>NW_028232871.1:2500-10002500 GCF_057557595.1 Rhyacophila brunnea | reverse complement strand
GGCAGTCCTTTACCGGCCATAGGCTGAAAGTTGTCATTGGCGCCATCGTAGGAAATATTGTCAGGCTCTCCTGGCAGAAATTTCGCAGGGACGTCTCGTTTCCCTAAGACCTGAAAATATTCCATGCGTTTAATGACAGTTAGAGAGAGGATTTAACAGGGTCATATTAACTGGTTGGCGAATTAACCATGATGAATAAAGGGGGGAAAAAACCTTTCATATTCAGACATTTTGCATGATTAGATTAAGTCCTTGGTAATAATTCTGATCCCCTCTGTACAATTTTTATTTATTTCAACGCAATGTGAACATTACAGACTATTCATTCACAATATAACATTTAAATGTTTCTTCAGACAAAAATTAACAAATAAAGCTTCTCCTAGTATTCTACTTATGCGATAGGTGATGGGTGTTTGCGATCATCGCAAAAGTAAAAACACCACTTTATAAGGTACATAAGACAGTGAGTTAAGTCTAGACCAGGGGGGGGCAAACTTTTTGGATAGAGGGCCATATTCAAGAATTCAAAATTAGCGGCGGGCCGCAAGTAAAATACTATTTTTAGATATACACTATTTATTATCACGAAAAATAAACATTACAAAAAAAATAATGAGAAGAATGAAACTGTTGTACATTTTTGAACATTTTTTTAAATTCAGGTGTTAATTTTGTAGTTGATATTCTCAAAACTGCTTGTAAATGGGCATCGGAGATACTTGATCGTAAAATTTTTTTATTGAGGTTCATGATCGAAAATGTTTGTTCACATATATAGGTTGATCCAAAAATAATGAACATTTTTCTTGCATAATCTTTAAGTTGGTCGAATTTGTCTGAATTAAGGGCATTGTAAAATTTGGAGATTTCTTCACGACGATGCAATTCTCTTAAATGAGGGTCACACTGCAGATCAATAATCTCAAGTTGTAGGTCTGTCGGCACACTATCAATATCTATTAAAATCGATGTTCAACGTAGAAAATAGTGGTTACATAGTGTGAGACGAGACGCAAGGAAGATGTACTGAGATAATACATTTACGAAACAACAAATTCTTCAAATTTCAATCTATTGTCAATATTTTTTAAAAAATTATAAAAAAGTTATTCATAATCAGAAGTACAATTAATGACGGCGGGCCGCAGTTTGCCCCCCCCCCCCCTGGTCTAGACCATGGGTCGGCAAACGCGGCTCTTTTTTGGTAATTGTGCCACAAATGACCGCATGACTTTTTGTAACTTTTTTTTAGAACAAACCCAACCTAACCTAATCTACCCCAACGTAATCTAACTTAACTTAATCTTAGTGTGTGATAATGAGACATCGAAATGTATGAAAATATCAAACTTTAAATTAACAGTTAATGGATCGAAAAACATCTGCGCCAACAGAAAAAGTTATTTAATATAATTGTCTACATATCGTCGGTGTTTTGTAAAAAAAGTTAATCAACCATTTTGGCGAAATCGTGATTTTAATGAAAAAACAATATTTACGTCACTAGCTTTGTTGTGTAAAAACGGCGAAATAGCGAATATCCACTCAGTGTTACGAATAAAAAGCGAATGTGACATATTAGGCCTTTTAAAATATTATGTTATAAAGACAGTATTCTTTCTAAGCTTTATTATAAACTTGTTAAGACATTTATAATCATCCTCAGGTAATTAAGGCTATACCTCAGTTGAGGCATGGTCTAAAAAGATCGTGGCTAGGCGATGCGCAGAAATGACGCGTGCCGAACGAAATATAATTTGTCATATAAATCCAACATGCGTCCGTTTAATGTTCTACTAGTAACAATAATAATATATTCATTGACATGTTTTCTTTTTCAAGTAAATGGGTAACGTTTTTCAGTCATCTTTACACGATTTAAGAATTAATACACCCGTCGCCATCACGAAACAAATTGACGTGTTCACAGCTCGACGTTTGCTCTCCGATTGCCAGCGAGTCCAAAATTTCATCGCACCTATAGTTGAAAATTATTTGCCGTTTCACTGAAGTACCGTCTTAATAAAATGTCAATCCTCCTTTAAAATAGCATTTTGGTTAATTCGCCCTTTTTACAAAACACCGACAATATGATAAATGGTCATGCTGTCATCTGCCAAGTTCACAATTTTTATAAAAACTTTTGCAAAATTCACAATTTTTATTTTGTGTCATTGTTGTTATAATATATAATGACAGGAGCCTAATAATTATTCCTCCATTATACTTCTACAAGTTTATTTAAACTTCTTTGATGAGCCTTACTCGTAAGATCCATCAAAACCCAATCAACAAAAAAATAAATAACAATCTTCTGTAAATAAACTGTGTAGATACAGATATTCTGTTGTCATATCAGGCAAAAATACTTTTACAGATAATGGAATTCGTATGCAAAGAATGAACTTACTTGATTCGTGTCCCTTTCCTGCATCGTAATTCTAAATTTGTCAACAGCATTGCAATGCGTGGCAGCCGGTTGGCTGTACCGCACCACGATATCAACGCAGCTCTGTGGCGCTATCACCCCCTCTGGGTCGATCACAGTAAACTTGTGGGGAGACGTGCACAGCACTGGAAGAATATTACCGAAACAAACTATGATAATAATATTTAGGGTAATACGAATTGTAATAGAGCAGTGATGCACAAATCGCAGCCCAAAATGGCATTTGTTGTGGCCCAAAATAAAGAGTACATCATCACCAAAGTTTTCATTGAAAGTGACAAAATTCTATTCTATCTGAACAAGTATGTTAGCCACTTCATCTTGAAAGGAGATTTGTTGATTTTAATCGTACCCGATACTTGTTTAAGGCATTTTGCCAATCCCTTCTCAGCATCCATCAATGAGGCCGATTCATCTTTCAACTGGAGTTAATCGATTTGTAGAACAATCATCAATTGAAATCGAAATATCAGGAAAGCGATCTGCAGAATTTTTACAAATGTTTCCCAAAGAGCAGTTCCCTACCCTACGTAAGAAGGCCGCGCTTTGTACAAGTCTTTTCGGAAGCACCTACATTTGCGAGCAAGCGTTTTTCTTATTAAAACTAAACAAGTGTCAATCCAATGATAACCTCAGTAATGTAGTGAGGATTGCAACCACAAACATTGAACCCGACATCAAAGTGCTTGCTGCCAGCACGCAGTGTCATTAATCTCACTAGAGTCGATACTAAGTTCCATCGTGCAAATACATATGTACGTAATGCAGAGTGGAGAGTGATTGGAGTAGCTGATATGTAACTATTAAATTTAAAATAATAACATGTATGTCTCGTCTAGTATAATATTTTAACACTTACCAACTGCAGCCCGTGAAAAATTAGAAAATGGATAAATTGGCCCTCTTTCAAAAAAGTTGTGCACCACTGTAATAGAGGATATCTTTCGAATGTCGATCGTATGTCACTTGTATGGGGCATCCTTTTGTATGGAACTTACAAATCTAATATACCGTCACTGTTCTGGCAGAAGACACTAATTCGAAAAAATGACATATTGAGTTAGTTATACCAAAATGTTCCTTATTTCAAACTTTACTGTCTTTATTTTAAAGTCATACTTTTTACGATTACTTAATAAACTCACATGATGACCATTTCAAACATTTTAACAACTTCAAAGTCAAATTACCCAAAACTAGTATTCTCCAGTTAGTGTGTTCTGCCAGAACAGATACGATATATCTGTAATATTACGACCATAATGTGATAAAATACTAAAATCAGGTACCTATTTAAGTATACTGTGCAATTTACATTAAAAACGTATTTTTACTTCCTTGTTAGGTACAGTAAAAACAAAATAATGATTCGGTTCGTGGACTGTATGCGTACCGTTGTCAGCGCTTCGGGCACATCGGCTGCTAGGTAATTAGTACCATTAGTAGGTCTTGCACGCACACCTTCGATCAACCGAATCATTGTTTTGTTTTTACTGTTCTTTCGCGGCATAATAATTTGACGAGTTCATTTATCTATGAAAAAAAAATGGTTAATATTAAATTTGTGCACATAATTTATTTGAGATACCACAGTCTGGTTCCAGGGTGGCAATATTATGTTATTTTATAACCTTATAATATTTCGATTGAATTGAATTCGTATTGAATTTTTGCTTGGGGATCACACTCATGTGCCCCTATGAAGTAACTGTCACTGACCACAAAAATATCAATAAACCATCTAAGGTACAATTAAACGGTTATTTTTTTTTTGTTTAATTAATTTTAAAATATGACGTGCTTTATCGTTTGGTCAATAATTGCTTTGTTATTTATTTATTTAGATAGGTGTCCATTTCGCTCATTTGACCACGTAGTACCGTTGCCACGTAAAAACCTAAATAACATTGAATATTCTTATAATCTATAAGAAAACAGCTGAACAAATGTTGAAGGTATTAGATAAGAAGAACTACCAAATCCCATGGTTTCATTATGTGGACAATATTTGGTATTAATGAGTCACAGTTTAAAACGCCAGTCAGCCAAGCGAATAAATTAATGCATTGAAACATACCTTTGAAATTTACGGCAAACTCGTATGGGTTGTACAACGTCAGCAATTGTTTGTGCGTGTGTCTTGCTGATAAATAAAATTCTAATGAAATCGGAAAAACAAAAACGGGAAGCTTTTTCATTGCAAAAGGTCACGGTACATTGTTTGTAAACATGTGTCAAGTACGTGAAGTACGCAACAGCTGTCAAACGTTAAATTGCCACATTATAAATTTAAATATAACAATTTTACAGCCAGAAGTTAAAAATAAAATTCCTTAATATTTTTTTTAACGAATTTTTTGTGCTGCAATAATTAATTTTATATTTACCGAACCGATACAAAAATAAACAAATTAGGTACTACAGTTGAATCTACCCATTGATATACTACTAGATGAGCAGTTCCCATACAAGTGTCATTTTAAAAGTGTACCACAAAAGATATTATGAATATCGTCTTATAATATTTCCTTGTAGGTATAATGCGTTAAGACCGATAACATGGATTCCCGAATTTCACCCGTATTGCCCTGGCTGTAAAACTAAATTTGCGTTCTTGGAATAGTGAACCTAATGCCTGGTCCACACCGAAAACAAGTCGCGCGACAACTCGTTAAATTTTACGATAAGCATGATAATTATCGTAAAATTTCTTAAGCAATTATGATAATTATCGTAAAATTTAACGAGTTGTCGCGCGACTTGTTTTCGGTGTGGACCAGGCATAAGGGTCGCTGCAACGCAAAGCAGACAGAGCAAGTCGTCATGCGCTGACTATTAGTTAGAGTAAGATGCAAGCTAGATCGGGCTTACCCAGTAAGTTTTAACAAAGGCCGACTCGCTGAAAATCGGGCGTCATTTTAAGAAGCATATGATTCATCCAGTAGTATGTCAATGAATCTACCACAATGATAAGCATTAATTTATTCCTGCACCTACGCAAGTAGGCGAGGCGAATTTTATATTGTCTATGGACGTTTGTTGCCGGTGTGTACAGCACTTTGAAAATACACCCGATCCTCTTTTTGCACGGGGGATACGTCCAGACTACCATGCAAAACAAAACCGTGTAAAAAAAAATAAGGTGCCCATACAAAAATGGTAGATAGGTTCCATTACTTAAAATCATTTTTTATGACTTGGGTTTCGCCTTTCAGTATTTTTAGGCACTTGACTTGACACCTGACGAATAATACCTATAGTTAATTATCACCGTTTGTAAACCAAATTAATATACCTACATTAAGGAATCTTACACGGTGTCGACCGGTCTCCGGCAACCATGGTAGTGTCAACAACCTGAAAGTATGAATGACTCCCACAACCACATGCGTAAACGATGATTTCCTTTCTTCTGTCTCGTGGTTGGTGTCTGTTGATAACGCTATGCAATGGCGATTGGAGATAACCAAATTGACTCCACCACCAGTCAGTTTTTAACAGGCCATGGTGGATTCGCTGCCAAGCTCTACGAGCTTGGATTTGTTACCTGGCCAACATGTTCATGTGGCAGTGAACTACAGGATACAAACCACATACTCTGGGAATGTCCGAGAATGTGCTCCAAGAGGGCAAAGATGTTCAAGTCGGTCCAACCAGCCGTTGGGCCCATCGGGTCGTCCGACCTGGTCACCACAAAGGCCAATTATATAGGTATTGCATTTTTAAAATTTGCAGCGTTTTATTGCAGACGTGAAGATCTCTTCACATAGTTTTTGTATGTCCGTATTATTTAGCTTGGTTTTTGTATCATATTTATAATTATATTTATTTTCACGTAGAATCAGCCAGTATCCAACTATCATAAATTCAATGAAATAACTGACCTCAATAATTATAATATTTTATAATTAACTATTTCTTTTATTCAATAATCGCAATTAATATGTCACCTTGTAGCATAGAGGTAATGAACGGACGGGGCGTAAACCCAGGAGATGCAGGGTTCGATCTTTTTTCAAAAAGATTTTTTCTAAGCGTTTTTCAAAATTATGTATGTTCAATTATATTATTTCTTAGTACCTATTCATTTCAATGATAGTCGGCGAAATGCCCAATTAGTACACACTTAATAAAATAGCTGATCGTCAATTTAAGTATTGAATAGTCATTCCAACATATTATTCAATAGTGCATCGGTCAATAAATAGCGGACTATAATTGATTGGACATGTCACTCGATTATAACTTCCCGGTCTATTAGTATCTCAGTCCCTGTATCGCTCTGCATAGCATCACATTCTACCGAGACTCGGACCTCGGAACAGTATCATAAGTACATACTCTTATACCGACTGTTTACGCTGCAAATAAAACTTGTTCCTCCGTCCATCGGAGCAACCACCAAATCACGACTTCTCATCTCTCCTCCTGGCCATCCTACCACAGCGGTCTTGTCCCTTTACAAGACCGCCAAATACCATACAATTAAAAACATGTGTATCTATTCGATTAATGATATCCAATGCTACAGTAATTACGTGTCACCCAAAGACGTTTCCGTCTATACAGGTAAGTATTAATTTGTATGTTCCCATTAATATCATTAGTAGCCCTGAAGTTTTCATGTTACCCCATCGCAGGACAGATGTGACGTTTCATGATAATGTGTATCATACTATTAACCTATCAGATGGCACCATAAAGGTTCATATATTCTTCTTGAATTATTAAACCTTTTGTAAATGTGGTAAATTTCTAATTATTTATATTAATATAATTTCCTATTTCATAAAAACTTGCTTAAGCCTCAATTACATTGAGCTTCTTTACGAGCTGTTTATTGGCGAATTTACAATCTGCCTGTAAAGTCGCCCAGTGTAATCATCAAATAAGCTAATAAGCAAGTTGTAAACAATCTACCGAGAAAAGTTGAAAGCCGGTCAACTTTACACGCTACACGCCGGCGTGTGGGCCTACTGAGTCTGCGCAGTAGAGTGCAGTACCAACCTCCCGGTAAAAAAACGAACTACGTTCCGTCAAAATAGTCGCTGGCTTGTGGCTTCTCAGCGAATGGAAAGTTTTGTGTGTAATCATCAAATCGCAATAGCTGAATCGCCCGCTTTTAAATTCGCCAATAAACAGCTCGTAAAGAATCTCAATGTAATTGAGGCTTTACTCATCTCAAATATCATCAGTATTTTTTTTCTTCATAATTGACTTCATAATAGAGTTGTTACAAAAATGACATTTGTCCAAAAATATGATTTTTCAGGAGAGAAAAATCCTTAGGAACATGAGGTTTTTGTAGGAATAACGATTTTTCAGACTTACCCATCTTCTGACTATGCCATATTTGTAAAATCGAAAAACAGGGATAGATATAGATATTGTAAACGCCTGCAAAATGACATTCAAATGTCGATTTCTATTATTTCTTTTTTGGAATCAACTCGTCAATTGTATAGTCTGTTACTACGTATTATGGCGCATTGGCTAACAACAATAATGCTATAATACTGTTTTCAAAATAAATAAACCTTCGATTGTGATTCCAAAACGATTTTACTTTCATTGAAATAGTATCTATAATAAAACTAATATTCCAAGGATTATAAGCATTGTTTATTTATAATGCTTACTATAGAGCTATATATACTATACTAACTAGCTACGGTTACTTACTGACCAGCGTTGCCAACTCAGCGTTTTTCTTGTCAGATCTAGCATTTTTGAATAGCAGTCTTCCTCAAAGTGGGCGATAACGCCCCCTTGCTGGAGGCTTTCAGGGGGGCGCAATAGAAGGATCAAATAAAATAAGGGGGCATTAAGGAAATGTAGAGGGGCGATGGCAGACAATTTCTATCTATAAAAATCCGACACACTCTAGACACGACACCACTTGAGGTGCGATTTACTACTCGAAATGCGTGCAGTCCCATATAGACGGTTAAATTAGAGTCACTTACGCATGTAACAAATATGGATGCAGCTTTTTTATGCACCTACTTAGTCCATGGTTAAGTTAACTATAAAGAGAAATCGGCTGCAAGTTACTGAACTTAGACTTATGGCTGTTTTTAAGTGAATTCGAGCCTGATATTAACAAACTCCTCGAAATCTATCAGATTCATTCTTCACATTAGATAACTTTTAAATTCAAAACCTTCTTTTAATGTTAATAAAAATACTTCTAAATATGATCAAGTAGGTATATGTTTTATTTCCTCTCATTGAAACATTCTTTGATCTCCGAATTATGATATAGGTCACACCTTATCTATCCTATCCATATAATAATGCATGTTTAAAAATTATATTTGCAATAACTGTTTTTAAGATACGCAACAGATGGTAATGTAAAAAGTTAAGTTAAAAAATATGGGGGGCACTAGATTTTTTTAAATCTCAAAGTGAGCGGTGGTCAAAATAAGTTTGAGAACCTGTGATCTAGCATGTAAATATTACATCTGGCGTTAAATCTAGCATTTTTCGATACCTCGAACAGCTTTACACTTCTCATAAGTATAAGTGTTTTCTAATTCTATGTTAGCTAATTCTTCTTTCTTTCTAGGTGCTACATCCCCAGACAGAACTTGGTATCTTCCACTGACTCCTGGCACTCATCAATCTCATGCAGCTGCTCTAGTTGATTCCAGTCTTTCTCCACCTCATTATTAGTCTGTCTCAAGTTCACTTACCTCAGCATTTACTTAATCTTCATATAATTTCTATATTTTGAATCTGTGGTCATCATTAAATATAAGTGCACCATAGTTGGTAATTTTTAGATAGGTCTACATCTGTCGTAATAGTTTAATATATATAAATTTTATGCATTGTTTAATATAATATCTGTGTGCGAAAGGAAGACAGCATTATGTTTAAAATCACTACTTCACAGGAGCCATAAGATTTTTGGACCATTCTGTATGGAAATTCCAATGTTTCAGTGCAGAATAATTAAGTAATTCAAAGGCATTGATTCATTTCATCATCAAAATTTTCTCATTTGTGCAAATATTTATTATGGTGCATTTGGTGTCTTTAACTTAGAGGGTTGGAGCGGACCCTTTTTTTGGTTCCTCCATTCCGGGACCTAATACTAGCTCCAGCTCCACTCCGGGTAAAAAGTTTTAATAGGTATTATATGTATACCATTGTTAAATTTTTTAAAAATAAATAGTTTGCCGACAGATAATCGGCTTTTATTTGTATCTTCTGTGAGAAAAAAAAGTGAGGTTATTTATCTCTCCATTGCATTGTTGCCGTATTTCAAATATATCCAATGAATATTCTATTATTATTTTCATTGGATTTTAAGACGAAAATTTAATAATAAAAAAACACCCGGAGCAGTGAAGCCGGTGCTCCGGCTCCGCTCCTGATCTTGGTAAAACTCCATAATGTTGTTTTACTTTAAGCACTCGAATTGCTCCACTGCTCCTGTTCCGAGCTCCGCTCCAACGCTCACTTTAAGTAATTTTTCGATTATTAAGACTTATCGCCCTCTTACTTTCGCTTACAGATATATCTTTGCAATTTCTTTTCATGTTTACAGGGAGAAATTTAAGTTTTAAAAATTTTCAATGAAAAACAACAGTTTTGCACTTATCATAAATGGACACATACCACGAAACAGATTAGGCGATCGCTCAATTAAAATGTGTATTTTTCACAATATTGCGTATAAAATGCAATTCAAAAAAACTATGGTGTGTATTTTCAACACCCAAAGGCATTATTTATCGCACCACGGACATTTTCACAAGTGGGCCTCCAAACCTGTCGTTGCCTCAGGTGTGCAATGACGACCACAGATATATTTACCAAGATCAGAAATAGAAGGAAGGAATCAGGTAATAATGAAAGATATTTTCTTTTATAACAGTAGTCTTTATATGGTGTTTTACATGATAAATAAAATAACCAATAAATCAACATTCAATGTACAAAATATTACACAACCAAAGTAGTTATTCAATTAATTGAACAAATTCAAAAATATATTTCCATTTCCCAATTGTTTGAATCTATACATTAATTTATATTATATAAATCTATAAAATTACACTATTGAAACATATATCGTCGCCGTAAATGTCAAGGGAGCCAGTCCACAAAATCATAATGCAGAGAAACAGGCGCGCAGAGATTTTGTGCCAAAAAAAAACATTTTATTATTGAACTTTTTTGTTTTTAAAGATATAACGGTGAAACTTTGAACATAGAATATACTTTGTGGTGTTATCTTTTTATTATTTTGAACAAATAACTAAAAAAAATAGTATCTTAGAAGTTATGTGTGTTATATCTCTTGACCACTGAACATTGAAATGTACAGTTGGCACACGTTTGTGGTAGTCAAAAGAGTTTGGTGGCTTAAATACATTGACCACTTGATGATTTAAAAATGCTTTTGTGTACTTTACTCATTTACGCAAAATTTGTGGCTTGGCTCCCTTGACATCTACGGCGACGAAATACAGAAAAATCGTCTAGAATACAAGTAGTGGGAACTCAGTAAAATATTATATACCAGACACAATGTATAAACATATTTTCCAAGACAACAATTCGGCAAATCTTGGTTCAAACATACAAGAGACCCAGATTCTGACTCAGCTCGTCAGCATGCACCGAGTTATCAAGAAAAACAATATAATTTATAACTTTCACAATGTTGAAATGTAACGTAATTAATGTCAGTTTAATATGGGACCTAAGGTTCGTATGATCTCAGCGGGATGCCGAATTAGGTGATTAGACAGAATAGAGGGCTTGGTAAGGCGAATCACCAACGTCTAAAAACTTAAAGAAAAATATGAAAGCTGCAGGGAAAACCTACAGAGGGCAAATGAAGAGAAAGAATTTACCAACGACCATAAGACATTCTTCAAAGACCAATTTCGAATATGCCAAATTGATGAAAGAGGAGGCTGTCAAATTCAGAAGAATGAAGATGGAATTCGTGAATCATTTGGCTTATTTTAATTGAATTATGAATCGCATTCAACATAATATTGACCCCATAAGCAAAAACACAGCTAATGGGAAAAAATCAAAAATATTAAGTATGAGGTGATATACTAGATAAATTTCTGAACATAATTACAAAACAAAATAAACAGCAAATCATTTCTTTAGATATAAAAAGCATCATAACATGTTGTTTACTTTTGCAAAAATGATAGGCTTTTCGATGCAATAAAACAGTAAATAATGATTCATAAGCAAAAACACAGCACAACTATCGATTTGCTGTGTTTTTTGCTTAAAAACGCTGGCTTACTGTTGATTCTAGAGACAACTAATTGAAAAATGCAGAGAGTTTAATACCCCTATGATGTTATGCTTTATTGACTATCAGAAAGCATTCGACTGCGTAAGATGGAACTGTATGTGGAAGGTACTTCTGGAAATGGGAGTTCCATCACACCTTACCTGTCTTATCAAAAACTTATATAACCATAGCCACACAAAGGTAAGAGTAAATAGTGCGTTTTCTCTAGTTTCTGAACCGAGAAGGGAGTTCGTCAGGGATGTGTTTCATCTCCCCAGTTATTCAATATATATGGAAAGCATATAATGCGAAGAGCCCTAGATCATTGGCAAGGCGGAATAACAATTGGTGGCCAGAAAATAAACAACTTAAGATTCGCAGATGATACCACACTAATCGCAGCTGATGAAAGAGAACTCACAGAGCTGCTACACCGGGTAGACGAAGAGAGTCGCAAATACGGCCTACTTATTAATAGGAATAAGACCAAGTTAATGGTTGTTGATCGGGCCAACCTTCTACCAACACCAAGTACACTCCAAAACCTCGAAACAGTCGACGACTTTGTATATCTGGGATCGACCATCAGTGGAAAGGAAGGATGCGAAGCGGAAATAAGAGGGCGCACACAGATTGCAAAAAATGCGATGACACGCCTTACCACTATATGGAAGGATCGGGAAATTTCGATTGCCACAAAAATGATGCTTGTGCAAACATTAGTGTTCTCGATATTCCTATACGGAGTCGAGTCGTGGACCCTGAAGGCAAGAGAACGGAAGGCAATTGATGCCTTTGAGATGTGGTGTTGGCGCCGAATGCTTCGCATTTCTTGGACGGAGCACAGGACGAAGCAGTCAATCATCCAGAGACTGAAGATAAAGGAACGGCTCTCGACGATATGTCTGAGAAGAATTCTGCAGTTTTTTGGACATATTGTCATGCGCGGACCGGATAACCTGGAGCGACTGGTAGTTTTGGGTAGCCTCCAGGGAAGGCGAAGCAGAGGAAGAGCGTCTGCGCGATGGAGCGACCAAGTGAAAGAGCTGACTGGGGGCACCATCCATTCTGCCCTGAGAGAAGCGGAAGATCGAGAAGGATGGAAAGTCTTAGTCGCTCAAAGGATGGCGAAATTTAAATGTGGTCACGATCCTCAGCCATGAGTGCACGAACAAGAAGAAGATTCTAGAATTTTACACACACTGTAATTCCGCATGCAACTAGCAATACTGACATAACCTCAAATTTACCATTCACTGACGTTCATATCACCCTGCATTTTTAACGATATTTTACAACTCAAAAGTGATTTTAAGTTCTAAATTCGACTATGAATCGCGCAAAGAAGATTCTCAACCTTGCTTTGGAGAGTATGCAATTGGATAAGCGTGATCAAAATGCTGCAAAATCCAACGAAATAATGGTAAGTAAAATGTTTGTATACAACTAGGTGCTTAGTTAATTTTAATACATCACAAAACACATTTCTAACTAACTGACTGATATTATTAAATTAATGATAATAATTGTACTTCTGTCTCTGAATATTGATATTTACAGAACTCGAACAAACATGAGACTAGTAGAAGTGAAGATTATTATAATATTAATGGCAATAGGACCACTGGCTTGGAAAGGAACTTTGATGAAATAATGGTAAGACAATTGAAGATCTTGGCATAAAAACATCAAATGTCCACTTTTTTCCATTTTCATTTTATTGCATTTCTATATTCCCTGTGTATGGTTACATACAACTGTGCAAAGATATATTTAAAAAAAAAATCATAAGTCCCTCAAATCCGCTCTCAAAAATATGCCACTTTTCTAAAAACAGCAATAGTCCAAGGAATTTTGTTTGAAAACAACAAAGGTCCAGTAGTTCCACACTTTTATCACCAGGCGGCGTTAGGCGTTAGTATACATTCCATACTTGTTAGTGTCTGACCTGTCAAAATTATCTTTCATTCGTTCAGTCATTGGCATTGCCATTTTATGAAGTTCCTTAACGATTGTTTGTATATTTTATCATGGAATGTAATAGGATACAGACATCCGAAACGCCTCGTAAGAGAAAAGTTAATAAAACCAAGCAAACATTAATAAAAACCGCCAAAATAAAGGGAAGTGATCATGTCAATCATAAAAGTTATCGGTGAAGATTGCAGGTAGGAATAATTATGTATTCATAACATATATTCAATTAAAAACTTATACATTATTAATACCTACTAAAATATTTACCATGCTGAATAGTTTGTGTGATTAAATTTAGTTCACAATGGCTGTGATTACTTTGAAGTTATGACTTCTTTCGAATGCAAAGCATTGTATTTACTATGTTGTTTTATGTAAATGTATATATGATTGTAATAAAGTATATTATGTAGGATTGTATTTAATTGATTATTATGTTTCCAGGTGCAAGAGGTTTCATTGTTTTACAAAAATAAATGAAGATTTACAGAAAGAAATATTTGAGAATTTTTATGAAATGGATTCTAAAAATCAACAAGATGGCTATATATCTGGATGTATAGAAGTAGTACCGATCAAGAGAAGACGTCCGAGAAAAAATACTCCGATAATAATAAATGATGTCAATGATCATGGTATATTCAAGCATTCAGCATCATATAAATATAAAGGAGTATTCATTGAATTAATAAAAAATGTACATTCAAATTAGGCATTACACCTATTATACCTAATGATAATGTGTTTGAAAAATTAATTATTTTTTCTCTTTATTTACTTTAGATACGATCTACATCTGATGGTATTAACGAAGAAGTCTGTATGAAGGCATTTGTGGCAATACATGGTATTACGCATTCCCGGCTGCGACGTATTCAAGACAACATCACATTTTCGGGATCGGCTCCTATGGACAAACGAGGAAAGCATCCAAATCGCCCAAGAGCAGTGCCTGAATCAGTGATTCAGTTGATTCACATTCATATACAATCATTTAAGGCACGTCAAAGTCATTATTCTTTCGCGAAAAATAAGAATGTTAGGTATCTTCCGGAAAATTTGACTATTATGAAAATGCACGAGATGTTTTTGAGTAAATACAGGCTTCAACTAAACTATGACACATACTACAGAGTATTTACAACTAGATATAATTTGTCATTTGGAGCTCCTCGAAGCGATACGATTTTTCAATAAAAATTTTAACTGAATGTTGTTTTTTAATAAAACGTTATTTTTTTAGAAACATAAAATTTAAATGTTCTTTTTTTCAATACCCCCCTTTTACATTTTCCCTCCAATTAGGTTTTTTTTTTTTCAGTCCCTTAAAAAACGTAAAATAGGGGTTATACTGTATTTTATTTCGGCATTCAATGCTCATGACGGAACCATTGGCTCAAATTTTCAATAAAATGGTAAAAAAGTGTAAGGTAAATTGGATTATAATCAAACATGGATGAAAAGTGTAGTAAGAACATAACATACCACATCTTTCGGTTGATGTTACCGTTTCCATAACTCTGAGTCTTTTTCTGTTTCTAGAGGTGTCTTGTAACACCTGCCGCCTATGGGTGATCGTGTCATGTCTGAAAAATAACAATTTGTTATTTCTTCGGAATTCGACTCAAAATGCGGTCCTGCTGTGTTTGCAACACTGGCCGCTAATTCACACGACTGAACTAAATTATTATTAATATTAAAATATGGACCGTTTCAGATTCGGCTATTTCATATATTATAGATATGCAGGTATACACAGGTATGATAAATAACGTAAAGGAGGTAAACCAAGGACAACGAGTGGTAACAGATTTAGTACGGAAATATTCCGATTCAAATCGGGGAGTTACCACTGTCAATTTTTTCACGTCGATTCCGTTCACGGAAAATTTATTGGAAAATAACGTCACTTTGACAGGAACCTTGAGGAAAAATAAAAGGGAAATTCAAGTAGTACTTTTGGATTTACCAGCGGGTTAACTTTAGTTTCGTATGTTCCGAAGAAAAATAAAGCAGTATGTTTATTATCCAGTCAATTCCACAACGCTTCAGTTAGTGCGTCAAATGAAAAAAAACCTGAAATAATACTCCGTTTCAATAGGACAAAAGGGGCGGTTGACACAGGTGACAAAATGACACACCAGAAGATGGCCATTCAGGCTTTCTATGGAAATGACAGATATTGCGGCTTTAAATCCTTATAATTTGTAGGTTGTAAAATAACCTAATTGAAAGCAAAACGACAGTAGTAAACGTAAACGATTTAACAGAATTTTGGGAGATTAGTTAGCAAGATCCAATGTAGAAAATAGAAAAAACAGTACCATAAAATTTCATAGGCAACAGCAGGATGCAATTAATTTTTTTTTGTCAGAAGATAGTTCAAGTACAAGTACAGTTGGGTGACTAGGTACCTACAACGAAATAATCAGTTTAATAATTCTGCAGAGATAAAAAACGGAATTTTAGCTATTTGAATATGTATTATAATCTATCTATTAGCAACATTAGGATGTCAGGATTAAAAAGGGATGGATAATTTAATCCTTATCAGGGTTTCCGTTAAATATGGACAAACAAGATAATTTGTATACAATTATACGTAGTTTGCGGATACAAATTATTTCCAAAGCGCCATAAAATAAATGCATTTTATAATCCGTTCCATGTCTTGTATTTTCCCTAATTTACAATAAATGGTGTTAACCTACGGCAAATCTAGCAGCTGCATAATTGCCAAAATATCAATCGAGATTATTGCAGTGGGATTTAGGTGCTGCGGATTAGTGTTGATTTATCATTCGTAATGCCGAACCCTTTTAGGAAGCGATTTTCATTTTTGAATATATTATTAAAATGCGTAAATATCTGTCTTCAATCCCAACATACAGTTTCCAGTAAGTATATAATGGTTTGCAACTAGACATTTTATTTAGTGTACATTTGAATTTTTTGTTAGATACAGCGTAACATTAATTTTTTTCTGTCGTGAAAACGTGTTAGCAATAATTGTATCGACAATTTGCCAGAATAAAGGGGTCATCCATCTTCCACATACTTATTGTAGAAATACAATTTTTCTCAAGGTAAGCCTACAATCCACTAGTTAGTTTTGTACTATGACAACGATTAAATATAAGTAAAATTAATTATATATTTTTTCAACGGATCCCTTATCATGGAGTTTTCACTGACAAATAAAGGCAATCAAGTTCTACTGTACCAAGGATATGAATATACCAAGTATAGGGAAAACGGAAGTGGAGTGATCACCTGGAGATGCAGAATCTACTTTTCCGCCAAATGCAACGCATTATTGAGGACACGCGCTGGTAATCACATCGGAGAGGTCCCACAACACTGCCATGATTCTAATCCTCACAAAGGACAAGCAAATATTTTAAAGGCTAAGATGACGCAAGACATGCGGACAGTTGGTGCAACTCCGAGGAATGTTATGGGAAATATTTTATTAGAAGCGAATAGAGATGTTTTGGAACACTTACCAAAGCAATCCTCACTCTCGCGAAGTCTCTTGAGACATAAAGAAGCAACTCGTATTCCCAATCCAGCTACAATTAATTTGACTATCCCAGAGATGTATGCTGATCTCATTTTGCACGATACGGGAGCTGATGACCGAGAAAGAATATTGGCAATTGGGAATGGTGATCTGCTCTCAGAATTAAACAAAGATGTCATCTATGGAGACGGAACGTTTGATAAAGCACCCAGCATGTTTTATCAGCTGTATACATGGCATGCAAAGATTGGAAATTCATATCCTCCATGTATTTATTTTCTTTTGCAAAAAAAGAATATGGATACATACAACAGAATGTTTACCATATTAAAACAATTGGTGCCCAATATAACACCCCAAAAGATTTTGCTGGACTTTGAAAAAGGAAGGCTCCTGGAACTTCTCAAACATCTAGTAACCGGAAGTACTACCCGACGAGAATATGATTAAAAATATTTGATTTTCACCATATCCTGCATCCTGTACCTGTGGCGCCAAATTGGCGCCGATTGTCTCCAATGGGAAACAAAATTAAAATTTTATGAAGATAATAAAAATCTTATTTGTGTATCTCTACATTTCCATTGTGGCATGATGGTAAAATTCTGCATCGAGGAGCTTCCTTTTAGTAAATTTTATTGCTTTGAAAAAAATACTATTTACATTTATTATATGACATAGGATCTGGATATTTGTTCTATTAAATCAATTACTATTTTTTACCGTACAGTGAGGGTGTGGTTATGTGATGTAACGATTTTTTAGATATAACAAATTGTTATTTTTCAGACATGACACGATCACCCATAGGCGGCAGGTGTTACAAGACACCTCTAGAAACAGAAAAAGACTAAAGTTATGGAAACGGTAACATCAACCGAAAGATGTGGTATGTTATGTTCTTACTACACTTTTCATCCATGTTTATTAGTATTACTATACATCCATTTAGGGTTTTATTTCATAATTTTAAGTGTAAATATATTTAATTATCCTATTTATGTTTTTGTATTGTTTTTATTGTATAATGTTCTAATAAAACTATCCATTCCAATGAACAAGTTGTTTTCTTTATCTTCCCTAAGTTTATAGAGTAGGTAATATTCATCTGCAGTGTGACCTGATATCCACATATGTGCATATAGTATATTTTACTTATTATAAAATAAAAAAACTTAAAAAGATTTATTTTGTCAGTAGACTAATACTACTTCTCTTCCATAAAATCAAAGAAATATTTTTTTCGATGGCTGGTTCTCCGTCGGGTCCCAAAAGGATAATAAATAAATATTGCCAAAATTATTGATACTCACTGAAACACCAGAAGAATAAAAAGAATCCCATAAATGGTGCGTCATTCAACACACGAGGAAAAAAGAAACTACAGTAGTACTCCGCCAATCCGAATTCCAAATTTTCTAATTTCGACAAATTTTATTAAAAAAAAAAACAGAATTGTCCAGACCGACTACATGCAGACCCGGTCCAAATCTGAGAACCGAGGACAGTCTCAGTGGTGCCCAAAAGAACAAACTATAGCTAAGATGCCGGAAATTGGCGGGACAGCCGGACCAAGCACCTGATTGAGCCCGTATTTCAGAACGCACAGACATTTGCATCGGACACAGCCCGAGGACAGATATCAGCGCCGCAGGAGCAGCACATGGGATGATGGACGTCGAACAACTTCCATTCCGCCAATGGCCTCATAAGCCAGAATTGGAGGCTACATACGATGGTAGTGCAAAACAGCTGGTGGCCGAGTTCCACGACCATGCAAGAATTCCAAAGTGCTACGAAATATAAATAATATCGTTTATACAGTAGTAAATCGTGTTAGGTTAACATGTAATTAAAACCAGCAAGAACCAGGTATCCATGTTTTCTTGCAGAGAAAAAAAACTCGTCAATATCTTGAAGTAATTAGAAATTAGCTTAATCGGGTTCCCACTGGTCCCCTTCTTGGTATTCATGTTAGGTGGCTTGTTTTATATAATTGTATTTTATTTTATATAATCGTATCTTATTTTATATTATATAATTGCAATAGTATCGAAATTTCGTAATTTCTGGAAAGGGGGGGGGGGGTATGCAGCTGTCAGTATATTAGCGATCAAATATCTATTTTTAATGTATCAAATTAATCGACCGCAATAATATATTCCCAACGAATCATATTCCAGTAAACAACTTTTATCTGTATCAGCAGATTGAATGGCGATATGAAATACGCTATCGCAATGAAAAAGTAGTCGAATATCCATTCCCATAGTCTCATATTATATTGTGACTGTAATAATAAATAAAGTTCACAGGTACTCGAATTTAACCGCTGACTCGTTCAAGATAATTATGTACTAGAACATAATGTTTATGTATTACTTTCGACCGTATAAATTACGAAGAATGATTTATCAAAATGTCACTTGAAGATACGTTTCCAAGTCTGTTACCATCGCAGTAAGAATCAGGCATTGAGAATGAACCATCCAATGACTGATAGAGACGAAGGAAGAGCCTATCCATGGCGAGGTGGAAGAGGAGGTTTCCGAGGCAGTAGAGGCGGTAGCCGACAAGTTCGGTCTAGCGAGCCTATTGCTGAGACCCCCCCCCCCATAGAGGAGGCAGCGCAGCGGCTGCTGGCGGTCAACACCAAACAACGCCAGAAACCGCGCAAATCAGGGCCGCAAGTTACTCATCTCAAGGGAGATGAGAAGACGGCAGCCCTAAAAGGGGTGGGTGGAACCCAACCCCCAACAGCTGAGAGAAACGATCCCATGCTGTCACGTTCAACCGTGGTCGAGGGGTTGACTGCCATGCGAGAAAAGGCGCGCGAACGCCAATTCTGTGTGGATATGTCCCAATACTTGACGACGATTGAGGCGGACTATCGTGCGATCACTACATTTGACAGAGTGTTCGGAAAACACATCTCATTGTCAATGTACCAATACTATGCAGTCACCTTACTGCGGCGACGTTTATTGCAGACACAGCAGGCAGAGGTAGAGTACCTGCAAGCTTTTGACGACATTGCAAGAGTATTGCCATCAACGTTAGCAGTCCCTGAAACAATTGGGGTCTACTTGGACGGACTTGGCGAGATAAAAGATAATAACGAGAGAACGTTTTATCTACGACCTCACAATGCGTTATTACCAACGTTGACAGACGGAGCAACATCTGATTGTACCGAGGTGCGGATCTCGGATCCGTACCTATCATAAGTTTAGTATTGTAACATAACTGCTGTAACATACTATTGTACCAACCGCTACGCCTAATAAAACTCGCTCCTGCATACATCTTCGACTTCTTCATCATTATCCTCAACACCCAAAAGCCCAAAACGTCGAGGCAAAAAGGAAGAAGTACACGCGGTTGAAATCTAAGAATCTATTATGATAAAAAACAACCATGACAGTTTCAAACAGTATTTTATTTGTATGCAGGTATTTTAAAATTACGTATGTTCAATTAAGAGTGTCACATTCACAAATTTCGTGAGTTAGGCAGAAAAATCAAGGAATAAAACCAAGAACCATCACCCTGCACTCCCGTAAGGTCAATGTATCCCGTAAACGGCAAGAACCACAGCAGCAGCTAGATGATCAGCCTTCGACCTCGTCCACGGTCATCAATGAGCCATTGCATACAACCTCCAGCCCGAAGAAGGTAAGCCATTTTCTTAATGTACGTTATATTTATAGACTACAACCATGTTAATTCAATCTTCGCTAATTCGAAATTCGGTGTACAGTAGAACCGCGATATAACGGACAACATATCCATTCAAATATGGAAAATATTAAAAATATCATCTTAAAGTTAACATGTTTAAATTCACATGTCACTTATTGTAAGCAATGTTCCGCGCATGATAATCACGTCATACCTACCTCTCGCAGTCGAATTCGACTCAAAATGCGGTCCTGCTGTGTTTGCAACACTGGCCGCTAATCCACACGACTGAACTAAATTATTATTAATATTAAAATATGGACCGTTTCAGATTCGGCTATTTCATATATTATAGATATGCAGGTATACACAGGTATGATAAATAACGTAAAGGAGGTAAACCAAGGACAACGAGTGGTAACAGATTTAGTACGGAAATATTCCGATTCAAATCGGGGAGTTACCACTGTCAATTTTTTCACGTCGATTCCGTTCACGGAAAATTTATTGGAAAATAACGTCACTTTGACAGGAACCTTGAGGAAAAATAAAAGGGAAATTCAAGTAGTACTTTTGGATTTACCAGCGGGTTAACTTTAGTTTCGTATGTTCCGAAGAAAAATAAAGCAGTATGTTTATTATCCAGTCAATTCCACAACGCTTCAGTTAGTGCGTCAAATGAAAAAAAACCTGAAATAATACTCCGTTTCAATAGGACAAAAGGGGCGGTTGACACAGGTGACAAAATGACACACCAGAAGATGGCCATTCAGGCTTTCTATGGAAATGACAGATATTGCGGCTTTAAATCCTTATAATTTGTAGGTTGTAAAATAACCTAATTGAAAGCAAAACGACAGTAGTAAACGTAAACGATTTAACAGAATTTTGGGAGATTAGTTAGCAAGATCCAATGTAGAAAATAGAAAAAACAGTACCATAAAATTTCATAGGCAACAGCAGGATGCAATTAATTTTTTTTTGTCAGAAGATAGTTCAAGTACAAGTACAGTTGGGTGACTAGGTACCTACAACGAAATAATCAGTTTAATAATTCTGCAGAGATAAAAAACGGAATTTTAGCTATTTGAATATGTATTATAATCTATCTATTAGCAACATTAGGATGTCAGGATTAAAAAGGGATGGATAATTTAATCCTTATCAGGGTTTCCGTTAAATATGGACAAACAAGATAATTTGTATACAATTATACGTAGTTTGCGGATACAAATTATTTCCAAAGCGCCATAAAATAAATGCATTTTATAATCCGTTCCATGTCTTGTATTTTCCCTAATTTACAATAAATGGTGTTAACCTACGGCAAATCTAGCAGCTGCATAATTGCCAAAATATCAATCGAGATTATTGCAGTGGGATTTAGGTGCTGCGGATTAGTGTTGATTTATCATTCGTAATGCCGAACCCTTTTAGGAAGCGATTTTCATTTTTGAATATATTATTAAAATGCGTAAATATCTGTCTTCAATCCCAACATACAGTTTCCAGTAAGTATATAATGGTTTGCAACTAGACATTTTATTTAGTGTACATTTGAATTTTTTGTTAGATACAGCGTAACATTAATTTTTTTCTGTCGTGAAAACGTGTTAGCAATAATTGTATCGACAATTTGCCAGAATAAAGGGGTCATCCATCTTCCACATACTTATTGTAGAAATACAATTTTTCTCAAGGTAAGCCTACAATCCACTAGTTAGTTTTGTACTATGACAACGATTAAATATAAGTAAAATTAATTATATATTTTTTCAACGGATCCCTTATCATGGAGTTTTCACTGACAAATAAAGGCAATCAAGTTCTACTGTACCAAGGATATGAATATACCAAGTATAGGGAAAACGGAAGTGGAGTGATCACCTGGAGATGCAGAATCTACTTTTCCGCCAAATGCAACGCATTATTGAGGACACGCGCTGGTAATCACATCGGAGAGGTCCCACAACACTGCCATGATTCTAATCCTCACAAAGGACAAGCAAATATTTTAAAGGCTAAGATGACGCAAGACATGCGGACAGTTGGTGCAACTCCGAGGAATGTTATGGGAAATATTTTATTAGAAGCGAATAGAGATGTTTTGGAACACTTACCAAAGCAATCCTCACTCTCGCGAAGTCTCTTGAGACATAAAGAAGCAACTCGTATTCCCAATCCAGCTACAATTAATTTGACTATCCCAGAGATGTATGCTGATCTCATTTTGCACGATACGGGAGCTGATGACCGAGAAAGAATATTGGCAATTGGGAATGGTGATCTGCTCTCAGAATTAAACAAAGATGTCATCTATGGAGACGGAACGTTTGATAAAGCACCCAGCATGTTTTATCAGCTGTATACATGGCATGCAAAGATTGGAAATTCATATCCTCCATGTATTTATTTTCTTTTGCAAAAAAAGAATATGGATACATACAACAGAATGTTTACCATATTAAAACAATTGGTGCCCAATATAACACCCCAAAAGATTTTGCTGGACTTTGAAAAAGGAAGGCTCCTGGAACTTCTCAAACATCTAGTAACCGGAAGTACTACCCGACGAGAATATGATTAAAAATATTTGATTTTCACCATATCCTGCATCCTGTACCTGTGGCGCCAAATTGGCGCCGATTGTCTCCAATGGGAAACAAAATTAAAATTTTATGAAGATAATAAAAATCTTATTTGTGTATCTCTACATTTCCATTGTGGCATGATGGTAAAATTCTGCATCGAGGAGCTTCCTTTTAGTAAATTTTATTGCTTTGAAAAAAATACTATTTACATTTATTATATGACATAGGATCTGGATATTTGTTCTATTAAATCAATTACTATTTTTTACCGTACAGTGAGGGTGTGGTTATGTGATGTAACGATTTTTTAGATATAACAAATTGTTATTTTTCAGACATGACACGATCACCCATAGGCGGCAGGTGTTACAAGACACCTCTAGAAACAGAAAAAGACTAAAGTTATGGAAACGGTAACATCAACCGAAAGATGTGGTATGTTATGTTCTTACTACACTTTTCATCCATGTTTATTAGTATTACTATACATCCATTTAGGGTTTTATTTCATAATTTTAAGTGTAAATATATTTAATTATCCTATTTATGTTTTTGTATTGTTTTTATTGTATAATGTTCTAATAAAACTATCCATTCCAATGAACAAGTTGTTTTCTTTATCTTCCCTAAGTTTATAGAGTAGGTAATATTCATCTGCAGTGTGACCTGATATCCACATATGTGCATATAGTATATTTTACTTATTATAAAATAAAAAAACTTAAAAAGATTTATTTTGTCAGTAGACTAATACTACTTCTCTTCCATAAAATCAAAGAAATATTTTTTTCGATGGCTGGTTCTCCGTCGGGTCCCAAAAGGATAATAAATAAATATTGCCAAAATTATTGATACTCACTGAAACACCAGAAGAATAAAAAGAATCCCATAAATGGTGCGTCATTCAACACACGAGGAAAAAAGAAACTACAGTAGAACTCCGCCAATCCGAATTCCAAATTTTCTAATTTCGACAAATTTTATTAAAAAAAAAACAGAATTGTCCAGACCGACTACATGCAGACCCGGTCCAAATCTGAGAACCGAGGACAGTCTCAGTGGTGCCCAAAAGAACAAACTATAGCTAAGATGCCGGAAATTGGCGGGACAGCCGGACCAAGCACCTGATTGAGCCCGTATTTCAGAACGCACAGACATTTGCATCGGACACAGCCCGAGGACAGATATCAGCGCCGCAGGAGCAGCACATGGGATGATGGACGTCGAACAACTTCCATTCCGCCAATGGCCTCATAAGCCAGAATTGGAGGCTACATACGATGGTAGTGCAAAACAGCTGGTGGCCGAGTTCCACGACCATGCAAGAATTCCAAAGTGCTACGAAATATAAATAATATCGTTTATACAGTAGTAAATCGTGTTAGGTTAACATGTAATTAAAACCAGCAAGAACCAGGTATCCATGTTTTCTTGCAGAGAAAAAAAACTCGTCAATATCTTGAAGTAATTAGAAATTAGCTTAATCGGGTTCCCACTGGTCCCCTTCTTGGTATTCATGTTAGGTGGCTTGTTTTATATAATTGTATTTTATTTTATATAATCGTATCTTATTTTATATTATATAATTGCAATAGTATCGAAATTTCGTAATTTCTGGAAAGGGGGGGGGGGGGGGTATGCAGCTGTCAGTATATTAGCGATCAAATATCTATTTTTAATGTATCAAATTAATCGACCGCAATAATATATTCCCAACGAATCATATTCCAGTAAACAACTTTTATCTGTATCAGCAGATTGAATGGCGATATGAAATACGCTATCGCAATGGAAAAGTAGTCGAATATCCATTCCCATAGTCTCATATTATATTGTGACTGTAATAATAAATAAAGTTCACAGGTACTCGAATTTAACCGCTGACTCGTTCAAGATAATTATGTACTAGAATATAATGTTTATGTATTACTTTCGACCGTATAAATTACGAAGAATGATTTATCAAAATGTCACTTGAAGATACGTTTCCAAGTCTGTTACCATCGCAGTAAGAATCAGGCATTGAGAATGAACCATCCAATGACTGATAGAGACGAAGGAAGAGCCTATCCATGGCGAGGTGGAAGAGGAGGTTTCCGAGGCAGTAGAGGCGGTAGCCGACAAGTTCGGTCTAGCGAGCCTATTGCTGAGACCCCCCCCCCATAGAGGAGGCAGCGCAGCGGCTGCTGGCGGTCAACACCAAACAACGCCAGAAACCGCGCAAATCAGGGCCGCAAGTTACTCATCTCAAGGGAGATGAGAAGACGGCAGCCCTAAAAGGGGTGGGTGGAACCCAACCCCCAACAGCTGAGAGAAACGATCCCATGCTGTCACGTTCAACCGTGGTCGAGGGGTTGACTGCCATGCGAGAAAAGGCGCGCGAACGCCAATTCTGTGTGGATATGTCCCAATACTTGACGACGATTGAGGCGGACTATCGTGCGATCACTACATTTGACAGAGTGTTCGGAAAACACATCTCATTGTCAATGTACCAATACTATGCAGTCACCTTACTGCGGCGACGTTTATTGCAGACACAGCAGGCAGAGGTAGAGTACCTGCAAGCTTTTGACGACATTGCAAGAGTATTGCCATCAACGTTAGCAGTCCCTGAAACAATTGGGGTCTACTTGGACGGACTTGGCGAGATAAAAGATAATAACGAGAGAACGTTTTATCTACGACCTCACAATGCGTTATTACCAACGTTGACAGACGGAGCAACATCTGATTGTACCGAGGTGCGGATCTCGGATCCGTACCTATCATAAGTTTAGTATTGTAACATAACTGCTGTAACATACTATTGTACCAACCGCTACGCCTAATAAAACTCGCTCCTGCATACATCTTCGACTTCTTCATCATTATCCTCAACACCCAAAAGCCCAAAACGTCGAGGCAAAAAGGAAGAAGTACACGCGGTTGAAATCTAAGAATCTATTATGATAAAAAACAACCATGACAGTTTCAAACAGTATTTTATTTGTATGCAGGTATTTTAAAATTACGTATGTTCAATTAAGAGTGTCACATTCACAAATTTCGTGAGTTAGGCAGAAAAATCAAGGAATAAAACCAAGAACCATCACCCTGCACTCCCGTAAGGTCAATGTATCCCGTAAACGGCAAGAACCACAGCAGCAGCTAGATGATCAGCCTTCGACCTCGTCCACGGTCATCAATGAGCCATTGCATACAACCTCCAGCCCGAAGAAGGTAAGCCATTTTCTTAATGTACGTTATATTTATAGACTACAACCATGTTAATTCAATCTTCGCTAATTCGAAATTCGGTGTACAGTAGAACCGCGATATAACGGACAACATATCCATTCAAATATGGAAAATATTAAAAATATCATCTTAAAGTTAACATGTTTAAATTCACATGTCACTTATTGTAAGCAATGTTCCGCGCATGATAATCACGTCATACCTACCTCTCGCAGTCGAATTCGACTCAAAATGCGGTCCTGCTGTGTTTGCAACACTGGCCGCTAATCCACACGACTGAACTAAATTATTATTAATATTAAAATATGGACCGTTTCAGATTCGGCTATTTCATATATTATAGATATGCAGGTATACACAGGTATGATAAATAACGTAAAGGAGGTAAACCAAGGACAACGAGTGGTAACAGATTTAGTACGGAAATATTCCGATTCAAATCGGGGAGTTACCACTGTCAATTTTTTCACGTCGATTCCGTTCACGGAAAATTTATTGGAAAATAACGTCACTTTGACAGGAACCTTGAGGAAAAATAAAAGGGAAATTCAAGTAGTACTTTTGGATTTACCAGCGGGTTAACTTTAGTTTCGTATGTTCCGAAGAAAAATAAAGCAGTATGTTTATTATCCAGTCAATTCCACAACGCTTCAGTTAGTGCGTCAAATGAAAAAAAACCTGAAATAATACTCCGTTTCAATAGGACAAAAGGGGCGGTTGACACAGGTGACAAAATGACACACCAGAAGATGGCCATTCAGGCTTTCTATGGAAATGACAGATATTGCGGCTTTAAATCCTTATAATTTGTAGGTTGTAAAATAACCTAATTGAAAGCAAAACGACAGTAGTAAACGTAAACGAACAAATTGTTATTTTTCAGACATGACACGATCACCCATAGGCGGCAGGTGTTACAAGACACCTCTAGAAACAGAAAAAGACTAAAGTTATGGAAACGGTAACATCAACCGAAAGATGTGGTATGTTATGTTCTTACTACACTTTTCATCCATGTTTGATTATAATCCAATTTACCTTACACTTTTTTACCATTTTATTGAAAATTTGAGCCAATGGTTCCGTCATTAGCATTGAATGCCGAAATAAAATACAGTATAACCCCTATTTTACGTTTTTTAAGGGACTGAAAAAAAAAAACCTAATTGGAGGGAAAATGTAAAAGGGGGGTATTGAAAAAAAGAACATTTAAATTTTATGTTTCTAAAAAAATAACGTTTTATTAAAAAACAACATTCAGTTAAAGTTTTTATTGAAAAATCGTTCGAATGTCACGACCCAATCATTGTCAAGCGCGCGTAACTCGCATATTTTGAATATTTCGGACGTAAATCGTGGGAAAGAAAAACGTAAATGCGGGTATTAAATGTACTGAAATACATCGGGACTGAAAAAAAATACACGCAATTGCCGGGAAAACGTGAATTCCGGGCACGTAAAAACGAGGTTATACTGTATAACTAACTATCTTCTCAAGAAGTGCTTCCCAACCAGTGTTTCACAAAAATTTTCGAATGTCCCCATCTATGACGATGATGTATAACTTATTCTGAGATCGTAATCATACTTATGGGCTCATTTGTGAAATACACATCGCGACACACTGATGTGAACCTCAATTATTACTATTGCCTTAGAATAAGAATATAGACATACATTCATAACTATGAAAAATAACTTGAAGAAATCCAATGCCAAAGATCCGACTTTAAAAAAAAAAAATATTTTAAATTTAATTTCTTTTGACCACTTACGAACCTAATAAGAATATATGGGTCTCTACAGAGTGGAGGTTTTTGTTAACAGGTTCTTGTTTTTAAGAGAAATGAATGTTAGCCACATTATTTTTACGTTCCAAAGGAACTCGGGTAGCAAAAACCTACGTGTCTGGCATCGTTACCCGCCAGATTTTTGAACACAGACTGCTGTATTCTACTGATCGAAGAAAATATTGAATAAACCTAAACAATTACGGGTTGTATGAACCTCGTACTGGAGCAAAAATATATATTGTCTTTTTAATTGACAACCCCTCCACCGACTGAGCTACCATTCAACGAGGTATTCGTACACGTATCGTTGAGGGGGTGTTGTTAATTTGGCGCCCAACGTGGGGCTCAGAAAAAGGTTCTTTTTCACGAATCCACGCCCTGACTACTCAAGAAAAAGAAGACAGAGGACTACTCTGCATCCAAAATGGATCCATGTACCAGACCGGGACAGATTCCACGCGTGACGATGCTGAATACTACTGGAGGCGGTCGGCTGGTAATCTTCCAATACCAGGCGCCCGCACCGTGCATGTGCCAGGGGCATGGTCACGGACGCCCCGGACCAGGAGATCCCGGCTGACGAAGAACTGTGCTGCGTCAGTGAATGTGTTGGAACGATCTTCTGTCGTCCATAAATTAATAGTGTGCAACTCTCTTCAAGAATCACAAAAGTTTTGTTTATTAATCATTAGCCCTAGTGGCTGTATTATAAATGCATCCACCGTAAAGCAAGGTTGATCCGCTCGTAATGCACCGGCGAACAGAAAAAGCGAGGAGATAAATAAAGTGTTACGCAAAACAATACGTTATACATATCGCATAACGGCCAGTGGCGTAGAAAAATTTATAGCGCGCGACAGCGATCTCCAAGTTAAAAAAAATATTCAAAAAATGAGGAGAATATTCAGAAAGCTGTCGAAGACATTACCAAGAACCATATGAGCTTCAGAGTTGCTCAAGAAAAATACGGTATAAGTCGGTCTGTATTGTCTAGATGAGTATTGAGAGTAGATGTGAAAGCACAAGGCGGCCAAACTGTTTTGAGTCCAGAAACTGAGCAGTTTATCATCGAAAATTTAAATATTTGCTCAGAATGGGGAGACAGTAATGATTTACGACTCATCGTCAAGGCTTATCTTGATAAAAAAAGGTATAAATGTAAAAAGGTTTAGCCAAAATCTCTCGGGAAACGAGTTTGTCATAAGTTTTTTAAAACGACACCGACATTTCATGGAAACTCATAACAACCAGCTGTTGAAGTGTTATAGATGTGGTAGTAATTTCACAACCATCCTTGACTTTAGACAACACTTATTAGTCGCACATGGAATTATCTAGAACACGAAGAAATGGGGGATCGGAAACCGTCACAGTTCCTACATCATTTAAGGACGCTTGCCGGTACCGCCATCTCAGACGAAGTCCTAAGAACCTTGTGGGTGGGTAGGTTGCCACACCATGCAGGTAGTGCTCGCCACCCAAAAAGACACATCTGGACAAAGTTGCGGGCCTTAATGATGCCATGATTGAAGCCACAGCCAGACCGTCAATCTCGGAGGCAACTATGGAAACATTGATTGAGACCAGGATGCGGAAACTCACATTGTCATTGCAGGAGCAAATGACAAGCATCCGAGACGAAATTGTCGACATCCACAGCCGCGATTCACGCCCACGGATAAAGAACCACGGCCGGCGATTCAACAGCCCCTCACGAAGCCTGATAAACATATTCGTGAACATCTATCTCCCACAGTAAAAAAACATAATATGGTGTGATTCTTGTGGCGGCCAAAACCGTAATATTAAATTAACGCTGATGTTGAAGACCGGTATTCCGGATGCCGCCAAAGAGTGCAGCACTTCGTACCCTTGTGGCACAGCCTCAAGGGTTCCGTCGCTGTGGCCGGCCCTCCCTCACCCTGCAGCGATGCTACAAAAGCGACCTACGTGCTGCAGGTCTGACATGGCGGGAGGCGCAGGAGTCGGCGATGGACCGAGGGAAGTGGCGCCAACTTGTGCTTGCCCTATGCCCCAATGTTGGGACGTGATAGGGTGAAAGAAGAAGAAGAATGTTGAAGACCATCATGCATCAAGTGACAGAGTTACAGAAAATTACATTAAAATTTCTATATTCCGGCCATGGTTTTTTGCCAGATAACAAAGACTTGAGTGACATCGAAAGCTCATCAAAACAGCAGCAGAGGATGTATACTCCGCATGATTACATTAGGGCAGGGTTCGGCAGAAGCGGCTCTTCAGACATAAACTCCAATTTCACCTCATCTCAAGCAGCCTTATAACTTATGAGTTTATGAGATAGAGCCGCCGAAAGAACTTCGACTTGTACATCCTCTCAAAATAAATGTCAATGAACTTAACTTGACACCGTTCGACACAGATGCTGGTTCATTCCAGATGCAGTTAATAGATTTAAAAAGTAAGGAACTGTGGAGTAACAAATTCACAGATCTGACCAGCGGCTTGGAAGAACTCGAAAGAGAGAAATCCAATTTGATTTCTTAGCACAAATGAACAGCTATAAAACTACTGCCTAAAATGGAAACAATAGTATTTGATACATGGAATAGTTTGCCTGAAACATATGACGTGTTATAAAAACTAGCTTTTGGTATTTTCACAATCGTTGGCTCTACATACATATGCGAACAAACATTCTCATCTATGAACCAAATAAAAAATAAACTTAGAAGCAGAATAAATTTACAATCATGTACCTATTCGCTATTTGCCAGATATAGAGTAAAGTTATCAAACATTTTTAAAATAAAACATCTTGAACTTTTTTCAAGTTAGTGAAGTGACATTTCTTACAGTTTTAAGATTTATAATATTTCACATGAGAGTTATTGAAAACAGACTCCTTTAATTATTTATCATTTTAAAAACTATGTTTAACCGGAATCTGATAGATGCGGAATTCCGTCCGCCATCATATTTTTTGTTCCCGTTAAAGTTTGTTAATTAAAACTTTTTAAGTTAAGTACCTAGTTATTTAATTATTGTATCATTCTTATAGGAGCTCAAACGGTCGAGCTCTGATAACCCTAAAACTGAAGAGAGGAAGCAGGAACCTAAAAAGTCGGATCTTTGCTATTTTATATTTAAAAATAATATTTCTATTAATATCAAGTAGAAAATATATTTATGCAGCCTCATGACGGGCCGCGACCAGGCTCGGGTAGACCAGTTCCACCCACTTGTGAGACAGGACTGGGTGGTAAAAGACCCAGAGTTGCTATACAAGGGTTATCTGGATTATTAATATCCAATGGAGTTAAGAAGTATCGTGTAATGATCAAAGATCTAGACGAACATGTCAGATTAACTTTCAGCCAGGAAGATATAAAAAATTCCAAGTTGATTATCAACGGAGATCCTCAATTCAAGTATATTCACATAAATGGAATAGATTATATCCTAAGTGATCAGGCTGTATATGTTAAAGAGTTATTTAATGTAAATCATCTGAAGCGTTTCATCGACCGACAAATACCCAAGGAACAAGCAGGTTTTGTTAAGGGCAAGGGAACTCGAGAACAAATTCTGAACATCATGCAACTAATTGAAAAATGCAGAGTTTAATACCCTTATGATATTATGCTTCATTGACTATCAGAAGGCATTCGACTGCGTAAGATGGAACTGTATGTGGAAGGTACTTCTGGAAATGGGAGTTCCATCCCACATTACCTGTCTTATCAAAAACTTAAATAACAATAGCCATTAGCCCAACAGGCCTGGAATGCAGGTTTTGGAGCCAGGCAGCCGGTTGGTTCATTTAATGCTAATAGTACACCCCAAGTTCCGATACATCGTAATGCTACTCCTAAAGAAACAAGCTCGCCCCGCGATTCCTAGAAAACCGGGTTGTTGAGAAAATCTCTCCTACTGTATACCTATTAGTAATATGCAGGGAAACTTCTTGGTCGTTTTCATATTAAAGACATTTTAAAACAATAGCTTTCTTATGAGTGTTCTCATTCTGTAGGCTAAGCCTTATGCACTTCTGCTTACCACTATGGTGCTTTCTTTGAATTTACTTAATTACCGTCAATTGGGGTGAATAGAGACTGTGGGGTGAAAAGAGACAAAAACATGGTATGAATTTCAACACAACTTTATTAAGTATCCTACGTATTTATCATGATTATGGGAATATTTTTTTGACTACTGGTAATTTCGTATTTCGGATGGTAACACCAAAGCAACTCTATGATCTGTCATAATTGAAACAATTGCATCAGAATTCGATGTCCGTGAATCATTACTTTTCGACTGCTCAAAAACTTTGATATTATTCCAGAAAACGTAAGTATAACTATGTTACCATAATAATTTACACTTACTGCATGTGTTATTTATACTATAAACATACTTTTGTTTAGTATTTCATTGAATTTCGGCATTATTGGGTACTTTTTAAAGAACATGAAATTTTCACATATTTTGGGGTGAATAGAGACGAGAGGGGGGTTAATAGAGACGCCATACGGGGTGAATAGAGACGCCATAAGGGGTGAATAGAGACAACCTGCGGGTGAATAGACAGTGATGATACAGAAAACTGAAATTTAAATGGTTTGAAAAGTGATTATGTTTGGTATAATGTTTCTTTTTTTTCTTTATTTAGAAAGACCACTATACAATATAAACATGCCACGTGTTTATAAACCGGACCCCCGAAGCACCAAAAGGTACCTCAAACACGACCCAGAGGTTTTAAAGAATGCTGTACAAGATATATTGGAGAATAATCTCAGCTATCGAGAGGCTGAGGTAAAATATGGGATACATCGTTCCGTACTCAATAGACACACGATGAAAAATATGAAAAATCAAGGAGGGCAAACAGTTTTATCTAAGGAAATTGAAGAATACATTATAAGCCAATTAAATGTTTGTTCTGAATGGGGATACCCATTAGATCTTTATGATCTGCGTATTTTAGTAAAAGGATACTTAGATCGGGCAGGTATTACGGAGAAAATATTTAAAGACATATTGCCTGGTAAGGAGTTTTCATACAGTTTTTTGAAAAGAAATAAAGGTAAAATTTCTCAAAGAATTTGCCAAAATATAAAACATGTACGGGCTGAGATCACGCCTGAAGATATCAATAGCTATTTCGATAACTTAGAAATAGCTATAAAAGATGTACCATTATGTAACATTATCAACTACGACGAGACGAATTTGACCGACGATCCTTCGAGAAGAAAGATAATTTTGAAGAGGGGAGTTAAATATCCTGAAAGAGTCATGAACTCCACGAAATCATCAACCTCCATAATGTTCGCTGGTTCTGCTGATGGAAATTTGCTACCTCCTTATATTGTGTACAAATCGACACACTTGTACGATACATGGACGTCAAATGGCCCAAGGGGGGCGAAATATAATCGCAGTCGAAGTGGATGGTTCGACAGCATAACTTTTGAAGACTGGGTTAAAACAATAGCCTATGAATACTTCAAAGGTAAAACTGGCAAAAAAATTATGATAGGGGATAATTTATCATCTCACTTTTCAATTGATTTAATCAAATGGTGCAAAGATTACGACATTTTCTTTGTTTTTCTGCCAACAAATTCCACGCATATCACGCAACCGCTCGATGTATCCTTTTTCAGACCATTGAAAATAGCGTGGAAAAGACTGTTGGAAGAGTGGAAAAAAACGGACGGAAGAAAAGAAGCCAGCATCCCTAAAGGACTATTTCCTCGTTTGCTAAAAAAACTGTATGAAACAATTTCAATAAATGCAAAACAAAATATAATATCTGGATTTTATAAAACGGGTATTTCCCCAATTGATCGTAGAGAGGTTTTATTCCGGCTACCAGGCTATGAAAAACCCCAAAATGAGCACATGAAAGCTTTGGATCAATCTGTAATACACATTCTTAAGGAAATGCGTTATCCTGATAACGCTAATCAAACTACAAAAAAGAAGAAGAAATTAGCTGTCGAAGCGGGTAAGTGTACAGAAAATATCGAAATAGATGATGAAAATATCAATAGTTTAGACAGACCAAATCTTTCCTTACAATTGAAAAAAAATGTAAAAACAAAGGGTAAAGGCCCTGGAAAGAGGTCTAAATTAACCCTAAATGAGATGAATGACAACATGAACCCCAATAAGGTTGTTATGATTTTTGATGCGGCCGGAAAATGTATAAACGACAGTAGTCCAACTGCTGATCTTAAAGACTTGGTAGAACCAGCCATGAATAGAGAGCAGCCATCTACTTCTCTTTCAAATTCTAAAGTATTGTTATACCAAAATGAATGCTGCGTTTGCAAAATAAAAAAATACAGAGGCATTGATTGGGTGAAGTGCATGGTATGCAAAGGTTGGGTTTGCTCTTTTTGTAACGAAGGAGTAACGTACTTTGATTTTATTTGTTCAAATTGTTTAGGCCATGAATAATTAGCTATTTTAAAATAAATCTTCCTATAATACTTATGTTAATAGCTAGCTTTATAATAATGCTTTTAATCATTGATAAATATGTTTTTAAATACCTACTGCACATGTAAAATTAATATTTTCATTTAATACCTTAACTCCGTAGATGTATTAATATTTTTAATTAACAGTTAGGTACCTACTCATCTACCTAATAAAATCACTATATTAATTGTATGTAACTAGATATATAATATTTTGATAATTGATTGATAATTATCTTTCAAAAAGACAACTACTGGACTAATTGTAAAATAAATATTTTGATTTTATAAATTCCATAAATGTATGTAAAATAAATGTAAGGAAACGAAATGATTATTTTTTTATATTGATAAATATGTTTTATAAAATTGCACTTGTAAAATTATAATTCGATTTAATAAACACCATAAATGTATGCATGTTTATAATTGACCTAAATCTACCTACCTCCCTATACATTTTGTCTCTATTCACCTTCCAAGTCTCTATTCACCCCCTTCTCGTCTCTATTCACCCCAATTCAGGTTAAATAGAGACATCAATCAAAATTGATTGTTCTTTAATAACCTTCAAGGATATTTGTACAATATGTCCATAAACTTGTAGAGGGACTATAGAAACAAGTTTTAAGCTATTCATGTTGGTATAATTTGGAACATGTATGCAGATACATAGTCGTCAAGGGGAAAAAGTGTCTCTATCCACCCCAATTGACGGTACTTAATTTACTGAAAAAATGAATAGCTAAGATTAAAATTGAATACCTTGAAAGAAGAACCACTTAAATCACCTTAAGTGGTTTTTCGGTTCTCGTTGTATTTAGCAAGGTTTATAACCTGGCTATTAGCTCTCAAAAAATTATTTCTGTATTTTGTCAATAGAGCTCGTTATATTGATTCAAGTTGGGACACCTCACAAGTTGTTCTTCCATCTAAGATTTTGCGGCCATTTAGGTGGTATCATAACCTCACTTTTATCTGTCAGATACTTTTGTTGTAATTATTCTTTTAACATATATTTTCGTTTTTTAACCATAAACAGTCATCATATAACATCAAGAAGTAGTAGAAGATAGCAAGACGAGTAATTATGATTGTTTATTCACATAATGATCATTCAGAATGACAATCGTACACAAAATGAAACAATCTCGGATGCATCTGATAGTGACAATGTCGTGTCAAAAAATCTTGGAGTGAAACGTAAAAAGTGTAAAGGAAATTGGAAGAAGGAAGTAGCTAAGTAAAGAAGGAAGTAGCTAAGTAAAAAAGGAATTCTGGTGTAACATTACAGCAAGTAGTGGGAAAAAAGGTAATGGAAAATCTTTTGTTTGTGTCCAAAAGTGATGTCCAAAACAGTGCTCGGATAAAATTGGATGTGTATTTCAAAAAGAGTTTTTTGATAATCTTTGGAGCATTGGTAATAAAAATGTCCAAGATACTGCTCTTTTGACACTTATTTATTTAAAATTTGCGAAATTTTTCGAAATTTTCGGAATTTAGGATTCGGACCGTATACCGATAAAAAGAAAAAAAAATTTCGAAATAATTTTTTTAAACCTTTTTATAATTTTTTTTCAACACCGGTTATGATTACCGTGACGCCGTATACCCCAGAACACTTGTGACCTGATCTATAAGCATGTCCACTTTGCGCGGCGAAGATCGGATGATCTTTAACTAATATATAGTTCAAAGTCGTTAAATCACACCACTTGATGACCGGCCCAAATAGCGATTGTAGCCGAACGGTTTGAGATAGAGTCCGGACAAAAGCCAATCGAAGGCTGGAATTTTTTTATGAATTTACGATCAGGTGTCCGCTACTTCCAACTTTGAGAAACCGAAGAATTTAAATATTCAGAAAGCTGTCGAAGACATTACCAAGAACCATATGAGCTTCAGAGTTGCTCAAGAAAAATACGGTATAAGTCGGTCTGTATTGTCTAGATGAGTATTGAGAGTAGATGTGAAAGCACAAGGCGGCCAAACTGTTTTGAGTCCAGAAACTGAGCAGTTTATCATCGAAAATTTAAATATTTGCTCAGAATGGGGAGACAGTAATGATTTACGACTCATCGTCAAGGCTTATCTTGATAAAAAAAGGTATAAATGTAAAAAGGTTTAGCCAAAATCTCTCGGGAAACGAGTTTGTCATAAGTTTTTTAAAACGACACCGACATTTCATGGAAACTCATAACAACCAGCTGTTGAAGTGTTATAGATGTGGTAGTAATTTCACAACCATCCTTGACTTTAGACAACACTTATTAGTCGCACATGGAATTATCTAGAACACGAAGAAATGGGGGATCGGAAACCGTCACAGTTCCTACATCATTTAAGGACGCTTGCCGGTACCGCCATCTCAGACGAAGTCCTAAGAACCTTGTGGGTGGGTAGGTTGCCACACCATGCAGGTAGTGCTCGCCACCCAAAAAGACACATCTGGACAAAGTTGCGGGCCTTAATGATGCCATGATTGAAGCCACAGCCAGACCGTCAATCTCGGAGGCAACTATGGAAACATTGATTGAGACCAGGATGCGGAAACTCACATTGTCATTGCAGGAGCAAATGACAAGCATCCGAGACGAAATTGTCGACATCCACAGCCGCGATTCACGCCCACGGATAAAGAACCACGGCCGGCGATTCAACAGCCCCTCACGAAGCCTGATAAACATATTCGTGAACATCTATCTCCCACAGTAAAAAAACATAATATGGTGTGATTCTTGTGGCGGCCAAAACCGTAATATTAAATTAACGCTGATGTTGAAGACCGGTATTCCGGATGCCGCCAAAGAGTGCAGCACTTCGTACCCTTGTGGCACAGCCTCAAGGGTTCCGTCGCTGTGGCAGGCCCTCCCTCACCCTGCAGCGATGCTACAAAAGCGACCTACGTGCTGCAGGTCTGACATGGCGGGAGGCGCAGGAGTCGGCGATGGACCGAGGGAAGTGGCGCCAACTTGTGCTTGCCCTATGCCCCAATGTTGGGACGTGATAGGGTGAAAGAAGAAGAAGAATGTTGAAGACCATCATGCATCAAGTGACAGAGTTACAGAAAATTACATTAAAATTTCTATATTCCGGCCATGGTTTTTTGCCAGATAACAAAGACTTGAGTGACATCGAAAGCTCATCAAAACAGCAGCAGAGGATGTATACTCCGCATGATTACATTAGGGCAGGGTTCGGCAGAAGCGGCTCTTCAGACATAAACTCCAATTTCACCTCATCTCAAGCAGCCTTATAACTTATGAGTTTATGAGATAGAGCCGCCGAAAGAACTTCGACTTGTACATCCTCTCAAAATAAATGTCAATGAACTTAACTTGACACCGTTCGACACAGATGCTGGTTCATTCCAGATGCAGTTAATAGATTTAAAAAGTAAGGAACTGTGGAGTAACAAATTCACAGATCTGACCAGCGGCTTGGAAGAACTCGAAAGAGAGAAATCCAATTTGATTTCTTAGCACAAATGAACAGCTATAAAACTACTGCCTAAAATGGAAACAATAGTATTTGATACATGGAATAGTTTGCCTGAAACATATGACGTGTTATAAAAACTAGCTTTTGGTATTTTCACAATCGTTGGCTCTACATACATATGCGAACAAACATTCTCATCTATGAACCAAATAAAAAATAAACTTAGAAGCAGAATAAATTTACAATCATGTACCTATTCGCTATTTGCCAGATATAGAGTAAAGTTATCAAACATTTTTAAAATAAAACATCTTGAACTTTTTTCAAGTTAGTGAAGTGACATTTCTTACAGTTTTAAGATTTATAATATTTCACATGAGAGTTATTGAAAACAGACTCCTTTAATTATTTATCATTTTAAAAACTATGTTTAACCGGAATCTGATAGATGCGGAATTCCGTCCGCCATCATATTTTTTGTTCCCGTTAAAGTTTGTTAATTAAAACTTTTTAAGTTAAGTACCTAGTTATTTAATTATTGTATCATTCTTATAGGAGCTCAAACGGTCGAGCTCTGATAACCCTAAAACTGAAGAGAGGAAGCAGGAACCTAAAAAGTCGGATCTTTGCTATTTTATATTTAAAAATAATATTTCTATTAATATCAAGTAGAAAATATATTTATGCAGCCTCATGACGGGCCGCGACCAGGCTCGGGTAGACCAGTTCCACCCACTTGTGAGACAGGACTGGGTGGTAAAAGACCCAGAGTTGCTATACAAGGGTTATCTGGATTATTAATATCCAATGGAGTTAAGAAGTATCGTGTAATGATCAAAGATCTAGACGAACATGTCAGATTAACTTTCAGCCAGGAAGATATAAAAAATTCCAAGTTGATTATCAACGGAGATCCTCAATTCAAGTATATTCACATAAATGGAATAGATTATATCCTAAGTGATCAGGCTGTATATGTTAAAGAGTTATTTAATGTAAATCATCTGAAGCGTTTCATCGACCGACAAATACCCAAGGAACAAGCAGGTTTTGTTAAGGGCAAGGGAACTCGAGAACAAATTCTGAACATCATGCAACTAATTGAAAAATGCAGAGTTTAATACCCTTATGATATTATGCTTCATTGACTATCAGAAGGCATTCGACTGCGTAAGATGGAACTGTATGTGGAAGGTACTTCTGGAAATGGGAGTTCCATCCCACATTACCTGTCTTATCAAAAACTTAAATAACAATAGCCATTAGCCCAACAGGCCTGGAATGCAGGTTTTGGAGCCAGGCAGCCGGTTGGTTCATTTAATGCTAATAGTACACCCCAAGTTCCGATACATCGTAATGCTACTCCTAAAGAAACAAGCTCGCCCCGCGATTCCTAGAAAACCGGGTTGTTGAGAAAATCTCTCCTACTGTATACCTATTAGTAATATGCAGGGAAACTTCTTGGTCGTTTTCATATTAAAGACATTTTAAAACAATAGCTTTCTTATGAGTGTTCTCATTCTGTAGGCTAAGCCTTATGCACTTCTGCTTACCACTATGGTGCTTTCTTTGAATTTACTTAATTACCGTCAATTGGGGTGAATAGAGACTGTGGGGTGAAAAGAGACAAAAACATGGTATGAATTTCAACACAACTTTATTAAGTATCCTACGTATTTATCATGATTATGGGAATATTTTTTTGACTACTGGTAATTTCGTATTTCGGATGGTAACACCAAAGCAACTCTATGATCTGTCATAATTGAAACAATTGCATCAGAATTCGATGTCCGTGAATCATTACTTTTCGACTGCTCAAAAACTTTGATATTATTCCAGAAAACGTAAGTATAACTATGTTACCATAATAATTTACACTTACTGCATGTGTTATTTATACTATAAACATACTTTTGTTTAGTATTTCATTGAATTTCGGCATTATTGGGTACTTTTTAAAGAACATGAAATTTTCACATATTTTGGGGTGAATAGAGACGAGAGGGGGGTTAATAGAGACGCCATACGGGGTGAATAGAGACGCCATAAGGGGTGAATAGAGACAACCTGCGGGTGAATAGACAGTGATGATACAGAAAACTGAAATTTAAATGGTTTGAAAAGTGATTATGTTTGGTATAATGTTTCTTTTTTTTCTTTATTTAGAAAGACCACTATACAATATAAACATGCCACGTGTTTATAAACCGGACCCCCGAAGCACCAAAAGGTACCTCAAACACGACCCAGAGGTTTTAAAGAATGCTGTACAAGATATATTGGAGAATAATCTCAGCTATCGAGAGGCTGAGGTAAAATATGGGATACATCGTTCCGTACTCAATAGACACACGATGAAAAATATGAAAAATCAAGGAGGGCAAACAGTTTTATCTAAGGAAATTGAAGAATACATTATAAGCCAATTAAATGTTTGTTCTGAATGGGGATACCCATTAGATCTTTATGATCTGCGTATTTTAGTAAAAGGATACTTAGATCGGGCAGGTATTACGGAGAAAATATTTAAAGACATATTGCCTGGTAAGGAGTTTTCATACAGTTTTTTGAAAAGAAATAAAGGTAAAATTTCTCAAAGAATTTGCCAAAATATAAAACATGTACGGGCTGAGATCACGCCTGAAGATATCAATAGCTATTTCGATAACTTAGAAATAGCTATAAAAGATGTACCATTATGTAACATTATCAACTACGACGAGACGAATTTGACCGACGATCCTTCGAGAAGAAAGATAATTTTGAAGAGGGGAGTTAAATATCCTGAAAGAGTCATGAACTCCACGAAATCATCAACCTCCATAATGTTCGCTGGTTCTGCTGATGGAAATTTGCTACCTCCTTATATTGTGTACAAATCGACACACTTGTACGATACATGGACGTCAAATGGCCCAAGGGGGGCGAAATATAATCGCAGTCGAAGTGGATGGTTCGACAGCATAACTTTTGAAGACTGGGTTAAAACAATAGCCTATGAATACTTCAAAGGTAAAACTGGCAAAAAAATTATGATAGGGGATAATTTATCATCTCACTTTTCAATTGATTTAATCAAATGGTGCAAAGATTACGACATTTTCTTTGTTTTTCTGCCAACAAATTCCACGCATATCACGCAACCGCTCGATGTATCCTTTTTCAGACCATTGAAAATAGCGTGGAAAAGACTGTTGGAAGAGTGGAAAAAAACGGACGGAAGAAAAGAAGCCAGCATCCCTAAAGGACTATTTCCTCGTTTGCTAAAAAAACTGTATGAAACAATTTCAATAAATGCAAAACAAAATATAATATCTGGATTTTATAAAACGGGTATTTCCCCAATTGATCGTAGAGAGGTTTTATTCCGGCTACCAGGCTATGAAAAACCCCAAAATGAGCACATGAAAGCTTTGGATCAATCTGTAATACACATTCTTAAGGAAATGCGTTATCCTGATAACGCTAATCAAACTACAAAAAAGAAGAAGAAATTAGCTGTCGAAGCGGGTAAGTGTACAGAAAATATCGAAATAGATGATGAAAATATCAATAGTTTAGACAGACCAAATCTTTCCTTACAATTGAAAAAAAATGTAAAAACAAAGGGTAAAGGCCCTGGAAAGAGGTCTAAATTAACCCTAAATGAGATGAATGACAACATGAACCCCAATAAGGTTGTTATGATTTTTGATGCGGCCGGAAAATGTATAAACGACAGTAGTCCAACTGCTGATCTTAAAGACTTGGTAGAACCAGCCATGAATAGAGAGCAGCCATCTACTTCTCTTTCAAATTCTAAAGTATTGTTATACCAAAATGAATGCTGCGTTTGCAAAATAAAAAAATACAGAGGCATTGATTGGGTGAAGTGCATGGTATGCAAAGGTTGGGTTTGCTCTTTTTGTAACGAAGGAGTAACGTACTTTGATTTTATTTGTTCAAATTGTTTAGGCCATGAATAATTAGCTATTTTAAAATAAATCTTCCTATAATACTTATGTTAATAGCTAGCTTTATAATAATGCTTTTAATCATTGATAAATATGTTTTTAAATACCTACTGCACATGTAAAATTAATATTTTCATTTAATACCTTAACTCCGTAGATGTATTAATATTTTTAATTAACAGTTAGGTACCTACTCATCTACCTAATAAAATCACTATATTAATTGTATGTAACTAGATATATAATATTTTGATAATTGATTGATAATTATCTTTCAAAAAGACAACTACTGGACTAATTGTAAAATAAATATTTTGATTTTATAAATTCCATAAATGTATGTAAAATAAATGTAAGGAAACGAAATGATTATTTTTTTATATTGATAAATATGTTTTATAAAATTGCACTTGTAAAATTATAATTCGATTTAATAAACACCATAAATGTATGCATGTTTATAATTGACCTAAATCTACCTACCTCCCTATACATTTTGTCTCTATTCACCTTCCAAGTCTCTATTCACCCCCTTCTCGTCTCTATTCACCCCAATTCAGGTTAAATAGAGACATCAATCAAAATTGATTGTTCTTTAATAACCTTCAAGGATATTTGTACAATATGTCCATAAACTTGTAGAGGGACTATAGAAACAAGTTTTAAGCTATTCATGTTGGTATAATTTGGAACATGTATGCAGATACATAGTCGTCAAGGGGAAAAAGTGTCTCTATCCACCCCAATTGACGGTACTTAATTTACTGAAAAAATGAATAGCTAAGATTAAAATTGAATACCTTGAAAGAAGAACCACTTAAATCACCTTAAGTGGTTTTTCGGTTCTCGTTGTATTTAGCAAGGTTTATAACCTGGCTATTAGCTCTCAAAAAATTATTTCTGTATTTTGTCAATAGAGCTCGTTATATTGATTCAAGTTGGGACACCTCACAAGTTGTTCTTCCATCTAAGATTTTGCGGCCATTTAGGTGGTATCATAACCTCACTTTTATCTGTCAGATACTTTTGTTGTAATTATTCTTTTAACATATATTTTCGTTTTTTAACCATAAACAGTCATCATATAACATCAAGAAGTAGTAGAAGATAGCAAGACGAGTAATTATGATTGTTTATTCACATAATGATCATTCAGAATGACAATCGTACACAAAATGAAACAATCTCGGATGCATCTGATAGTGACAATGTCGTGTCAAAAAATCTTGGAGTGAAACGTAAAAAGTGTAAAGGAAATTGGAAGAAGGAAGTAGCTAAGTAAAGAAGGAAGTAGCTAAGTAAAAAAGGAATTCTGGTGTAACATTACAGCAAGTAGTGGGAAAAAAGGTAATGGAAAATCTTTTGTTTGTGTCCAAAAGTGATGTCCAAAACAGTGCTCGGATAAAATTGGATGTGTATTTCAAAAAGAGTTTTTTGATAATCTTTGGAGCATTGGTAATAAAAATGTCCAAGATACTGCTCTTTTGACACTTATTTATTTAAAATTTGCGAAATTTTTCGAAATTTTCGGAATTTAGGATTCGGACCGTATACCGATAAAAAGAAAAAAAAATTTCGAAATAATTTTTTTAAACCTTTTTATAATTTTTTTTCAACACCGGTTATGATTACCGTGACGCCGTATACCCCAGAACACTTGTGACCTGATCTATAAGCATGTCCACTTTGCGCGGCGAAGATCGGATGATCTTTAACTAATATATAGTTCAAAGTCGTTAAATCACACCACTTGATGACCGGCCCAAATAGCGATTGTAGCCGAACGGTTTGAGATAGAGTCCGGACAAAAGCCAATCGAAGGCTGGAATTTTTTTATGAATTTACGATCAGGTGTCCGCTACTTCCAACTTTGAGAAACCGAAGAATTTAAATATTCAGAAAGCTGTCGAAGACATTACCAAGAACCATATGAGCTTCAGAGTTGCTCAAGAAAAATACGGTATAAGTCGGTCTGTATTGTCTAGATGAGTATTGAGAGTAGATGTGAAAGCACAAGGCGGCCAAACTGTTTTGAGTCCAGAAACTGAGCAGTTTATCATCGAAAATTTAAATATTTGCTCAGAATGGGGAGACAGTAATGATTTACGACTCATCGTCAAGGCTTATCTTGATAAAAAAAGGTATAAATGTAAAAAGGTTTAGCCAAAATCTCTCGGGAAACGAGTTTGTCATAAGTTTTTTAAAACGACACCGACATTTCATGGAAACTCATAACAACCAGCTGTTGAAGTGTTATAGATGTGGTAGTAATTTCACAACCATCCTTGACTTTAGACAACACTTATTAGTCGCACATGGAATTATCTAGAACACGAAGAAATGGGGGATCGGAAACCGTCACAGTTCCTACATCATTTAAGGACGCTTGCCGGTACCGCCATCTCAGACGAAGTCCTAAGAACCTTGTGGGTGGGTAGGTTGCCACACCATGCAGGTAGTGCTCGCCACCCAAAAAGACACATCTGGACAAAGTTGCGGGCCTTAATGATGCCATGATTGAAGCCACAGCCAGACCGTCAATCTCGGAGGCAACTATGGAAACATTGATTGAGACCAGGATGCGGAAACTCACATTGTCATTGCAGGAGCAAATGACAAGCATCCGAGACGAAATTGTCGACATCCACAGCCGCGATTCACGCCCACGGATAAAGAACCACGGCCGGCGATTCAACAGCCCCTCACGAAGCCTGATAAACATATTCGTGAACATCTATCTCCCACAGTAAAAAAACATAATATGGTGTGATTCTTGTGGCGGCCAAAACCGTAATATTAAATTAACGCTGATGTTGAAGACCGGTATTCCGGATGCCGCCAAAGAGTGCAGCACTTCGTACCCTTGTGGCACAGCCTCAAGGGTTCCGTCGCTGTGGCAGGCCCTCCCTCACCCTGCAGCGATGCTACAAAAGCGACCTACGTGCTGCAGGTCTGACATGGCGGGAGGCGCAGGAGTCGGCGATGGACCGAGGGAAGTGGCGCCAACTTGTGCTTGCCCTATGCCCCAATGTTGGGACGTGATAGGGTGAAAGAAGAAGAAGAATGTTGAAGACCATCATGCATCAAGTGACAGAGTTACAGAAAATTACATTAAAATTTCTATATTCCGGCCATGGTTTTTTGCCAGATAACAAAGACTTGAGTGACATCGAAAGCTCATCAAAACAGCAGCAGAGGATGTATACTCCGCATGATTACATTAGGGCAGGGTTCGGCAGAAGCGGCTCTTCAGACATAAACTCCAATTTCACCTCATCTCAAGCAGCCTTATAACTTATGAGTTTATGAGATAGAGCCGCCGAAAGAACTTCGACTTGTACATCCTCTCAAAATAAATGTCAATGAACTTAACTTGACACCGTTCGACACAGATGCTGGTTCATTCCAGATGCAGTTAATAGATTTAAAAAGTAAGGAACTGTGGAGTAACAAATTCACAGATCTGACCAGCGGCTTGGAAGAACTCGAAAGAGAGAAATCCAATTTGATTTCTTAGCACAAATGAACAGCTATAAAACTACTGCCTAAAATGGAAACAATAGTATTTGATACATGGAATAGTTTGCCTGAAACATATGACGTGTTATAAAAACTAGCTTTTGGTATTTTCACAATCGTTGGCTCTACATACATATGCGAACAAACATTCTCATCTATGAACCAAATAAAAAATAAACTTAGAAGCAGAATAAATTTACAATCATGTACCTATTCGCTATTTGCCAGATATAGAGTAAAGTTATCAAACATTTTTAAAATAAAACATCTTGAACTTTTTTCAAGTTAGTGAAGTGACATTTCTTACAGTTTTAAGATTTATAATATTTCACATGAGAGTTATTGAAAACAGACTCCTTTAATTATTTATCATTTTAAAAACTATGTTTAACCGGAATCTGATAGATGCGGAATTCCGTCCGCCATCATATTTTTTGTTCCCGTTAAAGTTTGTTAATTAAAACTTTTTAAGTTAAGTACCTAGTTATTTAATTATTGTATCATTCTTATAGGAGCTCAAACGGTCGAGCTCTGATAACCCTAAAACTGAAGAGAGGAAGCAGGAACCTAAAAAGTCGGATCTTTGCTATTTTATATTTAAAAATAATATTTCTATTAATATCAAGTAGAAAATATATTTATGCAGCCTCATGACGGGCCGCGACCAGGCTCGGGTAGACCAGTTCCACCCACTTGTGAGACAGGACTGGGTGGTAAAAGACCCAGAGTTGCTATACAAGGGTTATCTGGATTATTAATATCCAATGGAGTTAAGAAGTATCGTGTAATGATCAAAGATCTAGACGAACATGTCAGATTAACTTTCAGCCAGGAAGATATAAAAAATTCCAAGTTGATTATCAACGGAGATCCTCAATTCAAGTATATTCACATAAATGGAATAGATTATATCCTAAGTGATCAGGCTGTATATGTTAAAGAGTTATTTAATGTAAATCATCTGAAGCGTTTCATCGACCGACAAATACCCAAGGAACAAGCAGGTTTTGTTAAGGGCAAGGGAACTCGAGAACAAATTCTGAACATCATGCAACTAATTGAAAAATGCAGAGTTTAATACCCTTATGATATTATGCTTCATTGACTATCAGAAGGCATTCGACTGCGTAAGATGGAACTGTATGTGGAAGGTACTTCTGGAAATGGGAGTTCCATCCCACATTACCTGTCTTATCAAAAACTTAAATAACAATAGCCATTAGCCCAACAGGCCTGGAATGCAGGTTTTGGAGCCAGGCAGCCGGTTGGTTCATTTAATGCTAATAGTACACCCCAAGTTCCGATACATCGTAATGCTACTCCTAAAGAAACAAGCTCGCCCCGCGATTCCTAGAAAACCGGGATGTTGAGAAAATCTCTCCTACTGTATACCTATTAGTAATATGCAGGGAAACTTCTTGGTCGTTTTCATATTAAAGACATTTTAAAACAATAGCTTTCTTATGAGTGTTCTCATTCTGTAGGCTAAGCCTTATGCACTTCTGCTTACCACTATGGTGCTTTCTTTTAATTTACTTAATTACCGTCAATTGGGGTGAATAGAGACTGTGGGGTGAAAAGAGACAAAAACATGGTATGAATTTCAACACAACTTTATTAAGTATCCTACGTATTTATCATGATTATGGGAATATTTTTTTGACTACTGGTAATTTCGTATTTCGGATGGTAACACCAAAGCAACTCTATGATCTGTCATAATTGAAACAATTGCATCAGAATTCGATGTCCGTGAATCATTACTTTTCGACTGCTCAAAAACTTTGATATTATTCCAGAAAACGTAAGTATAACTATGTTACCATAATAATTTACACTTACTGCATGTGTTATTTATACTATAAACATACTTTTGTTTAGTATTTCATTGAATTTCGGCATTATTGGGTACTTTTTAAAGAACATGAAATTTTCACATATTTTGGGGTGAATAGAGACGAGAGGGGGGTTAATAGAGACGCCATACGGGGTGAATAGAGACGCCATAAGGGGTGAATAGAGACAACCTGCGGGTGAATAGACAGTGATGATACAGAAAACTGAAATTTAAATGGTTTGAAAAGTGATTATGTTTGGTATAATGTTTCTTTTTTTTCTTTATTTAGAAAGACCACTATACAATATAAACATGCCACGTGTTTATAAACCGGACCCCCGAAGCACCAAAAGGTACCTCAAACACGACCCAGAGGTTTTAAAGAATGCTGTACAAGATATATTGGAGAATAATCTCAGCTATCGAGAGGCTGAGGTAAAATATGGGATACATCGTTCCGTACTCAATAGACACACGATGAAAAATATGAAAAATCAAGGAGGGCAAACAGTTTTATCTAAGGAAATTGAAGAATACATTATAAGCCAATTAAATGTTTGTTCTGAATGGGGATACCCATTAGATCTTTATGATCTGCGTATTTTAGTAAAAGGATACTTAGATCGGGCAGGTATTACGGAGAAAATATTTAAAGACATATTGCCTGGTAAGGAGTTTTCATACAGTTTTTTGAAAAGAAATAAAGGTAAAATTTCTCAAAGAATTTGCCAAAATATAAAACATGTACGGGCTGAGATCACGCCTGAAGATATCAATAGCTATTTCGATAACTTAGAAATAGCTATAAAAGATGTACCATTATGTAACATTATCAACTACGACGAGACGAATTTGACCGACGATCCTTCGAGAAGAAAGATAATTTTGAAGAGGGGAGTTAAATATCCTGAAAGAGTCATGAACTCCACGAAATCATCAACCTCCATAATGTTCGCTGGTTCTGCTGATGGAAATTTGCTACCTCCTTATATTGTGTACAAATCGACACACTTGTACGATACATGGACGTCAAATGGCCCAAGGGGGGCGAAATATAATCGCAGTCGAAGTGGATGGTTCGACAGCATAACTTTTGAAGACTGGGTTAAAACAATAGCCTATGAATACTTCAAAGGTAAAACTGGCAAAAAAATTATGATAGGGGATAATTTATCATCTCACTTTTCAATTGATTTAATCAAATGGTGCAAAGATTACGACATTTTCTTTGTTTTTCTGCCAACAAATTCCACGCATATCACGCAACCGCTCGATGTATCCTTTTTCAGACCATTGAAAATAGCGTGGAAAAGACTGTTGGAAGAGTGGAAAAAAACGGACGGAAGAAAAGAAGCCAGCATCCCTAAAGGACTATTTCCTCGTTTGCTAAAAAAACTGTATGAAACAATTTCAATAAATGCAAAACAAAATATAATATCTGGATTTTATAAAACGGGTATTTCCCCAATTGATCGTAGAGAGGTTTTATTCCGGCTACCAGGCTATGAAAAACCCCAAAATGAGCACATGAAAGCTTTGGATCAATCTGTAATACACATTCTTAAGGAAATGCGTTATCCTGATAACGCTAATCAAACTACAAAAAAGAAGAAGAAATTAGCTGTCGAAGCGGGTAAGTGTACAGAAAATATCGAAATAGATGATGAAAATATCAATAGTTTAGACAGACCAAATCTTTCCTTACAATTGAAAAAAAATGTAAAAACAAAGGGTAAAGGCCCTGGAAAGAGGTCTAAATTAACCCTAAATGAGATGAATGACAACATGAACCCCAATAAGGTTGTTATGATTTTTGATGCGGCCGGAAAATGTATAAACGACAGTAGTCCAACTGCTGATCTTAAAGACTTGGTAGAACCAGCCATGAATAGAGAGCAGCCATCTACTTCTCTTTCAAATTCTAAAGTATTGTTATACCAAAATGAATGCTGCGTTTGCAAAATAAAAAAATACAGAGGCATTGATTGGGTGAAGTGCATGGTATGCAAAGGTTGGGTTTGCTCTTTTTGTAACGAAGGAGTAACGTACTTTGATTTTATTTGTTCAAATTGTTTAGGCCATGAATAATTAGCTATTTTAAAATAAATCTTCCTATAATACTTATGTTAATAGCTAGCTTTATAATAATGCTTTTAATCATTGATAAATATGTTTTTAAATACCTACTGCACATGTAAAATTAATATTTTCATTTAATACCTTAACTCCGTAGATGTATTAATATTTTTAATTAACAGTTAGGTACCTACTCATCTACCTAATAAAATCACTATATTAATTGTATGTAACTAGATATATAATATTTTGATAATTGATTGATAATTATCTTTCAAAAAGACAACTACTGGACTAATTGTAAAATAAATATTTTGATTTTATAAATTCCATAAATGTATGTAAAATAAATGTAAGGAAACGAAATGATTATTTTTTTATATTGATAAATATGTTTTATAAAATTGCACTTGTAAAATTATAATTCGATTTAATAAACACCATAAATGTATGCATGTTTATAATTGACCTAAATCTACCTACCTCCCTATACATTTTGTCTCTATTCACCTTCCAAGTCTCTATTCACCCCCTTCTCGTCTCTATTCACCCCAATTCAGGTTAAATAGAGACATCAATCAAAATTGATTGTTCTTTAATAACCTTCAAGGATATTTGTACAATATGTCCATAAACTTGTAGAGGGACTATAGAAACAAGTTTTAAGCTATTCATGTTGGTATAATTTGGAACATGTATGCAGATACATAGTCGTCAAGGGGAAAAAGTGTCTCTATCCACCCCAATTGACGGTACTTAATTTACTGAAAAAATGAATAGCTAAGATTAAAATTGAATACCTTGAAAGAAGAACCACTTAAATCACCTTAAGTGGTTTTTCGGTTCTCGTTGTATTTAGCAAGGTTTATAACCTGGCTATTAGCTCTCAAAAAATTATTTCTGTATTTTGTCAATAGAGCTCGTTATATTGATTCAAGTTGGGACACCTCACAAGTTGTTCTTCCATCTAAGATTTTGCGGCCATTTAGGTGGTATCATAACCTCACTTTTATCTGTCAGATACTTTTGTTGTAATTATTCTTTTAACATATATTTTCGTTTTTTAACCATAAACAGTCATCATATAACATCAAGAAGTAGTAGAAGATAGCAAGACGAGTAATTATGATTGTTTATTCACATAATGATCATTCAGAATGACAATCGTACACAAAATGAAACAATCTCGGATGCATCTGATAGTGACAATGTCGTGTCAAAAAATCTTGGAGTGAAACGTAAAAAGTGTAAAGGAAATTGGAAGAAGGAAGTAGCTAAGTAAAGAAGGAAGTAGCTAAGTAAAAAAGGAATTCTGGTGTAACATTACAGCAAGTAGTGGGAAAAAAGGTAATGGAAAATCTTTTGTTTGTGTCCAAAAGTGATGTCCAAAACAGTGCTCGGATAAAATTGGATGTGTATTTCAAAAAGAGTTTTTTGATAATCTTTGGAGCATTGGTAATAAAAATGTCCAAGATACTGCTCTTTTGACACTTATTTATTTAAAATTTGCGAAATTTTTCGAAATTTTCGGAATTTAGGATTCGGACCGTATACCGATAAAAAGAAAAAAAAATTTCGAAATAATTTTTTTAAACCTTTTTATAATTTTTTTTCAACACCGGTTATGATTACCGTGACGCCGTATACCCCAGAACACTTGTGACCTGATCTATAAGCATGTCCACTTTGCGCGGCGAAGATCGGATGATCTTTAACTAATATATAGTTCAAAGTCGTTAAATCACACCACTTGATGACCGGCCCAAATAGCGATTGTAGCCGAACGGTTTGAGATAGAGTCCGGACAAAAGCCAATCGAAGGCTGGAATTTTTTTATGAATTTACGATCAGGTGTCCGCTACTTCCAACTTTGAGAAACCGAAGAATTTAAATATTCAGAAAGCTGTCGAAGACATTACCAAGAACCATATGAGCTTCAGAGTTGCTCAAGAAAAATACGGTATAAGTCGGTCTGTATTGTCTAGATGAGTATTGAGAGTAGATGTGAAAGCACAAGGCGGCCAAACTGTTTTGAGTCCAGAAACTGAGCAGTTTATCATCGAAAATTTAAATATTTGCTCAGAATGGGGAGACAGTAATGATTTACGACTCATCGTCAAGGCTTATCTTGATAAAAAAAGGTATAAATGTAAAAAGGTTTAGCCAAAATCTCTCGGGAAACGAGTTTGTCATAAGTTTTTTAAAACGACACCGACATTTCATGGAAACTCATAACAACCAGCTGTTGAAGTGTTATAGATGTGGTAGTAATTTCACAACCATCCTTGACTTTAGACAACACTTATTAGTCGCACATGGAATTATCTAGAACACGAAGAAATGGGGGATCGGAAACCGTCACAGTTCCTACATCATTTAAGGACGCTTGCCGGTACCGCCATCTCAGACGAAGTCCTAAGAACCTTGTGGGTGGGTAGGTTGCCACACCATGCAGGTAGTGCTCGCCACCCAAAAAGACACATCTGGACAAAGTTGCGGGCCTTAATGATGCCATGATTGAAGCCACAGCCAGACCGTCAATCTCGGAGGCAACTATGGAAACATTGATTGAGACCAGGATGCGGAAACTCACATTGTCATTGCAGGAGCAAATGACAAGCATCCGAGACGAAATTGTCGACATCCACAGCCGCGATTCACGCCCACGGATAAAGAACCACGGCCGGCGATTCAACAGCCCCTCACGAAGCCTGATAAACATATTCGTGAACATCTATCTCCCACAGTAAAAAAACATAATATGGTGTGATTCTTGTGGCGGCCAAAACCGTAATATTAAATTAACGCTGATGTTGAAGACCGGTATTCCGGATGCCGCCAAAGAGTGCAGCACTTCGTACCCTTGTGGCACAGCCTCAAGGGTTCCGTCGCTGTGGCAGGCCCTCCCTCACCCTGCAGCGATGCTACAAAAGCGACCTACGTGCTGCAGGTCTGACATGGCGGGAGGCGCAGGAGTCGGCGATGGACCGAGGGAAGTGGCGCCAACTTGTGCTTGCCCTATGCCCCAATGTTGGGACGTGATAGGGTGAAAGAAGAAGAAGAATGTTGAAGACCATCATGCATCAAGTGACAGAGTTACAGAAAATTACATTAAAATTTCTATATTCCGGCCATGGTTTTTTGCCAGATAACAAAGACTTGAGTGACATCGAAAGCTCATCAAAACAGCAGCAGAGGATGTATACTCCGCATGATTACATTAGGGCAGGGTTCGGCAGAAGCGGCTCTTCAGACATAAACTCCAATTTCACCTCATCTCAAGCAGCCTTATAACTTATGAGTTTATGAGATAGAGCCGCCGAAAGAACTTCGACTTGTACATCCTCTCAAAATAAATGTCAATGAACTTAACTTGACACCGTTCGACACAGATGCTGGTTCATTCCAGATGCAGTTAATAGATTTAAAAAGTAAGGAACTGTGGAGTAACAAATTCACAGATCTGACCAGCGGCTTGGAAGAACTCGAAAGAGAGAAATCCAATTTGATTTCTTAGCACAAATGAACAGCTATAAAACTACTGCCTAAAATGGAAACAATAGTATTTGATACATGGAATAGTTTGCCTGAAACATATGACGTGTTATAAAAACTAGCTTTTGGTATTTTCACAATCGTTGGCTCTACATACATATGCGAACAAACATTCTCATCTATGAACCAAATAAAAAATAAACTTAGAAGCAGAATAAATTTACAATCATGTACCTATTCGCTATTTGCCAGATATAGAGTAAAGTTATCAAACATTTTTAAAATAAAACATCTTGAACTTTTTTCAAGTTAGTGAAGTGACATTTCTTACAGTTTTAAGATTTATAATATTTCACATGAGAGTTATTGAAAACAGACTCCTTTAATTATTTATCATTTTAAAAACTATGTTTAACCGGAATCTGATAGATGCGGAATTCCGTCCGCCATCATATTTTTTGTTCCCGTTAAAGTTTGTTAATTAAAACTTTTTAAGTTAAGTACCTAGTTATTTAATTATTGTATCATTCTTATAGGAGCTCAAACGGTCGAGCTCTGATAACCCTAAAACTGAAGAGAGGAAGCAGGAACCTAAAAAGTCGGATCTTTGCTATTTTATATTTAAAAATAATATTTCTATTAATATCAAGTAGAAAATATATTTATGCAGCCTCATGACGGGCCGCGACCAGGCTCGGGTAGACCAGTTCCACCCACTTGTGAGACAGGACTGGGTGGTAAAAGACCCAGAGTTGCTATACAAGGGTTATCTGGATTATTAATATCCAATGGAGTTAAGAAGTATCGTGTAATGATCAAAGATCTAGACGAACATGTCAGATTAACTTTCAGCCAGGAAGATATAAAAAATTCCAAGTTGATTATCAACGGAGATCCTCAATTCAAGTATATTCACATAAATGGAATAGATTATATCCTAAGTGATCAGGCTGTATATGTTAAAGAGTTATTTAATGTAAATCATCTGAAGCGTTTCATCGACCGACAAATACCCAAGGAACAAGCAGGTTTTGTTAAGGGCAAGGGAACTCGAGAACAAATTCTGAACATCATGCAACTAATTGAAAAATGCAGAGTTTAATACCCTTATGATATTATGCTTCATTGACTATCAGAAGGCATTCGACTGCGTAAGATGGAACTGTATGTGGAAGGTACTTCTGGAAATGGGAGTTCCATCCCACATTACCTGTCTTATCAAAAACTTAAATAACAATAGCCATTAGCCCAACAGGCCTGGAATGCAGGTTTTGGAGCCAGGCAGCCGGTTGGTTCATTTAATGCTAATAGTACACCCCAAGTTCCGATACATCGTAATGCTACTCCTAAAGAAACAAGCTCGCCCCGCGATTCCTAGAAAACCGGGTTGTTGAGAAAATCTCTCCTACTGTATACCTATTAGTAATATGCAGGGAAACTTCTTGGTCGTTTTCATATTAAAGACATTTTAAAACAATAGCTTTCTTATGAGTGTTCTCATTCTGTAGGCTAAGCCTTATGCACTTCTGCTTACCACTATGGTGCTTTCTTTGAATTTACTTAATTACCGTCAATTGGGGTGAATAGAGACTGTGGGGTGAAAAGAGACAAAAACATGGTATGAATTTCAACACAACTTTATTAAGTATCCTACGTATTTATCATGATTATGGGAATATTTTTTTGACTACTGGTAATTTCGTATTTCGGATGGTAACACCAAAGCAACTCTATGATCTGTCATAATTGAAACAATTGCATCAGAATTCGATGTCCGTGAATCATTACTTTTCGACTGCTCAAAAACTTTGATATTATTCCAGAAAACGTAAGTATAACTATGTTACCATAATAATTTACACTTACTGCATGTGTTATTTATACTATAAACATACTTTTGTTTAGTATTTCATTGAATTTCGGCATTATTGGGTACTTTTTAAAGAACATGAAATTTTCACATATTTTGGGGTGAATAGAGACGAGAGGGGGGTTAATAGAGACGCCATACGGGGTGAATAGAGACGCCATAAGGGGTGAATAGAGACAACCTGCGGGTGAATAGACAGTGATGATACAGAAAACTGAAATTTAAATGGTTTGAAAAGTGATTATGTTTGGTATAATGTTTCTTTTTTTTCTTTATTTAGAAAGACCACTATACAATATAAACATGCCACGTGTTTATAAACCGGACCCCCGAAGCACCAAAAGGTACCTCAAACACGACCCAGAGGTTTTAAAGAATGCTGTACAAGATATATTGGAGAATAATCTCAGCTATCGAGAGGCTGAGGTAAAATATGGGATACATCGTTCCGTACTCAATAGACACACGATGAAAAATATGAAAAATCAAGGAGGGCAAACAGTTTTATCTAAGGAAATTGAAGAATACATTATAAGCCAATTAAATGTTTGTTCTGAATGGGGATACCCATTAGATCTTTATGATCTGCGTATTTTAGTAAAAGGATACTTAGATCGGGCAGGTATTACGGAGAAAATATTTAAAGACATATTGCCTGGTAAGGAGTTTTCATACAGTTTTTTGAAAAGAAATAAAGGTAAAATTTCTCAAAGAATTTGCCAAAATATAAAACATGTACGGGCTGAGATCACGCCTGAAGATATCAATAGCTATTTCGATAACTTAGAAATAGCTATAAAAGATGTACCATTATGTAACATTATCAACTACGACGAGACGAATTTGACCGACGATCCTTCGAGAAGAAAGATAATTTTGAAGAGGGGAGTTAAATATCCTGAAAGAGTCATGAACTCCACGAAATCATCAACCTCCATAATGTTCGCTGGTTCTGCTGATGGAAATTTGCTACCTCCTTATATTGTGTACAAATCGACACACTTGTACGATACATGGACGTCAAATGGCCCAAGGGGGGCGAAATATAATCGCAGTCGAAGTGGATGGTTCGACAGCATAACTTTTGAAGACTGGGTTAAAACAATAGCCTATGAATACTTCAAAGGTAAAACTGGCAAAAAAATTATGATAGGGGATAATTTATCATCTCACTTTTCAATTGATTTAATCAAATGGTGCAAAGATTACGACATTTTCTTTGTTTTTCTGCCAACAAATTCCACGCATATCACGCAACCGCTCGATGTATCCTTTTTCAGACCATTGAAAATAGCGTGGAAAAGACTGTTGGAAGAGTGGAAAAAAACGGACGGAAGAAAAGAAGCCAGCATCCCTAAAGGACTATTTCCTCGTTTGCTAAAAAAACTGTATGAAACAATTTCAATAAATGCAAAACAAAATATAATATCTGGATTTTATAAAACGGGTATTTCCCCAATTGATCGTAGAGAGGTTTTATTCCGGCTACCAGGCTATGAAAAACCCCAAAATGAGCACATGAAAGCTTTGGATCAATCTGTAATACACATTCTTAAGGAAATGCGTTATCCTGATAACGCTAATCAAACTACAAAAAAGAAGAAGAAATTAGCTGTCGAAGCGGGTAAGTGTACAGAAAATATCGAAATAGATGATGAAAATATCAATAGTTTAGACAGACCAAATCTTTCCTTACAATTGAAAAAAAATGTAAAAACAAAGGGTAAAGGCCCTGGAAAGAGGTCTAAATTAACCCTAAATGAGATGAATGACAACATGAACCCCAATAAGGTTGTTATGATTTTTGATGCGGCCGGAAAATGTATAAACGACAGTAGTCCAACTGCTGATCTTAAAGACTTGGTAGAACCAGCCATGAATAGAGAGCAGCCATCTACTTCTCTTTCAAATTCTAAAGTATTGTTATACCAAAATGAATGCTGCGTTTGCAAAATAAAAAAATACAGAGGCATTGATTGGGTGAAGTGCATGGTATGCAAAGGTTGGGTTTGCTCTTTTTGTAACGAAGGAGTAACGTACTTTGATTTTATTTGTTCAAATTGTTTAGGCCATGAATAATTAGCTATTTTAAAATAAATCTTCCTATAATACTTATGTTAATAGCTAGCTTTATAATAATGCTTTTAATCATTGATAAATATGTTTTTAAATACCTACTGCACATGTAAAATTAATATTTTCATTTAATACCTTAACTCCGTAGATGTATTAATATTTTTAATTAACAGTTAGGTACCTACTCATCTACCTAATAAAATCACTATATTAATTGTATGTAACTAGATATATAATATTTTGATAATTGATTGATAATTATCTTTCAAAAAGACAACTACTGGACTAATTGTAAAATAAATATTTTGATTTTATAAATTCCATAAATGTATGTAAAATAAATGTAAGGAAACGAAATGATTATTTTTTTATATTGATAAATATGTTTTATAAAATTGCACTTGTAAAATTATAATTCGATTTAATAAACACCATAAATGTATGCATGTTTATAATTGACCTAAATCTACCTACCTCCCTATACATTTTGTCTCTATTCACCTTCCAAGTCTCTATTCACCCCCTTCTCGTCTCTATTCACCCCAATTCAGGTTAAATAGAGACATCAATCAAAATTGATTGTTCTTTAATAACCTTCAAGGATATTTGTACAATATGTCCATAAACTTGTAGAGGGACTATAGAAACAAGTTTTAAGCTATTCATGTTGGTATAATTTGGAACATGTATGCAGATACATAGTCGTCAAGGGGAAAAAGTGTCTCTATCCACCCCAATTGACGGTACTTAATTTACTGAAAAAATGAATAGCTAAGATTAAAATTGAATACCTTGAAAGAAGAACCACTTAAATCACCTTAAGTGGTTTTTCGGTTCTCGTTGTATTTAGCAAGGTTTATAACCTGGCTATTAGCTCTCAAAAAATTATTTCTGTATTTTGTCAATAGAGCTCGTTATATTGATTCAAGTTGGGACACCTCACAAGTTGTTCTTCCATCTAAGATTTTGCGGCCATTTAGGTGGTATCATAACCTCACTTTTATCTGTCAGATACTTTTGTTGTAATTATTCTTTTAACATATATTTTCGTTTTTTAACCATAAACAGTCATCATATAACATCAAGAAGTAGTAGAAGATAGCAAGACGAGTAATTATGATTGTTTATTCACATAATGATCATTCAGAATGACAATCGTACACAAAATGAAACAATCTCGGATGCATCTGATAGTGACAATGTCGTGTCAAAAAATCTTGGAGTGAAACGTAAAAAGTGTAAAGGAAATTGGAAGAAGGAAGTAGCTAAGTAAAGAAGGAAGTAGCTAAGTAAAAAAGGAATTCTGGTGTAACATTACAGCAAGTAGTGGGAAAAAAGGTAATGGAAAATCTTTTGTTTGTGTCCAAAAGTGATGTCCAAAACAGTGCTCGGATAAAATTGGATGTGTATTTCAAAAAGAGTTTTTTGATAATCTTTGGAGCATTGGTAATAAAAATGTCCAAGATACTGCTCTTTTGACACTTATTTATTTAAAATTTGCGAAATTTTTCGAAATTTTCGGAATTTAGGATTCGGACCGTATACCGATAAAAAGAAAAAAAAATTTCGAAATAATTTTTTTAAACCTTTTTATAATTTTTTTTCAACACCGGTTATGATTACCGTGACGCCGTATACCCCAGAACACTTGTGACCTGATCTATAAGCATGTCCACTTTGCGCGGCGAAGATCGGATGATCTTTAACTAATATATAGTTCAAAGTCGTTAAATCACACCACTTGATGACCGGCCCAAATAGCGATTGTAGCCGAACGGTTTGAGATAGAGTCCGGACAAAAGCCAATCGAAGGCTGGAATTTTTTTATGAATTTACGATCAGGTGTCCGCTACTTCCAACTTTGAGAAACCGAAGAATTTAAATATTCAGAAAGCTGTCGAAGACATTACCAAGAACCATATGAGCTTCAGAGTTGCTCAAGAAAAATACGGTATAAGTCGGTCTGTATTGTCTAGATGAGTATTGAGAGTAGATGTGAAAGCACAAGGCGGCCAAACTGTTTTGAGTCCAGAAACTGAGCAGTTTATCATCGAAAATTTAAATATTTGCTCAGAATGGGGAGACAGTAATGATTTACGACTCATCGTCAAGGCTTATCTTGATAAAAAAAGGTATAAATGTAAAAAGGTTTAGCCAAAATCTCTCGGGAAACGAGTTTGTCATAAGTTTTTTAAAACGACACCGACATTTCATGGAAACTCATAACAACCAGCTGTTGAAGTGTTATAGATGTGGTAGTAATTTCACAACCATCCTTGACTTTAGACAACACTTATTAGTCGCACATGGAATTATCTAGAACACGAAGAAATGGGGGATCGGAAACCGTCACAGTTCCTACATCATTTAAGGACGCTTGCCGGTACCGCCATCTCAGACGAAGTCCTAAGAACCTTGTGGGTGGGTAGGTTGCCACACCATGCAGGTAGTGCTCGCCACCCAAAAAGACACATCTGGACAAAGTTGCGGGCCTTAATGATGCCATGATTGAAGCCACAGCCAGACCGTCAATCTCGGAGGCAACTATGGAAACATTGATTGAGACCAGGATGCGGAAACTCACATTGTCATTGCAGGAGCAAATGACAAGCATCCGAGACGAAATTGTCGACATCCACAGCCGCGATTCACGCCCACGGATAAAGAACCACGGCCGGCGATTCAACAGCCCCTCACGAAGCCTGATAAACATATTCGTGAACATCTATCTCCCACAGTAAAAAAACATAATATGGTGTGATTCTTGTGGCGGCCAAAACCGTAATATTAAATTAACGCTGATGTTGAAGACCGGTATTCCGGATGCCGCCAAAGAGTGCAGCACTTCGTACCCTTGTGGCACAGCCTCAAGGGTTCCGTCGCTGTGGCAGGCCCTCCCTCACCCTGCAGCGATGCTACAAAAGCGACCTACGTGCTGCAGGTCTGACATGGCGGGAGGCGCAGGAGTCGGCGATGGACCGAGGGAAGTGGCGCCAACTTGTGCTTGCCCTATGCCCCAATGTTGGGACGTGATAGGGTGAAAGAAGAAGAAGAATGTTGAAGACCATCATGCATCAAGTGACAGAGTTACAGAAAATTACATTAAAATTTCTATATTCCGGCCATGGTTTTTTGCCAGATAACAAAGACTTGAGTGACATCGAAAGCTCATCAAAACAGCAGCAGAGGATGTATACTCCGCATGATTACATTAGGGCAGGGTTCGGCAGAAGCGGCTCTTCAGACATAAACTCCAATTTCACCTCATCTCAAGCAGCCTTATAACTTATGAGTTTATGAGATAGAGCCGCCGAAAGAACTTCGACTTGTACATCCTCTCAAAATAAATGTCAATGAACTTAACTTGACACCGTTCGACACAGATGCTGGTTCATTCCAGATGCAGTTAATAGATTTAAAAAGTAAGGAACTGTGGAGTAACAAATTCACAGATCTGACCAGCGGCTTGGAAGAACTCGAAAGAGAGAAATCCAATTTGATTTCTTAGCACAAATGAACAGCTATAAAACTACTGCCTAAAATGGAAACAATAGTATTTGATACATGGAATAGTTTGCCTGAAACATATGACGTGTTATAAAAACTAGCTTTTGGTATTTTCACAATCGTTGGCTCTACATACATATGCGAACAAACATTCTCATCTATGAACCAAATAAAAAATAAACTTAGAAGCAGAATAAATTTACAATCATGTACCTATTCGCTATTTGCCAGATATAGAGTAAAGTTATCAAACATTTTTAAAATAAAACATCTTGAACTTTTTTCAAGTTAGTGAAGTGACATTTCTTACAGTTTTAAGATTTATAATATTTCACATGAGAGTTATTGAAAACAGACTCCTTTAATTATTTATCATTTTAAAAACTATGTTTAACCGGAATCTGATAGATGCGGAATTCCGTCCGCCATCATATTTTTTGTTCCCGTTAAAGTTTGTTAATTAAAACTTTTTAAGTTAAGTACCTAGTTATTTAATTATTGTATCATTCTTATAGGAGCTCAAACGGTCGAGCTCTGATAACCCTAAAACTGAAGAGAGGAAGCAGGAACCTAAAAAGTCGGATCTTTGCTATTTTATATTTAAAAATAATATTTCTATTAATATCAAGTAGAAAATATATTTATGCAGCCTCATGACGGGCCGCGACCAGGCTCGGGTAGACCAGTTCCACCCACTTGTGAGACAGGACTGGGTGGTAAAAGACCCAGAGTTGCTATACAAGGGTTATCTGGATTATTAATATCCAATGGAGTTAAGAAGTATCGTGTAATGATCAAAGATCTAGACGAACATGTCAGATTAACTTTCAGCCAGGAAGATATAAAAAATTCCAAGTTGATTATCAACGGAGATCCTCAATTCAAGTATATTCACATAAATGGAATAGATTATATCCTAAGTGATCAGGCTGTATATGTTAAAGAGTTATTTAATGTAAATCATCTGAAGCGTTTCATCGACCGACAAATACCCAAGGAACAAGCAGGTTTTGTTAAGGGCAAGGGAACTCGAGAACAAATTCTGAACATCATGCAACTAATTGAAAAATGCAGAGTTTAATACCCTTATGATATTATGCTTCATTGACTATCAGAAGGCATTCGACTGCGTAAGATGGAACTGTATGTGGAAGGTACTTCTGGAAATGGGAGTTCCATCCCACATTACCTGTCTTATCAAAAACTTAAATAACAATAGCCATTAGCCCAACAGGCCTGGAATGCAGGTTTTGGAGCCAGGCAGCCGGTTGGTTCATTTAATGCTAATAGTACACCCCAAGTTCCGATACATCGTAATGCTACTCCTAAAGAAACAAGCTCGCCCCGCGATTCCTAGAAAACCGGGTTGTTGAGAAAATCTCTCCTACTGTATACCTATTAGTAATATGCAGGGAAACTTCTTGGTCGTTTTCATATTAAAGACATTTTAAAACAATAGCTTTCTTATGAGTGTTCTCATTCTGTAGGCTAAGCCTTATGCACTTCTGCTTACCACTATGGTGCTTTCTTTTAATTTACTTAATTACCGTCAATTGGGGTGAATAGAGACTGTGGGGTGAAAAGAGACAAAAACATGGTATGAATTTCAACACAACTTTATTAAGTATCCTACGTATTTATCATGATTATGGGAATATTTTTTTGACTACTGGTAATTTCGTATTTCGGATGGTAACACCAAAGCAACTCTATGATCTGTCATAATTGAAACAATTGCATCAGAATTCGATGTCCGTGAATCATTACTTTTCGACTGCTCAAAAACTTTGATATTATTCCAGAAAACGTAAGTATAACTATGTTACCATAATAATTTACACTTACTGCATGTGTTATTTATACTATAAACATACTTTTGTTTAGTATTTCATTGAATTTCGGCATTATTGGGTACTTTTTAAAGAACATGAAATTTTCACATATTTTGGGGTGAATAGAGACGAGAGGGGGGTTAATAGAGACGCCATACGGGGTGAATAGAGACGCCATAAGGGGTGAATAGAGACAACCTGCGGGTGAATAGACAGTGATGATACAGAAAACTGAAATTTAAATGGTTTGAAAAGTGATTATGTTTGGTATAATGTTTCTTTTTTTTCTTTATTTAGAAAGACCACTATACAATATAAACATGCCACGTGTTTATAAACCGGACCCCCGAAGCACCAAAAGGTACCTCAAACACGACCCAGAGGTTTTAAAGAATGCTGTACAAGATATATTGGAGAATAATCTCAGCTATCGAGAGGCTGAGGTAAAATATGGGATACATCGTTCCGTACTCAATAGACACACGATGAAAAATATGAAAAATCAAGGAGGGCAAACAGTTTTATCTAAGGAAATTGAAGAATACATTATAAGCCAATTAAATGTTTGTTCTGAATGGGGATACCCATTAGATCTTTATGATCTGCGTATTTTAGTAAAAGGATACTTAGATCGGGCAGGTATTACGGAGAAAATATTTAAAGACATATTGCCTGGTAAGGAGTTTTCATACAGTTTTTTGAGAAGAAATAAAGGTAAAATTTCTCAAAGAATTTGCCAAAATATAAAACATGTACGGGCTGAGATCACGCCTGAAGATATCAATAGCTATTTCGATAACTTAGAAATAGCTATAAAAGATGTACCATTATGTAACATTATCAACTACGACGAGACGAATTTGACCGACGATCCTTCGAGAAGAAAGATAATTTTGAAGAGGGGAGTTAAATATCCTGAAAGAGTCATGAACTCCACGAAATCATCAACCTCCATAATGTTCGCTGGTTCTGCTGATGGAAATTTGCTACCTCCTTATATTGTGTACAAATCGACACACTTGTACGATACATGGACGTCAAATGGCCCAAGGGGGGCGAAATATAATCGCAGTCGAAGTGGATGGTTCGACAGCATAACTTTTGAAGACTGGGTTAAAACAATAGCCTATGAATACTTCAAAGGTAAAACTGGCAAAAAAATTATGATAGGGGATAATTTATCATCTCACTTTTCAATTGATTTAATCAAATGGTGCAAGATTACGACATTTTCTTTGTTTTTCTGCCAACAAATTCCACGCATATCACGCAACCGCTCGATGTATCCTTTTTCAGACCATTGAAAATAGCGTGGAAAAGACTGTTGGAAGAGTGGAAAAAAACGGACGGAAGAAAAGAAGCCAGCATCCCTAAAGGACTATTTCCTCGTTTGCTAAAAAAACTGTATGAAACAATTTCAATAAATGCAAAACAAAATATAATATCTGGATTTTATAAAACGGGTATTTCCCCAATTGATCGTAGAGAGGTTTTATTCCGGCTACCAGGCTATGAAAAACCCCAAAATGAGCACATGAAAGCTTTGGATCAATCTGTAATACACATTCTTAAGGAAATGCGTTATCCTGATAACGCTAATCAAACTACAAAAAAGAAGAAGAAATTAGCTGTCGAAGCGGGTAAGTGTACAGAAAATATCGAAATAGATGATGAAAATATCAATAGTTTAGACAGACCAAATCTTTCCTTACAATTGAAAAAAAATGTAAAAACAAAGGGTAAAGGCCCTGGAAAGAGGTCTAAATTAACCCTAAATGAGATGAATGACAACATGAACCCCAATAAGGTTGTTATGATTTTTGATGCGGCCGGAAAATGTATAAACGACAGTAGTCCAACTGCTGATCTTAAAGACTTGGTAGAACCAGCCATGAATAGAGAGCAGCCATCTACTTCTCTTTCAAATTCTAAAGTATTGTTATACCAAAATGAATGCTGCGTTTGCAAAATAAAAAAATACAGAGGCATTGATTGGGTGAAGTGCATGGTATGCAAAGGTTGGGTTTGCTCTTTTTGTAACGAAGGAGTAACGTACTTTGATTTTATTTGTTCAAATTGTTTAGGCCATGAATAATTAGCTATTTTAAAATAAATCTTCCTATAATACTTATGTTAATAGCTAGCTTTATAATAATGCTTTTAATCATTGATAAATATGTTTTTAAATACCTACTGCACATGTAAAATTAATATTTTCATTTAATACCTTAACTCCGTAGATGTATTAATATTTTTAATTAACAGTTAGGTACCTACTCATCTACCTAATAAAATCACTATATTAATTGTATGTAACTAGATATATAATATTTTGATAATTGATTGATAATTATCTTTCAAAAAGACAACTACTGGACTAATTGTAAAATAAATATTTTGATTTTATAAATTCCATAAATGTATGTAAAATAAATGTAAGGAAACGAAATGATTATTTTTTTATATTGATAAATATGTTTTATAAAATTGCACTTGTAAAATTATAATTCGATTTAATAAACACCATAAATGTATGCATGTTTATAATTGACCTAAATCTACCTACCTCCCTATACATTTTGTCTCTATTCACCTTCCAAGTCTCTATTCACCCCCTTCTCGTCTCTATTCACCCCAATTCAGGTTAAATAGAGACATCAATCAAAATTGATTGTTCTTTAATAACCTTCAAGGATATTTGTACAATATGTCCATAAACTTGTAGAGGGACTATAGAAACAAGTTTTAAGCTATTCATGTTGGTATAATTTGGAACATGTATGCAGATACATAGTCGTCAAGGGGAAAAAGTGTCTCTATCCACCCCAATTGACGGTACTTAATTTACTGAAAAAATGAATAGCTAAGATTAAAATTGAATACCTTGAAAGAAGAACCACTTAAATCACCTTAAGTGGTTTTTCGGTTCTCGTTGTATTTAGCAAGGTTTATAACCTGGCTATTAGCTCTCAAAAAATTATTTCTGTATTTTGTCAATAGAGCTCGTTATATTGATTCAAGTTGGGACACCTCACAAGTTGTTCTTCCATCTAAGATTTTGCGGCCATTTAGGTGGTATCATAACCTCACTTTTATCTGTCAGATACTTTTGTTGTAATTATTCTTTTAACATATATTTTCGTTTTTTAACCATAAACAGTCATCATATAACATCAAGAAGTAGTAGAAGATAGCAAGACGAGTAATTATGATTGTTTATTCACATAATGATCATTCAGAATGACAATCGTACACAAAATGAAACAATCTCGGATGCATCTGATAGTGACAATGTCGTGTCAAAAAATCTTGGAGTGAAACGTAAAAAGTGTAAAGGAAATTGGAAGAAGGAAGTAGCTAAGTAAAGAAGGAAGTAGCTAAGTAAAAAAGGAATTCTGGTGTAACATTACAGCAAGTAGTGGGAAAAAAGGTAATGGAAAATCTTTTGTTTGTGTCCAAAAGTGATGTCCAAAACAGTGCTCGGATAAAATTGGATGTGTATTTCAAAAAGAGTTTTTTGATAATCTTTGGAGCATTGGTAATAAAAATGTCCAAGATACTGCTCTTTTGACACTTATTTATTTAAAATTTGCGAAATTTTTCGAAATTTTCGGAATTTAGGATTCGGACCGTATACCGATAAAAAGAAAAAAAAATTTCGAAATAATTTTTTTAAACCTTTTTATAATTTTTTTTCAACACCGGTTATGATTACCGTGACGCCGTATACCCCAGAACACTTGTGACCTGATCTATAAGCATGTCCACTTTGCGCGGCGAAGATCGGATGATCTTTAACTAATATATAGTTCAAAGTCGTTAAATCACACCACTTGATGACCGGCCCAAATAGCGATTGTAGCCGAACGGTTTGAGATAGAGTCCGGACAAAAGCCAATCGAAGGCTGGAATTTTTTTATGAATTTACGATCAGGTGTCCGCTACTTCCAACTTTGAGAAACCGAAGAATTTAAATATTCAGAAAGCTGTCGAAGACATTACCAAGAACCATATGAGCTTCAGAGTTGCTCAAGAAAAATACGGTATAAGTCGGTCTGTATTGTCTAGATGAGTATTGAGAGTAGATGTGAAAGCACAAGGCGGCCAAACTGTTTTGAGTCCAGAAACTGAGCAGTTTATCATCGAAAATTTAAATATTTGCTCAGAATGGGGAGACAGTAATGATTTACGACTCATCGTCAAGGCTTATCTTGATAAAAAAAGGTATAAATGTAAAAAGGTTTAGCCAAAATCTCTCGGGAAACGAGTTTGTCATAAGTTTTTTAAAACGACACCGACATTTCATGGAAACTCATAACAACCAGCTGTTGAAGTGTTATAGATGTGGTAGTAATTTCACAACCATCCTTGACTTTAGACAACACTTATTAGTCGCACATGGAATTATCTAGAACACGAAGAAATGGGGGATCGGAAACCGTCACAGTTCCTACATCATTTAAGGACGCTTGCCGGTACCGCCATCTCAGACGAAGTCCTAAGAACCTTGTGGGTGGGTAGGTTGCCACACCATGCAGGTAGTGCTCGCCACCCAAAAAGACACATCTGGACAAAGTTGCGGGCCTTAATGATGCCATGATTGAAGCCACAGCCAGACCGTCAATCTCGGAGGCAACTATGGAAACATTGATTGAGACCAGGATGCGGAAACTCACATTGTCATTGCAGGAGCAAATGACAAGCATCCGAGACGAAATTGTCGACATCCACAGCCGCGATTCACGCCCACGGATAAAGAACCACGGCCGGCGATTCAACAGCCCCTCACGAAGCCTGATAAACATATTCGTGAACATCTATCTCCCACAGTAAAAAAACATAATATGGTGTGATTCTTGTGGCGGCCAAAACCGTAATATTAAATTAACGCTGATGTTGAAGACCGGTATTCCGGATGCCGCCAAAGAGTGCAGCACTTCGTACCCTTGTGGCACAGCCTCAAGGGTTCCGTCGCTGTGGCAGGCCCTCCCTCACCCTGCAGCGATGCTACAAAAGCGACCTACGTGCTGCAGGTCTGACATGGCGGGAGGCGCAGGAGTCGGCGATGGACCGAGGGAAGTGGCGCCAACTTGTGCTTGCCCTATGCCCCAATGTTGGGACGTGATAGGGTGAAAGAAGAAGAAGAATGTTGAAGACCATCATGCATCAAGTGACAGAGTTACAGAAAATTACATTAAAATTTCTATATTCCGGCCATGGTTTTTTGCCAGATAACAAAGACTTGAGTGACATCGAAAGCTCATCAAAACAGCAGCAGAGGATGTATACTCCGCATGATTACATTAGGGCAGGGTTCGGCAGAAGCGGCTCTTCAGACATAAACTCCAATTTCACCTCATCTCAAGCAGCCTTATAACTTATGAGTTTATGAGATAGAGCCGCCGAAAGAACTTCGACTTGTACATCCTCTCAAAATAAATGTCAATGAACTTAACTTGACACCGTTCGACACAGATGCTGGTTCATTCCAGATGCAGTTAATAGATTTAATAAGTAAGGAACTGTGGAGTAACAAATTCACAGATCTGACCAGCGGCTTGGAAGAACTCGAAAGAGAGAAATCCAATTTGATTTCTTAGCACAAATGAACAGCTATAAAACTACTGCCTAAAATGGAAACAATAGTATTTGATACATGGAATAGTTTGCCTGAAACATATGACGTGTTATAAAAACTAGCTTTTGGTATTTTCACAATCGTTGGCTCTACATACATATGCGAACAAACATTCTCATCTATGAACCAAATAAAAAATAAACTTAGAAGCAGAATAAATTTACAATCATGTACCTATTCGCTATTTGCCAGATATAGAGTAAAGTTATCAAACATTTTTAAAATAAAACATCTTGAACTTTTTTCAAGTTAGTGAAGTGACATTTCTTACAGTTTTAAGATTTATAATATTTCACATGAGAGTTATTGAAAACAGACTCCTTTAATTATTTATCATTTTAAAAACTATGTTTAACCGGAATCTGATAGATGCGGAATTCCGTCCGCCATCATATTTTTTGTTCCCGTTAAAGTTTGTTAATTAAAACTTTTTAAGTTAAGTACCTAGTTATTTAATTATTGTATCATTCTTATAGGAGCTCAAACGGTCGAGCTCTGATAACCCTAAAACTGAAGAGAGGAAGCAGGAACCTAAAAAGTCGGATCTTTGCTATTTTATATTTAAAAATAATATTTCTATTAATATCAAGTAGAAAATATATTTATGCAGCCTCATGACGGGCCGCGACCAGGCTCGGGTAGACCAGTTCCACCCACTTGTGAGACAGGACTGGGTGGTAAAAGACCCAGAGTTGCTATACAAGGGTTATCTGGATTATTAATATCCAATGGAGTTAAGAAGTATCGTGTAATGATCAAAGATCTAGACGAACATGTCAGATTAACTTTCAGCCAGGAAGATATAAAAAATTCCAAGTTGATTATCAACGGAGATCCTCAATTCAAGTATATTCACATAAATGGAATAGATTATATCCTAAGTGATCAGGCTGTATATGTTAAAGAGTTATTTAATGTAAATCATCTGAAGCGTTTCATCGACCGACAAATACCCAAGGAACAAGCAGGTTTTGTTAAGGGCAAGGGAACTCGAGAACAAATTCTGAACATCATGCAACTAATTGAAAAATGCAGAGTTTAATACCCTTATGATATTATGCTTCATTGACTATCAGAAGGCATTCGACTGCGTAAGATGGAACTGTATGTGGAAGGTACTTCTGGAAATGGGAGTTCCATCCCACATTACCTGTCTTATCAAAAACTTAAATAACAATAGCCATTAGCCCAACAGGCCTGGAATGCAGGTTTTGGAGCCAGGCAGCCGGTTGGTTCATTTAATGCTAATAGTACACCCCAAGTTCCGATACATCGTAATGCTACTCCTAAAGAAACAAGCTCGCCCCGCGATTCCTAGAAAACCGGGTTGTTGAGAAAATCTCTCCTACTGTATACCTATTAGTAATATGCAGGGAAACTTCTTGGTCGTTTTCATATTAAAGACATTTTAAAACAATAGCTTTCTTATGAGTTGTCATGTTATTTTATAACATAACACACTAAGTCGAGGAAGTCTTTACGAGGGCAACACTACGCAAAAGTACGACCGGATCGCGCCTGCGCACGGGATAGTTTGTACGGAGTTCGTGACACTATTTCCGGCGCTATCGGAGCTAGCGGGCTTTTTACACGAAGGCGAAGCAGGAGTCGATCTCTCAGTCTTGACCTTTCGAAGGAAGCAGACGTCTTGGCCAGTTCCGAGCCTCGGACCCTGGGCACAGGGCTTTCGATTTCCTGACGTTTTGGAGACGAGGACGATGGCCATCTGAAGGACGTCCCCCCCACGCCAGGAGATCGGAGGAACTCCACGTTCCCCACACGTTTGAAGACGCACTCCTCGATTCCGTCCTGGAAGGAATCGAGGGCAGCGAAAAGGCTGGAGAGCCTTTTGTTTTAATTGGTATTTATTGTTCATTTATGTTACGGTCCACCGAAGTAGTCTTTGTTTCGAATTAGCTTTTGGGTTTTTGTTCTTATTTACTTAAATATTGTATCGCTTTAGGTGCTCGTGATTCACTTAAGTAATTATACATTTTTATACACTGTAGCCCGCAAGTTATCTTATTTATAATATACAATTGTTGAAATTTCTCTACTTGCTTTTCATTTAATTATCCTTCACTATTGTCTCTATGCATCATCATAGAGTGGCGCTCAATCCGAGATACTTATATTTATTCCATCTTTATGTAATTTATTATTATACAGGAACATCCAACGAATGAGTGTAGTAACCGGACAGGTAACTGAGGTCTTAGAGGTAATAAGTCAAACCACCCACGACCCTGCATCCTATTTCCCCGAGTCTCATGCTTATCCCTTTCCCTATATCCCCAAACATATCCCGTTCCTGATCCCATCCTTCCTAAACCCCCATGGCAAACCATTATATGACATTGGCACCCAACAAGCATCGTGTTTCTTTTTGAATATTTCTTTTCCAAAACACGATGACTTACCTCCTAAAGACTACAGTTATTTGTTTCGGATTATGTACTCGTTCGTTATTTTGTCCTAATTTTCTAAATTTTATTTGTTCCGATTATAAAACCTTAAATTTTGCTAGTCACGATTTCATACAATAATTGTTACCGTAACGGTATTTTGTTTTCAGAGTCATTAGTTCTAATTATACCGATTTTTGCCGGCTCACTTTTAAATTTTTTGGTTTACCGTCGTGGAGTTGCAAGCGAATCCGCACGGCGTGATTTTAGACGCATTTTGATATTTTTTTTATCAATAGTACTTATTAAACTTATAAATTAATTAATGACAAATTAAAACGTATTATTTGCGTAATATTTTTCTTAAATTATTCTGGTTCGGTGGTCGTAACTATGTGTGTTATATTTTTCATATATTTAGATAGTCTTTTATTGACTTACGCGGTACTTGCAACAGACGTGAGACTAGTCGATGCTGTACGCGAAGAAGGACGGATCTAAATGATAGATCAATACGTCACGCCAATTTCATTATTGACCTTGTGGAATTAATTTAATTTTGTGTTGTAAGCTACAATTATTCCTTCGCAAATTAATATTAAGAGTGTTTTATATGGTTTACACCTAATTTTGAAATACAATTTGCACATTTATCATCAATACATACTTCTTCTATAATTTATGTGATACCCACATTATTGGTATGGAAATGTCAATATTTGGGCATCGGAATTTGTGTTAACCATTGATTGTTTCAGCAAAAAGTTTGTTTAATGTTTAGTATGGTGCTATTAGTGATTTAACAAAGTTTCAAAGGAGAAGGAAGGATGTCAAACTTGGACGAGATCAACATGAACATTTATATACCTACTGGATGACACGAATTATTAACCTCAAATTTGATAGAACCATTGGATTGAAACATACTATGTGGATGTAACATCAAATCAATTGGACAGCTGGATGAACCTTATTATGGAATGGAGTTTACAAAAGGTCCTTTCGTTCCATTTCTATATTGTGAATAATTAATAATTTCTATATCTCGAATAAAATCATTATCGGGTCTTTCATTTTAGTCGGCAGTCGCGCTGTCATCGATTATTTGAGTGATTTATTTTCATTCTTGTTAAAATTTGACACTAAATTATTCTGAATTCATTTCTTCTTAATTATTAACTTTCTATTCATTTTATTTTGCTATTACAATTAATTATTTGCGTCGGTAGAATACATTTATTTCGGATAATATGTTTTTACATTGTTTTTTCTTACTTGTTTGACAGTTCGATATTAGTTTTTTCAAATCTGTTCTTTTTATAATGTAGACAATTGAAATTATTAATTTCGCGTCCATTATTGATAAAATTGAAATAACCTTTCGTTCATTGAAATAAATTTAGTCATTTTTAATTCCTATTCAATTATTCATATTCCAAATTGATTTCTGGGTAAAACTTTAAACGTCAAGCGCGCTTACATTTGCAGTCGATAGATGACACCTTCGTAGAATTTATTTGAAATATTTAATTTCAAGATTCTGTTCTTTCGTAAGAATGATTATTTATTATACATAAATAATTATTTTTACAGGTGAATATTTTTAATAAAATTTTCCTTCTTAATTCCTATATAAAACTTCCGTCTACATATTTTTTTGAATCAATTTAATTTTTTCTCTCCTGTCAATCCTTTCTAATTTAAAGACATATTTTTTTTAAAGCTTTTTGATTTCATTCTAGATGCTTTCACTCAACTATATGCAACTTTCCGTCCTCTCCTAATTTTTTTAAAAGCATATAAGCTAACATTAATTAATATTTTTAAATTCTTTTTTTCTCTTTTCAAATCCTAGCATCCGCTATTTATTATTCATAAACATTCAATTTACTTTCACTAAAATTATTAATTACATTCTTTTTGATTTTGCAATTTTTTTATATAAATAAATAATTATTATTTAAAACTTCTTTATATGCATTTAGAGTACATTTTAATTTTGAATATTCTCTTTCATTGAGATTTAAAAATTTTCTTTGAGTATTAAAATATTTTTCTTTCAAATACAATCTGGAATTTGATATTTAACTACATTTCCATTTGAAATAACTAAATTATTTTTTCTTTCAATTTAACTTGAATTTAATAATTGATTATTTTTTTTTTTTTTGCTTGTTTAGCATGCTTATTTCACTGGGCAATATTTTACAATGCTGATATTTAATTTATTATCAACTATGTTTGAAACCTTTAGGAGTTATCAAACCTTCATTCATTATGACACACACTCTGTCAAAGATTTTTTCTTTTATTATTATGGAAAGGTGTGTTTCCGTGCTAATGACACTTAACCAATTATTTTGAATTTTGTCAGGGCCGCATTTTAATAATGCCTATTTATTAATATTCAATTTTTTCGTGAAGGAATTTTGTACTGTTTGGTCTTTTGTCTATTACACACCTCAGATATTTATAAATTATAATTATTATTTTTGCTCTTTTACAAGCTTCTTTTTTGGATTGATTTTTTTATCGAATTAATTATCGCAAATTTTATACATATATTATGTCATTGAGTAATATTTTCTATTATAAATTCTATATTTCTTTATTTCAATTTCTTTGTGAATTTTTACTCACCTATGGTAAACTATTTCAGTTACTGACTTCTTTCCTGCACATGGCAATACACCCTTGTTCCGGTGAACGTCCATCGCAAAGGTGGTGGTTGCAGACCTTTCGGGAAGGAGGCCTACTCAATTCATACCACACATTCAGCATCTGGACCTACTTTTGGTAAACAAGCATAGTTCTAAAATCCACCATAGTGCCAGGATGAGAGTTATGGTGTTCCCGGAAGACGCAACCGCTGTCTTAGCGTTTGGAAGGGCCTGTCAGTTTAGCTACCTAGTGATAAAATATCTATATTTAAAATTACCTACAATTGTCTAATTAAGTACATCGCGCTGGTGATCGTGTGATCTTTAATTATACCAGTTGCCTTTGTACTTGTTTTTGCGTGACGGTTTTGTTTGCTATTTTTATAATATATTTTTTTTATTGATTGTAGTGATTGGTTATACTTGTTCTGTTCAATGTATCTTTGTCGGTACAGGTTGCGGGGAGATTTTATTATTATTTGTTGGCTGCTAGCTCCTTGGAAGTCGTGGGAACTGAAGGTGTCTCACTACTGTCCGGTGTGTTTTAGTGATCCGGGGTGCTGAAGATGTTCCTCGGACGCGTCTGATTTTTTTTCTCTAGCAGTCAACCCTCTTGGTATTTGGGTTGAACTATCGGTGCTGAAGACGGTTCCGTTAGTCCCCTCTCTTTTTGGCGTTGGAATCTGCCGCTGATTGTGTGGATTCCACCGCACTCTGATGTTTATGGTGGTGAGTTGGCAGGCGTGATGCGAATAATAGAAGCGATCGTCTGTCGACACTGATGATGTTGTGCAGCGGCCTGGACTGTATGAAGGAAATCAACCTACTTATCAAAATTCCTTGAGGGAAGAAAGTGGACGTTATAATACGATCTCTTTAGCCTTTCATTTTTTATTTTTTGCAGCCCCAACTTGAATGTCGGACCAGTTGCGAACCATGTTGTTCTTTAAATTACATTTAGCTTCCGATGTGTTCATGGTTTCCTCGTCGTTGCCTGGTTTTCGTGTGGTGCTTCCTTAACTTCGTTTTCTAGCTCATCCGGATCAGTTCTCTTCTTGCTGTAACACATGCACCGAGGAGGGAGTTGTCTCGAGATGGCGTCTCGGGTTTGACGGGATTGAGTTTGTCCAGAATCTGCGGTGTGGTATCTCACCTTAGGTTAAGTTAGGTTTAGTTCATCTTAGAGTAATTTGAAGCGGAGCCGTATATTCTGGAACGGACGATATCTTGCTACACCATTGTAGACTTTAACGTAGTATACTAAAATCGATGATTAATTTTAATTATATATTTTGTACTAGGAATTCTTTTCCAGCTTAGTTTTTCTCCTTGTTCGCGTTATTTTATTTGTGGGAGCGCTGCTTGGGATCCGGATCATGGCTTGGAATACCATCACACGTCATTTGTTTCTTACAGGCTTAACAGAGAATCCACATCACAGCTGTTGGTTGTTAGCCACACTGTTATTTTTATTCAGATTAGACATCTGAAAGTAGTATATTTTAGTAATGTTCTTTTTAAATATTCGGACGGTGCTTGACGCACAGTATTTATTACTTTCCGACAGATACGCCCTCACGCAAAACCAAACTGGCACTCATTGTTTATTAATTATTATTATGTTATTTGTTCGAACCAAGTTGGTGAATTTATTGTATTTATTATTTTTTATTATGTATACTTGCCAAAAACCACGGCTTATACGATTGAGGATTTATATTTTTTTGCTTTGTGCACTTTATAACTTTTGCCAACTATTAAAGGTTCATCTTTTTTTTTCAATAACTTAATATCATTTGAAATCAATTTATTAAATCATTCACTGATCTATTATTATTTTCAACTTAATTACTCAATGCTTATATTATTACTCAAATTATGGAAGCAATTTTAATTTCTATTAATTACTTTATTATATTATACTATCTCTGCAACTTTACCAATTTAATGAATTGAATTAAATTTCTTGAACCAAAATATTAATTCATTTATATACAATATATTAATTTATTATACCATTTCATATATTATTATTATCTGAGGTGCATTTAGGTAAATTTTTTGGCTATTATTTCAATTTTTTATACTGACATCAAATCTTTTCAAACTAATAATTATTATACAACTCTTCCTATCTTTTTGGAAGCTTTATCTAAATCAATCTTTATATATTCTAAATATTGCAGTTTTACACTGCTGGGTTGAATCCCCACTATTTGTTATGATGTGAATTATCTGTGATAAATTATTATATTTTATTTATTTATTTCCATGTACACGAGCTTAGGTGTTTTTATATTTATTAGATCTTTTTTAAAAATTTATAAATTATTGGTGGACCGGTTAGGTAGGGTAAATCTACGAGACCTCTCCCAGCTCTTCACTCTTCAGCAAATAATCTTCTTCGTTTTTTGGATTCTTCATAAGCCTCTCCCTCTGTCACCAAATAACAGAGTGGAAACTTCATCTATATGTCTCCTTCGCTTCGCCTGTAGCCGCGCTATCTCTAAGCATGCCGTCCATGATGCCCAACCCCTGGGAGGATTGATGCTATCAGAAGACCCCCCCGAGAAGTTGACAGTCGAAGTCCTCGCTATGGCTTGTCCTTCTCTTACCGAGGTTGGAGGTAATGTCATGTTATTTTATAACATAACACACTAAGTCGAGGAAGTCTTTACGAGGGCAACACTACGCAAAAGTACGACCGGATCGCGCCTGCGCACGGGATAGTTTGTACGGAGTTCGTGACACTATTTCCGGCGCTATCGGAGCTAGCGGGCTTTTTACACGAAGGCGAAGCAGGAGTCGATCTCTCAGTCTTGACCTTTCGAAGGAAGCAGACGTCTTGGCCAGTTCCGAGCCTCGGACCCTGGGCACAGGGCTTTCGATTTCCTGACGTTTTGGAGACGAGGACGATGGCCATCTGAAGGACGTCCCCCCCACGCCAGGAGATCGGAGGAACTCCACGTTCCCCACACGTTTGAAGACGCACTCCTCGATTCCGTCCTGGAAGGAATCGAGGGCAGCGAAAAGGCTGGAGAGCCTTTTGTTTTAATTGGTATTTATTGTTCATTTATGTTACGGTCCACCGAAGTAGTCTTTGTTTCGAATTAGCTTTTGGGTTTTTGTTCTTATTTACTTAAATATTGTATCGCTTTAGGTGCTCGTGATTCACTTAAGTAATTATACATTTTTATACACTGTAGCCCGCAAGTTATCTTATTTATAATATACAATTGTTGAAATTTCTCTACTTGCTTTTCATTTAATTATCCTTCACTATTGTCTCTATGCATCATCATAGAGTGGCGCTCAATCCGAGATACTTATATTTATTCCATATTCATTATGCTTTTTATTAATCTAGGAACCTACACGAATGAGTATAGTAACCGGACAGGTAACTGAGGTCTTAGAGGTAATAAGTCAAACCACCCACGACCCTGCATCCTATTTCCCCGAGTCTCATGCTTATCCCTTTCCCTATATCCCCAAACATATCCCTATCCTATATCCCCAACCTATTCCCTATATCCCCATCCATACCTAATCCCAACCCCGACATAAAATCCTTTTACATGACAGAGTGTTCTCATTCTGTAGGCTAAGCCTTATGCACTTCTGCTTACCACTATGGTGCTTTCTTTGAATTTACTTAATTACCGTCAATTGGGGTGAATAGAGACTGTGGGGTGAAAAGAGACAAAAACATGGTATGAATTTCAACACAACTTTATTAAGTATCCTACGTATTTATCATGATTATGGGAATATTTTTTTGACTACTGGTAATTTCGTATTTCGGATGGTAACACCAAAGCAACTCTATGATCTGTCATAATTGAAACAATTGCATCAGAATTCGATGTCCGTGAATCATTACTTTTCGACTGCTCAAAAACTTTGATATTATTCCAGAAAACGTAAGTATAACTATGTTACCATAATAATTTACACTTACTGCATGTGTTATTTATACTATAAACATACTTTTGTTTAGTATTTCATTGAATTTCGGCATTATTGGGTACTTTTTAAAGAACATGAAATTTTCACATATTTTGGGGTGAATAGAGACGAGAGGGGGGTTAATAGAGACGCCATACGGGGTGAATAGAGACGCCATAAGGGGTGAATAGAGACAACCTGCGGGTGAATAGACAGTGATGATACAGAAAACTGAAATTTAAATGGTTTGAAAAGTGATTATGTTTGGTATAATGTTTCTTTTTTTTCTTTATTTAGAAAGACCACTATACAATATAAACATGCCACGTGTTTATAAACCGGACCCCCGAAGCACCAAAAGGTACCTCAAACACGACCCAGAGGTTTTAAAGAATGCTGTACAAGATATATTGGAGAATAATCTCAGCTATCGAGAGGCTGAGGTAAAATATGGGATACATCGTTCCGTACTCAATAGACACACGATGAAAAATATGAAAAATCAAGGAGGGCAAACAGTTTTATCTAAGGAAATTGAAGAATACATTATAAGCCAATTAAATGTTTGTTCTGAATGGGGATACCCATTAGATCTTTATGATCTGCGTATTTTAGTAAAAGGATACTTAGATCGGGCAGGTATTACGGAGAAAATATTTAAAGACATATTGCCTGGTAAGGAGTTTTCATACAGTTTTTTGAAAAGAAATAAAGGTAAAATTTCTCAAAGAATTTGCCAAAATATAAAACATGTACGGGCTGAGATCACGCCTGAAGATATCAATAGCTATTTCGATAACTTAGAAATAGCTATAAAAGATGTACCATTATGTAACATTATCAACTACGACGAGACGAATTTGACCGACGATCCTTCGAGAAGAAAGATAATTTTGAAGAGGGGAGTTAAATATCCTGAAAGAGTCATGAACTCCACGAAATCATCAACCTCCATAATGTTCGCTGGTTCTGCTGATGGAAATTTGCTACCTCCTTATATTGTGTACAAATCGACACACTTGTACGATACATGGACGTCAAATGGCCCAAGGGGGGCGAAATATAATCGCAGTCGAAGTGGATGGTTCGACAGCATAACTTTTGAAGACTGGGTTAAAACAATAGCCTATGAATACTTCAAAGGTAAAACTGGCAAAAAAATTATGATAGGGGATAATTTATCATCTCACTTTTCAATTGATTTAATCAAATGGTGCAAAGATTACGACATTTTCTTTGTTTTTCTGCCAACAAATTCCACGCATATCACGCAACCGCTCGATGTATCCTTTTTCAGACCATTGAAAATAGCGTGGAAAAGACTGTTGGAAGAGTGGAAAAAAACGGACGGAAGAAAAGAAGCCAGCATCCCTAAAGGACTATTTCCTCGTTTGCTAAAAAAACTGTATGAAACAATTTCAATAAATGCAAAACAAAATATAATATCTGGATTTTATAAAACGGGTATTTCCCCAATTGATCGTAGAGAGGTTTTATTCCGGCTACCAGGCTATGAAAAACCCCAAAATGAGCACATGAAAGCTTTGGATCAATCTGTAATACACATTCTTAAGGAAATGCGTTATCCTGATAACGCTAATCAAACTACAAAAAAGAAGAAGAAATTAGCTGTCGAAGCGGGTAAGTGTACAGAAAATATCGAAATAGATGATGAAAATATCAATAGTTTAGACAGACCAAATCTTTCCTTACAATTGAAAAAAAATGTAAAAACAAAGGGTAAAGGCCCTGGAAAGAGGTCTAAATTAACCCTAAATGAGATGAATGACAACATGAACCCCAATAAGGTTGTTATGATTTTTGATGCGGCCGGAAAATGTATAAACGACAGTAGTCCAACTGCTGATCTTAAAGACTTGGTAGAACCAGCCATGAATAGAGAGCAGCCATCTACTTCTCTTTCAAATTCTAAAGTATTGTTATACCAAAATGAATGCTGCGTTTGCAAAATAAAAAAATACAGAGGCATTGATTGGGTGAAGTGCATGGTATGCAAAGGTTGGGTTTGCTCTTTTTGTAACGAAGGAGTAACGTACTTTGATTTTATTTGTTCAAATTGTTTAGGCCATGAATAATTAGCTATTTTAAAATAAATCTTCCTATAATACTTATGTTAATAGCTAGCTTTATAATAATGCTTTTAATCATTGATAAATATGTTTTTAAATACCTACTGCACATGTAAAATTAATATTTTCATTTAATACCTTAACTCCGTAGATGTATTAATATTTTTAATTAACAGTTAGGTACCTACTCATCTACCTAATAAAATCACTATATTAATTGTATGTAACTAGATATATAATATTTTGATAATTGATTGATAATTATCTTTCAAAAAGACAACTACTGGACTAATTGTAAAATAAATATTTTGATTTTATAAATTCCATAAATGTATGTAAAATAAATGTAAGGAAACGAAATGATTATTTTTTTATATTGATAAATATGTTTTATAAAATTGCACTTGTAAAATTATAATTCGATTTAATAAACACCATAAATGTATGCATGTTTATAATTGACCTAAATCTACCTACCTCCCTATACATTTTGTCTCTATTCACCTTCCAAGTCTCTATTCACCCCCTTCTCGTCTCTATTCACCCCAATTCAGGTTAAATAGAGACATCAATCAAAATTGATTGTTCTTTAATAACCTTCAAGGATATTTGTACAATATGTCCATAAACTTGTAGAGGGACTATAGAAACAAGTTTTAAGCTATTCATGTTGGTATAATTTGGAACATGTATGCAGATACATAGTCGTCAAGGGGAAAAAGTGTCTCTATCCACCCCAATTGACGGTACTCTGACAGTGAAACCCCTGCCGGTGATAGACTTTACAAAATTAGAACACTTCTCGACCACTGCAGAAATTTGTTCAAAGACTCGATGTTGCCGAATGAAAACCTCTGTATAGATGAAAGTATTATAGTATTTAAAGGATGACTTATATTTAAGCAGTTTATACCTTCAAAAAGACATAGGTTTGGGATTAAGTTATTTGTGATGTTGAAACTGGATATATTTTAGATTTTATAATTTATTGTGGCGACGGAACTGAAATTACCGATAGTGAAAAGTTGGGTGTGTCTGGGGCTGTTGTGACCACATTGATGAGGGATTATTTTGGCAAAGGCCATAAACTTTTTTGCGACAATTGGTACAGCAGCCCAGAATTATTTGAACATTTGTTTAAACAAAAAACAAATGCGTGCGGGACAGTTCGCAGCAATCGGAAGCAAATGCCGAAAATTCAAAAATTAAAAAAGGGTGAAATAAAATCTTTAAACCGACACCCTTTGCTTGTGTTGAAATGGCATGACAAAAGGGAGGTACACATGATAACTACCATGCACGACGACTCAATGGTGCCCACACATAAAACCAATAGAGCCACAGGACTACCCATTATAAAACCGAAGTGCGTTGTTGATTACAACAAAAACATGGGCTCTGTCGATAAAGTTGACATGATGTTGAGTAGTCTGTCGTGCATGCGAAAAACAATTAAGTGGTAGTACAAAAAAGTTGGTTTCCACATCATTGATTTATTTTTATTAAATGCTAGTATTATTTACACAGTCATAACCGGTAAAAAAACTTCTTTGGCCGATTTTCAGATTAAAGTAATTCGTCAATTAATAGAAAAATATGGTAGTGCCTCAAAACCTTCAACATCATTAAATATACCTTCTTCCAGTAATAATCCAAAAAGAATGTTAAAAACCGAACTGTTCCCAATCTACCATTAAAAATACAAAAAGAAAAATGACAAATATTATGTGTCGAGAATGTGATGTAGCTTTGTGCCCTCAGCCCTGTTTTTACGATTACCATGAAACTATTAAATTTAAAATTCTTGTCAGATAAAATTTTATGTTAAGTGTTTTGAAATAACCCCTCAATAATAAATAAAGTGATTTCGTAATATTTTTTATGTGCTCTGTAAAATATTAATGTGTTCTGTGTTTGAAGTGGGGTTCCCACGTATCGTGCCCTAATAAACTTGTCATCGGCGCAAGTGTCCATGCCACTTGAAGTACGACAGTGGCCGCCTGGTATGTACCTATGCATGGTTTTTTTACTATGGGACGTGTTTGTTCAAGCTATATCGCCCCATTTAAGTCGTATTTGTTTATTTTTAGATGTCGTAAAATTATTAGGAATGTATATTTATCGGTTCTACTGCTTCTCGGATTTTTAATGACAGTTTTTAACGAGTTATGATATGATTTATGATTCGTAAAAATCACGCGGCTGACAAATGATATACATTGGGGCGACCATTGGCGCGACGAAAAGGTTAAAGATAAAATCAGAGAGAAAAACATAGCCAGAAAGGAGTGGCAGGATCTCAAGCTCCGCACCTCCAAAACCAAATACAATAGGTTACACGACGAAGTCAGAACAGAACTCGCTGAATTTCATAGCAACAATTGGTACGATAAAATCAGTAGATTAATTAAGGGCAGTACTTCATACTGGTCCCTAACAAAAACCTTGAGACAAGAAAAAACAAAAATAACCCACCTTCAGGGCCGAATGGCCCAGTGTATTCATCCTCAGACAAAGCCGAAGCATTCGCCTTGAGCATAGCCAACCAATTCTCTCCAAACACTTACGATAGGTCCAACAAGGAATTAGTAGAACACGTACGGCTTGTCACCAGGAAAGCCAGGGCTATCTACAAAGAGAGGTCAGACCCTCCAGAAAATCCTCTAAAGCCGACCTCGATTGATGAAATCGAACGCTTTATCAAGCGGCTTAACAACCGCAAAGCCCCTGGTAATGACGGACTATCAAACCAAGCCGTCAAGAACCTCCCAGACACAGGATTAGAAATCTTAACACAGATTATCAACGCGTGCTTAGAACTCCAATACTTTCCAGCAGCCTGGAAAGCAGCGGACATAGTACTAATCCCAAAACCCGGCAAAGATCTAACCAAACCCGAAACCACAGACCTATCAGCCTACTGCCTGTACTAAGTAAAATCTTTGAAAGAGTCATAAAATCCAGACTCCAAATCATGATTGATGAATTAAGCCTCATCCCGGATTTCCAACACGGATTCAGAGCAAGGCACTCAACCAACCATCAACTACTTAGGGTTATAGAATACATAACCGAATCCTTCAACAGGAAAGTCTTCACAACAGGACTCTTTTTAGATATCTCAAAAGCCTTTGACAAGGTCTGGATCAAGGGTCTTATTGTTAAATTATAAGAATCAGGACTCGACAAAGCAATGATTAACTTGATAAGCTCCTTTCTTCGGAATAGAACTTTCAATGTTAAAATAAACGATATCAGATCCACAACAAAAACACCCACAGCCGGAGTCCCACAAGGATCCGTGCTAGGTCCCACCCTGTACAACCTGTACACGCGGGACATAACGATTCCCACAGACAGCACCGGTAACTCTACCATCTTAGCACAATACGCGGATGATGCAGCGATCATAGCAAGATCGCTCAACCTCAATCAAGCCTCCAAATTAGTCCAGACCTCGGCTAACCAAATATCCAATTGGTGTGACAAATGGCGAATACAAATCAACCCTTCCAAAAGCACAGCTTGCATCTTCTCCAAACGATCAAACAAAAAACATTCTCTAAAAAACGCTAAAAAACTTGTTATGAACGCACACCCCATCCCATGGGATAAATCCGTCAAATATTTAGGCCTCACCATCGACAAAAGACTCACTTTTTTCCCACACACGCACATCAAAAAACGCCTAGCCAAGGTAATAAACGCACGACTTCAACCCATGATGGGTAACAAAAGTAGACTGTCTACGCGAGCAAAACTTCTGCTATACACCGCAATCACTAGACCCATAATGACATACGCTTGCCCCATCTGGGCTTATTCAAACCCGAATCACTTGAAAACTCTACAGACAATACAAAACAATACACTACGCAGAATTACTAACGCACCCTGGTTCGTGCGCAATTCTACGTTACACAGAGATCTCAACATTGAACCCTTCCGCGACCACGTCATTAAATTATCAGAAAAGTTTTACAAATCCATGACAGGCCACCATAATCCGACCATCCTAAATCTAACAACTGATAAAAGCGACACAGATGACATCTTTAGGAGACCGAGGGCGATCCTGGACGACAAACCGCCATAGTTCCCCTCCCATCCCAACCACAGATCCCACAACCCGAGCGACCAAACCTTGTTCGAAACGATGTTCGACCCCTCCCCGAGGATAATAAAAGACGAAAGGCAACCCTCTGCCCGTCGCTATTGCGCGGACGGAGGGAACTCTCCTCCCCCGATCTTAGGGGGATATAAAGTATAAAAGATCAAATACTGCTCGGGTGATACAATCGTGCATCGATGGAGAAAAAAAAAAAAAAAAATATGAAAACCACTGATTTACAACAAGCCAAAGCTTACACAACAAATGAATCCAGTGATGAAGGAGATAGGGGGCCCAGCCCCGGAGCTCCAATTAAATGTAAAAAGCTATACACAAATCAATCAAAAATCACTTCAGGCAGTCTACGTTCGTCCCTTAAACTACATAGTAATAAATCCACGCACCTCTTAGTGTAGATTAATACAAAATCTTCGCGCCTTTAAATAAAGTAGATAAATATAAATAAAAAAAAAATATTAGTTTAAATTGACAATATTGTAATAAGAAATATAGGGGAAGGTTGCGATCATTGGACCAGTGCTTTCATTGGACCACATAGGTATATCAGAAATAAAAGACGTTAGAAACCATCAGTGACCTCACAAAGCAAGTTTTCCATGCCTCTTTCGCGCCTCTCTTCTTTCAGTCTCATCTTGGACGTGGTAAATGAGTCACGTTCGTTGGTGTGTTCATCGTGTATAAAATATAACAATCACGTAAAACTAAAACGAATGTAAGTATAATTCCATTATCTATATTTGGTTGTACTTACATCAATTATATTAGGTAATTTATTACTATTTACAACTATGATAATATATAATAATAACATTTTTCACATTATATTCTTTTTGCATTCCAGAATGGCGAAGAGAGGGAATTACTATACCTGGAATGAGGCCAGCATGTCATTGGCATTACAGGCATTAAGGAAAAAAGAAGTAGGTTTGAACGAGGCAAGTTGAATGTTTGGAGTTCCTAAAGCAACACTGAAACGAAGATTAGATGGAAGCAATCAAAAAACCAAAGAAAAAATTCAGATAGTTGGTTCCGAAGGTGATCTACCATTAAATTAGAGACAGAGCTTTGCGAACACATTCTCGAGCTTAAAATTTGTTTGTATGGTATCACTCCAGTAGATGTCAGGCGATTGGAATTTCAATTAGCTGAGAATTAACTGATTTAATAAAGAAAAGCGAATTGCAAGAAAGAAATGGTATTACGGGTTTATGAAGCGGCGTCCGAACTTCAGCCTACGACAACCGAGAGCTACTTCATTCAACAGAGCTACCAGATTTAATCAAGCTACAGTTTAAGACTTTTTTGATAAACTTCAGACACCTATGAATATGCATGACATTAACGATGGTCGGCGTGTATTCAACATTGGTGAAATGGGTCCCTCCAACGTGCAGAGAAAACCTAGAAAAATTTTGGCATTGAAGGGTAAGCACCAAGTTGGAGCAATCACTAGTGGAGAACGTGGCACAACGACCACAGCTGTATCCTGTGCCAATGCTGCTGGCCTATTCGTTCCACCGCTTATCATATTTAAACGGAAGAGAGCGAAAGATGAATTGAAAGATGGAGCACCACCTGGTTCAATATTTGCTTTCAACCCAGACGGAATTGACATCGTCACCGTATAAAAGGACTTTGGAGCAAGCAAGTATCAAGACGCCGAAACAAAAGGCGAAAAAGTCAAAAAAGACTTCAAATCAAAAATGCAATAAAGATATTGAGAAATGGTTTTGCAAAATCTGCCTCCAGTGTTCCGTAGAGGATATGATACAATGCCTAAAATGTCAAGCCTGGGTCCAAGAAGTCTGTGCCTGCGTTAGTAAAGGTGTAAAAAAATATATTTGTCCTTTATGCGAAACATAAATAATAATTATCTACATCTATTATTAATGCTATTATAATATACGATACCTACTATTATTAAAATGCACTTTTGTTTCATTGTTATAAAATATTATTATAAAGCACCTTGATTGGACCACGTGTGTAAATTATTATTATTTTTTCAAAGTCCAATGATGGAAACCTAGTGGTCCAATCAAGGAGCATGAGGTCCAAAGACGGCAACAAACAAAAATTTGGTTTTTTTGTTAAATCTCGAAAATGGTTAATTTAATTGGACTGATGCTAAGTGTATACATGTTACGCCGAATGTGCGAAATTGAATATTACATGAAATGGGCAAAATTTTGCCTAAATCATGAAAAATGCAAGCCCGTTGTCTTATTCATGAATTAGACAAAATATCTGGAGAGTGCGTGAAATCGGCAGTAATTTTTCTGCCTACTTCATGTCTTGGACAAATTAGATACTAGCGCTACGGTGGTATTTTTTGCAACTAAACTAAATGTGTGAAATGCTCATCGATTGGTCAAAATATACGTATATTGTCTATGGTCGAAATAGGTGGTCGCGCTCCGGTGGTATTTTTTGCAACTAACCAAATTTGTGTCAAATGTCATTGATTATAATATAAAAATATACCAATCAATAACTAAAATGACGTTCATGTCCATTTACTATGCGCAAAAAAACTAGAACTATAATATGATAACGGATGAATTTTATTTAAAGGTATTTTCGCGATTTGATTCGTGCTTGGGTATCGTACATGCAATGGTCGATTGTATTGTTGACACTTGTTAGCTAACCTCAAAATGGACATTCAGTTGAATAATTCAGAATTTCAAAACCTAATCTAACCTAACCTAACCTAACCTAATGTCACCGACAGGTTTTTCCGCCCGTGGGGGGCGCTCCCATAAGGAGTAGTGCCACCCAGCCGCTCGGTCTGACCCTGGTAGTCAATGCGCCACCGATGAAATGATGATGACCCTTGGCAAAGCTGAACAAAATATTTCATATGTTAAGTCCCGCAGTTTGCTCTGACAGGCCCCACGGCTTCTCAGAGTGAACTGTGGATGGTTAAGTCGGTCGCCGCAGACCATGTAAATAAAGGTAATAGGTAATAGGTAATATGGTATAAGACTGAATTTTTTTATTGTCGAATATAATATGGTAAAGGGTAATTAAATTAAATATGATTTGTTTGTAATGATAATGTATAGTGTAAATTGTAATATAATATTCATATGTAATGCAAAGGATTAAACAGTAATAAAGGGGGACTTATAGATGGGCGTTGATGGTATGTAAAATAAGATAGTTAAGATGTACGTAATGATAAGAGCATATAGATCGATGTCGCTACGCGTCGCACGTACACGGCACAGTAATTGTTAACATATGCTCATAGGCCTGTTGCGAAGGCTCCCATTTGCACGTATGTGCAATCACAAAGCATAGCAACACTTAGGCAATCATCGATCCGATTATAATCACGATCCCGCGTAATTAATTTGCATATCAATTCCGATCATTAATATCCGCGGCTGTTCCGCGCGCGGCGTGTCCGAATCGGTATTCTGGCAGCTTTCCTGCTCTCACATACGACGGCGTCTCTGTCGTATGTGTAGAAATCGATTTCGCGATACAAATTTGCTCGCTTTGCAGTGACAGAGCCCCTCTCGCTCGCGTGTATGACGGCATCACGCTCACGCGCGACGGGAGAATCGGATCAATGATTTTGGTCGATCAAGGAGACCACGTACTGGAATAAAGTGCGGGAAATCTTTGATCGGCTAGGTATGAGTATGTACTAAGCAATTATTACTGCCTATATGTTTGGTTGACGGAATGACATCCGTCAACTAGTCGTAAGTATGTGCCTGTGGCGACACCGAGCTATATTAGTTGTTAATGTGAGAAAGATTGCGCGACCAGTACATTTATATATTAGAATCAAGTAACTTCCCCGCTTGATATTGTTTTATATTAAGCTTTTATTTTGTAGTTAAATTACCAATCTACCGAGTTCATATTCTTAGACCAACGTCAAGTAGGTATTCAGGCCGTCGGGGCGCCTCAAAGTTGAGCCCCCCAACGGTAGTTGGCCGAAGGATTGGTATGCGCTGTCGAAGGCCTGGTGCCACAAATATGCCAAGTTAACCACTGGCATATGACGCCTTATCATCCAACTTTGTAGTACTCTTGTTTCTGGGTGAGAGGTACCTTCGCGCCGCTAGGGCCCGTAAAGCCGGCCGCCGCGGGAACGCCCCTCCCTCAGCCATGAAGAGCGCCACCACGCGGGGGGTGTGCTGTATCGATAGGTAATTCAACCACGAATCCGTCGATGCCTCGCACGCCTTCGTAGGTGCGTTTTTCGTGGGGCTGGCCCAGAAACACTGCGGTACTGCTACATCAATTACACGCTCTCGGTACTCCTAGGTACTCGAAGGACGTATGTGACGAGTGAGCGACGCCGCCCACCGGCGAGCGTCGACTCGCGCCCATAATTTTACTTAGTCGGCCCTTACGTAGATGTCGCGGGTAATTAGTCATTGTACAATTTCCGCCACTCTCGTAAGGAAACCGTTAATTAATTTTGTCACCCGAAAAACGTTGAGCTAAGGGATGAAATCGGCCAGATTTGCATATAAACCCACTATTTTTAATTTCATTATCCGTCTTCGCTCACGTTTACGACCCTGAACCTGCGAAGGTCAGCGGCGTAATTTTATCCGGATTTTTATATACAAGTCGCTGAGACTTGCGAAGAGGTATTCGCCAGGGTACAAATACCTATTGGTCGATACTCGTACGTCGGTACCTACTGTCACTCTGACAGATCGCGAAGTGTCAGTCAGCGACTTAGTCGTTTTGCGCATAATTTTTATCTCTCATTACCGGACCCGGTCCTCAACCTTTTCCGGACAGTGACCCGCGCTCGCGCGATCTCGCTTGCAACTTATAATAAATAATTCCTAAATAAATAAATAATCAGTTCTATAATTAGTTTTACATAATAACTTAGTTTCTCTTATAATAATTTGTGGTTCTGAACTTTCGTAATTTGAACTTTTGTTGATTTTTATGTGATTGTGGGACTCAATAAATTGTTTAATATAGTGAAATTTCTTTTACTGGACTATAATAAGTGCCTACCTGTTCTTCCAACATTTGAATGTACCTCCACTCCAGGCCCGGAGCTAGCCGAGGATTCGGAGGCCTACACTAACCTAACCTAACCTAACCTAACCCAACCTAACCTAATAATATTATATTATGTCCAATTATAACTAATAAAATCATCCGTATTAAATTTACTTTTTCTGCTGTCATGTTGACAGTTTAAGAATTCCATGCCCTGGCGACTTCATGTACTCGGTAGAAAATTTACCTTATTCATGAATAAGGCAACAGGCTTGACTATTACATGAATTAGCCAAAATTTTGCCCATTTCATGTAATAGTCGATTTCGCACATTCGGTGTAACATACATAATAAAGTAAATAATACATTGAAATCAACAATTTGTTTTATTTTATCAATAATATTTTATAAGTTACACCACCACAAAGTTAAGTGGTCCAATCATAGCAACCTTACCCTACTAGTAAAAAAAAAACATGAATTTTAAATAATTAAATCTTATTTGACAACTTTCCCCATATTACGACTGAGCTGAGCTATTGGAGAAGTTACACCTTCTCCAACTGAACAATAATAATATCATAGAGGGTAATTTTACTCTCTGAAGGGGTTGGGATTGTTACAGGCTGCATCTTTTTTATACCTATGACACTTGGTCGTTTTTTCTTAAATATTTTTCATCTTTACTCTTCATCGTTTTTATTTTCTTTTTCTCCGTTATTTCACGTTTCCTGCCTCCTCTGAGCACCCCAACACCCATATTTGGGGCACTAACAATTTTTGGACTGCGGCCGAAAGTTGGTTACCCCTGCCAAAAAGTCAAGGTACCACATTTGGACCGCGACCCGTTACTTTGGTACCCCTGCCTGGGGTCACTTCTATGTATCACCACCCTTAGCACACTACCATACAAATCTCATATCTTGTCTAAGTGTAATACACGTACACTATATCTGTGCCGTCAGACCGACAGCTCCGCCAGATACTAAATCAATAATTCCCTTTTCTCTTTCCTTTCTGCCACTCAACCATTTCAACAATTAGACTTTTTTCTACTTCTTTTACCACTATGTATGTCACTGCAACGAATTCCCCTTTAAAGGGGAACCCAGACACGTCTGAGATCTCTATTTTGTCAGCATCAACCTCAGGCGCCACCTCTTCGGCCCCACTGTCATCAGCTGTCTCTTGCACCACCAAGAACAAGTCCAGATCCTCCCCAAAAACTCCAGATAAATCCCCCCAGAACAAAGCGGCATCAGACACTATCAATGAACCTGAGGCAAAAAAATCAAGGAGTAAAACCAAGAACCATCAACCTGCACCGCCCCCCCTGGACACGGACATCATGTCTGTGGTAAGGTCAATGTATCCCGCAAACGTAAACGGCGGGAACCACAGCAGCAGCTAAATGACCAGCCTTCGACCTCGAAGAAGGTAAGCCATTTTCTTAATGTACGTTGTGGTGGGCATAGTGTACATGCTCAAAAGGGTGGGCCAAGAACAGCCTTTAAGTGTGATACAATCAGTGATGAACAACGCAGCTTGCTATTCAGAAATTTTTGGAAGAAAATAAGTTAGGATTCGAAAAAAACATTTGTTACCAAGAACGTTTTGTCAACTTCCACAAAATATAGAAGTACCGCTGGTGAAAACTCGAAGCCCTTTAATTCGTAACCAAAATTAATTATCCTTCTCATACTGCTTTCCTAGTTATTTAATTATTATAGGAGTTCAAATGGTCGACTACGGAAAACCTCCAAATTCAATAGGAAGCGGAACCTAAAAAGTCATATCCTTGCTATTTTATATTTAAAAATAATATTTCTATTAATATCAAGTAGAATATATATTTATGGTTTTTTTGCCAGATAATTCAACCAGATTGTTGTCACCTTTTTCAGACCCTTCAAGTTGGCTTGGAGAGACATACTATGTGAATGGAAGAAGAAGGAAGGCAGAAAAGAAGCTTCTATCCCTAAAATCAATTTTCCACCTTTACAGAAAAAATGAATGGCTAAGATTGAAATTAACCAGAACAAAAACAATATATATAAATAAATAATAAAGCAACACTCGAAATAAGATGCAAGTGTGACCAGATAATAATATGCTTTCCACTAAATTCAAGTACTAATTTCTTGAAATAAACCTTTTCTCAGGCACATAATATTTCAATATGCGTCCTAAACAACGAGGGCGATCGTTGCTCTCCCAGAAAAAAATTTTTCAACCAACTATCACCTTTTTGGTCTATAGCAGTATTTGACGCCTCAGAGGTGGGGCACCACGTTTCAGAGATGAGACACATCGGCATTTCACATATAAAGGGGAATATTCATCGGTCATACAAAAAAATGCCTGAGATGTACAAAATTGAAATAAACGCAAATTGTACTTAAAATAGAATGAAACCCATTACAATTTCAATAATTATCTAAAAACACAAACTGTGCAGGAGTATAATTGTATTGTGGTATTTTGTAAGTTTTTCTTTTTTTGCATTTTTAATGCATACATTTTTGCATACTGGCAATACTGATTATCGAAGTTTGACGTTTGACAGCTACTTCATAATATCATGGCTACAGGTTTGGCCAAGGCCCTGTATTATTTTAGCAAAATGAGTGAACCAAAATCAAAAATAAAAAAACCTCAGTATTAGGAGGAATTTTTAAAATTTGGTTTTATACCTGCTGTGCAAGATGAATGCCTACCTTTTTGTCAGCTGTGTGAGAAATCCTTTACCAATGAAACAATGAAACGAGGTCGTCTTGAAGCGCATTTCAAGTCGAAACATAGTACTCATATTAATTCAGGTATTATTTTATTTCGAAATCTTAAGGAAAAATTTGGAAAACGTGCAACATTAACAAATCTATTTTCTGCCCAAACTGCAAATGTCGATCGTAGTCTTGAGGCTAGTTACCAAATTTCATTGCTCATCGCTAAATGTGGAAAAAACCATACTATAGGAGAGGATCTAATCAAGCCATCAATATCAGCATTTCTTAAAACAGTTTTACAACAAGATGACAAACTCGTGAGGGCGATGCCGCTCAGCAACACTACTGTTTGCAGAAGAATAGACAAATTGAGTGAAAACGTTGAAATACAGCTAGTTGAAAAGCTTAATAATAAAAAGCTTAAAAATAATTTCAGTTATAATATATGTATTAGAATAGGTTTTATTTAATTTCATTAGGGGTTCATATTATGTTTACAAACATATTACAATATGATTTGAAAATTTACCCGCTGTTTTATTAAAAAAAGATGCCGGTGGGGCATTTGACTTTTGAAAAGGCTACGGTGGGGCATGGCATGAAGAAGGCTGGGAAACACTGAAGGATATCAACTCAATTTTGCATTTGATTCCCGCAGATGCCAAATATTTTTATATACGAATCTTCTATCGGAGAATAATGAAGAAGGAGACATCGATGGGTTCAATGAAAATTTAGATTATTTAGAATTAGAAAATAATATGTAGTTACTTATTAGAAATTTAATTGTTTTTTATGTAATCAATTTAATTGCCATGTAATTGTTGTTGGTGTTTTTTTTATAAATTTTTAGTATGCACCTACTCATTTTTTTCCTGACCCATTAAATATCTTTTTAAAGATTTAATGTTCAATGAAGATTTTGATTTAGAATTAGAAAATATATAGTTATTAAAATTTCCTGCCATGTATGTACATTGAATTGGAAAATGAAAATACCACCAGTTCACGCAATGAGACTACCAATAATAAGAATAATGCAATTTTCATAGACCACTGTGAAATAATTAACGAATATGTTGTTTCCAATGATGGCATTCTCGTTGAAGATAGCATTATCAATGAAAACTTGAAAAATGTGACCTCTCCCAATGATGCAACAAAAATGTCCGTTGGCAATAATAGCTTCAAATAAATATAAAAGGTGTTTATATGAAAATGATTCCACCGTTCCATAACAATATGCTTCGACGCTAGAGGCGCTGTCGTCAGTTTTAATTTGGACAAACGGTAAACAGATTAAATGTCATCGGATCATCAAATTAAACGGAACGGAAGGACCGGAAGATACTGTCAGGTTATGCTTCTTGTTTGCTTACTGCTTCGTTCAAAAATTTCCCTTCAGAATGCATTATGAATTTCGACGAAACTAATCTGACAGATAATCCTGGCAAGATAAAATGTAAATTTAAAGGGGTCGTCAAATATCAAGAAAGGATTATTAACTATACTAAAGGAGCCATCTCCACAATGTTGAGTGTTACAGCTGCTAATGGACTTTGACTACCTTATGTAGTACATACTATATATTATTAAGGCAGAACATTTGTTCGAGGCTCCATTGATTGGAGGTTACAACAGATATTACATTCGCACAATCATTTTTTTAAATGAATACCTAATGTACGTTGAATATTTTTCAGACAGTGAAACAAACAGAACGGCAGCTGTATATATAATATAATAAAACGGTGTCAGGATTGACAGCGCAAGCGACAGGCGTTGGCAAGAATCCGACTGAGCCTGAGTTGTTGAAAAGTTGGGCCTCCATTAAGGAACCAATGGTCTATGCACACACTCGAACTGTCACTGTGACAGTAGGTATTTAAACTAACCTGTTAGTTGCGACTTATGAGTGAACTCGGCCGCAAGAGGCGCAATCGTCAACAACACGAAAGAAAACTAAACGGCAGCTATTTCAACTATATCATATGAAATTAATATAAAACGGTGTCAGGACAATCAAGTAAAAAAGGGCTAAAGAACAGTTGAATAGGCAAATAATGAAAGCGGCCGCGTTTTAAAGAAAACTAAAGTCGATCGACACATTTAGGACAATTTACTAACTGGCATTAGGTGTTCTTCTCGGAGCAATTTGAATATGCCAAATTGGTGAAAGAGGAGGCTGTGAGATACACACAGATCATGTTAGAATTTGTGAATCATTTATTTTAAATAGCAGGTTTATTTTAATTGAATGTTTGCAGATTATGGCAGTACAACCCACGTTTTTTAGTGGCCGGGCACACTTAAAACTAATGCAACAAATGCATGCCCTAATAGAGCCTCAGCGCTCTCACCAATGCCGCCAAACCCTCGCGCCTTGGGGGCACAAACCCGAGCAGAAGATTGAATACAGCGGGGCGGCCCATCAGAACTTGGAGGAGTTTCTCCGAGAGTGCGAAACTAACTTCACGGAAACCCGCACCCCGGCCGCGAATTGGAGCGCCAGCTACGGGGAGTCAGCTCAGTGGGCGACCACCTTGCCTCACCCCTACGAGCGGGGGCTATACGTGTGGGAGATTAAGTGATATTTTATCTCCCGCACCCACCGTGAGGAACAGGAGTCAGATCTCCGCCAATGACGCCAGACCCCGCAGGAGATAGCATTCTGCTTCCTCATGCAGAAGCGGCAGCTGGCCGCCATCCTTCGGCCTGGGGCGAGGTCGGAAGATCCCGCCGAGAGCTTCTACAGCCTCATAACGGGCCGCGACCAGGCTCGGGTAGACCAGTTCCCACCCACTTGTGAGACAGGACTGGGTGGTAAAAGACCCAGAGTCGCTATACAAGGGTTATCTGGATTATTAATATCCAATGGAGTTAAGAAGTATCCTGTAATGATCAAAGATCTAGACGAACATGTCAGATTAACTTTCAGCCAGGGAGATATAAAAAATTCCAAGTTGATTATCAACGGAGATCCTCAATTCAAGTATATTCACATAAATGGAATAGACTATGTCCTAAGTGATCAGGCTGTATATGTTAAAGAGTTATTTAATGTAAGTCATCTGAAGCGTTTCATCGACCGACAAATACCCAAGGAACAAGCAGGTTTTGTTAAGGGCAAGGGAACTCGAGAACAAATTCTGAACATCATGCAACTAATTGAAAAATGCAGAGTTTAATACCCTTATGATATTATGCTTCATTGACTATCAGAAGGCATTCGACTGCGTAAGATGGAACTGTATGTGGAAGGTACTTCTGGAAATGGGAGTTCCACACACATTACCTGTCTTATCAAAAACTTAAATAACAATAGACATTAGTCTAACAGGCCTGGAATGCAGGTTTTGGAGCCAGGCAGCCGGTTGGTTCATTTAATGCTAATAGTACACCCCAAGTTCCACAGATATCCTCACATGTTATCCGCTTATCGGGCAAGTAATGAGTTGTAATAGATTTTTTCAAATTCTTCAGATGCTACACTTTAACGACAACTCCCGGCGACCGGCCGACGCGAATCGCCTCTATAAAGTTCAGCCTGTCCTTGACCATTTCATACCGCGATTTACTTCCTATTATAAACCGAACCAGGAACTTTCCTTAGATGAAGCGGTGGTGCCTTGGAAAGGTTTACTGTCTTTCCGAACATACAATCCTGACAAAATACATAAACATGGTATACTGGTTCGTTTGGTATTCGAAGCCTCTAGCGGTTACATCTGCAATCTACTAGTATACCATTGTCAGGGTTCTACGTTGGCTAATACAGTAAACACTCTCTTACAGCCTTATCTCGGGGAAGGCTACCATTGCTTTATGGATAATTATTACAACAGTGTAAAGTTAACTGAAGAGTTGCTGGCTCGGAATATAAGAGTATGCGGCACGATACGGCAAAATCGAGGACTACCTCCTAATTTCAAATTGCTCTCAAACAATTTGGGAATAGGCGACTCGGTTTTCTGTCGTAAAGGGGATATTCTCTTACACTCTTGGCGCGATAAAAGAGTGGTTAGAGTAATATCCACTTTACATTCGGCAGAAATGGTCACCACCAGGACTGATTATAGAGGACACGTTATAACTAAGCCGAAAAGCATCATAGAATATAATAAACACATGGGGGGAGTGGATCGTGCGAACCAATATTTATCTTACTATAATTTGCACCGAAAAACTGTTAAATGGTCAAAAAAATTGTTCTTTTGGCTTATCATGTGTGCCCAATTTAATTCTTTTGTTTTATTTTGTAAGTGTAACCCTAGTAATAAGATAGGCTTTAAGAAATTTTTATTAGAATATGCCCGACGACTGGTTTCAGTTGAGGTAGTGACGGAGCCGTCTAATGTGTTGGCTGCGATCACCAACACCTCACGCAGTTCGGTGGATTCTCCTAACAGATTGTCTGGAATAATGTCCAGACATACTCTGAAGGCGATTCCACCGACTGCAAAAAAACAATATCCATCGCGAGTCTGCCAAGTATGTGCTGCACATAAGAGGCGACGAGAGACCAGGTACCTTTGCCAAAAGTGCAATGTGCCTCTTCACAAAGGATCTTGCTGGCAATCATACCATACTAAAATTAAATATTGATTATATTGTAAAAAAATCTGAGTTTTATTCCAATATTCCCATAAATATATCTTTTGTAAGTATTTTGGTACAACACTATGTAATGAAAGATTTTTCTGAAATCATGCGGGTGTGGGAGGGTTTTCTATTTTTTTTTTGCCGGTATTGAAAGGGTTAATCAGGGTCCTGCTGGTCCCCTTCTTGGTATTCATGTTAGGTGGCTTATTTTATATGATTGTATTTTATATAATTGCAATAGTATCGAAATTTCGTAATTTCTGGAAAGGGGGTATGTAGCTGTCAGTATATTAGTGATCAAATATCTATTTATAATGTATTAAATTATTCGACTACAATAATATATTCCCAGAGACTCATATTCCAGTAAACAACTTATTACATGTATCAGCAGATTGGATGGCGATATGAAATACGCTATCGCAATGGAAAATTAGTCTAATATCCATTCCCATAGTATCATATTGATACCCCCAGGTTTCAACAGGTTTGGAGACCCCCTCTGGGCGGTGGGCGGCCGAAGCTATGAATGTCGCACCCACGATTCTCTTAAAGATAAACGACGTTGTCAAGTTTATCTCTGTCCGTTTTAGTATGAGCTTGTTGAAACTCATAGACCACACTTGTGAATGAATGAGAAGAAATGAAAATATTTGTGTAAATCCTTTGTTAAGTAATTGTGTAAATTATATGTACAAATTACTAGATAAATGAGATAAAGGTTGGTCACGCAAGATTAGTATTAATAATCGCGACTAGAAAGAAATAATTTTAGTTTTTAAATCGTATATATTAAGATTTTGTTGTAATGATAGCTGTTGCATTTAGTTAGGTTCGAATATTTCAAAAACAATGCCTATTACCTGGCTGGAATGTGACCTGAACGACCCTTAGCAGGTAAAGGCCGAGGGTTCCGCCGCTAAGCCGAGGTCATTGGGTAGAGGTGGACACCGCGTCTCACTGTGTAACCAACTCAGCGAATTATAATTTTTCTGTTTACCTACTTGTCAAATAATTTCCGTATCAATAGGAATTGACCGGTCAGTCAAAAAGTGTTCGACTACGTACCAACTTCCCATATCAGTCAAGTGACGTGAATCGTGATTTATTTATTTTTGTTGGCTATACGAGGTGCCCATAGCTGTCTAAATAATTTAGAAATCAAGGAAATGTACTTAGATAACCTTTCTATAAATTATAGTAAAGCCGTGCGATCACTACGAATAAAAATGTAAATGAATGAACTTGTGAAAATTGAATTAATATTCTGCGAACCTTTGGCGACATACCTACCTAGCGTTAATAGGGAATTGTCAGTGACCGACCTTTAATCTAGAATGTGCATGTAACTATAAACTGTGAAAAACTTAATAATTGTGTACCTGTGTGTTGTAAATTGCGATTGTGTATGTAACCTTAATGTGAACAATAATTAATAAAAACCGTTTGACCTTTGCGTCAATTGGTGCGTTCATCATTTTTATCATCCTGGCATCCTAATATTTCTGCGTCAACACACCTACCTAGTGTCACCATCACACCTAGTATCCGGACTCAACTGTCAACAGCGACCGCACACCGGCGTGCTCTACCAACATAACCCCTTCAAATGACACACTCTTGAAAACCTATACTAACTGAGCTAGACCGAAGAGTTGAAGGGTGGTAAAGAGCGAGCGTGGCGGCTGCTGCGTCCTGACCGACGTGTCAGCCGCTTTACCCGCCCTTTTTCGGGGTGACAATATTATATTATGACTGTAATAATAAATAAAATTCACAGGTACTCGACTCTGACTCTTTCAATATAATTATGTACTAGAATATAATGTTTATGTATTACTTTCGACTGTATAAATTACGAATAATGATTTATCAAAATGTCACTTGAATATACGTTTCCAGTCTGTTACCATCTCGTTAACATATCGCTTCGCCCAACTTCTGATTGTACCGAGATGCGGACCTCGGATCCGTACCTATCATAAGTTTAGTATTGTAACATAACTGCTGTAACATACTATTGTACCAACCGTTACGCCCAATAAAACTCGCTCCCGCATACATCTTCGACTTCTCCATCATCATCCTCGAACCCCAAAATTCCGTCGTGCGATCCATTCATTAGCAAGCGAAGATTGCCGAAGGCGTGCGAAGATTGCCGAAGGCGTGCGAAGATTGCCGAAGGCGTACGAAAATAGCCGAATACGCGCCCGCTCGTGAGTCACGCAAACGGTCGTTGTTCATTCTACTACAACAACTACAAGATGGCGAAATCTATATGGACTAGCGCTGAGGACACAGTCCTCGTCGAATTAATACATGCCAAAGATATAGTGTGAAACGTAAGAAACCCGCTATATTTAAAAAATCATCTAAAGGACCGAATATTCGAAGAGATAGGCGATATAATTGGCAACAATAAATCAAGTCCTAGAATGTTATCATTTTGATTGTGAAATATTGTACTAGTGGCATTATTTTTGTATGTGGGTACCCTGCAGTTATAATATTGATTTACTTATAAGGTTTTATAAGTAGACTTCATTTTCTCATGTTATTTTGTGACTAGTTTCAATTTTGTAAAGTAACATAGCATTTTAGTATTATGCCACGTGTATTTTTATTGATAAACGTATCAATCTATATTATGTATCATTTTACACATCACGAAATATTGTAGATACTTTTGACTGACAGCTTAACCTCACTATTGATCCACATCCAAGTGTCATCGATCTGTCAACTTTTGTCATTGTTGTGTTGCATATTGTTGCTAATGACATTTATAATATGTATACACGCATAAATTTAAGTTATTCTGGAACCTTATGTTTACCATTTTGACAGAAGTGTTACTTGTCATTTTCACTAGCTACCTAACTGTTTTGTTTAACTTTTCAGTACTGGTTGTTCGAAACCGCTGGGCGAATATTCGAACAACTTTCGCCGCAAACTTGAGGAAGGTGAAGGCCTCTCAAAGGAGCGGAACTTGCTCCGACGAAATATACACGCCTACATGGCACTTATGGGATGAGTGTCAATTTTTGGTATCAACATGCGCAGTTAGTGCAAGCCAGAGCAATTTTCCCGTGATGATGGGAGACAGAGACGGTTGTCGTGAGTAATTTCTTCTTTTTCTTCGGCCATGTCCACCCATTAGCTGGAGCACGTGGCTGAGCCATATCCAACATGGCATCTTCACTTCAGTATGATGAGTGGCTGTTCTAGGAGATGACATTCTTGGGACTCTCCTCTCCGATGAAAACTCTAATTCTCAAGATTGTTTTATTAATTTTTACAGGTACCTACTACTGCCTCACAGCAGACAGAGGAATTTGCAGAAGCATCTGCAGAGGCATCTGCAGAGACATCTATAGAGGTCTTCTGTAGTACGCCGCGGCCTTTAACGAAAAGAAGAAGGACCCGTACTACACCCGACGTGGGTGAAATGTGTGCCTCAGCGTTGGCAACCCTCCAAAATGTCAAGGAAGATATGCGTAACGTTCCAGTTCACCCCGTCGACACATATCCCGACCATAGGGATTTCTGTGCAATGGTTGCAAAACAGTTAACCGAGCGAATGACACCGACCATCTTAATGTCAACTATATATATATAAATTATTATTTTTTTAGCAATGACGTCTAAACCTAAGAGAAGTTTTCATAAATATACGGAAGATAGCCTTCAAAAAGCCCTTAAAGTAGTAAGAGAAGGGAAAAAAATATGCACAGCTTGCCGGGAATTTGATGTGCATAGGGTGACACTGCAGGACCGCATCAAGGGAAGGGTTCTGGAAAAACCACGTCAAATGGGACCAGATCCCTATATATTGTAATCTGACGGGAAAAAAATTGTGGAATGGGTAATAATAACAATTGCAAAATGTGGTTTCCCCTTAAAAAAACAAGAACTTTTGACGACTGTGCAGCAAATAGTGAAGGCAGAAAAAAGGTGGTATTCCTTATTCTTACGCCGACATCCTGAGATATCGTCAAGAGCTGCCGAAAGCACTGGTTTAGTGCGTGCTAAGATTACGCAAGAATATATAAGAAGTTGGTTTAAAGACTTGAAAACCCATCTCATAGAAAATAATGATGAAGATAATATATTAGAGGACCCCAGTCGGATTATTAATGGAGATGAAAGCGGCTTTAACTTATGCCCGAAATCGGGGAAAGTATTGGGCCCCAAAGGTTGGCGAAATTTATATGAGGTAAAACGTGGCAAAGAAAAGAAGTCTTACGGTTTTATTGACATTCACGGCAGATAGGAGAATTTGTCCTCCAGTAATTGCTTTTCCTTATGTAAAACCGCCACGGGCTATCGTGGAGAGCATGTCGAATTCTTGGATTCTTGGTAAATCGGATTCTGGATGGATGCGATGTGATGTTTTTTACGAGTATGTAGCGAATGGCTTTAATAATTGGCTAAATGAACAAAAAATTAAAAACCTGTCCTCTTTTTGGTAGATGGACATCGCTCTCACATGTCGTTGGAGTTGACAGTCAATTTTGTGACGATAATGGTATTATTCTTCACGCATTGCCCCCAAACACAACCCACATCATGCAACCTGCAGATGTCGCCGTATTCAAGCCACTGATGGAATATTGGAAACAAGCAGTTCGTCAGTAGCAAAATCAACCAAATAATATAAATTGTGTTGTAACAAAAACAAACTTTTGCACAATATTTGCTGATGTATTGAATAAACCCAAATTACCAGAATACATCAAAAATGGATTTCAGAAGTGCGGGCTATTTCCATTTAATTCAGATGCCGTCGATTTTACAAAATGCATTCAAAATAATCTGGAAAGTGTAAACTCGAACTCAAGAGAACCGTACGTCAAAATTGAACACCAATGATTTTGAAAGTACTGAGAGAGTATTACGGGCAATGCAAGGAATGTTAGAACGCAGGGACGTAAATATCCAAGAAATTTTGGATGAAATGAAAATTTTTAAAGAAAATGACAATATGACAACAACCATCGAAAATATAAACAATATGCAGGAGAAGCAGCAGCAACAGCAACTAATGGATACTACCAATATTACAGGCACATATAATATATCCGAGAGTGGAATGCTGTATCCAGAGCCCCAGCCTTCTGCATCTACATTGCTGTATCCAGAGCCCCAGCCTTCTGCATCTACATTGCTGTATCCAGAGCCCCAGCCTTCTACATCTACGTTACTGTATCCAGAGCCCCAGCCTTCTACATCTTCTACATCAAAGGATTAGACCCTACTAGATTGCTTCCAGCAAGAGATGACAATTTGAAAAAAAGACCTGATAATGAAGATGATATAAACACAGAAGTAGTAATCACTTATAAAGAGGATTCGACATTGATGTCAACAGTGAGAATTTACCCAACCTTCACTCGTCTTCAGGAGTTTCTCAAACATATTGTTCACACAGGTGTTCCAGCTATTGTCGGGAGACCCATTCAATTCCATATAAGTCTTTTGTCTTCTTTTTCTCATAGCAGAGGACCCATCTTAGATTTCTTAAAAGGCCTAGATAGAGAAGTAGGCACATTTAATGACTTGGAAGAGAGTGTTTATTGGCATGATCAATGTTTGAGTTTAAAAGTATCAAATCAGATGGTAATTGATCATTTTGAAAAGAAAACACATAATAAGAAGGACAAAAAAGGGATGACCTCAACCTATAACGTCGATGATACTCTTCCAGGAGGGTTATACATGACATACCTTGACGACAATAGAAAGTCAAATCTCACTCAGAATGACATATTCTTCTTCGCGGGGATGATGGCTATGACTATGTCAAAAAGTATGGAAAATGCTAATTTTTATGGGACCTGGTGGGACAATCGGAAAAAAGGTTGGAAATCAACGTCATGTAAAGCATTCAGTGATTTGACAATGTTGCCATTTGAAGATATGAGGGAGTTCAGAGATATAGTAGATACATTACCTCAGATAAAAGCTTTAACTGTAGGCATTCTTAAATCAAATGAAAGACACGACGGAGTTAAGTACGTTTTAAATATGCTAAGCTTTTCAGGAATGAGTGGATACATGATGATGCTCAATTTTATCCACATACCTATTAAAACTCAAGCTCACATTTATAAGCCTGTGCTTGATGAGATTGTTGCATTCCTTTCAATGTCAAAACATATAGTAAAAGAGATGGGTGAAGATCTAAAGTATTATAAATTTATTTTCCCCTCAACGAATGATTTTTCAGATAGGAAGTTTCCTAACTTGTCTTATGCAGCAAAAGAATATCATGATATGAACAGATTAATGAATAAATATGTGAGATCTTCTACAAACACAACTGCTCATTCAGGTGTCATAAAAGGTCTGCTTACAAAGCCTATACCATCTGGAAATGCACATGATTTTGATCAGTATACTGCAACCTTAAAAGAGCTTGGACTGAGTAAAGAAAAACTGGTAGCAGAACGTGGTTTCGATCCACGGACCTCTAAACGATCCATTATTCTCAACATGGTAGCAGAACGTGGTTGAAATATAAAACTAGTGCAACGTGGTTTAAAACGTAAAACCAGTGCTCCGTGAATCGTGTACCGCGGGTTCCCGGTAACAATAATAAAAGTGCGATCACAACGGTTTAGAAAACCGGCCGCGAAGGTCAAGTGAAACACAGTGGTGGCGTAAGGTTGCGAAATAATTCAATAAAAAAGAAAAATAAATAAATAATAAATAAAATTATTATTACGAAAATGGCTAATCTAACGAAGATCACTGAGGTAAATATACCAATCTTCGACGGAAGGAATTACAACAGCTGGAAATACAGGTTGCTGAACATTCTAGAATTCAACGAGTGTCAAGCGCCAGCAATCCGAGCAATGGAAATAACGGAAAAATATGCGGAATGGAAAAAACTCGATTTAAAAGCGAAAACCATTCTAATTAGTACAGTTTCCGATAGCCAGTTGGAATTTATTAAGAACTGCGACACGACTTTGAAAATGCTAAAAAAACTAGATGAAATCCACTCAACAAAATCAACGCCGATGCAGATAATCTGTAGGTCAAAAATCGAAGAAATCAAAATGAAGAATTATGCAACAGTCGATGATTTCTTCTTGGACTTCGAAAAAACCTGCAATGAATAATATGTCAATGCAGGAGGTACACTTCATCAAGAAGAACAGATAAGATATTAAATTAAAGCACTACCTTCAAGCTACAGTGCGATTGGTGATTTCATCGACATAGTTCCGACGGAAAGACAAACCGTGGAATATGTCAAATCAAAAATCAAAGAAAAAAGTCTAACAAACAATGAAAATCCACAAAAGACGAATGTCAGCACGTTCAATACGAAAACAAAAACAAAAGGCCTGTGCTATGTATGTAATAAGCCAGGACACAAAAAGCAACAGTGTTGGTTCGCAAATCAAACCGAAAATGTACAGCAGGGATATGGGCCCAGCACCAGAAACAGCGGCAATACATCACAACAGCCGACGAACAAAAACAATTACGAGAAATTTGGATATCAGAGAGGCAGAGGCACAAGATACCAGCGAGGCGGCAGCCGAGGCAGAGGTCAACAGCGAAACCACTTTCTGCTACCATGTTGAGAATAATGGATCGTTTAGAGGATGTTAAATTATCAACATAGTTTTATTTATATGATTAACTTTATTATTATCAACTTCATGAATAATAATATACAGAGTAATAGATTACATTTTCGTTTATGCGACCGTTACAATAGACCTTCGAGTACACACTGTTGTCACGCCGGACACCCAAGTGAACATAGAACTGTAATTAGTATTAATTAGTATTTAGCATTGGCGGACAGCCAGTGCCATAGTTAAACGTATTAATAATATTCTTATATTATTACTTATAATATTTAGTTATGTTATTATATTAGACGGCTATATATCAACAAGAATAAATTAACTTGTTGGCGCCGCGACGGACACATGTGGCCGGCACATCATAAAAACCAATATTTACGTAAAAAAATCATCAAAATGAAAAAAAACATTATATTCTTTCATTACCTATCAAATAATACCTTAAGAGACAAATAATCATTTTTTAACTATTTTATGTAAAACTAGTTGGCGATCAATGTGTTAATAACAAAAAAAGGTTTAAAAGTGCTCTACTGTAAAATGTCAAAAAAGCAGATAGGCTTGTTCTGTACTAAGGGGATGATACCTATGTTGAACATGATCATGAAGAATGCAAAGAAATTCCATGTGGAACTATTAATTGTAGGTTTTATATTTATTTTTTTTCTCATTGAATTATGAAGCTGTCGCGATTCTGTATCAAATGTTATCATTAACTCAAAGCAGCAAAATTGTTTCTTTATAGAAGTTGGATATCGATAAATAAAATTCGAAATAACACTGCAACCGTATCAATGCATCTATTATACACAGAAGACTGCTATCGAAGGTAGTTTTGTATCGAAGTATTATCACTTATTGTAACAATTACAATAAGTTAGTTGTAAGTGTTACAAACAATAAGTGCTATGTTTAAACAGCACCCTCTTGGGTGTGCTAAATTTTAGAGCGAGATAGACAGTTTTAACTGTTTAGACGGCTAATTTATTGTAACAATTATAATACTTCAATACAATCATATGAAAAACTAACCTCGACAGCTATGGAATAGATATGCAGTATTAAAGCGCCTGTACACATACATGGATTTACTGGCGGCAATAGTGCTAACTTTAAGCTATCATGACAATAAAACTGTTTACACGTAAAAGTGCCGACTGTCTCTCCAATTCTGTTGTCATTTTATGGTAAGTACCATTTCAAACTACTTGACAGCGGTGAAAATCGGTCAACCTAAAAGTTCATTTTTTGCCGGCAGCTACGTCACTATAGTTCTACTGCACATGAAAAATCAGAAGCTTCCAAACTTGTTTGATTCATGCATGCAATCTTGCCAACTGCAGGATAATACATGTTTACCTATACATTTTCTTACTGTCAACAGTAATCCTTGCACGTGTAAACACGGAGTATACGATAATTTCAACAATTGTATTGGTCAAGTTTATTGTCCGGATTGCGATAGATGTGGAATTGAGACAATTATTTTCTAACATGTATGTTTATACCGAGGTTGTTTCAAATGATGTAATATCAATAAAAAATGTTGCATTCTTAAATCTTGCATATTATTCATAGAATAAAAATTAATTTAATTAAAGGCTCTATTAAAATCAATCTTTTGGCTTGGAATGATAATTTGCAATGTGCCTCTTCAGGTCACACTTCCGAAGGCAGCCCTTGTTGCACATTTTACAGTGGAACGGGACATCACGGGAGTGATATTTCATCACATGGAAGTCCAGCATGTGCTGCAAGCGAAATTTCTTCTCGCAGCCTTCCCTATCACACTTGAACCGATTGGCGTTGGCGTGATTCGCCATGTGAACTGTCAGACTTCTGCTCTGATTAAACTGTTTATTACATAACTTGCAAGATACCGTATCTTCACCGGTGTGCCTCCGCATATGGGTGGCCAAATCCGGGCAGTGCTTCGAGCACACGGTGCACATCCCGGACTTCTCAGAATGGAATCGTTTTAAATGAATAGTTAGGTTACCTTTCGTCGAAAACACGGCACCGCACTGATCGCAGATTATCGGCTTGTAGTCCTTGTGTTGATTGATGTGTTTGATGAGGGTATTCTTCGACTTGACAGACTTCCCGCAGACGTTGCACGTGAAGTGACGCTCCTCCGAATGAACCAAGGCGTGGGAGTTAAGCACAGAGCGATCGATGAAGCATTTACCGCAGACAGAACACGGGAACGGGCGCTCTCCGGTGTGTATTCGTTTGTGTCGAATCAGCGAGCCTAACTGGGTGAATCGTTTCTGGCAATACTGGCAGGAGTAAGGAGTCTCGCCTGTGTGCATTCTGAAATGTATTGTTATATCACGTTTGCTGATGAATAGCTTGCCACATTTGTCACATGAGAACTCTCTAACCTTAGCCTTCTTGTCGTCCAAGTGTCTTCTTTTAATATGCATTTTCAATGTTCCGTTCTGCGAGAAACAAGCACCGCAGGTTGGGCAACGAAAAGGTTTTTCTCCCGTATGTGTCCTGGTGTGGATGATCAAGGCCGATATACTAATGGTTCGCAAGCCACATATCCTACAAGTCACATCACTTTTTGAAGCAGGAGAGCGTCGCTTTTTCCTTTTAACATTGTATGTTTTCTTTTTCACTATATTTTTCAATAGTTGTTTGGATGCTATTTTCCGTCGTGCTTTTTTCAAGATGTCCTCCGACCCATACTCTTTTTCGACTTTGAATTCCAATTCTAAACCCCTCACGTGTTCGGATAGTAGCTTTGTATCTGATTCCGAATCGCATTCTTCTCCGAGTCTATCGTCTTCAAATGCATGATCGCTGTCGTCTTCATATTTAATAGACACCTCCAAGGCTTCGCCCAGCTTTGCAAATTTCAGTTGGTAAGATTTCCGAAGGTCTTCGTCGGAATTTTGGCACTTGATAACGAAATCGTAAGCTTTTGACAAGTCCGCTTGGCATTTTTTGCAAATAACTGTAGGTAAGTGTTCCGCTTCAGAAATTTGTATTCTTGAACAGTGCATAATTTTGTGAGAATATTGTAGTGAGTCTTGAAATTCGAAAACGGAAGTCATCGGTTTGCCGTGTTTTAAACATATACGGCAAATATCGTCGGGATCACCGCTTCCCATATTATTTGGATCGTACAAAATACGCTTACAGTATAATACACCAAACAGCGGCTATAATCTTCCGAATTTAATAACTATAACAACGATTTCAATCGTTCACGAACGTTGAAAAGGTATCAATGGCTGGCACAATGTTATTATTGTCGGCATTGTCGCCACTCGCCATACCATCATCTATGATACCATCGCCATACTTTATTTGGTTTGTTAATCGTTCCATAGACACGAATGGAAAAACCGGATGTCTCTCGGCACTCTCGGCAGTCAAAATAATTGTTATCTTTGAATTGAATGATCGCAGTAGGTACCATTATACTCATTGACAAAAATAATAGCATAAAAATAAAATTATATTTCTGTTAAATTTTTTAATCAATCGAACCCTAAGAAATTAAAAGGCATCGCCGAACCTTGTTGATCAAACCTGATTTTCAGAGGAGTCCAATCTCTTTGAAGAAAGCCTTATTCTGTCAGATGGGGCTTTCTGTAGATTTATCAAAACCGCTGAAAAAGTTGTAATTTAATGTGATAAAGCGTCAATTACATTGAGCTTCTTTACGAGCTGTTTGTTGGCGAATTTATAATCTGCCTGTAAAGTCGCCCAGTGTAATCATCGAACAAGCTAACAAGCAGGTTGTAAACACTCTACCGAGAAAAGTTGAAAGCCGGTCAACTTCACACGCTACACGCCGGCGTGTGGGCCTACTGCGTTATATTATTAGAACAGCTATATTATTATTACTAGCATCGGGACGACGGGTTCATGACCTTACCCTACTCAGTGTAGCGGATAATGGCCTAGTCGATAATGGCGACCATATAATTCTATGGCCAGTGTTTGGTTCCAAGACAGACACATCAAGGCACCGCCAATCTGGATGGAAATTAAACGCTTCCAGTTGCCAAAACATCGATCCAATATTTTGGCTACGAAAACTTATCTGCGTTTCCAATGAGAGAAAAGAAGAGGGTGGTAATATTCCGGCATTATTTATCTCGTCAAGAGGCCCCTCAAAACCTGCAACACGAGCAGTCATCGGAAATTGGGTGAAGTCAGTACTCGCTGATGCAGGGGTACAGGATTACCAGGCAGTACTCGATCAGCAGTCGCCTCCCTAAATTGGTTAGAGAATTACCCCATAGATGACATCCTGCAGAGAGGTAATTGGAACCTCCTAGAAGCTACTTTTAAAACATTTTACCAGAGACCGATAGACACACAGACTTCTACAGCGGGGGAACAAAATAAGTTGACCTCTCTGTTCAGCCCGGTGCACTGAGCCTAAAAGCAAGGAATATAATATTATACCTAATTCTCATGTTAGGTTTCATCCACCCTATCTTGCAGGATCTATCTTGCTTTACCAGGATAACAAACAGACATCTCAAGCGACTTCAGAGTCAATAGCGAATAATAAGAGTTTTATTGGTAGGTAAAACTCCTTTCATTATTCTAAATTGACTTTGAAGTCCTTGAGATATCTGTTTGTTATCAACTGGTGTCGGGTATGCCAAATTCCTGTATGTGACAATGATTCATTGGCGAGGTATAGACCATCGTGACGTTCAATGTATAGGGTTGAATAGAGAAGTTAATTGGTTATGTTCCCTTTCTGATGGTGGTGTGTCCATCGTTCTCTGGTAGTTGTCGTGAAATGTCGACTCACTACGCCAGTTACCTCTCTTTAAGATATCATCTATTGGGTATATTTACAGCTTAAGGAAGCCACCACTGAACGGACACTGCCTGGTGGTTCTTGTACCCCTGCTTCCAACAGTACTGACCTTATCTAATTCCCTATAACTGTCCTGGTGGCTGGTTTTGGTGGTTCTCTTGAAGATACAAATAATTCCGAAATATCCCCACCTTCCTCTCTGCTTGGGTTTGACACGCAGATGAGTTTCGGTAACCAGATAATACTGTACACGTAATACTGGGTCGATGTTTTGACACGTGGAAGCGGTATTTGTCTTTGCACCAAACATTGGCCATAATTTTATGTGGTCACTTTTATCCACTAATCCATTGTCTACTATTACTGAGTAGTGTGAGGTCATGAATCCTTCGTCCCGATGCGAGAAGCAGTCAAGTAGCTGTCCTGCGAGACGTTTCGAATAGGTTGTACTCCAACGGTGCACACATGCAAGCAAGATCTTATTACATATAATCAGCAGACGTCTGAAGCATTTCATCGACCGACAAATACCCAAAGAACAAGCAGGTTTTGTTATGGGCAGGGGAACTTATAATACCCCTATGATGTTATGCTTTATTGACTATCAGAAGGCATTCAACTGCGTAAGATGGAACTGTATGTGGAAGGTACTTCTGGAAATGGGAGTTCCATCACACCTTACCTGTCTCATCAAAAACTTATATAACAATAGCCACACAAAGGTAAGAGTAAATAGTGCGTTTTCTGAGAGTTTCCGAACCGAGAAGGGAGTTCATCGGGGATGTGTTTTATCTCCCCAGTTATTCAATATATATGGAAAGCATATAATGCGAAGAGCCCTAGATCATTGGCAAGGCGGAATAACAATTATTGGTGGCCAGAAAATAAACAACTTAAGATTCACAGATGATACCACACTAATCGCTGTTGATGAAAGAGAACTCACAGAGCTGCTGCATCGGGTAGAGAGGAGAACTCCCTTCCCACAGGACGTCTCCCCTTGGGAGTACCCCGGCTATAATGTGAGTTCGAGGGCCTACTGGAACTCTGAGCTCGGAGGAATCCTTGATAGTGCCTCCCGAGTGTAGGTATCCTTCACTGAGGATGAAATCACCTAACGCCGAGCTTGCATAATCTCGGCGCGCTTCCCGGTAAGCATCTGAGTCATGTTCTCGCAAATTTGATTATGCGTTGTCCCCAAAACCCTCTTATATTTTTTTGGTACAGGCCCATCGCTGTTATGATCTTTTGAGGATTGGTTGCCCAATCCACTAACCGTTGCATACCCTTTCAAAAGCTGTCCCGTTGGGAAAACATCGCATTCTGGAGGGCCGCGATGGTCCTCTCCGTCAGATGGTTAGCTGATGACGAGTGGTCGTACCGACACAACTCGTCATTTAGACCTAACTCTACGAACGTAGGGTTCGCCAATAATTGTTTTTGGGCGTTCTGCCACTCCTTGACGGTCCCCCTGCTGAAATAAGGTACGTAACGAGGATACCTCAAACATCAGCATCTTAATTGACGCTCGTACGTTGAACTTTTCCTCCTGTAGCAGTTCTGCTGCGCCGTCTGGTGTCCATTGCTTTTAGAATATCCTCCTCACGGTCATTCAGATGTTGCGCCATAATCACTGATCACTTAACTATCACTTAACGGTAGTCCAAGATCATTTTTTTTATAGTTAGAAATGAAATGTCAGACGCAACATCTAACAGTAAGAAAGCCAAATCCAGAATGAAGACAGAGGAGTCCCAAACTCCCTACATAAAAAAGGGACGCGCAGGTATGACCAGTAAATAAAAAGGGAGGAATGACCAACGACAAGAAAAAGGAAAATAAATTAGTAGAATATACGAGAAGAAGGAAGAGCAAACCCTATCTCAAGGACTTCAAAGTCAAATTCGAATAATTAGTTTTTTGAGTTTATTTACAAAAAGGTGAATTAACGTTTTTTGCCACAACGATTTTTGATAGTTAAAGATAAAAAATGTTGTAGTTGAGTAATAATAGGTACATTCAAAACAAAAAATAAAATAGAAATAATATTTGGTCCATTGCTACGCAATTCCGATGATTTAAAGTTAATGGACTTTTCTTCCGCGTCGAGCACCCCAAATCCGTGAACTTTAAGTCCGCTGACCAGATTCCGTTTCATCCGTTATTAACCACTTAAGTAGACCGTATACTGCGTTATACTGACAGTTTGATCAAAGGTTTCGAGTCGGCGAGGCGTTGAGCGCAAAGACATTGCATAGTGCAGAGTCTAATCTCTTTGATTGAGTGGCGCGCGCAACTCAAACGTATTACCGTGTGTGAAAATGTTCGTAGACAAAGTCTTTTTTTTTTGGTTTATACGGTTATACGTTTGAGTTGCGCGCGCCGCTCAACGCGCCGTCGAACGCGGTTACCTAGGACGAGCCGTAACACAGAGATTGGACTCCTCCATCGCTTTGGTACCTAATCATTTTAAATTTGTTTATCGATTTGACCAATATTTTTTCCCTGCCGTGATTCACCATAATAAGACGATTTAACCTCTGTATAAAATACGGAGTTTGTCGGCTTCCCAAGTATTGCTTGCTAATAAATCAGGGCACAACATTATTAACAAAATTTTAATGTAAATAAATAAAATTCACGATTGAATTTTGAATATTATAAAGAATAATAAATCTTATAGTCTATGGATCGGGTGTCTTGTCAATGTCAAACTGACAGATGACAACTGGAACTGGTTATTATTGACAATAAATAATTATTAACAGAAAATAACATTCAAAGCGGTGCCATGGAAATTAGTGACACTGAAGATATGTGCCGTATTTGTTTAATACGTGGCAAACCAGTTACGTCTGTTTTTGAATTTCATGACACCTTACAATTCTCTCACAAAATAATGCATTGTGCCAGAATTCAAATTTCTGAACTCGAGGATTTGCCTTCAGTTATTTGTAAACGTTGTCAGTCAGACTTGGTAATTGCATACGATTTCGTTATCAAATGTCAAAACTCTGACGATGACCTCAGGAAATGTTACCAGCTTAAAAATGTAAAGTTGGATGGAGCCGAAGATGTGTCTATTAAATATGAAAATGATAGCGATAAGGCAGACTTTGACGGCGACAGACTAGAGGAAGAATTCACCTCAGAGCTAAAAGTAAAAGAAGAAGATTTACATGATTCAAATGTAGAAATTGCAGGCATTAAGCCAGAAGAAACTTCAAAACCGGTTACTAAGAAAGTTAAACGACAACCACCATTAAAACGACCGAGAATTTCAAAATATATCGAAAAGAAAAAACAACGTGCAAGTAAAGTTAGAAAGCGACGCCCCCCACTTACAAATAGCGATGTTACATGTCGAATCTGCGGCCTTCGAACGAGTAGCATATCAGCGCTGATAAGCCACACCCGGACGCACACCGGTGAAAAACCTTTCATTTGCACCACGTGTGGAGCCACCTTCGCTCAAAAAGGAACACTACAAGTGCACGTCAAGAGAAGACACTCAGATAACAAAAATACCACTGTCAAAGAATTTTCTTGTGAAAAATGCGGCAAATTATTCATAAGTAAAAGAGACATGGTAATCCATATAAGAATCCACACGGGAGAGACACCCTACGCTTGTCAGTATTGCCCGAAACAGTTCAGCCAATTAAGTTCTTTAATTCGCCACCGAAGAACGCACACAGGTGAGAGACCGTTTTCTTGTACGATCTGCATGAAAACCTTCAGCGACAGAACTGTACTTAAATCCCACGCTTTGGTCCACAGCGAAGAGAAACAATTCACCTGCAACGTGTGCGGGAGGTCTGTCAAAACTAGGAGCTCACTTATCAGCCACATCGAGCTGCAGCATCAAGATTTTAAACCAATAATATGTGATCAATGCGGTGTCGTGTTCAAAGCGAAAGGCAATCTCACGTCTCACTTGAAGAATTTTCACTCGGAGAAGTCAGGGATTTGTACCGTGTGTAAGAAGACAGTGCCCGATTTGGTTGCACACATGCGAAGGCACACGGGCGAAGACACAGTGTCTTGTAAGATATGCAATAAGAAATTCACACATAGCAGAAGTCTAATTATACACTCGATGATTCATAAAAACCTCGATAAGTTTATATGTGATGAGAAAGGTTGCGGGAAGAATTTTCCTTCCAAGTATTGGTTGGAGTTTCATATCATGAAATATCATTCTCACGAGGTGCCGTACCACTGTAAATTGTGCAAGAAAGGATGTCTTCGGAAATGTGACTTACAGCGGCACATGCAATTTTATCATAGCAAGTCAAAGAAAGATTAATACGATTACAGTTCCTAGCTTTTTACCCAGTTCAAACACCAGGCGCACCCCCAATGACGGTCGCCTTTGTAGCATTACTTTGTATAGGGTGGCGCCCACCAAACTTTGAAAATATTGGATATTTTTTGGCTACTCTCAAGCAATTGCACATTTTGCAAGGACTAGGTTGTCGTAAAAAAATCCAGAAAATTGGTCATAAGGAAACAGATTGTGGCACTTTGTTGAGGCATTACTGTATACTTTTTTAAAATTCTTGATATCTATGGGGATATCTTCTTCTTCTTTCACCCTGTCATGACTCAGCATTGAGTCATAGGACAAGCACACGTTCACGCCACTTCCCTCGGTTCATCGCCAACTCTCGCGCCTCCTGCAATACCTGCAGCGCATAGATCGCTTTTGTAGCAATGCTGCAGGGTGAGGGAGGGCCGAACACGGCAACGGAACCCTTGAGGCTGTGCCACAAGGATACAAAGTGTCGCACTCTCTGGCGGCATCCGGAACATATATCCCAGCCGCATAAAGCGTCTATTTGTGATTACTTCAATCACCGAAGGCTACTGTGTCTGCTCACGAACTTGAATGTTTGTAACGCGGTCATACTAATGTACTCCTAAGATTCGTAGGACACATCGATTCACAAGGTTCAAAAACCGAGTCCTTTGAATCTTAATATGATGCCATGTCTCACAGCCATACAGGAGCACAGGTAGCACGCACGCGTTGAACAAACGACATTCGGTGACGACATGCGACTCCCAGTTGGCTAAATGCAGACCTCACCATACCCATGCGGATTTCAAGCTCATTGGAAATACCACCAACGTTGGCAACTGTGGCACCTAAGTATTTGAACCTGGTCACCAGCTCAACGGGCAGACCAGAAACCCGCAGAGTAGTGTCGGCGTCAATGCATGCAGCACTGCACATGGATATGGTCTTAGCCGCATTCAGATGAAGACCCACACGTTTCGAGTTTGCGGCGAATGTGTTCATGGTTACCTCCAACCGTTTGATTGTCAAGTCAAACACGACTGCGTCATTTGCATACTTCAAATCGCACAGGCTTACTTCGCATAGTTCAGTTCTTCAGTTCTTTCGGCTCCATGTAAATTATTTGAATCGATATTACATATAAACATCAACCGTCAAATAGACTCTCGCCTCTCCGATTCGCAGCATGGTTTTCGACTTAGGCGGTCCACAGTAACAAATCTTATAGTGTATAATAATTTTATTTCAAATTCTATGGATAAGTCAATTCAAGTTGATTCTGTGTACACAGATATTTCCAAGGCATTTGATCGTGTTGATCACGATATTTTATTACAAAAGCTTTGTACATTTGGCGCGTCATATAGTATAATATGTTTTTTTGCTTCTTATTTGAAAAATCGCCGTCAATTTGTTGATTACCATGGGAATGAATCGCGGATTTTTAGAACAAACTCTGGTGTTCCTCAAGGTTCAAATCTTGGCCCAATTTTGTTTTTAATATTTTTTGATGATATTGTCAAAGTTATAACCAATTCTTCTTGTTTGCTATTCGCAGATGATCTTAAACTTTTTCGAACTATTGAAACCCCATTATGCTGTGCGATGTTGCAGTCTGACCTAGATGCTATCTCGCAATGGTCTATCTTAAACAAACTTGAATTCGCTACCTCCAAATGTAATATTATTTCATTCAATCGTTCAAGGCACACCTTATTGTTCCCATACACATTGTCTGGTATAATATTGAGTAGGGTAACGGAGATAAAAGATTTGGGAGTATTGTATGATACAAAGTTCACTTTCAATCAGCATATTCTTAACATCAGTACTAGATCTAGCAAATTGCTTGGTTTTGTTATGAGGGTTTCAAAATCATTCGAAAACGTCCGAGTGCTACGTACATTATACGTATCATTTGTGTTGAGTATTCTTGAATATGCCAGCATTATTTGGAGTCCTAATAGGTTCATGCACACAATTAAGCTGGATCGAGTCCACAATAGATTTCTTAGATTTCTCTACTTAAGAACATACGGGTTCTTTCCTTATGATAATGACAATAAAATGAATTTCCCGACTCGTTTTCTTCTGGGTATGCTATCAATGCAATCCCTGTCTACCCGAAGAGTGATTGTTCTTTTAAAGCATTTCTTTTTACTTCTTCGTGGGTTCATTTACAATCCGCATATACTGGCAAATATTAATTTTCATGTTCCCACCAATATCACTCGCAGCTCCACGGTCTTCAAGATACCTCGTCGCAGGACAGATGTTATGTTTCATGATGCTGTGTATCGTGCAATTAGCTTATTTGATGGCACCATAAAGGTTGATTTGTTTTTTATTAATTATATAATGTTTGTAGACGTTTTAAATAGGATAAATTTATAATTGTATATATTATCATATTTCTTTAATATTTACACATGCTGTCTTTTCCTCTTTCTTGTCATATTAGTTGTTATTTGTAATTAAGATATTTTTATATATTTGTATGTATTATGTATTATGGCGCATTTGCCAAAAGCTGTAATGCCGTAATACTCTTTTTTATAAATAAATAAATAGTTCGTTTGCGTCATTTTGTAGGCGTATCCCACTGTCGGGGCAAACCATCTTATGCATTATGAAAATGGGGATATCTATTAGAAATAAATTTTAATCTTTTCAATATGTAATTTTTGATCAATAATTTCATTTTGAGGTTGAAGATGGTGTTGTAACTAAAACAGTTAACTAAAAAATTTAATTCATGCAATTTAATATTCCGATATACCGAGCTAAAATATCGTCAAAAATTTTCTTAAAACTGTTAATGTGTGGATCATTTAAAAACATTTCGACCCTAAGCAATAAAATCCGACGGACAGGATGCCGCCGGATTCGGATTACACTTATGACACCAGTTAAGTGTCTAAGTACCTACTTTAATTGGTGATTTCACCAAGATTGAAAAAGTATCCATGCATATGGTTGAAAAAAAATCGAAGGTTTGTGAAGTAAGTAGGTACCCACCAGCGTTCATTACAATAAACAATTTCTTTTGTAGTTTATGAATGTGAGATGTCCGGGGTCCAGCGGCTAGCTCAGGTGTCCATCGAACCCCGGATTCACAAAAAAGAACGATATATTTATGTTTGTTAGGTTAAATAAAACACTAAGTCTTTCTTGTGCGGGTCTTAGCGTTATATATTTTAATATTTAGTTGGACAACGTTATTTTGTAGTCTTTTACATATTTTTCTTTTTACAATCAGTTTCGCAGGTCCGTACACTGTTTACAAAGGACACTTACTAACTTTCTTTTTAAATTTCCCGTACCCACGCCGACTAGTAAAAAGGACTCGTGATTGGCCAAATCTGATCGCATGATCTTTGATTCTGCGAATCACGAGCCTGACCCTGGCGCCGGCTGAATTTGAATACTTATATTTAGTCTTAAAATTATCTCTTTCATCCATCATCATTTACACTTTTTAAATTAAATTTAATTTATCCTAATTACACCTCCGCCCAATATGTGATTTTCACACACCGGACGAAGGCCTTTACTTATGAATAAAAAATACTTACGTGGTTGAGCAAGGAATCAGGTTAGATGTTTTATGAAGCCGTTTCTAAAGGTCAGGGTTACGTTTCGACTTATAGCTACTAAATGATTATTTTACACCGGGAGAAGCCTGCCTGTAACAGGGGTGTATCAAATGCCATGCATGTTTCGGGGAAAAATTCTAATTCTGTATTTTTGTTTGAATTGCGACTTTTTGTGTTATGTGACCGCTCATTTAAAAATACCCATTCTCTGATATAACGAGTAACGCTTATAACGAGAAAATTCAGTCGGTGCCATCTTCCTCATAATAAACAAGTTCGACTGTACTATCGTTTATATGTGATGACTACTAAGTGATTTTTTCATAAATTTAATAATGATTTTAAAATGCCATGCAATTAAGAAGGATAGCATCGATTCACAGGACTAAAATTATAAAGCCATGATTACCACCGTTGTTCTCCTTCCAAAACATGTCACATTTACATATTGCAACCTTACAACAATATAGAAACAGGCTGATGAAATGTCTCTTTTATTGGTAAATAAATGCCTGCCAATTTAATAAGGATGTCTTCGCTATGCAGCAGATAAACATGGTTATTAATGGTTAGGTATACTTTCATCTCTTGTGACAGTTTTCCGCTACCATTACTACCAGTAAATCTTGTGACGAGGGATGTCAAAAAAGTATTAATACATTACTGTTTCCCAGTGGCAAAGGGTGGAGGTAGGCTGTTAAGATCCGCCATAAACAGTGCACACTAAACTTTGTCTGTCATACGTATTTGTTTTCATTGAAATATGACTACAGTTTACAGATGATGTTGGTTAGATTTTAAAATTCAATAATTAAACCTTGCTAAAACCAAGCCATAATAAATAATAATCAAAAAATACTCGTCTATAAGATATCTAAAATTGTGCAATTAAATCATACATAACTTTGGATATTTTATAGATAGAAGAATATTTTTTATTGATTACGGATTGGAATAGGCATGGCTTAATAAATTAAAAAAAAATAACTAACAATAATACATGTATGTAACAGTGGCGAAGGGTGGAGGTAGGCTGTTAAGATCCGCCATAAACAGTGCACATTAAACTTTTTCAGACATACTTATTTGTTTTCATTGCAATAAGACTACAATTTACAGATAGTGTTAGTTAGTTTTTAAAATTCAATTATACCCTGAGAAACCAAGCCATAATAGATAATAGTCAAAAAATACATGTCTATCTAATATTATGCAATTAAATCATACATAACTTTGAATATTTTATAAATAGAATAATATTTTTTATTTATTATAGTTTGGTTTAGGCAGGGCTCAATGAATTAAAAAAATTAACCAACAATATGTGTAATTATGTATTTTTAATCCAATGAAAACAAATAACTATGAATGAAAAAGTGTGCACAATTTTGTCGTATTGCCCATATTAGACCAAAACTATTATGGTTTCGTTTAGGCTGGGTTTAATTGATTTTTAAAAACTAACTAACACCATCTGTAAATTGTAGTCTTAGTTCAATAAAAACAAATAAATATGACTAAAAAAGTTTAGTGTGCACTATTTATAGCGAATCTTAACAGCCTACCTCCACCCTTCGCCACTGGTATGTAATATGTATTTTTAATCTAACGAAAACAAATAAATATGACTGAAAAAGTGTGTACAATTTTATTGTATCGCCCAAAGTATACCAAAACTATTTTGGTTTGGTTTAGGCAGGGTTTAATTGATTTTTAAAACATACATCATCTATAAATAATTGTAGTATGTATTAGTTCAATAAAAACAAATATGTAGGTATGACTAACAAAGTTTAGTGTGCACTATTTATGGTGGATCTTCACAGCCTACCTCCACCCTTCGCCACTGCTGTTTTCAATAGGATACTTGTATAATATGAATATTTTTTTGCTGAGTGGGCGTACAAAAAAGGCTCTTGCAGACAAAAATCTTTTCATATTGAGGAATTCCTTTTGTCCTGCAATTTTTTTTCGCTCTTGCGGATAGTGATCATTAGGAATGGTCACTTTTACTTGATACCAGTAAAGATGCTTTTACTTGCAATACGACATTCCTATACATGACCATCATTACGTTGAAAAGGCATATTGAGTTTTCTAGTCAAGTTGTTATAAACGTGTACGTACTTATTGTTTTCATATTATCTTGGTTAATTTTGTTAAAGATTTTGTAAATAATTGTTGTAAAATATACGTAGGTACACAATTTAATATTATTTATATAATTACAAAATGTGAAAAATAAATTTATTTTAAAAATACGCTGTTTATTTTTATAATGGATACACATTTTATAAATTACCATTAATTACCACAAAATGAACGCTGAATCTGTTGCAGGTATTAAGGCATTTACATACAGTAAGAAATAAGACTAGATACAGTATATTGTCTGGCTATATGTAGCCATTTTCTATAAGTATATAAACATGATGCACTGCAGAGAGTAAAACCATATATTGTCTGCTCGACGCTTGCATTTTAATGATGCTGCTTTACGGTTGCGACTCATGGCACCTTATTAAGAGTAGATGCTGACAGTGGATACTGCATGTATGGTGGTATGAATTTAGATTCCGGATCATACAGCATCACAATAGGCAAAAAGACATTTAATCAAAACACCGCACTATTTAGCTGATCGCCGATCAGCCAAACATTGATAGTGGCTTCACACTTGTCCATTTACTGTTATTACATCTTACTGAGATACTTCCGGAGATTAAGTGTACATTAATATATTCGCAGACATATGTTAGTTAATACATGTTATTGATATGACACATTGAAATTATTGTATTAACTTGTTGACCGCGGAGTATTTAAATAACATGTTAATTATATCGATTGGCCAAATAATGAGGGCACAAACGGGTGTGCCGTCCGCATGCAAAGGATTAAGAATGTTTTGGGCTGATTTTCCAGTCACGTTGATGACGATGGGTAGCTGCTATCGGCAGAGAAGGCGCGTACGGTCGGCACCGATGATATTTAGCTCTGAGCAATCAGCTGTTAGGAAACGCTACATTGCGTACATACATAATAGTCGATGGTCAGAGTGACTGGAAAATCAGCCTTACCTACTTTTTTAACTTTTCTTTTTTTTTTTTGACCATGTCCGATCCTGATAGGATCATATGGGCCTCCACAGAGTGGAGGTTTGTATTGACAGATTTTGTTTTTTACGAGAAATGGATGTCAGCCACTTGCTCAACCTATTAGGTCCATACCCTGACACACACAAATTGAAAAACAATATGTGTACTTGCCAGACCCAGGATTCGAACCTGGGACCCACGGCTTTATAGTCCAACGCTTATGCCGCGCGATCTTAAGATATAAAAATATGGTCGCGCTGACTAGTGACAGGGAACATATTGTTTTAATCCAAAATATAACTTTTATAAACGTGTCATATTCCGTTCCACAGTAGAAGACGTCAATGGATGTCCTGTCACATTTCCGCGAACGTGTTAAAAGATTTCTCACTCACACTTGTGGAAAGATTTTGTTGTTCAGGCTTTGGCCATTTATATTTTTCATATTAATTTTCTAGTTGGATGCAGTAATGGGTATGCTTACATAGTGGATAAATTAAAAATATATAAAAACAGCATTTAAGAATTCAAGTAAATATAATTCAAACAACTAATTATCTCATAGTATTATTGTTATTCAATGACAATAATTTATTAATAACTTATTAACCTTTTCTATGCCTCATATTACTATGGCAGTATATGACAGGCTGCAGATTTTTAACGACACGTTGAATGTAGAGCAAAGCTCTTACTACATTCACTGTAATACCGATAATATGTGATATTCGTATTTTATAATTATTCAAACAGATGTCAATGTATGTTTAATTTCTTAGATTATGCAAATCAATCCACAGTGGCTAATAATTTTAGTTGTAAAGTCGGACGAGATAACCCGCAAAATTTGTATCTGCGGCCTGTCGATCACGGACTCGTAGAGCGAGATAACTCGCTGAAGGCACAGAACCGGTTAAGTATAGTTTTAGTACGGAAGTAAAACGGATTGTTTTTTTAAACAAGGATTTATGTCAATTTCATATTTTTAGTACGTTGGTAAATGCAATATATATACATACATGATTTAACTGGATGCGTTCCATGTTCTTACAACATAACATTACATACAGATACTGAAATTGCAACGAGCTCATAATTAAAAACAATTTGAATGAAGGACTTCGTCGAATGTGCAATATAATTAGTCAATTCAATCCAGATTCCGTTAGATGAATGATCCATTTGATGCGATCCTTGAAGAGATTATCTGGTTTTGGCAATCTATGTAGGAGTCAAGCTCCAGAGCGAAAGGGCAAAAGCAGCGAGCAGTTGGTGAATTAACGTACCATAAAACCAAATATGTGAGGTTGAGCACAGTACCACTTAGATACCTCTGGCTAAACAATCATATGATAACAGGATAGTCAAGGCATGTGCAACCGTGGTCCAAATGAAGACTTTTGTGGCCCAAAACTCAAGCTTTATATCTGAGCCCAATCGGCCCAAAACTCAAGATGAAAATCAACTACGGTCAAATAATTCAATTCGTTTCCCATTATTAAATGACTTTAATAATGACCGTAAAGATTTTTTTAAATATTCACAATAGAAGTCACAAAATTAATTGAAGAATTCGATACCAGATTCGCATTTATGCAAAAGTATGAGGAAATGCTCAAAATATTCTTATCTCCATTTCACGTGGAGGTGGAATCAGCGCCTCCAAATTTAAAATGGAGCTAATAGAACAGCAAACAATCATAAGATACTGTAAGTCCCAAAGACTACGATGGGCGGGACATGTGGAGAGAATGCCTGAAGTTAGAGCGCCAAGGATCATGACAAAGTGGCTACCCCAACGGAAGAGACCCAGAGGCCGTCCAAGAAGGAGATGGGCTGACGCCGTAGAAGTGGACTGGCTTCATATAGGAAGACCCGGTAACTGGAGAAGTGTGGCGAGAGACCGGAGTGAGTAGAGAGCGGTTGTGGAGGAGGCCAAATCCCACCCCGGGATGTAGCGCCGTGGAAGAAGAAGAAGAATAGAACTGCAATCAAGCATGGAGTTAAAGTGCATGTTCGAAGGGAATAAGCTTGAGTTTTATCGGAAATATATCATTGTAGATAAAATTAAAACGACTGGCAATGTGCATTACAGCAGCGTTTGGGAGTACATATCGCTGCGAATCGTTCTTTTCGAAATTAAATGAAGTGTCGCAGCAGGTTGCTCGATAAAAACACGAACAATCATGCAATGCCCGTCGGCTAAATTACCAGTCGATATGAAAAAGATATCAAACAATATACAAAAACAAGTGTCACATTAATTATAAGGTAATAAAATATTTTGATTTTTTTTTATATGTGTGGCCTACCTAAGCTCGGTAATATTTTTTTTGGCTTAACCAACGATTTGGGTTGGGCACCATTGGGATAGGGGGACCTTTGAATAAAAAAATCAACTGGATTTCAAAGGAACAGAGATGAGAACAATATGTAGAAAATCAACTAAATTTCATTATAGATATAACTAGATTTCGGTAAGTAGGTATATGAGGATTCTTCTGCCAAGGAATGTATCTTCTTCATCGTCCTTATGCTAATTTTATGACTTCCAACAGTAGTTGACATTATTTAATGTATTGCATGATGAGGGCAAGGAATTCAAGTATTGCTTTGTTTCGTGTATATTAATTAGCCAGCAAACGTAATAACGTCTTTGTTGTAAACAGTGTTTGAGAAACATTCTTCCAACAATTCAAACACAGCATCGGTATATTTCTAATTATTGATGGATTCAACCAATATTTAAGCCCATCCGTTATTCTTTTCAAGCGCCAATATCAAATCATTATATTATTATCTTCATATGATGTCATATTTTTACGAATATTTGATATTTGTGTTCTTTGGCGTTTTCATTATGAATTAAATAGCGTATGTGGGCGGAACTGGGAATGTAATTTTTTGGCTATTCTGAGAATGTCAGACACAGAATGTCTGATGCAGGCAGTGACGCCCCTAGACAAAATGCCGCCCCTGGATAGTTCCATAATGCCGCCCCATTTTCGTTTACAATATTTGTTATCATCCATGTTCGTGTCGTTTCTAGTCACCAAGGACGTCGAAGGGCAACGGAAGTAAACTATTCATCGCGAACCCGAAAAAAATACAGTCCTGTGAAACCTTTTATGTTAATTAATGCATTTTGTTTCCAACCAGTTGAGCATTTAAAGTAAAGATATTTTCGTTACTAAATACTCAGTTTAGGTTGCTATTTCTATATATTCCAAATGATTCCCCTCGATTTACCGCCCTTGGAGTAACTGCCACCCGCAAGCAACGCTCAATCTGCCTACCCCCACAGGACGCCACTGGATGCAGGGCATCTAAGAGTCCATGATTGTGTCTTACAAGCCTAGACACAGGAGCTGATAGCATTTAAGCTATTGCCAAAGTATAATTCAGTTAACTTCCTTGGATAAATCTTTTCAACGGATTCAGTGCCATGAGAATATATACATTATTCACTTCTCCATTGAGGGTCAAATGGTTTGTTGGACAAATGAGTAGTTACGTGACTTTTTAAATCACACTTCCTCAGAAATCCTTTATTGCATAGTTTGCAAGAATACGGAATTTCACTCGAGTGATACTTCAAAATGTGAAAGTCCAGTAAATATTTATGCCGGAACGTCTTAACGCAGTCTTGCTTGTCACACTTGTACTTGTCAGCATTCGCATGGTTAGACATATGGACCGAGAGACTCCGGCTCTGATTGAAGCGTTTGCTGCATATCTTACAAGTGAAAACATCCTCCCCAGTGTGCCGCCTCATGTGCTGAGTGAGATCCGCGCACTGCTTAGAGCAGACAGTGCACCTGCCTGACTTCTCCGAATGCAGTGTCTTCTTATGACAGGTTAGATTACCCTGTGTTGAAAATATAACCCCGCACTGATCGCATATAATTGGTTTAAAATCTTTGTGCAAATTTAAATGTTTGATTAACGATTTCTTAGTCTTTACCGATTTACCACAAACATTACAAGTGAAAAGTTTTTCATCAGTATGTACTAAAGCATGCATTTTCAACATTGAAGTGTCTATAAATGATTTTCCGCAGGTATTACATGGAAAGGGTCGTTCTCCTGTATGTATTCTGCGGTGTACGTTCAGTGTTCCCATTTGTGAAAAACTTTTATGACAGAATTCACAAGAATAAGGTTTTTCACCGGTGTGAAGACGGAAATGAATAGTGACATCTCTCCGACTGATAAATAACTTGCCACAGATCTCACAAGAGAACTGTCTCTCTTTAGAAGTCTTATCATCTAAATGTTTCCGTTTAATATGCATTTTTAATGTTCCGTTATGTGAAAAGCACATATCACACGTTGGACATTTGTATGGTTTTTCACCTGTATGTTTTCTCATGTGAACGATCAAAGCTGACTTACTTCCTGTGACTAATCCGCAAATATCACATTTAGCGTCACTTTTGGAAACATAGCTGCTGCTCTTTTTTTTCTTCTTGTTCATCAGTTTTGACTTTTTTAAATGTTTTTTCTTCTTTTTTGAAATATGTATTATTTCATCTCGGCACGACATCCCGTCGGATGGGCAGTCGCTGTTGATTTCCTCTTTCACGGGGACATTTTCGAAAGATATGATCTCAGATTTTAGAAATTTGAAGTCGGCGGAGTTGCGGAGGTTCTCGTCGGAAATTTGGCATTTCAAAACAAAGTCGTAGGCCGCCGATAATTCTAATCGACAGTCGCCGCATATAACTGCTGGAAAATCGTCGTGTTCTGATATTTGAATTTTGGCACAGTGCATTATTTTCTGACAGTATTGCAGAGAATCGTCGAAGTCAAAAATAGAAACCATCGTTTTACAATGTTTCAAACAAATTCTGCAAATATCGCAGCTTAAATTCTCCATTGTTTATCGATGACTGTGAGGTCGTCTGACACAAAAATATTTTTCCTTTCAATTTTCGGTGTTTATAATTTTTTTGACAGTAGGTAACAAGAGACCATAGACAATTAATACGCCCCTGTAAAATTGTCACTGATAAAAGGTAATGACAGTGAATCACCACGAGCTCGTTGTAGTAGTTCCGAAAACTGAGATTAAATTTATTTAATTTCAAACTAGGTAGGTAGGTAGCTTGATATTTTACTCGCTGAGCCGTCGAAATTTGTTCATTATCCAATTCCACAAGCTCGTCCTAGCATTTGTACCTACTGAAAACGAATGAAATGCTTTTAAATTGTTCGTTATACAAATATTGAGGATTTAACCACCTACAAAAAATTCTTACATACCTACCTGATTTGATTTGCATAAAAAAAGTAAGGCAATATTAAATTTGTGCTCTTTGCTGAATTGTAATTGAAATATTCGTGTAGGTAGGTACCGATTTAGATATACATATTGTCAGAATCATCAATGATAATAATTATTCGGTAATCTTATCACAACTGTAAAAATTACATTAATTTTACTTTTTACTCATATATTGGCAAGTCGGCAAAACTGCCAAAATTAAAACCGCGGCTTTTCGGCTCGGTGGTGAGTCACTTGCATATTTTTAATTTAAAAAATTGTCTACGGCATATAAATTTGGGCGGGATGCATTGATATAACAGAAAAACGTGGGGTTTGAATATTATATTTATTTCTGAACACAAAAATAAGGTAAATGGGTTGCCTTCTGGGTGAGGCTGTAAGATAGTTTAATTCTCTAGTATGGATAAATGTGGGATAAATTTAAACATATGTTATTTTCAATACAGAGTCAGAATTTATTTGGTAGAATTAAATTTTACAAAAAGTCGACAGCTATTTCGGTTGTAACGCCATTACCAAGACTACAAAAACACTCCTACTACGCTTAAGTATAAAACACATAGAAAGAGACGTTTAGTTACATTTGTATAATAATATGCATTATAGTTTGCATGTAAACGAAACACGCATGCAATCTTGGTAATATTTGATGACACTCAGCAGGCGTTGTATCTCCTGTCATGAAATAATAAACCGAAACTGTCTTCAAATTCTTGGTCCATAATGATTGGCTTTTGCATTTCTATTTTATTAATCTGTTCTGTAGATAAAACCAACCATATACACTTAAAACATCATTTACCACGAATACTTAATGAATTGTGGACATATCGGTATTTGAAAATGCCTCGTATGATGTACGTTTGCGTAGGAGATAAGGAGTTATCAATGTACAATATTATCATTTATTTTTCTCAGAGATTTGTATTGAAATATATTTTAGATAATTAATGTAAGCCCAAAATCTTTTTGCATCCTTCGATTTTGTCCTGGATCCTTTCCCTGACGACCACCGTTGTCACAGGTGCAAATTACTGTGAGTTTATGATATTTCGGGGGTTGAGCCTCAAGATAGCCACAGCGGGTATATGATGGAGCTATGAGATGCTAGCATGACCTGGGAAGACTTAAGAAAACTGTGCAAATGACAGACATTCTTGAAGGCAATTGAGAAAAATTGTAGATAATAATTAATCTTTTGGCTTGTTGTGATAGAATTGCATGTGCCGTTTTAAGTCACTTTTCCGAAGGCAACCTTTCTTACAAAGTTTACAATGGTATGGTACTTCATGAGAATGATACTTCATAATGTGAAACTCAAACATATGTTTTGAGAAGAATTTTTTACCGCAGCCTTTCTCGTTGCACGTAAACTTATCAGCATTGTTATGAATCATCATATGAACAATTAAACTTCTGCTGTGTGTGAATTTCTTATTGCATATTTTGCAACGGACAGTGTCTTCACCAGTGTGCCTACGCATATGGGAAGTAATATCAGCCACAGTCCTGGAACAAATTGAGCAATTCCCAGATTTTTCCGAATGGTATTTCTTCGAATGGTAAAGGAGACCGCCTCTTGATTTAAATACAGCCCCACATTGATCGCATACAAAAGGATTGGCATCCATATGCTGACATTCAATGTGACCGATTAGTGATTTCTTAGTTTTAACCGACTTCCCACACAAATTACAAGTAAACCGTCTCTCTTCACTATGTACTAGTGAGTGTGATTTAAGCAGAGAGTTGTCTATGAAACTTTTTTTGCAGATCGGGCAGGAAAATGGTTTTTCGCCCGTATGCGTTCTCCGGTGGCGAATGAGTGAGCTTAACTGCGAGAACCGTTTCGGGCAGTACTGACAAGCATGGGGAGTTTCGCCGGTGTGGACTCTAATATGGATTACCATGTCTCTTTTTCTAATAAATATCTTGCCGCATTCATCACAGTTAAATTCCCGCTTCGTTTTCTTTTGATCTACCGAGTGCTTACTCTGTAAGTGTCCTTTTAAGGTTCCTTTTTGAGCAAAACTGACTCCGCACACGGCACATACAAAGGGCTTTTCACCCGTATGTTTTCGAGTGTGATTTATCAAGGCCGATAAACTATTTGTTCGCAGGCCGCAGATTCGACAAGTGACGTCTTTTTTTGATGGCGCCGACTGTCGCTTGTCAGCTTTCACTGCAAACGGCTCTTTTTTTGAATTTCTCTTACGTTTCAATGTTTTTTGTATTTTAGGAGTTTCTTGTTCTGGCTTAATGACTACGTATTCTATTTTTGAGGTCATTAAAGGTTCTTCTTTTATTGTTATATCTGGATTTAAATCTTCTTGAAGCATGTCGTTACCAATTTCAGCATTATCACTGTCATTTTCATATTTAATAGACACAACTTCTGCTTTGTCCAGTTTTTGCAGCTGGTAAGATTTCCGAAGACTTTCGTCAGAACTTTGACACTTGATAACGAAATCGTACGAAATTGCCAAATCTGATTTGCATTGTTCGCAAATAAATAAAGGCAGGTCCTCGTGTTCGGATATTTGTATTCTGGCGCAGTGGACTATTTTGTGAGAATATTGTACGGAATCATGAAAATCAAAAATAGAAGTCATCGGTTTTCGATGCGTTAAGCATATACGGCACAAGCCATCAGAATCACTTCTTTCCATATTTGTATTCTTTGAACTCGTCATTCAGAATATTTCGATAATTATGTCAACATAATAGTTATTATGTACCTACTGTCAGTTTTGACGTTTTGAGTTTGATGTTTGTTGCTGTGTTGTTAAAATACATAGACAACTAATATAACTTTTCCGAATGGAAAATATTACTTAAAATGAAATGACGAAATAACAAAACCTCGCCACAAAAACGAACGTAGAATAAAAAATATTGGTAACGTTTCATCTAATAAAAAAAATTACATAATTTTGTCCCGCAAACTGACTTTCTCTCAAAAAAGATTATTAATTTATAGCAATTTAGTAGACTACAGCTACGGTTAAATTATTTTGTCCTAATATTGACTAATGCATAATTTGTTTTGTTTTGTTTTTGTTGAGAATTGTTTTTTTTGTTGGCCACTAACTAGCATCTTTTAGTTGATTTTGGTCTAGTAGTCTATGTTGTTATGGGTCTCTAAATAAAAATGTCAAAATATTGAAATTCAATCCGCTGCGCCGCCGAAGAAGCTAAAGAATTTGCAATTTATCCAATGGATATTGTATTCTATTATTTTATGTATTAATATATTAATAATTAGTGTTCCGGCGATAAGCATACAATTACAATGATGATGGATATAAACGTTGATTATACTTGCAGGACATGTTTACAGCGAACTGACGATGGTGTTTCAGTCTTTGAACCTACCGTTGAAAATGATAATATTAAATATTGTGAGATGTTAACTTACTGCTCTGGAATTGATATTATTGAAAATAATGAATTACCTATTAAACTCTGCCACTCTTGTACATTCGAACTTCCCACAGTGTGGAGATTTGTCAAGATGTGCAGAACGTCAGACGATCTACTTCAAAAGTTCTACGGTGAACGGAAGGACGATATATTGGACGATCTTTTAGATGTGAAAATAGAAATCAAAGACGAATTCTCTCCGTCATCCGTCAAATCCGATAACTCGAACGACGACCTGGACGATTTTAATAATGATACATCCAGCAAGATTGAAGATGATTTCAAGTCAGAAGACAATGAAACTGTAACTATACCGGTTCGTAAAAAAAAATACATGCGTCGAAAAAAGAAGAAAGTTCAATTGACGCACATAAAATGCACGCTTTGTGATTATTTTACGGTGAAGGAATGTAGGCTTAAAAAACATATTAAAAAAAACCATGTAGAACTGTTGGATGAAATTAACAATTATCCTTGCACGATATGTGGAAAACATTTCAAAAGAAAAAGCGACCGTGTCGTACATCTGAGAGTCCATTCAGGAGAAAAACCGTTTTCATGTGACTACTGTCCAATGAAGTTTGCGCAATCCGGCACGTTAATCGAGCATAAAAGAAACCACACAGGCGAAACTCCGTTCATTTGTAAATTCTGCCCGAAAGTATTTTCCAGTCGTTCCTCCTTTTGGAGACACAAACGTGTTCACACCAAAGAAAGACCGTATTCCTGTAAAATTTGCGGTAACTCATTCACACACAGCTCTACTTTAAAACATCATCAATTGGTACATTCTGATGAACGTCCACATATTTGTAATGTGTGCGGAAAGACTCGGAAATCTAAATACGCTATGCAGCAACACATGTTAATACATTCCGACAAAGACTTTGTGTGCGAACAGTGCGGAAAGGCGTTTTCGATGAAACCAAATTTAATCAATCATATTAAAAAAATGCATTCAGATATTGCCGGATTCTGCCCGCTGTGCAAGAAAAATACGTCCAATTTAAAGGAGCACATGATCATTCACAACGTCGAAAACCAATACCAGTGTCATATCTGTAATCGGAAGTTCAGGCAGAAGAATAGTCTGTCGTTTCACATAGCGCTGCATAACAATGCTGAGAAGTACAAATGCACGGTGGACGGCTGCAAGAAAGCGTTTCCGAGACAAAACATGCTCAACTTTCATAACCATAAAGTGCATTCGAATGAAACTCCGCACGTTTGCGAGTTCTGTTCGAAAGGATTCTTCCGTAACAGTGACCTGTCAAGACATTTGAATACTGTTCATCATTATGAAAGTAATACCAACAAAAAATGATGATATTACTTATTTTCATCCACCATATTGTACGTTGCAACCAAAATGTTTTAAAATTTAAAATTCAATTAAACTCTGCTTAGACTAAACCATAAAAATAGAGGTAGGCTGTGGAAATCCAACAAAAATAATGCACACTTTGTCAGTCATACATAATTGTTTCATTGAACTAAGAATACAAATTGCGGATAGTATTGGTTAGTTTTTTTTTTAATTAATAGAACTTTGCCACAACCAAACTATAGTACTTAGATAAAAAATATTCTATAGTGTGATTAATTAAAATGCATAATTTTAGATATTTTATAGATAGAAGAATATTTTTTATCTACGGTTTGCTTTCGGTAGGGTTTAATTGAATTTGAAAAACAAACCAATACCATTTGCCATTTTGTATTCTTATTTCAATGAAAACAAATAAGTATGACTGACAGAGTTTAGTACGCATTATTTATGTTCGATCTCAAGAGCCTACCTCCGACCCTTGCCACTATATTATGATGGTTCTAAAATACACCACTATCTTTATTTAAAATTTTAAAAGATAGAATATATTTTTTTTTATAGTTTCCAATAATTGGGCTGTTTTGTGTTGTTGAATTTGAGTTATAGAGACATTTGAAACCATCATTTATTAACCCAAAAAGACTTCTTTATATATCTATTCAAACCGATTTCACAGTGTAAAATTTGTACCTAGTTTCATTTGAGATTTTCATTTCATCTGTCGATGTGTTTTCAATTGCATTTAATTATTATTACCATATCGCCACCGACATAAAAATGCTAACGCACAAAAGCCGGGCAATGTCATAATAAGTAAGTCATATTTGTCACAAAAACTTCATTTCTAGTCCAAAATAACAATGATCGGCAAATCTTAAAAATATGAATAGCATAAAAATTATTTTTGAGGACTATATTAATCACAACCACGATGGCTGTGCAGGTTAAGCGTCGGCCTATAACGTCGTGGAACCCAGGTTTGAATCCTGGGTCTGGCAAATACACATTGTTTTTCAATTTGTGACAACAACAAGTGGCTAACATCCATTTCTCGTAAAAAACAAAATCTTTTAATACAAACCTCAATACGAGACCCATATGATCTTATAAGGATCGAACATGGTCGAAAAAAAAATTATCAATTTAACTTGGCAAGATGTTTGCTCTTCTTTAAGGGCGGACATGCTCAGCGTAGGTCAAAATGGAGCTTTTATTGCTAAAATTTGGGATCACAGAGATTATCAATATAATTTTTTATCGTAAATATTTCACTATAATAATGTCGACATAAATTATTCTAATGGTTTTATAAATGCGTTTAAAAATTAATAAATGTAAGAAATCTTAACACCACTGCACATGCATGTACTGAAATATGACTATATTCTAAAACATTAGAGTGAGAGGTTTAAAAGAAAACTATTTTATGTAATAAAAATACTTTATGCAGTCATCAAATGATTAAAATAAATATAAAGGATAATAAGGCTTCAAAATTATATAAATAGATTATCTACAACGCTTAAGGAATGGCTAGGATCATGCTTTGAAAATGCGATAAAAGCTCCATTTTGACCTACGCTGAGCATGTCCCCCCTTAATTGAAAGCATTCTTTTGTTGGTGGCACCATATTTACTAAATAATAAAATTGTCAAATTTTTGTATATTTAACATCTTAGACAATAATAGCAAAGTGTGGCTATTTTTCAGAACAGCCCAATTTAAATACATTTGAAATATTCCGGAATCGCCGTCAAATATTGTGATACAAAAACTTCAAAAATCTCCATGTAATCTAATCTCTTTGGTTGCAACAAATGTAGGATGGACATGATTGGTGTATTCCTGTAAAGAACTGTATCGCCACTACAAGCATAACGTCAGTCATTATTGTAAAACGTGCATGTCCCATTGTCTAATCATTTCAAAAATCGATCCACCATAAATAACAGAAATTGTCATTTTCTTAAGCCGCATTTAGACCAAGCGAGGGAATGTTTGTGCTTCCCCCACTCCAGCGAAATTCTGTTGATGTTAACGCTTGTTGTTGAGTGAGCATAAGAATTTCGCTGGAGTGGGAGAAGAACAAACATTCGCTCGTTTGATCTAAAAGTATCTTTATAGTGGAAAATTAGATAATTTTTACTGTCCTGAAAAAAAGTTGCTTTGGATTTATGAGATTTACATCATCTTAAACAAGTTATTACGAGAGACGAATAACATGTTTTTTGTTTCTTCTGAATACATACTAGAGTCTGTCTTCTATAAGCTGGCGTGCCGGTTTCCCCCGCGCTTCAGCATCCATCTCGTTCCCTCGCATTGAAAACTTGCATCAGTTGAACGTGATGGCACAATGCTTTCCGTGTGACATGTACGCCAGCTTACAGAATACCGACTCTATGAGACACTTGGTTATATACTGTACTTATTGACAACATAATCAATTGAGGCACATGGTACTTAAACATAGGTTGGTATTTGTTCGTAAAAAATCTGACTAACACTCCTTTCACATCATAAGGTTTTGACCGTACGGCAAAAAAATGAACAGCGACACTCTTTTAGTGGCGTGAAGAACAGCATGGCAATTTCCACATTACACGGCGACGGTTAAAAACCGAAACGGCACCGTATAGCAGCCGTCCATTGCCACTGTATTCACGGCGCTCTTATGGCCATCGATGATTCAGTGGTGAACGTGACCTAATGCACGCTTTCACATTAGACAGTTTTAAATCGTACAAACAGCACAACACTCAACCACAAACTGAGCTTGTCACGGAAAAAACCGTATAGTGTGAAACAAGGGTTAGTGATGCAATGATTCATTCACAAATTGAAGAGAGAGATACTGGTTATCTATCGGAGTAATCTATTAGTAAGTTTCCAAATAATATTGACTGAAAATAACTGTCGATAGTCAAACGAATCAATGGGTCTCTGGACCGGTACGATACTTTATGTACAACACATGATAGAAAATAAGTAGACAAATTGGTTTCATTTTTAGGAGTTAATATACGATATTTTATTACATACTGTTGTATTTATTTCGAATGAAGAATTGAGAAGAATACTCATACTCACTCCTTAGGTAACATAATATTATGATTATTACTACATGACATCTCCAAGAATCCCTGTTTCTCGCCAGTCTTCCATCTTCCCAAGTTATACGTGCAGCTCTGACCTATAAAATACACCTGTGGATCAGTGGCGAAGGATTACTTTGGGAAATAGGTAAGCTGTGGAGATCAGAGAAAAAGAGCACACTTGTCAGGTGTATTTACAGGACCTAAGAAGATAATACGATATTGCTACTAATGAATAAGTAGGTACACATTAATGACAAAGACACTCCAATTCGATGAAATTTCAATAGCTCACTGACAATATAGAATTGAACAATGAGTTCAAATTATGTATTTTCCTAGTTTCCTAGTATTGGATAAAACTACAGTCATCGACAATAAATGTATGCTGAAAGATTTTAGGCTTCACCGTCGACGCTTACCAACTTCTATACATCTCGCCAGACAGACGTGATCTGACGGTCTTACGAAAGAGATCCGGAAATCCTTCCAATAAATCTAAATGAATCGCTAATTCAATAGTTGAGAACAGATGGCGCTTGTCACTTATTTTTTATTTATTCTAAATTATCAATAGATGGCTCTCAATTTGTATTAATATAATATTTAAATACAGGGTGGGGCGTGGGAACTTCCTGTTTTGATAATGAAACAAGACTACAGGTTTCAATTTATTTTTTCTTATTTTTAGCCTGTCACAACATCAGAAGAAGAAGACAGAAGTCGTATTTTGGATTAAAACAATATGTTCCCTGCTACTTGTGTCACGATGCGAACATATTTCCATTAGATAGTGTCGTATCTTAACACGTTGATCGCCATGGGGGTCACCGGTGACCGGCATTGGATTACGTTATGGGGGTCACCGGTGACCGGCAAAGAAGACCTACCTTAGAGTTGTTCTACAGCGCCGGCGGGCACGTACGCTGTGAATTTATTATACTATCTAAATCTAAATATAATTCGACCTCGAAATGGTACCATGCTCTCGTCAACACATATGGACAGGTGACCGGCGAAATGGCCGGTCCGGCGCAATATAATAAATTAACTTGTTGGCGCCGTGACGGACACATGTGGCCGGCACATCATAAAAACCAATATTTACGTAAAAAAATCATCAAAATGAAAAAAACACTTATTCTTTCATAACCTATCGAATAATACCTTAGAAACAAATAATCATTTTTTAACTATTTTATGTAAAACTAGTTGGCGATCAATGTGTAGAGATAACTCATTTCTATATATCTAAATCGAAAATTTAGAAAATAAAAATTTTAACATGCGACATATCACTAACGTGTATTAGCTAACATATGTCTGCGAATGTGTTAATAAACTATTTTTTTTTTGTTCAACGAATAATTTACAAGATTTAAGAATGTAGCATTCTTTACTGACCAGAATCCAATGGATGCAGGTTCGAGTCCTGTCATGTGCCGTATTTGTTTCAAATTTTTTTTAATGAGTATATTTACGAGGTGTTTCCAAATTTAGTTATGTATATTCAATAAAGAATATTGCGTGTTTAATCATCAGCAAGCACAGGTACGTTAGAACTACAATTTGGAGATCCCAAAAATAGTTAGAAATTATAACTTCTTCTTACAAACAACATCATAGAAAAAATTTTGAACTAAGTAAACGAACAGGCGATTGCAATGTATGATTTTTCTACATAATATAACGGAAATATTTAATAAGAATAAGTACTAGAGATGTAAGCCATAGGGTTTGTGTTTTGGAATAGTCAATTTAACATACGGGTGGTGTATGTAAGTAATATAACAAAAAATGCTTTTATTCACTGATAATAATTCATTTATTCAATTGCAAAATATATACAAAAAAAATGACAAGAATTACACATTTATTGCTTCGTACTGCCGATCTTTTTCCCTTCATTTGGGTGATTCAATTTCATATGCTTAGTCAAATGGCACACTCTTAGGAATCCTTTGGAACAATGTTTGCACACAAATGGTGTATGTCCCGTATGCTTAAAAATATGGCACTCCAGCACCCACTGGGCGTAAAACGATCGGTTGCAGCCCTCCACATTGCATTTGAATTTGTTGGCCGCGGTGTGTTGACGGCTGTGGGTGACCAGTCCGCGGTTATGCGCGAATCTTTTGCTGCAGACTTCACATTGGAATGGTTTTTCGCCAGTATGATTCACCATGTGATCGGCGAGATTCGAGCAGAGTTTTCTACATATCGTACATTGACCAGATCTATCAGAGTGTACGACTCTTAAATGAGAATCCAGGTTTCCTTTTATCATAAATGACATCCCGCATTGATCGCAGACGTGGTCTTTTTTGTTAGTGTGTAATTTTATGTGTTGTTTTAACGCAAACGGTGATTTGACTCCTTTTCCGCAGATGTTGCATATATACGGTCTGTCAACGCTGTGAACGCTCTGGTGCCGTTTTAGATGCGTGAGTTCTACAAAAGCTTTATTGCAGGTCGCGCAGGAAAATGGTTTTTCTCCAGTGTGTCTCCGTTTGTGGCTTATCAACGAACCCAGCTGCATGAATCGCTTCTGGCAAAATTTGCACTCGTACGGCATCTCTCCTGTGTGTATTCGAAGATGTATCTTGAGATTAGTGCTGCATGCAAAAGTTTTACCGCAGTTTTCACATGTGTAATCTTTTCCACTCCGAATTTTTTTATGTAGGTGTCTCCGGAGAATATGATTTCTCAAGGTAGACTTCTGAGCAAAGCATAGATCACACGAGGAACAAGAGTATGGCTTTTCACCTGTATGTGTTCGCAGATGAATAATCATGGCTGATTGGCTCTGAACAGCCAACCCGCAAGTTTCACATTTAATAGGACCCTTTCGAACATCCGTTTTGTTCTGTTCATATTTTATTTTAATCCTTTTCTGTATTTTCACCTTATTTTTAACTTTATTCTTTTTCGCGCTGATTTTGTCTTTGATTTTTGAATATTTATTGACATAGTTTTCATCGGATTTTGTAGATATTTTAGACTCATCCAAAAAAGGTAAATCAATATCAGATGTACCGTCATCATAATCGTCATTAATTTCAACTTTCAATTCTTCTTTGATGTCTACTGGAATGTCGGGTTCCAACTTTTCTGTTTTAACTTCTGCTATCATATTTCGCAAATGCAGATCGGATTTGCGACACTTTTCCACAAAATTGTACGCTACCTTCAGTTCTTCGACGCAGGCTCCGCATATTGACGACGGAAGACCGTCGTCCTCAGCGATATTGACTCCGGCGCACAGCTGAATCTTTTCATTTATGTCATTAAGAGAGTTGGAAGAATGAAAAACAGATTGTAAATTGGTAGCTTCGGCCAAACAAACGCGACAAGTGCATAATAGTTTCAAAGCCATCGTTTTAAAATATACGCAAGTGAGGGAAAATTATTTCAATTTATCATTTAAACGCTAATCTATCCTCCACGGTAATGACATGTATGTATATATTAATAAATACGAAATATCGACATTGTCAAACACTATACGTTGACATATCTGACAGTTCAATTAATATGGCAATAGACTATAATCATAGACTACACACACAATAGATGACCAACATGACGGAAATAAAAAAACATACATTATTACGTTTTCCTAGCCACAAGGGCTCTACAACAAAATAGCCGCAAATTTATAATAATTCAAAGGTTTTGGATCATCAAAAATCGTAGATCTGGTATTACAATGAAGAAAATACGTGCATTTTCTTGTTATGCCCTGATAATACATACTGCCAGCAGTAAATCCATGCATGTGTAAACGGGGTATTAAGCCTCGATGACATTGAGCTACCTTACAAGCTGCTTGTCGGCGAGTTTAAAAGCGGGTGAGTCAGCTAGTGCGATTGTGATGACGACACACAAAACTTTCCACTCGCTCAGAAGCCAACTAGCGAGTCATTTGAAACCGTCATTTTTGGTACTACTTTGACAGGACATATTTAGTAGTTCGTTTTTTTACCGGGAGGTCGCCACTATCGCTCTACTACATATCGGACCACATGCCAGTGTGTAAAGTAAAGCTTTCAACTTTTCTCGGTAGATTGTTTACAATCTGCTAGTTCCATGATGACACTGGGCGAGTTTACAAGCAGATTGTGAAGTAGCTCAATGTCATCGAGCCATTAGATAACATTTTAAACTAAAAATCGATCTACCAGTTTATTGAGTTGTCCACCGAGTGAGGGCACTGCGTACTAACAGTTGGCATATCGTTCAGTATTTTTTCAACTGTGACAAGCAATGTTTCGAATTCTGACATCGGAAAATTTTTGTTGGTACAGTAAGTGCAAGAACTTAGTGGTCTGCGGCGTCTTGTGCAACTCAAACGTATAACCGTGTGTGAAATGTTCGTAGACAGTGTCTTTTTTCGGGCATATAACACATAGTTATACGTTTCAGTTGCGCAAGACTCCGGCACACCGTTGCCCGCCGTCACTGTAGCCAAGCGATAAGGATCGGCATTTTGAGTTTATGGGTGACTCTCTGCTTATGTATGTCACTGCTTAGCACAGATATTTTGTAATCTATCACTCTGTACATTAATGTGTCAGCCAAGTAGAGGTTCAAAAAAAATGTCATAAGGGTTCCGCCAAACAAAAAAGGTTGGGTATCACTACTCTAAAAAACTGTGAACAAATTGATACACCCCTGTTACAGGCGGGCTTCTCCCGGTGTAAAATAATCATTTAGTAGTCATAAGTCGAAACGTAACCCTGACCTCTAGAAACGGCTTCATAAAACATCTAATCTGATTCCTTGCTCAACTACGTAATTTTTTTTTTTTTATTCATGAGTAAAGGCCTTCCTCCGGTGCGCGAAAATCACTTACTGGGCGGAGGTGTAATTAAGATAGATTTTAAACTATAAATGATGATGGATGAAAGAGATAATTTTAAGATTAAATATAAGTACTTATTCATATATAATAAATTTTGCCGCGTTTGCCGGCAACGTTCAAATTTCCACGCGCCTGCGCCGGGGTGGTCCTCGTGATTCGTCAAATCAAAAAACATCACGCGATAAAATTTGGCCAATCACGAGAGTCCTTTTTGTTGGACGGCGTGGGTACGCGAAGTTTGAAAAAGAAAAAAAAGTTAGTGAGCGTCTGGTATTCAAATCGTACGGATCTGACGACTACAACTGTAAAAATCCCAAATATAATTTGTAAAACTAAAAATTACGAAAATATAAGAAGACCACGTTACGAGCACGAAAGGCCGTGTTTTATTTACACTCCAATCGTTTAACTCTCCTTTTTTTGTGAATCCGGGGTTCGATGGACACCTGAGCTAGCCACAGGAACCCCGGGTATCTCAATGTCCATAAAATATTGCGATTTAATATGTTTACATGACTCAAGTCAATGCTATGTATTTCCATACGTATTTGGACCGTTCCATCGAAGATTAATATAGTCGAATTTATGAGGTTCAAGATTTTTCTGGAAAGGAGACGAACAGGGTTAAAAAGAAATAGTCATACACTCTCATGGAATCATGATTTTTATTACTTATAATTATAACCAGCAATAATTTATTTAATATATTAATTTAGTTGTCTTTTATTTACAAATAAATATTATGCTATGAAAATAGAGATGACCGTATGCTATACGGTCATCTCTTTCCGATAAGAATGCTCACTGCAAACTGTGCTACAGTGAAATGTAATACGTACAATTTACATGTAACCATATAACACAACGGAATAAAGAAACTAAAGTTAAAACCATCCATGTACTGATCACATTCAAACAAGAAACCATTGTCTAATATTGAATTGTGGGCGAATTGATATTTGGAAATAAGACACCTCATATTTTCTTTAATCCAAATTTTCAGCATTTTGGATAAAACTAATTAAATAGGTAATATTCTTATTTAAAATTGTAAACGTTTCGCCACTCCTTTTGACGTTTTTGAAAAGTGGTGATTTCAGTATTATGTAAAACCTTGTAGTTATGTAGAAAATTTACAAAACACGTCTTAAATAGAATAATTACAATTTTTTAAGACAAATATATTATTTTGTCGCAATTGTGCAAACAGCAACTATTCAAATTGTTCAGGAGAAATAATACAGTAATTCAAACCTTTAATGTGACCTTTCCTTCGATCTCCTGATCACAGATAATTTTTTAAATGTATTTTGAACAAACAAATCCAAATCCCTTTATGCATGTGTTTAAATCTGTTTTTGTTTGCTAATCTAGAATGCAAGTTATGCATTGTAATTATGAGCAACATGCCCACGTGATCATTTACATTAGTCCGGGACAGATTTATTTTATAATAGGTATAATGTCAAAAAATGAGTAAGATAATTATTGTTTTGTAAATTGTCGGTTTGGATAATTATGGCCCCAAAAAGTATTTGGTATCAGATCAAGTGAAATTCTGGCATAATTGAAATGATTCACTTTAAGTTTTGTAAATAAAGGTTCAAATACATTATCACCACGTTAAATGCTGTCACAGTAAGCTGCCGCTATGGGAAACAATGTGTAATTTCGTTTTTCTTGGTAATTAAAATGTTATCAGACTGATGCTCCCATTCAGTAGCACATTTTGAACCTTTAAACAAACATTGTCAGTTAGCAAAATCTGTCGAAATCGCCAGAACAATGAGGTCACCTCACTCGTATCATGCTGCATCGACACCCACATGACTCAATGAACGTTATTTATCATTTTCTACATGCCTACACATTCTCGACTCAATCGACGAAATCATGTGTTTTTTGTTTTTAGTGGTTGGCACTATGTCTGCAGGTTGGGTTCTGTTCAAAATATTATCTATGGATGCAATATTGCAAGTAATTTTAACGTACGCATACGCAGAAACTGTTAAAATTAATTGAAATTGGCATGAATAATAATTCAAAATACAAATACATTAGAGTTGGCACTCTCCATCATTGAATTTACAGAGATGGTGATCGTTTAAAATATTCTGCATAATGACGACACCATAGACTAAATTTGTCACCGTGACGTGCATCATAATGTAATTGAAGCATTATTGTCAGGCAATCCAATAGGTTAAAGGAAAAGAGGCAAGGCAAAAATTTGGTAGCCACGTGAAGCTACTGATGGCTGCCGTTTATATGCTTGACATACCAATTTGAAAATGACACTTTGGATAGAGGATAAGCGGAGAGAATTGTTGAAGGAGACCGAAGAAGTCACTTGATTTATAGATACATAATGCAGTCGAATTATCAAATATTTAAGACATGGGAGTGATTCATTTATTGATTTCATCCGAGTGAAGACTATTCACATGTCTTGAGAGATCGTTTATTCTGAAAAATCCTTTAGCGCAGTACCGACAAACGTGCGATGTCTCATTTGAATGCACCTTTCGAGTGTGGAAGTCCAGCATGTTGACTTTAGGAAATGCTTTTTTGCAACCATCAACAGTACACTTATATTTATCTGCGTTATTATGTAGAGTTATGTGTAACGACAGACTGTTTTTGAGCTTGAATTTCCTGCTGCAGATACGGCATTGATATGGTGACTCGGACGTATGCGTTATCATATGTTCGACCAAGTTTGAGGTCTGTTTCTTGCATAGTGTACACTGCCCGGCGACATCAGAGTGCATCTTCGTGATATGATTCTGTAGTGTTGGTTTTTTTGAGAATTTTTTACCACACTGTTCGCAAATGAAGCCCTTCTCTGAGTGTACTCTCATATGTAGACGTAAGTAGTATTTAGATTTTGCAGTTTTACCGCATACGCTGCAAATATGCGGTCTTTCATCCGTGTGGACAAGTTTATGATGCTTCAGTGTGGAGCTGAGCGAGAATGTTTTCCCGCAGAGTTCGCAGGAGTAAGGGCGTTCGTTCGTGTGGACTCTACGGTGTCTCCAGAACGATGACCCACTGGAGAAAACCCTCGGACAAAATTTACATGCGTATGGTGTTTCGCCGGTGTGGTTTCTTTCGTGTTCGTTTAGTGTGCCGGACTGCGCAAATCTCATGGGACAATAATTGCACGCAAAAGGTTTCTCTCCCGAATGAATCCGTGCATGAACGACGAGGTCTCTTTTTCTTTTAAAGTGTTTACCACAGGTCGTGCAAGGGAAGTCATTTAATTGATCCAGTAAATCTGCATGATTCATTTTAACGTGTTTCTTTAAACGACATTGTTTTTCTGTTATAAAATCACAACCAGGACATTTAAAAGTTGAGAATTCTAACTCGGCTATCTTTTTTTGTCTTTTAAGTAGTTTCCTTTTTGATGGTGCTTTTTTTGTAGAACTCTTTGTCAAATTGATTCTGTTTTTACTCTTTTTTGGTGTTATATGTTTATGTATTTCTGTAAAATCTTCGTCATTAATTTCAGATTTTCCGTCAAAATCCATGGAATCGTCATCCATAATCTCCGATTTGATAGACGACGGACTGAACTCCACTTTTATTTCCAATTTTACGTCGACATTGTCATTGACCGTAGAATCACATTTCTTGTCCTTATAATACTTTTGAAGCACTACATCAGACGCTTTACACATTTTGACGAATTTCCAAGCTATAGGGAGCTCAACTACACATAGCTGACATAATTTGCTGGGATATCCATCATCTGACGATACATCTATGCCAGAACAGGACGCGAGCATTTCACTATATTTTATTTCATTTGGATCTAACAGCTCAAATATAGATGTCCCATAATCAGAGTTATTTAAGCATGTTCTACACGTTTTATTGATATGAATATCCATCGTTTAGGTTCTTTTTTAACCCGAAAATTATTATCAAGTCAAACTTGACATCTTCATTTTGACATTTGTAAGTATATTAGTCTATGGTCTATATTAGTCTATTTGTCTATGGTTTGTAGATCAGAATTATTGTTGCCACCTTTACAAAATATCATGGCCTGTGTTGCTACCTTCAAACTTAATCATAGACAAAAGGCATTGTACAAAAAGGTTTCATGTAAAAATAATCATGGAAACTACCTACCTAATCCTAAATGAAATCTTTTCAATTTCACTGTTGAAAAATATTTTAGAAAAAAAAACCATTTATGACATGGCATTTCAAATACATTGCAGAAGTTATTTATAAGGTTGTGATGATTGTACATAAGTTCGTGTTGTGTGACACGCTTATCAGCCCTTCTAGAACTCTGCGTTCATCTAAAATGTTCACAAGATATAGGTATTATATTCACTTCACTCCTTTTATCACAGATATAGAATCCTGAACAGGGTACATGGAAGAATATCTATTCAGGGTGGCATCGGTTGGGTTGTCTGGTCTAATTCTGCAGCCAACAAAAATGCATGGTTGTCTTTTATCCAGTGCATCGTGCAATGGGTTGGACGAATGGCGAGAACTATTCCATTGCTACCTACTGTTTATTAATATTATAACCTCTACTCTGTGAAAGTCCATAATATATGCCCTAATTAAGAGCAAGCTTGCTAATTTACTAACAGAAATCTATTACGTAATAATATGAGTCGCTTTGTCGCTGAATCTGCCCTGGAGGTTTTTTTGAGTTTCGAGTAAATGTTTTGTGCATTTATGATGATGTTGATGCTAGTAGTGGTGATATTACAGCAATTTAAACGTATGCTAAAAATCATGGTTTGAATCGCGACGTCGGTCGGCTATGTAGAGCATATTATTTAGTAACCTGTTATTTATCCTAGAGCTGATTTGGCGTCTCAAGTCAATATTCATTTTGATTTTTTGACGAAACATGGCAGAATTTAAAACTCGCACCTCAATAGGCTGGTAGACCTATTGATATAGCACATACGTACATTCAAAACTATTTTTATTGAAAAATCGCCCAGAATGAGTTTGGCGACTTAGCGACCCATATAACATATTTCACATTCATTATGTAGTGATTATAGCAATGATCCCCAATCAGATTTTGTGAGAAGTGACATGGTTCTGTAGTGGTACGTTTACATTTGACACTTATATTGTCATATTTATGTATGACACCATATTCACTAAGTGTAAACAGTAATTATATTTGTACCAGCCACTTATTTTGCGTGTGTCGACACTCACCTGTCACTTATTCACTCTATCTATATACGCAAATGTAAACACCGCGTATGGATTCATAAAAGTTAACAAAAAATGATTAGGTACCTACTTATAATCAAATTATGGTAATTGGTTATTGCTGGGAAGACTAACTCTCGTGGACAAAAATCGAACCTTATCACTGCCAGCCAATTTTTACTAGGTGGACACTTGAAGGCCAGCCGTTTTTGGAATAAAATAAATCCTTTAAAAAATGTGAAATAGGAACAGAATGATAAATATTTGTATAAACTTACCAAATCAACATGTTTCTCGAGTTTATCGTGAATATTTTCACACTAAAATCATGAATATTGTCTAGAAAATATACACGAATAGTTAATTAAGAAGTTACGACGTTTACAAGAGTCCGCGAGTTAATTCGTCCATGGCCTGAACGCGACATACATGCTTTGGCAAGTTAACTGGTCCGTGACACTGATCAGGATTTATACCAATACTGGATACTATATATTATAGTATTGATATATTTTCTTTTGATATAACAACTCTACCTTAGCATTGTCATCATCTACTAATACCCCATTTACACGTGCATGTATTTACTGCTGACAGTGCGTATTATCGCGGCCATAACAAGAAAATGCGTGTGTAAATACGTATTATACACGGTAGTGGCGAACCTGCTGGCAAAAATATGAACTACACCGCACATCGCATTTTGACGTTTACCTATTTTCACAAGCTATGAAATAGTACCATACAATGAAATCGGCTAGATAGTCAGTAATATCACGTGTAAACAATTATTATCGCGATAGTTTAATTTACACACTTCTGGTGCCAGTAAATCCATGCACATGTATAGGCGCTGTACTCTAACAATACATACAATAAATTAATTTATATTGAAAAACGCAGATAAAATAGTCAGATCTTTATTTCCTTTATAAATTAATAGAAATTATAATTTTTCCTTAAACCTACATAATTAAAGAATACCAGTATAATTTTTTTAAGTATATTTTAAACCACTAAGTACAAGAAAGTAAAAAAATAATACTATTAAATTTGAACAACTATCATGGACCTCTGGAGGATAATAAAAAAACATTTCATAATAATATTATTATGCATCCAAATTATTAACCTTTTCTATACCTCACGATATTACTATGGCAGTATCTGACAAGACGTAGATTTTTAACGACGCACGTCGAATGTAGAGCGAAGCTCTTACTAAAATCGCTGTAACACAGAAAATTTGTGGTTTAGTATTTCATAATTATTCAAACAGAAATCACTGTGTGCTTAATTTTTTAGATTATGCAAATCAATCGACAGTGGCTAGTAATTTGAGTTTAAAGTTGGACGAGATAACTCACAAAATTTGTATGTGCGGCCTGTCTATATCTATAACTCGCTGAAGGCATAGAACCGGTTGACACTTCAAATGTCAATTAATTTATTATTGGCAAGAAATCATTGATTTAATATAATATTGATCATTGGTTATGAAACGCGGCTACTAGCAGGAACATTGCAGCAATGGTAAATTTCTATTATTTGGTACTTGTTAAGTAGTCCGATGCATTTTAACCGCTGTAAAAATATAAGTAATATACTTGATCTCAAGCGTGCTAAGTTGAATCGCATATACATAGCAATTGTGTCAAACAATCTGTCGTCTGTCACTACCTTTCTTTTTAACATGTTCGATCCGAATTTCCCTGAGTGAAAGTTGTATTAACAGGTTTTTATGAGAAATGAATGTTAGCCACTTGCTCAATTTATTAGGTCTACACACATTGAAACACACATTGAAAAATAACATGTGAATTTGCTAGACTGGGGATTCATACCCAGGACCGCCGACATTACAAGCCTGTGCATAGCCATGCGGCAATATGGAACATAAAAACAAAATAAAACCCAACAGCCACTATTGACTGCTAATTCGAGGTTATCGTAGGTTGTGTCAGGTTTTGGTTTGTTTTTATATCTCAAATAAATTAAATAAAGCACATAGAATGCATATCACAGCGCAAGTGCACAACGACAACTCGATAATTGTAGCAGATTGCTTCAGTCTATATAACACGTACCAATTTTTTTATGAAATCAAATTAACAAATCGTATTTGGTCTTTGGGTTATCACTGTGTGTTCTTCCTCCTTTTTTTGACATTTCGGGTTCGTGGCAGAGACCATTTTCAACAGATAATGTATTAGTCAAGTGTTTGGATGTGAATATTGCTCTAAACCAGCTCCGTTCAACCAAAGCGAACCCTTTTTCAGCACACTTAGAACAGCGTTTACATTTCGTACCGTGAGTATAAAACCATGACATGTGCAAAAGACATATTTTGGAGATATTAGGGTTTGAAGTCTTCGTTTTGTCAGGACAAATAGTTTCTAAAAAAAAAACTATAATATTTGGTTTATATCTACATTATATTGCATGTTCTTTCAGTTACTTACTTCACTTTTACATTATCAAGTTCACGACTTTTGCAGTTATTTCGCATTTAATCCCGAAATTGAAAAATTTGCACATGTCTTGGTTTTACACTCACGGTGTGATTTATACAGTATACTTCACTACATTATTCCTCGAGAATGGCTTTTCGAGGAGCTTGAAACGTCAGAGACAAAGAAGGAGAGCATAAAAACCAGATATGATAACTACCAATCAAAAAAGTCTCACAAAATATAAAATTAACTAACACGTTTCACGATGCAACGAATTTTTGTGTTGGGTTATAAAAAAATAATGAATGCGTTATTAATTTCTGGATTTTTCTCATTATTGTTAGCAGTCTGAAATATATATTATTATATTAGCTACCTATAACAGAAATATAATGTAAATAATACTATAACCAAATCATTGAGGCGGAATTAGCGGCTTATTGTTAGTGAGATGAGATGCAGCGTGAATTTTTAAATCACAGTTCCTAAGGAAACCTTTATTGCATATCTTGCAAGAGAACGGGATTATATTCGAGTGGTATTTCAGTACATGATAGTCTAGTAAGTATTTATGACGGAACGCTTTAACGCAGTCAGGTTTATCGCATTTATATTTATCAGCGTTTGCATGATTAGACATGTGACGCGTCAGACTGCCGCTTTGATTGAATCGTTTATTACAAATTTTACAGGTGAATACATCTTCTCCGGTGTGCCGTCGCATATGCTGCGTTAAGTCTGCACATTGCTTCGAGCAAACGCTACACCTGCCTGATTTCTCCGTGTGAAACGATTTTTTGTGACACGACAGATTACCCTTCGTCGAAAATACAGCACCGCATTGATCACAGATCACCGGTTTAAAGTCTTTGTGTAGATTTAAATGCTTTATTAGCGTCTGTTTCGCTTTGACAGACTTACCGCATATATTACAAGTGTATTGTCTCTCTTCACTGTGAACCAGCAAATGTAATTTTAACAATGGTGCGTCTATAAAAGCTTTACCGCAAATGGTACAAGGATACGGACGTTCGCCGGTGTGGGTTCTTCGATGGACAGTAAGCGAACCCATCTGCCGGTAAGTCTTCGGACAGAAATCACAGGCATATGGTTTTTCACCAGTGTGCAGTCTAAAATGAATAACAACATCCCGTCTACTAATAAATAACTTTCCACAAATCTCACACGAGAATTCTCTTTCTTTTGACGTTTTATCATCTAAATGGAGTCGTTTGATGTGCATTTTTAGCGTTCCAAGATGAGAGAAACATGAATCACACGTTGGACATTTGTAAGGTCTCTCTCCGGTATGTTTTCTCATATGGATTATCAAAGCAGACCTACCAGCAGTGGCTAATCCGCAGGTATCACATTTAAATTCACTTTTTGGCGCTGATCTCCTTTTTTTCTTCTCTTTCTTTATGGCGCGTCGTAGTTTTTTGGATTTCTTCAGTTTCTTTACCTTCTTGACTCGGTATTCTGGTACTATTTCGTCCCTGCAAGAGTCGTTGTCGCTACCCATTTCCACTTTGACGTCGACATCGTCGAAGGCGGTAGTTTCTGTTTTGATATCGTCTACCGGCGAGACAGCAGCGTTGCGCAGACACTCGTCGGAAACCTGACATTTAATAACGAAATCGTAGGCCACGGACAGTTCCGATTGACAGTCGCTGCATATGGATGATGGGTATCCGTCCAGTTCATTGATTTGTATTTTGACAAAGTGCATTATTTTCTGATGATATTGTAGGGTATCGTGGAAATCAAATATGGAGACATTTGGCTTTCCGTTCTTTAAACAAACACGACAGACGTCAGAGGTTTCCATTGTCAGTATTCTTTATCCATTTCAATTTTAAATATTTGCGCAATGTCAAATTGTTTACGAAATTGACGGCTCTGAATTTCTGAAGCCTGAAATTCGATTACTGGGTTACCATGATAGAAAAATATGTTGCAATTATAATGCCAACTTACAGCACACAAAAAAATAAATTTAAAATATTTTATAATATTATAAGGGTGGGAATTAATCGCACAATGCAATAATCTAAATTCACAAAAAAAATAACTTTTACATTTGGAAAGTAGTTTTCACACATAATAAATGATTTCACAAATAAATAAATGAAATCACATAAAATAGTTTGTTTCACAAAACAAAAATCATAAATCACTCATTGTAAATATAAATTCACTCAATTTTGACAACTGCACACATTTGTAAAATTGTTTTCACCGATAAATAATATATCGCACAAAGAAAAGGTAGAAATTCACAAATGTCAAACTAATAATAATTATTGTAGCAGCAATACAATTTATTAGAAGGCAATCGCAAAAATGATGGTTAGGTGTCAATATAGTTAATGTTTAACGCAGTAATATAAATATGTATATATTCGTGCTGCTATCGTTCATATAAAATTATTATTTGATGTAAATCTACAACCAAATAACACCAACTAGGTATATCTTTTTCGGTTCATCGATATAAATTTTGGTAAATGTGGCGCAGATGCCGTCATGAGATTGTATAAGTATATTTTTTGAACTAAGCCTAAGCTAACCTAACCTAATCTAACCTAATCTAACTTAACCTAACCTAACCCAACCTAACCTAACCTAACCTAATCCAACCTAACCTAACCTAACCTAACCTAACCTAACCTAACCTACCCCAACTTAATATTACCTAATATAATCAGTTTGTGATAATGATGCATTTCAAATTTTAAATTAACAATTATTAATAATTGGATCGAAAAACCTATGCGCAGACAGAAAAAGGTATTTATTATAATTGTCTACATGGAATAAACTGTTTTCGTAAAAAAAATCATAAAAGCTCATGACGGCATATGCGGCACAATTACCTAAGTTTTAATTAACGTCACTTTTTAAATAGGTACTTATAGTATTATTTGAATCTGAAAGTAGGTACCTAATACATAGGTAAGTACTTATGTTTTGCCAAAATATTGTATAAAATCATTAAACCTATTTTTCTTAGTGTCTGTGTTCATTTATGATTAATTAGTTACAATAGTATATTGATACGTGAAGACTACTTTTTCCTTAGTGCAAATCGATCATTTGAGAGTTGTAGTTGATTTGTGAATATCATCCATTTCCTATGTGACGAACATCTTTTTAAATTTTGTCAGCGCTTTGTGAAAACAGTCTATTCAATTGTGCGAATATATATTCCCCATATTATAACCTTGTAAAATGCTTGAGTATAATATTATTAAATTTTATAAATTAATTTTATCAATTTTTTCCATACTAAAAAAATGTTTAACTCGTGGTCTTGCGACAATTAGCCCGATGGTCGGTGACCGAAAGTGTAGTAGTGGGTCTATTCTATGCTTATCGACCGCTAAAGTGATAAAGTGAAAAATATTATCAAACTTAGGGTAGGTTTGTATCAAAATATTAGCACTTATTGTAACAATTACACGAAGCCGGTTTTTATTGTTGCAATAAGTGCTATATTTTAACAGCACCTATCTTGCTGCTGTTAAATATCGCACTTATTGCAACAATAAAAACCGGCTTCGTGTAATTGTTACAATAAGTGCTAATATTTTGATACAAACCTACCCTAAGTTTGATACTATTTATCAATTTAGTGTTCGATAAGTATAGAATAGACCCATAGGTACAGTGATTCCCAAAGTGGGCGAAATCGCTCCTCTGCGGGACGCCGAAGCGATTCAGGGGGGGGGGGCGGTGTATCTAAATAAGGGTTCGATGGAAGCAAAAACAAAGAAGAAGAAAAATTCGAAAAAGTATTCGTGCATGTTTCATGTAAATTACAGCTAATTCGAAGTGATTTCTATATATTTCCAAATGAATACACAAAATTATAACATTGATAATATACATCTGGCGGTTAGCCTACCGACGGGCCATTGATGAGGCATTGGACCGAGTTGCGTCGGTCGGCTGTCTAATGGGCGCGCAGGATTAAGATAAGGAAATAGGTAATTATAGCTAATTTTGGTGTCGTCAGTAAGCAGTGCAGAGTTTAAACAGACTAAAAATATATTAGTTAGGTTAGGGTAGGTTACCTACTGTTGTAGGTATCTAACTAATACTTTGGTTGTAAGTATTTGGCGAAGCTACGGAATGTTGGCATGTCCTGGGATAACATAAGATTAGGTACTGGTTTGCGACAGGGATTCTTGGAGACGCCGTGTGATGTGCCTACATACTATGCATAATCGTTATAGAATAATTATTTTTCGCTTAAATGGACAATGTCCTATTTGAATAGGGTAATCACATTTGGAAAATGCGAATACGGGACATTTTCGGTTTGAATATAATTATTCATACTATTTAAGGGGGGACATGCTCGTCGAAGGTCAAAATTGAGTTTTTATTGTATTTTAAAACCATGGTCCTGGACACTCCTTAAACGTTGTAGATAATCTATTTATATAATTTTGAAGCCTTATTATCCTTTATAGTTATTTTAAACATTTGATGACTGCATAAAGTATTTTTGTTACATAAAATAGTATTCTTTTAAACCTCTCGCTCTAATGTTTTAGAATATAGTCATATTTCGGTACATAACTGTGCAGTGGTGTTAAGATTTTTTACATTTATTAATTTTTAAACGCATTTATAAAACCATTAGCATAATTTATTTCGAGATAATTTTTGTAAAATATTCACGATAAAAATTATATTGATAATCTCTGTGATCCCAAATTTGACAAGAATTAGGCATTTTATTATTCAAAAAATCGGCAAGATTAACACATTTCAAGATGGTTCTAAAGATATTTATTATAAGCTATGTCTTTGACCATTCAAGTGTGATAAACATCTTATGAATAATGATTGCTTTATAATAATTATTTACCTAAGAATAAGGTAGTGTTTTTTTGAAATACGCCATTTCTTTTGTCATTCCCCAGTGGTTAAGCTACAACATACGGCCGTAGCCATAAATTGACAAACTATAATTAAAGTAGGGAGTAAAATGATATTGACGCGCGTGTTTGAACATGTACCGTTTAAAAAAAAATAAAAAAAAATTCGGTTAGGTACATGTTCGAACACGCGCGTTAACATAATTTTACTCCCTACTTTAATTATAGTTTGTCATTTTATGGCTACGGCCGTATGTTGTAGCTTAACTACTAGGGAATGACAAAAGAAATGGCGTATTTCAAAAAAACACTACCTTATTCTTAGGTCAATAATTATTATAAAGCAATCAATATTCATAAGACGTTTATCACACTTGAATGGTCAAAGACATAGCTTATAATAAGTATCTTTAGAATCATCTTGAAATGTGTTAATCTTGCCGATTTTTTGAATAATAAAATGCCTAATTCTTGTCAAATTTGGGATCACAGAGATTATCAATATAATTTTTATCGTGAATATTTTACAAAAATTATCTCGTAATAAATTATACTAATGGTTTTATAAATGCGTTTAAAAATTAATAAATGTAAAAAATCTTAACACCACTGCACAGTTCTGTACCGAAATATGACTATATTCTAAAACATTAGAGCGAGAGGTTTAAAAGAATACTATTTTATGTAACAAAAATACTTTATGCAGTCATCAAATGTGTAAAATAACTATAAAGGATAATAAGGCTTCAAAATTATATAAATAGATTATCTACAACGTTTAAGGAGTGTCCAGGATCATGGTTTGAAAATACAATAAAAACTCAATTTTGTCCTTTGACGAGCATGTCTCCCCTTAAAGAATGTGTTATTTTCAATAGATATGTACCTACGTCGTTGTCTATGCATTAAAGATTAAAGTTTCTCACTTTTAAAAAAGCGCCCATTCATTTATTAGTAAGTACCTAATATCAGAGGACACTCGGAGGGCTTCGTATTTTTGTCAATAAACCGAAGTTAATACACACAAGTCTGGCACATCTGGTTTCAAATTGGTACATGCCAACTGGCTTACGCATTTCTATCTTATTGATCTGTTATGTACAGAGAAAAAAATATGTTACTTGCCATTGTGTGTAATCTTTATCTAGGTAGGTGCTTTCAACTTTGGTATTAATTTTTTTTTCGTGAATCCAGTGTTTTAGAACAGAACTTAGTGTGGTCAATTTCTAAATCATTTGAATAATCATCCGTGTGACGTATATTTCTTTATTGTTTTAATAGGTATACCTACACAACTACTAGGTATTAATAATTGCAACATCGAAAACATATTCTCAAAACATACGTCATTTGGGAAAATATCAGAAACATATTGATATTATGTATTAGTAAACTATTAGTAAGATCCTCTTTGTTTTGATCGAATTAGACTTGAAAATTCATTTCAATCGCTATTCGCAAAACGCAATACAACTCGCCCAAAGTGCCGCAAGAAATTTCGTATCAAGTATACATATAAGGAAGTGGTATCAAATTCTGTAAATATTGGCAATCATATTTTGTAATTTATTTAAATCAGCATCAGGATCTCTCAAAACTTTAGTGCTGACGTACTTGCTAATAATCAGATTATTTTTTTCAAGACTTCAGTCTTCTGAAATACACAATGAAGCTTGTGAGTGAGGATCATAAGCCCCCGCATCATGGCCCCCATAAAGGGGGGGCTGACAGGGCTCAGGAAGGGCCCGGCGTGGCGAGTCGACCAGATAAATTGATATAAATACACATCACAAATCTTCACTAATAGTAAAAAAAAGTCGCCTGCAGCGCTATTTTCCTTCAATAATGTTGTTATTTAAAATTATGTGTTTGTACGATACAATTTTTATTTGTGTATACTCGACACTTCCATATTTCAAATGGATGTATTAAAATATAAAAAAAACACAAAAAATATACACATTAATTTTACCGCGTACATCATTTGGAAAAAGCTACTGTGGAGCGTCACACTGCCTTTATCCTTAGCGATATGACAAAGATGACACAAGGTCAGATAATTCAAAAGGGTGTCTTGAAGCAGTTAAAACTAATCATATAATAATTAATACCAAAATATTCACGTTTCTCACAGATATGTAGTGCAAACAATAATACCAATAGTATACAAAATCCCCACAACTAACATATTATTACATGGCTCCATAACATAACCTCTCAAACAGATACGTCCTTACACACAACAAATAAAGCACTAATATTATTATTTGTCATTACTGGCGTCTTCAATAATAATTATTTTTGATTATAGGATGTGATTTTAGGATAGAGGTACATTGTAGTGGGTTTTTTAATGGTTTTTTTTAATCGTGGGAGAGCTCAAAATCATTCGGTACGTCGAGCCTCCACGTCCTTAAACTCGCCACTGCCGGGGACAGTGGGATGAAATTGTAAAAAAGCACAACATGCCCTGTATGTATTGGATGCTTGGCCACCCTATACTTGAATGATATTATAATTATTAGTACCTATACCTATTTGTGCCGTAACCTGATACAAAACCAGTAAAAAATGACAAAAACATATACGGAAGAACTCTGAACTTTACTATTCAAATGAATCGGCGAGTAGGTACATAATTAGGAAATGTGGGTCGGTAGGTAAATGCCTGCTTAATTACATTATAATCAACCAATGATAAATTTAATTACCTACCCTGAAAACATAGGTATTTTATAATACGGCATTTTTGGAAAACTCGTTGTCAGATTCATTCTCAATCGCAATTCAAGAGTGAAATTATTTTTTTCAGACTCCCCAGGAAAAAAAATACAAACTATTTTTAGGTGAATAGAATATTTCTCCTTCTTCTTCGTCAGGACCTCATGAATATGGTTCGTGACCCAGATCATTTAACTATCGAACCAGTGGCGGGTTTATGGATAAGGAGGATTTTGAATCCCCCCATGATAAAATTAGAATAAAAATTTGCGTAAAATTTGATCTCATTACAATTTTCTTTCGTAAACACGCGACTTTTTTACAAATTGAAAATATTAGAAAAACCTACACGAACATTGGCAATTTTAATAATTTATTTGCCCAAAAACATTCTTGAATAAACCTTAAAAACAATAATTTGGTTAGTGGTTAGGTTAGAGACGCCAATTGGTGTTATATTGCAGTTATTTTGTAATGGTTTGGGCAACATTTCACCGTCAATTTGCAGTGACGTCTCGTGGGCGTATGCAGATTGAGCGTCGCTTGGGGGCGGCAGTTACTCAAAGGGCGGCAAATCGAGGAGAATCATTAGGTATATATAGAAAGCTACCTAAACTTAGTAATAACGGAAATATCTTTCCATTAAAAAAATCAGCTCACTGGTTGGAAACAAAATATATCTATTAATTAGATAAGTAGGTACTATACAATTTTCAACAGGACTTTATTTTTTTGTTGGGTTCGCGATGTCTAGTTTACTTCTGTTGTCCTTGGACGTCACGTTCTTCATAGTCACTCGCGAGTTATGGAAATTGTCAGGTGTATTTTTAAATGTTCCTATCTGAAACCGTAGACTCGCAATATTGTTTATTGAAGCAGAGATGGCATTTAAGTTAGATTTACTAGTATAGGTACCTATATCTTGTTAGTAATGTATCCATACAACACAATTCTTAGATATTAGAGTCATGAAAGGATGATACAAAGTACTGTATAAAAAAAAATGTGGCGGCATTTTGTTTAGGGATGTCACTGTCATTAATTTGTGATATCATTTTTAAGATTTTGGCATAATTTAATAATATTATGGCTGGTTTCAATCGTGTCGAGGTCCCTTTCTGACGGATCGATTGCATAATCTGAGTAAAAGAATATCGCCGCTGTATCAAACATCCTTCTCAACTGGTTGCCCCACTTCTTTCGACATTCTACGACACACTACTGCAAGTGTGAGAGATAGGCCCGTGGTACTCATGAACTGGTGCAACTATCTGGGACATCCTATATTCTGACGCGGCATGTCTAAAAGACAAGACAGCGCGGACGACATGAATGTCTGCGCTTTCGATAACCACTCGTGAATGCGAAAGGTCCCAAAAACTCGTAGTTATAGCCGTCGCCCAGATGTTTGTCGCTAGACTCAACCTGCGGAGTGTCTGGATCAGGCAAACAGTCTAGTCATCAGTTTTTATGTGATAATAATTTAATTTATAAGATAATAATATGTATAAGGTACAAAATACGTGCATATTATTGATTTATAAGCTAATTTGGTATAATATTCTACCTCTATTCTGAGCGTTTTTGTGCGGTGTCGAAAAACACTATATTTAACGCCATACGCTAGATGCAAATTTTGAAAGCTAGATGCAAAGTCAAGAATGCTAGATATGACACGAAAAACGTTGACAACCAGGTTAGGGGCGTGAAGGCCGAAAACACTAAATGATTTGGAGTAACCCACGATAAAAAAATATAATAACATCCATAGGTTCCAACTACCAACGTAGGTACCTAGTAAAGTAGTAAACTATATCTATTTTAGACAATGTATCTCTTTCCTAGAATCACATCCTGTGCCTAATTACAAATAATTATTTTTGAAGACGACAGTGATGACGTGATGAGCCATAACTAATGACAATGATGAGATTGATGAGTGATGGATGACACATATTATAATAATAATGTTATTATTATTATGTATTTGGTTTATTTTTTGTGTACAAGTAAATACATAATAATTATTATGTTCTGTATGAGTTGTTATACGCCCCTTTGACATTAGTTGTAGTGTAGGGGGTTTATTATATTTCCTACTTAATTTGTGAGAAATAATCACTTTTTATTTATTTATTTAAAAAAGACACATTGAGAACATAACAAATTATTAATTTAAGACGTTCACGACATGACATTTAGAACAAAAAGTACAAGTAAATCAACTAAGTAGAGAGAAACTAACCTACTTATAGAAAAGAGATAAAATAGCGATAGTTAAAAAAAATATTAATTAAATAATGAAATAGAATTTTAAAAACCAAATACATAATGCATCGCTAAAAATGTCTACATCTCTAGGGAGTGCATTGACCAGCCGCACAGCCCTCGCTATTGGTGCCTGGTGAGCCTAACATAAGGAAACAGTTTTTACCCAAAATAGGGTCAGACCACGCATGTAATTGACGGGTGCATAAAAATCCAAATTTTCCAGTGTATCGGGATTGGAAACTATTCCACGTTAGAGCAGGGGAAAATGCTTTTTAAGAGCATAACGTCGTTGAAACTAGAAAATTGTGTAACTCCAAAAACACTACTTTACAGGAGAGACAAAAAACATTATGGTTTCCTATACAAATGTATGGTTTTGGAGTGAAATCATCCATGATTTAACAATGATACAATTTTTCTGGAATTACAAAATTTGCAAGACGGATAGATATTATCAACGGCCACTAGATGGCATTCAAAGTCAATTTTCGATTAAAACGGAGTTACACAATTTTCTAGTTTCAACGACGATAAGTGACCTACGAGCTTCAAGAGAATGAAAGGCGATCATGTCTTGAAAGTTATTAGGAAAATACTCGTTTGAGAAACTGTCAAAAGGAAAATAATTATACACATTAAAATAAAGATGTCGAAGAAATTTCTTCTGAACACGCTCTAAAACAAACTTATAGGAAACCTCATTTGACTATAATTTAATTATTGTAAGACTGCTTTGAACTGTTTCAAGGCTCCTTTTTAAATCTTCTGATGAATCGATTGCTTCATCTGCGTCAAAAAAAAATCATCACTGTCATCGTCAAATGTTCTTTTTAAATCTGATGCTCAGTGACGTCCCTAGACAAAATGCCGCCCCTGTGCAGCTCCATAATGCCGCCTCATTTTTTTTATACAATATTTTTATCACCCGTGCTCGTGTCATTTCTGGTTACCAAGGACGTTGAAGGGCAACATAAGTAAACTAGACTCGTGAACCCGACAAAAAAATTAAAGTCCTGTTAAACCTTTTGTGCTAATTGATACATTTTTTTCGAACAAGTGAGCTGAATTTTTGAAAGGAAAGATATTTTCGTTATTAAGTATTCAGTTTATGTAGTTATTTCTTTATATACCAAATGATTCTCCTCGGCTTGCCGCTCTTCAAGTAAATGCCGCCCCCAAGCAACGCTCAATCTGCCTACCCCACGGGACGTCACTGCTGATGATAGGCTGCATGGTCTGCTCTCGTATCTCCTGTTTCTGACATAAATCATTTTGAATAGGTAATTAATTGGGTAATTTAATACAGTTTCCGATTTGTCGGTACCTGCCCATCATTGAATAGATGTAATTATGAAAAATAAATGGATGATTGATGGCATATTTCGATAAAAATATAACTGTAAATTTTACGTATTAGCTATTTGGTAAATCGCTATTGAAAAAGGTTAGATCTATATTTTATATAAATAGTATAGATCAGTGGTTCTCATGTGCGGCCACCAGAGGATTTTGCTGCGGCCACCAACATCATTTTTAGTATTTAATTTAATTAACTGGACTAACGTTAAATATGCGTTATTGGAAATGACGACATGACTAAGTACTTTAAAAACATTTTAATAATACCACAGTTGAAAAATTTTGGTCGAAGATGACCAAGAATCAAGTCAATCAAAGAATTGGCAATAATTGCTTTAAGTATTAATATTGTCGATTTTTCCTACTACTGTATAGCTACTGTGAGAGATCATTCAGTGTAATGCACTTCATAAAAAAACAAATAGATATTGAAGCCAGTTGACAGATGTAAACTTAGAAGCAGTCATGCGGCTCGCATGGAAAAAAGGAGTATTGAGGAATTTCCATTTGCATTATTTTTAAATAAATAGATACGTAGGTACTAAAATGTTCAAATGTCTTTTATTAAATGGACTTGTCTATAAATAAATTGATCCATTTTTTTACTAAATAAAATTTAACTTCATTTTTTTTCAATCACAACAAAAGTGAAATTTGGTACGGCCACCAGCACCGCGATTTCCTAACTATCGACTCGTGTGTCACCAGACGACATGACGTAATTGTGACGTCAGCCAATACACGCACGAGGCATGCCGCCCAGCGCACAGTGCTCACCGTAGATATTATTATGATGAAACACCTATATGTGTATGGTGACAATGAATAACGCCGCTGTCTGACCAGCGTTATTTTCTCGATTGCTATTATCACTCCGGTAGTACGTCACAATGATGTCATATGACGTCATGTCGACCGGGAAGCTTGCACTCGCAAGTTCTAACATAGGGCCGCTGACGTTTCCATAGAACTGTCAATGTCAATTGTGCGGCCACAGTTAAATTTCACGTGATAACCACTGGTATAGATAGAGTATGGTTATCCATGTTAAGAGCTTTTATTTTTTTATAGATAGTCGTCACGCGTCAGTATATCTACAGCAAATTAATCGAAATCAGGAAACACATAATTAATTGGAATTGAAATACCTAACGGGTGTGGAGTAACAGGCGACCGATTTCGAGTGTGTCATGCGTCAAGAATACGTAATTCTAAGCTTGTCCTTCGTTCTGCCAACTGCTCTCAGTTTATGCACTGACGCTCATTGAATATTGGTGTAATTGAAGTTTGCAACACACCCTATTGCACGTCTATAATGTGTGTTTCATTTTCGTAGGACACTCACACATTCAAAACCCTGCTTCAACATACAGTGTATTGGAGTATAGCCTCGAATTAATCTGTTCTGTGTTCGAAATGCTTCTATTCCAATTAAGTATTTTTGCTGAATGTCGGTACTTTGAGAATTTAAAATTGTAGTAGATGTCACTGATCCCAGGAAGAGTTCAGAGCTTTCATGGGAAACATTTATATTAGTCCAGGTGGAAGGATCGAATCCGGATACAAAATATGAGAGACGCACTTTATTTTGTGATTCGCCTAGCCGAGACGATAGTATATCTACATATATTTGTAAAATATCAGCTTACCAAGTTTTTATAAAAATAAAATTGCTGGATTATGACGTTTTAAAAAATACTTACTCTTCCGATTTCAGGACTTTTTTTTAATTTAGTGATAAATTAATCAGCGCTCGATATTGATAATTTTCCGAACCGGAGCGTCCGATAATTTTCCGAAATTATTAACATACATATTACCTAATCTGATTTTATTTATATTTTATAAAAAACAAGTGTGTTCAATTTTTTGCCATATCACCTACCTGGTTCTGGCGGTTAAATTATTTTTTTCGCGAGTCATAGAGATATGGAGCTGTGTTCCGGTGCGCTCCGATCCACTTCTATCCCTGGATATTTTGTAATAAAGAATTAATTTTATCCGGCAGCACTGTCAGTATATTAATCAATTGTCTTTCTGTAATCAATATGTAACTGTTTGTTTTCATTAATAAATAAAATAAAAAAAAATAAAATAAAAATAAAAAAAAATAAGATGGTGTCAGTTAATTTTTTTAATATTCATTATCCAGTCTATAATACAAACCATAATCGATAAAAAAATATTCTTCTCCTATTAAATATCTCAAATTATGCCATCAAACCATACATAAGCAAATATTTTTGTACTATTATCTACTATGGCTTGGATTAGGCAAGATTTAACTGATTTTGAAGACAAAATACGTTTGACCGACAAAGTTTAGTGTGGACTATTAATGTCGGATGTTAACAGCCTACCTCCACCGACTGCTATAGTACCGCCAATACTGATTGTCAATATTATCATCAAAATATTCGAATATTCGCCAGTTCATTCAATCACTCCATTATTCCACCCATTACACGATCAGTAATACAGTCAATATTTTATGGTAAGTACATCGAAAGGTATAGATCGTGTAAGCGTAGCTTTATGTTTGCGAAACAGTTGCTTCATTTTCGATGTTTCTTTACGTTGCATATTCTACGACTAAAATAATTAACTACATAATAAATAATCTACAAGCACTAAGCAGACAACAGGAATTGCGTATCATGTAATGTAATATCAATTAATTTATTGATTTCATGTTATATGTATATCGATAATAATTATTATTGCGTATGTAATAAATTAACGGTTTCACATTTCAATGCATTTTATTTATAATCTCGACACCAGTAATAAATACTTATGCGTAAATAACGCTTTGTGAACGATATAATATTATGTAACAACTATAAGAATTTCATTAATTTTATTATTGATTGACAATTTACTAACTAATAAACTATTTTTTTTAATTCAACGAATAAGACACAAGATTTGAAAATGTTACATTCTATATATTGAATATACATAATTTGAAAAGATTCCATGATTCTCATGCATATACACAAAAGAAAAAATCATTTTTGTAGAAAAAATTCGACACCCGACGGGACTTGAACACGTATCTGCTGGATTCGCGCCAGTATGCTTTTCCAATTAAGCTACGGGCATATTAGTTAATTACGACGATTTTAACTAGTAGTTGTTACGTCAAATGTTTATCGAATTGCGTTATAATGTTGGCTATCGGTTTTAGTATATTAAATTAATGCAGGTATCGATTCGATAAGCATTTTATGTACCTATAATTACTAATTAATATCTGACTGAGATTCCCATTTCCCGCCTGGGTCCAAATTATTGAAAATGAGGCATCTATGGCTCTACAATTTTAATGATAGAGGGAAAATAATTATTTTGTGATATGCAGTAAAAATTTAAAAAAAATCAAATCACTCTTTCATAATACTTCCCTTTGTAGCTTATGGAGTAGGTACATTGTTGATATCAACGCGTTCTATCACAGTTGGCAACAATTATTCATTACGATTAGGTGCAAAATGGTAAGACAGCAGCCGTGGAGCGGTGAAGCGATGTGCAGGTAGAAGGACACGCGTCTAAATCCAACCGTTATCAATTACGCGGGCTCATTCCATTCACTCGAGTGTCATGCAAGACTGTCAAGAGTGGGATTCACAACAACTTTCTGGCATGGCACCATCACTTTTCGGGTGGACGAATCACAAAAAAAAACTGCGTCTTTTATATTATGCAGACGAATCCGATGCACGCGCACGTTGCCCATCAAGTACAAATATTTACGCATTACTCTACTTTTATACTGTTTTCCTAATACTCCTTATATTTCTTTGTTTTTTTTATGTCATGCTATGAATGCCTTGAATTTACAATTTGGAAACTATATGTGAAATAAATAAATAAGTTTGAATGTTAATAAAGTTCCTAATTAACTGTGCTGGGTTTCTAATAATATATTCGGCACCTACTTCACGGCTGTAAAAACTCAAATCCTAGTAAAAGACTTGGATTCTACTAACCCTAATCCATAGTCCTAAAGAAGTGGTCTCCAAACTTTTTTGATTGTACCCCTAAGGCAGTGCTCGAAATGGAAAATTTCACGAACAGGAACGCTCTATAATTTTCCGAAAAAAAAGTATGCTTGATTTTTTTCGTTACATACGTACGTACTTTGGATGTATAAATGCAACAATAAACTTTGAATTTCTTACGTGGATGTATATTGAGCAAGTGGGCAAGGATTGTCAGCGCCGCAGGCGAAATAACCTCGTCTCAACAAAGTATACCGTCAAAAATTGTATTATTCTTTACTCTTACTTTATCTACCACCCATAATCAGCAGGCATGATACTTCTACCACCACTCGTCACTGCTTATAACTTATATTACTGTATCATTTGGGATAGTTCAGTTTGTTAATTAATTAAACTTAAAAAACAACATATCCACATACCTACCATAAAGATACAAATTAAAAATTAATTTACATATAGCAAATTTTACAGATTATAGATTCAAGTTGAGCACAGAATATTTAAAAAAAACAAAGAAATAGTATTAAAATAGTGTTTAAAAAATAAAGAAATAGATGCAGCAACTATTAGAAAAAATAGTAAGTACCTATACAGAGACGAGCAAATACAAAATTTATACAGTACATATCTGTACACCGATAGAGCTAACTACGCCATTTAATTATTTAAGAAGTTATATAACTAAGAATTTATAAACCGTTCACATAAGCTCGTTCTCACGCAGGTGGAATATACCAATATCCGAAGCGATTTGTTTGAACACAGTTATTTCCTGCCCAATCATTATTAGCAATTGTAGATTAGTTCTGCAGTACAGAAGGCTGAAAAAAGAATTAGCACGACCTCCCAATATAATAAACATAATATCTACTACTACTTCACCATGTTCGATCCTTAGAGGATCATATGGGCATCCATGGAGTTGAGATTGTAATAGATTTTGTTTTTACGCGAAATGTATGTTAGCCACTTGCTCAACCTATTAGATCCATACTCTGACTCTAAACACAAATTGAAAAGTGTATTTGCTAGACCCAGGATTCGAGCTTGGGACCCACGACATTATAATCTGACGCTTTAGCCGGTCGGTCGTCGTGGATGTTTGTCTATAATATGTATTATGTACTCGTATTTGCGACTTAATTTACAGTGAATTTTGGCACAAGGCTACTGATGGCTTGCATTGGAAATCACTATTCTAATAACGTGAAAACTGGAATGTCCTTTGAGATAATAAAGATAGATAATAAAGACATAAAATAATGATATTATAATAAATGTTATGTGATGTATTGAATTTATAATATGCTGGCGATGTAACAATAATTTAATAAGATATTTCATATTATATTGCATCGTGTGCATTCTTTTATGACACTTATTGAATAAGTAACATAAAACTATGCACATTATCTTTATGTCATACAATAATTATTAGTGAAACAATAAATTTAATCACAGTGTACCCATAATTATAAGAATTCAATAATCTAATATAAAAGAATAGGTATGTACCACCATGGGCGTAGCAAGGTGTTTTAGCGACCAGGGCAGTAACAAAAAATGCGCCTCTTACGTAATATATTACTTGTATCTATGCACACTAATACCCTTTGCTACTTATCATCAGGGCTCGAAATGGACCGGAGCGCACCGGAGCGCCGTCCGGTTCACAAAATCCCCAAAATTAACGCTCCGTCTCATAAAAAAAATAATTAAAATTTTTGAATTTTTTTTTAAATTTGACCATATAAGCTAAAATAGGCCATATTATTACAAAAATCGAACACACTTATTACCACGTTTTTATTAGCTCGTACCTATTCTTGTTTGTCCGGTACAGATTTTTTCTTGTGCATTACAATTTTTTTCTTATTTGTCCAAGAATTTAAACTAACTTCCCGACTAGCTAGACATTTGAAACTTTTAGAATATATCAGAACACGACGACAATGCATTCTTTTTAATACTTTTGGCCATTTTCAAGCAGAATTGAATTCATTTTCAGTTAATTCTGTTTTGTATGGAAAGTTATTATTGTTGGTTGCTAAAGGGGTCTTAGCAACTAAATTATTAATATATACGTGCGTTACTATAGAAATCAATATCAACAATCAATGTCAAAATGACATTTAAGCATTCTATAATAGTTATTCAGTATTTCTATCAATTACAAAAAAAAAAGTTTTTATTAATACATATAATTGTCAAGTTTATATGATTCAACAGAAAATTTATAAAAAATATATAAAAAGTTCTTTTTATCTTGTAATTATTTTTGTAAAATATACATAAAAATACCGATTTTATTATTACTATCTTAAACAGACAAATAAACAAAAAATATAGATTTAAAGAAATTTACATAAAACTACTGATAATTAGAACATTTCCACAAAATCTATAAATTTTAATTATTTAATATCTAATAATGTGCCCGACCCTATGCAACGAATGACCTGCCTACCCCTATGGCACGTCACTGATGACGACCCTAGCTGCATTAAAGTTTTCCTTGGCTAAAGAGTCCAGTCAGATCAATGAATTAAAGTAAACCATGCCGTACCTATTTTATATTACATTATAGGTACAACAATAATTATAATGTAATAGTTCTGTTTATATTATACTGTCGTTACTCATTATACTGTTTTTCGTATATTGGGCGTCATTATAATGTGATTACAAATGACATCGAGATGAAAAGGATAAGCGAATATGGTTTAAAAAAAAAAAAAAACATGGATTTATATCATAATGATACTCATTTTTAAACAATAATAATTGCGATAAACGGCAAATGCTCGCTCAAAGGTCATCATTGCAATATTATATTTTTGTATAAACAGTGTTTTGACCATAATGTTACACATCAGCAAAAAAAATTTGTTATGTACACAGGGCTAGAAAATTATCGTTGATTTAAATAATTGAATCAAAATAGTTTGTTATATTGTCAAATATTTAACTATTTATTTTTTCAAAGAATTATTCACAAGATTTAAGAATGTACCATTTTAATTATTGAACATACATTATTTTGAATGAGAAAATATATTATAACCAATAGAAAAAATCTTTTTGAAAAAAGTAAGAAACCCGGCAGGGAACGAACCTGCATCTCTTGGGTTTCGCGCCCTGCACATAGACCACTATGCTACGAGGTGACATACTAATTGCGACAAACTTTAACTATCGGCACTTAATACTTTGCTCAGCAGCGCTCTTTCAAATTGAGCTACTAAGGCAATCGGTTTTTGTATTCTAAATCAAAGTATGTACTTACCTACTATTTTACTACTTTTCCTGCCGGGTGTCCTTTCGGGTTTTTCTTTTGTTTATAATATTATATTTTATCAGAAGTGTTTTTCAATTTTTTTTTCGACCATGTCCGATTCTAATAGGACCATATGGGCCTCCACAGGGTAGAGGTTTGTATTAACAGATTTTATTTTTTACGAGAAATGGATGTCAGCCACTTGCTCAACCTATTAGGTCCATACCCTGACTCACACACAAATTGAAAAACAATATGTGTACTTGCCAGACCCAGGATTCGAACCTGAGACCCACGGCGTGATAGTCCAACGCTTAAACTGCGCGGCCACCGTGGGTGTCAAATTATGTATGCTAAATATTTAACTGTTAACATTAAGTCGGCAATATAAATAAAACTAGGTACCTGCATCACAAAGAGGTTGAATTACTATTGGAAATATATAACCATGAGTATGCGCAAATATGATTTATTCTGGTGCGCAGTCGTATCTGAATTTTTTTTACATATGGAGTATGACCGTTAACGATGGCCCCCACAAGTGATGACAGGGCTCTTGTCTGGGGGTCCGGGTTTAGGAGGAGCCCGGCATGGCAGGTCGACCAGATAACTGAGATAAATGCACATTAAAATTTTGTTCTAATAGTAATAGTAGCGTTTAGTAGAGCGTCACATTGCCTATAACCTAAGCGTCCTGAGCGATAGGTAGGGGGGCCGTTTCAGGATGTGGGGGCCATGCCGTTCACCGTGAGATGTTATACTCATAAACCGATGGCCGTATAAAATTTAAATAAAACACTTAAAAATATTTAATAAAAATCACAGGATAGAAGAAAAGAGATTGGTGAGTAAATTAGGGATAGGTACAAACATATCGTACTTATTAATTCTTATAAATTTGAATGATTTAAAAGTACGTCAGCAATTAGGTGCTCGTTCCGGTCCGTTTCGCGCGCTGATTTAGAGCAAAAAAGCGCCTGCAGCGCAATTATGTTTATTGTTTTGTAAGCAAATATACAAATGTGTAGTTTTATTAAAGAAGAGGTTTGATTATTTTTTAAAATACTTATAAATACAACGCGAATACCGCGTTGTCGACCTCTGGTATAAATGACGTTTAAAAAATGTTCAACAAATGACCACTGTTTGTAGATAGGTACATGATATTTTGATATGGGTTTTTTCTTTCGACCATGTCCGATTCTAATAGGATCATATGGGCCTCCACAGAGTGGAGATTTGTATTGACAGATTTTGTTTTTATGAGAAATGGATGTCAACCACTTGCTCAACCTATTAAGTCCATACTCTGACTCATACACAAATTGAAAAACAATATGTGTACTTGTCAGACCCAGGATTCGAACCTGGGACCCACGACACAATAGGCCAACGCTTAAGCCGGGCGGCTATATGGGTAGCCGTAATTTATTAATACAACCTATAAATTCGATATTGCCATAAGTCATAAGTAGAGTTGGGTATTTCCCGAGAAAATCTCAATCTCGAGATTCAGGATTTCCCGAAATGATGAAATTTTGAATTCTCGAGATTCGGGATTTCCAGAAAAGAATTCTCGAGAATTCTTGAAATGTCGAGACAATTTTACAAAAACCTGTAAAAATCCTAAAATCAGTGTAAAACAGACAAATTCCAAAATATATGATTTTTTTTATTTAGGTAAGTAAGAAGACAAACAAAATAGAAGTTGGACAAAAAAATAATTGAAAACACTAATTATTAAAATAGAATTTAAAAAACACGGCTATCAATGGCTCCGTCTGACAGTCGCGTACGCTTTTGAGACAAAATTCCCTGATGTTGAAAAATTGCGCTTATTTTCAGTCAACGTTGGCTTAAGAGTGTACATAGGTGAAACGGAAAATAAATTTCAACAGTATGTGGAACGAAATTTCGCAGTCGTCACCAGTCGGAGAGCGATAGTCGTGGTGTGAGCACGTCAATTTGTTTTGTGATGGCGTCGGAGGAATATATTCTTAAATCGTGTAAAGATGACTAAAAAACGTTCCGCGTGTACTTGAAAAAGAAAACATGTCAATGAATATACTATTATTATTACGAATATAATAATAAACATAACATTAAAAGGACGCATGTTGAGTTTTTATGATAAATTATATTTCGTTCGGCTCGCGTCATTTGCGCAATCCGCGCATCGCCTAGTCACGATCTTTTTAGACCATGCCTCAGCATTGCGTTTAATGCCCCGATCAGTCTTTGGACGTTTTGTATTGTTCACTTTTTCATACAGAAAATTCGTTTTTTCAATTAATATTGATACTTAATAAAGTAATCCCGAATCCCGAGAAAAGATTCTCGAGATCCGGGATTTCCCGAAATGTTAAAAATTTCTCGAGAATTCCCGTCGGGAAATTCCCGAAACCTAACTCTAGTCATAAGTATAATATTATGTTTGGTTCTTGTCCATTATTTTGTGGAATCCAGCGGCAAAAAAAAATTGAAAATAGCCGGTATATTGGATTATTTGTTAGGTTATCATTCTTGAATTCATGAATTTTGCCGAAATTGTCTATGAAAATTGCCGCTGTTCCTGACTGGCTTCCAGTAAACATACTATTACCATATGTTTCAATTAAAAAATAGTATCAATATAAAGCAGCTGCATCATTCAGGAAATCTAAAATGCAAATAAAAAACATACTTAAATGGAATAAAGTGTCACAATTATTTAATTTAATTTTAATTTATTAAAAAAAATAATCGCATAGACAAGTAGATAATAATTAATATCCATTATTTATCATTATAATCTCATACTGCTATTTATCACTTGAATTAGAAGTATATATTATTTTATTATTTCTTATTTATGAGGAAAATATGGGTATGTGTATTGACAAGACGCGTAATAAATGAACCTAATTACAATTTTGTATTTACTTCCGATATTTTTATCTCGATTCTAGATTGTGGAATGAATTTCGATTTATAAATTGATTTGCGGAACCCTGTGTATTTCGAATTACCATTTTGGTAAAACATTACATTCTTTTGTCTTTTGACCATGTCCTATCCTAATAGGATCATAATATTATTTTTATGGGCCAGATTTCTGTTTTTACAAGAAATGGATATTAGCCACATGCTCAACCTATTAGGTCCATACTTTGACTCCAAACACAAATTTAAAAATTTGTAATTGCCAGACTCAAGATTCGAACATGGGACCCCACGACATTATAAGCCGACGCGAAAGCCGCTCGGCCATCCTGGGTGCCAACATTACATACATCATTAAATATATATTCCTAGGGTAATATAATAATATGGACCTTCACAGCGGTGATTTTATTCGACGCAGATGACGCAATCGATTCGATTAAATTTAAAAAGGGGGCTTCGAAACACTTCGAACTATCCGTAGGTACACTTATTAAATTATTCCAATATCTTAAAAAAATGCGTACTTCAAGATTTAATACTATATGATAGTATTCAAAGCGTAACCAAATCCTTACAACTAACATCAAAGGGGGATAACATAACCACTCAAACAGATTCGTTCTTGTACCTACATTAAAAAAAATCACTAATATTATTATGTGCCATCACTGTTATCTTCAATAAATAATAATAATTATTTTTACTTAAAAGGTATGATTGTAGAAAAGAGAAACATTGAGTTATTTTGTCCTTAGGTTATTTATGGTCTTTATTTTATTTTTTTATCATGGGCAGCCTCAAAATCATTCAATGTGTCAGGCCTTCACATCCCTAAACCCGCCACTGGATCTCAACATAGGATGATATTATCCCGAATTGTTTTGTGAGTGTTGGTTGTTAGTTATTCGCCCAACTTATTGTGCCCTTAGCTAAAAATAGCGATGATTGGACCCAATTTTATTGTTTATTATTCCACGTTATATTTATAATATTTTTTAACAATGAAGTCCGGTTTAATAACCTTGCTTCAGTCATGGTTGTAATGTATTTTTTAAACATTTAAAAATATATTGCAGAAATTAATTTACTCGTCATATAGTGACATGATGTAGCGTGGGCAATAACATAAAGATTAAAAAAAAACAAGACAGACACATAATTGAATACACGAAATAAAATAGGCACTAAGTACCAAAGAGCTGAATCTGAAAAATAGGGGTTTAGTGAATAATTCGTTTATTTTTCATAAAAGCACTATTTTATTATCTTCTCAATATATTTAATATACAATCTAAATGTCATTAGAAGAAAAAGAAAATACAATTTATAATCAAATAATTACAAGATAAAAAGAACTTTTTATATAAGAACGTTTTTAAATTTTCTGTTGAATTATTATGCTCAATATGCTCAAACTTGTACTTGTACTTGAAGTAAATAAAAAACAAACAAACAAACACAATATAGAATACTGAAATGTCATTTTGATTTCCATAGTAACGCACGTATATATTAATAATTTAGTTGCTAGAATCACTCACTTAACAACCAATAATAGTGGATTCGATTACGGATTTCTTCCGAAATATCTTTTTATACAAAACAGAATTAACTGGAAATGAATTCTTCTTCTTCTTCTTCCACCCTGTCACGTCCCAACATTGGGGCATAGGGCAAGCACAAGTTGGCGCCATTTTCCTCGGTCCATCGCCAACTCCTGCGCCTCCCGCCATGTCAGACCTGCAGCACGTAGGTCGGTTTTATAGCACCGTTGCAGGGTGAGGGAGGGCCGGCCACGGCGACGGAAATGAATTCAATTCTATTTAAAGATGGCTAAAAGTGTTAAAAGAATGCATTGGCATCGTGTTCTGATATATTCTAAAAGTTTCAAATGTCTAGCTAGTCGGGAAGTTAGTTAAAAATCGATTGCAAGATTTGTACTGGATAAACAACCACCGGACAAATAAGAATACGAGCTAATAAAAACGTTGTTAAAAACGTTATAAAATATGTTAATAAGAACAATGATATTTTAGAAAAACACTACGCGCAACACTAATTTATTAAAATAAGGATAAAAATATAAATGTCTATAACTTGAAATCCTTTTTTGTGGGGTTGCAAAAGTCGATGTTTTTTAAAATATATATAAAAAATATTAAAATTATGAATAAGTCAAAAATCTGTACAAGAAAAAATAGGAAACTTAATAAACCAAATTTTAATAATAAAAATGACCATAAAATATAATGTAATAATAACGTATAGGTAAATCATTCTACAGTGGCACCATAGGCAATTCGCGCGTGTATTGAATTGCTTGCGACAATGCCTGATTCAATGCTAGCAAACAATACCACTACAACTGCAAGCCGCATTTGCCGTACCCATGGTGCCACTGTAAAACGATTTACCTGGGGACATAAATGTAACAAATTCTGATTTTTTTTTACAATAATTGTAAGTTTATCTTTGACTATATTGACTATATTTTGAAATATTTTTCTTTTTAATGTTTTCAGATACATATTTATTTTATATAATATATTATATACAGTTGCAATTGTAAATTATCAAAAAATGTCTCAAATTGCAAGCTTCGTATTTTCCGTTAGATGCCTCTGCTGGTATAAGCATCCCCCTTAACTTGTATTCATTTTTATTTATATTTAATCCCAGTATTATACCGATTTTAAAATAATTTACGTACATTGTTATTTGCTGTAAAAATTGTGGTTTTTAATAATTATTAAAGTTTATAAATACATCAAAACTGTGAATTTTGTTAAAAATACTCCTCTACAATAATATGTTCGATAGAATCTTTTACATTTATTGTCATCATGAACATTTATTTTACATGATAAGTACAGGTACCAATTAACGCAATAAATGCCTAAATCCTCCACCAATAATCCTGTAATCTACAGAATTAGGAAGAAAAGTATTATGCCTAACTCATATCATGTAATAGGTAATACTTGTAACTTTTAAATAAGACGATCGAGGAGTGCTAGGCCGGGATGCACAACAAAACAATGAATTCCAGGAATCATGACATATAAGCGTCTATTACATTTAGCTTCTTTACGAGCTGTTTGTTGTGCGAATTTAAAAGCGGGCGATTCAGCTACTGTGACTTGACGATTACACACAAAACTTTCCATTCGCTGAGAAGCCACAAGCCAGCGACTATTTTGACAGAATGTAGTTCGTTTTTTTTACCGGGAGGTTGCTACTGCGCTCTACTGCGCAGACGCAGTAGGCCCACACGCCGGCGTAGCGTGTAAAGTTGACCGGCTTTCAACTTGTGTTTACAACCTGTTTATTAGCTTGTTCGATGATTATACTGGGCGACTTTACATGCAGATTGTAAATTCGCCAATAAACAGCTCGTAAAGAAGCTCAATGTAATTGACGCTATAGTAAAGAAAGTACAGTTGCTGGGCTCTGCGTGGCTGGAAGGTAGAGGGTAGGCAGTCGGGAAGTAACCCCTTAAAATATGCCCAAACTAATTGGCCATCTTTTTTTTTCGCGCCAAATTACGCATATAATCCAAACGTTTTGTTACTTCAAAGTCTTATAAAGCAAATTATACTTTATATTATTAAATTTCCTATAATCCGTGGTTCTAACTAAAGTGAAAACAAACCCTTCCACCCCACATAAACCCTTCCATATCAGTACTGAACTAAATTTAATTCTAATCGTAATAATTCATTTAATTTAGCCAAGTTTCGAACCCAAGATCACCGCTCTCTAGCGACCGAGAAACAGCTAATTCGAAGAAAATGCGCTTTAGGAAAACCTTCATTGCGTGACACCAATAATTACCAGTAACGCATAATCAGCGTATATAATAACTGCAATGAAGTGAATAAGTGCATACTCCAAGAATGGATAAATGACATAATTTTGAATCTATTATATTTTTTCTTTGTTAATTCTTTGTAGTATAATGCAAATATCTCTGTCGGCTCGCAACGCCGCTGTTAATAAACGTGCGTCAATACAATTGTCATAGTGTAAACGAATAATTCTTTTTTTCCGTATCGAGCAATTTTCTTTGTCTGGGCTAGTTAGCAAAGCAACTTGGTGACTCGCTCTTGTCGTTTCTCCCGCGAAGTGCTACGGTTGATTTTTAGTATCCTGTGTCTCACAAATTAATATTAATAAACCCAGCGGAGTATATATGCGTACGTCTCTGACAGATGCGATCAGTTCATGACTGATTTCCGTTCGTTAGATTTACTATTAAATTCTGTCCGGAAATTTTGGTCAGTCGAGCTCCAAGTCAGGCGAGGAACGGTCAAAATCGAATCGAAATGAAGACGACAGCGTGTTACGTTATTTTTGCAGTTTGCCTCTCATCTGCCGCGGCAGACTTCTGGACCGATTGCGGTAAGCCACCATGATCACGTCATATAATTATTTCATTTCTCAAATTTCAAATTAATTCTACCAGCTTCATTTGTTTTGATTTGGAACCAAAGTCATCCAGAACACTTCTAAAATTTAAAACTATCCAATGTGTTAGCTTCATTTGTTTTTTTTTTAAATTATTATTTCGAATTCAATTCCATCATTATAATAATATTATTTAAAACAGTTTAATAACAATCGACAATCGGGATTTAAATGCATAGATAACCATTAGAATTAAAATTACCATAAAGCTAAATGTGCAATTATAAAATTTTCTTAAACATTTTTAATATTCTGTAATTAAGAACTACATATTTCTAATAATACAATAATCAAATGACGAAATATTTTTTAGTGTTTTAACGTTTTAATGGATACACAAAAATAATAACATACATCAGTTTAATGGAGTGCAGTCCGATTGTAGAAATAAATGTTTATAATTTTTCAAACAATTTTACATTTTCAGTTACATATTAAAATCATTTTATCCGTATATAATAATAATATGGTGATGTGAGAACTCATAATTTATAAAATGCATTTTTAATTATATATCACTTGCACTCCTTTAAATTCACTGCTGACCAGATAATTACTAATTAATTACCACATTTAAAAATCATGTTAATTATATTTAGATATTGACCAAATAATGCAAACGCGCCAGTCACGTTGTCAGCACTAAATGAGTTAAACTTCAGACCCTCAATAGTTATATGTTACTAATTTGATCAATTTTTAATGAGACGGAATTCAAACAGCTTAAGTGCCCTGTAAAATTAGTACCTTTTTCTAAATGCATTGCATTCCACGTAATTCTAGATATAGGTCTGTTACCGAAAGTTGAAGCGGTCACAGATACGAAAGATTGTGTGTATTGGTGTATTTTTGAAGAATACAGTATTCTTTTACAGGCTGTTCCTTTTTTGATTAGTTCGATTTTTTTCCTAAATCAAAACAAAGAATCTCCTTATATTTGAAACATCCTGTTTGTAAACAATGCGTCTGTGTGAGTATTCTGGTCGCCTCAACTCTGGTTGTGCTAACCTATACGGTATATAGCTTTGTTTTGTTTCAGTGTCCCTATTAGTACTTGTATTTAGAAAATTACCAACAACTAAACAATCATAGCTTACGTTTCAGAATAATAAATAAATTCTGTAATAAGAAAAGTTTACATGAAAAATTGTTTGATACTTTAATTTTTCACGATTCTGTTTCAATGTTTGTCGGAGTTAGGTACTTACTCATAATTTGACGTTTCAAATAATTCATTTCATTTTTTTTTCAATGTAGAATTTGCAACTAATATATTATTAAATTGCAGCCCATTATTGTCACAAGCCTTACATTATACTAACGTCAATCACTAATAAAAAGCCGCCAATTTAATTTAATTTCCACAGAGTTGCCATCACTAAAAACATTTATTTTTGATAATTCAACCATACTTAAATTGTTTTCGAATTTATGTCAAATGTTATACTTAGTACAAAAGATTCGTTTCAATTCCTTTTTTTATAGCCAAAACTTTCGTAAGCGCGCAGTCAAGTTTCGCATGCATTATGTGAATGCATTTCCTCAGATACATAATTTTCAACGAAATAAAATATATTAAGTATAGTTATTAATACGTTTCATTCGGCTATTTATAAAAATAGCAGTAATCTAAACTATTGTAAATACATCGTAAGTTGTTTTATTTATTATCCGTATTATATAGATACAGAGAACTTCACTGGACGATAATTCGTCGAGACAGTATGGCGTGACATGTTCTACGTCAGAAGTAAACAATTACATACTTGTGGAGAGATTTAAGTCATAGACAATTGAATACAATATTGTCATAACTAGACAGGGGTCACTTAAAATTTAAACAACGCAACTATTATCATAACCTTATTAGAATCTCATTGGACCGTCTACTGCATTCAATGTCGCGTTTCTTTTTTGATAGTAATGTTTTTATTATCATTTCTTTGTTATATTATTTATGAATGACATTGTCAACTAAACTTACATGATAAATTATGTACATATCTATCCATCCAGCTAATCATAGTGATATTTTAAATTTGCTTTAATTTGTGATTGTAGCGAGGCCACCGGGTCAATTGCAGTGTTAACCGTATAATAAAATACCTAATTGGGTAAAATTGTTTTCCTAGAACATATTTTCGGCGTAGATTCAATGTAACTAACATTTCATTCAATGACATATCGTAATATTCGTATTAATTTTATTATAATAAGGTAATTGGACAGTGGTCGGCAACCGGCGGACACACGGTAATATTCACTATCTGGATCAGGTCTGGGAAAACTTTTTGGATTCAGGGTCACATTAGGAATATAAAATGAACGGCGGGTCGCAAGTAAAATATTATTTTTAGACATTCATTATTTATTATCCCCACACCCACGGTGGCCGCGCGGCTTAAGCGTTGGACTATCACGCCGTGGGTCTCAGGTTCGAATCCTGGGTCTGGCAAGTACACATATTGTTTTTCAATTTATGTGTGAGTCAGGGTATGGACCTAATAGGTTGAGCAAGTGGCTGACATCCATTTCTCGTAAAAAACAAAAATCTGTTAATACAAACCTCTACTCTGTGGAGAAACATATGATCATATTGTTTGTTTTATCGTTTACTAAAGCCTCACGAGTATTGTTTTTTCAGTACTCGATGCATGGCAGAGTTCTCTCGCGAATATCATCTGTAAGAGATCTTGGAATTGCGTTTGACGGTAAACTGACGTTTAGTGGTCATATAGATACCATTTGTAAAAAGGCGCTAAAGATGTTGGCCTTTGTCCTGCGTACTTCCCGGGTCTTTTCGGATGTTACGGTACTATAAATTCTTTATAACTCCTTAGTTAGAAGCAGAGAGAGACTTGACTTGACTTGACAACTTGAGAGTGTGATGGGAGGATCGGACATGGTCGGAAAAAGAAATATTATCATGAAAAGGGATTTACAACATATTCTCTAATAGCCAATAATTTAATGAAAATAATGAAAATATTTTACATTTTTCAACATTTTTTAAATTTCAGGTGTTAATTTTGTAGTTGAGATTCTTAAAACACTGAATTTTCACCAAAATTATCGATTTTTATAAAAATAAGGCAATGAAATTCGAATACTTTTATGTCACTAGCATAATAAACAAATACAGATAGATATTTTAAAATCAGAACGTAATACATTATCTGTATGAGTTTCGGGAAAAACAAATTTTTATATCGTCTGACTGATGAATATAAAATAATATGTATTTCAATTTGAATTTTCACATTAGGTTTTAAATACTTTGGCGAAGGAAAATGGCCCTGAATTACATTATTATTTTTTTCAATCGTTTTTTTTTCGGTTTATTATTATAAAACATTTTTGTTTATACATATCGCGCACTATACAATTTAATATGTGTTTGCATTTTAAAAGATTGAACACCTACTAAAAGTTATTAAAAGTATTATTTTGCATGCCCTGGTTGTCTCTAAAACTTTTGCGATATTTTTGATTAAGCGCACTATAAGTTAAAGGTTGCCGACCCCACTGAGACGTAAAACTGTGAACAGGAAGAATGATTAATAATTTAATATATAATATTAATCCTTTGGCGTGATTTTTAGATTGCGTTAAATTAAGGAAGTGGACAATGATGTATTTTCTGGAATCGTGAAAGTGTATGAAACAGTTTAAACTATAGATAAGTGATTTTTAACATGCACGTTGTGTCCCTTTGTATTTCTATGACTATCGTACAGGCTTTTTCGGGCATACATATATTATTAACATTTATATTTTAACAACAACAATTTAAAAAAACTAAATACTATAGACAAAAGCGAATGAAAAATATTGCGTTGTTAATTACTTATCTATGACACTCGATATGGCATAGTTGATAAATAATGCTAATTTTTGATGGGAGGATATTTTCTATATCGAATACGCAACATATTAATAATGTAAAGCAATTTCAATTCTTCCATCTAAACCAGAGGGGGGCAAACTGCGGCCCGCCGGGTATTTTTTTGCGGCCCGCCATCATTAAATGTACTTCTGATTACGAATAACTTTTTTATAATTTAAAAAAAAAATATTGACATAGATTAAAATTTGTTTAGCAATAGTACGCGATCCATTTTCAATAGATATTGATAGTGTACCAACAGAGCTACAACTTGAGATTATTGATCTGAAGTGTGACGCTGATTTAAGAAAATTGCATCGTCGTGAAGAAATCTCCAAAGTTTACAATGCCCTTAATTCAGACAAATTGGACCAACTTATGCAAGAAAAATGTTCGTTATTTTTTGATCAACCTATATATGTTAACAAACATTTTCGATCATGAACATCAATAAAAAAAAATTACGATCAAATATCTCCGATGCCCATTTACAAGCAGTTTTGAGAATATCAACTACAAAATTAACACCTTAATTTAAAAAAAAATGTACAACAGTTTCATTCTTCTTATTAATTTTTTTGTAGTGTTTATTTTTCGTGATAATAAATAGTGTTTATCTAAAAATGGTATTTTACTTGCGGCCCGCCGCTCATTTTGAATTTTTGAATTTGGCCCTCCATCTAAAAAGTTTGCCCCCCCCTGATCTAAACGCTTATTCAATTATTAATGTGTTATCATGGTTAGTTACACTCAGAGAGAAGATTATAAACGAAATTAGCAGTTGCATGGAAATATGGTAGATATAGCATGCATTTTAAGTCTTATAAAATTTAATACGTCAGTTCGGCCTACGTATATACCTAACTCCAGCTATAAGAAGTCAGTTAGCTAAACAGTATGCATGAAGTCTCTGTCTTTTGGCGTATTATAACATTATATCCACAGGAATCAGGCAGTTTAAATTCAGAACACTACTATCCAAAAATATAAGAATACAGTACCATAATACTACAAATAAAAACAAATGCAATTAAAATTGAAATATTACCGACGCTTTTAAAATGTTACATCATACTTACCAATGTAGACATTATATATTATTATGTGTTAGGTTAGGTTACTGTACTAAATTATTATTGGCCATTGCGCAAGGGAAATGTCACAGCAGGACAGTATGTTTATTCCAAGTACATGTAAATTGTACATATTATTACATTTTACCGTATCACAGTTCACCATGAACTGTCTTGCCGTAAAGAGATGGCCGTATAACATTGAGATCAAAAAATGACGCGTTGTTCGTGGAGCTTTGTAGACAGTAATGTTCAAATTCTATTAGGTATATGTATATTCAATAAGAACAATAAATTGATATTGATTGGTACCTATCTAATATCTGATAATAAAGCTGTCATTATCATCCAATATGTACGGCTTGATACTTAGAATTGTATATAAGTATATACCTACGATATGATTGTATTTCTAATTTACGCACCTACCTATTTTAATATGTCTTTCCCTTGTATTCCGATTTATCGTGTAGACATGAACCTGATCCAAATGCTATACGGTCATCTATTTCTAATACAATAGCTCAAAGTTGAACTGCATACGTACAAATTTTCGGACAAACCCACCCAACCATAGAGGTATTAAATAAAAAGAGGGGCAAGAAATCGGCTTTCTCATACAACTGAATGAAGCAGGCAAACAATAGCCGACAACTTACGAGAAATAGCGACGCGATAAAAAGAATGCAGGGCATCACGGAGGATTTACTTTGGTCATTATAACGTACCCATATAATAAAATGTTAACGTGGAAATTTTGCCGCAAATTGATTACCAGCCTGCCTCACCATACTTTCATATAACCTGCCGCCCCATAGCATCCAACATTGGAGTTCTACTTCATAACATAAGAAGTCCTAACTACAATTTGGTTTTAGTTAACGGCCTTTCGGTTTTAGCTGCATTGCTAACTATTTTTTAGATAATAATATTATATTCTGTCGAATACGGTGTACTGTTAACAATTAACATGACATAACCATCCAATTTTCTTATGCATAATAAATATTTAAACTCTTTTTTACTTTCGAATTAGCATAAAATCATGAATTTATTGTCGTTTTTTATCGCTAAATAATCAGTTACACATAATGGATTTTGCTAGTTAAAATAATGCGTTCGTGGTTGTACTACGTACAAACGTTGATAAGTATTAATTATTAGTATCCACAGGTGAGAAAAGCCATACGATAACATGCACCGCAAACATGAATCACGTTACATAAAAATATTTTCTTCATTCAGTTGTTTTTATTATTATTTTTGTAGGTATGTTTTTATTGACGAATAAGCAAGCACCGTGAGACCTCTTAGAGAGCAAAAACAAATATTATTTAGTTTACAATGCTAAAATTATTGAAATAACAGGCGTTTATAGCACATTGATCATGCAAATATAAATAATATGGTTCATAAAAACAACATAATAAATCTGTTTCGCAGTGTTATTTTTTCAAAATAAATGTGAGTATTTGGTACCAGCTCAATGTTGGGCCCACATGCCCAACGAAGGTCAAAATTGAGGTTTTATGGTATTTTAAAAGCATTAGCCTGAACATTCATTAAACGTTGTAGATAATCTATTTACTCCAATCCATAAGAGTGGTACAGAGTCATCAGTGGAGAATTACAGGCCGGTAGCTGTTCTCTCTGCACCAGCAAAAGTTCTTGAGATGATCATGCACAACATGATTTATCCAAAAATTGAGTCATTCATAATAAATGAACAGCATGGATTTAGAGCAGGACGATCAACGGAAACTAACCTGATGGTATTTACCGATTATGTGTCATCGGCACTGGATAGAGGCCACCAGGTTGACTGTTCTTACAATGACTTCTCGAAAGCATTTGACAAGGTCGATCATGACATCCTGATGGAAAAACTCCAACTTATTGGATTGTCGGATCGATTTTTGAAACTATTCGGGAGTTATTTTAGGAACCGTCAACAATACGTATCGTACGGCCTTTATCAGTCACAGACCTTTTACACATTTTCTGGTGTCCCCCAGGGCTCAAACTTAGGGCCGTTGCTGTTCACGATTTTTATAAATGACATAGCATTGGTAATAAAAAATGCTATGTTTTTGTTGTTCGCTGATGACTTGAAACTCTTTTTGGAAGTTGTCACCTTGGACGATTGTCGTCAGCTCCAACTTGATATAGATAATGTATTAAATTGGGGCAGGCGTAACAAACTAGAATTCAATATTGATAAATGCAATCTTTTATCGTTTACCAGAGCCTCAAAAGTGTTGTTTTTCCAATACTCGATGCATGGCAGAGTTCTGTCACGAATATCATCTGTAAGGGATCTTGGCATTACGTTTGAGAGTAAACTGACATTTATTAGCCATATAGTTACCATTTGTAACAAAGCGCTTAAAATGTTGGGCTTCGTCATGCGTACTTCCCGGGTCTTTTCAGATGTAACGGTATTAAAACTTTTATTTAATTCTTTAGTTCGAAGCAGACTTGAGAGTGGGTCTATTGTTTGGGCACCGCACCAGTTGAAGTATGGCCTTATGGTGGAGAGGGTACAGAAGAAATTCTTGAGACTCCTTTACTTGAGGTTGTATGGATACTATCCGTGGCTTTATCCAACTGACTTTCTCTTAGGCATGCTTACATACTGCAGTCTGCAATTTAGAAGAAATCTTTATTTAGCTACGTATTTTTTTCGACTTATACAAGGTATAAATGAGAACTCTGCCATTCTGGGCAGTGTTGACCTGTGTGTCCCTGATAACTATCTTAGAAATAGAGACCACCAGTTGTTTATTCTCCCAAGGTACAGAACCAACCTGCCACTGGTAATGCCAATTGGGAGAGTGATAACTATGTTCAACGAAATTGCTTCGGGTGTTGATATATTCCACCTACGTGAGAATGAGTTTAGGTGGATGTTGTTTTATAAAATCTTAAAATAGGGTCTGCTTAACTCATCCGGTGTACTTCCTTGTACCTATCTAATTCATCTACTGATATATCTCTTTTTTTATGTAATACTGTTATATTTATATATCTTTCTTTCTAAATGTCATGTTGTGAACGTCTTAAACTTATAATTTGTAATGTCCACAATATGTTAAAAAAAATAAATGAATTGAAAATGAATTGAATTGAATACAATTGTGAAGTCTTATTATCCTTTATATTTATTTTAAACATTTGATGACTGCATAAAGTATTTTTTGACATAACATAGTATTCTTTTAAACCTCTCGATCTAATGTTTTAGAATATAGTCATATTTCAGTAGGTACATCCATGTGTAGTGGTGTTAAGATTTTTTATATTTATTAATTTTTAAATGCATTTATAAAACCATTACTAAAATTTATGTTGACATTATTATAGTGAAATATTTACGATAAAAAATTATATTTATAATCTCTGCGATCCCAAATTTGACAAGAATTAGGCATTTTGTTATTCAAAAAATGGGTACGATTAACACATTTGAGGATAATTCTAAAGATACTAATTATAAGCTATGTCTTTGACCATTGAAATGTGATAAACATCCTATGAATAATGATTGTTTTATAACAATTATTGAACTAAGAATAAGGTAGTATTTTTTTTGAAATACGCCATTTTTATTGGCATTTCCCAGTTGATTAAGCTATAATACACGGCCGTACCCGTAAATTGACAAACGATAACTCAAGTAGGGAGTAAGATCATGTAAACGCGCGAAAATTTGATAAGAATTAGGCATTTTATTATTCAAAAAATGGGCAAGATTACCACATTTGAAGATAATTCCGCTTGAATGAAAGATGGATATACTAACTGTCTGTCAGTAATTCCTTTAACTTTGACAGATGAAGTGGGTAAAAAATATTAAACAAAAAATAAACAATCAAATCAGTATAGACTAAAAAACGACCAACACAGTGAATACATTAAATTAATGTCGTTGTTTTCTGATGAAAACTTGTCAATAGACTTGTCAAATTTTCAATGATCAGGTCCGATTCGATGTATCACAATGCGATTGAAAACCAAAAAATATTATCATGACGTTGTTTATACGTACATATTGAGTTATTAATTTTATTTATATTTTTTTGTGGAATAATGACATAGCAACACAGTTGATATCATCATTATTATGACGCTTTTCACTTGTCCACGATTTAATTTTAGTGGTAAACAATTTTTTTCTGTATCAAGCGTAACCTGATGGTTTTAATGATAGTTCCCTTTTCCACAGTATTGTATTGTCAAATTAAACTATATCAATTTTATAAGGGTTTTTTTTAAACTTTTTTTTATTTCATAAACTACACTAACATGTCATGGGGCCTAATGCCAGTAGTATTGTTAGTAATAGAAATGAAACAATTACAAACACCCAGACTTTGAGAACATCACATAAATATATTGTGACTTCGCCAGGATTCGAACCCAGATTCATCGGATAAAAGGTTAGCGACTTATGCACTGGGCAACGAAAGCCGAGACCTTATCTTGCAGAAACATTGTTTTTAACGGGTTTCAGAAGTTATAAGTGAACATTGCATATTGTGCAAAATTATACACATGATGTGTAATTACGTAGATTTTGACGAACTATATTCAGATAATGGCACATAATTGTGAATTACGATGGTAGTGATAGTAATTGATTACCTTTGAGTGCAATGCGGTAATTTCGTTCAAATTATCACCATTTATTTCAATATGCAATAATCATCAGTTTTATACTATTAGTTTACCACATTGAATTCAAAGTAAGAGCAATAACTAGCACTATCATCGAAGCTTAGAGTTTCATGTCACGGCCTGACTATAATAGTGGGCCAAGCCCAATTGAGAATGTCATATAATGCGAAACAGGTCATGGTTTATTAAAAAAAATGAAAAACTACTACAAATATAACAAAATATTACATCAAATTATTACCATTAATATCAATATACTTACAAATATCATCATGTTATACGATTAGTTTACCATATTGTATTCGAAGTATGAGCAATAACTAATACTATCATTGAAGCTTACAGTTTCATGTCACGGCCTGACTATAGTGGGCCAAGCCCAATTGAGAATGTCATATAATGCGAAACAGTTCATGGTTTATTAAAAAAATTAAAAACTACTACAGATATAACAAAATATGACAACCATAATATGTACCTATAATTCTATTTATACCTGTTTTTCAATTTGTGTTTGGAGTCAGAGTATGGATTTAATTGGTTGAGCAAGTAGCTAAAATCCATTTCTCGTAAAAATAACCAATAATATGTTAATACGAAACCCTGTGGAGGTCCATAATATGATCGTATTAGGATCGGACATGGTAAAGTAAAATGATTGTGTTGTATAAATATTTGTTAATCATAAAACACAATTTTAAATATTTATATAAGTAGGTATTATAATATTCATAATAATAATATGGTTAAACAATAAAAAAAAAAGTAAATTATATAATAATAATATAATAATTGTGTTGTTATTTCTTTGAAACATAATATATGCATTATAGATAGCCAAGACGTATTTCATGAAATGACAATTATATTGAACTAAAGTAGTTATGCGGAAAATACGTGCAAAATAGAATACAGTACAGTACATTTTCATTACATATTATATATTATTGAATTACCAATGTCTAGCTAGTCGGGAAATCAGTTAAAAATCGATTGCAAGATTTGTACTGGATAAACAACCACCGGAAAAACAAGAATACGAGCTAATAAAAACGTTGTAAAATAGTATTGCCCATGTGCATTTTTTATTTGAAACAATTCATTTTTTTTTTAGAATTTGTTAGGTTACTATAAAATATTAATATGAGGGGGTGACATGGATATTTTTGAAGCGTAGAAGTGGGACATGGCATAAATAAGGTTGGGAACGCTAATTTAGACGTTTAAGTGATAGTTATTATCATTGCCACCACATCATGAGGCGGGCCCCCAGACTAGGATGTTTGGCGGCCCCCCCTACCTATCGCTAAGGGTAAAGGCAGTGTGACGCACTGTAGTAGAGTTTTCCAAATGGTGTACGCGGTAAAATTAAGGTGTATTTTTTTTTGCGATTTTTTGTATTTTTAATATGTAAATCCGTTTGAATTAAGGAGTTGTCGAGTATCGGCACACAGTTAAAAATTGCATCGTACAACCAAATATTTTAAATCATTAATAACATTGACGTAAAATAGCGCCGCAGGCGACTTTTTTTACTATTAGAACAAATTTGTGATCTGTGTTTATCTCAGCCCTTCCTGAGCCCGGCCCCCCAGGCTAGAGCCCTGTCAGCCCCCCCCCTTGTGTGGGCCATGGTTATTAATAAACCACAAGCAAAGTCATTGTAAAATACATTATATACCTATACGCTGATTGTTTGTTATTATATTTTACCCATATTTCACTGAATACTATCTTAGAAGATAACCAAAATTTAAAAATATATAATTCAAGGGTTTCTCCAACCAAAAAAGTTGAATAATCACTTGTGTAAACAAAGAATGAGCTCAAAATGCAATGACAGAATAATTCTCTCTACTAACAATACACAATTGCACTTAATTACAATCGGAAACCCGCAATAACTGACTAATCTTCTGTTTCCTCACTTTCGCAAATATCTTCCAGCCTGTTAAATAATGTGTAGTCCAAATGTCTCAATGATATCTGTTTCTTGAACAGCATCCATTGTTTAATTGCCATTTTCCTGATTATTCTTCTCGTCAACAATGTTATTTTATAATTTCACAATAACTATGATTACATTTTTAACCACTCACTCTCTATTTTGTAAATTATTATTGTATAAATAAGCCAAATTAATAAATAATTTTACTAAAACTTAAATTACTTTTTGGAAGTTGTCACCTTGGACGATTGTCGTCAGCTCCAACTTGATATAGATAATATATTAAATTGGGGCAGGCGTAACAAACTAGAATTCAATATTGATAAATGCAATCTTTTATCGTTTACCAGAGCCTCAAAAGTGTTGTTTTTCCAATACTCGATGCATGGCAGAGTTCTGTCACGCATATCATCTGTAAGGGGATCTTGGCATTACGTTTGAGAGTAAACTGACATTTATTCGTTTTCGACCATGTCCGATCCTAATAGGATCATATGGGCCTCCACAGGGTAGAGGTTTGTATTAACAGATTTTGTTTTTTACGAGAAATGGATGTCAGCCACTTGCTCAACCTATTAGGTCCATACCCTAATTGAAAAACAATATGTGTAGTTGCCAGACCCAGGATTCGAACCTGAGACCCACGGCGTGATAGTCCAACGCTTAAGCCGCGCGGCCACCGTGGGTCACATTTATTAGCCATATAGTTACCATTTGTAACAAAGCGCTTAAAATGTTGGGCTTCGTCATGCGTACTTCCCGGGTCTTTTCAGATGTTACGGTATTAAAACTTTTATTTAATTCTTTAGTTCGAAGCAGACTTGAGAGTGGGTCTATTGTTTGGGCACCGCATCAGTTGAAGTATGGCCTTATGGTGGAGAGGGTACAGAAGAAATTCTTGAGACTCCTTTACTTGAGGTTGTATGGATACCATCCATAGCTTTATCCAACTGACTTTCTCTTAGGTATGCTTACATACTGCATTTAGCTACGTATTTTTTTCGACTTATACGAGGTATAAATGAGAACTCTGCCATTCTGGGCAGTGTTGACCTGTGTGTCCCTGATAACTATCTTAGAAATAGAGACCATCAGTTGTTTATTCTCCCAAGGTGCAGAACCAACCTGCCACTGGTAATGCCAATTGGGACGGCGATAACTATGTTCAACGAAATTGCTTCGGGTATTGATATATTCCACCTACGTGAGAATGAGTTTAGGTGGACGTTGTTTTATAAATTCTTAAAATAGGGTCTGCTTAACTCATCCGGTGTACTTCCTTGTACCTATCTAATTTATCTACTGATCTATCTGTTTTATTTAATACTGTTATATTTATATATCTTCGTTTCTAAATGTCATGTTGTGAACGTTTTAAACTTATAATTTGTAATGACCACAATATGTTAAAAAAATAAATAAATTGAAAATTAAATTGAAATTGGTCTTTATAACATCAAAGCATTGAAGGTTGTCGCCGCGATCAATTCCCACTAGCCAGTGACGTCCCTAGACAAAATGTCGTCCCATTTTTATACAGTATTTTTTATCATCCTGTCATGACACCAATATCTAAGAAAGGTGTTGCATGGATACGTTACTACCCTACCCCTAACAGTAATTGTAAAAAAATTGAATTTGTCACATATTTGGTACATAGGTTACGTTGTTATTACATTATTTTTATGGTTATATTTATTATTAAAATTTAGATTATCAAGTTTTCAATTTTTTACGGTTTAGATTTTTGACTAATTCATAGTTTTAATATTTTTATATTTATTTTGAAAAACATCGATTTTTATAAAAAAATATAAATGTGAATAACTTGAAATCCTTTTTATTTAAATGAAATCTTATTTAGGTATGGTCCCAATATTTAAGCTCGATTAATTTTGCAACACAGTATGCTGGTATAACAATATTTAAGTATATTAAAACAGACACTAACAAAAAAAATTAAAAATTCATAAAATACAACATAAAATTCGATTTTTTATCGAAATTGAAATTAAATATCGCACCATCGCAACTAAATTGCCACAATCCAAAAAACGTCAAACAGAGAAAATCAGCTTTGAAGTTTTTACCTTTCGCATTTACCATTTCTAACCGTTTTTATCATTTCGCACAGTACAAAACTGTGTTTTTAAAATAGTATGTTTAGATATTGAATGAAGTTTTGACTTGAATTTGATAACTTAGAGATATGACATTTTCGGTACATACACTATGAACGATAGACAATGAAACGTAGTAATTAACTCAAAACACATAAATTTGGACTTGTGGCGGTTTAGTTGCGAGGGTGCGATATAAGCTTTTAAAAATTGATACTATTTTTGAACTGCAGAAAATTTTTGCGGCCCACCAAAAAATCTTCGCGGACCACATGCAGGCGACGCATTTTTAGTTGCCGATATTGGCCGTATAAATATATACTTACATGTATCGTAGGGACTTACCCTAGTAAGTATGGTTATCGCGCTCTAAGGGCATCTTGAAACGGAAAAGCTAAAAAACCACTGGCATACATACATAGGTACATACTCGTATATGCATGTTTCTCATACTAATAAATGTCTTGTTTTTTGTATGTTTCAGGTTCAAAACTGGCCACAGTAAATAGCGTAAAAATCACAGGCTGCGACAGCTCTCACACAGAATGCACCCTTAAGAGAAATACAAATGTCACCTTCAACATTGATCTTACGCCAAGTGAGTATTATCTGATTTAAGTTACAATTAACGGTGGAGATTGGTTGTTAGCTATTCGCTCGTGTCGCAACCAAATGATGGATCTAAATAAAGTGATCGAAAAAGAAAACAATAAATGAATATTTACTAGCAATGTCTTGACCTGGATGGATGGACCTTGGTATGGACCCCACATCCTGAAGCGGGCCTTCCTTACCTATCGTTAAGTTAGAGGGCAGTGTGATACTTTACAGCAACTTTTCCCAACAGTTATTCTACAGAACCCAGTAGAATATCAGCAGAATCAGATACAGTAGGACAACGTGACAAGATCATAACATAACAATGAAAAAGGGGACATACAAGAAAGATTTTCACGATGTAATAGATGTCGTTAAACCAATTTTCTCAAATACGATATAAAGAATGTTTCACACTAAGACCTAAAATTTCCTGTTTAGATAAAAAAAAAATACAGAAGCCCACAATTACTATGTTTTTTTAGCAACGACACACGATAATCAAAAATTGAAAAATACATATTAGGCTAAGAATGTAACGTTCTATATATTGAAGATACACAATTTGATAAGCATTTCATGTAAGAATTACTAGTTAAAATCGTCGTAATTGAATAGAATGCCCGTAGTTTAATTGGAAAAGCACACACACTGGCGCGAATCCAGCGGTTCCAGTATTCAAATCCTATGTATGTTACAAACATTTTTAAAATAGCTATTTTATTTTAATTTTGAATTACAGATTCATTTCTACCAATATTTATTAAATATAAACTGAATTGTGACTTTTTGACAGTGCTATAAGGAAAAAATCGCATTGCTTGCAAGCCTGAAAATGATTTTATAGTTGGACCATACTTATTTAGTTTAAATGAACAATCACATGAAATTGAAGTAACTAAGTACTATAGTAAGTGACTAAGTAACCATAGCAAACGAACATCAAGAGACAATACTGTCAAATTGTAAATAATTCGAATATTCTTTTTCTATTACTAATTCAACCATACTAAATTCATTATAATAGCTATCAATTAATGTTCTACTATAAAAAGTTCATATGATTTCTTTTGTGTAAATATCAGTGACGAAGGGTGGAGGTAGGCTGTTAAGATCCAATATAAATAGTGCATATAAAATTTTGTCAGTCAAACGTATTTGTTTTCATTTTGACTACATTGTGTAGATAGTATTTGTTAGTTTTTTTTTTAAATTCAATTAAACCCAGCCTAATCAAAGCCATAGGAGATAATAGTAAAAAAATATTCATTTATGTATAAAATATCTCAAATTATGTCATTAAGCCATACGTACAAACAAAAATTATAACCTGTAATATGTACCTTTACTTAATTCAATGAAAACAAACAAGTATGACTGAAAAAGTGTGCACTATATTTTTGGATCGCACATCGCATACCTAAACTCTTATGGTTTGTAATAAACTACTTCTTTTATTCAATGAATAATTCACAAGATTTTGACAATGTAACATTCCATAATATATTGAACATACATAACTTGAAAACACCTCAGATATATACCCACTAGAAAAATCATATTTGAAAAAAAATATTTGACGAGAGCCGGGCGTCGGTTAGGAATTAAGGTAATTAATATACCTTGATTTAATTAATACACCAATGTGTGCTATCCGTGCTCACGTATGGCTGCGAGACGTGGACCCTCAACACGAGAGATGTCCAAAAGTTAAGAGTCACACAGCGAGGCATGGAGAGGTGCATGTTGGGCATCACGCGAAAGGACCGTAAGAGAAACGAATGGGTTAGGAAGCAGACAAGAGTACGCGATGTAATAGACGTTGCTAAACATCTGAAATGGAGATGGGCGGGGCACATTGCTCGCCGAAAGGACGGCCGCTGGACAAATGCCGTCATCCATTGGTACCCAAGGGGTACGAAACGGCCACATGGTCGCCCTAAAAGCCGCTGGATTGACGAACTGGTAAAGTTCGGCGGAAATACGTGGCAGTGAACGACACAGGACCGAGAGAGTTGGAGAAAGCTTGGGGAGGCCTTCATCCAGCAGTGGATTGACCCCGGCTGATGATGATGAATATACCTTGATTTAATACACAAAAACCGATAGTCAATAATAACACAATTTGATAAGCATTTCATGTATGGCCTACTAGTTTAAATTGTCGTAATTAGATAGGACGCTCGTAGCATAATTGGTTAATGCACAGATTGGCGCGACACCAATTGTTATACGAGTTCAAATCCCATCGAGTTTTGTATTTTTTCTCAAATATGATTTTTTCTAGTGGGTTTATATCTGAAGTGTTTTCAAGTTATGTATGTTCAATATTATGGTTTGGTTTAGCAAGGGTTTAATTGAACTTTAAAAACTATCCAGCATCATCTGCAAGTTGTATTCTTAGTTCAATGAAAGTAAATAAGTGTGACTGACAAAGTTTAGTGTGCACTATGTCGAATCTTAACAGCCACTGGTAGATACAGTGCAAACTCTTTGAATCCATTGTTATTAATTTATATTTTTTAATTTTTCAGACACAGTCGTCAATAAAATCAACACTGTTGTCCATGGTGTGATGATGGGCATGCCTGTGCCTTTCCCGCTACCTCACCCAAACGCCTGCCAGGGTACAGGTCTCGACTGTCCACTGAAGGCGAACGAAAAATACAGTTACCAAGCTGTGATGCCCATACTTAAAGCGTACCCCAAGGTGAACGTCGATGTGAAGTGGGAGCTGGTGAACGAGAAGAACGAAGATTTGATTTGCCTCATGATCCCCGCTAAGATTCAATGAGCACGGCACTGAAATGGCGGCAGGCTATCTGTGTAAAGATTTTTTTTTAGTCTGTCACATTATTAGGATATATTTTTTTATATTTTTGTCGCACTGTTTTGCGTGAATTGGCAATTGTTTGTGCATACACGACGAATACGGACTGCTGATTAAATAAAATTAGAAAATCCAAATTAAATCTTCTTATTTTTGTTTTTGTAATATTCGAATATATAACGTTAGGGGGGAGATGCAGAGATGTCACTGTTACATTATCCCAACAAACATAAGTGACGAGGTCATCAAATAATAGTGTTACCAACTCTCATTGATAAAAATAACTATATAATTTGAACACACTTCTGAGAAATAAATAACTAAGTAGGATTCGAATATGCGCCCCCTGGTATTCTCACCTATTAACTCTGACCACTCAGTGGCGCACCCAGGGGAAGGGGGCATGGGGCACTGGCACCCCCCAAATATGAAAATTATGAGAACGATTTTAAACATTGAAATTGAAAGCCAATAAACTATACCTTTGGGCTTAGACAAATAAAAACACTGGCAAAAAAATGATTTGTAATTCTCCAGCACCCTTTTTAGAACAATTTCTTAGATTTTAATTTCTAACACAAAAATTTCGAAACACTAATGTCAGGTTTTTTTAGAAACCCAATCCTTAATGGAACTGTCAAAAAATTCTCGGTGTCCACCCAAATTCCGGAGTGGTGTAGATCATGGCTGGGGAGGGCTGACAGGACTCTAGCCTGGAGGCCCGGGCTGTGGGGGGCCCGGCGTGTCAGGTTGACCAGATAAGTGAGATAAACACACATCATAAATTAGCTTCAATAGTAAAAAAAAGGTTTTTTTTTTTTTTGATTATTATATTGTGTTGATACTCGACAGCTTCATTATTAAATTGGATGTATTAAAAATCGCCAATAATTCACTGAATAAGTACCCTTAATTTGAACTAAAACACAATTTGAAAAAGTTAATGTAGTGTTTCACACTGCCTTTAATCTTAGCGGTAGGTAGGGGCCCGTCAAATATCCTAGCCTGAGGGCCCGTTTCAGGATGTGGGGACCATGGTGTAGGTACACCGAGTGCAATAGACAAAATACCGATAAACGAGAAATTAGGCTGTGAAGAAGAAAACGAGCCTATCGGACTAATTTACATTCTCCACCTTGGGCCCCCCCAATATTAAATCCTGGGTGCGCCACTGTGACCACTAAGTTATTTGTCCTATCTAATTGCGACAAGAGCTGTTTTATTATAGTGATTAAGTATTTTTTAAGACGTGTTTTCAAATTATATACCAATGTTCAATCAAATGATGTTACATTCTTAAATCTTGTGAATTATTCGTTGAATAAATAAAATAGTTTATTAAAAATACTTAAGTATGTCAACATAAATAGGTTAAGAATGTAAGATAGATGGAAAAAATTAATGCTAGATTTTCACAAAATTAAAAAAAAAATCAAAAATAAGTCTCCAATGATTGACAAGCGGAAACGTGTAGGCTTATAAAGTAGTGAATCTCTGGTCCAATTCCCGGATTTGGCGAATTCACATATTGTTAACATATGATATACATAAAATAAGACATAAACAAAATCTTACCAACGTGTGGGTATATTAGACGGAATTTAGAAAAGGTGAAAGTATTCAGGAATCTGTAAAGCAGTTAGGTTCTGGATGGAATTATCTTTTTAAGGGGAAAACCTAACAACACTGACGATTAAAGTTTCGGAAGGGATAGTTAATTTAAATAATGGATTACAACTTAAATTATAGACGGAATTTTCATTTTGGGCAGAAACTCCGACAGCTTTGAGGGGAAATTTTTCCGAAGGGAGAGATAGACCCCTAGCGGATGTCGGCCACCATAAAAACGATCTTAGCTTTGTCGTCTGCTACCTGGAACAGTGCAGTGGAGATGCACTCGTACCAATCACGGAGGTTATTAAGCCACAAAATGCGGTGCCGTCCTCTGCTACGCTTACCATTGATCTTTCCTTGAATGACAAGTTGGGGAATACTGTACTTTTGTTCTTCATAATGTGGTCGAGGTACTGTAGTTTCCTGGTTTTGGTACTACGTAGAACTTCTCGATCCTTCCCCATTCGATTGAAAACTTGAACAACCTCCTAACGGGTTGTAAAAGTTGTTCCTATTGAGCAAGTTAGATTCTGGATATTTTTGTTGTTGTTGTGTGAATCATGTCTCTCGATTTATCTCGTTATTGTATTCGCAAATTCATAAAACTTGGCAACCCTAAGTGCAGGGCTTGAAATGGACCGGAACGCACCGGAGCGCCGTTCCTGTTCGTGAAATCATTCATTTCGAGCGCTGCCTAAGTGTGATGGTAAACGGTTATATTATTAGATAATATAAAATACAGGAGAGGAAAGCCATGTTTTGAAAATGCTTGGGCAAGAAATTTAAAACAAAATTTAATTCAACTATAATATTATTATGCATAATTCAGAAAAACCTCAGAAACACCCGTCGAAAAAATCTTGAAATAATAATAATAAAAATGTCATGATTCTTGTCTTCAATGCCTTCAATAAAAATAATGTGACATTTTTAATTCTTGGGAATTATCGATTCTACGAGTAATACGACAATTAAATTTAGGGCTATTGCCTTCAATAAGAACATTTGCAGCCCTTTATAGTGTATTTACTGTTTCTCTAAGTATTTCTTAAGCTTTTTAATGACGTTGAAAGGGATGTCAATTCAATTTAAAAATGTGATTGACAAAAAAAATCTACACACCTACTACCAAATAAGCGATTTTAAATCGTATATCAACGGTGCGAACTAGACACTTGTAAAGCCAGTGCTCACCTACGCATCGGAAACCTGGACATTAACTCTGCGAAATGAACGAGCCCTGAACATCTTTGAAAGAAAAATTCTTCGCCGTATATATGGACCGATCAGGGATGGCACCAATTGGAGGAGAAGATATAATGCTGAGATATAATCTACGAAGATTGCAGCGCAGTTCAATCAATTAAGATTAGGAGACTGCGATGGCTAGGTCATGTGCACCGTGTGAATGACAATGAACTGGCAAAAAGGGTGATGTCCAGCAATCCAATAGGACGTAGAAGAAGAGGGAGGCCAAAGATTCGCTGGTTAGATGGAGCTGCCAGTGACTGCCGTATTCTGGGGGTACCAAATTGGAAAGCGGCCACACTGGATAGGGACAGATGGAGGGAGCTGTTGGAGGAGGCCAGGACCCACATCGGGTTGTCGCGCCCCTGATGATGATGGTCAACGGTGCGATATCTAATTGCAGCGGCGCGTTTCTTTGATGCAAATAATGCAACTGATTCATCGCAAAATTAAAATATTGGCCTCCGAAGAGTTAAGGCTATACCTCAGTTGAGACACGGTCTAAAATGATCGTGGCTAGGCGATGCGCGGATTGCGGATCGCGGGTGCAAATGACGCATGCCAAACAAAATATAATTAATTTCTCATATAAATCCAACATGTGTCCATTTAATGTTCTGTTTTTTGTTACAATAATAATATATTCATTGACATGTTTTCTTTTTCAAGTAAATGGGTAACGTTTTTAGTCATCTTTACACGATTTAAGAATTGATACCCCCGTCGCCATCACGAAACAAATTGACGTGTTCCCAGCCCGACGTTCTCTCTCCGAATGGCAGCGAGTCCAAAATTTCGTCGCGCCTATAGTTGAAAATTATTTGCCGTTTCACTGATGTATCGCCTTAAAACCAGTTATAGAGTTAATAAATTATAATGAAATCTAAAAAAAGATGCGCATTTCTTCCAAACTGGGTTTTAAATGTAACCCGAAGCATAACAAAATCACTGTATTTATTATTTGGAAAAATAAAAATAGATTGTTATTTTTTTTTTCTTAGGGGGGGCTCTAAATGAGTCAGTGCGTCAGGCCTCTACAGTCTACAATCTACATCACTAAACATGCCACAGACTATTTGTTCCACCATATGCATCATAAAACCCCGAATTACCCTTGATTCAACGGACCTAAATAAAAAGATGGATTTATTAAATGGATTAAAAGATGGGTTTATTAAAAAGATGGATTATTTAAATTAAAAGATAGCAACATTGTAATTTATTGAGATATGAAAGATTGATATTAAAGATAGCAACATTGGATTTATTTAATGAATGGATTAAATGGATTTATTAAATGGATTAAAAGATGGATTTATTAAAAAGATGGTTTATTTAAATTAAAAGATAGCAACATTGTACGATTTTTGTTGTAGTAGTATTTGTATGATTAATCTACTGGATTTCTGGAGAACATTGGATGGGATTCTAAACCAACCATTTTAAAATAACGGATTCGTGTGTCACGAAATGCCCGAGAAGTATACATTGGTAATCAATTATTAACATAATAAGTGATCCAGTCATATTAGGTAAAATTACTCCTTACCTGGAAATAGTTCTAAACGGAAAGATAAAATTAATAATTGCGTAAACATGATGCCAAAGTGCCCAGTAATTAATTACATATTGACAATCAACACTTAGAGTATCCTCCACGTGACCTTGCCATTGTACACAGTGACAAGGATTTGTGTGTATACGCAACCGTATAATTGCATTAGTAAAAGCCAGGCACTTGATTGGTTTACTCACATACGCCGTATAATTGTATTAGTAAATTCCAAGCACTTGGTTGGTTGGTTGATTGGTTTACTCACGTTTTATTTAAAAAAAAAAAAAAATTCCATATGGCAAGGTTACATGGAGGATACTCTACCGTTAACGTGGAGAATGGCGGACGATAAAAAAACAGTCTTTTTGTTAAGGGTGATCACCTCAGAAGTTGAGATTTCATAGACATTTATTGACAGAATTACGAACCTACACAACATTTTTTTTCATTATGAACCACCTTCAAGGCATCTCGGTTAGATGTCGTTATAATTATAATAACTACGTTGTTAATACTTAATATTCTATAAAACTAGTAAATAATAAGAATGAATCGGATACGGTAAATAAAATAAAATACAATGAAACATATAATTTGACATTGTACTGACTTTATTCATTAAATAAACTACTCAATGGTAATGGTTTACATTGTGCAAGGTCTGATAAAAAGTGTTGTCATGGAATGGAGGAATTAATGAACTATGCTGCGCACGGGACGCAATTACATGAGTCACTCTGTGGTGGTGGCGATGCACAGGATGGTGGAGGGGGTGCAGCACATGATGGGGGTGGTGCGACACACGAGACTGGTGGAGGAACAGCACATGGGGGAGGAGCAGGCGGAGGTGGAGCGCATGCTACTGGTGGTGAAGCTGCACATGGGTAAGAAGCAGGTGGAGGTACAGCACATGGTGGTGGTGGAGGTGCAGCACACGGAGGAGGGGCAGCTGGAGGTGGAGCACATGCTACTGGTGGTGGAGCTGCGCATGGGTAAGAAGCAGGTGGAGGTACAGCACATGGTGGTGGTGGAGGTGCGGCACACGTGGGAGGGGCAGCTGGAGGTGGAGCACATGCTACTGGTGGTGGAGCTGCGCATGATGGAGCCGCTGGAGCACAAGGCACACACGATGCAGGTGGCGGTGCTGGTTTAGGGACCGAAGCACACGGGGATGGCGCTGGTGGTGGAACGGCGCAAGCTGGGAGTGGTGGACATGGGGCACATAGGACAAGTGGCGGCGATGGAGCGGATGCGCATGCGGGTGGTGGTGGTGGAACGCATCCGCAGGGAAGGCATGCTGAATATGCACTCTGAAATTGTAAATATTTGTATCAATACAACGATTACTATAACGTGCAAACTTGGATGCTCGACACTTTGATTCTATTACACTTAATGTATATGCATATTCCGTAATTTAATTGGCCAAGTAGGCACACCAGCAGCTGGACTGCGATATATTATATATGGGTTCAAGTCCTATTCAATACAAATTGTTTACTACATTATTAGGGATTGCAACACCGAATGAATATATCAATACCGGTATTTCGGTATTTCTTATAGAATACCAGTATTAGAAAAAAGTACCTATCAAAAAATTATAGCTATTAAAAACTATTTAAAACAATATTTTATAGCAACCTAAAGTATCTACATATGTTTATTATGTTGACCGTTATATATGTATAGATCATAATATTTTAGAACTTATAACTTTTACAAATACAAATAAAGTTCGGATACCGAAAAATCTCTCTCAAATTAAACATTTATTTTGTTGGAAGTACTATCAACGTTGGATCAATAGTTATGGAATAATAGTTGGACATATTTGCCATGAATGTTTTCTTTTTCTAAATATGTTAATTCATCCCGACAATACTTAAGTAGGTATATTTGAGGGATATTGTTTTATTATTATTTAACTTTTGTTTCAGTCAATTTATTTGCGTTCTGGCAGCATTAATATTATACATTAAATTGAATATATACATAAAGTAACTAGTAGTAATGAAAAATAGCATTAAATTCATATTCGAAAAACATAAACGTGTAGGCTTTCTTAATACCGAAAATACCGGTATTTTGGAGTTTTGAAACCGGTATTTCGGTATCGACAAATAATTGGATACCGGTTTTGATATACCGGTATTGCAATCCCTAGTCATTATATTATCTGGACTCATTTGTTACTAGGGTGACTTAAAATACATTGTAGCCTCATCAGTGGGTCTATTCTATGCCTATCGACCGCTAAAGTGATAAAGTGAAAAATATTATCAAACTTAGGGTAGGTTTGTATCAAAATATTAGCACTTATTGTAACAATTACACGAAGCCGGTTTTTATTGTTGCAATAAGTGCTATATTTTAACAGCACCTATCTTGCTGCTGTTAAAATATCGCACTTATTGCAACAATAAAAACCGGCTTCGTGTAATTGTTACAATAAGTGCTAATATTTTGATACAAACCTACCCTAAGTTTGATACTATTTATCAATTTAGTGTTCGATAAGTATAGAATAGACCCACAGATATGAGTTACAAGGTGTGAGTCCAAATTCATATATTCAACTAAACCAATAAGTTAAGAGTGTACGTAAGAGAAACGGCAAATAATTTTCAACTGTATGTGGAACGAAATTACGGCCGCGTTCCCATTCGGAGAGCGATAATCGAGGTGTCTATATGTCGATTCGTTTTGTCATGGTGTCGGATGAAAATATTCTTAAATCGTGTAAAGATGACTAAAAAACTTTACGTATGTACTTAAAAAAGAAAACATGTCAATGAATATACTATTATTATTACGAATATCAGTGGGGCACCCAGGGGGGGGGGGGCAAGGCGCTTTGCCCCCCCCCCAAAAACATTGAAATTTAAAGCCAATAGATTAGACAAATAAAAACACGGCAAAAAAATGATTTGAAATTCTCCAGCACCCTCTTGAAAAATTTCTTAGATTTTAATTTCTAACACAAAAATTTCGAAACACTAATGTCGGGTTGTTTTAGAAACTCAATCTCTAATGGAAATGTCAAAAAATTCTCGGTGTCTACCCGAATTCCGGAGTGGTGTAGGTCATGGCTGGGGAGGGCTGACAGGGCTCTAGCCTGTGTGCCCGGGCTGTGGGGAGCCCGGCGTGTCGGGTTGACCAGATAAGTGAGATAAACACACATCATAAATTAGCTTTAATGGTAAAAAAAGTCGCCTGCGGCGCTATTATACTTCTTGGCCATGAACATTTTCAATTACTTATATAATTGTGCAATATATTTTTTGATTATTATGTGTCGATACTCGACAGCTCCATTATTAAAGTGGATGTATTGAAAATCGCCAATAATTCACTGTATAAGTACCCTTAATTTGAACTAAAACATAATTTGAAAAACGTTAATGTAGTGTTTCACACTGCCTTTAATCTTAGCGGTAGGTAGGGGGCCCGCCAAATATCCTAGCCTGAGGGCCCGTTTCAGGATGTGGGGACCATGGTGTAGGTACACCGAGTGCAATAGACAACGAGAAATTAGGATGTGAAGAAGAAAAAGAGCCTATGGGACTAATTTACATTCTCCTCCTTGGGCCCCCCCCAATATTAAATCCTGGGTGCGCCACTGACGAATATAATAATAAATATAACATAAAATGGACGCATGCTGAACTTTTATGGCAAATTATATTTCGTTCGGCTTGCGTCATTTGCACCCGCGACCCGCAATACGCGCATCGCCTAGTCACGATCTTTTTAGACCATGCCTCAGCTGAGGTATAGCCTTAACAGCAAAGAAATGCATACAATTGAAATTATATTTTACACGTTTTAATTTTTTGAATAGTCTAACAAAATATGGATAATATAGTTTACCTGTCCAGCCAAGAGAAGACACACGAACCCACTTAAAGTCTTTGAAACCATCTTGTTGTTGGTGTTCTGAGGTAGTCAGTCTCTGAATGATTATTATTTTGTTACCACGAGCTTTATATATTGTCATAAATCCATATAAATATAGGTACATAATCAAAATTATTACAAACGATAGTGTTATTTTACACAATACGCAAAACATACCGTACGTGTCATTTTCAAAAAACAAATTGTAGCATGTAACTTAGCTATTTGTTGGATTGCATTTTTTAATAAAACAAAATTGTATCTAGTAATTAATCGTATTGGCGTTTACGTGTTAGTGGTTTTAGAATCCTGAGATAGTTTAGGGTCATTTTGAAAATAGGTGCACACATACTTTAAATTTATTAAATCCAAACATGTTAAACTACTCTTATGCTGTGCTATTATTCCACGGAACTTTATTAGGACTCGGAACTGGATGCTAGTTGGGACTTGATAAATCTTCGTACACATTAAGAGTTTTAGAAGCGCCACAAATGCCTCAAAAAACGCCGGCATACCGTGACACCCTCGCTTTGGGTACTCCCTGTCAGAAATGGAGAAATGAAAGAACCAAGCAGCCTCTTCACATATTATAATGTGAAGAAACTTATACTTATATAAGACGTAATGGCGATAAAAGTTAATTATTTGAGAATTGTTAATGACTTTGCGGCAGAAAATTGGATGGATTTTTTATGGAATTTGTTCAGGGTCTCTTCAAATATCAAGCGCAACTCACTGATTCGAAATCATTTGAATAGGTATATAGTAAAGAAATAAAAAATCAAACCAATTTAATATCATTATAGGTCACTAGACAGAATTACAGAACTATTACAGAATATAATTATACCAAGATCTGAACAAAACTGATATATGCTTAAGCGTCAATTACATTGAGCTTTTTTACGAGCTTTTTGTTGGCGAATTTATAATCTGCCTGTAAAGTCGCCCAGTGTAATCATCGAACAAGCTAACAAGCAGGTTGTAAACACTCCACCGAGAAAAGTTGATTGCCGGTCAACTTTACACGCTACACGCTGGCGTGTGGGCCTACTGCGTCTGCGCAGTAGAGCGCAGTAGCAACCTCCCGGTAAAAAAACGAACTACGTTCTGTCAAAATAGTCGCTGGCTTGTGGCTTCTCAGCGAATGGAAAGTTTTGTGTGTAATCATCAAATCGCAGTAGCTGAATTGCCCGCTTTTAAATTCGCCAACAAACAGCTCGTAAAGAAGCTTAATGTAATTGACGCTTTAGACTATAAATGATATATGAGTGAAATAGAGTTAAATGGTAGTGATATGAGTTAGTATTAGAGTTAAATTGAATTAACTGGGACGAAAGGATAAGTTTTACTGCCGTGAAGCTACTTTATCGGTGATAAGCAATTCTGTGCGGTGAGTTTTAATTAAACAATGTGTTTTTTAGTCAAAGAATAAAGCTGTGATATATTTATTGAAAATTAGTAATATACATACTTAAGAAAAATAATGACGGTTTGATGCTTAAAACACAGTAAATCCTCTAATATGTAGAGCATACATATTTAGATTATTAGTTTTATAATATGACTTTAAGAACAATGCATAATTTAAAAAAAAATGCAATCGATAAAGATTATTCTGGAAGTGGGATTAATATTTTTTTGGATTATTCAAATTTATCATTATCTGAAAATGTACTTTCATTCCAAGTATTCTGGGTATTTGGAGTTCAACTGCGCGTCATGTTAATGTAACTGTATTTATGTGTTGACCCATAGAAACGGCCTCATTTAGCAGTTCTATCTAGTCTTATTTCTTACGCTATGATGTATATCGGTAATATACTCTTATGAATAATTTATTCAGTGGTGCAGCGCTCGAAATGGACCGGAACGCACTGGAGGTCAGCTCCTGTGAAACTCCTAAAATTATCGCTCCGTCTCGTGGAAAATGTGAAGTAGGTATTAAAAAGTTATAAAACTAAATTAATTCATATATTTTTTTGAAAGTGTAAACGAAACTTGTCGGATTTATAGTAAAAAATATATATTTAAGATGTAAACCTCAATTTTTGTCTGCGGCGTCGATAAAATTATGCTCCAATCTTGCTTGCCAAAAGTTTATAGATATTCACTTCATTTGACCGTCTGAACTTGGCAGATATATGTCTATATGATACCTATATACAAAATTATTACATAAAATATGGAAATATTTTTGGAAAATTATCGAGCACACTGGTTCTTAAAATCTTCCATTTCGAGCGTTGCAGTGGTGAAATGTTATTAAGTAGGTACGCATTGCAAATTAAATGCATTCCATGTTCACCCCATTAATTATTAATATTTAAATTCCTTTGCTATATCAAACTTATTGTGTTTAAAACTAGTATATATTATAGATACATCTTTCTTCCATCCTGTATGTTTTCCACAATATTAAGAACATTTCTTGGAAGAAATCTAAAAGATGCCACAAGCTGAATCTATTTTGACAGTACGGATATTATGCAGTTTCACAGCTTGACATTTTTATTAAAATCAGTGGTGGTTTAAGGGGGATCATTATGCCAACAGAGAACAGAGAATCTAGCGGAAAAATACGAAGCTTGCAATTTGAGATTTTTTTTTTTGATAATTTACAATTTCAACTGTATTAATTAATAAATTTTCTCCTCAAAACGCAACCTCTTAGGCCTTGCACTTAGCGCTCATCCAGTGTATGCGCGTTCGGTGGAGCGTTGAGCGGCGCGCGCAACTCAAACGTATAACGTACAATAGCGGCCTTTAGTGCCCATACGCACTTGCGACAGGCCGCATCGCGGCTAGCCGCAGCGGCCTGCCGCAATTGCTATGGGCTCTTACACACACATTCTTTACCGCATGCTCAAGAACGTACGCGCCGGAACCCGTTATTGAGCGCGTAATATCACACGCGTCAGATGTCTGCTGCTACAATTCACATGTCAACTATATCCTGCGCGATAGCACAACGTTTTGCGCATGTTTTGAGGAGCGCGCGCCGGGACTGAGCGTCTAAAGGCATATCGCGCGTTCATTACGGCGTGATCGTGGAAGTCGTTGGATCGTACAACAATTCAACGGTTTTAGTAAGAGTGTGTGTGAGTGTGTTATTTTGACACACTGCATTTTGACATTTAGCTCAAACACAGTTTCGTAAACAAACCATTCTTGAGATAAAACAATTTAATCAAATCCTTCCGCACGTAACATAACCAAAATATAACGCGTGAATAAGTTTAGCTTTAATTTTATACAAGAAGGCATCTGTACACACTTAATTTGTACATTATATGGATATACAAAGAAGAAATATTATACTAGCTGAGCTTGTGCAGGCGCAAGTATAAGTTTAAATCAAAACGAAAAAAGAAAAGTCTGGAAAAGACGGTGTTTTGGTCACTTACCGTTAATTCGTTAATTACGTCAAAACTATCCCGATGATTTAAAAAATTATTTAAGAATGAACAGTAGTTCATCATTTGATCACAGATTTATTCTCATTATCCCCGATCTCCTAATCCATATGTGACATGCTTGCCGTTGGAAGCTCTTGGTCCTTCGTGAAGAGCAGCAGATCGTAATACCAAAATGATGGCTCGTATACCTACTTCACCTCTTCCGCTACCGCTACGTCGACTTTCCTCTACTTTTTTAAACTCTTTCCGAAAAGAACCCTTAAGGCTTTGAATTTTTTTACTACAAAGTCTCTATTAGCCTCGGGAAATCCTCTCTCTTTGAAGAAATTAATTATTTTTGCATACGCCACATCGCGTAAATTTCTATTTTCATATGTCGCCGATTTGATTCTCCACAAACATGGGAATATTTTATACATGTCCATAAGGTCACTTGGGGAGAAAAATTGCGAACGTCCATTTGTGATGAACGTAGTAAAACGTTTTGACGTACGGCACACGTGAAAGATTAAACGTGGTAAAATGTGTTAAAAAACGACTTGACAAACGGCACGCGTGAAAGATTGGACGCGACTAACCTCACTCTTTCCGCTGTTCGCTACGCGACTTTAGACACACGATCATTTCCGTGCGACATCGCGCACACGAGGCTTTCACACAGACAAGATTGTGTGTGTGCAGGCCGCTAATGTCTTTTTTGGTTATACATTTATACGTTTGAGTTGCGCGCGCCGCTCAACGCTTCGCCGAACGCGCCTACGCTGGACGGGGCCTTTGGGTTTCATTGGCGCGTAATCATGTTTACTTAATTATTTCATCAATCCAGAAAAGAATTTTCAACATCTCTAGAATACCATACGATGGAGACACTTCGTCCAACGATAATATTATAACTTCATACTCATAACTTGAATTGACACTAAAATTTAAAAGTGTGGATTTAATTGGCGAACACGTCATATTATTAACGTTCAATAATGAAACAGATCCTGTGATTTTCGTTCGTTTAGATTTATCATTTTTTTAGATCGTTTCCGAAAATTTAGAGAATTATTAAAACAGCAGGGTGGTCACATCAGAAGTTGTGATTTCATAGAGACATCTGTTGACAGAATTTCGAAACATACACCACATTTTATTATGAATCATCTTCGAGGCATCTTGACTAAATGTCGCTATAATTATAATTATATTCGTAATAAATATTCTATAAACCCAGTAAATAATAAGAAAGAAATGGATAATAGAATAATTCAGTACGTACATGTAAATAAAATTAGAACAAATAATGAAACTAAATTAATCTGATATTGTAATAATTTTATTTATTAAATAAATCAATCAATGGCTATGGTTTACAGTTTACACTATGCAAGATCTGATAAAAAGTGTTGTCATGGAATGGAAGAAATAATGAATTACGATGCGCAAGAGACGCAATTGCATGAGACAGCCTGTGCTGGTGGCAATGCACAGGATGGTGGTGGAGGTGCAGCACATAATGGGGGTGGTGGAGCGGCATATATTGGAGGCGGGGGTGGTGCACATGCTACTGGTGGGGGTGCAGCACATGATGGGGCTGGTGGAGCGGCACATGATGGGGGTGGGGGTGCTTCACATGATGGGGGTGGAGGAGCGGCACATTGAGGAGGTGGGAGGGGTGCACACGCTACTGGTGGGGGTGCAGAACATGATGGGGCTGGGGGTGCGGCACATGGTGGTGATGGAGGTGCAGCACACGGAGGAGGAGCTGCTGGAGCACAAGGCACACACGATGCAGGTGGCGGTGCTGGTTTAGGGACTGAAGCACACGGAGCTGGCGCTGGTGGTGGAACGGCGCAAGCTGGGAGTGGTGGACATGGGGCGCAGAGGACAGGTGGCGGCGATGGAGGTAAAGCGCATGCGGGTGGTGGTGGTGGAACGCATCCGCAGGGAACGCATGCTGAATACGCACTCTGAAATTGTAAATATATGTACTTATCAATAAAATGGTTACTACAACGTGCGAATTTGGATGCTAGGCACTTGGATTCTATTAAACCTAACGTATATGTGTATTTCTGAAGTTATTATTATGTTATACGAGATTAAAACCTTTTAGCTATACCTACATGTCCGCTTCCAGACAACGCATATTGTCATTAATCAATTATTTTCTGGAGTCATTTATTACTAGGGTGACTTAAAATACATTGTAGCCTCATCAGATATGAGTTAAAAATATGAGTCAAAATCCATAAGATTAACAATAACTAAACCAATAAGTTTACAGCAAAGAAATACACGATGAATGTTCAGTGAAAATAGTAAAATTGAAATGATCTCGTATACTTACGTTTAAACTTCTAGTCTTATAAAATAATGGCAATATTGTTTACCTGTCCAGCCAAGAGAAGACACACGAACCCACTTAAAGTCTTCGAAATCATCTTGTTGTTGGTTTTCTGAGGTAGTCAGTCTCTGAATGATTATTATTTTGTTACCACGAGCTTTATATACTTCGACAAATCCATTTTATGAACATACATAATCAAAATAATTATAAACGATAATGTTATTTTTCACACAACGCAAAATATACCGTAATTGTCGTTTAAAAAACACTAATATTTGCACGCACTTTATTTTGTTGAAATTCATTTTTTCACACACCAAAATATTTGCTAAATTTCATAAGCAAAATGCAGACTATAGTCTTATTATGTCAACATATCCATGCATTTTAAATATAATTAATCTGAAGACGTTAAAATACTAGAACAGGAGTCGATGAACATGAGTAAATTACCCAAAATAGGATTAAAAGTAAAAGTTTTGAGGTGATGAAAATTTAGATGAGTAGGGACGTTCTGTGGTGGTAAGCAGGTCATGCGTTGCATGGCCCCCAGGCCAGGCTCTTTGGCAGGATCCCTACCTATATTTTAGCAACCGTAGTGAAATAGATAAACTTTTTTTAACAATTAGAGAACATTTCTGATGTGTGTTTATCTCATTAAACTGGTCGGCCCGCCACACCGGGCTTCCTCTGAGCTCGGGTCTCCAGGCTAGAGCCATTTTAGCCGCTCCCTTGTGGGGGAAATGACTAATATACCAACCAATAGAATTTGGTAATTTTATAATTTTCTTGAAAACATATCAGTGTATTTGCTTGGAGTGCTTATTCTTAGACCACGGAGACATCATCAAAATTCCTTGACATTTCAAAATCCTTGATAGTATTTAACGTATTATGTTACATTAGAAAAAACTAAAAAAATAGGATTTTTCCAAAACCTCAAGTATGAACATGAAGTAGAAGTAGGATTATATAATTTGTTTTTGTTTTAAATTTGACCGTATTCATTGGAAATAGTAGATAATATTATAATAAAATGATTATATGTAGATTCATTTAAAAATTGTTTCTGTCTACTCTAGTCCTGTCATCTGCGGTGAAAATAACCCCTTACATACAGTGACGTCCCGAGGCAAAGTGCCGCTCTTAAGCAAAATTTGAATGCCGTTCTCTTTTATTTTTAATTCCAAATTGTTTACAACTTTGTTAGGTTAGGTTAGGTTAGGTACTTACCTACCCACTTATTATTTATTTTCGGCTACCTATCTTAAAGAGACAAATAGATACTCCCAGAATCTTTAATTCACATACAGTCCCACAAACTTATCTGAAGAACGGACAAAAATAGAAATACCTACTATGAATCCATATGGACGCCATATTGAATACGTCATTACACTGTGAGATTCTGTCCAGTTCCGAGTGTTGATTGGGTAGTTTGCGACTGTGACTCCCCTGTCAATTATTCAGATAAGTTTGTAGCACTGTAAACACGATCTACTAAAAATAAGAACATTTCCATGAAACCAACTCTCCAACGGTCGTGGTGTTAACAGCGTAGTTCAGTGAAAGGGAAAATAATTTTCAACAGTAGGTGCGACGAAATTTCTCACTAGTCGCCAATCGGAGACCGACCGTCGAGGTGTCCGCACGTCGATTTGTTATGTCATGGCGTCGGATGAAAATATTCTTAAATCGTGTAAAGATGACTAAAAAACTTTACATATGTACTTAAAAAAGCAAACATGTCAATGAATATACTATTATTATTAGTAATATAACAATAAACATAACATTAAATGGACGCATGTTGGATTTTTATGACAAATTATATTTCGTTCGGCACGCGTCATTTGCACAATTCGCGCATTGCCTAGCCACGATCTTTTTAGACCATGCCTCAACTGAGGTATAGCCTTAAGTAAATGGAGGTCTGTGGCACTGACAGATTTGGAAAATTGTGAAAAATTTGCATGTGCGATAAACCGCCATGACAATATGTAGCTATCACAATGGGTACCTACTAGGTACAATACAACAAAAGCTATGTTGATAGGATTTTCTATGCTTTGATTATTTTTTAACTAAGACGTCGATATTTTATAATGAAGCAACCGCATTCTCAGGTTCAGGGGTCGGCAACCTTGTTGTCATGAAGGGCGCAATACAAATTTTGAACATAACCGGGACCGCATAATATAAATAGATATACATAGTATACTTTTCTTTAAAGTTGATAACTTTTAAAAATCCCAATATAACTTAAAATCTTGATATTACCCCCCAAAAATCACAGAAATGTGCATTGTTGATAATATAGAGTTTTATAAATTAAACACCATATTAATCAATCAATACATATGTATCTAAGAGAAGATACATACTACCTACATATCGACATAAATCAATAAAAAATATATAGATATAACTTCTTCCAGTGACAATTGTTGCTCATAATTATATCGTATTTATAGCTGCAACTATTTCATTTGTATTTTTATCAAAAAGAGAATCAGCAGCTTCAATCATAACTTCTTTTACTATTTCTCCACCTTCAAACGGTTTTTTCTTCTTAGCTAACAAATGCGATATTTTGAAAGACGCGATTATTGCATTTTTAGATTGGTGCTAACACATACTTTTAACTCGAACAATCTTTTTTTTCTTATTTCAGAGTTCAATGGATAGGTAGAATTACTTTTTTTAGGAACCGAAACACTAGCATTGCACAATCAACAAAAATACACTTACAATTAAAATCAAAGAAACAATATTGATGTTCCCGATCGTTGTTAAGAAAATAATATGTCATATTATGTCTTTTGTTAATCCTATCAATGATGGGTGATAATATTTTTTTCTCGCGGACATAATAATTTTTTTTCTATTAAATTCAACCTGTTAGTGAAGTGAAAATATTATAATTTGATGGTATCTTGACGGCGCTCAAATATTCTCCGAGGGCGCATTAGCGCGTTGCCGATCCCTGGTCTGGTTCATTGAAAACCGCAACTGCTCTAAAAAATGTTTCGTTTGTTTTTGTTTCTTCATTTGCCGCCCTTCATAATGTACCACCCCTATGTAACGCATAGCCTGCCTACCACCACGGGACGTAACTGCTTACCTAGAAATAATAATTCTCCCAACGAGGAGACTTTGTATAATATGCATAGCTCTAGTTCTCAGAAATTTAGACGTCCCACCACTGATTATACTTACTTATCTGCAGGTCCAGTGTACATCGCTAGAATCAAAATTAATACCTAATAAGTACTATTTCGGACGTTTTTTCTAAATGCGCACCTGTGAGTATTTACCATTGGTGAGTGCCCCCACGGTGGCCGCGCGGCTTAAGCGTTGGACTATAACGCCATGGGTCCCAGGTTCGAATCCTAGGTCTGGCAAGTACATATATTGTTTTTCAATTTGTGTCTGTCTGACATTCATTTCTCGTAAAAAAAAAATCTATTAATACAAACCTCTACTCTGTGGAGGCCCATATGATCATATTAGGATCGGACATGGTCAAGAAAGAGAGAGTGCGCATAGTGCCTGAAGATGCCGAAACTCGGGTCGCAAAAACGACTCAAATGCAATAGGTAGTACAAAACTTAAATCCATTAATGTATACATAATATATTAAATACCTATAATAAATATATTTTTTGTTATCTACAATAAATTTATGACAAATATACACATGGAAATTGATTACGCATCAGCGACAAATATTCCGCACAATTCTTTTGAAATTCTGCAAATAGTGTCCCAAAAAAATGCCTGTCAAGCAATATACAGCGCGTGCTACGTTTAATATTTAAAATATAGCATGCATTCATAAAATTATAGTAAAAGTAATCTATTTTGATATGTTTTTAAATTAATCGAATCAGTATATAAGGCTATGCCAAATAATTCAAATGCATACACTCATTGTCTGCTTCAGAGGAACAGCAACAAGATGGCTTCAAAAACATTAACTGGTCTCGTATATCTTCTCATTGCTGGACAGGTAAATACCATTTATTGTTTTGTTATATTTATATATATTATTTAATTAAAAAATATGATTTTAAATGTTTGCTTGATAAAGTAGTACCTAGTTACATTTTAATTTGATGATGTCCGTGGCATCAATTCTCTAGGGCTCTAGCCAGGAGGCCCGACATGGCTTATCGCTTTTATTAATATAAATGAGTAGGCTTAGGATTCTTAGGTATTTAAATATTTTTTTTGAGCAGTCCCACAACCAAATATCAAAAATATCTATATGTTTAAAACAATTTAAAAACATTTAAGCCCTATTTGTTAGCACCTATTTTTAAATATTTTTAGATAATTACATATTCTAGGTTTAAGCACATGTTTTCACATAAACACAAAGTTTAAATGTTCCTGGACCAATTAAATAGTGTTTTAAATAAAAATACTGGACTTCAAACGCTGCAAAATATTAAAGCTGTTATGGAAATCCATCAGATTCTTCAGATGTTTCAATTTTTTCTTCTTCAGAAATAGTTTATTTTACATACGCAATAATAACATCTGTAGAAGTGGAAAGAAGTTTTTCCGTGTATAAAATGTTGTTAAGATCAAATTTAATCGTCAAAGATTCACTTTCGAAAATTTGAAGCATTATTTTATTATTAATTGTGATAAAGTGTTTTCTGTTTGTGAATAAATAATAAATAAAACTGTTGAAATATATATGATTTACTGTAATATGTACTTATTTAAATTTTTAGCACCTATTTTTGTTTTTTAGCACATATTTATGAAATTTTAATAACATATTTTGCGATTATGTCTACATATTTTAGATACCTACCTATTATTCATTTTTTAGCACCTTAGCAGTCTTAAAATATCACTATTAATAGGTAAGACTAAAATATAATAAGTAGTATGTATATTGTAGCATAATATCTAATATATTAATACAACGTGTTAAATTTCAGAGTGCGTATTCGGCATGCATTCCTTGCGGATGTGCTGCGCCATCTCCACCTTCATGCGCCTCTCCTCCGTCGCCGCCACCTGTCCTCTGCGCCCCATGTCCACCACTGCCAGCTTGCGACGTTCCACCACCAGCGCCACCCCCATGTGTTTCGGTCCCTAAACCAGCACCTCCGCCTCCATCGTGTGTGCCTTGTGCTCCAGCGGCCCCTCCTCCATCATGCGCAGCTCCACCACCAGTAGCATGTGCTCCACCTCCACCTGCTCCTCCCCCATGCGCAGCTCCACCACCAGTGGCATGTGCTCCACCTGCTCCTCCCCCATGTGCAGCTCCACCACCAGTAGCATGTGCTCCTCCCCCGTGCGCAGCTCCACCACCAGTGGCATGTGCTCCACCTCCACCTGCTCCTCCCCCATGCGCAGCTCCACCACCAGTCGCATGTGCTCCACCTCCACCTGCTCCTCTCCCATGTGTAGCTCCACCACCGGTTTGTTCAGCACCTCCTCCCCCACCCCCACCATGTGCCGCACCAGCATCTAAATCATGTGTAGCGTGCCAGTGCATCCCATGTGCAGCGTAATTTGCTATCCATCCATTCCATGAAAAACGCATTTAACCATTCTTATGATGTACCTAAACCTTCGTATTTAAAATAAATAAAATTTGAAAAAAACATATATTGTTGAATTATTAGTTCGTTTAAAATATTGAAATTGAAATAAATTAGGTTGGACATAACATAAAATGTCAATGTATTCACAGAGGTATCATGTGACAGCAATTTAGCGATATATGGATGACTAGCGGTCAAGCTTACCTATTTAGTTTGTAAATTATGGTTTTACTACAACAAAGAGTGCCATAAACCAATTTCATTTAATTTTGAATGGTTTCCACACTTTGCCCCTGTTTTCTAAGGAATTTATTTACTGCACGGAGCTAAATATTTGACATTTTTTAAATTATCATAGACTTTCATTTGTTTTTTTTTTTTTTTGAATATTGGAAGATATTTTATAGAACAATCAACTTGAAATTGCACAAGTATACCTAACAAGGATTACTTATTAAAAAAATAATTTAACCTCAATACTTGCTACTTTTACCACCATTTCGCGAGCTTATTGAACTCCCCTAGTAGAAGGTAGATTGCTCTAAATGTTAAAGATTTGTAACAGTCCATTTTTATTGTCACCCTTTAATGTAGAATGAATTAAATCTTTGTTGAAACGCTGTAAGCCTCTTTTAGGTTATGACGCTGACCCATTGTACTGAAACTTTAAGGGTTAATTTGTCATAGGTATTTTTTTTTATAAAACTATGATGTATTAGTCACAAATTGGATATTCTGAGCTCATTTTTTGATTTGTCGCCTTTCTTTGGTAAGTGCAGCTCTTCAACAGTACGTAACATACGTATCTAGATATTCCACATATTTTAACATAATCATTATTTATAATTATAATAATGAACATATATAATTTGAGAACACTTCTTAGAAATATATTATAACCACCAGATTTTTTTAAATAAATACGACACGTACGTACTTACGTCGCGACGCGTCGCCTGGGATTTGTGCCCATGTGCCTTGACCACTATTACAGTTTAAGGTTCGTATCATTCAACCTGAATCAAACAAATCAAACTAAACCATAGACAATATACGTACAAATTGTATGAGTAGAAAATACACCGGAAATGGTTTGACGTTTGGTTCAGTGTATCATTGAAAATCAAACTGTTCTCGGACCATCAGAAATGGTTTGACATGAAACGTCAAACCGATTCGGACGGTTCATAGACTAATGACGATCTTTCAAACGTAAGAAAAACGTTTCTGTGGGCATTCCACCAAACGGTCCCAAATCCAACAAATCCAACGGTGCGATTTGATTTGATCAATCCAGGTTGAATGATACGAACCTTTAGTGTCGCATCTAAGCGCATTATAAATTGCGTTAGGTACTCGTACTTCTTTTTGGCAATCGGCTTTTGTCTTTTAAATGAAAGTATTGATATTACCTTAATAATTACTACTAAGTGGTTATGGGATTTCTCCAAATTTTAGTTATAATGCACTTGTACTTGCACATGCTGATACCTAATTTAATTAATCAATAATTTAATAAACGAAACATATTTTTAGTAGGTACTTATTCCACTTTTAATTAAATTTTAACTTTCCCAAAAATTTTGCGTTTTATAAAATTATGTGTAGTTAATTATGCAGTTCCACCATGAATTGACAGTTAACACAATAAAAGAAATTAATTTAATAAACTATTTTTTTTATAAACGAATAATTCACAAGATTTAAGAATGTAACATTATTTTATTGTACATACATAATTTGAAAACACTTCTGATAAATATATAACAACTAGAAAACATCTTTTTTGAAAAAAATACCACACCCAGCAGGATTTGAACCAGCACTCCCTGGGATTCATGGCCATGTACTCTAAACACTAAGCTATACCTCTACACCTGGTGTCGGTGGGTTGTTAATCTTCAGTTGATGTATTTATGTCGATATCGATAGGTAACTAGGTTTACATATACTTAACATAATAATTATGAAACTCTAAACCGGGACAAAAACGGGGTATAGGGCAAAGAGAAAAATTTTACACCAAAAATTGTTTTATTATTAAAAGTATGTACAAAAGAAGAATGCAGAAGGTCTGCTGCAGCAGAAATTTAAATTACTTTATATATTTATTGTACTAGTCTGAACTTTTTTCGCACCCTGCCCCGCCGTCTCATCAGTCATCACATATATGTTATTACGGTCAATAATGACAATTTATTATTGTTTTGGCAATATTGTTTACCTGTCCAGCCAAGAGAAGACACACGAGCCTACTTAAAGTCTTCGAAACCATCTTGTTGTTGGTTTTCTGAGGTAGTTAGTCGCTGAATGATTTTTATTTTGTTACCACGAGCTTTATATATTGCCATAAATCCATATAAATATAGGTACATAATCAAAATAATTACACACCAAAATATTTGCTAAATTTCATAAGCAAAATGCGGACTATAGTCTTATTATGTCAACGTATCCATGCATTTTAAATATAATTAATCTCAAGACGTTAAAATACTAGAACATGAGTAAATTATCCAAAATAGGATTAAAAGTAATAGTTTTGTGGTGATGAAAATTTAGATGAGTAGGGATGTCCTGTGGTGGTAAGCAGGTTATGCGTTCCATGGCCCTCAGGCCAGGCTCTTTGGCAGGATCCCTACCTATCACTAAGGTTAAAGGCAATGTGGCGCTCTATAGTAGCATGTTTCATATATGGTGTTCGAGGTAAAATTATAGGTTTCAGTGTATATTTTTAGCGATTTGACACTTGAACACTTGAATTATGGAGTTGTCGAGTATCGACATATTATAATAATTATCGCACAACCGCATATGTTAACAACCATGTAGTGAAATAGATAAACTTTTTTTTAACAATTAGAGAACATTTCTGATGTGTGTTTATCTCATTAAACTGGTCGGCCCGCCACACAGGGCTCCCCCTGAGCTCGGGCCTCCAGGCTAGAGCCATTTTAGCCCCTCCCTTGTGGGGGAAATGACTAATATACCAACCAATAGAATTTGGTAATTTTATAATTTTCTTGAAAACAAATCTGTCTATTTACTTGGAGTGCTTAGCAATGACGTCCCTAGACAAAATGCCGCCCCTAGGCAGTGCCAAAATGCTGCCACATTTTTTATACAGTACTTTTTATCATCCTTTCATGACTCCAATATCTAAGAAATGTATTGTACTAATGTACTTTACTAGATTACTAACAAGATATATACCAGTAAATTTAATTTAATGCCATATCTGATTAAATAGACTATATTATTGTGAGTCTACAGTTTCAGATAGGTACATTTAAAAATACACTTGACAACTTCCAAAACTCACGAGTAACTAATAAATATATTTGGATAAATTTTCAATTAAGTATGCACGTGTCATTGTTGTTCACCAAGAACGTGACATTTAAAGACAACGGAAGTAAACTAGACATCGCGAACCCGACAAAAAAAACCTGTTAACAATTTTATAGTACCTAATTAATATATTTTGTTTCCAACCAGTGAGCTGAATTTTTTAACGGAAAGATATTTCTGTTATTACTAAGTTTAGGTAGGTATTTTTATATATACCTAATGATTCTCCACGATTTGCCACCCTTTGGGTAACTGCCGCCCCCAAGCGACGCTCAATCTGCTTATCCCCACGGGACGTCACTGGTGCTTCGGCTTAGACCACGGAGACAGCATCAAAATTTTTTGACATTTCAAAATCCTTGATAGTATGTAATGTATGTTACATTATAAAAAACTAAAAAAAACAGGATTTTTCCAAAAACCCTAAGTATACTAACATGAAGTAAAAGTAGGATTATAATTAATTTGTTTTTGTTTTAAATTTGACCTTATTCATTGGAAATTAAAAATTAGAAACATAGGTAGATAATATTATAATAAAATGATTATATGTAAGTAGTTTAATTTAAAAATTGTTTCTGTCTACTCTAGTCCTGTCATCTGTGGTCAAAAAATAACCCCTTACATACAGTGACGTCCCGAGGCAAAGTGCCGCCCAAAATTATTTGAATGCCGTTCTCTTTTATTTTTAATTCCAAATTGTTTACAACTTTGTTAGGTTAGGTTAGGTACCAACCTACCCACTTACATATTATAGGTATTATTTATTTTTGGCTACCTATCTTAAAGAGACAAAGAGATACTCCCAGAATCTTTAATTCACATACAGTCCCACAAACTTTTCTAAAGAACGGACAAAAATAGAACTACCTACTATGAATCCATATGGACGCCATATTGAATACGTCATTCCACTGTGAGATTCTGTCCAGTTGCAAGTCTTGATTGGGTAGTTTTCGACTGCGGCTCCCCCGTAAATTCTTCAGATAACTTTGTGGCACTACACACGATCTACTGAAAAAAAAATCCACAAAACCTACTCTCCAACGGTGGTGGTGTTAAGTAAGTGGAGGTCTGTGGTACTGACAGATTTGGAAAATTGTGAAAATTTTGCATGTGTGATAAACCGCCATGACAATATGTATCACAATGGCTAGCTAACACTACTAGGTACAATACAACAAAAGCTATGTTGATAGGATTTTCTATGCTTTGATTATTTTTAAACTAAGATGTCGATATTTTATAATGAAGCGGCGGCATCGTCTGGTTCATTGTAAGCCGCAACTGCTATAAAAAACGGTTTTATTTGTTTTCGTTTCTTCAATTGCCGCCCTTCATAATGTGCCACCCCTATGCAACGCATAGCCTGCCTACCACCACGGGACGTAACTGCTTACCTAGAAATAATAATTCTCCTAACGAGGAGACTTTGTATAATATCAGCGCCATATTTAGATTAATAAAGCCTGAGCATATCTTTTTGCACAAGCAACGAGTGGTCCACTGTTCAGCTGTCAAAATCAGATCCCATATTACTTGACATATTGATTCGCCCTTTCTCGTTTCAAAACGAATTATAAAAATATTCTCGAATCTAATATATTAACTATCAGTGTTATTTATAAATAATATTATACATTCCTGTTATTCATCAGCTGTCAAAGTTAGACTAGTCTTTCACACAAAAACCGGTGGTTATATCGATTTTCAAAAAACATGTAGCATTGATCAAAGCATTACATTTGTAAGTGTGTTAATGCTAGTGTATTATTTGTCATGTAATTCAAATATCCAAATCAAACCATTCCCTGTGTAAACACGACAGACGCGTCAGTATGATAACTCTATAGAACAATGACAGGCAATGACAGGTCATCCATAGACAACAATGGGAGGGGCGGAAAAGGTAGGACCAGTCGTTGTGAATGTATCGGCTTTCGACACTTCAGTCGGCAATGATAATAATATTATGCATAGCGCTAGTTCTCAGAAATTTAGACGTCCCACCACTGATTATACCTATCTGCAGGTCCAGTGTACATCGCTAGAATCAAAATTATTACCTAATAAGTACTATTTCGGACGTTTTTGCGCACCTGTGAGTATTTACCTACCATTGGTGAGTGCGCATAGTGCCTGAAGATGCCGAAACTCGGGTCGCAAAAACGACTCAAATGTAATAGGTAGTAGAGAACATCTATGGGTAGTAGGTACAAAACTTAAAACCATTAATTTATATATATTATATTAAATACCTATAATAAATATATTTTTGTTATCTACAATAAATTTATGACAAATATACACATGGAAATTGATTACGCACCAGCGACAAATATTAAGCATAATTCTTTTAAAATTCTGCAAAGTGCCCCATAAAATGCCTGTCAAGCAATATACAGCGCGTGCTACGTTTAATATTTAAAATATAACACGCATTCATAAAAATATAGTAAAAGATAATCACTATTTTGATATGTTTTTAAATTAATCGAATAAGTATATAAGGCTATGCTAAATAATTCAAATGCATACACTCATTGTCTGCTTCAGAGGAACAGCAACAAGATGGCTTCAAAAACATTAACTGGTCTCGTATATCTTCTCATTGCTGGACAGGTAAAAACCATTTGTTGTTTTGTTATATATATTAATTAATTAAAAAAATATGATTTTAAATGTTTGCTTGATAAAGTAGTACCTAGTTACATTTTAATTTGATGATGTCCGTGGCATCAATTCTCTAGGGCTCTAGCCAGGCGGCCCGACATGGCTTATCGCTTTTATTAATACAAATGAGTAGGCTTAGGATTCTTAGGTATTTAAATATTTTTTTTGAGCAGTCCCACAACCAAATATCAAAAATATCTATATGTTTAAAACAATTTAAAAACATTTAAGCCCTATTTGTTAGTACCTATTTTTAAATATTTTTGGATAATTACATATTTTTACATATTCTAGGTTTAAGCACATATTTTCACATAAACACAAAGTTTAAATGTTCCTGGACCAATTAATGTTTAAAATAAAAATACTGGACTTCAAACGCTGCAGAATATTAAAGCTGTTATGGAAATCCATCAGATTTTTCAGATGTTTAAATTTTTTCTTCTTCAGAAATAGTTTATTTTACATACGCAATAATAACATCTGTAGAAGTGGAAAGAAGTTTTTCCGTGTATAAAATGTTGTTAAGATCAAATCGTCAAAGATTCACTTTCGAAAATTTGAAGCATTATTTTATTATTAATTTTAATAAAGTGTTTTCTGTTTGTGAATAAATAATATATATGATTTACTGTAATATGTACTTATTTAAATTTTTAGCACCTATGTTTGTTTTTTAGCACATATTTATGAAATTTTAATAACATATTTTGCGATTATGTCTACATATTTTAGGTACCTACCTATTATTCATTTTTAGCACCTTAAAATCCTAAGCCTACAAATGAGGCTATTCTTTTCGAATTCAGTTAACCTCTAAAATTTAATATTAATGACGATTATAGAGCCGATAATTTCATAACTTGTTATATAACATTTGATTAGGTACTTACCGGTGGAATGATGAATCAATTCGCGCTATTCGGGACAATTCTCTAGTCACTAGTGGGTTATGGTTAACGTTAACAAAATTTATGGGAAAAGTAAAATTATTATCGCTATAGATTCATATTCTTTGCATTATTGTTATAATTATTCGCTGCAGTCTTAAAATATCACTATTAATAGGTAAGACTAAAATATAATAAGTAGTATGTATATTGTAGCATAATATCTAATATATTAATACAACGTGTTAAATTTCAGAGTGCGTATTCGGCATGCATTCCTTGCGGATGTGCTGCGCCATCTCCACCTTCATGCGCCTCTCCTCCGTCGCCGCCACCTGTCCTCTGCGCCCCATGTCCACCACTGCCAGCTTGCGACGTTCCACCACCAGCGCCACCCCCATGTGTTTCGGTCCCTAAACCAGCACCTCCGCCTCCATCGTGTGTGCCTTGTGCTCCAGCGGCCCCTCCTCCATCATGCGCAGCTCCACCACCAGTAGCATGTGCTCCACCTCCACCTGCTCCTCCCCCATGCGCAGCTCCACCACCAGTGGCATGTGCTCCACCTGCTCCTCCCCCATGTGCAGCTCCACCACCAGTAGCATGTGATCCTCCCCCGTGCGCAGCTCCACCACCAGTGGCATGTGCTCCACCTCCACCTGCTCCTCTCCCATGCGCAGCTCCACCACCAGTCGCATGTGCTCTACCTCCACCTGCTCCTCTCCCATGTGTAGCTCCACCCCCGGTTTGTTCAGCACCTCCTCCCCCACCCCCACCATGTGCCGCACCAGCATCTAAATCATGTGTAGCGTGCCAGTGCATCCCATGTGCAGCGTAATTTGCTATCCATCCATTCCGTGAAAAACGCATTTAACCATTCCTATGATGTAACTATACCTTCGTATTTAAAATAAATCAAATTTGAAAAAAAAAATATTGTTGAATTATTAGTTCGTTTAAAACATTGAAATTAAAATAAATTAGGTTGGACATAACATAAAATGTCAATGTATTCACAGAGGTATCATGTGACAGCAATTTAGCGATATATGGATGACTAGCGGTCAAGTTTACCTATTTAGTTTGTAAATTATGGTTTTACTACAACAAAGAGTGCCATAAATCAATTTCATTTAATTTTGAATGGTTTCCACACTTTGCCCCTGTTTTCTAAGGAATTTATTTACTGCACGGAGCTTTTTTTTTTTGAATATTGGAAGATATTTTATAGAACAATCAACTTGAAATTGCACAAGTATAAATACCTAACAATGATTACTTATTAAAAAAATAATTTAACCTCAATACTTGTAACTTTTACCACCATTTCGCGAGCTTATGGAACTCCCCTAGTAGAAGGTAGATTGCTCTAAATGTTAAAGATTTGTAACAGTCCATTTTTATTGTCACCCTTTAATGTAGAATGAATTAAATCTTTGTTGAAACGCTGTAAGCCTCTTTTAGGTTATGACGCTGACCCATTGTACTGAAACTTTAAGGGTTAATTTGTCATAGGTATTTTTTTTATAAAACTATGATGTATTAGTCACAAATTGGATATTCTGAGCTCATTTTTTGATTTGTCGCCTTTCGTTGGTAAGTGCAGCTCTTCTACAGTACGTAACATACGTATCTAGATATTCCACATATTTTAACATCATCATTATTTATAATTATAATAATGAACATATATAATTTGAGAACACTTCTTAGAAATATATTATAACCACCAGATTTTTTTTTATAAATACGACACCCAGCAGATTCAAACCTACGTACTTACGTCGCGACGCGTCGCCTAGGATTTGTGCCCATGTGCCTTGACCACTAATACAGTAAAGGTTCGTATCATTCAACCTGAATCAAACAAATCAAACTAAACCATAGACAATATACGTACAAATTGTATGAGTACAAAATACACCGGAAATGGTTTGACGTTTGGTTCAGTGTATCGTTGAAAATCAAACCGTTCTTGGACCATCAGAAATGGTTTGATATGAAACGTCAAACCGATTCGGACGGTTCATAGACTAATGACGATCTGTCAAACGTCAGAAAAGCGTTTCCGTGGCCATTCCACTGAACGGTCCCAAATCCAACAAATCCAACGGTGCGATTTGATTTGATCAATCCAGGTTGAATGATACGAACCTTTAGTGTCGCATCTAAGCGCATTATAAATTGCGTTAGGTACTCGTACTTCTTTTTGGCAATCGGCTTTTGTCTTTTAAATGAAAGTATTGATATTACCTTAATAATTACTACTAAGTGGTTATGGGATTTCTCCAAATTTTAGTTATAATGCACTTGTACTTGCACATGCTGATACCTAATTTAATTAATCAATAATTTAATAAACGAAACATATTTTTAGTAGGTACTTATTCCACTTTTAATTAAATTTTAACTTTCCCAAAAATTTTGCGTTTTATAAAATTATGTGTAGTTAATTATGCAGTTCCACCATGAATTGACAGTTAACACAATAAAAGAAATTAATTTAATAAACTATTTTTTTTATAAACGAATAATTCACAAGATTTAAGAATGTAACATTATTTTATTGTACATACATAATTTGAAAACACTTCTGATAAATATATAACAACTAGAAAACATCTTTTTTGAAAAAAATACCACACCCAGCAGGATTTGAACCAGCACTCCCTGGGATTCATGGCCATGTACTCTAAACACTAAGCTATACCTCTACACCTGGTGTCGGTGGGTTGTTAATCTTCAGTTGATGTATTTATGTCGATATCGATAGGTAACTAGGTTTACATATACTTAACATAATAATTATGAAACTCTAAACCGGGACAAAAACGGGGTATAGGGCAAAGAGAAAAATTTTACACCAAAAATTGTTTTATTATTAAAAGTATGTACAAAAGAAGAATGCAGAAGGTCTGCTGCAGCAGAAATTTAAATTACTTTATATATTTATTGTACTAGTCTGAACTTTTTTCGCACCCTGCCCCGCCGTCTCATCAGTCATCACATATATGTTATTACGGTCAATAATGACAATTTATTATTGTTTTGGCAATATTGTTTACCTGTCCAGCCAAGAGAAGACACACGAGCCTACTTAAAGTCTTCGAAACCATCTTGTTGTTGGTTTTCTGAGGTAGTTAGTCGCTGAATGATTTTTATTTTGTTACCACGAGCTTTATATATTGCCATAAATCCATATAAATATAGGTACATAATCAAAATAATTACACACCAAAATATTTGCTAAATTTCATAAGAAAAATGCAGACTATACTCTTATTATGTCAACGTATCCATGCATTTTAAATATAATTAATCTCAAGACGTTAAAATACTAGATCATGAGTAAATTATCCAAAATAGGATTAAAAGTAATAGTTTTGTGGTGATGAAAATTTAAATGAGTAGGGACGTCCTGTGGTGGTAAGCAGGTTATGCGTTGCATGGCCCTCAGGCCAGGCTCTTTGGCAGGATCCCTACCTATCACTAAGGTTAAAGGCAATGTGGCGCTCTATAGTAGCATGTTTCATATATGGTGTTCGAGGTAAAATTATAGGTTTCAGTGTATATTTTTAGCGATTTGACACTTGAACACTTGAATTATGGAGTTGTCGAGTATCGACATATTATAATAATCATCGCACAACCGCATATGTTAACAACCATGTAGTGAAATAGATAAACTTTTTTTAACAATTAGAGAACATTTCTGATGTGTGTTTATCTCATTAAACTGTTCGGCCCGCCACACTGAGCTCGGGTCTCCAGGCTAGAGCCATTTTAGCCCCTCCCTTGTGGGGGAAATGACTAATATACCAACCAATAGAATTTGGTAATTTTATAATTTTCTTGAAAACAAATCTGTCTATTTACTTGGAGTGCTTAGCAGTGACGTCCCTAGACAAAATGCCGCCCCTAGGCAGTGCCAAAATGCTGCCAAATTTTTTATACAGTACTTTTTATCATCCTTTCATGACTCCAATATCTAGGAAATGTGTTGTATGTATACATTACTAACAAGATATATCCCACTAAATTTAATTTAAATGCCATATCTGATTCAATAGACTATATTATTGTGAGTCTACAGTTTCAGATAGGTACATTTAAAAATACACTTGACAACTTCCAAAACTCACGAGTAACTAATAAATATATTTGGATAAATTTTAAATTAAGTATGCACGTGTCATTGTTGTTCACTAAGAACGTGACATTCAAAGACAACGGAAGTAAACTAGACATCGCGAACCCGAAAAAAAAAACCTGTTAAAACTTTTATAGTACCTAATTAATATATTTTGTTTCCAACCAGTGAGCCGATTTTTTTAACGGAAAGATATTTCTGTTATTACTAAGTTTAGGTAGGTTTTTTATATATACCTAATGATTCTCCACGATTTGCCACCCTTTGGGTAACTGCCGCCCCCAAGCGACGCTCAATCTGCTTATCCCCACGGGACGTCACTGGTGCTTAGGCTTAGACCACGGAGACAGCATCAAAATTTTTTGACATTTCAAAATCCTTGATAGTATGTAATGTATGTTACATTATAAAAAACTAAAAAAAAAACAGGATTTTCCCAAAACCCTAAGTATACTAACATGAAGTAAAAGTAGGATTATAATTAATTTGTTTTTGTTTTAAATTTGACCATAATCATTGGAAATTAAAAATTAGAAACATATGTAGATACTATTATAATAAAATGATTATAATGTAGATTAATTTAAAAATTGTTTTTGTCTACTCTAATTCTGTCATCTGTGGTGAAAATAACCTCTAACATACAGTGACGTCCCGAGGCAAAGTGCTGCCCTTAAGTAAAATTTGAATGCCGTTCTCTTTTATTTTTAATTCCAAATTGTTTACAACTTTGTTAGGTTAGGTTAGGTACCTACCTACCCACTAACATATTATATGTATTATTTATTTTCGGCTACCTATATTAAAGAGACAAATAGATACTCCCAGAATCTTTAATTCACATACAGTCCCACAAACTTTTCTAAATAACGGACATAAATAGAACTACCTACTATGAATCCATATGGACGCCATATTGAATATGTCATTCCACTGTAAGATTCTGTCCAGTTGCGAGTGTTGATTGGGTAGTTTTCGACTGCGGCTCCCCCATTAATTCTACAGATAACTTTGTGGCACTATACACACGATCTACTGAAAATAAAAATTCCACAAAACCTACCCTCCAACAGTGGTGGTGGTCTGTGACACTGACACTGACACTCACGGTGGAGGTCTGTGACACTGACAGATTTGGAAAATTGTGAAAATTTTGCATGTGCGATAAACCACCATGACAATGGGTACCTACTAGGTACAATACAACAAAAGCTATGTTGATAGGATTTTCTATGCTTTGATTATTTTTAAACTAAGATGTCGATATTTTATAATGAAGCGGCGGCATCGTCTGGTTCATTGTAAACCGCAACTGCTATAAAAAACGGTTTTATTTGTTTTCATTTCTTCAATTCCTTCCCTGCCCTTCATAATGTGCCACCCCTATGCAACGCATAGCCTGCCTACCACAACGGGACGTAACTGCTTACCTAGAAATAATAATTCTCCTAACGAGGAGACTTTGTATAATATCAGCGCCATCTTTAGATTAATAAAGCCTGAGCATATCTTTTAGCACAAGCAACGATTGGTCCACTGTTCAGCTGTCAAAATCAGATCCCATATTGCTTGACATATTGATTCGCCCTTTCTCGTATCAAAACGAATTATAAAAATATTCTCAAATCTAATATATTAACTATCAGTGTTATTTATAAATATTATTATACATTCCTGTTATTCATCAGCTGTCAAAGTTAGACTAGTCTTTCACACAAAAACCGGCGGATTTCCAAAAAACATGTAGCATTCATCAAAGCATTACATTTGTAAGTGTGTTAATGCTAGTGTATTATTTGTCATGTAATTCAACTATCCAAATCAAACCATTCCCTGTGTAAACACGTCAGTATGAGCACTCTATAGAACAATGACAGGCAATGACAGGTCATCCATAGACAACAACGGGAGGGGCGGAAAAGGTAGGACCAGTCGTTGTGAATGTATCGGCTTTCTACACTTCAGTCGGCATTGAAGTTAAAGTCCCTCCACCAAACCCGCCCCGTACCACCCTCGGTCTTAATCGAGAGTATCACGGGACCCGTCAATTAGTGATGTGAAGCATCTAAGAATTGGCCTGGGAGTGTGCTGGGAGAAGATGCCCAAGACTTAGATTGCTAAGCTCAAAGTGAGCTCTGACTGAGTTTACTGAGTTTACTCTAATGCAAAGTGCCAGGGAGAGAAAAAGCACATGGAAATTACTAAAAAGAAAATGAAGCTACTTGTTTATTAAATTAAAGAACGAAGCTAATCATACAGGCAAATTTTTTGAAAGCAAGATTATTGGCCTTAGTAGCAACCAGGTCGGATGGGCCGATGGGTCCAACAGTTGGTTGGACCAACCTGAGCATTTCCTCCCGTTTGGAGCACATACTCAGACACTCCCATAGGATGTGGTTGGCATCCTGTATTTCCCCTCCGCGTGGACATGTCGGACGGCTTGCAAGTCCAAGCTCGAAGAGCTTGCCAGCGAATCCACCATGACCAGTCACAAATTGACTGGTGTAATGATCTGGTCTGGAGTCAGATATTTGGTTATCTCCATTCGCCACTGTATGTCTGAAAAAAACGTATATGTGTGCCGGCCTTTGGTCGATTCGTCCCACCTCCGCTGCCAGGTGTTAATGGCCGCATCGAGCGACATGAGTCTAATTTTGCGCCTCAATAATGCTACTCCTTTGCCAGCTAGCTGAGGGGGGGGGGGGGGGGGGACGAGGTGAAAATCACCAACGTCGGCCTCCTCGCCCTTGAGGAGCAATATTGAAGCGCCGCTGACCTGAATGTGCAGGTCAAGTGGGAGAATGCCGGCCAGGACCGGGAGCGCGTCAGTTGAGGTAGTACGGTAGTCATTGGTAATGGACAGAAGCGCGATGGGCTGTCCTCTTAAAAGAGAGATTCTAAGTTTGACACTTTTGGGAATGCGCGGGCACCAAGCACTGGCGGCATAAGCCGCGATTACCATAAAAATGGCGCCGTAGGCGATCTTGAGCGCCCTTACTTTTAAGCCCCATTCTTCACCAGCCATGCGGCCGATCCTCTGGAAGGCCACCCCAGCCTTGTGGACTTGGGTTTCGGCATGGTGTAGGAAATTTAACATTGTGTCCATTTTGACGCCTAGATAGGTGACGATCTTCGACACTTTCACTCTCGTATCACCGAATCGGACTGTGGGTAATCTCGAACAGCTAAGTCGTCTCAGTCCTTTGAGGACAATGGCTTCTGTTTTGGAAGGTGCGAATGATAGTTGGCAATGATAATATTATGCATAGCGCTAGTTCTCAGAAATTTAGACGTCCCACCACTGATTATATCTATCTGCAGGTCCAGTGTACATCGCTAGAATCAAAATTATTACCTAATAAGTACTATTTCGGACGTTTTTTCTAAATGTATTTACCTATCATTGGTGAGTGCGCATAGTGCCTGAAGATGCCGAAACTCGGGTCGCAAAAACGACTCAAATGTAATAGGTAGTAGGTACAAAACTTAAATCCATTAACTTATATATATTATATTAAATACCTATAATAAATATATTTTTGTTATCTACAATAAATTTATGACAAATATACACATGGAAATTGATTACCCACCGCAAAACGCAAATATTCCGCACAATTCTTTTAAAATTCTGCAAAGTGCCCCAAAAAATGTCTGTCAAACAATATACAGCGCGTGCGACGTTTAATATTTAAAATATAACACGCATTCATAAAAATATAGTAAAAGATAATCTATTTTGATATCTATATTTTTAAATTAATCGAATCAGTATATAAGGCTGTGCCAAATAATTCAAATGCATACACTCATTGTCTGCTTCAGAGGAACAGCAACAAGATGGCTTCAAAAACATTAACTGGTCTCGTATATCTTCTCATTGCTGGACAGGTAAATACCATTTATTGTTGTGTTATTTATATTATTTAATTAAAAAATATGATGTTAAATGTTTGCTTGATAAAGTAGTAGTTACATTTTAATTTGATGATGTCCGTGGCATCAATTCCAGTATAACCAAAATCATGCCCCCCACAAGGCGGGGGCTGAGAGGGCTCTAGCCAGGGGGGCTGACATGGCTTATCGCTTTATTAATACAAATAAGTAGGCTTAGGATTCTTTGGTATTTAAATATTTTTTTTGAGCAGCCCCACAACCAAATATCAAAAATATCTATCTGTTTCAGACAATTTTAAAACATTTAAGCCCTATTTGTTAGCACCTATTTTTAAATATTTTTAGATAATTACATATTCTAGGTGTAAGCACATATTTTCACATAAACACAACATTTAAATGTTCCTGGACCAATTAAATAGTGTTTTAAATAAAAATAATGGACTTCAAACGCTGCAGAATATTAAAGCTGATATGGAAATCCATCATATTCCTCAGATGTTTCAATTTTTTCTACTTCAGGAATAGTTTCTTTTACATACGCAATAATACCATCTGTAGAAGTAGAAAGAAGTTTTTTCGTGTATTTAAAATGTTGCTAAGATCAAATCGTCAAAGATTCACTTTCGAAAATTTGAAGCATTATTTTATTATTAATTTTAATAAAGTGTTTTCTGTTTGTGAATAAATAATAAATTTAACTGTTAAATATATATGATGTATTGTAACATGTACTTATTAAAATTTTTAGCACCTATTTTTGTTTTTTAGCACATATTTATGAAATTTTAATAACATATTTTGCAATTATATCTACATATTTTAGGTACCTATCATTCATTTTTAGCACCTTAAAATCCTAAGCCTACCAATGAGGCTATTCTTTTAGAATTCAGTTAACCTCTCAAATTTATTATTAATAACGATTATAGAGCCGATAATTTCATAACTTGTTATATAACATTTCATTAGGTACTTACCGGTGGAATGATGAATCAATTCGCGCTATTCGGGACAATTCTCTAGTGGGTTATAGTTAACGTTGACAAAATTAATGGAAAAAGTAAAATTATTATCGCTATAGATTCATAGGCTTTGCCTTATTGTTATAATTATTCGCTGCAGTCTTAAAATATCGCTATATTGTAATATATATGTATATTGTAACATAATATTTAATATATTAATACAACGTGTTAAATTTCAGAGTGCGTATTCGGCATGCATTCCTTGCGGATGTGCTGCGCCATCTCCACCTTCATGCGCCTCTCCTCCGTCGCCGCCACCTGTCCTCTGCGCCCCATGTCCACCACTGCCAGCTTGCGACGTTCCACCACCAGCGCCACCCCCATGTGTTTCGGTCCCTAAACCAGCACCTCCGCCTCCATCGTGTGTGCCTTGTGCTCCAGCGGCCCCTCCTCCATCATGCGCAGCTCCAACACCAGTAGCATGTGCTCCACCTCCACCTCCCCCATGCGCAGCTCCACCACCAGTGGCATGTGCTCCGCCTGCTCCTCCCCCATGTGCAGCTCCACCACCAGTAGCATGTGCTCCTCCCCCATGCGCAGCTCCACCACCAGTGGCATGTGCTCCACCTCCACCTGCTCCTCCGCCATGCGCACCTCTACCACAGGTAGCATGTGCTCCACCTCCACCTGCTCCTCTCCCATGTGTAGCTCTACCACCGGTATGTTCAGCACCTCCACCCCCACCCTCACCATGTGCCGCACCAGCATCTAAATCATGTGTAACGTGCCAGTGCATCCCATGTGCAGCGTAATTTGCTATCCATCCATTCCATGAAAAACGCATTTAACCATTCTTATGATGTACCTAAACCTCCGAATTTAAAATAAATCAAATTTGAAAAAAAAAATATATTGTTGAATTAATAGTTCGTTTAAAATATTGAAATTGAAATAAATTAGGTTGGACATAACATAAAATGTCAATGTATTCACAGAGGTATCATGTGACAGCTATTTAGCGATATATGGATGACTAGTGGTCAAGCTTACCTATTTAATTTGTAAATTATGGTTTTACCACAGCAAAGAGTGCCATAAACCAACTTCATTTATTTTGAATGGTTTCCACACTTTGCCCCTGTTTTGTAAGGAATTTATTTACTGCACGGAACTAAATATTTGACATTTTTTAAATTATCACAGACTTTCATTTGTTTTTTTGAATATTGGAAGATATTTTATAGAACAATCAACTTGAAATTGCACAAGTATACCTAACAAGGATTACTTATTAAAAAATAATTTTGATCCCAATAATTTTAATTACTACATAATTTAATAAACATAGCTAATTTTACAACTATTCCGCGAACTTATGGAACTCCCTAGTAGAAAGTAGATTGCTCTAAATGTTAAAGATTTGTAACAGTCCATTTTTATTGTCACCCTTTAATGTAGAATGAATTAAATCTTTGTTGAAACGCTGTAAGCCTCTTTTAGGTTATGACGCTGACCCATTGTACTGAAACTTTAAGGGTTAATTTGTTATAGGTATTTTTTTTATAAAACTATGATGTATTAGTTACAAATTGGATATTCTGAGCTCATTTTTTGATTTGTTGCCTTTCTTTGGTAAGTGCAGCTCTTCAACAGTACGTAAAATACGTAGGGTAAGAGGTACAATGATGGGCCAGTTAAGCGAATGGCTTGCTTTGATTGGTCAGAACAAGCTTATTAATGCAGTTTTATTAAAATGCAATTTTTTTTCGTGTTCACAAAGCATGTATATTGATATATATGTGTACATATTTTATAATACCAAACATGGTTATTACAAAAAATATAAATGAAAAAAAAATCGCAAAAAGTACAGTGATGGGCCACGCTCAGATAGTGATCGGCCACTTTCCAGACAGTGATGGGCCACCCGTCTTTTTCTGCATAAATTAAACATCTAAGGCATAATTTTCAATAAAATAATGAATCAACGTGTCTAATCTTATGATATAATCAACAAACATAATCCTTTATCTCACCGTTGATGTAATAAAAGAGGATAGAGTGACAGAGAGTGTATTTTAAGGTCTTAGAAAATTATCGACCTATCTGTTGAATACTTCATCACCTGAGTCACTAAATAAAACATCAATCTCAATTGAGACATGGACCTGCTGAGATTTTGGAACGCAATTTGAATGGAAGCTATCTTTATACAATGAAAATTCTTATTTAATAAGATGTTTTATTATTATTTCACAAATCGCACAACGATTTTGGCCGCCATTTTTTAAACTATAATTTTTGATTGTCTCTAGTTTCAATTGCCTCATTAAAATGTGTGGTTTTTGCCTTTATTCTTTTTATCTTCCTCTGCACTTTTCTTGTTTTCCATTTTTTGATCTTAAATATCTCTATATTTTTGCGAAGTGATGGCGAATGGAACTCTTTGTTAAACATGTTTATCGTTTATTTTTGGTATCTGAGGCCATGATAATGTTTGAATTAGAGCTGTTGATATTTTAACCATATGTTCATTTATTTCTTCCATGCGTTCAGTATCTATTTCCATGTTGCATTCTCTGACGGCACTGACACGTTAGATACATTTAATTGGGTTATATTTTCTATGCTCTTGCTGTTGTCAGATAATGACTTAATTTGATTAAGTTTTTCCGCAATCGGTAAGTATGGTATAAAAATATTTTATCTGTTTACCTCAGCTAGTATTTTGAATATTTTTAAGCTTTTCTTCTGTTTAATTGCCCACCACATTCGTTAAATCTTTAAGGATGAAAACAGCATTTTGCGATATTTTGCAGCTTTAACTGGAGGGAAAACAGTTATATCTATATGCTGAAGAATCCTAGATGCATTAGGATTATAGTGCTATAAGATGTATTTCAAATAAAATTTTAGACAAAGCTCACTAACTTGGTAGATAAGATGTGACTTATGCCTTTCGATAAATAATATAGGAAACTCTATTCACAGAGTAACCAGATTCGGATAGAAAATATTTCCAATGTATTGTGTATTGTGGCACTACGATTTTTTTTTTTGCAACTTCACATAGTGATCCCCCATTTTTATAAAAGTATGCAACAGCATCATCTATTGTTTTAACATCATATTTAAACTTAAATTATTCAGTATTTTGATATTCTGAAAGAAATGGGAAGTTAAATGTTTCTAAATACAGTGATCGGCCAGTACAAATTCAGTGATCGGCCACGTGGCCAACGACTGTCTAAAATTAAAATAACATAAAAATAAAAACGGCAGGAACCATAGTGCGTTATAAATATTGTATTTAGCATAAAAAAGTTAACTAAAAGTAAAAAACCATTTTTTCAATCATGGGCCAGCCCGGCCCATCATACAACTGCTATATATATTTAGTGCAGTAAATGGCCACCCAGCTAGATGTGTCATTTTAATTTAAAATTGTCGTAGACTTAACATAATTATATGTTTGAATATCCAGCATAACGATTATTAAATAAAAAGTATAATTAGTAATATAGTTAAAGAGATCTTACCTTCCAAAGTATGTTATTTCCTTAACAAAAAGTTAAGCAATTGTCAGACAAAATGCAAAACGTGTGACTTGGTATACAAAATGGTCACTTATAGGGTCAGTCCTGCTACCTATACAGGAATTAATGTGCTAGAACCGAAGTATATGATGTTGTGAGTCACATATAGGAACAAATACCCATAACTTAGGTTTTTAAATACCTATTTTTTGTGTTTTACTGCTGAGTGGCCCATCACTGGAGGGTGGCCCACGATTGTACCCCTTACCCTATCTAGATATTCCACATATTTTAACATAATCATTATTTATAATTATAATAATGAACATATATAATTTGAGAACACTTCTTAGAAATATATTATAACCACCAGATTTTTTTTTAATAAATACGACACCCAGCAGGTTCAAACCTACGTACTTACGTCGCGACGCGTCGCCTGGGATTTGTGCCCATGTGCCTTGACCACTATTACAGTTTAAGGTTCGTATCATTCAACCTGAATCAAACAAATCAAACTAAACCATACACAATATACGTACAAATTACATGAGTAGAAAATACACCGGAAATGGTTTGACGTTTGGTTCAGTGTATCATTGAAAATCAAACCGTTCTCGGACCTTCAGAAATGGTTTGACATGAAACGTCAAGCCGATTCGGACGTTTCATAGACTAATGACGATCTGTCAAACGTCAGAAAAGCGTTTCCGTGGCCATTCCACTGAACGGTCCCAAATCCAACAAATCCAACGGTGCGATTTGATTTGATCAATCCAGGTTGAATGATACAAACCTTTAGTGTCGCATCTAAGCGCTTTATAAATTGCGTTAGGTACTTCTTTTTGGCAATTGGCTTTTGTATTTTAAATCAAAGTATTGATATTACCTTAATAATTACTAATAAGTGGTTTTGGGATTTCTCCAAATTTTAGTTATAATGCACTTGTACTTGCACATGCTGATACCTAATTTAATTAATCAATAATTTAATAAACGAAACATATTTTTGGTAGGTACTTATTCCACTTTTAATTAAATTTTAACTTTCCAAAAAATTTTGCGTTTTATAAAATTATGTGTAGTTAATTATGCAGTTCCACCATGAATTGACAGTTAACACAATAAAAGAAATTAATTTAATAAACTATTTTTTTTATAAACGAATAATTCACAAGATTTAAGAATGTAACATTATTTTATTGTACATACATAATTTGAAAACACTTCTGATAAATATATAACAACTAGAAAACATCTTTTTTGAAAAAAATACCACACCCAGCAGGATTCGAACCAGCACTCCTTGGGATTCATGCACATGTACTCTAACCACTAAGCTATACCTCTACACCTGGTGTCGGTGGGTTGTTTATCTTCAGTTGGTGTATTTATGTCGATATCGATAGGTAACTAGGTTTACATATACTTACCATAATAATTATGAAACTCTAAACCGGGACAAGAACGGGGTATAGGGCAAAGAGAAAAATTTTACACCAAAAATTGTTTTATTATTAAAAGTATGTACAAAAGAAGAATGCAGAAGGTCTGCTGCAGCAGAAATTTAAATTACTTTATATATTTATTGTACTAGTCTGAACTTTTTTCGCACCCTGCCCCGCCGTCTCATCAGTCATCACATATATGTTATTACGGTCAATAATGACAATTTATTATTGTTTTGGCAATATTGTTTACCTGTCCAGCCAAGAGAAGACACACGAGCCTACTTAAAGTCTTCGAAACCATCTTGTTGATGGTTTTCTGAGGTAGTTAGTCTCTGAATGATTTTTATTTTGTTACCACGAGCTTTATATATTGCCATAAATCCATGGCGGTCAACGGCTGGTCGGCCCCAAGTGGACACATTGACGCCAGTAGATGTGTTCATAGCAAAAGTTGGGAAATGCCAAACTGCCAGCAAGTCCCATCTGCTGGCCTCCCCGTGGCGACCTCCGGGCAATGCAGCGTACGCTGTAGCTAACAGCAGGGGGCGAAGGGCGAGTGACCGGCGCCATAAAACTCGCCTTCTGGCTAAGGGAAGGAAATCCCCGACAGAAAAACCTGGTCGAGCCGACCTTCAGTGCCCTCGTGGCTCAGGCCTCGGGAGCGCTGGGCTAATCACCTTGCCTCCTTAAACGAAACAGATTAACAAAACACCTACACAGCAGCCTCGGACGACAACCGGCTCTGTAAAACGACGACCTTGCATGGAAATGGACAATGAAACAGGTAGAGTAATCCTCTCTAACAACTCGAGTATGCGCATTGGGACATATAATGTTCGCACCCTGCGTACCCCCGGAAAGGACCTGCACGCCACACGCATCATGCACACCTATGGTGTGGACATCCTAGGGCTGAGCGAAGTGCGCTGGAAAGGAGCCGGGAGAAAGTTGATTGAGGGTTACTCTATTGTCTACTCAGGTCATGAGCAATACCATCGCCAGGGAGTGGCAGTAATGATGTCAAAGAGAGCGGCCCGTTGCCTCGTGAAATGGGAACCAATCTCGGAGAGACTGATACGTGCCTCCTTCAAGACGCCTGGTAGCTCCTTGACCGTCTTTCAGTGCTACGCCCCTACTGAGGATGCCGACGCGCAGACAAAGGATGCTTTTTACGATTCTCTCCACGCGGCAGTCTCCGCCATCCCCCGAAGAGACCGCGTGATTGTAATGGGGGATTATAATGCGAGAGTAGGAGCAGACCCGGTGCTTGGCCCCACGGTGATGGGACGACACGGCCTCGGTGACCCCAACGATAATGGTGAGCGGCTCGTAGAATTCGCCACTCTGAACGAGCTTGCAATCGGAGGCACTGTTTTTCCCCACAAAGACATTCACAAATATACGTGGACGTCTCCTGATGGACGCACGAGGACGCAGATTGACCACTTCTTGTACAGCTTGGAGCACCAAAAGGAACTTCTCGACGTGCGTACTTACAGAGGCGCCGATATCCATAGCGATCATGAGTTACTTATTGGAAACATCCGAGCAAAACTCAGTCGCCAGGCGAGGCCTCCAAAGCGCGAACGAATTGACGTTGAGAAGCTCCGACGCCGAAGAATTCGGACCGACTTCGAAACTGCTGTACGAGATAGTGTAGATCGTATCTACGAGCGGCATAAATCTGAATCCGACCTCATTGAGGTGGACTGGAGCCTCATAAAGAGTGCGATTGTGTCGTCGGCTCGTACCGTCCTTGGTACCAGAAGGAGTGAGCAGCCAAAGTGGAAGTCTGATAAAACGTGGGTTGAAATTGGTGAACGAGCCAGACTGAAAGCCCTGAAAGACGAGGAGAGAGACCCCGACCGAACCGAGGACCGCCGGACTGACTACCAGACCCAAGACAGGGTAGTCAAACGATCCGTGCGGTTGGACAAGCGCAATTTTATGAACCGGCAAATTGAAGCGGCAGAGGAGGCAGCAAGCAGAAATGACACCAGGAAACTCTTCCGAATCACCCGTGAAGTCTGCGGCAGGCGACCACCGACTCCCGGAGCCATTCGTGGTCCCAGTGGAGCAATAGAGTCTGACGCAGAATGCGTCAAGAAGATTTGGAAGAATCATTTCTGCGGAGTGCTGAACCGCCCACCCCCTTTGAATCCCTTTGACATATCTGCGGAAGCTTTACTTTTGGACATTCCCAGAGCAACCGACATTTCTGATTGCCCGCCCACGCACACCGAGATAAAATCGGCTGTGAAAAGGCTCAAGAACGGAAAGGCACCGGGGGGAGACGGGATTCATCCTGAATTCCTCAAGTACAGCTTGAGCGCAATCCTTCACCCTATGTTTCATCTGATGACAAAGGTGTGGGAAGAAGAGCGCTGCCCAAGGGACTGGGTGAACGGTGAAATCATCATACTTCTTAAAAAAAGGTGACCCTTTAAGCTGCGACAATTACCGAGGCATTACGCTACTCAGTGTTACGGGAAAGATTTTGGCAAACATCATTTTGATGAGAATAAGGGACCCAATAATGCACGTCCTCAGGAAAAACCAAGCCGGGTTTCTACCTGGTCGAGCGTGTGCAGACCAAATCCACAACCTTCGATGTCTTCTCCAGCAGAGCCATGAGTTGAACAGTCCGATGGCTTGCTGCTTTGTGGATTATGAGAAGGCTTTCGACAGTCCGCACCGCCCCTCCCTCTGGATGATACTGGGAGCATACGGGATCCCTCCCAAGATCATTGCCATAATCAAAAGCCTGCACGAGAAAAGCGAATGCTGTGTCAGAATTGGAGACACTGTCACGGAATGGTTCGGGGTCACGACCGGAGTCAGAGAGGGTTGTGTCCTTGCACCGTTTCTCTTTATCATTCTCTTTGACTTCATACTACGGAAGTCAATACCACCCGACCGAGGCATACCTGTTACCCCCACGGTGAAGCTATGCGACCTGGAATACGCCGATGATGCTGTCCTATTCGACAACTCAATCAAGGGCATTCAAGAGACAATCGACAGGTTGCATAACAACTCCTCTCGCGTTGGTTTGAAAATCAACGCGAAGAAAACCAACGTCTTGTGCAATAGCACCTGTCCTGATCCAGATTTCCCTCTAATTAGCGATGGACAAAGCATCGAGAGCGTCGACAGCTTCAAGTATCTGGGGTTACACATCACGGGAGATGGCATTTTGCAGAAAGAGCTCGCTATCCGAATGGGAATGGCTGGAGCAACATTCAACTCGATGCGAAATGTCTGGGACTCACGATTGTACTCGGTCAAAACCAAATGCCGCCTATTCGACGCTTGCATTCTGACGGTGCTGCTTTACGGTAGCGAATCATGGCACCTTACGAAGGCTCAGAGCAACCGTATACTGAGCTTCGAAAACAGATGTTTGCGACGAATACTGGGTGTGCGGTGGTATGACTTTAGGAGCAACGAGGAGATAAGAGAACGTACCAAGCAGCCTCTCATCACACTGAAAGTGAAGAGGCGACGTTGGACCTGGCTCGGCCACGTGCTGCGGATGCCAGAAGAGAACTTTAACCTGGCTTGCCTGTTCTTCAAGCCGACCGGATTCCGGCGTCCTGGAAGGCCGCTAAATACAATCTACAGAGTGTATACGGCGGAGCTACGGGATGCTGGTTTGACCTGGAACGAAGCAAGAAGACTGGCGAGCGACAGGGATTCTTGGAGGCGCCGCGTGGTGTCCATATGCTCCAGCTAAGGGGCGGATATGGGCAAAGAAGAAGAAAGAAGACATTTAAAAATACACTTGACAACTTCCAAAACTCACGAGTAACTAATAAATATATTTGGATAAATTTTAAATTAAGTATGCACGTGTCATTGTTGTTCACCAAGAACGTGACATCCACAGACAACGGAAGTAAACTAGACATCGCGAACCCGACAAAAAAAACCTGTTAACAATTTTATAGTACCTAATTAATATATTTTGTTTCCAACCAGTGAGCTGAATTTTTTAACGGAAAGATATTTCTGTTATTACTAAGTTTAGGTAGCTATTTATATACATACTTAATGATTCTCTTCGATTTGCCGCCCTTTGGGTAACTGCCGCCCCCAAGCGACGCTCAATCTGCTTATCCCCACGGGACGTCACTGGTGCTTAGGCTTAGACCACGGAGACAGCATCAAAATTCTTTGACATTTCAAAATTTTTGATAGTATTTAATGTTTGTTACATTATAAAAAACTAAAAAAAACAGGATTTTTCCAAAACCTTAAGTATACTAACATGAAGTAGAAGTAGGATTATAATTAATTTGTTTTTGTTTTAAATTTGATCTTATTCGTTGGAAATTAAAAATTAGAAACATATGTAGATACTATTATAATAAAATGATTATAATGTAGATTAATTTAAAAATTGTTTCTGTCTACTCTAATTCTGTCATCTGTGGTGAAAATAACCTCTAACATACAGTGACGTCCCGAGGCAAAGTGCCGACCTTAAGCAAAATTTGAATGCCGTTCTCTTTTATTTTTAATTCCAAAGTGTTTACAACTTTGTTAGGTTAGGTTAGGTACCTACCTACCCACTTACATATTATAGGTATTACTTATTTTCGGCTACCTATCTTAAAGAGACAAATAGATACTCCCAGAATCTTTAATTCACATACAGTCCCACAAACTTTTCTAAAGAACAGACATAAATAGAACTACCTACTATGAATCCATATGGACGCCATATTGAATACGTCATTCCACTGTGAGATTCTGTCCAGTTGCAAGTCTTGATTGGGTAGTTTTCGACTGCGGCTCCCCCGTAAATTCTTCAGATAACTTTGTGGCACTACACTACTGAAAAAAAAAATCCACAAAACCTACTCTCCAACGGTGGTGGTGTTAAGTAAGTGGAGGTCTGTGGTACTGACAGATTTGGAAAATTGTGAAAATTTTGCATGTGTGATAAACCGTCATGACAATATGTATCACAATGACTTCCTACTAGGTACAATACAACAAAAGCTATGTTGATAGGATTTTCTATGCTTTGATTGTTTTTAAACTAAGATGTCGATATTTTATAATGAAGCGGCGGCATCGTCTGGTTCATTGTAAACCGCAACTGCTATAAAAAACAGTTTTATTTGTTTTCGTTTCTTCAATTGCCGCCCTTCATAATGTGCCACCCCTATGCAACGCATAGCCTGCCTACCACCACGGGACGTAACTGCTTACCTAGAAATAATAATTCTCCTAACGAGGAGACTTTGTATAATATCAACGCCATCTTTAGATTATTAAAGCCTGAGTATATCTTTTTGCACAAGCAACGAGTGGTCCACTGTTCAGCTGTCAAAATCAGATCCCATATTGCTTGACATATTGATTCGCCCTTTCTCGTTTCAAAACGAATTATAAAAAAATTCTCACATCTTATATAATATTAACTATCAGTGTTATTTATAAATAATATACATTCCTGTTATTCATCAGCTGTCAAAGTTAGACTAGTCCTTCACACAAAAACCGGTGGTAATATCGATTTCCAAAAAACATGTAGCATTGATCAAAGCATTACATTTGTAAGTGTGTTAATGCTATTGTATTATTTGTCATGTAATTCAACTATCCAAACCAAACCATTCCCTGTGTAAACACGACAGACGCGTCAGTATGAGCACTCTATAGAACAATGACAGGCAATGACAGGTCATCCATAGACAACAATGGGAGGGGCGGAAAAGGTAGGACCAGTCGTTGTGAATGTATCGGCTTTCTACACTTCAGTCAGCAATGATAATATTATGCATAGCGCTAGTTCTCAGAAATTTAGACGTCCCACCACTGCCTATCTGCAGGTCCAGTGTACATCGCTAGAATCAAAATTATTACCTAATAAGTACTATTTCGGACGTTTTTTTTAAATGCGCACCTGTGAGTATTTACCTACCATTGGTGAGTGCGCATAGTGCCTGAAGCTGCCGAAACTCGGGTCGCTAAAACGACTCAAATGTAATAGGTAGTAGGTACAAAACTTAAATCCATTAATTTATATATATTTTATTAAATACCTATAATAAATATATTTTTGTTATCTACAATAAATTTATGACAAATATACACATGGAAATTGATTATGCACCAGCGACAAATATTCCGCACAATTCTTTTAAAATTCTGCAAAGTGCCCCAAGAAATGCCTGTCAAGCAATATACAGCGCGTGCTACGTTTAATATTTAAAATATAACACGCATTCATAAAAATATAGTAAAAGATAATCACTATTTTGATATGTTTTTAAATTAATCGAATAAGTATATAAGGCTATGCTAAATAATTCAAATGCATACACTCATTGTCTGCTTCAGAGGAACAGCAACGAGATGGCTTCAAAAACATTAACTGGTCTCGTATATCTTCTCATTGCTGGACAGGTAAAAACCATTTGTTGTTTTGTTATATATATTAATTAATTAAAAAAATATGATTTTAAATGTTTGCTTGATAAAGTAGTACCTAGTTACATTTTAATTTGATGATGTCCGTGGCATCAATTCTCTAGGGCTCTAGCCAGGCGGCCCGACATGGCTTATCGCTTTTATTAATACAAATGAGTAGGCTTAGGATTCTTAGGTATTTAAATGTTTTTTTTGAGCAGTCCCACAACCAAATATCAAAAATATCTATATGTTTAAAACAATTTAAAAACATTTAAGCCCTATTTGTTAGTACCTATTTTTAAATATTTTTGGATAATTACATATTTTTACATATTCTAGGTTTAAGCACATATTTTCACATAAACACAAAGTTTAAATGTTCCTGGACCAATTAATGTTTAAAATAAAAATACTGGACTTCAAACGCTGCAGAATATTAAAGCTGTTATGGAAATCCATCAGATTTTTCAGATGTTTAAATTTTTTCTTCTTCAGAAATAGTTTATTTTACATACGCAATAATAACATCTGTAGAAGTGGAAAGAAGTTTTTCCGTGTATAAAATGTTGTTAAGATCAAATCGTCAAAGATTCACTTTCGAAAATTTGAAGCATTATTTTATTATTAATTTTAATAAAGTGTTTTCTGTTTGTGAATAAATAATATATATGATTTATTGTAATATGTACTTATTTAAATTTTTAGCACCTATGTTTGTTTTTTAGCACATATTTATGAAATTTTAATAACATATTTTGCGATTATGTCTACATATTTTAGGTACCTACCTATTATTCATTTTTAGCACCTTAAAATCCTAAGCCTACAAATGAGGCTATTCTTTTCGAATTCAGTTAACCTCTAAAATTTAATATTAATGACGATTATAGAGCCGATAATTTCATAACTTGTTATATAACATTTGATTAGGTACTTACCGGTGGAATGATGAATCAATTCGCGCTATTCGGGACAATTCTCTAGTCACTAGTGGGTTATGGTTAAAGTTAACAAAATTTATGGGAAAAGTAAAATTATTATCGCTATAGATTCATATTCTTTGCATTATTGTTATAATTATTCGCTGCAGTCTTAAAATATCACTATTAATAGGTAAGACTAAAATATAATAAGTAGTATGTATATTGTAGCATAATATCTAATATATTAATACAACGTGTTAAATTTCAGAGTGCGTATTCGGCATGCATTCCTTGCGGATGTGCTGCGCCATCTCCACCTTCATGCGCCTCTCCTCCGTCGCCGCCACCTGTCCTCTGCGCCCCATGTCCACCACTGCCAGCTTGCGACGTTCCACCACCAGCGCCACCCCCATGTGTTTCGGTCCCTAAACCAGCACCTCCGCCTCCATCGTGTGTGCCTTGTGCTCCAGCGGCCCCTCCTCCATCATGCGCAGCTCCACCACCAGTAGCATGTGCTCCACCTGCTCCTCTCCCATGCGCAGCTCCACCACCAGTGGCATGTGCTCCACCTGCTCCTCCCCCATGTGCAGCTCCACCACCAGTAGCATGTGCTCCTCCCCCGTGCGCAGCTCCACCACCAGTGGCATGTGCTCCACCTCCACCTGCTCCTCTCCCATGCGCAGCTCCACCACCAGTCGCATGTGCTCCACCTCCACCTGCTCCTCTCCCATGTGTAGCTCCACCACCGGTTTGTTCAGCACCTCCTCCCCCACCCCCACCATGTGCCGCACCAGCATCTAAATCATTTGTAGCGTGCCAGTGCATCCCATGTGCAGCGTAATTTGCTATCCATCCATTCCGTGAAAAACGCATTTAACCATTCCTATGATGTAACTATACCTTCGTATTTAAAATAAATCAAATTTGAAAAAAAAAATATTGTTGAATTATTAGTTCGTTTAAAACATTGAAATTAAAATAAATTAGGTTGGACATAACATAAAATGTCAATGTATTCACAGAGGTATCATGTGACAGCAATTTAGCGATATATGGATGACTAGCGGTCAAGTTTACCTATTTAGTTTGTAAATTATGGTTTTACTACAACAAAGAGTGCCATAAATCAATTTCATTTAATTTTGAATGGTTTCCACACTTTGCCCCTGTTTTCTAAGGAATTTATTTACTGCACGGAGCTTTTTTTTTTGAATATTGGAAGATATTTTATAGAACAATCAACTTGAAATTGCACAAGTATAAATACCTAACAAGGATTACTTATTAAAAAAATAATTTAACCTCAATACTTGTAACTTTTACCACCATTTCGCGAGCTTATGGAACTCCCCTAGTAGAAGGTAGATTGCTCTAAATGTTAAAGATTTGTAACAGTCCATTTTTATTGTCACCCTTTAATGTAGAATGAATTAAATCTTTGTTGAAACGCTGTAAGCCTCTTTTAGGTTATGACGCTGACCCATTGTACTGAAACTTTAAGGGTTAATTTGTCATAGGTATTTTTTTTATAAAACTATGATGTATTAGTCACAAATTGGATATTCTGAGCTCATTTTTTGATTTGTCGCCTTTCGTTGGTAAGTGCAGCTCTTCTACAGTACGTAACATACGTATCTAGATATTCCACATATTTTAACATCATCATTATTTATAATTATAATAATGAACATATATAATTTGAGAACACTTCTTAGAAATATATTATAACCACCAGATTTTTTTTTATAAATACGACACCCAGCAGATTCAAACCTACGTACTTACGTCGCGACGCGTCGCCTGGGATTTGTGCCCATGTGCCTTGACCACTAATACAGTAAAGGTTCGTATCATTCAACCTGAATCAAACAAATCAAACTAAACCATAGACAATATACGTACAAATTGTATGAGTACAAAATACACCGGAAATGGTTTGACGTTTGGTTCAGTGTATCGTTGAAAATCAAACCGTTCTTGGACCATCAGAAATGGTTTGATATGAAACGTCAAACCGATTCGGACGGTTCATAGACTAATGACGATCTGTCAAACGTCAGAAAAGCGTTTCCGTGGCCATTCCACTGAACGGTCCCAAATCCAACAAATCCAACGGTGCGATTTGATTTGATCAATCCAGGTTGAATGATACGAACCTTTAGTGTCGCATCTAAGCGCTTTATAAATTGCGTTAGGTACTTCTTTTTGGCAATTGGCTTTTGTATTTTAAATCAAAGTATTGATATTACCTTAATAATTACTAATAAGTGGTTTTGGGATTTCTCCAAATTTTAGTTATAATGCACTTGTACTTGCACATGCTGATACCTAATTTAATTAATCAATTACTGATTAATTTAATAAACGAAAAATATTTTTAGTAGGTACTTATTCCACTTTTAATTAAATTTTAATTTTCCCAAAAATTTTGCGTTTTATAAAATTATGTGTAGTTAATTATGCAGTTCCACCATGAATTAACAGTTAACACAATAAAAGAAATTAATTTAATAAACTCTTTTTTTTATAAACGAATAATTCACAAGATTTAAGAATGTAACATTATTTTATTGTAGTCCATACATAATTTGACAACACTTCTGATAAATATATAACCACTAGAAAAAATCTTTTTGAAAAAAATACCACACCCAGCAGGATTCGAACCAGCACTCCCTGGGATTCATGCCCATGTACTCTTACCACTAAGCTATAATACCTCTACACTCTACACTACGGTGGGTTGTTAATCTTCAGTTGGTGTATTTATGTCGATATCGATAGGTAACTAGGTTTACCAGTGGCGAAGGGTGGAGGTAGGCTGTTAAGATCCGCCATAAATAGTGCTCCTTAAACTTAGTCAGTCAAACGTGTATGTTTTTATTGAAATAAGACTACAATTTACAGATGGAATTGGTTAGTTTTTAAAAATAAATTAAACCCTGCCTAAACCAAACTATAATAGTTTTTGTATATTTTGGGCGATACGACAAAATTGTGCACACTTTTTCATTCATACTTATTTGTTTTTGTTGGATTAAGAATACATATTACACATATTGTTGGATCATTTTTTTAATCCATTAAGCCCTGCCTACGCCAAACTATAATAGATAAGAATTATTATTCTATCTATAAAATATCCAAAGTTATGTATGATTTAATTGCATAATTTTAGATATTTTATTGATAGATGAGTATTTTTTGACTATTATCTATTATGGCTTGGTTTGGCAGGGTTTAATTGAATTTTGAAAACTAACCAATACCATCTGTAAATTGTAGTCTTATTTCAATAAAAACATATACGTTTGACTGACAAAGTTTAGTGTGCATTATTTATGGCGGATTTTAACAGCCTACCTCCACCCTTCGCCACTGAGGTTTACATATACTTACCATAATAATTATGAAACTCTAAGCCGGGACAAGAGCGGGGTATAGGGCAAAGAGAAAAATTTTACACCAAAAATTGTTTTATTATTAAAAGTATGTACAAAAGAAGAATGCAGAAGGTCTGCTGCAGCAGAAATTTAAATTACTTTATATATTTATTGTACTAGTCTGAACTTTTTTCGCACCCTGCCCCGCCGTCTCACCACATATACGCTATTTCGGTCAATAATGACAATTTATTATTGACAAATTCAACAACAGCTAGGACAAAATGCCAAACCGGCCGGGACGCCGGGACCAATGTGTGAAACCGGGATAATCCCGGTCAAACCGGGACGTATGGTAAGCCCACCTATTATACTTTGAAACCTAAATTATTCCATAACATTGATGTACCTAGAGGTTGTAATCGAGAAATCTCGTCTCGAGCATTCTCATTTATAGAGAAATCATCGACGAGATTCGCGAGAATTCGAGATATTGTCACTAGGCAAAAATCCGCCCGACCATGTCCGTTAGGACCTATTAGTTCCATACCCTGGACTCACACACAAATTGAAAAACAATATGTGTACTTGCCAGACCCAGGATTCGAACCTGAGACCCACGGCATGACAGTCCAATGCTTAAGCCGCGCGGCCACCGTGAACAAAGGGAAAAGTTTAAATGAAAAATAATTAGAAGATAAAAAGAACTTTTTATAAACAACGTTTTTAAATTTTCCGTTGAATCATATAAATTTGACTTGACTAGCTTAAACGATCAAAAAATCTGTACTTGATAGAAATAATACTGAAATGTCATTTTGACATTTCATATTGATTTCCATAGTAACGCACGTATATATTAATAATTTAGTTGCAAGGACCCCAGACCCCTAGCAACCAATAATAATGGTTTGGATTACGGATTTCTTCCAAAATAACTTTTCATACAAAACAGAATTAACTGAAAATGAATTCAATTTACTTAAAGATGGCTACAAGTATTAAAAGAATGCATTGGCATCGTGTTCTGATATATTCTAAAACTTTCAAATTTCTAGCTAGTCGGGAAGTTAGTTAACAATCGATTGCAAGATTTGTACTGGATAAACAACCACCGGACAAATAAGAATACGACTTAATAAAAACGTTGTAATTAACGCTACCAACCGCAATCCGAATTTTAAAAAAAATCGTCGTTATAAAAAATTGAAACTCCTCAATTTTGATTCTTAGCGGATATCTTTGATGTTAAAATAAAACTTTGACCGGAAGAACAAAAAAAAAAAGGGTCTCAACTTTGACACTGATTCTGAACAGAATTTCTTAAATTGTCCGATGATTTTCTTTTTGGTCGGAAGAGCTATAAAAGGCTCTCGACTTTTGATTTTTTTTAATTTTGAAAATGCTTAACAATTTCAATAAAATCGGCCGGGAGAAGTAATTTGATTATAATATCGATTTCTCGGAAAATCAATTAACCAATCTCGAATTCTCGAGTAAATAAATATTCTTGAATTCGAGAATTTTATTATCTCGAGAAATGAAAAAGTCAAGAAATCACAAGCTCTAGATTCTGTACATAATTTAAATTAATTTGAGTGTTTAAATAAACAACATTTTTTTTTTTCAAATTTTATTTATTTAAAATACGTAGGCTTACATCAGGAGAATGGATGCGTTTTCATGGACTGGATGGATAGCAAATTACGCAGCACATGGGATGCACTGGCATGCTACACATGATTTAGGTGCTGGTGCGGCACATGGTGGAGGTGGGGGTGGTGGTGGAGCACATGCTACTGGTGCTGGAACTGCGCATGGTGGAGATGGGGGTGGTGGTGGAGCACATGCCACTGGTGGTGAAGCTGCGCATGGGGGAGGGGCAGGTGGAGGTGGAGCACATGCCACTGGTGGTGGAGCTGCGCATGGGGGAGGGGCAGGTGGAGGTGGAGCACATGCCACTGGTGGTGGAGCTGCGCATGGGGGAGGAACTGGTGGAGGTGGAGCACATGCCACTGGTGGTGGAGCTGCGCATGGGGTAGGAGCAGGCGGAGGTGGAGCACATGCTACTGGTGGTGGAGCTGCGCATGATGGAGGAGGGGCCGCTGGAGCACAAGGCACACACGATGGAGGAGGCGCTGGTGGTGGAACGGCGCAAGCTGGCAGTGGTAGACATGGGGCGCAGAGGACAGGTGGCGGCGAGGGAGGAGACACGCACGTGGGTGGTGATGGCGGAACACATCCGCAAGGAATGCATGCCGAATACGCACTCTGAAATTTAACAAGTTGTATTAATATACCTATTAAGTATTATGTTACAATATACCAGAGGGTTGGAGCTAACAGTTTTTTTAATTGCTCCGCTCCAGGACTTAATATTTGCTCCAGATCCACTCCGGGTAAAAAGTATTAATATGTTTTATAATAAGTACTTTGCAAATAATAAGTAGTTTTGAAATAAGGTTTATAATCGTCCTTTTCGTTATAAATTTTATTAAACAAAATTGCCATAAATTTATTAAATTCAAGATAATTGGCCTTTGTGGTGACCAGGTCGGACGGCCCAATGGGCCTAACAGCTGGTTGGACTGGACCGACTTGAACATCTCTTCCCTCTCAGGGCACATTCTGAACTGTCTGAACAGCACCTCTCTTGGCTGTGATAACTTTTAGAGTGAGATAGACAGTTTAAACGGCTAACTTACCGTAATAATTATAATACCGTAATAAATAAATATGATAAACTTTTACAAACCGTTTAAAAAAAAATCGCGTTAACATCATTTTACTCCCTACTTCAATAAAATTATAGTTTGTCAATGTATGGCTACGGCCGTATGTTGTTGCTTAACCACTCGGGAATGCCAAAAGAAATGGCGTATTTCAAAAGAACACTACCTTATTCTTAGGTCAATAATTATTATAAAGCAATCAATATTCGTAGGATGTTTATCACACTTGAATGGTCAAAGACATAGCTTATAATTAATGTCTTTAGAATTATCTTCAAATGTGTTAATCTTGCCCATTTTTTGAATAATAAAATGCCTAATTCTTGTCAAATTTGGGATCACAGAGATTATCAATATAATTTTTTATCGTAAATATTTCACTATAATAATGTCGACATAAATTATACTAATGGTTTTATAAAAGCGTTTAAAAATTAATAAATGTAAAAATTCTTAACTCCACTGCACATGCATGTACTGAAATATGACTATATTCTAAAACATTAGAGCGAGAGGTTTAAAATAATACTATTTTATGTAATGAAAATACTTTATGCAGTCATCAAATGTTTAAAATAAATATAAAGCATACTAAGGCTTCAAAATTATATAAATAGATTATCTACAACGTTTAAGGAATGTCCAGGATCATGCTTTGAAAATGCAATAAAAGCTCTATTTTGACATACGCTGAGCATGTCCGCCCTTAATATAAGTACAAATTTAGCAGCCAAACATTTAATTAACATCATAATTTGAATTAAACAATAAACTTAACACAGCAAAAGATGGTATTTACCTGCCCAGCAATGAGAATATATACGAGACCAGTTAATGTTTTTGAAGCCATCTTGTTGCTGTTTCTCTGAAGCAGACAGTAAGTGTATGGATTTGAATTATTTAACATAGCCTTATTTATACTGTTTTGATTAATATAAAAATACATCAAAATAGATTATTTTTTATTATAATTAGTGCGTGTTATGTTTAATTATTGCACGCACAATAACACGCACTGTATAATTATTGCTTGATAGGCATTTTTTAGGACACACACTATTTGCAGAATTTCAAAAATATTTGGAACAGTTATGTATGTATCGTTGTTGTCAATTTTCATTTGTTTATTTGTCGCGAATTCATTAACGGCCCACATTCTCAGCGTATGTCAAAATAGAGCTTTTATGGTATTTTCAGAGCATAACTTTGGACATTCCTTAATCGTTGTAGATAATCTATTCATATAATTTTGAAGCCTTATTATCCTTTATATTTATTTATTTTAAACATTTAATGACTGCATAAAGTATTTTTATTACATAAAATAGTATTTTTTAAACCTCTCACTCTAATGTTTTAGAATATAGTCATATTTCAGTACATACATGTTCAGTGGTGTTAAGATTTTTTGCACTTGTCTTGCACCCCTCGCTAATGGTGCCTGATAGGCTTGACACGAGGTAACGGTTCCAATCCAGAATAAATCATGACTGCGACCACGTAGGTAATTGACAGGCGCATGGAAATTCAAATTCATTAGGACACCAGGATTGGAAACCATCCCTCGCGATAACAGGCAAAAGTGTTTCAACAGCAGAAGAGACCGACGAGATTCAAGAGAGTAAAAAGTAAGCATGCCTTGTAGAAATGCAGTCGGAAAATAATCATCTGACGAATTATCGAAAGGAAAATAGTTAAATGTTTTAAAATAAAGACATCGAAGAAATTTCTTCTGGACGCGTTCTAAAATAAGCTTATAGGAAACCTCATAAGGACACCAGATAATCGACCCATATTCAAGAATGCTACGCACTAATGAGACGTAGAGTGTACGTAATACATTAGGATTCTTGAATGGTTTGGATTGTCGCATGATGAATCGCACGTAGAGCCGTGGAAGTTATATGCGAGTGAAAGGATAATGAAGAATCAAAAATTATCCCAAGATCTTTCGCCTCAGATTGACGTTTTAAAGAATTTTTTGACATAATATAATTGTATTTAATCGGAGTTCTTGACCTAGAAAGCATTTGTCAGTATTAAATTTTAATTTATTATTTTTTGACCAACTTTCAATTGAACAGAGATTTCTCTGTAACATGCAACAGTCCAATTCATTGCGAATTGGTGCATATAATTTCAAATCATCCGCAAAAAGTAAAAATTCTACTCCATCCATGGCTTAATTATTATTCTATCTATAAAATATCTAAAATTATATATGATCCAATGTCATAATTTAAAATACTTATAGATAAACGAATATTTTTTGACTAGTATATCTACTATGGGTTGGATTATGCAGGGTTTAATTGAAATTTAAAAAATAACAAACACTATGTACACATTGTAGTATTAGTTCAGTGATCGCCAAACGGTCGCTCGCGAGTTACCGGTAGCTCGCGTAGAATATTTTATCATATTTATAAATTTGCCTCTCGAATTTTATTATTGGACTCCGAAATGAAAAACTATCCTGCTGTATCTATCGTCGAAAATTTTCAAGAAGATGACCCTTCATCATAAATGGAATTGATAGAATTTCAATGTGATTTATCACTTAGAAGTGTTGCCTTAAGGGGCAGCTGAAGAGCTCCGTATTCAAATATAATTTAGTATGAAATCGACCTCGGCGTTGTACGCACGTTAATTTAAATCGATCTTTTGGCAAAAATCACTAATCATCGGAGATTTTATTTAAAAAAAAAACATTATTATTAGTATTATTACTATTGTCGACCTTCTACATTATTATTATTGTGGACAATCTTACATTATTATTTGATAAACACCACCTGCACGTGTCCGCTGATCAGAAAACAGGGCTGTCAAAATAATATAATATTTGTAAAATGTTAATTTCATCATAGTTTTTAATCAAACCTGTGCAAGTACATACTGATAACTTGGGTGGATATCGTGGTAAACATACTATTGATATATCTACGGGTATATTATTATTATAACCCAATTCAAATTGAACATAGGTTGATACTCAAATACTATTATAGTATCTTTATGATTTCGAGAAAATAATACGATGGAATATATTATATAATCCATTTTGGTTGCCAGTTTTTACTGCGATGAATCACTGTGTTCCTTACTGTCTTTTTTTATTCGTAGGTTTGTTTACTATGTACACCGAGAAATTTCCATTAATAATATCGGAAATGAGTTGGAATATAATGCAACCAAAACTGGAAAAATTCTATTATGGGTGTTTACTTTTTGAATTAGTTGACCCCAGAAAAACAGGTACATGCCACTACGTGAACCACAGTGGATATTATGCCGGGTCCAAATTGGCAACATGTTGCCGGCAACCTCGTTAAATTTTACGATAAGTATGATAATTATCGTAAAAATTTTTAAGCCATTATGATAATTATCGTAAAATTTATCGAGGTTGTCGCGCGACATTGTTTTGCGCCAGTGTGGACCCGGCATTAGATGCACAAAACTTAAATAAAATATATTATAAATTAAATTTAAAAAGTACAATATAATTAATTGCGTCGGCAGCCCTGTCAGACACTTTTTCTAGCGACAGTCATTTTTATAGTCATTTTTTATATGCCCGCCAGTCGGATGGATTAATAAAAAAATAATGTGTCTAGTGACTGTATGTTAATAAATATTTTTAGGCACTCTTAATATAATATATAATTTCGCCCATTGGCTTTACCTACCACTTGTTTCACTAGTATAAAAGTGAAGTTGCGCAGGCAATACAAAGTCACTTTCTTTTTATAGGCAGACAGTAAATTCTACGTTTTAAAAAATATGCATTAGAATTAAACAATACCTATTATTTTTTATATGTAGGTCCTAAACATTACAAATAAGCACTATTCATTAGTAATGTTTTTTGGATAGCACATGAAATAAAAATGTAGGTTGATATGTATGTCAACATCCTTCGTATGTTTAGTTGTCGGACAATTTCAGGTTAAAAAGTTATTAATATATTATTAAGTTTATATCGTGGCCAACACATAATCAAAAAAGTTATCATATCCATTATATCAGTTGCAATACTTCCCACCAAAGAACTGATAAACATATTGAATTTAGTAACATTAAATGTTATTAGTAAATTTATTAGAAAATAAATTTTATTAGAAAGTACTATTTTTTGGTCACCCCATAGCTTCACTTCACAAGCTTCACTTGTAGGGAGTTTATCGAGACAAACATTGGCGGCAACCTTTTTATATTAACTAGTAGACCAGTTATTATGGACCACATGTAAAAAAATCATATTTTCAATTCTCAAGGCCGATTCTGTAGAGCGTCCTCTTAACTGTATAATCTGTATGGCATTTCGTCCCAACAGAAAAGTATCCAATTTTAGTTCGAATTGCGCTCAAAATGAAGGCATTGTTTTGTTCTACCTACTTATGTGAATCAACGTTTTCCACTATGAAGGTGGTTCCACAGATGTACATCTTGATAATTGCATTCGGATGGGAGTGACAAGGTACTCACAGAGAATTGAAAATAATGGGAGAAAAGTAAATGCCATTTTTTTCACTAATTATTTTTACTTTTACTCACACTTATTTCAAGATATTTTTCAATTATTATTTAGTTTATAAATAAATAATTAAAGTATGCATGCATTTTATGTTTTATTAGAAGTTCGATGTCCTAATTTATTTTAAGTAATATAATAATATTATATTGTATGGTACAATAAAGGACGATGATAAAAAATATATAAAGAATGAATATATTGTATAAGTAGCTCACCAGACAATTTCAATTTCTGAAAGTAGCTCACATCCTTATTGAGTTTGGAGACCGCTGTCTTAGTTCAATGAAAACATATACGTTCTACTAACAAAACTATTTATGTCGGACCTTAACAGCCTACCTCCACCCTTCGCCACTGGAATATACATAGGCTAGGGTAGGTTTGGTTTAGTAGGTAATGTTACTTTACCGTCACCCGAAATCTAAAATAGACCGGAGACTGTAAGATGGGGCAATACATTGACCCTTCGGATAAAATCTTCCACTCTACAACACGTGATGTATCCCTTTTCGGTGTCTTCGTTCCTACAAGTCAGGAAATTTAAACTTGGAGAGTTGCAGACGTCTTGACAGGTTGCATTGCCTAGTGTTCTTGCTTCAGCGATAGAAACGAAAGGGTTGTTTAACCCGAGGAATACGACGGCCTTGTTAGTTGTTATATCGCGTACTACCTGTGGAAGTAACAACCAATTAATACATGTGTATAAGGATATAAGTAACACGAACATAATGGTAAGTGTGTTGCCTTCTGGTTGAGGCTGTGCCATGGTTTAATTCTCGAGTGTAGAGAAATATGCATAATAACATAAACACGTGGTAAATAATTGGGAGCGCGCCAAGCGGGAATATTAGGGGTGCAAAATACCTGGGCGGCAGGTTTTAAGAGACGGAAAAAGTTCCAAGAACCAGTCACCAGACAATTAACTGAATCAGAAAGGTACAATATTTCAAGAAAAAACAATTTGTCTAATGAGGTTATTTCACAGAGTCGCATGACAGGTAATTTTATTCCATGTTATCAAGATTATTTTATAAATTTGAGCTCCATTGATACTATCCATCGTTTACATATTAGATATACCTACAGTGGAACTCAGATCTACCGTTCTCGCATAAATCGTTTTCCCACAAGGATCGTTCATTTTTGAAAGTCCCGCCAAACCACTCACTAGAACAATGATAATCCCGCATTAACCGTTCCCCGATTTATCGTTTTCTTCGATCTATCGTCCCATCACAAACATTATTGACCGTTTTTGTGGAATATTTTCCATTTCGCTTTCCTAGAATTAATTGTTTATTATTACAGACTATTACAGACCTTTCGGGGGTCTAACGGGGTAGTGCATGCGTACCGCACGATACTGTATCCTGATAGTGTTGCATAGCCTCTCCTACTCAATTCCTACCTCTACCTCCACGTGGTGAACCCTGGAAACCTGAGCAACTACACCTAAGATCAGGTAGTCAACCCTGGTGGTAGGTGTAGTCAGGGCTAACGGAGAAGGAAGAAATGGCCCTCCGAAAAGTGGGTTGGGCGTGGGGCTAACAACCTCATCCCGTAAAAAAACACATTGTTACGAAACCACAACAACATCCTCGGAAACCGGACACTAAACTCAGACAACCTGGCAAACGCTTTAAGGAAATACGATTTGAAACATGGAATACATTATCACTCTATCGACCAGGAGCACTTAAACTCCTTACAGAACAACTTATAAAATACCAATGTGATATTACGGCCCTACAGGAGATGCGATGGATAGGTCAAGGAGTGATGGAGAAACGAGACTGCACTATAATCTATAGCCGCCATGATAGTGAACATCACTTTGGGACTGGATTCATCGTAAGCAAACGAGTGAAACATTTAATTATTGGGTTCGAACCAGTCAACCCAAGGATCATGCGACTGCGAATTAAAGGAAGTTTCTTCAATTACTCATTTATAAGTGTACATGACAGAGGATAAGTCGGATGAGGAAAAAGAGGACTTCTACGATGCATTAGAAAGCACGTACAACAGTTGCCCAAAGCACGATGTGAAAACAGTACTCGGTGATCTAAATGCCAAAATAGGACGGGGGAGATATACACTGCCATTGTCGGAAAACATAGTCTTCACAATGAAAGTAATGACAATGGTACCCGACTAATTAACTGTGCAGCGTCACTAAATATGGTTATTGGTAGCACAATGTTTCCCCGTAAGGATATATATAAGGGAACTTAGAAATCCCCGGATGGGTGCACAATAAACCAAATAGACCATATTTTGATAGACAACAGGTACATATCGGATCTAATGAGCGTCCGGATATACAGAGGGGCTAATGTAGACTCAGACTATTTCCTAGCGTTTGGAAAAGTTAGAGCAAAGATCTCAAACACCAAAAAGGAAATGGGAGCAAGAGCAAAACCCTTTGACACAGAGAAACTGAAGATTCCGCAAGAACTGGCTCGGTACCAGGAGAGCTTGTACACTCACCTGAGCAACAATGTTGAGGTTGGAGACCATGAAAAGGTGAATCAACACTGGGAATAGTTCAAGACTGCCATAGTATCCTCAACTAATGATAGCTTGGGACGCCGAAAAACAGGTGAACGATCAGAATGGTTTGACGAAGATTGCCGCGAAGTCACTACGAGAAAGAATGAGGCTTACTTAATGATGCTACAGAAGAAAACACGGGCATCAGACGATGAGTATAAAAAGCGCCGGCGTGACGAAAAGAAACTACACAAGAAAAAGAAACGTGATTTTTTAAAAAAGGAAATGATCCTACTCCAAGAACACTATAAAGCCCAAGAAAGTCGGCTGTTCTATAGAAAGATAAATAATGTTAGGAAGGGTTTCAAGCCTCGTATCACAATGTGCAAGGATGACGATGGCATGATACTCACAGAAAAGCACCGTATTCTTGCCCGGTGGGTGGGTTTCTTAGATCAACATTTAAATGCCCCCCCATAATGATGCCGGCAACACTAACATTAATACTCATGACCCGGAATCAGTACAAAGTGGCATGGATGATAACGAAGAACCACCGACATTAAATGAGGTAAAAGGTGCCATGTCAAGGTTAAGAACAAACAAATCGCCTGGAATAGATAACCTACAGAGTGAATTAATAAAATGTGGGGAAGAAAGCCTGCTCAAACATTTGCATAGTCTAATCCACCAAGTATGGACTTTAGAAAAGATGCCAGAGGAATGGAAGGATGGGCTGATTTGTCCACTGCACAAGAAAGGAGACCAACTAGAATGTAGTAACTACAGAGGGGTGACACTCCTTAACTCTGCATATAAACTGTTGTCGATTCTGATATTCCAGCGGCTGGAACCCATTGTAGAAGGAATACTCGGGCACTACCAAGGAGGCTTTCGACGAGGGAGATCATATTGTGTTACTCAAATATTCACTCTAAGGCAGATTCTAGAAAATACCACTGAATTCAATATTAACACGTATCACCTGTTCATCGATTTTAAGGCAGCTTATGATAGCATTAATCGATACCGGTTATACGAAGCAATGCGAGAATTTGAAATTCCGACGAAAATAATTAAACTTGTAGAGATGACAATGACACCAGTACAATGCCGGGTGAAGCTTCAAGCTGAAATATCCGAGCCATTTATATCACTGAATAGCCTCAGGCAAGGTGACGCTCTGGCATGCCTCTTTTCAATATTGCGCTAGAAAATGCGATACGGGATGCAAAGATTGATGCCCGTGGCAACGACACGATATTTACTAAGCCTGTGCAGCTGCTGGCGTATCCCGATGATATCGACATCATTGCCATATCAGAATTGGCACTGAAAAAGGCATTCACAGCACTAGAAGCCTCTGCCAAAAGAATGGGTTTACAAATAAATGAGGCAAAAACTAAATACGTGCCTGTCTATGTCACACCACGAGAAGTCGCACCAAAGTTAGATATTGGTGCATACAAGTTTGATACGGTCGACAGTTACATATACCTTGGATCTCTTGTAACTCGAAATAATGATATTACAGAATAAATCAGCAAGAGAATCATGTCTGCGAATAAATGCTACTTTGGCCTGTTAAGACATTTTAAGTCCCGCATACTACGAGTATCTCGCCGAACTAAAAGCACTCTTTACAAGACACTTGTAAAGCCAGTGCTCACCTACGCATCGGAAACATGGACATTAACTCTGCGAAATGAACGAGCCCTTCTTTGAAAGAAAAATTCTCCGCCGTATATATGGACCGATCAGGGATGGCACCAATTGGAGGAGAATATATAATGCTGAGCTCTACGGGCTGTATGAAGATTGCAGCGCAGTTCAATCAATTAATATTGAGAGACTGCGATGGCTAGGTAATGTGCACCGTATGAATGACAATGAACCGGCAAAGAGAGTGATGTCCAGCAATCCAATAGGACGTGGAAGAAGAGGGAGGCCAACGGTTCGCTGGTTGGATGGAGCTGCCAGTGACTACCGTATTCTGGGGGTACCAAATTGGAAAGCGGCCACACTGGATAGGAACAGGTGGAGGGAGCTGTTGGAGGAGGCCAGGACCCACACCGGGTTATCGCGCCCCTGATGATGATGATTACAGACCTTTCAGTCGCGTCGCTTTGTTTGCACAGGTCGGTCGACGCTCAGGTGTGCTTCGTATCTCGTATCACGAAGTTTTATAAGTCGCAACTAAAATACCCCCCATGAAGAAACTAGAACTCTAGCTGAAAAACTGAAAAAAATTCAAGACGACGAAAAAATCCAGGAGATAAACGAGTTTTTTTAAATTTTTTTTTAATATCCCGCATTTATCGTTTTTTTCGAGAGTCCCTTGAAAATCGTCGAATCGGGGTTTCACTGTACCTAATTCAGAATTTAATTGGTAAAATTAATAATATGGAAGTAATAATTATTGTTCTTTCTTCTTTCGACCATGTCCAATCCTAATAGGATCATATGGGCCTCCACAGAGTGGAGATTAACTGATTTTATTTTTACGAGAAATGAATGTCGGCCATTTGCTCAACCTATTAAGTCCATACTCTGACTCATACACAAATTGAAAAACAATATGTGTACTTACCAGACCCAGGATTCGAACCTGGGACCCTCGACACTATAGACCGGTGCTTAAGCCACGCGGCCATCGTTTTTGTTAGGTATCAAATAATTTGATGACAATAAAATAATTTTTCAACTTTTCTTTGACTTCAACAAAGTAATATTTTTTTAAGTTGTGGAGACGGGTATTTTGGGCTGGCATCTGGGCGACAAGCTCTCTTGGCAAAACGAAATTCCGCTTCAAATTCCTGGTCTATGGCAGTGGGGTTTAATTGGATCCAATTGGAATCAGATCAACGGTCATGATGCCTCAGTTTACGACTTACGTCGATAGCTGAATCGTTGCTATTTAGTCTACGATTGCTCACGACCATCGTTGGGTCTGCGAGTTTGCTGGTGTAATTTGGCCTCGTCTTAAGTATAGTTCTTCATCACGCTATTAGTTATGTATTCTGTATTATTTAAATCTACGGGTTAACTAACACAGATAATATTAATACTATCGACCGAAGGTACTTGATGGATTTTGAATTTAAATTCAAATGGTTTTGTGTTTTGTACTATTCCATTCGAGTCGTTTTTTGCGACCCGGGTTTCGCCTTTCGGCATCTTCACATAATATGCTATCGAGTGTATTGTTATTAATAAGACAGGGGTTTTTACTAATAAGGTTTTTTACTGACACTTGAACTATTTCTAATTTGTTAGTTGTACCTACTTTTGTTAACCTTTGACTGATAGGTAGGTAATGGAGTTTTTACCTACTTTATTGTATTGATTTATTGGAGTTAAGGGTGTACGTTGTCAGTGTCTGTTTGCCTTTGGTGAGTGTACACTGCGCCTGAAGATGCCGAAAGGCGAAACCCGGGTCTCAAAAAAACGACTCGAATGGAAAAGTACAAAAGACAAATCCATTTAAATTTAACACAGATAAACAGAATATTTATAGGTAGCATATGCAGGGCTCGAAATGGACCGGAACGCACCGGAGCGCCGTTCCGTATCGTGAAATCGGTAAAATTATCGCTCTGTCTCGTGGAAAAAAATTGTTGAACGTCTGAACTAGATAAGCCATTTAACACACTTATTTTTATAAAATACGCATAAAGTTTGATAATTTCCTAAATATCTTCAGAAAATTGTCGAGCGCTCCGGTTCGTAATCTTTTCCATTTCGAGCGCTAAGCATAGGTACAAGTTTTGTATTGCGTAAGGAGCGCATTTTTTTTTATTGCTACAGTCGCTAAAATACTTTTCTTTGTCCCTGGTTGGCACAGTTCATGCCAAAACCAATTGAATCACTTAACTTATAAAACCATAGTGGCACTGGAATTCCATTGGGGCTATAGCTGAGATAGATTTCTTGCAAATTATTATTTTGGTCACTAAGCGTCAGGGTGGCAAAAGTCCCGGTGTAAATTTCCAATACCATGTTATTTGCGACGACCTTATTCCGGATGTTCTGAAAATAATATTAAAATTGAGTTAATGCGTATACAGTATAAAAGAGAATATTGTATTGTAATGGTTGTTATTCCAGGCAGTCTAACAAGTGCATATTCCAACGGTGTGTAAGAACTGTTTCAGACGGGACACCGGTGTCGCGCTCGTATATAATATAGGAGGCCTTTGTATTCGAATAAAGGGGCCTTTGTATTATGTTTATGAACGACCCAGAGCTAATGAATCAACGCATAATTTCGCGTTATAAATCGAGGGTATACTGACAGAAAGCATTAACTCATTAAAACAAGTTCTGAGATAATCGCAAAAAGAACTTTAATTTTTTTTTCAAAGCAATCTCCCACGTAATTTTTTTTATGTTTCAAAAACTTTTTTTTCTACATTATAAAGACTAACCTTTATGGCAAACACATGATTTAATAATGTTTCTATTTTCTCACCATTATATCCTATGCCTTTGTGCGTTTTAACAGGACGTAGAGCGTAAAATTGTATACATTTTGGCATTTAAAACAGAAAAACAGCAAAAACTGAAATAATGCGTTCTGTCAGTATACCCTTGAAATAATAAAAACAAGGGTATTGGCGGCTTGAGAATGTAGTAGCCAACGAAAAAGTGTACCGGACAGGCGTTGACCCCTTTATTCGAATACAAAGGTCTCCTTATTACCTATATACGAGCGCGACACCGGTATCCCGTCTGAAACGGCCCTAAAACAGTTATCTAAAAGGCGAATCTTTGAGCTGGTAGCCGTATTACCAGGGCTCGAAATAGACCGGAACGCACCGGAGCGCCGTTACGGTTCATAAAATCTCCAAAATTATCGCTGTCTCGTGGAAAAACTAATTTCAATTTTTATAAAATACATATAAAATTGTTGGTATTATGGTAAAATTATCGAACGCTCAGGTTCGTAAAAAATCCATTTCGAGCGCTACGTGCTACTATATTCGTTCGATCTAGTGGCTCGCGGTATGTTGTAGTGTTATCTAGTATACTATCGCTAGTGTCCCAATGATCGCCAGCTTATACAAACGTAACATGACCTGTGGGTCTATTCTATACTTATCGAACACTAAAGTGATAAATTGTATCAAACTTAGGGTAGGTTTGTATCAAAATATTAGCACTTATTGTAACAATTACACGAAGTTGGTTTTTATTGTTGCAATAAGTGCGATATTTTAACAGCAGCAAGTTAGGTGCTAGTTTGATAATATTTATCACTTTATCACTTTAGCGGTCGATAAGTATAGAATAGACCCACTGGTAATGTCCCTGCTGGAGGTAGATAATATTATATTGAACACCTTTACACGCTAATGTAGTATATTTTCGATATTGAATAATATTACCATTTCCAGCGTTTTCCAGTTGCCTCGATTGAACTTAGCCCATTGGGGGACAGCGTTGAAGTGGGTGTTGGACGCCTTTTGCATCGGGGATAAAGCGAAGTCAGCCAAAGGCGCTAGATGGCCTTTTTCCAGTAATCGATCTGTATCGCGTATCCTTAAATACTGGCCTGCCACGCCACCAAGGATTGTGTTCAGAGTGGTGAATTGGGTTTGTCTTATATATATTTGGTCCATTCTGAGAGGTTTAAACATATCGTGAGCTGGAATGAAATGTTATATTTTGTTTTATTTTTAATTTTTACCCTATAAGATTAAAAACTCCTCATTAAAAACCATTTTTTATAAACATATATAAAGAAGATCAATTTATACTATATATCAATGGCGAAGGGTGGAGGTAGGCTGTTATATACGACAAAAATAAACTTTGTCAGTCTTACATATTTGTTTTCTTTGAACTATTACTACAATTAGAGTGTTGGTTTTTTTTTTTATTAAATCAATCAAACCCTGTCTAAAATCAAATAGTTTAGGTATACTATGGACGATCCGACAAAAATATTTTACACTTTTTCAGTCATAGCTGTTATTTGTTTTTGTTTAATTAAGAATATTTACCTACATTTATTACTAACGTGATGGTTAGTTATTTTTTAAATTAATTAAGCCCTGCTTACACCAAACAATAATCGATAAAAAATATTCTATTATATGTAAATGGTTTAATGGCATAATTTGAGATATTTTATAGATAAACGAATTTTATAGATGGAAGAACTTTCGATAGTGAATTGCAACGACAACGTTTAAGCTTTTATTTACCTCTCGTGTAACTAGGGAATGCAATACCGGTATTCCAGTATTTATCAATACCGAAATAACGGTTTTAGAAAAACAAAATACCGTAATTTTTGATATTAAGAAAGCACACTCGTTTACGTTTTTGAAAATGAATTATAAGTTATGTGGTGCTAAAATGCAAATATAATTGAAACCAACACAGATGAAAAGATAATAAAATAAATTTCATCAAATATATTTTATATAAGTACTTAAGTAATTGTCGCGATGAATTATTATATTATTTCGAAATAGAAAACATCCGTGACAAAAATCTTTAATTTTTCTATAATTATTGATGACTGACAAGCGTTGAATTTAAAAAGCTTTCCTGTAGCCGGACCTATTTACACTTGATGAACTTTTGAGGGCTTTATTTAAAATTATCAATATACTTATTCAAATTATTTGTAAAAAATCACTAGTTCTACAATTATGATCAATACATATTTTTAAATGTCAACATAATAAATTAATGTAGTATCACTTCCCTCCATTTTGTATGTGAAAACAAACTGTCACTTTTATTTTTAGTATTCTTTTTTATCGTCTGCATTTTAGGGTTTGGAGGTAGATAACTAACACACCGGAATTGTTTCGGAAACGACGAGTTTATTTGATGATAATATATACTAGATTACTACATTTTATATAATTAATTTTTTTGGATGACGAAATATGCGTAGCGCGCGCGAGCAGTGTTTTATGCGTGCTGTCAAGGAAGCTTCTCCCCGCCAAAAAAAACCGTCACACTTGCGAGCTGTGCACAAAATGCGGCGTTGCCATACCTATTTTTTTTTTGACAATGTTGCCGGTCAGATATTTATTATTTATTTTATTTTCGACCATATCCGATCCTAATAGGATCATATGGGCCTCCACAGAGTAGAGGTTTGTATTAACAGATTTTGTTTTTACGAGAAATGGATGTCAGCCACTTGCTCAACCTATTAGGTCCATACCCTGACTCACACACACATTGAAAAACAATATGTGTACTTGCCAGACCCAGGATTCGAACCTGGGACCCACGGCATGATAGTCCAACGCTTGTGCCGCGCGGCCACCGTGGGCGTCAGATATTTATTAGACAGATATTAAACATTATTTTCGCAACCAGCCGTTACTATTTGTTGGCTTCGATACCGATTCGGGCCTCTCAAGATACACAAAGACATCCCCAAATGGAGACCATACAAGGGTGTCACAGTAGGTATGTAGGTTTTTGCTATAAAATAATATTTTAAAAAGATTTTAATAGCTATATTTATTGATAAGCACCTACTTCCGTTTTTTTAATGTTTAAGAAATACCGAAAAACCGGTATTGGCATTTTCATTCGGTATTGCAATCCCTACGTGTAACTATTGACAGTTAGGTTAACTTAACGTCTATTTATCTGGTCATAAGAAATATAATTGAAGCGCTTACTTATAAAATATCTTGTCGAACGTTGAATATTTTTAATCTGAGAAGTAAGTTGATGAGCGGTGTACAATACCCTGAAAGTATTTCTGTCAAAGCAGGACCTCATTAATAAATGAGGTCTCGATCCTTGAACGCTTACGTCGACGGTGGTGTGTGGAGAATTCTGTCCACCACAATCGTTGTCCTTTGTCTCGATGAGGGGTGGGGGTTGAGTTTTGCACTCTACATCTCCGAAATTGACATTCCCACTTCGGATCCACTTCTTATCACAAGAAAATTGAACCCCGCCGACACATTTCAAAATCTGAAAACGGTTATTAGATTTTTTGATACAAGTCAGTTATGGGTAGGGATGCCAATCCCGGGATCCCGAGCTATTTTCGATACCTATGAATCCCGGGATTGATAAACGTAATCCCGAAACTTTCGGAATTGATTTTTTTATCAATTTTTACGGAAAATAAAATAAAAATGAAAATATAACATAAAAAATACTTTTAATAACATACTACTACAATAGAAATAAACTGAGTTTGAATGAAGCTTGATTTATTACCCATGTCTTGCCAATTCATTTTATTTTTTCACATAAATTAATAAAAATGAGAAAGATTGAAAAAAACTATGCTTCGGACTTTTAACAAAGTGATTCCTCCATGATTTTTAATGCATTTTTCATTAATATAAACGTTTTATTATCTCTCCTTTTACAATAATAACAATTGAAATTTGAAAATATGACGAAACAACAAAAAATCAAAGGCTGCCTGGGTACCAATATTAGATCAGTATCATCATATCATTCAGAATAATGTTTTAATTACTTACTTTAATCTTTATTTTTTATATTGTATTTATTGTCAACACAATAGGTTATTTTTTATTTTAATTGAATTTGTGTCTGTATTTGTTATCTTTTCATCAATAAATAAAACTGTTTTACTTTCACATTATTATTTATATTACAATATTATTTACTCCATTAAACCTATGTATTTCCAAGATTGAACGTACACAATATTAACAATAAATGTCTTAATAGTATAAATTATACTAGATTTATTTTTGACCGATTTTATCAACGTTATTTGTATATATAAAAATTTAATATTAACTATTGAAAAAAATGCCAATCTGGGACTAGTCCCGGAATCACCGGGATCGTCAAATTGTAATCCCGAAATCCCGGGATCAAGATTTTGGCTCGGGATTGGATTCCCTACTCAAGAGTATCCAAAATTATCTCTTTGGATTTTACGTGTATTTGCTGTCTCAAATAGTCGATTGAACGGCACTCACCTATTTTTATCATTCAAGCAATGAGCGATCTAAGCCATCGTCTTCAAAGTAGTGAGGTTCCAAATATCTCGAAACCCAGGGGACAATACAGTTAATTACAGTTAAAAAATGACTCGGCTCTCAAAGATATGATACCCAGTTTAGTATAAAATCTGTAATCTCACTAAACTCATTTTCGAATAATTTGGGTTTGAGACACATTGGTTCTAAGATAGGTAACCCGAGATTGATAATAATTCGGCCTGAGATTACAAACCGTACGGAAAAGGAAATAAGACGATTTTGGGGAGGCGCTAAAGATAACTGGACGATTGCCATTTGGACTTCCGTATATAGGAATAAAATGCGTGAAGAAATATACGTAACATTAGGATTTGAAACATCAAGTAGACAACATTGAGACGATACATCAGTGAAACGGCAAATAATTTTCAACTATAGGCGCGACGAAATTTTGGACTCGCTGGCATTCTGAGAGCGAAAGTCGAGGTATGAATACGTAAATTTGTTTTGTGATAGCGACGGGGGTATTAATTCTTAAATCATGTAAAGATGACTAAAAACATTACACATTTACTTGAAAAAGAAAACATGTCAATGAACATATTATTATTGTTACTAATAGAACATACGTTAAAGTGCCCACCACCACCCGTCATATATGCACAACCGTGGATATGCACGGCCGCTTTCTATGACGCTTTAAACGTGTCTGAAAGAAGTGATTTTAAGTGCTCATTCCGTCCCGAGACGGAGCCGCACGGGACTGATGCTGCAACCATGCACCGTAGTGCTGAAAGAAGAAAGTTAAGAAAGAAAATGTTTGTTTTTGGACTGGCTCTGCTGTCCGCTGACGTTAAGCGCTTTGTGTACCCGCATACTGAGTGTCACGAATTGAAATGGATGAGTCTACAGAAGAGTCGGGACTATCCCGCTCCCCATACGACGCTGCAAATTTCTCAAATGCCGCAAAGTTGGCCTCGGTTGCTACCAGATCTCCATGACCAATTGGGCCCGTGTGAGGACGGACCCTGGCAAACAGCTCCGCTCGTTCGAATTCCATAAGCGGGCAATCCCAGAGGATGTGTTCAACATCTTGGTGGTCATGCCCACAGGTACAACCCGGCCCATCTACTATCAAGCCAAACTCGTGGAGTCTGGCGGCGAAGTTGCCATGGCCGGTGAGGAACTGGCTAATCCAGTGCGAAGGTTGGAGTCTTCTAGTTTGGTGCCTGCAGAATACGTCTGGAAAAAAACGGTAAGTGTGCCGCCCCTTGGGGGAGGCGGTCCACCTCGCCTGCCATGCCGCAAATGCGGTCTTGTACACAATGTCACTTACAGTCTTCCTGTAAGGAACGTCCTCGGATCTCTGCGGTGGTGTCAGATGGACACCGGCGAGTATTGTGCTGATCCCCCTCAAGAGGAGGGTGATCGATCCTCTGACTTGGACGTGCAGATCGAGGGGTAGCACCCCCGCGAGTACGGCAAGCGCGTCAGTAGAAGTTGTGCGGTAGGCTTTGGTAAGCGAGATCAGCGCAAATAGTGCGCGTCTCACGAGAGTTAAGGAGTTTACTCGAGAATGCCAAATGCTGGAGGCGTAACCGGCAATTCCCATGAAAATTGCGCCGATAAACAGAACATTAAATGGACGCATGTTGGATTTATATGACAAATTATATTTCGTTCGGCATGCGTCATTTGCACCCGCGACCCGCAATCCGCGCATCTCCTAGCCACGATCTTTTTAGACCATGCCTCAACTGAGGTATAGCCTTAATATACAGTTGACTTTCAATTCGGCATATACCTGAGCAGTTCCACCATCATCGCGTCCAGATATGATGCTGTTATTTATTCCTCTACATATGGCGTAGACATTTTGATTGTAGACGAAGTTCAGTTCTTCACCCTGATTGGCCACCAGCTCTCCGTTGTCCAACTCGTAAACTGGTATTTTTTCAGAGAGGTCACCTAGTTTGACCTTACACGGACCTACAGAAAGATAATAAATTTATTACAACACTCCGAACATATTGATACTAAAATTTTGTGCACCCTCTGAAAACAAGCCTCAACCAGTGTTTCGTAAGAAAATTAACGGAGCAGCTGTAAATTGATAGAATAAGTTATAAGTTAAGCAGAGAAGAGCCAAATCGACCCATTATTATGGTGTATTGTGATGGAAATCTCCATTTGTTTTCATGTAAAATCTGTATCCGTCATACCGAAAGAAAAAATATAGATACAAGCGCATCTATTCTATACACAAGGCTGCTATCGGCGGCTATCGAGGGTAGTTTATCGTGTTTATGTATTGAGGTATTATAATTGTTACAATAAGTTAGCCGTCTAGACTGTCAAACTGTCTATCTTGCTCTAAAAGTTAACACAGCCAAGAGAGGTGCTGTTAAAACATATCACTATTTGACAGTTCAGACGGTTAGCTTATTGTAACAATTATAATTCTCAATTATTATTCTCCCAAGGTGCAGAACCAACCTGCCACTGGTAATGCCAATTGGGAGGGCGATAACTATGTTCGACGAAATTGCTTCGGGTGTTGATATATTCCACCTACGTGAGGATGAGTATAGATGGACGTTGTTTTATAAATTCTTAAAATAGGGTCTGCTTAACTCATCCGGCGTACTTCCTTGTACCTATCTAATTTATATTTTTGTAATTACTACTGTTTACTAACTTACTATCTATCTCTTTACTGATCTATCTCTTTTTGTATGTAATACTGTTTTATATTTCTTTGTTTCTAAATGTCATGTTGTGAACGTCTTAAACTTATAATTTGTAATGTCCATAATATGTTAAAAATTAATAAATTGAATTGAATAATACTTTAATACATAAATATAATAAACTACCCTCGATAGCCGCCGATATCCGCCGATAGCAGCCTTGTGTATAGAATAGATGCGCTGGTATCGGTATCATATCGATACCGGTATCCTCTCATGCTTCAAGGAAATTAGCTACTGGGTATTTCCAAACATTCGCATTATAAAAATAAACAAAATAAAACTGAAGATAACATATTTATTGTGTTGATCTTTGACACCATTAATTAACCTTATCATCATGGTGTAAAGTTGTGGTATTCAAACTGTGCTCCGTATATAAATATTAATTTCAGAATATAATCCGCTGATTCACGACTTTTAAATACTTAATCTCACGAAATAAAATTGTTTTTTAAGAGTACTTTCTCATATCATCAAAAATACTTTCTGGAAGATAATATTGAGATGTTCGCATTGATTCAAGATCTGAGAGAAATGAAGGTAGCTGCAGTGGATCATATTATAATTTCCATGTAAGTGAGAGGTCGTGCGTTGTTTCGGAGTGGCGAATTAAGGTAACAATGCTAATAACACGATGTTTAGTGCAGATTTCGTATTGAGTCAACATTTTTTTCCTGCGGCACTAACAAAGTGTACTTACTTTGCTTGTATCCATTTTTAACACTGAAATATTTTTGTAGACTTTGGTAATAACTTTACGTGAAATTTTGAGACTAATGGTGCAATTAATAATTTGCAATATATTCAAATTACTCTGCGGACCACCGGTTGGGGACCGCTGCTCTATAGAACAATGACAGGCAATGACAGGTCATCCATAGACAACAACGGGAGGGGCGGAAAAAGTAGGGCCAGTCGTTGTGAATATTTCGGATTTCTACTTGAGTCGGCAATGTGCAATTACATTATGATCACGTCACGTACTGTCACATGCCGGTACGGCGACTAATTTAGTCTATGGTTTTGTCATTTCGCAGAATATTTTGAATGATCACTATCTCTATAAATTCAATGATGGTGCCAACTCTAATGTATTTGTATTTTGAATTGTTATTCATTATTCATGCTAATATCAATTAATTTTAACAGTTATACGTGTGCATATGTTACAATTACTTGCCATATTGCATCCATAGATAATATTTTGAACATAGCCCAGCCTGCAGACCGTAGATAATAGATAATAATTTAATTGAAAATCCACAGACAAAATTACTAAAAACAAAGAACACGCGATTTTGACATGAGCCGAAAATGTGTAGGCATGTAGAAAATGATAAAATACGTTCATTGAGTTATGCGGGTGTCGATGTAGCGCGGTCTGCGTCAAGTGACCTCATTGTTGTTCTGGTGATTTCGGCAGATTTTGCTAACTGACAATGTTTGTTTAAACGTTCAAAATGTGCTACGGGATGGGAGCATCAGTCTGATAACATTTTAAATACCAAGAAAAACGACATTACACCAATTTCTCCGTAGCGGCAGGTTAATTTGATAGCACGTGACAGCACATAACGTGATCATAATGTATTTGAACCTTAAAAATAATACGGGGTGGCCTTTTGGTTCTACTTATAAGTAGATTCCAAGATTTAACCACAATAATATAAACCTATCACACTATTTGTATTTTTAGGGGTGCAGTAAAAAAAATACGAGTATCTTATCAACAAGGGTACTGCGAGATGTGTTGGTTGTTTTTTTGTGGCTTTTTATTTCCAGCCTTACTTATCAAGTACCTACGCACAAGAACTATTTTACAACGTTTTTATTAGCTCGTATACTTGTTTGTCCGGTGGTTGTTTGTCCAGTACAAATCTTTCAATCGATTTTTAACTAACTTCCCGACTAGCTAGACATTGGAAACTTTTAGAATATATCAGAACACGATGCCAATGCATTATTTTTAATACTTTTAGCCATTTTTAAGTAGAATTGAATTCATTTTCAGTTAATTCTGTTTTGTATGGAAAGTTATTTCAGAAAAATCCGAAAAAGTAAAAGAGGGTGGTCCTAGCAACTAAATTATTAATATATATGTGCGTTACTATGGAAATCAAAATGAAATGTCAAATTGACATTTCAGTATTCTATATATTTTGTTTGTTTTTTATTTACTTTATATCAACTACAAGTTTGAGCATATTGAGCATAATAATTCAACAGAAAATTTTAAAACGTTGTAAGTATATAGAAAGTTATTTTTGTCTTGTAATTATTTAGTATGTTTTTAAAATCGAAAATGTTGAAAAACTACTACACTGAACAAGTCAGTGTTGCCATATTTTGTTAATTTATTACATTACATATTTTTATAAAAACTGGATAAAAAAATATTAAATTTTCGCTAATATGATAGTACGCATATTTGTCATCTTTTTATTTTGCTGCCATCTTCTATCGAATGTTGGTGACCAAATTGCAGTACAGTTCTCTCTATCCTAGGACAGTTTTACCGGACCACCAACGTCTTGGACATTGAGGCTGCGAAGCCAAGAAAATATTCATTTTCCCACGCCTCTCTGGCACGTTACCTGTATCTGCATTAAGTTCCATTTGAACTGGAGTAAAACCATAATTTTCATTGCGAAAAAATATAGCCTACGTATGCAGCCTTTCGGCTCTTGATAGTAGGTAATATACGTCATAATAACTATTGTACGTATTACATGGCCCCCACCAATGATATTATTAATGGACAACGCACTCAATACAGTAGCTAGCAAGTAAATTCGCGCATAGCGACATTTGCACATGTATAGGTAGACGTCACGCAATTTCCATTATGCGATATCACGCATCGGGAATTTATAGCAATATGACCTTTATTGTAACGGCGTTAGAACAGTGTTTTTAGTGTCAATGTTCATTTGAGCGAACCCGTTCGAACCAAACCATTCGGCAGACCCGACAAAAAGCATCAGGAATTTAAAGCAATATCACCTTTATTGTAATGGCGTTAGAACAGATTATGCCATTCGGCAGACCCGACAAAAAAGTGAGTGTCATTTTTTTTCAGATGCTTCGTCAGATATTTATGTCTACCTATCGTTAAGGTCAAGGGCAGTGTGATTTTCTACAGTAGTGTTCCCCAAGTGGTTTCCACTGAAACCAATGATTAAGGGTATTCCGTATATTTATAATGATTTTGTTGTGAGTTGTCGGCAATATATATTATGAAGCACTGATCGCGACTTCCTTTTGTGGTAGCCAAGTAACATGCAATTGGATAAAAAGCCATTTTGTAAGTTAGGAGACAGTTTATAAAATTCTACACGTGAATTATCATTTAATTAAGTAGGTATGTCAATAATCATATCACTTCAAATTACATTGGACAGCCACATATTTTTAAATGATAATAACCATTAAGGAAAGTGACTTTTTGGACTATAAGAGCAAATTTGTGGTTTTTTGGTTCACTTAACTGGTAGACCCGCCACGTCGGGCCTCCAGGTTAGAGACCTGTCAGCCCCCCTTTGTGGGGGCCATGACGTGTTACATATCGCCGTAGAACACTTCACCATGAGCTGACATACCGAAAGGGCAAAGCAATGAGATCAAAAAATAGTGCATTGTTTGTTGAGTATTACAGACAGATGTTCCAATTTTATTAGATTCAACAAGAACATTAATTAGACTTGTTACGAGGACCTACCAGAATTGTATATACATAAGTACATATATACGATATGATTGTATTTCTAATTTACTTACATACCTATTTTCTTCCGTATTCCGGAGGTTTTTATACGTATTTTGAAGTGTTTTATTTAGACATTAATTTGATCTCAATAATATACGGCCATCTATTCCCGATACAAAAACTCACAGTGAACCTTTATACAGTCAAATCCATATGTACAAATTGCCAAACACGCCTAAAACCATTTCAATGTGTTCAGTCCACAGAACAGGTTTATAAATAGAATTCCGATTGGCTATACCCCAATACACTACAATTGAAGCAGGGTTTTGAATGTGTGAGTGTCCTATGAAAATTAAATTCACATTACAGAGTGCAATAGTGTGTGTTGCAACCTTCAAATATACCAATATTGAATGAGCGTCAGTGCATAAACCGAGAGCAGTTGTCAGAACAAAGGACAAGGTTAAAATGACGTATTCTTGACACGTGTTTAAGTTTATCCCATATTCTTTTACACTCGAGATCGGTTGCCTGTTACTCCACACCCGTTAGGTATTTCGGTTACATGTAAATTGTACGTAAAACATTTCACTGTGGCACAGTTCGCCGTGAGTTTTCTTATCGGAAAGAGATGACCGTATGATATACGGTCTCCAATTTTATTAGATTCCATATGAACATTAATTCAATTTTCATAGCTGATTTTGCCAAAATTCATGAATTCAAGAATGAAAAGCTAACCTAACCCTAAGAAGTAATCCAGTAGATCGGCTATTTTCAAAATTTGTTTGCTGCTGGCTTCCTGTAAAGTGTAAACCGACAAGAACCGTGTTTTATTTAGACATGCATTTTATGTCAGTATTATACGACCCATAGAGGTTGGACGGCCTTTCAAATACGGACATATATTTCCGATACAGCATTTCACAGTGAAGTGTGATAGGGCGAACGGCATACGTACAAGTGAGGTACCTATTTCAGTTCCCATACGACACATCAGTGAAACGGCAAATAATTTTCAACTATAGGCGCGACGAAATTTTGGACTCGCTGGCATTCTGAGAGCGAACGTCAAGATGTGAATACTTCAATTTGTTTCGTGATGGCGATGGGGGTATTAATTCTTAAATCGTGTAAAGATCACTAAAAACGTTACCCATTTACTTGAAAAAGAAAACATGTCAATGAATATATATATATATTTTTTTTCTAGATACCTTTATGGATACCTCGCATTAACTATCGAGATTTCTTAAGGACTTTGGCACGCATACTACTCTACTTGATGCTAGTCAAATGAAAATTGTGCCGGCTGAGAGAATATGCCTTATTGAAAACTATTATTCTACCCGCATCGGGTATTGCTAATTTGAATTCGGCCAGGGCCTATGAAACCGCCTTGCGTAAACCCTGGAAAATTCTTTGTAGCGCAAGGCGGTGATGATTCTGATGAATATTTTGTCGTATTCATTGGGAACTGAGAACTGCGATTTGTAGTCGAGTTTTTTCCCATGGTAAAAGAAATGTCTGTCACATAGGACTGATATTCTGAGCATATACTTATCCTTTCTTATATGATTGCAGTCACTGGATCTGAATCAATGAATATATTATTATTGTTACTAATAGAACAATTAACAGAACATTAAATGGACGCATGTTGGATTTATAATGACAAATTATATTTCGTTCGGCATGCGTCATTTGCACCCGCGACCCGCAATCCGCGCATCGCCTAGCCACGATCTTTTTAGACCATGCCTCAACGGAGGTAAGTATAGCCTTAATTCGTGTTCCCTGGTTCAGTCTAAGAAATCTTCATCGTTCACAAATAGAGACACATATCGGACAATGGGCAACCTACGGCTCACCCGAAAACGATAAGATAGTCAGTTGCTTACCTTGGGCAAGTATTAATTCTGGTATCAGAAATAAAACAAAAACACAAATAACAAAATTCCACATCTTTGAAATAAAAACACTGGAGTCTTTGACACGTGAAAGATTTTGAGGCACTGCACGAATGAGAAGTCAAATCATTATGACGATAATAATTAATATGTATATGTAGACTATTTGCTAAATTAACCTTATCTCAATTAAAACATTACTCGCTCGTCCTATGGTGAAATAATAATTTAATTATGTACACTGTTATACATAATATTATTAATTATCTATTGGGCAGAGTGACCCAACTTGCAACGCAATGCAACGGAGAGTGACCCAATGCAACACCAGCTGAATAATATCATCTCATATTTTGTATGACCATTGCCCACTGAAGAAGGAAGCCGATACATTACACGACTGGTCCTAATTTTCGCCCATCCCGTTGTCTATGGATGACCTGTTATTGCCTGTCATTGTCTATAGAGTGCTCATACTGACGCGTATGTCGTGTTCACTTGTCGGAGTATTCTTAGTTTCAGATTTCTTTTGTATCTTGGAGACCTTGGAGTTCATCTGATTTAGTGGTTTTGTGTTATTAATAATTGGAAGTGACGATCAAAGTAAGTAAACTTCTGTGTATAATAATTTATCATAATACACTAGGACGTTTGTCAATGTGATAGTCGATTCTAAACGACAATAACTAATAACTTATTTATACTCTTCAGTCATTATAGAACACCAAACTCTGCTTGCAAGTACGTTTTAAATAAATAGTATGGCAGTGGACCACTCGTTGCTTGCGCAAAAAGTTATGCTCAGGCTTTATTAATCTAAAGATGGCGGTGGTATGACTCATTATCATAGCGCATGTACAGGGTCTAAGACGATTTGGCGCCGGGACAACTGGACGCCACGCAATTCGAAAATAAATAGACGTTAGGTACTTATAGGTACTTTTAAAAAATATATTTAATATTTTTATTTATATTTCAATTATTATATTATGATTTAATAGTTGGTGAGAATTTAAATATGCACACGTAAATAATGATTTAATCGTGCATATGTTTAAGTTCCAACGAAAAAGAGTTTTTTTTATTTATATAAAGTCTCAGGCATGGTAATTCTCAATCCGCAATAAAAAAAACATTATGTTAAAAGTAAAATGAACTAAAACTACCAAGTAGTAGATAGAAACTGATTAAAATTCAACGTCTACGTTCTATTTACGTATCTATGACAGTGCGGCGTCCAATTATCCTGGCGTCCAGTTGTCCCATTCCCCATGTACACGTACATGGATTAAACTAATAATTGCGATAATAAATGTTTACACGTAAAATTTTAATTTCAATTTATTTTTTAACATATTGGGGAAATTACAAATTATAGATTTAAGACGTTCACAACATGACACACAAACATTGAAAATATAAAAAGAGAACATAATATAAACATACAAAAGCAGTGAAAATACAATTAATTATAGGTACAACTATAGAATTTCAAAGAAGTACACCGAGTTTGTTAAAGAGGCCCTATTTTAAGAATTTATAAAATAGCGTCCACTTAACTCACCCTCTCGCAAGTGGAATATATCAACACCCGAAGCAATCATGTCATCCAGATATTTGATATTTTAATCAATTAACGAATGACTGTTCAACTATGTTTGAAAAAGTCAGTTACCTGTAGACCACGAGAGCGTCAAAACTTGCACTAGTCTGACCACTATAGCGTCATCAAAGTAGTGATTCATAAACAATCATAAACTCATTACTCATAACCCACCATCCGTCACAAGTACAGTGTAACCGTGAGAGTCATCGTAATAGTTATGTGATTGCGGGAACACGGAACCTGCTCGCCCACCATATCAACATGAAAGGTTAGTGCACGGATTTAATACTTGTAAAACCGCCCTCCCCCCACATCCAAATCATCCCCTTCCTACAGTCCAATAAAAAACGCCGTCAAGTATTTTTAACATACAAAATTATTAAGAAAACAGAATTCGGGGTTACAGAACTCATGGACGTATTATGAGTGTAGCCCTGTTGGAAAAATCGTGAGATTGGTTTACAGCTAACTAATCAGTAGGTAGACCATGAGTTCGTTTTTGTTTGATTTTCATACATTTACACTCTATCTCTATAGTAGAAGATTTTCTTCGACATCTTTAAGTATTATTTTAAGCATCGTCGTTTGAAATTGAGGTTAAAGTCATATTTTGACAGATGTCCGAAATGTTTTTTTTATTAGCGCCAAACTTTTTTATTTGACTGTAGGTAGGTATACCTACTGAAGATTGTCTATGATTCAACTTTTGTATTTTAACTCACAATTGTTTATTTGTTGATTTTCACTTACGGAAAGACTCAACCACAATAATTACAGTACCTACCTAATTACTTTATAATAACTCATTTTTGTAAACGGTGTTTTACTTTTTAAAAAAAATCGGTGTGTGTACTTATGTACGCGCGTTAGAAGTTTTACTTCTTTAGCGTAACAAAACAAAAACAAAACTTGTGATAAACTAGAATCTTCGACTAGCTCTTAATTATCTTGTTAAATTACACACTCAATAAAAAGGACCGCTTACTGGAACGCCGTTGGTTTATTTTTATACATTACTAAATTATATACTTAATTATTTATCGTTGTTTTTATTTTTAAAGTAACAACTGCCACTATGACGTTTAATAGTTTGTTTACGTAAGGAATTGCAAATGGCCGACAATAACAAATTCGCTGCCTAGCAACGGAACAATTCTAAACTACAATATTATACTGTATAAACGTCACGATTGCAGTATCATTCTGTGGCGTAATGGTTGTGGGTTCAGCTGATAACCGAACAATCGTTGGTTCGAATCCAATCGAGTGTGGTTTTTTGTGTGAAAAAATAAATTATGTGTTACATGTCACACGCCAAAAATACACACTGATCTGATTTTCCAAACGCGCCTAAAGAAGTATAACTTCAAAAACTAACAATTGATCTACCTAACCATTTAATTAATTATTTACATAATATGAGGACATTTACACCTAATTACATGATTGTTGCCTTTCAGCAAGAAACTGTTTTGTTCTTTATATTTTGTTGTGTGAGTGATATTTTATTTAAAAACTTACAGTTCTCTGCAGTGAACAAAAGCAGACAAAATATTTATAGTTTTTATACACAGGTGCCACTGTTTATTTATAATAATAATTAGATTAGACAAATAATATGTAGCTCACGGCCACCACATCCTGAAACGGACCCCCAGGCTGGAATCTTTGCCAGCCCCCCCTACCTATCGCTAAAAGGCAATGTTACGCTATACAAACATTTTCCAAATGGTGTTCGAGGTAAAATTATGGGTATTAAGTGTAATTTTATCATTTTTTTGTATTTTTTGGAAATATCTAATTGAATTATGGAGTTGTCGAGTATCGACAAACAATAATCAAAAATTGTATCATATAACCACATTTTTTTACTAATATACCTACTAAATTTTGAATGTGCGTTTATCTCAATTATCTGATCGATCCGCCACACTGGGCAACTCCTAATCCCGTGCCCCCAGGCTAGAGCTCTGTCAGCCACCCCTTTGTGGGGGCCATGATGTAGCTACAGTTAACACGAATTTGTCTACTTACTCGTAGCTATATGTGGACTGAAAATGTATTATACAATATTTATGTAAATACGTCTAATAATCATTTAATGTTACCTATTGTAAAATTTAACTTACAGCGTACCTACATAGCCCTGGAGATTGAAATAAACGAATCCAAAATCATAATATTAAATTGAGGCAGTCAGTTGCTAAATTATGTCGCACTATATGGTTGATATTAGGGATTGCAATACCGAATGAAAATATCAATACCGGTTTTTCGGTATTTATTATTGAATACCGGTATTTCTTAAACATTAAAAAACACAGAAGTAGGTGCTTATCAATAAATATAGCTATTAAAATGTTTTTAAAATATTATTTTATAGAAAAAACCTACATACCTACCTACATTTATTATGCTGAGATTTAAAAATATGTATTGATAATAATTGTAGAACTAGTGATTTTTTACAAATAATTTGAATATATTGATAATTTTAACTAAAGCCCTCAAAAGTTCATCAATTAGTGCAAATAAGTCTGGCTGCAGGTAAAGCTTCTTAAATTCAACGCCTATAGAATAATTGAACATTTTTGTCACGGATGTTTTCTATTTCAAAATAATATTATGATAATTCATCGCGATAATTACTTATATAAAAATGTTTGATGATCTCTGTTTTATCATTTTTTCACCTCTGTTGGTTTCACTCAATATAATTGCATTTTAGCAGCACATAACTTATAATTCATTTTCAAAAACGTAAACGAGTGTGCTTTTTTAATACCGAAAATTCCGGTATTTTGGATTTTTGAAACCGGTATTTCGGTATCGAAAAATACTGGAATACCGTTTTTTAAATACCGGTATTGCAATCCCTAGTTGATATTATCATTGCATAATATGTTGATTCTTGTATCTATTACAAACACCGAAAGTTTCGAGAAGATGTATTGCTAAGTCAACAAGTAGTGACATATCAATACTGTCCAAGCATAAATCTAAATTAGTTGAGGTGAACATATATTTTTTTAATAAATAACATGGTATTAATACTATCGACCGAAGGTACTTGATGGAATTTAAATTCTAATGGATTTAAGTTTTGTACTATTCCATTTGAGTCATTTTTTGCGAACCGGGTTTCGCCTTTCGGCATCTCCATGCGCTGTGTTATATAGTACCTAGATAAGAGCGTTCGATTTCAGTGTGTATGTGTCTTTGGTGAGTATACACAGCGCCTGGAGATGCCGAAAGGCGAAACCCGGGTCGCAAAAACGACTCAAACAGAATAGTACAAAACTTAAATCCATTAGAATTTAAATAACACGGTGCTAATGGTGTGGATTGTTTCTTTTTTAAAATCCAAAGTCTAACAGACCGTTCACTCTAAAGGACGGCAAATCATTCACTATAGTCCTAAATCCTCTCACTTCACAGCACATGCTGTATCCCAGTTCGGTGTCTTCTTTCTTCCACGTCAGCCAATGGAAACTTGGAGTAGAGCAAACGTCTTCACAGATCTCGCTGCCCTGTCTTCTTGCTTCAGAAACACTGACGAACGGGTTGTTCAACCCCAGAAATACGACGGCATGGCCAGATCTCGTATCACGCACCACCTGTGGAATAAGTACGTAATCAGTTAATATAAGTACCAGTGGCAAAGACTCCATACTAGGTGATTATTTTGAAGCCTACCTTCTTAAGAAAAATATTTTTTAATTGAATATTGATAGGGCATCATTAGAAAAGGTGAAATGGAGTAAGTCTATTCTACCATCACCACGAGAGGTGCCCTGGTTTGTAGAGTCTCCTTTGACGAGGAATGAGCTTAAGTTAATAGTGAACAGCAAAAGATTTGATGTCCTCATGGGAAGAAGCGAGTCGCAACTCTGCGATGAATGTCATGTTTTAGAGGACATTGTACATATAGCACTACAGTGCCCTAAATATGAACATCACAGAGTACAGCTGCGAATTGCGGATATCTATGAGAATGTCGACGAATTGAAGGGTGTCCTGGGGGTGGGTAAGACGGAAGAGCTAGGCAAAATTGTAAAGTTATTTAACAGAATAGGAGTGAGGACCTGATCGACGGATCCTCTTCTAGAAGAGAAGAGGCGATATGACAGCGAGTCGCAGTCAAAGCCTCGGTAAAATCACAAAAAAATTGAATATTGACTTGATTACATATACCTATATTCATATTATTCAATTTATTTTGCCAACGAGAGATGCCGTAATGTTTAGGAATGTATTACAATCATTAACAATCTGCAAAGGTTTTAAAAAATATACCACAGCGCGCCACCTGTCTTGACGTAAATAAAGATCAGATTATGTTTCAAATAATTCTCAATTTTTTTCATATGGACTTTACGTCACGTAGCCCCGCCCAGTCTATCGAATTGTATGAACTAAGGTAAGCTCCGATCGCAGAGCCTAAAACCGAAAAAAAAATCTATGGTGTTTAATCGAATATGAATAAATATAGACTGTTTTTAAAAATAAAAAGAACTTTTATTTAATGATTTTTGATGTGTACAAATGTTTTGAAAAAATACGCAATTTAAACTGATCGCTTAATTTTATGTCGTCAGTGAGTTTTTGAAGTTTCATTAAATTAGTGTGTCGTTGTCATTAGTGTGTACCTATTCATTAGTAGTAATATCGTATTATCTTCTTATTTCTCGTAAGTATACCTGACAAGTGTGTTCTTTTTATCAGATCTCCACAGCCTACCTCTTTCCAAAAGTCACCCTTCGCCACTGATAAGTACAATACTGTTTTCTTTAAGTTATGTTGATGATCAAATAGCCATGCTTGATTTGTTTCTTCTATTTATAAAATTGGTCATCGGAATAATGATTGTATCGTATAAAAAATGTCTGTTGGGCATGTAGCCAAAGAGGTTTGATTTTTTCTGCCGTTGACGGAAGCGCCCAAACGCGTTGAAAACAAAACCTCATTAAATGAAAACAACTCCAGACCAATACAAGGGAACCCCTGTAGGCACTTGAGCTGAATGTGACCGACTGAAGAGAGAGCTCGAGATAAAGATTCCTAGAAGACATCGGCGAGGGTTGAAGGTATATTATTTATGTGAAATCTTATTTAGGTATGGTCCCAATATTTAAGCTCGATTTCATATAAATAAAAAGGATTTCAAGTTATACACATTTATATTTTTTATAAAAATCGATGTTTTTTAAAATGGATATAAAAAATATTAAAACTATAAATTAGTCAAAAATCTAAAGGGTGAAAAATTTAAAATTTAATAAACTAAATTTTAATAATAAATATAACCATAAAAATAATGTAATAATAACGTAACCTATGTACCAAATATGTGACAAATTCACATTTTTTTTACAATTGTAAGTTTATCTTTGACTAAAATTTGAAAAAAATCTTTTTAATGTTTTCAGATACATATGTATTAATTAATACAGTTGAAATTGTAAATTGCAAGCTTCGTATTTTTCCGCTAGGTTCTCTGTTGGCATATAGAATCCCCCTTAAGTAAGTAACTATAATAATTGAAATCACGTAGATACCTTGTAAATCCACAGTGGTACTGGAATCCCTCTGGGGTGAATATTAAGATAGATTTCTTTTAAATTATTGTTTTTATCCCCTAGCTTCAGCGTATCGAATGTCCCTGTGTATATTTGCACCCTCATGTCATTTGCTACGACCCTCGCGCGAATATCCTGAAAATGATTTAGAAATTTGTTATTTCAGTACTTTAAAAATTTACATACATTTGATGCATTTTTGAAAAGGTGCGGAGAGCTTATTACCACGTTTTTATTAGCTCGTATTCTTGTTTGTCCAGTACGATTTTTTTCATGTCTGTCCAATATAAATCTTGTTTATCTAACTTCCCGACTAGCTAGACATTTGAAACTTGTATAATAGATATATCAGAACACTATGACAATGCATTCTTTTAATATCTATTTTTAGCCATCTTTAAGCAGAATTGAATTAATTTTCTGTTTTGTATGGAAAGTTATTTCGGAAAAAATTCATAAAAAGTAAAACACTATTATTGGTTGCTAAGGGGGTCCTAGCAACTAAACTATTAATATATACGTGCGTTACTATGGAAATCAATATGAAATGTCAAAATGACATTTCAATATTCTATATTAATTCAGTATTTTTATCAAGTATAAAAAAAGTATTTATTTATAGGTAGGTACATAGAATGTTCAAGTTTATATGATTCAACAGAAAATTTAAAAACGTGGTAGGTACGTATATAAAAAGTTCTTTTTATCTTGTAATTATTATGGCCACCATCAAGGCGATCTTAGATTTGTCGTCTGCTACCAGGAATAGTTCAATGGAGCTGCACTAGTACCAATTACGGAGGTTCTTAAGCCACGAAATGCGGCGCCGTCCTCTGCTACGCTTACCATTAATCTTTCCTTGAATGACAAGTTGGGGAATGCTGTACCTTTGTCGTCTCATAATGTGGCGGAGGTACTGTAGTTTCTTGGTTTTGGTACTACACAGAACTTCTCGGTCCTTCCCCATTCGATTGAGAACTTCAACATTAGTCACCCGGTTAGTCCAAGGAATTTTGATGATGCGTCTGTACAGCCACATCTCGAAAGCTTCAAGTCTCCGTGACATCTCTTGGTTTAGCGTCCATACTTTCATACCATAGAAAAGAATTGAGAGAACATAACAACGTACCATACGCAGTCTCAGAACCTAGGTTAAGGTCTCGATTGCTAAGGAGGCGTCTCATTTTGAGAAAGGCACTCCTTGCGATCTCCATTTTAGTTTATATTTCCTGTTATAGATAAGTTCTGCATAGTATAAAAACCAGTAAACTGCAGTACCTCAATGACAAAGCTAAGCTTGTCCTGATGGTTACCGACCTCCGCTAGGGAATGGCACAATAATAAGAAAAAGTTCTATTATTTCAATATATTTTACCCTTTCCAGCGTCTTCCAATTCCCGTTGTTAAATTTGCTCCATTGAGGAACGGCATTCAAGTGGGTCATCGACGCTTTTTGCATTGGAGACAAGGCGAAGTCAGCCAAGGGCGCTAGATGACCTCGCACCAAAAATCGCGCATCGTCCAAATAATTCCTGGCAACGTCATCGAGGATTGTATTAAAAGTGGAGAATTGAGCTTGTTTCGTGTAGATTCGGTCCATTCTGATCGGCTTAAACAGATCGTGAGCTAGAATAGAATATCACATAATGGAATATTTCATGCTTATTAACTTTATATTTAATATTAACATTAGGAGATCAATCACAGAATATCAATCATTCATTGGCAGTGCCGTCCCTAGATAAACAGCCGCCCCTAGGCAGCGCCAAAATGCCGCCCCATTTTATATACAGTATTTTTGATCACCTTTTTTATGACTCAAATATCTAAGAAATGTGTTGTATGGACACATTACTAATATAATATATACCACTAAAATAGAAAAAATTAAATTTATAAATATTTTTGTTGGGATTTCTTTGACGTTGATAATACAGTGGCTTACATATTATTATCTTCTACGCTGTCTTGATGAATTAAGGGCGGTCTGTGTCGTTTTTCTTCTTCACAAAAGCTGGCAACATTTGTAATAATATTTTTAGCCTGAGATCGCAAAGACATTATTATTAAATCGATATAATTACGATGCGACGCTTCGATACAAATTAAAATCGTGGACCAGGAGCGGTAGGTGGGACGCTCTGTAAGACGGGGGTAGCTTTGACGGCCAACGCAACTTCCGTGCATACTGGTTAATACGTCAAACCGTAATTATTCGCAAATCTGCACATGTCGTTTCTTGTCACCAATGATTTCAAAGGGCAACGGAAGTAAACTAGATGTCGCGAACCCGACAAAAAAATACAGTCCTCTTATGTCAATTAACACACTTTGTTTCCAACCAGTGAGCTGATTTTTTAAATGGAAATATATTTTCATTATTTATAAATTTTAGGTAGTTATTTTTATATTATATACTGAATGATTCTCCTCGATTTGCCACCCTTCGAATAAATGCCGCCCCAAGTGACGCTCAATTTGCCTACTCCCACAGGATGTCACTGTTCGTTGGTGTCAGTAATTCCCTTAGATGAGTCCTGGGTAAGAAGATAACAGTGGCGAGGGCTCTGTTTATTATTTAAAGCCTACCCTTCTTAGGAAAATTACTTTTATTAATATATATTTTATATACATTAATATGTCTTTTTGTCATGTAATATCTATTATAAAAGGTAAAATAATATAATATTTTTTGTTCAGTAAAATATTGAAGATGAACAAAATTTAAATGCAAGTACCTACCTACATAGCTGTCCTAGGACTTGTTTTCAGTTATCTACCTACAACAGGCACCCTTCGCCACTGGTACAGTATAGTAACTGTTCAAGAATGCCACGTTCCTTAAGCCTCGATGACATTGAGCTACTTTACAAACTGCTTGTTGGCAAATTTACAACCTGCTTATAAACTCGCCCAGTATCATCATCGAACAAGCTAACAAGCAGATTGTAAAAAATCTAAAGAGAAAAGTTGAAAGCCGGTCAACTTTAGACGCTACACGCTGGCGTGTGGGCCTATTGCGTCTGCACAGTGGAGCGATGGTAGCGACCTCCCGGTAAAAAAACGAACTATTCAATACGTCCTGTCAAAATAGTACAAAACATGACGGTTTCAACTCGATAGTTTGTTGGCTTCTGAGCGAGTGTAAAGTTTTGTATGTCATCATCACAATCGCACTAGCTGACTCGTCCGATTTTAAATTCGCCAACAAGCAGCTTGTAAAGTAGCTCAATGTCATTGAGACTTTTGTAATGAGATAATGATAATGAAATATGTCCACTATACACCTAAGTGAAAATAAATAAAAGTTGTACTTGTAAATTCTGGTCTTCCGGTGGATTGTATGTTTTTAATCTGTGAAGTGATATTGTGGACTACATACAGAACCCTATAACGTTCTCTGTCGAAACAAGAGTTCAACAACAAATGTGCCCTCGTGCCTTCGACGCCCACTTTGACGGTGGTGTGTGGAGAGTACCGACCCCCGCAATTGTTTTCCTTCGTCGTGATCAATGGTGTAGGGTAGTTTTTGCACTGTATGTCTCCGAAATTGACGCTGCCTCCTGTAATCCATCCAGGGTTACCAGAAAACCTGACTCCTTCGACGCATTTTACTCTCTGAAAATTTTAATATTCCCATTAGTAGGTAAGTCATGGTGTTCTGCAGAAGTGTTCCCTAAATGGACGGCTTAATCTGCAAAAAGGCTAACTCCATTTGGGCAAATTGTTGAGGAAGGAGAAAAAACATAACAATTTAACTATCAAGCGGAATTTAACAATTTCAAAAATACGCTTTTTTACAAATTAGTTGCACTATGAATTAATACACTATTTTAGATTCCCTTTTATACAGCGCTCGAAATCGAAAAGTTTACGAACCGGAGCGCTCTAAAATTTTCTGAAGATATTAACAAGGTTATCAAATTTTATGCGTATTTTATAAACAAAAGTGTGCTAGATTTTTTGTTATATCTTTATATGGCATATCTAGCTCAGACGCTCAAATTATTTTGTCCGTGAGACGGAGCGATAACTTTACAGATTTTACGAACCCGAACGGCGCTCCGGTGCGTCCCGGTCCATTTCGAGCCCTGCTTTTATATATAAAGAAAATCTAGAAAACATGCTTTATAACAAAATGTCATTATAGGTCGAAAGTGCAGTTGGGTGGTTTGCAAATCAAGCAGTCGAAAAGGTATTCCGCGAAATAAACTTAAGGGAATTCATTGTATTTTTAGCATTTTTTGTATTATTAAATAAATCCACTTGATTTATTAAGTTGTCGGTACTCGGTATCATATTATGAAGCACTGACCACAACCCCCTTCTGTGGCAGACAAATAACCTGCGACCCTTCGCCATATTGGATACATAGCCATTATAATTAGTCAGGAAATACATAAAAAAATAATTATTAAATAAATTTCTACACCAATCATCATATTATATCAAACAACCACATATTTTTTTAATGTTAATATGTGTTTATCTCACTTAACTGCTTGACCCGACACACGGGCCCCGGGCTGGAGCCTATCAGCCCACCCTTTGTGGGGACAATGAGGTATTTACTATTAAAACATATGGCTGTGATTAGCAGTGGCGGACTCAGGATTTAATATTGGGGGGGGCAAGGAGGATAATATAAATTAGTCCCATAGGCTCTTTTTCTTCTTCATATAATTATTTTTACATATTTTCACAATACACGGCTGCATATGTGTACAGTTGCATATGTGTACAGTTTCTCCTAGTTGTTATTAAATTGGAGGCATAGTGGCGGTAACCGTTAAGCGTGTCATCAGCGACTGGCGGATTGGAAGTGACTAACAGCGACCATGCTGGTCGTGTGCGCCTAGTATGCTAAAACATTACTCAAATAATATCGGCTGTGTTACCCGCTTGGTCTAAAGAGCTACAATATTTATGCCGAATTCCACTGAAAAAAATATTCTTTTGATTTACACCACCACCAACTAGTGGGTGTAGTCGTTCTTTTCGCCGAATGTTTATCGTCGATTTTTGGTTTTTTAATATTGAGGTTCCAAAATATTAATTGAAAATGGACAAAAAAAAAAGTATTAGTGCATTTAACTTATACACAAACCTACTCAACACAACATAGCCTAATTTCTCGTTTATCGGTCTTTTGTCTATTGCACTCGGTGTACCTACACCATGGCCCCCACATCCTGAAACGGGCCCTTAGGCTAGTGATTTATTGGCGATTTTTAATACATCTACTTTAATTATGGAGCTGTCAAGTATCGATACGTAATAATCAGAAAATATATTGCACATATTGCACAATTATATAATTTAAAATGTTCATGGCCATGAAGTATAATAGTGCCGCAGGCGACATTTTTTTACTATTAAAGCTAACTTATGATGTGTGTTTATCTCACTTATCTGGTCAACCCGACACGCCGGGCCCCAGGCTAGAGCCCTGTCAGCCCTCCTAAGCCATGACCTACACCACTCCGGAATTCGGGTGGACACCGAGAATTTTTTGACAGTTCCATTAAGGATTGGGTTTCTAAAAAACCCCGACATTAGTGTTTCGAAATTTTTGTCTTAGAAGTTAAAATCAAAGATTTTTTTCTAAAAACGGTGCTGGAGAATTACAAATCATTTCTTTGCCGTGTTTTATTTGCCTAAGCCCAAGGTATATTTTATTGGCTTTCAATTTCAATGTTTAAAATCATTCTGATAATTTTCATCTTTGGGGAGTGCCAAGGCCCCTTGGCCCCCCTGGGTGTGCCACTGGTGATTAGTAACATCCCATAGGGGAAGGCAAGTGGCATCATTACATCACCATGTTTGATCTTAGAGAACCATATGAGCCTCCACAGAGTGAAAGTTGTGTTAATAGATTATTGTTTTCACGAAAAACATATAAAAGGAAATCAAATGCTTGGTTTCCTTTTATCACATTTATTATGTTAGCCATTTATGCGCCCTATTATATCCAAACACAACATGTGAATATGCCAGACTTGGGATTCGAACCTGAGCTGAACTTACTATATATAACGGAAATTACCTGAGTAGTTCCGCCATCAGTTCCCGAGCTTCCGGGTTTGACGCCATTGTTTTTCCCTCCGCATGTGGCGTGAACATTTTGATTACGGGAGAAGTTGAGCTGTTTGCCATGATTCGTCACCAGTTCTCCATTGTCCAGCTCGTACACCGGCGTCTTGTCAGGGAGGTTTTTTAATTCGACTGTACATCGACCTAGGGGTGAGAAATTTAAAACAACACTAACTCGATACCTATAAATAATATAAACCAATATAAACGCCCAAATGTGTTTCAATAAATAATGTGCCCCGAACCAAATCACATCTCACACACATCGCAATCGTCTGAACTGTATACAGCAGGAAGGTGGGACCGACTGAATTTGCTCGTTATAAGCGGTTCTCGTTATATCAGAGAATATATATTTTTAAATGAGCGGTCACATAACAAAAAAAGTCGAAAATAAAAAATCTGAAAATCATCGTAAAAATCCCCGAAACAAGTATGGCCTTCACACACTACAAAATAAATTGTTTATTGTAATCAACGCTGGTAGGTACCTACCCACGGACTTCACAAACCTTGGATTTTTCAACCATATACGTGGATACTTTTTCATTATTGTCGGCGAAAACAACAATTAGGTAGGTACTTAGACACTTAACTAGTATCATAAACGTAATCCGTCTCCGGCGGCATCCTCTCCAATCGGATTTTATTGCTTAGGCCCGGCTTAGGGTCGAAATGTTTTTAAACGATCGACACATTAACAGTATTTTAGCTCGGTATATCCGATAAGTTGCTCGTTACAACAGTGAATAAATGTATGGATAAAATCATAAACCAAAATGTCAAAGAATGTTTCCTCATTACATCCGAGATCTCGCTATGTACGAGATCGTAATAACCGAGTTCGACTGTATTAAAACATTGGGGGCAGGGGCGGCTCTACCTTAAGGGTTCATAGGGACCATCCCCACATCGTTATCATGTGGAAAATGAGTAAAAAAACGTCAGATATTTTTATCATTGTCATAATATACCTACTTAATTAAAAGAATTATTTAATTTATTTCATCTATCTAAACCCGTCGCAATTTTAGAGATATTTATTATTTTATAAAGAAATAAAGCAATAATAGTAAATTATGTAATAACGTAATAATGATTACGCGGTATTAAAATAACTTATTAAATTAAATACGCTCTATTTCACGGTGACATATATGTACAAAATTAAGAAAGCTATGGCGTCGATCGGGGTCACTCAGTCCCATCCCGTTGCTGCGGTACTATGGCTTTCTACAAAGTATGTGAATGCATTAGCGTTGTTATACGCGTACTAGGGACTGAATAGAATGACCCCACAGGTGAGTAAAAACGCTTGTTGAATGTTGTTGTTCAAAACTGATGATGGTAAATCTATTTCCTCGTTAATAAAATCATATTATTATAAGTAGCTTCGTACATAATGTACCTATAATAATATGAGAATGTAGGTAGGTACATACTTGTACCTATATTTGATAATTATTGACTAAACCCCACCACCTAGAAAGTCGTCGAGCCGCCACTGATTGGGGGTAAGATTCCAACTTCTTCCACCCCCGATAAGCGGTGACCACGACCCTGTTGACTAATTTTTGCACGACCCATTGTGTGGTTATCAATACCTAAATACCTACAGATATATAGAGACCAGCCAGTTTTTGGTCAAGTATTCCAAAGTACCTACCTAATGATAATAATAAACAATATAGGCATAACTGACGATAACAAATTGATTGTGTTGATCTTTGACACGTTATTATTTGTACAACAAATTATTATAGTAGGTACCTACATTAGAATTAAATATATTATCTAACGCTCGATTTCTAAACTTTACGTTCATAGGTTTACTTCAATTCAATATTATTTGATAAATGAGTCGTATAGTATCAAACGTAGAACTGTTGTAAATATATCGAAATTTAACTAAGTATGCCAAATTATTCTTCTGACCATAATGCACGACTAGCAATATTTGTATCAAAATCATATCTGTGTGGTATTAAATTGTGATGGAAAATAGGGCTTGGTATCAGAATTAGAACTGTTCAATAATTTGGAAACAAAAGTAGAACTGTTGGATTTGAATTCAATTTCTAATTTCTAAATGTAGAAACATATTTCATGCTATTAGGTATAACACTAAAAACCCCAACAAAACGTTTTTCGTCATTTTCTCGAAATCATGAATAACGCACAGATCTACTTTTGTATAATATCACTATATATATACTCAAATGACAAAGAACACGACTACGTTTAAGGGGGATGCTTCTACATACCTAGCGGAAAAATACGAAGCTTGCAATTTGAGACATTATTTTGATAATTTACAATTTCAACTGTGTTAATTAATAAATATGTATCTGAAAACATTAAAAAGAAAAATATTTTTTTATTTTAAGTCAAAGATAAACTTACAATTGTAAAAAAAATGTGAATGTGTTACATATTTACGTACACAGTTACGTTATTATTACATTATACCTATTTTATGGTCATATATATTAATAAAAATTAGTTTATTATGTTTCCAATTTTTCCTCGTACAGATTTTTAACTAATTCATAGTTTTAATATTTTTTATATTTATTTTAAATAACATCGATTTTTATAAAAATATTATAAATGTGTATAATACTCGTAACTTCAAATCCTTTTTATTTATATGAAATCTTATTTAGGTATGGTCCCAATATATTTAAGCTCGATTTGAAATAAATAAAAAGGATTTCAAGTTACACACATTTATATTTTTACAAATTCATAAATTCATTTTTGAAAATTTAAACGTGTATGCTTTCTTAATACCGAAAATACCGGTATTTTAATTTTTGAAACCGGTATTTTGGTATCGATAAATAATTAAATACCGATTTTTAAATACCTGTATTGCAATATTTGCAATCCCTACTTCTAACATTTAGATACGGTCTAAATATACACTATAGTACCTAACAAATAATATTTAATTGTCCATGGTTGCTTACCTTGTGCAAGTATTAATTCTGGTATCAAAAATAAACTGCAAACACGAATAGCAAAAAATAATATCCACATCTTTGACGACGATTTTTTTGACACAAAAATAGATTTTTGCGACATCACGCGAATGAGAACTTTGGCAGATTATAAAGAAAACACTACACTGAATAATAAACACTGATATTGCTAAAGTAGCGTTATCTTAACACCATATCTTCACAATCTATCTGAACTTATTTACATAGAATATAGATTGTTAGTAGGTACGGTTAATTCTTAGGTGGACATTGGTTCTAGGTATAACAGCGTTTCATTGAACGTTATGTTACTATGAATGCTAGCACATACGTAGGTGTCAGTAGGTGGGTAACAGTGTTGCCATCATTTCAAAGTGGAATTATAGTACAGGGCCACCAAAATTATAGTATTTAGGGGGAAAATATAGTACGCGTTGTCATCTGTTGAAAATGTATAGGTTTTTTGTTTGTCAGAAAAAAAATAACGGAGAATTTGAGAAACTCCGAGATTTCTTTTTATTTAGGTACCTCTTCCGATCAAAAATGCTTACCGAAGAATTCAAGAAATTTCATTTTAAACCAAAGTCAAGAGATTTTTTTACGTTTTTCAATCAATTTTTTTCCAAGTTCTCCAAATCTTCTTATATTGCGAAATTATAGTAAGTACTTGTAAGTTGCACCAATTTATAGAACGAACATATCGAAATTTTAGTACTTTTTACATATTTTTTCCGATATTCAAAATTATAGTATGTTGGGCGTACTATACCTGTTTAATATCGTACATAGTACGCGAACCAAAATTATAGTACAAATACTATAACTATAGTACGGTTGGCAACACTCGTGGGTAATGAATGTCATGTCCATGATTAATAGGTAATAATAATTTCCCGAGATGTTCTCTTGCGAATCAAAATTGATAAACAGCGACCTATCTGTGTAAGTATATAAACGTAGATTGGTACAAACATGCATACATAAATATAACATTGAACACTACGTCAATCGAATGCAGAACTATTCTAATTCACATTTGAAATATTTCAGAAGGGAGTTTTTTGAAACAACCTACTTCAATTATTTATTATTTGTATACTTATATTAATTTATACACTACATTTTACTAGGAATATTAATGAAAATAATCCTCTTACTTATATTATTATCCTAAAACATTTTGGAAAACGCACGACTTTTTTAAATTTAAATAGGTAGGTACCATTTTGTTGATTTATAAACTATGTAGTTCTGAACCATTTGAAATACGCCATTTCTATTGGCATTTCCCAGTGGTTAGGCTACAACATACGGCCGTAGCAATAAGTTGGCAAACGATAACTGAAGTAGGGAGTAAGATCATGTTAACGCGCGTGTTTGAACATGTACCGTTTTTAAAAAAACGATTATTTTCCGGTTAATTTTGATCTTAAGGGGACGCTCTACAGAATCGGCCTTAAGAGGGAGCTCAAGAGAAGGAGATTGAAATATAATCTAGTATAAAAAGGACATCGGCGTCGTTAGGACGTTAATTTAAATTGATATTTTCGCAAAAATCACTAATCATCGGAGATTTTATTTAAAAAAAAAAAAAATATTATTGGTATTGTCGGCCGTCTTACACATTAATTATTTGATAAACAACTGCACGTGTCCGCCGATCAGAAAACAGGGCTGTCAAAATATTATATGGATTAATACTTTTAAAATGTTAATTTCGTCTTTTTCGAATTTTAATCAAACCTGTAAGTACATACTGATAACTTGGGTGGATATCGTAGCAAACATACTATTGATATATCTACGGGAATATTATTATTATTACCTAATTCAAATTGAGCATAGGTTGATACTCAAATACTATTATAGTATGTTTATGATTTCGAGAAAATAATACGATGGTATATAATCCATATCAATTATTTGAAAACATTACATTTGCATGTAGGTACATGTATAATATAGTGAAAAGGTCAGATACCTGTTTAATTTGCAAGATAACATCAAAATTTGTATATACTTACCTAAATGAAGAATGACATTCATGAGTGAGCACGGCTCAAAGCTTGGAAAATGTGTTTTTTTTTCAATTTGAAAATATTTTAATTGTGTATTATTTTATTACAGATTCATAATACATTATATAACTAATAGAACATACCTACTGTTTTTTTCTATGAATAAAAAGGACTGGAAGGAACATATTGTGTCACGGCAATCAAGAAAGATCGGAAAATATGGCCAACAATGCATTATACACAAACATAAAATACACAAAATTACCTATTTAAGTTTACCGCACATGTGCAGACCACGCGATATTTGTTTACGCAAAGTCGTCGCTTTCCAAAATGGCGAATTTGGTTCCCAGTTTTTATGGCGATGAATCAGTATGTTCCTTCCTGTCTTTTTTTATTCGTAGGTTTGTTTACTATGTACACCAAGAAATTTCCATTTATAAAATCGGAAATGAGTTTTGGAATATAATGCAACTAAAACTGGAAAAATTCTATCATGGGTGTTTACTTCTTGAATTAGTTGACCCCTGAAACAACAGGTCCATTCCACTACGTGAACCACAGTGGATATTATGCCGGGTCCACATTGGCAACATGTCGCCGGCAACCTCGTTAAATTTTACGATAAGTATGATAATTATCGTAAAATTTCATAAGCCATTATGATAATTATCGTAAAATTTATCGAGGTTGTCGCGTGACATGTTGCCAGTGTTTTGCCCTGTCATTAGATGCACAAAACTTGAATAAAATAAATTATAAATAAAATTTAAAAAGTACAAAATAATTAATTGCGTCGACAGCCCTTGCGTCATTTCCAAAGCCCCTAAAACGACTTTTGACAGTTCTGAGAAAAATGAGAAAAAGTCATATCTATTGAATGCGTGAACTTTATGTATTTATTATTTGATTTATACACTATAAAGAGTATAATATTTAGTATCCTTTACTCACTTTTTGCATAGTTTACTGAGAGAATATATTAAAAATCAAATGATTTTCATTTTAGGGGACTTTGAAACTCAACTACCGTTTTAGGGGCTTTTGAAATTAACATGTATGATTTTAGGGGGTTATGAAACTTACATTATAGCAATGACGCATGAGGAAATTGCAAAAGGCGTCCTGTGGTTATATTTCTTGGAGAAAAAATAAATATGTTTTGTACAAATTAAAAAAATATTTATTCGAAGAAGGTAACTAAAATTAACAATATTAATTATGTTAACGATATAGAATTTACTATTGTATACATACATATTATATAATATAATCATATTCTTCTTCTTCATTCTATCTTATTTTATTCGTATCATCCGATTGCGATGAAACTTTCGTCAGTTGTTGTGCGCACACCCGCAAAGGTGTCTCAATTAGAAAAATCATCTTCTTCTTCTATTTTATCTTCTTCTATTCGTATGCGTTCTTATACAATTCATCCTATTTCGATGAAACTTTCGTCAGTTGGTGTGCGCACACTCGCAAAGGTTTCTGAATTAGTACAACAATTTTCTTCTTCTATTCCATCTTCTTCTATTCGTATGCGTTTCTATACCATTAATCCGATTGCGTTGAAACTTTGGTGAGTTGTTGCGGGCACACTCACGAAGGTGTCTCAATTAGAAAAATCATCTTCTTCTTCTTCTATGTTATCTTCTTCTATTCGTATGCGTTCTTATACAATTCATCCTATTTCGATGAAACTTTCGTCAGTTGCTGTGCGCACACCCGCGAAGGTTTCTAAATTAGTACAACTATCTTCTTCTTCTTCTTCTATTATATCTTCTTCTATTTGTATGCGTTCCTATACCATTCATCCGATTGCAGTGAAACTTTCGTCAGTTGTTGTGCGCACACCCGTGAAGATTTCAGAATTAGTACAAACATCTTCTTCTTCTTCTATTCTATCTTCTTGTATGCGTGTGCGTTCTTATACCATTCATCCGATTGCGATGAAACTTTCGTCAGTTGCTGTGCGCACACCCGCGAAGGTTTCTGAATTAGTACAACCAACTTTTTTTTCCTCTCCTTCAATTCTACCTTCTTCTATTTGTATGCGTTCCTATACCATTCATCCGATTGCAGTGAAATTTTCTTCCGTTGTTTTGCGCACATCCATGAAGGTTTCTGAATTATTACAACTATCTTCTTCTTCTTCTATTCTATCTTCTTGTATGCGTGTGCGTTCTTATACCATTCATCCGATTGCGATGAAACTTTCGTCAGTTGCTGTGCGCACACCCGCGAAGGTTTCTGAATTAGTACAACCATCTTCTTCTTCTTCTATTCTATCTTCTTCTATTCGTATGCATTGCTATACCATTCATCCGATTGCGATGAAACTTTCGTCAGTTGCTGTGCTCCTCCTTATCCCTATAAGTTTTATGATGTTTTTATATAACGTGTATTATTAATGATATTCAAATTACTTTGAATTACCTGTTTTGTGGCACGCCAATGCATTTGGGTTGCCGACCGCTGCCCTAAGTGAAAGTCCTCATTCTTGCCGGTGGATATTTAATTGTAAATGTAATTTTTAATATTCGATATGAAGAATAAAACATAATACAGATTTAACACGAATCTCGCGGGACACACTTTGTGAACCCCTGCTACATAATATATAGTAAGTATCTAAATTATTTAAATAAGCTGTTTCAAAAAACACTTCTGTAAAATATTTCAAATGTAAGTTAGAATAGGTACCTAGTTCTGCACACAGCTGACGGACTATGTACCTACATAATATTTGTTTATAAGCTTGTTATTTGGAAATTGATAATTATTTTCTTCTTGTGCTGATACTATATTATAATTATATATTATATTCAGCACTTGAAATAGAAAATTTTACGAATCTGAGCGCTCGATAACTATCGTAAATATTAACATATTAATTACCTACCTACCTAATTTTATATATATTTAAAAAAAAAAGTGTGTTTTATATTGTGTTATAATATGGCCTAGCTAACCCAGGCGGTCAAAATATTTTTTTCACGAGACGAAGCGATAATCTCGGGGATTTAACGAATCGGAGCGGCACTCCGGTCCATTTCGAACTCTGTATATATTAACCATTTCCGATCGTAAAAAGATTATATGGGCCTCCACAATGTTGAGTGAATTTGTATTGACAGATTTTTGATGAGAAATGGATGTTAGCGACTTGCTCATCCTATTAGGTCCACAAATTGAAAACCAATATTATGTGTATTTGCCAAACCCATGATTTGAACCTGGGACCCACGACATTATAAGCTTAATAATTGTGGGCATTGTATGTATAGGTCTATTATATTCGTGGGGTTACTGCCAAAAGAATCAAGTTACTGAGTAATTGCAATTTGACATGCTCTCTAAAATCAGGCAAAATGAGTCGCTTAGAATCATAACTCACATATTCCAAAAATCAAGTTTTGAGATAATCGCTAAAAACCAGCAGAGCACTATTTTTTGTAATTAGAAGAACAGTATTGAACTCCCTAGAATATTAATGAGTGAGGGAGTCGAATAACTTTTTTTTTTTAAATATATATACCTAATACTCCTAACGTTACAGACATACAGCATACTATGAGAAATAGAGCTCCCCGATTGGTTAGGAAGGCGTTGGTGACAAAACTCTATTCTTTGAAATATACGACATATTACACCAACAATGAACTTTGTCAGCGATTTTCACATGGTTTAAATTGACTTTTAATACTCAACTATTTTTCGGTATATAGATTAATTCATTTAGAATCACTTGGCATATTTAACTAAAAAACGACAAAATTGCAATATGTGAGCTATGATTCTAAGCGACTCAAATGCTCATTTCTTGTGCTCTATGTACGTGTTCTACATATCGGATGACCATGTATTTTTTCTAGCATATATATGTATATATAGACAAATAATCCGTTGTTAACTAAATGTCAAAAAGTACATTAAAGTATCAGTCTGAAGCGAAAGATCTTGAGATAATTTTTGATACTTCATTATCTTTTCACTCGCAAATATCTTCTACGTGAGAGTAAACTTGTACGATTCATCATGCTACAATCCAAAAAACCATTTAGGAAACCAAATGTCTTACGTACACTCTACGTATGGTTAGTGCGTAGCATTCTTGAATATGGGTCGATTATCTGGTGTCCTTATGAGGTTTCCTATAAGTTTATTTTAGAACGCGCCCAGAAAAAAATTCTTCGATCTCTTTATTTTGAGACAAATAACTATTTTCCTTTCGATAATTCGTCAAATGATTATTTTCCGACTGCCTTTCCACAAAGCATGCTTACTTTCCACTCTCTTGAATCTCGTAGATCTCTTCAAACACATTTACCTGCTATCACGAGGGATGGTTTCGAATTCTAGCGGCCTAAAGAGTTAAAATTTATATGCGCCTGTCAATTACCTATGTGGTCAATTACCCATGACCTATTCTTGGTCATAACCGTTTCTTTGTGTCAAGCTTATCAGATACCATTAAGGGTGCAAGACTAGTCAATGAGCTCCCTTAACACATACCTACACATTTTCATTGATGCACTTTGCATTTTGTTTTTGAAACTTTATTTTATTTTATAAAATTGTTTACGTCTATTATTATTTTCTTCTCTCGTGTGAGAGTAATGTTCGTTATAATGTAAATCTCATGTTGTGAACGTCCTGAATATTGATTTGTTATGTCCACAATGTTTTGTTTTCTTAAATAAATAACAAGGAATATTCCATTTACCTAAATAATTTGTATTATTTCCGTTTCCGGGGGATCCGGATTCGAAATTTTCGCTCTTTTGTGCGCGCCTTACGATGACATCCATCTGTTGCGATATGTTTGAAAAAAAATATTCACAGTTCATTGCAGCCATCGGCTGTCTGAATAGAGTCACGTAACTTTTTTTTATTGACGCTAGAAAATATTTTGAATCCAAATTGTATTCTAAACATTGGCATTGTCAGGAAATGGAAGTGTGTAAACAAACCATAATTTATAAACAAAATAACTGCAAATAATCCGTTGCATATAAAGCTGATGGACGAGTCAAATTTTTATTAGTTTCCTGCATTTTCTGGCCATAAGAAAAATTATTTCAATTTGACTTGCTTAAAAAATGTCTAAAACTATTCTTTTACTATTGGCATGCTGCCTGGTGGTGATTTTCGTGGTGCAGGTAATATTAGTAATCATTTTTTCTTGTAAATGAAATTGTTTCTATTTAATTCTTGGTGTAACCCACACGTGAACTTGGTAAAGCATCCGTGTCTGAAGTTATGAGTCTGCATCGATCCTGCATTTTTTTTAAATTTGTTTGATCCAGACCAATAAACCCATTATAGACTGCAGACACACGTCATTGCAGTGGACGTGCGTAGACGCAGAGTCTTATTTGATTCTAATCGGATCCATTTATAATCAAATAAGATCTGCGTCGACGCACGTCTACGCACATCAACTGCAATGCCGTGTGTCCGCGCCCTTAGATTGCGATTCTCAACTGAGAATGTTCTATTGAGCGGAAAAAACCGATCTTCATCTATGTTATATTATATGGAATAAGTATTATACCTATCTTCTTCTTCTTCGACCATGTTCGATCCTAATAAGATCATATGGGCCTCCACAGAGTGGAGGTTTGTATAAACAGATTTTGTTTTTACGAGAAATGGATGTCAGTCACTTGTTCAACCTATTAGGTCCATACTCAACTCATACACAATTTGAAAAACAATTTGTGTACTTGCCAGACCCATGATTCGAATCTGGGACTTACGACGTTATAGGTCGATGCTTAAGCCGCACGACCATCGTGGGTGTTATATAATATTGTTTTATTTTAATTACTACGATGTCTTTCCATCAAGAATATACTGTGAACAACTAGTAATAATGTGTAGTAGGTCAATGTCCAATCAATAAAATAATACCATCCATTCATATCAGATTCAAGTTTGAGTTTATCTTGCCAATACCAGACATCAATTTTTTTTTGGAAAATTGATTGAGTGAATCTAAAACTTTATTAAATTGTGCTAAAGCTGTATTAAAGCTACACATCTGTAACACATTATTACTTGTAGCAAATTTAAACATTAGTCTTTGTTTTTTTCTGGTTCATTTTCATATATTATTGATTAGGCTGCACCATTAACAGTTTTTTTAATGTATTTTATTTATAAAAAATTAGGGCTGGGAAATGAGAGGCACTGGGCAGTAAAATATACCATATCATCACTGTTTAGAGTTTAGATTAGATGAAATGGTGGCAATAAAGAATGCAGCGATATTTCAATGCTTGTTATACAAAAGTCTCTTATTGGAGGGGGGGGGGCTCGAAAGCAAATAATATTGCCTGATTAAAATTCGAAAAAAGATACAAGTTATTAATTTCCATTAAAAAGCCTTCAAGCAATCAAATAGAATGAAATAACGTTAGAAAACAATTTACTCCTTATATTGATTAGGCAGGCATCAAAGAAAAAATCGATTTTTTTTGGAAAATCTGTGGCCTGTATGTTTATTCGAACCTAGGTACGAAGTACCTACTTACTCCAGGAGGGCTATTCTAACATTTACAAGATTTTTACCCTTCCCCCCGCTATCGTCACATAACCTTTTACCCCCTGTCTATATTACGTCACATTTTTGACACCCCTCCCCTAAAAGTTAAAAAACAAAAGAAATTTCTTTTTTTAAATATTTATCCCCGATCCTCAATATTGTGTTTTCAGATCTTTTTATATTTTTTGTTTACTTTGTGATCATCACATTTTCTCTAACCCCCCTCCCCTCTTTGTCTAAAATCATCACATTATATCAGACCCCCCTTAGAGCGTGACGTCATATATGGACGGCCCCTAACTCCAACATCGATTTAAAAAAATGATAAATATGCTGTATCGTATTCAGATAGTTAATTATCCCGGAATGTGAACTGTCAGGCGTGATGTTTTTTAACACAGTCGTTTATGACCGTGTTAAAGTTTTAAAGTGAGATCTGTACGACAATTTCTATTACATATTATTGAGAACTGAGATACAGCGATTCTCAAAATTTTATGTGAGCTGTCAAGTGTCGTTAAGTAGTACCGCAACATATTTTTAAATACGTCATACTTGATTCCAATATCATCCGATTAGAATCTTCAATTGGATAAAAAAAAATCCAGTAAGATGCAGTGCTGTGTGTTATATACCAATAATTATTGTAGATAACCGACCTGTACACCAGCGATTTCCAAACTGGAGGCGCGGAGTGTTGCAAAGGGAGGCGCGAAAAATTTAACACAAATTTAATGTAGCCACAGATTTGCAGTATGCAAATGCATAGTTTATAAAGAGCCTAGGGGCCCCGGCATAACAGACATCACAAATGTACTCTAATAGTATAAAAAAAGTCGCCTACGGCGCTACTTTGTTTCGAGACTATAAAATATTTTAAATATGTAGTTATGCGTTGTAATACCTATATGATGATTGCTATAGGTACTTAAATGATAACTCCCGTGTATAATTTAGGAAACACTACTTTAGAGCACCACACTGCCCTTAAACTCAGCGATAGGTAGGTGGGCCCGCCAAAGATCCTAGCCTGGGGCCCATGCTAGAATCCATTTGTCAATTTTTGGCTATTTAAAAAGGTGTGTATTATTTAATGAAATAAAGAGGGGGGAGGCGCCAAGATTAGATTTTTTTAAAAGGGAGGCATAGTAACATACAGTTTGGAAACCACTGCTGTACACGGTATTGCCACCAGATATATCGGTGTTATTTTGGATCAAGAAAAATAATGGAAACATGTTACCATGTTAACTAGTTAGAATAGTTCCCCAGATTGATTATGCAAAAAAATAATGTTGAAATTATACATTACACAGTATTATTAAATTAATTGTTGTGCTGTTTTTAGTTTGCGGATGCAAGCTGCTTTCATGTACATGAACCGGTGAAAAAAGATGCACTCCTGCCTGCAGTCCACGATGAAAAGCCGGTTGAACTTGGAATAATCTACCATCCTCTTCCTCCGAAGGGTCACTAAAGGCATTGTTTAAAACCAAGAACGTGGAATAGTTCTTCTAAATCTTCAAGAGTAATAATGTTATCTATTGAAAAACTAGAAATAATTTAGAGATGGCTAACATTTAAAATTCAATACTTAAATAAAACATTGTACTGATCTTAACATGATAAACATCTGGAAAGATGATAATATAATATGCCATAGTAATGTATTTCTTGAATTTAGCCTGGGGTGTACTACTCTAATTTATTAATAGAACATTTTGTATATTTCACATATTATTCTTTCAGATTATATAAAATTCTTTTAGTAGATTTTATTGTATTATTGAAGCCTTGAAAAATACAGATTGTCATTTATTTCATTGATTAGCTCCCTATTAATAAATCCTAGCTTATTGTGGAATTTGAACCCTTGATTTGATTGGCTAATCTTCATGTTAGAATTTCGATTGTATTAATTATTAATTTCCAAAATATATACATGTGTTTAGTGTCAAATAAATTGTATAAACAATTTAATATATGAATATGTGTATTAATTAAGGCGCTAAGTACCAAAAACATAAAAACTGACATTTTTATAGAAAAATGTTCTACATACCAACGCCAATAACTTCAACTATAGTCTAAGTGCCTCAAGCAAGTCAAAAAAATACAGCAAAATAATTAAACCTGTCGACGTTGTAAGTCCGTTGGCGTGTTTTATTTATAATGGAGTAAGTAGCACTGCAGTGGTCAATGGCATTCAATATAAAATAGCTGACGATGGTGTGTTGACACTTGCGAGTTCTTAATACCTAAAATTATAGAAGCTGCCGTGATTGCTTCACACTGTAAAACTACATTTTTCAAAAGGTCTTCTTCATGAAATTTTACTGCAATGACTTGGTATTTTGTAACTACAGGCAATACTACTTTTTGGTACTTAGAGCCTTATTTAATACACGTATTCATATCTTGTATTATATTGACTCCATTGCAGTATTGTACACAAACTTATGTATAGAATCAAAGAATTTTGACTATAAATAGAAGGAACCTTATATTATGTTATTTCTGTTATGACATTTGAAATTATTTTGCAAGCGCATGAAGCATAGTTAAGTTGTTATACTCCACAAATATTAACATCGCTTAGTTGGCGTACCGATTATCTGACACAAGCAATGGCTGCCATTTTTTACGTTCACTGTGATTACTCGACTGCTGTTATCAACAGTTTTAGACTAATTTTACAACAAAATAATAATGCCGAAGTGTAGTATTAGGTATTGGTTGAATATTCATTATGACAGATCGTCTTTTAATATGCCCTGCAAATTGGAAAATAAATTTCATAGCAGTAGTGTGAAGTTCTCTGCAAATGAACCTGGAATATGAAGTCAGAATATATGTCTTGTAGGTAACTTAATCAGTGGACATCCCTTTTTTGCTTCAATTTCATACACATAGGCTCCGCTCTATAGAACAGGGTTTCCCAAACTATGTTCCGCGGAACACCAGTGTTCCGGCGAACCTGAATAGGTGTTCCGCGACCATTTGGAAAGGTTTTATCCACTGCAACACATTTAAAGATCTTCTAAGTAGAAGTAAAATAAGTAAAACTAAAATAATTAAAGAATCTTCTTTATATTGAAAGGCGAGTGATGATCAATCTCCACTGATGTTTATGACGTCAAGTATCTAGATAGCCTGGGCTTACGGCCGGCGTGAGAAATTGACCAGCCAAGTGAGATAAACACACATCACAAACATGCACTAATAGTAAATAAAATCGCCCGTGGCGCTATTTCACTTCAAGCATACTAACATTTTATAATATGTGGAGTGATAAGATCACATCTCGACAATATAAAATAACATTCATTGACTATTCGTCAGGTAACGAAATTCAACTAGGTATATTACATGCATTTTTGTAATTTCAGAGAGTTGACTATAAAAAGCCGGCATACTTAAAAAGTGCAAACAAAACTCGATTCTTTTTTCAAAGCAGGATTACCGAAAGCAATCGCATCGACATTGAACATTGATGTCACTCAACAACAGCTCCGTTATATCGAGGTTCTACTGTAGTCATATAATGAATAAAAAAACATCATCAAATATCAAGTTATTTATTGTCAAACTTCTCTATATCAGCAGTATACAAACTTTTTTTAAAATTCCGGTTTGATGTAGATATACATGAATTCATTATTACCATCAGTGGCGAAGGGTGGAGGTAGACTGTTAAGATCCGCAATCAATAGTGCATATTAAAATTTTGTCAGTCATACGTATTTGTTTTCATTGAAATAAGACTACAATTTACAGACAGTGTTGGTTAGTTTTAAAATTCCATTAAGGGTGGACGTGCTCAGCGTGGGTCAAAATGGAATTTTTTTTCTATTTTCAAAGCATGATCCTGGACATACCTTAAACGTTGTAGATAATCTATTTGTATAATTTTGAAGCCTTATTATCCTTTATATTTATTTTAAACATTTGATGACTGCATACCTGTGTACCGTTTTAAAAAAAAAAAGATTTTTTTTTTGGTTAGGTACATGTTCAAATACGCGCATTAACATGATCTTACTCCCTACTTCAATTTTAGTTTGTCAATTTATGGCTACGGCCGTATGTTGTAGCTTAACCACTGGGGGATTACAAAAAAAAAGGTGTGTTTCAAAAAAACAGTACCTTATTCTTAGGTCAATAATTATTATAAAGCATTCATTATTCATAGGATGTTTATCACACTTGAATGGTCAAAGACATAGCTTATAATCAATATCTTTAGAATTATCTTCAAATGTGTTAATCTTGCCGATTTTTTGAATAATAAAATGCCTAATTCTTGTCAAATTTGGGATCACAGAGATTATCAATTTAATTTTTTATCGTAAATATTTTACTAAAATTATCTCATCATAAATTATACTAATAGTGTTATAAATGCGTTTAAAAATTAATAAATGTAAAAAATCTTAACACCACTGCACAGTTATGTACCGAAATATGACTATATTCTAAAACATTAGAGCGAGAGGTTTAAAAGAATACTTACTATTTTATGTAATAAAAATACTTTATGCAGTCATCAAATGTTTAAAATAAATATAAAGGATAATAAGGCTTCAAAATTATATAAATAGATTATCTACAACGTTTAAGGTATGTCCAGGATCATGCTTTGAAAAAAGAACAAAAGCTCCATTTTGACCTACGCTGAGCATGTCCCTCCTTAAACACTGCGAAAACCAAGCCATAATAGATAATAGTCAAAAAATACTCGTCTATCTATAAAATATCTAAATTTATGCAATTAAATCATAGTACATAACATTGGATATTTTATAGATAGAATAATATTTTTTGTCTGTTATAGTTTGGCGAATGAAAATGTGTGCACAATTTTGTCTTATCGCCCAAAATATACTATAACTATTTAAAAACTAACCAACACCATCCGTAAATTGTAGTCTTTGTTCAATAAAATGAAATGTGTATGACTAACAAAGTTTAATGTGCACTATTTATGGCAGATCTTATCAGTCCACCTCCACCCTTCGCTACTGATTACCATTATATTATAATTATTTACACGAGATAAAGTGACTATATTGTGTAATGTAAAAGAAAACAGAAGTCTTATTTACTATGTCATACCAATTGATAAAATAATAACATGTAAAAACTGTATTCAAGTGATATTTTAATTATACGCAAAAGGAAAGCAATTTTTTTTTTTTTATTATCGTTGAATAAAACCTCATTAATTGATTTATAATGAATGACCCCAATTATTGTATTAATAATTAATTTAATTTTTTAAGTATCCAACATTATAAAATATTATGAAACATAGGTATTTCCTGGGGGATTACAATGCAAAAATAGGAGCAGACCCGGTGCTCAGCCCGGTGGTGATGGGCGACACGGCCTCGGTGACTCCAACGACAATAAAAGGTAGGTACCTCTGAACAAATAATTCATAGGAGTCTGCCAAGTTCAATCGTAAGCAGACAAATTACAGATGATATTGCAATAAGGCTCATTATTCCAAATCTGCATTAAATATATTATTCTATTCTGATAACGCTGACAAACGATGTTATTGTGGTTAATATGAACTTTACCTACATTGTGATTGTAGATGATTTCGCATATTTTCATCAGAATTTTTTGACCTATTTTGCAAAACATGTCCACATTGATATTGGAGCTTTTGCATGCACGATTGTATTTATATTATATCAATGTATGACACAGAGACTGTTCAAGTGTACAATATAATTCATTTCATTAATTCAATGTTGCAATGTCGCTACTAGAATCAGTTTACAACTCATAATAATCAAAATATTCAATCAATCGGGAGTATGTGTGCCTGTAGATATAATAATTATGTTATTCTTATAATGGCTATTTTTTAAATGCTTAGTCAGATCTGAGGCACGGTAATATCCTTTCGAACAAAACTGACAAACGTGCGGGGTGTGGTTACTGTGATATTTCATCACGTGATAGTCAAGCTTGCATTGCATCGAAAAGGCCTTGTTGCAATTGTCTTCTAAGCAGGCGAACTTCGTCGCGTTTTTGTGCTTGTTCATGTGACTCGTCAGGCTACGCTGCTGTGTAAATCGTTTGTTGCACAGAGGACACTGGTAAGGAGTTTCTCCCGTGTGGATTCTCATGTGTAACGCTAAATGCGGGTATTTTCGCTTACAAATCTCGCAGTATCCTGACAACTCAGAATGCTTACATCTTATATGCGATTTAAGATTGCTTTTCATTGCAAACGCCGACCCACAATCGTCACATATGTAAGGTTTTTCCGACGTGTGCAGAAACAGCATGTGTTTTTTCAAAGCGAACCGTGATTTAACCGCCTTTTCGCAGATAGTACATTTGAAATTTTTCTCATCAGAATGTACGGTTAAATGTCTTTTCAGTGTTGACTGCGCGATAAATTTTTTTCCACATATCTCACAGGAATACGGTCGTTCACCCGTATGCAACATATTGTGATGGTTTAACGTGCCTCTTTGAGCGAATTTTTGCGGACAATAGGAGCATTGGTAAGGTTTTTCTTTCGTATGTATTCTCATGTGTATATGCATATCGCTTTTTTTGATAAACTGTTTCCCACAAGCGTCACAAGTGAACGACCTTTCAATAGGACGAACGGATTGTAAATGTTGTCGTCTCATGTGTTCTTTTAAAGTACCACCTTGTGAGAAACATTTGTCACAATACGGGCATTTAAACGGTCTTTCACCTGTGTGTCGTCTATTATGAACTATTAATGCTGATTTACTTTGCACCATCAACCCGCACACTTTACACAGATGTATGTTATTACCAGAACTAGATCGTTTCTTTTTTCTTGGTTTTATGGCTATATACTTGAATGTTAGCTTCTTTGACTTCTTCTTCTTTTTAACTGGATTCGTATATTCATAATCGGAATTATCGCGGGCGTCGTCGTTCGATAGGTCAGGATCTTCTTTTTTAATGTCCAACGCGATATCCAATGCTAAGTCGACTTCTTCTGCTTTGACTGAGTCATCGTTCAATTGGTTGAATGGAAACTTTAGATCGAAGCACAGTTGAAGCTGTTCGTTTGTTACACGGCATTTGGAGACGAACGCAACTACGGTCATCAGTTCTGACGAGCAAACCTCGCAAATAACTTTCGGCAAATGGTCATTCGGTTCTATGTTTAATCCCGTGTACTCTTTGATCAGGACACAATAGTTTACTTTGTTTTGGGTATCAAACATCGGCACGCTCTCGCGCTTTTCTAACAAGCAAATACGGCACGTAGAAGAATGATATTCCATTGTGAATATTGGAATAAATTTTCGTAATCATGTAAATAATCTCGCGACTGTCACAATCAAAAACAATTGACTTTTGCATAGACTAATATCATAGATAATATACGACTATATACTGACCATAGAGTTAGTCTATGGTATAGTGCCTGTTGCTTTCATTTTGTCGTAATTTTATGGTATTATAGAATGTTAACGGTAGGTATCAATAAAAATAAAGGAACCCATATACCTAATATTTCTTATCCTAGAAAAGGTAGGTACGTTATGGGTAATATTATTATATATTTTAAAATTGACTTTAATGTTCCTTTTTCACAAAATGAAACCTCGATGATCTTATAAATATTTTTTCAAATTGATAGGTGCTTATCTGAAGTTGATAGTATGTCCACACTCCACAAGGAATACAAAAATAATGGAAAGCGGGTTGGAGTGTGGAGAGAAATGGGATAGTCTTTATACACATGTTATTTTCAATAGCTAGGTACGTCTAATATTGATATTTTGAAAGGACACTCAGCATGCTCTGCGTCAATCGTTTTATAGTATGACCATGATAAAGTAATAATCCGAATCTGGCTTCAAAGTCTTGGCCATGGCAACTGACTTTCACATTTCTATCTTATTAATCTGTTCTGCAAGTGTTCATGATCTATTCATCGTATATTTTAATCGGGTTGTGAAAGAAAACAAATGATACCTAGGTACTCTCATAAGTGTTTTGACAGATGCTTACAGTGCAGAAATAGCATGTCGAATGATTAGAGTAGGTATCGAGAAACTAGTGTGTTATCCAAAAGATTCAAGGGTAATAATTAAGAGATAGGGTGCTGTAACCTACTATAACGTTAGGCTACATACATAAATCAAAAATTAGAAACATTATGGATGACGAAGAACCATCAGCTAAGCATCACCATCTGAAAAATGAATGAGTTCAGTGATGGAGTGCTCGGTAAAGTCTTGACTCTACAAAGAAATTATTGCAGCAGCTCAAAGATAAATAATTGAGTCTGAAATACCAGAGCAATGATAATAAGACAGAATGTACACATAAACATAATATGAGAGAGGTAGACAGGGAGAAGGTGTGAGAATGTTGATAGGTAATGTTGCCAACAGCTGGTAATATTTGCTAGTACCGAATGAAGGTGTCCTTAGTCAATTTTTTGATATTCAGTCAATTTACCAAAATATTCAATACCCTGGTATTTATTACTATCCATTGCAATTTCCCGATTACCTTAATTTGGGTGGACGATAAAATAAAGCCTCAATATTCCGTAATAAACGCGTTTTTAGCATATAAGCCAGTGGATGCCCATCCAGTCCGGAATCTGTGTCAAGTGTTCTGTAAGAATATGAAGTATAGCCAATAAATAATTATTAAGTAGTTGCCCATAAAATGCAAGAAGTGCAATAGTGCGCCGAGTATCCTCAAATATTACCAATATTGATCGCGTGTTTGTTTACGTGACAAACTTTAATGCACATCGTCGCTGTATTTTAAATACCTCTTATGTGGTTTTAGTCATATTCTGAGATAATCGAAAAAAACTGTTTAAAAAAATTTATAATCGTTAATGATATATTAAGATTGTACAATATGTTTAAATATTGTTTGTAGATCCTAATTGAGATCCCCGGGGTTCCAGCGGCTAGCTCAGGTGTCCATCGAACCCCGGATTCACAAAAAAAGAAATTCAAACGGTTGGAGTGTAAATAAAACACAGTCCTTCGTGCTCGTAACGTGATATTGTTTATATTTTACATTTTTAGTTTTACAAATTATATTTGGGATTTTTACAGTGGTAGTCGTCAGGTCCGTACCTATCGGAAAGGGGACGCTTACTAACCTCCTTTTTTCTTTCTTTTTAAATTCCTCGTACCGACGCCATCCAGCAAAAAAAAAGGACTCTCGTGATTGGCCAAATTTTATCGCGTGATCTTTGATTCGGCGAATCACGAGCCTGACCCTGGCGCCGGCGCGCGAGGATTTCACGCACAATGCGCGGCAAAATTTATTATATTTAAATCCTTATATTTAGTCTTAAAATTATCTCTTTCATTCATCATCATTTTTACTTTTTAAATTAAAAAGAAATACTTACGTGGTTGAGCAAGGAATCAGATTAGATGTTTTATGAAGCCGTTTCTAGAGGTCAGGGTTACGTTTCGACTTAAGCTACTAAATGATTATTTTACACCGGGAGAAGCCCGCCTGTAACAGGGGTGTATCATAATCATACATTAAAATTGGATAATATAACATTTATTATTAAATGGTAAAATCATAGCTTTTTCCATGTTTTTATCACATAGGATTAATTCTATATGCAGTGTATTGAATCATGTGTAAACATACCATGTTCACATAAGATTATTTTAATACTGATCTATTGCGGCGGACGCTCACATAGGATTAATTACGGTGCATGATTTTGGATGCTCTCAAATAGCATAAATTAATTATCGATTTTATTTGGTGATTAAATTTTTAATTTGATCTTTTCTCAAGTGATAATATAATAATACATATGGTAGGGAAAAAAATGCGCATCATGTGGTATCAAGGAGGTATTTAATATACAGCTATGATATTGTGCTACAGAGGTAACTATCAAAAATAAAATAATATACTTTAACACGTCATATCAGTGACGTCCCAAGACAAAATGCCGCCCCATTTTTTGGGACTATAAAGCCGTGGGTCCCAGGTTCGAATCCTGGGTCTGGCAAGTACACATATTGTTTTTCAATTTGTGTGTGTCAGGGTATGGACCATGTACGTCAAGTTGGACTGCCCACTTTTGAAATTCAAAATTTTGAAATAGCCAGTCGTTAGTGCTGCGTTAGTGCTGGTTAGTGCTGCAATATCATCGTTAGTGCTGTTGTATTAAAAAAATTATAGGCAATTCAATGTGGGCAGTCCAACTTGACGTCAAGTTGGACTGCCCACTTTGTAAAAACAAATAAGATTCAAAATTCAAAATAGCCAATCGTTAGTGCTACATTAGTAATGGTTAGTGCTGCAAAAATTATCTTTATTGCCATTAAATTGCAAAAGTTATGGGCAAATCAAATTATAAAAAACGTCAAGTTGGACTGCCCACTTTTTAAAAACGACTAAAATTCCAAATCCAAAATAGCCAATCGTTAGTGCTACGTTAGTGTTGGTTAGTGCTGTAAAAATTATCGTAATTGCCATTAAATTAAAAAAGTTATGGGCAAATCAAATTATGACAAGCGTCTAGTTGGAGTACCCACTTTTGAAAAACAAATAAAATTCAAAATCCAAAATAACCAATCGTTAGTGCTACATTAGTATTGGTTAGTGCTGCAAAAATTATCGTTATTGCCATTAAATTGCAAAAGTTATGGGCAAATCAAATTTTAAAAAACGTCAAGTTGGACTGCCCACTTTTTAAAAACGCATAAAATTCCAAATCCAAAATAGCCAATCGTTAGTGCTACATTAGTATTGGTTAGTGCTGTAAAAATTACCGTTATTTCCATTAAATTAAAAAAGTTATGGGCAAATCAAATTATGACAAGCATCTAGTTGGAGTGCCCACTTTTGAAAAACAAAAAAAAATCAAAATCCTAAAATAGCCAATCGTTAGTGCTACATTAGTATTGGTTAGTGCTGCAAAAATTATCGTTATTGCCATTAAATTGCAAAAGTTATGGGCAAATCAAATTTTAAAAAACGTCAAGTTGGACTGCCCACTTTTTAAAAACGCATAAAATTCCAAATCCAAAATAGCCAATCGTTAGTGCTACATTAGTATTGGTTAGTGCTGTAAAAATTACCGTTATTTCCATTAAATTAAAAAAGTTATGGGCAAATCAAATTTTGACAAGCATCTAGTTGGAGTGCCCACTTTTGAAAAACAAAAAAAAATCAAAATCCAAAATAGCCAATCGTTAGTGCTACATTAGTATTGTTAGTGCTGCAAAAATTATTGTTATTTCCATTAAATTACAAAAGTTATGAGCAAATCATTTAGGTACTTACTAATTGTGCAGTTGAAGTTTTTATGTACTTACAGGTAAGTACCTAGCGCAATTGTTATAGTGAAAGAAAAAAGAGATAAGAATGGATAGGTACACATTTTTTGCCTGATTTCCCAAGGTAAACTCAATGATTTTAGTTCATAATTGAAGCCTGAAAATAATACAAGATAATGTTTGATAAGTTTTATGAGCGAATACAAGTAGGTGTGCACGGGCAACAGTGGATTGTATGAGGCGAAGGGATGGTGTTTTGTTTGAAGCCAGCGAAGGCAGGTAGCAAAGTATTGTGTCCATGGCAGTGTTGCCAACCGTACTATAATTATAGTATTTGTACTATAATTTTGGCCCGCGTACTATGTACGATATAAAACATGTATAGTACGCCCAAAATACTATACTTTTGAATATCGGAAAAAATATATAAAAAGTACTAAAATTTCTATATTTTCGTTGGATAAATTGGTGCAAAGTACTATAATTTCGCAATATAAGATGATTTGCAGCACATGGAAAAAAAATGCTCGAAAAACATAAAAAAATCCCTTAACTTTGGTTTAAAATGAAATTTCTTGAATAGTTCGGCAAGCATTTTTGGTCGGAAGAGGTACCAAAATAAAAAGGGGTCTCCGAGTTTCTCAATATCTCCGTTATTTTTTTTTCTGAGAAACAAAAAACCTATACATTTTCAACAGATGACAACGCGTACTATATTTTTTCCCCAAATACTATTATTTTGGAGGCTCTGTACTATAATTCCACTTTGAAAAGATGGCAACACTAATCCATGGCCTTTTCCGTTATTGCAGACTGCAGACACTGTTGCCAAAGATAGACATGTTCAGATACAGAATATATTGCCGATTATACAATTAATAATCGGCAGCACTAAATGGTAATAGTGTAAGTATTTATATTTTGTGTACTTACCTACTTTCGTGTGTTTAAATGGTACAATCAAGTTTCTCCGTAATGACATGCTAAAATAGGTAATTTGAAATAATGTTTTCACAGGAGTTTAAGATTTTTTAGCGCCCGTTGCATTAACCAAACATATTACATGGTACTCAGGGCTCAAAATGGACCGGAACGCACCGGAGCGCCGTTCCGGTTCATGAAATCTGTAAAGTTATCGCTCCGTCTCGTGGACAAAATAATTTGACCGTCTGAGCTAGATATGCCATATAATAAAAAATCTAGCAACCTTATGTTTATAAAATACACATAAAATTTGATAACCGTGCTAATTTTCGAGCGCTCCGGTTCGTAATATTTTCCATTTCGAGCGCTGATGGTACTTCATATACCTACCTACAACTGTTGTAGGTAGGTATGCAAATTTGTGCCTAAATAAAACGAATCATAATATTATAACATAGATACTTTTACTTAACTTAACTTAACTACCTACAAGCGGTTAAATACTGTCACTTAGGATATTATGACAGCACTTGATATATAACTGCATATTTTAATGTTTTCACGGAATCTTTATAAGTTTGGCCTCCAATAAATACAGAGTTTATATTTTAACTACCTAGCCTATTCATTCATATACGGCAAAAAAATATGCCGAAAAATAACACCGCATAGTTTCAATTTTGTATGACGAAGTTCAGCTTTCGCCGGGTTAAATTTTATACCTAGTCCAGTGTTACCAACCGTCAGTGTTGCCATCTTTTCAAAGTGGAATTATAGTTCAGAGAACTAATATAGTACGCGTTGTCATAGTGTTGAAAATGTATAGGTTTTTAGTTTCTCAAAAAAATATAACGGATAATTTGAGAAACTCCGAGACCCCTTTTTATTTAGGTACCTCTTACGACCAAAAATGCTTACCAAAGAATTCAAGAAATTTCATTTTAAACCAGTCAAGGGTTTTTTTACGTTTTTCGAGCAATTTTTTTCCAAGTACTCAAAATCTTCTTATATTGCGAAATTATAGTACTTTGCACCAATTTATCGAATGAAAATATCGAAATTTTAGTACTTTTTACATATTTTTTCCGATATTAAAAATTATAGTATTTTGGACGTACTATACCTGTTTTATATCGTACATAGTACGCGGGCCAAAATTATAGTACAAATACTATAATTATAGTACGGTTGGCAACACTGCCATGGACACAATACTTTGCTACCTGCCTTCGCTGGCTTCAAACCAGTGTTGCCAACCGTACTATAATTATAGTATTTGTACTATAATTTTGGCCCGCGTACTATGTACGATATAAAACATGTATAGTACGCCCAAAATACTATAATTTTGAAAATCGGAAAAAATATGTAAAAAGTACTTAAATTTCGTTATTTCCATCCGATAAATTGGTGCAAAGTACTATAATTTCGCAATAATATAAGATTTGGTGAATTTGGAAAAAAAATGCTCGAAAAACGTAAAAAAACCCCTTGACTTTGGTTTAAAATGAAATTTCTTGAATTCTTCGGTAAGCATTTTTGGTCGGATGAGTTACCTATATAAAAAGGGGTCTCGTAGTTTCTCTTCTCAAATTGTCCGTTATTTTTCCTGAGAACCAAAAAATCTATACATTTTCAACAGATGATAACGCGTATTATATTTTTTCCCCAAATACTATAATTTTGGAGGCTTTGTACTATAATTCCATTTTTAAAAGTTGGCAACACTGCTTCAAACAAAACACCATCCCTTCGCCTCATACAATCCACTGTTGCCCGTGCACACCTACTTGTATTCGCTCATAAAACTTATCAAACATTATCTTGTATTATTTTCAGGCTTCAATTATGAACTAAAATCATTGAGTTTACCTTGGGAAATCAGGCAAAAAATGTGTACTTATCCATTCTAATCTCTTTTTTCTTTCACTCTAACAATTGCGCTAGGTACTTACCTGTAAGTACATAAAAACTTCAACTGCACAATTAGTACCTAAATGATTTGCTCATAACTTTTGTAATTTAATGGAAATAACGGTAATTTTCGCAGCACTAACAATACTAATGTAGCACTAACGATTGGCTATTTTGGATTTTGATTTTTTTTGTTTTTCAAAAGTGGGCACTCCAACTAGATGCTTGTCATAATTTGATTTGCCCATAACTTTTTTAATTTAATGGAAATAACGGTAATTTTTACAGCACTAACCAATACTAATGTAGCACTAACGATTGGCTATTTTGGATTTGGAATTTTATGCGTTTTTAAAAAGTGGGCAGTCCAACTTGACGTTTTTTTATAATTTGATTTGCCCATAACTTTTGCAATTTAATGGCAATAACAATAATTTTTGCAGCACTAACAATACTAATGTAGCACTAACGATTGGCTATTTTGGATTTTGATTTTTTTTTGTTTTTCAAAAGTGGGCACTCCAACTAGATGCTTGTCATAATTTGATTTGCCCATAACTTTTTTAATTTAATGGAAATAACGGTATTTTTTACAGCACTAACCAATACTAATGTAGCACTAACGATTGGCTATTTTGGATTTGGAATTTTATGCGTTTTTAAAAAGTGGGCAGTCCAACTTGACGTTTTTTAAAATTTGATTTGCCCATAACTTTTGCAATTTAATGGCAATAACGATAATTTTTGCAGCACTAACCAATACTAATGTAGCACTAACGATTGGTTATTTTGGATTTTGAATTTTATTTGTTTTTCAAAAGTGGGTACTCCAACTAGACGCTTGTCATAATTTGATTTGCCCATAACTTTTTTAATTTAATGGCAATTACGATAATTTTTACAGCACTAACCAACACTAACGTAGCACTAACGATTGGTTATTTTGGATTTGGAATTTTATTCGTTTTTAAAAAGTGGGCAGTCCAACTTGACGTTTTTTATAATTTGATTTGCCCATAACTTTTGCAATTTAATGGCAATAAAGATAATTTTTGCAGCACTAACCATTACTAATGTAGCACTAACGATTGGCTATTTTGAATTTTGAATTTTATTTGTTTTTACAAAGTGGGCAGTCCAACTTGACGTCAAGTTGGACTGCCCACATTGAATTGCCTATAACTTTTTTAATACAACAGCACTAACGATGATATTGCAGCACTAACCAGCACTAACGCAGCACTAACGACTGGCTATTTCAAAATTTTGAATTTCAAAAGTGGGCAGTCCAACTTGACGTACATGTATGGACCTAATAGGTTGAGCAAGTGGCTGACATCCATTTCTCGTAAAAAAACAAAATCTGTCAATGCAAACCTCCACTTTGTGGAGGCCCATATGATCCTATCAGGATCGGACATGGTCGAAAAAAAAAAAAAAAAAAAAATTTTTATCATCCTTTAATGACACCAATATCTAATAAATTGTGTTGTATGGATTACTAACAAGACCTATAATACCACTAAATCTAATTTAAATGCCATCTTTGCTTCAATAGACAAATATTGCGAGTCCACGGTTTCAGATAGGTAGGTAGGTCCATTTTAAAATACATGTAATAACTTCCAAAACTCACGAGTGACCGGCAAAAATATTTGGATAAATTTAAAATTAGGTAAGTACCTATGTATCTACCTATAATTCAAATCTAATTCGCAAATCTACGCATGGCACATGACGCGACGTCCAAGGACAACGGAAGCAAACTAGACATCTCGAACCCGACAAAAAAATTATAGTCCTGTTATAGTAATTAATACACTTTGTTTCCAACCACTGAGCTGATTTATTTTAATGGAAAGATATTTCCGTTATTACTAAGTTCAGGTAGCTATTTCTATACTTATATAGCTAATGATTCCCCTCGATTTGCCGCCCTTCGGGTTACTACTGCCCCCAAACGACGCTCAATCTGCCTACCCCCACCGGACGTCACTGCGTCATGTTATAATATTTCTCCACTTGAGATTTACACCTTGTTACAGCCTTACCCAGAAAGTGAGGCTGTAACCCACTGCAGAGCATATTTGTGTTCCCTGATATTGACTGAGTTAAATTCTTAGAAATGCTCATGGGAGAGGAGCAAAGAATAAATGGAAAAAAATCTAAAAAGGCAATCAAGTTGACTAAGCAGACATTCTCTTGCTACACAGGTGAGCACTGTGAATCGACGGCATACTACAAACAAGCATATTACAAACTTAAAGGATTTATAAATGAAACAAGCAACTGACAGAGAATACGTAATTTTATTTTTCATTCTTCACTGAGGTACTCTTATTTTTGAGGCCGTGATTGAGCGCTCGATGTCTAGACAGATCGCTGATTCTGAAAAAGCCTCTCCCGCATTCCTCACAAACGTGTGGAGTGTGATTCTTGTGATGTTTAAGTATGTGAAATTCCAGCATGCTCTTCGATCGGAATTTTTTCTTGCAATCGTCAAACGTGCATGGAAACTTTCCCGGATTCTCATGCTTCATCAAGTGAACGGCCAAGCTCTGCTGCCTCGGATAACTTTTACTGCAAACATGGCATTGAAACGGCGTTTCCCCAGTATGAGCCCGCATGTGGTTTTCGAGATTGGAGAATTGCTTGTTACAAACGGAGCATTGGCCAGACTTTTCCGAATGAACTGTAACAGTGTGCAACTTCAGACCGCCTTTCTTCAAGAAAGCCATTCCACACTGATCGCAAACATATGATTTATTGCCCTGGTGAACGAGTTGATGTTGTTTCAGTGCGCTTTTACATTTGACAGCCACACCGCAAATACTACAGACAAACGGTCGTTCTTGGGAGTGGACTTGGTGATGTTTATTCAGCATTGATGTGGTGATGAATTTTTTACCGCAGATTTTGCACGGGAAAGGTTTTTCCCCCGTGTGCGTGCGGACATGCGTGATGAGAGATGACTGTTGGGAAAATCTTTTAGGACAGAGGTGGCAGTGATACGGTGTTTCTTTTGTGTGCACTCTCATGTGAGTGTTAGCGTCTCTCGCATTATAGAATCTCTGTCCGCACACTTCACAGATGATATGCTTTTCTACGAACAAATGACACCTAACAATGTGTTGTTTGACAGTTCCTTTCAGGCTGAAGGCTCTTTTGCAATAGTCACAGATGTAAGGCTTATCTCCTGAATGCATTCTGGAGTGAACTATCATCATTGACGGAACTGTTGCTTTATAGTCGCAAACAGGACACTTTATTAACGGTTTAGGTGGTTGGATGATCATATTTTTTTTTTTTTTTTTACGTTTGTCTTTTAGACGTGCATATAGGAGACCTTTATGCATCGATTCTTCACTGAAATCTTCGTCGTTCATCTCTACATAATCCGCATAGTCTTTTGTTTCGTCGGGTGAATTATCATATTTACTAATTCCTTCGGCAGGTGCGAATTCGGGTTCAATTTTTATCTTCGTATCGTCGACGTCGACTTCATAGTCGATGCTTAAAATACTTTTGTGTAATGATTCATTTTGTGTACATTGTTTCAGTTTTGTATCTGACTCCCGACATTTCATGACAAAGTCGTAGACCATCGGCAAATCGTCGAAACATTTCTCGCAGATGACGTTCGGAAAACCGTCGTCGATGTCCACTTTGACATTTGTGCACTCCGACAATTTGAGGGAGTATTTATCTTCATTGAATAGTGGATACATCGTAGAGTTTGAGCTCAAGCAAACCCTGCACTGGGAATCGGATTTAATAGTGTCACTTTTGCAAGACATTGTGACTATTATAATATGTAAACATTGGCTGATTTAATTATATACATTGTAATCCTAATTTAATATTTACTCCTTTCGAGCATTGACATTATAATACTGATTGTAAACTAATCGCCTAATTTACTACCCACTCCCTGACATTATTTGCAGAAACGTCAAAAAATATCAACCTCTGTTGATATTTTTGATAGGGTTGCCATAAATATTCCGGCGCTCCAAAAATCCGAGTACAATAATAATTATCGTCCGGTTTGTCTACGCTCTGCTACTGATCAACGAACGAATAAAAAAATCGAGCTGTCAAAAGTTGCGATTATCGTAATGTCTTCCGATACTCCTACAATTTTATGTTATTTATATGTAGACTACATAAAATAATATAGCAGTGAAAACAACACAAGTTTTACGTTTTTTTATGAATTTCATAAATACAAAAAAAAAAAAAATTGATAAATCTCTCATTTTCTAATCAATAAAAATGTTTAAAACAATTACAGATTTTTTCGGCGCGAATGATTGCGTAAAATAATGTAAAATTTAAAGTACGTAGTGATCGACGGACGAAGCTGGCAGCTCGGAGTATCACGAGTCATAAAAAAAATGTTAAAACAGTACCTGGGTAGATAGGTACCTAAAATAAAAATAAGTAAGTAGGTAACTAACAATAGTGTTTAGTATTTCTTTATTCCATCCTTTTTCAGCAAGAAATAATAGTAAATTTTAATAGGTACCTTTGAAAATAAATACGAACCTTACCAATGTGCCGCCTTTTTTACCAATTATAGCATTTTTTATGACTTAATGTTAGAGGCTTTCACGGTTGTTTTTCATCGTAGTAGATTTTTGGGTTTCCACCGTGTGCCCTTCTTTCCTCGACGTTTCGGGCTCGTTGCAGAGGCCATTATTATTTCTTGATAATGGCCTCTGCAACGAGCCCAAAACGTCTAGGAAAGAAGGACACACGGTGGAAACCCAAAAATCAACTACAATTATGTTACATAATATTACATTTGGTAATTGCCATCTTTTCATATTTGCATATGAAATTTTAGCAAACATAGAATAATCAAATCATAAAGTCGGTCGCGTTTCATAAAATTTTTTTTTTTTTAAAAACAATCCGGAAAACATGACATGATGAAAAAAAATATCTTATGACTCACTGATTTCAAAAACTTGTGATTGGTACATATTGGCAACAGTAATTTACCTATGTTGATGAATATGCCCTTTTATACTCTAAAGATAGGCACTTGTTAGCGAACCGTAACTGTGACCGTTGCAGATACAGTAACCAGTATGGACGCCAAATAATAATTAGTTCGCGAGCCTAATAAATAATTATTTTGCATCTAGATTTGGTTACAGTATCTGGAACGGTTTGTGTACGTCCTGAGTGGCAGCGTTCGGCGCAGCGTTGAGCGTTTAGCGCAACTCAAATATATAACCGTGTGTGAAAATGTTCGTAGACAATGTCTTTTTTTGGTTATACATTTATACGTTTGAGTTGCGCCGAACACTGGCACTGAGGCCTCACACTTACAGTTACGACTCGCTAATGAGTACCCTCCTCAATGCGTACAGCATCAGCTTCACATCCGGGAGCTCTGGGTTCGAGCCCGGTGAGGTCACAATACATTTATCGGTACTGTTCGGTTATCAGGAATACAGCGGAAAACACATTTTGAAAATACCCGATATACTGGATTATTTGTTAGTTTGGGTTAGGTTAGTGATACACCCCTGTTACAGGCGGGCTTCTCCCGGTGTAAAATAATCATTTAGTAGCTCAAGTCGAAACGTAACCCTGACCTCTAGAAACGGCTTCATAAAACATCTAATCTGATTCCTTGCTCAACCACGTAAGTATTTTTTTTTTAATTTAAAAAGTAAAAATGATGATGGATGAAAGAGATAATTTTAAGACTAAATATAAGGATTCAAAAATAATAAATTTTGCCGCGCTTGTCGGCAACGTCCAAATTTCTGCGCGCCTGCGCCGAGGTGGTCCTCGTGATTCGTCAAATCCAAAATCATGCGATAAAATTTGGCCAATCACGAGAGTCCTTTTTGCTGGAATGGCGTGGGTACGCGAAGTTTGAAAAAGAAAAAAGTAATTAGTAAGCGTCCCCTTTCCGATAGGATAGGACCTGCGAAACTTATTGTTAAAACAAAATATGTAAACGTTTAAAGAAAATGTAAAATATAAGAAGACCACGTTACGAGCACGAAAGACCGTGTTTTATTTACACTCCAACCGTTTGAATTTCTTTTTTTGTGAATCCGGGGTTCGATGGACTCCTGAGCTAGCCGCTGGAACCCCGGGGATCTCATTAGGTTTGGTTAGGTTAACCTAACAAATAATCCAGTTTTTCGGCTATTTTCAAAATGTGTTTTCCGCTGTATTCCTGATAACCGAACAGTACCCATTTATCTTATTTTATCAAATTCTGGGTGTTTCTGTGATTGTTTCACTGTTATTACTACTGTTGGCATAAAGGCCTGTAAGTTATAGATACAAAAAGAATAAAAATATCTGGAACAAGATTAAAATATGTAGAAAAAGTAATATAAGTAAATTAAGTAAAACTGCTGTAAGTTCTAAATTGTACGTTGAATTCAAATATGTCATGTACACAATTTTATAGAACACTAAATATTTAGTTACCTACAATATATTAAATAGAATGTGAAAAACATAATGAAAAGAAAAAGAAAACCACATTAATATAGATATTGGTATTGCTAAAATGAAACACGTAAATGTAAATTAATAAAGGATGGCTGTTTTTATTTTTCATTTTTTGTTTGTATTTGATTTTGGTTTTTCTGATTGTGAGTAACCGCCTGATGTCTCGACAGATCGTTGATTCTGAAAAATCCTCTTCCACAAAAATCACAGATGTGTGGAGTGTGGTTATTGTGATGCTTCATTATGTGGTAGTCCACCATGTTATTGGACTTGAATTTTTCCTTGCAATCCTTAAAAGAGCATGGGTATTTTCCTGTATTTGCGTGGTTGTTCAAGTGAGCGGTTAAACTCGCCTGTTTGGAGTAACTTTTGGTACAGATGTTACATTGAAATGGAGTTTCTCCAGTATGTAACCTCATGTGGTTCTCTAGATTGGAACATTGTTTACTGCAAACTGAGCACTTTCCAGACTTTTCCGAATGTACAGTATTCATGTGCAACTTTAGATATTCTTTCTTCAAGAAAGCCATTCCGCAATGATCGCATTTATATGACTTATTCCCCTGGTGAACGAGTAGATGTTGACTTAAACCATGTTTAGATTTAAGAGCGACACCGCATATACTACAAACGAATGGCCTTTCTGTAGTGTGTACAAGGTTATGTCTGATCATCAAAGAGGAAGAGGAAAATTTTCTACCGCATGTTTTGCATGCATAGGGTTTTTCTCCTGTATGCGTTCGGGAATGCAGGATAAGAGATGTCCGCTGAGCAAATTTTTTTGGACATACTTGGCAGTGGTAGGGGGTCTCTTTGGTGTGCACCCTCATGTGAATGGCAGCCTGTTTGGCATCATATGACCCTTGTCCACACACACTGCAAGAAAATGTTTTTATTCTGTCCATATGACATGCAATATGTCTTACAAGGGATCCTTTCAAGCTGAATGACCTTTTGCAATAGTCACAGGTGAAGGGCTTGTCCCCTGTATGTTTTCTGGAGTGGTTAGTCATTGATGCAGGACGCGATGCCTTAAAGTCGCAAACGGGACACTGTAATAATGGTTTATGCAGTGTATTCTTCTTAGAACGCCTTGCTTTTAATTTGGAGTCTTTCAGATTAGCGTAGAGGACATTTTTAAAATTTGATTCTTTGTTACAATCTTCTCCTTTCATTTCACTACTTGTAGCTGCACTGCCTGTCCCGGGCACTGCAAAGTTATTACTGTCATCGGATGATTTATCACATTTACTTATTACTAAATCGGTAGGTACGGAATCGGGTTCAATTTTTATCTTCGTTTCGATAACGTTCACTACATATTCAATGTTTAAAACAGTTTTTTGCAATAATCCTTTGGTCAAACATTGTTTGAGTTTTCGATCTGAGTTCCGACATTTCATAACAAAATCGTAAACCATCGGTAAATTATCGAGACATTTCTCACAGATGACATTTGGAAATCCATCGTCGATGGTGACTTCAACATTTGTACACTCTGTCAATTTAAGAGAGTATTTATTTTCATTGAATAATGAATACATGGCAAGATTTGAGCACAAGCAAACCCTGCAATGGTTTTCAAAAATAACTTCGCTTTTAGTAGACATAACGTGTTATTTATTGGTGAAATAGAATAATCCACAATTTAGCAGCGTTTGTCTGTCCATGTTCCAATTTCTAAAAACTCAATGATATTATTACATTGTATTGCAGTTGAAAAAATAATATTGACATATTGATTGTGATGCTGACAGCTGTAGGCCAATAGACAAATATACTTTTGTTGCCATCAAAAAAACCAATGCTATTTTAAAATAATATTAATTATTATAATATGCCATATTATAGCAGGAAAAATATCATACTCATGTTTATCGCCAAGACAAGAAAAAGTGTTTAGGTTGAGAGAAAACATTATATTTACTGTTGCACCTACAATAGTTTACGATATTTTAACCCAACAACTTCTGTCTCTATGGTGTTTAGGTATATTGGTCAGATAGATAACAATTTTCTATTTTAAACGTCAATGTGACAGCTGTTTTTATCGACTGTTAATAATATTGACATTATAATAAATATTCGGGTTGTAGGGGAGCAGCAGCAGTCGTTCATTACATTTTATTTTCATATAAAAGTTCCTTAAGAATCTATATTGCTTCACTATCAGTAATATTATAAATGTCTTTAAAAAACGATGTTAATCCAGATCACCAGTGCAGGGTTTGCTTGTGCTCAGATCGTACAATGTATTCATTATTCCTTGAAAATAAATACTCTCTCAAATTGTCTGAATGCACAAATATCAGAATGGCTATCGACGATGGATTTCCTAATGTCATTTGTGAGAAGTGCGTTCATGAATTACCGATCGTTTACGATTTTGTTACTAAATGTCGAGAGTCAGATCAAAAACTGAAACAATATTCGGATAAAGGATTATTGAAAAAGACTGTTTTAAGCATTGAATATGAAGCACATGCCACAGAAACTAAGATAAAAGTTGAACCCGATGTTGCAGCTGCTGATGAAGGAATAATTATTAAATATGATAATTTATCCGATGACACTAAAGAACACAAGGCTGATTGTGCTAATCCAGTTGCTGTTGTAAAAGACGAAGATAATAATAAAGAGTCAAATCTTAAAGATGTCCTCTATGCAAATTTAAAAAACTCCAAAATCAAAACAGAGAGATCTAAAAAAAAATCACCCAACTTACTGCCTAAACACCGTAAACCATTATTACAGTGTTCTGTTTGCGATTTTAAAGCCCCACGTCCTGCGTTGATGGCCAACCATTCCAGGAAACATTCAGGAGACAAGCCGTTCACCTGTGACTATTGCAAAAGAGCTTTCAGCTTGAAAGGATCCCTCGTGAGACATATTACATGTCATATGGACAGAATAAAAAAATTTGCCTGCAGTGTCTGCGGACAGGGGTCATACAATGCAGCACAGGCCGCTATTCACATGAGGGTGCACACCAAAGAGACCCCTTATCACTGCAAAGTCTGTCCTAAAAAATTCGCCCAGCAGACGTCTCTCATTCAACACTCCCGTACGCACACAGGAGAAAAACCATACACATGCAAAATATGCGGTAGAAAATTTGCTTCATCTTCCTTAATAACCAGACACAACCTTGTTCATACTACGGAAAGGCCATTTGTTTGCAGTACATGTGGTCTCGCTCTCAAATCTAAACAAGGTCTTAGTCAACACCAACTCATTCACCAGGGGAACAAATCCTACATTTGTGATCAGTGTGGAATGGCTTTCTTAAAGAGAGACAGTTTGAAGTTGCACACGAATACTGTACATTCGGAAAAGTCCGGGCAGTGCTCAGTTTGCAGCAAGCAATACTCAAATTTGGAGAACCACATGAGGTCACATACTGGAGAAACTCCATTTCAATGCAACATCTGCAGCAAAAGTTATTCCAAACAGGCGAGTCTGACCACTCACTTGAACAATCATGCGAATACAGGAAAATACCCATGCTCTGTTGAGGATTGCAAAGAAAAATTTAAGTCCAAGAACATGGTGGAATACCACATATTGAAGCGTCACAATAACCACACTCCACACATCTGTGATTTTTGTGGAAGAGGATTTTTCAGAATCAACGATCTGTCGAGACATCAAGCGGTTACTCATAATCAGAAAAATTAAATCTCAATTCTAATATAACCTCAATTATTATTGTTTCATTTTACATGTTTTCCTATATTTTTTACTATTTATATACAAAGGGTTGCCTGTAAGGTGTGTGGTTACCAGTGGCGAAGGGTGGGAGTAGGCTGTTAAGATCCGCCATAAATAGTGCACATTAAACTTTGTCAGTCATATGTATTTGTTTTCATTAAACTAATACTACAATTCAATGTGCAGAGAGTATTGGTTAGTTTTTTTTATCAATTAAACCTTGCCTAAATCAAATCATAATAGTTTAGGTATGCAATGGGAGATCCTACAAAAATATTGCACACTTTTTCAGTCATAGTTATTTGTTTTTGTTGAAATAAGAATACATATTACAGATGGTGTTGGTGCCGCATTGTCCCATTGACATTTTAGGTACATATCTGAAATAAATATGGTACTGTTCACTGTAGGTACCATCAGAAGTAATGATAAAAATAATACATATTATAAATAAATTTTATTTTGAAAACATTTTAATAAATACCCTTAGACATTGCATATTCCAATAAATTATTGCAAAAATCAACAAATACAGATTGAGAAGCTGTCTTTCCGAGTAATTAATTATATATATTACTGAGATACTTCATAATGTTAAATTAAAGCGACCAGGAAAAGATTTTACGACAGCCGTACGTTTTGTAAAATACCTACTATTATAAACCTCTCAGGTGTAAAATGTATTGAACAATACAATCATTCCAAAATCAAATAAAACTGCAGATACGTTGGGTGTTCATAATCTTACCCCATGAAACCCCATAGTTTTACACATTAAAATACATAAATTTCAATTTATCGAACTAGTAGGTAAAGTACCTTACGAGTTGGTATATTATATTATTTATTTACAATAACATTGTCAGTCTCATCTCTAAAGTTTGCAGGATAAATCAGGTAATCTTCAACAGCTCCTGTGATAGACTAGATTGAATGTGTTCAGTTGCCGGAGGCAAATTGTCTATTGGTTGATTCGGTTCCTGAAATTCAAAACAACAGTATATATATTGCTGTTGATCTTTTAAAACCTCCAATGTGACATAATTGACATTTTACAAGAGGAATAAAAACTGCTTTATAAGCACAAAAATAAAGTAGGCTTTCATTTCTCTCTTCAAAATAATAACAGGTCAGGTGGCTTGTTATCTTCGAGTGATTGTAATAGCTTGAATGTAATGATTATTTGAATTGTAATGATTGGAGGTCATTGATTTACCAAATAAGATAGGCTTTTAGCTAAATTCGTATAGGTTTGACGCATACACAATTTTTGGCAGTTCGTAAGGCAATCTGCGCATCTATTCTATACACAAGGCTGCTATCGAGGGTAGTTTATCATATGTATTGAGGCGGTTAATTATTACAATAAGTTAACTGTCTGAACTGTCAAAAAGTACTATATGTATTTTAACAGCCACTCTCTTGGCTGTGTTAACTTTTAGACCGAGATAGAGTAAATCAATTTAACATATTGAGACTTGAGATGCAAGATAATGTTTTGACAAATAATTATGTTACAGTAGCCGCCTTAAGGTGACGCATCAGTGAAACGCCAAATAATTTCCAACTGTAGGCGCGACGAAATTTTGGACTCGCTGCCATTCACTGAGAGAATCTCGAGTCAGAAGCACGTCACTTTGCTGCGTGATGGCGACGGGTCAAGTAATTCTAAAATCGTGTAAAGATGACTAAAAACGTTACCCATTTACTTTAAAAAGAAAACATGTGAATGAATATATTATTATTGTTACTAATAGAACAATAAACAGAACATAAAATTAACGTATGTTGGATTTATATGAAAAATAATATTTCGTTTGACAGGTGTCATTTGCACCCGCGATCCGCAGTCCGCGCATCGCCTAGCAACGATCTTTTTAGACCGTGCCTCAACTAATGCATGCCCTTAATTTATAGTTCCCTGCGATCTATCAAATACCGAGTGGCTAGTACATAGTACATTATATTTGTTTTACCACACGCTACAATAGCAATGACATGTTTACAATTTTAACAACACCTCTTGTTAAATTTTAGAGTGAGATAAACAGTTTAGACGGCTAACTTATTGTAACAATAAATTATAATGCCTTAATACAGCCGCCACTAGCCGCCTTTTGTATAGAATAGACGCGCAGGGCCGTTCATTAGTCTGCCTATTGGTATTAGTCAATATGCCACCAATGAAATGAGGTTGTCAGCTGATTAGTACCAAGTGGTTTTCAGCTAATGACGTTATATATCACTATGATTAAGCTCCAATATCTTCCCTTCAGTTTATGACGCTCAAAGTCTATAAATCCATCTCGACACAATCCCTCTATTTTATACGATGTCGACCAGGCCTTCATTTGTCTTCCAGCCTCCCAAATGCCGTTTTTTTGTCACGCATAACACGTTCATTCAATGTACATATAAAACTAAATTACATTAAACCAGGTATATAGAGATATGCAGTAAAAAATTCACTTACATTAGTTCTGTCAACAAAATGCTCGGTGGATGGTTGTAAAGTGACCTTTTTTGAAGGAGATCTTGAAGAATTGTCACTGACTAACAGAGATTCTTTTGGCGGCGTGTTTGTGATTGATTTTCCCTCCAGCCTCGCCTGGTGAGCTTCGTTTATTTGCTGCATATGCATCTGCAATAGGAGACATGTTATGTACATGAGTAATGATAAATAAAAAATTAAGACGTTAGCCATGTTCAATCAGAAGTATATATAGGCCTCCTCGGAGTGGAGATCGTATTAACAAACTTTCTTTATGAAGAATAGTTGTTAGTCATTCGCCCAATCCACGGTCTAATCCGATCCCGGCGGCATCGGTCTAGTTAACTGCCCGGTCGGATTTTATTGCTTAGGGTCGAAAATGTTGTTTTTAAACGATCAACACATTAACAATTTTGCTCGGTATATCCGAGAAGTAACTCGTTATAAAAGTGAATAAATGTATGGAGAAAATCATAAACTAAAATGTCAACGAATATTTCCTCATTACATCCGAGATCTCGCTATTTCGGTGATCGTAATAACTAAGTTCGACTGGATGTTCATTATACCTGAATAACACTAATCAGGCGTTACTCAGGTAAATAGTGTTTAATGAACAAAGAATGTGTGCGCGCAAGTTGTATATAGCGGTATCCGCTCGCGATAGATGCATGAACATGTGGCGCCACTATCGACAAAGAGTTCAACAAACCTGACAACAATCAAATAAATATGTAGAACACTTTTTATTGTCATTAAGTTGTTTCTAACAAAGCATAATTAATTTGCGTACCAATTATCTCTGCAAACACAAAAGGCTGACAGTTTTAAATGTCTTATTATATTATTCATCTGTCGTTACTATGTTGACACCAATTGAAGTCAACAGACGCCATCTTAAATTGTCATGTCAAAAAGAAATTATGAATGATGGAAAGCACTGTAGGTGTGACTTGATAAACAATCAATATTAATTTATTATTTTTTAATCTATAATGTGCAGTTTTTATACTTTTACGATTGTATGCATATCAATTAAAAAATATTTTAATAATCATCGGACAATTAAAAAAATATGGCGACAATTTTAATTAAAAAAACAATTGTTACAATGTCAATTAAAATTTTCACATAATCTGTACTTCCATTTTGACATATGCATGGCTTTCGATGCTATTTCGCTTTATCGTAACACCAACATTATAAATGCATCTGGGCCTAAGTTGGCCTTAACTAAGTTGTTCTAATAAGAATAATAAACATGTCACTTGTTTTTTTTTTACTTCCACTAAGTCGCAGGCAGTAGGCAGCGTAAAAGCATTGCTTAAGGCCATTGGACCCGTTTTTTCCTGTCTTCTCAGAATCGTGGAAATGGCAAGGACGTTTAACACGAATTGACACATAATAAACACTTTATTTATTTAAAATCTAATAAATAATATTCAAATAACACTTTTTGTGTCATTAAAATTTTCTGATTCGCTTTACTTTTTAAAATAAATGACAAATAGTCGGTCCTGTTTTCGAAATTGGCCAAAACGACTGTCACGCCACAGTGAATTTTTGAACTTAATAATAGTTTTGCAGGTATATATTGTATGAAAGAAATGGGTAAAACAATACATTTCATTGATTAACTCACGTACTTTTTTTAATTTCAGAAAAATAAAGATTTTAAAGCCATTTTAGTTTTAGTATACATCAGCCAATTTTGAATGATTTTTTCTCACAAAATAATATATACTGCACAATAAAAATATTTTTTTATTATAATATAACATTTCCGTAATACTATAAATAATAATTAACAATGAAAAAATAAATAAAACCCTATAAATTCGGTACAATTAGTGACGCTATATTACCAAAACACGTCGTACGTTTTCATGTATTTATCCTATTTTCAGACAATTTAGATAAATAATTATTTTGCAAAATTAACAAAAAGAGACCATTTGATCGATTAATCCATATAGTTTTTCTAATTTCTCATTTCTAACCTTAGTAGGCTTCTAAATTTCAACGGTGAGGACGTCTTTTTTTTACAGTATTTTAACTCATAGAAAAATGACCTTTACTCGCATTGCAGTAACAATCAAATTGGCAAGACCACATGACGTAGACCAGGTGTTATAATTTGTGTTGACAAATCAAACATCATAAAATACCAGTGAATGTCAAACTGAGAAAAATGTAGTTATATTATATTATTTATTATCTTGTAATACAAATGGTTGCAGCATGTGAGATATTGTAAGATAATTGAATCTTATAACCACGGTGTCTACAAAGAAGTCCTAAAGGTATTCGTTCGGTGCAACATTTATAAAAAAAAATATTTTGGACTTGAGCAGTTTAGATAAAATATAGGTGGACTTTAATTATTTTGATAAATACCTACTTGGTTGGGCTTTAAACGATTTGAAAAACTTTGCATGTACTTAATACAGTTTTTATGTACCTGGGTCGCCATGTTTTGTTATTTTCAAAGGGACGTATCCAGGAGTATGTTTATTGGCATTATCAATAGAAACAAAATAATATTATTTTTCAAGGTCTATTTATTATCGATCTTAAGTGGTTTATGTCACAAATAGTAAATTTGTAGAAAATTTAAAGTAAAATACGTTTTCGAATGCTGTCATAGTAATGGCCACTGAAACATGTGTCATAATTTTCCTAATCGTCAAAATAATAATAAAATAAGTGTTTTGGGGCAGAAAATCACGTATATGTTTTATGATGTATGTATTTTTCAGATGGTTTGTGGTAAAATCTTTTTTTTTCATACTGCCACAATTCAACTATTCATAATTAATTGTTTGTTAAATTTTTCATTGTGCACTTTGACTTAATAGGTAGGTGTTAAAGTTTTTACCTTACTTTATTGTATTAATTTATTGTTAAGTGAGAATTAGCTGCTTTCGTTGTCAGTGTGTATTTGATGAGTGCGCATAGTGCCTGACGATGTCGAAAGGCGAAACCAGGATCGCATAAAACGACTCAAATGAAATAGTACAAAACTTAAATCCATTAGAATTTAATATATTTAATGCCGAGTTGAATTGAATGGAATCACCTTAGGCATTTATTAGTAATTATTTAACACAAGTAAAAAATATATTGAGGTAAGAACCTAGTTCATTGAATAATAAAAACAATATTACTCTTTACATCACAACTGACAAGATTTATATGAATTGTATATTGCCTGAACTCATTGATCCTAGACTAACACGGTCGATGGATATAAGAAACCCTCAATATCATAATTATATTAGATGCTATCAATAGAAAAGAAAAAAAAAGAAAAAAAAATAAAAAATAATAAAAAATAATAATTTATAATAGTTATTCTAATACATTACATACCGTTAAGCCTGTACACTAATTAAAGAACCAATTATTAATTTTCTATACACACTAATGTTCCGAAATCCTCCGCGGTGACCAAAACGTACTGCCGTCAAATACACGTTATTATAATAATGGTTTCTTAAATCTTGATTGTTGCGTAATAAATTTAAAAAAAATTGTAAAAAGTTGTAAATATTCATTGAATTGCTTTCTTTTATGAGTCATGTTTTTATAATTCAATAAAAACGCAATAATAACAGAAATCTTTTATGCATCTTGTGAATGTTTTAAACTTATAATTTGTAATGTGAGCTCATGAAAAAATGAATAACTTTTGTATTCATACACACCGATATATATAAATAATATACCAATTTGAAACACCTCAGAAACATACATAAGTATTAGATTTTTTTTTGAAAAATATTTGAATTTGAACCCACAATATGATAGGTTCAAGAAAAGGTGTCACTTCACAAATTCAGCATATCAATAATATGAGGTTCTTATTTGGAGGTCTACTATTTTTATTCTTATAATTTATTCTACCTACCACAAAAATGTTTATAAAATTTGTTAGGAAAAAAAATATTATTAATTCAACACTTTTAAAACCTCTGATTTCGTATCTACTCCCAGAGACACTGTTTGTTTTTTTATGCGCGCTCCGCATATTGCTATTTTGTTGTGGCTCTTACATCAAATTTAAATTTGATTCTTACGAATGAACCCATAGGCCTTAAGGCTACTTAAGTAACTAAGTTTGTCTATGCATTGGACCGTAAAAATTGAACAGACATTAATAAGAAAAAAGGATTTATTTTGCAAGATTTGGATCCATTCAAAAGGCCACAGATTCACAAACCCTGCCTTAATTGATTGTGTAGTAATTATTCCTGTTACCTGATTGGCATTGGTGACAATCTTGTGCTGCTTTCGCATGTGCTTATTGAGAGACTGTGTGTGGCCGTACGTCTGACCACACATTTTACATTTGTATGGTTTTTCTCCGGTGTGTCGTCGCATGTGGATGACCAGCACATTCGTGGCCGAGAATTGCTTACCTATAGCATAAAATAACAAGCATTAAACATAGTACAAACCAGTGACGAAGGGTGGACATAGGCTGTTGCACACTAAACTTTGCCAGTGATATTTATTTGTTTTCATTGAACGAAGAACACAATTTGTAGATAATTTAGGTACGCTATGGGCGATCCGACAACAATAGTGTACACTTTTTCAGTCATACTTATTTGTTTTCATTAAATTAAAAATACATACATACTACAGATGGTGTTGATTAGTTTTTTTAAATTCATTAAGCCCTCCCTGCCTAAAACAAATCGTAATTGATAAAAAATATTCTCCCATCTATAAAAATGTATGGTCTAGATCAGGGGAGGGCAAACTGCAGCCCGCGGGCCGCATGTGGCCCGCCGGGTATTTTTTCGCGGCCCGCCATCGATAATTGTACTTGTGATTACGAATAACTTTTTTATAATTTTTAAAAAAATATTGACAATAGATCATAATTTGAAGAATTTGTTGTTTCGTAAATGTATTATCTCAGTACGTATTCCTTGCGTCTCGTCTCACACTATGTAACCACGATTTTCTACGTTGAACATCGATTTCAATAGATATTGATAGTGTATCGACAGAGCTACAACTTGAGATTATTAATCTGCAGTGTGACACTAATTTAAGAGAATTGCATCGTCGTGAAGAAATCTCCAAATTTTACAATGCCCTTAATTCAGACAAATTCGACCAACTTAAAGAGTAGGTATACAAGAAAAATGTTCGTTATTTTTGGATCAACCTATATATGTGAACAAACATTTTCGATCATGAACCTCAATAAAAATTCTTTACGATCAAATATCTCCGATGCCCATTTACTAGCAGTTTTGAGCTTTGATTTTAAACAATATCAACTACAAAATTAACACCTAAATTTAAAAAAATGTACAACAGTTTCATTCTTCTCATTATTTTTTTTGTAATGTTTATTTTTCGTGATAATAAATAGTGTATATCTAAAAATGGTATTTTACTTGCGGCCCGCCGCTTATTTTGAATTCTTGAATTTGGCCCTCCATCCAAAAAGTTTGCCCGCCCCTGGTCTAGATAAATGAATATTTTTTTGACTAGTATCTACTATGGCTGGGATTAGGCAGGGTTTAATTGAATTTTAAAAACTAACAAACACTATCTACACACTGCAGTCTTAGTTCAATGAAAACAAATACGTTTGACTGACAAAGTTTAGTGTGCACTATTTATTTTTGATCGTAACAGTCCACCCTTCGCCACTGGTACATAAATTTGCCTGCGAACAAATAAGAAATGTATAAAAACTGTTCACTTAACAAAATGATAATATAAATTATATAAATGTCGATAGCTATTTCGGTTGCGAAACCGTTATCAAGGCTACAGAGATAAATGGTTTGTTTCTGTTTAAGTATTCAACTAGCAGGCTGAATCCTTCCTCTCTTTCACACCAGCAACTAACTATTAAAACAGGTTATAATATTAAATTTTGTATGGTGTACTCGAATAGATTAGTTTGTTTTTACTTACCACACAATGGGCAGACATGTGGTTTTTCCCCAGTATGAGTCCTCATATGAACGGCTAATTTGTTGGCAGTGAATCGCTTACCACACACCGAACAAATATATGGTTTTTCCCCCGTATGAATTCTTGAATGAATTGACAGAATGTTCTTGGATGTGAACTGTTTTCCGCAAACGCTGCATATGTGCGGCTTCTCGCCTGAAATCAATGTAAAACAAAGACGGTGGAGAAAACCCATTCTACCAGACGAAGTCTGAATATATGAAAGTGAAACTGAAAAAAGTGAAATAACTGTACTACGGATCAGAGACGAGGACAATAAAGTTGTAATCAAATTGAGATGCTTTCACGTCACTGCCACGCTATCTTTGCGACAAATTTAGTCTATGGTTTCGTCATTTTGCAGAATATTTTGAACGATCACTACCTCTCTAAATTCAATTATAATGTGCCAACTCTAATGTATTGTATTTTGAATTATTATTAATTATTCATGCTAATTTTAACAGCTTCTACGTGTGCGTATGTTAAAATTACTTGCGATATTATATCCATAGATAATATTGTGAACAGAACCCAACCTGCAGACCATAAATAGACAATATTCTTATAGAAAATACATATTGCCAACCACTAAAAACAAAAAAACATGATTATGACATGAATCAAAAATGTGGAATATGATAAAAACATTACAAAACGTCATGCAGGTGTCGATGCAGTGCGGTTCAACGTGATGTGATCTCATCGTTGATTTGGTGATTTCGGCAGATTTTTCCAACTGACAATGTTCGTTTAAAGGTTCAAAATATGCTATGGGATGGGAGCATCAGTCCAAGTGTAAATACTAAGAAAAACGACATTACACACTTTATCCCGAAGCTTCAGCTTACTGTGATGTCACGTGATAGTCCGCATCATGCACCATAATATATTTTGCGCTTAACTGTCAGTGATTTCAAGAAGCTAAAAGTTGTGTTTGAGTACAGAACAAAGAATTAGATTATAAAAGAATTATTAGCATGAATCATAAGATGGACCGATAGTTAAATCAATAAGAGCACTCACTCAGCCAATGTATAAGACACTAGCCTTTTCACACCAGATATTCCAGGTTTGAGTCTCGGAGAGGTCACAATATGTACTTTTTCTAACCCTGGATGTTTTTGTGATTGTTTCACGACTGTAATTGGCAGTGGCGAAGGGTGGAGGTAGGCTGTCAAGATCTGACATAAATGGTGGCACACTAAACGTTGTCAGTCATAATTATTTGTTTTCATTGAAATAAGACTACAATTCGTGGGTCGGGATGTGTAGTCAGGTAAGTCACAAAACAGCAAAAATGAGATATGAATGCCACTATACTAAAAAAAAAATAATCTTTCGTTCTGTGTAGTCAGATAAGTCGTACGTCTCACCATTAGCGAGATGCATTTTCAGTCAAAACATATTTTTTATTTTACGGGGTGTGTACACAGTTAAGTCACATGAGTAGTCAGATAAGTCAACGTTTTGTGTGACTCACCTTACTACTCATGGTTGGCTTATCTTCAAATGTCATACCTACTCCATCATGATCTTGGTGAATCTAACGAATTTTTTAAGATATTTTGAGAAATTTTGAAAAAAAAATAGCAACAGAACGTTAGTAAAATAGTCATATTTTAATAAATTATGACTTATATAAATAAGTGTGTGTATTATTAGTATGTTGACGATTCATATGGTAGCATAAAACATCCTGATTTTAATATTCAAGAATTATTAGTTTAATTTACCAACATTGAAGAACCACACCCTTCATGCTTAAATAATGCTTCCACGATTACACATCACAACATTGTTTTAAGCTATGACCCTCGTTCTCGATTCAGAAGAAATAATCACCAAAAACGTAACTTAAAGAATGATACAAAAGCCTCCAGAAATGATAAAGAAGTTGCACGAATTACTGGCAAAAGTTACAATGTAGGTACCTATAATGAAAGTTATGAATATGGAAAAAAGTCGTATCAGACAAAGCGAACCAGGAAAACATCATTTTCGCCAAGTAACAGTTCAATATTACTTGACTGTTGTTTACGGAAACCAATTTGTAAAGGTTGTACATTAAAAACATTACGTGAAAGTCACAACTTTTTTGGACATGTTTTGAAAAAAAAACGTGCGACTGCTTCCGGTATACTCATTCAAGAAGATGCAAGAGGAAAAATATCCCTAAAAACAAAGATAGCGAACAAGATAGGCAAATAGCAAAGACACATATGTGACTGTCAGAAAATACTTACCGCCACATTTGACAATAACTGTGATGTATTCTCAATATTTGAAGAGTATTAGCTGTAATCCCATCAATATTCGTTTATACGCAGAAATATTCCATGGCATGAACTTAACATTCAAACGGCTAAATAAGGATACTTGCCAAAAATGCGATAAACTTATGTACATATATACAAATTAAGAATTCCACCGATGATGAAGAAAGAAATAAAAATCGTGAGGAATTGAAAGAGCACCATATCATGACGAAGCTGACTTTGCATATTCAGCTAAGAGTTGTGATAAAGAGTACTTGCAAGATTCCTCTTGCCAAATTGTAACATTTGACATGCAGCAATGTATGCCCACACCGGTTGTTGAAAGTTCCCTGGCTTTTTACAAACGACATTTTGACAGTGCATGATTGTGATAATAACCAGGGATATTGCTTTGTATGCCATGAGCTCTTGCTAATAGAGAAGCTAACGATATCGCTGCATGCCTGTTCAAATACTTAACCAAGGGGATACATGATAATATTAAGCATGTGATCATGTATTCCGATAGATGTGCGGGTCAAAATAAAAATAGCCACGTAGCTGTAATGTGCATGATAGCAGTGAAACATTCTGAGACTTGAAACAAAATTGATTAAAAAATTTTAGTCCCTGGCCACACACATATGGAGTGCGATAGTGACCATCGCATAATTGAGAAGAAGAAAAAGACATTTTGGTGGAACGATCGAACATCCTCATGATTGGGCCAAATCAATATGCGAGACTGCAAAGAAAAATCCTTTTCAAGTCACTGAAATAACTCGTGCAGATTGTTTTAACTACTCGTATCGTATAGACACATATGGGAATAAGTTTGTTTGGAGAGATGTTAAGTGGCTTTAATTCAACAAACACGAACCGGGAATAGTGAAATTTAAAAGAACTCTCGACGAGACGACTGCATTTTAACAAATTTCATATATAAGACGAGACAAGACGAAAGATTTGATAGACTTACTTCCATACATTTCACCTTATTATAGAGAATTTTATGAGTCACTTGAGACATCTGAGACAGTCAGGGATATTTAACCTGATACAATTGAAGAAATCCGTACTGAAGTTTAATGATAACGATGAACCTTTATAATATTCAGGTGTGTGTGCCTTTTCACTACTTAAATAACATTAAAGTAAAAATAAGTTATAAAAATTCTAATTTTAAATTTATATAATATTTTGTTCAATAAACCGATAAGATTTATGTATAAAATGTGTGTTTTATTGCTAATATTAGTCGGATTTACATGAAAAAATAATAATATTACTTTGTGCGTAGTAAGGTAAGTCAATCATTTTTTGTGCAAATCCAGATAAGTGAATTCCCTTTTTTTTAAACCAATTAAATTTTAATGAAACAAAATAGTTAGCATACTTATAGGACATATAATTAAAAGCCAATTACATGTACTTTGATTTGTTACTCATAAAAAAACATAACTATAATTAGGGGAATGTGGGGAATTTTTTGAAGTTTGTTTTTGCTATATCTCAAAATGACAATTTGTGACTTATCTGACTTCACATCCCGACCCACGAATTTATAGATGGTGTTGGTTAGTTTTTAAAATTAAATTAAACCTTTCGACACCAAGCCATAATAGATAATAGTTAAATAATACTAATCCATCTATAAAATATCTAAAATTATGCAATTAAACCATACGTGAGTTTGAATGTTATATAGATAGAATAATATTTTTTATCTTTTATAGTTTGGTTTAGGCAGGGCTTAATGAATTTAAAAAAGTGAACCAAAAATATGTATAATAATATGTAATTGTGTTCTTAATCCAACGAAAACAAATAAGTATAAATGAAAAGGTGTGCACAATATTATTATATATTAACAGCCTATCTCCACCCTTCGCTACTGGTGATTGGTACAGGGAAAAATATGAGTTTGAATCTCATTTCGTCCAGCTTTTTTTTAGGATTCTATAAGAACAGTTAACGCCATTACCCGTGTGACTTCTCTGATGAATGTAGAGATTGTTTTTGGCGGTGAATCGCTTCCCACAGAGCGTGCAGACATGAGGCTTTTCTCCCGTGTGCACACGCATGTGCGTCTTGAGCTCGTAGCTGGTGTAGTAGGCAGAGCCGCACTGGTCGCAGCTGTAGTTGCGCTCCTTGAGGTGCCGCTTCCGGTGGATGGCCAGGTTGTCTTTCTTGCTGAAGCTTTTGTCACACAGGTCACACTGAAATGGTTTTTCGCCAGTGTGAGTCATCACGTGGACCTGAAATTGGGAATTAATCACGATAAATTGTGTGCCATGTTGTATACGAAACTGTAAAATGAATATACCATATCATCCACATTATTAATGTGCCAACTTACAGCTTTCTCCGTCAGATGTTTTTTTAATTTTAGTATGTTCATTTTTAAAATTCAATTATACCCTACCTAATTCAAGCCATCGTATATAATTAATTGTCAAAAAATATTCATTTATCTATAAAATATCTAAAATTATGACTTTAAACTATACATAATTTAATGTATTTTATAGATAGAAGAATATTTTTATCGATTATGGTTTGGTGGTTTAGGCAGGGCTTAATGAATTTAAAAAACCTAACCAATACCATCTGTAATAATATGTATTATTAATTCAATGAAAACAAAGTATGACTGAAAAAGTGTGCACTATTTTTGTCGGATCACCCATAGCACATCTTAACTACTATGGTTTGGTTTGGTAGGGTTTCATTGAATTTTAAAAACTAACCAGCACCATCTGCAAATTGTATTCTTAGTTCAATGAAAACAATAATAAGTATGACTGACAAAGTTTCGCGTGCACTATTTATGTTGAATCTTAACAACCTATCTCCACCCCTTGCCACTGCCTTACGAGGGTCGCCTTACTTACTACGAGACTTTTACGATTGTTTGTGATCGTATTAAATTTTTGGGTTGACACCGCATATTATTCTCTTGAGGATGGACTCTTCAACGAGCTCAAAACATCAAAGAAAGAACACAATTTTAGGAAGTGATTCAACCGATAGACATTAATAGATTTTTCTTTAAACTCTCATATAAAGTTAAATGGTAGAATACATTACCTACTATAAAAATCATGCTATATTATGTACCTTTAAATTATCTCTATATTTGAATTGTTTGCCACATTGATCGCAAGTATGGTCCCGAGTTTTGCTGTGAACTTTTATATGATTCTTTAACGTCTTCGTATCAGGGAAGGATTTTTTACAAATGCTACATTTCAAATCTTTATTCAAGACCTTCATTAAGTCTCCTTCGATCTTACAATCGTATTCGATATTCTTTAAAAGTTTCGGTTTTCTGCCTCTCTTTTTAGGATTTTTCGTAGGTCTCTCCGCATCGCCATGTCTCAACTTTTTCCGTTTGCTCTTCCTCGGCAGAATAGAATTTTCATATTCGGCGACATTTTGGGCATAATTATTTTTCAAATTGTTCTCTAATGGCGCGCTTTTTTGTATTTGAGAATGTTTAAGAGATTTTGACAGATTTTCGTGTTCTTCTGTTTCGTATTCTATTTTCAAATCGTCTAAAATTTCGATCGTGAAATCTAGAGAACTGTCGAAAAAGTCACAGCTGTTTTCGTTGTTCGATTCTTCTTTTATAGCGTTTAAAGTTTGCGCGCAAGACGTGTCTAAAAATTCAGAACTACTGCCGTTCGGTATATCATTTTTTCCTTGAATCTGTTGTAAAATGGATCTAATTTTCTTATCCGATACTTCACACTTTTCTCTAAAATTTAGAGCAGCTCCTAGTTCTTTAAAACACAAATTGCACATGTGCGTCGGACCACCGTCTTCGGTGACGCTGACTTTGGCGAAGCACATAATTTTATCGCGTAAGGATACCGAACTTTGGCTTTCAAATAATGAAATCATGTTCGGCTGTTTGTGTAGACAAGTTCTGCATTTTGATTTTATTTCCAAATCCATATTTATGTTTATATTAGGCCGCATAACATACGAGAATTACGTAGATGATCAAACATAACATTCGTACACGATTTGACAGCTATCAATCCAAATTCCAAGCATAGATAATTCCAAGTACTGCCAAGTACCATAGACAATTTGCTATTCTATTCTATAATGCCAGGCTGTAAAAACCAGTTATCCCCAGAATTTAATAATGCCAAATGTATAATATTATGCGATGCATGTTTTAGTTTTTGACATTGAACCACCGCACAAGAATAATATTCAATTTATGTTTTAAAAAATTAATAGTTGCTTTGGATTTCAGAAAAGTTTTTTTTAACATTTTTTAAATTTCATTTGAAAAATATAAATATGGACGATAATTATCCTGCCAATAGACGTGTTTTACATTAAATATATTATATTATTTTGTCATAATAATTTTGGTCTTGAGAGCTGGTTTTGACCTTATTGTAAATGTAATTATGACTTTATTTGTTAAACAGGTTTCTGAAATGAATAGAAAAGTGAGAATTGGGCCTAGCATATCCGCCCTTTAGTTGGAGCATATGGACACCACGAGGTGCCTCCAAGAAGCCCTGTCGCTCGTCAGTCTTTTTGCATTGTTCCAGATCAAACCAGCATCGGAATTCAGTTGGCTTGAAGAACAGGCAAGCCAGGTTGAAGTTCTCTTCTGGCACCGCAGAACGTGGCCGAGCCAGATCCAACATTGCTTCTTCACTCTTAGCGTGATGAGAGGCTGCTTGGTGCGTTCTCTTATCTCCTCGTTACTTCTTAAGTCATGACCGAGTACAATCGTGAATCCCAAACACTCCGCATCGAGGTGAAGTTGCTCCAAAACCTGACATATAGATTTGTACTTAATTCACTTTCAGCAAAATAGGATCAAAAACTCTCTGTGGATCTATTTAATACACAAGGTGGCTATCGACAGCTAAAGTGATAAATATTATCACGTTATCAATATTTATGTATTGAGGCGGTTAATTGTTACAATAAGTTAACTGTCTCAACCGTATATCTCGCTTTAAAAGAACACGGCCAAGAGAGCACTTTTTTACAGTTTAGACAATTAACCACTCAATACATAAATATGATAAACTATTGTCGATAGCCGCCTTGTGTATAGAATAGCTTCGCTGATGTACATAGAGTTATCATTATGATTGAAATTAAATTATAGTCTTATAATCATAGTGAAAGTAGGGTGACCAAACACAATTTCTTCCTATGTGTTTTGTCTATGGTTGCAATCGGGGATATCACCCCAGTCGTATCGTCTTGTCTCACTTTCCTTTCCTTCCACTCTTTTTTACCCGCCTGAACTATCAAACCTTATTTTCAATGTGGTATAGTTATAAATAAAATGTGATTGGAAATGCGAGACGTAGTGAAACAATATGACAATTCATTCATGTTATATTTATTATCTACATTAAAATCATACTTATGGATAGTTTACATGTTTAAATCATTAGTATCTATATCACTATACCTATATTCTTTATAATCAATCAAATTTCAAATTAAAACGAAGAAAAAAGCAATACTGAATTCCCATTTATCAGATAAAAGCATTTTTTTTGGATATACTATTACAGTGTTACTTCTATACTCTGGCCAATCTGTCGTGACGAAAATTTCAGGAATAAAATATCCCCCGCAGACAGTAGCAACACTGTATACAGTGCCAGAATATGGAAATCGAACATTATTACGACTAAATAAATTGTCAGGTAAATTGTCTATAGAAGATTAAAACAAAAATACAATAAATGTACCCATAAAATTTTGAAAGAAAGAAATAATGAGATACAATGAGCTTTTACTTCACTAAAAATATTATATAGGAATTGGCGTTTAATCACAGTAAATGGACTTACATCGTTAGACAGGTATTGAAGCTTATTAAATAATCATTGGATTTCATTTAAATCACCGAATAGATATTATTTGATGTGAGGAAATTTGTATCAATATAATATTATAATACGTAAATACTTGTCACCTTGCATGATAATATATTGGAAGATTATAACATAAATTCATTTGGTGTGAATATATTAATGATAGAAACTTTTAATTTCTTTTTCAATAAAGCTTTGGATCGTTATTATTATATAAGCGGAATTCTATGGAGCCGATTTATAACAATATTAAAATAGGTATGACATTTAGGTAGGTAGTGCATTTTATAGTCAGACATGTTATTATTATTTAGTGTTGCCTGTTTTATTTAAGTGACTAAATATCCCTAGATTTCCCTTTCGTCTACGATAATAATATTTGTTATTTATAAAAAAAAAACAATTCCAATTACTAGAAAACATCAATTTATATTCCACATCTATATGTCGTTCTTTAAGATAATAGATATTTTAAATGAGCCTTTGATAAATAATAATTTTAAATCACAATATGAAATCAGACGTCTTTTAAGTAAAATTAATTATTCTCAATACATTAAAAACAATGATCATTAGTTACTACAACATTCTTATACAATTAAAATAAAGATTTTCTATGGCCATAACACATTAAAATTCCACAGAAGCCTAGTAACATAAAGATAACATATCAGACCATTTTGTTTTAGACTTCAATTCATATCGGAATAATATTTAAATAATAGGACTTAGGTATGGGCAAGAATTTTTTCACATCCAAAGTGTTCCTTAGTAGCCATAAAGTAAAAAAAAAACTCTTGTAACTATAAAATAATGTGATTATAAAAAAATAAAACAACCAAATGGATATAGATAAATGGTTAATAGTTAAATTTAATTAAATTCATTGATCAGTATGCAGTATAATTTAAATTCTTTTGAAATATAAAAAAACATTTTATCAAAAGCTTATATTTATGAAATTCTTGTTCTGGTAAATTAAAAAAAAGGTATAATATTACGTAGTTGAGAGTTTATCAAAAACCTCTGTCATGTAAACAGTTTTTGTTTTTTATATTTAAAAATCAGAAAATGTTTATTAGAATTTATACTTCATGCATTTCGGTAAAAGAAAAAAATTATACTATTCACGCAATACATAAAATTTGCATTATTGTCTACTGATTCAATTCGAGAAATATATAAAACAAAATACATTCAAATTATGTAGTTATAGTATGAATGGTCAGGTGGTTTTATTCGTTCAATTGTAATATAAAACAAAATCGTCGATTTCTCTGCCGTCAGACATGAGCAGAACACTTGACATTCGTTGAAATGCTCAATGGTATCCAGCGCAGAGAGCACGAACGTTCTGAGATTTAAACAGTTACATGGTTCATGTCTTTTTGAGGCCTTAAAGTCAAACAAAATCTACAAAAAAAAACGTTTTTCTAAATCTAGCTAGGCTAAGTTGTTTCTATTTTTGGGTCCCTCTATAATCAAGACATGTATGTCATAGACAACTAAACGCTACTAGAAGTGCTTCGGCTATGAATTTATAAACATATGATAATGGAGAAACTGACAGTAAAAAAACTTACGCTCACTTTTATAAACCCTCGCTCGGTCATGTCACTAGGATTGTCACGAAATACACTGATAATAAAAATCTAATGATAACAATGATAGCAATATCGAAACTCTGTAATCTCTTATACAGTGGAAATTTGATTTATTAGTCAAAGGAGTGCATAGTTATATATTTGCCTCGTAGCACAAAGCAGCAGATATGAAAATAAATAAGATTTATTGTTTACTATATGCAAGGGGTAGAATTTAACAGACTTGTCTCTTATACGGAGACGTAAATGTTATTTGACTTTATGCCACGGTGTTGCTGCTCTTCAAGAGATAAAAATTAATAACAGTAGTGCGGAAGAGAAGTGATGAATAACAAATGACTGATTGTAAGCACTAGGTGTTATATTTATAAACATAGAGACTAGCAGTGGAATTGGTGTGCCGTCAACAACCTTATCAATGTACAAGTCTTTTAATGGGTGACTCAATTTAGTTGAAACGTGTCGCTAAACAAATTGCGTCTTATATTTGGTTTCCTCACGCTATCACCAACGGCTCGTCGTCGGCGAATCCTCGGATGCGCGGAGCATCATCTTCATCTGGAAAATAAAATAATATTTCATTATAAAGTAAATTACCTAAATAATTATTGCATAATGTATTGTAAAGTTTATTGTTTATGAATTACTTCATTATTTATGGTAGATTTGAAGGCAAACGAGGAATCATACCTTATTTAAAAATTACCGTCAAATACAATAAATAAACTTTTGAAAGTTATCTGTAAACTGTAGTCCTAGTTCATGAAAAACAAATATGTATGACTAAAAAAGTTTAATATGCACTATATATTACGCCCACGGTGGCCGCGCGGCTTAAGCGTTGGACTATAGCGCCGTGGGTCCCAGGTTCGAATCCTGGGTCTGGCAAGTACACATATTGTTCCACTCTTTGTCACTGTGTAATACCGATATATTTTCTTTCGATACGACATCCCTAGCCCCTTTAGCAGTATGGTTAATCCAGAGCAAACCATTATGTATATTTTCTAATATACAAAATTTCATTTTAGTGTCATATTTGGTTAAAATACAGAGCAAACAATGAATAAACTCACCCATGATATCGGAATGGTTTCCGAGAGTGGCGGCACCGGATCTGGAGTCATATCTCGGGTTCGCGAAGCGGGCGAAGGAAGTCGAGAGCCGACGATGCTTCAGCGCGAGAACGATCAAAGCGGCGCAGGCCACGATCGATATTATCGCCAGCGGAGTGCCGATGAACACCGACATGTGGGTGTCTTCCTCTGTGTCCCATTTTTCTAAAGAAAACATCATAATATGTACGGAAAGACATATTGAGGAGCAAAGGATTACAGGTATCCGAGTGAATAGATAACTGAGTTGACCAAATCAACTTCAGAGTTAAATATGCGATTGTACATTCTACATACCTAATCAATATTTGAGGTCTTGCACATTCCTATGCCCAAGAAAAACTATTAACACAATGCTTACAGGCCCTTTTAATTAATTTTGTAATTAACGTGTTAATTTGCATTTGAAAAGTAATTAGCAAAAACACAATTTTGTGCGACCCGTAAGCTATGGGTTAATATTTCTATATTAGGTTTATTAGTGTTTGCCTTGTGACAAGTAGGTGAAAACATTCAAATTAGATATGTCGCTATGAAAATAAAAATAACATTTTATTCACACAAGTTCATTGAGTGAAATCCAATTATAGGAGAGAGATGCTTATAACATTTCATTTAAAGTAGGTAAATATTTAAATTCATTAAAAAAAGCAATCTCTTCACGGAAGACAGGTTAATCAATGCGCAATTAAATATCTGAGAATAAAGAAACCTAATTGTGTCTCTTTTGATGCCACTTTCGTATCTAGACTCAAAATACAATCTTTGTTACTAAATATTAAAATATCGACCACATTTTCGACTACCTATTCATGTGAAGATGTTTTCGGCCAAATCAGTATTAAAAACAAAACATAGAAAATGGATGTCAATGCACGGTTATCAACTTTACAACAATGCTATCAAAGATGCAGACGCATATTTCGCACTATTTTTCAACCATCTTTCTCAAAATATCAGAGGTTAGTTATATTATGTTCTAATGTGACCTAATTGCAATCAATCGTCTTGATGATAGTAATCTAATACTGCTCACCTGACCTAGTAATTATCAGTTAATCTGTCATTCGAATTCTCGAGATGGGACATACCTAGAGGCATATTGAGAGATCTGATCTCGCTGAGCGGGCTCTTGTATCCCCTGTCGGTGACGAGCCGAACGGAGAGAGAGTAATGGCAGCCAGGTTCCAGCCCTGTGATGGCGGCAGGAGGGGACTGCACTTGCACCACTCGGTCAGTGGAAACAGTCTCATTTTTGTTCTCTGTCACTAATACTTCATAGTGGTACCTGGAAACGACAGAAACAATGAAAAATTTAATACCATCGACTGAAGGTACTTAATGAAATTTAAAAACAATTAGGTTACAACATTATTTTCTCAGAAGTGATTTCAAAATTATGTATGTTCAATAATTAGAATGTTACATTCTTGAATCATGTGAATTATTCATTGAATAAAATAAGTATTTAATTAAAAATTATTAGCAAGCTCAAGGAAGCTACAACATTAAAATATCTTGGGAGTGATTCGTGACGTCGGTTAGTAATTTTTATATAATATATAAAAAATAAAATATATAATTTTTATATAATATAATAAAAGTCTTACTTTTTTCAAAAAGATTTTTTCTATTGGTTATAATATATCTATTTTCTCAGAAGTGTTTTCAAAATTATGTATGTTCGATAATGATAATAATAATCGTGTAAGCAATCCATCTATGGTGAGTGCAATATTGAAATTATATAAGTAAAAATGTTCATGGGCTTACTGGTGTTGGCTTCCAGGTGAGAAACTGGTGGGCAGATCCATGTTCTGCCAGTACAGGACGAAGGTGCCGTTGACATCGCGCCAAAGTTGCAGCTGGTGGGGGGGAGGGATGGGCGGACCAGCCACCAGAGCCACTGACTGCACCGACTCGGAAATGTCACGCTGATAACACAGAGCATACACTTCTATGAATATACTACTACTAATAGAATTAAAATATCAAAAAACTCAGTATTAAATGAAGTGTGTATTTTCAAATAATATAAGTAAGTTCACATATAATTATTGTCAAAATCAAAAAAAAGTATGTATTACTATTATGTAATTTCATATGAGCGAGGTTTGTATTAACAGATTTTTGTTTTGCATCTATCAATTAGAAATTTACTGATGGGCACAGTACTTCAAGTGCTGGAAGCATGGCCCTCACATCCTGAGGCAGGGGCCCAAGCTATGCTTAAAGGCAGTGGGACGTTCTACAAAAGCGTTTTCTTAACGGAGTTTCAGGAATTATGAAGTTGTCAAATATCGACATAAAATAATCAAAAATTGTATCACGGAACTAGACATTTTAAAATGTTAATACTCTTCATGTAAAATAGCGCTGCATGTGACTTTTTTCGAATTAGAGAATTTGTGATGAATATTATCTCACTTATCAGGACGACCCCCCGGTCCCGGACCTCCGGGCTAGAGTCCTGTCAGCCCCCCCCCCCCTTGTGCAAGGCTGGAAGGCTGTCTCTATTCTTAGCTGTTTGCAAGAGTATCTACCCATTTTTATTGATGGACATTTCCAACTATCTTCTACCATTTCGTGTTGACTTTCTCTCGAAGCCTTCTTCAAGGCTCCAGAATTACCACCATAGACGCCGGATCCAGATTCAGAATATATTATCATAAAATAACATATCAATTCTTTTATGTTTCAGAGCCTGTACACAAGTGCTCTACCAAACTGGCTACGATGGTTATTGCTAATAATATAAATGATGTCAAATTAATAACTGACCTGCACCGAGACGCTGTACTGCCCTCCATACTCCATATTGACGAAGGTATGTGACAAGCTCGTGTTGCTTGTAGGGTTGAGACGAACTGTTGACGTCTTATTCAGAGTCAACTCAGTTACGGTTATCTAAAAAATAAGATTAACAATTTGAAAAATGATGCACATACAATTTTAATATTTATAATAATATGGACTATGTAAATGTTTAGGTTTGAAGTATCACACTGTCTGTCTGGACACGACTGCAGACATGTCTATAAATAGAAAAGCACACATGTATTCCGCACCTTGATACTCATTTCAATGACTGCCACGCAATTATTTGAAATACATAATTTTATTTGAATTTTGAATACATTAGATGTAAGCTGCAGGAAATTAATACGTAAGGAAACGTAAATGCAAAAAATCAGGGTTGCACTATAGATCTTAACCCATAGGCATCCAAACACGAGAAATTCTCGTGTTTGAACATGTACATGGGAATGTTTTTTTTTACAGTATATTAGGGCATTTATTGAAGATTTCTGGTATTAAATGTGTTAAGAAATAAGTTCGCTACAGAGTGAATATATTAGATAGCAGGGATTCTTACCAACCGGTATAAATATTGGATTTTAACCCGATCGGCGCGTTAACCCGATCGGCGCGTAAAGTTTCCATACAAAAGATGTACTGTCCGCGGTCGGTTTTTCGAAATGTTATTCTTCGCTGTATTATAATAAATACGGCAGTTAAAAATTGTGGCTACAACAGCTATCGTACCTAGATACATAAGGATCAAAGTGCCACACTAAAACACATAATGGAGTGTTCAATTTAGCTGTGTTTACTTTAACAAAACTACCGTATTGCTTTGTTCCAATAAACTCTGTCGCCATTTTCGACGACATAACACTCGACTTCAAAACAAGTGCGCCGATGAAGACAATTAATCACTGACTAATTTTATTTTACTCGTGTTAAAAACACTTAAAAATGCCATAAAAATTATTGAAAATAATAGCTTTTATTGGTGACTTATGAATTATTGTTAATTAGTGTAAGTTTTATTGATGACAAATCCATTAAAATTGGATGGTAGTCCCCAGTTTTATTTCGTGGCATAGATTGTGTCAGCATTTTACATGTTTTATGGGCCATTCTAATTTAAACGTTAAAGGTGAGTCCACACTGGTTGAAAATATTATAATAATTTTTTTGTTATTTTTTTTTTAGTGAAACTTGGATTTTGTAGATTACTTTTCTGTTTTATTGAGCATTATGTTATGTTAGTGATTGTCATTTTATGTTTTGTAAAAAAAACAATATTTATTTTTTAAATTGCGTAAATTTTTCCAAGTGCTACAAAAACTTTTTTTTGGGTAAGGTTTTAAAAATTTACAAGCATTAAATTGTACGCGAAGATAATATGTAATATAGTTGAAAAGTCAATATTCCATGATTTATATTTTATATTATATTGTATACCTACCCGTGTTTTTTTATCAAAAATTTATACGTTTTATATATTCCTTCATAGTAATTCGTAATTTATTGGTAAAACTTGCAATCCTCTAAAATATAATAATATATATTTTTTCATTCCGTGTGGACGCATCTTTACTAAATATTTACGACTTTCAATAACGAGCTTGATTTATGACTTTGAAACAATTGGGGAGACACATGAGTAATAAATGACATAATCCAGAACACAAGTTCAAGTACATTTTTAGAAATATTACGACAAATTTCTTTTCGTTTTTTGGTTGTCTTTTTCGTATTCCCGCACATGATGTAAAAATCGCGGTGAATTCAACTTTACACGGTAAATACTCGGCGCACACTCAACTCGAATGAAATATATTTTGTATACCTACTGCGCAGCCGCGAAAAATACCGCGTAGATTTGAACTGATGCAATCGTACCGGCAAATCTCAATAGATCGAGGGGGTTCGAAAGATCGATGTTTATGAAATTAAAACAACATATTTTTGACAAAGTTATTGATATGGCGGCACGAACACGAATCAGAGCATCTTTCAATACAAAAATCAATACTATGCGTGAAGTATTTCCTACTTTACCGACATTTCAATTTTCGATATCAACAGTTGCGACATCCGCCCAGTATCAGAGCTTATGTAGAAAACAACATATGTCCCATCCGCGGCGATCGGGTTAAGTTTCCATACAAAAGATGTGCTGTCCGCGGTAGGTTTTTCGAAATGTTATTCTTCGCTGTATTATAATAAATACGGCAGTTAAAAATTGTGGCTACAACTGTTATCATGCCTAGATACATAAGGATCCAAGTGCCACACTAAAACACATAATAGAGTGTTGAATTTAGCTGTGTTTACTTTAACAAAACTACTGTATTGCTTTGTTCGGATAAACTCTGTAGCCATTTTCGATGACAAAGCACTTGACTTCAAAACAAGTGCGCCGATGAAGACAATTAATCACTGACTAATTTTATTTTACTCGTGTTAAAAACACTTAAAAATGCCATAAAAATTATTGAAAATAATAGCTTTTATTGGTGACTTATGAATTATTGTTAATTAGTGTAAGTTTTATTGATGACAAATCCATTAAAATTGGACAGTAGTCACCAGTTTTATTTCGTGGCATAGATTGTGTCAGCATTTTACATGTTTTATGGGCCATTATAATTTAAGCGTAAAGGTGAGTCCACACTGGTTGAAAATATTATAATAATTTTTTTGTTTTTTTTTTAGTGAAACTTGGATTTTGTAGATTACTTTTCAGTTTTATTGAGCATTGTGTTATGTTAGTGATTGTCATTTTATGTTTTGTAAAAAAAACAATATTTATTTTTTAAATTGCGTAAATTTTTCCAAGTGCTATAAAAACTTTTTTTTGGGTAAGGTTTTAAAAATTTATAAGCATTAAATTGTACGCGAAGATAATATGTAATATAGTTGAAAAGTGAATATTCCATGATTTATATTTTATACCTACCCGTGTGTTTTTTTAGCAAAAATTTATACGTTTTATATATTCCTTCATAGTAATTCGTAATTTATTTATAAAACTTGCAATCCTCTAAAATATAATAATATATATTTTTTCATTCCGTGTGGACGCATCTTTACTAAATATTTACGACTTTCAATAATGAGCTCGATTTATGACTTTGAAAGATTAGGGAGACACATGAGTAATAAATGACATAATCCAGAACACAAGTTCAAGTACATTTTTAGAAATATTACGACAAATTTCTTTTCGTTTTTTGGTTGTCTTTTTCGTATTCCCGCACATGATGTAAAAATCGCGGTGAATTCAACTTTACACGGTAAATACTCGGCGCACACTCAACTCGAATGAAATATATTTTGTATACCTACTGCGCAGCCGCGAAAAATACCGCGTAGATTTGAACTGATGCAATCGGACCGGCGAATCTCGATAGATCGAAGGGGTTCGAAAGATCGATGTTTATGAAATTAAAACAACATATTTTTGACAGAGTTATCGATATGGCGGTACGAACACGAATCAGAGCATTTTTCAATACAAAAATTAATACTATGCGTGAAGTATTTCCTACTTTACCGACATTTCAATTTTCGATATCAACAGTTGCGACATCCGCCCAGTATCAGAGCTTATGTAAAAAACAACATATGTCCCATCCGCGGCGATCGGGTTAAAAATGTCATATAAAAAAAACAGTACAACATTTTAAATTTTTTTTTAAATTTACTGTTTGTGACATCTGTTGATTGAATCTTTAGTTCAATATTTCGTCAAACAGTTCCCTGCCCAGAATAAAATTACGTATTCATGTGTCTGAGATAAAAATCAGTTCAAAAATAAAAATATCAAAGATATTGACCTTTTTTTTATCGGCGTCAAGAATTAGCATCTGTGAAAATATTTACAAACCTTGGAAGTGATTTTGGATACAGGATAATACACGGAATAGCTTTGTTACACATTATCAATTGTATTATGCAGATCGGGACAAAAAATCATAACTTTTGAAATTTCAGAATAAATTTGCGAAATTTCACTTATTGCTAGAAATGCGAAAAGTACGGCATTTGTCAATAATTTTCAGATATTTTATGGGTAATCATAAGAAAATATATTACCCTATATAATACAAGCAGTTTTTTAAATCATTAGGACGTAATTGGTTTTTTATTTAGCACAAAACTTAAAATTCTGAAGAAAAATAAATGAAAGTTTTTTTTTATTGAACTTTGAACCTCCCTATCTTGCTTTAAATATATTTTTTTTCTTTTATGTCTTTCAAATCATATTAGAGCATCCTTTTTTTTATTTATATTCAAAAAATCAAATGATTCCAACACATACTTTTTGAGCTATTAATATTTGATTGATGGAAGTCAATTTTGTATTCTATGTACAAAAATAAACTCGGTCTCCAATGGGTTAAAGATGTGTTATGACAGGTTGATTGGATTGCGAATATCCAGTCTTTTTTACAACGTTTTTATTAGTTCGTATTCTTGTTTGTCCGGTGTTTGTTTGTCCAGTACAAATCTTGCAATCGATTTTTTAACTAACTTCCCGACTAGCTAGACATTTGAAACTTTTAGAATATATCAGAACACAATGCCAATGCATTCTTTTAGTTCTTTTAGCCATCTTTAACCTATTCCTCGCGCGCGTTATGTAAAGATGCCGGTGATCGCCGTATATGTGAGCCGCGAGCGTCGCCTAGAGGTGACAGTAAGTTTCTACTGCTGTATTTTCGTTATTTGGTAAGCAACAGACGAAATTTGTTTTACGAACTTGCTTCATTATTATTCTACTGACATCTGTTGATTTTTGTCATCCAAACATTATGAAATAGTTCGTAATATAGCAAAGACTCGACCCATATCGACTTCCTTCAAAATACAAATAATCAGTTTTGTCGATTCAAATATCTCCGCTAGTTGGTTGCGCAATATGCGCAGGCGTGTGATGTCATTTCCGACTTCGGCTTTGTTTGGAATAGTGCGGTGATACTATTTCAACAGTGTGTGTCTGGTTTCGTACGGTTATCGATACCATTCAGTTTCGGCTTTTATAAAATTACTTTGAATACGCGATTCTGTGATTAAGTGTAATTATTTTAATCATAATATTGGAGATTTCATACATTTTACCCATTGAAATTAGTGTAAAATGTGTGTAAAAGTAGTATTTTAAATTTCAATAATATAATTTCGAGTTCACAGATTCTTCATATATATTTTTATATACATTTGTAATAGTGACAATAAGTTCGTGTAGGTACATTGTGTAGTGAAATATTTAAAGTTAATTTTTGTACATTGCGATCAAAATGTCTGCGCGTGATAGTGTATCCGATGAGGAAGCCCAAGAATCCTTTGAATACTTGGATTCCGATTATGAAATGGAAACTGATGATGAAGGAGAAACAGGGCTGGCAGAACCACACAATATTGACGACCCTTCTGATGTTGACCATAATGTGGGAGAGGCTTCCACTTCCACCTCTGGACATGAAGCACCAGAGGCTCCACGTCAACCGTGGACCGCGGGACCATTTGTGCCAATTGTGTATGACTTTGACAGTTTTAACACTGGTGTTAATCCAAGTGTAGGCTTGAATGAGAATTCAAGTGAAATGGAGTTTTTCACACACTTTTTAAATGAAGATATAATGGGTAAAATAGTGAACTTTACCAACGGCTATCACGATCATCTGACCAACACACAAGTCCACACACCTAACGCCCGAATTCATAACTGGTATGATACTTCCATAAGCGAATTGTACATATTTTACGCTGTTACCCTATTGATGACGTGAAACCGCCGTCTTACAATAGAGGAACACTGGAGTACCGACCCTTTGTTAAATGCAAAAATTTTTAGCCAAACGATGGTCAGAGATCGTTATGAGCTAATTTTGCAAATGCTTCACTACTCTGACAGTGAAACCCCTGCCGGTGATAGACTTTACAAAATTAGAACACTTCTCGACCACTGCAGAAATTTGTTCAAAGACTCGATGTTGCCGAATGAAAACCTCTGTATAGATGAAAGTATTATAGTATTTAAAGAACGACTTATATTTAAGCAGTTTATACCTTCAAAAAGACATAGGTTTGGGATTAAGTTATTTGTTATTTGTGATGTTGAAACTGGATATATTTTAGATTTTATAATTTATTGTGGCGACGGAACGGAAATTACCGATAGTGAAAAGTTGGGTGTGTCTGGGGCTGTTGTGACCACATTGATGAGGGATTATTTTGGCAAAGGCCATAAACTTTTTTGCGACAATTGGTACAGCAGCCCAGAATTATTTGAACATTTGTTTAAACAAAAAACAAATGCGTGCGGGACAGTTCGCAGCAATCGGAAGCAAATGCCGAAAATTCAAAAATTAAAAAAGGGTGAAATAAAATCTTTAAACCGACACCCTTTGCTTGTGTTGAAATGGCATGACAAAAGGGAGGTACACATGATAACTACCATGCACGACGACTCAATGGTGCCCACACATAAAACCAATAGAGCCACAGGACTACCCATTATAAAACCGAAGTGCGTTGTTGATTACAACAAAAACATGGGCTCTGTCGATAAAGTTGACATGATGTTGAGTAGTCTGTCGTGCATGCGAAAAACAATTAAGTGGTACAAAAAAGTTGGTTTCCACATCATTGATTTATTTTTATTAAATGCTAGTATTATTTACACAGTCATAACCGGTAAAAAAACTTCTTTGGCCGATTTTCAGATTAAAGTAATTCGTCAATTAATAGAAAAATATGGTAGTGCCTCAAAACCTTCAACATCATTAAATATACCTTCTTCCAGTAATAATCCAAAAAGAATGTTAAAAACCGAACTTTTAAAACATTTGCCACGTCAAGTTCCCCCAACTGAGAAAAAAGTCAAAGCATTTAGGCGGTGTCGGGTATGTTCCCAATCTACCATTAAAAATACAAAAAGAAAAATGACAAATATTATGTGTCGAGAATGTGATGTAGCTTTGTGCCCTCAGCCCTGTTTTTACGATTACCATGAAACTATTAAATTTTAAATTCTTGTCCGATAAAATTTTATGTTAAGTGTTTTGAAATAACCCCTCAATAATAAATAAAGTGATTTCGTAATATTTTTTATGTGCTCTGTAAAATATTAATGTGTTCTGTGTTTGAAGTGGGGTTCCCACGTATCGTGCCCTAATAAACTTGTCATCGGCGCAAGTGTCCATGCCACTTGAAGTACGACAGTGGCCGCCTGGTATGTACCTATGCATGGTTTTTTTACTATGGGACGTGTTTGTTCAAGCTATATCGCCCCATTTAAGTTGTATTTGTTTATTTTTAGATGTCGTAAAATTATTAGGAATGTATATTTATCGGTTCTACTGCTTCTCGGATTTTTAATGACAGTTTTTAACGAGTTATGATATGATTTATGATTCGTAAAAATCACGCCGCTGACAAATGATATACATTGGGGCGACCATTGGCGCGACGAAAAGGTTAAGCATAATTGAATTCATTTTCAGTTAATTCTGATTTGTATGGAAAGTTATTTCAGAAAAATCTGTAAAAAGTAAAAGACTATTATTGGTTGCTAAAGGCGGTGGTCCTAGCAACTATTAATATATACGTGCATTACTATGGAAATCAAAATTAAATGTCAAAATGACATTTCAGTATTATATATTTGTTTGTTTGTTTTTTATTTACTTCATATCAAGTACAAGTTTAAGCATATTGAGCATAATAATTCAACAGAAAATTTAAAAACGTTGTATATAAAAAGTTCTTTTTATCTTGTAATTATTACTTGATCATACCACATTAGGAAGCAAAATTAGAATTTTGTAACTTGAAAGATAACTCACGAGGTAGACGCTCATTTCGGAAACGGTGCTGCACGTGGAATCCCAAGAGATAGTCATCGTGTGCGACTTCTTTTCGACTCTATACACTTTCAGATTTTTCACCGGAGCTCTAAAACGATACAATAAGAAATAATTAATAATCAACAACTACAACATCACAAAAAGCCCTACGGACAGTCAGATTTTGTTATATTAGACGTAATATCATGTCATGTGTTAGCCGGCTCTCACATCTAAACTCGTTTCGTCTGCAATGTGTCGAATACATCGATGTGATGTCATCGTTATTCACAAAAAAGACACACTGTCTTATGGACCTTCCACACTGCTGGAATAAAACATTTTAGTTTGAAAAAAAACATCTGGAGGCACCACATGCAACCATTTTCACCCGATATGCAGCACAGGTATAATTCCGAAGTGTCGCACTTCGTCATTTATTTTGGCTTGCCGAGTGATGTCACTGTCCTCGTTTGGCCTTACCTATACGCAGATAAGAAAGTTGCATGTTCCGCTCAGTTTTGATTTATAACTATATCCTAGTCGAGACGATTTTCAATGTGCGACTAGGCTTAGTATGTCGTCCGACATAATTCTGTAAAATTTTCAGTGTTTCGTTAAAATAGGAGAAATGATGCATGCAGTCTCTTCAGAAAACAAAACTCAACTGACAAAATCAGGCATTAAGTCAGACTGTCTGTAGGGGAACACCAGATTTGGTCAGAGCTTCTGTAGGTTATACAGTAAAACCTCGTTAAGGGCACACATGCTTACCTAGAGTTTCTGTTTTTTCATTTAAAGTTGAACTATGACATTGAATACTAGGTATGATTTTTAAAGTGAAAGTGATATTATGTTACATCTCTTTTACGCATGCTAATATGATTAAAAAGTTTTTCTTTCTCTTTCTGTCACATTCGAATTTGATTACCAAAGTTTAAACATTTACTATGCGTATTAGCTGACGTGCTTCGTCGTTTACAAATTATAACATGAATTTAAAAAATATATGTATTTATAATATTAAATATATTTTATAATGTACACAGATTTTTTTAACAACTATATTATATATACTTTTATTTATTTGTCGCATATTCAAAATGTTCTTGCTATATTAAAATCTTTTTTTTAGCCGGCCAAGTAAATCCGTATTTTTGGCCATAGACTAATAGAAAAAACTCTCTGCTGTCAGATTATGTTGATAGCAAATTGCAAGATACCTAACGAAGGAATTGTGTTTTATATCAGGAATAAGAAACACTATCTGTAAGTACAATATTATGTTATTTATTACTGTAGTAGTATTCTGTGTGTTTTGCATATATTATTCAAGTGTTAATTTATTGTTTTCTTAGTCTACACATACTTTCAATGTTTCATAATTCCGACTACTTTTTTTGAGGTTAGTTGCGTGGTTAGTTTGGAGGTTATTGCGAGAATGCCTGTGATTTCATATTTATTTGTTTGATATAATCTAAGGCGTTTTAGTTGTTATTAAACATGTTACCTACCTGATTACTTTATTTTAGTTAATCAATCTTTTTTGATGCTTTGTATTATCACTAATCCGTTTTAATTACCATTCTTCAAACAGTCGCACACTATAAAAGATTAAAAATCACACTATTAACAGTTCATATGTTATGTTTTTTGCAGATGGAGAAAATGTCTACCGAGATCTTTGCTTGTCGACGGTTTCATATGAATAAGATGGAATGAAATAAATCTTTTAATTAATAATGAAATAAATCCGACTTTCGGCGTACGATCCGAACATGGCGTGATTCATATAATATTATTTATGACGTAGACCATCAAGCATATATACCCATTTTATAGATTTAATAGTACAATTACAAAAGGTAAATATAAAGTGACTAATGTTTGTAACCTATAGCTATATCTATCTCGCATACATATTTAAAAAATAAAACAATTTTATAATTACATTTTTGCACTAAATTTATTATCGATAATGATATAAAAGTTGCTAAATTGATTCATAATATTCTAAAATATAATATAATTTTGCATATCAGTTACTTGTATCATATCAGGTATGTCATTTGGTAGAGCTTACTCTCCAAGTCTTTTCTTTTTCATCCTCAATATCACTTTGATATTAGAAACATTGTCTTTCTAACACCATTTCAAAGACTTTAAGTTTTCTAGATGCTGTATATTAATTCTTCTCTTCGGCTATATCTGCATCTTAGTTGCAGCATATGGATACAATGCGGCGCCTCCAAGAATCTCTGTCACTCTAGTTTTTTTGCATCGTTCCAGGTCATACTAGCAGCCCGTAACTCCGCCAGATATGCTATATAGATAGTATTTAGCGGCCATCCAGGACGCCGGAATCCGGTTGGCTTGAAGAACAGGCAAACCAGATTGGGATTCTCTTCAGGCACTCGCAGCACGTGGCCGGGCCAGGTACAAAGTTGCGTATTCACTCTCAACGTGATGCGAGGCTATTTGGTGCGTTCTTTTATCTCCCGTTACTTCTAAAATTACCGCACACCCAGTATCCGTCGTAAACATCTGTTCTCGAAGCTCAGTATACGGTTGCTCGGAGCCTTTGTAAGGTGCCATGACATAAAAACTAGTAAGATATTTAAAATAGCTGCTAGAATGAATACATTGATGAAAGGAAATGAAAACTGATAATATGATATATCAATTAATTTGTCCATCTGAAGTTGTAGATATCAGTTAATAATTATGTGTTATACCAGTAATTAAATGCTGACTTCAAATGAAAATTGACTATTAAATATTGAAATAATATATTACCAGTTTTGATTTTTTTAAGTACTATACTATATCCATGGTTCATATTACAATGTCATAGTAAAACTTAGAAGAATAAAATATGTCGTAAGACGAAATCAATCTTGGGGTTTTAATATAAGTTAAATAAATAGTACACAGCTAATTTGTTATTACTTTGAATACATGCCATGTCTTTACATCAATAAAAAACAGAAAAACAATTTAATAATGTATAAATATTTATATAAGACTTAACAACGTCTAGTTAGACATCTAGTTAGACACGATGACCTCCATTTAATTTCCTCTTATTTTAAAATTCACCAAGATATATCCTAATAAGTAGGTAAGTATATTACATTTGTACATATAATAAGTAAATCAAGTACTTAACATAAATAATTATACTGTAAAATTAAATTACAATTGAAGCAGTATATATGGACCCCACAGAGTAATTAACAATATAATAATTTATATAATTATATCGGGTATATACTATATTGACACATTTTAATGAAGTCTATTTTTCTTGGTACCTACGTTCAATGATAAATGTTGTTTTATATTGTAACATAAACAATGGTAATATGCATTGATCTTTCTGATTTTTAAACTGTGATATCTATTTTATATATCTATTGATTTCTATGTGTATTATTGATACATTATTTATTTCAAATACAATAATTTCAAAACTAACAGTAAATAATATATAGAAAGCGTCATGTTGTTTAGTTGGAAAATCTACTAGGAAATTCCATCCAATCCAAATTCAATTTTTACCAGGTGGGTACTTGTAGGTCAGTTATTTTTGGAATAAAATGAATCCCTTAAAAAATATGAAATAAGAATAGAATGATAAATATTTGTGAAAATTTACCAAATCAACATGTTTAACGTGAATATTTTCACACTAAAATGATAAATATTGTTAAGAAAATATACACAAACAGTTCATTCAAAAGTTATGACGTTTAAAAGATCCCGCGAGTTAACTCGTGCGTGGCACTGATCAGTTATGAGGTGATATCAGTTATAATCATTTATGAGGAATGGTTATAAGCCATTGGCACAACCAATTTGGTTTTTGACCTTGAGAACAAAATGTACTTTTTACACGGAACCAAAACTCACGGCTGCAGAGACGAATGCTTATACAAAATATGGCGCAGTGGAATCGCCAGCAAGATCTGCAGGTATCATTATTTAGATGTAAGTATACATATTATTTTGAATTTCATAAAATTACACTCGTTCTGGGTGTCTCGTAACAGTAAACTATATTAGTAAATTAGATATATCTTGATGAACTATAAAATAGTGATGTAATATAGACTTGTTGAAAATATATTAAGCATAATAAAATTTAAAATAAAAATTTAGAAATTCAGCCTTTCTGGTTCTCTAATATTCATAGATCTACTGGTTCTGGGATCTACTATTTCTGGCAGTAGACAATTCATATAAAAGTGATATATCTTTTTTTCAATCTTTTCAATCCAAAATGTCTCGTCTTTTTTGATTAATTCTATTTTAACAGGAAAATTATGTCCCGTCCAAACTCCAAATAAACAGACATCTTTCTTAGTAATATGAAGCTGCCCCTGAATCTGGAAGTACCAATCGTGATTTTTATCTATTACCATATTCCTGTCTTTATCTACTTTCCAAAATTTAATTTTTTTCTGTACAATAGCTTCATCTGCACTTATTCCAGCAGCTGAGAAAGGACATTTTATTTCAATAATTGTATCATCATCGCTGATGCCATCTGGCGTTGCACCGATAAAATCATACACATCATCGATAAACAATCCACATCTCTCAATCTTAATCCGTTCTTGTACACTAAGCTGTTGTAAAGCTATTGATTCATTTTCTTTACCATATTTTACCGCTTTCACGTTGGCTAATGATTGGCTATATAATAAACGTTTTACTAAAGGCCCAAATTTTGTATTTTCTCGCCGCTTACACACCTTACCAAAAACAGAGGCAGTAAGAAGGTTTCGTCGCCTTTCTAGCCATTCTGCACATTCAGATTGTAATACGGTGCGTCTTTCTATATCCCTCCTCTCATAGTTTGTCAGTTTGAGTTTTTTCAAAAAAGTTTCTTTTAACAATTGATATTGATTTTTGTCCATATCAGGTTTTTGGCAACTCTCTCCATAATCTGGATTAGATAAAGGAACAGTATGTTTTGGTTTTCGCCAAGATTTTCCTATTTTTTTTTTATTTATTTTCAACCTTCTTGATTCTAAGTGATTTATGAAGGCTTTTGGGCTATTTTTATAAACTTGTTTTTGAATTGTGCAATGTAACTTATTTGTATTAAATGCGATTACCGCCGCTGCACATCGTCCCATGTACGATTGTCTTTGAGAGTAGTTAATTCTCTTGCCGCCTACAAATTTTGCAATCATGTTATTAAAAGATTCTGAAATATTAGTAGAAAAATTATAAATTAAACTTTTTGAATTTAGCACCAAACGAGAATTATATATCATTAATTGAGAAAATAGACTGCATTCTTTTAATGCTGGTACATAATTTACATCAAGCATGTCCTCTGTATTTGGTTCATTTGTACAAAAATATGGTAGACAAGAAGTATGGTCTCCAAAAACATGGTGCGGTCCATTAAATAAATCTTTTTTCAGAGCGATAACCTTTTCTTCGAAAGTACTATCTTGTAGTTTTCTATACTTGATTGCACCTATGACGGCTTTCCGCAGACGACTTTTTCTTGACGCAATGATTTTTCTTACATTCAAGGGATATCTTGTGTCTTTGGTTAATGCCTCTATTTTGCCACAATAATTTCTAATTAAATGGTTTTTACATTCAACTTTCTCGACAGTTACATTCGGATAAGGGTGACAATCAAGAATTTTTTTGTATGTGCTGGAATCTCCATCAGCAATCAATTTTGAATAAATCAATCCATGTGTATTAATAGATTCTTTAAAGCCTTCTAATATTGCTGTAGATTCCATTCCACCTGACGGACCGGTATAATTTAAAAAGCATTTATGTTGTTGAGCAGGGATATTTTTATTTTTAGCTTTGGCGCACAAATCGCAATATTTATTTTTCACTGACATGTACAAAATCTTTCCGGTTCTTTGACCAATGATCGTGGCAGCGCCAGATGCTGCGGAATAATTGCATCTGTATGAACGTTTCGACCAACAGCCGTCTGCAACAACTGATATCATGGGAATACCAGAAGAATCGACGTCACCATTTTCGATTGCAAGTTGTCGCTCTTCTTTCGCAGCGTTTTCCATACTCTTATTTTTGGTTTCTTCAAACCACTCGTACACCTTCTGTTGACTCTTTCTGTATGTTCTTGCTGTAATCGATGGTACGTCAATTGCTGAACACATTTCTTCCAGATTTGAAAATCCACTGCCGATACTGATTATACTGGATACAAATGCGTCACACAGATTCATTTTGTTTTTGTTCATTTCAGTGGTATATAATTTTAATTTTTTACCACAAAGTTTACATTGAATAAAAAATGTACTACTAAAGTTATCCCGATTTTCCCCAAAAATTTCTAAATGTGATAAATTACAATTAAATGGAGAATCATGGTGGCTAATTAATTGAAGTTGTTGGAAAAAATATGAAAAGTCTATAATTCTACGGCCTTCTACACGGAATTTAGGGCTTGAATCTTCAATTTCATTTTCTATAATAAATTCTTCGTGTTCGTGTTCAAATGTGGGATGAAATTCTGGTTCAGGTAGTATGCTTTGAGGATTTCCATGCTCAGGCATAGTCTTCGGCAATATATCAATACTATAATACATTCAAAAATATTAGTTTAGTAGATAGTTAACAGAAAACAAAATGTATAGCTGCTATTAATTATTGTACCAGATTATAATTTTTGTCACAGACACACTAATTTCGAATAAGACATGGCACAAACATAATATAAAAATAATATAAGTACAAATGATCATTATACTTAATTGTGTGTATTAATAAGTAATACGCAAAACTTCCTTTTGCAAGATAAATAAATATTGTGAACCAAAATTTTCTGTGAAATGTGGTTTTTTCAACTATGTATAATTATGTCAAATTATAAAATAATAATTTCAAACCTTTGTGTTTTTAATGTATTAATATTTCCATCTTTTCTCCTACGTCTTTTTTTGGAACTTCCAGCCATCGGATAGTGAGTTCGTGGCATTTTTTGTAAGTACAATCGATATAAATAATTGTGATAATATTGTTAGGTACCTATGTCAAAAACCGAGGATGAAAATTTCGCATTCCCGCTGAAATAAATGACGTTCATAGTATTGCCAGGCTAAACTTTCGAAATTAAAGTTAGTTTTAAAAAAAAAAATTACATTGGAAAATATTATGTAAGTACAGGCATCCATTATTATGTTATTTGATGAAAGTATTCTTTAAAATCATCTGTATTATTATAATCTCGTAAATTCATAATTTAGTAAAAGTTAAATTTTCTGTAATATAAACATCAGTAGGTACCTAACCTATGTTGATTCATAATTTTGGCTAAGTAAAAAATATAGATATTTTTACTTCGCGATGTGTTTGGGGTGTTCTAAATTATGTAAGTATGTTTAATAACAAATGTGAAATTCGTAAAACCTCATGTGTATTATTTATTAAATAAAAATAGTAAAACTAATAGTAGATACAAATGGTGAAAAACTTCATTCTCTTATTTACTAAAATATCAATTCAATAATATTTTAGTAGATATGGCAATACTGGACGACCCGATATATGTCACTGAAATAAAATAAAATCTATCACAATTTATAAAATACATACCTACTACAATCATAATTATTTTGAATGTAGAGGGAGATAGTTATAGAAAGGGACAGAAAACTGATTGCTATGTTGCAATATTAGGCAAAATAGATTGCAACAGTGTTAAAAATTATAATGTATGATTTAGTATGACATAACGTAGAATTGACGCAAATACAAATTTCTTCAGATTTTTTTTTGTTTTGTCCTCAAATGTCAAAATATGTTTTCCTTTTGAATAATATGTTCGAATTTGTGTTTGTTTCGCCTATTTTTGTGTTCAATTTGTAGCATTCACTTTTATAAACATATTTTTGTACAATACTTGTGTGTTGGCGTATTTTTTTGGTCATATAAAGTTAAAATAATACCAGCTAAAGATTCCATACATCATACACCAATTCGCAGGTGGGTCTGGCGGATATCAAGATGGTCGAATATTTCGTGGAAACAGTTGTTTTAAAAAGGTGTCTATTTAGTATTATAAATTAATAACTAACAAGATATTTCATCATTTATTCAATGATTAATGATAAACCTTCTGATACGTAGCTTTATATTATTTCGTATGTCTATAATTGTAGCATATTTAAATAACAAAATGTCCACTCGCTTCCATTAGATTTAGAACCAATAGAAACTGCAAATATTATAATTATACTGAATATATTTTACTACATTATGTTTTATAACATTACAACTATCTATAATAAATCGTTTGAGATAATAATTAAGGGAAAAATTTGTCATCATCACAGCCTATTAATGTCACAAAAATATGGCTTCGTTCTCAATTATCACGTTTCACGGTTTCAAAGAATATTATTTTACGTCATAAAAATACTTTATGTAGTTATCAAATGTTTTACATAAATATTTGACGATGAATAAGCTTCATAATGATATAAATAGTTTTTCTACAAATCTTACGTACTATTCAGGCTTAACCTCTGAAAATACCAGAAAATAGCTGACATGGAACACCTTCCCCCTTAATACGAATTCCACGGGACCGAAAATCGAAAAAAAATTCGAATTACAATTTATGAAATGTATGGGGGGAAAATATTTTTATTTTTTATTTTCATCAATATCGTTTATGATCATAGATATGCCTACCAAATTTCCGGTGCCGTTTGTGTTAATGGGTCATAAAATGTCAGGATTATTTTTATTACCTTCTTAAAATAAGTAATTTATGATGTTTTACGAAAAGTCTGTCACAATTTTCAATGACTGGCTCATGAAATACTGTACTTTATTACGATTTATTGAATATTTTTATATGCCAGGACTCTGAAATAATTTCGAATTACGAAATTTGAATTAAAGGTATGGTTTTATATGAAAATAATGTTCAAGGGACTTTTTATTCGCTAAAATTTCAAATTACGGCGAATTTAGAATTATCCGTGTTCTTATTAACGAGGTTCTACTGTAATTATTCTCATTTAGAATTTTGAATAATACAAGTTTACGGCGTGAATGATTGAGTTACATTAGTGAATTTTTCTTTTATCCATTCCTGAAAAATACCGATAATAATGAATTTAAAAAAGGAATAGGAAAATCGTCAATGCATAATAGTCAGTGGTGGTATGCACTATACCAAGTATTCTGATGTTATATAAGTTGGTTTCACCTCCCAAATAGATCATTTACAATACGAATAAGTTTTTTAAAAAAGTCCTCACTTTTTGTTGTACTCGGTATCAATGATGAGAGGATCGTCGGTGAGGGGTCCCAGGACTGGATTGATCACCCCCACACTGAACAAGTATGAGTCGCACGCCTGCAGGTTTTGAATCAGCACTGATGTATCTGTAGTGGTCATTCGCACTTCTGGAAACAGTACCGAATACTCTATTTCAGTAAATGTACAGTAGAATAAATTTTCTGCAATGATAAAATACAACTGCAAGCAATCCACCTCTAGTATACATGCTGAGAACAAAGTTTGGCACCATTTGGTGGTCCTATTTTATGGCTGCCGAATACAAAATATATTTTAAAACATTTACAGTGAAACCCCGTCAATTTGAAATCGACAGAACAGAAAATCGAATTGCGAAATACAAAATGTACAGAAAAATGTTTTTTTTGTTCTATTTTTCAGTCACTCAGTCCAGTCAACAGATTTTATGATTTTTCGCGAAAATTTCGAATTTTGATTTAACCCGTAGGAGATCACTAATTGCTGATGGCTAATTGAACCATCGGGCTAAATCACTTAAAAACAATGATGTAATGCAATTGGTCGGAAATCTATGACAGGACTTGACTTTGAAATCGGCCAATTTTGGAATCGTACATGCGTGCTTCTCCGATTATTGATAGGCCGATTAATTAATCGTTCATGTGCGCTTGGTCTTATACGTGTTAATAAAACTAGTGCCTGTTTGACCAAAATAAACTGCTGGACAAGTCCCACATTGCAGCAAATATACATCGGTTCTTTGAAGTCTGTGTTATAGATTAATTCTTGCTGATGCACTTTTGAGACGCCGAATATGAGATTCTAAGCAATCAAACACCATACATAACTAAAGTGCCCTTTTGGCTTAGCATACAGATAATAGTTCCAACCTCTGAAAAGTTCATCCATGGTAAGTCCGTAATGTACGGTGTACTCGACGTGGTCTTTGACGTCTAATGGTTTGTCCCATGTAAGGTGCACCGACGTGTTATTCTGTAGCGTGCCCTTGAAGTTCCGCACAGGCAAATGTGGATTCCCGTCGATGGTGGCCATGGCGGTTACCGGTTTTCCAACCAAATCCCCGATAAACGCCTGCACTTCCAGCGTGTATGTCACTCCAGGACTCATGTTGGTCACTAGAAATGAAATTAAAGGAACTGTAGTCATAGCCCAAGATGCGAAATGTAGGGTTACGTTAAATTGAAATAATGACAATATTACATACTAATATCAATTAATATATAGTATACTCCGATTATCCGGGCCAATGGTGGGGAGCGGCGGCACAGATAAACGAAAAACACGGATAATCCGAACTTTGGATTTTCTAATATAAGTTCGAATTTTTCGAAGAGCTATTATATTATTATATTCGAATTGCCATTGGTCGATGTACTCTATTAAAGTGTCAACAGAAGTCAGTGCCGTGTTGTGACTAATGCGATTGATAATTTCTATTGTTATTGGCTTTATTTTGTACCAAGATTAAGTTACTCATGTATTGCATCCAGTATTATGGTTTTTTAAAAAATTAAATTCATGCACGGATAATTCGCACACGGATAATCGGAAGTTTCCTGTACAGTGACAGCTGCAAAACTGGCAAGATAGAGGGGTAACATTGTCACAATTAGGCACAAAGTATATTGAAATTCGTCTCAACACGAATATGGCAATAAATCATCACCCATAATGTTGCAAGTGGCACCTGCGCACACAGCCCTGACAGTGATGTGACCTCCTGTCAAAACGTAACAACACATACATCGTACAACAACTGACAAACAGAATCAGCGATTTGTATTCGCGGAAATATTGAGTAAATTCATTGTCATTCAGTGTTCTAATTGTTTGAAGGATATTTCTTAACCTGAAATATCATTTCATTATAGTCACCGCCATCATCAATTGTCATTTTTGTTCTTTTGCGATCCGACACTGACAGGTCTTCCAAAGTCTTGCGGCGATCATCAGCATGTAAGATGACTTGCGCGCTGTAAAATAGTATGGACTTATGCATGGTAGCGGCGACTTTTTGAACTACATACAAGTAACATTAATGCCGTGTACTTTGAAATATGTTGTATGTGACATTAGGCATGTTTTACAACCAAAAATGTTGCAATCACGGGGTATACAACGGTATATTTATACATCGTACATCGAAAAATTCGACATGACGCAGACGAGACTAGTTTGTATGTGCGACCCCCTCTGGCTTAATGTCATTTTCGTGATGTAGACATTTTTTTTTTCGAATTCGATACATTTTCATTACACACCGGCCAGATTCAGCATGTAAAAAAAACTTCAATATGAATACAACATACGTGTGATGTTGCTGTTAGCAGTCTTAATGGGTTTGGGGAAGGGGTAGGGCAGGGTGAGCCGCTGGGTGAGGAGGTAGCCGTCCACGTAGCGGATGGGCCTCCAGCTGATGGTGTAGGCGGTGGCGTTGAGCTTGGTCAACAGCAGCTGCTGAAGGTCATCGATGTCACCCATCGCGTCAAACTCCAGCGTCACCGTCTTTGAGCTCACAGACTCCGCCACCGAATTTCTCGCAATCACCTGCACAAGGAAATGACACGCCATCAATGATGAATAATACCTACAAGTATAGCTAGATTAAAGATCAAAATTTTTATTTTACTTAACCGACAAATCCTTAATTGCGGTAAATCAACTCACCCAGAAAGTGTAATTACTGCCAGGTGTGAAGTGCCCCTCTTGGATGTAAGTGGATGTAGAGGTGGCAGCCACTTCTAAAGAGATGGGGGGCAGGGGTGGCGCCAGCAGGACGGTGTACGAAGTGATGATGCCATTAGGTGCCGCCGGGGGATCCCATTCCACCTGCACTCTGCGACCGGCCATCTGCCGGGCGATCACGCGTAGCGGGGGGGATGGCTCTGAAATAGTCAAATTGAAAATATTACAATCCGGCATAATTATAGAAATAATCTTTGGGCAATATTTTTTTGAAGTGAAAAAGTTTAAGCTGCGCCAATGTGAAATTAAAAATTCTCCACAAAATATCATGTTAGTCAATACTAGCAAGCCGGTCTCTGATGCGCGATACGAGATGGTCACACATCCATTCCCATACCTCCTGGTGTGAGTATAGTACATGAATCGACTACTGCGCATCTATGAAATACACAAGACTGCTATCGAGGGTAGTTTTGTATCAAAGTATTAGGACTTATTGTAACAATTACAATAAGTTAGTTGTAATTGTTACAATAAGTGCTGTTTTCACAGCACTTCTATTGGGTGTGCTAAATTTTAGAGCGAGATAGACAGTTTTGACTGTTTAGACGGCTAACTTATTGTAACAATTATAATACTTTGATAGAAACATGAGGCGGTCAGAGCAGAAGTGGTGTAACCCACAAAAATGTCATGAAAAACTACCCTCGATAGCAGTCTTGTGTATAGAATAGATGCGCAGGTGTCTATAATAGTAGTGTATACCTAATGTTGCTTAAGTTCTGCGTAGGTACATCACTCTGGAAGAGAGTAATGTATGTGCGGAATGGGCAGTGGAGCTATCCCGCCTATTCCCCAAATACATCTTTCTGTGCACATTGTATGCGACACTACTGCATGCCCCCACATTAAATTCCCATGCCTAAACTGTGCAATAAACACTTGGCTGCAATTTTCCGCAACATCTAGTGGTTGCTGTGTGCGGCAAAAGTCTACGTAACCGAAGGAAGAGCGTCGAGAGAAAGCTGATGTATGCAGTGCAGTCACTGCTGCCAATACAGAGAATAGCAGTATTTCTATAGATACAATTTCAAGAATATTAAAAATGTTTTGACATCACTAAATTGCTATTAACCCAATGCTTATGGGCCGCACAAAATTGTGTTTTTGCTAATTGCTTTTCAAATGCAAATTAACACGTTAATTACAAACAAAGGGCCCGTAAGCATTGTGTTAAGTGTTCTAATATAAACAGTTCCATTGGGTACCTTTTTATTAGTCGAAACTCTTTTGCAAACATTCATTCTCATATTTAAAATGTATAACTTTGAACAGTTATATAAATTTTTAGAAACCTCTGAAAATTTTAGAATCAAACTCAAATTCAAATTAACATTTAGTTTTCATTCATGTGAATGCCTAAATAATGCAAAAATTTAGACATCAATAAATTGCTATTAAGTGTTCTAATATAAACAGTTCCATTGGGTACCTTTTTATCAGACGAAACTCTTTAGCAAACATTTTGGCATAAAATAATCCATTTTCAAATAAATATATTGTTTCCACCGGCAAACTTTATGCAAAAATCACATCATACCTCCTTCCCGAGTCTTGGCAACGATATATTTATTGGGAGCGTATCCGCCTTTGGACCCGTTGGCCAGCCTGACGTAGACGCTCATGTTGTATGCGGTGTACGCCTTCAGTCCCTGGAACTTGTAGATGGTGTAGTCCACCCAAGAGGAGGCATTCTTCCAGACGGTGGAGTTGGGCCCCGTGGCCTCCGCGATGGTGGGCAAGAATTGGAACCTCGTGCCCTGAGCAGCCTGTATCCTGCCCCAGTACAACACCACGCTGTCGGCGTCCGTTGTGAACTTGCGGACACTCAATGACGGGACCTACAATTGAGTACATTACATTATTCGCAATTAAAATGCCCTGTGACAAATTTTCCTGTATTTTAAACGGCACAGCAAGTGTGTTTAAAGTGAGACAGAAAAGGATCTATTTGATCTAAAGTAAAAGAGCACAAGGATTTACCTGGCAGAGAGCTGCTTCAATGCTGCTGGAAGTGCAATTCTGTTCATCAGTACCATCGAAGCAATCCTCATGTTTGTTGCAGCGGGCCGACATCGGGACGCACATTCCGGCATCACAAGCAAATTGTGACGATGTACAGACGGTCGAGCTGTTATTCTTTGTAGGAATCATTCCTTTGCCGTTTTTCTGTAGTCGATAAATAACATTTCCACATTATATTTAATATTTAGAAGAAAACTATGGCAGAAATAGTTTCATACCACATTGGTAAACGGTTAAAAACTATTTTACAGGAGAGAGGAATAATGTTTTGAAATTGATAAATCAGAATTTAGAATACTTTATATTATTAGGCGTTTGCTCAACCTACTATGTAGGTCCACACTCAGGGTCCAAACACGTTAAAAAACAATATGTGAATTTTTCCAGTCCCGGGACTCGAATCCAGGATCTTTGACATTATAAGCCAACGTGGTAACGGCTTGGCCATCGTGGGAGTCTTTATATTTATATGAGAATAATTGACATGTCTTCATGTCCTCTGCCTCATAATTGAGGATGGTGGAGCAATCCTGTGCCAATCGCTTCAGTCATTATTAATTCAGTGATGTCGCTTCATCTGGAAGACGCATATAACTTCAATATATTTACTACTTTTTAAAATTACATGGAGGTTTTTATTGAAGGTAACATTTCTATTTAAATTCTTTCGAGATATCAACAATTTTTGATACAAATGACATTTTTGTGATTGTCCATTTGAATATCTTATACAATATTCCGCTGAATCAGTGAACAGTGAAGGAACAGAAGGTTTCTTCACCATCTTTACTGTCAATCCATTTTTTTCATGGTAGAGTCGGTGATTGGGGTTAGTTAACCTATTCCATGCGAGCGTCATCTACAGATGCCAGTGATCGCCGTATACGTAGGCCGCGAGCGGCGCCTAGAGGTGACAGTAAGTTTCTACTGTTGTATTTTCGTTATTTGGTAAGCAACAGAGACGAAATTTGTTTTACGAACTGGCTTCATTATTATTCTACTGACATTTGTCGATTTCTGTCATCCGACATTTATGAAATAGTTCGTAATATAGCAAAGACTCAACCCATATCGACTTCGTTCAAAATCGAAATAATAAGTTTTGTCGATTCAAATTTCCCGCCAGTCGTTTGCGCAATATGCGCAGGTGCATGATGTCATTTGCGACTTCGGCTTTGTTTGGAATAGTGCGGTGATATTGTTTCAACAGTGTGTGCCGGGTTTCGTACGGTTATCGATACCATTCAGTTTCGGCTTTTATAAAATTACTTTGAAAATGCGATTCTGTGATTAAGTGTAATTATTTTAGTAATAATATTGGAGATTTTGTGCATTGTACCCATTAAAATTAATGTAAAATGTGATTAAGTGGTATTTTAAATTTCAATAATATAATTTCGAGTTCACAGATTCTTCAGTGACAATAAGTTCTAGTGACAATAAGTTCATGTAGGTAATTCATTGTGTAGTGAAATATTTAAAGTTAATTTTTGTACATTGCGATCAAAATATCCGCGTGTGATATAGTATCCGTAAAAGAATTTGTATGAATCTAGATGAGATTTTCGTAAGGAACAACATTCTTATTTAAGAATTTTTATTCTTGATAGGTACCTATCTAACTGGATGTCTGATTACTCAGTAATTAGTGCTTAATTACAAAGTGTAAAAAACACATATTTCGAACTAGTTCACCATTGCATTACTTTTTTCACTGGTAAATACCACGTAACACTATTTTTCAATACTACATCTTCTCCATACAAATTGATGAAAAAAAAATTTTCTTCGGGAAATTCGATTTATAGCGATTTTCGCTAATTCGAAATCAAATTTTCAGGGTCCCTTGGATTTCGAATTATCGAGGTTATACTGTATTGAATTTTAAATTCTTGTCCGATAAAATTTTATGTTTAGTGTTTTGAAATAATCCCTCAATAATAAATAAAGTGATTTCGTAATATTTTTTTTGTGCTCTGTAAAATATTAATGTGTTCCGTGTTTGAAGTGAGGTTCCCACGTATTGTGCCCTAATAAACTTATCCATGCCACTTGAAGTACGACAATGACCGCCTGGTATGTACTTATGCATGGTTTTTTACTATGGGACGTGTTTGTTCAAGCTCTGTCGCCTCATTTAAGTCGTATTTGTTTATTTTTAGATGTCGTAAAATTATTAGGAATGTATATTTATTGGTTGGAGCGCCTCTAGGATTTTTAATGACCATTTTCAACGAGTTTTGGTAAATTTATGATTTGTAAAAATCACGCCGCCGACAAATGATATACACTGGGGCGACCATTGCGCGACGAAAAGGTTAAAAGAACATGAGGTATCTTACATCAATGGGGCATCCAATCTCATCAGTTCCGTCGGCGCAGTCGATCTTGCCATCGCACACAGACTTAACGGCGATGCAGGCTCCATCCTGGCGGCACTTGAACTCCTTGCAGTGCAGCGAGACTGAGGCGCCGCCGCGACCCTCGCAACTCTGTTCGTCTTCGCCTGAAAAGCAGTCAGGTGCCCCGTCGCACACCCATGCCGCAGGGATGCAATCACCTGAAAATAATATAATTCGTAGTCGTCTCCTTAAGATCAAACATAATATCAGAAATTGACGTAGAATTGACCTGTTTTGAAATGAGTGAAAATTTACATTTGATACCCGATAAAGATATTTTCATAACATTGCAGAACCAATGACCATTTGAAGCTATTAGTTTCAAAGTTGGTAACCCCCAAATTTTTACTTTTTTATATTTTTGTTGATTCCGATAAAAAGTATTTTACCATCGTATGGACATTCATAAAGTTTTTATGACTATTTAATATGAAATCCAGCTTAGTTTGTTAGTTACACAGAAATAAACAGGAAATTGATTGCAAAGTCGTATATATTCATCAGCCGCCATTTTTAATATTGTACGACTAACTTTATACATGATTTTTTACAAATTTTAATGACGTTAAGTACATTTTATTTTATTATTCGCCCTTTATTATTGTTTGTTACTGAAAGAAAATATTCTATTTGTAGTCCTAAATATGCTTAAACAGTTTTTCAGGTTGATTTCAAAATGGTGGAATATGGAGGTTACCGACTTTGAAGCTAACCAGCCTCATATTACAAAAAATAGAAAAAGAAAAAGTGGAAGGATTCATCCTCGGACTGCACAAGACAATAAATTGTGAACCACGATAATGACACGTAAAATGATCATTGAAAAAAAACCTCACCGTTGGGACACATGTAATTGTTTTTCTTGCATATAGTAGGCGGCTCGATTCCATTATTGTTGGGCGTCGACTTCTTGCTGTCCTCTCCGTTAATAGGAATGGTGACATTCCCGCAGCCCAACTCGTCGGAATTGTCTCCGCAGTCATCCACCCCGTCGCACTTCCACCAGTAAGGCACGCACTTGGAGTTGTTGCAATGGAACATCCAGTTGTGGCACTGACCGCTGCCCGGGAAGATGATGGCGGGCACGATGTTGGTGCTCGCATTGCTGGCCGTGCAGTTCTTCTCATCAGACATCAGCCCATCCTTGCAGTCATCTTCTCCATCACACACCTGACAACAACAGAGTCAAATTAATTGAATTCCTTTATCCAAACTTACACGCAGATGGTGCTTTTATACACGAAAGAGAAACTAAAAAATAGTCTTTATGCCGAATCCGACAAATCCAATTCAGTATGTATCAGGAAAAATTAGGAGCACAGCATCATTTCGTAAACCAAGAAGTAGGCGGGGTTGATTTCTATATTACCAATGTTAGCTATTACTGATGATGTTGAAATCTAAATATTTCTGACCACTTTACCTACTCGTAATCAATTGTTGTTGTTGAACAAGAAAATCTTGTCCACGTGTTAAAACTCTGAACAAACAATCCCGTCCAGTGCAGCTAATCGCACTTCTGTTTTCAAATGAGGAACGCCCCCAAAATTATCATTTCATTGTGGTGTATGGGTCTGTCAATTTACGTATTTTGAAAATTTTTATAATAAAAATGTCTAAAACGATCAGGAGTGATGTCAGAATTATTATTAGTAAATTTTTGGTTTATTGCGAAGAATAAATAGAGTTGCATCTAAAGGGAAAATCAATACATTATTTAAACACGCCTCTAGCATGCGTTGCCGCCATGACAGGTAAGTCACTGAGAAGTCTTCTATATGCGACTTCCTGTTATTGCCGATTTATTGTTGTCAGACAGTAGTGTGTTATTTACAAGAATTTTTATCTTAACTTTGGAACTTTTTGGGATATCAAAATGAAACTTCGAAATCATACACTTCCAATTTTATTATTACTATCGACTAGAGGTGAGTTAGAAATACTGTCACCAGTTTGCGTACTAAGTCTCGGCATGTACTACCCATACTCAGTAGCAGTGGCGGCCGGTGGTTTCCAAAATTGCTTTCATTGGGGGTGCACTCAAAATTTTCTTACCTTATTTAAAAAGCATATCAATTCAGCGTTGTTTCTGTTTAGCAAACACCTCAATCACTTCTCATTAAAGTCTTGAAATGTTTGTAAAAGTTTTTTCTCAATGCTTAACACAGGTAGACATGTTAAGTCAGTCCTGATTCATGGTAAGTATTTCTGAAAGACGATTTAATTCTTTTAATGGTTGAAAAACACTTTTCAATTTCCACAGATGTCATCGGACCATCCTTTTTTATTCTGACTCTTATTATTATTATTGATAAAGTCTACGTTTACCGACATCATTTTAAAACACATATACTTCACTGATTGAACTATAATTATAAGTATTAAGTATTATAAATCTTTTATTCAAAATTTATCATTTTAAAACACATACACTTCCCTGATTAAACAATAAGTATATATAATATATTTATACAATATTATTGTTATGAATTTATTTTTATGAACAAAACTATCGAAATAAGGTGACAAAACACCTAAAAGAGCCGACTATTCGACGACCGCAGAACCATACTGAATTGTATGTAAGAAATAATATTGGAAGAAAATACGAGTATTAAAAAAACAAAACAATAGGTAGGTACGTATTTTTCGACTCTCGACATATCGTCAGTTTCTTCTTCTACAAAAAGCAATAAAACTCCAGCACAATGCCTGCATTGTTAAAAATATGACATCATGCTATACATATTCACTTACTATGAGAAAGAACATCGTAACTAACATTTTAATTTTTTATAAATTATATTCAAATATTTGCAAATATAGAAGGAATAAAGGATCGATCCAAAATATTTATGTTGATAATCAATTTTTATTCAATATCAGCCTATTTTCAATGAATTTATATGAGATTTAAATACAAAAAATCTATTTTTTTATCAATCCTGCTAAATCTCAGTTACTATATTTTTCCGCGTAAATTTTGAGCTCCGTCCCTAATGGTCATAAAAGTTTGTGTATTTATGAGTTATTTATCGTTTTCACGTGTCGGCTTGAACTGTTATTACCCAATGTAATATGAACGGCAAACTAAGATCCATATTTGTGCGTTCCGACGAGCGCACAAATTCGGTGACTGTTTACTGGGTATATGCTTTTGGTATAAATTTACATGGATTAAATTGCGATAAACGAGTGATGACTTATGAATAGCATTGTTGCACATTGAGTGATGTTTAGGAAAAAGCAGTGCAGCGCACATGCATGGTGTTAGAGGAGCCGCCGCTGCTCAGTAGGTGTGGCCAATATACTTGTTACAAAATACTTAGAAGTCCTCGCTAGTAGTGAGTCCGCTAGCTAGTTGGTACTGTTGCTACGTATGACATCATCACCCGCGAACGCCGCGACTCGCTTATGTATAAACAATAGGTGATAAATTTTGTGTAATTATTGGACTACATTCCCTCGGGAATATGGTTACGGCACAGGCTTATTATGACAGCTCACAACATGTTTGAAATAAAAAAAGGCTCAGCGCTCAGTGTATTTTTAGCGATTCTATTAAAGTCGATATTTCAATTCTCTCTTTCTCCCCAATTGTAAAGTTGGTATAGTGAAGGACAGAAATGGTGACTATACTGTAAGAATATGGAGTTAGTTTTAGTTCCAGTTGAGTATGTATTACTAGTAAGTATTTTGGAACAAGTTTCGATACCAAGTATTTTTTTTTATACTGGTGGTAAGTATACTTATGGGCCGTCGATGGAAATAGGCCAAAACGAACCATTTATGACGGTCTCATCTTACGCCGGAACCGTTTATTGCCGTAATAAAACTTGTCGAATGTTCATCCACTTGCCTGCGAATCTGTATATTCGGGCGCCGCCGTGTTCCATAATGCTCCATTCAAATAACGGTATCTGTAGATGCACGTCTATTTGAAACAAGTATTCCTTATATAAAAATTGACAAATATTTTTCTCTATGGTCACTTTTTGATGTCTAGGGGCGCTTAACTGTCAAATAAACGATAAATTTTCGCATTGCCGCACGATATCCCTAGTAGTCCCTATATGTTGAAGTCGCTATTACATACTTTCATATTATTTCTTTTATTTTTCGATTAATATTATATTTTGGCCGGATAATCCGAATGCCGAATAAACGTTATTGAATAAATATAATCATTACAATATAAACAAATAAAAGTAAATGGTTATCGTGATAGTATACCTACCTACCATATAATTATTATGCATAAATCGATTCCAGCACAATCATGTGAATTGAGTTGTTAAAAATATAATATTATATTTATTAGATTATCATGAATCTGCGTCTGATGTGTGTTTACTAACGAGACTCTTAAATTCGAAAGCGTCGCCGCTTTTACGAAATTTGCGGCATTGTAGATTAGCTTCATCTACGAAAGCAAAGTTTAGTATAAATAAAGCAGTCATGATTGAATAAATTGAAGCACCAATTATAGGATCAATTGTAAAATAGATAATACCATTAGACAATAATAAAAATAGTTCACTGAATCGTAATGAAATACGGAAGAAAACAAGTACCTATGACAATTTATTATCAACAAACGCGGGCTGTCAGTTGCAATTTGTCAAAAATCGACTCTGCCAAATTTAGCATTCGCTAAACTTATGGTAGAGGGGCATTAGGTGTTCGGGTTCGGCGAGATGCTTATGTACAAAATCTCCATGAACGCAAAGCATACGTTTCGCACGCCATCTGGCGTAAAATCGCATTCGAAAATAATGGGTGGATGGAGCATTAGTCTTCAAAATCGTCCAGTTGTCCCACCTCTACTATCGACACATTAATTTTTCTGTTCAATACCCGTTTAATTAAGTTTAATTAAGATAATTGAAATGTCTTCAATAATGATTCAGGTGCAAGGGTCATATTATTATTATTTAATCAACCAATAAAAATAAAATGTGTAAAAAAAATTGGTACAATGGAATAAATGAATGTTTTCAAGTTTTAATTAGCACATAACAATGACACTAATTATCAGCTCTAGTACAATGTACCATTACAGATATACTAATTTGTTGCAGTTTGCAAATTTGTTTTTTGTATCGACTAAAATGCAGTTTGACAAGAACAAAATGCATGTAACGTGACTGACCCAAGTGGCGTAGAGACATTTGCCGTTTCCAGGGCACTTAAACATCCAGTCCATGCAGGTGGAATTCTTGCACAGAGTCTTCTGCTCATCGGAAGAATCGAGGCAGTCCACCTCGCCGTCGCACAGCCACGAGTTGGGGATGCACTGTCCGTTGTTTGGACACCGGAACTCGTTGCTGCGGCACGTCACTGGCCGAGATATCTGAGAAGCAAACATGTAATATTAAATGTTATTCATTTCGAAAACAAGAGTGTCTTAAAAACCGTATGGGTCCATACGATGACAAATCTCAAGGCATGTTCAGAGGGACTTGCTGTGAAATTAAAACAGCCAACATGTGAAGGTAATTGTCCAACAATTAGTATGTATAATAGAAAACACATTAGAACCCATTTCACTTTTTATTATTTCTTACTAATGGAACTATAGCCGGTGTGGGGTCCCAGTTGCCCCCAACAATGTTCAAAAATGGAAGGAAGTGGCTTTGGAGATGGTGTTATCTGGTCTCAAAATTGGTCAAATCCATTGTTTTTCATCTGTAAGCTATATGAAACCTTTTGTTTGGTATCTACAAAAATAATTTATCAAAGTAGATCAAATCCAATGTTATTCTATGAAAAATGTATGTAAAATATAAATATATATACTTCGATAAATTATTTTGTAGATGCTAAAACCAAAGTTTCCTACGGCTTACTTGGATGAAAAACATAATGGAACTGACCAATTTTGATACCAGACAACACATATATGGATCGAGGCAGATTCTAGAGGACACCACGACTCACATAGGGTTGTAGCGCCAGTCAGAAGAAGAATTAGAATTGAAATATATGCCCCGAAAAAAATTAATACATGTCTTAATTTGGAAGCATTAACATTTGTAAGTGGAAACCACATGTGACAGAGGTTTAGAAGTAGTAAGTTCATAAATTTGACATGTAACCAACATATAAAGGTAGGACAATGATACATACAGTGCAGTTGAGTTCATCAGAGCCATCTCGGCAATCGTTTTCGCCGTCGCAGTGCCACTTCTTGGAAATGCACTTGCCATTTGTGCACTGAAACTGGTCAATAGTACAATTGTCAAAGTGGCAGCCTATCTCGTCTGTGCCGTCCATGCAATCTTTGTCATGGTCGCACCTGCAATAAAACAATTATTCATTCATATGGTTACACCTGCTGTCTTTATGACAATTCTTACAGTCATATTATTATCATTATTTAGGCATAAAGTCCACTAAAGCAGGCTTACAGGGCGCTCGCGCATTTTCTATGTGAATCATCGAAAATACAACGTAATCAAATACGCCAGCGCACACTGGATTTGACGACGCTTTGTGCCCTCCTGCCCCATGAGTCACCGTTGTGTGCTTTTCAGCCGGACGAATTAACGAAAATACAAAGTAGTCCATTCATTGAACACGGCGAGCAACATCACGCTCTGGAAGCGTCGCCGATCAACGGGCGAGAAGTCATTATTTAATAACAGAGAACTCATTGTTTAGTTATTGCGTAATTACAAGCCCCGAGAAATAATATAATATTTTTATTGCTTTTTTATGAGGACGCTGATAATAATAATTATTTTGTGCTTTTTGGGCCCCTTATTACATAGGTGAAGGGTAATGCGCGGGTGGGAGGGGGCCTACTCAGTAGTGAGCGCACCAAACGTTTTTTTGGTGGGCTTTATGCCTTAGACATACAATATTTTTACGGCGTAAAGGTATGATGCAGATGGCCATGTAACGGTTGATTTCGGTAAGAAATGGACATACAATATTTGTGCACTACTAACCCATTGATAACATCCATTCATAATGAATGTACAAATCGACATCAACCGTTTTGCACACAGAACACATCCGTAACACATTGGGGTTATCTCAGAAATATAACAAAATGGTGTTATGTAGTTAGAATAGATCTGCAAGTGTTGTAATATATAAAGTCCATATTATGATTCCCTATAATTAGAGTCGAAACAGTATAATACCTATAGTAATGTGGAATGCATTTGTCAGTGTCGCAGAGCATCATCTGGGATTCGCAAGTGACATAGTTGCAGCCCTCTTCGTCGGAGTTGTCGCCGCAATCATTGTCACCATCGCACCTCCAGTTGACAGGGATGCACACGCCATTGCTGCACGCAGAGTGTTCCTAAAACAAAATTACATTCATCATTAGCAAGCACATTATATCGGCGAATATACAGTATTCATTATCAAATGAAAAAAATACTAAGTGCTAATCGTCATAAATAAATATGGTTAAAATCTGATGTCATCTATAAATAAATCATGCTAGTAATAACTAACACCTATTACAATTAATTTATTTAATACAGGTGGATCATAGCTCAAAGGATAAAAGGATTTACCCTGACAGTAAAATATGTGAGTTTGAATCCCACTCGGTCCATCTTTTAGGTAAGAATGTTTTGCAAATTTTTTTTTAAATAAATAGTTTATAATATAATATTGTTTATTTCTGATATTCCCAAATTCTGTATGGGTTAGGGGAGTTCTTTTATTGGGTTTGTGGTAAACGTAAATCAAATGTACCTACATCATGTGCCACTGTCACCCGAAAAATTGAAGAACTACTACACCAACACAAAATGTACAAGTCATGCTTTCGATTTTCATTCTATGTCATGTTACAACTTAAAATCAACAGACAAGTAAACTGATCATTAAGAATACTCACCGAACTACACGAATTAGACTGTTTGGGGCACGTCATATTGGCGTAGGGATGCTTTCCACCGGGGCAGATGCACTTGCCATCTTTCACAGACAATCCGTCGGGGCAAAGACAGGAGAAGTTCCCACGCGGCATGCCGAGGCACAGAGCGTCACAAGTGCTGCCCTTTCCAGGAGAACAAGCGTTGGTTCCGACTTGCAGCGAGTGCGAGAAGACCTTGAGGTCCATCAGGCCTGAGAGATTGTCATGGATGGTGTTGACAAGAATTCCATGATCTTTATCTGCGGAAAATATAGCTCTGGCTTTCCAGTCGTCCCAGAACATTTGATCCTTGAAAATTGCCACAGCGAACGGATGCGAAACTTTATCATCGTTGGCTAAGATCTTCTTAAAGAATTGTCCGCTCAGATCGCAGCTCGCTATGTAATCTTCCATGGCGTCTACCCAATATATTCGTTCAGCGATATGATCGACGGTAATACCGTTTGGCCATTCCACTAAAGGTTTACTAAACAGTTTCTTAACGTCGCTTCCATCTAAATTTGATCGACAGATCGAAGGATTATTAGGAGCCCAATCTGTCCAGAATAGATATCCAGCCGTAGGGTGTACGGCGATACCTCGAGGTTTAGTCAAAGTTTCCGGTCCAAGAATAGTACGCCTCATTCTACCTTCGGTATTCAGATCAGTTCTTATCGCTTCGATCTTGGCTTTCATACCGTCGACAAAGAATAAAACATTTGAAATCCAGTCTAGCGACATGCCTTCTACGCTAGCTAAATCGGTATGAACGATGATTTCATTCGAACTGTGTCCATTTCCAAGACACTGCCTCGCAATGACATCACTGATAATATCAGCCCAATACAGGCAATTATTTTTTAAATCAAATTCGATTGCAATAACGTTTTTAAGGCCTGTAATCGGAAACAGTTCAAATTTATTATCGCTAAGATTAATCCTGGCAATTTTATCTCGTTGGGCTACGATGAGGAATTCCGTAGTCTCATTCATCGGGCACGGAATCAAGTCGGGTAAAAAGTTGTAACCGTAACCGTCCACGCATAGATCTCCGTCAATTTTCCTATAGCCCTTGGTCCTGTTGTAAAATTCGCCAGGTTTGCAATGGGATGGTACGGCGTACGGATCAAATCTTACGATAGTCTTATTTCTTATGCAGTGTGACGGATGAGCGGTAGGCACGAAGCCGAAATCACATTCGAAATCTTGCCTGTCGCATTGGCACACTTCTTTCTTGACGGGCCTGTCGTAGCTTTGTCCATTGTAGCAATTGGCATGCGGAATTCGTCTTTGGTAAGTGTCAGTCACACCCAATACGCAAGGCACCTTGGAGCCGATTTCCGTGGAAGACGGTGACCAGTATTTGTAATCGTCGATGGTACAGTTGTAGGAGAACGCTTTGAAAAGGTCCACTTTGATGATGATCCACTGGTGGTGTCCTTTACCGGAGCCGAACATGGTGAATACTGTGGTGTTCTCACCGGGTTCAGTCATTAAGCCGTAGATTTTGAGGTCGACGTCATTGAATCTGCGAGATTAAAAATAATACATTCTTTTACAGATGCAAACAATTTTATTCATGCTTAGCAGTAGAAACAAAATCTATTGACAGTAAAATTAATTCAATAAGTAGTAAATAAATAAGCTCACGTGATATTAACCCAAATTAATTACAATAAAGCCCACCTAGCTACCTGTATTGCCTGAGCAAAGTATATTCTATATGTCTCTCTCTAGTGATACCATCTTAATATACCAGTCGCATAGAAAAGCTATTGTTTAGCTAATTATTTGCAATTTGCCAAGGAATAGCGAAAATATTTTTTCGTCAACGTCAACACCTGTTCTCATACATTTTGAATGGGTTATTACCAGGGAAGTCAAAAATAATGGAAACGGGTAAGGAGTAGCAAGTAATCAATCTCAAGTAAGGAATAATGCATGATAAACTTAAACACGTGTCAATAAGACGCCATACATCGAATACTGATAACTGCTCTCGGTTTATGCATTGATGCTCATTTAATATTGGTGTATTACACACACTATTGCACGTACATAATGCGTGTCTCATTTTCGTAGGACACTCACACATTCAAAGCCCTGCATCAAAATACAGTGTATTGAATATTGCCTATTAGAATTCTATTTACTATCTGTTCTGTGGTTATTACGATATATTCCATTGCAATTATATAGATGCTTGTTTGCTCGTGCTGCGTATATTTTAAATATCGCAAAATAAATCGATTTACATTATTTAACTAATTTTGTATCGTGATCAAAGTAAACATTAAATAAACATCTTCGGCATCTCGATGCCTAACTATATTTATATTTTAATAGATATCATCAATACTAACTGGTGTGTCATCCATTTCTCTCCCTCATCGGTGGAATACAATATCTCTCGAGTTTCCCCGCGGGTCTTGAAGTATTTAACGGCTGCCAGGGCTCCTCCGTGGTCTCCGTAATTGAAGAAGTAATAGTCCTTAAGTATCTGCTTCCACGTAAGGCCAGCGTCTCGACTGATGAACACTCCGGGATGTCCTTTCAAGGAAGTTCCGACGACTCCCGTGGCCATTATTATTCCCGGCGCTGATTTTGAGCTCATTATGGTGGCAGACCTACAAAAATAAATTGCAAAGAAACCCTATATACATGTTTACACCCTAGATACAACAGGGTGTGAGGCCCAATGCCATTAAATTTAGTAGTGTAGTCAAACAGAAGTGTAATATTTATTATGTAGTAGAAGTGAAACAATTACAAAAGCACTAATGTATTGTGACCTCACCGGGGGAATCGAGCCTGGAGTCCTCGGATGAGTAACTAGTGTCTTACACATTGAACTATGAGGGCTATGGAATTATTTTAGCGTAGGACAATTTTCTTTTTGATTTTCATATATGCAAGCAAAAGCATGTCTTATATATCCAAAAAATTAAAAAGTCATTGATCATCAATATGAATACGTGTATTAAATAAGGCTCTAAGTACCAAAAAGTAGTATTGCCTGTAGTTACAAAATACCGAGTCATTGCAGTAAAATTTCATGAAGCAGACCTTTTGAAAAATGTAGTTTTACAGTGTGAAGCAATCACGGCAGCTTCTATAATTTTAGGTATTAAGAACTCGCAAGTATCAACACACCATCGTCACCTATTTTATATTGGATGCCGTTGACCACTGCAGTACTACTTACACCATTATAAATAAAACACGCCAACGGACTTACAACGTCGACAGGTTTAATTATTTTGCTGTATTTTTTTAACTTGCTTGAGGCACTTAGATTATAGTTGAAGTTATTGGCGTTGGTATGTAGAACATTTTTCTATAAAAATGTCAGTTTTATGTTTTTGGTACTTAGCGCCTTAATTAATACACGTATTCAATTGATCATCTAACATTGAATGAGAACTATCATAATTATTACCGTGAAACGGGATAAAGTTGGCTAAACTTCTGGCTGAGATGCAGACTGCAGTCGTCTTTGAGCACGCATGAAATGGGTTGGCCATCATCGTCTTCCTTGGGCGGCTTGATGGACTCCCAGGTGTTGCCGTGGTCGAACGATATCAACGAGACGAGGTGCTCTGGCCCGATGTTTACTCCGGACGGCTTGGTCACCACCTTGGATGCGATGTAGATACCGCGCAACCCTTCCACTTTGTACAGATCTACGAAGGTCTCTTCGGTGACGTCGCTGGAGAGAAACAAAAGGGATCCCACATTAGATAGAAAATGACAAGCGGTCATTTAACGTTTACCATAAATCGTAAAATTTTAATATTAGATTTTTTTTAAAATAATAGGTGAAGTTATGAGGTGAGATCAAAAGAGAGTATAAAAATAAATGCGTTCATTCTCAATAACATGCTATATGTGGACGGTACAGTGCTCATTGCAGACAGTCAGGTTTACAAATACTTTTTAACCTTCTCTTTATGATGGAAAAAAATTCCGTCTGTTCCGTTACGTTAGGTAAAAGGGAAATGTCTATTTTGGCAACGTATATAAGTCTAATAAGGTTTCATAATCATTATTTGCTATTTGCTTTACACATAAAGTGATGAAATAGGCATCAAAACTTAAATTATAATCATACAAGTATTTTAATTTACCCTATGTAATTCGTGGGCAGTAGAAGAAATCGCAATCTGCGCAACTTCAAGGTAAAGTCGATGGCAAACCTATGGCGAGCATATGAGATGATTTTGCATGGCACGCGAATGTTTTATTGTGATGGGAAAAAATACTTATAATAATATTTAAAAAAATATGTTTTATATAAAATATCTTCGGTTTTTGATATTATTTTTTACCAATCGAAAACGGAAACGACGATATTCATGCATAAATGATAGATGATCGCATTGTATAAAAAATAGCAAGCAAATACTGTTTAAGAATAAGCATTAATTTTAATGTAAATATACAATTATTGTATGGGTCGGTCCTTTTATTTTATCTTTTTTTTTGATTTATCTGTCACACATAATACCTATAATCACACTGACCTCATCAGGCAGCGGGGGAAGTCACGCAGCGAACCTATGATTTTGATTGATTTACAATGATTGAGACCAATCGGGCAATTAAAAATATTCAAACCTGATTAAATTTATCGGCCAGCATTCAAATATAAACAGCTGTTAGTTATATTGCCAACAAAAAATTATTTAAAGAATAAAAGATATGCCTTCGGCTAGAAATAAGGTGAAAGGTAGAATATCAATATATTACTCAATTGTAATTTTTAATTTTTTTTAACAGAATTCTTTTAAACTATTTTTTCCCCGATGAAAAATTGCTCGGCACATCAGTCGAAAAATAGTATTTGGGAGATTTTGGCACCCGTACGTAAAAAGGTTCGCCAACCTCGGTGTAGTATATAAGCCGTGCAAGTTTCCTCAATATTGGTCAAGCAGTTTTTGAGTTTAACAGGCAAAATAAAAAAACTATATTTTATGATTAGGTATTATGCGAAATAGAAAATAGAAGTCATTGGAAATAGTCAAAAGCCGATCAAAACGCAAATATTTCCATTGAATTATATATTAGTATAGATATGAATCAAAGTAGCAATAACAAGATAGTGTGATGATACATGACTCATGTATTTGCATTATTGTATTTACATTAAATATTATATACTATGAAAACAATTAGTATAATACTAATAGTTTACATTATTCTTGGAATTTTAAAATTGATTATATTTTAACAGCATAATCTCATTGTTTCATCAGCTGACATTGTCAATAGGCGAACCCTTTGAACTCTGAATCAAATGTTCAATGAATAGTAAATTCGTAAACAGATATGCATGACACAACAATAAATTAGGTATGCATTAAATTAATCATTTATCCATTACAAAATTAAATTTAAAACTAACACAACTGAATTAGTCACATAAAATTGCAGTTAAATATATACTTAATACCTACTATAATATTGATTCAATGACACAATATGTCAAGAGGAAATCTATATGAATTTTTTTAAAAATTTCAAGGTTTCGACACTATTTTCATAAGAAACCTTACGAATTGAAAATATATATGATTCTTTTGAAAGATAGATTTATTTCAGTAAATAATTGTCTATCAATCCGATCTCCAGGGGATTTTGTAAACCAAGTCAAACGAAATTTCGAAGAAATAAAACCTATGATTGTCTATTTTTCTTTACTTACAATATCGTAATAGGTATTTATCGGTGGCGAAGGGTGGAGGTAGGCTGTTAAGATCCAACATAAATAGTGCACAGTACACAAATGATGTTGGTTAGTTTTTAAAATTCAATTATTAAACCCTGCGAAACCAAGCCATAATAGATAATAGCCAAAAAACATTTTATAGACAGAAGAATTTATCTATTATGGTTTGGTTTAGGGAGGGCTTTACGATTTTAAAAAAACTAACCGACACATTTTAGATATTTTATAGATAGAAGAATATTTTTTATCGATTACGGTTTGGTAATTTAAAAAAAAAATTAACAAACACCACCTGTAATATGTATTCTTAATTCAACGAAAACAAATCAGTATGACTGAAAAAGTGTGCACTATTTTTGTCAGATCACTCATAGCATACCTTAACTATTATGGTTTGGTTAGATAGGGTTTAATTGAATTTAAAAAACTAACCAACACCATCTGCAAATTGTATTCTAGTTCAATGAAAACAAATAAGTATGACTGACATAGTTTAGTATGTTCTATTTATGTCAAATCTTAACAGCCTACCTCCACCCATCGCCACTGCTTGATGTCATACAGTCTTGCGAGTACTGGAAGTAATTGACTGGCGAAGGGAGACAGAGAACCAGATAGAGTTAAGGAATCCGCTTGAGGCGGACAAGGTTTGTAGCCGAAGCTGTGGCATAAATATCTGTCACTATCTGTAATTTGTATTCTTAATTCAACAAAAACAAATAAGTATGACTGAAAAAGTGTGCACCAAAACACAGACTTCATAGAGGAGATGGCCACACCATCGCTGGTCCAATCATATCATCCAGTGATACCCAAAAAATATTAAAAGACCTAAACGGCGGTCGATGAGATACAGTAAAACCTCGTTAGTAAGAACACTGATAATTCTAAATTCGTCGTAATTCGAAATTCTCCCAAAAAAAAAGTCCCTTGAACATTATTTTCATATAAAACCATTTCGTTAATTCGAATTTCGTAATTCAAAATGATTTCAGAGTCCCTGGCATATAAAAATATTCAATAAATCGTAATAAAGTACACTATTTCATGAGCCAGCCATTGAAAATTGTGACGAGACTTTTCTTAAAACATCAAAAAATGCTTATTTTATGATGGTAATAAAAATAATCCTGACATTTTATGACCCAATTCGGTAGGCACATTGACTGACCAGAAACGAAATAAATGAAAATCAAAAAAAAAAAAATTACAAAATTTTAATATTTTCTCCCCATACATTTCGTAATTCGTAATTCGAATTTTTTTTCGATTTTCGGTCCCATGGAATTCGTATTAATGAGGTTTTACTGTATTTAAGTTAACTGGAAGTACGTAGCAACGTTACTAAAATTTCACATGACCAATGAGTTTAGGGCTGGCTCTGCATACGCACACATTGTATGTGATATTCGATCAGCCATATGGCTTAATTGTTCACTAATCGTAATATGATAATATGACATAATAGATTTTGGTATACCTCTAATTTTTTTTAACATAGTAACTACTGACCACCAAGAGATAGCTTAGTCACTATTGAATCAGAAACAGTTGGATTGTTGATATATTATTACTAATATGCCAAATGTTTACTAAAATTAAATAAATCATTTTTATTCGACGTAGGATGATTCACATTGGTAAATAATTCACCACAAATTCACATTCTATAAATTTTATAAATGTTAACCAAAGTCACAAGATTTTTAGATTTGCAATGCCGTCAGCAATCATCAGATTTATCGATATATGTGTCAATACGTCAACTGAATGAAAAGTATCACGTGTCAATTATTTGTATGTACATATTATGAGGCGTCTATTTCCGTCGCCATAATATGGTCAAAATATAACAAAATACGTAAATACATAATAGTCTATGTCGACTGCTTAATCTGCATTCATTTTGATGACACATAATTTCTGGTTACATGTAAATTGTACGTATTACATTTCACCGTAGCACAGTTCGCCGTGAGCTTTCTAATCGGAAAGGGTTGACCGTATACCGAGTGCTTCAGAGTCAAGTCAGACAACGTTATCTACAAAAAAGGGTTTTTTTTTTTTGAGATAACGTTATTTTACATTTATGGCTACATGATAGTCAAACAACGTTATGTCAATCTTTTCTAATTTCTTAAGTCATCAGTAAAGTTTAACGCTAACTACATAAGTTACCCTTGTTTTCATATTTTTTTAAAACTATCCCTATAAATTTTAACATCATCGTAAGCAAGATAAATGTACAATACACAATAAATTATAAAATATTAACATTAGGTTTTAAATAAACATTTCCCTTGTTGAGTTACAAGAATCTAAAATAACGATTTTTGGCTCTCCTGTAAAGTTGCACTTTTGTAGATAGTGTTGTTTGACACTAAGCCCTCGATACTATACGGTCATCTCAGATTTTGGGAAAATTCAAGAATTCATGAATGAAAACCTAACCTAACCTAACAAATAATCCAGTACATCGGTTATTTTCAAAATTTGTTTGCCGTGGCTACCTGTAAAGTGTAAACAGACAAGAACCGTGTTTTATTAAAACATGAATTTTATCTCAGTACTAATACGACCCAAAGAGGTTGGACGGTCTTTAATATACGACCATATATTTCCGATACAACATTTCACGGTGAAGTGTGATACGGCGAACTGCATACGTACAAATTTCCGGACACAATGTTTTCTATGCTCACACGAAATTTAAAAATCCTTAACCTATAAATAAATGCGTTATGGTTCTTCACACAAAGCTGCCAACTGCGCTTGCCAAATTTCCAATATTGTAAATGAAACAACTCCGCTCTTTACATAAATTTTCTTTATAAATCGGAGGGAAGTTAAAATAATGTTTTAATTCATAGTGCAGCTTATTTGTAAAAAAAAAATTTCCAAGTGTATTTTTCAATTGTTAAATTCCATTCGATAGTTAAATTATCAAGGTTTTTCTCCTTCCTGAACAATTTGCCCAAATGGAGTTAGCCGATATGCCGATTAAGCAGTCGATGTGTAATTTCAAACAATATGTATAATTTCCAAAACTTGCCAAAAGCATACAAAAAGAAAATGTCTATAGGTTTTTACATGTCGTGTAAAGGTCGAAATTGAAGAATTTGTGAGCTAACATGAATAATCTGTAGACTATGTAGGAAAGACGTACATGTCCAGGCGCTCACAAAAAAGAATGGTCCGTTTTGAAAAATATCCAGATTAAATTAATTATTGATTTTTTAAGGTGGTGGGGTTAATAAAACCCAACTCGTGGCACTGACTTTCGCACTTACCTTCTATTTATAGCTTCTCGTCGCTTCATCCATGAATCCCCCCCCACACACTTTCCAGGCACATTCCCCATACCCAGACACTCTTTGAGTCTAGTGATGAACACATTCTGTATTTGCTATGTAACCTATTTTTCTTACAATGTTTTGTCATGTGTTTTGTTCGCTTCGTGAAAATAAATAAATTTGAATTAAGATATCGTCCATGTTTTGTAAAAAGGGCGAATTAACCATTTTGGCGAAATTGAGATTTTAATGAAAAAACAATATGTACCTCACTAGCTTTGTGTAAAAATGGCGAATTTGGTTTCTCCACAGGAAAATACTTAAAAACGATAATCGCAAGGGCGAATATCCACTTAGTGTTACGGATAAAAGGAAATGTGACATATTAGGCCTTTTAAAATATTATATTATAAAGCCTATTATAAAGACAGTATTCTTTCTAAGCTTTATTATAAACTTGTTAGACATTTATAATCAATCACAGGTAATTAAGTAAATAAATGTCAAAAGTTACAAATTAGCATTTTGGTTAATTCGTCCTTTTTTACAAAACACCGACAATATTATGGCAAGGTTAAGATAGTATGTAATTGCAAATGTTCAAATTGCAGCATTAATTTTCCATTAGGAATTTTGCAATAAACAGATATCAATGCTTACTTGAGCCAGCTATTTTTCCACGTGCTGTTGGGGAAGTAGCAAAGGATGGACTCCAGACTGAGCACAAAGTTGAACTGGGTGAAGTCTTTGTTGATCTCGGAGACATACAGGTTGGCCTGCGAGTCAGTGTGGGAGACAGAGACGAAGACCCTTGTGCCGACAACGTCCGCCACGTGGAACTCTTTGAGGTCCAGCTCCGTTTGGAACTCCGCTTTGATGAACGGGCCGCGCTGATACGAGATGAACAGGTCAACGTTTCCCTACAAATAAAAAAGGGCAGAGATGATGAAAACGGCAAAATGTGGATCTAGATAGGGTCCACTGGCTGGGTAAAATTTGCACATTGTTTTTTTTCATTCAATATATATATTTCAACCCAAAGTCTTTTCTTAGTACTAATACCTTGAGGAGGACGAACTCAGGTGGTGTGATGAGTGAAGTCCTGGTACTTTGGGGATGAGAGAGAGGCATCGAGGATTCGTGTTACGCATTGTGTGTGTTTATAGGTTTTGACATCACATAATATTAGGCAAAGGCATAGTAAGAACGCAATTATTTAATTTGATAATGCTCCGCGCAGAGCTGGGTTTATTTATTCAAAACATTGCAGTTACACAAGCATTGATTTTACGGGTATATTATAAAGATTAGATAATTAAACATAAGGGGTGGGCGATTATTATAGTTACACTCGTCACATGTCACTGATGGGCGGATTAAGATTAACTGGGGTTACGCTATATCGCTGATGGATTGGTTCACTTTAATTGGAGTTACACTGTATCTCTCTTTCGTTATATTTTTATTTCGGTAGATTAATTTAATGATCGGGTCACTCCCCGCAGAGCAACGCATGACTCCGAAACCAAATCGGTCCGTCTTTTCGCTGTAGGGATGGTTTGCTCACTGAATTTTTTCAAAGAGCATGTTGGTTAGAATGCGGGGGATGCATCACATCGGAGTGGGGGTGAGAGGAAGCTATTCGGCCAACTTTCGAAAATCTAACGGTAATTTATTTTGTCATCTCTGCGGAGCGACCTTGGTTTCGCAGCCGATGGTTTCGCCGGCAGATATGTTTTGTTCCGCACTTTGAGGGTGCGTTTATTTACTTTTGTAATAATGTTTCTTTGCAGACAGGGCTTGTCAAAATTTAGTTGGGGGTGTTTTGATATTTTTGCTAGTCAAAGAATCTAGTTTATTACAAGTTTTGTTTTTGTTTTGTTATGTCAAAGTATAACTTCTAACACACGTACGTAAGTACACACACCGATTTTTTTTTTATCAAAAAATGATTACCATTTAACAAAATGAGTCACAAATTAAAATAATTGGCAAATTTAGATAATTTCAACAAGTTTTTATCACAAAATGCAACAATTCAACAGGATATGCAGAATTAAAACAGATAACAATATCGTCAGCTAAGTGCGGATTCGGAAAATAAACCGATTTTAAAAATATATTTTTACCACATACTGTCACACAAGAGACAAAATACTACGGAATTCATCAACGAATCAAACATAATGACAGTAAAATGCAGGTTATAATATGGTGTCAAATCATAATTTTTCGTAATAGACCAATTTAAAATAATCATTGCTTTCTATCAGTATTTTCTTGCTGGTATACTGGAATCATTCTACAGTGACACCATTGTCATGTTGTATAGCAAATGTATTGATTTTGTTTGCTAACACTGAAATAGGAATTGTAGCAAACATAAGAAAATATTTATGCGAATCGCACATGATGCCACTGTAGAATGATTCCAATATCCAAATATTCATAGGAATAGTTTCTTTTTTTTTTTTTTAATAATTTTGGTATTTTACTATTATGACTACAATGAAATGTGTGAAAAAATTTGACATGCGTCACTGACGAATATGAAATGATACTTGCGAATCAGTCCATAAGAGTAAGTAGTCCCAGAATGTTAGAATAGTTAGAATTAGAAAGAATAATAGAATTTAATTTCAAAGTGACTTATGAACTTATAGTCAAATATTATTAAAATCGCACCCAGGGAATAATAGTGGCACAACTCGAAAAACTTGTTTTTGCAGAAGAGCAGTTTGAATATTTTATTTTGGTATGTTAAATCAGTTTTATTTTTAATTTACTTTGTAATAGCGTGACGTTGGCACACTTGGGTCATCTCATTTTGAATGTTATCCGCAATAACAATGGCACAATGATCAGTATGCCACTATTTCTGCTTGAATTTAAGTAAAATGTTATAATATGATAATAACAGGCCACCATTGTATTTTTAAGAATTATGCCGCTATTTGTTCGGATAGAAATGATATCTTGGAACATTTCTGCATACTTATCTCAAAAATGACAAATTTGGACTTGTGCCACTATTATTCCCCGAGTGCGAAATATACATAGTAGGCATATAAAACTTTTATTTCATTGATATTTCAATACAAACTTTTAATATTTCGTTAGGTTACAAAAAAAGCTCTGAAGATTGGATAAATAAACAAATATAATATAAAAATACTCAATATTCACTTTTGAAAGAATCATATTTGAAGGGCACACGGTAAAAACAGGCTCATCGACACAATGATAATTTTGCAGGAGAGCGAAAAGAGGAATGAAATCGTAATTGGTTGGAAAATGGGTTTAATATTAAGTAAAATAATTTATATATTGATTTCTAATATATTTTTTTGAAATAAAATTAATCAAGACGTATCCTACGTTTTTGTGCAGTTTTTTATACCGTGTCCAGAAGTTTGTGATGTATGCAGTCCGCCGTATCACACTTCACCGTGAAATGTTGTATCGGAAATATATGGTCGTATATTAAAGACCATTCAACATCTATGGGTCGCATAGTACTGAGATAAAATTCATGTCTAAAAATAAAACATGGTCGGTTTACAGGAAGCCAGCGGCAATTCGTGTCATTCTTGAATAAAACACAAGGGAAAGACAATAGAAAATAGATAGGTATGTAATTAAATTAGAAATACAGAACGCGTAATTTTTTCATCTCGGTGCTATAGACATGACAGTATAGTATACTGTTAACTTTTTCCGATAAGAAAGCTCACGGCGAACTGTGCTACGGTGAAAAGTAATAAGTACAAATTACATGTGACCGTTTTATACACAATGAGCTGATTTTTGCCTTGACTACACTTTCTTCTCCTTCATTTATGAAGCAGGGAAATCGTTTATGCTAGGTAGTTTTAAGATACCATTCTATGTTGTTGGTATTTAAATCTCAAAAATATGCAGTGAGTGCATGGCCCCCACAAGGAGGGGGGGGGGGTAGGCTGACAGGGCTAGGGTCCAGACTTAGGAGGGGCCCGCCTTTGCAGGTCAACCAAACCAGTTTAAACACACACAACAAATTTGCTCTAATAGTAAAAAAAGTCAATTATAGTACATAAACATCTTGGCTACGTGTTAAAACTGTGAACTAACATGCTCCGCCCATTTTTAACCGCATTTCCATTGTAAACTAACAAACTCCTCCCATTTAGCAGACAACAGCGCCTACAAGCGTAGCCAAGAAGATGTTTTCGCACAGTAGACGCTAGCGCTATTAGTCGAGTAGAATTTTATTTTATATTTAGTGTGTTTCCTGACTAATAAAAATGACTATTTATCCCACATGGCGAAGGGACACATGTTACTTGGCTATCACAAAAGGGAGTCGCGATCAATGCTTTATAATATGATGCTGAGTGCCGACAATTCAATCGGATTTATTTAAAAATATCAAAGATCGCTAAAAATACACGAATATTATTTAGGAAACACTACAGTGTAAAACATTACCCTGCCCTTAACCTTAGCGATAGGTTGGGGGGCCCGCCAAACATCGTGGCCTGGGGGGCCCGCTTCAGGATGTGGGGCCATGATGAGTGTAGTTTTGATGTGTACTCTTCATTTTTTTGTATTCATAAGATGTTTGTAATGAAAACAAGTGACTTGAAACATTGGTACTGTTCGGTTAAACCGGACACAGCGGAAAACGCATTTATAGCCGATAAACTGGATTATTTGTTAGGTTAACCTAACCAAACCTAACCTAACCCAACCTAACCGAACCTAAACTAACCCAAACTAACAAATAATCCAGTTTATCGGCTATTTTCAAAATGCGTTTTCCGCTGTGTCCGGTTTAACCGAACAGTACCGAAACATTCACTTTTTATTAATTGAGTTAGCATTTAGTTGGTAGAATTCCATTTTACAAGAAATGAAAATATAATTCACTTTCATATAATTCACAATCATTCACTTTTTGTTGAGTATCCTTTACTCTGCGGAGGTCCGTATGCTCCGCTTAGGTGTAAACATGGTAATTTACCGTTTTAAAGTATTCGGGGAAATGTAAAGGTTTTACCACTACTACAAATGTAAACAATATTGGAGATAGTTTTCCGGTATTAGTAAATGTTGTGTTATCTATTAAGTCATGTTTAATATAAATATGTCATCATAATTTTCAATTATCTCAATAGATAAATAAATACATAGAAGGTTGGAATGTCACATTTCTGGCAACATTGCAAATGTTTACTGCATCAAAATAAATAAACACACGGTCTTTGTAGATAATCAATTTCAACAACAAATCAGAAGTCGGTAAACGGCGACCATGATGACGTTTGTTGCGCCCCGACTGAATTCAGAAAGTTCACTGTGAAATGATCGAATTAAAAAAAACCCAAATATTTGAGCAGCCGAGCAATTTTTGTACAATGAAAAAAACATTTTTTTAAACCATGTTCGATCCTAATGCTGTGATTACATTATGATCATGTTACGTGCTGGTACGGCGATAAATTTAGTCTATGGTTTCGTCATTCCGCAGAATATTTTGAATGAGCACTACCTCTATAAATACAATTACGGAAAGTGCCAATTCAAATTTATTAGTATTTTGAATTATTATTCATAGTAATTATTTATAACGTACGTGTGCGTACGTTAAAATGACTTGCGATATTGCATCCATAGATAATATTTTGAACAGAACCCAATCAGCAGACCATTGATATTAGACATAAACACCAGACAAAGATAATAATTTAATAGAAAATCCAGAGAAAAAAATAAAAACAAAGAATGCGAGCCGAAAATGTAAGAAAAAATGTTCATTGAGTCATGTGGTTGCCGATTTAGAGCAGTACGTGTGAGGTGCCTCATTCTTATTCTGGCGATTTCGGCAAATTTTGCCAACTCACAATGTTCGTTTAAAGGTTTAAAGGCACATATTTCAATGTATTTGTGTGACAAAAATTGTGGAGTTAAGGACTTAGAACCCTTCAGAATATCACTAGGCTTGGCATATAGATTGTATTGAAGTATAAAACTTGTTATAGAATTTTTCGGCATTTAGACCCTATAGACTTTCAACCCTTCAATTATTGAACATGATGTAACTAAGGAGAGATAATTTATTAAGGGAAAAGATTGGCTCACCTTGCCGGCTTTCTTGGAGGCGAACATAAATTCATTCTTGATTTGGAAGTCTTCCACATCGTCGATGATTTGCTTGAAGGAGTAATTCGTAGGGCTGGGTGCCACCAGGATGGCAGAGTTTCCAAACGGTTTGGCCCTCTCCACGTAGAACTGGTAAGGGTGGTTAGGCCCCGATGTCCACGTGAATGACTTCACATATTCTTCGATGGGCTTGAACGTCAAGCCACCGTCTTGCGTCAAGTACAGCTGAAAGAAAAGAAATCTGTTAATTGATAAGGAAAAATGTTGGTCAAAGAGATAAGTGGTCCTCGCATTGGTTGTGGTTGAAAAAACTATCAAATTTACAACGAATGCCATCTATGACTAAGAGAGTAACTGCAACACCTAATTAAATCGAAAATATACATATATATAAAAACGTTAAGATGTAACCTTTTCTACACTAATTTTGTATCCAATATTATACTTGCGCAAAGATGTTGAAGAGAACTGTCTTCTATATGGATCACTGGCAAGGGGTGGAGGTAGGCTATTAAGATTTGACATAGATAGTGCACACTAAACTTTGTCAAAATGTGCTACAGGATGGGAGCATCAGTCTGATAACATTTAAAACACCAAGAAAAACGACATTACACACTTTTTTCCCATAACGGCAGTATACCGTGACATCACGTGACTGTATGCGACGTGCATCATAATATATTTGTCGCAACACAATGACTACGGGCACTTAACATTAATATTGTAATTAACGTGTTATTTGCATTTGAAAATCGATTAGCATAAACACAAATTTGTGCGTCCCGTAATCATTGAGGAATCAAATAATGAAAATCAAAAAGTGATCGGAAATGCCAAACTTAGCGATGTCAAAATGTGCGTAGTTTATCAACTTAACCATATTTCACATATTGAGTAAATGCGTTGAAATGTCATAATAGAAATTGTGCATAAGAAACCTTCTATGTATATAGTTTTTTTATACTTAGAACTGTAGATATGCATTACGAGTTCAACAACTTTCGATTGACATCACCGAGTATTTGCAGCCACACAAAGTGACAAGATAACAATACAATACTGATATCAACAACCATAATAGTGTTATGTCATAAGGGCATAATAAAAATAATCACAAATTACATACTTAAAAATTACTAAAATTTATTAAAAATGCACACTCCGTAATTTTTATTTTGTTGACCCCCATTGATGGGTCAGTGTAATAGATATTGTATGACACGCTTTTTTTTTTAAATATTAAGTAAACAATAATTTTAAGCGATGAAATGCTTCCATTCAAAAAAAAAAATAATGTGCTGTAACCAGCCAATGTCAAATGAAGCTAACGATGTTACAAAAATAAATTAAATCGAGAATAGAACCTATCATGTTTAAAATCTACAACTACTAATAATTGCTTTATAACAGGATGTATATTATATCATCTCTGTTCTGGCAGAATACACTAACTGGAGAATACTAGTTTTGAGTAATTTGACTTTGAAGTTGTTAAAATGTTTGAAATGGTCTATCATGTAAGTTTATTAAGTAATCATAAAAAGGTTGACTTTAAAATAAGGACTGTTTATTTATTAAGAAGGTTTCCAGACGGTAAAGTTTGAAATAAGGAACATTTTGGTATAACTAACTCAATATGTCATTTTTTCGAATTAGTGTCTTCTGCCAGAACAGTGACGATATTATATTATGAGGTGTCTATTTTCAAAAACTGATTACAGATGGTCAAAATTTAATGAAAAAAAAATCATCCAGGGTTACAGCCGTTGGGGAATTAGGTTGTGTGAATAGAGTAATAAATGAAAGTACTTTGTTTTAAGCGATTTGTTTTGTAGATGTAACGCTTGGTATCTAGGCCGTTGATGATTTTCTTTCTTCGTCTAGAAAGTCTAAAACGTTCCGAGGCAGTGAGTGGCACCTTTTTACATTCCTTGTCAGTTTTCTTTATTTCATATTGTATTTTCGTATACTATACACCGACATATACACACATATGGTTAGAGCTTGTCAAGACAAATCGTAGGATACCTCATATGTTTTTCTGGGATACAGTATAGGTTCTATGCACGGTGATTATTAGTCTACTTACGGCATTCCTGCCCTCAATAGCGTAACACATGAGCCCTTCCCCTGTATTGTTGTCGATAATGCGAGGCATTATCACAAGAAACTTTTATCTGTTATCCATTTATAATGCCACTTCACTCATTGTAGTATCTTGAATAATTATGAAATTTTAATTTTTTTTTTTTTTTAAGGTCATGATGCTACATAATATGTACCACAAAAAGACATAGTTGTACGTCAACAATGAATGTCTCTAGTGAGCCCACATGACGGAAGTGAGTGTCTTCAACATGGTTGTCATTTATGGCAATTAAAAGACAAAATAGTTAATACGTATTATGGCTTGTCTTTGTTGTTTCGAATGTGTAATGCACTAAATTAAAGTGTCAACCGTAAATTTCTGTTTTGTTATTGTTGTAATTTCCATGAGGATTACACAATTTACGCAGTTGATCGGTCGACTCGAAATGAAAAGAAATCCACCTCATCTGCCGATATCAACCTTGTCAAATAGTTAAGTATACCAAGTGATCAGTACTCAAAAATATTCACATTTGTCATGGCCTCGCCTCAATGGTGTATTTAGTAGCGCATTTGGTTGTCAACTGAAAGATTGTTGGTTCAAAAAGGTTGGTGGTTCAAGGCTGAAGCTGTGCCACTGATATTTTTTGTTTTCAATTTTCATTTTTAAAATACGTGTAATACCCCGTTCACACGTGCATAGATTTACCATTGACAGTAAGTATTATCGCGGCCATAACAAGAAAATGTACGTGTCAACATGTATTATCCTACAGTTGCAAGATTGCATGAATGAATTAAAAAAGTTCAGAAGCTTCTGAATTTTCATGTGACAGTTGAGATTTTTTTGATCTGGGCTTGTGCAGTAGAACGATAGTGGTGAACCTGCCGGCAAAAACACGAACTACACCGCGGAAAGATTCATTTTGAGGTTAATCGATTTTTATGACCTGTCAAATAGTACCATAAAATAAAAACATCACGTCTTGCTTACTCTTGAAGATTGGAGAGACAGTCAGCACTTTTAAGTTATCATTTAACAGTTATTGTCACGACAGTTTAAAATATGCACTATTGCTGCCAGTAAAATCATGCACGTGTACAGGCGCTATAATTTCACACAATATTCAATAATCTATAACTTTTAAAACTGGCCGAAAGCATAAAAAAAAATATAAAACTTTCAACCAATTCAATTTTATTTTGTTTATATTCATTGAATTAATAAAATGTTTATCGGCTAATAAATTGCTCTAACACTACGATGGAAAAGAAAGAACTAAAATTAAAACCAAAACAGTTACATTTGACACACAAAAATGCTGTTTATGACAAATATTGAATTGTGGAATTGGCAGATTTTGAAAATAGACACCTCATAATATATTGTATTTAGTTGTAATGGTTTTGTTACATGGAATAATAAATGCAAATAATGTAATAAAACATTTATCATATGCTTATATTTAATCGAATGTGAAATAATGGTTGTTTTTCTATGAATATTATCAAATCAGTCAAGTGCGTACAGTTTAATACTTTTGTTTCTACATAATACGATTATTATTTCGATAATTTACTGTTGGCAGAAAATATCAAAGGAACCCATGCATTCTGACATATTATTAATAAGGTTTCCGGAATACGTTACGTTAAAAATAAGAGTGAATAAGAAATTGTCTGTTTCTACACAATGGAATCAAAAACTAAAGCCAGTGTTTATTCTGTCTTGATAATGGTGTTACAACAATAACTATCAGTGGCGGAGGGTGAAGGTAGGCTGTTAGGATCCGACACAAATAGTGCACACTAAAACTTTGTCAGTCAAACGTATTTTGTTTTTATTGAACCAAGACTACAATTTACAGATAGTATTGGTTAGTTTTTAAAATCAATTATACCTTGCCTAAACCAGAACATTAGTTTTAGTATATTTTGGGTGAAATGATAAAATTGTGCACACTTTTTCTTATATACTTATTTGTTTTCGTTGGATTGACAATACATATTTCATTTTTTTATATTCATAAAGTCCTGTTTAAACCAAACTAAAACAGATAAAAAATATTATTCTATCCATAAAATATCCAAAGTTATGTATGATTTAATTGCATAATTTTAGATATTTTATAGATAGATGAGTATTTTTTGACCATTATCTATTATATCCACCCTACTCCACTCTTTGCTAATGCTTGTTATAGTAATGAACTATAATATTCTCAGTAAAGCCAGACCATCTTTAGCAGGACAACAAAGTAATTATTAAATGAATTTATTACTAATTGTTCTACATGGCACATTGTGTATTGTATTACACATTTTTATGTCCATCTGAATCAATAGAAGTGTCTGAATAATGAATTTGCAACCAAAACGCACTTTTATAAATAATATTTTTCTGCAAAATTTGTTAAATTTGTCATATAAGTATAAAGGAGTCTTATGCTTCAAATACATTATGTGATTTCACAGTAAGCTGCCGCTACGGAAAAAAATGTGTGATGTTGTTTTTCTTGGTATTTAAAATGTTATCAGACTGATGTGCTCCCATCCTCCAGGACATTTTGGACATTTAAACGAACATTGTCAGTTGGCAAAATCTGCAGAAATCGCCAGGACAAGGGATGAGGTCACCTAACGCGTATCGCGCTACATCATGAACTCCGCACTAGTCAGTGAACTTTTTTTCTATTATCTGCAGGCCTACACATTTTCGACTCATGTCATTCTTTGTTTTTAGTGGTTTTCTATTAAATTATTATCTATGGTTGCCTGATTGGCTTCCGTTCAAAATATTATCTATGGATGCTATATCGCAAGTTATTTGAACATACGCACATGTGGAAACTGTTAAAATTAATTGAAATAATAATTCAAAATACTAATACATTAGAGTTGGCACTCTCCATCATTGAATTTATAGAGAAGGTGATCGTTCAAAATATTCTGCGGTGTGCGACATGCATCATAATGTATTTGAACCTTTAGAGTTGTCATTGTGATAAATTTATTGCGTTAAAAATAGACAATTTAATTACTTACGTTAATTTGTGGTATTCACTTCCAAATCTATAGGTACTTCTTTATTGGTAATCACACTTTACTACTGACTAAGTATGTGTTATTTATCTACCCTATAAAATAAACAAGGTGTTCCGTTAAAATTCAAAGATATGTGAAGTGTTCCATTGTAGGAAAAGTTTGGGAAACAGTTACTATTGTCAACCAGTTGGTAATAGAAGTGAATTAATCACATAAATATATTGTGACCTTACTGGGAATTGAACCCGGAGTCCTCGGTGAAAGGCCAGCGTAGACTACGGGGCCTACTGCAAAACTCCTCTTTCGCAACTTCAATTATAACCGTGGAGCGATATCTAACTAAACCAAACTTTCATGGCATTTACAGGTCATGGAGAACTTTTTTTACTTAATTACCTACCAAACAAGTCTTAAGGGGGGACATGCTCAGCGTAGGTCAAAATGGAACTTTTATTGCATTTTCAAACCATGATCCTGGACATTCCTTAAACGTTGTAGATAATCTATTTATATAATTTTGAAGCCTTGTTATCCTATATATTTATTTTTAACATTTGATGACTGCAAAAAATATTTTTATTACATAAAATAGTGTTCTTTTAAACCTCTCGCTCTAATGTTTTAGAATATAGTCATATTTCAGTACATGAATGTGCAGCGGTGTAGCTGTGTGCAGATTTTTTACGTTTATTAATTTACGCATTTATAAAACCATTAGTATAATTTATGATGAGATTATTTTTGTAAAATATTTACGATAGAAAATTATATTGATAATCTCTGTGATCCCAAATTTGACAAGAATTACGCATTTTATTATTCAAAAAATGGGCAAAATTAACACATTTGAAGATAATTCTAAAGATACTAATTATAAGCTATGTCTTTGACCATTCAAGTGTGATAAACATACTACGAATAATGATTGCTTTATAATAATTATTGACCTAATAATAAGGTAGTGTTTTTTTGAAATACGCCATTTCTTTTGTCATTCCCCAGTGGTTAAACTTCAACATACGGCCGTAGCCATAAATTGACAAACTAAAATTGAAGTAGGGAGTAAGGTCATGTTAACGCGCGTGTTTGAACATGTACCTAACCGAAATTTTTTTTATTTTTTTTTAATCGGTGATACGCTGAGCATGTCCGCCCTTAAGTTATCGCAAGCGTCAGCGAACTCTCGCAGAACCCTGTTTGGAATCACTGTTACTATGATGTATCAATTTATTGTATACTAGGTTTATTTGGTTATAGTTTATGATAGTTTATAAAATAGGTATATCAGGGCAATGCCGAATGCAGTACCATGGAGTTAGTTAGTAAATAGGTGTAGTAGACTTTTATAAGGCATGTTATTGGCACGTAGTATCAGCAAGGTCTTTTTACCTTTGACCTTTAGACTTCCAATAACATTTCACTGTTTGTATTATTAATTTGTGACTAACGGCCCACTCAAAATAACATAATATTATTCACAGCGAACTAATTAAATTAGTAACTCTACTAATTTGGGTCTGATGTTCTTTATTGAATTACTGTATTAACATGCCGTATGAGGTTAAAAGTATAACATAGGTATGCATAATTTTTTTTCTACAGTGTTCATTAATCTGTCACCTACGGACTTAACTGCATACTTGAGCAATATATTTGCCAGTTTACACTTGAACCATGTCGCACCGTGAGTGTAAAACCAAGGCATCTGCAATAGACATATTTTGGATATATTAGGGTTTGAAGTCTTCGTTTTGTTAGGAGAAATAGAGTTTCTAAAAAAAACCATAATATTTGGTTTATATCTACATTATATTGCATGTTCTTTCAGTTACTTCAATTTTACATTATCAGGTTCATGACTTTTGCAGTTGTTTTGCATTTAATCTCGAAATTGAAAAATTTGCAGTTGCGTTGGTTTTACACTCACGGTGTGATGTAATCGGCACGCTTGCAACTGGTTCAGACTTGTGCCATCACAGTACCAAATTGTCATAATCCTTTTTTCTTATTTTAGCATAGCGTAATTGAAGATATTTATTTACCTTTCTCGCAGTGTCCACCTTATCGAGGATGACAAAGGTGTCGGCATCCTCTTCGTCATAGGCCAAATCGCTGGGCGTGAAGCTGAGTTTGGTCCTCCGAATGTTGATCCCGTTGTCTGTCGTCTGGTAGAGCATCTGGTTCCTGGTGTCCACAAACACGCACTGCAAAAAAATTACGAATATCAACATTTTAGCGCCAGTCAGCCAAGTACCTAAAGCGGTGGACAAAATCAGAACATTACTACAGAACAGGTTTTGCATTGATCGGAGACACTTATCGAATATCGAGGATACTTCGCCGAACGAACCTGTGTCAAATTCTGGCAGAAATGAGTTATTTATGGAGTTACCGATTGTTTAGAATGTCCAAAAAGTGCATTAAAGAGAGTTATTTACGAAAAAAAATTTGGCATGAATGATGCAAGAAGACTGGTGAGCGATAGGGATTCTTGGAAGCGCCGTATGGTATCCATATGCTCCAGTTAAGGGGTGGACATGGCAGAAGAGAATTTTTTGATAGGGTAGTTAGTGGAACAATATTTATATGGTATACTTGTGCCAGTATTTTTTTAAATGTGCTGTCTATTCCTAAAATGCGTAATAGCGCCTGTACACGTGCATGGATTTACTTGCACCGATAGTGTGTATTTTAAACTATCGCGATAATAACCCCCCGACCATGTCTGATCTTAATAAGATCATATGTGCCTCCACAGAGTGAAGGTTTGTATTAACAGATTTTGTCTTTTTACGAGAAATGGATGTCAGCCATTTGCTCAACCTACTGAAAACCAATTGAAAAACAATGTGTACTTGCCAGACCCAGGATTCGAACCTGGGACCCACGACGCTAAAGCCGCATTTTTTTATTGAAGTTTGAGTAAAATGTGGAACAGTTGGTTTTTGGAAATAGGTCACTTGAAATGTTGTGTTTATTATAAATTAATAATAATAATTATAAACTATTTCATTTATCCAATGCAATTTGATAAGAATTTCTTGTAATAACTACTAGTTAATTTAGACCATAATTAGATAGCCCGTAGCTGTGTAGCGTGCATTGGTAAAGCACATTGGCATGAATCCAGTGGTTACAGATTCAAGTCCGGTCGGGTGTCGTGTTTTTCCAAAAAAAAAATTTTCTAGTAGGTATATAATTTTATATAGGTATCTGAGGTGTTTTCGAATTATGTATGTTTAATAATAACTATATCCGTCTTCTTCTGTCATGTCTGTGCTAGAGTGACCACCTGGTCACCGTGATGACTACATTATTGGATTTAAACATGCCATTAAGGTGACGCATCAGTGAAACGCCAAATAATTTCCAACTGTAGGCGCGACGAAATTTTGGACTCGCTGCCATTCACTGAGAGAATCTCAAGCCAGAAGCACGTCACTTTGCTGCGTGATGGCGACGGGTCAATTAATTCTAAAATCGTGTAAAGATGACTAAAAACGTTACCCATTTACTTTAAAAAGAAAACATGTCAATGAATATATTATTATTGTTACTAATAGAACAATAAACAGAACATAAAATGAACGTATGTTGGATTTATATGAAAAATAATATTTCGTTTGACAGGTGTCATTTGCACCCGCGACCCGCAGTCCGCGCATCGCCTAGCAACGATCTTTTTAGACCGTGCCTCAACTAATGCATGGCCTTAAGCTAATAAAATAAATAAAATGGAATTGAACACCTATGCAGTGCAATGAAATGTGTGCATAAATTAACATAATATTATAAAAATTGCACACCAAGTGTTCCATAAGCTGATTAATTATAATATGACCAAAAATGATTCAGATGGTCGACCCTGCTATGTTGAGTTTTAGAAATACCGCAAATGTTTCATGCAACTTAGTCATCAAGCATTACATGTGATCCAGCAGGATTTAAAAATAACTGATAAGAAATTATCATTAATTTGCAAAACAAGTGACCTACGAGGGGAGTTCCATAAGTTCGCGGAATGAGACAGAAAGAAAAGAATATATTATATTTCATTTTGGATGGTTTCCACACTTTTTCCCTGTTTCGTGATGAATTTAATTACTGCACGGAGCTCAATATTTGACATTTTTTAAATTATCAAAGACTTTCATTTGATCTTTTGAATTTTGGAAAAGATTTAATGGAACAATCAACTTGAAATTGCAAAAGTATACCTAATGCGCCGGCTAAACGGCAGCAACTTGCCTGCGTGATATAGACTTTTACCAGAGCTTTTCGTTTTCCATTTTCCCGTCCATACGCACGGGCTTCCCGATACAAACCGGTGTGCACAGGTAAGATTGTCGTAAAGCATGAGCGTCTAGCCGGCACTTAAAAAGAATTAGCTAACAAGGAAAAAACAATTTTAACCCAAACACAACATATGCTCGAAATATGAATTCATGATAAAATAATAAAATAATTAGGTACATGTTTCGCATTATTTTCAGAGATGTCAGCCATTTCAAAGATTCAATTTATTTGGATTTATTCACATAAGTTTCGCTCATCTACACATATTTTTTATCCATCTAACGCTGCAAGCTTGTGGAGGAACATCAGCCGCAGTGTTTATATGTATTTCAGGTGTTATTATACATTTTTCGTAAATTGGAAACTTACGTATGAGTTGATCTTGGGATGATTGTAGAATTTCTCGATCTGGGCGTAGCCATCACGCGGCGAGTCTCCGAGCGTGAAGCTGTCAGTCTTGTTAATGAAGGTATCACCATAGTCGTAAGAGATGTATAGCGAGGATGGGACAAAGGGGCCCGTAGGCCGCTGGGCTGGGTCCCTCGCCAGGCAGATTATAACGCTTGAACCTTCGCCTACCCAGTGCACCATCAACTGTTGGTGGCTGTCGTTGAGGGAGGTCACCTGAGGAAAGAAATAATAATTTAATTTTTATGATCGTCAGGGAGAGAATTTCTCCGCCACTGTGTGATGCCACCAAAGACATTGTAGAAAACTACCTCTATTACAAGTGTCGATAAATTATTGAGCCACTGCCTGGAATAATGGCAAAATTCTTCATTTCAAGATAATGGCAAATGTAATAATATTTCAGTTTTGTACTGTGGGACTTTTTTTAAGCAGTGAAACAATCACAGAAAGACTGGGGATTTAAAAAAATAACATAGAAGTGTGATGAAATCAGTGCCTTGCGCATTTGACTACCAGTTAGATTAGATTAATTATTAGGTATAACCATGTCACCTGACCTCCTAGTCAACAATGGGCGTACGTACGTCCAAAATTCCTTGATTAACTGTCAAAATGTTTAACATGTACTTAGCATGTAAGAATTGTATCTATCTAATTATAATAATAGTATGTCAGAAAAGAATGTGATTTGCTGAATAAAAGAGACGAAAGTCAAAGGAATTTAATAATAAGGAGTATGTAAGGGAAGGATGGCAACACTGTCGAGAGAAAGAAGAGAGTAGAGGGTCGCCATTTTAAAAACGGTGAACATCGGCCCTCACGACTCGGAGAGTAAAACAAAACAAATCGAGCATGGAAGTGAAAAATGGGATACGGAGTGAAAGGCCATAATTGTGAACGATAATAATTATTAATAACGAAACTAAAATTAGTGCATAAAACATTGGAAGTGTAACTAACATGAGTAATCTAAAAATATAAACCGAACATAATAAAACGAGTTTCATTTAACCGAGTTTTTTGTGAATCCCGGGTCCTACCAATATTCTGGGCTAGCCACAGGACCCGGGATATCTCATAACCTTATTTTCAGCTTCACTTTCATACATATAGATTCATTTCCAGTATAGAAGAAGGTTGTCTTCAATTTCCTTGTATAGAAACATAATATGTAATATACTTTATGAGAGACTGACTTTTAAAGCCAAGGGTAATATGTTGATAAACATGGCATTGTGTTTTTATCAGTTAAGAGTGAATGAATTATTATCAAAATTGACTTATTTATAACAAACACTTTACAGAATTTTCAATAAATCTGCATAAAAAAACATGATTGCAAGTAAAAGAAAAATGTTAACAAAAACTATTTCCAATTTTTGTTATACAGTTATATCAGTAATAGATTCATTTAAATTATATGCATAAACAAGTGACGGCCCTCGACTTCTTGCACATCAAAAGTTGAAATAAAAAATTTGACAGAGACAACGGTTGGATCTAAGCACGACTCGACCACTGCTATTTGATCACTTTACCTAATACGGTGAATTGTTGCAAGTGCGTTATTTTTAAGATAATTTACCATACCCAATTGAACCTTACAGGCCTACAAAACCAGCTTGATAAAGCGATATATTATTATATCAGACATGTGCAAATGCGGCTCTTCGTTGGGTTAAGTGTGGCTCCCAATATCTCATGATAAAAATATAGGTATTTTCTTTCCCAACTGTACTTGTATTTTCGTGAGTTTTCCTTTAAATTAATTAATTACTTAATAACTAATAATTTTCCTTTAATTTAATTAAATTTGAATTTTTGTATTGAAAATCTAGAATTTGGCTCTCGTTGACCTCATGTATGCCCATCATATTATATCCTATATCAAGATTAATTCAATATTATATTATTATACCACTATAGTCAGGCCGTGAAACGAAACTGTAAACATCGATGGTAGTGCTAGTTATTGCAATGCAATATGGTGAACTGTTTGTGGAAATTGATGATCGTTGCATATTGAAATGAATAACAATACTTCGACTGAAAAATGCAATTAAAAATCTTGATTTATTACAGGTTACCCGGATTGTATTCAAAGATAATCAATAACTAGCACTACCATCGTAATTCATAATATAATCGGCCTTGACTCCATAAACAGGTTTACCATCCTGACTATTTAGTATAGAAGAATCTGAATATTTGTGTTATGACTCATGCTCAGTGTGTCTTACTCACATGTGACATAACTTCTGGAGGTTGTAGAATAGCGTAGCTCTCGATTAAAATGATTTGCAATGCAGTTCAATCAATTACGATTGGAAGATTGCATTGGTGATATCATGTGTACCTTATGAACGATAATAGCAATCCAATATGTCACATAAAAGGAGACAGGCCAATGATTCGCTGGGTGAATTGAGTTACCAATGAGTGCCATATGCTTGAGATTTTGAATTAGAAAGCCTAGGATATGCTTTAAAATATTTCATAAATCACACGCCTCAGTAATAGCTGAACTCTTGAAATTGAGTTATGGGTAACTGCTTTATTAAATGAACGAGCTGGAAACACCCCATCCAATGACATTCTACAACAATCCAGGAAAGTTATTGGTGGTAAATCTGGACACATGGCCCCCACAAGAGGGTGGCTGACCGACCTCTAGCAAAAATACATAACAAATTTGCTCTAATGGCGCTTTTTTACGTTAATGATTATTGATGTTTAAAAATATGTGGCTGTGCAATGTAATTTGATGTGATGTGATGAGTGATCTAAATAAATGATAATTCAAGTGAATACGTGTATTAAATAAGGCTCTAAGTACCAAAAAGTAGTATTGCCTGTAGTTATAAAATATCGAGTCGTTGCAGTAAAATTTCATGAAGCAGACCTTTTGAAAAATGTGGTATTAAGCCTCAATTACATTGAGCTTCTTTACGAGCTGTTTATTGGCGATTTTACATTCTGCCTGTAAAGACGCCCAGTGTAATCATCGAATAAGCTAATAAGCAGGTTGTAAACACTCTACCGAGAAAAATTGAAAGCCGGTCAACTTTACACGCTACACGCCGGCGTGTGGGCCTACTGCGTCTGCGCAGTACTAACCTCCCGGTAAAAAAACGAACTACGTTCCGTCAAAATAGTTGCTGGCTTGTGGCTTCTCAGCGAATGAAAAGTTTTGTGTGTAATCATCAAATCGCAGTAGCTGAATCGCCCGCTTTTAAATTCGCCAATAAACAGCTCGTAAAGAAGCTCAATGTAATTGATGCTTTACAGTGTGAAGCAATCACGGCAGCTTCTATAATTTTAGGTATTAAGAACTCGCAAGTGTCAACACACCATCGTCAGCCATTTTATATTGAATGAGGTTGACCACTGTAGTGCTATTTACACCATTATAAATAAAACAGGCCAACGGACTTACAACGTCGACAGGTTTAAATATTTTGCTGTATTTTTTTGACTTGCTCGAGGCACTTAGACCATAGTTGAAGTTATTGGCGTTAGTATGTAGAACACTTTTCTATAAAAATGTCAGTTTTTTTGTTTTTGGTACTTAGCGCCTTAATTAATACACGTATTTAAGTGTAGAATTTTATTTTCTAATTATGTTCCTTAAGTGTGTCTCCTAAGTTACAAAATGTCTATTTATCCAATATGGTGAAGGGTTGCATGTTATGTGGCTACCACGAAAGGAGACAACTCGTAACTCACTCTATATCAAGTGAATTTATTTTAAAGAATGCTAAAAATATCCACGGAATACCATTAACTCTGAATTTCCGTGGAAACCATTTGGGGAATACTAATGTAGAAAATCACACTGCCATTAATCTTAGCGATAGGTAGCGGGGATGTACGGGCCATGCCTGGACACACCCCGGTTCGCCATATTACTAATAATAATGACGTAGATTGAGAATCAAAATGAAAAGGTTCGTTACGATACCTAGAAATTAATACAGGGCCCTAAAAAGCAAAATATTGTCCCGTAATAATTGAGACCAAACATGTGACATTGTGACCAAAAAATATATTTGAAAGATACGCCCTTTGCCTGGACAGATAAATCAATAGACAATACAATAAATAGAGCCAAGAGCATATTAATCTGTTTATTGTTAGGACATAGAATATAAACATTATATTACATACCTATCGCCTTTGTGCTATGTTTACATGTAAACAGGCCATGAGTCATTGTGAAAACAAAATCATTGACTTTAATCATTCATATCAGTGTTTGCCTAAGCATACTTAATCCAATCAAGGTTTTTTGAAGGATACTATCCCTGTTTGCTATATTATATTGAACAAGTCATTTCTTCTGTAATTCCGTATTTTTTGGAGCATATCCATAGCATTGGTTGCTAACCCCTAGGGTTACATGTAAATTGTACATAAAACATTTCACCGTAGCACAGTTCACCGTGACCTTTCTTATCGGAAAGATTCAATATGAACATTAATTCAATTTTCATAGCTGATTTTGGCAAAATTCATGAATTCAAGAATGAAAACCTAACCTAACAAATAATCCAGTATATCGGTTATTTTCAAAATTTGTTTGCTGCTGGCTTCCTGTCAACCGACAAGAACCGTGTTTTATTTAGACATGAAATTGTATGTCAGTAAGAGGTTGGATGGTCTTTAATATACGGCCATATAATTCCGATACAATATTTCACGGTGAAGTGTGATACGGCGACACGGATATAAAGGTGTTTCGAATTGCCATTAAAAAATGGCTACCATATTTGTAATTTGAATTAAGGTATTATCATTATAAAATTTTATTTATAGATGGCGTCAGGATTGCTACAAATTTTTGTTGTGATGTAATTAGTTTTTATTTATGACTGAATAATCGACTACGATGGACGAGCGGTAACGTGTTTTGCTAATGAAGTCGCAGTGCTCGGGTTTGGCAAATTCCTATTATATTTTTCAACGTGTGATTAGATCTAGAGCATGGACCAACCATTAATTTCTTGTAAAAAAAATCTAAAAACAATAAAATGTCTCCGTGTACGAACAACATTTAATTTTAAAGTCAATGAAAAGTTAAAGTTTGTGTATATTCAATTTTGAATAAAAAAATAACACAAAATCAAATAATCAACTGATTTAATAAAATTTCTATATCAATTAGTAACAAATTTCTCGTAACCACAGTCAAATTACTATGTTAATAATGGTTTTTATTATCTTTAGTAAATAATAAAATTAAGAAATCATTAATTACAACGTTTTTCTTAGCTCGTATTCTTATTTGTCCGGTGGTTCTTTGTCCGGTACAAATCTTGCAATCGATTTTTAACTAACTTCCCGACTAGCTAGGCATTTGAAACTTTTAGAACATATCAGAACACGATGCCAATGCATTTTTTTAATACTTTTATCCATCTTTAAGTAGAATTTTCATTTTCAGTTAATTCTGTTTTGTATGAAAAGTTATTTTGCAACACCATTATTGGTTGCTAGGGGTCTGGGGTCCTAGCAACAAAATTATTAATATGTACGTTAAAAACGTCGTATATAAAAAGTTCTTTTTATCTTGTAATTATTTTATTACTTAGAAGTCTACTAAACTTAGGAAATGAACAAATCATTTCACCACTAATGTTGCCATATCTATATGGGGGCCTCTCTAATTTTATTCTGAAATGGGGAAGCTAAGCATAATAGACCAGTTAATTCAATAACATAATTAATATTAAACGGTGTTCATAGAATAATCGATGAAAGAAAAAACAACTGGCATCCAACAAGGCCCGGGGCTCAGGATTCAGATCAGAATTAATGAATGAGTAGTGATCCTATACAAAAATGCTACGAAATAGTTTGCAAGAGAAAATCAAGACTAATTCTGAGGATTCCCACAGCTCGAGTCTCAAACCACACAGTTCCACCTACTATTGTATATCAGTGACGAAGGGTGGAGGTAGGCTGACAAGATTAGCCATAAATGGTGCACACTAAACTTTATTAGTCATACGTATGTGTTTTCATTGAAATAAGACTAGTTAGTTTTCAAAATTCAATTAAACCCTTCGAAAGCCGAGCCATAATAAATAATAGACATAAAATATTCGTCTATCTATAACATATCTAAAATTATGCGATTAAATCATACATTACCTTGGATATTTTATTGATAGAACAATATTTGTTATCTATTATAGTATGGTTTAGGCAGGGCTTAATGAATTTTAAAAAAATGCACCAACAATTTGACGTATAATATGTCTTGTTAATCCAACGAAAACAAACAAGTATGAATGAAAAAGTGTGCACAATTTTGTCGAATCGCCCAAAGTATACCAAAACCATTATGGTTTGGTTTAGGCAGGGTTTAATTGATTAAAAAACCAACCAACCCCATCTGTAAAATTGTAATCTAAGTTCAATAAAAACAAATACGTACGACTAACAAAGTTTAATGTGCACTATTTATGGCGGATCTTAACAGCCTACCTCCACCCTTCGCTATTGTTATATATCGTCTACGACTCTGCCAGTTTATTTCGAATTATTCCAAAAAGTTCCTCACTTTTAATCGATCTATGCTCCAGAATCGTCTGCGGGTAAGGAAAGCAGAATATCCCGGGATGCAGTGTGATAAAAGAATGGATTGTTTAATTTACCGAAAATGATTCATATCATATGAATAGATAGTAATACTTGGATATTAGATAGGTATTTTAAATTAATTATACCTACATGGTTAGTATAATCAACATTCTCTGTATGTGGTGATAGCCATGCCATCAACTTTGAATATCCATCAATAATTCTCAAGTGTTATCTGACATACCAAAGATACATATCAACTTGCACCCCATTAATTAGATAATATTTTAAAACAAAATGTTCCCAATGCCCTGTTTATATTAAAATAATTTATTGAAAATACACAAATGAATATAATTATATTCCAGATTACCAAGGCGATTTCCCATGATTAAAATGGTTACATGTAAATTGTACGTAAAACATTTCACCGTGGCGCAGTTCGCCGTGAGCTTTCTATCGGAAAGAGATGACCGTATACGGTCTCCAATTTTATTAGATTCAATATGAACATTAATTCAATTTTCATAGTTGATTTTGAATGAAAACCTAACCTACCCTAACAAATAATCCAGTATATTGGCTATTATCAAAAATTGTTTGCTGCTGGCTTCATGTAAAGTGTAAACCGACAAAAACCGTGTTTTATTAAGACATGAATTTTATGTCAGTACAATACGACCCTCCTAAGGGGTTGGATGGCCTTTAATATTTCATTTTTTCAGACCATGTCCGATCCTGATAGGATCATATGGGCCTCCACAGAGTGGAGGTTTGTATTGACAGAATTTGTTTTTTACTAGAAATGTATGTTAGCCACTTGCTCAACCTATTAGGTCCATACCCTGACACACACAAATTGAAAAACAATATGTGTACTTGCCAGACCCAGGATTCGAACCTGGGACCCACGGCTTTATAGTCTAACGCTTAAGCCCCGCGGCCACCGTGAGTGTCATATATTTCAGATACAACATTTCACGGTGAAGTGTGATATGGCGAACTGCATATGTACAAGTTTCCGGACACGGATTAAAACAACTTATAAATGGTAAGCAAATACCTACTCTGATTTTTTTCTATGGGTCAACGCGGAATTCTTATCATCGTTGTCAACTTCTACGAGGGTTTCTCCGCATACTCACAAAGTTATACATCAGTCTTCGTAACATATTTGTATACGTAAAAGACAAAATAGCCTACGTAGATAATATATAAATGCATTATGGCTTATCATTGGTGCTTCAAATGTATCATGTATTCAAATGTAAGCATTAACAAGTGCCTGTTTTGTTATTATTGAAATTTCTATGAATGTCGAGCAATTTACACGGCTGGCCGGCTGAATCAAAATCAAACCAATTCACATCAGCTATCTTTTGCCACAGCTTCAGACATGCATTTGGTAGGGCACTTGACTGTCAACTGAAAGACTAGTGATTAGAACCTGACTGGGTGTTTTTTGTGTTACATATTTATACCCCGATTTCACGTGCACGGATTTACTGCTGACAGTACGTCTTATCTTATGCAAGATTGCATGTGTGGAGACTCATTTTGAGGTTAACGGATTTTCACGACATGTCAAATATTACCATACAATGACAACATCGCGTCTCACTACCTCTTGAAGAATCAGATTGGCGAGACAGTCAGCACTTTTACGTGTACACAGTTATTATCGCGATAGTTTAAAATACACACTATTGGTGCAAGTAAATCCATACACGTGTACAGGCGATATTAGCCGGCTCGCACATCACAACTCGCCTTGTGTGCCTGACGGCCATAAATCAAAACTTCCAAGACCGCCGGCGATTGTTGCATGCTACAACCTCGCACATCTGCCTAGCGGCAAACGTCAAACGCGAAAAAGGAGAAGTCTCTCGTCTGCAATTTTTATTGTGTTGATTGTATGAACAAACGTCAAACGCGGTGACCAGCTATGATCGAGCAATGACAGTGTAGACAGAGACAGAGACAGAAATGGCCGATTGTGCGACTGTGCGCATGCGCAGAGTCGACATTTTTCGAGATCGACATGCAGGCTCTAGCAAACGCAATTCGTCGCATGCAGGAGCGTCGCAGTTGCACAGACACAGACAAAAGTTTCACAAAAAAAATAACCGTCAGAAATAATATATTGGGGAGTCACAGTTCGAGAACGATAATCTAATAGCACCTATTTTATTTCTGGTGGTAATCGACCATGTCAATTCAAGATAAACACAGATTTACTCTGTCCGCATGAGTGGGCGACGAAAGAGTAATATTAGATTACGGCATCAAATGAAGCAAGCACTTACTTACTTAAGTGAACAATCAACTCCAGAGGTACCCATATTAAGCTCACCTCTACACTGCATTATTTGTGATTTTTTTTTTTGGTAACTACGACAACCAATCTACAAACACTATTACATACATGAAATGAAATCTTTATTTTTACGGGGGATAAACTTTAATTATTAATTGAATTAATATAATTTTATTCAGTAGAACTTCATTATAATGGTTTCGAAACAAAATTATTATTAATTATATTGTCGACAGCAGCTGTTTTGGGTCATTTAGTGATGAATCATTCTTAAGGCTTGTTTATACGTGGCAGGTATTAGTTGTAGTTGTGAGTACAAATGATTTAAGTCTGTGTACACAAGACTTGAAGAGGTTTCATAATAAGTTTAACAGCTGTTAACATGAATAACTGAAATACCTACCTATTTATGATTCAACAGGAAAGTTTTTTTTATTTCGATGAAACACTACACACATTGAAAAATAACATGTGAATTTGGTAGACCCAGGATTTGAACCCGGGACCCACGACATTATAAGTTGATGCGATAGCCGCTCGACTATCGTGGGTGCAACAGAAATTTTAGAGGGATGAAAAAACACAAGATTTTCAAGACACGAAAGACGTGACAACGAAAGACTAAGGAGGGAGGGGAGTGGACACAGCAAGGGGAGGCCTTTATCCAGCAGTGGATTGATAGTGGCTATGATGATGATTCTTTTTTGAAAGCAAAATTCATTATAGATAATTTTTAAACATAAAAAGAAAATAAATCCAACATTACCACAATCATAATCATCAGTCTCATCGATTTACTGCTGGATGAAGGCCTCTCCAAGTTTTCTTCATTCTATGTATTATGTTGCGACATATTTCCGACGATTCATTAGGTGTTCTGTCAATCCAGCAGTGGTTATAGTGCCACAAATGACCGCATGACCATTTATCATTTTTTCTTGGCAGAAACAGTTTATCTCATGTAGACAACTATATCTGTACCTCAAAGGCAGACGGATGCAACTCCATTTTTGAGGAAAATGATTTTTTTTAAGAATCGTCACGCTAAAGGCTTTATTTATTAGAGGGAGAGAGATGAAAGTCCTAGTCCAAGATATGCATAGAATAAAGATGCAAGTGCCATACCTACCTTAGAGGCAGAAGGATGCAAATCCAATAATCCACTAAGATAAAATTCTCTCAAACCGTCTGCAATATCGTCGTTGAAACTAGAAAATTGTGTAACTCCGTTTTAATCGAAAATTGACTTTGAATGCCATCTAGTGGCCGTTGATAATATCTATCCATCTTGCAAATTTTGTAATTCCAGAAAAATTGTATCATTGTTAAATCATGGATGATTTCACTCCAAAACCATATATTTGTATAGGAAACCATAATGTTTTTTGTCTCTCCTGTAAAGTAGTGTTTTTGGAGTTACACAATTTTCTAGTTTCAACGACGAATGTACTAGACGAGAACCAGCCAGGAGAACGAGCTTTAGAGGAGGATACAGCACTATGGACCATATCCAAGTCATCAGAGAAATCAGAGCGGTAACAGGAATACAAGCTGCCGCTATCCATGGGTTTTATAACTATGAGAAAGCGTTCGATTCCATAAAGAAATTTTCAATACTCGATGCACTCAGAAATCAAGGAATCCCCGGATGCTATATAAATATTTTCAATAATATATACAGTAGCGCAACGACATCTCCATAAACCATCACGCATTTCCTACTATCAGCAAAGGAGTCCGACAAGGTGGTACAATCTCACCTAAACTATTTACAGCTACATTTGAAGACTTATTTAGACAACTTGACTGGAATGACACGGGTCCCCATAAATGGAGAATACGTGAGTCATCTGCGCTTTCCCGATGACAATAAATAGTAGTTTGCAAGACTCAGAAGGCCTCCAAAGCAGAATACAGTAACCGCTGGAGTAAGCAACAAAGTATGCTTGAAAATAAATGTATCAAAGAATAAAGTCATGTTCAACTGCTTTGTGGGCCAAAAAGAGATCCTCATCAATGGCATTCAGCTCGAACAGGTGAAAAACTACATCTATCTGGCACAATAAGTGTCTATAGATGGATGTATATTTGATGAAATTGTTCGCAGAGTAAAGCTAGGCTGGAGTGCTTTTGGCCGCCTGAATAATTTCTTCGAAAATGCCTAAAGTGCAAAGTGTTCAACCAGTGTGTACTTCCCGTAACCACATGCGTGTGAAACATTGAGCCTAAGTAAAAGAGAGATCCAGAAACTTAGAGTAGCACAACGTGGTATGGAAAGGTGCATGCTGGGCATAACGCAAAAGGACAAAAAAAGGAATGAGTGGATAAGGGAACAGACAAGGATTAATGATGTGATAGAGTTTGCTAAAAACCTCAAATGGAAATGGGCTGGAACATGGCTCGAAGAAAGGACAATCGTTGGACAAATTTAGTCATTCAGTGGTACCCAAGAGGTAAAAAACATCCGCAAGGTAGACCTAGAGGTTGCTGGATCGATGAAATGATAAAGTTCTGCGGAAAAACTTGGCAACGCAACGCACAGGAACGAGAGAAGTGGAATCAGCTTGGAGATTAGCGAGGCCTTCATCCAGCAGTGAATAGATTCAGGCTGGTGATGATGATGATGACATAATAAAAATTTAAAAAAAAAATGTGTTTTGCTTTGTTATATTTATACCTATAAATTTTTTTAACTTATAAATTGTTTTATTTTGGCTAGGTAAATAAGATACAAATCCACATTAACAAAATATCTTTAGAGGCCGAAGGATGCAAATCCACACTACGTTTTTTATTTTATTTTTTTTAGATATAAAATTGTATTATATTTATTCCTTTCTTACATATTCCAGAAGTACTTTAATTGAATTAGAATAAAAAAAATAATGATAATTCTATGTATATTTTCTTAGAAGTTATGAGTATTCGTTTAAAATAAAAATTGTTTTTTGGCTCTCCTGAACAATTGGGTATTTGGATTTGCATCCGTCTGCCTCTGAGGTACAGATATTAGGTACCTACATGCCTTTTTCTGTCGGCGGAGTTGCTTTTCGATCCAATAATAATTATTGTTAATTTAAAGTTTGATATTTTCATACATTTTTAAGCATCATTATCACACGCAAAGGTTGGGTTAGGTTAGATTAGGTTGGGGTAGATGAGGTCTAAAAAGAAAGTTAAAAAAGGTCATGCGGTCATCTGCGGCACCATTACCCCAGCAGTTTTTCCGGAGGCCCCTTGGCCATTTTGTAACTCTTGGGTCTCACTGAATGACTGAATCTGTCCAGCACCACATTATAAAACGATGATTATAATAATTATGGAACTGAGATGTTTTAAGTATTATGTAGGTAAGTACTAATAATTTGTGTTGTGATAATATTACATAAAACCAGGGAACTCAGGAATAATGGGAACTGAAATACCTACCTAACAGGGAAAGGAGAAACAGATAAATTTAAACACGTGACAAGAATACGTCATATTGTCGAATACTAACAACTACTCTAGGTTTATGCATTGACACTCATTTAATATTGCATGTCTATAATGCGTGGTTCATTTTCGTAGGACACACATTCAAAACCCTGCATCAAAATTTACCGTATTGGTACTTTATAGATTATCGAAATTCTATTTTATTATCTGTTCTGTGCATAAAACCAATTAAGTGGGTACTTAAGTACTTATGTATCTGTTAAATTTATTGTTACATGATAACAAGCTTCAATTAGATGTGTTTAATTTTTGAACGTAATATTTTGTAGAGACGATTGTAGGTAGTTATATAAAAAAAACAGATCATTAAGTAATATTTTATTATATCGTCTCTGTTTTGGCAGAACACACTAACTGGAGAATACTAATTTTGAGTAATTTGACAAGTTGTTAAAATGTTTGAAATGGTCTATCATGTGAGTTTATTAAGTAATCGTAAAAAGGGTGACTATAAAATAAAGACTGTTTATTTATTAAGAAGGCTTCCAGACGGTAAAGTTTGAAATAAGGAACATTTTGGTATAACTAACTCAATATATAATTTTTTCGAATTAGTATCTTCTGCCAGAACAGTGACGAATATTCAAAAATATTTTTTTCATTTAATATTATTCTGTTTATTATAAGACGCGCAGGTATGTTTATAATGACGACGTCTAAAAATTGGGTCAATTTATTTTAAAATACGACGCAAAATTACTTTCGACTAATCAATAACGTTTAACAAAAAGTTAAACGCAGCCCCTATCTTTTTCTTTCATTTTTATTTTATAAATTTGATATAATAAAACGGTTAATTAAATTGATTAGCAGCGTGTCGTAAAAATCATTAGTCATCGTAAGATTCACATGACTGCGATAACAATGAACCGAGGAAACAAGTAAATATTTTTCTCTATAAATAAATCATATCTGACACATCATGTTAACGGCGCAGATTTTATTTTGACAACAATAGCGATACGATATTGTAACGGGAGACAAATAGAATTAATAAGGAAACGAGCAATTACCCGGGTTGTGATATTCTCGCTGGCTATTGGCGTTGAAGCGTCCCGTCTAAGCCGTTGTAGATGATCCAATTTGTCGAAACTGTCACCGGTGGATGTATCGTCGTTCGATGCATCGAATAATGCCGTATGTCGTTTATCGTGTTTAGAGTCAGGGCTTTTGTACATATGCAATGTTCGCGAAGGAAAGCCATATCTTTCACCAACACAATAGGAACTTAAAAATAAAACTAGTAACGGAAGAATTACGATCTCCCGGTCGATCATTTTGACGACACGACACTTATTAAAGTATGCGCTCCGTATCCAAGCAGGGTAAATTTTTTAATGCACAAAAATATCAAAATAATGATAAACACAAATTGGCAATGTTACCCGTTACTTAAAAACAATTACCCTAAATCGTAAATACTCCAGTATTGTACTGTCAACTACGAATATCGTGTGTACTCAACAAAATTCCAACTTCATACCTACTGCTCTTCTAAAAGCGCCCAGTAAAGTTCACTAAAAATGTGTGTTACGGTTGTTTAAAAATGTGAGCTTTCTTTCTGAAGTAATTAAATTTGAAAATAATAATTATGTCTCCAAAGCGTTGAAATATTTTCAACTATTGTTTGTCGATACACTGCAGTTTTATCAGAGCGCTACTGTCAATAATAGTAAACACTATTTTTACACAGGTTCGTTTATTCATTCATTTAAACATATAATTAAGATTATAATATTATACCATAAATAAATAATATAATCACTGAAAATATAAATCTAAATTATCAACTTGTATGGATATTTATTTCCAATCAGTCACAGTTTATAATATTTATTAGAAAGAGGTTGGAGGAATTTATTCTTTGATTTTATAATTCATTAATTATTGTTTACGCTGACAACACTGATCTGCGCACGCAATATGCACCAGCCTTCAGTTTCCTGTATTCCAAATTCTAGCAAGATGTCGAAGGCGAAGAAGATCCTCGATGAGGCGAGAGAGTTTGCAAAACCTGAAATTGACCTAGTTGATAGGGGGATTGTAACTTTCGATGATATGCCCGGAGTCTGTGAGTTGTTTTAAAGTCTGTTATATCATCCCAACCTGTATTTCCAAATAAGGCAGCTCGTTTACGTTTTTTTAAATGTGGGCGGGACCTAGCCCTTCTGTCAATTGAGTGTTATGACAGAACAGCTAAAAATAAATCTGCGCCTATATTTTTGAAATAACACACACCAATCACTTGAAGAATCGTAGGGATGCTGATTATTCACAATTTGACAGGTCTTTTATTTTTCTCCGGTTTACAATACTCGAGAAAAGTAAAAACATTGTCATGTTTTGACAGATGGTCCGTGTTAATGAAACCCACTCGATTCTGCCTATCTTACTCAAATAGGAAATAATATAACCACAATATTGCATCGTATCCCGTAATCTCAAATAAAGACATGTTTATACAGCCACAACACTGTAAATTTGATTTTTAATTTACAATGATTTCTTCACCTCCTGCCATTTTTTTCAGTGACAAATCTAGTCCATATAAGTAGTGGATCATTTCAAAATGATAGATACAGTAATCGAATGTAACAGTGTTAATACTATAGGGTCTTTTTACTGGTTCTCCGCCGTCGCTCGCTGTCATCTGTCAGTGAGCGCAGTGTTGCCAACCGAACTATATTTATAGTACATTTTGGTTCGCGTACTATTAAAAAAGTAACATTTTCGTCCGTGTACTATTAAAAAAGTATAGTCAAAAATACCACAATTTTGAAAAATGGAATTAATTGAATTCGCCGGTTGTGCGAATATTCCCCATTGCTTATTTCATTGCTTTTAAAAGTTGTCTATATTGTCAATGTTTAAAGTTCCGTAAAATGTTCGTACTTCAATCACAGCAAATCGTAATAACGTGAAGCGAGGGACGCAGTAAGTTTAATCAATATAATATAAGATCTCAGTGTGCGATATTAGTCTATGGACGTAGTCTTGTGTTGTATGCTCTAAATAACTAACGTGACAGTTAATGACGGCGGCCAGCGTTAGCATTTTTCGGTCGTAAGAGGTGTTTAAATAAAGCAGGGCATCGGAATTTCTCGGATTCTTCGTTATGTTTATGTGACAAACAAAAAACTTACATTTTCAACACTTCCTATAATTTTTGCCGAAATACTATAATGTCTTGGACCACGTACTATAATTCAATAACAAAAAGATAGCTGAATTCCAAAATGGCGACTGACAGATAAAAATGGCGGAGCACCAGTAAATAGCACAATACTATACACTAATACCTCGTTTTACAGCTGAGATATGTTTTTCGAAAGTTTACTGTAAAGCAAAATGCCATATAACGAATCATTTGTTTCCATAGGATCGGTTGCAATTTTAGGTAAAAAAATGTAAGCGACACTGTAATGTAGAGATTCTAAATACCTATGATATCACAGAAATTTGAAGCTTCTGCATAAAATAATTCCCGGCACCTTGTGTTGTATTTATTATACTGTCATCTCCTTACGGGCCGATCAATATTCGACAATAGGATTCATTAATTTTCGTGTAAACATTTGTTTGTTATATACCGTCATATAATTTAATTTTGGGTCAATTGATTAGTAAATTACTTGGGCCGATCTCAGGCTACCGTTTCGCCCTTGGGTGCATGGAGTACTCTTCTCTCTCAACCGTATTTCAAATGGAGGTGGACCAAATAGTTTACGCAACTGTAGTAGGTACCGCAAGATCAAGTAATCTTTCCTAGTGAGTTCCAAATAAGTGAACAATCATCATCATTTATGGTACTACAACCCTTGGCGGGTCTTGGCCTCCTTAAAAAACTTCCTCCATCCTGAACATTCTTAAATCTCCTGTGAAGCAGTCCAGTCATCCCAATTTTGACTGTTCAGTCTTCTCTTGCCCTCGGGGGTTGAATACATAGCCCGCCTTGCTGGTATATCCTCCGGCATTCTATGCACGTGCCGATCCAGTACATTTACATATGCCACATGATCTTTTCACTCCCATAAAGTGTGTACAGCTCTTCATTACACCTTGACCCTCAAATAACATCTTCTTGAATAGCCCCAAAGATTCTTCTCAAGCGAACAATATAATATAAATAAAACATTATTTTTATTGTCCATTCATATTATCATAATAAATCTTTAAGGGAAAAATTGCATTCATTTTATATGGGAAACATGTACATGTTTAAATACGCCAATATGGATGTGCGGTTTGTAACGCTTGGGTGCTATATCATGCCACGTTGTTGGAGCCATTAGTAATATATTAACAATGTCAATTTGAGAAACATAATACTGGTCAAATCATGAAGACAGAAACGATATTACTTTCAATTCTATATTTTTTTTTTTTTTTCAGTAAATATGACCAACATTACGCGGCTTAGCTTGAGTCACAACAAGTTGTCCGTGGTCCCCCCCGGCATTGCCAACTTGATCAACCTGGAGATCTTCAACCTCGCCAATAACAGTATCAAAGAGCTTCCTGTTAGCATGTCGTCCCTGCCAAAGCTCCGGATCCTAAATGTATCGATAAACCGTTTGGACTCGCTGCCTAGAGGCTTTGGAGCGTTTCCCCTTTTGGAGGTCTTGGATCTGACTTACAATAATTTGAATGAAAAGACTATGCCTGGGAATTTCTTCATGATGGGTATGTATACCTTTGATATTCAGTTATGAAAAGACAATGATCTGACTTCCAATTTCTTCAATTATTAAAAAATTTCGCATTAGTAAGAACGTAACCAAAGACATTGAAAAAACCCTTCAATGCCTAAATATATTATGAAATTGCACTTAAAAAAGGACTCATTGACTACTGTTTCAATTAGTTGCAATTAATTTATTATTTTAATGCTCTAATTATACGAACTGGTTTGCATATGCCACGATCGTCAATCTTACGAACGAATCAGCTTCCAATTCTAGTGTTTCAACCAAGGCCTGAACAAAAACGAACCATAGGTGTAAGCATTCGGCACGCTTATATCTCCGCACCATGCTTTAGAGTAAGATGGCATTTCTACAGCTGAATTAAATATTTTTTCTAAACGTCGCCGGTAAATATGGATCTTAATGATTACATTCATTTATTAACTGCGAGAGCATGTTGCTGAAATTTATTGTTTTTGTGTTACTAAATATGAAGTTAGTGGTAATTATTTTTAGTTATTTTATTAGAACATATCGTCACTGTTCTGGCAGAAGACACTAATTCTAAAAAATGACATATTGAGTTAGTTATACCAAAATGTTCCTTATTTCAAACTTTACCGTCTGGAAACCTTCTTAATAAATAAACAGTCTTTATTTTAAAGTCATCCTTTTTACGATTACTTAATAAACTCACATGATAGACCATTTCAAACATTTTAAAAGCTTCAAAGCCAAATTACTCAAAACTAGTATTCTCCAGTTAGTGTGTTCTGCCAGAACAGGGACGATATTATGGTTAACTAAGTTGTGTTTAAATTTGGTAGCCGTACGAAAAAGCAACATGAAGGTATAACTTTTCATAGTTAAGTTGATAATAATAAAATCGAGGTTCTACTGTGCGTTATAATACGCAAGAAACACGGCTTCATTTTGCCGAACAATAGCTGCTCTCTATATATATCAATACTCTGAGGTTTCAACGCTTGGTTTGATTGGTTAATAACGTGCATACAATGTGTTCCTAGTATTAACAATAATTATAATTAATCCAAAAAATGCTTCTTCTTGTCACCAGACCAAGGCCACACATACAGGGCCGAATTTACCTGAAATTTGGGCTAAAGGGTAGCCCAGGGCCCCTCAAATTAGTCTTATTTTAAATGTCACTGCAAACTATTTGAGATTGCAATTGGACGAGAAACAAATTGCTGATTTTATTTACAGGCATATTATTTTTGTTTCGTATTGTTTGTCAAAATAAAGTATGGCAACTTTTGTTTATAAACGTAAACATCAAATTGACAGCTATTATACCTCACAGCTTAAAGCCAATCTGTCATGAGAATTGTGAGGTTGTATTGGGCTAAAATAGAAATGGTTCTATTCTGCCGACAACTCAAGTAAACAATTCAAAATGACATTTCACTATCGAAGCAGATGGTTGGCATGGGTTGTTGAGTCTGTGTGCCTGGTCATGTAATTTAGACTTAACGGCATTAAAGACTTTCGATTAAACTTTTTGGATTAATTTTATATTTCAGAAACCCTCCGTGCTCTGTACTTAGGAGACAATGACTTTGAATATATCCCTCCGGGAATTGGACAGCTCAAAAACTTGCAGATTGTAAGTGTTTTTATATATTTTGACAAAATGATGTTTTTGTTGTAACTTTGAACCTGATGCCTTTGCAATTCTATTATAAAAAACCGAGACGGAACATTTGAACATGATACTTTCACGAGCATTGAATATTACTTACATATTCACACAACCCATGGTACGATGTCCTTGCAATGGAAACACATATTATATTGATTGAAAAAACAACCTGTGAATTTGACCGAGACATGAGATTTTGACCATCAACCCATGGAACATGAGGCATAAGCTCTAGTCTCTAACTCCACATAGACGCAGATATGCCAATAATGAAAATTTAATTACAGGAATCTTTGGCATTGGATTTGTTTAATCAATTCTTCATAGTTAGGAATGAATGTGCATATTTCTATCCTAAACAGTGATTTAGATTTGTGTCAGTGAGTCGCGATCTGTACTTCGATTTCATTATATTCATTGTTGAAAATAATGATTCGCATAAATAAGTTCAACCAAATCATGATTTAATCTTATATGCACCACATTTTAGGGAGACATATTTTTTTCAATCCTCACCAGGTTGCTTGTTCTACCGTACATCGATGATAAATTTAATACATTATCTAATCGACTATCACAAAAATTTAATTGCAATATTTTTTATTCTTCTTTTCTTTTGACCATGTCCGATCCTAATAGGATCATATGGGCCTCCACAGAGTAGAGGTTTGTATTAACAGATTTTGTTTTTTACGGGGCGTTAAGGGGCGGATATGGGCAAAGAAGAAGAAGAAAGAAGAAAAAAAGAGATTTTGTTTTTTTACGAGAAATGGATGTCAGCCACTTGCTCAACCTATTAGGTCCATACCCTGACAGACACAAATTGAAAAACAATATGTGTACTTGCCAGACCCAGGATTCGAACCTGGGACCCACGGCTTTATAGTCCAACGCTTAAGCCGCGCGGCCACCGTAATCGATGTAAAATAATAAAACAATGATATTTTTGTTTAAAAAAATGTACAAATGAGTCCGCAGGCACAGGGTTAGTAACCCAATGTGTGGTGTGTGATGAAACAAGGCCATTTATAGGCAGGCCGAGATTATAAATTTTGATCGCAGTCCTGTATATAGCATTTATTATAGTTCACAGTGAATGAAGATTTTCGCTTACATAGTATTTCGTCCGCACTAATTTAAGTATTATCATTTGTTTTGTCAATAAGAAATAATAATCATTTCCTACAAACTTCACCATATTGCATTCAAAGTATAAGAAATACAATCCAAATTCTGTGCTGTGGCCAGACTATAGAGGGTCTTGGTGAAGGAAACATTCTTATTTTATAAATGTTGTATTTCTTTCTGTTCAGTTGTCGTTCCGTGAGAATGATTTGATCGAGCTTCCGAGTGAGATGGGTGAACTGACAAGACTCCGAGAGCTGCATCTTCAGGCCAACAGGTTGACTATGTTGCCCCCAGAAATCGGTGCGTATATAATATTGCATTTACTTTTTATTTTACCCACTCAATTCTCAACAATTCGACAGCTTAATCTGCAAACCAGCCAACTGCACTTTTGACTAAAAATGAGATTTTGATGGCATTTTGTTATAAAGCGTGTTTTCTATGCTCACACAAAATTTTAAACTCTTAAACCTATAAATAAATGCGTTATCCTTTCAAACAAAACAGCCAACCGCAGGTGCTAAATTTCCATTATCGTAAATGGAACAACTTCGCTCTTTATATAAATTTTCTTTATATATAAAAGGGAAGCTAAAATAGTGAATTAATTCATAGTGCAGTTTATTTGTAAAAAAAATAATCTCCAACTGTATTTTTGGAATTGTAAAATTCTGTTCGATAGTTAAATTATTATGTTTTTTCTCCTTCCTGAACAATTTAATTTGCCCAAATGGAGTTAGCCAGTTTGCAGATTAAGCCGTCGAATTGTCTGTTGCTAACTCTTGGGACGTTTCCTATTCGTATCAATTTACAATACGTTTATTCGCAGGACTTACCATGAAAAATCATAACATGGTGTTGTTATGGATCTGTAACTCCCCTCTGTATAATATCTCCCCAATGACAATAAATTGTCTTTGTTTAATTCATCGACACCCTAAGTTACTAATAATGTACTATTGTTAAGAATATTCGATCGATGTACTTACTCAATATTATATTATTGATCAACCCCAATTTATCCACCCTATCTAGCTGTGTTACTACACACATATAAACCCTTGTACATGAACTAAGCATCACTAATATTACTTACTTACTATTTCATATTAATACTATTGTAATTGATCCTTGGATCCATTCAACTCGGACCATTCAACTTGTTCAAACATAATTCAGCTCTGCTCACCGAGTTGTTTCACTGCGGATCGAACTCTATTGAGTTCTTTCCCTTTTATTTATACACCATGTAATTGTAAATTGAGTATTGACGAATAAACATCTCTGAAGATTAACATCCATCGAGTCTTATTACTGACATGAACCTTCCACTGGATCACGAGAAGGATCGGAGCCCGTTGGTAAGGATTTCCGTTGCCGAAAACATAACAGTGTTGTCACTTCTTTTGTTAATATCTATTTTACCAAACGTATAGGTAATTTTTTTTTGGTTCAGTTACCGGGGTTCGATACTATATCATGTTCACAGAAAACACAATTTCTATGATGGATCCAGGTACTACAGTTGTGATTATATTATGCTTACGTCGCGTACTATCACGTGACGTCACAGTAAGCTGCCGCTACGGGAAAACAGTGTGTAATGTCGTTTTTCTTGGTGTTTAAAATGTTATCAGACTGATGCTCCCATCCCGTAACACATTTTGAATCTTTAAACGAACATTGTCAGTTAGCAAAATCTGTCGAAATCATCAGAACAACAATGAGGTCACCTCACGTTGTACCGCATTGCATTGACACCTACATGACTCAATGAACGTTCTTTTACCATTTTCGCATGTTTTTTTTTTATTGGTTGGCACTATGTATTTTCTATAAGAATGTTATCTATTATCTATTGTCTGCAGGTTGGGTTCTGTTCAAAATATTATCTATGAATGTTATGTAATTTTAATATACGCACACGTAGAAACTGTTAAAATTAATTGAAATTAGCATGAATAATAATTCAAAATACTAATACATTAGTTGGCACTCTCCATCATAGAATTTAAAGAGATGGTGATCGTTCAAAATATTCTGCAAATTGACGAAACCATAGACTAAATTTGTCACTGTGACTACGCGACGTGCATCTCAATATAATCACAACTTACCACTCGATTATCGGTGCAGTCGAATATGTATTTATACTGGCCTGGACACAAATTGAACTTGAATTAATCAAATTTAAAAAGTAAACTCTCCAATTCTTATTAGTATTACAAGTTATTTGTGGTGAAACTGTATCTAACCAATACAATGTTTTTATTATAATTAGGGTTGAATAACTATTATCATTGTGACATTCTTTCCCTCCAACTGAAGTGTCCGACATTGTAGACCAATAATTGAGGTGAATTAGATCTTTAATAGTAGTGTCTTATCTTAAAGGTAATCTGGATCTGGCGAGCAACAAGGCTATGCTGCGATTGGAAGGAAACTTTTGGGTGGCACCCATCGAAGACCAGCTGCGTCTTGGTATCTCACACGTCCTCGATTACATCAAATCGGAAACATACCGGGTGTAAGTACATTGCTAATGCAACTTTTTCTAAATGCAAAGAATATATCGAAGACTTTAAATATTTTTTACAAGCAAAATAATAGCTTTTTGTTCATTATTGGATTGTAAATGACTCATTATGATCATGCTGGATCACAGCGGTATCTTATTGAAGGCGTAGTGTAATAGAGACATCTTGTGGTGGAATCGTGGGAAATATTCCTTCTAATTTTTATGTTATGTGTGGACACAGAACAGATAATAAATAGAATTCCTATAGGCTGTATACCAATACAGTAAATTTTGAAGCACGGTTTTGAATGTGTTAAGTGTCCTACGATAATGAACCACGCATTATAGACGTGCAATAGTGTGTGTAATACACCAATATAAAATGAGCGTCTATGCATAAACCGAGAGCAGTTGTCAGTATTCGACGTATTACGTATTCTTGACACGTGTTTAAGTTTATCCCGGATTCTTCCTTACTCGAGATCGGTTACCTGCTACTCCTTACTTATTAGGTTCCCTGTTCAAATTAGATAATTATTATGTCACTATGAAAATAATAATAACATTTTATTCACACAAGTTTATGGATTGTAATCTAATTTTAGGAGAGAGATGCTTATAACATTTCATTAAAAGGAGGTAAATATTTAAATTTATCCCGTATTCTTCCTTACTCAAGATCAGTTGCCTGCTTCTCCTTACTATTTCTGAGTTCCCTGTGTGTGGATCACTAACTCATCTGAGCATAAAATTTTGTACAATGTGTTGATAAATGAACCCCGCAAAAGTACTTAACCTTACAACTATAGTTTTTTCAGAAATGCAATATTTTTCAATCACTTTTATTGAATTTGCGTTAAGAAAAAAATGGTCTCCCTCATTTACGCAATATTGAAATCTTTCTTCTTCGTCTTTGACTATGTCTGCCCTTTGGTCTGCTCCTACAGGAAGTTTTTAACATATTTTTCTTAAGAGCATACTTCAGTGAAACGGCAAATAATTTTCAACTATAGGTGCGACGAAATTTCAGACTGGCTGCCAATCGGAGAGCGAAAGTCGAGCTGTGAACACGTCAATTTGTTTTGTGATGGCGTCGGGGGAATTAATTCTTAAATCGTGCAAAGATGACTAAAAAACGTTACCCATTTACTTGAAAAAGAAAACATGTCAATGAATATATTATTATTATTACAAATAGAACAATAAACATAACACTAAATGGACGCATGTTGAATTTTTATTACAAATTATGTTTTGTTCTGCACGCGTCGTTTGCACATTTTTCGCGTCGCAGTCCTGATCGTTTTAGACCATGCCCCAGCTGAATTATAGCCTTAAAACTGTAGTTTAGCATAAACACCCCTTTTATTAATAATTTCTCTATTTGTCTGTAATTGTATTTGTAATCTGTATTTGTTTGTAATTCTGAAGTTAATTGTATTTAATTTCATATCTCACAATTCTGTGACTCTTAACACTTTAATAAATGCGCATTCTTTGTTTACAGGCTGTACAACCGCCATTGCTCCGCAAAACCGCCGCCCCCTCCACAAACCGTGGACAAAGGAAAGAAGGCCAGCAGAGCGAGATAAACTGCTTTCCACCACAACCAGTGCCATTTATAATGTCTTCAAAATCATATATTTTAATATCTCATTAACGGCTTTAACAAATTTTAAAACTACATTGTGTTGTACCATAACACAGATTTCTTAGATAATATACTTATCCCATTAGGATTGTTAATTTCGTAGACGTAACGTACGGGATTCTAAGGCGTAAGTTACAAGTGTCTTTCACTTAATTTTAATTAGTGATTGAAGATTTAATAATTTCTTTGGGTATTAACTACAATACAGTAAAACTTCGACGTAATGAATTAATTCAGCCGAATGTCTGTTATACTATAACTTGTTCTTAATTATAATCTTAAAAGCAAAAATGCGTTAGAACTGCTTCAGAATGTTACGCCACGCGACAACCGTTCGCAATACTGTGTGATTATTTGCGCTAATCATGCACCTCATGATGTATGGACTGGAAATTTTGTCAGTTAAATCAGGGTCCGCAAAGTTGAGGTTTTACTGTTATTGCCTTTTTGAATTTTGGATCCTTCAAGGAAAAAACGATTGTGAAGTTGCCACCCTTATAGATTGTTTATTTTTATTGTTCTCTGTGCATCTATTCTATATGACACTACTATCGGCAGCTATCGAGGGTAGTTTTTCATATTTTTGTATCGAAGTATTAGCACTTTTTGTAACAATTATAATACTTCGATACAAACATATGAAAAACTATACTCGATAGCAGTCTTGTGTATATAATAGATGCGCTGGTGTATAATACAAAGAAATATAATTGATTATTGAAGTGTCTGCTGTGAAAACTTCTTACTGTGTTATTTGGCTTCTACTCCGTGTGTATCCTTTGAGTGCTGGAAAAACTTGCCCGTATTGTAACCGATGGAATATAGTGGCTATTTTTGTATGTCTAACTATTTTGTATTGTTTAATAATGAAATGTGTTCAAAACATTAATAATTATTCTAATGTAAGACAATGGAATATATAGATACATAGGAAAGATGAATATATATTATATTGCTATACAGGTTTACGATACATTAAGAATTATTTAAATGTTCTTTGAAGAGTGTAGAAGATTACATAGATGGGATAGTGCAAAGCTGTTGTATGTTAAAAAAATCAAATTTGAATCGATTGAAAATCATAATATGTATTTGAATGATACAATATCTGTTTTTAGATACATTATTTGGATATAGAATATTTCTACATCATAATGAAATGATGCAGTACAGCTGGGATATACAACATCTGTACACTAAACCATCGACATAATATGCGTGGAGTCTCACTTTTACACGTCTCGTAAACTGAAAACACTACTATCTACTTAATATTATATTTTGTCATAGTAAAACCAAAATGTGCCTTGTGTATTTTTTTATTTAAAATAATTTATTATTTTACAAATGAATTACTAAAATTATATTAAAAATTATAATTACTAACAGATGTGTTTTATTTCATTTTGTTGATTTCAGTCTTGATTTTTATACATTATTAATAATTTTATACATTTATTATTAATGGACATGTCAGTTAAGTCAAAATAAAAAAAATAATAAAATGAGACTCGTATATTATAATATTGTCACTATCCGGGGAGAAGTTACTATGTATCAACAAAAATGGTACAGTAAAACCGCGTGCCTGGAAATTTGTACGTATGCAGTTCGCCGTATCACACTTCACCGTGAAATGTTGTATCGGAAATATATAGTAGTATAATAAAGACTGTCCAACCTCTTTGGGTCGTATAGGACATGTCTAAATAAAACATGATTCTTGTCGGTTTACAGGATGCAACGGCAAACAAACTTTAAGTATACGGTCATCTTTTTCCGAAAAGAAAGCTCACGGCGAACTGTTCGCAAAAATTCATAAAATCTATAGTGTACAATTTTACAAAATTGAAACAAAACAATTGCATATTATTTGTTTAATTGGTTTCATTATGTGATTTAGCGCTACAGTTGACTCCATTTACAGGGTATATGGGAAAATCTATTTCCCGGATAATCGATTTCCGATTTAATCCTAAATACCAATGAAAATATTTATAACTGCGTAATAAACATACTATTTTTAAATATACATAATTTGTGTAGCTTAAACATCATAGGGATTTGTAACTACATCTATCACATCCCGGACAATAGAATCCATTGGAGGTAGGCTATAAGATTCGACATAAATTGTGCACACTAAACATTGTCAGTCATACGTATTTGTCTTCATGAACTAAGACTACATTTTGTAGATAGTGTAATTCTATTATACCCTGCGTAAACCAAATCATAATAGATCGTATTCAAAAAACATTTGTCTATAAAATATCTAATATTGATTAATCAGACATAATTTTGGAGATTTTATAGAAAGAATATTTTTTATCTATTATGGTTTGGTCTAGATATGGCTTAATGAATTAAAAATAAACTAAACACCATCTGCAATAATAATATTCTTAATTCAACGAAAACAAATAAATATGTGAAAAAGTGTGCAATATTTTTATCGGATCGCCCATCCCACACCAAAACTATTATGATTTGGTTTAGGCAGGGTTTCATTGATTTTCAAATACTCATCAACACTATCTGCAATTTGTATAGTGCTAGTTCAATAAAAACAAATAAGTATGACTGACAAAGTTTAGTGTGCACTATTTATGTCAAATCTCCACAGCCTACATCCACCCTTCACCACTGATAGAATCGGTAGCTTAATTGGTAAAGCTCTAGCTCACCGTGAATAGCAATAGACGTAGTTTTGACTCACTTGGTTAAAAATATTTTCAAGCACTTTTCTGAGTCAGTTCCAAATTATATATAGTCAATGAAGAATGCTACATACTTCATTGACTATATCAGTATTAAGTCTTGATTATTCAGCCGTAAATAGACAATAATATTTTTAGTTTTTTCGCTGTATGTGTCAAATGTTTACAAATTACAATCACGCTGACAGAAAATGTCATTCATAAAAATATTATAATAATAGTGGTTCCCTGAGCACTTTTCAGTTGGGTGCTACCATGCCACAAAATTTAATTCAAATGGAAAAAAAAGACATTATAAATTGCAAATAGTCATTTCATCGGTGTTTTGTAAAAAGGGCGAATCAACCATTTTGGCGAAATCGAGATTTTAATGAAAATACAATATGTACCCCACTAGCTTTGTTGTGTAAAAACGGCAAATTTGTATCTCCACAGGAAAGTACTTAAAAACGATAATCGACTAAAATTAAATTAATTAAAATTATGAATAAAAAGCGAATGCGACATATTAGGCCTTTTAAAATATTATATAATAATGCCTATTATAATGACAGTATTCTTTCTAAGCATTATTATAAACTTGTTCGATATTTATAATCATCCACAGGTAATAAACAAATAAATGTCAAGAGTTAAAAATCCTCCTCCTGTAAAATAGCATTTTGGTTAATTCGCCCTTTTTACAAAACACTGACGATTTGATTTGCAAAACGTGTTATGATTTTATTTCCCTTCACATTCATCTGACACCGTGTTAACACGGCTCTAGTAAATCGAGAGTCAACTGTAATTGTTAGTCGATCCATCAATAATATAGCCATTAATGATAAATTCTTAGTCTATTATTATGTCTCGAAGCATAGCATTAAAAAAGTGACCATCTCGCGATAATTGAAGCCTTGAAGCAGCGGCTGCGTGTTTGAAATATATGCCATATGAGTGTAGGTCGACAGCAACCAATTTGGAGATTCTTAGTAAACATTGTCAAAAAAAACCAGCGTAAGCTTATGACGCAAGGGAAGGTTCTAGGAGGGGGGGTAAGTGGTACACAACCTGAGGAAATGGTTGAAGTGCCAAAATATTCATGAGATCTATCCAGGTCAAGAAAAAATAATATTCTTCTGTATTATTATCATCGTTGATTTGCCAACACCTGTTATGTGCATTTTTAACAGTTGTTCACCGTTAAGTAATTTTTTTTATTGCCTGTTTATAATTATACTACGTATGTACAACCCTATTCTAGCAGTCGTGTTTACTATAATCACTTTATTGTCTTGAATTATCTCTAACGCATAAGAAAAAATATATGAAATGTAAGAGTGAAACGCAAATTCTACATTTGAAAAATCATAAAAATCGTTTATTTTAATCGGGTTGTGAAATAAAATAATTAATGATACTCTAATAACATGAAATATGAGTATTTGCTAAAACCTAATATAACGCAATAGCCACGGAGAGTGCAAATTAGTTTATTACTCCATGTGTTATTAACATATTATAAGTAAACTAGTATGAAATTATTAGTCTATAATTGTAACTAATATTTGTATTGAAATAACTAGCACCATAAGAGATTCAGAAGTTTCTTTAAAAAAATAATATCAAAAATAAACTGACCATATTCGAAATTTTCTGTGTTTGCCAAAATATGCCAGAAAAATTATTACTTCTTACATTCGCGTATACCAGCGATACTCAACCTGCCTCAAGCCGCATGCGGCCTTTAAAGCTTTTATGTGCGGCCCGAAACACATTTATTATCAGGAATTTCGTACATCTTGAGATTCGTTTCGACTTTGACGCACAGATAGTGACACCCGAAGAGGATTGTCATTATGGTCCACATCAGATCTGGTTTAAGAGTGTTGCTATTGCACACGATTAATTTAAAAAACACGCATAATTTTTAAAATCTCAAAAATGTTTTGTAAAAAAGGGGGGGGTTTCATGATTTTTTTCGTCACACCAGTAGTGATGCGGCCCGCGTTACTTTACAAATATATGTATTTGGCCCGAAGAAAAAAAAGGTTGAGTATCATTGGCGTATACGATTATCTATAAGTTGCTATCGCTGTTTAGTTTGCACCTGTTGTATCGTCGTGTCTCTTGCTTCCTGCTCAACTTATCGAACATCACTAGTAATGTGGTAAGTTTATAAGTGCGTATTGTTGTTTTTTCTGTTTGTTGTAACCATTGAACCTTGTTCGACAGATAGTTATCGCTACTGTCTACTGAACAATATGACCCTGTACACATAGCAGATATTGTAAAATCAACGATAATATGCGTCAGTAAAAGACAGATCGAAAAAGCCCTAACCATCAGAGAACGACGAATCGTCACTCGTTAAGTAATCATCATTTACGAAAGTGCGGGGCGTGAAATTCTGCTTTAACTGAGTCTTCTCTTCCAGGTTTTTCCGTTTTATCAAAAACGACATGTCGGAGTTATAGTCTGACAATTCTGCATCAGTCATATGGGCGCTGCCGTTTATAAATTTAGAAAATCTGAAATAAAACATACATTTCATTTAAAACATAACAGCGCCTGTACACATGCATGGATTTACTGCCAGCACTAGCGTGTGAATTTAACTATCGCGACATTAACTATTTACACACAAAAATGCTGATTGTTATGTTAATCTCATTTTTGAAGTGTCATTTTCAAGCGAGACGTGTTTGTTGTTGCGTGCATGTTTTATATGCTGCCGCATATAGTTTACCGCAATTATGTCGCGTAACCTGCAAAATTCAGAAACCGTCAAACTTTTTTGATCCATGCATGCATGTCTTGACTTACAGAACAATAAGTGTTTACATTTTCATTTTTTGTTTACGACAATACGTACCGCCAATAGTAAATCCATGCATGTGTAAATGGACTAGGTTATGGAATAAGTTCATTACTTCAACCAAGGACATCTATGGCATGATTAATAAAATGAGTTGGATTTACTTTTATTATTACATTAAAATTTAGATATCGACTGTTAAAAGGGAAAAGGACTTAACCCACACAAACCCAATTTTCCAGGAGGCAAAAAAACGTTTTTATTATGGTTTTTGGTCAAATTTAAGATAATAATAATATAGATATAAACTTGAAGTTCATGATAATTAATAATTTTATTTGAACACATAATTTGAAAACACTTCTGAGAAATACATAACCATGTTACATACAAAAGGTATTTGACATTTTTAAATCTTGTAATTATTCGTTGAATAACAACAATAGATACTTAAATTATTAGCAAGTGCAAGTACGTTATAACACAAAACTTGGACCAATCCCGTCATCGGTTGGTAATTAAGGTAATTTAATACTTAAAATACAAAAGCCGATTACCAATTAGTAATGCATTTTGGAAAGCGCTTCAGCGCATCTATTCTATACACAAAACTGCTATCGAGGTTAGTTAATCATATTTATGTATTGAGTATAATTGTTATAAGAAGTTAGCCGTCTAAACTGTCAAAACAAACTATCTCACAATAAAAGTTAACACGGACAAGAGAGATGCTGTTAAAACATGGCACTCTTTGATAGTTCAGACTGTTAACTTATTGTCACAATTAACCGCTTAATACATAAATATGATAAACTACCTTCGATAGCAGCCTTGTGTATAGAACAGATGCGTAGAGATATTGTAAGAACTATTAGTTAAAGTTCGTCGCAATTAGAAAAGATACCTAATAGCATAGTGGTCAGTGTACATGGCACGATTCCCGAGAGTTGCAGGTTCGAATCCTGCTGGGTATCATATTTTTCTATTAGTTATAATTATATTTCTCATGTATGTTTCATAGAAATGTTTGTAGACGGTTTTATACAACTTTTAACCATTAATAAAACACAAAAAAACATTGATAAACACGAAAGAAGAAATAATATCAAGATTCTTCGAGAAATAGTGATAATGATCATTTGAGAACGTGACCTTATTTACTGAATTTTAATTGTTAAATTGTTTTCAAATCATGTCTATAATATTTAATACCAAAATGTGTGCAGTTCGTAAAATATTGTAAATAGAAGTATCTTACCGAAATCTATACTTAAGACGATTTAATATTAAGGAATTAGGAAAGGGATAAAAGGCAATTAATTATGTGGTAAAGTTAGAGTATACCTTCGCGGATCGTCCAGTTTGTCGATTAAATCCCACTTTTTGCAGTCAGGACTGTGGCAATACTGCCGTAGCTCTTCCAGGGCTCTCGCTGTCTCCCTGACTCCTTGTTCGTAATACTCTTCCTTTGTTAACAATGTACGTTTCGGCGGATATTTCCTTCTCCTTTGCGTAAATAAATGACATCTATTTCATAATTGTTAATAAATTACACCTCCACCGTTAGATTCACTTAGTGACAGTGACTACTGTCCAACAAGATCTTCTTGGCTACGTGTTAAACTGAACTAACAAGCTCCTTCTATTTTTAACCGCACTTCGATTGAAGCGCCTTCCGGTTAGCGAAGAGTTGTCCACGTGTTAAAACTGTGAACTACTAAGCTCCTCCTATTTAGTCGACAGTGACTTCTGGCTTGTGCCTAAATCTTCTTGTTGGACAGTATAGTGTATGTCTATCAGTGGCAAAGACTAGTTGTTAGACGGGTGTAAACGATGAGTAATCAAAATAAATAATAATAGTGTACTTATACATAATATGTATAATATGCACAGTGGTGGCGAAGGGTGGAGATAGACTGTCGAGATCCTACATAAATAGTCCATACTAAACTCTGTCAGTCATTTGTTTTCGTTGAACTGAGAATAGTGTTGGTTAGTTTTAAAATTCATGTTACCTACTGCCTAACCAAACCATAATAGATAAAAATATTCTATATAATAATATCTATCTACAGTAAAACCTCGTTACTACGAATTCCATGGGACCGAAAATCGAAAAAAAATTCGAATTACGAATTTCAGAGCTAATGTCCACAAATTTTATAATTTTCTTAAATACTGGAGTACATAGCTTTTATTCGCTCACATAATACTGTTGTTAATTTCCAGTTATATCATTATGTTGGTTCATGAGCGACCATAAATAGACAACTGTTGACCATATTAAACGTGTATGTACTGGTATCCAATCTAGGTGTGGTTTATCATGATGTGATAAAAACTGCCACATAATATATTTTGTTGTGTATGCTAATTCTGACATGGCAATGATATCTACAAGTATATGACACACTTATTATGTTTCACAGGGCAGTAGCAGTTCGCCATATAACACTATCCACAACCTGAGTGAAATCAATGTAGACGGCTGGGGTATCCCGATTTCTAAACAAGATCGAACAAACTCGTGTTCAGATTCAACTGATGTAAACCCCAGCTATTATGAGACCTCCTTGAATATTCTCGGAATGTATGGGGCTAAAATATTAAAATTTTGAAAAAAAAATTTTTTTGATTTTCATTAATTTTGTTTCCGATCATAAATGTGCCTACCGAATTGGGTCATAAAATGTCAGGATTATTTTTATTACCTTCTTGATTTTTTAAGAAAAGTCTGTCACAATTTTCAATGACTGACTCATGAAATAGTGTACTTTATTACGATTTATTGAATATTTTTGTATGCCAGGGACTCTGAAAACATTTCAAATTACGAAATTCGAATTAAATGTATGGTTTTATATGAAAATAATGTTCAAGGGAGTTTTTTTCGGGAAAATTTCGAATTACGGCGAATTTTGAATTATGAGTGTTCTTACTAACGAGGTTTTACTGTATATATTAATTTTATATCAATAAAATATTTTTTGTCTAATATCTATTATCGGTTGGTTTACTCAGGGTCTAATTGAATTTTAAAAACTAACCAACACCATCTGCCATTTTTCATTCTTAGTTCAATGAAAACAAATAAGTATAACCGACAAAGTTTAATGTGCACTATTTATGTAGGATCTCCACAGTCAACCTTCACCCTTCACTGACACACAGTAATACATAATATGTATGTTTTATATTTTTATGGAAATATCTAAATATTCCTTATTGCTTGTGGTTTTCATATTTTTTTAGCTACATTTATTGGATGAATAATTTCATAAAATCTATGTATTTACATTGCATTAACCGGTTCTATGCCTTTAGCAAGTTTTCTCACTCTATGAGGCCGTGATCGACAGGCCGCACATACAAATTCCGCGAGTTATCTCGTCCTACTTTAAACTCAAATTACTAGCCACTATCGATTGATTTGCATGATCTAAAAAATTAAACACACAGTGACATCTGTTTGAATAATTATGAAATACTAAGCCACAAATTATCGGTATTACAGCGATTTTAGTAAGAGCTTCGCTCTACATTCAACGTGTTTCGTTGAAAATGTGCGCCCTGTCAGATACTGCCATAGTAATATCGTGAGGCATAGATAAGCTACTCATAGACGTCACTATGCTTACGAATGGAAGAATAATTTAATTTGCATTATTGATGGGAAGTTATAAGCAAAATTTAATAATATTATTATAATTACGAGTCTTAGCCACTGATGTCCATAAGTCAATAAATTGAGTAAACAATGTTTAACTTTTAGTTTACATTTAAGCGCTGTTTAATACCACCCCCGTGATGGACAAAAGTGATACATACCATTTTAGAATCAAGTGTTTATAATGCAAATTGACGTATCATCATCGTCATTTATAGGAAAATGCTGTAAATCCATAATGACAATGGCAAACCAATGCTGCAATGATAAAAGAAAACATCTCTGTAATAAATACGTTCCTGACAATAAAAATGGACATACCACTTTTATCCTTCAATGGGGGGTAATATTGGTTTGTGACACTTTACACTTCAGGTTTATTTATATCAGTAGGCCTATTCTAACATATGTATCACTTAACATCCAAAGAGAGCTATGTAATTGTCATAAATAATATCACATTTATCACTTTATGTATTTTGGCAGTTAATTATGTAAAAAAGTAACGTCTGAACTGTCTTATCACTTTATGTATTTTGGCAGTTAATTATGTAAAAAAGTAACGTCTGAACTGTCAAAAGGTGATAATCATCATAATGATCAAATAGTTTTTTTTGGTGAGTTTGAAGTAAGGGGCAGGCCAGGTTGAAACTTTCTTGAGGCATCATCTATCTATAGCATATTCACGACAAACACCATCCAAAGTTGTTAATTTAGATTGACTTAGGCGTGTTTTGACGGTATTTTAAAAGTTTTCATTCTGGGCCATGCCTTATTTTCGAAGATTTACTATCTGCTATATGACATGTGAAGGGTAGTCGGAAAGAAAGATCATTGTCACATTAATTCAGTTTTGAGATAAATCCTTGTCATGTCATTTATTAAACTCAAAATTAAAAGTTCTTACATGACATTAATTACAATCACAATAATTTAATATAGCTATGGAAAGAAATAACAAAATATATAAATATAAATCGATGGACGGTGGGAACAATCACATAAGCCAATATTGTAAGTTTTTCAGGACTGAGTCTGGTGACATTTTTTCAAAGAAATCTTTCCCAAAAAATGTTATTGATTTATACATTATTTTTTTTAGAGAAATATAAAATAATACAATTAAAAAAATACGTACGTGATTGCTCCCCTGGCCGTCGAAATATTCTTTGTCAAATATCTGTGATAGTGATCTTTCTTTTGAATTTCAACGTTTTCCTTCTGAGGTCAGCGTTTGAACAATGATTTTTATTATTTTTTTCTAAGTATGCCATCTAATCAATTTGCGATTTTTGTGGACATTGACCTTTCTTTCCGCCTGCCCTTCATATTATTATGTATGGATAGTGTAGGCGATGCAATCTATATTGCTGATATTAGCCTCTTAAAGATAGATGCATATCTTAGGTGCTACAACCATGGCCCCCACATCCTGAAGCGGGCCCCCCTACCTATCGCTAAAGGTAAAAGCAGTGTGACTATCGACAGTTGTGTATTCCAAATAATTTTCGAGGTAAAAATTACGGTATTTTTGTATTTCTAATACACCCACTTGAATTAATTATGGAGTTATCGAATATTGACAAACAATAATCAAAAATTGCATCGCACAACCATATGCTTTTAATTTTGATTTACGTGAAAAAGCGCAGCAGGCGTCATTTTTTTACTATTAGTGCAATTTTGTGAGCTGGTCAATTTGCCAGGCCGGGCCCCCTTTAAGCCAGGGCCGCCAGGCTGGAGCCCTGCAGCCCCCCCCTTGTAGGGGCCATGGCTATAATCCAATATTCAGTTTATATAGTAAATAAAAAAAAAATTAAAATAAAGGTTGCTTTCTTACCAGAATCCTAAAAATTTTAAAATCCAAGAGTAAGGTCCATATCTTATCAATGCGATGATTACTACTGGAACAATATACACCTCTATCAGTTGAGTGCTGAAATATACGGAGACCAACGCCAGAGCCTGAAAATTAACATCATGTTAAGCTAACTAATCTAAGTGAATAGTCGACAGATTAGCAAAATAATAAATAACACGGCAATGTCACTTTTAGTGATCCACAGTACTGCCACTTTAAATTCTGAATAATTCTAATAAAACATTTTTTAATAAACTATTTCTTTTATTCAACGAATAATTCACAAGATTTGAGAATGTAACATTTAATATGTTGAACATACATAGTTAGAAAACGTGTTGTTCTCCACTAGAAAAAAATACAATACCCGACAAGACGTAACGTGATCTGACAAACATTTATAAGAACTACTAGTTAAAATCGTCGTAATTAAGTAGGATGCCCGTAGCTTAATTGGAAAAGAACACTGGCGCGAATCCAGCGGATACAGGTCAAGTCCGTTGGGTGTTGTATTTTTTAAAACGTTTTTCTTAGCTCGTATTCTTATTTGTCCGGTACAAATATTGCAATCGATTTTTAACCAACTTCCCGACTAGCTAGACATTTGAAACTTTAGAATATATCAGAACACGATGCCAATGCATTTTTTTAATACTTTTAGCCATTTTTAAGTAGAATTTAATTAATTTTCAGTTAATTCTGTTTTGTATGAAAAGTTATTTCGATACCATTATTGGTTGCTAGGGTCCTAGCAGCTAAATTATTAATATATACGTGCGTTACTATGGAAATCAATATGAAATGACGTTTCATTATTCTGTATTTCTATCAAGTACAAATTTTTTTGATCGTTGAAGCTAGTCAAGTCAAGTTTATATGACTCGAACAGTAAATTTAAAAACGTTGTATATAAAAAGTTCTTTTTATCATGTAAATATTTTTATTGTGCTTATCCCATGGATGAGAGGTTTTCAAATTATGGAGGTATTAAATATTTTTTAATTGACATACAATGGTGAAAGTATGAAAACTGCACATTATAAATTGGAAAATGGTTTTATTTCAAAACCATTATTATGTGGATGGCTGCCAATAGCGTAGCGTCTTAAGACGCATACTTTTCCGTGAACGGAACGCCCGTGGGAATATCGTCACATACTCGGAATTGAAACAGAATTTTTGTTTTACCACTTGAAACGTAAATTGATTTTTATTTTTTATTTTTGTAATAAAATTCGCGGCGTGCAAGGTACTGCCATACATACCTAACGGCAGTAAAAAGGTTAAACATCAGTTCAATTAATTAATATAAAAATTTAATAATTATAATGTTAAAGTTAATTAATATACTTAAACTTTAATTAATTTAATGATTGCTTTATCAGTGTGGTTTATTTGAATAAAGATACGCACTGTGCATCCAGTATTCCTAACATTTGGATAATACTACATACATTAATTACAAAAAATTTCAAACTGGTTCCAATAGTATGGATAGTATAAGACATTTTTCAGTCTGTCAGTCTTTTGTGTTTGTGTAGATAATCCGTATTCAATAAAAATGTTTTGTTGGAAACGAATAAAAGACACTCAATACAATATTTTATAAAACATACTTAAAGCAAATTACACTCAATAATCTGATACAATCGACAGAAAAAACTTTTGTACGTTTAGAGATTTTTAAAAACTAATTAAATTTACTACCATCGATTAGGGGTAACTTATTTGAATTGAATTAACTTTGTCATTTGGATATCATGTTAAATGCATCTAATTAAAAACCATACTTTGACTGTAAATACTTGCTCACCTGCAAACCCCACGAAATGAGGTTTTTACTCTTCTGATCAGTCGGTGGACCCTTCTTGTAGCAAACAATAAAGCTAATGAGCGATGTTGCCAGTACATACCATGCAATATATTCTTTGTACGAGTAAATCAACGGTTGGAAGTTGGACCACAAGAGTTTCAATGCGTACAACCCCATCGCCCAGCCCCCTAACATTGTCGTGTAAACAAACGGTTTCTGAAATAAATAAACGTAATAACTATTAAATGCGACATGGCTTCATAATGAATTAAGTAACTTAGGGGTATATAAGATATAATTTGAAAATTGCCCATTTTTTCAGCTATTCAAAGAAGCTTCAGCGCATATATTCTATACACTGCTATCGGCAGCTATCAAGGGTAGTTAGTTAATTAGCTATCAAGTACCATGCTCATCAATGAGGTTGGATTATAACGCTGCGCTCATAGACACCCTTACAGCCGAAAATCATGCATCGCCCACCTTCAATATGAATCTGCATCAAACCTTATTGGCAAATCACTCGATACATCATTTGCTGCATACCGTATGCATATTACTAATACGCCGACCAATGAATGCTTTCCGAACGGTCAGAAACGCATCAAATCTAGATGAATTTTTAACATATAGGTATGGTAAATCAATGATGCACATTCATTCACCAATGGTAAATGTACAACTGACCTGCGCATCTAATCTATACACAAGACTGCTAAAGCTATAGGCGGTTACCGAGGGTAGTTTAACATATGTTTGTATCGAATTATAATAATTGTTACGATAAGTTAGCTCTTTAAGCAGTCAAAACTGTCTAGCTCGCTCTAAAATTTAGCACGCCCAAGAGAGGTGCTGTTAAAACATAGCAGGTATTGTAACAATTACATCTAATTTATTATAATTGTTAGAATAAGTGGTAATACTTCGATACAAAACTACCCTCGATAGCTGCCGATAGCAGTTTTATGCATAGAATAGATACGCAGTTGTCTCTCTAATTCAAGATGAACAATGACAAAAAAAATTTGAACAAGTCATAAAAATATAGGTAGGGTGAGCCGGTATATTGTCCCAATGGTAGTAAAAGGGATGTGTTACCTACTATAATATTCTCAATGTAGTACGGTAACTCAAGGTGACAACACCGGAACGGATGAAATTTATTAGTATCGTAAAGAGGTTAAAGAATCACACATTATGTATATAAATCACATTCAACTTACGCCTGGCAACATCTTGCTGACAAAATAGACGAGTATCATGACGGAAGTGCACACTCCAAATGAGATTCCGCAGATGTAAAAAAACAGTGTGTTTTCGCTGAGAGAACGCGAGAATATGAACAGTAAGACTCCGGCAACCAACAGAGCCAGTTTCCAGTTATCCACATCTGTAAAGTTAATAGTGAATTAACCATTTTTTTTATTCAACGAATAATTCACAAGATTTAAGAATGTCACATTCTAATTATTGAACATACATAATTTTGAAAATAGTAGCCAATAGTAGCTCAAATTGGAAAGCACTTCAGCACATCTATTCTATACACAAGACTGCTTTCGGCCGCTACAACAGCTATCTAGGGTAGAAAAGCATCGAAGTATTAGCACTTATTGTAAGAATTACAATAAGTGCTAAGTTTTAACAGCACTTTTCTTGGTTATGCTAAATTTTAGAGCGAGATAGTCAGTTTTGACTGTATAGACGGCTAATTTATTGTAATTGTTACAATAAGTGATAATACTTCGATACTTTCTTACCCTAGATAGCTGCCGTAGTGCGCCGAAAGCAGTCTCGTGTGTAAAATAGATGCGCAGAGAGTATTAAGAGCCATTAGTTAAAATTTGTCACAATTAAGTATGGCGCCTTTAGTAAGTGGTCTATGTGCATGGCCGCGAAACTCGAGAGATGCATAACTTTTTTTCAAAAAAATTTTTTCTATTGGTTATAATATATTTTCTCAGAAGTGTTTTGGAATGTGACATTCTTATTTTAAACATACATAATTTGGAATAACCTCAGAATCATACATAACACCGCTATGGGAATTCCCCAAAATACACCCTGAGACTATAATATAGTCCGCAATTTTACAAATTACAAAAAAACTTTCTCTTGATACAATGTTTTACCTAGAGGGCCAGATTTATGCTTCAAGGGGCCCAGCGCATCTATTCTATACACAAGGCTGCTATCGAGGGTCCACCAGCTAAGTGAGATTAACACACATCGCAAATTTACTCTACGGCCATCCGCTCTCGTGAATACTCAAAAAAGACAAGACTGAAACTCCAGTATCTAGCTAATGTATTTCAATGGCAAGACTGGACTCTCTCATTTCAAAACGTGCTTGTCTCCCAGTCTCTCAGTTTCCAGTCACCCATAAAACAGTGGTACCAATATCAATAGATTCGATGAAAAATCATATTTTCTTACCAAAATTGGTAGCACTGAACTGAACTCAACAAGAAATAACAAGCCAAGACGTCGAAAGTTAAAGATGGGCGAACCGATTTTTAATTTAAAATATGCGGCAGATGTTGAGAAATACTCCTGCCTGTATAATTACAGGCTGCCAGAATATTCTCGTAAAGATATTACGGAAAAAGCTTAGAATGAAGTAGGAAAGACAATGGGTTTGACAGTTTGACTTCAGGAGCGCAGTGTACGAAGCATCAGTCACTGGCCAGTTTATGAGTTTCATCACCAACCAGTTCGTCAGATTTTAGTTTCTGTGTGAGCAGTTGGCCTAATAGTTAAAAAAGTCACCTGCGGGCGCTACTTTACTTCAAGGGTATTGAAAATTTTAAATATGTGGTCGTGCATTGCAAATTTAATGTGATATGATATACGTAAATGATAATTTTTGTGTAGAATTTAGGAAACTACTGTAGAGCATCACACTGCATTTAACTTTAGCGATGGGTAGGTGGGCCCGCCAAAGATCCTGGCCTGGGGGCCCGCTTCAAGATGTGGGGCCATGGAACAAGATATATGAAAAAGTTCAACATTTTCAAAAATCTCCCGCTAATCATAGTGATATTAACCAGTTGATAATAATACATTGAAAACTGGGGACGATAATATTTATTAACAGTGATAAATTTCATTGTATTTTTAGTTTATAATGAATGATTAGTTTTACGACTTACTATAGATTTGAATTTTAAGGGTATATTTTTGATCAGTTTTCAACGCTATGCATGTGTTGTTGAATGGGTCCAATGTTAGAGAACGGGCTTTGTACGATGGCAAAAGTCTCGTTGGCCAAATGGACGAGTCTCCGTTGTAATTTTCCAACACTTCGTCAGGACTACATCCTTTGTACTGTTCAAAATAATCGCTCTCTATCTCTAGACGAATCTGAAACAAATAAACAGTTGCTATACTTAGTCGTTGCGTTTACGAGGTTGTTTCAGCAGGTAGGGCATGGGGAAATTGCTCAAAAGGTAGATACGAAGAATATATTTGTCTAGTTCGACAAACTTGTTGACATCGTCTTAACGTCTGTTCAAACACGCGCGTTAACATAATCTTACTCTCTAATTCATTTATCATTTGTCAATTTATGGCTACGGCCGTATGTTGTAGCTTAGCCACTGGGAAATGCCAATAGAAATGGGATATTTCAAAAAAATACCACCTTATTCTTAGGTCAATAATTAAAGCAAACATTATTCGTAGGATGTTTATCACATTTGAATGGTCAAAGACATAGCTTATGATCAGTATCTTTAGAATTATCTTCAAATGTGTTAATTGTGTCCATTTTTGAATAATAAAATGCCTAATTCTTGTCAAATTTGGGATCAAAAAGATTATGAAATATAATTTTTATCGTAAATATGTCACTATATAATGTGAACATTAATTTTACTGATGGTTTTGTAAATGCGTTTAAAATTTAATAAACACCATAAAAGCTCCATTTTGACCTACGCTGAGCATGTGGGCCGTTAAGCTACAGTATGTAAGCATACCTAAGAAAAAGTCAGTCGGATAGAGCCATGGATAATATCCATACACCCGAAAGTAAGACTCAAAAATTTCTTCTGGACCCTCTCATTGTCAATCTCATATGTGGCCATGGATGAAAAAGCACAAACAAAGCGCTCAGTGCCCAGAAAAAAACCATGTACAAGAAGACTACGATTTCGGTGGCCTACAGAGACTTGCGAAGGCTACGAGTGGTCAACTGGACATATAGATAAGAGGACCGGGCAGAGTGGAGGAAACTGCTTGAGGCAGAAAGGAATGCGCTTATGTGTCTGCAACTTGAAATGTAAACGATTGTCATGCATTTATGTACATGCATACATAATTGAATAAGTTAAAATAACTTGGAATTTTAAATATGTTTGGGGATGATGATGTAGAGGAGAGAAAGTCGTTGTTGCTTGTAGGCTTCGAGGAGAGTTTATTAATCGATACAAGTATACAAATATGATGATAAGGATAACAGCGTGAGGTTATAATCGCGGGTAATGATGTACTGGTGAGATCGATGTGATCAAGAGATTGATTATATAATGAACTGAGAGACTTGATTCAAATCGAGTGATGGTTAACTATGTCGAACGAAGAACTCGTGACAATGGTAGTGCGTCGCGTGACGGACTCGATGAGTTCATAGATTGTCCTTCCAATTTATACAAATGCATTACATATATTATACATAAGAGATATTGCCGCAATTAACAAACCGTAACAGACCGTACTGATCTAGTTATGATTGCGGAAATGCTGACAATCATTATCGCTCTATTGTTTTGTTTTGACAACAAAACATACACATTGAAGTGTGTCATTCATTTAATGCTGAGTGGTATGATTGCTAGTTGGGAGACTACGATGAATTCCGGGCATGTACAATCGAGGTTTTACTGTATATTGAATTAATAAACTATTTATTTTATTCAATGACGCGAATCCAGTGATTCCAGTTGGGCGTCATATTTGGTTTTCAAACTATGTACGTGTATTGAATTAATTGAAAAAACAATACAACAATTATTGTTTAGCTGCAGAATTCGTACCTGGGATCACAGATTAAAAAGCAAATATTCTAACCATATCTCTCTATTACGTACGTGCCAATATATATTTCAGTTAAATACTTACGTATGCCGATGTCCATGCGTTCATAGCCTTCTTTGGAATCCCTTTAAAGCAGTATATAACCAATTTGTTATGGTTGTACGGCGTGTGGTTGATTGTTATAGGTCCTTCGATCCATTGTACTGTAACAATACACGATAATGACTGACCATAACTTCTTGGTACCACGATGAGTACAGATTACTATGTGGCAAAGTGCTAAATTTACTCACAACATTGAAAATATTAATTCCATGGCTACATAATAATCATCTAGTGAACACAGAAGGGTGGTCCCGGGTTTAAAACTACCCCTAATATTTGATAACCGATTATTGTAATTAATGATAGAGCCAAATGCTAATATATGTTGCAAAACCGAGAGATGAGGACACTAAGATACATCGAAAATAAAGTCCTCGAGGATCAAATAAAAATTGAATGTGAGGATGGAGATGATGTGGACAGAAAACAAAGAAAATTTTGAAATACACACGTGGATAGGATGGGGGAAACTAAGATCCCACACATTGTGTTGCATGCAAGATCCACCTACCTCACGAGGTTGTCTATCTGGCAAACTTTTCAAATGATTCAATAACAAGACTACCAATACCAATAGAATTCTGTACTAGTCCCAATGACATGGAATTCTTTCCATCACGATTTCTTATGGTTCTTATAGTTCCAAATAAACTAGCATCACCTCTACCAATAATGAATGGTCTTAGACAGGGGAACGCACTTGCCTGCCTTCTGTTTATTGTAACTTGGAAAATTGGAAGATAATGGTATAATATATTATAAGTCAATTCAATTATTGGCATATGCCGATGATATTCATATCAATGCCTGGACCCCAGAAACCCTCAAGAGGCATTTATTTCTGTAAAGTAAGCTGCTGCAGGCATGGGATTTCGAATAAACAAAAGTAAAACAAAATACATGCCAGTTCTCGACAGTGCATCAACAAATGATAATAGTAGCTTTATCGTTGGTGGCGATGATTTTGAAACTGTGGAGTAATTTATTTATCTCGGGTTTCTAATCATAAACACAATCTCTCTATCTATAATCTACCTCGCCACCAGATGCTATTTTTGTCTCCAAAGGTGTAAGACAGGGCAGGGCATTCTCAAGAAAAACCAAAACAACTTTGTATACAACTCTCTTGTTCTCAGATCCGAATGCTGGGAACTCAGCAAACAGGATGAGAGAAATATGGATATCTTTGAGAGGGGAGTCTTGAGAAGAATCTTTAAGATTTTGAGAAGGTGGCATCTGGAAGTTGAAGTATAATGAGGACCTGTACATACTTTTTTCCGACCATGTCCGATCCTAATAGGATCATATGGGCCTCCACAGAGTTGAGGTTTGTATTGACAGATTTTTTTTTTTACGAGAAACTGATGTCAGCCACTTTCTCAACCTATTAGGTCCATACTCTGACTCATTCACAAATTGAAAAACAATATGTGTACTTGTCAGACCCAGGATTCGAACCTGGGACCCTCGACTCTATAGGCCGGCATTTAAGCCACTCGGCCATTTATGTGGCGAAAAGATCGTGTAACATTTGAAATGCAGAAACTGCACTGGATTGGTCACGTACATAGAATGGGGTAGGAGTTACCAGCAGGAGTAATCATCAAAGAGCGAGAACTACACGAGACCTGCTCTTTGCCAATTTCAACGTAGATGATAGTCCCTCCCGGCAAGAGTTAACGACTGTTTCATAGTTTTAATGAAACAAGAACTTGCTCTAGAAAATCACAACGATTCTGTGCAATCTACCATGTTCGACGGCAGCATGATAGATCACTTCTTCACCAGGAGTCTCTCCCAACTCTAGACCGTAAACTACGCGACCTACTTTTCATTCCAGAGATAAGTCACGATTAACCAGTACTGAGATGTAAACACATACATATAATTTGTAAAAAAGCTAACTATTTTCAGTCAACTTCTTTCTTTCGCCCTGACCCACTAAAGCGACTAAAACATTTTGACATTTGTAGTAAAAGTTCACCAACATTCAACCTGTTAGCGTGAAGATTCACAAAAAATTTGCTGTTCTCATAGCTTGAATCCCGAGAATTTTTATCAAAAGAAAAAAACAATACGTTATAGCACTTGTGCATGGATTTACTGGCACCAATAGTGTGTATTTTAAACTATCGCGATAATAACTGTTTACATGTAAAAGTACTGACTGTCTCGCCAATCTCATTCTTAAGACGTAAGCGAGACACGATGTTGTCATTGTATGGTACTATTTGACAGGTTCGTAAATAATCGGTAAACGTCAAAATGTTCTGTGCGGTGTAGTTTATATTTCTTCCGGCAGATTCGCCACTATCGTTCTACTGCGCATGCGCATCTGCCATACCAGTACCAATTATTGTGTTAAAATAAGCTTCTCAACTTTTTTGATCCATGCATGCAATCTTGCAACTTACGCATTTTCTTGTTATGGCCGCAATAATACGTATTGTCAGCAGTAAATCCATGCACGTGTAAACGGGGTATTCTATATATTATATTATTTGCTTTTTGGCTATTCGGTTATCATTTTTAGAGGGCAGAAAGACAGTAAATTTTGGTTCATTTAAAATTATGGCTAAGAAAGCTGTTTTTTTTAATATTTAAAGGTAATGCCTGCGGGTAAAAATAGTTTACGTAATGAAATACAGACTTTAAACACTATTATTAATGAAAGTAAAATATTAAAGGGTTAAGTCTTACCATTATAGTCTGCCGAGTTGCATCGAACAAGTAAATATGTTTGAATAAAATAAATGAAAAAGATAATTTTGCGACAACAAAGCATCTTAATTACTATTCTTAAATAAATAAGAAACTATAAAAGAGCTACATATATGACACCGGCATTTATACTTCCTTTGAGTTGAGATTCTTTTTGAGATTTTGACAGATATTTTATTTACTCATAGACAATAATAGAAAAAGTTCTAAATATGAAATCAAAACCCGCGTAAATACGGAATAGAATAATTGTCATTGATTTTATTTTATCCTCTTTGATTTTATCAAAAATTATTGTTAGTGGTATAAAAAATATCATTATTGGAAAGGTTACACTAATTTTACAAAATTAATTATTATATCCACAATACAATTGCTTACAGCCAAAGTTGCAGTTGATGTGATTGCAGATAACATAATAATATCGCACCCAGCGAATAATAGTGGCACAACTTAAAATCCTTGTTTTTGCAGGAGAAAGGTTTGATTATTTCATTTTAGTGTGTTAAATCAGTTTGTTAAAAATTGTAAAATATTTTTCAACAAAATTTGGGAACCAGGTAGGTATTAGATTTGGATACGAATCTGAATTTTGAAATTTTTTCATATTTTAACACAGCGATTTCTAAACTGGTAGGCGCGGAGTGTTGCAAAGGGAGGCGCGAAAAGTTTAACACAATTAATGTAGCCACAGGTTTGCAGTTTGCAAATGCATAGTTTATAAAACGGCCGCTAGTTATAAACTACACAAAAAAACAACTTTCTGCAAATATGGAGACTAATTTTATAATCCCTCACTTCTATACTATTGTGAAGTGAAATAGCTATCTCGTAAAAAATGAAATAAAAGGGTCAAAATCATAATGTTGAAAATTGAGGCAAATTTATTTAGGAACGATAATTTTGTTGTTAAACTTGTCTATTTGGTTGAAACTTTAAAAAATTTGAGTGAATAAATTAATCCAAGGACCACTAATGCATTCACTGATTTAAAACGACAAAGTGAAGGCATTCATAAATAATTGGAGCTTAGGAAATCAAAATGACAAAAGTTCGCCATGTCTCCACTTTTAAATGATTTGTACGCCAGATATATTGAAGCAAACAAAAATCTATTTACTGAGTTCTTGGTTAGTTTGCTATGCACTTGTCACATTATTTTATTAATAGCAAAAAAAAGTAGCCTGCGGCGCTGCTTTGTTTCGAATATATTAAATATTTTAAATATGTATGACCCGGAGGGGGTCCGCTTCAGGATGTGGAGTCCATGATAGAATCCATTTGTCAATGAATGAAGATTAATTTGGATTGACTACTATTGAAATTGGTTATGCTAATAAACAAGAACATTCGTCAAAAACTAATGTAATATAAGTAGTAAAACCTTGTTTATTTTTTTTTCATTTTTGTATTCGTAAGTAGGTACAGTGTTGACCATTTAAAAAGGTGTTTGTATTATTTAATGAAATAAGGGGGGGCGCCTAGATTAGATTTTTTTAAAGGGAGGCGTAGTAACATAAACTTTCATGGATATTTTGTCTAAGAAAAAGAAGACGTTAATTACCCCACGTTTAATTTTTTGAAAATGCAGAAAATTATTGGTCACTCAACGCGTACTATATTTTTGGCCAAAATACTATAATTTTGAAGGCACTGTACTATAATTCCACTTTCAAAATATGGCAACACTGGATTGACAGTAGAAAAATATCTTCGTCTTTTTTAGTGGACAGTAATAACCATAGACAATAGTTAGTTGTCAGTGCGAGGGAGTATTTAATTGATTTTGATTTTTGAAAACGGCGTCCTAGATGTTCACATTTTATATACTATAATTAATTGATTACGAATTAAAAGATTGGCTAATTAATAATGGACAGCCAAGACCAAAACGATTACTCTACCTGTGACAGTGTTTATTTCTTGATGACAAAGTTATGCGACAAAATAGCGTCAAATTATGGAGCTCCTGAAGACTATGGCACCCTTAAAAAGAAACTCAGATCTCGAGCTTTTTGTATATTACTTAATAAATCTGATATTGTAGTACCACCAGAACCATGCGAACCAATAATGGATATATTGACACACTATTATATCAAGAATACGAAAAAGAAAAACATTGTTGACTACCATAACATTGCCGAATTAAAAGAGAAAATTGACTGGTTGGTAGATAGAGACAGGAGTAAAGATGTTCCTTATTTTAATGAGACTTTGACGTGTGTCGTTTCTTTGAGAGGTTCTGTGCACAATGATGAAGGAAAACAGATGTTTGAGGTATGTTTATTTACCTTGCCTGTTGATGTCTCCATTTTATCTAGTTATTTGAAATTCACAAAATGTGTTTTATGAAATCATTATAGGTTGAATTTATTATTCTATATGGTGGCTGGTGACTACATGTGAAAGGTAAATCACAATTTCCATTAATGAGACCAGATGTAGCATACGAAAGATCCTAGAGAAACATGCGTTTGACATTGATACCCACCATCTATTCATAGTATTTAAGGCAGCGTACACAGATAGACAGTGTTGAATGTAATAGAATAGTTTTCATACATTTCGATGTATCATTATCACACACTAAGGTTGTGTTAGATTAGGTTAGGTTGGGTTTGGTCTAAAAAGAAAGTTATAAAATGTCATGCTGTCATGCAACACTATTACCGAGTTTGGATTCACTTTGGATTAGCGAGACTCTCCCTAGCCAAAGTGCAGTGTCAAGGTAGAATTCAAAATGTGATGTTGACGACATTTGAAACACTAACAGGCCTCAGACAAGGAGATCCACTGGCCACATTGGTTTTCAATATAGCATTGGAAAAAACTAAGAATTACTGACATCAATGTCAATAAGTATAATATGCGTATTGCGTATTACATTGATATCATAGGCTGGAATAAAAATACTGTTAGAGAAGTATTTGTAGACCTCGAGAAAAATGCCAGCACACTAGCACTCACTTGTAATGCGGCGAAAACAAAATATATAGTTGTATCAAGAGAGCCCGATAGATCTTGTGATACTTTCAGGATGCAGGACAGCGCTTTTGAGAGAGTCAAGAATTTTGTGTAGAGGAAGGACAGATTCTTCTGACATTGCTGCCTTGACGAAATCACTTCGGAACGGTGTTAGTGTTATTTGAAAGTAACGACACCAACCTAAATGAGTTGCCTACACTGCCAGGAGAATCTGACACCATTCTACCCAGAGTCATATATTGACAGAGTAGCCTAGAAATTAAAAGGAGAATTGTGCTAGGTAACAGATCTCACTTCTAATCGTCTAATGTGGCTGCTAACATTCCAAGGCATTGAATTGACACTTGAAATGCATCTTGTACAAAACACTAATAAGCCCAGTTGTCATGTATGGCTCGGAGACCTGGTGCATGACTAAAAGCATGAAAAGAGTGTTGGGCTCATTTGAGCAAACCGTGCTGCGTAGTATCATACAGTTAGGGTGGAGACGGAGTTACAATTACTAGCCGTACGCTTTGTTCAGGGTCCCGCACATCGTACAGTCCATAAAATTGGGCCACCTTAGTTGTCAGGGCCATGTATACAGGATGGACGAGTCACTCATGACAAAGCAAGTTGGAAGGCAGACGAAGACCTGGTCGACCTTGTGCAAGATATTTTCGAGTTATATTTAAAGACCTCTTAAGCTGGAGGGAAGCGGCTTTGGACAGACCTGGATGAAGGCATATACTAGAGGATGCCGAGAGCCATGTAGAGTTGTAGCACCTGAAGAGAAGACCAGGCATTGTATAGTCCTCAATAATGCGAAGAAAAATCTTTTATTACAATGATTGGTAGTTGACCAGTCAGTAGTTGAAAAATATTCTGTTTCAACCATTTTTCTGTGTACCTACAATAAAATTATAACTAAATCATTCTTGTCGTTTGGTGGCAGGTTGTCCACTTTGATAACTTCTAACATGGAGAGAATCATTTGAAGTTTTTGTATTAACCCAATGCTTACGGGCCGCACAAAATTGTGATTTTGCTAATTGCTTTTCAAATGCGAATTAACACGTTAATTAAAAAATTAATTAAAAGAGCCCGTAAACATTGGGTTAAAACATTTGATAGTGACTCTATTTTCAAATTATTATAATAGTTGGCTTATTCTTACAGGACCCGTTCAGTTTTGGAAGGATTGAAGAGTTGCTCAGACAGCAAAGCTTCCGGCGGAACGAAGATGGAGTCACGCCGTATTTGCACTATCCCCCGCAGATTTTTGAGATGCCTTTTTCGCTCAGAAACAACCCACAGCTCGAAAAGCAATATTTATCGAATTACGATTTTAATGGGGAGGTTTTCACAAGCAAACCTGGTAAGTATTGATAACATAAAAAAAAAATTCTCGTCAGATGGCAATACCAATCTAAATAAAAACCTTGGCAGTAAAACCACAATATTGTAGCCCTGGTGGAAAAATCATGTTTCTGCGCTGAATCTTGATGGTTGCCAGTAGTGATTTTACTTCGTGAATGTGATGGCATTGCATAACAGAATTTAACAAATATTTCAAATTACCCTAGTCACTACATAGTGCTCTATCTTTGATTTTGTAATGTTTGGTTACTATAGAGATACCATCTCAAATTGTCCGGTGTTCGAGTTTATAACTAAGCTAATCACAGTATAAAAAGTATTGAATGATATGTCAAATATTAGCATGTGGTGCCCTCACTTAGCGTACAACTTCTATTGGTGGATCTATAAACTTCGATACAGTACAGTTAACTATGCTTATAAATTGTCCATGTCCGATTCTAAGAAGATCATACAATGGGCCTCCACAGAGTGAAGGTTTTGTATTAACATATTTTTTGTTTTTACGAGAAATGGATATTAGCCACTTGCTCAACCTATTAGGTCCATACTCTAACTCCAAACACAACATTGAAAAACAATATGCGTATTTGTCAGACTCAGGATTTGTACCTGGGACAAATAACACTATAAGGTGACGCGTTAGCCTCTGCATGCGCAACATGCACTTTCACTATTTCTCCCATCAGATCCCACAGGAGACAGCAGGCGATGGCGTGCGCGTCAACACAATGTGCAGAGTTTACTAATAGTGTTGCAGAGCGGAAGGTGTGCTTGAGTCGTTCAATTTATTACGGCTTGGTTAATCGTTGACACCCATTCGCCACAGGCCCTTTCTTTTTTATTATCCTTATCACTGCCAGCCAATTTTTACTAGGTGGACACTTGTAGGCCACCTATTTTCGGAATAAAATAAATCCTTTAAAAAATATGAAATAGGAACGGAATGACATATATTTGTGAAAACTTAGCAACACAACATGTTTATCAAGTTTATCGTGAATATTTTACACACTAAAATAATAAATATTGTTTAGAAAATATACACAGAATGTTTATTCAGAAGTTGATGACGTTTACAAGAACCCGCGAATATATTCGTCCGTGGCCTGACGCGACATATATGCTTTTGGCGAGTTAATTCGTCCGTGGCACGGATCAGGTTAATGGTACTCGATCTGGAATTTTTATAAATCCATTCTCTGTGGTCGGTTTCTTTCAAAAAAAAGAAAAAAATATATGCTGTCAATTTATTATCCTAGATAATGAAAGGTAAACATTTTACGACAGCCTTACCATTATATCTTGGCTACGGACATCGTAATGGTGATCTGGGGAACTATGGACCCCCTGCACTTTCAGATATAAATCTACGCCCCCGACCCCTACTACAGTCCGTACACTGCATACAGCACTATAAAATTATAGCCAAGATATTATGATGGTTCTAGTATAGTTGGCTACTAACATGGGCGTGTGTGTGCTGAGCAATGCCTCACGAACTCCTTATAAATTTCATTCCTTGGCACACCGCCTCCTATCTGGTTTTTCACTTGAACAAATACCGATTTAGTGGCTTCACGCTATATCTAATCGCTATGTCCTCCAGCGGAGAAAATCAATAATAAAAATAAGAAAAATTGCCAGCAGTATGTAAAGTAGATGGAGTTGAATATCGTCTCTGTTCTGGCAGAACACAGTAACTGGAGAATATTAGTTTTGAGTAATTTGACTTTGAAGTTGTTAAAATGTTTGAAATAATGGTCTATTATGTGAGTTTATTAAGAAATCGTAAAAAGGATGACTTTAAAATAAAGACTGTCTATTTATTAAGAGGTTTCCAGACAGTAAAGTTTGAAATAAGAAACATTTTGGTACTAACTCAAAATGTCATTTTTTCGAATTAGTGTTTTCTGCCAGAACAGTGACGATATAATAATATTATGTAACACCTCATTTTTCAGGTATGAATCTTTTTCATATGGGTAAATTCATGAATGTGGAGGATGAATCTCCAAGTGTTATGACTCTAAGAAATATGAAATCCTCAAACATTGCCAGCGTATCCTGCTACGAACAATTTCCATCATTTCCCAGATTGACTGGACCAAGAGAAATCAACATACCTCAGGAATATCCTATTACAGTAAGTTTCGTTCTTCTCTTGCAAGATGTAGCCCACTTGGTTTTCACCACACATTTTATAAATCATCTTCCTTTTACCAATAACCTTCAGATTAACTTACAAAACTATAACATAATCTATAGCAATCTGGCGTACCATTTTCTGACCTTTCTATTTTTAAATCAATGAATAATCAGATTACCCAAAATTATACCCTATTTACATGTGCATAGATTTACTGCTGACAGTACATTTATTATCGCGGCCATAACAAGAGAATTTATGTGTAAACACGTATTATCGTGCAAGTTGCAAGATTACATGCATGTATCAAAAAAGTTCAGAAGCTTCAGAAGTATAGCGATAGTGACGAACCTGCCGAAATACGAACTACACCGCACAGAATATTTTGACGTCTACCGATTACCTATGAATTTGTCCGAACCTGTCTTAATCTGTCAAATAGCACCAATATGATGGCAACGCAGCGTCTCTCTTACGCTTGAAGAATGAGATTGAAGAGACAGTCAACACTTTTACAGTTATTATCGTTTAAAATACACACTATTGGTCCAAGTAAATTCATGCACGTGTACAGGTGCTATTATTGTCAAAAATTAAGTTTAACATACCGAGAGTCAATATTCGTCCTGAGACCTTTTCACTTCTACACATTCAAACAAATAAAACCAATCTTGTGTAGTATTGTCTGGTAGTTCGACCTAACAGAACTATGAATCATCATAACGATTGAGTGGAACTGTTTTGTTCTTTTGTCTCTTTTAAATTAAGTTGCACCAAAACTTACCTTACCATACTATTATTTAAAGTTCACTCTTCTTTGATACCTATATCATAAATTTAAAACTTTTTTATTTATAAAAGAAATGTATTAAATACTTAATACGTTTTAACTCTCTTCTAAACATTTACATAAAACAGACATAGAAGGTTTGCATAGTAGGCCGACGATATGTAGGTATGTATTTCACTTTCAGATATGCATTGATTATGCAATTAAAACACATTTAAAAGTTCAGTTTCACTACTAAACATCCCTAGTAGAATTTCAGTAAGACTGCACTCTTTGCCTTCACTCATTTAGTGCTAACTCCGCGACTGGCATGCTTGGAGCAGTTGGCTATTAGATATAATTAACGTGTTATTTAAAGTGGTAATTAAAAGGTCACCAGTGATTGTGTTAATGCATAAAACTGTCGAATCTTGACTACCATTAGCTATAATAATGGTAAAATTTGTTTATTTCAAATTGCAGAAAAACAATAAAGTCATCTCTACCCAATCCAGTTTGTCATATTTATTACCGTCACACGAGAAAATTGGTTCAGAGAACATACAGAATGACGATATTCAAGATGCCAATATCAACATATGGGACCTGGCTAGTAGAGAGACAAAAATATATCTTGATATTTGGGATGAAGCATGTAAGAATTGATTTAGGGTTTGAACAGACAGAGAGCGGTCAGGCGTTCTGCGTTCCGCGTTCAGAGTTCAGCGTTCTATGTATTGTATGGATTTCATCAAAACTGTGCACACAGCAGGGAGTCAGACCGCGCCGGTCGTCACTACAAAGAACGCTGAAAAAGGAATGCAGAACGCCTGACCGCTCTTTGTCTATTCAAGCCCTTAGTATCATTAATTTATATAACTATTGTTTTTTAACAACCATAGCTTGGTGGTAAATCAATCCTTTCTGTATGTTGTGGGGTTGCTGCCAAAAGTTAGTAAGTCAATAATTTAGGTATTTGGAGTTAACACCGGATTATGTGTCTATATATTATATATGTATGCTAGAACAAAAATTCAAGGTCATCCGATATATAGAACATGCACAAAAAGCACAAAAAAATTAGCATTATGCCTGATTTTAGAGGATATGTCAAACTTCAAATTGCAATTACTACACAACATGATTTTGAGACTTAACAACTTTTGGCAGTAATCCGTCCTGGAATCAGACTACAATGTGTCGTGAAAAAATTAACTTTTAAACACTTGTTTGAGACATTGTTATACTATATTTTTGGGCTGTCATCGTGTGTTTTTCCTCCTTTCCTCGACGTTTCTGGCCGTTGCAGAGGCTATTCTGTGTACTGTTAGCCCAGTCGCACATTAAAAATTGTCTCAACTGGGATATAGTCTTAAATGAAAACTGAACGGAATTCCATGAACGTCACACGGCTAGCTGAAATGAATGAATATGTACTATAGTTTGGTAATATAAATTTGCCCCATGTCGGGTGAAATTTGTTGCTTGCTATGACACCAGCTGTTTTATTCAAACTAATGTCACATTCGAGCTGTGTGTATGTAACACCGAATGTGCGAAATTGACTATTACATGAAATGGGCAAAATTTTGGCTAATTCATGTAATAGTCAAGCCTGTTGCATTATTCATGAATTAGGTAAATTTTCTGCTGAGTACATGAATTCGCCAGGGTATGGAATTCTTGAACTGTCAACATGACAGAAGAAACAGTAAATTTAATACGGATGGTTTTATTAGTTATAATTGTACATAATATAATATTATTATTATTAGGTTAGGTTAGGTTAGGTTTTGTAATTCTGAATTAAATTATTCAACTGAATGTCCGTTTTGAGGTTAGCTATCAAGTGTTAACAAACTATCACAATCATTCAATCGACCATTGTACGATTGATACCCAAGCACGAATCAAATCGCGAAAATACTTTTCAATAAAATTCTTCCGTTATCATATTATAGTTCTAATTTTTTTTTGCGCCTAGTAAATGGATATGAACGTCATTGTAGTTATTGATTGGTATATTTTTATATTATAATCAATGACATTTGACACATTTGTTTAGTTTGATTAGTTGCAAAAAACACCACCGGAGCGCGATCATGTATTTTGACCATAGATAATAATATGTACATTTTGACCAATGCGTGAGCATTTTGATACATTTAGTTTAGTTGCAAAAAATACCACCGTAGCGCTACTATCTAATTTGTCCAATACATGAACTAGGCAGAAAAATTACTGCCGAATTCACGCACTCTCCAGATATTTTGTCTAATTCATGAATAAGGCAACGGGCTTGCATTTTTCATGATTTAGGCAAAAATTTGCCCATTTCATGTAATATTCAATTTCACACATTCGGCGTAACATGTACATTAAATTACATGTGTTTTGTGAATACTAATAAAATCACATCAACATATTATTCGACGTGTTGCAGTCGAGACGAGTTTAGATATGCCACCTGGCTTAAGTGTATGAATGCGAACGAAAAAACCTTCGCTATAGGTAGATGTAGAGATTGAAGCAAAAAATTGGACCTCTCGTCTCTGGTCGTTGCAGGTTCATTTGCAGAGAACTTCACACTACTGCTATGAAATTTTTTCCCAATTTTCAGGGCGTATAAAAAGACAATCCGTCACGATGACTAGATAAGCAGTCAATACTACTACACTTCGTAATTCATGTAAAATTTGTGTAAAACGGTTTATAACTGCACTCGAGTAACTAATCACAATGAACATTAAAAAATGGCCGCCATTGTGTGTGTCAGCAAAATATAAATGCCAACTGAGCGATGTTAATATTTGTGGAGTATGCCAACTTAACCATGCTTCATGCGCTTGTAAAATAATTTCAAATGTCATAACAGAAGTAACGTATCAGACTCCTTCTATGTTGTCAGAATTTTTTGGATTTACGAGATTTACAAGTTTCATTTTAAACTTACGAGTATGTGTTATTTCTTTTTCCAGCTAAACTGCCGCCTGTAGTAGAAAAAAGAAATCTAATTTCATCGTCACTCTCGAATATGTCGCACTGGAAACGGGTTCACATGAAAAAAATGACTGAACTGAATGTCATTTCTGAAACTGAGTTTATATCTCATCTGAGGTATTTAATAAGTGAGTCTTTGTGTATATACTAATTTTTTTAATCGCCTCTACAACCCGATGAGTATCTTGCCCGCCTCACTAAGAGGTTGGTGGATTTTTGTTTTATGAGAAATGGATGTTAGCCACTTTCCTCAACCTATTAGGTCCATGCTTTGAGTCCAAACACACATTGAAGACAACAGATTCGCCAGACCCGGGATTTGAACCCGAGATTCATGATTTTCAAACAAGTTACCGCTCCACCATCATAGGTGACTGTTGTATGTAAATATTACAAAGTAGAAAATTCAATTACATCACTTAGAAGCATTGGATGAAATCCACTATGCAAAACGACAATTCTGTGATTCTGGGGTAAAAGTTTTTATGTGTCTTTGGTTGCAGCTGAGTTAATCCTATATGGAATATATTGTTGCAGTTTTTACAAAATTGTAGTTGAAATTCATTGATACAGGGCTTCCTCATTATTTGAGTCCCCGCAGTTATGAATTTGCAGGGAAATGCAAAAAACTTTAAAAATACATAAAAACACGTTCACAGTCGTCAACTGTCACTTTCAATCCCACACTCCTACACTATTTCTGTCTTTTTCTTTTCTAAACCCATTTACTAAGTAATTTTGGTCCCCGTTTTAAGAGGTATTTTTTCAGTCCCAATTACCCTCGGATAATGAGGGTCCCCTGTATTTCTTACAGATTTTTTTTATATTAGGTATCTAGTTATTTAAAATTTGAAATAACAATATCTAGCATTCAAATTCCGTCAATCACGACAACCATCTTTAATAATTTTTAATAAACTGTATTTCGATTAATTTTTTCAATTCAAATTTTAGTTTTGAGGTCCTTGCACTTACTGACAATTTTTAATTAAATTATTTTGTGTAAACACATTTTTTTATTTAAAGAGGCCGGGGTTGAGATGTCAAAGGATCCCAGGCACCTTCTAACGAGGATGCTGTATGCGTACAGTAATTTTTATGTCTTTGCATAATTCAAAAATCCTCCCTTTTCAGTCGGTGTTCAATCCAGCTCGTTCACATATGACGAACAACTCAACTCGTTCCGAATGAAACCTGGTCTCTGCTTGGAAGGTCTCCTGCAAGGATACCTGGCGTCGTTTGTTCGGGAATTTTTGATAACCGGCACTTGTTATCACAGATTAAATCAATTGAATAGATATATACCACTGGGAAAGGATATATCGCAGCAAGGATGCGTTTATCAGGTACGGTGCATTGGATAGTGAGTTATAAATGACAACTGCTTGTAAAGTCATCTAAATCGAGGGTTCCTAACTGATTTTTCATTAGGTGTACATTTAATAATATTAATACTATCGACCAAAGGTACTTGATGGAATTTGAATTTAAATTCTAATGGATTCAAGCTCTGTACTATTCCATTTAAGTCGTTTTTTGCGACCCGGGTTTTGCCTTTCGGCATCTTCAGGCGTTGTGTACACTCACCAAAGGTAAACACACTGACAACGAACGCTCTTAACTCTACCTTATATAGTAAATCAATACAATAAAGTAGGTAAAAAATCCATTACCTACCTATCTAGTCAGAGGTCACAAAAATACAATAAACAAATTATGAATAGTTTAAGTGTCAGCAATAACAATACACTCGATAGCATATTATTATAATAAATCATCAAAAACCTAATAATAGATCATTATTCTTTATAAACAATAAAAATACTACATTCAAGAGGTGTAAATCGTCAATTCTAAGAAAAATAATTAATGGAGTTAACTAATGAGATATCAGTTTTTAATAATACTCTTATATGGTACCTACTTTTATAATATTATTTTTAAATTGTATGGTGTACATTTATTAAACATCCATCATTTTAGAAAGTGGGAGCAATATTCCTTGTATTCCAATATTTGTTTTGATTTTTTTCATTGTGTGTAACATAAGTGTGTAGGAAAATATTACTTTTTATCAGAATTTTCAAGATTCAAGAGATAAATAGGATGATATTTCAGGAAATTAATTCTAGGGGAATTTTGTTTACCATTTTTGTACTGACTTGTACTAATTCGGACACACCCAGACACCGATGATAAAACTTGGGGACCTACCAATACCAACTATACCTTTCCCAATAAAATGTCTTAATATACAGTAAAACTTCGTTAATACGAATTCCTCCGATTCCGTGTATGTTAATGGGTCATAAAATATCAGGATTATTTATATTACCTTCTTAAAATAAGTAATTTATGTTTTAAAAATAATCTGTCACAATTTTCAATGACTGGCTCATGAAATAGTGTACTTTATTATGATTTATTGAATATTTTTGTATGCCAGGACTCTGAAATCATTTCGAATTACGAAATTCGAATTAAAGGTATGGTTTTATATGAAATTAATGTAAAAGGGACTTTTTTTTTGTGAAAATTTCGAATTACAGCGAATTTAGAATTATTAAAAATATATTTCCTACTGTTATATAATGACAATTCACCTGACTATGAATATTATTATGTATTCAGGAATGCAATTCTTTGTTTCCCTTTGCCGCTTCATTAGATTTACCATCTTTGTTGGAAACTTTTTTGTATTAAGCCTCAATAACATTGAAAAGCTGCTTGTTGGCGAATATAAAAGCGGGCGAGTCAGCTAGTGGTGATTGTGATGATGACACACAAAACTTTCCACTCGCTCAGAAGCCAACAAGCTAGCGAGTTGAAACCGTCATTTTTGGTACTATTTTGACAGGACGTACTGAGTAATTCGTTTTTTTACCGGGAGGTCGCTACCATCGCTCTACTGTGCAGACGCAGTAGGCCCACACGCCAGCGTGTAGCGCATAAAGTTGACCGGTTTTCAACTTTTCTCGGTAAATTGTTTATAACCTGCTTGTTAGCTTGTTCGATTATGACACTGGGGGAGTTCACAAGCAGATTGTAGCATTTGGTTTTAACTGAGTGCCAGATATTCCGCATCGAGTTGAATATTGATCTGGCCATTCTCATTCAAAATACGAGCTTTATTTACAAAATGCCATCTCCCATGATATGCACCCCCAAGTATTTAAAGCTGTGAACACTTAATGTTTTTCCCGTTGCTTATCAGGGGAAATCTGGATCAGGACATGTGCTATTACACTGAACACTAGTTTTCTTCATGTTGATTTTTAAACTAACACGGGACAAATTATTATGCAGCCTGTCGATTGTCTTTTGAATGCCTTTGATTCAGTTGTCGAATAGGACAGCTAGTCAATTGTACTAATTTTTTCTTCGTATAAGAGGAGCTCTAGTATGTATGTACATAATTGTAAGCAACTTATAATTTAACTTTTTTCTCATTTCAGTGTATGCGAGTTAGTTTGGGAAAATATCTCGGCTGGTTTCTCCTTCAAATTGAGAAGATATTTGGAGACGAAAGAAACTATCTTCCTGGTCTCTTGGATCTCTCTAGACAAATAAAGCCGCTCAGTCAACAGATACAGACTATCGCCAAGATATATCAAATATGGAATCCAAGTGAGTACAGTAAAACCTCGTTAGTAAGAACACTGATAATTCGAAATTCGCCGTAATTCGAAATTTTCCTGAAAAAAAAGTCCCTTGACCATTATTTTCATATAAAACCATACCTTTAATTCAAATTTCATAATTCGAAATGATTTCAGAGTCCTGGCATATAAAAATATTCAATAAATCGTAATAAAGTACACTATTTCATGAGCCAATCATCGAAAATTGTGAGACTTTTCTTAGAACATCAAAAATTACTATATATAAAGTTAATAAAAATAATCCTGACATTTTATGACCCATTTCGGTAGGCACATCTATGATCAGAAACGAAATTAACGAAAATCAAAAAAATTTTTTTTTTTCAAAATTTTAATATTTTTCCCCCATACATTTCGTAATTCGTAATTCGAATTTTTTTTCGATTTTCGGTCCCATGGAATTCGTATTAACGAGGTTTTACTGTATGATATTGTCATCTTTGATTCTTCCGTATAGTTTATTAGTACGAAGTAGGCTTGTTAGCAAATCAATCGTTTCGACCCAGTATCAGTTGAAGTGTGGACTTATAATACATTTCTTTAGACTTGAGTCTGTATACATACTATCGTAGCTATATCTAACCAATTTTCTCTTAGAGCCATTCTACACAAGCAGATTATATGTTCCCTTGCATAGTCAAAAGTCATAAAGAGCTCATTTTCGGTTTTGATTTACCTACACCGTAGCATTATAATACCTTCTCATTGGCTGCAAACTGCTCCATAACAATCGCCCGACATCTCATGGATTGCATATCATCTAATACCAATAGGCCAAAAATCTGTTAACCGGTTCTTTGCATTCAGCGAGTTTTCTTGCTCTATGACGACGTAATCGACAGACAGCACATACAAATTTCACGAGTTATCGTGTCCGACTTTAAACCCAAATTACTAGCCACTGTCGATTGATTTGCGTAATCTAAAAAATCAAACACAGTCACATCTGTTTGAATAATTATGAAATATAAGGGTAGTCCCTGAAGTACCCGACCTAACAAAGAAAACACAAAAAATTTGGAAAAAATATTTTTATTTCTTAATATTTTACTGTTGTAAACGAAAGAGCAGACACCCCCAGAGCAGAATCTAGCTCCGCTTTGATATTGGTTGGACTGAAGCCTTTCAATTGAAAGTATTGTTTCACATAGCGATGACCAATTTTTTCCATGTTTACAAATTCACTGAGAGCATTCACTATTGATGGCTGTCAAACAAATATTGAAAAACGTAGCCTCGTCAAATTTCGATCTAACGCTTTATAAGGTTGGTACTTTCTAGCATAGTCATTATTTTCAAACAACAGCTGCCATCTATACGTCAGGTCGGGTACTTCTGGGACTACCTCGTACTAAGCCACAAATTATTGGTATTACAGCGATTTTAGTGAGAGTCAAATATATATGAATCTAAAAGCCCATTCTTTATCGTAAATCAATGGGCTATATATGCATTTCACCTGACTTTTATGCATGGTATAAATAAGAATTCTGCAATTCTACCTAGTGTTGATTTGTGGGTCCTTCAAATCAAAACCATCAGTTGTTTTCTCCTCCACAATGAACCAACCAACCTTTTATTGGTATTGATGATGAGAGACCAATGGCTATGTTCAACAAAATTGTGTCAGATATTGACATATATTCCACTTACGTGAGATGAGTGTTGATAGTTATTTTTCAACCCCATTATCCTAGCATAGTCCCAGTTTTACCTTAATCTGAATCATATAAATATTCAAATTATGAACTGCGTTGGGCTCAAACACAAATCTTTGACTTTCCGGGTGAATGCTCTCAACCAATTAAGCTACAGATACGATTGCCCTTCGTGAATGATTTCTAGTAACCACGCAATCTGTGCTGTTTCAAATTCCATCAAAAAATGCGTACCATCTTTGTAATTTAAATCAAGGTGCGACAGGTATGGTTGGAGATGTCACGTTCTATCCATAATATACTCTAACTAAACAGCGGACATGAACTAAGAAGGAAAATGGTAATATTTTTTTTTTCCGACCATGTCCGATCCTAATAGGATCATATGGGCCTCCACAGAGTAGAGGTTTGTATTAACAGATTTTGTTTTTACGAGAAATGGATGTCAGCCATTTGCTCAACCTATTAGGTCCATACCCTGACTCACACACAAATTGAAAAAACAATATGTGTATTTGCCAGACCCAGGATTCGAACCTGGGACCCACGGCGTGATAGTCCAACGCGTACCAATTCAAATTGGTTGTCCCTAGTTTACGACTGAATGGTTTAAATGAATGACTAATGAAATCCTTGATTAAACTACTGCCCGACAACATGATCTCGTCCACGGAAGTATATAATGTAATGATAAATTTAAGGGTGTTCCCCATTTGAAACGGAAGTGCAATTAAAAGCAAAGGAGGGGCTTGTTAGTTCACTGTTTTAACATGTGGACAAGAAGTTCTTGTTAGACAATATGTTAAAGTATTTACCTTTACAATTATTGTTTCAGAATCCGAGATTGAATATTATCTACGGGGGCTGAGTCCTATAGCGTATCTCTATAATGAAGTTACCAACATTACCGAACCACCGGTTGCTGCCATTATGTATTCTACGTTAAAAACTACCTGCTCTGTATATTTCAGGTAAGCTATTACAAAAGTATAATATTACTAAGTGTTTCAACCTAAGGAGCTGTAATAGCCGTAATTAACCTAACCAGCCGTAAAAACACAGTAATAATAGTGGAACATTATGAAAGATGCCAACCAGCTGCTAAAAATCAGGAACTGGAAAAGACGTGCGGAGGACCGTTCCGGCTGGAGGACGGTGGTGGAGGAGGCCAGGGCTCGACTTGAGCTGTAGCGCCATCGAAGAAGAAGAAAAAGAATAGTGGAACGCTTCTCAGTACCACAAACACAGAATTTGATCAACGTCATAAAAAGTGTTTTTCCCACCACTGTGAATTGAATTGTCTCAGTTAATGGGGTTTTGAACGGTCTTTAGAAGCCGTCATCCAAGGTGACAGTCCGTCATTCCGGAATTCAATAATTTCACTTCATCAGATCAACCGCTTGATCAGTCCAAATATTAATTTCTTTGCCAGCATAAAATACACATGGTTTGTCTATGATATATTGTAATATTAATTCACAAGAAAATTGATCATCTTGATTTATTTGTTGTTTCCAGATTCATCGAGCGATTTATATTCGAAGGGGAACTCGAGGACAACTTCAACGAGTTCTTCATAAAGGAAACGAAACGTAGTATGGATTCGTACAATAAACACTACTGGGACAAGGCGTTTAAAGTTCGACATCGGGAGACCGTACCCGAGTTCTTGAACGGATTGGCTAAACACATATTGCTCTGTGGAAAGTCACTTAGGCTTCTTAAATTATGTAATCCTGATGTAAGTTAATTGAAATTTAATTTTAAATTAGTTGAAGATTTATTCATTTATGTTTTACATATGCAAAGACTCGCCGGTCACGATTCGAATAAAAAAAAATGTTGATGAAAGCCTTTGTATAATTGCATTGAGGTATTAGGGCTAACACATGGCACTGCAAACTGCTGCGTTTGCGCCGCGCCGCGTTGGCGGATAGACAATACAATTCATATCTGGCTTTTTCAAACCGACCTAGTATGCACGTCAATGCGAAACGCAGCAGTTTACAGTATCTTAGTCTTAAATGGATGAAGTGTACGAATAATAAAATGACACCATACCGCATACATTAATTTACTCTTTAAAAATGAACAACATTGTAGTAAAGGTTGTTTAGCAAATTGTGTTGATTTGTATATGTCATTATTGTTTTTTTCTGTCCAATCCGTCTAACCTAACCTAACCTAACCTAACCTAATGTGACACCCCCGTATGGTCCCCATTTGGGGATGTCTTTGTGTATCTGGAGACGCCCGAATCGGTATCAAAGCCAGCAAATAATAAAGCGCTGATTACGAAATTAAATAATAATAAAAGAGCCCAGCCGGCAATGCCGTAAATTTAATATAACCGTTGGAGATGTTGCAACGTCGCTTTTTTTTCGCCAACGGCGCTCGTTGGAAAAAAAACCAGAAGATGGCGCTCAGATCGCGACAAGCTGCAAAACCGCGAGCACGCCGATTTCGTACAGATAAAATAAAATATTCAAAATGTAACCATATAGTATAATATTAACGTAAATAAACTCGTCGTCTTCCATCATAATTCCGGTGTGTCAATTATCCAACTTCCATCCCGAATCCAGACGAAAAAACCATACTAAAAACGAAAAGTGACAGTTGAGAAATTCTCTTACCAAAATGGAGGGAAGTGATAAGTGGCGCCCCACGTTGGGCGCCAACTTGACATATCCTCAGGGTCTTTCATGTGGTTTAGCTCAGTCGGCGACCCCCAGGTGTCAAAGATTTTATTAAGTATAACTATTTGTAGATTTTTATATATTTTTTTTTTAGACTCGGGACTGTAATGTGATAAAGGGACACGGGGAAAACAACACAATTTTTCTTTTAAAGCTTCACTTTTATTATGTTTATTTTTTTTTACGAGTACATTATTTTAATTTAACTTCCCGACAGTCAGCCTTTACGGTGGGCCCGGGAACCGCGAACCACTATGCTACAGTGCTGCATCCGAGTCTCTCCAGCCGCCGACGTACCGGAAGGGCTTCGATCCTTCAACGTCTAGAGACGCAACCACCCCTTATCAAGCCGCCGCACTGTCCAGTTACACGCGCTATCGTAATCAGCCTTTAGTTGGCCTGGCCCCCATTCGGGCCTTTCCGGAGAGGAGCGCTTGTGACACCCTCGTATGGTCCCCATTTGGGGATGTCTTTGTGTATCTGGAGACGCCCGAATCGGTATCAAAGCCAGCAAATAATAAAGCGCTGATTACGAAATTAAATAATAATAAAAGAGCCCAGCCGGCAATGCCGTAAATTTAATATAACCGTTGGAGATGTTGCAACGTCGCTTTTTTTTCGCCAACGGCGCTCGTTGGAAAAAAAACCAGAAGATGGCGCTCAGATCGCGACAAGCTGCAAAACCGCGAGCACGCCGATTTCGTACAGATAAAATAAAATATTCAAAATGTAACCATATAGTATAATATTAACGTAAATAAACTCGTCGTCTTCCATCATAATTCCGGTGTGTCAATTATCCAACTTCCATCCCGAATCCAGACGAAAAAACCATACTAAAAACGAAAAGTGACAGTTGAGAAATTCTCTTACCAAAATGGAGGGAAGTGATACTAACCTAACCTAACCTAACCCAATGCCAGATACATATTTTAAAAATACAAATTGCATGTACTGAAAAATTAACTCTACCTATATTGCAATAACACCGATTTTTACAAATTTTTCTGACTTTAACGTTTTCTGGAAATGGTCCACTTCAGTGTTCAGATATTGTATGAAGTGGTTCACCTGTATATCGATGATCGCTTGCTGATTGCAAATCCATGTGATAAGATAATCAATCTCATACTAGGTTATGCGAGAGTTACGGGATAGGTCTCAATGAAACACTATTCATAGAACAAATTTTTTTGCGTTGCTTTTGTATTCAACTGGAGTATATATATTATGAATGTCATTTTTTATATACCTGACTAAATTTGACTTTTAGGATCCGCTGTGCGTTCTACTCTCGACTGATTATCCTCGGATAAAGTGCTGCTTCACGTTTGAGGAGATCGACAGGCAACAGATGCTGTACGACCAGTACAAGACGCAGTGTCTGTACGTCTGCGGACAGCCGGTGACATTCCAGAGTCTGCTCATCCAGAGGGAGGCAGACAAGAAAGCATTTATAGAAATGGTCTCGCTTAAACAGGCCGATACTATGGAAAAACTGATTGGTAAATTATAGTTAAAAAGGTTTTTTTTCCTAAGAATTTGGACTCATATAGAAAGAGTTTTATATACATTCCATATTAGGGATTTCGAAGGCAGTTCGTTTTTCGAATTGTATGTGTGATTGTGTATTGGTAACAAGTTCATTATTTTTCTTCTAGTGGCAGCCTTGAAAATAAAATGGTGGGTTGCATTCTAGTTTTAAGTCTGTTACTTTGTGTATATAACCTACATATGCATTTCTCTGTATTTTATGTGATTATTTTTCTTAAAAATAATGGTAATTAAGATGTATCTTTCCACGACGTGTTTTTACACTCGAGTGCAGTTATGTAAATTGGTCAACAAATCTCATAGTAAAGTGTGAAGTTCTCTTCAAATGAAACTGTAATGGAAAGTCACTTGTGGCTAACTTAATTAGTAGACGAGAGGTCCTTCTTTTGCTTCAATTTCAAACAATTAGACTACGGCCATCCTCCCACGGCGCAACTTATGTCCGTCGGAACTGAAACTAAAATTCCAGCCAGTATCTAGCTAATGTATTTCAATGGCGGCTCGCTGACGGCAAGACTGGAATCTCTCAGCTTCAAAACGGTCGCGAAGAGATGCGACATGCTAGTCGCGCGGTCGCTGAAGTTTCCAGTCACCGTAAAACAGTGGTACCAACATCATTAGATTTCGGTGAAAAATCATATTTTCTTACCAAAATTGGTAGCACTTCGTAAAGCCGCTAGCGTCATATCGTAAAAACCGAAACAACCAGAGACGTCAAAACTCAAAAGTAAAAGATGAGCGAAGCGAGCATGTTTGTATTTTCTTTTTGAATAGCAGAAGTGATGACCCTAACAAGCTCGAGGTAGCTTTCCTTGGACATTCTATAGAAAGCCAGAAATTTGGAATTGGTTTCTTGCAGTTCCTTTGCAGCAACAAATAGTCTGCAGTTTATGTTCCTTTCTATATAAGGATGAATCCAATATTTTCTTTTATTTTGACTCCTGTATCTGTTGTATTGATACAAAACCAAAGTCTCCTCGTCGCTTGACCTGCTCGAAGACATTGTTTGTTAAATATTAACTTAAATTAAAATAACCTAACAAGCGCGCGTGTTTTATACAACACAGCTGATAGTCCAGTTTGACAGTTTGAGGTTATGTGATTATTATTTCAACTGAGTTTCAGTAGCGCCGTGTGCGAAGCATCACATTGGCCAGTTTATGAGATCCTTCACAAACCAGTTCTGTCATATATCAGTTGCGCCGTGGGAGGAGGGCCTTAATCTCTATAGAGGATGGTTTTGTTCAACATTTTTACATAGACACAATGTTGAAGGCTTCAACCGTATAGAGATTACTGGGCCAAAAGGACATAAGTTACAATTTACAAGTTTACAGGAAAGCTTACCCTATTAAAACATATTTTGTCACGGATTAACTTTTGCCAATGTACTTTTGGGACAATACTCAAACCCCATAAATAACTTATTTTCGATATAACGCTCCTCGTTTCTGTTGTGTCTTAATATGTATTTAATAAACGTCTGGTGGTAGAGGTGTAGATGCGTTAGCAGAATAGGACAATAATGATGTACATATCGTCACTGTTCTGGCAGAAGACGAAAAAATGACATATTGAGTTAGTTATATCAAAATGTTCCTTATTTCAAACTTTACCGTCTGGAAACCTTCTTAATAAATAAACAGTCTTTATTTTAAAATCATCCTTTTTAGGATTACTTAATAAACTTACATGATAGACCATTTCAAACATTTTAACAACTTCAAAGTCAAATTACTCAAAACTAGTATTCTGCAGTTAGTGTGTTCTGCCAGAACAGAGACGATATATAAATTACGTACCTAATTAACCTCTGTTATTCTTACATATTTTTTTCTGGTTTACAGAAGAACGTAAACGATTATCAAGAATGGTATCCCGCCTTGCCACCGCCAAGCACCTTCAACTGCAGAAGGATAACGAAGAGTTGGCTGCCCTCCGTAAAAAGAGAGAGGCAGCCGATGACTTGGCCATTCTCGAGTACACGAAGGCTTCGGACAGATTATACGCTCTCAAACTGGAAGAGGACAAGTAAATACTGATTTAAATTCTTTTTAATTGGTTGTGTAAGATTATATTAAACGCTGTCGCTGCCTACAGGTCTGGATTTATTATCTTTTCTTTTTATCCAAGGTTCAATTTTCCAAAGTTCTTAAGCCAGGAAATGCGGCGTCGTCATCTACTATGTTTACCATTGATCTTTCCTTGGATGACAAGTGGGGAAATGCTGTACTTTTGTCCTCTCATAATGTGGCTGATGTACTGTAGTTTTCTGGTTTTTATACTACGATGAACTTCTCGATCCGTTCCCATTTGATTGAGAACGTTAACATTTGTAACCTGGTCAGTCCAAGGAATTTTGAGGATGCGGTTATACAGCTACAAAGCCTCAACTCTCTGTAACTTCTCCATATTTACTGTAGGTCTCCCAAATTAGCAGGGGCCCCGAAACCTGAATAATAAATTAATTGCATATGAGTAAATTATTTTATTCTTACATACTGTACGTAATTGATTATCTTCATTTTAGGCGGAAAGTACTTACATATTATACTGACATCGGCGAAGAGGTGAAAATGAGGAAGCTAAGAGCAGAATGGAAGATCAAGAGACTGAAACTTGACGATAGAAGAGTTCAGCTCTTGACCAGTGAAAAAATGAGCCTTAACCGAGAGAAGTTGGAAAAAGAACATAATACAACAATCGGGGATAGTATGATAACTCAGGAATTAAATGACACTAAATTAATAGACAGTGATCATAAATTAAATACAAGTGATTCGCCAGTTAGTGAACAGAAAGGACAAGAATTAATTAACAGTGATCCACCATTATTTAGTGAACAGAAAAATTTAAATGAAGATAAATCAATAGTCCATGAACAGATGGACATAATGATTATTTCCAAAGATTCTCTAGGGTCGGATTCTGATGTTAATGTGGATAATAATTTAATTATAAACAAAACTGATACTGAAACCTCGAATGTTACCAATGCCGTTAAGATGGAAGCGTTCCAAGAAATCGATGTCCATGTTACTTCGCCTGATAATTTAAAACATACGACGGAAGATAATAAAACTTTACACACAGATACTCTTGGTGTATTGGATAATGCTAATATCCAAATTGTAGACAATATTTCTTCTATTACAGTGGCAAGGTCTGTTGAAAATCTATTGACTTCCAATATTCAAGCTGCTGACGTTACGAATCGTAATACAATTTCTAATTTAAAAGTGTACAAATCGTTGGATTCTGACGTCAGTCCGACGGATATAATCAACAGTAATTATCAGCCGTCAACTAAGAGCGTGTCATTTAGTAATTTGGATATTCACAATGCGTATCAAACGCAGAAGATGGAAGCGTTACGCAACAAACATAAAGTAATGTCGAATGAATATGAATTAGAATGTCGTAAATATACGACTGTTAAAAGTTTGAATACAAACGTCGAACTGTACTCGAATAATAATAAAAGCGACGGCAACGAGAACAGAATCAGAGCGATGGCTTCTGACGGAATTAGATTCGATAATGTTCCTCAGTCTGATGTAAACAGGAAAGAAGTTCCTCAGTTTGATACGGAAGCGAGCAGGCAGGCTTTGATTAATAAGCAGAAGATTTTGGGTGACGAGTTCGGAATTGTTACCGATCACACTTCGAGGATAAGAAGAATGAAGCAGAGAGACAATCTCACGCTGGATTTGAAAGACTGCACGAAAGATGTGCCGGATTGGGGTGATTGTAAGATGGGACAGCAGTCGAGGTCCAGTTATATGTCTGTTGATTCGACACCGGATGTTTGTGCGACAACGCCTGGTGAATTTCCTCTCAGGGTAAGATATCATGTCTCTCTTATTTAAGCAACATATTGTTGTTTTATCTTGTAAACCTCATAAATTCTATTTTGGGTAAAACTATGTATTGTCTTGAGTATACTAGATTATCTAATATCTACTTAACGGCCCACGTGCTCGTCGTAGGTCAAAATTGAGTTTTTATTGTATTTTCAAACCATGATCCTGAACACTCCTTAAACGTTGTAGATAATCTATTTATATAATTTTGAAGCCTTATTATCCTTTATAGTTATTTTAAACATTTGATGACTGCATAAAGTATTTTTGTTACATAAAATAGTATTCTTTTAAACCTCTCGCTCTAATGTTTTAGAATATAGTCATATTTCGGTACATAACTGTGCAGTGGTGTTAAGATTTTTTACGTTTATTAATTTTTAAACGCATTTATGAAACCATTAGTATAATTTATTATGAGATAATTTTTGTAAAATATTCACGATAAAAAATTATATTGATAATCTCTGTGATCCCAAATTTGACAAGAATTAGGCATTTTATTATTCAAAAAATCGGCAAGATTAACACATTTGAAGATGATTCTAAAGATACTTATTATAAGCTATGTCTTTGACCATTCAAGTCTGATAAACATCTTATGAATAATGATTGCTTTATAATAGTTATTGACCTAAGAATAAGGTAGTGTTTTTTTGAAATACGCCATTTCTTTTGTTATTCCCCAGTGGTTAAGCCGTAGCCATAAATTGACAAACTATAATTGAAGTAGGGAGTGATATGATTTGTTAATTGCGACAATATCTCTTGTAATATATTATCACTTCCCTCCATTTTGGTATGAGAATTTCTCAACTGTCACTTTGTGTTTTTTTTTTTTTTTTTTTTTTTTTTCGTCTGGATTCGGGATGGAAGGTGGATAATTATGACACCGGAATTGTAATCAGAAACGAAAAAAAAAATAAAAAAAAAAAACCACAAAGTGACAGTTGAGAAATTCTCATACCAAAATGGAGGGAAGTGATAAGTGGCGCCCAACGTGGGGCGCCACATGATAATTCCAGGGTTCCGGTCTAGCTCAGACAAAGTTCAATTCGAACCCTGGTATCACAATTTTTTGTTAGTAACTGGTAAACTGTCGCTTTTTATTCTTAGTATGGTTTTTTTAGGATTTGGGCTGGGTAAAATGACGCACCGGAATTAGTTTTATAACGGCAGGGTATATTTACGTCGATGTCATATAATTATTACATAGTTTTATAATTTGTTTTACGGACACAATATGTTTTTTTTAAAGAATTATTATAGGTTATTCATAACACACAATTTATAAGTGCAATTGATTCCAAAATATTTATATCCCCGAGCTGGTTACTTATAATATACAATAGCCGCGAAATGCTATCGACACGCGTTTTTTTTTTTAATAGTTTATGTTACCGAGGACGAAAATGCGTGTCCCGTGTATTACTGTTTTCGTCATACTGCCGCCATCTTGAAATTCATTCCCAACGGTCTTTTTTTCTTGGGCGATGTTGCATATCTCCAACGGTCAAAGACAATGTTGCCGGCCGACTTTTAACATTATTTTCTAACAACTCTTTTTCTTCTCCTTGCACTATCTAACATTCCTCTCTCTCAATTACAATACAAGTTATTTTTCCCATTCATTCTTTATACATGGTATTACAATTTATTGGCGTTTTGTCTACACATTCTACTGACATGTTTCATACATTATTGTTAGCGACAGTTAGTCACTTTTTATACTGTTTAAGGGGTGAAGCCCAATTTCATTCGTCGTCTCGCATACTTTCTTATTTATTCACACCTGGTCTTCCACGAACCGTGTCCTCAGCCTCAAAGACACGGGCCGTGGGACTTATTTCTGGAAAGAAACGTCCCTGTGGGTGATCAAGGGTGCGGCTCGGTGCAGTTTATTTGACTACGAGGCCAAGGGCGTGTTCAGGCCACTCTACACCCATAGAAGGTACTCCAGGTATAAGACCCGAAGTCCGAGGTGGTGACAATATGTACCGCATTTGTATAAATTGGAAGGACAATGCAAGAATTCTCACTCAAGACGCACTATTATTGTCACAGGTCAGTCACTCGACATAGTCAACGTCATTCCTCTTGAATCAAGTCTCTCAGTCCATTAATATCACCAAACCTTTGATCACTCTACACCATTATCTTACTCCGACCATTGTAACAACTCTTTGTACTGCACCAAGGTAAATAAACAATCACATTCATCTACACTACCGCTGCCTCAATCAACACATCACCTGCTCCCTCATCTACAGCCAAAATAGCTTACTCTTATATGTTTTCAGTTGGATGTAGAGACACCTTCAGGCTTGGACGTTGGCATCATCGGTTTTCCGTCGGCCAATACGCTCAGTCCCACGTCAGCGAAAACGAGTGACCTTCTCCCACTGAAACATTTGACAGATAAAGGATTCCGTTTTCCAAATCTCATAGAAGAAACGCAATCAGATGAAGAAACCGTACCCGACAATCCAAATATTGTAGAAACGACATTAAAACTGGATACTTTAACCGGTTGCGGCAACAGTATAAATAAGTATAATGTCAAATCTACAGTATGGAATTTCAGTACGGACGAATTGAATTTTGACCATTTTAAACCGTTTGGAACGGAACGAACGCATAACCTCACTTTCGAAACGATGGATATCTTTTATAAGCCGATTAAATTTGACTGTGATGTTTTACCGTACCCGGATATATATGATACTATCGCCGCAATTGAGAAAAAACCTCTGACCAACATCTTAAAATCAATTTCTTCGCTGCAAGAAGATGATAGTGTTCTTCAGACGTTGGACGATGTTGATTCTTCCACAATGGCAACGTGCTTGCGGAGATCTATTATGATTCCGCTGTCCTGTCAGATGGAGATGGTGAACAATGCGACGTTGAAGTATTTCCTAGTCAACTGTGATATCTATGATCATTTTAAGAGTCTGCATGATTACTTCTTTCTGATGGATGGAGAGTTTGCTAAGACGATATCGAAGAATTTGTTCAAAAAGCTGAATGTTACCGAGAGTCCTAGAGAGTTGTTGAACTTTGCCACTTTACACAGTATATTGGATAAATCCTTCGGTTCGTCAGTTGGAGGTAAGAAATTCATATTTTTCAAATTAATTTATCACTTCAATCGAAGGTAATTTACTGTTTCTGCTCCAAAACAGACAGTGGCGAAGACTCAATTCTAAGTGATTATTTAACAGTGGCGAAGACTCCATACTAGGCGATTATTTAAAGCCTACCTTCTTAAGAAAAATATTTTTTAATTGCATATTGACATATTTATATATTTAATCACTTTATTATTTTATGTTATATAAAAATAATTTATTTTGCCAACGAGAGATGTCGTATATGTAGGAATGTATTACAGTATTACACAGTTTACAAAACAACTGCAAAGGTATTAAAAAATGTACAACAGCACGCCGTAAATAAATAATAAACGCCGCGACGTCTCGACGTAAATAAATCTCCGATTATGTGTGAAATAATTCTGATTTTTTTTCGTATGGACTTTACGTCTCGTAACCTCAGCAAGTCTGCTGATTTGTACGAAATAAGGTAAGCTCCTATCGCAGAGCCTAAAACATTCGCGCATAATAATGTTGTCACGATTGCGCACTTTGCCCAAAATCATTAATAATTAGATAATTAAAAAAATAATTTCAACGGCGTTTAATCGAATATTAATAAATAAGTATAGATTGTTTTTATAAATAAAAATAAATTTTATCTAATGATTTTTGATGGGTATACATGTTTTGAAAAATACGTAATTTAAACACATCGCTCATTTTTATGTCGTCAATGAGTTTTTGAAGTTTCATTGAATTAGTGTGTCGTTGTCATTTACTAGTGTGTACCTATTCATTAGTAGTAAATATCGTACTATTCTCGTAAGTATACCTGACAAATGCGCTCTTTTTATCAGATCTCCACAGCCTACCTCTTTCCAAAAGTCACCCTTCGCCACTGTTATTTAACATTCACCATTACGGTACTTTCTCAGTAATCCGCCACCCCAAAAACCAGACAAGTGTCCAATTATTAGTGAAAGCGGCAGATTATAGTGCATACATACAAAATTAGGTCAAAATTAAAACAGGTATTTTGTAAAAAAAGGTTTTTTTGACAAATTTGTACTAGCAAGTTACGGTTTTATTTATTATCAAAATCAAGTATTTACTAAATTATACATACTTACATATTCATAAACTAAGTTTATTAATCAAATATTAAACAGTAAATCACTTGACACAACCAGTTGTTCAGTGAGGCAGATATTCTTGAATGGCTTAGGATTCCTGGCTTTCCCTATGACCAAAAGCTTCATTTTGTGTGTCCCGGTTGCATTGGAGCACGGCATCTACTATCTTACCACTACTACTTGTACATTTCTACTTGTTTACTACTTTTTTAAATTTACTACTTGTACATTTCTACTGGTACATTACTATCTTCGCGATGAACATACTTTTTACGAAGGAGAAGTTTCCAAAATAAACCCGTCTCATCTGCGTTGTATACTTGTCTTGTACGCGGCAAACTATTGAATACCGGCGAATTATAGAGCTTGATTTTGTGCTTTCGAATGGTAAAAATAACAGCGGATTATAGTAGTTGTCGGATAATCGAGCGGCGGATTACTAAGAGTTTACTGTAGTCATAAAAATAATTTAAATATGATAATTTTCTTAACATTATTGCCACAAATAATGCAAGCTGATTTATTATTCCATTCGTAAGCAATGAAGTTGCAACATGACAAACTGGTGACACCTTGATATTATTGGGGCTGTATTCGGCTTATAATATTGTGGTCCCAAAGTCAAATCCTGGGTGTGGCAAATTCATATGTTTCTTTCAATGTGTGTATGGATCATATAGATTTAGCAACTGGCTAACGTCCATTTCTCGTAAAAACAAAGATCTGTTAATACAACTTCTACTTTGTGGGAGGCCCATATGATCTTTTTGGGATCAAACATATGGTGATGTAATGTAATCTTAACTAATATTAGATCAGTGGTTCCCAAAATGTGACCATGACTGGCTTACAGGTTCGCCGTAGAATATTCAAATATTTTCATCGAACCGTTTAAATACCATTATAAATAACTGAATAAGTTTGGGAACTGTCATTAGGTGACTTTTGAGAAATAAGGTTAGTTTCTATACAAAAGTAATATTAATAAACTGACCCTTATAAGTAGCTTCACAACCTACCAGGCGTCTGTGAACTACTGGTTGGACATCGCTGGCTTAAAGCTTCTGTCAGTTTCACCAAGAAATGCACTAATTTTGTATTTTTCCAATAGGTACCCATAAATACGCTGAAAATCTGTCGTTCATCGTTAACGATATGCCGTTGAGCTTCCATCACAGCTCACCAGACGTCTTGGAGTGTCTCAATCTGTCATACACGGCAACGTGGCCGATAAATATAATCATATCACAGGAAGCCGTCGATAGATACGGAAAAGTTTTCCAGTTTCTCGTCAAGATGAGAAGAATTATGTGGGCACTGGAGCAAGACTCTGAGGTAAATCATTATAATATTAATACTATCGACCGAGGGTACTTGATGGAATTTCAAATTTAAATTCTAATGGATTTATGTTTTGTACTATTCCATTTGAGTCATTTTTTGCGACCCGGGTTTCGCCTTGCGCCCAGGCGCAATGCGCATACGCCAATGGTGTTGTTTTGAAAGAATGTCAAATCTGAAAAATAAATAAAAACAAAACTTAGTTTTAAAATAACATTTAATCCACCCAATCCTCTTTTTGCGCGGGGATACGTTCCAAAGACTACCGTGCAAAACAAAACCGTGTAAAAAAAGATAAGTTTGTGCCCATACAAAAATGTTAGATAGGTTCCATTACTTAAAATCAACTCAAATTATGAAATTCTTGAACTCGAAAATAAATTGAATTCATTTATTATTTATACAAAAAATATTTATACATAAAAATACATAATTTTCGATTTAAATTAAATTTAGCAAAGAGAAATATATTCATTCACCGTCGCTACTTGACAATGAACGTGCTCGTTTACTGATGTTTTTCGCTGGCGAAAAATCACTCATCGCTGGAAATATTTAATGACGTTGATGCCGAAGCATGGGGCGCGGCGCGTCTCTCATATCGAACCCGAAGTGACTGCTAGTGGCACCATTTATGTACGTATGTATGTCTGGGCGGCATCCGGTGAAAACATATGTATTTACCAGTGGCGTGCGGTCCATTGCAATGCAATTTTTTAAGAAATATGTACATACATACATATTTTTATTCTTTTTAGTTTTTTTAAATCGTATTAAAGCAAAAAAATCAGTGTAAATAAAAAATAATCGGTACTTTATTAAAACCATGTTATTTCGAAACCGTGCAAAAAAACCGTGGAAAAAGAGGATCGGGTGTACACCCATTTATTACAACGTTTTTCTTAGCTCATATTCTTATTTGTCCGGTGGTTCTTTGTCCGGTACAAATCTTGCAATCGATTTTTAACTAACTTCCCGACTAGCTAGACATTTGAAACTTTTAGAATATATCGGAACACGATGCCAATGCATTTTTTAAATACTTTTAGCCATCTTTAAGTAGAATTGAATTCATTTTCAGTTAATTCTGTTTTGTATGAAAAGTTATTTCGACACCATTATTAGTTGGACGTTGCGTTTGAGACTTGTGTGTATTTTAACTACATACATGTACATAATATACAATGTTAGCGTGCATCTAACGTTGACGCTTTAGTGTAGCCCATAGGTAATAATAATTACTAGCCGATCTTTGCCAGCCTGTCTCACTAGTAATAATTATAATTGACATTGTATAGATATTTTTGGATGGTCAATGACCATTTGAAATAAAGGGCCAGCCGCCATTGGTTATAGTCCAAACTTATTTTACCAATGTTTTTCTTTACAGAGCTTAAAAATGACACTGAAAGAAGAGTTCATGATATCAAGAGAGATACAGCGTTCACCACAATATCACTCAGTTCAGATTTTCCGCTACAAAATGTCCTCTTTGATCCGGGCTCTCCACAGCTATGTCCTGACCACCTGCCTCCAGTCCTCATGGAAGGAATTCGAGAAAGGCATGATCGACGTGAGAACGATAGATGAGTTGTACTCCACACACGCTAACTATTTGAAAAAAGTACTCTTCAGATGTTTCTTGAATGAGAGATCCAGTCCAATGATTAAACTACTCAACAACATATTCGCCGTCGTGCTGAGGTTTCACCATTTCTTAAATGCAAGGTATGTTGTGATGTCAGTTTTATATGTAGATTGTAGATGTCAACCTGTTTAAATCGTTTTAACACTAGAGCAGAGGTTTTCAAACTTTATCAGTTCACTTCGGCCCAATTTTTTTATAGGTTTTGTTCCCAAACAAAAATTCTCTCGACAATTCTAGGCTAGTTTGGAAAGCTTGTTAATTTTTTTTATGAAATGATTAATATTGTTCCACTATAACACGAACACGGTTAATTCAAAATTGTTTATAAACCAAAATATTTGCTAAAATACGGTCCCGTAAATATATTTTTGATATAGCTCGAAATTCATAATTCGAAATAATTTATGATTGCTTACTGAATATATTGTGTAAATTGAAATTATTTTACACAAAGTAACTTGTGTCCGTTGGCTTTTAAAATATACATCGATTTAAGATTTGTAGATAAAATATGCAGTCCTCATAGTCCAGTGTGAAAGGCGCTGGCTTTTCATTCCGGGGCCTCGAGTTCGATCTCGGTGAGGTCACAATATATTTATGTGATTTCTGTTTGATGATTGCTTTTCTTCTATTACTAAATACACTACTATCATTGGGCCTCGTGACGTGAAATAATCATACAATATATTTTAGCCCCTGTAAGCTGGCAAATACCATTACCTACAGAACATTATACCTATTATAGTATTCATATATTTTATGATTTGTAATTCGATTTTTTTTTCATATTCCAGTTCTGTCAGTTTTGAATTTACTGAAGGTTAGGTTAGGTTAGGTTACTGAATAAGTAAAAGAAAATTGGACATAGATATTGTCATCTCCCTCGATTTGCGAAAGTGAAAAGAAGCTGTCACTTTTATTTTTGTATGGTTTTTCGTCTGGATTCGGGACTTGGAGGTGGACAAATAACACACCGGAATTGTGATCAGAAACGACGAGTTTTGTTTGGGTTAATATCTACATACTAGGTGACTACATTTTATATAATTTTTTTACGGAGGACGAAATGTATATGTTTACGATTTGGCTGTTGGCAGCGTTCTGTCGTGCCAAAAAAAAATGGCCGCGGCGTTGCCAATATGAAATTTTGTCGCCAACCATCTGCAACGTTGCCGGTTTATTATTATTTATTTTCGTAATCAACCCTTACTATTTGTCGGCCTGGTACTGATTAGGGCTTCTCCAGATTCACAGAGACATCCCCAAATGGGGACCATTTGGGAGTGTAACAATATTATATTTGAAATCATGAGTTATTCAAATAAATTAAATATTTCAGATGCTGGCATGTTGCAGAGAATGAAGTTCACTACACCCATCCTCTATTCGCCAACATGAAGAAGCTTTCGGGGATATTCGATAAGTTGGCCAAGAATCTCCACAAGACGGCCACGAGGTTGTCCGAGTGCGGTTACCAGCCGCATCTGATTGAGCTGGCCACAATCATCAACATGAATGGCTACTATTCCAATTGAAAGGATTTCAAGTATTGTTTGAATGGTTCACACTGGCGGTTGCTAGTCCTATTTATTCGTAGTTCGGAGACTGGGAGATTTCTTTCCTTATGTTTTATTTAATTTCCCTGGAGGAAGCCTGAATGACACGTTGTAACGGTAATAATTGACATATTTGTGATACATTGTTGTATTGTCAATAATTGACACATTGTCATATTGTTGACAATTGGCATGTTATATTAGAGGGAATATTCTCTAGTGGAATTAAATGCTTAGCGGAGTCTCAAAAATTCTAGATTGGTAAAAGCATTGCGACCGGTATGCATAAGATCTTTTGTTTGATTCCTAACTGGGTAAATTCCATTTTTTAAATAGGTTAGTATAGACATTGTATGTCCAGTTTTTACCGAAATTGAGTTATTATGTACACACAAAACACCTGTCTGTCTCATATTTCTATATTGTGAAAAAATCATGTCATAATTTTTTTTTAAATTCAGTTGATACCAAACATATAAAACACGACATACAACATCTGTTCATTAACCCAATGATATATCTTTGGTACCGAAAATGATATTGTATTTATTTAACGATTTAACCCCTTGCCATCCAAACACACTGAACCAAACAGCACACAGAAATCCATCCGTAAAATTTTTATTTGATTAAATACCACAATGAATTTTTGGAATTTATTATAAAACAATATTTTCTACAGCTTCATGCTATTCATTCTAGATTTTTAATCTAAAAAACATGAAAAGACAGTATAAGCATGTGACGTGAAGGTACACCACTGATCCGCATGTCTACTGATTAAGTATGCAACCATGTTGTTAATCGAAGAGCTGGTTCTTGTTTCACTTGCTAGATCAAATATATCATATTATTTTTTGGTGTAATGTGCAGTTGGAACTAGAGCTTGCTCTTTTATTTCGTTCATATAATATATCGTCGCTTAAGAAACAACACCGCGGAAGTCAATTAATTAAAATTTTCAGGGGCAAACAAAAACTGTCTCAAAAAATTGAAAATTGATACCTTTTAACTTATTTTTTTTTGTGTTAAGTTAAAAAAATGTTTTTTTTAACTAAACACAAAAAAATTCAATTTTTTGAGACAGTTTTTGTTTGCCCCTGAAAATTTTAATTAATTGACTTCCGCGGTGTTGTTTCTTAAGTGACGATATAGGCAAATTATGCGAATCTTGTTCAAAATAGTGTAAAATTACATCAAACGTATTTTAAGAATTGCGATAAGTACTGTTGAAGATTTTAATATTATAAAAAATATTATTACCTGTCTCATTTTATCATATCACTCCATATTCCATTATTTCTAATACAATCTGATATGATATTTTTTCTATGAATATAATTCATTAATGATCCTAGTTATTGAATAATTATATTTAAAAAATTTAACCCTAGGAACTAATATTTTTGTAACTTTAATATTTATCACTGTTCACGCACTATGGTTGCTTGTTTTATCAAATAATATATGGCTATTTTATACTTAAAATAAATACGTTATACATACAGTGAAACCCCAATTTTACGTTTTTGAAAAGAATAAAGGGAAAATTTATTTTTAATTTAAATATTATACACATTGGCTTGTAGCATATTACGTCTGCGTGTTCTTTCACCTTTTCAAGAATGTTTCTGTTTTTCTTAAACTGAAAAAAAAGCAACAATAAAAAACATATACAATCTTGTTGATGTTACACTGCAGACATGTCTATAAATAGAAATGCACACATGCGTCTGGAATTCATTTAAATGATTGCCATGCTTTGAATTACGGAAAATAAAAATGGAAATTAAGTGTACTAAAATAAAACGGAACTGCAGAAACTACACATGGAAACGTGAATTTCGGGCACGTAAAATTGGGGTTGTACTGTAATTATACTCTTGGAGAATTTTACTAATATAATAATGTTGATCTTGAATAGATGAAGTTATTCTTTTTTATAGGAGAGTGTAATAGGTATTGGGGAGACATCTAGTAACGGAATTACAAAACATGCAATTCCATACAATTTACTGAAAAAGTACCTCTGCAGATCTATTCTTAACAGTTATCACTTTTGCAGGTTTCCGTTGTTTTCATCAGTCAAAATTAGCACGGATGGCATTTTATAAACAAAACAGTCATTGGCCGCTATCTCTAATTCATAATACGGCAAAATTTAGGTTGGTAAAAATGTCGGTCAAATTCGGATATGTTCGTAATGCTGAACCCAAGCGTGTAAAGCCGAACGAGCGCCATCTAGTTGGCAATGAGCCGAACACAAGAATTCTGAATTGACACGTCACACATATCAACATAACCAAAAATTTTCTTAGTCATGTCATTGCGATTGTAGCAAAACATTGCGTCTCAATATGTAAAATTGACATACTCTGTCTCGTTCTCAAACTTAACACGGCTAAGCGAGCGGCTGTTAAAAGATATCACTTTTTGACAGTTCAGACGGTTAACTTTTTTACATATTTAACCGCTAGAATACGTAAAGTGATAAATGTGATTTATTTATCACAATTAGCTCTTTTTTGATGTTAAGTGATATGTTAGAATAAGCCTGCTGACACAACATAACACAAGAAATTAATTTAAATTTTGTTTTTAAACAAATAATATTGTAATCAATTTTTTGTCAGAGTGGTGCCAAAAGACCAATTTCAAACCAAACCAAACCAAACAATTTTAATTGAAATCACTGTATGAATTGAAAATTCCATTAATATTTATACAACTATCCCAAAAATCATTTAAAATGTCGTCATATTAGGGTAGCTTGATTAGATATAAATAAAAATGATTTCCAGTTAGAAATACTTTTATTTTCTACAAATATGTATTTATGTTTTCTTTTCTCTCCACTAACTATTACACTCCACTTCAAGACCTGATTAGGTTTATGAAATATAAATTCTTTAATAAAAAGCCATTCGATCGATATGTGTACATATATATATGGAATTTATATACAATCTATTAATTTATTGTTGTCGGTGTTGATACTATGTTGTAAGTTTATATTCAATAATGTTGTATTTATGAAACAAAAACGACGTTATCCAAGATGTTGCAGCTTTGACATTGAGAAGTATTGTTACCTAAGTAAGTGTGAGAAGATTATTAATGAGTCAAGTAGGGTTAGGTTGACTTCATGTGTTACATTGATTCATATGAATGTTCAAGAAAAATAAGAATGGTGAATGATATGACGATGGTCTAATGTCAATACTCCGTATCTGACCTATATGACGAAAATGACTTTGATGTACCAAAAACAACAAAAATACTGCCCATCGACTGCGAAATTCCCATATCTGTAGTTATTTTAACAAAAATGATACACACATTTTAGTAATTTCCCGTATCTGAACATTGCAGAAATAAACCTGTAATAGCCTGTATCTTGCCTCTAAGCTGTCAAGCGTGTTGCATGACGTGTGTTGAATTCAGCTTCAAAATGTTACTTTCGAATTATTTAAAAGGTAAGTAATATAACAAATTTGTATGTTTATCTTTATAAGTATGTATATCACATTTTATTGGATGTTATCATTATGTTAGGCGTTATGTGCTTAGCTTTACCACTTTTTATGTTACAGGTTGTTGGCACGCTATGTAGTTACAACATGTGTGAACTATTAACAGTCAGATACGGGATATTAAATATTTAGTTTTTCTAGCTTCCTGCACAATTTGTAAGTCACTTATGGAGATATTGACATTAGGCCATCGATGAGTATTTTTTGCGTATATCATTCTTTTAAAATATTTCACTCTATCAAAAACATTGATATTTGAATGAATTAACTCATTCGGAGCTTATTTATCTTACATTCCAAGTTGCTAAACCAAAGTAAGGACATGTAGGAAAAAGTGAGTTATCTAAACAACCAATAAAATTATTATTTCATTTTGATCTCCTGAAATGCTATAAATTGTTCCATATATCCTCGATATGGGGCTGCAGTGGCGAGGGGTGGAGGTAGGCTGAAAAGATTCAACATAAATAGTGCACACATAACTGTCATTTTTTATACATATCTGTTATCTTTGAACTAAGAATACAATATGCAGATAGAGCAGGTTAGTTTTAAAATTCAATTAAACCCTGTCTTAACCAAACCATAATAGGGCGATCTGACAAAAATAGTGGACACCTTTTCAGTCATACTTATTTGTTTTCGTTGTATTAAGAGTACATGTTTGAGATGTTGGTTAGTTTTTTAAAAACCAATAGCCCTTCCTATACTAAATTATAATAGATAAAAAATATTCTTCTATTTATAAAATATCTAAAATTATGTATGGTTTAATAGCTATTGTCCACTATGGCTTGGATTAGGCAGGTTTAATTGAATTTTAAAAACTTGCAAACACTATCCACACATTGTACTATTAGTTCAATGTAAACAAATACGTTGAACTGACAAAGATTATTGTTAACTATTTATGTCGAATCTTAACAGCCTATCTCCACGCTTCGCCACTGTGGGGCTGAGCTATGCATAATCCCCAACTTGGTATTATATAATTATATTATATTGCACTGTTATACATAAGTTAAACAAATAATTGAAGCCCTCCTGTTATCAATCAATATGAAAATAAAATAATATTTCACTCTATTTTTACAAGTTTCTTAACTCTAAAATGATTATATTATTATGGACGAAGAATTTCCAAAATTCACTACATATTTGTTGTTATTGGAGTTGACTGATTATGGAAACTTTTTACCATATTATTATGATATGTGTTATATTATAATATGGAGGCGAGACTGCCAAGGTTGAATCTCACAGCTCGGTTGAATCATAATTGTTACTGCCAAAAGTTGGTAAGTCTCGAAATCATATTATGGAGTAATAGCAGTTTGAAGTTTGACATGTTCTCTAAAATCAGACGAAGTGCTAATTTCTTTGTTTTATAATTATATCGGATGACCTTTTTTTTCTAGCATACATAATTATAATATAGACACATAATCTGTTGTTAACTCTAAATACCTTAATTATCAACTTACCTACTTTTGGCAAGTCTCGAAATCATGTTATGGAGTAATAGCAGTTTGAAGTTTGACATGTCCTCTAAAATCAGACAAAGTGCTAATTTCTTTGGTTTATAATTATATCGGATGACCTTTTTTTCTAGCATACATAATTATAATATAGACACATAATCTGTTGTTAACTCTAAATACCTAAATTATCAACTTATCAACTTTTGGCAGCAACCCACAATATGTTGTTTGTTTTCTTCAATAAATAATATGTATGTGAAACCGATAGATTGATTTTCTGTAAAAAGTTCATTATGTTACCTCCACACCGTGGATGACCATAATATGCTTTGTCTCAATATTGATTTATCACTTTACACAATATTGCAGTTAACTGTATTTATCATTAATGACATTGGCTGATTTTGAAATCTTGAATCTAGTTAAACATATCAAGCCTTTATTGGATTGAGCTGTTATAATATTATATGACATATTTTACATGTTGGTTACAAAAAGTATGTTTATGAATATAATGTTTATGAAAAGATTTTTATTAAAAATGTGGAAATAGCAAATATTGAATATGCACGCTTCTTGCTATAAAGTATGTTTTCAAGGCTGTTGTAAAGATTTTGTTTATCTAATTTAGGTTTTAATCACTGTTTGCACAACAAAAAAAGATTAAATCTAAATAATTATTAAAAAACTAAATGGCTTTTTTCTTTCACCATAATTTCAATAAGTAGGATGTGTTTTGTTTGTTTCATATAAATAATTATACAAATTATTACATTTTGCCATATCACAGTTCATATATTATGGACTAAGTGTGTGAAACATAAAATTACTACAAATTTTTTATCTATTTTTATCATGAATCATTTTATTATTCTTTCGTAATAAACAGATCAACCTACAGTCGAAAGTGATATAATTATTCTACTTGCATTGTAATAATGGTCAATATCCTATGTAACTATGTCAATTTGTATACGTCAATTTGATTGTTACTTATGACTGACAAAGTTTAGTGTGCATTATTTATGTCAGTTCACTCTTTCACTGCTAAAGACACGCCTGGCGTGTGGCCATTAGATACTTATACTTTCACTGCTGACCAGTTAATTATCACATTTAATTATCATGTTAATTGCTACACGCCAGGCGTGTCTATAGCAGTGAACGAGTTGAGGTAATTAACTGGTCAGCAGTGAATGTGTAACAGCCTACCTCCACTGTTGGACACTTTCTAACAGATGGATATAAATTTTTAGCAATTACGTTGTCACCTCCGAAAGGAGGGAGGGGGGGGGGGGCGTAGGACGCGCTGGACCCACGTAGGATGATGCAATGTCTAGGTTAGGTTTGCTGGCTTCTCCTTTTGGGGACATGCGGGTTTTATTGACAACACGGATTTACGGCGGAAACAGGGCTTTTTATTTTCGGAATATCTTTAGTCAAGAATACAGCATCTAAAACATAATATTTTTAAAAATTAAATAATTCACGAAGGTGCGTCGCCTCCGAGTGGCCGATGTGAGGCGAGAGAGAACAACGAATCAATCTCCCTCGCAATCTTGCTCGAAGCGACCGGGCGGTATCTTGCGCATGCTTCGGCGCGTGCTGGCTGAACCATCTGTCACTGCGCACCCCAGAAATAGATTCGACTGCGCAGGTGGCACCATGAGTCGATGCAAGATTTGACATATTTTTTTCAAAATAACGATATTGATTACAGGCTAGAAATTTCTGTATCGTAGTCGATCTGATCATGTCTGCATGAATCCGCCCAATGACGATTCAGGCCTCATGGCCTTGGATCCTCTGAGGATGCCATGGTTTAGGCGGTATCAACGTTTTCGAATTTATTAACATTTTACCTGTTGGCATATACATTATTTGGCGCAGCCGATGCGTCCTGCCCATTCACCTTAAAAAACATGAATTAATAAATAAATTGTGAGGATCAAGATAATGAAAGGATAAAATAGGTTTGAAATAACAAGTCCGGTAAATTTTTTAGTTTTTTTTTATTGTTTCGAATTTTTTTTATATTAATAATAAATAAATATAGAACAATAAATACATGTTTAATAAATAATATAGAATAAATTATTATTATTAAAGAGTGGTGCTCGCGGTACATATGGATGTAAAATTGTAATATCTTTTTGAGAAGTCATATTGTCAGTATATTTACATTATGACCTTGTGTAGAAATAAGTATAGGGAAACCATTTTGGTGATTTTTTCAATGAGGTCTGATAAAAAATTTGATGAAAAATGATTTGAATGAATAGTTTCGCCACAATGATGTTGTCTTGTGCCTGCCGCTTGAGAGATTTAAATGTGAGCTGGAAGAGAAAATAAACAAAATATTAATTTAACAATCAATAATAAATACATTTTAAATATAAATATTATTTTACATATTCTAATAGTCATTAAAAGTTAATTGAAGTATCTATATACAGTGCAGAGGTTCGGATAAAGTAACCAATATAATCAATTTAAATGGAACATGTATCCCTATGTCAATTTAGTAAACATTTTTATCTATGGTTTACACAACAAAAGTGCATTATTGTAACACTTTATGTATAAAAGTTTTTATATTATAATCTACCAAATAGGTAATTTGAATAATTTATCCATACATCAATTTGACAGAAGCATTGATGCTAAGCCCTATTGACAATGTAAATTAGTTTTAACAATGTCAATGTTAGTCCTTATCTTGTATCAAGCAGATATAACATCCTCTATATTGTATAGATGGATAGGCTAATCTTTATAATATTATTACGTTCATAACTTGGTAGTGTCTCAAAGAAGATGAAACACATTTTTAATACATCAAAATGGTTATAAATTACCAATTATTTTTATCAGAGCATCTAAATAATATGCCACGTTGAAAGTATTTTGTTCAATCAGCGTTCATGGATATTTTAAAGTTTACAAATCAAAATATGTAATGCTTATCCATATGAAAAATATGGAAGTTTTAAACAAATGAAGGGATAAAGTTAAATAGCTTATCTACTAAACACATGCATAGTTTTCAATGTGCAATAATATTATTTTTTCCAATTTTTAAGAAGAATATTAAATAGAAAAATGCTATAAAGATATTAAAATACAAGAATTTTAAAATGCCGTATTAATATATTATAAAACTTAACTAAGTATAAGGCGATAGATTTTTTTATAAATTAATTAGGTATAAAATTATAGACTGCGATTAAATATATTTTTATAAGATGTATTTTTAATTAAAACGTATTATTATTTAACCAAATTTTGTTACCTACATCTCAATAATAATCACTATAATGAAAATGACTTATTTATATTGATTAATGTTCAGTTATTTTGTAAATTTCTAAATTTACTCTAAATAGGACAGTACAATATTACAATACTTAGCATTAAAAATATGTAAAGGTGTTTCTTTAAGGTTCATTTATACATTTCAACACCGTGTCGGTTTCCATACCACCCTGTCATTGCAAATTTTAGTTCTAATGCCGGTATTAATGATTAAAATATAAGAAAGATGTTAAAAGTTACGAAATACTGTAAAATTAAATGTTTTTTGAATAATTAGACGTACCATTTATTTTAATAATTTATGAAGAATTAAAATTACAACATTTCTAATGACAATAATATTCAACTTTTATCTAAGCATAGAGAATATAGTTACTCGACATTCTATGCATTAGGGCCTAAATCTTATACGGTGTCAAACCCACTTGTCTGTGAGGCAATGTGTGAACATTACTTACACCGAGCAGCTAGTTTTGATTACTATTTATTTACAATAATTCGTAATTTGCAACGTATTCCCTTAACTTATGACATTTAAAGTAAACTATACAACGACAGGATTGAATGAATATCTATTCGGTATGGAAATGTATAAATATACCATAAGGTGTTTTTATAATAGAGATATTCAGTATTAATATTATTCTACGAGATGTGACCATAATATTATTCTAATTTTTTCCATGCGAGCAAAACATTACAGACGAACAATTTGTTGTTCTGAGGCTATATTCATACTTTTAATAGTGTCTCCAAAGGTATGGTCGTCTTTCGGATTTTCCATCTCCAATTATGTTTGGATTCAGCGGTAAATCTGCATTACCAATTCAACATTATTTGAGGTTATAAAATTTTAAACAATGCTATTTAAAACAACGTTAATTAACAGTGAAACAACGAAAATACTTCCTAATAATAAAGAAATAATTTATAATGGCGTCATCTGTAGTATAATATTATATTTATACAGATGTTTTGATATACGGGTTCGCAAACCGATTCGTAAACTCAAAATCTAACTAACTGTAATAAAATTGACATTTAAATTAAATCAATCGTGAAATTATATCCTAAAATTCTTTCACAAACCCGTATAATATAAAAATCTGTACAATGGCTACCAACATAATATTAATAAACATTGTGGGTAAACAATTTGTGGTAGACAACATTTTGAAGGTCTTTTGTACCATTATAATTAACAATATGTATATATCACAGCAATCATTTCTTATATTATCACAACCGTTCTATGGTAACCCAGGATATTCTATTCCGAATCAATGGAATATTCTCACGTCATGCCAAAACTATTTTAACCAAAACTCACTTGATTTCTCATCAAGATTCATGAGGAAATATTTTAAAGTCAAAAGGGTGTATCTACATAAAAACAATTTTGGTATTTATACCTAGCCGTAAATTAATTTATTTTTACTACCCGTAGTGTTCAAATTAATAGTATGCAATGCTTTTGTAAAAATAAATTTTTATTTATCACTTTCAAATTTGTGTTTTTAGATAGGCCTTTTTGACATAAAATATCTATGATATAATGACCCTTAACTAAATGTTACATGACATTAATCTAAGTAAATGATAATATTATCACATTTAAAAGATTCCTTACTGATTTTAGAATTAAAGACTGTCAAAAGGGTAGATATTATTATCACAGTTTTTTTTATGGATTTCACGTAATAATTATGTATTTACTTGTATGTAAAAGTAATCTTCAACTAAAATTCTATATTAAAGATATTGGCATATTCTATCTTCTATTTTTTACAACTAATAATATAAAAAAAACAGATATAGGTACCAATATGTTATATTTATTGAATTTTTGTTGCAGTCACTCTTAAACTCTATACATAATATTATTATAGTGATTTGAATATAAACTTTTTTCAATATTCATACGAAACTGTGTTTTTATTTATGGGATCGTCCATAAATGACACCACATGTTTTATGATATTTTTTTGATCCCCCTCCCCCCAATGTCATACTTTGACATACCCCTCAAATTCATTGAAAAACAAATTCGCTGCAAATAATTGATTTTAGTATAATTTATTCTCAAAAAACTATGCCTTATTTCCTTCGTAATAAATTATTAATTGAAGTCAGACCTCATGGGGCGTAACATCATATATGGACGACCCCTATATATCATTTTGACACTGGTCATGTTATTTTCTCCACTAGATATATCATGATGCCAATATATGAGGGCTCTGGAAACAAAAACGGCAGCCTCCATTGTCGCAATATGTTGGAGAGTCATTAAAAATGTTTTACATCTTTCTTGTAGGTATAATTTCTGAAAAAAGTATTTTGAAATATTGTTTGTATACTAATAATAATATTATATAAGATGTTATAATACTTTTTCCAGAAATTATACCTATAAGAAAGATGTAAGAAATTTTTAATGACTTGCCAACATATTGCAAAAATGGAGACTTCCATTTTTGTTTCCAGAGCACTCATATATTATATGTAAAATTTTAAATATTGCAAGTGTCCGAAGACAGCTTTATATTTAATGGACAAGTAATTAACACATCGGATCGGGTGACAAAATGGATTTACATAATGATTCACATCACATTTACAGAACAAGGGGAAAACTAAAAATCCACTCTGCTCATACTTTTAAAGATGTCTGAGGAATGGCTGTATGTTGGTGAAGTCTCGGAGACTTAGTGTATCACGCAGCATAAAATCTGTCACCAGGAAAGATCGATCACAATCCAGGGAATTGAAAAATAAAAACCATTTCTTCAATAAGGTTCTTTCTCAAATGTTATTCTATAGATGCTCATTAACCAATCATTCATTTGAGCATAAACTAAATGAAGCGATGCTAATTAAAGCTTTTTACCATTTGTACATAATTATTATTCAATTTACTCTATTATATCTGTGTTGAAGCATAGATAATTTGTTTTCCATTACAATATAAAGTTGGTAATAAATAAAGTCCATTGAGCAGTTTAAACAATGGTATCATAGACATCAAAATATTAATGATTTTATATTCATGTAGGTACTACAATAAAGGCATTAACAATCACTACAGATTTAAATTAAAAGTCCACCAATAACAGACAGTGAGCTATTCATTTTCTTGTTTATTTTGATGTCTTATTCGAATTAAATACACCATTGTTTGTTGTTTTATAAACAGACTCTTGATGTACATACTTAAGATGGTTTAAATCTGAAATACCGTATATTTACTGTGGCTTTGTTGCCATTTTAGTTGCTAATAGTGACAACGTTGCAGTTTTACTCACCGAGTGGCCTGATGGGATGTTTATCCCATAAGTAGGTACGTTTCACCGGTGACAAGTAAGAGTCCCTCACGAAGTACGGGCTCCTTCCCCAGTTGCTGTAGGGTGAGAACGGCCTCAGTTCAGGGTAGTCCCACCAGAAGGGGTCTCGGGTGATGGATGACATTGGACGGTAGGGGCTGGGGTTCAACAACTCAGACCAGGGGCTGCGCCTCAATCCACCGCGTGTGTAGATGGGAGCACCTGCATTCAGACAACAGTTTAATCAACCATTTCCAATAAACCAAATGTATTGTAAATTATTACGTGATTAAGGTATTTTTTTTGTATAAAAATATATTTTTCATTAGTTTTATCTAAATAGGTAATAAATTATTTGGGTTGCGTTATTGTATCTTATTTATTCTATTCTATCTAATATGTGAAATATATAAAATACTAAATGCCAAAAGTGTTTAAATTATAAATGATAAAAATATATAAAATGAGTTTTAGTACATAGTGCTTTTCATTTAAGAAAACACATTTGGGTTGCAAGTATTTTTTTTGGTACTTAGGACCTTTTAATTGTCAATGTCACATTTTATTCTACATCTATTTATGGCACTTATTACTTTATTTATGTCAATATGTATTCATTCGATTAGAAGCATCTTTTTTTTCTACCTACATAATCAGTTTAAGCAAGCATCTAATTACTAGTTGACATTACAAATTAACAAAGACATAATTGAGTGTTAGGCGATTGTTTTTGATTTTCAAGCAAATAAACGTAATGTATAATTAAACCAATAATGATGTCGAAGATTATAAATGGATGAATAAATTCGTCATGTGAATAATGTTTAGAGCATTATCATGCATTTGTAAGGTCATTATAATTGAGACCCCACTGCGCAAAATCAAAATGCAATGTATTGTTATGAAAATTTATGATACAATTTTTATGGACGATTTTATGACTGAAAGTTAGTTTACAATAATATAGAAGCCATAAAACGTTGTTATTTTGAATGTGTGTGTTGTGATACAAAATTTACCTAAAATCATTAATAGTTTACTCATGAAGAAATGTATTATGTTTTTATCTCCACAAGAAATCAAAAATAATGTATTCAATTAACATCGATGTTAGTCTCATAAAAGAAAACGTTATAATCCTATAAAATTATCTAACAACTTTACTATTATTCAAAAGTTTTTACGTGATTATAGAGAAGCGTTCCCTTCATTAATATCTATTATATTATATTCCATAATATTATTTAGAAATCATAATACAACAGCTCTAATTGCAACTGTTTCGCAAGCAGAAGAGAAATACAACTTGATAATATAATGGCATAAAGAATTTACAATTAGAAAAGAAATCTATAACTATTTTCTATCACATTACTGAACTGCAGTGTTGAAGGGCGGAGGTAGGCTGTTAAGATCTGACATAAATAGTGCACACCAAACTTTTTCAGTCATCCTTATTTGTTTTTATTGAACTAAGACGACAAAATGTAGATAAGTGTTGGTTAGTTTTTAAAATTCAATTAAACCCTGCTCAACCAAACCATAATTGATATGTTATTAAATCATACATAATTTTGGATATTTTATAGATAGAAGAATATTTTTATAGGATCTCCACAGCTTACCTCCACCCTTCGCCAATGTTGAACTGTCATGTATGTTGATGGTCATTTTATGGTATATAATATAACTGAGATCAATTAATTAATGGAGGGAAGTTTCAATTGTGATAATAATATATATACTTTTCCGTGCAAAAACGTTGTCGCAAAATACATCTGGGGAAGTGATAACAGCGATTTGGATAGTTTTGTTTAGTAGACACGATATCACAGCTGTCTCTACCGCTGTGAATTACACGTTGTTGAAAAATATCCATTACAGAAACTACAATATCTGTACCGAGATACTAGCCTGTTCTCATAAGACGTAGAACTGTCATGAACGATTACCAAAGACAAGATTACTTGCCTTTGCCTGATCATGTCAATCTACAATCTCTATTAGAACTGACTTTTGACAGGAAATAAAATATGTTGAGTTTTATGGTTCTATAAAATGACAGACTTCTCTAAAATATGTTTTAGAATTCAGTGTTTCCCAACCTTATTTGTACCATGCCCCACCTCCACACTTCAAAAATCTCCATGCCCCCCCCCCCTATCAAAATTTCATAGTTAACTAACAAATTCTGAAAAAAATGAATTGCTTCAAATAAAAAATGCACATAGGCAATACTATTTATATGTACCTTCAAGTCAGAAGAAAATTAGTGAGATCATTGTGCTTGATGTGAGCTGCAAAGAGTTTTTATGTGAGGTACTAATTTGGTCAATTTTAATCGATTTCTTTTTTTCAGTAACACATCATTTACAGCGCTAATGCGCCGCATTCAACTAAATATTATGATGGGAATGGCAACAGTAATTTTCTCAGAAAGTCATGATTGCAATATCAAAAAACTATTTTCGAAAATGGGTTTTTTAACAAAAAAAAAATGTACCAAATATTAATGATTTGCACATTGCCCCCCAAAACATTAAAATTGCCCCCCGGTGGTGCATACGCCCCACATAAGGAACACTGTTTTAGATACTTTTAGAAGTGTTTGTAATGCTGTGAGAAAATGTAGTGTTTTTATGGAATACCTGTTGTCAAGTGGAATTAAATTTGTTCATTGTAAGGTAGGTAATGAAACATTTTCTCCAAGCTTATATGAGTAACAAAATTCACCTGCAGCGGTGATATATTTTGTATGTGAAGTATCTTAAGTAAGTTAAGGCTTTTATGATTGACTGAATTGATTACAGAAGTAAAATAATTTTTGACAAAAAGACCTAAGTAACATTCTTAGAGATAACATTTAGTTGTAAAAAGGAGTAAGGGACTTACAACTTTATATGAGAGCAGAATGGTAGACACGGAATGACACTTACTGATAGGACTCTTGTGGGATAATGAAAATTCTAAACAATTTAATATAATAGGTAACACATTTTTGTCAAAATGTACCTTACACCCTCTCAGCTGTCATCTTGAATAAATTAGTATAGTGTCATTGTATTTTGATACGTCATAGTTGCATGATGGAGAGAAATCTGTCATATTATTGAGAACCGATTCAAGATATTTGATAACCTGCACCAACTGGAAGTGTAATAGCACACCGTGGCGTGACGCCTTACCCTCGGAATCAAAGGCGACCTCCGTATTCCTTGGCGCAAACTCTCCGGCCTTGGTGGGAGTGGGTGAGGGAGATCTTCCTCGTGCGGCGCGGTCCATGTTCATCCACTTGTCTGCCTCGTCGAACATTTTTTCCAGGGGCTCATCCAATTTCTTCCCTTTCCGAGCCAAATTTACAAATAAACACATTTTTGTAAAATGTTTTTACATTCACGTCGCACCACTCTGGGATGTTGTTTTTATATTTACGCTGTACTGTAAGACCAACTTAAGTCTGTCGGCCGGAACATTGTCTCGTATGTATCTTCGTACTATTATTATTTTGTATTTAATATTTTTTTTAGTAATTTACATTTTTAAATTGTACAATATGATTAACGACTGTTTTAGTATAACAGTTTCTACGGTTTTTTTCAACGTAGCACTTTCTCGCGCTACCATTATTATGAAAACAGTAAAGGGACATATATGATATCTGGGGGTCTATTCTATGCTTATCGACCGCTAAAGTGATAAAGTGAAAAATATTATCAAACTTAGGGTAGGTTTGTATCAAAATATTAGCACTTATTGTAACAATTATACGAAGCCGGTTTTTATTGTTGCAATAAGTGCTATATTTTAACAGCACCTATCTTGCTGCTGTTAAAATATCGCACTTATTGCAACAATAAAAACCGGCTTCGTGTAATTGTTACAATAAGTGCTAATATTTTGATACAAACCTACCCTAAGTTTGATACTATTTATCAATTTAGTGTTCGATAAGTATAGAATAGACCCACTGGACTCGAAAAGTAAGCTGGATTAATAAAAAATGCAATTTTTTCAGTCAAGGCAAAAAATGAAATTATCTCATTTAAAACACACGTGGTTTTAATTGAAAAGCGTATCATGTTATGCCGCACAAAAATCATCGCAAAATAAATAGTGGATAAAAAATTGTATTTTTAGATTAATGTAATTTAATCTTCGGGTCCAGATAATAATGATATATATTATAGTAACAACGTCAAGCCAAAATGGCTATATAATATAATTTTACAGGAGAGCAAAATGAAATAATAATTTTATTAGTTTCGCATATGTATTTTTCACTAACACCCTATACAAAAAAATTTGTAACTTCACCACGGATGATTTATGGGCTTTGTGATGTTGAAAATTAAATTCTACACAATTGAACCCCACTGGTAATTGGTACCCCATTTTAACCAGAACACCCTTTAATCAGTGCTCTCGGTATATGCTTTTCCCTTAATAATGTCATAATAATGAGATGGTATGATAGTGTTACCCTGAAACAGCTCTGTATTACCACTGTTATATACACCGGGAGTAAAAAAATATATAAAAAAAGACATAACAGTATGTATGTATTTTTCCTCATATGTCATAATTATGTCAAATGAAAAAAAATGTTAGAAGATACTGATGTCTTATTTAATAATATTATGTACTCCGATTGCGGCGTCAACTAAAATGTCGTTCATCATACTGTACTTAAGTACCTACACTCTTTTTATATAACTTAGCAGACGTGATGTGTACCTACCCTATTTTCATATAAACTAACTTCATAAGATAATTTTTTTAATATAAAAGTGTATTTGATTAGAATTGACTTCACAAACATAAATAATGTTAATAGTACCTAATTTTAATTTATATTTTAATTATCGAAATGATATTAATCATTCATTTTATTCTATATTTTTATCAAATTAACGTTTATTACCTAATAATCCATTAAGTACATTCAAATAAAAATTTAAAGGTTTTTACTTTGTAAGGTATGACTGAAATTACAGGACATGTGTTTTATCTTTCCCAGGACATTATTTTTACAATAATATCTTGATAAAGGTAAATTACCATTTTCTCCCCAGAATAAAATTACAGAATGCTGAAGGTTATGTAATTATTTTTACAAGGACTGCTTGTTAAGCATTCACTTATGTGGTGTAAGAATGGGGAGAAGGAAAGTGTTAACAATACAAACTTTCATTATCTGTATTCAAATACACATTTTGATTGCCATATCTGAATTTTAGCAATACGGTGGGATTCGAACCCAAATCGGCACATATATCAGGTTAACATCTTAACAAAGTATAATATAAAGAATTTTATAATTTACATAAACAAAGTAAAAATATCAAAATTTTATTTGGTATCTACCTACTTGTAAATAATCTATCTGTAATAACCTATTTTTTTTTGTAATAATCTTTCTTACAATAATCAAGTATTCCTTACTGAAAGATACTATTGATAAAAAAATATTTACTAGCTATTCTCTTTGTAAATTAAAAAAAAGACTTATTGCTTTGATTTGATATTTTTGACAGATAGTAGCATTCTTTTGTTAATTTCGTTTAAGCTATGTCCTATAGAAAATTAATTTGAAGCTTGCGTATGACAAGACAGTGTATATTTACAGATAATGAAAAATATTTATATGAAACTATGTTTATTTTTATTAATTAATAAATAAATTGCATGTTCCTACAAGGTAGATGCAGGCACATTCAATAATTGAGGCATTTTATAATAAATAATATAATTATAATATGTACAAATTAAAAATGTTATCAACAGTTAGCTGCTTGTGTTTATTTGGCAATTATTTATGTACAGCGTTCTCTGTCCATTGAATTTGGAGTTTGGTTAGATTTTATCTCACTGCTTTAGATGCTGAAAGCATAAAAAAAGAAACCCAATGGACATCTTTGTTTTGGCACAGGTATAACTTTTGGTTTATCAATCATTCATGACGTGAATCTCACATAATACTAATATTGCACAGTAATAATACCTCAATTAGAGCTTAGTTTTATAAATTATGAACAAATTTCAAATTATTTAAACCTAAATTTGATTAATTATGGTTTATATAATAAAATTGACAATAGGCTCAGTTTTATGAACTAGAAATAGTTAATTTTGTTGAATAGGTCGTTTTATAAACGCCTTATATCAAAGGATATGTCTTTTGTATTACAAAAACTTCTTTTTATGATGGGTGTTAAATAATATATTTCAGCGTAATATTATTCCCCATTTAAAATGAATTCATATAAATATGTAACGTTAAATTCTTAATAAAAGCCCAGATTTAGGTATTACTTACTGTCAGTGTTATGATTTAAAAGTGTCTTGCAATGTTTTCTATCCTAGTGGCAATAAAATTGTATCAATTCACTAATTAAAAATTCTTCAAAAATCATGAGTATGTTTTAACGTTTTCAATCGTTTTGTTATACTTTACAAATTCCAGTTTACAATATGTATAAAATTATTAAATTTATAATTCGTAATTCATAATTTATATTGATCGTTATTGTTGAAAGACGTTCAAAACCTGAAAGGTTTTGTAGTCTAAAATGTGAAATACAGCTGACATTGTCCATAGACTAATTGAAACTATAGGTAACACTAAAACAGTGTTGAATAAGTAGGTATAAATTTTGGTTGAACTGTATTTTGAAAGTTTGTATAATAATTGGGAGTGTGTGGCATATATATATATAGAGATGCTGTGCAGTAAGCTCAATTGAGTAGAAACAATTCAGAGAATGCTTAAGTGGGATAATATAAGCTATACAAAAAACAAATGCTACATCCATGATAACCTACTTTATAATAATAACAAAATTGCTCAGTGGAAGAAGGAAAACAAGTTGGGAACATCGTAAATTTATTTGCACATGCAAACTCAATCCATCCACAAAGCACTTGTTACTCATTGCACTGACGCAAACAGAGTTAACACAAAATTGTCTTGTGATGAAAACAAAATTCAAAATTCGGCAGCGTGTTTATTGCTGATGATAAAATTGACATTTTATATATTTGGCGGATGATAAGCAGGTTTACTTTGGAATATAGCAGCTATTGGGAAGTATGTATTAATAATTGAATGTGGGACATTTTATTTGAATCTTTGTGTATGAACTGATTAAAAGAGCATTTCATACCCATAGCAAGCAATCTTTGGATTGGCTCTGCGGAACTAAGCTACTGCATGTGTGTGGTGTGCGCTCAGTCAGATTCACGTCATGAGCTATATGCAATTTGTATGTATTTTAAAAACAGTGAATTTTATACAACTTACCGAAACCGAAGTGGGGCTTGTTGTCGGGTTCGTATTCTAGTCCCTTGAGGCTTCCGGTTCCCGGGTAGATGGGGCTGGCCCTGTCCTTCAGGTACAGTCCGTAACGAGAGGGATACAGCCTGTCGATATCGGCGAGACGGTCCAGATGGTTCTGCCAGGCCTTTTGGGAGTCGTAGGGGTCAGAGAACCTCTTGGGCACGTGGTAAACTGTGCACAAATAACAATGTTACTTACGGTTCACGGGGACAACACAATACAGTTAGATAAAGAAAAAACAAAACTTTCTACAGAACTTTAGAAGGCAATAATCGGTAAAACTTTTTTTTATGATTCAGGTGATTAAATATGATTCTAGAAAATGTGACATCGCTTCTATTATCCATGTATAGACGTCCTCTATGTCATTATTTTGTTGCTAAAAATGTTGATAATATAATTATAACAGCTCGAATATTCAAAATTTAATTTAATTTTATCTATAACTATTTAACTTTTACTCTAATTTATTATTCAGTACATTTTGAATGTAGACATAGTTGTAATGTAATAATAAAAAAATCATTTATGACAATCAATTTGACAATAATATATGATTTTATATAGTGGAGAATTGTTTCATGACATTAAATTAAATTTTGTAATACTATTGCTATCTAAAGTTCCAAATGACATTACTACTTTTGTAAGCAAACATAAAAACTTCTTAATTCTTTCAATTTATGGATTTGGTGTTGATTTGAATTTATTTCTTTAATGTGTCAAATACAAATCCATTATAATTGGAATTATATAATTAACAATGTAATTTTATTGCATTTTTATAGTAATATTACATCGTCACAATTTTATGAAACATAAAAATATAAAATTAAGTAATAAATTCAAATCATTTACTTCAATTCACTCTTAAATACAATATAACGTGTACTCTTATGAGCTTTGATTGAAATGTGCATATCCTTTGATGATTGTTATTTTCACAGAGACACACTTGATTTTCCCATGAAACATGAGTGTACGTCTACTTTAAAAATCAAAATCATCACTCAAATCAATTCCAGTCAGGTACGTTTTGTCCAAACGCTACCAACTTTATTGTTAATAAACAAAATTTGTCATGAATCATTTATGAACACATTTGCAATAAAATTGTAGATATTGTTTGTCAATATTGTCAATTGTTTGATGTCACCATACATCTTTTGGAAGAATACAATCTCAATATTGCTTTATAGATGACAAAAAAGAAACACATTTAGAATATTAATTGAAGACATAAATGACTTTTATAAAACATTGTTTGTAAAATAATTCATGGCAGTTCAAATATTTTCTGTTTGGACTAGAAACAACATTCACCAATGGCATAAAAAAAACAATATAATATATAAATTTTAGGAACCAAAATAAATTTGGCAATCAAAAAAAAGAAAAAAAAACCAAACATGTCTGGAATGGGCTGTAAATAAATTGTTTACATAATTTTTATGGAGGTCATTATAATATTAACATGAGAGATATATTCGGTCCATAGCTGGTGTATGCATAATATATATTTTGTGTAATAAATAGTAATCATATAATTCTTATTATAATTCATACGTCTATTCTTTGAATTTAATCAATGAGAACACACAATATTCTATTGTAAAGGTGCATGAGCCCTCGCAGAATGATTCTTCACATAGCAGAGGTATGGTTAGAATGGTGAAGTACCATTACCACTGTCGTTTAAGCTCTGCCAAGTTTATTGTTTTCAACATACCTATTAGAAGGATTCAAATAATATTTTGGAAGGCATTTATTAATAAAAAATATGGAAACAACCAGCTATGCAGTATAATAAACCTCTCATGTTTTTCTCTCATGTATAAATTAACTTTTTTTTTATACTCACATTTTTTTACAAACTTTTTACACATAATGTAACTTGAAATGTAATGAATAACTCATGATGAATTTTCAAGTTATGTGGATAAGCTATAATGGTTCGATGGCACATAAATGGTTTTATGGTTTCGTATTTACAAGATGTATCTGGTGTTATTATTTATTGTCTTTATTGATTTTGATTATTTAGAAGGTTTTGCAAACTATTGTGTTGATAAAAAATGGCTATTTATGTACAATACTCATTATTTACTGTTTTATGTGGGATCAATGATTTATATTATAGTGTTATTATCATGGTTAATGAATTATACACTGCTGTTTCCAATTAATTATTGAAACATTACCAAAAACATAGTAGATATTCTTTAATTTTGAAATCACCTTGGGTTCTATTATTTCTCATTGTTACAATATTATAATATAATTTACTATATAAACCAGGATGCCATTCTATTTGTGCACTAAGCAGTGAATAATTCTAGAAAGGATCTAATATAAGAAGGTCAGAATTATTGACCTGCCCTGTACCTTCATTTAAAACAATTTAGTACTTAAGTAATTTTTATAGGAGTGTGGACTGTTCATTGCTATACTGTACTCATTGAGACATGGCAAGCTAATGATTCTTGTTTGTAAATACATTCTATTATGCTTTCTTTGATGGCCAGGTTAAATAAGATACGGCTTATTGTAGAGTATTTAAACCACTGTTGGGAGTGACAGTTGTGCAGAGTGTGGTATGACGTGGTAACGCAATGTCGATGTTGTTGACGGGACGGGACGAGGCATGAAAGTCCCCGTGCGCCAGGCTTCAACCGAGAGGCGTTCCGCTCGACATGCCGTGGTTAGTGGAAAGCAAAGCCAGCTCCGCGATGACAGGACAGCAAGCGGTTATGTTCAAACTAAATCTACATTCTCACCTTTCAATCCGGCGCATCGGTTACAAAGCCAGGGGAAGTCCCCAACACCCTGTCTTTTGACATCTGCAAACTATGTTTTGAGAGGTGGCGACGGGTGATATCACCGGGAATGGGGCGTGATGATGAAATGAAAACGGTGAGATGGCTCGGGAGGCGGGCAAGCTCTCTCTAAGGGTTCAAGTTAGGACATTCATTAAAGACAAGAATCATTCCCTGACAAACGCTTGAAGGGCGGAATAGAACGATGCGGGTGAATGTAAAATAGATAAAACTGTGCAGTTAGATGAAAGCTGAAGGCGAGCGGGCCGGAGGAGGCCCCGCGGAGCTTCGAGCCTTTGGCAGGGAGTGATGTTCGCTTCTCGTTCACGTCCCATATGCGTTTATTTACCAAAAAAATCCATATCAAGGTGACAATTTTCTTACTCTTATTTATATATGTATAACTCCCTCAACAGCGGTACATAAAAAAATGTAAAGTATATTAATAATTATTTACAAACGTTTGCAAAGACAATACAATTGAGTCTATATTATTATTATTATTATTATTATCATGTGCACACTTTACAATATGAGATTGTCCTATTTGAATCGAAGCCGGGCCTGCGCATGTATGTACAACGAGGTGCGGTCGTGGAAAGTTACCCTTCACAATTTTACATTTGATTAAGAATAGCATAAGCACACGCAAGTATTACAATCTCGCTAAGGCGACTCGGAGGCGTCGAGAGACTAGATTAGAAATCAAAGTAAGCAGTGAGTGTCTGCGGTGTTGTGATCCGGCGGGAAAGCGGTGGCTCCATGTTATTACGCTGAAACATTCCAAACACTTCCATGAGAGGTCGGTCGGCCTCGCCTCAGGGTAATAACTGCTTCGTGTTATTTGACAGCTAGTTAATCGGGCGGACAGTCCACGACGCGGGTGCGGGAGATGACGGGTCACGTCCCTTTCCCCGCGGCGGCCGAGCCTCACGATGGTCCCTTTCGACACGTCGCGCATCGGTCTCTTTTGCTCTAATACCAATTCGGTTTACCGAATTGTCAATAAAATACGAAAGAAACTTACCGCGCTTTTTGGGTCGCATCGTTGGGCTCGGCGAAACCGGGCGGATTGCATACACAAGATATTTACAATGATTCTTGAATGATATTCCAGCGGTCCTTCTGACCTCGTTTTGGTGTCCGCCGCGTCACGACAATGCTTACTAATATTGAAAGAAAAAAATTGCAAAACCAACTTGACTTATAAATCATTACAAAGTAACACTTATTTTATGACAAAGTTTGACATGGTTGGAATTGCTGTTTTTATTTTCTTCTTTCAATAACCACATGCCATTCGATAGACTATTCGTTTCCAAATAAGTGACAACCAAATTAGAGCAGTTATTGTAAAACGTGCTTCGTCTATGATAATGGATAATGTTCGTCAATGTGACGTTAAGCTTGACTCCGGGTTATTGTGTTTGGAAACGTTTGTTAGTCTACCGAGGGGCGCGGGTGGTGTCGCTCCGCGGTCGAACTGGTAGCACACTTCTCCCGTTCAAATTCTGGGCGTCGGGCGGTACGTACTTGGCCTGTACCGGTCGAGCGAAGATACGGGGTAGTTGTGGGCGTAGATGGGCCTGGGAGAGTAGCCGTATGTCTCGCGGTGGATGGGCAGGTAACGGTAGCCGGGGACGGTGATGCGGTCTGACGCGTGCCTGGGGTCATCATATATGGACTTGTTGTACGGCCAGGTGGCGGACAACTCTGGGTACACGCTGCGCCTTGACGACACGCGGTCATCAGCACGGATGTCCTCGGACCCTGTGACATGACAAAACAAAATATTTGTTATTATTTGGTCGGTATTTTTACATTTTAGAGCAGTGTTTTTACATTTTGGTAGGTATGTATATTAAATTTATCAATTTGCTCAATATATTATATAGCTGTCACTATATAATATAGATAGGCACATTTAACTTGGACAGTATTTGTGTATAATATGGTTGGTTTGTACTCATAGGGAAAGCATTATAATATGTAGATATACATATTTTTTCATTTCATTTTCATCATGAGTCAAGGACCCTATTTTGAAACAGACTATTGATAAACAGATTCAAACTGAAATATAATAATAATGACACCATCTTTATTTTGTGTTTAGCGCCTTCTCTAGTTGTTACTTTGATTGATTCTTTGAAATAATTATGAATTAGTTTTATAATGAAATGCATTACTTTAAAATTGACTGTTTATTATTAATTACAATGCCATAAAGGTTACATTTCTATGGCTTAGTTGCTAATGGCATACCTAGTTAATAAGAAGCCTACATTATTGATTTATTAGTAAAAACAGCCAGTGACTGCCATCAATTCCGCTAGAGCTTGCAGGCTTGTTTATTCATACGGTCATAATATATTTTACTAAAAGTGGGTAAACATAATATTTTTGTGAAAAACAATAGTAGGTTGTTTTTCGTATTTAATCCGTCAAAATTATTTATTTTGGCGTCAAAATATTTTACGTGGACCCAATTAATTATAGAATCATTGGCAATGTCTGCTGTACAATTAGTGTGAGTGATAAATAGATAAACGTACCTTTTAGGGACCTGACGAATGATTGCCAAAATTTCGCTTTCTTCGACACCGGCTCGTTTCTGCCAATCATATCCAAGTGATTTTTAAACATTTTGGTAGGGTTATCTGTACCCGCTCGTTCGCTGTAATAAAGAAAAAGAAAATAACAATAAAATATTTAAGTATCTAAAACAATCTTAAAATCAAGAATTTTTCACAATGGTTGCATGGCCCCACATCCTCAAGCTGCCCCCTAGGCCAGGATCGTTAGCGGGCCCCTCTACCTATCGCCAGAGTTAGTGCTCGGCCGTAGTGATTTGGCGGGCGCGGCGCGGCGGCGTCTTGCGAAACTTAAACGTATAACCGTGTGTATTATGCCCCAAAAAAGACACTGTCTACGAACATTTTACACACGGTTATACGTTTGAGTTTCGCAAGACGCCGCCGCGCCGCCCCCGCGCGACCACTACGTTTTTGCACTTAAAGGCAGTGTGGTGTTTTTTATCATTTTTTTGTATCTTTGAATAAATTCACTTGAATAGTGGAGTATTCGAATATCAACACACAATAATCAAAATTTGTATCACAACCACATGTTTTAAAATGTTAATATTTTAAAAGTAAGCGACTTTTTTACCATTGGACCAAATTTATGATGTGTGTTTAACAGGTCGACCCGTCACGCCAAACCCCGGGCCCCCAGGCTAGAGCCCTGTCAGCCCCCCCTTGTGGGGGGCATGACTCAGACATAATTTTTAAACACTTTTTTTAGTACATAGTGCACACAAAAGAAGAATCGACAGTATTTTTTACTACCCTTTCCCAGCTCAGATGCGTACTATTTACTCTACTCAGGGGATGGATTAGGAGTTACGTAACTCTATAAAATTATGAAGGTAACGTTTTACCAAGTGTGAATATTTAAAAAAAAATACTTATGACGTACTACATAAATACTTAATTCAATTATTATTAGTAATATTACCGCTAATTACCCTGTGCTTATGTCAAAAATACGTAATATGTTATGTTTCTAATAATACGCGAAAATGTATACGTAAAACATGTACAATAAAATATGTCTTCCATTTAAACACAGACAATTAATAAATGTATCGTGTAATCTTTGAAATTATGAAAATAGTTTCATTTTTTTTTGTTCAGTACTATCTCCGTAAATAGGTAGGTACTTACTTTTAGTGACTATTATAGTAAGTACCTACATGTAGAGGAGTTACATTATTAGTAGTGGAATTCGTGTGTCTTTGGAACACGTTTGGCAAGCCTCGGCTTTGCCAGGTGTATAGTGAAATTAAAAAAAAGTTGAGACAAGCTGATTTACGTAGTGCCAGGACTAAATTTCATATAGCTCTTCTCTAATACAAAAAAAAGCGATTGGGTGGTAGAATATTGTATAGTCTCCACGAATTTATAAGGCTCAAGGGTGATTATTGTTAACCCTGAATAGCTGCTTGTTTATGTAGTACTTATATATACTAGAAATCTCGAATTTTATATCACTGTCTTGAGAGATTATGATTAAAAATTATCTATGCATATTATTTTCATTTTCGTAATCCAACTTAAAGGTACATAATTAATGGTATTTATTATTTATAAACAAACCAATTTCTTTAATTGCACTTAACGTGTGTTTTTTGTGATAATCATAATTAAATACACAATTATTAATCCCGGCATTTTGGGATCAAGAAATCGAACGTAATTCCGGGATTGCAAACACTATTGCCAATAAATAACATTTATCATATTATGTAGGCGATGAATTGGATGGGAATGTATTTTTATATTTCTTTTAAGAGAATTAAATTATTTCTAATCCGTTTTTTTCAAGTCCATCGCCGAGTTCGAGCGATTTTGTTCTCTGGCCAATATTTTGAAAGCTCGCTCCCGATTAAGCAACGCACAAGTGGTTTCTTGGCGCGGCGCCCAGATTTTCGGCACTATCCACTTGTGCCACGGACCAAAACGACCTCACTTAATTTATTACGGCGTATCGCCTTACATTGTTTGTGTTGTAAGCGATTACACAGGTGCGATAACAGTCTGAGCACCTTTAAAAAAAGAATTTGACATTTGAATGTGTGTGTGTATTTAAAGTCTGCGAGAAGCACAAGTATAGGTAATTCGACTGTAGAAAGGAAAAAGGGCGTAACCCTCATTTTTTTTCAAAATAGGTTTTATTGCATAATAACAGTGTGGACGACTAAATACACGTTGCGTCCAAAGGATGTAAGCTTCAAATAAATGCCTATTTATTATCTAAATTTAGCTAACAATTAAAAAAAAAGAAGGAAGTGACGTGGGAAAAACGACTTAACCATAATTTTAGTTTTTTTTTTTTAAATTAATTCAATAATTAATATCAGATTAAATTGTCTATTTTGTATAAAACCATAACAAAAACGTTTTTGTGATTTCTGTAAAATTTGATTTGTTTGGATTACTACTTTTTTCCTTTCCACAGACGATGTGTAACGTTCAAGCGAATGCTACATTACATATTATTATGCTCACAGAACAAATTAATACGATAGAAGTGTGAAAGTCAGTCGTCGTGGATTAATGTTTTGAATCCGGATTCGGTTTATTTTTTTATAACGGACATACCATAAAAATATACAATAAATACAGGCGTTCTGAGTTTCCTCAATTGATTACCGCTGAATGCGCGTTTCGTTTCCGTGACAAACTTTTGAAAATATCGTATTCCATAACTGTATCCCATAGTTTTCGATGAGTATAATATAATTTAATCCAAAATTTCGAGGAATTGTTTACTACCAGTGATGACCAAACGTTCTATGATGACCCATAATGGGTCATGTACCTGTTAAGAGCTAGAAATTAATGACCCAATACGAATATTATAACTTTGAGAGTAGGTTGCGTGAATATGAAATTTATTTCGCCTGCGGCACTGAGAAACTATAGCTGCTGCTTCTACGTATCAGTGGGCGTATATACCTGTCAGATTATTAGATTTTCATTGAATTTGAGAAAAAAATAAAAAAAATATATTACTTAGTAAATATCGAATTTTGTAAACTTTGGGTTTAATTATGTTTAGTGGCGATTTTTTCTCATCAATTTACCATATGCAATTATCTTAAATGTTAATATAACTGTGAAGACGTCATTTTTAGTACCTATCCAATTGGATTATTATGCACCTACCTACTGCATTTGCGGAAATTAAACAGGTGAGTCGAGATATGAAGTAGGTACCTAAGTATTTTATAAAAGAAACCAACAGTGGTTATTAGGATGAAGAATGTGACATATTATCTAGCTCTATGCATGCCGGAGGTCTGGAGGAACGAAAAAATCACAAAGTATTTAAATCAATGGCATATTAGTTATTCTTCTTTGTCAGGACGTCATGACTGAGGATTATGGCCCGGATGATTAGGGCCATCGAGCAGCCATAACTGCATAGTAAGTTTACATCCCTAAAGTTTGTTGAACAGTCCTTTCAACCAGGGTCAATAAAACTATCACGTGAAATGTCGCCTGCGGCGCAATTTGGTTGAATATTAATTAACATAGAATAAAATAACGCAATGTTGCAGCAATTCGTTGGTGAGCATGCGTAGTTATAGTTACATGCCAGCTGTTTATAGCTACACTCAAAGTGTGAAGTTTATGGGTATGATGAATGTACTGGACACGACCGTGAAAAAATAATAAGTAATAAATTATTATATTATGGATTTTTTTCGAAATGTACCCCCCCCACTATATCATTTTTCTGTGTCCGCGCCTGGATGTATGTTATACACAAGACTTTATAATATATGATATGCTAACGACATTGGGTTCAAAACTAGCGGTAGCTTCACACAGAATATATTTCTGAGTATATTATTTGTGACAATATGTACTGTGCCAGCGTTTTGTGATTACATTTATGTCGGTCACGAAACTGTTTCATTACTTTTATTTGAACGTCGATACTACAGTGATTTATTATTAGCGCCGCAGTCGAATGATTTATAACACTTTCTCTCATGTAACACGCTATATAATATTTTGTTGTTGACCAACTTAAAAAGAATTCCTTAATGTTTCACTTTTATGGGTCAGCATTAAAATTTAATTGATTATATTTATTTCAGAAAAAAATACAACGGGTACTGACATGCACAGGTGTAGATATTATGTACAAGTAAGTAGCATTTAATTAATACGTTTAAAAAGAAATACTTTTTTATTATTCTAATAGTTCATCTATCTTGCTGTCAAAATGACAGTCAAGCCGGAAGATGTCCAGTGAAAAATGTGGACGATAGATAGTTTCCGAATTCATTTTGAATTTTTGAAACTCGAAGCGCCAAAAAATGTGTAAACTGTCAAACGGACATATTGTCAATCTGTCAACTGTCGTGTTCGAGTAGGTATGCGTATTTTTTTAGGGCAAGGGTGCCGGAAGGTGGTCACGGGATATGTAAGTAACAAAAATAAGAAATAATATACATTTTGACAGTTTTCTTGACAATTTAGAGATACATTATAATAATTTCGTTAGCTAGTTAAATTTTAATTAAAACTTAACAAATTTAGTGTTTTTAGGATTCTGATTTTTTTTTCATTTTAGAGAAAGCCAATTAATTTATGTAATAAAAAATGAAGTAGAGGAACTAATACAGGAGCCAGAATTTTCGACAAAGAAATAATATGGTGAAAGTTCTCCGAACAAGAAATCCAGTAAAATTAACCTTCGCCTAAAATGATTGAACAATAAAATTGCGGATTGCTGGCATATTATAAAAAAAAAGAAAATGGTACAAAATGTTTTCATTTCTCATTTAAACAATTTTAAAAGTAAAAAAATGGAATAGTAAAATATACACATTATTTAATTTGATTCAATTTAACAAACTTAAAAATCTTTCGTTTGAAAATGATTTTTTTTATCTCATAATTGAGTTGAACATTGGGCGCATTTAATTATGTTTCAATTGGCATTTCTGTACAGCTAACATCTGCACTGCATTTATGATGCATGATATTTTCAGTGCTTTATTAATAACGCATTTTATAACACATTGCGATTTCTATTTCCAACGATTAACGGCCCTGAGCTAAATGCCAACACTTCAAATTATCCTTTTTCCTATAGGCACGCTGTGGGAAATATACCTAGGTATGTAGTATATAGATTGTACAGAGCATTTACTGCGCACGTATTAAATTTAATGTTGTTCCAGGAACCCTTATACTTACTACATATGTTAAAAGTGATATGCTTACAGTAATATATTATGTCTACGTCTACATATAAAATCATGCTTATTAACTAAATTTGTGGTGTTAATTTACGTTAATTTATTTATTTAAGTTCAAAGGCATTCCAAATCCATACGTCAAAATTTAAATATGGAATATGCTAACAAAACAGGAAACCAATGCATATTGACTACATTTAGAATCAAAACAATATTCCTAGAAATTGTCCAAACAAGAAATTTAACCCAACAAGAAAACTTTCATTACTAATGAGAGGTAATTATCATTAATGTAGGCTATTTGCAAAATTATTTTTTGGAAGAGAAATGGATATTTAGAACCTAACCTAACCTAACCCAATAAATTTAATGAATAAAGCTTTTAGGAAAATTATTGTGAACAAAGTATAATACGAATAAGAAGATAGAATGTATTATTTTTTTATGATAACACAGAATATTACCTCTGAATACTTAATGTGTTTTGATAATTGAACGTTTTAATTAATAAATAAGAGATAAAGTGATATCGTGTCAGTTTGTTAAGTCGTGGGTCTCAGATGTTCGAACCCCGGGTTTGGAAAATTCACATGTTGTTTTTAACGTGTGTTTCGATCTAGAGCAAAGAGTAACTGATACAAATTTCTCATAAAAAATGTCTTTGTGAGGCGGCCAAGATCCACGACGGATTGTAAAGCCAACAAAAAAAATATGATTTTTGCTGTTGATTCGGCAATAAACTGTACCTACAATTAAATTTGTGTTGGTCGAATTAATTATTAATAAATAATCCATAAAAAAGCTTTCACATTTCTTATTTTTTAAAATAGTAGGTATTATATTGGATTCGAATTATCATATTATGAATTAGGTGCTTACCTATTGATTTTTTTTTATCACCAATAATCAATTATTTTATCTAAAAAAATGCAATAATAATTAGGTATTGTTCTCTCATTTTACGATTTTCTTTTAAAATCTCTTTATTTTTATTATCATTGGGATATTTCTATTTGATCACATATCAACCAATATCTATAAACATGTCAAAGATACGAAATAAATGAATTTATTTTATGAATGAATGCTTTCTTTTTACAATAGGTAAACAGCCTTGAAATTTCTTGTGTATTTCAACGCGATCCGTTTAACATTTTTGAGAATCCGGATTAATTATAGAGCCATTAGCATGGTGGGGGGTTCCTGTTATGGTCTCAAGGAATGGTTGAGTGTTTTGTTGCGGGGTTTGCGTGCGCGCGCAGTTTTTCCCCGACCGGGCGCCGCGGCGCGCCAGAAATAGAGGCGTCGTTTTGTTAGACATGAGAAATCGCACAGCGGCGAGTATCGGATTTGACTCGAGGTCGATTGGATTGGATATCTTTGGCCGATGCTATTTTCAAAATGTTAATTACACTTCTGAAATTTTTATATGAAACCTTTATCAGAACAATTTAAATGGAAAACACAAGTAGAGGTAGATAGGTATTATTATATATATATAACAAACGCTTCAAAATTTGTAGTTATAAAGTAATTATTCTAAACTAAACATTTTGAAATATTTGTTATTTCTATAACATGTCGTTCCATCAAGAATTACAAGTGAACAGAATGAATATTAGATCTTAGTTAAATATTCATCAAGAATCTTAAGCTATTAATCTAATTATGACTATTAGTTTGAATTCAACATTTGAAAAAGAAAAATAAAATAATTTATTATGAACCCATGCATCATAACTTTATGGCAATCTTCAGTTTTATTTGTGATTTTCAAATAAAAATAAAAAATGCAAAATAATAATAATAAAAATGCAAAATAATAATAATATAATTGTAAGTAATACATCTATCTACGTAGATAGGTTTTAAATAATAAAAAGGTAGAGTTCTACCAAATAAAAATATGAAACGAAATTCGATTGACGATTTTATTTTGAAAGATATTTAAAATTATATGTAAGTAGTTAAATTTAATATAATATAAAAAAAACACAACATAATTTACGAACATTACTTAATAAAACTGTAATGTACATATCTGTCTATGATAGGTAAAACATTACGTAATGAAATTATTGATAAGAAAAAAACCTCTTTATTTTAAATATATTCGAATAAAACATGCAAGTATTGTTTATGATAAAAATATAAACAAATGAAGACTATGCATTCAATTTTGATTGTCAAATATAATTTGCGTTAAAAGAGTGAAAATAATGTAGAATTTGTGATAGATACAGTAAAATTCAATATTTTTAACGTATTATGCAAAAATCTACAAAATATTTCTAATAGTGATATTATATTTTTACGATAATTTTATTTTAGTTTCAGAAATAGTCACAAAATAGCCATTGGAATGGTGGGTATTTCGTATTCAATGTCACATTGTTTACTCATCAAAAGCATAAATCAGGAATGAATCCACCTGTGGATCGGATCTGCAATGTTGTTGGCACTAAATGCCACAACAGTCATTCGTTTTTGGATCCCAGGCAAATGAGATCCCGATTATATTTAGACCAAGTTATGTCACACATTAGATAATTCTGTAACGTCATCGAAGTCGTAGTTGTATCAAATATCTGAAGTATTTAATTGTATGGCTGTTCAATATATTATATTACAAGAGAAGTTCAAATATAATTAATATCTTTATTAGTCAATAAATTTGATTTAACACAAAGAGATTATTGTTTCTTTTCATTTATATTATTAAAAACAAGATCATACAATATGAATGATTAATTTATATTTATTAAGAGTAAAATAAAATTATTTCAAAAGCTTTAGCATACTCTATAAGCATAACTATTTGCTTTAGTATAATATTCAGAAAATAATAATTTAAAAAAAAACACAGATATTGCTTTATATATTGAACATATAAATATATTGGCAAGTACACATATATTGTTTTTCAATTTGTGTATGGGTCAGAGTATGGATTTCATAGATTGAGCAAGTGGCTGACATCCATTTCTCGTAAAACCAAATTCTGTTAATACAAACCTCCACTCTGTGGAGGCCCATATGATCTTATTAGGATCAGACATGGTCGAAAAAAAAATATTTATAGCTATTGTCCAAAAACTGTTTTTGTTTTGTAAATTTAATAATGAATGTTTTTAATATTTAAATTATTGAAAAATATTAATTTAAAATGTTTTTTTTTATAGATTTACTTGTGTTGTACATACATACCACACCATACAATACAACACTAGAATATTTGACGTATGAACGATTTCACTTGTTTGCTATGTGAATTTATTAAAAGAGTCCAAATATTAATAAATTATTGTATTCGAAATCAGCTGACGAAGTTTCGTTGACAGAGCGTCACTTTTGTCACAGATAATCACAACATACCACCGAGCGTGTCGAAATGGATCCAAAAGTCACTTGATTTTTAATGAAAATCACTAATAGTTTATGGTTACTTGTCACATTCCCCCTTACGATAACTGTTTTTGATCGAAGCACTATATAGAGTGATAAAATTACCAGATGTGCAGGATGTAACTAATTTTGAATTAAATAATTATTGAAACATCTCACATAGTCACGGAAGTTTGACAGTCTCCAAAAATTTGGATAATGATTTGATTGATTGAAAATATTGGAGAGTTATTTTTTTCGTGTATTAGGCTGAAAAATGCGATTATTTTACACTTGCCACGATTGTTTGTCGAGATGTAGTATTTTTTTTTGTATAAGCACAGGGAATTGTACAAATTCCTGGATTCGTTGTTTTTATGATGGTTTCTTGGTCGCAGTTCAAACTAAATCGTCGCGAAATCACACATATTTATTTTAGATTGTATGCTTACCAAAGAAATAAAACTAAGGAAAAGTTTAAAGTCGATTTAAATTCGTGTTGAGCAGGCAGGGGGCGATCTGCTCTGTACCGCTTGCACTACTGGCTGGGAGGGCGTCGCGGCGCTCCTAGTCGGCGTCGAACCCCCACCGACGCCCCCCGGGCGCGCGAGGGGGGCGGATTCTACTCCCACCGTCTATTTGCGGTCCCCAGCGGACGACCAAGAGCACAAGACAGGTGGACGGGCGTAGGTTTGTTACCGGGCAATTTCGCCGTGGTAATGTGTTACATTTTAAGGCGAAAAAGACGAATTTTCCCTGAGTCACTTTACAGTGTGAATAATAATATAATAGCAACATATTACTGCAACACGAAATGAATGCCAAAGTATTGGCTAATTTTTGTACGCGACAAATATAAATTCGACCAAAATCATTTTAAATATTACAATACATACATAATATTATTACATAAAAAAATCGGTCTGTGTACTTATGTACGCGCGTTGGAAGTTATACTTCTTTGGCGTAACAAAACAAAAACAACACTTGAGATAACCTAGATTCTTCGACAAGCTCTTAATTATCTTGTTAAATTACACACTCAAGAAAAGGGGCCGCTTATTGGAGCGCCGTTGGTTTATTTTTATACAATTTAACTTATATTACTAAATTATATAATTATTTCTCGTTGTTTTTATTTTTAAAGTAACAACAACTGTCACTCTGACTTTTAATCGTTTGTTTACGTAAGGAATTGCAAATGGCTGACGCCTAGGCAACGGAACAATTCTACTATCAAACTTTCGTTTGTATACAGCTGACTAATTCGCAGCTAACTTCATACTGTCGCGCACTTTCGTAACGGTGTGCGCGCGCAGCTCTCAATTTCACTCTACCAAACGCCCCAAAAGAAGTATAATTTAAAATATATATATGTATATATATAGTACCAACTCAGTAACTGACGATAAATATCGGGAATGGGACAACTGGGCGCCAGGACAATTGTTATTATTGTAGCGAATAACATTAACTTTTAAAAATAATTCAATGAAACTGTTCAACACAATGAGAAAAAAAGACAACCACCTTCTATGAACAAGCAAGGGTTAAAAAACAAATTTCAAATAAGATGCCTTTATCTAATTGTCTGATGTGTAGTAAAAAATTAGATTCATTGTAAAAAAAGACAAATTCAAAAAATATTATATTTAGAAAGCTCATAGTTATTTTCATTGATTTTCTGCGGACATGACCTATCCAACTGATGATAAAATTAAAAGAAACAACAACACATTTATTTTATATAAATTTCTTCGTATTTTATAAATGTGGAAAAATTACAATAAATAAAACTATTTAACAAATTAATATAGGTACTACATATTATTATTATTATTCATTATTGAACGTTTTGAATCTTACAAAGTTATACAATTTAATATTAATAAGTACCCAAATAATACTTACAATTTATAAAAATAAGATTTGAAAATCGACAAGAGCGGCAAATTTTACCATCTAACGTGAGCTTTACGATTTTGTACCATCTACGGTCTACGCGACTACGGCGTAGATAGGTGGACAAAAACTTATAGTCAGTTTTAGAGCTTAAAGCTGATTCAAGACTAATATAATAATTATTATGTATTATTTTTGTATATATATCGGTTGGAGTATTTTATTTTTGTTATAACATTAATAATATTTAATGTGAATTCTTTATAAGAGAATTAGAATAATTATAGATAAATATTTGTTACTGCCAGTTTCACCTAATGCCGATTGTTATTCTGTAGAGCAGTTAGGTGAAAATGTATATGGGATAGGAATTACTGGTTTTTTTACTGTCTAGTAATTTATTGAGGGAAAAGCATTACTGAGTGAAATGGTTTTTAAGTTTTAAATTCGAATGTGGAAAGAAAAAAGGGCATAATACACACAAATAAAATTTTACAGGAGGCACAAAAACGTTTTTGTTTTGATTTTCGGCCAAAGTTACAATACAAAATAGACATAACCTTGAAGTGCATGATAATTAATAATTTGGTTTTTATATCCCTAATCCGATATTAATTTAATCAAAAAAACCCAACAAAAATTATGGTAATTTCATTATTTGTCCGATATCACTTCCTTCTTTTTTTTAAATTAGCCAAATCTAGATAATAAATCGGCATTTTCAGCTTACATCCTTTGGACACAACGTGTATTTAGTTGTTTACAACGTTATTATGCAATAAAACCTATTTTGAAAACTGAGGGTTACCCCCTTTTTCCTTTTTAGAGTGTCTATAAGAATATTGATATTTATGCAAATAGACTTATAAAATTATGAAAGATGAAACTTTTCCTTTCAAATTAAAATACAGTACATATTTAACTTGTACAATATTATAATCAGAATGAATCGGACAGGTTAAGTCCATTTCAAAATACATTACCAACAATTACTACACTAAATATTTGCCCTCTCTAAACAATTGTGTACAAATGGTACATGAGATCTGAATCATCTACTTTTGGTCATAATAAACCATCCTCGTCTCTACAGATTTCAATTAAAATGTTTGTTTAGTTATAGTTTTTATACCTCTTTATTTTCGAGCATTGGGACATTTGAAATTACAAATTAAAATATTTAAAGTAATGTCAAATTTAATATTGATAACTGTGTAATATCATAATATAATAATTAATATCTAAATAAACGTGAGCTGTGCAGTCATTTTTATATTATCCATCTGTACTTTCTGCTCAATAATACATAATATGTTTCTACATAGTGTCTCTCTTATGTTCTTGAGATATATTATATATTTTAAAAAAGTGACAATGTGCTTAATACTAATATTTGGCTAATTTTACTAAACTCCATTTTAATAATTTTGAAGGCATATTCTTATTATCCATAAAGTTGTGTTTACACAGGTAGAGTAGGTATATGCTTCATAACTTTGCACTCCGACTCTAGGATGAAAATGAAGTAATATATTATAAAAATATATTTTTTACATATCTAATATATTATCTATTTAATTATTTATTACTAGATACATGTTATATTAATATAAGTGAATATCATTATTTGATCTAATTTTAGGCGAAGTAATCAGGAAAAGAGGCATATAAGTGTAGTAAACAGTTCAAGAAAAGTGCCAAGTTATAAAACGTATACCTACTCTATCTATCAGTAGCGAAGGGTGGAGGTAGGCTGTTAAGATCCACCATAAATAGTGCACATCAAACTTTGTTAGTCATACGTATTTGTTTTTATTGCACTAAGACTATAATTTACAGACAGTGTTGGTTAGTTTTTGAAAATCAATTAAACCCTGCCTAAACCAAACCATAATAGTTTTGGTACACTTTGGGTGATACGACAGAATTTTGCACACTTTTTCATTCATACTTATTTGTTTTCGTTGGATTAAATTAAACATTAGTTCATTGCCTAAATAAAAAGATAATAGATAAAAAATATTATTCTATCCATAAAATATCCAAAGTTATGTATGATTTAATTGCATTATTTTAGATATTTTATAGATAGACGAGAATTTTTTGACTATTATCTATTGTGGCTGTATTCGCAGGTTTTAATTGAATTTTAAAAACTAACCAACACCATCTGTAAATTGTAGTCTTAGTTCAATGAAAACAAATAAATATTACTGACAAAGTTTAGTGTGTACTATTTATGTCAAATCTTAACAGCCTACCTCCACCCTTCGCCACTGCTATCTATATGTGCATAGTTTTCACTGTGTTTCAAATAATATTATATTATTATGTATTCCTACCTCCGTAATTAAACATTACGTTGTGTTTGTTTTCATCCGAATGTTTTCGAGACCAGTCTCGACATTATAATAATCAATCTCTGGCAAAATGTAACACATTATTCATTAGTTACTCACACTTGTACAGCGTTGCGAGTTGTCACCGTCTATTTTTGATTGACCCTTTTGACAGATCGTAACAGAGGTTATGCGGCGCGGGAGGGCGTGATTCATGTTTCCACTTATAGATGTCACGAAAGTGTAAACATTTCGCGCGAATTTTCGTGAAAATTGTGGATGGGCATGGACATACTAATGCAGGGGCGGGCAAACTTTTTGGATGGAGGGCCAAATTCAAGAATTCAAAATGAGCGGCGGGCCGCAAGTAAAATACCATTTTTAGATATACACTATTTATTATCACGAAAAATAGACAATACAAAAAAAATAATGAGAAGAATGAAACTGTTGTACATTTTTGAACATTTTTTTAAATTTAGGTGAATTTTGTAGTTGATATTCTCAAAACTGCTAGTAAATGGGCATCGGAGATATTTGATCGTAAAGATTTTTTATTGAGGTTCATGATCGAAAATGTTTGTTCACATAAATAGGTTGATCCAAAAATAACGAACATTTTTCTTGCATACCTACTCTTTAAGTTGGTCGAATTTGTCTGAATTAAGGGCATTGTAAAATTTGGAGATTTCTTCACGACGATGCAATTCTCTTAAATCAGTGTCACACTGCAGATTAATAATCTCAAGTTGTAGCTCTGTCGGTACACTATCAATATCTATTGAAATCGATGTTCAACGTAGAAAATCGTGGCTACATAGTGTGAGACGAGACGCAAGGAATACGTACTGAGATAATACATTTACGAAACAACAAATTCTTCAAATTATGATCTATTATCAATATTTTTTTAAAAATTATAAAAAAGTTATTCGTAATCACAAGTACAATTATTGATGGCGGGCCGCGAAAAAATACCCGGCGGGCCACATGCGGCCCGTGGGCCGCAGTTTGCCCTCCCCTGTACTAATGGAACGTTTCTCTATAGCGTATTTTAAAACTCGTTTTCAGTGTTGCGAATTGTTATTTTTAGTTTTGTATGAGTACGGTGTAGGTGAGTATCTAAATACACATCTCCAGTGGGTCTATTCTATACTTATCGAACACTAAATTGATAAATAGTATCAAACTTAGGGTAGGTTTGTATCAAAATATTAGCACTTATTGTAACAATTACACGAAGCCGGTTTTTATTGTTGCAATAAGTGCGATATTTTAACAGCAGCAAGATAGGTGCTGTTAAAATATAGCACTTATTGCAACAATAAAAACCGGCTTCGTGTAATTGTTACAATAAATGCTAATATTTTGATACAAACCTACCCTAAGTGTGATAATATTTTTCACTTTATCACTTTAGCGGTCGATAAGCATAGAATAGACCCACTGGTCAGTGTTGATATCGTGTTTGTTGATAATATTCTCAGTGGCGGCTCGTCCATATGCACTGTGGAACTGCAGCACCCCCAAGCAAATAGAAAAAAATAGAATATTATAATATACATAAATTTATGTATATTATATGAAAATGTCAATATTATTAAAGCGTGAATTAAGCTCGCCCGCGTACCGATATATCCAATAATTATCATACACCGCGGTACTGCGGTACCGTTTTCAAACGAATATGCTAGAATGGTCGCAGGAGATGTGCGGGGAGCGGGGCACGCAGCTGGGAGCTTGATCGGTACTGCCGGCCCGACAGTGTATCGCTGTTTCTACGTTCATACGTGAGCACGCGCGTGACAGCAGAGGAAAGAAATATAACTTTAATGATTTATTAACATTGATCAAATTTATTTCTGCAAGCAATTTATGCAAAGTTCTTTATTTTAATTACTTATTAATGTAATTAATAATTTATATTTAATTTTGATGTTAATAGTAAAATATAATAATAAACATTTATTTTTATTTTTAATCAACCGCAGCACCCCCAGATATCTTATCCACGAGCCGCCTTGTGAATATTCTTCTTTGTCTCGTCAGCTACAGGGTCTGATATTTGACAAAGCTAACACAATTTTCACATGATATATCGTTGAAATTGCATCTTAATAACTATCCTTTGCATGCGACTGTTTTTGAAAAAAGGTGACAGCCCTCGTAATGACTAAGTACTGGCCTATAATTCATGGGTCCAGGTTCAATATCTGATGAGATCATATCCATATCAGAAGAAAAACACGTAAAAAGGTGTTTTTATTTTTTTTATTTCGACCATGTCCGATCCTAATAGGATCATATGGCCCCCAACAGAGTAGAGGTTTGTATTAACAGATTTTGTTTTTTACGAGAAATGGATGTCAGCCACTTGCTCAACCTATTAGGTCCATACCCTGACTCACACATAAATTGAAAAACAATATGTGTACTTGCCAGACCCAGGATTCGAACCTGGGACCCACGGCGTGATAGTCCAACGCTTAAGTCGCGCGGCCATATAGCGGCGCGGGATCATATGGTGATCAGTCAAGGCTCGAAATGAACCGGAGCACCGTTCCAGGTCAACATTGTCGTTCTGTCTCGTTGAAAAAATATTTTTACCGTTTGAGCTAGAATGGGTCCTATAACAAAAAATCTAACACATTTATTTTGATACAACAAACATAAAATTGGATAATTATGTTAATATTTTCAGAAAATTAACGAGAGCTCCGGTTCGTACAATTTTCCATTTCGAGTGCTTGATCAGGTAATACAATTATATAAATACTAGTCGCATAACAAGTTACAGCGAAAACCGCAACAGTCTCAGACGTCACTCGAGTGTAGCTGAAATTCTTCCGGAAAATGAAAAAACCCGAAACCTACCCCAACAAAATTATAGCCATCAGATTTTAATTATTTTAATATATGTACGCTGGTTATCTATAGTGTCAATGATCAGGCAGGGCTAATGTGATTATTGTTACGGTTACTACTTTCAACCATACTTAAAAAATATATTATCGATATATCACGCTCACTAACTCTCCCACTATGCCTGTTTTCATGCTAAAACTAAAATCTCACGCGTACGTAGTATGTTTATATAAGGTATATATTTTAGAGATGGCGTATTAAAAAACAGGTCATAAAATTTCGCCCATAGGGCGAGATATCCAATATGGCGACCAACATGGCCGCCGTGTTACATATTCAGTGACGTCCCGTGGGAGTAGGCAGATTGAGCGTCGCTTGAGGGCGGCAGTTACTCGAAGGGCGGCAAATCGTAGAGAATCATTTGGTATATATAAATATCTACCTAAATTTAGTAATAATGAAAATATCTTCAATTTATAAATTACAAGATTCGGCTCACTGGTTGGAAACAAAATTTATTAATTAATATAAAAGGTTTAACAGGACTGTATTGTTTATCGAGTTCGCGATGTCTAGTTTACTTGCGTTGTCCTTCGACGTCCATGGTGTCCAGAAACGACACGTGCACGGATGATGAAAAATACTGTATAAAAAAATGGGGCGGCACTTTGGCACTGTCCAGGGGCTGCATTTTGCCTAGGGACGTCACTGTACGTATTATAATGTAGTTTATTATATAATTATCTAAACTCGAAAGACGCCTGAGCTTTGTTACTGCACCACACGGACGCGAAATATCGCTTTGAAGTAAAACATTAACAAATATTAAATTTTTTTATTGGCCCCTCTATTGAAAATAAACCGATTATAACATTTTATAAAAAGAGGAAACACAGAAAATAAATCATCCATTATTAAAATAATAATTAATGTCATCTTTCAGTCGTTCTCCATTCGATATTTTACAACTGAAATCATTACGAATGAAAAATACGCGCTCCTAAACTGTCCCATGAAGTTAGCCGCGATGATCGTAGACTTGGTGACATTTCCATAAATTAGATACGAGCTTATCTCCGGCCTTCATTCAAACGATATTTCGTAAAGAGCTTTTGCATCTGTTTATAAATTTTAGTGTGCCATTTCACTTCATACGTAAGGTCAGCGAATGTGGAAAGCGAATTCGTCAAGGTTACTTCAAGAATTTAAAGAGTGGTGTGTATGCATCTGGTTTTCCAACAACCTGTTCTTATACATAATTTGGAATACATCAGAAACATACATATTAAAAAAATGTTCTGCTAGGTACAATTAATAATTATAATATGTATTTCTAAAAAATATTTTTGATGTGATACGTCTTAAATTTCAGTACTTACAATATAAGCTGTCGAATTTCTATCTGTAGTTCACAGTATTTTGCATTTTTTCGACTAGAGCCGTGAATATTACATTATTTGAAAAGTAAAAAATATGTCTACACGTCTTGAAAATATTGAAAAGTACAAAAATGGCGGCTAAATCAAAATCACTCATAGTTTTCACACCGTTGCCATCTGAAACGAAAACATTTAATATCCTGCGAACTTTTAATGACAACATCGGAACAATTTTATTTTACATATTCAGAATGCCGAGACTAGCCGTTGCACAAAAGCAAGAAAGAATAATAATTATCAAACACGGAGGAAAAAAGCAGAGGAGTCTCTTTTTTAAAAAATATTTTTTCTATTATAGCAAATTACTTTCTTTTATCTTTCCCTCACTCAAGTAGGTAAAACATTTTGAACCTCCGAATAAATCGACATTAATATGTTTAGCGTAAACTTTTCGGTTTAGTCGTAGCTTGAACACCGGCGTTTTTTCTAATTAGTATATTTCTACGGTGTTTCAAATAACGTATGTTCTATAACGAATGTTACATTCTTAAATCTTGTGAATTATTCATTTAATAAAAATAGACTTTGTAATCTGCTTCTGATTAGTTTAACACGGTGTTCAAACCTGCAGGCTAAATATAATCCACTTGAGTCGTTTAAATCAATATAATAATTATATAATTTAATATCAAAAACCTTCAAGTACATACAGGAAAAAACAGAACGAAAACAAAAAAAAATGTTTAACCGAGCGGGGTTTGAACCCGCATCCATCGCATTCAGAGTAATGTGCTTTACCTAAATCTTTACGTTAAAATTTGGATAGATCCTGACATCGTTTACGTTAGTATTCTAAACGAAATGAAATACCATCTCAGAGACTATCATTATTTTTTTTCGGCATGATCTATGATTGCACTGTTAGCATAATTGGTAAAGTATGTTGCTTGGGTTGCGATGGATATGAATGGGTTCAAAGCTCATTCCTTTTAAATAATGTTCTATTTTTCTAAAAAGTATCTATGTTTTTTGGTTATCCCTAATTGAAAATGCACAACATATCTGAAAGGTGTTATAATATAATGGGATTACTACAAGTGTTTATCTACGCCTTTTCAGTTACTTGCCTTATTAATATTCTATTAATACCGTAGTTTTATAACATAATGAAGTTTTGTTAAGATTTTGACACAGTTGTCACGATTAGGTATTCCAATCCCGGGATCCCGAGCTATTTTCGATACCTATGAATCCCGGGATTGATAAACATAATCCCGAAACTTTCGGGATTGATTTTTTTATCAATTTTTATGGAAAATAAAATAAAAACGAAAATATAACAGAAAAAATACTTTTGATAACAAATAACTACATTAGAAATAAACTGAGTTTGAATGAAGTTTGATTTATACCCATGTGTAAGTTGCCGATTCATTTTATTTTTTCACATAAATTAATAAAAATGAGAAAGATTGGAGAAAAACAATGCTTCGCACTATTAACAAAGTAATTCCACCATCATCTCATACGATTTACGGCAGTTTCATATTTGACTGACTAATTAGATTTATGAAGCGGAAAGGCCATAAGTACACCATGATTTGCTTTACTATTTTAAATCACGCTAACCCATTCATTAAGTCTTTACTATCAGAAACAGCAATCTCATGTTAAATTCACATTATTATTTTTATATTACAATTTATTTACTCCATTAAACTTATGTATTTCCAAGATTGAACGTATACAATATTAACAATAAATGTCTTAAATAGTATAAATTATACTAGGTTTATTTTTGACCGATTTTATCGATGTTATTTGTAAATATAAAAATTTTATATTAGCAATGGAAAAAATGCCAATCCCGGGATTGTCAAATTGTAATCCCGAAATCCCGGGATCAGAATTTTGGCTCGGGATTGGATTCACTAGTCACGATGTATTGATACTAATAATCGATCTTCAGAAGCCGGACAATATTTTAACAACCGGTACGCGCGAACCGACTGAATGGCACCGCATAGGTATTTAAAATGATCTGTAGCAAGTCGTTTGGTTGACAGAATTAGCTCGATAACCATTTATTATTTTATTTATTTTGACATTATTTTATTGCGTATCGAAAAATATTATGTGTTAACTAATTCAAATGTGTTATTTCTGTATGCAAATAAATGAGGTCATTGAATACAATGCAAATTAACATCATAATAATTATTCTTGAATTCAAGTGCATGTTTTTTTTGATAACAGGATATAACAGTACACGAAGAAACAGAACAATGACAAAACAGAACAGCCAGTGGAAGAATAAAATGTTCATTTTTGTCGTATCTATTTATTAATTAAATACTTATAAAACTTATATAAGTATAAGTATTTAATATATAGTCACTGAATGTTGGCAATTAGGCGTAAAAACCTCAATCTTATTTATCTGCTTGATTTTGATAATCATGCACAACCCACAGAATTATTAAGCTCATTATTTCGTTGTATCTAGTCACTCAGGCATTTTGAACATCAAGGCGAGATATAGGTTTAATTGAGGCTTTCCAGCAATTAGAAATGCAGAATTATATAGGTAATTTGATTTTTACGGCATATTGAAAACATATTGTGTTATTAAAAATATATACAACATGATATAGAGATACGACAATTTCATATTTTTCCTGAAATGTTATAGTTATATTTATCGGCGTTCTGTTTTGTCACCGTTCTGTTTCTTCATGTTCTGTTTGTTCATGCTCTGTTATATTAACATGTCCTGTTTATTAATGGAATCATTTTTTTAATAAATTGTTTTTGATAATGTTAAGGCATGAAATATTTACTAATCACAATATGAAAAATACTGGTAAGTATAGGTAAAAGCTAAGAATATTCTATATATAGAATATTATATTATATATAAGAATTCTTATATTTTATTGAATATTGAACGCATACTTACAAGACTTAAGGGCAGACATGCTCAGCGTAGGTCAAAATGGAGCTTTTATTGTATTTTCAAAGCATGATCCTGGACATTCCTTAAACGTTGTAGATAAACTATGACTGCATAAAGTATTTTTATTACATAAAATAGTATTCTTTTAAACCTCTCGCTCTAATGTTTACGAATATAGCCATATTTCAGTACATGCATGTGCAGTGGTGTTAAGATTTTTTACATTTATTAATTTTTAAACGCATTTATAAAACCATTAGTAGAATTATTTATGTCGACATTATTATAGTGAAATATTTACGATAAAAAATTATATTGATAATCTCTGTGATCCCAAATTTGACAAGAATTAGGCATTTTATTATTCAAAAAATGGGCAAGATTAACACATTTGAAGATAATTCTAAAGATACTAATTATAAACTATATCTTTGACCATTCAAGTGTGATAAACATCTTACGAATAATGATTGTTTTATAATAATTATTGACCTAAGAATAAGGTAGTGTTTTTTTGAAATACGCCATTTCTTTTGTTATTCCCCAGTGGTTAAGCCGTAGCCATAAATTGACAAACTATAATTGAAGTAGGGAGTGATATGATTTGTTAATTGCGACAATATCTCTTGTAATATATGTACCGCATTTGTATAAATTGGAAGGACAATGCAAGAATTCTCACTCAAGACGCACTATTATTGTCACAGGTCAGTCACTCGACATAGTCAACGCCATTCCTCTTGAATCAAGTCTCTCAGTCCATTAATATCACCAAACCTTTGATCACTCTACACCATTATCTTACTCCGACCATTGTAACAACTCTTTGTACTGCACCAAGGTAAATAAAGTAGCCGTAGCCATAAATTGACAAACTAAAACTGAAGTAGGGAGTAAAATCATGTTAACGCGCGTGTTTGAACATGTACCTAACCGAAAAAAAATCTTTTTTTTTAAACGGTACCCTTAAGAGATTAGCATTATTTATCGAAAATTCATAAGACTACTACGAGGTGACATACTAATTACGACAAATTTTAACTATTGGAGAAAATATTGGAGAAATCCGTGATGTCGGTTAGTAATTAAAGTAGTAGGTACCTACTTGAATTTAATAAACAAAAACCGATTGCCAATAGTAGATTTATTTGGAAGAGCGCTGATGAACAGGTATTAAAAGACCAATAGTTAAAATTTGTCGTAATTAGTATGTCACCTCGTAGCATAGTGGATAATGCGTGGGCGGGACGTAAACCCAAGAGATGCAGGTTCGATTCTTGCCGGGTGTCTTACTTTTTTCAAAAAGATTTTTTCTATTGATTATAATATATTTTCTCAGAAGTGTTTTTCAAAATTATGTATGTTCAATAATTAGAATGGTATATTCTTAAATCTTGTGAATTATTCGTTGAATTAATGAAATGGTTAACCAAAATTATTGTTTAAAGTTTCTAATCGTGCAATCCAAATAACAAGATAATTGCCAACTGGACAATTGCCATCTTGACGCTGGTGAAGATGAATGAAACGCGTGGCGAAATGGATGTACTTTACGTCTTGAAGCAACAAGTATATAACATACGGCTAATGTAGAGTCTTGATGTCTATAATACCTAACGATAAGGGTACACTAGCATGACTTTGTTACAATAATTGAGGTTATGACTAGAAGAATTGGGCCCAAATAACCAGTGACGTCCCATGGGGGTAGGCAGATTGAGCGTCACTGGGGCGTCAGTTATCCAAAGGGCGGCAAATCAAGGAGAATCATTAGATATATATAGAAATAGCCACCAAAATTTAGTAATAACGAAATATATTTCCATTAAAAAATCAGCTCACAAGTTGAAAACAAAATGTGTGAATGACTATAAAAGTTTTAATAGGACTTTATTTTTTTGTCGGGTTCGCGTTGTCTAGTTTACTTCCGTTGTCCTTGGACGTCACGTTCTTGGTGAATAGCAATGACACGTGCTGATTTGCGAATTATATTTGAGTTATAGGTAGATACATACTTACCTAATTTAAAATTTATCCACATATGTTTGCCAGTCACTCGCGAGTTTTGGAAGATGTCAGGTGTATTTTTAAATGTATCTATATGAAACAGTAGACCCGTGATAATATTGTCTATTAAAGCAGAGATGGGAATTAAATTAGATTATTGCTTCAAATACACTCTATGACGATCGGTCATATATATGTCAAAAAACTCGTTTCTTATGTTGGCGTCCTGTGTCACAGGGTGTCATAGAGTGTAAATACGATGTCATAGCTGTCATACAATATGTATGTATAAATGTCGGAATGGCATAGATTTGATCATAGACACTAAAACGCTCTTCGCATATATGTGCCCGATCGTCATATAGTCTATTTGAACCTTTAGTTGTATATATTTTGTTAGTAATGTAGTATGTTAGATATTGGATTCATGAAAGGATGATAAAAAGTAATGTATAAAAAAATGTGGCCGCCTTTCATGACTCCTGAAATCGTCCTTTCATGACTCCAATATCTAAGGCGTAAAACCCATTTAACGGAGCGAGTGGGGCTCTCGCGCAAAATTTCACAATTGGCGTGTAAATCATCGAAAATACAACGTAATCAAATACGCCAGCGCACACTGGATTTGACGACGCTTTGTGCCCGCCTGCCCCATGAGTCACCGTTGTGTGGCTTTTCAGCCGGACGAATTAACGAAAATACAACGTAGTCCATTCATTGAACACGGCAAGCAAAATCACGCTCCTCAAAGCGTCGTCAATAGACGAGCGAGAAGCCATTATTTAAGAACAGCGAACTCTTTGTTTAGTTATTGTGTGTCTGATATTAATTACAAGCCCCGAGAAATTTAATAATATTTTTATTGCTTTGCTATGAGAGACGCTGATAATAATAATTATTTTGTGCTCCTTGAGCCCCTTATTACATAGGTGAAGGGTAATGCGCGGGTGGGAGGGGGCCTACTCAGTAGTGAGCGCACCGAACGCTTTTTTGGTGGGCTTTATGCCTAAGAATTGTGTTGTATGGAAACATTACTAACAAGATATAGGTATCTACCTATACTACTAAATCTAACTTAAATGCCATCTCTGTTTCAATAGAGAATATTGCGAGTCTACGGTTTCAGATAGGTACATTTAAAAAATACACCTGACAACTTTCATAATTCGTGAGTGACTGTGAAGAACGTGACGTCCAATGACAACGGAAGTAAACTAGACATCGCGAACCCGACAAAAAAATAAAGTCCTGTTGAAAATTGTATAGTACTTATCTAATTAATAGAAGATATATTTTGTTTCTTACCAGTGAGCTGATTTTTTTAATGGAAAGATATTTCCGTTGTTACTAAGTTTATGTAGCTTTCTATATATATTATATACTTAATGATTCTCCTCGATTTGCCGCCCTTTGAGTAACTGCCGTCCCCAAGCAACGCTCAATTTGCCTACCCCCACGGGACGTCACTGCAGCCGTATCAAACAAGCACTTGATGTTAATATCATCAGCATTGGATGTGGAGCACATATTGTGCACAATATACTTCAATCTGCTGTGGATGGTCTGCCAATTAAAATTGAAGCTCTTGTTTTGATAATATATAAATATGTTCATATCAATGACATATTAAATGGACGACTCACTTCATACCCGGCGCGCACGAGAAATTGTGCATGAAAGTCATTCACAGATGTATAGGTAGATGTCACGTGACCATTGACGTATCCGTTTCCATTATGCGATACAAGCTTCGAGAATTTATAGTAATATAACCTTTATTGTAATGGCGTATTAGTGTCATGACTCATTGCGTTAGAAACAGATTCTCGGTTACTTACGACTTCTCGGAGATTAGACGCAAGTGAGCCCAGCGAATCACAGGCGACTGGCTGTCCAATGGTTCCTGTCATTCAATTGCGTTGAATAAACATTCATCAATATCTTAAAATGGCATTTTATAAATAATAAATAATACTAACACATGCAAAGTGTTATCCCATCTTTCTTTGAGTGTTTAGTAGATTTTTTTACAATGTTTAACTAGGCACATTGGCATTTTGTAACACAATAATAACGGTGGAGTCGAAACCTGACAGTCAGAAATTTTGTATGGGCAGACCCAGCGGTGTCGCCAGACCGCTTGCAAGCAGAATGTTCATTTGAGCGTAGGATACCGATATTAAAATATGAATTTCGCCATCCGGCAGACCCGACACAAAGTGAGTGTCATTTTATTTTCTAGATGCTTCGTCCATATTAATGTCATTGGTTCATATATACACAATTCGAGTAACTCAATTGGCCATTTCGGCATTTTGTGCAACTTTTATATGAGAAAATAAAAAAAAAATAGTAAAATGTTAAAAAAAACTTTATTCCAGCGAGAAGTACAACTTGTACAATAAATAATTTAAATTCCTGCTGCAGCAGAATTCTTCTTTTAACAATTAAACAATTTTTAGTGGTTAATTTGTTTCTTTGACCTATCTCTCATTCTTGTCCCGGTTTAGAGTTTCATAATTATTATGGTAAGTCTATACTTATTATTGATAATCTCCGAATAATAATAATATTAAACTTTATTTCCATGGTACACAGTGCCACCAATATAATATTACTGATGGAGTGATAGCATAAAGTTGGGAGCTTGTTTAAAAGTATTAGCGCTGCAAACAGACATTTGACAGGTGACATGTTTTTATCGGATGCGAGGAAAGATTTGAAACATAATTTATAAAACTAATAAATACTTTGTAATTAATTATGTTTTGATAGCTTATACGAGATTTAATTAATTGTCCCACTATTTGATGAAAGAAAGTATTTAAATATTATGAATGAACAAAACGAACATATGAAAAAATATTCTTTTGTAACAAAAAAAAAATGTAGGGATACTTATTCAGTCTAATATAATAAAATATACATTTGGAGGGAAATATCTTATTTTACGGCGTACCCATAGTACTGATCATTTATCCTATTCTGATCTTTAATATGAATGAATATGATATATTATAAATTTGATATGATATTATATTATATGATATGATATATTATAAATATGAATCATATGGGCCTCCAGAAAGTAGAGGTTTGTATTAACAGATTATGTTTTTTGCGAGAAATGGATGTCAGCCACTTGCTCAACCTATTAGGTCCATACCCTGACTCACACACAAATTGAAAAACAATATGTGTACTTGCCAGACTCAGGATTCGAACCTGAGACCCACGGCGTGATAGTCCAACGCTTATGCCGCGCGGCCACCGTGGGTGTAAAATAAATATGAATGCGGAACTGATCATAAGGAAAATTAATCATTAGCAAAGGGTGCAGGTAGGCAGTTAAGATCTGACATAAATAGTGCACACTAAACTTTGTCAGTCAAATATATTTGTTTTAATTGGACTAAGACTATAATGACGTGTAGATGGTGTTATTAGTTTTTTAAAATTTAATTAAATCCTGCATGATAAAAGGCACAGTAGATAATGTCAAAAAATATTTTATAGATAGAATAATATTTTTTATCGATTATGGTTTGGTACGCAGGGGTTAATGAATTAAAAAAAACTAACCAACATCATCTGTAATATGTATTCTTAATTCAACGAAAACAAATAAGTATGACTGACAAAGTGTGTAGTATTTTTGTCAGATCGCGCATAGCATACCTAAACTATTATGTTTTGAATATTAATATTAATACTATCGAACGAACTCTGTACTATTATATTTAAGTCGTTATTTGCGACCCGGGTTTCGCCTTTCGGCATCTTCAGGCGTCGTGTACACTCACCAAAGGTAAACACACACTGACAACGAACACTCATAACTCTGCCTTATATAGCAAATCAATACAATAAAGTAGATAAAAGCTCCATTACATACCTATCTACTCAGAGGTCACAAAAATACAATAAACAAATTATGAATAGTTGAAGTGTCAGTAAAAAACCTAATTAGTAAAAACCCTATCTTATTAATAACAATACACTCGATAGCATATTATTATAATAAATCGTCAAAACCTAATAATAGATCATTATTCTGTATACTATTCATATTTTGTTTTTTTATTGTTTATTGTATTTTTTGTGACCTCTGACTAGATAGGTAGGTAACGGAGCTTTTACCTACTTTATTGTATTGATTTGCTATATAAGGCAGAGTTAAGGGTGTTCGTTGTCAGTGTGTGTTTACCTTTGGTGAGTGTACACGAAGCTTTTAGATGCCAAAAGGCGAAACCCGAGACGCAAAAAACGACTACACATAAACATAAACACAAACATTAAAATAATAATTATAAATTATAATATATAATTATAAATAATAATCGACGATAAATAATATTTTTTTTTAAATATTAAAGAGGGTTTGTGATGTGTGTTTATATCACTTATCTGGTCGACTCGCCACGCCGGGCTCTTCCTGAACCCGGGCCCCCAGGCTAGAGCCCTGTCAGTACCCCCTTTGTGAGAGCCATGGAAACACCTACATCACAGAAACTCACAGGTTTGAGACAATCACATTATTTATGTATTGTGACTTTACTGGGAATCGAGCTCGTAACCTCTGGTTTTAGAAGCAATACCTTACCTACTAGAATACGAGGGCCACTAATTTTTATAGTTCTTCTCAGATATCATTTATATCGTAATTTATAATTCACTGTAATGCCCTGAATGTAGTCAGCGTTGCAACTTCATATAATATTATCAATGTTTCACTTCTACGCCTCTACGTCTCTACGCCGTAGCACCCTTATTCGTAGAAGGAATAGCAATAATAATTGTTGATTAATAATATTTTTGATTACATAATTATAGAGAATTTATTTTTAAATTATTTTCAAGAAATTATACAGTAATAGAAAACTTTGTTTTAATCAGTTGATATTATTTATTTACAATTTTAGAATTTAAGTTTTAAAAAAGTCTTTTCAAAGACTTCATATTCTTATCGTGCCATCCCCTAGCGGAGGTTGGCCACCACAAGGCGATCTTTGCCTTACCATCTGCTATCAATCACTGAGGTTATTAAGCCTCAGCATGAGGCATCGTCCGCTTCTATGATTATCGTTGATCTTTCCTTGAATGACAAGTTGGGGAAAGGTGTACTTTAGTCCTCAAATAATGTGACCGAGGTACTGTAGTATCCCCGTTTTGATACTACGCAAAACTTCTAGGTCCTTTCCCATTCGATTGAGAACGTCAACATTTTTACCCAGTCAGTCCAATGAATTTTGAGGATTCGTCTATACAGCCACACAGTAACGTCCCGTGGGGGTAGGCAGATTGAGCGTCGCTTGGGGGCGGCAGTTACCCAAAGGGCGACAAATCGAGGAGAATCACTAGGTATATAAGTATAGAAATAGCTACCTATACTTAGTAATACAGGAAATATCTTTCCATTATAAAAATCAGCTCACTGATTCGAAAAAAAATGTATTAATTAGGTACCTACTTACTATAAAAGTTTTAACAGGATTTTTATCGGTTTCGCGATGTCTAGTTTACTTCCGTCGTCCTTGGACGTCACGTTCTTGGTGAACAGCAATGACACGTGCACACCTAATTTAAAATTTATCCAAATATGTTTCCCAGTCACTCGCGAGTTTTGAAAGTTGTCAAGTGTATTTTTAAATGTAGATACCTATCTGAAACCGTAGACTCGCAATATTGTCTATTGCAGCAGAGATGGCATTTAAATTCGATTTAGTGGTATATATCTTGTTAGGACGTATCGATACAACACATTTCTTAGATATTGGAGTCAGTGGCGGCCGGTGATTTTTTGAATTGTAATTTTTGAGGGTGCGCTGGAAACTTACCTTATTGACAAATGAAATCAATTCGGCGTTGTTTTTGATTTGACAAAACGTTATTGACATTTGGGAAATTACCTGTATATTTTATATTTTTAATAAAACATGATGCAAGTTAATTAAATCTTTATTGGATTAGTTTTAAGAAACGATTGTATCTTTTATAGTAGATAAATACCTCTTACTTTTAATGGAAGCCATCTTATTCTATATAAGTACATTAGGTATCTTTACCAATTTGTACACTACATGAATAATGATTATTATGAAACTAAACTTTGTGAAATAGTATTAAGATTTATTAGTTTATCACTAGAATTCATGAATTAATAATTTTCTATATTATAAATAACCGACATCATTTCGCGTTTAGTCAACACACAGAGTACATATAAATCAAAATATCTTACCGACATTGTATTTCTTACCGATTTTAAATTTAGAAAATAATGAATTCTATTGTTTTTAGTTTTACAGACATTTTACATACGAGATTGCTAAATATGATACTAAACATAATTTGACCGTGAACAGTAAACTACAGCGTCTATAATAACAAACCATAATTCAAATCTGTAATTGCTCTCTACTCAGACCAATATGATGTCATTTTACCCGGTCGGCGCACGATATTCCGGAACTTACGCATGGCGAAAACTATTAGCACGGTTTAAGTTGTTTTTTAATGGCTTTAGTTCATACTAAGCTTTGGGTTCATTTTAAGTAAACTAAATATATTGCCCGGGCGCAAATGATTTCAGCGAGGATGACGTATACGGTGCATAGTGACTGTATTATCGCCTATTGACAATATGGGCACATCGATTTATGGTTTGCATTACAATAAGTGCGCGATAATATTAAGCACATATGAAGAAAAAATATGATTTACAATGTTGAACAATGTTTTATAGCAATGCAAGCAGTGCAGTGCACTTGTATGATGTTAGACCAGCCGCCGCTGATTGGAGTCATGAGAGGATGATAAAACGTACTGTATAATGAGGCGACATTTTGGCACTGCCTAGGGACGTCATTTTGTCTAGGGACGTCACTGCAGGCACATCTCGAAAGCCTGAACTCTCCGTGACCTGCATACCATAGAAAATAATTGAGAGAACATAAAAACTAACTACATGCAGTCTCAGCAGGTTCGAGGCTGAGTTGGAGAAAGTGCACGAGGCCTCTATGTATGGATATTGAAAAAAAAAACAATACACATTTTGACGGATTCATATTTATACAAAGACGACTTCCTTTCTACAAACTAGGGTAACATGGGAGCATATATTATAAAATATGCTTGTGCCGTGTAAAATTCTAACTTGTATCCATTAAATTACGGTCAATGTATTAATCTAAAAAGCTACATGTACAACTAAACTAAACTCGTGAAAATTGCAAAACAGTAAAATACTAGCAGGTTTTATTAGTTTAACAGAATTGTTTTGAACCGTATATCTCATGATGCTGTTGTGACTTTGAATGTGCTTTAAAGCTTTTTAAAGCGAGTTGCCGAATAGCTTATTGGAAATACATCATAAGTTTACCGAGCTTTCTATAATTCAACATCATTGGCAATAATAACTCTTTTATTTTATTAATATTATATTATCATAACATTCTTGTTGCGAAATGAAAATGCAAGATTATAATGCCACATCTTTGCGATAAAGTCTGCATATTATTCAAACTTAAATCTCAAAGGCACTTTACATACTTATTTTTCGATCGTTATACGGTACTTTAATATATACATAATAAATACGCTAATAGGTGTTTAAAGTGATTCTGTCAACATAAAAAGTCGTGCAATGTAAGCAGGGAACTCAGAAGTAATGGCTACTGAAATACCTAATGGGTAAGGAGTGGCAGGTAAAGAATCCGGGATAAACTTAAACACGTGTCAATAATACGTCATACGTCGAATACTGACAACTGCTCTCGGTTTATGCATTGACGCTAATTTAATATTGGTGTAATACACACATTATTGCACGTGCATAATACGTGTTTCATTTTCGTAGGATACTCGAACATTCAAAACCCTGCATCAAAATGTAGCGTATTGAATATAGCCTATCGGAATTCTATTTATTATCTGTTCTGTGAATGTAAGGTTCATCAGTTATTTAGGCATTAACTACTGTCGATTGGAGATACAATAAATATTCTGTCAGAAGGCACCTTTCTCATGATAATAGTAATGACTCTTAAATAATACTATATCTGACATCTGGAAACGCATATGGCATTCTAAGATATCAAAACTGCAACCACACCGTGTATTTAGTGAGTACCTAAGTAGTGTTTACGGTTTCCGATTAATCTCGTCAATCAAATTCTATTTCGGTGTGATAATGTTTGCGCGTTCGATCGCAGGAAATTTCGCGGGAAAAATGGCAAGATGGCGTCGGCGCGGCAACACGAGATGGCTGCCATAAATGGATTCCCGCCAAGTGAGCCCGGCGGTGGGCGGAACGCCAGCCAACAAGATGCTGAGACGCGGATCGCCCGTTGTCTACGACGCTCACTTTAACACATCGCCAGCGTGCATGATAAGCTACTGCATAATAATATGCTGCTACATTTGCAGATGGTGGAAGGCGAGATGCAATAATAAATTTGCGTTTTAAGTTTTCTAAATCAGTGCTCCGCAACCTTTTCCCACCCACGGCACACCAAAGGTCTTCCCAGAATTCCGCGGCACACCACACTTAAAACAATTTATACACCAAAACATGGACCCCACATCCTGAAGGGGGACCCCAGGCCAAGATCTTTGGCGGGCCCCCCTTCCTGTAGCTAAGGTTGAAGAGCGTGATACTCTAAAATAGCATTTTTAAAATAGTGTTCGAGGTAAAATTAATGGTATTGATTTTATGTTTAGCAATTTTTCGAATGGTTATATTATATTAATATAATTACGGTTAGTTGTCGGTAAGGAATAATTATTTGTCGAGTATTGTCACAATAATAATAAATTGTATCCTACAATAAGATTTTTTTGAATATTAATATTAGCGTAGTAAAATAGGCGCCGCAGGCGACTTTTTTGACTTGAAAATGGGAGCTGAACTGCGATAGTTTTGTCGGAAATCCGAGGATATTTTTTATTAACCGAAATCCAGAAAATAACCAATGGAACATCGGCGAAGTTCAGTTTTAGCGTCCCGTCATTTATCAATTCAACAAATTCCTCTCGAATTTATAGGAAAAGCACTTCTATAGAATTTTCGGCATTGGTTGCAAAAGGGTTTCGTATCCAGTCGCATTGATTGTATGAAAGTACTGATGAAATTTCTTTTCCAGCAAAGTTAAATGTTTTTGAGATTGATTGCTTGTTTTCAATGGTGGTCTGGTAGTTCCTTTGGAACATTTGTAGAGATCCTTGTCTTAACTCCTTCTGCCAATTTTCGAGTTTATTTTTGAATTCTGCTAATTTATCAGACCACGTCAATATATTTTCATTCAGATCTTGCATTGTCTTATTAAGTTCATGCAGTTGCTAAAATATATTACCAGCCATGTACGCAAATTTGGCTATTGCACCGCGGCACACCTAGCATCGTCTCACGGCACACCGGTTGCGGAGCACTGATCTAAATGACCAGCACAAGTAGGGGTTAGTTAAGCGTCGATGACATTGAGCTACTTTACAAGCTGCCTGTCGGCGAGTTTAAAAGTGGGTGAGTCAGCTAGTGCGATTGTGATGATGACACGCAAAACTTTCCACTCGCTCAGAAGCCAACAAGCTAGCGAGTTGAAACCGTCATTTTTGGTACTATTTTGACAGGACGTATTTAGTAGTTTTTTACCGGGAGGTCACCACTATCGCTCTACTGCGCAGACTCAGATCGGCCCACACGGTAGAGTGTAGCGTGTAAAGTAGCCCGGCTCTCAACTTTTCTCGGTAGATTGCTTACAATCTGCTTGTTAGCTAGTTCGATGATGACACTGGGCGAATTTACAGGAATACTGTAAATAAGTACCTCAATGTCAAACCCATTTGCTGCGGACCTTTTAATTAATATTTAATTACCACATTTAAATAACACGCTAATTTTATCGAATGGCCACCTGATGGGCAACGCACCAGTTGCATTGGACGCAGCGAATTACGACAAATTTTAACTAATGGCTCTTATAATAGGTACTCTCTGAAGCGCTTTCTAAATTGAGCTAATATTGGCTATTGTATTTTAAATCAAAGTAGGTATTACTTTAATTACTAACCCATATCACGGATGACTCCAAGATATTTTACTGTTGTAGCCAGTGACGTCCCTAGACAAAATGCCGCCCCATTTTTCAGTATTTTTTATCATCCTTTCACGACACCAATATCTAAGAAATGTGTTGTGTAGATACATTAAGTAGTAAAGTATATACCACTAAATCTAATTGCGCCATAGGTGATTGTCTTATCGTATTTGAAAACACATTTATGTGAAATGTGTATAAATATATTAGATTTATCAAAATTTACAAAATAACATAGTTAGGATTATTGCCTCTTTTAACCAAGGTGTCCAAAGTTGCACCCGGCAGATTGGTAATCAGCGGATAAACTGAGCCAATATAAGTCAAAAACTCTTCGTCTATCAACATTTTCAGATGCCCCTCTCTGATAACCAGACTAAACGGTCATACAACTGTCCTAAGTCGGCTCTCACATAGAAAATCGCCTCATGTGCCGCACAGCCATAAATCAAACCTTCCGAGAATGGTGATCCAGTGTTGCTTGTGAAGACCACGCACATCTACCTAGCGACAGTCACGCGTTGCCTTCGAAATGTATAGATCAGTGGTCTTCAAACTTTGTCGACTCACGGAACCCTTAGAAATATAAATTTTTTTCGGGGAACCCCATCCCATCCTTAGAAAATATATTTTTTAATAATTAAATTTTTTACACACTTTGCCGAAGTCTAGGTCTATTTGTCGATTTTTTTGACACGCGGAACCCCCAGAGAGGAGCCGAGGAGCTCTGGGGTTCCGCGGACAACAAGTTTGAAGACCACTGGTATAGATATTTGAATGCGGAGATAGGCGAGCCGGTATAGGAATGACCAGTTCGTAGGTGTTTGTATATGACCTGGCGTCTTCAGGCCAGGAAGTTAGTCTCGCTTGTAAACCATCATATAGGTCAGGGTTGGCGAACCTTTTTACGTACGCATGCCAAAATTTCCCAACTATCATTTTTCAACTGTCTGACGTGCCGAGCAGTTTTCCATGGAGAAAAAAAAAGATTTTTAAGAATTATATTTAAAAACTATGATATTCTAGATATCACTCATAGAACATAGCACACATAGAGCTTTCTCACTTTTCTAGTTACGCCATACATTTCGGTCCACCAATTTTGAAGCTGTCTGTCAGTATTACTACTTAAAGCTCCACCAAGTTTTTGTTTCTTACTCGGTACAGCCATTTTTGTAAGTAAAATAAAATTGTTTTTTACTGTATTACTTAGTATGGTTCTTTACGCACAAATTGGCAGCAGAATTTCTCCAATCAGTTGAGGCATTATCTCGCTACAGTGGTCTCAAGCATCGTAAATCGATCAAAAGATCTCCCGCCGCCTGATGCGTTTACTGCGATAATAGATGTGACGCATAAAGCCGTCCTATTTAATTATATATTTACATTAAACGTAATGCTTGTTCTTGAAGAGTATTTACCTGCTATTTTTTATACAATGTAATATGTCATTTATTATTATTATAGGTATATTTTCTCTCTTCAAAATCAAACATTGGCGTGTCATGCAAAATCATCTCGCGTGCCATAGGTTCACTACCTCTGATATAGGTCATAAGATATAGCAATGGGCTATTAGCATAGCTAAGTTGATCATTCAAGATAGGTAAGATCTGCAACTATGCTCTATTTATCTAATATTTCTTGGTAGAACAATTTATAATCACCCGCGTGAAGTAATTTTGCACCTTTTTCAATGTCAAACGTATGTAAATGGTTCGCAAATGTTGATGTATCCTTCTCCAATCTTTGGGCTGATAAGTATTCTGCAATTCTAAAATTTACGTTCCTCGTAATTTTACCCACGTCAGTGTGTATTTTGCCATTTGGTGAGTGTACACAGTGCCTGAAGATGCATAAAAAACGACTCAAATTGAATACATAGCATAAAACTTAAATCAATTCTTCTTTGTGTGCCATATCCGTTATCAGACGTCGGCGATGAATTTGGCCATTTGGCCCCTGTCCATCGCTGCTCTGAATAGGGATGGAGTGCTGAGCTCAAACCAGTCCCTGAGGTTTTTGAGCCAGTTAAATCCATTAGAATTTCAAATTCCATCCACTATCTTCGGTCGATAGTATTAATAATTTGAATAATAATTTATCGAGGAATTAATCGATGGAGTTAGCAATGTGTTAGTTTAGTTGAGCGGCGGCATGGCTTGAAACGCAGTGACGCAGGCGCGGCTGAACTAAATGTATATTGATAACTAGTGGTAAATATTCACGGCCACATCGTAACTAATAATAGCGCAAAGATTCTTTCTAAGCTTCGGCAACACATCTACAAGTCGGCCGATGTTTATCGTTATAAACTCTTGCATCACTAGTAAAATTGCGAACGCTAAAAAAATCAAAACTGAGACAAAGACTGATCAAGGGTTTTCATATTATCGTCTCCTGATGATCCTCCTTCTCGATAAGTATTTATTCTCATAAGGCCTTCCGCTTAGGGAATCCAATCCCGAGTCAAAATTTCGATTCCGGGATTGGCATTTTTTTCGATAGTTAATATTATTGAAGTTATACTTCTTTTGGGGCGAGAGTGATATTGAGAGCTGCGCGCGGACACCGTTACAACAGTATGAAAATAGCTGCGAATCTGTATACAAACACAAGTTTGACAGTAGAAAAATCTTTTCCGAAAAAAGTAAGACACCCGGCAGAAATCGACCTGCGTCTCTTGGGTATCGCGCCCTGTGCATTACCACTGTGCTTCGAAAACGATTTTTTCTATTGGCTATAGTGTTTTTAGAATTCTGTATGTTCAATAATTAGAATGGTACATTCTTAAATCTTATGAATTATTCGTTGAATAAAAGAAATAGTTAATTAAACATTATTAGCAAGTTCAAGTAAGTTGCAACAGAAAATATTGGAGAGATCCGTAACGTCGGTTAGTAATAAAAGTAATAAATACTTTAATTTTCTACAGTAACTCAATTTGGAGAGCACTAATGAGCAGGTATTAATAAAAGCCAATAGTTAAAATTTGTCGCAATTAAGCATGGCAGTCGTAGCATAGTGGTAATGCACAGGGCGCGATACTCAAGAGACGCAGATTTGAAGTAAGACTTTTTTCGAAAAAGATTTTTTCTATTGGCTATATTTTCTCATAAGTGTTTTCAGAATTATGTATGTTCAATAATTGGAATGGTACATTCTTAAATTTTACGAATTATTCGTTAAATAAAAGAAATAGTTGATTAAAAACGTATATTTATTTAATTCGACAGTGCAGCGCCCAGTTGTCCCAGTCCCTCAATTTTGACGTACAATATATTTATATACATTACATGCATGTTGTGTTTTAGTAGGAAGTGATTATATGTACAATATCTATGAACTTAACCATCGAATCAACAGTTTTTTCGTAGATGGAATATGTCAAATATTATTATATTGAATTTATCATTAAAAAAAAATACTGAATGCCTTTAAACGTCAGTTCCTCTGTTAATATATCTTGATAGGCATTCGCGGTTGAAAACCGCAGTGCGGTAGTAAAGTGTGATTACCAATAAAGAGGTAGGTACCTATAGGTATGGAAGTGAATACCACAAATTGACGTAAGTGATTAAATTGTCTATTTTGACGCAATAAATTTATCACAATGGAAACTCTAAAAGTTCAAACACATTATGATGCACGTCGCATACTGTCACGCTGTCACGGCGACAAATTTAGTCTATAATTTCGTCATTCCGCATAATATTTTGAACGGGGAATGGGACAACTGGACGCCAGCACAATTGGACGCCGCACTGTCCTAGACACGTAAACAGAACGTAGACGAGGAATTTTAATCAGTTTATATCTACTACTTAGTAGTTTTAATTCATTTTACTGTTAACATAATGTGTTTTTTTATTGCGGATTGAGAATTATCATGCCTAAGGCTTTATATAAGAATAAAAAACTCTTTTTTCGTTGGAACTTAAACATATGCAAGATTAAATCACAATTTACGTGTGCATATTTAAATTCTCACCAACTATTAATTAATCATAATATAATAATTTATTTAAATATATATAATATTAAATACTTTTAGTAAATAAAGTACCTATAAGTACCTAACGTCTATTTATTTTCGAATTGCGTGGCGTCCAGTTGTCCCAGCTCCAAATCGTCCTAGACACTTTTGAACGATCACTATCTCTATAAATTCAATGATGGAGAGTGCTATGTCTAATGTATTAGTATTTTGAATTATTATTCATTGTGCATGCTAATTTTAATTAATTTAAGCAGTTTCTACGTGTGCGTATGTTAAAATTACTTGCGATATTATATTCATAGATTATATTTTGAACAGAAACCAACCTGCAGACCATAGATAATAGACAACATTCTTATATAAAATACATAGTGCCAATCGCTAAAAACAAAAAACACGCGATTTTGACATAGTCGAAAATATGTAGGCATGTAGAAAATGATAATAAAACGTTCATTGAGTCATGCGGGTGTCGATGTAGCGCGGATAGCGTGAGGTTAACTCATTGTGTTGTCCTAGTGATTTCGGCAGATTTTGCTAACTGACAATGTTCGTTTAAAGGTTCAAAATGAGCTACGGGATGGAAGCATCAGTCTGATAACATTTTAAATAAGTACTAAGAAAAACGACATTAAGTACATACGTTTTATCCCGTAACGGCAGTTTACTGGGACGTCACGTGATAGTACGCGACGTGTATCTTAATATACTAGAAGCTTAAGACGATTGTTTTTTTATGGCTGAATGTTTCCGGAAATTGTTTAAGTATGTAAATATTTAAAAATATAATATAATAAAAATTTGATTTGGGTATTTCCTGTCATGAATCATATCTTATATTCAGCAACTACTGTATTGTGGTAATTCAAATAATTAATTTAGTTTAAAAAAGTGTTCCGATGAAATCAGTCAACTAATTGCATATTATCATTCTAACGTTTTATAAAAATGTTTTCCATTTAATTTCATCATTGACATAACATAATCAAAATCAGTCATAGATAATAAAATTACGTCTTACTGTCAGTTTGAAAATTAACATAAGGTAAGAAAGACATTATTATTAATAATATACATAAAAAAATATTATGGCCTCATATTTATACTCTCATTCATTATAGACGTACACATATTTTTATGTTATTTATGTTGTATGGCTGCTAAATTATTATGAATAACAATTATTAAGCGGAGTTGGAAATAGTAAAAAAATTACCAAAATAAATTAGTTCAAACGGCTTAAAAATGCTTTATCTTCTTAATAGATAATACAAACCGTTTGTTCACTTTTATTGAGCTTTTTATTTCGGATTATTTAATAAAGATATTCGGAAAAATTATTGAGCGCTCCGATTCATAAAGTTTTCCATTTCGAGCGCAGGTTCTTTTTTTGTGTAAAACACACGAAAATTGTTAAAATATGATTTGTTTTTATTTATTTTTCAGATTTGACATTCTTTCAAAACAACACCATGGCACTTACTACTGGTATTCATTTAATGGCATTAATTTTTGTTAATATCGCAATGAACCACGCCTATAAACACAATTGTTTTGTAGAAACAAACGACACGGCCTGTGAACTTAGTCGTTTCAAGATTTGTGGAGATTTTTATGCATGTGATTTGGTTTTAAAGTTAAACTCGTCGCCCAAAAGAATAAAATTATGTATAAAGAAGAAAGGATTTTATTCTCTTCTGGAGGAAATACGTTCATGTTAAACACGGATAGTAGTAAAGTGGACAGAGTGAATGCAGTTATCCCACCTTTGGGTGAAATTTTTGATAAAAAAGGAAATTCATACTTCAGTGCTGACGGGACGTCATATGTAGTGGAAAAAGACTCTGGAAAAGAAATAGAAATTGTTACTACTGGAGCGTATAGTTACAATCAACATGCCATTGATATTGAAGGTAATAAATTGTTTATTCTGTCTTTTGAATCTGACGTTGATTCAAATAATAGAACTGGAAAAATATTCGCTATTACCACAGATCCTCTAACTGTTGTGGATGGCAAAGTACGCGCTGCAGAAGTTGAAGGTATTGGCGATCGAATTACGGCATTAGCTGCCCAACGCGGACTTGACTCTCTGCTACTTGGAACTAAAGACGAAAACGGAGGTAAACTAATACGGTTGACACGTCAAAAGTTTGACCCTTGCTCTCAAAGTGAATCAAATAAGGTGACGATTCAGAATATTATCAAAGAGATGGAGAAAAAGGTATTGAAAGTTGTCGAGCAAGCCATCGCTGGGCCTGCATTACTACATGCCACTCGAGCAGCTGATTCACATTCAGAGAGTGAAACCAAATTTCTTTTCAGAGATAACCAGAGACTCAAACGTAATTTAGAATTGACGACAGAAAAGTTACAAATGATTACAAAAAAACTAACGGTATCGTCGAGAAGGCCGCCAAAAGACGACACGATTAGTGGCCGAGAGACACGCCCAAAAATCAGCCAGGGCAACGATGATCGTATATTTTCATTTTTAGAGGAGGGGTATGTAAAAGACACTTTACCAGGACCTGGATGCGTGTCTCCGCACGAAGTAATGCGTCTCATTGCTGAAAATAAGGAATTAAAAGACATCAAATTTGGATCACAACGGAAATTGACGTCTCTCATTGGCGAGATTAATGAAATCATTAATATTACTTCATCTGACAGTAAAAATACCAATTAATTTTATACAATGTTAAGGTTAAGAGTAGTATTACAATAGTAGTGATACTAGAACTATTTAACGAAAAATGCAATTTGATAAAATGTACTAATAATCGAGTTGCCCAGAGTTATAACTCGCCCACAAACTCCAAAAATCGAGTTTTGAGATAATCGCAAAAAACCACCAGAGCACTGTTTTTTTGTAATTAGAATAAAAGTATTGAACTCTCTTGTATCTTAATGAGTGAGGGAGTCGATTTACATTTTTTTAAAAATATACCTATAAGTATAATACTCCCAAAGCGTCAATTACATTGAGCTTCTTTTCGAGCTGTTTGTTGGCGAATTTATAATCTGCCTGTAAAGTCGCCCAGTGTAATCATCAAACAAGCTAACAAGCAGGTTGTAAACACTCTACCGAGAAAAGTTGAAAGCCGGTCAACTTTACACGCTACACGCCGGCGTGTGGGCTTACTGCGTCTGCGTAGTGGAGCGCAGTAGCAACCTCCCGGTAAAAAATCGAACTATGTTCTGTCAAAATAGTCGCTGGCTTGTAGCTTCTCAGCGAATGGAAAGTTTTGTGTGTAATCATCAAATCGCAGTAGCTGAATCGCCCGCTTTTAAATTCACCAACAAACAGCTCGTAAAGAAGCTCAATGTAATTGACGCTTAAGGCTGCAGACACACAGAACACTATGAGAAATAGAGCTCCCTGATTGGTTAGAAAGGTCTTGGTGGCAGAACTCATATTATTCATTGAAAAATGTGAGTTAGCAGTCAACTTGTTGGTTGGTTTAAAGTGACTTTTGATACTCAATTATTTTTCGTTATATAGATTAATGCCTTTAGAATCACTTGGTATATTTAAGGTGACGCATCAGTGAAACGCCAAATAATTTTCAACTGTACGCGCGACGAAATTTTGTACTCGCTTCCCATTCATTGAGAGAACGTCGAGTCAGACATACGTCACTTTGCTGCGTGATGGCGACGGGCCAATTAATTCTAAAATCGTGTAAAGATGACTAAAAACGTTACCCATTTACTTTAAAAAGAAAACATGTCAATGAATATATTATTATTGTTACTAATAGAATAATAAACAGAACATAAAATGGACGTATGTTGGATTTATATGAGAAATAATATTTCGTTTGACAGGCGTCTTTTGCACCCGCGACCCGCAATCCGCACATCGCCTAGCAACGATCTTTTTAGACCGTGCCTCAACTAATGCATGGCCTAAAAAATAACAAAAATGCAAAATGTGAGCTATGACTCTAGGCGACACAACAGTGTTTTAATTAATGAATACCTACGTACATATCAGAAAGATAATTAAATTGTCACTGTAGGTATAGTTTTAATGATCAATGTGTTTTTATTAGACTTATATTTTCTGAACAAAGTAGGTACGAGTACATTAATTTACTACGTGTGAATTTGTCAAACAATGGCAAAAAGAAACACTTTATAATATAAGAACCAAATAAGGTACGAGTATGATAAGAAAAAAGTAATGAATGAGTGCCAACTCTAGAACTTTCGTAGATAAGCAATATGTTTTATTTAAAAAAATAAACGTACGATTAAAAAAGAAAACCCTATAAAATGTCCATTCCTTAAAGATTTTCATCTTTTTGACATATTATTTTATATTTATGTTTAATACTTATATGTTTACAATGTACCTAGTATCTCTTGAATGTTTAAAGGAGATATTTGGTTAGTTGAGGTGCTAAGGATTGAACGAATACTAATGCACCTGTGACCAAGTTTAATAAAATGATTCAAAGTTTAATATGTGATTGTAAATTCTGTATACTTATTTTCAACATTAAGTGGGGACATGCTAGTCGAAGGTCAAAATTGAGTTTTTATTTTATTTTCAAACCATGATCCTGGAAACTCCTTAAACGTTGTAGATAATCTATTTATATAATTTTGAAGCCTTATTATCCTTTATAGTTATTTTAAACATTTGATGACTGCATAAAGTATTTTTGTTACATAAAATAGTTTATGTTTTTTTAATAGTTCATGGTTTAAGTTTATTTAATAGTTCATGGTTTGAAAATATAATAAAAACTCAATTTTGACCTACGACGAGCACGTGGGCCGTTAACAAGTGTTATTCTTAATTGACGCATTATTACTATTTTATGAAAATAATTGTTTTTTGTGCTTAGCCCAAAATATTAGAATTAAGTTCGTTTGTATGAAAATGATAACAACGTTTGTACACAGGGGTAGCGATTCCAATCCCGGGATCCCGCACTATTTTCGATACCTATGAATCCCGGGATTAGTAAACATAATCCCGAAGTTTTCGGGATTGATTTTTTTATCAATTTTTATGGAAAATAAAATAAAAACGAAAATATAACAGAAAAAATACTTTAAATTGAATAAATAAAAAAAAAGAAAATTATTATAATATATAAAGTGTAGACTCAACTTTATGCTTAAATTAGTATAATGCCATAAAATATGAAATGTAATATGAAGACACAATAATCCTTGCCGAAAAAAATCAAATACTGATGTTATTATTCTTAATTTTTTGTCATTAATAAAGATTACACTAATTGACTATTAAAATAATGTAATAAAATAACAATACAGCTGAATTCAACACTCGATTCTATTTTTAGTTTGTTACTTCGATCTACCGCAACTATTTTTAATTGGCGTAACATCCGGAGGGTTAATGCATTTGTCATTAATAAAAACGTTATTTATTATTAATATATCTCCTTTTAAAATAATAAGAACATTTGAAATTTTAAAATATGCCTGCCAAAATTAGATCCAGATCAAATTACGAAACACTAGATGCTTTCGTATTAATTCGGGCATATTCAGTTTATTTTTTTATATTGTATTGCCAACACAATATGTTATCTTAAATAAATAAAACTGTTTTACTTTCACATTATTATTTATATTAGAATATTATTTACTCCATTAAACCTATGTATTTCCAAGATTGAACAATATTAAACAAATGACGTAAATAGTATAAATAATTTCACTAGATTTATTTTTGACCGATTTTATCAACGTTATTTGTACATATAAAAATTAAATATTAAGTAAGTATTGGAAAAAAATGCCAATCCCGGGACCAGTCCCGGGATCCCGGGATCAAGATTTTGATTCGGGATTAGATTCCCTACACAGGAGTATAATATGTACTTATTTTGCTAGTGTTAAGCACTAAAATGCTTATAACTTTTTAAAATATACATAAAGCGTTACATGCGTTAATACTTTTTCGTGTAGTGAAAATTATTCCTTATTCATTTTTGATTATACATATCTCCCCTTATACTAGTTTAATCTTCGGCTCCGTAATTATTTATAATTAGTATTTTTTATTTCATTTAAAAAACGTTGATTATTTTGAAAATATTGTGTACCTATCTATAACTTCAACCTCTTTTTATTTATACCGAGCTTTGGTATGGTATAATACCTTTAATATTAATTCTTGATAATGGCAAAGTTTACTTGGTACAATTAAAGAAATTTTTCATATACCTAGTTATGATGGCTCTTGCAGCAATGTCAGTCTAATTTTGATACAATATCATCTAGATTGCCTATATGAGGAATTTGATGTTTTAACGAGCCCGGCGCGGTGAGACTTGGTGCTTAACTCAAAACGAGGAAAATAAATTAGCTGTCTTCGAGCGCAAAATACTCCGAAAAATCTTTGGACTACGTTAGAAAATGGGAACTACAGAATAAAAATTAACCACGAGTTGGAAGAGCTGATTGAACAGCAAACAATCATAAGATACTGTAAGTCCCAAAGACTACGATGGAGAGAATGCCTGAAGTTAGAGCGCCAAGGATCATGACGAATTGGCTACCCCAACGGAATAGACCTAGAGGCCGTCCAAGAAGGAGATGGGCTGACGCCGTAGAAGTGGACTGGCTTCATATAGAAAGACCCGGTAACTGGAGAAGTCTGGTAAGAGACCGGAGTGAGTGGAGAGCGGTCGTGGAGGAGGCCAAATCCCACCCCGGGATGTAGCGTCGTGGAAGAAGAACTAGCCCAGCGCATCTATTCTATACACAAGACTGCTATCGGCCGCTGTCGAGGGTAGTTTTTCATATTTTTATATTGAAATATTATAATTTTTACAAAAATTAGTTGTAATTGTTACAATAAGTGCTATGTTTTAACAGCACCTCTCTTGGATGTGCTAACTTTTAGAAAGAGATAGACAGTTTTGACCGTTTAGACGGCAAATTTATTATAACAATTATAATACCTTAATACAAACATAAAATACACTACCCTCGATAACCGCCGATAGTGGCCGATAGTGGCCGATAGCAGTCATATGTATAGAATAGATGCCCTGGTGCCGTGTACAGGTCGATAACAAGGACATTAGGGTTTACTCTTTGCGAGCTAAACTCTTGAATAATCTATAGACTTTGTAGGGACAATGTATGTGTTATTATGATTCCTTGTCTAATCCCATCTTATAAATTAACATAAAAGCATGACCAAGTAAAATATATTAATACGTAGGTATTGATCATAAAAGTTTATTAGGTACCTATTGTAAACAATAATATGTTCATGTCAAAATTGAGAAACAGTTGTTATACCTACCAGTTTTTTTTAAATTAACATTTTTTCTACAAATCTATTATCTTCAATTTTTTTAACATTATTTATAGTTAAATATATTCGGTAAATTTTCCATTGGAGTTTGTGATTGACTCGTTCGGTTTCGTTGTCTGCTAACATAATATATTATATTTTATTAACGTTTATTATATTATTATCTCAAGGTCAAATCAAATCAAATCTTTCCGATATCTATTACATAAATTATTTTTTGACTATCGATAAGTAGGCTAAACACAATGGAGAAATGCACCGATTTGATTTGATTTTTTCCCCAAATCAATACGATAGACAACGGCTGGACCCAGACACGTGCGAGTCTTGTATCTGACCTTGCCACTCTACCGCTGCTATTAGACTAACATATATATATATATATTCCAAATTTATATATATGATATATTCCATATTTATATATAGTATTTATATATATTTAGCTAGAGGCCCAATGGCGGTAGTGTATTATTTAGTAGGTAATACAAGTGAAACAATCGCACAGGCTTTGAAAAAATTGCATAAATATATTGTGTCCTCACCGGGAATTGAATTCGGAGCTCCCGGATGATGGGGCAGCGCCTTACGCACTGCACCACTAGAGCTTTAAATTACTTATCCACGATTGTCATTACCACTATCAAGGTGTATCTATGTAGGTACATAAATCCTACATTTTTTGTAGAATTTAGGTTAAACTTAAGATTGCTATTGGAAATAACAATTTTAATCATTTCTAATACCAATGTCGTTCCATTAAAACTGACAGTGAAAATAATTATAATTTATTTTATTTTATTCCTTGCTTGACTTTATTGAACTTACTATCCTGTAGGTTAAACATTTTTATAGTCACTGTATTCTATTGCAGTGTTTTTCAACCTTTATATTAATGTAGCGCACATCGGAACACATAAACATTATTAAATAATAAAAAAATTGCATTGAAATAATAACACATATCTATTTTTAACTGATTATAGTTTTAGAAAAAAAATGATTGCCATATACTGGTTGCAGATTGGTAAACGCTGCACTATTCAAATTCATTTTTTTCTCCTCAATATAGTGAACATTACAAATGATCAATTTAAGACATCCACAACATGACATTTAGAAACAAAGAAATATTAAAACAGTAGATATTAAATAAAAAGAAACATATCAGTATTTAAGTTATTAAACAGTAAAAAAGTGTAAATACAAAAAAATAAAAATAATTTTAAATACTAGGAAGTACATGAGCTAAGCAGACCCTATTTTAGTAATTTATAAAACAATTCCCACCTATAAATACTCATCCTCGCACATGTGGAATAATATGTCAATATCCGAAGTGATTTGGTTGAACATGGTTATTTCCCTCCCAATAGGTATTACCAATGGTAGGTTAGTTCTGCACCTTGGGAGAACAAACAAATGATGCTCCCGATTTCTAAGATAGTTATCAGGGACACACAGGTCAATACTACCAAAATGGCCTCATTTTCACCACGTATAAGTCGGAAAACATACGTGGCCAAATATAAATATCGTCTAGTAAGTGTTTAAGGCCATGCATTAGTTGAGGCACGGTCTAAAAAGATCGTCGCTAGGCGATGCGCGGATTGCGGGTGGCGGGTGAAAATGACGCCTGTCAAACGAAATATTAATTGTCATATAAATCCAACATACGTCCATTTTATGTTCTGTTTATTGTTCTATTAGTAACAATAATAATATATTCATTGACATGTTTTCTTTTTAAAGTAAATGGGTAACGTTTTTAGTCATCTTTACACGATTTTAGAATTAATTGACCCGTCGCCATCACGCAGCAAAGTGACGTGTTCCTGGGTCAACATTCTCTCAGTGAATGGCAGCGAGTCCAAAATTTCGTCGCGCGTACAGTTGAAAATTATTTGGCGTTTCACTGATGCGTCACCTTAAGCTACAACACAAACACGCCCTCCAAACCAAACCCGCCCCGCACCACACTCGGTCTTAATCGAGCTTATTACGAGGCACTACGTTTGATGTGAAGCATCTGTACAGTTGTTTACGCCTGGTAATGTCCCAGGAGCAGTTACCCGAGACTAAGGTCGCCACGCTCTCAAGTGAGCTTTGACTGAGTTTACTGATTTTACTCTGATTCAAAGTGCCTGGGAGAGAAAAGGCACAAGGAAAACAACAAAAAAGAATGGAATTTAATAAATATAATAGAAAAAACGAAGCTAATCATACGGACAGCAAAAATTATTTTAAGCAGTATGTAAGCATACCTAACAGGAAGCCAATTGGATAAATCCACGGATAGTATCCATACATATAATCACGCACACTCTAGTGCATGACAACCAAGGTCTTGGGAAGTTACTCCTGGGACACTTTTGGCACACATTTGAAGAGCGCCTAACGTTCATTACGCCATGGTATACGCCTACACAACGGTTGTGGAGAAGTGGCGGGTGGTGGAGGGAAAAGCAAGTATCATTACAACTTCAAGTAAAGTGCTTTATATTTCTTGATAATATTAGTAATTCTATTTCTACTACTATTTCTATTTATCTACCTATTGCATATTTGTTTCATTAGTTCTATTATATAATTTTGGACACCTTTTTTACATACTGTATTATGGCGTATTGACCAATCGCTGCTATGTCAGAATACTGTTTTTTTCTGATTCTATGAACTATGACCTTAACCATAATCTTTTTCAAAAACGCGAACCAGTTTTGGGATGGCAAATTTAAACATAAAAAAAGTGAAGATATTAATATAGAACGTCTTTATTCCAAAATCACTCAACCCAAAATTAAAATTGACGTATTGAAATACATTGTGTTGTCTTAAACATCGAGGTAAAATTAAATTCGGTATGCGAACGTGCTTAGTTACCAAAGAAGTATATTATATTCATACAGTGGCGTTTTTAGGCAAAATACTGCCCTAAAATGCCACCCATTTCCATTAAAGGCTCACATGCGCCACGTAGGTCAAAATGGAGATTTTATAGTATTTTCAGAGCATAAGCCTGGACATTCCTTAAACAAATAAATCTAAAAAATCGTAACAATACTGCACATGGATGTACTGAAATACGACTATATTCTAAACCTTTAGATCGAGAGGTTTAAAAGAATACTATTTTATGTAATGAAAATACTTTATGCAGTCATCAAATGTTTGAAATAAATATAAGGGATAATAAGGCTTCAAAAATTTTATCAATAGATTATCTACAACGTTTAAGGAATGTCCAGGGTTATGCTCTGAAAATACCATAAAAATCCATTTTGACCTACGTGGCGCATGTGGGCCGTTAATGTCTCAAATTCGATGTAAATTTACATTATGTTATGAACAAAAATCTTAAAGTATTATTTTATCTACACATGAATTAATTCTATTGTTGAGTTTGTTAAATAGCATTACCTATGTTATCTAATAACATATTATATTCTGTTAATTTTCAATTAAAGTTTGCAATTGATTCGTAGTTTTGGAGAATTTATAACATTTTACGATTTACATGACATTATTATTTAGATTATGATTTTCGTATCTTTATAATTGGTAAACATAATATTATTATTTCAAGATCGAGTTTATTTCATTAAAAAATCATTGTGATAAAATTGTGGGTTGGATGATTCTGTGTAACCAAGTTCAATTATATTATTGCAGCGGTTTTTAGCCAGTGGTGTGCGTACCAATAATAGTCTATATTTTAAATGTTAGGTTGCCTTAATTTGAGTAAATAACATCTAGTGGGTAGAGTAAATTAAAACGTAATAATTACAAGATAAAAAGAATTTTTTATATACAACGTTTTTTAAATATTCTGTTGAATCATATAAACTTGACTTGACTAGCTTAAACGATCAAAAAATTTTGTACTTGATAGAAATAATATTGAAATGTCATTTTTACATTCATATTGATTTCCATAGTAACACACGTATATATTAATAATTTAGTTGCTAGGACCCCAGACCCCTCTAGCAACCAATAATAGTGGATTGGATTACGGATTTCTTCCGAAATAACTTTTCATACAAAACAGAATAAACTGAAAATGAATTTAATTCTACTTAAAGATGGCTAAAAGTATTCAAAAAAATGCATTGGCATCGTGTTCTGATACATTCTAAAAGTTTCAAATGTTTAGCTAGTCGGGAAGTAGAAGAAGGAGGTCGAAAAAGGTTGGCAGATAACTTAAAGAGGGACACAGAGAGGATGAATGTGATCAAATGAAGATAAAGAAAAAGCAATTGTTGTATAGTCGGCCATGGACCCGAATGGACTACAGCACCAGGTAATATAATAATTTAGACTACCAATTTGTAGACAAGACATATTGTGAATGTTCATCTTTTATTTTATTAATAATACACAAGATAACGTAGCATTTGTAATTGGAGACAAATAATTTAATGACCTAAAAATATACCAATTATGATTATATTTTTGAATTAAGATTCACACGATTGTGGCCAATGTTCTTTATCAATTAAGCAATATGTACTATACTCTACTAAATTTAAAACTATGCGTCCGAGGATCTATCAAATTCCGTTAATACTTACTTGATTCCTAGATGGTATCAGGATCTCTTCAACTTTCCACTCGATACACGTCACATTTTCTAATATGTATGTTTCTGATGTCATCACATGACAATTATGTTTGTTGTTGGTAGGTACTTACCTAGATTTGAATTGTAATATTGGTGGATCACCAATAACAGCATTTGTGTAAAAGTTGAGTACCTCTGTACTATTACAATATTAGGTAAATATTCATTGATAATTAAATTTCTCGTTTCTAGCATCACAGTGACCTTGCTTGGAGTGATGCAAGATTTAAAATTAGTTCCTTTGATATAACTTCTTTTATAATCAGCTTGTCGATTCTTATATATTGATTTTCTCATCTCTGACTTTTACCACCTCTTTCGTATGACTAATTTACTAGTTTCACTTTTCGGACCATATGCATTATTGACCTTTGATTTTAAATATTTTTTTTTCGTTATTCAGTGTCCGTGATAGTGTTGCGTGAGACGTCATAGGTTTAGCATCAACATTTTGAAAAAATAATATTATTGTTTTTTGGAAACTAACATTGTATTTTTTAGGCAGATGTGAAATATAATGCCAAACCAAAATTAAATTAGAAAAGTTGATAAACGATTATGGATCGTATTTAAAGGTAAATAAATTTATGTATAATATTCTATCGAAGAGCTAAAATCTGTGTGTGTGAAGAAAAGAGATATCTAAAATATTAATAAATGAGATAAATATAACAAATATATCATGACTCATATAATATGTGTGTGTAAAGGAAAGAAGAGATAAGTTGAATTTACTCAGTTCTCTTGAAAAGTAGTGATTTTAGACATACGTGTAGTTATAAATAAAATAGTACAGTGTCGCTGTGTTTTTAAAGTCTTCATCAGCCCCTCCCCACTTTCTAGATACAATTTTTAACGCTTTGATGGTAAAAATATTTAAATTATTGGCTTCCTTTGAAGTAGCTCAATATCTTAAAACATACCCTTAGGACAGGGTGGGGCAAACTTTTTGGATGGAGGGCCAAATTCAAGAATTGAATCGCAAGTTAAATACCATTTTTAGATATACACTATTTATTATCACGAAAAATAAACATTACAAAAAAATAATGAGAAGAATGAAACTATTGTACATTTTTTTTTAAATTCAGGCAGTACCGTCCCGTGGGGGTAGGCAGATTGAGCGTCGCTTGGGGGCGGCAGTTACCCCAAGGGCGGCAAATCGAGGATAATCATTAGGTATATATGGAAATAGCCATCTAAACTAAGTAATAACAGACATATCTTTCCATTAAAACGTTCATCTCACTGGTTGGAAACAAAACGTATTAATTACTATAAAAGTTGTAATAGGACTATAATGTTTTGTTGGGTTCGCGATGTCTAGTTTACTTCCGTTTTCCTTGGACATCACGTCCTTGGTGAACACCAATACCACATGCAGATTTGCGAATTATAGGTATCTAGGTACATAATTACTCAATTTTGTGTAAAATGTTTGCTAGTCAATCGCGAGTTTTGGAAGTTGCCAGGCGTATTTTTAAATGTATCTGAAACCGTGGACTCGCAATACCTATTAATTGTCTATTGAAGCAGGGTTGGCATTTAGTGGTATACATTTTGTTAGTAATTGGAGTCATGAAAGGATGATAAAAATATTGAATAAAAAAATGTGGCGGCATTTTCTTTAGAGACGTCACTGAATTCAGGTGTTAATTGTGTAGTTGATATTATCAAAACTGCTTGTAAATGGGCATCGGAGATATTTGATCGTAAAGAATTTTTATTGAGGTTCATGATCGAAAATATTTGTTCACATATATAGGTTGATCCAAAAATAATGAACATTTTTCTTGCATAAAAAGTTGGTCGAATTTTTCTGAATTAAGGGCATTGTAAAATTTGGAGATTTCTTCACGACGATGCGATTCTCTTAAATCAGTGTCACACAGCAGATCAATAATCTCAAGTTGTAGCTATGTCGGTACACTATCAATATCTATTGAAAATGGATCGCGTACCTACTATTGCTAAACAAATTTTAATCTATTGTTAATATTTTTTAAAAAAATATAAAAAAGTTATTCGTAATCAGAAGTACAATTAATGATGGCGGGCCGCAAAAAAATACCCAGCGGGCCGCAGTTTGCCCCTCCCTGCCTTAGGATATGCTTATTCATAATACCGGATTTTATGCTATTCTACAAAAATTCACAATTATTCGTTGTATCTTCCAAGTTCTGTGTAATATACGGATATTGTTATTAGGTGACGTGTTGTAATATTGATTTGATATAATATTATGCTAGCCGCAGTGGCACACTCAAGATTTAATATTGGAGGGGGCCCAAGTAGGAGAATGTTAATTAGTCCCATAGGCTATTTTTCTTCTTCATATAAATATTTTTAGATATTTTCACAATACACGGCGGTATATTTGTACAGTATCTCCCAGTTTTTATTAAATTGGAGGCATAACGGCAGTAACTGTTCAGCGTGTCATCAGCGACTGGCGGATTGGAAGTGACTAACAGCGACCATGCTGGACATGTGCGCCTAGTATGCTAAAACATTACTCAAATATTATCGGGTGTCCTACTCGCTTGGTCTAGAGAGCTACAATATTTATGCCGAATTCCACTGAAAAAAAATATTCTTTTGATTTACACCACCACCAACTAGTGGGTGTAGTCGTTCTTTTCGCCGAATGTTTATCGTCGATTTTTGTTTTTTTAATATTGAGATTCCAAAATATCAATTGAAAATGGACAAAAAAAAGTATTAGTGCATTTAACTTATACACAAACCTACTCAACACAACATAGCCTAATTTCTCGTTTATCGGTTTTTTGTCTATTGCACTCGGTGTACATACACCATGGCCCCCACATCCTGAAACGGGCCCTCAGGCTAGTGAATTATCGGTGATTTTTAATACATCTACTTTAATAATGGAGCTGTCAAGTATCGATACATAATAATCAGAAAGTATATTGCACAATTATATAATTTAAAATGTTCATGGCCATGAAGTATAATAGTGCCACAGGCGACTTTTTTACTATTAAAGCTAATTTATGATGTGTGTTTATCTCACTTATCTGGTCAACCCGACACGCCGGCCCTCCCACAGCCCGGGCCCCCAGGCTAGAGCCCTGTCAGTCCTCCCCAGCCATGACCTACACCACTTCGGAATTCGGGTGGACACCAAGAATTTTTTGACAGTTCCATTAAGGATTGGGTTTCTTAAAAATCCCGACATTAGTGTTTCGAAATTTTTGTGTTAGAAATTAAAATCTAAGAAATTTTTCTAAAAACGGTGCTGGAGAATTACAAATCATTTTTTTGCCTTGTTTTATTTGCCTAAGCCCAAGGTATAGTTTATTGGATTTCAATTTCAATGTTTAAAATCATTCTGATAATTTTCATCTTTGGGGGGTGCCAAGGCTAGCCGTAAAGGACAAGTGGCAAGTTATGAATTTGAGCATCTGAGTTAAAACGTAGTTAAAATAAATAATTCACATTAATCATAGACAGATCGATACGTGAGAGAGGGAAACGGAAAGTGAAAGACGTGTATTTGAGTCTCACTCTGTTTCTTTTTTTTTTATAGAATTTATTCTAATATGTACCTACGTTTCTAAAGATTTTCATTTTTTTTATTGTTATTACTAGTTTTATAATTATTTTGATCAATGAAATGTGGGTTGATGAGTTTTATCGAATTCATTGGACGGCTTTTTGAAAAATTCATAGGTACCTACTGTTATTTTAATTTTCAAAAGATCGATCAAAAAAAAAGTATTAAACATGAAATCCTTCTTTAAAATTGTAAGCAAGTTACAACACAAAAATATCTTGGAGAAATCCGTGACGTCGGCTAGTAATTAAAGTAATAGATAGGTACTTACTTTGATTTCAAATACAATAGTCGATTGCCAATCGTAGCTCAATTTGGGAAGCGCTTCAGAGAGTATTGTAAGCGCCAATAGTTAAAATTTGTCGTAATTCGTATGAGAGCTTTAGCATAGTGGTCTATGCGCGGTGGGCGCGATACCTGGAGAGATGCAGGTTTGATTCCTGCGGGTTGCCTTACTTTAAAAAAATCTATTGGTTATAAATACATTTTTTCGGAAGTGTTAAAAGTGTGCCAAAATTATGTATGAAATCCTTCTTGTTTATATCGAATCAACCTCCAGTATTGTGACCACGCCGAAGCTTGATTTAGTATAAATAAAATCGTATTGATTAACAAAAAAAAACTTAATAATAATACTTACGTACGAGTATAATATCTGTGAATTTTATTCAATTTCATCTTTCGTATTCTGTGTTTAGTAACATTATTAAATATCATAAGTAAGAAAATTAATAATTTATTTTTTATTTTAGATTGTCCACCACTAAGTTCATCGCTTCACAATGGAATTGATAAAAGTAGTCATCTTTGGAATTTTATACAATGTGCTTATTTCAAATGCAGCCAGCACTGAGAAAGACAAACCACTAATATACAATTGCTTTCATGAAGACAATGAAAAAAAATGCGAAGACACCCGTATTCAAATTTCTGAAAATTTTTATCTTTGTGATCTGGTAGTCAAGTTGGATTCACCGCCAAAGCGAATAGGTCATAAGGATGGAATAATTCTTTTTTCATCAAAAGGAAGAACATTCAAAGTCAATAGTACACTTCAAGCTGAACCTGCCGGGATACTCATTCCTATGGGAGACACAAATGACCAGAACGGAAATATGTACTACGATGGAGATGGGACAACATATGCTGTGGATAAGAACTCTGGAAAAGAAATTGAAATCATCACAACTGGAGAACACGGCATTAATCAACATACTATAGATGTCAAAGGAAAAAAGCTTTTTATATTAGCATTTGATTCAGGACGCGCCAAGTATCTGTCAGGAAGACTATTTTCAATTTCTACAGATCCATTAAGCACAGTAAATGGAAAAGCAAAAGCCGAAATAGTTAATGGTGTGAGTGGTAGTATTACTTCCTTTGCAGTTGACAAGGATCGTGATTTTCTTTTACTCGGTATGGTGGAAGACCTTCGCGGAAAATTGGTCAGACTGAAAAGAGTAAGGTTTGATCCGTGCTCGAAAAAAGAATCTACCAAAATATCAGTGCTAAGTTTCATTATGGATATCGGCGACAAAATTATTGAATTAATAGAAAAGTCTCCTGAGGACAGTGAAGTTCAACTTAGATTCGACGTCGAAGAAAACATAAAGACTCTTACTAGGCAGAATTCACAATTGAAACACGAATTAAAATTGACTAAAGAGAAACTTGGGCAAATGTATTCACACAAAATCCCAAACAGACTACCTCCATATAGTCGACCTCAATATAGTTCTTCGCACTTTGGACAATCGTCTCCGCCGTATATTCCTGTTCCATATCCAAAGTCTTCGACCTTCAGACCATCTGGTTATTCTCACAATAGAAACTCTAATTCGCCGCCAGCATCTAGTGGTGGTAGTTTTTCAAGCAGTGGTGGTTTTTCGGGTATTGGTTCAGGAAGTTTTTCAGGTGGTCATTCAGGAGGGTTTTCAGGGAGTAGACCGGGATATATTGGAGGTAGTCAATTAGGAGGGTATTCAGGTAGTAGTCCGGGACATTTTGGAGGTAGTCAGTCAGGAGGGTTTTCAGATGGTTCTTACGAAATGCCAGGCAGCTCAAACCCTGACAATTTTCGCATGCCGTATTCCTGTATCCCACGAGACGAACTTGAAGATCTTTACGCAAAAGTGGAGGAATCCAACCAACGAGAAATGGACACCCGGGCAACGGTCTCCGAGGTTTTGGATGATTTAGAAGGACCGGCAATGAATGAGGATGATACAGATGACTCCACGACGTAGTTTGAAGTGGGTCACAAGGATCTCTAAATTTGAAAAAATATAGCAGTATTTCTCAATATTTTTTATGTCACGGCACACTTTTCAAATTATAATTTTTTTCCGGCACACTGAAGAATATTAAATTTGAATGCTTCGCCCGCCAGGGGGTATCAAGCGGAAAAATACGAAGCATGCAATTTAAGACAATTAATTATTGATACAAATTATAATAAACTAAAATTCTACTAAGTAAAGAGTCAATTAATAATTTATTGTGTTTTAATAAATCAATACGTATCGAAAAGCGTTAAAGAGAAAAATATTATTTATTTGAAATCAAAAATAAGCTTTAAATTTAAATAATTGAAATATTGATTAAATATTGATGTTGACATTTTAACATTTTTGATAGGGGGAATTAAAATGTTATAAAAAACTTACCTTAAAAGAACTAACTTATTTTTGCACTAAGCGTATTTTTGTTTTTATTTAATTTCATTAGTTTTTCTATTACATTTTAACTCCCCCCTTTCAAAAATATTAAATGTCAAATACGAAGTGTCAATTTATAAGCATCGATATTTCTTTAAAAATAAATTATCATTAAAATTTAGTTTTTTAAGTTATGAATGTATTAAGTATATATTTATTTGAAAAATTATTGATTTTCATAAAAAATAAAAAAAAATGTATAATTTGAAATCCTTCTTAGTTATATAAACAAGGATAAGATATACAAAACAACATTGTTATTTAGGCAATATGTTATGTTATTCAATCACGCTACGTGGTACTAGCTAGGGTTTGCAATACCAAAAGGATATATCAATACCGGTATTTCGGTATTTATCTTTAAATACCGATATTCGTTAAAACATTAGAAAAACGAAATGCCTATTAATAAATATAGTTATTAAAATCTATTTGAAACATTATTTTATTGCAACCTAAAGTACCTATCTACATTTACTATGTTGACCTTAATATATATGAAATGTATAGGTCATAACATTGTAGAACTGTTGATTTTCAAAAATAAAATATCCGAGTGTTGGAATATCTCTATACAATTATTACAAAATAGTACGTAATGAAAAATTAACATTACGCTGATTTTCGGAAAACATAAACGTGTATGTTTTCTTAATACCAAAATACCGGTATTTTGGATTTTTGAAACCGGTATTTCGGTATCAATAAATAATTGAATACCGGTTATGTATTCCTAGTACTAACGGTATAAGCCAGTAACAGCTATATTATTATCATTAAATAAATTTATAATTTATGAACAAGGTACAAATGCCTACGTTTATTAGATAGGTTAAGATAACGAAATAAATTTTGTAGTTTTCAAATAACATTATAATATGTTTAATTATAATGAACAAAATAACGCACACGTAATGGTTCTCAATATGTTATATAGACATTGGTGAAATAAATAAAAACTGTATATTATCGTATTCTAACACGTACAATTATTTTTTTTTCGTAAAAAATACAATGCTGCCACTTATTAGAACATTTAAAAAAAATACCTTAACTGAAAATATCATTTTTATCCTTATACTCATAGTACCTATCTATGATAGTCACATGATAGATATTACATTTAACATGTTATAAATACTTATACTGAAGGTCAAAATTCATTACCTACTTATTAAAAAAGATTCTCCAAAGCTATTATTAAACTACTAGACACAAGATTGTCATATTATTAACAACATTATATTTCATTGAGTTATAATATCTTCAGCTATTATTTTACATAATATTCATATTATTAAGAATGGCATTTCAAAAATTCTGAATAATGACAATGAATTGGATGTTAACGTGACGTTATATAACGCCTACATAATATATTATGTTAATGAGTTTTTTTATTATTTTAACATTTTCCTTGCATACATATTCAGCATTGCTCGAGTCAAAAGTAACATTATATTGTTTTTTATCGGTTGAAATCAAGGATGTCAAAAAACACTTACCTTTGCGACAAATTCAGTTCTTGAGATTTCTGAGATGCAGAATCTGGTTACATGGGTAATCCAATTCCTAGGTTTGGTTATTATAAAATATAATAATTCCCTTTTACATAATAATGTAATCTAGGTTTCTATCAAACTTGTTGAATTTACATTTAATTTTGCTTATATATCAAGTCTTATTATTACTGGCTGTTATCCCAGCTAAGAAAATCCCAGTTCCAAATATTGTCCTCCAAAGAAAAGTTCACCCTTTATTGAGATGTTCGGATTGAGTTTTCTTCTTCTATTCATTATGTTATGAGAGACTCCAATATCAACTGTGTGCCAGTCCGAGCCTCATATAACCATACCATCTCACTAAAACTACTTAGTTTTTTTATTTATTCATTTATCAGTACTGCGAGACCGTATAAGCATGTAAGTATGCTGCATTCGATATGGAGGAGGTACCTACCTAGAATGAAGAGCGAGGTATCACCAGGATTGGGAGTGTCGAGCGGTGTCAACGTGTAGTGGAACCTTGGTTCCTTGAAGTAAATAATTTTGATGGCAAAAGGGTTGGTTTATTATGAGATCCTTCTATCAGTACCATAAAGAGGGTATCTCTGTATTGATTTTTGGTTTCGGCAATATCGAAATGGATCTAAATTTTATTATATTATAAACGAATCAGAAAAAAACACTGTTTAGGGCGAATCCTCTACTTACCAGAGGCACCTAGCGGAAAAATACGAAGCTTGCAATTTGGGTATTTTTTTTTGATAATTTACAATTAAAACTGTATTAATTTCTGAAAACATTAAAAAGATAAATATTTTTCATTTTAAGTCAAAGATAAACTTTAAATCTGTCTTAATAAGATTTCATTTCAATAAAAAGGATTTCAAGTTATACACTTATATTTTTTATAAAAATCGATGTTTTTTAAACTAGATTAAAAAATATTAAAATTATGAATTAGTCAAAAATCTCTTCATGACATAAAATAATATGTAAATAATTACAAGATAAAAAGAACTTTTTCTATACAACGTTTTTAAATTTTCTGTTGAATCATATAAACTTGACTTGACTAGCTTAAACGATCAAAAAAAATTGTACTTGATAGAAATAATACTGAAATGTCATTTTGACATTCATATTGATTTCCATAGTAACGCACGTATATATTAATAATTTAGTTGCTAGGACCCCAGACCCCTAGCAACCAATAATAGTGGATTGGATTACGGATTTCTTCCGAAATAACTTTTCATACAAAACAGAATTATCTGAAAATGAATTCAATTCTACTTAAAGATGGCTAAAAGTATTAAAAATGCATTGGCATCGTGTTCTGATATATCCTAAAAGTTTCAAATGTCTAGCTAGTCGGGAAGATAGTTAAAAATCGATTGCAAGATTTTTACCGGATAAAAAACCACCGGACAAATAAGAATACGACCTAATAAAAAAGTTGTAAAATAAGAAGATCCTTTAACAAATTCACATTTTTTTAAAATCATAAGTCTCAAATTGCAAGCTTCATATTTTTCCGCTAGTTGCCTCTGGTAGGTACAGGATTCGCCTTAAATAAGCTGAAATTCATTTGTAGAAAAAAATATTGTCGCTTGCAACTTTTATTGCAATTTAGATTTAGTAAAACAGTAAACTCCAAAAACGGTCATTTTATTTATGTTCATTTCACGAAGTTGCCATATACAACTTGTTTTAACATTAAATTTTAATATATGACAATACACGGTGATGAACGAAAATGTCAAACAGATTATCCTGAAATGATTGGGTGAATCATCAATTCGTTTATTAATATGGAATCGTCATTATTCACGTATTAGACAATAATTTAAACAATATATTTTAACCCCAAACCAATGACAAAGACATCTCATGGTAACTGATTTAGAGTATGAGAAATTTAACAATCCGTCTGTTTGGAATGTAAGCATTACTGTCAGTGTTGTAATCTTTTCAAAGTAGAATAATTATTATAATACCGAGCCTCCAAAATTATAGTATTTGGAGAGAAAAAATCCCTCTTAACAAAAGTCGATATATTTTTATACCACACTGATCTAAATAAAAAAAAAACCTTCACAGAAAAACAATATGGCGAACCTCTCATCATTCTATCATCTATTCAGGGGCGGCTCTACCTTAAGGGTTCGTAGGAACCATCCCCACATCGTTATGTCAAAAATACAAGTTCGATATTTTTATCACTGTCACAATATACATACTTATTTACATGATTAAATTAACTATTTAATTTATTTTATCACACTGGGGAGCGAATCAAATGACCCCATGATGAGTAAAAACGCTCGCTGTACGTCGTTGTTCAAAACAGATAATGGTAAATCCAGCACTCGAAATGGAAAAGTTTACGAACCGGAGCGCTCAACATTTTTCTGAAAATATTTACGTATTTATCAAATTTTATATGTATTTCATAAAAATAAGTGTTTGATTTTCTATTTATATGGATTATCTAGTTCAGACGGTCAAATTATTTTATGCACGAGACGGAGCAATAGTCTTACCGATTTCACGAACAGGAACGGCGCTCCGGTGCGCTCTGGTCCATTTCGAGCCCTGGGTAAATCTATAATAATTATTAATATGTGTTAATTAAGTTAATATATTTAAGCACGCTTTTTCGATGTGACTAAGTGACGACTCTGATAATCATATTATTTATATATAAGTATCATTTGTATAATATGAGAAAGTAGGTAGGTATGTATATATATTTAATAATTAATGGCTAAACCCCACCACCCCACCACCTAGAAAGTCGGCGAGCCGCCACTGCATCTATTGTAAAATAATATCATTGGGTGGGACAATGCGCAATGCGTACATACATATTCAACAGCAGAGCAATTATTATTGATGGGTAGGAATTTCTAAACTAATTTGAGGTAGCGTTTTAGTAATTTAAGCCACGATGTGATACAATTCCGACGTCCTCTCCAAAGCTTCAGACGCCCGCCTCACTACCCACTGGAATCCCATATCCACGGGCTTCAGATCGATCCTGTCGTGATACAAGTCCTAGTGTGAAGTCAGCCTCTGGATGGTGGACGGCGAAGAAGCGTCCACGAGGCCCCAATAGAAGGTTTGACGGCATTTTAGCGGTTTATTATTCTGAAGAGAAAGAAAAAACAAAATGGTATTCATCACACATTTATTAGAAAAGATTAACCCTTTTACTCCCATCAATATTTATCGGCCAGCAATTTTGAAATCAAATTCAAATCTGAGAAAATTTTCGGAGGGAAAACGGAACACAGATTATAAATTTAATTTTTTATCGTAATTTCACTATACAATGTTAACAACAATTTTACTAATGGTTTTATAAATGCGTTTAAAAATTAATAAACCAAAAAAATCTCAACACCACTGCACATGGATGTACTGAAATATGACTATATTCTAAAACATTTGATCGAGAGATTTAAAAGAATACTATTTCATGTAATAAAAATACTTTATGCAGTCATCAAATGTTTAAAATAAATATAAAAGATAATATGGCTTCAAAATTATATAAACAGATTATCTATAAAGTTTAATGAATGTCCAGGCTTATGCTCTGAAAATACCATAAAACTCCATTTTGACCTACGTGGTGCACTTGACCGTTTTTGGAAGCTTCCAAACATGTTTGATTTATGCACGCAATCTTGCCAACTGCAGGAAAATACATGTTTCCCCATACATTTTCTTGTGTTTTTTTTTTTACTGTGCAAAGTAATAGCGCCTGTAAACATGCATGGTATTACTGTCGGCAATTGTGCTTATTTTAAACTGTCATGACAATAACTGTTTACACGTAAAAGCGCTGACTGTCTCTCCAATCTCATTCTTCAAGAGTAAGCGAAATGCGAGGTTGTCATTTTATACTACTATCTGACAGGCCGTATTGAAAATCGGAGCTCAAAATGAGTAGTTCGTTTTTTTACCGACAGGTTTGCCAATATCGTTCTACTGCGTAGGCGCAGATCTTACTTGCACGAAAAAAATCATCACAATTTGGAAGCTTCCAATTTTGTTTGATTTATGCACGCAATCTTGCCAACTGCAGGATAAGACATGTTTCCCCATACATTTTCTTTCTGTGCACAGTAAATCTATGCAGGTGTAAACGGTGTACCTATTACCTCTGTTGTTTGCCCAAGAACACAATTTCCTTCAATATGGAGTCAGTTTTTTTGAGGATAACTTATTTTCCATATTTTCCAACTGCATCGCTAGCTCGGCCGTCTTAATGTCGGCTTTGGTTTTACTGGATTCGATCTTATCTTCTATATAAAAGGACTTCCAAATAGTCGTTGAAAGCCAATTTCTTCTCAAGGTCTTCGTAAACCTCTAAAAACTTCCGTCAACCCTCGAAGATGCCGCAGAGAAAACAGTTCGTTGTCACGTTAATTTTGTAGACGTCCATTTTGGTAGCACTGAGCTTCGGAGGCAATTTCTTGGGATGCAGACGAAAATCATCTGATTTATTGGGATGCATTGTAGTCGCATTTAAACTACGCATGAATTTATTTATATTAATCTAAAAGCCGGAGATAAAAACGTCCTTTTTTGCGAATCGGACATTGTTAAACTAACAAATGACAGCCAAAACAAAATCAATCGAAATTCGGAATTCAAAATAAATAAATAAATCGTGTGTTCGAAATTGAATGTTAAAGTTTAGTGTTGCCATCTTTTTGTCACCCAATTATATTACCTATACGGTCCAAGGAATTATAGTACCTACGTCTTTTTATTTGTTGAAAATGTATAGGATTATTGTTTTTCCACCAAAAAAATAACGGAGAATTTGAGAAATCGAAATCTTTTTTTATTTAGATAAGTACCTCTTTTGATCAAAAATCCTTACCGGCAAATTAAATAAATTTCATTTTAAACCAACGTCAAAGGCTTCTTTATCTCTTTTTTTCTAAACGTAATATACCTTTTTAGTATCGTAGATAGTACGCGAAGCAAAATTATAGTACAAATACTATAATTATGTTGGTGGCCCGAACGTGAGGCTTGTGGATATTTTATTTTGTGTAGAAATATCGTATGTGATAAATATACAACTCATTCCATTCTGGTCTTGTGAATCATTAGGGAATTTCACCTGCAATACAGCAGTGCTACAAATAGACTGCCCCTCTTTGACTGCAAGTCACTAGTGAGATATTTCGAGTTATGCCAAAGTATGTCAGGATCGTTTCGCTTTTCGGTATTTAGCGTAGATTTGTTAGAACAGGGGTCGGAAAATCGGTACAAATTACCTCAAGTGGAATAAAAATTAAAATCTATAACGTAGGCCCACTATAGATGCGGATCTGTAGCAATCATATCATTTAGCATTACATTGGTGACATACTTTTAACATGTATGTTTTGTCAGTAACGTCCCAAGATAAAATGCCGCCCCTAGCCAGCGCAAAAAATGCCTCCTCATTTGTTTATACAGTATTTTTATCATCCTATCATGAGTCCAATATCTAAGAAATGTGTTGTATGACATTACTAACAAAATATCAGACTAATTATTCGCAAATCTGCACGTGTCTTTTCTGGTCATCAAGGACGTCGAAGGGCAACGGAAGTAAACTAGATATCGCGAACCCGATAAAACCAGTGAGCTGATTTTTTCAATGGAAAGATATTTTCGTTATTACTAAGTTTAGGTAACTTTTTTTATATATTCCAAATGATTCTACTCGATTTGCCGCCCTTCCAGTAACTGCCGCCCCCAATCGACGCTCAATTTGCCTACCCCACGGGACGTCACTGTGTTTTGTTGTTAAAAATATGGTGGAATAATATCGCAATTACTTCGTAATAGCTGGAAGGGGAATGCTATGGTAGTAAACAACTCAATCCGTAATAATATCCATTTCCTGGAGTGTCCAATTATTTCCGCAATATCCATTTTTCCACATAGTCAGCTATACCCGATGACGCAAGCTCCATATAGTAGCTGACTCAATAAAAATAATTATTTAATAACAATAAGTATTGTTTTCAAGATATTAGTATGATTGTGAGTACGTCGATAAATAGCGCATCACAATTGATCGAAATATTACTCGAATATAAGTTCCCAGCCTGTTAGAATCTCATTCTCTATATCGCTCGGCACAACATCTCATCCTACCGAGATTCGGACCTCGGAACCGTATCATAAGTATTGTTACATACTTTTGTACCAACTGTTTACGCTGCAAATAAAATTCGCTCCTCCATCAATCGGAGCAACCACATTGACCCTCACATCGACTCCCACAGTGGTGACACCCAACTTACGCAACCTTCTACTGGCAAATTCAGCAAGGTGCAAAGGGGATACAAGCCCCCACAAAATAAAATATTGGAGCAAAAACGATTGTCAGCATTTCCTCAATCATGACTAGATTAGGTAATAGGGTACTTATATTATTATGATTTGGTAATTGCGATAATGTCTCTTGTAATATATGGACTGTATTGGTATTTATTGATTAATATGTATTTATTGAATATCAGAATAAAGCAGATCTGCTAATTTTTTGATATTAAGGGGTGCAAATGCTTTCAAAATTGCATACGAGGAGGCGAAAAAAATTATGAACAACACAAATACAAACCCCTCCAAACCAACCCATCTCGCACCACACTCGGTCTCAATCAAGCGTATCACGACTCACGAAAATCTACGTTTGATGTGAAGCATCAGCAGATTTACGCACTGGTAATGTCTCAGGGGTAGATATCCAAGACTGAGGTCACTACGTTACCAATTGAGCTTTGACTGCTGATTTTACTCTATTACAATGTGCCGTGGTATAGAAAGGCACTGAGAACTAACAAAAAGAAAAGGAATTATATAATACTCGTATCTACACTAGGGATTCCAATCCCGGGATCTCGAGTTATTTTCGATATATACGAATCCCGGGATTGATTTTTTTTATTAATTGTTATGGAAAATACAATAAAAACGAAGATATAACAGAAAAAATACTTTTAATAACAAATATAACTACATTAGAAATAAACTGAGTTTAAATGAAGTTTGATTTATACCAATGTGTAAGTTGCCGATGCATTTTATTTTTTCACATAAATTAATAAAAATCAGAAAGATTGGAAAAAAACAATGCTTAGCACTATTAACAAAGTAATTCCACCATGATCTCATACGTTTTACGGCAGTTTCATATTTGGCTTACTAATTAGATTTATGAAGCGGAAAGGCCATAAGTACACCATAATTTGCTTTACTATTTTAAATCTCGCTAACCCAATCATTAAGTCTTTACTATCCGAAACAGCAATCTCATATTAAATTCACATTATTATTTATATTACAATATTATTTACTCCATTAAACTTATGTATTTCCAAGATTGAACGTACACAATATTAACAATAAATGTCTTAAATACGAGTAGTATAAATTATAATAGATTTATTATTGACCGATTTTATCAATGTTATTTGTAAATATAATTTTTTTATATTAACAATGGAAATAAATGTCAATCCCGGGATTGTCAAATTGTAATCCCGAAATCCCGGGTTCAGAATTTTGGGTCAGGATTGGATTCCCTAGTTGGTACGACATTATTAAAAGTTAAATGATCAATCATCCCACGCCAGTGATTTCAATCCTTTTTTTTGTTATTGGAAGAACCCTTGAAATATCTTTTCAAATCTCAGATACACGTAAGCCGGCTCGCACATGAAAACTTGTCTCGTCTGCAACGTGCGAAATATGTCGAAGTGACGTCATTGTTATTCACAGAACACACGTTGCCAAATGGAACTCCGCACATTGGCGGAATGCGAGTTTTTAGTTTAAAAAACCATCTAGTGCTGCTAGCAACAAATCACATACATCTCGAACTGCATGTTGAAGCAACCAGAATGCATACGCATACCTACAAATTGGTTATTCTTATTCGCCGGTCGCCGCATCTCAATATATCCACGTTCGAGATTTTACTAGGTCGCTAGCTGCCTATGTGGACGGTTTTCATAAGCAGCATCAGAGCGAGGTTCCTAGAAGGTTTGATTTATAGTCCCGGGATCCCGGGATTGTCAAATTGTAATCCCGAAATCCCGGGATCAGAATTTTGGCTTGGGATTGGATTCCCTAATCTACACTATAAGTAACTACATTACAATATAAACAAATTGACAGCGAAACAACTTTAATGGTTCACTAGTGAAGTGATGTCAAGAGAGTTGATGGACTTAGAACTTCGTATGTCAGCGAGGGTAGCACTGGGAGTAATTAGCGAAAGAAATTACTTTTGAATTTGTTTTGTTTACTGAATGAATAAATGGTTTACGTTTGCAAGGTTTACTAACATTTTATGGATGTAACTCTATGACATGATTTCACGAAATTATGCACATAAAATGGCCGCTGGAATACAGTTATCGAGGTTGTTTTCTCCCATCCGTATCGTTGACCTTGGAAGTTCAGCCTGTTAATATCTATTATTATTATTTTGTCCACACAGTGATTTAATTTTTGTTAAGCTGTGCATATTTCTTTAAAAGCTCTAAGCGATTCTAATGTAATTGATTATCGAGCGGCTCACCACTTACCTTGCCGAATATTAAGACGTAGTTCTACGACAAAATACACAATTTTGGTATCTACATTGTATAAAAAAATGAAACATCTTCATGTCTCTAAAAAAAATTCAATGATTTTTTAGTTGCATACATTATGAGGTTTTCATTAATATTCTAATATCGTAATAGAATTTTGGGTTTCCACCGTGTGTACTTCCTTCTGTCCTCGACGTTTCGGACTCGGTGCAGAAATACCTACACTACACTTCATCATAACACAATACAAATCTCTTGATAATGGCCTTTGCAACGAGCCCGAAACGTCGAGCAAAGAAGTACACACTGTGGAAACGCAAAAATCTATTACGATAAAAAACAACCGTGAAACAAACATTATACTTATAACAATATTCTAACAATCTACTATTTTTTATTTCGTACTGATTATTTTTCATTTGATTATTTATTGTCAGGGAACTCAGAAATAATGGGAGCTGAAATACATAACGGGTAAGGCGATAGCAGGTAACCGACTCGAGTAACGAAGAATCCGGGTTAAACTTACACACGTGTCAAGAATACGTTTTACGTCGAATACTGAAAACTGCTCTCGGTTAATGCATTCACGCTCATTTAATACTTTGGACGCTGAAGACGCACCTGGCGCGTAATGACCAGGCGGCCGATCGATGTAATTAACGTGCATTTTAAAGGTGGTCATTAAAAATCATTATCTAGTCAGCAGCGAATGAGTTAATGTTGGTGTATTACACACACTATTACACGTGCATAAAGCGTGCTTCATTTCGGTAGGTCACTCATACATTCAAAATCCTGCATCAGTATGCGGCGTATTGAATATAGCCTATCGGTATTCTATTTATTATCTGTTCTGTGTTTATTGTAAATACTTATTTAATAAAAACTGTTCATACTTACAATTGTATTTTACATATAAATGGAACTAATAAAATATTTTTGAATTAAATTCAATTTTTGAGTTTTCCGAAATCTGTAGAGTTTAAGAAAAAATGTCACCTAAACACGAGAAAGGAATATTGCTGTAAAAATATATATTATTTTGTTGAAATACCCGACCCCTGGGTGAAGAGTGAAGATTTTGATGGATAACGGCCAAACGCGAAATGTATCAACATATTATGTTATGCAAGGGGCACCGTAGAGCTTTATTACAAACCCAATTTTTTAAATCAAATTTATGTATTTACATGAAAGTTAAACTCGAATTCATTTGTGCAACATTTGATTATAAATGTAAAATAAAGACAGTAATGCTGTGGTCACATTATGATGCACGTCGCGTACTGTTACATGCTGTCACAGTAAGCTGCCGCTACGGGAAAGATTAATTGTGTAATGTCGTTTTTCTTGGTGTTTAAAATGTTATCAGACTGATGCTCCCACCCCGTAGCACATTTTGAACCTTTAAACAAAGATCTTCAGTTAGCAAAATCTGTAGAAATCACCAGAACAAGCCATACAATAAGGTCACCTCACGCGTACCGCACTGCATCGACACCCGCGTGACTCAATGAATGTTATTTTTATATTTTTCTACATGCCTACATATTTTTGACTAATTCAAAACCACGTGTTTTTTATTTTAAGCGGTTGACACTGTGTATTTTCTATAATAATGTTGTCTATTAGCTATGGTCTGCAGGTTGGGCACTATTCAAAATATTATCTGCGCATGTAATATTGCAAGTATTTTTAACGTACGCACACGTGGAAACTGTGAAAATTAATTGAAATTAGCATGAATAATGAATAATAATTCAAAATACTAATACATTAGAGTTGGCACTATCAATCATTGAATTTATAGAGATAGTGATCGTTTAAGATATCCTGCAGAATGACGAAACAATAAATTAAATTGGTCGCCGTGACAGTACGCGGCGTGCATCATAATGTATTTGAACCTTAAAGTTGTGATTATATTGCGATGCATGTCGCGTAATGTCGCGCTGTCACGACGACAAATGTAGTCTATGGTTTTATCATTATGCAGAATATTTTTAACGAACACGATTTCTGTAAATTCAATGATGGAGTAACCTAGTAACGAGTCTGTAAATTTAATAATATTTTGAACAAAACCCAACCCGCAGACCATAGATAATAAGAAAATGAAAATTATTGAGTCATACGGGTGTCGATGCAGTGCGGTACGCGTGAGGTGACCTCATTGTATGGCTTGTTTAAGGTTCAAAATGTGCTACCTACGGGATGAGAGCAAACATTTTAAACACCAAGAAAAACGACGTTACAAACTTTTTTCCCGTAGCGGCAGCTTACTGTGATGTCACGCGATAGTACGCGACATGCACCATAAATATGTTTCACGTTTAAGTATCCTAATAAAATGTACGCACAATATTTGATACAACTTATTTAGAGTGTGAGGTAGCTTTACGTATGAAATTTTCTCAGTTTAATGGTAAGCCTAACAAATAATTGTCACTTATATTAGAAAATTTTTATTGTAGACACTTACATAATAGTGGGCGAGAACGATTATATTTGAATTAGTATTTTGCGTAGTTATAAAACTGCGTTGAAAATAACATAGCAGCTGACAATGGCATAAATCCACAGAACAAGAGATGATGCCATGCGGAGTTGGACTCCAGAGGGCGTTTATAATTAGCGCCGATGATGAAGAAGATTGTGTTGAGAAGTCACGGGAGGAATATATAGAGGTCAACGGTAAGGATGCCAAAACATTAAAAGATTCTTGTAATGAAGATAATACTTTCACTGACGTCATTAACCCATCGGTGTGTTTTATAAGCCAGTGAATTAAAACGTCTTCATTTAATTAATGAATAATAATTTTAATATTCACAATTACTATTAAATGACTACAATGGTCATTAGAAATGCTATGTTTTTGTTGTTCACTGATGACTTGAAACTCTTCATTGAGGTTGTCACCTTGGACGATTATCGTCAGCTCCAACTTGATATAGATAATAATATATTAGATTGGGGCTGGCGTAACAAACTAGAATTCAATATTTATACATGAAATCTTTTGTCGTTTAACAGAACCTCAAAAGTGTTGTTTTTCCAATACTCGATGCATGGCAGAGCTCCGTCACGAATATCATCTGTAAGGAACCTTGGCATTACGTTTGACAGTAGGCTGACATTTATTAGCCATTTGTAACAAGGTGCTTCAGATGTTGGGCTTCGTCATGCGTCGTACTTCCCGGGTCTTTTCGGATGATGCGGTATTAAAACTGTTCTTAAACTTAATTCTTATTATTATACTTATTCTTTAGTTCGGAGCAGGCTTAAGGGTGGGTCTATTGTTTGGGCACCGCATCAGTTGAAGTATGGCCTTATGGTAGGGTTCAGAAGAAATTCTTGAGACTCCTTTACTTGAGGTTGTATGTATACTATCCGAAGAGATCTTTATTTAGCTACGTATTTTTTTCAACTCATACGAGGTATAAACGAGGACTCTACCATTCTAGGCAGTGTTGACTTGTGTGTCCCTGATTCTGATAACTATCTTAGAAATAGAAAGCATCTCAGTTGTTTGTTCTCCCGAGGTGCAGAACCAACCTGCCACTGGTAATGCCAATTGAGACGGCGATAACTATGTTCAACCAAATCACTTCGGATAGTGACATATTCCACCTGCGTGAGGAGTATAAATGGGCATTGTTTTATAAATTCTTAAAATATGGTCTGCTTAGCTTATTCGGTGTACTTCCTTGTATCTAAATTATATTGGTTTTTATTTACACTTTTCTACTTTTAATGCTTCTTTTTTATATAAGCATAATACTGTTTTCTTAATATTTCTTTTCTTCTAAATGCCGTGTTATGAACATCTTAAGTTAATAATTTGTAATGTTCACTATACTTATGTAAAATAAATATTTAATTTGAATTTAATGGAAAAATATCCTGGCAGTCATCGGGAGATATAAAATATTTTTCCAATCACGTGACTAACCCTAGCATCATCATTTTTTAGACTTGTGTAAAATTAGCTTGAATGAAAACAACCACGTTATCTTGATCAGTAATTATAAAATTGCTTGTGTTGGCACATCTGCATGGATTTTAAATGTAAGATGTTAAATGAAACGCGCCAGGTGCTGTGACATAAGAAGCTCCTTTGAGGAAAGAAGAGTCATTCACCCTTTCTTCTTGGAAGTTGTCTTCCTGTGAAAACTCAATTGAATAATCTAAAACAGGATTTAGCTGTTTTCACAGAAGAGCTAAGTATTTTTTTTTTTTTTTAGAATTATTAATAACCATGTCCTTGCTTTTTCGTACAAGGTGGTTTGTTAGTAATTTTGAACAATCACAAACACCCAGGCTTTGAGAAAAACACATAAATGTTTTTGTCATGACCGGGAATTGAACCCAGGAACTCTCGGGTGGAAGGCGAGCGCCTTACCAACTGCACCACGAGAGCCGCCAAGAGCTAAGTATTACTACTAACACAATGATTTGATCGAAGAATGTTTTTATTTAAAAAAAAAAAAAAAAACATGTCATGGTGGCAGTGGCTAGGGGTGGAGGTAGGCTGTTAAGATTCAACATAAATAGTGCATAATAAACTTAATTTTTTCCGACCATGTCCGATCCTAATAAAATTATGTGGGCCTCCGCAGAGTGGAGGTTTGTATTAACAGATTTTGTTTTTACGAAAAATGGATGTCAGCAAATTGCTAAACCTATAAGGTCCATACTCTGAGTCATACATAACTTGAAAAACAATATGTGCACTTGCCAGACCCAGGATTCGAACCTGTGACCCACGACGCTATAGACCGGCGCTTAAGCCGCACGGCCATCGTGAGACTGTTTAACTTTCTTTTCACTGAACTAAAAATACAATTTGAAGATGGTGCTGGTTAGTTTTTAAAATTCAGTTAATCCCTGCCTAAAACAAACCATAATGTTATAGGTATGCTATGGGCGATCCAACAAAAATGGTGTACAGTAAATATATCGTCTCTGTTCTGGCAGAACACACTAACTGGAGAATACTAGTTTTGAGTAGTTTGACTTTGAAGTTGTTAAAAAGTTTGAAATGATGGTCTATCATGTGAGTTTATTAAGTAATCGTAAAAAGGATGACTTTAAAATAGAGACTGTTTATTTATTAACAAGGTTTCCAGACGGTAAAGATTGAAATAAGGAACATTTTGGTACTAACTCAATATGTCATTTTGTGACTTGTGACAGTGTCTTCTGCCAGAACAGTGACGATATAATATTACAGATGGCGTTAGTTAGTTTTTTAGAAAACACAATATAATATACAGAAAAACGGTAAGTTTAAGAATAATAATTGCATGATAGGTTTCCTAAATATAACCTACGTACTTCATAAGATAGGTATTCTATTTCAAACTTACTAAATAATAATACTTACATATTTATTGTAATATGTTAAATATGTAAACAAACACAGCGTGCGTCAACGCGATTTCTAATGGCGGATGTTTTGAGCGGTTTTATGACGTTTTCCGTTTAAAACAAAATGAATGACGTGTGACTGTCTAATATAAAAGAGCTTTCCATTAACTTGATTCCAGTTTTTTAATTTTCCATTGAATGATGGTTTTGTTTAATAAAGAGACACTGAAACACATTCAATATGATTCCGACCAATATTTTCTGCAATGGAAAATCTGCATAGTACATAATATTATATATTCTTTTGACTGAATTTTACATAAAAATGAACATCGATGACCTATTTGTATGCTATAGATCCACCACAATATGTTGTCCGCTGAGTGAGGGCGCCACATTCTAACATTATACATACCATTCAATACTGTTTATACTGTGATGAGTTTCGTTCTGAATTTGAACACCTGACGATTTATGATGGATCTACAATTGCTTTATTATTTATAATATATTTAAATTATAATGGATTTAAGTTTTGTACTATTTTATTTGATTCGTTTTTTGTGACCCGGTTTCGCCTTTCGACATCTTCAGGCACTGTGTACACTCACCAAAAGGCAAACACAATGGCAGGCAAGACAACGAACGCTATTAACTCCAACTTATATAACAAATCAATACAATAAAGTAGGTAAAAACTTATCATCTACATATTAAGCAAAGGATCCAATAAAAAATATAACAAAAAAATTATGAATAGTTGAAATGTTTGTAAAAAAACCTCATACCTTATCAATACACTCGATAAGCGTATAATAAATCGTGAAAACCTAATAATAGATCATTAGTAATTATAAACAATAAAAATACTACACTAAAGAGTTGTAAAATCGTCCGTTCTGGGAACAATGGTAACGTATTGGGAATTAATGGAGTTATCTATGTTATCTGTCTTTAAAAGTCTACAAAACTTAAATCCATTAGAATTTAAATTCAAATTACATCAAGTACCTAGTATTTTTATTTATTTACATATATTTATTGGTCTTTGGACCGAATTGAGGATATTTTTCCTCTCGAAGCACATTCTCGGACTTCCAGAGGATGTGGCTTGCACCCTGTAGTTTTCCGCCAAATGGACATGTTGGTTGGGTGACAAATCCAAGCTTGGCAGCGAATCCACCATGGTCAGTCAAAACTGACTGATTATCTCCAATTGCCATTGTACATTAGGGAAAAACATTAGGGTAAAACAAATATATATAAAGTAATGTGAACATGAAGATAATATTGACATTGGCATAGACAAAATCATCAGGAACATAATTTTTTGTGTAAGTATAATAATAGATAATAATATCTGGATTCTATGGCAGATATTAAAAAATGAAGAAACTGCCAAAAGTAGACGCCATCTGTGATTTATGAATGTTAATAATATTTTGGTTCATGTTACACACGAATAACTTGATATTATGAAAGTCATACATAAATAATATTGTATTTCCAAATCAACATGTCATTTTTTCCACACCTAGGCGGGAAATAGCGTCAACTGAAACGGGTTTCCCACTTTTTTCCAGTTTTTAAGAGGACAACGGGTTTAAATTCGCCATTTTTCATCCGATTTGATGTGCGTGGGGACGAAATTTATTTTTCCACAAGAAGTTCCGTGACGTCTTCGTGGCGTCCCGTTCGAAATTCGAATGAATCAACTAAGTATTATAAGTTTAGTACGGATTTAGATGTCTTTCTACACTTCTAAGAAATTCTAAAAAATGCGACTTATGTCGGTGTAAACACTTTCAATATAATATTCATCATTCACTGGTGGTAATTCGTGATGATTTAGAAAATCTGTGATTACAATTTCGTATTATTGTTTCTAAATGTTTATCAAGTACCTAGCTAAAGACGTGACGCGACGTAGACAAAAATATCTACATTATTATGTTATATTTTACATATTTTATATACTTTTTTTTAATCAATCCAACAAATCCGGGCTCGAAATGGACCGGAGCGCACCGGAACGCCGTTCCTGTTCGTGAAATCAGTAAAATTATCGCTCCGTCTATATGCCATATAATAGAAAATCTCACACAATTATTTTTATGAAATACACATAAAATATCTTCAGAAAACTGCCGAGCGCTACGGTTCGTAAACTTTTCCATTTTGAGCGCTGCAACAAATATAATATAACCATTAAAACCCGCCAAAAGCATATAATTTTTTAACTTACAACAATCGGTTTATTAAAACTATACTCACAAATAAATGCATATTTTTCCATTTCGATTTAGTTTATAATGTATTATTAATTGGGCATGTTGTTCTTGTTTTGAAAATACAAAACAGAAGAAAAAATTAACGTTAAAATAAACCATTTACGCTTAAAATACAAAAACGTTGCTTACCAAAAATATTTATGATGTAGACTTATCGGTATTTAAGAATACATGATTGATATAGTGTCAATTATATTAACATTTTTAAAATTTATTTAGAAATAAACATTAAAGTTAATTTTGTTTATTTGACGGATTTTTACTTGTGGTAGTTAAATTGCGGGGGTATGTTCTGAGGATTCGTGAAGAGTGAAGATATAATGCAGTGGCATGTTTAATGACTGATTTAGAGTCCCCGTATGATAAAAAATAACAAATCTAGTTTTAATTTTCCAAATAATAAATTCAGGAATTTTATTATGCTTCGGGTAATATTTCACACCTAGTTTGTAAGAAAAGTTCATCTTTACTAAAATTTCGATATGATTTAATAACTTGGTGCCTGGCTCTAACTCTTCGAATCTTAAATTTTCTGACAAATCGGTTGCGTCAAAAACGTGTCGTTGACATAGTGTATTGCTGATTTTACGCCACGGTGGAATTGTTGTAAGGGTGTTTTTATCAATATGTGTTTGATCCAGAGCTCAGCAAATAGCTAACAACTGTTCTCTGGATACTTATATTCTCCGCCCAATCACCAAAATGTTACGGTTGTACGTAATACAGGGTCTGGGCAATGGTTCATTTTAATCTAATCGATCCATCCATGAGTTTACTGACGGGAATAATAATAAACTCGAATTTACTATTTAATCGGCAATAAAAGCTTCAAAAACAACGATTAAAACTCGAAATACATCTTATTTTGATTTCACAAAAACATCTTTATTTTAATAAATAACAAGTTTTGTTTATGTTACTCGAGATTTAAAGACAGGATACTCGTAGAATATAAAAATATTAAATACGTCATTAAAATATCGAAATAAATTGACCTTTACTTGGGCAGTGTTCTATGAAATATGAAATCGAATACAATTTGTGTCGTTTTATTGGTAATTCCAGATTTGTGGCGGATCATTCATACTGAAAAATAAATAAGTGTGTATTATTAGACATGGGAACCAAATAAATACTAAAATTGATATCCCCTTTGTTTAATGAAATTATCACTATGTTTCTGCTACAATTTACCGGTAGGAAATCGTTTTATGAATAGGTACACTATTGTCTATGAAAAAAAGTCTATATTTTCAATCAAATGACTGTTCTCATCCCGGGATAATTATCTCTCGGAATACGACATAGCATATTTTTATCCCTTGCGTTTTGACAGTGCTGCTTGACGGTAGCGACTCGTGGCATATTACTGATGCGTCAATTACATTGAGCTGCTTGTTGGCGAATTTACAATCTGCCTGTAAAGTCGCCAACGAACAAGCTAACAAGCAGATTGTAAACAATCTACCGAAAAGTTGAAAGCCGGTCAACTTTACACGCTACACGCCGGCGTGTGGGCCTACTGTGTCTAGTAGAGCGCAGTAGCAACCTCCCGGTAAAAAAAACGAACTACGTTCTGTCAAAATAGTCGCTGGCTTGTGGCTTCTCAGCGAATGGAAAGTTTTGTGTGTCATCATCACAATCGCAGTAGCTGAATCGCCCGCTATTAAATTCGCCAACAAACACCTCGTGAAGTAGCTCAATGTAATTGACGCATAAGACTCGAAAACTGGGTGTGTGGTGGTTGTATGACTTTAGGAGTAACGAGGATATACGATAACGGAGAGTGAAGAGGCGACGTTGGCCCTGGCTGGGCCACGTGCTGCAGACGCCAGAAGAGAATTTCAACCAGGTTTGCCTGCTCTTCAAGCCAACTAGATTCCGGCATCCTGGAGGGCCGCTAAATATAATCCACAGGGTGTATACGACGGAGTTATATTATGTTGTTGACATGATCTGGAATTGAATACTTGGAGGTGCAGTGTGAAATGAAATGAAAAACAATTAAATAATTTTGATACGTCATGGGAGGCGCTTACCCGCGCATACTAGGGCGGGTTCTTGTGTCCGCCCCCCCCCAGAAGTGGAAAAATACATATTATTTAGGTAAATAGAATATTACTTCTTCCAATTTTTCGTCATGATTTCATGACGAAGGATCATGACCTAGATGATTTGGCTTTCTAACAATGTATGTACGGGTAGGCCTCACTCCTCTCGGCATTCTACGGCGTCGACATTCAAGACTCATGGCACTCATGAATTGGTTCAACTATCTATGCTATCCAATATTTGCTTTAATATTCATGTGGTTCATCCGGCAAGACAGCCTGGACGACACAAACGGACGCTAACGATCCTGATGATTATGAAAGTTAAGCCACACGCATTTGATAACCACATGTGGATGCGACACCTGAATTCTACAACTAGGTAACTCTGAATTGGTAATTTTTGGGAAAGTGAAATTAAAACTTCACTTGATTAACATAAATCTAGGCTATAATTATTATTTAAAATAAAAAAAGGAAAATTGTGCTCTGTCTAATTGGGAACCATTAAATAATGTTCAGTTAATTTATTAAGTATGTGTATGTAATTGTATTTATTTAATGCATTTATGGTTTTAAAGTTATCTATTATTTTCAAACACAAAATTATTACAGTTCCCCATTAACTTTTGACTTACCTAGTTTTATCATTTTGTAGAGAAGGAAATGTAGAATCTTATTTAATAGCTATTTTAAAAACAGTGAAAATCAAGTTATCTAGTTGTAGTATTTGAGGTGACGATATTTTTTAATATTCCATTTTTTTTCAAAATGGGCCCTTCCTAAACTATTTTTAGAGGGGTGAGCAGAATTTGAAGGTCTGGTATACATGGCCCCCACAATGGGGGGGCTGCCAGGGCTAGCCTTGGGGCCCGGGCTAAGTGGGGGCCCGGCGAGGCCAGTTGACCAGATAAGTGAGATAAACACACAACACAAATTTGCTTTAAGGCTATACCTACCTCAGTTGAGGCATGATCTAAAAAGATCATTGCTAGGTGATGCGCGGATTGTGAAAATGACGCGTGCCGAACGAAATATAATGCGTCATATAAATTCAACATGCGTCCATTTAATGTTCTGTTAGTAACAATAATAATATATTCATTGACATGTTTTCTTTTTCAAGTAAATGGGTAACGTTTTTTAGTCATCTTTACACGATTTAAGAATTAATACCCCCATCGCCATCACGAAACAAATTGATGTGTTCACAGCTCGACGTTCGCTCTCCGATTACCAGCGAGTCCAAAATTTCGTCGCACCTATAGTTTAGTTTACCGTTTCACTGAAGTACCGTCTTAATAGTAAAAAAAGTCTATATATGGCTATAGAAGGCGCTATATTACTTCAATATTATTATTACTTAAAATTATATGGTTGTACGATAAAATTTTTAGTTGTGTGTAAAAATATACAACAAAAAACACTAAATATACACATTAATTTTACCGCGTACACCATTTGGAAAACGCTACTGTAGAGCATCACACTGCCTTTATCCTTAGAGATAGGTAGGGGGGCCCGGTTCAGGATGTAGGGGGCATGCTGTTATATGACGGACTAAATTATATTTATATGTATAACAACCAATGACATTATTAATACTTTGGATGCGGAAGACGCACCCGGCGCGTAATGACCAGGCGGCCGATCGATGTAATTAACGTACATTTTAAAGGTGCTAATTAAAAAATCATTATCTACTCAGCAGCGAATGAACTAATGGACGACGCACTCAATATATGTATGACCTTTATTGTAATGGCGTTAGAGCAGTGTTCCTAATGTCAATGTTCATTTGAGCGAACCCGTTCGAACCGAACCATTCGGCAGACTCAACAAAAAGCATCAGGAATTTATAGCAATATCACCTTTATTGTAATGGCGTTAAAACAGATTATGACATTCGGCAGACCCGACAATAAAGTGAGTGTCATTTTTTTCCAGATGATTCGTCCATAGTAATGTCATTGCTGAGAACACAAAGAAAAAAAAGTGAAAGTTGATAGTGTATTCGATGACATAATACAAAATAATAGTTTGACCTTTCTAAAAGCAACGGTGTGGAGTTAATTGTCCGTGTGCTCTAGAAAAAGAATACCTAATTATTTATCAGCTCTTCATGTAATATTACTAAAAAAAATTTGGCCGAATTTCAAACAAAAAAAAAAATCTTTACAGATTTCGCGTTGTAATATATAAAAAGAAACAGATTATTTTGCGAGCCGTCATTTTCGTTTTTGCGTAGGTATGCATTGTCAGCTTTCGTAATATGTAATATTTGCCGGCCGAGAAATTAAGAAATTAAAATATTGCCGTCCGCCATTTTGTGTTGAGTAAAAGCGACGCTCTGGCAACCTTGGACGGAAAGCTCGGTTTTATTTTGAGACTGAGATACATTTTTTCCTAATTAATTATAAACGCGAATGTGAATTTCGTACGAAATAATGGCGATAGAGGCGTTCCAATGCAAAATACTGTATTCTTTATTTAAATTTCAACCGATTAATCTATATACAGTGACGGATTTAGGGACTTCCCGCGAATACCACAACACTATAATTTTGAGGCCCTCCACATTAAAAAAAAAACATAGATTCCAAACACCAAAGTGTACCTTTATAGCTAATTAATTTTGTTGCGTCATGTTATTCAAACAAATATATTAAACATACATAACTTGAAAACACCTCAGATAGATAGATATCCACTAGAAAAAATCATATTTGAAAAAAATACGATGCTCGACGGGATTTGAACCCGTATGACCATTGGTATCGCGCCAACTGTGCATTAACCAATTATACTACGAGCATCCTATCTAATTACGACAATTTAAACTAGTAAGTCATACATGAAATACTTATAAAATGGCGCTATTATTGACTATCGGTTTTGTGTATTAAATCAAGGAATATTAATTACATTTAGGCGATACTTCAGTGAAACGGCAAACAATTATCAACTATAGGTGCGACGATATTTTGGACTCGCTGGCACTCGGATACCGAACGTCGAGGTGTGAATACGTCAATTTGTTTCGTGATCGCAACGGGGGTATTAATTCTTAAATCGTGTAAAGATGACTAAAAACTTTACCCATTTACTTTAAAAATAAAACATGTAAATGAATATATTATTATTGTTACTAATAGAACAATAAACAGAAAATTAAATGGACGCATGTTGGATTTATATGACAAATTATATTTCGTTCGGCATGCGTCATTAGCACCCGCGACCCGCAATCCGCGCATCGCTTAGCCACGATATTTTTAGACCATGCCTCAACTGAGGTATAGCCTTAATTTCTAACCGACGCCCGGCTCTCGCCAAATATTTTATTTATAACGTATACTTGGACAATTTGTAATAAACCATTTCTTTTATTCAACGAATAATTCAGAAGATTTTGAGAATGTAACATTCCATATTATATTCCATATGTTCAATATAATATGGAATGTTACATTCTCAAAATCTTGTGAATTATTCGTTGAATAAAAGAAATGGTTTATTGAAAACAAATATATATTTGCGGAAACGCTATATTTATTATACTACCACACTGACCCATCCTATTGAGACTTTTAAAGAATACTTATCGGTGGTTCTGCATACAACTATAATGAATTAATTATCAAATCTCAGATTTTACACGATTCAATAAAAATTAGTATACTTAGGTAGGTAATATTTGTATATTTCGCTTTTCAATTTCCATCTCTTTGGCAGTAGGCTACATAAATATATTATGTAACATAATATATATCATTATAAGATTCAGTTAACTAAATATATTTCTACTGAAAAAAAATATTTTTCGGATGTTTGCCGCGCCCAGAATCCTGCCTCACGGGTGTTTTGCACCCCCAATACACCAACTTGGCACGTACCTCGCCTTCGCAATCCACATTAGTGTTTAAATATTGTTCGGGATGGTGTATCCTATAGATACAAGTAAAGAAAAATACATTCTAATTTATTTCCCCCAGTGTGTATCATTTTACGTGTTTTTAGGTAAAGATACTAAATACATGAATTGGTTTTCAGCAGTGACTATTATTTTATGTGATCAGATCTCACAAATAAGGCAATCGCCAATGTCTCATTTTAGTTTTTTAAAGTTGTCAAACAAATAACGCATTAAAATGTGCAAAAAGTTTTTCAAAGTTGTCCTTAAAATTTTCCAAGAGAATATGTTTATACCACAGAACAGCTGATAATAAATAGAATGCCGATAGGCTATATTCAATACGCCGCATGTTGATGCAGGGTTTTTGAATGTGTGAGTGTCCTACGAAAATGAAGCACGCATTATGCACGTGCGATAGTGTGTGTAATACACCAACATTAAATGAGCGTAAATGCATAAACCGAGAGCAGTTTTCAGTATTCGACGTACAACGTATTCTTGACACGTGTGTAAGTTTAACCCGCAATCTTCCTTACTCGAGTCAGTTACCTGCTATCGCCTTACCCGTTGGGTATTTCAGTTCCCATTATTTCTGAGTTCCCTGGTTTATACTTTTCTTCTTCTTTCACCTTATCACGACGCAGCGTTGGGGCCTTACTACAAGCACAAGTTCGCGCCACTTCTATCGATCCATCGCCAAATCTCGCGCCTCCCGCCATGCCGGCGCGTAGATCGCTTTGTAGCACCGCTGCGGGGCGAGAGAGGGCCGGCCACGATGATGGAACCCTTGAAGCTGCGCTCGTTGGCGGCATCCGGAACACAGGTCCTAGACAATAACTTAAATATTATGTACAATGTACCATTTAATGTGTACTCAATCCACGAATTAAAAATTACTTTTTACGCAAACATATTATCGCCTCCGCATAAACTTGAAATGAAAAAAAATTAAAAGTTATCTCACAAAAAGTATAACATAACCTCAATATTTTTCCTCCAATGTCATGCCGCCTCCTCGCGTCTCTATTGCCCCAAGCTTCGTCCTATTTCGGGAAAGATATAAATATGTTTTTTCACGCGTCCCGCTCTGTGTGGATTTTGAAATATCTACAAAATTTTAAAATAAAACACATTATAATACAACGTGTAAAGTAAGTACCTACTTAGTACCGACCAAAAGTGGGAATTTACCATTTACTAAATATTTTTTTAATAAACAAAGAGTTTCATAATAATTAACGAGGTGCTTGTACAGCAGTGCCATAAATGGTACACACTAACCTTTGTCAGTTAAAAGTATTTGTTTTCATTGAAATAAGACTAAAATGTACAGATGGCGTTGGTTAGTTATTAAAATTCAATTAAACCCTGCGACAACCAAGCCATAATAGATAATAAATAGTAAAAAAATACTCGTTTATCTACAAAATATCTATAATTATGCAATTAAATCATACATAACTTTTTATAGGTAGATTAATATTTTTTATCGATTATAGTTTGATTTAGGCAGGGCTTAATGAATTTAAATAAAATGAACCAACAATATGACATGTATTCTTAATCCAACGAAAACAATTATGACTGAAAAAGTGTGCACAATTTTGTCGGATCGCCCATAACGTACATAAGCCATTATAGTTTTGTTTAGGCAGGGATTAATTGAATTTTAAAAACTAACCAGCACTATCTGCAAATTGTGTTCAAAGTTCAACGAAAACAAATAATTATGACTGACAAAGTTAAGTTTGAACTATTTGTGTCGAATCTTAACAGCCTACCTCCACTCCTCGCCGCTGGCGTACAGTGGGAATTTACCACATTTTTAAATAAACAATAAGTTTCACAATAATTAATGAGGTTACATAATTTTGAAAACACTTCTGAGAAAATATATTATAACCAATAGAAAAATCTTTATGAATCGAATCTTCATCTCTCGGGTATCGCGCCCATGCAAATAGACCACTATGCTAAAGACGTCATATTTAATTGCGACAAATTTTATCTGATGGCTTTTAATATTCTCTGAAGCGCTTTCCAAATTGAGTTACTATTGGCGATCGGTATTTTCGAGTCCGAGAGATGCAGGTTCGATGCGGATGTCTCACTTTTTTCAAAAAGATGTTTTCTATAGGTTATAATATATTTTCTCAGTGTTTTCAAAATTATATGTGTTCAATGACTGTTACATTCTTAAATCTTGTGAATTATTCGTTGAATAAAAAAATAGTTAATTAATGAGGTGATTATACAGTCACATCCCAAGGCGAATTTCCACCCTTAAGGGCCCACATGCCCAACGAAGGTCAAAATGGAGATTTATGTTATTTTCAAAGCATTAGCCTGAACATTCCTTAAACGTTGTAGATAATCTATTTATATAATTTTGAAGCCTTATTCTCCTTTATATTTATTTTAAACATTTATTTTGATGACTGCATGAAGTATTTTTATTACATAAAATAGTGTTCTTTTAAACATCTCGAACTAAGTTTTAGAATATAGTCATATTTTAGTACATCCATGTGCAGTGGTGTAAAGATTTTTAGTTTTATTAATTTTTAAACGCATTTATAAAACTATTAGTAAAATGTTATGTTGACATTGTTATAGTGAAATATTTACAGAAAATTTAAGAATTAGGCATTTTATTATTTAAAAAATGGGCAAGATTACCACATTTGAAGATACATAATTCTAAAGATACTAATTATAAGCTAGGTATGTATTTGACCATTCAAATATGTTAAACATCCTACGAATAATCATTGTTTTATAATAATTATTGACCTAAGAATAAGGTAGTATTTTTTTGAAGTACGCCAATTCTATTGGCATTTTCCAGTGGTTAAGCTACAACATACGACCAGTGCTCGAAATAGAAAATCTTACGAGCCGGAGCGCTGAATAATCAAAAAATATCAAATTGGGTTAGATATTTTTCGGATATCATAAGGGCGATATGCCTAGTAATCAGGGTTTCATTTACGCTTGAAGGGGCCCTGCGCCTACACATTACCCCCCCCCCCCCCTCAATACCATATTAAATGTAGTTTTTTTTTAAATACCTACTAATTTTTTGCAAAATCTCTTATTTGTCATCAATGTTCTTATAATTGGGCTCTTATCTTCAAAATTCTAGAAGCTCGTACATTTGCGTATTCCTTTGCTGCAAGGTTCTTTTGTGATTTCAAATTATTTTTCTGGTTCCAGAGACCTACTAAATTAGGGTCCCGGAGCTGTAGCCCTATGGTAAATTCAGCCCTGCTTATAAGGGTAAACAATTGCAAATTTGGGGCACATCTGAAGTCCGAACAGCCTATACTATATTATAGGCCTTTGTAGGATAAATCAAATAATAAATAATATAAATATATCGCAGGCGATTTTTTTTTCCCACGAAATAGTTCTTCGAAAAATTATATTATCCTCTTTTTATTCATTGTCTGTTTGCCGCTCCTTAATGTATGGAACACCTAAACAGTGGATTACCTACCTACTCTTCAAGACGTGACTGCTCTATGGCATCACTAAAGAAAATATCGCCCCTAGCCAGAGTTAATGGCCATTCCAATTTTTTTGATAATGTTTTAGGACCGTCAATCATATTATTCATATCGTGATTTAATTACCTACCCACACAATATAATTTAAATATAAATATCAATATAATATAATAAAATATAATATAAATATCCACACATATAATTTTATCATAATACCTATGATGTAAAATATCTCTAAATTTTCAATCAGCAATTGTTGCGTAAGGCGCTGGCCTTCCACCCGAGAGTTCTGGGTTTGACCCGGTGACGACACAATATTAATTTGTTTTTCTCAAAGCCTGGGTGTTTGTGATTGTTCAAAATTACTAACAACCAACTTGTACGAAAAAGCAAGGACGTTGTTAATAATTCTAAAAAATATATACGTAAATAAATGTTTAATCTACATGGCACGCAGGCTCTTTTTTTCAATAGTGTCAATCGTTATTGTACCTACCTAACTATTTCAAATGAAATTGGACAGTTGGAAGTCCAAGGTATGCTATATGTGAATGCGTCAGAACATCATTCCATCCCTCTAATTTTTTTTTGATAATGCTTGAACAACTAATACATTTTTTTTTCTTTATTTTATTTGCTCTTCTCTGAATGAAAGGCTATTCTGCTTTACTTATTTTTTTAACTACAGGCATACATAGTTACATTATTAATAATACAGAATTACATTTTTGTTACACTATACTATACACTAGACATTTACGTTACATTTTTGGAGAAATTCATGTACAATTTTCATAACTGAAATATTTACTAATATATTTTAATAGTGCGTTATTTTACACTCGTTTTGCAGTAAAAAAATCAAGAATAATTACATATTATTGATGATTGAATATTTTGAAAACTCGGTTTCATTGGATTGTATTGTAAAGATGTCGCACTTCTACTATTTTGTTTTAATATACCTACTAGTAATATGAAGAAAATTTAACGTCTCCATATGACATAATATTATGTATTTCCGCCTCACCATTAATAATTGGTTTGTGTTAATTTTTACTCTCCATTATTCTTCTATCCTCTATAATTCGTGTAATAAATTGTTTTCCTAGTGCATATTTTCATTTTGACTGATATGCACAGATCTAGTTATTATCTCTACTCGATTCGATTGGCATTGGTTTTCCTTGGCTCATTGGGATTCCTAATTAATACTTTGGACGCTGAAGACGCACATGCGCGTAATGACCAGGCGGCCGATCTATGTAATTAACGTGCATTTTAAAGGGTCTAATTAAAAAGTCATTATTTACTCAGCAGCGAATGCGTTAAGCACAAATCTTTTCATATATGGCTATAACGATACTTAATAATTGGACCAGGATCAATTAATATATAATCAAGAATACAAAATACGAATGGTGGTTTCAATACCATTATCAACACCAAAACTACCTAGTGAAATATTAAGAACCTGAAGGTAATTCGATAAGTTTTCATTTATAATAAATGTATGTAAATATGTCTACTTTTTATTTGGAGCGATAAAGAGAACCATTTTTATGAACTATTTACAAATTAAAATACGAAACTCACCACAGGCATAGTAATTTTGAGATTTTTACTGGGTAGGTAACACAAAACTAAACTGCTATAAAATAAAAATATTATAAAAAAAAAATATTTTATTTCCACTATTGAAGCACTTAATTTCTCTTGTGGTCGGTATATTATAGATACTTAGTAATTATATGTCACGACACTAATATTTCACTACACTAAGTACCGTACAATCAATAATAATTTACACTAAGATAACAGATATTTCTTAATAAACGGATTTGTAGGTAAGTAGAAATATATAATAATAATAAAAAAGTCAAGCAAAAAACACGAATATATATCAACGAGAAATAGGTATACGCTTTTAATTTTCAAACATATCAATATTAATATTAATTTTATCATCAAAAACATTTGGATGATATTTTATTGTCACTTATGTTATATATCTACGTTAAAAATATTTTGTATTGAGATTGATTATAGGAAATATTAAATTACAAGCTTATTACAAGGAAATAATGCGACCAGTTCAGAGAGAGAGAAGATACGTACTAACTTTGGGACATATTATGTCATCCTTTAAAAATGACCAAATAAGTGCTTTATTTTTTCAAAATTTTGTAAGTTAAGTACAAAAACTTTACAAACAATGCAAGTAAAATAAATGCAAGCTGTCTGCAATAAATCACTATTGTTTGCCTGGATGACGGGCGGTCAGCGCGCGTTTGCTTTTGTTTTATTGACGCAATAATTCGGACAATATGAGAGACCCTAAAATCCATAAAAAGGGCATAGTTGCTGAACACCAACATCAACAGGTCGATTAATGAACGGCCTCGATTGTATTGCGATGTATTGTCAAAACTATTAATGCGTCAAACCTACCTATGTAAAGTTAGCTATACTATATCCTATATTTTGCGCAATCGTCAATCGGACAGTTATGATTTTGTTCTTCCATTCATTTCACTCCATAAAACATTGTGACTTCCACTCCCATATTGATTACAAATGTACTCAAAAAAAAAGCTGTTTGGGAACCCGCGATTTATACTCTTACCAGTCTTATCCAAGTCAGCTAAGCTCCGCGTTTGATACCAAAGGGTCGAAAATCCAAGCCTTGGTAGATACCTACACTGAGGTAATTTAATTATTCATAAAACTTTAATTAACAAATTAACTATTTTTCACAATAATGTTATGTAGATATTTCATGTGTTTTAATTGAAAATCAAACCGTACCTACCAGTGTGTATTACAATTATTAGGCACGTAATAATTTTACGTTATTATCGTTATTAGTAGTAGGTACCCTAAATAAATGATGTATTCTGTGATTTTGTCTTCAAGCAAAAAAACAACTTGTTAAATATCACTATAATATAATAGAATAATACCTATAAGTAGGTACTATTATCTCATATTGTCTTGGAAGAGAGCAATAAATGTAAGGGTGTATTTTTTATTATCAGACACATGGGTTGTCTAGAAATGCATTGTTAGGAAAAGATATACCTAGATGCATTTCTAAGAAGAAATTTAGCTTACTGTGGCACCAATTTGTATCGACATGTACGAGGTATTAACAGGGGTAGTCAACAAGTAAAATCATTGTTTAATAGAAAGATTTTTTTTTAAATATATTATACTAATTCATATTCCTCAATTTCAACACATTCTGAACCGAACGCCATATTAAATAGTCTGATAAGGCTCGAAAATTTTACGAGACATCTCGCTATCAGGATTCCACGAGAAGGAACGGTAGATTCGAGGATTCCACGAGACGGAACGGAATTGTCGAGGAATTCACGAACCGGAACGGCGCTCCGGGGCGTTCCGCTCCATTCCGAGCGCTGCATACGACCGTAGCCATAAGTTGACAAACGATAACTGAAGTAGGGAGAGAAAATTGAACTAATGTTCATATTGAATCTAATAAAATTGGAGACCGGATAGTATATGGTCATCACTTTCCGATAAGAAAGCTCATGGCGAACTATGCCACGGTGAAATGTTTTACGTACAATTTACATATTGTAACCATCAATTTCGTATAATTACTTACGGACGATAAGCAATGCATTATATTATTTTTTTTACTGATAAACCTTGGTGAGTGCCAAACCTCATACGAAGAAATAAAATCATACGAAAATATTAAATAAAAAATTGCGCTAAAATTCATTATTAGAATATTGAAAAAAAACGAATATTTTCAAGTCAAATTAATAATAACACAAATAAACGAAAGTTAATGTCAATTTGGCAAAACAAAATAGAATAGATATATAGAAAATAGAAAGTATTTGAAATGATAAAAAAAAACTATTCATTCAAGGTTTAACCGACGCGGCCAATATGCCAGGTCATGAATGTTTCCGATCAGTTGGTTTCTTCGGAACTATAACATATATCAGGTACGGCAAACCTTTTTACGTACGCGTGCCAAAATTTCCCAATTATTATTTTTTGACTGTCTGTCGTGCCAAGCAGTTTTTCATGGGAAGTGAAAAAAAAATAAGAAGCCATTAAAAATGTTTAAAAACTACAATTGAGTTCTTGAGATTCTATTTGTCACCCTGTTTCTAGCCGAAGGCATATTTTTTTTCTTTGAATAATTTTTTCCTTGTTTTCAAAATTTTCAAAGAGATCGTGGAAGCATTTTAACCTTGATTCTTTCATAATTATATTACCATCACCGAACGGTTTTCCATATTTAGCGATTATACGAGGTGACGCAAAATAACAAGCAAATATTTCTACAGTCGCACTGGGTTATCACGATCACGGATATAGCAAGTTCTCATATGTAACGAGGAAACATTCGTTGAAATTTTAGCTTAGGATTTTCTCCATACATTTATTCACTTTTATAACGAGCTACTTATCGGTTATACCGAGCTAAAATATGGTCAAAATTTTTCTTAAAACTGTTAATTTGTCGATCGTTTAAAAACATTTCGACCCTAAGCAATAAAATCCGACCGGACAGGATGCCGCCGGAATCGGATTACGTTTATGACACTAGTTAAATGTCTAAGTACCTACCTAATTGGTGTTTTCGCCGACAATATTGAAAAAGTATACACGCATATGGTTGAAATTGTATGCAAAACATCCAAGGTTTGTGAAGTCAGTAGGTACCTACCAGCGTTCATTACAATAAACAACTTCTTTTGTAGTTTATGAATGCCATCCTTGTTTCGGGGAAAAATTCTTGTTCGAGCAAATTCAGCCCCCTCCTTCTGAGGGGGATCAGTAAAACACTGGACGGTGTCCTTTTGACACCGCCACTGAGGGTTGAGGGCGTTTTATACAGAAAGACTGTAACTGAGATGGTTTTAAAGACCGCATACGCGTCATGGCAGGCGAGATGGGAGGCCTCCGCCAAGGGCCGCCAGACATTTCTTTACTTTCCGGATGTCTCTGCGAGACATATGACGAGGAGATTGTTGCCGACCCACTGGACCAGTCAATTCTTGACTGGCCATAGAAACTTTGCGGTCAAATTACAGGAGTTTGGCCTGGCAGGACATGGGTCGGGTTGCTCATGTGGACATGACCAGCAGGACGCAGAGCACGTACTGTGGGACTGTCCACTTATGGGCCTCGAACGAGCGGAGTTGTTTGCCCGGGTCCGACCCCATTCGGGCCCAATAGGACACGCGGATATGGTGGCAACCGAGGCCAATTTTGAGGCCTTTACTAAATTCACCAGAGCGTACGGAGAGCGGGACAACTCCAACACCCCTTGCGACTCGTCAAACTAAAGACACTTTGATAGTTGCCGATAAATATTTAAAATCCATTTACTTTTGCACTTCGGTGCAAGGTTGCATCACCAGTCCCGTGCGACTCCGCTCGGGACAAAAATGAGGGCTTAAATTCTTTGAACTGGCATATTTAAGGGTTATGATAGACGGTCGCGCATCGACGTGACTGCATATACATAACGGGAGCGGAGGCGGGAACCTTTTTCCAAAACATGGTCCCATCTTCCTCGTAATAACCAAGTTCGACTGTATTTGAATGACTCCCGATAAATTTCATCAGGTTTGTTGGTTGAATATTTATATTTTTATTTTCCCGATTGGTTTCAAGCATTGTAAATCAATAAAAACCAGAGTGGGGCGGCGCGGCTTCCACCGTCGCCTGATGAAGAATGTTATTTGTTATGTTATGTTATAAATGAATTGGTAAAAAAATAATATTAAAAACTGAAGAAAAAACGCATGGCTATGTCGTTATTTGTTAATATTATAATATACATTTATTTGTAAAACTTTTTTGTATCTTTTTAAAATTGTTATAGGTATTTTTTCTCTTCAAAATAAAACATCCCGCGTGCCATAGGTTCGCCATCACTGACATATATATATTTTTAATTATTCGGCGTAGTACTTTTATTTGACGCCTACAGCTTTCAATAAAAATACAGCTTTTAATATTGGATAAACAGAGGCCATTGTAATAAAAAAGCTACATGTAAGTAAGAATTTATTATGCAAACAAACTAAAAGAAAAAATAAAATAATAACCACTACGAAAATAGAATTCTTGTATCAGTGGCGAGGGATGGAGGTAGGCTGTTAAGATTCGACATAAATAGTGCATACTAAACTTTGTTAGTAAAGTTATACTTATTTGTTTTCTCTGAACTTAAAATAAAATTTGAAAATGGTGAGGGTATGTTTTTAATATTCAGTTAATCCCTGCCAAAACAAGCCACAATAGTATAAGTATGCTATGGGCGATCTGACAAAAATAGTGTACCTACACTTTTTCAGAAATACTGTTTTGTTTTCGTTGAATTAAGAATATATATTATAGATGGTGTTAGTTATTTTTTTATTTAATGTATTTATTATTACTAAACCATAATCGATAAACAATATTCTTCTATCTGTAAAATATCTAAAATGATGTATAGTTTAATGGAATAATTTTAGATATTTGATAGATAAACGATATTTTTTACTATTATCTACTATTTGATTAGGCAGGTTTTAATTGAATTTTAAAATCTAACGAATACTATTTACACATTGTAGTCTTAGTTCAATGATAAATACGTTTGACTGATAATGATTCAGCAAAATCTGTTAATACACACCTCCAATCTGTGGAGGCCCATTTCACCTTATTATGATCGGACATGGAATCTATTCGAGTTACGTTTCGAGCATTATGTGAAATTTATGGTCAAAATAATCGACCTACAGAGCTTACTATTCGTAATTTAATTAGAAAATTCGAATCAAATGGTAATGTTTGTAATGTTAAGAATCCAATCCGCCAAAAACGTAAACCTACTGCTGAAAATATCGATGTTGTGAATCAAAGTGTGGCTGAATATCCAGAACAATCAATTACACGTCGTTCTCAAGAGCTTGGACTTTCTTATAGCACTACCTACATGGAATATTCTTCATAAAGAATTGCATTTGAATGCGTATAAAATATACAGTTAACACAAAACCTAATGAATGATAGGTATATGAACATATTATATATTGTGATGAGCATCATAACAAAGTGAATGTTAAGGGGGGACATGCTCAGCGTACGTCAAATGGAGCTTTTATGCTATTTTCAAAGCATGATCCTGGACATTCCTTAATCGTTGTAGATAATATATTTACATAATTTTGAAGCCTTATTATTCTTTATATGTATTTTAAACATTTAATGACTGTATAAAGTATTTTTATTACATACAATAGTATTCTTTTAAACCTCTCGCTCTAATGTTTTAGAATATAGTCATATTTCAGTACGTCCATGTGAAGTGGTGTTAAGATTTTTTATGTTTATTAATTTTTAAAAGCATTTATAAAACCATTAGCAAAATTTAAGTCGGCATTACCATAGTGAAATATTTACAATAAAAAATTATATTGATAATCTCTGTGATCCCAAATTTGACAAGAATTAGGCATTTTATTATTCAAAGATTTACATATTTAAAGATAATTTTAAAGATACTGATTATAAGCTATGTCGTTGACCATTCAAATCTGATAAACGTTCTACGAATAATGTTTGCTTTATAATAATTATTGACCTAAGAATAAGGTAGTATTTTTTTGAAAAACGCCATTTCTATTGGCATTTCCCAGTGGCTAAGCTACAACATACGGCCGTAGCCATAAATTGACAAACGATAAATGAAGTAGGGAATACCTGGGTAGTAGGGAGTAGGGAAGTAGGGAAGTAGGAAAGTAGTGAATTTGGGAGTACCTAAATGTAGTGGGTTACCTTCAGGCGTGGCTATAATAAGGTACAATTCTTCAGTGTGGAAAAATATGGAAGAAACGTAATTAGGTACGTGTTAAAGATTATTTTATGTTCACAGAACAGAAACGCGTATTGGTATTGTTAATATTTGATGACACTTATCGTCATTAGAATATCATACACCGAAACTGGCTTCAAAGTTTCAAAGTTCAAAATTAAGTTGCTCCAAAATTCACGACTACTGTTACCAACTTTTAAATTTTGATTCCCCGATAATTAATTTAAAATTTTGAAATTGTGAATAGGTGTAAAAATGTGCAAACGGTACCATATAAATTTAATAATTATAAATGAATAATTATCATGAACTTTGAATAATTTATTTGTTATAATATCATATTTATTTTATACTTCAATGAACAAAAGGATAAACTATACCCAGTAAACATTTCCATAATATGGCAATACAGCTTTGCAGGCTCATTGACAATATTGACATTTCCGTCGATCCTCGATATCTGTATACATTTTTACAATTTCAGCATTTTTACCATCACGAATCCATCTATAAGCCCAACGACGACGGGCAGTTAACTTCAATCAAGACGAACTACAACTAATAAACGCTTGTTGTGATGAACTCATTTTAGACGTATATTAAAGTGACACTGACAGCTCGCGCAGATCGCCGCCATTTTAAGTTTGGTGCGCATTCCTGTACGCATCTTCGTGACGTATGCATTTTTTATAGTTTTCTTATTCGGCCGATAAACCACTAACTGCGTTGAGCGCGGTTCAAAACTGTATGAATACGGCTATAATTGTATCTGGATGGCGGTTTTTTGATTACTTGTCTCCTCTAGATAATATATTATACTTGCTGACGTTATTCTGTATTTTTTTTCTATTTTTCTTATGATTACTAATAATGTGTATTTCTTTATTATTTAACCATTTTCAATAACTCTCCAATTTTATTATATTCTTTACATTAGTACCTAATATTTGATCTAATTTAATTTGATTTATTATGTTTTTCATATTCGCCTGTCATTGGGACCATCACAGATTATTTTATTCTATATTATAATTATACTTATTCTCTGTGATTGATCATGTTCGCTGACCTAAATAAAAAAGTATTTATACATGGAAGAATTCACATTTTACATTTTTACATGTATATATTATTAATTAATTCTGTGAATTCAACCATCTAATTTATTTGTATGTTAAGAGCGCGATGCTCAATCGTCTGTCGTAATTACAACAAAATTACAATAAAACACTATCCAGAAAGCCTTTCATAGTTATGATCGAGTTGTCTATGGTCCACCAAATCTGCAATAGCTTCGTTCTGTTTTTCTATTGAAAATATTACCATATATAAAAATTCTCTTTTTCATAATTTAGGTAAATTATTTTGTAATTGTTAAACGATGACAAAAATATGAAAAATATACAAAATAAATTCAATAACTATAAATACACAATTAATATTTAATTAAAATGATTAAATGTCTCCGCAATTAGTGAATAACATAAGTTATTTTTTGACCCATGTTTTTCCCGATACGGTAACACTTGCCGTTGAAATGTCAGATTTTGTCGTTTACAATTATTACAAATATGCATGATGTGAATAATTATATAGAGTGATTAAAACCAATATTACCGTGTTGGTGTGTATGTAACTAAGTACTTATATATTTCAACTACCTATCTATTGGTTTAATATTACATAAATATCTAAATCTGAATAAGAAAAGTTAATTCATAATTCATTGACACTGACATTTCAATTCGATAATCGGTTTTACTAAATTAAGACATGTACAGAATCAAGTAAGTAAAGAAAAATATGTCGTATTAAATGTCACGGATATTTAATAGTTGTTCAATACCCACATTGAGATCAATTGTTAAATGAATTTGAGTGTATTGGCCGTTTTAAAGACACGTAAATTTATTTTGACAGCAGCTGTCAGTGGTAAATGGTAATACAGTAGGGGGGCAAGGGGGCGAGTTCATAACAAAAGTAGTCTATGGTTAAAGATTCCTTATCTCTATAATCTATAGTTAACAGATGGATTTCGGCTATTTACCAATTTTACTGTAAGTTTGTGGTAAGTACGAATTGAGCATTACGCCCTAAGTTATATCGTCACCTCAATACTACAACTTTACTAGAAAACTTGATTTTTACTGTTTTTAAGATAGCTATTCAATATGATTCTACAAATTGATAAAACTAGGTACCTAAATCAGAAGTAAATGGGAACTGTGTTTGAAAATATTAGATAACTTTAAACCCATAAAAGCATTAAATAAATAAAATAACATAATTTCTACAATATTTTTTAATATAATTGAACATTATTTAATTGATACCAATTAGACGAGCACATTTTTTCATTTTTAATTTAATTAATAATTATAGCCTAGATTTATGTTAATCAAGTGCTTATGGTGGTTAAAATGGCCATATCAGAGTTATCTAGTTGGGTCTAGGACGATTTGGCACCGGACAACTGGACGCCACGGAATTCGAAAATAAATAGACGTTAGGTACTTATAGGTACTTTAAAAAAAATGTTCAATATTATTATTTATATTTCAATGAATATATTATGATTTAATAGTTGGTGGAAATGTAAATATGCAGACGTAAACAATGATTAATTTAATCGTGCATATGTTTAAGTTCCAACGAAAAAAGAGTTTTTTATTTTATATAAAGCCTTAGGCATGGTAATTCTCAATCCGCGATAAAGAATACATTATGTTAAGAGTAAAATGAATTTAAACTACTAAGTAGTAGATAGAAACTGATTAAAATACCTCGTCTACACGTGTCTACGACGGTGCGGCGTCCAACTGTCCGGAGGCCAGTCGTCCCATTCCCATCTAGTTGTAGTATTAAGGTGACGATATGCATTTTATTTCTAACATTATATTACATTCCATTAACGTCTGTATATAGATCTAATTTAATTTAAAGGTTTTGATCTAACTATTGTCCACATCTAAAAATATTTACATATAATTAATGCTGCCTTATACCTCTCATCACAGCGGATTAAACAGTATTTTAAAGTTCAGAAAAATCTAAATATTGTGACCATTCACCCGATTTATCGCATGATTCAAAGAAATCCTAAATATTATATTTACAATTGAAATTCAAATATAATTAATTAAATATAAAAACTTCCAAATTGATGTCTTATTTTAATAATGATAAAACAATGATACGAGTACATCTAATCTAATGTACATAGACGTCACATCGGAATTTTATTACATATTATACTTGATAACGAATTCATCACTGCCTATTATTTAAAATGATAAACAGAATAATTAATCCCATACTTTAAAACAAATGAAAGTCTACATATTTTTTTTGTATTTGTAAAGCTGTTTTTGTCTGTCCAGCTCAAAAACGATATATTTTTGGAATACGAGTGGTTGTAATATTATTATTTATTTAAGAACACAAACCATTGTGGACATAATACATCTAAATTCAAGACGTACACAACATGAGATTTACATTATAAGTCAAACATTACCCTCACAAGAGAGAAGAAGAGAATATATATATATATATATATATATATATATATATATATATATATATATATAAGTATATCTAAGGGCAGTTAGTGAATCAAACCGTCCACAAATTACCGGAGTTACCTGATCATTTCGACTTATTGGCTCATTTGTCACTTACTTGATCATTGTCAGGTATAGATTTATATGCAGTTGTGACCAGCTCGACGAGCTGGTACCGTAGGTACCTATAACTCAATTTGATAAGGTAAGTGATAATTTCGAAGGCAGTAAATAGGCTCCTATATACTTTTTTATCCCTGAATGTAGAACGTGACTTCGTTGATTATTTCCGTTCATTATTAATCGCCTTTAGCTGATCGGAGAGTGCGACGTTGCCACTGCAAGGAAGAGGTGATAGGAAGGTGAGACGGAACGGGAACGGTGCGTGAAATTGTATAATTTCAATGATATGCGAAAATATCCTTTGCGTAAACTGCATAAGAAATATTTTTTACTGTAGGTACAGGTGCTGGAGACGGGTCCATTGTTTACACCTGAATGAAGTGACACCATTATCAAGACTATTCAGATAGGCCGTTTGCCTTTGCTTAAATACTATACGTATAGATGAAGACAGAATACATTTTCTTATTCGTTGAAACAATATTATGACTTTGTATACTTATTATTAATTGTAATATTAAAAATATTTTGAAAACCCTAAGTGGGTTTTTAATGGATATCAAAATACTTTTAGTATTTTGATACTTTTTTGTTTAGTATTTGGACTAGAAGTCATTTCAAGCAACGTTTCGATTCTGAATTGTTGTCTTTCACGATATTGAGAGTATCCACCGCTCCGGAACTTGCCGCAAGTATACTATACTATATTATTTTATAGTAATTAAACGTAAAATAACACATATGAATCAAATAAAATTGACTTAGCACGCCGCGTTCGAACACCCGATCTCCGGATTCGTAGATGAGAATCTTAACCGTTCGTCCACGGAGGTCGTCAAATGATTTGAATAGCAAAAAAAGTGCGTAATAATTGTATAGACTACATTTTAGTAGATATGTGCTTAACTATAAGCATACTATTAAAGTTGAAATAAATGGCACGACCTACCAAATGTTTTATTTTTTGCTTGCTTGTATTGATCCAATATGAATACATAAATACACTCAATAAATAAACATCTTTGAATTAACCATTTCTTTTATTCAATGAATAATTCACAAGATTTTGAGAATGTAACATTCCATATATTGAACATACATAACTTGAAAACACCTCAGATATATACCCACTAGAAAAAATCATATTTGAAAACAAATACGAAACTCGACGAGATTTGAACCCGTATAACCATTGGTTAATGCATTTAATGCAACTTGGCGCGACATGGAAATTTCGAAAATTATTTCCGACGAAAATAATTACGTATATGTAATCAAAATAATACCAATCACTTTACTTACACACACGCATCACTAAAAAGGTATTTTGTTTTTCACTTGAAAAAAACAAAAATTTTACAGTTCGTGCACTATTGAAAAATGATGTGAAAAATGTTTTGTTTTGGTACCTGTAAATTTGACTGTATTTAGGGTTTTTAAGAAATTTTGGCTCTCATGTTTTTTCAAATATTGCATATTGGTTAAAATAACAAAAAATATAACTATTGATCTCTTGTTTTTTAATGATTTGGGTTCTGTAGGTAGATACATAAGCTAGATAACATTAAGATCTTCGTTGTTTTTTAGGTTTGCATTTATCAACAAAAGAATAGTACAAAACAGGCATAATCTTCACTGTCTGGAAAGCCCACGAAAATACTCTTGGTATTCCTCTGGTATGTATTTAGCGTTGTCACTAAATCACGATATTTTAATTTAGAAATATGATTTCTTTGGATTCTTAATTATTATAGGTATATCTGGAACAATAACAGGAATTCTTTCTATATTTCGTCGTTAACCAACTACCATAAAATCATTTTCTTCAAATGATGTTTATATAAAAAGAGTCTCTCAAAATCATCTCTTCAAACGTGAAACCACGCCATATTGTATATGGGAACTATTTTACCACACAATGTTTTTTTGTAATATAAATTAAATGGTGCGTTGGGTTATCATATTTAGATGCGAATGATTTAAAAACCTGAAACGTCATTGATACAATGAATTTCCGCATTCTTTGACAAAATTACACCAGTCATTGAATATGAAAATTTTCATCGTAGACAGTTTTTTTTTTGCTTTATTATGCTTTGTCTATGGTCCCCACATCCCGAACCGGGGCCCCATGCCAGGATGTTTGGCGTGCCCCTTTACCTATCACTGAGGTTAAGGGCAGTATGATGTTCTACAGTAGTATTCCCCATATTATCCCTAAATGATATTCCGTGGAATCCCAGGGTTTGGCGAGGTAAAATGAATGGTATTCTGTGTATTTTTTGTAATTTTCAAATAAATCCACTTGAATTATTGAGTTGTTGGCTTATTATGAACCATTGATCGCGACCCCCTTTCATGGTAACATATTAACATGCGACCCTTCTACATATTGGATAAATAGCCATTTATATTAGTCAGGAAACACACTACAGATAATTATAAAATAAAATTCCAAATGTGAATTATCATCAAATTTAGATAATTTATTATATCACATAAAATTGCATCACATACATACAAATATTATAAAATCTTGGGTCAAGTTGACGCTAAGGTACAGATTTGGATTTCGCGTTATACATATTTTTATTTATCTAAAAAATCAAAAAAATGAATTATTCAAAATCATTTGAATTTGTCCTGTACAAGAGAAAAACCAATAATCATAGGGTGGTAAGATGGTATCATTTCACAAATTCAAATTGTATGGTTATTTTATTAATATGTAGCTTTTAGGTGGAGAATTTATATTAAAAAGTTATAAAATAGTTGGGGTGCATCGAAAAGATTAACAGTAGGCATAATAACAGAATGATTTAAAAAACGCCAAATATAAAATTTAATACAGTTCTAAAATCTAAAAAGTTTTTATGAATAAACACGGCATAAAATGAGAATCTCGTAAAATGAGTAATTTTTCAATTATTAGTAAACAAAAAAAGGTAGCCATTGTTTAGTGGAAAAAAAATAAGCCCAAGCAGTACAGTGGTCATAATGCTATGTATTGTTTTTACGCACTTCACAAGATAATTTTATTCATACAAAATATTATTTGGTAGTATGGGTGCCACTGGCACTGGAGACATATTTATAATTGCCGAAAAACTAATTAGAATTATTACAGTTCACACCTTCATCTGTCTTCTCCAATAGTATGTACATATCCCTGGTGTGGACGAATTATTTTTTTGCATGTACCTACTTACCTTAATAATTAAGGTACACCACACCGTACACCACTCATGTAAATCATTCATTTAGGTACAATACCTATCGTCTTAATCATTTCTAAATACTTTTATTCATGATTTTATCAAGATACCGACTAAAAAGATATTTTTCTTATCGATAGTCAAATTTCATTTTTCAAAGCAACAAACTCATTCCAAAATATATCAACTGTATCAACTTGGTTTTTTTTGTAAATGTTCAAATACTTATAATGTTAGTACACAAATTTTAATTTTATTTATTTTTCTAATATTATTCTCTTGTAATTTACATTCAAATATAAATTGGTCTTAAAAACTCTCATCATAACAATACAACAGCTGTAAACATTAGTTGAACAAAGCTAGCTCTCAAGATAATTTGGCAACGTTGCATGAACGAACAAGTGTGTTGATCAAAATGATCAATGTAGAGACATTAAAAATAGATGATATTTTTTTGGGTATAAACATAATATTTATAGTTAAGTGATAGCTGACCATGTTTTAAATATAACGAAAAAGACAGCAAGTTGCTACCTCATCCATGTCATTATATATGACATGTGAAATAGTGATCGACGAAGGTCGTCTATTCACACATGAGCCGCTAAATGTGGTCGGATATAAATATATATATATATATATATATATATATATATATATATATATTATATATATATTTATATCCGACCACATTTAGCGGCTCATGTGTGAATAGACGACCTTCGTCGATCACTATTTCACATGTCATATATAATGACATGGATGAGGTAGCAACTTGCTGTCTTTTTCGTTATATTTAAAACATGGTCAGCTATCACTTAACTATAAATATTATGTTTATACCCAAAAATATATCATCTATTTTTAATGTCTCTACATTGATCATTTTGATCAACACACTTGTTCGTTCATGCAACGTTGCCAAATTATCTTGAATTCAGAACACACAGAACTGAGAGCTAGCTTTGTTCAACTAATGTTTACAGCTGTTGTATTGTTATGATGAGAGTTTTTAAGACCATTTTATATTTGAATGTAAATTACAAGATAATAATATTAGAAAAATAAATAAAATTAAAATTTGTGTACTAACATCATAAGTATTTTGACAATTACAAAAAAAATCAAGTTGATATATTATTTTGGAATGAGTTTGTTGCTTTGAAAAATGAAATTTGACTATCGATAAGAAAAATATCTGTTTAGTCGGTATCTTGATAAAATCATGAATAAAAGTATTTAGAAATGATTAAGACGATAGGTATTGTACCTAAATGAATGATTTACATGCGTGGTGTACGGTGTGGTGTACCTTAATTATTAAGGTAAGTAGGTACATGCAAAAAAAAATAATTCGTCCACACCAGGGATATGTACATACTATTGGAGAAGACAGATGAAGGTGTGAACTGTAATAATTCTAATTAGTTTTTCGGCAATTATAAATATGTCTCCAGTGCCAGTGGCACCCATACTACCAAATAATATTTTGTATGAATAAAATTATCTTGTGAAGTGCATGTAAAAACAATACATAGCATTATGACCACTGTACTGCTTGGGCTTATTTTTTTTTCCACTAAACAATGGCTACCTTTTTTTGTTTACTAATTATTGAAAAATTACTCATTTTACGAGATTCTCATTTTATGCCGTGCTTATTCATAAAAACTTTTTAGATTTTAGAACTGTATTAAATTTTATATTTGGCGTTTTTTAAATCATTCTGTTATTATGCCTACTGTTAATCTTTTCGATGCACCCCAACTATTTTATAACTTATTAATATAAATTCTCCACCTTAAAGGTACATATTAATAAAATAACCATACAATTTGAATTTGTGAAATGATACCATCTTATTATTAATTTTTATTTTATGGTTATGTTTTTCACCCTATGATTATTGGTTTTTCTCTTGTGCAGCACAAATTCAAATGATTTTGAATAATTCATTTTTTTGATTTTTTTGATAAATAAAAATGTGTATAACGCGAAATCCAAATCTGTCGTCAACTTGACCCAAGATTTTATAATATTTGTATGTATATGATGCAATTTTATGTGATATAATAAATTATCTAAATTTGATGATAATTCACATTTGGAATTTTATTTTATAGTTATCTGTAGTGTGTTTCCTGACTAATATAAATAGCTATTTATCCAATATGTAGAAGAGTCGCATGTTACTATGTTACCATGAAAGGGGGTCGCGATTAATGGTTCATAATAAGCCACAACTCGATAATTCAAGTGGATTTATTTGAAAATTACAAAAAATACACAGAATACCATTCATTTTACCTCGCCAAACCCAGGGATTCTACGGAATATCATTTGGGGATAATATGGGGAATACTACTGTAGAACATCATACTGCCCTTAACCTCAGTGATAGGTAAAGGGGCACGCCAAACATCCTGGCATGGGGCCCCGGTTCGGGATGTGGGGTACATGGCCAAAGCATAATAAAGCAAAAAAAAAAACTGTCTACGATGAGAATTTTCACATTCAATGACTGGTGTAATTTTGTCAAAGAATGCGGAAATTCATTGTATCAATGACGTTTCAGGTTTTTAAATCATTCGCATCTAAATATGATAACCCAACGCACCATTTAATTTATATTACAAAAAAACATTGTGTGGTAAAATAGTTCCCATATACAATATGGCGTGGTTTCACGTTTGAAGAGATGATTTTGAGAGACTCTTTTTATATAAACATCATTTGAAGAAAATGATTTTATGGTAGTTGGTTAACGACGAAATATAGAAAGAATTCCTGTTATTGTTCCAGATATACCTATAATAATTAAGAATCCAAAGAAATCATATTTCTAAATTAAAATATCGTGATTTAGTGACAACGCTAAATACATACCAGAGGAATACCAAGAGTATTTTCGTGGGCTTTCCAGACAGTGAAGATTGTGCCTGTTTTGTACTATTATTTTGTTGATAAATGCAAACCTAAAAAACAACGAAGATCTTAATGTTATCTAGCTTATGTATCTACCTACAGAACCCAAATCATTAAAAAACAAGAGATTATAATATTATTTATCAATAGTTATATTTTTTGTTATTTTAACCAATAGGCAATATTTGAAAAAACATGAGAGCCAAAATTTCTTAAAAACCCTAAATACAGTCAAATTTACAGGTACCAAAACAAAACATTTTTCACATCATTTTTCAATAGTGCACGAACTGTAAAATTTTTGTTTTTTCAAGTGAAAAACAAAATACCTTTTTAGTGATGCGTGTGTGTAAGTAAAGTGATTGGTATTATTTTGATTACATATATGTAATTATTTTCGACGGTAATAATTTTCGAAATTTCCATGTCGCGCCAAATTGCATTAAATCCATTAACCAATGGTTATACGGGTTCAAATCTCGTCGAGTTTCGTATTTGTTTTCAAATATGATTTTTTCTAGTGGGTATATATCTGAGGTGTTTTCAAGTTATGTATGTTCAATATATGGAATGTTACATTCTCAAAATCTTGTGAATTATTCATTGAATAAAAGAAATGGTTAATTCAAAGATGTTTATTTATTGAGTGTTTTTATGTATTCATATTGGATCAATACAAGCAAGCAAAAATAAAACATCTGGTAGGTCGTGCCATTTATTTCAACTTTAATAGTATGCTTATAGTTAAGCACATATCTACTAAAATGTAGTCTATACAATTATTACGCACTTTTTTGCTATTCAAATCATTTGACGACCTCCGTGGACGAACGGTTAAGATTCTCGTCTACGAATCCGGAGATCGCATGTTCGAACGCGGCGTGCTAAGTCAATTTTATTTGATTCATATGTGTTATTTTACGTTTAATTACTATAAAATATTATAGTATAGTATACTTGCGGCAAGTTCCGGAGCGGTGGATACTCTCAATATCGTGAAAGACAATTCAGAATCGAAACGTTGCTTGAAATGACTTCTAGTCCAAATACTAAACAAAAAAGTATCAAAATACTAAAAGTATTTTGATATCCATTAAAAACCCACTTAGGGTTTGCAAAGTATTTATAATATTACAATTAATAATAAGTATACAAAGTCATAATATTGTTTCAACGAATAAGAAAATGTATTCTGTCTTCATCTATACGTATAGTATTTAAGCAAAGGCAAACGGCCTATCTGAATAGTCTTGATAATGGTGTCACTTTATTCAGGTGTAAACAATGGACCCGTCTCCAGCACCTGTACCTACAGTAAAAAATATTTCTTATGCAGTTTACGCAAAGGATATTTTCGCATATCATTGAAATTATAAAATTTCACGCACCGTTCCCGTTCCGTCTCACCTTCCTATCACCTCTTCCTTGCAGTGGCAACGTCGCACTCTCCGATCAGCTAAAGGCGATTAATAATGAACGGAAATAATCAACGAAGTCACGTTCTATATTCAGGGATAAAAAAGTATATAGGAGCCTATTTACTGCCTTCGAAATTATCACTTACCTTATCAAATTGAGTTATAGGTACCTACGGCATCAGCTCGTCGAGCTGGTCACAACTGCATATAAATCTATACCTGACAATGATCAAGTAAGTGACAAATGAGCCAATAAGTCGAAATGATCAGGTAACTCCGGTAATTTGTGGACGGTTTGATTCACTAACTGCCCTTAGACATACTTATATATATATATATATATATATATATATATATATATATACATAATAACAATAATAATAATAATAATAATAACAAAAAAAATCAAAACATACTTAAGTACAATTTTATACAGAAAAATATAATTTTTAAAAACAAAAAAACATACAATTTTATACAGAAAAATACAGTTTCAAAAACAAAATGCAAATTACATCATTGAAGCTGTCTATGTCTTTAGGGAGTGCATTTACTAATCTTGCACCCCTCGCTAATGGTACCTGATAGGCTTGACACGAGGAAACGGTTCCAATCCAGAATACATCATGGCTGCGACCACGTTGGTAATTGACAGGCGCATGTAACCATCCCTCTCGACAACAGGCAAAAGTGTTTCAAGAGCAGAAGAGACCGACGAGATGCAAGAGAGTGAAAAGTAAGCATGCCTTGTAGAAAGGCAGTCGGAAAATAATCATCTGACGAATTATCGAAAGGAAAATAGTTAAATGTTTTAAAATAAAGACATCGAAGAAATTTCTTCTGGACGCGTTCTAAAATAAGCTTATAGGAAACCTTATAAGGACACCAGATAATCGACCCATATTCAAGAATGCTAAGCACTAATGAGACGTAGAGTGTACGTAATACATTTGGATTCTTGAATGGTTTATGTCGGTAATGGGTCATTTGAATAAGATATCATTAAAAGAATACTGCAAATAGTTATTTATAACTCGAGTCAATTCGGTTAGTTATGCACTTGGATCCATTTAATCGCGAGCTCCTCAATTATACCAGCGACTCCTGTTACCAACCTAACCGCAGCGAATCAATTAGCGTAATACACCAAATCCATCACCGCCCTTCAAAACGCGCGGCCTAAGTAGTGGGCGGGTTCTGGCGGGAAACTTAGGGGTGGAGAGGAAGCTGCGCGCGCAGCTTTTGGCGGGAAATCCATACAAGGTGATCCCTCGTAAGCCTTCCCTTATGCCGGCAAGACGAGCGGACAAGGCGTTATTTCCTATTGGATTACAGACGGGGATTTCTCGCGTCAGAGCTTTTCAGAGCTTTCATAATAAACTGTTTTGCACTCTGGCATCATGCTAAAAAACAATTGCTGATGTATTATTTCAAAAAGCTTTACACAATGTATTATAATCTTGGCCAGTGTATATTTTGAAGGCCAATATTTATATTGGCGTTTGACGAATCTTTAGTTTTTGTTTGTTCAGATGGTAGTATGCACTGAACAGATAAAAAATAGAATTCCGATAGGCAATATTAAATACACTACATTTTGTCCTAAATGTGTCTGAGTGTCCTAAGTCAATGAAACACGCATTTTGCACGTCAAATAGTGTGTGTACTACACCAATATTAAATGTGCGGCAATGCATAAACCGAGAGCAGTTGTCAGTATTCGACGTATGGCGTATTCTTGATACGTGTTTACGTTTTTCCCGGATTATTCCTTACTTGAGATCGGTTATCTGCTACTCCTTACCCGTTAGGTATTTCAATTCCCATTATTTCTGAGTTCCCTGATAGTAAGCTTTTGCATTTTAATTATATTCTTCTTATTGTGCCATTCAGTGACGTCCCGTTGGGGTAAGCATGCCATATACTACCTGGGGGCGGCACATTATAAAGGCGATAAATGAAGAAACAAATACAATGATTACAACCTTTGGAAGCAGTGACGGTTTTCTATGATGCTGTCGCTTCGTAAGAAAGTACAGACATATTATTTTTAATTTCTTTTATTGTGATAACTGTCAATTCATGGTGGCACTGCATTATATTATTGATTAGTTTAATAAAACGCAAAATTTCTTGGTACTTATTCCACTTTTGATAAATAGATCTGGACCGGTTTCGTCCGCTTCAGAGGGACATTTTCAACTGAATAATATATATACGAAACCGGTCCAGATTTATTTATTAAAAATGGAATAAGTACGTACCAAGAAATTTTGCGTTTTATTAAATTAATCAATAATCTTATTTTTATTTGAAATCACAAGGGTGGTTCCAAATATGTCAGCGCTTCCAATCTTTATGTACCTAAAACCACGGCTACTTGACAGTAGTGGTTTTAGGTACGTGGAGGTCTGAGGCGTTGCCCCCCTTGAGACGTTTTAAAACTAAAATATGGGTACATTTTAACGAAGCGACTGCATCGGAAAACCGCGACTGATTCTAAAAATTGTAATGATCGTATTCGTTCTTACATTTGTCGCATTGTCTGTCTGCTCCCACGGGACGTCACTGGAGGTCGGTCACCATCAGAGCAATCGTTACTCTATCAGCTATTGCTTGTAACAGTTTGGCGGAGCTACACTTATACCAATCACTGAAGCTTGAGCGTGAACAACAAACATTGTAGACATAACGAAACAGAATTCAGGACGTTCACAACATGAGATATAAATTGAATAAAACTGGTTCTATTCAAACAAGTTAAATAAAAATATATACTTATCTAATATAACATAGCAAAAATATTACCCTCACAAGACAGAAGAAATAATAATAATATAAACAATTAAAAATAATCAAAAACAATATGCACAGCATATCACTGAAAATGTGTCTTTGGGGAGCGTATTAACTTGTCTTGCCCCCCTCGTTAAGGGTGTCTGATAAGCTTGACACAAGGAAACGGTTCTGACTTCTAACCCAGAAGAGTTCATGGCTGAGACCACATAGGTAATTGACAAATTTAAATTCTTTGAGACGTTAGGAAATCATCCCTTGTGAGAGCAGGCAAAAATGTCTCAAAAGCAGAAGTGACCTACGAGATTCAAGAGAGTGAAAAATCAGCATGCAAATAAAGGCAATACAAACATGGACCCTCCAAACCAACCGGCCCCGTACCACACTCATCGTACCGAAACATCAGAAGTTGTTTACGCATGAGAATGTCTCAGGAGCAGATACCCAATACTGAGGTCACCACGCTCTCAAGTGAGCTTTGACTGAGTTTAATGAAAGACATAATTTAGTGCCCTGGGAGAGAAAGGCAAAAAAAGCTGAATCAATATGGGCAAAGAAAACTACGTGAAGAGATCTTCACGTCAGCAATATTTTTTTTTAATGAAATATAATTGGGCCTTATGGCGAACAGGTTGGACGGCCCGATGGGTCCAGCAACTGGTTAGACCAACTTGAGCATCTCTTCCCTCTCGGAGCACATTCTCGGAAATTCCCAGAGGATGTGATTTGCATCCTGTAGTTCTCCGCTACATGGACATATTGGCCGGGTAACAAGTCCAAACTGATAGAGCTTGTCAGTGAATCCATCATGGCATGTCAAAAACTGACTGGTGTAGTGGTTAGGAGTCAATTTGGTTATCTCCAATCGCCATTTTATATTCGAAAAGAACACACATGTGTACCTGCCCTTGGTGGAAGCATCCCACTTTCGCTGCCAGGTCTTCGACGCCGCATCCTGAATACTATATTGAAAGACTGGAATTGACTAATAAGACTATATGGAAAAATTGGAATAAGTAATTAACTGTAGATGGCAGATATTTCATATTTTTTCTTTACAATATATATATATATGTAAGATATAGGTCAGGGAACTACATAATGGGTAAGGCGATAGCAGGTAACCGACTCGAGTAAGGAAGAATCCGTGTTAAACTTACACACGTGTCAAGAATATGTTTTACGTCGAATACTAAAAACTGCTCTCGGTTTATGCATTTACGCTCATTTAATGTTGGTATATTACACACACTATTGCACGTGCATAATGCGTGCTTCATTTTCGTAGGAAACTCACACATTCACTTCTTCAACATGCGGCGTATTGAATATAGCCTATCGGTATTCTATTTACTATCTGTTCTGTGATATAGGTATTATACATATAAATTATGATACATACTTTTAATGCTCCATTCCAATATGATTATAATAAGCTGCTCTTCAGCGTCTTTGGTTACACTATATATTGGAATTTTACATCTTACTTTGAATTAAATGCCTAAGTCTCATTTTAACTCTTTTTATATCGAAGTAGGGTAAAAGTTCCTGTATTTCTATTATGTTCTTACAAGACACGTTGCTTGCTTCTCAGCAGGGAAACGTCTTATTAGTTTTCACAATGTTGTCGGAGTCGGAGAGAGGGTGGGTCAGAACTTTCAAACAACATTGAAGGGATCGAAAACTAAGTCTCGTCGATCCTTATTTATTTTTAATTAAGTGTTATTAATTTTAATACTATTTCTATACTTCGGAGTCTAGGTGTCTGTTTTTAACCTAAATTGTCAATATGTCATCTATTCGTAGTAGATTTTTGGGTTTCCACCGTGTGTCCTTCTTCCTTATTTATTCGACGTTTCTCAACGTTTACTTGACAGGCCATTGAAATCCATAGAAACCCTGAAAATATTAATAAGGATGATGGATTACGGTTAAATACGTCATGGCTTCCGGCACTATCAGCAAAATCCAATATTCGAGCCGGTATCCCTGGTCGTAACGATTGACAGATTACTCTGAGCAACGTTTGCTCTTAGCTAATCGGATTCCTTTTGACATTCTTAGAGCAACGTTTACATTCACATACCGATACTAAATTTTCATCATAAAACATATCATCTCTTGATAATGGCCTCTGCAAAGAGCCCGAAACGTCGAGTAACGAAGGAAGAAAGACACACGGTGGAAACCCAAAATCTACTATGATAAAAAACAACCGTGAAAGCCTCAAACATTATACGTTACCTAGTGAATTCAATTTTTTTATTCTATCAGTACAGAGATCAGGAAATTCTAAATCCAAAAATTTAGTCTCTTCATATTGAGCGCCTGAAAAAATCTTCTAAATTGAAAATTTTTTGAAATCAATATTCACTCCTTCATATGTAGGTACAAACGGTAACGTCTCGTGGGGGTAGGCAGATCATGTGTTGTTTAAGAGTGGCACATCATAAATGATGGCGAATGAAAGAACAAATATAATTATAACAACTTAGGTACGCAGACAACGCGGCCCTTCATTAGAAAGTATCGATATTTATAATCTTAGATACCTATAAGCTTAAAAATTATGACATAGGTACTCGTACATATTATAGTGTTGTAATGGCGGTTTGTCGCATAGATACAACTTTTACAAATTTGCCTCCAAATCAGTCAGCGCCACAGACTTCCACATACATAAAGTCACCGTTTTTTGAGAGTAGGTTCCGTGGAAATGTTCTAATATCAAGTAGATCATGTGCTTGTCATTTTAAAGAGTTTTTGTGTATTTGTCTGTTTAAAATAAATAATAAGATACGTATGTACGAGAGGAGTTCCATAAGTTCGCGGAATGGGACGGAAAGAAAAGAATATATATATGTTTTATATTTTTATTTTACAACGTTTTTCTTAGGTCGTATTCTTATTTGTCCAGTACAAATCTTGCAATCGATTTTTAACTAACTTCCCTTTTTTGACTAGCTAGACATTTGAAACTTTTAGAATATATCCGAACACGATGACAATGCATTTTTTATTACTTTTAGCCATCTTTAAGTAGAATTGAATTCATTTTTAGTTAATTTAGTTTTGTATGAAAAGTTATTTCGATACCATTATTGGTTGTTAGGGAGTCCTAGCTACTAAAATATTAAATAATATATACGTTCGTTACTATGGAAATCAATATGAAATGACATTTCATTATTCAGTATTTCTGTCAAGTACAAATTTTTTTGATCCTTTAAGCTGGTCAAGTTAAGTTTATATGATTCAACAGAAAATTTAAAAACATTGTACATAAAAAGTTATTTTTATCTTGTAATTATTTCAATATAATCTCCTCGGACATCAATACACTTCTTTGATCTATCGATTAATTTTTTTAAAATAAAAATATTTCGCCCGACCTAGGGTCATAATGATGAAGCCACATTTTATCTGCCGTAACAATTTTCTTGATAAGTTCCTCTTTATTGACGCCAGACAGCTTTAAAAACTGCTCAGAAAATTCCACACGGTAGATGTGGCATAAGCATTCGTGGCACCCATCTTGCGCTTACCTTTGACATTCCAAGATTTTCCTGTATAATTCTAAAAATTGTTGGTTTGGATAGATAAAACATTTGTGCGATTTAAATTAGTTTTAACTCACCATTTTGCATAACGGAATCTTCAATTTTTAATACATTTTACGTGTAGTGACTTCACTTGGCCTTCCACAACTGTCATCATCTTCTAATGACTCTCTACCTTGTTTAAATAATCGTGGCCATTTGTAAATAATGGTTTTACCACAACAAAGAGTGCCATAGACCAATTTCATTTAATTTTGGATGGTTTCCACACCCTTACCCTGTTTTGTGAGGAATTTAATTACTGCACTGAGCTCAATATTTGACATTTAAAATTAAAATTATCATAGACTTTCATTTGTTCTTTTGAATATTGGAAACGATTTATTGGAACTATCAACTTTAAATTGCACAAGTATACCTAAATAGGATTACCTAATAAGAACCACGTTTTTTAATTGTCTGTTGAATCATATAAACTTGACAATTCTATGTATTAATAAATACTTTTTTTTGTACTTGATAGAAATACTGAATAAATATGGAATACTGAAATGTCATTTTATTGATTTCCATAGTAACGCACGTATATATTAATAATTTAGTTGCTAGGACTAGACACACAAGAAAAAATGTGTACCTACTGGACAAACAAGAATACGAGCTAATAAAAACGTGGTAAAATCAGTACCTACCAGAGCATCAGTCGACTGGAAACACTGTATTTTACAACGATGGTTTGGCGATTGAGCGTTTCGTCTCATTTGAAAATAATAAATAGGAGCCCACATCCATCTGCAAGTATTTTTATACTATAAATTATTGACTTCTTAGAATAATTGGTTTAAATTCTCTGTTAAAAATAATAGTGTTTTACTTTTTATACAAAACAGAATTAACTGAAAATGAATCCAATTCTACTTAAAGATGGCTAACAGTATTAAAAGAATGCATTAGTATCGTGTTCTGATATATTCAAAAAGTTTCAAATGTCTAGCTAGTCGGGAAGTTAGTTAAAAATCGATTGCAAGATTTGTACTGGATAAACCACCACCGGAGAAACAAGAATACGACATAATAAAAACGTTGTAATTAAAATATACTAAACAGAATATTTTTCCAAAAGAAAAAAAAATTTGCACGTTATTCAAGCGTTACACAATTTTGTCCTTTAATCTATAAACATAATTTTCCAAAAGGTTATCCTCCTCTGCCGTGAAGAGTCCATAGACCTCTGGAAGAGGGAAAATGATCGCCTTCGCATTTTTATGGAGGCATTTCTCTTTTTAGAGGGTCGTATAAGAGTCCGCTCTTCCTTAACAATATATGAGACGTTTTTCCTTCGCTAACAAAGCTGCATGACTTAGAATCCTTTGTCGAGACACGAGAAGCCTTAAAATAGTTGCTACTTTTCTGTTATATTGAAATAAAAGAACTATGAACGCTACAGGATTGGTTTGCTCGTAATAAAAATGGATAAAATCGATGTCGTTGTCTTCGCATTGATTTCATAATAAGGCATTTGATTTTTATTATTTCGGTCAGTATTTTAAAAGATTTTTTTATGTCGCGGCACCAGTGACGTCACGCGGGGGTAAGCAAGTGGCGAAGGGTGGAGGTAGGCTGTGAAGATTCGACATAAATAGTCCACACTAAAATTTGTCAGTCATACTCATATTTGTTTTCATTGAATTAAGAATACAAATTGCAGATAGCGTTGCTTAGTTTATGAAATTCAACAAAACACTATCTAGACCAAACGATAATAGTAGAGCTAAGGGTCGTATGCATGAGATTCTCAAAAACCTTACAGGCTATATACTGCACGTTTGTATGCATGAGTACAAACGTAATTCGTTGTTTAGTGACTAGTAGATAATGGCAATCTTATAAAATTACATTCCCCGATCAATAATTCAAAATTTTGAAATTGTCAATGTGTCTGAAAGTGTGCGAACGGTACCATATAAATTTAATAATTATAAATTAATTATTATAATGAATTTTCAATAATTTATCAGTTATTTTATCACATTTATTTTATAATTCTACTGTACGAAAGGATAAAGTATTGCCAGTAAAAATTTCCATTTAGTGGCAATACTGAATACATACATATTATTATGACTAATTTCACTTCAATTAAGAGATGTCAAAACAGAATAAGAATAAATGACAGAAATGCAAATGCTTTTAGATAATAATATGTAATGATCTCTGTATAATATTATCATTTATACCAATCACCATATGACACTAATGATGTATCCAGTGTATTTGAGAATTGTGCCTTGTTTATTACAGTTAACTTACAATAATTAACTAGGTGGGTAGGTACCATAATATTTTGAAGAATGCTTCCAATTGCATATTTTAATGCCAGATACAGCAGTAGGCACCTATTTTTGCGGTCGTTAAGCGGAGATATTTTATCGTAATCTTACGTAAATCCATCTTATCTCTCCATGAGAAATATTGCGCTTTGTAAGCGAAATAGGTACGAGGCATTGTATCAGTTACCTACTAAAATGACATTTGAAAGCGACAGATGAAGCAGCCATTTTGAATGGCGCGTGACGTCAGATTTCTTACGTCACAAACAGTGCTATACACTATATGATGGAAAATCGGTTAAATAGCTTATAAAGAATTTGGGAATCTCATACATACGGCCCCTAGGCTGTGGACATCTGACATAAATAGTCCACAGTAAACTTTGCTAGTCATACTTATTTGTTTTCATTAATTAATTCAAGAATACAAATAATAGCAGATGTTTTTTTTAATTCTATTAAACCCTGTCAACTGCAAACTATAATCAATAAAAAATATTCTTATATTTATAAAATATCTAGAATTATGTATGTTTTAATAGCATAATTTTAGATAATTTATGGATTGAAGAATACCTTTTATCTATTATGATTTGGTTCAGGCAGGGTTTAATTGATTTTTTTAAACTATCCAATTTTAAATATCTACTTAATATTGATAACACAAAATACAGCCAAAAGAAAAAATCTTTTTTGAAAAAGTAAGACACCCGGCAGGAATCGAACCTGCGTATCTTGGGTATCGCGCCCTGTGCATTAACACTATGCTACGACTGCCATGATTAATTGCGACAGATTTTAGCTATTGGCCTTTTTATTACCAGCTCATAAGCGCTCTCCAAATTGAGTTACGGTAGGCGATCGGTTTTTATATTCTATATTAAAGTATTTATTACTTTAATTACTAACCGACATCACGGATCACTCCAATATTTTCTGTTGTAACTTAGTTGAACTTGCTAAGAGAGTTATTTATTTTTATATAAAGTATTAGGCATGATAATTCTCAATCCGCAATAAAAAATATTATGTTAAGAGCAAAATGAATAACACTACTATGTAGTAGATAGAAACTGATTAAAATTCTTCGTCTACTTTCTATATAACATCGTAACGAACGTCAATTTATTTTATTCCACAGTACGGCGCCCAATTGTTCTGGCGCCCAGTTGTCCCATTCCCGGTTAGGACGTTCTGGCTTGTGTACCTACTACGTCTGTCTACGGAAACTGTCATTAGTATAAAATCGAACAATTCTCACGTATGACAAGGCCACCAAGCAGATAAACGCAGAAGTCAATTCGACCCCTCGATGTCGATTGCGAGGACCCCTTGTTTGACCAAGTAACATAGCGTTTGTTTAGCAAACATACGTAGGTGAGCGACAAACGTGTCATCACGTTTACCTTTCTGTAATGGATTGATTGCTTTACCATCGATTATAATAGGTCGTGAGAAAATTTGTCGCGAATAAATAATAACATTTAGTAGCTAGGTACTTCCGACCATAATTAATGTCTAAAACTCTAAAATAAAGTTTACCGTCCACTCTGCGATCCTCCTTAGCCGGCTCTCACATCAAAACTCGTCTCGTGTGCCGAACAAACGTTCCGAGAACTGAGATCCAGTGTTGCTTGTGAATAACGCGCATATCAACCTAGCCACAGTCGCGCGTAGCCTTCGAAACGTATAGATATTATTTGAATGCGGTGATCGGTGAGCCAGTATATGAATGACCAATTCGTAGGTGTTTGCATGTGACTCCGACCCTTCGACTCGGAGCCCGAGAAGGATGGAACTCGTCGATTGGAAAAGCAAATATTTTTTTCATACGAAACAGTCGCGTTCGACCAATCTGCGGAGCTCTATTTGACAACGTGCGTTTTGTTATTTGTGTTGAATAACGATGACGTTGATCTGACGTCATTATTATTCACAAAATACACGTTGCCGTCCGCAGGTTGGTCGAATGCGATCGTTTGGTTTGAAAAAAAAACTTCTACCGTTGCAATCGGCAAGTTGGATGCATCTCAGGCTGCGAGTCGAAGACGCTAGGACGCATACGAACACCTAAGAATTGGTCATTCCTATACCGGCTCGCCGATCGCCTCATCCAAATATCTATACGTTTCGAAGGTTACGTGAGACTGTCGCTAGGTAGATGTGAGCGGTCTTCATATGAAACACCGGATCGACGTTCTTGGAAGGTTTGATTTATGGCTGTGCGGCTGACGAGGCGAGTTTAGATGTGAGAGCCGGCTTACACACTGACAACGTAGCATTTGCATTGGTTCTACAATAATTACTGATGAAAACATTCAAACTGGTTACATCCTGCACGTTAGCCTACAATATTACTGAGCTAGTCAATTTTGGTGATATTAATTACAGCTGTAAAAAATGTCCCTCTGCAACATGCTTTTCCACTGTCATTAAAAATCACAGCTATTCTCACAATTAGCTGTGGCGAGCTCTGAATCCGTGACCCCAAGAGTCAAGCAAGCGGGCGCAGAGCCCACTGAACCGGAGCGCCACGCGCCCCCGCAAAAGAAGTCACTTCCCAGCGTTTTAACTGCGCGTAGATTTTATCAATTACCACCCTTTGATAAAGGCACAGTCATGAATGACGGATACTTGGCATTTTTAAATATTATAATTTAATTTATTATTTTAAGTCGAATATATAAAAAAAACATTTTATCTTTTCGATGGCATTTTTGGTGATGATTTTATATTCAATATAACCCCGGTTTAATATTTTTTAATTAATAAATTTAAATAAACTGGCTGCAATATAATATAGTACCGCTTACCCTGATAAGGACAAGTTGAGCGGTCTAGACTCTAGAGTCTAGACCAGTACTTTTTAAACTTTTTAACGTACACATGTATAAATCTAAAAAAAATGCAACTGCACGTTCCATGCTTACAGCGTCTTGTCAATTAAAAAACAAACCCAGCATTTCCCGGATACAGTTTCTATGTACAGGCACAAATGTCTATAAATTGAAATTCTTCTGTTACTGTTCGGTTATCAAGAATGCAGCGGAAAACACATTTTGAAAATAGCCGATAAACTGGAGTATTTGTTAGGTTAACCTAACCAAATCTAACCTAACCTAACCTAACTTAACCTAACGTAACCTAACCTAAACTAACCCAAACTAAGAAATAATTCAGTATATCGGGTATTTTCTAAATGTGTTTTCCGCTGTATTCCTCATAACCGAACAGTACCTACCATTCTTTTTATTTATATCAAATCGACCTTCAATACTGTGACTATACCTAAATAAGATTTGACATAAATAAAAAGAATTTCACGTTATTCAAATTTATATTTTTATAATAATCGATATTTTTTTAAATTATTTATAAAAAATATTAAAACTATAAATTAGTCAAAAATCTCTCAGATAATGCTTAGAAACTTAATAAAATTTTATTAATAAATATGACCATAAATATGTTATAATAAGATGGGGACGATATAATAAGAATTTTTAAATTGTAGGTTTATCCTTGACTTACAATAAAAAAATCTTTTTAATGTTTTCAGATGTCTACATATTTGTTAGTTAATACAGTTGAAATTTTAAATTATCAAAAAAATGTCTCAAATTGCAAGCTTCATATTTCTCCACCAGGTGCCTCTGGTAGAAAGGCTGAGTAAAGACATCACCTTAACTTGGCGGATTTACAAAATAGTTATACATATTCGACTTAAAAAACTTCGAAACTTCGAAAAAACGACAGCAGTCGTATCATGAGTAAAGTACGCTCTATATCCCGATGCTTGCGCATTCACTCATTTGATACTCTACGGGATTTTATTATATCATAAATTTATATGTAATAACGCACTAAAATGATATAAAAATAAATATTTTTAAATAATACATGATTAATATTTTTTTACAACTTATAAATAAAAAGTTGTATACAAATAAAAGGATTTATTTTGTAAAATTTGGATTCGGTCAAAATGCCGCACTTCAGACCCTAAAAGGCCGCAGGTTCGTCACCCTAAGGCTAGGATAAAGTAACCAAAATCATCGCCGACATCTGATAATGGATATGGTACAAGAAGAAGAAGGCGTGAGCACTGTTGGCATTAGGGAATGCAATACCGAATGAAAATTTCAATACCGGTTTTTCGGTATTTCTTATTGAATACCGGTACTTCTTAAACATTATAAAAACAGAAGTAGGTGCTTATCAATAAACAAAGCTATTAAAATCTTTTTAAAATATAATTTTGTAGCAAAAATCTACATTCCTATATTTATTATGTTGAAATTTAAAAATACGTATTGGTCATAATTGTAGAACTAGTGATTTTTTTACAAATAATTTGAATATATTGATAATTTTAACTAAAGCCCTCAAAAATTCATCAAGACGTGCAAATAAGTCCGGCTGCAGGAAAAGCTTCTTAAATTCAACATTCAACGCTTGTACAGTCATCAATAATTATAGAATTTTCGTCATGGATGTTTTCTATTTCGAAATAATATTATGATAATTCATCGCGAAAACTACTTATATAAATATATTTGATGAAGTTTGTTTTATTATTTTTTCACCTCTGTTGGATTTACTCAATATATTTGCATTTTAGCAGCACATAACTTATAATTCATTTTCAAAAACCGTAAACGAGTGTGTTTTTTTAATACAAAAAATTCCGGTATTTTGGATTTTTAAAACCGGTATTTCGGTATTGATAAATACTGGAATACCGGTATTGCAATCCCTAGTTGGCATATTATTTATATATTTTTTGAATATTTTCTTTCTTCCTTGTAATCGTAACTGCGCCACTATTTCATTCCCTATTAAGTGAGCGTGTAAAACTTGCTTCATATAAATCTGACACCCCAATAAATGTATAAATAAATGCCGTGACCATTGTTTCGCCTTTTAGTGAATCTTCATATCATTATGCTATTTGTAAACGTGGGGTGATGATGTAACTGTGCCCAAATAATATAAAAATTAAAGTATTCGGACGTTAGGTAATAAAATAAATGTTTGGACAATACTTATGGTCGTTTTTTTTTAATAAACTATTTCTTTTATTCAACGAATAAGACACAAGATTTCAGAATGTAACATTACATATACTGAATAACTATACCTACATAATTTGAAAACATCTCATGCATATACACACTAGAAAAAACAATTTTGTAGAAAGAAATAAAATACGACACTAGACGGGACTTAAACCTGTATCTGCTGGATTCGCGCCTGTATGTTTTTCCAATTAAACTACGGGCATCTTAGTTAATTACGATTAGTTTATAATTAGTTAGTAACGCACGTATATATTAATAATTTAGTTGCTAGGACCCCAGACCCCTAGCAACCAATAATGGTATCGAAATAACTTTTCATACAAAACAGAATTAACTGAAAATGAAATCAATTCTACTTAAAGATGGTTAAAAGTATTAAAAAAATGCATTGGCATCGTGTTCTGATATATATTATAAAAGTTTCAAATGTCTAGCTAGTCGGGAAGTTAGTTAAACATCGATTGCAAGATTTGTACCGGAAAAATAAGAATACGAGCTAAGAAAAGCGTTATAAAATCGTCGTAATTAATTAAGATGCCCGTAGTTTAATTGGAACGTACTTCATAAAACTTATTTTTTTAAATTAGTAGGTACAAATTACCTTTTTGATAGAGTGCTGAAAATCCACTCGGCTTGAATGCTTTTCTAATATTTATGAATCGGAATTTTGATTTCGGACAATTATCATTCATACATATTATTATGCTAAGTGTAAATTTAGTATTTTTATTGAAAGAGAAATATGGTTATGTTAGGTTTTGTGAGGTATTCGTTTGGTCAATACAAACTATCGAAGTATAGTATTTGATGGTTAGTTAGAATATAAAAAGTAATTAACGGTTCAAACTATTCTTATGAAAAAGACAACATTAATGTTTTGTGCACCGCTTATACCAAGATTCAAAACCATCCACCTTCATAAAACTCCAGAGGCTAAACTGGGCAGGCCATGTCCAGCGCATGCATGAGTCACGGATACCGAAGAAGATCCTCGAAGAAAACCCAGGGGGAAAAGGCCAGTGGGAAAGCCACGCACACGATGGGGTGATAACATTACAAAAGATGCCAACCAGCTGTTAAAAATCAGGAACTGGAAAAGACGTTCGGAGGACCGCTCCGGCTGGAGGACGGCGCTGGAGGAGGCCAGGGATCGACTTGAGCTGTAGCGCCATCGAAGAAGAATGTTTTGTGCAGAATACCGGGCATAGTTTCTACTTGTACCTACTTCAATTGTCGACAATATTTTTGATTTTCAAGGTTTCCGTATATTGTCTTGATTTTTCAGTGTATGCTGGAACTACTGAAATATTATTTGTAATTTATTTTTACGTCTAATAATTATGCACGGAATAGGTCACAAGTATTTTGAACCAGTGGGAAATAAATTAGTAAATGTTGAAATTGTGTTTTTATTTAGTCCAGCGGTAGTTAAAGCGCTAATGGCGACGTGTGCTGGCGCGTGCCGCCACCTCGCGTTTCCGCTGGATGTATTGTGTCCTCCTTCCGGACGCCGCTGGCCTGCCTTTGTTTGTCAGTGCAGTCCGGCTTACACACGCCCCCCTTTTCATTGTTTTTTGTTTTGTTTGGACAATAAAGGGTATTTCACGATACAATGAGTATGTACTCACTAATTATTTAGTATTTTAATACAAGCCAGTTAATAAATACGTATGGATGGTATTCATAATCAACGAAATACACAAATAAATAATAACGTAATAGCATATAGATTTCAAATGTGTATTTTTTAATGATTAGGTGATTCATACAATTAACAGATTATCGTAATAATATGATAAATTTTAGTCTTAGAAATTTTACTCGTAGTGACAAACAGTAGTTATTTTTATTTTCCGACCATATCCAATCCTAATAAAATCATATGGGCTTCCACAGAGTGGAGGTTTGTATTGACAGATTTTGTTTTTACGAGAAATGGATGTCAGACACTTGCTCAACCTATTAGGTCCATACTCTGACTCATACACAATATGTGTAGGTACTTGCCAGACCCAGGATTCGAACCTGGGATCCACGACGATATAGGCCGACGCTTCCATGCAACCATCATGGGCTTATAAAGCAAACTTAAAAAAACAAACAAAAATTAACTTTAATCAAATTTATTACAGCTACAGCCAACAAAAACAATTTAATGAGAAGGGTGTGATTGCATATTTTTACACAATAAGTCAATATCCTCCTTAATTTCCTCCGAAGTCTCCGTTGAAAAATACAACCTGTGTTTATTTTCTATTACCAGTAATGATGAAAATGCTATTTCGCATTGGTATGTTGTCGCAAAATGAATTATGATTGACAATGCTGGTTTTGCGTTTGACGGATATTCTCCCTCCAGGGCTCCCTATTTGAGAAGTACCCACTGGTATTATAGTTGATTCAGCACATGTCTATAAAGCTGTGGATTGCGGGTTCGATTCTACGGCTGACAAAAAACATGTTTTTCAATCCTATTTTTTTAGAGCAATGACGTAGTAAATTGGGTAAATAATTAATAAAAACATTTCATAAACTATATTATATTTATAATAATATAACCTCCACTCTGTAGAGGTAATGGTAATTTGCCTACTTATCAGTGGCGAAGAGTGTTTGTTTAATGGAGGTATACAAAATGTAAATCAGTTAATTACCATGTTCGTTTTTAAGTCCATCATATTATAGTCTATTAAAATTTCTTCATCTGTTATTGTCAGGTGTGTACCATCGTATCTTGCAAAACTCATCATTATCGTTTATGGTACTACAACCCTGAGCGGGTCTTGGCCTCCTTTAAAAACTTCTTCTATCTTGGACAATCTAGCGCTGACACTATCCAGTTGCTTTGATAGAGCATTATTTAATCTTCTGTGGCACAGTCCAACAATCTCTATTTCGGCCGTCCAGATATTCTCTTGCCCTCGTGGTGGTATATCCTCCGGCATTCTATGGACGTGGCCGATCCAGCGCTGTCTGCATTTTCATATGTCACGTGATCTTTTTCACTCCTATAAAGTGTGTACAGCTCCTCATTATACATTGACCTCCAAATGCTTCTTGAATAGCCCTAAAGATTCTTTTCAAAACTCTCCTCTTTAAAACATAAATTTAATATTCTCTCGTCCTGTTTGCTGAGTGGCCAGCATTCTGATCCATACATTCATTCTAAGCACAGAAGAGTTTGCGAAACTATTGATGACATTTTACGGTACACATGGAATCTCTCACGGCACATGGGTTGGCAGACACTGGTTAAGGTATTTGTTATCCTTCAAATCACTACTCTAATCAAAATGGTGGTTAAAAAAATGATCATTTCTTTCTACCTAAACAATAATTGGTACAGTTCGGTTATGAGGAATACAGCGGAAAACACATTTTGAAAATACCCGATATACTGGATTATTTGTTAGTTTGGGTTAGTTTAGGTTAGGTTAGGTTAGGTTAACCTAACAAATAATCCAATATATCGACTATTTTCAAAATGTGTTTGCCGCTGTATTCCTCATAACCGAACTGTACCCAATAATTTTATTATAAAATAATAATACTTAAAATCGCGATATTGAAATACCCCATATTATCAGCGTCTTATATTCATATTATGTGCTATCACTCATGTTTTTTTAAAACACCACAATACATATAATTTTATTTTATACTTATTTGTTTTGACGATCAATAATATTAGTAGATATGAAATGTTTTACTGTCAACGATTATTTAAGACACTAGACTTGAAAAGTGCTTCTTTTATGATTGTTTACTTTACGCCCTAAGTTTTGTTTTGTACCTACCCTTCTTCTTTAAGTATACCTGACAAGTGTGCTCTTTTTCTCAGATCTCCACATAATGCGTCTTTCCAAAAGTCACCCTTCGCCACTTGTATATACTGATATATTAAAATAGTCATTCTAACTGGTTTGCTATTTTTCTAACGCGTTTTAATCTGTGAAATATATTTGCCTGTATCAAAATAATTTAATTCATTTTTATATAGCATTATCACACAGGTAAAGTAATACAATTCACACAAAAAAGACATCATCATAAAACATTTTATTTTCGAAACATTACATTTTTTAAAACAAGCGACGCGAAAACACAACCATTTAGAATAGAAAAACAAAAATAATAAACAATACATTATCCAGTGTTGCCAGCCACTTACTTATAGTATTATTTCGAGTTGGCCGCAGCACATTTTTGCATTGCGTCTAAATATATTATTATTCGCGGAGAAAGGAGGAGATGACAAATATGGACCGGAAGTGATCCATTTCGGCGGGAACGGTTCGCCGGAAGTCGTCCATTTTGTGGAAAACTGCGAGAGCCACCGCACATACCCCTCACATATTTATAATAATTTTATTATATCATGAATTTCATATTAATAATTCTCAAACTTTGAGTAAATAATTAATTTTATCAAGTATAAATACATGGTTATAAACTTAAATTCATTTTAAGCGATTGTAAGATAAATATAATATAGACTTTAAAGTAATAATTGAAATACTTTTTATTCAAGACTAAGACAAGAGAAGCTCTCGCCTAGATTGCAATCAACGTTTGTGGGTGTAAGTATCATGCAGTTTATTTTTTCTATAACTTTTTATAATACCTAGGTATATTTCGGACGGTGTCTCAAACTATATAATGTATTCTTTTCAACACTTCAACGGGTCATAAGACCCCATGAATTTAGTGTAGTGAAACAGTAGTGTTATAATAGTCGACCGTTCCGAAGATGGGTTTATAGCTTGAAACGGCTGTCAACGTAAATAAGTCAATTAAAGTACAATAATTATTAACACCTAACACACATGTAAATTATACGTAAGTATTACATTAAATTTCATTGTAGCACAGTTCGCCGAGAGCTTTCTTATCGGAAAGAGATGAAAAAAACACGCGTTGCTCTGTATTTATAATTTAATTATACATATTCATATTTTCTACTGTCTTTCACTGAGTCACTTACGTCACTGAGTGCCATATACCAACTGAGATCGATCCACTGCTGGATGAATACTTTCCCTAGCTCCTTCCACTCCTCTCAGTGTCTAGTAATTCTCTGCCACGTAGGTACATTCACTGAACTGTATCACTTTGACGATCCAATTTCTATGGTCAGGCGGCTCTCGTGGTGAAGTTGGTAAGGCGCTCGCCTTCCACCCGAGAGTTCCTGGGTTCGATTCCCGGTCGTGACAAAAACATTTATGTGTTTTTCTCAAAGCCTGGGTGTTTGTGATTGTTCAAAATTACTAACAACAACCACCTTGTACGAAAAAGCAAGGACATGGTTATTAATAATTCTAAAAAAAAAAAAAAAAATTCTATGGTCATTTAGTGCCTCTTGAGTACCATCAGTACCACCGTATGACTGCATTAACCCAGCGATTGTCCACTTATCAAACGACATATCCAGCCCATTCACATAGATAGTGTATTTTTATCTGCCTCCTTATCCATTGGTCTCGTTTGTGGTCTTTCCGTGTCATGCTTAACACGCGCCGTTTCATGCCACGTTGGGCATTTCATATTTTTTGGATTTCTCTGACATTAATAGTCTATGTTTCACAATAAAATGCTGCCAAAAGTTGGTAAGTCGATAATTTAGGTATTTAGAGTTTACCACGGATATGTCAATATATTAATATAAATGTTACAAAAAAAAAACAAGCTCTTTCGATATAGAGCATGCACATAAAGCACAAAGAAATAAGCATTAGGTATGCATGATTTTAGAGGTGATGTCAAACTTCAAATTGCAATTACTCCATAACATGATTTCGAAACTTACCAACTTTTGGCAGTAACCCACGACAATTTAACGCCTATTAATTTGACTTGTTTTTTTTTTTGAAAAAATTGTAAAAATAGTTTCTAGCATTGGATTGGTTAATGACGGGAGTAATGATAACGTGTCTCGAGTAGGGAATCCAATCCCGAGCCAAAATTCTGATCCCGGGATTACAATTTGACAATCTCGGGATTGTGCATTTTTTTCCATTGTTAATATAAAAATTTTATATTTACAAATTTAATAACATTGATAAAATCGGTCAAAAATAAATCTAGTATAATTTATACTATTTAAGACATTTATTGTTAATATTGTATACGTTCAATCTTGGTAATACATAAGTTTAATGGAGTAAATAATATTGTAATATAAATAATAATGTAAATTTAATATGAGATTGCTGTTTCTGATAGTAAAGACTAAATGAATGGGTTAGCCAGATTTAAAATAGTAAAGCAAATTGGTCAGCCGAATATGAAACTGTCGTAAAACGTATGACATCATGGTGGAATTACTTTGTTAATAATGCGAAGCATTGTTTTTTTCCAATCTTTCTCATTTTTATTAATTTATGTGAAAAAATAAAATGAATCGGCAACTTACACATGGGTATAAATGAAACTTCCTTCAAACTCAGTTTATTTCTAATGTAGTTATTTGTTATTAAAAGTATTTTTTCTGTTAACCATATAAGTTTGGAAACCTCTTTTCCGTCCATTGAACAACTTAACCTCAAATATGAATGGTAAATCTCGCGAATGTATTATTTGTTTCATCCGTTTTTATGATTACCTTTCTGCTTTTATTCAGCAGTAGTTACAGTGCCGTACTGGAAATATAATTTTACCATAATATTATATTCATGTAGATATCTGTACCTCAGAGGCAGACGGATGCAACTCCGTTTTTTGGGGAAAATGAGTTTTTTTTAAGAATCGTCATGCTAAAGGCTTTATCTATTAGTGGGAGAGAGATGAAAGTCCTAGTCCAAGATATGCATAGAATAAAGATGCAAGTGCCATACCTACCTTAGAGGCAGAAGGATGCAAATCCAATAATCCACTAAGATAAAATTCTCTCAAACCGTCTGCAATATGTACTAGACGAGAACCAGCCAGGAGAACGAGCTTTAGAGGAGGATACAGCACTATGGACCATATTATCCAAGTCATCAGAGAAATCAGAGCGGTAACAGGAATACAAGCTGCCGCTATCCATGGGTTTTATAGACTATGAGAAAGCGTTCGATTCCATAAAGAAATTTTCAATACTCGATGCACTCAGTAATCGAGGAATCCCCGGGCGCTATATAAATATTTTCAATAAATATACAGTAGCGCAACAACATCTCCATAAACCATCGCGCATTTCCTATCAGCAAAGGAGTCCGACAAGGTGATACAATCTCACCTAAACTATTTACAGCTACATTTGAAGACTTATTTAGACAACTTGACTGGAATGATACGGGTCCCCATAAATGGAGAATACGTGAGTCATCTACGCTTTGCCGATAACAATAAATAGTAGTTTGCAAGACTCAGAAGGCTTCCAAAGCAGAATGCAGTAACTCGCTGGAGTAAGCAACAAAGTAAGTTTGAAAATAAATGTATCAAAGAATAAAGTCATGTTAAACCGCTTTGCGGGCCAAAAAGAGATCCTCATCAATGGCATTCAGCTCGAACAGGTGAAAAACTACATCTATCTGGCACAATAAGTGTCTATAGATGGATGTATATTTGATGAAATTGTTCGCAGAGTAAAGCTAGGCTGGAGTGCTTTTGGCCGCCTGAATAATTTCTTCGAAAATGCCTAAAGTGCAAAGTGTACAACCAGTGTGTACTTCCCGTAACCACATGCGTGTGAAACACTGAGCCTAAGTAAAAGAGAGATCCAGAAACTTAGAGTAGCACAACGTGGTATGGAAAGGTGCATGCTGGGAATAACGCAAAATGACAAAAAAAGGAATGAGTGGATAAGGGAACAGACGAGGATTAATGATGTGATAGAGTTTGCTAAAAACCTCAAATGGAAATGGGCTGAAACATGGCTCGAAGAAAGGACAATCGTTGGACAAATTTAGTCATCCAGTGGTATATCCAAGAGGTAAAAAACATCCGCAAGGTAGACTTAGAGACCGCTGGATCGATGAAATGATAAAGTTCTGCGGAAAAACGGAAGAACGAGAGAAGTGGAATCAGCTTGGAGATTAGCGAGGCCTTCATGGAGCAGTGAATAGATTCAGGCTGGTGATGATGATGATGGCATAATAAAAATTTAAAAAAAAATGTGTTTTGTTTTGTTATATTTATACCTATAATTTTTTTTAACTTATAAATTGTTTTATTTTGGCTAGGTAAATAAGATACAAATCCACATTAACAAAATATCTTTAGAGGCAGAAGGATGCAAATCCACACTAAGTTTCTTATTTTATTTTTTTTAGATATAAAATTGTATTATATTTATTCCTTTCTTACATATTCCAGAAGTACTTTAATTGAATTAGAATAAAAAAAATAATGATCATTCTATGTATATTTTCTTAGAAGTTATGAGTATTCGTTTAAAATAAAAATTGTTTTTTGGCTCTCCTGAACAATTGGGTATTTGGATTTGCATCCGTCTGCCTCTGAGGTAAAGATATTAATACAGAGATTAACTTCACATCTGGAAGTTATCGTTTTGTTTGATGGGAATATCATTGACGCCAGTTGAAATACAGGAGGGGCACTTGGTGGAGTGAAGGCAGTCGGCTCAAATTCACCTGCGCATCTATTCTATACACAAGACTGCTATCGACAGCTATCGAGGGTAGTTTTGTATCGAAGTATTAGCACTTATTGTAACAGTTACAATAAGTTAGTTGTAATTGTTACAATAAGTGCAATGTTTTAAGAGCACCTCTCTTGGGTGTGCTAAATTTCAGAGCGAGATAGACAGTTTTGACAGTTTAGACGGCTAACTTATTGTAGCAATTATAATACTTCGATACAAACATATGAAAAACTACCCTCGATTGTCCTGTTCGTGTTACGACTTCTCCAATTACCTACTTCACACGCTTCAAATTGTCGAAACTACTGCGGACACGTGTGAGGAAATTTGTATGTACGCAGTTGGCTGTATCACAGTTCACCGTCAGATATTTTATTGGATATAAATGGCCATGTAGCATTGCTATCAAATTAATGTCTAAATAAAACCCTTACAAAATACGTAATAAAAACCACTGGAATACAAGGGAAATACGGAGTGAGGTAGTAAAATTTATTTAATAATATATTATGGCGATACATCAGTAAAACGGCAAATAATTTTCAACTATAGGCGCGATCAAATTGTGGACTCGCTGCCATTCGGAGAGAGAACGTCGAGCTGGGAACACGTCAATTTGTTTCGTAATGGCGACGGGGGTATTGATTCTTAAATTCTCGTGTAAATATGACTAAAAACGTTACCCATTTACTTTAAAAAGAAAACATATCAATGAATATATTATTATTGTTACTAATAGAAAAATAAACAGAACATTAAATGGACGCATGTTGGATTTATATGACAAATTTTATTTATTTTAGCATGCGTCATTTGCACCTGCGACCCGCAATCCTAGCACGCCTAGCCACAATCTTTTTAGACCGTTCCTCGACTGAAGTATAGCCTTAATAAGTTAATTAGAAATCAGCTCGTAAGTATCAAGTAGTGCCTATGAAATATCTAATAATATTGACAGCGTTATTATCAGATATTTGATAGGAATCAATATAAAATTAAATGATCTTAATGAATTTATTAAAATTTGAACATCACCATCTGCAATGCTTCACACATTTTGCGTATTTTACAACGGTTTTATTAGGTCGTATTCTTATAGGTATTATATCCGGTGGTTGTTTATCCAGTACAAATCTTGCAATCGATTTTCAACTAACTTCCCGACTAGCTAGACATTTGAAACTTTTAGAATATATCAGAACACGATGCCAATGCATTTTTTTAAATACTTTTTGCCAACTTTATGCAGAATTGAATTCATTTTCAGTTAATTCTGTTTTGTATGGAAAGTTATTTCGCACTATTAATGGTTGCTAAGGGGGTCCTAGCAACTAAATTATTAATATATACGTGCGTTACTATGGAAATCAAAATGACATTTCAGTACTATTTCTATCAAGTACAATTTTTTTTGATCGTTTAAGCTAGCATGTCAAGTTTATATGATTCAACAGAACATTTAAAAACATTGTATATAAAAAGTTCTTTTTATCTTATAATTTTTTTTTTTGTTAATACTATACGGCCATTTTTTTGCGGTAAGAGCTCACGTTAGAATCTTTAGAGAACAAACAATAATTACGTAATAAAATATAAAACATAGGTCTTCTTTCTTCTTCTTCTTCCGCCTTGTCACGTCCCAACATTGGGGCATAGGGCAAGCACAAGTTGGCGCCACTTCCCTCGGTCCATCGACAACTCCTGCGCCTCCCGCCGTGTCAGACCTACAGCACGTAGGTCGCTTTTGTATCACCGTTGCAGGGTGAGGGAGGGCCGGCCACGGCGACGGAACCCTTGATGCTGTGCTACAAGGGTACGAAGTGCCGCACTCTTTGGCGGCATCCGGAATACGTGTTCCAGCCATACACAAATGTTGGTATGACTTCAGTGGGGTATGCCTTGATGCCAGATCAGGTGTGCTTCCACTTGAAATGCTGAGTATGTCGACTATCCATGATAGCTCTGCCAACAAATCCTACCTCTAACCTCTCCGTGGGGGTCCCTAGGCAATACAGCATGCTGTAGCAGATAGAGGAGGGTGCAAGGCGAATCACCAGCGCCTAAAAACTGGTACATTCTGGCTATGGGGAGGAATACCCCTACAGAAAACCAGGGCGTGTTCACGGGCCCTAAGGTGGCAGCTCCACCAGTGAACTCGGGTGTGGTGGGATGATCACCTGCACACCCTAAAACAACAGATTAATCTAAGCACAAAACATAGGTAATTACTATAAAATAAAAAAATATTGTCGTTCAGTTCGATTCTGGTCGGAATTTTTCTGCACAAAAATAACGGCATAACGTTTTCCGGAAGTTGAACGTAACCTGTCGGCGAGGATCCGCCGCGCATTTTGAAATTTAAAGGGTTGAAGACAGCCGCCGAGTTAACGTCGCCACCCCAATCTATATCTACTGTGAATATAGAACAACAAACTGAGTTATATAAATTATAATTATTTATGGCTGTTTGGTTGTATGCTATAAGTATGATACAATAAAACATCGATTATAAAATTGAATATGAAAATAAGAAGTGAAAAAAATATACAAAAAAAAATATGGAAAAACTAACTATATTTTACCACGTTTTTCTTAGCTCGTATTCTTGTTTATCCAGTACAAATCTTGCAATCGATTTTTAACTAGCTTCCCGACTAGCTAGATATTTGAAACTTTTAGAATATATCAGAACACGATGCCAATGCCTTCTTTTAATACTTATACCCATCTTTAAGAAGAATTGAATTAATTTTCAGCTAATTCTGTTTTGTATGAAAAGTTATTTCGGAAGAAATCTGTAATGCAATCCACTATTGGTTGCTAAGGGGGTGGTCCTAGCAACTAAAATATTAATATATACGTGCGTTACTATGGAAATCAAAATGACATTTCAGTATTCTATATTTGTTTGTTTGTTTGTTTGTTTGTTGCAAAATATCAAAAAAAAAAATGATTTGTTGACAATTGCCTTATTTGTCCTAAATTATTAAGTCTATACCTCAGTTGAAGCATGGTCTAAAAAGATCGTGGCTAGGCGATGTGCGGATTGCGGGTCGCGTGTGCAAATGACGCATGCCAAACGAAATATATTTTGTCATATAAATCCAACATACGTCCATTTAATGTTCTGTTTATTGTTCTATTAGTAACAATAATAATATATTCATTGACATGTTTTCTTTTTAAAGTAAATGGGTAACGTTTTTAGTCATCTTTACACGATTTAAGAATTAATACGACCGTCGCCATCACGAAACAAATTGGCGTGTTTCCAGCTCGACGTTCTCTCTCCGAATGGCAGCGAGTCCAAAATTTCGTCGCGCCTATAGTTGTATCACCTTAATACATAGAATTGTCAAGTTTAAATGATTCAACAGAAAATTTAAAAACGTGGTATGTAAAAAGTTCTTTTTATCTAGTAATTATTTATTGTAAATTTATAAATTGTTTATTACTCTAAATATTATCATGTTAATAGATATTTATTCCGTTCACGTCCAATCCTAATAAGATCATAATATAGGCCTCCACAGGGTGGAGGTTTGTATTAACAGATTTCTGTTATTAGATATTAGTTGATAAGTAATAATTGTCTTGTATATCAATATCAATATATCAATTCATTTGTTAGTTATTAAGTAGGTTTTTGAATTGTAATTCTTGAATTTTATTGTATGATGTGAATAATTAGGGGTTTCGTTGTTGAATTGTAGGTTTTATAATGCGACAAGCCAAACCATTCAAGAATCCAAATGTCATGCGTACGTACACTCTACGTCTCGTTACTTTAGCATTCTTGAATATGTGTCGGTTATCTGCAGGTCCGTTAGAATAGACCCGCTGGGCACAATGCTTTCCGTGTGGCGTATACAAATGCTTATAGAATACAGACTTTAGACATTTTAGGTGACTTGCTATGTATTTTGTATTCATAATTTTATTTTTCTGTACAAAATTGTATGTTTTTATTTTGAAAATTTCATTTTTCTGTTGAAAATTGTAATTATTGTTATTAAGTATTATTTATTTATAAAAGACACGTTGAGTACATAACACATTATTAATTCAGGACGTTCACAATATGACATTTAGAATAAAAATTACAAGTAATCAGTTAGATAAAAAACAAGGTAGAGAAAAAAGAGAAAGCAAAAATAATTCAAAAAATACAAATTAAAGAATAAAATAGAATTTAAAAAACAGAATATATAATGGATCGCCAAAAATATCTACATCTCTAGGGAGTGCATTGACCAGCCGCACAGCCCTCGCTATTGGTGCCTGGTGAGCCTGATATGAGGAACAGCTTTCACCCAAAATAGGTCATGGCTGCGACCATGTATTTTATTGACGGGTGCATAAAAATTCAAATTTTCTAGAATATCGGGATTGAAAATAGGAAAACGGGATTGGTTATTATTAATACCTATATATTCTCTTCTTCTCTCTTGTGAAGGTAATATTTGTTATAATGTAAATCTCATGCCGTGAACGTCTTGTATTTAGATTTGTTATGTTCACAATGTTTTGTTTTCTTAAATAAATAAATAAACTATTTATTATGGATGTGCATAACACGAATGACAGTAATACCCCGTTTACACTGCATGGATTTACTGCTGACTAAACGTATTATCGCGGCCATAACAAGAGAATGCACGTGTAAACATGTATTATCATACAAGTTGCACGAATCAAAAAAGTTCGGAAGCTTTTGATTTTTCACGCGACAGGTGGAATTTGTTCTATATCAGCGCCTGCGCAGTAGTACGATAGTGGTGAACCTGAAAAAAAAAACGAACTATACCACGCTTCTTTTGAGGTTAACCGATTTGTACTACTTGTCGAATAGTACCTACTATAAAATGATAACATCGCGTCTCGCTACTCTTGAAGAATGAGATTGGCGAGGCAGTCAGCATTTAACATTAACACTCGAACTTGTAATAATACACTACCTTTATGGAATATGAATTATATCATTATCCTTTGAAATTCGCGCCAATAATAAATAACGTTCGAATGCCATTCCTTTCGGTATTCGTATATTAATTATATTATTACATGTTATTATGCCTACAATGAATTTCTGGTTGTTGGTTCGGCTATTAAAATAATGTACATAAATAAAATTTGATGCAGATGATGCAATCGATTCATCAGAATATTTCAAAGGGGGGCTCGAAACAGTTCAAACCAGCCAATATACAAAAAATATTAAAAATCCTTTCACAAATTCAGTGTGAAATACTGACCAAAGCGTAATAAAATAACTTCGAAGAGAGTCTCTAACACAGAACATATTAATAAATACAAATGTAAAAGCCATCGCCATGGACCAAGGTTTTGAGGCAGGGTATTTTATGACGGTCAGGCCTTAAAACACAAGTATAACAAAATGTGCCGACTGCCCTCAATATTGAATGCACATGACAAACTTTAATGCACATTATTCGAAACTATTGAAAAAAACATCACGTGTTTATATTTATTATTTCTCCACACTCGACATTCGTTGCCTGTTATACCATACCCAATAGGGTAAGCCGGTTCCCATTAATTTTGTGTTCCCTAGTATCTAACCTAATTTTTATCACTATTTTTAAGATTAAATGTTATTTTCCAAATGAATTATTAAAATTTTCATATCCGAATATTCGTGTAAGTATGGTTTTTATTTTATTTCTTTTATCATATGGGGGGGGGTCAAAATCAAATCATCGGGCATCTGCGTCCCTAAGTCCGCCACTGAAGGACATACATATTACAGATTACTCAATTAATGTGTAAATGTGGTGTCGATATTATATATATTCAAAAAAATATTACTTAATGTTATTGATGTGAGAGTGTATACCAGAGGACGAGACTTCAAAATATATTAATTCTTCTTCCACACAGAAAAAATATATTTTTTAATATACAATGTATTTATCACAAAATGGTATTCATCACAAGCACGATTTAAAACCAAAATTTTCACGTTTTCCATTTTTTAAATTTCCACCCTCTCTCTCTCTACTCAATTTTTACTTGGAATTTTATCATCTATCCTTTTCCCATATTGAATAGCTCTGTAGCTGTAGTATAATAGCGATCAAATATCTATTGTTTAATGTATCAAATTATTCTGCAGTAATATATTCCCAGCGAATCAATTTCCAGCAAACAACTCTTAGCTAGATAAGTAAGTTGATTGGCAATATTAGATACGGTATATTATTACATCATATCACAGCACATTATATCATTACGGTGTATTAGCCGAATAATCATTTTTCATGGTATCATATTTTCTTACGACTGTAATAATAAATAATATTTCATTTCGCTACTCGATTTAAAACGCTGACTCTATAATTAGTCCAATATGATTATGTACCGGAATTAAATGTTAATGTATTACTTTTTATTGTATAAATAACGAAGAATAATTTATCTAAATGTCACTCGAATCCAAGTACCTAGCTCGTAAATATCTCAGTAGATTATATGTACTATCATTGTATAATATACTATTGTACTGATACGCTTCTAATAAATCTCACCCTGCTACATCATAGACTTCATTATCATCATCCTCAACCCACACATCGAATACCACAGTAGTGACCCAACAGCTCCATTCTTACTACCACACTGTACTGAAGAGTGACGATAATAATTTGTAACATAACGTACATTTCAGTGCCCATAATTACTAAATCTCAAATCCGTGTGTTGAAACACGTGTCGTAAAACATTTTCATATACCAAAATATTAACACATAATATGATGAATTATTGTGATTTAAATAAAGTTGTTTTAAATATGAGTATGCAATATGAAACCAACATAAGAGGATGGGTAGATATCAGTACAACGCAGATGTGCGCTTATGCTGACGACATAGTAATTACAAGCAGATCCAAAGGATGATCGACCATGGTGGCACTATGAAAATAAAAACCGAGAAAACGCTCGGCTGCAAATAAACCAGTCAAAAACTAAGTATATCGTCAGCACACGCGATCAGGTACCGCTGCAGAATATATACATATGACAGCATGCATATGAAGGGGTGGACAAGTTCACGTATCTCGGATCCAGCCTAAATACCCAAAATAAGACAGCAGCGGAGATAAAAATCCGCCTTATCTCCGGGAATAAATGCTGGCATGCCTGCAAGCGACTGGTGGGGTCGAAAATTCTAGGTCAAAGAAGTAAACTTCTAATGTATAAAACAATTATAAGGCCAGTGGTCACTTATGGCTGTGAGACTTGGTGCTTAACTCAAAACGAAGAAAACAAATTAGCTGTCTTCAAAATACTCCGAAAAATCTTTGGACCCACGTTGGAAAATGGGAACTACAAAATAAAAATGAACCACGAGTTGGAAGAGCTGATTGTACAGCAAACAATCATAAGATACTGTAAGTCCCAAAGACTACGATGGGCGGGAAATGTGGAGAGAATGCCTGAAGTTAGAGCGCCAAGGATCATGACGAAGTGGCTACCCCAACGGAAGAGACCCAGATGCCGTCCAAGAAGGAGATGGGCTGACGCCGTAGAAGTGGACTGACTTCATATAGGAAGACCCGGTAACTGGACAAGTGTGGCGAAAGACCGGAGTGAGTAGAGAGTGGTTGTGGAGGAGGCCAAATCCCACCCCGGGATGTAGCGCCGTGGAAGAAGAAGATGCAATATGCAAATGAAATTAGTTAATGGGTTGTAATTGAAATATTATTTTATATAATATGGATAATCTTATACAAACAATATAATATATGCACAGTTCTTTAAAATATTCGCCTGCGGCATGATTGCACCACGTTTGCTTTCTCTTACTTGGCATGATTTTGATACGTATTTTTTTGTATGAAATAACAGTCACAAAAATGTCTTTTGTCCATCGACTCTAAAATCCGATATGGAACTGGACCGAGAGCATTTGATCAACCTAGTATTGGTCTATTATGTGTTCATCTAAACCGCTTCGAGTGAGTTTTGGTGAAAGTTGTATTATAAATTATTAAAATATGGTCCCACAGCTCATTCAGTGTACTTCCATGCATTTTTTTATGATTTTTTTATTTTCTCTTCTGATAAGGATGTATTTTGTATAAATACTAATAATTATACTACTGTGTTATGTTGTGAACGTCTTGAATATATAATTTGTAAATTTCACTGTAAGTATAATAAATAAATTTGAATTTGAGCGTCCAAATACACAGGTCAATTTTGCCCGACACAAGATTCGTACTAGCAACTCACGACATTAGAAGCAGACATTCTGCCACTGAGCCAACACGAGCACTACATTATGTCTACTTCAAGGCGTAACACATGGACCTCAACTAAAACATTACTTTCGAACCTATGACTGACAGATTTTGAGGAAGCCGCTCTGCGTACTCCTTGCGCGAATTGTTTTAATAAAAGGAAAATTAAATGTAATTGAAAAAATAGGCATGTGTGACCAAAAGTATAGTCCAATCATTCTAGAGTGGCAGCATGGGCTATTCTGATATTGGTATCATTTGATGCTATGTCTGTTTGAATGTTAGCAAATCAAATAACACGAAACAACTGCGAATCGCATTTACCGTACACTAAAATGATTTACCCACAGAACAGTTAATAAATAGAATTCCGATAGGCTATAATATATCTACCGATACAGTAAATGTCGATGCAGGGTGAGTGTCCTACGAAAATGAACCACAAATTATGGATTTATAATAGTGTGTGTAATACACCAATATTAAATGAGCGTCAATGCATAAACCGAAAGCAGTTGTCACTGTCAGTATTCAACGTATGACGTATCCTTGACACGTGTTAAAATTTATTTCGTATTCTTCCTTCTCCTTACCCGTTAGGTATTTCAGTTTCCATTCTTTCTGAGTTCCCTGGATATACCCGGAGATATGTGGTGCTTGAAAAAACTGCGAGGAGTGCTCTATGTAAGTAAGTCTTGAAGACAAGATAATTTCGCGAATAAATTGTAGCCTGCTTTCTCTGAATAAATAAATAAGGGGGGACATGCTCGGCGTAGGTCAAAATGGAGCTTTTATTGCATTTTCAAACCATGATCTTGGACATTCCTTAAACGTTGTAGATAATCTATTTATATAATTTTGAAGCCTTATTATCCTTTATATTTATTTTAAACATTTGATGACTGCATAAAGTATTTTTATTACATATAATAGTATTCTTTTAAACCTCTCGCTCTAATGTTTTAGAATATTGTCATATTTCGGTACATGAATGTGCAGTGATGTTAAGATTTTTTACATTTATTAATTTTTAATCGCATTTATAAAACCATTAGTATAATTTATGACGAGATAATTTTAGTAAAATATTTACGATAAAAAATTATATTGATAATCTCTGTGATCCCAAATTTGACAAGAATTAGGCATTTTATTATTCAAAAAATCGGCAAGATTAACAAATTTGAAGAAGATTCTAAAGATACATATTATAAGCTATGTTTTTGAAAATTCAAGTGTGATAAACATCTAACGAATAATGATTGCTTTATAATAATTATTGACCTAAGAATAAGGTAGTGTTTTTTTTAAATACGCCATTTCTTTTGTCATTCCCCAGTAGTTAAGATACAACATACGGCATAGTCATAAATTGACAAACTATAATTAAAGTAGAGAGTAAAATTATGTTAACGCGCGTATTTGAACATGAACAGAGCGCTAGAGGTGAGTTGGGAATACTGTCATCAGTTTGTGTACTCAAGTTTCGGATGAAACTACCCATACTAAGTATTTGTGACCCAATAAACTTATTCCAAAAAACTTGTGATGATATCATCGCGAGTCGCTGTTCTGTGCACTCGCCAGTTGGTAGACTTTCAACACTATTGACATTAAATGCGCACGAACAAAATAGCACTTGAATATAGGTATATTTTAATTTATTAGCCTATTACGTTCGACTGTCAGAATAATATTAGGTCATAAATTTTGTGTCCCAGCACAGTGGTGAGATGACGCACAGGCTAGGCTTGTATATACCACTCAATACATGTTTAAAATTTAAAAAAATCACTGTTATTCATTTTTGTTAACAATAATATTGTAACCTAATAGAAAAACAACTCATAAATTTAAAATTTTATAATAAATGGGACTTTTCGACAAGCGGAGCTCAGCGTATTTTTAGCGATTATATTGAAGCCGATACACAGTCTGAGTTCCCTGAGCCGATACGTATTTTAAAATACTAATACGTTGGTTTTAGTTTCAGTTGAGTATGAAACTTTTGTCGCATACGCACCCCAAACGAACTATAAATAGTATTCCAAATACTAGTAAGTATTTTGGAACAAGTTTATATACTAAGTATTTTTTCATACTGGTAGTAAGTATACTTAATCTTCAAAATCGACCAGTTTTCCCATATCTACTGTGCGCATTTCAAGTTTCGTTTTTATTGGAATATGTATATAAGATAATAATAGTGTATTAAAGATAATTATTGGTTTTTCGTCAGCAAAATGCTGAAAATGTAACATATTTAAAACACACGTGTAAAAAACACAAATTCAAATGACAAGACGCGATCTTGGTATCTTCGTATAATAGCTGTCGTATGATGATAGTCCCATTGTATGACCTGCATTGTTGACTTGATGCGATTTGTCAGGGAAAGGGAATGGTAGCACATGCAGCTGCCGCTCTATCGTCACGCCTCTTTCACCATGACACTCCTCAGTCTTTGTGATCGAGATTTATGAAAAACGATCTTGTATATTGTATAGTGAGAGTCTCAATGGCAAATTTGCCGTGTGATTGCGGCGCGGATTGTATCGACATGGGCGTGTATTGCATACTGGCGGTTAACTGCTAATATAATATATTGTCATTTTTTTAGTAAAGAGTTTTGATAATATTTCTCAAGGTCGAGATGGATGAATCATAATATGAACTTAGAACATTTAATAATATACCTATATGCTACCGGAATGATTTTGGTAAATACCTATAGAAAAATAATATATTCATTATAAAAAAAAATGGTACCCCGTGTCTTAGTTATGTTCTGTCATCGACATCCCGTGGCAGTAAAAAGATCATGCGTTGCATATGTGCAGCGAATGAAAGAATGGAATACAAATATCACAACTTTTGAGAGCAGTGGAAGCGACGATGCGGTCGCTTCATTAGAAAGTATCTGAGATTTAAAATATATTATTATTCGACCATGTCCAATCCTAATAAGATCATAATATAGACCTTCACGGAGGTCTCAAATTCTCTATAACTCCTTAGTTAGAAGCAAACTTGAGAGTGGGTCTATCGTTTGGGCCCCGCATAAGTTGAAGTACGGCCTTATGGTGGAGAGAGTCCTAAAGAAATTTTTGAGACTGCCGACTGACTTTCTCTTAGGTATGCTCACATACTGTAGTTTAAAATTTAAAAAGGATTTTTATTTGGCTACATATTTTTCAGACTTATACGCGGCGTAAATGTGAACTCTGCCATTCTTGGTGGTGTTGGCTTGTGTGTCTCTGATAATTACCTTAGGAATCGAGGGCATCCGTTGTTTGTTCTCTCAAGGTGCAGAACTAACCTGCCATTAGTGATGCCAATTGGGAGGGCAATAACCATGTTTGATGAAATCGCTTCGGATATTGATATATTCCACTTACGTGAGGGTGAATTTAGGTGGACATTGTTTTATAAGTTTTTGAGATAGGGTCTATCGATAGTTCACCCTGTGTGCTTCCATCTACTTTTATTTTTGTTGCTTTATTTTATTTCTTTTCTTATTCTGTTTCTTATTTTATTACTTATTGTATTATTAAGTCACATCTCTCTGTATTTTTATTTTAAAAATTGTTAACACTTATTTTATGTTATGTCGTGAACGCTTTGAATTTGTAATTTGTTATGTTCATTATAATATGTAAGATAAATAAATTTTATTTGATTTGATCAACAGATTTTTGTTTTTACGAGAAACGAATGTCAGCCATTTGCTCAAACTATTACATCCATTCCCTTATTCATACAAAAATTGAAAACAAGATGACGTGTACTTGTCAGACCAAGGATTCGAACCTGGGACCGACAACGTCAGAGGCCGACGCTTAAGCCGCGCAGCCATCGTGGGACTGTATTTATGTATTGAAGTGGTTAATCGTTACAGTTAACCATCTGAACTGACAAAACGTGCTATATTTTAAGAGCCCCTCTCTTGGTTGTGCTAACTTTTAGAGCGAGAGATTGTTGCATTGTATAAACCATTGCAATACGTCATGTTTTCATAGTATTTCTTTTCTTTCTTTCTTTTTCAAAGTGTACCTAAAACCACCATCATTTGAGCGTGGGTTTGATGAAAATGCCCCAATTTTCAGCAGATGGTGTGTAATATCAATTTTAGATTTTTTTTATTAATAATTGTCTTTTTAATACAGCCGAAAATAAAGAATATAATATGGCAGTAGATAACCTAAAGAATTTGCAAATTATTTGTAATTAAAAATTAATGGGGACGGTATTCTAAGTCTGCTTAAGGGCTGCACTTTGCCTAGGGACGTCACTGTGTTCTATCACTGAGATTTTTCACATACATTATATTATTATATATAAATAAAAACTGTTTTGTTCTTAATTAATTTAAGCTTTGTACTTTTCTAGTTGAGTAATTTTGCGACCCACGCTTTCTGTGGTTAAATGGAAAAGTGCAAAAGTTCAATTAATTATAATTTACATTTTAAATTATATTAATTTTGGCCAATGGTGGTTCCCGAATATTTTTTTTTAATTCGTTATAATGTAAACTTTAGGTTTCACAATTTAGTTGTAAGTTATTATTACTAACCTATTGAGAAGGTTTAAAATTTACAATAATGAACTTATAATTGGGCCCCCATTATCTAGATTCTAGAATCTGCGCATTCTATTGACAACTTTTTTTCATTGTTAGATTCAAATTCTTTTTGGGGTTCTGGTAAATCTTATAATTTATGGGCTTGTGGCTCTATATTTACCTTATAATAAAAAGCGTAGCTGTCAACGTTATTAATTCCGATAATAGTGATTATTTTTTCTTTTCAGGATCTTCCTATGCTGTTCATATAGTGCTCACGATGCTTCTCAATTTGATCATGGACTTCTTGTTGCATTATTGATTTGATCTGCCCAACGTTTTACTATTCATCTTGTACCGTTTACGCTGCTACTCACCCCTCCATCACGAGTCAGTTAGTCAAAGAACAGAATTGTTCATGTGAAGTCTGATAACAACATAATATTAAGAAAAACCAGTTTGGCGGAATTCTAAGATATAAGAAAATATGACCTCTCATAATTTAACCAAGGCTATAGTGATGACCTTAATTATTCATTCATGGTAACCTTACAATCTGGCAGTCAGTGGCGGCCCTGGGCTCGGGGGGATCGAGCCTGGTAACAATTAATTAAAAAATACCAAAGAAAACTATGCAACATATTTATTGTATAACCCAATATACCGTAGAAATTAATTAAACATGTCTGTACACCTACTTAAATTTATTTAATATATCGTCGATGTTTAAATAATACTAAATCAATTTTATTGTGTATTATAATATTATAATATTATTTTTTTGTCAATCATTGACATCGATAGGACATGACTTGTGTCCCAATAATATATTTTACAATCAACTGTTAGCTACGGTGATTTCGTCAGCTATCCCGATCTCATACGAATCTATAGCATTAATGTTTGAATGTGGTTGCGTTTTTATAGTGGACTATATTTTGTATTGTTTATATATGTTTATATGTTTAAGATCTTACTTCTTGGTCTAGTTATACTATCACTTGCGCGGTATTGTTTGTTGGGTCACCCGGTGCGCGGTACTTTCTGTTCAAAGGTGGTTTAGGTGGTAAGTGTTTGCGGTCGATGAATGACTGAAGTTTCTATATAAATAATCGGTTGACTACTGAATCGTGATTGTGTTGCGCATGGTCTTGCGACAATACTGAGGATTTGAGGTAGGAGGGAAATATAGGAACGAGGGCCACCATAATTGGCCTAACCAGAATGTATTGTGTATGTATAATAGATGTACGAATATTCCGCCTGAATGCTTCGTGAGCGCTTAGTTAATGCCACGATGGGTACTTAAAAAAATCACCGTTAGTATCATAGTGTGAGATTTAATAATGCATGAACATACTGTCACCATTTTTCTGTATCGGTGTCAATTCACCGAGCTCTATATGATTGCGTTTCTTATAATGTCTTATCGTAATATAATCGTAAGTAGAGTTGGGTATTTCCCGAGAAAATCTCAATCTCGGGATTCGGGATTTCCCGAAATGATGAAATTTTGAATTCTCGAGATTCGGGATTTCTAAAAAAGAATTATTGAGAATTCTTGAGATATCGGGAAATTAAAAAAAAAACCTGTAAAAATCCTAAAATCAGTGTAAAAACAGACAAATTCCAGAAAGCTATGTTTTAAATATTTATGGAAGAAGTCAAACGAAATATAACTAGGAAAACAAAAATAATTCAAAACATTACTTATTAAAATAGAATTTAAAAAAACACAGACTGTCAATCGCTGCGTCTGACAATCGCGTACACTTTTGAGACACGTTGGCTTAATTATGTTAAATGCCCCGATCAGCCTTTGAACGTTTTGTGTTTCTGTCCACTTTTTTCATATAGAAAATCGTTTTTTCAATTAGTATTTGATAATAAAGAAATCCCGAATCCCGAGAAAAGATTCTCGAGATCCGGGATTTCCCTAAAATTTCGATTCTCCACTATCCACTCTGTGGTAGTCCATATGATTTTATTAGGATCAGACTTGGTAAAAAGCATTTTGTTTGGTACCAGTCCGTAATATTTATTTATTCACCATCTAAAAATTCTTAGAGCCACCACTGCCAGGCACACTGTCGAATAGGTAGGCATAACAAATCGGCAAATATTTTATACACAATAATATGTTCGATTAAAAATTATTTTGATATATTGTGGTTATAGTAAAGTAGGTATACGTAATATATTTTGACTGAATGGTTTATGATAAGTATATAGATAGATGTTTTTACGCAAACAAAAGATCCGGTTTCAAGGTTAACACTACAGTGAGTATAAAAAAATATAATACAAGAATATTAATAAATATATACTGAGGGAGTGAATCATTGTCCACTTCAATTGATCCTAAAGATGGTAGAACCATAGACTATAGATACATCGGTAGAACATATCGATAACCGAACCAATATGCACCAATACAACCATTGCCCTTTCAATTGGCACCGCCAATGGCAAGTTAGTTCTACCCTTTGGGAGACCAAATAAGTGATGTTCCCGACTTCATTGTTGTAGATTGTAAGTGACGTCTTGTGGGGGTCATTCATTGCTTGCGAGCGATAAAAGAAGAGACGAATGCGATCATTACCATTTTTAAAATCAATTACGGTTTTCCATAAAGCAGATTTTGCAGTCGCTTTGTTAACAAGTCTTTAAAAAAACCATTAGGAGTTCTCCAAACTTATCAGCGCCTTAGACTTTTCTATGAGTATCGTCATCATTTATGGCACTATAACCCTTAGCGGGTCTTGGCTTACTTAAAAAACTTCCTCCATCCTGGACGATCCAGCGCCGACACTCTCCAGTTGCTTTGACTGAGCATTTTTAAATATCCCGTGGCGCAGTCCAACTATTTCAATTTCGGCCATCCAGGTGTTCTCTTCGTTGCGTACATAGCCCGCCTCACCGGTATATCCTCCGAAATTATATGCACGTGGCCGATCCAGCACAGTCTCTGTATTCTCATATGCCGCGTGATCTTTTCGTCCCTTGAATGAGCTCTTCATTACCTTAATCTCCAAATGCCATTGTCTTGAAAACCCCCAAAGATATCCATATTTCTCTCATCCTGTTTGCTGAGACATGAGCACATGAGAGTTTTTATATAAGGTTGTTTTGGTTTTCTTTAAGAGTGCTTTGCTTTTTAAAAGCTTTTGGAGACCAAAATAGCCGGCGTTTTATTTCGTCGCTCGTGATTTTAGTGCTTGTGACAAGGGACCCTAGTTAAACAAATGAATCCACAGTTCCAAAAGCATCGCCGCCAATGATAAAAGTGTTATTATCATATGTTGCACGTATTTTGTTTTACTATTTATCCAGAGCTTGAGAGTATGTTCAGTGAAAATGCTCTAATCCTCAGTAGATGGGAGTATTCGTCTTTTTATTTAATTTAATGTGGCATTTGTCTGTTTATGGCTGCGCGCACACGGCAAAGCGAAGTTTCGGATTCATCCGCCAAACGACGTTTGCGTTTTATTTGCGTTTTATTTGCGAGCCGATTGCGTTTTAAATGCGTGTCAAATGCGTCAATATTTCGACAATGCTGTCCAAGAGAAAACACGGTTTTCAAGGGGATTCATAAACGCCTTTTTTTGAAACTGCACCCTGCTGCGAGAGTATTTATCTTTCATTACAGTGGCGTACAAGGGTAAATAAATCAATATAAAATCAGTACGTAATATTGCATTATACCTACATTTATTTTCCCACTATTGCTTCTTTTGGAGCTGGACTGTTTTATATCGAAAGCGTTTTGAAAATTACCTATTGTTGAACCTATTATATACCATCATCATCAATACTATCGACCGAGGGTACTTGATGGAGTTTGAATTTAAATTCTAATTGATTTAAGTTTTGTACTATTATTATTTATTAATACAATAAAAAAAGATTATAAGTTAATACACGAAGAAAGGGTAAAAACCTTATTACCTAGATACCTACTAAGTAAAGGATTAAGTACAAAAACATAATATTTTGAATAATTTGAATATTTGCAGTATTCTAAAAACCTGTTGTAAATACTATTAATACATTCGGTAGGTAAGCAGTTTTACAAAATATAATAAAAAGTTGTGACACAGCACAGCTATGAGAAGAAGTATTTCACGAGAAGAAAGGCTCGCCATATCTATACGGTAAACTAAACTATTATTATTTATTTTGTAGTATGTACTTATTTAATTAATTTTTTTATTAGTTGACACTGTCATCTTCTATAGATACACTAAAATGGAAACGGGTACTAATAATAATATATTGAAGTGAGAATAATGAATACCCACCTACTACTATTGATAGATATGTGCTTGTGTACTTGTATCGGTACAAGTATATTTATATTAATTATTGTTTTTTTGTTATAATATATTAGTTGCGATTAATTGACAATAAAATTTTGATAATTTATCTATTTAGCCGCTACAGTACCATATTATTCAATTACATATTCAAAAATAGTTGGTAGTTATGAATTCAAAACACCTTTCATAAAAAATAGATTGAAATATTAGTAGGTATACCATCATCAATACTATCAACCGAGGGTACTTGATGGAATTTGAATTTAAATTCTAATTGATTTAAGTTTTGTACTATTATTATTTATTAATACAATAAAAAAAGATTATAAGTTAATACACGAAGAAAGGGTAAAAACCTTATTACCTAAATACCTACTAAGTAAATGATGAAGTATAAAAACATAATATTTTGAATAATTTGAATATTTGCAGTGTTTCTAAAAAAACCCGTTGTAAATACGATTAATACATTCGGTAGGTAAGCGTATTAAAATGTCATTTCTCGTAAACAATAGTTTTCTCGTTGTGCAATATGTTGGGAGTTTAATAATATTAACTAATGAGAGATGTCACCAACTGTAACTACTCACTAAATAAAAAAAAAACGAATAAACAATGTTAAGGTATAGTTCGTAATATGCAAATTTAAATAATTTTTGATGAATACCTATATACCTATACCGAAAATATTTATATAAGTACCTATAGATACGTATTGAATTACCCACCTACCTATTCATATTATATGAAATACATATTTAAAATAACACCATTCTTTTGGGAAGAATACAAGTAGGTATGCATTTGGTTATATTCGATATTAAATAAGTATGTATCTTTAATAGAATCATGCCTCCTTTTTAGTAGTAGAATCTTTATGTAGGTATCGAATCTATAAAATATTTTTATTAAATTTAATCTGTTTTTAAGCGTGAAGGCTCGCCATAACTATAAGGTAAACTAAACCATTATTATTTATTTTGTAGTAAGTATGTACTTCTTTAATTATTTTTTTTATTAGTTGACACTTTTATCTTCTATAGATACACTAAAATGGAAACGGGTGCCAATAATAACATATTGAAGTGAGAATAATGAATACCTTCCTACTACTATCGATAGGTATGTTCCTGTGTACTTGTGTAGGTACATGTATATTTTTATTAATTATTGTTTTCGTGTTATAATATATTATTTGCGATTAATTGATAACAAAATTTAGATAATTTATCTATTCACCCGCTACAGTAAAATCTATAAAATATTTTAATTAAATTATATCTGTTGCTCTACATTGCATGAACGCCACTGAAGCAATGGAGTAATTAATTATGTCATACAATACGTGCCATGAATATACTACCTACCACATGTTCTTTTAAATCTTCCCATTTAGGCCAGGACCGAACTTTTGAAAGCTGAAATTTATGGGGGCGCGTATTAAGAAATATTACTGATTAACCACATAATTATGTTCAGAAAGGCCTAATAAATTTTATTTACCAATGACAAACTCATGACCGGATGAGTGGGTATTTTTCATTAAAAACTTGGGTATAATGTAAAGGTTTAAGCCTACGCAATCTGCACCTAGCACATTGTCATATATAATAATATGAAGAATGTTAAATCTCAGTCGGTTCCATGACAAAACAGGACAGTGACAAAACAGAACATGACAAAACAGAACACCTGGAGAAAACCTGGCTGTTCTGTTTTATCATGTTCTGTATTGTTATTGTTGTCGAAGTCATGATGAATTGTTTGCAACCAGAAAGATTCACTTGAATGATTAATGCTTATTTGGACTATGTCTGCATTTGCGTATAGCTAACAAAAATCCGCATGAAAGTCATTAAAAATAATTTCTACACTATGAAAATATCATCAAATTAAAAAACGCTTTCGATATAATATAACAGAATTCTATTCCAAATCAAGCAATAGTGGAAAAAATAAATATAGGTAAAATGGTAAAAAAGAAATACTTAATAATTATGTAGGTAATGTTTACATATTATATTTTTATATTTTATTTATCTTAGTTCGCCACTGGCGACAAAAAAAAGGTTTTTTTTAATTCTTCGGATAGTGCAATAAATAAATTCTTACATAATAACACTAACGGTGAAAACAAAAAGTACTAATATCCATAATAGCTATAAGTTGGCGAACACAATAAGGCACATATTGTATGACATAATTTATTACTTTAGTCCGAAAAAATTAAAAAAATCTTCCTTCTTTCTTAATTAGTGTCATCAAGAATTTCACAGTGGCGTTAATGCAATGGGGAAAACAGATATAATTTAATTAAAATATTTTATAGGTTTTTTGTATATAATTTGTTAGAACAATGTAATATATTATTATACCTATTGTATCTTTTATTAAATAAACATTTAAAACATATTATTCATAAACATTTGAAATATCTCCCCTTAAAATCTGTTCATATTTCCAATAGAATATTATTGCTTAGAATTCAATAGCTACATATTAAAAAGATAGCTATTGTAATGAGACTATATCAGGTAATTTCGTGTTAGTGTACCTACTAATATTTCAATCTATTTTTTATGAAAGGTGTTTTGAATTCATAACTACCAACTTTTTTTGAATATGTAATTGAATAATATGGTACTGTAGCGGCTAAATAGATAAATTATCAAAATTTTATTGTCAATTAATCGCAACTAATATATTATAACAAAAAAACAATAATTAATATAAATATACTTGTACCGATACAAGTACACAAGCACATACCTATCAATAGTAGTAGGTGGGTATTCATTATTCTCACTTCAATATATTATTATTAGTACCCGTTTCCATTTTAGTGTATCTATAGAAGATGACAGTGTCAACTAATAAAAAAATTAATTAAATAAGTACATACTACAAAATAAATAATAATAGTTTAGTTTACCGTATAGATATGGCGAGCCTTTCTTCTCGTGAAATACTTCTTCTCATAGCTGTGCTGTGTCACAACTTTTTATTATATTTTGTAAAACTGCTTACCTACCGAATGTATTAATAGTATTTACAACAGGTTTTTAGAATACTGCAAATATCAGTGCTCGAAATGGAAAATTTCACGAACAGGAACGCTCGACAATTTTCCAAAAATGTGTGATATTAGATATAATAATATCTGTAACATAAAAATATCTTTTAGTTTTACATGATGTACTTTTTTCATCATCATCTTCTCCCAATACGCTATCGGCTATAACAATTAGTGGTAACATACAAATATAGTCATTTTAGTTTACGAAATCGTTTTCTAAAAAATACATTAATAATTATACAAATATAAATAACTAAACGTATATGAATCTAATTGGAGTGGGAAACATTATTAAAATACATGAAATAATAGACAAACTAATCACAATTTCCCATTGGTTTCTTTAGCAGTTTGAATAAAAATATGCAACTAAGAGTGGATAGAAATATGAGTGAAGATACTTCGGCTTAAACAAAATACATGCCGCTTTTTTCAAAGCTCAGATTAAGGTAAACTATTTTTTAATCAAATTAAAATCCATCGTATACGAAAAAGCAAGGGCATGGTGTTTAATAAATTAATTTAAAAAATATGTAATACCCAAGATTTACAAATGTAGCATTCTTTATTAAATATGAATCATTTTAAACAACCTCAAAAGTGTAGGTACATATTATTAGAAAAAAAAATATTTACATCATGTGGACATGTAAAATAATTTATTCTAATAGGTTTCCAATGTTATAGAAATTGTTATATACAGGGAAATTTTTCATATATTTATCCCGTTGGATTCTGATTGATTTATTTAAATATTTTTATTTCGTATTGTACCTTAAACAATACAAAAAAATTTAACATGCATACGATGTTCACGAATATTTATCTATATTAATTATGGAATTATTTGATTTAAGTTATTAAATGTATTATTTTGTTAGTTTAACCATCAAAAACCCAGTTCATTCAACCCGAAAAATATCCATATAAAATTAAAACAATAAAAATATATTAGGAAATGATATATTTTTTTTGTCACTCAATGTAAAATATTATAATAGATTAGGATAAATAATTATTATCTGGCGATTCCGTAACCTTGAGTAGGTGGGTAAAACAGCAAATACGTATGTTCTGGTCACAAGGAAAAGCATGAATGTATTTACTATTTAATATGAAATATTTTACCCCATTAGAAATTATTAAACAACAATTTAAGCTACGAGTATTAAGTACCTACAAAGAGTTTTTAAACGATGTCAGAGCACAAGTTTTTCGGAAATTTAAAAATTTAGCAAAGCAGCTGCAATAGTTAGGTTTTTTCATGTATGCAATAATAATTATTTAGAACCCAACCCATCAACCTCGGTCGATCCAGTGCTGGATGAAGGCTTCCCTTATTTTATTCCATCTCTCTCGGTACCTACTTAGTTTTTCACTGGAAAGTATTTCCTCTGAACTTTATCAATTCATCAATAATGTAAGAAATATAAAAAATAAATTAGTGTAGAGCAGCAAAGCATGGGGGTTAGTTAATGGGAAACAAAAAAAAACACAACTTAAAATGATTAAATTTGGAAAAATAAGGAGTCTAATTTTGTCGCTTCCTCTGATGAAAACGCTTATCATTGGCTGCATACAACTTAACCCTTTAAATGCTTTTCAAATGCAAATTAACACGTTAATTACAAAATTAATTAAAAGGGCCCGTAAGCATTGGGTTAAATATTGATAAACGACCAATGAACGACCCCGATTGCATTATGAAATACAAAAACTATGAACGCGTCAAACCCATGTAAATTTCGCTAACATAATAATACGATAAATGGACAATTCGGTCAATTATGGTTGTCTCGATACAAAATTTAAAGTTTCATTACAAAAAACAATTGGCCAAGAATTTCAACCCTCGGTAGGACAGATATAGTATACCTATCTCGGTAGATACTTAGGTAGGGCACGTAGTTTTATTCACACTATTTTTACTATGTTATTTTTGTGCAATGTTTAACAAATTAATTAAGTCATTTATAGAGTAAAGATAATACATGTATTTAATGTGTTTCATTTAAAATTTTAAAAGATCCAGTGTGCGTTATAACTATTACGTTATTAACTCACTATATTTAGGCATGTACCTTAACTGTATTAAAATAATATGTACTGTATTAAAATAATATGTATGAACTTGCAAAAAAATAAATGTCTCCTTTTATAAATTAATACTACAGTAAATCTACATTCCAATGTAAAATAGCTTCCAATTTTTCGTTACAATCATAAAAACATTTTTTTTTCAAAATAATTATTGTCCCATAACGTGCGACAATGCAATAAATCTTACCCATTGCATTTCTTTGTTTACAATTTTATTGTTTTATCACCATTGATGCAAAAGGGTCTGTCTATTAGTTTATTCAATGCCAAATTCGTTGAAAACAGTATTGTCTTGAAAAAGGTTAGTTCTCAAATACGTTGTCTTACATTATTTACTTTATCACTATTTCAAAAAATCTTAAGTACATTATGTACGGGTCATAGAAAATTCAGTGGTTCTAAACCAGTAAAATTATTTTTTAATAAAAAAAAATATTTATGTTTTTGTAACTTTGTACCTATCAATTCATTTTCGTAAATTTTAAATCTAACCCGGAACGTAATAATATTAAGTATGACGCTTGAGGATTTTACTAGACGACTCGCTGTCCGTCGGATATTTTACGAACCGGTACGCCATTTTCGAGGTTTTAACGAACAGGAACGCCATCCTTGGAAATCCCACGAACAGGAACGGCGCTCCGGGGCGTTCCGTTCCATTCCGAGCGCTGGCAAATATTCAAATTATTCAAAATATTATGTTTTTGTACTTAATCCTTTACTTAGTAGGTATCTAGGTAATAAGGTTTTTACCCTTTCTTCGTGTATTAACTTATAATCTTTTTTTATTGTATTAATAAATAATAATAGTACAAAACTTAAATCAATTAGAATTTTAATTCAAACTCCATCAAGTACCCTCGGTCGATAGTATTGATTATGATGGTATATAATAGGCTCAACAATAGGTAATTTTCAAAACGCTTTCGATATAAAACAGTCCAGCTCCAAAAGAAGTAATAGTGGGAAAATAAATGTAGGTATAATGCAATATTACGTACTGATTTTATATTGATTTATTTACCCTTGTACGCCACTGTAATGAAAGATAAATACTCTCGCAGCAGGGTGCAGTTTCAAAAAAAGGCGTTTATGAATCCCCTTGAAAACCGTGTTTTCTCTTGGACAGCATTGTCGAAATATTGGCGCATTTGACACGCATTTAAAACGCAATCGGCTCGCAAATAAAACGCAAATAAAACGCAAACGTCGTTTGGCGGATGAATCCGAAACTTCGCTTTGCCGTGTGCGCGCAGCCTATGATAGCCAAAAATAAATTGTTTATACAAAGGCAGGTATTCATTTAACAAACTTCAATACAATTTGAGACAACAAATGTACATAACATTTTAAGTATGACTAAGGGCGGCACTTTCCTTTGGGACGTCACTGGAGATAATTATCAGTGGTACACAGATAGTAATAATACTAGATCAACACTAGCAATGATGGCAGAGTTTGTATATGTTTGAAAAAATACGCATAGTATGTACTACACTACATGTTCACGAGTCTTCCAATAATATTATCAATTTAAAAATAATTTATTTAGTTAAAAAAAAAATTCGCTGAGGACAGGATTCGAACCTGCGCGGGTAAAACCCATTGGATTTCAAGTCCAACTTCTTAACCACTCGGACACCTCAGCTGCTGATAACGCTCGCTATAAAACTCATCTAATTAATCACTTTCTAAATTACATTATGTGTGTCGAGTCATCGCGATTGTATACAAAATGATTGCACAAAACTGCTGATTAAATATATTTTTTTCAATGTACATACTGATATTATATCAATGCAGTATAATTTAAAATTATATTAATATAAATAATTATAACATTATATACCAGGGTTGGCGAACCTTTTTACTAACGCGTGCCAAAATTTCCCAAATATTATTTTTTTGGGGAGAAAATGAAAACAAAATCTTTACAATTGAGTTCATGAGATTCTATTTTTACCTAACCAATCTTTTTATTATTTGAATATATTTTTCCTTGTTTCAAAGTTTTCAAAGAGATCGCGGAAGCATTTTAACTAAAGTTTTTTCATATTATATTCCGCATCACTGAACGGTTTTCCATTTTTAGCAATTATGTTTGAGGCAAAATAGCAAACAGTTAGCAGCTGTTTATATTTGAATGACTGCCGATAAACTTCATCAAGTTTATAGGTTGAATATTTTTGTTTTTAATTGCACGATTGGTTTGAATCATTGTAAATCGATGAAAATCAGAGTGTCGCGGCGCCGGTTCCCCGTCGCCTGATGTGGTAAGTGCGATAATATTATGTGATGAATTAATCCTAAGGACCGACCTGTGCAATTATATATTTACCTACATTACACGTAATGGTTATTCTTGAAAAGTATGTGCCTGCTATTTTTTTATACAATGCGATCTGTCATTTATGCATAAATTTCGTCGTTTCTGCTGGGTAAATATTATTGGTAAAAATAATATTAAAAATATTGACATTACTTTTTAATATTATATACTTACATAATATTGCATATTTTTCTCTTCAAAATAAAACATTCGCCTGCCATGAAATATCATCTCGCGTGCCATAGGTTCACCACGAGTCACGACTGATATATATGATCACGCTTATCGGTGCCGGTCGTATTAAGACATTATACCAGTGGTGAAGGGTGGAGGTAGGCAGTTAAGTTACGGCATAAATGATGAACACAACTTCGTCAGTAAAGCGTAGGTATTTGTTTTCATTGAAATAATACTACAGTCAGCGCTCGAAATGGAAAAGTTTACGAACCGGAGCGCTCGACAGTTTTCTAAAGATATTTACACAGTTATCAAATTTTATGTGTATTTCATAAAAATAAGTGTTTTAGATTTTCTATAATATGGCCTATCTAGCTCAGACGGTCAAATTATTTTTTCCACGAGACGGAGCGATAACTTTACCGATTTCACGAACAGGAACGGCGCTCCGGTGCGCTCCGCTCCATTTCGAGCCCTGACTACAGTGTGTTGATAGTGTTTGTTAGTTTTTAATATTCAATTATAAATACCCTGCGTAAACCAAGCCATAGTAGATAAGTAGTCAGTAATATTCGTTAATCTTTGGCGGTCGTTAGGTGGCGGAGAGAGAAGGTCATCTTGCTTGGATGTTTGGAGGAGAGTTTTTTGATCGATACAATAATACAATAATACAAAAATTACAGTGTGAGATTATAATCGCGGATAATGATGTACTGATGTGATCATAGACTGAGAGACTTGATTTGAGTGAAATGACTGTTGGCAATGTCGAGTGAAGGACTCGTGACAATAGTAGTGGGTCTTGTGACGGACTCGATTGCACCACTTTATATTACAAGAGATATTGTTGCAATTAACAAGTCCTATATAGCAATATAACAGACCCTACTGATCTAGTTATGATTGAGAAAATGTTTTGTTTCGACAACAAAACATACATATTAAAGTGTGTCACTCATTGAATGCTGAGTGGTATAATTGCTACAAATCTATAAAATATATAAAATTATGCCATAAAACCATACTTAATTTTAGATATTTTATAGATATAAGAATATTTTTTATCGATTATGGTTTGGTTTAATGAATTAAAAAAAAATAACCATCACCATCTGTAATATTAATATTATTATAATTATTTTTTTCTTCTCTCTTGTGAGAGTAATATTTGTTATCATGTAAATCTCATGTTGTGAACGTCCTGAATTTTGATTTGTTATGTTCACAATGTTTTGTTTTATTAAATAAATAAATGTCCAGCCCCAGTTCAGGTTCAGGGTTCAGGTCCAGTAACAAAAGAATATAGAAATACATAATATTATGAAGGTCTGTAGAGATCTGATTTACAGGTTGTACTATTTCTATGTACGACGAATTCTGATAGTAACAAAAACGTAAATATTAAAATATCGCGTCAAATTATATTTACAGCAATGCTCCAACTGGTGGAGGCTCCTCAGTTGTAGCTCGTATGGCCCATCCCTCAATCCGCCTCACGGATATTTTAATAATAACATCCCACAGCCGTAATAATTGGCCAACATCCAGTTTGCTGTTTGCATTTGCACAAAATGTAATTGTTATCACGTCATCCACGTTATTTACTACCACAAAGTAACCAAGTTGCAACGGTGTGAAGTCAGGCACGAGATCCGCAATAATTAAATCATCAACACGCTTGCCACTCTCACCGCAATACAGTTTCGAATGTTTAATTGGCAGCCATGATTTGCCAGCGTGGTAATAAATTTGTTCACATGAATGTCAGGATTACGTGTTTTGATGTCTGAATAATTTATTATCACAGTTGGTGGTTATTTCGAAATTTAATAGTGTACATACTTGATCTAGTTTATCATATTATAAAACCCACCCGTGGAGCAGTGGTCAGTGTGGTCTATCGATGAATTGTGTGCTGGGTCGATTGTTTGGGCTCTTTATCAGTTGAAGTACGGCCTAAACTTAGAAAAAGTTTTGAGTAGTTTTTAAGATTTCTTTGCATGAGGCTGTATACTATGCTTTATATTGATTTTTTTTACATATCTACTGTAGTTTACACGAGAGGAGATTTTTAAAAAAATTTAATTTTCCAACCTTTCTACCTCCGTTATACACAATAGCAGGTTTAGGGATATGGATGCACGATGCACTGACGAATAAATAATAATATAAGATCATCGATTTATAATCTGTTTGAGTGGTTATGTAATATTATTCTATAGTTATGGTATAATTTAGTAATTTTATGACTGGTTTGAAATGTTTCGAGGCCCCCTTTAAATCTTCAAATGAATCGATTGCGTCATTTGCGTCAAAGAAAATCTTCGCTACTGCTTAGTATTTATTGTCAATAATAATTACCTACAGCATAAACTAAAATGTGAATTTCGGTACTCATACTTGATAAATCTCACCGTGTGCTCGAAAAACGTGCCGTAAAATAATTTATATTATAGTTCATCAAGTACGTATTATGAATTACCGAAAATATACGCTGAACATCATAAAGAGGTTGTGAACCGATCCTACAGTTTTTCATGTTTTTAAATAAAATATATATTATTTTATTGTTTATTTATATTATTTAAAGAATCTTTTCGAAAGCACTTAGGTACGAGGGTGGGTCAATAAGTCCTTAGAAAAGCCGACAGGTGGCGCGACTAGTACTGCAAGCGGTTTGTTTTCATGCAGCGGCACTACCGATTCAGTATGCTGCGAAGTTTCAATCAGATTGGTCGGGTTGTTGTGTGTTTCTCGTACATTTAAAAAAAAAATTTGCTTGTGGAAAATGGAAAAATGGAAAATGGAGAAAATTGAGTTTAGAGTTGTTATTAAACATTTTAATATAAAAGGGTTAACAGCAAAGGAAATAAAAAATGAGTTGGATTTAGTTCACGGCATATCTGCTCCTTCACTTGCAACTATTTATAACTGGTTAAATGAATTTAAACGTGGTCGTACATCAACAAAGGATGAACCACGCTCAGGACGTCCTGTAGAGGTGACTACACCAGAAATGATCAATAAAATCCACGATATGGTGTTAAGTGACCGAAGATTAAAGTTGAGTGAGATAATTGAGGTTACAGGGATCTCAAAAGGTAGCGTCATTTCTATTTTACATGACAAATTGGGCATGAAAAATATTTCTGCAAGATGGGTGCCGCGTTTGCTCACAGTCGACAATAAACGCAGTAGGGTGGTGGCCTCTAAAGCCCTGTTGTCGCTCATGCAACGCAATCCGGATGAATTTTTTCGTCACTTTGTGACTGTAGATGAAACATGAATATACCACTATACTTCCGAGACGAAAGAACAGTCAAAGCAGTGGATTGCGAAGGTAAACCATGTCCAAAGAAGGCGAAAACCGTAAAATCAGCTGGTAAGGTTATGGCTACTGTATTTTGGGATGCACGTGAAATTATTTTCGTTGACTATTTGGAAAAAGGAAAAACAATAACAGGGGATTATTATGCATCTTTATTGGACCAGCTAAAAAACAAAATTGAAGAAAAACGGCCTCATTTAAACAGGAAAAAAATCCTCTTTCATCAGGAGAATGCCCGTGTTCACACATGTTTACGATCAATGGCTAAAATTGAAGAATTGAAGTTCGAATTGGTCGACCACCCACCGTACTCGCCAGATTTAGCCCCCAGTGACTTTTTCCTTTTCCCAAACTTAAAAAAATGGCTAAGTGGACAACGTTTTTTTTCAAATGAAGAAGTCATCGATCGGACAAATGCTTATTTTGAGGACCTTCCGAAAACTTATTTTTCTGACGGTTTAAAAAAAATTGAGAAACGTCTAACCAAGTGTATTGAGCTCCAAGGAAATTATGTTGAGAAATAAAAAAAAAATACAAAAATAAAACCTGTTTTAATGCTTTTTTCTAAGGAATTATTGACCCACCCTCGTATATCACGAAATAATAAAAATATTAATTTTGGAATAATTCATCCTTTGATTTTTTACAATTATGTACCTTCCCACTTTGATAGATACTGGATATATTATAATATGTACCATATTGAAGTATCCCCTGTCTACGTTTTGTATTTAATCATAGATAATCTATTCATCTATTGCTTATTTAGTAGGAAACAAATGAAACACCTGGCGGTTCCCATCGTTACTAAAATTCCACCTGCACAATAAAAATAATAACAGTACGGAATGATAACTTTTTTATTGGCTGGGTAGATAAATAGATACCTAGACGAAAATGATAATTTTCCATAGTTTATCAAAGGCGATTGCATAAAAGTTGTTAACTGTATTTATATAATGATAAAAAGTGTCTATGTAGTAAACATTTACGTGATTTGTGCCAGATTTGTAGATTAAAATAAAATTATTTTTCTGAGTATAATATTATATTGAATTTTTTTCGAATAATACCCCCCCCCCCCCCCGTTTACACGTGCATAGATTTACTGTACACAGTAAGAAAATGTATGGGGAAACATGTATTATCCTGCAGTTGGCAAGATTTCGTGCATGATTATTTTCGATCTGCGCCTGCCAATGACATTAATATGGACGAATCATCTGGAAAAGAAAATGACACTCACTTTATTGTCCGGTCTGCCGAATGGCATAATCTGTTCTAACGCCATTACAATAAAGGTGATATTGCTATAAATTCCTGATGATTTTTGTTGGGTATGCCGAATGTTTCGGTTCGAACGGGTTCGTTCAAATGAACATTGACATCAGAAACACTGCTCTAACGCCATTGCAATAAAGGTCATATTGCTATAAATTCCCGATGCGTGATATCGCATAATGGAAATTGTGTGACGTCTACTTATAGATGCGAATTTACTTGCTAGCTACTGTATTGAGTGCGTCGTCCATTAATATAATGTCATTGGCGTCTGCGCAGTAGAGCGATAGGGGCGAACATGCCGGTAAAAAAACGAACTACGCATTTTGAGCTTAACCGATTTTCAATACTACCTGTCAAATAGTAGTATAAAATGACAACCTCGCGTCTCGCTTACTCTTGAAGAATGAGATTGGAGAGACAGTCAGCACTTTTACGTGTAAACGGTTATTGTTATAATAGTTTAAAATAAGCACGATTGCCGACAGTAATTCCATGCACGTGTACAGACGCTATAAGTATTCGATTGCCAAAAATTTGAATAATATTTCATTTATAGGTATTGGCACCACTGTCTTCTTAATAAAATTTATGATATGAATAACTTGCATAAAACAATAGTTGCTCGAAATTCGAAATAATTTCTGCAATATAATAATTTTATTGCATGATTTAAATTTAAACACAAGTCATGTTTTCAAGAAATATGTAGACAATATGTCTTCAACCATGTCTGTCGCTTATTTGGAGCATATGGACATCACACGGCACCTCTACGCCGGCTCAAACATCAAAACTCGTCTAGTCTGCAACTTGTCGAATACGTCGATCATTATTCACAAAACACACGTTGCCAAATGGAGCGCCACAGATTGGTCAAATGCGAGTTTTTAGTTTGAATAAACATCTACTGTTGCAATTGACAAGTTGCTTGCTTCTTGGGCTGCGAGTTGATGATGCCAGAACGCATACGAACACCTACGAATTGGTTATTCCTCTACCGGCTCGCCAATCGCTGCATCCAAATATCTATATTCTATACGTTTCGAAGGTTATGTGCAACTGTCGCTAGACTTGATTTATGGATGTGCGGCAGATAAGGCAAGTTTGTGAGTGCTGGCTTAGCGACCTTTCAAGATCCTGGAATCTGGTCGGTTTGAAGAATAGATGAGCCAGGTCCCTTCGTTGTTTCTTCAGCATAAAGAAAGGCTCATCTCCTTATTACTCATATAGTTAGTATCTAGGTACTTATCTATAAAAAATGTTGAAGAAAGCTTTGTCCATATTGTTGGAGTATAAATACATTAAATTGTTGTTGAAATAAAGGTTACTATAAGTAATGATTAAATTATCTGTAACTCATGTTGCATTGCAGTTTCATTTGTTGAAAATTACATATTATTATCGCTCGCATCTGTTCAAAATTCTAAGCATTGCAAAACAATTTTACATTCACTCATTATATAAATTATCTATTAGCATTCAGAATATTTAGAAAACATCGTAAATATAAAACGTTAAAACAGTACTCATCAAGGGATGTAGTGCTAACAATTATGAAGGAGGGAAGTATTGGAGGACCCAAATCTCTGCAAATCTTCACACCCTCCCTTATAGCTTATAACATAAAAAATCTAAAGTAATTTGTTGAATAGATTCGGTCATCGCATTTTACTCAATCTGGCTATTTTAGGCTTCTCTAACTGTAATGGAGTACTAAAAAGATCACAAGGTCTATCCGGGCTTCTGGATCCATGCTACATTCATATAATTGGTGTTATGCACATTAAAGGCGGACATGCTCAGCGTAGGTCAAAATGGAGCTTTTATTGTATTTTCAAAGCATGATCCTGGACATTCCTTAAACGTTGTAGATAATCTATTTATATAATTTTGAAGCATTATTATCCTTTATATTTATTTTAAACATTTGATGACTGCATAAAGTATTTTTATTACATAAAATAGTATTCTTTTAAACCTCTCGCTCTAATGTTTTAGAATATAGTCATATTTCAGTACATAACATGTTCAAACACGCGCGTTAACATATTATTACTCCCTTCTTCAGTTTTAGTTTGTTAATTTATGGCTACGTCCATAGCTTATAATGAGTATCTTTAGAATTATCTTCAAATGTGAAATAATAAAATGCCTAATTCTTGTCAAATTTGGGATCACAAAGATAGTATATTTTTTTATCGTAAATATTTCACTATAATAATGTCGACATAAATTATACTGATGGTTTTATAAATGCGTTTAAAAATTTTTAAATGTAAAAAATCTTAACACCACTGCACATTTATGTACTGAAATATGACTATATTCTAGAACATTAGAGCGAGAGGTTTAAAAGAATACTATTTTATGTAATAAAAATACTTTATGCAGTCATCAAATGTTTAAAATAAATATAAAGGATAATAAGGCTACAAAATTATGTAAATAGATTATCTACAACGTTTAAGGAATGTCCAGGATCATGCTTTGAAAATGCAATAAAAGCTCCATTTTGACCTACGCTGAGCATGTCCCCCCTTAACAGGGTAATCATATCAGTAATTGAATGGTGAACAAATTAATATAATATATGAACAGCATGTTTCGTTTCAACTAAGTAATGAACGCTAATTTCTTTCTTTCGCAACAAGTTTACTGCAAGTAAATAAGTAGTTAATTCCAAACGATTTAATGTAATTTTACAGGGACATGAATAAATTTCATTTGGGAGATCATCAAATCGTTAAAATGCACAAGTTTATTGCACATTTTACGAAACTGCCGACAGAAAAGACACGATGACGTCATGCTCGTGCCATTTTGTTTTACATTGCATTCGTGCAAAGTTTTTTCGCGTCGCCTTCAGTTTGTTTTCAGTTTTAACAACATTCGCGTTTCAGCATCTAAACTTGAATAGTTTATTTGTTGACAAGCGTTTTATTTTTAAGCAAATGGCGTCCTCAAAAGATTTTTATTCAACGACTTTTAGCGTAAAATATATCTTTGAAATCAGTCCCACATACCATAATATTACCTAATAATATGTCGGTTTACCATTAAAAAAATCCGTGTCTGGAAACTTGTACGTATGCAGTTCACCGCATCACACTTCTCCGTGAAATGTTGTATCGGAAATATATGGCCGTATATTAAAGACCGCCCAACTTCTTTGAGTCGTATAGTACTGACATTCATCTCTAAATAAAACATGGTTCTTGTCGGTTTACACTTTACAGAAAGACAGCAGCAAACAAATTTTGAAAATAGCCGATATACTGGATTATTTGGTACTATTCGGTTATCAGGAATACAGCGGAAAACACATTTTGAAAATACCCGATATACTGGATTATTTGTTAGTTTGGGTTAGTTTAGGTTATATTAGGTTGGGTTAGGTTAAGTTAGGTTAGGTTAGGTTAGGTTCGGTTAGGTAAACCTAACAAATAATCCAGTTTATCGGCTATTTTCAAAATGTGTTTTCCGCTGTATTCCTGATAACCGAACAGTACCGATTATTTATTAGGTTAGGTTTCAGGTGTCAAAATTCATGAATTCAAGAATGAAAACATAACCTTACAAATAATACAGTACATCGGCTATTTTTAAATTTTGTTTGCATCAAGCTTACAAGTGTAAACCGACAAGAACCTTGTTTTATTTAGACATGAATTTTATGTCAGTACTATACGACCCAAAGAGGTTGAACGGTCTTTAATATACGGCGATATATTTCCGATACAACATTTCACGGTGAAGTGTGATATGGCAAACTGCATAGGTACAAGTTTCCGGACACGATTATGAAGTAATATTCTTCCAATTTAATTGTAAAACATTTTACTTATTTTAAATTTTCCGCGAATTAGTGGAAAATGTAATTAAATCTTTTAAAGAGTTACCCCACCCGTAGAAAATCCAGGGACGAACTGCTTAGGTAGATTGCGAGGAGCGGCAAACTGACAAGCAAATGTCCGTGGAAAGAAAATAGGACAATGAAAGTGGCGTGAGTTGAAATGAATCTCAAAGACAAACATTTTATCTATTGTCAGAGCTCTTTGTTAGACTTACTAGTGAAAACGATGAATCTATAATGTACTTCTATTAGTTCTATTGTATGTTCAAGATAAAACAATAACTGATAAACGGTAAAAAAATATTATATTACTTATATATTTTTATATACAGAGTAAAGCTAGGCTGGAGTGCTTTTGGTCGCCTGAATAATGTCTTCAAAAGTAACCTCCCACTGTGCCTAAAGCGCAAATTGTTTAACCAGTGTGTGTTTCCTCCTTAGATTCATCACTTTCAACTCCTGACTCCTCTGTTTTGGCAGAGTTTCAGTACACGGGTACAGAGGAAACTTCATGTCATTAAAGATAAATGACGGCAGAGCAAGTCAAGATTCTTTTTATTTTCTAAAACTCTTTCTTTAAGCACTGAGGTGCATGGTTGCTACATCAGTCCTGTGCAGCATCGCTTCGGGACAAGGAAGTGTGGCACTAAAATCTTCTCGTTCTGGCACGTTTATAGCGTCATGGATGGCGGCCGTGCACAAACCGCGGCTGCATATACCTACATGGCGGGTGGAGATGGGGAAACTGAAATCGTTCCCATAATCACATATGCGTGTGAAACATGGACCCTAAGTAAAAGAGGGATCCTGAAACTTAGACTTGCACAATATGGTATGGAGAGGTGCATGCTGGGCATACCGCGAACGGACAAAAACAGGAATGATTGGATGAGAAAACAGACAAGGGTTTACGATGTAATAGAGTTTGCTAAAAACCTTAAATGGAAATGGGCTGGACACATAGCTCGAAGAAGGGCAATCATTGGACAAATTTAGTCATCCAGTGGTATCCAAGAGGTAAAAAACGTCCGCAAGGTAGACTTAGAGGCCGCTGGATCGATGGAATGATAAAGTTTTGAGGAAGTACGTGGCAACGCAACGCACAGGACTGAGAGAAATGGAATCAGCTTGGAAAGGCCTTCATCCAGCAGTGGATAGATTCAGGCGGATGATGAAGACGACTTTATATTAATATGGCAGTGGTTTGGTGTTGATGTGACTCGGGATTGAAATACCGTTATTTCAAAACCGGTATCTCAGTATTTTTCGATTCCGAAATACCGGTTTTAAAAATCAGACAATACCAATATATTCGGTATTGAAAGTAGAAAATGTATAAGTCAGATTACGCGATATCTAGTGTACTTCCATTGCCATTTGACGTGTAAGTGTAAAAAGTGCAATAAACTAATAAAACATTAGGTGAAATTATCTTTGGGGTACATACAGATATAAGATCTCTTCATAATATAAATTTATTGAAAGATCATTCAAAGAAGAAAGTGCCAATCATTCAACTACTAAGTATTTGTCTATGCAAATACCTTGCAAAAACCCTGGAAAATTCTTTGTAGCGCAGCGTAAGTCAGTGGTAATTCTGATGAATATTTTGTCGAATTCATTGGGAACTGAGAATTGCGATGTATTTATAGCGTGGTAAAAGAGTTGTCGCATAGGACCATTGATATACTACTGGATGAATCATATGCTTCTTAAAATGACGCCCGATTTTCAGCGACTCGGCCAGTGTTAAAACTTACTGTTTTGATATCAGCGGACTTAACTCGATATAAGCTCACTTAATAGTTGTCTCGAAAACGACCTGGTAATAATTATGAGTAAGCCCGATCTAGCTTGCATCTTACTCTAACTAATAGTCATGACGACTTGCTCTGTCCACTCAGACATGAATTTTTGGTAGCTTGCAAGCTTTGGGTTGCAGATACCCTTAGGGTCACTATTCCAAGAACGCAAATTTAGTTTTACAGCCAGGGCAATACGGGTGAAATTCGGGAATCCATGTTAACGGTCTTAACGCATTATACCTACAAGGAAATATTATAAGACGATATTCGTAATATCTTCTTTTGTGGTACATTTTTAAAATGACAATGGGAACTCCTCTTATAGTAGTATATCAATGCATAGGACTGATATTCTGAGGATATACTAATCCTGACTTATGACTGCAATCACTGTATCTGAAAGGCATGAACCATTATTATACCGTTTATTATTTTGATTCTTTTTATTACATCAATACAGAAATTAAAAAGTGCATCTCTTCTGGCTTCGTTTGCCATGGTCCCCGGAAGGTCTTGAATATCCGCATCTACCATCTGTAATAATATTAATAATATAATGAACGTCATTTTATACATTGTTATAAGTACATAGAAAAAAGATTATGTGGTATATCAGTATGACATAATTTATCGTATCCGGAAACACCGTGAAATGTTGTATAGAAAATATATGGCCGTATATTAAAGACCGTTCAATCTCTTTGGGTCGTATAGTACAGACATAAAATTCATCTCTAAATAAAACACGGTTCTTGTAGGTTTACACTTCACAGGAAGCCAGCAGCAAACAAAATTAAAGTAATTACATGATAAAAAGAACTTTTTATATATCACGTTTTTAAATTTTCTGTTGAATCATATAAACTTGACATAAAAACTTTTTATTGTACTCGATAGAAATACTGAATAAATATTATAGAATACAGAAATGACATTTTGACATTTCATATTGATTTCCATAGTAACGCACGTATATATTAATAATTTAGTTGCTAGGACCCACTTAGCAACCAATAATAGTGAGTAGTAAATATTACTTTTAACAATTTTTTCCGAAACATACAAAATAGAATTAACTGAAAATGAATTCAATTCTGCTTAAAGATGGCGAAAAGTATTAAAATAATGCATTGTCTTCGTGTTCTGATATATTCTAAAAGTTTCAGATGTCTAACTAGTCGGGAAGTCTCGGACAAACAAGAAAGAATTTGTACTGCACAAGAAAAAAATCTGTACCGGCCAAACAAGAATACGAGCTAATAAAAACGTGGTAAAATAGCAGATATACTGGATTATTTGTTAGGTCAAGTTAGGTTTTTATTCTTGAATTCATGAATTTTGCTAAAATCAGCTATGAAAATTGAATTAATGTTCACATTGAATCTAATAAAATTGGAGACCGAATAGTATACAGTCATTTCTTTCCGATAAGAAAGCTAACGGCAAACTGTGCCACGGTGAAATGTTTTACGTACAATTTACATGTAACCGTAGTGCGTAGGTATTATACCGTTATAACTAATATAAATAGCTAGATATACGTAATATAATCAGGTAACCAAGAGCTAAAATTGGAGCAATAAATTTATAATGTGTTAAAATAGTTCGATGATGTGCCAATGAAAATAAACACCAATGGCGATTGGCCAGAAACTAAAATAAAATCTGTATCAAATATGTCAGTTTTTGTAGCTGAGTTTTTTATTTTATAAATATTTACATAATACTGTACGGCGTACGAAGTTCATAAGTATACCTACATTAATATATATTCTGGAATTATTAAGACAATCATAACATTAATACACATTTTATCTTCTGCTCTCTCACCCTGCCACGCCCCAGCATTGGGGCATAGGGCAAGCACAAGTTCGCGGCACTTCCCTTGGTTCATCGCCAACACTCGCGCCTCCACCCGCAGCGCGTAGATCACTTTTATAGCACCGCTTCAGGGTGAGGGAGGACCGTTCACCCTTGACGGGACCCTTGACGGGACCCTTGAGCCTGTGCCACAGGGATACGAACTATCGCACTCTTTGGCGGCATCCGGAACACATGCCCCAACCACATAAAGCGTCTTTTCGTGATTACTTCAATCATCAAGGGCTACTGTGTTAGCTCACGAACTCGAGTGTTTGTAACGCGGCCGTACCAATGTTCCCCTAAGATTTGGCGGAGACATGCTCAAAGCTCAGAAGCCGAGACCTTTGAAGTTTAGTAAGATGCCACGTCTCACAGCTGTATAGGAGCACAGGTAGCATGCACGCGTTGAACAAGCGACATTTTATAATAAAGTTTGATAAGAAACTTGGGTACTGTTCGGTTATGAGGAATACAGCGCAAAACACATTTTGAAAATACCTGACATACTGGATTATTTGTTAGTTTGGGTTAGTTTAGGTTAGGTTAAGTTGGGTTAGGTTTGGTTAGGTTAACTCAGTGGTCGGCAGACCGCGGCTCTTTTACCCCTTGACTCTGCCACAAATGACCACGTACGGGCTAAAACAATGGAAGATAGATCAGTCAAAATGTCTTCGAATATAACCAATCAGCAAGTCGAAGATCTTAAATTGGTTTCAGCTTTATCAATAGCAGTTGACAAGTCTTGTAACATAAATGATACAACACAAGTTTCACGTTTTGTACGATTTATGTCATCTACGGTCCTAAAGAAGAACTTGTAGGATTATTGCCACTCAAATGTCAAACACGTGGAGAGGATATTGCAAAATGCTGTAATTGAGTGCATGGAAAAACATCATATTCCACTCGATAAAACTGTGTCAATTTCAACAGCGTAAAGTATGACCGGCGTAAGAAAAGTGGTTGTTGCTATTTTGAAAGAAAAAAAATCACGGGATACTTGCTTACCATTGCATCATTCGTCAAGAAGAACTTTATGCGCAGACATTTCCAGAATAAATTTGCAAAGTTATGGAATTGGTGATTAAGATTATCAACTCCATTATAGATAAAGCTTATGGATAAAGAAGTATGGAGCTCTAAATTTGAACGTCTCTGTGCTGATATGGACAAATTGGAGAAAAACAAATGTGACCATGGTTCACAGCTGATATATTAATATTTTGTAGTTGTGATCCTTATCGTCACAACTACAAAATAAAAGAGAAAAGAGTCTCTCTAGATGGGATGGAATAAAGTATAAAGTTAAAGAGAGCATGAGACATAAGCAAGGGCCATGGTTTACCTGCATCCTTTTCAAGCTGAACAATAATTACTTCCGTAACCTCGCAACTGACAACTGTAAAAATCAAATTAGAAAACAAGAAGGCATTACACGGCTGAAGGCACGTGCAATCTATGGTTAAAAGATGTACTTAGGCGCCACACGATATTGAAACCGTGGAAGATAATAATTTTATAACAGTGTGGAAGAAAGGGGGAATAATAAATGAAAGAGCAATTTATGTACTTGACCGAAACTATATTATAGCAAAAACAAGAATATTACATTAAAAGGTTATTAAGGAAATACTATAATAAAGGCAAGCAGCTAAGTTTTAAAAGAAACATTGGAAGATAAGTGAATCAAATAATAATAGTTTTAAAATACCAAACTTGGAACGAATAGAGGCTTGAAGCACTGCGGCTGCAATCGTGCTCTTTAAGTAACGTCCATTATAAATGTTGGGTAAAACCAAAGCAGAGCACGACTATACTGGATGACAGACAGAATCAAAAAGCCCTGTTGCTTCTTTCACACCTCGCGACGTCCGTTGCGGCCGGAAAGTCGAGCAATGGCGTACGCTCCATGACGTGACCATAAATATTCGTCGGGGTTGCCAGAGTATGAATGTTAGTTATGTTCATTTTGAACATAACACAGCACAAGTTTAGTAGTCTGCTTTGAAAGACCTGGAGAAGGAAGACATGATGATCTTTAATACCTGAAATAGTATTCCTGACCCTTATGATCAGTTGAAAAAACTAGCGTTTGCTGTTCTTTCCTTTTCCGGTTCTACATATTCATGCGCACAATTATTTTCAAGCATGAACCTTATCAAGAGTAAATTGAGAAGTCGTCTTATTGATGAGAACCTGGAATCGTGCCTAAAATTAAAAACAACAACATACAAACCTGACTTACCCAAACTTTTCAAGGAGATGCGAGGCCATTGTTCACATTAAGTGTTTGTCAGTCATTGTCATGATTGAATTTTATGTATACCTTACTTACAATTTAATTTTTATCAATAAATAAGATCATTATTAAGAATGATATCACGTTAACTGTATACCTACCTATTTAGTATGTTTAAGAAATTTGGCTCTCAAAAAAAACTCAAGCATTGTACTGTTGATATTTGGCTCTGTTGACTAATGAGTTTGCCGACCACTGGGTTAACCTAACAAATAATCCAGTACATCGGCTATTTTCAAAATGTGTTTTCCGCTGTATTCCTCATAACCAAACAGTACCGAAACTTGTTATACACATATATTTCTGCACAATAATAAGGTTTTGTGTTGTTTTCTATAACATAAATTCCGATTAATGAGAGTTTTGTACCATTCGAATTGTGAATTGTGGGTTTAGTATTTCGAGACTCGCCTGTCTGTGGATATTGTATGATACTATTTTTTTTAACCATGTCCGATCCTTTTTTACAAGGAATGAATGTTAGCCACTCGGCCAAGACCCACATTGGGTTATAGTGCCGATTATGATGAATATTAGCTACTTGCTCAACCTATTAGGTCCATACTCTGACTCCCAATACAAATTAAAAATCAATATGTGTATTCGCCAGACCTAGGATTCGAACCTGATACTCACGATAATAAATAAGCCAACGCGTAAACCACTCGGCCATCTTGGGTATACTCCGGTAATATTGCCCTGGTCTAATCATCGCGTATTTTAACACAATATTAAGCATACATTCAATATGGTTGTAAGGATGTATATAAGACTAGTGAAGCTTCGCCCCCCTGGCCGCTTTCCTCCCTCCATCCATATTGCTGCCAGAGCCTCTACCCTCACATCGCGCAAATAATATGTTTAAATTCCATTATCTTGAAAAATAAATCGATGACATGTATTTTAACATTTCTATCTGGAAACCATCCATGAAAAATCTATTATTGGAAGCTATTTCGACACATGTTTAGAGTACCGGACTTCAGCGCATTAACATCTTTGTACCGAATTTAAAGTCTTGGTATATGGAATATAAGCGAAAAGGAACGGTACAGTAAAACATTGCAGCTTTTAACTTATCCTTTTATATTATTGGATTGATTGAAGGAAACTTAATAAACACCCAGAATCACAGATTTGATTTATTCATCTCGATTGTAGAAAAAAATATACGGTACAGCATCTTATCTGTGCAATACTGATTCGATATTTTTAAAGGAGCAGCGTGTCATTAATAATAATGTAGCCTGTGATATCACGTTGGTGAAACTGTTCTAAAAATGTTCTTATTTGCAACGGCGACTTTCTTTGATGCATGTGTAGCAATCGTTTCGTTAAAAGATTCAAAATAGAGCCTCGAAAAAGCACAAAAACAACACAACAAAATTATTAAATTATATGAAAATCTCAAAAAGAGTTAGGTACATGTAAATTTTACGTAAAATATTTCACCGTGGCACAGTTTGCCCTGAGATGACCGTATACTATACGGTCTACAATTTCATTAGATTCAATATTTTTAATAGATTATTTTGGCAAAGTTCATAAATTCAAGAATCAAAACCTAACCTAACATAACAAATAATCCAGTATATCGGATATTTTCAAATTTTTTTTGCTGCTGGCTTCCTGTACCTAAAGTGTAAACCGACAAGAGCCGTGTTTTATTTAGACATGAATTTTATGTCATTATTATACGGCCCAAAGAGGTTGGACGGTCTATAATATACGGCCATATATTTCACTTTGAAGTGTGATAAGGCGAACTGCATACGTACAAGTTTCCGGACACGCTCAAAAAGATGAGTATTGTTTACAAATTGAGTAAAATAGAACAATATATGAGGGTGGGTCAATAAGTCCTTAGAAAAGCCGACAGGTGGCGCGACTAGTACTGTAAGCGGTTTGTTTTCATGCAGCGGCACTACCGATTCAGTATGCTGCGAAGTTTCAATCAGATTGGTCGGGTTGTTGTGTGTTTCTCGTACATTTAAAAAAAAATTTTGCTTGTGGAAAATGGAAAAATGGAAAATGGAGAAAATTGAGTTTAGAGCTGTTATTAAACATTTTAAAATAAAAGGGTTAACAGCAAAGGAAATAAAAAATGAGTTGGATTTAGTTCACGGCATATCTGCTCCTTCACTTGCAACTATTTATAACTGGTTAAATGAATTTAAACGTGGTCGTACATCAACAAAGGATGAACCACGCTCAGGACGTCCTGTAGAGGTGACTACACCAGAAATGATCAATAAAATCCACGATATGGTGTTAAGTGACCGAAGATTAAAGTTGAGTGAGATAATTGAGGTTACAGGGATCTCAAAAGGTAGCGTCATTTCTATTTTACATGACAAATTGGGCATGAAAAATATTTCTGCAAGATGGGTGCCGCGTTTGCTCACAGTCGACAATAAACGCAATAGGGTGGTGGCCTCTAAAGCCCTGTTGTCGCTCATGCAACGCAATCCGGATAAATTTTTTCGTCGCTTTGTGACTGTAGATGAAACATGGATACACCACTATACTCCCGAGACGAAAGAACAGTCAAAGCAGTGGATTGCAAAAGGCGAACCATGTCCAAAGAAGGCGAAAACCGTAAAATCAGCTGGTAAGGTTATGGCTACTGTATTTTGGGATGCACGTGAAATTATTTTCGTTGACTATTTGGAAAAAGGAAAAACAATAACAGGGGATTATTATGCATCTTTATTGGACCAGCTAAAAAACAAAATTGAAGAAAAACGGCCTCATTTAAACAGGAAAAAAATCCTCTTTCATCAGGACAATGCCCGTGTTCACACATGTTTACGATCAATGGCTAAAATTGAAGAATTGAAGTTCGAATTGGTCGACCACCCACCGTATACGCCAGATTTAGCCCCCAGTGACTTTTTCCTTTTCCCAAACTTAAAAAAATGGCTAAGTGGACAACGTTTTTTTTCAAATGAAGAAGTCATCGATCGGACAAATGCTTATTTTGAGGACCTTCCGAAAACTTATTTTTCTGACGGTTTAAAAAAAATGAGAAACGTCTAACCAAGTGTATTGAGCTCCAAGGAGATTATGTTGAGAAATAAAAAAAAATACAAAAATAAAAACTGTTTTAATGCTTTTTTCTAAGGAATTATTGACCCACCCTCGTAGTTAGTATGTATATTATGTGTATTATAAAATTAATGCAATATTGTCGTAAACTTTAATGCATTCTCTGTGTGTACAATAAATAAATAAATTTAACAATTTCCAGCAGCTGAAATATAATATTAATATTATACAAATAAACGAAAGATGACTGTTATTAAAATTAGGGATGTTTTTTTAGAGTGACGGCTTGTAAATGGGGGATGGCTATCACGCGCACACCGGTGAGTTTGCTCAAAAATATTACCATCTTCTAATATGCAACACCTGACGTACCTAAATAAATATCGCAGAAGAATTTCCGTCGTTAGATAATCGATTTCATAACAATCGTATTGAGTCAATTTACCGCTTGTACCCACAAAGGAATGAATTTTTGTAATTTGAATGCGTTTTAGGAAAATATATGTCGCATTGAAGATGCAGTTCCGCATTCAGAATATATTTGACATTGATTGATTTAATAAAACGCAATATTTTTTATTTTTATTAACAACGTTTTTCGTAGCTCGTATTCTTATTTGTCCGGTACAAATGATGCAATCGATTTTTAACTAACTTTCCGACTAGCTAGACATTTGAAACTTTTAGAATATATCAGAACACGATGCCAATGCATTTTTTAACACTTTTACCCATCTTTAAGTAGAATTGATTTCATTTTCAGTTAATTCTGTTTTGTATGAAAAGTTATTTCGGAAGAAATCCGTAAGAAGTAAAACTATTATTGGTTGCTAAGTGGGTCCTAGCAACTAAATTATTAATATATACGTGCGTTACTATGGAAATCAATATGACATTTCAGTATTATTTCTATCAAGTGCAGATTTTTTCGATCGTTTAAGCTAGTCAAGTCAAGTTTATATGATTCAACAGAAAATTTTAAAACGTTGTATATGAAAAGTTCTTTTTATCTTGTAATAATTATTCCTACTTATTGCACTTTTAATAAATAAATCTGGACCGGTTTTGTCAGCCTCAGAGGGAAATTTTCAACTGAATAATATTTATAAAACATGTATTTACCAAAACAAATTCAAAAGGACACACCAATAATTTACATCATCTACAGTCGCATTCGACCAATCTGCGGAGCTCCATTTGGCAACGTGTGTTTTGTGAATAATGATGGCGTCACATAGACGTATTCAAGACGTTGCAGGCGAGGCTAGTTTTGATGTGAGAGCTGGCTTACGCTTCGAGGAGGCCCTAGTAGAAAATTTGCGTAAGACACTGGCTCGTCTTCAGGGGTCTCCAAGGGTTATTCCCGATGAGATAACAATGTATAATTATGAATAATTTACATTCTACACCACTATCATTGGCCTCATGAAATGTTATATTTTTTAATTAATTATTTTTTTTATTCAACGAATAATTCACAAGATTTAAGAATGTAACATTCTAATTATTGAACATACACAGCGCTTCAGGGAGTCTCTTAATACACTTATTACTTTAATTACTAACCGACGTCACGTATCTCTCCAAGATTTTTTGTTGTAACGTACTTGAACTTGCTAATAATTTTTAATTACTTAACTCTTTTTTGGCTACTATTGGCAAAAATGCTTCAGAGAGTATTAAAAGCCATTGGTTAAATTTTTTCGCTATTAAGTATGGCGCTTATATGTCCATGGGCACGAAACCCGAAAAATGCAGGTTCGATTCTTGCTGGGTATCTTACTTTTATCAAAAAGATTTTTTCTATTGGCCATAATATATTTTCTCAAAAGTATTTTCAAAATTACGTAAGTACATATGTGCAAATGATTGTAAAAAAGGGAAAATTGAAACTGGTTTTAAAGAAAACTTATCGAAATGAAATTTCTACATAAAACTGCCCGATTCGTTCCTGTTTTTCTCGGACAATAAATCCGCCAAGGTTTGTGTGTACATCCAACATTTGTAAGCAATTGTGCAAAACGTGTTAGTCCGTATTGTTGTATCAAAATAAAATGGCCGTAATGCGTTTGCGGACTGCGGAAGGCATGCTTTGAAGCGAGCGCATTGTTTGCGAGAGTAGCGGAAGTAGGGCCATATCAATCAAACTTGCAACTAGTAATATAACACGTGCTGTCGTTATGATTTTTAACAACCGGTTCGCACGGAAAATTTGATTATATCGATGTTTTAGTGCACAGATATTGTATGTCCAGTTTTTGTCGAAATTGAGTTAACATACACAAAATGTTCGTCTGCATCATATCTTTATGCTGTAAACATATTGTACGTCCAAATAGGATATTTTAGGAGATACTGTGTCATTCAAATACACAATATGTCCATTTCTCATGCATCTCAAATTTAAAACTTCGATTTTCTTAAAACATACTAAACTGGATATACAATATCTGTGCACTAAACCGTTGATATGTTGACAGCCACAGAACAGATAATAAATATAATTCCGATAGGCTTTATTGAATACGCTACATTTTGATACAAGGTTTTGAATGTGTGATTGCCCTACGAAAATGAAACACGAATTATGCACGTGCAATAGTGTGTGTAATATGTCAATGCATAAACCGAGAGCAGTTGTCAGTATTCGACGAATGACGTATTATTGACACGTGTTTAAGTTTATCCCGGTTCTTCCTTACTCGAGATCGGTTACCTGCTACTCTTTACCCGTTAGGTATTTCAGTTCCCATTATTTCTGAGTTCCATGTTGACAGCAGACTACGAAGGGCTAACTAGAGTTATTGGTAAAGTACTAATTTGGTTCAAAGTCAATGACGTTCTCTGGCAGTAAGCAAGTCTTGCGCTGCTTAGAGCGAAGCCACACGGGCGTTGCGTCCCGAGACCGCTGTATTCCGACTGCGAGTGGAAGTGAGAACGCACCGCTGTTGCGTACTCACTCCCACTCACAGTCGGAATACAGCGGTCTCACGACGCAGCGCGTATGTAGCGCCCGTGTGCTCGCAGCCTTAAGGGCGGCACCTTAGACTATAGATACATCTAGACGCCACCCGTTCCACTGCTAAATGAAGCCGCGTGCCTTGCGTTTGGTTTGTGGGCGAGCGAACGCATTCGTCTACAAATGTTCGAGACCATAGACCATTTCGCTAGTGATCGCCCAAAGTGCTCGCGCTAGACGCTCAGAATTAAAATATAATTTTCTATTTTTTTACGTTATATAGTATTTTTAATCGGTGAAAATGCAACCACTAGATAAAGATATCCATAATTTAAGTTATTTTAAAGAAACACTAGGTCACTGATATTAAAATATATAATAATATACAAATAAATTATCAGGAACATGTATCAACTTACCTATGAAACGTACCTAATACCATCTTCTTGCTTATCAGTACGGCTACCACATTTTAAGACAACACACAGAACCATCTTTTCTACTTAATTAACTAAAAATATTTACCACTGACTTTATGTTTAATACAAAAAATAGCAATTTTAGCAACACGAGCTAGCAGGTTATCGATGCTATCTGAAGCGTTTTGCCCCGATTTTCCGGCGATACTTTTGGAAACTAGCTCACAAATATATAGACCTTTTATCTTCCTCTAGCGCGTGTCGCAGAGATTGTAAGGGTGCCGAATACTTTCTCACTCGCACTCATGCATCGTTTTTGTTCAGGCCTTGGGCGGCACATTGTAGTCAGACGGGCACACAAGATGGAGGGTTTTCGGGTTCACCCCCCTCCCCTCCAGATACGGACAAAATTCAAATTATGTAGATAAATGGGATATTATTTCTTCTTGTTCTTCGTCAGGGTCTCGTGACCGAGGATCATGACTCGGATGGTTTAGATTTCAAACATCCTTATGAACGTGTGGTCATTGGAAGACCCAAGGCACTCGTAATGAATTGAATAAACTATATGAAGCCTAATGTTTACAGTTTACATTAATATTCCGTATCTCAAAGACAAGATGATGTGGACGACACAAACAGATGCTAACGATCCTAATATTTATGATCGTCAAGCCACATCTTATGGATGTGACAGATCGCAATAACTCGTGGGCGAATACCATTAGTTATACACCAGCGGGTCAGGTATTTATCGCTAGACTCAAAGTGAGGAGTGACTGGGTATGGAGAATGTACCCGGAAAAGTTTTTTATTCTGCGGTTAAAACTGTAACTAGTTTTTTTTTTCAACCATGTCAGATCCTAATAGGATCATATGGGGCTCCACAAAGTAGAGGTTTCTATTAACAGATCTTGTTTTTTTACGAGATATGGATGTCAGCTACTTGCTCAACCTATTAGGTCCATACTCTGACTCATACACAAATTGAAAAACAGTGTGTACTTGCCAAGCCCAGGATTTGAAAGGATTCGAGCGTGATAGTCCAACGCTTAAGCCGCAGCTAAACACTAGTGGGCGAAGTAAATGAAAAAGTCAGTAGCACCTGCTAAAATTGCTCAACCCCTCCCGTCACCTTGAAAATTAATTTAAAATATTATGGATAGTTTTTCAAAATGACCCCTCCCCCCTCCAACCATTTTTCTGTATGCCCGCCTTTAAGACGAATGTAACAAGTTTATACATATATTTCGTAGTAGTACGATAATTTTCCATATACACGCCGGCGAACAATGGTCGCGCGATAATATTAGCTACCTGATAAGTGAGGGTTAGTATATTTGATATGAAGCACCTAGTTTCAAAAGCCTCTAAAACGATTTTAGGTAGTTCTGAGAAAAATTAGAAAGACGATTTTAGGTAGTTTTGAGAAAAATGAGAAAAAATCATATCTATTAAATCTGTGAACTTTATGTATTTATTTTTTAATTCGTTATATTTTAAAGAGTATTTTTGGTTTCCATTTTAAGGAAATTTGAAAAGCACAACCAACCATTTTAGCGGGTTTTGAAATTTACCCTAATTTTTGATCACACGTATTGACGGTTTTTGGCGATTTTTAAAATTCAATCTTTGGCCATCATATACGTAAAAAAATATCCATCTAAATACATATCTAACTCAAAATTTTTCAAAAACCGTTTTAGAGGCTTTTGAAACTAGGCGCTTCAATACGTTTTTCGTACGTGGTTAATTTTTCGTGGAACTTAATGATGTCTTTTATATACAGAGTTTGAAAGCCGATGAATTAACAACAACCAGTTCTAGCAATCAGCTAGATTACAACACTATTTATGTATACTTTGCCTGCTCAGAAAATAACGTCGGACAATAATTGATTCTGAGGGTGTTCCCCTAGTTATGATGCAAAAATCACAATGTATTGTTGCATTGTCGGTATAACTTTACGGCTGTTGGAAAATAGACTATTATAATCGGCCAGTTACATCGCGATTTTAAAATAATAATCCTTGTTCCGTCAGATTTCCCGCCCTGTTCTGACGTAACTGCGATCGATTTTTGAAAAGTATTCGATTTTTAAATATTTAAATATTTGGTTGTATTCTCTGGAATCTAGGGAAATTACGAATTCCGTTTTCCCTTCGCTACGTGTTCCAATTGTGTGAAAATGCAAAAGTAATCAAAACCACCATAAGGCCTGCCGCTCATTACGACGGCTAGACGCAACCAAAAATCGCAGGATGTAGTAATTTACGTACTAATTTTAGACATGGTTTGGTGTATTACGCGACGAGATACAGATGTGTCGCTGCATGGTCAAAATGATGGCATACGCGCTGTACAGTCGCAGTTAATTGTGATACCCTCCGCATATTCACGTAAAACATCCCCATGTCCGAACCGTCCTAGAAGTGTTCATCTAGACTGCCATTCCCTGCGATCAGTAGTTGCGTTGACTACGCAGATTTAGAAATTTGACTAGGCTGTGAAAAATATCTAGTTTTTTTAATGTGTTATTTTTTTAATATGTCAATTACAAAAGAATACAATATGAGAATATATAAAATAAAATAATAAGTGATGGTCTCAATAGCAAGAGCAGGCGGACAGAGAAAGCATAATTAAATTAAATGAAAACAAACAATAATTAATATACGAGTAGTTAATAAAAATACACTGGAGTCAGCTATTATAAAATAATTAAGATAAAGCCCCATAGATATAAAAGAATGAAAAATAAAATATTTATTTTTAATGACCATGCCCTTCCTTTTTCGTGCAAGGTGGTTGAGAAGGCTAATTACATTAATGTGTAGTTAATTATGGCCCTTCATTTTTGTATTTAATTTTCTTTATAGTAAGAATTAAATATTTTGTGTAGTGTTCTTGTATTGTTTTGTAAATTGTAAATTTCATGGTTATGCTGTGGACACAGAGTTATGAGAGTCCACCGCTCCTTTTCTAGTATTGGGCAGTCGTTGATGACATGCCACACAGTTTGAGATGTGTAGCCGTCACATGGAAAACAGTCATCGTCCCTCAATTTATTAATATAAAAAACATCACGAGAAGACAAAAAATATAATACAACCGTCCAATTACAATAATAAATGGTAAATTTTGAAGCAACTTAATTTAAAAGAGGCAAGAGAACAAAATATGTGATTCAGTGGCGAGGGGTGAAGTTAGACTAAAGATCTTTGTCAGATTTTTTTTTTTTATTGACCTAATAGTACCTACAAATTGCAGATGAAACTGGTTGGTTTTTTTTATAAATCAATTAAACCCTGTCTAAACCATACCATTATAGTTGAGGTATGCTATGGGCAATCCGACAAAAAAAGTGCATATTTTTTCAGTCATACTTATTCAATTGTTTTCGTTGAATTAAGAATACATAATATTACAGATGGTGTAGGTTAGTTTTTTTTTTTTTAAATTAATTAAACTCTGTCTAAGCCATCATTGGTCTAAGCCAAAAAATAATACATACAAAATATTCTTTTAGCCATTAAATCATACATAATTTACATACGTTATTATGTATTATGGCTTGGTTTACGGAGGGTTTAATTGAATTTTAAAAACTATCCAACACTCTCTGCAATTTGAAATGTAAGTTCAATGAGCACAAATTAATATGTGTCTCACATATTTACTAACGTGCACTATTTATTTCGGGTTTTATCAACAGCTGACTTCTAACCTTTGCCACTGGTTGAGTTGATATGATAGGCGTAAAACCCACTTAACGGAGCGAGTGGCGTGTAAATCATCGAAAATAGAACGTAATCAGATACGCTAGCGCACACTGGATTTGACGACGCCTTGTGCCCGCCTGCCCCATGAGTCACCGTTTTTTGGCTTCTCAGCGATACGACTTAAAGAAAATACAACGTAGTCCATTCATTGAACACGGCAAGCAAAATCATGCTCCTCGAAGCGTCGTCGACAGACGGGCGAGAAGCCATTATTTAAGAACAGTGAACTTTTTTGTTTAGTTATTGCGTGTCCGATATTAATTACAAGCCCCGAGAAATTTAATAATATTTTTATTGCTTTGTTATGAGAGACGCTGATAATAATAATTATTTTGTGCTCCTTGAGCCCCTTATTACATAGGTGAAGGGTAATGCGCGGGTGGGAGGGGGCCTACTCAGTAGTGAGCGCACCGAACGCTTTTTTGGTGGGCTTTATGCCATAGGTGTGTGTGTGATAATTATTACTAACACAAAATAAATGAGATTGAGAAAATTCAAGGCATAATAATAATGTAAATATAAAAGTAATTTCATATTTTTCAGATGTTTTTTTCTACGATTATTTTTCGTCGAATGTCTCCGCTATGACAGATTTAGAATATAGAACAACACGACACAGTATTCGAGGAACGAGTCGAAATAGATTAATTTATTTTCAATGCGCTTGGACCTTCAAACGAAAATAAAAAGCACACATAACATCTCAACAAATCATCGATACTTGGCTCTGGTAGATAATATTTACATCCAAACAATTTCAAATATTTAAAATGTCGCAACCTCATTACCCTTTTCACAAAACAATTTCAAGGTTAGTGTTGATGTTATCTTTTAGCATCGCTTAACCACAAAGAAAACAAGAATATTTTTAATGATGTATTGTTGTCATCGAAACAATTCAATATTTTCTTTATGCTAGACCCACAAATATAAATATATAGTAGACCTGATGCACTGGTTGACATATAAACATTTTCGTACCGGAGCGCACGATAATTTTCCGTAAGTACGGTCCTTAGATGCTGCAGGTTTCCACAAATAAACAGAACTCGAAAAAACAGAACAATAAAAATTCAAAACAGAGGAAAAATATAGCATTTAATATTGGAATTGAAATGTTACAGTGGCGAGGGTTGAAGGCAGGCTGTTAAGTTTCGACATAAATAGTGCATACTAAACATTGTCTGTCATACGTATTTGTTTTCATTAAACTAATAATACAATTTTCAGATAGTAGGTATTGGTTAGTTTTTAAATTTCAATTAAACCCTGTCAAAACAAAAGCATAATAATATTAGTATGCTATGGGTGATCCGATAAAAATAGTACATCCTTTTTCAGGCATACTTATTTGTTTTCAAAGTCTTAGTTCAATGAAAACAAATACTAATAATATCGACCGAAGGTACTTGATGGAATTTGAATTTAAATTTCTAATGGATTTAAGTTTTATACTATTCCGTTTGTGTGTTTGCCTCTTGGTGAGGGCACACAGTGTCCGAAGATACCGAAAAGCGAAACCCGGGTCGCAAAAAACGACTCAAATGGAATAGTACAAAACTCAAATCCATTGGAATTGAAAAGAAATAAGTTTGAATGATAATATTTAGTGTGTACTATTTATGTCGGATCTTAACAGCCTACCTCCACCCTTCGCAACTGATATGTTATATAGATTTTTAATAATTTATTAAGACATGTTTACATTAAGTTGAAACTGAAGTCCATATCTGCTCTCTCCTTTGTGCCAATACCAGATTGTAAGAACTGTCTTTGACCAACTAGCTGTCATATTTCCGGATAAAGATAACTACAATGAAGCTCTCAAATATTCTACAGAATATTGAATCATTTTGATGCTGTTGTTGAAAGATGTCCCAAGACTACGAATTGTTGTGAAAATTTTCACAACGCCTTAAATTCATTGGTTCATTGCAGTGACCCAAGCATTTGGAACCTATTAGATGTATTAAGATGCGATATAGCTTGCCAGCGATTATTATTAGCCAATGGCCATACAGGTGACATTAAAGATAGAAATGAAAGGTAATTTATTAATCCTTAGTAATCAAGTGACAATTATAACTGTACCGGAATATTAAAATCAAGGAACATTGAGGTTTCTACGCCGAATTACCAACATGCAGTAATCTATATATATAAAACAAAGTCGGGTTAGTTACACCATTTATAACTCAAGAACGGCTGGACCGATTTTTATGATCTTTAATTTGTTGGATTTGTCTCCGCCCCGAATAGCAGAATCAAAACATCGGATAAATCACGGAAAAAATAAATTACGAAGAAAATTCATTTTCTCATATATTTTGTATGGAAAGGCTTTTGACTGATATCGATGAATTTGAACGGTGAAGCTCGCGCATCCTAAAATAAAAGAAAATCACAAAAAATTTAAATCCGTATACAACTCTGATATATGACAGAAACAATAAACAAACAATCAAAATAAAGAATGATAGTCGAAAAATGTCTAACTGTCAATGGTGTAGTGTGCCCAACATTTCGTACTTCATGTCAACAGCTCAATTTGCTTGAAAACGATACGAGTTACACCATTTATAACTCAAGAACGGCTGGACCGATTTTTATGATCAATGATTTGTTGGATTTGTCTCCGCCCCAAATAGCAGAAAAACTATTAAAACATCGAAAAATCACGGAAAAGAATTGTGAAGAAAATTCATTTTCTCATACATTTCGTATGCAGCGGCTTTTTTTGATGATATCTCGAGAACTGATTGACTTATTTCGATGATTTTTTTTGTTCGTCGTTTGTTCATCGTTTGTTGTTCGTTTTATACGTCAAAATCGAGACGGAGCGCTTCACTTTCATTCGGTTGAACCAAGCCAAACTTCGTTCGGATGAGTATATTCATTTACGCAATGCAATCAGCACCGAAGGAGATACAGCTAATGTTGGTTGATTGACTATTCTACTGGCGACGTACATTGGCAGCCCGCGTCATATGCATGAATATGCGCAAAATGCAATGACATAATATTATGTTCGTCATTACGGTCGTCCATATCTATTCATCACCTTTACGTGCAATCTGAAATGGATAAAAATTGTTCAATTGCTGCCCCCGGACACACATCAAATGATCAGCACGACATCACCGCACGTGTCTTCAAACAAAAAATCCTGTCGCTGATGAACTTACATTGTGAATCATCGCGTCTTTGGGGATACTCGATGCTGGATGTATTCGATTGAATGGCAAAAACGAGGCTTACCGCATGCACACATTCTTATTTGGTTAGTTGAAAGAATTCGACTAGACCAAATAGATGACATCATATGTGATGAGATTCCTGATCCCGAAACCGATCCAGACCTGCATGATGTTGTAATTACTAACATGATTCACGGACCGTGTGGCGCCATCAACCCCCAATCACCGTGCATGGTCGACGGCAAGTGTTACTAGCGTTATCCACAAAATTTGACGGCGGAGACTATCACTGCGAACGATGGTTATCCACTATATCGGCGTTGATCACCCGATGATAATAGTAGAACTATCACAACGAAAGTTAAAGGAAACGATATCGTGGTCGACAACACTTGGATTGTTCCATATTTGCCAATTCTTTCCAAAACATTCAAGGCGCATTGCAACGTGGAGTATTGCAATTCAGTGAAGTCCATCAAATACATCAGCAAATATGTCACCAAAGGCAGCGATATGTCGGTTTTTGGTGTTCAAACTCCCAATACCAACGATAAAATCACACACTATCATGTTAGTCGATATGTGAGCTGCAATGAAGCGATTTGGCGTATTTTCTCATTCCCCATTCATGAACGTCATCACACCATTTGGCGGTGCATCTGGAGAATGGTCAACGAATTTATTTCAACGCAAAGAATGTTGTTGAACGTGCTGAAACACCTCCAGCGACAACATTGACCAGTTTCTTTTCGATTTGCCAAAGCGATCCGTTTGCATGAACGTTGCTCTACCCTGAGATGCCACGTTATTACACTTGGAACGCTTCATCGAAGAAATTTTAATGTCGGAAGCAAGGCGATGCAGTTCTTGATCATACGGGTGTGCGTTTTGCTGATGCTTTTGGTTGCATTTACACAATTCATCTGAAGAATGACGAATGCTTCTACTTGCGGTTGTTGCCGGTGAATGTTCGTGGGCCGACATCATTTGAATCACTTCAAACTGTCAATGGTGTGGTGTGCCCAATATTTTGTACTGCATGTCAACGGCTCAATTTACTTGAAAACGATACTCATTGGGACATGACAATCGCTGAAGTAATTATTGTTTCTGCATCTCCAAGTCAGACACCCACATTATTTCGAAATGCTTCCCATCGAATCCACCTGAACTCTGAAAAAAGTACAAGGATGACATGTCAGAAGACATTTTACATTGAATTCAGTTTAGGGAATCCCGATCTCGAAGTGAATGAGTAGATACATAACCAGGCTTTGCTTTTGATCGAAGACATGTGTTACCTCATGTGCGGCAGTTTGTTAGTCAAGTTAGGAATGCCAACGCCACATCGTGGAATAAACGACTCTTTCAATCTAGAATTGGAACGTGAACGTGAATATGATTGAGATGCATTGAACCAATCAGTTCGAACGAATGTATCACTGTTGAACCCCCAACAGAAGGAAGTATACGATACGTTAATGAAGGCAATTGATGATGAAAATGGTGGCTTATTTTTCCCCGATGCGCCCGGTAGAACTGGGAAGACATTCCTCATGTTCATGATTTCGCCACTGTTCGTGCGAGATCCGCAATTGATGTAGCAGTTGCTTCTTCGGGGATAGCGGCTACGTTGATAGAAGGATGCTGAATGGCTCGGCTCATTCAGCGTTGAAATTGCCGTTAAACCTTCAAACGACTCAAAAACCGACATGCAACATTGCGAAACACTCAGCAATGGCCAAAGGTTTGGAAACAAGTAAAATCATCACCTGGCATGAATGCACAATGGCGCACAAACGCACATTGGAAGCACTCAATCGAACAAAATGTTTTGGAGGCGCAATGATTCTACTATCTGGCGATTTCCGCCAAACACTACCAGTCATTCCAAGATCGACCGCTGCCGATAAATAAACCCTTGCCTGAAATCATCGACTCTGTGGCGCTATGTGAAGAAGCTTCAGCTTCGAATATCTCATAAACGGTTAAAGATAGAAAAAAACGTGTTATATAAATATTTTTAGGAAATTTAATAGGCTTTAATTCTATGTAAAACAATATTTTTCTACGACCAACCGTTTTTGAGATATAAGCGAAAAACCAAAAAAACACTCAAAATTTTGCGGTTTTTTGCCCGCCAAAAGTTGTGCCGAAGTCATCCGAATTGGCAAAATTCGTTTTCTTGTCACTCATTACCATAATTACAAATTTAAAAAAAAATCTTCTACCCGACCTTTTGCAACCATAAAGTACAGATTGACTGGACTAATGTTAATATTGTATAATAAATCTACGTTCAATCTTGGAAATACATAAGTTTAATGGAGTAAATAATATTGTAATATAAATAATAATGTGAATTTAATATGAGATTGTTGTTTCCGATAGTAAAGACTTAATGGATGGATTAGCGAGATTTAAAATAGTAAAGCAAATAATCACGGTGTATGGCCTTTCCGCTTCATAAATCTAATTAGTCAGCCAAATATGAAAATGCCATGAAGCGTATGAGATCATGGTGGAATTACTTTGTTGAAAGTGCGAAGCATTGTTTTTCCAATCTTTCTCATTTTTACTAATTTATGTTAAAAAATAAAATGAATCGGCAACTTACACATGGGAATAAATTAAAATTGAAACTCAGTTTATTTCTAATGTTAACTACATTAGAATTAATTGTTTTTAAAAGTATTTTTTCTGCTATTTTTTCGGTTTTATTTTATTTTCCATAAAAATTGATAAAAATTCAATCCCGAAAGTTTTGGGATTATGTTTTTCAATCACGGGATTCATAGGTATCGAAAATAGCTCCTCGGGATCCCGGGATTTGGGACTACATACAGTCTACCAGCATTTAGGAGTGAATATTTTCGTACTAGAATTTCATTTGGAAAGGAATATGGTTGGTTCGGAAGAAAAAATAAAAATGTATGACAATTTTGATATTTTCTTTATTTAATAAAATATAATGACATTGGACTTTTAAGCCAATGCGCCATAATATGTAGCTTGTAAAAAAATAATAAATTAAGTAATAAACACGACAGAAAATGTCCATACAATATTAGTACTAAAAAGGAAAATAAATATAATATATTACATTTTATTTATCTTATACAAAAAGCAATTATTATTTTCTTAAAATTTTATTGGCAGATCATTATACATATCCATGCAATCACATTCCTTGTGGTTGGTGATGGTAATTGTAATATATTCCTGTTGTACATCTTGCCTGGGTTTTGCACCCGTCGTATCGGTAGTGATACTCTCGATCTTGAATACCAAGGGGACCTATTCTGTCTTCCAGGGTCCGCAGTCCAACCATCCACTTTGGGAACAGCACCCTGACCCGGTATCACACCGATGAAGGATGGTCATACCGTGGTCATACCATAAGAACGTGCAACGAGCTACTTGCGATTGATCACATTTGAAGTTTTTCGCAGCGGAATTCACGAACTCTCATATAATTTGTCAAATTCTTTGTAGTCATCTGTACTTGCGAATGTGATCTAAATTGCACACAAAACAATCAAAATTAAATAGATACTCTTCATTTTTAATTTGCTTCTTTAAACAAAAGTTATTTGTTATTTTATCGTATTGTATAACAATTAACAATTGTTTGATCCGCACAGATCGAAGACTGGATTGCAACTGGTACATAGGATATTAGTATATGCTCCAAGATTAAGGTGATGTCTCTAGGTAAAGAAAGTTGTTATCGAAAAATAGCTAGAAAAGTTTATTAATCGGTAAATATATATTCAAAAGTAATGAGAAAAATAAAATAAAAAATTAAAAAGTATCGTGGAGTTCTGTATTCCAAAAATACGTGTCAAATTTGGTACATTTATATCAGGTGGCAAGAATGAATGATGTAAGTTTTATTATCAAAATTACGATAAAAATGTACGAAAATTTATTACCTAGGGAAACGCTAAACGAAAATTGGAATTTATAATATGCTTATATCTTTTTTTTCAAATTTAAAAAACATCGATTTAGAGCCCTCGAGACCTCGCCTTAACTTGTGTAAACATAAAACAATATTTTAATTTTAAATATCACTATCGTTTATCTGACAATATTTTAGTCCTAAGAAGTCAATAATTTATAATGTAAATACATGCAAATGGTATATAAGTAGTGTAGATGTAGATAAATATTTATTATTTTCAAATGAGACGAAACGTACACTCATCAAAACAAATCTTTATAAAATACAGTAATGATAAAAGTAAATAACGATAATGATATTTCCATAATATAACATATTGTTTTATGTTTATACAAATTAATCTTGGAGCATAGACTAATATACCATGTACCAGTTGTAATTCAGTCTTCAATCTGTGCGGATCATAACAGTTGTTAATTATTATTATACAATACCATAAAATAATAAATAACTTTGGTTCAAAGACGCAATTTAAAAATGAAGTGTATCTATTTAATTTTGATTGTTTTCTGTGTAATTCACGTCACATTCGCAAGTACAGATAATGAAAAAGAATTTGGTGAAAATTACATGAGATATCTTCAATTCAGCTGTGATAAACCTCAAATGAGATCAATTTTAAGTAGCTCATTGCACGTTCTTAGGCCGGAGCAATACATGTATCCCGGTATGACCGTCCTGCATCGGTGTGATGCCTTGTCAGGGTGCTGTCCCCAAAGTGTAAGGTTGGCCTGCGGACCCGGGAAAACAGAAGAGGTCCCCTTGGTGTACAAGATCGAAAGTCTCACGACCGATATAACAGGTGCAAAACCCAGACGCAATATACAAATCGACTATATTACAATCACCGTCACCAACCACACGGAATGTGATTGTCAGGATATGTATTATGATCTGCCAATAAAATCGAATGAATTATATGTACATCCCTGAAAATAATAATTGATTTTGTGTATAAGACAGATAAATTTAATATCTTTTCCTCTTTACATAGGTACTAATATTGTAGAAACATTTTCTCTTGTGTTATCGCTTTATCTTTATTACTTAATTCATTATTTTATTACAAACTACATATGCCGCATTGGCTTAAAAGTCCGATGTCATTATATTTTATTAAATAAATAAAAATATTAAAATTGCAAAACATTTATTTTTATTCCCAAAACTAATCATATTCCTTTACAAATGAAATTCTTGTAAGAAAATATTCACTCATAAATGCTGGCAGGGTGTATGTAGGTGACAGCCACTCACAGGCTTGCAATATTTTCCATTATTTTACTAAGTACCTAGGTACTGATGGCGTGCGTTGATTTTTACTAAAAATATCATCCATCTCTCCTCTCTCCATCTCTCGGCCATCTCTCAGCAGCAGCCTCAAAATGATTCCATGTTCTAATTGGAAAGAGAGATGATCATCCTGCAAATTCTTCGATGTAGGTTGAGAAGACATATGTGAAAACTTCATTGTAGTTATCTTCATCCGAAAATGTGGCAGGTAGTTGGTCAAAGACAGTTCTAACATCTGGTATTGGCACAAAGGGGAGAGCAGGTGGGGACTTCAGTTCGGACTTCTTGAAAATTAATGTTAAATTATTAAAAATCGATATAACATAATATAATCAAGGTGACATGTAGTTTACGCAAGGTTTAATTGAATTTAAAAAAACTAACTAACACTATCTGCAATTTGAAGTGTTAGTTCAATGAAAACAAAATTTTGCACTGTTTGTGTCGGATGTTATCAACTCACCTCTAGCCTTTGGTACTGGTTGATATGATAGGTGTATGTAATAAAATAATTATCACCAAAACAAAATAAATGACTGTGTTATAGAGACTCTGGCTTAGAATCTAATCCATAAATAATATAAATATCATATTTTCTAGATGTGTTTTCTACGACTATTTTTCGTCGAATATATTTCTCTGCTATGACAGATTTAGAAGAAAGAACAATATGATACAGTATTCAAGGAAAGAATCGAAATATAATAATTTATTTTTTGTTGATTCGTCCAGTTGTAGGGAAAAGAAAATAAATTCTTTTTGAAAAAAAATTGCTAATTCCGTTTCCAAATGAGATGCTTCAATTATTCTTTTGGTGACAGTTCTTGCTGATAATTAATTGTATTGTATTATAGCTGCAACTATTTCTTTTTAAAAAGAGAATCAGCAGCTTCAATCATAGCTTCTTTTACTATTTCTCCATCTTAAAACGGTTTTTTCTTCTGCGATATTTTGAAAGATGGTATTGTTGCATTTATAAATTGGTGCGATGGTTTTGTGAGAAATTTTTGCTGCTTTGTACCACATGCTTTTAACTCAACAGTCTTTTTTTTCTTATTTCAGAGTTCAATTGATAGGTAGAATTAAAAGTCGTACGAACGGTTTTGAAATATCTTTCAACATTTATTACTTTTTGAAGTTATACTTCTTATGGCGTGTTTTGGAAATCAGATCAGAGTGTATTTTTGGCGTGTGACATGTAATACATAATTTATTTTTGCACACGAAAAAAACCCACTCGATTGGATTCGAACCATCGATTGTTCGGTTATCAGCCGAACGCACTACCTTTCTTCTTCCACAGCGCTACATCCCGGGGTGGGATTTGGCCTCCTCCACAACCGCTCTTCATTCACTCCGGTCTCTCGCCACACTTCTCCAGTTACCGGGTCTTCCTATATGAAGCCAGTCCACTTCCGTCCACCTGCGTCAGCCCATCTCCTTCTTGGACGGCCTCTGGGTCTCTTCCGTTGGGGTAGCCACTTCGTCATGATCCTTGGCGCTCTAACTTCAGGCATTCTCTCCACATATCCCGCCCATCGTAGTCTTTGGGACTTACAGTATCTTATGATTGTTTGCTGTTCAATCAGCTCTTCCAACTCGTGGTTCATTTTTATAACGCACTACCTTTACGCCACAGTATGATACTGCAATCGTGACGATTATACAGTATATTATTATAGTTTAGAATTGTTCCGTTGCCTAGGCAGCGAATTTATTATTGTCGGCCATTTGCAATTCCTTACGTAAACAATTGATTAAACGTCAAATTGACATTTAGTACTTTAAAAATAAAAACAACGAGAAACCATTATATAATTTAGTAATATAAGTTTAAGTGTATATAAATAAATCAACGGCGTTCCAATAAGCGGTCCTTTTTCTTGAGTTTGTAATTTAACAAGATAATTAAGAGCTAGTCAAAGAGTCTAGTTTATCAGAAGTTTTGTTTTTGTTTTGTTACGCTAAAGAAATATAACTTCTAACGCGCGTACATAAGTACACACACCGATTTTTTTAGGCACCGGAACACTAGCGTTGCATAATAAACAGATACAGTTGAAATTGAAATCAAAGAAACAATATTGATGTTCCCAGACGTTGTTAAAATAATATGTCTTTTGTCCTATCCGTGATGGTTGATAATAATTACGAATTATTACGAGGACAAAAAACTACGTGCGTCGAGGGTAAATGCTGTGGATGCACTGAGTCATACAGTGTTGCCAACTAAAATTTTCAAAATTCAGTAGATTTTTTCTTCAAAACATCAGTAGATTGACAAAAATGTATGAAATTCGATGATTGTGTTTGGTGAAAGCGTGCATGTTGACATAATCTCACAAGTGTATTTTAAAAAATCATGTAAAAAGTGACTTTTATTCATCACAAATATCATAATTAAATTTCTTCTTTTTCTGACAAAAATTTCAGTAGACATGGCAACACTGGAGTCGTATACTAATATTCGTGCCAGTGTTGCCATCTTTTCAAAGTGGAATTATAGTATGGAGCCTCCAAAATTAAAGTATTTGGAGGAAAATATAGTACGTGTTGTCATATGAATACGTGTATTAATTAAGGCGCTAAGTACCAAAATAATAAAAACTGACATTTTTATAGAAAAATGTTGTACATACCAATGCCAATAATTTCAACTGTAGTCTAAGTGCCTCAAGCAAGTCAAAAAATACAGCAAAATAATTAAACCTGTCGACGTTGTAAGTCCGTTGGCGTGTTTTATTTATAATGGTGTAAGTAGCACTGCAGTGGTCAACGGCATTCAATATAAAATAGCTGACGATGGTGTGTTGACACTTGCGAGTTCTTAATATCTAAAATTATAGAAGCTGCCGTGATTGCTTCACACTGTAAAACTACATTTTTCAAAAGGTCTGCTTCATGAAATTTTACTGCAATGACTCAGTATTTTGTAACTACAGGCAATACTACTTTTTGGTACTGAGAGCCTTATTTAATACACGTATTCTTATGTTGAAAATGTATACCTTTTTTGTTTCTCAGAAAAAAAACGGAAAATTTGAGAATCTACGAGAACCTTTTTTATTTAGGTACCTCTCCCGACCAAAAATGCTTACCGAAGAAATCAAGAAATTTCACTATAAACCAAAGTCAAGAGAATTCTTTACGTTTTTCGAGCATTTTTTCCCAAGTTCTAGTACTTTGCACCAATTTATCGAACGATAATATCGAAATTTTAGTACTTTTTACATATTTACGTATTTTTGGCGTACTATACCTGTTTTACATCGTACATAGTACGCGGACCAAAATTATGGTACAAATACTATAATTATAGTACGGTTGCAACATTGATTATTTGTGCATGACTCAAGCTGGACTTTTGAGTGTAATATTTGTTACAGGGATGAACGTATCAATACCGGTATTTCGGTATTTATTATTCAATATCGGTATTCGTCAAGACATATTATAGAAACAAAGAAGTACTTAACACATATTTTATAGCAATCTGAAGTACTCACCCACTCGGCAGCATAAAACTTGTAGGTATACTAAATTTAATATACCTACAATATAGTAGAAAGTAATGAAGAGATAACTTTAAATTAATTTTTGAAAAACATATAGGTACGTGTAAGGATTTTAAATACCGGTATTTTGGATTTTTGAAACCGGTTTTTCGGTATTGATAAATAATTGAATACTGGTTTTCAAATACCGGTATTGCAATCCCCACCCGCCAATATTAAAAGTTACGAATTTCTCGATAGTAATAAAATATAGCAAATACTAATATTATTAGTAAAAGTCAAAGCACGCAATTAGTAATGACTTACCAATAATTGCAAATATTGTAAGCCTATAAGTGACTGTCACGGGAACGGGACAACTGGGCGACAGGACAATTGGGTGCAACACTGTCGAATAAAATAAATATATGTTCGTTACGATTTTATACAGAAAGTAGACGAGGGATTTTAATCAGTTTCTATATACCACTTAGTAGTTTTCATTCATTTTGCTCTTAACATAATGTTTTTTTTATTGCAGATTGAGAATTATCATGCTTGAGTCTTTATAATATAAAAATAAAAGAACTCTCTTATCATTGGAACTTAAACATATGTACAATTAAATGATTATATACGTTTGCATATATAAATTTTCACCAAGTATTAAATAATTATACTTACAATAATTAAAATACAAATAACAATAATAAATATATTTCTAAAGTAAGTATAATTTACATTTACAATCGTCTATTAATTTCGAATTTCATTCTATTGCGTGGCACACAGTTGTCCTGGCGCCAAATCGTTCTAGACCCGCTGTCACCTACATACCTACACCCTGCCAGCATTTACGAGTGAATATTTTCGTACAAGATTGTCATTAATTGTAAAGGGATATGATTTGGGAGAAAAAATAAATGTATCACAGTTTTGATATTTTTTTTATTTAATAAAATATAATGACATATAACGGACTTTTAAGCCAATGCGGCATAATATGTAGCTTGTAATAAAATAATGAGTGAAGTAATAAAGATAAAGCGATAACACAAGAGAAAATGTAGGTACATATAATTTTAGTAATCAAACAAGAAAAGAAATATAATATATTAAATTTATTTATCTTATACACAAAAGATATTAATATTTTCAGGGGTTAGATTATTTATACGATATTTTGGCATCCACATTCCGTGTGGTTGGTGACAGTGATTGTAGTATAATATTCTTGCTTGACTTTTCGACCTGTCGTATCGGTCGAGACACTAATGATCAAGAACACATAGGGGACCTCTTCTGTCTTCGCTGGTCCGCAGGTCAACCTTGCCCCTACTGAACAGCACCCTGACATCCCATCACACCGATGCAGGAAGGTCATACCGGGATGAACGTGTTGTTCCGGCCTAAAATCTTTCAACGACTTACTCAGGATTGATCTCATTTGAGGTTTACCGCAGGGGAATTGACGATGTCTATCATCATTTTTCAAATATTCTTCGTCGTCATCTGAACTTGCGAATTTGACGTAAATTGCGCATAAAACAATCAAAATTAAATAGATACACTTCATTTTTAAATTGCTTCTTTGAACAAAAGAAATTTATTATTTTATCGTATTGTATAATAATTAGCAACTGTTATGATCCGCACAGATTGAAGACTGGATTGCAACTAGTAGGTACATGGGATGCTAGTATTTGCTCCAAGGTTGGCTTGTATAAAGATAAAAAACATTATGCGAAATATCGCTGTCAATTTTTGACAGAGAATGTAAACCAATTCTAAGATGTCAATAATTTATAATATAAAAATACTTGCAAATGGATGTGATGTGGGTTCCTATTTAATATTTTCAAATGAGACGAAACGCACAATCGCCAAACCATCTTTGTAAAATGCAGTGTTTCCAGTCGACTGGTGCTCTGGTAGGTACTGATTTTACCACGTTTTTATTAGCTCGTATTCTTGTTTGTCCAGTACACATTTTTGCTTGTGTGTCCAGTCCTAGCAACTAAATTATTAATATATACGTGTGTTACTATGGAAATCAATAATATGAAATGCCAAAATGACATTTGAGTATTCTATATTTATTCAGTATTTCTATCAAGTACAAAAAATAGTATTTTTAAACACATAGAATTGTTAAGTTTATATGATTCAACAGACTTCATACTTCAAACAACATACGACATTCAAACTTCATTCAAGCTCAGTTTATTTCTAATGTAGTTATTTCTTATTAAAAATATTTTTGCTGTTACATTTTCGTTTTTATTTTATTTTCCATAAAAATTGATAAAAAAATCAATCCCGAAATCCCGGGATTATGTTTATCAATCCCGGGATTCATAGGTATCGAAAATAGCTCGGGATCCCGGGATTGGAATCCATAGTGATAACAATGTTAACTATCAATTTATGGTGGAAAGACATTGTTTTGAATTCAATAAAACTCAATAGATATGTAGTACTTACGTCAAATTATTAAATAATTTCTGTCAGAATATTTTGTCAGATGTTTATGTTTTTTCGCCGAATTTTCGACTACTTTCTGTAAATCCAAAGACTTGAAATTCGATATATAGCTGACGTATTGAAAATAAATCCTATTATAATTTCGGGGCGGTGAGATACTCCAGCGCATCTTCTCTTCTATACACAAGACTGCTTTCGGCCGCTAAAACCGCTATCTAGGGTAGAAAAGTATCGACATATTAGCACAACTAACGTATTGTAATTGTTACAATAAGTGCTATGTTTTAACAGCACCTCTCTTGGCTATGATTCATTTCAGAGCGAGATAGTCAGTTTTAAATGGTTAGATGGCTAACTTAGTGTGATTGTTACAATGCTAATACTTCGGTACTTTCCTACCATAGCTAACTGCCGTAGCGGGCCAAAAGCAGTCTTGTGTACAGAATATAATATGCGATATGGGGATTACATACAAAGTTTTCAAAGAATTGGCTTTTGTCTTATTATCCTGATATGCGAGTATATAAATACATAAGTATGTAGCTCAATTGAAGTCAATATTCTTTTTCTTCGTTAGGATTTCATGAATGAGGATCGTGACCCGAACGATTGAACCGTTTGTTATATACTTATTAAAGAAGACATGGCAGTTGTATACCTACTTAATATTATTATATTATTTTATACAGTTGAATACTTTGAAGCTCGTTTCATATTTTTTATACTTATGGGTATGTACTCATCAGCTCTCGTATGATACAATTTCATTCAGCAATTAGACGAGAAGGTTTCATAATTTCTATTTACTTAGTAGTTGTAATACATTCTGCGCTTCTGGCTGAGCGGATAACGCGTCAGGTTATAATGTCGTGAATCCCGGGTTCGAATCATGGGTCCGGTAAAATACACGTGTTATTTTTCAATGTGTGCTTAGAGTATAGTTCTAATATGTTGAGCAAGTGGTTAACATCAATTTCTCTTGAAAACAAAAATCTGTTAATACAACATACACTCTGTGGAGGCCCATACTGTTACTAGTCATTATGACTGACACTCTCTATAGAAATAAAAGTACTCTTTTTTAATATAATATTATTAAATTACAAATAATAAGTATGTCGTACTTTTAATGCATCAATAACGCAAACATACTTACTGCCTATCCGGATACAAGTAATATTTTCAAATAATATCGGCTGAACAAAGGGTTTTTCAAATTAAATCCTTTGCGTTTGATTAGTTGTGTTTTTTACTTTAATTCATGTGTGATAATAAAAACGCATAACTTATCAATTATATTATTATAGAATACCGATATTGTCAATTATTTAAGACTATCGCTTTATAAATTATGTTAAAAGGGTTATAAATAAAACTGGTTGCTTAAATCGAGGGTTTTCAACGGATTTTTACAAACTTACATAAGGTAGCTACCTATTTTAAATTTACCAGGTTTATCATCTGCTTCGAATAATATCAGAATTATAACATTTTTCAATATAATCCAATGTGTTCAATTTAAATATTGGTCTTTTGATTCAGTTATCTGTGATATATCGTTTAAGCGTAATTTTTTTAGTGTTAATAAGCACGGAAAAAATATCAGAAAAAAATATGAAAGCAAAACTTTTAATAGAATTTACGATGAACCCTGACGCCGGGTCCACACTGGCAACAAGTTGCTGGCAACCTCGTTAGATTTTACGATAATTATCGTAAAATTTATTGAGGTTGCTAGTGTGGACACAGCATTAGACGTGTAGTTTTCTCCATAATGTCATTCATTTGAAGATTTGGCCATAAAGTAGATTTTTTTCACGTACCTCCTGACATGAAGATGTTTTGATATGTTTTTTTATTATATGGACCCATGTTACCAGACACGTAACTACTAATGGAAAATCAATCATTTGAAATATTTTTTTGATTTAATTAATGTTCGTAATGAATTATTAGTCAGTCATATTTTTTTCAAAATTATTATTCTTTTCAAAATATTTTTAATGTCATAAAATGTTTTGTAAAACACACACAAAAATTACATTATGTAACATTAATTATGTAACAGCCCTGGCTAATGTTGTACTCCTTTAATTATCTGTGGTTTTACCAAGTAGGCAGGTAGGTACTAAAGATAATATAAAAATAAACCGGTTGGGTTAAAGTTGGAATTTTTATTATTACAATAGATATCATTTAATTTAATAGGTTTTATATTATTATTTTGGCTTAGTTACACAAAACGAGCGAATTGCAATAAGTACTTCAAAATTATAACCAACCAATTGTACGAGTATATACGACACATTAATCAATGTCTTATCAGTAATCAAAGACTGGGAGGTCAATAAATATCCCTGGTATTAAGCAGCAGCAATTACCAGTACTGATGTAAGGTGGAGAGGATGGACTTCGGTACAGCTTACATTTAGATAACTGAAGGCACGGTCGCAACGGCTTTGACACTGCGATGTGGAAAGCAACGGGAAACTACCACATTAATTATATCCCTAGTAATCATCATGGCTGGAAAATCAAATTGCATGGCCCTCAGTCCCCGGCAGGCCTTAAATGGTCAGAGGGTGCTAAGAATCCCCGGGCCGGCTATGAAGATTGCGACCTGGAATGTGCGAACTATGTTTAAAAGTGGAAAATTGCAAAACGTAATAATGGAAATGAATCGGTTAAAATTAGACATCCTTGGTATCAGCGAAGTGAAGTGGAAGGGAAACGGCAGATTTAAAACTGACAACGGCACCTTGTATTACTCGGGAAATGATGATAACCACCATCGAAATGGAGTGGGTATCATAGTGACCGATAAAATTAACAGATCAGTCAATAGTTTTGTTCCCTACTCTGATAGAATAATGCTATTACAACTCAAATCATGGATGGGTAATGTTAATATAATACAGGTGTACGCTCCAACTGCCGACAAAGATGACGATGTTATGGAAGAATTCTATCAACAGATAAATGAAATTCTAAAATCGACGAAAGATAATGAAGTTACCTTAATTATAGGAGATTTCAACGCAAAGATTGGTAAAGGTAAAAGTGGAGAGTTAGTAGGATAATTTGGTCTAGGACAAAGAAATGATCGAGGAGAAAGATTACTACAATTTTGCCAGGAAGAGAGTATGGTTGTTTGTAACACATTATTCAAACTTCCAGCAAGGCGATTGTATACATGGAAATCCCCACAAAATGATGGCAATAACATTGTAAGAAATCAAATAGACTATATATTAATTCGCAATCGTTACATAAATAGCGTAACATCTACTAAAACTTATCCAGGTACTGACATCTCATCTGACCACAATCCTGTTGTAGCTACAGTAAAAAATAGATTAAAAAGATTACTGAGGGAACCACGCGCAACCCAACGTGTTGACATTAATCAACTGAAGGATCCCGAAGTCAAACGACAAGTAAAAAGTGCACTGAACACAGAAATAGAACAAATAAAAACTTCAGTCATTACATCCTCTGACATAACAGACAAGTGGGACAGGATAAAATATGTGTTCTCCTTCATATCTAATAATCAATTAGAATATAAAACAACAGCTAAGAAGCAAAAATGGATGACAGATGAGATTCTGTCTTTAATGGACGAAAGAAGAAAATGGAAAAATAAAAATGAAACTCAATATAGGAGAATTCATAATACCATAAAAAGTAAAATTTGTACAGCTAAAGAAGAATGGATGTCCGACCAATGCAAAGAAATTGAAAATCTCCAACGAAAATACGATTGATTTAATATGCACAAGAAGATAAAGGAAACATTGGAAATTACGAAAGGAACCTCATCAACTACTCGTATCTTGAAAGACGAAGATGGGCGTATTATATTAGATATAGAAAAGAAGCTGACTCGTTGGAAGACATATACTGAAAATCTGTTTGATGATGATAGGGGACCTATTGGCTATACTTTTAATGAATGTGAACAAGCCCCATGCATAAATAAGGCAGAAATAATAAACGCAATACGAAATTCTAAAAATGGTAAAGCTGTCGGCCCTGATAATATTTAAAACGAAATGATACAATTATTAGAAGAAGATCAGTTAGAAATTCTCGTTGATTTGTTTAATAAAATTTACGAAACGGGCATAATTCCCGATGATTGGTTGAAATCGACATTCATCACTCTACCAAAAAAGGCGAATGCAAAAGAGTGCAGCGAGTTTAGAACAATAAGTTTGATGAGCCACATGTTAAAAGTCTTCCATCATCATCATCCATAATAGGATTTTTTGAAAATGCGAAGAAGACATGGATGACACACAATTTGGCTTCAGAAGTGGTTTGAGCACTCGCGAAGCACTCTTCAGCTTGAATGTTCTAGTGCAGTGGTCGGCAAACTCATTAGTCAAGAGAGCCAAATATCAAGAGTACAACGATTGCGATTTCTCTGAAGAGCCAAATTTAAGTCTTAGGTAGGTACACTGAAAAAAACTTGATGTCTTACTTAATAATGATATTATTTATTGATAAAAATTAAATTGTAAGTAAGGTATCCATAAAATTAAATCAATAAAGTATATAAAAGTCTATAGAGATTTAATAATTACATCAATTATTATCTTTAAATTAACAATTGCCTTCCATTTCCTTGAAAAGTTTGGGTTGGTTGGAAGTTGGGGGTCAGAATTGTATGATGTTGTTTTTAATAATAGGCACGATTCCAGGTTTTCATCAATAAGACGACTTCTCAATTTACTCTTACTTGATAAGGTTCATGCTTGCAAAATATTGTTTGCATGAATATGTAGAACCGGAAAGGGAAAGAACAGCAAACGCTAGTTTTTTCAATTGGTCATATTATGAGTCAGGAATACTATTCCAGGTGTTAAAAATCATCATGTCTTCCTTCTCTAGGTCTTTCAAAGTAGACTATTTGTGCTATGAACCATATTCATATTGGTTTTTCTCCAATACCTCAATTTCTGTTAATAAGGAAGCAAAACGTTTTAAAATATTTCCTCTTGATAACCAACGTACCCTGTTATGAAGCAGAAGATCTGCATACTAAACTAACTAAAAAAAAATGCCGATGATTAAGAGCTAACTTTGCAATTTTTTTTTGGAAATGTCTGCGCACAAAGCGCTTTTTGACGAATGATGCAATGCGCTTATTTTTTTCTTTCAAAATAGTAACAAACCCTTTTCCTACACCGGTCATACTTTTCGCCCTATCTGTTGAAATTGGCACAATTTTATCGAGTGGAATATGATGTTTTTCCATGCACTCAATTACAGCATTTGCAATATCCTCTCCACGTGTTTGACCTTTGAGTGGCAATAATCCTAAAAGTTCTTCTTTATTACCTGTAGATGAAATAAATTGTACAAATTTGTCCTGTATCATTTATGTCACAAAACTCGTCAACTACTATTTATAAAGCTGAAACCAATTTAAGATCTTCGATTTGCTGGTTGGTTATATTCGAAGACATTTTGACTGTTTTATCTTTCATTGTTTTAGTCCATACGTGGTCATTTGTAGAAGAGCCACACTCAAGGGGCCAAAGAGCCACGTGTGGCTCGCGAGCCGTGGTTTGCCGACCACTGTTCTAGTGCAAAGATGCCTAGATGTTAATGTTGATGTTTATATGTGTTTCATCGATTACGAGAAAGCATTCGATACTGTTAGACTTCCTAAACTTCTCGAACTCTTACAGGAAAAAGGCATCGATGCAAGAGACATTTAACTGATAGCTTACTTATATTGGAATCAAACAGCGAATATAAAGATTGAAAACGAAATCAGTGGAGAGGTAAAAATTCGTCGCGGTGTAAGACAGGGTTGTATATTGTCACCTTTGCTATTTAACATGTACTCGGAAGCTATTTTCAAGGAAGCCTTACAAGGTGAATCGGTGGGTATTATGGTTAATGGCAAACATATTAACAATATACGATATACCGATGATACTGTGCTGATTGCTGATAGTTTAAAGAGTTTACATCAACTGGTAAAAAGGTTTATGAGGTCAGTAATAAGAATAAGATAAGAACCTCCGTGATTGGTACGAGTGCAGCTCCACCAAACTGTTCCGGGTAGCAGACGACAAATATAAGATCGCCTTGATGGTGGCCGACCTCCGCTAGGGGATGGCACAATAAGAAGAAGAATCAATAAATAATTAATTATGTTTTATTTTTTGCAAAAAAGTTCCTAATATTGTAAATTGGATGTTTCTTATTTATGATACGTATCTAATATTCATAAACATTTTTTTTCTCGACTCAGTTTTTATATTGGATATAAACATTGACGATTCTTATTAACACTTTAATTAGTATAAAATGCAATTAAGGTAGCTTGACTGATAGAATAGGTGAGTACCGGTAGAGTGAGTAGGTACACAAAACGACCAGTAAATTTAATATAGAAATCCAACGAGGTAATTTAATTCAGCCATTAACTTCAAAGTCTATATAACTTTAACTTCGAACGAGAAAAAAAAACGTACTTTTATTTCTATAAAGAGTGTCAGGCATAATGACTAGTCATAGTATGGGCCTCCACAGAGTGTATATTGTATTAGCAGATTTTTGTTTTCAAGAGAAATGGATGTTAGCCACTTGTATAACATATTAGAACTTTACTCTAACCACACATTGAAAAATAACACGCGTATTTTACCGGACCCAGGATCCGAACCCGGGATCCACGACATCATAAGCCGACGCGTTATCCGCTCTGCCAGAAGCGCAGAATGTATTACAATACTACTAAATACATAGAAACTTATTAAACTTTCTCGTCTAATTGCTGAATGAAATTGTTTTGTTCGAGGGCTCATGTGTGCATACTCATTAGTATAAAAATATGAAACGAGCTTCAAAGTATTCACCTGTATAAAATAATAGAATAATATTAAGTAGGTATACACATGCCATATCTTCTTTAATAAGTATACAACAAACGGTTAAATCGTTCGGGTCACGATCCTCAGTCATGAAGTCATAACTAGGGAATCCAATCCCGAGCCAAAATTCTGATCCCGGGATTTCGGGATTACAATTTGACAATCCCGGGATCCCGGGACTGGTCCCGGGATTAACATTTTTTTTCCATTGTTAATATAAATTTTTTATATTTACAAAAAACATTGATAAAATCTGTCAAAAATAAATCCAGTATAATTTATACTATTTAAGACATTTATTGGTAATATTGTATACGTTCAATCTTGGAAATATATAAGTTTAATGGAGTAAATAATATTGTAATATAAATAATAATGGAATTTAATATGAGATTGCTGTTTCTGATAGTAAAGACTTAATGAATGGGTTAGCGAGATTTAAAATAGTAAAGAAAATCATGGTGTACTTATGGCCTTTCCACTTCATAAATCTAATTAGTCAGCAAAATATGAAACTGCCGTAAAACCTATGAGATCATGGTGGAATTACTTTGTTAATAGTGCTAAGCATTGTTTTTGTCCAATCTTTCTCATTTTTATTAATTTATGTGAAAAAATAAAATGAATCGGCAACTTACACATGGGTATAAATCAAAGTTCATTCAAACTCAGTTTATTTCTAATGTACTTATATTTGTTATTAAAAGTATTTTTTCAGTTTCAAAGAAAAAGAATATTGACTTCAATTGAGCTACATACTTATGTATTTATATACTCGTATATCAGGATAATAAGACCAAAGTTAGTTCTTTGAAAGTGTTGTAAGTATGTAATACCTAATACCCAATCGCATCAATTCTATGCTGTACACAAGACTGCTTTAGGCCCGTATTATTGCACTTCGATGTCACGCGTGTAGAATATGCTGACTGTAGATGCGACGATTATGCGATAGTTTAAATGACTTGCTAATTATTACAATGCTAAATAATAATGATGACAAGATATTCTTACACTGTCGTGTAAGTCGTGACAGTAAGAAGAGGCCACCAGATTTCTCAATTGCAAAATTCATCAGCAATGAATGACTCAATATTCAAGCATATAATTAACATGTAATAGTTGACGAGTTAGTCAGTCTAAATACCTATTGGTATCAATTTTAATCTCTGTCCGATCAGTAAGCTTCTTGTCAGTCAGCATTCGATTCCACCGAGTTCGGACCTCGGAACATTACCATAAGTATTGTAACATAACGCTCCAGTAACATACTCTAGTACCAACTGTTTACGCTGCAAATAAAACTCACTCATGCATCCATCGGAGCAACCATCACCAAATCACCTGATCATCTCTCCTCCTGACGACTCTCCATCTACACCTCCTAGTGTCATCCCCACCCCAAACCAAAGCGGTCTCGTTCCTCAACAACGAGTCTCACAAAACATACACTAGATTACTGGAGTTCAATATAGCTTCGCACAGAATACATCAGTTTTATTATTCTATTGAAATAATATATTACAATATATCATAAATCTATATTAAAATTAACTTCGCATTGCTTGAATGCGTCTATTATCGTATAACGGAAGTCATTTTGTGCAACTCAGACACTTGTATCGATAAAAACAGTCTCCTTTTCGGCATGACTTTAATGCATTGTGTTGCTAGTAGTCACAATGGCGTCCGATTCAATCGACTTGTTTACAAACGTTGTGGGTGGAAACATCCTCAAAAAACCTTTCTGTATTTGATGTTATTGAATGTGTCATTGATGAATTGAATTTATGATTGTTGAAATGAAAATCGTGTCACCATGATTTGTCGGTTTCAAAATAAAATGACGTATTTAAGTATTTATTTCTAGCAATCCTAGAAGAAAGTTTGATCAAGTAGGAATAAAAGTCACATGGTTATTGATCCGTCTATGATTTATCTGAATAATTACTAATAACTACGGTCTCTGTGGTGCTTCAAATTCCATCAAATATCAGGTAATCAGCTATATAATTAATCAATCTCAAAATAAGACGCCTCCTTAGCAATCGAGACCTTAACCTAGGTTAGAGACTGCGTATGGTACCTTGTTGTTCTCTCAATTCTTTTCTATGGTATGGAAGTATGGACGCTAAACCAAGAGATGTCACGGAGACTTGAAGTTTTCGAGATGTGGCTGTATAGACGCATCCTCAAAATTCCTTGGACTGACCGAGTGACAAATTAATGTTGAAGTCCTCTATCGAATGGGGAAGGATCAAGAAGTTCTACGTAGTATCAAAACCAGGAAACTAGAGTACCTCGGCCACATTTGAGAGGAAAAAAGTAAAGTATTCTCCAACTTGACATTCAAGGAAAGATCAATGGTAGGCGCCGCATTTCGAGATTGGTACGAGTGCAGCTCCTGTTCCGGGTAGCAGACGACAAATCTAAGATCGCTTTGATGGTGACCGACCTCCGCTAGGGGATGGCACAATAAGAAAAATTAATCAAGGTACCTAAATAATTTCATTGTTGTCATTCTACCACGTAAACGCCAGTTCAATAAATAATACATTAACAAATATAATAATTATAGCTTCAAAATATAGTGCATTGGGATATAAACTATTTGAATTCTATTTATTAATCTGTTCTGTGATAGCTGATAATGGGTGTTCAGCAAGTTTTATTATTGACCGTATCCCTATTATAATTAATTAACCTTAAATCTTTTGGACAACGTACTAATTTATATCCTATTACCGCACTGTAAGCATATATCAAACTATTATGAGAGTATTATTATTTTGTTTTCTTTCACGACCCAATTCAAATAAGTGATTCCTCCGTTTTTTCAAATTAAGAATTTACTTTTATTCGTGTATTTTAAATACGTTTTCCTACAATCATATTATTTTTTCTCTCATACGTTATGCCAGCGCTCCAAAAGTCTGAGGACAATTAATAAATCGTCCGATTTGTATATGCTCTGCTACTGATCAACGAACGGATAAAAAAGTCGAGCTCTCAAAGTAGCAATTATCGTAATGTCTTCCGATAATCCTTTAATTTTGTGATATTTATATGTAGACTTGCATACAATAATAGAATAATAAAAACAAGATTTTACATTTTCTTTTATGAATTTCATAAATACAAATAAAAAAATACTTAATTGATAAATCTCTCATTTTCTAATGTGTAAATTAACAAATTAGTCAATAAAAATATTTAAGACAATTGCAGATTTTTTTTCGGTCGGAATGATTGCGTATTACTTAATGTCAAATCGAATTTACGCAGTGATCGACGGACGAAGTCTGGTAACTCGGAGAGTAAAATGTATAACATGTTTGAAATTCAACGAGCCTGGTCTGCGGATTAAAAAGTCCGCAGATCTGGGGTGCTCCATGCGAAAAAAAAGTCCGAAGACTGTACATCGTCTGACTTGCGTGCCAATGGAGCGCCGGCATTACAGATAATTCAAGATATATATTTATATAGGTAAGGTAATATGTCTTCTTGAGGTATACATAGACATGATTTTTGTTGGCCTTAAGCTAATGTGTAAAAGGACAATTAAGGTAGGTACTAGGTACATATTATGGTCACCCCAATTATTTGGGATTTTCTCTAGATTTTATTTATTTTGCGTAATGGATACAATAAAATAAATTTGTTAAAGTTCGAGCGTCACATCCGGGCGGCAAGCGGCATTCGAAAAGCTTGCGAACTATTACATCGCGGGCTAATCTTGTTCTCTTTTCAAAAGATCAAGTCGGAACAACCGGCCGCCATTGTGTTACGAGTATTGTCGACTGTCGTGTCGGAACCAAAGGAAAGCGGGAACGATAATCAATTATGTTCCATTTTCAAATTATGAACGATCGATTAAAATAATATTGCAAAATGCTACCGCTAGATGTCACGCCAATATTCGAAGATGTCAAATCTATTAGATTTCGAATTTAGAATATCTAAATTTAAACAGTTTTTTTTATAATAATATTCTGTGTATGGAAATAACCGCGAAAAACATATTTCATTTGAATATTAGTGTAAATTAAATCAAGTATCGATTTGCTTACGCGTTGGCTGTCGCGGGTCCCAGGTTCGAATCCTGGGTCTGACAAATACACATATTGTTTTTCAATTTGTGTTTGTAGTCAGAATAATCCTAATAGGTTGATCAAGAGGCTGACATCCATTTCTCGTAAAAACAAAAATCTATTAATACAAACCTCCACTCTGTGGATCTCATTAGGATCGGACATGGAACAAAAAAATATACAATAACGAGGATTAATTGTTAGCCATTCGCTCAACTAATTGGGTCCATGTTCTAGATCAAAATATAGACATGAAACATAACATGATTATTTTGTTCCACGGCTTCGTATGTATACAAAGATGGCCGACTTCTAAGTACGCTTTATAGAAAGAAAAAAAAACTTGCTGTTGTGCATATTGACAATAAAGTCGAGTATGTACTACTACTAGTATTCAATGGATCTTTATAAAAATGTTTTTATTTATATTTATTCAATACGTCGTATGGCAGTAGATCAGTGTTTCCCAACCTTATTTGTGCCATGCCCTACTTCAATGCTTCAAAAATTTCCATGCCCCTCCCCCCTATCAACATTAAATTTCATAGTTAACTAACAAATTCTGAAAAAAATTAATTGCTTCAAATAAAAAATGCACATAGACAATACTATTTTTGATTTAACTTTAGTAAGTAAGTACCTATGTATATTATATTAGATGTATAACTCGGCAGAAGATGAGTGTGATCTTTGTGCTTGATGTGAGCTGCAAAGAGTTTTTATCTGATGTACTAATTTAGTCAATTTCAATCTTAAATCTTCACAGTTTGTGATGTCAAAACGATTTCTTTTTTTTTCAGTACTTAACCATTTGCAGCGCTAATGCGCGGCATTAAATTAAATATTATGATGGAAATGGCAACAGTATTTTTTTCGGAAAGTCATGATTTAAATATCAAAAAAATATTTTCGAAAATGCATTTTTAAACAAAAAAAAATGTACCAAATAATGATTTGCACATTGCCCCCAAAATATTCAAATTGTACCCCGGTGGGGCATACGTCCCATGTTGGGAAACACTGCAGTAGATGTTAATGATAGATAACATACAAAGACATAAGAAGTAAACAAAAGCACATATAACTGATGTGGATTTTTTCACACTCACACAAGTGATAGGTACGAGAATTGGTTATTGACACAAGTCTTGATATCAGAATAATATAATATAGAAAAAACGATTCCAAATGAGAGGTAATGATCAATACCTAGGTACTTATATATAAATAATTACAAGATAAAAAGAACTTTTTATACTTATACAAAGTTTTTAAAATTTCTGTTGAATTATTATGCTCAATATGCTCAAACTTGTACTTGATATGAAGTAAATAAATAAAAAAACAAACAAACAAAATATATAGAATACTGAAATGTCATTTTGATTTCCATAGTAACGTACGTATATATTAATAATTTAGTTGCTAGGACCACCCAAATAGCAACCAATAATAGTGGATTGGATTACGGATTTCTTCCGAAATAACTTTTCATACAAAACAGAATTAACTGAAAATGAATTCAATTCCACTTAAAGATGGCTGGAAGTATTAAAAGAATGCATTGGCATCGTGTTCTGATATATTCTAAAAGTTTCAAATGTCTAGCTAGTCGGGAAGTTAGTTAAAAATCGATTGCAAGACTTGTGCTGGATAAACAACCACCTGACAAATAAGAATACGAGCTAAGAAAAACTTTGTAATTAATATCCCAGAAAAACTTCTTATAATAATTAATATATAAGTGCTTTTTAACAATGATTTTATTTATTTCAATCAAGATGTACCAACTACTTTCACATTGATTTATTTTTGGCAATTTTCATTAACACAATAATTATGAATGATATATGAAGGTTAGATTATTGTATTTATTTTACTATTTATCGTATGTTCAATTATATATTCAATTTATGAAAATAATATGAAGATGCATCTAGATTTCAGATATAAAATTATTTGTTTATTAAGTATGGTCAAAACAAAACAAAACAAAACTCAATGCGATTGTTTGACAGTCCGCGTTTTCAATATGTTGTTCCAAATTTGATTTCGAATATATTTTTAAAAATCCATCTGATACACAGCTACAGTGGACAAGTAAACGTGATTCAATTCAGTCATTGACGTGATTCCATTTTTATTTATGTAACGTATATACAAAGTTTATTTTGAAACATAAATCTGTATGTATAGCTTATCTTAAGCAGAGTTTTAAGTTTTTGTTATGAATTGACTCAACTTGAACAATATCTGTACCTACTAAACTCATTTTAATTAATTGAAAATTGTCAATTAATAATGAAATTTGGCAACATTTATCACGCGGAATCATTTTCAATCAAAAGAAAACATCAATCCAGCTAGCTGGAACACTAATTGTTTCTTCTAATTTTATACAAATGACAGTTAAGAGTGTTTAGACTATACGATGATAATGAATAAGCTGAGATTTTTTATCATCAATGCTGAAGTAATGAAGTTTAAAAAAATACTTCTCAAAAAATATTGGTGTACATTTTCTGCCCTCCATTGTCAGGCAACGGTGCTCCAAGAGCTGCGTCAAGAGGTGAATATAGAGGGAAATTAATTGAGCTTGTGCTTGATCACAATGAAAGGCGTGTAATCATGAAGTCAATAATTATTAGTATTTTTTTTCGTTTTGGCCTTATTTAAGTAATTATCACGTATGTCGTAGGTATATGTTGACTTATGTGTGAGTTCACTACAATTACAATTCATGCATCTAACACATACATACCTAATCATTACTTGCAATGATAGCAATGTATGTGTATTTGAAATAATAATATTATATAAGTATGTATGTTACACCGAATGTGCGAAATTAACTATTACATGAAATGGGCAAAATTTTGGCTAATTCATGTAATAGTCAAGCCTGTTGCCTTATTCATGAATTAGGTAAATTTTGTGCTGATTACATGAATTCGCCAGGGTATGGAATTCTTGAACTGTCAACATGACAGAAGAAAAAGTAAATTTAATACGGATGGTTTTATTAGTTATAATTGGACATAATATATTATTATTATTATAAGGTTAGGTTAGGTTACGTTAGGTTTTGTAATTCTGAATTAAATTATTCAACTGAATGTCCATTTTGAGGTTAGCTATCAAGTGTCAACAAACTATCACAAACATTCAATCGTCCATTGCACGTTTGATACCCAAGCACGAATCAAATCGCGAAAATACTTTTCAATAAAATTATTCCGTTATCATATTATAGTTCTAGATTTTTTTTGCGCATAGTAAATGGATATGAACGTCATTGTAGGAAGACATTTGATACATTTGTTTAGTTTGATTAGTTGCAAAAAACACCACCGGAGCGCGATCATCTATTTTGACCATAGATAATATATGTACATTTTGACCAATGCATGAGCATTTGATACATTTAGTTTAGTTGCAAAAAATACCCCCGTAGCGCTACTATCTAATTTGTCCAATACATGAACTAGGCAGAAAAATTACTGCCGAATTCACGCACTCTTCAGATATTTTGTCTAATTCATGAATAAGGCAACGGGCTTGCATTTTTCATGATTTAGGCAAAATTTTGCCCATTTCATGTAATATTCAATTTCGCACATTCGGCGTAACATATATATTATATCGTCATTTTTTTTAAATATGCAGATACATTGCGAGCCGTAAACTCAGTGTCCCTAGGCTACGTAAAGTGTTGCCCTTAATCATAATTAAAATAACACTGTATTAATTTTTTCAAATTGTATGTAAATTGATCGCATTTTTATTTTATTATTTATTCTAGACTTACAATAAAAATCTTCGAGAATACGTTACGAGACAGTAGAGGGCTCGGTGATTGGCAAACTGTAGCATGCGTGCCACTACGGTTTTTTGATAGACTGTCTAGAGTCCTAAATTATGATGAAAAGTAACATTTTCATAAACTTTTTTTGAAAAATTCTGTAATAAATAGTAATGAAAGTCACCCACGGCATTATTGTGTTCCACATTATCATTACAAAATATATGATTGCTCGATAAGTAAGTACTACTTTTTTTTTTTAATAGTGTCATGTTAGACTGTTACGGAGTAGTTCGGGGTCACGTTCAGAACCAAGCAGGGTTGTATCCTTTCTCCGTTTCTTTTCACCATCCTCCTTGACTACGAAAGTCAATACCACCTGACCGCGGCATAGTTAATACCCGCAGGATGAAGCTGTACGAGCTGGAATATCCCGGTGACGCTGTCATATTCGACACATCAATTGAGGGCATCCAAGAGACAATGATTGACAGGCTGCAATTCATCTGCCATTGGTTTTTAAATCAACCCGAGGAAAACCAACGTTTTGTGCAATAGCACCTGTTCTGATCCAGATTTCCTTCTGATTAGCGACGGATAAAACATCTAGAGAGTTCCAGAGAAAGTCCATAATAGATGAACAGGAGAAAAACAGCTTGTTGTTTTCTCAAATACACAGTCACAAGGGTGAAAGTTTATATTATTTCGAGTATAGAATATTTAAAATAACAAATTCAACATTTTGATAATGCAGAAAGCAGTAGTTTTTCAGCAATTCACAAAAAAGTAAAAAATACCTAAAAGTAGACTTGGCTGATTTTGAAATGTAGCGACACATACATTTTTTTTTAAATGTGATACTTATGTAATATGAATAATAATATAAAATAAGGTTTCTTTAATATATTATCATTTCAATGAAAAAATGATTCATAATAATAAAATAAGTGCGGAGCTACGATACTTTTCGATATTAAATTGGTAGTTTCATACCTCGTATTCGGCAAGTTACTTTCCCCGTGAAGTCGCAATACAAGATGGCGGTGGAATTTGGGTTAAGTCGCGATAGAAATAGCACATCGGCGTCCTCTCTCGCTTTGCTTGAACCCATTTTTAATGGGCAAAAATAAAATTTACATTTGCGCGTTTGCCAAAATCAGAATGAATCAAAATATATCTGTCAAGAGTCATCACCCGCTTCTAGACCTACGATAATATTATTCTGAATGGATATTCAAACTTTCTATTATTCCATCCATAATTAATGTTGCCATTGTACAAAATCCATAGTAACCAAAGATGTTGAAAACCTCTTTCTATAGAGATGTGGTTTTGGATTGATCAACAAACTTTTAGGACGAATCCTGTGAAGGTTTAGTATCATTTATTTATTTATTTATTGTGGACATAACCAATCTAAATTCAAGACTTTCACAACATAAGATTTATATAATAACAATTATTATCCTCACAAGAGAGAAGAAGAGTATATTTAAAATAATAATAATAATAATAAATAAAATAAAATTTCGAATACAAAATACATAGCACGTCAACAAAAATATTATCTCTACGTCTTTGGGGAGAGTGTTGACTAGTCTTGCACCCCTCGCTAATGGTGTCTGATAGGCTTGACACGAGGAAACGATTCCGATCCAGAATAAATCATGGCTGCGACCACGTAGGTAATTGACAGGCGCACGTAAATTCAAATTATTTAGGACATAAGGATTGGAAACCATCCCTCGCCTTAACAGGTAAAAATATTTCAAGAGCAGACGTGACCTACGAGATTCATGAGAGTGAAAAGTAAGCATGCCTTGTAGAAAGGCAGTCGGAAAATAATCATTTGACGAATTATCGAAAGGAACATAGTTATATGTCTTAAAATAAAGACATCGAAGAAATTTCTTCTGGACGCGTTCTAAAATAAGCTTATAGGAAACCTCGTAAGGTTATCTGATAAGCGACCTATATATAAGAATGCTACGCACTAACGAGACGTATTAAAGTGTACGTATGTCTCTTGGATACTTGAATGGTTTGGATTGTCGCATGATGAATCCTAGAAGCTTACTCTCACGTAGTGCTGTAGAAGTTATATGTGAGTGAAGTGCTGTAGAAGAGTGCTGTAGAAGTTATATGCGAAGAATCAAAAATCATCCCAAGATCTTTCGCCTCAGATTGACGGTTTAATGTACTTGTTGATATAATATCATTTTATTCAATCGGGGTTCTTGACCTAGAAAAAGTAATACAGAAACATTTGTCAGTATTAAATTCTAATTTATTCTTTATTGGCCAACTTTCAAGTGAACAGAGATTTCACTGCAATATGTAACGGCTCGTCTTACGTGAGTGGCGTCGGCGAAGCGATGAGCGGCGCGCGCAACTCAAACGTATATCCGTATAAACGAACAACCAAAAAAAGACTGTTTACGAACATTTTTACACACGGTTATACGTTTGAGTTGCGCGTGCCGCTCAACGCTTCGCGCGACTTCGCCCACGTAAAACGCCCCGTAACAGTTCAACTATTGATGAATTTGATGCACATAATTTTAAATCATTTGCAAAAAGTAAAAATTCAATTCTATCCTTGGCATTCACAATATCATTTACAAATATTGAATACATAATTAACCATCTGAATACGTTAAATGATAAATGTGATATATTTATCACAATTAGCTCTTTTTGGATGTGATATGTCAGAATAATATGCCTGCTGGAACGGTTACAGTTACGACTCGCTAATGGGCACCCAGATTTAGATCTCTGCACTCGGAAATATATCGAATCGATGTTATTGCGTGTTAAAACGTAGCGTAGTTGGAATATAATGCTTGAATTTAATTGATTATTAACATTTTGTCTCCGGCCAAAATTTTGTAAACCTTCAAAGTATTGCAAGTTCGAAATCGATAACAAAGTAGACATTTCACAACAAATTTTACATCATAACATAACATTATTGAAATGTTGTGATGGATTCGCTGAAAAACAATAAAATCAAACGACCGTTGGCTTGTAGTAAAACATGGATTATTTTATTACTGTCATGTTTATTAAATAATAAAATCGCTTAATGTATAAAGAAATTTACTACCTACCACATTTCAGTAGTCAGTGAGTTGTATACTACTAACTAATAATATTTCACATTTTTTAAACTGTAAATATGTTACAAGTTATACATATAGCTTAATTTAAGAAACAAAACGTAATAGACTGATATATTTATTCAATGAGTAGAAAATAGGAATGTCTTAGGTGTATAGAATAAATTGTAACCGGACAAAACAGAACATGACAAAACAAAACAGCCAGGGGAAAAATGAAACATTCATTTTTGTGGAATTTATTTAGGTGAGGTTAGGTTAGGTTAGGTCATTATTTCGTTGTACTCGTACCTAGTCACCCAATCATTTTGAACATATTATATTGATTAAGATGAGATATCCTAAGCTTGCCGGCAAAGTCCCGTTTATTTGAGGCTTTCTAGCGATTAGGAATGCAGAAATTACGTATATAATTTGATTTATTATGGCGTATTGAAAATCTGTGCTATTGAAAATCTATCAATATAATAGAGATAGGACAGTTTCAATATTAAATTTTATTTTTACTGAAAGGTTACTGTTATATTTGTCGTTGTTCTGTTTTGTCACTGTTTCTCCATATATTGAACATACATAACCTGAAAATACCTCAGATAATATACCCACTAGAAAAAATCATATTTGAAAAAAAAAATACGATGCTTGACGTATAATATAATATGGAATGTTGGATTCTTAAAATTTGGTTTAACATATGTTAAAAATGGTTTATTAAATATTGTTATATATTTTAATAAATTCCTTAAAAATGTTTTTTCATGACTTTTGCCAACTCATGAATCCTGCCTCCCGGCTGTTTCGTACCCCTAGCACCTCCGCTTGTCGCGACCCTGGTTATCAATCCAGTAAATTCTCATTGTACGTCATTACATCCACGTCTTGAAAGCCTCCAGTCGTATGATTGTTCTTTCATTTACTTAACGTCCAGAATTTGACTTGAGTATTGGTATAATGTAGCAACCAATGAGGTTTATTTATTCGCTACGCTTATTCAGACATTCTGATAAATTAAAATGGTACATTGCCCACATTCAGTTTGGGCAAACTCAATATAAAATCTCATTGGCTGATAACTACTCCATACTAATTAATCGATACCCCATTGGCTGCATATCGTTTCATATCACTACTTTTACCACTGAATGGCTTCGAATGCATTTTGAACTGATAGAAATTGTGTGACAGTCATGTCCATTCCTAAGAAGGTAAATCAATGAATGACAGCAACCAATCCTCATCCATTGAGTGCCCAGAATTATGTTATCAAATATCAGCAGGGCTATTATAACATAATACTTAACTCCAAAAACAATAAAAAAAGTGATAAAAATATGATATTATGTCGTATTCAGGCAGTTGATAATAATTAATTATTCTAGGAAGTTAACTGTCAGAAGTGATATTTTTTAACACGGTCACCCATGACCGCCTTTACAGTTAACACATCTTAGTTGATTTCAAGTGCATCCCATTAGAATTAAATAAAATGTGTTAACTGTGCTAACAATTATTATTGTAGATTACCACCTTCTTCATGGAATTGCTCCGAGTGATATCAGTGTTATTTTGAAGCAATAAAAATAAACTATTTAGAATAGCCCTGCTGCGCATCTATTCTATACACAAGACTGCCTTCGGCCCGCTACGGCAGCTGCTATCTATGGTAGTAAAGTATCTAAGCATTAGCACTTATTGGAACAAGTACAATAAGTTAGCCGTCTGAACTGTCAAAACTGTCTATCTCACTCTAAAATTTATCACAGGCAATAGAGGTGCTGTTAAAACATATCACTTATTGTAACAATTACAACTAACTTATCGAAATTGTTGCAATAAGTGCTAATACTTGGATACTTTCCTACCCTAGATAGCGGCCGAAAGTAGTCTTGTATATAGGATAGATGCACAGGAATAGGTTGCTTATATTTTTATACAAAACAGTTACTGAATTGAAAACCATTTAACGCATAAATACATGTGTGGTGATGATGTAAACACAGATAATAATTCTTTTATTTATTATTCTCCACATACATATAACTCAATAGTTATTTTGAAATTTATGCAATATCGTGGTAGGTAATAGCTTTTTGAATAAACGCATGCAATTTTCCGCGTTGGTCAATTTTCCAGGTAGGTAGTACAAAAGGTATACATTAAAACGATGAGTAGACCGGACGCTCTCCTTCGGGGCGTGTCTGTTTACTAATTATGGTTATTGTGAAGCACGCCATGGTCCCTGAGTGTAAAACCATGTCGCGTGACGTCAGCGAATAAAGAGCGAGAGAGGCGGCAATCAGCGGCATCCCTCTCTCGCGAAACCGGATGCGGATATCGGAGTGCTTCCACTTTCGAATAGCTTAATCAAGATGAAAATTTTTCCCCAGGAAATTAACGGTGAATTTAACAATACGTATTTTCTTCGTCATGAACAGATATATTGAGATTTATTTTATAAAATCGTCTCTGTTCTGGCAGAACACACTAACTGGGGAATACTAGTTTTGAGTATTTTGACTTTGAAGTTGTTAAAATATTTGAAATGGTCTATCATGTGAGTTTATTAAGTAATCGTAAAAAGGATGACTTTAAAATAAAGACTGTTTATTTATTAAGAAGGTTTCCAGACGGTAAAGTTTGAAATAAGGAACATTTTGGTATAACTAACTCAATATGTCATTTTTTCGAATTAGTGTCTTCTGCCAGAACAGTGACGAAATATAAATTACAACGTTTTTATTGTGTTATTGTTCTAATTAAAGATTCAATAAATCCTAGAATTATATAATTTTTAACTATTACAGGACAGTTGTATAGTAAGTTAAATTATGTACCTGTAGCAATTATAATACCACTCAGCACTACAAGGGTGACACACACATATATATGTTTTGTTGTCAAAACAAAACAATGTAGGGAAGCGATTGTCAGCATTTTCCTCAATCATAACGTAGACCAAGAGTATATATTATGATTTGTCAATTGCGACAATATCTCTTGTAATATTATATGGACTACATTTGTATAAACAGCAAGGACGATCCATAACTCGTCACTCCACACTCGAGTCCGTCACTCGGCTCACTACTCATCTCGAGTCCGTCTCGATACAGTCAACCGTCATTCCACTCGAGTCCAGTCTCTCGGTTATATTAACATCTCGGTACAACACACACGATGACCGAGCGGCTTAAGCTCAGGCTTATAGTATCGTGGGTCCCAGGTTCGAGTCCTGGGTCTGGAAAACATTGTATTTCAATTTGTGTTTGAATCAGAGTATCGACCTATTAGGTTGAGCAAGTGGGTAACATCCATTTCTCGTAAAAATAAAATTCTGTTAATACAAACCTCCACTCTGTGGAGGCCCATTTGAACTTCGCCAGTTAGTTCATTAATATTGTCAGTATATCAGAAAATCCGTACCCGCGATTATAACATCAATCTGTCATCTTTATTATTGTATTTATTTATTTGTGTATCGATAAATAAAGTCTCACCTCGAAACATCTCATTATCTCTACACACCACCCAGTCCCCACAGTGATGACCCCGACGTGAGTAAGTAAAGTCGACGTGATCATCATCCCACATACAAAAAAAACAACTTAAGCATTTAACCCTTTGAAGGACACTGCCGGTTATACGTTTGTTATTGATTGCTTTCACTGGGCGCGGGGGGCAGTTTGGTCGCGTGTCGCCACTCGCCGTGAAGCATCATTTTTAACATAGTGTTGCTTTGTAGATAACACGGGCGACAAGACAAGGATAAAAGTTTCGCATTAACATTAAAACGCTTATTCGTGGGTAGTTCAGCTGTGAAAATCGTAAAAAAAAAATGATTACTTTTGCCGTAATAGGTGTAAGACAATTGACTAAATACTTATTACAATGTATCACCTATCTTGGTGGAAACCAGGTTGCAATACGGTCAGCGATGGATCTTGAAATCAATTTTAAACATGGGGTTGGATTGTAATTATGTAATTAAGTCCACAGATTCAGTAGAGTACGTGAAATATTGCCAATGTAGGTACATATTTAATAAGACGAACCACGCTTATAATAGTGTATACTTACTATCTATAACACCTGAAAGGCAAAACATCTATAAAATATAGCGGTTAGGAACAAGTTAAATATGCCACACTTACAAAACACCTGCCAATTTTTCTCTGCCTTCCAATTTTAACACAAAAACATTCTAGAACAGTGGTTCTCGCGTGAAATTTAACTGTGGACGCACAACTGACATTGACAGTTCCATGTAAACGTCTGGTGGCCGCACCCAAATTTCACTTTTGTTGTGATTGAAAAAATTAAAGCTAAATTTTATTTACTAAAAAAATGAATCAATTTATTTATAGATATAAGTCATAAGTAAATTTATTTATATAAGTCCATTTAATAAACGACGTTTGAACATTTTAGTACATATATATTTATTTAAAAATAATGCAAATGGAAATTCCTCAAAACTCCTTTTTTCAAATGCAATCTGTCAACTGGCTTCGATATTTGTTTGAAGTGTATTACACTGAATGATCTTTCACAGTATACAGTAGTAGGAAAAATCGACAATATTAATAAAGCAACTGTTGCCAATTTGACTTGATTCTTTGTCAACGAATAACTGCGACAAAATAAACCTAACCTAACCTAACCTAACCCAACCTAACCTAATCTAAGCTAACCCAAACTAGCAAATAATCCAGTATATCGGGTATTTTCAAAATGTGTTTTCCGCTGTATTCCTGATAACCGAACAATACCAAAATTTTCAACCGTGGTATACGTGGTATAATTATTGAGTACCTATTTGGTCATGACTCATTTCCAATAAGGCATATTTAACGTTAGCCCATTTAATTAAATTAAATACTGAAAATGATGTTGTTGGCAGCACCAAATTCCTCTAGTGGCCGAACATGAGAACCACTGTTCTGGAATTTTATTAAAATATCCCAAGACTTTCTTTCTTTCGACTTTCTCGTCAACTACCAACCACTCCAGATTTGAAGAAGAAACGAGTCTTATGCATGACGTCGAGAGCCTGTTCTAGATGTGTAGCTCCTTCAGGATGCCCTTGGCCATCCATTATATTTGGCCGTCTAACTTAAATGTATATTTTAAAAATAAGGAAATCGTCTCCCCTAGAATAATATAATTTTCCAAAGTTCAACCGCGAAATGGGAAAAAGTCTGTTATGCGAGAGTAATTTCAAAACCACCACAGTTTTATTCAACTTTAAAATGCAACAATAATAATAATCCCCCTCCTTAACTGTTCACGACCCAGCGGCATGTATGGCGAAATGAATAAACTTTATTAACCCTTGGCGACATATTGCCCGCGCGGGGATGATCCGATGACTTGATTTCGGGGGAGGGTTGAATAAATCACATTATCCGCGTTTTGTCCTTCCGAAAGATTGATTTTCATGGTTTGTTGTTTCCTTGTAGGCAATTTGTTTGTTTAAGTGAATGTAGGATTTTTTATGTTTTTTCATTTGCAAATGCACGCTGTTGCATACGTATATAAGTGTGTATAATATATGCAGTTGCAGAAATCAATGCACATACTTACGAATGTGTTGACAACATTGCTGAATTTGATGCTGTGTCTTATATGGAAAATAATTTCAATAATGTAAATGAAGAAAACAAACTAATACAAAATAGTTAAGACAGATTAAATTTCCACACAATAATAATATGATACTCGTAAATAGCAACAGAATGTTATAAAAAACAAAAAACATAGCAAATAAATGACAGAAATTTTATAGGATAGAACAGTTACAAAAATTGGGAATGTATACTCATATAATTTTATTGTCAGGCTGTATCTGGAAGATAATCCACTTTTGCATAAAGTTATATCCATATTAATTCTATTCTTTTCGGTCTCGTGTTATATTGGTGGCTTTCGATGTAGAAAATGAAGCGGTTGTAACGTCAGAAGTTACCAAAATCTTTGATGATGAAAAGACTGTAAAAAAGAATTAAATATTGAAAAAATACATAACCCCGGTTCGACTCACAGGCAACATATTGAATCAAACATCTACGTAGGTAAAATTTTCACTGAGGTGCCCTATGTTTTGTTGATTGTCAGATACCTACTAATTGTTAAGTGCAAGGTGTTCAGAGAGATTCTTGCCCCAATCAGTGCAAATGAAGATTGGCGGTGAGCCGACAAAGGACTGGATATCATGAATTTTATCAGATTCCAAGACTACCCAATATTTCTCCAAACCAACCCGCTTTGCACTACACTCTATCTTAATCAAGGTATAACGAGGCCCTATGTTTGAATGTGAAGCGTCAGCAGCTGTTTACGGCTCGGAATGTATCAGGAGCAGATGCCCAAGACTTAGGTAGCCATGCACTCAAGTGTGGTATGTTACTGAAACATAATTTAATAAAAAAAAATACCCATCGGAGAGCGAACCACGAATAAACCACACCTAATATGTAAAAACAAAGTTAAAACAATACGGTCATACAAAACTAAGTGAAGAGATTTGATGCCGCTTTTTTTAAATCATTATAATTGGTCATCGTGGCGATCAGGTCGGACGGGCATTTCTTCCCTTTCGAAGCACATTCTCGGACATTCCCAGAGGAAGTCATCTGTATCCTGTAGTTGTCCGCCACGTGGGCATGTTGGTCAGGTGACAAGTCCAAACTTAACTAAGCTGGAGGGACGACCACGCGCCAGGACACTATGACTCAGGGCAGTGACGTCCCTAGACAAAATGCCGCCCCTTGGTAGCGCCATAATGCCGCCCTATTTTGTATACAATATTTTTTATCATCCTTGCTCGTGTCGTTTCTGGTCACCAAGAACTTCGAAGGGCAACGGAAGTAAATTTGACATTGCGAACTCGACAAAAATATTACAGCCCTGTTTAACCTTTTATGTTAATTAATACATTTTGTTTCCAACCAGTGAGCTGTTTTTTTTTAAAGGAAAGATATTTTCGTTATTAAGAACTCAGTTTAGGTAGCTATTTCTATATATACCAAATGATTCTCTTCGATTTTCCGCCCTTCGAGTAACAGCCGCCCCCAAGCGACGCTCAATATGCCTACCCCCATGAGATTCACTGAACTCAGGTCCTTGGAAGGAGTGGAAAAGGATTAAGGTATCCAATTGATAATCCAAGCCATATTTGCGGTTACCAATGATGTATTTATTATTTAAATATTAATTTGGTATGGAATTATTCAAAATTACAAACGTTTCACAACTTTCAAACCAATAAATAAATAGAGGGAATAAACTATGCGGGGTGCAACACCAAGAGAGTGATTTGAAAACTAATAAACCCCTCTGTACCTTATTTATTCATTCCACCCCTGGGAGTAACGTTTAGCAATTATTCATATCATTTTTGATATCTAAGAATGGTTAGACGAAAAAGTAAGAACATATTATTAATAAATCAATATGCTGTTTATGGAATCTCATCAAAGCTTTATAAGAAAAATCATTTGTATAATATGTAACAAAAATACTTAAATAATTTAAAAAATAAGTATTCGTATTGACAACTACAGATTTAGATTAGATTTAAATCATATTAAAATAAATATTTAATTACTTAATGACACAAAATTTCTATTTTTAAACGAAATAATATTTAAATAATTACAAGATAAAAAGAACTTTTTATATACCACGTTTTTAAATTCTCTGTTGAATCATATAAACTTGACAATTCTATGTATTAATAAATATAGAATACTGAAATGTCATTTTGACATTTCATATTGATTTACATAGTAACACAGGTATATATTAATAATTTAGTTGCTAGGACCCACTTACCAACCAATAATAGTGAGTAGTAATTATTACTTTTAACGAACTTTTTCCGAAACATACAAAACAGAATTAGTTGAAAATGAATTCAATTCTGCTTAAAAATGCCCAAAAGTATTAAAAGAATGCATTGTCGTCGTCTTCTGATATATTCTAAAAGTTTCAAATGTCTAGCTAGTCGGGAAGTTAGTTAAAAATCTTCAATAGTCCAATACAAATCTTGGACAAACAAGAAAAAATTTGTACCGGACACACAAGAATACGAACTAATAAAAATGTGGTAAAATCATTTGTATATGTAACAAAAATACTTAAATAATTTAAAAAATAAGTATTCGTATTGACAACTACAGATTTAGATTAAATTTAAATCATATTAAAATAAATATTTAATTAGTTAATGACACAAATTTTATATTTTTAATTTAAATAAATGTATATTTAAAAATAAACCAATAGATGTAGGCATTCTTATTTTTTTTTTGTTAAAGTAGATACCTACATTATTACCACAATTTCTTCTAAATGGAACAGTGTCTTCCACAGGGTGAGGTTACATTAACAGATTTTTTTTAACGAGGAATGATTGTTAGCCAATAGTCACTTGCTTTACCTGTGTTGGATCATAGCTTAACATTAAACACTCATTGGAAAATAATATGTAGTTTTATACAGAAATGGGATTCAAATTTTCTCTAGTCTATATTGAGTTACGATGGTGTAGTAGGCCTATGCACGTAATAATATGGAACGAAATAATATTTTATTAAATGTTGTATTTTTCTTCACTGTAACCTCATAAGTTCGCGGTATCTAGATCTTTTCACACTCCGAATTCTCAAGCTAAGGGGTCATCCGTGTATGACATCACGCGCTGCGAGAAAGAACTCTGATATAATTGTGCGTGAAAGTCATTCACAGATGTATAGGTAGATGTCACGTGACCATATGACGTATCCATTTCCATTATGCGATACAAGCTTCGAGAATTTATAGTAATATAACCTTTATTGTAATGGCGTATTAGTGTCATGACTCATTGCGTTAGAAACAGATTCTCGGTTACTTACGACTTCTCGGAGATTAGACGCAAGTGAGCCCAGCGATCACAGGCGACTGTCCAATGGTTTCTGTCATTCAATTGCGTTGAATAAACATTATCTTAAAATGGCATTTTATAAATAATAAATAATACTAACACATGAAAAGTGATATCCCATCTTTCTTGAAGTGTTTAGTAGATTTTTTTACAATTTTTAACTAGGCACATTGGCATTTTGTAACACAATAATAACGGTGGAGTCGAAACCTGACAGTCAGAAATTTTGTATGGGCAGACCCAGCGGTGTCGCCAGACCGCTTGCAAGCAGAATGTTCATTTGAGCGTAGGATACCGATATTAAAATATGAATTTCGCCATCCGGCAGACCCGACACAAAGTGAGTGTCATTTTATTTTCTAGATGCTTCGTCCATATTAATGTCATTGGAAGTGATGATCAGTGACAAACAATGGGATTAGGGACGGGGTGGAGCGGGTACTAGAAAGTGTGACGTCACCACAGAATAGATAATAAATATAATTCCGATAGGCTGTATTGAATACGCTACATTTTGATGCAGGGTTTTGAATGTGTGAGTGTCCTACAAAAATGAAACACGCATTATGCACGTGCAATAGTGTGTGTAATACACTAATATTAAATGAGCGTCAATGCATAAGCCGAGAGCGTTTGTCAGTATTCTACGTATGACGTATTCTTGACACGTGTTTAAGTTTATCCCGGTTCTTCCTTACTCGATCGGTTACCTGCTACTCCTTACCCGTTAGGTAGTTCAGTTCCCATTATTTCAGAGTTCCCTGGACGTAACTATAATATAAACTAATTTTTGATCTGAGAAAAAAAAATCCGTGAAAATATTAATCGATAATTTTCAATGATTTTTTTTTTTTACAGATTTTATAGTAAAAAATATCGAAAATCATTTAATATCATACATGGACGATCTCTAAATTGACAACAACAATAAATTGATTAAAAATCTGCTTCCAGCTTCTCATTTGGATGACTGTACTCGCAAAGCCAAGCAGACGCACCCCTAATGCGATGACAAGCCAAAACACCCTCCCAAAATGTAATCGCATGTAAGCATACAGAAATAAGAAATCAATATCGCTGCATGTTTTATTACTACATTATAAATATAGAGAGCGATAAATCTTAATAAAGGCCAGCAAATAGAGTTATTCGCCGTCGAACTACAAAGGGGGTAGTTTTATACAATTCGATATTAAACCTCCCTTATTTTGCTCACTTCGTTTTAATCTGCGTACGCATTTAGAGGTAATGCACGTTTAAGATAATCGAATGCAGGTGGTAATATAATTAATATTGTGTGGAAACGAATCGTGGACATTGACATATTTTATTTAATTTTGCCTCTATGTGCTCTTTCCTTCCATTGGTATTTTTAACAAGTTGATGGTGAATAAAATTAGGATAATTAAAAACTGCGACCAGGCACTCTTTTATTTACTACTACACTACCGCTGTTCATTTCAATTAAATTTATTTATTTTTACATATTGTGTACATTATAAATTATAAGTTTAAAACGTTCACAACATGACATTTAGAAAGAAAGAAATATAAAAGAGTATTACATACAAAAGAGATAGATCAAAATAGACATATTATATAGTAAGTTATTAAACAGTAGAAATGTGTACATACAAAGAATAGAAATTCGATAGGTACAAGGAAATACACTGGATGAGTTAAGCAGACCCTATTTTAAGAATTTATAAAGCAACGTCCACATATACTCATCTTCACGTAGGTGGAATATATCAACACCCGAAGCAATTTCGTTGAACATAGTTATCGCCCTCCCAATTGGCATTACCAGTGGCAGGTTGGTTCTACACCTTGGGAGAATAAACAACTGATGCTCTCTATTTCTACGATAGTTATCAGGTACACACAGGTCAACACTGCCCTGAATGGCAAAGTTCTCATTTATACCTCGTATAAGTCGAAAAAAAATACGTAGCTAAATAAAGATTTCTTCTAAATTGCAGACTGCAGTATGTAAGCATGCCTAAGAGAAAGTCAGTTGGATAAAGCCACGGATAGTATCCATACAACCTCAAGTAAAGGAGTCTCAAGAATTTCTTTTAAACCCTCTCCACCAAAAAGCCATACTTCAACTGATGCGGTGTCCAAACAATAGACCCACTTTCAAGTCTGCTTCGAACTAAAGAATTAAATAAAAGTTTTATACCGTAACATCCGAAAAGACCCGGGAAGTACGCATGACGAAGCCCAACATTTTAAGCGCCTTGTTACAAATGGCTAATGAATGGCTAATAAATATCAGTTTACTCTCAAACGTAAAGCCAAGACCCCTTATAGATGATGTTCGTGACAGAACTCTGCCATGCATCGAGTATTGGAAAAACAACACTTTTGAGGTAGCATTTATCAATATTGAATTCTAGTTTGTTACCCCTGCCCCAATCTAATATATTATCTATATCAAGTTGGAGCCGAGGACAATCGTCCAAGGTGACAACTTCCAAAAAGAGTTTCAAGTCATCAGAGAATAACAAAAACATAGCATTTTTTATTACCAATGCTATGTCATTTATAAAAATCGTGAACAGCAACGGCCCTAAGTTTGAGCCCTGAGGGACACCAGAAAATGTGTAAAAGGTCTGTTCTGTTTTCAGGCACACTAAAATTACGTGGGGGGTCAATTTTGAAGAAATTTACATAATATTTTTTCATTGATTTTTAAGGCGGTGTGGGGGCGGTATTAACAAAATCTAGCAAGTACCATTTACATAATATGCATTCCACATACCCAGATGAAGTTATTGCGTTATTGTGACCTGCTGCATCTACAAGTGGTCATGAAACGCGCGTGGCTTAACGGTCATAATTAATATGATCGTTAGTGTCCGTTTGTGGAGTCCGCGCTGTCTTGACTTTAAGACATCCCGCATCGGAACATTAAATATATATGTAGGTATATATAGTAGAATACTTAGATGAATCAAGCTAGTCCGTTGAGAAGGCTATTCGAGACCTAATTATCAGGTCACGATCCTCAGTCAAGAAGTCCTGATGAAAAAGAATAAGAAGGAATATTCTTTTTACCTAAATATTTTTTTGAGTAATAATATATAGAGAGTGGGTATTGTTCGGCAAAATGAAGCCGTTTTTTTTGCGTATAACGCACAGTAAAACCTCAATTTTATTATTTTTATTAACATAGTTAACCATATTTTCTACAAAATAACTAACAATAATTTATTACCACTAACTTTATATTTAACACAAAAACAATAATTTTCAGCAACGCATGCTCGTAATTTTTAAATGACTGTATTTATCCAAATCAATATTTACCGGCGACGTGTACAAAAAATATTTAATACAGCCGTAGAAAGTATATCTTACTCTAACGCATATTGCGGAAATGTAAGCGTGCCGAATACTTTGTCACTCGCACTAATGGTTCGTTTTTGTTCCGGCCTTGATTTTTTTCCGTTTATGTGCATCTATTCTATACACAAGACTGCTATAGGCCGCTATCGGCAGCTATTGAGGGTAGTTTTTTTATTTTTTGTATCGAAGTATTAGCACGTATTGTAATAATTATAAGATAGTTGTAATTGTTACAATAAGTGCTATATTTTAACAGCACATCTCTTGGCTGTGTTTTTTGGAAGTTTTAGAGCGAAATAGACAGATTTGACTAAAATTACTTGCAGCCAGCAGTGGATTTATTCAAGCTGAATTACATTGAATATAATAAAACCGCATTTAATCAAAGCGAAATCTGATTATCCGAACACCTGCTTAATGCGATTTTTATAACATGTCGTTCCCTCAATTCATTTAACTTTATTAGAATAATATAAAGTCAATCCGCATTAAGCTGACAACATAGAGTATATAGTTGTGATACTGTCCGCTCGTCTGTTGTTCATTAAGAGGGCAATCGATCACAGCATGTCATCTGTGATCTAGTTTATTACCGACTAACTCTCTAATATTTCTTCATTGCACGTTTAGACTGTGCTATGCCCAATTATTTATACAGGGCGTGTATAAAATTAAATTAATTGTAATTTGTTCTGACACGTTCTTTCTTAGCGTCGTGTTTCTTTGACGCAAGTAATGCAACGGATTCGTCAGAGAATTTAAAAGAGGACCACTAAACAACTCAAATAATATATCATAAAGTAAATATTATGTAGGTACAGTAAAAACAAAACAATGATTCGGTTCGTGGACTGTATGAGTACGAATACGCGCACATCGGCTGCCAGGTAATTAGTACGGCTTTGACCTTCAAAAAAGGATATTATTAGAAGAAAGATCCACAATTTTCATATAGAAAAAAAGCCTTTACCTACAATGGCAAGATTGCATCAACTTTAAAATTGATATACATTTAAATATGGGAGAGGCATCGTTACGTGGAATCGGTGGGTTTCCGGTATAGGAAGATAGAAACAAACAAACGACTCATGATGGAAAAAATGGATATTGTCACAAAGTGTTTTTATCATTTTTCTCGATAAATGGTTACTATAACTAACTATTTCTTTTATTCAACGAATAATTTACAAGATTTAAGAATGTACGATTTCAATTATTGAACAAACATAATTTTGAAAAACACTTCTGAGAAAATATATTTTAACCAATAGAAATAATCTTTTTGACACCCCCCGGCAGGGAAACGAACCCTGCATCTCCTGTGTTAACGCCCCGTCCGTGCATTACCTCTATGCTACCTTAAAAAGGCCAATAGTTAAAATTTGTCGCAATTAGTATGTCATCTTGTAGTGTTTTTCAAAATTATGTAATTTAATATGTTCAATAGTTGAAATGGTACATTCTTATATCTTGTGAATTATTCGTTAAATAAAAGAAATAGTTAATTATAAATTGTTAGCAAGTTCAAGTAAGTTACATCATAAAAAATATTGGAGAAATCCACGACGTCGGTTAGTAATTGAAGTAATTGGTATCTATTTTGATTTAATACACAAAAACCGATTGCCAAAGTAGCTTGATTTGGAAGAGCGCTGATGAGTATGTATTAAAAAGGCCAATAGTTAAAATTTGTTGCAATTAGTATGTCACCTTATAGCATAGATGTAATGCACGGACGGGGCGTAAACCCAGGAGATGCAGGGTTCGATTCCCTGCGGGGGTGTCTTACTTTTTTCAAAAAGATTTTTTCTATTGGTTATAATGTATTTTCTCAGAAGTGTTTTTCAAAATTATGTATGTTCAAATGGTTATTAATTTTGAATCAACGTGTTTTAATTAATACGCAAAAAAAACATTAAAAAAAAAGAAACGTTTTGGGACTTTCTGTACCCCATCCGCACGCACACCATCGATAAACCGAATCATTGTTTTGTTTTTATTGTACCAAGTATCAGTGTTGCCCTGATTTTTGCGGGACGTCCCGCTTTTTAAGCAAAAATAGATTATCCCGCGCGGGACTGCTAAATTATTCACGATTATTCAACAAATATAAATAAGACGTTTAGGTTAAGACATATTCAAGTTACTCCCGGAAAAAGAGACTACACCAACATAGACCCCTTCAAACCAATCCACCCCGCACCACACTCGGTCTTAATCGATCGTATCACGAGGCCCTACGTTTGATTGTGAAGCATCAGAAGTTTTTTATGCATGGCAATGTCTCAGAAGCAGATACTCAATTACTGAGGTCAACAAGCTCTCAAGTGAGCTTTGACTGAGTTTACTGCATTGACTTAAGTTAAGGGGGATGCTTATACTATCAGAGGCGAAAAGAGGCACCTAACGGAAAAATACGAAGCTTGCAATTTGAGATTTTTTTTGAAAATTTACAATTTCAACTGTAGTAATTAATAAATATGTATCTGAAAACACTAAAAAGATTTTTTATTTTTTTTTAAATTTAAAGATAAACTGGCAATTGTAAAAAAATGTAATAAAATGTGAATTCGTTGCAGGGTCAAATTTTATTATTGCATTATATTTTATGGTCATAATTATCATTGAAATTTAGTTTATTAAGTTTTAGATTTTATGTGGTGTAGATTTTTGACTAATTCATCGTTTTAATATTTTATATATATATATATATTAAAAAACATCGATTTTTATAAAAATATAAATGTGTATAACTTGAAATCCTTTTTATTTATATCAACTCGAGCTTCAATATTGTGACCATGCCTAAAATAAAATTTGATATAAATAACAAGGATTTCAAGTTATAAGTTCGCTGGATCATTTCGTGAGAAATGTATCTACACATTAATAATATAATATGAATCAAAGTTTAACAAAACTTTGTGTATTTATAAAGCATCCTGTAATATCGTGGTGAATACAATATAAGTGACACCTACAGCCATAGCTATTGGTGAACTAATTTAGCGGATCATAATTATTTATATGTGCCGTGCCATAGTAAAGCCCAGTTATTTCAGGTGTAAAATTAACTGCTTACGAATAGCTCGTTCATAATCATTTCGGATTATAAATGTCAGTGCCCATTAACTTTTAATTAATTATAGTCACAAACCTTAGATTACATTGTATTATATATAATATTATGTATTATTAAGATATATTATATGCAATGTCTATTTGAATGTATATATTTATTATGTCCGTAATAGATAGAGTGAAGACTCAGGACTGAACCATTATGAAACGTTTATAAAGAAAACATTATGTTTTAATGTTACATATAGATTATTTATATCAGTGGCGAAAGGTGGAGGTAGGCTGTTAAAATCCACCATAAATAGTGCACACTAAAGTTTGTCAGTCATACGTTTTTGTTTTTATTGAAATAAGACAACAATTTACAGATGGTGTTGATTACTTTTTAAAATTCAATTAAGCCCAGCGAAAACCATTCCATAATAGATAATAGTAAAAAAATACTCGTATATCTATAAAATATCCAAAATTATGCAATTGAATCATATATAGCTGATATTTTATAGACATCATAATTTTTTTTATCTGTTGTAGTTAGGTTTAGGCAGGGTTTAATGGATTTAAAAAATGAACCAACGATATAATATGTAATATTATGTATTATTAATCCAACGAAAACAAATAAGTATGAATGAAAAAGTTTGCACAATTAAGTCGTATCGCCCAAAGTATACCGAAACTATTATGGTTTGATTTAGGCAGGGTTAAACTGGTTTTTAAAAACTAACCAACACCATCTGTAAATTATAGTATTAGTTCAATAAAAAAAATACTTATGACTAACAAAGTTTAATGTGCACTATTTATGGCGGATCCTAAGATCCTACCTCCACTCTTCGCTACTGTTATATATTATGGTTTATTATTATAGAATGAAAGAAAATTGGAAAAGTTTGAAATATTCGTAAGATAAAATACAAATAGGAATGTTTTAAGGCGGCTATAATGCGGCTTTGATTAAAAAGGGTGAGTGTGACGATTACGTTCTACTCTTACCAGCTTTGGGTCTTTTGTTATCATGAACGCTGCAATATTATACATACATTATGTTAGTATTTGGCAGTGGTAAAGGGTTGAGGTAGGCTGTCAAGATCCGACATAAATAATACATACTAAGCATTGTCAGTCAAACGTATCTGTTTTCATTGAACTAAGACTACAATGAATAGATAGTGTTAGTTAGTTTTTAAAATTCAGTTAAACACTGCCTAAACTAAACCAAACTATGTTATGGGCTAATAAAATCATTACATATCCAAAGTAGGAAGTACTTTAATAACGGGACAGCGACTCTCACTGATCTCATTGACAAAAGCCTACAGGACGACATCATCAGATGCGCTTCCTGTCCTGGCAGGAGTGCTGCCCCTCAACCTGCACGTCCAAGTACTAGGATCATTCACCACCCTCTTGGGATGGATCTACACCACCATCGAGGGCTTCCGTCTGATGCCTCCGACGAGATCTGAAGACGTACCTTACAAGCATACTGTAGTGACTACAGTGTAGTCTGCAAGTTAGCAGTCGATACATGGCAGTCTCGGTGGTCGGCATCCACTGAAAGACGACAAACGTATCTGTTTTTTCCAAATGTATCCAATAGGCTTCAGATGAGACAATTAATACCAACACACTGGATAAGCCAGTTCCTGACTGGCCATGGTGACTTCGCAGCCACGCTGCAGGGTTATTGTTTAATACGACATCGGCCAGCACATGCGGGAGTTTCAGTACACGAGTACAGAGGACACTTCATGTCATTAAAGATAAATGACGGCAGAGCAAGTCAAAATTCTTTTTTATTTTATAAAACTCTTTCTTTAAGCACCAAGGTGCATGATTGCTTATCAGTCCCGTACAGCTTTGTTTCGGGACAAATAAATGTAGTTCTAAAATCTTTTTATTGTGACATGTTTATAGCGTCATGGAAAGCGGCCGTGCACAAATCGCGGCTGCATATACATGGCGGGTGGAGCCATCTCCAAATACTCCAAATACTCAAATCACCCAGAGTACGAAAGATGTGAGTTTGAGCTCTAACATTATTTCTAAGATTGTTTGTAATAGGTAGTTTCCTGAGGTTTTTCGAAATTATCTATTTTCAAGAACATTATTGGTTTCGTCTTATATTTTCCACTAGCTACACTGCAAAAAATGTAACTGTATAAAATCAAATCAAATGTATTTATTTTACATATAATGAACATAACAAATTATAAATTCAAAGCGTTCACGACATGACATAAAATAAGTGTTAATAATTTAAAAAAATAATAATATAAAGAAGTGGTAAGTTAATAATACAATAAATAATAAAATAAGAAAAGAAATAAAATAACAAAAATAACAAAATAAAAGTAGATGGAAGCACACAGAGTGAACTTTGATAGACCCTATCTTAAAAACTTATAGAACAACGTCCACCTAAATTCACCCTCACGTAAGTGGGATATATCAATATCCGAAGCGATCTCATTAAACATGGTTATTGCCCTCCCAATTGGCATTACTAATGACAGGTTAGTTCTGCACCGTAGGAGAACAAACAACGGATGCCCTCGATTCCTAAGGTAATTATCAGAGACGCACAAGCCAACACCACCAAGAATGGCAGAGTTCACATTTACGCCGCGTATAAGTCTGAAAAAATATGTAGCCAAATAAAGATCCCTTTTGAATTTTAAGCTACGGTATGTAAGCATACCTAATAGAAAGTCAGTCGGATAGAGCCACGGATAATATCCGTACAACCTCAAATAAAGGAGTCTCAAGAATTTCTTCTGAACCCTCTCCACCATAAGGCCATACTTCAATTGATGCGGTGCCCAAACAATAGACCCACTCTCAAGTCTGCTTCGAACTAAAGAATTAAATAAAAGTTTTAATACCGTAACATCCGAAAAGACCCGTGAAGTACGCAAGACAAAGCCCAACATCTTTAGCGCCTTTTTACAAATTTACATTGCGTTTATCAATATTGAAGTCCAGATTGTTACGCCTGCCCCAATCTAATATATTATCTATATCAAGTTGAGTTGGCGACAATCGTCCAAGGTGACAACTTCCATGAAGAGTTTCAAGTCATCAGCAGACAACAAAAACATAATATTTTTAATTATACTGGATATACTGGTATACTGGAATAACTCATGGGGGCGCATTTTTTGGGATGCTGAAAATGTCATTCTAAACAAATATCACTTATATATCACCCGATATTGAAGTATTCCCTCTTTTATATTTTCAATCAGCGGTGATATCTCAAAAATCGTCCCAATAAACGGTTTTGTATGGTGAATATATTTGTATTTATGAGTCTCATCATTATTCGGCATATTATTATTTTGTTTGCAAATCGTATGTTTTTTTTATTCTTTGAGGGTGAGGGAACAATTACATTAAAGAAATGGATTAGGATTTATTTAAATTTATATTTTAATAAAAACCTTAATATAGGTAACCTCTGATGGGGGTGAATTTATAATCTATTATATTGTAATATTTGTTTGTTATTTTACCGAACTTCTTCTTCTTCTTGTATCATCCCCTATTGGAGATCGCCCACTACCAAGATGATCTTTGGTTTGTTTGAACAGTTTGATGTAGTTGCACCACACAATAGATAATAAATAGAATACCGATAGGCTATATTCAATACGCCGCATATTGATACAGGGTTTTGAATATGTCTGTCCTACGAAAATGAAGCACGCATTATGCACGTGCAATAGTGTGTGTAATACACCAACATTAAATGAGCGTAAATGCATAAACCGTGAGTAATTTTCAGTATTCGACGTAAAACGTATTCTTGACACGTGTGTAAGCTTAACCCGGATTCTTCCTTACTCGAGTCGGTTACCTGCTATCGCCTTACCCGTAATGTATTTCAGTTCCCATTATTTTTGAGTTCCCTGAGTTGCACTCATATCAATCGCGGAAGTTTTTAAATCTTAGAATATGGTTACATGTAAAATGTACGTAAAATATTTCACCGCGGCACAGTTCGCCGTGAGCTTTCTATTGAAAAGAGATGATCGTATACTATACGGTCTCCAATTTTATTAGATACAATATTAACATAAATTCAATTTTCATAGCTGATTTTGGCAAAATTAACCTAACCTAACCTAACAAATAATCTAGTATATCGGATATTTTCAAAATTTGTTTGCTGCTGGCTTCCTGTAAAGTGTAAACCGTCAAAAACCGTGTTTAATTTAGATATGAATTTTATGTCAGTACTATACGACCCAAAGAGGTTGGTCGGTCTTTCATGTACGGCCATATATTTCCGATACAACATTTCACGATGAAGTGTGATACGGCGAACTGCATACGTACAAGTTCCGGGCACGATAAAATATGGCGTCTTCGTCTGCTACGTATACCGTTGATATTTACTTGGATGATGAGCTGGGGAATGATGTATTTTTGTCCTAATAGGACGGACATCTCTCATAATATGAACGAGGTGCTGTAGTTTTCTGGTTTTGATAGTATTCCCTATTAATTTCAGGACATCAATATTTTTCATTTTATCAGTTCAAGGAAAAATATGAATAATTAACTATTTATACAAGGTATAATTATTGTCATTTATTTTTTAGAAACATAGAGTGTGGATTGTGGATGTTAAATGTTGTGATCTGACAATACATTTGTTAAATAAAAATACGGTTAACACCATAGAAGAAATTAAATTCTAATGGATTAAAGTTTTGTACTATTCTATTTCAGTCGTTTTTTGCGACCCGGGTTTCGCCTTTCGCCATCTTCAGACACTACGTGCACTCACCAAAAGATAAATACACACTGACAACGAAGACAATTAATTCTAACTTATATAATAAATTAATACAATAAAGTAGGTAAAAACTTTGTCATCCACATATTAAGGCAACAAATTATGAATTATGAAGTCGTTGTCAGTGTGTTTGGTGAGTGCACATAGTGCCCGAAGATGCCGAAAGGTGAAACCCGGGTCGAAAAAACAACTCAAATGAAATAGTACAAAACTTAAATCCATTAGAATTTAAATTCAAATTCCATCAAGTACCTTCGGTCGATAGTGTTAATATTATAAAAGAAATTGTGTCGCTAGATTTCAAAATCAGCCAAGTCCACTTTTCAGGTATTTTTTACTTTTTTGTGAATTCCTGAAGAACTACTGCTTTCTAACATTTCTGCATTATCGAAATGTTGAACATATTAATTTTAAATATTCTATACTCAAAATAATATAAACTTTCACCCTTGTGACAGTGTACTTGAGAAAACAAAAAGCTGTTTTTCTCCTATCCATCTATCATGGACTTTTGAAATCCAGCGACACAATTATTAATAAACATGGATTTCTGTCCCAACAGATCAATATCTCATCACAATTAATGATTAAGTATAGACTACTAGATTATTAATCCCACTGAAACATATTTGATTTTAGTACAACGGTATTAAATTCACGCGACTTAGAATAATAAACCGACGTCGACGCCGGGGTGGGTATGCGTCGATTTATCAACCACTAGTTTATTAAGGATCATCTGCGCCCCGCTATTATAGGGTATCAAATAGGGGTAGTTACCAGCGAGGAAGAGCGGCGCAGGGTGCGTGCCGGAGTAATATAGGGACGTCGTTTATTTTCATTAGGCGTCCCCAGGTAGTGACTTTTAGCGCCGCGACGCTTCTTATGCGCCCCTTTTGCTGAATACGGATGCACGTATTACTGAACTTGGACTTCAATGCGCTGTAGAATTACTTACTCAGATATTCAGCGAAGTAACTAGGCAAAGTGCCATTCTTAAACAGACGTCTCCTTTATTTTTTTAGATATAAATTAGCTGTACACACTTACCTATGCTATTATGGTTCCATGAATAATCATAACATGATAAAACAAAATCTGAATAAACAGTACAATGACAAAACAGAACATAAATAGAACTATGAACTTTCAGGTCGTATCTCTATAATTTATTATGTTGTACAGATTTTAAATAACACAGGTTTTCAATACGCCGTAAACTCATTGTTTCATTGTAGTTACCCAAGCATTTGGAACCTGTTCTGCTGTTCTACTGTTCTGTTTTGTTACCGTTCTGGGGTCTAGGACGATTTGGCTCCGAGACAACTGGACGCCACGCAGTTCGAAATTAAATGGACGTTAGGTACTTATAGGTACTTTAATTATTATATTATGATTTAATAGTTGGTGAGAATTTGAAATATGCACACGTAAATAATGATTTAATCGTGCATATGTTTAAGTTCCAACAAAAAAAGAGTTTTTTTATTTAATATAAAGCCTTAGGCATGGTAATTCTCAATCCGCAATAAAAAAAACATTATGTTAAGGGTAAAATGAATTAAAACTACTAAGTAATAGATAGAAACTGATTAAAATTCCTCGTCTACTTTCTGTATACGTGTCTACGACAGTGTGGCGTCCAATTGTCCCGGCGTCCAATTGTCCCATTCCCCCGTTCTGTTTCTTCTTGTTATGTTATATCATGTTCTGTTTTGTCCGGTTAACGTTATTATTAATTATTTTTAGCTATCTTAAATTGACAAATACAGCAAAAATCTTCAATATAATATACACACCATTTACTGAGAATTTGAGCATTTCTACAGAACCTACTCTCAAATAGTGGCTGTTTTAAGTACGTGAAGGTTTACGGCACTGACAGCTTTGGAGGCAATCCTGTTAAAAAATCCTGTGAGATAACACGAATACAATATGTATCACAATACAACAATATCAGTGGGTCTATTCTATGCACAAGGTAACTACCAGCTGCTATCGACGTTAGTTTATCATATTTATGTGTTGAGGCGGCTAATTTTTACTATAATTTAGACCTCTAAACTATAACTATTAACCATAATACATAAATAAGAAAAAATACGAGTGAAATAAACCCTTTTGAATTTGTAAATTTCACTTTCTCATAATATAGAAACATTGAAGATCACGTCATGCAAAGTTGTTTAAAATCCTCTCTTCTTTTGAGTTTCTTGAAAAACAGTAGTTTTTAATTTTATACTTTTGTATATACCTAGTATTAAAACATTACAAACGTCTATGCCTTAAGCGCCGGCTAGATGCTCATGCTTTACCGAGATCTTGCCTGCGCAAACCGGTTTGTATAGGGAAGCCCGTGTGTATGAACGGGAAAACTGTAGCTCTCGCGCAAACCGAAAAGCGCTGTAAAAGAGTTCCGTATTTTTTGCACAAACTATACCGCACGGCAAGTCGCTGCCGTCTATCCGATGCATTATATCTAGATTTTTTAAATATAGAACTAAGATTTTTTGTATTCATATTAATATTAATGATCCTCAAAATGTTTGTCCAACATATTAATTTAAATAACATTGGGGATCTCTGGTCGAGGTCCTTATATAAGAAAAACGCCTTTTCTTAGACCGGTCGTTATTGAGCTCTCACGCCTCGAGTTCACGACGCCTATTTCTCTCCCTCTCGCACTCCACAGAAGCTTTATGGCGCTGTCCCTCTCTGTTTTTCATTCGACGCTCAAAGATGTTGACTCTTTACTCTTTTACGTGCAGGTAAGCTAAACCTTATGAAATAATAAAAAAAATATTTAATTTTATTTATTTTACATATTATAGTGAAGATTACAAATTATAAATTTAAAACGTACCTACACAATATGTCATGATCGAAAATTAAAAAGGTCGCAATTGACAATATTTCGATATTCATACAAAAAAATGTAAAACAGATAAATACACTAAAAATCTTTAAATTTACATAAATCAGAGCATTTCCACGAAACATATTGTTATTGCTAGTGGCGCTGACAGGTTTGAGGGCACCCTTATCACATTTTTTTTACTGTGATGTCAAAATATAATATATTACCGTGGGTATTAACAATACAGTAATAGTTATGTTGTCAAGAATTTTTATGCTTAATTTTTAAACTGACATGTTGACACTTTCTAATGATAACAAAAGAAATTGTAGCAGTTTCAATAAAAAATGCCCCTACTCTCAAAAGTTGTAATATTTGTATTTAATTCTTTATAATGTGTCGCCCCTATGCAACGAATGACCTGCCTACCACCATGGGACATCACTGAGTATATCCTTATGTCAGAAAAATTTTCAACCGTTATTTAAAAAGTTGATCGTGACCTTTATGAAATGCAGTGAACTTCTAAGCGACTAAAACTTTCCACCTGTCACAGTCCTCTGCCTCTCTCATGGCAGAGTGAAGGCTGTCCCCAGTAAGCTCGTTCCCTAAATCACTCCAGCGCGCAGATACTATTCTTCTGAAAGAACCAAAACCACCAGGGTATTCAGATTATCGTGTCCGCTCCGAATAATATTACGAAAAAACTGTAGAAAGCGTCTGAAAGAAATTGTGATTGGATTCTCTGGATGATTAACTGGTTTATACTGTGCTCTGTTCAAGAAATTTAAGACCATGCCCGATCCTAATAGGACCATAATATGGACCTCCACAGAGTGGAGGTTTGTATTAACAGATTTTGTTTTCACGAGAAATGGATGTCAGCCACTTGTTCAACCTATTAGGTCCATACTCTGACTCATACACAAATTGTAAATCAATATGTGTACTTGTCAGACCCAAGATTCAAATTTGGGACCCACGACACTATAGGCAGACGCTTAAGCCACTCGGCCATCGGTGGTTCAAGAAATACGAAGGTAGATACCAATTGCTGAATTGCTCTAAAAGCCATAATTTTCGTGACAATTGAGATTTCTCGATCTTTTATTAAACTAAACTATTTATTTTATTCAACGAATAATTCACAAGAGAGAATTTTGAGAATGTAACATTCTATATATTGAACATACATAAATTGAGAACAACTCAGATAAACCCACTAGAAAAAGTCATATTTGAAAAAATACGATGCTCGATGCGATTTGTATCCATATAACCACTGGTATCACGCCAACTTTGTATTAAACAATTATGCTACGAGCCTCCTATCTAATTGTGACAATTTAAACTAGAAGGTCATACATGAAATGCTTATCAAATTGCGTTATTATTGACTATCGGTTTTTGTGTATTAAATCAAGGTATATTAATTACCTTAATTAACGCCCGGCTCTCGCCAAATATTATAATTATGACGTCTACTTGAACATTGATTTAATACACAAAAGCCGATAGTCAATAATAACGCAATTTGATAAGCATTTCATGTATGACTTACTACATCGTATTTTTTTCAAATGTGATTTTTCTAGTGGGTATATATCTGAGGTGTTTTCAAGTTATGTATTTGCATATAGCGTAAGACGTTTCATCGTATTTTTCCAAATCTGTGTACGCTTGCTTATTTCTGTTTCGCATCCGCCTTTTCAACTAATAGTCGATCCCAGATAAAATAGTGTCTATACCAACCAGCAAACAAAACAAATTGTAGAATAAAATTATAGATCGCATACCTTTGTTATTCAACCCCTGATACATAACAATGTCGGAAAAATATTGCGTCTTGAGTAATACCATCAAAGGAAAAATCTTGAAACATCACTGTTTATCTCGCTCTCTTGCACGATCCGCATAGCAAATAGAAAAGCTCTGACCGTGGCTTACAACCTTTGTGTCAAGTTTGTTAACAAGATGATATGGGAGCTTTGGCAAAGGAGATTTCTCAGTTTCTTATTGGAAGAAAGAATCAACCCTTAAGTACGGAGAGAGAATGACTTTCAAAGAAGGAAAGCCATTTTACGTTTTCGCATTACGTTTTTCTTTATTGGAAATGGGAAACGGTTGTTAAAGCATTATTACTTTGTTTTTTAAACGATATTAACTTAAGTATATGACATTGCATAATATGTCTTATTAGAATTTGTATATATACTTAAGAGGCTTTTATTATATAGATATTAAATTGTCCATATGTATATATTGGTTTTAATTTTACTAAAATAATTAAAAAAGAAAAATGAAAGATTTATGCTTTTATTCAACTCATGTATTTTCAAATTAGATATGTTCTCAATGGTAACAGAACATGACAAAACAGAACATGACAAAACAGAAAATGACAAAACAGAACATGATAAAACAGAACAGTGACAAAATAGAACAGCCAGGGGAAAAATGAAACATTTATTTTTGTGGAATCTATTTAGGTTAGGTTAGGTTAGGTTAAGTCTTTATTTCGTTGTACCTAGTCACCCAATCATTTTAAACATATTATATTGATTAAGATGAGATATCCTAAGCTTGCCGGCAACACCGAGTTAAGTCCAGTTTATTTGAGGCTTTCTAGCGATTAGGAATGCAGAAATTTGGTATATAATTGGATTTATTATAGCGTATTGAAAATCTGTGCTATTAAAAATCTATCAACATATTAGAGATAGGACAATTTCAATATTAAATTCATATTTTTCCTGAAAGGTCATAGCTATATTTATCGTTGTTCTGTTTTGTCACTGTTCTGTTTTGTCAAGGAACCGTTCTCAATAAAGAATGTTACATCCTCAAATCTTTTCAATTATCTATTCGTTGAATTCGTTGAATAAATGTTACGTGCAAGTACGTTATGACTAAAATTTTTAGAATTTCTGGCACCGGTTATTAATTTAATGTACTTAATACTTTGATTTAAAATACAAAAGTCAAAATTAACACAATTTGTGAAATGCTTCAGCGCATCTATTATATACACAAGGCTGCTATCGGCGGCTATCGAGGGTAGTTTAGCATATTTATGTGTTGAGGCGGTAAATTGTTACAATAAATTAACCATCTGAACTGTCAAAAAGTGCTATGTTTTAACAGCACCTCTCTTGGCTGTGTTAACTTTTAGAGCGAGATAGATAATTTTGACAGTTTAGACTCAATACGTAAGTATGTTAAACTACCACTATCGCGCTGCCGATAGCAGTATTGTGTTTATAATAGATGTTAGTTGATTTCTTCGCAATTAGATGGAACGCACGTAGCTTAGTTGGTAGTTCACATTGACACGAATCCAGTGGGTGCAGGTTGTATCCCGCTGGGCGTTGTTTTTCTTTTTTTTTTTTTTCAAAAAGATTGTTTCTTGTGGTTATACCTATATTTCTCTGAGGTATTCAAAAATTATGTATGTTGAAAAAATATTACATTCTTAAGGGGGGACATGCTCAGCGTTGGTCAAAATGGAGCTTTTGTTCTATTTTCAGAGCATGATCCTGGACATACCTTAAATGTTGTAGATAATCTATTTATATATTTTTGAAGCCTTATTATCCTTTATATTTATTTTAAACATTTGATGACTGCATAAAGTATTTTTATTACATAAAATAGTATTCTTTTAAACCTCTCGCTCTAATGTTTTAGAATATAGTCATATTTCAGTACATAAATGTGCAGTGGTGTTAAGATTTTTTACATTTATTGATTTTTAAACGCATTTATAAAACCATCAGTATAATTTATATCGACATTATTATAGTGAAATATTTACGATAAAAAATTATATTGATAATCTCTGTGATCCCAAATTTGTCAAGAATTAGGCATTTTATTATTCAAAAAATCGGCAAGATTGACACATTTGAAGATAATTCTAAGGATAGTAATTATAAGCTATGTTTTTGACTATTCAAGTATGAAAAACATCTTACGAATAATGATTGCTTTATAATAATTATTGACCTAAGAATAAGGTAGTGTTTTTTTGAAATATGCTATTTCTTTTGGCATTCCCCAGTGGTTAAGTTACAACATACGGCCGTAGCCATAAATTGACAAACTATAATTGAAGTAGGGAGTAAAATGATTTTAACGCGCGTTGCCCACGCTGAGCACGTATAATAAAGTTTAATAAAAAAATAACGTTTTTTTATTTTATAGAAGCTGCCTATCCGGTAGGAACTTTGAGTGGATATTAAAAGTATTTCAAGATGCTTAAAATGTCAGTGGGTAGGTACTTCGTTACGACATTAACATGAAAAATGATTTTAACATTTTATTTTAATTAAACTTTTCGTGAGATTGTAACGAACATTAACGTATAGTAGGTAGAACACAAAATCTCATTAAACTATCGTGTAATTAAGGCTATATCTCAGTTGAGGTATGGTCAAAAAAGATCGTGGCTAGGCGATGCGCGGATTGCGGGTCGTGGGTGCAAATGACACATGCCGAACGAAATATAATTTGTCATATAAATCCAACATGCGTCCATTTAATATTCTGTTTATTGCTCTATTAGTAACAATAATAATATATTCATTGACATGTTTTCTTTTTCAAGTAAATGGGTAACGTTTTTAGTCATCTTTACACGATTTAAGAATTAATACCTCCGTCGCCATCACGAAACAAATTGAGGTATTCACACCTCGACGTTCGCTCTTCGACTGCCAGCGAGTCCAAAATTTAGTCGCGCCTATGGTTGAAAATTATTTGCCGTTTCACTGAAGTATCGTCTTAAACAACTAGCAAAGTCGTAGGATTTTTAGAACTAGCAAAGGATTTTTTTTGTAAAATTTCTCTTTTGTTGTCTTTTTTTAGTGAACTATTTTTTTATAAATAAATTAAACCATAATATTTTATTTATAGTAAATTAAATCAATAAAATACAGAAATTGATGAAGTCCCATAAATATATCTGTCTTTGTACGTTGTTTTTTTGCCTACAACAGCCTACCTTTCTTCAGCAGGCAACGTTTGGTACTGGTTAATAATCTAGATGTCGTTTTAAATGATATTTAAATATTTTAAGTTATTCGGTACAAGTCGGTTATGTGGAATACAGCGGCAAGCACATTTTGAAAATAGCCGATATACTGGATTATTTGTTAGGTTAACCGGTTAACCTAGCCTTGCCTAACCTAAACTAACCCAAACTAACAAATAATCCAGTATATAGGGTATTTTCAAAATGTCTTGTATTCCACATAACCGACTAGAACCAGTTATTCTTCTTCAAACACTTGACATTAATTTATTATTTTATTTAAAAAATATTGAGCACATAACAAATTATTAGTTCAAGACGTTCACAACATGAGATATAGAATAAAATATCCTACAAAAAAATCAGAAACTCTCGCGAACCCGTTTTGGAATCGCTGCTATAATAGGTAGGAATTTCAACTCATTGATACATTTCCTTACTTTAGTAATAATTTGCTTTATATATTTTTTTAATAAATAATATGCTTTATAATATCACGGTTGGCAAACCTTTTTATGCACGCGAAAAATCTCCCAATTCAAAATTTCCCAAATATTATTTTGCAACCCTCTGACATGCCGAGCATTTTTTCACGAGGAGAAAATAGTTTTTAAAATTTCTATTAAAAAAATGTTGTTATAGACACCACCCACAGAACATAGCAGACATATAGCTCACCTTTTACAATTACGCCATACATTTTGGTCCACCAATTTTGAAACTGTCTACCAGAATTACTACACTAGTTCACCAAGTTTTTGTTTGTTAATGTAATAATAGTAAGTTTTGTTCTTATTGCACAAATTTACACGAGAATAATTGCTCCGATCAGATGAGGCATTCTCCAGCTACTAGTGATCTCAAACATTGTAAATAAATCAAAGTTAGAGATTCCGGGCGCGGCATTCCCCGCTGCCTGATGAAGTTAGTGTGATAATATTATATGTGACGCATAAAATCTAAGGACAGACCTATCCAATTATATATTTAACACGTAATGCTTATTATTGGAGAGTGGGCCAGAGTATTTTCCTGTTATTTTTAAACAATGCGATCTGTCATTTATTATTGTATTAAAGGTATTTTTTTCTCTTCAGACGCGTGCCATGCAAAATAATCTGACGTGCCATAGTTTCGCCACCCCTGTTATATATTATATCGGTTAGGGATGTTAAGTATATTTTATAATAACTGGAATAGGTACCTAACTGAAATTCTTACTTAGTATAAAATTTGGATACTGATATTGAATTTTAAATGATATAGTGCAGAACCACGTCATAAATTACAATAGCATGGTAAAAATATTATAGTAATACAATATATAGACACGTATTAATGCCAATATAAAAGCTAGTGATTTATTGATTTTATTGATATAAAACACCTCGTTTAAGAAACCTTAGTAAAGTGGATGTGAGCCCCAAATATCAGCCTCAAACAATAAGTAAACCTATTTAATATATCTAGAATACAATATTATATTATTGATATTCGGTTTGAATAAAAATGAAAAAAAGCCCGCCCACTATCGAAGCTTTCAGAGCTTTTGTCATTCAAAATTCAAACATTTCGAACGTGAAACATGGACATTGTTGAGTGTCAAAAGCCATTGAAGGCAATTTTTGCGGTCATTCATTGACAAAACCAAATAGCCAAATATTTACCAAGTACTCAGTAAGTGGAGATTTTTTTTAGTGGAGAATTCTATTGATTTTTAAAATATGGGCTTTTTGAATGACGTTGGAATTTTTAAACATGCTTTGATACTTCAACATCAAGCTATTTCATATATATTCTAGTTATTGCCAATATAAACACATGTCATTTTACATTTAATTTATCACCGATTGATAACTACTATGACTGGAGTTATTGCTCTATTTTTCAACAAGATGCGCCGTAGATATTGGAGGAAACCTTCTCTACAAGGCAGTGGCGAAGGATGGAGGTTAAGATCCGACATAAAAGTGCACACTAAACTTTATTAGTCAAAAGTATGTAGATAATATATGTTAGTTATGAAAATTCAATTAAACTTACACCCTGAATAATCTAAGCCATAGTAGATAATAGTCAAAAAATATTCGATTATCTATAAAATATCTAAACTTATGCTATTAAACCATACATAATTTTAGATATTTTATAGATATAGATAGAAGGATATTTTTTATCGATTATGGTTTGGTTTGGGCAGGACTTAATGAATTTTATAAAACTAATCAATACCACATGTAATACGTATTCTTAATACAACGAAAACAAATAAGTATGACTTAAAAAGTGTGTAATATTTTGTCGGATTGCCCATAGCATATCTAAACTAATAGGAATTTGAATTTCAATTAAAAATTTGAAAAACTAACCACCACCATCTGAAAACTGTATTTTTAGTCTAAAATACGCACACGTAAATAATGATTTAATCGTGAATATGTTTAAGTTCCAACGAAAAAAGAGTTTTTTTATTTAAAATAAAGCCTTAGGCATGGTAATTCTCAATCCGCGATAAAGAATACATTATGTTAAGAGTAAAATGAATTTAAAATACTAAGTAGTAGATAGAAACTGATTAAAATACCTCGTCTACACGTGTTTACGATAGTGCGGCGTCCAATTGTCAGGAGGCTAGTCGTCCCATTCCCGTATCATCGGGGATACGGGTTCGATTACCGATGTGTTCACAATACATCTTTGTGATTTTCTTAACCATGAGAGTTTCTATGATTATTTAACTGCTACTACTACATTAGTGTTTCACCACTATTACTACCTTACTGTTGTAGTGTTAAAAAGAGAAGAAAAAATAACCTCTTTGATGGAGCGGAGCCTAAATATATAATGGTGTTTTTTAAATGACTACAAATAACGTTTTAATTACCCAAAAGTAATTTCGCATTGTGAATTCATTTGTGGCAAACTTAACAACGTCAAAAACTGCATCTATTTCAATACATTTTATATTCACTTAATCAGTCAATTTCGTAAAGTATTAAATCAATCTATTATAGATATAATATGGTAGTTATTGTTTTACTTAGTACTAAATGTGAGTCCATACTAGGTTTAAGTCGCAATGACAAAATGCGAAAGTAACTAACAGTTTTTCGTTTTCGAAGTTATAATCTCCTTTTATGTTGGCATAAAAAATACTATCTACAGTAAAATGAAATTCATTCATGATCGCTGACATTAACGCAGTACGGAAGTTATGAATGAAGTAGTAATTTAGACACAAAAGGGGGATTTCCCATGTGTTGAAAGTTGCCGCTTTTCAATATCCGAAATGCCTCTTATTACCTTAAGACGGAATTAACTGCTTCGTGAGCTTAATACTTAATACACGCTTTGATGGCATATTGAGAGCTTTCATCTAAAAAATAAGTGAGTCGAAACATTTTCTGATCTCACAAATTAAATCACATCTTTGTACAATATAGTTATCGTTAATAAAGTTGCTAGTTTAGGCGCGCACACAAGTGGGGTGTGTGTTTTTAAAAAATACGAATTATTTAGTAAATGGCATATTAGTTGTTCTTCTTCTTCGTCAAAACCTCATGACAGAGGATCGTGACCTGGAAACTTGTACGTATGCAGTTCGCCGTATTACACTTCACCGTGAAATGTTATATCGGAAATATATGGCCGTATATTAAAGACTGTCCAACCTCTTTGGGTCGTATACATACACAGAACAGATAATAAATAGAATACCGATAGGCTATATTCAATACGCCGCATCTTGATGCAGGGTTTTGAATGTGTGAGCGTCCTACGAAAATGAAGCACGCATTATTCACGTGCAATAGTGTGTGTAATACACCAACATTAAATGAGCGTAAATGCATAAACTGAGAGCAGTTTTTAGTATTCGACGTAAAACGTATTCTTAACAAGTGTGTAAGTTTAACCCAGATTCTTCCTTACTCGAGTCGGTTACCTGCTTCGCCTTACCCGTTATGTATTTCAGTTCCCATTATTTCTGAGTTCCCTGCTCGTATAGTACTGACATAAAATCCATGTCTAAATAAAACACGATTCTTGTCGGTTTACACTTTACATGAAGCCAGCCGCAAAGAAATTTTGAAAATAGCCGATATATACTAGAATATTTGTTAGGTTAGGTTAGGTTAGGTTTTCATTCTTGAATTCGTGAATTTTGCCAAAATCAGCTATGAAAATTGAATTAATGTTTATATTCAATACGGTTATCTCTTTCCGATAAGAAAGCTCACGGTGAACTGTGCCACGGTGAAACTTTTTACGTACAATTTACGTCATGTAACTAGCTATTGGTTTGACTGTCAAACAGCCTTCTCAACTAGTTGACCTCACTTCTCTAGTCATTCTGGGACACGCAAGGTCTGTGGCCACTTGAAGGCCCTTGGTGCAATTATCTGGGGCATCCAATGTTTGCTTTAATATACTTACCGATGCGTGTCTAAAGGTTAAACAGCGAGGACGCCACAAACGGACACTAACAATCCTAATAATTATGACCGTTGAGTTAAGCTAGATTGATAATCACTTGTGGATGCGACATGTTGCAATAAATCATAGATAGACAATATTAATTATAACTATGCAGGTAAAATGTTTATCACTAGGCTCAAAGTGCGGAGTGTCTGGGTATGGGGAATGCACTTAAAACAGTGAAGTATTCCGCGGGCGGGTGCGGCGAGTGTTTCGTGATGCCTGCTTTTAATTCATCAAGGAATCGACGACACTTTGTTTATTTCTCTGTCACTTCAATTTCATTGATAAAATAACTTGTCAGGCACATGAAAAATTGTTGACTATCACTGCGCCATAACGACGGAAGCAAAGTCGTGAACAAGGAACAATAGTTGCCCACCCAAGATGTACACGATGTTGAGCTGAAGTATCCACACCGGTAAAAATGTAGGTTTAATTGGGATAGGTAGATATATCAAAAAAAACATTATGGCAGGTAAGTTAGTTTGATTTTAATATCTCTAATCAAGTAATTGTTCTGAGATGAGGTTAATTATTGTCTTTCTATTTAAACCGGATTCGTATAAATAAAATAAGTAGTTCGATAAATTTCTAGAATACTGCAATGGTTATGTATTATCCAAAAAAAAAAACTAGCCACATATAACTAAAATTATTTGTATAGAATCAATGCCATTAATATTTAACATACTTGGATAATCGGGAATATCCTGATAAATAATATGCATCGAATTCATATCCATTGCGATTATAATTTTAATTTTCACTGCCATCTAGCAAGTCCTACAACCATGGCCCACACAAAGCGGCGGCTGACAAGGCTGTAGTCTAGGGTCCCGGCGTGGTAGGTTGGCCAGATACGTGAGATATCACAACTTTGTTTTAATATTAAGCACAGTATGCAGTTTGTTAATATTAAAAAAATTTAATATGTGGTTGTGCAATGCAATTTTTAATTTTTATTAGTCGATACTCAACTACTCTATAATTCAAATGAATATATACGAAAAAAAATCGTTAAAAATACACTGAATACCCTTGATTTTACCAAGCGCTCGATAATTTTCCAAAAATATTTACTAATAATTGTACGTATTATATAGAAATTAGAAAAAGGAAATAGAAAACTAACTGCCAAGCTCAGACGGTTAACTGATGTATTTAAAACTATCTTTAAACGTGGCATGCAAGATTGGAGCATAATGTTGCTACAAACGAAAAAGTTTTCATAATTTTTTTTGAGATATATAAAATAAATTATTATTATTGTTTTTTAATAGTTCACGAACCGGAAAGTAATATTTCATTTTTCCACGAGATAGAACGATAATCTCGGGAATTTCACAAACAGTAGCAATGTTCCGGTTTGTTCTGGTTCATTTCGAGCGCTGATTTTACTTCAAACACCATTTGGCAAACGCTACTTGTGAGAGTCACACTGCTTTTAATTATGCTTTAGCTATGTGGGCTCTCCAAAGATTATAGCCTGGGGGCCCGCTTCAGAATGTGGGGGCCATGCCTAAAACATGTCACATTTACTCACATATGAAACAGTAACGGGTAGCTAGTCTTGACTTAGATTTAAAGTAATTAATACTGATAAAAAATAGTTAAGTGTAAACTTAAATCTGTCTATCTAAGTTTCTACGTATGTTATATGGAAAAAAACTTTCAGACAACTTTTGCGAGCTTAAAAAGCTACCCCAGACTGCCTGTCGCCTACAGACACAAATAATAAAGGTACAAAGAAGGTTTTTTTTACACACCTTCGCGTAAATTTAATCTTGGTCCCTTTAATTTCATTGTTCGTTTTCAACAATGACATTTTAGTTCCAATAATAATAAAGAGAAGCTATTGAACGGAAATAGTAATTTGTAGTCATTTTTAGTACGTATCTAGTTTTGTAGTTTTATTAAATCAATATTTCAAGGGGACATAGTACCTACTACTGGTAAATATTACGAAAAAAGTCGTATCTATAAAAATGCTAAAACAATTTATAAATTTAAAATTCAAAAGATAACTCGCCTCGTACGTAATTGACAGGTGCGTAACATCAATATATTTCAGATTAGGTGGCTTCCGTGGTGAAGTGCGTAAAGCGCTGGGAGCTCTGGTTTCGATCCCGGTGAGGACACAATATATGTCTGTGACTCAAAGCCTGGGAATTTGTGATGGTTCAAAATTACTAACAACCACCCTGTACAAAAAAAGCAAGAACATGCTTATTAATAATATTACAATATATATATATATTATATATATACATATTTCAAATTAGCAGCATTGAAAACCATGTCACGCGTGCATACAGGGGGGGGGGGGGGTTATTTGGTGTCCAGGAATGGAAAAAATATAAATAATTTTGGTGAATGGAATTTTCCTTCCTCTTCATCAGGACCTCATGACCATGGACCATTTGGCTGTGGAACAGCCTTCTGAAAGGTTTAACCCCACTACACAATGTTTATGGTCACTGAGAGACCAGTGACATTTATTATGAGTTGGTGCAACCATCTGGGGCATCCATTGTTTACTTTAAACGACAAAACAGCGTGAACGACACAAACTGACACTAAGCCGGCTCTCACATCTAAACTCGCCTCGTCTGCCGCATAGCCATAAATCAAACCTTCCAATAACGGCGATCCGGTGTTGCATATGAAGACGCACACGCCACGTAACATTCGAAACGTATTGGTATCTGGATGCGGAGATCGTCGAGCCGGTATAAGAATGACCAATTCGTCGGTATCCGTATGCATTCTGGCGTCTTCGACTCGCAGCCTGAGAATCATGCGATTTGTTGATAGCAGCACTAGATGCTTTTTTTTCAAACTAAAAAGTCGCATTCGACCAATCTGCGGAGCTCCGTTTGACAATGTGTATTTTTGAATAGCGATGACGTTACATAGACGTATTCGAGACGTTGCAGACGAGGTGAGTTTAGATATGAGAGCCGGTTAACGATCTTAATAATTATGACCGTTGGCCCACATCCATTAGATAACCAGTTGCAATAACCCGTAGATGAGCATCCTTAGAGGGCTCGCACATCAGAACTCGCCGCATGCGTCTTACGACGAATTCGTCGATGTGACGTCATCGTAAACCAAGAAACAAACGTTATCAAATGGAGCTTCGCAGATTGGCCGATGCAACTGCAACTCTGCGACCCTGCGACATTCGTCTAGTTCAGGGGTGGGCAAACTTTTTGGATGGAGGGCCAAATTCAAGAATTCGAAATGAGCGGCGGGCCGCAAGTAAAATACCATTTTTAGATATACACTATTTATTATCACAAAAAATGAACATTATAAAAAAATTAATGAGAAGAATGAAACTGTTGTACATTTTTTTTAAATTCAGGTGTTAATTTTATAGTTGATATTCTCAAAAATGCTTGTAAATGGGCATCGGAGATATTTGATCGTAAAGAATTTTTATTGAGGTTCATGATCGAAAATGTTTGTTCACATATTATATAGGCCAATCCAAAAATAAAGAACATTTTTCTTGCATAATCTTTAAGTTGGTCGAATTTGTCTGAATTAAGGGCATTGTAAAATTTGGAGATTTCTTCACGACGATGCAATTATCTTAAATCAGTGTCACACTGCAGATCAATAATCTCAAGTTGTAGCTCTGTCGGTACACTATCAATATCTATTGAAAATGGATCGCGTACTATTGCTAAGCTTGTCTCAATTTTTTGGAAGTCACCAAATCTTTGTGAAAAATCATCATTCAGAGCTTTAATAATTTTACCATATTCTTCAAATTTATGTTCTGGTATATTCAGCAACTTCAAAGTTGGAAGGTGGTCCACGTTGTTATTCGATATTTGTCGAAGGAATAACTTGAGTTTTAATTGAAATCCATTCAAACTTTTTACCATATCATGGGCACATATTTTTTTTCCTTACAACGCGGCGTTAAAAGTATTTAAATGTGTCACGATGTTCAACATAGAAAATAATGGTTACATAGTGTGAGACGAGACGCAAGGAAGACGTACTGAGATAATACGAGTACATTTACGAAACAACAAATTATTCAAATTTTAATCTATTGTCAATATTTTTTTAAAAATTATAAAAAAGTTATTCGTAATCAGAAGTACAATTATTAATGATGGCGGGCCGCAAAAAATACCCGGCGGGCCACATGCGGCCCGCGGGCCGCAGTTTGCCCACCTCTGGTCTAGTTGCATTGGCCAAAGCCTGCATGTCGATGTCCGGCCAATATCGACTCCGCGCATGCACACAGCTGCAGAATCGGGCGAATCGGCCATTTCTCTCCAGACTGTCGCTGCGTTTGGTAGAGCTAGAGCTAGCAGCGCTAGGCAGATGTGCGAGGTTGTGATCGTGCAACATTCGCCGGCAGTCTCGAAGGTTCTAATTTATGGCCGTCAGGCACACAAGGCGAGTTGTGATGTGCGAGCCGGCTTAGTGTTATAAGTACTTGCAGACCAGGTGATTATTGCTAGACTAGAAGTGTTTGGGTATAAAGAAAGTAGCCGGAAAAGTGCGGAGTTTATGATTGAAATGTCAATAAGTTATAAGTAGTAGGTTGGCGGGATAAACGTGGAAGTCAATGGTATTTGATAGACTTTGGTAACCCCGCCTTCTCCGCCGTCTTAAAAATCAATAATAAATTAATATGGATATAAATATATACGTATTATATACGTAAATACGAAATGGACCTCCCCATAAACCGTTTTTCTGTAGGCGTGCCTACACGCGAGATTATAAAAAAAATCTTTAAAAACATAAGTGAGCTTCAAGTTAGTTTGTAGAGACTATGATTTCATTTTCAGTTTTTTGTATGTATTTGTATAGAACCATATACAATCACTTGATAAACTTTATTTTACAGCAGGTAGATACTGACGTTACAATGAAAGTTGCACAAGTACATCTACTGAGATGCTAGTATGAGCTTTCTTCATTCAATAATAATAACACAAAAGGACATATTTTATGAATGAAAATTCCAGGTAAATTTGTAGCGACCGCTTGAATGGGAATGTGACATAATACAATTTTACGTGTGTCCTTAATTTCACGCATGTTAAACTGAAGTTCCTTGTTTGTATAGAGAAGCCAAAGGATTTTAGGAAACTTAAGCATAATTTCTGTAGACTATAGAATATAGTAGATAGTAGGTATATACGAAGATACCGACAGGTAAATTTTATAAAGAGAAATCTTAAGAGATAATGTTGACTTCATAATAATAAAAGAATAATATGATAAACTATTATTTTCGTACAAGTTGGTTATGTGGAATACAGCGGCAAACACATTTTGAAAATAGCCGATATACTGGATTATTTGTTGGGTTAACCTAACCTTACCTAAACTAACCCAAACTAACACATAATCCAGTATATAGGGTATTTTCAAAATGTGTTTGCCGCTGTATTCCACATAACCGACTAGAACCATTTTTTTTATTTAACGAATAAGGCACAGGATTTGAGAATGTAACATTATATTCTCGTCGTAATTAACTAAGATGCCCGTAGCTTAATTGGAAAAGCATACCTACTGGCACGAATCCAGCAGATACAGGTTCAAGGAACGTCGGGTGTCGTATTTTTTTCTACAAAATGATTTTTTTTTAGTGTGTACCTATATGCATGAAAAGTTTTCAAATTGTGTATATTCAATATATAGAATGTTACATTCTCAAATCTTGCGTATTATTTGTTGAATAGAAAAAATAGTTTATTAAATTATTAGGAAGTATGTTATAAAAACTAAATAATGGAGTGATCCGCGACATCAGTTAGTAATTAAGGAATTAATTGATAGGTACCTAACTCAATTTAATATACTAAAACCAATAGCCAATATTATAACGCAATTCGATAAGCATTTCATGTAATAAATACTAGTTTAAATCGTTGTATTTAACTAAGATGCCCGTAGCTTAATTGGAAAACAAATTGGATACAGGTTCAAGTCTCGCCAATGGCGACTGCCTTTCGCATTTCTATCATATTAATCTGATCAGATCTGTGCTTTTGACGATATGCGGGTTGTTTAGTAGCGGTATTTCCATACGCATTCTAGTCTAGAAGGGTTGTCTAGAAGGGTTGTATCCATGAGCACTCATATTTAAATAAAATTATGTAAATTAATGTTTATCATAGTATAGCTTGTCGAAGCATGTATTGAAGGTAAATCAAATAAACTACGCTGTTGTTCTATATGAAAGAATCAAGAAATTTTAATTACCACGAAAATTATGCTTGTGCAATCATTAGTGTTTTCCATATTTTGTATGATTTCAAGGACCCAGAGGGTAAATTAACGGAAGGCAATTGATGCCTTCGAAGTATGGAGCTGGCGCTGAATGCTTTGTATTTCTTGGACAGAGTACATGACAAACCAGTCAATCATCCAGAGGCTCCAGCTAAAGAAACGGTTACCCAACAATATAGGAGACTAAGCTGATACGCATTATACAGTTTTTTACGTAGTATCTGGCATGGACTGGATAACCTGGAGAGAGCGAGAGCATTGGAAAGTACAAGAGCTTACAGAGGAAAAGCCTTCACTCTGACCGAGAGTGGTGGAGAGCCTTGGTCGCTCAGGAGACGATTGAATTTCAAAGTGGTCACAATCCTCAGCCACGAGGGAATGACCAAGAAGAAGAGACGTATTAAATCATTAGGATTAGAAATAATATATACTTTTTTATATATTTTAATCCAAAAAGGTCATATTATAAATCTTCTTTACGTATATTATTATGTGGATACTTTAAAAAAAAGCGAAACTTTTAAAAATAGGAAGTAGACAAAGTGCTATTAATAATTCGTTTCTTTGCCATTCTTATAATAAAGAGGGGTGACTTTTTCATTTACCTTTTTACTAAAACCCAGCAGGGGTGAACTCGGGAAAAGGGTCACTGGTCAGCTGGTCACATTTCTGTCACTGACAGATAAAATAAATACTTGAAAAGCATCGCGTAAATCAAAAGCTTTCTTCTAAGCCGGGTTTCATTAAATTCTTTTAAAAAATGCTATAATCTCTATTGTATTTTTACTATAATAATATTTGGCACCTGCATTGGTGCCATTTTTCTATTTTTACACAGTTATTTTCAGTATTTCTGACAGTACATAATCATATATATATATTTTTTTTTTTTTTGAATTATTAATAACCATGTCCTTGCTTTTTCGTACAAGGTGGTTGTTAGTAATTTTGAACAATTACAAACACCCAGGCTTTGAGAAAAACACATAAATGTTTTTTGTCATGACCGGGAATCGAACCCAGAACTCTCGGGTGGAAGGCCATCGCCTTACCCACTGCACCACGAGAGCCGCCTCATAATCATATATTATTATAAATATACTTTTATTCTTCGTTATACCTACTTTGTTTTCTTCATTCATTTAAATTATAAAACACATTGTTCTGCACAATAGTATAAATACATCCTAAAACTGAACTTCTTTCAATGCTATATTGAAAATTTTAAAGAGTAATCATTCAGTCTTTAGAAATCTTCAGATTAAAAATAATAAAAAAATTGTAATCTGCTTACTGGAGTATTTCTCACCAAACATAACACGGGTTTACACCTTTTAAGCTGAAGTCGTTTGTTACTCAAATACGCTTTGATTGATTACCTGTTAAACACTTTAAAACTCATTAGCTATCAAAAGTCTAACAGTTACAAAGACTTCTCTTTCTTTGGACTGACTTTTTCATAGCATCCATACGAGAGTTTTTGAGGTAATCAATATTGAATTAACCACCCAGAAAGATTATTTAAAGTGCTTTATTCAAAGGTGTCTCGTAATTTTACTAATGAAATAAACATAATTTCTTTATATAATGTTTGAGACTTTCACGGTTGTTTTTTTTATAGTAATAGATTTTTGGGTTTCCATCGTGTGCACTTCTTCCTTCTTTCCTCGACGTTTCAGGCTCGGCTCGTTGCAGAGGCCATTATCATATATAGATCATATCGTCTCTTGATAATGGCGGTTAAGATAACGGGCGATATTATTTTGATACAGTATTTTGAATCTAAAATTCAGTTAAATTTAAGTGCATGGTGACCTCAATCTTTGGTAACTGCACCTAATACATACACAGACATAAAAAAACATGATTAATATCCAAACGTAGGGTTCTTTCGAGCTTTCGAGATGTGGCTGTATAGACGCATCCTCAAAATTCCTTAGACTGACCGGGTGACAAATGTTGAAGTTCTCAATCGAATGGGGAAGGACCGAGAAGTTCTGCGTAGTATCAAAACCAGGAAACTACAGTACCTCGGCCACATTATGAGAGGACAAAAATACAGCATTCCCCAACTTGTCATTCAAAGAAAGATCAATGTGAAGCGTAGCAGAGGACGGCGCCGCATTTCGTGGCTTAAGAACCTCCGTGATTGGTACGAGTGCAGCTCCACTGAACTGTTCCGGGTAGCAGACGACAAAGATAAGATCGCCTTGATGGTGGCCGACCTCCGCTACGGGATGGCACAATAAGAAGAAGAAGAAGGGTTCTGTGATAGCCTGATTAAGACCGGATATGGTGCGGGTATTAATTTAAATGTCGTTTGTCACTGACGCCAGGTACAAAGATGATGACGGCTTGGCGATTATAAATAAGAGTTTATAGTCGCCAGCTTTCAATGCCCCAACGTATTATAAATAATGTTTTTTCTATCGCTACCAACTCAACCAACTAAAAAAGCCAGGGCTCATAATGGACCGGAGCAGAGCGCTGGTTTGTAAAATCAAGACTATTGCTTCGTCTCGTGGAAAAGTTTAAAGTTACGTTCTTCTTCGTTAAAATAATTTAATTTACTTATTTATATATTATTAATACCATGGCCCCCACAAAGGGGAGGCTGACAGGGCTCTAGCTTGGGGGCCCGGGCTCAGGAAGGGCCCGGCGTGGCGAATCGACTAGATAAGTGATTTAAGCACACATCACAAATTCTCTCGAATAGTAAAGTAAAGTATAGTAAGTATTTATTTTCAATAATGTTATTATTTAAAATTATGTGGTTCTACGATACAATTTTTAATTGTATATCGATACTCCACAACTTCATAATTCAAATAGATGAATTCAAATATACAAAAAACACTAAATATAGACATTAATTGTACCGCATACACCATTTTGGAAAACGCTACTGTAGAGCGTCACACTGCCTTTATCGTTAGCGATAGGTAGGGGGGCCGGCAAAGATCCTGGCCTGGGGGCCCGCTTCAGGATGTGGGGACCATGATTAATATGATCAAACTCATAATATGCCATAATTTTCAATAGATATACATGTGTATAGACTTTTATTGCATCTGTATAATATCAAAGGTACGTAGCTATGGTCGTACAACAAATCAATATGATTCTATGACGAGCGTTGGGTTGATATTCTCTTTAGCAATAGTCCAAATTCTGAACTCTTCAATATTATTATACGGACGCTACTGTATCATAATATTAATAACAGGTGGGCAACTGAAAGATTTTCTATTATACTATATCTCATTGTACAAGAGTGCTTCACAGAACTGCTTTATTTTTATCTCATTTACAAAGAGCGAGAAGTCATCATGCATGACAGACAGGCATACCACCTAAGCAAAAACACAAAATGTACAATTTAACTTTCGTGGGGCGTTAACTCTGTATTGAAGCTGCAACATTATCGTATACGCATAGATCGCCATTGAACCGATAAAACCTCTGATGTGACAATTTTGTTAAAATGATAATGTTTTTATCACAGAACTGATTAATAAATATAATTGAGATAGGCTATACTCCAATACACCAGTAACGAAGGGTGGAGGTAGGCTGTTCCAGATCTGCCATAAATAGTGCACATTAAACATTGTTAGTCAAACGTATTTGTTTTTATTGAACTATGACTACAATTTACAGATGGTGTTGGTTAATTTTTATTAATCAATTAAGCTCTGCCTAAACCGAACTATAATAGTTTTTGTATTTTTGGGCGATACGACAAAATTATGCACACGTTTTAATTCATAATCATTTGTTTTAGTTGTATTAAGAATACCACATATTGTTGGTATTATTATTAATTCATTACGCCCTGCCTAAAACCAACCATAATAGATAAACATATTATTCTAACTATAAAATAGCCAAAGTTATGTTTGATTTAATTGCATAATTTTAGGTATTTTATAGATAGTTGAGTATATTTTGATTATTATCTAGTATGGCTTGGTTTTCACAGCGTTTAATTGTATTTTAAAAACTAACCAATACCATCTGTAAACTGTAGTCTAATTTTAATAAAAACTAATACGTATGACTAATAAAATGTAATGTGCACAATTTATGGCGGATCTTAACAGCCTACCTCCACCCTTCGCCACTGCAATACACTATATTTTGAAGCATGGATTTTAATGTTTGACTGTCCTAAGAAATTTAAACACTCATTATGGATATGCAATAGTGTGTTGCAATCTTCAAATACACCAATATTGAATGAGTGTCAGTACATAACCCGAAAGCAGTTGTCAGAATGTAGGACAAGATTAAAATGACGTATTCTACGCATTTAAGTTTTTCCCATATTCTTCCACACTCGATTTCGGTTTCTTGTTAATCCACACCCGTTAGATACCTATTACAGTTATTATTAATTCTATGTTGCGTGGTTTTTATATTTTATTTCATCCCATGTTTCATGCCGCCGCATGAAGTTAAATTTAGATCGTAGTAGGTACTAGTTATTGAGTAAACTTCGAATGCAATAATATGGTACCTATACTGTTTGTAGAAAATGGTGATTGCTTCAAATTGGAAAAAATGATAATATCAGAATATGTTAATTAATATGAACGAAATATGCAATTGAAAATCTTCATTCACCTTCAAACATGTTCCCATATTGCGTTTGAAGCTAACAACTAGCACTACCACCGGAACTACAGATGACAGTGACGAAGAGTGCAGGTAGGCTATAGAGATCCGATATAAATATAGTGCACGCTTAACTTTGTCAGTCATACATATTTATTTTCATTGAACTAATAATATAAATTGCAGACGGTATTTAAAAAAATCAATTAAACACTGCCTAAACCAGGGGGGGGCAACTTTTTGGATGGAGGGCCAAATTCAAGAATTCAAAATGAGCTGCGGGCCGCAAGTAAAATACCATTTTTAGATAAACACTATTTATAGTATTTATTATCACGAAAAATAAACATTACAAAAAAATTAATGAGAAGAATGAAACTGTTGTACATTTTTTTTAAATTCAGGTGTTAATTTTGTAGTTGATATTCTCAAAACTGCTTGTAAATGGGCTTCGGAGATATTTTATCGTGAAGAATTTTTATTGAGGTTCATGATCGAAAATGTTTGTTCACATATATAGGTTGATCCAAAAATAACGAACATTTTTCTTGCATAATCTTTAAGTTGGTCGAATTTGTCTGAATTAAGGGCATTGTAAAATTGGAGATTTCTTCACGACGATTCAATTCTCTTAAATCAGTGTCACACTGCAGTTCAATAATCTTAAGTTGTAGTTCTGTTGGTACACTATCAATATCTATTGAAAATGGATCGCGTACTATTGCTAAACAAATTTTAATCTATTGTCAATATTTTTTAAAAATCATAAAAAAGTTATTCGTAATCAGAAGTACAATTAATGATTGCGGGCCGCAGTTTGCCCCCCCCCCCCCTGGCCTAAACCAAACCATAATAGATAAAAGATTTTTTTCTATCCCTATAATATCTAAAATTATCCCATTATTAAATAATACTTGATATTTTATAGATAGATGTAAGCACATTTTTTATCTATTATCATTTGTTTTAGACAGGGTTTAATCGAATTTTAAAAAACTATCTGCAATTTGTATTATTAGTTCAATTTAAGAAAAATAAGTATGACTGACAAAATTTAGTGTGGACTATTTATGTCGGATCTCCACAGCCTACCTCTACAATTAGGGTTTGGTTTAGACAGGGTATAATTGAATTTCATAAACAAACTAACATCATCTGCAATTTATATTCTGGGTTCAATGAAAAAAATATGTCCGACAAATTTAATTTCAGTGTCCACTATTTATGTCGGATCTTCTCTCTTCTTGGTCATGCACTCATAGCTGAGGATCGTGACCACATTTAAATTTCGCCATCCTTTGAGCGACCAAGACTTTCCATCCTTCTCGATCTTCCGCTTCTCTCAGGGCAGAATTGATGGACCACCATCGCGCAGACGCTCTTTCTCTGCTTCGCCTTCCCTGGAGGCTACCCAAAACTACCAGTCTCTCAAGGTTGTCCGGTCCGCGCCTGGCAATATGTCCAAAAAACTGCAGAATTCTTCTCAGACATATCGTCGAGAGTCGTTCCTTTATCTTCAGTCTCTGGATGATTGACTGGTTCGTCCTGTGCTCCGTCCAAGAAATGCTAAGCATTCGGCGCCAACACCACATCTCAAAGGCATCATTTGCCTTCCGTTCTCTTGCCTTCAGGATCCACGACTCGACTCCGTATAGAAATATCGAGAACACTAATGTTTGCACAAGCATCATTTTTGTGGCAATCAAAATTCCCTGATCCTTCCATATAATGGTAAGGCGGATCTCCATAGCATACTTTTTGCCGCTGACAGATGGCCTTGATTTTCCCCTAAATCTCCGAGAAAACTTGAAAATATATTTGTAATTTAAAATTATCTAAAAGTACCCAAAGAAAAAGCAATCGTTCAAAAAAATTCATTAAAATTCTCTCGTATTTCGGATATACAAATTAGAACGGGTGCTTTGAAAGAGTGTAACAGAATTCCACCTACATCATAAAAAATCTGGTCAATTTAAATGAAGACCTGCCAAGTATCAAGCACATCGCAAATAAACACTGTACATTACACAATCCAAAATGACAGACTGTTGCAATTTAGCAACATAGCTTACATAATTGAAGAAACTATTTAGTGGTGTCCCCAAAAGGGCTCGCACCGGTTCGCGCAAACCACATGTTATAAGTAATTAATTTACATGTTTCCACCAATATCACCCGTAAAAGGTTAATTACATTGGCAGACGCAGATCCAACGATCCACGCCGACCGTCGTGACCAACGTCTTTACACTATAAGCAACGATTCGATCGCGTTGGTCCTTGCTTTTGATTGGTTTAGAATAAACATAGTGTTTCTATTATTAAAAATATAGGTGGACCGAAAACTATGTCTTCGTTAGATTGGTGGCTACACTAAACAATTTTCCCTCGCAATTTTACGTCAAACCTCAGCTGTAAAACTTAACCTCGCAAGCCGGCGGTAGCTTCGGATATTTTCGTACGTTCTCGGCAATCTTCGCTTGAATCTTCGTGAATGGTGGCAGACGGAAATAGGATTGTTCCAATTTGCTCACGATCCCGGAAAACCATATATAATAGATGTTGGCAATCATGGCAGACGATCGGGCCAGACGCAATCTGCCAATGTAAATTTAGCATAAGTCTACGGCCTTCAAGATATCCTGTCAGACGGTTATTTTATTTGATAGCCCCATTTAGATTAATAATTGTACTTAAATTTTATATTGATTATTGCTTGTATTGAATAGATTAAGTTGATAATTATTCGCATTACTTAATTTGAGACTAGACTGGATTTAAAAGAGTCGAGAAATTGTTCCATATAACGTAAAATAGATTTTTTAAAAATGACCACGTCCGATCTTAAGAACGTCACCAGGCGTGTGTATTAAATGATTTTTGTTTTTACGAGAAATGGACACTTGCTTAACCTTATGTCCATGCTCTGATTCCAAACACATATTAAAAAACAATATGTGTATTTGCAGACTTTGGATTCGAGCTTGGAACCCACCATATTAAGCCATCGTGGGCGACTCACCAAAAAACAACAATTTATCTTTCAAATTTAAATCATCATGATCAGGGGTGACGAACCTTTTCCTGTCGGAAGGCTGCATTCATGTATCTTATATCAAATACACATAAAAATACAGTCATCCCTCAATTTACGCAGTAAGGTTCCAAAGGATTTTTTTAAAATGTGAGTTTTTTATTTCAGATTTGGATTCAGTCAAAAGGCCGCACTTGAGACCCTAAAAGGCCGCAGGCTCGTCACCCCTGATCTTGACATTATTATTACAATCTAATAATTCTATTATAACGCAAGAGAAGAGTTAAGGCCAACAGTGATGAAGTTACCGATGACAATGACTTGATATATCGACTAGGATAGGGGCAGATGGATTGGATAGAGATGGAAGAAGACAGGATCTATCTTATCTTGGTGACGTTGATGATTAAACTATTAGGAATACTTTTAATTGTTGTTATTAATACCTAGTTAACATTTTCAATTGGGTGGAGTAAGCGGCATAAGCGTTGGACTATAAAGCCGTGGGTCCCAGGTTCGAATCCTGGGTCTGGCAAGTACACATATTGTTTTTCAATTTGTGTGTCAGGGTATGGACCTAATAGGTTGAGCAAGTGGCTGACATCCATTTCTCGTAAAAAACAAAATCTGTCAATACAAACCTCCACTCTGTGGAGGCCCATATGATCCTATCAGGATCGGACATGGTCAAAAAAAAAAAAAAAAATACATAAAGAAACCAGTCCACATTCAACTAAAACTGAGAAAATGAGGTTTAAAGCATTAAACGCGATGTGAACATGAGATTCATTTATATTAGTCAATTTATACGTCATTTAAATATGAAAGTAGAGGATGAATGTTTATTGGACCTAGCGTGGATTGATTCTTTCATGGAAAGAAGAAATATAATTTTACAAGAAGAACGAAGAACGTTTTGTCGATTGGTTCTATTCTACCAGAGAACTCAGAAATAATGGGATCTGAAATCCCTTACGGATGAGGAGTAACAGAAAACTGATCTCGAGTGTGGAAGAATATGGGATAAACTTAAACACGTGTTAATAATATGCTTGTCTTTTGTTCCGACAACTGCTCTCGTTTACGCACTGACGCTCTTTTAATATTGGTGTATTTGAAGGTAGCAACACACACTATTGCACGTTTACAATGTGTAGTTCATTTTAGTAGGACACTCACACGTTCAAAACCCTGCGTCAAAATGTAGTGTGTTGGGTATAGCCTATCCAAATTCTATTTATTAATCTGTTCTGTGTATTCTACAAAATAAATATTACCAAAGGTTACATTTAAAAAAAAATTATGAAATTAATAAGATTTAGTCTTCTCACTACTTTTAGTTGTAAATAATAGGACATTCAGCAACATTATAATATACTTATATAAAAGAAAATATTTTTGAATGTTTTAGAGCGAACCAGTTGTTCGCACACATCACTAAAGATATTGCAGGAATAGTTGGCAAGGTTGATACCATCGTTTGGCACATTGAATTTAGACGACTTATTTTAACTGCGACTGTTAATTATAATTAAGCTAGTTACACACGGGTCAATCCATCCGTGTTAAACCACAATTTATAACATAATTGAGGTGCTGAAGATTGAACGAATACAATTGCAGTTGACTTAAAAGTGAAATGTGCGATTATTAATTCTAAATAACTCTTTCAACATTCTTTACAGACCCCTTGTTCTCAAATGGCACTTCTTGTTTTTAAGCCTAGGTGTATTTCCTAACTATTGATGTTGAGACGTAACTACCACTTGGTGGAGGGAAATCTTGTTATATCAGTGTTTCTCAACTTGTTATGCCACGCTATTTTGTGTCCGAAAACGTGTACGTATGCAGTTCGCCATCTCACACTTCACCATGAAATGTTGTATTTGAAATATATGGCCGTATATTAAATAACGTCCAACCTCTTTGGGTCATATAGTACTGATATACAATTCATGTCTAAATAAAACACGGTTCTTGACGGTTTACATTTTACAGGAAGCCAGCAGCAACAAATTTTGAAAAGAGCCGATATACTGGATTATTTTTTAGGTTAGATTAGGTTACGTTTGGTTTTAATTCTTGAATTCATGCATTTTGCCAAAATCAGATATGAAAATTGTATTAATGTCTATATTGAATCTAATAAAATTGGATACCGTATATATTATGATCATCTCTTTCCGATAATAAAGCCTACGGCGAACTGTGCCACGGTGAAATGTTTTACGTACAGTTTACATGTTTCCACGTTATTTATGTAAGGTGTCGAATACGTTTTTCAACGTACCGTGTAAATGTTGAAAACTAAGAATTTAGGGTACCTTCGAAAACTAAGTTTGGACAATCCGTTGACCTTATAGGAAATTATGTGTAATTAGAATTGCTATGGAGTATCATTTCACATCTTATAAATTAGGTAGATAATATTTCATGATCATATAAAATATATTAAGGGTACCCTTTATAAGCAGCCATTTATCTGATTCCCTCCAAAATTGATATTTGTGTTCAGTATTGTTTGGAAAATCATCGTGGAAAGATATACAGTTATACCTACAGCGTATGCAAATTTTTTAAAATTTATTACAACAATATGAATCTATTCGAGCTACGTTTCGGATATAAGGTGAAATTTATAGTAAAAATAATCGAACTACAGAGCTTACTATTCGTAATTTAATTGAAAGATTCGAGTGAAATGATAATGTTTGTGATGTTAAAAATCTAACCCGTGAAAATTTTTAACTGAATGACCATTTGGTGAGTTTAAATTGGGCTTTAGAGAAACAGATCCACCATTCTTCAGATGAAGCTCATTTTTAGTTAAAAGGCTTCGTAAATAAGCACAATTGTCGCATTTGGAGTAATGTAAACTCACATGCTATTTTTGAAACACGTTTATATCATAATCCACAAAAATTAACAGTTTGGTATGGTTTATGTTCTAGAGGTATAATTGGACGGTATTTTTTTGAAACCAAAAATGGCTATGCTGTTAGATACTGTCGATGGAGAATGCTACAGAAAGATAATTATTGTTTTTTTTCTGTCATGAATTCAATGACATTAATATGGACGAAGCATGTGGAAAAAAAATGACACTCACTTTTTTGTCGGCTCTGCCGAATGGCATAATCTGTTCTAACGCCATTACAATAAATGTGATATTGCTATAAATTTCCGTTGCTTTTTGTCGGGTCTGCCAAATGGCATAATTCATATTTTACTATCAATATCGCTCGCTCAAATAAACATTGACACTAGAAATACTGTTCTAACGCCATTACAATAAAGGTGATATTGCTATAAATAATTCCCGATGCGCGATATCGCATAATGGAAATTGCGAAATTATGTCACGTGACGTCTACCTATACATGTGCGAATATCGCTTTTACTTGCTAACTATTGTACTGAGTGCGTTGTCCATTAATAATGTAATTGCATGAATTAGACGATTTTGATCTGGACGATATGTGGTTCAAACAAGATGGTGCAACATGCCATACAGCTCGTGACACAATCGACTTACTGAGAGTTAAATTAAAAATTCATTTCTCTTATTTGATAAAGGCAGGGCTCTAAGTGGACGGAGTGCTCCGGAGCACCGTTTTGGTTCGTAAAATCCCCAAAATTATCGCTCCGCCTCGTGAACATTTTAATTTGACGGTCTTACTTAGATTTTCCATAAAATGTAAAAATCTAACACACTTATTTTTATAAAATACACATGCAATTAGATAACTATGTTAATATTTTCGTAAAATTATCGAGCGCTCCGGTTCGTAAAATTTTCCATTTAGAGCGCTGGATAAAGGAGCAATTGTAATTTTCGTCGTTTGAAATTGAGAATAAAGCCATATACTTATATATAATTATATGGACATATTACAACAATAAATATGTAGAACATTTTGTTAAAAAAGAAAAATCACAAAGAAATAAACACAAAACTAAACATAGCAAATATAGCAGGTCACAGTGGAAGCGGCAAGCCATCAATCCACGCAATAGGTTCCGGTTCAGCCTGGTGGATGGCTGAAACTACTATGTGGAAGACATGAATGTTACATAATTCCACGATGTGCTACGTAGTCTGAATCAAAGTCGGGACTTTTTCAAGCCTCAAATAAATATAATTTCGATATGCTATACCCCAATACACTACATTTTGGGGTATGGTTTTTAATGTATGGCGATAAACAACTCATTACCTGTGTCAGCAGATTGATCAGCGATATTAAATACTGTAGCGCAATTACAAATTCTTTAGTATGCATTTCCGTAGTGTCAAATTATAGTACAATAAGTATTAAAGTAATACAGGTTATTTCCGCAATATCTATATTTTATACAATAGTCAGCTACTTGTATGTTCATTGACGCAAATGACAGTAAGTAGCTGACTCGTTTAATATATTTATTTTCTAAGTTATAATGGGTAAGTATTATTTTGATTGTATAAATAGCGAATAATAATTCATCGGGCATATCACTCGAATATACGTTTCCGGTCTGTTACTATCTCAATCTCCGTATCGTCCCTCACAACATCTCATTGTACCGAGATGCAGACCTCGGATCCGTATCATAAGTTTAGTATTGTAACATAACTACTGTAACATAATATTGTACCGACCGTTACGCCGCAAATAAAACTTGCTCCTGCATCCATCTTTGACTTCTTCATCACCATCCTCAACACCATGGCCTACGACACGTCGACAATTCCCACAGTGGTAACTCACATCGAACCCCACAAATGTGTGAGTGTACTACGAAAATGAACCACACATTATAGACGTGCAATAGTGTGTGTTGCAACCTTCAAATACACCAATATTAAATGAGCGTCAGTGCACCGAGTACAGTTAACAGAACGAAGGACAAGCGTATACTTGACCCGTGTTAAAGTTTATTGAATATTCTTCCCCACTCGAGATCGGTTGCCTGTTGCTCCATACCCATTAGGTATTTCAATGCCCATTATTTCAGAGTTCTTTAAGCCTCAGGTACGCATCAATTTTGGCATATCACTTTCCTTTGTGATAAACACTTTTAAATTATTCGTTGTAAATTCAGTGTAAATAGTAAAATAGTAGGTACATGCGTTCGATATGTTTTTTTATTTTATTTCTATATTGTTTGGCCTCAAAATCAATCAGTGTGTCGGGTCTTCAAGCCTATAAACCTGCCACTGTATATTAATATCGGGTGTTTTTTTTAGAGGTATAGAACTTTAAGCTGGCAGTACTTTTTTAATTGGCGGCCATTTTGTCAGCTGTTAAGTGATTTATGTTTAGTTTGGTTTGGCATTTCAACATGAATAGACTGACGCCTGAACAACGCTTTCAAATTGTGAAAATTTATTTTAAAACAAGATTGCCATTGATCCCGATTTTCATAAGCGAATTTTGTTTAGCGATGAAGCTCACTTTTGGTTGAATGGATACGTCAATAAACAAAACTGCCATATTTGGAGTAATGATAATCCTCAAGTGTATGTTGAGACATCGTTACATCCAGAAAAATTGACTGTTTGGTGTGCTTTATGGGCTGGTGGAATAATTGGTCCGTACTTCTTTAAAAACGATGCTGGCCAGAACGTTACAGTCAATGGTGACCGCTATAGAGCCATGATTACTGACTTTTTCGTTCATCAATTGAACAACCATGATCTGCAAGAGCTGTAGTTTTAACAAGACGGCGCAACATGTCACACAGCTCGTGCCACAATTGATTTATTGAAGGAAACGTTTGGTAACCGCATAGTTTCACGTTTCGGACCCGTGAATTGGCCTCCAAGATCGGGCGATTTAACGCCGCTTGACTATTTTCTGTGGGGATATGTGAAGTCGCTAGTCTACGCCGATAAGCCCAAAACGATTGACCACTTGAAGGACAACATTCGCCGCGTTATTGCCGATATACGGCCACAAATGTTGGAAAAAGTCATCGAAAATTAGACCTCCAGATTAGACTACGTCCGAGCCAGCCGTGGCAGTCATATGCCAGAAGTCATATTTAAATTATAATGCCAGAAGAGCATCTTTCGAATAAAGTAAATTTCATGTCAATATAAAAAGTCATCTTTGTTTTATTCCATTTCAAAGTTCTATACCTCTAAAAAAACACCCTTTAGATAGGTATTAATTTAAAACAGTACTTTTTACAATATCAATGCATGTTTAATTGACAGATATTAGCGATGTTAATATTTTACAAGTGCATTGTCAACATTGGTAGTTACTGATTAACTATTTTATCACTGACAAATTTATAATGAATATTATAATAATACGTACCTAGATGTCATAATAGTCCACAACTACTTATAAATATATATATATTAAATTATATTATTATTATCATTTCTTACAATGTATTATTTACGTAAAGGAAATGATTTATTTAATACCAGGTAAAACTTTGACGAAATAATGTGTTTATATTTTATCACTGGCGAAGGGTGGAGGTACGCTGTTAACAACATAAATAGTACACACTAAACCTAGGGTCGTACATATCTATGCATGAGATTCCCAAATACTATATAGGCTATGTACTGCTCATTTGTATGCATGAGTGCAAATGTAATCTATTGGTTAGCGACGTCGACGATGTGACGTCATACTGTGTCATGGCGTCCAAATATTTGCAAACTTATAAAATTTCATTCCCCGACCATTAATTTAAAATTTTTGAAATTGTAGATGTGTCTGAAAGTGTGCGAACCGTACCATATAAATTTAATAATTATACATGAATAATTATAATGAACTTTAAATAATTTATCAGTTATTATATCACATTTATTTTATAATTCTACTGTACGAAAGGATAGAGTATTGCCAGTAAACATTTCCATTTGGTGGCAATACATACATATTATGACTAACTTATATAATTATGAGATGTCAAAACAGAATAAGAATAAATAACAGAAATGCAAATGGATTTAGATAATAGTATGTAATGACCTCTGTATAATATTATCATTTATACCAATCATCGTATGACACTATTGATTTGACCAGTGTATTTGAGAGTTGTGCCTTGTTTAATACAGTTATATTACAATAATTAACTCGGTAGGTAGGTACCATAATATTTTGACGAATGCAGAATGCTTCCAATTGCATATTTTAATGCCAGATACAGCAGTAGGTACCTATCTTTACGGTAGTTTAGCGGAAATATTTTATCGTAATCTTACGTAAATCCATCTTATCTCTCAAATCCCGAATCTCGAAATTGAGGTTTTCTCGGGAAATACCCAACTCTAATTATGAGTGTTTATTCTGACATGCAATGCATACTAGTGCCGCCGTAGAGATGGCAACACAAATAATATGAGAGTAGAAAACCATAGCAACCGAAATCAACAACCATAACCATAAGTACGAGACCGATCGGAAATCGAAACGAATTATTATTAATGTCATCATTACTATTATATACAATTGAACAAGATATTGGACACTAGAAGGACTATTCTAAGATATTATGCGATCAATCGATCACTCGCTCCCTATGAATTAGAGGGGATTCGGAATAAACTATTCCCGAAATAATGTACAATGTATGTAATTAAAAATCTAACTTACAATGAAAAATTATCCGATTCGCATTGTTTATGTATCAGTGCGCAGTATACGTGAAGTATAAGTGGTGCCCTGATAATACCCTAGAGCCGATATATCAGAAACCGAGAAACAAATCTATATGCAAGACGATTTTTGGAGAAATACCAATTTCGCGAACTGGTTCCTCAAGATTTACGCAATTTCGTAAATACATCGAAAGGCGAAATGAAAAATTTTCTTGCGTGTATTATAAATAAATATGTAATTGATGAAAAAGCCAACAATAATCTCATATTGGTCAAAAATATCCAACCAACAGACTCCTTGGTTCAGTAAAATGATGACAAGAAAACATTTCAAGTGTTACTGATTTTTTTTCATATGGTCGATGATCACCGTTTGGGTGGACCAGGAAATCCCTTAAACGACCCTTGTCGTGAATCCCAACCAATTGTGGACCATGCTAATTACGTTTTTCGCCATGATTATACCCCTCGAAAGGAGTTGAGCATTGATGAAAGTTTGGTTGGCACAGTTGATGCGCAGTACTTACCAAATAAGCGTCATCATAAGCAGGTAATTAAATTATGGATGATATTATTATGTGACTCCACCGTAAATTATTGTCTTGGATTTTTTGTATATAGAGGTAGTAAGACCCAGGAAGACAAGCAAGTAATAAAAGATAAAGGTCTTGGGAATACAGTGATAAAGAAGTTGATGGTTAAGGATAATTACTTCAACAAAGGTTACCACATATTTATTGATTACTTTTAAAATTCGATTCCACTTATAAAAGATCTTTATCGTCTAAAAACAGGCACTGTTCGAAAAAACAAAAAATATTTGCCCCAATATTTTAAGAAAAAAATTGTTGTTGGAGAATTGAAAGATTACCGAAGTGGCTGTTCATAGACAAAAGCAGTCCCAGAAAGGACCAGTTCCTCTTCTTTCTAGTAGTGGAAATAGCAAAAGTAAAGATATTACTACAATTCGTTATGGTGTAGAAAAAACTGTCACGAAGCCAGAAGTAATTGTCGATTACAACAAATATATAGGAGGCATAGACGGTTCGAATCAAATGCTCTACATCTACCTGGATGAACGCAAAACTGTAAAATACTGGAAGAAGGTGACAAAACCAACTAGTGGAAATCATACAAAAATTAAGCGAAGATTGGATAAAAACAAGACAAAATGACAGAATATCACACCGATACTGACACAGGAAGTGAAGAACAGAATTTTGTTTTTACGAGAAATGAATATCAGCCACTTGCTCAACCTATTAGATCCATACTTTGACTCAAACACAAATTGAAAAACAATATGAATATTGGTCAGATAGGATTCTAACCTGGGACCCACGACGCTTAAGCCGCGCGGCCATCGTGGCTATTAATTTGGTGGTAAAAATAAAACTGGTGTTTGATATTATCTAAAATATGTGAATGACAGCAATACTAAATTGGTTTATTTTGATAATCTCATTTTTCATCTTTCATCTCTTATTCAGTAAAAATGATATATTTCAAAATAGGAATATTTGGCGTGATACAAAATGTTACATGTATCGCAGAATAATATTTAGTAATTTAGTACCCAACTTCCTATGTCATCATCATCAGGGGCGCGACAACCCGCTGTGGGTCTTGGCCTCCTCCAACAGCTCACTCCACCTGTCCCTATCCAGTGTGGCCGCTTTCCAATTCGGTACCCCTAGAACACGGCAGTCACTGGCAGCTCCATCCAGCCAGCGAATCTTTGGCCTGCCTCTTCTTCTACGCCCCATTGGATTGCCGGGCATCACTCTCTTTGCCGGTTCATTGTCATTCATACAGTGCACATGACCTAGCCATCGCAGTCTCCCAATACTGCGCTGCAATATTCGTATAGCCCGTAGAGCTCAGCATTATATCATCTCCTCCAATTGGTGCCGTCCCTGATCGGTCCATATTACGGCGGAGAATTTTTTTTTAAAAATGTTCAGGGCTCGTTCATTTCGCAGAGTAAATGTCCAGGTTTCCGATCCGTAGGTGAGCACTGGCTTTACAAGTGTCTTGTAAAGAGTGCTTTTAGTTCGGCGAGATAGTATGCGGGACTTCAACTGCCTATGTACTTAGATACATATTAAAAGCCACGTGTCCTATAAATAGAAAATGAATAGTTTATCTACTACCTATCTATACAAACATAATTCTTACGAAATTTACCACTGTTCAAATTTCGAATGCTTTTCCGATTTAAATCCCATTGATTGCCACCATTTCAATAAATCGAACGCGTGTGGCTAACTGCGTTGCCCATTATCAATTGTTTATTTTCACAATTCAAAGATTGTGTAGTGGTCAAACTGCGCCTAATTTCATTGCGGGCATTCGCGCATTGTTCACGGAAAACATCTGACCATAGGCAACTGCGGCGGAAGTAATAATTTAAAATTGGAAAATGGCGATCGGTGACATCTCAATAAGTGTCGTTTTGACAGACCACACACTTCCGGTGTTCAATTTTACAATGAGGCCACCAACGGTTTGGATAAATGTTTTGACAGCTAGAAAGGGCGTATTGTCTAAAATGACGAATTCCGAACTATATAAAATAGCAGTGGCGTAGATTGTCTGTTGGATAGAGATAATCGATTATATTATATTAATAGAAAAAACAAGAATTCATAGATACATATACATAAATCAATTAATTATAATAATATGAACCTTCAACACTTGATAGTAACTTGTTTTCGCATACATTTCAGGATAAATAGAATATGTTTGTGAAATTATCTTTTGAAGCAAGATACAAGCTTTAAGATTTAACGTTCTTTATTGAAGAAATATATATATATTTTTAACAGCCTCATAAAGATTCTTGAAAAACTTTAACTAAAGACTCGATGACATTGAGCTACTTTACAGGCTACTTGTTGGCGAATTTACAATCTGCTTGTAAACTGCCCAGTGTCATCATCGAACAAGCTAGCAAGCAGATTGTAAACAATCTACTGAGAAAAGTTGAAAGCCGGGCTACTTTTACACGCTACTCGCTGGCTTGTAGGCCGATCTGCGTCTGCGCAGTAGAGCGATAGTGGCGACCTCCCGGTGAAAAAACGAACTACATCCTGTCAAAATAGTCGCTAGCTTGTGGCTTCTGAGCGAGTGGAAAATTTTGTGTGTCATCATCACAATCGCACTAGCTGACTCGCCCGCTTTTATACTCGCCAACAAGCAGCTTGTAAAGTAGATCAATGTCATCGACGCATTGGAAGATTTAAATCTACACGTTGGAAGCTTAATTGGTAAACTTATATTTTTTTTGATGTGGAATATGCTCGGTTTAATTGAAATATTATTTTTGTTTAGAATTTACTGAATAATATATTGTATTATGTCATCAAAAGTGCGGTGATAGTTATTTTAATACAAATATTAATTACAATTACATACTAATGATTTCTTACCACTTACTGGGTATATGGAGTTGTCTTATTACTAAATCAATTTACAGTCATGGGTTATTTTATATAATGGTTGATTGTAGAACTTTTGTCATTGTATTTAAATGATTTTCAAACTTTTTGAAAGTTATTTTTGAAATAAGAATAGTGAAATATATTAAAATATAAGAAACCAAAACTATTAATTTTCGTAATAAGCATCTATGTGGTCGAACTCCATTTAAATGGTTTTAAATAAAGTTTTTTTTTTAATTCTATGATCGTACAGTTATTTATGTTGGCTACGAATTTTCAGAACAAAACTAAGATAACTGGGTGAATAACACTAACTATAGGTTTCAGAGGTGATGGGTGGAGGTAGGCTGTTAAGATCCGACATAAATATTGTATATTAAACTTTATCAGTCATACGTATTTGTTTTCATTGAACTAAGACTACATTTTGTTGATCGTGTTAGTAAGTTTTTAAAATTCAATTAAACCCTGCGTAAACCACGTCATATAAATAAGTCAAAAAATATTCGTCTATCTTTAATATATATATATATATAAAATTATGCCATTAAGTCATACATAATTTTTGATATTTTATAGATAGAAGAATATTTTTTATCTACTTATTATGGTTTGGTTTCGGCAAGGCTGAATAATTTTCCATCTGTAATACGCATTCTTAATTTAATGAAAACAAATTAAGTATGTATGTGCAAAATTGTACAATATTTTTGTCGGAAAACTATTGGTTTGGGCAAGGTTTAATCGATTTTTAACAACTAACCTATGACTGACAAAGTTTTGTGTGTACTATTTATGTCGGATGTTAACAGCCTACCTCCACCATTCGCCACTGTTAGGTTTATTATAATAGCTATCAATATAAATAACTGAATTTTTGTAAAATTAACAAAAAAATGTTTTAAACTATTACACCTAAAACAAAGTCTAAGCCCAGAAGACGTTTTATTTGAAATTTAGAACTGATTTTCTAAGAAATGAATATTATCGGTGATAGTTTTGAAGAATGGGTAAGGCCTGCAGATAATTTACCCCTGGACTCTGGAGCCAGTCTCGAGTATTTACCGTACATGGCAATACTTCAACAGACCACGAATCATGGCAGTGCGCATTTGAGACAATATGAATAAATTGAGCATCTCTGATGATCAATCCTGCAAGTGTGGTAAAATTCGAAGTATGGAAAACCTGTTTTCATGTTAGGCAGGCTTACAAAATGCAATGTCAACGAAATCTTACCCAGCTCTCATATCTTAACTCGTCCGTCTGCCGCACAGTCATAAATCAAACCTTCTATGAACGTCGCTCCGATGTTGCATATAAATACCTAGCGGCATTCACGCGTAACCTCTCGAAAATACGGCTACTCGCGAGCCTGTATAGGAATGACCAATTCATTGGAGTGCGTATACGTTCTGGCGGCGTCGACTCGCAGCTCGAGACGCATGTGATTTGTTGCTAGCAGCACTAGAGGTTTTTTTTTCAAAGTAAAAGGTCACATTCCACCAATGTGCGGAGCACCATTTGGTAACAATGACATATTAAATGGACAACTCACTTCATACCCGGCGCGCACGAGAAATTGTGCATGAAAGTCATTCACAGATGTATAGGTAGATGTCACGTGACCATATGACGTATCCGTTTCCATTATGCGATACAAGCTTCGAGAATTTATAGTAATATAACCTTTATTGTAATGGCGTATTAGTGTCATGACTCATTGCGTTAGAAACAGATTCTCGGTTACTTACGACTTCTCGGAGATTAGACGCAAGTGAGCCCAGCGCATCACAGGCGACTGTCCAATGGTTTCTGTCATTCAATTGCATTCATTAAAACGGCATTTTATAAATAATAAATAATACTAACACATAAAAAGTGATATCCCATCTTTCTTGGAGTGTTTAGTAGGTTTTTTTTACAATTTTTAACTAGGCACATTGGCAGTTTGTAACACAATAATAACGGTGGAGTCGAAACCTGACAGTCAGAAATTTTGTATGGGCAGACCCAGCGGTGTCGCCAGACCGCTTGCAAGCAGAATGTTCATTTGAGCGTAGGATACCGATATTAAAATATGAATTTCGCCATCCGGCAGACCCGACACAAAGTGAGTGTCATTTTATTTTCTAGATGTTTCGTCCATATTAATGTCATTGTTTGGTAACGAGTGTTTTGTGAATAACGATGACGTATTCGACCACCTACGTGAGGATGAGTATAGATGGATGTTATTTTATAAATTCTTAAAATAGGGTTTGCTTAGCTCATTCTGTCTACTTCCTTGTATCTAATTTATATTTTTTGTATTTACACTTTTCTACTGTTTAATAACTTAATACTGATATATTTAATTTTTTATATACTAATACGGTTTAAATAATATTTTTTTATTTCTAAATGTCATGTTGTGAACGTCTTAAATTAATAATTTGTAATGTTCACTATATTAAGTAGAAATAAATAAAATTTGAATTTGAAATTTGACACGTTGAAGACGAACGAGTTTTGATGTGCGAACCGGGTTACAGTCGAAGGAAAAGGTGATGCATTCGCTAATTATTTTTGTAATGATATCTTGTAGCCAGTGGCGACCTAGCACGAAGAAAAAAATAATGTGATATCTTTTAACATTGATGTATTGCAAGAAATCATAATATGAAGTGTTTGTCGTCTGCAAAACGGCCATGGACTGAAAAGAATACAAAATATATTATTTTAATTTTATCTAAAAGAGATTAGATTTATGTAGATAGATAGATATCATTTTTATAATAATCGCTTAATAGATAATGCTTAGATAAACAAGAACAATAGAATATCTTTTAAATAAATGTTATTAGTTATTACATTATTTATAATAATTATTTGCTACAAATGGAATTAATGGAATATCGACTATGTCGTAATAATTATTAGTCACTCATTATTTTGTCTTTATTTCAATTTCAATTTTAATTTATTTTACATATTGTGGACATTACAAATTATAAGTTTAAGACGTTCACAACATGACATTTAGAAACAAATAAATATTATTAAAAAAGTATTATGTAATATTGTAATTATGCAATATTAAGTTATTCTATAGTATAAATGTGTAAATACAAAAAATATGAAGTATATAGGTACAAGAAAGTACACCGGATGAGTTAAGCAGACCCTATTTTAAGAATTTATAAAATAACGTCCACCTATACTCATTCTCACGTAGATGGAATATATCAACATCCGAAGCAATTTGGTTGAACAGAGTAATTGCTCTACCAATTGGCATCAGTCTTTATAATGATACATTTTCCTTGGAGGACGTCGTAGTTTCTTTTTAATCATACATATTATGTTTACCTGCAAGTATATCGTCACCTCAATACTACAACTAGATAACTTGATTTTCACTGTTTTTAAGTTAGCTATTGAATATGATTCTACAATTCTTCTCTACAAAATGATAAAACCAGGTAAGTCAGAACTGTATTACCTAATTTTGTGTTTGAAAATATTAGATAACTTTAAAACCATAAATGCATTAAATAAATAAAATAGTATATCTACAATACTTTTTCATGCAATTGAACATTTTAATTACCACGTTTTTCTTAGCTCGTATTCTTGTTTGTCCGGTGGTTGTTTATCCAGTACAAATCTTGCAATCGATTTTTAACTAACTTTCCGACTAGCTAGACATGTGAAACTTTAATAATATATAAGAACACGATGCCAATGCATTTTTAATACTTTTAGCCATCTTTAAGTAGAATTGAATTCATTTTTAGTTAATTCTGTTTTGTATGAAAAGTTATTTCGGAAGAAATCTGTAAAAGTAAAATACTATTATTGGTTGCTAAGGAGGTGGTCATAGCAACTAAATTATTAATATATACGTGCGTTACTATCTAAATCAATATGAAATGTCAAAATGACATTTCAGTATTCTACAATATTTATTCAGTACCTATTTCTATCAAGTACAAAAAAAGTATTTATTAATACATGGAATTGTCAAGTTTATATGATTCAACAGAAAATTTAAAATTTTAACATTTCAGTATTCCATATTTGTTTGTTTGTTGCAAAATATCAAAAAAAAAATGATTTGTCGACAATTGCCTTATTTGTCCTAAATTATTAATAGAATTCAGAATTGTCAAGTATATATGATTAAACAGAAAATTTAAAAACTTGGTATATAAAAAGTTCTTTTTATATTGTAATTATTTAATTGTCAATTAAGGATTATATGTGCACTCAACTATCGTCATACAAAAACTAAAAACTAACACTACCTATATCATAATATTAAAACAATGTACTGCCGTATATTAGTTTTGTCTCGCCACTCCCACCTCCTCCAACACAAACATAGACCACACTCGGCCTTAATCGATCGTATCACGAGGCCCTACGTTTGGTTGTGAAGCAACATCAGTTTTTTTACGCCTGGGAATGTCTCAGGAATAGATGCCCAAGACTGAGATCGCTACGTTCTCAAGTGAGCTTTGACTGAGTTCATTGAAAGACGTAATTTAATAAAAAATGACCCTCCTCCAGGACAATGCCATTATAATTTGTAAAGAAGGACTTACATATCCGGCATTTGAGCGAATTTCATCCGCTTATTTATGTGAATCTTTTGCCATGAAATCCGCGCGACATAAAATGCTCTCCATTCGCGTAGAAAAAAATATAAAAAAATGCCCGCGGTGTTTGGCGGGAATGTGAGAAAGCTCGGATAAAAGGGCGGAAATATTAAAAGACGTGGCGGAATTTCCGAGCAATAAATTTCTGACCAATCAAAAAAGTCGACGTCGGGTGCCCATACACACACTCGTGTTGTCACTGCGAAGTTGCCTGCAGTAAGAACCGCATTGGAAAATATCAACGAATTAAAAGCCTAAAATCTAGTCTTCTTGTGATTAAGCCGGCTCTCACATCTAAACTCGGCTCATCTGCCGCATAGCCATATATCAAACCTTCCAAGAACGGTGATCCGGTGTTGCATATGAAGACCGCGCAGATCTACATAGCGACAGTCGCACGTAGCCTTCGAAAGTATAGATACTTGGATGCGGCGAACGGCGAGCCGGAATAAGAATGACGACTTCGTAGGTGTTTGTATGAGTCCTGGCGTCTTCGACTCGGAGCCCGAGAAGCATGCAACTTGTCGATTGCAGCAGCAGATGTTTATTTAAAACTAAACTGTCGCATTCGACCAATCTGCGAAGCTCCATGGCAACTTGTGTTTTGTGAATAACAATGACGTCACATCGACGTATTGGAAACTTTGCAGGCGGACGAGTTTTGATGTGAGAGCCGGCTAAAATGTAAATTATGCAAAGCAGTCATCCCCGAATTGAATGCAATTATCAGAGACGCGCTAAGCGAAGGTGTTAGGGAAGCAAAACATCCGGCCGGGAGAATTTAAGTAGCGGTAAAAGTCCAAAAATAAATATTTTTTAATGATTATTTTGGAAAATCTATGTATTTTGAGACCATGAATATTAATCTTAAAAACTTATTAGTACATATTTTTTACTATAGAAGATGACAAAAGAGAGGACATTTAGCTCCTTTTTTATTCGCATACTTATATATTATCGACTATGGAATCCCACGTCACTTAATTTTTAAAAAAAATGCTAGCTAAATTTAGAAATTTAGATAATAAATCGGCATTTTCAGCTAACATCCTTTGGACACAACGTGTATTTAGTCGTGTACAACGTTGTTATGCAATAAACCCTATTTTGATAAAACTGAGGATTACGCCCTGTTTCCTTCTACAGTTGATTTTAATTTTAACATAATCACTGCTCACCTTTTAATTACATTTTAATTATCACATTTAAATAACACGTTAATTATATATAATGGCCAATTACTCTAAACGCGCCAGTCGCGGTGAGACGCGGTCTCACTAAATGAGTTGATATTCTGCAGTACCGACTATGTCAATTTGAACCCACTGTGAAACCCTTAGACTATATATACATCTAGACGCCACCCATTGCATTACTAAATGAAGCTGCGTGCCGTGCGTTTGGTTTGTGGGCGAGCGAACGCATTCGTATTCAAATGTTCGAGACCATGGACCATTTCGCTAGTGCTCAGAATTAAAATAAATTTTTCTATTTTTTTTACGTTATATATTATTTTTAAGCGGTCAAAATGCAACCATTAGGTAAAAATATCCATAATTTAAGTTATTTTAAAGAAACACGGTCACTTGATATTAAAATATATAATAATATACAAATAAATTATCACGAACATGTATCAATTTACCTATGAAACGTAATACCATCTCCTTGCTTATCAGTACGGCTACCACATTTTAATACAACACACAGAACCATCTTTCCTACTTAATTAACTAAAAATATTTACCAGTGACTTTATGTTTAACACAAAAAATAGCAATTTTAGCAACACGGTTATCGACGCTTAGTTAAGCAATAAGGTTTAGATTTGGCAGCTAAACCGTAGCAAACCATCTACCACATCTGTAAACCTTTTATCTTACTCTAGCGCGTGTCGCAGAGATTATAAGGGTGCCGAATACTTTCTCACTCGCACTTATGCATCGTTTTTGGTCAGGCCTTGGTGTAACTCCAATTTTCCCCTTTTATTTATATCTTCTCTCAGACCCGTGACCAACGGCCATGAGCTTTTCGTTAATAAATATACAATCATATACAATCAGATAAATGGTAGGCATAAAAGGCCGTCTGGACTCATATTATTATACCCATACATTGTAATAGAATAGAATATCATTAAATTTCAATGAATTTTATGCTTGTAAAGAACACACATCGCATTTAATTGGTATTCTACACGTGTCGTTTTATATGTTTTAAAGTCCATCCTACCATCCCCACGTTTGGTGCCCTGGTTTGTAGTCTCCTTTGAAGAGAAATGAGCTTAAGCTGATAATGAGGCTAAGAACAAAACACAGAATGGGTACATTGTACATATAGCAGTACGATGCACTAAATATGAACGACACCGACTAAAGCTGCGAATTTCGGATATTATCTTTGAGAATGTCGACGAATTGAAAGGTAAGACGGAAGAGCTTGGCAAAATTGTAAAGTTCTTTAACAGAATTGAAGTAAGCACATGAGCAGTGGATTATTTTCTAGACGACAAGACGCGATATAATAGCGATTCACAGTCAAAGTCTCGGTAAAAACATTAAAAAAACAATTGTTTTAAAGTGGTCAACCTTTTTGCAGAAAAAAGTTTAAATAAATAATTACAAGATAAAAATAACTTTTTGTAAACAACGTTTTTAAATTTTCTGTTCAATTATTATGCTCAATATGCTCAAACTTGTACTTGTTATGAAGTAAATAAAAAACAAACAAATATAGAATACTGAAATGTCATTATGATTTCCATAGTAACGCACGTATATATTAATAATTTAGTTGCTAGGATCACCCACTTAGTAATCAATAATAGTGGATTGGATTACGGATTTCTTCCGAAATAACTTTTCATACAAAACAGAATTAACTGAAAATGAATTCAATTCTACTTAAAGATGGCTAAAAGTATTAAAAAATGCATTGGCACCGTGTTCTGATATATTCTAAAAGTTTCAAATGTCTAGCTAGTCGGGAAGTTAGTTATAAATAGATTGCAAGATTTGTACTGGATAAACAACCACCGGAAAATAAGAATACGACTTAATAAAAACGTTGTAAAATGACCAATACTGTACTGTGTTTTCGTACAATTTCGTATAGCACGGGACATACTCTCGCCTCATTGTTGTATTGAGTTATAGAGGCGAACTTCTCGATGATAAAAAACGTTAAGCCCCCCGCTGTCCATTGAAATAGAGTTATCAAGTTGGGGGGGGGGGGGGGGGGTTGGATTGGGTTGGGGGTTGGCGCCCCCACGAGTTTTTTTCAGACTTATTCGTCGGAAGTGGATCGGAAATCCGCTAGCAATACCATTAGAGAGACGTCCATACAATGCCTCGTCGAGTTGTAGAATCTACGGTTGAGTCAGCTTCACACAAGAAACTTATAAATACACGAGAGTTATATTTAAAATAGTTATAATAGCGTTATATTTTTAAAATTAGAACAATAGAATAAATAAACAATATTTTTTTAAATTATAATCTTTTGTTTTATTTTTAAATAATTGATTATTATAACGTTGAATTTGTAATCGAATTATTTTTTTTTGGAATTCTTATCTGAAGTCGTTTCATACGTATAACTACTAACCACTAAATATTAAGTTTTCTTTGGAACTTCACTAGTGGTGTTATTCAACCGGTACGCGCGTACGTTGTTGAAGCATATGCTATTTTGAGAACCTGTAGTTGGAAGTGGGTATTGAAGCCAAACGGTTAACGAAAACTAGATGTGCTTGCAAAATGAATAGACAATGAATTTAGTAGACTAAAATTTGCTGTAAATGGCTTTAAATAGAACTTTTAAACTGTAAATGATATAGGTATAAACTATAAAGGGTAGAGGAAATGTTACATCGTATTAATATTAGATACCAAGTGGTTTGCCTAGGGGTGTCGCTGGGTATCCAGCGGTAGAATACTCAGCATGCTATTTACTACAATTTTCTGAAAATTTGAAACTGTTTTAATTAATCAATATGTACCAATCATCAAGAAACACTAAAAAGAAAAATACGTATATTTTTTAATTTCAAAGATTTATTTACAATAATAAAAATTCTATTTAAAATTTGCGCTCACTGAACAGCATCTTCTTATTACCTATTATGCATTATTGTATGGTTATTTTAATTAATTTTTTCACGAACAATGAAGATATTTTTTAATAATTCATGATTTTAATGATTTAAAAAATAGATTTTTCTAAACTACAAAAAGTGTATAAATTGAAATATTTTTTTACTTATACTGAATTAACTACCTATCAATATGATCGAAATATATTTTTTTCCAACCATGTCCGATCCTAATAAGATCATATAGGCCTCCACAGACTGGAGGTTTGTATTAACAGATTTTGTCTTTACGAGAAATGGATGTCAGCCACTTGCTCAACCTATTAGGTCCATATACTCCGAATCATACACGAAATGAAAATCAATATGACGTGTACTTGTCAGACCCAGGATACGAACCTGGCACACACGACCTATAGGCCGACGCTTAAACCGCGCGGCCAAAGAGGGTGTATCGAAAACTTATTCTAAAGAGATGCAGACGAAACATATGAAAATATGGCAAAGTAATAAAGAATCTATGATACCTCTAAGTGAGAGTAGGAGAGACATTTTTGAAAACAAAAATAGCATAGAATATTCTATATAAAAAAAGATGTACTATTTTTACTACGGTCATAAGTTCTACATTCCTCGATTCGAGCCGTTTGATAAAAATTAGAACCACACCAACGGAAATAACTTGTTTTTCTCGAAATCTCGCTGTCTCTTCCGTTCCGAAAGTAAGATACGTGAAGTTTAGACTTCAATTACTAGCTGAAAACTTGTTTACAACTTATTTTTAGTAACGTTCAATACTTCAACCAGCGAACTCGAAGTAATGGTTTAAGTTTAGAAGTTATTATTGTCTATATAACTTCTAAAGATAAAATACAAAACTTTTTTGAAATATAATATGTTTATACTTACACATCAGTAAACTGCCGGTCGGACAATGACGCAGGGTGACTTTTAGAAAGAAGTAGGCTGTGGAAATCAGAGAAAAGGCGTACACTTGTCCGGTATACTTATGGGAAATAAGAAAATAATATAAGATATTATTACTGAAGATAACGACAGACTCATTCTAAAAAAATGCAATAACTCACTGACGATAGAAAATTGAACGATGAGTTGAAATTATCCATTTTCCTGAACATTTTACACGTGTCATGAAAAATTAGGATAAATAATTAATCTTTAGTTTTAAAAAAAATATATGTGGTTGAATATAAGAGAAATTATTTTATTATTAATTATTTTGAACAAATTTGCAGTCATAGACAATAATATTATGCACAAAGGTTTAAGGCTTCGCCTCTTGAGCCTACCATATTGTATACATTACGGTGGACGGGGCTGAGGTCTGTGACGTATAGACTGTATACAAAAAAATCTAACATTCATCCTACAATAATCCGACACATACAATTATTAATAGTTGAACAGAGATGGCGCAGTGGCATTTTTTTAACCGTTGACATATGGTTCTGTATATATTTATAATACTTTTATATATACGACAAATGTCATTGGCAAATTTAATTATTTTTGTAGAATGTAAAATATGTAATCAATTTATTATTTAAATACGTTGATATGCATGTAGTGTTGGATGTGTGGGTTATGGTGTTGAGGAAGATGATGAAGAAGTTGAAGACGTATGCAGGAGCGAGTTTTATTTGCAGCGTAACGGTCGGTACGATAGTATAAATACAATGACAGTATGTACATATTACGTACTAAGATAGTTACGAGCCAGGTACTTAGATTCGAGTGACATTTTGATAAATCAGTATTCGTTACTTATACAGTCGAAAGTAATACCTAAACATTACATTCCAGTACATAATTATATTGAACGAGTCGGCGGTTTAAATACGAGTAGCTGTGAATTTTATTTATTATTACAGTCATAATATAATATGATACTATGGGAATGGATATTTGACTAATTTTCCATTGCGATACCGTATTTAATATCGCCAATCAATTTGCTGACACAGGTAAACAGCTGTTTACCGGTATATGAATCCCTGGGAATTTATTATTGCGGTCGACTAATTTGATACATTAAAAATAGATATTTGATCAATAGTATACTGATAGCTACATGCAATTAAAAATATTTTTCTTAATAAAGTAGGCTTTTAATAATCACCTAGTATGAATTCTTTGCCACTGCAGTCGGACATGCCTTCTTTCTGCGGCAAAGAGTGATTTTTGTACGAAGATAGTCTTATGGCATCGTGCATAGGTATTGAGGTACTCGTTTATCTTGTCAATCTTAAAAAAACTTACGAAGATAAATAAATGTATATATAGTTGTCTTAATACATGAGATAAAATGGGTCTAGGACGATTTGGCGCCGGGAAAACTGGGCGCTATGCAATAAATATACGTTCGTGAATTATTATAGGTACTTTTAAAATATATATTTAAGTTTCAATGAGAAGAGAGTTCTTTTATTTTTATATAAAGCGTCAGGCACAATAATTCTCAATCCGCAATAAAAAAAAACATTATGTTAAGAGCAATATCAATTAAAACTACAAAGTAATAAAATATAGAAACTTATTAAACTTCCTCGTCTACTTTCTGTATCAAATTGTAACAAACGTCTATTTATTTCATTAATGAACTTTATTTCATTCGACAGTACGGCGCCCATTTGGCCTGGCGTTCGGTTGGCCTAGCGCCAAGAAAACATATGAGAATGTGTAAGTGAGAGCGATAAAAGGAGAAGACGTATTAAACATAGACGAATTAAAATTTGAAAAATTGAAGGAATTGTTTACTTTAATCGGGTCGTGAAAAAAAAACAAATGATACTCTCATAATACTTTGACAGAGATGTTTACAGTGCGATATTAGCATATCGAGTGAGCTTTTCGACCCTGCAAATTCACTCTTTTCTCGCGCGGGGGCAGCTACTCTGTTTGCCTCAATGTCTATTTCATAAATGTTTCTACTAAGATGGCCTTAGGTTATAATTATGCCGTTCAGTCTTATAGTAAAACCAGCCCTGCCGAGATTATCACACTTAAAAATACCAAATATTTAACGTACTATTTAAGATTTTGGAACATTCTTTCTAACGCCTCCTGCGCTTCAAGAAAACCTGCCAATTTATCTACCCCGATGGTAATACAGTATTCTATAATAATTACAATACCTACTTACCATGACTTAATATTATAAATTCTTTCTCTCTTGTTAATCGAAATATCGCGAACAGACATGATCCAAATACTCTTTCTTATTGTCTCAATGATAAAATAATAATTCTTAATTTATATTTACGCAAATATTAAACTATGTAATTCCTCACGTGTTATTCATCCATTTTACTCTAGACAAGGAAGTTCTTTTGATGGTGAAGACGTAAAATATTTATGTTTTTGTCGAAAGAAACGACCAGAGCAAGTTCGATTTAGCGGAAAGTCGTGATAACCCGCGAACACATTCCCGGCGTTGTTAAGGGATGTTCTCTAAGCGTGGTTGTATACAACAACTAATATATTAATCAAATGACTATTGTTTATTCAAGTCTGAATAAATTATATACTTACACAAGAGTTTATTATATAAAGGTATCTTTTATTGAAAATACATATTTTTTTAAAACATTAGAAACATAGTTATATTTTTTTACTTCAATTAGGCTCTACGGTATAAATAATTATTATCAATCTACTTCCTCTAAACACAGACTCACTAAATTCGATTCATTTGTGATAATACTTACATACTTAAGTTTTTTTTTTTTTTTTTTTTTTTTGTGATTTTACCGAGGCTTTGACTGCGACTCGCTGTCATATCGCCTCTTCTCTTCTAGAAGGGGATCCTTCGATCAGGTCCTCACTCCTATTCTGTTAAATGGCTTTATAATTATTTTGTCTAGCTCTTCCGTCTTTCTTTCTTTCTTCTTTAGACGCCAGTGTTTTATGCACCAGAATCGCTCTCCTCCGTATCCATCCCTTCTGTATTTTCGATACATCGTGTAATCATTGAATTTCAGATAGTCTAATTCAGACCTCAGCCAAGTCTCTGAGATTAATGCTATTGAAATTTTTTGTCTTATTAAGTAGAGTTCTATATCATCCTTTTTTTGCTTCATACTTCTGGCATTCCATTGTAAAATCCTAATTTGTTTTTTATTATCCATTTTGCTCCAGAACCTCCCCTAGAATTTCCTTTAAGTGTCCTTCTTTGAATTGTTTGCATACCCAGTCCACTGCTTTAATTATTAGTTGTTTAATGATCTGCTGCCAGTCTCCCCCTTTCAGCAAGACTTTCATAATTTCTCTCATCGCGTTAACCTCTGTCTTCCCCTTTGAATTTTTCTTATTTTTTGTAGGCTTTACGCTACTACCTGTAGATATTATTGTTGAGCCTGAAGCTTCTACCACCGCTTCTTCTTTCTTTTTGTTTTCCTTAGTTTTTTGAATTGTTTCGCTTTCATCTCTTCCTACGATTTTTTTTTGTTTTAATATGTCAGCATAGCTATTATTTAACATATTTTTTTTTGCTTCCTTGAAAGGTATGTTCATTTTTTTCATTGCTTCTTTGCAATTCTTTTCCTCTTGCCACTTTGGGCATTTTTGGCTGTTTGCCGCGTGGTTACCTTTGCAATTGATGCACGTAATTTCCTCATTTTTTTCGCAGGTTTTGTGGTTTTCACCACACTTAGGGCACGTTTCTACTGTACGTCCGCAATTGTTCGCGATATGCCCATATCGCCAGCATTTGTAGCATTGCATAACCCTGAATACATACGGTTCTACAGCAAAAGAGACTCCATATATGTAAATTGTTCTCGGCAATATTTTCTCCCCAAATTTAATACTGACTGACGAGGTCTTTGTCAGCTCTCCTGTATCACCTTTTCTTGTCAACCTCTTAAGGTTGATTACTTTTGCATCACTTTTGATTTCCATTTGCAGTTCTTGGAGGTCCATATCAATATCGACTTTTCTTATTACTCCATAAGAGCAGGAGTCATTCTCTTTGGTCACAAAACCGAGATCTTTGAGTTCTCCAGCTTGTTTCACTTTATCTGCTTCTTTTTCGTCTTTTACTTGGATGTACGTCTTTAAATTTTTATTGTAAATTTTCTGTACTTTAACTCCTGCCTTATGCAGCATCTGCGCTATTTTCAATTTTAATGGAATTTTACTTCCCGTCGCTATCATGACGATGTTTTGGTTTCCCTTTGGAGTGACCCCAGAGTCTCTTCTGGGTTTTTTTCCAGAGGTCACCGTTTGCCATTCTTCTTCTTTTTCTCCAACCACTTCCTCTTCATCATCGTTTCTTTTCTTCTTCGTTTTTTTGGTTTCATTCACTTCCATCGTGGTGTTTTCCATTTTATTGCTTTTGCCGTTCACGCGGTCTTGGAATTCGCGCAACAGTGTGAACAAAAAACAGTGTGGACAACCCCTCGCTTCACAGCGTTTGACGCACTCCCTGCACAAAGTGCACTATCCGTGCAACAATAAATATTTTTCACTTTTTCTCAAGCACTGGCACTGATTGTCAAAATCACATGGGACCACACATGTTGAGTTTATTGTCAAATTCATTTACAAACAATATTATTTTTGTTGTATCCCGTATTTATAACCGTTCGCGAGTAACCAGGCGAATAGCGTCCCGAATACGCAAGCGAAGTTGTACAACCTCACTCCACCGCTGTTGGCTTCCGACTGTACATACTTAAGTTGGTGCTACAGATTATTCATGTCCATGACCAACAGCACAACCGTATTTCTTGAATCTCTATATTGAACTGGCTTTATAGTTAGTCACACTCAGCCTATATGCGTCCCTATTGATGATATCCATATCCATGCATCTCCTCAGGGGGTGACCAATGATCAGAATCTTTATGGAGAGCTCTAGAGTTTAGATGCATCTAGCAGCTAGAGCTCAGCATTCGTACGAATGTTCCACTTGTAATATATTCTGATTTAAACAAACTCATATTGATGCGTTATGTTAAATCAACATAGATGCAATGCATAAAGAAAAGTCCCGATCTCTGAAAATGACATATTTACAATGGGTTTACATTGAAAATTGATCATAATTATTTTAAACATATTTCATAGGTATGTGAACATAAACGTACATTCGTACTTATTGATTCATTGAGTAATGGTTTCTTTCATTTAAACATCTTCCTATTTGTATATAATATTATTTAAAATTAGTGTTTTGAGAAGACGTTAGGTATAATAATTAGCTTCAAATCCTGGGGTGCCAGGTTTCGATTCTCGGTTAGATCACAATTATTGCCGTTACAACCTGAATGGAACAGGCCAGAATGGGAGCCATGGTCTCAACACATTTTTATGGTTTTATCAGGCCTGTGAGTTTTTGTGATTGTGTCACTGCTACTACTATCATTTTGCTTCATGGCCTGAGTTGTAGTGTTAAAAAATTACTTTCAATTAATTAGCTATTTTTTTATTCAACGAATAATTCATAAGATTTTTGAAAAAAGTAACCACCCCGCAGGAATCACAGGCGGGCGCGATACCCGAGAGATGCAGGTTCGATTTTTTCAGAAGTGTTTTCCAAACTACTTTTATTTATTTATTTCAATTAAACTTTCCAGAGAGGATTGTAAGTAAACACCAGTTAACGTGAATAGTAAGTTGATTACAATTATTTTACAATGTCTAATTTCAGCCATCTAAAATCAAGAAAATATCTTGACACATGTTATGAAAACACTTTGGTATTTCGGGAAAGTACCTAAGTTTTTTTTATTACAACAACACTAGAGAGGAAGTACCTACCTATGTCCATAGATACCCTCTCAGTTCATAGAGTTTTGGCTTATCTCTGTCATTCAGGTCGGCTGCACCGAAACTGACCCAAAGATGGCATTATATCACTTGATAAGGCGAGCCATAACACATGTCATATTTTGTGTTTCACAAAAATATAACGCTGCGACGAATTCGCACACAACAACAACGACGTATATTGAAAATTTCACTCATCGAAAGGTAAACATAGGGGTGGTTTTCGCTTGAGAAGTGTGGGGTTGGTTGCGTTATTTTATGGGGTCGTAACGGTAATGTGCCACGTCATAACTCCACTTATTGCCCTACATATTGGAACAGCATAATGTTCGGATGCGCGGGCTATAAATTATGTGCGCGGGTTCAAACCAAATTAAATTTAAATATTTTTACATACATATTATGATAATCTTAAATATAAAAATGGCCTTGTCTCATGATGAAAGCTACAAAACAGTCTACACCAGTGGCTCTCACGTGAAATTTAACAGTGGCAAACTCAGTCAAAGCAACCTCAGTTTAGGGTATCTGCTCCTGGGACATCTTTAGAATTATCTTCAAATGTGTTAATCGTGCCCATTTTTGAATAATAAAATGCCTAATTCTTGTCAAATTTGGGATCACAGAGATTATAAATATAATTTTTTATCGTAAATATTTCACTATAATATAATGTTAACATTAATTTTACTAATGGTTTTATAAATGCGTTTAAAAATTAATAAATCTAAAAAATCTTAACACCACTTAACAGCACATGGATGTACTGAAATATGACCATATTCTAAAACATTAAATTGAAAGGTTTAAAAGAATACTATTTTATGTAATAAAAATACTTTATGCAGTCATCAAATGTTTAAAATAAATATAAAGGATAATAAGGCTTCAAAACTATATAAATATATTATATACAACGTTTAAGGAATATCCAGGCTTATGCTCTGAAAATACCATAAAATCTCCATTTTGACCTACATGGGGCATGTAGGCCCTTAGCATAATGTTTTTTTTATTGCGAAGTGAGAATTGTCATGCTGGAGGTTTTATATAAAGATAAAATAACTCTCTTCTAGTTGGAACATAAACATAATATGCACAATTAAATCATTAATATTGACGTGTGCATACTTAAATTCTCACAAAATATTAAATAGTAATATAATAACTTAAATATAAATAATCATGTTAAATGGTACCTATAATTCACGAACGTCTATTTATTTTCGAATTTCATTCGATTGCGTGGTGCCCAATTGTCCCGGCGCCGAATTGTCCTAGACCCTTTGCTGTTGGATTCCTGTAAACGTAAACGTCGTAAACCAACAAGAACCGATAATTTTAATGAAAGTATTAAAAGAAATAAAAATTAATGATAGATTTTCGTCATATTTTCTCATCCCGTGCAGAGCTCCGCGTGACCTCCGAGGGTTGTGTGAAAAGTAGCGAGGTAAAGGGGGAGATGGCCGTACGCCCGATACCCAGCGCTCATTTACGAATGATGATTTATGAACAGAACAGTCATGTCATATGATTAGGTACCTAATATTTTATAACACAACGGGTAGTCTCTACTTCTACGTAGGTACTAGAGCTGGGTACACTTATCGTTTGCGCCTCGGTCATTGGCTTTATGAAAGCGAGGTATGTCGATAGTAATTATTCATCATCAGCATTACTATTAATTTCCGCCAAAATAGTTTGTGGTTTTGACTTTATACTATAATATACTCGTCAGTGGCGAAAGGTGGAGGGAGGTCCTGTTAAGATCCGACATAAATAGTGCACACTAAACTTTGTCAGTCAAACATATTTGTTTTCATTGAACGAAGACTACAATGTGTAGATAGGGTTTGTTAGTTTTTAAAATTCAATTAAACACGCTGTATCCAAGCCATAGTAGATAACAGTAAAAAAATATTCTTTTATCTATAATGTATCTAAAATTATGCCATTAAACCATACATAATTTTAGATATTTTATAGATTATGATTTGGTTTAGGCAGGGCTTAATGAATTTTAACGAACTAACTAGCACCATCTGTAATGTGTATTCTTAATTCAACAAAAACAAATAAGTATGACTGTAAAAGTGTGCAGTCTTTTTGTCGGATCGTCCATAGCATACCTAAACTATTATGGTTCAGCTTAGGCAGAATTTAATTGAATTTTAAAAACTAACCACCACCATTTGCAAATTGTATTCCTAGTTTAATGAAAACAAATAAATATGAATGACAAATTTAAGTATGCACTATTTATTTAGAATCTTAACAGCCTACCTCTACCCTTCGCCACTGATACTCGTTGCGAGAGGGAATTATATTCTGACTGAATGTATTCAGCAACTTTGCTGTTACTTCTTGTTTTAACAGTTTTTTCAAACCATGTTCGATCCTAAGAAAATCATGCTTGTGGGCTTCTTGGAAGAGAGGAAGTTATCAATAGATATTTGTTTTTACAAGAAATGAATGTTAGCTTATTTTTCAAACTTTTAGATCCATACTCAGGGTCCAAATACACATCGGAAAAAAAACAACTTTTGAATTTTTCCGATCTTCAAACCCGGGATCAACAAATTATAAACCGACCCACTATCACTCAGCCGTATATCTCATACAACAGCCGTCTAGTGTAGCTATTAAACGGATCAAAGCATATATCATAATCTTAATAAGTTTGTTTTCCCCATAATATCGTCATTTCAGGATAAAATTTCACATATCTTCCTTCAGCTAAAATTTTCTATGAACTGAGAACACTGCACTGATGTTTTATGAGAGATACAAGATCTATAATAGCTTGTAGACGGTGGAATAGTTGGACAGAGGGGTCTCACTAATGTTTAACTCTCCTTACTATTACTGTATGTTATATTGATTTAACGATTATTTAAAGATTAAAAGTAATAGTGACAGAAATACTAAATTTACAACAATAAACTTTATAAGGACTCTCCAGATTTTGAAAAAAAATATTTAATGATACTACATTAGTAGATTTATAAATAGTACAGAATATTTTTGTTTCCCTGGAAGAACCATCAAGGTCCCGTAGGACCTAGAATCTAGATCAGGGGGGGGCAAACTTTTTGGATGGAGGGCTAAATTCAAGAATTCGAAATGAGTGGCGGGCCGCAAGCAAAATACCATTTTTAGATATACACTATTTATTATCACGAAAAATAAACATTACAAAAAAATGATTGAGAAGAATGAAGTGGTGTACATTTTTTAAATTCAGGTGTTAATTTTGTAGTTGATTTTCTCAAAACTGCTTGTTAATGGGCATCGGGGATATTTCACCGTAAAGAATTTTTATTGAGGTTCATGATCGAAAATGTTTGTTCACATATTATATAGGTTGATCCAAAAATAACGAACATTTTTCTTGCACAGTCTTTAAGTTGGTCGAATTTGTCTGAATTAAGGGCATTGTAAAATTTGGAGATTTCTTCACGACAATGCAATTCTCTTAAATTAGTGTCACACTGCAGATCAATAATCTCAAGTTGTAGCTCTGTCGGTACACTATCAATATCTGTTGAAAATGGATCGCGTACTATTGCTAAATTTGTCTCAATTTTTCGGAAGTCACCAAATCTTTGTGAAAAATCGTCATTCAGGGCTTTAATAATTTTACCATATTCTTCAAATTTATATTCTGGTATATTCAGCAACTTCAAAATTGGAAAGTGGTCCGCGTTGTTATTTCATATTTGTCGAAGGAATAACTTGTGTTGTAATTGAAATCCATTCAAACTTTCTATCTTATCTTAGGTATTATATTTTTTTTCCTTGCAACGCAGAGTTAACAGTAGGTATTTAAATGTGTCACGATGTTCAACGTAGAAAATAGTGGTTACATAGAGTGAGACGAGACGCAAGAAAGACGTACTGAGATAATACATTTTTACGAAACAACAAATTCTTCAAATTGTAATCTATTGTCAATATTTTTTAAAAAAATATAAAAAAGTTATTCGTAATCAGTATTCGTAATTCGTAAGTACAATTAATGATGGCGGGCCGCAAAAAAATACCCGACGGGCCGCAGTTTGCCCCCCCCCCCCCCCCCCCTGATCTAGATAGATGACAGCGATCTCTAGGATGGACGGCAATATATCCTTATGGATGAAATGCAAAAGTACTTTTATTTATCCACATTTTCTTTGATGCTGTCGACAGGTAAAATAATATTAACTTTTTTAATTAATAGGTATTCGTCTAACTTTTTTTTGTAAACCAGTGGTTCTGAACATTAGATTGCTTACTGGTTCTCAATGTATGAAAAATGACAACTTTTTTTTACATTCAATAAAACTTTTACGCTCGCCCACCCTTTGTTCCGCCGGTGGGATCGTTACTCGAAATTCAAACCAACACTCCCAGCACCTCACTCAGTCCTAATTGAACGTATCACCAGGCCTTACGTTTGGGTATAAATCATCGACAGTTTTTGTCTCAGGAGCAGAAACCCAAGCCTAAGGTCACCACGCACTTCAGTGTACTTTGAGTTTACATAGACTTTCTAATAAAAGTGCATATGGCAGAGAGGAGTATAGTGAACTAACGAAAACAAATGATTCTAATTAATTAATGTATTGTAAAAAAAACAGCTAAAACAATACGGACATAAAAAATATGTGAGAGAACTTCACGTAGTAGGTACGCAATAAGACGCCACAATTTTTTTAAACGCAATAAAATTGCCAAATGGGATCAACAGCTGGTTGGATCGACTTGAGTATCTGTTCGCTTTAGGAGCACATAATCGGACATTCCCAGAGGATATGATTTGCATCTTGTAGTACTTTGCCAATAAGACATGTTGGTAAAGATCCAGTTAAAACTGTTGTGCAGATGGTGCAGTTAGTATATGAATTATTGTTGTATATATATTATAGATTTTTAAGCCGGCTCTAACATCTAAACTCGTCCGTCTGCAATGTGTCAAATACGTTGATGTGACGTCATCGTTATTCACAAAATACACGTTATAGGTATTATGGACCTTCGCACACTGCTGGAATAAAACATGTTAGTCTGGTTGCACATGCAACTGTTTTCACTCGACATGCAGCGTATGTTGTAAATCGTGACATGAAGTCACCCAACGTCATGACGTAATTGTGACGTATGCCCCAATACACGCATCGAGGCGAGCCACGCAATGCGCACGACCCACCATATATATTATTATACCGACACACTTATTTGTGTATGCGGACAATGATTATCGCCAGTATCAGAGTAGCTGATTTTTCGAAGACTATTGACTCACTCCGGTAGTACGTCACAATGATGTCATATGACGTCATGTCGCTGGGTGACTTCATGTCACGAGTTACAACAAATGTCGCGCTTCGTCATTCATTTTGGCTTGCCGAGTGACGTCACTGTCCTCACACGGTCTTGCTATACGCACATAATAAAGTTGGGCTCAGTTTTGATGTATGACTATTATCCCAGTCGAGTAGATTTTCAATGTGCGACTGGGCTAAGTGTGACTATTGGCGTTGATGAGTCGGTGAGTCGTTTCTTGTAATTCGCCCATTAACGGTTGCTTACCATAAACTAACAAAAAAAAACTGACAATAAATTTTGAATTAAAACAACATTGTTCCTTAACTTAAGTACGCCCATTCTTGGAGCATGTTTTCTCGTATAAAATAAAATAAAATTGATCAAAGAGTATGTCTTTGTAGGCGCGTTATAGTTAATCTGTTTAAGCAAACATTAGTTAAACGCTTCTTTTGTATGCTCGCCTCCCACAAAGGCGTGTGCAGGAACACCCCGGCTTAACAAACCCGAAAGGCTTTTGTGACGCGGAGCATAATAGGCTCCTTCTTCTTTTTCTTGGCCATCTCTCACACGACTCTCCGAGATTGTTGCGAATAATAATATTATTCTCCTGGTGCATGAGGGACGATGGCCGATAACAGTGGCGGGCGTTATGCAGTGAAAAGGTTAACAATATAAACATACATAATTTTGAAAATCACTTCTGAGAAAATATATTATAACCAATAGAAAAAATCTTTTTGAAAAAAGTAAGCCACCTGGTAGGAATCGAACGTGCATCTCTTGGGTTTACGCCCCGTCCGCGCATTATCCTATATGCTAAAACGTGACATACTAATTGCGACAAATTTTAACTATTGGCCTTTAAATACCTGCTCATCAGCGCTGTTTTTCAAAATTATGTATGTTCAATAATTAGAATGGTACATTCCTATATTTTATGAATTATTCGTTGAATAAAAGAAATACTTAGTTAATTAACGATATAACATTTTTCTTCTTCTAAAATTACCTTCTTCTTCTTCTTCCACTTCGCTACATCCCGGCGTGGGATTTGGCCTCCTCCACAACCGCTCTACACTCACTCCGGTCTCTCGCCACACTTCTCCAGTTACCGGGTCTTCCTATATGAAGCCAGTCCACTTCTACGGCGTCAGCCCATCTCCTTCTTGGACGGCCTCTGGGTCTCTTCCGTTGGGGTAGCCACTTTGTTATGATCATTGGCGCTCTAACTTCAGGCATTCTCTCCACATGTCCCGCCCATCGTAGTCTTTGGGACGTACAGTATCTTATGATTGTTTGCTGTTCAATCAGCTCTTCCAACTCGTGGTTCATTTTTATTCTGTAGTTCCCATTTTCCAATGTGGGTCCAAAGATTTTGCGCTCGAAGACAGCTAATTTGTTTTCTTCATTTTGAGTTAAGCACCAAGTCTCACAGCCATAAGGGACCACTGACCTTATAATTGTTTTATAAATTAGAAGTTTACTTCTTCGGCCTAGAATTTTCGACCCCACCAGTCGCTTGCAGGCATGCCAGCATTTATTCCCGGAGATAAGGCGGATTTTTATGTCTTATTTTGGGTATTTAGGCTGGATCCGAGATACGTGAACTTGTCCACCCCTTCATATGCATGCTGTCCTATGTCTATATTCTGCAGCGGTACCTGATCGCGTGTGCTGACCATATACTTAGGTTTGACTGGTTTATATGCAGCCCAACGTTTTCTGCTTTTATTTTCATAGTGCCACCATGGTCGATCATCCTCTGTTTGGATCTGCTTGTAATTACTATGTCGTCAGCATAAGCGCACATCTGCATTGTATTGTTATCTATCCATCCTCTTATGTTGGTTTCATGAGCTATGGATTCCACCACAAGGTTAAATACCATAGTGGATAGCGCATCCCCTTGTCTCACACCTGATTCGATTTTGAAGCTTTCAGTTTGCTCATTTTGCACACTGACAACTGCTTGCGTATCCGTCAGTGTGGTCTTTATTAGCCTTACTAGTTTTAAGGGAATTCCCAGTATTTTTAGGCTTTGCAGCATTTTATCCCTGTTCACGCTGTCAAAAGCTTGTTTAAAATCAATAAACAGGTGGTGGAGTGTCAGGTTGTATTCGTGCGCTTTCTCCATAGTTTGTTAGTAATTTCGGCGCGTTTCCCTTTGTAGGCATTTCTTCCTTGCTTAATTTTTTTCAAACAGTGCTTGCCTGCAATCATCATCAAACCATCCTGCATCTATTTTTGCTTTATTTTCCCCCATAATTTCTGTGGCACTCGTGATAATACAGTTTTTTGTATTTTCCCAGTCCACATTCACATCATCGGTTATTAAAGTCATTTTTAAGTTTTTTTCTATAGATTCCTGGTATTTATCCAAAATTTCTTCATCCCTCAATTTTTCAGCTTTCCATTTAGTTCTTCTCTGGCCTTCTTTTTTCAGTATTAAGGAGATTTTTTGTTTTAATTTTGCTCTCACCAGGAAGTGATCAGAATCGCAATTGGCTCCTCTGCAGACGCGCACATCCTCCACGGTTGTCGCTCTCCTTTTCGATATAAAAATGTGATCTATTTGGTTGCATGTATTACTTCCAGGTATTTTCCAGGTTCCTTTGTGGATATTTTTGTATTGAAACCATGTATTACTAATTATTAAATTATTTGCAGCCGCTAAAAAGCATAGACGTTCACCATTATCGCTTGTCGTTTCATGCAAACTGTGCTGCCCAGCTACTTCTTTAAATGCTTCCTCTTTTCCAATTTTTGCATTGAAGTCTCCCAAGATAATTAGAGCATCATGTGGGGAGACATTTTCGCAGGCTCTCTGCAGATCTTCATAGAATCTATCCTTAATTTCCTCGGTCGCATCGTCAGTTGGGGCATAAACGTTGATGAATTTAATATTGAAAAGTGTACCTTTCAGTTTAAGTTTACATAATCTCTCACTAATTGGCCCAAATCCTAGTACTGCCCTGCGGATATCAGAGCTGATTAAGAACCCAGTTTCATAGCGACCCTGCGTACCTGCAGATCCACTGTAATACAAAGTGTAGTTTCTCGTGTTTATGAAACCTGCGCCTTCCCATCTTATTTCCTGCTATGCAGTTACGCTCACTTTATACTTATGCAATTCAATTGCAACCTCCTCCATCTTGCCCGGTTGCAACATAGTGCGTACGTTCCATGTGCCACATTGTACATAATATCATCGTTTGTCCTTAATTCTTTGCTTGGGTCGTTGGTTTATGGGGAGTCCGGGGTCCAAGGCAGTTGTTTTGGTGTTCGTAATCAGGGTTTTTTTTACCGTGTTGGGTAATTAGCCCTACGAAGAACCCTCCTCCGGGCTTTTAAAAAATAATAAATATAAAAAATCTTAACACCACTTCACATGGACGTACTGAAATATGACTATATTCTAAAACATTAGAGCAAGAGGTTTAAAAGAATAGTATTTTATGTAATAAAAATACCTAATGCAGTCATCAAATGTTTAAAATAAATATAAAGGATAATAAGGATTCAAAATTATGTAAATAGATTATCTACAACGTTTAAGGAATGTCCAGGAGCATGCTTTGAAAATTGCATAAAAGCTCCATTTTGACGTACGCTGAGCATGTCCCCCCTTAAGTTATTTAAATTTTATATTAACTATTAATTTATATTACCTATGCAGTTTTCATAAGTTTGCCATTATAAGTGAATTAAAAATTAACGAAACGGTGTTGCCACTATTGTGGTTATCTCTCAAACAAATGGTCATTCCACTTTCTTAGTATTCTAGTATGTAGAGCTCGGAATGGATCGGAGCGCACCGGAGCGCCATTCCGGTTCGTGAATTCGCTAAAATTATCGCTCCGTCTTGTGGAAAAAATATTTTGACTGCTGAGCTAGATTTTCCATATTATAATAGAAAATTTACCACTTATTTTTATAAAATACACGTAAAATTTGATACTATGTAAATATCTTCAGAAAACTGTCGAGCGCTCCGGTTCGTAAACTTTTCCATTTCGAGCGCTTGTATTAGTTAGTTTTACATAACGTCATTATTATAATACATTAATATTATAATATACTAGCTGACCAGGCAAACGTTGTTCTGCCATATAAATTATTTCTAGTGAATATTTTGGTTGTTAAATAAAAAGTAACGAATGTATCGTAAGTGTGTGGGGATGGGATCTATGACAGAAAGAGGAATAGAGCACTATAGACGATGACCGCCGATAAAAACAAAAAACATCAACCATTCATTTTCTCAATTCAAAATGAGTAATGATGTTCATAATGAATGAATTACCTGTTACAGGATCTCGTTGTTTAATGTTTATGCAATATCCGTCTTGTCCCTTCCAGAAAATTAGCGGATATTGGAGAGCGTCGTATGAACGGTGTGTGTCAGCGATGAACTCTAGATTATTGTTTCTTCTTCGAATCACGATTTCTCGCGTCGATGTGCGGTCGCCAACCATGATTCCAGCAATGTCGTCAACAACAGTCGCATTGAATCGACGTACGTGCTCTCCAGCTGGTGTTTTATCAGGATTGATGACAATAGCGTGATTGTCACTTTGCAATTCGTGCATGTGTGCTTTGAAGAATTTCAATAATTCATTGTGCTCATTCAACAGGGCGTCCAGTTCGCCGACGATGCGCCTGGCATTAGGCGAATTGAGGCTATTGTAGCCGCAACGTGCATCCACATGATTGATGTCCTCACCGCCGCGCCCATGAAGTAGATTTGTAAAAATGTATGTGGTTCATTTGGCATTAGCAGCAATGAGCCTACTTTGTGGTATACTAATTGACCTTTGATTTTGAACGTAGAATGGAATTGTTGACCATTTGCCGCAGTATTGTGAACTATTTCTGTTGCTCCGGACGAAGTCATTTGGAAGCATGAATTGAATGTGCGAATGGACTTCAGGAACAGGTTTGAATCTGGAACCGTGCCAATGAGCAAGCTGTTCAATGATTCTGGTGGTATCTCAATTTCTGGTAGTTGCACTTTTCCTGATGCGCAACACATCCCGGCTGACTCATGTTTGAATTTGAGCGCATGACAATGGGGACATTCTTTGTCCATAGCACCTGTTATGTGCCATTCAAATTTGTAACTGTTAGTGAGTCAGCCAGTGGATTCGACCGGCTGAAACATGTTAAATCTTGTTCATTTTTTTCTTAAGTTTGTTGCATCATCTCTATTGTTTCCTTCCTAGTAGTATTCCAGAATATAAAACACTCTTCAGTTGGACTCCTTACAGGAAACACGTATTGTACTTAGTAATATTCAACCTTATATTAGTATACCAGTAATAATATGTTATGTGATTTTGTGTTATAAATCGGAAATAAAGGAAAACGTTAAATATAATTAATAATATCTTTTAATAATTCCAACCCATAACACACCAATCAGCACTTTCGGATGAGCGGAATATTCAATATCTGGCTCGTACTCGAATGCGAGACGAAGGAACGAAGCGGATGTAAATGTTCGATGTACTTGTTGGCGTTGTCGGTCAGTTGTCGGTCATTTGCTCTGCGTCTGTTAACTACGAACCGGCGCGCTTGGCTCCGATCCAATTGTCGTTGTTGATTTCGTTCAGCTCGTGCCTCTTGTGATTGAGATGCACGCAATTGCGACATGCTTACACGCACGTTTTTGTTATCTTGTTGGATTTGTTCGTCTGTTCTTTCTACTCTACTATTTTGCATGTTTGTTGCTTTATTCGTTCGACGGCCCAAATGGCCCCCCTTGCGTCTTGCTGGCATTGTGCACTGTAATACACGCACATAAAAATAGATAAATTAAAATAAATCGTACAAAATTTTGCATGCACTGCGTTGTGATTTGCCGAATGAAATGTCAAAATAACGCGACGCTTCTCTTGAATTCTTCTCGGACGTAGTGCCATCTGTCATTCAACAACATAAATAATTTCGTTCTGTTTGAAATACGAACGACGGTTAAATTTGTTCATACAAAATTAATAAAATTGCGAATAAAAAATGGGAGAATGGGGGTTCGAAAGTGAAAATTTGAGGTTATAGGTATTTTTTTATGCCAAATAATAAAAAAAATACAAAAAAACAATTGTCAAAAAAATAAAAGAAATTTTTTCTGGATAGAGATACCCTAATCACCTAACGGTATGAAATATACTTGTTGACCTATTCTCATACCTAAAAAATATACATAAAAAAATTCATAAAAATCGGTCCAGCCATTTCGGAGGAGTTCGACCACAAACATCGTGACACGAGATTTTTATATACGAGTATATGGAGATTAGGTTCTAATGAATTACAAATACTACTTAAAACGATAAGATTTTAAAACTATGTAAAGCATATAACCAAAGAGTAGGAAAACGAGAGTTGGATTTAGCTATTATTTTTATTGTTTCATAATTTTTCCACGCCACTGTCAGTTGAAGGAAAATCCTTTGTGCTTAGCCAGTGGCATCAAATGAAGTAGAAATATCTTACACGCATACAAACAAATAGTGGCTTCTTCTTCGCTGTCCGCGAAAGCTTTGTATGCGCGAATCACTATTAAATGAATAATGGGGAGACATTTTTTATTCACCGCTCGCAAGGAACATACTATAGCGATTAAATATGTACGCCTCCGAAAAGGGCGCAAAATTCTTTATGTTTGTTGAATTATTTAGAGAAGTTCGTTGAAATTATTGAATTATAAAGAAACTTTATAAGAAAAGGACGAAAACCGAGTCACAAAAAATGTTTACGTGGCCTATACGTGCGCCAGAAGAGACACTTAGAATGTTATTAGTGAAGAGCAAAATCCACGAAAGCGCCATTCTTATAAAGGAGATTTTTTTTATTAATTTTGACCTGATTGAATTTGAAGATTGGATGCTACAAGTAGCTAGTTCAAGAAAGTAACAACAAAAAATCTTGGAATGATCCTTGACGTCGGTTAGTAATTAAAGTAATGCCTACTTTGATTTAAAATACAAAAGCCGATCGCTAAATAGTAGTTCAATTTAGCTCAGTGAGTATTAAAAGGCCAATAGTTAAATTTTGTCGTAATTAAGTATGACTCCTTTAGCATAGTGAACTATGTGGAACAATACCCGAGAGATGCAGGTTCAATCTTACTTTTTTCAAAAAGATTTTTTCTATTGATTATAATATGTGTCTTCAAATTTATTTGTAACTTTGCTTTCTCCAGCTGATACGAAGCATGCGTCTGTTCACTCATATTTCGAAAGCTTTAAGTTTTCTGAGCGTTGTTTTTGTGAGTATCCACGCCTCAATTTCGTATAATATGACCAAAAATCAAAAAACTGGTAGTGAGTTCAAGGGTTTAGAGGCACTGAGTGATTTTGAAGCCCTTCGCTTTAAACAATATAATAACAATCACAAACTCCAACTACCACCGTTCCCTACATAGCAAAAACAATAATGTATAATATCTATCCTAGTCATTTAATTTTGAAGATGTCAGTGATACCATAATAATATGTAAAAAAATAAACCACTAATATAATTACCTATTCTTCTTCTTCGGCCATATCCGCCCCTTAGTCAGAGCATATGGACACCATGGCGCCTCCAAGAATCCCTGTCCCTCGCCAGTCTTCTTGCTTCGTTCCAGGTCAAGCCAGCATCCCGTAGCTCTGCCGTATACACTATTAATATAGATAGTATTTAGCGGCCTTCCAGGACGCCGGAATCTGGTCAGCTTGGAGAACAGGCAAGCCAAGTTGAGGATCTCTTCTGGCATCTGCAGCACGTAGCCGAGCCAGGGACAACGTCACCTCTTCACTCTCAGCGTAATGAGAGGCTGCTTGGTGCATTCCCTTATTTCCTCGTTGGTCCTAAAGTCATCCAAACACACCCAGTATCCGTCGCAAACATCTGTTTTCGAAGCTCAATATACGGTTGCTTTGAGCCTCCGTAAGGTGGCATGATTCGCTACCATAAAGCAGCATCGTTAGAATGCAAGCGTCGAATAAGCGGCATTTGGTTATAATTATATTAGTGGTTTATTTTGTTGTGCACAAATACGTATGTATATATTTGTGTGGTTTTGTTATATGCCATTTTGATGTTAGTCGCAAGTAGGGAATCCAATCCCGAGCCAAAATTTTGATCCCGGGATTTCGGGATTACAATTTGACAATCTCGGGATCCCGGGACTGGTGCCGGGATTGGCATTTTTTCCATTGTTAATATAAAATTTTTATATTTACAAATAACATTGATAAAATTGGTCAAAAATAAATCTAGTATGATTTATACTATTTAAGACATTTATTGTTAATATTGTATACGTTCAATCTTGGAAATACATAAGTTTAATGGAGTAAATAATATTGTAATATAAATAATAATGTAAATTTAATATGAGATTGCTGTTTCTGATAGTAAAGACTTAATGAATGGGTTAGCGAGATTTAAAATAGTAAAGCAAATCATGGCGTACTTATGGCCGTTCCGCTTCATAAATCTAATTAGTCAACCAAATATGAAACTGCCGTAAAACGTATGAGATCATGGTGGAATTACTTTGTTAATAGTGCGAAGCATTGTTTTTTTCCAATTTTTCTCATTTTTATTAATTTATGTGAAAAAATAAAATGAATCGGCAACTTACACATGGGTATAAATCAAACTTCATTCAAACTCAGTATATTTATTTTCTAATGTAGTTATTTGTTAATAAAAGTATTTTTTCTGTTATATTTTCGTTTTTATTTTAATTTTCCATAAAAGTCCAGGTAACAGTCCAGTTCCAAAAGTTCCAGGCCACTCTTTATATCGATGAATCGATTACAACATAATATGCGTCAAAGACAATCGCCGCTGCATCTTACCATTCAAATTCTGAGTCCCAAGTTCCATACATAGCATATTTAAAAGAGAAGGTTGAGCATTCGAAATTATTTATTTTGAGGCTTTGTTTAATATTTTAATAAACATCACTATTTTCTAATGATTTACAAAATATGATAATTAATAATTTAGCTAGGTTCTGAATAATATTAGAATTTTTTGTTGTTGCAATAATTCGCACACTGAGATCTATAGGGTCATAACTGTAAAAAACCCAAAAATAACTTATTAATACAGTTCGATAGAAAAAAAATCTATTTTTAATGCTATATGACATTAACTGCTACTTGGAAGCAGTGGCCTTCTACACAATTGTGTCCATGGTTATTTTATATTTCAAATTTTTATTTAGAGCTATATAGAAGCATTATCTTACATGAGACCCTTTGCCTAAAAAATATTTCATCTTTGGTACAATATTAATTATTGTGCTAGACCGCCTTATTTTTCAACAGTCTACTGCAATAATTAAATTGTGGTTAATTATTTAACATTCAAACTCAGATTACTCAAGATCATGATATTTGCAGTTATGACCCTATAGATCGCAGTGTACGATATATTAAGACATTATAATTTTCAATTTATGCTACCATTGTATCGAAGGCTTATTGGTATAATATTGCCTACGCTTTACTTTATACAAAACACAATTTCAAATAAATGTTTACTGCATTGTGTTAAATCCAAAATACACGAAAACATTTATGTGATTCAGCCATTCTTTCGACAAATGTTTACACTGTCAGAACACTTCTTTCAAAAATTTTCAATTGCCACGTTTTTGTGCAATTTCAATTGAAAAAAGTTTACTGATTAAAATACACGTAATAGTTTATAATCCGGGCTTAACTGCTGTTTGGTTTACATTTCATTTAAAACGAATACGTTGTTATTCACACCGCCTTCACTTATTGTGAAGAAAGTTTTTTTAATGCACGATTAGGATATTCCCTTAACAATGAAAATATTCTATAATATGTAGGTAAAATTTTACACAAAAACCTCTGAGGTCCACGATGAAGAATGTGACTGGGGAGAGAGAAAACTTCTGCAATGGAGAGTGTATGCACTTGATGGAGAACGATAAGGTGCTTTATTATAGCTAGTAAAGTCTTGTGGGGGTAAACCGGTTATGTGTTGCTTATGGGTGGCAAATTAAAGAATGAATACTGTCATAACAACTTTTGAAAGCAGTGGCAGTTTTCTATTAAGCAGTCACTTTGTTAAAAATTAACGATACCTTAGTTTAAATAAAAAAACAAGGGGGGCTCCAAATTTGTTAGTGCCACACCACAGATGGTGTTGTAAAAATCAATATGTGCAGTCACCAAATACGGAGATACATATATCGATCGAAAATGAGGTACAAAATATTTCTATCGAGCACCAGCACCAGCAATTTCTACAAATTATATTCTCAGTTCAATGAAAACAAATAAGTATGACTGACAAAGTTTAGTGTGCACTATTTATGTCGAATCTTAACAGTCTACCTCCACCCCTCACCTCTGATATACTTATTATTTTTTACAACACTAAAACATGTCTTTATCTTGAAATACAATACAACGTGGATTGTATTGTGCCTTTTTTAAAATAATATGTACATAAACAGAAACGTACCAATAAAAAACATGAACACATAGCAAACAAGTGCGCCTTTCCATCTATCGATTTTAATATTGGATCATATGTCAGGCAGATGTCGCCGGCCGTCGCTCGCCGGAAGCTCCCGGGTAGACATTGAGTGACGCGTGCTCTCGCTTCCGGTTTCACTTTCCGGTAGCACTTTCCGGGAAAGCCCCACCCCCTCCCCGAACCATCGGTGAAAACCTTGCGACTCTTTTGCCGCCCGATCGAGCGCTGTAATGGATTAAAACAATCGGACCCTTGCTGAGTGAATGGATTGATATGTGAAGTAGAAAAAACGATTCCCCGGAAGTTATATTATTTGCACCCGGTGTATCCGGTAAATCGATTTATTTTTCAGGTATTTTTATGAGCATTTTCAATTTTACATAGGTATTGCATTTCCGTCACAAATATTTATTATATACCTATTAACGTATTGAGTAGCGCAGCGTGCTGTTATACAAGTACATTATACATAGGTACTAAACTTTGCAAGTTATAAGGGTTAATAAACTATTAATTTGATACAGTTACTCAGGGGCGGCTCCACCTTACGGGTTCATAGGGACCATCCCCACATCGTTATCATGTCAAAAACGTGCGATATTTTTATCATTGACATAATATACCTACTTAATTAAATGATTAAATGAAATTATTTATTTATTTCATCTATCTAAACCCATCGCAATTTTAGAGAGATATTTATTATTATTATTATACAAATAAATAAAGCAATAATTGTAAATTATGTCATAACAAAATGATGATTACGCGGTATTAAAATAACTTTAATTAAATACGCCCTATTTCACGATGACACCTATGTACAAATTAAGAAAGCTATGGCGTCTATTTTTCACTAATCGGGGTCACTCAGTCCCATCCCGTCGCTGCCATACAAATCTTTTCCTACAAAGTATGTGAGTGCATTAGCGTTACTATACGCATACTAGGGACCGAATCAAATGACCCCATAGGTTAGTAAAAACGCTCGTTGTATGTTGTTGTTCAAAACTGATAATGGTAAATCTATAATAATAATTATTATTAATTACGTTAATATTTTTATGCACGATTTTTAGATGTGATTAATTAACGACTCAGATAATCATATTATTTAATCTGAAAAATTACTCATTTCCTTATTAATGAAATCATATTATTACAAGTTATTGTATAATAAAATGTGATAATGTAGGTAGGTATGTATATTTGATAATAATTAATGGCTAAACCCCACCACCTAGAAGGTCCTCGAGCCGCCACTACAGTTACTTACATAATAAGTATTCTTACTAGATAAACACAAATATAAAGGGCACCAGACAGTCATTCGACATTGTACCTACGCCGGATCTCATACGAGAGACTTCAATCATCTAATTAAAATATTATCACCAAAAATGTATAAAAAGGGCCAAGCACTTCGCGCTCTTGTCATTTATTTTAATGTTTTTATAACGTGTATTTGCATTTCCGATTCAATAACATTTATATTTTAACTTCCGTGAAAGCTTATTGTTTCTTGATCATACTCTCGCCATCTAGTCTAAATACATTCTTGAAGGTAAAATACCTGACGATTACCTTCAAGACGACAGTCTCTAAACGTAACATCTGTGAGTATTACATCAGGAGTTGCACAGAAGTCTTGTCTTTGGTATGGAGACGATGGAAATGCAATACCATCACCCCTCATCAGGTTCCTGTCAACCCAAGCTACCTGTTTCTTTTGCCTTCCTCCCCGAGGGACATAACAGTGCCATGGAAGGATGCATCATTTTATAAGGGTACGAATAACACTAGGCACTGATACCACGTCGGTTGAACTTTTGGATTCACACGTTTTTCCACAACACAAACAAAGACCCCTCAAAACCAACCGCCCCGCACTACACTTGGCCTGAGATTCTACGTATGGATGTGAAGCAACATCAGTTTTTTTATGCATGGGAATGTCTCAGCAGCAGATTCCCAAGACTAAGGTCACTACGCTCTCAAATGAGCTTTGACTGAGTTGATCGATTGACATAATTTAATAAAAAGTTCCATGAGAGAGAAAATCACTGAGAGCCCCAGGCAGAATCCAAGATTAATGATCATTAGATGAGAGATCTTAATGATAAGTTGCCGAAAAGCATGACTTAAGTATAGACTATACTGACTATAGAGTTAAGGAATCCTTATCCATAGACTTAAACCATACTTTTGTTATGAACACGTCCTCTTCTGAATTATCATTTACCACTGACAGCTGCTGTCAAAATAAATTCGCGTGTCTATAAAACAGTTCATACACTCATATTCATTTAACAATTTATCTCAACATGGATATTGATAATGTCAATTCGTTTAGCATGTACATGCAGAATATTATTTTACTTTTTATACGCCAGTCCGCAGAAATACAAGATGCCAGACAGAATGACACTAGACGCTAGTGTTACCATGTTTAAAAAAATATCTTGCGGTGCCTGTGAAATCACGTATAATGACTGATAACGGAAACATAAGAGTATTATAATTAAATATTAATTATATATTTATAGTTATTGCATTTATAAAGTGTAGTTGTCATATTTTTGTCACCGTTTAACAATTAAAAAATAATTTACCTAAACTATAGGAAAGAGAATTTTGAAGTGTGGTATTATTTTCGATAGAAAAAAAAAGAACGAAGCTAGGTGTACCATAGACAACATGATCTTAACTAAGGGCATATTTCTGCATAGTGTTTTCTGCTAAGGAAATTTTAGTTATGATAAATGTTTCTGCATTCCGCTCTGAGAAGTAACATAAAATAAATGAATTTAATGCTATGGATATAATACAAAAAACAAAGTTAAAACAATACGGATACATAAAAACAATGTGAAGAGATCTTCACCTTCGCAATAAGAACATCCAAATCCGTTATCCAAGATTACGGTCAATGTGGCAGCGCTTTTCCACACAACTATCTTGGATGACCGTCGCCATACGGCCTTGATTGCCAACTTTTACGGAGACACTTATATAGAAATACACTTAAATAACTTGCAACGATTAAGGCATGCGCCGTATTCACAGCATCTATGCGACGCGTAAACGTCTACAGAAATACTATCGATAGAACAAACAAATCAGCGTCTTTGCATGTCCCACAAGAACGCGTCCAAAAACGCATTTTTTATCCACAACAACATCAGACTCTAGGTGACTTATTAATTTTTGACTAAATTGTCTAAAATAGTTACTGATTTCTAAAAGTAACATATAATGTAATGGTTGAGCCAAATTGTGGTCGCATTCATTTTTCGTCCCCCCTACTCAAAGTCCCTTATTTATTATTGTTACAAGACCAGACGATGTGCAATTATGGGTCATAAGAAAACCGTAATTGCGAACAACATTCTGTTACTCCAAAACGGCCGAAAGCGTAAGGCTTGCTAAAGCTGTCGAGTTATATACGATACGATACGAACGAGGCCGTGTTAGATACAAAGTGATTTAAGAGTTAGTTCAAGACACTGGTGTGTGTGCCTGTCAACGCTAAACCACATTATTGGTCAATTCAATCCTACAGACACACATATCCTCATCATCATTCATAAACCACAATATCATCCATAAACAGTGTACTGTAAATCACACAAACAATACCGCGCGAGTAACAGTGCAACCAGACCACGGCTGGCATCCTGTTAAATCTTCCCCACCCCTAGATCCGGAATCCTCCATCGCCTTCAAAATTATACAGTCCACCGCTAAAAGCGCCACCATTTAAAGTATAAGCAACATATTTAACAGCAAAAAGAATTTTTCATAAGCATACACTTTCCGCAATCATAGTAATAAACCGGTAAGAAAATGAAATTTCTACTTTAATAAATAATAAAAAGCGCGCATGTGCCTTAATATCTGTGAAAATTTTCACGGCAAGTGCGTATATTAAAAGTTTTCTTTTCATATTTTTTCATGAGTCCACCATTTTACGGGATTTACGGGCATTATCGTGTCAGTACCTATTTATTTTCACCTCATAAAAGTATGAAAACCTTTTTCATACTTTTCAAACTTTCCAACACCACTTACCTGACATTTTCAGTTGTCATAAACAGTTTTAGCGGTAAATGAGGAGGAGGAGGTAAAGTCTTGGTTGCTTGTAGGCTTCGAGAAGAGAGTTTATTATCGATACAAGTATAGGGATATAGAATTACAAATTAAATATCTATTTTCCATAGTGTCAAATTATAGCAAATTCGGTGAAGGAGCTGACCTCAATAATAAATTCTGCATATCGGTTTTCACTTAGTCAGTCATCCATTGACGCAAACTCCAAACTCGATTATTTCAATAAAAAGAATATTATTTTGATTGTATAAATAGCGAATAACAATTCATCGGAAATGTCATTCGAATATACGTTCCCGGTCTGTTAGTATCGTAATCTCCGTATTGTCCCACACGACATCTCATTGTACCGATATGCGGACCTCGGATCCGTACCTATCATAAGTTTAGTTTTGTAACATAACTACTGTAACATACTATTGTACCGACCGTTACGCCTCAAATAAAACTCGCTCCTACATCCATCTTCGACTTCTTCATCATCATCCTTAACACCATGACCCAAATCGAACCCCACAGTGGTGATCCACATAGAACCCCATACAATAATACAATAATAATAAAGATTATACCGTGAGATTATAATCGCGGCTACGGATGTGCTGGTGAGATTGATATGATCAAGAGATTGATTATATTAATGAACTGAGAGACTTGATTTGAGTGAAACGTTGGTTGACTATATCTAGCGAAGAACTAGTGACAATAGTAGTGCGTCGCATGATGGACTCGATGAGTGAGTGAGGATTCATGCATTGTCCTTCCAATTTATACAAATATAGTACCTACATATATTACAAGAAATATTGTCGCAATTAACAAATCATAACAGACCCTACTGATCTAGTTATGATTGAGGAATTGCTGATGATCGTTATCGCTCTATTGTTTTGTTTTGATAAAATAAACATACATATTAAAGTATCACTCATTTAACGCTGAAAAATAAATGTATATAAATAAAAAGGATTTCAAGTTATACACATTTATATTTTTTATAAAAATCGATGTTTTTTAAATAGATATAAAAAATATTAAAACTATGAATTAGTCAAAAATGTCTTAAGTGATGCTTAGAAAACTTAATAAACTAAATTTGAATAATATATATGACCATAAAATATATGTAATAATAGGGTGTGGTACGATTCAACAAATTCACATTTTATTACCTTTTTTACAATTGTAAGTTTATCTTTGACTTAAAATAAAAAATATTTTTCTTTTTAATGTTTTCAGATACATATTGATTAATTAATAAAGTTGAAATTTTAAATTATCAAAAAAAAATCTCAAATTGCAAGCTTCGTATTTTTCCGCTAGGTGCCTCTTTAAAAACGGCTCAGTAAAAACTTCACCTTAAATACGAAAAAAATGTACCGATAAAACCTACTTACTAATTTTATTCATTCTACAGCGTCAAAAAGTTTAAATTAAAAAAAATTTCACCGGTAGAAATGCCCAAAAAATAATATTTTCTCATCGTTATAGATTTTTGTGTGCTTACCGCGTGTACTTTCTCCTTCTTTCCTCGACGTTCATCGTTCATTATAAAGGCAATTCTCAAAACATATCTGCATAGCTATATAGCTACGAATAATAGCATAGAAATGGCCTTTGCAATGCGCGAAACGTCAAGGAAAGAAGGAGGAAGAACACAAGGAGGGTGAAAACCCAAAAATCGTATCAAGTATAAAGTATCAAACATTGTATTAATATTTTCTGCGTATACCTGCAACTAATTGCAAAGGCGTATTTTTTTCAAAAAGATTTTTTCTTTTGGTTATAATGTATTTTCTCAGAAGTGTTTTCAAAATTATGTATGTTCAATTATGTTTTTAAATTTAAATATTTTATTACATTGCAGGAGGAAATATTAATTAGTCCAAATGAAAATCCGACTTTGATAACCCTTAATAACTGTCAACTGAATAACTGTAGTCATCAACACCGTTTTAATAAGTTTAGATTAGGGGATGAATAATTAGCGTTAACTGTTATTCATATTGTATTTAATGTATTATCTATTATATAAGTAAATATGATATTGTAATCCACATTACAGTAACATAGTGTGGTATATAATAAAATAATAATTGGCTTATAGACTTCTCAATCGCTGACGTCGTAAGCAATATAAGGCGGAGGGCATAGGGCGTAAGGCGTAAGGCGTAGACCTCTCCATAGCAAACAATAGCGAAGTGAGGGTTGTGTAACAATATTAATATCTGCTTTCCTCCGCCGCCATGTTGCTTTTAATATACGGTCTTATGAAAAATAGGGAGAAGGAAAAACGTTTAGTAAAGTGCCTTTATACAGTCGGTCGAAATGGATTTTACACAACCTAAAATATAATAACAGCCGTATGCATAGAGTCTCGAACCGCATTCAACGCAGTTAGTGGTTTATCGGCCGAATAAGAAAAATGCATACGTCACGAAGTGCGTACAGGAATGCACACTAAACTTAAAATGGCGGTGATCTGTCAGTGTCGCTTTAATATACAACTAAAATGAGTTCATCACAACAAGCGTTTTGTAGGTTTAGTTCGTCTTGATTGAAGTTAACTGCCCGTCGTCGTTGGGCTTATAGATGGATTCATGATGGTAAAAATGCTAAAATTGTAAAAATGTATACAGATATTGAGGATCGATGGAAATGTCAATATTGACAATGAGCCCGCAAAGCTATACTGCCATATTATGGGAATTTTTACTGTGTATACTTTATCTTTTTGTGCATTAATAAGTATAAAATAAATATGATATTATGATAATTGATAATTATTCATTTATAATTATTAAATTTATATGGTACCGTTTGCACACTTTTACACCTATTAACAATTTCAAAATTAAAAATTAATTATCGGGGAATCAAAATTTCAAAGATGGTAACATTAGTCACGGCATGACGCGTATTACGTCAGCGACGTGACGTCACTATTCAACGGACTCTATTTAGGTATATGCATGCAAATTTGCATTAAATAGCTTGAATGCAGTTTGCTGTTATATGCATACGCCAGTTAGTCTCTAAAAGAAAAATATTGTGAAGAATCTTTGAAAAAACTTTAGAACACGGAGCTTAAATGAAACAAACCATGAGCTAGACGCCTCTCACAAACCATTTCTCTGTATTCGCGCCAGTATAGAGTAAACCAGTAGCGTTGGGTAGAGGCTGTTAATATCGGCCATAAATAGTGCACACTAAACTTTGTCAGTCATACGTACATATTTGTTTTCATTCAAGTAAATCCACAATTTACAGATGGTGTTGATAAGTTATTAAAATTGAATTAAACCCTGCGAAAACCAAGCCATAATAGATAATAGTTAAAAAAAATACTCGTCTATCTATAAAATAACTAAAATGGTGCATTTAAATCATACATCATTTTGGATATTTTATAGATAGAATAATATTTTTTTATCTATTATAGTTTTGTTTAGGCAGGGCATAATGAATTTTAAAAAAATGACCAGCAATATGTGTAATATATATTTTTATATAATATATTTTTTTTGTCGGATCGCCCAAAATATACCAAAACTAGAATGGTTTTGTTTAGGCAGGGTTTAATTGATTTTTAAAAACTAACTAACACCATCTGTAAATTGTAGTCTTAGTTCAATAAAAACAAATACGTATGACTAACAAATTTTAATGTTCACTTAACATCCACCCTTCGTCACTGGGGTAAACAGATGAACAGGGTTGAAAAATAAACTCTATTATTTAGATTTTAACAAAGATGCAGTTATTGTAAATTGGCGTTCACGCCTTTGACTTATTCTATTAACGTTTGGGTTTTATATATCATGTAGAAGTCATTGATTTGTATTTAGGTTATATTCGGTAAGTACCTACCCAGAATTCTAATCCACCATTAAAGAAGCTTGCTAATTCTGATTCGAATCAGACAAGATCCACACCACAGTTTGCCTCAATTTAATTGTCTTCAAATTATAGCGCCGTATGGTCTAACCATTAAAGTACACAGGATATCGAGGTCCCTTGATCATTTCCTTGACGGAATTTAAAATACCTCAGATACGGAAGTTATTAGCAACAATTTCCATGAGTCATATATGGATATATCTAGATTTTGATCACCAGGGAACTCAGAAATAATGGGAACTGAAATACCTAATTGGTAAGGAGAAGCAGGCAACCGATCTCGAGTAAGGAAGAATACGGGATAAATTTAAATACGTGTCAAGAATACGTCAAATACTGACAACTGCTCTCGGATTATGTATAGACTATAGGTACCACATTTTAACACAATACACAGAACCATGTTTTATACTTAATTAACTAAAAATAAATTACCACTGACTTTATGTTTAACACAAAAAATAGCAATTTTAGCAACACGGTTATCGACGCTTAGTTAAGCAATAAGGTAAGATTTGGCAGCTACACCGTAGCAAACTATCTCCCACATCTGTAAAACTTTTATCTTTCACTAGCGCGTGTCGCAGAGATTATAAGGGTGCCGAATAGTTTCTCATTCGCACTTATGCATCGTTTTTGTTCAGGCCTTGATTGACGCTCATTTAATATTGGTATATTACACACACTATTGCACGTCTATAATGCGTGGTTCATTTTTGTAGGACACTCACACATTCAAAACACTGCTTCAAAATTTACTGTATTGGTATATAGCCTATCGGAATTCTTTTTATTATCTGTTCTGTGCATCCAAACCATTGTACACGTTATGGTCAGAGACGTCCCTAGGTAAAGTATCGCCCTAACACTGACATAGCATGCCGTCAACGTCCACTATTACTACTTACCTATATTCGGCTTAAGCAGATAAATACACCACAAATCTTAAAATAAACAAACACACTACATATCGGGAATAAAACCTACTTTCAAAAAAGCATTGGTTTTAGGTATTTGAAGGTTTATGGCACTGACAGGTTTGGAGACAGTGAATGATGTGATTTAGAATGCCACTCTGTCCAACCTCGTTTATGAGTTACCTATAAGTATCAATACATATAGTAAAAACTAAACAATAATGCGGTCGGTCGATAGTGTGCGTGCGTATGGGGAGCCGTGATAAATGCATGGCAGCCGATGACCGCGTATTCGTACGTATACGGACATGTTATACAATCGACGAACCGCATCGTTGTTTCGTTTTTACTGTACCTACCTATTGATTTATTAGGAAGGCTATGTCGTAGGTATTAGAAAAGAATAGAAAAGAATAAAAAACGTAAATCCAAGAAATAATATCTGTATTTAAAATTTATTTTTATTAAAATATTTCTCTTCGGTTGTATCTACGTAAGTTACTTTTTAAACCGCAGGAGGGCAGTGCTGGTGAAATTTATAAGGGAAGGCTTAAAAACCGTGCTCGTGAAAAGTGTACATTTAATTAACAACGACTTTTAATTATTAAGTGATAATGAGTGTTCAAAATACACTGCACAACTGAATATAACATGAGAGTAATGGTGAATATAATGAAAACTTTGTGCTGTTGGTGAATGAGTGAAAAGTACAATTTTATTACTTACTGGTATAGTACACTAGTGTGATTGGCTGTAAATTCGAATGATATTCAAAATTCTTAGACAGAGACACCAATCCGTATAATCAAATATAATTTTTTTACCACGTTTTTCTTAGCACGTATTCTTGTTTCTCCGGTGGTTGTTTATCCAGTACAAATCTTGCAATCGAGTTTTAACTAACTTCCCGACTAGCTAGATATTTGAAACTTTTAGAATATATCAGGACACAATGCCAATGCATTCTTTTAGCCATCTTTAAGTAGAATTGAGTTAATTTTCAATTAATTCTGTTTTGTATGAAAAGTTAAAGTATGAGAAGAAATCCGTAATCCAATCCACTATTATTGGTTGCTAAGGGGGTGGTCCTAGCAATTAAATTATTAATATATACGTGCGTTACTATGGAAATCAAAATGACATTTCAGTATTCTATATTTTGTTTGTTTGTTGCAAAATAGCTAAAAAAATAATTAGCTGACAATTGCCTTATTTGTCCTAAACTATTAATACATAGAATTGTCAAGTTTATATGATTCAACAGAAAATTTAAAAACGTTGTATATGAAAAGTTCTTTTTATTTTGTAATTATTATTCTTGAATACAAAATTGCTAAATGGTCACCGTAAATATATACCCATTAAAACCAACCTGCCCAGTACCACGATCGGTCTTAATCTGGCGTATCACGAAACTCTATGCTTGGTGTGAAGCATCAGCATTTATTTATGACGGAGAATATCTCGGTGAGGCTTTTCTAAAATATCACTTAACAGGCGGCTTTCATGGTGGAGTGCGTAAGGCACTGGCCTTATACCCGGAAGCTCTGGGCACGATCCCAGTGAGGACACAATATATTTATGTGATTTTCTCAAAGCCTGGGTGTTTGTGATTGTTCAAAAATTACTAGCAACTAATATATCACATTTATCACACTATGTATTCAGGCAATTAATTATTACAATAAGTTAACCGTCTGAACTGTAAAAAAGTGCTATCTTTTATCAACCCCTCTTTTGGCTCTCTTGGCACGCTTATATCTCCGCACTATGCGTTAGAGTGTGATAGAATTTCTACGGCTGAATTAAATATTCTTTGTGAACTTCGCCGGTAAATATGGATTTGAATGATTAAATTCATTTAAAAACTGCGAGCAAGTGTTGTTGAAATTTATTATTTTTGTGTTAAATAATTATAATGTTAGTGGTAATTATTTTTAGTTATTTTTGTAGAACATAATATGGCTAACTATGTTGTGCTTAAATTGGGTTTCGGTCAAAATCTTGAAGGCCGGAATTCCGAAGGCCGAAATCCCGAATGCTGAATTCCCGAATGGCCGAAATCCCGAAAGCCTAAACCCGAAAGCCGAAAATCCGAAGGCCGAAATCCCGAATACCGAAATCCCGAACGCTGAAATCCCGAATGGCCGAAATCTCGAAGGCCAAAATCCCGTGAAAAAAATACAGACATTGATAATTGCGCAATCTTAACATTTATCTTGAATTGCGCAAATTTTACAAGAGAGACAAAAACTCGTTTGTTCTAAAAAATAGTTTTTGTCTCTTGTAAAATTTGCGCAATTTAAGGTAAGTGTTAAGATTGCGCAATTATTACTGTTTGTATCTTTTTATTTTTCGGGATTTCGGCCTTTGGGATTCCGGCCATTCGGGATTTCAGCATTCGGGATTTCGGCATTCGGGATTTCGTCCGGCACCCGTTTAAATTTGGTAGCCGTGCTGAGAAGCAACATGATTGTATAACGTTTCGTAGTTAAGTTACTAAAATCATGGTTCTACCGTGCGTTATACGCAAGAAACACGGCTTCAGTTTGCCGAACAATAGCCTCTCTCTATATATTATTACTCTGAGGTGAAAACGCAGTTTATTTTTTAACTAAATCCGCTTCTAGCCACGAGTAATATCTTATCATATTGTTATTTCTCAGAATAATCACTTTATCAGTCACTCATATTTGATAAATAATAATATTATATGTGTATTAAAAACTGTATACATACTCCAGTAAAGCACATAGCATCGATGACAGCGAAAACGATAATGCATACATAATTTAAAAAATATTGTAATATCATTACAATAATGATATTTATTATCAATATTACAATTTTTTTATTACAAAATACATTGAATAATTAATTTGATTATCTATTCCCAATGTCATACGACCGATAAAGTTTAGATAATACTGTTATTAATTAAATAAAAATGAATATTTTGTAAGTCACTCATATTAGGTAAAAAACATTCTTCGCTTGGAAAATTCTTCGCCGTATATATTGAAAGAAAATGTGATCTTTATGTATGTTCACTGCTAGATCGTATAATATATTTCTACTTATTACCACGTTTTTCTTAGCTCATATTCTTGTTTGTCCGGTGGTTTTTTATCCAGTATAATCTTGCAATCGATTTTTAACTAACTTCCCGACTAGCTAGACATTTGAAACTTTTGGAATATATCAGAACACGATGCCAATGCATTCTTTTAATAGTTTTAGCCATCTTTAAGTAGAATTGAATTCATTTTAAGTTAATTCTGTTTTGTATGAAAAGTTATTTCGGAAGAAATCCGTAATCTAATCCACTATTATTGGTTGCTAAGGGGGTGGTCCTAGCAACTAAATTATTAACATATACGTGCGTTACTCTGGAAATCAAAATGACATTTCAGTATTCTACATATGTTTGTTTGTTGTAAAATAGCAAAAAAATGATTTGTTGACAATTGCCTTATTGTTCTAAATTATGAATACATAGAATTGTCAAGTTTATAATATGATTCAACAGAAAATTTAAAAACGTAGTATATGAAAAGGTCTTTTTTTCTTGTAATTATTTTTAAATGATATTTTATGATTGAGTGTGCTTTTGAAAATTAATACTTTCGCAAGAGGGTGAAATTAGTTTAATTTTGTACCATTTTATTTGAATTGTTTTAAGCAATTTCATTTACAAATTGCAGATTTTGTAGGTTAGTTTCTAAAATTCAATTAAGCCATGTCATATTAGATAAATAGAAAAAAATATTCGTCTATCAATAAAATATCTCAAATCATCTATAACTTTAGATGTATTATGTATTCTTAATTCAACGAAAACCAATAATTATTATGACTAAAAATTATGGACTATTTTTGTCGGATTGCCTATTATACGAGGGTGGGTCAATAAGTCCTTAGAAAAGCCGACAGGTGGCGCGACTAGTACTGTAAGCGGTTTGTTTTCATGCAGCGGCACTACCGATTCAGTATGCTGCGAAGTTTCAATCAGATTGGTCGGGTTGTTGTGTGTTTTTCGTACATTTAAAAAAAAAAATTGCTTGTGGAAAATGGAAAATGGAGAAAATTGAGGTTAGAGCTGTTATTAAACATTTTAATATAAAAGGGTTAACAGCAAAGGAAATAAAAAATGAGTTGGATTTAGTTCACGGTATATCTGCTCCTTCACTTGCAACTATTTATAACTGGTTAAATGAATTTAAGCGTGGTCGTACATCAACAAAGGATGAACCACGCTCAGGACGTCCTGTAGAGGTGACTACACCAGAAATGATCAATAAAATCCACGATATGGTGTTAAGTGACCGAAGATTAAAGTTGAGTGAGATAATTGAGGTTACAGGGATCTCAAAAGGTAGCGTCATTTCTATTTTACATGACAAATTGGGCATGAAAAATATTTCTGCAAGATGGGTGCCGCGTTTGCTCACAGTCGACAATAAACGCAATAGGGTGGTGGCCTCTAAAGCCCTGTTATCGCTCATGCAACGCAATCCGGATGAATTTTTTCGTCGCTTTGTGACTAGATGAAACATGGATACACCACTATACTCCCGAGACGAAAGAACAGTCAAAGCAGTGGATTGCGAAGGCAAACCATGTCCAAAGAAGGCGAAAACCGTAAAATCAGCTGGTAAGGTTATGGCTACTGTATTTTGGGATGCACGTGAAATTATTTTCGTTGACTATTTGGAAAAAGGAAAAACAATAACAGGAGATTATTATGCATCTTTATTGGACCAGCTAAAAAACAAAATTGAAGAAAAACGGCCTCATTTAAACAGGAAAAAAATCCTCTTTCATCAGGACAATGCCCGTGTTCACACATGTTTACGATAAATGGCTAAAATTGAAGAATTGAAGTTCGAATTGGTCGACCACCCACCGTATTCGCCAGATTTAGCCCCCAGTGACTTTTTCCTTTTCCCAAACTTAAAAAAATGGCTAAGTGGACAACGTTTTTTTTCAAATGAAGAAGTCATCGATCGGACAAATGCTTATTTTGAGGACCTTCCGAAAACTTATTTTTCTGACGGTTTAAAAAAAATTGAGAAACGTCTAACCAAGTGTATTGAGCTCCAAGGAGATTATGTTGAGAAATAAAAAAAAAATACAAAAATAAAAACTGTTTTAATGCTTTTTTCTAAGGAATTATTGACCCACCCTCGTAGCATACCTAAACTATTATGGTTTGGTTTTAATTGGATTTTAAAAACTAACCAGCATCATTTTCAATTTGTATTCAAGAATAAAATATAAGATTAATTGATTGTACAGATTGGAGTAGGGATTGCAATACCGGTATTTCAATATTTATCAATACCGAAATACCGGTTTTAAAAATGCAAAATATCGGAATTTTCGGTATTAAAAAAAGTACACTCGTTTACGTTTTTGAAAATGAATTATAAGTTATGTGCTGCTAAAATGCAAATATATTGAGTGAATCTAACAGAGGTGAAAAAATAATAAAAACAAATTTCATCAAATATGTTTATATAAGTAATTGTCGCGGTGAATTATCATAATATTATTTCGAAATAGAAAACATCCGTGACAAAAATGTTCAATTATTCTATACTTATCGATGACTGTAAAAGCGTTGAATTTAAGAAGCATTCCATGCAGCCAATATATTCAAATTATTCGTAAAAAATCACTAGTTCTACAATTATGATCAATACATATTTTTAAATGTCAACATAATAAATTTAGGGTATGTAGGTTTTTGGTAGAAAATAATATTTAAAAAAAAAATTAATTACTATATTTATTGATAAGCACCTACTTCTGTTTTTTTTAAGTTAAAGAAATACCGGTATTCAATAAGAAATACCGAAAAACCGGTATTGACATTTTAATTCGGTATTGCAATCCCTAGATTGGAGTCTCTCGCTAAGAATTTTGAATATTTTTTACAACAACTATAACGAGTAAGTACCTAAGTATGACTAACAAAGTTAGTGTGACTATTTTTGTTGGATCTTACCTTAGCTATAGCTGCTTACCTTCACCCTTCGCCACTGCTGTATTTTAACAATTAATAAAGAAACTATCTTTTAAAATAAATCATGATGCTTTTTATAATATGTAATTATTGAACATACATAATTTTTAAAACATTTCTGAGAAAATATAATATAACCAATAAAAAAAATCTTTTCTGAAAAAAATTCGACACTTAGCAGGAATCGAACCTGCGTCTCTCGGGATTCGCGCCCACGCACATTTACCACAATACTATAGGTATCCTATCTAATTCCGAAAAAAAATAACTAATGGCTCTGAGGCGCTATCCAAATTGAGTTACCATCAATAATCGGCTTTTGTATTTTTAAATCAATTTCAATAAAAGGAATGGGTACTGTTCGGTTATCAGGAATACAGCGGAAAACACATTTTGAAAATAGCCGATAAACTGGATTATTTATTAGGTTAACCTAACTAAACCTAACCTAACCTTACCTAACCTAAACTGAACTAGCCCTGATAACCGAACAGTACCAAAGAATGTTATATTCTTAAATCTTGTAAATTATTCGTTGAATAAAAAATAATTAACTTATTATTTATAATCCAATTATCGCTTACTTCGTTATTAAGACGGTACTTCAGTGAAACGGAAAATAATTTTCAACTATAGGTGCGACGAAATTTCGGGCTCGCTGGCAATCGGAGAGTGAACGTCGAGCTGTGAACACGTAAATTTGTTTCGTGATGGCGACGGGAGTATTAATTCCTAAATCTTGTAAAGATGACTAAAAACGTTACGCATTTACTTGAAAAAGAAAACATGTCAATGAATATATTATTATTGTTACTAATAGAACAATAAACAGAACAATAAATGGACGCGTGTTGGATTTATATGACAAAATATATTTCGTTCGGCACGCGTCATTTGCACAAACCGCGCATCGCATAGCCACGATCTTTTTAAACCAGGCTTCAACTGAGGTATCCGACCATGTCCGATCCTAATAGGATCATATGGGCCTCCACAGGGTAGAGGTTTGTATTAACATATATGAGTCGCTTAGAATCATAATTCACATATTCCAAAAATCAAGTTTTGAGATAATCGCTAAAAACCAACAGAGCACTATTTTTTGTAATTAGAAGAACAGTATTGAACTCCCTAGAATATTAATATATAAATAATAAAAGAATAACTTCTTTTTTTTTTTAAATATATATACATAATACTCCTAACGTTGCAGACATACAGCATACTATGAGAAATAGAGCTCTCCGATTGGTTAGGAAGGCGTTGGTGACAAAACTCTATTCTTTGAAATATACGACATATTACACCAACAATGAACTTTGTCAACGATTTTCACATGGTTTAAATTGACTTTTAATACTCAACTATTTTTCGGTATATAGATTAATTCATTTAGAATCACTTGGCATATTTAACTAAAAAACGACAAAATTGCAATATGTGAGTTATGATTCTAAGCGACTCATATATTTTTTTTTACGAGAAATGGATGTCAGCCACTTGCTCAACCTATTAGGTCCATACCCTGGACTCACACACAAATTGAAAAACAATATGTGTACTTGCCAGACCCAGGATTCGAACCCGAGACCCACGGCGTGATAGTTGAACGCTTAAGCCGCGCGGCCACCGTGGGTGCCAGGTAGGTATATATAGCCTTAAGATAATTGAATATTTTATATAAAACAAAACAAATGATTTAAAACGCAATGTAGTTCAATTATTAATAGGTAAGAGAGTGTTGTTTACTCAGAAGCAGGTAGTCATAGGTAAGGTTTTTTTTGGCTGAGTAAAATAATACATTGATATAAAACCGTTGTTAGTTTAGCGTTATCACAGTTTATAAAATGATAACAAATATGTCAGGTAGACACCTACTTATCTAACTGTAGATTGCTCAATAAACGTCCATTCATCAAACTGTGGGAAATTTAATATACGTTTTTAGACAATAATCACTTTTTCTTGGCTGTTCCAACATGGCTGAGGATTGTAATCACTTTTGAGCTACTAAGACTTTTCACCCCTCTCGATCCTGGTTGTATGTAAATTGTACATAGTATATTTCACCGTAGCACAGTTCGCCGTGAGCTTTCTTATCATAAGGAGATGACCGTATACTATACGGCAGGGACAGCCAGTGCGTCGATCGCGAAGGTGTTTTTGGTCGATCGCGAAGATAATAATAATATTGTACTATTTCTTGTTCAAACGAGTCAAAACTACTCGATGTTCCAGCTCTTAAAATCCTCTAATTCTTATCTCTTGAATACTCTTACATATCATTATCAAGAAAAACACTGGTGCGAAGAACACCATTGATGAGAACTTGGAAGAAATTCTACAGGAAAACATTAATAAAATAAATAAGTACTGTAAATTCCTATCCTTGCAATTTGACATGCCGGTAGATTACACGGATATTGCACAACTATGCGTTTTTATTCGATTGGTTTTTAAAGACATGTTTGCTTCAAAAGAATTATTAACAGTTTTACCAATGGTGGAACGATCCAAAAGAGAAGATATAATAATTAATGCATTTAAGTCGAATATTAATCGTACTCGATTTCCTATTCATAAACTAGTATCGGTAACGACTGATGGAGTTCCTGCTATGGTTGGGAATCGTGTTGGGTTTATTACTTTATGTAAAAATGAGGCAACAGTACCCACTTTTATCAGTTATCATTGCATTATACACCAGCAGGCATGGCTCCCACAAGGGAGGATCTGACAGGGCTCTAGCCTGAGTGGTGCCCGGCGTATCGAGTCGACCAGTTAAGTAAGAAAAACACAAACCACAAATTTGCTCAAGGGATATTTAAATTTTAAAATACGTGACTGTGCGATGCAATTTGATGTGATATGATTATTGATGTAATCAAGTATCAATGTATCGTTAATTCGATGTTTCTGTATCATTTTTTTTATATGTATAAAATATCTGTTTTCAAAATGCGTATTTGAATTATAAAAAACCAGTTTTTATTGTTCTCGCATGATATAATTACAAGTGATATCAGTCGATCGCCATAAATAATTTCGTCATCTAGTCGAGCCTAGAAAAAAAAATGTGGCCACCCCTGCTTTACGGTCATCTCTATAGCACCGAGATGAAAAAAAATACGTGTTGTTTTATTTTTCTAATTTAATTACATACCTATTTTTAACTGTCTTTCTCTTGTATTTCGGTAGTTTTTATTACGTATTTTGTAAGTGTTTTAGGTACAAGTTGGTTTACAAGAAGCCAGGCGGGAACCGCGCCAATTTTCATAGCCGATTTTGGCAAAATTCATGAATTCAAGAATGAAAACCTAACCCATCCTAACATAACCTAGCAAATAATCCAGTATACATTTCAATACACTAATATTAAATGAGCGTCATTGCATAAACCGAGAGCAGTGCCTGGTCAGTATTCGAAGTATGACGTATTCTTGACACGTGTTTAAGTTTATCCCGTATTCTTCCGCACTCGAGATCGGTTGCCTGCTTCTCCACACCCGTTACGTGTTTCAGTTCGTGTCCGGAAATGTGTACGTATGCAGTTCGCCATATCACACTTCACCGTGAAATGTTGTATCGGAAATATATGGTCGTATATTAAAGACCGTCCAACCTCTTTGGGTAGTATAGTACTGAGATAAAATTCAGTTCTAAATAAAACACGGTTTTTGTCGATTTACAGGAAGCCAGTGGCAAACAAATTTTGAAAATAGGCGATATACTGGATTATTTGTTAGGTTAGGATCTGATGTTAGGACAGAAATTGGTATATTATTATCTGCAATTCTCCACGAACAACGCGTAATTTTTATTTATTTTTACAACGTTTTTATTAGATCGAATTCTTGTTTGTCCGGTGGTTGTTTATCCAGTAGAAATCTTGGAATCGATTTTTAACTAACTTCCCGACTAGCTAGACATTTAAAACTTTTAGAATATATCAGAACACGATGCCAATGCATTCTTTTAATACCTTTAGCCATCTTTAAGTAGAATTGAATTCATTTTCAGTTAATTCTGTTTTGTATGAAAAGTTATTTCGGAAGAAATCCGTAAAAAGTAAAACACTATCATTGGTTGCTAGGGGTTTGGAGTCCTAGCAACTAAATTGTTAATATATAAGTGCGTTACTATGGAAATCAATATGAAATGTCAAAATTACATTTTTTCTGTATTTCTATCAAGTATAGTTCTTTTTGATCGCTTAAGCTAGTCAAGTCAAGTTTATATGATTCAACAGAAAATTTAAAAACGTTGTATATAAAATGTTCTTTTTATCTTGTAATAATTATTTCATCTCAGTACTTATAGAGATGACCGTATAGTACAGTATATACGGTCATCTCTTTCCGATAAGAAAGCGCACGGCGAACTGTGATACGGTCAAATAATATAATATGTACGATTTCCATGTAAACATTTCAGTTCCCATTATTTCTGAGTTCCCTAGGTAAGTACCACAGAACAGATAATAAATAGAATACTGATAGGCTATATTAGATACGCCGCATGTTGATGCAGGGTTTTTGAATGTGTGAGTGTCCTACGAAAATGAAGCATGCATTATGCACGTGCAATAGTGTGTGTAATACACCAACATTAAATGAGCGTAAATGCATAAACCGAGAGCAGTTGTCAATATTCGACGCACAACGTATTCTTGATACGTGTGTAAGTTTAACTCGGATTCTTCCTTACTCGAGTCGGTTACCTGCTATCGCCTTAGAGCGGAATGCAGAAACATTTTTCATAACTAAAATTTCCTTAGCAGAAAACACTATGCTCTGCAGAAACATTGTCCTTAGTTAAGATCATTTCTATTGAAAATAATACCATATTTAAAAATTCTCTTTCCTATAGATTAGGTAAATTATTTTATAATTGTTAAACGATGACAATTTATAAATGCAATAACTATAAATACATATTAATATTTAATTATAATACTCTTATGTTTCCGTTATAAGTCATATACATAATTCCACAGGCACCGCAAGATATTTTTTTTAACATGGTAACACTAGCGTCAAGTGTCATTCTATCACCTGGCATCTTGTATTTCTGCGGGCTGGCGTATAAAAGTAAAATAATATTCTGTAAGTACATGCCAAACGAATTAACACTATCAATATCCATATTGAGATACATTGTTAAATGAATTTGAGTGTATGAACTGTTTTATAGACATGCGAATTTATTTTGACAGCAGCTGTCAGTGGTAAATGGTAATACAGAAGGGGCGTGTTCATAACAAAAGTAGTCTATGGTTAAGGATTCCTTAACTCTATATTCAGGATTGTCTTTAGTTAAGTCATGCTTTTCGGCGACTTATCCTTAGGATCGAAATCTTAGATTGTGCATGCCGCTCTTACCTGCTAGGTATTTCATTTCCCATTATTTCTGAGTTCCCTGGTAAGTACCTAATACGGCATCATAATTATTATTAAATATATCGTATTCAATAACGTTTAAGTACCTCAGTGTAGCATATATCATGTCCCAGGTAAGTGATAAAGTAAAAATGTTTCTATGTACGGTATCGATGTATGGTTTATATATTATTTTTTTCGATTTATTGATAGAACTTATATTCTGATAACGGCTGATAAGGATAAACATCGTCGCCATAAAACTACTGCATTATAAATAAATTGTAATGGCACGATATAACGGATATATTTCAATATATTTTAACGAATCTATGAATATCCTTCGCCGCATATATTTCATCACCATCATCAGCCTGAATCTATTCACTGCTGGATGAAGGCCTCTTCAAGCTGCTTCCTCTTCTCTCGGTCCTGTGCATTGCGTTGCCACGTACTTCCGCAGAACTTTATCATTTCATCGATCCAGCGGCCTCTAGGTCTACCTTGCGGACGTTTTGTACTTCTTGGATACCACTGGATGACTAGATTTGTCCAACGATTGTCTCTTCTTCGTGCTATGTGTCCAGCCCATCTCCATTTAAGGCTTTTAATAAACTCTATTACATCGCAAACCCTTGTCTGCTTCCTTATCCACTCATTCCTCTTCTTGTCCTTTCGCGTTATGCCCAGCATGCACCTCTCCATACCACGTTGTGCTACTCTAAGTTTCTGGATCTCTATTTTACTTATGGTCCATGTTTCACACGCATATGTGATCACGGGAAGCACACACTGATTGAACACTTTGCGCTTTAGGCACGGTGGAAGGTCACTTTTGAAGACATTATTCAGGCGGCCAAAAGCACTCCAGCCTAGCTTTACTCTGCGAACAATTTCATCAAATATACATCCATCTATCTAAAAATATTTCATAATGTACAGTATATTTTGGAATAACACATGTATTAACTAGATAGCATAAGAATGGAGTTTTTAAAGTTCGGGTGGGTTCGCAAGTTTTCGGTCAGTTACGAAAACTACACCATAATATACATATGTTACGCCGAATGTGCGAAATTGACTATTACATGAAATGGGCAGAATTTTGCCTAATTCATGTAATTGTCAAGCCCGTTGCCTTATTCATGAATTAGGTAAATTATCTGCCGAGTGCGTGAATTCGCCAGGGTATGGAATTCTTAAACTGTCAACATGACAGTAGAAAAAGTAAATTTAATACGGATGATTTTATAGTTATAATTCGACATAATATAATGTTATTATTATTAGGTTAGGTTTGGTTAGGTTTTGTAATTCTGAATTCAACTGAATGTCCATTTCGAGGTTAGCTAACAAGTGTCAACAAACTATGAAATCATACTATCACATTAAACAAACAATCGACCATTGCACGATTGATACCCAAGCACGAATCAAATCGCGAAAATACCTTTTAGTATAGAAAATACCTTATAGTTCTAGTTTTTTTTGGGCATAGTAAATGGATATGAACATCATTGTAGTTATTGATTGGTATATTTTTATATAATCAATGACATTTGACACATTTGGTTAGTTTGATTAGTTGCTAAATACACCACCGGAGCGCGACCATCTATTTTGACCAATGCATGATCATTTGACACATTTGGTTTAGTTGCAAAAAACACCACCGTAGCGCTACTATCTAATAAATTTGTCCAATGCATGAATTAGGCAGAAAAATTACTGCCGAATTCACGCACTTTGCGGATATTTTGCCTAATTCATGAATAAGGTAACGGGCTTGCATTTTTAATGATTTAGGCAAAATTTTGCCCAATTCATTTAATAGTCAATTTCGCACATTCGGCGTAACATATATATTTTTACACAGAGCGGAGGTTTGTATTAACAGATTTTATTTTTACGAGAAATGGATGTCAGCCACTAATTGCTCAATCTATTAGGTCCATACTCTGACTCATACACAAATTGAAAAACAATGTGTGTACTTGCCAGACCCAGGATTCGAACCTGGTCCCCTCAACCAATGACATGAATATGGACGAAGCATCTAGACAATAAAATGACACTCACTTTGTGTCGGGTCTGCCGGATGGCGAAATTCGTATTTTAATATCGGTATCCTACGCTCAAATGAACATTCTTCTTGCAAGCGGTCTGGCGACACCGCTGGGTCTGCCCATACAAAATTTCTGACTGTCAGGTTTCGACTCCACCGTTATTATTGTGTTACAAAATGCCAATGTGCCTAGTTAAAAATTGTAAAAAAATCTACTAAACACTCCAAGAAAGATGGGATATCACTATGCATGTGTTCGTATTATTTATTATTTATAAAATGCCATTTTAAGATAATGTTTATTCAATGCAATTAAATGACAGGAACCATTGGACGGTCAGTCGCCTGTGATTCGCTGGGATCACTTGCGTCTAATCTCCGAGAAGTCGTAAGTAACCGAGAATCTGTTTCTAACGCAATGAGTCATGACACTAATACGCCATTACAATAAAGGTTATATAACTATAAATTCTCGAAGCTTGTATTGCATAATGGAAACGGATACGTCAATGGTCACGTGACATCTACCTATACATCTGTGAATGACTTTCATGCACAATTTCTCGTGCGCGCCGGGTATGAAGTGAGTCGTCCATTTAATATGTCATTGCCCTCGACACTATAGACCGGCGCTTAAGCCACACGGCCATCGTGGGTGTTATTATTACACTTACACCATATTACACTTAGCAAATCATTAAAATTACTTTTAATATGATGAATCAACGATCAACCCAAATTCAAGTCAGTGCGTAGTATTCCTGAATGTGGGTCTATAAAGTTTTCTGCAAGCTTATTTTAGAGCGTGTCCAGAAGAAATTTTAAGACATAAGTGTAATTTTATTTTTCTTTCAACAATAATTATTCATGATTACTTTCCGGCTGCCTTTCGATAAGGCATGCTCAATTTTAACTCCCTTGAATCTCGCAGGTCACTTCTACTCTTGAGACATTTTCCCTGCTATCACGAGCGATTTATTTTCAACCATGGTGTCTTAAAGAATTAAAATTTGCTTGTCACAGCCATCACCACCAAGGCCTGAACAAAAACGATGCATAAGTGCGAGTGAGAAAGTATTCGGTACCCTTATAATCTCTGCGACACGCGCTAGATTAAGATAAAAGGTTTACAGATCTGGGAGATGGTTTGCTACGGTGTAACCGGCAAATCTTCGCTTATTGCATAACTAAGCATCGATAACCGTGTTGCTAAAATTTATATTTCTTGTGTTAAAGTCAGTGGTAAATATTTTTAGTTAATTAAGTAGAAAAGATGGTTCTGTGTGTTGTATTAAAATATGGTAGCCGTACTGATAAGCAAGAAGATAGTATTACGTTTCATAGGTAAGTTGATACATGTTCGTGATAATTTATTTGTATATTATATTATATTTTAATATAAGTGACCTAGTGTTTCTTTAAAATAACTTAAACTATGGATATCTTTACATAATGGTTGCATTTTGACCGCTTAAAAATACTATATAACGTAAAAAAAATAGAAAATTATATTCTAATTCTGAGCGTCTAGTGCGAGCACTAACAAAATGGTCTATGGTCTCGAACATTTGTAGACGAATGCGTTCGCTCGCCCACAAACCAAACGCACGGCACGCGGTTTCATTTAGCAATGCAACGGGTGGCGTCTAGATGTATCTATAGTCTATGATTACCACCTATTCTGGGTCAGCACTGTTTTCTCAAGTCAAGCCTATCAGGCACCATTAGCGAGTGGTACGCTACTAGTGAATGCGCTCCCCAAATACATTGACATATTCTGTGATGTGCTGTGTATTTTGTTTTTGAAACTTTATTTTTCTATACTTATATAAAATTGTTTGTTTTTTTTATTTTTTCTTCTTCTCTCTTGTGAGGGTAATATTAATTGTTATAAAATATAAATCTCATATTGTGAACGTCCTGAATATTGATTTATAATATTCATAATGTTTTGTTGTCTTAAATAAATAAATAAAATAAAAAAGATGTGTTGGCTGAGAAAAATCCCTTCTTGGAAAATCATTCGTTTACCCCTACCCTTATGGGGTATTAGTAATTTGAATTCGACTTGCATGCAAATAACTTAGTGCATTCGTATCCGCTGTTATGCGCGTATGTAGTTTTTTTCAATGGAAGTAATGGCATATTAAACTTCTAAGAACATGATACTGCAGAGCTGCAGAATTAAGATCTGAATCTAATATACCTACGTATATTATCTTTATATGACGGCAGTCGCTGGATCAGAAAAGAATACATCTTTTTTCAACTGCCATCGTTTATCACTATTCTTCGTATTGCATCAATCTAGAAATTAAAAAGCGCATCTCGTCAAGCCTCATTTGCCATGGTTGTCTTGAATGTAAGCGTCTAGTACAGGGGTCGGCAAACTCTTGGACCAAAAGAGCCAAATATGAGTAGCAAGACGGTTAAATTTTTTTTCGAGAGCCATACATATATTTTTATAAATATGATTTATTTAAGTGAATTAATTACATGTTATAATTATTTATTTACAAAGTGAAGAACATTTACCGAATAAAACTAACGTAAATATATTATGTTTTTTATTGTTGATATTATAAATATGCTTTTTACAGAGTATGAATTACACACAATTTTCACGCATTCTTCATTTGTTCTACAAAAAAATGGTTTTTGTCACTCTTGTATAATGCGCAATTAAATATAAGTGTTGAGATTGCGCAATTATTGATGTTTGAATTTTTTTTATTTTTCGGGATTTCGGCCTTCGGGATTCCGGCCATTCGGGATTTCAGCATTCGGGATTTCGGCATTCGGATTTCGGCCATTCGGGATTTCAGCATTCGGGATTTTGGCCTTCGGGATTTCGTCCGGCACCCCAAATTCTCATTGGTTATTTGACTTCTCTAAATGCTCTTTACATTTTTCATGTTTGAAAATGATTGTTCACACACATATTATGTAGACTCGAATATAGTAAAAATAGCAAATGCAATTTGTTTCAACTAGTCATAATATGAGTTCGGATGGCTATTCCATGTATTAAAAATCATAGTATCTACCTTACGAAGATCTTTTAGAGCGCTCCATGTCTTATGAAATTAAATTGCATTTTTCTCTCTCCAAATCTTCAATTTTGATGGCAAGACCTGCAAATTTAGAGCTCCATTATTCGTTAAATTTACCAATTGTATTTAAAAAGTGCTCGTCTCCAACATCAAATGGAGACAAATTTAATTTGTCAACTTTTGCAATGGGCGGATTTAAAACAAATGCTAAGGTTTGTTTACCATTCTTGCAATCTCCGCATAATATATTCCCTCATATTTCATATACCTGTCCTAAAATAATCAGTGCTAATGAGGGCATTACTATTAATAGAGTTATTTATAGTATTTTCAAACTCTATTTATATGTTTCTGTTTTATTTGTTTATAAAAACCTTAGCGAAAAATGTTGTATTATTTAGGAATATTTTGCACTGAATGTGTTGTATGCGACTTTTGCATTCCAAAAAATGAGACATAACGTAAACAAACGATCATACCTTTTTTACATCAAGCATCACGGAGGAATAATTAGACTCGTGACAATGTCATTATATAATATAATAAGACAAGTGTACACATAAATGACAAATAATTAAAATTGTAAATTTTGTAAAAATCGTTAATTGGAAATTTGGCAAGAAAAGAGCCGCACGCCAATCCCCAAAGAGCCACATGTGGCTCGCGAGCCGCGATTTGCCGACCACTGGTCTAGTATGTTACAATAAAATGAACCATGTTGCAAATTCGATAACCAAGGAGTATTTATATAGGAGCTGTTAGCATCAGATGTTATTTCAAACCGATACGGGTAGGGTATCATTCAAAATATCAGTGGCGAAGGGTGGATGTAGGCTGTACCAACATAAATAGTGCACACTAAACTTTTTCAATCAAACGTATTTGTTTTCATTTAACTAAGACTATAATGTGTAGATAGTGTTTTTTAGTTTTTAAAATTCAATTAAATCCAGCCTAATTCCAGCTATAGTAGATAATTGTAAAAAAATATTCGTTTATCAGTAAACCGTACATAATTTTAGTTATGTTATAGATAGAAGAATATTTTATATCGATTATGGTTTAAATTTGGCAAGGCTTAATGAATTTTAAAAAACAAACCACCACCATATTAATATTATTTAATATGTATTCTTAGTTCAACGAAAACAAATAGTATGACTGAAAAAATGTGCACAATTCTTGTCGGATCGCCCATAAAATACCTAAACAATTATGGTTTGGTTTAGGTAAGGTTTAATTAATAGAATTTAAAAAACTAATCAGTACCATCTCAAAATTGTTTTCTTAGTTCAATGAAACCACATAAGTATGACTGACAAAGTTCAGTTTAGTTTAGTTTAGTAGGTACATACAAAGATTTCGTTTTTTTTCATTTTTTTTAAATACGCTGAGCATGCCCCCCGCATGCTCAGCGTACGTCAAAATGGAGCTTTTATGCTATTTTTAAAGCATGATCCTGGGCATTCCTTAACGTTGCGCGTTAACATGATCTTACTCTCTACTTCATTTATCGTTTGTCAATTTATGGCTACGGCCGTATGTTGAAGCTTAGTCACTGGGAAATGCCAATAGAAATGGCGTATTTCAAAAAAATATTACCTTATTCTTAGGTCAATAATTATTATAAAGCAAACATTATTCGTAGAATGTTTATCACATTTGAATGGTCAAAAACATAGCTTATAATCAATATCTTTAAAATTATCTTTAAATGTGTAAATCTTGCCCATTTTTTGAATAATAAAATGTCCAATTCTTGTCAAATTTGGGATCACAGAGATTATCAATATAATTTTTATTGTAAATAGTTCACTATAATAATGTCGACATAAATTTTACTAATAGTTTTATAAATGCTTTTAAAAATTAATAAATATAAAAAATCTTAACACCACTTCACATGGACTATATTCTAAAACATTAGAGCGAGAGGTTTAAAAGAATACTATTTTATATAGTAAAAATACTTAATGCAGTCATCAAATGTTTAAAATAAATATAAATGATAATAAGGCTTCAAAATGATGTAAATAGATTATCTACAACGTTTAAGGAATGTCCAGGATCATGCTTTGAAAATAGCATAAAAGCTCCATTTTGACGCACAAACGCTTTTCACCGTCTAAATCAAGAAAGGTATTTTGAAGTCATGAATGTAAAATGATTATTTATTTTATTATAAAGAAAACTCAAGTTTGACACAAAAATCTGTTTATTTATCTAATAAGGATTCACAACAGGTTTTTCTATTACGTTTTGATTCACTCAAGAAATAAATAGCTTTAGATATTATTCATATTTTTATAATCCATAACAATTTCTATTTTTGATACATTACAATCATTCACATAATATACTTCTATACACCCTTAAATTAATAAAATGTATTTAGTGATATTGCATTTATGACAGTGTAATGCAATATATAGTTATTTTTTTATATTTATTATCTACACATCTTATAGTAACTATTTTTTAAGAATAGTTAGTAATACATTTATTATTTTAAATACACGTTCATTCTATTATTGAAATTTTTCAATTCTAATATATAGATTTTATTTTATTTATATAATTAGTAGGAATGCATTTGGTGGGGCTCGTTTATGAATATTTACAATAAAAACTTAAAATAATAATATGTAATATGCGAAATAATGAGAATTCATAATATTTAATTGATACAATAATTAATAAATTGTAGGTATTGATTTTTTTTAATTGTTTGTTTTATATAATATATATAATAGCAGTGGCGTAACATGAAAGAAAATACTAATTCGATTGCATGATTACGTCACTATTTTGATAATAGGCAATCGGTAACTACTATCAGTTATTATGCCTACTCATTATTAGATTTTTATAATTTGATTGATATATTTTCTGAGTTTCGTTATTAATTTGATAATCCTCATTATATTTGCGTAGAAATGCACATAAATTCAAATGAAATTAACTTTGAAAAGTTATTTACATGTCTATATACCATAAACACGAAATTGAATTATTGTAACCATTAAAATATTTAAAAATATATTATACATAAGTCCATGCGTCATTGCGATATTACATTTTTTAAATTGTGTCCAAGAAAGCAAAGGAACTGCGGATTCTGACTTATCTCATTATTTAAATATTAAAATAATATGGACTGAGGAAAGGAAAAAGGAGTTACCCCCATTAAAAAAAATGTTTTATTTGATTGAATACGACTAAGTACACAGTGTGTCCAAAATGTGTTAGCTGCAAATATCGAAATGTAATCAAAATTTAGCATTTATTGTTTTAAAAAAAGAAGGAAGTGAAGTGGTAAAAAAGGCTTAACCATCATTTTTATCGGTTTTCTTTAATTATCTCAATAATTAATATCAGATTGGGAACATATAACACCAAGATAATTATTTTTATGCGCTTGGGGTTTGTGTATATTCTATATTTTAAACTTTGACCGAATAAGTACCATAAAAAATCGTTTTTGTGCCTCCGGTAAAATTTGATATGTGTGGGTTAAGTCCTTTTTCCTTTTAACAGTCGAATGGTACATTACATTTTGCAAACTTTCGACGTCTTATCTTGATTTTCTTTGACACCATAAGTAAAATGAAGAAATCATGAGATATGTACAGTTTTTACAATGGGTATCATGTCTTTATAGTCAGACTTTCCAAAAGCACTGTGTTTTCTACTCATATAACATTACTAAGTTTTTTTGTAATAATATTATATTCTGCATGCTTTTTTAGATGTTTAACCAGAGTAATCTGTTTTATAAGAAATAAAACACTGTTTTATTATTATTATTAGGTAATAAAAATGCTGTTGACATAGTCTTTCTATATGGGGACAATAATAAACTAAATGTTATATCCGTAAGTGAAGAAATACTAAGGTGAATAAGTAAACCAATTAAATTAATTTCAAGCAGATAAATTAGTTTTTTGATAGGTATATTCAATTTATTGTAATTATTCGAAAGCTTGAGAAAAATAATACAAATTAATTTTAATAAAAATAATAATATTCTTGGTGTACCCGAGGGTATACAAATTACTTTAATATAATATTATCATCATACTGTACCTGAGAGCCAGTGTATATTAAGTCTAAAAGAACACGAAAATTACGATTCTTCAGATCTATACGGTTGATATACTAACATCCACTTAACTGGTCGTCTTTTGAGGGCGTTATCATCTTCTGACATTCTTATAACAAAAGTATGACTGCAGTTATTATTATTTTATATTTAAGTATCTTTATAAATTAGGCATGAGGTGTGTAACAAACATTTTCTTGGTCTCAAATCCTGAGAAAATATAATCAAGAGGCATCGGGTATAATGCCTTCCAAGGAAGAAGGCAGTAACTCGCAAAATTTGTGAAATTGAGTTATGAATGGCATCCGTTAGGTAATTTTGAAAGCTATATATTCTTTCACTTTAAAATCAGTATTATCACTAAAATACCGTTAAAATCCTTAGTTAAAAAAATAGACATCTTCTAAAATAATACAATTTTTTTAGCAAAAAGGCTGTAATTCCACCTATTTAATTGCAGTTACGGCTTGTTTATTATTAACTTTTTTCGTATGTTAACATACTACTAAAAAAAATTATCACCGTTTTTTAATTAATTCACTGTACTAAAGTTTGGAAAAAAAAATCACATTATGTCATTTATCTCGAAAGTGTGTGAGGGTCAGTTACTGCCTTCTTTCTTAGAAGGGCAGTAATATAGCCTGGCTATAATACTTTGCATTACGAGCCGTTTCATTGTATTTCTCTAATCTATACATTAATAATTATTATTGTAAACAATGTAAACTGTATGATGTTTGTCTTGATATTCTATAAATATAAGCCGTTTTCTCTCTCATGTTCTTGTGCATTGGATTCGTCATACGCCTAGTACTTACAGTTTTGTAGTTTCCTGAACTTCAGTTTTTTTTATAAAAGATACGATAAATTTAGATTTTTAAAGTATGCACATATTTTTTCGAAAAATCGGACTTGAGATGCTCTGGCGCTGAGGTACAGATATCATAATTAAATATTATAATATGTAGGTAATTTTATAAACAATTTATGTAATCATATGGAATGTATTTATATACAATTTTACATAATATATAATGTAATCATACTTATTATAGAAAACATTATTCTTATAACAACTATACAAAGACTTACATAGTAAATGATTCAAACGATATGTATTTACAATGTTATTTTTTAATATTAATATAATAAATTGTTATTTTTGACTTAGTTTATCAACATTTTGTTACGATATTAACATAAAATTAAAATATTTTATAATACAATTAAGTATGCGGGTTAAACTGCGCCGAAAAGAAATAAATATTCGAAAAATTTAAAACCAGATACAGGGATGTCATCGTTAAATTCACTTAACTAAGCACCAGATGCTTAGTCATATTTATGTGCATAAAATGTATTTTAACCTTAGACGGATGAAAATTGACGTTTAGTCACAAGCGCCACTACACTTAGTAGCAGAATTGAAGAACCCAGATGACAGCTCTCAACATAATCATATATATATATATTATAGACCTATCGTATAGTTGCATAATTCTAGAACATACGATACTATAATTCGACTATTCCTTTACAATAAAGCAAAACTGTAGAGAGGTAACTACAGTAAAACCGATTATCTGTTGAAAATTAAACTAAATAAAATACTATACTATGCAGTATACGATATGCCGATTATTTTGACAGCTGCCACTTGAAATTATTAATTTTGCCACTAAATGTGGCGACGTTAGTCACTAAATGTCCTATTTCGGATGTCTAATATTAAGACAGTCGTAAGACCGCTGATTTACACGAAGTATCTCCAACGAATCGATAGCTTAAAGGTCAGCGCGCTCACTCACCCGAATAGTGACATCAGAGACAGTCATTAAACTACTGATATATTGACGAAATTGTATGCATCTAAATGGCTCTATATTCAAATTCGAGTTGAGTCAAGTTTTGTAATTGTTTATTGATTTTTTAAGTGTTTTTGTCGGAAATTCAATACAATTTATATTTCAATTTATTTTTTTGGATTATTCGTAGTACTCGTGTAGGTAATGTAAATATTTGTCCGCACAAATATTTTTGACTTGCGATCTTACCATATTTTTTGTTATTATGGAGGTATTCGTGGCATCATAATTTGACGAATTCATTTAGCGACTTTTAGTAAAGCAAAAAAAAATAAGTAAGTAGGTACATACTTATATTTTTTCAATCAAAGGCTAAACTTAACGATTCAGGATTTGTTTTTTGTTCGAAATTATTTATAATAATATACTTTTAACCTCTCATTTTTGCGGTAATATACAGTAATGAGTAAATATATGGGTTGCTATTAGTATTTTTTTTAAATTTAAAATAAACACGAATAGTCTATAAACGATAACTTTTTTAGAGATAGGCGAAGTAGCTAACGTTTCTTAAACAGTAATAGGTATATTTGATCTAACAATACTTTTCATTAGTCTACCACCAACATCTAGGCTGCGGAGGCATATGCCCTGGCTGACAAGGCGGCATGAGCAGTGGTGGAAGATCACCAGAACTCCTCGCTCCTGCGCACGGTCTGCCGTCTCTCACCAGCACAGGAACTGCGACCCTTCTCGGAGAAGCCATAGAGCTCTGTTCTTGCATGCCTTTCTCCTGATGCGCTCGTTTCGTTTTGTAACGATGATTCTGGAACCAGATCTTGACCTGCGTGGGAGTCAATCGTATTAAGCTGGCTAAATGTTCTCTTTCTGGTGCTGAAAGGTATCTTTGTTGGCGAAATCTTCTTTCTAGCTCATAAGTTTGTGCTTTGGAAAATAAGACTCGTCGTTTGCGCTTTTTATGCGCTTGTATTTGGCCGGGGATGTTTCCATCGTCTTCTTCGTCTTCCTGGTCATCGTCTTGAGGGTCTTCTGATTTTCTGATGCCTCCAAATGAACCAGTGGGAGTATCTGATGCTGCGGGTGAGGTACTGTCTGGGCTGGCTTGTTGACCCATCAAACCTGTCGACAAAGAAATTATAAATATTAATAATACGTTAATACACTAATAATTCGAAAGCCTTTATTTTAATACTCATTGTTTAAGATTAAGTGAAGCCCCATGAAAATGCGTAACACTTGAAAATAGAGAAACCATGGCACCTAGCCACGCTCTGCTAGGCCGATTGGAGACAGATTGGGCTTCGTGCTCTAGGCCCTAGGGGGCCTCGCGTTTTACAATATAGTGAAGTGGTGAAAATATTTTATATTTTACTACCTCACAATTTTTCACCAGCAAACCAAAAATTATTTCTTTTATCCAACGAATAAGACACAAAATTTGAGAATGTGACATTTTTGTGAATTGTGAATTTCATGTAACAACTACTACTAATTTAAATCATCGTAATTTAGTAAGATGCCCGTAACTTAATTGGAAAAGCATACCTACTGGCGCGAATCCAGCAGATACAGGTTCAAATCCCGTTGGGTGTCTTATTTTATTTTTTCTACAAAATGATTTTTTCTAGTGTGTATGAGATGTTTTCAACTTATGTATGTTCAAGTCTAAAAACATCAATTCTCAGGGCAGCTATTTGTAGGGTTGGTTTTCTGTGGATGTTTTTAAATTTGTATGTGTTCGTTAATTCTCAATAAACTAAAATTTAAAAACATTCCTGATTTAGTACAGAAAAGCAACCTTACAAATAGTTGCCCTGAGAATTGATGTTTTAGACTTATCAATATTCACTCCATGCACGCATTTATCAATACAATTAATAATAAACCATTTAAATATCAAGTACCTTGAAGGCATGTAAGTATTATATTGTTAAGAAGTTCCCCGTATTTCAATAAAATATTTTTACGACTCGTATGAATTTAAATAATATTAATTAGTACTTAATAAATAATTACAAGATAAAAAGAACTTTTTATATGCAACGTTTTTAAATTTTCTGTTGAATCATTTACTTAAACTTGACTTGACTAGCTTAAACGATCAAAAAAAATTGCACTTGATAAAATACTGAATAAATATAGAATACTGAAATGTCATTTTGACATTATATATTTATATAACGCACGTATATATTAATAATTTAGTTGCTAGACTCCAGAACCTTAGCAACCAATAATAGTGGATTGGATTACGGATTTCTTCCGAAATAACTTTTCATACAAAACAGAATTAACTGAAAATGAATTCAATTCTACTTAAGGATGGCTAAAAGTATTAAAAAATGCATTGGCATCGTGTTCTGATATATTCTAAAAGTTTCAAATGTCTAGCTAGTAAGGAAGTTAGTTAAAAATCGATTGCAAGATTTGTACTGGATAAACAAACACCGGACAAATAAGAATACGACCTAATAAAAACGTTATAAAATATCATTAATTCACCACCATTTTGGGTATACAATATACCTATTCAGAATTTTCTTTTAGTTCCTATGTAGTATAATACTAGGTGTATTATGTTATGATAGATATCTAGTCTAATATAATAAATTGATTTGATTTTTTCACTGCAATGGAATGGGTTATTCAATTTTTGAATTATTATTGAAATGCTTAATCAATGTGTATATATACAATAGTGAAATCATGATATTATATAAGTAATTCAGATGTTCTTTTATACTGGATTCATCAATCATCCATAACTGAAGCTAATTAATGGATTTATTTAACTGTGGGGTCACAGAAGCTTGGCGAAGAAATTTTATTTATATAACTAAAACTGATCTCATTAATCAAAATGAAAATGATAAAGTCTAGTTAAAGCTATTGTACTTACTGTACAATTTTTCTTCAAAGTGATTTTAATACAAATATGTATCTATAAATAGTTAATCGTTATTTTGTACCTACTTACTCTATTATCTCTGATATAATTTTATAGTATTCAGTCTAAAATGTTAGGTTCTGCATTGACTATTCAGTTTTCAAAGCTTTGATTAATTCTAATTTCTTAAAAATCATATACGGAAATTTTTACGTAAACAGTTCACCGCAGGACACTTATTCATGCGCCGCAGTACGTGAAACATGAGTTCATGTAACATTTAATCAAATGACGAGTTCTTCGTTGAACATTTCACCGTGGAGTATATTTGTACGTATGCTACAACATGTGGAAATATCTTTACTAGGTTAGATTAGATTAGGTTAGGGTTAATCTAATTGGAACAGTACTGTTTTTTGCAAACTATCGCCGCATTTTGTAAGATACGTACAAATGTATTCCACGGTGAAATGTTCAACGAATAACTCGACATTTGATAAAATGTTATACAAACTCATGTTTCACGTACTTCGGCGCACGAATAAGTGTCCCACGATGAACTCCATACGTGCAACTTACATGTAACCCTAAGCGATGGTGCCCATAGAACGCGTCGAGCGGGCGAAGTCGGCGTATTAAGTGTTTATTCATAACCATTATCACACGTCTCTCGCCGCGCATTACCCTTCACCTATGTAATAAGCGGCCCAAGCAGCACAACACAATTATTTTTACAGCGTCTCTCATAACAAAGCAATAAAAATATTATATTATTTCGGGGCTTGTAATAAATATTTACGACGACATTATTCAACCAGCGAAATATAATGACACGGAATAAAATAAAACAATGGGTTCTCTGTTATTAAATAATTGCTTTTCGCCCGTCGATCGACGACGCCTCGAGCAGCGTAATTTTGGTAGCCGTGTTCAATGAATGGACTTCTTTGTATTTTCATTAAATCGTATCGCCGAGAAGCGAAAAACGGTGACTCATGCGGCAAGCGGGGCGCAAGGCATCGTCAAGTCCAGTGGGCGCTGGCGTATTTGATTACGTTGTATTTTTAATGATTTACGCGCCACTTGTAGAAATTTTGCGCGAGCGCCGCACTCGCTGCGTCAGTGGGCTTTATGCCTTAAAATAGGATAAAAACATGGATACCACACGATTTTTAATTAAATTTGTAATAATTTATACAATAATAGACAAACCCGCGTACAGTTGTATTTTCAGTGACGTCCCGTGTGGGTATGCAGGCCATGCCTTGCATAGGGGCGGCACATTATAAAGGACGGCGAAAGAAGGAACAAATACAAATATATCAACTATTCAGCGCAGTGACAGTTTTCAACGGAGCAGACAATGCGGTCGCTTCATTAGAAAGTATTGACATCTTAGTTCAAAAAGTACATCGGAACATAAAAAATCCTGACAATATAACTATGGTTGTATACAATACAAAATATTGTACCTAATTGCCGTTTATCGAAGACAATTTTTTTCACAGGGGTGCCTCCAAACCTGTCAGTGGCAGACCTCCACGGTAGGTTTTGTGGAAATTCTCAGTGGATGGTGTGTACTGATGTTAATTAAAAGATTTTTTGTGTTTTTGCGTATTGAAAGATAGCCGAAAATTAGTAATAAATAGGTAAGTACCTATGTACCTAACGAACAATTTTAAGCTAAAAATTAAAGGAAACGGCATTTTAAGTTTTCTTAATGGTGGCATTTTGGATAGGGACGTCACTGTTTAATGTCAACATTTATTAATATGGATGTAGTTACAGAAGAGTGTATTTGACTGCATATTTTTCCGAATTTTCAGAATTCCGCCATTTTTGATTCATAGTGTTCGAAACACAGTATTCCTGATATTGATAATGAATCTGAAAAATTGGAAGCATCAGTTATTTGCTCTCAAATGTGCATAATTAACCTGGCGTTGGCTATGTCAATTGAGAAAACAATAACCTCTTGATTTGAGATAGGCAATTAATATTGTTTTCAACTCAATCGATTCGAATACGGAATAACCATATTATTATGTTCAAGAGTTTGAAAATATCTAATAACAAATCCACGTAATCCAGATACGGGTCGTTAATTTATAGGGTGAGGTGTCTTAGAATATCTCCCTCAGTCTTCTAAAAGTGACTAAAAAGAATTGTTCCGGGACAAAACTTTGACTATTTTCCAGTAGAGCAATTACAGAAAAATATACAACAAAACCAAGGAACTCAAAAATATTGTGAACTGAAATAACCAACGGGTGTGGAGTAACAGGCAACCGATCTCGAGTGTGGAAGAATATGGGATAAACTTAAACACGTGTCAAGAATACGCTTGTCCTTCATTCTGACAACTGCTCTCGGTTTATGCCACTGACAATCATTCATTATTGGTGTATTTGAAGGTTGCAACACACACTATTGCACTCTCTCATTCTCACTCACCTCACAGCGTCTTGTGTCGAGTTGATCGACTGTGTGGACGCAACGACGAGCATGCTTCCAAGTCAACATGCTCGATCGAGCAAAACCGTCGAGCAAGAACGTGCGTGGGTACTAGACTTAAAGGTGGACATTTCCACTTATGTCGTTTTGGCCTATCAATCTCGTTTTTAACTCAAGCAGTGCGGATATAGTAAAATACAAATTCTTCCAATGTTATCGTTTTTATTACAGGAAACAAACTTTATATAATAACCAAAGATTTCGTCATGTTAAAGAGTGTTTTCTTTGATATAATTCATAATAACTTACCATTATAGAGGTTTTTGTACAATCTCATTCGTAATAATTTGAATCAACAAACGACATTCCAATTTCAAATAAATCTCACACAATGGCGTGGCAGTATCATTTTATTTGAGGTGATGCGCTACCCTAATTGGCGGGAAATAGCTGGAAAAAAATGGCGTGACTGATCGTCCATTGTGGTGTTGCCATTGTTGAAAATGAAAGCGAAATAAGGCGGGACGGGTGTGAATCATTTTTTTTCATGCACCAACTTTTCCGCAGCTGCCGGCTATAATATATTATTACGATGTGTTTTTACTATTTAGTTAGGTACTATCAAAAGACTGCAACTCGAACTGGTCGTAAAGCATCATATATTTTAGTATTTTACTACAGTCGAACTTTGTTATTACGAGGAAGATGGGACCGTCTGAATTTGCTCGTTATAACCATTACTCATTATATCATTATACAACATTTTTCGCGCCACGTTATATTTAAGAGCGTGCTTCAGTGAGACGGCAAATAATTTTCAACAGTAGGTGCGACGAAATTTCTCACTAGTCGCCAATCGGAGACAGACAGTCGAGGTGTCTGCACGTCGATTTGTTTTGTCATGGCGTCGGATGAAAATATTCTTAAATCGTGTAAAGATGACTAAAAAACTTTACGTATGTACCTACTTAAAAAAGAAAACATGTCAATTAATATACTATTATTAGTAGTAATATAACAATAAAGATAACATTAAATGGACGCATGTTGGATTTTTACGACAAATTATATTTCGTTCGGCACGCGTCATTTGCACAATCAGCGCATCGCCTAGCCACGATCTATTTAGACCATGCCTCAACTGAAGTATAGCCTGAAGTATAGAACATAAAAAATCTGAAAACCATCTTAAAAATCCCCGAAACAAGCATGGCATTCATAAACTGCAAAATAAGTCGTTTATTGTAATGAACCGCCGGCGTTGATGGGTACCTACTGACTTCACAAAGCCTGGATTTTTACATGCAATTTCAACCATATGCGTGGATACTTTTTCAATGTTGTGGGCGAAAACACCAATTAGGTACTTCTACACTTACCTATTATCATAAACGTAACCCGATCCCGGCGGCATCCTGACCGGTCGGATTTTATTGCTTAGCGTCGAATGTCGAATTGTTTTTAAACGATCGACACATTAACAGTTTAAAAAAAATTGACGATAGTTTTGCTCGAAATACCCGATAAGTAGCTCGTTATAAAAGTGAATATGGAGAAAATCATAAACTAAAATGTCCACGAATGTTTCCTCATTAAATCCGAGATCTCGCTATTTCCGTGATCGTAATAACCGAGTTCGACTGTATATTCAACGAAATTTATTAATTTTCTGTTGTGTTATGCTAGTTTGACCACAATATAACAAGGGGATAGAAGGATGGTCGGGTGGAGATGAAGCCATTCGATTCGATACCTACTAGTATGGTATAATATCTACTAAAATATACACATACATTTTTATAGGAAAAATAAATATGAAACGTCAAATTTTAATTGGTGAGAGTTTTGTACTAAGTATTTGTAATATTGATAATAAGAATTGTTTTAAGTGGCCGGGGTTTCGTATTCGGGTATATTGTATTTTACTTGGGTAGGTATTTATTTTTATTTATTTTTACATAAGTACCTATACTTAGTGATTTTTTTTTTCGACCATGTCCGATCCTAATAGGATCATATGGTCCTCAACAGGGTAGAGGTTTGTATTAACAGATTTTGTTTTTTACGAGAAATGGATGTCAGCCACTTGCTCAACCTATTAGGTCCATACCCTGACTCTTACACAAATTGAAAAACAATATGTGTACTTGCCAGACCCAGGATTCGAACCTGATGAACATGGATGAAATTGGATGACAATTTTTGCGTAAAGTCAGACCACATTAATTATTATTGTACGTATCCAGATACATTATTTAAAATATTTTGATGAATAATCATAAATGTAACCGTACAAAGATGTTGGCTATAATCTTCTGACAGCATCGTTATATTAGTACCTACAGAAAATTATTCCGTTTATGGCTCCTAGTTCAACCACACATTGATGAATCGCCATCAAATGCTATATTACAGTTTACATATAAGACTCCCTCATGTTGTTTTGAATACATTTTTGTATGATATTTCAAACAATACTCTCGATACAGTGACCTGAAAATCAGAACGAGCTACCCTCGTCTAATAAATGGATGTACTTAACCCTCCTTGCTAGAGGGGTGGTAAATACAGTTTAAGTAGCAGTGAGATCTCGGGGCTTATTTGGTATGTTTCTATTTGTTGTGTGGATACATACCGAACCAATATAAAGTCGTGCTAATTTAACAGTCTACAAGTGATACTTCAACTGTAATCAGAAGAACTTTTCAAAATATCAATACATATTTTATATAAAATAATAAAATATTTGTAGTCAAAAGAAGATTTCATTTTTCATTTGTATTTTTTATAAAATGCATTCAATGCTGTCAACTCAAACAAGAATTCAATCAATCGTGTTAGAATCGATGTTAAATCTTGGTAGATACCAGATACGTATAATCCAAACAGGGAACTCAGAAATAATGGGAACTGAAATGGTAAGGAGTAGCAGGTAACCCATGTCGAGTAAGGAAGAACCGCGATAAGCTTAAACACGTGTCAAGAATACATCATACGTCGGATACTGACAACTGCTCTCGGTTTATGCATGCACGCTCAATTAATATTCATTGGTGTATTACACACACTATTGCACGTGAAAAATGCGTGTTCATTTTCGTAGGAAACTCACTCATTCAAAACCCTGCATCAAATGTAGCGTATTGAATATAGCCTATCGGAATTCTATTTATTATCTGTTCTGTATATCCAAACCATTGTACACGTTATGGTCAGAGACGTCCCTAGGTAAAGCGCCACCCGTACGCTGACATACAATGCCGTCCCCGTACACTATTACTACTTACCTATATTCGGCTTAAACAGATAAATACACCACAAATCTTTAAATTAAGGCGAAGTCTTCACTGATAATAAATATGACCATTGAATATATGTAATAATAGGGTGCGGTCCGATTCAACAAATTCACATTTTATTACATTTTTTACAATTGTAAGTTTATCTTTGACTTAAAATAAAAAATATTTTTCTTTTTAATGTTTTTAGATACATATTTATTCATTAATACAGTTGAAATTGTAAATTATCAAAAAGATGTCTCAAATTGCAAGCTTCATATTTTTCCGCTAGGTGCCTCTTTAAAAAAGGCTCAGTGAAGACTTCGCCTTAACAAAAACACTATAGGCATACCGAGAATAAAACCTACTCTCAAAAAAGCATTGGTTTTAGGTATTTGAAGATCTCTGGCACTGACAAGTTTGGAGGCACCTTTGCACCAATTTTGCACCAACCATTGCAATATGTATTACGATGGGTATAGCAATACTACAATAGTTATGTTGTCAAAATTTCTTATGCTACAATTATTTTTTAACTAAAGTGTCGTTACTATCTAATGAAACGAATGAAAGTTCTAATATTTGTATTTGTTCCTTTGTTTGCCACACATACGCAACGCACGACCTGCATACCCCCACGGGACACCACTTAAAATCCATCTATTATTATATAACATTGGTACATAATACCATTATCTACTACTTAAATACCTACTATCAAGAAAAATGTCATCCAAATGGTCAGAATGTATTTTTAAACCTACCAATAAATCTCTTTCTAGCTTTGCAAAATGTTGCACATTATTTTAAGGAACAACCACAAAGTATGTATTATGTTCACGTATAATTTATTTAATACCTACTTAACCATTTTTTCAGTGTTTAATGCGAATAACTGTAGGTAATCCTATTTTCATTTATTTTATTCATTTGTCATGTCATTTGAAATTGGAACATCATATTGCTTTATTTTGTAGTCATTAAAATTCGAAAACCGTTGAAAATATTTTTAACCATATTTTACCGGATCTGTGTAATATATATACTACAGTCTCTACATTCGTACTGGATGAAATTATTTATCGAATTTGAAAAATATTGGAGCACCATTGAATGTGAACAATAGAAGTCAGACGAAAGGATGGATGAAAGGGTGAGATTTTAACGACTCCCCCTCCCCTTTGAATCCACCCTTGAAGAGACATCTGCTTTTTGATTCCGTTCCGTCAATTTAAACGTCATAATAAAACTGCAACCAGCCAAGTCTGCGCAACACATTACCTACACATTTAAAAGAATTTGAAATTAATCGGACGAATTTAAAAAAAGAATATCAAAAAACTATGATACAAATATAATCCAATAATAATAATAATATTATTATGTAGGTAAAGTATTTTTGTTACCTAGGTAATGGTTGTTGATCGGGCCAACCTTCTACTAACACCAAGTACACTCTAAAACCTCGAAACAGTCGACGAGTTTGTATATCTGGGATCGACCATCAGTGGAAAGGGCGGATGCGAAGCGGAAATAAGAAGGCGCACACAGATTACAAAAAATGCGATGACACGCCTTACCTCTATATGGAAGGATCGAGGAATTTCGATTGCCACAAAAATGATGCTTGTGCAAACATTAGTGTTCTCGATATTTCTATACGGAGTCGAGTCGTGGACTCTGAAGGCAAGGGAACGGAAGGAAATTGATGCCTTTGAGATATGGTGTTGGCGCCGAATGCTTCGCATTTCTTTGACGTAGCACAGGACGAACCAGTCAATTATCCATGGACTGAAGATAAAGGAACGGCTCTCGACGATATATCTGAGAAGAATTCTGCAGTTTTTTTGACATATTGTCAGGCGCGCACCGGACAACCTGGAGAGACTGGTAGTTTTGGGTAGCCTCCAGGGAAGGCGAAGCAGAGGAAGAGCGTCTGCGCAGCGGAGCGACCAAGTGAAAGAGCTGACTGGGGGAACCATCCATTCTGCCCCGAGAGAAGCGGAAGATCGAGAAGGATGGAAAGTCTTAGTCGCTCAAAGGATGGCGAAATTTAAATGTGGTCACGATCCATAGACTATAGACCATAGACTCTTTATTGGCTCTACAATCTTATGTGGATTTTGGATCACATCACAAATAGTTTTAGTTTGGTACAAGAATTTATAAAAATTAAATTTTAAAAATAATTATAAGCCTGAACAGCGTGTTTTCATAGACAAATTTTAACTAATTCTTCACTAGTGATCCACTAATATGACGAACCTTTAAATTTACAATAAATGTTATTTGAAGACACATATTATATCTATCATATGAGTGATGAAACTTTTTATTATGTTCTCATGGTATGGGATATCGTGATTCTTTGACATATATTTTGTGAACATTTCAAGATTACACGATTTTGTCGAAGTACCTACTAGAAAAAGGTAATAAATGTAGGTTGCAGGGATGAATTTATTTCACCCGGTTTGACAATCAAATAAATTCATGTTCACGAACCACCAGCCAATAGAATTGTCCCCCCTTTCAAGAGGCGTGAGTCTCCATTACATGAAAACACCCTTAGGAAACAAGGTAGGGGTTGATATTAGCAACCCCTAATAGCGCAAGGGAAATAGCGCGAATTATCGAATTCACGATGTCAACCGCCGAATTTAATGTAGGTAGGTACACTGAATTACATTATTTTCTCACTTCCCTATTTTTGCATAGGTACTCATTGTTATGAAAACCTACAAAGTAATAATTACATAACCAAGTACGTATACTTCCTGCATTTAATATATGAGGCGCCTAATTCCAAAAAGCGATAAGTCCACATTTGGTCAAAATCGAGAAAAAAATACCCACGTATTCTTTGTATAATTTTACACAATATGTATTGATCTATAAATTCCAAAACGCGACATGACCTATTATTGATATTATTAATATTATTAATAATTGAAGCTAGAAACATAAAAACGTTGTTTTCCGATAATATTGAATTGTGGACTTGTCGCTTTTTGTAATTAGACGCCTCATATATATGTCTACATAGTAGAAGAAGAGAAAGTATTGTATGTCAATAAGGGAAAAAATGTAATTACGATTATCAGACTCCATACTAGGCGATTATTTAAAGCCTACCTTATTAAGAAAAATATATTCCACATTGACGTATTTAAATAGTCACTTATATTCTATAAAAATATGTATAGATTTTATGTCACGTGACCTCAGCATGTATATCGCAATGTATGCAAAATGATTGGCTCCGATGGCTAAGCCTAAAACCTTTGCCACAAAACTGACAGCCATTGAAAAATAATTGCCTTTAGTAAACAGAATAAGTAAGTATTTAATATAGTTTCTGATGTAGGAAGATTATAGTAACTATTATCTACGCAAACACCAACCGGGAATTTAATGAAAAATCAACGATTAAATTCAAATATCTTGTTTGATAAAATTTCAGACCAATGATCATAATAGTTGTGAGCTTTTTTTAAGTTGCATAGAAAAAACCTATTAAGAAAATTCAGCATTTTTAAGAAAAAATTAAGCCTAGACGTGACGTGGAAAATGGAAGACTTAATGCCATAACAAATACGATTTTTGCGGCTAAATGACTACAAAAAATGCTAAACCTGGCAAGAAAAGCTCTATGATATATGGAATTTTGTGATAATTTTTCATATAATCATATAGTTATAAGTATATTTTGAGAGCAATCATGTAAAGTATATTAAAGCATATTTACCCCACGATGGCATAGATAATTGGTAGAGTGCTTGTCTCTGGATATGTGAGTATGGGTTCGATCTCACGTCTGCTAAAAGAATACATGTTGTTTTTCAACGTAAGTTTGATCGGGAGAAAGCACACAATGGATTGGATAAATGGCTCACAGCTCACTACAAAGTTATAACCATTCTCTATAAAATTTTACTTTATCTTTTTGAGCAGTTTTTATTATATTTATGTTGAATTAATTATGTCGGTATAATGTATATCGTATATTAATTTTAAATGTGTATATGTAGGATTAAGTAAATTGCGTTAAGCGAGTGTAAAAAATACTTCATAAATAATCCATCCAATGTTACACTCCCTAAAAACGCATTCCCTTTATGAAATCATATTTTTAATTATTCAACCACGCGACCAATGAGTGAATATTTTAGCAGTTGTAATCAGGGATATTTGGCTATGTGATATGGCAACACAATACATGAGTATACTTACGTAGGGGAATCGAATTCGAAATTTGAATTGAATGATTGTTGAAAGTTTTTCCTATATAGTTATTACTTAACCAACCTATATTAGAACTAACCTTGCATTGGTGATCTCAATTGCAAAGGCAATTGGATTAAGTATTAAATAAAAAAATGATATAAAACGTGTGAAGAAATGCTGAATTGCAAAGGTTGATTTAAAAAAAGGACGAAGTCTTTAGTTGTGTTAGGTTAGGTACATACTCTAAAAGTCTATGATATTCGCTATTCATACTATTTCTTGTTGCCATGAAAATTGAATAATAAGGATAAAAAAATTGACCTAGGTACAAATCGAAACCTAAATAAAAGTTTATATGAGTAGGTAATTTGAATATTGTAAAACTGTATGAAAGTGGCAGTGACGAGGCAGATTGAGCGTTCAACGTTCAATCACGTTCTTGGCGAACAGCAATGACAAGTGCACACCTAATTTAAAATGTATCCAAATATGTTTGCCAGTCACTCGCGAGTTTTGGAAGTTGTCAAGTGTATTTTTAAATGTACCTATCTGAAACGCAATATTGTCTATTGAAGCAGAAATGGCATTTAAATTAGATTTAGTACAAGATATATTGTTAGTAATGTATCCATACAATATATTTCTTAGATATTGGAGTCATGAATGGATGATAAAGTACCTACTGCATAAAAAAAATGTGGCGGCATTTTGGCACTGCTTAGGGGCGGCATTTTGACTAGGGATGTCACTGGAAAGTGGAAATGCTTTTACCATTAATAAAATCAATACTTCCCAACAAAGCAGTAATCAATAATAATTATGGCGGACTTAGCTATCTACAGTCTGGACACCTACGTGAATACGTAATATAAAACAATCTAGATAAGGCCACAGAAACATGTTTGAAAGCACTTACAGTAAAACAGTCGTATAGTCCTTGTGGAATAATAATAAAATCAGTGTTGGTAGTTATTAGCTGAATTCTTTCATACGCCATTGTCAACGCCATGATAATAATATAGAGGGGGAATAAAGCTTACAACAAACTCACGGTGAATTATTTCTCCATCGTTTAGTAACACTGTAAAAGCGGTGGAATTATTAAATGGTCGCCATTTTGGATCAAACCAATAACATCGGGTTGGTATTAAAGTATGCAATTCTTAAATTCCGCTCGATTTTTTACCCAGAAATCCGAAGGATATCTCGGAAATTTTGTAATAATTTTTGAATAACGAATTTCCGTAAAAATAATTACAAGATAAAAAGAACTTTTTATATACAACTTTTTAAAATTTTCTGTTCAATTATTATGCTCAATATGCTCAAACTTGTACTTGATATGAAGTAAATAAAAAACAAACAACTATAGAATATAGAAATGTCATTCTGATTTTCATAGTAACGCACGTATATATTAATAATTTAGTTGCTAGGACCACCTCCTTAGCAACCAATAATAGTCTTTTACTTTTTACGGATATTTCTGAAATAACTTTCCATACAAAACAGAATTAACTGAAAATGAATTCAATTAAAGAATGCATTGGCATCGTGTTCTTGTATATTCTAAAAGTTTCAAATGTCTAGCTAGTCGGGAAGTGAGTTAAAAATCGATTGCAAGATTTGTACTGGACAAACATCCACCGGATAAACAAGAATACGAACTAATAAAAACGTTGTAATAACTATGAACAACATGAAAACAAAGCCATATAATGCCTGTAGGTACACGTGCATGGAATTACTATCGGCAATCGTGCTTATTTTAAACTATCATGACAATAGCTGTTTACACGTAAAAGTGCTGACTGTGTATTGTCCTGCAGTTGGCAAGATTGCGTGCATAAATCAAACAAGATTGGAAGGTTCCGAATTTCCAATGCGACAGTGACTATTTTCCATCTGCGCCTGCGCAGTAAAGCGATAGGGGCGAACATGTCGGTAAAAAAAACGAACTACTCATTTTGAGTTTTTTGATTGTCAATACGACCTGTCAAATAGTAGCATAAAATGACAACATCACGTCTCGCTTACTCTCGATAAATGAGATTGGAGAGAGACTCAGAACTTTTACGTGTAAACATTTGCGCGAATCAAATTGAAGTGCATGTCGCCTACTGTCACGCTGTCACGGCGACATAGTTAGTCTATGGTTTCGTCATTTTGCAGAATATTTTTAACGATCATCATCTCTGTAAATTCACTGAAGAACGACACTGATGAAGAGTGCCAACTATAATGTATTAGTAATTTGAATTATTTAATGATTTATGCTAATTTCAGTTAATTTACGTGTGTGTACGTTAAAATTACTTGCAACATGACATCCATACATAATATTTTGAACAGAACCCAACATGCAGACCATAGATAATAGACAACATTCTTATAGAAAATACATAGTGCCAACCGCTAAAAACAAAAAACACGCGATTTTTACATGATTCGAAAATGTATAGGCATGTAGAAAATGATAAAAAAACGAGTCATGCCGGTGTCGATGCATTACAGTACAACGTGAGGTGACTTCATTGTTGTTCTGGTGATTTCGGCAGATATGGCTAGATGACAATGTTCGTTTAAAGGTTCAAAATGTGCTATGGGATGGGAGCATCAGTCTGATAACATTTTAAGCACCCAGAAAAACGACATCACACACTTTTTTCCCGTAGCGGTCGTGCGTGGTGTGATTTCGCGTAGCGTGATAGTACGCGCCGTGCACCATAATATATTTATTCGCGCTTTAGGCTCCTTTATGATTGCAAAATATGATTATACAAAAATTTATAGTTGTAAGAACCTACCATAGCATAACTAAATAAACTTTTTCTTTGTAGACCAGAAACTTTGCGCATATGTTGTTATACCTACATTTTATTTGCTTCGGTCTATTGTCAGCATTGAAAAATCTACCCGAGTAGATCAAATACTTTGCCTTTAAATTGCCTACACATACTAATTATAATATAATCAAATTACATATTTAAAGTTTCATTCACTTCTAGGAAAGCGTAGTGTAATACGAATACATACACAATTATTATTAGTTTATTTTTAAAATAAGATAATTATATATCTTTATTTTTAAGTGTATTTTTATCTAGGTAGATAGTATCCTACTAAATACTAATGTAAATCATATTCAAAACCTACTACTATATCTATGAATGAACTTAATTTGCGATATATAATTAATAATTCCTAGGCCTACTTCAATATAATAAAGTATAAACAATGATTATCTTCTTGAAAATGGATTATTTTTTAATAAGTGCACTTCATTTCCAAATAAATAGATAGTCCACAAGCGACGGTAAACCTTTGATTTAAATTACGAAACTAATATCTCCCGTTTTCAATTTAAATTAAGTGTTGTTTATTAACTCAATCGTTTAATTAAAAATATCTGCGTTTTTAAAAGACGTATTTTTTTTGTTTTTATAAACGATATTTTAACAAAAGCAATGGTTTACTGAAAAATTACCGTCGCAGACAGTAGTTAATTAAACACTAGACTTGGATTTGAAGGAATGTATTTAAAGAAAAATTTACTGACCTATTTCGTACAATCATCTGTAAACTATAATTATTCAAACATATTATTCTAAAAGAGACACTCCAATACTCATATACTTATACATAATTTGGAAACACAATAGAAATAATAGACCTTTTAGAAATAAATCTTGAATATATCAATCAGCCTATAGACAAGTCTAGTGTGAACACACCATGATGTTATTGACATATGCGGAAAATATGTTATCTAATACAGCACATCTAGTACCATGCCCGGCATTAAACGTGAATATCTCAAAGCACAGATAAGTGACATGAGGCGTCTGCACATTTTTAACCCTGTCTCAGGACCAGTCACACAATACTACGACCGACACCCAATTAAATGTGTGCTTAAAAGTTTTATCATTAAAAATGCAAAGGGTCGTAGATAATATAGAAAATTAAATAAACAAGAAGCGATTGAGGTGGTTAAGATAATTTCTTGCCCATTATACCTATATATGTTTTAAAACATTTAAATTAATTTTTGGACTAGGCCAAATAGTCCAACTGCAGATTGAACCGTGTCCGGCCCTTCTTGTACGTTTACAGTTCGCCGTTTACCGTGAAATGTTGAATCGGAAATGTATAGTTTTAAATGAAAGACTATCCAACATCTGTGGGTCGTATAGTACTGGAATAAAATATCTAAATAAAACATGGTTGACGTCGGTTTACACAAACCCAGCGGCAAACAAATTTTGAAAATAGTCGATATACCTACTGGATTATTTGTTAGATTAGGTTAGATTTAAATTGCAACATTATTATCTGCAATGCTCCACGAACAATGCGTATTTTTTTCTTCTCGGTGCTATAGAGATGACCGTATACTATACGATAAGAAAAGAAAGGTCACAGCGAACTGTGCTACAGTGAAATGTAACATATCTGGAAATTTGTACGTAAACAGTTCACCGCAGGACAGTTATTCGTGCGCCGCAGTACGTGGAACATGAGTTCGTGTAACATTTAAACAAATTAATGATGAGTTCTTCGTTGAACATTTCACCGTGGAGTATATTTGTATGTATGCTACAACGTGTGTAGATGTCTTTACTAGGTTGGGTTAGGTTAGGTTAGGGTTAATCTAATTGGAACAGTACTATTTTAAAACTATCGCCGCATTTTGTAAGATACGTACAAACGTATTCCACGGTGAAATGTTTAACGAAGAACTCGTCATTTGATAAAATGTTATACGAACTCATGTTTCACGTACTGCGGCGCACGAATAAGTGTCCCACGATGAACTGCATACGTATAACTTAGATGTAACCGAAATGTAATACGTACAATTTACATGTAAATACTTGTATTTGAAAATTTGCACACAAGAAATACTTTCGTTTCTCAAAAATATATAAGTAGTAAATTTTAGACCATACATAAACTGTAAACTAGATATTATTTACTTCTTGTAACTCAACCTAACCTAACATTACATAACCTAGTGTAACCTAATCTATTAATAACTGCAGTGTAGTGTTAGGGATTCAGAATTCAATTTGAAAAACATTTAATTAGATTCCTTTTGCTATTACTTCACTATAAAATTGTATTAATGCATGTGTTGTTTGTTGACGGGGTGTAAACATAATCTTATAAATTGCCGCGCAACGTTCGCGTTCCGATGGTTGCTGCCCAGTGCACGCAATTGTTTCAAGTACTTGCGACAATTTCGAGTGGCCAAAAAACACTTGTTTAATGTATGCATATCTTTTGGGGGGATTCCGTCAGATAATCAACTCACTGAGTGGCCGATTTCGCTAGACACGATGATCTATATTGAAATAATTAATTTGAGTAGATTCCGTGTAATCAAGTAGGTACTTCAATGATTTAGTGATCAAATCAAAGATACAGGAGGTATTACAACTCTTCAGTCGAGTGACAGATGCAATGAATAATGAATGATGTAGTAGGGATTCCCCGAAGTGATGATTCGATGAGCGCCAAATGTTATCAATCATTAATTTGTGTAATACCTACCTAGTGAATATTTATTTTGTTCGATATTCAAATTACGTTTATTGGTAATAATTATTTTATCCCACATCATTGGTGGAATAATACCCCGTTTACACGTGCATGTATTTACTGTCGACAGTAAGAAAATGTATGGGTAAACATCGTCAGCTGAATGCAGAACTATTCTAACTCACATTTGAAATATTTTGCAGAAGATTTTTTTGAAACAGCCTACTTCAGTTATTTATTATTTATATAGACAAGTGTATGCACCGATTTTCTCATCAATAATCCTACTAAAATACGATGCGTACATTTATCCATAAAGATAATAAATAATTTATGTAAGTGGTTTCAAAAAGCTCTCTCTTGAAAAATTTCAAATGTAATTTAGAATAGTTATGCATTCAGCTGACGACATGTATTATCCTGCAGTTGGCAAGATTGCGTGCATGAATCAAACAAGTTTGGAAGCTTCTGAATTTTAATGCGCAAGTAAGATCTGCGCCTGCGCAGTAGAACGATAATGGCGAAACTGCCGGTAAAAAAACAAACTACTCATTTTGAGGTTAACCGATTTTCAATACGTCCTATCAAGTAATAAAGTGACAACATCGCGTCTCGCTTACTCTTCAAGAATGAGATAGGAGAGACAGTCAGCAATTTTACGTATAAACAGTTATTGTCATGATAATTTAAAATAAGCATTATTGCCGGCAGTAAATCAATGCATGTGTACAGGCGCTATAATAATGTTTGTCAGAAAAAAATAAGTGATGGGTAGATAATTCAAAAGTTCACACCTGGAGAGCATTTTGTATTGTTTTGATTAGACATATTAATATCAAATTACCTTGATAATAATAATAATCTTGAGACGTTTATAGCTCAGGAAAACATCGAACCATTTTTTTCATCCAAATATTTATGAGAGAATATAGCCTGTAAGTATTAATTAATTCCACGATGGTCGCGCGGCTTAAGCGTCGTAATGTCGTGGGTCCCAGGTTCGAATCCTGGGTCTGGCAAGTACACATCAATATATACAGTACACAGCAATATAATAAGTACAAAAACAATTTTTTAAATTTTTGTATGAGTCAGAGTATGGACCTAATAGGTTGAGCAAGTGGCTGACATCCATTTCTCGTAAAAACAAAATCTGTTAATACAATAATTATGATCTTATTAGGATCGGACATGGTCAAAAAAGTATTAATTATAATACCATATTATTGACATATACCTAATATAATTATGATCTGCCCATTATGAATAGATAATATGTATTTTTTGTTATTTTTATATAATCATTAATATTATATAAATATAAAATAACAATGTATAAATGTACCTATATACGGCTAAATAAGCCTCAGCTGAGACTTCCTAGCTTAATAAATATAATATATTATGTAATTAGATACCTACTTAAAATGCTGATAAAAACAGCTGAGTTTCAAACCTAAAAGTGCGGCCACACCGGCAACAAGTCGCGCTACAACTCGTTAAATTTTACGATAATTATCATAATTGCTTAGGAAATTTTACGATAATTATCATGCTTATCGTAAAATTTAACGAGTTGTCGCGCGACTTGTTTTCGGTGTGGACCAGGCATAACGTTTCAAGCAGAAAAATAATAGATTTGGTTAATCATTATACAGTGGCACCATAGGCGTTTCGCCTATGTATTAGAATTTTTTATTGCAATGCCTGATTTATTGCTATCAAACAATACCACTACAACTGCAAGTCGCTTTTTCCGTACCTATGGTGCCACTGTAGAATGATTTACCTACCGTCGGGTGCTATATCCAACTGTTTCTATTATACAATTTTCATTTTACAAAAACAAAGTTTTGTTTTTCTGGTATGCGGTATACCTATTCGCAAATTGATTTACCCATAAAAGCGTAATTTTGTTTATAACATCATCACTGTGTTTTATGACCAAGTGTAACTTTAATTTATTCATTCGCCACTGAAATATATCTAGGTAGTAAAGTTAGACATTTGCTTGTCCAGATTATTTTTAACTTGTTCATATTAGTTGTTCATAATTACTTGATAGAAGTGATAACATCTTCTCACCGTGATGGTCGTGGTGGAGGCTCCATGGCGGGGGAAGGTGTCTGTCAGCTCCAAAATGTGGGGGCGGAGGTATGTGTGGCAGGCTTGGTGTTTGATCGTGGTTACCGGTGGTAGCGTTTCCACTCCTTCCGTCCGGCATGTCGAGTATGTCGCATATGTGGAATCCTGACGCGCGCTGGCCAGGCGCCTTCATGCTGTCCAGCAGTCTGCGAACAAATAATTTAAAAGATTAGTGAAATTACAATAATGCAATGCAACATTTCCGCACTAATGATAACATTGACATATTAAGTTAATCCATTGCTGGACAGACCCGACCCTCATCCAGAACGGTAGCTAAAAAGTATTGACAGACCTAAAATATGACCAAAGCGGATCTAAGATCAAAAGGACCACGAAAAGTATGTAGTGGAAAGTTTAGAGACCTAGAGGCCCGAGGCACTGACTGATTTTGAGGCCCTCACGATAAAAATAAGATAAAAACCATAAATTCCAACTACTAACTAGGTACTTACAAAAAGTACGTCAATTAAAATTTGATTTATTCTACATATTATAGTGAACATTACAGATTATTAATAATTTAAGTCGTTCACAATGTGACATTTTTTTAAAGACATGACTATATAGTACGTACCTATACCTATACCGTACCTATATGTTTGTTTGGATATGTTATTGGCTTTTTTATGTTGCTTGGAGGGATTTTGTTGTGATTTGAGTAAAAACTATTCAATTTGTGACTTTAAAATTGTGTCTGGTTTGAACTGTTTCGATGCCTCTTTTAAATCTTCTAATGAATCGATCTATATAATATAGGTCGTATAGTGTTAATATACATACAGGCATACTGGCATATTTGAATAATAGGTGTTGTAGGATACTTATATAACAGGAAAGTTAATAATATATCTAACATTTTAGCATAGATATATTTAACAAGATTTTGACTCCCATGTCAAACATCAAACCCTCAATTTCAAAAACCATTCTGGAAACTAAACCTACCTTCGTCTTTGACTTTTAATTTATTTTAAGTCACGTACAGGTATTTTTACGATACACTCCGTTTCAAGATGGCTTTTGTCAAAAATATTGGAAAGTACTTTCCGGTAATAATCCAAAATATATGGATCCTTGACTGGCTCGATAAGATTTTGACTCGGAATTTATCTCAATTCACCTGCTTCAAAATAATTATTATGTAATTAAATACAAAAATTATATTCACAACGCATAAATTCTACGAATTGGGGAATACGTATAGGTATATCAGTGGCGGCTCGACGACTTTCTAGGTGATGGGGTTTATCCATTAATTATTAAATATACATACCTACCTACTTCTTCATAATTGTTGTACATTATGTACCAAGCTACTTATAATAATATTATTTTTTAATGGGAAATGAGTATTTTTTCAAAATAAACAATACGAATATCTGAGTCGTTACTTAATCACACCTAAAAAGCGTGCTTAAAAAACTTAATTAATAATAATAATTATTATAGACTTACCATTATTGGTTTTGAAAAACGACATACAGCGAGCCTTTTTTATTAATCTCGTGATTATTTGAATCGCTCCCGGTATGCGTATACTAACGTTAATGCATTCGCATCCTTTGTATAATGGGATTGGTAATTTTAATCAAGTAATGAAGTAGGTATGTTATATCTAATAATAATAACATCGGACGTGTATTTTTGACATGATATTATGGATGTGGGGATGGTCCCTATGAACCCTTAAGGTAGAGCCGCCCCTGCATATACCCAGCAACTTGGCATCAAAACCGGATATCACGTGACATCTCCATTTTATAAAGTCAAGTTTCTATAGTGTAAGATTTTAAATGTAGACATTATTTCTCAAAAGATGCCGCATAATCAAACAAAAACATGTAACACCTATTAAAAATAAGCACCTGAGCCCGGAATTCAACGATTTTCAAAGAATAGCTAAGCATAATAACAACTGAAGTCCACCAATCCATCAAGAGGGTCCTCGAAGTCAATGGATCCTCGTAATTTTTCACGCCAAAGCACGTTCTGCGTTCGCCAAATCTTTCGCTGCCTTTGTGAGGTCACGTCCACTTAACAGCGGAATACCTGTGATAGTTTGAATGACGATTAACTTTTGACAGCTTTTGTTTGAACGTGTTTGCAAGTGTAGATGTTCTTCAGGTTAAAATCAAATAATACGTTTTACCTACGTTGGAATGTAAGGTATTTTTTCAATTTTTTTCTTGTTAGGAGAGATGGTAATAAGGTATTAATCACCTGTGTATGTGTGTCAATGGCGAAGGGTGGAGGTAGGCTGTTAAGATCCGCCATAAATAGTGCACATCAAACTTGATCAATCATACGTAGGTTTTTGTTTTCTTTGAAATAATACTACAATAATTAACAGATGCTTGTTGGTTAGTTTTTATAATTCAAATAAACCCTAAACCAGGCCATGATAGATATTATCTAAAAAATATTCGTCTATCTTTGATAGATAACTATCTAAAATGATGCAATTAAATCATATATAACTTTGGATATTTTATAGTTAGAATAATATTTTTATCTATTATAGTTTGGGTTAGGCTTAATGAATTTAAAAAAAATAACCAATATGTGTAATATGTATTCTTAACCCAACGAAACCAAATAAGTATGAATGAAGTGGGCACAATTTTATCGTATCGCCCAAAATATACCAAAACTATTATGGTTTGGTTAGGCAGGGTTCAATTTATTTTTAAAAACTAACCAATACCATCTTTAAATTGTAGACTTAGTTCAATGAAAACAAATACGCATGACTGACAAATTTTATTGTGGGCTATTGATGTCGAATCTTAACAGCCTACCTCTACCCTTCGCCACTGATATGTGTTCTCCAGATCAATTACTCAAAGTTATATTAATATGATGACAAATCACATGTGTTCACTTGTTCTCTACTGCTAATAATGGTGTGCTACGGCACTATACCAAATAAAAGCTACAATTTTCATACACATTTTTTGCAAGGTTAAGTACACACTTAATAAAAAATATAATTCCAGCTTATTCTAACCTTCCAACCCTTCCTCTGAACGAATCAATTTAAAAGCGCAATTTGTAAAAACGTAAAGCGGTGATTATCTTTGACGCAAACAACGCAACCGATTTCTCAGAAAAAAAAACATGAGTGCCTCCAAACCAGTCAGATAATTATTTAATAACATCGATTTAAATTTCACATAACGAGCAATTTTAAAATCAGTGATAATGATAGAAGGCAGATCATGCGTTGCTAAGAGACACCAAAATAAGACGGAATGTTTTATACCGATATCTTTGATAGTAGATTCCGTGGAAGTAATTTTTTTAGGGAGAAATCTGTTTTCGTGAATAAATTTATTAAAATGCGATTAAATCGTGTCCGTATAAATTATACAAAATATAAATCGTTGAAACGCATTGATTTTTATGGGAAATTGAAATTCGATTGTTAATTTTACATAATTTTTAATCAGTCGTCGGGCCTCTACGTCATTAAATGCGCCAGTGGCCTGTCAGTGGCGATTTTGTCGCAGATGACGCAACTGATTCGTAAAAAAAAATAAAAGGGGGCATCGAAACAGTTCAAACGCTCATAAAATCATAAAATCATATTAACATTTTAAAAAGACGGTCATTTCTCGCAAGTCATTAGACTTAAAGTATAACAAATCCCTGCAACTAACATCGAGCATAACCACTCAAACTTAGTGATACTTATAGTACCTATACGTTTTATAACTTTGCACTTTTTCTACACTTATATGCCTCTTTGCCTGATAACCTCGCATAAAATTAGATCAAATGATATTCACTTGTATTAATATATTATGTAGTAATAAATAAATTAATATAGAAAATATGATGTATTTCTGATTCCGCAATCTACTGCTTTAGTTGACAGAAATAATATTTTTTTTTGTAATCCCGGAATTCTATTTTTTTCAATCCAGAGATTGGATACAAACCCTAGTAGAATTCCACCTCTTTAATATTTAATTGAACAGATATTTTCCAATCCCGGGATTACAAGTATGACATTATTTGTGTCAACTAAAAGTGTATTTTGATCATTATCCATGACTGGATTATGGAATCAGAATGTCATCAAACTGTTAAAACCTCTGAAGTAACAATTTTGTTAAAATGAGTATTTTATATTACCTATTACACCCAATGACATTAATATGGACGAAGCATCTGGAAGAAAATGACACACACTTTTTTGTCGGGTCTGCCGAATGGCATAATCTGCTCTAACGCCGTTACAATAAAGGTGATATTGCTATAAATTCCCGATGCTTTTTGTCGGGTCTGCTGAATGGCATAATTCATATTGTAATATCAATATCGGTCGCTCAAATGAACATTGACACTAGAAACACTGTTCTAACGCCATTACAATAAAGGTGATATTGCTATAAATTCCCGATGCGTGATATCGCATAATAAATTTTGTCACGTGACGTCTACCTATACATGTGCAAATGTCGCTATGCGCGAATTTACTTGCTAGCTACTGTACCGAGTGCGTTGTCCATTAATAATGTCATTGATGTAGGTACACAAAATATTTTAATAATATGTTACATCATTTTCATCCTAGAGCCGGAGTGCAAAGTTATGAAGCATTATAATCTACTTGCCGGTATACAAAAATAAACCACCAATATTGTAATATTGTGTCATCAATACTATTTTTTAAATAATTATTTTTAGATATATAAGAGGTACATTGATACTTTTACTAGGTACCTACGTTGGTAGTTAGAATTTATGGTTAATAGTACTTATTAATTTATCAGTCAAAACCATTCGCCTACACGTCTATAATCCGTTCAATGCTACCAAAAATACCAACCATTACAACTGCAAGCTGTAACTCATGAGCTACTGTATGACCTATAGATTTCCACTGTTTTCCACAATGTATCTACCTATAGAAGGAATCATTGATAGTAGACATTTTACAACCCTTAAATGAGAGATTATCTATAGATTTAAGATTACCATAAGTACCCGTTTATTGTAAAGCCGCAAAATATTCCAGATATTTTTTAATCCTAACACCTGAGGATCTTTAAAATTTCCACTGGTTTTCCCACCTCTTTCAAGCAATACCTGTAAAGACGTTAAAAATTATCGCGTTAAATACTTAATAGACAGGCAGGTAAAGCATCTCGGCTTTCATCGTGAGGAGGTAACTAAATGGGTAGCAAAATGAGATTTATTGGTTCAATTCAGGCGCAGGGTAGTTTACCCCGCGATTCTTCCTGACCATCTATCTATCATGGGGTTAGTAGGGGAGCTTTTTGCTTGATCATCATATGTGTGATAAAGTAATTATTTTGCCGCTTTGAATGAAACCGATAGATTAGAGATGTTCTACTTAATATTTAACTATTACATAAAAAAAACATAATTTAACTAAAGTCATAATTTTTATCTCATCTAAACAGAAAAAAACATGGATGTTTATTTTACAATTTTGAGTCTATGTTTAATTTGTTTGCACACGGAGATTTTTTTAATTTTCTCTAATAAGATCTGTTTGTCATTATTTATCGTTATTATAAAACGTACCCAACGCGTGTTCGGAAACTTGTACGTATGCAGTTCCCCGTATCACACTTCACAGTGAAATTGTATCGGAAATATATTGTCATATATTAAAGACCGTCCAACCTCTTTGGGTCGTATAGTACCGAGATAAAATTAATGTCTAAATAAAACACGGTTCTTGTCGGTTTACACTTTTCAGGAAGCCAGCAGCAAACAATTTTTGAAAATAGCCGATATACGGGAAAATTTTTGATAGGCTAGGTTTTCATTCTTGAATTCTTGAATTTTGCCAAAATCAGCTTTGAAAATTGATTTAATGTTCATATTGAATTTAATAAAATTGGAGACCGTATAGTATACGGTCATCTCTTTTCGATAAGAAAGCTCACGGCAAACTGTGCCACGGTGAAATGTTTTACGTACAATATACTAACCACATAATCGTGGGTAACCTTTCAAAAAACGGTAAAATTACACAACCTCCTCCCGCCGCCGCGTTAAGAATTATTAAAAATATATGGATATTTTTTCAAAATAGACCTAACCCAAACCATTTTATTTTCTCTGTGCGCGCCTGAATATGATTTAGTGGCAAAGGGTGGAGGTAGGCTGTTAAGATCCACCATAAATAGTGCACATTAAACTTTGTCAGGAATACGTAATTGTTTCAATTGAAATAAGACTAGGTACAATTATTGACAGATGGTGTTCGTTAGTTTTTAAAATACAATTAAGCCCTGCAAAAACGAAAGCCATGATAGATAATTGTCAAAAAATACTCGCCTATATATAAAATATCTAAAATTATGCAATATAATCATACATAACTTTGGATATTTTATAGATATATTAATATTTTTTATCTCTTATAGATAGTTCGGTTTAGGCAGGGCTTAATGGATTTAAAAAAATGAACAAACAATATATTCTGTAATATGTAGATATCTACTTATTCTAAATCCAACGAAAACAAATAAGTAGGTACCTATGAATGAAAAAGTGTTCACAATTTTGTCGTATCTCCCAAAGTGGACCAAAATTATTGTGGTTTGGTGTAGGTATGGTTTAATTGATTTTTCATAACTAACCAATACTATCTGTAAATTATAGTCTTAGTTCAATAAAAACGTATTACTGACAAAGTTTAATGTGCACTATTCATAGCGAATCTTAACAGCCTACCTCCACCCTTTGCTACTGAAAATGCGTCACAGATGTACGTACTCTTTTCACTCACTTTTTAACTTTACTTTTAATTTGAATTTTATTACAGCACATTTTACAAAAAAACAAAAATCTCGAACATTCTCAAATACGCGATACTGTTCACAGACCACAATCCTTTGGCAAGAAAAATAATAATCGTAAGTTATGAAAATGGCTCACTTATTATTTAGTGGCCAATGGCGTCCGGAAGCGGGGGACTATTTATCACTCGGGAAGGTTTTACGAAGAAAAATTGATAGAGGAAATGAGATAACTGCTTGGCCGAGTACGAACTTTATTTTTTTGCCGATGGCAGCCTTTTGCGGCTTGCTACGCATAAATTTCAATATTTTTTTCCGGGACTTTCCTGGACATGAAAGAATAATATTTTATTGTTTTTTTTAAGATACCTATTAATCACCCGATATTATGCTGAATACAATAATTATATAATAAAGTAATGGTATGAATTATTATGCCTAACCCAGTGGCGAAGGGTGGAGGCAGGCTGTTAAGATCCACCATACATAGTGTACACTAAACTTTGTCAGTTATACGTATTTGTTTTCATCGAATTAAGACTACAATTTACAAATGGTGTTGGTTAGTTTTTAAAATTCAATTAAACCTTGTGAAACGAAGCCATAATACATAATATTCAAAAAATACTCGTCTATCTATAATATACCTATCTAAAATGATGCAATTAAATCATATATACCTTTGGATATTTCCGAAAACCAAGCTATAATAGTCAAAAATACTCGACTATCTATAAAATTATGATATTATAAATGAATAATCCATAACTTTGGATATTTTATAGATTGGTTTAGGCAGGGCTTAATGAATTCAAAAAAAGAACTAACAATAATAATGTAATAATATGTATTAATCCAACGAAAACAAATAAGTGTGAATGAAAAAGTGTGTACAGTTTTGTCGTATCGCCTAAAATATACCAAAATTATTATGGCTTGGTGCGCAGGGTTTAATTAAATTTTAAAAACTAACCAACATCAACTGTAAAATATAGTAGTCTTATTTTAATAAAAACAAATTCGTATGACTAATGCACAATGTGCACTATTTATAGTGCATTTTTACAGCCTATATTCACCCTTCGCTATAGGTATTTAGATATCAGATTATGGAAAACTTATCTAATACTTATTACATTGGTTTTGCCTAGGCATTATAATATATTTATATACATAAGAATCTATGTATATAATGGCAGCTTAAGTTGGACCTACATGGAGGTCCCAGACGCTAACTTATTTTGAAGCACCCTGTAGGTGTAGCTAATAGGAATATTACCAATCAGGTACTAAACATTTTCAATTCACCTATATAAGTATTATAAAATCTATATTATGGTCGGTTTCATTGCATTACATTGATTTGTGAAAACTGCGAGTGTAATAAAATATATTTCATGTATCGTAGTAGATTTTTGAGTTTCCACCGTGTGTCCTTCTTCCTTTTTTACTCGACGATTCGGGCTCGTTGCAGAGACCATTATCAAGAGATGATATATGCCTCTGCAACGAGCCCGAAACGTCGAGTAAAGAAGGAATAAGGACACACGGTGGAAACCCAAAAATCTACTACGATAAAAAAACAACCGTGAAAGCCTCAAACAATATAACATATATTATGTTTCATGTATTTGAAAGATTTGAAGGACCTGTAAAATATAATCTGTGGGATTGACTTTAGACCGGGTGCCGGGACCGAATATGCATATCTGCATAATATAAGAGACGCATTTTGTCAGCCGTGGTTTCCACTTCTTGTCTCCTGTAACGTCTTGGTACTGATTTCTGGCCACCGCTGAACCCGTCAAACGGCCAAAATATCTTGCTCACGATCCTTAATCATGAGATCTCGATGAAGAAGAAGAAGAAATTTATTGAATTAAGAAGCACGTCTACTGCTATTTTGCATTTCTCTATTTTTTCAAACTATTTAGTTATAGGTAATATTATAAATATATTACACCTATAAAAAGATAACCCTTAGTACCTTTATTATATTTAAGTTTTTTATTGTCAATATTAAATTAAGTACAATATACTATACTTATATTAAAAAAAATATTAGTTAGTTACTTTTTTCGTAGAAAATTCATATGAAATTAGTAGGTACCTACTTAATGGGACCCATTTACTTTTATATAAATACTTAATCATTTTTTAGTTTTGGTAAAACCAATTTGAAATCAAAATAAAGGAGTTATTTTCAATAGCAGTAATAAAACGTATTTAGGATCAATTTTACTGTGTAGCATATTATATAGGCAACTAATCAATAATTAGGTACTTATAAAATACCTATTATATCTACCTGGGTATTATTTTGATAACATAAATTAAATACGTTAATATATTATGAAACAGTGTTGGCATTGGACGAAAACCAATTTTGAATTTAGAAACGACTTTGTAAGTATGTAGGTATTTATTGATAAACAGCACATAGGTAAATTATTATAGTAACCTTTTATAATACTATATATTACATAAGACTTATAGTTTCAGAATGGTTTTAAATGTAAAAAAATAATTCTTATTGCGTAAACTCAAAGCAATTTAAAATATTATTAATCGATGAAGTAGATAAGATAGGTAAATAAATAAAAAAACACGTTTATTTGCCTACACTTAAAATAAAATTATACTCAGTAGGAAAGTAGGTACTCTACCCAAAAAATCATGAATATATTGATCAATAGATGAAGTATTGGAAAAAGAACGATTTTTGGGTAGATATTGAAGAATTCATTGATAAGTTTGATTTATAAAAATTAAAAAACTTATTCATTATGTTGATTGGAGATAAAAAATGAGATGATCAAAGAAAGGTCGAAATAACAGTTTTAAGCATAACCAAATGGAACAGGTAATTTTAATATCAAGTAATAAAATTATTAACTTTATTTAGTTACTGGTAGTTCTTGTAGGAAAGCTTTGATAGGTCAACGGACATTTATTCCGACGGTTGCCGTCATCGTGAAATTCTTAATAAAATATAAATAATATTGATATATCTACGAGGATATAGGTATCTACATGAACTACATTAAATAAGACATTACCCAGGTAAAGGAGTAGCAAGCGAGGGGTAAAGCAGCCTCGGCCAAGGTGGCAGAAGCGTCGGTGGCCATCCCAGTAAAGGCGGCGCTCCAAGCCCTAAAAGCCTTTCCAGAAGCTCCTGCTCCCCACCTGCACCCATCGCAAGCCCTACACCCCACCGCTCGGCGCCCTTGCCTATCATCAGACGCTGTAGGCTCCTCGGGTACGCGCCCTCCGTGATAATATTAAGGGCGGATTGGCGGCGCCTTAATGGGGCACATTCGTCTTCGTTTTTGGATGACGTCACGAATAACTATTTGGCCAATTGTTTTTTGGTAATATGTCAACACGGAAAGTTTATAAATTTTTGTAAATGTAAATTTAAAAAAATACTAAAACGTATCGAAATTGCCGTAGACACTCAGTTTGGTTATTTAGTTCGCAATAACACAAAATGTTTATAAACGTCACAAAAATAATATAGTCATTCGATATCTATTATGTCCTTTATATTAAAGCAAGCTTTTGTATAATTAAAACTTGTAGATATATTAAATAGTCTGTATTAATATTAAAATGAGCACACAATTGAACTAACAACTATATATTATACACATATTGTTTATTATTGACTTTTTTAACAACGTCAGAGAGAGAAAGAATAATAAAATTCTAATTTGGAAAAAGAACAGTAATTTGTATTTGAAAATAGAACACTTTTATTTTGAAGAGTACCTATTTATATTATAAAAGTACTTTAATCACTTAATTTAAAATTGGAACACTATATTAAATTCGAAGAGTGTAATATTGTATAGTTAAGTGTAGGTGCGTGTAAAAATGACACTTGTCCGAGATTCGAACCGGGTCGCGCGCGAGTTACAACACCACTGAAGACTTTGCTAGAGGGCCCTCAAAACGGGGTAGGAATCTAGTACCCCCGGGTACAAAAGCCACTCGACTACCACCCTTGCCTCTTCAAGCGGCTCGAGGGCGCACTCAGCCAATGGCGTCTCACCGAGAGGTAGGCGTGGCCACGGCGGACCAATCACAGTCGCCCCACTCACCTTTCTATATCGATTTGAAAAAAAGCGCGCTGAAAGGCTTCTAAGTGAAACTTTAGACGGTGAGCTTACAATAAATTATCCATCGCGAGCTTTTTTGTTATTATAATAAACATCGTCACAATCTTATCGATTTGAGTGATTTTGAGAATGTGAATTTAGCGCATTGAATGTTTTTGTGAGTAGAGTATTATCACAATCTAATAATGCAAAAAGCTTTTCAATAGTTAAACATTTTAGTGCTTATGAAAAAAAAATGTTTCATGTTCATTACACATCATTTTTTTATATAAGTTTTTTTGCGGTTAAACAAGCTTAGCATGTGAGATTTTGATCTTGATTTTATAATAAATGGGCTTATTTTTATTGTAATGGCACAATATAACATTCGTGTTTTTTATCATTATAGTAGATAGGTAGGTAGGTACTACATCCAAGTGGTTAAGAATAATATATTGTTCTATCTATAGGTTTAGTCTTTGTTTCAATTTCTCCGATTCACTCATAGCTGGGTATTAAAGGAGTACAAATGGGTCAGATTAATCAGTTATTAGATTTTCACATAAAAAGATTTCATAGTGTAGATGCTTTCTATGAAAAATTGGCTTATTAATATTGGATTTGATACTTAAAAATAATATAGGTAAGTCTTGGTTCTGAGATTTTCAAGACGCAGACGGTCCCATGGGGATAGAAAGGTCATGCCAGTGGCGAAGGGTGAAGGTAGGCTGTTAAGGTCTACAATAAATAGTGCACGCTAAACTTTGTCAGTCATACGTATTTATTTTGTTTTCATTAAAATAATACTAAAATTTACAGATGATGTTGGTTAGTTTTTTAAATCTAATTAAACCCTGCGAAAACCAAGCCATAAGTAGATAGGTAATAGATAAGTAAATAATAAGATAAGATAAATAAGTATCTATGAATTAAAAAGTGTGCAAAATTTTGTCGTATCGCCCAAAGTATACCAAAACTATTATGGTTTCGTATAGGCATTTTTAAAAACTAACTAACAACATCTTTAAATAAAATTGTAGTCTTAGTTAAATAAAAACAAATATGTAGGAGTAATAAATGTTAGTGTGCACTATTTATGGCTCATCTTAATAGCCTACCTCAACCCTTTGCTACTGCATGCACTGTATTGTCAATTATGGGACAAAATACGATTATGTGACAACAGAATTTTTGTGAAATCGAAAGGTTTTTTTACTAGTACATGTGTTCAGGCTCTAAAATTAAAATCTAATGGGTGCTGTTATGTTTATCAAATTCTTAATATAGACTGTTGTATTATTTTGTTCATTACAAATTAATACATTATTAACTCGACGTAGGAGAGCAATGAATTAATTCAGAAAACATTTAGGATAAAAATGTTAGGGGTGGCATTTAAACTCTACTTGTAGGCAGCTCTTTACCTGGGGACGACGCTATCTACAGATGCTGTAATATGTCACCTTTTTGTGTCTCATGATTCGCAAAATTGTCAATTGTAGTACCTATGAGGCAGTGGCGAGGGATGGAAGTAGTCTGTTAAAATTCGACATAAAGAGGGCACACTATTGTCAGTCATACTTCTTTGTTTTCATTGAACTAAGAATTCAATTTGCAGGTGATGGTGATTCGTTTTTTAAATTCAATTATACTCTGCCTAAATCAAACCATAATAGTTTACGTGTGCTATGGGCGATCCGATATTGCACACTTTTTTAGTCATACTTATTTATTTTCGTTGAATTAAGAATAGATATATTTTACAGATGATGTAGTTAGTTTTTTGCCTATACCAAACCACAAACGATAAAAATATTTTTCTAACTATAAAATATCTAAAAATATGTAATTATAGTTTAATGGCATAATTTTAGATATTTTATTGATAAACGAATATTTTTTAATGGTTATCTATTATGATCTGGATTAGGCAGGGTTTAACATTGAATTTTAAAAACTAACAAACACTATGTACCATTGCCGACTCATGTTGAAAGCCGATACATTCACAACAACTGGTCCTACTTTTTCCGCCCCTGTCTATGGATGACCTGTCATTGTTCTATAGAGTGCTCATACTGGCACGTCTGTCGTATTCACACAGAGAATGGTTTGATTTGGATAGATGAGTTATATGATAAATAATGCACTAGCATTAACACACCTACAAATGTAATGCATAGTTCAATGCTACATATTTTTTGCAAATCGATATTACCACCGGTTTTTGTGTGAAGGACTAGTCTCACTTTGACAGCTGATGAATAATAGAAATGTATATTATTTATAAATAACACTGATAGATGGCTTGGGGGTAGGCAGATTGAGCGTCGCTTGGGGCGGCAGTTACTCAAAGGTCGGCAAATCGAGGATAATCATTAGATATAGATATAGAAAGCTACCTAAACTTAGTAATAACGGAAATATCTTCCATTAAAAAAATCAGCTCACTGGTTGGAAACAAAATATTTCTATTAATTAGATAACTACTATACAATTTTCAACAGCACTTTATTTTTTTGTCGGGTTCGCGATGTCTAGTTTGCTTCCGTTGTCCTTGGACTTCACGTTCTTCACAGTCACTCGCGAGTTATGGAAGTTGTCAGTTATCTGGAACCGTAGACTCGCAATATTGTCTATTAAAGCAGAGATGGCATTTAAGTTTAATTTAGTGGTATATGTACCTATATCTTGTTAGTAATGTATCCATACAACACAATTCTTAGATATTGGAGTCATGATAGGATGATAAAAAGTACTGTATAAAAAAATGTGGCGGCATTTTGGCACTGCCCAGGGGCGACATTTTGTCTAACGACGTCACTGACGGGAGGGGCGGAAAAGATAGGACCAGTCGTTGTGAATGTATCGGCTTTCTACTTGAGTCGGCAATGCATCAGCATAATAAACAAAATTATCTTTCATTTAAAAAAATTAAATGGTGTAATAAAATAATGTTATTTACCTTTAAGTTTACTTCTTTGCGATTAGCAAAGTGTGGGAAAACACAGGTAGGTACGCTATTTTCCCAAAGAGTTTTTAAGTATTTAAAAACAGAATTATTTTCTCAAGGTGTTAAGGATTTCCCGTCATTAGTGAGTGCTGCAGGTAAGAAGGTATATAGTTAATAGATTTTTTAAATAATCGTTTTTTTAACTCTATTTACCTTTTAGTTGTCAGATAATAATTATTAAGTAATAACTTGGTAGGTAGGTATTTTTGTAATTTTATTTGAATCAATCAATATTATCTATCAATAGCTATTAATTATTAATCGAGTAGGTAATGATAATAATATATTATGTCTAGATACAATATAATAATAATATACCTACTTAACATTGCTTTATGAAATGGAGCATATTGTGTTAACAGGCCTATTTTTATTATTATGAATGGTTGTTAGACATTCACTACACCCGTTGGGTCCATACTCTGGATTCTGGATCAAGCCGACACTGAAAAAATAACATGTAGGTAATTTAGCCCACATTCAAGCCCACAGTTTTAGACGGACACTATTCCACTACTGCACTACGGACACTTACATACAGCGGCGAGGGGTAGAGGTAGGCTGTAAATATCCAACATAAACAGTGCTCACTAAACTTTGTCAGTAATACTTAATTGTTTTCATTGAACTATGTATACAATTTGCAGATGGTGCTGGTCAGTTTTTAAAATTCAATTAAACCCTGCTAAATAATAACATACTAGTTTAGATATGCTAAGAAAAGTAAAATTATTTGCGCGCCTGATTAGTATCTTCAAAAGTGACCTCCCATTGTACCTATCTTAAGATTAAAGTTTAGTGTTTAACCAATGTTACCAACGCTCACATAGGTGGGTACGTATGTGAAACACGGACTCAATGTAAGAAAAATTACGAGTATTCAAATGGAGTCGAAAATAATATTTTTTTACCTACGATGTCTTACCTGATGCTTATTCAGCTGTACATTTATATAAGATTAATCATTATAAAACAATATAATATGTAGGTATTATTCGTAATGGATATGTATATAATATTAGGTACACGCTAGCTTCAACCATGTGATATTATAATTTATACTCGCGTGCAGGTTACATTCGGTCAGAAACATTTGGATACGTTTTGATATTTAGCTGAGCTATAAACATTTTAATATTGAACACCTAGTAATTGATAATTTGAGTTCATAAAATTTAACCGAGCCTTTGTGTTAAAATTTCAAATTCTTTATCAAAAAGCAACTATTGCTAAAGAACGTGATGCATAGCTTTATTGTCACTTTAGTATTGGCATTTAGGATGACTCATTATACCTCAGCTAGGGTTTGCAATACTGGTATTCCAGTATTTATCAATACCGAAATACCGGTTTTAAAAATCCAAAATACCGGAATTTTCAGTATTAACGGCCCACGTGCTCGTCGTAGGTCAAAATTGAGTTTTTATTGTATTTTTAAACCATGATCCTGGACACTCCTTAAACGTTGTAGATAATCTATTTATATAATTTTGAAGCCTTATTATCCTTTATATTTATTTTAAACATTTGATGACTGCATAAAGTATTTTTGTTACATAAAATAGTATTCTTTTAAACCTCTCGCTCTAATGTTTTAGAATATAGTCATATTTCGGTACATAACTGTGCAGTAGTGTTAAGATTTTTTACATTTATTAATTTTTAAACGCATTTATAAAACCATTAGTATAATTTATTAAGAGATAATTTTTGTAAAATATTCACGATAAAAAATTATATTGATAATCTCTGTGATCCCAAATTTGACAAGAATTAGGCATTTTATTATTCAAAAAATCGGCAAGATTAACACATTTGAAGATGATTCTAAAGATATTTATTATAAGCTATGTTTTTGACCATTCAAGTGTGATAAACATCCTACGAATAATGATTGCTACATAATAATTATTGACCTAAGAATAAGGTAGTGTTTTTTTGAAATACGCCATTTTTTTTGTCATTCTCCAGTGGTTAAGCTACAACATAGGGCCGTAGCCATAAATTGACAAACTATAATTAAAGTAGGGAGTAAAATGATATTGACGCGCGTGTTTGAACATGTACCGTTTAAAAAAAAAATAAAAAAAAAATCGGTTAGGTACATGTTCAAGCACGCGCGTTAACATAATTTTACTCCCTACTTTAATTATAGTTTGTCAATTTATGGCTACGGCCGTATGTTGTAGCTTAACCACTGGGGAATGACAAAAGAAATGGCGTATTTCAAAAAAACACTACCTTATTCTTAGGTCAATAATTATTATAAAGCAATCATTATTCATAAGATGTTTATCACACTTGAATTGTCAAAGACATAGCTTATAATAAGTATCTTTAGAATCATCTTCAAATGTGTTAATCTTGCCGATTTTTTGAATAATAAAATGCCTAATTCTTGTCAAATTTGGGATCACAGAGATTATCAATATAATTTTTTATCGTGAATATTTTACAAAAATTATCTCGTAATAAATTATACTAATGGTTTTATAAATGCGTTTAAAAATTAATAAATGTAAAAAATCTTAACACCACTGCACAGTTATGTACCGAAATATGACCATATTCTAAAACATTAGAGCGAGAGGTTTAAAAGAATACTATTTTATGTAACAAAAATACTTTATGCAGTCATAAAATGTTTAAAATAACTATAAAGGACAATAAGGCTTCAAAATTATATAAATAGATTATCTACAACGTTTAAGGAGTGTCCAGGATCATGGTTTGAAAATACAATAAAAACTCAATTTTGACCTTCGACGAGCATGTCCCCCCTTAAGAAAGCACATTCGTTTACGTTTTTGAAAATTAATTATAAGTTATGTGCTGCTAAAATGCAAATATATTGAGTGAATCCAACAGAGGTGAAAAAATAATAAAACAAATTTCATCAAATATATTTAAGTATATTAATTGGCGCGATGAATTATCATAATATTATTTCGAAATAGATAACATCCGTGACAAAAATGTTCAAATATTCTATAATTATTGATCACGGTACAAGCGTTGAATTTAAGAAGCTTTTCCTGCATTCGGGACTCATTTGCACTTGAAAATTTGAAGGCTTTAGTTAAAATTATCAATATATTGAAATTATTTGTAAAACATTACTAGTTCTACAATTATGAACAATACATATTTTGAAATGTCTTTTTAAAATGTTTTTGCTATAAAATAATATTTAAAAAAAAATAATAGCTATATTTATTGATAAGCACCTACTTCTGTTTTTTTTATGTTTAAAAATAACGAAAAACCGGTATTGACATTTTCATTCGGTATTGCAATCCCTAACCTCAGCGAGATAGCTCTGCTGTGATTAATCTACATGATATTGATTTACAAAACAATTCACGAATTGAATCCGCGAACGACAACCTTTACTACATGGTAGGGCTAAAGGAAAAAAGTTACCCTATTCTTCCAACTCGTCACAAAGGGTCATTGTTGCGAGGTGTTGCAATCGACAAAAGATGGTTAATTTGTGTGTAATTTCAACAATGGAAGGACTTCTCAGAGGTGCCATGAGCGTGCAAAGAGTAAAATAAAAAGGGGATCCTAAATTAAATATGTTTAATTCGAATCAAATGAGAATGATTAGTATAATTATAATACCATTTTAACAGCTTTCGTGTTTAACTCTGTAATCATTTATTACTAAGCCAATTTAAATAACGAAATTTTAAATTAAAGGTTTTATGTGACCACTATTTAATTATGTAAAGTAGGAAATACATATAAATCAGTGGCGAATGCTAGAGTTAGGCTGTTAAGTTCTGACATAAATAATGCACACTAAACTTTGTCAGTCATACTTATCTGTTTTCATTAAACTAAGAATAAAATTTGCAGATAGTGCTGGTTAGTTTTGAATATACAATTAAACCCTGCCTAAAGCAAACAATAATCGATAAAAATATTCTTCTATCTGTTAAATATTTTGAGATATAATTTTAAATATTTTGTAGATCTACTATGGCTTGGATTAGGCAGGTTTTAATTGTATTGTAAAAACCAACAAACACTATCTACCTACACACTCTAGTTTTAGTTCAGTAAAAATAAATAAAATTATTTAATATTAAAAAAAAAAAACAATTTTTAAGTGAAATCATCAAGGTATAATATATACTTTAATTTTTTTTACAATACCGTTATTTTGAAAATATTGCATTTTTTATATATACAGTACTTATATAAAATTGTACACTGTAATCACTGCATGATGGCCATTCGGCGTAAATACCTCAATGTATTAAACTGATTATTTCGTTGTACCTAGCCACCCAATCATTTTGAACATATTATATTGATTAAGATGAGATATCCAAACTTGCCGGCAACACCGAGTTAAGTTTATTTGAGGCTTTCTAGAGATTAGTAATGCGAAAATTAGGTATATAATTAGGTATATAGGTAATAACGTTGAAAATCTGTGCTATTCAAAATCTATCAACATAATAGAGATAGGACAATTACACACCTACCTAGTTTTATGTTTTGTTTTCTTTTATTTTGTTAACTGTTCACAATTTATTTTTTAATTTCAAATAATACCTAATATAATATAGGTACAGTATCCCTTTACGTGAGCCACTGGTCGTATAGGTACAAGCGGTCCATTCTTGGTTGGGCGGTCTGAAGATCTTCCTTTGTAAGTCAGGTGATTTCCGGTGCCGCTGTGTCTGGCGGGATCTTTTGGTATTTGAACTATTTTTGGAACTGATTTATTGTACATAGTTATTCTCAGTTGTACCAACCTACTTTTTGTTTATCAAATCTAAAAATAGAAATTATAGTAGATACATACTTACGGTGTAGTTTAGTTCAAGCAAATCTTATGCAAAATTCAGCACTGATTAGAAACTAACCTACCTAGGTAGGTACCCACAATTACAAGGTTAGGTACATGTAAATTGTACGTAAAACATTTTACCGTGGCACAGTTTGCCGCGAGCTTTCTATCGGAAAAGATGGCCGTACTATACAATACAGTCTCCAATTTGACTCAAAGATTCAATATAAACATTAATTCAATTTTCATAGCTGATTTTGGCAAAATTCATGAATTCAAGAAAGAAAACCTAACCTAACCGAACCTAACAACTAATAACCAGTATATCGGCTATTTTCAAAATTTGTTTGCCGCTGGCTTCCTGTAAACCGACAAGAACCGTGTTTTATTTAGACGTGATTTTTTTATATATTTCCGATATACCATTTCAGGGTGAATACGACGAACTGCATACGCACAAATTTCCAGACACGGTATTTTAATACAAGCAGTCTTATACAAAATTCAATTTAGCGAACTGATTAAAAACTAACCTACCTAGGTACCCACAATTACACATGTATTAATAGGTATTAAGGAAAATAACATATTGTGTAGTAACGTTTTGTGACACCGGCTTTAAGCCGAGATGCATATAACGCCGGTGACCTTAAATGGTTAAATCAAAGTAACATTCGATGCATATATCAAAATAAATCAGGGCAGCTGCGAAAATCATAATTAATAAGTAGATTATAAAATATCTAAAATTATGTATGATTTAATGGCATACCTAGTAAATAAAATGTTGCAATGTTTCCAAAATTACAAATTACTCAAATGGAACGAGAAGGCATCACCAAAAATGCAAACGTTGTCTGTTACCGGACTGGAAAAAATCAGAAAGATCCATTTAGAAAATTAAAATAGGCAAGCGAATGACGGAAAACGGACACAGCTGGATCTCGTTTATTGTATCTACTGAAAATTATGGTTTTGTCAGTAGGTACGATACGTCTTTACCTATTAAGTTGTGATCAAATTGAGATACGCTGTCACAGTGACAAATTTAGTCTATGGTTTCATCATTGTGCACAATATTTTGAACGAACGCTATCATGGTAAATTCAATTACGGAGTAACCTAGTAACGAGTCTTTCAATAATATTTTGAACAGAATCCAAATTGCAAACCATAGATAATAGACAACATTCTTATAGAAAATACATAGTGGCAACCGCTAAAAACAAAACACACGCGATTTTGACATGATTCGAAAATGTGTAGGCATGTGAAAGTGATAAAAAACGCCATGCAGGTGTCGATTCAGTGCAGTACAACGTGAGGTGACCTCATTGTTGTTCTGGTGATTTTGGCAGATTTTGACGACTGATAATGTTCTTTTAAAGGTTCAAAATATACTACGGGATGGGAGCATCAGTCTAATAACACTTTAAACACCAATAAAAACGACATTGTACCAAGGCTCGAAATGGACTGGAGTGCACCGGAGCACAGTTCCGGTTCGTGAAATCGGTAAAATTATCGCTCCGTGTCGAGAAAAAAATAATTTGACCGTCTGAGCTAGATAAACCATGTAACAAAAAATCTAACACACTTATTTTTATAAAATATACATAAAATTTGATAACTATGCTAATATCTTCAGAAACTTGTCGAGTGCTCCGGTTGGTAAACTTTTCCATTTCGAGCGCTGCATTATACACTTTTTTCCCGTATCGGCAGCTTACTGTGACGTCACGTGATAGTCCGCGACATGCACCATAATATATTTCGCGCTTTAGAGACATTTGCAAGCTCTATCAAATGATAATTCGTTTATAAATCATGTATGTTGGTACTTCTGAGCGTAAGTGGGTACCTATATGCATATCTAGTTTAGTGTACATATGTGCTATTGAAAAACAATTTAAAGGTCATAGGAAAATTTATTGTAACACGCAATATTACCTATCTGCTTCCAATTATGGGGATGATAAAGAGCAGGTGTTTTAAATGTAAATTATCAGTGAGGGTGGCTTTCAGATTATGTGAATTTAACTTATACTATCTGGAAAATTACTCATTCAACTTAATATGTATTCATGTTAGGTCCGTGGCCCTAAACCTAAAATAAACCAATAATCTAGCACGCTTAAAGGTCTTCGGTTTAATTTACATCCTTTCATCAATGTTATACCATTTTATTATTCAATTAAAATATATACCAGGGATGACGAACCTTTTTACGAACGTTTTTTTTATTTTTCGTCTGTCTGACGTGCCAAGCAATTTTCCATGGTTTTTAAAAGTTTTCTAAAAAAAAAAATGGTTTATAAAAAATCCGTTAAAAAAGTTTAAAAATTACAATTGAGTTCTTTATATTCACCGTATTTATAGCCGAAGGCATATATTTTATTCTTTAAATATTTTTGTCTTGTTTTCAAAATTATCAAAGAGATCGTGAAAGCATTTGAGCCACTCTTTTTTCATATTATATTCTCCATCACTGATCGGTTTTCCATTTTTAGAGATTATGTTTGATTCAAAATAACAAGCAGTTATTATATTTGAATGACTGCCGATAATTAATTTCATAAATTTTGTTGATTGAATAGTTTTATTTTTAATTGCCCGATCCTAAGGACTGACCTATGCGAATGTATATTTACATTAAACGTAATGATTATCTTGAAAAGGATTTGCCTGCTATTTTTTTATACAATGCGATTTGTCATTTATGCATGAATTTCGTCGTTTCCTTCTGCGCATCGATTGGTAAACATAATATGAAAAACCGAAGAAAATACGCATGGCTATGTCGACATTATTTTTTAACATTATAATAATATATAAGTAAGTACTTAACTAAGTACCTTTATATTTACATTTTTATGAAAAAAACATTTTTAAAATACCTAGGTATAATATACCTAATATAAAATAGTATTTTCTTTTCTTTTCAAACTGAAACATTCGCGTGCCATAGGTTCGCCATCCCTGATATATACCATGTGGATCTATCTATGTCTCGTGTTTACATATTACTAATATAATTCTCTTTATTATTCTAGATCCAGATCAGAAATTCAGCAAGTAATTAGATACTAACACGTAAAAATTCACCTGTCGTAAAAATAAACGTATAATTATTGTGCACCTGGTCGCACATACAAAAACGTCTCGATTACTACACGGTCATAAATCAAGTCGACCAGCAATATTGCAACTTTCTTTTGCGCGCACTGGCGGCACCATGCCGGAACAGTGATGTCACGCGGCTAGGCGAAACGAATAAAGAAGCAGCTTCTGCACATGCATGGATGCAACATTAAATCTTGCTATTTTACCTGCGGCCCATGTCGAGTGAAATTTGTTACATGCGACAAACAGATGTTTTTGGCACTATTAGCATAGTACGAATCATGTAATTCTATAAGTATAATTTACAAATAATTTCTATTTTAACGTTATCAACGCATAGTTATGTAAAAAGGGTTAAAAATAAAAAAGAATATGTTTTAAGGGGGGACATGCTCGTCGAAGGTCAAAATTGAGTTTTTATTGTATTTTCAAACCATGATCCTGGACACTCCTTAAACGTTGTAGATAATCTATTTATATAATTTTGAAGCCTTATTATCCTTTATAGTTATTTTAAACATTTGATGACTGCATGAAGTATTTTTGTTACATAAAATAGTATTCTTTTAAACCTCTCGCTCTAATGTTTTAGAATATAGTCATATTTCGGTACATAACTGTGCAGTGGTGTTAAATTTTTTTACATTTATTAATTTTTAAACGCATTTATAAAACCATTAGCATAATTTATTACGAGATAATTTTTGTAAAATATTCACGATAAAAAATTATTTTGATAATCTCTGTGATCCCAAATTTGACAAGAATTAGGCATTTTATTATTCAAAAAATCGGCAAGATTAACACATTTGAAGATGATTCTAAAGATACTTATTATAAGCTATGTCTTTGAACATTCAAGTGTGATAAAAATCTTATGAATACTGATTGCTTTATAATAATTATTGACCTAAGAATAAGGTAGTGTTTTTTTGAAATACGCCATTTCTTTTGTCATTCCCTAGTGGTTAAGCTACAACATACGGCCGTAGCCATAAAATAACAAACTATAGTTAAAATACGGAATAAAATTATGTTAACGCGCGTGTTTGAACATGTACCTAACCGAATTTTTTTTTATTTTTTTTTAAACGGTACATGTTCAAACACGCGCGTCAATATCATTTTACTTCCTACTTCAATTTTAGTTTGTCAATTTATGGCTACGGCCGTATGTTGTAGCTTAACTACTGGGGAATGACAAAAGAAATGGCGTATTTCAAAAAAACACTACCTTATTCTTAGGTCAATAATTATTATAAAGCAATCATTATTCATAAGATTTTTATCACACTTGAATGTTCAAAGACATAGCTTATAATAAGTATCTTTCGAATCATCTTCAAATGTGTTAATCTTGCCGATTTTTTGAATAATAAAATGCCTAATTCTTGTCAAATTTGGGATCACAGAGATTATCAATATAATTTTTTATCGTGAATATTTTACAAAAATTATCTCGTAATAAATTATGCTAATGGTTTTATAAATGCGTTTAAAAATTAATAAATGTAAAAAATTTTAACACCACTGCACAGTTATGTACCGAAATATGACTATATTCTAAAACATTAGAGCGAGAGGTTTAAAAGAATACTATTTTATGTAACAAAAATACTTCATGCAATCATCAAATGTTTAAAATAACTATAAAGGATAATAAGGCTTCAAACTTATATAAATAGATCATCTACAACGTTTAAGGAGTGTCCAGGATCATGGTTTGAAAATACAATAAAAACTCAATTTTGACCTTCGACGAGCATGTCCCCCCTTAAGTTGAGCGCTTATTGAAAAAAAAATATTTCTATTTTCTTTCCATTAAAATGTTGTTTATTAAGTTTTTTTCGGATTTGTTTCGGACCATTTAGTTTTAAAATCCCTATTTATTATTTATGTTATTTGGAAAACTTAGATTTTTCTAGAAAATAATAATATGTGTAAGAAGAAATCCTTTATATTAATATCAAATCGAGCCACACCAAAGCTCTATTAGGTACTGTATTGTATTTTTTTTCAATATTATAAAGTTTTACAGAATATATTATTATACGGTATAGTGTGCCGTGAACATTAAATTCAATGTAACTATAATGAATGTATGACAATGCTGGATAGGCCATGTGTATAGAATGCCAGATGAGATATTAACAAGGCGGGTTATGTACGCAACCCATAAGGGCAAGACAAGACCTTGGTGGCTGGAGTTTTAAGAATGCTCGATTAAAGCAACTAGTTACTAGAAAGTGTCGGCACTAGATCCTCCAGGATGAAGGAAGAAAATGGACTTCTTGATTACGTCTAAAACAATAGTCCAACGGTTTAAACATATTTTATTAAGTTTATTCGCAGTCAGAGAATGTAAGGTATTATAAATTCATGAATTTTACAAACTTAACCGATTGTTCAGACAAATGTAATAGTGAGATTATACGGCACTCATGGCCATAAAATTTCCTTGATCCAGTCCTGCTCTCCCACACCAGTGTGTATCTATTCTCCTTAAAACATTATCAGCTGTTAAAAGGGGGCAACAAGCGAAGGGTGATCAGCCCAGTGAACTTTTAAACCCGATAAAAATAAAACGTATAGATATAAAAATAATTGCTACGAAGACCAGGTGTTCGGGTTACGCGGTGATCTTTTTATAGTATAATCGCATCAATTACTTTCAAATAAATAATGTTACGTGATCGGAAAACGAACACCCTGTCTATAATATAACAAAATGTAATAATATTATGAAGATGAACATGACTCGGGAAATGGAAGAGGGTTGTATCATGGTCGATTCACATCGTTTAATTTCAAAACAAGCCATCCAGTATTATATATTAAATAATTACAAGATAAAAAAAACTTTTTATAGAAGTACCACGTTTTTAAATTTTCTGTTGAATCATATAAACTTGACAATTATATATATTAATAAAAACTTTTTATTGTACTTGTTAGAAATACTGAATAAATATTATAGTATACTAAAATGTCATTTTGACATTTCATATTAATTTTCATAGTAACGCACGTATATATTAATAATTTAGTTGCCAGCAACCAACAATAATAACTTTCCAAACAAAACAGAATTAACTGAAAATTAATTCAATTCTGTGTAAAAATTGCTAAAAGAATTAAAAGAATCCATTGTCGTCGTGTCTGATATATTCAGGGGCGGCTCTTCCTTTGGGTACCTAGGGGACAGACCCCGGTCCCCTCATCATCATTCTATAATCAATATTCAATTGATATTCATGTTATACGTTCCTACCATAATACATTGATTTTGTATAAATTAATTAAGTATATATTTTATTTGCACCGTTTACCCATCCCTAATTCTTGTTTCGTGGCGCAACCCTGTTAATGCTTCAGTCTACCTACGTAGCAGGTACGTACAACGATAATGTCGGGTCACAGTTCTGAGAACTTTCCGAGTTCCCTTGCAGCCGGGACCGTCTGGAATGGACCCCGTCAAATCAAAACAAATATTTATGCAAGCAATGCAATTATGAGACTGTGTAGAGCATTAAGCACGTCATATGCACGTTTCGCTGTACATGTATTGGTGCTGGCTAAGGGTCGCCACTAGAAATACCCACTCCTACATAAAAAATGTTAGTACCTAGGTAAAAGTTGACGTACATATTATTATTATTATAATAATACAACATATGTCACAAGTTGTTTTAGTTTGCCAGTCAGACGTCAGTGATTAACGGTCATCCATCTATTTAAATATGTTTTAAATTATATTTGTTAATACATACTCCCTATTAGTATTGTGAAGTTTGATTAAGATTTGATTTTTGAAATTTGTAGATAGTTTAAATCTCACGTTACTAAAATAATTTTGATAAATAATATTAAGTAGGTACTATGATGAATGAGGTGGATTATTTATTGAAATATAAGTTCAGTACATTGACATTTGAAGATAAACTAGAAGTGAAACGATTAGGGCCTCATCAACCTAGTGATTTAGTTATTGTGTATGAACTAGTGAAACCAAAAAAAAATTGACATTTAAATCGGAATGGTTTACTAAAAAAACGTGGTTGACTGCAAGTGTATCCTTAAAAAGACTATTTTGTTTTCCTTGTTTAATTTTTGGTGGTGAAACTGTTTGGGCTCAATCTGGTTATTCAGATTTAAAACATTTATCAGAGAGGCTAACTTCACACGAAACTTCGTCGTCTCACATGAAAAATGCTGTGACATTAAAACTTTTTGGTAAATCAAACATTGTTGAAAAATTAGACAGTGTATATAGGCGTAATATTCAACGCCATAATCAAGAAGTTGACAAAAATAGATATGTACTTTCAAAAATAATTTCTGTGTTAAGACTTTGCGGTTCGTGCGAAATTGGAATCCGTGGCCGCGATGAGACTTCCGAATCCTTGAAGCCGGGAGTGTTTCGCTCAGTGTTCCAGTTACTATGTGAAGATGATCTAATATTAAAAAACTATTACGAAAATTCGCCGTCATTTAAAGGGACTTCAAAAACAATTCAAAATGAGCTTTTAGACTGCATGTACGATTTATATAGAGAACTCCTCAAAGAGGAGATATCTACCACGAATTTTGTTTCAATCCAAGCGGATGAAACAACCGATGTTTCTTGTAAAGCACAGTTGGTTATAATATTAAGGTATATTACTAAACTTGGGACTGTTACTGAACGATTTGTGCAGTATTCTAAACTAGTGGATAAATCGGCCAGTGGCCTGACAGCAGAAATAAAGTTAGTACTGAGTGAATGTGGAATCAATCGCGAGAAATTGATAGCTCAAACTTATGATGGGGCGGCAGTAATGAAAGGAAATTTAAATGGTGTGCAGGCACAGATTAAGGTTGATTTCCCATACGCACATTTTGTGCATTGTTACGCTCATCAATTGAACCTTGTAATGCAGCAACTGTGTTCGAAAACACACAAGGAACTAAAAATATTCTTCGGTAATATTTCTGGGTTCTCATCATTTTTCTCAGTGTCCACGAAACGCACCTGTTTATTAGACAATGTTGTGAACCAGAGGATGCCAAGACCTAGCGCAACAAGGTGGAATTTTTCTGGGCGTATGATAAACACTGTTTATGAAAATTTGAATGAGATGCGGGAGTGTTTTTTTAAATTTCAAGAAGATCCAGGGTGGGATGCAGTAACTTTAAGTGAAGCATGTGGACTCTTAAATCTTTTATACGATAGGTTATTCTGCTGCCTTCTTTCATTTTTCGCGCAAGTTATGCCGGAAGTTGACATTTTATTTCAAAAACTTCAAAAAGTTTCCATAGATAATATTTCAGCAAACTTAGCTATAACACACTTTAAAGCAGCCATATTAAAAATAAGAGAGAAAACGGATGAATTGGGAGACCTCTACGCTGATTTAACATGTAAAAGAAATTTTTCCGCTAGTGATTTGAAGCGCGTGATGAAAGAAGCATGCGATGTCATTGTTGTGCATGTCAGCGATAGATTTTCAAATACTGACCATCTTACCGCTGCAAGATTGGTGGATGTGAGATTTTTCAAAGATTTTTCAAAAAAATTTCCCGATAAATATTTTGATATAGCGGTTAAATATTATCCATTTCTACTTAAAAATAAATTAAGAACAGAATTACAAATTCTGTATGGACATGACGAACTCACTAGTGATGTAAAATCCGCCGCTTGTCTCTTAGCGTCATTGGACGAGAATAATGTAAAAGAGATATTTACTGAAGTCACCAAACTTTTAGAAATTATTATCACGATACCAATGACGACTTCAGAATCAGAAAGGTGTTTTTCGACGCTGAAACGTATAAAAACATCTTCAAGAAATACAATCGGTGAAGAACGGCTGAATGCGCTTTCCATGTTATCAATAGAAGACGAATTCATCAAGTCCGTTCCTGATTTCAACAACAAAGTGATTGACCGGTTCGCCAAACTAAAAAATAGAAGAGTAGAATTTAATTATAAGACTCTTTCGGACACAGGAGGCATATGAAGATGAAGTAATAGCTACAAAAGGTATGTTTTCTTTGAATTATTTATAGAATCTAAAGCAACAGCTACTATACAAAATAAATCACTTAGGTACACACAATTAATGTTAGAATTCAAAATATTAATAAAAATAGAATATACGTTTTGATTGACATTAATTAGGTATACATATAATATGTATTTCATATGATATTTCACGCCATCTGACCCCACTTACTAAAATATGCTAGAGCCGCCACTGGATATATTTTTAAAGTTTCAAATGTCTAGCTAGTCGGGAAGTTAGTTAAAAATCGATTGCAAGATTTGTACTAGATAAACAACCACCGGACAAACAAGAATGCGTGCTAATAAAAACGTTGTAAAAAAATAATATTTGATTATACGGATTGGAGTCTCTGTCTTCTGTCATCTCAAGAATTGTCTAAGAATTCGAATTTACAGCCAATCACTTTCTCATTCTTCAATCGTCCAATAAAAATCTTGGACAAACAAGAAAAAAAATGTAGATACTGGACACACAAGAAAAAATCTGTACCGGACAAACAAGAGTACGAGCTAATAAAACGTGGTAAAAAAAAATTAAGACGTAGATGCTATAATATGGGTATTACACATTTAATGACCTTTGAGATGAGTAATGCTATTCAAAATGAGTTGTTTTAAAAGACATATTATGTTATGTTATCTGCTTGTGTTCGGTCTTATTCCCTTGGGTTCGGCAGCACGAACATATCCGAATCTGACCGACATGTCTACCAACCTAAATTTTCGCCATATTACGAATACATGCCGATAACCGCTTTGTGTATAAAATACCTTTCGTGGTAACTTGGAACAATGATAATAACGGAAACCTGCTTAAGTGAATAGACCCACTGAATTTGGATTTCTGTCCCAGATATTTTTTACTAAATTTTACAAATTTTTACTTAGATGTCATTATTTTTTTCCCCTTAATTTTTATGTCATACTATTTCTAGGTATCGTATGTTGTAAAAAATAATTATAAAAAAATATTGATACAATCTATAAAATATGGAGGTACGGGTTTGTGGAAACAAGATCCACAACTGATTCATTTATCAATAGCCTATTGACCAATAACTCGATAGTTTACACAAGGTGTTCATGGACAGGTGAAAAACTCAACAATGATTCATAATATTTTGATTTATGAAAATTCTACATAATATTATTAAAATCCCTACTAGTTTTAATTATTGCATGCTTATGTAATATTTGGTTATACTCATGTAAATTGTACTATTTTTGGAAGTGATTTATTCTACATAGTTATTCTCAGTTGTACCAACCTACTTTTTGTTTATCAAATCCAAAAATAGAAATTATAGTAGATACATACGTACGATGTAGTTTAGTTCAAGCAAATCTTATGCAAAATTCAATTTAGAGCACTGATTAGAAACTAACCTACCTAGGTAGGTACCCACAATTACAAGGTTACATGTAAATTGTACGTAAGACATTTCACCGTGGCACAGTTCGCCGTGCGATTTCTATCGGAAAGAGATGACCGTAGATATACTATACGGTCTCCAATTTTATTAAATTCAATTTGAACATTAATTCAATTTTCATAGCTGATTTTGGCAAAATTCATGAATTAAATTTAATGAAAACTTAACCTAACCAAACAACTAATCCAGCATAATGGCTATTTTCAAAATTTGTTTGCTGCTGGCTTACTGTAAAGTGTAAACCGACAAGAACCGTGTTTTATTTAGACATGAATTTTCTGGTCTTTAAAATACGGCCTGTTGGAATAATGGATCGTTTAGAGGATGTTAAATTATGAACATGGTTTTCTTCATATGATTAACTTTATTATTATCAACTTCATGAATAATAATATACAGAGTAATAGATTACAGTTTGTTATGCGACCGTTACAATATACCTTCGATTATACACTAATGTCACGCCGGACACTCAAGTGAACATTTAACTGTAATTAGTATTAATTAGTATTTAGCATTGGCGGACAGCCAGTGCCGTAGTTAAACGTATTAATAATATTCTTATATTATTACTTATAATATTTAGTTATGTTATTATATTAGACGGCTATATATCAACACGGCCATATATTTCCGATACAACATTTTCACGATTAAGTGTGATACGGCAAACTGCATACGTATAAGTTTCCGGACACGGTAATAGGAACGGTAATAAACATAAACATAATCATCATTACCAGCTTAAATTTAAATCCACTGCTGGATGAATAGTCTAATCGAGATTATAGGCACCGTGTACCTTCGAGGTAGAGAGTTGAAATTCGGCAGCAATGTAGTCCTTAACCATTTAATTAACAAAAAAAGTTGACAGCGATGCTAGTGGTGAGGGGCCTAATTTATATGTTTATAAAATATCGTTAGGCTTAGCTTATAATAATTACTTTATAGAGATATGCTGTTAAGATCCGACATAAATAGTGCACATTAAACTATGTTAGTTGTACGTATTTATTTTTATTGAACTAAGACTACAATTATGTATTTACAGATGGTATAAGTTAGTTTTTAAAAATAAATTAAACCCTGCCTAAACCAAACCATAATAGTTTTATTGGTATATTTTGGGCGATCCGACAAAATTTTGCACACTTTTTCATTCATACTTAATATTGTATTCATTGAATTAGAAATACATATTACACGTGTTGTTTGTTTTTTTTTTAATAATTAAGCTCTGTCTAACCAAACTATAATAGATTAAAAATTTTATGCTATCTATAAAATATCCAAAATTGTGTATGATTTAATGGCATAATTTTAGATATTTTATTTACGATATATATCTATATACGAGTATTTTTTGACTATTATCTATAAAGGTCTGATTTAATTTTAAAAACTAACCAACACCCTCTGTTAATTTTATTGAAGACTTAGTTGACAATAAAAATAATAATTATGAGGCTGATAAAGTTTAGTGTGCACTATTTATGGCAGATCTTAATAACCTACTTCCACCCTTCACCACTGCTCTATAGGACTATATCTATTAAGTATCTATATTATATCAAATGAATGCTAAAAAGTTAAAGAATCGATCCTTATATTTTTAAAAAATCGGCAATAATTTCAGAAAAGAAGGATCCAAAATTATTTGAATTGTCATTTTACTAGAAATTGGTAATAATTAACTATTTCTTTTATTTAACGAATAATTCACAAGATTTAAGAATATATCATTCTGATTATTGAACATATATAATTTTGAAAACACTTTCTGATAGAATATATTATAACCAATAGAAAAAATCTTTTTTATAAAAAATAAGCCAACCCGACGGGGAATCGAACCACGTATCTCCCAGGTTTACGCCCTATCCGTTGCATTACCACTATGCTACGAGGTGACATACTAATTGCGACAAATTTTAACTATTGGTCAATTTTAATACCTACTCATCAGTGCTCTTCCAAATCAAGCTACTTTGGCAATCGATTTTTGTTTCTTAAATCAAAGTAGGTAACTATTTACTTTTTCAAAAAAGATTTTTTCTATTGGTTATAATATATTCTCTCAGAAAGTGTTTTTCAAAATTATATATGAGAAATAGGTAAGATTTATAATAAGTATATTATTTATTTGTTAGTTAGGTATTAATAATTATTAATTATAAAATAATAAAAAAATATTTAAAAAATCAGTATCACCCTTTCGAATTTGTCCATTCCCGTATAGGTAGTTCAATTTAGTGAAATCCGAGGTAGGAAGCCGAGATTGGTTACCTATGTAGTTTATGACTCGAACATTTTATTATTTTTTTTTTAAACTTAATTAGACGTCACTGATTGAGGTAAACCTCGTATACGCTAGGAAGTTTCTCATTGTCTTGATCAGGGTTTCCCAAACTTTTTCTGCAATGGAATACTTTGCAAACATGGAAATTTTAACGGAACACTTAATTTATTTTGTAGGTTATTTATTAGCAGAACTAACCGTTCTCCCAATTTTGGTAACTGTCGTTAAGCTGACAAGATTTGTCAGCCGGTCAGTTAAAAACAATATACCCCATCTTTTTCATGTGCACGGTGTGAGAAAAGATGGTCATCCGTCTGTACCTATATCATGGCCCCCACATCCCGTAGCGGGCCCCCTACTTATCGCTAAGGTTAAAGGCAATGTGATGATCTGCAGCTGCATATTCCAAATGATGTTCGAGGTAAAATTTGGGTTTTTTTTATTTTGTTAACTGTCAATTCATGGTGGAACTGCATTGTATTGTTGTTTTTATTTAATAAAACGCATTTTTTTGTAGTACTTATTCCACTTTTAATCAAGAGATTATGACCGGTTTCGTCCGCCTCAGAGAGACATTTTCAAGTTTCAGTTGAAAATGTCCCTCTGAGGCGGACGAAACCTGTCCTAATCTCTTGATTAAAAGTGGAATAAGTACTACTAAAAAAATTGCGTTTTATTAAATAAAAACAACAAGTAAAATTTGGGGTAATTTTAGCGATTTTTTTGTATTTTTAATACACTCACTTTTATGTTGATATGCACAATTATGTACTTATAGGTATGTAAAATATCGACAATAATCAAAAATTGTAAGTATGGTAAAACCACATATTATTAAATGTTAGTATGCTGGAAGTAAAACAGCGCCGCAGCCGACATTTTTTTTACTATTAGTGCATGTTTGTGATGTGTGTTTATCTCACTTGGCTGGTCGATCTCTCACGCCGGGCCCCCATTAATCCCAGGCCCCCAGGCTAGAGGCCTGTCAGCCCCCCATTGTGGGAGCCATGACCTATCTAGATACTTGACGCCATAAACATCAGTGGAGATTGATCATCACTCGCCTTTCAATATGAAGTAGATTTTTTTAATTATTTTAGTTTTACTTATTTTACTTCTACTTAGTAGAAAATCTTGTGTTGCAGTGTATAAAACCTTTCCAAATGGTCGCGGAACACCTATTCAGGTTCGGCGGAACACTGGGGTTCCGCGAAATATAGTTTGGGAAACCCTGGTCTTGATCATGGTCATGTGGTCACATCTTGGTCATGTGCATTGACGTGTTACCACACGTAGATACCTATTTACGCAGAACTTTCTTCATTTTTATGAAGATACCTAAAACGAAAAATATGTAGGTACCTATGTGCCTAAGCATTTTTTTGTAAGTACCGACCTACAGAGATTATATTATAATATTAAATTATTACTCAGTGCTAATACTATAATGTACGAGTGTTGTTCAAACTAATAAAGTAGACGAGAAAGCCCCACTATAAGGGTCTCATATAATCGCAGGATTATATCATTACCGATTAGTATAAGTGGTAACTGTTTTTTGGGACGAATGTAGCAATTAGAATAAAATTAAAAATGATTGAGTATAATAATTCATTAAATAAAAATGATCCGTCGATGGTATTGTAAAAGTTACATAGGTATGCGATTGTAAATTCAGAATACGCTTGTATTTCGTTCTGACAACTGCTAGGCTGACGCTCATTCAATTTTGGTGTATTTGAAGGTTGAAACACACACTATTGCACGTCTATAATGTGTGGTTCATTTTTTTAGGACACTCACACATTCAAAATCCTGCGTCAATGTTTAGTATATTAGGGTATAGCCTATCGGAATTATATATTAATCTGTTCAGTGGGTATTACGTTAAGGCAGGGTTTACCAAACTATGTTCCGCGGAACACCAGTGTTCCGCCGAACCTGAATAGGTGTTCCGCGATCATTTGGAAAGGTTTTATACACTGTAACACATTTCAAGATCTTCTACTAGGTAGAAGTAAAATAAGTAAAACTAAAATAATTAAAGAATCTTCTTTATATTGAAAGGCGAGTGATGATTAATTTCTACTGATGTTTATGACGTCAAGTATCCAGATAGGTCATGGCTCCCATAAGGGGGGCTGACAGACCTCTAGCCTGGGGGCCTGGGCTTACGGGGAGCCTGGCGTGAGAGATCGACAAGCCAAGTGAGATAAACACACATCACAAACATCCACTAATAGTAAAAAAATGTCGCCTGTTGTGCTGTTTCACTTCAATCATCCTAACATTTAATAATATTATGTTGTTTTGCCATACTTACAATTTTTGATTATTATCGATATTTGACATGTCCATAATTGTGCATATCAACATAAAAATGGTTGTATTAAAAATACAAAAAAACGCTAAAAATACCTTTAATTTTACCTTGAACACCATTTGAAATATGCAACTGTAGATCGTCACATTGCCTTTAACCTTAGCGATAAGTAGGGGGCTCGCTTCGGGATGTACAGGCGGAGGACCATCTTTTGATGAAAGATGGTGTGGGGTATATTGTTTTTAACTGACCGGCTGACAAGTCTTGTCAGTTTAACGACAGTTGCCAAAATTGGCAAAACGGTTAGCAACCTACAAAATAAACTAAGTGTTCCGTTAAAATTTCCGGGTTTGCGAAGTGTTCCATTGCAGAAAAAGTTTGGGAAACCCTGCGTTAAGGTATTTCGATGTATTATGTATACAATTATAACATACAATCAGCGGCGGGCTTAGAGACCTTTCATTCACCAAACCAATCGGGTCTTTGCGCCAGATCACATATACATTGGAAAAACAACATGTAATTGTTGCCATGTGAGGCCTAAACGAATAATCATATACCATTTATTGGAATTATATTTATTAATATTCTATTTTGTGGTAAACACTTCGTCATTTTAAATAGTTATATATAATAATATACCTACTTTACTTTTTTGTCTATAAATTATTCCTCATTTTTCATATGTAATTTCGTTATATTTATGCTCTTCTTACTTTTTCACTTTTTATTCTTGTTAGGCTCAACTATATTATAATTTATACATGGAAACTTTGTTGGTTGTTTTTCTCTTTCAAACATATTTTTGTATTCAATATGTAACTGTTTATTTCCTTAATAAATAAATAAAAAATATGTATGTATCGTAATTATTTGCATTAAAGTTTGTCACGTATATTGGTACTATTTGAGTAAACACGCGCAGCTTGTATTTGTTGAGTTTTATGGTCTCGTCTTAAAGTACCCTGCTTCAAAATCTTAGACCATGGCGACAGGCTTTCACATTTCTATTTTATTTATCTGTTACGAATTATTAAAATATACCATAAAATATTATTGCAGTCTCAAATGTCAAGGGTGCCAACAGGGCCGTACTGGCGTCGATTTTTCTTGCGGCATCAACAACAATATAATGCCATCCGATTCCAGTGCCGGGCAGTGCCGCGTGCGTGTCTGTCGACGGTAAGCGGCCCCACCCCCAGCGAGGAAAGAGACAATCCCCAAATTATATCGAGGGGCTGATAAGTGCGCGCGAAGTATTCTTGGAGCGGCTGCGTTGGTTCCCAGCGTTATGGCCTCAATTAAGTATTTGAAAACGAGGAATGATTAGCTTCCAATCGCTGCCAATTTTATACCATGGCTATACAGTAAGGATTATTCTATATACATATACATCTCTCGGTGGTGACTTATCCAACGTAACATCCGCTAAAAAAATAGACGAAATGGGATCGATCATTGCCGACTGAAGAGGAAAGCCGATACATTTCACGACTGGTCCTACCTTTCCGCCCCTCCCGTTCTCTATGGATGACCTGTCATTGCCTGTCATTGTCTATATAGTGCTAAAACTGACGCGTCTGTCGTGACTTGTCGGAGTATTCTTAGTTTTAGATTTCTTTCAGATGATTTTAAAGTATTTTGGAGACCTTGGAAACCTTGGAGTTCATCTGATTTAGTAGTTATGTGTTATTAATAATTGGAAGTGACGATCAAAGTAAGTAAACTTCTTCTGTGTATAATAATATCATAATACACTTGGACGTTTGTCAATGTGACAGTCGATTCCAAACGACAATAACTAATAACTTATTTTTTATACTCTTCAGTCATTATAGAATACCAAACTCAGCTTGCAAGTCTTTTTATCAATAAATAGTATGGCAGTGGACCACTCGTTGCTTGTGCAAAAAGTTATGCTCAGGCTTTATTAAAAATGTTAAAGATGGGGGTGGATCGAGAGAAATACATAATTTATCTGTGTGTCGGATTAAAAAATTTTCATGATTCACCGCAGTGACCAGTGGAGAAAGACTAGCAGACATAAATTATAGTGCACACTAAACTTTGCCAGCAATATATTTGTTTTCACTGAACTGAGACTACAATTTTTAGATAATGCTGGTTAGTATTTAAAATCAATTAAACCCTGCCTAACTAAATCACAGATAATAGTTTAGGTGTGATATGGGCGATCCGACAAAAATGGTGCACACTTTTCAGTTATTTTTATTTGTTGTCGTTGAATTAAAAATACATATTTCAGATTGTGTTAGTTAGTTTTTAAAATTCATTAAGCCCAGCCTAAAACAAAGCATAGAGATAAAAAAATTCTACTATCTACAAAATATTTAAAACTATGAATGATCTTATTAGATCGGACATGGTCAAATTTTTTTTTTTAGATATTTTAAAGATAGACAAGTAATTTTTTACTATTATCAATTAGAGCTTGGTGTGCGCAGGGCTTGATTAATTTTTATGAATTAACCAATACTATCAGCATATTATTGTAGTATTAGTTCAATGAAAACACACACGTATGACTGACAAAGTTTAGTATGCACTATTTTTGTCGGATCTTAACAGCCTACCTTCACCCTTTGCCAGTGCGCCGCACCATATAGCATGTGAATATCTCCATACTTAGCTAGCAATGATTCAATCATATTATTATTCCGCATAAAATTGACTTTCTCGTCTTCTTACAGGTTAGGTTAGGTTCGGTATTCTTACATACTGTAGTTTAAACACTTACTAGAAGTATCTATTTGGCCACGTATTTTTGCCAACTTATACGCGGTGTAAATGAGACCTCTGCCAATATTGGTAGTATTGACCCGTGTGTCCCTGACAACTATCTAATGAATCGGCAGCATCAGTTGTTTGTTCTACCAAAGTACAGAACTAATCAGCGCTCGAAATGGAAAAGTTTACGAACCAGAACACTCGACAGTTTTCTGAAGATTTTTAGATAGTTATCAAATTTGATGTGTATTTCATAAAAATAAGTGTGTTAGATTTTCTATTATATGGCCTATCGAACTTAGACGGTACGAAATTTACGAATAATTTTACTGATTTCACGAACAGGAACGGCGCTCCGGTGCGCTCCAGTCCATTTCGAGCCCTGACTAATATGACATTGGTGATGGCAATTGGGAGGGCAATAACCACAGAACAGATTATTAAAAATAATTCAGATATGCTATACCCCAATACACCACATTTTAAAGCAGGGTTTTGAATGTGTGAGTGTCCTACGGAAATGAAACACACATTATAGACCTGCAATAGTGAGTGAAAAATCTGGCCAGCAGCTATAACTATGGGTGGCATTGAATTGCGAAGTAGGATAAATAACTAGCATTACCATCAAAGCTTACAGTTTTGTGTCACGGCCTGCCTATTATAGTGGGCCTTGGGTTATAATTATTATGATCGATAGTGTCCGTTTATATCGTCTGTTTGTCTTTGAGACATGCCGGGTCAGAATAAGCATACATTGAATGTACCAATTCATGGTCGTCACGGATCTTTTACTGATACGGGTCTTGCGTGCCGTATAATGCCGAGAGAAGTGTATATCGTCACTGTTCTGGCAGAAGACACTAATTCGAAAAAATTACATATTGAGTTAGTTATACCAAAATGTTCATGATTTCAATCTTTATCGTCTTGAAACCTTCTTAATAAATAAACCGTCTTTATTTTAAAGTCATACTTTTTACGATTACTTAATAAACTCACATGATAGAACATTTCAAACATTTTAACAACTTCAAAGTCAAATTACTCAAAACTAGTATTCTCCAGTTAGTGTGTTCTGCCAGAACAGAGACGATATAATATTAAGAAGTATTATTCTATTCCCATAAATTCAATTTGTGTATGAGTCAGAGTATGGACCTAATAGGTTGAGCAAGTGGCTGACGCATTTCTCGTAAAAACAAAATCTGTTAATACAAACCTTCACTCTGTGGCAGTAGCGAAGGGTAGAGGTAGGCTTTTAAGATCCGCTATAAATAGTGCACATTAAACTTTGTTAGTTATACGTATTTGTTTTTATTGAATTAAGACTACACTTTTTGGTAAGTTTTTAAAAATCAATTAAACCTTGCCTAAGCCAAACCATAATAGTTTTGGTATACTTTGGGTGATACGACAAAATTTTGCACACTTTTTCATTCATACTAATTTGTTTTCGTTGGATTAAGGATACGTTTATTACACACACTGTTGGTTCATTTTTTAAATTAATTAAGCCCTGCCTCAACTATACTATAATAAATAAAAAAATATTATTCTATGTACAAAACATCCAAAGTCATTTATGATTTAATTGCATAATTTTAGATATTTTATAGATAGACGAGTATTTTTTTAACTATTATCTATTATGGCTTGGTTGTCTCAGGGTTTAGCTATGTTTTAAAAACTAGCCAACATCAACTGTAAATTATTGTAGTCTTATTTCAATAAAAACAAATACGTATGACTGACAAAGTTTAGTGTACACTTTAGGTAGGTATATGGCGGATCTTAACAGCCTACCTACACCTTTCGCCACTGCTCTGTGGAGGCCTATATTATCTTATTAGGATCGGGGATGGTCAAAAAAGGTAGAAATAATTTTTATTTTTGAAGTTTCTGGAAGGATCAGGGGCTGGAAACCCCCTCATTTTTCTTATGTGATTGCCTGCTCAAGGCTATAGGTATTGAGGTACCATAAAAACAAAATAAATAAAACTTTAAATGCTTCAGTTAATCATGAATCATGTCTGATTGTAAGAACTATCATTATGCGGCTGCGGATAAGAAAACTTTGTCAATTCCTCGGCAGAGTTCTGATTAATCACCCAAAGTATCAGGTTAGCAGAAGCGTGCCGGAGACGATACGGGAGTCGTTAAACTTTAAACAAAGTCCACCATTACTTCCGCAAATGATCGCGTAAAAGCGAGCCAATTTTCAGTCTTGATTGCTCCGCATAATTTGAGGGACTAGCGGATGAGCACACACTTGTATGCTTTGTAGAGTGATCGACTAGCGTTTTGTCTTGTCTATGGTTAATGGCAGCATTTCCTAAACCGTGGGACACGGATAATAACAGACTCATGGAAATGTAGTAGCTATTTGACACCGACAATAAATTGTGCGCCATATAATTGGTTGTATTTCAACTAAGGCCTTCCACTCAAGAGAATACTAAAAAAAGACGAGACTGAAACTAAAATTCCAGCCAGTATCCAGCTAATGTATTTCAATGGCGGATCGCTCACGGCAAGACTGGAATCTCTCAGTTTAAAAACGTTCGCAACTAAACTGAAGAGACGTGACATGCTAGTCTCTCAGTCTCTCGGTTTCCAGTCCCCAATAAAACAGTGGTGCCACTATCAATAGATTTGATGAAAAATCATATTTTATTACCAAAATTGGTAGCACTGAACTGAACTGAACAAGCAATAACAATTCAAGACGTCAAAGGTTAAAGATGGGAGAACCGATTTTTAATTTAAAATTTGTGACAGAAGTTGAGAAATGCCCCTGCCTGTATAGTCACAGGTAGGGAATCCAATCCCGAGCCAAAATTGTGATCCCGGGATTTCGGGATTACAATTCAACAATCCCGGGATCCCGGGACTGGTCCCGGGATTGGCATTTTTTTCCATTGTTAATATAATTTTAATACAAATAACATTGATAAAATCAGTCAAAAATAATTCTAGTATAATTTATACTATTTAAGACATTTATTGTTAATATTGTATATCTACGTTCAATCTTGGAAATACATAAGTTTAATGGAGTAAATAATATTAAATATATATGTATTTAAATAATAATGTGAATTTAATATGAGATTGCTGTTTCTGATAGTAAAGACTTAATGAATGGATTAGCGAGATTTAAAATAGTAAAGCAAATAATCATGGCGTACTTATGGTCTTTCCGATTCATAAATCTAATTAGTCAGCCAAATATGAAACTAAATTTTTAATAATTTATGTGAGAAAATAAAATGAATCGGCAACTTACACATGGGTATAAATCAAACTTCATTCAAACTCAGTTTATTTCTAATGTAGTTACTTTTTATTAAAAGTATTTTTTCTCTTATAATTTCGGTTTTCTTTTATGTTCCATAAAAATTGTCAAATCAAAAAATCAATCCCGAAATCCCGGGACTATGTTTATCAATCCCGGGATTCATAGGTATCGAAAATAGCTCGGGATCCCGGGATTGGAATCCCTAGTCACAGGCTGCCAGAATGTTCCCGTAAAGATATTACGGAAAAAGTTTGGAATGAAGTAGGAAAGACAATGGATTTGATAGTATGAGATTATTGTTTCAAGTGGGTTTAAGAATCGACACGTGTTTGGCATCAGTCATTGCACAGTGCATAAATTCAATCAGCAACCTGTTCGTTGGATTTTAGTATCTCCATGAGCGAAAGGCCATAAAGACCAGTAAAAATGAGCAACCCAGTGACGTGCGTAGAATTTCCGGCCAGCAGGATAAAAAAATCTGTCAAGGTTTTAAGAATTGAAATTAATCTGTTAATAAATTTCACGTAATGCCCGAAACGAAGCTCGAATAGATTAATTATTGTTGTAATACTTAAAACAATTTGTATCTATAAGTACGCTGTGTATCTCTCCATTATGGTTTGCCAAACAATTTTCATTTTTCTCTTTTAACCAGTCCAATCCTAATGGGATCCATGATATGAGCCTCCACAAAATGGAGGTTCATATTAGTAGGTTTTTATTTTCACGAGAAATGAATGTAAGCCACTTATTAGTTCCATAATCTGAATCCAAACACAAATTGAAAAACAATATAAAGTGTATTTTCCAGACCCAGGATTCGAACCTGGCACCCACGACATATGTATTATATTACAAACAAAGCAATATACCGAATAGATTGATTACATATATGTACCTAAGTCATGGCCCCCACAAAGGGGGGGCTGACAGGTCTCTAGCCTGAGGGCCCGGGCTCAGGAAGGGCCCGGCGTGGCGAGTCGACCAGATAAGTGCTATAAATACACATCACAAATTCTCTCAAGTAGAAAAAGTCGCCTCTTTTACAATGTTTATTTGTGTATCGATACTCGACAACTCTGTAATTCAAATGGATGTATTAAAATATTTAAAAAAATTCCTACCGCGTACACCATTTGGAAAACGCTACTGTGGGGTGTTACACTGTCCTTTATCCTTAGCGATAGGTAGGGGGTCCCCCCAAAGATCCTAGCCTGGGGGCCCGCTTCAGGATGTGGGGGCCATGACCTAAGTACCCAACTACATAATTCATTTAATATTTTTCTGATGTATAAATAATATCTACTAAATCAATTTTATTACATACATATATCATATTTTTTTACTATTTCGTTCGCCCATCTCTATTATTTTTTTGTGAATCCTATCTCTATAAATAATACAACCAAGCCGACGCGTAAGCCGCTCTGCCATCGTGGGATTTGTCAAATAATACTGAACACAAATTAATGTCAATTTTGATGGGAATCAGAAAAAAATGGCTGCTATGACGTTTTGAAAATCTTTAGTACTAAATTGATAATGCTTTATAAGTACCAATTATTTATTATGCAGCAGATTAAGGATACTTGTGCTTAAAAACGTTTAGAGAAGTGTCGCAGAACTTTTGAATAAATTTCAACGACATTTTAATCTTTACGTCGCGAGATTCGCAACACCCCACAAATGAACGTTGCTCTTAGGGAAATATTGTAAACGATTACTGCAAAAATGATTGATATTAAAGTGTCACGAAAATATTTTTAAGCTAAGTATACAAAGTTTGGGAAACGCTAATTTATGTTGAATGGCTGGGAAAACATATCGTGCTAAGAGACAATAAAGCCGAATGAATTTTCAAACTCGAGAGAGCCAGTGAGAGACTTTTGTACGGCAAGTAATGATACTGGAACATCCAACGACAATCTGATTATTATTTTAATAACTTATTCCCGCAGAAACTTTACCTATCTACCTACCTACTCTATATAGAATTTAATTATTTTTATTTTTGATGATGGCAACTCGTTTGCGCTGCTTATTGGTAGGTACCATAGATATTTTATTTGAAAGTAAATCTATATAATATATTATGCATACACGTAAAACTAAAAATATGTTTGTTTGATTTACTTTTCCTACTTGGCACAACCTGACGTCAACAATAAAAATACAAAGTTTGTTGGTTCAAATTACATTGCCTGCACATTCCAAATTTGAATTTTCACGTTTGCATAATATTTTGGTTTTGATGTTAATTTGATATTCTTTTGTTTGACTTAGCTGTCAGAATTATTTTCATTTTTACGTCATGTTATATGCATATTTACAGATATTTTAATATTTACGAACGTAATTCATATTGTTATGTTAAATAACATAAATGTTTATGTATCGATCAATGAAGCATCCTTGTACGAAGCTGGTACGTCAGTTAATTAATATTACGTATATAATATTTAAAAGTGGTTGTTTGAAAATTGATCGTTTAGCTTATCACATTCACAAATTGCTGCCAAATGTATAGTTTAAATCTTAAAGGATGTAGGTATCAAAGAAATACACTAATATTGCGTGAAGTTGATCGCGGGATAATTGTGATCGTAAGTAAAATTGACTAGATTAACAAATTGTTTACAAATACAGTCTGGGAAAATGTATCAAACGAACAGTATTTTAATGACAAGTATTTAATTATTTTAAGCAACAAAGTAGGCTTGAAAATAAATGTAACAAAGACAAAGTCATATTCAACTGCTCTGCGAGCCAAAAAGATATCCTCATCAATCGCACTCAGTTCGAACAAGTGAAAAACTACATCTATAATATGGGACAAGTGTCTATAAATGGATGTATATTTGGTGAAATTTTTCGCAGAGTAAAGCTGGGCTGGAGTGCTTTTGGCCACCTGAATAATGTCTTCAAAAATGACCTCCCACTGTGCCTAAAATGAAAAGTGTACAACCAGTGTGTGCTTCCCGTAATCTCACATACGTGTGAAATGTGAACCCTTAGTAAAAGAGAGATCCATAAACTAGTAGCACAGCGAGGTGTGGAGAAGTGCATGCTGGGCAGAACGCAAAAGGACAAAAAGCTAAGGATTGGATAATAAAACAGACAAGTTTAGTGTTTGTAATGTAATAGAGTTCACTAAAAACCTCAAATGAACACATAACTCGAAAAAGAGAGAATCGCTGGACACATGTAGCCATCCAGTAGTACCCAAGAGGTACAAAATGTCCGCAAGATAGATCTAGAGCCCGCTGGATCGATGAAATGGTTAAGTTTTGTGGAAGTACATGGTAACGCAACGCACAGGACCGAGATAAGTGGAATCAGTTTAGAGAGGTCTTCATTCAACAGTGGATAGACTCAGGCTGATGATAAAAAAATTAATTAACCGCACTTGAAAAATTGTTGCAAAAATGTGAAAATATGACGTATGATAAATGTTTCTAATGTACCATAGTAAATTGATTGTAGAATTTACTTGAAAAAGTAATTTTAAAAGACGTATCACGTGAATTGTGTAATTATCAGTCGATTCATTACTGGGTAAGGCCTTTCCTATCGAGTATCGAGCAAGCTCCGCATTTTCAGCATTTATACGTTATATTTATACATTTATGCCACCTATTACTATTTTTATGCATAAATAGGTTCGCTACCACTGGAATAGTGTCATAATATTACGTACCTATGTACGTACTTAAACCTTTTTGAAAATATTTTCAGAGAAGCTTCGTTCAGCAACACAGACTAACAATGCCAGTAAAGTTGACGGTTATTATAGGTAGGTATCTAATGATACTTATATAATATAGAGTATGGTATAGACACGATTCAAAGAATTTAACCAATTACCCACGAGACCCGCAAAAACTTCTGAGTTTATGAGAAAACGGACATCTGGAGACATCAAGTAGCTAACATGAAAAGTAAAGCACGATCACAGTCACTGGCACGCCACTGGATATTAGATATACCTAATATAGGTATATACCTTCAGGGGGGGGCAAACTGCGGCCCGCGGGCCGCATGTGGCCCACCGTGTTTTTTTTTGCGGCCCACCATCATTAATAATTGTACTTCTGATTATGAATAACTTTTTTATAATTTTTTAAAAAATATTGACAATAGATTAAAATTTGAAGAATTTGTTTCGTATTTGTATCGTGTTTGTATCGTGTTATCTCAGTAAGTTTTCCTTGCGTCTCGTCTCACACTATGTAACCACTATTTTCTACGTTGAACATCGTGACACATTTAAATACTTACTTTTAACTCCGCGTTGCAAGGAAAAAAAATATATGCCCATGATAATATGGTAAAAAGTTTGAATGGATTTCAATTAAAACTCAAGTTATTCCTTCGACAGATATTGAATAACAACGTGGACCACTTTCAAACTTTGAAGTTGCTGAATATACTAGAATATAAATTTGAAGAATATGGTAAAATTAAGCTCTGAATGACGATTTTTCACAAAGATTTGGTGATTTCCGAAAAATTGAGACAAGTTTAGCAATAGTACGCGATCCATTTTCAATAGATATTGATAGTGTGCCGACACAGCTACAACTTGAGATCATTGATCTGCAGTGTGACACTGATTTAAGAGAATTGCATCGTCGTGTAGAAATCTCCAAATTTTACAATGCCCTTAATTCAGACAAATTCGACCAACTTAAAGATTATGAAAGAAAATGTTCGTTAATTTTGGATCAACCTATATATGTGAACAAACATTTTCGATCATGAACCTCAATAAAAATTCTTTACGATCAAATATCTTCGATGCCCATTTACAAGCAGTTTTGAGAATATCAACTACAAAATTAACACCTAAATTTAAAAAAAATGTTAAAAAATGTGCAACAGTTTCATTCATCTCATTAATTTTTTTGTAATGTTTATTTTTATGATATTAAATAGTGTATACCCATCTAAAAATGGTATTTACTTGCGGCTCGCCGCTCATTTTGAATTCTTGAATTTGGCCCTCCATCCAAAAAGTTTGCCCCCCTCTGCCTTAGATTATAGATAGGTACATTGCTAAATGAAGCTGCATGCCGTGCGTTTGATTTTTTTACGTTATACTTATAGTATTTTTAAGCGGTCAAAATGCAAAAATTAGGTTAAGATATCCATAATTTAAGTTATTTTAAAGAAACACTAGGTCACTTGATATTAAAATACATAATAATATTTGATTAAATTATCACGAACATGTATCAACTTACCTATAAAACGTAATACCATCTTCTTGCTTATCAGTACGGCTACCACATTTTAATACAACACACAGAACCATCTTTTCTACTTAATTAACTAAAAATATTTACCACTGACTTTATGTTTAACACAAAAAATAGCAATTTTAGCAACACGGTTATCGACGCTTATTTAAGCAATAAACTAAGATTTGGCGGCGACACTGTAGCAAACCATCTCCCACATCTGTAAACCTTTTATCTAACTCTAGCGCGTGTCGCAGAGATTATAAGGGTGCCGAATACTTTCTCACTCGCACTTATGCATCGTTTTTGTTCAGGCCTTGGTATATACCTATATACTTTTCATAATATGTAAGTGCATTATAATTTTATTCATCATCACTGACTATAATCTTCACAAAGTGATTTCATAACTGAATTTTTCACGAAAATTTATTGATAGTCAATTTTTCTCAAAATGGCGGGTACCTATGCGAATGTGGTAAGTATGTAGTGAAGATCCGCGATTGAACATTTTTTTCATACAATTTTATTTATCTATTACTAGTATAATATACCTGAATCGTGAATGTATTCATATAACCACTAAACGTCAGTCTACTGTCAAACGTAATGCCAAGATCCCTTACAGATGATATTCGCGAGAGAACTCTGCCATGCTTCAAATACTGGAAAAACAATACTCGTGAGGCTTTAGTAAACGATAATAATAACCACCTATCTATAATATAATAAGTTTCACCAGTAGATTGTTATATTTATTACTTTCTAAATAATGCAGTAACCATAAAGGGCATAATTTATAAGGTAAGAAATGAAATGTGAAAAACTGGAATGACAATAAATCGCCTGTCGTCAATTTTTCATATAAAGGGAGGTAAGTATTTGATAACTGATAACGTTTTATAGTTAGACGATACCCCCATCGCTACATCCTTATTTTTTTTCAAACTATGGTACGCTAGTACAATTTATATCTGTAACATAAATAAACTATTTGCTTACAATATAAAACGTGTTTATTTTTTTAATCTTTACTTCTAAAATAACACGATGTAAATCAGGAAGTTGAAAATAAAGCTCAACATTGTTGCTTTGTGAAATCAGAAAGAATTTCTTTTGTTACAGCTAGGAAATGTCAATTTTCCGAGCCTACTCAAAATTGGTTCTCAAAAATTCAAGAGTCCTCGAAACCCAAGAGTTCGACACCAAAAACTGTCACCGTTCATATTTTGATTGCTAGTGATGTCCCTTAGTTTCGGTCCCAATCGAATCTCTTGATAAACTTCGCTGCGAACCGGTTGATGATTATAATGTTATTATTCATTCAAATTGAACTATACCTAAATCACAAATACTATATTATATATTTTAAATGACAGTAATTCAGTGAAACAGTACCTATAGCAATTATAGAAGTGAAATACATAAATACCAAGCCTTTGATAAAATTACATAAATGTACTGTGACCTCAGCGTGAATAGAATGTGGAGTCACTGGATGAGAAACCAGTGCTTTGTGCACTGGATTACGAATATATTATAATGCCAAACATAAACTGAGCAAAAGCTAAATTATTAAATGCACTTAAATAATAAATATTTAACGATGGAAAGAGCTAGGAGAGGCATTCATCGAGCAGTATATCTACTTTAGTTGGTGATGTGATATTTAAGAAAAAAACAGCCTTAGAATAAGTTATCCTTCTTGATACGTATCCAGGCTTATTATTAATATTCCCAGACATTCGGATAACTTCGGATACTTCACATCCAAACGTAGGAACTCGTGATACGCTCGATTAAAACCGAGTGTAGTACGGGACGGATTAGTTTGGAGGGGTATATGTTTGTGTTGATTAATATTCATATAATACAATTATGTTATATCGACTGCACTTAGCCAAAATAGCTGTAACTTTGTCTCGAAATAACTCTTGCTGAATAATTTTTTGGGCGATTATAAATTACAATCTATATAATAAGATAAATAATAATAAAAAATATTTATTAATAGGTATCATCGAGCCGGTAAATAATTAATTTTGAGTCATAGGTACCGCACTATTGTGGGGCATTATACTAATTTGACATCGTGCTATTTTAGTCCGTGTGTGAAAATAAATAAGAATAAATAATATTTTTGCTTCGATTTTCAAAAACACTATTCGCCCATACAGAATGATCTACAATTGGACCAATTTATTGTTGTTGTGAAAATAATATAGAAAGGTGTTGTTTTCATTGAAATTGTCCATGACATAAAAGAGGAAACGCGTCGCTTTTATTAATATAATGTGCAGTTCAAAAAATATTAATTCCTCTAGTATATTCATGATCAAATTTAAATCAAAACTTAGATATTTCTTAGGTTAGCGACTTAACATTTTTGAAAGACAGATAAGTTTAACTTCATTACCTATAAAGAATATTTTAAAATTAATTCAAATAGGCAACATCTACAAAATTTAGTTGCTTTATATATTCCAATTTAATGGCCTTTATAATACTAAAAAAAGATCGAGACTGAATCTCCAGCTGACGGCAAGATTAGAATCTCTCAGTTTCAAAACGTCCGCGACCAAAACCAAAGAGATGCGACATGTTTGTCTCCAAGTCACCCATAAAACAGTGGTACCAATATCAGTAGATTCGATGATAAATCACATTTTCCTATCAAAATTGGTAGCACTGAGCTGAACTTAACAAGCAATTAACAACAAGTCAAGACGTCAAAAGTTAAAGAAGGGCGAACCGATTTTTAATTTATAATATGTGGCAAATGTGGAGAAATACTCCTGCCTGTATTATTACAGACTGCCAGAATATTCCCGTAAAGATATTACGGGAAAAAAACGTAAAATGACGTTGGAAAAACAATGGGTTTGATAGTTAGAGGTCATGAGATTATTAGGTTTCAGTAGCACCGTGTGCGAAGCATCAGTCACTGGCCAGTTTATGAGTTCCATCACCAACCAGTTCGTCAGATTTTAGTTTTTGCGTGAGCGGATGGCCTAATAGTTAACATCTGCTAAGAAACTTCTTTGTAGGATTGTGTAGACTTAGAAACAAATCAATGGTTTATCTCGAGTTACGACAATAGCTGTTTATTTTATTGATTCAATAAACTGAAAGCTGTTACAATTAATCGATATATTACACAATATTTTATTCTAGTTTATGGATACGCGAGCCAATATTTCATACAATAAAAATGTATGCCCAGGTTACCAGGTAGGTAGCAAGGCAGACTCACGAATCAGGATTATAACGCCCACAAACAACGCTCGCATCCGGATTGGGATGAAATTGCCCTTCAGTCTAGTCACAATCAGAAAATGTGAATTGACAATGAAACGGGGATAATCCGTTAAACGATTTCTAACGACCCGTCAATTGACACATTGTCAAATTGATACACGGCCCAACGGATTACAAAGCGCGGGAGTTCTCGTTTTGAAATGTAAATAACTTCAAAATATAATGTAGGTATCACCTATAACCAGTAGTGTAGTCGACCGGAGCCACCGCCATCTTTAGATTAATAAAGTCTGAGCATAACTGTTTGCACAAGCAACGAGTGGTCCACTGCTATACTATTTATTGATAAAAAAACTTGCAAGCAGAGTTTGGTATTCTAGGTATAACTAGAGACTGAAGAGTATAAATAAGTTATTAGTTATTGTTGTTTAGAATCGACTGTCACATTGACAAACGTCCTAGTGTATTATGATATTATTATACGCAGAAGAAGTTTACTTACGTTGATCGTCACTTCCAATTATTAATAACACAGAACCACTAAATCAGATGAACTCCAAGGTCTCCAAGATACGTTAAAATAATCTGAAACAAATCTGAAACTAAGAATACTCCGACAAGTGAACACGAGAGACGCGTCAGTTTGAGTACTGAGAGAACGGGAGGGGCGGAAAGGTAGGACCAGTCGTGAAATGTATCGGCTTTCCTCTTCAGTCGGCAATGCCTGAGCGCATCGCCGCTTTTCTAGAGAGCTTTCATAAAAAAAATGTTACCCTTAATATTTTTGAGTTACCTATGTGAGTAAACAAACTTATATCGCTGTTATTTTTAACTTGGAAACAATCAAGAACCAGTGAGCTGGGCTTAAAATACGAGGGTAGCTATTGACAGTTTAATTCCTAAGTGATTATTTAATTATTCATTTAAAAAAGACATATTGAACACATAACGAATTATTAATTTATTCAAGTAGTTCACAAAAAGTACAGGTATATCAACTTAATAGAAAAAAAATCTGTTGAATCATATAAACTTGATAATTCTATGTATTAATAAATACTTTTTTTGTACTTGATAGAAATCCTGAATAAATATAGAATACTGAAATGTCAAAATGACATTTCATATTGATTTACATAGTAACGCACGTATATATTAATAATTTAGTTGCTAGGACCCCCCCCCCTTCGCAACCAATAATAGTGTTTTACTTTTTACGAATTTTTTCCGAAATAACTTTCCATACAAAACAGAATTAACTGAAAATTAATTCAATTTGGCTTAAAGATGGCTAAAACTATTAAAAGAATTCATTGTCGTCGTGTTCTGATATATTCTAAAAGTTTCAAATGTCTAGTTAGTCGGAAAGTTAGTTAAAAATCTTCAATCGTCCAATACAAATTTTGGACAAACAAGAAGAAATTTGTATTGGACAAACAAGAATACGAGCTAATAAAAACGTGGTAATAAAATAAAACACATTATAAATCGATAAAAATGTGTACATTTCTAGGGAATGCGTTGACCAGCCTCACAGCCCTCACTATTGGTGCCTGGTGAGCCTGACATGAGGAAACAGCTTTCACCCAAAATAGGTCATGGCGACCACGCATGTAATTGACGGGTGCATAAAAATTAAAATTTTCCAGAATATCGGGATTGGAAACAATACCACGTGAGAGCAGCGGAAAATGCTTTAAGAGCATAAGTGACATACGAGCTTATGTTCAACGCGTGTGTGCTACATGTCTGTGAAACATAACATCTTACTAGGGTCCAAAGATCTCGACTTTTGACCTTATTTTATGAAAAACTAAAAAAGAAACTGAAATACCTATTAAAAAAAAATATAGGGTCCACCTTATCAGAGTAGTAATGTAATGTATTGGGTCCAATTTTTTTTCAATTTTTTTAAAACATATTGTGGACATTACAAATTATAAGTTTAAGACGTTCACAACATGACATGAGACATTATTATAAAGAAGAATGAAAAAGAAAAGTAAGCAGTGAAAAAATAATTATACATAATATATAGAAGTTCAAAGAAGTACACCAAGTTTGTTAAGGAGACCCTATTTTAAGAATTTATAAAATAGCGTCCACCTAAATTCATCTCACGCAAGTGGAATATATCAACACGCGAAGCAATTTGGTTGAACATAGTTATCGCCCTCCCAATTGGCATTACCAGTGGGGTAGCCTATCCGAATTTTATTTATTAATCTGTTCTGTGGTTATAATAATAACTTTGAAATACTTCAAAATCTCTATAACATACCTACGGAAATACCTAATATACCAGGGGTAGTCAACCTGGTCCCTACTGCCTACTAGTGGGCGTTTCAGCTTTCATGGTGGGGTTTTAAAAACATTTTCATAAAATTCCCCGTGACAATTTAAATTTAAAAAAAGATTATTCTGCCAATCTTAGCGAAAGTTTGTTAAATAATTATTATTATATTATGCTTTAACTTCCTGTAACTCCACATTATAAATTTTATAAAGTAAAGTTACTTCCCTACTTTATAAATTACCATTACTGTGGAACCGGTGGGCGGTTAGAAAATTTTACTACTAACAGAGATACTAAAGTGTGTAGTAGGTATAAAAAGGTTGACTACCTCTGTAATATACGTATGACTGGTAGCTAGTCTACTCTTGGGTGGTATTAACAATATAATATTATTGAAAACTGACCCATTGAAAGTTCCAGTGACAATATTGTGTCCACTAATCGTTTGACATTGTGGTCAAATAGAAAAAAAAAACATCTTCCGTCGGATATAGATTGAATGCATCGATTTAATTCTTTTATGTTTATTTTTGTTAGCTATCCTTTACTGGGGATACTTACAAAATATTAGTACTGTTACTCTGTTTACTTTTTTAGAGATGTCCTTCACACGTGGGCTCGATCCGGTTGTTGATTTGCGATATCGATGTCTTAGAGTTAAAATATTGTATCTCCATAAATCAGAATATTGAGAAAACTGCAATTGAAAGTTTGCAAACCTTGGAAAATTAGATTTTGTGATATAAAAATAGGTATATATCTTTGAAATGGTAGGTTTAGAAGATGCAATATTTTAACACATAAAAATATAGGCTATATTTGGTACATTTCAGTAAAATTTTCGACCAAAACTGGAGATACAATATTTTAGCTCTAAGCCATCGATATGGCTTATAATTATTATTGCATTGCAGTGCGAAGGGTGGAGGTAGGCTTGAGATTTACCATAGATAATGCATACTAAACATTGTCAATCATACTTATGTGTTTTCATTTAACTAGGAATACAAATTGCAAAAGGTTTTTAAAATTTGATTACACGCTGCCTAATCCAATGCATAATAGATAAAGAATATTCTTCTATCTATAGAATGGCATAATTTTAAATATTTTATAGATAGAAGAATATTTTTTAGCTAATGTCTATTATGGTTTTACATTGGCAGACGCGCAGACACAACCCGATCCAACGATCCACGCCAACCGTCGTAGCCAACGTTTTTACACTATTTGCAATTACACGCAACGATTCAATCGCGTTGGTCCTTGTTTTTGATTGGTTTAAAATAAACATAGTGTTGCTATTGTTAAAAATATAGGTTGACCGAAAACTATTTCTTCGTTAGATTGACGGTAACACTGAACAGTAAGTATTCCCGCTCAAATTTACGTCAAAACTAATCTATCAAACCTAGTGGGCGGTGTTCGGATATCTTCGTACGTTAGAATTTATCCCACTTTACTCACGATCGCTTCCGATTCTTGAAAACCATTGAGAATATACTTTGACAGTCGTGGCAGACGATCGTGCCAGGCGTAATCCAGTGCCAGTGTAATTTGAGCTTTAGGCAGGGTTTAATTAATTACCAATACCATCTGAAATTTGTAGTCTTAGTTCAATGAAAACAAAGCGAAATAGGCAGTTTTGACAGCTTACCTTATTGTAACAATTATAAAACATGGATACATAAATATGATAAACTACTGTCGATAGCTGCCGATAACAGCCTTGTGTATATAATAGAACCACTGGAGTGGAAAGAAGACTGATGACGTGTTATGTAGTTGTAGTATGTCGTGGTGGATATATGTTTCACTTCACGAAACAAACATGGGCATGCAAAATTTATGAAATGTAATCATGTATACTAGCGATCCGTTGGATATTTTTGCGAGGACATCACTAGTAATAAGTTATTCCCTGCTTATGCACTTATTTTAACCTTCCACGTGTTCCATGCTTCCACACTTTTATGAATGCGAAACTCAAAGAGAAGGGTTCATTCATAACAAAATTAAATAAATACGTGCCAAAGAAGGTACTGCATCATTAATACAAATATAGATAGGTAGCATTGAATTTTGTGTTTATTTATTGCGATAAGAAATATTTTTCAATATGCATTTTTAAATGCACCACTTGTATCATAAGTTACCTACGTACCTAATATTAAAATGGCTATTTATCCAATATGGCGAAGGGTCGCCTGTTTCAATTTCAATTTTATTTTTTTATTTTACATATTGTGGACATTACATATTATAAGTTTAAGACATTCACAACATGACATTTAGAAACAAAGAAATATTATTAAAACAGTATTATGTACATACCAAAAGAGATAGATCAGTATTAAGTTATTCTACAGTATAAATGTGTAAATACAAAAAAAAATATTAAGTATATAGGTACAAGGAAGTACACCGGATGAGTTAAGCAGACCTTATTTTAAGAATTTATAAAATAACGTTCACCTATACTCATCCTCACGTAGATGGAATATATTAACATCCGAAGCGATTTGGTTGAAGAGAGTTATTGCCCTCCCAATTGGCATCACCAATGGCAGGTTAGTTTTGCTCCTCGGGAGAACAAACAACTGATGCTCCCGATTTCTAAGATAGTTATTAGGGACACACAAATCAATACTACCAAGAATGGCCGAGTTCTCATTCACACCACGTATTAGTCGAAAAAAATACGTGGCCAAATATATTTGGCCGTATATATTTGACTACAACAAAAGGGGGTAGGCACTCAATAATTCAGGTGAATTTATTTAAAAATAACTAACTAATAACCTAACGGAGGCTGGAAGGGTGCAGGTAGGCTGTTAAGATCCGACATAAATAGTGCACACTAAACTTGCTACAAGATGCAGATAGTTTTGGTTAGTTTTTAAAAATTAATAAAACCCTGCGTAAACTATGCCATAATTGATCAAAAAATAGTTGTATATCTATAAAATATCTAAAATTATGCCATTAAATCATAGATAGTTTTAGATATTTTATAGATAGAAGAATATTTTTTACTTCTTATGGTTTGTTTTAGGCAGGGCTTAATGAATTTAAATAAACTAATCAACACCATCTGTAATATCTATTTTTAATTCAACGAAAACTTAAGTATGACTTACAAAGTGTACAATATTTTTGTCGGATTTCCACAGTCTACCTTCATTATTATGATTTGGTTTAGGCAGGGCTTAATTGTTTTTTAAAATCTAACCAGCACCATATACAATTTGTATTCTTAGAAACAAATAAATATGACTGACAAAGTTTAGTGTGCACTATATATGTCGGATATTAACAACACAAACACGCCCTCCAAACCAAATCCGCCCCGCACCACACTCGGTCTTAATCAAGCGTATCACGAAGCATTACGTTTGATGTAAAACATTTGTACAGTTGTTTACGCCTGGTAATGTCCCAGGAGCAGTTATCCGAGACTGAGGTCACCACGTTCTCAGGTGAGCTTTGACTGAGTTTACTGATTTTACTCTAATGCAAAGTGCCAGGGAGAGAAAAGGCAGAAGGAAATTAACAAAAAGGAAAGGAATTTAATAAATATAACAAAAAAAACGAAGCTAATCATAATGACAGCAAAAATTATGTGAAGAGATCTTTAATGCAAGATAATTGGCCTTTCTGGCGATCAGGTTGGATTTTAATGGCCTACCTCCACCCTTCACTACCGTGTGATACCTATCTTAATTAGGTACTTAAGTAATTACAGTCGAACTTGGTTATTACGATCACGGAAATAGTGATATCTTGGATGTAATGAGGAAACCTTCGTTGACATTTTAATATAATTATGATTTTCTCCATTCATTTATTCACTTTCATAACGAGCAAAACTGTTAATGTGTCGATCGTTTAAAAACAACATTTTCGACCCTAAGCAACAAAATCCGACGTGGAAGTTAGCTAGACCGATGCCGCCGAGATCGGATTACGTTTATGATACTAGTTAAGTGTCTAAGTTGTTAAGGTGTTTTCGCCGACAATATTGAAAAAGTATCGACGCATATGGTTGAAATTGCATGTAAAAAACCCAAGCTTTGTGAAGTCAGTAGGTGCCTACCAGCGCCGGCGGCTCAGCACTTCATTATAATAAACAACTTATTTTGTAGTTTATGAATGCCATCCATATTTCGGGGATCTTTACGATGGATTTCAGATTTTTATGTTCTATGCTTAAATATGACATGGCGCGAAAAGCGAAAAATGTTATATAACGATATAAGGAGTAAGGCTTATAACGAGCAAATTCAGTCGGTCCCACCTTCCTCGTAATAACCAAGTTTGGCATATTCTGTTGGTGTAGGTAGATTTAACGTGCTGGATTGATATGGAGTAGGTAATTTTGTATTGTCCACGAAAATAACACTCAGAACCGGTTGTTAGAAAATTGACATTTCATCACTGTATGTGGGCGACAGTACGTCTATATAATTTCTTTTGTTAAAATCAGCAACCCTTCAGTCACTTTGGTACAATACCTACTCGTGGTAAGGCAATACAATTTTACGCCTGTCAGTTTGTCTTGCAAATAGTGAAATTGGCGTAACAAATAGGATGTTTATAATATATTCGTACCCACATTGATATTGAAAAAACTAGGCTGTCATTCAATAAAATGTTTGAAAAAAACATCATCGAATACATTATACTCGTAAAATTTCGATTGAAAACTTCAGTAGGTATACATTTTATAACTTTGCACTTTTTTGCACTCTTTACTATACTGATACGCCTCTTTGTCTGATTACCTCGCATAATTTATTTAAAAAAAAATAGTATAAAATACATTAAAACCAGAAATTATTGAAAAGTTAAAAAAAAGTTAACCAGTTTTCATTCTTCGCAATAATTCCAGACCAAGTTACATAATTGTTCACTGCATCAATAAATTACCTTCGTATTACCTTCGATATATTTTATATGTTCTGATACATGTCCTTTGATTTTGGTTTTCATACGCAAATGGGAACCATTATTATATTAAAATATAGATGTTCCTGCAGGAATATTATATAATATAGTTAACACGGAGCACGTTTCCGTTATATTTATTACTCCAAATTAACACGGATATCACTCAGAGAAATTCTATAAATAAGGCGGTTATCTATAATAATTGTTAGCACAAATAACACATATTATTTCTCAACAACATTTTGACAGTTAACTTCCCAGGATAATTAACTGCTTAAATATGAGATATCATATTTATCACTTTTTTATTGATTTTGTAGTTAAGTCATATGTTAGAATAGCTGGGTATGGTTGATGCTGTAACGTTATGGGATATAATTAAGTAGGTAATAGTAAGTGGTTGACATAGGTACCGTCATATTATTATATCTTTCAGATTCAAATAAAATGCTTATAGGTACTTACACCGATTACAGGGATATATTAGGTAATTACTTACGGATATGAATTATATCTATAATCCTCCTCCAACTGGATCCCATAATCAGGTGGAATGAGAGACCAGCTGTTGTCGTAGTAATCATCGTATACAGGTAGCATACCACCGTTCGCACACATTGTCATAATAATTAGCTCCCAGGTAAACAATGATATAACAATTAATAACAAAACAAAAAACTCGCGACGATAAACATATGCATTACTTATCAAAAAAAAAAAAAAAAAAACGCGATTCTTTAAACAACAAAACCTAATCAATCACAAATTTATCACTGATAATTTAATTAGCCAGATATTTTTAATGTAATCTTTTTTTAAATTTGTGACATAACTTTTTATAATAATTATAAGATTGTCAAATTGTATTGTTTAGATAATGGTTATTAATTATTGATAATGATTATGTAGGACTTTTTAATGGGATTATAACAGTATGATTGCTTGACGCCAACTAACATATCTTCCGATAATAAAATAGTGATGTTTGATATAAATATCATGGCGATTGGATATTATTTTTACCCTTTTTTGTGACGTTATCAGTTTTTCAATGATATGATATCTCGATATTGTTGTTCCCCTTGCAGGTAATATTGAACGTGGTCTATGTGTGTGGAATATACCTACATAGATTACATCTACGTTTGTGTGTTGACTTTGATAATGGTAACCGTGTTACACGAGTCGCTATGGATACAGAGGCGTAACTAGCGTCTACAACTCGCAGGGCTATTCTAAATAGTTAACATGTTTATTTTTATTGCTCCAAAATAACACGGATATTACTCGGAGCAATTCCATAAACAAGGCGGTTATCTACAAACATTGTTAACACACGACAATGTGTCTTAGCCGGCTCTCACATAAGTGGGCTCGCACATCAGAACTCGCCGCATGCGTCTTACGACGAATTCGTCGATGTGACGTCATCGTAAACCAAGAAACAAACGTTATCAAATGGAGCTTCGCAGATTGGCCGATGCAACTGAGACGCAAGACGATCCGCAGATGCGACATGTTGCATTTGCTACAACCTGCATGTTTTATCTAAAAAAAGTCGACTCCGCGCAAGCGCACAGCTGCACAAACGGCCATTTCTCTCCAGACTGTCGCCGCGTTCGGAGCAGCCACGATACGGCGAATGTCGATATCGCTAGGCAGATGTGCGAGGTTTTATCAAGGAACACCGCCTGCCCGTTCTCGGAAGCTTTGATTTACGGTCAGGCACACGAGGCGACTTGTGATGTGCGAGCCGGCTAAGTCGGCTCGCACATTGGAACTCGTCTCGCCTCAAAACGTGTCGAATACGTCGATGTGACGTCATCGTTATTTAACGAAACAACATAGCACGTGTTGCCAAATGGAGCTTCGCAGATTGATCGAATGCAACTGTTTCGTCTGAAAAAACATCTGGCTGTTGCATTAGACATGTTCCATCCTTCCCGGGCTCCGAGTCGGAGGGTCGAAGTCACAAAGAAACACCTACTAATTGGTCATTCCTATACCGGCTCGCCGATCACCGCATTGAAATATTCATTAAAAAGAATAAAAATAATAAATGGTGACATGTAAAGATGATTCATGCCTTTCAGATCCAGTGACTGCAATCATATAAGATAGGATAAGTATATACTTAGAACATTAGTCCAATGCGACATTTCTTTTACCACGGGAAAAAACTCGACTACAAATCGCAGTCCTCAGTTCCCAATGAATACGACAAAATATTCATCAGAATCACCTCCGCCTTGCGCTACTAAGAATTTTCCAGGGTTTTTGCAAGGCGGTATCATAGGCCCTGGCCGAATTCAAATCAGCAATACCCGATGCGGGTAGAAGAACAGTTTTCAATAAGGCATATTCTCTCAGCCGGCACAATTTTCATTTGACTAGCATCAAGTAGAGTAGTTTGCGTGCCAAAGTCCTTAAGAAACCTCGATAGTAAATGCGAGGTATCCATAAAGGCATCTGGAAAAAAAAAAAAAAAAAAAAAAAACACTTGCCGCCCGTTCTCGGAAGTTTTGATTTATGGCGGTCAGGCACACGAGGCGAGTTGTGATGTGCGAGCCTTCTAAAAACTCATCTCGCCTACAACGCGTTGAATACGTCGATGTGACGTCATCGTTATTCACAAAATACACGTTGGCAAATGGAGCTCCGCAGATTAGCTGTTTCGTTTGAAAAAAAACATCTGCTGTTGCAATCGACAAGTAAGTTGCATGCTTGTCGGGCTTCAAGCCGAAGACGCCAGGTCGTATACAAACACTTTATTATTTAATACCTCTATGACAAACACCTACGAATTAGCCATTCCCATTCGGATAGCGAGCTTTTTCTGCAAAATGCCATCTCCCGTGATGTGTACTCCCTGGTACTTGAAGCTGTCGACGCACTCGATGTTTTGTAATAAATATTAGTAAATAATTACCTACAATAAAATTATTGTTATTTTTTTATTTTATTTTATCTGTGAAAAATGCAGAATTTCTTAACGTAGATGACGCAATCAGAATACTTGAATACAGAGGGTCTTGAAACAGTTAAATCCGGTCCGAATTCGAGGACCCCCCATTCTGTGTAATGAAAATCAAAAGGTAATAACTAGTTATGTGACTGTCGTAAATCCAGTAACAAGCGGTGCCAATCCTACATCTTGTGAGGTATCTACAAATATCTCATATTGTTTCTTCTATTCTTGGAACAGTGCCCAAGAATGTTAATTAGTTTTTTTAAACGTGTTGTAATGACTAATGACGCAATGAATACAAATGTAATATAATCTATAACTATAGCTCTACAGGTATGGAATAATGAGTGGACGAAAGGAGCAACACCCCCGGGTGCAGTCCGGATTGAGTCGCAGGCTTTATGGCATAACGTGACAAAATAAAAATAAAACGGTACTGTAGTATATCGGGTATTTTCAAAATGTGTTTTCCGCTGTATTTCGTATAACTGAACAGTACCAAAAATACTGATATGTTTCTTATATCGAGTAGGATTTGGTGTTCAGAACCACTGGTTTACAAAGCGATTTAAGAATTATGTTTATACCCCGTTTACACGTGCATGCATTTACTGCTGACACTACGTATTAAACACGTATTATCGTGCAAATTGCAAGATTGCATGCATGAATCAAAAAAGTTCAGTAGCTTCTGAATTTTCACGCGACAATTGCGCCTTGCAATATCTGCGCCTGCGCAGTAGAACGATAGTAGCGCTACATACCGCGCATTTTGTTTACTCATTTTGAGGTTAACCGATTTTCACGACCTGTCAAATAGTACTTACCATAAAATGACAACATCGCGTCTCGCTTACTCTTGAAGAATGAGTTTGGAGAGACAGTCAGCACTTTTACGTGTAAACAGTTATCATCGCGATAGTTAAAAATACACACTATTGGTGCAAGTAAATCCATGCACGCGTACTGGCGCTATTATATTAGCATCTTAACAGAAATTTAACAACTTTACCATGGAATTGTGCAGATTGCGATTTCTTCTACTGCACACGAATTACATAAAGTAAATTTAATTATTGTTACCATTATTATTTTCGACTGCTCTTACATACTTACATAGCTTACTGCATCGTTTTCTCTCACTTGGCGTCGCTCTTGCTACGTCATATTTTCTGTCAAAACTATCGAACTTCACACTACGTGGTATGTTAATAGCATGGCCCCCACATCCTAAAGCGGGCCCCCCGGCCAGGATCTTTGGTGGGTCCCCTACCTATCGCTAAGTTTAATAGCATGTGTGATGCACAACATAAGCGTTTTCAAAACAGTGTTAGAGGTAAAAGTAAGGGCTTTCAGTTTATTTTTAGCGATTTAGTGGAGTTTTAAAACATCTACTTGAATTATGGAGTTGTCGAGTGGTGTACAAAATAATCAAAAATTGCATTTTACAACCTCATTTTTTAAATGTTAACAACCCCTTCGTGTTAAAGTTCCGCAGACAACTTTTTTACTATTTGAGTGTGTGATGATCAGTGATCACATTTGTGAAGTGTGTTTATCTCACATATCTGATTGACTCGCCACGCCGGGCCCCTCCTGAGCCCGGGCCCCTAGGCTAGAGCCCTGTCAGAACCCCCCTTGTGGGGCCCATGGTTAATAGTACCCAGTGCTCGAAATGGAAATTTTACGAACCGGAACGCTCGATAATTTTTCGAAAATATCAACAATAATATCTAACTGTAGGTACATGTATTTTAAAAAAATAAGTGTGCACATTTTTTAATTATATGACATATCTAACTCAGAAGGTCAAATTAATATTTTCGCGATATGGAGCGATAATTCTGGGGGTTTTATGAACCGGAACGGCGCTTCGGTGCGTTCCTGTCCATTTCGAGCCCTGATAGTACCTACGTAGAGAAAGACTAAATTTAGAAAACCACGTACAATTCGTCATCTGTTGAATGCAGAACTATACTCACATTTGAAATATTATTACATTATTAAATTAATTATATTATAAACAAAGTTATGCATCATTGTATTCATCAACAGTTCTACTAAATTATGTGTACATTTATTTATATAAATAATAAATAGTTGAAGTAGGTTGTTTCAAAGAACTCCCTTCTAAAAAAATCAAATGTGAGTTTTTGCAATACTTTTTAATGTGCTAGGAAAATTGTTGAAGTATTACAGTACCTAATATAGGTACATATTATATAATAATATGTATTACTAGATAATATTATATTCAATTAATTGTATATTCCCAAAGAAATGTATTTGAAATGCACACATCGATTCAAGAATAATGTAATTGTAAATGACACGCAGAGCCCTCTCGCGGCACGCCGTGAAAGTTTATTACGAGATTTTCACAATTTTGTATTATATTGAAATGTGAAAGACACGTGACCACGCGAGGAAAATCCAATAGGAAAAGGTTGATTATCGAAATTTAGAAATCATACCATTACACAAAACCTATAAAATAATATATTAACAAACGTCAACTTATTATTGTATTAAAAATAATATTATGTTGTTGAATATTGGCTGATACTTAGATATCTTACCTACTAGTTATTAATAATTGTATAAGTACTTAATTCTATCCATAAATTATTAATATTGATTATAAAACGACCACTGTATTATAAAGATGATATTGTTTATCAATAATAATATTATATTATGTACTTATTGTTCAACGTTGATAATATTTTATTGAAAAGCATTAGTTACTAATTATTAGTGAAAATACTACTTTGATCATCCATGATCCCGTAAATCCATGATCCAGTACGACGATCTATATACCGATATATATTTTTCAACCACAGCAATTATGTATTAATTGTATACAAATATAATATTAAAATCGTGCCCGTTGGATTCGTATTGGATTCCAACCAGACGCCATTTAGTGTTTGAATTCTTTTTATTTGATCGATCCACTCTTCTATAACCGGAATAAAAAATGTGCTTTTAAAATTGTATTGATATTAAAAATGATAAATTATATTATTTTTAATGCATTCAACTACAAAAAGGGTCCTCGGTTTAGGTAGGGATAAAATTAAACCCTGTCTGTTTCGAGATTGTATTTTTAATGATCTATTTATCGTTGTTTTTCAATATTTCTTATGTCAAAACTCAAAATAGATCAATCGATAATATAATTATCAAAAATGAATTTTCTTCTTGCGTGATTTTTCTAATGAATTGGGAAGAAAATCCCACTATTTTTTTTATTGATTTTAATGCATTTATCATTTCAAATTGGAATAAAAATTTTGGCTATATACCTCTGGTGGGACTCGAACCCACAATCCTCGGCTTAGGAGGCCGATGCCTTATCCATTGGGCCACAGAGGCGGTTGTGATTCGGTTCTCCGCTAAGCTGTACATAAATCGGAGCGCTGTGGTTACGTCACCGGCTAAATAAAAAAAACTAATTATGTAGAAAACTTGGCGGCCGCCGACACGTATTTACCGCGCCCACTAGCGGTGATCAAATTTGATATTTTTATTCGCGGCAAATTGTAATGGTATCATTGCTCACTTTGTGATTTCTATTCTAGCGGCGTCCATTTTAATTTATTTGGCGCGTAAACAGACAGCGCCAATCCGAATTGGACGACGCATTGTCAAACTATTCTCTTGTAAATTATCGAGAGGAATACGTAGGTATATTAAAAGGAGGATTCGCCCATGGAAATAGCAAGCAGTGGTAAAAAGCACTTGGAGACGCATTCATATATAACCACACATGCGAATCCAGTGTGGTAGGTGGGACATGGCCACCAAAATTTAATTTTAAATTATTTGTCCAACGTCCGCTCTTAGATGGTCGTCTTCCTCAAAAGTAGGTATTACAATATCACCCCAATTTAGCGATCCCTAATCCCTGATTGATAAAATGGTTATTTATCCAATACGGAGGAGCGTTGCATGTTACTTACTAACTTATGTTAGCTACCACAAAGGGGGTCGCCGGTCGCGATCAGTACTTCACAATATGATGCCAAGTGCTGATAACTCAATAATTCAAGTGGATTTAAATATGTAAAAATACACGGAAAATACATTTACTACTGTAGCTGTTGCTTAATCTTAACGATATGAATGGGGGTCCACCAAACATCCTGGCCTGGGTGCGCCCGCTTCATGATGTGGGGGGCCTGATATGGGTATAATATAATAATTGTAAATGGAGTGAGATTAGACCAATGCTATTTTTAAAAAAATGTACGTAAAGACGTACCTACCTACATAAGTAAAATTACAGCAACCAGCATGGACGACCTATAACCTAGGTATTGTGATAATTGTGTTTTTAAAATTAGGTGTTCATTTTAAAAGCGAAAGCACATTGCTAAATTATTGATTGTATCTACTTACATAACAGTACCTAGGTGTTTTTTGTGATATTATAATATGTCGACACTTTACTGGCCAATTGCCGTAACCAACAGTTTTTATCAAAGTGACATTTTGATGGTAACTAATGGAATTATTGCATACCCACTCTTACACGAGCTGGCCAAGTATCATAAATCCCAAAAAAATATTTCATATCAAAGTAATTCAAAACTATTTTTAAGCCATTTGTAACTTGACAAAAAATATTCCAGCCAAATGCTGTTACCCTCTCTCAGGGTAAGTAGATACAGAGTTAGCCACTCAATATGTAATAAAATAATATAGATATAAAATAATATAATAAATAAATACCTATTACATAAAATAATAAGTAAATCCAATGCCCACAGTTTTTTTACTTTGTGAACAATTTGATATTTGTGGGTTACACTACTTGGCCTGTACAGTGGCGATGTGGTGGGTGATACCACAATCATCTTAGATAAGGCAGTTGGCATGATTGTAAAAATATAAAATACCTTTTTATAGGTATTCATTTTGAAGCCTTTTCCTACAGTACCAAAACCGCACGTTAGAGAAGTTACAACATATAATTTGAGTGAAACGATTATCAAGAAATACAATGATAGGGCTCGAAATGACCGGAGCGCACCGGAACACAGCTCCGGTTCGTAAAATCCGCGAGAATATCGCTCCATCTCGTGGAAAAAATAAATATTGCGTTTCTATTTGGGAATTATTAAAAAAGTAGGTAAGGAATTAATTCTCCCGTGTTGATATGTTTTTAAGAAAGATTTAATACGAAACTTGTCGAACTCATGGTATAAAAATACGTACCAATATCGTAAAACCCATTTTCGCCCGCGCCACTGACAGCAGTTGCATGCTACACGTTTAAATAATATATATTTACTTACACCAAAAAAAATTTAATACACTTAGGTATTAATAAAATTATACCGAAATCTTAAAAATATTTGCATTTCTCACAATTAGAGTAGGTATAATATATTATCTGAAGCTTACCAAAGTCCCTAAAACTAATTTAAAACGTGCACATAACATAACCACTCAAACAGATACATACGTACTTCACTAATATAATTATGATGTGTCACCATCATCCTCAATAATGATATGAGGTGATATGTGGTTTATTTTATCGCGTGTATCCTCAAAATCAGTCACTGTCTGTGCATCGGGCCTCCACATCTATAAACCCGCCGAAATTTATAAAGATCCAAGGACTCAGATGAATGGGATACTACTTATCTAAAATATGAATAGGTACGTCATCAGCGTGTAAGCGTGTTTAATAACATCGACAGAGCCGAATAGCAGTGGCGGTGTTCCATGAACTTTCCATGAATTAATCAGAATTGCCGCCCACTCCAATTATTATTGAAAATAATTAAAATCATTATTTTACTGTCATCAGAAAAGTCTATAAGGCTGGGAGGGCCTTTCAAAGGGTGGGCCGTATGGCTGGTGATGGATGGGTCCTAAAAGTAAGGGCGCTTAAGATCGCCTACGCCCTACGGCGTCATTTATATGGGAATCGCTGCCTACGCCGCTAGTGCGTGGTGCTTGAGTATCCCGAAAAGTGTCAAGCTTAGAAGCACTCTTTTAAGCGGACAGCGCAGCGCACTGCTTTCCATAACCAAAGCCTACCGAACAACTTCTACGGTACTTCCCGGTCCTGGCCGGCATTCTCCCACTAGATCTGCACATACAGGTCAGCGGCGCGTCAACGATGCTCTTCAAAGGCGAGGAGGCCGTTGTTGGGGAATTTCACCTAGCCCCGCCTCCTCAGCTTGTTGCTGAAAAAGTAACCTCGTTGAAGCGGACAATACGTATAATGACGCTTGGCGCGGCGTGGAAGACCTGGCAGCGACGATGGGATAAATCAATCAAGGGCCGGCACACATATATGTTTTTCCCAAACTTTAAATGGCGGTTGGAGATAACCAAATATCTGACTCCTGACCATCACACCAGTCAATTTGTGACTGGACACAGTGGGTTCGCTGGCAAGCTCTTTGAGCTTGGACTTGTAAGTCGTCCGACGTGTCCATGCGGAGGGGAAATTCAGGATGCCAACCACATCCTCTGGGAATGTCTTAGAATGTGCTCCGAACGGGAGAAGATGCTCAGGTCGGTTCAACCAGCTGTTGGGCTCATCGAGCCGTCCGACTTGGTTGCTACTAAGGCAAATTATCTTGCATTTAAAAAATTGCGGCGTCTTACTGCGGGCGTGAAGATCTCTTCACATAATTTTTGGTGTCCGTATGATTAGCTTCATTATTTTTGTTATATATACACTAGAATCATTTTTGTTTTTATAATTTCCCTTTGCTTTTCTCTCGCCGGCACTTTGCATTAGCAAGTAACTTTAAACTCAGTCAGAGCTCACTTTGAGCGTAGCAACCTTGGTATCTGGGTATTGGTATGGTACCTGGGTATCTTCTCCCAGGGCATTCCCGGCCTAAAACTGAACTAGTTGCTTTACATCGCCAATGTAGATGCAATGAGCAACCAAGTGAAGGAGCTGACTAGAGGGGGGGGGGCACCATTCATTCTGCCCTGAGAGAAGCGGAAGATCGAGAAGGATGGAAAGTCTTGGTCGCTCAAAGGATGAAAAAATTAAAAAGTTGTTACGATCCTCAACCACGATGGTGCGACCAAGAAGAAGACATATTAGGTGTACGTAGCTTAAAATCACGGTTAATTTCCTGCCTACAAACAATTATATTTTTATAGAAACATTTTATAGTGTATTTTATGCTAAGGTTATTGAGACTTTGAGAGAATGATTTTAGCATATTAACACACAACTCTGATGTCTGTCATATGTCGTGAATTGTAGGTCTTAAGCTCATAAATTGGATTATTATTATGTACCTACCTATCCATATTAAAATTTTATATTTTGCATTAAATCTTCGGTGATGTGCAATAAACATAAGTCATTCATATATTTTAATATGAGATTCAGTGTACGTAATTCATTAAACTGTATTTTTTGTTTATTTTGCCGACCCTTAAATCCTACCGCCCAGATGTTGCGCACCTCCAATACCCCTGCTTGGCGCGTACCGGAGAGAAAGTATCAATAACTAAACTAAATGATGAGTATTTTTTTCATGCGTGTCATCATCCAATGATAAAAAAAATAATCACAAACAAACAATAAAAGTGTGAAAATACGCTCAAAATAACTAATGTTATATTTTAACATGCAAAGGCGATTTATCGCATATATAAAGTTTTCGCAAGGGGGCTCCAAACCCGCGTAAGCTTCGAGCCTTCACGTACCAAAAACTGCCACTGCCGGGGGGCAGTGACGTCCCGTGGGGGTAGGCAGATTGAGCGTCACTTGGGGGCGGCAGTTACTCGAAGGGCGGCAAATCGAGGAGAATCATTTGATATTTATTATATAGACATACTTAGCTACTTAAATTTAGTATCTAATAACGAACATATCTTTCCATTAAAAAAATCACTAGTTGGAAACAACGTATTAATTAACATAAAAGTTTTAAAAGAACTGCTTTTTGTTTTATTCGCGATGTCTAGTTTACTTCTGTTGCCCTTCGACGTCCTTGGTAACCAGAAACGATCTTATTTATTAACCAATACGCACGGAAATTACATTGGCCGTCGAAACTGAAGATGCACCCCCCTCATACAGAGCGTCCAACCTACCGCTCTTCGTCCATAATTTAATTTTGTTTTCAGTGGCATATATTGGAGTCATGAAAGGATGATAAAAAATACTGTAAGTATAAAAAAGGGGCGGCATTTTGGCGCTGCCTAGGAGCGGCATTTTGTCTAGGGACGTCACTGCCGGGGGGCACTGGGGGCAGGTCTGGCCCGGGGGCGCTTGGACGACGACGCGCTGGGAGTCCACAACATCATGAGTCCTGTGAACGGACTAGACGGAAGGACTTTTAGACTCTTGGTGTGTCAAACTGGTAGCTATGAAAAAGGAGATGAGATGGTAGAGAGAGTATTGGAGGCGACTGGCACCCACACTGTGCTCTAGTGCCATTGATAATAATTTCAGTTAATTAAATATCAGGGGATGGGGGGATTCAACACCGCTAATTCGAATTACGCGGTGGATAAAAAAATCCAATTTAATATTCTAATCGGATACATATGGAATCAAGTAAGACCTGCGTGGACGCGTTCGAACTGCAGTGTCGTGTATCTGAGCTTTAATGTACCACCGTAAGCCCTTGACAGTTTAGTAACGAATTTACCAGGCTAAATGGACTAATGGGCTGGGCTTATGCCTTCCAAATTGGTAGGTATTAACCTAGTGACCCTTCAAGCGCAAATCCAGCTCTGTTAGTTATAATCAAATGTCATTGGTTATAATAATATGTGAACGCACACCATGGACATGAGTGTTTATAACTTTAATACTTCTTCTTCAGCCATGTCCACACCTTAACTGGAGCATAACATGGACACCACACGGTACCTCTAAGAATCCCTGTCGCTCGACAGTCTTCTTGCGTCGTTCCAGGTTATAACAGCATCCGGTAACTCCGCCGTATACACTTTAAAGATAGTATTTAGCGACCTTCCATGAAGAACAGGCAAGCCAGGTTGAGGTTCGAAAATCAACTCTAAATGGAGAATTTTACGAACCGGGGCGCTCGTTAATTTTATGAAAATATTAACATAGTTATCTAATTTATGTTTTATAAAAATAAAATATATGTTTGAGATTTTGTTATATGGCCATTCTAGCTGATACAGTAATTTTATTTTTTCCACAAGACAATGTTACCGATTTTACGAACCGGAACGGCGCTCCTGTCCACATGCCTTGGTGAGGCTCTCTTCTGGCATCCGCAGCACGTGGCCGAGCCACGCTGGAACATTAATAATATACATTACTTTATATATTATTTACTCTGTATTATAATAATATGTACCTACTTGTTTGTATCCCTACTTGCTGGTATACGTTGTAAATATTATATCCTACGTGTATTTCTTCACGCATTTCATTCATAATATGTGCGACGCCCAGGGGCCCTATGTTAGAACCAGCGCTCGAAATGGAAAAGTTTACGAACCGGAGCGCTCGACAAATTTTCTTAAGATATTTATATAGTCATCAAATCGTCAGTGTACTTTATAAAAATAAGTGTGTTAGATTTTCTATTCTATGGCCTATCTAGCTCAGACGGTCAACATATTTTTTCCACGAGACGGAGCGATAATATTACAAATTTCACGAGCCGGAACGTCGCTCCAGTGCGTTCTGTTCCATTTCGAGCCCTGGTTAGAACTTGCGAGTGCAAGCTTCCCGGTCGACATGACGTCATATGACATCATTGTGACGTACTACCGGAGTGATAATAGCACTCGAGAAAATCACGCTACTCAGACAGCGGCGCTATTCATTGTCACCATACACATATAGGTGTTTCATCGTAATAATTATCTACGGTGAGCACTGCGCGCGGGCGGCATGCCTAGAGCGTGTATTGGCTGACGTCACAATTACGTCATGTCGTCTGCAGCCCGATTTCCTAACTATCGTCTCGTGTGGCACCAGACGACATGACGTAATTGTGACGTCAGCCAATACATGCCGCCCGCTTGAGCGTGTATTGGCTGACGTCACAATTACGTCATGTCGTCTGGTGCCACACGAGACGATAGTTAGGAAATCGGGCTGCTGGTGCCACACGAGTCGATAGTTAGGAAATCGGGGCCCAGTTGTCATAGTATCAGGGCTCGAAATGAACCGGAACGCACCAGAGCGCCGTTCCGGTTCGTAAAATCTCCAAAATTATCGCTCCGTCTCGTGGAAATATTAATTTGACCGCCTGAGCTAGATATGTCATATAATAAAAATCTAACAGACTTATTTTTATAAAATACACATAGAATTAGATAACAACGTCAATATTTTCATAAAATAATCGAGCGCTCCGGTTCGTAAAATTTTCAATTTCGAGCGCTGCATAGTATTCAGTGGGCGGCGCTGAGTCGTTCTAGAGTCTATACCCAATTACAATTTTTGGTTGGCACATTGGAATTAAGGCCATCCTCCCACGGCGCAACTTATGTCCGTCGAAACTGAAACTAAAATTCCAGCCAGTATCTAGCTAATGTATTTCAATGGCGGCTCGCTGACGGCGAGACTGGAATCTCTCAGCTTCAAAACGGTCGCGAAGAGATGCGACATGCTAGTCGCGCGGTCTCTGAAGTTTCCAGTCACCGTAAAACAGTAGTACCTACCAACATCATTAGATTTCGGTGAAAAATCATATTTTCTTACCAAAATTGGTAGCACTTCGTAAAGCCGCTAGCGTCATATCGTAAAAACCAAAACAACCAGAGACATCAAAAGTAAATATTAATCGGAAAATTAAAATAACATAATTGTAAACGCTGCAGCGCGCGTATTGTCAGTTTTTGTACAACACAGCTGACAGTCCAGTTTGATAGTTTGAGGTTATGTGATTATTATTTCAACTGGGTTTCAGTAGCGCCGTGTGCGAAGCATCACATTGGTCAGTTTATGAGTTCCTTCACAAACCAGTTCCATCAGATTTCAGTTGCGCCGTGGGAGGATGGCCTAAAGCTATCAATCTCTACATATGTAATATGTACAGTGGCATAGTGCTAAATAAATTAGTGCCCGGTCGCTGTTTTAAAAAAAATCACCCCCCACCCCAGCTCGTACTAGAGAATAATAGTACCTAATCATGTTTTATGTCAATATCGACGTAAGCGGGGCTCAAGCCTGTCAGTACCTTGGTCCTTGACGTATCTAAAGCCCTCATTGTGGTTTGACTGTCCATGGAATTTAGAGTATCTTCCTCCGGCACCAGACTTTAAAAGCTCCAAAATCTTTCTCATATTGTCGTGTTGTAAAGTGGTTATTAATAATTTAAACGGATTTAAACCTATTTTCAAAACACAGCTTTGTTTTATCTATTCTACCGATGACAAAATGACAGCAATGTATTTTTGACGCTAATATGAACGTGTTCTTTTCAGCACATTTTTGGCGACGCACTTATTTTCCTCCAAAAAGCATGGGCCACAGCTGGTTTAGACTAATAATTGATTGATTAGGTTATCGATATTGTGAATTAATACAGCATAATGTTATTGACAGCTTACAAGAATAATAATTTTTTGAATGAAGGATTTAGAATTTCACATTTTAGGACTAATAAAGCTTAAAAACTGATCGTAATGTCCTGTCAACCTCTTTTGGTATTTTAAATCACCCACCGGAATAAAGTTACTATCAATAGTATTTACAATCTGCATACAAGTATTTCCCTACACGTATAACTAATAGTATTCAATGTGCTAAATATTATTGGTTATAACTAAATTAAATAATACATAAACATCCAAAATATATACAATAAAACCGCCCTATAAAATATTTTTTAATTTCTTTTAATTAATAAATATCTTTATTTTAAAACAAAAGTAAATTAAACTTTAGTGGTAAAGTAAAAATAATTAAATTTTTTATTAGTTTTGATTAAAAAAATAATTTTTAGTAATTTTGGATGGGAAACTTGAGCTCTTTAGTTAGGTTGTACAATAGAAATTTATGATGCAGTACTTTTAACAGTAGTCAATTTGTTAATGTAAAAAAAGAGTAGGAACTGTATTTTATTTCTTGGCAATGTTAAATATGCCCATCAGGAAAATGAAAATATAAAATAATAGCCCGAAATGTCAGATACTGTGATGCGTTCTGTCAAAATATTTTTCGTGTTAAACGCTACATCAAATATTTAGATGGTTCCTATTGAGTACTTGTGATTACGACATTGGATTGTGAGATATTGGTAGAATATATTCTTAAGATACTGCCTAATCATGCACGAAGCTTTCGAAGTGTCTTCCTTGTTGAAGCTGACGGAACAAATCGAGTCGATAGCTGCCTATGGTAAACTTATCTTTGCTAAGAATATTACGTTATAAATGAATTCCTAAAGTAATACTTGAACTGGAGAATACTATGATCCTTCTTTTGGCTTATCTTAATTTTAATTGTTTTATAAATTTCGCCTGTAGAGTCAATTTGGCTGATGTGTATTGAAAAACTATCGTTGCCGATTCGAAAATCCAATTACAAAAAACGCCCGCGGTAGATAGGCCACGGTCAACCTCGAACGATTGACAGCTAAGTACGTTATCAAATACACCAGTGCTTTCCAAGTGCTTACTACGGCCCCGAGTTCTGAAAAAAATAATTATTACCTACTATAGGTACTTACATACCTACATATTAGGGGGAATTCTGGAACAGGACAGATTTCTCCATGATTAGCAACAGGCACAACATCGAGAGTGTTGACAGCTTCAAATACCTGGGGGTACACATCACGGGAGATGGCATTTTGTAAACAGAGCTCGCTATCCGAATGGGAATGGCTGGAGCAACATTCAACTCGATGCAGAGTGTCTGGGACTCACTACCGTACTTGCTTGTATACTGATGGTGCTGCTTTACTGTAGTGAATCATAGCGCCTTATGAAGGCATAGAGCAACAGTTGCTTTGCTTTGCAACAGATTATTAAGAGAGCGAACCAAGCAGCTTCTCATCGTGCTGGAAGTGAAGAGGCGACGTTGGACCTGGCTCAGCCACATGCTGCAGACGTTGAAATGAACTTCAACCTACCTTGGCTCTTCTTCAAGCCAACCGGATTCCGGCGTCCTAGAAAGCCGCTAAATACTATTTATAGTGTATACGGCGAAGGTGTGAGATGCTGGTATGACCTGGAATGACACAAGAAGGCTGGCGAGAGACAGGGATTCTTGGAGGCTCCGTGTGGTATCCATATGCTCCAGCCAAGGGACAAACATGGCTGAATAAGAAGAAAAAGATAAATACATAATATATCATAAACAAAATTGAAATAATAAATATTTTAAATCTGTTTAAGTTTAAAATGTATTAACAGATTTTTGATTTTTACGAGAAATGGATGTTAGCCGCTTGCTCAACTTATTAGGCCCATACAGTGGGTCCGAACACATATTGAAAAACTAGATGCGAATTTGCCAAACCCGGGATATGAACCTGGGACCCACGACATTATAGCCCTAACCAGCAGTGGTTGGTCTAACATACAAGTCCACTGCACTACTTGCATTGTAATGCAAACCATAAACTCTGATCTGCCCATATTGCCAAAAGGTGATAATACAGACAATATGCACCGTATACGTCATCTTCACTCAAGTCATTTGCGTCAATATGTTTGGTTTACTGAAAATGAACCCAAGCTCAGTATGAACCAAAGCCATTAAAAAACAACTTAAACCGTGCTAATCGTTTTCGCCATGCGTAAGTCGCTGAATATTGTCCCCTAATCCGAGATATTGACATCATATACTTAGGTCTGAATACAGAGCAATTACAGGTTTGATTTATTGGTGTGTTATAGTTTACTCTTCAGGCTGCTAATTATATTTAGTATCAGATTTAGCAATCTCATATGTAAAATGCCTGTAAAAAAATCTTAGTATGTTAAGGTATTTTGACTTATGTGTATTGCAATTTAAATCAGTATAAAGCAAAGCCACACGGGCGCTGCGTCCGCCCTGCATCGCGAGACCGCTGTATTCCGACTGCGAGCGGAGGTGAGGATGCACCGCTGATGCGTCGTCACTGTTATTCACAGTCGGAATACAGCGGTCTCGTGATGCAGCGCCGGTGTGGCTTCTCTCATACTCGGAGGGAAGATAGTATGGCAGTAAAAATAATCTTGCTATCTACAGCATTTCTGGAAAATAATATTTCATTATCCTGTGTGTTGACTAAACGCGAAATGATGTTGGTTATTTATTATATAGAAAATTATTAATTCATGAATTCTAGTGATAAGCTTTAAAGCTTCTAATGTTAATGCTATTTCACAAAGTGCAGTTTTATAATAATAATGCGATCATTATTCATACAGTGTACCAAATTGCTAAAGATAATGACGTATATATGATTAAAATGGCTTCCGTTAAAAGTGGAAGGTGTTTTTCTACTATAAGAGAAAAAATCGTTACTTAAAATTAAATCAAGAAAGACTTAAGGAACTTGCAACATGTTTTATTAAATGTAAAATATACAGATAATTTCCCAAATGTCAATAAGACAGATTAAAGAAGTTATATATAAAGTATTGTCGAAGAAAAACAACGCCGAATTGATTTCATTTTTCAATAAGGTAAGTTTCCAGTGCACCCTCAAAAATTACAATCCAAAAAATCGCTGGCCGCCATCGTTCCTGACACGTAATCGCTCGACCACCGTGCATCATATTATATAGATACATAATTGTGAAAAATACTCAGATAAATAAACAGACCTTGGCAAATGTGATATAAATTTAGAACACAATTTAGTATTTGATTTTTTTGTTTCAGATGATAATCTATTATTAGGAACCAGACAGGGCCATTTGTTGATGTATCTGGTGACACAAAGCACAGAAGGCCAGAAGTATAAACTACAAGTGTTACGTTACCATAAGACGTTCAGTAAAAAACCGATACAGCAAATTGAAGTTATTCCAGGTAAAATAACATTGTAATAATAGTCAGAGATTGATAAATATAATCATTTCTCAGTCAGTGATTATATACTATACTGGGATTCGTAAATCCCAAGAACTTAAGAGATATTTTTATATGCCTAGTGTGTTATATAAGAGAGACCTGAAAGAAATCCATTATTTCATAGTGTACGAGGGTGGGTCAATAAGTCCTTAGAAAAGCCGACAGGTGGCGCGACTAGTACTGTAAGCGGTTTGTTTTCATGCAGCGGCACTACCGATTCAGTATGCTGCAAAGTTTCAATCAGATTGGTCGGGTTGTTGTTTTTTATTTTCGTACATTTAAAAAAAAAATCGCTTGTTTACAAAAATGGAGAAAATTGAGTTTAGAGCTGTTATTAAACATTTTAATATAAAAGGGTTAACAGCAAAGGAAATAAAAAATGAGTTGGATTTAGTTCACGGCATATCTGCTCCTTCACTTGCAACTATTAATAACTGGTTAAATGAATTTAAACGTGGTCGTACATCAACAAAGGATGAACCACGCTCAGGACGTCCTGTAGAGGTGACTACACCAGAAATGATCAATAAAATCCACGATATGGTGTTAAGTGACCGAAGATTAAAGTTGAGTGAGATAATTGAGGTTACAGGGATCTCAAAAGGTAGCGTCATTTCTATTTTACATGACAAATTGGGCATGAAAAAAGTTTCTGCAAGATGGGTGCCGCGTTTGCTCACAGTCGACAATAAACGCAATAGGGTGGTGGCCTCTAAAGCCCTGTTGTCGCTCATGCAACGCAATCCGGATGAATTTTTTCGTCGCTTTGTGACTAGATGAAACATGGATACACCACTATACTCCCGGGACGAAAGAACAGTCAAAGCAGTGGATTGAGAAAGGCGAACCATGTCCAAAGAAGGCGAAAACCGTAAAATCAGCTGGTAAGGTTATGGCTACTGTATTTTGGGATGCACGTGGAATTATTTTCGTTGACTATTTGGAAAAAGGAAAAAAAAAACAGGGGATTATTATGCATCTTTATTGGACCAGCTAAAAAACGAAATTGAAGAAAAACGGCCTCATTTAAACAAGAAAAAAATCCTCTTTCATCAGGACAATGCCCGTGTTCACACATGTTTACGATCAATGGCTAAAATTGAAGAATTGAAGTTCGAATTGGTCGACCACCCACCGTATTCGTCAGATTTAGCCCCCAGTGACTTTTTCCTTTTCCCAAACTTAAAAAAATGGCTAAGTGGACAACGTTTTTTTTTAAATGAAGAAGTCATCGATCGGACAAATGCTTATTTTGAGGACCTTCCGAAAACTTATTTTTCTGACGGTTTAAAAAAAATTGAGAAACGTCTAACCAAGTGTATTGAGCTCCAAGGAGATTATGTTGAGAAATAAAAAAAAAATACAAAAATAAAAACTGTTTTAATGCTTTTTTCTAAGGAATTATTGACCCACCCTCGTAGTATAAAAAATGATCATTAAAAAGAAAATGTTATTTAAATATCATGCATGTTTAAATACCACATTTAAATATCATGCACCTAGAACAGGGGAGGGGCAAACTTTTTGGATGGAGGGCCAAATTTAAAAATTCAAAATGAGCGGCGGGCCGCAAGTAAAATACCATTTTTAGATATACACTATTATCACGAAAAATAAACATTACAAAAAAAAATAATGAGAATAATAAAACTGTTGTACATTTTTGAACATTTTTTTAAATTCAGGTGTTGATTTTGTAGTTGATATTCTCAAAACTGCTTGTAAATGGGCATCGGAGATATTTGATCGTAAAGAATTTTTATTGAGGTTCATGATCGAAAATGTTTGTTCACATATATAGGTTGATCCAAAAATAACAAACATTTTTCTTGCATAATCTTTAAGTTGGTCGAATTTGTCTGAATTAAGGGCATTGTAAAATTTGGAGATTTCTTCACGACGATGTAATTCTCTTAAATCAGTGTCACACTGCAGATCAATAATCTCAAGTTGTAGCTCTGTCGGCACACTATCAATATATATTGAAATCGATGTTCAACGTAGAAAATAGTGGTTACATAGTGTGAGACGAGATGCAAGGAAGACGTACTGAGATAATACATTTACGAAACAACAAATTCTTCAAATTTTAATCTATTGTCAATATTTTTTAAAAAATTATAAAAAAGTTATTCGTAATCAGAAGTACAATTAATGATGGCGGGCCGCAAAAAAATACCCGGCGGGCCGCAGTTTGCCCCCCCTTGACCTAGAACCTAGCACACCTAGAGTGTTTTTAGCACTGAAAGACTTCTAAAATGACCATTTCTCTTGCAGCTTTTAGATTCTCTGTATGTAAAAAATGGCTAATATGGCAAAATTAAAATATCCAATTAAAGTGTCTTCGACGTACAGTAGAACCTCGATATAACGAACTTCAGATATAAATGACAAAATATCCGGTCAAATGTCAAAATTGTTAAAAACATCCTGATAATGATATACATGTTTAAATCCAAGTGTCACCGTTTGTAAACAATTTTCTGCGCATACGTCATAATCATGTCATACTTCTCGCACTCGAATTTGAATCATAATGCCGTCCTGCTCATAGACTGAACGTAGCACCGCTGGCCACTAATTCACATAGCTGTACAGCAGTTTAATTTGTTTACTCTAAGTGAACGGATGCATTTATTACCCTATTTAATAAGTTTAAATTGTAAATTATGATCAAATACATCATTGTAATCGTATTAGATATAATAGAATTAATTTAACGTTGAATCAAAACTATAAGTCATACAAAAGTTGGAGTCTGGATTGTCTGTGTCCCAATGTGAGGAATATGGCACATAATATTTTCAATCCATTTATGGAAACTTCACTGGCCTTCTATTGTACCGCTTATTTTCATAATAAAAAAAATGCATTCGGAAAACCTACTTTTATACAACGGACTTTCAGCTTTAACGGACACCCACTCACCCGCATTAGTCTGTCATATCGAGGTTCTACTGTACTTGAATAGACAATTACTCAAATGAGCAATATTTGGGTGATATGGAAAATGTCAACTTCTCGGTACAACTTACGGGTAATTTTTACAGTCACACTACAAAAAACGTGTGGATTGTTGTGATGAAGAATTACCCCATCCCTGTTAATTGAACTTGTTCATTTACCAATCCTTATTTAATGTTTCTGCACTGCGGACTATGTAGATATCCGGGTTTTTGTATTGTATGGACCGCATAGTCGAGTTCAACTGCATTTCTGACAGGGTCGCAAGCGTGATACTTAAAATCAATGCTAGGTACCGCATTCAGATTTTGCAAGTATATGCTCCGACACAGAGCTATCCTGATGAAAAAGTGGAAGAGTTTTACGAGGAAATAACATCCTTGAAAAATAAAAGTAAATGCCACTTCAACATCATAATGGGAGATTTCAATGCACGTATTGGATCATACCAAAGAGATGACGTAGCGGTCGGACATTTCGGACATGGCTCAAGGGATGGTAGAGGGGACATGCTTGTGGAGTTTGCTGAAACCAACAATCTTCACATCATGAATTCCTTTTTTCAACATAAACCTACACGTAAATGGACGTGGAGAAGCCCGACAGGAAGGACCAGCGAAATCGATTACATCCTCGCTGACAGAAAATATACATTTTTAAACTGTAAGGTGATCAATCAGTTTAACACCGGCAGTGATCACCGGATGGTGAGATGTAAGATAAGATTGAACGTCAAATCAGAAAGATCCAAACTGCATAAGAAGTCAAATGCTCGCGTATACATGCAGAACAATACTGAATTCCAAAATGAACTCAAAAATGCACTATCGGCTTTCTTAGATGAGAACGAAACCGTTTCCCTATCCAACGCGGAGGATATAACGAATATTATTCTACAATGTGCAGAAAAAACAGGCGTAAAAAGCTCAGAAGTTACACCTTCCACCAAGCTTTCGAAGGCAACATTGAATCTTATGGAGCAGAGAAGGAAAACCAAGAGCGATAGACAGGCGCAAAACGATATGGAGTTTTCATCACTTTGCAAAACCCTCCGAAGGAAGATTAGAGAAGACCTTCGTAAATTCAATGTAAACCTCATACAAGCAATTGTGAAAGCAGGCAGAAGTTTAAACAAAAACAAGCAATGCTTGTCGATAGGAAAACGTCAAATCACAGCACTAAAAGCAAAAGATGGTTCTATCGTCAGAAATTGGGAACACTTGTTAAGCCGAGTTGAAGAGTTCTACAGCGATCTCTACAGTGATGACACTGACAATACGACTATAGACTTAGATCTTCAGAGAAATGGAAATTCGGAAGACCATACTCCCGAAATTACATCCTGGGAAGTAACCCATGCTTTAAATTACATGAAAAGTGGGAAAGCCCCCGGGGAAGACGGTTTAACGATAGATATCCTCAAAAAAGCAGGAAAGGATGCAAATGAAGTACTTGCACAATTGTTCACAGCCTGCATATGCAAAGAGGATGTCCCAGAGGTATGGAAAAATGCCAGCATTGTCATTCTTCACAAAAAAGGTGACAGAGAAGACCTAGCAAATTATCGTCCAATAAGTCTACTCCCTATTCTCTACAAGACGTTCACAAAAATTCTCTCAAACCGTCTGCAAAATGTACTAGACGAGAACCAACCGAGAGAACAAGCCGGATTTAGAGGAGGATACAGCACTATGGACCATATCCAAGTCGTCAGAGAAATCATAGAGCGGTACCAGGAATACAAACTGCCACTATGCATGGGTTTTATAGACTATGAGAAGGCGTTTGATTCGATAAAGAAATGTTCAATACTCGACGCACTCAGAAAACAAGGAATCCCTGGACGCTATATAAATATTTTCAATAATATATACAGTAGCGCAACAGCATCTGTAAATCTCCATAAACCATCGCGCAGATTTCCTATCAGCAAAGGAGTCCGACAAGGTGATACAATCTCACCTAAACTATTTACAGCTACCCTTGAAGACTTATTCAGGCAACTTGACTGGAATGACAAAGGGATCCCCATAAATGGAGAATACCTGAGTCATCTGCGCTTTGCCGATGACATAGTAATTTTCTCGCAAGACTCAGAAGACCTCCAAAGCAGAATGCAGGAACTCGCTGAAGTAAGCAACAAAGTAGGTTTGAAAATAAATGTAACAAAGACGAAAGTCATGTTCAACTGCTTTGCAGGCCAAAAAGAGATCCTCATCAATGGCACTCAGCTCGAACAGGTGAAAAGCTACATCTATCTGGGACAACAAGTATCTATAGATGGATGTATATTTGATGAAATTGTTCGCAGAGTAAAGCTAGGCTGGAGTGCTTTTGGCCGCCTGAATAATGTCTTCAAAAGTGACCTTCCACTGTGCCTAAAGCGCAAAGTGTTCAACCAGTGTGTGCTTCCCGTGATGACATATGCGTGTGAAACATGGACCCTAAGTAAAAGAGAGATCCAGAAACTTAGAGTAGCACAACGTGGTATGGAGAGGTGCATGCTGGGCATAACGCGAAAGGACAAAAAGAGGAATGAGTGGATAAGGAAGCAGACAAGGGTTTGCGATGTAATAGAGTTTATTAAAAGCCTTAAATGGAGATGGGCTGGACACATAGCTCGAAGAAGAGACAATCGTTGGACAAATCTAGTCATCCAGTGGTATCCAAGAAGTACAAAACGTCCACAAGGTAGACCTAGAGGCCGCTGGATCGATGAAATGATAAAGTTCTGCGGAAGTACGTGGCAACGCAATGCACAGGACCGAGAGAAGTGGAAGCAACTTGAAGAGGCCTTCATCCAGCAGTGGATAGATTCAGGCTGATGATGATGATGATATTATTTGGTCGACGAGGATTTAATTCAATTATCAATGTTGTTATTGAAGTTTGAAGACAATCCTAACCTGCGGCAATCTATAAATACCTGTTGCCCAATTAACCACCATTGATATCTATATATCAAGATGTGACATTTTCTTGTCAGCCTTACGATTTTTCGAGGTAAATCCTGCAAATAAACGTATTCAATGATTATGATTTCCTCCCCATCTATTCTATACACAAGGCTGCTATCGAGGGTGGTTTATCATAAATGTATTGAGGTAGTTAAATGTTACAATAAGTTAACCGTCTGAACTGTCAAAAAGTGCTATGTTTTAACTTTTAGAGCGAGATAGATAGTTTAGATGGCTAACTTATTGTAACAATTATAATACCTCAATACATAAATAATATGATAAATTGCCCTCGATAGCAGCCATGTGTATAGAATAGATACACTGGAGATGAATCAAACCAGTCGCTGAGATTCTTCAGGATATTCTTCTTCTGCCGGAGCCAGCCTAGCTTACCAGAAATCTATCAAAATATAATGTTGGGTGTCGTCCATATGTATGATGTAATGCTCTAAAGGTGGTAGGGGTCTCATATAATGTGATGACTTTATGATGAATGAACAGGCGGCTTGTAGAAAATGTGACATCGCAAAACAATCAAAATGTAAACTTATTTTATTAGAATAAAAGGGGGTTATTAATAATTAAAAATAGGTGTATTTTCGTTTTTTTTCAAAATAATATACTTTGTCCATAGGCCCTGTTTTATTTCAACCCTACAGTTGATAAAAAACAAATTATTATCTCAGTTTTGTGGAAAAATTGCTTTTATGAATTTTGATAAATACACATTGTGATTCAATTATTCTTTGATAAACAAACTAACGATATTTTGAATTGTTTTTTTTCTCTTTGCAGAATACAATCTATTGCTATGTTTATCGGATAATATTCTTGTCGTCCACGATTTACATGTTATCAATTTCCCCGTAATTCAATCTTTGCCCCTTACCAAAGGAGCGACGCTGTTCTCTGTTGATAACACGGTGAGTAATTGTCATTTAATTATATTTATCGTTTTTAATATCAACCCATAGCTTACGGGCCGCACAAAATTGTGTTTTTGCTAATTACTTTTCAAATGCAAATTAACACGTTAATTACAAAATTAATTAAAAGGGCCCGTAAGCATTGTGTTAATACTATCGACCGAAGGTACTTGATGGAATTTGAATTTAAATTGTAATGGATTTAAGTTTTGTACTATTCCATTTGAGTCGTTTTTTGCGACCCGGTTTTTGTCTTTCGGCATCTTCAGGTGCTGTGTACACTCACCAAAGGCAAACATACACTGAGGTCAGTGTATCGTTGTAAAAAAACGACTCAAATGCAATAGTACAAAACTTAAGTCCATTAGAATTCAAACGTTTTTATTTTTAAATTAATCAATTAAGCACCCAAGCAAAGATCACATATTTGTATTGTGACCTCACCAGGAATCGAAACCGAAGCCCCGGATCGGAAGCCAGTGCCTTACACATTGGGTTACGAGGGCCGCATCATGCAATATTTATTATAGACGATAGTAAGATAAAAATTTGTCTTAAAAATACATCACTAAACTAGTCACAGAACAAGTCACGGCGGAACTGGCAAAGCATCAATCCACACAATAACTTATGCTTATATAATACGAAATAACACGATTCCCGCCGACTATCCGGCCCAAAAACGTTGAAGAAAACTTTCTCCAGCAGTGCTTCCCAACCTTTTCTGCATGCACAATGAACTGTTTGGTAGAGCGACAGTCTCGGTAACTGTTGGTTGCCGGTTCAATTCTGCAACTGGATATGAAAAACATGTTTTTTTTCAATTAACGTTTGCTCCGGTGCCAGTATTATCCAATGGATTGGACACATGACTAAGAGTCATACTTAACGGGTGGAGGTTGGCTGTTGAGATCCGATACAGTGCACACTAAACTTTGTCAAATCATACTTATTTGTTTTCATTGAACTATGAATACAGATTGCAGATGGTGTTGGTTAGTTTTTAAAATTCAATTAAACCCTGCCTAGATCAAACCATAATTGTAGAGGTAGGCTGTGGAGATACAACAAAAGTAATGCACACTTTGTCAGACATACTTATTTATTTTCATTTAACTACAAATACAGATTGCAGATGGTGTCGGTCAGTTTTTAAAATTTTATTAAATCCTGCCTCAACCAAACCATAGTTTCGTAAAGTTTAGTAAAAAATATTCGGTACAAGTCTGTGTACTGGAAGTCAGGCGCAGCAACACAGCAGCAATTCGGAACCTAACCTAACAAATAATCCAGTATATCGGCTATTTTCAAAATATGTTTGCCACTGGTTTTCACTAAACAGACAAGAACCAAATATTCTTCTGTCTATAAAATATATAAATTTATGTATTACTAACCAAGACCATCTGCAATTTCTTATTACAATGTAAACAAATAAGTATGATCGCCAAAGCTTAGTGTGTACCTACTGTTTATATCGGATCTCAACAGCCTACCTTCACCCTTCGCCACTGATATCTTGTTTGTCGTTTAAACAAACCTTTCAATGTTTTGGTAGTTAAACAAATTCAATAACTTAGGTACTATTAAGGCTATACCTCAGTTGAGGCACGGTCTAAAAAGATCGTGGCCAGGTGCAGATTGCGGGTGTAAATGACGCATGCCAAACGAAATATAATTTGTCATATAAATCCAAAATGCGTCCATTTAATGTTCTGTTTATTGTTCTATTAGTAACAATAATAATATATTCATTCACATGTTTTCTTTTTAAAGTAAATGTGTAATGTTTTTAGTCATCTTTACACGATTTAAGAATTAATACCCCTGTCGCCATCACGAAACAAATTGACGTGTTCCCAGCTCGACGATCTCTCTCCGAATGGCAGCGAGTCCAAAATTTCGTCGCGCCTATAGTTGAAAATTATTTGCCGTTTCACTGATGTATCACTTTAACAAAAATTTATTTATCTTTCGAAACAATTATAATATTTTGTTTTATCGATAAGATGTTTGATAAAATGAAAAGAAGTGCCGAGTACTTGTGTTGTTTTTTGTTTTCGCTCGTGTTTCCTCTTAATAAATTTTTGTTTTGTGCAGTCAACCGGATCTCTGACTGGCGAGATATCCATCATCAAGTTGTGCGTCGCAGTCAAGAGAAAGCTTCAAATGTACTATTTGAAGAATGGCGAATTCAAATCCCTCTGCGCTGACATCTCCGTCAGTGACATACCCAAAGTAATGATGTGGGGAGAGAGTGTCATATGTGTCGGATTCAAAGAAGAATACATACTTTATGGTGTAAGTGAAAAGTAATTTATTGACCGTAATGCAATCATAAGATAAACTATTTCTTTTATTCAACGTATAAGACACAATATTTCAGAATATAACATTCTATATATTGAATATACATAATTTGAAAATATCTCATGCATATACATACTAGAAAAAATCATTTTGTAGAAGAAAAAAGAAAATACGACACCTGACGGGACTTGAACCTGTATCTGCTGGATTTGCGCCAGTATGCTTTACCAATTAAGCTACGGGAATCATATTGAATCATGACAATTTTAATTAGTAGTTGTTACATGAAATGCTTATAGAAGTGCATCAATATTATTTAATAATAATCATTTGGTCAACAGAGGCATTAAATTGGCGCTGATTGTCTCCAATGGGTTAACTTCCAAAGATGTTGAAAGCTGAGAATGAAACTGAAAAATGTTTACTAAGGTTTATGATTACATTAGCCGAAAGTGGTTTCACATTGCTGATTTATTTGTAGCTTTCACATTTCACATTTCTACTCTGGGCTGCACTGAGATAAAAAAAACATCTTCTGTTAGTGTTACAAGACTATATGAAGTTTGTTTTTATACAATGCACCATCATTATTTATATGAGCAATCATATCGTATCTAACTATAGCCTTACCATTATATGTAGCATAGGTACGTATGTGTTGGCGGCGAACTGCGGAACCTGCAGGAACTACGTTTCCCCCACACTTGCAGGTATATTTTTGCGGCCCCGACCCCCACTAAAGTCTTGACAACTGCATACGGCACCATAAAATCGTAGCCAAGATATAATGGTTCCATTATAAGGAATCAAAGCTAAATAACAGTCTACGTTTTTTTTATATTATATGGACAACACTGCCAATACAAAATTATACACAATGCTCAATGGGCTACCTTTTTATTAGGTTACACTCTTTTTCAGTTTTCTGGAGAGGTCAAGGAAAGGTTCTTGTCGAGCAGCTCCAGATCTCAAGAACCCTGCATCACCAGACTGTCTCCGACTTCCTTTATGCTTGGGAGGGATCAGAGCTCGGTAATTGTTGACGAAACAAACCCATCACTCTTGTCAAAGACTGTTATTAAATGGAATGCTCCATTGATAGCGGCCGGTAAATAAATATTTTTTATTTTATTTTAATTATGTTAGTAATCTGCCATCTACTGAGTTGAACTGGAAGTCCTATTAAATATCCAACAGAGTTGTTGTTACTCAAAGCTCATGCAATATCCGATGTACTGTACACCAATCTTGTTGGGACAATAATATTGTTACAAGCTACTGAGTAATAGATCACCACCATGCCATCTTTTTGTTATGCCCTGTTTTTCTCAAACAGGGCCGATATATCGCTTTGACCTACTTATGCGAAAAACTCCCACGTGCTGATTTATTAGTCCTAGAGTTTGACAATAAATTTATACATGTTCGCCGGGCCAAATCTACACATGAGAGGAGCCTGGGTTAATATATATGTGCCCTGAAAACCCAAACATATTAAAACTCAAGCACCCGGTCCCACATTCCATTTTATATTTTTTTCATTTCAGCTTGGAATTATCCATACATTTTGGGTTTACTCAACGATCAGATTGTAGTTCAGACGATGATACCGAATACCTTCATTCAAACTCTTTCGGAACTCAATAAGGCTCGACTGCTTTGCAGGTAAAGTCATCTTCTAATTAACACATTGGCAAACTATTAGCCGGCTCTCACATCTAAACTCGCTTCGTCTGCCACACGGCCATAAATCAAACCTTCTAGGAACGTCGCGCATAACCTCTCGTAACGTATATAAATATATTTATTCATAGGCTTTGACTTGAGCCCGGGATGCATGCAACTTGTCGATTGTAACAATAGATGTTTTGGTACAGTTCGGTTATGAGGAATACAGCGGCAAACACATTTTGAAAATACAGTAAAACCTTGTTAGTAAGAACACTGATAATTCAAAATTCGCCGTAATTCGTAATTTTCCCGAAAAAAAAGTCCCTTGAAGATTATTTTCATATAAAACCATACCTTTAATTCAAAATTCGTACATACAAAAAATTTTAATATTTGCCCCCCATACATTTCATAATTCGAAAATCGAATTTTTTTTTGATTTTCGGTCCCATGGAATTCGTATTAACGAGGTTTTACTGTAGCCGATATACTGGATTCTTTGTTAGTTTAACCTAACCAAACCCAAACTAACAAATAATCCAGTATATCGGTATTTTCAAAATGTGTTTTCCGCTGTATTCCTCATAACCGAACTGTACCAATGTTTTTTTCAAAATAAAAAGTCGCATTCAACCAATATCTGACGTATTTGACACGTTGCAGACGAGACTAGTTTTGATGTGCGAGACGGCTTACAGTCTTCCTGGATACGACCACTAACATTGCTGCTACAACCTTTTTACCTCTGCGGGCCATTGAAAATAGGAGAAACGTTTTGCGGATCGCTAACGCAGAAATAAAATATATTATTTATACAGTAACATATAACGTCTGATCGTGGTTAATTTCGTCACATAAAACCATTAATCTATTTTAAGAACATACCTGCAGATGCACAGGTTTTGAGGATTTTATTGGAATTTTCAGCATAGGCATTTGGACGCTGAAAATTCACGGACAACCAGAAAATTTCTGCGGATCACCAGTTGAGAAACACGGCTCTTAAGGCTAACATACTAATTAAATTAGATGCAAGCTGCATTTCGCATTGCAGATTCATCTGTAGCAAATTTCATGACATTGTCATTGGCACCTGTAAATAACTGCAAATTGCTCAATACAATTTTAGATTCACTTTAATCCCGATCAATCCCTTTCGTACAATGTCTTTGGATTTTACTCATTGATAGTTTTGTGATATGTATTGTTTTTTTTTTTTTTTAAATAGATGTAACGATGGGTTGCTATATGCAGCGTCAATGAGCCAAGTGTGGAGAATCGGCTGCGTGGAGATCGCCAAGCAAAGGCAGATGCTATTGAAGGATAAACAGTTTGAGTTGGCATTGACACTCACAGTAAGTAATATGACTATGTACATCCGAAGATGTTTAAGAAAACTTTCTATACTGAGCTCACTTGATTTTTATAAAATCTTCTTCTTCTTTGGCCATGCCCCTTAGCTGGAGCATATGGACACCACACGGCAGCTCCAAGACTCCCTGTCGCTCACTAGTCTTTTTGCGCCATTCCAGGACATGCCAGCATCCTGTAACTCCGCCGTATAAACTCAGTAGATAGTATTTAGCGGCCGTCCACGATGCGCTTAAAGAGCAGGCAAGAGGCCGGGTCAGGTCCAACATCGCCTCTTAACCCTCGGCTTGATGAGAGGCCGCTTGATTTGCTCTCTTACTTCCTCATTACTCCTAAAGTCATACCACCTGCATACACTGTATCTGTAGCAAACATCTGTTCTCAAAGCTCAGTATACGGTTGCTTTGGGCCTTGGTAATCAAAACACGTTTTAGAGATCTGAAAAATTCTTGGAATATATTGTAATTAAACAAAAAGGGTCCAAATGACCTCCAAAATAAATTTACTTATGTATAATCTCTCAGAAAATATTTAGACACATTGAAAAGTTTTTGCAAAACAAATTGAAGTTCCGCCATTACTAGCAATGCGTATTTATGCTTTTAAATTTATTTTCCAGAACAACTCAGATGAATCAGAAGAAGAAAAAAAACAAATTATCAACTCCATACAAATGCTGTATGCCTTTGACTTATTCCACAACAAGAAGTTTTCCGAATCAATGAAGATTTTCTTTGAACTGGAGACTGATCCGTCGGAAGTGATCAGCCTGATCCCCGAGCTCTCCGGCAATGGGTCATCGTCACCGATAGACCAGATGGCGCCCGACCTACCCGATCCTGACTTGGAGAGCAAACATTTGGCGCTGATAGAATATTTGACGGATGTCCGCCACAAAGTTCAAGCGATAACTCTGGAGAATAGTAGTGAAATAAAATTCAAGACCAAGCAAGCCACTCTGGAAACCATAGATACCACTCTTCTCAAATGTTATCTTCAGGTAATTCATCAATAACATAGTTATCAAAAAATTAATCTTCTTTTCGACACCAAGTCAGGTCTTTAATGGCTGTAGGGTATCGCTCTAAAAGTTAACAAAGGCGTATCGATTTTCCTCAGCTTGTAGGATGTCAGTCAGTGGCCATACTTTGCATGAAAATGGTCTTTGACGCTATGTATTTCGCCCATTGAATCCATTAGCATAGTGAAGAAATCAAACCTCGATATTTCACAGCACTACTCAAGACTCGGCAATAGGATGGTTTACCAAATTTGTGCTTAGCAGCGGCGAGGGGTGTGAGTAAGCTGTTAAGATTCGGCATAAATAGTGCACACTAAACTGTGTCAGTCATTCTTATTTGTTTTCGTTGGAACTAAGAATACAATTTACAGATGGTGCTGGAAGTTTTTAAAATTCAATTAAACATAGTTAGTTGCACACTTTTTCAGTCATACTTATTAGTTTTCGTTGAATTAATAATACATATTACAGATGGTGTAGGTTAGTTTTTTAAAATTCATTAAGCCCTGCCTTAACCAAATGAGATCCCCGGGGTTCCAGCGGCTAGCTCAGGTGTCCATCGGACCCCGGATTCACAAAAAAAAAAAAAAATTAAACGGATTTATATATGTTGGTAAAATTAAATAAAACACTAAGTCTTTCTCGTGCGGTCTTAGCGTTATATATTTTAATATTTGGTTGGACAACGTTACTTTATAGTCCATTACATATTTTGTTTTTTTACAATTAGTTACGCAGGTCCGTACACGGTTTACAAAGGACGCTTACTTACTTTTTTTCTCTTTTTAAATTCCTCAGACCCACGCTAACTAGTAAAAGGGACTAGTGATTGGCCAAATCTGATCGCATGATCTTTGATTCGGCGAATCACGAGCCTGACCCTGGCGCCGGCGCGCGAGGATTTCACGCACAATGCGCGGCAAAATTTATTATATTTGAATACTTATATTTAGTCTTAAAATTATCTCTTTCATCCATCATCATTTATACTTTTTAAATCAAATTAAATTTATCTTAATTACACCTCCGCCCAATATGCGATTTTCACACACCGGACGAAGGCCTTTACCTATGAATAAAAAATACTTACGTGGTTGAGCAAGGAATCAGATTAGATGTTTTATGAAGCCGTTTCTAGAGGTCAGGGTTACGTTTCGACTTACTACTAAATGATTATTTTACACCGGGAGAAGCCCGCCTGTAACAGGGGTGTATCACAAACCATAATTGATATAAAATATCTAAAATTATGCCATTAAACCATCAATCTGACCATGTCCGAACCTAATAAGATCATATGGGCCTCCACAGAGTGGAGGTTTGTATTAACAGATTTTGTTTTTACGAGAAATGGATGTCAGCCACTTGCTTAACCTATTAGGTCGGTTAGGTGCATACTCTGACTCATACACATATTAAAAAACAATATGCGTACTTGCCAGACCCAGGATTCGAACCTGGGACCCACAACGCGATAGGCGGATGTTTAAGCCGCGCGGCCATAGTGGGTGTACCATACAAAAGGAATAATATGAATATTTTTTGAGTATTTACTATGGCTTTGATTAGACAGGGTTTACATAATTGAAGTTTAAAAACTAACAAACACTATCTACGGATCTTAACAGCCTACCTCCACTCTTCGCCGCTGGTGCTTAGGTATCGTGAAAATACACAAAACGCTGATCAAAAGGTAAATATTTCCAAATCACAGACAGAATAAACTTCATTTAATAATTTATATTCCAGACTAACGATGCATTTGTGGGACCATTGCTTAGACTAAATAACTGCAAACTGAACGAGTCAGAAGAAGTACTAATCCAATACAATAAATTCTTCGAGCTTACCATCCTGTACCAGACAAAGGGGCAGCATGTCAAAGCCTTGCAGCTTCTGATGGATCAGTCGAAGCGGGCCGACTCCAATCTGAAAGGACACCATCGCACCAAAGTTTATTTGCAGCAACTGGGTAAATAATGTTTAACGGTTTTTAAGTAAAACTTTTATCCGTGATAGTGTGAAATCGCCTGAAAGAAAGGAACGTGTGACCAAAATTTGTCATGAAATATCACAAAGTATCTTCTTCTTCCTGGCGCCACAACCCTATGTGGGTCTTGGCCTCCATCAGTAGGCTGTGGAGATCGGACAAAAATAGTGTACAGTTTGTCACTTATTTGTTTTCATGGAACTAAGAATACAAATTGCAGGTGGCTTCAGATAATTTTAAAAATTCAATTAAACCCTGTTTAAACCAAGCCTATCGGGGGTGGATGAAGTTGGAATCTTACCCCGTTAATATATAGTTCAGACGGTTGCGTTGTGTGTGAGATGTGATATTGTATGGCCAGTATTGAAGGAAACAAGGTTGGTATTTATATCGTTTTGTCTTTTATTTATATGGCACAAATATACTAGTGGTATTGCACGGCAAGATAGCATGAAGTTATATTAATCTATGTTTTACGTGTAAAGGCTTAGAATTTAGATATTAAAAGGGAACGACGAGCTGCTCGCTTCGACTACATTTTGGAAGCTCTCTATGACAAATGTGTCGTTTCTGTTGCATTATTGTCTATGCTTTGACAATAACATATCAGTTATAGAGTTGTATAAAACCTTTACAAGCCATAATAGATATTGTATGTATACCTACACCTGATTCTCTTTTTGCATGATGTGCAATATTTTTTTTTTCCTGTAGGTGCTGAGCATATCAATTTGATCTTCAAATTCTCCGATTGGATTCTCAGAGAGCAGCCAGAAGAAGGACTGAAAGTATTCACAGAAGACATCCAAGAAGTGGAGAAGCTACCACGGCCCAAAGTCCTGGATTTCTTGCTGAGGGAACATGAACCATTGGCCATCCCGTACCTGGAACACATCATCCACGTGTGGCAAGAGGAAGGCTCCATCTTCCACAACGCTCTCATCAGGATGCTGAAGGAGAAGGTGACGGACAAGAAGACGGGAACTTACTCGGACGTCCAGCAGCAGAGCATGCGGGCCAAGCTGCTGGCCTTCCTGGAGAAGTCCAACCACTATGCGCCGGAAACCGTGCTCGTGCACTTTCCTACTGATACCCTCTTTGAAGAACGTGCCGCAATCCTGGGAAAGCTACAAAGTCACGAGCAAGCTTTATCTATTTATGTCTATATATTAGGTGAGAATTTGTCTTACAACTTTTTTGTTTACTTCAAAATCCACCAGTGGGTGTCATTTCATCATCATTATAATTTCGATTCACTGCGCCGGACAAAGGCCTCTCTTCTTGATCGTAAGTCTTTTGTTGTCTCTAATGCTTGTGCTACATTGGCACGCAAGTCAGACGATTTACAGTCTTTGGAGTTTTTTTCGCGTGGAGCACCCTAGATCTGCGGACTTTTAAATCCGCAGACCAGGCTCGTTGGATTTTAAACATATTTGATATTTTACTCACCGAGTTGCCAGAATTCATCCGTCAATCACTACGTAAATTCGATTTGACATTAATACGCAATCATTCGGACCGAAATGAATCTGTAATTGTTTTAAAATTTTTTATTGATTAATTTGTTAATTAACACATTAAAAAATGGGAGATTTATCAATTATTTTTTATGAAATTCATTAAAGAAAACGTAAAATTTGTGTTGTTTTCACTGTTATATTATATAATAACACAAAATTTTAGGATTATCGGACAACATTACGATAATCGCAACTTTTGACTTTTGACAGCTCGACTTTTTTATTCGTTCGTTGATCAGTAGCAGTGCATAGACAAATCGGACGATTTATTGTCCTCGGACTTTTACTCACCAATGGAGCGCCTGCATAAATTTTGCTAAAATTGATTATTAAAAATAGATCCTTATTATCCTATTGGATTCGATTGTTTCTTAAATATCCTTTGGATCATCCAACTGTCCAATGGGTCAACTAAATCTGAAACGTAAAAAATAGTTTAAACATTAGTTTGGGTAAAATCTGGTTATGCCGGCCGTAATTACAGAGCTTGAAGTTATTACAGAGTTTCTATTAGAACTATATAAACTTTTTCATGTTTTTATGAAATACTTTTTTTTGGAAATCCCGTGACAATTTCCGGGGAAAACACCTTTAAAAAAAACCAGTCAACTTCATTTTAGAGCACCATGAACTGAAAAAGTTTTGTAACCTTTTATTTACACTGGTTACTATAGTATAAGTGCATGTTTCTTCTCTTTTGAAATATACACTTCAATGTTATCCAAGCAACTCGTATAAGATCGTGGGGCTGCTGCCAAAAGTCGATAATTTAAGTATTTAGAGTTAACAACGGATTATGTGTCTATATATAAATATGACATAATATGCTAGGTCATCAAATCAAGTTAATCCGATATATAGAACATGCACATAAAGCACAAATAAATTAGCATTATGCCTGATTTTAGAAGACATGTCAAACTTCAAATTCCAATTACTCCATAACATGATTTCGTGACTTACCAATTTTTGGGAGTCACGCTCCAATATTGCAATAAAAACAATAACAAGAGACCAATGTAAATCCAACAAATAAATTTTTATTCTATTCACACTTTATCTTTCGACTCATCAATATTTGAACTTGTGAAATTGCACCAAGTGCTCTTTCTAGATGCGACAGGAAACTCAGGAGGTTTCACTACATGTAAATAATAATTATCATTTGCTTATCTGTAGGCGACGTTGACCGCGCCATAAGATACTGCGATACAGTCAGCGAGCGAAATAAAGATTCCGAGGGATACCATGACGTGTACGTGATACTCATGAAGATGCTGGTGAATCCTGAAAAGGAAGCCGTTCTCAAAGGACCTTTGGGTAACGTGCCAAAGAGTCCGAAAACGGCACAGGCGGATATCAAAACTGCTTTGGAGATCCTCGAACGAAATGTTGACAAAATCAATCCGTTAAAGGTTTATATTATTTCTGTATTATTGTTGCACCCACCCACACCCACAATGGCCGCGTGGCTTAAGCGCCGGTCTATAGTGTCGAGGGTCCCACGTTCGAATCCTGGGTCTGGCAACTACACATATTGTTTTTCAATTTGTGTATGAGTCAGAGTATGGACTTAATAGGTTGAGCAAGTGGCTGACATCCATTTCTCATAAAAAAATCTGTTTATACAAACCTCCACTCTGTGGAGGCCCATATGATCCTATTAGGATCGGACATGGTCGAAAAAAAAAGAAGAAAAAAATTATTGTTGTTTATATCTGATTGTAAAAGCCGAGTGTGAAAATGTCTTATGGGATGAGAGCATCAGTTTGATAACATTTTAAACACCAAGAAAAATGATATTATACACTCTTTTCCTGTAGCGGCAGCTTACTGTGACATCACATGATAGTATGTGACATGCATTATAATATATTTGGCGCTTATAAGTTGAATTCTTGGTCGAAAGATGGGGTAAAATAATAATGTAATTGGTTATTTGTTAAAAAAAAAATGTTCATTGTGTTTCAGGCATTGCCCATTTTACCTGATTCCGTGGCCATATCCAGTATAAAAATATTCCTCCAAGGGTCCTTCCACAATCTGCTCATAAATAGGCGAAAATCACAGGTTGTCAAAAGGCTATTGTACGCAGAGCATTTACAGGTAAATACTATATAATTATACATTTCCTTTAATCCCAATTGCTTATACATAATTTGAAAACACTTTTCAGAAGTATATAACCACTAGAAAAAATCTTTTAGAAAAAAAATATGACACCCAGCAGGATTCGAACCTGCGCCCTCGGGGTTGGCGCCCTGAACTGACCCCTAAACTATACGTGTCCTATATAACTGTGACAAAGTTAACCAGTGGTTTTTACAATACTCTCTGAAGTGCTTTCTAAATTGCGTTACCTTTTGGCAATTGAATTTTGTACCTATTTTAAATCAAAGTATTGTAATTGCCTTAATTACTAATCGGTGTTAGGATCACTCTAAATTTTTGTTATAATGTAGGTAGTAAGGTACTTGCACTTGCTAATAATTTTTAATAAATCACTTTTTTTATTAAACGACTAATTCACAAGATTTAAGAATGTAACATTCTTTTATTGAACATATATAATTTGAAAATATTTCTGAGAAATATAACCACAAGAAAAAATCTTTTTGAAAAAAATGACACCCAGCAGGTCTCCTGTGAAAAAAATAGTTTATTAAAAATTATCACAGATGTGAACCATAAGCGAAGTTTGCTACAAGTTGCATTCAACCCCTGGGCGAACTATAACAAAGTAATAATATCGACAGCTTAATCTGCAAACCAGCCAACTGCACTTTTGACGAAAAATGAGATTTTGATGGCATTTTCTTATAAACCATGTTTTCTATGGTCACACAAAATTTTAAACTCTACTAAAGGGAAGTTAAAATAGTGTTCTAATTCATACTGTCGAACAAGATCTTCTTGTCTTGTAAAGCTGTGAACTGATAAGCCCCTCCTATTTAGTTTATCGCACTTCGACTCCAGCAACTTGCGATTATTGCCCAGATCTTCTTGTCGGACAGTAATGCAGCTTATTTGTAAAAAGTGTATTTTTAATGTGTAAATTACTAAATTTTTTCTCCTTCCTGAACAATTTGCCCAAATCCGGTTTGCAGATTTAGCAGTCGATATTTAATGTTAATATGTAATCTTTTCATTTATTCCAGGTGCAGGAGTTAAAAATGCTTCACGAATCGCAGAGTGTGCTCATCGACACCTACAATATTTGCTCCGTTTGCAAAAAAAGGTTCGGCAATCAGAGTGCGATCGTTAGGTACCCCAATGGTGAAATAGTGCATTATTCTTGCCATGATAAAAAACAATAACACCGTAACGGTATATTCTTTTTATGTTAATCTATGTTTGCCCGATGTTTTGACGCAGGCTCTAATGTCATAACCAGAGCAGGGAACCCTGAGAACTCTATTAAAGTTTTCTAACTTGGACGTAACACAGTCGACGAAATTCACAAAAGAATCACGTCAGTGGACAATTGCTACTTACATTTAAAGTTCTGTCTAATTAAATGCACATTCGTAAAGCTTATGTATACATATGCCTCGAAAACCAGAACTTTAACTCTGCAAAAAGAACAAACTCTGAATTTTTTTGAAAGAAAAATTCTCTGTCATATTATTAACGGGCTAGTTGGTGATGCTGAGTTCTACGCTCTATCACTCAATTCAGATTTGGGGACTGCGTTGATTAGGTCATGTGCACAGTATGAATGATAAGTACATAATACCCCATTTACATGTGCATGGATTTACTGCTGACAGCCTACGTATTATCGAGGCAATAACAAGAAAATGCACGTGAAAACACTTATTATCGTGCAAGTTGCAAGATTGCACACATGGATCAAAAAAGTTCAGAAGCTTCTGAATTTTAATGTGACAGTTGGAATTTGTGAAATATCTGCGCCTGCGCAGTAGAACGATAGTGGCGAACCTGCTGAAAAATAAAATGAACTATACACGCAAAACATTTTTGACGTTTACCAATTTTCACAGCCGGTCAAATAGCACCATATAATGACAACATCGCGTCTCATTTACGTTTGAAGGATGAGATTGGTGAGACAGTCACCACTTTTACGTCATGCGAACAGTTATTATCACGACTGTAATTTAAAATATACACCATTGGTGCCAGTAAATCTATGCATGTGTACATGCGCTATAATGTTGAGCAATCGAAAGCATGTGGAAGAAGACGCATTTGTCACGAGGCTACCGATGATTGCAGTATACTTTGGGTGCTAAATTAGAAAGTGCCCATTTGGATTGACACATGGAGAGTGTTGTTAGAGGAAGTCAGGATCCACCGACGGTTGTCGCGCTCTTGATGATGGTGATGAACTTGGAATTTTTGAAAAATACTTCCTAAGCCAATCATACAAAAAGAAAAGAAAATAATAATATTTGGTATGTTGAAGGCTGAAGTCTCGGTTGAGAAATATAAATGAAACATTACTCAAGGCTAGGTGCTGTATAATATAGTTTACATTATTTTTTAACCCTTAGGCATAAAGTCCACTAAAGCGGGCTTGCGGGGCGCTCGCGCATACTATGTGAATCATCGAAAATACAACGTAATCAAATACGCCAGCGCACACTGGATTTGACGACGCATTGTGCCCGCCCGCCCCATGAGTCATCGTTGTGTGGCTTCTCAGCGGCACGAATTAACGAAAATACAACGTAGTCCATTCATTGAACACGGCAAACAAAATCACGCTCCTGGAAGCGTCGTCGATAGACGAGCGAGAAGGCATTATTTAATAACAGTGAACTGTTAGTTTAGTTATTGCGTGTCCGATATTTCGCTGGTAGAATGATGTCATCGTGAATATTAATTATTACAAGCCCCGAGAAATTTAATAATATTTTTATTACTTTGTTATGAGACGCTGATAATAATAATTATTTTGTGCTCCTTGAGCCCCTTATTACATAGGTGAAGGGTAATGCGCGGGTGGGAGGGGGCCTACTTCGTAGAGAGCGCACCGAGCGCTGCTTTGGTGGGCTTTATGCCTTAAGTACCTAAACCGAATCTTCAAAAACTATATGTGCTTCACGACCTAGTTATTTGCATCTTCGTTCAGTTTGATTTTTCAGATAATAGTCTGCGTCAAAATAGTGTGAATTTATTCATAAATAGACCATAAAATGAGACATCCAAGAATTAAGAGAAGCTCAAATGCTGGATGTTGGGCGTAATATAGGAAGACTTAACCAAAAAAACCAATTGATATGAAAGCATCACCCAACTGCTGCAATGGCTTATCCACTGGATAATAATTGGCATCGTACAGTGGTACTCCCTACAACCCACCGGATAAACAAATTGATTAAGGAAATCTGTGGCAGCGAGATGTTAAGGACTGAGAAAAATGGATGAAGGAAGGGAAGCTTCCATACAGTGATGTATGGACAACGGTTGATGATAAAATAGACTGTTGAGGCTAATCAATGTAGTACATACTAAATTTCAGACGAATGTGTTGTTTCCAGAGCTGTTAACCGAACCCAAACTAAACCCAAGAACCTTGAGAAATGTATAATCATTTTGGAACTGAACCTCCATATCACAATTTTGAAATCTCCGAACTGGACCCAGAATCCCAACAGTTCGATGTGTTCTTAAAAAAATAAATTACTATAGTTTTTTTTTTAGTTGTAACTGAGTCGTTGAGGAAATATTCACTTATTACTTTTCGATGGTGCAGTTCACAAACCTTCTATGTCAAATTTTATGATTCTGACTTTATGGTATCAAAAAATCAACAAAAAATTAACGGGTCTGTTGAACTTTACCTCCTATGTCAAAGAGAAAAATAGCCGAGTTTATTGATCTTTTAATTAAAACTCCTATGTCATATTCATCGTATTATCCTGCAAATAAATCAGTTTTAACCTTCCCCTGTAAAATCCTATTTTTTGACTAAGGAGGTTTGTGATCTGCACCATCGTTTTGTAGGTTGATAAATTTTAAATAACGCTGTAAATATTTGAAAAGGCATTTTAATTTTTTTCCACTGGAGTAGGATTTATTTATATTGAAGAATTAGAACTGAATACCGGAAACCAGGTTCAGATATTGTTTTTGATGGAACCGAACCCCGTATAATTTTTCTCATTGGAACCAAACTTGGAAACGAATTTAAAAAAAATTCAGGGGTTGGATAACTTTGATTGATTGCTTGACAGTTTTTGTAACATGACAATTTTCAAAAGATACTTATATTCGTCAAGACATCTTAATTGGATGTTTTATAACCAAGTTATGAGTATTACAAGCTAGATGAGATCACAATATTGTTTTACAATATTAATTTTAGAGTTATGTATTAATTATTTAGGAATATTTTGCATACGCATATGTAAGTATAGATGGTATGCATGACACTTACATACACATCATTGTACTTTACAGATTCATAATTATTTACTATTCCATTTGTTATTTTTACATTACAATTTTAAATGATGTATGTTTTTATGTACCTATGTAAATAAATTATATAAAAAAAATTATGAGTTATAATTGATGGTCTGGTTTGAAAGAACTTTAAATTGGAAATACCTATATCTGTATAAGATTTTTATTATTTTTTTCTAAGTATGCCATCTAATAGCCTACAAAATTCTCCACAAGAACTCATTTTGCGATTCTGAATGATCTTCCTTTCCGCCTACCCTCTATATCAGCGATACTCAACCTGCGGCCCTTTAAGCTTTTATGTGCGGCCCGAAACACATTTATTATCAGGAATTTCGTATATCTTGTGATTCGTTTCGACTTATCTGGTATAAGAGTGTTGCTATTACACACGATTGATTTAAAAAACACGCATAATTTTTAAAATCTCAAAAATGTTTTGTAAAAAAGGGGGGTTTCATGATTTTTTTCGTCACACCAGTAGTGATGCGGCCCGCGTTACTTTACAAATATATGTATTTGGCCCGAAGAAAAAAAAGGTTGAGTATCATTGCTCTATATCTAGTAATCATTTAACCCTTTCCTGGACAAAGCTCAAAAACGGTTAATATATTGACCACCACATTTAAGTCACACACTATCCATCCTACAATACATACCTCTGTATAATATTTTGGTGTCCATAACACATCTAATCAGTTAAAAAATCGATCCCCAAAATCCTTGTAATTCGCGTCCATCCATCAAACAAAAAATTGCGAACCTCGTAAATAGGTACCAAGAATCAATATCATTCTGTACCTTTTTTGTATGGCGGAGCCCTTGCAGATTTTGAGCCAACGTCTTTCCTGAACGGTCTGAAGGTAGGAGCGAATCATAGGGTACTTTGTGAATACTATGAAAGCAGGAGTGAATCAGATGGTACTTTGTGAGCGCTCTGAAGACAGAAGCAAGTCCGAGCGTTCTCCGTGAATGTCTTCGATGAAAATTTGTGTTATCTATTATTCGAATGGACTAATCAGTAATTGATGCAGAGACTTATGTTCAAATTTAATAAGTAGGTAACTCATTTCCCATCACTAGTCTTCAGCAGAATGAAATTTGAAGTTCAACAGCAAAAGTTCTCGACCTTTTTAGCCAAAAATGGAATGGTGGGTTTGTAATAACTTAAACGGGGATGCGACATATACGTTTGACAAATAAAAATATTAGTTCTTAACTTGCTTAGGCACCCTGCATTAGTGAAATTTAAATATTATTTTAAAACATTAATGAATGAAACAGATAATAATATAATATGTAATTATGATTTTTATTAATAAAAGTATGTAGGGTAAGAGGTACAATCGTGGGCCACCCTCCAGTGATGGGCCACTTAGCAGTAAAACACAAAAAATAGATATTTAAAAACCTAAGTTATGGGTATTTGTTCCTATATGTGACTCACAACATCATATACTTCGGTTCTAGCACATTATTTCCTGTATAGGTAGCAGGACTGACCCTATAAGTGACCATTTTGTATACCAAGTCACACGTTTTGCATTTTGTCAGACAATTGCTTAACTTTTTGTTAAGGAAATAACATACTTTGGAAGGTAAGATCTCTTTAACTATATTACTAATTATACTTTTTATTTAATAATCGTTATGCTATATATTCAAACATATAATTATGTTAAGTCTACGACTATTTTAAATTAAAATGACACATCTAGCTGGGTGGCCATTTACTGCACTAAATATATGTAGCAGTTGTATGATGGGCCGGGCTGGCCCATGACTGAAAAAATGGTTTTTTACTTTTACTTAACTTTTTTATGCCAAATACAATATTTATAATGCACTATGGTACCTGCCGTTTTTATTTTTATGTTATTTTAATTTTAGACAGTCGTTGGCCACGTGGCCGATCACTGAATTTGTACTGGCCGATCACTGTATTTAGAAACATTTAACTTCCCATTTCTTTCAGAATATCAAAATACTGAATAATTTAAGTTTAAATATGATGTTAAACTATAGATGATGCTGTTGCATACTTTTATAAAAATGGGGGATCACTATGTGAAGTTGCAAAAAAAAAAAATCGGAGTGCCACCATACACAATACATTGGAAATATTTTCTATCCGAATCTGGTTACTCTGTGAATAGAGTTTCCTATACTATTTATCGAAAGGCACAAGTCACATCTTATCTACCAAGTTAGTGAGCTTTGTCTAAAATTTTATTTGAAATAAATCTTATAGCACTATAATCCTAATGGATCTAGGATTCTTCAGCCTATAGATATAACTGTTTTCCCTCCAGTTAAAGCTGCAAAATATCGCAAAATGCTGTTTTCATCCTTAAAGATTTAACGAATGTAGTGGGCAATTAAACAGAAGAAAAGCTTAAAAATATTCAAAATACTAGCTGACGTAAACAGATAAAACATTTTTATACCATACCTACCGATTGCGGAAAAATTTAATCAAATTAAGTCATTATCTGACAACAGCAAGAGCATAGAAAATATAACCCAATTAAATGTATCTAACGTGTCAGTGCCGTCAGAGAATGCAACATGGAAATAGATACTGAACGCATGGAAGAAATAAATGAACATATGGTTAATATATCTACAGTTCTAATTCAAACATTATCATGGCCTCAGATCAGTAGCGCACCCAGGGGTGGGGCCAAGGGGCCTTGGCCCCCCCCAAAAACATTGAAATTGAAAGCCAATAGATTAGACAAATAAAAACACGGCAAAAAAAATATTTGAAATTCTCCAGCACCCTCTAGAAAAATTTCTTAGATTTTAATTTCTAACACAAAAATTTCGAAACACTAATGTCGGGTTGTTTTAGAAACTCAATCTCTAATGGAAATGTCAAAAAAATTCTCGGTGTCCATCCGAATTCCGGAGTGGTGTACACCGAGTGCAATAGACATAAGTCCGATAAACGAGAAATTAGGCTGTGTTCTGTTGGGTAGGTTTATGCACCTATAAGTTAAATGCAATAATACTTTTTTTTCCATTTTCAATTAATATTTTGGAACTTCACTATTAAAAAACCCAAAATCGACGATAAAAATTCGGCGAAAAGTACGACTACACCCACCACCATGGGCTGACAGGGCTATAGCCTGGGGGCCCGGGCTTAAGAGGGCCCTGCGTGGCGGCTCGTCTAATTGTGAGATAAACACACACCAGAAATTTGTTATATTATAAAAAAAAATCACATGTGGCGCTATAGATACTACTTCATCAAAATTAACATAAAAAATATGAAGTATGATGAAAATAATATGATATACGTAACTACATGATAATAATTCACGTGTATCATTTTATATTACAATTATTTTTAGTGTTTCTAGAAAAATAAAAATGTTTATTTATCCAATATCGATGGGTCGAATGCAACTTGGCTACCACAAGAGGGGGTCGTAACCAGTGGTCTATAGTATGATAACGATCGATAATATGATATGAGGTCCGACAAATCAAGAATTCAAGGGAATTATTTAACAATATAGATATATCCACGGAATACCATTTGGGAACACTACTGTAGAACATCACATTCCCCTTAACCCTGGTGATAGGTAAGGGGGCCCGCCAAACATTCATGATGTGGGGGCCATGCCCACCACAGTCGGTGGTGGTGTAAATTAAAAAAAAAAACATTTTTAGGTGGAATTCAGCATAAATATTGTGGCTCTTGACCAGTGGTTCTTAACCGGTGCACCGCTGGCTTGTTGCATGTGCACCGCGAAAATAATGATAAAAGCAGAAAAATCCGCGACATAGCGAAAACCGAAAAAGTCCTTCGTGAAATTATGAAAGCCGATGAAAGATCTAATGTGATTTCGATGTTGCCGAATCGATCGCACGCGTCTAAAATCTAAAATATCATGGAGGAATTTGTATGGATGGTGCTCCGTCAATGTTAGGCTCATTTAAAGGATTTGTTACCCTCGCAAAGACAAGAAATCCTAACATTATATCTACGCACTGTTTTATTTACACAGAGAATCTATAGTTTCGAAAACATAACAGCAGTGCTAAAACCTGTACTAGACCAATATGGTAAATTTCATCTAATCCAAACCTTTAAAAACAGGCATTTTAAAAAAAAACTTTGCATTTCTATGGAAGCTAAGTACGATTGTTTGCTTTTTCACACTGAAGTGAGGTGGTTACAGTGGCGCACCCAGGGAGGGGGGGGCAAAGGGCCCTGACACCCCCCAAACATGAAAATTATCAGAATGATTTTAACCATTGAAATTGAAAGCCAATAAGCCTTAGGGCTTAGACAAATAAAAACACTGGCAAAAAAAACACAAAAATTTCGAAACACTAATGTCAGGTTTTTTTAGAAACCCAATCCCTAATGGAACTGTCAAAAAATTCTCGGTGTCCACCCGAATTCCGGAGTGGTGTAGGTCATGGCTGAGGAGGGCTGACAGGGCTCTAGCCTGGGGGCCCAGACTGTGGGGGGCCCGGCGTGTCAGGTTGACCAGATAAACACACATAATAAATTAGCTTTAATAGTAAAAAAAGTCGCCTGCGGCGCTAATATACTTCTTGGCCATGAACATTTTCAATTACTTATATAATTGTGCTACGCTCTATGCTCTAGATGCTCTAGCAGCTACGTCTATGTCGAACAGCAGGTGTCCATAGACGGAAGCATGCACGATGAAATTGCTCGAAGAACAAAGCTGGGATGGAGTGCTTTCGGACGTCTGAATATTATCTTCAAGAGTGACCTACCATTATGTCTTAAGCGTAGGGTGTTCAACCAATGTGTGCTACCCGTGCTCACGTATGGCTGCGAGACGTGGACCCTCAACACGAGAGGTGTCCAAAGGCTAAGAGTCACACAGCGAGGCATGGAGAGGTGCATGTTGGGCATCACGCGAAAGGACCGTAAGAGGAACGAATGGGTTAGGAAGCAGACAAGAGTACGCGATGTCATAGACGTTGCCAAACAGCTGAAATGGAGATGGGCGGGGCACATTGCTCGCCGAAAGGACGGCCGCTGGACAAATGCTGTCATCCAGTGGTACTCAAGGGGTACGAAACGGCCACAGGGTCGCCCTAAAAGCCGCTGGATTGACGAACTGGTAAAGTTCGGCGGAAGTACGTGGCAGCGAACGACACAGGACCGAGAGAGTTGGAGAAAGCTTGGGGAGGCCTTCATCCAGCATTGGATTGACCCCGGCTGATGATGATATAATTGTGCAATATATTTTTTGATTATTATGTGTCGATACTCGACAGCTCCATTATTAAAGTGGATGTATTGAAAATCGCCAATTCTTATGTATAAGTACCCTTAATTTGAACTAAAACACAATTTGAAAAACGTTAATGTACTGTTTCACACTGCCTTTAATCTTAGCGGTAGGTAGAGGGCCCGCCAAGCCTAGCATGAGGGCCCGTTTCAGGATGTGGGGACCATGGTGTAGGTACACCGAGTGCAATAGACAACGAGAAATTAGGCTGTTTTACATTCTCCTCCTTGGGCCCCCCCCAATATTAAATCCTGGGTGCGCCACTGCCTCAGATACCAAAAATAAACGATAAACATGTTTTACAAAGAGTTCCATTCGCCATCACTTCGCAAAAATATAGAGATATTTAAGATCGAAAAATGGAAAACAAGAAAAGTGCAGAGAAAGATAAAAAGAATAAAGGCAAAAACCACACATTTTAATGAGGCAATTGAAAGTAGAGGCAATCAAAAATAATAAAGTTTAAAAAATGGCAGCCAAAATCGTTGTGCGATTTGTGAAATAATAATAAAACATCTTATTAAATTAGAATGTTCAGTATATAAAGATAGCTTCCATTCAAATTGCGTTTCAAAATCTCAGCAGGTCCATGTCCCAATTGAGATTGATGTTTTATTTAGTGACTCAGGTGATGAAGTATTCAACAGATAGGTCGATAATTTTCTAAGACCTCAGAATACACTCTCTGTCACTCTATCCTCTTTTATTACATCAACTGTGAGATAAAGGAGTATGTTTGTTGATTATATCATAAGATTAGACACGTTGATTCATTATTTTATTGAAAAGTAAGCCTTAGTTGTTTAATTTATGCAGAAAAAGACGGGTGGCCCATCACTGTCTGGAAAGTGGCCGATCACTATCTGAGCGTGGCCCATCACTGTACTTTTTGCGATTTTTTTTTCATTTATATTTTTTGTAATAACCATGTTTGGTATTATAAAATATGTACACATATATATCAATATACATGCTTTGTAAACACGAAAAAAAATTGCATTTCAATAAAACCGCATTAATAAGCTTGTTTTGGCCGATCAAAGCAAGCCATTCGCTTAACTGGCCCATCATTGTACCTCTTACCCTATATACATATTAATGCTGTATGCCAAAAATAATATAGCAAAAAAGAATGCATTCTTTAATTAATGTGAGCTTTTGGCATTGGATTCCTTCGATGAATTTTTCATAGTACATAATAGCGCCTGTATACGTGCATGGAATTATTTGCTCCAATATTGTCCAAATAAACTATCACGATAATATCTGTCTACATGTAAAAGTGCTGACTGCTTCGGCAATCTCCTTTTTCAAGTGTAACTGAGGCGCGATTTTGTCATTGTATGGTGCTATTTAACATGTTCTGAAAATTGGTAAACATTAAAAATGTTTTGCGCGGTGTAGTTCGTTTTTTTCCGGCGGGTTCGCTACTGCGCATTCATCATGTAAGTTGAAACTATCGTGTGAGAATTCAGACGCCACTAAACATTTTTTATCCATGCATGCAGTCTTGCAACTTACACAGTGATACGTGATTACATTTGCATTTTATCATGATCGCGACAGTATGTACTGCCGCCAGTAAATTCATACATGTGTAAACGAGCTATAACGTAAGTAATGAAGAGGCGACGTTGGACCTGGCTCGGCCACGTGCTGCGGATGCTAGATGAAAAGCTCAACCTGGTTTGCCTGATCTTCAAGCCGTCCGGATTCCAGCGTCCTGGAAGGCCGCTAAATACTATCTATAGAGTGTATACGGTGGAGCTACGGGATGCTGGTTTGACCTGGGCAAGAAGACTGGCGAACGACAGGGATACTTGCAGGCGCCGTCTGGTGTACATATGCTACAACTAAGGGGCAGATTTGGCCGAAGAAGAGAATTTTTCATAGTTAGGAATGTAGCTATGTGGATATTAATATTCATTTACATTCAATCATTTAGTTTCGCATCGGTGTATTTCGATTTTATTATAATGTTCATTGTTGAAAATAATGATTCGCATAAATAAGTTGAACCAAATCATGATTGTATCTTATAAGTCTCACTTTGTAACATATAAGTTATAACAAATATATCTTTGTTTTAAAAAAAATATATATAAAATGCACAAATGAGTCCGTGTGGATCCGCAAAAGTGGTCGTGGGTACGGGGTTGGGAATCCCTGCTCAAGGGGAAGTAATTGTGGAACTTCCCAGATTCTAATATTCTAATACCTATTTTTAGTATGTAGGTATCATTAATATTTTACAACGTTTTTCTTGGCTCGTATTCTTATTTGTCCGGTACAAAGCTTGCAATCGATTTTTAACTAACTTCCCGACTATCTAGACATTTGAAACTTTTAGAATGTATCAGAATACGATGCCAATGGGTTTTTTTTAATACTTTTAGCCATCTTTAAGTAGAATTGAATTCATTTTCAATTAATTCTGTTTTGTATGAAAAGTTATTTCGACACCATTATTGGTTGCTAGGGGTCTGGGGTTATGGCAACTAATATACGTGCTTTACTATGGAAATCAATATGACATGTCAAAATGACATTTCAGTATTATTTCTATCAAGTACAAATTTTTTTGATTGTTTAAGCTAGTCAAGTCAAGTTTATATGATTCAACAGAAAATTTAAAAATGTTGTATATAAAACGTTCTTTTTATCTTGTAATTATTTTTAATTATGTACTATACATACCTACTTTTATATTACTTTATATTACTATGTACCTATACCTACTTTTTACTCTAGGTACATTCTGTTTCATTATAAAATTCATTCCTGTTATTTTTAATCTTATAATATTGCCATCTGTTTAATTTTTTTAAATTGCAAAATAAAATTAAAATTAAACAAATCTACGCGCCCTATAGATGGCAGCACTAGCTACTGTTGGTAGGTATTAATTTGCTTAGAGGCGATAATGCGCAAAATTAGCTTAGCTAAAAATCATCTTAAATTGACAGGACCCAATTCAGAAACTTGACTCAATAATAAATTATACGAAATTATGAATCATGAATGAAATTGGCGTACTCGTTTTTCTGAACTAAATGCATTTCGGCAAGAATGACAACGCCCACCTTGCTCTTGTATCATTCACTTCTATTACCGGCCGATGACATCATCCCGCCATTTTATTTATGTTATTTCGCTTATAAATCAAAATAACTGTCGAACAACATCATCTTTACTTATAAATTAATTATTAAATTATGATAAATAATATTATTTTTAATATCCTTCTAAGAAAAATCAAAACAACATCTTTTTTGAAGTATTTTGTAACCGCTCGGACTATTTCCTGTTGTCTCATTGCGCAGACGTACGCCACTTTTGGTTGTATTGGTGAAGTGGAGTGAGTCCGGTAGAGTGCTACGGGACTTTTTTACGAACGACGAAGAATTTTCGGGAAGTGTAGCTGGTTAAATGTGAATAAAATCGGTGTTGTTGCCGCCTTTAATTGGAATATTTGCTTGAAATTTACGGTAAGTGCTAGAAATAACCAATAATTGTACCGCTGTGCATCAGAACTGCTTTTGAAATGTCACTAGGCTTGCCTATGAATATGGCCGTATTTCTCTCCGATATAATATTTCCTGACAAGAAACAGATTATATCTTAATTAAAATGTTAACGATATTAAACATATACAAGAAAAAATGATCTGGCCAAACTGTGACAGTTAAAATATGCAACAGTTCGTGGTTTTTCTTTATTGTTTTGATAGGGAAGGATTTTAAAGGAAATGTCAAAATAATATACGAGCCGCTCGATTACAAAAGTCACCGCACGGCTTATGTCAATGATGTCATTTCTACATGCATTATAATAATACTCGCCTACTGCCAAAAACAACGTTGGTAATCGATATTTTCTCTGGTTTAATGCAGATATTTTCTTTTTATTGATAAACCATAAAATTAGTAACATTGTCAAATTAATTTTACGTGTTACCAACACAAAAAAAAACTGATAGATAGGTAGGTACCTACATACTCGAGCCGAATTTACTTTCTGTCAGGAAGAGTTTATTATTGGAACGAAACCCACAAAAACTGTTTGGGACAACATTGAATTTATATTTAATTAATAATATGGGGATAGTCGTGTCATAAAATTAATTTATTCATATCCGCCAGTAACATGGGTAAGGTACCGGTTAGCAATAATTAAATTCTGTCTTCTATATTATTACTTGCGTTATTTGTTTATTATAATAATTATGGAAATATTCGAGTGTTTTTTTTTTATAAAAATGTTATACCTATAGTAGGAAAATTTACCAGCCTAGCCGATGAAGCGCTCGATGATACCTACATTATGTTGTATTACGTATCACTGAATGACCAAGGATATAGGTATTATATTAATTTTGTAATATTCTAATAAATATTTTGCTAACAAAATCATACAATTTAAAGACAGTAAGAACCTACCTAAAGCTGTCCTCGTAATTCGTCGATTAGATCAATTAAAATAAAAATACAATAATACCATGAAAGTACTCGAGTGAAACGCTGTCTCGCTCCATTAAATAGTATTAAATCTCAAAAAGGTGTACCTATAATAAAATAATCATACTAGTTTTTCGACATCACACATCTTCATCTTCATTCTCATTTATGTGCGTGTAGCAAAAGAAAGCAAAACATCCATATTATGTTATAATACCTACTTATTATTGTGTCCTGTCGTGTATAATCTAATAGGTACTATTATTATCCTAAGAGATTTTGGAAAACGCACTAACTGCCCATTTAAACGACATTTTATTAATATTTTTACATCTTCACTACTTCCCGAAATTAGTTCGTTTTGAATCCAACACAATCTGATAAAACCCGACATAATCACAGATGCTATCACTTTTAAAAACGCGTTTTCTGTCCGTTACCATACTTTTTCGCGTCTTGCGTCCACATCTACCACAAATTCTCAATTACCACGAAAATGTAATCTAAAAACACTTCACTATATCTGTCAAACTAAAATAGGTATGAGACCGATTGTCTATTGTTTTCTTTCTCTTTATTTGGCGTGTCAGAATATTTTCAAATTTAGAATTTGCGGAAATCAGAGAAAACATCGAAAAATGATGTGACATTGTTCTATTAAGATAATCAATTAAGTTATTATTTCATCTTCTTTTATATCGTCAGTAACTATTAATACATAGGTACTCAATGTTTATGTTTATTAATAATAATTAAATTTCAATAATGTTACTTATTTAATATTGTAAAAAATAATGACTACACTACATAATATGCATGTTATTTGTTATTTTATCTTCTATCGCCTCTAAGCGAAATACATACTTATAATCAATTATAAACCATTTTATGCCATAATTACTTAGGTAGGTATATTTTTTTAAATATATTTTCTTAACTTTCGTGTGGTCATATAGATAGGACATAATATTATTATACAATACTGTAATAATCCATGTTTCGTGTGAGATTGTTTGAAGCAGGTAATGTCAATATTAGTTAATAACGTGAATTCAATTTTACACTTATGATGAGAATTTTATTTTTCTAATTTTTGTATGTAATAAAAATAATAACATTTTTATTTCCTCATCCAGATAATTTGTTAAAAATAATAAATCAAGCATTTTGAAATTTATTCATTAGTACCTATATTAAATAAGTAAGTAAGGTAGGTACTTACTAATTTTAGAATAAAAATACAAATGTTGCTCCTAAGCAAAGCATATGGACCCACCCCTTCAGTTATATTTACGAGAAGTCATTTTCTATTCTAATGTGATCTTCCTCCATTGAATAAATAAAACGTATTATTTGTACTGCAATAATCTAAATTCTAAATGTACAAAAAATAAAACTATCATGTCAATTGAATCGCGTCAAATTAAGTATTCTCATGAAAAAACCATCCAAATTACCTAATTAAGCGGCGTGCCAAGTCAATAGGTTTCATAATGATTAGACTTTTTTTCATTATTTTATTAAAATCCAATTTCTATTTTTATTAGATTAGGACGCCAAGCGACCTGCAAGGTCTAGCGAGGCAGCTGGCTCTGCTAGTATTAAAATAATGACAGAGCGTATTTGTATTGCGGTATGTGGTAGCTCTGAAGTATTCAGAAATATATTATAATTATACAATAAATGCATACCTACTATTATTCACTGGCGAAGGGTGGACGTAGACTGTTAAGATCCGACATAAATAGTGCACACTAAACTTTGTCAGTTATACGTATTTGTTTTCATTGAACCAAGACTACAATATGCAGATAGTGTGGGTTAGTTTTGAAAAAATAATTAAAACCCTGCGTAACCAAGCCATAATAGATACTTACTAGTTAGTAAGTAGTTAATAGTTGTCTATCTACCTATAAAATAATTTTATCTTTTATGGTTTGGTTTAGGCAGGGATTAATGAATTAAAACAAAAACTAATTGACACCATCTGTAATAATATTAAGTAAGTATGTATTCTTAATTCAACGAAAACAAAAATAAGTATTACCTACTGAAAAAAATGTGCACAATTTTTGTCGAATCGCTCATAGCATACCTAAACTATTTTTGTTTGGTATAGGCAGGGTTTAATTAATTTTTAATAACTAACCAACATTATCTGCAGATTGTAGTATCAGTTCAATGAAAACAAATATTTATGATTGACAAAGTTTAGTGTGCACTATTTATGTCGGCTCTTAACAGTCTACCTCCGCTCTTCGTAATAATAGTATTATTATATATTGAGTACTCTATCGATTCGTGTCCGGAAACTTGTACGTATTCAGTTCTCCGTATCACACTTCACCGTGAAATGTTGTATCGGAAATATATGGCTGTATATTAAAGACCGTCCGACCTCTTTGGGTCGTAGGCTACGACTCGTAGGTTCCTGACATAAAATTCATGTCTAAATAAAACACGGTTCTTGTTGGTTTACACTTCACAGGAAGCCAGCAGCAAACAAATTTTGAAAATAGCCGATATACTGGATTACTGGATTATTTGTCAGGGTAGGTTAGGTTTTCATTGTTGAATTCATGAATTTTGCCAAAATCAGCTATGAAAATTGAATTAATGTTCATATTGAATTTAATAAAATTGGATACCGTATAATATACCTATATATTATATAGGTACGTACGGTCATCTCTTTCCTATAAGAAAGCTCACGGCGAACTGCGCCGCGGTGAAATGTTTTACGTACAGTTTACATGTAATCTTTCGCATCTACAGCATCAGCATAGACCGCGCGCCACTTATTATATGTACCTACTTCTACGGTTTTCTATATTATACTATTATGTGTATGACAAAAATAAGCTATGTTTAGCTTTGATACAAATTCATATTATTATTTTGACAGCCCCGACGTCTTTTGAAAAGGTCAATTTGATATTCATCGAGGGGACAGACTTTACCGTTTCAATAAAAAATGTTACATAAGACGATCTTTCATGAGATCTGTTCTCAAATCGAGCCTTTTGGGACGTCATGTTATTCTTTGATAGTCATTTTTATTTTTTGCAAAGGTCCCGGAGTCATCGACTATTCATTCGTTTCGATTACCTACTCATAGTTTTTATACAGATATTTTCTGAGGTACCGAGTTATTTATCGAAGTCTCCGAGCCAAAAGGGCGTAAGTAACAGTTTGGTGATTTTGAATTAAATATGAGGTTAGGTTTACAAAAAAATATTTACAGACTGGCAAAAGGGCGTTCTTCATAGATGATTGCAAACAGAGTTACGATTTTTCAATTTGGGCGTAAGTGATAGGTAACCCTACAGAGAGCCAATAACAATTAACGTACCTACCACTGACGTAACGTACCAAAATTAAAATGGTTATAATAAGCAAATCGTCTCTGTTCTGGCAGAACACACTAACCGGAGAATACTAGTTTTGAGTCATTTGACTTTGAAGTTGTTAAAATGTTTGAAATGGTCTATCATGTAAGTTTATTAAGTAATCGTAAAAAGGATGACTTTAAAATAAAGACTGTTTATTTATTAAGAAGGTTTCCAGACGGTAAAGTTTGAAATAAGGAACATTTTGGTATAACTAACTCAATATGTAATTTTTTCGATTTAGTGTCTTCTGCCAGAACAGTGACGAAATAAAACATTAAAGAAATACAAAAAAAAAAAAAAAATGGAAAAAAAACAATTCGGTATTATCTTTATATGAACTTTGCACTTTTTTTTTGGACAGCCAAAAGGAAGTAAGTGATTTAAAAAAATCTAATTACAAATAAATTAATTAATTAACACTACATACTCCAAAACAATATTATTCTACCATAAATGAAAGAAATAAATCATGAAATTTTTTGCACTCTTTTTGCTCTCCTGAACAGTAGTGATTTGTGACTAACGCCCCTTTGGCTTGAAACAGTCGATATTATTGGTAAAAAATAAGTTAAGAGCAGTTTTCACATTACTACATACTAGGGGCGTGCAGCCGAATAAGGTTTACAACGTGTAGTATTGCAGCCTGGTAACTATGATATTATATTTCTAAAATAAATACCTACATAAGTAATAATGGTACAAACAAACTATATAGAACCTTTAAAAATAATAAAATTTGTTGCGCGATTGCACAATATAGTAAGTATTTACTATTTATAGTGATTATACCGAAGATGTGGAAAAAAACTTTTATAGAGATGGAGCGTAAATGTATAAATTGAAGCAAAAAGGACAGCAGGTTCACTGATTAAGTCAGCTACAAGTTACTTGGCTTTGTAGGTTAATTTGCAGAGTACTTCACACTCGTGCTATGTCATAGTATAATAATTGCTAATTTGCAGGGCGTGTAAAAAGATAATCTGTCATGATGAGTAGATAAGCAGCTAATGATACTATACTTCGGAATTATTATTTAATTAAATACCTACGTTAGTTATCAGTGGCGAAGACTCCATACTAGGCGATTATTTGAAGCCTACCTTCTTAAGAACAATATTTTTTAATTGCATATTGACTTATTTATATAATCACTTGATATATTCTATAAAATAATATATTTTGCCAACGAGAGATGCCAGGAAAACACAGATAATAACAAAACTATCTGCAAATATTTAGAAAAAAATATACCACAGCGCCCCATCTGTCTTGACGTAAATAAAGGTCGGATTATGTTTCAAATAATTCTCATGTTTTTTCATATGAACTTTACGTCACGTAGCCCCGCCCAGTCTATTGACTTGTATGAACTAAGGTAAGCTCCGATCGCAGAGCCTAAAACTAAATAATACTTAATAATTAGAAAATTTAAAAAAAATATTTCTATTGTGTTTAATCGAATATTAATAAATATAGACTGTTTTTTAAAATAAAAAGAAATTTTATCTAATGATTTTTGATGTGTATAAATGTTTTGAAAAACTCGTACTTTTTAAACTGATTAATTTTATGTCGTCAGTGAGTTTTTGAAGTTTCATTAAATTAGTGTGTCGTTGTCATTAGTGTATACCTATTCATTAGTAGTAATATCTTCTTATTTCTCGTAAGTATACCTGACAAGTGTGTTCTTTTTATCAGATCTACCTATTTCCAAAAGTCACCCTTCGCCACTGTTAGTTATTATGGAACATTTCAGAACGTCGAAAATAGTTATGCAGAGTTTAGCTTTTAAATCAGCTTACTTATTAAATATTATCATTGTTGCACTTGTATTTCTTTAATCCTCGGCTCCTCAATTGTAGGCCGAAGTTTAGTTTTACTGGTTCCATGTCGCATTAAATATATGGAGCTACATTTCGACCTTGGGTGTGGGTTAATATTGATACAAGACAAATTTAGACGAAGGCAAATCCTTGTGCTGTCAACCCTTCATTCATGTGCGAGTTTATGTCAACGGAATGAGGGTTCACTACTTTGCATCCTTGGGTAAGGTCATGAATATATTACACCTATCGGAGTTCCCCCATGCGTTGCCACCGCAAGCCCCACGCCCCACTTGCAACTGGGATTCAACCGACAGACATCTTTATAGTCTCTTTGTTGTCAGCACTTCAAACGGTGCGATGTACCCTTTGACGGGGCGATGAACAAGGACTCGGCAAAATGACACCCCAATCGTTGGTCAAATACTACAATGTTCATCGGATGTTTTTATTTGAAGTGTTGTCAATGGTCTGTCAATGTCATGGACTGGGTTGACTGACTTTAATGATTCTTCCCAGTAAATAACCAGTGTTACTTAAAGACAGCGTAACATCAACGATTCCTCTAATTATTATACTGTGTGCAATATGTAGCTATCTACTTACATTTTGTACTAATAAATGTTCACAATCCTTTGCGTAGTCTTACATTTTTTGAGCTAAAAAAATGTGGTGCGGGGGTTGGAAACACTTGTGCGAAATATTTTCTATGCTTCTTTACAGTGGTCCAAGCAATGCGAGTGTTGGCGCCCTGTGATGTGTGTTGAATCACCGATACTGAGCCGAAGTACGGCAAACATTTTCCGGCCATGGGCCACATGATGTCTGTGAATGGTGCCCTATCACTTTTCACAGAATTAGAGGGGACGTTGCATAACATATTTATTGTCATTCGCACAACTCAAGGGTTGGAACAAAACACACTTATCTGTTCCTCAGAGCCAGTGTGCCGTGCCGTAGGTACTCTTTTACTTACCATTTTGCAGAAAATGAGTTACATTCTTGTACCACTACCTATCATATCTTTCAGAGTCAATTTATCTCTTTAATTCTAACAGAAACCTAAAAACTTTAAAGCCGCTAATAATTAAAAATTGCGTTTTCCAGGCGTATTTATATGGCACACCGATACACGTACAGGTAAATATAATTGAGAAACAATTTTAATTGAATTTATATACATATGTACTAGTAGAATATAGATGAAGCTAATGATTTCTCGAGAATCGAGAAGCCAGGAAATAATAATTATTTCATTCTCGATAACACGAGATTGTTGATTGATTTTTCCAGATTCTTCAGAATTCCCGAGAATTTACTTTCAACGGTTTTATGGAAAGATAATCTATCGTACTCACGAAAATATTTCGAGAAACCATATTGTAATAATATGTGTGGATCAGTACGAGAGTTATCCAACCCACAAAAATGCAAAAAACTGAGTTAGACAACTCATCGCTATTAAATAATAATCATTTTTCGTCAGCTTCTAAATATGGTGTAACATGTTAAGACACTACCATTTACAGTAATTTCTTGAGATAATTAATATTTAATTCATAATAATTTATTATGGGTGCCGTATTTATCTATTCCACATAAAAATGGTGGGCAAGTCTGACATTTGTGAAATGTTGGAAGAATCAGATAAAGATTTTTTAACATATAGCAATGAGTACAAGCCTTCAGGTGATTCATCTGATTAACAAATAAACTATCAGGTATTTTGCAGAAACAATATTGATCTTTTTTCAATGAATCTATAACATTAACACTAATTATCTCAGAACTGAATAATTGTGGGTTGGACAAATCTAGTGGTCCACATATATGTAGAATTTGATTTATAATGGCATGGTCCCATGCAACATCTCAATATGAGTAGGTTAGAAGCAAAGGGCTACTCCCATTTTTGAAATGCACAATAGCCAATCTCTTTAATGTTCAAATTAAAACAAAATGTAGTAATTCTTTTTAATTGTCGGTATAGTAGGTATAGTATATATTAATACTTATGTCTTATACTAGTTTCGACTAAATAATAAAACAGATCCCTAAAACCCTTTAAATTGTGTAATTATTTTTATCCGCATATCTCAATATGTATCTAGGTCCTAGCACTATAGGTGATGGAGAGTAACCCTTTTACTTTTAACTTAAGAGCGTACTTCAGTGAAAAAGCAAATAATTGTCAACAGTAGGTGCGACGAAATTTCTCACTCCTCGCCAATCGGAGACCGACAGTAGAGGTGTGCGCACGTCGATTTGTTTTGTCATGGCGTCGGATGAAAATATTCTTAAATCGTGTAAAAGTGACTAAAAAACTTTACGTATGTACCTACTTAAAAAGAAAACATGTCAATGAATATACTATTATTATTAGTAATATAACGATAAACATAACATTAAAAGGACGCATGTTGGATTTTTATGACAAATTATATTTCGTTCGGCACGCGTCATTTGCACAATCCGTGCATCGTCTAGCCACGATCTTTTTAGACCATGCCTCAACTGAAGTATAGCCTTAATTCAATTATGTGATTTTGCTATAGGCTACAATTGTCTCAAAATCAAAACATTACCAAGTTGGAATAGTTGCGCAACATCAGTTTGCCCAACTGATATGGGGGACAGCGTGTGCGTCCTATACCTAATTAATATAGTTCATACCAGTCTCCCCATGGCTATTTCAAAGCCCAGTCGGCCATGTTAGCGAATCTTATATTTGCAAATGCCGCTTGGTTACGTTGCGTCATGTCGCGTTATAAAATAATCTATGCGGCGGTTAGTCGTTAATTAACCCAAATTGGGCGAGAGCAATCGTCCGATCCCCCCTCCCAAGCCCCTTAAAGATCGCACACATCCCCCCTACATAATTTTACTTTCAATTTCGTATTCATACAAACATCGTGTTTTGCACTTCGCGGTGTTTCGTAACGGCAATTATAGTTTTTATTGTTAATGTATTCTTTGGTTAATTGACGCTGCAGCCGGTTTGATTGGCAGAAACCGTGGGGAAGATGATAACTAGAGAGGAGAGTCTTATGTAACTACAGTAATGGATATTGCGAATTATTAAATTAGATTTCATTTTAAAATACTATTACAATTACACAGAGCTTGTGATTTCTCGAGAAATTTAACGAAATCCGACATCCTTTTTCAGGTTTTCCGGCCAAGCATTTTTTTACCGGGAAATTTGGCGAATTCATCTATCTATAAAATATCTAAAATTATGACATTAAATCTTTTTCATAATTTTTTTTGGATATTTTATTGGTATCTAAGTATAAGAATATTTTTTTATTGATTATAGTTTGGTATATAAGGAAGGCTTAATGAATTAAAAAAAAACCAACCAAAACCATCTTTCATATGACGTATTCTTCATTTAACGATAACATACTAATACTATTATGGTTTGGTTATCAGGGTTTAATTACTTTTTAAAAACTAACTAACACGATCTACAGATTTACAAATTGTAGTCGATGGTTCAATGAAAACAAATACATTACTGACATAGTTTTATGTGCACTATTTATGTCGAATCTTAACTGCCTACCTCCACCCTTCGTCACATGGGCACGGTGGCTTTTGACTCTCATCTATTGAACAAGTGCATCTCAGCTGTTTTTCATATTCGATATAATTATGCATAGCTGTTGTAATGTCATTTTTGCATAGATAGTGCTTGAACCGGTAACTTAATCAGTTAAGCTTTTAGCATGGAGTGCGATGGATGCAAGTTCAAGTCACATTCGGGCCATATTTTTTTTCTATGCTTTTTTATAGCTGTGTTTCTGAGGTCCCAAATGAAGATTGTTATGATATGATTGTTATAGTACTCTATAATATTCTGTATTGAATTATAAAAAAATACACAGTAAAGTAAATAGAGAAAATATCAGCGCTCGAAATGATCGGAGCCCACCGGAGTGCCGTTCCGGTTCGTGAAATCGGTAAAATTATCGCTCCGTCTTATATTAAACTTAGATAGTGTTACATTCCCAAATGGTCCCCATTTGGGGATGTCTCTGAATCCGGAGAAGCCAAAATCGGTACCAAACCGACAAATAGTAAGGTTTGATCACGAAAATAAATAATAATAAAGCCGGCAATACTGTAAATTGCGGCCGTTTAAAAATATCTGCAACGTCGCCGTTTTCGACAGCGCTTTCCGTTGAAGGCGAAACATAAAATGGCGGATAGAATGCGGCCGACTGCCAGACAGTAAACATTGTTAACTCGCGCTACGTATAAAAGAAATTATAGAAATGTAACCATTAGTATATATTAACGTAAATAAATCTCGTCGTTTCCACCACAATTCTGGTGTGTTATTTGTCCACCTCCAAGTCACGAATCCAGACGAAAAACCATATAAAAATAAAAGTATTATAGACTTATTTTTATAAAATACACATAATTTGATAACTATGTTAATATCTTCAGAAAATTGTCGAACGCTCAGGTTCGTAAACTTTTCCATTTCGAGAGCTTGAAAATATTCGTGTTGATGAGAATTAATTATAACTACAAGTCAACTGTTAGGTATGTTATTGTAAACAAGTCATTCATAGCCAGCGAACACAGTTGATGGATTGCTGATGTAAGTGTGTAGGTAACTGATAATATATTCGCAGTGTATCAGCTAACCCTAACTTCCTGCAGTATCGCCACTCCATACAAATTAGGTTGAGGACTTGATTGTATAGAATAGAGTCAATAGACAGAACTGAACTCGAACAGAACACACATAGTATCTACAGATAACTGTAATCGTTATTGTATTTTTTCCTTTTGTGAATGTACCTAACATTCCATATATTGAACATACTTAACTTGAAAACACCTCAGATATATACCTAATAGAAAAAATCACATTTGAAATAAAAACGACGCCTGAGGGAATTTGAACCCGTATATCCACTGGTATCGCGCCAATATGCTTTAACCAATTAAGCTACATGCCTCCTACTTAATTACGATGAGTTAAACTAGTAGATCCTACATGAAATGCTTATCAAATTTTGTTATTTTTGACGTGAGACCAATCCAGAAGAGACTACAGATTTCATTACGTACAATGCACCATTTGGTGCGGTTTACACGCTGGTGGTATCATCGGACTTTATTTTTTCAATAAATGAGGCCGGAACTTACATCACGATCAATGGAGATCGTTTCAGAACTATGATCAATATTTAAAAAAAAATATGGAAAACATTGATTCGGACGAGATCTGGTTTCAACAGGATGGCATTACGTACTATACGGCGACCGCAACCATCGACTTAAAATCAAAATTTGACGATTCGTTGATTTCGAAAAATAATGGTCCTGTCATTTGGTCTCCAAGGTCGTGCGATTTGACAACTGGATTATTACGCGAAGTCATTGGTTTATGCTGATAAACCAGCAACAATAATTGACGCCTTGAAGCCAACGTTGTTTTCGTGATATACGGCTAGGAGTGCTCGAAAAAGTGTCTCAAAACGACGTCAAGAACAGCCGCGGTGGCAGTGTTGCCATATTTTAAAAGTGGAATTATAGTACAGAGCCTCCAAAATTATAGTATTTGGAGATAAAATATAGTACGCGTTGTCATCTGTTGAAAATGAAAATTTTCCCAATTTTTCATAGTCGGCTCGTTTTTATTAGGAAAAATATTTCGCCGCGGGCCGCAGGTTCCCGATTTTTCATAGTCGACTTGTTTTTTTAGGAAAAAAAATTCGTCGCGGGCCGCAGGTTCCCGATTTTTCGTGGTCAGCTTGTTTTTTTTGGGAAAAATATTTCGCCGCGGGCCGCAGATTTCCAAATTTTCGAAGACCACTCGATTGCGAAATGGCAAATGCAGAATTATAGTACTTTTATATAAAATTATAGTACGATTTTCAAAATTATAGTATTTTTGGCGTACTATACCTATTTTATATCGTACATAGTACGCGGACCAAAATTATAGTACAAATACTATAATTATAGTACGGTTGGCAACACTGCGCGGTGGCCATATGCCCGAAATTATTTTCAAAATGTTAATGCCATGTCTTCGATCTTTCTTTCGAATAAAAAAAATGATCAACATAATTTTTAAGTTCGGGCTTTAAAAACACCCTTACATTGCTTGTAAATTCTCATATTACGCATATTAAGCATTGTGTAGGTATTTGGTGTGAAAAATACTTTTAACTCATTTTTTTATTTTGTGTATATAATTATAAGTGTTAATGAAAATATATCTGAGTGACTCATTCTGACCACGTGCCACTTGCTACCGAGAGCGAAATAAAACGTTTGTGTCAGTGCGGCAATACTTGGTCACAGGGTTGGTGGGGCTTCCTCACACTTTGATCACATTTTGGGATCGTCTGCCGATGCTAATGAACTTGTCAGTTTTACGCTGTTGCGCATGTGCTATAGGTACTATGAAAATATAGTAAAAATTATTTGTGTTGGGCGTATGTCACGAACGCTTTTGTCGAAAGTGAGTTAAATGTTTTAAGTGTTCCAAGTTTAGGTACCTATGTAGAATCGCGTACGTGGCCTTCTTGTGAAATTTTTGCCCTCCCAGTTGTAATAAATGCGTAACATTTTAAGATATTATCAGAAACTCAAATTACATTGGCGGATCCTCAGGCAACCGTCTGCCACGATCGCACCCAATCGTCACTTTTGTGTCGTTCCCTGGAGTCGCGACCGAATTGGAACATAGAATATTACCGAGAACTTACGAACATATCCGAATTAATCTTGAGCTTCCGAGAGTAGCCGCGCGAGCGTCGCTGTCTTGCAGAAATTTGACGTTTACGTAATGAAGGCTGCCTGCGTCTTTTCATTATTTTAACATACAAAAATAATACTATAGTAAATACAATCAGTAACTCGTTACTGTTTAAATTTCATTTGTTGCTTTACTTATAATTGTTCACACTAACTTTTTTTCATTCATTCATTTATTTTTTTAACATATTGTGGACATTACAAATTATAAGTTTAAGACGTTCACAACATGACATTTAGAAACAAAGATATATAAATATAACAGTATTACATAAAAAAAGAGATATATCAGTAGATGAATTAGATAGGTACAAGGAAGTACACCGGATGAGCTAAGCAGACCCTATTTTAAGATTTTATAAAACAACATCCACCTAAACTCATTCTCACGTAGCTGGAATATATCAACACCCGAAGCAATTTCGTTGAACATAGTAATCACTCTCCCAATTGGCATTACCAGTGGCAGGTTGGTTCTGCACCTTGGGAGAATAAACAACTGGTGGTCTCTAACTGAATGTATATTATGAACCATTCAAATCAAGCGCCAACACGATTGAGTTGGTAGCTGAATCTTCCGTGTAATTGTTATTTAAATTCGACGATCGTTGAATCTGATTGGGTCTTCGAGGCTGCTGGTATAATCCGGCCTTAACGAAGTTATATAATCAGCTTCATGGAAAACTGTCACTGGTAATGTGGATGACATTATAACGATGTTTCATAGTAGAGTCTAATCTATATAATATGCAAACTCTAAAATTAACTTTTTACGCATAACATTACCAATTAATCAATTAATGTATGGCCATCCAAAGAAAACATATTAAAATTGCTTTTGTATAAATGTTATTGTATTCAACCACTGGTCATACAAATTTAACGCAAATACATGATATTATCAAATATTTTGTATTTGTACAGAATGGGAATATTGGATTTATTCGTAAGGCATAAAGCCCATCAAGACGGACGAGCGGGCGCAGTCGGCGTAAGAAGCGTATATTCATAACAATAATCACACGCCTCTTGCCGCGCATTACCCTTCACCTATGTAATAAGGGGCCCAAGAAGCACAAAATAATTATTATTACAGCGTCTCTCATAACAAAGCAATAAAAATATTATATTATTTCTCGGGGCTTGTAATTAAATATCGGACACGCAATAACTAAACAAACCGTACACTGTTCTTAATAATGGCTTCTCGCCCGTCTTGTCGACGACGCTTCGAGGAGCGTGATTTTGCTTGCTGTGTTCAATGAATGGACTCCATTGTATTTTCGTTAAATCGTATCGCTGAGAAGCGAAAAACGGTGACTCATGCGGCACGCGGGCACAAGGCGTCGTCAAATCCAATGTGCGCTGGCGTATTTGATTACGTTGTATTTTCGACGATTTACGCGCCACTTGTAGAAATTTTGCGCGAGCGCCCCACTCGCTGCGTCAATGGGCTTTATGCCTAAGGCCTTAAGACGAGAAGCAATTATTTAATAACAGAGAAGTCTTTGTTTAATTTTATTCCGTGTCCTATATTTCGCCGGTTGAATAATGTCGTCGTAAATATTAATTACAAGCCCCGAAATAATATAATATTTTTATTGCTTTGTTATGAGAGACGCTGTAATAATAATTATTTTGTGCTGCTTGGGCCGCTTATTACATAGGTGAAGGGTAATGCGCGGCAAGAGACGTGTGATTATGGTTATGAATAAACGCTTCATACGCCGACTTCGCCCGCTCGACGCGTTCTATGGGCACCATCGCTAAAGCACACGAGGCGGGTTGATCTTGGGTTCAAGCCCAATTCGGTACAAATTTAAAAAAAATCAAAAACTATCTAATACTATGGACGTATCTCGTCCCATACTTAGGCGCGTAAATCCCTAAAATACTTTACTTGAGTTATTAGGAGAATTTAGGAGGCCAATATCGGCAACAAATTACGTCGCCTGCAGTATCCATACATAATATGTTACATATGCAGCAGGTAGTAGTAAATGTACGAAAAAAGGGCAGTGGCCCAGAACGAAATCTTGCATGATAAGTCAGGCTACGTTAGCAACTCTGGATGGTGTTTATTGCCAAGTTAATCCATATGGTTCTGCATCGCGCACTTAGAGTGGAAGCACCAATTGATTATATTATCCTTGCGATACCCAGTGCATGCTTACACTTATCTTCGAATCACTACATTGCAAAAGATAACAATGAAACACTCGGTGATCCTTCATACTTGGATTGGCACGATACTTATATTACGAAAGGTATTGTATCTTGTGATTACAATATCTTTAAAGAAATGTCTTTCCTGATATACATAATATTATCGACTGTGTTTAGGAAAAGGGGCGTAAAGTGCTTTTATTAGATATTAACAATGTATACAACTTAATACACGTTCTGTAAAAAGGAATTAAGCCACAAATGCCGATTTATCATCTAAATTCAGGTTTTAATTGAGCTTTGATTAAGTTTTAATTTAAGGAAAGCATTTACCCTCAATTTTAATGATTTTTCTGTAATAACTTCTTTAATTATTAATAGACCAAAAAGATATTACACCAGATCATCATGCACCCAATGTCTGTGTCTATTTTTTGTATTAATATTTAACCAAAATCATTCAAAAAACGTTTTTTGCCTCTCCTGTAAAATTTGATCTGTGTGGGTTACGCCCTTTTTCCTAAACACGGTCGAATGCACACGTCATGTATTTATTGTTGCCATATTGAACTTTCACGATAGTAAAAAGTTAGAAGGCGGCTATCTTTTACGATTTATCTCTGCATTCAATGATAAAATTAGCCCTATAATAATGTTTACATATTGTGCATTTTATTTATATTCGGATCCCAGTGAGTAGGTCAAGGTCGAGTATATTCAGGTTGGGGCACGAAGCTGTAAATTTTGATCGTAGTGTTAATTGTTGCTTATTCTTCGAATGCAATATGGTAAAATGTTTGTGGTAGAAAATCATGATTGTTGTAAAATGGTAACCCATTAATTCTTCTTTCTTCTTTGGCCATATCCGATACGTAGGTGGAGCACATGGACACCACGCGGCGCCTCCAAGAATCCCTGTCGCTCGCCAGTCTTCTTGCTTCGTTCCAGGTCAAACCAGCATCCCGTAGCTCCGCCGTATACACTCTGTAGATTGTATTTAGCGGCCTTCCAGGACGCCGGAATCCGGTCGGCTTGAAGAACAGACAAGCCAGGTTAAAGTTCTCTTCTGGCATCCGCAGCACGTGGCCGAGCCAGGTCCAACGTCGCCTCTTCACTTTCAGCGTGATGAGAGGCTGCTTGGTGCGTTCTCTTATCTCCTCGTTGCTCCTAAAGTCATACCCACCGCACACCCAGTATTCGTCGCAAACATCTGTTTTCGAAGCTCAGTATACGGTTGCTCTGAGCCTTCGTAAAGTGCCATGATTCGCTACCGTAAAGCAGCACTGTCAGAATGCAAGCGTCGAATAGGCGGCATTTGGTTTTGACCGAGTACAATCGTGAGTCTCAGACATTTCGCATCGAGTTGAATGTTGCTCCAGCCATTCCCATTCGGATAGCGAGCTCTTTCTGCAAAATGCCATCTCCCGTGATGTTTGCCCCCTCAGGTACTTGAAGCTGTCGACGCTCTCTCGTGCAGACCAAATCCACAACCTTCGATGTCTTCTCCAGCAGAACCATGAGCTGAACACGTTAATTAATTTTAATGAAATATTCAAATGAAATTCTTCATTTAGAACATGTTACCGCATTGCATTCAAAATATAACTAGCAATAATCATCTTAACTTGTTATTCAGTGAGTCTTTGCATGGCGTGTAAAGCATGTACTACATATCATGATTTACTACCGGTCTACAGATGAAATGGTGTTTTAATATAGGTAGGTACATTTTTATTACGTACATTGCCAAATTTTGGGGTCGGTCCGGATCTACAGGCCGCCCACGTGCTTGCGTCTGATTGAGCTCACGTCAAAAATGTATGCCCACAATAGTTCTGAAACAGTCGTCATTTCATGAAATATGTTATTGGAGGCGTTGCTGCATTATCTGTATTAGCATATTTACACCCAATTTACTTTATTGTCTTTTCTGTAATATTATAGTATAGTCGGCTACCTACATTCAGTGCATGCACTAAAATATACGTACAAAATGATTATACCAGCTCTTGTGCTCGACGAAAAGCTGTTATAAAATTGAAAATTAGTATAGTTTTTTAATCTTTACTCAACAATCATAATTATCAGGGCCCCCGAGAAGGGTAGTTGCCGCCCGGGTGCCAGTCTAAAATTATTACCCCCGCAAACAAACAAAAAAAAAAATCATCCAATTTAACGAATAAAAAAAAAAATATTAGCACGTGCAAGTAGGTACATTATAATAAAAATTGAAGTGATCCTGATACCGGTTAGTAATTAAGGTAATTATAATACTTTGATTTAAAATACAAAAGTCGATTGCCAATTAATAAGTAACGCAATTTAAAAAGCGCTTCAGATAGTATTGTAAAAATCGTTATTTAACTTTGTCGCAATTAGATGGTACACGTATGCCTCAGTGGCCAGAGCATATGGGCGCGAATCCTGCTCGTTGTCCACAGAACAGATTAATAAATAGAATTCCGATAGGCTATACCCTAATACACTACATTTTGACGAGTGAGTGGTCTACGAAAATGAACCACACATTAAAGACGTGCAATAGTGTGTGTTGCAACCTTCAAATACACCAATATTGAATGAGCGTCAGTGCATAAACCGAAAGCAATTGTCAGAACGAAGGCTAAGCGTATTATTGACAGTCTTGACACGTGTTTAAGTTTATCCCATATTCTTCCACACTCAGGTCGGTTTCCTATTACTCCACACCCGTTCGGTATTTCAGTTCCCATTAGCTATGTGTTCGTCGGTGTCGTATTTTTTCAAAAATATTTTTTTCAACTGGTTATTTCTCGAAAGTGTTTTCAAATTATTATAATAATATATATGTTAAAAAATATTTGTTTAGTATAAACAATGACATTAATATGGACGAAGCATCTGGAAAAAAATGACACTCACTTTTTTGTCGGGTCTGCCGAATTGCATACTTCATATTTCAATATCAATATCGCTCGCTCAATTGAACATTGATACTAGAAACACTGTTTTAACGCCATTACCATAAAGGTGATATTGCTATAAATTCCTGATGCGTGATATCGCATAAAATGGAAATTGCGAAATTTTGTCACGTGACGTCTACCTATACATGTGCGAATGTCGCTATGCACGAATTTAATTGTGCGTTACTGAGTGCGTTGTCCAATAATAATGTCATTGAGTACCTATAAATAATATGAAAGAAATCATAAAAAGGTTGAAATATATTTTACTGTATGTTAACGTAAAGCGACTATTGATATAATAATATATCAATTGAGTACCTACGGAAGCACAGTTTAAAAAAAATAATACCATTTCCGTGATCAAACTCACAATACAAATCGTTTTTCTTAAAATATTGTACCTTTATGACTAGGTTCATTTTCTGGCACTTACAAAGCTCTATTTTTGCACAAATATTTAATTTTTTGAGACTGTTTTCGATATTTTTGTATACATGCAACTTTACTGTGATTGTCATAGATTGAAGCTTTTAAAGTAAAATAAGAATGGGTAGTTATAATAATGTAATATTTTTATAATTTGATTTGCCGTCCTATCCGTACGTGGCGCGTGACCCTACAGTGGGGACATATTAGGTACTCTATTTTCATCATAAGATTGGGTTTTTGTAATTCAACAACATATCAACGGCTTAATCTGCAAACCAGCTAACTGCATTTGGGCAAATTGTTTAGGAAATAAAAAAAAACTTAATAATTTAACTATCCAAAAATACACTTGATTTTTTTACAAATAAGCTGCGCCATTAATTAATACACTATTTTAGCTTCTTCTTTATATAGCATACATAACGGAGTTGATCCATTTACGATATTTGAAATTTGGCACCTAGAGTTGGCTGTTTTGTGTGACGAACGATAACGCGTTTATTTATAGGTTTAAGAGTTTAAAATTTTGTGTGAGCATAGAAAACATGCTTTTTATCTTTATAACAAAATGCCATCAAAATCTCATTTTGATCAAAGGTGCAGTTGCCTGGTTTGCAGGTTAAGCATTCGATTTTTTTTAATAAAATCATTAAAATGTGTTGATTGGACTTCTGCCGCCCGGGTGTTTTGCGCCCATAAAACTCCCGCTTGGCGCGCCAAGTATCCATATCGAAAAGTAAAAATATCAAAGATGGCGACTATTAACAAGGTGTTTTAAGTTCAAACCGATTACAAACACTTATCTTTACTTAGACTATCTACTAATTAAACCATTCCAGAAATGCTATCGTAATTTGTTTTAAATTTAACATTTCATACGGTATATTATTTTTTTTTAAAATATTATTTATTAAGGAAACAAACCGTTACATATTGATTACAAAAATTTAAAATATAATAATGAAAAGTTATTGCAATTAGCAAAGTTTCCATAAAATTATTATTAGAGTAATTTAAATAATATTTTTCTGAATAATATGTACCATCTACTATCGGTTATCATTCATTGCAGTCGATGTCTTTCGATGAATTTTAATCGATCGAGTAGAAGTTGAAACGTTCCTAATTTGGCGAAAAAATGTTATTTGCGACTTCATTTGCATTTATGCAAAAACGATACGGCATAAACATTATTTGAATCGTCTTGTAGCTATGCTCGCCAAAAGTGAGCTACATAAAGAAATAGGTGTCACTGGTACCGCTCTTTACGTGATTCATGATTGCATTAGTATTGTTAACTAATGACATTAGGTCAACTTATTACAGCATACGATCGAGCCAGATTTCTTGGAGAGGGTGGGCATGATGCAGTGGCGAAGGGTGGAGGTAGACAGTTAAGATCCGCCATAAATGGTGCACACTAAACTTTGTCAGTCATACGTATTTGTTTTCATTGAAATAAGCCTACAATTTAGAGATGGTGTTGGTTAGTTTTTAAAATTCAATTAAACCCTGCGAAATCCAAGCCATAATAGACAATACGTCGCTATAGGATTGGTTTGTCGAATATCCGTTTTTGTCGAAATCGACCTTTTAATACAGAATGATTTTTTGTATCTAAATGGACCAGATCCAACATTTTCTTTAAATTGCTTTGTAATGAATACAGCATTCATATGCTGTAAAAACAACAATTTAAATACATCCATGTATTTAATTATAGGATAATGAAATTTGTTTTTCGTCTCCTGAACATTTGGTCTATTCGACAAACCAATCCTACAGCGACGAATAGTCAAAAAATACTCGGTATCTATATATAACACATCTAAAATTACACAATTAAATCATACATAACTATGGATATTTTATAGATAGAGTAATGTTTTTTTTATCTATTATAGTTTGGCTTAGGCAGGGCTTAATGAATTTAAAAACATGTACCAACAATATGTGTAATATGTACTATTAATCCAATGAAAACATATAAATATGAATAAAAATATGAATCAATGCATCATTTGGAGCCTGCCTTATTTTCTTTCTATATCAATAGGTTATTTATTTTATCACAAATCTAATTACTTTAAAAATATAATTTGTATTGATTATCCCTAATATAATTGAATTATTTACAGATATTGTATGTATCTTTCTGCTGACGTATTTCGAGCAAAGTTATCTATCTAACTAAATGTTTATTATATAATTATATTGTAGTCATTATCAATCAACATGTCCACGTAGTTTATCTTTCCCTATTTCGATTCAACACTCGTTTGTCGGAATGATATTATCAGTAGTGGAGGAAACCTTCGCAGTCCATACAAAACTTGCACTGTCCATTTTAGGAAGCAATTTTCTGCCTTAAGTGGACGCATTGTGAATGCTCACTAGTCATCGCAACCAATAATTGATCGCCTCTCGCAGTCGTCCTCAAACTGTAACGTAAATAAAAGCGAAAGTTTAAAATTAATTAAACATGGTTTATTCGAATGTTATCGGTACTAGAATAAGCTTAATTTGGCGGTGGCTTAGCTTCAATTTGTAAAGTTTAAGATCGCTATATTTACCATAAGACTCAGAAAACTCAGAAATCTGAAAGTGCTGAAGGGGTATAACACCAGGCCTCCCAAATCGTATTGATACCATTAAAAATCAATTGAAACAATCAGGAGGAGTAAGCAGCCGGTCCCGCAAAATTATTATGAACCAATATCTCGTAAATCTAAACACTTGTGTAGTGAATGAGTTTGTGTAACTATATATGAATTAATTAATTAATTGACATTTACTAGATGGTAGCTCAATTAGATTAAGTAAAAATTACCAATGTGGAAAGATGGTTTTTTACATTGTTTTGGAACACCATTGGTCCAGACTAGGGAATCCAATCCCGAGCCAAAATTCTGATCCCGGGATTTCGGGATTACAGTTTGACATTCAAATTCAAAACAAATTCCATTGTTAATATAAAAATTTTATATTTACAAATAACATTGATAAAATCGGTCAAAAATAAATCTTGTAAAATTTATACTATTTAAGACATTAGATTGTTAATAATATTGTATACGTTCAATCTTGGAAATACATAAGTTTAATGGAGTAAATAATATTGTAATATAAATAATAATTTGAATTTAATATGAGATTGCTGTTTCTGTGAATGGGTTAGCGAGATTTAAAATAGTAAAGCAAATCATGGTGTACTTATGGCCTTTCCGCTTCATAAATCTAATTAGTCAGCCAAATATGAAACTGCCGTAAAACGTATGAGATCATGGTGGAATCACTTTGATAATAGTGCGAAGCATTGTTTTTTTTCCAGGCTTTCTCATTTTTATTAATTTATGTAAAAAAAATAAATAATCGGCAACTTACACATTCAAACTTCATTCAAACTCAGTTTATTTCTAATGTACTTATTAAAACTATTTTTTCTGTTATTCGTTTTTATTTTATTTTCCATAAAAAATGATAAAATCAATCCCGAAAGTTTCGGGATTATGTTTATCAATCCCGGGATTCATAGGTATCGAAAATAGCTCCCGAATCCCGGGATCCCGGGATTGGAATCCCTAGTCCAGACATCGATTAAGTTCACGTGGTCTTAAATGTCAACAAACTCGCGTGGCCTAAGGCATAAAGCCCACCAAAAAAGCGCTCGACGCGCTCACTACTGAGTAGGCCCCCTCGCACCCGCGCATTACCCTTCACCTATGTAATAAGGGGCTCAAGCAGCACAAAATAATTATTATTATCAGCGTCTCTCATAACAGTCATAACAAAGCAATAAAATATTATTAAATTTCTCGGGGCTTGTAATTAAAATCGGACACGCAATAAAATTAAACAATGAGTTCTCTGTTATTAAATAATGGCTTCTCGCCCGTCGATCGACGACGCTTCCAGAGCGTGATTTTGCTCGCCGCGTTCAATGAATGGACTGCATTGTATTTTCGTTCATACGTATTGCCGAGAAGCCAAAAAACGATGACTCATGGGGCGGGCGCGCATAATGCGTCGTCAAATCCAGTAGGCGCTGGCGTATTTGATTACGTTGTATTTTCGTTGATTTACGCGCCACTTGTGAAATTTTGCGCGAGAGCCACACTTGCTGCGTTAAGTGGGTTTTACGCCTAACGCTTATAATGAATTATTAGGATCGTGGGGCCAATATGTTGTGAAGGCTATTCGACAGTCAAATCATCCGAATCACGGATCCTCAGTAATGGTGTTTTGGCGATGAAGAAGCAGGAAAAGTAAATCACCTTAATATTTTAATTTAATTTTATTTTATTAAAAGTAAGTCCTATCGATTCCGCATTGATTTGAATCCCATTCCGATTGCGAAATAATTACATTTATTTCCAATGGATTTAAGTTTTGTACTATTCCATTTGAGTCGTTTTTTTGCGACCCGTGTTTCGCCTTTTGGCATCTTCAGGCACTGCGTACATTCACCAAAAGGCAAATAAACACTGACACCGAATATTAACTTATAATATAACAAATAAATACAATAAAGTAGGTAAAAACTTATCAAATTCTTCATAATATCTTCACATTTTTATATCAATTCTTCATACCAAATGTAAAAAAACCTAAATTCAAATTCCATCAAGTACCTACCTTCGGTCGATAGTATTAATATTATAAACTTATTTCATTTCACCTACATATTTTTGATCTATAAAATGATATATGTACCTACATACCTGAGTGATATCATAATTTTAAGTAAAGGAAAAAACGCCTAAAATTATTTTTTTTGTACGGATAGTCATAGTGCAACGTGCAATGTTGTAATTCTAAAAAAATTCAAATCCACAGGCGGAATCAACGTGTCCTCCAAATTTTGATTGCTTTCTGACGACGATTGTGAGCGAAATTATAGGCGATTGAAAATGCTAAACAAATATATTTTTGTATGTATTTAATATATAACATTATAACTATCTATGTATTATTACGTATTACAAAGTAGAATGAGAGTCCATAAAAATTGAAATAGATTTATCGTTAGTGGAATGTCAATAAGTACAGCAACTTTATTTTTATATTATGTAAGTAGTACACATTATTAATATTATCTTTTCACAATACATATTGCATTTATCTCCGTTTCAAATAGGTATGCGCTTACTTGATTCTTACGATAAATGCCTTTTTTAATAGTGATTTAATATTGCATATCTGTCGCCGTGGCCAGTGTTTCTACAGGTGTAGCATTTGCTCAGGTAGGTATCAAGTTTTCTACGTAACGTTATCGTTAAAGATGTTGTTTCCAGTAATCTTATTTGCTTAAACTTGTCAACAGTCAAACTGGCGATAAGCTGATAGATTATTCTAAGAAATCGATATCATCATTAGCATGCAAGTACCTACTTAATTGATAAGCTGTATACCTGTATCATCGACCATTTTATGCAATTTTTACGTTCATGATTCATTGTGAAAAAAAATACAAATATATTGTACACATTATTTTGGATTTGCTTACGTCTATTAATAGTAATATTGCCATTATAAATATGTTGCGAAAGAGAAACTGGTTCGAAGGAACTTATGAGCTTGGAAAATTCTTTCACCATGAATGTCAGGTGTTTTGGGCGAGGAACTCACATCTGGTGATAATAATATTATATATATAAATATTATATATAAGAATATATTATATTAGCCCAACAATATATAGTAGGCCTAAACCACATACGCATAGACAACATGTTATTCTGCCTAGGGAGCTTCGACGCGTCATCACAAAGAAGTCAGGGCTTGATGTTTTACTATTGTTTGTGATTGATTAATCTAAATAATTATGGTTCGTTGTATACGAAACTCATTAGCAGGGCGTTGTCATCTGTGCGCGCGATGTTTGCTAAACTTACCTAAATAATTTAACCGTTGTATCTCTATCTAGGTATATGATCTTTTTAAAGCTTCATTCACGCACGGCAGAAAACATGATAATGTTTAAGAGAGAGCAAGACAGGGAGAGGACATATTGAACATAAATGTATACCTAAACCCAAATTCTAAATTTGAAAAGTCAGAGGAATCATTTATTTTAATCGGGTCGTGAAGGAAAATAAATGATACTCTCATATTAGTTTGACAGATGCTTACAGTGCAGTAATAGCATATCAAGTGATTATGGTACCTAACGAGAAATTAGTGTGTTATCCAAGAAATTGTATGTATATAATATCACTAATTTATTAGATACTTGCACACTCTGGAGGTACGTATTCTACGCTTTCGAGCGGTGATGTTTTTTTTTTATAAGTAGGTACCACTACTTAGGTTTTTTTTTGTGATTTTACCGAGGCTTTGACTATCGCCTCTTCTCTTCTAGAAGGGGATCCGCCGATCAGGTCCTCACTCCTATTCTGTTAAATAACTTTACATTTTTGCTTAGTTCTTCCGTCTTACCCACTGCCAGGACATTCATCGCAGAGTTGCGATTCGCTTCTTCCCATGAGGACATCAAATCTTTTCCCCATTGTGTGCCCTGTTCTTAACCTCAGTATTAACTTAAGCTCATTCCTCGTCAAAGGAGACTCTACAAACCAGGGCTTCTCCCATGGTGATGGTAGAATAGACTTACTCCATTTCCCCTTTTCTAATGATGCCCTATGGTGAAAATCTAACCACATACTTTGGCCCATTTTCTTTATAGCGTCATTCCAGTCCAGGTTTTCTGGTATCACTTACGTTAATTAATTGAACTTGTCTTGTTTCACGTATTGTCCATAATATGCAGTGCGACTTTCATATCGAATCTACCACGTCACCACGGTCGTTTCTGGAACTAAAACCTTCCCCCCGCATTTACGTTCACCACTACTGCATTCCCCGCGCCCACACGTTAGTGTGTGCTCGATATCGCGTGGAGTTTTATTAACATTAAAATGCCTAAACTTTTGCGGAAGTAGACGGAGAAGATTATCTCGAATATAGAGGTGGAAAGGAATTTAAAAAAAATCTCTATTGGATGCTAAAGACGCGCCCAGCGCGTAACGTTTAAGGTGGCCATTCGATATAATTAGCATGCTATTCAAATTTGGTAATTAAAAAGTAATTATCTAGTCAGCAGTCAATGTGTTAATAGTGCTAGAGGTAGAGTATCTGCTATAACAAGTCAACACGCTTGAAATATAAATTTGTTTATATGCATGTTTTTGTATCTAATGAATTTTTTATCGTTTTGAAAAATCTCAGGTAATCAGGGGCCCTTTGTTTAAAAAATCACGGGTACGTATTCAGTCCGGGCCGTGGCACGCATTGGAAAGTACTCGCACAACAAGAGATGCTCATTAGTGGTGCGATTATTCGTATGATATTTCAATCTATGACCAGGGGTCTATTGTGATTTTGATATCACGGCGATAATCATAAGCGACGTCCAGCTTCCGGTCGTCTCGCATGGTTGTACCGCTTCCGACTTCCATAACCTGCCATGAATACAGTTTTCGGTAAAGTCTGACGTATGGTGAAACCACGCCAGATATCAAACGGTCCATCGGCAAAATAACATGAACTATTCATTACTTAAATATTGTTACATTGCTAATAATAACATGACGTCATGTCTGATATAAACAAATTTATTGAAGAATAATCATATTTATGGAGAATGTGAGGCTGAAAACAGGTGAGGAAAAGAGGTGGTTTTTTAACACTGCATTGAACCTGGGATCCCCATGGTCGTTTATTTGACTACGAGGGGCCGCCTTTGTTGCTAATCGTCATAATCGTAATTCATATTTACAGTCGACCGTTCAGAATATGGGTTTATAGCCCGTAATAGCTGTCAACCGAATTAAAGTAGAATTAACAAAAATAACATTGTTTCAATACCATTATTGTAATTCACATTTGAAAAAAAATCAAAAGTGTTCTTTGAAGCAGCTTACTTAAGTTATTAATTTGTTATTTATGTTATCTACTTACAGATAATAAATAATGGAAATAGGTTTTTTCAAACAACTAAAAAAGTAAAATATTTCAAAATATGGAATGGTAAATTCTGCTCTCAGCTGCCATAATGATTATGATGTGCTCGGAGATAAATTTTCTAGAGCTGTCCATTGACATAAACCGCTAACGTATTAGGTATTTATTATGACCATGTCCGATCGTAATATGATCATATGGGCCTCCACAGAGTGGAGGTTTGTATGAACAGATTTTGTTTTTACGACAGATGGATGTTAGCCACTTGCTCAACCTATTAGGTCCTTACTCTGACTCATACACAAATTGAAAAACAATATGTATGCTTGCCAGACCCAGGATTCGAACTTGGGACCCACGACGTCATAGGCCGACACTTAAGCCGCGCGGGTATCGTGGGTGTATACGTCGTTTTATAAAATGATGGACCATTATTGCCAAATGCCAATATATTATAGAGAGGGTACGTCATACATATGTCATATATTTTATATTAATTGAACCGGAGCTTACGTGGTAGGTTATATAGTATTAACAAATTTAACAGAAAAAAACGTAATTATTACACATCAATAAAAACTATTCAATATATATTAATTGGGGAGGTGCTCTATATATTTTTGTTGGTTATTTGTTGTTTTAAGACGTAACGCTGTATGTGTATTATTTCACCCATTTTATAAATTTTAACGGCGCCAAGATGACGATCGTTCATTTGTCCTGAAGTCCAGTTGGCGCCCAAATGACAGTGTCAAATCTATTTACATACACCCTGATTTGATTGGTTGCAGGTTGTAGTTCAACCCCTATTTTTTTTCAGTGCCGTATCTTGGACCGAGTTGAACTTAAACCAGCGTTTATTCCGTCCATGTATGGCTGCGTTAATTACACATTATTTTCTTTCGAAAAAGCGCGCCAGTTTTGACACCGGACTGACACAACACGCTAATAACGGTCGCGGATTCGCGCTCCTATTTTTGAACTTGGAACACGCCGGCCGGCCGATGCGAGCTTTGTCCGCGCTCGGCGAACCGTGACATGCGTTCGCGATGCACAGCGCTCGCCGTGTGTAAACCGGTGTACTAAATTTTGACCACTGATAAAATTCAAACTCTTGGACTCGGGCAATCTGTGGCAAATAAGTTATCGAACTTTCCGATGTTTAACGGTTTGCCGATTTATCACCAGAGTCTGTATTATATAAGCTGGCGTTCACGTCACGTCGTTTGCCACGGAAAGCATTGTGTCATCGCGTTCGACTGTTGCAAGTTTTCAATGGGAGCCAACGAGAGGGGATGCAGTGCTGAATGGTGATCTCTGATCTGCTCATCTGATCCATATTTGAGCCTATTGATTTCCTACAACTTGGCTATGAGTTACGAGAAAATAAATTGTACCCAAGACAAATGACGAATGAACCTCTACCAAAGTATTTAGTTAAACCATGCAAATGTAATTCTAACTGCCGTTCATTATCACGTGGTTAGAAGACGCCCACGGTGGCCGCGCGGCATAAGCGTTGGACTATCATGCCGTGGGTCCCAGGTTCGAATCCTGGGTCTGGCAAGTACACATATTGTTTTTCAATATGTGTGTGCGTCAGGGTATGGACCTAATAGGTTGAGCAAGTGGCTGACATCCATTTCTCGTAAAAACAAAATCTGTTAATACAAACCACTACTCTGTGGAGGCCCATATGATCCTATTAGGATCGGACATGGTCGAAGAAGAAGAAGAATAAGAAATCGGTTTTGATATGTAGGTATATCATTGTGCAAATGTGTAAGTAGTGTTTGTAAAAACTGATCAGGATACTTAAAGCAGTTTGAACACTCGACTTGTTATTTCTTTTTTTAATAAATGTGTACTTCGTGTGGTTATCGTTATTTCATTTATTCACCTACCTATATAACCTACACTGTTTCTGGATTAACCATAATACTAAAACTAATGTCATATGCATAGATATAGTGAAGAAACCAATCTGGGTGATTCTATACAAAAATGCTACTAAATAAAATAATTTAAGCCAAGGAGGATCCTATGAATCGATAATTTTGAACACATTGCACTACCCGCTATTTTTATTTTTTCAAATGGGACGAACCGTTCTACGACCATGCCGATGGCATGGTACAATTATTGCATTTTCAATCGATCCGTGATTCGGTATTGGTTTTATTGAGGAACTCCGAACAATTTTTGGTGGGTTATAAGAAAAAAAATTAAAACCTAGATAAAAAACATTACCACTAATATCGCCTGGCAACATCGAAATTATATATCTTTGTGACTCCTAGAACCTATTCCAATTGTTAGAATGCGTTCCGCATATTATGTATACGAAAAGTCTATGGGAGCCTGGACTAATAGCCATTCCAAAATGAATTACGACCACATCGTGTTCGAGGCGAGAGTTTTTATGGATATTCCAAAATAAATTACGTCACCTAGCTTGTTCACTGACAAATGAATCGCGCTATATGGACGTAGCGTATTTTTGGTACTCGAGCGTAACCCCCGTTTCAGACGGGACACCGGTGTCGCGCTCGTATATAATAAGGAGGCCTTTGTATTCGAATGAAGAGGCCTTTGTATTATGTTTATGAACGCCCCAGAGCTAATGAGTCAACGCGTGTCCGGTACACTTTTCCGTCGGCCGCTACATTCTCAAGCCGCCGATACACCTGTTTTTATTACCGCAGCCAGTTTTATGTTCTAATTTGTACGCGAAATTATGAGTCAACTAAAAATTAGCTCTGGGGCGTCCATAAACATAATACAGAGGCCCCTTTATTCGAATACAAAGGCCTACTATATTATAATATACGAGCGCGACACCGGTGTCCCGTCTGAAACGGGGGTAAAGCGCGGTGGGGTTCGCGTCACCTGGACAAGGTTTTGCAATTTAGATACTGATAAAGGAGTTATCACAGTTATTTCGGACCACAGAAATAACGAAAAGATTTCTATGCAGTTATTCGAGTTGGAAAAGAGCTGTGGGTCTCGATTTGGATTGCTACCTAGCACGATTCGAGGGAGGGAAAGGAAAAGTATGTTATTAAAATTATACCCTATATTATATATATATATATATTATAATTATAACTACATATACTTATATTATAGTTTTAATTTTAATGACATAATCTAATCTTCTAATCTAATCAATAGCGAAGTGGCTTTTCGCACATAGATTCGGTATTGCTACTGGCGGTAATACTTGGTAAACAGTAACCGTTGGATAAGATAAGAAGTGTTTTGTCAGTCATTATAAATTACTCCGTAATGGCTATCTTTATTATAACATGACTTGGGGATATTTCCTCGTTCCAGACGACCAAATGTCATAATCACTTGACGCGGGAGACAAATGGAGCAATTTGCACGAATACTGTGTCCACAACACAATGCCGTATGACGTCACGTGAGACCATAATCTTCTTGATTATAACTGAGATGCTTGGCGTAATGCACAATAATAGCTGCCGCAGAATTCGCAGCTTTTTCCATATTATTATAATCCGGAACTGATAATGGGTCAAATGAATTAGAAATATGTATTAATTGTTCAAGATGTAGGTTCTTGAACAAACGGACTTTGTATAAAAACTGTTTTTTAATACGATAATTTTAAGAATATAATATAAACATGGTCATCTGTTGGCAGCCTTTTCCGGGTCCCCGGGGATTGTTAGCACCCACTAGCTAGGCTGGAGTGCTTTTGGCCGCCTGAATAATATCTTCAAAGTGACCTTCCACTGTGCCTAAAGCGCAAAGTGTTCAACCAGTGTATGCTTCCCGTGATCACATATGCGTGTGAAACATGGACCCTAAGTAAAAGAGAGATCCAGAAACTTAGAGTAGCACAACGTGGTATGGAGAGGTGCATGCTGGGCATAACGCGAAAGGACAAAAAGAGGAATGAGTGGATAAGGAAGCAGACAAGGGTTTGCGATGTAATAGAGTTTATTAAAAGCAATAGAGATGGGCTGGACACAGCTCGAAGAAGAGACAATCGTTGGACAAATCTAGTCATCCAGTGGTATCCAAGAAGTACAAAACGTCCGCAAGGTAGACCTAGAGGCCGCTGGATCGATGAAATGATAAAGATCTGCGGAAGTACGTGGCAACGCAATGCACAGGACCGAGAGAAGTGGAAGCAGCTTGAAGAGGCCTTCATCCAGCAGTGGATAGATTCAGGCTGATGATGATGATGAATATAACCATGGCCCCCATACCCTAAAGCGGGCCCCCAGGCCAGGATCTTTGGTAGGCGCTCTATAGTAGGTAACGTGTTCGAGGTAAAATTAAGAGTAGGTATTTAATATATTTTTAATATTTTTTAATACATCCGCTTGAATTATTGAATTGACGAGTATCGACACACACAGCAAAAATTGCATCGCATAACTACATGTTTTAAAACCATAATCAACATTAACATTTTAAGTAATTCAGCGCCGCATGCGACTTTTTTTTATTATGTGGGTCAATTTGTGAGTGGTGTCTTGTCGTTGGCGAGTGGCCTTATTGCCGTAACAGTTGCCACCACCAATGGCAGGTTACGTCTGCATCTTAGAATGAAACATTTATGCTGCTGATTTTTTAGATGGTTATCACCTGACAAGTCACCTGTACAAACAATGCAGTTTCAATACACTACTGTCATTTGGGTCTCACGGACTGTTCTAGTGTTGAATGAATAAGTATATAATATTATATAATAATATATTACATGTAGGTATTGTATAACAAAAAAGAATGAACTAGATTTAATGGTCCGGAATCGATGCAGTTATCTTCATTCGCTATTTGATATTTGAAAAATTGGAGGAGGCGTTCCATTTTTTGCCGCCGCATCTAGCGTCATCACACGGATAGTCCGCTTCCTCGTGGATAGTTACACCTGTACAAATAATTTATTGAAGAGTTCCATTCTGACGGTTCTTGGTTGAGACTTAGGCATTTTTATTATCTAGGTAATTTTGTGTTCCATGTTTACGCTGTATGAAGATTATTGAAAAAAAAGAAAATTATTAATATTAAAAGATTATAAAAGAAACTTATAATCTAACGAGTTATGTATATTTAGTTATAGTTATAGCGAATATGGAAAAAATGAATCTGTTTATACTTCAATTTGTAAGTATTTTCTACACACTTATCTCTTTGTAGCAAATATCCTTGCTTTTTTGACAAGGGTCATACTCAAAATACTTTCAAAGCGTAAACCTCGGTTTTTATATAAAAACCGTATCAGCTCGAAAAACCCGAGTGGTTTTCGGTATTCGAGAGACCTGGCAAAAAGGTCAGTCTCCTCGTGTCGGTAAAAAAAATATTACACAGTTACCTTTTTTGTGTGATGAGTGGGCAGAAAGAATCTGTGGATATTAGTACCGATTTTTCTTTGCCGAAAAGGTCACAGATAAAGAATATAGAAGTGTCCAGTCTCATGTTAGTCGATCGTCGTCGAAAATGCAGGGAAATACGTCTTGAGCATGGGTGGCCAACCCGCGGCCGCATGTGACCCGCTGGGTGTCAACTTGTGGCCCGTGGAGCAGTGAGAAAATAAAAATAATATAAAATGCTTCCTACCGCTAGATGTGCTAATTTCGCAAATTGAGATTCGATATTGGGTCAAGATTTTAAAAGCACCGTGCGCTTTTTGCTGCATTTGTTACGCCATTCTCTGTAGACGTAAATTTATTACCAGGAAATTTACAAATGGAACATTGTGAACTATGTTGCGATGAACAGTTAAAGAAGAAATTCCACCAGGTTGTTTTGGAAGAGTTTTACAAAACATATTTGGACAAGGAGAAATATCCTGCATTTTACAAACTTGCTCTAATGATGACTTCGCTATTTGGAAACATTTACACGTGTGAACAGCTTTTTAGTCGTATGAAGCATATCAAATCCCGAGTGAGAACACAAATCACTGATGTGCATTTGGAAAACTGTTTGCGTGTAGGAACAACCTCACTCGATATCGATACTGATGCACTCAGTTCTGCCACAAAAAATCAAACTTCTCACTAAAATTTATTATTTTTATATTATTTTGCTTATTTTTTATTATTTAAAAAAAGTCTAATCTAATAAATATGTTCGATTCTGATTTTTGTTTTATTTTATTAATATATATTTCTTTTTTTTTATATTAATAAAAAAAATCGGTTTTGCGGCCCGGTAGGAAATCTCAATTTTAGAATCTGGCCGGGCTGCTGAAAAGGTTGGCCACCCATGGTCTAGAGAAAATAGCTGTTTTTCTGTGTACTTAAGTTTTTATCGAAGCTTTTCCTTTAATTACTGTCATTTATCAGTGTCAGGGTGGAGCAAATAAGTCTTAATTATTCCTACTGATATATTATTCTTACCGCTTGGAAATCGATTGAAAGTTAAAACACGTGTAGCCGTTGGAGGTAATTTCTTAAAGAAATGTGCCGCGCTCTGTGGATATCTACGGGGAACACTATCTATTCTTTATTTAGCCTTAATAGGTAAATAGCCAGCAGAAAATGTTTAGTTTATCACCCTGCAAAAAAGATTCTACGTAGTCCTAACAGTAGAGTTATCCTAAGCTAAGGATACAATGCTTGTGTCATATGTTTCGATCTATTACGGTTAGGATTACAAATACCTGTCAGAATTTAATCACAGTTTATGCGTGACACAGTTGGAATTATAGAACAGTGTCCTTGATAAATTTGGTTTTTTTTTTTTTCCGACCATGTCCGATCCTAATAGGATCATATGGGCCTCCACAGACTAGAGGTTTGTATTGACAGATTTTGTTTTTTACGAGAAATGGATGTCAGCCACTTGCTCAACCTATTAGGTCCTTAACCTGACACACACAAATCGAAAAACAATTTGTGTACTTGCCAGACCCAGGATTCGAACCTGGGACCCACAGCGTTACAGTCCAACGCTTAAGCCGCGCGGCCACCGTGGGCGTTAAGAATAGAAGAAGAAGAAATAAGGTTTTTAATCATGATAAATACAACAAGGTGAGACTATGATAATAATATAATATACAAAATCTATCTTCTGTTTTACACAATGCTCTTGTACAACATTAGGCTGTTTCTTAATCTTATTTCCCGTATTTGGGCTCTAATATTAGCGACGTCAATATGAGGAACTGGACACGTAGCACTGCAGTTGCAGCACGTCTACACAATTCTTATTTGATTACAAATGTATCCTATTTAAATTGATTTTTTTCGCGTCCGAACGCTAACTTTTGGTTCCGAGAAAGTCCTCTTAACTAGGGATTCCAATCCCGGGATTCTGAATCCCGGGATCCCGGGATCCCGAGCTATTTTCGATACTTATGAATCCCGGGATTGATAAACATAATCCCGGGATTTCGGGATTGATTTTTTATCAGTTTTTATGGAACATAAAATAAAAGCGAAAATATAACAGAAAAAATACTTTTAATAAAAAATAACTACATTAGAAATAAATTCAGTTTGAATGAAGTTTGATTTATGCCCATGTGTAAGTTGCCGATTCATTTTATTTATTAAATTATTAAAAATGAGAAAGATTGGAAAAAAACAATGCTTCGCACTTTTAACAAAGTAATTCCACCATGATCTCATACGTTTTACGGAAATTTCATATTTGGCTGACTAATTAGATTTATGAAGCGGAAAGGCCATAAGTAGGTACGCCATGATTATTTGCTTTACTATTTTAAATCTCGCTTATCCATTCGTTAAGTCTTTACTATCAGAAACAGTAATCTCGTATTAAATTTACATTATTATTTATATATATATTTAATATTATTTACTCCATTAAACTTATGTAATTCCAAGTTTGAACTTATACAATATTAACAATAAATGTCTTAAATATTATTAATTATACTAGATTTATTTTTGACCGATTTTATCAATCTTATGTGTAAATATAAAATTTTTATACAATAGAAAAAAATGCCAATCCCGGGACCAGTCCCGGGATCCCGGGATTATCAAATTGTAATCCCGAAATCCCGGGATCAGAATTTTGGCTCGGGATTGGATTCCTTACTCTTAACTTAGCTTCAATATTCAGTACAAGTCGATTTACAGGAAGCTAGGCGGAAACCGCGCCAATTTTTATGGGCGATTTTGGCAAAATCCATGAATTCAAAAATTAAAACCTAACCTAACAAATAAAAATAATCCAGTATATCGGCTATTTTCTAAATTTGTTTGCCACTGGCTTCCTGTGCAGTTTCTTGACGATCAAATAAAATTAACAGTAATGAATTTTAGTAACGCATTAATTAATAATCTACATTTGTTTTTGGAAATTGCAGAATAAATAAAAAAAATATTTTAATAATTTAAAACTATGGAGTATTATTTTAAATGGATATGTATGTACACACATTGTGTACGTACAGGTCGTCCATCAAAACACCAAAATCCATAAATAAACAAACTGTAAAATGATTAATCTATTAATAATTTCAGCGCGAATCGCTATCCGATAACATTATCTAAAAATAACCGCCCTTCCTGGAGGGATGATAGATTGAAACTAGGGTAGGCACTCCCCAGAGATAATCTGCTAACTCCTTCAGATTACGTACGGGTTAATTAACATTGTCTGCAGTGATACTAAAACATTTGCTCTCATTGTTCTTAAAGTCTTATATCTCGTATGTACCTGTCAAATCATCAGCTTTTGGAAAAGTTGTTAATTACTTACACACTTACATAATATTATAGTACTGCATGGGCTTGTCACCTTGTCAGTGGCGGCTGGACGACTTTCTAGGTGGTGGGGTTTAGCCATTAATTATTATATACATACCTTCATTTTTTCTCATATTATGCATTATGTACCAAGCTATTTATAATTTTATTAATGAGTAAATCAGTAATTTTCCAAAATAAATAATATAGTTATCTGAGTGAGTCGTTGCTTAATCACATGTAAAAAGCGTGCTTAAAAATATTAACTTAATGAATATAGTAATTATTATAAACTTACTATTATCAGTTTTGAACAACTACATACAGCGAGCGTTTTTACTCACCTTGGGGTCATTTGATTCTCCACCCAGTATGCGTATACTAACGCGAATGCATTCCACATCCTTTACGGAACGAGATTTGTACCGCGGCGACGGGTTGGGCCTGAGTGACCCCGGTCATCGAAAATAGACGCCATTGCTTTTCCTGATTTGTACAAGGTATCACAGTGAAATATGGCGTATTTAATTGAATTAATTTAACGAATCCTGGGTCTGGCAAGTACACATATTGTTTTTTCAATTTGTGTATGAGTCAGAGTATGGACCTAATAGGTTGAGCAAGTGGCTAACATCCGTTTCTCGTAAAAACAAAATCTGTCAATACAAACTTCCACTCTGTGGAGGCCCACATTATGATCCTATTATGATCGGACATGGTCGAATCAATCAATCAAGTTATTACATAATTTACAATCATCGCTTCATTTATTTGTAATAAATATCTAATAAAATTGCGACTGGTTTAGATGGATAAAATAAATTAAATATGTAGTTCATTTTAATCATGTAATTAAGTAGGTACCTATATTATGAGTTATGACAATGATAAAAATATCCGACACGTATTTTTGACATGCTAACGATGTGGGGAAGGACCCTACGAACACTTATCGTAGATCGTCCCTGCACCTTGTGTTCTTCCTACTTCTATTCTTGACGTCAAGATATAAAACGTAGTACGTCGCAAGAAGGAGGAAACACACTCAGTCACAGCCCATAAACCAAGTAGGTACGCTATAAAACTTACCAATAGTTCAATATTGTCTAGGATTTCTTTCCTTTATCTCCATTCAAACGCCTCTTATTGGAAAGAAGCCAGAAATAATGCTTAGTTGGTTTGAGGTTGAGTTTGTTACCTTGAGTGACAGTAATTTTCTGAATCTCATTCATATTGTTAAAACTTGAGATATTTATAATAAGATTCCCTTCCCTTTCATCACTTTAGCTGCTGTGTGATGTGATGAATGAAGGCGTCTCTTTACTCAGTTATATTAAACCTCAATATACGATGTGACGCCCACCGTGGAGCAGAGCCAAAAACTCTCGCACTTGTTCACGGGTCCTTAGTTCGAATTCCGCGAGTAAATTTTCCATGTTTTATGTCGGTTTAGAATTTAGATTCAACGCGTTAAGAAGATAAACTGGTAACCGACCATCTCTCATTAACACTCGACGCTAAAGACGCGCCAGGCGCGTGGGCATTAGATCTAATACTTGCACTGCTGACGAATTAATTACCACATTTAATTATCATGCTAATTGGTTCACGCCAGGCGTGTCTTTAGCAGTGACCGAGTTGTGGTAATTAACTAGTCAGCAGTGAATGAGTTAGTCTATCGATATACTTACGTCCACACTAGTAGACCTACTTATTCCCCTGGGCTCAAATAGTGAAACACTAGATTGACCACCCTTCGGGGATTTAGCCGAAACCGGCTTCTGGTAGTCTTAGTATTAGTATAATTTAGTAGATTAAAACAATCTGTTTATGTACAAATGTGACTACGTAGCTTTAAGAGTTAGGTATAAAATGTAACCTTCTACTTGCTCAAACGAATGTTAGCTGACCAAAATTCCGAGAAGGCAAACCCGATGGAATCGGTATTAGTTGTCGATACCTGGGCTGGTTTACATCTGAAACACTACTTCTGTCTTTTGGCAGGACGACAACCCGCGTCGGTTGCATTGTAAATTATGCGGTAGGTACTGTTATTATTTTTAAATAAAAACCGTCAACTTGTTGCTTATTCCGAGAACATCTTCTATTATTTTATTTCGCATCCAAAATACGATGTCTGCTATATAGTACTTATGTACTGAATGAAACACAGATACTCTCCACTCACTTCATACCTAAGCGAGCAACAACACGAAATAGTTGTTGCGTTCTTTTAAAGATTGAAAGTGTAATAATTCATGACCTCAGTGGCGTAAAAGGTTCCCAGGAGCTGGTCATTGCCCGTTTCCCGCAAAAATATGTTCGCGCCAAATTCGGCTCTCACCTTACCGGGTACGAAACTTATCGATTTCTCCCGTCGGCCCAAATATTATTCGCCAGCCATGCAGGAAAGCAGGCAGGCACTTGGTTGGCCTAAAAATTTACCCCGTGACCTTTGGACGCTCGCGAAAGGTCGATACACCCTTGACGAGAGGATCAGGATTATTATCAGTGTAATTTTTGTATTTATGTTTAAAAAAAATTGATTATGAACAAAGGTGACTAAAATTTAATATTTAGTCAGTAAGGTATGTAAAGGAAGGATATGACGTATCCAAACATTTTTGTAGATAAAATTAATTGTACGTACCTCACTTTCTACTTCAAAATATCTATACTAAGTAATATTTGCTATTTCAATAATCGATGCTACAAAAGCGACCTTATGTCAGCAGTAGTTCTCACAATATGGCGGGTTGGGACATGTAGATTGACCGAGTGAAATGGCCCGACTTTATGTTTGTCCTGGGTGAACTAAGTTGTAGTAATATCAATCTATCTGCAGGCCTATTCTAACATATCACCTAACAAAAAAAGAGCTGATTGTGATATATATATATATATCACTTTACGTATTCTGGCGACTAATTATCTAAAAAAGTAAATCGTCTGAACCTTAGACTATAAATAAGATAAATACAGTCTGAACTGTCAAAAGGTGATCTTTTATCAGTCCCTCTCTTGGCCGTACTAACTTTTGGGAACGAAACGGAGTACGTCAATTTTACATATTGCGAATTGAGATGCAAGATTCGACTGTTGTACTGCAATCGCGATGATGTGACTAATACAATACTTGTAGGTTATGTTGATATGTCTGACGTGTCAATACAAAATTCTTTTGTTCGGCTCGTTACCGTCTAGACGGCGCTGGTTCGGCTTTATCTGCTTGTGTTCGGACATGTCATGAACATGTCTACCAACCTACATTTTCGCCGTATTATGAATTAGAGATAGCGGCCGATTCCTGTTTTGTTTATAGAATGTCTTACGTGTTAATTTTGGCATTTTGGTGTAGCAGGGTTTGCGGGGCGGGCGTGCAGCGCAATAGGTTTTCAAAAATAAGCTTAACTTTGTTTTTTAATATACATAGTGTAACTACACTAATTTAAATAGTATTTTTTAAATATTAAATAATGTGCTCGCTCATCGCGTTATTGGTGTTATCAGTGTATTCTTTGAATTCAGAAACAATGTATCGATGTTAATGCAACGGGCTAATAAACGTAACTCATCAATAACGACGACGTACCTATTTAATGATGATCTTTGTTGATAAAATGTCAATGTAAATGTATTCAATTTATTTTGCTATCGCAATTTATTGTATCTGTTGTAATATTTAATGCATAAGTATTTTATTATGTTTTTGGTTGTGGAACATGAGTAAAAATGCCGTAATTGTCACTTTAAACCTGTCGATCAGTAGCGTGCATAATTATTTAATAATTACGTTATCGAGGGATCGTTAACTTTTGTTTATAAAGCATACATCCGGAAGTTGTTTGCTCAATGCACTATTTGCACTTTGAATGACAATCGTTTTTGTTTTTTTATGTGGTCCCCAGGATGTGTTCCGGTGAATATTAGCGACATTTTAATCTTTTTGTTGCACGGTGCAGTGTAAGTTAGCGTGTGAAATAAACCCCGACAACTAACTGTCATTATAAAAAATATAAATAATAAATATAAAAAGCTAAAGGTATTAAGCGCTTTCTCCAACTAGCTTTATAGCTAGTGATATTATTGTGTTAAATACAAATAATTATTAGAGTATAGATGTTAGAATATTAGATAAATGCAATGAAAAATAACAGTGTTTGGTATAATTAATTTTAAAGATGTTTATTTTTAAATCCAAGGTTCTCATTACAAATACATACAGTTTAATCCTTCGTAAACAACTCGTTTGACACGGAGATTAAATTTATACAGTTCTATCTTCGTATTTTACATTGCTAAAATTTAATTTTGCAACGTGACGAATTTCTCGTTGCGTTCGTTTTATACAGCTGCGATTTCGCGCGAAAACTGTTTTTAATTTAGACATTTTCCGGCAGGGGCGGATTGGGGCCGCTTTGATTCATTTGAAGTTTGACTTAGCCATTGATATTCATATTAAAAATATAAGTTTTCTCTTCCCCAATTATTATCTGTTCTCCACCGACAGTCACCACACACAAGCTTATGATAATGCCATAATACATAATTATTGTTTTTGTTGAAATAATTGCATGTATTTTACAATGGCGTGCGGTGTCTTTTGAGATCGGGCAATGCTTTTTCAAGAGCAAGAAAAGATAATTTGAAATCATAAGAAGTATTTTGGGATATTATTATAACATTTGTTATGCAGGATTTTAATTTTTTTTAAATATTATTACCACACCATTCCAAATTTGATCCCATAGGTAGCAGTACCGGATAACTAGTATGTCAAATCAATTTATTTTTTTGGTTTTATTGACACTTACAATATTAACATATCGACACCTCCTTATCACACACCCCACCATCAATTTATTATATCAATCAGCAAAAAAAATACGATTTCAGCATTAAAAATTAACGTTGTGATGTCATTAAAATGTATTAAAATCGTACTACTGAAAGTATAATTTTGCATTATACTTTTCTTATTATACGTAGGAGGTGTCGATATTATGAAAAAAAGTATCTAGTAATAATAAAATTAAGGCGTGCGCCGCATCCACATCTATAAACCGCACGCCACTGATATTTTACTAATTAGTGAGCATTTCTTAGTCAATATCCCGAATCAACGTAATATTACTATCCATGTTTTATTTTAGTCAAGTCAAGTCATCATAATAATATACGCGTGATGTCCACATTAAATTTATTCCAATATAAATTTGTATTGGCCTTGCGCCAAAGCTAACATTTTTTCCTCTCCATCTGGTTAATTTTACTCAATATATAATTAATTTACATATAAAAATAAAATACAAAGCGGCCGGTATCAGAATTCATAGCCCAGCGAGAGAATGGTGAGTAACATTATAGATAGCCAAAGTTTCTCGGTTCAATGATACGTCATATTATGCGTTGAGCAGGTTTACGTTGATTTTTTGTAAGGAAATGTTTATTTTTATTAAATTTAACACCTATCGTCCGTCTTCTATTTCCGTTTTTCTTTTGTCGTGAAATGCGAGAGATACACTTAAGTTTTTTTCTCATTAAATGCCTCGGTCATGGTATAGGCATGGTGTCATTGACTTTCATGATGTCGTGACTCGTCGATGGTGTAGATGCGGTAGTAGATAGATTATCACGTGTTTTACTGTTTCCTCGCCGCTCCAGTCATGGTTTTCGGGATCAGTGTATTATCCTCCCTTTTTTAATATGTATTATTCATACTTCTGATATCTCCACATGTTGTTAATTTAGATTTTTTTTTTGTTTTTGTTTATGTACCTATTTTGTCAGCTGAAAGATTGTGGGCCCTAAAGGTTTGTAGGCCCTTCCTGTACCCCGTTCTAGTGCGGACCGGCCTACTGGTCACTTAACTTTTGCGATGCGATGGTCGATGCCTGTAGGTCTTGGTCGCTGACGGATATCTTCATTTATGATTTTATCCCCCTTGAGCATTGATCGTTTCATTGCTCTTAATCTGCATATGCACTTAGATGGCGGTTTTGGTTCATGCCTTAGAACCTCATGATATCACGATGGGTATAGGCAGTGGCAGCTTGATGACTTGACGTCTTTCTAGGTGGTGGGGTTTACCCATTAATTATTAAATATACACACCTCCATACTTTCTCGTCGTTAATTAATCACATCTAAAAAGCGTGCTTAAAAATATTAACCTAATTAAAAATAATCATTATTATATACATACCATTATCATTTTTAAACAACGACATACAGCAACCGTTTTTACTCACCTATGGGTCATTTGATTCGCTCCCCAGTATGCGTATACTAACGCTAATGCATTCACATCTTTTGTAGAATGAGATTTGTACCGCGGCGGCGACTGGTGGGACTGAGTGATGAGCGAAAAATAGATAGTTTTCTTAATTTGTACATAGGTGTCACCGTGAAATATGGCGTATTTAATTAAATTAATTATTTTAATACCGCGTAATCATCATTATGTTATTATATAATTTACAATCATTGCATTATTTATTTATATAATTATAATAAATATATATATGAAATTGCGACCGGTTTAGATGGATAAAATAATTTAAATAGTTCGGTTAGTCGTGTAATTAAGTAGGTAGGTATATTATGACAATGGTAAAAATATCCGACGTGTATTTTTGACATAAAAACGATGTGAGGATAGTCCCAACGAACCCTTAAGGTAGAGCCGCCCCTGCGTATATTTGTCATACCGCCTTGTTTTGGATTTACTATATAACTCCTTGGACTGATTCGATTCTGTCGAGCTTTGACGGACTATGATTTAGCGGTTTTGATTTATATCAGTTTAGCGGGGTTCTGTAAATAATAATCAGTCTGTGAAATTGTGAGTTATTTATTTTGACTTGTTGATCCGCCGGACGTCCGCTCCACAAAATGTACCAAAGCGTTTTGCGTCAAAAAATATTTGGCGTGCGAGCGAGGCGGATGGTTTTATTAGTGGGAAAGAATTATACATTGGGTACAAAATAGAACCGGAAGTTTATGTTTTTCCGATGACGTTTACGAGGGAAAGGGACGGGGCAACGTTCGGCGAAATGTCTGCAATGTAGCTTAATCTAATGGCTATGGCACGGTTTCTGATTGATGCAATTAGTCTCGTTATCTTTGAAATTTTGTATTAGGTAGGTAAATTCTTTTTTAAATGAAACAGTAACTTACCTATGGTTTAAACCAGGGGTATTCAAGCTTTTTATACCTACCGCGCACTTCTTTATCTCTGTTAGTAGTAAAATTTTCTAACCGCCCACCGGTTCCACAGTAATAGTGAATTATAAAGTAGGGTAGTAACTTTACTTTGTCAAATTTTTAAAGCAGAATTACAACAAGCTAAAGCATATTATAATAATAATAAATACTCACCAAATAGGTAGGTACTTTATGTCAGAATTTCGCTAAGTTCAATCAATATCATTAAACTGAATATCATTTTCAACATATTATTTGGATATAAGACAGGCATAACGTGAACTAAACTTATGCAAGGGCGATACAAATAGTATATTTTCTGAAATTTAAATTGTCACGGGGAATTTTATCAAAACAATGAAAATGTTTTTAAAACACCTACCGCCCACTATGAAATCTGGAACGGGGAACGAGGAACCAGGTTGACTACCCCTGTCTTTACTAAACTAAACTTTAAACTTTAAATCTTTTTTTATCGGCTTCTGTAGCTAGTTTTATATCGAAAATGTGCGGTATTGTAGTATATAATATGTGGCTCAATTCCCTCACTCCAACTTATTGGAATAATCCCTAAAAAAATGTTCAGTATCGTTTTTCTCTGACCAAATTTCGCCCGAGCAACTCGCTCTACTGGTCTATCCGTATAATAATCTAACCATATAAATTCATTCCGATTTGTTTTTCGGGCGATACAACAGTCGCAGCAATATTTAATTCTACTTTGTAATAAATTTCTAAAGTTTTGTGTGCATTGTTTTAATTGTCAAATCCATTTACCTACCTATAAATAAATCCATTTCCCTGATACTATAGTGGTAAGTAACCGGGTGGGGGAGGTTGCGCTACCTACATATAAATATAAATGTAATACATATTTTTTTTTGCGAATACTTCACAAGATTTTAGAATGTAACATTTTTATTATACAAAATTCAAGATTTTTTAAATATATATAGCATACTTGCGTGTATTTATGAGATGTATCCAAATTATGAACGTATATTCTGAATAAAAGTACCCATGTCCGGAAACTTGCACGTCTGCAGTTCGCCGTATCACACTTCACCGTGGTCGGAAATATATGGCCGTATATTAAAGACCGTCCGACCTCTTTGGGTCGTATAGTACTGAGATAAAATTCAGGTCTAAATAAAACACGGTTCTTCTCGGCTTACACTTTACAGGAAGCCAGCAGCACACAGAATTTGAAAATAGCCGATATACTGGATTATTTGTTAGGTTAGGTTTTCATTCTTGAGTTCATGAATTTTGCCATAATCGGCTATGAAAATTGAATTAATGTTCATATGAAATCTAATAAAATTGGAGACAGTATAATATACAGTCATCTCTTTCCGATGAGAAAGCTCACGGTGAAATATTTTACGTCCAATTTACATGTAACCAAAAGTACCTACCCAAAAAAGTTTTACACTTTATATTTATTCAAATTCACACTTCAAAGAGTCTTCACTAAGGCCCGTTTCGGACGGGACACCGGTGTCGCGCTCGATATAGGTACTATATGAGGCCTTTGTATTATGTTTATGAACGCCCCAGGGGCCTTATGTTAGAACTTGCGAGTCGTGTGAAACATCGTAGTCATTCGCGAAAGTGACGTAGGTTATCGAAATAAGGCATGTCGAAACTTATCACTACCTGAATTAGTCATAATCTGTGTCGACAATATTGCCCATACCAAAGGGCACTCGTGACCATAGTCCCCCATACGAGTTGAGTATGTGAGCATGCGCACTGATGTCTCGCGCCGATAACGCAGCTTAGTTTTCAACTGTCAAATAAAAGTGAAAGGTTAGGCTGCGAAAAGATAGTATTTTATTATTGGGCTCGCGAGAATAATTACCTACATATTATTATTTTATATTTCGCCAAAGCATTGCTATAGATTTGTATCGTTCACCCAATTATTGTAAAATATGTCAATCCCATAAATAGTTACTTTTGCGGCACTTTTAGGATCACGTAATCATCCGCGAAACAGATCAAATAATTATGTTAACTTATGTCAAAATGCTTTTTCACTCAGTGATGCACTATTTATACGTAATTTTCGATTAAACAAAGAGCTTGTGAGATATATTTTACAAATTCTCACGCCATATAGGTTTATTAGGTAGGTATCTTAAGTTTAATGTTACTACCTACCTACAAGCGTGAAGAGTTTACGTTTACAATGCGAAAAAATGAATATGGTTGTATAGATTAAAATTAATCAAAGACATAGAAGATGTATGTTATATTTTGACACATTATTACGTTTATAATATTATATCCATGGAGAATTAAAAAGTCGTAGGTAGGTATAATGTTGAGACGGACATAACCTCACCTACCTCATTTCAATTAAGATCACTTAATTGAAACCTCTCCATTCTTTTGCTACTTTTGCACGACGAAGGACGTGAATTCATGTACATATTATCCGATTTCCATGTTTATTTTGATATTTCGTTTCGTATGTGACAGTGACCTTGAAAATCAAAACGTCAAAATGAATGAGTTCGCTGACGGAAAGAACACGGCATTACCAATTTATAAACAATAAAGATGCCGAATTATTATATTATCTATTCACAATGTTACTTAATACTCTGTTATCTTGAGTTCAATTAATTATGTTAATGTTTTATAATGGTTTGTAATGAATAAATACGAGGGTGGGTCAATAAGTCCTTAGAAAAGCCGACAGGTGGCGCGACTAGTACTGCAAGCGGTTTGTTTTCATGCAGCGGCACTACCGATTCAGTATGCTGCGAAGTTTCAATCAGATTGGTCGGGTCGTTGTGTGTTTCTCGTACATTTAAAAAAAAAAATTGCTTGTGGAAAATGGAAAAATGGAAAATGGAGAAAATTGAGTTTAGAGTTGTGATTAAACATTTTAATATAAAAGGGTTAACAGCAAAGGAAATAAAAAATGAGTTGGATTTAGTTCACGGCATATCTGCTCCTTCACTTGCAACTATTTATAACTGGTTAAATGAATTTAAACGTGGTCGTACATCAACAAAGGATGAACCACGCTCAGGACGTCCTGTAGAGGTGACTACACCAGAAATGATCAGTAAAATCCACGATATGGTGTTAAGTGACCGAAGATTAAAGTTGAGTGAGATAATTGAGGTTACAGGGATCTCAAAAGGTAGCGTCATTTCTATTTTACATGACAAATTGGGCATGAAAAATATTTCTGCAAGATGGGTGCCGCGTTTGCTCACAGTCGACAATAAACGCAGTAGGGTGGTGGCCTCTAAAGCCCTGTTGTCGCTCATGCAACGCAATCCGGATGAATTTTTTCGTCGCTTTGTGACTGTAGATGAAACATGGATACACCACTATACTCCCGAGACGAAAGAACAGTCAAAGCAGTGGATTGCGAAGGCAAACCATGTCCAAAGAAGGCGAAAACCGTAAAATCAGCTGGTAAGGTTATGGCTACTGTATTTTGGGATGCACGTGGAATTATTTTCGTTGACTATTTGGAAAAAGGAAAAACAATAACAGGGGATTATTATGCATCTTTATTGGACCAGCTAAAAAACAAAATTGAAGAAAAACGGCCTCATTTAAACAGGAAAAAAATCCTCTTTCATCAGGACAATGCCCGTGTTCACACATGTTTACGATCAATGGCTAAAATTGAAGAATTGAAGTTCGAATTGGTCGACCACCCACCGTATTCGCCAGATTTAGCCCCCAGTGACTTTTTCCTTTTCCCAAACTTAAAAAAATGGCTAAGTGGACAACGTTTTTTTTCAAATGAAGAAGTCATCGATCGGACAAATGCTTATTTTGAGGACCTTCCGAAAACTTATTTTTCTGACGGTTTAAAAAAAATTGAGAAACGTCTAACCAAGTGTATTGAGCTCCAAGGAAATTATGTTGAGAAATAAAAAAAAAATACAAAAATAAAACCTGTTTTAATGCTTTTTTCTAAGGAATTATTGACCCACCCTCGTACCTACATAAAAATAAATGTTATTGAAGACACTTGTTTATTTTGTTAAATCTTGTTTTACAGTGTAATAATATTATATGGTTTCGCATTTATGTAAGGTTATATTCTACGTACATATATCTATATCATAAATACTAAATCAATCGAATATTGTAGGAATTATACACAAACATAACCAACAAAAATAATGATTTCGTTTGACATTTCATTTTTGACGTTTCATCTTGTACCATAGACACCGATTTTCTCGGTTTTGGCGATGTTGCCAACTGGTCACTCGCGAATTAAAATAGTCCGTAGCGAGTGGCTTCAAAAATACGTATTATCGTATACGGCATGAAACGGGCGATACTAACTTGTCATCCCACACGGTTGTCGACCACACGAGTCGATAGTTACGAATTCGGGCTGCAGGCCTGCGATTTTCTAACTATCGACTCGTGTGTCACCCGACGACATGACGTAATTGTGACGTAAGCCAATACACACTCGAGGCAAGCCGCCCAACGCACACCGCTCACCATAGATATTATTATGCTGAAACACCTATTTGTGTATGGGGACAATGGATAACGCCAGTATTTGAGTAGCGTTAATTTCTCGAATGCTATTATCACTCCGGTAGTACGTCACAATGATGTCATATGACGTCATGTCGACCGGGCGACTTCAACTCGCAAGTTATAACATAAGGCCCCAGATCTAATGAGTCAATGCGTGTCGGTACATTTTTCCGTCGGCCGCTACATTCTCAAGCCGCCGATACACTTTTGTTTTTATTACCGCAGCCAGTCTTATGTTATAATTTATAACGCGAAATTATGCGTAGACTCATTAGCTCTGGGCGTTCATAAACATAATACAAAGGTCGCTTTATTCGAATACAAAGGCCTCTTATATTAAATCGCGACACCGTCTGAATCGGGCCTAATACAGCCATAAGAAACGAAAAATAATTCTTTGACTTTTGTCATGTTGTGTTTTTATTAAGTATTTGACTTTCAGACTTTTATTATATTTTGTTGTAATCAAAAAATTCGAAAAATACTTTTGCGAGATGGAAAATGAATTTTCTTGTAGTGTCGGAGAGGAGAGGAAATCCAAAAAGAAAAACAGCGATATTATAATATTATTTAAGAGGCTTTCTGAAGAACGAGGCTAAGGATAATTTCAGATAATTCGTCGGAAAATATCGCTCTTACTGGAAAAGTTGATTTGCTTATTATTCCGCTGATTATATCACTTTTTATACCGATGGAAAGAGATTTTTATTCATGTTATCACTACGCCATTAAGTATATCAAAGTACCAATGCAAAAATTGTCATGAAATGTTGATTGAAGTTGTCTCCAAGTTCATCCCATTCCTTCCAGTCTTGTGAGGAAATTCTAAAAGTAATTTTTCACTTGTATGTCAAGTTACAAATGGAATAACGAAACTTCAAAGGAATTAATTGCATACCTATTATGTAGATATAATAAAATATTTTAAAATCATTTTAACCATTTCTTTTATTCAACGAATAATTTACAAGATTTTTGAGCATGTAACATTCCATATATTGAACTGTGTCCGGAAACTTGTACGTATGCAGTTCGCCGTATCATACTTCACCGTGAAATGTTATATCGGAAATATTATATGGCTGTATATTGAAGACCGTTCAACCTCTTTGGGTCGTATAGTACTGACATAAAATCCATATCTAAATAAAACATGGTTCTTGTCGGTTTACACTTTACAGGAAGCCAGCAGCAAACAAATTTTGTATATAGCCGATATACTGGATTATTTGTTAGGTTAGGTTATCATTCTTGAAGTCATGAATTTTGCCATAATCGGCTATGCAAATTGAATTAATGTTCATATTGAATCTAATAAAATTGGAGACCGTATGGTATATGGTCATCTCTTTCCGATGAGAAAGCTCACGGCGAACTGTGTCACGGTGAAATGTTTTACGTACAATTTACATGTAACCATATTGAACATACATAACTTGAAAACATCTCAGGTATATAATAATACCCACTAGAAAAAATCATATTTGAAAAAAATACTATGCTCGGCGGGATTTGAACTCGTATAATTCATGTATGTCCTACTAGTTTAAATTGTCCCAATAAGATAGGAGGCTCGTAGTATAATTGGTTAATGCACTGTTGGCGCGGTCCCAGTGGTTATACGGGATCAAATTCGGTCGAGCACCGGTATTTTTTGAAATATGATTCTTTCTAGTGGGATGTTTTCTAGTTATGTTCGTCACTGTTCTGGCAGAAGACACTAATTCGAAAAAATGACATATTTAGTTAGTACCAAAATGTTCCTTATTTCAAACTTTACCGTCTGGAAACCTTCTTAATAAATAAACAGTCTTTAATTTAAAGTCATCCTTTTTACGATTACTTAATAAACTTACATGATAGACCATTATTTCAAACACTTTAACAACTTCAAAGTCAAATTACTCAAAACTAGTATTCTCCAGTTAGTGTGTTCTGCCAGAACAGAGACGGTATGTTTAATCATGTCTACTGTATTGTGTCTGGTCGAATAAATCAGATCTGTAATACGTTCAGTGTTCATATTGTGTTACCTCACCCCTTTACTTCCGCGATTCCAAATGAAAACATGTAATATTTAGCGCCGTGTTGGACGGAAATAACAAGGATTCAGATATTGCAAATATATAAAAAAAATATTTTAAATGAACGAAACTCCTTTTGTTTGTGTACGCGGATTACCTACCCTCGGACGAATCGTCGCAATATACTATGTATATTGTTGACTCTTTTTACCTCTTTACTTTATTACCTCTACTGTCATTTCTTAGCGGAAAGACATGTCAAAGATTTAAATAAATAACTACAGAACAGATTAATAAGACAGAAATGTGATAGCCAGGCGCTATGGATCAAAGCTTTGAAGACAGATTCGGTTTTTTACTTGTGTAACTGACAACCAGGCCATAAAATGCAGGAGATTTAAAGCTCGCCGAATGTCGTCAAATATTCACCATCATCACCACCAGGGGCGCGACAACCCGGTTTGGGTCCTGGCCTCCACCAACAGCTCCCTCCACCTGTCCCTATCCAGTGTGACCGCTTTCCAAGTCGGTACCCCCAGAATACGGCAGTCACTGGCAGCTCCATCCAACCGGCGAATCTTTGGCTTGCCTCTTCTTCTACGCCCTATTGAATTGCTGGACACCACTCTCTTTGCCGGTTCATTGTCATTCATACGGTGCACATGACCTAGCCATCGCAGTCTCCCAATCTTAATTGATTGAACTGCGCTGCAATCTTCGTACAGCCCGTAGAGCTCAGCATTATATCTTCTCCAATTGGTGTCGTCCCTGATCGGTCCATATATACGGCGGAGAATTTTTCTTTCAAAGATTTTCAGGGCTACTTCATTTCGCAGAGTTAATGTCCAGGTTTCCGATGCGTAGGTGAGCACTGGCTTTACAAGTGTCTTGTAAAGAGTGCTTTTAGTTCGGCGAGATAGCATGCGGGACTTGTCTTAACAGGCCAAAGTAGCATTTAGTCGCAGAAATGATGATTCTCTTGTTGATTTCTTCTGTAATATCATTATGTCGAGTTACAAGAGATCCAAGGTATATGAAACTGTCGACCATACCAAACTTGTATGCACTAATATCTAACTTTGGTGCGCCTTCTCGTGGTGTGACATAGACAGGCATGTATTTAGTTTTTGCCTCGTTTATTTTTAAGCCCATTCTTTTGGCAGAGGCTTCCAGTGCTGTGAATGCCTTTTTCGCGCCAATTCTGATATGGCAATCATATCATCAGCATACGCCAGCAGCTGTACAGGCTTAGTAAATATCGTGCCGCTGCCACAGGCATCAATCTTTGCATCCCGTATCGCCTTTTTTAGCGCAATATTGAAAAGAAGGCATGCCAGAGCGTCACCTTGCCTGAGGCCATTCAGTGATATAAATGGCTCGGATATATCCGCTTGAAGCTTTACCCGGCATTGTACTGGTGTCATTGTCATCTCTACAAGTTTAATTATTTTCGTCGGAATTTAAAATTTTCGCATTTTTCGTATAACCGGTTTCGATTAATGCTATCATAAGCTGCCTTAAAATCGATGAACAGGTGATACGTGTTAATATTGAATTTAGTGGTCTTTTCTAGAATTTGCCTTATAGTGAATATTTGAGTAAAACAAATCAAAGTCAAGTCAATCAAGTCAAATATTACCAATAATAAATACGCGGTTTCGTTGACGTGATCTGAAAACAATATTTTCTTTAAGTTTATTCACACCCACTTCTTATTTGTGTGTTTCTTGGAAATATTTAAAACTTATTTTTTTAAGTACAATTCCAACATTTCTGTGGTTTCAAGGTGTGACTTGAGTCAGTTAGGTTGAAACTGAGGTACCTAATTGGTTTTGAAATAAATCACAGTTTTCAAAATACTCTTGCTTACAAGTTAACTGGTGTAAGTATCTTTTTTTAATTTCTTTTACATTATTTATGTATAATTAAGTTTTTGATATTGTGTTATATTTAATATTTAAGTGTTTAAAATGATTTTTCTGTTTCTACAAGTTAACATATTTACCTATTTATTATGCTTACATGTGACAAAATCTATGATACACAAAAACAGCACAATTATTTACACACATTGGCATTAAAATCTTAATTTCGTTACAGATTTTTTATTACCACAATAAGTGAATGATGATAGAGAAATTGTGACAATAATAGTCCAAAAATGAAATAAATATAAAAATTCTAAGTCAATTCCGTTTACCTCCGTCCAATGGGTATCGTCGCCGCATGCATACATAATATTTTATATAAAAACAATATCCCGATTATAATGTGAACGGCACGTCATTTAGCGCCCCCATTAAAGAAACATAATATTTACCATACACGCGGCGCCAATCCCGACTCAAGAAGTGAGCAGCGTCCAATCGCCGGAAGAAGAAAAGCTGTCAGAAAAACAATCGGTCTGGCGTCAAATACGCCTGCACCGCCAGGGCCGGCGACAGCGCCCCTAGCAGTGTTGCCAGTTAACCCCTTTAAATGCCAAATATAGTCGTTTCGAATTGTTACTATTGTTACCCTTTAGCTTTGGGTGGACTAGTGTACATATTTTAATCATTGATGCAGCAGTAAATTCTACATAATATTACGAGTCAACATATTTTAACGTTAATATTAAACTATTTTACAACGTTTTTCTTAGGTCGTATTCTTATTTGTCCGGTGGTTCTTTCTCCGGTACAAATCTTGCAATCGATTTTTAACTAACTTCCTGACCAGCTAGACATTTGAAACTTTTAGAATATGTCATAACACGATGCCAATGCATTTTTTTATACTTTTAGCTATCTTTAAGTAGAATTGAATTCATTTTCAGTTAAATCTGTTTTATACGAAAAGTTATTTCGACACCATTATTGGTTGCTAGGGGTCTGGGGTCCTACTAAATTATTAATATATACATGCGTTACTATGAAAATCAATATGACATTTCAGTATTATTTCTATCAAGTACAAATTTTTTTGAGCTAGCCAAGTCAAGTTTATATGATTCAACAGAAAATTTAAAAACGTTTTATATGAAAAGTTCTTTTTATCATGTAATTATTTTTTATTTAAATACACAAGATTTAGGAATGTTTCTATCATTTTTACACCCTACCTAAGTTTCTTGACAGTTGTGTAATGAATGATCAAAGACTATCTCTCACCTATGGTAATAGTGTGCTATTTTTTCAGCAGAAAATATGTTGATTTAGACTTGGTCAATGATTGTAATATACACCTACTCGATACCAGCGACTACTATAAGTAAATCAGAGCATCCCAACCGTTGTACCACCAGTTGCTGTTGCATACAGTAACGTTGGATTAACTAAAGAATTCATAAACAGTCATATTTTTTTTTACTAAGAATAACAAGCGGTTCTTTCAAGCATCGACCGGAAAATGTGTTACATATTTTATCTCATTGAAATAATAACTGATGTACATACATAACTATTATTTTACTTTGTACATGCTAATTGTTTTTAATCTCAGTCCATTAAAAAAATCTACTCAATTTTAACCAAGTTTTTTTCATACCTATTGATGAAAAAAGAATTTCATTACAAATATTTGTAATACTGGTTATTTCTTTACATTAAATTAATATGCATTGAGTATTAGATTATATTGTATATTATAAGGTTATTTATTTTTAAGGTTGGTAAGCCCTGTTTGTAAGGGTCGTGCAATATTGATCCAGTTGAATTCCTCTCTGTTCTGGGTTTAATAAGTTTCAAAATATAACCTAATTGATTACTAGTATTTTAATAAATAATAGCGATCATATTTTTCTTCCCATCTCCCAAGTTCGGCCACCTGGGTGCAGGCAACAATGCCGGCCTTTGGCTCCTTCGCCGGGGCGCGGAGACGGTGGAGCGGGGTGCCCGTGGCGTCGCCGCCGGGGCGCCCCGCCCGGGGATCGATACTCGCGTGCGTGCGCGACCTGCGAAGCCTACTTACCACCTTTTGCACAACAGCCTATTTTTCCTTTTCATTCGCGTACTGCGGACGGGAACAAATGCTTCCCGCCTGAACAGTTATTTTTGGACTAGTCCACAGCTGATTTATATTATTTCTGTAACTGAATGAAAATAACTAAGCACTTGATACGTGTTTTTTCCAGTAAATGCTCTTATAATACTAACACCCTTTAAACTTATAGTGAGCATTTGTTCTTAACTTGTATCCTTATCGTCTTTATATAAATAGATTAATCACTTATTTTACCCCAATATAAGTTATAATTTAATTAACTCACATTATTTTTAAATCATTAATAATATAACTTCTAACGGACTTAAGTTTTGTACTATTCCATTTGAGCAGTTTTTTGCGATCCGGGTTTCGCCTTTCGACATCTTCAGGCACTATATACACTCACCAAAGGGCAAATATACACTGACTACGAATACAATTAACTCTAATTTATATAACAAATCAATACATATAAAGTAGGTAAAAACTTTATCACCTACCTATTAAGTCAATAAAAAAATATATAACAAACAAATTATGAATAGTTTGTAAAAAAACCCTCTACCTTCTCAATAATAATACACTCGATAAACATATTATATAAATCGTCAAAATCTAATAATAGATCATTAGTAATTAATTATAAACAATAAAAATGCTACACTCAAGAGGTGTAAAATCGTCCATTCTGGGAACAATGGTAACATATTGGGAATTAATGGAGTGTTAACTAATGAGGTAGGTATATCTATATCAGTCTTAAAAAGTTATTTGTTAAACAATTAATATTAAATAATATTCTTACATGATACCTACTCATTCAACTACTTACAAAATTCCTACTAATTCCTACAAAATTCAAATTCCATCAAGTACCTTCGGTCGATAGTATTAAAATTATAATATTACTGTTTTGCATTTTGAAAAGCCTTGTTTACAAAAATTAAAAATTGCTTTTGTCAAAAAATATTGTAGACAATAGACATGGCACTTTGATTAATAATGTGTTATTTGTTATATAGATTCGACTTTCGACGCTTACTGATTTATGATTATCTATAAGAATTTAAACTTCACCCCTAGCTCAGACAAATCTTAGAAAATGCCTAGCAGTACCGAATGGGATTCGAATACACATATTTCACTTTGCACGGTTAAGAACACGGATGAGTGCTATTAACAAATTAAACTACTGACCGAAGTGTGAATTTATAATAACTATGCTATCTGAGATATTTTAAATTCCGTCAAGAAATTGTTACAAACCTTCTAAACTAAAAATTAATCTCATTACTTACTTGATTTATCGATAGCTACAGGACTACAAACGGGAGTAATCCAAATTTAGTTTTGACGGCCGTACATATTTAGAATTAGGAATTCTTAAATCTTCAGTCCCAGTACTGCATTTAGTCAGCGGCGGGTTTCTTTGACGCAATCAATTCAGCAGGAGATTTAAAAGGGGCCTCGAAACAGTTCAGACCAGACACGCAATTATTACATTAAGTAGATGCGTATTTCTCACAAATTGAATATAAAATATTGGCCAAAATCACAATAAAATGCCTGCAACTTACATACCACTCAAACAGATATGTACTTGTAAGCAAAACCACTATTATGTGTCATCAACGTCATCCTTAATAGTATCTAATGAATTTTTGTTTTGAGGTTTTCATATTTTTTTTTTATTGTGGTGGGACTCTAAATAAGTCGTTGCAAATCCCCAAGCACGCCACTGCATTCAATATTGAATAAAAACAATTTGATTCTTCCAATAATAATATAACAAAACACCTTAGACTATAGATACATATATATAGAGCAAAACACGCTGTTGGAATAAGGAAATTATTTCATACGGCTGGTGTACATTTAATACGAAACGACAATCAAATTGAATTATACCTACCTTCACTGAAGAGGCGAAGCAGAGATAATGACGTTTTCGTTTATTTTAATGTTATTGTTAGGGTAAGTATTGCTAGGGGACACTTTATGGTAAGTGTTGCCAAATATTTCGAACAATGTGTACCGTAAAATAAATGGATTAATATACATTTTAATAAACACATGTTAATATGAACGGAGTGCCTACGGCAGTGGTCTCCAGACGCAATAAGGATGTGAGCTACTTTCAGAAATTGTCTGATGAGCTACTAATACATATTCCTTCTTTATAATTTTTTATCATCGTCCGTTATCGTACTCGTACCATACATAATATTATTATATTACTTAAAATAAATTAGGACATTGGACTTCCAATAAAACATAAAATGTGTACTTTAATTATTTATGTATAAAGAAAATAATAATTGAAAAATAGCTTGAAATAAGTGTGAGTAAAAGTAAAAATAATTAGCGAAAAGAATAGCGTTCACTTTCCTCCACAATTTTTTCAATTCTCGGTGAGTACCTTATCACTCCCATCCATCCGAATGCAGTTATCAAGATGTACATCTGTGAGTCTATTTCTATATTTTTAACCACATTCATAGTGGAAAACGTTGATTCACATATTAGTAGGTAGAACAAAACAATGCCGTCATTTTGAGCGCAATTCTATTTAAATTTGGATACTTTTCTTTTGGGACGAAAGGCCATACGGTTTTCACAGTTGACGTAACACTCTTAAGCCAAAGTGTATGGCGCAGTTCCAATGTCATTAATATGGACGAAGCATCTAGAAAAAAATGACACTCAATTTTTGTCGGGTCTGCCGAATGGCATAATCTGTTCTAACGCCATTACAATAAAGGTGATATTGCTATAAATTCCCGATGCTTTTTGTTGGGTCTGCCGAATCGTTCAGTTCGAACGGGTTCGCTCAAATGAACATTGATACTAGAAACACTTCTAACGCCTTTTTACGCCAATACCATTACAATAAAGGTGATATTGCTATAAATTCCCGATGCGTGATATCGCATAATGGAAATTGCGTGATGTCTACCTATGCATGTGCGAATGTCGCTATGCACGAATTTACTTGCTAGCTACTGTATTGAGTGCGTTGTCCATTAATAATGTCATTGCGCAGTTCCCATCGTAATACATCGCTGAGTGTCTTCTCTAATTTACTTCGTCTGTACGCACAAATCGTAATGCCAAGAAATTCATATTACAACGGCAACCTGTTAAGCATTTCCTTGAAACTTAGTTCGACAAATATTTCATTTCGGAGTCCAATAATAAAATTTGGAGTCAAATTTATAAATATGATGAAATATCCTACGCGAGCTACCGAAAATGCTGCCGCGAGCTACCGTTTGGCGATCACTGTCCTACGGTCTTTAAACTTTAGTCTACATTCGCTACAATAAAGCCTAATCCAGACCAATAACCTGGGCATCGCACAGTGGGTACCTACGTAAACAGTCAAAGTATGACAAAAAAGACAGTTAAAGCTACTAAGATTATATAGGGTAAAAAAAATCGTTTTATTTTCTTTCCATGGGAATTGCAACCCTCCAGCTACTCATAAATAATTTTAAACAAAGGTAAATATCACCTAAAAGCTAACATTTTTTTTCATGGGTAGCCAGTTACGCACGAGTTCTAGGTGCGCCATGCCAAACCAAACATGGGAAAGTTTGCCCTCATTACGGTCTGCGATGGGCGGGTGACACCGGAATCCGTCGTTCAAATCTTTAATTTCACTAAAATTTCAATAGAATCCGTCACAAGGGCGGGATCGTCCGCTATTATAAATGATGCAGTACCCGCCCTTGTGTTTTTAATGTGAAATTGAAATTAGCATTGACAAGTCATCAAACAAACGCTAGTCCACTATATTATATTATTATATGGCTATGAGTGTTTCACAAGTATAGTGAACTAAGTCCACTCTGGTTGTTTTTGAGTATGCTAAGTTCAAACATAATATTTGAGTATTTCTTATTCTTTAAGGGTATGTTAATCATTAACTTAAATGTCCTCAAAATATCACTTTACAATTGCAATCATACCCTTACAGAATTACTCATATGTTTGGCATGACTGCGAATGACTGACAAATTAAAATTCGGACCAGTTTTGGCCAGGGAACTCAGAAATAACTGGAACTGAAATACCTAACGGGTAAGGAGAAGCAGGCAACCGATCTCGAGTAAGGAAGAATACGGGATAAATTTAATCACGTCATACGTCGAATACTGACAACTGCTCTCGGTTTATGCATTGAAGCTCATTTAATATTGGTGTATTACACACACTATTGCACGTCTATAATGCGTGGTTCATTTTCGTAGGACACTCATACATTGATAACCCTGCGTCAAACTGTACTGTATTGGTATATAGCCTATCGGAATTATATTTATTATCTGTTCTGTGGGGACAGCAGTGGTCTGGACATATCGTAAAACCACCAATAATTATATCGGCGAAGCAAAGAAGTTCAGGAGGTGTAAAAGCTAAAATTGGGGAGGCTTTTATCCGATTGTGCTATTGCCACCACCATTTGTACATAAGTATGATATTTCCCCCAGACGCAGATAAGTTGACCCCAACATACAGAAATAAGTGGTTAGTCGTGTTATTTATTTTAGTGCCATAAGTTGTCATAATATATTTTTCCTCAAATATTATTTAATGATATCTTAGCGATAACAGCGCCATATCAATACTTTGGGTAACGCTAAGAAAATATATTTAAATAATGTTAATATTTACTCTCTTTATCTTGTGTTTGACGCTTATCGTACACATAATCATTTTAATTTGATACTGAAATATCTTACATTTACATGTTACACTTGTTTGTTCTGATAGCCGAAAGAGAAAATCAAGTATGGGACGTAGACACCCAAAATGTGGCCAATACATATTTTGTTTCATGTATTGTTAATGTTTTTTTTAAATTTAGACTGCCACTTTGATCATCTATTAAAAATATAGATCGGTGGTGAATATAATATGATAACTACCAGTAGTGTGCGGTCCGTAGATCCTGTAGATGAGGAGCATCCCCATAAACATTCGATAACATGGTATATAGGTCAATCAAACGTAGAGTTAGGTATTTCCCGAGAAAATCTCAATCTCGAGATTCGGGATTCCCCAAAATGATGAAATTTTGAATTCTCGAGATTCGGGATTTCCTGAAAAGAATTCTCGAGATATCGGGAAATTTAAGAAAAAACCTGTAAAAATCCTAAAATCAGTATAAAAACAGACAAATTCCAAAAAAAATATGTTTTTTTTTATTTATGTAAGACAAACAAAATAGAAGTAGGGAAACAAAAATAATACAAAACAATTTCAAAAAACACAGACGCATCAATCAGACGGCCAATCGCTGCGTCTGACAATCGCGTACGCTTTTGAGACACAAAATTCCCTGATGTTGCAAAAATTACGCTCATTTTGAGTCGACGTTGGCTTAATTATTGTGTTAAATGCCCCGATCAGTCTTTGAACGTTTTGTGTTTTCTGTCCACTTTTTTTTATATAGAAAATCGTTTTTTCAATTAATATTTGATAATAAAGAAAACCCGAATCCCGAGAAAAGATTCTCGAGATCCGGGATTTTCCGTAATGTTAATAATTTCAATTCTCGAGATTCGGGATGGAAAATCTCGAAAATTTCTCGAGAATTCCCGTCGGGAAATTACCGAAACCCAACTCTAATCATACGTATTTGTTTTCGTTGAATTAAGAATACATAGTAGGTACACATATTGTACGTTCATTTTTTAAAATTCATTAAGCCCTTACCTAACCCAAACTATGATAGATAAAAAATATTATTCTACCTATTAAAGTATCCAAAGTTATATATGATTTAATTGCATAATTTTAGATAATTTATAAGTCGACGAGTATGTTTTGACTATACTATCTATTATTACTAGGGTTTAATTGAATCTTAAAACCCTAACTACTACCTAACTAAATTGCAGTCTTATTTCAATAAAAACAAATACGATACTGATAGGTACTTGTTATGCAATCATGAATGATACATTATTTATTGAAGTTTGATTAATCATACGTTGCAACTCTACAATCTATACTATTTTACGAATCGCTCACAAGATCCAATTAGTGAGAAATCCTAAGTTGATGTTATTTAGCAAATAGTCTATAATTATATTGTTTTTTTTCATCATACGCTAGTACTACGTAGCTATCTATACTGATTTAATCGTCCACGAATTATCACGGAGGTGTTACTTAACAAATTTTTGTTTTAGGTGAAATGGATGTTAGTTACTTGCTCAACCAATTGAGTCCATAATCTGTGCGCATCATAGTAGGTATAAAGGTAATTTCTGGAAAAAAACTGTTTTTCGTCTCTATTAGATAGTATCGTCTCTGTTCTGGCAGAACACACTAACTGGAGAATACTAGTTTTGAGTAATTTGACTTTGAAGTTGTTAAAATGTTTGAAATGGTCTATCATGTGAGTTTATTGAGTAATCGTGAAAAGGATGACTTTAAAATAAAGACAGTTTATTTATTAAGAAGGTTTCCAGACGGTAAAGTTTGAAATAGGGAACATTTTGGTATTACTAACTCAATATGTCACTTTTTCGAATTAGTGTCTTCTGCCAGAACAGTGACGGTATTTTTGGCATGTTTGACGTAAAATTATATATTATTACTTGTTTAAAAATTTTCGCTGCATCAGATTTATAGTATAGTACCTAGGGGCGGCAGGTTATATGAAAGTATGGTGAAGCAGGCTAGTATGGTGAAAAAGTATGGTGAGGCAGGCTGGTAATCAAGTTGCGGCAAAATTTCCACGTTAACATAATATTATATGGGTACGTTATAATGACCAAAGTAAATCCTCCCTGATGCCCTGCATTCTTTTTATCGCGTCGCTATTTCTCGTAAGTTGTCGGCTATTGTTGGCCTGCTTCATTCAGTTGTATGAGAAAGCCGATTCTTTGCCCCTCTTTTTATTTAATATCTCTATGTATAGTACGGTTGGTAACACTAATTGCAGCAAACAATTTCAATACACCTTCGAATCGCCTATGGTGTCAAATGTTGAATGATTTATCTACACTTGGCGTTAGTATCTATTATATGCATAATTACACATTCATTATTATTGAAGTGTGTAGTTGTTGTTATTCTTTTCGTTTATTATTACGCTTACCTCCGTTCGACAGACACTCATCGCCGCTCCTGCGCATCTATTCTATACACAAGACAGCTATCGCCGGCTATCGAGGGTAGTTTATCATATTATTTATGTATTGAGGTATTATTTGTTACTATAAGTTAGCCGTCTAAACTGTCGACATTGTCTATCTCGATCTAAAAATTAACACAACCAAGAGAAGTGCTGTTAAATCATACCACTTTTTGACAGTTCAGACGGTTAAGATAAGTTAAGACGATAGCAGCCTTGTGTATACAATATATGCGCTTGTAGATGTTACGTTTTTACCGGTCTGAAGGTGTGAAGATACTGCAGGCACAAATAAAAATATTTGGCGAGAGCTTGCATGATCTGAGTTTTTTCAATAACTGTTTCTTGCCATGAAGGCACTTTCAAGTGCATGATGCAATAATTGAACGTAGTTATGTAGAATGTAGCCAGTCCACAATAATGTCGAGATAATGGCACTTTAGTAACAACATGATTGTTAAAAATGTATGTAAAATGTCAAATTGTAAATAATATTTTATTTCAAGAATAATTTTTTTGCGGCTTGGCTATTTTCAGCAGAATGTAGAGAAAACCTTCTCGCATTTGATCTATATCATATCTCATTTATTTTTATTTTTTGTGGACTGGCTACTTTCTGCATAACTATGTCCAATTTAATCCGAAAACTTGAGCATGAGTAACTTCTTAATACTCCTACGGATATCGAAATTCTATCTGTCGTACCTATCTATATTGGCTTCAGTTTATACAACTTCAGGCAATCAAGAATATGGGCGGGCTATGGGCTTTGTGTGTCAACAGTGTCCCTCCATAGGTAAACATTTCCTGTTTAAGTATACCTACCTGCATGCATAAGTAGGATATATTGGCTATAAAGGCGGGGGAATTTACCTGGGGGTTATAAAATTGTTACTTGAATATATTTTTAATGCTCTATTTTAAACGTTATTCTTTTTTTAATCTATCATATTAATACAATATGTACGCACAGGGAAAAAAATGTTGCAAATCTAATAAAATAATATATCATGGTTACCATAACCATAAAGTATACCATAAATTATTTTAATGGTTTATCGAGCGAGGTTGGCGACTTTTTCATTTGTGAACTCTGTCCACGCACACATTACCATGGTCGATCCTAGTAGGATTATACGGGCCACCATAACCTTCAAATTCGTTCACACCTCATGACTAAACTATCATACAGCAGTAGGTAGGAAAATATTCTGTACTGCAACCAATGGCATTAATATGGACGAATCATCTGGGAATAAAAATGACACTCACTTTTTTGTCGGGTCTGCCGAATGGCATAATCTGTTCTAACGTCATTACAATAAAGGTGATATTGCTATAAATTCCCGATGCTTTTAGTCGGGTCTGCCGAACGGTTCAGTTCGAACGGGTTCGCTCAAATGAACATTGACACTAGAAACACTATTCTAACGCCATTACAATAAAGGTGATATTGCTATAAATTCCCGATGCGTGATATCGCATAATGGAGATTGCGTGACGTCTACCTATACATGTGCGAATGTAGTTGTGCGTGAATTTAATTGCTAGCTACTGTATTTAGTGCGATTAATAATGTCATTGACTGCAACCTACATAGTGAACGTCATCAGCCTGGTTCAATCAAACCATGGACGAAAATGTCTCCAAGCTGATTCCATTCCTCTCGGTCTGTTGCGTAGCGTTCCCTTGAAGTCTTTCTTCGATCCAGTGGCCTTGGGGTCTATTTTTCGACTCTTGGGTACCCACCATTGGATGACTAGATTTGTTCAGTGATCGTCTCTTCGTCGTGTTATATGCCATTTCTATTTTGCTAAGTTTTCAGCACACTCTAACATCGTATAGCTATAGATAGAACTTTATGTCCACGTGTTAAAACTATGAACTAACAAACAAGCTCCTCCTGCGCAGTTAATTGCACTTCCGTTTTCAAACTAGGATCGCCCCTATATTTATCATTTCATTCTACGGTTCCGTGGTGTTATCTATCAACTTCCGTAATTTGATAATTATATTAAAACTTTGTCGAAAACGATCAGGAGTGATGTGAGAATTATTATTAGTAAATTTTGGTTTATTAAAAAGAGAGCCGATACATTATTTAAACATGTGTTGCCGCCATAACAGTTACGTCACTGAGAAGTCTTCTATATGCGACTACAGCGACTTCCTGTAATCGACGAGATCTTGTTGTCGGATAGTAGTCTTGATATTTTTGACTGTGCTATGTATGACATAATATTAAGAAGGGCGGTAAAACGATTCCGATAAAATTGTAAGAAACTTTTATCAATTAGAAATTAAAATCAAATTACATCCAGTCGATTGTATAAATTGTATAACTTATGATGTGAATCTTTTACACATCAGCCAGTTCTAATTGAAAAAGTCCATTGACGTACGTATCTAGTTGCATGATATTAATTTTCAAGTGTTTGACTGGGGCCCAAATGCATGAATCGTCCGCAATGTGGGCTTAAAGTCTAAATATTTTTGATGTGCCTCTCCCACGCTCTTCGGGGTCCAAAATTTTTCAAGTGTCAATTGACTATGAGAGAAGTAGAACGAAATGTACATACAAATTATGCATTTTAAACTTACCATTGCGCAGTGGCGTCGTGAAATGTAGGGCAGGAGCAACAGACGGAAATGATACTTGTTTTTTCATAGCAGACTTTTATCTATTCTTTTAACATGGATTACTTGGTAAGCCATCATCTCGTATTTAACCAGTAGAAAAAAAACACATAGCGATCACATTCTATTATGCATTGTTTAATATATTTTTTTTTGCTACAACAGTATACTTCTACTGCAAGTATTTCAAAAAATAATATACGATAGGTACTAGATTTTAGTCATTAGGTTTTTGATTAACGGATTTTAACCAACTCATCCATTAATAATTATTACAAGCGCGCAGTACCTACTTGTTGCTACGGGCTATACGAAGATTGCAGCTCAGTTCAATCAATTAAGATTGGGAGACTGCGATGGCTAGGTCATGTGCACCGTATGAATGACAATGAACCGGCAAAGAGAGTGATGTCCAGCAATCCAATAGGGCGTAGAAGAGGCAGGCCAAAGGTTCGCTGGTTGGATGAAGCGGCCACACTGGATAGGGACAGGTGGAGGGAGCTATTGGAGGAGGCCAGGACCTACACCGGGTTGTCGCGCCCCTGATGATGATGGTGCGTACCTACTTGTTGACGTCTTCTGTTCTATTAAAGGCGACAAACAGCCAAACTTAACATAGTTCAACATTTTTATCACTATAAATTCGGGAGCGGAGTATCATAGTGCCCTTTCGACAAAAACACAATTTTGAGATAAACTTAAATAAAGATTTTCGTAACTACTATGAAACTCAAAAGAAAACACATATTTTTAGTCAAGTATTTATTATTATTTTATCACAATACTTCAAATACATTTTTTAGCTTTTGCCTGTGTTGCATTAATAATATTGTTTTTGGTTACTGTCACAAGGGAATAACCGGTAACATGCCTTCATGTTTCAACCTGTATACTTTAATTTGTAGATCTTGCTAACCGTATATGACATATGTGAACGGTTAGGTATGTGTACGATGTAGAGCTCCGTGTCAGCACCGTATCATTACCGAAATTAAGTTTATCCAAAAACACTCAATTTTGTAGTTTGGCCATTCTGATCCTAAGCATGCGATTTCTGTTTTCTGCAAGTTATTCTGAAATAAAAATAACAACTAGGTATTAAATTCTCACTGCAATAAATAATTAGCACTGTGACACTACGATACAATAATTTTGTTTTACCATACTTATAATATGTTACATCAGAGAAGCTTTGTTGTGCATGATAAACCATACAGTCAATGCTTAAAATAAACCTGGAGTTTGCGATCAATTATTGTTCGTTTCGGTAAATTTTCCGTGAACCAAAAAATTGATTCGCAATACTCATTTGTCATTAACTGACAACTCTCGTCTCATAGATGAACGTGACACGATTTTCACTCAACGTAAACTGATACGAGTTACCTGACGAAAACATTGTTAGCTATGAAGCGTATGAATCTAATTAGCAATATTGGCGATGCATTATCAATTGGACGCGCATAAGGCCCCCTCTATCGCAATTAATTAGCCACGCCATTGGTAAATTACTACAAATTATTACTACGTCTTGATGATGGAGACATAACGCCATAGTAAGAAGGGAATGCTTGTCTGCCTCTTGATTTCTCGTTCACAAACGCGTTAGGTCACTCCGGGGTTAATTGACCCTCCTCTGATCTCAGTGTAACCGTTAAGTAACCGAAGATTTTTATGGGGTATTTTAATTTATTTAGATCGCATACTTTTTGAATCATCAAAAGGGGGATACAAGTAGGTAACTGATATTATTAATTATGATCTTCCCAAATATCAGTAGTTTCAATAATACATGTAAGCTCGTATCTGTTATACGATTTAGTAGGGTTATATTCCGTGCAGTGGCGAAGTGCGGGGTTGGGCTGTTAAGATCCGACATTAATTGTGCACACTAATCATTGTCATTCATACTTCGCATTAGTCAGTGCATTATTAGTGCACTATATGCATTCACAGCGTTGCGATAGTAAACATAGATAATAACTAAACAATACCATTTTTTTAAATCATTGAATCTGACATCTATGTGGGTCTATCGTTTGGGCCCCGCATCAATTGAAGTACGGCCTTATGGTGGAGATAGTCCTAAAGAAACTCCCTTTACTTTCGGCTGTATGGATATTATCTGTGGCTCTATCCGACCGACTTTCTCATAGGTATGCTTACATACTATAGCTTCAAATTTAGAAGGGATGTTTATTTAGCTACATATTTTTTCCGACTTATACGCGGCGTAAATGTGAACTCTGCCATTTTGGATGGTGTTGGTCTCTGTGTCTCTGATAATTACCTTAGGAATCGAGGGCATCCGTTGTTTGTTCTCCCAAGGTGCAGAACTAACCGGCCATTAGTGATGCCAATTGGGAGAGCAATAACCATGTTTAATGAAATCGCTTCGAACATTGATATATTCCAATTAAGTGAGGGTGAATTTAGGTGGACATTTTATATGTTTTTAAGATAGGGTCTATCAATAGTTCACTCTGTGAGCTTCCCGACGGGAACGGGACGACTGGTCTCCGGACAATTGGACGCCGCACTGTCGTAGACACGTGTAGACGAGGTATTTTAATCAGTTTCTATCTACTACTTAGTAGTTTGAATACATTTTACTCTTAACATAATGTATTCTTTATCGCGGATTGAGAATTACCATGCCTAAGGCTTTATATAAAATAAAAAACTCTTTTTTCGTTGGAACATATGCACGATTAAATCATTGTTTACGTCTGCATATTTACATTCTCACCAACTATTAAATCATAATATAATCATTGAAATATAAATAATAATATTGAATATTTATTTTTTAAAGTACCTATAAGTACCTAACGTCTATTTATTATTCGAATTTCGTGGCGTCCAGTTGTCCGGTGCCAAATCGTCATAGACCCGCTTCCGAAACCTACTTTTACTTTTACTTTAACTTTTATTTTATTTCTTATTTTATTACTTATTGTATTATTAACTCACATGTCTGTATTTTTATTTAAAAAAATGTTTTTTTAAAACAACTTATTTTATGTCATGTCGTGAACACTTTGAATTTATAATTTGTTATGTTATTGTATATGTAAATTAAAGAAAATTTGAATTTCAATCAAAGTTAATCATAATAGTTCATCATTTAATGATATTATTTTTGTTTAAAAATAATTAACACAGTTTTGGTAAATACTTATAAAGTGTAATACTGTTGCACATATTATCTTGTCAAGTTTTGTACTGTTTCGAGCCCCCAGTATTTAATCTTCTGGGGATTCGATTGCTTCATCGGCGGCAAAGAACATCTCAGTTGTGTAAGTTGTATGTACCTTTTTATGTACCTATGTATTTTTTCACAATTTACAAAAAAAAACATCTCATGATTACTGTTTAACTATAGAAAACAAACAAGTTACTTTAACTCCATTTTGACGTAACTGTGAGTTAAGGTTATTCCTTTTTATACGGGCAGAGGATAGTCAGTAACCGTCTTGTTAGTTATGCGCCGGTTAACCGCAATACAAAGTGAATTAACACTCTGGCATGTAATTGAATTCGAATAAATCAACAGGTCCATTTGTATTGGAAAGTCATTTTGTAACTTCCAAACGTGTGATTGATCTATGACAGGGTGTTTCATCACGTACCATCTCCCAAACATCTTTTGCCAGCATAGTGATACCAAATGGAAAAAATTAAAAAAATAGGACAATAATATAATACTTACAAACGTTTATAACATCAGTAAACATCCATGGACGTTCTTAAATTTACTGCGTTAGTATTAAGGCTATAACTCAGTTGAGGCATGGTCTAAAAAGATCGTGGCTAGGCGATGCGCGGATTGCTGGTCGCGAGTGCAAATGACGCATGCCGAACGAAATATAATATGTCATATAAATCCAGCATGTGTCCATTTAATGTTCTGTTTATTGTTCAATTAGTAACAATAATAATATATTCATTGACATGTTTTATTTTTAAAGTAAATGGATAACGTTTTTAGTCATCATTAAGAATTAAGAATTAATACCCCCGTCGCCATCACGAAACAAATTGACGTACTCGCACCTCGACGTTCGCTCTCCGACTGCCAGCGAGTCCAACATTTCGTCGCGCCTATAGTTGAAAATTATTTGCCGTTTCACTGAAGTATCGTCTTAACCTTTCCGGGAGTATGGACGTACATGTACGTTTTCTAGTAGTATGGGTTTATTGGTGTGTCTATGCTTCAACTATGAATTGCAACACCATCTATGGACACTTGGGTGTATTTTTATACCATTTCAAAACAGATTTCAACTTTACAAACTGCAGAATTCTACTTTTTCGTATATCACGTGACATCAATATGACGTCATACCTACCAGTTCGGACAAGTACATAAATCGCAAACAATCGATTTCCGCGCGCGCGATTTATCATACTTTTCATGCGATTTTTAGAAGTTTTACTGTGTTTTACGGTATTTTAATGCGTTTGGAAGTTTTTGTATTGTGTTTTAATACTTTTATCGCGATTTTTCGAAGTTTTTAACCGTATTCTATTGTGATTTGAAGTTTTTATATTGTGTTTTCTCATACTATTCCCGCGATTTTTAGAAGTTTTACTGTGTTTTCGATATTTTAATGCGATCTCAAGTTTTTATATTGTGTTTTTATACTTTTCTCGCGATTTTTCGAAGTTTTTAACCGTATTCCATTGTGATTTGAAGTTTTTATATTGTGTTTTTATACCTTTCTCGCAATTTTTCGAAGTTTATAACCGTATTCTATTGTGATTTGAAGTTTTTATATTGTGTTTTTATACCTTTCTCGCAATTTTTCGAAGTTTATAACCGTATTTTATTGTGATTTGAAGTTTTTATATTGTGTTTTCTCATACTATTCCCGCGATTTTTAGAAGTTTATAACCATATTTTATTGTGAATTGAAGTTTTTATATTGTGTTTTCTCATACTTTTTCCGCGATTTTTAGATGTTTTACTGTGTTTTACGGTATTTTAATGCGTTTGGAAGTTTTTATATTGAGTTTTCTCATACTTTTTCCGCGATTTTTAGATGTTTTTCTGTGTTGACATTTGATATAGGGACTTAGTGGTGTTTTTATTGCCGTGATTTATTTGTGTCGATCTATATTCCTAAAATGGATTTCCAAAGAGGCAAAGACATTGACGAAATTTTGATGAACAGTGACAATGAAGAGGAGAACATCAAGAACATTGATGATATATCGATGGAATTTTATGAATCTTCTTCTTCTGATGACGAGGATCCAGACATCCAACCAAGTGCTAAATACAGGCGCGAAGAACCAAGGACCTGGAATAACTCAACCTTCACTCCAACACCTAACGATTTTGGTGATTTTCAGTCCGGTATAAAAGGGAATATAAATGTAGAAGGGGATTACCTTGAGCTGGACCTTTTTCAGCTCTTTTTTACGGAATATATTGTCAACACAATAGTTTCTGAAACAAATATTTATGCCACGGCTGCGTCCCAGAAATCATTTGCGATGTCGAAAATGAAAAAGTGGGTGAAGACGGCGGAAGAAGAAATGTATGTTTTTCTGGCCACCGTAATTTTAATGAGCTTGGTTTAAAAAAAATCCGTAAAAACATACTAGACAAATAATGCCATTATCGAATCACCATTTTATTTTAAGTTTGATAATAGTGTTAAGTTATAAACAGTTATTGTGAAAAAAATTCGAATGTTTTGGTGTCAATCTATGGTTGGTTACACCTGGAATACGCAACCGGTTTTTTACGATAAAACCTTTAAAACGTGAGTATTTTTTTTACTATTATTAAAACATTTCTATCTTCATATTACACTGATTTGATTTAAAAAAAAAAATAATATTCATGCAAAAAAACTCACTCCCCATAGCATGACCAGTACTAATAAAGGTACTCCCTGAAAGGTTAAGGGGATCCTTATACCAGCAGAGGCACCTAGCGGAAAAATACGAAGCTTGCAATTTGAAACATTTTTTTGATAATTTCAACTGTATTAATAAATATGTATCTGAAAACATTAAAAAGATTTTTTTTGTCAAAGATAAACAGTTTACTTTGTAAAAAAAAAATGTGAATTTGTTACATATACCTATACGTTATTATTACATTATATTTATGGTCATATTTATTATTAAAATTTAGTTTATTAAGTTTTCAATTTTTCACCTTGTAGATTTTTGACTAATTCATCGTTTAAATATTGTTTATATTTATTTTAAAAACATCGATTTTTATAAAAAAAAATATTATAAAAATGTGTATAACTTGAAATCCTTTCTATGCGGCCTATACCAGTGCCATCATACTTGGTAAAAGGAAACACCCTTCTTCGCTCAATTGCATTCAATGATGACTAAGCAGTTTTATTAGTATTTGGAAACCTCTAATAGTTATTAATCAATCTTTTCTCTCCATGTAAGAAAGAGCAAGGTATTGGATTGAATTTCATCAGGTTGTTTCTAATAAGTAGGCTATAAAGATTCGACAGAAAAAAAGGAATTTCTGTCGTCTCATCTGATAAAATTAATATTCGGAATATGGCCTGTCGTAAAAACAAAGTTGGTCAATAATATCGGATTCAATAATTATTTTTCCATACATTTGATGATAACCTTGCAGGTGTATGCGTACAATGTCAATAATTTTAATTTGTATAGGGAAAATGTGTTCACAGTTTATACATTATAATATGCATTTGAAAATAATATATTGGTCAGTGATCTGCCGTGGACATTTGTATAACAACATGAATAATTATATTGTTCTTACAATATTTTGGAAACGTTTATTTTCGAGACTGACCGTAGCAAGTAAATCCAGTGACGTCCAGTCATGCAGGTCATGCGTTGCTTCGGCATTATTGAAGGGCGGCGAATGAAGTAACGAATACAAATTTTGCAACTTTGGGAGAATTGGCGGTTTTCCATGAAGCAGACGATGATGTGACTTCATTAGAAAGCATCGACATCTTAGTTTAAAAATAGTCAAAGCATGAAAATCCTGACTTTTGTGTAATCGCGGATCATCGCACAGGCAACATTTTACGAGGGTGCCTCCATACCCATCAGCGACCTAGGTTTCGTGGAAATGCTCTTTTTCGCAGTAGATGATGTGTATATCAATTTAAAGATTTTTGGTGTATTTGAAAATAAATTCCTAATAAAATAGGTAAGTAGGTAGGTACCTTATCGAATTTACATATAGTTTTAAACTAAAAATAAAGGTTACATGTATGTTGTACGTAAATCATTTCATCGTGGCACAGTTCGCCGTGAGGTTTCTTATCGAAAAGAGATGATCGTACACCATACGATTTCCAATTTTATTAGAATCAATATGAACATTAATTCAATGTTCATGGCTGATTTTGGAAAAATTCATGAATTCAAAAATGATAACCTAACCTAACAAATAATCCAGTAAGTAGGTATATCGGTTATTTTCAAAATTTGTTTGCTGCTGGCTTCCTGTAAAGTGTAAACCGACGAGAACTGTGTTTTATTTAGACATGAATAATTCATCAAATGTTGTATCGGAAATATATGGCCGTATATTAAAGACCGTCCAACCCTCTGGGTTGTATAATAGTGACATACAGTTATTGTTCTTAATAATATGTCGTGGAATAGGTATGTACTGATGATACATATCATATTGATATGTATCATTTGATAAAAATTAAAAATGATGTACCTAAGTAATAATTATAATATATTTGATTAGTGATTCTGGCTTACACTTGTCATCCTTGTGCGCTTACAATTAATTCCACATTCTACAATATGCCACAGTCAAGTGGTTTTTTTGACATCTTTATAAAAATTATAAAGTCAACAAAAATTACAACAATAATAGAAGACATGTATTATGTTGCATGGCAGACATGACCAATATACGGCCGATGCGGTCATCTGGTCGCTAATGGGACGTGGGCAGGCGAATATTGTATGAGGCGAATTGGACAGAGTTAAGCTCGGCTGACTCGTGATGTCATTTCCCTCGAGCTGGATTAATACACACACTACTGGAATTGACACGCCCATTCTAAAAATAATATGATCTGCTCGTAAACTAAAGTAAAAAAATGCTAATAAATGTGGTAACCTATCTGTACCTGTAAAAAATGGTAACATATTTAAACGCCTGTCATTATAACCAGTGTCGCCGGTTTCGCGAAGCGATTAAGCGGTCAACCGCAGAATGGTGAAAACAGGTTGACAGATAAGACTTGCCTGTCTCTTCCTGGTTTTGTCACACTTAATCACAAACTATGGCTGTTGGTGTCGCCTTTCGACAGCTGATGCTGCATTGCGTAAATTGCTGTATTATGGCAACATTTTTTTTACTGTATCTGCTTGTATTTGCAGAAATCATTTTCAATTTAAACATTGCACAGTAATCTTAACTTCTTTATAAATGATATGGTGAGTTTCAAAATGTTCGTTATTGCAAGATTAGCAATTAGCAATTATAGCTAGAGTGTCTTATATTATTTACTTTGTGAATGCTGTCTGCAACGAGCGCTAAACACAATGAAAACCCAAAAGCCTGCCTACGATAACGCAGCAGTGTCTCGTATGGATTTATACCAGTGCCTAAAGTGATATAAAGAGGGCATTAAAAGACAACGGGACGGTTAAAGTTAGTGTTCTCAAAAGGAAGTAAACAATCCATATTGATCCGTCTTCTTATTCACACTTGCATAGATCATAATGTGTGTTTTGGAGTCATTGACGGTACAAATATCGGGGATGAAAAATGAGGTCTAATAGAAGAGAATCAATGAATTTGAAATTAGAATGCTAATTTATTTTGGCCACGCGATGCGGCACCCGAAGATAATCAATTTATTTATTAAATGAAAGATTTTCGGCATGCGGGAGACCCTGGTAGAAGAAAGTCTTGGCTCAAAGAACTCCAATGTTTGTTAGGACTCATCGCCGACATTCGTTAACGGATATGGCATATGATATATATATTTTAAATATAATCCTGCAGTCGAACGGGAAACTGGAAATTCCCTATAATCACTTTTCTATCTAGTTTTCTATTTATCGTGTTATCTTCTAGCCACCATCATACTGATTTTGCCAGTTCGGTGGTGTTGCACTCTTAAGGTTATTAACCCAAGAAATGCGACGTCGTCTGCTATGTTTACCACTGATATTTCTTTGGATACCACGTTGTGGAATGATACTGTTGACCTCTTAGACTATTGATACATCTAGACGCCACCCGTTGCATTGCTAAATGAAGCCGCGTGCCTTGCGTTTGGTTTGTGGGCGAGCGAACGCATTCGTCTACAAGTGTTCGAGACCATAGACCATTTCGCTAGTGCTCGCCCAAAGTGCTCGCACTAGACGCTCAGAATTAAAATATAATTTTCTATTTTTTTACGTTATATAGTATTTTTAAGCGGTCAAAATGCAACCATTAGATAAAGATATCCATAATTTAAATTATTTTAAAGAAACACTAGGTTACTGATATTAAAATATATAATAAAATACAAATAAATTATCACGAACATGTATCAACTTACCTATGAAACGTAATACCATCTTCTTGCTTATCAGTACGGCTACCAAATTTTAAGACAACACACAGAACCATCTTTTCTACTTAATTAACTAAAAATATTTACCATTGACTTTTTACCTTTAACACAAAAAATATCAATTTTAGCAACACGAGCTCGCAAGTTATCGACGCTATGTGAAGCGTTTCACCCTGATTTGATGGCAATACTTTTGGAAACTAGCTCACACATATGTAGACCTTTTATCTTACTCTAGCGCATGTCGCAGAGATTGTAAGGGTGCCGAATACTTGCTCACTCGCACTCATGCATCGTTTTTGTTCAGGCCTTGGTTGACCTCTAACTACTTAAGTTTTCTGGTGTTGATACTCCACAGAACTATTCTATTATACCTTCCCAATTGTTTGAGAACGTTGAAATTTGCCTACAATGAATTTTGAAGATTCATCTGTACTGGCACATCTTGCTAGTCTCAACTCTCCGTGACATATTTTGGTTTAGTGTCCATACATGTACCTATCTAGTAGCTTCCAGTGGCAAAGACTCCATACTAGGCGATTATTTAAAGCCTACCTTCTTAAGAAAAATATTTTTCTATTGCCTATTGACATATTTATATAATCACTTGATATTGATTATAAAAATAGTTTATTTTGCCAACGAGATATGTCGTATATGTAGGATTGTATTACACAGATTACAAAACAATCTGCAAATGTTTAAAAAATATACCACTGCGCGCCATCTGTCTTGACGTAAATAAAGGTCGGATTATGTGTGAAGGAATTGTGATTTTTTTCCGTATGGACTTTACGCCACGTAACCTCAGCCAGTCTGTCGAATTGTATAAAATATGGTAGGCTCCTATCGCAGAGTCTAAAACCTTCGCGCATATTATTGTTGTCACGACTGCACTTTGTCCAAAATAATTAATAATTAGATAATTTAAAAAATGGGGCTTAATCGCATACCTATTAATAAATGTTGATTGTTTTGAAAAATACGTAATTTAAGCTCATCGCTCAATTGTATGTCGTCAGTGAGTTTTGAAGTTTCATTGAATTCGTGTGTCGTTGTCAATAGTGTGTACCTATTATTTAGTAGATAGTAATATCGTATTATCTTCTTATTTCCCGTACCTAAGTACGTATACCTGACAAGTGTGCTCTTTTTCTCAGATCTCTACAGCCTACCTCATTCCAAAGGTCAACCTTCTCCGTTGATTGCACCACAATAATAATTCTTCCCTAATATTTTACGGTACTGTTCGGTTATACCGGAGGCAGCGGAAAATGCATTTTGAAAATAGCCGATAAACTGAATTATTTGTTAGGTTAACGGTTAACCTAACCAAACCTAACCTAACCTAACCTAACCTAACCTAACCCAACCTAACCGAACCTAAACTAACCCAAACTAACAAATAATCCAGTTTATCTGCTATTTTCAAAATGCGTTTTCCGCTGCCTCCGGTATAACCGAACAGTACCTATTTTACTATACAGTTAGCAGACTGTTATGTTTATTAGTTAAAACAAAATTGTATGATACTCAACGGTATCCCCGCACAGTCATGGCCATAATAATCTCATCATAAAACATGCGCTTTCATGAAAATTTGCGACCTTATTAACGACATAGCGGAAGGAAAATATCAACTGTGTAGGTCGGATTAAACAGGCATTAACGCGATATGCTATTAATAACATTTCTTACAGGTATTGTAAATTATTCAAAAGCTTATTTTCGGTATTCCCTCGAATCCGTAATGTTGGTAGATTAATTTCTATAAATTAAGAGTGTCCCATTACTCGACTCCCACAATATCTTGCCATTGTTGCGTTACCTATGCATATTCGTATTTATGTTATGTTTCGGAAATTTATTATGGCTATACCCTTGTCATAATTATAATTTCATTGGGGGATTGAGTTTATGCAAAGGGTACCTACCCAAGTTATAAATGCGCTCTAAATTTGACATTATTGTGTTACTTTGAATATATTAACAAAGGATAATTATAATGTATGAAGATACAACTTTTGTTCCCTCAATAATTTATCCAATCATCATATTATCACATCAACTACACCGGACAGCCAAATATTTTTTAATTTTAATAATCATTAAGGAAAATATCGACTTTTTTTTTTACTAAAAGAGCAAATTTGTGGTTTATCTCACTTAACTGGTTGTCCCGCTACGCCGGGCTCCCTCGAAGCCTGGGCCCTCAGGCTAGAGCCCTGTCAGCTCCCCCCGTTGTGGGGGCCATGATAGTAATACTTAAAAAAATAAATAATTAGAAATGTCTACTGATACCCCGCAGTCTAACGTTTTTCCCCTTGCGGTGTAATGGTAAATCTTATAAAAATAATTACAAGACAAAAAGAACTTTTTATATAAGTACCACGTTTTTAATTTTTCTGTTGATTCACATAAACTCTACAATTCTATGTATTAATAAATACTTTTTGTTGTACTTGATAGATATACTGAATACATATAGAATACTGAAGAAATGTCATTTTGACATTTCATATTGATTTCCATAGTAACGCACGTATATATTAATAATTTAGTTGCTAGGACCCCCTTAGCAACCAATAATAGTGTTTATTTTTAACTATTTTTTTCCGAAACATACAAAACAGAATTAACTGAAAATGAATTCAATTCTTCTTAAAGATGGCCAAGAGTATTTAAAGAATGCATCGTCGTCGTGTTCTGATATATTCTAAAAGTTTCAAATGTCTAGCTAGTCGGGAAGTTAGTTAAAAATCTTCAATCGTCCAATACAAATCTTGGACAAACAAGAAACAATTTGTACTGGACTCACAAGAAAAAATCTGTACCGGACAAACAGGAATACGAGCTAATAAAAACGTCGTTATAATATTAGGTATTTTGTCGAAAAGAAGACGAGAAAATATGTATGCGCAATTTATTGAATTTTTATTGCTGGATAATTTGATGAAATTTTAATTCATTTTGTATTTATTTTTTGTTTCCATCTTTATAATAATTCGTTATTTACAATATTGTTATTTATTTTTATTTCAGGTAAGGAAGGAAGTTCTATTATGCAATTCAGCTGCAAATAACTACAATTTTCTGACGTCTCTAGGGTGAGTAATCAGACTTTTGCCTTTGACCAAATGTTGCACTGATACCACAAACACATCATCATTGTTATCGGACGCATTTTGCAATCTGTCAATTATTCCTAGAAATTTGATAACAGATAATATATATTATTCATGATAATGATTAATTTTTTTATTTTGATTTTTGAATTTTTCTGCAAGTAACTTCTTTCGTCTCCGGATGTGAGAGGTTATCTTTGAGAGTATTCCTCGATCTGTTGGGTATTGGAAGAATACGATGAATATGCATAATGAAGATACCGATCCTGAAATAACGGTATTTACTACACCTAAGTATCTACTATGCATTTCCATTTAGATTCAGAATAACTGGCCTTATTTCAGTGTTTGATTTTTTATTCTTCTCTTACGAGAAGTTTTTTTTGTTTGTTTTCATGCACGTTTCTCTTCCAAGATTGTGACTGGCATTTTTATAATATTATCAGAAGCGGTCGCGCAGCTAGGGATGTCAAATCGGATGGAAAAGTATCGTTACTGTTTTCGATAGATAGTTAGATAGATAGACTGTAAAGGAAGAAGTAATTATACTTGTAACGATATCGAAAGACATTGCATCGATACTGCGCATATATTATATAGACAAGGCTGCTATCGGCGGCTATCGATGGTAGTTTATCATATTTATGTATCGAAATATTACAATTTTTAGAATGAGTTAGCCGTATATACTGTCAAACTGTCTATCTCGCTCTAAAAATTAACACAGCTAAGAGAGTTGCTGTAAAAACAGCACTTTTTCGATGTCTGTCTTAATCGAGCGTATCACAAGGCCCCACGTTCGTTATGAAGCATCAGCAGCTTTTTACGTATAGTAATGTCTCGGGAGCAGATACCCAAGACTGCATTAAAATGTGCTTTGACTTGGAGAAAAATTGTTTATTTATTTATGAAACAAAACCTTGTGGACATGACAAATCTAAATTCAAGACGTTCACAACTTGAGATTTACATTATAACAAATATTATCCTTACAAGAGGGAAGAAGAGAATTATACGTACCTAATGAAAAAAAAACATAAATTCAGAAAAATGAAATTTCTAATACAACATACATAAACACGTCACTGAAAATGTCTACGTCTACGAAATATAATGACTACTAGAAAAAATCTTTTTGAAAAAAATACGAAAATTATGTTCACTGGATTCGCGCCAATGTGCCCTACCAACTAAGCTATGTGTGTCGTATCTAATTGCGAAGAAGTTAACTAGTTATTTTTACACTTTTACAATTTTAACATTTTTGAAGCACTTAACAAATTGCGTTAATTTTCGCAGTCGGTTTTTGTATTTTTAACTGTTTTCAGTTGTTGTTTGCACGTGTTTCAAATTATGTATATAAAAATCGTTTATCCGATCGGAAAACTGGCGCCATTGGATTCGGTATCTGTGGTCCTTGTTTGTGAAAGTCAGGAGAAACGTGTCGGTATTGAAAGTTTATTTTCCGCGAGAGCTTTTCTGAATATATCACAATAGACGAAAATAAGTATCATGAGTATTTTGACATCCCTACTCGCGGCTCTCGGTAGTCAATTCAGCCCGAGCCGTCGAATTTATTAATAAAATAAACTGTACCCTAAGGCTAGATCTCTGTCAGTAATATATTTCGATTTTTTTAAACCACCTAAGTTTATTTCTTTTTCCAGTCGTAGATATAGATAGAGCCCCGCTTCACATAATGTATTGTCTGCCCCAGAATAAGTTCTCGATAAGACGGATGGTCGTTAGGTGTGATTGATATTTACTCATTATTTTGTATTCTTATGATACGATGCTCTTATATAATTGACTGCGTATTGATGAGGTGAAGGTTTTTTGACATACCATCTCGATGGAACCTGGTGAAGCAAACAGTGATGTCCCTGTGCAAAGTGACCGCCCTCAAAATGCATCTTTTATTTTCAAATAGTCTGCATATTTGTTAGGTACATAATTACCAATTACGTGCGGTGATCTTTTAAGATAATAGATGGATTTATGTGGAACGTATTTAGATACTTTTAAAAAAATATGTAAATTTTACAATTCTACTTATTGACTATGCAGCGATCGCAATAAAGTACATACGAGTAATATTTCTTCTCCTTTCTTCCACCCCATCACGTCTCAACATTGGGGCATAGGGCAAGCAAAAGTTGGCGCCACTTCCCTCGGTCCATCGCCAACTCCTGCGCCTCCCGCCATGTCAGACCTGCAGCACGTAGGTCGCTTTTGTAGCACCGCTGCAGGGTGAGGGAGGGCCGGCCACAGCGACGGAACCCTTGAGGATGTGCCACAAGCGTACGAAGTGTCGCACTCTAATATTTAAGTAATATTTGAGTAGGTATATTTCTTTATATATACCTACATAAGATGTTATAGGCAATAATATTAGCTTATTTCCATGACTAAATGATTTTATTTGTAAATTTAGATTTATAAGATATTTGAATTATCTTGTAATAATTAAGGATGCGCTGCATCCACAGCATATATGAACCACACGCCACTGATAATTACCTATTCTCTTATTTATTTTCGTCTATTTTAAACAGACAAATACACAAAAATCTTAAATTGACATTCATGTCATCTACTGAGCATTTCCACAAAGCCTTCTCTCAAAGAGCGGTGGTTTAATGTACGTTTAGGTCTTTGACGCTGACAGATTTGGAGGGACCCGTGTAAACATTTTACCTGTACGATAAACCACCGTAACAATATGTATTGCAAATGGGTATTGCATTACAACAAAATTTATGTTGTCGGTATTTTTTATGTTTCGATTATTTTTTAAACTAAGATCTTGATTCCTTCGTATGAAGCAACGGAATCGTCTGCTTCATCGAAAACCACCACCGGTTACAAAAGTTGTACTATTTATATCCGTTGCTTCATTTGCGGCCTTTATTGTGTGCAACGCACGCCCTGCCCTCCACCACGGGACGTCACTGGATGCAAGTAAATCATTATTATAATGACTAGCTGATCTTAAAATATTAGTTAGTAGTTATAAGACGTTATATTGAAGTATGTTTTGTATGTTTGATCTGTTTCTATTTCGTTGAAATAAGATAAAATTTATCTGTACTATAATAATAAAATTTACCAGTAAGTATCCAATGGTTCACGTGAGTCCAATTGGTAAATATTTCCGATCGATTTAATTTAATTCATTCGTCTTACTTTTGACATTCCCCGATTCGAAATTACTGTTTATTGAACGGACCCCGTTGAAGTTTCCGACGTTGTTGTCGAGTTGCGGGTAAAATTAGCGAATATAATGTTATGATTAGGGAGCGGATTTATATGCAAAAAAAACATGATTATATGCATGCCCGTATGCACTTAAAATCAATAAAATATGCACTAAAACCGAAGAAATATGCAGTTAAAAATTGACATTCTTTGAAAAAAAATTGTAAATACCCACTTTCTCCAATATTACTGACAAAAAATCGAATAACTAGTTAATAATTTTTCATCATAATACGATAACGGAACAAAAAAACACAAACAATGAATATAAAGTTAATCAATTACAATTTTCAAAATAGTTTTTTCACAAGTACAAATAGTCGAATAATAAATGCAATGTAAACCAAACATAACTTAAAAAACAAAAACGACACACTTAACTATTCCTAAATACTATTTTCTGTTTTTTGCCCGAAAAAAACAATATTTTTTTCAATATTATGCTCTGGCATGTCATATGTCAGTATTTTGTTTATATGCGGAAAACGACCTCTCAACGTCCACAGAGGTGATTGAGCAAACTTTAAATAAAAGTGTCCGAGTTGATTTCACTCATGATAAATCCACAGCTCGGAGATGGCATCAAAAATGCAAATGCATCTAAACTATCTACCTTCCTAACATAGTTATATGTATTTCGATAAAATAATTTAAAAAACTAAAATTATAAATTCAAAAGCTCTAAAATATGCATTTATTTATGAAATATGCACTAATGTCTCAAATATGCTCCAACGTCTCAAATATGCATTTATATGCACAATAAAATTTTATTTTTGGATTCTATGTCTTTCAAAACAGATTTCTGTGCGACTCTCATTGCTGTGCATACATACTAACAATACATGCACTAGCATATAATTCCGGGCCCTAGTTATCATATCGAAATGGTGTCAGAACTCAGAATTATTATAAAATATTTAGTCATCAGAGAAATTGCTGGTGGATCATGTTCTTTCATATTATAATAGCTATGATTGGTTGAATCAGTTTTAATAATTCACTATTTATTTATTGAGTCATTCCCGTTGAAATTGATTCATCAGAATTTATTTCAATATGTAGTCTACTTGTAGTAATTCATTAAGTTGGTGCGATTTGAGAATAAATTCGTCTTTTCATTACAAAAAATATTTGCCCTGTATTCAATAAGTCTTCGACTGACTTTCTCTTTGCCATGGTTGGATATTAGAAATTGGACGATATTATATAGGTATCGATTTAAAAAAAACTGCTTTCCCTTGATAAATATGCATATGAAATCGGATTATTAGTTTTTGTTCCCATAAGATGTTGAACTAAACCTATATTGCTGTCGCCAATTGGGACTTTAATAGCAGTATTTGACGAAGTCAGTTCTTCTTCTTTTCTTCCGACCATGTCCTAATTGGATCATATGGGTCTCCACAGAGTGGAGGTTTGTATTAGTTTTTTTTTTACGAGAAATAGATGTCAGCCACTTGCTCAACTTATTAGGTCCATACTCTGACTCATACACAAATTGAAAACCAACAATATGTGTACTTGCCAGACCCATTGCTCGAACCTGAGACCCACGACGCTATAGGCCAGTGATCGGCAAACCGCGGCTCGCGAGCCACATGCGGCTCTTTGGCCCCTTGAGTGCGGCTCTACAAATCAAGTTCTGTATTTAATTACTGAATACAATCTTCCATCAATGTTAATATTCCATGTTTTGTGGTGAGTAAAGAGATTTCTAAGATAGGAAACCAAGAGTAAATTGAGAAGTCGTTTTATTGATGAGAACCTGGAATCGTGCTTAAAATTAAAAACATCAACATACAAACCTGACTATTGATACCTAACTTACAATTTATTTATTATCAATAAATAAGATCATTATTAAGTATGATATCAAGTTTTATTCAGTGTACCTATAGTTTAATTAAGACTTAAATCTTTAACTAAAGTTTATAAGTTAATAAACAGTGTACCTACATACTGTATAATTTCAGTTTAATATATTTGGCTCTCAAAAGAAATCTCGATCGTTGTACTGTTGATATTTGGCTCTTTTGACTAATGAGTTTGCCGATCACTGCTATAGGCCAACGCATAAGCGTCGTTTCGGATATCGATATATTCCTATTACGTGAACCAAATGTAGGTACTTGACTGTGTTATAAAAATATCTAAATGTCATATTCTGGTCATCTTGAATTAATAGTGTGTTATGTCAATTATTAATTATCAGCGCGCGTCGATCCAATGTTGGATGAAGGCCTCCCATAGCTCCTTCTGTTCTTTTCGGTCCCTAATTATTCGCAGCCACGTAGGTTCACCCATCGAACTTTATGATTTCATCGATTCAGCGCGTTTTACTGCGGTCGCTTAGTGCCCCTTCAGTACCACTGCATGACGCTATTCGTCTAACTGTCGTCCAGTCTCCGAGTGACTTAGGTACCACCCCAAAGCAATTTAATTTGATTATTACACATCGCGCATTTTTTCTTTTGTGGTCTTTCCCATTAAGTCAATTTGTGCCACTCATAATTTTTAGATTTCTCTTACATGTATATTCGAGTAACAGTAGCACACATTGGTTGCACACTTTACGCAAAGGCACAACTAATAGGAGGTCACTATTGAAGATACTATTCAGTCGCCCAAATGCAATCCATATCAATTCTGTAAGTAATCTCGACAGAAATACGTCAATTATATTATGTTAACTTAATATCCCTATGATGTTAACATTGAAATATCTTGCTGAATAATGTGTATAACATCGTTCTGCAACATTCTGTTTAACCATATTATGATGACCTTTAATAATTTAAACACTCAAAGAATAAAATCCTTTCACTCGTATCAGTCTGCATGAAGAACACTTGAGTACTATAATACTGAAGGATTTCCAATTTGGCAATAATTGATAGTACCGACTGCCGACGCATAATGCACGTCTTTATTACAACTTTGTATGCGCATAATATATGATTCAAAATGAAAAGTTAATTAAATTCTGTACAATTTATGATATTATTAATTATTATGTATATGAGGAGAATGCTTTCATTTTCATGTACACTAGTAATTGCGAGAGATAATTGGATCATAATTTATTGTAACCGAGACATAAAACCGTTTTGAATACTTTCTTATACTATCTTATATTAAATATTGTCACGTGGCATCTGGGCAGTTACGACTATTGCTTTGTTATTTTATTAAGGCTATATTTCAGCTGAGGCATAGTCTAAAAAGATCGTGACTAGGCGATGCGCGGATTGTGCATATGACGCGAGCCGAACGAAATATAATTTGTCATACAAATTCAACATGCGTCCTTTTTATGTTATGTTTATTATTATATTCGTAATAATAATAGTATATTCATTGACATGTTTTCTTTTTCAAGTACATGCGGAACGTTTTTTAGTCATCTTTACACGATTTAAGAATATATTTCTCCGACGCCATCACAAAACAAATTGATGTACTCACACCTCGACTGTCAGTCTCCGATTGGCGACGTCTGCGAAATTTCGTTCCACCTACTGTTGAAAGTTATTTGCCGTTAATGCTCTTAATATTCATCCTTCGGGCATATGGGCGGCTCTCGAAGAAATCGCAATTTGGAATTCCAATATTCGACCACTTTTTGGAGCAGCTGGGGCCGTATATCAGTAATAATGCGGCGAATGTTGGCTTCCAATTCGTATATCGTTTCTGATTTATCGGCGTAGACTAGCGACTTCACAAATAGGTACCCACAGAAAATATACCAAAGGTGTTAAATCACACGATTTTGGAGGCCACTTCATAGGTCCATAACGCGAAATTATGCGCTCATCTAATGTTTCCTTCAACAAATTGATTGTGGTGCGCGCTGTGTGGCATGTTACGCTGTATTGTTGAAACCACAACTCTTCCACATTAATGCCATTCAATTGGGGAACGAACGAGTCAATAATCATGGATCTATACTGCCCTTCCAAGGAAGAAGGCCGTAACTCGCAAAATTTGTGAAATTGAGTTATGAATGCCATCCGTTAGGTAATTTTGAAAGCTATTTATATTCTGTTCACTTTAAAATCAGTATTATCACTAAAATACCGTTAAAATCATTAGTGAAAAAATAGACATCTTCTAAAATAATACATTTTTTTTTAGGAAAAAGGCAGTAATTGCACCTATTCATTGCAGTTATTGCTCGTTTATTATTACTTTGTTTGTATTTTAACATCCTACTAATAAAAATTATCACCGTTTTTTATTAATTCACAGTACTTAAGTTTGAAAAAAAAACACATTATGTCATTTATCTCGAAAGTGTGTGAGAGTCAGTTACTGCCTTCTTCCTTAGAAGGGCAGTATAGCGCTCTTCATTGACTGTAACGTTCTGGCCGCCATCATTTTTAATGATTCCACCAGACCATAAAGCATACCAAACAGTGACTTCTTGTGGATGTGACGGCGTCTCAATAATGGCTTGTGGATTGCGGCAAATTTGCTTATTAAAGTAGCCATTCAACCAAAAATGAGCCTCATCGCTGAACAAAATTTTGTGGACGTATCGCACGGCAAGTTTCGCGAACTGAACCACGATTTTCGAATTAAATCTCCACAATTTGCAAGCGTTATTCTGGCGTAAGTATGTTCATTGTGAAATGGCAAACCGAACTGAGCACAAATCTGCTGTCAGCTGTCGAATTGGCTGTCGCTGGAAAAAATGTTTCCAATTCAAAAAACCTCGTAAGTTTTTTTATCTCCATTTTCCCTTTTCCTGCAGAAAGTATATAAGCCATATACCTACTATAACAGCGATAATCAGGTAGGGTTGCGTGTAATAAGGGACTTTAAAGAACTTAAAAAAAGCAGCAACAAAAATTCTTATAAGATTCTTATTATAAGCCGATCGTCATTAAAATTAAAATAAAAAGTAACTCTTGGTGGTACCCTTGCGGCGTAATGCATAGTTGTCGTAATGAACAGTCGTTTTAACAAGAACAACACGTCACAATAATATTATAGGTATTCTTTCTCTCTTCCACTTAGGCAGGTTGCCGAAATTGGTCCTTAAAGTTAGGCGTGTATCTTAGCGCCTAAGTATGGTACCTACTGCATTGCGTTCTAAGTTAAGTTATTATAACTACACGATAAGTACCGTCGATAAGTCGGTACTGCTAGTATAATAAATAATATATTAGTTTATAAGAAAAGGGGACATTTGGGTAATATGGACACTCATTAGTTTTTCTGCCAAATCATTATCAAGTTTTTTTCTTTTCTTTGTAATATTCTTCAGTATTTTTATTATTGTCAATGTTAATATTTTTTTTAGACCTGGGGCAACACAGCCGCGCAAATATTGATATAATATTTTCGGTATTTCACTTTCGCAGTTACGGAATTAGCACCGACTGAGTAAAGTCGGTCGCGTCTTCCCAAGCGTTTGTGTGCTACCGGGCTATGCGGGCGGCCTTACGAAAGCTAAGCGGCGACTTACTGATTTTTGATTTTTTTTGCTGTTGTACGTTGCGCACCTTCATTTTAGCCGGCTCATCTACACTCGCCCGTCTGCCGCACAGCCATAAATCAAACCTTCTATAAACGTCGCACCAATGTTGCATATGAAGACCGCGCATATATGCGAAACGTGGATATGTATGGGATGCGGCGACCGGCGAGCCGGTATAAGAATGGCCAATTCATAGCATGTGCGTATGAAGTATGCGTACTGCTGGATTCGAATCGCAGCCCGAAACGCATGCTATTTGTTGCTAGCAAAAAGTCGCATTCCGCCAATGTGCGGAGTTCCATTTGGCAACACGTGTGTTTTGTGAATAACGACGACGTCACATCGACGTATTCGACACGTTGCAGACGGACGAGTTTGGATGTGCGATTCGGCTTAAGGCTCACATGAAACATAGTGATGTATATTATTGGCACTTATTGCCTGCATACTGTTTAATAATTTAATACCTTATTGAAGATATTAAGCCGATGGTGTAACAGAAAACTACAAGGCGAAGTGTAAACATTCGATATTATTATGTAACTATTGACATTGGTTATATTCAGATCATTCGAATTGGCACACAATTTTTTACTATACCATTGAAAACTAACTAAGTACTTCATATTTTTATTCACTTGGCTCATAGAAATAATTGCCATATGTGTAGGTCCCTCCGTGTTTATGAAAACTGAATGATTTTCAGTTCTCATAATATGTACGTCCACCAATTGAATTCGTGAAAATATAATTTGATTGTGATAAATTGCTTAGATTGACCTCACCGTCCGCCTCTCCCGAATCGCCCTATACTCGTCTTTATTATCCGCATTATTTGGCCTTCTAGTTCGTCGCGTATGAATGTACAAAATTGTCAAATTCGTATCTTCCGCAAGTGAGGAATAATAACTTTTGAAAAGAATCCTTGTCCACTGTTCGATGTGGTCTTCTCAATTGGATTTTCCACTCCTATCGTTGAACTTTAATCAGCTGGCTTTAGGATGGTTTTGTGGTTTTTCAGTGTCTCTTATGCCTAGTCCAAACTGAGATATTTGATGTGTTCATGGTCATTGTATAAAAACTTCGCTCAAAAGTTGTGTCAAACTGTGTGTGCTTATATATGAACACATTGTGTACGTTCTTGATTTGAATTAGGCAATGAAATGCCCATAGATATAAACACCAATCACAAGACAACACGCTGTGGACTGCATTATTGTCTTTCAGTGTTTCCATCTTTGTCACCAATTTATAGTATTTCCGCAAAACATATAGTACGCGCCGTCAATTAGAAGGCTGACAATTGTTTCTCACCAAAAAATATCGGGTAATTTGAGAAATTAAGAGGCTCTTTTTATTGTAATTGTTACAATAAGTGCTAATACTTCGATACAAACATACCCTAGATAGCTGCCGTAGCGGACTTCCGCGGTCTTGTGTATATAATAGATGCGCAGCTGACGGTATTTATACAGCTACCAGTTGCCACTCGATAATATTATGTACTCATAAAAAAACACATATTTTGTTAAATTCTAATCGATTTAAGTTTTGTACTATTCCATTTGAGTCGTTTTTTTGCCACCCGGGTTTCGCCTTTCGGCATCATCAGGCACTATGTGCACTCGCCAAAGGGCAAATACACCTGTGTATTTGGTGAGTGCACATAGTCTAGTGCATCTAGTGCATATAGTGCATCAATTCTCTTTTCCAGTGCATTCAATATCAGAAACATACTTCCAATGAAGAAACAACATTTTAAAATTTCGCATACTCCCAACCGACAAACTTTATCTTCAAAATTATTGAGGTACACGTCCCTCCGCGCTTGCGCATCCCTCCCTCCGCCCTAGCCGGCCTCCCCTCCCCATTTTTCGTTCAGTCTTGGTCCGCGCTCTCGCCGGTGTGGTAACGTCTCAGCAGCCCTGACTTTTTTTTGTTTGACGGGTCTTTTACAATTTTAATTTCTCATTTCAAATAACACCGGAACAGTCGATTTAATTTTGTCTACAACGTTTCGACACGGTAATAATATAATAATCAGTCAGTGAAAAGTATCTATTCTCAAGAATATTTACTTGCCTAAGGTTTAGTAACAAAAAATTCAAACAGCATCTACCGGTTTTTACATCGATAAGTTATTACTGCCGTGGTGTGGGATCTGCTGAAGTATTGTGAATTTTTATACCATAGTGCGGTACCTTTGGAAGGAATAAAAAGTTTTTAATTTTACCAATATATTATTATTCATTATATTGTTAAGTTGCATGTTGTGTCAGTGATTTTTTTTTTTTTTTTTACTGTGAAGTGTTTTTCCTTGGGTTTATGGTTCGTACAGGATAATCTTTCTTTGAGGTATGTGAATATTTTTCTAATTAAATACATAATACCTATATTGTGAAATGTCGAAATGATAAACTGTCTTGTTGGGTTTTGCTCGAAAACATTGATTGCATAATCCGCACAACCGGCGAATCGCTCGGTGAAAGTTGCACGCGTGAAGTTAATGAATGTTTTTTTATAAGTAATAATTTTATTATTCCATTTTTAATGTTACTTGTTCTCGAATAATTTTATTGTTGTTTACTCGTTTTGACATTTCGAAATTTGGTGTCTCGTTGCTGATGTTATTTTGGCGTCACAGAAACGGGATCTCTCGGAATTGTTTTACATACATTTACTTTATATGAAGTAACTATGTACATAATTGAAATGTTGTTTTAAAAATTAAATCAAATAGTATCAGCTACTTACTTAATCTTAAAAATTCGGATTGATTTATGTATTTTCTATAAACCTCTTTGATTTAGGTAGGTAAGTAGGTACTAAAGTTAATTGTGTTAAATGGTAATTTCAATAATTTCATGTCAGTGGGTAAAGTAAATATAATAATTCAGCGATCTAGAAACAAAAACGGCAGTTTCTATTTTTGAAAAATGTTTTTAAGTCAATGACAATGTCTTATTATTTTTCTTTTATACCTAACCTACTTACCAATTTTGTTATATTATTAGTATACAAACATTTAAAAATATCTTTTCCATAATGAGAAGGTATTAAATTCTACGTTTTACGAAAATTGAATCTGCCGCTTTGTTTCCCAATCCCTCCAATTAATGTCTTGTCAATTTTGACAGTAAATACTTTTATATTATTTATATTTTAATATTATTAGGTATTTTTCTCGGTTGTTTCCTCATGGTTGAGGATCGTGATAAATTTTCTCAGTCTGAGCGACCAAGACTGTCCATCTCTCTCGGTACACCGTTTTTTTCAGGGCAGAATGAAGGCTGCCCCAGTAAGTTCCTTCACTTGATCGCTCCAATGATTCCTCTGCTTCGCCTTCCCTGGAGGATACCGAAAACCGCCAGTATATTTTACTATTAATTCGTGGTGTAAAGACTAGTCGGTTATCCGAAATATAATGTTTCTATTTATATTATCTTTTCACTTTTATTAGTATTGCTCTTATTATTCACCTTTTTTTTAAACAAGTAAACACATTTTGATTACAAGCTGTTTGACAATAATTGTTTCCGAACATTATGCCCTGTCTCAAATCTTCTTGGCATGGACAAGGTTTTAATTTTGCCCAGTTTAATCCTTGTCGTATATTGTGAAATTTACTTGAATCACGTGTATTTTTTTTTATATTATCGATAATTTTTTATTGACTGCTTATTGTTTCATGAAGCTCGTTAGATACCAGCCGAATGTCGTTATACGAACCAATCCTTAAAGTGTATTTGCATGACAATCCCGAGGGATGGAAACCCGCCCTTCCTTAGTAGACTGTAGTCATGCACCAGTAGTTGGGTATAGTATTATTGGTTTGTTAACATAACTGAGAGGATTGTCACTTTAGGACAAAACCAATTTCACCCCTCCCCTATTGAAAAAGAAAATATCTTGAACGAATTTCAATGGCTTTCAGTGTTATTGCTTTTTTTATCAAGCACGTGAGGGGTAAACACTGGCGTTATTAAGTTATGTAATATTTGTATCCCTCATCTCATTAGGTACCTACAATAGATACTCACTGGTAGAAATTACCCACTATCCCCCCTAAACATGTCTGCCAAATCTATCTATAAGTCAAGTTAATTCAATTTTAACTTTTTCTCATCCTCATCAATAATGCAGTCAACGATGGCATGCACGTTTCCTCGTGATACTTGGTCCACACTAACATGCACCTATCCGTAAATAAAAATTATGAAGATAGATATATCGTCGCTATAGATTGGTTTGTCGAATATCCGTTTTTGTCGGAATCGACCTTTTAATACAGAATGATTTTTTGTATCTAAATGGACCAGATTCATCCTTTTCTTTAAATCGCTTTGTAATGAAAACAGCATTCATATGCTGTAAAAAAACAATTTAAATACCTCCATGTATTTAAATATAGGATAATGTAATTGGTTTTTCATCTCCATTTTACATTTGGTCTATTCGACAAACCAATCCTACAGAGACGATATGTAAACATCTGTGCCAACAAAAAAATATCAGTGCACAATCAATGCTATAAAAATTAAATTTAGTTACGTTGCACGATTACAACAATCCATATCGTACAAATTTGCGCGCTTTAATCAAAATAACATTCCACGAGAACATGTCACTTAACGTCTTATCTGATTAGAAAATGGAATTGATTTTCGGTGTTGATTGTCGTATGCTCTTCGTTATTGTTAATCAACAACCATTGATAAGTTAACTACGACGTGACGAATTAAGAAGGGTGGAGGTAGGCTGTAAAGGTCTGACATAAATAGGGTATACCTACTAAACTTTGACAGTCAACGTATACCTATGTTTTCATTGAACTAAGACTACAGTGAGTAGACAGTGTTCGTTAATTTTTTAAATTCAATTAAACCCTGCATAATCCAAGCCATAGTAAGTATAATATAATAGTCAAAAAATATTCGTTTATTTATAAAATTATACCATTATATCTACCATACATAATTTTTTTTATATATTTTATAGATAAACGAATATTTTTTTATCGATTATGGTTTGGTTTAGGCAGGGCTTAGTAAATTAAAAAAAAACAAACCATCACCTCTGTAAAATGTATTCTTGTTTCAACGAAAACAAATAAATATGACTGAAAAAGTGTGCACTACTTTGTCAGATCGCCCAACGCATACCAAACCTCCTATTATGGTTTGGTAAGGCAGAGTTTATTTGCTTATTTTTTAATTAACCAACTGCATCCGTAAAATTGTAGTCTTATTACAAAATAAACAAATACGTCTGACTGAGAAAGTTTAATGTGCACAATAATTTATGTCAGATCTTAACAATCTTATCTCCACCCTTCGCCACTGAATTACAAAGTTTAGGCTGGGTGGTGCAAATGACACTGGGCGGCTAAACTGACACATGACTGCAGCCCTATGTTCTAACTAGTGATATCAAGTCACCTGACGACATGACGTAATTGTGACGTCAGCCAATACACGCTCGAGGCAAGTCGCCCAACACACACTGCTCACCATAGATATTATTACGCTGAAACACCTATTTGTGTATGGGGACAATGAATAACGCCAGCATTTGACTAGCGTTATTTTCTCGAATGCTATTATCACTCCGGTAGTACGTCACAATGACGTCATGTCGACCGGCGGACTTGGACTCGCAAGTTCTAACATAAGGCCACCGTAATGTTTTATAATTTTGATTAAACATACACCCAACATGGAAGGTTTGATTCGATCGGTAGAACAGATTTTTGTTGCCTAAATCTAAAAGACGATTGTAGTAAAATTAAATCATACGCCGTGATTAATGGTGCCTACGGTAATTCATTTTCATGTCATCACCTCGTCCGAAAGACTTGGAAAAAAATCCGACAACTAATCCGCCCCTGTGTATGTAGTCTTTATCTACCAAACTTTCGATTGTGTTCGACTTTTTATTCTATTTCGTAAAACTGTTGAATGCCAAAAATATTCAAGGCCCGAACGGCGTTGATGATTATCGTAATGTCATTAATTTGTCTCACGTGATGTCACGATGCCACATGTTTCACTCATAATAGGAACATGCAATGTTAATAAAAAATAATACATGATTATTATTGCCAGACATATTTTAAATAAATTATATGCTGGGCAATTCAAAAACCTTGTAATTCACAAAATTGTGTACGTTTTTTACTACAATAGAATAGAGAATAATAAATATGAATGTATGTGCTTTTACTTCAATAAATAAAGCTTCCCCCTTAATAATGATCTATGTTACATTTGGGCATTTTGGGAGAATCAAATAAAACTATTTTGTTGAGAATAAATTAATTATAATTTAAAGGCCTCTCCTGAATTCCTTAATTACTTATTTTTATTCCTCTTCCAATTTTCCATATGAATTTTTCTCTGTGAAGTCTTTTTGCATCCACAGGGTTAACAAAAACTCTTGTGTCATCCTCTTTTTTGACAGATGTATATTTATTGTAGGCAGGCCAAAATAACAGATCAAAGACAAGTGACTTAATGTTGCTAGATCAAAAAATATATATGCCAAAACAGAGGTAATGTGATGTATATCCAATGACATTAATATGGACGAAGCATCTGGAAAAAAAAATGACACTCACTTTTTTGTCGGGTCTGCCGAATGGCATAATCAGTTCTCACGCCATTGCAATAAAGGTGATATTGCTATAAATTCCCGATGCTTTTTGTCGGGTCTGCCGAATGGTTAGGTACAAGCTACTATATAAATATTTAGGTTATTGTCTGTTTACTTAGTGGAAGCCAGCGACAAACAAATTTTGAAAACAGTCGATATACTAACTCGATTATTTCTTAGGTTAGGTTGGGTTACATTGATTTAGTTTGGTAATCATTCTTGAATTATTCATGAATTTTGCCGAAATCGGCTATGAAAATTGCCGCTATTCCCGCCTGGTTTCCAGTAAACAGACTTGTACCAATATTTGTTACGAATTAATATTAAACTTTCCATGTCAGTCAACATTTTTACTGTCTACAGATAAACTTAGTATCTCAAATGATTGAAATGTTATCGGCGATAATGTATTCGTACAATTTACCATGTCCGGAAACTTGTACGTGTGCAGTTCGCCGAATCACACTTCACCGTGAAATGTTGTATTGGAAATGTATGGCTGTATATTAAAGACCCTCCAACCTCTTTGGGTCGTATTCTATTGTCTAAGGGTCGTATAGTACTGGCATAAAATTTATGTCTAATTAAAACACGGTTCTTGTCGGTTTACACTTTACAAGAAGCCAGCAGCAAACAAATTTTGAAAATAGCCGATATACCTACTGGATTATTTGTTACGATAGGTTAGGTTATCATTCTTGAATTCATGAATTTTGCCAAAGTCAGCAATGAAAATTGAACTAATGTTCATATTGAATCTAATAAAATTGGAGACCGTATACAGTGTACATAGTATACGGTCATATCTTTCCGATAGAAAGCTCACGGCGAACTGCGCCACGTTGAAATGTTTTACGTATAATTTACATGTAACCATAAATGACACCGTGGCACCACTCTTACCTAGTTCTTTATTACATCGTCAGTAACTAACTCTGTATAATTAACATTTACCTATTCTCTTTCACAAGCCTAGAAGCATGCCTACAAAGTAAGTGCCTATATTCTGTCAGACTTCTGAAATGTTGGGGCACTCATGGACCATTATCTTCCGTAAACTATCTTGTGTTACGTGCAAAACAAGTCTGCTTACATAACGTTGGGATACGCTTATAGTATGTCGTATTACAAGATAACTTATCTCATTACCAAAGCGTTTCCTTCATTACAAGTTTTGGTACTTACCGTTGTCTAATGGGGTTTAAGAAAATTGGGTTATTTTTCACTTACGGTAGGGACAAAGTAACCTGGTGGATCGTCCAGCAATATTCACATGTTTTTTTTCACCATAGCACAAAAACGTGTGTCAAATTAAATGTTGGTGATCATTTATAATACGACTACAGCCTCTAATGCACGACATACAGTCTCGATCACTAGCACTCGCCAAAATGAAATTCATTAATAAAACCATGTACTTACTTACAAAAAACCAGTCATGTCATCACTGTGTCCGGAAATTTGTATGTATGCAATTGACCGTAGGTATCGGAAATCAATATCTGTATAGTATTGAGATCGAATGCATGTCTATATAAAACACTCATGTAATAATAACCACCGGAATACAAGGGAAAGACAGAAGAAAATAATGTACCAAGGTAAATTACAAATATAATTTATCGTATATTTTTTATAAAATTCTGGTAGGTGCTCGTAAGTATGTAAGTATTAAGTCATAAAACAGATATGTAATAGGTAAGTACCATTCAATATCAAATTACTTAATATTCTTATTGAATTTAATAAATTTGGAACATTACTGCCTGCAATGATCCACGTACGTAGATGGGTAGTTTTTGATATCAATACTATACGGACATTTCTTTTCAGTAAGACAGTACACGGTGAACTACGGTGTTACGGCGAAATGTAGTACATAGTACAATAAATTAACATGTAACTACGTAAGTATTATGACACGATAATATAATAAAAAAAACATACAAACCTCATTTACCTACCAAAGTATCGCAAATACATTGCAAAAAAGTCTCTAATGCTTTAGGAAAATCACTAGCAATCCGAAAATATGAGCTAAATTCGAGGGTTTAGTGTCAAACAACACTATCTACAAAAGTGCAACTTTACAGGAGAGCAACTCTCAACAAGGGAAATGTTTATTTAAAACCTAATGTTAATATTTTATAATTTATTGTGTATTGTACATTTATCTTGCTTATGATGATGTTAAAATTTATAGGGATAGTTTTAAAAAATATGAAAACAAGGGTAACTTATGTAGTTAGCGTTAAACTTTACTGACGATTTAATAAGAAATTAGAAAAGATTGACATAACGTTGTTTGACTATCATGTAGCCGTAAATGTAAAATAACGTTATCTCAAAAAAAAAAAAAAACACTTTTTTGTAGATAACGTTGTCTGACTTTAAGCACTCGAATTGATAATTTACTTTTAAGTAAGTATTTTATCTTTACCCTTTTAAGTATTTTAGTTGGATTGATTTTTTTTTATTGTAGGTTATAGGCTATAGGTTATGTGTATTGGGTAATCGTGTGATTAAATATTTATAACAATAATTAGTTAATCGGGGAAATCATTGTGAAACATTTTATCGGTTATTTACCCTACTGTCCTACATCATACCTACTACATGTCCAGTTAAAGACACTCGCTGCTTCTACGGTTGCTTCTTAACGACATAACAAAAAAAGAACACGATTGAAATGAATTGGTTGTTTTATGTATGTAGTATTTACATCATTATTGTTCATTTTGGACCATTACTCTTTAGTATATCTACCATTATTACTGAACCCTGGGTTACTATCTTACACTAATGGCACAATCTTCACGTGTACATATTAAGAAGTTATCTGTTGTACTCTTGTTGGCATGTGTGTGAATATGCTCTTTTATTACGAATGAGCTTAGTCGAGACTCGAGCCCCGGTAGATACATCCAATTTTTGTAAACCAATGTTCGTCCACATCTGCAAATCTCAAATTAAATGTAATTTCGACAGTCAATGCCGTACCTACGACTTGGAGCGCTTCAATCACAACAACATTTCACAAGGCCAAGCATCGCTACCACCATCATTAACATCTTCCCCCAAATAAGGCCACACACATACTTAGTTCCTTTCGCACATTTGCAAATATTTTTCATTTGCGACAGAATAACAAAAAAACAGTTTTAAACAATTTATTCAATGCTTAGGTCCGGACTATAGGCTAGGCATTATTCTTCTAGTGAATGTAAGTGTAAAGTTAATAAACATGTTGGTACTTTCACTTTTACGGGGAATACTTTCGATTACTATAGAGACATCATCAGTATTACACTTGACTACAAGTAAAGACTCTTGGTTTCGATTGGTTTAATACCGTAAGTATTTCATAAATAACATTTTGCGAATTCTTTGGAGACATGGGTTTTAGTTATTTTGAAAAATTCCCTTCAAAGTCTCTTTTCCGAAATGACATCGAAATTTTTCTCTAGGATTCAGATGTGAAAACTTTTCCTCGTGTCAATGGAAGCTTTACATAGTACGCTACGTCATATCTTTTAAATAACCAATTTTTTAATTGTCCCAACGACCATTTTAGAGTAGGAATATGTATGCACCTATTTCTCATTTCGGCTATATTATCTGTGTCGCGGAACAGAATAGATGTAGGAAGTATTTTTACGACATAAAGGTTCAGCCGCTTTTCTGCCAACCCCTTCAAATCTTTCGCATTTCGCAAAAAAACAACGTACAATATTTTCATTTATTAAACCAGGCGTTCCAATGAAATAGGTCGTGGATGTTAATGAAATATTACATGAATCTTCATTTCATAGACATTCCATCGATTATAAACGAGATCCGACATTTTTACCGTGCCTCCTCATGTCCGATAACAGGCGGGGCTTCAAATATAGATTTTTTTTTATAAAAGACTTTGTCGAAAACGTTTCTCTCTATTTTTGGCTTCGATATGCGAAATTAATTTCGGCCCCCTCCTTCGTATCCTACCTTTAACAATTTGCGCGAAAATTAATCGGCTATGAATTCTCTCCGCCATTTCGGAATTTTTCCCGCGCCTAAGTCACTTAACTGGCTTGTTAATCAGTTTACGTTGTATTAATTTCGAGTCAACGTTGCCGCGCCTAATTAAATATCTACTTGTTTCAATTATTAATTAAAATATCGTTATAAACGAAGGTAAAGATAATAAATAGACTGCGAAGTTTACGGTAGCAGGTGGGAAGAGACCAGTGGCGTGCGGTGACTTTTGCTTGTAGAGATGTTGTGAAAATACTTAGGGCCGTATGTATGAGATTCCCAAATTATTTATCAGCTATTTAACCAATTTTCCACCATATAGCGTATAGCACTGTTTGTGACGTAAGCAATCTGACGTCACACGTTATTCAAAATGGCTGCTTTATATGTCACTTTCAAATGTGATTTTAATAATGTATTCATTCCAACAAACACACTGGTAACATCAATAGTGTCATACGGTGATTGGTATAAATGATAATATTATAAGTACAGAGATCATTATAAATTGTTATATTTTCATTTCTGTCATTTATTCTTATTCCGTTTTGACATCTCATAATAGAAGTGATTGAAGTGAAGTTAGTCATAATATAACTGTATGTATTGCCACCAAATGGAAATGTTTACTGGTAATACTCTATCCTTTCGTACAGTAGAATTATAAAATAAATGTGATAAAATATTTAAAGTTCATAATAATTATTCATTTATAATTATTAAAGTTATATGGTACCGTTCGCACACTTTCAGACACATTTACAATGTCAAAATTTTAAATTATTAATGATTAACAATTAACAAGGAATGACATTTTATAAGTTTGCCACACAGAATTTCTTTACTTATAGAATTTTGAGTAGCGTTAATAAGTAATACTCGACATATTATATTATATTATATTATCATATCATATTTTTTTATGTGATAGACGCTACAGTCTGACGCTTAAGCCGCGCGGCCATCGTGGGTGTTTATAGTAGATTTAGGTGCAGGTTACTTAGTCAATATAAATGGCAAATAAACCACCTTCCCACTGCGTGAATACTTCGCCAAACGATATTATGTATTGAATTCCTATATCGGATTCCTGTTGAAATATTATACTGCCGTTTCTCAACCAAGGACTGCTTATAATGGTTCATTTATTATGTATACTACTGGTTTAACTTATTTCAATATACATACGTGTGATGGCAAATTGGAAAAGAATGTGTGCTGATCCGTGCCCGAGACACTGAAACGTGTCCCATTCCGAACATTTTTCCTCGGGTATTTTCAATGAATATCAAAGACAAATCGTTTGGGGTTTGGAATATTGAAATATTGAAATGTTGCATCACCTGAATGAATTTGGTTTAGGTACACGCTTCTCAAAGTTGGCAGGTGCTTTAGTCACACTTGTTATTATTATATATTATAATCCTTATTTAAAAAAAATGCAAGGTTGAGAATACTATGATTTATGACTGCGAATTTAACGTCAAATTACTGACGTATAATTGAAAAAAAAACGAATTAGGACTGGTCACCATTTAGGCAATTTACCCAATGTAAAATGGGGATTTTCCTTGTCGCATATGATGCAATCGATTAGTCGGAAATTTTAAAAGGGGGCCTCGAAACAGTTCACGCCAATCATACAGATGTTTAATTGTATCATCTTGATTTATTTTTCGGACGTATTTTTCAAAAATTAAGTGTAAAATATTATCTTGTGAACAAACAAAAAAACCATTAATATTATTATTTATGTCTTCAGTCATTATTCGTTCTTTGATATTTTTAGTAGGTGGTACATCGGGAGTTGGAATTTATGGTTTTTATTATCTTTGGGCCCCAAAATTATTAAGTGTCTGGAGCACTCACGTCCCTAAATACGCCACTGTGCTCTGTATGAAAAATTTAAAAAACCTTATTCCCAGCTTATGATTATCTTGGCCATGGTGTATATAGGTATAACAAGTTGACAACATAATATTAATATTTTTTTTAATAGTAAGTAGGTACCTAAGTGCTTACCTACTTATTAATGGATTGTTTTCTTTTCTTCAATAATAATTATGATTTTTGTTACAATTATCGACTTTGAATTAAAATTCTAATTGATTTAAGTAACTGAATATCCGTGAGCATTTGCCATTGGTGAGTGTGCACAGTGCCTGATGATATCGAAAGGCGAAACGCGTGTCGCAAAAAAATGACTCGCATGGAATAGTATAAACCTTACATTTTTTTTTGTGATTTTACCGAGGCTTTGACTGCGACTCGCTGTCATATCGCCTCTTCTCTTCTAGAAGGGGATCCGTCGATCAGGTCCTCACTCCTATTCTGTTAAATAACTTTACAATTTTGCCTAGCTCTTCCGTCTTACCTTTTCAATTCGTCGACATTCTCATAGATATCCGCAATTCGCAGCTGTACTCTGTGAAGTTCATATTTAGTGCATTGTAGTGCTATATGTACAATGTCCTCTAAAACATGACATTCATCGCAGAGTTGCGATTCGCTTCTTCCCATGAGGACATCAAATCTTTTGCCCATTGTGTGCCCTGTTCTTATTAGCCTCAGTATTAACTTAAGCTCATTCCTCGTCAAAGGACACTCTACAAACCGGGCACCTCTCGCAGTGGCGTCCCTAGACAAAATGCCGCCCCTAGGCAGTGCCAAAATGCCGCCACATTTTTTTTATACAGTACTTTGTATCATCCTTTCATGACTCTAATATCTAAGAATTGTGTTGTATGGATATATTACTAACAAGATATAGGCACCTATACTAGTAAATCTAACTCAAATGCCATCTCTGCTTCAATAAACAATATTGCGAATCTACGGTTTCAGATAAGTACTTACATTTAAAAATACACCTGACAATTTCCATAACTCGCGAGTGACTGTGAAGAACGTGACGTCCAAGGACAATGGAAGTAAATTAGACATCGCGAACCCAACAAAAAAATAAAGTCCTGTTGAAAATTGTATAGTACTTACCTAATTAATAGATATATTTTATTTCCAACCAGTGAGCTGATTTTTTTAATGGAAAGATATTTCCGTTATTACTAAGTTTAGGTAGCTTTCTATATATACATAATGATTCTCCTCGATTTGCCGCCCTTTGATTAACTGCCGCCCCCAAGCGACGCTCAATCTGCCTACCCCCACGGGACGTCACTGACCTCTCGTGGTGATGGTAGAATAGACTTACTCCATTTCCCCTTTTCTAATGATGCCCTATACATTTATTTTAATTTGGTGTTTTGTTTATTCTTGTGTTAATTTCTCTTTTGCAGAGAAGATATTAATAATATGTTAATTTAATCAAAAGTAAATTTAACTTTCGTCAAACTCTGCAATTACTTTGCGTATAACTAAAAATAAGCATGGAAAATTGATGTCAGGCTTGTAGGAAAATTTAATTGTATCCAACCCCAGGGAAATGTAGCAAGCTTTTCCTCGTGCCGCCTAAGAGTTCTTTTGCAAAATGAATGATGCTCACACACTACGTGCCTATTTCCTCTACATAGGTATTACTAGATTATATTATTCTGGGAGACATTTTAAGTCACGTCTTCAGCTAGTTTTCCGAATAATATATTGTATGAAACACAATGGTGGAATGAATATGACGTAGTATAATGCAATGAGCTGTAGGAAGTGACATGATTCGTGCGATTTGTATGGGTAGGTATAATTATTGTTTGAAAGCGAAATCTGTCTTACTTGATATTTTCCCTTTGGTATATGGGCATTTTCGCCAAAGTTTGTACATGTTTGAAATTTGGGTAATATTATTTTTTCACTCAAATTAACCATTTTTATATAGCTAGCAGATTCCTTGTTCTATTACTGAATTGGTGATAGCAATTTTTCAGCAAAATATTGATTAATACAATATTTATATCATTTTTATTATGAAATTGGGCATAATAAGTTTCCGTTCCGTGACTACGAAACTTAGCTTTTAAAACATGAATGAAACACTTTTTATCACTTAAAAGAGCTCTATTAGATTAAAAAAACCATACACTTCAAAATAAAACTACAAATAGTCAAAAAATATTATTGAATTTTAATTCTTGGGCACATTTCGTTCCCCTCCGTTACCCTATGTCTATAATGGCAGAGCATTTTTCCTTTAGTATTTGAAAAAACCAATCAATGTTCGTTCTGCTATTTTTTTAAAGACAATAATCACTTTTACTAAATTTTATTGGAAAAATAAATAAGTTTCGTTATTTAATAATCAAATGAAAAATAGTTAACGTTCAACTTTTTTGGGGACATTTTCGGAATGGAACGAAATGGTAACGGAGTGTAATTTGTAAAGCTTAAGTTACATGTTACCATAAAAACAAATTTTTGTTTTATGAAATTTATTTGAATTTTTTGATAGACAGATAAATATTCAACGTGCGTCAAAATAACAAAACAAATCAAACTTAATCACTAAAATAGATATATTTTATAATAAATTTCACAATACTTGTAAAATAAGGTAGGTAATAATTTTGACACACTATACATTACCATAACTTTATTTGGCATTTATATTATTTGTAACTCAGATAAAAAATATTTTTAAGCAAATTAACAATATATGAAAAAAAAATCAGCAAGGGATTCAGACGCGAGTTCCTAGCGCGGCACGGAGTATATAACTTTTACGAAAATAATTATAGTCAAACTCGGTTATTACGATCTCGGACATAGCGAGATCTCGGATGTAATAACGAAACATTTGTTGACAATTGGTTTATGATTTTCGCCATACATTTAATTTTTTCACTGTTATAACGAGCAACTTATCGGATATACCGAGCTAAAATACTGTTAATGTGTCGACCGTTTTAAAACATTTCGACCCTAAGCAATAAAATCCGATTGGACAGGATGCCGCCGGGGTCGGATTACGTTTATGACACTAGTAAAGTGTCTAAGTACCTACCTTATTGGTGTTTCACCGACAATAATAAAAAAGTATCCACGCATATGGTTGAAAAATCCAAGGTTTGTGAAGTCCGTAGGTACCTACCAGCGTTAATTACAATAAACAACTTCTTTTGTAGTTTATGAATGCCATGCTCGTTTCGGGGATTTTTACGATGGTTTCCAAATTTTTTATTTTCGACTTTTTGTGTAATGTGACATGCTCATTTAAAAATACCTATTCTCTGATATAACGAGTAACGCTTATAACAAGCAAATTCAGTCGGTCCCATCTTCCTCGTAATAACCAAGTTCGACTGTATGTTGTCTTGAAATTTAATTGTATTCATCAACATAAAATGTAGCTATACAGGTTGATTGTAATCAAGACGTACTTTTCTGACATTTCGTGAATACCTACAGTTCTAGGTATTAAATCTAATCGAGTACACATTTCTGTTAAACGTGACAAAAAAATACTTTTTCATACATTTTTATAAATTTCTATGCCTAAAATGTATGGAGAAGTTTTAAAATTTTGGTGGCGTATAACAGAAAGAGTATGACAGAGCCAGTGCCTGTCTCGCAATTATTTCAGTCTGGTGTTTTTTCTTTTCCTTCTGTTGTTTTTTTTTATCTCCATACTTTTATGTGCGCTATTTTTGCGTATTCAGATATATCACATACTTTTTTAATCTTTATTATATTATTATATTATAGTCAGGTTATTTTCTATATTTTTTAATGAAAATATTTTTGTTTTTCATACGAACAGACAAAATAAAATTTTTATAATCTATGAAGAACTAAACACACACTGTAAACCCAACTTTATGCATGCCATTTCGTTACTTTTACATTCCACATATACGTTACCACCAATATAGTTTCGGAATGGAAGTAACGGATTCTGTTTCAGAAGTGTTTGAAGCCAAAATTTAGCTTAGTTTTATTGTTAAACCTGCGATATGTTTTATTATATCTGTAGTATGAAAGATAAGCTCAATATGTGTAGTATGTGAAATAGAAATATGTGTTTTCTTACCTTATAAATCGTGGTAACAGTAGTGGAACTTCTTAAATGACCAACCCAGAAAGCAACCTGTTCCGATAGCGATACCGACACACACCAACAATTTAAAGTGTACATGGCGATCAGTGTTATACAAAAATGTTGCTACATTAAAAAAAAACATATTTATAGTGAAAATTTTTCGCCTTCATGCTAAAATCGTGGTAACGGAATGTGGAGTTCCACTTTTTCAAATATCCTGGGACACACTTTAAACGTGATTTTTTTTCAATATTGGTACAAATTTACGAAAAAACTATATATTTTCCAAAAATATATAATGTAAGCTGTTGAAAACACTACGAATTTAATTTTACACACTCAAAATTAATGACGAAATTAGACTTTGTTTATTTGAATTTATGGGTGGGACATGGTAAAAACGCACTACCTTTCGATCTAAATAATCAATTAAAAATATATACAGGTCAGATAGTTGTATTTAACTGATTGAATAGAGTAAATTAATAAATTTGCATGTTAAAAGTACATAACTTTCCAACATTTTATAATATAATAACTATGAAAAAATCAATCAAAGTCATGGGACATGCCAAAAACGCAATGTACAAACTTTGGCGAAAATGCCCATATATTATTATATGGTAGGTATTTATATGATTGATATTTTCCCTGTGGTTTTATGTACGTCGTTTGTTCTCCCAATAAAAAGGATTTCAAGTTATACACATTTATATTTTTATAAAAATCGATGTTTTTTAAAATAAATATAAAAATATTAAAACGATGAATTAGTCAAAAATCGAAACGTTAAAAAATTGAAAACTTAATAAACTAAATTTTATTAATAATAAATATGACTATTTAATAAATATTACCATAAAATATAATGTAATAACAAGATGTGACCCTGCAACGAATTCACATTTGATTACATTTTTTTACAAGTTTATCTTTGAATTAAAAAAAAATCTTTTTAGTGTTTTCAGATACATATTTATTAATTAATACAGTTGAAATTGTAAATTATCAAAAAAAAAATCTTTAAATGCAAACTTCGTATTTTTCCGCTAGGTTCTCTGTTGGCATATACCTCATACTCTCATCATCTGTAAGCAATCGTATGCATCACAACAGTATCCGAACTCGAGCTCAAATCCGCCCGGCGAATAGTTCGATATACTACACACGCTGCGTAGCCTTGCGCACCTTGAATTAAGCCGCGCGCACCTGTTATACAACGTTGTATCAGGTTATGTCACATCGCGTTGGCGACCGAGTGCCCGACCCGTCGCAATAAACTCGCGATAAGCCTCTGATAACGATTCCGTCGCCGTACTGCGGCTCTGATAATATACATGCCCATACTATTTGAAGTGTATCTTCTGTTTTATATTTTTCGAGTGATTGATTGTGGTGGGTACACAGTATATGCGGCAAAATACGAACTGTTTAATATCGAGGGTATACTGACAAAGCATTAACTCATTAAAACAAGTTCTGAGATAATCGCAAAAAGGACTTTAATTTTTTTTTCAAAGCGTTCTCCCACATTGATTTTTTTATGATTTAAAAACATTTTTTCTACATTATAAAGACTAACCTTTATGGCAAACACAATATACGACATGTTACAAGTCCTGTATTTTGTATACGCAGAACGCATTAGGTCATTATCATGCTTTCTATAAGAATAAAAAAAATAACAATATGATTTAATAATGTTTCTATTTTCTCACCATTATATCCTGTGCCTTTGTGCGTTTTGCCAGGACGTAGAGCGTAAAATTGTATACATTTTGGCATTTAAAACAGAAAAACAGCAAAAACTGAAATAATGCGTTTTGTCCCAATTCCGAGATCGTACCCGGAAATTTGTACGTATGCAGTTGGCCGTAGGACTACTAGTAGAATCAATTCCTTACCTAACCACTTTAAATATACGTAATAAATAACCACAGGAATGCAAGAGGAAGACAGAAGAAAATAGGTACGTAAGTAAGTAAATAAGAAATACAATCATATCTTATATAGATATTTATGTAAAATTCTGGTAGTAGGTTCTTGTATCAAGTCCTACCTATCAAATATTTGATTATGATCAAGGCATTTCAAACATTTGGTACCGATCAGTAGGTATCAAATAAATATTTTTATTGAATCTAATAAAATTGGAACAGCACAGTCCGCAATGCTCCACGAATAACACATAGTTTTTAAATTTCAAAGCTATACGGGAATCTCTTTCCGGTAAGAAATCTCACGGTAAACTGTGCTACGGCGAAATGTAATAATGTGTGTTTGTTTTATGATGTTTATTGTTAGTTTACGTTTAAATACGTATAGTAGATATTATGTATAATGAACGTTACCATACGTCCCGTTTTAGGTAGCTTATCCCGTTGTCCCCAAGCACAGCTTCGGGACGCCGAAATGTCCCGTTTTTAGAAAGAGTAGAATACCCACGTTAACAATTTCAAAAAAAAGGTGGGAAAAATCAAAAAAATCTATAGAAAGGCACTGGTAGAAAGGGTCTTTTCTCTTAATTAAGAAAAAAACACAGTTGTAAATAAAGTCCTGCCAGGAATTTCATTCTTATTTGAAATCAAATTCAAAATAAATATAAGTAAGTACTTTGTTCTTCAGAAAAATATGAGACCACACAAATTGTTTATTTACGTGTTCATTCATGTTCTTTTCACTAATAGATAAAAACTATGAAGAAATATGCACTTGAATTCTTGAATACACATACTATCACCTAAAAATTAGTAGATGTTCCGTTTTGAGGAAGAAAAAAAATGGTCACGTTATGTATAATAAAAATTTTGGCTGATTGACTAACAAAAATTCTGGCCCGATCTGTGGAATCTAAATTGAAACATGTTTTAAGGCCAAACTACACTAGCAGATTTTTACTGCCATGATAGACACCCGATCATAATGTTACTTTGGAGTTCTGGCCAAAATGGAATTATTCATATTTTTCGCTGATGATTCAATTAGTTCGACGATTACCGCATGTTCTCGCATGAATTATTCTAATTTGGCCACGACTCTAGGGAATGATCCAAAGTTTAATCTCACGATCGGCTTGAGCGTCTCCCGGTGTAATTTGAGCTTTACAATATTAGAGCATCATTAATTTTCGTCTAATGCTACTGTAAAATCGTGTTAGTAGTACTTTTATTCCTAGATCAACCGCACATGTATTCATATACCGCAGCTGTCTATAAATATAATTAATCTTTCAAAACTAAATAAACACGATAACCACTGCGCGATGACGCCATAAATCTTCTTTGTTAAACTCTCCGAAAATCGTTGATCTCATAATTTCATAATCTGTAACCTAAATAAACCGCCCTATTTTCGCTGAGACTCGGATAAGTAAAAGCAAAGTTTGAATTTTCGCCTGCTAATCTTTCACAACTTTCCACCGTCTTCTATATAAAACTTACCAAGAATATTATTATGTTTTAACATAAAGATTATATTGCTGTTTTATAATTATTACAACTCTGTATGTTACGTTTAAAAATAATATTGAGAAAATGTTTAAGTAACGTAGAACTTTGTAAAACTGTATGCTCTCAACACCTCAACATTTAATTACTTTAAATGTTTTCTTCCTTTATTTGGTGGCGTGTGGTGGTAATTCATGATTAAGTAATTTGTTTAATACAATTTTAAATTACTCTCTAATTAGTTATCAACCACCTACTTTGATTATACTTCTTAATTCTCATTATTGTCATCATCTTAATTTCTGAAATGGTTTCGCTAAACTTTAAAGTGTATGTATGTGTAACAGAAATTATTACTGTAGGTATCAATAATTTTTATTGGTCATGCTTGGTACATTTACATAATATTCCTTAACCCAGTCGCACATTGATAGTCGTTTTGACTGGGGTATACCTAGTCTTCTTTTCTTTTCGACCATGTCCGATCCTAATAGGATCATATGGGCCTCCACAGAGTAGAGGTTTGTATTAACAGATTTTGGTTTTTATAAGGTCCATACCCTGACAGACACAGATTGAAAAACAATATGTATACTTGCCAGACCCAGGGTTCGAACCTGGGACCCACGGCGTTATAGTCAAACGCTTAAGCCGCGCGGCCACCGTGGGTGTGATACCTAGTCCTAAAATCAAAACTGGGCGCAATGGTTTATCTTCCTTCCGTCCGCATATGCACTGGGTGTTTTTTCACACTAAAATGACGCATTCGAGGTGTGTGAGAAGTACATCAAATTGCATATTTTTTGTGAATAGCAACAAAATTACATCGATCGACATATTCGACGTATTGCAGTCGTGAGGAGTGTAGATGTGCGACCTCGCTTAGTCCTGCTTCATAATGTTTTAAAAAATACGTCTCGTCAAAATAAATTTATTTTATATTTAAAAAAAATATTGAACGTATTGTTTGATTCTAAATTAATCGAAATTGGAATCGAGCAAGAACCAACAACCACATGTGTAAATTTTTAATATGCTGTCTTATCATATTAGGATACGAAGTACATCTAACTAAATGATGAAGGTGTCCTCGTAAACCACCCTGTTCTGAGACATCGGAGTTTATTTATACAGGTTTAATTTTATCATTAACAGATATACAATTATCGAATGCGGTTTACATAACAATAAAGGGGTACATTTTTTCAAATTTATAGTCATTTGCTCAACCCTATTACCTATATACTCTGGCTCCAAACAGCTATTGGAAAACTACATGTGAATTTATCAGACCCACAATATTGTAAGCGTTACCGCTCGGCCATCATGGGTGGGGTTTTAGCCGTTATTAAAGACTGATGATTATTTAAATATATATATAATTTTGCATACAACCTTGTAATATTGAAGTGCTTATTATTATTATTATTATAGTGACTATATTTTTATAATGTATAAGTAATTTTAAATAGACGTCGTTATCTTTGTGCCGCTTAGCATCCGCTTTCTATACAAGCCAGTCGATGTATAAATTTAAATGTCTCCAAGGAGGTTATATTTGCATTATAAAGCCATTAAATGACAAAATGTCTAATATTTTTTTTATAATAACCGTTGACTTCGCTTTCTCACAGGCCAAACGGTTGGCAGATAACAGCAGTAGCAGATGTCATGTGTTCCTTTTTTTTGGATGGTTATCCACTGACATGGTTCAAAAGTTTAGTTTTATATTATTTATTACTAGCAAATATTCCCAGGTACTACCTGTCAACAATCTCATTCCCCGCCTACCCCTCTTTCTCTCACGTTTACGTGTATGTTCTATGCTACTGCCACGCATAGTGTCGTTTTTATTGCTGTTTAAAATGTTAAGACTGATGCTCCCATCCCGTAGCACATTTTGAACTTTTAAACGAACATTGTCAATTAGCAAAATATGGCGAAATCACCAGAACAACAATGAGATCACTTCACACCATTGATGTAGGTATTACAATGCCTCACGCGTACCGCGCTGCATTGGCACCCGTATTACTCAATGAACGTTTTTTTTATAATTTTCCACATGCCTACATATTTTCAACTTATGTAAAAATCGCGTGTTTTTTGTTTTTAGTGGTTGGCACTATGTATTTTCTATAAGAATATTGTCTATTATCTATGGTCTGCAAATTGTGTTCTGTTCAAAATATTATCTATGGATGCAATATCGTCGGTAATTTTAACGTACGCACTGATAGAAACTGTTTAAATTAATTGAAATTAGCATGAATAATAATTCAAAATATTAATACATTAAAGTTGGCACTCTCCATAACTGAATTTATAGAGATAGTGATCGTTCAAAATATTCTGCGGAATGACGAAACCATATACCTACTAAATTTGTCGCCGTGACAGCATGACAGTACACGACGTGCATCATGTCTAACTAGGTTATTTCGATCACGGATGTAGCGAGATAATGTGGAAACATTCGTTGACATTTTAGTTTATGATTTTCTCCATACATTTATTCACTTTTATATCGCTACTTATCGGATATACCTACCGAGCTAAAATATCGTCAAAAATTTTCTTAAAAATGTGTCGATCGTTAAACATTTCGACCCTAAGCAATAAAATCCGACCGGACAGGATGCCGCCGAGATCGGATTACGTTTATGACACTAGTTACGTGTCTAAGTACCTACCTAATTGGTGGTTTCGCCGACAATATTGAAAAAGTATCCATGCTATAGTTGAAATTCCATGTACAAATCCAAGGTTTGTGAAGTCAGTAAGCACCTACCAGCGTTCATTACAACAAACAACTTCTTTTGTAGTTTATGAATGCCATGCTTGTTTGAATCGAGACTTTTTGTGTTATGTGATCGCTTATTTAAAAAATACCTATTCTCTGATATAACGAGTACCTAACGCTTATAACGAGCAAATTCAGTCGGTCTCATCTTCCTCGTAATAACCAAGTTCGACTGTATTTGAACCAACTTTCCTATATGATCTTAGTAATTCTTAATTATTTGTGATTGATTTATTGATTATTTAATGTCATTATTGTTCAGCACGAGTGTGTAGTTTTCCACGAACTCGACGCGATTCCATTATTCCGCATAACGCTTTAATTAAAGCTAATGGCTTTATCGCTAGCGGTTAACCAGATTCGATTGCCGAGGTTAATCCTGAGACAATACTCGATAAATGGCTTTGCGGAAAATATCACGCTACTGATTCCTCTGAAGCCCACGCCCATTTAAACCGATGCGTCTGATCGGAATTGATTTTTATGGGATTGAGGTGGAAGTATGACACCGTATAATGAAGTGATTTTAGCGAAGCACTCGTTATGGCAGTGATTCCCAATCGGGCTCCGCGAGATCTGTCAGTGGGAGATTCCCAGAATTCGGAAAAGCTCATCCAAAATGTAGGTATATCTTGGAACCTTTTTACTAAGTAATAGATTAAAAGTAAGCGGTGACCAGCATTTAAGACGGCACTTCAGTGAAACGGCAAATAATTTTCAACTATAGGTGCGACGAAATTTCGGACTCGTTAGCAATCGGAGAGCGAACGTCGAGCTGTGAACACGTCAATTTGTTTCGTGATGGCGACGGACGTATTAATTGTTAAATCGCGTAAAGATGACTAAAAAACGTTATCCATTTACTTGAAAAAGAAAACATGTCAATGAATATATTATTATTGTTACTAATAGAACAATAAACAGAACATTAAATGGACGCATGTTGGATTTATATGACAAATTATATTTCGTTCGGCACGCGTCATTTGCACAATCCGCGCATCGCCTAGCCACGATCTTTTTAGACCATGCCTCAACTGAGGTATAGCCTTAAGTAATGGTGTATTGGAAAGCGAATTGTTTAGGTTTAGATATCATGGTTATTATTGAACTAGAGTGAATTCAATTTGAGATGAGAGTTTTTTTATAGGTACAGCTATAAGTATGAGGAATTAGTTGTAATAAAAACCGTTATAATATATTCTTTAATATGTAAAGTACCCACTAATTATTGTTTACTAATCCTACGGGTAGTGACAAAGTTGCTTAGGGCAAGAGCGACAGGTTTGAAGGAATACTAATAAATACGACTTTTGACAGAAGAAAGCAAATTTGTGTGTAAGCGCTGATGTGTAAATGTTTATAGAGTTATCAAGCGTAGATTTGCTATCCATGATCACTTTAATATATCAACACAAAAATTAGAGAAGTACTTACTGAATTTAAAAAAAATGGTTGAAATAGCAGGGTTCGGTATTTTGAGTTTTTGAGAGGTTGACTTTTTGGATAAGTATGCCACTACTTTGTATTAAAAGTAATAAGCATTTTTGTTTCCTTACATTGGAGTATAATGGACATTGTATAATATCTCATTATTGTTTTCAATATGTGTACTTACTTACCTATGTATTATGTTTGAATGTTTGGCTTAAATTATGAAAAACACAATACATTGTAATATCATTATTCCTCTCTAGTAATAGTAATATTGGATTATTCGACACCGAGACTTCACTTCTTTTTTTTTCCGACCATGCCCGATCCTAATAATATCATATTATAGTACTCCAAAGAGTAGAGACTTGACTTACAGAATGTTTAAAACTTTGCACTCGATTTACTTAGTCATCGTGGAACACTTGTATTCGTTCAATTATCAGCGCCACATTTATATTATTATTCTACGTCATTACATCATTTTTTACATGCCAATTGTTTAGTGTGTATCGACATCTTAATCCACACCACTAAAAAATGTTGGTACTGTTATGCGCTACCCACAACATCTTATTATGTTTGTTTGTACATTTCGGACGGCAATTTGTACGAAACGTCTGACTGACCTTGTCTCGTCTTTCTCCGATAAAAAAAGCAATGCATACTATTATGTATGCCCAGAAACCAGTCGATAGCATTAATCGTTACCGGTTTTATTCCCGCGTTCGCTATTCGGCCAGCATCTCGGTCCATGCCGCGTCTGCCGCGTGGGTCGTTTTGGCAAACTGTTTTCGCTGTATGGCGCGCGGGTGCACGCGAACCGGAAGATCGACATTTCTGATGCATGTTTTCATCGCTGTGTTTTGTTTCTTTCGATATGACTGCTTGCTTCATCCATTTTGCAGAAACTGGGATGATTCTGCGATACTAATATTGCACTAGTTGCTCACTCAAAATTATATATTATGTTTGTTTATAGGTACATACCTAGTTTATATCGTATTAATGAGCAACGTTGCCAATTTAACGTTTTTCATGCCAGATCTAGCATTTTTTGATAGGCTTATCTAGCTTGCAAAAAACGCATCTGGCTTGTGGCGTTTTTACTAGCATTTTTTATGACTCCCAACAGTTTTAAATGTGTAAGTACTTACATAATTTCGTGTTGAATAAATTATCTCAGATAATCCAAACAGTTCGTATCAGTTTGTCTCAATCATGTTTTGAAGCTACACATTTTATTTTAAACAAAGCGAAAGAAACAATCGAATCGCTTATCCATCAGTATTGTTTGTTGGCCATTCGTTCAAACCACAGAACAGATAATAAATAGAATACCGATAGGCTATATTCAATACGCCGCACGTTGATGCAGGGTTTTTGAATGTGTGAGTGTCCTACGAAAATGAAGCACGCATTATGCACGTGCAATAGTGTGTGCAATACACCAACATTAAATGAGCGTAAATGCATAAACCGAGAGCAGTTTTCAGTATTCGACGTACAACGTATTCTTGACACGTGTGTAAGTTTAACCCGGATTTTTCCTTACTCGAGTCGGTTACCTGCTATCGCCTTACCCATTGGGTATTTCAGTTCCCATTATTTCTGAGTTCCCTGTTTCGAACCATTGAATGTAGCCATGATCTGAAGTCTAATGCCGGGTCCACACTGGCAACATGTCGCCGGCAACCTCGTTACATGTTACGATAATTGTCATACTTATCGTAAAATTTAACGAGGTTGCCGGCGACATGTTGCCAGTGTGGACCCGGCATAACACACGTAATTTCGACTAAAAACATGTGAATTTTTAGCCAGACTGCTAAAGAATCGTAACTAGTAATCTTCTGTTGAATAATTGTCAGTTAATTAGTTGCCCAAATAGCCATCGACATTAATAATACATACATTGCATTCCACACTGTTTGTTTGCCCAGCTGTGTGTGGTCGACAGTCGACTTTGTCTCGGCTTCTGGTATCATTGTGAAAATATTAAATAATACAATGTGTGTTTTAATTATTCATCTAATTTTAGATTTCGTCTTCTCCTTTGGACATGTCTTATAAATAATTTATAAATCATCGAAACTAATTTTTCTATATTTTTTATTACCGGTGTTGGCTTATGTTTAGTTATGCTAACATCTAAATGAGAAATTGATCACCACATATTAAGCCCCAAATAAAATATTGTGAATTGAGAAAAATAAACCTGTAAGTAAGCAGGTAGTGCCAACATGAATAATGAATGATATTATAGTTATGAATGAATTATGAAAGTTTTCGTTTATGTAGCAATTTTATATCACTATTCTGTCGTTTTCATGCCATATCTATATTACTGTAGATGTAGTTGTGTAGACTGTGGAAGATAATTTTTGTCGCACATATCCATAAGTAAATTCAAAGTAATTGCTTGGCACGAATATGAAAAATAAATGATAAAATAATGTCAATGCATTGATTTAAAATGGCATGGTAGTAATTTATCCATTGGATGTGAAATGGAGAACCTCAGATATACTTGGTTTAACATATTCTATAAATTGAGTTGTGAATTAGCAAATAAACATAGAATCTCTTGAAAATGCTCAGATTGCTTAGTTATTAGCAGGAGGTATTCGCAAACTGGATGTCCGAGTTATTGGCCTAATGGAGACTTTGAGAACACTCAAACTGATAAACGTATGTTTTTAAGACTTTGAACTTTCAATGTTATCATGTGTAAAAAAATAATACAATCGACTCGGGCTACTTGATGGAGTTTGAATTTAAATTCTTATTGATTTAAGCTTAATACCTACTATTCCATTTCAGTAATTTTTCATTTTGTACATTGTGTTGTAGTTAGTAATAATGTATTTCATGCAAGGCCTGAACAAAAACGATGCATGAGTGCGAGTGAGAAAGTATTCGGCACCCTTACGATCTCTTTGACACGCGCTAGAGTAAGATAAAAGGTCTACATTTTGTGTAAGCTAGTTTCCAAAAATATCGCCATCAAATCGGGGCAAAACGCTTCACACAGCGTCGATAACTTGCGAGCTCGTGTTGCTAAAATTGATATTTTTGTGTTAAACATAAAGTCAGTGGTAAATATTTTTAGTTAATTAAGTAGAAAAGATGGTTCTGTGTGTTGTCTTAAAATGTGGTAGCCGTACTGATAAGCAAGAAGATGGTATAACGTTTCATAGGTAAGTTGATACATGTTCGTGATAATTTATTTGTATTTTATTATATATTTTAATATCAGTGACCTAGTGTTTTTTTGAAATAACTTAAATTATAGATATCTTTATCTAATGGTTGCATTTTGACCGCTTAAAAATACTATATAACGTAAAAAAATAGAAAATTATATTTTAATTCTGAGCGTCTAGTGCGAGCACTTTGGGCGAGCACTAGCGAAATGGTCTATGGTCTCGAACATTTCTAGACGAATGCGTTTGCTCGCTCACAAACCAAACGCAAGGCAAGCGGCTTCATTTAGCAATGCAACGGGTGGCGTCTAGATGTATCTATAGTCTAAGATTTCATGTTATTATCTTCAAGAGTGACCTACCATTATGTCTTAAGCGTAGGGTGTTCAACCAATGTGTGCTACCCGTGCTCACGTATGGCTGCGAGACGTGGACCCTCAACATGAGAGATGTCCAAAGGCTAAGAGTCACACAGCGAGGCATGGAGAGGTGCATGTTGGGCATCACGCGAAAGGACCGTAAGAGAAACGAATGGGTTAGGAAGCAGACAAGAGTACGCGATGTAATAGACGTTGCCAAACAGCTGAAATGGAGATGGGCGGGGCACATTGCTCGCCGAAAGGACGGCCGCTGGACAAATGCCGTCATCCAATGGTACCCAAGGGGTACGAAACGGCCACAGGGTCGCCCTAAAAGTCGCTGGATTGACGAACTGGTAAAGTTCGGCGGAAATACGTGGCAGCGAACGACACAGGACCGAGAGAGTTGGAGAAAGCTTGGGGAGGCCTTCATCCAGCAGTGGATTGACCCCGGCTGATGATGATGATGATGATATTAACGAGATTTAACTGTAAGTACTATAATGTCGGCGAGGATCTGCTATTGACGAGTGTGCAATACTAAAGATGTCGAAAGGCGAATCAGGGGTCGCAAAAAGTGGCTCAAATGGAATAAATAGTAGACATTTTGAACTAATTAAGATATATTATATAATTATGTGTGTTAAAAATTAATAATGTTATGAATGCTATACTTACATTCATCAGTCGCGAAATAATTCGAAATCCACCTTAGCCGTTAGCGGCTCTCTTGTTGCAGTGCGCAAGGCGCTGGCCTTCTATCCGTGAGCTCTGGGTTCGATCCAGTGAGGACACAATATATTTGTGATTTTCTCAAAGCCTGGGTTTTGTATGTGATTGTTCAAAATTACCTTGTACGAAAAAGCAAGGACATGGTTATTAATAATTTAAATAATCTAATTTTTAACTCATGTTTCCTTTTATTTAAATTATAATTTATTATTTTTTAATATTATTATTTAATATTATTTAAATTATAAGTAGGTATATGAACGTTGTATAAAAATATTAAATTTATTATATAATATTATATGATATTGTTATATTGACAACAATTCTGAACAAAACGGTGCATCATTTTAATGGGAAATCGTCGATTATCTCTATGGTTGAGTAAACAGAAATCCCATAGTCCACTGCGAGGTCAGGTATAATCACAATTACGTAAAATCCTGCACGGTAGCACACGTGCGAAGCACACCACCATTGTCCTACCGTAGTCCAATTACGTAGCACATTCGCTGGGACAATTACCCAATTCTATCTATTATCATTATCATACAAAAACCGCGTGGCCTTTGGATGTCACTCGTCCACTCGAGGTCCGGCCAAGCCTTTAGGAATATATTTATCGTGTCTGCGCACGGCAAGCTATATCAGTGGTATTTTAATCCAGTATGTACGAGTAGGTATATGCAATACTCTTTTTTAAACGATCGATTAAAATCAGTTTGCTTAGAATTTTAGAATTGTGTAGACTAAACATTTATTTAATCTTTAAATAATGCGGCTACATCGATATAGTTATGCTTTTTGCGTAATCGTTGCACTTATGTATGCCTGAAAGTTGAGTTTTACAATTATTAAATTAAATAATTTTATGACAAATTCATTTTTAAACAAAATAATTGGTAAAAAAAGTACCTACTTAAAAATTTGCAAAAAAATATTTATTTTTTTATCTTTTCCAAATAATTTACTTGTCTTAAGAAATCTATTGTGCATATTATTAAAATTATTAATTAATAAGTTTGAAAGGCATTAAACAATCGCTTGTTCTGGAAAACATATCATATCGACATAGGCACTTCTTTTGCCAAGGTCCAGCATTTAACTTCAAACTATTCTACTCTAAAATTATGAAGCTTTATGGATGTAAAAGAACAAACATCGCGTTTAAAGGGTTTTCATCCACACATATCTGTGCATATTTTATATGTTTTTAAACCGTCAAACATTCTAGTTGTATAATAACAAACATCGCATGGAATGGTTCCTGAAATTGCTTATTGTGCTTGTATTCTCTTTCAATTTTGGTTTTGGCCAACGCCCTATGACATGGCCCCCACATTCTGAAGCGGGCCCCCAGGCTAGGATGTTTTGCGGGCACCCCTACCTATCGCTAAGGGTAAAGTCAGTGTGACGTGCTGCAGTAGCGTTATCCAAATTGTGTATTTTTAGCGTTATTTTATATTTTTAATAATATGTAAGAGTACGTCCATTTGAATGATGGAGTTGTCGAGTATCGGCACACAGTAAAAAATTGCATCGTGCAACCAAATAGTTTAAATTATTAATACCATATTAAAATACTACTTTTTTACTATTAGAGCAAATTTGTGATCTATGTTTATCTCACTTATCTGGTCGGTTCGCCACGCCGGGCCCTTCCTGAGCCCGGGCCCCAGGCTAGAGCCCTGTCAGCCCCCCCTTTGTGGGGACCATGCCCTATGATATTCGTTATCACTCAAATAATCGAAGGGCAATGTCACGACTTGCTTGTCCCAGATGTGAATAGAGGCTGGTGTAGTCAAGAGTCTAAGGAATTTGTAATTTATTGTCTCATTCGTCAATAGTTATCTCTGCCCTGCTTTCAGTGCTACAAACATATTATATTGTTATGTGTATACAGATAGGTGTTTATTCAATTTTCATTTGTCAAAACATTTCGTCTCCTTTATGATGGAAATTTTTAAGACGTTTCAGTGTTGACCTCTGTCTTTTGCCATCCGTTATTGAATATGGCACTTCTATGTAGGTCTCCGAACCATTATCGAGTGAATTTATTGGGACCGATTTGGGCGAATGCCAAAAAGTTGTGTTATTCGAATTTTCTCTCGATCATCTCGGCTTTTGGTGTATTCAACAATTTCCACATTTTGAACTGTGTCGTGTGAACTTTCTGGAAGCTTAATTTAGATATCTGGAATTAAGGTTATTGACCTTGGCACATATGCGGATGTTGACACGGTTTTTAAACTTCAAATGTGGCTGGATAAAATATGCGTTCAAGCAATATTATTTTATCAAATACTATTTATTTATTGGTCTGTTTGGATTCTTAAGGCTATACTTCAGTTGAGGCATGGTCTAAAGAGATCGTGACTAGGCGATGCGCGGATTGTGCAAATGACGTGAGCCGAATGATTCTGCCGAAGGATATTATATTCGTAATAATAATAATGTATTCATTGTTTGTTTTCTTTTTCAAGTACATGCATGACGTTTTTTAGTCATCTTAACACGATTTAAGAATATATTCCTCCGACGCCATCACAAAACAAATTGACGTGCTCACACCTCGACTGTCAGTTTCCGATTGGCGACGACTGCGAAATTTCGTTCCACATACTATTAAAAATTATTTGCCGTATCACTGAAGTACGCTCTTAATATTATTATATAGCCATGGCTTTCGTGTGCCTTATCTATTCATCTAGTTTACTCTATTACAATAGTGTTGTATCAAGTATGAATGCTCTATTTTAGTTGTCAATATCTTTCCACACGTACGAAGATCGAATCTGTTTGTTATTTAATAATCGTTAACTGTCAATTATTATTCTTGGCGGAAAGGTAGTGTATTACTTTGCATCAGTTGACCGGTGTCGCATTGAAGCGGACGAAACCGGTCCTGCGCATCTATTCTATACACATGACTGCCATAGGCCGCTATCGGCAGCTATCGAGAGTAGTTTTTCATTTTTTGTATCAAAGTATTAGCACTTATTGTAACAATTACAGTAAGTTAGTTGTAATTGTTACAATAAGTGCTATGTTTTAACAGCACCTCCTTTAGATGTTTTATATTTTAGAGCGAGATATACCTACAGTTTTGACTGTTTAGGTTTAGACGGCCAACTTATTGTAATTGTTACAATATGTGCTAATACTTCGATACAAAAATGAAAACTACCCTCGATAGCGGCCTATAGCAGTCTTGTGTATATAATAGATGCGCTGATTATTATTCAGTTAAGTGGACTACATATTTGGTTTCTAAATTATTTATATATTACGTAAGTATTATACTCAGGTTTAATTGTTTTAAAACCATCATAATTACGTTCTACCAATTAATAACATTAAAATGGACAAACACGGTGGTTAGAAATGATTTAAAAAGTGTTTTCATACAATTCTGGATAACGGTAAAATTGAGCTGATTGTGCAGTAATAACGTAAATAAATATATGAGGCGTTTAATTCCAAAAAGCGATAAGTCCACATATGGTCAAAATCGAGAAAAAAAATCTTTGTATAATTTTACACAATATGTATTGATCTATAAATTCCAAAACGCGACATATAACCCTACGAAAAAAAATATTTTAAGTCTCGATTTATTACAAAAAGCGCCAAGTCCGTGTTTCATATTATTTAAAGCTTGGTTGATTTCGCGCGTGTTTAAGTCAACCAATAAGGGAACGTTCAATATTGAAAAGGGCGTCTCCCATGCTGTAGCATCTGGTAAACTCATGACAGTGCCACGGAAATATGTGCCGTATGGTAAATTAAAAAGTAAGGTACAAATAGCGCTACGTCCAATTTTATTTTGCCTATATATATTACATTTAAGAGTTTATCGGCTGAAACAAATTGCCATTTGGTTCTAATTTCGACATAGAATACAACGGAAAAAATAGTCTCACGTTAAAACAAATAATTGAAGCTTGAAACGTAAAAACGTTGTTTCCCGAAAATATTGAATTGTGGACTTGTCGCTTTTTGTAATTAGACGCCTCATATATATGACTAATTGTAGTATCTAAATCACTTTTGATTGACCTAAATATAAAATATAATATTTTGTATTGTACCTTGTTTTACCATAGGCGTAGACTCCGTAGACATGTGGGTTGAAAATTCAAATCGATTGACAACGTTCCAATCAAAGTTTCGGATTTTTAAAATGACAAACAAAAGAATCGCGTGCTTTTACGACGGTCAATCACTCAATTGCGACGACACTGTGCCAAATACGGCGTTATCTGTGACAGTTTTTGTGTGAAAATTGTAACTTTTCGTTTAAAAATGGAACCCCGTTACTCGAAGAATATCGGCGCGTTGAGCCAGTTATAGTTTTTTTTACGGCCCAAGCGTCGTCCATCGTTCGCGCCGTTTCGCTTCGGCGGCCGCGTCACAATATTTTATTCCCCCCAGCGCTCTTCGTCGATATCAAGAGTTTTTTTTTGTTTTGTTTTTTCTTTCCTTCGTGTTTCACTGTTTTGTGTCACGAACTCCGAGCAACGACCGTTCCTCACGAATTGCTACTGCTCCGGGTAACCGCTAGTCTTTTGACTTGGATCGATAATGCTGGAATCGAGTCCTGACTCTTGTTACAAACTACTTCTTCGTTCACTCACAACAGGACTTCGTTAATATAATTAATATGATACCATATCATATTATTATAATAGGTATGGAAAAGGTTAAATCAAACATCTTCGCAAGTAGGTAAAGCAGTAAACATTCTCAATCGATAACTAATTTTGTACTTATATAACTCAAAAAGATTACTTGGTACCTACTTATTATTAAATAATTTAATTTATTGATTTTTTATAAGTCTACGGGAGTCATGGGATACGATAGGTAATAAAACGCATTACCGGGGCCCGATTCAATACTACTAAAAACATTTTCAAGTTACACACATTTTAATTACTTATCTAGATTTCTTATGTTTTTTTTTAAATTAAATAAAAAAAACGAATTACACATTCAAGAGAAGAACTGATTTTGATAAAAGTATGTATCCATTAAAAACATGTACTATGTACTATGATGATCCATCATCATCATTAGCCTGAATCTATCCACTGCCTATCCATGGCCTCTCCAAGCTGATTCCACTCCTTTCTGTCCTGTGCGCTTCATTTTATCGATCCAGCGGCCTCTAGGTCTACCGGATGCTTTGTGGCTCTTGGATACCACTGGATGACTTAATTTGTCCAACGATTGTCCTTTCTTCGAGCTATGTGTCCAACTCATTTTGCCCACTATGATGATTGAATTTATTTAAAAAAATAAGTTTACCATTTAAATTTATTCGGGATTAATGTGGAAAGTAGATATTATCTTTAAAAATAATCTACATTTTACAGATCTCTTGCCAATGTAGCGATCGACACAAAATACGGGTAATATTTATGTGTATGTAGTAAATATTTTTTCTATTGATATTAGCATCTTTACTTGACTTCAAATACAATTTTATTTATAAATTTAGGTCTTAAGGATATTATTAGATATTTTGATATATTAGAATAATTTAGGGATGCACTGCACTCACAGGATCTATGTACGCACGCCACTGTTAGATAAGTTTGAATTGATTAAGACTTAAAGGTATTTTTCTGTAGTTTGTATTATATTGTTTGAATCGTAATTCCGTCACTAAATGTCTAGTAGCAATACACTCATCCTAAAGCAAACACACATAACTGTTTTTAATTCAACATGTGTACAGAGTGTGTGAAACTTTGGTTCACAAGACATTCCCAATTATCTTCTATTTTTTTTACATTTCCAGTAGATGCTTTGAATCTACCCATGTCGAATCGTTAACCAGTTTAGTTAGAGCCAATCGTATTTAAGCTTATACTCCATATACGATTATAAATGGGCTCGATTAATCAGAGTAAGCAAAGCGAACGAGGAGGTTCGCATCTTCGTGGAGTAATTTGTAGGTAATTGCCTCATCCATTTTCTCTAATAGTCTCTCTACAGACGGACTAAGAAGTGTTCTCATCATTAATTTCCTTAACAGGTAACAAAAGCACCCATGTAATACAGAAGATTTCGAATCTCACCCTGGCCTAAATGATATCGTTTGCTTGCTGCGTTAATTCACCAACTAGTCCAGTTGCTGGGATCGAATCCGTAAGACGAGTTTTCTTTACTGATTCGTCTAACTGGGACAATATAATATATACGAAAAGTAACCGTGCCAGGCCAGAAAACGTCGTGGCACCCACTCCTCATTTCAGATTCACCTGCCTATGACATACACCCGTGGCGAAGGGTGGAGGTAGGCTGTTCCGACATAAATAGTGCACATTAAACTTTGTCAGTCATACGTATTTGTTTGAACTAATACTATAATTTACAGAAACAGTTAAAAAAAATCAATTAAACCCTGCCTAAACCAAACCATAATAGTTTTGGTATGCTTTGTGCGATCCGAGAAAATTGTGCACAGCTATTCATTCATTAATTTTTTTTTAGTTTTTTTTTAAATTCATTAACCCTGAACCAAGCCATAGTACTTATATAAAAATATTATTCTATCTATAAAATATCAAAAAAATCTATTATTTAATGAATAATTATAGATATTTTATAGATATTTTTGACTATTATCTATTATGGCTTGGTTTCGCAGGGTTTTATTGAATTTTAAAAACTAACCAACACCGTAAATAATTATTGTAATCTTAGTTAAATGAAAACAAATAGGTGCCTTCTTGTAACTTAAACTGATAAAGTTTAGTATGCACTATTTATATCGGATCTTAACAGCCTACCTCCGCTCTTCGTCACTGACGTACATGTTTCATTTTGTGAATTGTCCACCTGAGACGATTGTAGGTCTCATATGAGTAATCACGGTGTCACTACTAAAGTGGTCGTCGATCCAACTCCTCACCCTCCAAATTTGGGAATACAATGGCCACAATCGTGACTGGCACCATGGCTTTTCGAGTATACTATCGTGTCAGGTAGACAAATCACAAAAGAAATTGCGTCTCCCTGATTATGTATACGGATTCGATCCCATCACCCGGTCTAACTGTTTCATCAGTCATGATCATATTATTTTATCAGTATTCATTATTGTTCAATGTGTGCACCTGTAAATTATTAACTTATTCTCCACCGGTACCTCCTGTAACCAGCGTTCCCTACAAGGTGCACGCGTGTGCCCGCGCACACTTTTAAAAGAATGTTCACACAGATGCTCTCAACCTTAAACAGTAGTAAGTATGTATGCAATACCAGATTATTTGCTTGACTAAATATATCAAATAATGACCAATATTTTATTACATCCAAATAATTGCACATTCCTCACACTCATTTCTTACGGGACGAATGTCATGTTCTATTACGTGACATAGTAATTTGTAGAGTTCAATTATCTACACAAAAAAGTGGTGAATGTATACCACAGGACAGAGAAAATAAAATAAATAGAATTCCGATATTCCGACAATACGCTACATTTTGATACAGGGTTTTGAATGAGAGTGTCCTACGAAAATGAAACACGCATTGTGAAATACACCAATATTAAATGAGCGTCAATGCATAAACCGAGAGCAGTTGTCGGTATTCGACGTATGACATATTCTTGACACGTGTTTAAGTCTATCTTCGGATTCTTCCTTACTCGAGATTGGTTACCTGCGACTCCTTACCCATTGAGTATGTCAGTTCCCATTATTTCTGAGTTCCCTAGTGTACACATTTTATTAGTACAGAATTGACTGATCTGATGAATTTATAATTCGCACACATACACATTGTACAAAAAAGAGGGTCGAGGGTCAACAAACATTGACTGTAAACTCAATTCCTCGCCCGGATAGCTAGCTGTCTATCGGTGGATGCAGGGCACATTCTATAACATTTTTTTGATATTAATTGTACAAACATTTTTTTACATTCACTGAATATATTTTGATAAAGTTATAAACTATTAATTTTTAATACGGATATTGGGGTTACGGAGGAAAACTCCTTCTCTAACAACGGAAGGATGACTTTACACAGTGTTACTACATTATTTTATTTCTAATGTGTACACGTTTGCCGTGATCTTAACACATTATGACAACATTAATTTAATGTCGTTGATTTCCCATTGGAAAGGGGGGGTCTCTTCTTGGTAAATCGACGATGTATTCATGGAACTCACTTGCGTTTGCTTGATAGAACTTCATTAAAATTATGAGATGTAGGTATGTACATTGTTAATTCTGCAGATTTTCAGCTTGACGATTTTTTTGACGTGTTTGTAGATTATTCTGGAGCCCACCGATATATCAAAGTTCTTCTTACACTACGCTTTCGGTCGCTGGTGTCTGCCTGATAATCATTCACACACAATATGACAATTGGCCAGCCCATCGTAGGCATTCAGTTATCATAATCGCGCCAACGTCGGGCTTGTCAAAGAGACGTCACGTTTACGGTTCAGTTTACGAATGTAGAGTTAATCTTAATCAAAGATTTATAGCGCCTGATTTATTACGAACGTTCAATGTTTTATTTGCAGTGGTGGCGAAGGCTGCCCATTGAAGGTAGATAAAAAAAGTTCTAGGGCAGCCATATTTACAGGATTTATTCAGTATTTTACTGAAATATTATATTTTACCTTTTTATAATCGATATTTCACGACAAAAGACAATAGGCATTAAAATAGATAGATAGCGAATTTTAAATCGGGCTAGAAAATTTCACTGTTACTATAGTTACGCGTTTTGACTGCGAGCTTTGCGACTGTTTGACATCGAATTCAGCGCATTTAAAATAATTAATTTATATAGGTATTTCAAAAATTATATCGCTGTAAGCATGCTAGGCTAAAATACCTACAGCCCCAGGTCACGTGATATTATATGACACTAGTGTTGACATTGTGTGTGCTTGATTTTTTTTACAATACGTGTGTAGTCGTATGTATGTGTTGTATGCGTGAAATGTTCGAAAATAATCGAAGCTTTTCTTTATTGTATTAGTGCTATGTAGTATGTTCGCGTCGGTATGTTGGGCGAGCAGACAGTCGATTTATAATACAAACCTACAGTACTTAGGGGAAAAATTACGTTGTTTTTGTGGAATAGAAAACATTGAAGTTATTATTTAAATACTTCTATAGGCAATTATACTTCTTTTTCTCAAGAGGATAGATAGGCTTTTGATAATTGCCTAGTGACGATGGTCTTCGCCACTACTTTGCAGTTCGGTCGAAGTCCATTGTCACTTTGCAAATAAAGGTACCACTTACATAATTAACTATATACATACGTAAGAGATAATAATTGACTGATTGTTACTGTCTTATAGGTACTTTGATATTGTTTTCCCGTTTGAAGTTAATGGCTTCTACACTGACCTTCTGCCGATGATATAATGACGGTAGTGATTATTACTCTACTACTTGCTATAGATCTACCATCATAAATTGGCATTTCAGCGAGGGCGCTAGTATGACATTGAGAATATTACCATAACTAACAAAAAAATGGTAATTTATATTTTTTTATTGGTAGTAGATTTCTGTACAAATATTATGCAATCCATAATTCGAGAAACATGTTGTAAAATTAAATGGCATTTGTAACAAATTTATCCTCGATAGACAATTTTAGTTTCAAATTCGACCGGCTGCCAACTTACGATGGTAGATCTTTAGTAGCAAAGCATTTCGCTGGAAATAAGCGATGATCCATCCATAATGATGCTATTATTATATTATTTAAAAAAATGTAATTAAGTACTTGGTCAATTCTTCAATACCTGCAAAATGACACTTAGCACACACGCTCAAAGTAGCATCGATCAATTTACTATAGTAGGTACTATTATTCCACAACTCTTTTAGATATTTTGGGTGAGTTATTTTATGCATGGTGTGCTATAGTGTTTTTGTTTTCTTTGAACAATAATGCTGTCTTTTGGGCTGACGTAAAATATTCGTGGGTAACCGAAAATTCAGCTCTAGTTGTCTCCCTTTAGCGACTTTAACTCTCTTCGGAAAATATCGGCAGCGATTGCAGATTTTTATTAATTTTATCAATAGATATACTTCGTCTTCGGTTTTCAAAGATTTCAAAGGCTTGAATAATTAATAGAATCCATTGAAATGATATAGATGTCACTATTTAATCAAGTTGTGCTTAATGTGAATACTTGTAAGGTTTGTAGCTAAACTAGTAGTAGTTATTCACATAAGTTACATACATTTATTTGACCGTAAAATCTTACATAAGTGTATGGCATATGGTGTAGTTGTTACTAAAGTATGTGCTCTATAAATTTTTTGATGAGCCTGACGTCGTCAGATTTAGTAAAACCCAAGTCCCCACAGGTGACACGTATGGACGATGAAACACCGGTAAAGAGCTTCGCGTTTAATGGACCAGGAAAAAAACTAGTGAACTTGTAATCACAGAACAGATTAATAAATATAATCCCGATAGGCTATATTCAAAACACTACATTTTGACGAAGGGTTTTGAATGCGTAAGTGTCCTACGAAAATGAACGACGTATTATGGACGTGCAATAGTGTTTATAATACATCAATATTAAATGAGCGTCAATGTCTAAACCGAGAGCAGTTGTCAGTATTCGACGTATGACGTATTCTTGACACGTGTTTAAGTTTATCCCGTATTCTACCTTACTCGAGATCTGTTTCCTGCTTCTCCTTACCCGTGAAGTAATTCAGTTCCCATTATTTCTGAGTTTCCTCACTGTGATAGACTCGTGAAATTGGGTTATTGTCAGGGCGAAGTTGGCGTTTTTAAAAAAAATTGTAATTATTAGAAACTGTATCTCGTCTGATTTGTTTAAACTCGACTCCACATCCGCAATCTCTGCAATCGCGCTGAATCGTACCGCAAGAGTGTAACAACCGTCCCCTCGCTCACTTCGTTTGGATAGGCCAATTTATTACTACCATCAATGACATTAATATGGACGAAGCATCTAGAAAATAAAATGACACTCACTTTGTGTCGGGTCTGCCGGATGGCGAAATTCATATTTTAATATCGGTATCCTACGCTCAAATGAACATTCTGCTTGCAAGCGGTCTGGCGACACCGCTGGGTCTGCCCATACAAAATTTCTGACTGTCAGGTTTCGACTCCACCGTTATTATTGTGTTACAAAATGCCAATGTGCCTAGTTAAAAATTGTAAAAAAAATCTACTAAACACTCCAAGAAAGATGGGATATCACTTTGCATGTATTAGTATTATTTATTATTTATAAAATGCCATTTTAAGATATTGATGAATGTTTATTCAATGCAATTGAATGACAGGAACCATTGGACAGTCAGTCGCCTGTGATTCGCTGGGCTCACTTGCGTCTAATCTCCGAGAAGTCGTAAGTAACCGAGAATCTGTTTCTAACGCAATGAGTCATGACACTAATGCGCCATTACAATAAAGGTTATATTACTATAAATTCTCGAAGCTTGTATCGCATAATGGAAACGGATACATCAATGGTCACGTGACATCTACCTATACATCTGTGAATGACTTTCATGCACAATTTCTCGTGCGCGCCGGGTATGAAGTGAGTCGTCCATTTAATATGTCATTGACTACCATCACAGTGTTTTAGCAGAATTAATAAACTGTCAAGAGTCGGATGCGAGGTTACGTCATCGTCCGGTGGATTCTGTGATCGCTTTATTGAGAGCGCCCTGGACCACACAACTCGGTACATTGTTACAACATGGAAACTGACTGACGTCGTATCCGTTTATTACTGCCGAGAGAGAACACAGGAAATATTGACTGGTTGGATCACCTTTTTTACTGCGATCGTAAAAGAGCCTGGCTCTCTGCTCTATCATTCATTGTAGTGTAGCTACGGACATGTGACAGGTAACTTCCATATAAAATAAAAGCTATTCCTTGTATAAAAATATATGTGATTTATATTCGTTTTTATAAGCTATGTGTATATAACACAGACCGACAATACCGGCCAACTCTAGAAAGTTTTTGACTGTTTTCATCTCAATTCTGGCATTTAAAAAAAACTCTATAACCAGAACCAAGTGTCAATATGAAACGTAAAATAAATGTACATGATGGTAGGGAAGCAGGTGTAAGTACATTTAAAAAAATATCAGATTTTGAGGAGAGCCCAAACATCGATTACGCTGAGAGCAGTAGAAGCAAAAAAAAGACCCGGTAAACTAAGTTCAAATTTATTTATTTTTCATGTTATAATGAATACTTTTCATAAATTATAAATTCAAAGCGTTCATGCCATGACATTAAAAAAAAGTGTCAGCAATATTGTAATAAAAATACAGGGTAATATGAGTAAATAGTATTTAATGAGTAAAAATGAAGTTAAAAGTACACGGGACCGGACCACACCGAGTGGACTAGATTCAAGGTAATGGTAATCAATATCCGAATCGATCAGAGAAAATATCGTCTCTGTTCTGGCAGAACACACTAACTGGAGAACACTAGTGTTGAGTAATTTGACTTTGAAGTTGTTAAAATGTTTGAAATAATGGTATGTCATGTGAGTTTATTAAGTAATCGTAAAAAGGATGACTTTAAAATAAAGACTGTTTATTTATTAGGAAGGTTTCTAGACGGTAAAGTTTGAAATAAGGAACATTTTGGTACTAACTCAATATTTCATTTTTCCGAATTAGTGTCTTCTGCCAGAACAGTGACGATATATTATAACCAATAGAAAAAATCTTCTTTGAACACCCAGCAGGAATCGAACCTCCATAAAATGAATAAAAAAATTGTAATTAATAGTTTGTTAAATAATACTACTAGAAAGTATTACTCAAGAGCGTACATAAGTGAAACGGCAAATAATTTTCAACTGTATGTGGAACGAAACTTCGGCCGCGTTGCCATTCGGAGAGCGATAGTCGACCTGTTTGCACGTCAATTTGTTTTGTGATGGCATCGGAGGAATATATTCTTAAATCGTGTAAAGATGACTAAAAAACGTTCCGCATGCCTACATGAAAAAGAAAACATGTCAATGAATATACTATTATTATTACGAATATAATAATAAACAACATAAAAGGACGCATGTTGAATTTTTATGACAAATTATATTTCGTTCGGCTCGCGTCATTTGCACAATCCGCGCATCGCCTAGTCACGCTCTTTTTAGACCATGCCTCAGCTGTGGTATAGCTATAACTCTAATCAGTATAATCTAATTTAAACATTTGTGTTATAATTATTAAATCTATAAATACTTCCAGGAATTGCAATATTGAATTTTCTTTTCCGTCGTCCGATATAGCAAAGTTTGGTATTTGGAGTGTGTATAGGTTACTTTAGGCTATGGGTGGCCAACCCGCGGCCCACTGGGTGTCAACTTGTGGCCCGTGTAGCAGTGAGAAAATAAAAATAATATCAAATGCTGCCGCTAGTTGTGCTAATTTCGCAAATTGAGATTCGATATTGGCTTAAGATTTTAAAAAGCACTGTGTGCTTTTTGCTGCATTTGCAACGCCATTCTCCGTAGACGTAAATTTATTACCGGGGAACAGTTAGAGGAGAAATTCCATCAGGTTGGTTTGGAAGAGTTTTACAAAACATATTTGGGCAAGGAGAAATATCCTGCATTTTACAGACATGCTCTAATGATGACTTCGCTATTTGGAAACACTTGCACGTGTGAACAGCTTTTTAGTCGGATGAAGCATATCAAATCCCGAGTGAGAACACGAATCACTGATGTGCATTTGGAAAACTGTTTGCGCGTAGGAACAACCTCACTCGATATCGATATTGATGCACTTAGTGCTGCCACACAAAATCAAACATATCACTAAAATTTATTATTTTTATATTATTTTGTTTATTTTTTTTTTTATTACTTATTTAAAAAAAGTCTAATCTAATAAATATGTTTGATTCTCATTTTTGTTTGATTTTATTAATATATATACCTACTTAATATATAGTTGTGCGGCCCGGTAGGAAATCTCATTTTTAGAATCTGGCCCAGCTGCTGAAAAGGTTGGCCACCCATGCTTTAGGCAAAAACGTATTATCTTTCTTTGATTTGTTTATTTATACGGTTTCATGTTTACTTGTTCTCGGAAAATGTCGAAGCAAGTCATCATACAAGACTAATATTTATAAGTTTTATAACAATATGGCCGATTGATAGATACCAAACAGATGGCACGAATCAGCGTTGCATCTGTCAATAGAAGACGCGCTCTGTTGCATCGACTGTTTATTTTTATTTATCAGCCGCGTTAATTTCTGTAGAACATAATCGTTAGAATAGCTCGCACACATCGCACCCTCGCAACTAAACTGCCACAATTCAAAATCGTCAAACACAGAAAATTAGCTTTGAAGTTTTTACCTTTCGCATTTTTGTACTGTGTTTTTGAAATATGTTTAGATATTGAATGAAGTTTTGACTTGAATTTATTGACTTAGAGATATGAAATTTTCGGTACATATACTATGAGCGATAGACAATGAAACGTAGTAATTAACTCAAAACACGTAAATATGGACTTGTGGCAGTTTATTTGCTAGGGTGCGACATAGGTTTTGAAACTTCTCGTCGTACACTCGCATGAATTAACTGACGGTTAAGTGATTTTCTCAATAACTCTTCAATATCTGCTTAGGTGTGTTTGTATAGTACAGAGTGGTCTTATGAATAGTACAGTACCCCGCCACGTCTTTTATTATGCAATACCTAGTTTGAAAGTTTTTCGGTTTTGAGAGAAAATATTGAGAGACTTTCAACAAGTCACGTAGGGCAGAACGTACATAATTTAGTAGCTATAGGTTTCAAGTTGTGCTAACAAGAACATTAAACTGCAGCCACATGTGGTAAACATTTTATGCCACACCCGCATACATTCGCAATGTCATGAAGACTGTACCCACAGTCACTGGTAGAATGTTCACCTACGCCGGCTCTCACATCTGAACAGCCGCACAGCCATAAATCAAACATTCTAGGAACGTCGATGCATATGAAAACCGCGCACATCTATTTAGCGGCAGTCACACGTAACCTCTCGAGACGTAGGTAGGTATATATATATTTGGATGCGGTGACCGGCGAGCCGGTATAGGAATGACCAATTCGTAGGTATTCGCAATGTCATAAAACTCCGCGCGTTGATTACCACCTGACCTGCACCTACAGCTACTGGTAGAATATTCACCTACGCCGGATCTCACGTCTAAACTCGCCTCGTCTGCCGCACAGCCATAAATCAAACCTTCGAGGACCATCGATCCGATGTTGCATATGAAAACCGCGCACATCTACCTAGCGGCAGTCGCACGTAACCTCTCGAAACGCATAGATCAATTCCGAAAGGCAATATTTAATACACTACATTTTGATGCAGTGTTTTGAATGTGTGAGTGTCCTACGAAAATGAAAGACGCATTATGCACGTGCAATATTGTGTGATACACCAATATTAAATGAGCGTCAATGCATAAAACGAGAGCAGTTGTCAGCATTCGACGTACGACTTATTCTTGACACGTGTAAGTTTATCCCGGATTATTTCTTACTCGAGATCGGTTACGTGCCTCCTTACCCGTTAGTTATTTCAATTCCCATTATTTTTGAGTTCTCTGGTATCAATGACATTATTAATGGACGACGCACTCAATACAGTAGCTAGCAAGTAAATTCGCATGTATAGGTAGACGTCACGCAATTTCCATTACGCGATATCACGCATCGGGAATTTATAGCAATATGACCTTTATTGTAATGGCGTTAGAGCAGTGTTTCTAATGTCAATGTTCATTTGAGCGAACCCGTTCGAACCGAACCATTCGGCAGACCCAACAGGAATTTATAGAAATATCACCTTTATTGTAATGGCGTTAGAACAGATTATGCCATTCGGCGGACCCGACAATAAAGTGAGTGTCATTTTCTTTTCCAGATGATTCGTCCATATTAATGTCATTGCCTGGTATAGATATTTGGATGCGGCGACCGGCGAGCCGGTATAGAAATGACCCATTTGAGTGTTTGCGACCTGTCGCATCCACAAAAATGTTTATCGTGGACGCGTGGTTTTACTTATCTGGGATTATGAAACATTCGACTCGGTTAAATATCGCGTGTATTATTTTTAGAAACTTTTAAAGAAGATAATTTTAGTCTCATGAAAAGTTGCATTAACTTAATTGATTTTTGTTAGCAGATCGTAACGATTTTTTTTTGAAGAGAGTGACTATAATTATACAAAGGAGTGATCTTCTGGTTGGTTTATTCTAATTGCGGTGGGTCACGAAATCAGCGACTGGAACAACCTCGTTATTCATTAACAATAATATCGATTCTTCACCATTATTGTTTGCATGGTGGGAATCCTAGTTTTCAACTTGATCCACAGTTATAGGTAGCGAACGAGTAGTTAAATTTACTATCCTATATAAAATTGAAGATTATAATATCATGGTTCAGTTAGGCACTAGATGTCACGTTACGCAGATGGAAATAAGCTTAAAAAATATATCCTATTTTCGGTTATAAATCTCGATTTAGTACATTTCTCCCAGATGGACTTTGTTTGAGCTCCGAAGAAGCTTTTTTAATAAACTTGATTCTCCTCGCACACGCGTTATATAAAAGATAAGTACTTAACTTTGTATTTTCTACTGTATGTCACAATAAATCAGTGTTCATCCTCGCCCGCCTCCACCTACCCCCTTCGCTTTCTCTCTCCGTATTTGTCTGTAGCTTGGGGCGGTTTGTCAGTTGTATCTACATAATAATAGAAAATTAAATGGCAACTAAAATTGTACAACCCGGCAAGTGCACACATCAAATGTGTGTAATTAGAAAACACACTTTTAAAGCCGGGCTTACACAAATCTAGAGGCAGATATGGAACGGATGTTGGGTTGGGTAAAGGCATTGAGTGGTTTGGATAACAGTATTGTGAATTCACGAGTATGGAATACTCCCAATCATAATACGCAGGACACCTGAGCCCAATCGCACATTGAATATCGTCTCGACTGGGATATAGTCATACATCAAAACTGGGCACAATATTCCAACTTTGTGTGACGGTACCTACGCGGAAATGTATTATTATCTCGGGAGACACCAGTTCTTTTATTTACAACTAAGATGTCGCATTCGAGCTGTGTGCGGAGTTACATTAAAATTACATCGGTTTTGTGACTACCGACAAAATCACATCGACATATTCGACGTGTTGCAGAGGAGACGAGTGTATATGTGCGTATATCAAACAGTGCAAGCGGTGAATGTACCAGGACAATATTTATTTTACTGTGAAAACTGGCGGCATAGTTAAATTTGTCTCATTTTCATGGCCAATTTGACCGTGAGATCTCTGTGATTTCCTTTCCTTTATAGCTCCAATTAGTCTGGTTCATTTGACGCTTAGATTAGAATTATAGGTATCAAATAAGGTTTTTTTTTTACTAAGGTTGCAAATTATTTAAAAATCGTAGAATTCGCACGGAATTAAAATTTAATAAAAAAATCATCGTTTTCTAAGAAAACAAGTTCTCGCATGAGGCATTAGGCATTCCAAATAATTAATGTAATGAATATCAGTGTGCGTCATCGCTAAATATGTCCTACATCATATTATTACTGTCGTGTATACATTTATTGCCATACAAACAGAATAAAATGCATCATTCTTATTTTTAACACTGCGCTAAACAGGCAGATTTCTGTAAGTACCAAACATGATATCATTATTCTGTCTATTCATCCATTCATAATATAAATTAGAGATCTTATCAGAGAAGCCAGTAAATTGAACGTCGCTTTGTGTTGGATTTTGGTACAGCTCCAAACAATGGATTCTGTATATTGTTCAGAGGCCTAGATGTCTTGAAGTTCTAAAGACCCATCAGTAAGCATAGTAAATTTGACCTACAACATTGCTGTATTATTAAACAAATAATCACTATGCTAATTCTTGGTTTATAGCTGATTAGTGGCAATACTGATCATACTTTATCAACATACTATTGTTATATAGCACGGTTTGACCAGGCTGCTATAATTAGTCCAAAATTAGTAATAATTATGGTTTTATAGTATTAAAATACTTTATTGGATTCATTTATTAGACAATAATTGTATAATCAGATATTTAACATACCCAATTTACAGTAGGGGTGACGTTTGAAACAAGGGTCGCGCTATATTGGCTACACGCGCAATATATATTTTGAATACCGTATAGAAGTTTTTCGTACTTGCAATATGTACACATAGACAAGGATTGGGAGAGTCTCCCAATCAACAAATGTTACGTAAAAACATCATAAACTATCGATTTTATGGTGTGAACAATTATAATTCATAATTTATTACACCCTCCACAACATCGTGGTAATATAACAAGTTTTTAAAATTACACAATAAATCTAGTCTATTATCAGGTCTTAATCGAAAAGCTAAAAGGTATCCCTTATTTATCAAACATCCCTTGCTATAATATTTAACAGTATAACATAATACTGTGGGAATTCGGTCAGTGATAAATTCACTTATTGATCCATGTCTTATATCAATAATATTTTATAATACTATGTCGTCGCTGTAGGTAGGATTGGTTTGTCGAATAGACCAAATGTTCAGGAGACGTAAAACAAATTTCATAATCCAATATTTAAATACATGGAGATATTTAAATTGTTATTTTTACAGCATACGAATGATGTATTCATTACCATTACAAAGGAATTTAAAGAAAATGATGGTTCTGGTCCATTTAGATACAAGAAACATTCTGCATTAAACGGTCGATTTCGACAAAAACGGATATTCGGCAAACCTATCATATAGCGACGAGTGTCATAGTCGCCTCCAGAAAAAAGATTATTTTCTTCTTCCTTGTCCACTACCTATGTCTAGAGTAGTGTATAAAGTCCAAATACCTTAGATTTTTAAAATTCCGGTTTATTGACAAGACCCTTCTGAGTGTCTTTCACTTTTGAGACAGCAAATACTCCACGAAGAAGTCCCACATTCACATATTCTGTTGATGGAATTGTCACCGTATGATGCATACGTTTATAATTGCAGCTTTAAACACTATTCTTAGTATCTTTCCCCTTCGATGTATTTTAAGTTCCTGTACTGTTGGACCCCAGTGCCGAAAAGTGGAGGTAGACCGTCGAGATCGGACAAACAATAATTGTATTTACACACTTTGTCAGTCATACTAATTTATTCTAATTGAAAAAAAAATATAAATGTCAGATGGTGTCGAGTAGTTGTTAAAATTCAATCAAAATTAAACCCTGCCTTACCTACTAGATAGAAGAATATTTTTTTTCATATATTATTGTTTGGTTGAGCAAGGTTTAATTGAATTTTAAAAACTAACTAATACCATCTATAATTTGTATTCTTCTTAGTGCAATTAAAACTAATAAGTACGTCTGACAAAGTTTAGTGTGCACTATTTATGTCGAATCTCCGCAACCTACTTCCTTAGATTAAATTACTTAGTATGTTATCGATAATTGCTGAGGATGCTTCGAATCTACAGTATTTATGGGCCCATACGCCACGTTGTAATGAAAATAATAATGACGTTTTATACACCATGTCCATGAAAAATTAGGAAACAAATAATATAACTTTCAATACAAAGCGTTTCATGTAAATCATGTCACATGTACTCGTCAAATCGTTAGCACCTAAATAGTGCAAATTGAAATAAAACACTCTGTCTTGTTGATCTGAGGTAATTTGTAATCCTACCTATTTGGTTTTTTTTACCAACTTCCTATCATTTTGGGGAATAAATCGTCGATCCAAAAGCAAAAGGGCACATGTGCAATTTTGACGGTTTTGAGTTATGGATGCAGTTTTGTTCGTAATTTTTTCACTACATTATGGGCAAAACGGCATTTGTGAAGCAAAACCCATGAATTCACAATTGAGCAAAGAAAATAAAGGTTACTTGCGTATTTGTAAACTGATCTTCATTTAATTTAATGTAAAGGAAAAAGGTAACATGTACACGATTTTAGGAACTATGTGCAATGTTTACAATAGTAATATAGGAAAAAGTGTAATCATTGAAAAGTGAGTAAAGGCCTTTGTACAAAAAAAATAATTTCGTTGCAGAAAAAGGGCACTTGTGAAATTTGTGAAAAATTTAAAAACATGTTGGCAGCGGACAAAGAGGCCCAAATAAATATTTTAGAAGATCACAATAAGCGTAAAGTGGACGCTCTCAAATCAAAAGAAGAAGATAAAGCTATTCATAAATGCATATAGGAAAAAGGTAACATGTGACTTAAAACCTCTTAAAAATCAAAACTTGACAAATTATAAAAAAAATAAAAATTGCATTTCAATTTTGAGTAATTAGGTCACATGCGTTCCAAATTTCATTTCAAAATATTAAGTAATAACCTCTCCACGATTTTTTTTCACTCCAAAAACACTTAGAATGCGTTTTTCTCAAAACTTAATTTATGCACAAGTGCCCTTTTGCTTTTGGGGCGTCGAAATAAACCACGACTGAAATCAAAATCCAACTTGGGTTTCAATGGTTTATGAAAATTACTATTTTCCGCCGTACGGTTTCACAGCCAAGGAGTTAGGTAAGTTGAAGATGGATTAATGTTATGACACCCGGATAGCTTCAAACCACGTAAATGATTATACCTACTTGATATTATACTTATGTTTTTTTTTGTATGCGTTTTGCTGAAACGAGTCGCGTGGGCGGACGGGACCGGTTTGAATTGACGGTCTTCCTTATTTGCATTTTTATACGCCTCGATGTTACCGGTCGTATATAATTTGCCTCTGATTGCATAACAGACCATTATGTATTAAATTTTGCATAAATGTATGTCTATTTATAGATTGCACCGCGCGATCATCAGTCAGGTTGCTAATTTGCATAAATTACAATTACCGCAGTATCTAGCCGTCTACGGTTGTAATTTATATTAAATTAGCTCTGAACGTACATGGATTAGGTAGGATTTGATTTATGTCCGTAAAACTCTCGAAAATTCCACTGGCCAACTCGCGAGTAACTAAAGCCAGTTCCACGGTAGGTACAACCTTTGTATCTACTTCGACCCCACTTCAACGGTCGACAATGGCGCCTATCGTTTTGTTTAGGTTTTGCTCCGAACGTCCCGAAGTCACGTGACATAAAGTTCATACATAAAAACATCACTATTCACGTCAAATATTAGACGAATTTGTTTAAAGACCGTTTCGCATTAGTCGACTAATTTAGTCGAGTGGCGAGTAATTTAGTAACTAAACATGTATGAACAGACAAATTTAGTCGAGTCAATCCATTTTGTTCTAATTTTTCGGTCGAGTAGCACCCCCACCACCTCACTAAATACCAAACAATCCACGAGACAGGTCTGAACAGTGCTTATTCACCAATGTACTGTGTTCGGGCACTTATTAGTTACTAAATAATCATTGGTAACTAAATCATTCGCAACTCGATTAATCCGAACCGGCCGTCGCGCTGTTGCATATATTTTTTTAAACCTTTCTTTATAAAAAATTCCTACTTTCCTGACAGAAAATTAAATTATTTTTATAAAATGAAGTGGTTACATAGATACGTCAAAATGCATTAAAAATATTTTTCTGAAGAAAGTAAGCTTTAAACTTTCGCCTAGTATGGAGTCTTCGCCACTGCAATATAATATGTATATATTATGGACAATATTATAATATGTTTTTTCCACCTTCAGCGAATTTTAAAGTGAGTGGCTTGTCACGTGTACTTTGTAGTTGAATTTCTCGGGTTGGGCTTACTGTTTTGGATTCACTTTTGACCATTGATGGTCTTGTTCTTTCTTTTTAGCATGGTGTATTATTTCGTAAAAATATTTGGTTCTTGTATTGATTGTTTCTATTTTTTGTTTCAGGTGAGTGTCCCCTCTTGGATTAATTACAATCGTCGACCATCTCATTAAAATTGATATCTTCATTCAAGACCAACAGGTGATTGATTTAACATTATTTTTTTGTCGATACTTAGTTTAGTGACTGCAGTTAATGAGCCCGATTTCCCGAAAATTGAATATAGGGACTGTTCCGGGACTTATATTAAAACTCCACTTACGTTATGTTATAAGTTATAACTTCTAACATAACAATAAGCCAATATTATAATATTATCTATTGTGAATTTTATCTCTTGCCTTGAAGATGTCAAAACAGATTCATAAATAATAAATATTCAGCAATTTATAACAATGTAGCTGGTTTTGACATGTACTATATTAGTATCAAATACTAAATGCGACCGACATGAGACTGCTTTCGTGCAAATCTGACATTTAAATCCAACCGTATTTACGGTTTATGTACATAAATTTAATGTCGGCTCTGTTCAGGGAATCGACAGACATTATACTTCATTAAAACGATTCTCGCATTTGACTCTTATAATTCCCAACTGGTTTTGAATTTTCCAATATAATTTACTACATATTAGATTATCTTGTTGGATAATTTGGTCATTTAAATTGTATGATTTAGGTACTTACTTATATACCGGCTTAGTGAGTATCCAAAGTGATATATTATATAAATATGCTTTTGTCCCACATAACACAATACAGCTGTTTCCCATGCAGTGCCCAAGTGTGTAGCCATGTAAACCACCAGATGCACACATCACGCGTGACCCCTGGGTATGGACATCAGTATGCGACGTAAACTTTTGGTGGTTTGTTCAACCACGAGCCGCCGTTTCTACGTGTTGCACCGACTAGCCGTCGTAATCGGCGGACAGCTCAAACCTAGACTACATGTGACAATTGATAAGCGATCCGTAAAATTGATTTTATGTTTATTTTTAAAGTGGTTTCATTCTAAACAATGTATCTGTATGCAAATATGACAGGGTTGCAGGTTTCTCGGCTGTTTTAATCGCGGCGTCGCGATTCAAATAAGGTTGGCAACCCTTGTAATCTTCTTGTCATATTATATTTGTGTCGCTACATTTCAAACTCAGCCAAGTCCACCTTTAGGTATTTTTGACTTTTTTGTGAATTTATGAAGAACTAATGCTTTCTAACATTTTTGTATTACGAGGGTGGGTCAATAATTCCTTAGAAAAAAGCATTAAAACAGGTTTTATTTTTGTATTTTTTTTTTATTTCTCAACATAATTTCCTTGGAGCTCAATAGACTTGGTTAGACGTTTCTCAATTTTTTTTAAACCGTCAGAAAAATAAGTTTTCGGAAGGTCCTCAAAATAAGCATTTGTCCGATCGATGACTTCTTCATTTGAAAAAAAACGTTGTCCACTTAGCCATTTTTTTAAGTTTGGGAAAAGGAAAAAGTCACTGGGGGCTAAATCTGGCGAATACGGTGGGTGGTCGACCAATTCGAACTTCAATTCTTCAATTTTAGCCATTGATCGTAAACATGTGTGAACACGGGCATTGTCCTGATGAAAGAGGATTTTTTTCCTGTTTAAATGAGGCCGTTTTTCTTCAACTTTGTTTTTTAGCTGGTCCAATAAAGATGCATAATAATCCCCTGTTATTGTTTTTCCTTTTTCCAAATAATCAACGAAAATAATTTCACGCGCATCCCAAAATACAGTAGCCATAACCTTACCAGCTGATTTTACGGTTTTCGCCTTCTTTGGACATGGTTTGCCTTCGCAATCCACTGCTTTGACTGTTCTTTCGTCTCGGGAGTATAGTGGTGTATCCATGTTTCATCTACAGTCACAAAGCGACGAAAAAATTCATCCGGATTGCGTTGCATGAGCGACAACAGAGCTTTAGAGGCCACCACCCTACTGCGTTTATTGTCGACTGTGAGCAAACGCGGCACCCATCTTGCAGAAATATTTTTCATGCCCAATTTGTCATGTAAAATAGAAATGACGCTACCTTTGGAGATCCCTGTAACCTCAATTATCTCACTCAACTTTAATCTTCGGTCACTTAACACCATATCGTGGATTTTATTGATCATTTCTGGTGTAGTCCCCTCTACAGGACGTCCTGAGCGTGGTTTATCCTTTGTTGATGTACGACCACGTTTAAATTCATTTAACCAGTTATAAATAGTTGCAAGTGAAGGAGCAGATATGCCGTGAACTAAATCCAACTCATTTTTTATTTCCTTTGCTGTTAACCCTTTTATATTAAAATGTTTAATAACAACTCTAAACTCAATTTTCTCCATTTTCCATTTTTCCATTTTCCACAAGCAATTTTTTTTTTTAAATGTACGAGAAACACACAACAACCCGACCAATCTGATTGAAACTTCGCAGCATACTGAATCGGTAGTGCCGCTGCATGAAAACAAACCGCTTGCAGTACTAGTCGCGCCACCTGTCGGCTTTTCTAAGGACTTATTGACCCACCCTCGTATCAAAACCATCCAAATCCGCCTGTATAATAAGTAAATGGAAGTCAAAGATGAACAGTTTTTTCAGACTCACCCATATCCACTGAAGTAATTATATCACACTCAGCCATGTCCATTCAGGCCAATCACTGAAGGCGATTACAACAACATGGCCGTCAGTTGTTTACGAACCGTTGAGTGAGTGAGTGTCAATAGTATCTTTTTCAACATTTTTTAAATTAAAATTAATAAAAATAAGGTTTCAAATATCAGAAGTGACCCCCGATAAGGCGAGAAAACGAATAATTAAGGCAGAATCGACAAAACGCGCCAAAGATAAGGAAAATCGGTAAGTTTTATTCTGCTTAACCTGCATCCTAAAAAGCAACCGGTGTCAAGCAGGGTCGCATTTGATATTTTAGTCATAGTACTGAGAATATAAATTTGGTTTTACACAATTCTTATTAACGAGACTTATAGAACCCTTTGCAGTTCTTAAAAAAACACACACCGTACCTACTCCTTAATTAATTTAAAGATTTTAATAATAATTATACGTACATGCTTTACTGAATTAAATAGGTAATATACATCCTATTAAGAATATATTTTATAATTATTTTATGATTACCAAGTTATAGGTATCAAATTGAAAAATGTGTACCAGTATTTAAAACATTTAAAATTGTGATATTGACTGACTAAACTGAACAAAATAAAATTGTTAGAATTATTGAATATCCATACCCTGAGATATAATTGGCTTTTAATTATTATTAAAACCAACGCATTTCCTAGAATTGTATCCAGCTGAGGGCTTCAACCATTTATATTAATTATTATCCATTTTGACCATTTGTAAAATTTAATTTTTAATACAAACTATAATTATAACAATTCTTGAAGGTTTTTTTTAGGTTTTTGTGTTTCCGAGCATGAAGTCACTTTTATATCGATTTTTTATGTTTTAAAATTAGTAACCATATTTTTTCCGTCGTAATCACATTTTCCTAATTTTTTGTCTAAATTAATAATATTATTATATTGAAAATTTTTTTTGAAAATAAATTTACGTTATCATCAACATTTATTTATTATTTCGCCCTTTTCCATTTCCTAAGTCCAGCCCAGAAAAATGAGACCATTATAGCTAATAAAATGGCTGCCACAAAAATATCAAAATAAGCCAAGTCCGCATGGACTTGGTAGATTTTGTGACAAACTAAGCCATGTCCATATAAAAATCCATTTTTTGAAGAATCTATGAAAATTACATGAAAACTAATAATGTGGAACTTATTAGTTTTAAACATTCTATAATCGCAATAATATAAACTTTCATCTTTATGACCGTGTACACAAGGAAACAAAAAAGCTGTTTTTCTCCTTTTCATCCATTATGGATATGGCTGGTTTTGAAATGTAGCGACACATTTTATTTCTTTTCACTTCTTTTTGACCTATGCCACAGTAGCGAAGTGTAGAAATAGGCAATTAATAACCGACTTCAATAGTGGAAACTAAATATTGTCAGCCGAACGTGCGTTTTGATTGAACTAAGACTACGATGTGTAGACTGTAGATAGTGTTGGAGCGGAATGCAGAAACATTTGTCATAACTAAAATTTCCTTAGCAGAAAACACTATGCAGAAACACTGTCCTTAGTTAAGATCATTTTTATTGAAAATAATACCATATTTAAAAATTCTCGTTAGGTAAATTAGGTAAATTATTTTATAATCGTTAAACGATGACAAAAATATGACAACTGCATTTTATAAATGCAATAACTATAAATACATATTAATATTTAATTATAATACTCTTATGTTTCCGTTATAAGTCATTATACGTGATTCCACAGGCACCACAAGATTTTTTTTTAACATGGTAACACTAGCATCAGGTGTCACTCTTCATCTGGTATTTTGTATTTCTGCGGGCTGGCGTATAAAAATAAAATAATATTCTGCAAGTACATGCCAAACGAATTAACACTATCAATATCCATATTGAGATACATTGTCAAATGAATTTGAGTGTATGGACTGTGTTATAGACATGCGAATTTATTTTGACAGCAGCTGTCAGTGGTAAATGGTAATACAGAAGGGGGCGTGTTCATAACAAAAGTAGTCTATGGTTAAGGATTCCTTAACTCTATACTCAGGATTGTCTATAGTTAAGTCATCCTTTTCGGCGACTTATCCTTAGGAACGAAATCTTAGATTGTGCATTCCGCTCTTAGTTTTTAAAATTCAATCTAACCCTGCCTAAACAAAGCCATACGATATCTAAAAATGAATTTTAAAAAAACTAACCAACACTAAGTCCTATATAATATTCTGTATTGTCGCTCATGAGAAAACGAGATGAAAAACTCTATAGTCACTATTAATGCTTTAAAATTCTTAATTTTTTGTATTTCACTATTAAGATTAATAGTAGAATACGACAAAAAATATGTGATGAATTTGATGGAATCATCGAGATTATATAGATTTTTTTCATCTCATGTTTAATTAGTGTAATGTGGTCAATGCCATTATTAATGGACAACGCACTCAATACAGTAGCTAGCAAGTAAATTCACGCATAGTGATATTCGCACATGCATAGGTAGACGTCACGCAATTTCCATTATGCGATATCACGCATCGGGAATTTATAGCAATATCACCTTTATTGTAATGGCGTTAGAACAGATTATGCCATTTGGCAGACCCGACAAAAAAGTGAGTGTCATTTTTCTTTCCAGATGCATCGTCTATATTAATGTCATTACATGTGGTATACGAGGTATTGTTTTATCACGATCGTTATGTACCTATTCTTAATTCAACGAAAACGACTGTATGACTGAGTTTAGTGTGCACTATTATTTATATCAAATCTTAACAGCCTACCTCCTCTCTCGCCATTGCTATGCCATCTGCGTGAAATCGCCTAATTATATGTAGGTATTTATTTAGAAATTATTCGTGGTGTTTACGCAGTTTTGGGTGTGCCCCCAGTTGTCAAGTACCTATTTAGTTGATACGTAACGTCGTCTGTCGGCCGTTGTCCGCTGTTTTTATTGTGTCATCGCGGAATCGTTACAAGGCCGCCGACGCTGATCGGAACGGCGGCACTCCAATCAAACGGTCGAATCGTTAGCGAGCCAGTTGGTCAGCCGTTCGGTGCACCTTTTTCAGTGGCTCCGAACTCTTCGCGAACGCCGCGACGAAATTTGCAAAAAAAGCGAGCCGTTAATAAACTAATAGCCCCCCCGAGATGGAGACTGACCGGTGCTAATTTGGGGCATAAGAAACGGCACTGATGTTTATTACCTAAATGAGTTGGTTTTCGAAGTTTTATTTCGAGCCATATTACGGGCGATACTGTCTGCCAATGACAGGCATAATTTTATATATTTAATAAAACAAAACATTGTTTGTGGACATAACAAATCTAAATTCAAGATACACAACACGACCTTCTTCTTTTCTTTCGACCTTGTCCGATCCTAATAGGATCATATGGGCCTCCACAGAGTGGATGTTTGTTTTAACAGATTTTTTTTATTTTTACGAGAAATGGATGTCAGCCACTTGCTCAACCGATTAGGTCCATACTCTGACTCATACACAAATTGAAAAACAATATGTGTACTTGCCAGACGGCGCTTAAGCCACGCGGCCATCGTGGGTGTTGATGGCATGAACATGGGCATCGTGGGCGTTGAGGGCATGAGTTTTACATTATAACAAATATTACCCTCACAAGAGAGAAGAAGAGTAACAGAGAAAAAAAATAATAATACTAATAAATAAAAATAAAAACATACTTAACTACAATTTTATACAGACAAATAAAATTTAGAATACAAAATACATAGCGCTTTGCCGGAAATGTCTACGTATTTGGGGAGCGCATTGACTAGTCTTGTACCCCTCGCTAATGGTGCCTGATACGCTTGACATGAATAAACGGTTCCGATCCAGAATAAATCATGGATGCGACCACGTAGGTAATTGACAGGCCCATGTAAATTCAAATTCATCAGGATTTTTTATGACAACTGTACGTGTGATGGCATGAGAGAGAATAAAATGTTTGTTTGCGTTTACTTGTTGATGCCCTATGGCCTATGCAACCTGTTCGTCACCTGTCTGCTAGCAAGTTCACTTGTCTTACTGGCGAAGTTTCAATTACGATCCTCAGCCACGAGGTCCTGCTGAATAAGAAAGCTATAACGGAGTGTTGTAGCGGATCCTTTTTTGATTTGCTCCGCTCCGGGTCCTAATACTTGCTCCAGCTTCGCTCCAGGTTTATTATTCGTTCTTTTCATTATTAATTCTATTAAACATTATTAAAATTCCGACAGCAAATCGTCTTTCATTATCTGCCTATTCTGTGAAAAAATGTGGTTATTTATTACTCGGCTGTATTTTAAAAATAATTCCAGTATTGCAAAGTGTCAAATATAATATTTTCACTGGATTTTAGGACGAAAATTTAATAATAACAATTAAACATCCGGAGTAGTGTAGTGGAGCACTACAATTTTTCGGTGCTCCGGGTAAAACCCATTGCTCCACTGCTCCGTGCTCCGCTCCAACGCTCTGGTTGATAACATGTAAATGAAAACGTTCATCCCCAAAACTGTGATAAGATTCGCCGCATTACGAATTCAGATCAATCTATTACCTCTTGGAAGTGTTTATTTATCCATTTGTTTCTTTCTTCGAGTTAATTAGACTAGAAAATTGCTCTCGGATTTAGAAAACGCATGGAGGTGCGTGATACGGCTATAAATCCCATCAGCAGACCGCTCGATTTTCACGGTCATCCGCGTGAAGCCGACCAGAAAATCTCACACCGGAGTTTTAATATTTCGTCGAGTGCCTCTGCTATGGATAGGTACTGAATGGTCCTTAATGGCTTTTAAATTACCTGTTAAGAGTACAGTTGATTATCCCACAGCCGAAGTAATGCTCGCATTGTGCCCCGACGACAATCTTATCTCTCGTGCTATTTATAATAGCGTTGAAAATATTATTATTTGACGTCATCTTATCAAGCGGGGCCGGCCGGTGTTCTGCAATTTAAATTGTGTGATTGTGTCTGTTTTTTGTTCACATAAACATTGTTGCGTGTGTAGCTGTTGAGTTTCTTTTAAGAATGACATAATTATGAGATATCGCTGTTATGGTTCAACACTGCAATATCTTTTGAGGCCACGCGTACACGCTAACCGCTTGTAGGTGGGACACATCACAGCGACTTGTTATTGAGTGTGACACCGGTGGTTTTAGCCGCAGACCGGGGTTTGTTTGTTGCTAGAATCAAATCGGGGAAACCTGCCCCTTTCACCTACCTGTCATTAGACGGTACAGAGATGAGATAATTTCGGTGTTGTTTGGGCATAACCTGTTAACTGCAAAATGTTGAATTTACAGGAGAACCATTTTAAGCTTTGAATTGCCCACATAAATTTCAGTTCATTTATTTTTTGTTTAAAATTGAAAAAATCATTATAAAATAAATAACTGAAGAAGAATATGACAATACTTTGATTGTCAATTATTTCACTAATTAGGAAAATAAGGTCACTTATCAGTGATCAAACTATGATAAGGTCTTTGGTCATGTTTTGACCAAACTAACCACTGTGTTTGTTCACATATCATCATATTATTACAATAGCGTTTTGAGCATTTTAAGTGAAATATAGATATCGGGTTATTACCAAATGGAAGATAAATACTATAGTGGCATAATTTTTACTCTTAACATAAAATGACCAAAAAAGCAGTTATCAGGTTATGCCCAAACAACACCGATTTGATCTCCTTCTGCAGTCTTCTGTCAAGGTTTCGTTAACCAGAAAATTTTCATTGAACAAACATAATTTGAAAACACTTCTGAGAAATCTATAACCACTAGAAAAAATCTTTTTGAAAAAAAAAAAAAAAAAAAAAAAAAAAAGAATTCGAACCTGCGTCCCCAATATTCGCTCCCATGTGACCTGACTACGAAGCTAGACCTGCCCTATCTAATTTAGACGAAATTTTTTCCTTGAATGAAAACATGCAGATGTCAGATACCCCTTGGGATGTGACATGATGTGACCAAAGTATGTAAGCTTTCCATTGACATTATTGTCCAGCTGGTGCGAAGCTTTCGTCTATGTTTCCACATTCCGAAACCTTCTGGTTTTTCAAGTGTCCATTAGTACCCAAAAGACATGTCGTTACAATTTTGATTCTGATTCCCAGATTCAGGACATGGCTCCATAGTATTTTCCTCACAGTCAGAGCTTTCACTCTAGCAATGAAGACATGGTCTCCTGCAATCGCTGGCATAATGCTCACATTCAAGTCATTGCAACCTATCTTTATCATAAGTGATTAACGCGTGCGCATTTATTGTCGTAGGGGCCAGATGGACTGACATCTTTTTTTGAGACCCTCTACTATAAAACTTATCAATTTCACGTCCATGAAATCTACTATCAATTTAGGTATATAATATTCGTAATTTCTACATTAATTTGCTGTATATTGAGATACGCATCTTTTAGAGGTGTGGGTACAATTTAATAATCATATGACTGGTTTGAACTGTTTGGAGGTTCCCTTTTAAATTTTCTGTCGAATCGGTTACGTCATTTGCGTCAACACGTGGCTGCTTGTGCGCGTGGCCATGAAGGTTGTCTAAATTACACGTGTCTCGCCGTGATACGACGCGAGTGCGCGTGGACAGCTCAATGAGGTCACCTTTACCTCGACCGCGCGCGAGAGGTGGCACGCGGCGAGTACACGTGGACGGCTCGATAAGGTCACATGCACCTGGAATGCGCGCGAGTTAAAACGCGCCATCTGGACAAGGTCTTTGTAAGTCAATGCACGTCTCCGAGTAAATACACCTACCATACATCACGACTCGCAGAGTCCTGCTAAACACTCCAGCAAGTTTTTACCCAATGTAATTGCACTTTTCGAACGCGATTAACGAAGATAAATCGAATATAATATTTCATAGCCATTGTCTGTTGGCGAACTTTACTATCATGGACGTGTTTTTTTTTTTTGCTTCGCGCAATATTTTTTGCGGGTAAAGTTTCTCCGCTCGCGGCGGCTACAGTGAACTAATGATTTTATTTGGGCATAATGTTTTATTTAACGTTACCATTGTATGTAGATTAAATTGAATGTATCCGTACACCGCCATCTTTAGATTAATAAAGCCTGAGCATAACTTTTTGCACAAGCAACGAGTGGTCCACTGCCATACTATTTATTGATAAAAACTTGCAAGCAGAGTTTGGTATTCTAGGTTTAATGACTGAAGAGTATAAATAAGTTATTAGTTATTGTCGTTTTGAATCAACTGTCACATTGACGAACGTCCTAGTGTATTATGATATTATTATACACAGAAGAAGTTAACGTTGATCGTCACTTAAATAAGATGAACTCCAAGGTCTCCAAGATACGAGGGTGGGTCAATAAGTCCTTAGAAACGCCGACAGGTGGCGCGACTAGTACTGTAAGCGGTTTGTTTTCATGCAGCGGCACTACCGATTCAGTATGCTGCGAAGTTTCAATCAGATTGGTCGGGTTGTTGTTTTTTATTTTCGTACATTTAAAAAAAAATTTGCTTGTTTACAAAAATGGAGAAAATTGAGTTTAGAGCTGTTATTAAACATTTTAATATGAAAGGGTTAACAGCAAAGGAAATAAAAAATGAGTTGGATTTAGTTCACGGCATATCTGCTCCTTCACTTGCAACTATTTATAACTGGTTAAATGAATTTAAACGTGGTCGTACATCAACAAATGATGAACCACGCTCAGGACGTCCTGTAGAGGTGACTACACCAGAAATGATCAATAAAATCCACGATATGGTGTTAAGTGACCGAAGATTAAAGTTGAGTGAGATAATTGAGGTTACAGGGATCTCAAAAGGTAGCGTCATTTCTATTTTACATGACAAATTGGGCATGAAAAAAGTTTCTGCAAGATGGGTGCCGCGTTTGCTCACAGTCGACAATAAACGCAATAGGGTGGTGGCCTCTAAAGCCCTGTTGTCGCTCATGCAATGCAATCCGGATGAATTTTTTCGTCGCTTTGTGACTGTAGATGAAACATGGATACACCACTATACTCCCGAGACGAAAGAACAGTCAAAGCAGTGGATTGCGAAAGGCGAACCATGTCCAAAGAAGGCGAAAACCGTAAAATCAGCTGGTAAGGTTATGGCTACTGTATTTTGGGATGCACGTGGAATTATTTTCGTTGACTATTTGGAAAAAGGAAAAACAATAACAGGGGATTATTATGCATCTTTATTGGACCAGCTAAAAAACGAAATTGAAGAAAAACGGCCTCATTTAAACAGGAAAAAAATCCTCTTTCATCAGGACAATGCCCGTGTTCACACATGTTTACGATCAATGGCTAAAATTGAAGAATTGAAGTTCGAATTGGTCGACCACCCACCGTATTCGCCAGATTTAGCCCCCAGTGACTTTTTCCTTTTCCCAAACTTAAAAAAATGGCTAAGTGGACAACGTTTTTTTTCAAATGAAGAAGTCATCGATCGGACAAATGCTTATTTTGAGGACCTTCCGAAAACTTATTTTTCTGTCGGTTTAAAAAAAATTGAGAAACGTCTAACCAAGTGTATTGAGCTCCAAGGAGATTATGTTGAGAAATAAAAAAAAAATACAAAAATAAAAACTGTTTTAATGCTTTTTTCTAAGGAATTATTGACCCACCCTCGTACGTTAAAATAATCTGAAAGAAATCTGAAACTAAGAATACTCCGACAAGTGAACACGAAGAGACGCGTCAGTTTGAGCACTATGTGGACAATGACAGGTCATCCATAGAGAACGGGAGGGGCTGAAAGTTAGGACCAGTCGTGAAATATATCGGCTTTCCTCTTCAGTTGGCAATGATCCGTATCATTCTGTATGACAGCAGCAGGTAATATTTGGCAATATGCTTTTTTTATACTTTCGAAATATAATCTGGGACTGAATCAGTTTCGAATAAACGTACTTTGTTTGTCAGGCGAGAGGCTTCTTATAAGATGTTATCACCGACGAAAGTACATATCAACATTGTAGATATACCTTATAGCTGTGGCGAAGGGTCTAGGACGATTTGGCACCGGACAACTGGACGCCACGGAAGTCGAAAATAAATAGACGTTAGGTACTTATAGGTACTTTAAAAAAATATATTCAATAATATTATTTATACTTCAATGATTATATTATGATTTAATAGTTGGTAAGAATGTAAATATGCAGACGTAAACAATGATTTAATCGTGCATAATGTTTAAGTTCCAACGAAAAAAGAGTTTTTTATTTAATATAAAGCCTTAGGCATGGTAATTCTCAATCCGCGATAAAGAATACATTATGTTAAGAGTAAAATGAATTCAAACTACTAAGTAGTAGATAGAAACTGATTAAAATACCTCGTCTACACGTGTCTACGACAGTGCGGCGTCCAATTGTCCGGAGGCCAGTCGTCCCATTCCCGCGGCGAAAGGTGGAGGTAGGCTTTTAAGATCCGACATAAAAAGTGCATACCCACACTTTGTCAATCAAACGTATTTGCTTTCATTTAACTAAGACTATACTGTGTGGATAATATTTGTTAGTTTTTTACATTTAATTAAACCCTGCCTGATCCAAGGCATACTCGATATTAGTCAAAAATGTTCGTTTATCTATAAAATATCTAAAAGTATGCAATTAAACCGTACATAATTTAAGATATCGTATAGCTGACACAAGAATATTTTTTTTCGATTATGATTTGGTTAGGCACGGCTTAAATGAATTTTAAAGAACTAACCAACACCATCTGTAATATATGTATTCTTAATTCAACGAAAACAAATTAGTATGCCTGAGAAAGCGTGCACTATGTTGTCGGATCATTTCGTCGGTCCCTATTAAAAAAGTCGGATCTGATATTTTGTCATTTGTCATAAAGTTATTTAAACACTTTAAACATTTATACCACAATCACAGTTTTTTTTGTTTGTTTGAAAAATTTCGAGATTCTCAACTTAAAAATGACGGATTTACCGAGAGTGTCCGAATAACAATGTCGGTTCTTACTAACCGACATTGTTGGCTGGGCGTGGGTGAGCAAGATGCGTCGGATCTGACAGTTGCTGCTATGTTCACCGGACAGACGTATGTTTTTATAAACGTTTAGAAAAGTTTCTATAACCCGTATTTTTATTCATTATTTTCACAAAGGATATTTGATGAAACATCTTTGATTGCTCGTTCTGAAAAATAGCATTTTGCTGATCCGACTTTTTTAATAGGGACTGACGATTTATATTTTATAGCATACCTAGATTATTATGGTTTGGTTTGGGCAGGATTTAATTAATGCGGGTAAAAAACTGCTGATGTTTCACATCAAAGTAGGGCCTCGTGGTACACACGATTAAGACCGAGTGTGGTGCGGGGCGGTTGGTTTGGAGGGTCTATGTTTCTATTGAAAAAAAAAACTATGCTTGAAATAATGTGGATATATTGGAGACAGGATTTTGACAAAATATGTATGCTTGTCCAGTTGTGGTGTATTTGAAAATCTATACGTTGTATGAACATTTACCGCAAAACACAATACCTTGTATAAATGAATATTTCGTATTATATTTCTAATTGGCTGAAGTGCTTATGGCACTTAGCGGTTTATTTATAACCCCAGAGTAGATGGATGGCATGGTATTGGGTTACTTCTAATGGTCTTTCTGTCGTCCTTATATCTATCATTCGGCAGTAAGTCAATATACCTATATCATCTACCCATTATAAAGATTGAGTTAAGTTATAAATTCTGTTATGAGGCGAGTGTTGAGGTACCTACGTAGTTATTTTCATTAGCCCTATACTTTAATAATGGATCTTGGCCCCTCCTGAAGAGGTTATTGTACCAGTTTTTTCTCAAGTTATGGATGTCAGCCCCTTAGGCCCGTTTCAAACGGGACACCGGTGTCGCGGTCGATATAGTATAGACGGCCTTTGTATTCGAATAAAGGTGCCTTTGTATTATGTTTATGAACGCCCAGAGCTAATGAGTCAACGCATAATTTCGCGATATAAATTAGAACATAAAACTGGCTGCGGTCATAAAAACATGTGTATCGGCGGCTTGAGAATGTAGCCGCCGACGGAAAAGTGTACCATACACGCATTGACTCATTAGCTCGGGGCGTTCATAAACATAATATAAAGTCCCTTTTATTCGAATACAAAGGCATCCTTATTTATACGAGCGCGACACCGGTGTCCTGTCTGAAACAGGCCTTAACCCGAAGCCAAAACTAAATGTGAATTTGCGAAATACGGTATTCAAACCCAGAGTAAATTGAACCTCGATTCGAACCCGTGACAGACGAATGCAAAACGGACACTTTACCACTCATCCACCGCGAGCGTTACGTATCTGATACTATTATTATGTACCTAATAAACTATTTCTTTTATTCAACGAATAAGACATTGTAGGCAATGAGAATGTAACATTCTCCATGTTGAACATACATAATTTGAAAACAACTCATGCATACACATGCACACTAGAAAACATCTTTATGTAGAAAAAAATACGATAGCCGTCGAGACTTCAACCTGTATCCGCTGGATTCGCGCCAGTGTGATTTTCCAATTAAGCTACGGGCATCCTACTTAATTAGGACGATCTAAACTAGTAGTAAAGTTGTTACATGAAATGCTTATCGAATTGTGTTATAATGTTGGCTGTCGGTTTTAGTATATTAAATAATTAAGGTAAGTGGTAACCCACCTGCCTAGCATGCCTAAAATATTATGGTTTGGTTGGACATGGTTTCATTGAATTTTAAAAACTAACCAGCACCATCTGCAAATTGTTTTCTAAGTTAAATGAAAACAAATAAATATGTATGACTGACGAAGTTTAGTGTGCACTATTTATGTCGAATCTTAACACCCTACCTCCACCCTCTCGCCACTGGTGTACTCTAGTTCTACTTATTTGTTATATTTAAACTAATACATTGCATTTACACCAAGAATTGAAAGTTAACAACATAACGTAAAATAAACTAATTAATTAGGTGACGTTAAAATTACCAAGTCTCTAACAATTGGCTAACATAGTATTATTTATAAGTAGGTACCTATTCTAACTTCTAATAAAGTGCGAACCACTTTTGGTATGTTCTGTTGATCTACAATTCTATTATGGGTATTCTATAATTTATTATGGGTTGATGCAGCCTTTATTACATTATATACTATTTCATAACAGTATGTAGGTATTTACAAAATAATGTATGTTAGTTTTTACTTATAGCAATATTGCTATGGCTTTCTTTTACACATGTTTATTTTATTTATTTTACACGTATTTTCACTCGCCATCGTGTTTATATAATATACTAGTTAATCTATGTCCAGCTATTCTTTGAAACCGTTCCCTTTGATCGAATCCCCGCATTTGAAGTTCACTTTGGCTCAGGAATCTCCTCTTTGAAAGAAGTTCGAAATGGTATTCCAGCAAACACCACTCAAGGCTTGCGGTGTTTAATACACATAGTTTATTTTCGTATAGGAATTTTAACGATTCACAACACACTAAAGCACTCGTCGATGAACACGCTAAGTTAATCTTTGGGAGCCGTAAGTAAATCCGACGAAGAGTTATAAAGTATGTATATATATTTCAACCTTGATATTGTAGAACAGTGCTTCCCAACCCCTTTCGCGACACACAGGATAAAAATAATTCAATATGTAGGTACCTATATAACATGTTAACTATTACAATAAGACCCAAGCGTTTAGGTGTCATAAATATAAAAATAATCCATCCACGGTTGTGTTGGCACACAAAACAGATAATAAATATAATTCCGTTAGGCTATATTCAATGCGCTACATTTAGATGCAGGGTTTGGAATTTGTGAGTGTCCTACGAAAATGAAACACGCATTATGCACGTGCAATAGTGTGTGTAACATACCAATATTAAATGAGCGTCAATGCATAAACTGAGAGTAGTTACCAGTGTTCGGCATATGACGTATTCTTGACACGTGTTTAATTTATCCCAGATTCTTCCTTACTCGAGATCGGTTACCTGCTACTCCCCTTACCCATTAGGTATTTCAGCTCCCATTATTTCTGAGTTTCCTGTGTTCTGTTACAAAACATAATAAATCATGATTGTATAAGAAATTCTGGATTAAAAATTAGACGCCATAGACCAGGTATGAGCAACAACATCCTCTTTTCACGAGAGCCATTGATCGAAAAATCATAATATTCATTCTCCGCCACTGTAAAAATCATTCTGGCGGACTCGTGTGGCTTGCGGGCCGTATGTTGGTCTATCTATACTGCTTTATCCAACCATAGAATGGCACCGGACTTAGTGTCGAATTTACGAATCTCTCACTGTCACGTTCATATCAGACTATGACCCCCTCTATCCTATGCATAGCGATTCTCATTTAATCATTATTTTATTATATTTTGCACAACATAATTAATTGACGAAACCATTTACATATTTTCGCCTAGAATACAAAATAAAGGCGCTGCAGGTGAAACAGATACTGCTGCTAATTTCTTCTTCAAGGTAATGTTCGGATTCATCTAGTTTGTTTCGAAAATTACAACTTACAAGACAGTGGAAATATTTTGTAATGTACCTATATGTGGTAAATGGAAACTTGTATAATTAAAAATAGGCAGCGAAATGTATGTCATTGTTACAGATTTATTGCAAAGTATGATTTAAATATGAAAACATATTATTATCTGTCACTTAGCATATTAAGTAACCTTCTGCCTGTTTTTGTTCCGTTGTGTTTCGCTTATAAGTAGGTATGGAACTCGCAGCTTCTTTTTGCCTTGACTGAAAACGTGTGAAAAACAAAACCAACACAAATACAATATTATCAATTTAATTTATTGCGCGGATAAACTCACCGGTATTTTTAGTATTGTTACTACACCGTGTTACGTTATTAGGTGACTCATTTCTCACGTTTCGTTGTTTCGTTAGCAACATGTTATTCATAATGAACCGTTCCGCCCATTATTTTAACGTACAAAAAACACACGTACAGAAATGTCAGATTATAACAATAGTCGATTTTATATTTAAATATTGCCCTGCAGTTAAATGCAAGTAAGTACTTGTGTAAAGTAATTTATTGTTCTAATTTTAGAGATACATAGATGTACTTATCTTCTTCGCGTGCTATGTACTCATAATATAATGTATAAATGAGTATTGGACACAGCTAGACACGAAAAAGACCATTTCTATAAGGCATAAAGTCCACTAAAGCAGGCTTGCGGGGCGCTCGCGCATTTTCTATGTGAATCATCGAAAATACAACGTAATTAAATACGCCAGCGCACACTGGACTTGACGACGCATTGTGCCTGCCTGCCCCATGAGTCACCGTTTTTGGCTTCTCAGCGATACGAATTAACGAAAATACAACGTAGTCCATTCATTGAACACGGCAAGCAAAATCACGCTCCTCGAAGCGTCGTCGACAGACGGGCGAGAAGCCATTATTTAAGAACAGTGAACTCTTTGTTTAGTTATTGCGTGTCCGATATTAACTACAAGCCCCGAGAAATTTAATAATATTTTTATTGCTTTGTTGTGAGAGACGCTGATAATAATAATTATTTTGTGCTCCTTGAGCCCCTTATTACATTGGTGAAGGGTAATGCGCGGGTGGGAGGGGGCCTACTCAGTAGTGAGCGCATCGAACGCTTTTTTGGTGGGCTTTATGCCTTAGAGCGCGTCTTTAGCCCTGTCCACGTACAGGGTTTTTTTCCGTTCGTCTCACGAATTCATCACAGTGCATGCGTCGTCTGCGCATTGTTTTCCTCAAATTGGTTTCAAAACGACCCCTTGGATTTCTGTTTAAGGCCATCCGCTCACGCATAGACTAAAATCTGACGAACTGGTTGGTGATGAAACTCATAAACTGGCCAGTATTGAAACCTAATAATCTCATAACCTCAAACGGTGAAACCCATTGTCTTTCCTACTTCATTCTAAGCTCTTCCCGTAATATCTTTACGGGAATATACTGGCAACCTGTAAATTTATACAGGCAGAAGTATTTCTCAACATCTTATCACATATTTTAGATTAAAAATCGGTTCGCCCATCTTTAGGGCTTGCGCAGACAGAGAGCGGTCGGAGTTCTGCGTTCAACCGACCGTTGACTGCTAACGTTCAGGGACAGCAGACAGGTGGCGGTCAACAATAAGCGTTCCATTTGTATACAAACGTCGTTGTGACACAGGCGCTGCATAATGCGAGACCGCTATATTCCGACTGCGAGTGGAAGTGAGAAAGCACCGCTGTTGCGTACTCACTCCCCCGTGTGGTTTCGCTCTATGTTGTGTGACTGCCTATGACGGGACTGGACGGGAGGTACGGCGTTCTTTGTAATTCCGGGCATAGAACTCTAGAACTCTAGCGTTCCAATTGACCGGCGCGGTCTGACCGCCGGCTGTGTACCCATACAGTATGAAGTCCATACAGTACAAAGAACGCCGAACTCCGAACGCGGAACGCAGACCGCCTGACCGCGCTCTGTCTGCGCAAGCCCTTAACTTTTGACGTCTTTAGTTAGTTGTTGTTTCTTGTTTAGTTCAGTTAATTTTTTGTTGAATCTACTGATATTGGTACCACTGTTTTATGGATGCCTGGAAACTGAGAGACTAGCATGTCGCGCTTCTTCGGTTTCGGTCGCGGACGTTCGTTTTGAAACTGAGTGCGAGCCGCCATTGAAATACATTAGCTAGATACTGGAGTTTCAGTCTTGTTTTTTTTAGTATTCACGTGAGCGGATGGCCTAACACTCCAGCAACTTCATATTTTTTCGGGAAGATTCGGGTGGTTCGTGGAGTTTCTAATCTATGGTATTCACAATATTTGAATTTGTCTATACTCTCAGTAATAGTCCTGTAACAGTCGATCAGATTGGATTATTATTTACGAATTGCCTAGAGAGATTATACAAATAACTCATAGGATTATACAAATACATTAAAAACGAATGATGCATACACAGTTTTGACCAAAATGTACGACATGACAGTTCTATGTGTAGAAACAAAATTAAAAGCTGTCATATTTTTCCAAAAAACATCTAAAAGTTACTTAGTTAGTTCAACCGATTACAAAATAAAATGTTAATTATCATTTTCACTCCTGATCGGTGCATTTGGGCCTCCTAAGTAAAGGCTAGACTTAGTTGAGGCATGATCTAAAAAGATCGTGGCTAGGCGATGCGCGGATTGTGAAAATGGCGCGTGCCGCACGAAATATAATTTGTCATAAAAATCCAACATGCGTCCATTTAATGTTATGTTTATTGTTATATTACTAATAATAATAGTATATTCATTGACATGTTTTCTTTTTTAAGTACCTACATACGTAAATTTTTTTAGTAGTCATTAACACGATTTAAGAATATTTTCATCCGACGCCATGACAAATCAAATCGACGTGCGGACACCTCGACTGTCGGTCTCCGATTGGTGACTAGTGAGAAATTTCGTTGCACCTACTGTTGAAAATTATTTGCCGTTTCACTGAAGTACGCTCTTAAGAGACTTGTTTGACAATGTAGTTGGACATTTATTTATTCAAACCATTGGGTCTTTGCTCCGGTGCGGTGTTCAAACCCGCTACCCAAAGCTTTTGAGATATTCGTTCTACCACATCACCACTGCGTGCGGATATTTACAGGTGTTCCATATAAGATTAATATCTGATAAGTACTTGTATTGATTTTAATTAATGCAGTCTCCATGTTCTTGCATACCAACATGGCTTTTAACGGAAGTGCATCGCACCCTTATTGACTCTGCATTCTACACATCCTTCCCGAAGTAACTTCGTTTCGAATTCATGACATAACACTTAGCTCTGACGACCACGAGTCACTACCGATGTTTACTTTATGGATGAGCGCGACCGTGTACTGTCAATATTAATTAAATCCTCGAACACCGAAAAGGCAAGCGATTCATATTAACTCTTCGTATATTATATATAATTTATAATATATTGTAGGCATGGCCCCCACATCCTGAAGCGGGCCCGCAGGCTAGGATCTTTGGCGCCCCCCTACCTATCGCTAAAGATAAAGGCAGTGTGACGCTTTACAGCAGCGTTTTCCAAATGTTGTACGCGGTAAAATTAATGTGTGAATTTACTGTTTTTTTTAAATATTTTACGGGTCCCCAGGCTAGAGCCCTGTCAGCCCCCCCCCCCCTTGTGGGGGCCATGTGCACGATACACAACATGAAACATCACATCCGTCCTGCGATGATATTGGGTGGTAACATGAAAATTAATATTTGCCAGTATAGACAGATTGTAAATAAACCCACTAAGAAGTAAAAAGAAATGCTTCAAAAGACCAATCACTCTTCGTGTGGACAAGGATTGCGAAAACGAGTCGGAAAATTCTTTGTATTGTCATTATCAAATCAGTGTCTTTAAAATGTCCGACAAGCGACAACTGTTTGTACAACAACGCATTTTTTATCCACAAAAAAACATCAGATAAATTTAGTACTTAAGGGCCCGCTGAAGAGGCCGCCGTTCAAATATAATTCAGTATAAAAAGGACCTCGGCGTCGTAACTACGTCAATTTAAATCGATCTTTTCGCAAAAATCACTAATCATCGGAGATTTTATTTCAAGAAATATTATTATTATTACTGATAATTTCTGCCGCGCGGAGAATTATTATTATTTTATGAACACCTGCGAGATGAAGCCGATCAGAAAACAGGGCTGTCAAAATAATATTAAGCATTCATATTTTTTAAATGTTAATTTCATCATGGTTTTTAATCAAACCTGTGCAAGTACGTATTGATAACTTGGGTGGATTTTGTAGCAAACATACTATTGATATATATACGGGTATATTATTATTATAATCCAATTCAAATTGAACATAGGTTGATACTCAAATACTATTATAGTATGTTTATGATTTCGAGAAAATAATACGATGGTATAATTAATCCATATCAATTATTTGAAAACATTACATTCGCACTTTGCACAAAATTACAAACACATTCGAAGTTTGCCGCACACGTACAGACCACGTGATATTTGTTTACGCAAAATCGTCGCTTTTCAAAATGGCGAATTTGATTACCAGATTTTACTGCGATGAATCAGTATGTTCCTTTTTGTCTTTTTTTATTCGTAGGTTTATTTACTATGTACACCGAGAAATTTCCATTTATAAACTCGGAAACGATTTTTACAGAAGAGTTTTGGAATATAATGCAACCAAAACTGGAAAAAATTCTATCATGGGTGTTGACTTCCTGAATTAGCTAACCCCAGGTCCATGCCACTACGTGAACCACAGTGGATATTAAGCCATTTCCACACTGGCAACAAGTTGCTGGCAACCTCATTAAATTTTACGATACTTACCATAATTGCTTAAGAAATTTTACAATAATTATCGTAAAATCTAACGAGGTTGCCAGCAAATTAACTTGTTGCCAGTGTGGACCCGGCATTAGATGCACAAAACTTAAATAATATATATTATAAATAAAAATTTTAAATTATAAATATATATTATGATTTATGTCTTCGACAGCCCTGATGAAATAAATGTGAAATATGAGTCGGATCAGTCACAGAGCAAATTTATTAACACAAACAACTTTGACACGACCTTTTTATATTAACTAGTAGACCAGATATTATGGACCACATGTTAAAAAATCATATTTTCAATTCTCAAGGCCAATTCTGTAGAACGTCCTCTTAACGTAGTGATGTAGAGACTCCCATCAGTGTTATATATTATAGTACCGATTATAGTATATAGGCGTACAAATTATAGTATTTCTGAAGAATATATAGTACAGGAACATTTTTCGTCTTGAATCCTTTAAAATTATAGTATTTTGGTATATTTGGCGTAAAATTATAGTATTTTACATTTTTCGCGAAATCTAAATTATAGTATTGTACTATAATTATAGTACGGTTGGCATCACTGGACTCCATGTGAAAGTCGCACTATACCTCTACTGATTTTTAGTGGTTTTTAAGCCCTAAAACTTTTCTGCTTATATTTGACGTTCGTTATTGTTACAGTATAATATATTATGTACGGTACTTATACGTATTTTATTACCGATGAAAACTCGCGTTTACATTCGTCAGTAGGTAGTAAGCTTCTGAGAAAATCCATTCCACCATATATTTCCGCTACAGTTCAAGCTTTAACTCGACGTCATAATAATATAGTGGCATAGTACACTTGCCCCGGGCAAAGGACGTTGACCTTCAGGGGCGTCGGTGTGTGTAGGTATTCTTTGCCGCTCGCGTGTTGTACTGGCACGTACTGCCGGCCGTCATTATCTTGTCTGCGGCCAGTTGACGCTGATGATGGGCGAGCGACGAGCCCGTGTAATCGCTCGTGACCGATTGTCAAGGCATTGGTGTCGTCGTTTTGGAAGGACCACGAAAGTACGAAAACTCACTGTATTACTCTACTGTCAGTATAGTTATATGACCACCGATAAGTCGCGAGTAGTGAATCCAATCCCGAGCCAAAATCTTGATCCCGGGATTTCGGGATTACGATTTAACGATCCCGGGATTCCGGGATTGGCATCTTTTCAATAGTTGATATAAAATATCTATATATACAAATAACGTTGATAAAATCGGTCAAAAATAAATTTAGTATAATTTATACAATTTAAGACATTTATTGTTAATATTGTGTACGTCCAATCTCGGATATACCTACATAGGTTTATGGAGTAAATAGTATTGTAATATGTATAAAAATAATAATGTGAAAGTAAACCAGTTTTATTTATTTATGAAACGATAACAAATACAAGTTCAATTAAAATAAAAAACATGGTGGAATCACTTTGTTAAAAGTGCGAAGCATTGTTTTTTCTAATCTTTCTCATTTTTATTAATTTATGTGATTACACACGGGTAATTAATCAAACTTCATTCAAACTCTGTTTATTTCTAATGTATTTTTATCTATGTTATTAAAAGTATTTTTTCTGTTTTCGTTTTTATTTTATTTTCCATAAAAATTGATAAAAAAAACTTAATCCCGAAAGTTTCGGGATTATGTTTACCAATCCCGGGATTCATAGGTATCGAAAATAGTTAGGGATCCCGGGTTTGCGGGATTCGGGATCCCGGGATTGGAATCCCTAGTTGCGAGGGGTTGACGTTGGTTGATGATTCGACATACATAGTGCACACGAAACTTTGTCAGTTATACTTAGTATTTGTTTTCATTGAACTAATTCTTTTGACCATGTCCGATCCTAATATGATCATATGGGCCTCCACAGAGTGGAGGTTTGTATTAACAGATTTTATTTTTACGAAAAATGTATGTCAGCCACTTGCTCAACCTATTAGGACCGTACTCTGACTCATGCACAAATTGAAAAACAATATGTGAACTTGCCAGACCCAGGATTCGAACCTGGGACCCTTGACACTATAGACCGGCGCGATACAGTTTGCAAATGGTGCTGGTTAGTTTTTTAAAATTCATTAGGCCCTGCCTAAACCAAACCATAATTGATGAAAATATTATTTTATCTATGAAATATTTATGGTTTTATGGTAGGTATAATATCATTTTTCATAGTCGCAAAAGGAGAGAGTAGGTACCCAGCTATATTATTATTTTAAATAATTTTAACTTATATAACGTTCCTGGTTGTCACGATTCCAATATTCGTTCTGAGAATGGGGCATTCCGTTATTAATTTCATGTTTTAATGCTTACGATGTCTTGTTTCGTTATTACGTGTGTGTAAGTGTATGTACAGACCTATTACAAATGCATTCATTAAATTCATTCATGATGTTATGCGAGCCTTTCTTAATGCATGCCCTTTGTTAGTAGAATGCGGGAGTGTGGCATTTGGTTTTTAATTTTATGCACCTCCTTCGGTACTGCTAACCCATCATGCCAATGCCCTTTACATATACTAGTGATAAGAATCGTATATTAAGTTAGATAGTTAGAATATGCATGAAAAGCAGAGTTTAGAGTGTGTTTACCTATTTGTGTATATACAGATACACCTACGATAGCCGCGTGTCTTAAGCGCCGGTCTATAGTGTCGAGGGTCCCTGGCTCGAAGCCTGTGTCTGGCAAGTACACATATTGTTTTTCAATTTGTGCATGTGTCAGAGTATGGACCCAATAGGTTGAGCAAGTGGCTGACATCCATTTCTCGTATAAATAAAATCTTTTAATACAAACCTCCACTTTGTGGAGGCCCATATTGTCTCTGTTCTGGCAGAACACACTAACTGGAGAATACTAGTTTTGAGCAATTTGACTTTGAAGTTGTTTAAATGTTTGAAATGGTCTATCATGTGAGTTTATTAAGTAATCGTAAAAAGGATGACTTTAAAATAAAGACTGTTTATTGGTAAAGCTTGAAATAAGGAACATTTTGGTATAACTAACTCAATATGTCATTTTTTCGAATTAGTGTCTTCTGCCAGAACAGTGACGATGTGATCCTATTAGGATCGGACATGGTCGAAAGAAAAGAAGTAATTACCTATTTGAAATATTGACAATTAAGAGTTCCACGGAGTACATGGCATTATTTCATGGGGCGTGATAAAGAGGGAATGTATTTTCGCTTCTGGGTATGTTCCCAAAAGTTGATTGAACATAAATTCCGTGCCCTCATTCCATTTGCAATAATCTTGCTTGAACAGAATCATCTGTTTGCTGGCTCCTGCTTCGGCAGAATTTCAGTACATGACAGCGGAGAAAGGTAGATAAAGCCAAAGCAAGTCAAGATTATTTTATTTAAATTTTCTATTAACTACTTTTCTAAGGCTAAGCATCCCGGTACATGGTTGGTCCAACAGTCCCGTGCGGCTTCGTCTCGAAACAAGGCAGTGTGGCACTAAAATATATCATTCAGACACGTTTATAGTGTCACGGAAAGCGGTCGTGCATGTATCGCGGGTGTAGACTGGTGGAGATGGGGTAACTCAAATGATTAGCCATTCCAGATTTGATTATGATGCGCAGGTAGGGCGTAACAGAGTCACTAATTTGCGAGTATGGTGAAACTCTTTAACTTTTGATGACTTGCCAGTTCTTCTGTGAGTACTTCTGTGTTTTTTTTTGCTGAGGTTCTTTTAATTTTTTAAATATTTTTTTTGTCTTAATCACCGTATGATTGTATTATAATATTATATTGGCGTGGGAATGATTATAAAATGTCACTATTGTTTAATTTTAATAATACGAAGACGTCGTATCCTGTATGGGTTATTTAGTATTAGTCTACCATTGTTTTTGTGTGGTATTTTAATAATAATATGTACCCGTGTCATGTCGGGAACTATAGCGGTACCCTGTTGTTGGGAAGTATGAGGGGTTAAAGGGAGTCCCATTGTTAGTGACGTGACGTGTGTGCATAAATAATTCACTACCGCTGCCGTTACTTCGTCCAGACACGAAACGGTCACCATATGTACCTACTTATACATTGTGATGGTACCATGTTGGCAACATGTAACTAGACATGAGAAACACCGTGGCAATATATTCTTATTCTCGGTTTTATCTATGTACATCCAGTGGCGGAAGACTTCACACCAGGCGATCATTAAATTTAATGTCTACCTTCTTAATAAAAATAACTTTTAATTGTCTATTAATGTATTTAAATAATAACTTTCCGAGGGTTAATCCAACACCCCGACGCTGTTCATTTGCTTCGCCTTCAAACTGCCATATTGTAGAGAGAATCTAGAATGTATTAATCTTAGGCCCGTTTCAGACGGGACACCAGTGTCGCGCTCGATATACAAATACCCCCTTTATTCGAATACAAAGGCCTCCTATATTATATCGAGCGCGACACCAGTGTGCCGTCCTAAGCGGGCCTTACCCCCGTTTCAGACGGAACACCGGTGTCGCGCTCGTAATGAGGCCTTTGTATTCGAATAAAGGGGTCTTTGTATTATGTTTATGAACGCCCAGATCTAATGAGTCAACGCATAGTTTCGCGATGTAAATTAGAACATAAAACTGGCTGCCGTCATAAAAAAATGTGTATCGGCGGCTTGAGAATGTAGCGGCCGACGGAAAAGTGTACCGGACACGCTTTGACTCATTAACTCGGGGCGTTCATAAACATAATACAAAGGCCCTTTTATTCGAATACAATAGCCTCCTTATTATATAAGAGCGCGACACCGGTGTCGTGCTTGATATAATATAGGAGGCCTTTGTATTCGAATAAAGGGGCATTTGTATTATGTTTATGAACGCTCCAGAGCTAATGAGTCAACGCATAATTTCGTGTTCTAAATTAGAACATTAAACTTGCTGCAGTAATAAAAACAAGTGTATCGGCGGCTTGAGAATGTAGCGGTCGACGGAAAAGTATACTGGGTACGCGTTGATTCGTTCGCTCTGGGGCGTTCATAAACATAATACAGAAGCCCCTTTATTCGAATACAAAGGCCTCCTGTATTATATCGAGCGCGACACCGGTGTCCCGTCTGAAACGGGCCTTACTTAGACTGGTATAGGTATAGGTATATTATTAGATATAAAACATGAATCAATAAGAAAGATTATGGCACCCAATTCTCACAGTATTAGATAAGTATGTTATATTGATAAGTATTATAGCAAGGGATGTTTTTTTATATAAATAAATAAGGGATATCTTTTATATTAGGTATTACTGATTAGGCTAGATTTATTGTGTAATTTAATAACCCACAATATTGTAGAAGTGTAGTAAGTAACATGAATTGTAATTTTTTAAATCATAAAATCGAAATTGTTGTTTTTATTGAATAAAACGCATATTTTTTGTAGTACTTATTCCACTTTTAATCAATAGATTAGGACCGGTTTCGTCCGCCTCTGAGTTGAAAATTTCACAGTTAACAAAATAAAAGAAAATAAAATCGATAGTTTATGATGTATTTATTTGTGGAACATCTGGTGTTATGGGTTCTCCCATTTGGCCCTCGTCAGTGGGAAGATCGCAAGTACAATAACCTTTTTTTACTATTAAAACAAATTTGTGTTATATGTTTTATCTCACTTATCTGGTCGACTCGCCTCGCCGAGCCCCTCCTGAGCCCGGGCCCCCAGTCTAGAGCCCTGTCAGTCCCCTCTTGTGGGGGCCATGCTAACACCATTCCAAAGTGATGTCGTCTACTTGCCTTCGATTACTTGCCAGAATATAGATATAATAAAACTTTTAAAAGCTTTAAATCAGAGTTTCGCGACAACTTCGGCCAATTAAGTATCTTAACTAAGTACTTACTCTATTTCAGTTAGTTGTTCAGTGAAACATTGTTCCAACCATAACAGGCATTTGCAAATCATTAACTAGTTTATTAGTTCAGTAAAGTTGTTTTTTTTATAATTTATTCACTAATGGTTGGCAATCCATCCAGATGTACAATGACGTTAGGAAGTCATATTGAGAGATGGCATTGTATTAGTATGCTAGTATTTTTCAATTTCCGTAAAATATTTGGATCCTGGGGAATAGTGTTGTCTGTCTGTCATGTCCTTTCCCTTAAATTTTTATTAAGATGGATCATGGCGAATGACGTGCATTCATCTGTCAAATGTCTTATGGGACTTATGTGTCGTCTTTTGACTCTATGCTCTAAATGCGTTTTCCCTTTTTTATCAGTTCCTCTTCAATTTTTATTTCCGAAATATAGCTATGCTCACTTAGGTACCGATTGATAGGTAGGTACATAATACTCTTGAGAAAAATGAGGCCATTTTTAAGAGAAATTCAAAAATTATGAGTAACCCAACGTGGCATGGAGAGGTGCATGTTAGGCAGAAAGAGTACAAAAGAAACCCAATTAATAAGGAAGCAGACAGGAGGAGTACGCGATGTGATAGAGGTCGCTAAGCAGTTGACGTGGCAATGGGCTGGCATGCCGCTCGGCGAGTGGATAACCGCTGGATAAATGCCGTCACACAGTGATACCCAAGGGGTATTAAACGGCCAGAGGGACGCTCTAAAACCCGCTGGATCGACGAACTCATAAAGTTCGGTGTATGTACGTGGCAGTGATAAATCCTGTCTCGAGATTTTTAGATTACTAGATGGTGACTGTTGTCCATGTGATGGCAACACGTCTCAAACAGTGTGGCATCTCATTAACGACTGCCCAATACCATGGCCCCCACATCCTGAAGCGGGCCCCAATGCTAGGCTCTTTGTCGGGCCCCCTACCTATCGCCGAGGTTAAAAGCAGCGTTGACGTTCTACAGTAGCGTTTTCCAAATGGCGTTCACGGTATTAGGTATTTAGTGTATTTTTAAAATTTACATCCGGCGACTTTTTTAGTATTAGAGCATTTGTGATGTGTGTTTATCTCACTTATTTGGTCGACTCGCCACGCCGGGCCTCCAGACTCGAACCCGGTCAGCCCCCCCTTTGTGGGGGCCATGCCCAATACTATACTAGGCAAGGAGCAATGGGCACTGGGAGTGATGTGTAGAATGTAGATACTTACCACTCTAGCAATCTTTAATATCTTTCACTTAACCAAACATTATAACTATCTTACAATCTTCTTACAAAATCCAAATGTGTAATTAACTTACTTATATCTTTAATAAGTCATAACACAACCACCTTGTACGAAAAAGCTGAGGCATTATGGTTAATTAATTTAAAATACACAGGTATGTCCACAGAAACAAAATCAGTCTCCAATACAATTTACTTTGCCAAATAAAAATAAATATATCACTAGTGACTAGCTAGACCGTCCATTACTCTCAGCGCGTTTAAGGTGTGGTGTACCTTACTTTTTGCTGCTAAGTTGGGCGTCTTTGTACCATTGTGTCTAATCACCTGGTGAGATTTCCTCACCCCAGAAACCTTTCTTTCGTTCCTTTTATCTGTTAGAAATTCTTTATTATAAGTATATAATTTTTCAATTCTTTCATTCTTATTGTTGCGAACCCGTTCTTTGTCATGAATAATTTATTCTGGAAGTACCTATATATTATTATAGTTTTGGTAGTTAAGTTAGTTTTGTATATGTCACTATCTATCCAATCGTTTCCGTGATACTTTCAATAGCTTTTTTTTAGTGAACAATATCACGGATCTATCCGTTTCACCTGTGTAATATAATAACATCTAATTAAATAACCATTAGTTATTTCGTAACGTAACAATGTAACGATAGAAAACGACAGTATTCTACTGTGTTCTCGTTGGAAACGCTCAGTATGATGGATGTATGGGACGTCATTAGCAGCAAAAAGCGGTTGGCGTTTGTCGAGAAAGTTTCCCGCGTCAATTTTAACAATAATGGCCGTCTTATATTATTGTCTCCATTTTTTGTTTGCCAGATACGTCAAGTACAACATACTAGTGCGATTTTCCCACTGTCATTTTTCTTCTACTGCTAAACTTCTGATAAAAATATATACAAATTATGAAACATTTGAAACTTAAAAGCAAACCAAAATCCACCATTCTGACAATTGACTCTTCATCGATCTCAGGAAAAAACCTATCTGAATTCAATTGATGTTTATCACTCCTCCCCACGTGGAGTAGAGATTAGCTCGCTGTGCTCCTAATCGGTCGGTCACTTGTTTGAATCTTCGACATCGTTCAAATTGCATAAATATACCTATAGGATGGATGGGGGAGCCACTCCACTGTCGAAAACTACCCAATCAAGACTCGCAACTGGACAGAATCTGACATTCGAATGACGTTTTCAAAATGACGTCCATATGGTAGTTCGTAGTTCCATTTTTGACCATACTATAGATAAGTTTGTAGGAGGACTGTACCTAATTGTTTGCGAAATGATCCTATAGTCCAAGCATGAGCAACGCATTGATCGGTGGGTTTGATTGTGGTCATTCGCACATAAGTGGCTGAATTGAATCGTGGACATGTAAATAGCGTGTAATCTACATTCATTTGTAACATAAGAATTTCATTTAGATTTTGAATATGAAGTAATAACCATTCCTATTTTTATGCCCTAGCCCAGCTTACGTGAAAGTCTTTCTCTAATTTATTACGAGGAACCCCGCGTGACATCGTCGTATCACTTGATTCGTATTGAATTATTATTCACGGCCTGCCACATGAGTGAATGAAAGAGAAGATATGAATCCCCGCGTTTTAAACGGAAGCATTGTATCCTCCTACCGTCGCGCAGTAGGCTCTTTGATTAGTAGGAAAATGTTGTTTGGCGAGAGAAATAATATCTCCTATGAAGGAGAGGGGAGATGAGTACCTACGCAACGTTGGAAGATGGAAAGTTGGTGTTTCAAACAGAGTAGTATATGACCGAAATTGGTTCGGTTAAAAGTTTTTAACAAAAATTCAAGTCTAAACTATAAGTGAAAATTACTCACTGAGTAAACTATCTGTTTAATTTTTCTGGAAGCCCGCGCAGTTGTAGGGTCATTTTGGAATTTAATTAATGGAATTAAATAGATCATTTTTTTCAATTTTGAGTGTTGGTAAATCACTTCCGGTTGTTATATTGAACGGTAGATCACAGCTTATCCGAAATTGGACTTGCCTGGTAGTATACAGTAAGGTACTGTCGAACAAGAACTTTTTGTCTTCGTGTTAAAACTGAACACAATCCCCTCCAGTGCAGCTAATCACACTTCCGTTTTCAAATGAGAAACGCCCCCAAATTTATCATTTCAATTTACGCTTCCGTGGTGTACGGATCTGTCAATTTACGTAATTTGAAGTTTTTTATAATAAAAATACATGTGGTCTTAAACGGTCAGGAGTGATTAGAATAATTATTAGAAAACTTTTGGCTTATTAAAAAAATAGTAGCACCTAAAAAGAGAGCCGATACAATATTTAAACACGCCTCTAGCACGCGTTGCCATCATGATAGAAACGTCACTAGAAGTCTTCTACATGCGATTACAGCGACTTCCTGTCATCGCCAATTTGTTGTTGTCGGACAATGTAGAACCGGTAGCAAGGGGCGAATTGTTTTGAAGTTTGAATATTATGTTTTATAGTTCCACACAATTTAATTCAAAGTGGCGCCCGTTACTTGATTAAACTGAGCAACATTCTAGTCAAAATAATATCTGTATTAACTACGCTATTCCAAACTTAAGGCCCGTTTCAGACGGGACACTGGTGTCGCGCTCGATACAATATAGGAGGCCTTTGTATTCGAATAAAGGGCCCACTGTATCATGTTTATGAACGCCCCAGAGCTAATGGGTCGACGCATAATTTCGCAGTTATAAATTAGAACATAAAACTGGCTGCGGTAATAAAAACAAGTGTATCGGCGGCTTGAGAATGTTGCGGCTGACGGACAAGTGTACCGGGCACGAGTTGTCTCATTAGCTCTTGGGCGTTCATAAACATAATACAAAGGACCCTTTATTCGAATACAAAGGCCTCCTATATTATATCGAGCGCGACACCGGTGTCCCGTCTGAAACTGGCTTTTGCAGTTCTTATAGCCACTTGGCGAAGTAATAAATACATGGATAATCACGCACAGTTTAGCGATTTGCCAGCTACGACGATCGATGCTCCAACAAAAGGGAATGTTCGCGTGCTGACAGAGTTACCAGACAGCCCGACCCACCGGCGACAGGCCGAGAGTTATTTAGATTTTTTCTAAAGGCATTTGAATTCAACTTGCAACGATTTCCCATGCCTTTTCCGCATTTCCGCTTTCGCTATTACGTTTACATACGTTGTCCTAATGTCAATATCCCGTAAGTGACTTTACAAATTGTGCAGGAAGCTAAAAAAAACTAAATATTTAATATCCCGTATCTGACTTAATAGTTCACACATGTTGTAACTACATAGCATACCAATAACCCGTCACGTAAAAAGTGGTAAAGGAAAGCCTAATATAGTGATAACATCCAATAAAATGTTACATTATATTATAAAGATAAACATCCAAATTTCTTATTATTAAAAAATTAAAACGCATTTTTTTGTAATCCTTATTAATTGTCCTTGTCAATTGACCTTTGAGATGGACGAAACCGATCCAAATTAATTAAATAAAAAAGTGAAATAAGTACAAAAAAATACGTTTTATTAAATTAATCAATAATACATACAATGCAGTTCCACCATGTATTGACACTTGACAGTTCAACACAAGAAAATAAATCCAAATTTATTATATTACTTATGTATTGACACTTGACAGTTCTTCAACACAAGAAAATAAATCCAAATTTATTATATTACTTACAGTTTTACCGTTTAAATAATTCGAAAGTGAAGTTTTGAAGCTGAATTCAACACGTCATGCAGCACGCCTGACAGTTTAGAGCAATGATACTCAACCTTTTTTTTCTTCGGGCCAAATACATATATTTCTAATGTAACGCGGGCCGCATCACTACTGGTGTTACGAAAAAAATCATGAAACTCCCCCTTTTTTACAAAACATTTTTGAGATTTTAAAAATTATGCGTGTTTTTTTAAATTAATCGTGTGCAATAGCAACACTCTTATACCAGATCAGTGTCACTATCTGTGCGTCAAAGTCGAAACCAATCTCAAGATATACGAAATTCCTGATAATAAATATGTGTTTCGGGCCGCACATAAAAGCTTAACGGGCCGCAGGTTGAGTATCGCTGGTTTAGAGGCAAGATACTAGCTGTTACAGGTTTATTTCTGCAATGTTCAGATACGGGAAATTACTAAATTTGGTGTATGATTTTTGTTAACATAACTACAGAGATTTATGGGATTTTCGCAGTCGATGGGCAGTATTTTTGTTGTTTTTAGTACACCAGAAAGTCATTTTCGTCATATAGGCCAGATACGAGGTATTGGCATTAGATCATCGATATACGATTTGTAATTACATACAATTGTCCTTGGTTGTCTTGATTATTGTTCTAGTAAAGACGCAGAAGAAATCCTCTGTATAGCAGTAGCGAAGGGTGGAGGTAGGCTGTTACCATAAATAGTGCACATTAAACTTTGTTAGTCATACGTATTTGTTTTCATTGAGACTGCAATGTATAAATAGTATTTGTTAGTTTTTAAAAATCAATTAAACCCTGCCTATTCCAAGCCATAGTACCTAGATAATGTTTAAAGAATATTCGTTTATCTATAAAATATTTAAAATTATTCAATTAAACCATACCTACATAATTTTGGATATTTTATTGATAGAAGAATATTTTTTATCGATTATGGTTTGGTTAGGCAGGGCTTATGGATATTAAAAAAACGAACCAGCACCATATCGTCGTTGAAACTAGAAAATTGTGTAACTCCGTTTTAATCGAAAATTGACTTTGAATGCCATCTAGTGGCCGTTGATAATATCTATCCGTCTTGCAAATTTTGTAATTCCAGAAAAATTGTATCATTGTTAAATCATGGATGATTTCACTCCAAAACCATACATTTGTATAGGAAACCATAATGTTTTTTGTCTCTCCTGTAAAGTAGTGTTTTTGGAGTTACACAATTTTCTAGTTTCAACGACGATATGTAATAAGTATTCTTTATTCATCAAAAACAAATAAGTATGACTGAAAAAGTGTGCACTATATTTGTCAGATCGCCCATAGCATACCTAAACTATTATGGCTTGGTTTAGGCAGGGTTTAATTAAATTTTAAAAATTAGCCAATACATTTTCAATGAAAACAAATAGATATGACTGACAGAGTATAATGTGCACTATTTATGTCGAATCTTAACAGCCTACCTCCACCCCTCGTCACTGATCACGACTACACTGTCATTTTTTGTCCCCGGAGTTAAATTTTTCGTTAAGTTAAGAGTTAAGTCTTTCTTCTATCTATATTATATAAGTAGGTTATAGCAACAATTGAATAAAACTATATTTACGCAAGCAAGAACTTGAATAAATCTTTGTGCAACGATGATTCGTAACAATTATTAATGATTGTTTTATTATTTGTTTGAAGTATAGGAACCTCGGTATCTCGTCTTAATGGTCCATCTTGCTCCGCTTGACTGACCGCTTGACCGCAGTGACTCGTGACAGATTCGATCATCATGATAATTTCTTCAGCACCAATTTTACTTTCCAGACTAGAGTTTTGATTTTAGAACCTAAAACGATTCAATTTTCATGAAATTTCGGTTATCTTATTTTTAACTTTACAATAGGCAGTGGCATAGTGCTTTATGGAGGGAAGTAGGCTCATAGTGTTGATTGACCTTAAATTGAATTTTGTTTCACTAGTTTACTTGCAATGATTTGCCGAACATAAAAATATTACGCTGGATGCGGCGTCGAAGATCTGGCAGCTTAAAGTAGGATGCTTCCACCACGGGCAGGCACACATATGTTGTTTTTCGCCAATGTACAATAATGAATGGAGATGACCAAATTGACTCCGTATTACTACACCAGTCAACTTTTAACTGCCCATGGTGGATTAGCTGCCAAACCACATCCTCTGGGTCCGGGAATGTGCTCCGAGAGGGAAGAGGTCCAACTAGCTGTTGGGGCCCATTGGGCCGTCCGACCTTGTCGCAACAAAGACCAATTTTATAGCTATAAAAAAATTTGCGGTTTACTGCGGGCATGAAGATGTCTTCATATAGTTTTTGTATCTCCGTATTATTTAGCTGTGTTTTTATATTATATTTATTATTAAATTTATTTTCTTTTGTCTTTGTCTCCCATGGCACTTTTTATTAATTCAACTCAACTTAGTCAAAGCTCACCTGAGAGAGTAGCGACCTCAGTCTTGTGTATCTGCTTCTGAGACATTACCAAGCGTAATAAACTGCTGATGCTTCACATTCAAGCGTGTAGAGTCTCGTGATACTCCTTTTTAAAACCGAGAGTATTGGTGCGGGGCGGTTGGTTTGGAGGGGACTTTTGTGTTAAACATAAAAATATCATCCACCCCCGGGATCGAACCTGCACTCTTGCCTCGGCTCATTTGACCGTCTTTTTAGAGCTTGTCCAGATGACACGTGTCACGCCACGAGTGCACGTGGACAGCTCAATAAGGTCACCCGTACATCGACCGCGCACGAGAAGTGATTCACGGTGATTACATGTGGACGGCTCAATGAGGTCGCATGTACCTGGAATGCGCGCGAGTCAATTTGCGCCATCTACAAAGCTACATAGGCCACGCAAAACTCGCGACAAATAAACATGTATGTACATAAATATAAAAAAATAGCGTCTGGTCTTTCTTATATTTAATATTATTTATATTTATTATTTAATCGTGTTACGCGAATTCAGTTAGGTATGTACTTGAATTCTTGACAGAGTTAGTTAACTAGACCAAATAAAAACATAGCGACTACGTATCGTCGGTACTCGTTTTTAGTCTTCTTGCCCGCTGGAAAACGTCCGTGAAAAGTAACATTGTTGTCGTTGCATCGCCGAAAAGTACCGCTAGCGGCGTCATTGTTCCGGCCAATGCACCGCGCTGGCGAACGCACGCGACGCGAAGCCTTAAAACCGGCCAAAGGGCACAGGATTATATTGCATAATATCACGGGTACTTCCGATTATGTCATTATTACGAGCATAATCTCCTTAATACTGTATCGGGTATCTATATCTGTTCGCTTATGGATCGGGCATATCGTTGGTGACATTTTGTCGAAGGCTAATGTGCTATTTTTGGCTATTACCTGTAAATTGTACGTAAAACATTTCACTGTGGCACGGCCATATATTTCCGATACAACATTTCACGGTGAAGAGTGATACGGCGAACTGCATACGTACAAGTTTCCGGACAGGTATTGTTGGAGTCATTTTGTCTAAGCGATAGCGCCCATAGAACGCGTCGAGCGGGGCACTCGCGCAAAATTGTGTGGCGCGTGAATCATCGAAAATACAACGTAATCAAATACGCCAGAGCACACTGGATTTGACGACGCATTGTGCCCGCCCGCCCCATGATTCACCCAGTGGTTTGGCTTTTCAGCGATAGGAATTAACGAAAATACAACGTAGTCCATTCATTGAACACGGCAAGCAAAATCATGCTCCTGGAAGCGTCGTCGATAGACGGGCGAGAAGGCATTATTTAATAACAGTGAACCCTTTGTTTAGTTATTGCGTGCCGAGAAATTTAATAATATTTTTATTGCTTTGTTATGAGAGACGCTGATAATAATAATTATTTTGTTCTCCTTGAGCCCCTAATACATACTACATACGTGAAGGGTAATGCGCGGGTGGGAGGGGGCCTACTTCGTAGAGAGCGCACCTAGCGCCACTTTGGTGGGCTTTATGCCTAAGGCTTATGTGCTATGTAGCCTATTTTCGGGCACACAACACGTATAACGAATGACTACCGCGAAATTGAAAGAAAAGTGACAGTTGACAACCCTTGTTTTACGCACAACGTGCTTTGTTTGTAATTTTGAACAATCGCAAACACCCAGGTTTTAGAAAATCACATAAATATATTGTGTCCTCACCGGTAATCGAACCCGGAGCTCCCGGGTGGATGGCCGTTGCTTTACGCAATGCACCACGAGAGCCGCCAACAATATGTAGTTTATACTTACAAAAATCTAGTGAATATATTGTATTTAATGTGGTTTACAAAAAAATGCAGTGTCGATTATCTACGCAAACTCCAACAAAGAATTGGCATGCATTTTTAGTATGCGGGCTAGCAAAAGATGCTATGTAGGGACACATGCATTTATTCAATTAGACCAACCGTTAATTATTTAAAATGTATTTTTAATTTTAGCATTGTGTATTGTCAATTAAAAAATAAAATACGGAAAATTGGAATTTTAAAAAAATGGCGGCGCTTACGATCGGACAAAAGTGACGTTACCGTAGGTATAATGTAGCAGAGGACGATATCGCACATCGCTTATAAACCTCCGTGATTGGTACGAGTGCAGCTCCGACGAACTGTTTGTTGTAGCATATGATAGAGCGAAAATCGCCTTGATGGTGGCCGACCTCCGTTAGGGGATGGAACAATAAAATGTTCCACAGTTTCTTAAATTATGACACATTCTATAGATTTCTAGAACAAACCCATTTTGACCTTTGAATGGCAAAAGGGTTTAACCCTCACTTTTTCCAGAATAAGTTTAATTGAATAATAACGTTATCGACTAAATACACGTTGTGTCCAAAGGATGTTAGCTGTAAATGCCGAATCAGTATCTAAAATTAGCTTGTAATTTTTAAAATAGGAAGAAATGAAGTGACCTACCTCAAAATATCAGATTAGAAAAATAAAACTTCAAATTATTAATCATCATGTACTTCATTTGTGCCACTTTTAAAATTCGATTTTTGTGGGTTTTCCTTTTGTCCTTTTGTGTTTTAACTATTAAATTAGGCGCCTCCGGAAGAGGTTTCTCAATAGATTTTTGCGAAACACGTTATTGGTTAGCCGTCTACTCAATCTATTACGAGGGTGGGTCAATAATTCCTTAGAAAAAAAGCATTAAAACAGTTTTTATTTTTGTATTTTTTTTTTATTTCTCAACATAATCTCCTTGGAGCTCAATACACTTGGTTAGACGTTTCTCAATTTTTTTTAAACCGTCAGAAAAATAAGTTTTCGGAAGGTCCTCAAAATAAGCATTTGTCCGATCGATGACTTCTTCATTTGAAAAAAAACGTTGTCCACTTAGCCATTTTTTTATGTTTGGGAAAAGGAAAAGTCACTGGGGGCTAAATCTGGCGAATACGGTGTGTGGTCGACCAATTCGAACTTCAATTCTTCAATTTTAGCCATTGATCGTAAACATGTGTGAACACGGGCATTGTCCTGATGAAAGAGGATTTTTTTCCTGTTTAAATGAGGCCGTTTTTCTTCAATTTTGTTTTTTAGCTGGTCCAATAAAGATGCATAATAATCCCCTGTTATTGTTTTTCCTTTTTCCAAATAGTCAACGAAAATAATTCCACGTGCATCCCAAAATACAGTAGCCATAACCTTACCAGCTGATTTTACGGTTTTCGCCTTCTTTGGACATGGTTCGCCTTTCGCAATCCACTGCTTTGACTGTTCTTTCGTCTCGGGAGTATAGTGGTGTATCCATGTTTCATCTACAGTCACAAAGCGACGAAAAAATTCATCCGGATTGCGTTGCATGAGCGACAACAGGGCTTTAGAGGCCACCACCCTATTGCGTTTATTGTCGACTGTGAGCAAACGCGGCACCCATTTTGCAGAATTTTTTTTCATGCCCAATTTGTCATGTAAAATAGAAATGACGCTACCTTTTGAGATCCCTGTAACCTCAATTATCTCACTCAACTTTAATCTTCGGTCACTTAACACCATATCGTGGATTTTATTGATCATTTCTGGTGTAGTCACCTCTACAGGACGTCCTGAGCGTGGTTCATCCTTTGTTGATGTACGACCACGTTTAAATTCATTTAACCAGTTATAAATAGTTGCAAGTGAAGGAGCAGATATGCCGTGAACTAAATCCAACTCATTTTTTATTTCCTTTGCTGTTAACCCTTTTATATTAAAATGTTTAATAACAGCTCTAAACTCAATTTTCTCCATTTTCCATTTTTCCATTTTCCACAAGCATTTTTTTTTTAAATGTACGAGAAACACACAACAACCCGACCAATCTGATTGAAACTTCGCAGCATACTGAATCGGTAGTGCCGCTGCATGAAAACAAACCGCTTACAGTACTAGTCGCGCCACCTGTCGGCTTTTCTAAGGACTTATTGACCCACCCTCGTACCTATCGTGGATCCAAATACCTACACAATGTTAAAAATGTACCTATACGATTTTTCCAGATGCCTAATTTGATTGAAACCACGGTTGATTATACTACGACAATAATTAATCTCATGAAAAAATTTATAATATGTACCTACTTAAATTTAAGATTCCGTATTTTCCGGACCTGAGCTATCTTGGCCATATGACATTCAAAAACTGTCTTCCCTGAAACGACTGCTCTAGTTTTACTGTAATAAACTTTTGCTTACACAGTTAGCGTTATAATGCCAGCACAAAACGACATTGACGACCCATTAAAAGCGCAACGAAATTATCGCAAGGTTTTTTGTATTTGTTGCCCCAATTCACCTGTAGTAACTATATAGTACGTACCTCCATGCTAATCGCTCTACCTAGGTTAGGTATATATCATAATAGTGTTTACTTATCTCGCTCTAGATAAGGCAGGGCTTGGCTGTCGGCGCGGCTCCGCACCACGCCTTATCGGCGGAATAGTTGCCGATTGAAACTGTCACAAGCAATAGCAAAGAAAGGGGTTGGAATATCGTGAACTGGGTTATTTTATACTGGGTAGTTTTATATAGGTACACATTTTGTCACTGCGGAGATGTTTGCACTAACATTTTTTTAATTTTCCCCGGCCGTATGCGTCACTTGAATATCGTGGGGAGGCGTTTCCTCCACGGTTTCTGCGTCAGCATGCGCGTAGTTCCCAAGAAGGTGGCTGCACCCTTAACCAACAAAGCACCAGCCAAGCCGACTGCGACATCGTGAAAAGTTTTAATATTAAACATTTCACTACGAAGGGGGTACTGTGTCGTCTTCGTCTCGCTCAATCGGTTGAGAGTCTGCCTTGTGCACACATTCGCTAATTGACATGTTATAATCCACGCATACTTATAATTTTATTATAAGTATTTCAACTAAAAATATATGATTAGTGTCCACAAGTGTTTCAGTCGATGCCCAATCCCGCATACCTATAACCGTATGTTAAGTCAATTTGTCAGATGATTCGTTTTAATAAAAATTACCCCTTATCTTTTCCTGCTTTTAATCGACATGCGTACAAATACTTAATCAAAATAACATTTTCTATTTTATACAATAATAATATACAAATGAGAGAATATAATATTAATTATGATCAATGGCGATTATTGAAATTCGCGGTGTTTTTTGCCTGTTTTTTTAAAGCAGGGTTTCCTAACCGTCTGTATGCCAAGTTCCAAGCAAATCCTCATTCAAAAAGTAATAATACTTTTATGGAAGACTTCAATCGGTGTGCAATTGATAGTCGAGAATTAGGAAAATTAATTCAGACAAAAAATACAAACATTTTTATAAATTTATGCATTATTTAAGATGTTATAGATGGAAAATATTTTTTATCTAATATTTTATTATGATTTGCTTTAGGCAGTTTTTAATTAAATTTAAAAATCTAACCAATACATTCTGCAATTTGTATTGTTTTAATTAAATTAAAACAAATAAGTATGACTGAAAAAGTTTAGTATGAACTATTTATGTCGGATCTCAACAGCCCCACCACACCCTTCGTCACTGATTGAGACCATACAATTATAGTTCTTCATGGTTTCGTAAAAATATGATGTACTAATTTGACATCCGACCACATATTTAGAAAATTCAACATAATATTGCTTATTCTTACGGTGATACACGACCTTTATTTTAAATTTAAGTTGTCATAATTTGTTAGATTTACGCATTGTCTCTTATAGACTAGAGGTGAGTTGGAAATACTGTCACCAGTTTGTGTACTCAAGTTTCGGATGAAACTACCCATACTCAATATGTGTGGCCCAATAAACTTATTCCAAAAAACTTGTGATGATATCATCGCGAGTCGCTGTTCTGTGCACTCGCCAGTTGGTTGACTTTCAACACTATTGATATTAAATGCGAGAGGTATATTTTAATTTATTAGTCTATTGCGTTCAAATGTATGAATAATAGGTCATAAATTTTGTGTCGCAGTACAGTGGTGAGATGACGCACAGGCTTAGGCTTGTTATATGACTGCTCAAAACATGTTAAAAATATTTAAAAAATCACCTTTTGTTAACAAGAATATTGTAACCTAACAAAAAAAACAATTCATAAATTTAAAATGTGTTTAAAATTTTATAATAAATGGACTCGACAAGCAGAGCTCAGTGTATTTTCAGCGATTCTATTGAAGCCGATACACAATCAGAGTTCCCTGAGCCAATACGTATTTCAAATACTAATATGGAGTTGGTTTTAGTTTCAGTTGAGTATGAAACTTTTGTCGCATACGGACGCCAAACGCTCTATATAGTATTCCAAATACTAGTAAGTATTTTGGAACAAGTTTCTATACTAAGTATTTTTTTATACTGACAATAAGTATACTTAGTCTTCAAAATCGACCAGTTTTCCCATCTCTAACATAGACACCTGAAGAAAACCGTGTCATATTAGAGTTTGAAAGATTCTTTCGATCAGCAGTTCGGGAAAGCTGAAAAATACTTTCAATATGATTACTGAAGCGAGATAATGCCTCATCTTATCGCAGCAATTCTGGTGTCAATTTGTGCGTGAAGAACCAAAAAAATGTATACATTTACAAACAATTTCATTTCTACCAACAATAAATGTATTCACCAAATAAGAAACAAAAACGTGGTAGAGCTAGTAGTAGTAATTCTGGCAGAGAATTTTATAATTGGTGTACCAAAATGTATGCCGTAATTGAATAAAGTTATATGTGTGCTATGTTCTGTGAGTGATCTAGCTAGAACATCATCATTTTGTATAAAAAACAATAGTTTCCTATGAAAAACTGCTCGGCACGTTAGACAGTTGAAAAATAATATTTGGAAAATTTTGGCACGCGTACGTACTAGAAAGGCTCGATAACCCTGGGGTAGGTGATAATATAGGATGACTATGCATACCATTATTTTCATCTCGCTTGATAAATGAATTCTTGGTATATTTATTAATGAAGTACTTATGTACAGAAACACCAGAATAATCTCTGCATATGTTAGACGGCCGATTCATAATAAAGTGCAAAAATACTGAAATAAATTATTCCTACACATCCTCAAAATAGTGTTCAGTTTGTGCCAATTATAGGCGCCCGATTCACGATACCCCGAACGCCAGTTCTGTTTTCATATTATTATGAATTTGTACTACTTTGGCACGCGTTCGCTATTTTTTCAGTATCTGAGAAAATATGAATGGCAAGCGATTACTAAATATTATCATGACTTGGGGCGTGCGTGGAAATAAGGTGGACTCGGACTAGAGCTGTGCTTTCCAACCCTTTTCGCGTCACGGCACAGCATACTGAAAAATAATTTCGTAACTGGGTCACTTTTTTAACGGGCCAATTGAAATTTCGTTGTAATAATAATAGATTGCACAGTATCGCTGGTTAAAAACTCCCGACACTCCTTATTTTAGAACTTTTAGAAGTTTTTTTTTATTGCATATAAGTATGAGCCGTCTCGCACATCAAAACTAGTCTCGTCTACATGTCGAATACGTCGATGTGACGTCATCGTTATTCACAAAATACACGTTGCCAAATGGAGCTCTAAAAAACATCTAGTGCTGCTATTAACAAATCGCATGCCTTCGGGCTGCGAGTCGAAGACGCCAGAACGCATACACACACCTACGAATTAGTCATTCCTATACCGGCTCGCCGGTTGCCCATCCAAATATTTATACGTTTCGAGAGGTTACGTGCGACTTTAGCTAGGCAGATGTGCGAGGTCTTTATATGCAACATCGGATCGACGTTCTTAGAAGGTTTGATTTTATGGCTGTGCGGCAGACGAGGCGTGTTTGGATGTGAGAGCCGGCTAAAAAGGTTTGCCATCTCTGTCCCAGACCCGTTAATTTTTTCCTATATCTTGCGATAAACCGCTGTGTCCACGCCTTAGTAATTTATTATTTTTCCTATAATATACCCATTCGAACTGTCTGCTCGCAATTAATATTTCATTACCTTCACACTGTTGAAATTTAATGTATTTTACATTTAAAACAAAGCTTTTTTTGATCAATTTTACAATAATTGAGTTATTTATTTTGACAGCTGTTTAGAGCCATAAACCCATCTTCAGACCGACAGTAAGATAATTATTTACGACACTATGTTATCTTAGTGCTGTTCTGAAGATGGATTCATAGCAAAAAAACTTGGTTTTACCACATTAACGCCAATTCAATTAATAAATTCATCAAACATAACATCACTGTACGTTTTTGTACCGTTACATGAATTTATGTACCTATGTATGCACTTTTGTACGTTCAGCTTTGCTATCTATAAATAATATTGTTGGCTGATAACTGAGGTAAATACATACATATCTTATAGATTGTTTATCTTACCTCGATACGAGAGACCGCACCCAATATGTCCACGTACATAATATCTACCACGTATACCTATAATTGATACGAAAGAATTGAGAGGTGATTTTTATACCATCGCAACAAAATAGAGTTACCTACACAGTAATTATTAGTAGAAACTGTGTCAAATTATGTTTATTTACAAATCACTCAAGAGTAAGTATTGCGCTATTTTCATTGCAGAATTATTGTATTGTACAATGTCGTATAGCATAACAATTTGTTATTTCATTATTTTATAGATCAGAATCGATCTGCACTCCACTCATGCGAAATAATCTGTAATCGCTGTTGTACGTGATATTTTTCAATAATGCTCTTCAAACGAGATGTTTTATTTTACTTCAATGCATGAATAATGATCGCTGAACCTAATATGTATTAATTATTTTATTTAACTAAATAATGTAGTTGAACGTTGTTGAATCTGTTGTCGCTCGCCTTTGCAACGCGATGGGGCGTCGCCCTAGTATCGCAGAGGTTCAGGATGAAAATCCCATGGAGTGGGTGAAATGCTGTAAATACAACTGTACAAAATTGATTATTATACTATATCTATTAAAAACAGAGCGTTGGAGCGGGAGCACGAAGCATTGGAGCAATGAGGCTTACCACCGGAGCAATTTGTAGTGCTCCTCCACTGCTCCTGGTGTTTTTTTTATTATTAAATTTTCTTCCTAAAATCCAATGAAAATATTATATATTTTGACACTATGTAACGCTAGAATTATTTTAAATACGGCAAAATTGCCGAGTGATAAATAACCTCACTTTTTTGACAGAAGAGGCAGATAATGAAAGACGAATTGCTGTCGGTAAATTTTGTTTATTATCATCATCATCATCAGCCGGGGTCAATCCACTGCTGGATGAAGGCTTCCCCAAGCTTTCTCCAACTCTCGGTCCTGTGTCGTTCGCTGCCACGTATTTCCGCCGAACTTTACCAGTTCGTCAATCCAGCGGCTTTTAGGCCGTTTCGTACCCCTTGGGTACCATTGGATGACAGCATTTGTCCAGCGGCCGTCCTTTCGGCGAGCAATGTGCCCCGCCCATCTCCATTTCAGCTGTTTGGCAACGTCTATTACATCGCGTACTCTTGTCTGCTTCCTAACCCATTCGTTTCTCTTACGGTTCTTTCGCATGATGCCCAACATGCACCTCTCCATGCCTCGCTGTGTGACTCTTAGCCTTTGGACATCTCTCGTGTTGAGGGTCCACGTCTCGCAGCCATACGTGAGCACGGGTAGCACACATTGGTTGAACACCCTACGCTTAAGACATAATGGTAGGTCACTCTTGAAGATACTATTCAGACGTCCGAAAGCACTCCATCCCAGCTTTGTTCTTCGAGCAATTTCATCGTGCATGCTTCCGTCTATGGACACCTGCTGTCCGAGATAGACGTAGCTGCTGATTTGCTCGAGTTGGGTGCCAGAAATACAGATAATCGCAGGGTCCGAAAAACAGTTCCTCATCACTTTTGTCTTTGAGACATTTATCTTTACAAAACATTTTTTTAATATACGTCATATAATACCTACCTATTAAAACTTTGTACCCTGGAGCGGAGTTAGAGCAAGTATTAGGTCTCGGAGCTGAGCAACTCAAAAAAGGGTCCTCTCCAACCCTCCAAATAAAATGCAAATATGTTAATAATAAAATATATATTTAACAAAGTTAACGAAGTTTGATTTTTGATTTCAATTATTGGTAGTTAGGGCCGAAATCTAGATTATTCTTGTTATTTCGTTTAATATTACTTGGTTTGTTTATCAGGTTACGCCCCATAATCGAAATCATCTTGTTGCTTCTACGAACACTTGTAGCTAGAAAAAACTGCATCGTTGAAGGCGGGCCAAGCATTGGCTGAATTTTGAATCACCCTATTGATTTGCGTTTCCTGGTTGAGTTCATACTTTTCGCGTTGTCTGCCTGTCAGACATTGCACTGAATTGATGTTATTGTTGTACGGTAGTGAATGTCAGAATGATCTTAGAATATAGGGATATGGTACAAACATCCTTTTATATCGAATAATTTTCATCTCTAAGCTTTCTTATAAAGCTACCGAACTACATATCCTTAACTGTTTTCTAATTCGATATGCAAAGCATTAAAACCATTAAAAACTTGTCCTACTTATTGCTTTCGTGCTTGTTTTTTGTTGAACTCGGCAGTAAAAAATACTTAACTGCATTGTCGGTACGTGCAGTTTGCCAGTGCAATAAAAATGCAATTAAAACTATCTTGTATGCTGCATACACTCCTTCAACTTTGTTTAGAAAGACGTTAAAATATTACTACATCACCTACATTATTCTTTCACGAAAAGGCTGTTTGAGGTACAATGAATAGATTACAATATAGAATGTAACTATCAATAGGTACTGGTTTTTCGGTGTTACATATTGAATATCTGTACCAATACCGGTTATTCGGTATTTCATATTGAATGCCAGTATTCGTTCACAACATGGCAATTCTTTTTCTCAGTGCCACCAATTTTCCGCACCCAATCAAATAAAATTACATCCATAAACCGAAAACGACAGTATTTTTTTTAGCTTAGCTCTTGCAAAAGCAAAATCCATGTGGTGGATTTTTTGTTATTTTTGTTTGATTCAATCATTTATGATAGATTGTTTTTAATTTATTGCTTTCTGAATACCGGTAATTTGGTATCGATGAACAGCGGGATCCCGGTTTAAGGAATTCCGGTAATGCAATCCTTAATTTCTTACCGTATTCGGACAATTGACCGCCGAGGATATTTGCACGCGTAGACAGATTACTAGTTTCTTTCAAAAAACGATTATTGACTCACTGTGATCTTAAAGAATCACTCCTCGATGTTTTGCCTTGTAAAATTCCTATTAGATCACATTTCACCTGTTTTGAAAATATTGACACCTTTCATGTCATTGGAAAGCACATTTACAATTTCGATTAACTCGAGCTTTTCCAGTCGATGACATGAGTCATCTAGGTACTGTCATTTCCCTCCATTTTCGAATGTGGAAAGCACATTGTCACTTTGTTTCTTGGTATGGATTTTTGTCTGGATTCAGGACTTGGAGGTGGACAAATAACACACCGGAATTGTGGTGGAAACGGCAAGATGTATTTACGTTTAATATTATCTAATGGTTACATTTTTTCACAGTTACAATTTTTTTACAATTTATATGAAGCGCGAGTTAACGATGTTCACGGTTTGGCCGTCTGGCGCGTATTACCCGCCATCTTGTGTTTCGTTCCCCGCGAGAAGCGTTGTCGAAAACGGCGACGTTGCAAATATTTTTAACGGCCGGGATTTATGGCGTTGCCGGCTCTATTATTATTTATTTTCGTAATCAACCATTACTATTTGTCGATTTGGTATCGATTTGGGCCTCTCTAGATTCACAGAGACATCCCCAAATGGAGACCATTTGGGAATGTAACAGTACACAAATTGAATTTCATTTTATCCATTCCAGAGTAATGTAGCAACCGTACAGTAAACAATGTGAGAAAACAAACATCCTAGAATTAAAATATAATATAATGGATTTGGTACACTCGGTAAAGTAAATACAAAAATATTGGTAATTGAATTATGTCCATTGTGTTTGTCTAGATAATTGGTACTAAAACTAATACTAAACTACTTTGCTTGGTCAGAAATAAGTGAACAGCAATTGACTGCCATCTATAAGCATACCACATTATCGTGAAGTTCGATTGTTTTGACAAAAACATAGTCATTCGGAGCGGCACCGAGCGAGAAAAGCGATGCAATATGCTTAGTAGAGGTGGTTGCGACACAAAGATATGAGGTTATTCAATCAATACACCGAAAATATGACTTGTAGACTGCGGCTCTATATCGAGACATACACGTTACCGCGGTCGTTTCTGGAACTAAAACCGTTGCAATACCACCAGTATGTAAAAAGCGCTTGGCGTAATACTGCAATCACATGCAGCGCCATGACATAGATGTCAATATGTATATAGAGGCGCACAGTAGGTCCCTTTTGTATGGTTAACTCAATTTAATGTATTTGTGGATTAATCCAATATTGCTATAACAACCTTCAATATTGTTTACCTGTTTACAAAAATAATCTTGTTTGAATTTATTTACGTTATATATATAGGTACCTACCTACATATTTATACTACATATTATGTTTATTTAATTGATTTAAATTACTGTGTCACCGTTATTCACGCCCATGTGTTTCTAAAACACATTTATTTTGCTATTTCAATTAGTATGTTTTGTAAACGTTTGCCGTTAATAGTCAATTATATTGCTTTGATTATAATATCATTCGTGTTATGACAATTAATATCATTCAATATGTAGGACTAATTATTAATTGTTATTGCTTATAAATAACTTATAACAACTGAAAATAATTAATGTTGTCATCAGTAATAATTAAATATAATCTATATTACCGGTGTAAACTATGTACCTACCCATACTAAAAATGATGATTTTTTAGATACGACTTCCATAGCCATAGCCACAGTATATCACTTTTTTCAATTACGCCATACATTTCGGTCCACTAATTTTGAACCTGTCTGCCAGAATTACTACTACTTTCTCCACCAAGTTTTTGTTTCTTATTTGGTACAGCCATTTTTTGTGTAGAAATGAAATTATTTGTATTAAGTTCTTTAAGCACAAATTGACACCAGAATTGCTCCGATCAGACGAGGAACTCTCTCGCTACATTGGTCTCGAGGATTGTAAATCGGCCATAATTAGAAATTCGCAGCGCGGCTTCCCCCGCCGCCTGATTAGCTTAGTGCGATAATATTACATGTGACGCATGAAGCCTAATGCCGGGTCCACACTGGCAACATGTCGCCGGCAACTTCGTTAAATTTTACGATAATTATCATAATTGCTTAAGACATTTTACGATAATTATCATACTTATCGTAAAATTTAACGAGGTTGCCGGCGACATGTTGCCAGTGTGGACCCAGCATAAGGACCAACCTAAAAGTAGAATTATATATTTACATTAAACGTTATGCATATTCTTGAAGAGTATTTGCCTGTTATTTTTTATACAATGGATTTATTATGGGTATTTTTTTCTCTTAAAAATTAAACATTCGCGTTCTATGCATAATCATCTCGCGTGCCATAGGTTCGCCACCACTGATATAACATAACCCGTCTAATGTACCCGAGTAGATTTTGTAAAATTAACTCTTTTAAAGTGTTGTTTTAAATAGTGTTTGTTTTCCAATAAACAACGTGATAATATTGGACAATAACTAAATAATTGTAGACTTGTAATGTCTCTTATGTCATGTATAATATTTACATCATAAACCATGTGTTTATCAAAATTAACAATGCCATAGGTCAGTCGATAATGCAGTCATTATCAAATTGTCTCCTTGTCGTTTCAACCTTCTTATATAAATTATTACCGTAACCGACTAACTTGGAGATTTTATATTATTATCTACATTTATTTATTTATTTGCTAAATTTATACCTACTAATTTGTGTATCGTGTGTATGTACTCTTTATTTTTATTCTTTATTTAATTTCTATGCAATTGGCGAGGCAGGTGTTGACCACAAATTCCATAATATGACTCAGTAAGTCACTGAATGAGCTTCGTTATGCAGTAGGTATTTAGGCACTTCTTTTGATGACAAAATTCTTTAAATTCAAAACAAATATAAGTAGGAAAAAACTGTCAAGTACTGTGTGAAGATTCTGCGAGTTGTACTAATTTAATCTTCTAAATTAATTACATGATACGACACGAGACGAGTTTGGACTGTTTGTAGTTATGCCGTAGTAAAACGACAGCCACTATCTGAAGATGGGAAATGTTTGAGAGATTTAAGACAGGTCGACATTCAGTTCAATTTTGTTCATGGCTGTGGCTAAACTTGATTTAGGTATATGGGAATATTCTGGATTCGTATCTCGGCTATTGTATATTATATTTTGGTCCATTTGTTATGGAACGGCGGGATCATTTTCATATAAACGCCTTGTATATTTAAACTGATTTTATTCGAAGCTAATTAATATAATATGTAAAGCAGATTACATTTTAGACAACTTGTTATAGTATGGTTTAATACAGTGAATGCAGTCGATGCATCTTTCTCTAAGGTTGAATTGTAAAGCTATTTTGATTAAATATATTATATAATAAAACAAACATTGACATTCTCAGACAACAATATCCGTGGGAAGGGAGTTTGAAACAATAAGCGATAAATTTAATCAAATCGTTATCAAATGCATTGCGAGACATTCTTGTAAGTACTGCTTATTAACATTCAATAAGAATAATATAAATAAAGATAAGCTCAGCTTGCATCATCAGCCGGTGTCATTGACTGCTGGATGAAGGCCTCTTCTTGCCACTTCTACTCTTTCTCGATCTCTAATTCTTTGGCTACTACGTACATCCACGTCTAGCGCCCCTTGGGTACGACTGTATGACGGCATGTCCACTCACATCAATGAATGATCAGATCATGTTGAATGATATAATACTATAAGTACTATCTGTTTTCTACATCCAGCATAAATTGAGGTTCCCTTCAAACATTCACAAAAGTGCCCATTTCTCTACTTGTGTTCTGTGAGTAGTGAAATGAGGTTTGATTTTTCGCTGCGCTGATGGAGACGTTCCTACAAACGAAAACTGTACATTGCCCACCTTCAGTTTGGGCGAACTCAATACAAAACCCAATTGGCTGAAAACCACTCCATGCTATTCAATTTCAATTCATTTTTAACATATTGTGGACTGAAACATTATTATAAAGAAAAAAATAATAAAAACGATAAAAATGAAAATATAAAAAGAGAACATAATATTTAACATACAAAAGCAGTGAAAATACAATTATACATACCTATTACAAGATTAATTACAAATACGTAATATTATTTCATAACAACGATGATAATGATTCTTTTATAGATCTGATATGTCTTTTCGTATGTATTAGTAAAGACTTTCTAAGCTTCTAATCTTGAAGATTACTCTCTCATTTCCCGCTCGTTCCCGCTCGAAGGTACTATTTGTGTATAGTTTCCTAATTAAACATCCGTTTTTATGGAAGTCTTCTATGCCTGCAAAACAGGGTAATTCCGTCTGTTTAATATCCGCCGACGGAACCGGAGCGGGCTACATCTCATTTCCAATTTCGCGCCGGATTAGAAGAGCTGGCCATGGGCGGCGACACACATAATTAACATATTCTTTAACAGAGGTCAATTTCATTATCTCGTCATCTTGGTTAAAACTCCTCGTGTCCCTCCGGACAGGACATATTTAATTATTACGTCATGTCGGCATTAGGTACTTGTTATAAAATTCGTCTGAAGTATTTATAATGTTACCCAGTTTGTTTTAAAACATCGCTTGTCAGAAGTACCTAAAGTTAATAGATTTATAATGATTACTGTCAGCTATCAGGAATATGTGTGCATTTTTCCACGTCTCGAATTCTACGAATTGATTCATACGACGAGGTCACACGGGCTTCCTCGTGGTTAATTTAAAAACTAATTTCTCGTGTATATTCTCATAATATGAATGAAATGATTCCCGTTCATAAAATTATCAATAAAATCATATTGACTTTAGAAAGGAAAAAGGGCGTAACCTTAGACTATAGATGGCGTAACCCTCAGTCTTTTCAAAATAGGTTTTATTGCATAATAACAAGGTAGACAACTAAATACACGTTGTGTCCAAAGGATGTAAGCTGCAAATGCCGATTTATTATCTAAATTTAGGTAATAATAAAAAAGGAAGAAGTGACATGGGAAAACGACTTGACCATCATTTTTAACTGTTTATCAGATTAGGAATATAAAAATCAAATTATTAATTATCATGCTTTTTAAGGTAATGTTTATTTTGTATTTTAACTTTGACCGAAAACTATAACGAAAATGTTTTTGTGCTTCCTGTAAAATTTGATGTGGATTATGCCTTTTTTCCTTTCCACAGTCGATATTATATTACTACTGAATATGTAGGTACACGCTTTTTATATTTTCACGACTCAATTTATATGGGCCTATATTGCAATCCACGCATTGGACATGCCTGCTCTATACCGAGAGCGAGCAACATAACATTGTGATCATATTATTATTGTGATACAAAATAATGTGAATAGGGATTGCAATATCGGTATTCATCGATACCAGAATATCGGTTTTAAATTTGAAATACCGGTATTTCGCCTAGTGTTGCGATTCACGCATAGACATGTATGCCCTTTGGCAGGGATGGCGAACCTATGGCACGCGAATGTTTCATTTTGAAGAGAAAAGAAATATAACTATTTTATATATATTTAAAAAAATGTTTTTTTTATAATTTTTTTTTACAAATAAATATATAGGTACCTATTAAGTAAGTAGGTACTTACGTAATAGGTTATAATATTAAAAAATAATGACAACATAGCCATGCGTATTTTCTTCGGTTTTTAATATTATGTTTAGGTACCAATCGATGAGGAAATGGAAACGACGAAATATATCTATAAATAATGACAAATCGCATTGTATAAGTAATAAAATACTCATTACGTTTAATGTAAATATACGATTGCATAGGTCGGACCTTAGGATCGGGGAATTAAAAATAAAAATATACAATCCACACACCTTATGAAATTAATTATTGGCAGTCACTCAAATATAATAACTGCTCGTTATTTTAATTATTATGGAGAATGTAATATGAAAGAAAAGTGGTTTAAATGCTTCCACGATCTCTGAGTAATTTGAAAACAAGGAAAAAAAATATTCAAAGACTAAAAGATATGCATTCGGCTAGAAATACGATGAAAGATCGAATATCAATAACTCAATTGTAATTTTTAAACCTTTTTATAAAACTTTTTTTTAGATAACTAAAAAAAAATTCGCCATAAAAAACTGCATGGCACGTCAGACAGCCGAAAAAAAATATTTGGGAAATTTTGGCACTCGTACGTAAAAGGGTTCGCCATCGCTGACCTATGGCTTATACCGAAAGCGAGCAACATAATGTGATCATAAATTATTATTGTGATGGAATATGTGTGAATAGGGATTGCAATACCATAGAAAATGTATATTCATCGATACCTACCAGACTATCGGTTTTAAAAGTCGAAATACCGGTATTTCGTCTATGGCGCGATTCACGCATCAGGCATGCCTGCCCCACACCGAGAACGAGCAACATAACACTGTGATCATATTATTATTGTGACATAAAATGGAAAGAATGTGAATAAGGATTGCAATATCGGTATTTTAATACCTGAATATTGGTGTTAGAATTCGAAATACCGGTGTTTTCGGTACCAAGAAACCGGAACAATAGATCTTACTTAAATGACTTAGGGCGGTAAAGCTCTTTACTTTGGTTTCAGATGGAATACTTATTTGGTTGATGGAATTTCAACGAATACTGGTATTCAATTATAAGAAATACCAAAATACCGGTATTGATAGTTTTCATTCGGTATTGCAATACCTAAATGTGAACCGTCCGAGTATGTTTGTTGTAAATGTGTAGATTGCCGGCTCGCAGTGGTTTCCCGAGGCGTGCCTCGCGGAGTCTCGTGCGAGCTATTTCCGTCGTCGCCACGCTATTTTTGCTGCTTAACTTGCTTTTTATGCGCTCCGAATTTCTTCACTTCTGACTCTTCCGTTGCCCTGTAATGTGGATATTCCCGATGACTGTATCTCTGGAGCGTCCCGACGCCCACTACTATATCTCGGCCTTTGTAAAATTAATTGTTTATTCAATAGATATCTATATCAGTCAGCGGCGAAGCGTGGAGGTAGGCTGTTACGATCTTATTACTAATGACTGTATCTCTGGAGCGTACCGACACCCACTACTATCTCTCGGCCTTTATAAAATTAATTGTTTATTCAATAAATATCTATATCAGTCGGCGGCGAAGCGTGGAGGTAGGCTGTTACGATCTGATATAAATAGTTCATACTAAACTTTGTCAATTATGTGTATTTGTTTTCATTGAACTAAGACTACAATAATTCACAGATGGTGTTGGTTAGTTTTTAAAATTCAATTATATAGTGCGAAAACCAAGCCATAATATATAAAATAGTAAAAAATACTCGTCTATCTATAAAATATCTATAATTATGACATTAAATCATACATTATTTTGGATATTTTATAGATAGAATAATATTTCTATGTATTATGGCATGGTTTAAACAGTGATTAATGAATTTTAAAAAACTGACCAACAACATGTTTAATGCCTATGTATTCTTAATTCAAATATGTAAGTATGAATGAAAAAATGTGCACAATTTTGTCGGATCGCCCAAAACATACGTCTTAGTTCAATAAAAACAAATATGTATGACTGACAAAGTTAAATGCGCACTATTTATATCAAACCTTAACAGCCTACCTCCAACCCTTCGCCACTGATATCAGTACATATTTATATTATATCTACCAGGGTTTACGAATCCGGTATTCAACTCGATTTTTTTTTAACCCGAAAGAAACCCGGAAATATTGAAATTACAGGAATGCTTTATGCTTATGTGTCAGATAAAAATAGCGTGAAGTGAGGTTTCAAATTATAAACATATTAAACATCGTGTCCGGAAATTTGCACATATGCAGTCAGTTCGCCGTGAAATGTTGTATCGGAAATATATGGTCGCTTATTGAAGACCATCCAACCTCTTTGGGTCATATGTTTGGGTCACTGACATAAAATTCATGTCTAAATAAAATACGGTTCTTTTCAGTAAGCCAGCGGCAAACAAATTTTAAAAATAGCCGATATACTTACTGGATTAACTGTTAGGTCAGGTTTTCATTCTTGAATTAATGTTCATATTGAATCTAATAAAATTGGAGACGGTATAGTATACGGTCATCTCTTTCCGTATAAAGCTCATGGCGAACTGTGCTACCGTGTAATGTTCTACGTACAATTTACAGGTAGACATTTAACATCTATGGAAATTGCAATTTAAGTTCTTATAATGTCCTATTTGAAGCAACGTAATGGTGCAAGGTACACTATAATCAAGCCGTGGCGCAAAACTGTAAACTTCAATGGTAGTGCTAGTTATTGCTCTTACTTAGAATGCAATAATATGGTAAATTGTTTGAGGAAATAATGATTGGTGCATATGTAACGGTAATTAAACATGCAATCGAAAATCTTACTTTATTGCGATCAAGGTTACCGTATTGCATTCGAAGAACATCTAAAACTAGCACTACCATCGTAATGCGCAATTCAGTGCGACGGCCTGGGTAATGGTGCGATTTCAAAATATTTAAAACGTTTAGAACCGTCTAAACGTCGGTTGGTTGTTCTAATTGCGATGGCGAAGGGTGTACTAAATATTGGCAGACATAAGTACCTACTTATTTGTTTTCAATTGAATTAAGAATACAAATTGCAAATAGTTTTGGTTATTTTTAAATTTAAATTAAACCCTGCTTATTAAGCCGAACTATAATATTGGAGGTAGGCTGTGGAGGTTTTTACTGTAAGTAGGTATGTCTGAGAATGTTTATTGCGCCCTATTTATGTCTGTTTTTTTATATTTCCACGATTTGCCACTATCTAATCTAATAGTTATCTTTCGGTGTATGTCAAATTTGGCATATTATTTTATACTTAGTATACTATTATGGAAAGTACATTGAAGATTGTTAATATTGGAACTACCTGTGTTTGTCACACCAGGGAATCTCGGAATTTGTGACGCCCAGATAGACTACGTTATCGATAGATTAGCAATCATTTTTGTATGAATCATTGCTGGATTGGTAGCTTAATCCTTAATGCTAAGAAAAAACACTCCCCAATTAGTCTATCTTTTTTCTTAAGGTGATAATATCAGTGAAACGGCAAACAATTTTCAACTATAAGCGCGACGAAATTTTAGACTCGCTCGCATTCTGAGAGAGAACGTCGAGCTGGAAACACGTCACTTTGTTTCGTGACGGCGACGGGCGTATGAATTCTTAAATCGTGTAAATATGACTAAAAACGTTACCCATTTATTATTATTGTTACTAATAGAACATTAAACTGCCCACCACCACCCGTCATATATGCACAACCGTGGATATGCACGGCCGCTTTCTATGACGCTTTAAACGTGTCTGAAAGAAGTGATTTTAAGTGCTCATTCCGTCCCGACACGGAGCCGCACGGGACTGATGCTGCAACCATGCACCGTAGTGCTTAAAGAAGAAAGTTAAGAAAGAAAATGTCTGTTACTAATAGAAAAATAAACAGAAAATAAAATGGACGTATGTTGGATTTATATGACAAATTATATTTCGTTTGGCATGCGTCATTTTCACCCGCGACCCGCAACCCGCGCATCGCCTAGCCACGATCTTTTTAGACCATGTCTCAACTGAGGTACAGCCTTAATATATACTTATAGGTAGATATATTATTGTTTCTGAGATTTTTCAAAATAATGTATTTTATAAATGTAAAAACGCGTGTTAGTAGCTTGGGTTGGCGGTCGAATATCGCAAAATAACTAGGATTTTGGAGTAGATTCAGATATGGTTGTCTACCAAACTGCTATGCAAAAGCGACGCGCCACACGTGGCTGAGACGAAAATAACAACACACATAGAAACAAAATTCGCGACGCTATTTCCATAACCGTTTCCCTTTTTGTGGGGTTCATCGTAACATTTTAACTCGCACAAGAATGTGGATGACAATGGCATGGTTGGTGGGTAGATAAAGGACACCACCACATGTGTAGGTAATACTTGGTTCTAATAGAGATATTACAGCAGTAGCGGTTAATATTAATGTGAATGCGCCGCCTACCAAAATAACACGGATATCACTCAGAGCAATTCCATAAACAAGGCGGTTTATCTAAAATAATTGTTAGCATACTTAACACGACGTCTTAATTATTGATTCCGTATGTATCCCATTAGAATCGAGTAATACGTGTCAACTGTGTTACTCAACGACATTTCACAGCTCGCGGTTAAAAAATATCACGCCTAACAGTTAACTTCCCGTGGTAATTAACTGTCTAAATACATATTTATCACATTTTTATTGATTTTGGTGTCAAGTGATAAAGTTGGAATAGTAGATGCAGGCACCTAACGGAAAATACGAGCTTACAATGTGAGACAGTTTATTGATACTTGGTTTGCATTTTAATTACTCGGTACATATCTTAAAACATTAAAAAGAATAATATTTTTTAATTAAAGTCACACTCAAAGATAAACTCGAAATTAAAAAAATATATAAAATGGGAATACGTTGAAACTTTTTATTGTCATTTTATTCTATGGTTATGTTTATCATTAAAATTTAGTTTATTAAGTTTTCTCTAACTAATGAAATTTTTTTTGAATGTTAGGTACATAGTTTTATTGTATTTTATATTTATTGTGAAACCACCGATTTTTGTTCTTATAAAAAATGTGCATAACTGAAAACCTTTTTATTTATGTCTAATCTAATTTCGGTATTGTCACTATATTGAAGCTCGATTTGATATAAATAAAAAAAATTCAAGTTATACGCATTTTTAATTTTCAAGTACCCACCTACCTAAGTATTAAAATATTTTTACAGATACCTATAATAAATGAGTTGTTGACAGATCTACTAGTAGGGATTCCAATCCCGGGATCCCGAGTTATTTTCGATACCCATGAATCCCGGGTTTGATAAACATAATCCGTTTCGGGATTGATTTTTATGGAAAAATAAAAACGAAAATATAACAGAAAAAATACTTTTAATAACAAATAAACTGAGTTTGAATGAAGTTTGATTTATACCCATGTGTAAGTTGCCGATTCATTTTATTTTTTCACAAACATTATCTAATAAACATGAGAAAGATTGGAAAAAAACAATGCTTCGCACTATTAACAAAGTAATTCCACCATGATCTGATACGTTTTACGGCAGTTTCATATTTGGCTGACTAATTAGATTTATGAAGCGGAAAGGCCATAAGTACACCATGATTTGCTTTACTATTTTAAATCTCGCTAACCCATTCGTTAAGTCTTTACTATCAGAAACAGCAATCTCATATTAAATTCACATTATTATTTATATTACAATATTATTTACTCCATTAAACTTATGTATATCCAAGATTGAACGTATACAATATTAACAATAAATGTCTTAAATACGAGGGTGGGTCAATAAGTCCTTAGAAAAGCCGACAGGTGGCGCGACTAGTACTGCAAGCGGTTTGTTTTCATGCAGCGGCACTACCGATTCAGTATGCTGCGAAGTTTCAATCAGATTGGTCGGGTTGTTGTGTGTTTCTCGTACATTTAAAAAAAAAATTTGCTTGTGGAAAATGGAAAAATGGAAAATGGAGAAAATTGAGTTTAGAGTTGTTATTAAACATTTTAATATAAAAGGGTTAACAGCAAAGGAAATAAAAAATGAGTTGGATTTAGTTCACGGCATATCTGCTCCTTCACTTGCAACTATTTATAACTGGTTAAATGAATTTAAACGTGGTCGTACATCAACAAAGGATGAACCACGCTCAGGACGTCCTGTAGAGGTGACTACACCAGAAATGATCAATAAAATCCACGATATGGTGTTAAGTGACCGAAGATTAAAGTTGAGTGAGATAATTGAGGTTACAGGGATCTCAAAAGGTAGCGTCATTTCTATTTTACATGACAAATTGGGCATGAAAAATATTTCTGCAAGATGGGTGCCGCGTTTGCTCACAGTCGACAATAAACGCAGTAGGGTGGTGGCCTCTAAAGCCCTGTTGTCGCTCATGCAACGCAATCCGGATGAATTTTTTCGTCGCTTTGTGACTGTAGATGAAACATGGATACACCACTATACTCCCGAGACGAAAGAACAGTCAAAGCAGTGGATTGCGAAGGCAAACCATGTCCAAAGAAGGCGAAAACCGTAAAATCAGCTGGTAAGGTTATGGCTACTGTATTTTGGGATGCACGTGAAATTATTTTCGTTGACTATTTGGAAAAAGGAAAAACAATAACAGGGGATTATTATGCATCTTTATTGGACCAGCTAAAAAACAAAATTGAAGAAAAACGGCCTCATTTAAACAGGAAAAAAATCCTCTTTCATCAGGACAATGCCCGTGTTCACACATGTTTACGATCAATGGCTAAAATTGAAGAATTGAAGTTCGAATTGGTCGACCACCCACCGTATTCGCCAGATTTAGCCCCCAGTGACTTTTTCCTTTTCCCAAAATGACTAAGTGGACAACGTTTTTTTTCAAATGAAGAAGTCATCGATCGGACAAATGCTTATTTTGAGGACCTTCCGAAAACTTATTTTTCTGACGGTTTAAAAAAAATTGAGAAACGTCTAACCAAGTGTATTGAGCTCCAAGGAAATTATGTTGAGAAATAAAAAAAAAATACAAAAATAAAACCTGTTTTAATGCTTTTTTCTAAGGAATTATTGACCCACCCTCGTAGTATAAATTATACTAGATTTATTTTTGACCTATTTTATCAATGTTATTATAAAAAAAATATATTAACAATGGGAAAAATGTCAATTCCGGGACCAGTCTCGAGATCCCGGGATTGTCAAATTGTAATCCCGAAATCCCGGGATCAGAATTTTGGCTCGGAATTGGATTCCCTATCTACTAGTACTTATGAGTAAGTAAGCTTCAATCTGTCTTGTTATCGATCCAGTAGTTATGTACACTCGTCTCTGAGTGTAATCAACTCCAGAGTGGATTAGTCGAAATCGGCAAATAGACCGAATAGCGAAAAGTGGAAATGAGCCGTGCCGATGTTATTGTATGTAATTAATCCTCTGGGCTGGCGAGTGGAGTGCTTGCTGTATTCGAGCAGTAAACGAGAAATTCCAAGGTTTCGCTTCGTCGCTCCGGATTCTGGAAAATTAAAATGAATGCGTCCATTGCTATTTTTAATTTGAATATTTGTAATTTCGAAACTCTCTGGGACCCCCGCGCGTTGCTTTGTAGGGACGTTTTTCCTGGCAAGGGTTTCGTAGTCCGGAATCAACGACTAATTTTATTGAAATATAATGATAAATGGTGATTAGACGTGACGTTACTCGGCTTGCTAATGTATTGCGATTTTTACTTGAGTAACTAGAATTGACTTCATAGCTACAGGGGCCTTATGTTAGAACTTGCGAGTTGAAGTCGCCCGGTCGACATGACGTCATATGACATCATTGTGACATACTACCGGAGTGATGATAGCATTCGAGAAATTAACGCTACTAAAATACTGGCGTTATCCATTGTCCCCATACACAAATAGGTGTTTCAGCATAATAATATCTATGGTGAGCAGTGTGCGTTGGGCGGCTTGCCTCGAGCGTGTATTGGCTTTACGTCACAATTACGTCATGTCGTCGGGTGACTTCATATCACCAGTTATAAACATAGGCCTGCAGATCATAAAAATTAACGCTGTGTAAATTTGGTTCTGGACACTGCAGTATAGAACGATTTGTAGCTACATATGGAATTAGTTTAAATAATGTTTAATTTTAATAACTACTTAGTTTTAACTGAATTTTTAATATTTCAGACGTAAATTGCGGAAAATAAAAACGTCAAACCGGGAATTCAATGTACTAAAATGAAACCGGACTGCAGAAACTACACGTAAATAGCGGGAAAACATGAATTATTATATGCACGTCAAATCGGGGTTCCACTGCTTGTAGTGTAGATCAACGCCTGTTACCAGCAATCACCCCTTTGCTGTATGGTAGTTATTTGAGGAGTGTCTGTTTCTTTGTAGGTACTTCATACAGGTGAAACTGCAGGTTAGATTAGGTCGGCCAAACTCACGGCAATAATAGTTTGCTTGGTTTATCTCTAAATGTTTTACTAAGCCGGTGTTTCCAAAATTGTTGTTTACGTAACCTATTAAAAAAGAATTGTAGTTATTTTGTTGTGAAGTTCGAAGAGTTACTAAAGGAAGCATTTTTCTATGGCCAATATTTTTGTGGCAATGGATTCGTATTTGTATCGTTGAATATAGATTTTTCTGATGGTGCTGGTATGTGGTAGCGAGTCAGCCACCTTACGAAAGCTTAGGGCAACCGTTTACGTATATTGAGCCTCGTCAATAGATACTTGCGGCGAATATTGAGTCTACATTGACCTTAAAAGTAACGTTGAGATTAGAAGAAAGCTGACTATGCAGCATTTCTCCACCACCTCTCACCACTCATATACGGAATGCTGGTATAACCAGGAAAGACTGAAAAGAAGATTGATAATTGATAGTGTCCATATGCTCTGAGAAGCGGACTTAAAAAAATAATAATTTGCATCTGATATTTATTTATTATCTTTATTCGAAAATTAATGACATTCTTTGTTTTATGATTGCTGTGTTGCCATCTTATTTAGTTTGTCAGTTTGCCATTTTCTCGTGTGCTCACGAAATGTTGTCTCTTGTTTGCAGTGAGCAGCGTGCCGCGGCCACGGCATGACGACGGACATCTCGCTGGTGCGCTGGGATCCATCCCTGGCGCCCGGCCAGGAGATCTTGGACGATTACGAGTATGACGGCGGCAACTCCTCCTCGAGGCTCTTCGAAAGATCGCGCATCAAGGCGCTAGCCGGTAAGCATCAAGGCCAACACTTCGTATATATATCAATTTAGTATTAGGTAGGTAGTTAGGTACCTACCTACATCATTACTGTTTTTTTTTCAAAAATACTTAGGTATTTATACCTACTCCATTTTTTGTAATACATATTTGAAAAGGAATGATATTTCGACATTGATAGTTTTTTTCCGATACGATACCCCAGTATCCATATTATTTTCATTAAATTCTCGAGAAATAATTTTTCCAAAATTTAGAGAATTCAAATTGTTGGTAGGCTAAGCTAGCTGCCCATGAAAATTTGATATCTGCCAAAAAAGTTAAAAAAAAACTCGACTTTGATTGTAAACAGAATTTGTTAAATTTCTCCAGAAATTAAAAAGCGATTCTCTAATTCTTGATTCGCGATCAAAAAAAAGTCAAGAAATCACAATCTACACGTATACTATGTATCATGGCCCCCACAAGTGGGGGGCTGACAAGGCTCTAGCCTGGGGGGCCGGGCTTAGAGGGGCATGGCGTAGCGGGTTGACCAGCTAATTGATGATGATATGTAACAAATTTGTAATTAACTAATATTTAAAAAAGTCGCCTGCTGCGATTAAATTATTAATTAATATGTAGTTGTACGATACAATGTAATGTGTATCATAAGTACTTCGATGATAATTCACATGTAGAACTTGGAAAACGCTACTGTCGAGCGTCACACTGCTCTTAACCTTAGCGATAGGTAGAGGGGCCCGCCAAAGATCCAGCCTGGGGGCCCGCTTCAGGATGTAGGGCTATGATATGTTCGTAGCAATACTTTTTCCTTCGTTATGACGACCCTAGATTCATATCTGCCTAACGATATTTTGAATTGCATAATTTTATTCGCTTTTGACCATGAATAAAGCCGATGTCACGAACACTAGATAAATTTCTATGATAATATATCCGTTATCGCCTTCTCTTCTCTGCCTCAACATGTTGCATATAATTTATTATTATTTTATTTTTATTACAGTTATATATGCTGTCATAATATCAATACTATCAATTTGTCGCCAGTTGGTTTAAAAATAATATTTAAAATTAGCGCGTTTCGTTTATCGCGACCACTTCCTGTTTCAGAATACCCACGTTGCTTTCCTCAGATACTGTGGTTCTGAAATAATATCGGTTCACATTATTTTGCATGTAACGCCCTTATCAGTGGTTATTTCACTCGAAAGATATACACGTACGGGCCACGTGTGGAATGGACTGTTGAAATTGATTACTCGTTCAGTTGTTGTTTCATTAATTCATTAATTGTTTTATAAAAATCCGAGAATATTTTGATCTTGAAAAACAGCTGTCTTTGGAACATTGACGCCCCGCACCCCGTTCGAATTTGCAACCCTAATGGAAAACATTTGATTGTTTTTAACAAAAAATCTAATTTCGTCATTTCAGTGGGTCTATTCTATACACAAGGGGGTAGTTTATCATATTTATGCATAACGTACTGTCGAAAAGTGCTATGTTTTAACAGCCCCTTCCTTGGCTGTTGTCACCGACAGGTTTTTCTGCCCCTGTGGGGGGCGCTCCCATAAGGAGTAATGCCACCCAGCCGCTCGGTCTGACCCTGGTAGTCAATGCGCCACCGATGAAATGATGACGACCCTTGGCAAAGCCGAACAAGATATTGCATATGTTTAGTCCCGCAGTTTGCTCTGACAGGCCCCACGGCTTCTCAGAGTGAACTGTGGATGGTTAAGTCGGTCGCCACAGACCATGTAAATAAAGGTAATAGGTAATATAGTATAAGATTGAATTTTTTTTATTGTCGAATATAATATGGTAAAGGGTAATTAAATTAAATATGATTTGTTTGTAATGATAATGTATAGTGTAAATTGTAATATAATATTCATATGTAAGGCAAAGGATTAAACAGTAATAAAGGGGGACTTATAGATGGGCGTTGATGGTATGTAATATAAAATAGTTAAGATGTACGTAATGATAAGAGCATATAGATCGATGTCGCTACGCGTCGCACGTACACGGCACAGTAATTGTTAACATATGCTCATAGGCCTGTTGCGAAGGCTTCCATTTGCACGTATGTGCAATCACAAAGCATAGCAACACGTAGGGCAATCATCGATCCGATTATAATCACGATCCCGCGTAATTAATTTTTCATATTAAATCCGATTTTAATATTCGCGGCCATTCCGCGCGCGGCGTTTCCGAATCGGTATTCTGGCAGCTTTCCTGCTCCCACATACGACGGCGTCTCTGTCGTATGTGTAGAAATCGATTTCGCGATACAAATTTGCTCGCTTTGCAGTGACAGAGCCCCTCTCGCTCGCGTGTATGACGGCATCACGCTCACGCGCGGCGGGAGAATCGGATCAATGATTTTGGTCGATCAAGGAGACCACGTACTGGAATAAAGTGCGGGAAATCTTTGATCGGTTAGGTATGAGTATGTACTAAGCAATTATTACTGCCTATATGTTTGGTTGACGGAATGACATCCGTCAACTAGTCGTAAGTATGTGCCCGTGGCGACACCGAGCTATATTAGTTGTTAATGTGAGAAAGATTGCGCGGCCAGTACATTTATATTTTAGAATCAAGTAACTTCCCCGCTTGATATTGTTTAATATTAAGCTTTTATTTTGTAGTTAAATTACCAATCTACCGAGTTCATATTTTTAGACCAACGTCAAGTAGGTATTCAGGCCGTCGGGGCGCCTCAAAGTTGAGACCCCCAACGGTAGTTGGCCGAAGGATTGATATGCGCTGTCGAAGGCCTGGTGCCACAAATATGCCAATTTAACCACTGGCATATGACGCCTTATCATCCAGGCTAACTTTGTAGTACTCTTGTTTCTGGGTGAGAGGTACCTTCGCGCCGCTAGGGCCCGTAAAGCCGGCCGCCGCGGGAACGCCCCTCCCTCAGCCATGAAGAGCGCCACCACGCGGGGGGTGTGCTGTATCGATAGGGGTAATTCAACCACGAATCCGTCGATGCCTCGCACGCCTTCGTAGGTGCGTTTTTCGTGGGGCTGGCCCAGAAACACTGCGGTACTGCTACATCAATTACACGCTCTCGGTACTCCTAGGTACTCGAAGGACGTATGTGACGAGTGAGCGACGCCGCCCACCGACGAGCGTCGACTCGCGCCCATAATTTTACTTAGTCGGCCCTTACGTAGATGTCGCGGGTAATTAGTCATTGTACAATTTCCGCCACTCTCGTAAGGAAACCGTTAATTAATTTTGTCACCCGAAAAACGTTGAGCTAAGGGATGAAATCGGCCAGATTTGCATATAAACCCACTATTTTTAATTTCAATATCAGTCTTCGCTCTCGTTTACGACCCTGAACCTGCGAAGGTCAGCGGCGTAATTTTATCCGAATTTTTATATACAAGTCGCTGAGACTTGGGAAGAGGTATTCGCCAGGGTACAAATACCTATTGGTCGATACTCGTACGTCGGTACCTACGCGAAGTGTCAGTCAGCGACTTAGTCGTTTTGCGCATAATTTTCATTTCTCATTACCGGACCCGGTCCTCAACCTTTTCCGGACAGTGACCCGCGCTCGCGCAATCTCGCTCGCAACTTATAATAAATAATTCTTAAATAAATAAATAATTAATTTCTATAATTAGTACTACATAATAACTCAGTTTCTCTTATAATAATTTGTGGTTCTGAACTTTCGTAATTTGAACTTTTGTTTATTTTTATGTGATTGTGGGACTTAATAAATTGTTTTAATATCGTGAAATTTCTTTTACTGGACTATAACAAGTGCCTACCTGTTCTTCCTACATCTGAATGTACCTCCACTCCAGGCCCGGAGCTAGCCGAGGATTCGGAGGCCTACATCGTGGCGCCCAACGTGGGGCGCCAAATGAAGGCCTCCGACTTCCTGACTAGCTCAGGCACTTGGAAGTGGAGGTTCATTAATGTGGAGGAACAGGCAGGAACCTCATGGACGTGGAGTAACCAAGAAGTCACGGGGCACAAAGTCAATTAAACACCAGATGAAATCTTCAGAACTCGTATTTTATTGTTATTAGAATATGTTTGGCCTTATGGCATTCCTTCATCAAGGATTATAGTCCAAAGGTATCATTCACATTGGTATCGAAAGTCCCAAAGGTTATTATAATTAAAAGAAACTCGATTTATTGTTATTATCCATACACCACAATTAGTAAAAAAAAGAAAAAGTCAAATCAATTAATATTCGAAGTTCACAGTTCGAAGTCTCAATAAACAAGAGTCAACTAATATCCGAAGTCACAAAAATAACCACATTTATTACTGATTAATTAAAAATTAATTCGAATATTATTATTTAATTATTTAAAAATTAACTTGATTATTATTAACTAATTATTTAACATTAACTTAATTATTTCTAATTAGTTATGCAGACGTGATCGTGAGGGTCCCGGAAAAACAAGCGTCGCCGAAGCGACCTCCGGAACCCACAAGTGACAAAACAGACTGCCTTTGGATTTAATAATCTTGCCTTTTTATCTGTTAGGGGTGGTCGTATTTCTTACCAATTCAAAACCGATACCGTCATATGCTACACATTTATATAAGGTTGACGGATGTCAGACTATCAACCAAACATATAGCGATATCGATGTACATAATATGATTAATATTAATATTACTTAAATTACATTAATTCCTTAATTATCTTAATTATTTTAACTACTATATACTACTAACGCCCATCCATAAGTCCCCCTTTATTACCTCGTTAACCCTTGCATTACATATTAATTTACAATTTACAATACCTATTATAATAACAAATCAAATCTTATATTACATCTAATCTAATTTAATTAACCCCTTTATCCAATATATATCTAATTCAAATTTAATCCTATAACACTTTACCTTATATATACATGGTCCGTGACCGACTTATACATCCGCAGTTCACCCTGAGAAGTCGTGGGACCTGCCAGAGCAAACTGCGGGACTTATACCTATGTGTCATATCGTCCGTTTTTGTTCGGCTTTGTCGAGGGTCGTAATCATTACACCGGTGGCACATTGACTACCAGGGTCAGACCGAGCGGCTGGGGAGCACTACTCCTTATGGGAGCGCCCCCCACAGGGGCGGAAAATCATGTGTGTGTCACTGTGTTAAACTTTTAGAGTGAGATTGACAGTTTATACAGCGAACTTATTATAATACCTAAATATGATAATCTACCATCGATAACCGCCTTGTGTATAGAATGGACCCACAGAGACAGTTTATAAATACGCAAATAAAATACATATCTTATTCTATCTTATTTTTTCACGGATATTATTCATTTACTATAAATCCGCCTGTTTGTGGTCAGGCGTTGGGAAAGGTTCGTCGCAGACTTGTAACTGGTCAAGCATCAGTCAGTCTGCCGGTTCGTTTCTTTGAGGACACTTGGTCACGCTAATTACCATCCAATAATTTCTCTACCCCTGATCTTCTGTTTCTCATCTTGCCGCGCGCGTGGACCTCTTCTTTTCTCTGTACATTTAGTTAGTGCGTTTTTGGTGTACGTCTAATCAATTTGTGTCTTCTAAATCTTATAGTGAATTAATTATTTTTACTTATAAGTTTTCCTTTAACCTGGGCGTGGTTAATGTAGCTGACGTGTTGTGGAATACTCTGTGATTTGTTGCATTGTTTGGTTATTTTTTATATTAAAATGACACTGTGTAGTGATTTGATCTGTTTTTAGTTCTACAACCTGTTATGGGTAGAGGTTGTGATCGAAAAATCTTGTCTCGAGAATTCTCGAGAAATAATCAGAAAATGCCATTCTCGAATCTCGACAAATATTTTTTTTTCGGAAAGTTCTGGATTCCATACTACTCGGGAAATCTTTACCAGGCAAAGCTGCCGACTGGTATTTAAAATAAATCGCTGTTATAAAAAATCTTGACAATCCCGAGAATTCTCTAGAAATGCAAACAGTCGAGCAATCACAAGCCCTAGTTGTGGGTTAATTGTATTGCTCAAAAATATTGTGAAATTATTTTGCATTGAATTCGTGCTAGTAACTGTTTTGGAGTCTGAGTATGGACCTAATAGTTGGAGCAAGTGGCCAACATCCATTTCTCGTAAAAACAAAATCTGTTAATACATTCTCCACTCTGTGAAAGTTCATAATATTATGATCCTCTAAGGATCGAACATGGTGAAGTAGTATAATAAACCATTGTTTTACCTCTTGACTGACTAGCTTTTTTTTGGGCAAATATAGATAATAATATATTTTACTAGCGATAGTCCACGACTGACTTTTCGCGTGAAATACGTTCCTAATTAAAAGGCACAGTGATATACCTACCTACGTGGGATTGGTTCGTTTTGTTTTTCCCCCAAATCAATGTGGTAGACAACAGTTGTATGTAGTTGCGAGCCCCTCTACTCACAGATCACTTCACCCACTACCGTTGCTCTCTGACCACTTTACCTACTCGAGATAAATGCGGTATTTTCGAGAAGTTTTGTCTTGTAACTTCGGAACTTTTGAGATGTCTAATTGAAACTCTACTAAATTGATAACTCCCAACAATGTTTTTTTTTTTTTTTTAGAATTATTAATAACCATGTCCTTGCTTTTTCGTACAAGGTGGTTGTTAGTAATTTTGAACAATCACAAACACCCAGGCTTTGAGAAAAACACATAAATGTTTTGTCATGACCGGGAATCGAACCCAGGAACTCTCGGGTGGAAGGCGAGCGCCTTACCCACTGCACCACGAGAGCCGCCCTCCCAACAATGTAGTCTACGAGCTGTGAAAGTTTTATCAATATCGGCCATTGGTTCGCAACTTTTAACCGAATAAACAGATGGACAGACGGGAGAAAAATATTTTGTGTTTAGATATTATCACAAGTCACAACTTTGATGAAAAGGCAAATATTTCGAAATCAAAGACGACACTTATATTAAATTGTTTGTATAGTTTTAATGAATCGATTATAATAACTTCTAGAGTCTCTTAGGCGGTGCACATAATGGCATATTTACGCATATGAACGACGTGAAGCGATATCACAAATGCAGCAACATATTAATGTATAGATTTTTGCACATCGTCAACGGTACCAATCAGTGTTGTCAACTGTCACTGACAAAAACATGCCAGATGGGGTACGAAAACAAGTTATCTGGCGGGAAAAAACGCTAGATGTGAAAATATAATTACACCACATTTTCCCAGAAATTTATTTCAAATAGACAAAAAAACAATTAATGAATCTAACAACCTACGATATGTAATAATTAGGTAATACTAGAGAGTGGAATCCCCGATAATCGCCAATCCGATGCCACATGCCTAAGCCCACATTAAATTATAATATCTGATATAATTATGCATTAAATTTCACTATAATGCCAAGTATGCTCATATTGTTCCACTGTGTTGTTTAATTTCTCAAGTATTATATTGTAAGTAATATTATTGATGCAGACGTGTTACTTAGACTACTTACGTGAAGTATTTATTTGAACCGACATAATTTTGTGTTCCATAGACACGTTGTCTAAAACAAATAATTTCAGACAATAATGTTCTACCAATTTTGCTTTCTCGCTCGTAAAATAATTCAGTTGTAAATTGCACCTGAATTTTCAATCATTATTTTGTACAGACGTCCTTTAATAAACATACGTATTGATTGCATTATCGTATACACAGGATGTGGCCGTATTTGATTTAATAATTAGCAACATTAACAACCCAATAGTTTTGTTTGCTTGTTACATTAAAAAAATGCACATTTTTGCGGTCTAATTATTTTTTTGCACAGCATTTTGACCAGTCCGTTTCCCGCGTTTTTTGGCCTTGTCATTTAATTTAATCTTATTCTATTTATTTCCTTCAGCACCGTTGTCAGTTGTTATCACTTATCAGACATCTTTGCTTATCAATGTTTATCTTTGATTTTGTTGTTTTAATTAACGAATTTTGTTAGTTTTTAACAGTTTTACAGCTTAAGCGGATTACTATTTATTTTTTGTTCACGAATGCGTGTATTTTCCATGCATTATTAAAACGAACTGATACCACTTATTGGAATATTATAATCTTTTTCAGATCTTAAGCTTTTGACATACATTTTTGGTGTTGATGAATAATTATGACAATCCGTTTCATCCAGTGATATTCAAATATGTTAGATTCGTATGGTTTTGTAGCTGCTTCATTCAGAAGATAACGAAAAATGTAGTGGCGATAATTTAAATTCACTGTATTTGAATATGTTGAGTTTGGGTGGAGTGGGGTGATCGGAGGGATTCCAGACACTAACCTTTTGGTGGTGAGACTCCTGGATTCCGGGTCACTCACTTGTTATGTTTACGGTTGGGTTTAGTTAGTTTATCACTGTCGCGACAATATACTTTGTACTTTAAGGCTTCGTAGAATTTAATTGTTTAATTGTTAGCTTGGCGGCGGTCATTTTGGCACAAAATTAGGATGTCTTCGTGAGAGAAAGGTTTAGAACAGGGGGGGGGGGGGGCAAACTGCGGCCCGCCGGGTATTTTTTATGGCCCGCCATCATTAATTGTACTTCTGATTACGAATAACTTTTATATATTTTTTAAAAAAATATTGACAATAGATTAAATTTGAAGAAGTTGTTGTTTCGTAAATGTATTATCTCAGTACGTCTTCTTTGCGTCTCGTCTCACACTATGTAACCACTATTTTCTACGTTGAACATCGTGACACATTTAAATACTTTTAACTCCGCGTTGCAGGGAAAAAAAATATATGCCCATGATATGGTAAAAAGTTTGAATGGATTTCAATTAAAACTCAAGTTATTCCTTTGACAAATATCGAATAAGAACGTGGACCACTTTCCAACTTTGAAGTTGCTGACTATACCAGAATATAAATTTGAAGAATATGGTAAAATTATTAAAGCTCTGAATGACGATTTTACACAAAGATTTGGTAACATCCGAAAATTTGAGACAAGTTTAGCAATAGTACGCATTCCATTTTCAATAGATATTGATATAGTGTACCGACAGAGCTACAACTTGAGATTATTGATCTGCAGTGTGACACTGATTTAAGAGAATTGCATCGTCATGAAGAAATCTCCAAATTTTACAATGCCCTTAATTCAGACAAATTCGACCAACTTAAAGGTTATGCAAGAAAAATGTTCGTTATTTTTGGATCAACCTATATATGTGAACAAACATTTTCGATCATGAACCTCAATAAAAAAAAATTACGATCAAATATCTCCAATGCCCATTTAGTTTTGAGAATATCAACTACAAAATTAACACCTGAATTTAAAAAAATGTACGACAGTTTCATTCTTCTCATTAATTTTTTTGTAATGTTTTTTTTTCGTGATAATAAATAGTGTATATCTAAAAATGGTATTTTACTTGCGGCCCGCCGCTCATTTTAAATTCTTGAATTTGGCCCTCCATCCAAAAAGTTTGCCCCCCCCTGGTTTAGAAGGTGGAGTGGGAATTGGGTCAAAGATGTAGATTTAGTACTCTTTCAAAAAACCACGTTAATAATTGTCATTTATTTTGAAGATTTGTAGATAGACACGGGGGGATACGGTCAATTAATATCATATCACGTCTGATTCTGAGAGAAAGAATTTCGATTGGTTGTTGAAAAAGTTTATTGAATGTGATCCCAAGTGATTGTTGATTTTTACATCATTAAAATGGGGTCTAGGACGATTTGGCGCCGGGACATCTGGACGCCACGCAATTCGAAAATAAATAGACGTTAAGTACTTATAGGTAATTAAAAAAATTAATATTATTTATATTATGATTTAATAGTTGGTGAGAATTTAAATATACACACGTAAATAATGATCTAATCGTGCATATGTTTCACTTCCAACGAAAAAAGAGTTTTTTTTAATTATATAGCCATAGGCATGGTAATTCTCAATCCGCAATAAAAAAACATTATGGTTAGAGTAAAATGAATTAAAACTACTAAATAGTAGATAGAAACTGATTAAAATTCCTCGTCTACGTACTGTTTACGTGTCCACTACAGTGCGGCGTCCAATTGTCGTGGCGTCCAGTTGTCCCATTCTCTTAAATTGTCTTATTAAAATATAATATGCACTTTTAGAGTGTAGATGTATCTTCAAACGACTTGCATTAAATTAGTTGTCGACGAATCGCTCGTTGTGCAAAAATTTGATTAGTTTTTACCTGTCATACTATATTATTATATTGCTTATCTAAAAATTTAACTGTATGTGTTGTGTTCTTGTGAATTATCTATAATAATAATCATCGTCAGATGGTATTCGGCGATAAAAGATAATACTTATGAAATAATAAAAAAAAATACAGTGAAGTGAGTGACAACAGACAAGAAACCACCGTGTTACATAGTACACCTTTCTCAGTGATCGGATGACAGCTACAGAAGGCTATGAGATAATCCGAATGGGTGTCGAAAGGGATGTGCCCGGACTCGAAATGTATTTCGATAAGGTCGTATTGGAATTAAGAGGTAATTTTTCACCCTATTATTATGAATCATTACTACCAGCTACTAATTACTGCTGGGGGGAGGACTTCCCAAGTTCTCTCTACTTTTGGTGCTATCATATTTTGTATTTTGACAAATTGCCACTGGAGCTTTTTTTAATTCATTTGATTCATTCAGTGGCGAAGACTCAAAACTCTGTAATTACTATAAGAATCTTTTGCACGCTATCCAATTAATAATGAAATTTCAACATGAACAACTAACTAGCTTCAGATTTTCACAGTTGTTTATTATTGTATTTAGTTTTTTGGTATGTCACCATATTATATTCTTACACCTGCTTTCCTTGATATGTTTCGGGCTCGTTACAGAAGCCATTTTCAAGAGATAATTAATATACAGTGAATTTGATTTTACGTGTTTGAAAGGACTGACATAATAAACGCCAATTAAAAAATATTACATATTGATTTGGTACATATCGATGATCTAATGTCAATACCCAGTATCTGACCTATATGACGAAAATGATTACGTTAAAAACAACAAAAATACAACCATTTTAGTAATTTCCCGTATCTGCTGAACATTGCAGGAATAAACCTGTAATAGCTAGTATCTTGCCTCTAAGCCAGCGATACTCAACCTGCGGCCCTTTAAGCTTTTGTGTGCGGCCCGAAACACATTTATTATCAGGAATTTCGTATATCTTGAGATTCGTTTCGACTTTGACGCACAGATAAGAGGATTGTCATTATGGTCCACATCAGATCTTATATAAGAGTGTTGCTATGGCACACCATTAATTTAAAAAACACGCATAATTTTTAAAAACTCAAAAATGTTTTGTAAAAAAGGGGGGGTTTCATGATTTTTTTCGTCACACCAGTAGTGATGCGGCCCGCGTTACTTTACAAATATACGTATTTGGCCCGAAGAAAAAAAGTTGAGTATCATTGCTCTAAGCTGTCAAGCATGTTGCATGACGTGTGTTGAATTCAGCTTCAAAATGTCACTTTCGAATTATTTATAAAGTAAAATAGTAAGTAATGTAACAAATTTGGACGTTTATCTTTATATAAGTAAATATATCACATTTTATTGTATTATTATCATTATATTAGACGTTGTGTGCTGTACCTACCACTTTTTACTTTTTTCTATTTCTCTTAAACTGAAGTTTTCTTTCCTGAGACATTTGAAGGAGTATATACAAAAAAATATTAACAAACACAACGTAAAATGATGTAGAAAAATGTCAGCAAAGAGTGACCATGAGTCATGACTCATGACATTCGAGTCGAAATGCAGTAACCGAGTAACCACCGCAGTGTCTCACGTTGGCCTTGGGCACTGCAGACGTGTATATAAATAGAAACTCACACGCACATTAAATTTGCAATTAATTTTAACGGTTGGCATGCATTTAAATGGACATGTTAAAATAAATTTTGAGTAAGTAATCGAATTTGACAGGTTCGAATCGATTGAAAATCAAAGCCGAATTAATAGACTTCTTATATTAGACGTACAATATTTTTACAGCGTAAATGTATGATGCAGACAACTCAGGGACCTCAGAAATACCCAACGGGTAAGGAGTAGCAGGCAACCGATCTCGAGTGCGAAAGAATACGGGATAATACTGTCATACGTCGAATACTGACAAACTGCTCTCGGTTTATGCATTGACGCTCAAGTATTACACACACTTGCACGTCCCTAATGCGTGGTCAATTTTCGTAGGACTCGCACGCCTTCAAAGCCGTGTCAGAATGTAGTGTGTTGAATATAACCTATCGAAATTCTACTTATTAATCTGTTCTGTGATACAACTCATATCAGTAAAAATTGAACATACATATTATATGCGTACTGCCCATCAATAATATATTGTACCTTTGTTGCTTTTGTAGACCGGACTTCACAAGTAGGGAATCCAATCCCGAGCCAAAATTCTGATCCCGGGATTTCGGGATTACAATTTGACAATCCCGGGAATTTTTATATTTACAAATAACATTGATAAAATCGGTCAAAAATAAATCTAGTATAATTTATACTATTTAAGACATTTATTGTTGATATTGTATACGTTAAATCTTGGAAATACACAAGTTTAATGGAGTAAATAATATTGTAATATAAATAATAATGTGAATTTAATATGAGATTGCTATTTCTGATAGTAAAGATATAATGAATAGATCAGCGAGATTTAAAATAGTAAAGCAAATAATCATGGCGTACTTATGGCCTTTCCGCTTCATAAATCTAATTAGTCAGACAAATATGAAACTACCGTAAAACGTATGATATCATGGTAGAATTACTTTGTTAAAAGTGCGAAGCATTGCTTTTTCCAATCTTTCCATTTTTAATAATTTACGTGAAAAAATAAAATGAATCGGCAACCTACACATGGGTATAAATCAAACTTCATTCAAACTCAGTTCATTTCTAATGTAGTTATTTTTTATTAAAAGTATTTTTTCTGTTATATTTTCGCTTTTATTTTATTTTCCATAAAAATTGATAAAAAAATCAATCCCGAAATCCCGGGATTATGTTTATCAATCCCTGGATTCATAGGTATCGAAAATAGCTCGGGATCCCGGGATTGGAATCCCTAGTCAGAATGTAGTGTATTGAATATAACCTATCGAAATTCTACTTATTAATCTGTTCTGTGATACAACTCATATCAGTAAAAATTTAACATACATATTATATGCGTACTGCCCATCAATAATATATTGTACCTTTGTTGCTTTTGTAGACCGGACTTCACAAGTAGGGAATCCAATCCCGAGCCAAAATTCTGATCCCGGGATTTCGGGATTACAATTTGACAATCCCGGGAATTTTTATATTTACAAATAACATTGATAAAATCGGTCAAAAATAAATCTAGTATAATTTGTACTATTTAAGACATTTATTGTTGATATTGTATACGTTATATCTTGGAAATACACAAGTTTAATGGAGTTAATAATATTGTAATATAAATAATAATGTGAATTTAATATGAGATTGCTATTTCTGATAGTAAAGATATAATGAATAGATCAGCGAGATTTAAAATAGTAAAGCAAATAATCATGGCGTACTTATGGCCTTTCCGCTTCATAGATCTAATTAGTCAGACAAATATGAAACTACCGTAAAACGTATGATATCATGGTAGAATTACTTTGTTAAAAGTGCGAAGCATTGCTTTTTCCAATCTTTCCATTTTTAATAATTTACGTGAAAAAATAAAATGAATCGGCAACCTACACATGGGTATAAATCAAACTTCATTCAAACTCAGTTCATTTCTAATGTAGTTATTTTTTATTAAAAGTATTTTTTCTGTTATATTTTCGCTTTTATTTTATTTTCCATAAAAATTGATAAAAAAAATCAATCCCGAAATCCCGGGATTATGTTTATCAATCCCTGGATTCATAGGTATCGAAAATAGCTCGGGATCCCGGGATTGGAATCCCTAGTCAGAATGTAGTGTATTGAATATAACCTATCGAAATTCTACTTATTAATCTGTTCTGTGATACAACTCATATCAGTAAAAATTTAACATACATATTATATGCGTACTGCCCATCAATAATATATTGTACCTTTGTTGCTTTTGTAGACCGGACTTCACAAGCATTAAAGTGCGGCCACACCGGCAACAAGTCGCGCGACAACTCGTTAAATTTTACGATAATTATCATAATTGCTTAAGAAATTTTACGATAATTATCATGCTTATCGTAAAATTTAACGAGTTGTCGCGCGACTTGTTTTCGGTGTGGACCCGGCATTATGATCGTCGTAACTTTATGTTCACCTACGAAACACATCAACCATTAAATTCTGTACTCTACATTATTTTTATTTATTTGACCTCAGTTCTTAATACTTACATACTACTCTGCCTTACTTGCTAATAAATTTAACAGTTCGCTGTGAATTGAAATTGATTTTAGTTGCTAATAATTATGTATACAAATGTAGTGTATTTTTAGTCTCGAAATACTATTTAAAGCAAACAAAAATAGTTAGAAGTTTGTGTAAAATCATCCATTGAAATGGTTTGTTTATAATGTATTGTAATACTTTGTTACGTTAGCTGTTGTTTACAATTCGGTCATTGGTGTGCCCATAGATTAGTTTACATTACAGCATTATTATGATGATGTGATCCAACTTTGGTGTATGCAGTGTTTCCAAAACTTTCGAGATCTATGTACCCCTTCTATAATATTCGTAACACTGGGTACCCCTCGTCAAAAAAAAATGCATTTCCGAAATAACAATCAAAATATATTTATTTTTTTCCTTTTTAGTAAGTACATCAACAGTATAATAATTAACGCAAAATAAAATCCATTCACAATTAAGTATAAATATAATAAATAAAAGTTATATTATAAATAACATTCATTATGAAGGATGAAATTGTTTATGTTGAGACAGATCATCATAATTTGGTTCCCTGGTAGTTAATTTTAATCTGAGATGCGCTTCCACACCCAAAAGCATGTTCCTTTTTGCAACGTTTTTCTTAGGTCGTATTCTTATTTGTCCGGTGGTTGTTTGTCCGGTACAAATCTTGCAATCGATTTTTAATTAACTTCCCGACTAGCTAGACATTTGAAACTTTTAGAATATATCAGAACACGATGCCAATGCATTTTTTTTATACTTTTAGCCATCTTTAAGTAGAATTGAACTCATTTTCAGTTAATTTTGTTTTATATGAAAAGTTATTTCGATACCATTATTGGTTACTAGGGGGTCCTAGCAACTAAATTATTAAATAATATATAAGTGCGTTACTATGGAAATCAATATCAAATGACATTTCATTATTCAGTATTTCTATCAAGTACAAATTTTTTTGTCAAGTCAAGTTTATATGATTCAACAGAAAATTTAAAAACGTTGTATATAAAAAGTTCTTTTTATCTTGTAATTATTTGACTTAATGTCTACTATGCTGAAAAAGCAACTTCACATAGATATGAAGTTGAAAAAGGCAAACTGTATTTTAGGATTTTCTCTATTAAAACTGGGTACACGTCATGCAATGTTTGCAACCAGAATGATGTTTAAGTGGTTACACTCTTTATATTTATTTTTCAAGAATCCGTCTGAAGCTAATTCCAACAATTGCTCTTCTTCCGCATGCGATAAACCTTCTACCATGGATGTTGTATTGATGACGTATTAATGCTTGTTGCACCAGGCGCAGCCAAAGCCCAGTGCAGCGCGTACCCCCACCAAACTCTTCCCGTACCCAAGGGGGTATGCATACCACACTTTGAGAAACACATGTGTATCGTTATATTTAAGTGGAAATTTGAATGGTCAAACAGCAATTGTCTAATGCAGTGATTCAGTGGGCTCTGAGAATTTGCTGAAAGTTTTTGGTAATCAAGGTTTTACGTGATCTATTTTTTAATAAACAATAAGTAAGTATTTTGAAAATGTTGCTTGATTAGCATTAAAGTATCTACCAATTAAAAGTTAAGATGACATTTTTTGGGAACAATGGATGTTGAAATTATGTCTATTTATTGGTACACCATCTATTGACTATTCATTATAGTTAGAATTGTTATATTGGCCTTCTCGTAATATTACACAAATATATTAAGGTAACCTAACCCTTGTATCAATTAGTTATTAGCTCTAATCAAATGCAATGAACATGTTTTAATATACACATCAATACTACGTAGATTGAAACCGCAAAAGCCAGTCGCCAATTTCATCGCAATTAGGTATGATGCAGATGACTAAATTGGTATAAACATTGGCTGGATCTTATGGATACAAATCTGAGTCCTGGCCAGCGTCATAATTTTTTTAAATTTTTTTTTCTGAAGGGTTTGTTTCTGAGGTGTTTCCAAATTATATGTTATGTGCAATAGAGAATATTACATTTTTTCAAATCTTGTGAATTATTCGTTGAACAGAAAAAATAGTTTTATTATATCTGTATTTGTTTTTATATATCGATATTGTTACCAATATACTACCACCATAAATATTGTGACTCTTTTTAAATGTCTTAATTATATCTCTCCAGCATTTCCTGAATTCCGTCTCCCACATAGCTGAATGTTTTGAGAAACCCGTAGTGTCCTTCCACTTGGTCGGACTATTGTGTAAGCGACATCTTTCTTCTGTGTTGACTCTCGGATGTGTCCACTGACATCAGCCTTTCCAAATTATCATTTGCCCTTCTGGCCATTTGGCTAAAGAATTGCAGAACTCTGGAGATATAACATATTTTATTCATGTTTATTTCTTTCAGAATAGAGTTATTTGTCTCCTTTGCCGTCAACAGGGCTCGAAATGGACTGGAACGCACCGGAACATTGTCGTTCCGTCTCATAGAAAAAATAATTTTACCATTTGAGCTAGAATGGCCATAATATAACAAAAAATCACACACTTATTTTTTATAAAATATATAAAATTAGACAACTATGTTAATATTTTCATAAAATTACCGAGCGCTCCGGTTCGTAAAATTCTCCATTTCGAGTGTTGGCCGTCAAATTCTTGGCAATGGATCTCCAACATCACATCTCAGGCGTTTAAATCTTCCGTCTATCCTTTTCTTTTATTGTCCATTTCTCAACCCCATAATAAAAGTATTTTATTCATGTTTATTTCTTTCAGAATAGAGTTATTTGTCTCCTTTGCCGTCAACAGGGCTCGAAATGGACCGGAACGCACCGGAGTGCCGTTTCGGGTCGTAAAATCGGCAACATTGTCGTTCCGTCTCATAGAAAAAATTATTTTTACGATTTGAGCTAGAATGGCCATAATATAACAAAAAAACACACACTTATTTTTTATAAAATATATAAAATTAGACAACTATGTTAATATTTTCATAAAATTACCGAGCGTTCCAGTTCGTAAAATTCTCCATTTCGAGTGTTGGCCGTCAAATTCTTGGCAATGGATCTCCAACATCACATCTCAGACGTTTAAATCTTCCGTCTATCCTTTTCTTTTATTGTCCATTTCTCAACCCCATAATGAAAGTCTTTCGACTAGGTGACTTTTGTTCTTACATCCATTGTTTATAGTGACCCCCTTATTCATTTCATTGAAACTTGACTATTTTAAATATTATCCATATGAGTGATTTCTATAGCAATGTAATTAATATGTTTTTCTGTTTATTTCCAGACGAACGAGAGAGTGTACAGAAGAAAACGTTCCAGAAATGGGTGAACAGTCACTTGGTTCGCGTGGGGTGCCGCATCGGCGACCTCTACGTGGACATGCGCGACGGCAAGATGCTTATAAAGCTGCTCGAAGTACTCTCCGGTGACAGACTGGTAACTGACACATTTAAGCTTTATTTCTTTTAATATCTCTCATTGCATCTATTCGACCAATTCACCACTGGCAGGAGCAGATTGGCCGGTTAAATAATCAGTATATTGCTTCCAAATATGATATCACAGAAATTTTAAACTGTTAAATAAGATTATACACAATAATTCCTGACGCCTTGTCTTGTTGTGGCCATTAAATTTTAATCTATGATTTTGGGATTGTTTTGTAGATACTTACTATGAATGCAATATTGTTTTGTAGCTGTTGGTAATAGTAAAAGAATATATAGTAAGATCTGAGCACAGCCAAAGCCAATGGCGAAGGGTAGAGGTAGGCTGTTAAGAATCAACATAAATAGTGCACACTAAAATTTTTTAGTCATGGTTATTTGTTTTCATTGAACTAAGAATACAATTTGTAGATGGTGCTGGTTAGTTTTTAAAATTTAATTAAAGCCTGCCTAAACCAACCCATAATAATTTACGTATACTATGGGCGATCTGACAAAAATAGTGCACACCTTTTCAATCATACTTTTTTGTTTTCGTTGATTGAAGAATAGACGACAACTTTTTGTCTTCCAATTACACTGACTAAATGAGTAGTACGACCAATTGTTCATTCTGAAAACACCATGGTGTGTTCTGACGTTCTCAGACTTTTCGTTTAAGACTCGGAATTAGCTTAAATTTCATGGCCAACTGTTTCGTAATATTTCTGTGTATAAACCACAGAACAGATTAATAAATAGAATTCTTATTACACTACATTTTGACGCAGGGTTTTGAATGTGTGAGTGTCTTACGGAAATGAACCATACATTATAGACATGCAATAGTGTATGTTGCAACCTTCAAATACACCAGTATTAAATGAGTGTTAGTGAATAAACCGAAAGCAGTTCTCAGAACGAATGACAAGCGTATTCTTGACACTAGTTTAAGTTTATACCATATTCTTCCACACTTAAGATCGGTTGCCTGTTACTCCACACCCGTTAGGTATTTCAGCTCCCATTATGTCTGAGTTACCTGCTACAAACACTACATCTGTTTATTTAACTTAATCTGTGAATAAAATAAGAGGCATACATAATGAAATAATATGAAATATTAATAAAATAAATAATCTTTGTTTACCTTTTCTTGAATGTCCAAGACTGAATATAAAATACGATTGGATAGGTTTTTTTTTACCATTGGTAACGGAAATGTATAACCTTATGTGAAAGATTGTTATATTGACAGTCCAGTTTTAAAACATTGGACTGCCTCTTATTATTACAGTAAATGTCACTGCATTAGCATTTGTATGTTAACTTTCTGGTTGCAGAAAGATTTTTACTAAGCCGGAGATGCATAGAATATTGACTTACAATAAATCGAAGTAACATCAAAGTGTCATGCATAGATCAAAATGGAATGTCAGTTGCTAAAGACTAAGGCTAGGCCCACACTAGACGGAAGTTCCGTCGCTGAAATTACGTCGCGGTAAATCCGTTACTAAACATTGCAGCCACATTCAATATTCTGTAGCAGATTATCAGTCGACTGCCAATGCTTATTTACTTGCGCACGCGACGCCGACTATCCGCTGAATGTGCCGCGTTGCCGATCTGACGCTGACGGAAAATCAGTTCGCGGGGGACGGAGCAAACGCCGATGTTGAGCGGCCCGCTGACTGACAACCGATCTTCCGCGTAATGTGCCCGATGACGGCAATTTATATGTAATAAAATGTATTGTCGTTCCGTCGCGGAGGATGCGCGACGGAATTTCTGCGCAGTGTGGACCTAGCCTTAATATTATAAATTAACATGATCCACACTCATAATAAAATTGTTGCATTTTTTTAAATTTGGATTTTCTCATGGTTATTAAAATATCACTTAATTGACGCCATATACTAATAAAAGTATGTGTTTTAATTGTGAATGTTCCTAGGTAAAGTGCTGACAATAAATAAATTAAGAATGCCCCCCTCTTTTATTTTTAGTTTTAAATTTTCTGCAAATTTGTTGGGTATTTACCTAACCTACCTGTTGATGGTTTTAGGTACGTTGAGAACTCTGACACGGACAAGTTTGTGGGCGCCCTTTGGTGAAAATGTTACCTGTGTGTTATATATATATATATTTTATTATGTATTCTAAAAGAGCGACCGCATTGTTAGGTTCATGGAAGACAGCCACTGCTCTCAAAGTTGTAATATTTGTATTCATTCTTTCGTTCGCCGCCCCTATGCAACGCTAGTATAGTATACCCGCAGCAGTGTCATCATTTCTATATTTTCATTCAAGAAAATATTAAACACTGTAAGCCTTTTGTATTTGCATATATAATCAATACTCGAAATAATTTTTCTTTGCCAGAAACAAACAGCATTCAAAACTATGTACTTAATTTCTGGTTAAAAAATGACAAATGTTAGATTTCCAGGTTATCTGTCGGATGCCTATGTCAGAAGTTTCAATTGAGTTTCATGCGCATGTTCTTATATGAATTTTTAGATTAATTGCTAAATTACTAATTAATAGCTAAATTGTGAATAGCGATTCGTGACCATTTCCATGCATCTATCTATGTCCTAAGAAGTAATACAAGCTAGTTACAATAAAATATACCAAATACTAACATTCTAATGTGATTGTTTTGTTTCAGCCCCCACCGACAAAAGGCAAAATGAGAATTCACTGCCTTGAAAATGTAGATAAAGCCCTGCAGTTCTTGAGGGAGGAGCGAGTGCACCTGGAGAATATGGGATCCCATGATATTGTGGATGGCAACCCTAGACTTAACCTTGGTCTTATATGGACAATTATCCTCAGATTCCAGGTATATATTTCAACAGTATGAATTTAAACTATTGTTCGTATCGATTAACGCATTCGCCGCTGAATAGATAATGAGATTTTAATTGTCCCCTTTAAAATGTACGTTAATTACATCGATCGGCCGCCTGGTCATTACGCGCCGTGTGCGTCTTCCGCGTCCAAAGTATTAAGCACAAATGTGTTGATGGATATCAAACGCCGTAAAGTCCACATATTGAAAAAAATGTCTTTTGATATACGTTTAATAGAGTATGCAAATCTGCACATTATGGTATACTGCAAACCCCCAAAAGTCCACTGTTTACCTATGAAATCACGTTTCGAAAGATCAATATTTTTTCAAACCACCTTAAGTCCACAAGCTAAAGGTGAACGATGGCACCTATCATTTTCCTTAATTTCTAAACAATTATAAATTAAAATAGATGTAGAAGTGGATTTTGTGGATCCAGACAAAGCCAGAAAGAGGTCGAGCACCGAAGCTAAGAAGAAAAATCCTTGTAGCCATCGTGGTGGGTATTAGATTCAATTATCTTACAATATCTCACATGTTACAACCATTTGTATTACATGATATGATAAAACTGCATTTTTCTCAGTTTGACATTCAGTGGACTTTACGACATTTGATATGTGTCAACACAAATATCTTTCCATGGACATTGTATTACCATTGTCGATTCCTCTCGATAATGAGAGGATTTCAGAATTAATATAATTATTATTAACAGAACAACATGTTTTTATCAACTAAAGATGTGTAATTGAAAAATGGTTAGTTTATGAATAAAAAATATTTACAGTTTTTATGAAAGACTTAGAATATTAAAGGAAAAGTGCCAAAGATGTCTAAAAAAGTCATTCTTGTATACCGATAGAGTCGGTATACAAGAATATATCGTGATCAGGTAAAAAAGGACCTTTAATTAGGAGGATTACCCTGCTTGTTGTTTATTTCTACTATACAAAAAATGGTAGTTGATAATTATTCTAATTATCTCTTTTTTTAGAATTATTAATAACCATGTCCATACAAGGGCCATGGGCGTACAAGCCCAAACAAGTGTAAACAGCGCGGCTAAGCGTCGCCTATAACGTCATCGGTCCCAGGTTCGAATCATGTACCTGGCAAGTACACATATTGTTTTTCAATTTGTGTATGAATCAGAGTATGGACCTAATAGGTTGAGCAAGTAACTGACATCCATTTCTCATAAAAACAAAATGCGTTAATACAAACCTCCACTCTGTGGAGGCCCATATGATCCTATTAGGATTTTGTCAGGACATTTTTAGGATATTGTCGGGGGGGGGGGGGAAGTTAGTAATTTCGGACAACCACAAACACCCAGGCTTTGACAAAATCACATAAATATTGTGTCCTCATTGGAATCGAACCCGGAGCCCCCAGTTGAAAGGCCAGCGCCTTATGCACTTTCTGATATTTCTTTTGCTGCAATTTATCTGACAGGCTGCATAAAATAGTTATTAAACAAATCTTTTATTCACTAATGGCGACTGGTTGCCCCTATATTGTTGGTAATACTCTTACACGAAATTAAACACGCTTGTGATCTAGTAAAACTTTTTAAATCACGCTATTTTATATTTCAGATACAAGACATCACAATTGAGGAAACAGATAACAAGGAAACTAAATCCGCCAAAGATGCCCTTCTCCTGTGGTGTCAGATGAAAACAGCCGGTTATCACAATGTGAACGTCAGGAATTTCACCACCTCCTGGCGGGACGGGCTCGCCTTCAACGCCATCATCCACAAGCACCGACCGGACCTCATTCACTTCGAGAAGCTCTCCAAGAGCAATCCCATTCACAACCTGAACAATGCCTTTAACACTGCTGAAGACAAACTGGGACTCACAAAATTGCTGGACGCTGAAGGTGAAATAATATATATATATACCGATTACTTAATCCGCAAACCGGCTATCTCCACTTGGGTAAATTCTTCAGGAAGGAGATAAAATTTAATAATTTAACTATTAAGCAGAATTTATTTAACAATTCCAAAAATACACTTTTTTTTTACAAATAAGCTGCAATATGAATTTATACACTATTGTAGTTTCCCTTTTATGTTATATAAAGAATATTTATGTAAAGAGCCGAGTTGCTCCATTCATGATATTGGAAATTTGGCACCTGCAGTTGACTGTTTTATGTGAAGAACGATAACGTATTTATTTATAGGTTTAGGATTTTGTAATTTTGTGTGAGCATAGAAAACATGCGTTATAACAAAATGCCATCAAAATCTCATTTTTGGTCGAAAGTGCAGTTGTCGATTAAGGCCGTACATCAGTTGAGGCACGGTCTAAAAAGATCGTTGCTAGGCGATGCGCGGGTCGCGGGTGCAAATGACGCCTGTCAAACGAAATATTATTTGTCATATAAATCCAACATACGTCCATTTTATGTTCTGTTTATCGTTCTATTAGAAACAATAATAATATATTCATTGACATGTTTTATTTTTAAAGTAAATGGGTAACGTTTTTAGTCATCTTTACACGATTTAAGAATTAATTGGCCCGTCGCCATCACGAAGCAAAGTGACGTGTTTCTAGCTCGACGTTCTCTCACTGAATGCGAGCGAGTCCAAAATTTCGTCGCGCCTACAGTTGAAAATTATTTGCCGTTTCACTGATGCGTCACCTTAAGCAGTCAATATCTTTTTATTTGTACATAAGTGAATACAGTTTCTTATAACTTTTATTGGGTAAAGATACCGCAAAACATGATATTGAGATATGAATGCAGGTTAATATTGTTATAATCATAATAATGAAAAAAAATGGAAGTGATCCGACCATGTGATGGTACTTTTTCAAGTAGGTAGTGATATTATTGATTAAAGTTTGCAACAGCTGTTTTTTCAATATGTGGTCAGGGAAAAGTTTGTAAGTCGACACTTATTGATGTATGTATATGTCGATTAATATCTTTAGATTCAATTTTTGAACCTTTAATAAATAGTACAACAATAGGTTTGTAAGACCAATTACTTCATGAAAACACTGATAAAAAAAATGTTATGGCAAAAGTTTGTAACTTTACTTACTTACTTTATATTGTAATGAATGTTATTTTTCAATGGATTTTGTAAGACAGTAAGATCTTTGGAAGACAAATCAATTACTAGTTCCATTATAGTGGATAAATTGAATCATTATAACATGCCTAATCTAACTTTTACTTTCTATAAGTAAGTACATTGCCAACGCGACCACAGCAATATGACATTTGATGATTTTCATCCTTGATTCCAATAGGAATGCACTGTAAATTATCAAAATACGTAAAATGTCTGCGAAATATTGATAATTATGACCACTTCTCAATAAATAAACCTAAATTGAATTAGGTTTAGGATAAGACTGATTGTATAGAAGATGCCAAACTTTAAAACTCCATAAGATATTTTTGAGACTTAAAAACTTTTGGCAGTAACCCCACGATATACCCACCTAGGTAGTTACATAGTAAAACAATATTAAAAGTATCCAAAATACATAAATTATTTCATTTTGCCAGAATTATTGATTCTCATAAGTGGCAATATAATTTTTGTAAATTATTGTATTCATACTATGTATTGGTTAATTTGATTTGTGCCTTTCTGTAAGCTTTGTTTATGTTCAAGATTCCCCACAATGCCGTAAATATTATCACATCTCATGCCAACGTTTATCTACTTGCCAATAATACTATGGTAGATAGGTGGTTCTGTTTAAAATAGAATCTCTTGTATCGGAAAATTTCTCACGATTCTGTTTGAATTTTCAGTTGATTTTTAAGTATCATTATAGTGTGTCACTCAAAAAGATATGTGAGTTTGTCATCAATCTTTATAATATGCTACACTGTCGTTTTTGGAATTATGGTAGTCTTAGATGAATTGTCTGTCTGTTAAGAATTAATGATACCGCAAGAATATTATAATTGAGTACTCTGGTTTCTCAGTTCACAATCCCAATTAGTCGATACTTGTTTTAATGAAATTTTCTGCCTGAATCAGCAATACAAATAGACCAATATAAACAATTCTTCACGTCTATTTTGGAAGTTATAATGAATTTACATTCTTATTACAGTAAAACCTCGTTAATACAAATTCCACGGGACCGAAAATCGAAAAAAAAATCAAATTACGAATTATGAAATGTATGGGGGAAAAATATTAAAATTTAAAATTTTTTTTTTTTTAATTTTCATCAATATTGTTTACGATCATAGATGTGCCTAACATATTCAAGGTTCTGTGTGTGTTAATGGGTCATAAAATGTCAGGATTATTTTTATTACCTTTAAATAAGTAATTTATAATGTTTTACGAAAAGTCTCACAATTTTCAATGATTGGCTTATGAAATAGTGTACTTTATTACGATTTATTGAATATTTTTATATGCCAGGACTCTGGAATAATTTCGAATTACGGCGAATTTCGAATTATCCATGTTCTTATTAACGAGGTTCTACTGTACATAGGCATACGTATGTTTTGAATGGTATATATTTCACACATTAAATAGCTGGGTCCCTGTGCACACAAACTTTGAAGTAATACATATTTGTTTTCATTGAAATAAGACTATAATGTGTAGATTGCGTTTGTTAGTTTTTAAAATTCAATTGAAACCTGCCTAATCCAAGCCATAGTAGATAATAGTCATAAAATATTCGTTTATCTATAAAATATATAAAATTATGCCATTAAACGATACATAATTTTAGATATTTTATAGATAAATGAATTTTTTTATCGTTTATGGTTTGGTTTAGGCAGGGCTTAATGAATTTAAAGCAATAAACCAACAGTATGTATATGTGTAATATGTATTTTAACCTTTTCCACTCGAAATTTTTTTTATAAGTACATACCACCCACTCGAGACTTTTTCCCGCACAAAGCATAATTTCAATATAAAACATTTAATTGGTGAAAAAAATGTAAAATTTTTTTTTTTTTTTTTATTCTGTAAAATAAATTTATAATGAATATACTGTACTTATTTTTAGTTTATTTATAATTCTTCATTGTGTGGTATTTCACAAAGCAATCTCCAATATGTAATCCTGGCTTATCACAGAATCGTAATGAAATAGCGGTATGTAGAGAACTGGCTATAAAGTGTAAATCGTCCATTATGACTGTAAATATGATACAAATGAATTGCCTTCAAATACACTTGTAATATAAGCGGCTGTCTCGTAAATTTCCTAAATTAGTTTCGGGCTCATAACAACTCATTCCCAGTGCGGTACACATTATCAAAAGATTTCTCAAAAAATAATAAATCGATACGTAATAATTTTCATTTGACTCATTAGAGTATTTCACATTATATAGGTTCCGAATCGGCATAATATACTAGTAAGTATTGTCATCAAAAACAGTATTCAAATATAAAACTGTAAACTATACGAGACGCCCCTGCGCAAGCGAGAACCAATAAAAAATATAAACACACTTCAAAATCATGCGTGACAAACACTTCACTCTAGTCTGGGAACGTTCAATAAATAAAATTTATGTGACAAAAAAACATTGCTTGCAAGCGACGACCTACGAATAAAAAAAGAGAAGATTCCGATAAAAATACTATGTTGAAATTAGGCACGCAGTATTCTTTTGCCGACTTCTTTCTCAGATAAATGTAATAACCTATTATTATTCATTCTAACTTGATTGAAATCGCATTATAAAAATTTCTGAAAATATTACAAAAAATGACTTTATAGGCGGTGCCGCCGCTACGGCGGCACTCGAGTAATACGGGAAACTTCTAATGCCGCCGATATGGCGGCACTCGAGTGTTAAGGGTTAAATCCAATGAAAACAAATAAGTATGAATGAAAAAGTGTGCACAATTTGTTGTACCGCACAAAGTATACCAGAATATGGTTTGGTTTAAGCAGGGTTTAATTGATTTTTCAAAACTAACCAACACTATCTATAAATTGTAATCTTTGTTCAATAAAACAAATAAATATGACTAACAAAGCTTAATATGCATTATTTATGGCGGATATTAACAACCTACCTCCACCCTTCACTACTGGTATGTACTTGTTTCTTTGATTTAATGTTTTTTGTGTCTTGTTTATATTTCTAGATATCTTCGTCGAACACCCTGACGAGAAGTCGATCATCACATATGTGGTGACATACTACCACTATTTCAGCAAGATGAAGCAGGAGACAGTGCAAGGAAAGCGTATCGGCAAGGTTGTTGGCATCGCCATGGAGAACGATCGCATGGTCCAGGAATACGAATCACTCACCAGGTAAATAATTTGTATACTGCCTTTTGTTTGGATACTATCTCTGATGGATGTACATATTTGGATTTGTAGTCTATTATAGACTGAAGCACATCGTATAGATTACAGAAAACACAAGATTGAGACACCCGATCCTTAAAAAACAAACTACACCGCGGAGAGACTCATTTTGAGGTTAACCGAGTTTTATGACCTGTCAAATACTACCATAAAATGATAACATCGCGTCTAGCTTACTCTTGAAGAATGAGATTGGAGAAACTGTCAGGACTTTTACGTGTAAACAGTTATTGTCACGATAGTTTGAAATACACATTATGTTCGTGCTGCCAGTTACGGCCGAACCCAAGCAGATAATATGTAACTCAAGCAGGTCAAGCCTAACCAGGGCCATTTAGTCGGTAAAGAGCTGAACACAAAAATTTTGTATTTACACATTAGACATATTAACATAACCTACAATTTTATTAGTCATGTCATTGCGATTGCAGTAAAACAAATATTATGTTACTACTAGCTGCTACTAGCTACTCAATATTCGACAGCGAAACTATAAATTAAGACGGCGGCCGCGACGTAATCGTATTTAAAAGCACTCAGATCTTACATCTCAATTTTCAATATGTAAAATTGACATACTCTGTCTCATTCTCAAAGTTAACACGGCCAAGAGAGAGGGGCTATTAAAAGATAGCACTTTTTGACAGTTCAAGTTTACATTATTAACCGCCAGAATATGTGAAGTGATAAATGTGATATATTTATCACAATTAGCTCTTTTTGAATGTTAAGTGATATGTTAGAATAGGCTTGCAGGAGACACTAAAAATGTAAATCATCGAAAAATAGGATTTGATTGTCATTTTTGAAAATGCTTATAAAGGCTTTTCAGTTCATTTTTCAATTGTTTTAATTATTGAGCACAATATTATTTAAAGGAGTAATGAGGTTCATGTCTCTGATACATGAATGGAGTTACGTGGTTTAAGGTCTGTATAGTTACATAATATGTTTTTGAATTAATATTCATGAATTTTTCCAGTGATTTGTTACAATGGATCGAGAGCACCATCGAGGCTTTGGGCGACAGGACATTCGCTAATTCCCTCGTCGGAGTCCAGCAGCAGCTTGGCCAGTTCGCCAATTACAGAACCGTTGAGAAACCCCCCAAGTATGATACACTTTCAATAGCCTCTTATTTTTCATTAACACATATAATCATGGGTTAATCTAAAGCCCACAACAGATTGATTGATATCACAATATGTTTTGGTACATGTTATAAGTATTTCTTATTTTTTTTTTGTATACTTACATATTATGTGATGTTTTAAAATTTTATTGATTTCATATCGTCACTGTTCTGGCAGAAGACACTAATTCGAAAAAATGACATATTGAGTTAGTTATACCAAAATGTTCCTTATTTCAAACTTTACCGTGTGGAAACCTTCTTAATAAATAAACAGTCTTTATTTTGAAGTCATCCTTTTTACGATTACTTAATAAACTCAGATGATAGACCATTTCAAACAATTTAACAACTTCAAAGTCGAATTACTCAAAACTAGTATTCTCCAGTTAGTGTGTTCTGCCAGAACAGAGACGAATTGTTATTATTGTTAGTATGACTGTCCAAGTATGCAGTATTTTTTTCAGTTACCTATCATTTAGGTACTTTTCGTCAACAGGCACTCTTTACCACTGTTTTACACAATCTGCCCAATTGTACTTTTAACCGGTTCTATGCCTTCAGCGAGTTTTCTCACTCAACGAGACCATGATCGACAGGCCGCACATACAAATTTCGCGAGTTATCAACTCAAATTACTAGAATTATGTAATACTAAACCACAAATTATCGGTATTACAGCGATTTTAGTAAGAGCTTTCCTGTACATTCAACGTGTGTCGTTAAAAATCTGTAGCCTGTCATTGTGAGCCATATAAAAGGTTAATTTAACACAAAGTACATAACATTGTTCCTTATTTAAATAAAGGTTTACTGGCAGTTTAGTTTATTATATTAGTTTTATATTATATTATTAGTATTACTTATTCGTTTTCTTTTGAAGGTTCGTCGAAAAGGGCAACCTGGAAGTCCTTCTGTTCACCCTGCAATCGAAAATGCGAGCCAACAACCAGAGGCCGTACACCCCGCGCGAAGGGAAGATGGTCTCCGACATCAACAGGGCCTGGGAACGACTGGAAAAGGCCGAGCACGAGAGAGAACTCGCTCTGCGTGAAGAACTCATCAGACAGGAGAAACTGGAACAGCTCGCTGCCAGGTAAATTGTTCTTCCTCATTTTTATCACAACCAACAATTTAATAACCCTGTTTATAGGATAAAAGACTGAGGCTGGTATCTGAAACTAGATACGTATGAGGATTTGGAAGTTCTGTAGATCGCTACAGAACGTTAGGACGTCATCCGCGTTCATGATATATTGCCAAGTCTGTAAGTGTATTATATTATACTATATTGTGAATAATAAATGAGCTAAGACCATTTTCACCCCTATTAGAAGCATATGTGGTTCTCAACGAATTGCAGGTTGACAAACAGGAGGAATCGTTGTTGGGTATCAGGTCTCTGGATAACATTTGCATTAAAAAAAAGATTGAGAGGGGTCAACTCTGTGGTATTTTTTTCGTTCTTGGGGGCGGCCCGGTACCGAAAACTCTCCTTGTGTGTGCTCCTGACTGTTTCCAGGACGATACATATTTAACATATTTCAGATTTAAAAAAGAATTATTATTAAATTTCAGATTCAACCGCAAAGCTTCCATGCGTGAGACTTGGTTGTCAGAGAACCAGAGGCTAGTAAGTCAAGACAACTTTGGCTTCGACCTGGCCGCTGTGGAAGCTGCTGCCAAGAAACACGAAGCCATTGAGACTGATATTCTCGCTTACGAGGAACGTGTCCAGGCTGTCGTTGCTGTTTGCTCCGAACTGCAGGCCGAAAGGTATTGTACCTACTCTTTTCTAGGTTAATTCACCAATCTCTTATAAATAATTATCGTTTCTGAATCTTTCAAATTTGATACATACAAAATTGGGCATACCACATCAATGCACCAACCTATCAATATGATGAATCCAGTCCATAGAACAGATTAATAAGATGGTAATGAGAAAGTCACTGGACCAAGGGTTTGAAGCTGAATTCGGTTTGTTACTGAGTTTAATTTATGAGTTGTTTGTTTCGGTTCAGGACATGGCCCGGATGGGTTGGGCGAATGGCTAAGAACTTATCTTTGTAGTTTGATAAGATACCTTCACACTGCTGAGATCCATATGTTGCAATTGTGATGTCGATGAGAACAGCTATTACATTACTGATAATATTATCAGTTATATATAATTTTTTGTTGTGTACAGGTATCACGATGTTGAGCGTGTTAGTGCCCGCAGGGATAACGTACTGCGCCTGTGGGTGTACCTCATCGAGCTACTCAAAGCGAGACGAGGGCGTCTCGAACTGTCTCTACAGCTGCAACAGAACTTCCAGGTTAATTTTTATTTTTGCACCTGATTTTAGTATTTACCTTGTCAACCTTCACCATCGTCACTGGTGGGTGATGGATTTATTTGTTTTCCAGGAGTCCATTTAAATAATAACTTCATTATTTTATAATAATATAACGATATCTGTCTGAAGTTTTATAATATAAATTGATTGGCGGCTTGCCAAGCCGAACGTGTCCAGCTATGGCACTACTACAATCAAAGAAAGGTTGCAAGTACAACATAAATATATACACATTTCACATTGTAAAATATACACACACAAATCCAGATTCACACTAGCGTGTGCTCTGAGGCTGTAGGTATTTTATCCTAACGTATTTACAGTGAAGTAACTTTTGTAAATAGTATTTGTTTACGCACACTGTATTCAATGCCACATGGTCTCCTGGTCGAGATGCTCAACTATATAGAGACAGTAAAATTTTCTAGTCTTGAGTTTGAATCTAATCACTGTTTGGCATTACTTATTTTTAATACATATTTTAAAAAAAAATATTCAGACTTTTATTCAGTTATGTACCTTCAAGAGCTTAGGAACCCTCAATATGGCACTCTACGCCATTGCACTACAAGTAACAAAGACTCCTACATATCACCCTTTTCTTTCTTTGAATGGAGGACAATGCAATATCTAATAAACTTCCTTCATATGATTATTAATAATTACAATTCTGTATTATAATATGTTCTTTCTTTCAACAGGAAATGCTGTACATTCTGGATTCAATGGAAGAGATTAAGCTTCGTTTGCTGACAGACGACTACGGCAAACATTTGATGGGAGTCGAAGACCTCCTGCAGAAGCATTCTCTCGTCGAGGCTGACATCAACGTCCTCGGAGAGAGAGTCAAGGTATTATTGCAATAATTTTGATGGGATTATTTTGTACATTGAGAGTTTTTTACATGAGATTTTGATGGTGAGATTGTTAAAGACCTAACGCTGTTGCAGCTCATAACATGTTTACCACTAGCGTCATAGCAACAAGTGTTTAATTACGCCCCTATGTGCGTGGAGTTGGTCACAGTCTCAAGCTGTAAACTATTTGCTTGCGCCTATTACAGAGGCCAGATGTTCCAATTTGACCCCACTATCCCCCATAAAGATCTCGCACACAGGTAAGTCGGTAGTCAATGCGCATAAGGTGTGTACTCGGGATAGTAAAGGGTTCGAATTGTAACATCTGGCTGTCGTGGGCCTGAGTTTTTAATGATACTGTGTGTGCAATCAATTCGTCTGAAACGTCCATCTACTAAATGAGAAATACAGTCTGCATATCTGCGTAACCATATCGACTTTTACTACGCCGAAGGGATGTTTCATCATATTAAATTATTCACTAAACTACCAATACTTGACAAAAAATAACATCACCACAAAATAACTTTTGCTGATGCATTTTTGGGTCTCTAAAGATGACATTCAAAATTTCTCATTTTCGCTACAACATCCGTGATTATTAGCACCCTTGGTAAGTTCATTCTCTCAATAGTAGGTCCAGTCATCTTCAATGTATTCTGATGAAAGTGTCCCAAAGTGAAAAAGAAACTGATTCCAAATAAGGAAAAAAATTGAAATATTATCATCTCTCGCTCATACATTGTGTGTTGATCATCGTTGCATAAGGTCCGATTAAATTGAGATACCGTTTGTGTATTTCCATGGTTATGTGGTTAATTGAATTTTGGTGATGTTTACGTTTTTCCAGAGCGTGGTGCAACAGAGTCAGCGTTTCTTGGAGCAGGAGGAAGGTTACAGGCCCTGCGATCCTGCCATCACTGTGGAGCGCATTCAACAGCTGGAAGATGCCTACGGCGAACTCGTCAGGCTGGCTATTGAACGCAGGTGTGTACTAGTCATAATAACTCCGTAAATCCTCCTCAGGGATTTTTAAAACGACGCGGGTCGTATAGACACTTGAAAATCATTAGTTATATGTAAGTTTATAACAATAACATGCAGTCTCTGACCTTATTATTGGAACGTATTTTGATTCTATGTCTAACTTTGTCTGATACATGCACCTAAACCGCGAAATATATTATGGTGCATGTCGCGTACTATCACGTGATGTCACAGTAAGCTGCCGCTACGGAAGAAAACTGTGTAATATCAATTTTTTTGGTGTTTTAAATGTTATCAGACTGATAAATTGTCAGTTGGCAAAATCTGCAGAAATCACCAGAACAACAATTAGGTCACCTCACGTTGTACTGCACTGCATCAACACCTGATGAACGTCTTTTATCATTTTCTACATGCCTACACATTTTCATATCATGTCAAAATCGCGTGTTTTTTGTTTTTAGCGGTTGGCACTATGTATTTTCTATAAGAATGTTGTCTATTATCTGTGGTCTGCGGGTTGGGTTCTGTTCAAAATATTATTGAATTTACAGAGACTCATTACTAGGTTACTCCATCATTGAATTTATAGAGATCGTATTCGTTAAAAATATTCTGCAAAATGACAAAACCATAGACTAAATTTGTCGCCGTGATAGCGTGACAGTACGCGACATGCGTCTCAATATGATCACAACTTAACTCTCATTTAACAGAAATTTTTGTTACTGCAGCTCTATTCCAACTAATTCACTCTATAGCATTTGTATTACAATTTTCATTTGTTTATTGTTATGAGTTCCCTTGATCAATCGTATTTTGTGATTCAACAGAAAGCGTCTTGAAGACAGCCGCAAGCTGTGGCAATTCTACTGGGACACCGCTGATGAGGAAAACTGGATCAAGGAGAAGGAACAGATTGTGTCGACAGATGACATCGGTCACGACCTCACCACTGTGTACCTGCTCATGAGCAAACACAACGCCCTGCAGAACGAGGTTAAGTCTCACGAGCCACAGCTAATGGCCGTGGCAGGAGTGGGAGATGAACTCGTCAAGGACAACCACTTCGGGGCTGATAGAATACAGGTTTGTTTTCTTCCTCAAGTATTGAATATTCTGAAGGATGTGAATGGTCAACAGTGTCCAAGGGCCATAAACAGCCTTAAAATCCGCTGGGTCAACGAATGCAAGTTTTCAGATAAATACATGCCAGCGGATAATTAAGAATTGGGATGAATCGAAAAGGCTATGGGGAAGCCCTTTTCCAGTAGTGGATCGTCCCCGGCATAGTTAACTAAAGATTCATTGTATAACAACTGATATAAATTTATGATAATGTATGTGTGGAATATGGAAATTAATATGTTACTGTATCCTTATTGTGAAAGTGGTAAAATTTGTTTTGCAGGACCGCTTGCGTGAGATTCTGGCACAATGGAGTCACCTGCTGGACGTGGTGGCACTCCGCCGCGACCGCTTGGATTCCGCTGTACGTTACCACCAACTATTCGCCGATGCTGACGATGTCGATATCTGGATGCTTGAAACCCTCAGGTAATTGACGAGTCTTTTTTCTTTACTTTGTCAAATCACATACTTCAATGGATTATATATTATTATCCAATGCATGTGGCGTATGCCAGCCCAGCAGCCTGTAGATAATATGCCTTAATATTATATGTTGTTAATAGTCATCGGTGTCCTTCCACAAGGAGTTTAGCTGGTATAGTAATAATTGGGATATCCAAGAGAGCTATTCTAAATAGTTAACATGGTAACACGTTTCTGTTATTTTCATTGCTCCAAAATAACGCGGATATCGCTCCGAGCACTTCTATACATAAACAAGGCGTTTACTACAATAATTGTTAACACACCACACTCCAAATGTATCCAACTAGAATCTCCATTTGGTCTTTTTAAAAATCTAATTGGAGATTCTAATCGGATGCATTTGGAATCCTGTTGATGTTAAAATGTACAAGTTAGTTTTATAATCCCAATGTAGTATAATATTTTACTGACTACTCACAACTGAATCACTCATCTATTTTTGCTTATCCTAGATATATATAGGAGGGTTTATGTCAGGGTTTGTTTACACTTTAATTAAAACGACAGATTCGGGGAGATTAAATTCATACTCTCTATCCTTCCAGCCACACAGAGACAAGCTACGGTCTCATTTAAAGTTACAGATATGTGCGAGTTCTTTTCTTTCTAACTCTGTCAATTCCAGGATTATTGATAGGGGATTTAGGCATTTATTGCGTTATTTAGAATTTAGAATGTTAATTAAGAATGTTGTCTTTTGTTTTTAGATATGTATCATCTGAAGATGTTGGCGGTGATGAATCACAGGTGCAGAGTCTATTGAAGAAACATAAGGAGTTGACAGATGAGTTGAAGAACTACGCCGGAGTCATTCAGCAGCTCAAACAACAGGTATATACCGTTATTATGACTTATTCTGTTCAGTACATATTCTAGCCGTTTAAATCAGAGGGTTGCAGCGCACTCTTTTTTTAGTTACTCCGCTCCGGGACCTAATACTTGCTCCAGGTCCGCTTCGGGTAAAAAGTTTTAATTGGTATACAAATATTAAAAAATAAGTAGTTTTAAAACAAGGTTTATTATTCGTCATTTTCATTATTAAAAAGTGAGGTTATTGAATTGTGTGATTAGAGAATTTTAAAATGACTGAATTATACCTATAAGAGAGTAATTACATTTTGATAGACTTCCTAACATTTTCCTTATTATTCATATTATATTCAAACTCTTCGTTTAAATATTTTGTTGCCATATGAACGAATGAAGATATTATTTTATTGTTTTGGCAATCTAAAATTTGCATTTAAAGTTGAGAAAACCATTGGAATAACAACCAATATTATTCGATTGATCAACTGAAACAGTCCTCAATGTCTGGTGTCTCAATTATTTGTTAAATGTTTTTCCAGGCTGCCCAATTATCTCCCGAAGACGCCCAGGCTCCGGAAGTGATCGAGCGGCTGGCCTCCATCGACTCTCGTCACGGAGAGCTGACGGAACTGGCCCGCCTGCGAAGGCAGCGCCTCCTCGATGCTCTCTCCCTCTGCAAGCTGCTTTCCGAGGCCTCTGATGCCGAGCAATGGATCGCCGAGAAAGACAGAATGCTCACCACCATGGTGCCCGCTAGGGACATTGAAGATGTTGAGATCATGAAGCACAGGTAACCAAGTTACTGATTGATTATTCGCTAACTGCTCCCGAGATATTTACATGTCTGAAAAACTGCAAATGCCTCAAATCACCTATTTATGCCTCATGATTGGGTGTGGTACAGGGCAGAGGCGAGGGGTATTTATGTCGGATCTTAACAGCCTATCTCCACCCTTCGCCACTGGTACGGGGTGGATTTGATAGTAATTATCATCGCAAATGTGGGATATGTGCATTGTTTACTTTGAACATATAGTGATTCCCAAAGTGTGTGCAATATCGCTGAAACCCAGGGGCCTCAGAAGCTAAGGGGCATTAGGATGCTCAAAATGGCCAAAGAGTACTCACTGATCTTCATCTCTATGAATCTAATGGTTTTATAAAAATACATATTATCGCCAATCTATCTTATAAACGACACAGACAGTAGAAACTGTCTAATTCTTACTTCGATTTCAATTCTTTTTTAATTAAATGGAATTTAAGAATTTTACAAGGTAAACTGATGACATGGTATGTCTAGTTAAAATGACATGACCACCTACATTACAATAAGGGTGATTTTGCAGGTTATCGTCAGATTTCCTACCCATTCTGCAGAACGTGTTCACTTTTTGATTTTATATGCATGCCTTATAATTTCAACGCTTGAGCATTTTTGATATTTGAATTTTGTTCAACACAATATTATAATTCATCAACAGATATGATGGCTTTGACAAGGAGATGAATGCAAATGCGTCTCGAGTGGCCGTGGTCAACCAATTGGCTCGTCAACTTCTGCACGTCGAACATCCAGACTCAGAATTGATCCAGGGAAGACAAGCCGGACTCAATACTCTGTGGGGACAACTTAGAGATAAGGTACAATCCGCATCTTTGTTATGTATACTTTAGGGTAATACCCCCTTCACTGCTGACCAGTTTATTACCACAACTCGGTTAGTGCTCAAGACACGCCTGGCGTGTAGCAATTAGCATGATAATTAAATGTGGTAATTAACTGGGTCAGCAGTGAATGTATATGTATCTAACGGCCATACGCCAGGTATATTTTGAGCACTGGACGTATTAAAGAGGCAAAGATATATATGTACTATCATTTCCCTCCATTTTGGTAAGTGAAAACACAAGCTGTCACTTTTATTTTGTTGTCTGGTTTTTTCGTCTGGATTCGGGATGTGGAGGTGAACAAATAACAAACCGGAATTGTTTTGGAAACGGCAAGGTATATTTTAGTTAATATTATATAAAAGTTAATATTATACATTTTTAATAATTTATTTTACGGAGGACGAAATTCGCGTGTTTACTGTTTGGCTGTTGCAGCATATTACCCGCCATCTTGTGTTTCACTTTCAACGAGAGCCGTTGTCGAAAAACAGCGACGTTGCAATATTTCAACGGTCATAATCTACGGCATTGCCGGCTCGGCTCTATTATTATTATTTATTTTCATAATCAGCGCTTTACTATTTGTTGGATTTGATACCGATTCGGGCCTCTCCAGATACATAGAGACATCCCCAAATGGGGACCATACGGGGGTGTAACAGTACATAATTAACCTTTTCTATGCCTCGTGATATTACTATGGCAGTAATCTGACAGGCTGCAGATTTTTAATGACACACGTTGAATGTAGAGCGAAGCTCTTACTGCAATCGTGGTTTAGTATTTCATAAATATTCAAACAGATGTCACTGTGTGTTTAATTTTTTAGATTATGCAAATCAATCGACAGTGGCTAGTAATTTGAGTTTAAAGTCGGACGAGATAACTCGCGAAATTTGTATATGTGTGAGCTGTCGATCACGGCCTCATAGAGCGAGATAACTCACTGAAGGCATGTAACCAGTTAAGATGCTGAGGAGTAAACAGATACAAGTGACATAAATAAAAAATTAGTTCATATCACACAAACATGTAACTGCTTTGTGTGAAATGTTATAAGGATTTCATTCCTAACATTGTACCTATTGTAATATCATAATGGAGGTGGCTAAATTGCTAAAGCACATTGGCCGGAATCCAATAGATTCGGGTTCGAGTCTCATCCTGAACCATATTTTTTCCAATAGGTAAGCGTCTTCGGTATTTCCAAAGTACGTATATAATAGTTTTGTTTTTATAATTATTCATGTTTATATTATGGTAAGAAGAATAGTATGTATTTATCATTAATTTCGTTTGTTTTAATCAGTTCGTGTTCGCATGACAAAAATCCAGATAGGGCCGTATGAAATATCAATGTATATCTAATATTGCACATTTTTATGATTGAATCAACACAGGCTGAGGCAAAGCGAGATGAACTCAAGTCTGCCCAAGGAGTGCAGACGTTCCACATTGAATGCAGAGAGACTGTCTCCTGGATCGAGGACAAGAAGAGAATCTTACAAGCCACAGACAACCTGCAGATGGATCTTACCGGTAAGATATTGTAAAAAAAATTTGTTAGATATGCCAAATTAATCACAATGCACCTGGGAATAAAGACGAGTCGAATCAACGTCGCTAAATTAATAAATTTCACAGAAACAAAAGATATCCCATACAAAGTTGTCTAAAAGTCGATCTTATTTTGACTCATTTACTGTAGTTGACAAATTACTAGGGAGATTTTTAATATTTTTCCAACAAACAAGAAAGTAGAACTTCGGTGCTTTTCTTCTCATAGCCTAATGTAATGTCTAAATGAAAATCAGGTGTAGAAACTAATATAATGAATTTTCCAGGTGTTATGACCCTGCAGCGTCGCGTGACCGGAATGGAGCGCGATTTGGCCGCTATCGAGGCTCGCATCGCTTCTTTGACTCGCGAGGCCAACGCCATCGAAGGAGAACACCCCGAAGAAGCGGCACAGATCAGAGAGAGAATCGCACAGATCACCGAGATCTGGGAACAACTCACACAGATGGTGAGGGCATTTTTTTTGACACCTAATCCCATATTGCTTTACTATATGGATGTAAAAGTGTAACTTGAATTTGTTATTGGAAGGAATTGTATTATTAATTACTATCTGTATTAACCATTTCTTGTACTGGAAGTAAAGCATTCACATTACAATACAGATGTAGCTTAATATCGTCTCTGTTCTTGCAGAATACTAGTTTTGAGTAATTTGACTTTGAAGTTGTTACGATCTTTGAAATGGTCTATCATGTGAGTTTATTAAGTAATCGTAAAAAGGATGACTTTAAAATAAAGACTGGTTATTCATTAAGAAGGTTTCCAGACGGTAAAGTTTGAAATAAGGAACATTTTGGTATAACTAACTCAATATGTAATTTTTTCGAATTAGTGTCTTCTGCCAGAACAGTGACGATATGTAGCTCTTGAAAGGGCTGACCTCGTCACTTATATACTCGTATATAAATAGACAGGGAAATATATGGAGCCATTCATAAAATTGCAGATATTATACATACATAATATATCCGAAATATCAATTACCACTATGTATAAACAATGCCACCATGTTTCAATGCGTCAACTTAAAAAATATTATTTGTCTTTGGCTACCAATTGACAAGAGAATCAACATCAGAAAAGATTAGCCCAGGGTTATCTAGAGAGAAAGAAATTGTTGGTAACGCTTCTAATTCGATCACCATCCTCAGTAATGACGCAAAAGGATAAGAGGAGACCAATTATTCTCACTTGAAATGCTTCAGAAATGCCATAAGTGCTGCAACACTAAAAGTTTATAGGACTCTCCCAAGTATAGTCGAAGCCTTAACTTGCTGTTTATAGATGGTTATTCTTGCATAAATAATCTGAACCATAAAATTTATTTCATCAACATGACACCGTTTATGAGATAATGTATGATTTGAAATTAATTAATTTATTTCTTTATTTCATTTTACCAGTTGAAGGAACGCGACTCCAAATTGGAGGAGGCCGGAGACTTGCATCGGTTCCTCCGCGCCGTGGACCACTTCCAGACATGGCTGACCAAAACTCAGACGGACGTCGCCTCCGAAGACATTCCCGCCTCCCTGGCTGACGCCGAACGTCTTCTCAGCCAGCACCAGACCATCAGGGAAGAGATCGATAACTACACGCAAGACTATGCCAAGATGATGGAGTATGGAGAAAAGATCACCGCTGTTAGTGAAGATTTGTATTCAATCTCTATTTAAAAATTTTAATTATGGTGAATTGATCTATTCCATATTCGTAAATTTCAGAGTTGTGTATGTTTGAATATTTTGTGTGTACATTTTGTTAACATGTTTTCACACCATAACCAATCGCAATGAACAATCAGATTTAAAAAAAAAAAAAATTTAAAGTCGTTGGATGAAGCAAATAGGTTTTAGAAGTAAAACTGAAAGCCGCAGTAGCGTAAAATCACCTGCAGGAAAAGAAGCTGAGACCAAAATTTGTCATGACACATTAAGTATCCTGGCAGCATGATATGTGAGGATAATTTTATTTGACTTGATGGTGCAGCACGAGAATATTAATGCAACTAGTACTTAGTCTGCGGGCAAGTTTAACGTGAAGCGTGGCCGTTTCGAGAACTACAATACTGGCATAGATCGCAGCGCCACGACGGCGGCCATGACACTTCAACATATCATTTTCGCACTGTGTATCCCCTTTACACGTGCATGGATTTACTGCTGACAGTAAATATTATCGCGGCCATAGCAAGAAGTGTACGTGTAAACATGTATTATCCTGCAGTTGCAAGACACATGCATGAATCAAAAAAGTTTGGAAACTTCTGAATTTTCATGCAACAGTTGGGATTTTTTCGATCTATGCCTGCACAGAAAAATGATAATGGTGAATCTGCCGGCAAAAAATCGGAACTATACCGCGGCCAATTTTTACGACCTGTCAAATAGTACCATAAAATGACAACATCGCGTCTCACTTACTCTTGAAGAATGAGATTGGCGAAACAGTCAGCACTTTTACGTGTTACAGTTATTGTCACGATAGTTTAAAATACACACTATTGCTGCCAGTAAAGCCGCTACGCTAACGACGTGTACAGGCGCTATAAAGTCATGTTCATTTTGAGGTTTGTTACTGTTGCACTGTAGGCAGTTTTTATTATTTGTTTTCAATGAGACGCCTTCATATTATAGAATAAAAAATGGCCGACTATTCTGTCTCTTGAAAATTAAATTAATTATCAAGGTGGCACCGTGGTAAAATATTAATAGCGTGTTGTTACATTCTAGGACCCGTCGACCCAGGATGATCCTCAATACATGTTCCTCCGCGAGAGACTGAAGGCCCTCCGTGACGGATGGGCAGAACTCCAGCAGATGTGGGAGAACAGACAACAGCTGCTGTCTCAATCTCTCGACTTGCAACTCCTGCAGCGAGACGCCAGACAGGCTGAAGTACTGCTCGCCCAACAGGAGCACCGCCTCGCCAAGGCTGAGCCTCCGGCGACTCTCGACCATGCCGAGAACCAGATCAAGGAACACGAGGCGTTCCTCACCACCATGGAGGCCAACGATGATAAAATCAACTCTGTCGTGCAGTTCGCTAATAGACTGTGCGAGGAAGGACACTTTGATGCTGATAAAGTGCAGAAGAAGGCGGAGAACATTGACACTCGTCGCAATGCCAACCGGGAGAAGGCTCTGCAGCAACTCGACAAGCTGCAAGACCAGCTCCAATTGCAACAGTTCCTTCAGGATTGCAATGAACTCGGAGAATGGGTCACTGAGAAGAATCTTACAGCTCAAGATGACACATACCGCTCTGCTAAAACTGTTCATTCAAAATGGACCCGTCACCAGGCTTTCGAAGCCGAAATTGGCGCCAACAAGGAGCGACTGGTGGCTGTGCAAAACGCTGCTGAAGATTTAATGAGGCAGAAGCCCGAATTCGCTGAAGTCATTTCCCCTAAGATGAGCGATCTCAGCGATCAGTTTGTAGATTTAGAAGTCACCGCTAAAGATAAAGGAGAGAAGCTCTTTGACGACAACAGGGAGGTCCTCATTCACCAGACATGCGATGATATCGATTCCTGGATGAACGAGCTCGAAAAGCAAATCGAGAACACAGACACTGGTACCGATTTGGCTTCCGTCAATATTCTAATGCAGAAGCAACAGATGATTGAAACACAAATGGCAGTGAAAGCGCGACAAGTGACCGAGTTGGAGACGCAGGCGCAGTATCTCCAGAGGACAGTTCCGGACAAGATGGACGACATCAAGGTGAAGAAGGTGGCCGTGGAGCAAAGGTTCGAGCAGCTGAAGGCTCCGCTGGTGGAGAGGCAGAGGCAGCTGGAGAAGAAGAAGGAGGCTTTCCAGTTCCGCCGCGACGTGGAAGACGAGAAGCTGTGGATCGGCGAGAAGATGCCACAGGCCTCCAACCCCGAGTATGGCAATTCCCTCTTCAACGTGCACACCCTCAAGAAGAAGAACCAGTCGCTCAAGACCGAGATCGACAACCACGAGCAGAGGATCTTGACTGTCATCGGAAACGGGCAGAAACTAATCGACGAAGGGCACGAGTCCGGATCACAGTTCCAAGACTTAATCGAGCAACTCACACAACGTTGGCAAGAACTCAAAGGTAAGACACTACATTTTAATTATCTTTTTGAATCAGCCAAACTTTGGAATATCTATTACTCGCTCCTCTCTAAACAGGGCATAATAGTCTCGAGTATAAATTATTTTAATAGACTTACAGAGCATATTTGACTACCGATTCTAAATTCTTCTGCTGAGGGTCACGATTTCCACTGACCGAAACTGCTTTTTTTACCCTCGATGATCCTCTGCCATTTGCCGCTACATTCCACAGCTCTGAAGGCCATTGGTACAACATACTCATGGTTTCCTTCGATTGGTCACTCAAGCAAGCTGAGGTGCTTTTACATTCTCTTTGCTCCTTGATTTTTCTGCTTTTATTTGTCAATGATCATTAGTTTGGTCTTTGACTTGTGTTTATTCGAAATAAAGAAATGTAATACTTTTTTCAGATGCCATCAACGACAGAAACAGTGGTCTCCTGCAATCGGAGAAGGCCCAACAATACTTCTTTGATGCTAACGAGGCGGAGTCTTGGATGAGCGAGCAAGAGCTGTACATGATGGTGGAGGATCGCGGCAAGGATGAGATCTCTGCCCAGAACCTCATGAAGAAGCACGACATCCTAGAACAGGCCGTAGAGGACTACGCAGAGACCATCCGACAGCTCGGAGAGACCGTCAGGCAGCTCACTTTGGAAGACCACCCCCAGAGTGAACAGATTTCCGTCAAGCAGTCGCAGGTCGATAAGCTGTACGCCGGTCTCAAGGACTTGGCCGGAGAGCGCCGGGCCAAGCTCGACGAAGCCCTCCGACTATTCCAACTCAACCGAGAGGTGGACGATCTCGAGCACTGGATTGCCGAGAGGGAACTGGTCGCCGGCTCGCAAGAGCTCGGCCAGGACTACGATCACGTCACTCTTCTGTGGGAGCGTTTCAAGGAGTTCGCTCGCGACACAGAGGCCATCGGATCTGAGAGGGTTGGCACCGCCAACAGGATCGCCGATCAGATGATCTCCATGGGACACTCTGACAACGCCACCATCGCGCAGTGGAAAGACGACCTCAATGATGCTTGGCAGGACCTGCTGGAGCTGATCCAGACCAGGAGTCAGATGCTGGCCGCTTCCCGGGAACTGCACAAATTCTTCCATGACTGCAAGGACACACTCAGCCGCATCCTCGAGAGGCAGCGGGGAGTGTCTGACGAACTCGGCAGAGACGCGGCTAGTGTCTCAGCTCTTCAAAGAAAACATCTGAACTTTATCCAAGACTTGTTGACTCTTCAATCACAAGTAAACAAATATTCATTTATGTATACAGTCAAACCCCGTTAATTTGAAATCGACAGGACCAAAAATCTAAAAAAAAACTGATTACAAAAACGTGTGGCGAAAACAGTAAAACTTGAAGAAAAAATTGGTAACCCCTGCCGTTACAATTTGACTTGTGACTATTATGGTTTATTCAACGAATTAATGAAAATCTTTGTTATACAGATTTTGTGAATTTTGGTGAATATTTCGATTTATGTCGAATTTTGAATTAACTGTGTTCATATTAACGGTGTTTTACTGTAGTATAATACATTGTTAGACTTCTCCATAAAGTATTGACAAGTTGGTTCGATAAGTCATCATCGCTATTTTACACTGATCGTGAGTCAATTCACTCGCAAGGTCTCAAATACTTTAGTTTCAACATGATAGTCTAAGCCAGCGGGGTCGGCAACCCAAATGCCATTGGCGTGCCACAAAACAGATAATTCAAAGTATTTACTGGACATTCAGCGTGCCACTGAAATATAACTAGTAAATCTATTGTAAGACAATTTTTAACTATAATAATACACGCTACATAAAAACATAAACGATTTCGATACCCCTTTATAATATATTTTTCATAATTTTAATAAATCGTCATTTTCGAGGCGTGCCACCAAAAATCCTTTCGCGTGGCACGCACCCGTGGCATAGGTTGCCGGGCGCTGGTCTAAGCCTTTTCTTTGTACCATTGTGTTCTGTATTTTGACAACATCATGATGTTAAATTATGCAATCGATTGACATCTATTTGTTGTTCAACAGGTTCAACAAATACAAGACGAATCAGCGAAACTCCAATCCTCATATGCCGGCGACAAAGCAAAAGAAATCACAAACCGAGAAGGCGAAGTACTCACAGCTTGGGCAGCCCTTCAAGCCGACTGCGAGGCGCGGCGTCTCAAGTTGGCCGACACTGGCGATCTCTTTAAGTTCTTCAACATGGTGCGCACTCTCATGCTCTGGATGGATGATGTCCTCAGACAAATGAACACTAGCGAAAAACCACGGTGAGTTTTGGGAATATCATAATGGTGATTTTGTTTAGGTTCCTTCTCGAACACATTTTCTACAATGATAGCCCAATCCGGCTCTCACATCAAACTCGCCTCGTATGCTGCACAGCCATAAATCAAAACTTTGGAGACCGGCGATCCAGTGTTGCATGTCACAACCTCACATATCTACCTAGCAACACTCGCCCGTAATCTCTCGAAATATACACTAGCTAGACATCAAACGCAAATATGTCATCAGACGCGGAAACAGCGATTATTATGTATTATATATTGGCACCGCAGAAATTTAAGTAGAAGACGAAAATGCAAAGTGCATTCTGACGTCTAGATAAAATGGCCAACGAAAGTGGTTTGCACATGCTAGCTCATATCGGCAGAGCCGATCTTGACAAGTAGGAAAGTTGCATGCGACAAGGTGAGTTTGCAATAGCGAGATGTTTTTTTCAAACCAACAGTCGCATGCGACCAATCTGCGGAGTTCCATTTGGCGTTGTGTGTTTTATGAATAACGATGACGTCACATCGATGTTTTCGATATATTGGTAACAAGGCGAGTTCTGATGTGAGAGCCGGCTAAGTGTAAACTAAGCTAAACTCAAAAAATCGCAGTGTACACTTTTTTTTCTATACCAAAGGTCTTGAATAGTACATATAAATAGGTTATTGTTATTTGCAGTGATGTATCCGGAGTTGAACTCCTAATGAACAATCACCAGTCCCTGAAGGCGGAGGTGGATGCCCGCGAAGACAACCTGGCCGCGTGTGCATCCCTTGGAAAGGGACTTTTGGATCGGCAGCATTACGCAGCGCAAGATATCCGGGAGAGGCTTCTGGCCCTGAGCAATCAGAGACACGCCCTGCTCCGGAGATGGGAGGAACGCTGGGAGAACCTGCAGCTCAGTGAGTATTGGATTTAATATTTATTATAGGTATATATTACTTATCTCTATGTCCAAAGTTGCTTATATCTGGGGGGTATCCACTGATTCATATGGCATATTGTACGATTAGATTTAACATGGACAAATTATCCTCATATAGTGGCCGACATGTCACAGTGTTGTGTGTAGTGTGAACGGACGAACGCACGTAGAATTGGGGGCTCTCTGACTGACATCTTTATCTATGTAAAAGAGTGGAAGGGATTTTTAGTTCCTTAATCTACATAGAGTATGATGAATTTTATGTCTTTGTGGGTTCAAATGTGGGTCATCAATGTGGGGTTCGATTTAAGTTACCACTGTGGGAGTGTCGTAGGTCATGGTGTTGAGGATGATGATGAAGAAGTCGAAGATGGATGCAGGAGTGAATTTTATTTGCGGCGTTAACAGTCAGTACAGGTGTATATTACAGTAGTTATGTTATATTACAATATCTGAGGTCCGAATCTCAGTACAATGTGATGTTGTGCGGGACGGTACGGAGATTGAGATAGTAACAGACCAGGTACTTAGATTCGAGTGACATGTCTGATGAATTATTATTCGCTATTTATACAATCAAAATAATATTCTTTTTATTGAAATAATCAAGTCAGCTATTATCTGGCATTTGCGTCAATGGATGACTGACTAAGTGAAAAATGGATATGCCGAATTTATTATTGAGATCAGCTCCATACCGAGTTTGTTATAATTTGACACTACGAAAAATAGATATTTAATTTGTAATTCTATATCTCTATATCTTATTTTTGTCAAGTCCATACTGATTGATAAAAATGGCAATGCCGCCTACTGGAGAGAGATCAAAACTACACACAATCATTTTTCTCTCTCAAGTTAGAAATGGGATGATGATTTATTTTCGATAGATGCCATTTGCAAGATCGTTGGGAAGAGAAGGATCCATTGATTTTACAAAATTAATATTACTACCAATTCATCTTCAAAGCACCCTTAATTCTTATTAAAATATTTTGTTCTATCGCTTCCAGTCTTGGAGGTATACCAGTTTGCACGCGACGCCGCCGTGGCCGAGGCGTGGCTGATCGCACAAGAGCCCTACCTCATGTCCTCCGAGCTGGGTCACACCATAGACGACGTGGAGAACCTCATAAAGAAGCACGAGGCGTTTGAGAAATCTGCCGCTGCTCAGGAAGAGAGATTCGGTGCCCTACATCGACTCACCACCGTGAGTCTTTTGCAGTTTTATCCAAGTATCTACTGTTGTTTTGTGGAGTTAATATTTCGTAGTGTGTTTGTAAACTTTTTTGCATCGTTTTCATTTCTGGAAAAAACCCCTTAATGCATTAGTGTTAGTGCAGAAATGTTACATGTCAAGTTTTGTATGTTTTGTGAAAATCTAATTTAAAACAGTTGAAAATCGAAAGAGACATATGTATTTGAATGATACAATATCTTCCTATACACCGTATTTGTGTGTACAATTGTATTTTTTACTGTATAAAGATAGTGCGTTCTATGTGTAACTCATTTTCGGTAAAAACTCTATGTACCCAGTATATTCTATGTCTGACAGAATAATTTGGCACTTAACATGAATAATTTTGTTTTTTGTGCTGGTAAAAAATATCATATGAGGCGTCTAATTCCAAAAAGCGATAAGTCCACATTTGGTCAAAATCGAAAAAAAAATACGCACGTATTCTTTGTATAATTTTACACAATATGTATTGATCTATAAATTCCAAAACGCGACATAACCCTATGAAAAAAAATATTTTAAGTCTCGATTTATTATAAAAAGCGCCAAGTCCATGTTTCATATTATTTAAAGCTTGGTTGATTTCGCGCGTGTTTAAATCAACCAATAAGGGAACGTTCAATACTGAAAAGGGCGTCTCATATGCTGTAGCATCTGGTAAACTCACGACACTGCCACGAAAATATGTGCCTTATGCGGAATAAATTAAAAAGTGAGGTACAATTAGCGTTATGTCCAATTTTATTTTGCCTATATTTATTACATTTAAGAGTTTTATCGGCTGAAACAAATTGCCATTTGGTTCTAATTTCGACATAGAATACAACGGAAAAAATAATCTCACGTTAAAACAAATAATTGATGCTTGAAACATAAAAAAGTTGTTTCCCGAAAATATTGAATTGTGGACTTGTCGCTTTTTTGTAATTAGAGCCTGATATAATATATGCACATAATTATTATACATATATTATGTATGTACCAAGATTTTGTATTTCACCCGTGTGTTGCAAGTAGAAAGTGTCTCCCCAGCTATATATACTCATTACAAATAAATTTCGCGAATTATCTCATCTGACTTTAAACTCTAATTACTAGCCATTGTCGATTGATTTGCATAATCTAAAAAATCAAACATACAGTGAATCTGTTTGAATAAATTATGAAACACTAAGCCACAAATTATCGGGGTATTACAGCGATTTTAGTAAAGCATCGCTCTACATTCAACATGTTGTTAATAATCTGCACCCTGTCAGATACTGCCATAGTAATACTATCGTGAGACATAGAAATGGTTAATCAACTCCCCATCTCATAAAACTTTGTTTCCACTGTCAAATAATTAAATAATCAGGTACATATTTCGATGCAAAAGGGTTTATATACGTACTTATACAATTTTCTGCTTTCTAGTAGGGTTGGGTAGTACATAATTGTTTTGTTTTTAACATCATAATATTTTCTTTTAACATTTCATTTTTTTTTTACAATTATTTAGTTGGTTTTGGTAATTTGGTTTTGGCAAATAGATAATTTATGATCATTAATAGAATTTAACTTTATTACTTATATGCAATTATTGTGTCCGCTTAATATGAAGTTGTGAGTCTCAGGTTGGAATTCCGACTTTGGTTGTTTATGTTGTTACTTGACATCCATTTCTCATATTTAGCGATGAACATTATACAAATTTCAGTTTTAAATTAGATAATTGTGTTAATGAAAACGGTTTCATAAACCAACTGACCTTTTAGGTTCAAATTGTTTTAACAATTTTGTTTGTTTTTCTTTTTGTGTTACGGGCCTTATTCATAAGACATGCTTATGTGAATAAGTAAGTGGGTTTATTCATTAGGTATGCTTTATATGGAATGGGAAAAATAGTTATAAGGTTATAGCATTTATCTCATAAAGATTCATTCCCATTCCATGTAGGTAACACATAATGATAATGCCCACTTATTTACATTACTATATCTATGCATCAGTGGCGAAGGGTGGAGGTTGGCTGTTAAGATCCGCCATAAATAGTCCACATTAACCCTTTTCAGTCAAATGTATATGTTTTTATTGAAATAAAACTACAATTTACAGATGTTATTGGTTGGGTTTTAAAAATCAATTAAACCCTGTCTTAACCAAACCATAATAGTATTGGTATATTTTAGGCGATATGACAAAATTGTGCACATTAGTTTTATTTCAATGAAAACAAGTATGTATGACTGATAAAGTTTAAGTGTGCAATATTTATGGCGGATCTTAACAGCCTACCTCCACCCTTCGCCTCTGCTATGCATATGACCCCTAAGTCTTTCTATCGTAGTGCATGTGTAATGTTCTATTTGTATGTTAATTCAATGGTGTATTTTAATCTTTCTTCTTCTATTTGTATTCTTTTAACTTTCTGTGCATGCTTATTAATGTTAATGTCTTGTGAATGTGTGTTGTAGCTTGAAAAATTAGGACAGAACGAAATTGCACCCGTGTGGACCAAAATGGATCCCCTACCTGATCATAGCATCTTTACCGCATCTTACCCATCCTATATGGTGGAACATACACCCACCGAACAATCGTTGAAAAGTCCGAAGAACAAAAAAGCACCCATATTTAAAAGATGCCTATCGCGTTCTCTGTCGAGGAATGTCGGCGAAGTCGTGAAAGATATTATACTCACCAGTGATCGATTTTACAATCCTCATCCGTTTAAGAGAAAAGTTCACACCTCTCACGGTACAAAGATTATATACCCTGGCATTCCAGAAGATTTTGAATCGAATCAGAAGATACTGATAGAAAAAAAACGAAATAAATCTTATCTTTGGGATTCGTTGCTATCGCAAGGGGAAAACGCAGACAATGAGAATTTCCCAGAGAGAGAGAACATACATGATGTTAAATATAAAGATAAGAAAACAGTAACGAATGCAATTGAAAGAGAAAAACCTGTTGTTATAGAACATACTATGAAAAGTAAATTTAACGACACGGTGAAAGGTAAATATGATCCGGATTCCTCAATGCCTTCAGTTAATGTATCCGATGTTGATTCTGATGTAGTTTTTCACAGTTCGGAAACAGTGAATGTAAGCCAAGACGCATCGGTTTGCAATCTTGTTCTGGCCGCGCAGCAAGGCAGATCGCTGACAGAAAGCATGTACATGATCTGTCCCGACCTTTGCAAACTGAAATTCGAAGTGCCGAACGATGTAAAAGTGGCGTGCTCGAATTTTATACACTGGGAAAAGTGTTCTTATTACGCGTACAGAAAACCGTTTTCTAATGTGTCCTCAGTCACGAATACGTTAAGTTCTGTGCAAGGCGTCACAAAAAGCGAAGCAGATTTGGAATACTCGGTTAAGCGTGATATTAAAAGGCAGCTGAGTAAGAACAGTACTTTGCCGTTACCGAATTCGGCCAATCTCAACGGTAGCACAAAGAGTTTTCATTCGTGTGAGAATTTGAGTAGTCCAGGCGGCGATACGATGCCTAAGCCGAGTCTTGTGACTTATTTCAGTGCTGAGATATTGTGTAAGGATGATAGCTCTGTTGTAATTCCTTCCGAGACTTCATCGATGCAATTGCATGCTTCTCTCTTCGGATCCACGTCTGACATGGGTAATGATGAAGGTGATACGTTTGCCAATAAGGTGAGTGTGCAAGAATCTCCATTTTATTTTGGCTTTTGGTTTCTTTCTTAATTTGTTTGCTTCTTTTATCTCATCTTTTAATTGGTTTTGGGTGTAATTATTTTTAGTGGCAAATTTTAATGTTGGTGTTTGTATTTATTTCAAAACATAATCTCATAATAAAATTTGGGACCATTTAAACTAAGTATAATAACATATTATACCATTTCCTTTATTCAATGAATAATTCACAAGATTTGAGAATGTAACAATCTGTACATTTTTGAATGTACAAATCAAAGTATCTATGTTTATGTATTATAGTTCAAATTATGTATGTTTTATAAATCCAAGATCCGTTCCGTCGACAAAACCAATCTTGGTTTCATAATATAAATAAACGATTTGGGTTCGACTCCGACTCAGTCCGACCAGTCTTATACATTTTTCAAAATTATGCTATATGATGGCTTAAGCGTCGGCTTATAATGTCGTGGGTCCCAGGTTTGAATCTTTAGTCTGGCAAATACACATGTTGTTTTTCAATTTGTGTTTGGAGCCGGAGTATGGACCTAGGTTGAGCAAGTGGCTAACATCCATTTCTCGTAAAAACAAAATCTGTTAATATAACCTCCACTCCGTGGAGGTCCATATGATCCTCTAAGGATCGAACATAGCTTCATAGTTATTACAAGAGATGAAAACCGTGGAGGTAATTTATCGCTCCTTGAATCAGTTGATTAGATATTTCCATTTTGCAACAATATAAACATCACTGATTTCCGTATGTGTTTATCCTTCCAGTTTGAATTGAAAGAAATGAAGCGCCGGCAAGACGCGGCAGAGGAGGCTGAGAGGTCTCGGTTGGCGGAGATCGCCGAGGCCCAGGAGGCGGCTGCGCAAGAGGAGGAACGCAAGCGCAGGCAGCAGAGGGAAGCCCAGGCCGACTCCACCGATTCACCCCAAGACGCACAGGGTAAACAATTCATACGATACGACACTCTAAAACACCACTTACACAAACCATTTTATTCAGTTTTTAAAATGAACATATTTAAATACCATAGGCAGGTAATTTGACAGGTTTGGTTAAATTTATCGATTTTTAAAGAAAGTTTCTTTCAAAATTATTACAATGAAGTACTACCACGTAAATGCCAATTCAATTAAGAGGTTAATCGAGTCACAGAACCTTTTGTATAGAAAATTAGATATACATACATAATATGTTATATATGTTATTATTATCTAAATGCCTTAGGCCAGATGCTTAGTCATACTTAACTGTTGCATAATGTTAGGCAGTCGTGACACACTGAATAGTATATTGCACATGGAGATATCAGTTAATTTTATTTCACATACATATAAATAAACAAAATATAATAATATATTTACTCGGATTCTGTGTTCAATATGCTTGACAATTTTGATAAATGCCGTATGTGTTTCTCATGTTCAAATGTTAGGTTAATTTAATGGCGTAATCTTTACATCTGTCCCGTGATCAATTAAATATTTCTCGAATACTCCAACTGTAATCTTAAAATTTCTGTGATTTGCAGAACAATCAATTTATTTTTTAATTCTGACAGATTGAAATTTAAAACAAAGAAACACTGAACATTTTATTTTTAAAAAGATTTTTATGGCTTGTGAATTCAATTTAAAGATCACTTGTAAATAGTTAGGAATCTAGTGTTTTAATATTGCTGGATTATACCTAAAGGGTATAATTGTATTTAGGAGGTTTAGTTTCTTAAAAGTTTTAACCAATCTTCACATATTATGACTTGCACTCATTAAATTATTTATGTAGTTATGTGTAATATTTTTTACACAAACTGAAACAAACTGTGAAACCAAATATTGCTTGCTTTTGAGAGTGTACTACCGATGATGATGCCACTTAACTAATACGCAGATGATCGCAAAATAATATTTAATTCACAACCTCTCCGTTCTTTTTACACATGCAAAATCTAGTCCGTCTGCTAATAATAAACACATTAAAATAAAAACCAAAAAGTTTATTTTATATTAACAGCTTCTTGTCTTTTTTGATTCATAAAGCTTATATTCTAAGGCTACGTTTGTGTCGTGACACTTCCATCTTATCTTTATTCCGAGTTTCTGATACGAAATTACATCTATTTGACATTAAATCATTTCAATGCCACGGCTAAGGCTTGCTTTGAATCTATGTAAATTTCTATCGCATTGTTTACAAACAATGCACTTTGATATTTAAAATTATACATATTCCTAAATTGATTGTCATTAATGCATAAGAAATACATGAATAAACTATTTGTTTTAGTATTCAGCACATCTATTCTATACACAAGGCTGTTATCGGCGACTATCGAGGGTAGTTTATCATATTTATGTATTGAGTATTATGGTTGTTCCAAAAAGTTAGCCTAAAGTGTCAAAACTTCCTATCTGGCTCTAAAAGTTAACACAGCCAAGAGGGGTGTTGTTACAACAGCACTTTTTGACAGTTCAGAGTTCAGACAGTTAACTTATTGTAACAATTAACAGCATCAATATATAATATGATAACTTACCGTCGATAGCCACCTATATGACTGACTGCCTTGTGTATAGAATAGATGCGCAGAAGAGACAAAAACGTTGTTAATAATATGCAAGTGTGCTTTTGCGGAATGTAACCGTCGTCTTGCACTTACACCGGCAATATTCATTATAAAAATGCAATTAATTGCCATAGAAGTGTCAACAGATTTTAACAAAGCAATAGTTTCGTCAGTTTAAAAAATTATTGATTTTATATCTGACACTTTTCTTCAGATAAAAGTGTTGCGACACAAGTGTAATTCTTTAGTCGAATGTCGAAGCAGTGCATAAATTATTTAAATATTGTCAGCGATGACGATTTTGTTGCACCACCCTGTGTTGATGACGTGACGTTGCACCGGATTGTGTTTCTTACACTGTTGTGTGTTTCTTTCACGCTGCCTTCATTTTCGAAACGCTAAAAACAAAATGGTGGAAATTAAATAAACAAAAAAATGTCGATTGCGATACGATAGTCATTCGGAGGAGTTCCACTAAGGTGTCGGAGAAAACCCAAGAAAGGCCGCACTCGCAACCAGGTAATGGTTGAAACGTCGCTAATCACGCTTTTCCAATTTTGTCCGCACAACCTTTTTAAGTTTTCACTCATTATTTCCATAGTTTGATTTTTAATTACACAGGACACATTCATTTTAATTAGTCTTGTTATTCCTTTTACAAGCAGTTGACGTTTTACTTATTTGTCTCATCGTAGATGTGATGCTTATTTTTTTAAATACCCTATTTATTTATTTTTATATTTAAAATACAAATTTAAATTTATTATGTATTCATATTATAGTTTATTTTATTTAGAAACAAAACCAATGAAAAATAACATTTTGTGTTTCAAATCGCTTTTTCAATATTGCAAGGTTTTATTGAAAATATAAATATAAAATATCTCAATTTGTGAGAATGTTAATTTAGCATGTACAGTATTTAAATCACAGTTTATAAAGTTCCTTTCTTCAGAGTCTGGATAGCATGGTGGCCATCTTTGTTGTCTCCACGGTTCCTAGGCAACTATTTTCAAAAACCGATTTAATATCTATGGTACATAGATGACATTTTTTGATTTGAGTGAAGTTTTTTTAAATTTTATATTTTAATATATTGTGTGAATTTACACATTAAATTACCTAATTTAATTTTGCGAAAATGCATTTATTGTGTAAAAGTGTATTTATTCACACAGTCATCAGTTTCACCAGAACACGATCTGTTGTTGAAAGTTGACAATCATTAACAATATTAACTTGTAATATATCCTTATTTTCCTCATTGCATCGTAAATATCATTTCCACTGTTCAAACGCACTTACCGTCCGAGTTAAGCGGAATGTTGTCCCATTTAAGCAATGTAAATTACTGTTGGTTTCTTGGTTTGGTTTCCATTCCTTGGGATTTGGCCCAAATAAGTGGATGTCCCAATTAAGCGGAATCATCTATATTTTTTGTTTAAGTCTTGTTGCTAACCTAAAAAAACTTTAAAAAGATACATAAACACCTTTTAATGTTGAAACAGTGAAATGTTGGGATTTCAATGGATGTCAGTATTTATACATTGGTTTTATTCTAATTGAATGAAGGTTTACTACCATATCAGTTATATCAATCCGAATTTTTAGACATTCATATTTTTTATTTGGTCTGTATTTTTTTTTTACGTAATCAATTCTGTGTCTCATTATGTACGTACACTTTGTTTTATGTTATTCCCCATCCGCGTAGAAAAATTAAATATTCTTTGTATGTAAAGCACAGTTGTGTCAGACAGACGTAAGTATAACGCGCTTATGTATGATGTTAATGTTATCTGGAATTTGTAAACTATTGGTGATGGTATGGTAATGTGGTCTTGGCTCTCTTTGACACGAATTATAACCCATGTAAGCACTGCCCGCTCACAGCCCGTGCGATAAACATTTGCTACCCCTGCTAAAAATATAATTGTATTGTCTCTAATCTTGCGTAACATTTTCCTATTTCAGTATAATCAAAAATGTTCTTTCAGGTTTTGGCTGTAATGTCTATAATTTTGTAACATTTGTCACCTATCTGTTTGCATTGTTTCCAAATGATAATTGTTTTTTTTTTACACAATTACATATATAATGGAAACGGTATGAAATTTTGTCATATTATATATATTTATTTATTTAAAAAAGACACATTGAGCACATAGCAAATTATTAATCCAAGACTTTCACAACATGACATTTAGAATACAAAGTATAAGTACCTAAATCAACTAGAGAAAAAAAAGAGATATCAGATATAAATATGTTATCTTTGTTTTGTCACGCTGGCTATTCCAATTTTGAAATACTTACATTGTTTCTATTTTATACTCGATGATAGACGATTGTGACAGGTGTGGATTGGGCAAGGTCAATTTTATTAACTCATTCAGAAATTAGTTACTAACATTAATCGTTCAGTAAAATCCCGTTAATATGGACATGGTTAATTCGAATTTCAGAATTAATCGAAATATTCGATTCGCTAAAATTCATAAAATCTTTTACAATGAATGAACTACAATAGTCACCACTGAAAAGAACAAGAAATTGTGTCAGAAATGGAACCAAAATTTCAAGTCTTTTGTCATATATTTTGTATTTTGTAATTCAAACGTTTTTTTTAGATTTTTGGTCCTGTCGATTTCGAATTAACGGGGTTTCACTGTAATAATAATGTTGCACATTTATCTAAGACCTAACTACCAAATAGCAAGTCCCACACCACGCTACATTTGCTCCCATAGAGCACAGTGTCAGCAGGCAGTTAATTAATTATATTAATAAATCGAACACCGATTTTCCCACCTTTAAATTTAAGGTTTTCTTATTCATGTATCAAATTGGTGCAGCAGGTCTATTCTTAACGGTTAACATTTTGGCACGTTTCTGTTATTTTCAATTGTCAAAATTAGCACGGATATCTTACAAAGAAGACAGTTAATGGCTGCTATCTCTAATTCATAATACGGCGAAAATTTAGGTTAGTTGACATGCCGGTCAAATTCATATATGTTCGTAATGTCGAATCCAGGCGGATAAGACCGAACGAGCGCCATCTAGTTGATAATGAGTCCAACACATTTTGTATTGACACGTCAGACATATCAACATAACCTACAATTTTCTTAGTCATGTCATTGCAATTGCAGCAAAACAGTCAGATCTTGCGTTTTAATTCTCAATATATAAAATTGACATACTCTGTCTCGTTCTCAAAATTAGCATGGCTAAGCGAATTTTTTACATAATTAACCGCTAGTATATACGTAAAGTGATAAATGTGATATATTATCACAATTAGCTCTTTTTTGATGTTAAGTGATATGTCAGAATAGGCCTGCTAAAGCCCTTAGCTATGCATAAATAGAGATGAGAGAGCATATTGAAAGAAAATGTATCAATATTGCTACGTGTCGTATTGAAAAGACAACACTTGGTCTCGAACAATGAAGTAAAATGTAACTGAAGATATTTTTGAATATGTTAATCTTATAAAATTAACAAACGGATGTCACTAATAAATAAAATATTGTTCTTAACAAAATAATTATTATTTGGAAACAAGGTATGGTTTGTTATTTCGTATACAATGTTTATATTTCGAATCAAGCTTATTGGTGGACGAATCAAGAATACTAAACCAATCACAGGTATGTTGGTTAAATTATATTCATGCATTTTATATTGTGGATTACTAACAATTTCAAATAAAAACCTCGTCAATTATTTACTATTGTGGTCGCTTATGGTGTCGGGTATATGTTTCGTTTACAATTTTTATTTTATTGTACATTTAATTTACAATCACACTTATTTTTTACATATATTACTATAATTATTTTATTATTTCTTCAATTTTATGGATTTATTATTGAATTTACGACAGGTTTTTATTTTGCATGTTTTATTCTAATCTTAGTTTATTGTTCATAGTTAATTGTAACCGTTTCAAAATATTTTTTGAATCCCGCATCTGGATCAAATTCTTAATTGTTTTCGATGTCCATTTAGATTATGAACGGAATCAGTTTATAAAATGACTTATTACAATCAATCACTGGCGAGGGGTGGAGGTAGGCTGCTAAGATTCGACATAATTAGTGCACATTAAACTTTGTAAGGCATACTTATTCGTTTTTATTAAACTAAGAATATAATTGATTGCAGATGGTGTTGGTTTGTTTTTAAAATTCAATTAAACCCTGCCTACCAAACCATAATCGATAAAAAATATTCTTCTATCTATAAAATATTTAAAATTATGTATGACTTAATGGCATAATTTTAGATATTTTAAAGATAAATGAATTTACTATGGCTTGGATTAGGCAGGGTTTAATTGAATTTTAAAAACTAACAAACACAATCACACATTGTAGTCTTCAATGAAAAGAAATATTTGACTGACAATGTTTAGTGTGCACTATATATGTCGGATTTTAACAGCCTATCCTCCACCCTTTGCCACTGTAATCAATATGTATTGTCATTTAACTTTTTAATCTTATTGACGCGATTATAAATTATCTGCAGCTTGATTTCAATTAATTTCGTTTACACGGTGCAGAGTACGGGGGTATAATTGAAAAATATTGGTACGGTTGTAATACACATGAAGTAAGTACAATAAGTCGATGGTTTTACGTTGACACAATCTCCAATGAATTATTCTGACCATATAAATAAATTATACGCGAAGCTACTTAAAAACATATAAGATTCAAATAAAGAGAGAAATTTAAAATTATTAGAAACGCAGCAGAGTTATGACTTGTCTTATGGTCGTATGTCATTGGCGGTGGTTGAGACGTGACGCCGTTATTTGTACGTTTATGAAATGCATGCGCAGCGATGGGAGTGGGGCGGATGCAGACTCCACCGCAATCAAAATCCCAATCCCAGGCCATCTCGACTCCTCAGCCGGGGAGCAGCGGAAGTAAGCGGCAAAGCGAACCGCCCATCAGGACCACTCCTGGCCGTGGGGCTTCCAGTGAGTAGAAACTGTGACTCCTCATTAGTCATTCCGAATCTCACATCATTAAATCATCCGGCAACATAATTAGACACCTGATAAATAGTTTCAATTTCATGTGTTGGTAAATTTTATTATATTTCGTATCGGATCAGAGAGTGTAATTTTATAATTTTTTTCAGATTGAATCATATCAAAACAATTTGAAACATATGATTGAAAGCGTCATTTTGGTTTTTTAAATTTGAAAATACATAATACAATACCTGCTACAAAATCTGCTAATTTTACAAAAGAAAAAAAAATTATGGAAAACTAGTTTGTTGGTAAATATAAATAATAATGTTCTATAATAATTAGAGCACATTGACAAGAAGTGTCAGTTATTAAAAATCAAAATCATCCATTCATTTGTTGATTTATAACCAGGGCTTCGAACTGGAACTGAACAGAAAACCAGAAAAACATTTTTTTTATTTGAACTGGAAGGAAAACTGAAATGAAAAAATAATGGTTCGAATCATTTTACAACTAAAGAAATCATAAAAAAACACAAATTTTCAAATAACATTTGATATGGGGTTATCCATATAATATGACCTCCCCCTCTAAGAGTAGCGTAATGGGTCTGAAATACTGTTGATTATTCATGATGAAAGGGCTGGGTTGAAAATATGTCAAAAAATCAACAGAATATAGGCATTGCTTTCTGAGAAGAAAATGTTCTGTTGAAATATAATATTAAAATTGATTATTTTCAATTATAGAGGGAAGGCTGAAAATGTCGCGTGAGGTCATTTATGGATTATGATACCTTAGTACATTTCTACTATTTCTATTTAGGGTTATTGACGTTTTTATTGCCCGATATTTAATCATAGGTATTTGTATTGCTGAATAATGGTGAAATAACTTTACCAAATAAAATCATCTTTATTGGGAGTTCATAATGTTATGGTTAAAAAATACTGTAGGCTTTTAGTTATGGTTTATTGAGGTTATGGGTATAGTTTACCACGGTCATATTATTATATCCATAGCAGTTGCTTCATTTTTTAATATTTGGTTTCATTATGGTAATATACTTTTAGATCTTGAAATAAAACCATGAGGATTATTCTGGAAGGTATATTCTGATATTTTTCAGCATTTTTAATGCATGATCAATCGATTATTTATTATATTATCATATTGTCGCTTATACTTACATATTATTATATTTTAAAGGCACCTGATGAATGTTTTCCTGTTATGACTAAAGCATGTTTTTTTTTGATGTAACGTCATACAACGTGATCTATATTCGAGAATAGACAAAAAATTTAGATGCTTTTACATCTATGTGTGTTAATTTTGACCATGTTAAACAACCATTATTATCTACAAGCTCTCGTATATATATATTTTTTAATGTAATTAGGCGCCTGCTTTGTAATATCGGGTTGCGGTTATGAATACCCGTTTACAAAGACATGTCGCGGTTATAAATTCAGAGGCCAACTGAAACTTGAATATTGTTTTTTTCAATAATCTAGAATGAACCATTCTTTGAAAAGAAAATCTGTTAGGGCGATGTCTTTACCTACCAGAGGCACCTAGCGGAAAACTACGAAGCTTGCAATTTGGGTTATTTTTAATATTTTTCTTTTTAATGTTTTCAGATAAGTACATATTTATTAATTAATACAATTGAAATTGTAAATTATCAAAAAAATGTCCCAAATTGCAAGCTCCGTATTTTTCCGCTAGGTGTCGCTGGTAGGTAAAGACATCGCCTTAATCTCCACTCTTTGGAGGACCCGCACGTTTAAAATTGAATTGTATCGAATTTATTTTTTATAGCAGTTGTATCTGTGTCTAAAGACACCACTGTGCTATTTGTGATTTGTGTATCTATAGCATGCCACGTTGGCGGAAGCGAGTAGGTAAAGTGTTCTTCATTCAGTCTTCATTATGATTGAAAAATTCTCATTTTAATTCTAAACAATGAAGAAAATTGTCTAAAAAATATTAAAGATAAAGGGACTTGTTTTATTGATGGTTGTTTAAGTTAATCTGCTTTTGTATCGTAGTGTTTTAATTCTGTGTGTGCGCGTTATTGTTGTACTGATTGTTCCGTAACCCCGCCCGCCCAGGCGTGTCGGAGGCCCGCTCCCCGCAGTCGGCCACGCTGCCCGCCTCGGCCGGCTCTTCCAAGGTGAAGAGCCGTTCCCGCAGCAAGTCCCCCTTCCGCAGCTTCCGCTGGCGGAGCAAGAAGCACGACGCGTCCACCTCCTCCGCCACGGATGGCGCCCACAGCGACGACGAGGCCTCAGGTAGAGGAAGGGCTCGGAGAGGGTTGGGAGGTAAAGGGACAGATGGACATATCGACAGACTGCCTGCGGTGATCGGACAATTTGCACATTTCCTTTCATTCGCACTAACTAATTTTCCGTATTTAACCTGACTTGTCTTCATTATAATATTGTATCTGGCCTTTATTATATTTTATTATATTTCTTATTCCTCGTAAGCTAGATATGTATTCATAATTGAAATATTTGTGTGGCCAATTAGATCACCAATGAAAAACAAAGTTTCTCTAAAAAAGGAACTTTATGAAAAGGAGAATCCTGTCTTTTCTGTAAGTTAAATACTGCAGAAACCGTCTAGCTTTGAAATCCAAATAATGATAGAACAACCGAAATATTGACTAATGATACACTGACCGTTTAATTTAATATAATTTACATTCAGAAAGCGCTTCCGAGAGTATTGTAAAAACCATTATTTAACTTCTTCGCAATTAGATAGGACATATATAGCTTAGTGGTCAGTGCACATGGACGCAAATCTCGGGGGGTGCAGATCGAACCTGGTGGGGTCATATTTTTTCAAATTATGTATGTTCAATAAAAGAATGTTACATTCTTAAATCTTGGGAATTGTGCATTAAAAAAATAGTCTAATAATTTATATAAAATGGAATTTTAAAAATTGTATGCCAACATATTTTTTGTTTACCTTATGGTTGCTGCATTATTCAGTAATCGATACACAGAAAAATTAATCCGTGAAACAAATTCAATTGGTTATACACTCGCGTTAATTAAAATTATAATAGAGACAATGATTCATATTTCTAAACATTATTTGTGGTGAAACAAAATGTTGCCGATATATTCGATTGTCGTTGTGTCATTATTAATAATATTCTTCAACATCCCAGAGAGTAGGTAATAGTTTTTTGAATACGCCCGCAATAGGTTCTACCCGTGTGCTGTATTGTTTATTTATCATAATGCCATGTTGTTTTTCCATCATTAATTCGCCCATCTTAAAATGTTTACTGATAAAATGGTTCCCCGGTGTCTTCATATTTCTAATATCTTTCTTTGCAGGTATCCAATCATCGGTTTCTGTAATTTGTAACTTATTCTGTAATATGCTATCATTACTAATATATTGCTCTCTCTCATTCATTTCAATATTAACACTTACTGTATGAAAGAGATGCCTAATACCCTTTATTACCCTTGTTCCCGAATTTTAAAAAGTCTTTTTAACCGGTTCTATGCCTTCAGTGGGCTATCTCGACCTATGGGGCCGTAATCGACAGGCCGCACATAGAAATTTCGCGAGTTATCTCGTCCGACTTTAAACTCAAATTACTAGCCACTGTCGATTGATTTGCATAATCAAAAAAAATTAAACACACAGTGACATCTGTTTGAATAATACCAAGTCACAATATATCGGTATTACAGCGATTGTAGTGAGAGCTTCGCTCTACATTCAACGTGTGTCGCTAAAAATCTGCGGCCTGTCAGATAGTGCCATAGAAAAGGGCATATCCCGAGCATTCTTGCAATGTGTCCTATCAACAAGATAATTAACTTTACAGAGGAGCCATTTAATATGTTTGAATTTATGTGATGTATGATTCACATCTTATTTTTCGACCTTCTATTTAAAATAAAGATACGAAAAATTGACGCAGATGGACAAATTTTATTTAAATTTGTGACATTTTTGCTTGTGAAAAGAAAAAGTATTTTCCATAATAAGATCGGATAGGTATGGGATTGTTTAACCCTTTTACTCCCAGCCGATTGAGCCTAGCATATGTGAAAACTCCCAAGCGTTTTTTGATAAAAAATCGTCGATTTAGTTTTTTTAAAATAAATAATTCTACACATGTTTTAAAAATTTGAAACTTTTTTGTGTGTGTTCTCAATGGTGTATAAAGCAATAATAAGTAATAATATTGATAGTTGACATCAATAAAACAAAAGAAAATAATAATGTATCAATATTTCGTCGGTATAGTGGCAAAAGGCGTTAAGTCAAAAAACCTTGTTTAGAGATAATCGTCTTTTTCTAAATTCAAGAAATTGAAACCTCTTTATTTAATTAGTTTAAACATTTTTACCTAAACTTGCTACTTTATGATATTCGGTAATCATTTATGAATTCGATTTGAGTATTGTCAAGTCTTTTTTATAGTAATAATAATTAGTTTTTTGAGTTTATTTACAAAAAGGTGAATTAACGTTTTTTGCCACAACGATTTTTGAGTTAATAGAATAAATAGTCAAACATAAAATGTTGTAGTTGAGTAGTAATACATTGGACTCTAATCATAATAGAAACTGGCCAATTTAAAATAAAATTAAAATTAAAACAGAAATAATATTAGGTAGGTGGATACTATTAGGTAATAATATTAGGTAGGTATAGAAGTAATTTGATATTTTTGTATGTAAGATTAGTAATAATCTTGTTTCAAATTATGATACTTTTCATCTTTATTAAAAATAAATTTGTGTAGCTAAGTACTAGGTAAAAATAATAAAAAGAATACATTCTTATTTAATTTATTTATCAGAACATTTGATTAGAGGTGGATAAACGGTATGGGGATGATGATTACACAAAAATAATTTATGAAAACAATTAAAATTAACAATTATCCTATAAAATTAATTAAGAAAACTTAAAATATAATTAAGAGATCATTTCCGCTTCATCATAGCCAACCTCGAAGGGTTCGAGAACAGTATTTAATTTATTTATTAGAAACATCGGATAACAGGTGGATAAACGGTATGGAGATTTAAGTCAGAAATTTGGCAAATACTTTCTTTTAATTCATTTTGATAACGTGGTATGATATTGAATCCTTGCGCAGTTTGCCGTCACCAATTCGTACCCTTTGGGTTTTTGGAGCAGCACTGTCTGCATTCCTTAAAATAAAATCCCCTTTGCGCTCGAAGCTCTTTCTTCGTCTTCTTTGGCCATATCCGCCCCGTAATTGGAGCATATGGACACCACGCGGCGCCTCCAAGAATCCTTGTCGCTCGCCAGTCTTTCTGCTCCGTTCCAGGTCAAACCAGTATCCCGTAGCTCCGCCGTAAACACTCTATAGATAGTATTTAGCGGCCTTCCAGGACGCCGGAGTCCGGTCGGCTTGAAGAACAGGCAAGCCTAGTTGAGGTTCTCTTCTGGCATCCGCAGCACGTGGCCGAGCCACGTCCAACGTCGCATCTTCACTCTCAGCGTGATGAGAAGCTGTTTGATGCATTATCTTATCTCCTCGATCCTAAAATCATACCACCCCACACCCAGTACTCATCGCAAACATCTGTTTTCGAAGCTCAGTATACGGTTTCTCTGAGCCTTCGTAAGGTGCCATGATTCGCTACCGTAAAGCAGCACCGTCAGAATGCAAGCGTCAAATAGGCGGCATTTGATTTTGACCGAGTACAATCGTGAGTCCCAGACATTTCGCATCGAGTTGAATGTTGCTCCAGCCATTCCCATTCGGATAGCGAGCTCTTTCTGTAAAATGCTATCTCCCGTGATGTGTACCCCCAGGTACTTGGGAAAACCATGACCAGATGAAGTAGAAAATACTGACATTGTATCCGACTGGCGATTCAATACAAACAAGATGAGCCCACCCCGGGTTTAATGATTAAACTATCAAGTTTTCAGTTTCCAATTTCATTCCCATTTGACTCATTATTTTGGTGCTGTTGTCACCGCAAGTATTATGTTCGTCAGCGCATGATTATCGGCATATTCTCCAAGTCAATTTCATCATTTATCGATCCGTCTTCTGTAATCAAATGCATGTTAGCATTATAAAGATGAAAGTAAATCAAGGGTAAAGTACCTAAACACTTTTTCATCTACAACTTATATTATACTACCTACTAAAACCTTCCTGAGGCTATAATATAATTTTTAAGTACCTAATGAACGAGCTAAAAAACTTTGTCCTACAACTTATTGTCCTACAAACCTGTTGCCATGAAAGTAGTAGGATTATTATTAATATTGTCTCCATCCACAACATCACTTTGGTGTGCATCATCTAAAATATAAATAAAACATATGCGTTAGTAAGGATGTCTTTCCGATTACATAAAAATACGCCATAGAAACGTGATATCAGTACACAAATAATCAATAATTGTAGAGCAAACTTCATTTTGAGGTTATGTTGAATTAAGTTGCTTACCTTTTACATGCTCCCTTATTTTATTCTGTTGCCCATACAGAAACATAATATTTTCCAATCTAAAAATTATACACGTCGATAAAACCGATTATACAATAGATTACAAGCACAATTGTAGAAAATATGAGATATATAAATACGCGCGAAACGTCAACATTCAGAACCAACTGTCAAATGGTTGCAAGCTGTATGTGGCATAGACAATAAGTCAATATAAATGACGGACAAGTGACTAGAAGCTTGAAGCCAAATAACGTTAAGTCATCTTATTGTTATTTGCCACTATAAAGTATGAAAGAAAGTGACTTAATACGTATTGAATTCTTTAAATTATGTCACAACTACATGGACTTTGGCGGAGCTTGTTTTTTCATACGATAGAGCGTGTTAAACTTTATCATTCTGCATTCATAACTCAAATCAGCCAATTTTTGACTTATCGTCTTCTGCCACTATACCAACGATTTATTTAGAAATGAATGGATAAAACTATGTTTGAACTACAAAACAAGTGTGACATTTTTTTATTTATAATTGATATACCAAATTTTATAATATAATCTATTCTTATCTAGTAACAGAAAAAAAATAAACATATTATTATTTCTCAATGAAATAGAATTTTTATAAAGTAATCAAAAAAAAATCGTATAGTGTCAAGGTATTCAAGAATATGATTCAATTCACGAAATCGCAAGAGAATTCGATACAGTATCGAGGACTAACTGATATGGGAATGAAGTAATTTCAAAAAATAAGTTTCAAAGCACTAAATCATTTATAATAATATTTATTCATGTATTTTTTCACCATCCTACCAAAAGTACAGTGGCATCCATTGTTTGTTCAGGTCAGTTCATAAAAATTACAAAATTCATTTTGTAATGTGATATATGAATCATAAAACAACTAAAAGAAATATCAGAATTTAAAATATGTCATAAAAATAATGTTTTATTATTTTTATGACACTCTTTGGTCTCAAGTTCAACAGCAGAGCAATTATGACTTGTGAGTTATTAGGGTGTGACATAATTATAAACAATGCTGACACTAAAATAAATGTTACTCACACCCAACACACAGTGAATATAGTGCTTTGTCTACACGAGACGAAATATGACGGGAAAACATTTGGAATAAATCGTAAATTTGGTTCCAAACTTTCGGCTGATGGATCGGCCCAGATGGAGTTTTCGCATAGGTATGGTGGGCCGAAATATCGGCCGAATGGGAGTAAAAGGGTTAAGTGTCTATGGCCAATAAATTGCTATAGTTATAATCACATCTATTGGCAAAATATTAGCTTTGACAGAAATGTCAGATGGGGACACATTGTCAGAATGCGTGCGATATTCTGCTTTTAAATAATCCAATTGTATTGTCAAACTAATATACAATAAACCCTGTTAATACGAACACGGTTAATTCGAAATCTGCTGTAAATCAAAATTTTTACTCTTTTTGCCATACATTTTGTATTTCGAATTTTTTTTCGATTTTATGTCACGTCGTTTTCGAATTAACAGTGTTTTACTGTAAATATTTTAATCTCATTACATTTAGTATATTATTTTACATTGTTATCCACTATACTTAATAATATTCATTTCGGTTTTTACTAACCGACTATGCTATTAATACGTAATCCCTTGCACTAAATACACTAACACACTAATTCATTTGTCAAAAAATATGTAATTTGAATTAAAAAAAAAATCTCAAATTTAGGTACTATTACAATAATTAGATTTAAATGTGTGAAAGGTAATAATTATTTTATGAATATAATATCTACTAATATTATTTCCTTAACATGACTTTAATACCTAATTCATAAATGTAAACTATTTTTTATTATTATTCAGAGTGAAATATTTTAAAGTTATAATATTGATTTATTATAAATTTATGTTGCTAACAAAAATGTTTCATCGTTTTTCATTTGTCGTTGTACCTATATTATAAAATGTCATTGAGCCAAGAGTCAAAACATACCACCACACCGTTATCCATAGTGATAAAATAATAATTCGTAATTTAAAATTGCAATTATGTAATTCGAATTATATTTGTTTGTATATTTTCTCATTGTGCTTTGTATGACAATTTGTAGAAGGACAAAGCCCGGGCAGCGATGACGATGGAATTGAAGGCATTCTGGTACGGAAACACGAATGGGAATCCACAACTAAGCGAGCATCTAACAGGTTTGTAATGGTGCTTTATACTTCTCTTTATCCTGTTACTAAAATAATAAAATTTAAATTTACTTTACCATCTGCAAATATGTCTTGACCTTACTAGAAGGATCCTTGATTGATTATTTACTAGAAATATAAATGTTAGCCACTTGCTCAACATAGTGGGCCCGTGTTTTGGGTCACATTAAAAAACAAAATGTGAATTTGCCAAACCCCAGAATTTGAACCTTTTATATAAGCTGATACATTACCACTCATAATGCAATGTCGTTTTTTTTTAATTACACAAGTACATACAGTGCTTTTCATAAACATCCGAAACATAGAAAAACGTGGATCTTTAACCCATAACCATCACATTCCGAACGCAGTACTTTATCGTTTAAGGCGTTTAAGCTAGTAATGCACTCGCCAATTACGATAAAATTTTCTAACAATATACAACTGAGATGTTATTTCCAATTCCGTTAATATTTTTCATGATACGCCTTAACAATAGGTACCAATCACTTGGTGTTCACCACGTATAATAGATATTATTTTTATGACACGTGTCTCACTCACCATAATGAGTTTTTTCAAGTATGACTTGAAAAGCCATACAATAAAAACACCCATTTAAATAAAATAAACCCATTTTACGAATTATCATGGATTACTGCCACGTAAATGCTTAATCTCTTGTAAAGAATAGGTACCAAACCTAATTCCTACATGGAGTAAGAATTTAATTATTTTTTTATGATCATTATATTTTATTAAATGTCATTTTGTTAGCATGTTCAAGGGGTTGTCGTTATCCGAGGGTAATTGAACTGAAAAAATACCTCTTAAAGCGAATCCGCTTAAAACGGGGACCAAAATTACTTGGTAAATGGATTTAATTGGAACACGTTTAGTAAAGAAAAAGACATGTGAGCAAGACAGAAATAGTGTAGGAGTGTAGGATTGGCAGATTGAAAGTGACAGTTGACGACTGAGCTATTGCGCTTGTGTTTTTTATGTGTTTTTTATATGTTTTTTTGCATCTCCCTGCAAATTCGTAACTGCCGGGACTCAGATAACAAATACTCTGATAATGAGGACCCCCTGTAGCACCCATTCAGTGGACAATATAACGGTAGATCTATTGTTTAATAATATATTAAATTGCTTGTTTGTGACAGATCATGGGACAAAGTATACGCGGTAGCGAAGGACAATAAAATGTATTTCTACAAAGACAGCAAGACATACAAATCATCGCCCGACCAGACGATACGCAGCGAGCCTCCTCTCGACCTGTCCGGTTCCACCGCCGACGTCGCCTCAGACTACACCAAGAAGAAATACGTCTTCAGAATCAAGTATGTACACCCAAGCATATGTATATTTCCTAACAATGTGTATTTCTAGTTAATATCCTATATGTCTTTTCCCTGTGCCAGTGTAACAACTATCTTAGCGAGAATACTTATATAGATGTATTGATAGATAGTGCGTCTAATATTCATGTTGCAGTAAAGCCATGTTGCTTTATGAAAGAATTATTATTGTATTGAGTATATTATGTATGTACTGATGTTTACGTTTGATTGCAGATTGTTGTCGGGAGGCGAGTTCTTATTCCAAGCAGCTGATGATGCGGGCGTGAGCACCTGGCTGGCGGGTCTGGGAGGACAGGCGGCAGCCGCAGGTGGGGCGTCGGCCCGAGCGCAGACCCTACCACCACCCCAGAAGGACGAACAGAAGCGACGCTCTTTCTTCACTCTTAAGAAAAAGTAATTGACCCCTCAATTATCATTTCAGTTTGATTATCAACCACTGCGGATGTCATGGGCATCCATGTCTTATTCTATTGATCATAATGACATCCGGATAATAGAAAATCGAGCTTCTACATTTATATCCGAGTTTATAAGAATTTTCTACTTTTCAATAATGATTGGTTTTAGATCGAGAAAGCTTGAATTTATGTTAGTAAAAAAATTACATTAAGTTTCACTCAAGGAGTCCAGAAATTATTTAATGTTGAACAGGTATTTCCAAGATTAACTGTGCATATCTCGGAAAAGAAAATTATCGTTGTATTAACTTATACTACATACAATGTATTACTGAACCGAAATATTCTCATTATAAAGCAAATATAGCAGTGGCGAGGGGTGGAGGTAGGTTAAGATTCGACATCTACCAGTGCCATCACCAAATTGTACTTATTCTTAGTTCAATGAAAACAAATATGTTTGACTGCCAAAGTGTGCACTACTTATTTTGGATCTTAATAGCCTACATCCACCCTTCGCGACTGAAATGTAGACAATGTAAAGATATGCTGTGCAAAATAAAGTTTATTAGGTTCATTATTACAATACCACATTAATAGCCGCATACTGACTGAGCGAGCGGCCTCACCATAGATAACATATGTGAAAGCCTCGCGAGGCAAATGCTTTGTCAGTCAGTACGCGACTCGCCCGAGGTAAACGCATGCGCCACCTTGCCTTATTTTTCACTAATTATCACTGTGCCAAAAAATATTTGTTACTTCTTCATGGAATAACTCTTGCTGGCGCAGTTTTGGGAAAAAGATGACATTAATTTTTTCCAAATGTCCCTAACACTCTTTTGGCATGGTTACATGTAAATTGTACGTATTACATTTCGACATCCACAACGAACAAAGCAGTAACTCACTTTTGGTCATTTTTCTGGAGAGCAAAATGAAAGTTTGAAAAATTCTCATATTGTAACGCAAAGAAGAAAGTATCTGGTAATAGGGTTAAAATACGTTGTTAGTGCTGGTAATCAAGTATATTAATGTTTTATCTCTGTAAAACAACCGGAAGTATACTTTTTATGAGTTCCGACTTGTCGTAAAACAGCATATTTCCAAAGAATAGTGTTGTAACTCATATTACAACTTTTTTCGTGAGATGATTTCAAATAAAAAAATATTTTTTCATGGAATATTGTTGTAACTTAACTTTAAAACCATCGCAGCATATGGGTACATACAGAAAACTACTCTATTTTTGTTCTGGCCACCGCAATCATCAGAATAAAATACAAACGATACACCGATGACTTAATATAATAGAATACAGTTGTAATTCATTATACAGCTATTTAACATGTATGCAGTTCAATATTGTGAACTGATAAGATGGAGTAATTCAAGTTATTATTTTCTTACAAGTTGAAATGCAAAAAAATAATAATTACAACCTTTTTCGAGTTCATATCTCTGCAACTGGTACTGGAATACATAAAGATACAACGTTAATACAGACAGAGAGTATTTTTTTCTTAGTATGCGTGATGTAACTCAAAACAGCCAAAAAGTGAGTTACTGCTCTGTTTGTTGGGGGTGTCGATTTCACCGTAGCGCAGTAAGCCGCGAGCTTTCTTATCGGAAAAAGAATTATGGCCGTATACTATATACTGTCTCCAATTTTATTAGATTCAATATGAACATTAACCTTTTCTACTCGAAAAATTTTTTATAGGTACATACCACCCACTCGAGACTTTTTTCCGTAAATAGCATAATTTCAATATAAAACATTTAATTGGTGAAAAAAATGTAAAATTTTTTTTTTTTTTTAATTTCTATAAAATAGATTTATAATGAATATACTGTACTTATTTTTAGTTTATTTATAATTCTTCATTGTGTGGTATTTCACAAAGCAATCTCCAATATGTAATCCTGGCTTATCACAGAATCGTAATGAAATAGCGGTATTTAGAGAAGTGGCTATAAAGTGTAAATCGTCCATACATATAGTTATGACTGTAAATATGATCCAAATGATTTGCCTTCCAATACACTTGTAATATAAGCAGCCGTCTCGTAAATTTTCTAAATTAGTTTCGGGCTCATAACAACTCATTCCCAGTGCGGTACACATTATCAAAAGATTTCTCAAAAAATAATAAATCGATACGTAATAATTTTCATTTGACTCATTAGAGTATTTCACATTATATTTGTAAGGTTCTGAATCGGCATAATATAATAGTAAGTATTGTCATCAAAAACAGTCTATTCAAATATAAAACTGTAAACTATACGAGACGCCCCTGCTCAAGCGAGAACCAATAAAAAAAATAAACACTTCAAAATCATGTGTGACAAACAACTTCAGTTCACTCTAGTCTGGGAACGTTCAATAAATAAAATTTATGTGACAAAAAAACATTGCTTGCAAGCAAGCGACCTACGAATAAAAAAAGAGAAGATTCCGATAAAAATACTATGTAGAAATTACGCACGCAGTATTCTTTTGCCGACTTCTTTCTCAGATAAATGTAATAACCTATTATTATTCATTCTAACTTGATTGAAATCGCATTATAAAAATTGCTGAAAATATTACAAAAAATGACTTTAATGGCGTGCCGCCGCTACGGCGGCACTCGAGTAATACGGGAAACTTCTAATGCCGCCGATATGGCGGCACTCGAGTGTTAAGGGTTAATTCAATTTTCATACCTGATTTTGGCAAAATTCAAGAATGAAAAGAAAGACATGAAAAAATTACGTGTTCTGTATTTCTAATTTAATTACATACCTTTCTACTGTGTTTCTCTTGTATTTCAGTAGTTTTTATTACGTATTTTGTAAGTGGTTTAGGTAAAAGTCAGTTTACAGGAAGCCAGATGGGAACCGCGCCATTTTCCATGGCTGATTTTGGCAAAATTCATGAATTCAAGAATGAAAACCTAGCCTAACCTAACAAATTATCCAGTATATCAGCTATGCTCAAAATTTGGTTGCCGCTGGATTCCTGTAAACTGACGAGAACCGTGTTTTGACATGGATTTTATCTTAGTACTATACGGCCCAAAGAGGTTGGACAGTCTTTAAATATACTACCATATATTTCCGATACAACATTTTACAGTGAAGTGTAATACGGCGAACTGCATACATACAAATTTCCGCACACGTTTTGGCTTAGCACCGTCGATATGTCATTGAGAAATTAACTCTACCGAAATTGAAATAAGGGTAATGATTGTAGTGTTTATTTTGCGAATGATATGGTTTAAAGTATTGGTCAATCTAATCTGGTTGTCTCTATTATTTGCAGCTAAACTTCTGACGGATCTTCCTCATGAGACTCGAGATTCACAGAAGACAGAAGTAACATCAAATGGGATTTGACATTATTAGAACTATTTATACTGCGTTACATTTCAGCAATATCAAAAAAAAGTATTTGAATTATTGACATCGTCCTACAGTAAAATCTCTATTATATATCTATTAGTCTCATAATGCGTCGCAATGATTTCTCGTCTATTTCAAACTAAAAATTGATCTATGACTCGCTCCGATGAAATGTTGAAATACGACTGAGATACGATTGGACCAAATATCGCGCGGCGGAGAAGGTGGCCATGTTCTTTGTGCGCCCCGGACGCGTTTATTACAATATCACCTATGTTTTGACACAGTCTTGTACTACAGACGGTGTTTTAAATGATTTGAAAAATTCTATCGCATCCACTCATATCCAATGCATAAAAAAATATGAGAGGAGGGTTAATGTTATTAATTGTAAATTAAATTCCCGAAAAACAACCCCCCACAACACACTTTTGAAACATCTTGACAAGAAATTTATCTTAAAATCGATTTAAAGATATTTCGCAATTATAATTATTATTATTATTATATATATATATTACATTTCTAAATTGGAAAGATATATATATATTATAGAAAGAGTATGTCTATAAATTATTGAACTCATAATATATGTATGAATATTAAAAAAAATATTGATGTTTCACGCAAGCTAGCATATTACATTCAAACTCAAAAGTTAAAAAAAAATAATTGTTAAGAAACGTCTATCTGGAATTTTATCTTCTCTAAAAGCGCACTCATGTTATCGAAAAAAAAATTTAAAACGATGCAGTAATTTTATAATATATTTAATTTAAAAATATACTTTTTAGCTTATATTGTAATTGTACTGCCAATATATTTGTCACTGTAACTGAATTTCTTTTGTATTTTTATTATTATAATTTGTAGTGACGGATTGTATTGATTTTTTACTCTGATAATAAAGTCGGCTTTTGGGTTCCCCGTGGACCCATCCGCAAGAATTGAATAGTATATAATTATATTGTGAAAAAGGTAATTTATATGATGAATAATAGCAAAGAGTAATATTGTTTTGATATTTTAATCATAGTGGGCTACCGTTGCTTATGTATGGATGTGTTCAATTTCGCTGCTTGATTATCTTTGACCAAATCAATCAATCTAAGTGTTATTTTTAAATTAGTTTTGTTTTAAATAAGGAAAAAAATATATAATAAAAATGATATCACAAACATCATATTGTTTTTTATGAGTTTTTTTTTAATAGTCATACTATCATCTTGTTGTATGTACAATGTTCATGGTAGTTTTAAGGAAATATGTTTGGTTCGTCACAATTTTATAATAATATATTCTCTCCGTACTGACTTTAAAATACCTTCAATGCTTGTAAAATGTGATTTATTTAAAATCTGACAAAATAAAAATTTGACCAGTAACACATAATATTATAATGTTTAAATATTGATTTCCACTAGCCCATACTATTATATTTTTTATTAATATATTATCATTTAATTTTCATAGAAACAGTGTCTAAAAATGCAATAATATCTCACAATTTACAATATAATAAAATAACTTCCAATTATCAAAATAAATCAGTGAATTTCCCAGTAATTAAGATTATTCTTATTTTAAAACTGGCAACAAAATATGTAAAGAGTTGTCTATGGATTTAGGAAGGAAAAAAATATTGAAAATAGTGAGAGATTATTGCATTATTATATTAACTCATTAAACTGTCATCAGATTATTATTTAAAAACTATAACTTGCTTGCCTTTTCTACTCGTAACATTCTTAACATTGTCGAAAGCATGATTCCAATAATATTATATTATAATAGAGTAAATTTGGTTATTTGAAAAGATTGAATGTATGTATTTCAAATGTATATTGCTCTGCCATAAATGTGTGTTTGTAAAACTATTGCCAGTGAAGAAATTTCCTTTTAGACACTGTTTCATTCTAAGGAGTATTTATCACTCCTTATTACAAAAAAACATTCATACTTCGTGCTTTTTTTTTAAATATTCATTTTAAATAATATAAAACCTTGCTTCTATTATTTATAAGACTCTCCGAGTCATGTAAGTTGGTTGAATTTTAATTAAATACAACAATGGCTTATGATTTTGTTTTATTAATTTAATCCCAATAATAAAATGGCAAATATAATAATTAATTTTTAACAATAATTGATTTGCCTTTTTATTGTTTTAAGTATCCCCATTAACACACACACAAACATCACAAATAATAAAAAAGCTTTTCTAATAACTACACAAAGTTCGCTTAATTAAAATTGAGCTACTGAGGATTGCACTGCGTATTACAAGTGCACTTGGTAACCAAGCTGAGTAAATCAATTTCAAAGTTAAATATGCGATTGTAAATTCTACATAATTGTTTTTAACATTCTGTAATTAAGCTAACTTTCTAAAATAAATATAATAATGTTTTCAACGCTTGAAGGATGAAACACTGAAACATTCAAAATATATATGGGTCGCTTTGAAAATAGTAATGACATTTTATACATACACCATTTCCATACGATATTATCGTCGGTATTTTGTAAAAAGGGCAAATCAACCATTTTGGCAAAATCGAGATTTTAATGAAAATACAATATATACCCCACTAGCTTTGTTGTTGTGTAAAACGGCGAATTTTTATCTCCACAGGAAAGTTCTTAAAAATGATAATCGACTAAAATTAAATTAAATAAAATTACGAAATAAAAAGCAAATGTGACATATTAGGCATTTTAAAATATTATATAATAATACATATTATAATGACGTATTCTTTCTAAGCTTTATTATAAACTTGTTAGATAATTATAATCATCTACAGGTAAAAAACAAATAAATGTCAAAAGTTAAAAATCCTCCTCCTGTAAAGTAGCATTTTGGTTAATTCGCCCTTTTTACAAAACACCGACGTTATCTACTCCAATGTTGTAAATAAAGTGCTTATTATAATCTTTTCATACAAAGCAGTTATAATATGTTTGAATCCCGTTTCATGCATAAGTACGTATGTGACGATGTGAAAACTACTTATAATCGTTTAATCCCCAGTACCTCAATTAATTGTAACTACGTATTTCAAACACATGATATGTTTGAAAAAATATCCACTTTATGGAATATGGTAAAATTGACTCGATTTACTGGTCGGATTAATAAATGATTTAAAAAAAATCTTTTAATATGTGTTGAGAAAAATACTTTGATGAATTTAGTAACCGTACTGAGAAGCTAATTGATCCACTATTGTTATTATGTTTTTACGGATTACACATTTTCTGTCAGCGTGATTGTAATCTGTAAACATTCTTAGTGAAATTGGGTAAGAATATTATGATAAATGCATAATTTTGAGTACCTACCGAGAAATGGGGAATATATTATTTTACCGTCTGGCTCAATAAACTGAGGGTCAACTACTGTACTCATTTTTACAATGTAGTGAAATCGACAGCAGACATTGTTAAAGTGGAAAACTATCGACATTTTTGAAAACTCGTTACAGGTATTCAAGTGTAATAGCCATTGAAATACTCTCTATGGGTGCAAGTAAGAGCAGGTCAATGTATAACACCACCGCCACCGTTAGAAAAGTTTGGTTTATTAAAATTAATATCAATCATGTATACCTGTTATGAAACGTATTTGGCAGAACTGCAGGACATGTGGTGACGTGGGACCAAGTATTAGAAAATTATTGTAGACAACTATAATACTGCTTGAGAGACAGGTATTGTAAAAAAATGGAGAATTGTTGCAATACAATTATTAACGGTGTGTAATACCCCGTTTACACGTGCATGGATATACTGCTGACAATACGTATTATCGCGGCCATAACAAGAAAATCCACATGTAAACATGTTACAAGATTGCATGCATGAATCAAAAAAGTTCAGAAGCTTCAGAATTTTTAAACGACAGTTGCGATTTCTTCTATATCTGCGTCTGCGCAGTAGAACGATAGTGGCAAACCTGCCGGTAAAAAATTAACTACGCGCAGACTCATTTTGAGGTTAACCGATTTTCACGACCTGTGAAATCGTACTATAAAATGACATAATCGCTTCTCGTTTACTCTTGAAGAATGAGATTGGACAGACAGTCTGCACTTTTACGTGTAAACAGTTATTATTGTGATAGTTTAAAATATCGCTGCAAGTAAATCCATGCACTAGTTTTATAATCTGGTGAAAGTTGAATCTTGTAACCGAATTATTGGCCCATGTTTTATCGAAATTTCATTTGCATTTTATCTGGAGGTATCAAGATACTTTTTTAAGAAAGATAATGATATAACCAATAATTGCGTTTGAAACAGTTCTCTTGGATTTTAATTTGAACCTGGTCCATGGATCGAAAGCATGAGTCTCAGCCTCTATCTCGGCAGCACTGTCATATAATAATAATCTTGTCAGCAATTACTGTACGAGTCCTGACATGGCAATACAAGATGACACAGAATCGTATTGAGGGTACTTAAATTTTTATATTTCTTACACCAACAAACTGACACTTTTATTTAGTTTTACATTTTTATTTTTTAGCATGAATAATTCACATTTAAAAATAATAGTATAAGGGCTATTGGAAATTATGTTTTAGTTTTTAGTATAGAGAAATTTGATGAAATATTATTATAATTCGATTGGTAAGTATGATATTATGTAAAAGTGTTGGTTTGTCAGATGTTTGTATGTAATGCGCTAATTTTGTTCATAAATTTTATTTTTTACAAAAGTAGTTGTAAGATATGATATATCACAAAATTACTATCGTAGTTACACGTTTCAATTTGTCTTATTTACGGCAGTCACCCATTTTGATATCGCTGCCGCCTTTGGTAGAATTTTCAGAAGCTTTCAATGTTTACCAGCGTTAACGAATCAATTTTTTACTTTGCAATATCAAATTATTTTGTTAATAAATTAATTATTAACAACATGCGAAAGATTCAATGACAGAAATTTGGTAAAAAATGAGGAATCGCAAACTCGGGTTTCGTATTTTTTTAGTCCCGGGATTTGATGATAATTTTTTTTATTCTAATGGAAAAATAATTTGAATTTCTATTAACAAAGAAAAACATTAGAAATCTCATAACTAGTAAAACTCGCGATTGATAATTTAATTTACATTACGTTTGTTAATCTCTGATGTGACAAAATTGTTATTTTAGAGAAGATAGAGAACTGCTCTATTAGCACAAACATTACACTTGTGTGTATCTTGATTTATCTAAAGACTCCTGATTATCCGGTCTAATGGTGGGGATAGGCTACACGGATAATCCGAACTATGGTTTTTCTTCTTTTTAAAATACTACATAATCTACATTCGTACAACAGACAATTATTTTAACATGTTTAATACTCATTATTTATAAGAGTGAGTTTCGTTTGTTTGCAGGAATCTGTTAATGATTTTCTAACATCTGTTCGAATTTTCTTAAGAGCTATTATATCGTTATGTATACCGTATCGTGCACAGATAATCGGGAGTTTACTGTATGTATATAGAAAATTGAAGGTTTCACTAAAATGTGTGGTGTAATAGATTATATAAAATGCTCATTTTAACAAAATTGTTACATCAGAGGTTTTAACAGCTTGATGACATTCTGATTCCATAATCCAGTCATGGATAATGATCAAAATACACTTTTAGTTGACACAAATAATGTCATTTTTGTAATCCCGGGATTGTAAAATATCTGTTGAAATAAATATTATTAAAGAGGTGGAATTATACTAGGGTTTGTATCCAATCTCTGGATTGAAAAAAATAGAATCCCGGGATTACAAATAAAAACATTATTTCTGTCAACTAAAGCAGTAGATTCCGGAATCAGAAATACATCATATCGTCACTGTTCTGGCAGAAGACACTAATTCGAAAAAATGACATTGAGTTAGTTATACCAAAATGTTCCTTATTTCAAACTTTACCGTCTGAAAACCTTATTAATAAATAAACAGTCTTTATTTTAAAGTCATCCTTTTTACGATTACTTAATAAACTCACATGATAGACCATTTCAAAGATTTTAACAATTTCAAAGTCAAATTACTCAAAACTAGTATTCTCCATTTGGTGTGTTCTGCCAGAACACAGACGATATTTTCTATATTAATTTCTCGCAAGAGGTTTGTGCCAAGAGAACATATTAAATTTTGCACAAATTCTGCATTTGACTTTAAAACTTGAAAAATCGTATTTTCTTGAATGCACTAAAATTTTCAAAGACTTCTCAAATTGCTAATTATTTATGACTCCTCACCGTTTAAAAATAAGTGTAACGTAACTAAGTCGGTATACAATATACCAATTAATAGGTATCTACTATATCTGTTAGAATATATGTAAATGATCGTTAGATTCTTTTCATACTAGAATAGATTCAGTAACAAATTATGTGTAATTCTCATACTAAAATATCAGTATAATAATAAAAGTATATACATACAATAAACAACTATCAAACAGCCACCGAGGATTTGTATTTTCATTTTTATATTGTAAGCATCTAGTACTAGATGTGTGTAAGTAAAGTATATAATATGAATAGGGTTCAAATGAAGATGTGTGTTTCCTATAATTATTTGGGAGCGATTTTCAAAATATTTATTTCATCACAAAAGACCACTCTTCGATGGACCATTCCGAACTTTTAAACTGGAAACTGGAGTGTACATATATAATATAATATATATTATATTTTTTTTTTTTCTCAAAAATCAGATTTTTAAATTTACAAAGAGTTGATACAGAGTTTGTCCAACAGATATTGGTTTTTTTATTTATTTTTTTCGACCATGTCCGATCCTAATAGGATCATAATATGGGCCTCCACAGAGTAAAGGTTTGTTTTAATAGATTTTTTTGTCTTTTACGAGAAATGGATGTCAGCCACTTGCTCAACCTATTAGGTCCATACCCAGACTCACACACAAATTGTAAAACAGTATGTGTACTTGCCAGACCCAGGATTCGAACCTGAGACCCACGGCGTGATAGTCCAACGCTTAAGCCTCGCGGCCACCGTGGGTGTCTTGTTGTCCTGTGTTGATTACTTATTACAAATTGCAAGATTGGATCAAAAGATTTCAGAAGCATCTGAATTTTCACGTGACAATTATTAACTGGATTGTGCAATATCTACGCTTACGCAGTAGAACGATAGTGGTGAACCTGCCTGTAACAAAACTAACTTCACCGCGCAGACTCATTTTGGGGTTAACCGATTTTCACGACCTGTCAAATAGTACCATACAATAACAACATCGCATCTCGCTTACTCTTGAAAGATGAGATTGGCGAGACAGTCAGCACTTTAACAATTAAACAGTTATTATCGCGATACTTTAAAATACATACTATTCGTGCAAGTAAATCCATGCATGTGTACAGGCGCATTATAGCGCATGGATTCACTGGCAGCAATAGTGAGTATTTTAAACTACCGTGACAATAACTGCTTACACGTAAAAGTGCTGACTGTCTCTCCAATTCATTCTTTAAGAGTGAGCGAGACGCGATGTTTTCATTGCAGGATAATACATGTTAACCCATACTTTTTCATGTTATGGCCTCGATAATATTTACTGTCAACAGTAAATCTATGCACGTGTAAACGGGGTATAAGTCATATGACATTCTATTGCAAATTATTAGTATTCTGTAAAATACTCTAGTTCAATGTTTCTTAACCTTTTTACATCCGCAGACCACAAAAAAATCAAAAAATGGTCAACATTGGAATAAAATAATAAATATTTATATTTACACTATTTTTGAAACAATTGTCGAAATATAATACAACCCCACTTCAAATGTTAGGTTTCTAGGTAACTATTTTTGAACTGCAGATAATTTTTGCGCCCCACCCAAAAATCTTCACGGACCACCGGTTAAGAATCTATGCTTTAGTTGGTTGCTGGCAAAAGTTTTGCAAAACATTGCTGATGTCATTTTGGCTAGCGTTCGGTCTGTGTTTTCTAATCATTTTTTAATACCTACATGAAAATAATATTATATCGAGTAATGTTTTCAAATGAATTATTTTGAAAATCGCCAAGATGGCCAAAGTACATCTTATAAATAATAAACCAAGCAAAGTAAATACAATTTCTTTGTCTTTTATATTACGCTACTTAATGCTTTATTCGAATTAAATGATTATTATTAATTATTGTAATGATATTAAATTATTAGCATGCCTATCCTGTCACTCATTATTTCTAAAATAACTCAAAACTTTTCCACTTTATGTGACACTAAATTATATACTAAATATAACATCTCTATTCTACCAACATATACAATGTGTATTTCTTAAATGGATTTAAAAATGCCTTTATTATTATTATATTATCATTATAGAGATAAAACTTATTATGTGCAATAGTTTATTGCTGTACTTTTGTTTACAAGTTTTGCATCTTATGCTTAGTAAAAACCTAGTTTGTTAATGATTATTACCCATGAGTTCAAAATTGATATTCATACAATATGCATGCAGCTTTCATATTGAGTGCTGTGTGTAAAAGTATGCTCTTTGTAACAATATTGTGTTCATCTATTTTCAGTATTCGTCGAAATTGTCTCTTCTATATGCATTTTATCTAATATCTGTTTAATATAATATAAAGATGTGTGCATGCTAATATTTATGCTGAAAATTATGCTTATTTAGTATAATAATATGTATGAAAAAGATGAGAATATTAAACCAACTTCACCACTTCAGGAATAAGAAATCATCTGGAAAGTTCTTCATAATATATTTTGTTTAAAATATATGTACCTCCAGTAATAAATGACATTGGGTTTGTTTCCTTAGTATTGTGGTCATCTTGCAGTTCGGTACTGTGATGGCAAACGGTTATAACTGCTGTTTACACAGTTTTACAAGAGAGCAAAAACGATGTTTTGAAATCAGTCTATAAGAGTTAGTTTATAAGATATTTTGAAGTATTTTATATCAAAATAAGCAGAATTAGCATCCCAACATAAACCTCAAATCATTTCTTTTAAAAAATTTGAAGTTTTATTAGTAAGCAAAATATAAGCAGTAAGCATATAATATATCTTTTTGCCATATTAACTTTTTTTCACATTTGGTCAGAGGCATTTGCAGCTCTAATATTTTGCCACATCAAAGAATGTACAATTTCGAACATATTATGGAAGAAAACGAAGAAAGTGAAAAAACAGCAGTTATAACCGGCTGCCATCAGAGTACCGAGTTATCTACCTTCTCGATTTATTACTACAGCAGTATTTGACAAGCCGCAGATTTTTAACGACACACATTGAATGTAGAGCGAAGCTCCTACTAAAATCGCTGTAATGATGTCACTGTGTTTAATTTTTTTGATTATGCAAATCAATCGATAGTGGCTATTAATTTGAGTTTAAAGTCGGACAAGATAACTCGCGAAATTTGTATATTATGCGGCCTGTCGACCACGGCCTCATAGAGCGAAAAAACTCGCTGAAGGCATAGAACCGGTTAAGCCCATGTGTATTTTCATTTGTGAATAATATTTTTATCTTGGTTTGTATTCTATTACTGCTGGCCCGATGCTGACCAAATATTTGGATACACTTTGGCGACTTATAAATCTTTTTTGATGACTTTAAAATGTTTTCAATCAATAAATGTACGGAAAATTTGTATAATAACTCTTCAACATTGCAATATCAGATGTATGCATTTAATAAGTTCCGAAAACTAGGACAACGGGTTACGAAGAAGTGTCCTATGGTCAATTGTATACGTACAAATTTCCGGACACTGATTGAACATCACAATACCATCGTTTATCTATACATTATTGCATTTTTATAACAGTAGATTATTGCGTGTTTTTTGTTTGCTGTTAGCTAACATAATGCTAACTTCATGTATATTTTGTGTATTATGTATACTAATATGTGCCCTATCTTATTAATTCTTGGCATTGTTTGAAATCTTTTTCCTGAAGTATGACTCTTTGTATAGATGGTGCGACACGTTACCCATTCAGCTAGATCATTACTTACACAATAAGAAATAAAACGCAGCCTTAAGAAATAGATTGTTGTTTTATTTTTTGAATAATATGACAAATTAACTTAGAACCTCAACGAATCTTGCCTATGGCATAGCCAATCTTTAAGTCATCCGCTCATGTGAATACTTAAAAAAGACGAGACTGAAGCTCTAGTATCAAGCTAATGTATTTCAATGGCGGTTTGCTGACACTAAGACTGGAATCTCACAGTTTCAAAACGTCAGCGACTGAAAACAAAGTGACTCGACATGCTAGTCTCCCAGTCACCCATAAAACAGTGATACCAATATCAGTAGATTCGATGAGAAATCATATTTTCTTACCGAAATTGGTAGCACTGAACTGAACTAAATAAGCAATAACAAGTCAGGACGTCAAAAGTTAAAGTTAAAGATGGGATAAATTAATTTAAAATATGTGACAGATGTTGAGAAATACTCTTGCCTGTATAATTACAGGCTGCCAGAATATTCCCGTAAAGATATTACGTAAAAAGCTTAGAAAGAAGTAGAAAAGACAATGGGTTTAACAGTTTGAGGTTATGAGATTGTTAGGTTTCAGTAGCGCCATGTGCAAAGCATCAGCAACTGGCCAGTTTATGAGTTCTATCACCAACCAGTTCGTCAGATTTTAGTTTCCGCGTGAACGGTTGGATGGCCTTAGTGCAAAAGCCTATCACAAAGTTTGGTGGCAAAAATGATGCACACCTAATTTTGATTTAAAATAAGTCGTTCAAACAGATTTTTTTTGTATTGCATTAAATTTATCAAGTAAGATTCTTTATTCAATGAATAATACACAACAGTGGCGAAGGGTGACTTTTGGAACGAGGTAGGCTGTGGAGATCAGAGAAAAAGAACACACTTCTCAGGTATACTTATGGGAAATAAGAAGATAATACAATATTACTACCTACTGATGAATAGGTACACACTAATGACAACGGCACACTAATTCGATGAAATTTCACTTAAAATTGAGTGATGAGTTTAAATTTTAAATCACATCAAAAATAATTACATATAATTATTTTTTATTTTTATAAACAATCTATATTCGTTTATACTTATGTGATTGAATGCAATAGAATTTTTTTAAAATTATTAATTATTTTAATAACATATTATACGCAAAGATTTAGCCGACTCTCGCATCTAAACTCGCTTTTATTTTGTTAACTGTCAATTCATGGTGGAACTGCATTGTATTGTTGTTTTAATTTAATAAAACAACAATCTAAACTCGCCTCGTCTGCCGCACAGAGATAAATCAAACCTTTCAAGAACGTCGATCCGGTGTCGCATATGAAGACTGCGCCGATCTACCTAGCGACAGTCGCATGTAACCTTCGAAACGTATAGATATTTGGATGCGACGATTGAAGAGCCGGAATAGGAATGACCAATTCGTAGGTGTTTGTATGTGACCTCGCGTCTTTCACTCGGAGCCCGAGAAGCATGCAACTTGTCGATTGCCGGCTGAGGATTACCTACACTTTAAAGCATGGGTGGCCAACCTTTTCAGCAGCCGGGCCAGATTCTAAAAATGAGATTTCCTACCGGGCCGCAAAACCGATTTTTTTTATAATACAAAACAAAAAAGAAATATATATTAATAAAATAAAACAAAAATCAGAATCAAACATATTTATTAGATTAGACTTTTTTTAAATACTCGTAATAAAAAATAAACAAAATAATATAAAAATAATAAATTTTAGTGAGAAGCTTGATTTTGTGTGACAGAACTAAATGCATCAATATCGATATCGAGTGAGGTTGTTCCTACACGCAAACAGTTTTCCAAAAGCACATCAGTGATTCGTGTTCTCACTCGGGATTTGATATGCTTCATCCGACTAAAAAGCTGTTCACACGTGTAAGTGTTTCCAAATAGCGTTACTATATAATAATAATAAAGTCATCATTAGATGTTTGTAAAATGCAGGATATTTCTCCTTGTCCAAATATGTTTTGTAAAACTCTTCCAAACCAACCTGATGGAATTTCTTCTTTAACTCTTCATCGCAACATAGTTGACAATGTTCCATTATTTGTAAATTTCCTGGTAATAAATTCACGTCTACAGAGAATGGCGTAACAAATGCAGCAAAAAGCACACGGTGCTTTTTAAAATCTTGAGCCAATATCGAATCTCAATTTGCAAAATTAGCACATCTAGCGGTAGCATTTGATATTATTTTTATTTTCTTACTGCTTCACCCATGCTTTAAAGCCTATCGTTTTGTATGCAATGCTCCAGACATCCTGAGGTCACATAATATAGAGTCCATACAGAAAAAAAACATCACTTTTCTCGGGAAATAATTAGACAAATTTGTTACAGACAGATATTACACCGTGGCATATTGTTGGCACTTTTGCAATCTGCAGTAGTGTTGTAATCTGTATTTATTACAATGTTTTTATTAGGTCGTATTCTTGTTTGTCTGGTGGTTGTTTATCCAGTAAAAATCTTGCAATCGATTTTTAACTAACTTCCCGGCTAGCTAGACATTTGAAACTTTTAGAATATATCAGAACACGATGCCAATGCATTCTTTTAATACTTTTAGCCATCTTTAAGTAGAATTGAATTCATTTTCAGTTAATTCTGTTTTGTATGAAAAGTTATTTCGGAAGAAATCGGTAAAAAGTAAAACACTATTATTGGTTGCTAGGGGTCTGGGGTCCTAGCAACTAAATTATTAATATATACATGCGTTACTATGGAAATCAAAATGAAATGTTTTGACATTTCAGTATTCTATATTTATTCAGTATTTCTATCAAGTACAAATTTTTTGATCGTTTAAGCTAGTCAAGTTAAGTTTATATGATTTAACAGAAAATTTAATAACATTGTATATAAAAAGTTCTTTTTATCTTGTAGTTATTATTTATAATACATTCACACTTTGTTACATAATATCGTCTCTGTTCTGGCAGAACACACTAACTGGAGAATACTAGTTTTGAGTAATTTGACTTTGAAGTTGTTAAAATGTTTGAAATGGTCTATCATGTGAGTTTATTAAGTAATCATAAAAAGTATGACTTTAAAATAAAGACTGTTTAGTTATTAAGAAGGTTTTCAGACGGTAAAGTTTGAAATAAGGAACATTTTGGTATAACTAACTCAATATGTCATTTTTTCGAATTAGCGTCTTCTGCCAGAACAGTAACGATATGACAGATGTCAAAAATTAATTTGGCATTTTAAAATGGCAAATAATTTTTTTTTATTTAATAAAGTGTACATCAATAAATGCAATTAAAAAATATTTTTATTAAGAAGGTAGGCTTTATAATAATTGCCTAATATGGAGTATTTGCCACTAGAACACAATAAGATTCTAATTTCAAAATTAAAGATTCGTTATTGAATACAAATACTTTGGAATACTATTCACTAACGAATCCTGCATGTGAAATCTTATGTATCGACATCTTTTTGAGACATCCTGACGCCAACATGGTCGCCAATATTAATGCAAGCTAAGATTATAATTCCTTGCAACTGTCACTACATTTCAGCATGATTAAAAATGGGTAGGTAAGTAAACTAGAAATACAATCATCGTAATTATAATATAGTTTATATAAAATTCTGGTAGGTGCTCGTAAGTATCAAGTCGTACTTATTAGCCGTCTCTCACATCAGAACCTGTCCGTGCGCTGACCAAACCTTCCGAGAACTGAGATCCAATGTTGCTTGTGAATACCACGCACATTTCAATTTAATTTTTTTTTTAACATATTGATTGTGGACATTACAAATTATAAGTTTAAGACGTTCACAACATGACATTTAGAAACAAAAAATAAAAAAAGAGATAGATCAGTAGATAAATTAGATGGGTACAAGGAAGTACACCGGATGAGTTAAGCAGACCCTATTTTAAGAATTTATAAAACAACGTCCACCTAAACTCATTCTCACGTAGGTGGAATATATCAACACCCGAGGCAATTTCGTTGAACATAGTTATCGCCCTCCCAATTGGCATTACCAGTGGCAGGTTGGCTCTGCACCTTGGGAGAATATACAACTGATGGTCTCTATTTCTAAGATAGTTATCAGGGACACACAGGTCAACACTGCCCAGTATGGCAGAGTTCTCATTTATACCTCGTATAAGTCGAAAAAAATACGTAGCTAAATAAAGATTTCTTCTAAATTGCAGATATATTCTTTTTCTTCTAAATTGCAGAGTATGTAATTTCTTCTAAATTGCAGAGTATGTAAGCATGCCTAAGAGAAAGTCAGTTGGATAAAGCCACGGATAGTATCCATACAACCTCAAGTAAAGGAGTCTCAAGAATTCTAGAATAGAAACATCTATCTAGCGACAGTCGCGCGTAGCCTTTTGATGCGGTGCAGTGTTGCCATCTTTTTCTATGTTAATTATAGTACAAAAAGGTAAAAATCATAGTATTTCAGTACAGGAACATTTTTCGTCTCGAATCTTTCAAAATTATAGTATTTTTGTGATATTTGCGTAAAATTATAGTGTTTTACATTTTTTGCGGACTCAAAATTATAGTATTGTACTATAATTGTAGTACGGTTGGCAACACTGAATTTGCGGTGATCGGCGAGCCGGTATAGGAATGACCAATTCGTAGGAGTGTGTTTGTGACTTCTACTCTCCGACTCGGAGCCCGAGAAGGATGCAACTTGTCGAATGCAACAGCCAGATGTTTTTTTCAGACGAAACAGTCGCATTCTACCAATCTGCGGAGCTCGATTTGGCAACGCGTGTTTTGTTGTTTTGTTAAATAACGATGACATCACATCAACGTATTCAACACGTTTTTAGGCGAGACGAGCTCTGATGTGAGAGCCAGCTTAGATAACTGATAATAGTGACTGAGTTATTACCAGATACCTACCTATTTGATACCAATCAATGGGCGCCTGAATAGTAGCTTCAAAAGTCACCTCCCGTTGTGTCCTAAGCGTAAAGTGTTCAACCAATGTGTGCTACTAACGCTCACATATGCATGTGAAACATGTACCTACTCTTAGTGTAAGAGAAATTAAAAAATGATGAGTAGCGCAACGTGGCAAGGAAAGGTGCATGTCGGGCATAAAGCGTAAAGATCACAAAAGATACAAATGAATAATGAAGCAGACAAGAGTACGCGAAGTGGTAATGGGCCGGACATATCGTTCGATGAGTGGACAGCCACTAGAAAAATACCGTCTTACAGTTGAGTGGTACCCAAGGGGCATTAAACGCCAACCGGGATGCTCTAAAACCCACTGGATAGACGAGCTTATAAAGTTCGGTACAGCAAAGAACGGACCGAGAAGAGTGGACGGAGCTAGGGGAGGCCTTCATCCAGTAGTGAATCGACCCCGGCACATGATGATAAATATAAAATTAATGATTGAATCTAATAAAGTTGGAACATTACTGTATTCGATACACCGCGAAAAACGCGTAATTTTTAAAATCTCAATGCTATACGGGCATCTCTTTCCGGTACAACAGTTCACGGTGAACTGTGATACGGTGGAATGTAAAACGTACAATTTATTCACATAATATTATTGTAACTGTTCTTTTTGCAGATAAGGTAGTTTTTTATTACCTGTTTATTATTTTTTAATTTTTATGAATGATTTTTTATTCCAACTGCATTAACCGTAGGTATTGAAATTCAATTATATACCAATTCGCAATTTCAATTTACGATATCATTTTTATCAAAACAATCTCGTGATAAAAACTAGTCGCAATATGAAAATAACCTTGAACTGTATAGTAATAATGAGTAGCACAACGGTTTAGAATTTTCTCGAAAGCCATAAATAAATACGATTTATTTAAGTGAATTAAATTACATATTGTAATTGTTTATTTATTAGTGAAGAAGATTTCTTGAATAAAATGAATGTAGGTACTTTAGGCTATACCCAAGGTTTAGGTAGGTATTTATACCTAAGGATTCTCCTCGATTTACCGCCCTTCGTATAACTGCCGCCCCCAAACAACGCTCAATCTGCCTACCCCCACTGGACGTCACTGGTTCTGAATGTACTAGGGAATGAGAAGAGTTGAGGAAGCTATGGGAGGCTTTCGTCCAGCAGTGGATCAACCCAGGCTGATAATGATTTTTCCATAGATAATTATTTTATACACCCACGATGACCGCGCGGCTTAAACGTTGGCCTATTGCGTCGTGGGTCCCAGGTTCAAAACCTGGGTCTAGCAAGAACACAATATATTGTTTTTCAATTTGTGTATGAGTCAGAGTATGGACCTAATAGGTTGAGCAAGTGGCTGACATCCATTTCTTGTAAAAACAAAATTTGTCAATACAAACCTCCATTCTGTGGAGGTCCATAATATGACCCTATTAGGATCGGATATGGTCGAATAAAAAATATTTTACCATATCTACCGGTTGATAGATATTTTAAAATACATTCATACGATTATGTTTTCCTACTTATTGTCTTCGTTTTATGTACTCGTATCTTAGTATTTGTTCATAGGAGCACGAAACACCTACCAATATAAATGTCTAAGTATTTTTTTTTAGAATTATTAATAACCATGTTCTTGCATTTTCGTACAAGGTGGTTAGTAATTTTGAACAATCACAAACACCCAGGCTTTGAGAAAAACACATAAATATTGTGTGACCTGACCGGGATCGAACCCAGGAACTCTCGGGTGGAAGGCAAACGCCTTACGCACTGCACCACTATAGCCGCCAATGTCTAAGTATTGTAGAATTAAAAAAAAAAAAATATATTTTAACGTGAAAGAAAATGTCGTCACTGTTCTGGCAGAAGACACTAATTTGAAAAAATTACATATTGAGTTAGTTATACCAAAATGTTCCTTATTTCAAACTTTACCGTCTGGAAACCTTCTTAATGAATAACCAGTCTTCATTTTAAAGTCATCCTTTTTACGATTACTTAATAAACTCACATGATCGACCATTTCAAACATTTTAACAACTTCAAAGTCAAATTACTCAAAACTAGTATTCTCCAGTTAGTGTGTTCTGCCAAACGATGTGATAATTGCATAAGTGAGAAAAGATTGAAAAGTAAAGTTTTATTTTATGATACCTATGCATTTTCCATTTGTATGCCATTACGACATGGTTGCCGACCACTGACTTAGATTAGAAGTGGAAAATTTATATCACACTCCAAAACTCTGACAATAATTCTAAAACCTCAACCACTTGACTGGCAGAATAGTGGCAATTTTGACTATTTTTTTTTAAGTCACTCGACATGGATTATGGACGAACATTTAATTTTAGGTGGAAAATGCGATAGGATTGGAATGATCAATAAAAAAATCTTCGTAATTGATTATGGGTGATTATTATTGGCCTAAAAGGTCTAATTCTCTAATTTTATGAGGCCTCTCGTAAAACACAAAAAAATCATTTTTAGTTTTTTAAACAATGCACGCATTAAATTTGAACGTGAAAGTTTTGAACATCTTAATACGTAGGTAGTAAATCCTAAAAATAAATGTGTGCAGGGCCGGTATTAGGAAGTGCGAGGTCCGATTGGATCATATAATGTTTAAGACTTCGAAATCGAAATCCATAGAAACTCTGTAAATAATAATAGGGATGATGGGTTCAGTTACAAACGTCATGGCCTGTGACACTGTCAGCATAATCTAATATTCGATCCGTTTTCTCTGGTCGTAACGATTGACAGAGCACATTACTCTGAGCAACGTTTGCTTTTGCCTATCGGATTCCTTTTGGCATTCTTAGAGCAACGTTTGCATTCATACACCTACACTGATAAGTTGACAAAAACATGAAACAGCCAGGGGAAAAATAAAAAAAAACATTTTTGTCGTATCTATTTATTAATTATAGAACTTAAATTTATAAACGAAATATATATAAATACTACATATTTTTAAGTGAAATCATCAACTCTGTTTATTAGGTGTACTTACACATTTTTTTACAAAACCGACATTTTGACAATAATTATGCAGCTCCTAGATTTACCGTGGGCTGGCACCATTTAATGTAAAACCACTTAAATCATTAAATTTGGGAAAATACAAGATATGCAAATGATTACAAAATGCATTTATTTTATGGCACTTTGGAAAAAAACAAACTATGTATACTTATATACAATTAAGTAGGCATTTTTTTATCCATATTCAACGGAAAACCTGATAAGGATTAAATTGTCCATCCCTTTTTATATGGGAACGTTTAATTCAAGCGTATTCTGAAAAAGGCTACCGTTCGCCAAAAAAATTAATATGAAGAATCATATTAGAAAATAGATAGTGATGCTGGTTTGACTTGGAATGAAGCAAGAAGACTGGCGAGCGACAGGGATTCTTGGAGGCGCCGCGTGGTGTCCATATGGTCCAGTTAAGGGGCGGACATGGCCAAAGAAGAATAGATAGATTACAATGCATCTTCAAATAGCTAAATTTCTGTTTTTTATCTTTGCAGAATTATTAAACTCATTATTTCGTTGTACCTAGTCACCGTTTTGAACATATTATATAATTATATTGATTAAGACGAGATATACCTAAGCTTGCCAGCAAGAACTGAATAAATATATTGTTGTTTTTATTTAATAAAACGCAATTTTTTTATAATACTTATTCCACTTTAATTAATATATTAGGACCGGTTTCGTCCGCCTCAGTGGGACATTTTCAACTGAATACATTTTTTTAAAACAATATTTATCAAACAAAATTCAAAGCGATAGAAATAATATAACAATAGGTACATAGTAATCATCCGTCCAATAATACCTTCCCAATAACAGACTAATTTAAAAGTAATGAGGTTGAACATTAATATTCCATACTACGTCAGGGGCATTAAACAAATTATTTAAAATATTAACAAACCACAAAATATGAAACAATCTACACTTACAATAACATTAATATCAACAAATAATTATGATTAGTCAAAATTTACAATAATTTTTTTTATAAAAAATAAAATAAAACAATATTATCAATTGAAGTGAGATCGAATAAAACACAAATACAACCAAAATATGAGTCAAAATTTAAATAATAAATAATGTACAATATATAAAGTTATGTTATGACAATCCCAAATATTAAATAGGGTATAATAATGGAGAAGACACAAACTATAATTGATCATTTAACAAATTAGAATTGGGCAAAAATGTATACCTATTAATTTCTAGGATTTCCTGTTTATCCAATTTTATAGATTTCTCATTCAAATGCAGGATTTTTAAATTTTTACTGATATTAAAAGAGTGATTATTTAAACTTAAATGATTTCCAAAAGCTGAAGATTCATTACCATTTTTGGCACAGGCTAAATGTTCTTTGATCCTAGTATTAAAAGAACGTCCCGTTTGTCCAACATATTTGGCATCACAAGAGTCACAACTTAATAGATAAATTCCACTTTGGTTAAGTTTATGTATATAAAATGTATTCAGTTGAAAATGTCCCACTGAGGCGGACGAAACCGGTCCTAATATATTAATTAAAGTGGAATAAGTATTATAAAAAAATTGCGTTTTATTAAATAAAAACAACAATACAATGCAGTTCCACCATGAATTGAAAGTGAACAAAATAAAAGAGAATAAATATAATTATTCCGATAGGCTATATTCAATACGCTACATTTTGATGCAGGGTTTTGAATGTGTGAGTGTCCTACGAAAATGAAACAGGCATTATGCACGTGAAGTAGTGTGTGTAATACACCAATATTAAATGAGCGTCAGTGTATAAGCTGAAAGTAGTTATCAGTATTCGACGTATGACGGAATCTTGACGTATGTTTAAGTTTATCCCGGATTATTCCTTACTTGAGATCGGTTACCTGCTACTTCTTACCCGTTGGGCGTTTCAGTTTCCGTTATTTCTGAGTTCCCTGATTATTTATACGAATACATTCCATATGTGCTATATTCAAATATTTAATTAATTTTTTAAAGTTTTCTCTCGGTTTTATGTCGGTCCAATCATCCTACGACCGGATCTGAGTGTGTGCAAGGCACGCACGTGTATGTGAAACTTTTTTAATTTCGTAAGTGATGAAATGAACAAAAATAATTTATTTATTATGTAATTAAAACATATTATATTACTTGATTTTTAAATAATATGTCTACCATCTCATAGCACAAGCAAATAGCACTCTAATTAAATTGAAAATATTGGTAATATTATTTAAATAATACTTTAGAATAATCGTTCTAATTCTCAATGTTTTTATATTATTTAATATTTGATTATAATTATTAGATAGTAAAAACAGTAATAAATCGTTTCGTGTTCATTGCGATCACGATCAGTCTTGTATATTATCGTTATTGATTTATGGTTGCTATGGTTTCCTATTCTTATATTTTCCGCTTGTCACTTTGTATTGCCTTCTCTGCTGCATCTGCTTTATGATACCTCGCATTTACTATCGAGGTCTATGTAAGGACTTTGGTACGCAAACTACTCTACTTGATACTAGTCAAATGAAAATTGTGCCGGCTGAGAAAGATGCCTTATTGTAAACCATTCGTATACCAGCATCGGGTATTGCTAATTTGAATTCGGCCAGGGCCTATGAAACCACATTGCAAAAATCCTGGAAAATTCTTTATAACGCCGTTCGGTGGCGATTCTGATGAATATTTCATCATATTCATTGGATATTGAGAACTGCGATTTATAGCCGAGTTTTTCCCATGGTAAAAGAGATGTCGCATAGGACTGATATTCTGAGCATATACTTAACTTAACTTATATGACTGCAATCACTGGATCTGTAAGGGATAATTAATCATTATTAGGTACATGTCACCGTTTATAATTTTTATTTCATCAAAACAGAAATTAAAAAATGCATCACTTCCAGCATCGTTTGCCATGGTCCCCAGGAAGGTCTCGAATGTCCGCATCTGCCATCTGTAATAAAAAGTTGAGGTTGTGCCACTCCTTGCTAAAAATTGGACCATCGAGGAGTAAATGTAGGACGTCCTGTTCGCTTCCGACGTTACATGGGCACTTGCCATCAGATGTTATTTTAACCCGGTGCATGTATGCTCGTATGACTCGGTGACCTGTAAGGATCTGAGTCATCTTAAAACATAACCCCTTGTGCGCACTGACGTCTCATGCTGCTGAAATGGAAACTGAAAACATTCGGGTCAACCCCCCCTGTCGAAGAGTTTTAGTATCGTGAGTTCTATTCGTTGTTCATCATATCTGGTGGAAGTGGTTGAGCTTAGAGTGGTGGTGTTGATGGTGTTTGTGGTCATAGTTGGACTGGTTGTGGGCGGTCCTTTCCTGCTACGTCTTTTAACTGATGAGCCGGTTTAAGCCGATCTATTCTCACTCTCTTGTCCTTGCTCTTGACCTTCAAAACAAAAGTATTGTCTTCCTTTTTGATCACTTCGTAGGGCCCTTCATATGGCTGTTACAAGAGTTTCCATACAGTATCTACATGAATGAATACGGCTGGAAAAGTGCTCAATTCCTTATACTTAAATGAAAATGGGATGTACTGTTGTTCTGGGCGGGACTAGCCGTAAGGCACTGAATTTCTTCAGAAAACTTTTCAGTACCTAGATGATGGGGGTCTTCAACTCCTGAGCCAGTAAAAATTCACCATAGACTAACTCTGCGGCCGTGGAGTTAATGTCTACTTTGTAAACTGCACGGAGCCTTAGCATGATCACTGGCAGGACTTGCGTCCAATCTTCTGTGGCGTGGTATTTGATGGCTGCTTTCAATGCTGTGCCAACGTTCCAGCATGCCATTTGGTTGGGGTATGCTGTTATTCTGGACTGCTTTATTCCCAGAAGTCGACTCAGGTTTCTGAAAAGGTCACTCTCAAACTGTCTCCCTTAGTCTGTCGTGATAGATTCCGGGTACAACGAATCGCTCTATGCATCGTGCCAAGAGTTGCTTCGCGATAGTTTCAGCGCCGAATGTCTGGATTTGGTATCGCTTCTGGCCATCTGGTGTACCGGCCTACGCACGTCAAACAGTAAGAAGATACCTCAGGCAATGCGCCTCAATGCGCGCTAACAAATAAATTTTCGCATTATTGGACTAGAAAGGTGGAATTTCTATTGATACCCGCCGTTCACTTCTGGCATGGTAGGATTGGCCATTTTATTTTTCTTTTACTAACCGTAAGTAGTTCGGTTGTCTTAGTATTCGTCGTATTAAGTCGTTTCTTATATTTTACCCATGTCGGAGTCACCACTTTAGAATAATTGGTCTAATACTCAATGTCTTCATATTTGATTGTATAGGTATAATAGTAAAAACAGTAATAATTCGTTTCGTGTTCGTTGCGATCTGTCTTGTATATTGGTTGTTGATTTTTGGTTGCTATGGTTTTCTACTCTTATATTTTTCCGCCTGTCGCCGGTGTTGCCATTCTGCTGCCACAATACTATTATAACATGTTTACACGTGCATATTATTATATTTACTGTGCACAGTAAGAAAATGTATGGGGAAACATGTATTATCCTGCAGTTGGCCAGATTGCGTGCATGAATCAAACAAGTTTGGAAGCTCAGAAGAATTGTGCTGATTTTTTATGCGCAAGTAAGATCTGCGCAGTAGAACGATAATGGCGAACCTGTCGGTAAAAAAACGAACTACTCATTTGAGGTTAACCGATTTTCAATACGTTCTGTCAAATAGTAGTATAAAATGACAACATCACGTCTCGCTTACTCTTGAAGAATGAGATTGGAGAGACAGTCAGCACTTTTACGTGTAAACAGTTATTGTCACGATAGTTTCAAATAACCACTATTGCCGACAGTAATTCCATGCACGTGTACATGTACTATTATACCCCGTTTACACGTGCATGTATTTACTGTTGACAGTAAGAAAATGTATTTGTAAACATGTATTATCCTGCAGTTGCATGCTTGCATGCATGAATCAAAAAAGTTGCGACAGGAGGAGTTTTTCGATCTGCGCCTGCGCAGTAGAACGATAGTGGCGAACCTGCCAGTTACAAATCGAACTACAAACGAATTATCAGGTTGACCGATTTACAATACCTGTCAAATAGTACCATAAAATGACAGCATCGCGTCTCGCTCACTCGTAAAGAATGAGATTGGAGAGACAGTTTACACACTTTTACGTGTAAGTACCTAAACAGTTATTATCACGATAGTTTAAAATACGCACTATTGCTACCAGTAAATCCATGCACGCGTACATATGCTATTATGTTAAGATGTACGTCGCGTACTGTCACTGTAACGGCGATAAATTTAGTCTATGGTTTCGTCATTTTTCAGAATATTTTGAACGATCACCACCTCTGTAAATTTAATGATGGAGTGTGCCAACTCTAATTTATTAGTATTTTGAATTATTATCCTTTATTCATGATAATTTCAATTAATTTTAACAGTTTCTCTACGTGTGCATACGTTAAAATTACTTGCGATATTATATTCATAAATAATATTTTAAAAAGAAACCAACCTGCAGACCATAGATAATAGACAACATTCTTATAGAAAATACATAGTGCCAACCGCTAAAAACAAAAACACGCGATTTTGACGTGAGTCGAAAATGTGTAGGCATGTAGAAAATAATAAAAAAAACGTTCATTGAGTCGTGCAGTCGATGCAGTGCGATACAACGTGAGGTGACCTCATTGTTGTTCTGATGTCTCAGATAACATTTTTATCACCAACTAAATGACTTTACACACTTTCCCCCCGCAGCGGCAGCTTACTGTGACGCGTAGTACGCGATATGCACCTCGATATAATCACAACTTCATACATACACCTAATTTCTAAACTTGTGTTTTTATTTCCAAACAACTTACCACACATTTAAAATTATTTTGACGAATGAATTATTAGGTACATTATTATTAACACGAATCACAACGTGCCATGCTTAGAAAATTCTTGTGGGCTGGAAAAATAGTAAGTAAATAAATCATCCACGATGGACGCGTGGCTTAAACGTTGAACTATCACGCTGTGGGTCTCAGGTTCGAATCCTGGGTCTGGCAAGTAAGTAGGTACACATATTGTTTTTCAATTTGTGTGTGAGTCAGAGTATGGACCTAATAGGTTGAGCAAGACGTGGCTGACATCCATTTCTCGTAAAAAACAAAATCTGTTAATACAAACCTCTACTCTGTGGAGACCCATATGATCCTATTAGGATCGGACATGGTCGAAAAATAAATCATAATGATGTTTCGTTCGATCGATTATTTTGAATTCACTCGAATCACCTGTAATCTTGTTAAGTTTTATGTTTTTGTACATAAAGAGCGGAGTTATTCCATTTATGATATTGGAAATATTATGGCAACTGCAGTTGGCTGTTTTGTGTGAAGAACAATAACGCATTTATTTATAAGTTTAGGAATTTGAAATTTTGTGTGAGCATAAAGAACATGCTTTATAACAATGTCTCATCAAAATAATTATCATGTTTTGTTAATAGTGCAGTTAAGCAGTTGATTGGTTTGTTCGAAACCCCAATATATATAACAGTGGCGAAAACTCCATACTAGGCGATTATTTAAAGCCTACCATCTTAAGAAAAATATTTTTAAATTATATATTGACATATTAAATAATATAATCACATAATAATATATTCAATATGCCCAACGACATCTATCGTATAATTATTAATAATAATTTTACGGTCTTTTCCACTATTTCAATAAGCACCATTTATGGTATGTCTTGAAGGTTTAAAAAAATAAGCGACATCTCGTTTCGCTTCACATATTGTATGGATTATGTTCGCGTGAATCGAAAACTTTTTTTATATGAAGTTTGTTTCTCATAACTTCAACACGTCTGCGGCGGCCCATATAAATTGATAAGCTATTTAAGGAGCGCTTACATTTTACGTAAGTGCACATTTATTCAAAATAATTTATTAAATATTTTAAAAAAAAATTCTATGGGATTCAATCACATATAAATATTGATTGTTGTTAAAAATAATAAATAATTTATCTCGTGATTTTTATTTGTCAGTTAGTTTATTCATAGACTAAGACAATTTATTCAACCAATTATGTCAGTTGATATCTGATATTGTATTTAAGTCTGTGTTTTAAATATAGAAGTAATTTAAAATGTCTAGTTTACGGGTTAAATTATAAATTGCCATGGAACAGATTCACAACAACGGATATTTTCAATATATTTTGAGCGTATCTTAAGTTTATATTTAGGAAATACATAATTCAAATTAATTGCTTAATTTTATACCATCAGTGACTTTTGAAATTTCATCGGTTTTTGTGTACCTACCTATTCATCAGTAGTTATGTCAGATTATCTTCTTATTTCCCGTAAATACATTTAACAAATGTGCTTTCTCCACAGCCTACCTGTTTCCAAAAGTCACCCTTCGCCACTGATATATAAAGAGTTCCGGATCCGGTTTTCAAATTAATTATGGTTGCCCACCGTTCCATAGTTCGATTTCGGTTTCATTTTATTATAAAAAATATATATTTAAATTTTATGTCAATGCTTGTGCGAAGGTTTATAGGTAGCTGGTTGGTAATTTTATTATTTTGATAAGGTAACACGTTCTTGAGTATATTATTATTGATTATATCTGCTCAGTGCGATTTAATACGAATAAACGATAAAAATGCTTAATCTTAATGCTTAAAAAATCTTACAAAAAAGTGCTCCTTTATAAAAGGCAACACTGGCTCTCGGAATTTTTGTGTTGGGATATACTAGTTCAAGTTAACATGAAGGCTGCCGTGGCCTTAGTTATGTGCATAGCGGCAGTGTCCGTGAAGATGACACCTGTCAATGACTCCGATAATTTTGAAATTATGAATAAGATCATCGGAGGACAAGACGTTAAACCGCACTCCAAGCCATTCCAGGTATTCACCTAATCACTATCTCATTAACACCTAGTGCAGTGACGTTCAGTGGTAGGCAGATTGAGCGTCGCTTGGGGGCGGCAGTTACCCAAAGAGCGGCAAATCGAGGAGAATCACTAGGTAAATATAGAAATAAGTAGGTATATAAGTAATAACGGAAATATCTTTCCATTAAAAAAATCATCTCACTCCTTGGAAACAAAATGTATCTCTTCTAATTAGGTGCTATAAAAGTTTTAATATGATTTTTTTGTTGGGTTCGCGATATCTAGTTTACTTCCGTTGTCACGTTCTTTGTAAACAGCAATGACACGTGCATACCTAATTTAACCATTAGAATGCTACGCAACGATATATACGACCCGAGTTTACGCTCTCCCGTGCAGAGATTCGTCCTATTGTAATGTATTGTTCTCTCTGCACGGGAATGCGTACACATTTTTTAAATTATTTTATATACTTATGGCCAAAAATGCTAACAACGATCGTCGTTTTGCTTTTGATGCCTGAAATGTTAAGTTAATTTGGGAACATACTACTGCACCAGTGGTACGAAACATTGTTTATCTATTTAGTTTTATTGTTGTGTAATATAACCCGATTCATATATGTTTTGTGACTGGGTAGGTTTAGAACTTATAACTATTGTATTTTTTTTCATGGCATCACCCTTTTTACAATAAAAGCAATACCAAATACAAATTTCAGTTTACCATATTATAAAAAATTGTTTACAGTCAAATTCTTGGTGGAAGGACAATGTTTTATTTTATTTTATGCATTTTAAATAATGGGAAAGACTTTTACTTAACTCAGTTTTTAAAGTAGAGTGGATTTGTGCTATATAAAAACAGTTTCATTTATAAAAAAATAATGAAATAAAATCATTTGCAATACATATTTTAAATGTTCCAATAAACAAACACCATGAAGACCTTTTTCACAAATCACGCATATTGTACGCGATCTTTTAACCAGGCCACCATGCAAAATTTTTCTTTTCAGCCGGGTAGTTTCCTAATTGCACTACTTTGTATTATCCCTCGTGTGGCATGACCGATTGTTTCCAATAACTGATAAAAATCAAAACTCTGTGCGCGGATCGTGAATTTCGCTGGAATAGAATGCTGTGCGGAGCAACTGACATGAAGCTTACTGATCGGACGGAGAAGATGATTGATACTAATAGGTTTTTAGACTGACTAACTCATCAACTATGATCCGCTGATTAAATGCATGAATTATGAGTCATTTTTGATGAAGTTTGCAATTGAGAAATCTGCTGGCCTCTGCATTATTGCACTTTGAACGTTAAGCGTGTAGCTGCAGATAGGACGATTGTGCGATCTTTAAATGACTAGCTAATTCTTACACTGTCTAAATAATGCTGACAAGGCCCGAAGTTATTGACCACTATCCAATTAATTAATTAATAACATTAATAAAATCGGTCAAAAATAAATCTAGTATAATTAATTTATACTATTTAAGACATTTATTTGTTAATATTGTATACGTTCAATCTTGGAAATACACAAGTTTAATGGAATAAATAGTATTGTAATATAAATAATAATGTGAATTTAATATGAGATTGCTGTTTCTGATAGTAAAGACTTAATGAATGGGTTAGCGAGATTTAAAATAGTAAAGCAAATCATGGTGTAGTTATGGCCTTTCCCCTTCATAAATCTAATTAGTCAGCCAAATATGAAACTGCCGTAAAACGTATGAGATCATGGTAGAATTACTTTTTTAATAAATAGTGATAAGCATTGTTTTCTTCCAATCTTTTTCATTTTTTATTAATTTATGTGAAAAAATAAAATGAATCGGCAACTTACACATGGGTATAAATCAAACTTCATTCAAACTCAGTTTATTTCTAATGTAGTTATTTGTAATTAAAAGTATTTTTTCTGTTATATTTTCGTTTTTATTTTATTTTCCATAGAAATTGATAAAAAAAATCAATCCCAAAAGTTTCGGGATTATGTTTATCAATCCCATGATTCATAGGTATCGAAAATAGCTCGGGACCCCGGGATTGGAATCCCTAACCACTACAAATATTCATCAAAATCACCACCACCTTGCGCTACAAAGAATTTTCCAGGGTTTTTGCAAGGTGGTTTCATATGCCCTGGCCGAACTCAAATTAGCAATACTTTGAATAGTTTTCAATAAGGCATTGCAGCTGGCACAATTTTCATTTGACTAGCATCGAGTAGAGTAGTTTGCGTGCCAAAGTCCTTAAGGCCATGCATTAGTTGAGGCACGGTCTAAAAAGATCGTTGCTAGGCGATGCGCGGATTGCGGGTGGCGGGTGAAAATGACGCCTGTCAAACGTAATATTATTTGTCATATAAATCCAACATACGTCCATTTTATGTTCTGTTTATTGTTCTATTAGTAACAATAATAATATATTCATTGACATGTTTTCTTTTTAAAGTAAATGGGTAACGTTTTTAGTCATCTTTACACGATTTTAGAATTAATTGACCCGTCGCCATCACGCAGCAAAGTGACGTGTTTCTGGGTCAACATTCTCTCACTGAATGGCAGCGAGTCCAACATTTCGTCGCGCGTACAGTTGAAAATTATTTGGCGTTTCACTGATGCGCCACCTTAAAGAAACCCCAATAGTTACTGCGAGGTATCATTTAAGTTTAAATAATCACTCTTTTAATATCAGTAAAAATTTTAAAATCCTGCATTTGAATGAGAAATCTATAAAATTGGATAAACAGGAAATCCTAGAAATTAATAGGTATAAATTTTTGCCCAATTCTAATTTGTTAAATGATCAATTATATTTTGTGTCTTCTCCATTATTATACCCTATTTAATATTTGGGATTTTCATAACATAACTTTATATATTGTACATTATTTATTATTTTTATTTAATTTTGACTCATATTTTGGTTGTATTTGTTTTTTATTCGATCTCACTTCAATTGATAATATTGTTTATTTTATTTTTTATAAACTTTTTATTGTAAATTTTGACTAATCATAATAATTTGTTGATATTAATGTTATTGTAAGTGTAGATTGTTTCATATTTTGTGGTTTGTTAATATTTTAAATAATTTGTTTAATGCCTCTGACGTAGTATGAAATATTAATGTCCAACCTCAATAGTTTTAAATTAGTCTGTTATTGGGAAGGTATTATTGGATGGATAATTATTATGTACCTATCGCTTTGAATTTTGTTTGATAAATATTGTTTTAAAAAAATATATTCAGTTGAAAATGTCCCACTGAGGCGGACGAAACCGGTCCTAATATATTAATTAAAAGTGGAATAAGTACCTTAAAAAATTGCGTTTTATTAAATAAAAACAACAATACAATGCAGTTCCACCATGAATTGACAGTTAACAAAATAAAAGAAACACTCTGATCTGTTTTCCCAAACGCGCCTAAAGAAGTATAACTTCGAAAACTAAAATTATAAATGCAAAAGCCCTAAAATATGTAGCTATTTATTTATGAAATATGCATTAATGTTTCAAATATGCTCTAACGTTTCAAATATGCATTTATAATATGCACAATACAATTTTATTTTTGGATTCTGCGTTTTTCAAAACGGATTTCTGTGCAACTCTCATAGCTATGCATACACCCTAACAAAACATGTACCTACTAGCATATACATCCTGTTCTTACTAATAATATGTTATAAAATGGATAACACATAATTATTGCTGACTCTTGAGCTCAAAATTATTTCTATCGTTTTGACAAATGAGCAATAACGCATTTTATTTTGCCAGCAGTGTTAAAAATAATTAAATGTGCAGCAAATTTTCTCTTTCTTGCACGTTTACATGGGCGGGCGAGCGAGCGAGATGCACGCACAAATTCGGTAATGCTACTCCATCTACTACCATTTGAAGAACTCTCGGGCCTTAAGAGGACGTTCTACAGAATTGGCCTTGAGAATTGAAAATATGATTTTTTAACATGTGGTCCATAATATCTGGTCTACTAGTTAATATAAAAAGGTCGTGTCAAAGTTGTTTGTGTTAATAAATTTGCTCTGTGACTGATCCGACTCATATTTCACATTCATTTCATCAGGGCTGTCGAAGACATAAATCATAATATATATTTATAATTTTAAATTTTTATTTATAATATATATTATTTAAGTTTTGTGCATCTAATGCCGGGTCCACACTGGCAACAAGTTAATTTGCTGGCAACCTCGTTAGATTTTACGATAATTATTGTAAAATTTCTTAAGCAATTATGGTAAGTATCGTAAAATTTAATGAGGTTGCCAGCAACTTGTTGCCAGTGTGGAAATGGCTTAATATCCACTGTGGTTCACGTAGTGGCATGGACCTGGGGTTAGCTAATTCAGGAAGTCAACACCCATGATAGAATTTTTTCCAGTTTTGGTTGCATTATATTCCAAAACTCTTCTGTAAAAATCGTTTCCGAGTTTATAAATGGAAATTTCTCGGTGTACATAGTAAACAAACCTACGAATAAAAAAAGACAAAAAGGAACATACTGATTCATCGCAGTAAAATCTGGTAATCAAATTCGCCATTTTGAAAAGCGACGATTTTGCGTAAACAAATATCACGTGGTCTGTACGTGTGCGGCAAACTTCGAATGTGTTTGTAATTTTGTGCAAAGTGCGAATGTAATGTTTTCAAATAATTGATATGGATTAATTATACCATCGTATTATTTTCTCGAAATCATAAACATACTATAATAGTATTTGAGTATCAACCTATGTTCAATTTGAATTGGGTTATAATAATAATATACCCGTATATATATCAATAGTATGTTTGCTACAAAATCCACCCAAGTTATCAGTACGTACTTGCACAGGTTTGATTAAAAACCATGATGAAATTAACATTTAAAAAATATGAATGCTTAATATTATTTTGACAGCCCTGTTTTCTGATCGGCTTCATCTCGCAGGTGTTCATAAAATAATAATAATTCTCCGCGCGGCAGAAATTATCAGTAATAATAATAATATTTCTTGAAATAAAATCTCCGATGATTAGTGATTTTTGCGAAAAGATCGATTTAAATTGACGTAGTTACGACGCCGAGGTCCTTTTTATACTAAATTATATTTGAACGGCGGGCTCTTCAGCGGGCCCTTAAACATAGAAACTGTTGAAAAAGGTTCGATGTTAGAAAAAATAATTTAATAGTAAACTAAAATAATAGTGGAATTATGGAAGTTGGTAACAGCTGCACGTGTAATTGCTTATCACCAATGGCGTTGAAAGGCAACAGAAGTAAACCAGACATCGCACAACTCGACAAAAATACAGTCCAGTTAAACCTTATATGTTAATTAAAACATTTTGTTTCTACTTTCAATACCGAATAATATATCGGTATTGTCCGATTTTTGAAACCGGTATTTCGGTATTTAAAAATACTGGGACACCGGTATTGCTCTACGTGCGAGTAAGCTTCTAGGATTCATCATGCGACAAACCAAACTATTCAAAAATCCAAATGTCATGCGTACACTCTACGTCTTGTTAGTGCCTAGTATTCTTGAATAATATATAGGCCTATTATCTGGAGTCCTTATGAGGTTCCTTATAAGCTTATTTTAGAACGCATCCAGATGAAATTTCTCCGATATATTATTTTAAGACATTTAACTATTTTCCTTTCGATAATTCGTCAAATGATTATTTTCCGGCTGCCTTTATACAAGGCATACTTACTTTTCACTCTCTTGAATCTCGTAGGTCCTGGTGTCCTAATGAATTTAAATTTACATGCGCTTGTCAATTACCTACGTGGTCGCATTTGTTGTGTACGTCTTGAATTTGGATTTGTAATGTCCACAATGTTTTGTTTTCTTAAATAAATAAATAGATAAACGTGACAATTATAATTATTCTAGGTTGGAATCTGGTCGAACCTGGAAGGAAACAAGTTCTTCTGCGGAGGTTCCCTGATCTCTCAAAACTACGTATTGACGGCTGCACACTGTGTCCACCAAGCAACATTCTACGTAAAAAACTTCACCGTTCTTCTCGGCGCCCATGATATCACAGATTACCATGATAATATGTTCGTAATCGAGACCGACGTCTCTATCGTACACCCCCATTGGAATTATAAACACCTTGAAAACGATATCGCCCTGCTGAAGATACCAACTGTCCAATTAAATGGTTAGTTTGATTTACATTCTGAGACGCCATATTTTTTTTGGAAGGGCCATTTACACGAGCAGGTAAATGGAATGGTTCACCCGCTAAGCGACCGCATCGTCAAACATAAACGTTGGTTAAATAAAGGATATTTTTGAAGCGCGAAAGAACTTGAAATTTGTAAAAAATATTACAACAAATTTATCATTTTTTTATATTCGATAGATCAATAAATACATGATATTAATATTTTAAATCAATTTAGGGCATATAGCCAGTGACGTCTCGTAGGGGTAAGCAGATTGAGCATCGCTTGGGGCGGCAGTTACTCGAAGGGCGGCAAATAGAGGAGAATCATTTGGTATATAGAAATAGCTTCCTTAACTTAACAATAATGAATATATTATCTTTATATTAAAAAGCCTGCTCACTGGTTGGAAACAAAATGTATTAATGGACATAACATGTTTAATAGTATTGCATTTTTTTTGTCGGGTTAGCGATGTCTAGTTTACTTCCATTGTCCTTCGATGTCCTTGGTGACCAGAAACGACACGTGCACGGATGATAAAAATAGTGTGTAAAAGAATGGGGCGGTATTTTGTCTCGGGACGTCACTGCATATGGCCACCGCGGCAGTTTTTTCGATGAAGAGCACTAAGGATGTCGAATGTTGGGAATCACAAATAACACGAACAATGTTGGCTTCCATGGCGTCAATTGTTGCTGGTTCATCAGCATAAACCAGTGACTGCACGTAGCTCCACAGATCAGGACGTGTCAAACTGCACGACCTTGGACGCCAATTTCAAGGCCCATTTCTCGAAATCACCTTATCGTCGAAAAATATTGATTTCAATAAGTCGATGGTTGCGGTCCCCGTATGGCACGTAGACTTCGATTTCTGTTCGCTGGTGTACACGTCATCGCGTCGCAAGCATCGCATTGACGATGGAGCTGGCGGGGGGCGGACGTAATGCAGTGTTAAGATGCTGAAGCGAGGGAATTTAGGAATTCAGTTCCACTAGTTCATAAAAGAGCCGCCATGACGTGTACGCCAGCTTATATAAATCGGACTGTAGTACCATTCTGTTGAAACCACATCTCGTTCGCATCAATGTCATCAATATTTATAAAAAAAAAACCCATTGATCATGGTCCGGTAATGCAAGCTTTGGCTTCATTTTTGCAGAAATAAGGGTCCGATGATGCCACTAGCGGGTAAACCATACAAAACGGTGCATTTTTGTAGATGTAATGGAGGCTGTAGGTTCTCTTCTATATGGGTCTCACTGTGTATCAATTATGCTTATTAATAAACCCGTGAAGCCGAAAATGAGCTGCATCGCTGAACTTAATTTGGTGGTAAAACAACCCATATAAGTTGAGATAACGTATATTTGGTTGTAATATAATTTGATTGCATAGTTCAACCGGTCCATTTCGAACCCTGAATTCAGCTATTTCCTATTCGTGGTACCTAGCATATGACATTCTGTTTTACATTTTACAAGGAGTTCAGATCGGTGGTATTTTCTGTTATCTAAAAGAAGAAGTTGTCTCCCTTTTCTTGAAACTACTGAAACGATATTGAATTTAGTTATGCGTCAATTACATTGAGCTTTTTACAAGCTGTTTGTTGGCAAATTTACAATCTGTCTGTAAAGTCACCCAGTGTAATCATCGAACAAGCTAATAAGCAGGTTGTAAACACTCTACCAAGAAAAGTTGAAAGCCGGTCAACTTTATACGCTACACGCCGGCGTGTGGGCCTACTGCGTCTGCGCAGTAGAGCGCAGTAGCAACCTCCCGGTAAAAAAAACGAACTACGTTCTGTCAAAATAGTCGCTGGCTTGTGGCTTCTCAGCGAATGGATAGTTTTGTGTATAATCATCAAATCGCAGTAGCTGAATCGCCCGCTTTTAAATTCGCCAACAAACAGCTCGTAGAGAAGCTCAATGTGATTGACGCTTTAGGTATTAAGACATTAAAATATTATATTATGCTATTAATTTTCAGCTAACATTCAAACTATTGCACTACCTCCAAGAGAAAAACGTCAAAATTTATTCGTCGGTGAAAGAGCCACCGTCTCCGGGTGGGGCAAGACTGATGACCGTAAGAATATATTTTTATTTATAACATTGGCAGACTTGACAAGAAATCAATGGACAAGAGACTACGCAACTCGCTGTATAATGTCATGACATCAGTTTTCAGAGATAATATTTGTAGGGTTTCTTACACAGAGACCTAAAATTAAACAATTATCGTAATTTTACAGCATAAATGATAAGCGAAAATGTAAAGGACTTGCACCCTTTGGAATCGGCAGGTGTGTACCAGTTAAGCTGTCGCTGATGGCCAAAAAAGTAAATTGCCCAAACTTCTCAAACGGTAAAGAAGCGTGTGAGTGAACTCGAGAGGGCATACGAAACCAGCAATTGCCAAGCGCTCAATGGATACATAACACAAATTTGAGTTCGAAACCAAGATACAGGGTCGGAATAAGGGATATTTCTCACGATTGGTAAAGGAAACCCTGAAAATATTAATAGGGATGATAGGTTTTGGTTAAAAATGTCATGGCTTCCGGCACTGTCCAAGCAAAATCCAATTCGATCCGTCATCTCTGGTCGTAACGAGTGACACATTACTCTGAGCAACGTTTGCTCTTACCAAATCATATTCGTTTTGGCATTCTTAGAGCGACGTTTGTAATCATACACCTAAATCAGTGCTTCTCAAAGTTTTTCATACCACGGCCCCCGTAATCATGAAAAAAAATCCAATCCAAAAAGTGTAGTCTTAAGTAGGGAATCCAATCCCGAGCCAAAATTCTGATCCTGGGATTTCGGGATTACAATTTGACAATCCCGGGATTGGCATTTTTTTGATTGTTAATATAAAAAATTTATATTTACAAATAACATTCATAAAATCGGTCAAAAATAAATCTAGTATAATTTATACTATTTAAGACATTTATTGTTAATATTGTATACGTTCAATCTTGGAAATACACAAGTTTAACGGAGTAAATAATATTGTAATTTTAATAATAATGTGAATTTAATATTAGATTGCTGTTTCTGATAGTAAAGACTTAATGAATGTATTAGCGAGATTTAAAATAGTAAAGCAAATAATCATGGCGTACTTATGGCCTTTCCGCTTCATAAATCTAATTAGTCGGACAAATATGAAACTGCCGTAAAACGTATGATATCATGGTGGAATTACTTTGTTAAAAGTGCGAAGTATTGTTTTTTTCCAATTTTAATAATTTATGTTAAAAAATAAAATGAATCGGCAACTTACACATGGTTATAAATCAAACTTCATTCAAACTCAGTTTATTTCTAAAGTAGTTATTTTTTATTAAAAGTATTTTTTCTGTTATATTTTCGCTTTTATTTTATTTTCCATAAAAATTGATAAAAAAAATCAATCCCGAAATCCCGGGATTATGTTAATCAATCCCGGGATTCATAGGTATCGAAAATAGCTCGGGATCCCGGGATTGGAATCCCTAGTGACTAACAGTACTGTATTTATAGATACATTTTTATTGAAAATTTAAAAACAATTTCATGAGAGGGGTGTGATTGCATATTTTTACATAATAGGTAAATAAATATCCGCTATAATGTTTAAAATGCTAATTTGCAGGGCTTGCTCCAAAGTTTCCGTTAAAAAACACGACCTATGTTTATTTTTTTATTACCAGTAATGATAAAAATGCTGTTTCCCATAATATGTATGTTGTCTCAAAGGAATAATTATTATTAACAATGCTGTTTTTGCAAGTGATGGATATCCTTGCTGTCGCCTTATCCAAAACTTCTTTCATTAAATTTGACTTCAAGGGAATTATCTGATCTAATACCAATCAATAATTCTTTTTGAGATGCTCAAATAATATCATATTTTAAGAATTTAGCAAATCGTAACTGTCGGATTGGTTTGTCGAATATCCTTTTTTGTCGAAATCCACCTTTTAATGCAGAATGTTATTTTGTATCTAAATGGACTAGAACCATCCTTTTCTTTAAATTACTTTGTAATGGTAATGTCATCATTCATATGCTGTAAAAATAACAATTTTAATATCTCCATGTATTTAAATATAGGATTATGAAATTTGTTTTCGTCTCCTGAACATATGGTCTATTCGACAAACCAATCCTACAGCGACGAAGTGGTGTTCTTATGCCATTGTAATTTGTTCTTTATTTAAGTTTGGGAAATATTATCGTCCAGTAATCACGTTTTTATGATTTTTTTTTCAAATACTAAAATATTTCGCGGTTCCTTGGCAGGAACTTCAGGGCAACTGGCAAGTTGCGGTCCCGTCGAGTTTGTATGTGCTACACCGCTAAATGTTACTGCAAAGCATTATATTTAGAACGATTGTTTTGCAGGTTCAGAAGGGTCTACCACTCTCAAAGAAACAACCGCGAAAGTAATAAGTAATTTTAAATGCAGAAAAGCCGTATCATTCGGTGATAACGTCGAGAAAACTAATATTTGTACCAGTGGAATTGGTTTAAAAGGAAGTTGCAACGTAAGTATTTCTCCTAGTACTGCTTTCCATGTGACGGCAACACCTCTCAAACAGTGTAGTATGCCTGCCTAAAAAAAATACTTAGTATCGAAACTTGTTCCAAAATACTTATTAATATTTGTGATCTTACATAGAGTGTTTGCACGTATGCGTTTCGGGCAGTGGGAAATTTATATATATTTCTTTAAAATGATTCCATACGAAACTTTACTTTTTAGAAGCTATTTTTACACAAATTGTTTATATAATTATTATCCATTTACATAATTACACATAAAATTTGAATTTAGTTTATAAGTTCCAATTATAACACTAAAAAATCGATAAACTCCACGTGATGGAACCAGATAAACGCGTAAATACTTATCAGAGCTCGAGCACTAGTACCTATTCCGGGACTTGAGACTGACATCAACTCGATATAAGTCTCACACTCGACTGGAACTAAAACTAACTCCATATTATTACTATAAGACGAACATGTCACCATTTCTGTCCTTCACAAGTACACCAACTTGACAACTAGAGAGAAAGGGAGGGCAATAACAGTTGACTATATCACGGCTAGACATCTGACCTATCTAATGGTCCACAAAGAAAGCGAAGTGAGGGAAGACGCAGTCAAGATGGTTTTTTTTAAATTTATTTTCTAAACTCTCTCTTAAGCATCACGATGTATGTTGTTGTATAAGCCCATGCGGCTTTGTCTTAGGACAACAAGTGTGGCACACAATTTTTTTCATTCAGACATGTTTATAGCGTCATGGATGGAGATATATAACTCAAGTCATTGCCATTAAACTTACTTACGAGCGCATGGAAGGCTCGACTCTATGACAGAGAGCGGAGGACCAGTTGGAGTGGAGGGGTCAATTTGAGGCAGCCAGGTATATAGCTGTAGTGCCATAGAAGAAGAAGAATATGTATGTAACTTCTTCATTATTGTTTATTTTTTACAGGGAGATTCTGGTGGTCCATTGACTGCAATGTATAACGGCGAACTTATCCAAGTAAGTATGCTTTTAAAAAAAATAATAAATGTTAATAATCTTATTTTCTCCCAACTTACTTACTTTGAAATGGGTACTACTGGCAAGCAGGTGCGGTGCGCACACAAAAAATTGTTTGAGGGGGGGGGGGGTAAATATATATGTGACTTTACCGGGAATCGAACCTGGAGTACCTGGATGAAAACTTTACGTACTGGGCTACGATGAGACATCATAAATAATTGACAATTGTTTGAGTATAGCATTTGTGTAAAATCGTATGATTGCAGAAAATGTATATTTTTTTGGATATAGGTAATATAAAACTGCTTCAAAACTCCAGGCGATGGGTTTTACATTTTTATCTTATTAACCTTATCACTGCCAGCCAATTTTTACTAGGTGGACACTTGTAGGCCAGCTATTTTTGGAATAAAATCAGGGCTCGAAATGAACCGGAACGCACCGGAGCGCCGCTCCGGTTCGTAAAATCATCAAGATCATCGCTCCGTCTCGTGGACATATTAATTTGACAGTGAGCTAGATTTGCAATTTAACGTAAAAATCTAAAAGTTTGTCCACACTGGTAACCTCATTAAATTTTACGATAATTATCAAAATTTGTTTGACCAAAAATTATATTAATCGAAATTTAATGAGGTTGAACATGTACCTAACCGAATTTTTTTTAATTTTTTTTTAAACGGTACATGTTCAAACACGCGCGTCAATATCATTTTACTCCCTACTTCAATTATAGTTTGTCAATTTATGGCTACGGCCGTATGTTGTAGCTTAACCACTGGGGAATGACAAAAGAAATGGCGTATTTCAAAAAAACACTACCTTATTCTTAGGTCAATAATTATTATAAAGCAATCATTATTCATAAGATGTTTATCACACTTGAATGGTCAAAGACATAGCTTATAATAAGTATCTTTAGAATCATCTTCAACGGTGTAAATCTTGCCGATTTTTTGAATAATAAAATGCCTAATTCTTGTCAAATTTGGGATCACAGAGATTATCAATATAATTTTTTATCGTGAATATTTTACAAAAATTATCTCATAATAAATTATACTAATGGTTTCATAAATGCGTTTAAAAATTAATACACGTAAAAAATCTTAACACCACTGCACAGTTATGTACCGAAATATGACCATATTCTAAAACATTATAGCGAGAGGTTTAAAAGAATACTATTTTATGTAACAAAAATACTTTATGCAGTCATCAAATGTTTAAAATAACTATAAAGGATAATAAGGCTTCAAATTTATATAAATAGATTATCTACAACGTTTAAGGAGTGTCCAGGATCATGGTTTGAAAATACAATAAAAACTCAATTTTGACCTACGACGAGCACGTGGGCCGTTAACAGTTTTTTGTTTTTTTTTTTGCGAGAAATGAATATTAGCCACCTGCTCAACCTAGTAGGTCCACTCTGGGCCCAACATATAATTTTTTATTTTTTTTAAATATCCTTGAATTTTTTCCCGGGATTCTAACCTGGGATCTACGACATAATAAGCCGACGCCGTAGCTGATCGACCATCGTGGGCGTTAATTAAGGGTCCTTAATTTTATATCATTGGTTAATTAGTCATTTAGTACCATTGCCGAATTATTGAAAAAAACATGGATATTTTTTAGATTGGTATTGTCTCCTGGGGCAGTAGTCACGGTTGCGAGGCTGGCTTCCCAACGGTATACACCAGAGTCAGCAGCTACCTGGACTGGATCCAAGTTAATGCCGAAATTTTGCACTAGGAGTAGTAATAATAATCCATGACATGTAATTTGTACGAATACATTATCTCGGAAGACATTTGTACGCATCACAGATGGCAGGAGATTATTGAGAACGAGTGATATATGTATCAAGTATTAAGTATTCTTAATTCAACGAAAACAAATAAGTATGACTGAAAAAGAGTGCACTATTTTTATCGGATTGCCCATAGCATGCCTAAACTATTATGCTTGCTATAGGCAAGATCTAATCGATTTTTAAAAACTAGCAAACACTATCTGAAAATTGCTGTCTTTTTAATGTTTTATGTAGTTCAATGAAAAAAAAATACGTAAGACTGACAAAGTATAATGTACACTAATTATATGGGCTCTTAACAGCCTACCTCCACCCTTCGCCACTGGTAGATAGCCACGGGAAAACGTCTGAATGATTTAAATATAGCTAAATAAGCAGTCGTAAGTACTTACTATAATTATTATCATATCTTCAGTCTATCATGTAAAACTCATTAATCTTATTTTGTCAAAAAATAGATTTTTATTAAATACGCTAGTGTTATAAAACATCTACTTTTGTGTAAGATTCGACCACTTATGGCTACTGTCTTGAAATAAAAGTTGTTTTTCAAATGAATGGAAGTCTACGCGTTTTTAAAATTCGTACAAATAACCACTCGGTTCGTTGTCAATGTTTCGGCTAAAATATATTCGTACAATTTACTGGTCATGAAGAAATCTTTCTCCAATTAAACTGTTACTTATTTCTTGAAATATATATTATAGACTAATTTTATATGGTATAATTAAGTTTAGTGTCACTAAAATATCTATAAATTTAATAAAAATTGTGAATTTTTATAAAGATATTAATTATCATTATAACGATTACATGTAAATTGTACGTATTACATTTCACCGTAACACAGTTCGCCGCGAGTTTTCTTATCGAAAAGAGATGAAATAAATATGCGTTGTTCGTGCATACAATAATGTTCCTTCAAGAATGAAAACATAACCTAACCTAATAGTATAATCCAGTATATCGGCTATTTTCAAAATTTTGCCGCTGGCTTCCTGTAAATCGACAGGAACCGTGTTTTATTTAGACATGAATTTTATCTCAGTACTATACGACCCAAAGAGGTTGGACGGTCTTTAATATACGATCATATAAATTTCCGATACAATATTTTACGGTGAAGTGTGATACGGCGAACTGCATACGTACAAATTTCCGGACACGATTATAACAACATTTTCTTCATAAATAAATTCATTTATATTCAAAATAGATAATCATTGTGTTTACCTTTATTCGTCACTTTGGTTTGAATTCAGGGGGTACATACGTCTTAGGGTTGCATAACATGTGTGTATTTAGTTTCTTCCAGCATATTTTTTCAATGTTACCAACGTTTGAAGACGATAGTAATAATATGCACGAGTATCATATAATAATATTTTTGATAAAGCAAGCAGATACAAAAATTTAAATAAAAAAAAAAACACTTATCATATTGTTACACTCCCAAATGGTCCCCATTTGGGGATGTCTCTGTGAATCTGGAGACGCCCGAGTCGGTACCAAGCCGACAAATAGTAAGGGTTGATTACGAAAATAAATAATAATAAGCCGGCAACGTTGTACATGTTTGGCGCCAAAATTTAATATTGGCAACGCCGTATTGGTATCGCTTCGTAAGCGGCCGTTTTTTTTTTTGACGCGACAGAACGCTACAGACAGTCAAAGAGTAAACATTATTAACTCGCGCTACGCATAAATGAAATTATAAAAATGTAACCATTGGTAGATATTAACGTAAAAAAATCTCGTCGTCTCTGACTACAATTCCGGTGTGTTATTTGTCCACCTCCCAGTCTCGAACCTAGACGACAAACCAGAAAAGAATAAAAGTGACAGTATCTTTCCACTTTCGTAAATGGAGGGAGATGACAATATCAATCATAGTATTATTATGTGTCACCACTTTCATCTTCATTAATAATTATTTTTATTTGGGTACATTAAAGATAATCCCTCCAAACCAAAACCCGCCCCGCACCACACTCGGTCTTAATCGAGCGTATCACGGGACGCTACAGTGGCGATGTGAAGAATCAATTTAAATTTTGCCTGGGAATACCTTGAGAGAAAATACCCAAAGACTGAGCTTGCTACGCTCAAGGTGACCTCTGACTCAGTTTAAAGAATTTACTCTAATGAAAGGTGCCAGGGAGAGAAAAGCACATGGAAATTACGAAAAAGAAAATGAATTTAAGGTATCTATCACAAAGAAAACAAAGCTAATCATACGGAAAGCAAAGATTATGTGAAGAGGTCTTCACGCCCGCAATTTTTTTAAATGCAAGATAATTGGCCTTAGTAGCAACCAAGTCGGACGGACCGATGGGCCCAACAGCTTGTTGGACTGACTTGACAGCATTTCCTCTCGCTTGGAGCACATACTCAGACATTCCCAGAGGATGTGGTTGGCATCCTGTAATTCTTATGCAATTATTGTACTTTTGGTATTCACTTAAGTTTGGGAAATATATGTTGAAAAATCATTGTGATTCGACAATGTGATCAAGTATAACACTTTTAATCGAAATAGAGAGTGATATTTCATTGGTCGTAAGACACTCTCAATCAAGCATGAAAACATGTCAGTGCATCCTTGATTAATAACACAAAACAGATAATAAATAGAATACCGATAGGCTATATTCAATACGCCGCACGTTGAAGCAGGGTTTTTGAATGTGTTAGTGTCCTACAAAAATGAAGCACGCATTATGCACGTCCAATAGTGTGTGTAATACACCAACATTAAATGAGCGTAAATGCATAAATCGAGAGCAGTTTGTAGTATTCGACGTACAACGTATTCTTGACACGTGTGTGAATTTAACCCAGATTCTTCCTTACTCGAGACGGTTACCTGCTATCGCCTTACCCGTTGGGTATTTCAGTTCCCACTATTTCTGAGTTCCCTGATTAATACCTTTTTACCACGAAGAAAGTTTTTTTAGAAAGCCTGAAGTTTGATATTCAGAATTAAAATATTGATATCTATGATAAAAGATTCAATTTATTCACTAATCCTCCAAATATGAAGCAAAATACATCCATTTTTCATCACTAAAGTGATAAGAAAAATCTGATTTTTTTGTCATGAAGAAAGAGGCGAAGTTCATGACTTAAGTTCTACAATATCCATATCTGATAAAGTAATGTCATCGTGTAAAAATTCGACATCGAGATTTTGACTGATTCATATCAAACGTCCAGTAATCACATCATGATTTTGATTTTTCGAAATATATCGCGGCTCCCTAACAGAAGCTTCACGGCCCCCTTGGGGACCGCGCTCCCCAATTTGAGAAGTACTGCTCTTGGCAACTCAATAAGAAAAAAATAATCGTAATTTTATTAAGTTTTTATTGAAGTCAGATATATTGAAACAAGAATAAGTCTATAAGAAAAAACAATGATTTGATAAGAAAATTAATATTATTGGTATGGTAATGTCTGATGTAAGCAATGACGTCATTGGATGTAAGTAAAACACTTTCTTAGTAAGCCTCGATTCCAGCAGTGGCATAGACCCAGTCTACGTAGCTGGTCAGCCTGGTGAATACCGCTGGCCATCCCTTTTCGCAGCCGAAAGCAATACCGAAGGAGACGACACCAATCTGAAATCACAATAATACATTAGTCATTATAATATGTAACATATTCAATATTCGAGCCTGCTTTGCAATTCAATAACCCGAAGATTGGACAGTAACAGCGGCGCGGTTCTCTGACACAAATGCAGCGCTCGAATTGGAAAACTTCGCAAACAGGAGCGCTAAATAATTTTACTAATAAATTTATTAATCGTATGTGTATTTTATGAAAATAATTACAAAATAAAAAGAACTTTTTACATACAACGTTTTAAAATTTTCTGTTGAATTATTATGCTCAACATGCTCAAACTTGTACTTGATAAGAAGTAAATAAAAAACAAACATATAATACTGAAATGTCATTTTGACATTTCGTGTTGATTTCCATAGTAACGCACGTATATATTAATAATTTTGTTGCTAGGACCACCCCCTTAGCAACCAATAATAGTCTTTTACTTTTTACGGATTTTTCTAAAATAACATACAAAACAGAATTAACTGAAAATGAATTCAATTCTGCTTAAAGATGGCTAAAAGTATTAAAAGAATGCATTGGCATCGTGTTCTGATATATTTTAAAAGTTTCAAATATCTAGCTAGTCGGAAGTTAATTAAAAATCGATTGCAAGATTTGTACTGGACAAACAACTAGCGGAAAAACAAGAATACGAGCTAATAAAAACGTTGTAATAAGTGTGTTCGATTTTTATTATATGTCATATCTAGCTTAGATGGTCAAATTAAGCATTAAATTAACAAAGCGATAATCTTGAGGATTTTATGAACCGGAACGGCGCTCCGGGCCATTTTGAGCCCTGCACAAATGACGCAACAGATTACAGATAATTTAAAAAGGGGCCTCCGAAGAGTTAAGACTAGTCACAAAGTCATTAAATTATATCAAATTGTAAAAGAGATGCGTATTTCTTACAAACTGAGTATAAAATATTGCACAAAGCATAACAAAATTCCTGAATTCATTATTTGGAAAATTTAAAATAGATTGTTATTTTTTATGGTATGGGGCAGGCTTCTATGTCACTAAATAATGTACTGAATTGGATTGTTGGACCAAATGAATATGATTGGATATCTTGCAAAGAAATATAATATGTATACATTTTACTGAATATAACAAAGGCATTTGACGAAAACCTGCAGAGTTAACTTTTAAAGGCCTAGGGTCGTATGCATGAGATTCCCAAATACTTTATACGCTAAATACTGCTCATTTGTATGCATGAGTGCAAATGTAATCCGTTGATTAGCGATGTCACGATGTGACGTCGTAATGTATCATGGCGTCCATATAATGGCAAACTTTGAAAATTTCATTCCCCGATCATTAATTTAAAATTTTGAAATTGTAAATGTGTTTGAAAGTGTGCGAACGGTACCATTTAAATTTAATAATTATAAATGAATAATTATTATGAACTTTAAATAATTTATCAGTTATTAAATCTCATTTATTTTATAATTCTACTGTACAAAAGGATATAGTATTCCCAGTAAACATTTCCATTTGGTGGCAATACATACAGTTATATTATGACTAACTTCACTTCAATCACTTCTATTATGAAATGTCAAAACGGAATAAGATTAGATGAATGAATGAAATGAATAAACTGCACGAGTAGGAACTGTTTTTAAAGTTCATAAATGTTTTACAGAGTCTACAAAATGAACGAGGGCCTCAAGCAAACGTTTGTTGTGATGAATGCATTATTAGAATTACATTTTAAAGTGACATATAAAGCAGCCATTTTGAATGACGTGTGACGTCAGATTTGTTACGTCACAAACAGTGCTATACGCTACATGGTGGAAAATCGGTTAAATAGCTTATAAAGAATTTCGGATTCTCATACATACGGCCCTTAATGTATAGTGGTTACTGCTAATTTAAATAATTTTAGTGAGATTATCTTTTATCCGGGAGTAGAAAGAGACAGCATCTCAGAGTAATAATACTAAAGAGACATGCTATTGTCCGGTTATATGAAACCATTTTCTTTATGTATGACGCACAGTAAAATCTAAATTAATTGCTTATTACTAACTTACGAAATATTATACCATAATAAATTAAGCTTCTCACTACGGATACTAAATTTAAACACAACATAATAAACCATTTTTTCTAAATTAAATAAAATATTGACAAGTAACTTTACTGTTTTGCCCTAATACAATATTTACCATCTTCACTTCTCGCTTCACTAAGTTGTTTATTCATTTGTCTTCTATCTTATTATAATAGATATTGTGGAGATAATACGCGTGCCGAATGCTTTCTCACTCGCACTTATGGTTAGTTTTTGTTCCTTGGAAAGCATCCACAGAGTTACTACCATGTAGGCAACTAGTAGCACAAAAAGGCAGGATATTTCCTGCAGGTGACCACGTCTGCAATATGTAGCGGGCTTGACGATTATCAAATGTATTGTATTGTAATAAACTTACTTGTGTTGTCTTTCCGTCAATATCAGCGGTCAATGGGCCACCAGAGTCTCCCTGAAATGCAAAATAATGTTAAGTGTGCGAAACAAGTATAACTTTCTATATTTTAAAATTACTAATGATTATAAGAATATTGGTTCATCAGGTCGGCTCCAAGAGATTCAGCCGTTCCTCTGATAAAATCCTAAAGCTGCCAATCATCCGTCCTCATTCAAGAAACATAACAACAACAAAAATCTCTAAAACATTACAATTAATTACACCTGATATTATAATTTATATACGTATCTCTATTATACCAGTAGCATTATGGAAAATGAATAAGCAGGCGCCTGGGTTTTATGTGGATCTATATTCTATAGTATATATTTATGACATTTTTTTACTTTCTTTAATAGTTAAATGGCAGTTTTTCTCGATGTTTAAGGGCGGTTGTCACTGACATAATAACTTACAGGTTTAATAGGTACTTACAATATACGGATTTTTGGGCGTTTTCAATTAAAGCACATTTTGCATATAAGGACGAAGCGGGACTGGTCCATGACAGTTGTGGATATCTCACAAATTGAGTTTCGAGACAGTTCCAGATGCCCTCAATAGATATTGAAAATCCTACAGTTAGTAGTAATTTAATTATAATTATAAACAAGTGCTTACGTTGCAGCTGCTCTTTCCATTGGATCCGCTGGTGCAAAGGTGGGTTTCCTTGATTACTCCAAGGTACCTGATGTTGCATTCCAGTTTGGTGATGACTTTCATGGTTACTTCGCGAAGATCGGGAGCCAGTGCGTTTTCATCTGTAAAAGCAAGATTCATTGTGTCAGGGGACATGAATTGGCTGGTTTAGATATATTTACATATTATGGCTATACGCTCGAGGACGTGAGAAGACAGGATCTTATGATACAGAGGTGCTTTATGTGACTGGGACACTTCGTGCCCTTGTGTGACAGGTGCACTGATTCCGACGTCATAGCCGAGAATGCATTCATTACTCAACTGTCATAGTAAACTGCCGCTAAGGCGAAAAGTGTGTAATATCGTTTTTCTTCAGACTGATGCTCCCATTCCGTAGCACATTTTGAACCTTAAACCAAACATTGTCACTTACTAAAATCTGCCGAAATCGCCAGAACAACAATGAGGTCACCTCACGCGTTCCGCGCTACATCGGTAACCGCATGACTCAATGAATGTTTTTTTATCATTTTCTACATGCCTACACATTTTCGATTCATGTCAAAATCTCGTGTTCTCTATTTTTAGTGATTTTATATTAAATTATTATCTATGTCTAGTATTTCGTTTATTATCAGCTATGGACTGCAGGTTGGGTTCTGTTTAAAATATTATCTATGGCTGCAATATCTCAAGTAATTTTAACGTACGCACACGTAGAAACTGTTTGTTACTAAACTGTGTTGTAAACACTTGTTTGTTGTAAAAATTAATTGAAATTAGCATGAATAATGCATAATAATTCAAAATACTCAAAGATTAGACTTGGCACACTCCATCATTGAATTTATAGAGATAGTGATCATTCAAAATATTCTGCGGAGTGACAAAATCATAGACTAAATTTGTCGCCGTGCCAGCATATGACAGTACGTGACGTGATCATAATTTAATTGCAGCATAAATCGTATCCATTTCGAAAAATAGTCGTATTGATTTTTTAAATAGGAGGAAGGGATTATGTATTGAATAAATTATGATTATAACGTGATTTTTATATTTTAAATCCGATGGATACGAAGTTTGGAAGGTCCACAGCTGACTGATGTTCCTGACTTGTTCGCCAGCTTCTACTTATCGTACGTAATCGCTTCTTGAGTACGTTCCCAATACCCATACACTATGCTTATATTCTAGCAATGCTCACATGATGATTCGATGTCTTTATTTTAAGACATTTAACTATTTTCCTTTCGATAATTCGTCAGATGATTATTTTCCCACTGCCTTTCTACAAGGCATGCTTACTTTTCACTCTCTTGAATCTCGTCGGTCTCTTCTGCTCTTGAAACACTTTTGCTTGTTATCGCGAGGGTTGGTTTCCAATCCTGGTGTCCTAATGAATTTGAATTTACATGCGCCTGTCAATTACCTACGTGGTCGCAGCCATGATTTATTCTGGATTGGAACCGTTTCCTCGTGTCAAGCCTATCAGGCACCATTAGCGAGGGGTGCAAGATTAGTAAATGCGCTCCATGATGTACTTTGCATTTTGTTTTTGAAACTGTATTTTTCTGTATAAAATTGTATGTTTTATTTTCAAAAATTATAGTTTTCTGTATTAAATTGTACTTGTATGTTTTGATTTCATTTCATTTTTTTTTGTTTTTATTGTTATTATATTTTTTTTTCTATATTCTCTTCTCTCATGTTGTGTACGTCTTGAATTTAGATTTGTTATGTCCACAATGTTTTTGTATTCTTAAATAAATAAATAAATGACCTCACCAAAATAATTTAAAATACGAAAGCATGACTCATCGGCCCAGCTGATCTAAATGTATAAATATAAATGAAAATTAGATTTATTCTTACCATCGCTGGGTTTTCCCCATCCGGAAACGGTTGCTTCAGTTCCTCTGAAAGAGTCTCCAAGGGAGCTAAGTGGAGGCAGTCCAATGGTCTGGATCTTATCTGAAAGATTGTATAAATTGTTATAAATAAAGGATTACATAATGTTTTGATTTATTATACCCGGATCTCTTTTCCATTTCTACATACCACGTCAGGTAACAATTTCCGCGAAAGGAAAATCGGTCGACCCCGTCATGTCGACCAACAATAATGGCAAAAAAAACATTCAATAACACTTTGCCGAAGTGGTAATTTGAACGAATTAAAAAAAGGTATAAGGGCTTGCGCAGACAGAGCGCGGTCAGGCGGTCTGCGTTCCGCGTTCGGAGTTCGGCGTTCTTTGTACTGTATGGACTTCATACTGTATGGGTACACAGCCGGCGGTCAGACCGCGCCGGTCAATTGGAACGCTAGAGTTCTGGAGTTCTATGCCCGGAATTACAAAGAACGCCGTACCTCCCGTCCAGTCCCGACATAGGAATTTGAGCAGTCACACAACATAGAGCGAAACCACACGGGGGAGTGAGTACGCAACAGCGGTGCTTTCTCACTTCCACTCGCAGTCGGAATATAGCGGTCTCGCATTATGCAGCGCTTGTGTCAGTACAACGTTTGTAAACAAATGGAACGCTTATTGTTGACCGCCACCTGTCTGCTGTCCCTGAACGTTAGCGGTCAACGGTCGGTTGAACGCAGAACTCCGACCACTCTCTGTCTGCGCAAGCCCTAAATATAGTAAAAATAATTACAAGATAAAAAGAACTTTTTATATACCACGTTTTAAAATTTTCTGTTGAATCATATAAACTTGACAATTCTATGTATTAATAAAAACTTTTTATTGTACTTGATAGAAATACTGAATAATTATAGAATACTGTAATGTCATTTTGACATTTCATATTGATTTCCATAGTAACGAACGTATATATTAATAATTAAGTTGATAGGACCCCCTTAGCAACCAACAATAATAACTTTCCATACAAAACAGAATTAAGTGAAAATGAATTCAATTCTGCTTAAAAATGGCTAAAAATATTAAAAGAATGCATTATCTGATATATTCTAAAAGTTTCAAATGTCTAGCTAGTCGGGAAGTTAGTTAAAAATCTTCAATCGTCCAATACAAATCTTGGACAAACAAGAAAAAAAATGTACTGGACACACAAGAAAAAATTAGTACTGGACAAACAAGAATATGAGCTAATAAAAGCGTGGTAATAAAATATTTACTTAGTATAAATCAAGGACATTTACGATATTCAAATTAAATTAGATTTGAGAATTGAACATAAATTCTAAATAAATATTTGATAATATTTAAGGTGAGTGGATACTTACTCACCTTTTAGTTATTCTAAGCTAAATTGTAATAATATTTGCTGTATTTGTTAATAAACATACATATTTCAGAAAACTTCGAAACAGGTAAGTATGTTAGAAATATATTGTATTATTGGTTCTGAGCGGGATTTGTATCCGCATCCATCAAATTCCAACCATTATTCTTTTTAGTGTAGCTGTAGAGTGTAGACTAGACCAATGGTATTTCTAATAAATGTATGTATCTGAAGTAATCATAGTGTCTATGTCAATAAAGATTGCTATATTCTTTAATCTTGTGTTGACTAAAAAATAATTTAATTAAAAATATTACAATTATGTAATGTGAAATAATTTCGATTTGTATAATTATTATTGTTATTAATAATTAAACGTCGCTGTGGCCGGCTGGCCCTCCCTCACCATGCAGCGGTGCTACAAAACAATCTACGCGCTGCATGTCTGGTATGAGAGAGAGTTGGCGATGGACTGATGGAAAAGGCGTAAACTTGCACTTGCTCTATGCCCCAATGACTGGGTGAAAGAAAAATAATTAAAACTAACCGTTGAGTTCAACATCAACGGGCAGCCTGAGGATGGCCAAATCGTTCTGGAGTAGAAGAGGGTTCCATGCAGGGTGCATGGTGGCGTCCTTGGTCTGGATCCTCACGCTGTTTGGCTCGTCATAGATGTTGTGGGCGCCGAGGACGACGGTGAAATCAGTCACGTTGTTTCTGCCATCCCAGACACAGTGGGCGGCGGTCATAACGACGTTTTTGGAGATCAGGGAGCCTCCGCAGAAAGCGGTTCCTTGGGGAAGGGTCAACATGATTCCAACCTATAATTTATTACCAAAAACGTTATTAATGTATTCTGTAAAAAGTAATTAAGTATATATGTGTCATTATTACCATCTAATACTATTCGCCCCTTTTGTTCGCTTTCTTGACTATCCACAATTTGCCATGACCACAATGATCGATCGACTTACGCGTCTGCTTATAATGTCGTGGGTCCCGAGATCGAATCCTGTGTCTGGCAAATACACATATTGTTTTTCAATTTGTGTTTGAAGTCAGAGAATGTATCTAATATGTTGAGCAAGTGGCTAACATCCATGTCTCGTAAATATAACAATCTGTTAATACAAACATCTACTCTGTGGAGGCCCATATGATCTTATTAGGATCGGATATGGTCAAAAAAAAAAAAAAAAATTCAACGAAAACATTGCTTCCCTGTTTTCAGTTTTGATCACAAATATTTTTGCACAGTTTTTTTAGGAATATGTATTCTTTACTTATATAATATATTGAATATTATTTAAATATATTGAATGAGGGAGTGTTCAAGTACCTAATATATTTTTTTTAATGTTGGACTGGTCTAAACGCGAATTAAATCAAAATTGTAAATAAAAGAGTTTGATATAAATCGGTCAAATAATAGGGGTATGATAAGACATTCCCTGTTATGTATTGTTGAATTGTGTATTTTTAAAAATACGTATCTTTGCTATCAAGATCCTATTAAATTAACTTACTCGTATTAAATTGATTAATTTATTAGTTATAATCAATCAAGAGGTATTAAAATAAAATTATCAACTACTTCTAATCAGATACTGGGTTATAATATTATAAAAATCAGTATATTATTCCAGTTTGATAATATAATATATAATCGAGTTAATTTATCTTGAATTTATATATAACCAAAAGATTCAAAATATATAAAATTAAACAAATATTTTTGTACTACATAATATTATATAGATAGGCAGAGGCGGCTCGATGACTTTCTATGTGGTGGGGTTTAGCCATTAATTATTAAATATCTTCTAAATATCTACCTACTTTCTCATATTATACATTATGTACCAAGCTACTTATACAAATATGATAACAATACGACGGGATGGGACTGAGTGACCCCGGTCAGCGATAAATACACGACATAGCTTTTTTTAATTTGTACATAGGTGTCGTCCTGAAATAAGGCGTATTTAATTTAATTAATTAATTTAATACTGCGTAATCATCATTATGCTATTAGGTTATTACATTTACAATCATTGCCTTGTTTATTTGTATAATAATAATAAATATACCTATAAAATTGTGACGGGTTTAGATGGATAAAATAATTTAGATAGTTCATTTAATCATGAAATTAAGTAGGTATATTATGAGTATTAGAGTATAAGAGATGTCCAAAGGCTAAGAGTCGCACAGCGAGGCACGGAGAGGTGTATGTTGGGCATCACGCGAAAGGACCTTAAGAGAAGCGAATGGGTTAGGAAGCAGACAGGAGTACGCGATGTAATAGACCTTGCCAAACAGCTGAAATGGAGATGGGCGGGGCATATTGCTCGCCGAAAGGACGGCCGCTGGACAAATGCCGTCATCCAGTGGTACCCAAGGGGCACGAAACGGCCACAGGGTCGAGCTAAAGGCCGCTGGATTGACGAACTGGTAAAGTTCGGCGGAAATACGTGGCAGCGAACGACACAGGACCGAGAGAGTTGGAAGAAACTTGGGGAGGCCTTCATCCAGCAGTGGATTGACCCCGGCTGATGATGATGATTATGAGTATTATGACAATGATAAAAATATCGGACGTGTATTTTTGACATGATGGCGATGTGGGGATGGTCCCTATGAATCTTTAAGGTAGAGCCGCCCCTGTAATAAAAATAGTACAGAAAATAGTGAGGTTAGAGATAAAGTTTAATCAGTCAATAAATAGGTACTACAAAACATCATATTATTATTAATATTAATTTTACGATCAATAGGTTCATATTAATAATCTCGGTAATAGTGTTAGCTATTATTTATCAACCCTAAAATAGCTATCAATCTAAATAATTACAAGATAAAAAGAACTTTTTATATACAACGTTTTTAAATTTTCTGTTGAATCATATAAACATGACTTGACTAGCTTAAACGATCAAAATAATTGTACTTGATAGAAAATAATACTGAATTGTCATTTTGACATGTTATATTGATTTCCATAGTAACGCACGTATATATTAATAATTTAGTTGCTAGGACCCCAGACCCCTCAAGCAACCAATAATAATGGATTGGATTACGGATTTCTTCCGAAATAATTTTTCATACAAAACAGAATTAACTGAAAATGAATTCAATTCTACTTAAAGATGGCTAAAAGTATTAAAAAAATGCATTGGCATCGTGATCATATATATTATAAAAGTTTCAAATGTCTAGCTAGTCGGGAAGTTAGTTAAAAATCGATTGCAAGATTTGTACTGGATAAACAACCACCGGACAAATAAGAATACGACATAATAAAAACGTTGTAGAATACAAATGTTTACAAATATTTGATACCATTTTATATAGGTACATACTGATAAACTATTTTTATGGTTATTGAACATTCATAATTTGAAGACCATGTCTGGCAATTTATACGTATGCAGTTCGCCGTATCACATTTAACCGTGAAATTTTGTATCGGAAATAAATGGTCGTATATTAAAGAACGTCCAATCTCTTTGGGTCGTATAGTACTGAGATGAAATTCATGTCTAAATAAAACACGGTTCTTGTCGGTTTGCAGGAAGCCGGCGTCAGACAAATTTTGAAAATAGCCGATAAACTGGATTATTTGTTAGGTTAAGTTAGGTTAGGATCTAATAAAATTAGAACATTATTGTCTACAATGCTCCACGAACAACGCGTATTAGAAAAAAAAACAAAAAAGCATCAGTTGTTTGTTCTCCCAAAATTGAAAACAAACCTACCATTGGTAATGTTTATAGGGAGGGTAATAATTTTTTTCAACTACCCCGCATTCTGTATTGATATATTCCACTTGCGTGAGGTGAGTTTGGTATTATATGTTCTTAAATAATATGGACTACTTAGATCACTCGATCATCTTTTTAGATGTTGTTGTATTTACCTACACATCTTATTATTCTGGTTTCGTTAAATATTGTTAGATACTTGTTTTCATATTTTTTGTCATGTTGTGAACGTCTTGAATTTATAATTTGTAATGTTAACTTTCTTCTTCTTTTGACCATGTCCGATCCTAATAGGATCATAATATGGGCCTCCACAGGGTGGAGGTTTGTATCAACAGATTTTATTTTTACGAGAAATGGATGTCAGCCACTTGCTCAACCTATTAGGTCCATACTCTGACTCATGCACAAATTGAAAAACAATATGTGTACTTGCCAGACCCAGGATTCGAACCTGGGACCCTCGATACTATAGACCGCCGCTTAAGCCACGCGGCCACCGTGGGTGTTAACTACCTATATGTAAAATAAATCAATCTTCATTGAATTTGGATTATATTATCATTATTTGAATATAATCAGGGCTCGAAATAGACTGGAGCGCACCGGAGCGTCGTTGCGGTTCGTGAACCCGGTAAAATTATCACTCCGTCTTGTGGAAAAAATAATTTGACCATTTGAGCTAGATAGGCTAAACAACAAAAATCTAACAACAAAAGTAGGCATACAATTTGATACCTATGTAAATATCTCCAGAAAATTGTCGAGCGCTCCGGTTCGTAAACTTTTCCATTTCGAGCGCTGAATATAATAAATAACAGATAATACTGTACTAATAATAATATGAATACTAATAATAATATGGTGCACAAGAATAATCCTGTGAGATATTAAACAGTTAAAGTCAATAAATACCTGGAAGGGCCTGGAGTGTGGCACAACCTCCGTTCCTCCAACGATCCTCGCGTTCTCAAAGGCCTTGAGGAGGTTCTGGAACCTCTGCATTCCAGATGGAACCATGAACCTGTTGATGGTGGGAATATGCGCAGAAACTGCGGCAGCGCACAAGAGTAAGACCACGGCGACCTTCATCTTGAGGTATCTGACTTCACAAACACGACAGAATGTGGGATGCTTGTAGAAGCTGCTATTTATACAGGTGGCTTATCTGCGGATATAGGATTTTTCAGTTTATCGTTTGGAAATTTTGGATCTTTGGTACCTCTCCAAGATTGTCATCTAACTGCTGCGGCCAACCATTTAATCGTATTCATATTTTAAACTTAATAATTACACTGAAATGGAATAATATTCATACTAAGTTTTAAAATGGTTTATAGCTATTCCGGAGTCATGAGTTAGATAACTTAGAACATGAAATGCGTGACAACACGTCGGTGTCACCAGATAAGGCTCTGATATATAGAGTTGAAACATGGTTATAGTTTTAAATGTTTATTCTGTTTTATTCTTACACCATTTAGAATAGTTTAGATTATTATTGCGGATTTATGCGGATTATTTCTAAACAGTAGTACTCTTAAGAATTTGAAGAGAAGAGTCTGGTCACCGAGGAAAATCACGACCATAACCCTCCAAAGGAAAATACATCCACGCAATAAAACAAACCTGGCATCTATCCCAGAGTCCAGTGGGATTTCTTTCTTTGGAGGAGGCCTTCACCCGAAGAGGGGTTCTTAGAAACCGAACAAACAAACAAACCAAAATATTATTTAAGTTACAAATACAAAAATATTATATACTATATAAACGTTACATAGCACTGTTTAATATATAAACATTATTTATCAGTATTATATACAAAATTAAAATCTTAATATATATATATGTATTATACAAAATTTTTAAAATATACTAATATACATAGATAGATATATATATAATATATATACATAACAGATATAATTATAGGTTATATTTACATTAGATATAGTAAATTCACTGTCATTTACTATTTATCTGTAAGAAATAAAAAGGCTTTTTCATTTTATTTAGTACTTAAGAGTAGACTTGAAAATCGCATCTATGCTATACACAATACTGCTATCGGCCGCTATCGGCGGTTACCGAGGGTGGTTTATCATATTTATGTATTGGGGTATTATAATTGTTACAATAAGTTAACCGTCTAAACAGTCAAAACTGTCTATCTCATTCAAAAAATTAGCACAGTCAAGAGAGGTGTTTTTAAAACATAACATATCATTAACAAGTACAACTAACTTATTTTAAAATTATAATACTTCAATACAAAAATTATAAAAAACTACCATCGATAGCCGCCTAATAGCAGTCTTGTGTATAAAATAGATGCGTAGGAGCGCAATGCAGAACCATGCTTAGGCGCGTAATTCCTTAAGATACGCGCCTAACTTTAAGGAGCCGATTTCACGACTTACGTTCGGTGAGAAAAACATAATATATTGTAATTATTATTAAAACGCCTAAGTGGAAGAGAGAAAGAACATGTAACGTCTTTTTTTTTGTTAGAATGGCTGATTAACGTCAACGGTTCTGCATCGTGCTCTTAGTTCAAGAATAAAGCAGGAAGCGGCGAGTTCGACCATTGCGAGGTGCTCGGATTTGTTTGGTGTCGATAGTGTTTTCGGGATTTCCTCATAGGATCCATAATTTCCCAAATACTTACTTAGTTACTTCATCATGTGTAAGCGTGCCCCCCACAAGGGTCGGGTTGACATGCCTCTAACCTAGGGACTCACCTGGACTCAGGGGGGCCCGGCGTAGCAGGTCAACCAGATAAGTGAGGTCATTACAAATTTCCTGTAATAGTAAAAAAAATCGCCTACGGTGTTTTTCACTTCAAGGGTATTAACATTTTAAAATAATATATTATATGTTTATAGGAAGCAATTTATAGTTAGTGTTTGTCAATACTCAACAACTAATTGTATTCCTTACCGGACCATAATTCAAGTGGATGTATTAAAAACTCGCTAAAAAAATACACTGAATACTATTAATTTTACCTCGAACACCATTTGGAAAACGCTACTGTAGAGTATCACAACTGTCTTTAACCTTAGCGAGAGGTAGGGGGCCCCACCAAAGTTCTTGGCCTGGTGGCCCGCTTCAGGATGTGGGAGCCATGCGTGTTAGTGTCGGAGCATAGGCACAAGCTCACATCATTTCACGTAGCATCGCTTTGACGTGAAGGAGGGTCTACAAAAATGCAACCAAGTACCTATTATAATAATATGTATAAGATTTAAAAAACGTTATTTTCGTGTAGACATTAATTAAAACCTAATACCCACGTGACAGGTCACATCAACTGGGCATGAAACGATTCGGTATTGTTGCTTACTATTTTCGTATTATTGTGTATTCAACGCTAGGCTTCGAGTAGGTACCGAAAAAATACCGAATATGTATATCAAAAATTTTGGTGCAAGATTGGATTTACGAGTATACCGTAGTCTGCGGTTAGCTGCCGAATTTTTGCGCCATCTTGCGTTAAGTGTGTGTGGGAATACCCTAAGGTATAATTTTATTAATTGAGAAAGCCTCTAAAGTCAAATTATTCACGAGAAATGTGGGGTTACATTGATTACGTTTTATTCATTTTGGTAGTCGCTGTGCAATGGTTGATTATTCATGAAATCATGGATTAATTTCTTGACACAATAAGTAATATTGATTACATGGTTATAAATTTATTGAACTGAGATTTATCATTTTTTTAAGCAGCCATGATATAATGACTTTATTAGTGTTATCAATATATAATCTGAAACAATTACATGATGTTATTCATTATTTATCTTGTATCTAAATACTTAGAACAGCCATTTTATCTATCAATCTAAATAAATTTTCAGCTGTATCTGATTTTATAATACATTACAATAATATGTTTAACGCAAAATGTAATTGTGATTAATAATATTTTTAATTTTAGCAATAACAATATTTTAGAACTGTGTTATAAATAGGGAGCGGATTTATATGCAACAAAAAACATGATTATATGCATGCACGTATGCACTTAAAATCAATAAAATATGCACTAAAACCAAAGAAAAAATTATATATATAATATACCCAATATTACTGAGAAAAAATCGAATAACTAGTTAATAATTTTTCAACATAATACGATAGCAGAACAAAAAAAAACACAATACACATAAAGTTAATCAATTACGATTTTCAAAATAGTTTTTTCACAAGTACAAATAGTTGAATAATAAACATAACATTAAAAAAACGACAAACTTAACTAAACCAAAATATTATGCTCTGGCATTAAATTTTTCCGCATAGGTATCTGTCAGTATTTTGTTTATATGCGGAAAACGAAAAATGCAAGTGCATCTAAACTATCTACCTTCCTAACTTAGTTATATTTCGATAAAATAATTTAAAAATACTAAAATTATAAATTCAAAAGCTCTAAAATATGCATTTATTTTTATGAAATAAGCACGAATGTCTCAAATATGCTCTAACGTCTCAAATATGCATTTATATGCACAATAAAAAAATATTTTTGAATTCTGTGTCTTTCAAAACAGATTTCTGTGCAATTCTCATAGCTGTGCATACTCCCTAACAAAACATGCGCTAGCATATAAATCCGGGCCCTAGTTATAAATATTTAAATAATTGTTGCACTTGTTGCAACGCCTAACACTCCTTCTGAAAGTCCAGATGCCGTTAACAGCTGAAATGTAGAGAGGGATATGTATTAATTAACATGGCCAAAAGGTATCATCATCCCCCAATGATCGAATTCCATAAAACCAAAAGAGCCCATAGCTATTATCGGGCTGACTCATAGAAATATGAGCAGTGTTGACTACGAGACGTAACAATTTCTAACCATAAGACAATTTTGTCACCATTTAACAACTTATAACATACATTGAATGGAATCGTTTAGCCATTAATGTATTGAAAGTTAATATTCAGGTGAAAAGCCGAGGGCACAGTGAGAAAGAACGAGGCACTTCCAAATAGCAGTTAGAGTCGAGAGAATGTCAGAATTCGGCGACAGCTGTCGAATTTACTAATATGTTTATCGCTACCGATAACCACCATTATAACCACCATATCATGTAACAAATACTACTTAAAATTGTCGTAATTAACTAAAATGCCTATAGTTTAATTGGGAAAACACACTGGCGCGAATCCAGCAGATACAGGTACAAGTACCGATGGGTGTCGTATTTTTTTTCTACAAAATGATTTTTTTCTAGTGTGTACATGCATGAGATGTTTTCAAATTATGGATATTTAATATAAAACAATGTTAAAATATTTTTCTACCTCGTTCTATTTCTAAGGCTTTTCCAGGTAATAAGTAAGTATTTTTATATGATAAGATTAATGATATTCAACAGATTATTCTTGGTAGGTATATATGAGGAATGAAAAATTGAGAAATAATTGATATTTCTGAGAGATAAGTGGAATCATTGAATTAAGTACATAATGTAATTGATATTTATTTTAAGTTATTGTCAAGTTTAGTGCTTAAACTACAGATGGAAACTTAAAATGGTATTTTCAAAAAATACCCCATAAGTATAGATTATAAAAATCTTATTAGGATAACTATATTGATTATGGGGTAAGTAGAACGATACTATACGTGGTACATTATTCTATAATTAATATCAAATTCTAACGACTTTTTCGCATTTTTGATTTTAATATATTTATTTTAATTTGAAATATTTATTTGAATTTAAAACTTTTCCCGCGTGGTACCTACTACACGAAAATCACAAGTAGAGTGAAACCCATTAATGCACGACAAAAAATCGTCATTTATTATATTATATTTAACTCGAAAGACGAATAAAACGTATTGGCTGTGGTAGGGCTCGAACTAGAGGCCTTTCGCTTAGAAGACGTTTAATCGCAATATTCCGTTAATGAGTAATTATAATTTGTATCCACAGAGCCAATGACATTATTAATGGACGACGCACTCAGTTCAGTAGCTAGCAAGTAAATTCAAACGTAACATTCGCACGTGCATAGGTAGACGTCACGCAATATCCATTATGCGATATCACGCATGGGGAATTTATAGCATTATCACCTTTATTGTAATGGCGTTAGAACAGTGTGTCTAGTATCAATGTTCGTTTGAGCGAACCCGTTCGAACCGAACCATTCGGCAGACCCGACAAGAAGCATCGAGAATTTACAGCAATATCACCTTTATTGTAATGGCATTAGAACAGATTATGCCATTCGGCAGACCCGACAAAAAAGTGAGTGTCATTTTTTTTCCAGATGCTTCGTCCATATTAACGTCATTGCACAGAGCAGATTAATAAATAGAATTCAGACAGGCTATACCCAAATACACTACATTTTGAAGCAGGGTTTTGAATGTATGATTGTCCTACGAAAATAAAGTATACATTAATAGACGTGCAATAGTGTGTATTGAAAACTTTAAATACACCAATATTGAATGAGCGTCAGTGGATAAGCCGAGAGCAGTTGTGAGAACGAAGGACAAGCTTAGAATGACGTATTCTTGACACGTGTTTAAGTTTATCCTATATTCTTCCACACTCGAGATCGGTTGCCTGTTATTCTACACCCGTTAGGTATTTCAGTTCCCAATAACTCTGTTTTCCCTGTTTGTATCTATATGCTTTTTCTTGATTTTTTTGTCAAGGTAGTCTAATATATTATGACGTAGTCATATCATTATGTATTACAATATGTTTTTTATTTAGTTCATTCGTTGATATTACTCTAATAATTTATATTATGTAATAATGATATTCATAATACAGGGGCATTTTTCTATACAAAATTTCTCGTCGCATGACCCATTGTGTCTGTTCCATGATAATAATTCATCTAGCATTCTTATTTTTGAAACAGTGCAGTGATCCCAGTTCAAGTATCGGTATAACATGCTTTTTACTATACAATTTTTATATTTTTTACAAAGTAAATAATATATTTTATGAATGTAGAAAAATTGCAATGGCTTCAGGTCTATTGAATTTGAAATAAACTGAGTTTTTAATTGAATAAAAAAATATTTCCCTTAAAATGAATGTCGAAGTTATTATACGTGCTAGTGGATACCTAAGATGTCATTAATAAAGCGTATATAAAAATATCACAACATACTTATTTTTTATATTCCTATTATTGTGAATATAATAATTTTACTTATCTAAATAGTAAATATTATATTTTATAATTATATTTGCCGGGCATTATGTCTTTCACGAATATTCTTCTTTTATAAAGATTTATTAAACATATTAGAATTATTAAAAAATGTATGCAATTTACTGTGGTTGATACATAATAATATAATACATATTATGTTTGAGAATGGAGAACAAAACTTTCAAGTCTGCCTCTAAAACTATAATACTTTTTTTTAGTTATATTTAGTTCACAAAAGTACGCTATCTTTCAAAACAATTCATATAGAAACTAATCTCCTAAACCTGAGATATAAGCATTATTAATCCCACGATTACTATTCACAATAATTCAAGGTGGTTCTTTCGTGTGACGTGTCAAATTTGTGACATTAGGTAGTAATTTTTTCACAGATTGCAATAGATACAAAAAATAGCTTCTGGTCTAGACTTTTAACTCTGTAATATGATGAATCTAATTCAACGAAGTGTTAGTGTCTATGCAAAATCTCCTACCAGTGACCGTAGGACCTCCGAAGAGACTAAAAATTAGGATGTCGAGTTCTTCGAATACCGGTTCAGAGGGTCGGTATTAAGTTACATTTTTTTTTTAAATATACTCATGTAATGCTCTGTCAGATTACTAATTCTTTAAATAATATTTTTCGTCTCTGTTCTGGCAGAACACACTAACTGGAGAATACTAGTTTTTAGTAATTTGACTTTGAAGTTGTTAAAATGTTTGAAATGGTCTATCATGTGAGTTTATTAAGTAATAGTAAAAAGGATGACTTTAAAATTTAATAAAGACTGTTTATTTATTAAGAAGGTTTCCAGACGGTAAAGTTTGAAATAAGGAACATTTTGGTATAACTAACTCAATATGTAATTTTTTCGACTTAGTGTCTTGTTTTATTCTTGCTGTCTAATTATTTCATTGCAAATAAATAGTTACATAATATATTACATTGAGGATTATGCTGCTGAAGCCGGGGTCATTTATTATATTACTATTTTCGAATCCATTTTGGCGACAACTTCATTATCAATATTCTTCTTTCGTGTTGTATATCTATTTCATGGTTACTAATTTATAATAATTGTATACCTAATTTGTATTATATATATTACTTGCCTCGACCTGTTTCCCTTCCCTGCAGGGCTATTTTAACATATAGTTAACATCCAAAAAGAGCTAATTGCAAGGCCTGAACAAAAACGATGCATGAGTGCGAGTGAGAAAGTATTCGGCACCCTTATAATCTCTGCGACACGCGCTAGAGTAAGATAAAAGGTCTACATATGTGTGAGTTAGTTTCAAAAAGTATCGCCGGAAAATCGTGGCGAATCGCTTCACATAGCGTCGATAACTTGTGAGATCGTGTTGCTAAAATTACTATTTTTTGTGTTAAACACAAAGTCAGTGGTAAATATTTTTAGTTAATTAAGTAGAAAAGATGATTCTGTGTGCTGTATTAAAATATGGTAGCCGTACTGATAAGCAAGAAGATGGTATTACGTTTCATAGGTAAGTTGATACATGTTCGTGATAATTTATTTGTATATTATTATATATTTTAATGTCAGTGACCTAGTGTTTCTTTAAAATAACTTAAATTATGGATATCTTTATCTAATAGTTGCATTTTGACCGCTTAAAAATACTATATAACGGAAAAAAATAGAAAATTATATTTTAATTCTGAGCGTCTAGTGCGAGCACTTTGGGCGAGCACTAGCGAAATGGTCTATGGTCTCGAACATTTGTAGACGAATGCGTTCGCTCGCCCACAAACCAAACGCACGACACGCGGCTTCATTTAGCAATGCAACGGGTGACGTCTAGATGTATCTATAGTCTATGGCTAATTGTAATAAATATATCACATTTATCACTTAATGTATTCTGGCGGTTAATAATGTAAATAAGTTAATCGTCTGAACTGTGAAAAGGTGATACCTTTTAACAGCCCTTCTCTTGACAGTGCTAACTTTGAGAACAATACAGAGTACGTCAATTTTACATATTGAGAATTGAGAGACAAGATCCGACTGTTTTGAAATATGATTACGTCACGGCCGCCATCTTAATTTATAGTTCCATGCGAGCTGTCCAATATCGAATGGCTAGTAGCAGCTAGTAGTAACATAATATTTGTTTTACCTACTGCAATCGCAATGACATGACTAATACAATTGTAGGTTTTGTTGATATGTCTGACGGGTCAATACGAAAATCGTGTGTTCGGCTCATTACCGAATAGATGGCGCTGGTTCGGCTTTATCCGCTTGTGTTCGGTTTTATCCACTTGGGTTTGGCAGCACGAACATATCCGAATTTGACCGACATGTCTACCAACCTAAATTTTTGTCGTATTACGAATTCGATATAGCCGCCGATAACTGTTTTGTTTATAGAATCCCTTCCGTGTTAATTTGTATCAATGGAAATAACAGAAACGTGCTAAAGTGATAACCGTTAGCCGGCTCTCACATCAAAACTCATCTCGCCTGAAACGTGTCGAATACGTCGATGTGACGTCACCGTTATTACCAAAACACACGTTGCCAAATGGAGCTCCGAAGATTAGTCGAATGTGACGGTTTCGTTTGAAAAAAAATCTGCTGTTGCAATCGACAAGTTGCATCCTTCTCGGGCTCCGACTTTTGACTTTTGATATTCCACGGTTTCGGGGCACCCGAGAACTCCCACATCCCCTGCATCTTGTAATGAATATCTGTGCTGTTGGATTTGGCTGCTTCTACGTGGTGATGTTATGTCGTCCTTCTTGAAGAGGAGGGCCCGAGGCTGCTCGCCTCCAAGGCAGTGTTGTTGTTTCAATTTGAAGTTATTTTAATTTCGGCACCTGCGATCTCGACAATCCATTCGGACCTCGATCTCGACAATCCATTCGGCCACCGCGTTCGCTTCCTTCTTCTTTGCTTCGCGGCCTCTTCATCTATTTTTCTTTCTTCTTGGTTCCTTTGTTGCATAGTGTAGATCCGGGTCAGCGTCTGTTTCTGGATCCGGATCTGGATTGGTAGTCTGTTTCCGTGATCGGTTATGGTTTAGGCGGAGATCGTGAACTGAGCTTCGTTGTTAGCATTTGGATGACTTGTTGTGGAGTTTTATCGTCGGCGGTTATGATTTTTCCTTCTTGGTTTGCTTGTTCTGCGGGGCTGTCCTGGACTGTGTTTGTCTGGGTTTGCGTGTCTTGTTCTAGCTCGGTTTTGTATTTGAGTGTTTTTCTCAGGACGTGCGTGATGCTTTGTTGCATTTGTGGTGTCTGGAGGTCACTCTCTTCAATGTCGGGCTCCGAGTCGAAGAGTCGAAGTTACATACAAATACCTACGAATTAGTCATTCCTATACCAGGTCGCCGATCACCGAATTCAATTATTTATCTTACGCTTCGAAGGCTACGCGCGACTGTTGCTAGGTAGATGTGCGCAGTCTTCACAAGCAACACTAGATCTCAGTTTTCGGAAAATTTGTTTTTATGGCTGTGCGGCACACGAGACGAGTTTTGATGTGAGAGCCGGCTTAAGAATAGACCCGCTGGAAGGCTCTGTCATATTCTGTCAAGGTGATTAAAATACACTGGCATGGATTGAGGCTGCCTCTGTACCGGATATATGTAGGTATACGTGACATACTATGACCGTCATTTCGTTCATTTATATCTCGATGCCGTCACCGACACCCTGCCGCTAGATGAGAAATAAAAAGAACACGATATATTATAATATAGTTTACTTGCGGCATCACAAATTCTTACTACAACTCTGTATTTATCTAGGTAGTTAAAAAAAGTATCTCACTATCTATTCATGTAGGTAAAAAATATTTATAAAAATAAGTATGTGAAACTATTCCAATATATTACACAGAAAGACAGGAACCGTAAGTTTTGTTAGAATTTATGAATCTGCAATACACAATCAATATGAACAGAGCTAGCTAGTACTAGTAAAAATTTTACTCTAAAAGGTTTGACTAAAAGCCAAACTGGTGTAAAGTTTACCTCTCACAATTCAATGAAAGGTTCTATAATTTTTTTCCGACAATGTCCGATCCTAATAAGATCATATAATAGAAACGAGACGTGGCTGATGGATATTGGATGACCTTGTACTTACTCTATGCTCCGATAGTGGAGTATTTATAACAGGGTACTGTAAGTAAGAAAAAAGTTAAAATCGTTTTTTAAAGCAATATTATTTACAGACAAATAAGCGATGAATCTAATGAAAACTTAAAAATTATGTTTTTTTTTAATTATCTCTGATTATTCACCCACGAGTCACACAGCGAGGCATGGAGAGGTGCATGTTGGGCATCACGCGAGAGGACCGTAAGAGGAACGAATGGGTTAGGAAGCAGACAAGAGTACGCGATGTAATAGACGTTGCCAAACAGCTGAAATGGAGATGGGCGGGGCACATTGCTCGCCGAAAAGACGGCCGCTGGACAAATGCCGTCATCCAGTGGTACCCAAGGGGTACGAAACGGCCACAGGTTCACCCTAAAAGCCGCTGGATTGGCGAACTGGTAAAGTTCGGCGGAAATACGTGGCAGCGAACGACACAGGACCGAGAGAAAGTTGGAGAAAGCTTGGGGAGGCCTTCGTCCAGCAGTGGATTGACCCCGGCTGATGATGATGATTCACCTACGATGGCCGCGCGGCTTAAGCATTAGCCTATAGCGTCGCGGGTCCCAGGTTCGAATCCTGGGTCTGGCAAGTACACATAATGTTTTTCAATTTGTGCATGAGTCAGAGTATGGACCTAATAATAGGTTGAGCGAGTGGCTGACATCCATTTCTCGTAAAAACAAAATCTCTTAATACAAGGGGGCCCATAATATATAATGATAAAGACATCTCATATGAGTGTGATTGGCGAGATGTATGGTTGTCAAAAGTCAAAACCTAGTAAAATTTTCAGAAAAAATGTTCAAAACATGTTTTTATGAATTATATTGTTATAATTATCATAAAATAATATCATTAATATGTATTATATTATATAGAATTTAAAATTTATTAAATAAAAATATGGTTTCGTCAACGTTTGCATTTTTGTTTAGCCTTTACTAATTATGTAATATACACGAGATAATGGATTCTCAAATTGAAAACAGAGTAAATACACGTCATATTTTATTCGAAATCTTGATATTATCAAATTTTAATAGGTATATGTCATTTCATTAGTAATATTATTTAAATTCAAGGATAAATTTTAAAACAACTGGGTAATTACAGTGAGGAACAAATAAATAGAGAAAAGAAAAACCCAAAGAATTAACTCAATATTAATAAAGACACGCTTTTAGATAATTAAAATACTTCACTATGTTGCATATGTGAAAATAATGTGCATAGATTTATAAATTTTAGTTAAGCGGTAAAAAGAATAAAACAAAACTCTACCTCAAATCAGTGTGGGCATAATCCAACAAGTCGAATATAAAACAATGCCACAAAACAAAATTAAAACCCAGCAACTGTTGTGCCCTTATCTGGTTTCAAAATTGTTTTAACCGAATACTATATTATGTAATGAATTTGTAAATTAGCGGCAATACATATGTACCTAATAGCTAGATTTTTGAATGTCGAATATCTCACAAATGAATCAATAATGAATTTTTGAAATCGTCCAAAATGTCCGTTTTAAATCTGGATAGCCGTGCAGAACCATGTATTCGTATCGGAAGATTATGTAATGAAGACAACCTGTTGTAGGTGATTGACAAGGTGATCCCCACTACAATGCTTTGACGAGAAGTAAATAAGTGCCAAGAAAGAATATAAGAAGAAAATTTAATCTTCCCTCAAATATATATTCCCTCAAAAGATGAGTTCTTATTAATTATAAATAAAGTGTGCATTTTCGAATAAAAAAATTATGTAAATGAGGCTTTCGCAAGAAACCGATAGTAGAAAGACCGATCATCGGGTGAATCGCGAACACGGCTGATCGAGCGTCGGTGAGGGGGGGGGGGGGTTAGTTGTGGAGTAGAATTTTAAGGGGTGGGGGTTAACAGTGACACACGAAAACCGCTAAGTGCATTTCCAACACCAACCTTCCTACAAATATCGTCTGGTGCAGGGATCGTCGACGCAGGGGGTTGCTTTTGGGGATGAATGATAATGAATTGAAAATTCAGTGATCTTGTCCGAACTCCACCGTGAATGCTTGATACTATTCATGGTAAATTAAACGCATATCAAATTATATTCGAAGCCCTAGCGCATTTTGAGAAATAATAAGTTAGCTATATAATATTTTTGACAACGCAGTGTTTTTAAAATCTGTCAATAGGTTATATGTAAATCGTACGTAAAACATTTCACCGTGGCTTTCTTACCGGAAAGAGATGACCGTATACTATACGGTCTCTAATTTTATTAGATTCAATATGAACATTAATTCAATTTTCCTAGCTGATTTTGACCAAATTCATTAATTCAAGAATAAAAACATAACCTAACCGAACCTAACAAAATATACTCCAGCATATCGGCTATTTGCAAAATATGTTTGCTACTGGCTTCCTGTGGAAAGTGTAAACCGACAAGAACCGTATTTTATGTATACATGAATTTTATGTCAGTACTATACGACCCAAAGAGGTTGAACGGTCTTTAATACTTTGGACGCGGAAGACGCACACGGTGCGTAATGACCAGGCGGCCGATCGATGTAATTAACGTGCATTTTAAAGGAGGCAATTAAAATCTCATTATCTATTCAGCAGCGAAAGCGTTAATATACGGCCATATATTTCCGATACAACATTTCACGATGAAGTGTGATACAGCGAATTGTATACGTACAAGCTTCCGGACACGCTGTCAATAAGCCAGTGCATATGGTGGAGTTATCATCGTCTATAGTTAACATTAATTTTATTGCCACTGCAAACGTTTCTACCCTACCCCATCCATACAGTCCACTTAAATTACAATAATAGTTTATTCTTATAGTTATGATAACGATATGAAAACTTCAATAGTTATTGTCAAAAAACCACACGATATTGTTGCATCAGTCTCAACCTGGCCTTCAGGCCATCTGAATTGCGCTAACGGTGTAACGGTAGATGCAAGAAACCTGGTAAGCGACAGGGATTTTTGGAGTCATAACATATTAAGTATATACATTTATGGAGTGGACCCTTCTTCTTTTCTTGTTCGCTCCAGCGTGTCAACGCTCTCACTCTGCTTTGCTTTCCCTGGAAGCTTCCCAAAGCCATCAGTGTCTCCAGGTTATCTGGTCCGCGCTGAACAATATGCGAAAAAAACTACAGAATACATCTTAGACATGTCGTCGAGAATCATTCCTTTATCTTGAGTTTACGGATGATTGCCTGATTCATCATGTGCTTTGTCAAAGAAATACAAAGCATTCAGCGCTAATACCACATCTTAAAGACACCACGTTCCATGACTCAATATTGTACAAAAATGATGGAGAAAACAATTATATTTTGTACAAGCATCATTTTCATGGCAATTGAGACTTTTACGGTTGTTTTTTTATCGTAATAGATTATTAGGTTTCCACCGCATGTAATTTTTTCTTCGCCATCGAAATCCATAGAAACCCTTCAAATATTAATAGAGACGATAGATTACGGTTAAAAACGTTATGACTTCCGGTACTGTCAGCAAAATCCCATATTCGATCTGGTATCTCTGGTCGTAACGATTGACACATTACTCTGAGCAAAACACCTGCACTGCATTTCATTATAACACATAATATCTCTTTATAATGGTCTCTGCAATGAGCCCGAAACTTTGAGGAAAGAAGTACACGCAGTGAAACCCCAAAAATCTATTACGGTCTCGATACTAACTTGTCCACCTTCTTATGTCAACTTCAATTAAGTATTTATTGCTGGTGTTAAATCCCAGATATACAAACTCGTCCACTGTTTATAGATTTTAGAGTGTAGGTACATGCTGCGGAAAGTTAGCCCTTAGTTTTTCCTTGTTGTTATTATAATTAATAACGATGCCATATTTACAACTTCCTTCCTCTAAACAGAGTAGCAGCTCTGTGAATTCTTTTTCACCAACAGCGATCGGTGAAGTATCATCTGCGTATCTCAAATTATTTAATTTCTAGATGAGGTGTGATAATTTATTTCAGCTTCCATCCTGTTTTTTAGTGAATTCTCGTTGACTTTAATATTATACAAACAAGAGTATAGTTTCCCTCACCTGTATTTTCGAAAGTCTGCATACTGCATCCCATCTCGTCGTTCCTAATGGTGACCCCAGTAAAACAAATTGACGTTTACACCGATGCTAGTCTGTGGAGAGGCACATCTACCAGGCAATAGGGTGACCATAATATTTGTACATATATTGGAAATATTTATAAATCATTTTTGGATTTTGTTATGACAGTTATTTTATTAATATATAGAATATCAAGTAATAAACTATGTACTCAATAGCTAAAGAGCTAATTTTAACGATTTTTTTTATTGTTTTGACTTATAATATATTCCAAGTTCTCGATTATGTTGATCAATATGTTTAATTTTAAAACATCTAGTATGTAGTCTTATATTTCCTTTAAGACGTTGAAAATAAAACCATCTCAGACGAAGCTTAAACGTATCAGAATGAACCAATGATGTTATAACATCATTGGAATGAACTGACTATTACGACTAATAGTAAACAGAGTTGTGTTTCGCATTTCAAATTAAATATTGTAAGAAAATTCATTAGTCATTTATTCACCAAAAATACAATTATTACTGAGGTACACCCTGAAAATAAATTTGTTATAAATGGATTGCATTTTATCATTAAGTAGGTCATTAAAGATTGTCGACTTGTACCGAAAATAAAACATTCAAATTATAATTCAAATTTAGTTATAATCACCTGTAATAGGGAAGACAGCGTCAATTATTGTATATGGATAGGTAGTCAAATAATATTGTGCCATCATTATGTTTTCAAATATTTAGTTAGATGACAAAATCACAAAAGTTATATGTCATACAAACATTTCTTTCTAGACACAAATGAAAAATACCATAGTGGTTAGAAGTTTTTTTTTGAAATTATTAATAACCATGTCCTTGCCTTTTCTTACAAGGTAGTTGTTAGTAATTTTGAACAATCACAATATTGTGTCCCCACCGGAATCGAACCCATAACTCTCGTGTGGAAGGCCAGCGCCTTAAGCCGTGTCCGTGTGCTGGCAACCTCATTAAGTTTCACGAGTAATATAGGTCAATACTATCTAAACTTGTTATAGAAATAAGTGGTATAAATTGAATAATTGCCTTGATTTAAAATGTTATGCTTTTCAATAAGCTAATTTACCCCTCATGTCTATATATTGAATGTATCAACCAAAAGTGCGTTGGTGATGTTATAGCCAACATTTATAATGTCATCTTCAGCATTCTGCAAGCAAGCTAGCAATAGATATTCTATAACGAAGTTACAACTGTTTTTAATATGGTACTTATTATTAAAATTGTATTTTAATAACGCAATAATATTTATGATTAAAATAGCATTTTTTTCGAATTTCAGCTGAAATGATCACGAGAGGTAATGAAATTATTTTTAAACGGTTCCAAAATTTTACCATCAAATACTAAATTGTAACAATAAAAGAAAACAACACCCATATGAAAATTCTATGTCCTTTAATATCCGAAATAATGGGTGACAGTACTGAACATAGGCAGAAGGTCAGTGGCGTGCTAACTTAAATTTTCCTCAAAGAGAAAATGCATGAATAAAATATTATAAAAAGAAAAATGTACTATCATGCTGCTATTTTTCTCTAACACTGACTTTTCCATTAATGACGTAGTGAATAATGAATTGCATCCATGGTGGTTGAGTTGGAATAGCGGATACTAATTGTGTCTTCACGACAGCATCTCGTAGCTTCGCCATAAATACATTCTTTAAATGATTTTTTTTTGCCACGCTGGCCGCGCGGCTTAAGTGTTGGACTATCATGTCGTGGGTCTCAGGTTCGAATCCTGGGTCTGGCAAGTACACATATTGTTTTTCAATTTGAGCAAGTGGCTGACATCCATTTCTCGTAAAAAACAAAATCTGTTAATACAAAACTTTACCCTGTGGAGGCCCATATGATCCTATTAGGATCGGACATGGTCGAAATTAAATGAATTTGGTATCATGAAACATTAGTACTGTGGTAAGGTGGCAGAACCATGTCCATAATCGCATCTTCACATCAGACAAGAGACAGCATCTGCATTTTCCGCTTTATCATATTATATTTGGTTCCGTCATACTCACAGAATTTGACTGCCGGATGCAATACGCTACATAATTATTTCAGAAAGTCTCCAGCTATCCCCGACCATATTACTCGTACTTTATCGTGCCTCGTTGCTTCCACGGTGGACTCGTTCACTTCCCTGCATATTATATTCCTTCAAGCATTACAGTACATTTTTGTGTTCCTCGAGTAGGTACCTAGGTACCTACTCAACTTGTCTTTTATCTTATTTTTTAAATTTGAAATGATCTTGTTATTTTACGTATATTTTTTTATATAAGTATACGATACCTTGATTTTTTAAATTTATCAGTCTTATCTATGTAATATAATTGTAATGTTTTAATATCAAAGAACTTTATTTTTATTGTTTTTAATATGACATTATGGATGTTGAATATGAAATATGGAATATGACATTAGCGACACCAGACACCAACACAAATTTTGTCATTAACAGCGAACCAATCGAACGTGTAACCCATTATAAATATTTAGGTACATGGGTCAATGAGAAATGGGACCAGTCTCAGGAAATAAAAACTAGAATTGAGATCGCAAGGAGCGCTTTTCTCAAAATGAGACGCCTCCTTAGCAATCGAGATCTTAACTTAGGTCTGAGACTGCGTATGGTACGTTGTTATGTTCTCTCAATTCTTTTCTATGGTATGGAAGTATGGACGCTAAACCAAGAGATGTCACGGAGACTTGAAGCGTTCGAGATGTGGCTGTATAGGCGCATCCTAAATATTCCTTGGACTGACCGGGTGACAAAGGTTGAAGTTCTCAATCGAATGGGGAAGGACCGAGCTACGTAGTATCAAAACCAGGAAACTACATTACCTCGGCCACATTATGAGAGGACAAAAATACAGCATTCCCCAACTTGTCATTCAAGGAAAGATCAATGGGAAGCGTAGCAGAGGACGGCGCCGCATTTCGTGGCTTATGAACCTCCGTGATTGGTACAAGTGCAGCTCCACTGAACTGTTCCGGGTAGCAGACGACAAAGATAAGATCGCCTTGATGGTGGCCGACCTCCGCTATGGGATGGCACAATAAGAAGAAGATGGATGTATGGCATTGTAGGCCATTGCCATTAATTTTAAGTGAATTTAAGTGAAGTTCCAATCATAAAAAATTGTATGTGAGATGTTCAACTACACTACTGCGGCCTGGAGCTATTGTGTATGTGCATGGTTTTTAGTAGCATTAGGGCAAAGACAAAAGGCATGCAAATCAACGCTAACTGCGGTGAAACAACAGAGGTCTTAATTTCTTAATGAATCCAATTGCAATCAAGCAAGAACCACCACATTTCACGTAAATTTACAACAAATTACAGGGATTTCTGTCTTATTCCTTACCAGGACCAGAGAATATAGACATCGACCAGGCTTCAATATCGTGCTGAGTTGTTTACTTTTCCGACAATAACGCAGTAAATTTAATCTGTCACATAAACTAATGTAAATGTTATATATTGGGGACCAATGTATCAGTTGACCCTGGTCAGTGGCGTCACTGCAAATAAGGTAGAGAAAAGAGGCTGGTTCAAAATTACCCGCCTACAAGTTTAAGTGTAAGGTGGTTTAATAATTCACGTGTCTAGCCGCGGTTCGAGAAAGTACCACGTGGTGGAAAACATTCCGATATATTGCACTTACCGTGGACACCAGGAGAGAATTAAGGATGGGCCAAATCGATTTGGAATCTTTTTAAAATAATGAATATATTATATATATGTACATAAAGGTTAACATATATATCTGTGCATAATATATATATTTAAATTATTAATGCATTAAGTACATATTCAAACTTTAATAGCCGAATGTTGTAAACCGAAATCGGTCATTATTAATAAAATATGCAACAAACCCAATGTTAGGCAGTCCTCGTAGTTAAATGTATATGGCACTGGCATCTCATACCATGAGTTCCGAGTTGGATTCCTGCGAGGCTATTATAACTATAATACTATCAAACTATTATAACTATCTACATACTATTATAACATATTATTATAACTATCAAAAAGTGCTATCTTTTAACAGCATCTCTCTTGACTCTGTTAACATGTAGAGCGAGACAGAGTACGTCAATTTTACATATTGAGAATTGAGAAGCAAGATCCGACTATTCTGAAATATGATAACGTCACGGCCACCATCTTAATTTATAGTTCGCCGCGAGCTTTTAAATATCGAGTGGCTAGTAGCAGCTAATACGATAGTAACTCAATATTATTGTTTCACTGCATTTACATTCTGTGCTGCAATCACAATGCCATGACTAATAAGGCAGTCTAATCGATAACAAAGTAGGGGCAGCTTTTGTAGCCTACGAAAATGGAACATTAATAACACCCCGAAAATTTAAGCTCGAAAGCTACTGCACTGTTTTCCAAGCAGAAATATTTGCTATCAGAGAATCTCTCGAGTGGACACTCAAAAGATTAAAGTTCCACAGACACGACTATGTAAACATATTCTCAGATAGCCAATCCAGTCTGGTAGCTCTCCAAAACCCATCATCGACACACCCACTTGTAAGAGACATTTTAACACTGTCAACACAGCTTCGAATGATAGGAACAAACCCCAGATTCTTCTGGATAAGAAGTCACACAAAGATAGCCGAAAACGAGGAAGCTGATAAATACGCTAAACAAGCCACAACAGACAAAAGACCTTTAACCTATACACACTTCCCTCTGAGTTACGCAAAACAAAAACTAAACGAAGATACCATAGAGCTATGGAACCACAGATACACAACATCCGCCACAGGATCAATAACGCAGAAATTTATTCCAAACATAAACTGTGCCATCACTCTTGCCAGGAACTTAAAAATATCACACGAACTCACACAGATACTAACAGGCCACGGATCGGTGCGAGCTTATCTAAAAAGATTTAAATTGAGGGATGACGACTGTTGTCCATGTGACGGCAACACATCTCAAACTGTGTGGCATGTCATCAACGACTGCCCTATACTAGAAAGGGAGCGATGGACTCTCAGGACTCGATGTAGACAACATAATCACGAAATTGACCTCCAAAAGCCTCACGAAGCACTAAGCAATAGAACAACACAAGAACACTACACAAAATATTTAATCCTGGCCATAAAGAAAATTAAAGATATAAATGGAGGCACCTAATTAGCCCCACATCAATGCAACTAACCCACCCAACCACCTTGTACGAAAAAGCAAGGGTATGGTTATTATAAAAAAAAAAAAAATGCCATGACTAATAAAATTGTAGGTTATGTTGATATATCTGACGTGTCAATACAAAAATCTTGGATTCGGGCATATCCGCTAGCACCCGAATTCGACCGACATGTTTACCAACCTAAATTTTGCCGTATTACGAATTGAATGCATTCCGTGTTTATTTAGACCAATGAAAATTAAAAAAAACTATGGATATTTTATCAAAACAATCCTTATTTTAATAGTGGTAATCGCGTTGTCTTAGTAAAAAAATATTTAATATACTTTATAAGTACCTCACACTCTTTCTTCAATTCAGATCAATTCATTTTTTTTAAAACATATTGTATACATTACAAATTATAAGTATAAGATGTTCACAGCATGACATGAAACATTAATATAAAGAAGAAAAAAAAAGTAATAAAAGCGATAAAAATGGAAATATAAAAAGAAGACATAAATAAACATACAAAAGCAGTGAAAATACAATTATACATCTAAGTTCAAAGAAGTACATCTAATAAGCTAAGAAGACCATATTTTGAGAATTTATAAATTAGCGTCCACCTAAACTCACATCACGCAAGTGGAATATATCAACACCCGAAGCAAATTTGGTTGAATATAGTTATTGCTCTCCCAATTGGCATTACTAGTGCAGGTTGGTTCTGCACCTTGGGAGAATAAACAACTGATGCTCTCTATTTCTAAGATAGTTATCAGGGACACACAGGTCTACACTGCCCAGAATGGCAGAGTTCTAATTTATTTCTCGTATAAAAAAATACGTAGTTAAAAAATATCTCTTCTAAATACAGTTGTATCTAAGCATACCTAAGAGAAAGTCAGTTGGATAAAGCCATGGATAGTATCCATACAACCTCAAGTGAAGGAGTCTCAAGAATATCTTCTGAACCCTCTCGACCATAAGGCCATACTTCAAACTGATGTGGTGCCCAAATAATATTCCCACTCTCAAGCCTTATTAGTCAATTGACAATTTTCTCATTTTTTGTAACAATTTATGTGCATTAACTTGATTTAAGCCGAGTATTACAACATTGGTAAAGTGGCAAATTTATATTTATTTTTACTAGGTGCGTTATATTCGGCGCTTATAATTCCTAAATACATCCCTGTCAGATGAACATAGACGGACTCGAGGGATATAAAGATCGCAGGTGACTAATATATTATGAAGTCCTAAATATCCCATTAGGTGTAAAATATAAGTTAGTCTGATGCACCCAACTTTTTTATTACCGATTTTTTAACCTCGAAAGGTTAAGCGTCATAAATTTCTAAGATGTAAAGTTTTCGTGCACCTTTACGATTGAAAGTAGTGGTAGGTACCTAATACCATATCGTTTTTATCGTACGGCGTCTCATAGGCTTAATATAGATTTATATTTGAGGTTTCAATGATTCATGAAATATTGACCGTGTGCATCATTTATATTTTTACAACGTTTTTATTAGCTTATATTCTTGTTTGTCCGGTGGTTGTTTGCCCAATATAAATCTTGCAATCGATTTTTAACTAACTTCCCGACTAGCTAGACATTTGAAACTATTAGAATATATCAGAACAGGATGCCAATGCATTCTTTTAATACTTTTAGCCATCTTTAAGCAGAATTGAATTCATTTTCAGTTAATTCTGTTTTGTATGGAAAGTTATTTCAGAAAATTCCGTATAAAGTAAAAGACTATTATTGGTTGCTAAGGAGGTGGTCCTAGCAACTAAATTATTAATATATACGTGCGTTACTATGGAAATCAAAATGAAATGTCAAAATGACATTTCAATATTCTATATTTGTTTGTTTGTTTGTTTTTTTCAACTACAAGTTTGAGCATATTAATTCAACATAAAATTTAAAAACGTTGTATATAAAAAGTTCTTTTTATCTTGTAATTATTTTCAAGTTTTTTTTCTGTTATGTTAGTGGCATATTAATGTAACTAACTCATTGTTACGTCTTTTTCGTATTCCTCGAGGTCGTGAAGATTGTGACTCCTAATTGGTTGTACTAGCCAAGCTATGTCCGTATATCTGAAGATGTTGATAAGTCTGGACTGGATTGCAAATATTTCAGTTAACACGCATTTCGTCACCTTAATATTTTAACTATTCCTATAATCTCCAATATCACATCTAAGGTGGCTCCATGGTGCAGTGCATAAGGCGCTGGCTTTCCTTCCGGGAGCTCTGGATTCGATCCCGGTGAGGACACAGTATATTTATATGATTTTCTCAAAGCCTGGGTGGTTGTGATTGTTAACAATTAAAAAAAAATCTCCAATGTTCATGTCGACCCTTGATGTTTAATCTGACGATGGGTCTATTCAAATAACTCATTTAATTGGCTATTAACTGAAATAAGCAGCATTGAAAACCTGAACATTTCAATTTGCAGTATTACACATTACGTATGCTTAACGTATGCTTATAGCATAATGAGCACTCAATCATTTTTTCAATAAAATTGTTAATCTATTCTCCCAAACAATTTTCTAATCAAGACCTGAATAAACCCAGCTAATGTTTGAAAAATATTTTAGATAAAACTATTCAAGAAAGCTACTGATAAATCTAAAGATGAGTCCGAACATACGAAAGTTATGCAAAAATAATTACAAGATAAAAAGAACTTCTTATAAACAACGTTTTTAAATTTTCTGTTGAACTTGATTTGACTAGGTAGCTTAAACGATCAAAAAAATTTGTATTTGATAGACATACTGAATAATGAAATGTCATTTCATATTGATTTCCACAGTAATGCACGTATATATTATTTAATAATTTAGTTGCTAGGATCCCCTAGCAACCAATAATGGTATCGAAATAACTCTTCATACAAAAAGAATCAACTAAAAATGAATTCAATTCTACTTAAAGATGGCTAAAAGTATTAAAACACGCATTGGCATCGTGTTCTGATATATTCTAAAAGTTTCAAATTTCTAGCTAGTCGGGAAGTTAGTTAAAATCGATTGGAAGATTTGTACCGGACAAATAAGAATACGGCCCAAGAAAAACGTTGTAAAATAACTAAATAACTCTTTGTTACTTGTAATAATTAACTTTCATACATTTCGTAGGATGTAAATGGTAGAGCAGTCGTGCACAATGCCGCATGTGGCCCAAAATAACAAGTACTTCATAACCAATTTTTTTTATTGAATACAACATATTTCTAATTTCCTATATACTAAGTTTTATCGTGCAAATACACAAGTATGTACGTAATGCAGATTAATTGGAGTAGCAGATAAATGTAACTATAACATTTTAAATATAATAATGTACCTAAATCTTGTATGTATTCATTATTTTTCTTCACCCATTATGGCCCGTGAAATATTAGAGAATGGATAAATTGGCCCTACTTTCAAATAGGCTGTGCACCACTGCTGTAGAGAGTAAAAGTAAGTTTTTGGTTCATCTTGCATAATATGATGGCACTAATTTGAACTTATTTAAACGATTTTGATTCAGTTAAACCACGGAAAAAAAAAGAAAAAAAATTCTTTAACATCTTCGGTTTCAAATTATTTTCCTCAACGATTACGAAAATATATTTTAAGCCCATTTTATCAGTGTTATTGTGAAATCGATCAGTGATCAGCTAAAGTATGCTTGCTTTCTAGTTTTTGTTTAGGTATATTTCTTTGATCTTTTTCATCCCTGTCTTTCCTAACTTTGTTTTTCTAAGCTAGATAAGCTTATAAGTCACAGTATTATATCATAAATATTTGTATGATAATAATATTATAATGCCTTATTCTTTGGATAGTGTTAACTTGTTAAACTTCTGACATAGTACAAAATGATAAACAATTAAAATTAACCTTCACAATTTAATGTAGACAATTTCTAGATAATACTAAGTAGGGATTGCAATACCGAATGAATATAATTAATCAATACCGGTATTCGTAAAAACGTATTTTAGAAAAAAATAAGTACATATTATCAATAATTATAGTTATTATTTATTTTTATTTTGAGGAAACCAAAAGCACCTACCCATCTATATTTATTATGTTGATCTCTACATATAATATGTGATGATATGATAAAAATCCGCCTTGTCTCCGGGAATAAATGCTGGCATGCTTGCAAGCGACTGGTGGGGTCGAAAATTCGAGGCCGAAGAAGTAAACTTCTAATTTATAAAACAATTATAAGGCCAGTGGTCACTTATGGCTGTGAGACTTGGTGCTTAATTCAAAACTAGGAAAACAAATTAGCTGCCTTCGAGCGCAAAATACTCCGCAAAATCTTTGGACCCACGTTGGAAAATGGGAACTACAGAATAAAAATGAACCACGAGTTGGAAGAGCTGATTGAACAGGAAACAATCATAAGATACTGTAAGTCCCAAAGACTACGATGGGCTGGACATGTGGAGAGAATGCCTGAAGTTAGAGCGCCAAGGATCATGACGAAGTGGCTACCCCAACGGAAGAGACCCAAAGGCCGTCCGAGAAGGAGATGGGCTGACGCCGTAGAAGTGGACTGGCTTCATATAGGAAGACCCGGTAACTGGAGAAGTGTGGCGAGAGACCGGAGTGAGTGGAGAGCGGTTGTGGAGGAGGCCAAATCCCACCCCGGGATGTAGCACCGTGGAAGAAGATCTCTACATGTGTATATCGTAATATTTTAAAACTGATATTTTTTACAAATACAATAAGTCCGGGTACAGGAAAATCTCTCTCAAATTCAACATATTATGTTGCAGGTACTATCAACGTTTATTTATTTATTTATAAAAGAGTATTACGGCACTACAGCGATTGGCCAATGCGCCATAATACATAATTAATACAAAATTATAAAAATGATTTAATCACAAAATTACAACCAGTATAACAAGAAAGTAGAAAAGATATTAAGTATATGCTTATGTAGATTTAGAGTAAAATTATAAATAAAATTATAAATTGAACCTATTTAACACGCCAATAAACATAATATAATTAATAAAAAATAAATCAACCTACATGGTGCCATCAAATAAGTTAATCGCACGATACACAGCATCATGAAACATCACATCTGTTCTACGACGAGGTATCATGAAGACCGTAGGATCGCGTCGGATCAATAGTTATAGAATATTTGCAAATAGTTGTCATGAACGTTTTCTTTTTCGAAATATTTAATTCACCGCGACAATTTTATAAGTATATTTGAAAGATTTCGTTTTGTTGGTTTCAGTCAATATATTTTCGTCTTGGCAGCATTAATCTTATATACTAAAGTGAAAATAACATTAAATTCATTTTCAAAGAAACGTGCATGTTTTTTTAATACCGAAAATACCGGTATTTTGAATTTTTGATACCGATATTGCGGTATCGATAAAATAATTAAATACCGGTGTTGTAATCCATAATACTAAGTTACTTTAAACTTTATCTGATACCTGGTACGAGCAGACACGTCTTGATAATGAATAATCTATGTGTCGAATAATTCGTTGAAAAGTCTAGGCTTATTTTAAATCAAGAAAACTCTCAAGTCGGTGTAGTATTCCTATTATAGATAAGACTAAGCATTAAAGCTAGATTTTGTTTTGTGTATTAACTCTATAAACATTAATTACTTAGACTACGAGTAATTTAAAATGATGATTTACAACACATAAATGCAGTGGGAGAGACTTTGCCTCTAAAACAATAGATAGTGGATTCGAATATACTATATTATAGTTGATTCCCATAATATTGGCTTTATGAATTAGTGATGTACAAGGAAATTCGCGAGAACCTGAATCCCGCTGATGCTTTGACGAAAAACTGTCATGGATTTACAAACGAAATGAACAATAAAGGCAACGGGCGAGATCGATTATCATGCGAGCACGCTGTCGATTGTGCTATTCCGGCTAACGGTGACTGATAATTATAATTGATTACCTGTCAGTGGTGAAGGGTGGAGGTAGGCGGTTGAGATCCCACATAAATAGTTCACACTAAACCTTGTCAGTCAAACGTATTTGTTTTCATTGAACTAAGACTACAATCTGTAGATAGTGTCTGTTTGTCTTTAAAATTCAATTAAACCCTGCCTAATCCAATTCGTAGTAGATAATAGTAAAAAATAATCATTTTTCTATAAAATATCTAAAATTATGCGTACATCATTTTAGATATTTTAGAGATAGAGGAATATTTTTTATTGATTATAATTTGGTTAGGCAGGGTTTAATGAATTTTAAAAAAAACTAACCAACACCATCTGTTATAATATTATGTATTCTTAATTCAACGAAAACAAATAAGTATGACTGAAAGTGTGCACTATTTTTGTCGGATCGCACATAATATACCTAAATTCTTATGGTTTCATTTATGCAGGGTTTAATTATTGAATTTTAAAAACTAACCAGCACCATCTGCAAATTGTATTCTTAGTTCAATGAAAATAAATAAATGTAACTGAAAAAGTTTAGTGTGTACTATTTGTGTCGGATCTCTGCAACCTACCTCCATTCTTCGTCACTGTTACCTATATGATTTTCCTTTACATATCATACTTATAATAAGACCTCACGATTTTATGATATATCAATAATATTGATATAATATAACATAAAATTAATTACCACGTCATAACATAGCTACATAATAACATTGTATTGAATTCTACTAATTAACTATTGTAGACATTCGAATAAAATTTGCATCAACTTTTAAAGCATTTTCTTTTCATTGATATATAATATAACTCTTATTGTAGACGCAAACCAAAATATGATTAACTTAAAAAATATATATTAGTTCGTGGTTGTATTAACCCATAGCTTATGGGCCGCACAAAATTGTGTTTTTGCTAATTACTTTTCAAATGCAAATTAACACGTTAATTACAAAATTAATTAAAAGGGCCCGTAAGCATTGTGTTAACATATGGTAATGTAATCTTTCTATCATGTTTATTTTACAATTCAAAGAGAATTATCTACTTTTAGCAATTTTGAGCTTCGTATGGTAGGTACTGGAGATTAAAAAATGTCATATTACGTCAGGCGACAAAGAGAAAATCAACGAGATAGTATAAATACGTATCTCCCAAAAACACTGTATTGTTAATGTCAGTGGAATTTAATTTTACTTATGTTTGGACTGGCATAGAAAATTGAGACAGCCACGTTGCTTTGACCCTAAAGCATGGGTGGCCAACCTTTTCAACAGCCGCGTCAGATTCTAAACATGAGACTTCCTACCGGGCCGCACAACCAAATTTTTTTATTATACAAAACAAAAAAGAAATATATATTATATATTAATAAAATAAAACAAAAATGAGAATGCAACATATTTATTAGATTAGACTTTTTTTAAATAATAAAAAATAAACAAAGTAATATAAAAATAATAAATTTTAGTGAGAAGTTTGATTTTGTGTGGCAGAACTAAGTGCATCAATATCGATAACGAGTGACGTTGTTCCTACACGCAAACAGTTTTCCAAATGCACATCAGTGATTCGTGTTCTCACTCGGGATTTGATATGCTTCATCCGACTAAAAAGCTGTTCACACGTGTAGGTGTTTCCAAATAGCGAAGTCATCATTAGAGCATGTTTGTAAAATGCAGGATATTTCTCCTTGTCCAAATATGTTTTGTAAAACTCTTTCAAACCAACCTGATGAAATTTCTCCTTCAACTGTTCATCGCAACATATTTCACAATGTTCGATTTGTAAATTTCCCGGTAATAAATTCACGTCTACGGAAAATGGCGTTGTAAATGCAGCAAAAAGCACACGGTGATTTTTCAAATCTTGAGCCAATATCGAATCTCAATTTGCGAAATTAGCACATCTAGCGGCAGCATTTGATATTATTTTTATTTTCTCACTGCTTCACGGGCCACAAGCTGACACCCAGTGGGCCACGGGTTGGCCACCCATGCCCTAAAGGGTCTAATTTTAATTAAATATTTTTTAAGTAAAACACCAATTGCATTAAAATACTTCTATATTTTTTAATTTTTATCTGGGAACCAACCATAAAGACTCAATTGGTGAACATTACAGATTGACAGGATCAACAGCAAAAAGAAAAAAAACATGTTGTTAATTAATCTTATTCAAATTATTTTTCAACTTCTCATTTGTCTTTAATGGCAATTGTGGCTCTTTAAATTCAAATTTGGCCCCCCCTTTGGAGATAATCAACGAAGGAAAAGGAGGAGGGGGCAACAATTTTGCTTTACAACTCGTAATCCCACAGCCCCCGTGAAGAGGGACGCGTGCGTCTTCCCAGTGGCTTACGACAATTTCACATTAGTGAGGTAAAGTATGTAGTACATATATTTATGTAACAATAGGTGAATACTTACACCAAAATACTGTTATGGAAATACACAGTTTTCAAAATTCTCAGAAAAATACTAGAGATACTCGAGAATATTAGGGAAATCTTAATTTTTTTAGACTCTATAAAATTCGGACACACCGCACGATAATATACTGCCCTACGTATTTAGTAAATTTAAATTTTAATAAAAATATTAATGAATGTTTATTCTCATAAGTAGAATGTATTACAATTTATTTAAAATACATAAAATAACAAACGACGATGTGTACAAAATATTCGTATTACGATATATTATTTTCTTTATAATATGTTAGGAGTAGAATTAAAACACATCAAATATGATTAGAGAAAAAGTCTTTAAATGTGATGTTTGCTCTTTAACATGCATAAAGTCAAATGATCCGAAATGTTATTAAATGATTAATATATTAAGTGAACGTGAGAGGTATCGATTTATGTTCTATTCCTTTTGTTTCCTATACAGTTCTATATTTGTATAGTTTACGGTTATCTATTTCTGATATTAAGAAAACTCACGGCGAACTGTGCTACGGTGAAATGTAATACGTACAATTTACATCTAACCCTCATGGTCTGGGATCCAGTATTCATGTAAGCTCCACGAAGTTGTTTATCCGAACTCAATTCCCAGAATTAAAAAAAAAACAACTCATTTGTGATTGATAAGTATTTTAATTTATTTATTTCTCACGGATGTATTGATTTTTAAATTCAACCTAAAATTAATAATGAAAATGCCATATTAGATTATGTTTAGACCTTCATATTATTATTAAGAAACAATGTGTTTACATTATGTGTGCACGCACAGAACAGATAATAAATAGAATTCCGATAGGCTATATAGTATATAACAATACAGTAGATTTTGACGCAGGGTTTTGACAGTGTAAGTGGCCAACGAAAGTGAAACACGCATTATGCACATGCAATAGTGTGTGTAATACACCAATATTAAATGAGCATCGTGCATAAACCAAGAGCAGTTGTCAATATTCGACGTATGACGTATTCTTGACACGTCTTTAAATTTATCCTTATTTATTCTTCCTTACTTGAGATCGGTTGACTGCTTCTCCTTACCTGTTAGCCGGTTCTCACATCAAAACTCGTCTAGCCTTAAAACGTGTCGAATACGTTGATGTGACGTCATCGTTATTTAACACAAACAACAAAACACAAGTTGCCAAATGGAGCTCCGCAGATTAGTCGAAAAAATCCGGCTGTTGCAATCGACAAGTTGCATCCTTTTCGGGCAAAGTCACAAACAAGCATCTTCGAATTGGTCATTCCTATACCGGCTCGCCGATCACCGCATTCAAATATCTGAAGGCTACGCGCGACTTTCGCGAGGTAGATGTGCGCAGTCTTCCCAAGCAACACTGGATCTCAGTTTTCGGAAGAGATCTCTTAATTATTTTAAAAAAGACACGTTGAGTACATAACAAATTATTAATTCAGGACGTTTACAACATGACATTTAGAATAAAAATTACAAGTAATCAGTTAGAGAAAAAACAAGGTAGAGAAAAAAAACAAAGCAAAAATCTCTATATATATAAAAATCTCGTGTCACGATGTTCGTGGTCGAACTCCTCCGAAATGGCTCGACCGATTTTTATGACTTTTTTATGTATATTTGTTAGGTATGAGAATAGGTCAACAAGTATATTTCATACCGCTAGGTGATTAGGGTATCTCTATCCAGAAAAATTTTCTTTTATTTTTTGACAATTTTTTTTTGTATTTTTTTTATTATTTGGCATAAAAAATACCTATAACCTCAAATTTTCACTTTCCTACCCCCATCCTCCCATTTTTTAATCGCGATTTTATTATTTTTGTATGAACAAATTTAACCGTCGTTCGTATTTCAAACAGAACGAAATTATTTATGTTGTTGAATGACAGATGGCACAACGTCCGAGAAGAATTCAAGAGAAACGTCGCGTCATTTTGACATTTCATTCGGCAAATCACAACGCAGTGCGTGCAAAATTTTGTACGATTTATTTTAATTTATCTATTTTTATGTGCGTGTATTACAGTGCACAATGCCAGCAAGACGCAAGGGGGGCCATTTGGGCCGTCGAACGAATAAAGCAACAAACATGCGAAATAGTAGAGTAGAAAGAACAGACGAACAAATCCAACAAGATAACAAAAACGTGCGTGTAAGCAAGTTGCAATTGCGTGCATCTCAATCACAAGAGGCACGAGCTGAACGAAATCAACAACGACAATTGGAACGGAGCGAAGCGCGCCGGTTCGTAGTTAACACACGCAGAGCAAATGACCGACAACGCCAACAAGTACATCGAACATTTACATCCGCTTCGTTCCTTTGTCTCGCATTCGAGTACGAGCCAGATATTGAATATTCCGCTCGTCCGAAAGTGCTAATTGGTGCTATGGACAAAGAATGTCCCCATTGTCATGCGCTCAAATTCAAACGTGAGTCAGCCGGGATGTGTTGCGCATCAGGAAAAGTGCAACTACCAGAAATTGAGATACCACCAGAACCATTGAACAGCTTGCTCATTGGCACGGTTCCAGATTCAAACCTGTTCCTGAAGTCCATTCGCACATTCAATTCATGCTTCCAAATGACTTCGTCCGGAGCAACAGAAATAGTTCACAATACTGCGGCAAATGGTCAACAATTCCATTCTACGTTCAAAATCAAAGGTCAAGTATACCACAAAGTAGGCTTATTGCTGCTAATGCCAAACGAACCACATACATTTTTACAAATCTACTTCATGGGCGCGGCGGTGAGGACATCAATCATGTAGATGCACGTTGCGGCTACAATAGCCTAAATTCGCCTAATGCCAGGCGCATCGTCGGCGAACTGGACGCCCTGTTGAATGAGCACAATGAATTATTGAAATTCTTCAAAACACACATGCACGAATTGCAAAGTGACAATCACGCTATTGTCATCAATCCTGATAAAACACCAGCTGGAGAGCACGTACGTCGATTCAATGCGACTGATGTTGACGACATTGCTGGAATCATGGTTGGCGACCGCACATCGACGCGAGAAATCGTGATTCGAAGAAGAAACAATAATTTGGAGTTCATCGCTGACACACACCGTTCATACGACGCTCTCCAATATCCGCTAATTTTCTGGAAGGGACAAGACGGATATTGCATAAACATTAAACAACGAGATCCTGTCACAGGTAATTCATTCATTATGAACATCATTACTCATTTTGAATTGAGAAAATGAATGGTTGATGTTTTTTTGTTTTTATCGGCGGTCATCGTCTACAGTGCTCTATTCCTCTTTCTGTCATAGATCCCATCCCCACACACTTACGATACATTCGTTACTTTTTATTTAACAACCAAAATATTCACTAGAAATAATTTATATGGCAGAACAACGTTTGCCTGGTCAGCTAGTAGTTTTATAAAAAAGAAATAAAATAAAAAAACAACAATAATAAAAAAAAAAAAATACAAAATAAACAATAAAATAGAATTTAAAAACAGAATATATAATGGATCGTCAAAAATATCAACATCTCTAGGGAGTGCATTGACCAGCCGCACAGCCCTCGCTATTGGTGCCTGGTGAGCCTGACATGAGGAAACAGCTTTCACTCAAAATAGGTCATGGCTGCGACCACGCATATTGATGTGAGAGCCGGCTTAGGTATTTCAATTCCCATTATTTCTGAGTTCCCTGTGTGCACGCAACTGCGCCCTTTGGTGAGTACAAAGCCGCCAAATTATAAATAATAAACAGTGGCCATTATTTTTCATTCGCCGTAAAAACTTTTCCCGCCGTTTTTACAGCAGATCGCTACGGCTCCTAATGGCGCCCAAAAGTTTAGCTGAAACTTCATTAAAATGTTTGTTTCTCGGCTCCGAGAGCACAATTCCGGGCAACATTAGGCTGAATAAAAAAAAATAATATTCCCCGCTGGGGGTAGGCGTGAAACGAAATGTAATGACATCGAATAAACAGGGCATTATAATTTCGAATAAACTTTAAAGATCTGTTTATATCAACGCGAAATGGTCTTTGCATTTTGTTTTGTGAAACATGCTTAAATATTTTGAGACCAACTCTACCTTACGACCTCAATACTCGTTTAATGCACCTAATAATAATACACTGTTATGGTTAATTTAAAGTTACTTTAACTTTCAATTATTCTTCGTTTCTATTTCATAACTTGAGTTGGCTAGATTCATAACTAACATTTTGAATTTTGTCATTTTTGAACATACATAATTTTGAAAAACACTTCTCAGAAAATATATTATAATCAATAGAAAAAATCTTTTTGAGTAAACCACCCGACTGGAATCGAACCAGCATCTCTTGGGTTTACGCCCCGCCCCGTCCACGCATTATCCTCTATGCAAGGCGACGTACTAATTGCGACAAATTTTAACTGTTGGAATTTTTAATACCTGCTCATTAGCGCTCTTCGACATTTTGATTTAAATATACCAAGTGGGGACATGCTCGTCGTAGGTCAAAATTGAGTTTTTATTGTATTTTCAAACCATGATCCTGGACATTCCTTAAACGTTGTAGATAATCTATTTATATAATTTTGAAGCCTTATTATCCTTTATATTTATTTTAAACATTTGATGATTGCATAAAGTATTTTTGTTACATAAAATAGTATTCTTTTAAACCTTCCGCTCTAATGTTTTAGAATATAGTCATATTTCGGTACATGAATGTGCAGTGGTGATAAGATTTTTTACATTTATTAATTTTTAAACGCATTTATAAAACCATTAGTATAATTTATGACGAGATAATTTTAGTAAAATATTCACGATAAAAAATTATATTGATATCTCTGTGATCCCAAAATTGACAAGAATTAGGCATTTTATTATTCAAAAAATTGGCAAGATTAAGACATTTGAAGATGATTCTAAAGATACTTATTATAAGCTATGTCTTTGACCATTTAAGTGTGATAAACATGTTATGAATAATGATTGCTTTATAATAATTATTGACCTAAGAATAAGGTAGTGTTTTTTTGAAATACGCCATTTTTTTTGTCATTCCCCAGTGGTTAAGCTACAACATACAGCCGTAGCCATAAATTGACAAACTATAATTAAAGTAGGAAGTAAAATTATGTTAAGGCGCGTGCATGTGATTTCTGCCATCAAACCGTTTCTTAGGAGTATTATATATACATAACATATAATATGACCCTTAGATTATCGCGCCTCGCGGGGGGCTCCGCCCCCCCATGGGCCCTTCGGATGATGGCGACGGCTAAAATTATTAAACATGGATACATGCTTTGCCTACTGATTCTCTCAATGCTGCTAGTCCAAATTCGAAAGAAAAAAATGCCAATCTCTGTTGCTAACAAATTATATAGGACTATTTACTTATTCATAGAGTATAATTACGCTTTATAACTTTGAACTTTTTTGCACTTTTTTACTGCACTGATACGCCTCTTCGACTGATAACCTCGCATTCAATTAGATCAAATGATATTCACTTGTCTTAATATATGCAGTAATAAATAAATAGGTAATATATTTAATAAAATATATTACGGAGTGCAAAGTTATGAAGTGACAACTCTACATTTATCATAAAAACTGTTCTAAAACGGTGGGTGTTGAAGGTGGAAAAATATTTTTTTTAATTATTAATTGTAAGAGTGCATTATTCACGTACATAAAATATTAGCGCATACACTGTATTCTTCATTTAATATTATATAGTATAACAGGTAGATCTGTTCCCCCCTAGCCACCTTCGGAGAACCAACTAAGGGCTCTATCACAGCTGTGATTGATTCTGCAAGATCTTATATAATATTATATACAAAGTATATCCACAATATATTCATGTTTCAGAACATATATATTTTAGCTAGTTGATGCGAAAGATGTAAATATGTGAAGGCGGACGGGGGTGGGGGAGCAATCAAGTTGCGATAAATAAAACAAGTTGCGCTGGAAATCGTAAAAAAGTTTTTAGTTTGCAGATGCTCTGCCAACAAAAGACTTGGACACTTCGGGAGTTGATTTTACGAGGTGGCCATTACTTTTGGGGGGCGCTGTACTTGCAGTACCGTCTCAGACAGACACACAATTTAGTCAGATACTAAATAGTATGAATATTTAATTTGTATATTTACTGAAATCTATACATTTTGCCTCTATCAGCAGCTACTTATTTCGTTAGTAATATGTCGTTTGTAGAATATTTTCATGCGAATATTTGAGATTAATGTCTGCAATCGTTTTATCTAAGTATTCAACACGAAGATGATTATATCGAATATCTGGTGCAATAAAGTCATAAGTGTAAAATACACGTCTTTTTTAAGTAGAAGCATTTAAAGAGTGTGAACTTGATAGAGTCACGGTTTCATGATTTAACATAATATATGAGACCTTTGACGGAAACTATAAGAACTATACTTGTCGGGTTCGATTTGAGTTACCACTGTGGGAGTCGTCGACGTGTCGTATGTCATGGTGTTGAAGGTGATGATGAAGAAGTCGAAGATGGATGCAGGAGCGAGTTTTATTTGCGGCGTAAGGCCGGTTTCAGACGGGACACCGGTGTCGCGCTCATATGTAATAAGGAGGCCTTTGTATTCGAATAAAAGTTTTTTTTTATTATGTTTATGAACGCCCCGAGCAATGAGTCAAAGCGTGTATGGTACACTTATCCGTCGGACGCTACATTCTCAAGCCGCCGACACACATGTTTTTATGACCGCAGCCAGTTTTATGTTCTAATTTATATCGCAAAATTATGCGTTGACTCATTAGCTCTGGGCGTTCATAAACATAATACAAGGGCCCCTTTATTCGAATACAAAGGTCTCCTTATTATATACGAGTGCGACACCGGTGTCACGTCTGAAACGGGTGTAACGGTCGGTAAAATAGTATGTATGTTACAGTAGTTAGGTATGTTACAATACTAAACTTATGATACGGATCCGAGGTCTAGATTTCGGTACAATGACATGTTGTGCGGGACGATACGGAGATTGAGATAGTAATAAACCGGAAACGTATATTCGAGTGACATTACCGATGAATTATTATTCGCTATTTATATATCAAAATAATATTCTTTTTATTGAAATAATCGAGTCAGCTATTATCTGGCGTTTGCGTCAATGGATGACTGACTAAGTGTAAAACGGATATGCGGAATTTATTATTGCGGTCAGCTCCTTACCGAGTTTGCTATAATTTGACACTACGGAAAATATATATTTAATTTGTAATTCTATATCTCTATATACTTATAACATTGATGAACCAGGTGCGGAGACCTATTAGGAATCTTTTTGACACTCATTTTTGATTTTTTAGCACTGTGACGTTGTTGCACCGGATGCGCGAATATTATATTTTAATGAAAGTTAAAAATGAATTAGGGTTGTATTATTACAAGGTCAGCTGTAGTTGTTCATTACTTTCCGTCGGGGTCACCATATTTTGTAGTTGTTTGATATTTTAATTTGGTATGATGTCCAATTACTAAATTTAGTTTTATAATTATTTTACAAATTTGATTAATAAACACAGAAATGTTTTAATAGTTGCTTATTGTTTAATATCTACTTTAATGATTTATTTACATGATAGTATGAATTTATTATTTTGGTAGTTTAATGTAATATATTGTAGACAAACACAGTATGCGAGGGACGATTATTCAATTGAGAGATTATTTGTATACTACTTGATTGAAAGGTTTGGTATCGACTACTTATTATTAATATGTTCGAGTGACGAGTACTTAATTATCGACTGAGATAGTTAGTTCTATTTTACGTCGATAGATGCTACTGAAACACTTGGGTACTTCTATTTCCGACGTATAACTTCTCTTGATCATATTAACTTAAATCCTCAATTTTATCAGTTGTAATTTTTTTGAACTAGAATTGTTGATCGACAATATTAACAAAAGGCAATATTGAGATAACTGAATTTGAAGCAATTACTTACCCTTAACACTCCCGTTGCTGTAAGTCAGTTACTATCTCAAGTTACCCAGCCAATTATACTGAAGATATTTCAGTTAATATGCACTTCGTCATCTTTATATTTCGGCTACCCTTGGAATCGTAGGTATTCTGTCAGATTTCATTTACTTTTCATAAATATATAAATGCACATTGTAAATAGAGCGTTGCATTATTATTTCGAACAAACGAGATAGATCTAAAAGTATATGAGACAAAGGGGGACATACTCAATTGCAAGAAAGAGATATAAGAATATGGAGGGAGATCAAGATAGTATTATGCAGTGGCGAAGGGTGGAGGTAGGCTGTTAAGATTCGCTATAAATAGTGCACACTAAACTTTTTTAGTCATATATATTTGTTTTTATTGAACTAAGACTACAATTTACAGATGGTGTTAGTTAGTTTTTAAAAATCAATTAAACCCTGCCTAAACGAAACCATAATAGTTTTGGTCTAATTTGGGCGATACGACAAAAATTGTGCACACTTTTTCAATCATAGTTATTTGTTTTCGTTGGATTAAAAATACATATTACACATATTGTTGGTTATTTTTTTTAATTCATTAAGCCCTGCCTAAACCAAACTATAATAAATAAAAAATATTTTTCTATTTATAAAATATTCAAAGTTATGTATGATTTAATTGCATAATTTTAGATATTTTATAGATACACGTGTATTTTTTGACTATTATCTATTATGGCTTGGTTTCTCAGGGTTTAATTGAATTTAAAAAACTAACCAACACTATCTGTAAATTGTAGTCTTATTTCAATGAAAACAAATATGTATGTCTGACAAAGTTTAATGTGCTCTTTTTATGGCGGATCTTAACAGCCTACCTCCACCCTTCGCCACTGGTATTATGACTTCTAGGCAGTAAGAATGTATAGAAATGCTCGTATGATTAAAATAATTAAGTTTTTATGTTTTTTTGATAATTTTATAGCAAAAAATGATGATGAAACCTTATTATGGGACTTATTTATTTTGCCAAAATATGCATTTCTCCTTTACAAAATGTAATATTGTCAATATGGTACGGTAACCCAAGGTAACATCACCGTAACTGACAGAATTTATTAGCATCGTAAAGGTAAGGTAAAACATGATAATGACCACAGAATAAAAATACATAACACATAAATATTTTTTAAAATTAGTTGTATTTATATATTATTATTATGAACGTTTTGTTTAGTGATAATCTTGAAAAATAATTATTGAAAAAATCCAACCCTGTTCAGAATTAGAAAAGCAATGAAAAAATGTCTCGTCATTTTTGGTTTATGACTTTGTATAAATTTTATAGTACTCAGTAGTATTATTTATTTAACTGCAGTTCCAAAAATAAGCATAATTTAATATACCTACCTGAGGACGTATTTACCTGTAAGTTGTTTTAACGTTTTAAAGAGAATGCTACTACTTTGTTGTTTTATTTTTAAAAGCTTTGCGAATTTACTCCTGTTTAAATTTTTATTTAGAAGATATTAAAAACTTGTATAAAAACAAATTTAACAGAGATTTATATGTATCGGTGTATCATAGAACAGTGGAAAATGGTAGAGATAGGCTGTTAAGATCCGACATAAATATTGCATACTAAACTTTGTCAGTCATACTTATTTGTTTACTTTGATTTATTAAGAGTATGTACCTACAACATAAATAAAGTGTTGGTCAGCTTTTAAAATTCAATAAAATTAAACCCTGCCGAGCCACACCGGGCGACTCTGGTCTCGAGACCAGTCGCCGAGACCAGACCGATGCATGCAGTTATATGGGCCATGCCACACCTGGTCGCCCAGTAGTCGCGCAAGCAATAAAGTCGGGCGATCAGTAAAATCTCGTTCGTGCGCTCGGTCTGGTCTCCCGGTCTCTCTGGTCTCTCTGGTCGGGCGATCGGTAGCGATGTATGAAAACATATAGCTATGTATTGAGCGCTGCCACACTAGGCGACCAGTTGCCGGCAGCCACGCCACATTTTTTGCATACTTGCGTGTACATGTATTATTATTATTATTATTATCTGCCTCTCTGGTCGCCGGCAAGTCGCCCGAGTAAATCGCCGGAAGGGACCAGTCGCGCGACTGATCTCGAGACCAGGGTCGCCCGGTGTGGCTCGACACTAAACCATCATAGTAGAGACGTCATGCTTTGGAGATCCGACAATAATAGTGTATACTTTGTCATTCACACTTATTTGTATTTATTATTATAAACTAATCAATACCATCTTCAATTTGTATTCTTAGTTTAATGAAAACAAATACCTAAGTATGTCTGACAAAGTTTAGTGTGCACTATTTATGTTGAATGTCGACAGCCTACCTCCACCCTTCGCCACTGGTGTATGTCATATTAGGCAGGTGGGAGTGGGAGCCACGACGACTTTCTGGCCTGGCACCATTACTTTTCGTGTATACTATCGTCTCAGTTAGACGAATCAGTAAAGTAAACGCATACGGATTCGATCCCAGCCTCCGGATTAGTTGGTGAATTAACGCAACGAGCCAACGATATCATTTAGGGTGAGATTCGAAATCTTCTGTATTACATGGGTGATTATGTTATGTATTTATGATGAGAGCACTTCATAGTCCGTCCTCAGCCTACAGCCTACCTCCACCCTTCGCCACTGTCATTGAAATTACCTATGTAAGTATGCATATATCCCTGAATGATGTCTGTCGCTTAATATCAGGATGCTTGAAACCGACTCCTGTTGAAAAAGTGCACTTTACACATTACAAATACATACACTATATGGAAATACATAAACGCCTTCACGCCTAAAACCTAGGAAAAGATTTGTTAGGTTATACAGGGAGATTTCAGAGTCGCATGCGGTGGAAAGAATGGTGAGGTGCCTGACGAAAAATTGCCACCTGGGGGCATACAAGATGAACAAACAAATATAATATGATAAATAAATAATATGATCCTATAAGGATCGGAAAAAAATAGAAAAACTTTACGTTTTTTCTTCTTCATAAAACTGAAGTTTTGTTTGTGCAACGCAGTGCAGAGGAGAAAATATTTTCAGTAATGAATTTCTTTATTCAAAACATGTCAGTTGCATAAAGTCGAAGGGGGACTATTTTTATTTTCACTTGTGTTATGGGGAAAGACTTGAAAGAGAAATTCGCTGCACTCTCAAAGGATAGTCGAATTTAAAATGATACAAAAAATAAACAAAATTCTAATACAAAGGTGTTGAATGTTGTCGGTCTCGATCGGCAAAAGGATTTAAATTTAAAGGGAACTCGTTCTTACAAAGAGAATTTGGATATAGCTTCAAAAATGTAATTATAGAAATCCTTCCCAGGCAATTGCATTTTCAGTTTGTTTGAATACCTTGCTTTTCCCTCTAATACCCGCTACATTTCTACATGAGCCAGTTATGCAGAATTATACTGTGATGTATCGAACGTTAGTCGCTCTTACGCACTGTGGTATCAGCAGACAGATCGTATAACTCATTATATTATCTTTTGACCCAATTGTTACCATTTGTGATCATGGCAGCCATGATTTATTCTGGATCGGAACCGTTTCCTCGTGTCAAGCCTATCAGAAACCCTCCCTAAAGACATAGACATCTTTAATGATGTACTTTGCATTTTGTATTTGAAACTTTATTTTTATGTATTAAATTGTATGTTTTACAACGTTTTTATTAGCTCGTATTCTTGTTTGTCCGGTTGTTGTTTGTCCAGTACAAATCTTGCAATCAATTTTTAACTAACTTCCCGACTAGCTAGACATTTGAAACTTTTAGAATATATCAGAACACGTTGTCAATGCATTCTTTTAATACTTTTAGCCATCTTTAAGCAGAATTGAATTCATTTTCAGTTAATTCTGTTTTGTATGGAAAGTTATTTCGTTAAAAGTAAAAGTAAAACAATTCGTAAAAAGTAAAAGTCTATTATTGGTTGCTAAGAGGTGGTCCTAGCAACTAAATTATTAATATATATGTGCTATTACTATGGAAATCAAAATGAAATGTCAAAATGACATTTCAGTACCTATTGTATATTTGTTTGTTTGTTTTTTATTTACTTCATATCAAGTACATGTTTGAGCATATTGAGCATAATAATTTAACAGAAAATTTAAAATCGTTGTGTATAAAAAGTTATTTTTATATTATAATTATTTCTATATTAAATTGTACTTAAGTATGTTTTGATTTTATTTTATTTTTTGTTATTATATTTTTTTTCTATATTCTCTTCTTCTCTCTTGTGAGGGTAATATTTGACTTATAATGTAAATCTCATGTTTTGTACGTCTTGAATTTAGATTTGTTATGTCCACAATGTTTTGTATGTTTAAATAAATAAATAAATTACTGGTTGGCTCAAAATAATTTGTATGTGACTATTGAAAGATTAATACATTCCAGTCGATTGGATTGATAATAACAATGGTGAGATAAAACAAATCTTTATCAAATGCATTCTCAGCCATTCATTATGCATGCTTATTAATACTTGATAAGAATACAAAGATAAGCTCAAGACTGCTGGGCTATAACATGCTTTAAGTTTAAGCGATGTTTGTATGTATATAATGTATTATGTAAGCTTTTTTCAGTGATGTTACGTAATTGTTAATCAGTAACTATTAGGTTAACTAGGTTTTACAATTATTGCGAATTTTATTGTTCCCAATACGCAGTGACACATTTTTAACCCATTGCCGACCACTCGGAGGACTCGTACGTCGTGTTGACCCAATTCTGTCGCTACCGCTTCTTAACAAGTTCGGTTTTCTAGCGTCGCCTTTCTTTGCGTCATGCGTGCTTTCCAGGTCTACAGAGGGCAGAAAAAGAGGTTTTAGTTAAAATTTACAGCACGTCTGCGACATTAGGCAACTCTGGTGATGTAGTGCGAAAGGCCTACGGGGAAATTCAAAGGAAAATTTGGCATGTCCTCTACAGAAAGCATAACGGTATTGTAAGTACCCATTACGACGACTCTAATTCCATATTCGTATTAGGTATTAGGTACTATAAAATACAATGTATTATTTTAAACTTATGACGGAACCAAGAAAATCTAATTATAATGCCATTACATACCTGTTAAGCGTCGATGACATTGAGCTACTTTACGAGCTACAACCCGGCGAATTTACAATCTGATTGTAAACTCACCGCCCAGTGTCATCATCGAAATAGCTAATAAGCAGATTGTAAACAATCTACCGAGAAAAACTGAAAGCCGGGCTAATTTACTTGCTAATGGGCCAATCTGCGCAGTTGAGTGATAGTGGCGAACCTGCCGGTAAAAAAACGAACTACTCAATATGTCCTGTCAAATAGTACCAAAAATTACGGTTTCAACTCGCTAGCTTGTTGACTTCTGAACGAGTGGAAAGTTTTGTGTGTCATCATTACAATCGCACTTGATGTGGTAATTAAATATTAATTAAAAGGTCCGCAGTGAATGGGTTGCAACACGATCAGATAAAGCTATAAGAAACTTTATTAACATAACACCTGTCGATAATAATATATTAAATACGAAACATATACTAGCTAATATTATAATAGTATGATCGATAAAAAGTAAAGTATTTTAATCGGCTAATTGATTATAATGACGAGGTATCTACGTTAATGTACGGTTCTATTTACTTCTTAGCTGGCTCTCACATCTAAGCTCGTCTCGTCTGCAACATGTCGAATCCGTCGATTTGACGTGATCGTTATTCACAAAACACACGTTGCTAAATGAAGCTCCGCACATTGGTGGAAGACGTCATTTTAGTTTGAAAAAAACTACTGAAGTCACATGCAACTATTTTCACCCGACGTGTAGCGTAGGTATAATCATGGAATGTCGCACTTTGTCATTCATTTTGGCTTGCCGTGTGACGTCATTGTCATCGCACGGAAAGTTGTGCCCGGTTTTGATTTATGCCTATTATCGCAGTCGAGACAATTTTCAATGTGCGTTAATAATAATGTTTTCGTCATAATATGAGAATCATAAGCCAAATGAACCAAATCACAGCCGACTCTATTGCAAGCCGAAACATTCGGAAACTTACCAACAACGAGTGGTCCTACCTTTCCTACCCCTCCCGTTGCTGTCTATGGATGACCTATCATTGTTCTATAGAGTGCTTATACTGGCGCGTGTGTCGTGTTCACTTGTCAGAGCATTTTTCGTTTCAGATTCCGTTAAAACTGATTACTTTAACGTATTTTATTTTATTTTGTTAACTGTCAATTCATGATGGAACTGCGTTGTATTGTTGTTTTTATTTAATAAAACGCAATTTTTTTGTAGTACTTATTCCACTTTTAATCAAGAGATTAGGACCGGTTTCGTCCGCCTCAGAGGGACATTTTCAACTGAATACAATTTTTTAAAACAATATTTATCAAACAATCGTATCTTGGAGACCTTGGAGTTCATCTTATTTAGTGGTTATGTGTTATTATTAATTGGAAGTGGCGATCAAAGTAAATAAACCTCTTCTTTGTAGAATATCATATTACAGTAGGACGCTTGCTAAATTGATAGTCGGTTCAAAACAACAATAACCAATAGCTTATTTATACTTTTCAGTCATTTATAAAATACCAAACTCTGCTTGCAAGTACCTACATGTTAGTACTTTGTTACAAATAATAGTATTGTATCAAAATGACAAACTATGTCACGCAGACTTGATTGTCAAACAGACATTCAAACAGTGGGACCACTCGTTTGAGAAATATGCTCGTGCAAAAAGTTATGCTCAGGCTTTGTATTTAAAGATAGCGCTGACCAAAACCATTCTGGTTAGTTTTGAGTAAACTAGGTTCAAATATAATATTTGAGTATTTCTAATTCTGTAAGGGTATGATTGCCTCCGTGAAGATCTCTTCACATAATTTTTGCTGTCCGTATGACACTAGAATCATTTTTATTTTCATAATTTCCCTGTGCTCTTCTCTCCCCGGCACTTCGCGTTAGAAAGTAACTTTAAATTCAGTCAGAGCTCACTTTGAGCGTAGTAACCTTAGTCCTGGGTATCTTTTCTCCTAGGGCGTTCCCGGCCTAAAACTTAATTAGATGCTTCACATCGCCAATGTAGGGCTACATGATACGCTCGATTAAGACCCGGTGTGGTGCGTGGCGGGTTTTGGTTTTGAGGGATTAACTTCAATGCCTCCCAGTCCAATTGATTCAGATGCTTCACATCACCAATTGAAGGGTCCCGTGATACTCTCGATTAAGACCGAGGGTGGTGCGGGGCGGTTTGGTGGAGGGCCTATAACTTCAATGCCTTTACAGAATAATTACTTAAATGTACTTAATATAACACTTAAGTTTGCAGTATTCTGTCATTTTTTACTAACTCATAGTTGGCACTGATAAACTATAATTATGTTATAAAAGGAGGCGAAAATTTTGAGAAACTCTAGTCTAGATACGTCAGAGTCTAGAATCTAGAAAAGTAAACGATAATAATAGTATAAAGACCATCTTTTATCGATAGGTTAGCAGGTAATATTATTTCTAATAAAGTCAGTATGCTCGCCGGTTTTATCGTTCGGGAGATAAATGGGCTAATATTCGAAATTAATATCGGCTAGAGAAGCATTTTCCTTGTAGAATAGTAAGTAACGTCTCCAGCTAACCGATAAACCTATCCTGGATTTTGATATAAGATTTATAGCAATAAATTAATAAATTAGGTACAGGTATAATATATTATATTCTATACTTGTAGGGCAAACAGAATATTTTATAGAATATTTAGAACGAATTCAAAAATCCTAGTTTAGGTAACAAAATACGTCTGCCTGTAAATAAATAAAATTTGTATAAAACTGGTATAAATTTAGGTACATGGGTCAATGAGAAATGGGACCAGTCTCAGGAAATAAAAACTAGAATTGAGATCGCAAGGAGAGCCTTTCTCAAAATGAGACGCCTCCTTAGCAATCGAGATCTTAACCTAGGTTTGAGACTGCGTATGGTACGTTGTTATGTTCTCTCAATTCTTTTCTATGGTATGGAAGTATGGACGCTAAACCAAGAGATGTCACGGAGACTTGAAGCTTTCGAGATGTGGCTATATAGACGCATCCTCAAAATTCCTTGGACTGACCGGGTGACAAATGTTGAAGTTCTCAATCGAATGGGGAAGGAACGAGAAGTTCTACGTAGTATCAAAACCAGGAACTACAGTACCTCGGCCACATTATGAGAGGACAAAAATACAGCATTCCCCAACTTGTCATTCAAGGAAAGATCAATGGGAAGCGTAGCAGAGGACGGCGCCGCATTTCGTGGCTTAAGAACCTCCGTGATTGGTACGAGTGCAGCTCCACTGAACTGTTCGGGGTAGCAGACGACAAAGATAAGATTGCCTTGATGGTGGCCGACCTCCGCTAGGGGATGGCACAATAAGAAGATAAAACTGTTTACAAATATTTGATACAATTTTACATACATGCTGATAAACTATTTTTATGGTTCAACGAATTTTTTATTGAACATTCATAATTTGAAGACCATGTCTGGAAATTAATACGTATGCAGTTCGCCGTATCACATTTAACCGTGAAATGTTGTATCGGAAATATATGGTCGTATATTAAAGTCCGTCCAACCTCTTTGGATCGTATAGTACTGAGATGAAATTCATGTCTAAATAAAACACGGTTCTTGTCGGTTTACAGGAAGCCAGCGGCAAACAAATTTTGAAAATAGCCGATAAACTGGATTATTTGTTAAGTTAAGTTTGGTTAGGTCAGGATCTAATAAAATTGGAAAATTATTCCACGAACAGCGCGTATTTTTTCATCTCGGTGCTATAGAGATGACCGTATAGCATACGGCATACACCATACGGTCATCTCTTTCCGATAAGAAATCTCACTTCGAAATATGCTACGGTGAAATGTTATACGTACAATTTACATGTAACCATACCGAGTAGGGAAAGCCATTTCCTTTTCCTGGTTTTCATAAATTATTAAAATTATCTTTATCTAACAGGACTGTATCTATAGAAAGGCTGTATTCTATCAATTAATTTATATCCAGCGGTTTTGTCAGATTCAGGTGTTGTTTATTCAATAAAAAAATAATATTGTGTGTCGGTTTAAATAACTACGGAAAACTATTTAAGTTACCCCCTTCCCTATAAATAGGAGATCCATATGTTTGGTCTTGGACCGGAAGTGGTACATATTTTTTTTCTAATTATATAACTTAAAACATTGTTTAAAATACATGCAAAACTTAGGCGTATTTCATCTGGGAGGACATTCAAATTTAAATAATATTTCACGTCAGATCTCCAACACTTTGAAGCCGAGTACTAATAATAATTCACGATTTGAACGGGGGTGAGTTTTCACGGCTTTGTAGGCTTACATAAATACGAAAAGGACAAAGAGTTGTCACAGATTCCCAAAACTGTATTTCTCTATATTTTTGAAGTTATACTTTTTTGGCGCGTTTGGGAAATCAGATCAGAGTGTATTTTTGGCGTGTGACATGTAACACATAATTTATTTTTTCACTCGAAAAAAAACGCACTCGATTGGATTCGAACCACCGATTGTTCGGTTATCAGCCAAACGCACTACCTTTACGCCACAGTATGATACTGCAATCGTGACGATTATACAGTATAATATTATAGTTTAGAATTGTTCCGTTGCCTAGGCAGCGAATTTATTATTGTCGGCCATTTGCAATTCCTTACGTAAACAAACGATTAAACGTCAGAGTGACAGTTGGTACCTACTTTAAAAATAAAAACAACGATAAACCATTATATAATTTACTAATGTAAGTTAAATTGTATAGAAATAAACCAGCAGCATTCCAATAAGAGGTCCTTTTTATTGAGTGTGTAATTTAACAAGATAATTAAGAGCTAGTCAAAGAATCTAGTTTATCACAAGTTTTGTTTTTGTTTTGTTACGCCAAAGAAGTATCTAGTATAGGAAACTTCTAACGCGCGTACATAAAGTACCCACACCGATTTTTTAAATTAAATATTCGTGGGAGAAGGTTTTTTTTAAACTCTTTATAAAATCATTGTTAGGAGATGCCTAGGTACACCAAAATTTAAATAAGAGATAACCGAACCAAGGACAATTTATTTAAAAAAAATAGCTTATCAGATAATTGCGCCGCAGGCAACTTTTTTACTATTCGTGAAACTAACTTATGAGACATATTGATTTTCTATAAATGTAGTATTATAGAGGTTTCGTATATAAACATACAAACTACCATGTTGTTGTCTATGGTCATTGATTGACCATAGACAACTGCGCAAAAACGGAAAAGGAAACGGCTGCATCTCGACGGTCCTAAAACAGTTGCATTTTTGGCCTTTCAACAATCTAGTCAATTTATGCGCGCAACTCCGCGTAACATTCAACCTAGATTCAAATTATAATGTAAACCTTCCAACTCAATATAAAACCAATGCGATGCGATAGTCCTTTATTAGTGCCGTGTTTATTCAAATTTTATTCTACAATATAAAACCATGAAAATACCAACATCGTGTATTACTCAACTGTGTCCCGAATATACCATACTCGTATCACGCACGCCCAACGCAACCTTCCAGATCAGATATTAATAACATCGGGGACTAATAAGCATCTACATATTATCCCCGATACTACCCACAGAACAGATAGTAAATAGAATTTCCTATTACCAATACCAATACAGTAAATTTTGACGCAGGGTTTTGAATGTGCGAGTGTTCTACGAAAATGAGTCACACATTAATAGACGTGCAGTAGTGTGTGTAATACACCAATAATAAATGAGCGTCGATGCATAAACCGAGAGCAGTTATCAGTATTCGACGTATGACGTATTCTTGACACGTGTTTGAATTTATCCCGTATTCTTCCTTACTCGAGCTCGGTTGCCTGTTTCTCCTTACTCGTTAGGTATTTCAGTTCACATTATTTCTGAGTTCGCTCCCTGGTAGTAATTTTATGGCTCATTTAATTTCCTGTTTGTCATACAGACACAAATAATATGTTTTTCGAAACGGTTTTTTTATTAGATTACCACACTGCCCCATCATATTGAGGCTTTAGAAAAAATGATTTTGAGTGCTTCAGCACATGACTGTTAGTTCCAGATAGAAGATTTTAAATGGCAAAATAAGAATTTATTTATGTTTGTATATTTAGCTTTAACTCTTCGATTTCCCGCCCTGTAAGAAGCGTTACCCTTCGACACTAGGCAACATACATAATATTATGTATTTATAATATGTATATCATATTGTTAGATTCAGTTTATGTAATTGAATAAAATATATTATTACTAAAATTATTTGTTTTGCCGCCCCCTGAATCCTGCCACCCGGGTGTTCCGTACCCTCCCAACACCCCCGCTTAGCGCGACCCTGGTTCTTCACCTTCATACCGTTCAGAACATTTGATAAACCAATCTTTTGCTTGTAGATTATGTGGGCACTAGTATCTTGGCAGAAAGGCAGAAAACACAGAATAACGATAAATATTGTAAAAAGGTAAACTTATTATCATTGCAGTAGAAACAAAAAAAAGGATAAAGAAGAAGCTAAGTAAAAATACATAACAAAAAATATCATTTGCTGCAATGCTTGAGTGACTGAATGGAAGTATTGAAGATGTCAATAGAATAACTATTTGAAAGGGAATGAATAAAGAAGTTGGCTTTGACAAAATTGAGATGAAAAGGGTCACAATTTTTTGATTGTATAGTGGGGACACGAAACTGGCTCATACTCAATATTAGTCGCAGTAAAATACATCCGATTATAATAATTTTTTTTTAATTATACATACCTACATAATGGTGATTGGATTAATAATAAAATTTTAAATTTCGTCAGTTTTGTTGAGGCCATCTGATAACATCGTTATCAATTTTTCGCAATTTTCTTAAAAATATTTGTAAAAATTGTGATTATAAACCTATTATTATTATTTATTTTTATCGGATAGCAACACAATACTTTAAGAATAATACGCAAAAAATTAGTAGTTAGTCACTATTAAGACTAATCGTAGGTAATAATAAAATTGATAATAATTTCAAATCATTTTAATGAATGATACAATAAATCATGTTTATTAAATATAGCTTATCTATGTTACTATCGATATCAATAATCTCACATAACAAATGAAAACTAAAAATAATGGAAACTATTTGTACACTTGCTCTTAAATTGAATGAGCCATTGATTAAAATCTGGTTGGCTACTTGAAAAAAAAATGCAGACAATTAAAATTCTTCATACTCATTTAATATTTTCTTTCTCATTTTTCCCCCTGATTATTTTCAAAATTAATTTACTCCGAAAACTATCTAACTATAATATGATGTGTAGGTAAAACAGTTAAAAATTACATACACTTAATTTAGATCCACAAAATAAAATTTTCAGTCGTTATTTTATATTTTTGACAGAGAGCTTAGAATGAAAGTGTAGACATACCGGACAAAACTACCATTTTTTTCCACGTGCTACTTAGAGGCAAAGATTTAAATTTTTGAACATACATAACTTGAAAACACCTCAGATATACCCACCAGAAAAATACGATGCCCGACGGGATTTGAACCCGTATAACCACTGGTATCGCGACAACTGTGCGTTAAGCAATTACGCTACGAGCGTCATATTTAATTTTTTTTTTTTTTTTTTTTTCGACCATGTCCGATCCTGATAGGATCATATGGGCCTCCACAGAGTGGAGGTTTGTATTGACAGATTTTGTTTTTTACGAGAAATGGATGTCAGCCACTTGCTCAACCTATTAGGTCCATACCCTGACACACACAAATTGAAAAACAATTTTTGTACTTGCCAGACCCAGGATTCGAACCTGGGACCCACGGCTTTGTAGTCCAACGCTTATGCCGCGCGGCCACCGTGGGATTTAATTACGACAATTTAAACTAGTATTTCATACATGAAATTCTTATAAAATGGCGTTTTTATTGACTATCGGTTTTTGTGTATTAAATCAAGGAATATTAATTACCTTAATTACTAACCGACACCCGACGAGCATTGTATTTTCTTTCAAATATATTTTTTTAGGTGGGTATCTAAGTTGTTTTCAAGTTATGTATGTCCAATCCAATATATGGAATGTTACATTCTCAAAATCTTGTGAATTATTCGTTGAATAAAAGAAATGGTTTATTTAAATTTTTAACTTTAGGAACCACCTCCTTCGGCGTCCATATTGATATTACTATATTATCAATATCCCGACTTCTAAAGAACTCAGAATCACAGTTTCTGTATGTAAATTTACATATTCAAATAAGTAGCAGATGGAAAAAAAATGACGCGTTTGTTCGATGTGTCCATATTTTTATATCAAATTCTCATTGTAATAATATGAGTATTAAATATCACAAAATAAATAAAGCAAAAAATGTGTCGTTCATTTAACTACGATATCATTCCATTTAAGGATTAACTTCAAGCAAATTTAAATCCTAAAAATAATAATCTTTGATAGTGTCGAAGGTCTGATAGATATTGGCTTAAAAACAACATTCGTAGCAGGAATTAAATTCTGTAAATTTAATAAACTAATATTACGACTATCATGTTAATACTAATAACTAAACTATTGTAAATCCAATAAGATGATGATTGATCATGATGTCACCTTCAAAAGGAAGGTTTAAGAATATGAAATACACATCATAAAATCCTCAAAAATAAATATATCGCCAGTTAAGTATGCGTGAAAATAAGATTTAACAAAACGTCTGCTGAGATCACGACGTGGTTAATTATACACACTTACAGATACAACTTTGGATCAAAATGCCGCTTAGGGAAGATCCAGAGAAAATACAACACCTAGCGGAGAACGGTATTTATTAGAAGTTAGGGTACTGTTCGGTTAAAGTGGATACAGCGGAAAACGCATTTTGAAAATAGCCGATAAACTGGATTATTTGTTAGGTTAACCTAACCAAACCTAACCTAACCTAATCTAAACTAACCCAAACTAACAAATAATCCAGTTTATCTGCTATTTTCAAAATGCGTTTTCCGCTGTATCCGCTTTAACCGAACAGTACCGAAGTTAGTTTAGCAGATTTTGCCTCATCAGAGTCCGAGTGCCCCAGCCCAGGTAACAGCATGGGTTCAAGTGACGATTATTTTACACTTCAGTATGGTAGATCCCGTTCGGGGGTAAAGTTCTTCCAGAAATAATTGGATTTTAACACTTTAGTCAGAAAAATCATTTTTGTATTTTTTTTACATACAAAAATAATAGATAATATCTTCACTGTTCTGGCAGAAGACACTAATTCGAAAAAATTACACGTTGAGTTAGTTATACCAAAATGTTCCTTTTACTTTACCGTCTGGAAACCTTCTTAATAAATAAAGTCTTTATTTTAAAGTCATCCTTTTTACGATCACTTAATAAACTCACATGATAGAGCATTTTAAACATTTTAACAACTTCAAAGTCAAATTACCCAAAACTAGTATTCTCCAGTTAGTGTGTTCTGCCAGAACAGAGACGATATTTTGTAACTAACTCCGCTTATTTGGCCGCCGAATGCTGGTTATATGTTATGTTTAGAAGGCCATAAAATTGTGGGAGTTACCGTCTGAGTAACCGCCAAATTATGTATAATTTATAAGGTAGGTACATTAAAAAAAATCTGTAAATACTTTCTTTAAAGCCTGTTATTGAAACTCTTCTGTTGTGGGATTCTTTCATTTTGAAATATACCGACCAACTGTATGTATGTCCAGGTTTTGCAGTCAAAAATACACAAATATCCACTCCCTATTCAAGAAAAATACAATAAAAGGGAATATAGGTACCTAATTCATATAAAGTTGTTCAAAGACTTTGTACGGTTTTTTGATTTATCACAAAAAAAAAGTTCCACAATAAAAAGGGATCGAACTAACATTTAGCGAGTAATAAAACGGTCCAATAGAATAGATCGTTCCTCTGCGGATTGTCGCAAAGTTTGGGAACCCCTTGGGTATAGAACGTTTTGTACTTCCGGAAGCGATTTTTGTCTTTCACTGTAGCATTCAAACGAGCCAAAATCAATGATGTGCCTCAAACATTTTTACCGGATCGCACGAACTGGTTGATCAAAATATATTAAAAGTTTTCTCACTGATGGAATATAGAATTATTTTGCTAGATTGAAAAGTAAAGGAGCATTCGTCGTTTAGTACCACTTTTTATTGGAGGTCGGTTGCCATCAGGGTAATCTTTACTTTACTATTTCGTCAGCTGAATGCAGAACTATTCTAACTCACATTTGAAATATTTTGCAGACGAATTTTTTGAAACAGCCTACTTCAGTTATTTATTATTTATATGGACAAGTGTATGCACCATTTCTTTCATCAACAATCCTAGTAAAATATGATGCATCTATTTATCCATAAAGATAATAAATAATTTTAGTAGTTGTTTCAAAAAACTCTCTCCTCAAAAATTTTAAATGTAAGTTAGAATAGTTCTGCATTCAGCTGACGATTTGTTACTAGACCAGTGGGGCAGAAATCGTTGATATTGAGGGGTGTATTTTCTCCAAATTTAAAGGATAATATTTTGATAGTATATTTTTTTTAAGTATAGTAAAAACCTAATAGCACTCGTTCCAGCAGAAAAATCAACTTAAAAATCGGTTTTAGTAACAAAACTATTTTATTTCAATACAAAGAGCATGTGTAACATTAACACCGTACACAATTTTTGGTTTTTGCCATAAATTTATTGAAGTGGAATAAGTTCTCTTTGAAAATACACGCCTCAATTTCCTTGGATAATGAGAGGAATGATGTGCCGTTGTCTTCTCATAATGTGGATAAGGTATCAACCGAGACCCTAAACTATATATAATTTGCTAGAGTGTCCTATCAATGCTTTTCTATAGCATGGAGATAATATGGCGTCTAAGTCAGGAGATATTACTGAGATTTGAGATTATCGGGACGAGGCTGTATAGACGTACATATCGTCAAAATGTACTGAAGCTGATGAAAATGAATAGGAAATGACCAAGATTATCTGCGTTGTATAAATATCAGAAAACTACTGTTTCAGTGTTGAAAGAATCCAAGTGACATTTTATCTAAAATGAGTTAGTAATAGTTGTGGCATCACTACATATAATAATTATAAGTATGAATTTGTTAAGTATGAATTTGAGTTTGAGTAACTCATCGTATGTGAAAAGTTACAATTTCAGAATATTGATTTATATTACACGAATTTCTGTGTATGAAATATAGTTTTAATTTTCATACACAGAAATTTAAAACATGAATTGGCAAAAATAACTTATTTTGTCATGGGATAATAATATTGGATGATTTTTTTAAAATTATAAAACCATGACATTTACTCAGATGGAACCTTGTATTATTGACTAGTGTAAATTTAGACACAATCTCTTTTTATGCGCAGAGTAACAAGGTTTCATGTACGGTTGATACCTTGTTTATCTATTCTTGTTAAATAATTGTTGGAACGAAATAAATTATACTGTATTTAGAACCTTTTCCACTAAAAAAGTACATTTGCATAAAATGGTTGGATGGAACCTTGTTATTCTCTGGGGTAGAAATCTCTTTTTAACATATTGATGAAAACTACAATTTACAATTCCATACTTTGATGCACTTTACTGTGATGTTGGTGTACTCAATTCCTTAATCACAAATGCGGATTGTCTAAATTACTTCAGATTTTTGAATGGTACGAATTTTTTTGTTAAAAATTATAGAATTCCTTTTTAATGTCATCTCAGAATAGTTTATAATGTTACAATTACACAATTAATATTGCTATGCATAAAGACTCAAGTTTTACTATTTTTTACGTAGTAATTTCTTACCCTAAACCTAAAGTATTCTTATTCCGGGGTCGTGAATATTCCAGAAGCAAATGACCAAACGATCTTCGATTTAAGACTAGCGAACCGCTTGATAGCGTTGTTGTGGGTCATCACAAGTATATTCGGGGTAAATATTTGACGTTTGATCCGAAACAGCGCTTTGCCATTAGTGTTTCACTTTATTTTATATTATTTTTGCGCGACTCAAGCGGAAAATATTGCGGTTGAACAGTCTTAAAAATAATTGCAAAAGAATTTCATTTAGATTTGTTTTAAATTTGAAGAACGTAATTATGTCAACGTATCGACGCGATTTTAATAGAACTCTTTATGTGACAATACCAAAAAATATATTTTTCTGCACATATTGTCACTTTCATCATTCAGTGATAGCTTATTGGAAGCAGTGGCGAAGGGTAGAGGTAGGCTGTTAAGATCCGACATAAATAGTCCACAATAAATTTTGTCAGTCATACATATTGGTTTTCATTCAACTAAGTCTACAATTCACAGATGGTGTTGGTTAGTTTTTTAAAAATAAATTAACCCCTGTAAATGTAAAATAATAGTACTGTTTGTTCAATATAATATAATACAGTAGCGAAGGGTGGAGGTAGGCTGTTAAGATCCACCATAAATAGTGCACATTACACTTTGTTAGTCATACGTATTTGTTTTTATTGAACTAAGACTATACTTTACAGGTGGTGTTAGTTAGTTTTTAAAAATGAATTAAACCCTACCTTAACAAAACCATAATAGCGTTGGTATATTTTGGGCGATATGGCAAAATTGTGGCCACTTTTTCATTCATACGTTGGATTAAGAATACACAGTATATAATTACACATATTGTTGGTTCATTTTTTAAATTCATAATGCATTAATTATTTTAACTATAAAATATCCAAAGTTACGTATGATTTAACTGCATAATTTTAGATATTTTATAGATAGAGTATTTTTTGACTATTATCTAAATTATGGTTGTTTTGCACAGGGTTTAATTGAATTTGAAAAACATACCACCATTCTGTAAATTGAGTCTTATTTCAATGAAAACAAAATAATACGTACGGGTATGGCCAAAAAAGTTTAGTGCGTACTATTTATGGCGGATCTTAACAGCCTACATCCACCTTTTGCCACTGAATATAATATTATATACATAGGTACGTAATATAAATACTAATTTTATTAGTAAAGACGAAATTGATTTTGAGAAGAAAATATATCAAAACGAAGCTCTAAATTAGATATACAAAATAAATTGTAATAGGCCTACCGCGCATGGACGATTACATAACTGGCCGGTAGCATTCGGACAATCGTTGGTTTGCTCGCGCATGATCCAAATTATTACCGGCCAGTATGTTTGAGCGCGCATGGCGTGATATAGATCGGAGGCAATGCGCGCGCACTGAAGATATGCTTCCGCACCAAAAAATGGCGGACGCAATATAAGAAACGTCAAAATGGATTTTGTAGAGCTTATATTATATAATATATAGAGGTTTTGTATAGATTATCAAACTGTTTTAAAATGTGGGTGTATATATTATTAATTTATGAAGAAAGAAACTGAAAAAATGGGACTGGTACGTGCATGCAACGCCAATAGGTACGCATCGATGAACTGTCAAGTCAAATGTGGCGGTTCGATGTATGCGTGCGCTACATATGACCGCGTCACTTGTGCGTGCATGTATGAGTGCACTCTCGGCCGGCCATGACTTGTCATGTGCCGGCTCTCATTTAAAAGCATTGCCAATGAGACCCCGGCCGGTTCGAATCGGTGTAAAATTTTGTGTCTGAACACAGATTTTCAATTCGGCCGTTCGCTCGATCGTCCATGCGCGGGGTTGCATTGCAATACGATGGTTACAACTCCTCGATTGTTGACCGTACGATAGGAAATCGTTCATGCGCGGTAGGCCTTAGGTATACATAACGTGACCATTTATTTTTTCCCCCAAACCAGGCCACCTAAAAAAATGTAGGTACTTATCCATTTTAGGCGCCTCACACTTTCATACAATACAATAATTGACAAGATAGTAATGTTTTTTCATGTCATCTTAGGTTACCTATTTTATTTATTTATTTGAAGATTGTCGGTAGGTATGTTTGAGTAGGCGCATACAACGCTTGAGTTCCTAAGTACATATTTTTTAATAATAAGTACATATTATTTTATTTATTAATGAAAAGTACTCACAGGTATGAATACATTCGAAGAACAAATTTAATAAGTAGGTTATTAATATGGTGTTAACTTTAAAAACGAATGAAATTCTTGGCAGGATTTTTTCGAATTCACTTTTATAATTAACATTGCTTTAAGGACATCTACTTTCAACTGTGTTTTTTTCACTCGTCTACAACTTATTCATAAGAGAGAAGACACTTTCTACTATTGCGTTAGTGCCGGGCAGACATAAAATATATTCAATAATAATTATACGAAAATTTTTGTGAATTTTGGTGCGAAAGTGTTTGAACAACTTTATTCCACCCAACGACTTTCAGTTGAAACATTCCCAGTGTTCCATTCAGATACTTTTTGCGGTGTAATGTAAGTCATTAGAAAAAAGTGAATACTCTACAAATATTTCTATATCTTGGTCACAAGTTTCTTTCAAAAATTGGACATTTTGGCGTCCCGAAGCTGTGTTTGGAGACACCGGCACACGCCGCCTGAAAACTGGACGTCTGGTCACATTAGTAATACATCACATTTACAATATATATTATATTATCTGCTTTGTATATTCTACTTTGTAACTTTAAGGACGAGTATATTGCTTTTAGAATTTGTTGAAAATATTTTAAGTAAATAATGACATTTGGCAGCTTGCAGACATGTAATATGACAACTGTGACGTGACGTAACTAGCGTCGTGGTGTGAGTATAATTTTCCAATTAACGACATGCAGGATATAATTATAGGTAAGTACACCTTTATCTCGCTCTGTCCAGTTAGCGCAGCTGTCTGCGTTAAAGAAAGCTACGCCTGACAGTTCGTATCTCGAGATAATTAACTCTTAGAATACTTTATAACAATTTTTATCACTTTATGGATTTGTGTTATGTTGGAATAACCCTGCTGATTGCAAACTTTTCTATACGGGTTATTTAGTTCGATCTAGTATATCTACTTCATAGATTGGTAGTTTATACTTAAATGAAATGTTAAAATATCATCCACAATGTAGAAAATCATTTATAATGCAATATCCTCCATCGAAAATATTTACAATTAACTTTTATATATGTTATCAATTATCTAAGTACGTGTATGGAGATGGTAATATTTTATAAGAAAATGGTCCATTTTATATACAGGTGTACTTACTACATGCATGTACGTAATATATTCAGTATGGGTGAATTATATTGGACAGCTCAGGTGCCTTGCAATATTCATGGCGTGCAGTACTTTACTGCTGCGCTTCAAGGAAGGTATATAAATATAATTTCACCTGTGGAGAAAATATTCGAATATATAGTGATATACCCAGTGATAATATATTGTTATTATTCAAGTATAAATAATATTTTTATGGTAGTAATTGAGTAGTATAATAGAATTTTGTACACTATTCTAAATGAAATTTATTCTTCTTTTTCGGCCATATCCTCCCCTCAATTGGAGCATATCGACTGTAGAAAGGAAAGAAGACATAATCCATACAAATAAATTTTACAAAATAAAAATACAACACAGACATTAATAACAGTGGAGTGCAAAATAAATAAAATTTGAATTTGAAAAAAAAATGAATAATTAATAATTTGGTTTTTATATTCCTAATCTGATATTAAGTATTTAGTTAATTTAAGAAAAACCAAGAGAAATGATGTCGTTTTTCCCACTTCACTAAGGTACTGTCCAGCTAAATTTAGATAATAAATAGGCATTTACAGCTTGCATCCTTTGGACATGGCGTGTATCAAATTAAGTCGTGTACAACGTTATTATCCAATAAAACCTATTTTGAAAAAAATTGAGGGTTACGTCATTTTTTCTTTCTACAGTCGATATGGACATGCCCCCCACAAGAGGGCGGGTCGACCTGAGGGAGATAAACACTACAAAAATATTTGCTCTAATAGTAAAAAAGTATATTTATCCAATATTGTGAAGGGTCACATTTTATTTGGTTATCACTAAAGAAGCTCGCGATCAATGCTTCATAATAATATGATGCCGATGATGATGTTATTCATAATATGATGCTGATTGTTAGGTAATGGAGTTTTTACCTACTTTATTGTAATGATTGGTTATATACGTTGGAGTTAATAATGCTCGTGGTCAGTATTTAGTTGCCTTTTGGTGAGTGTACATAGTGCCTGAAGATGCAGAAAGGCGAAACCTGGGTAGCAACAAACGACTCAAATAGAATAGTACAAAACTTAAATCAATTAGAATTTAAAATCAATTTATTGATTATTAATAGTTCTTAAAATTTAAATTCGTATTCATTCAACGTTTAAAACAATTAATATGTATTTTTCATTTTACTGTAAAACTTGTACGATGGATGCTAGGTACTGTGTTTTACTCTAGGACGAGCTGCGGGTCCCTGCGGTGCAATACCGCCGCCAACCAGAGGCGTTATTTTCTCATATATTATTGCTTGCGGGAGGCTAAATGTGTGATTTACGCCGGCGTGGTCCGACCGACGCCGGCGCTCGCAAGCTCAACTTACGGGCGTCGGAAAATGAGCGACGCTTTTTTCTGCAAAGCTCCGCTGGAACGCTCGCCGGGCTGTTGTAATATGCACCCGGTGAGTGGAAGCGTCGTTTTTGGGTAAAACAGCGTCCTGCTGTGTACTTTATAGATGTTTATGATATCTGTATCTACCTTATATTATGATACCATTCATGTTATAAGAAAACATTTTATATTATTCGACTTCGCTGATATTTTTTATTTTTGTAGTGGTCAATGATTTTTCGCCTTCTGAGCATTATTTCGACAGTGTAAGAATTAGCAAGTCATTTAAACTATCGCACAATCGTCGCATCTACAGTCAGCATATTCTACAAGCGTGACATTGAAGTGCAATGCAGAGGCCAGCAGATTTCTCAATAGCAAACTTTATCAACAATGACTCGCAATTTACCGAATATTCATGATTAGCAGGTCATAGTTGATGAGTTGCGAAGTCTAAATACCTATTAGTATCATTCATAATCTCCGTCTAATCAGTAAGCTTCGTGTAAGTCGCTCCTGTCCCACGAGTTCGGACCACGGGACAATAGGTATCGTAAGTATTGTAACATAATGCTATTGTAACATATTATTGTACCAATTGTTTACGCTGTAAATAAAAATCGTTCCTGCATCCATCGGAGCAACCTCCACCAAATCTCGACTTTTCTCCTCCTGACGACTCTCCAACTACACCTCCTGGTCTACCCCAAATCCAGCTGGCTCGTTCCTCCAACGACGAGACCCGCGAAATTGTTATTGTAATTTAGGAATTCAGTGTTGTATAGTGGTTTATTCAAACATAGAAAATTAACAATCTAAACAGTTGTTGAAGTTTTACTCAACTCTACAATTGATATGTCTATCCTTATGTTTTTAGAGCATATACAATAACGAGACGGAAACGTGAGTTGTCAGAGAGCTTCAAAATATAGAAATTACGAGACACGCGTCCGTTCCAAAAATGACAAGTTAAGAGTAGGGAATCCAATCCCGAGCCAAAATTCTGATTCGGGATCCCGGGATTGTCTAATTGTAATCCCGAAATCCCGGGACTGGTCCCGGGATTGGCATTTTTTTCGATTGTTAATATAAAATTTTTATATTCACAAATAACATTGATAAAATCGGTCAAAAATAAATATAGTATAATTTATACTATTTAATACATTTATTGTTAATATTGTATACGTTCAATCTTAGAAATACATAAGTTTAATGGAGTAAATAATATTCTTATAAGTATAAATAATAATGTGAATTTAATATGAGATTGCTGTTTCTGATAATAAAGACTAATCGAATGGATTAGCGAGATTTAAAATAGTAAAGCAAATAATCATGGCGTACTTATGGCCTTTCCGCTTCATAAATCTAATTAGTCAGCCAAATATGAAACTGCCGTAAAACGTATGAGATCATGGTGGAATTACTTTGTTAAAAGTGCGAAGCATTTTTTTTTTCAATCTTTCTCATTTTTAATAATTTATGTGAAAAAATAAAATAAATCGGCAACTTACCTACACATGGGTATAAATCAAACTTCACTCAAACTCAGTTTATTTCTAATGTAGTTATTTTTTATTATAAGTATTTTTTCTGTTATATTTTTGCTTTTATTTTATGTTCCATAAAAATTGATAAAAAATCAATCCCGAAATCCTGGGATTATGTTTATCAATCCCGGGATTCGGGATCCCGGGATTGGAATCCCTAGTTAAGAGTATCATTATAAAACTGTACGTGTACATTATAGATTAATACACTTTTGTGTAATATCACCACAAGTGTAATTGTGCTATATACAAAATGCTAAACGATATAAATACTCACGTACATTTCTTTTTGTAAAGACCCATATAATATTTAATATTTAAATTTTTAAGACTCCTTTACTTTCGGCTGTATGGATATTATCCGTGGCTCTATCCGACTGATTTTCTCTTAGGGATGCTTACATACTGTAGCTTAAAATTTAGAAGGGATCTTTATTTAGCTACATATTTTTTCAGACTTATACGCGGCGTAAATGTGAACTCTGCCATTCTTGGTGGTGTTGGCTTGTGTGTCTCTGATAATTACCTTAGGAATCGAGGGCATCCGTTGTTTGTTCTCCCACGGTGCAGAACTAACCTGCCATTAGTAATGCCAATTGGGAGAGCAATAACCATGTTTAATGAAATCGCTTCGGATATTGATATATTCCACTTACGTGAGGGTGAATTTAGGTGGACGTTGTTTTTTAAATTCTTAAAATAGGGTCTGCTTTACTCATCCGGTGTACTTCCTTGTACATATATACTTAATATTTTTTGTATTTACACATTTATACTGTACATAAAACTGTTTTAATAATATTTCTTTGTTTCTAAATGTCATGTTGTGAACGTCTTAAACTTATAATTTGTAATGTCCACAATATGTAAAATAAATAAATTGAAATTGAAATTGAAATATGACATCGACGCATCTAAACGCAACCTGTCTGAATATATTATATTAGCGGGGTAGATGATACCACACAACAACTACACCCCCCAATACCATATATGTCAAAAGCGTTCGATTCTGACCCGAGGTATGTTCGAGTGACAGAAAGCCCTTAAAAACTACAAAAAGGAGTAAAGGTGGGTCATTATGCTAAAGGGAGAAAGCAAGTCGCCATATAGGCGCCTCTTTGTAAACAACACGTTACCAAATACGGTTATTGTAGACACTTTGAAACAAGTTACATACTGTCACCACGTATCATGCAGTAGCTGGCAAACGGGGGGTTTCAGGTTAGGTTCCAACGAATGGAAAATATTTCTTATATACTTACTAAATTGCATGTACCTATTTAGTACCACAGCTGTATTTGGTAGAATACACAGATAGGACTGTGTGAAATAAACTGACATAGTAGAGGTACCAGTAACACTTGATGTGATCCTTTTAGGCATATTGTCACTTTAGTCGACTCGCACATCAAAACTCATCTCGTCTGTAACGTGGCTAATGCGTCGATATGACGTCGTTGTTATTCACAAAACACACGTTGCCAAATGGAGCTCCGTAGATTGGTCGAATGGGACTTTTTAATTTGAAAAAATATCTAGTGCTGCTATCAACAAATCGCATGCGTCTTGGACTGCGAGTCAAAGACGCCAGAACGCATATGCATACCTACGAATTGGTTATTCCTATACCGGCTCGACGGTCGTAGCATCCAAATATATATACGTTTCGAGAAGTTACGTGCGACTGTCGCTAGGTAGATGTGCGTGGTCTTCATATGCAATATCAAAATGACGTTCCTAGAAGGTTTGATTTATAGCTATGCAGCAGACGGGTGAGTTTAGATGTGAGAGCTGGCTTAAATGACGTGTTTTTAACCCTGTGTATTTTGAAAACCTTTAATAAACTTGAAAAGATTGAAGAATTAATACTCGTTGCCATTATTTGGCGGTGGATTTTGTTTTCTGAATAACGTATTCAGCAACGAATTCGAAAAACACGTCTTCATATTTGGAACAATACTTTCGCAAAGTTTGCCATAATACTGCATGCATTGTAGTATAATATGTGTGTTGCATAGTGTCGATTTGAGACTTTTTCATTATTAATGTAATACCCCGTTTACACGTGCATGGATGTACTGTGCACAGTAAGAAAATGTATGGGGAAACATGTATTATCCTGCAGTTGGCTAGGTTGCGTGCATAAATCAATCAAGATTGGAAAATTCCGAATTTCCAATGCGACAGTAAGATTATTTTCGATAGCAGTAGAGCGATCGTAGCAAACCTGCCGGCAAAAAAACGAACTACTCATTTTGAGCTTCGATTTTTAATACGACCTGTCAGATAGAAGTATTAAAATCAGCGCTCGAAATGGAAAAGTTAACGAACCGGCGCGCTCAACTATTTTCTGAAGATATTAATATAGGTACTCGTTGTTTTCAAATTTTATGAGTATTTTACAAAAATAAATGTGATAGATTTTTTTATTATATGACCTATCTAGCTCACACGGTCAAATTACTTTTTTCACGAGACGGAGCGATAATTTTACCGATTTCACGAACCGCAACGGCGCTCCGGTGCGTTCCGATCCATTTCGAGCCCTGATTAAAATGACAACATCGCGCCTCGCTTACTCTTGAAGAATGTGATCGGAGAGACAGTCATCACTTTTACGTGTAAACAGTTATTCTCATGACAGTTTAAAATAAGCACAATTGCCGACAGTAATTCCATGCATGTGTACAGGCGCTATGATACTCACCCACGTCTGTCTTTGATTTCGTTATTTGTTGCACTTAAATTAATATTTTTTCGCGATATATTATTAATGGATTCATACTTACTTTATCTCCAGGATAATAATTTAATGCAGGCGTCTGTCGGTGACGAATGTGACCCTACCCCCTCGCTGCTTTCAGGAATGCTCCCTCACGCACTGTTCGCTGTCCAGACCCCCCCTCATGAATTATTTAGCTAATTACAAGTCGGCGGGGTAGATGTCACCGCCGGCGGACGCGTGCGGTTTGCAACTTGAATAAACTGCTGGTAGATGGCATAGCTCGAATATTTTGCAACATACTCGTAGCTACTGCAAGTAAGTAAATTAAATAAATTACAGTTTTTGCATCTACGCGCAGCTATGAGCCCGTCTATGCACCGGTTACATGTAAATTGTGCGTACAACATTTCACCGTGGCACAGTTCGCCATGAGCTTTCTATCGGAAAGAGAGGACCTTATATTATACGGTCTCCAATTTTATTAGATTTAATATTAACATTAATTCAATTATTGGCAAAATTCATGAATTATTATTCAAGAATTTATTAAAACCTCACCTACATAACATAACCTAACAAATAATCCAGTATATCGGCTATTTTTTTAAATTGTTTGCTGCTGGTTTCCTGTAAAGTGTAAACCGACAAGAACAGTGTTTTATTTAGACATGAATATTATTTCAGTACTATACGACCCGATGAGGTTTTACGGTCTTTAATATACAGCCATATATTTCTGATACAACATTTCACAGTGAAGTGTGATACGGCGAACTGCATACGGAGTAGAGGTTATATTGATATCGGCGGGCGTCATAAAGCTCGAAAGCGTAGGGCACCAGCTTGTCATCTCGGGGCTCCGGATTCGATTTCCGGTGAGGTCACATTAATAATATATTAATATGATTTTCTCACCGCCTGGATGTTTTATGTGATTGTATCACTGCTACAACTACTGACGTTGTCTGTTGTAGAATTAAAAAAAAATATATATATAAATGATTAACAGATTCTTTTGACGATGAATGATTTGTTAACTATTCACCCGACTCATTGGGTCCGTAACATATTGTAAAAATATAACATAATTATTTTACTCGTGAGTTTTTAGAACGTCGCAGTAGACTGAAGGCACATTAAAAACTTGTAATCAGACATTTTTAATGCGTGGTCAGTGGGCATTACTAAAACTGATTTTATTTTCTTAAGCATCGATGTATCCTATGAATCTTGAGATACACTGATACGACAATGGACAGTCACGTCAGTGCAGTGGCGCACCCAGGGGGGGAGCCAAGGGGCCCTGGCACCCCCCAAACATGAAAATTATCAGAATGATTTTAAACATTGAAACTGAAAGCCCTATACCTTTGGGCTTAGACAAATAAAAACACGGCAAAAAAATGATTTGTAATTCTCCAGCACCCTTTTTAGAAAAATTTCTTAGATTTTAATTTCTAACACAAAAATTTCGAAACACTAATGTCAGGTTTTTTTAGAAACCCAATCCCTAATGGAACTTTCAAAAAATTCTCGGTGTCCACCCGAATTCCGGAGTGGCGTAGGTCATGGATGGGGAGGGCTAACATGGCTCTATCCTGGGGGCCCGGGCTGTGGGGGGGCCGGCGTGTCGGGTTGACCAGATAAGTGAGATAAACACACATCATAAATTAGCTTTAATAGTAAGAAAAGACGCCTGCGGCGCTATTATACTTCATGGCTATGAACATTTTCAATTATATAATTGTGCAATATATTTTTTGATTATTATGTATCGATACTCGACAGCTCCATTATTAAAGTAGATGTATTAAAAATCGCCAATAATTCACTGTATAAGTACCCTTAATTTGAACTAAAACACAATTTGAAAAACGTTAATGCAGTGTTTCACACTGCCTTTAATCTTAGCGGTAGGTAGGGGGCCCGCCAAATATCCTAGCCTGAGGGCCCGTTTCAGGATGTGGGGACCATGGTGTAGGTACACCGATGCAATAGACAAAAGACCGATAAACGTGAAATTAGGCTGTAAAGAAGAAAAAGAGCCTATGGGACTAATTTATATTCTCCGCCTTGGGCCCCCCCCAATATTAAATTCTGGGTGCGCCACTGCGTCAGTGTAGTAACTTTATAAAATAATGTATGATGAATGGTTGTTAGTTATTCGCCAACCCATTATGTCCTTGCACTGGATCAAAACACATTGAAAAATAGCATGTTTTTTACCCGTCTGCAGGATTGTATCCGCTACCCATCGGCCACAGCCGCTCTACTAATTTGGCTACAGTGGACTGAAGGCGCCACAAATACTCAGAAATTTTGAATGAGTTGTCTGTTAACATTACTAATCCTGATTTTATTTTCTCAAGGATCGATGTCTCCGATAAATCTTGTGGTACATTGGTACGATCATAATATATTCAGGGCTCGAAATGGATCAGAGCGCACCGTAGCACCGTTCCTGTTCGTAAAATCCCCAAAATCATCGCTTAGTCTCGTGGATATATTAATTTGACCGTCTCAGCTAGATTTTCCATGTAATGTAAAAATCTAACACACTTATTTATTTAGAATATACATCGTCTGTAATTTTCTGCAAACACGTATCTTAAAAAACGCAACTTTTGAGGAGAGGCAAATAACAACTTTATTCTCTTAGTTTTTAAATAAGAAATAAATTTTCTTCTATGAAATATCCATTTAGTATTTTCATGAAAAAAATGTTATGTTTCTTCAATTTATCGCACTATACTTTCGACCGATCTGTTATATTGTCGGAGATACGAGAATGCGTTGCGACTTTACTGTGAATATTACTGCAGAAACTGTTGTGTATATTAAATTTATACTTTTGCAGATATCGATCAACAGGATTAAAAAAGCGAAACGAGCATGAACCTATGATAATATACATGAATAGAAAACGAGAAGCATTAGGTCAAGCAATTATTGGCAGTCAAAATAATAACGTACGGCAATTTCTGTTTTGCACGCGTTTTAAAATATTTTTTTTTATAGTGACATCTAATTATTTTTACAAAAAACAATTCGTCGCTGTAGAATTGGTTTCCCGAATAGACCAAATGTTCAGGAGACGAAAAACAAATTTCATAATCCTATATTTAAATACATGGAGATATTTAAATTGTTATTTTTACAGCATATGAATGATGTATTCAATACCATTACAAAGTAATTTAAAGAAAGGGATGGTTCTCGTCCAATTAGATACAAAAAAACATTCTGCATTAAGATGTCGATTTCGACAAAAACGGATATTCGGGAAACCAATCCTATAGCGACGAATTGTTGATTGGTGGATAAATAATATTCGTTTTGTAAAGTTTCCTACTATAAATTTAATATGTAAAGCAAATCACTTTGTATGTTATATTATATTATATTCCACGTATGTGAGATACGATGACTTTATGTGAACGTTGTTAAATACATTTTGAACATAATAAATGGTCTACGTACGTCGTAGATCATTCGGTTTTTTTTGTTTGTTTATTACGATGTTTTTATTTAAATATTATGAATACTATTCTGCCTTTCCAAGTAAGAAGGCAGTAACTGACTCTCACACACTTTCGAGATAATTGACATTTTTTTTTTTTAATTTTAGTACTGTGAATTAATAAAAAACGGTGATATTTTTTATTAGTAGGATGTTAGTATACAAAATAAACAAGCAGTAACTGCAACAAATAGGTGCAATTACTGCCTTTTTGCTAAGAAATATGTATTATTTTAGCAGATGTCCAATATTTCACTAAGGTTATTAACAGTATTTTAGTGATAATACTGATTTTAAAGTAAACAGAATATAGCTTTCAAAATTATCTAACGGATGGCATTCATAACTCAATTTTGCGAGTTACTGTCTTCTTCCTTAGAAGGGCAGTATTATGTATGTATTTCCTTAATAAATTTATCGTTTCACTTTTTTTATTAACCCTATTATAGACCTAATCCATAAAAATAATATAATTATCTAGCTACCTAAATGTATGTGTATTTAGGTACTTATCGAATCAACCTACATACTCTATTGAACTATTTCCCAAGTTTCATTGTTATAACAACATTAAATCACGGATGCGCGGCCGTAATAAATCAAAGCCAAATGCGCGGGACATTATTATTCTGTCGGACATTTTGTTTTTTGTCTTTGGTCAACCGGAGGCGACGACGGTGGCGCCATCGTTTGTCGACGCGACCTCTGACTTCCGACCGCGCGCGACCCTCCTAAACCAAATTCACGGACCCTGCAAATAAGGTTTGAATCTACTGCCACGTCTATGGTTTGTAAGTAGGTGCTCACCATTGGAACACTGGATGAAGGGGTGTTGAATCGAATATTTCAATTACCAGCTGGGTCAGATTATATAATTATTATTAATTTTAAGTTGGCAGTATGAAAGAAAGTAGAATATAGGTATGACTATAGTTTACGCAAAAGAAACCTAACAATCGAAATGTAGCTGTTTATAAAGCTTGTAATCTTGCTCTCGTCTCGATAATTCTCGAGAAACAATCAGAAAAGCCAATGTCGAATCTCGAGATTTTTTTTTGTAATTTCGACAGTTCTCATTTCTTGAGAAATTATCAATATTTAGGTTATATTGGGCTTAGGCGTACTGTACATATACCTGTATATTGTGTTTTATTTTAATTAAATATTAAAAAGATTAATTGAGTTACGAATCATAACTCACACATTAAAAAAAATCGAGTTTTGAGATAATCGCAAAAAATCACCAGAGCACTGTTTTTTGTAATTAGAAAAAAAGTATTGAACTCCCTTGAATATTATAGAGTGAGTGAGTGAGTCGATTTACATTTTTTTTATATAGACAATACGAAATTTAATGAGGTGCCAGCAACTTGTTGCCAGTGTGGACACGGCATAAGGCTGCAGACACCGAGCACACTATGAGAAATAGAGCTCTCTGTTTGGTTAGGTTAGGTTATTATTCATTAAAAAAATATTTGAGTTATGACAACACCAACAGTCAACTTTGTCAACAATTTTAATTAATGCCTTTAGAATCACTTATTAGTAGATATATATATTTAACTAAAAAATGACAAGATTGCAAAATGTGAGTTATGACTCTAGAGTTTAGGCGACTCAATTATCTAAATCTTATTCTATTAGAATTTAATGCATTAATAAAAAATATTAGCTGTCTAAAACTGTATGACTATTTGTCCCATAATATGGAGTTAATGTTGTACTTTCTTTTAAAACAGTAAAATAGTGTCGAACTATGAAAACGTAACATAATGTAGGTACTGAAATATGAATGCAACAAAATATCTATTGATAAACGGTTCTATAAAACGTAGCAATTTTAGACGATTTGAAAATAAAAATATAATACACTGTAAAAATACCAATGCAGCGTGCACCCCACATGCAAATTCAGAACTCATCTACACAGCTGTAGTGTGAGGCACTGCGCTATAAAGGTCCAGACCTCGACCCGAAGGTTAAATACTACTGAGGCTGGTCTGATCCCAAAGGGGTTAAAACCACAACGGTAGAAGGAAGAAGTCACCAGTGTGATTTTTCAGGCCAGCGGACAACCTATTTTTCTTCCCAAAAGGGTTAAATGGCTTCGTTAGGCGGAGACTTTTACGTAATAATTATATTAATTTATAAATACACGGACCTCTCAGAGAGGGATCTAGAATTTGTACAAATGGATAGTTCTTATTTTTTTCAATTCTTATTTGACACGGCATATATTAGTGACAGTCATGCTTTCCCTTCACTACTTGTCATGTCTCGACAGAATTTCTGGCGTATAGCGTGGCATAACGAACGAAAACTACTCTGCAATGTTATGTTGGGACGGGAGTTAGGAGTAGGGATTGCAATACCGAATGAAAATCTCAATACCGGTTTTTCGGTATTTTAATATAGAAAACCGGTATTAATACCGGTATTTATTAAAACACTAAAAAAATAGAAGTAGGTACTTATGAGTAAAAATAGCTATTAAAATCTCTTAAGACATTATTTTATAGCAAAAACCTTCCTACCTACATGTATTATATTGACATTTAAAAACTTCATATTGGTCATAATTAGGGATTCCAATCCCGGGATCCCGAGCTATTTTCGATACCTATGAATCCCGGGATTGATAAACATAATCCCGGGATTTCGGGATTGATTTTTTTATCAATTTTTATGGAACATAAAATAAAAGCGAAAATATAACAGAAAAAATATTTTTAATAAAAAATAACTACATTAGAAATAAACTGAGTTTGAATAAAGTTTGATTTATACCCATGTGTAAGTTGCCGATTCATTTTATTTCTTCACATAAATTATTACAAATGAGAAAGATTGGAAAAAACAATGCTTCGCACTTTTAACATAGTAATTCCACCGTGATCTCATACGTTTTACGGCAATTTCATATTTGGTTGGCTAATTAGATTTATGAAGCGGAAAGGCCATAAGTACGCCATGATTATTTGCTTTACTATTTTAAATCTCGCTAATCCATTCGTTAAGTCTTTACTATCAGAAACAGCAATCTCGTATTAAATTCACATTATTATTTATATATATATATTTAATATTATTTACTCCATTAAACTTATGTATTTCCAAGATTGAACGTAGATATACAATATTAACAATAAATGTCTTAAATATTATAAATTATACTAGATTTATTTTTGACCGATTTTATCAATGTTATGTGTAAATATAAAAATTGTATATTATTAACAATGGAAAAAAATGCCAATCCCGGGATTGTCAAATTGTAATCCCGAAATCCCGGGATCAGAATTTTGGCTCGGGATTGGATTCCCTAATCATAATATTGTAGAACTGATGATTTTTACAAATCATTTCAATATTTTGGTAATTTTAACTAAAGTCTTCAATTCAAATGCAAATAAGTCGGACTGCAGGAAAGGCTTCTTAAATTCAACGCTTCTGCAGTCATGATTAAAAAATAAAATTATACGATTAGAACAATAATTGAACATTTGTCACGAATGTTTTCTATTTCGAAATAACATTATGGTAATTCATCGCGACAATTATATAAATATATTTGATGAATTTCGTTTTGTTATTATTTCACCTCTGTTGGATGCAGTCAATATAATATTAGCATTTTAGCAGCACATAGCATATAATTCATTTTCAAAAACGTAAACGAATGTGCTTTCTTTATAGCGAAAATTCCGGTATTCCGGATTTTTAAAACCGGTATTTATAAATACTGTAATACCGGTATTGCAATCCCTAGTTGGGAATCTCACACGACCATGCAGTTACCAAAATCCTGGTTATAAATTACATGCACTGCAAAGTGAAAGTTTGATTACGCTAAATATTATTTTGGTAGAGCCTAGCTAGATGAAAACAGATCTCTCTCATTTTAATATGATCCTGTCAACTTACTAAATAGTTTATAATTACATAGCTGAAATGGAAACCAGAGTGCAATAACTAATCGACCTAATAATTGAAGGTCGGATAAACTTAAGTAGGTATCTGTTTTATTTTAAGTGATATATATGGCGACACTCATTGGATTCAAACTCGTCTCGACTGCAACACGTCGAATTTATCGAAATGATTCATGAAACATTCGCAGAACACATGTAACTTAATATACTGTCGCACATAGCGTCGGTAGGCAGTGACGTCCCTAGACAAAATGCCGCCCCTAGGCAGTGCCAAAATGCCGCCACATTTTTTTTATAAAGTACTTTTTATCATCCTTTCATGAATCCAATATCTAAGAATTGTATTGTATGGATACATTACTAACAAGGACTACCTATACTAATAAATCTAACTTAAATGCCATCTCTGCTTCAATAGACAATATTGCGAGTCTAGGGTTTCAGATAGGTACATTAAAAAATACACCTAACAACTTCCATAACTCGCTAGTGACTGTGAAGAACGTGACGTCCAAGTACAACGGAAGTAAACTAGACATCGCGAACCCGACAAAAAATTAAAGTACTATTGAAAATTGTATAGTACTTATTTAATTAAAAGATATATTTTGTTTCCAACCAGTGAGCTGATTTTTTTAATGGAAAGATATTTTCGATATTAATAAGTTTAGGTAGCTTTCTATATATACCTAATGATTATCCTCGATTTGCCGCCCTTTGAATAACTGCCGTCCCCAAGCAACGCTCAATCTGCCTATCCCACGGGACGTCACTATCGGTAGGGATTTGAAACATTGCCGGTGGAATTGATTATTTGATTTAAGACCATGTCCTCCCAGTAAAGACGATTGTCGAAGACATCAGATAACCAAAAAGCTCACAGGGGGCTGCCGGGGTTAACTAGCTGTTCAGTTTACGGTATAGCATGCGATGCTGGATTTTTCCTGGACACTTGGTATGGACGACTTAAAAGATTCTCAAACTGGCCTGCCTTGTATTCACGGTAAAGTAGTGTCGATAGTGGTGACGTCAAATTCTGGCGCCCCGTAAAAAATTCTGGGCCCCTCCTTTACATAAGTAATTAAAATTTATGTACATAGTACATACAAATTATTAAATTAAAATAAAAGTGAAATAATATATCAATTGAATGTGCGTTTTGACATAAAGTTTTCTTGATTATACAATATACAGTAATTATTTATAAAAATAGTGATTTCTAAACCAATTCTCAGAACGATTAAAGTATACTTATATTGAACATACATAATATTGAAAACACTTCTGAGAAAATATATTACCTGTAACCAATAGATTTTTTTTATCCTTTTCGAACTTGCATCTCTCAGGTATCGCGCCCATGCACATAGATCACTATGCTAAAGGCGTCATACTTAATTGCAACAAATTTTAACTAATGTCTTTTAATACTCTCTGAAGCGTTTTCCAAATTGAGCTACTATTGATGATCGGCTTTTGCATTTTAAATCAAAGTATGTATTACTTTAATTACTCACCGTAGTCACGAATCACTCTAAGATTTTTTTCTTGTAACTTAGTTGAACTTGCTAATAATTTTTAATTACATTTTTTATGTAGTATCGTGCAAGCATATTTTTACAAAATGTGATGGTGGGATTCCGTCACCCTGGCCACCATCAGCGGTCCAACTCTCCAGACTCTCCGACTCCTTTGAAAAATCTGTGTCACCTCAAATAATGGAATATTTCATTCGAGTCACCCTCAATGCATGTTTCGACAATCTGAACTTTCTGTACTATAACGTGCATCTACGTACATAATTATATTAAAACAATTACAAGATAAAAATAACTTTTTATATACAACGTTTTTAAATTTTCTGTTCAATTATTATGCTCAATATGCTCAAACTTGTACTTGACATGAAGTAAATAAAACACAAACAAACAAATATAGAATACTGAAATGTCATTTTGATTTCCATAGTAACGCACGTATATATTAATAATTTATTTGCTAGGACCACCCACTTAGCAACCAATAATAGTGGATTGTATTACGGAGTTCTTCCGAAAAAAACTTTTCATACAAAACAGAATTAACCGAAAATGAATACAATTCTTCTTAAAGATGGCTAGTAAAAGAATGCATTGTCATCGTGCTCTGATATACTCTTAAAGTTTAAATGTCTAGCTAGTCGGGAAGTTAGTTGAAAATCGATTGCAAGATTTGTACTGGATAAACAACCACCGGACAAATAAGAATACAACGTAATAAAAACGTTGTAAAATAATTAATACTTGCGAATACGTATATGTACAAGGACTCCCATGGGTGGAGGAAGGGTGATCGATATTACTGAATTGGCTGTACTGTGAAATGCTAACATTACTTGGTGAGTCGCAAGAAGACTGCAGAGAGATAGATTTTTAGGAGACGCCGCATGGTGTCCATATTATACGCCATCTAATGAATGAATGTTTGCTAGCTATAAAGAAGAAGAAACCAGCTAAGTTTAAGTAAATTTCACCTGAACTGTGGATATGTGTGGTAGGTACATAGTAATGGAAAAACCGCCCACATAGATTGAGTACTTGGATAATTTATCTTAGTTAAAATACCAACTCAGGTTTTTTGTACTTACAGTAAAATATACCATTATGCCTAGTGTCTATATTTGTGTAGTACGCGGTGTAGGGTGGTCGTTGTATTTAAATTTATTTATTTTGGTAGGGTTAACTTAGGACAAAGTGGTTCACTAGGATGAAAAAACTTTTCCTCTCTCTGCGTGTAGACCACAGGGAGATAATAATACTGGGTGTTTGTGGAGAGACTTATACATTCATATGAATTTTTTTGTCACAATGTAGGAACTCAGATGTAGTATATAAATCTTACTACGTATTTTTTTATACTTTTACATTTCATATGCAGGTATAATACTAGGTACTGTTACACCCCTGAATGGTCCCCATTTGGGGATGTCTCTGTGTACCTGGAGAGGCCCGAGTGGGTATCAAATCCAACAAATAATAAGGGCTGATTAAGAAAATAAATAATAATAGAGCCGGCAATGCCGTAGATTACGACCGTTGAAAAATATATGCAACGTCGCCATTTTTCGACAACGCTCTCGTTGAAAGCGAAACACAAGATGGCGGGTAATACGCTACAAACAGCCAAACATTTCGTCCTCCGTTATTAAAAATGTAACTATTATTTATAATATTAACTTAAATAAACCTCGCCGCTTCCATCACAATTCCGGTGTGTTAATTGTCCACCTCCACATCCCGTGTCCAGACAAAAAACCATACAAAAATAAAAGTGACAGCGTGCTTTTCACTTTCGAAAATGGAGGGAAATGACAGTACCTATAGGAAATTAAATAGTTACCTACTATAATAATAAAGTCACACAATACAATATTAATAAGAAAATTATATTCAATTATAATGTGTATTATGTGCTTTAGTACTGCTATTAATTGTAAATATAAATGTGTGAGGGATAAACGTACTTAAATATAGCGCTAATATTATTATATCGTAGCATTGGTGTAATATTCAATAAAATTTAGTTACAGATGTGATTCTATAAAAGAGAACAAAAAAGATACATTGATAATTAATAAACCATTGCTTTTATTCAACGAATAATTCACAAGAGTTTGAGAACGTAACATTCTATATATTAAACATACATAACTTGAAAAGACCTCAGATATATCTTATACAAGACAGTAAGTTTTGCCGTACTGGCTTCTTTAATTTCTTTTATTTTGTTAACTGTCAATTCATGGTGGAACTGCATTGTATTGTTGTTTTTATTTATAGTACTTATTCCACTTTTAATCAAGAGATTAAGACCGGTTTCGTCCGCCTCAGAGGGACATTTTCAACTCTGAAACACCACAACACAACAACGAAAAACTATTTCTTTTATTCAATGAATAATTCACACGATTTTGAGAATGTAACATTCCATACTATCATATTGAATATAGTACCTACATAACTTGAAAACACCTCAGATAATATACCCAATAGAAAAAATCATATTTGAAAAAAATACGATGCTCGATGGGATTTTAATTCGTATAATCACTGGTATAGCGCCAATTGTGCATTAACCAATTATGCTACGAGACTCCTATCTAATTGCGTCAATTTATACTAGTAGGGTCTATATGAAGACATTTTAAGTCCCGCATACTATCTCGCCGAACTAAAAGCACTCTTTACAAGACACTTGTAAAGCCAGTGCTAACCTACGCATCGGAAACCTGGACATTAACTATGCGAAATGAACGAGCCCTGAACATCTTTGAAAGAAAAATTCTCCGCCATATATATGGACTGATCAGGGATGGCACCAATTGGAGGAGAATATATAATGCTGAGCTCTACGGGCTGTACGAAGATTGCAGCGCAGTTCAATCAATTAAGATTGGGAGACTGCGATGGCTAGCGCACTGTATGAATGACAATGAACCGGCAAAGAGAGTGATGTCCAGCAATCCAATAGGACGTAGAAGAAGAGGGAGGCCAAAGATTAGCTGGTTGGATGGAGCTGCCAGTGACTGCCGTATTCTGGGGGGACCAAATTGGAAAGCGGCCACACTGGATAGAGACAGGCGGAGGGAGCTGTTGGAGGAGGCCAGGACCCACACCGGGTTGTCGCGCCCCTGATGATGATGGTGGTGAGGTTCTATCCGAAGAGCTTATCAAATTGCGTTATTATTGACTATCGTCTACCGTTGTTGGCGGCGACACCAGTGATTATACGGGTTCAAATCCCGCCGAGCATCGTATTTTTTTCAAATATGATTTTTTCTAGTGAGTATATTATATATGACGTGTTTTCAAGTTATGTATGTTCAGATACACTGATACTTTTAATAAAGTAGAAGTATAAATTTATGGTTTTTTATTTTATTTTTTTAGTCAGATAATACAGTCGGCAGTCTTCTGGTTTTTGCGCCACTAAACCTGCCACTGATTCAATAACACTCATAAATTCTTTAAAATTTAGTGACCAGTAACTACAGTTCATTTTTAAGCACACTGCAGTTATAAATATGTGGCCGTATGAAGGGAATGAGAATTAAAGGTTGTAATGGAGGACAACGACACATGTCATTTACATTTTCAGCCGCAGAATAAGCTTAATTAGGTAAAAACAAAAACTTTTTCGAAAATATTGTTCGAGGGTTACAACGGGTGGGCACGCGTGATGAGCAAAGTTGGACAGGACCCTGTAACGCCACAATCATACTAATTACGTTTGCTTGTACATAATAATGTCTTTTCATTTTGCTTGAGCCGGGACTGACTACGGAGGTTTGTAGACGACGAATGGGACAATTTGGTACTGCCTACTGGACGCTGGGCATCTAGGTGCCGTTACGGACGCAAAAATAAACGCAATTCAGGTTTGTTACGACTTGAACCAGAGCTCTGACAAGAAAATTTTATTTAAAGTATGCATTTTTTTATTGCTGAGTGCGCATAGTACCTGAAAATGCCGAAAGGCGAAACTTAAATCAATTAAAATTGTATTATATGTATTGTCATCAGTGATAAATATATGGAACTTATTCCACCGGGTCTTCATATGCCGCAGTGGCGAAGGATGGAGGTAGCCTGTTAAGATCCGACATATAAATAGTGCACACTAGTGTAAATTTTCTTAGTCATACGTATTTTTTTTCATTGAACTAAGACTATAATTTGTAAATAGTGTTGGTTAGTTTTTAAAAGTCAATTAAACCCTGCTTAACCCAAACCATAATAGTTTAGGTTTGCTATGGCGATCCGACAAAAATAGGGCACACTTTTTCAGTTGTACTTATTTGTTTTCGTTGAATTAAAAATACATATTTCACATGGTGTTGGTTAGTTTTTATCTAAAAATATCTAAAACTATGTATGATTGAATGGCATAATTTTAGATATTTTATAGATAGATAACTATTTTTTGACTATTATAAATTATGGCTTGGTTTACGCTAGTCTTAGTTAAATGAAAACACATAGGTATGACTGACAAAGTTTAGTATACACTATTTATGTCGGATCTTAACAGCCTATCTCCACCCTTCGCCAGTGTCATATTGTCACCAGTTGACAAGGTCTCTTTGAAATGGACGAGACTGGTACTGATTATTATTACACTAAGTGGAATAAGTACGAGATATTACATGATATTGTTTGATTTTTATATAATATTTTATGTTATCTACTTTACTTTTTGTAATAATTGTATAGATGGTATTTTACTGTGTAGGTATTATGGCGCATTGGCCAATAACTAACTGTATTGTACATACATAATTAACATAAATAACCAATAGAAAAAATCTTTTTTTGAAAAAGTAAGACACCTGGCAAGAATCGAAGCTGCATCCCTGGGGTTTTGCGCCCATGCACATATACCACTATACTATAGGCGTCATACTTAATTGTGAGAAATTTTAACTAATGGCTCTTAATACTCTCTGAAGCGCTTTCCAAATTGAGTTACTATTGGCCATCGGCTTTTGTATTATTAAATCAAAGTAGGTATGTATTACTTTAATAGTTTAATTACTAACCGATGTCACGGATAATATATTTTCTCAGAAGTGTTTTCAAAATTATGTATGTTCAATAATTAGAATGTTATATTCTTAAATCTTGTGGATTATTCGTTGAATAAAAAAATAATTAATTAAAAAATAACTGTACTGCCAAACTGCCATGCCACTGTTTTGGTTTAGTAGCCAAATTTAATTGCATTGCCTAAAATACTAGCGGAAGATTATACATACCTAATAATAATTATTACATGCATTTAAATGTTTTATGGGACATAATATATTAATAGAAAAATGAATATTAAATCCAAAGTCCCGTCCTCCGTGAATTATGGCGTCCAGTGTCTACGACCACGGTGCGGCCCCCTTCTCCCGCTTTGTCCTTTTTACACTTTTCTCCCGGCTCGCGCGTCGGTTGTCCGCAAGAGGACGTGACATTATTTATGCCCGGCGCGCCGCGCACAGTGTGTGTCTGCCTTTATTATTTCAAATTTCGAATAATTTATCGCTCATTGAAGGGTCAAAACAAAAAAGAAATGGCCGACGAGAGTGAAAATTTGCCGCCATTATTTTCGTGTTTAGTGTGTTTTATTTGTTTAGTCGTTATCGCGGTTCTAAAACTTTACGATCCTAGTTAGTTAGTTAGTTAGTTAAATAATGCAATAAATCTCCCACAATACAGCATAAGTCTTATAATTATTATTTCATTAAATGTCTTAAAACATTCTTAAACTGTTAAACTGTTGCATGACTATTTCTCAAATAATATTAACATAGCATCGGCTGAGGAATAGTTAGCGAACCTTTTTACGTACGCCTGCCAAAATTTCCCAAATATTATTTTTCAACCTTCTGACGTGCCGAGCAGTTATAAAGAAAAAATATGTTTTAAAAATCCTATTAAAAAAATGATGATGTTCTAGATACCACTCAAAGAACATATAACACATGTAGCTATATCATTTTTTTCAATTACGCCATACATTTCGGTCTACCAACTTTGAAACAGTCTGTCAGAATTACTACTACTAGCCTCACAAAGTTTTTGATTCTTATTTATTTGGTGCAGTCATTTTTGTGGGTAGAAATAAAATTGTTTGTTATTGTATTAATTAATTTGGTTCTTTATGCACAAATTGACATCAGATGATGCATTATCTCGCTACAGTGGTCTCAAGCATTGTAATTCGATCAAAATTAGAGATTCTCGGCATGGCATCCCCCGCCACCTAATGTAGTCAGTGTGATAATATTATATAATATGACGAATACAGCCTAAGGATCGACCTATTTAATTATAATATATTTACATTATATGTAATGCTTATTCTTGAAGAGTATTTCCCTGTTTTTTTTATATAATGCGATCTGTCATTTATTATTATTAAAGGTTTTTTTATCATTAAACACGTGCCATGCAAAATCATCTCGCGTGCCCCTTTTGGCACGCGTGCCATATGTTTGCCACCACTGGTCTAGGGAGAATTAATTAAAATTGGTTATTCATGAAATTGATTCATTGGTCTCGATTTAATCGATTTAAAAATAGTGTTAATACTTCATAATATAACAGTTATCGAGTTGTTAAAATATAATATGGCATTTCTTAAATTAAGAGAGTCGAATCGAAATAGTCATTACCAAGGAACTTAGAAATAATGGTAACTGAAATACCTAACGGGTGTGGAGTAACAGGCAACCGATCTCGAATGTGGAAGAATATGGGATAAACTTAAACACGTGTTAAGAATACGATTGTCCTTTTGTTCTGACCAGAGCGTTGGAGCGGAGCTCGGAGAAGGAGCGTGGAGCAGGAGCGCGGAGCAGTGGAGCAATGGGGTTTTACCTGTAGCAGGAGCGAAGCCGGAGCACCGAAATTTATAGTGCTCCACTGCTCCGGATGTTTTTTTATTATTAAATTGTCGTCCTAAAATCCAATGAAAATAATATTATATTTGACACTTTGCTACACTGCAATTATATGAAATACGGCAACACTGCCGAGTGATAAATAAACTCACTTTTTTGACAGAAGAGGCAGATAATGAAAGACGATTTGCTGTGAGAAATTTGTTGAATATAATTATTAATAATGAAAATGATGAATAATAAATCTCACTTCAAAACTACTTATTTTTTTACATTTGTATGCTTAAAATACCTATTAAAACTTTTTACCCGGAGCGGAGCAGACCCTGGAGCGGAGCTAGAGTAAGTACCTCTTGGGTCCCGGAACGGAGCAACTCAAAAAAGGGTCCGTTCCAACCCTCTGGTTCTGACAACTGCTCTCGGTTTATGCACTGACGCTCATTCAATATAAGTGTATATGAAAATTGCAACACACAGTATTGCACATCTATAATGTATGGTTCATTTTCGTAGGACACTCACACATTCAAAACCCTGTGTCAAAATTTCGTGTATGGGGTATAGCCTATCAGAATTCTATTCATTAATCTGTTCTGTAGTCATTACCATAAAGGTGTATTAGTACTTGGGACAGTTTTGCTAAATCTCTGGTCATAATTTATTTTAGTTAAAATTGTGAGATTGAAGGAAAATCACCTCTCTTTTTCTCTTATTTCTATCAATCAGGGCCATATTTTTTTTATTTACATATCATACATAATAATATATCATAACAAAAAGTTAATAAACGTACCTAATTATACAACTCTGAAATGGGTCACAAAGCGTCATTTATTAAATTTTGTCTTTTTAAGATAAGATTTATGAAGTGTCACTATTATAATTAATAAATCTCTTTTAAATATTTGGAAAGCCTGTTTGCATAGATTTTAGTGTGTTCTCTCGTTCTTTGTTCAGGACGTGTCTGTGGTCGGGTGAGGTGTTTGCCGAAACATGAAAATTTTTCGGAGGGTGACGTGTTTTCGAATGTTACCTCCTGATTTAAATTCTATTCCATTCAATTCAAAAATTTCCCGCTCTTAAATTTTATCATTATGACATGCATTCTTTGTGCGCGAGAAATTATCATGCATTTTAAAATGTTTTGTTTTGTATGATCGGATATAATATAAATAGAAAATGGCCATTCTGAAATTCAACATGAAATTTATTACTTATAGGGTGTATGAAACATAGCTAACTAATAACTGACAGGGCTTATTCTATTTTGAATTCCTTATTAATCTGACGATATAAAATAATATAACGATATTTAATAGCGCATTATTGCAGTAATAGCCTCAACAAACAAATTTATGATTAGGCCAATTATGGTGGCTTTTCCCACCTAACTCAAATCTATAGATATTGTCGCAAGACCAGACGACCAGCAGTTACGGGTCATGAGTCGACCGTGATTGTAGTTACATTCAGTTACTTCAAGACAGCAGACGCACCTAGGCTTGTTAAAGCTAAGATTGTATCGCACCCTGATCTGATACGATACGACCGAAGCCGCGTTAACCACAGAGTGACTCATCCAAAACGCATCTGTTCGACCTTCGTTTCGACAAATCTGATATGTTTTGAGCGAAAATCGCGTCTATCATCCATCCTGAACTTATCATAATTTTATTCCAAACCCCAAGTAAAACCGTGAAAGTGACATTCCGAACCGTCCGTTTACCAGTGCGTAAATACCAAACCAGCTCCAGCGCGCCAGTCCTCTCAACATAAAAGGCCAGAGCCTGGCATCTTGTTTACCTCCCCCACTAAATCCGTAATCCACAAGAATCTTCAAATTATAGTTCACTGCAAAAAGCGCGATCAATTTAATTGAGAAATAAGGTTTTATATAAATAAAAATTTGCTTGATTAAAAGAAACCTGCAAGCGATCATAATAATGGTATTATGATGTAACGCAGGTCTGGGCAAACTTTTTGGATGAAGGGCCACATTCGAAAAAAATATAAAATGAACGGTGGTCCCCAAGTAAAATACTAATTTTAGACATTTATTTATTTAAAAAAAGACACATTGAGCACATAACAAATTATTAATTCAAGACGTTCACAATATGATATTGAGAATAAAAAGTACAAATAAATTAACTAGAGAAAAAATAAGGTAGAGAAAAAAGCAAAAAATAATTTTATAGAAAAGAAATAAAATAAAAAAAACAACAATAATACAAAAAAATACAAATTAAACAATAATATAGAATTTTAAAAACAGAAGAGAACAAACAAAAATACGACACCCGACGGGACTTGAACCTGCATCTGCTGCATTCACGCCAGTATGGTTTTCCAATTATGCTACGGGCATCTTATTAAATTACGACAATTTAAACTAGTAATTTGAAAACTTAGAAGTCATGCTACGTTTGTATGGGCCGTTGATCAGACTGATCGTCTTTATTTTTATTTCTGCTGCACGCGGAGGTCACATATTTACTATATTCGGGCTGATATACAATGTCTTATGATACGAGTACTTTATATATTATGATTTTAAGTGTAAAATTTTGAATTTTGTGTGGAATATATAGTTTTAGTTGAGTCGAGTGAATGTCTGACTTAAAATAAGTGTGTAATATAAAAAAATATACTGATTAGAGATGTGCACATAATTATCGAGCAACAAAGTGTTCGCATAGCAATGGCAACACTCACAGTGCGGCAATATAAAATTTCATTGCACTCCGCTTAAAAATGGCGCATCTGCAGCCAGTGCAGACCATAAACCCGAGCCGGAGGAAAAATTTACCCTCAGAGAGGATTTTACGATTTCTCGCGGTCTTACTTTTCGCAGACTTGCTCTAAGCCACACTATAAGAAATACAATAGATCGGGCGGCAAGGTATGATATTTGATGCCAAATAAATTATTATTTCGAACAATAAACATGACGTTACATTAGTGAAAACAATACAAACAGTGACCCCTCCAAAACGACCCGCCCCGTACCACACTATTCTTGGTCTTAATAGTTGAGAGTGTCAAGAGGCCTTTTGTTTGGTTGTGAATCATCAGCAGTTATTTTCTCAGGAGTAGATATCCAAGACTGAGGTACACCAAACTCTCAAGTGAGCATTCACGAAGTTTACAGTGACTTAATTTAATAAAAAAGTGTAAAAAAGACGTGACGATAAATCAAGGAACAATGATCACTATTTCGTTATGAAAATTTCATAACGAAATACAATTCTTAATATTTTAATATAAACACATATTATATCTCACCCTAGGATGTATTTTATATAATTAAAACTATACTTATTATAATAATTATATAAAAATCAAAAAAACTTGTTTGAACCTTTTGATATTAGATATTACGAAAGTCAATTATTTTGATACAAACTGAAAATAACCTAAACTGCGCAATTCTAGAAGAAAACTTTATGAAACAAATTGTATGGAATTGTAAGTATATTTTTTGAAACAATATAAATTCACAATGTAATTGATCCGATGTTTTGACGGTAAAGTTGTGATTATATTATGCTGCACGTCACGCACTATCACGTGTCGTCACAGTAAGCTGCCGCTGAGGGGAAAAGTGTGTAACGTCGTTTTTCTTGGTGTTTTAAATGTTATCAGAGTGATGCTCCCATCCCGTAGCACATTTTGAACTTTTAAACGAACATTGTCAGTTAGAAAAATCTGCCGAAATCACCAGAACAACAATGAGGTCACCTCGCGTTGTACTGCACTGCATCAACAACTGCATGCATGACTCAATGAATTTTTTTATCATTTTCTACGTGCTTACACGTTTTCCAATCATGTCAAAATCGCGTGTTTTTTGTTTTTAGCGGTTGGCACTATGTATTTTCTATAAGAATGTTGTCTATATCTATGGTCTGCAGGTTGGTTTCTTTTTAAAATATTATTTATGAATATAATGTCGCAAGTAATTTTAACGTATGCACACGTAACGCAATATAATCACATATTAAGAAGTACCTATACGAATTTAATGATTTCCCGCCGTACTGAAGAATCATTTGCGGCGATTCGAACATGGATGGAAAAAGATATCATTTTGTCGTGGATAGAACCATTTTTTTAAATAATCGCGGCAGTTTTTAATAAAACTGCTGGTTATCTACTGGTCTAATCCAGTTCGAGTCCCAGCAGAATCTATTGCCGACGAGTATGATCAGTGACGTCCCGAGACAAAATACCGCCACCAGGCAGGGACAAAATGCTCCCCCCATTTTTTATACAGTATTTTTTATCATCATTTCATGACTCCAATATCTAAGAAATGTTTTGTATGGATACATTACTAACAAAATATAATTACCAATAAATCTAATTTTATTTAAATGCCATCTCTGTTTCAATAGACAGTATTGCGAGTCCACGGTTTCAGATGCATTTAAAAATACACCTGACAACTTCCAAAACTCCCGAGTGACTGGCAAAAATATTTTTGGATAAATTTTAAATTAGTTAAGTATGTACCTACCTACCTATAATTCAAATATAATTCGCAAATCTGCACGTGTCATTGCTGGTCATCAAAGACGTAACGTTCAAGGACAATGGAAGTAAACTGGACATCGTGAGCCCGACAAAAAAGAGACAGTCCTGTTAAACCTTTTATATTAATAATAGATAGATTTTGTTTCCAATCAGTGAGCTGATTTTTTTAATGGAAATATATTTCCGTTATTATTAAGTTTAGGTAGCTATTTCTACATATACCTAATGATTCCCATCGATTTGCCACCCTTCGAATAACTGCAGCCCCCAAGCGACGCTCAATCTGCCTACCCCCACGGGACGTCACTGAGTATGATTGACATTATCAATGCTGTATTCACTTTATAACTGTGGAAAAATATTCAATCTATATGATAATCTGTTAGTTTAACTTGGTCAATAACAGCGTCTCTGTTACTTAATAAGTATGGTCTTACTTAAGTTTAAACTGGGTAAAGTTTTTACGACACTAGGGCAGCCGACGGTTAACCTCTTAGGTGAAATAAATATTCTCGTATAAAATAGATTCGATCCCAATAAAATAAAACAGGTACGTGTACGTATATATGTACACGCTTACAAGATATAAATAAATCATATAATAATTACAAGATAAAAAGAACTTTCTATATACAACGTTTTTAAATTTTCTTTTTAATTATTATGCTCAATATGCTCAAAACTTGTACTTGATATTATGAAGTAAATAAAAAACAAACACACAAACAAAAATATAGAATATTGAAATGTCATTTTGACATTTCATTTTATTTTCCTTAGTAACGCACGTATATATTAATAATTTAGTTGCTAGGACCACCCCCTAGCAACGAATTATAGTGGATTGGATTACGGATTTCTTCTGAAATAACTTTTCATACAAAACAGAATTAACTGAAAATGAATTCAATTCTGTTTAAAGATGGCTAAAAGTATTAAAAGAATGCATTGGCATCGTGTTCTGATATATTCTAAAAGTTTCAAATGTCTAGCTAGTCGGGAAGTTAGCTAAAAATCGATTGCAAGATTTGTACTGGACAAACAACCACCGGACAAACAAGAATACTAGCTAATAAAAACGTTGTAATAAGTGAATATTTACATATAATTATGAAAATTTCTATTCTTTAAAAAGGCCTACATTGTAGAACTTATCAAATTAACTTTCTATGATAAAAATAATCATTATAGAGTGATTGAAATTATTGTTCAACGAAGTCTCGTTTTATGACAATTATTCTGAAATTTTCTTCTTATTAAAAACTTCACATTTTCCCTTTTTATATTATATTTTGATAAGTATTGACTTTCACGGATAAATTTTCAGCAAATTAAATTTTAATTATAAGTTTCGTGATACCGTTACTAGATGTCACCTTATCTGAATGATACACTCCTCAATAATATTATAATTATTCTTATTGTTTATATACCTACATAATAATATAAAAAACCATTTTGTTTCGTAAAAAATCTAATAACACTCTTATTGTGAAGGTAAAATAGTGCAAATTATTATTTTCTTAAAAGGGGGGAGGCTTCTACCTAGCGGCACCTAGCGGAAAAATACGAAACTTGCAATTTGAAACATTTTTTTGATAATTTACAATTTCAACTGTATTAATAAATCTGAAAAAAAGCTGAATTTTTTACATATTTATGTCCACAGTTACTTATTTATTTAGAAAAAGAGTATTACGGCATTACAGCGATTGGCCAATGCGCCATAATACATAATAAATACAAATATATAAAAATATCTTAATTACAAATAACAACTAATATAACAAGAAAGTAGAAAAGACAGCATGTGTAAATATTAAAGAAATATGATAATATATACAATTATAAATTTAACCTATTTAATACGTCCACAAACATTATATAGTTAATAAAAAACAAATCAACCTTTATGGTGCCATCAAATAAGCTGATTGCAAGATACACAGCACAGTTGAGTTATTATTACATTTTATTTTATGGTCATATTTGTTGTTAAAATTAAGTTTATTAAGTTTCCAATTTCTTTTTGCACAGATTTTTGACTATTTCATAGTTTTAATATTTTTTTATATTTATTTTAAAAAACAGCGATTTTTATAAAAATATAAATGTGTATAACCTTTTTATTTATATGAAATCTGATTTTGGTATATTCCCAATATTTAAGCTCGATTTGATTTCAATGAGAGTCAAGATTTTTGAACATGTCATACTAGGTCAATGAGAGTTTACGCCTCCGCTCCACAAGACAACCAAAAGACATTGTATTTTACAATTCTGTTTCAAATACGTCAAAGTTGATGATTAAATAATATATCCAAAAAATATGAGTTTAAACTGGATCCACGTAAATGAAGTGGTTTTGGAGAGGGCATATTTCTTTATAAACTTAGGTTATACTCTGGATTAGGGAATCCAAACCCGAGCCAAGATCTTGATCCCGGGATTGGCTTTTTTTCAATCTTCTTCTCTTCTTCTTGGCCATATCCGCCCCTTAAGTGGAGCATATGGACACCACGCGGCGCCTCCAAGAATCCCTGCCGTTTGCCAGTCTTCTTGCTTCGTTTCAGGTCAAACCAGCATCCCGTAGCTCCGCCGTATATACTCTGTAGATTGTATTTATCGGCCTTCCAGGTCGCTGGAATCCGGTTGGCTTAAAGAACAGGCAAGCCAGGTTAAAGTTCTCTTCTGGCATCCGCAGCACGTGGCCAAGCCAGGTCCAATGTCGCCTCTTCACTTTCAGCGTGATGAGAAGCTGCTTGGTGTGTTCTCTTATCTCCTCGTTGATCCTAAAGTCATACAGTTAATATAAAATTTTTATATACACAAATAACGTTGATACAATCGGTCAAAAATAAATCTAGTATAATTTATACTATTTAAGACATTTATTGTTAATATTGTTTAAGTTCAATCTATGTGTACTTGCCAGACCCAGGATTCGAACCTGGGACCCACGGCGTTATAGTCCAAGTGGCTGACATCCATTTCTCGTAAAAAACAAAATCTGTCAATAAGTCCGAAAGTTTCGGGATTATGTTTACCAATCCCGGGATTCATAGGTATCGAAAATAGTTCGGGATCCCGGGATCCTGGGATTGGAATCCCTACTCTGGATGACAGTTTGGAATTACATACTTCTCGTCACTCTGATTTTACCAAACTTCAATATTATGGTGTATCCGAGATGTTATCCAGAATAAAACCTATGTTTATAAAAGAGTGTTCTCTCTAAAACCATTGCATTTACATGAATTTTCGTCTTTTTAATGTTGGCTTTGTGTTTGTATTTGTCGTAAGCCCACATTACCCTAAATTTTGTAAGACTGTCAGCAATGCAAACTGTATCATCTACATGTTTCAAGTTATTGAGAAAGAATCCGATTATCGCTATTTGGATCCACTTATTTTTAGTCAACTCAACGACGAGACGAAACCATCTTAAAAAGAAACCTTTGATGTGAGTAAAAGGCTTTGATTTTGTGAAAAGCGTTTTTCCCGCCTAACCGGACTGCATCGTCGCTTATTTTCGAACTCAATTTGACCTCCCTAGAGGGGGCAGGTTTAAAAGCCTCGAAGGCTGCAAGGGTAAACGAGGGTAGGGTGTCTTGTTAGAAATTGCATTTACCGATCATTTTCACGCCTTCAAATATCTCTCGGGTCAAGACTCTTTGATAACTTCATGCCGGCGCTTGTAAGCGAGAGTACACCCTTATATTTCAACAAGTAAAATACAATTTTTAATATTTATATGGTCAGTACTTTTGACCAGTATTTTTAATGTATAACCAATACGTATTTAATTATTTATTTATTTGAAAAATAGACATTAAGTACATTCTCTTATCTTTAACCTTTCTCGTCTTGATTTGTTATTGCTTGTTCAGTTTAGTTTAGTGCTATAAATTTTAGTAAGAAAATATGATTTTTCATTGAATCTACTAATATTGGCGCCGCTGTTTTATGGGGGACTAGAAACTGAAAGACTGGGAGACTAACATGACGCGTCTCTTCAGTTTAGTCACGAAAGTTTTGTAATTGAGAGATTTCAGTCGTGCCATAAGTGAACCGTCATTGAAACACATTAGCTAGATACTGGCTGGAATTTTAGTTTCAGTCTCGTCTTTTTTGAGTATTCTCGTGAACGGGAGGCCTAACATGCTCATTTTAATGTATATCGTAATTTTATTGCATGCACCTGATAGGTTGAAAAATGTCTAAAAACCATTATCTTAACAATGTATTAACTCATTGGAGTAAATCGGCGCCAATTTGACGCCGCTATTGAGCAAGTGATTCTGGACAATTGGCGTCAATTTGCCGCTTGAAATAAGTAAAAATGTGCTATTTTTTATTTTAAATATTTCTTAAAAAAAATTACCTACATGAAACTTTACTGAAAGGATAAGTTTAAATTGAATCGTTTTAATACCTACTTAAAGTTAAAAAAATATATAAATTTATCATATAATAAAAAAAGTTAGAGCAATTTTCTTCTTAAATTTACTACAACATTTAATCTGCCTGTTGGTCCACTTTTTTCTCCTTTTCTGTCTGTTTTAAATGGGTTAAGTTAAAATCCACTCGACAATTATATCTTCGAAATAAAATATATTATTTTAGTTTTGATTTTATAAAAACGTGTAAGGTATCCTTTAAAATTATTTCAGTAATATATACGAAAATTGGCTCAATATAGTCAAAAACGCACATTCGAACATTTACGTAGGACGTGTCAAGCCATGAAAAACTGTTCTTAATTTCATAAAATGCGTCACACGGAATATCTCATTGGCGAAACTATAAAATTAAATTTCTCACAAAGGATTACAATACTTCGAAATACTCGGCAGTGCTGACATCTATGCGCAATTAACGCGGCCATAAAAAGTCGGCCGTTTCTGCAAAGGTGCGAAATTAAACTGTTTTTAGTACCGTTAATATTCTGATATAAAAGGGTTATTTTCAATTTAAGTATCGAGTCATTGCCTTTAGAGAATAATATACGTAACTAATACAAAGGGAATAAAGAAACAAAGAGTACCCATACCATACCTAGAAGGAATCTTATTTTTGAAGTTTTCCTTATTGTATTTAGTATATCTGGTTAAATTGGTAATTAAAGCTATAAAAGAAAATGGTAAACCTGTTTAGATGTTTTGCGTTGGTTACTTAATTACGTATGTATTTACGATTATTTGCAATTTTATGTGATTCATTTAAACAATGACAAACACAATTATGCTTATAACTTTGGCAGGAGGTGAATGATGGTGTGATGAGAAAATGAGTAAAGAACTGAAGACTGGTTGTTGAGAGCGGTTGCATGAAAACGCGATATGAAAATTAGTGAGATATGCAACATGAGGTTTGGCGACACTGAGTGACTGTTGCACGACAAAGATAAAAATGGAGAAAGATATTCATTCAATCATGATAGAATACTTATTGGAACTCTCACGTTTGAATAATGCTGACACTGAGTATCCCATACCTTCGATAAGAAATGCATTATTATATTCTTTTTTGTAATTGGTAATTAGATTCGTGTGATGCTTGTGTGCTAAAAATGTATGTACTAAACAATCTTATTTTTGCCGGCAGCGTTTCTCACTGAGTAAGCACTAACCGATACTGCTAACGGCCTGTGAAAAATGTAACTTTATAATACAAATAATTAAATAATATTTTCGCTACCGATTCGTTTGTCACGGATTTTGCTGACAATGTTAGTTCTCACATTACCTACCCGTTAAAAGCCACATAACTCCTAATTTACTCGTATCTCTGTGCAGCCCCGGTAATTAAACTAAACATCATAAAATATAAGGTAGTCAAAATTAAATCTTCTGTGTGAAATAACTTAATTACATTTTAATCATCAGCCTTAGTAACCCATTTTCAGTCTCACCTATTTAGATTCTATCTTCATAAAAGAGTATTGGCGAAATAATTTGAGAAGACAAGAGATCTTGCTCTACTAATTTTAGATGTTATTTTTACTATTAGACAAAATTATGGGTAATATACGATATTATTGTAGCGAGTCGGGAGTATTTTTTTTATTTCACTCACAATACCGCTACGATGGTAACAGCGGTTGCGCGCTTGCGCATGCTTAAGTGTCTGTTATTTTTTTTTAACTTAACTTTTGAGAACTCTATCTTTTGAAACACGAAACTATAAAAATGAGTTATTTGATTAAGAACGTAATGACAGCTTATACTAAGTACCCACGCACGTTCTTGCTCGATGGTTTTACGCTCATTCTAACATATTTCAACGTGTCTACAATCTCGCTCGATGATTTTTTTGTTCGATATCGAGTAAGCGGCTCCATGCGAAAAAGATTCAATGTCCGTAATTCTTGCTCGATGTTCGAAAGAAATTCGATCGTCATCCATGGGTCGAGGCGCTTTGACAGATCGTCTTGTATCGAGCTGCTCGAGCGTGTGGCCGCAACGACGAGCTTACTTCCAACATGTTCAATCGAGCAAAACCGTCGAGCAAGAATGTACGTGTGTACTTAGCATTAGGTTAGTATATTGATGCTTAGTGTGCTGGAAGAGCTTGGTCAAGTGTGTCGCTTTAGTAAAAAGGTTGAAGAACACTGATTTAAAACCGAACAATAAATTTCTTCTGTTTTCACTTGTGCGACATTTTATATTTTTTACTTTGTTTATAAGAGACATGAACAACGGAAAATGTAAGCCATGGATATACAATATATGATCCGGATAAGCGAATAGAAAATTTTCTAAGAATAAGTGCTTTTCACAATGATCCTTTTCGTATGCCAGTAGATTACTGTTAACCGGAACTGTTTTTAAGAACACTTAAAACTGGTAGGATACAGAGATAAGCTAGAGTCAAAAAGATGTATGTATCTCATGCGAAAATAAGTTTAAGTGATACTTATAAAAAATAATTTCAAGATAAAAAGAACTTTTTATATACTTACCACGTTTTTAAATTTTCTGTTGAATCATACAAATTCTATGTATTGATACTCGTAATTTAGGACAAATAAGGCAATTGTCAACTGATTATTTGTTTGCTATTTTGCAACAAACAAATATACCTAAAATACTGAAATGTCATTTTGATTTCCATAGTAACGCACGTATATATTAATAATTTAGTTGCTAGGACCAACCCCTTAGCAACCAATAATAGTGGATTGGATTACGGATTTCTTTCGAAATAACTTTTCATACAAAACCGAATTAACTGAAAATGAATTCAATTCTACTTAAAAATGGCTAAACGTATTAAAATAATGCATTGGCATCGTGTTCTGATATATTCTAAAAGTTTCAAATATCTAGCTAGTCGGAAAGTTAGTTAAAAATCGATTGCAAGATTTGTACTGGATGAACAACCACGGGACAAACAAGAATACGAGCTAAGAAAAACGTAGTAAAATGATATTTTTAATTTATATTTTACAATGATTTGTTTGATGATTGTTTTTAGACATTGTTCCATTGATGATGACCATAGTAAAGACTCATACATGAGCAGTTCCTGGTGTGGTCAAGATTCCCCTTAGGCATAAAGCCCACCAAAAAAGCGCTCGGTGCGCTCACTACTGAGTAGGCCACCTCCCACCCGCGCATTACCCTTCACCTATCTAATAAGGGGCCCAAGAAGCACAACATAATTATCATTATCAGCGTCTCTCATAACAAAGCAATAAACATATTATATTATTTCTCGGGGCTTGTAATTAATTTTCATGATGACATCATTCTACCAGCGAAATATTGGACACGCAGCAAACTAAACAATGGGTTCACTGTTATTAAATAATGGCTTTTCGCCCATCTATCGACGACGCTTCGAGGAGCGTGATTTTGCTTGCCGTGTTCAATGAATGGACAACGTTGTATTTTCGTTAATTCGTATCGCTGAGAAGCCAAAAAACGATAAATCATGGGGCACGCGGGCACAATGCGTCGTCAAATCCAGTGTGCGCTGGCGTATTTGATTACGTTGTATTTTCGATGATTCACATAGAATATGCGCGAGCGCCCCTCAAGTCCGCTTTAGTGGACTTTATGCATTATGCTCACTGATCAGGCAGTGAGGTAAACGACTATAACAAAAATATTGACATTTATCAGAGATATAATATAGGTAGGTATACAGTAATTTAGCTTACTGTTATGTGCCATTCGAATTTGCAACTGTTGGTGAGTCAGCATTCCAGTAGATTCGACTGGCTGGAACAATGAGTTCATTATTTTACATGTTAAATCTTGTTTCATTTCTTAAGTTTGTTGCATCATCAATATTTTTCCTGCCTAGTAGGTAGTATTCTAGAATCAGTGTTGCCAACCTTACTATAATTATAGTATTTGTACTATAATTTTCGTCTGCGTACTATGTACGATATAAAACAGGTATAGTACGCCCAAAATACTATAATTTTGATAAATCGGGAAAAAAGTTGCCAATAGAAGAAAAACCACGCCAAAATAATCCGTGAGAAGCAAAAAAAAAAATAATCCCCATGTCTAAAAAAAGGTGATGTTAATTACTTAACACAGCGATTTCCAAACTGGGAGGCGCGGAGTGTTGCAAAGGAAGACGCAAAAGGTTAACACAATTAATGTAGCCACAGGTTTGCAGTTTGCAAATGCGTAGTTTATAAAACGGTCGCTAGTTATAAACTACACAAAAAAACAGTCCTATAAAAGGTTGTCTGCAAACCTTTCTGCAAATATGGAGACTAATTTTATAATCCCTCACTTCTATACTATTGTAAACCGCAATGACTATCTCATAAAATAAAAGGGTCAAATTAATCAAAATATTGAAATATGAGGCAAATTTGTTTAGGAACGATAATTTTGTTTTTAAACTTGTCTATTTGGTTTAAATTTTTAAAAAATTGAGTGAATAAATCAATCCAAGGACCACTAATGCATTCACCGATTTAAAACGACAAAGTAAAGGCATTCATAAAAAAATAGAGCTTAGGAAATCAAAATGACAAAAAGAAAGTTCGCCACGACTCCATTATTTTTAAATGATTTCTACGCTAGAGTTCTTAGTTAGTTTGCTAATGCACTTTTTACATTATTTTATTAGCTGCATTGTTTCGGAGCTATTAAATATTTTAAATATGTGGTTGAAAAATCCTGACCAGGGTGGTCCGTTTCGGGATATGGGGTCCATGATAGAATCCATTTGTCAATGAACGACGATGAATTTGGATTGACTACTATTGAAATTGATTGTGCTAATAAACAAGCAAATTCGTCAAAAATTAATGTAATTTTAGTAGTAAATTTTTTTTTATTTGTGTTTTTTATTCATCATTTGTTTATTTTTTTTTCATTTTTGTATTCGTAAGTAGGTACATTGTTGACTATTTAAAAAGGTGTCTGTATTATTTAATGAAATAAGGGGGGGCGCCTAGATCAGATTTTTTTGAAGGGAGGTGTGGTAACATAAAGTTTGGAAACCATTGACATAACATTTGAATTTTGTCTAAAAAAACAAAACGTAACCTTCATGGATATTTTGTCTAAAAAAACAAGACATTAATTACCCCACGTTTATTTTTTTGAAAATGTAGAAAATTATTCGTCACTCAACGCGTACTATATTTTTTGCCGAAATACTATAATTTTGAAGGCACTGTACTATAATTTCACTTTCAAAATATGGCAACACTGTCTAGAATATAAAACACTCTTCAGTCGAACTTCTAACAAGAAACACATATTGTACCTAGTAATATTCAAACCTTATATTAGTATACCAGTAAAAAAGAAACTCAATAGAAGATTAAATTTCTAATATTTATTATGTACGTAGGTATGCGAAATTATAATTTGAAATAATTTATACCATCTCTTTATCTACTAATCGGTATAATTCCATTACTATTATTGTAAATGGTTTGTTGATTTTTGATTAAATTTGTTTAATTGACCACTTGACTATAAGTACATCTAATGCAACAATAATATAACAGTTACAATGAAAAAAGCTTTGTCAACTCTGCTTGTAAAGCACATAGATATCAGATTTCTTGTCGAACTAATGATCCAAACATGTCCAGGAAGCCTTATAAAAATAACACGACGTTGTATCACACGTCGAGGTGACATTCTCACCTACCCTAACACCTGTTATAACCGACGATTTATAAAGGTGAGAAACAAAGAGGTTCTACCCTAATAATTGACTCAATTGCCAGTTAAATCAACTGATGGTATATAAAAATAATAGAAAATACATAATTTTGAAAAACACTTTCTGAGAGAGTATATTATTATAACCAATAGAAAAAACCGTTTTTGAAAAAAGTAAGCCACCCGACGGGGAATCGAACCCTGTATCTCCCGGGTTTACGCCCCATCTGTCGCATTTACCAATATGCTACGGAATGACTTATTAATTGCGACAAATTTTAACTATTGGTCAATTTTAATACCTACTCATCAGCGCTCTTCCAAATCAAGCTACTTTGGCAATCGATTTTTGTTTCTTAAATCAAAGTAGGTATCTACTACTTCGATTACTAACTGACGTCGTGGATTTCTCTAATATTTTTTATGATGTAACTTACTTGCACTTGCTAATAATTTATAATTAACGATTTCTTTTATTCAACGAATAATTCACAAGATTTAAGAATGATACATTCTTAAAATCTTGTGAATTATTCGTTGAATAAAAGAAATTGTTATTAAAAATAATATATTAAAATCAAGTAGAAAGAAAGCTCATAATGTGTGTAAAAATTATCTGAATTCTCGTTACTTATTTGGAATTTTATAAATATGCCTAAAATGTCGTTTGTTCAACGCATGCGTGTTGCCTCTGCAGCCCTATGTTGTAACTTGTGAAATGAAGTCACCCGACGACATGACGTAATTGTGACGTATGCTCAAAAAACGCATCGAGGCGAGACGCCCAATGCATACGGCTCACCATAGATATTATTATGCTGAAACACCTGTTTGTGTATGGGGATAATAAATAACGCCAGTATTAGAGTAGCGTTAATTTATCGAAGACTATTGACTCACTCCGGTAGTACGTCACTTTGATGTCATATGACGTCATGTCGCCGGGTGACTTCATGTCACAAGTTACAACTTAAGGCCCCTCTGCTCCTGTATGGCTGTGTGACATGACATTTTACTTAGCCTCAAAGGTGTCGGCTTTTGAGCTTTGAGAATGAGCCGAATCGTAGTAGTACCTACATTGGTATGACCGCGTTACAAACACAGTTCATGAGGCGGCTCTCGTGGTGCAGTGCGTAAGGCGCTTGCCTTCCACCCGAGAGTTCTGGGTTTGATTCCTGGTCAGGACACAATATTTATGTGTTTTTCTCAAAGCCTGGGTATTTGTGATTGTTCAATGTTACTAACAACCACCTTGTACGAAAAAGCATGGACATGGTTATTAATAATTCTAAAAAAAAAAACAGTTCGTGAGCGGACACAGCAGTCCTCGGTGATTAAGGTAATCACGAAGAAACGGTTTACGTGGCTGAGACATGCGTTCCGGATGCCACCAGAGAGTATGATACTTTGTACCCTTGTGGCACAGCCTCAAAGGTTACGTAGCCATGGCCGTACCTCCCTCACCCTGCAGCGGTGCTACAAAACTGAACTACGCACTGCAGGACGTCTTACATGCCGAGAGTTAGCGATGGACCGAAGGAAGTAGCGAGAACTTGTTCTTGCCCTATGCTCCAGTGCTGGGGTGCTAAGGTGAAAGAAGAAGAATGCTACACAAGTTTAGGACATAGGACACACGCGGATACAGAGGGTTGCTATTTTGGGGTTTTAATACGCACAATTTACATGTAACCATCAAATTAATGAAGCTTCAATATTGTGATATAAATAATTATGTTAGGCTGTATTAGGTTTAATAAATTATAAAGGTATGTATATAGGTACATACTGTGAAGCAGTGGCAAAGGTTAGAGGTAGGCTATTGAGATCCAACATAAATAGTGCTAAATGAACTTTATCAGTGAAACGTATGTGTTTTCATTGAAATAAGATTACAATGTATATAATATGGCGTTCGTTAGTTTTTAAAATTAAGTCAACTCAGTCAAAAAAATATTCGTTTATCTATAAAATATCTAAAATTATGCCATTAAACCATTCATAACTTTAGATATTTTTAATAGATAGAAGAATATTTTTTATCGATTATGGTTTGGCTTAGGTGTAGTTTATTGAATTAAAAAAAAAATCTAACCAACACCATCTGTAATATAATATATTCTTAATTCAACGAAAACAAAGAAGTATGACCGGAAAAGTGTGCACTCTTTTTGTCGGTTCGCCTATTTACGTATAGCATACTTATAATAGGCAGGGTTTAATTGAATTTTAAAATCTAAGCATCACTATTTGAAAATTATATTCTTAGTTCAATGAAAACAAATAAGTATAACTGAGAAAGTTTAGTCTGCACTATTTATGGCGGATATTAACAGCCTACCTCCACTCTTCGCTACTGCTGTGAAGTCCATATATTGAGAAATGGATCTTGCCATATCATGGATCAATACAGATTATTAAATCAATTTAAAAAGCAGTAACCTACCTGCTAAAAAAATATTTCACAAATAATAAAAACACTATTTTGTAGTAATTAATATAACATAATATATGTTAAGAAGAAAAGTTATTTCAAAGTGTACTTATTTTCCAAGCAGAATCATTATTAGCAAATTTAATAACATCAAAGAATTGTCTCAAAGTCATTTATAAATTCTTTCAAGCATGACAGATAATAATATAAGAATATTATTTCGTCTAAAGTTTCTTTCAATTCCACAAAGCTAAAATCCACAAAATTATTTCTAAATAATATATTTAAAATATCATTAGCTGATGTCAGAGACAGTATTGTGAAAATGATTTTAACTAGTAGGACAACATTGTTTGTTTATTGGGCCATTATCAAAGATATTTACTTTTGAGCTTTGAGGAAAGATGCCGCCACCGAATCTTATGTAGACGGAGAGACAAAAAACTTTACCTAGTTTTGTAGCGAAGTAGTGAATAATTATCTTTCATTATCTCAGAAAGTAGATCGACGGAATTTTTAACATTTGATTCACTGATTATTATAAGATACTCAAGTCGAAAAAAGCATATTCCGAGATAATTAAAGAAAACTGTTTATTTCACTAAAAAAATGTAAAAAATAATATAAAAAATTTATGAGCTAATAAAGTGAAACACATAGAAATTATATAAAACATCTTTATTAAAAAAAAAAAATCAACTATAGAGAGCTGTTTAAAAATGCCGAACATGGGGTGTTTTAATTATCAAGCAAAAAATATACTAAAATAATAATATTAGTTTTATTTACATATCTTGAAAAACTACTTTTTTATCATACTCGTATATAATAAATTTGGTAACATATTTAATCTAAAACTTCGATTTCGTGTCTTTCTTCACTTTCTGTCGTTTTCCAGTTGATTATTTCATTGTTAAATCAAGTGCTGTTAGATCAATATATTTTATCAAGCTTTTTATATCATTAGTTTTTTCTTATTTATTGGTACATGACCGTGAAGATAGGTCTTAAAAGTAGGCATTGTTACTGGAATTCTGCCATCCCGCAAACAAAATGTATGTTCTACAAGACTTCCAATGAATGTTAGTCCAGGACTTGTGTTGTTTTAAAAGTCAACAGTTTTTTTGTTGGGTTGGTTTTATACCAAAGATATGTTTGGCTGAAGTTGTTTTAATGTAGAATGGTAGATATTTATTGAAAATATTCTTTTGAAATATAATCCGACATTCTGAATTTTGTGACTAATGTTCTTTTAATTTTATTATAAGTGATTAAATTATATATTTTAGAAATCAATCACAAAGGCTCGATTTATAAGGATTTTACACGATTGAATCAATAACCAAAATACAAGTGAGTAGTGAGTGGGATGTACACATCTTAACTAACTAATACAGCGTTTCCACACGCGAGCGCCTTTATCCAACTTACTCCATTTGTTTCAAGATTGATTTTTTCTAATATGTGTATTTCTGTGGTTTTTCAAAATTATGTCAATAAATAATATATATATTAAATTATATACCTATAGTAGTACATAATATATATTATTTTTAATACTACAACTGGCCTTGGGTTTCGCTTAATCGAAGATGGGCCGGGTAGTTCCTGCGGGCATGACCAACAAGACGCTGAACACGACCTCTGGGATTGCCCGTTTATGGAATCCGAACGAGCGGAGCTCTTTGCCCGGGTCCGTTCTCACATGGACCCAATTGGCCACACGGACCTGATTGCAACAGAGGCCAATTTTGCGGCATTTGAAAAATTTGGTCTTATGGGAGCGGGATAATTCCGACTCCTCCGTAGAATCAGATTAAATCACGCCGGCGGCCAGCAGAGCTGGACCTCACTTTCTCACTTTTTTTCTAGAGTCAGTCTTAAGCACCGAGGTGCATGGTTGCAAAAAATCGGTCCCGTGCGGCTCCGTTCGGGACGAAATGTGAGCAATTAAATAATATTCATTATGTCGCAATACAGCGCTGTGGAAGGCGGTCTTGCATAATCCACGGCTGTACAGACACGGCGGGTGGTGGAGGGTGTATTGTTTTAGCCTAGAGTCCCAATGATAGTAGTGTAGTTTAACAGTAGTGTATTTAGTAATAGAAGTGAAACAATCACAAATACTCAGGTTTTGAGAAAATTACATAAATATGTTGTAGATTGTGAAGATTCCTGAACCCAAATCAAACCGGGAGCTCCCGGATGAAAGGCCAGCGCCTTACGTACTGCAACTCCAGAGCATTGTTTATTTTTAAAATTAAAAGCAGGAATATTTCAAAAGTTATATTTAAGATATTGAGCCACCTTAAAACCTTACCCAGGTGTCCCTAAATTCCAAAATAGTGGAGAAAATTTAAATTTTCTGTAATAACTAACGCTTGATTGATTGATTTTCATCGTGGACATATTATATTTTATTGTGTTAATATTAATTAGAATAGAACATAATATTTTTTTATTGAAAATCCATAAAATACTAAGGCGGTGGTAAATAAAAACAAAATCCTTTAATAAAACATTTTTTTAAATGTATGATCTTTTTACTTACCTACTTAATATATATATATATATATATATATTAAATAATCGACAATAAAAATAACTTTGGCAGCCATCTTGATATTTTATTGACGTCCAATTAAAAAAATTACAAGCTTAACTTTGTATTAGGTACTACTCAACACTATAACATAAATCAGAAAATCTACAAAATGAGACGGTACTTACAGAAAATTCAATTTTTCTCCACTATTTCGCTGAATTCTGAAGCGTCTCAATAATATTTAAAAAATAAGACTCTTAGAATATGCATATTCAAAAATTATCACCAAGTAAAGAGTAAATAATCACGCAAATCCATTTAAAGGCTATAATATGATGTCTTTTGTTTTAATTTTAGACAGACAAGTGCGGTACGATGTTCGTGCACAACTGTGTACATACGTACGTAGTTGTCTGTATATACACAACACCCCCGTCGGCAAAGTTGAGAGCGGTGGCTGGTGAGATATCAATGTCCACTTGAGTGCCCCTCCAACGTGACAGGGTTGCGCGTCGTCCAAAGAGAATAGCGCAACTGGGTAGAAACACGTTATTTATGGAGAGCATTCAAAAACTTGGGTTAATTAGGTTAATGCTCGGAGAAGACAGGAAATATAATATTACTATAGTGGGTCAGGGACGAGGAAAGATGTAGAAAATCAAACAAAAATTTGAATTACATCAAATAGTAAAAGTCGTAGAAGGTTCCCTTTTTTTAAAATTTCATTCACATTGAGTGGCTTTTGCGTCAGCATTTATCTATATCCTGTTCCTTGTCAATATTACCAATAATAGCAGTGTATTCATTTACACTGAGTATAAATCGAAAAAAATATCTTCCTAGCATAATAAAATTATTTTATAAATACTGCAATATGTAACCATGAGTCTCGAAATTGTATGTTGAATCATTTCCACTTTAAATCCGTACTTCAACCGATACGGGACCCAAACAAGAGACCTATTCACAAACCAGTTTCAAAATACTTACTTCAGGGTGAGGAAGGGCCGGCCACCCGTAACACATGTCCCAACCACGTAAAGCGCCTCTTCGTGGTTACTTCAATCACTGAGAGCTGCCGTGTCCGCTCAAGGACGTGTTTGTGACGCGGTCGTATAAATGTATCCCTAAGATTCTGTGGAGAAATATACTCTCAAAGCTCAAAAGTCGACACCTTTGAAGTTTCGTAAGATGCCAATGACATTAGCAGCGCTTTTTGGTGGACTGTAATAAAACGGGAGTGATTTGGATGCTGAGAGGCGGGGGGGATTATACCAATGATTCTAGGCACTCACTTATAATGATGATGAGGTGGGTGCTCTCACTCACTAACACGACCACTCTCCCAGTTACACTGTACTTTGGAATTGGGTGAACCGATAATTCGTAATTGAATTATTCTGTGATGACGCTAGGGTCAAACGAGTGCACGTCTTGACGCGTTTATAGTCTGAAGATAACTAACTGTCATGTATTTATTAATGGTACTGCAGTGCCTGGATAGCGGCAATAATTATGGACGTGGGTAGAGAATTTACGTGGGATTTACGGTACCATAATTGGACCAAACATACATTATCTTGGTCCTCACAAAATACAACCCAGCGCATCTATTCTATACATAAGACTGCTTTCAGCCGCTACGGCAGCTATCTAGGGTAGGTTTGTTTTGAAGTATTAGCACTTATTGTAACAATTACAATAGTTAGTTGTAATTGATACAGTAAGTGCTATGTTTTAACAGAATTTTGGCTGTTGTAAATTTTAGAGCGATATAGTACCGGTTAGGTAAGTGTGTGTACTAGGTTCAAAAGTGACTGATGCGCTGTAAAATAGTATGGACTCTAGCGTCGACTTTTTGAACTGCACACAAGTGACATTTATGCTGCGTGTTTCCAAATAATATGTTACATTTGACAGACTGATAGAAGACATTTTTTCAACTAAGCATCTTGCGTGGACGCTGTGTCTGGAGGTACATTAGATGACGTATGTTTTTTGAATGCCAGAAAATGAAAATGATAAATTAAGTGTTGCAGTTCAATTGTTAAAATAAGTGCTAATACTTAGATACAAACCTACCCTAGATAGCTACCGTAGTGGCCGATAGCAGTCTTGTGTATAAAATAGATGCTCAGATCTCCATGTGCCTCCAATTTCACTAGAAATCGAAATAAGGAATTTATTATAAAGACGATTTAATTCATACTGTAGTAATCGAAAATTCCGGAAACTGCGTAAGGCAATGCTCAATATGTGTGTGCTAAAATTGGTTCGAAGTATATTATGAAATGTTCGTATAATACAGTAAAATTCATAGTAGAAAATATAACTATAAATTTAAATTCAATAAAGCTCAAGTTGCTATGCAAAGCCCTGATAAAAATCTATAGCCCCGCGGTGGAGCGACACGACCTGTCAATGGACGATAACAATCCCAATCGACCGGACATGATGACCCTACATGTGGGTCGTATCGCCTACTCGACATGTCATATTCAATCAGTGGACTTCCACAGAAAGTGGAGGGCATTGGTAACTGAGGTATATGTACATATATATATGTACATACATATATTATTTTGTGTTAGTTGCTATAACTGGATAAATAAACTATCGGATTAGCAGTCAGACTGTTCTGGGAATAATACTGTGGAAAATAAATTGATGTAGTATTTAAAATATTGATAATCGTCTGAAATTTGTTTGTTTCTTTTAATTGTTTTTAATTCTACACTGAATACACTACATATCTCGCTCTAAAAGTTAACACAGCCAAGTGAGGAACTGTTAAAACATAGCACTTTTTGACAGTTTAGAGTGTTTAGACGGTTTTGTTTGTTCGGTTGTAACAATTAAACCGCTTTAATACATATTATGTTGGGTCACTACTGTGGTTTTCGATGTGTGGGTTGAGGATGATGATCATGAAGTCGAAGATGTAGCAGGAGCGAGTTTTATTAGCAGCGTAACGATTGGTACAATAGTATAAATACAATGACAGTACGTCATATAATCTACTGAGATAGTTACGAGCCAGGTACTTGGATTCGAGTGAAATTTTGATAAATCATTAGTCGTTATTTATACAATCAAAAGTAATACATAAACATTATATTCTAGTATATAATTATATTGGACTAATTGGAGTCAGCGGTTTAAATCGAGTAGCTTGTGAAATTTTATTTATTATTATAGTCATAAGAAAATATGATACTATGGGAAATGATTATTCGGCTAATTATCCATTGCGATACCGTATTTAATATCGCCAATCAATCTGCTGATCCAGCTAAAAGTTGTTTACTGGAATATAATTCGCTGGGAATGTATTATTGCAGTCGAATAATTTGATACATTAAAAAATAGATATTTGATCGCTAATATACTGACAGCTACACATACATATGATAAACTACCATCTATAACCGCCGATATCCGCCTTGTGTATAGATAGACTCACATGAGTCGTTGGCTAAACTAGATCAATCGTCTTGCAGAGACTTTCACATAGCAGGAGCTTAATGAAAGCTTATGACGATGATGGTTTTATGGTGGACTCATGGCAAAGAAAACTTGAGGTAAATTCAGGGTTCATCCAAATATTCTTAAGTTTTTTTATAGCATTATAAAGATAGCTGGTTATTGGCAATATTGTGGACAAAGACACAATAAATAGATAATCTATATTGTAGTAGTAATCTTAAGATACAGGAAACGTTGTTAAAAGGAAAGCATCGCCATTTTACTTTCCTCGTTTGTTCATTTATTTCCTTGTTTATGGCGGCATATATTTTCATTTTATGGCCTATTAAATTGTAATTACCGCGCGAAACCCGCGGTTTTATTGTATCCGAGGCTTAATCAATGACGATCGTTTTCTTTTAAACAACAAAGCTTATTTCAGAATGAGAATTATGGTACATATACAACCTTAAATGGCAATACCATTTTAACGCAAAGCTTTCAACTTTGAATCTTGTTATAAAATTAATGAATTCCCTTTTTTAATGTTGATAATGGAATTTCGTTATCGGTATGTGTACATTATTATCATTTATTCTTCTATATATAAACACGATAGTAATTTTAATATTTTGTTAGAAATCAAGTGACAAACATTCGTAGCAATCAAAGGTGACACAATTTAATATGTGTGTTTTGTTGTCAGAATAAAACAATGGCTTGGAAGCGATTGTCAGCATTTCCTCAATCATAACTAGATCAGAAGGGTATATTATGATTTGTTTAATTGTGATAATGTCTCTCGTAGTGTATGAACTGATCGTAGTAGATTTTTGGGTTTCCACCGTATGTCCTTCTTTTTTCTTTACTCGACGTTTCGGGCTCGTTGCAGAGGCCATTATCAAGAAATGATATGTTTTATGATGAAAATGTAGTGTAGGTATGTGCATGTAAATGTAAATGTTGCTCTAAAACTGTCAAAAAGAATCCGATTAGCTAAGAGAAAACGTTGCTTCAAGCAATCTGTCAATCGTTACGACCAGGGATACCGGCTCGAATATTGGATTTTGCTGATAGTGCCGGAAGCCATGACGTTTTTAACCGTAATCCTTCATCCCATTAATATTTTCAGGGTTTCTATGGATTTCAATGGCCACCATTACCAATCGTGCGAAATAAATTATATATATACGAAACGTTGAGTAAAGAAGGAAGAAGGACACACGGTGGAAACCCAAAAATCTACTACGATAAAAAAACAACCGCGAAAGCCTCAATCATTATATGTATGAACTGAATTTATATAAATAGCAAGGACAATCCATAAATCCTCACTTACCTTGAGTCCATCTCTTAGAGCACTACTCATATCGAGTCCGTCACTCGGCGCACTGAGACATGTTTACAAATAAATAATAATTGAGCATAGATTTTGAATTAGGGATTGCAATACCTAATGAAAATACTAATACCGGTATTTCGGTATTTCCCATTGAATACAGCTATTCAATAACAATATACATATATTTAAATAAATCTCTTTAACATATTAATATGTTATAACACGTGCCATTGCTGGTCTCTAGGGGCGTTGGCCCTAGTGCAATGGAAGTGTTGGTGTCACCACTGTGGTGTTCGATGTGTGGCTCATGGTGTTGAGGATGATGGTGAAGAAGTCGAAGATGTATGCAGGAGCGAGTTTTATTTGCAGCGTAATGATCGGTACAATAGTATAAATACAATGACAGTACATATTATCTACTGAGATAGTTACGAGCCAGGTACTTAGATTCGAGTGACACTTTGATAAATCATTATTCGTAATTTATACAGTCAAAAGTAATACCTAAACATTATATTCCCGTACATAATTATATTGAACGAGTCAGCGGCTTAAATACGAGTAGCCTGTGAATTTTATTTATTATTACAGTCATAATATAATATGATACTATGGGAAAAGATTATTCGACTAATTTTCCATTGCGATACCGTATTTCATATCGCCAATCAATCTGCCAAGTAAACTTGTTTACCGTTATATGAGTCGCTGAGAAATTATTATTGCGGTCGAATAATTTGATACATTAAAAAATAGATATTTGATCAATAATATACTGACAGCTACAGAAGTAAACCAGACATCGCGTAACCCGACAAAAATACAGTCATGTTAAACTTTTTACGTTAATTAATACATTTTGTTTCCACTTTCAATACCCAGTACCTATATCGGTATGTTCTGATTTTTAAGACCGGTATAACGGCTACAAAATATACTGGGATACCGGTGTTGCAATCCTAATTAAGATGTAATTGAATTCAATGATATTATTCGGATGATTATTGTATTAAACTAGTATTATGCTTATAAGCCAATCTAATGTAATTAACTTACCTATTGTCCATGTGAAATAGTTAAAATTTCAATTTCAAATGGTCAATGCCCGAAATTATTTAGAATGAAAAGTTATCGGCAGACGAAGTATGTACAAAAGTGATCACAATTCCGTAAAACATTTGCATTATTAATGTCAAACAATCCGTCAGTGTAGTGTGAATAATTGGTGGAAATACAAGGCTGTCCCTTTCGGAGTATCTGTAGATTTTCCGAACCGGATTATAAGTAAAGTTGCAGTATTTATAAAATATAAATTGAATTAACTTAGCAAAATACTATCACAATACTAAAAGTAACACAGTTAGGGTTTAATGTAATTATAAAAACTAACCGATTCTATCTCGAATTACTATTCTTAGTTTAATGAAAATAAATAAGTATGACTGATAAAGTGTAGTGTACTCTATCTAAGTCGAATCTCCACAGCTTACCTGCGACATTAACTACTGATAAAAGGCATGTTACCGATACAGTGTTTTAAGGAGTGCATGGTTCATGAGTTAAGCCACCACCAACCAATACCTCCTCGGATTGGCTATCCTTATCAGAAAAGTAGTGCCATATCAAAGTGAATCAAAATTTGCCTGGTTAGGTTAGCTGATCTTCTCCTTCTTTCTTTCTGTAATGATACTTGGACCACAATAAAACTATAAAAATGTAAGACCAATCACTTTAAGATATGGTGTTAGAGTCACATGGATGGCATTTATTTCCGTAGTCAGCTGCTCCCATACTCCGGAAAAACGAAAGTAAAATAAAATACATGGCAATTTTCCAAAGGAGCACAAATGATAATAAAAGCATTATCATTGGCGGCGATGCGTTTGAAACTGTAGATTAATTTGTCCATCTAGGGTTGTTACAAACACTAACAACACAAGCGGCGAAATAAATCGCTGGATTATCCTCGCTAACAGGTGCTATTTTGGTCTCCAAAGGCTTCTAAAGAACAAGGCTCTCTCAAGGAAAACCAAAACAATCTTATATAAAATTCTTCTGTTCCCAGTACGTATGTATCACAATACTAGGCACTTGGCAAATAGGATGAGAGAAATATGGATATTTTTGAGAGGAGAGTTTTGAGAAGAATCTTTGAGAATGTTCAAGAAAGTCGCATTTCGATATCAAGGGAAATGAGGAGGTGTATTCATTTTATAGGAGCGAAAAGATCGCGTTGCATATGAAAATGCAGAGACTGCGCTGGATTAGACGTGTATAGAATGTCAGAGGATATACCAGCAAGGCGGGCTATGTACGCAACTACTGAAGGCAAGAGAAGACATGGACGGCTGAAATTGAGATGGCTGAACTGTGCCACATGAGAATTAATAATGCTCGGTCAAAGCAACTGGACAGTGTTGGTGCTGGATAGTCTAGAGAAGTGGTGTTCAAACTTTGTCGACTCACGGAACCCTTAGAATTATAAGTTTTTTTCGGGGAACCCCATCCCATCTTTAGAAAAATATATCTTAAAATAATATTCAAAGTAGATCAATGTGTTATAAATTACTTTATGTAAAGACAATTAAAGAAAATTATTGATTTTTTTAACTTAAAATTAATGTAATTCACTCACTAGTAGAAGATACAGAATATGCATGTAAGAAAAGAATAGAAGATTTCAAAATAAAGCGCTACTATACTAATAAAATTACATAAGTATGTACATTTTTTTTGACTCGCGGAACTCCCAGAGAGGTTCCGCGGAACACAGTTTGAAGACCACTGGTCTAGAAGCCAAGACCTGTCAAGGGTTATAATGCCATAAAAATGATGATGAAAAAAAACCGTGATAGACTGACTCTCTAAAATGTGTTTCCAAAGAAGTCTGCATTTTTTTGGCTGCATAGTCAAAGAAAAAAAGTAGCTGAAGAAAAGTCACGGTCGATAAAAAAATTGAAATAATAATATGTAATTATCTAATTTCTAAGTTAGTCTTAGCGAACCGTTTCATGGCGATTTCCACTTTGCGCAGATATTGTTTTGTGAGCCAACATTATAGAATTGATGGGGCTAAATGCAACCCCCTTATGGCTGATTGAATTCGCAGGTCCAATATGGGCTTATAACAATGGATAACTGGTCGAGGGTCCTCCAGTTGGGGTCGCACCAATCATTTACCTGCGCTGCGGTCTACCGCAGCATCTGTCAAACGCTGCAGCACTTCAAACTTTAACCCTGCTTGCTGGGGATCCCATTCAAAGTGAATAAAATTATGCTTTCGAGAAATTTGAAATTGAATATTGTATTTATTGTTACATTTCGTAAAATGTAATGTTGCTTGTTCACAACGTCGATTTTTGATTACAACTAGACTTATTAAAAGAACTTGTTGCATAACAATCGTTATTAACCGATTATAAACCGTTTTACTATGGTTGAATTCGTAGTAATACACAATTAATAATATGCTGAACGCATCGAAAAGTGTTTGCATTTTGCACAAATTTTGCAGTGGACTGTAATTTGAAAATTATGGTCGATTACGGGTGTAAAGGGGGCCCCCTCCTTAAACAGGATGCCAGATACTAACATTATGGATGATAGACGCGACTTTCACTCAAACCGTATCAGATTTAGCACAACGAAGGTCAAACAAATGCGTTTTAGATGAGTAAGTCTGTGGTAAGCGACGGCTTAGCTTTAACAAGCCAAGGCGCGTCCTCTGTCTTGATGTCACTAAATGTAAGTTTATCCCGTTCGGTTATAATCCCACAATGGCCGCGTGGCTTAAGCGTCGGCCTATCACATCGTGGGTCCCAAGTTCGAATCCTGGGTCTGGCAAGTATGTACACATATTGTTTTTCAATTTGTGTAAGAGTATGGACCTAATAGATTGAGCAAGTGGCTGATATCCATTTCTCGTAAAAACATAATCTTTTAATCTGTGGAGGGCCATATTATGACCTTATTAGGATTGGAAATTGCCGAATATAATAATAATAATATACAATCTACGTATGCCATACCCATTATTTTTATGGTTATATTTTTTGTCATATTTGCAACGTTTTACTGCGGAGACGAAGATCTCTCTAGATAGTTTTTGTATGTCCGTATTTTTAAGCTTTTTTTGTATTAGATTTATAATTAAATTCTTTTTTGTTGGTTCTCTCTGCCTTCTCTATCTCCTATGGCACTTTTTATTAACTTCAACGTCAACTCAGTAAACTCAGTCAAAGCTCACTTAAGCACGTGGTAACCTCAGTCTTGGGTATCTGCTCCCGATAAAAACTGCTGATACTTCACATCAAACATAGGGCCTTGTTATACGCTCAATCAAGATCGAGTGTGGTGTAGGGCGTAAGAAAATGTGAGGTTCGAATCATTTATCCTTTTTTCTAATGTATTAAGTATTCCAATAATATGAAACTAACATTCTTAAATTTTGTATGTATTCGGTATCTATAAAATAATATTCTTATATATTAGGAATGGCCAGTGCGTCGATCCTGATCGACCGGTCGATCGCGAATGTATTTTTGGTCGATCGCGGAGATAATAATAATATTGTACTATTTCTTGTTCAAACGAGTCAAAACTACTCGATGTTCCAGCTCTTAAAATCCGCTAGTTCTTATTTCTTCTCTTACATATCATTATCAAGAAATACACACATGAAAAACAAAAGTGATGAGAACTTGGAAGAAATTCTACAGGAAAACATTAATAAAATAAATAATGTAAATTCCTAACCTTACAATTTGATGAGTCGGTAGATTACACGGATATTGCACAACTATGCATTTTTGTTCGATTGGTTTTTAAAGACATGTTTGCTTCAGAAGAATTCGAGGGCTTAATGTCAAACAACACTATCTACAAAAGTGAAACTTTACAGGAGAGCCAAAAATATTTATTTTAGATTCTTGTAACTCAACAAGGGAAATGTTTATTTAAAACCTAATATTCATATTTTATAAATTATTGTGTATTATACATTTATGTTGCTTATAATAATGTTAAAATTTATAGGAATAGTTTTAAAAAAAATATGAAAACAAGGGTAACTTATGTAGTTAACGTTAAACTTTACTGACGATTTAAGAAGAAATTAGAAAAGATTGACATAGCGTTGTTTGACTATCATGTAGCCGGAAATGTAAAATAACGTCATATAAAAAAACAACACTTTTTTGTAGATAACGTTGTTTGACTTTACGCACTCGAATTATTAACAGTTTTACCAATAGAGGAACGATCAAAAAGAGAAGATAAATATTCAATGCATTTAAGTCGAATATTAATCGTACTCGATTTCCTATTCATAAACTAGTATCGGTAACGACTGATGGAGTTCCTGCTATGGTTGGGAATCATGTTGGGTTTATTACTTTATGTAAAAATGAGGCAATATTACCCACTTTTATCAGTTATCATTGGATTATACACCAGCAGGCATGGCTCTCACAAAGGGGGTCTGACAGAGCTCTAGCCTGAGGGGAGCCCGGCGTAACGGGTCGACCAGTTAAGTAAAAAAACACAAGCCACAGATTTGCTCGAATAGTAAAAAAGTCGCCTGCGGCGCTATTTTCCTCAAAAGATATTTAATTTTTAAAATGCATGGCTGTGCGATGCAATTTGATGTCATATGATTATTGATGCAATTAAATGATAATTCATATTGTATAGAATTTATTTTAAGTACCTATATTATTGTAGTTAATTCGATGTTTCTGTATCGTTAATTTTTATATGTATAAAATATCTGTTTTCAAAATACGTATTTGAATTATAAAAAATGGGGTTTTATTGTTCTCGCATGATATAATTACAAGTGATATCAGTCGATCGCCATAAATAATTTTTTCAACTAGTCGATCCCAGAAAACAAAAGTGTGGCCACCCCTGTTATATATATATACCTATAATAATAATAATACTATCGACTGAGTGTACTTGATGGAATTTGATTTTAAATCCATTAGAATATATATATATATATATAAATTTTGGATGAAGCTACATAACACCTTAAAATCCATTTGCCTAAGAGTAGGCACGCAGACGATATTGATAATTATTGAATGGTTATCAATGGGCCAGACGCCAGCTAGGAGGCACTCAATGTGTTAGTTCTGATTTGACAAAGTAGTTAGTAGATTATAGACAGGTTATTGAGGGTTGCAATGTAGAATTATACACATATATTAATATATGTATGCAATTCGCATACTCTCTTAAAGGCCCACATGCTCAGCGTACGTCAAAATAGAGCTTTTATTGCATTTTCAAAGCATGATCCTGGACATTCCTTAAACGTTGTAGATAATCTATTTATATGATTTTGAAGCATTATTATCCTTAATATTTATTTTAAACATTTGATGACTGCATAAAGTATTTTTATTACATAAAATAGTATTCTTTTAAACCTTTCGCTCTAATGTTTTAGAATATAGTCATATTTCAGTACATGCATGTGCAGTGGTGTTAAGAATTTTTACATTTAATAATTTTTAAACGCATTTATAAAACCATTAGTATAATTTATGTCGACATTATTATAGTGAAATATTTACGATAAAAAATTATATTGATAATCTCTGTGATCCCAAATTTGACAAGATTTAGGCATTTTATTATTAAAAAAACGGGCAATATTAACACGTTTGAAGATAATTCTAAAGATACTAATTATAAGATATGTTTTTGAACATTCAATTCTGGTAAATATCTTACGAATAATGATTGCTTTATAATAATTATTGACCTAAGAATAAGGTAGTGTTTTTTTGAAATACGCGATTTCTTTTGGCATTCCCTAGTGGTTAAGCTACAGGCCGTAGTCATAAATTGGCAAACTAAGACTGAAGTAGGGAATAAGATCATGTTAACGCGCGTGTTTGAACATGTACCGTGTATTGCTTCCAGGGAATCTAGTGAGGTAATTACGGAATAATTCAATACAATTTAATTACTAGTTTAGTAATGTACCTATTTTATTACGTACTCAATATGTTTGACTATTAGTTTTTGTGTTTTTAAATCAAGGTAAGATCGTTGATTGTCCGAATAATTTCAAATTACTTCAATTACCTTCAACGTTCACGCAATTTGGTAAGCATTTAATGTAAGAACTACTTGTTAAATTCGTCGTAATTAAGTAGGACGCCTGTAGCTTATTTGGTTAGAGGACATTGCTTAAAAGACATTAGAAAGAATCTAGTGGTTACAGGTTCAAATCCCGTCACGTCAAGTCAGGTGTGTTCAAATGATGTATATTTAATAAATCTACACTATAGTTGTAACTCATTGAGCTATATGTAAATAAAGTATCCTTAAATATTTATGGGGTTGTATTTTTGGATCAACGCAACGTTTGGTTTAACGTCCACGGTGGCCGCGCGGCGTAAGCGTTGGACTATAACGCCGTGGGTCCCAGGTTTGAATTCTGGGTCTGGCAAGTACACATATTGTTTTTCAATTTGTGTGTGTCAGGGTATGGACCTAATAGGTTGAGAAAGTGGCTGACATCCATTTCTCGTAAAAAACAAAATCTGTCAATACAAAACTCTACTCTGTGGAGGTCCATATGATCCTATTAGGATCGGACATGGTCAAAAGAAGAAATTTTTGGATCAAACTATATTACTCATTATTAAATTTATTCATTTTTGTTTGAACGAACATATTATTATATTTTTTAATTGACAGATATCTGCAAAATTCTAAACACACGGTATGTTCCGGTACTCCAGACATAAAGTCTTTATGCACTTCTCATAAAATATACTTTTTTGCCAATGAAACTATCGATTTGAAACCTTCACTAATTATTGATTTTAGACTGCAGCTTCTTGCGTCATCGCGGTCGTTTCTGGAACCGTTGCAATACCACCAGCATGCAAAGAATTCGTGGCGTAAGTAATAGAACTGTCATCGCATGCCGTTCCATGACGTAGATGTCAACATACAGAAGGCGCTCAAGGCGAAGACAGATGTTTCATGAGAATGTAAAAAAACTTGAACGTCACAATTCTAATTTTCAAGATAATCAAAATTAAACATTACATCAGTGTGCTGAAGGTGGCCAGGGGGCGGGGATTCACTAGTTATGTCAAAGTAATTCGTACAACTATATTAACAACGTGTTCAATGCACGTAATAAAAGACCTTCTTCAAGGTAAATGGTAAATATGTATGTTAAACAAAGGAACTGACGTGTCTGTAATATAATATTATGTTATAGGGCTATAGGCAGTGACCTTTTACAGAATATAATATTATGATAACAGAGCAAAACAAAATTTCACACGCTTAAATCATTCCACCTTTCCTCAATAAGCTTTCTGTAAGCTCTAATAAATAATGTTAAGAAAAGCTCGATTTCTACCGTGTAATTTACAAAAAAATCGTCCATAATTTCATTTCACGATTTGCCAAATCGCCGGGCAATTTAACAGTGATTCTACGGTTATAATGTTATAAAAATTGCTTGAATGGGGAGCACTAATATTGAGTAATGTTAGGTTTCCTCTAATTTTATTCAATCCGAAAAGGTATAAAATCGCTGTTTGACACGATTTTGATTCTATTCGTGACCCATATTCGGTGAAATCCTCAAGCCGATTGTAGAAAACAGACAAATTTGTATAATGTTTATAATATTATACCATTTGATTGAATATAATTGCTTAAAACCACAGTAATTGTTATTATGCCATCAAAATTTATTGATACCTAACTAAAAATATCAACTAAATATTACTAATTTAAAATTCAGTGATGCTATATCCTACATTTTGTTAATTTGTTAGAATTCTATTGAAAATCGTATATTAAAATAAAGCTTTTCCTCAAAACTGAATATGGTTGATTTTATATAAATCAATTAAATAACTGGAGTAATTTGTATAATTAATTATTTATCTTGGGAAAAATGTATGTACCTACAGGGTTGAAAACCAGTGACGTCCCGTGGGTGTAGGCAGATTGAGCGTCGCTTGGCGGCGGCAGTTACTCGAAGGGCGGCAAATCAAGGAGAATCATTTGCAATATATAGAAATAGCTACCCAAACTTGACAATCACGAAATTATCTTTCCATCAAAAAACTCAACTCATTGGCTTTGTCGGGTTCGCGTTGTCTAGTTTACTTCCGATGCCCTTCGAAGTCCTTGGTGACCAGAAACGTCACGTTCTGATTTGCGAATATTTACAGTCTGATACACATCCTGAAGCGGGCCCCAAGCTAGGATATTTGACGGACCCCCTACCTATCGCTAAATATACAGGCAGTGTGACGCTCTACAGTAGCGTTTTCCAAATGGTGTACGCGGTAATATTCATGTGTATATTTAGTGTTTTTTATATATTTGAATTCATCTATTTGAATTATGGTGTTGTCGAGTATCGATACACAAGTAAAAATTGTACCGTACAACCAAATAATTTTAAACAATAATAATATTGAAGATAAATGCCGCCACATGTACTATTCGAGAGAATTTGTGATGTGTGTTTAAATCATTTATCTGGTCGATTCGCCACGCCGGGCCCTTCCTGAGCCCGGGTTTCCAGGCTAGAGCCCTGTCAGCCCCCCCCCTTTTGTGGGGCCATGGTATGATATTTTGTTAGTAATGTATCCAAAAGACAACACATTTCTTAGATATTGGACTCATGAAAGGATGATAAAAATACTGTATAAAAACACGGGGCGGCATTTTATCTAGGGACGTCATTGTTGAAAACGTATTCTTACTTATTCTTCTTCTTCCGTATCTGATTCATAAGTGGAGCAAACGGACACCACTGTGCACCTCCAAGAATCCATATTTCTCATCGAACTTCATACGTGTAGACAGTGTAAATATTATACGTTTTCTTCTACTGTGTATCTTCACGACATGTGAAATAAATGTGAAATATTATCGTATTATAGCAAAATAACTTAAGTCCGGATCTGCGCAGAAGCACACCTACTTTCGTGCGCATAGAGTAGGGATGGATACTTAGTATATCCCTGATCTCGGGCATGTTAATGTCGGTACGTGTTCATGTAAAGTTTTCTACGATTCAATCGTATATTTATAGTTTTAAAATGAATACCCCATCTCGATCGGGGTACTAAAAAAACTTTTACAAAGACAAGCGCTAGAAATGATTTATTTCCTTGTATACTCCCCAGTATTAATTAACCTAACTATCATAATAATAATAATACTTAAGAGGTGAAATTATTTTAATTTATTTTTCTATTGTTAATTATCGAATAAATTTGACTTCTAAGTGAATTACTGAGAATAGAATTGTTATAAATTAAAACCCTAATTTCGCCGGATTTGTTTTCTAAAAAAATGACAACACATAAATCTTCTACACGCGACTACAGCGACTTCTTGTTATCGCCGAGATCTTGTTGTGGACAATAGTTTAATAATTTTTTATACTGATAGTAATTTTGACGATTTGCTACGTATAATACGGGCTGTTCCCTTCTTAGCCAAAACAGGTGAACCCAACCGAATATCAAAAAGTTAACGTTTATGTTGTCAGACTATAGAACAAAGTTTTTTGAGTTGTTTCCCTATTAGTTTAACTATGCTATCGATATGTCAATTACGTTCTTTCGGCTTTTAAATTTTGTTAATACAATACAATATCTCTGTTATATTAAGGTTTTTAGGACACATACATATTATGAACTGTTTTAGTATGGAAAATAAGTGTTAATCAACAAAAGTAATAATACTTTTGCAACTATCACGTAGATATAATTTAAATCAAAAGTGAATTTATTGTAAATAAAATACAGAAAAACGTCCAAAATTGTAACAGCTACAACATTCAAAGCGAAATTTCTTCAAGTATTCAATTTGTTCGACTTAAAATACCTGACTTTCGACGACCATTTACAGCTTTATCTATGGTTATTGAGAACCCTGGGATTTGGTACCCTGGACGACGATTATTACATGACACTATTTCCGTTATATGGTAAAATAACTGTCCTTTTGCTGGTGTACATAGCAATTTCGGATATATTTTTTATCAAACTTAACTTCAATGACGTTTCCAAGACGACGGAGTGTTTGACAACTTTATTATTGGGTGTGGCTTTGTTTTGGAAAATCGGCGTTCTCTGCTATTTTCGTCGAGAAATTCGATCAATCGTCGATGAAATGAGAATTGTATATAATGATACGAAAATTAACGGTGGAAAAGATTGGGATATCATGCTGAAGAGACTTCAAGAAGCGAGGGCTGTTACAAGGTCCTTTTATTATGCGTGTGTTAGTATTTTTATATTTAGTAGTGGTGAGTATATCAGGGGCGTGCCAAGAGGGGAGGGGGTGTTCGGCGTGCGAAACACCCGGGAAATAAGGGAAATTTCCGAAGGGAAAATCACTATAAAATTAACTGTCTTAAAGGTACAGTATTTAAGAATAAACAATAAATTGGTATTATGAGCTTGTTTCGCGGATAGTAAAAAAGTAGCCTGCGGAGAAATTATTGTTGTTGGCTTCCGTTCTTCACCGATACAAATATCGATCATTTTAAGTCGCTTTGTATTAAAATTCAGTTTGTTATATTATATTTTAATATATAAAATGTCATAATTTTTGTTATGAATATTTCGAAAAAAATTAAATATTTTTTCTCACTTTTCGTTGCCGTGTTTCCATTAAAAACATACTTATATTTTTAATTTTGGGGAGGGGTGGTAATTTTGGGCTGGCACCCGGGTGGCAAGCACCCTTGGCGTGTCCCTGAGAGAAATATACCACTTCTCAATTATTTGTGTATGGATTAATCCAATCAAATGCATTTAAATAAAGGTAACCTATTAATGTCGCATTTAAGAATAAAAGATACTTCAGCTAGATGTACTTTAAATTAAGGGTTATTATTAATATGACTAGGGTGACAAAACTGAGTGATGGGATTTTTATTTTCTTCCCTTTAGCTGGATCATGTGGATACTATACGGCGCCTCCAAGTATCCCTGTCCATTGCCAGTCTTTTGCGTCATTGCATGTCATACCAGTATCCCATAACTTAACCATATACACTCTGTCGATTGGACGCCGGAATCGGGTTAGCATGAAGAACAGGCAAGCCAGCCTGAAGTCCTTTTCTGATGTCTACCAGGTCCAGCGTCATCTTTTCACTCAATGCTTGATGAGAGGACAGCTGCTACAGCACAAAACTTTGATTATCTTCGCGTTGACTTTCAACCCAACACAAGACAACTAAATTATTGTCATTCAGTCTGTCAATTGTCTTTTGAATACCTTCGATTGATTTGTCAAATAGGACAGCATCATCAAAGTATTTCAGGTCTCACAGCTTCACCGTACCTCGGTTAGGTAGTATTGACTTTCGTAGTATGAAGTCAAAGAGGATGATGAAGAAAAACGGTGCAAAGACACAATCCAGTCTGACTATCGTCATGATAGTGTCACCAATTCTGACAGCATTCGCCATTCCCATACAAGTGGCGATCTTGGGTTTGATCCCGTATGTTTCCAGTATTTTTTTAACCTACCTAATTTACTATTAGGCTGAAATACTGAAATAGTCACTAGTTATAACTACCTATGATAAGGATTTAGAAATCAATAATTTAATAATTAAATTCGTAGAGATTTAGACGGAAAGAATTTTGAACTAATACCTAAATTTTTCCAGATTTCAGTCACGATCACTTTCATTTGCTGCACTCTCCCAAAGTACGAAAGCAGAACTCTCCCTTTTCCAGCCAAAGGCGTTGGAATCGACAGTGATGACATATCTGATTACCTGATCAACTTCTTTATACAAATTTGGGCAATGATAATCGTGACTCACCTTATGACGGGATATGAATCGGTATTGCTGTATGCCTTGCTCATTCAGTGTGGTCGCCTGGAAATTTTGGCATATAGATTGGAAAATATCGGAAGAGGAAATAAGTTTTACGGAAAAAGTGATGATGCTAATGATGTAGACTGGGAAAATGGTAGGTATGCCTTTTAAACTTATGCACATACATTTGAAACATTTTCTGGTCTGCCTCAGAGCTCCTTGGGGCCATTAATGTTCACGATTTTTATAAATGACATAGCATTGGTAATTAAAAATGCTATGTTTTTGTTGTTCGCTGATGACTTGAAACTTTTCATGGAAGTTGTCACCTTGGACGATTGTCGCCAACTCCAACTTAATATAGATAATATTATATTATATTGGTGCAGGTGTAACAAACTGGACTTCAATATTGATGCAATGTTTTATCGTTTACTAAAGCCTCACGAGTATTGTTTTCCAGTACTCGATGCATGGCAGAGTTTTCTCGTGAATATCATCTGTAAGGGATCTTGGCATTACGTTTGACAGTAAACTGACGTTAAGTGGTCATATGGATACCATTTGTAAAAATGCGCTAATAATGTTCTGCTTTGTCTTGCATACTTCCCGGTTCTTTTCGGATGTTACGGTACAAAAAATTCTCTATAACTCCTTAGTTAGAAGCAGACTTGAGAGTGGGTCTATCTTTTGGGCCCCGCATTAGTTAAAGTACGGCCTTATGGTGGAGAGGGTCCAGAAGAAATTTTTGAGACTCTTTTACTTTCGGCTGTATGGATATTATCCGTGGCTCTATCCGACTGACTTTCTCTTAGGTATGCTTACATACTGTAGCTAAAAATTTACAAGGTATCTTTATTTAGCTACAATTTTTTTTCCGATTTATACGCGGCGTAAATGGAAGCTGGTGTTGGCTTGTGTGTCTCTGAATATCTTAGGAATCGAGGGCATCCGTTGTTTGTTCCCCCAAGATGCAGAACTAACCTGCCATTACCATGCAGTAATGCCAATTGGGAGGGCAATAACCATGTTTAATGAAATTGCTTCGGATATTGATATATTCCATTTACGTGAGGGTGACTTCAGGTGGACGTTGTTTTGTACGTTTTTAAGATAGGGTCTTTCAATAGTTCACTCTGTATGCTTCCATCCACTTTTATTTTTGTTATTTTATTTTATTTTATTTCTTTTCTTATTTTATTTCTTATTTTATTACTTATTGCATTATTAACTCAGATTGTTCTTTATTTTTATTTAAATATAATTGTTAACTCTTATTTTATGTCATGTCGTGAACGCTCTAAATTTATAATTTGTTATGTTCATTATAATATTATGTAATATAAATAAATTTGAATTGAATTGAATTTGAATTAAATTATAATATCGACATTTTTTGTAAATCTTTGAAGCACATACTAAAAGAAAAAACGTGAAAATATATTAGATGGACAGGATTTGAACCCGAATTCATTAGTTTTTGGCCAATGTGCATTATCAATTTAGCCACGTATGCCCTAACTAATAGTTTTACAACTGGAACGCTTCTCAAATCTCTCAAAAACTAAAATTTAGAGAGATTTGGATGCCAGCTATGAATCAAAGTAAGTACTTACTTATTTTTTGTACAATGGTTCAAACCACAAAAGCCGATAGCCGATAAAAACGAAGTTTTGTATTCGCTTCAGTTGCATTACTATTCGTTAATTTCGTTGTAATTAGATAAAGCGCAGGTGGATAAATTGGTAAAACACACTGGCCGGAATCCGATGGATGCAGGTTCGAGTCACTCGTGTCCGACGCCATGTTTGTTTAATATTAGTTTAATTTAATTTTGTGAATTATTCGCTGAATAAAAAATGGTAAAACAAATAAATTGTATAAATTGACAATAATTGTATTTAAAATTAATACCTAATTTGATGACTCCATTAAATGCATTATTTTGAAACACCATGATAGTAAAAATTCTCACATCTTTCAATGTACGGGTGAATGCTTTTGTCGTATAAGTTATTAATTTAAACCACAGAACAGGTAATTTTATATTTTCAATAGCATAAATTTAATATTAGATTTAATTCGCATGAGTCACAAAGAGACCGATAGCTTTGTCGATAGCTTAGAGCGGTGTTTCCATGCCAATGTGTCGCGATTTTTTTTCGAAAATTATTATGTTAAGTGAAATTTTTGTTATTATTTCAAGCAAAACTATTTATTTTAACAACACCGTGGTGTATCGCCATAAAATCGTCATAAGTTTGTTAAAAAAACACCGGTTTATAATATCATGTTAACCTTCCCTTTACGACGCTAATAAATTCCGTCCGTTCCGGTGGTCACCTTAGCTTACCAAACGAGATTGACAACATTACAGTTAGTAAAAGGAACATGTCTAGTTTAGCAATATAAATAAATCTAATAAGGTTTCATCATAATAATTATTTTTTATAATTTTTTTATTTATAATATGATCAAAAATACAACAAAACTTAATCAAAATCATACAAGTATTTCTATACATTCTTACTAGGGATTCCAATCCCGGGATCCCGGGATCCCGAGCTATTTTCGATACCTATGAATCCCGGGATTGATTTTTTTATCAATTTTTATGGAAAATAAAATAAAAACGAACATAATATAACAGAAAAAATACTTTTAATAACAAATAACTACATTAGAAATAAACTGAGTTTGAATGAAGTTTGATTTATACCCATGTGTAGGTTGCCGATTCATTTTATTTTTTCACATAAATTATTAAAAATGAGAAAGATTGGAAAAAAAACAATGCTTCGTACTTTTAAAAAAGTAATTCCACCATGATATCATACGTTTTACGGCAGTTTCACATTTGGCTGACTAATTAGATTAATGAAGCGGAAAGGCCATAAGTACGCCATGATTATTTGCTTTACTATGTTAAATCTCGCTAATCCATTCATTATGTCTTTACTATCAGAAACAGCAATCTCATATTAAATTCACATTATTATTTATATTACAATATTATTTATCAATTAAACTTGTGTATTTCCAAGATTGAACGTATACAACATTAACAATAAATGTCTTAAATAGTATAAATTATACTAGATTTATTTTTGACCGATTTTATCAATGTTATTTGTAAATATAAAATTTTTATATTAACAATGGAAAAAAATGTCAATCCCGGGACCAGTCTCGGGAACCCGGGATTGTCAAATTGTAATTCCGAAATCCCGGGATCAGAATTTTGGCTCGGGATTGGATTCCCTAATTCTTACAGCCTACAAATCATAATACTATTTTTATCTCAACGCTTACTTTCATATCATAACAATCACAATAATTGAGTAAGTCTACCTTTGACGCATACACTTTTAGATAATAATATATCACTTTGTTCGTAATGGAATGCGACGATCTGTGAGCAATGTGCATTTATAATTTATTTTTGTCAGGTAAATGAAATCTGACAGATATCTATCAATTATATGTATTTACTGGATAATGCTATCGATATTGAAAATAATATCATTTTAATTATATGTAGCATTAAATATTCTAGAAGTAGCTGAAATATGACGATGATGCAGTCCATATTAGCTGAAATATTTTCAGTTTAATGGGATGGGTAACCTAAAGTGACAGACATTACAGTTACGGTTACACGCAAATTGTACGTAAAATATTAATTCACCGTGAGCTTTACTATCGGAAAGAGATGACCGTAGACAATACGGTCTCCAATTTTATTATATTCAATATGAACATTAATTCAATTGTCATAGGTGATTTTGGCAAATTCATTAATTCAAGAATGAAAACCAAACCTAACCTAACCTAACAAATAATCCAGTATATCGGTTATTTTCAAAATCTGTTTGCTGCTGGTTTCCTGTAAAGTGTAAACCGACCAGAACCGTGTTTTATTTAGACCTGAATTTTTATGTCAGTACTATACAACCCAAAGAGGTTGGACGGTCTTTAATATACGGCGATATATTTTCGATACGACGTTTCACGGCGAACTACATACGTACAAGTTTCCGGACACGTACAGTAACATGGGTATTAATAATTTTCATTTCAAATACACAAGTTTTTAGGCAGATGAATTGCGTCAACTCTCTATAATTATGAAAGTTTCATTACAGAAATGCAATTCCTTCACGATAAAAAATGTACTCTGTTTCAACAACAGCTTGGGAACCCCTTATTTAGGCATAAAAAATAAATTTCGTCGAACTCTATAATTAATTGAAAACTTTAAGTCTTGGTGAATAACAAACTTATCATTACTCTATAATTACAAAGTAAAACTAATGCTAAATCTGTTCACAGCCTTTGTAAATGTTTGTATTGATTTCAGTCGATTTTCAATCAGACGAAATCTCACCCTGCAATCATTTGGAATTTACATATACTGCAAGCTATATTAGAGAATGTCTACAGATGCATCAACAAATATTCATGTTAGTAATTAAATATTATTATTTAAAACCTACCATGACGCAGTGGCAGATCGTTTTTCTTTGAATTCGTGGGATGCGAGTTAAAATCCCACGCCTGGCTAATTTATACACATTAATCAATAACTCAGTTTTATGTTATTATTAACGATTTATTAGTTTTGAATGAATTAAGTTATGTACAATTTCGGATTGCATATATAGTAGATTATATTTAAAAGAAACCATAGTTACACACCAGTGGCAAAGACCCCATTCTAGACGATTATTTAAAGCCTACCTTCTTATTAAAACATATTTTAACATAACGCCCGACCTGACTTTAACCTGTAAAAACTAGATTCGCGCAAATGTGCTTTAACCAATTATGGCCACGGACATCCTACTTAATTATGACGAATTTAAGTAGTAGTTCTTACATGAAATTCTTATCAAATTGCGTTAATGTTGCAAAATTATCCCATACTTTTAGTGAGAAACACATTTTAATATAATGTTACTGAGGTGAGAGTTCTTAAAAGAAGTAATTTGACTATGTGAATTTTAAATAAAAAAGAATATATGTTTTGGACAACTTATTTTTTGCCTTTCTTACCAAGTCAGCGTTAAAAACTGCTGACGGCTTGTGAATCCATAAATAAATAAATAATACTTAGGTATTAATTTGAGAAATTGGTTCACACGGATCCGATGATAGTCACAAATACTTAAGAGATGTTTATATAATACCCAATGTCCTCTAGATCAGTGTTCTTCAACCTTTTAACACCCGCGGCCTGGTGAACATAGGAGAGATATTTCGCGGACCGGTATTAGCCAGAAATAATAACCATTATTTATAGAATTTTATTTATTAAATCTTATGTTTTAAAATTATAACTTTTGGTTAGTGCCACATCTGATGCTGCTTTTTTGTAAGCAAAATTTATATACGTGGTTGCAGCATTGTTTCTGAGAGACAAAGCGCTGCATTAACATCTATTCAATTTTTCTGTTTGGTTTTTATTACTGATATAGAGAAAAATTCTTTTCATATAAATTGGAAGTCTAAAAAATTACCAATAATCTGATCTTTATAATTCAGAGATAGATATTCTTTATCAAGGGATACCCAACATTTAGACAATGATTGAATTTTATGTCTGGACACCAGAGTGACATCAGAAGATATCTCAATCAGTTTTTCTTTCTCACGAAAATCAAGTGCGCATGATTTAATATCTTTCAAAGAGGGATTATCAATCCAGAGGTTAGAGGGTCCGCCTTTGCGTAGATCTTAATTTTCAGAGAAATATTTATTTAAGTTCTCAGCTAACGCTTTTAAAATATGTTGGTTTATGATATTGAATATGACTTTCTGCTTAATATCAACAGCATTCAAAACTTCGCCCAGCATTTCGTCTAGTGAAAATTTTTCTAATCGTGTAGCGATATAATTGGTTGATAGTATAGTGAAAGCTTTCGCGGACCGGTAATAAATTCTTGCAGACCGGCGCCGGTCTACAGACCACCGATTGTAGAACACTGCTGTAGATACTGTACCCGAAAAATACTTATTAATCGTATATTTTGTCGTTTTTAGTTTTGCAGATAATATAAATACAGTGTATAAGATGGACTGTCTTTGTGAAATTATCGTCAGTACATTAGTGGGATGCGTATCGCTCTTTCAAGTGATGGAGGTCAGTAAAGTGTACTATTATAATAATAGGTACCATGCCGTACTTCAATATTTATTTATTTATTAATAATAAAATGTTGCAAAAAAACTATGTTCATATTTCAATCGAATTCAATCGAATTCAATCGGATTCAATCGTCAAGAGTTGTATAACCAAAGAGACAAAAATCCAGACAGTCATAATATAATATTGTCACCTCAATAGTGCAACTAGATAACTCTGATTAAATTTGGTGATTGTTGTAAATAAAAATGGAAAATTGTGTTTCTCTAATTATTGGGAACAATAATTAAAGGTGCTGTTCGGTTATAAGGAATACAGCGGAAAACACATTTTTAAAATACCCGATATACTGGATTATTTGTTAGTTTGGGTTAGTTTAGGTTAGGTTAGGTTGGGTTAGGTTAGGTTAACCTAACAAATAATCCAGTATATCGGGTATTTAAAAAAAAGTGTTTTCTGCTGTAATCCTTATAACCAAACAGTACCCAATTAAATAATGTTTAATTGTATGAAAAAATATTGCAGATATATTATTTTATTTATTTAATACATCTATAGTTTTAAAATTATCTATTATTTTCAAACATAAAAACTAATACAGTTCCCATTAACTTCTGACTTACCTAGTTTTATCATTTGGAGAGAATGAATAATGTAGAATCATGTTCAATAGCTAACTCAAAACAGTGAAAATCAAGTTATCTAGTTGTAGTATTGAGGTGACGATATACTAGTCGTGTTGATCTTCAAGTAGTCTGTGATTTGATATCTATTTAATAACTTAAACAAACTTATTATATTTGGCTGAGGGCATTGGGGCTATACAAACTAAACTACACCGCTTGTTCTTCATCACCGTAAAGAAATACTCAAATTATTCATCGTGCGTTTTGGTCTTAATTTGGACACACATCGAGCTACTTAACTGTATAAATAGCTTACGTTAATTATTTCTGGACATGCTCCGCAAATAGAAGATATACGGACTACGTGTCACGTATTTATCAATATATTGTAAAGTTAATTATAATCTATTTTTTTATTTCAGATTAAAAATGAAACACTGTATGCAATTTACCTATATATTGGATGTTGTATTCTTCAAATATTTGTATATTGCTGGTATGGTGACCTTATGAAATACAAAGTAAGTTCGAGCTAATAATGCTTAATATACATATTTTATATTACCTAATATAATAATATATACCTACGACGGCGGAGCGGCTAACGCCTCAGCTTATAATGTCGTGGGCGCCAGATTCGAATGCTGGGTCTGGCAAAATACATATTGTTTTTCAATGTGTGTTTAGAGTCAGAGCATTGACCTAATAGGTTGAGCAAGTGGTTAATATCCTTTTCTCGTAGAAACAAAAATCTGTTAATACAAACTTCCACTCAATGGAGGCAGATATTAGGATCTTCTTAGGATCGGACATAATCAAATATATATATATATATACTACACGATACACAATATTTAATAATGCTAAATTCTTATTGTTTAACACATATATTTTTTATTATTTTTGAGAAATTTGCAGTCATAGACAATAATATTATGCGGTATGTTCTGTATTTGATAAAATTAAACTACAATATACCCACGGAGGCCACGCGGCTTAAGCGTTGTACTATAGCGCTGTGGGTCCCAGGTTCAAATCCTGGGTCTGGCAAGTACACATATTGTTTTTCAATTTATCTGTGAGTCAGGGTATAGCCCTAATAGGTTGAGCAAGTGGCTGACATTCATTTCTCGTAAAAAACAAAATCTGTTAATACAAACTTCTACTCTGTGGAGGCCCATAAGATCCTATTAGGATCGGACATGGTTGAAAGAATAAAAAAAGAATATAAAAAAGAAGCTGAATTACTACAGATTTATTTGCATAAAATATTAGTAAGTTATTTGTATACAGTATGACGTCTGTGTGTAGGTAAAGACAGGTGGCTCTATTAGAATATTTTTTAACTTTGATACAAATTCTAAATTCAATACTTGAACACCAACTCTTTATTTGTCAATATTATAATGTCCTTAATAATCTATTTTTCTTAGAAGGTATGCTTCAAGTTTAAATACTCGCCTAGTATAGTGCCTTTGCCACTGCCTCCTAAACAACCTTTCGTTATTAATTAATATGTATTATAATGTTAAATTATCATAATATAGATATTTTTTAGAATTATTAATAACCATGTCCTTGTTTTTTTGTACAAGGTGGATGTTAGTAATTTTGAATAATCAAAAACATCCAGGCTTTGAGAAAAACACATAAATATTTATTTATTTATTTGAAAAAGACACGTTGAGTACATAACAAATTATTAATTTAGGTCGTTCAGAACATGACATTTAGAATAAAAATTACAAGTAATCAGTTCAGAAAATCAGAAAAAACAAGGTAGAGGAAAAAAAAGAAAGCAAAAATAGTTTTATACAAAAGAAATAAAATAAAAAAAACAACAATAATTCAAAAAATACAAATTAAACAATAAAATAGAATTTAAAAAACAGAATATATAATGAATCGCCAAAAATATCTACATCTCTAGGGAGTGCATTGACCAGCCGCACAGCCCTCGCTATTGGTGCCTGGTGAGCCTGACATGAGGAAACAGCTTTCACCCAAAATAGGTCATGGTTGCGACCACGCATGTAATTGACGGGTTCTAGAATATCGGGATTGAAAATGACACCACGTGAGAGCAGGGAAAAATGCTTTAAGAGCAGAAGTGACGAGCTTCAAGAGAATGAAAGGCGAGCATATCTTGAAGAAAGTTAGTCGGAAAAGACTCGTTTGAGAAGGTGTCAAAAGGAAAATAATTATAAACTTTAAAATAGAAATGACGAAGAATTTTTTCTGAACACGCTCTAACACAAGCTTATAGGAAACCTCACAAGGACTCCAGATGATGGAGCCATACTCAAGAATACTCCATACTAACGACACATAAAGTGTACGTAAAACAGTTGGATTCTTGAATGACTTGGCTTGTCTCATGACGAATCCTAGAAGCTTGCTCGCACGCAATGCCGTAGAAGTGATGTGCGAGCGAAATGATAAACGTGAGTCAAACAATATGCCAAGATCTTTAATTTCTGATTGACGCTTCAGTAATCTATTTGCCATATTATACTTGAATATAATTGGAGATCTTGATTTCGAAAAGCTAATACACACACATTTATCATTACTCACCGGGATCACACTCAGAACTCTCGGGTGGAAGAGAGCCGCCTAGTATTATAATTATAATTAATCATTCAATCCTTGTAAGGAGATCCCGATATTGGTTTATACCGCCCATTATAGTTAGAATCAATACCCCTTTCGTGAGTAAGCATGTATCTTTGACACAAAATAGTTATGTGATTGAATTTGTTTTATAATTTATATTTTTATCTAATAATTACAATCAAATTACATACATCAAAATTTTATGCGAGAATAAAGAACTTTAGGGTACTGAATATTCCGCACTAGGGATTGCAATAACGAATAAAAATACCAATACCGGTATTTCGGTATGTACTATTGAATGCCGGTAGTTCGGAATGTACTATTGAATACCGGTATTTCGTTATGTACTATTGAATACCGGTATTTCGGTATGTACTATTGAATACCGGTATTTCTTTATGTACTATTGAATACCGGTATTTCGTTATGTACTATTGAATACCGGTATTAATACCGGTATTCGTGAAATATATGAAAAATATAGAAATATCTACCAATAATTAATATATTATATATAAAAATCTTTTTGAAATATTAATATAATAATATAATATAATATAAATAATATATATCTAAATACGTACATATTATAATATGTAATAGTAAGATTAAGGTAGAGACGTTTATAAATACTTAGTAGTTGAATGATTGGCAGTTTTCCTTTTCGAAATTACATACATCAAAATTTTATGCGAGAATAAAGAACTTTAGGGTACTGAATATTCCGCACTAGGGATTGCAATAACGAATAAAAATACCAATACCGGTATTTCGGTATGTACTATTGAATGCCGGTAGTTCGGTATGTACTATTGAATACCGGTATTTCGTTATGTACTATTGAATACCGGTATTTCGGTATGTACTATTGAATACCGGTATTTCTTTATGTACTATTGAATACCGGTATTTCTTTATGTACTATTGAATACCGGTATTTCGTTATGTACTATTGAATACCGGTATTAATACCGGTATTCGTGAAATATATGAAAAATATAGAAATATCTACCAATAATTAATATATTATATATAAAAATCTTTTTGAAATATTAATATAATAATATAATATAATATAAATAATATATATCTAAATACGTACATATTATAATATGTAATAGTAAGATTAAGGTAGAGACGTTTATAAATACTTAGTAGTTGAATGATTGGCAGTTTCTTTTTCGAATGATCTTTCAATAAATTTATATTATGAAGTGATCTTAATATTGTAATATTATGATAGATGTATAATATTATTTGCCTCACTGATAATTCCACATAATGTTTAATTAGTTTTTGTACTTTTTACACTTACACATCTAATGACAATGGAAGTAAACTAGACATTGCATAATCCGAAAAAAATGTACATTACTGTTTATGTTAGTTAATACATTTTGTTTCCTCTTTCAATATCGAATATATCGGTATATATCTCTGATTTTTAAACCCGGTATTTCGGTATCGAAAAATACTGAGATATTGGTTTTGAAATACCGGTATTGCAATCCCTACTCCGCACCACACATTGAGTCGTTATGTATAGAACTGCGGTGTGAAAACTCTCACGTCCATTCTGTCTGGAGGTTTTCGCGCTTAGAATAACGAGGACGCCGTACGATTGATCCGTCGAAGCCTTAAATTGAGTCGGCGCTAATGATTTAATCAACGGATTGAGGAATTCTGTGGCTTTGTTCGTGGGACGCCGTAACGCCACTAATTAGAGGGGGAAGCTTTGATTGTTAATTTGCGTGGGATACGGAAATGTGACGTCACTTTTTCAGGCCACAGAAGCTTGCAGGTGGAATTTATATACACAAACATGTACATGTTTGTATATGTAACCCTTAGGACAGAATCGAAATGGGGATGAAAAATAGAGTCAATGTCATGTATGTATGATTTTACATAAAATCGTTTAAGTAAGTACAGGTTGTATATTTAAAGTATCATGTATTTTAAAGGCAATAATTATTCATCTTTTAATTGTGTTCATAATAGAAATATTATTTGAAACTTCTACATGAGCAGGTAAAACGCTACCGTTCAACCACTACAACTGACCGCGTCATCAAACAGAAGCGTTAGTTTATAAAATTTTACTGTACCTATATAATATCCTTTTACTGTTAGCAAAAGAAAGCATTCGGAAAGCAGTCGGTGGTTGAAACGCCTCAGAAGGCGTTATTACCGCTAACGGGACAACTATGACATACTGCATGAAGCGATTGTACTACCATACCGATAGTTTGATAAAAGAAGTACCTATATTAAAATCATCGGACTGTATATACTAGGTTGCAAAATATTATATTTATTATGTATTTTTTTATTGGCGTTTGCTATTGACTTGTTATTTTGAAGAAATCACTACATTTTTTGCACGGGTATTTTTTCATGATTTAAATATTACTATCTCAAAGAATATTCAAATAATATAAAATATACTTCAAAATATAGATTCATAAATTCTGTAATCATAATAAATAAAATAAACTATTGCAGATATAATTGTAAATATTATATTTTTTTAACTTGTAACACCTTAGTAACATACCGATTGAGAAAGTTTTTGAAAAAAATCGTTAGTCGAGTGAGATCCAAATTCATATGACATTGTTTCGTATATCGGTTGTAGGGATTGCAATACCGGTGTTTAAAAAACCGGTATTCCTGTATTTATCACTACCGAAATACCGGTTTTAAAAATCTATAATACCGGAATTTTCGGTATTAAGAAAAAAACATTCGTTTACGTTTTTGAAAATGAATTTAATGTTATTTCTTCATTACTTTGTACTGTTTTGCTTATTAAATTGAGTGTATTAGTTATATATATATGCTGCTAAAATGCAAATATGTTGACTGAATCCAACAGATGTGAAATAATAATAAAACAAAATCTATCAAATATATTTCATAAAATTGTTGCGATGAATTAACAAAATATTATTTGTTTTTTTATATGTTCAATTATAATATTACTTTATAAGCGTTGGATTTAGAAGCTTTTCCTGCATCCAGACTTATTTGCACTTGATGAACTAGTATTCTGGACGTCTTATATATTCAAATAAATATATTCAAATTATTTGTAAGAATCACCAGTTCTACAATATTATGATCGATACAATATGTCAACATAATAAATATAGGTTGGTAGGTGGTTGGGCTAATTATGGTGACCGTCATTCCTTATTTCCCACCTACATCAAATCCTTATTTATTATTGTCGCAAGACCAGGCGACCAGCAGTCACGGGTCATTAGTCGACCGTGATTGGAGATCCATTCAGTGTCACCCACTGCAAAAATTGCAACCGGTAGGTTTTTGCTATAAAATAATGTTTTAAAGAGATTTTAATAGGCATACTTCTGATTTTTTATATATTTTAATGAATACCGGTATTAATACTGATATTAAAAAATATAAATTATTTGGTATTGAAATCCCTAAGCGGGTGAGTACTTTATCAATTAAGCTAACAACTCAAGCGATCTAATATATGAGTTTGAAACCATCTTTAAGGGGGGGCATGCTCAGCGTAGGTCAAAATGGAGCTTTTATTCTATTTTCAAAGCATGATCCTTGACATTCCTCAAACGTTGTAGATAATCTATTTATATAATTTTTAAGCCTTATTATCCTTTATATTTATTTTAAACATTTGATGACTGCATAAAGTTTTTTTATTACATAAAATAGTATTCTTTTAAACCTCTCGCTCTAATGTTTTAGAATATAGTCATATTTCAGTACATGCATGTGCAGTGGTGATAATTTTTTTTACATTTATTCATTTTTAAACGCATTTATAAAACCATTAGTATAATTTATGTCGACATTATTATAGTGAAATATTTACGATAAAAAATTATATTGATAATCTCTGTGATCCCAAATTTGACAAGAATTAGGCATTTTATTATTCAAAAAATGAGCAAGATTAACACATTTAAAGATAATTCTAAAGATACTAATTATAAGCTATGTCTTTGGCCATTCGAGTGTGATAAACATCCTACGAATAATGATTGCTTAATAATAATTATTGACCTAAGAATAAGGTAGTGTTTTTTTGAAATACGCCATTTCTTTTGTCACCCCCCAGTGGTTAAACTACAACATACGGCCGTAGCCATAAATTAACAAACTATAATTGAAGTAGGGAGTAAAATGATGTTAACGCGCGTGTTTTTCTTTATACTTACTTACATTATTATTTTCATTTTGATTTATATACATCACTATTTCCGTTTTGACTCTGTCGTGGGATTATTGCAGAATTAATGGCTGTATTTTAATGAGCACTTTTATGATTGGTGCAGACTCGTAGAGACTAGAAGCGGTCAAGCGGTATTGATTAGTGACCATTTATGAAATATACAGATTCGTTTTATAGAAAATGGCGTTACGTGCGGTTTCCGTTTTATAATGGTTATTATTGATTACTACAATTAGTGTTGAATAATATTTGATATGGGTAAAAAATGATATTATATGTATGTATATAATGTTTGGTCTAAGGTAGGAGGAAATATTTTTTCAAAGAGTGGTTGTTAGCCATTCATTCGCCATACGATCTTATTAAGATCGGACATGGTCGAAAAAAAAGAAATTAATTATTCATAAGAAGAACAGTCAGTTCAGTAGCTCAATTCTTGTCCGGAAACTTGTACGTATGCAGTTCGCCGTATCACATTTCACCGTGAAATGTTATATCGGAAATATATTATGTACGTATATTGGAGACCGTCCAACCTCTTTACGTCGTATAGTACTAACATAAAATTCATGTATAAAATATAAAACACGGTTCTTGTCGGACTTTACAGGAAGCCAGCAGCAAACAAATTTTGAAAATAGCCGATATACTGGATTATTTGTTAGTTTAGGTTTGGTTTTCTTTCTTGAATTTATGAATTATGCCAAAATCAGCTATGAAAATTTAATTAATGTTCATATTGAATCTAATAAAATTGGAGACCGTATAGTATACGGTCATCTCTTTGCGACATGAAAGCTCTCGGCGAACTGTGCCACCGTGAAATATTTTATGTACAATGTACATGTAACCGCTCAATTTGTATGTTATTTATGAGGCTCGTCAAATTATGTAGGTATTTTCAATTTAAATAAATCGATATTTTTAAGTCTTTTTTACATTCAGTCTTGAATACAATATAATATTGCAAGGTACCTAATTTACTTTGTATATTAATGCTAAATAGAAAGTACGAAATATCTAAATTATTGTTAAGTATTAGAAATTTTATGCAGGCATCTATAGTTTAAGGAACGTGCCTCAGAAGAGAAAATGATTGGCAAACGTTTTGCTATAAAATCGGTACCTACATAATCATATCATATTTTTTTACCATTTGCAAAAAAATATGTCTTGATTATTTTCATTAAGTCATCCAAATGGCCAGAATGTCTCCCAATAAATCTTTTTCATACTTTCATTGACTTCAAAATAATGTTTATAATAATTTATAATAATAATGCCCACGATGGCCGAGTGGCTAACGCGTCGGTTTATAATATTGTGGGTCCATGGGTTCGAATCCAGATCTGGCAAATACACATACTATATGTCAGTAGCGAATGGTGGTGGAAGGCTGTTAAGATCCGACATTAATAGTGCACATTAAACTTTGTTAGCCAAACGTATTTGTTTTTATTGAAAACTAAAACTACAATAATTTACAGAAAATTTTGGTTATTTTTTTTAATCAATTAATTCCTGCCTAAACCAAACCAGTTTTGGTATTCTTTGGGCGACACGACAAATTGTACATATTTTTTCATTCAAAGTTATTTGTTTTCGTTTCGATTAAAAACACATATCGTCGTTGAAACTAGAAAATTGTGTAACTCCAAAAACACTACTTTACAGGAGAGACAAAAAACATTATGGTTTCCTATACAAATGTATGGTTTTGGAGTGAAATCATCCATGATTTAACAATGATACAATTTTTCTGGAATTACAAAATTTGCAAGACGGATAGATATTATCAACGGCCACTAGATGGCATTCAAAGTCAATTTTCGATTAAAACGGAGTTACATAATTTTCTAGTTTTAACGACGATATTAGACGTTAATTTTTAAAGTTCATTAAGTCCTGCCTAAATATATTATTCTATCTACAAAATATCCAAAGTTGTGTATGATTTAATTGCATTATTTTAAATATTTTATAGATTGACTATTATGACTTGGTTTTAATTGAATTTTAAAAACTAACCAACATCATCTGCCGATTGTATTCTTATTAGAATGACAATATTACGGCGGACCTTAACAGCCCACCTCCAACCTTCGCAACTGCTATGTTTCAATGCGTATATAGAGTCAGAGTATGTACCTAATAGGTTCAGCAAGTGGCTAACATCTATTTCTCATAAAAACAAAAATCTCTTATTACAAATCTCCACTCTGTGGAGGCCCATATGATTTTCTTATGATTGGACATTTAAGGCCTACTTTTTTGGAAAATGTAAAATTATAATTATATAATAAGATCTGCAATGATTTTTTCTTTATTTTTTTTTCTAGAGTTTGGAAATCTGTGAGGCATTTGGAAGGTGTCCTTGGTATCTATTACATCCGTCACAGAGAAAGGTTTTTCAGTTGATGCTATTGAGGGCACAAAAGCCTATTACGTTATCTGCTGTTTTTACTGATTTGTCTCTGGAATGCTTCACGTCGGTAAATAACATATATATATATATTTTTTTATTAAATTCTACAGTAAAAATCGCACAAATAGTCACCTTACTATTAAGACCTCGCAAGTCCAATATTATGAAAAAATGAAGTTTGTTCGACAAAATTTAAACAAAAAAACATTTCAAATCATATCAAAACCTCGGTTCTCTAGCCACTAAACTATCCATCGATCGAAAAATTTTAAAAACTCGTAGATCTCGTGATTTTAAACATGGAATTAAAACCTCGTATTTCACAATCAGTGTTAGCAGATTCATCGATTAGAGAGGTGTTTAAAATATTGTTTTTATGACATTGTTTCCTTTCCCTCAACATTCTTCTCAAACAGACTTACGAGGTTTTAATAGTAAGGTGACGAAATGCTTGTATACGACCCAAAATTATATTTACATACTAGCTGACCCGGCAAACGTTGTTCTGCCATCTAAATTATTTCTAGTACATATTTTGGTTGTTAAATAAAAATAACGAATGTATTGTAAGTGTGTTGGGATGAGATCTATGACAGAAAGAGGAATGGAACACTGTAGACGATGACCGCCGATAACATATTCATTGTTTGATCTCTTAAAAGTTAAATGTAAAGTGAAAAAAAATTATAATTTTTTTATCCTAAAGTAGGAAAATGAAATAAAGAAAATCAATATTAATTTTGAAGAGCAATTGAGTGTACAATATTTTTTATCAGTCCGTCTTTAGCCAACACGAATAAGCTCGATGGTTTGCCCACGCGAGAACATGCCACGTACAATTGTCCGTGTGAAAAACATGGTGTGCCCAGATCTAAGCCGCAAACAGACATCGTTTGGCCTTGCGACTTATTGATTGTCATTGTGAATGCCAATCTAATAGGAAATTGAACGCGTTTGAATTCAATTGGCACGTCTGTAAGAATCATTGGAATTCATGGCAGCAAAACATTTTCGGCTCGGAATTTGCTATTCAAAATGGTGGCTTCGATAATGTTTTTCATCAATTTTTTACTGACCAATCGCGTGCCATTGCACAGCCGTGGTGGGTTCAAATTCCAAAGTAAAATAACCGGAGATCCAACTTTCAGTCGTAGAAGGTGTGTTGACATGCCTGGTAAATCCAGTGAGTTCAAAAACTCTGTTGGATAATTTACAGCTTCGTTGACATCGCAAACTGTATCGATCGATTTGTATGATACCAAATCGCCTGGCAACGACTGCTGTATCTTGAAGTTTAAATCGTCAACGTCCACATTTTTTGCTGCCAACATAGGTCTTTCTGCTAGCCACGCATGATTGATGTATTGTGTGCGTACATCGGGAAATATGCGGTCAATGAGAGCATTTTGCGAATCAACGATTCTGCAGAAATTAGTGGGCAATTTTATGCATCCAGTATTTTCATAGACAGCAACTTTTCCATCGCCGATATCTAACAATTGGTTCGAGAATGTGTCAGCAGATGAATCTTGTAGCATTTGCACGCGCATGTTTATTTTTAGCTGGACTTTTTTAACATTACGCCACAGTGGCGATGATTTCAAAGCGTTGATCTCATCAGCGTACGTTGAACGTGGAATGATGGGAAGTGTTTATCTGAAATCACCTGAAAGGAGTAACAGAGTGCCGCCGAATAGTTTGTCGTTGTTTCTTATATCTTTGAGTGTTCTGTTCAACGCCTCAAGAGAATGTTTGTGTGCCATAGTGCATTCATCCCAGATGATAATTTTGCATTGTTTCAGCACTGTGGCCATGGACGATTGTTTTTTTATGTTGCACATTGCGTCTGGGTTATTATGAATATTCAGTGGCAGCTTAAATGCTGAATGAGCTGTTCTGCCTCCATCCAATAAAGTTGCTGCAATGCCAGATGATGCAACAGCCAATGCAATGCCATTATTTGATCGTATTTTGGCGAGAATTAGCGAAATGAGAAATGTTTTGCCAGTTCCACCTGGTGCATCCAAAAAAAAGAATCCACCTTGTCCCGCCAAAACTGCCAGCATAATGCGGTCGTAAATGATTTTTTGTTCATGAGTCAGTAGTGGGACATTGCGAGTAACAATCGCTGCCATTTCTGCAGTATCGTACTGCAGTTCACGATTCATTTCGGTGTCCATTAAATCAGATTTAATGCACGATTACACAATTCGAAAAATTAGGTGAGTAGTTTTTGGTGGATTTATGGCACGCTCAAATGCTGTCTCGTTGGTGAAAAATACGCGCTGGCCGTTTTCAAGATGGACGGCTAAATGTATAACTGCTGGGTCCCGTTCATGAATTGGGAAACCAAAGATACGCCAGACAGCTTCATTGGAGCTGATGTACCGGCCAATTTGGTAGCGCATTATTTCGTCGTTGTCATTCAATCGAGGAGCATTCAGATCGGTATTTGGAAATTGAAATACAGCCATATCGCTGCCTTTATTCACATACTTGCAAATGTATTTGATGCTCTTCACCGAACTGCAGAACTCAACATTAATATGAGCATTGAATGTTTTGCTCAGCAGAGGCGAATATGGTACCACCCAACGATTGTCAATGTCAATGTCTGCGTTGTTGATATTTAGCGTAAATGATTGTCCGCCATTATCAGTATTTCTTCGACGATATATTGGATATCCGTCGACATTTGTGATCGTGTCGTTGGTGAAATGTTTAGGAAAACGCTTTGTACATGAAATGTCAAAATAACGCGACGCTTCTCGTGAATTCTTCTCGGACATAGCGCCATCTGTCATTCAACAACATAAATAATTTCGTTCTGTTTGAAATACGAACGACGGTTCATTTGTTCATACAAATATACTAAAATCGCGATTAAAAAATGGGAGGGTGGAAGTAGGAAGGTAAAAATTTTGGGTTATAGGTATTTTTTGATGCCAAATAAAAAAAAAATACAAAAAAAAAATTGTCAAAAAAATAAGAAATTTTTTTCTGGATAGAGATACCCGAATCACCTAGCGGTATGAAATATACTTGTTGACCTATTCTTATACCTAACAAATATACATAAAAAAAATCATAAAAATCGGTCGAGCTTTAAAGAATTTTTTTTCTGGATAGAGATACCCGAATCACCTAGCGGTATGAAATATACTTGTTGACCTATTCTCATACCTAACAATTATACATAAAAAATTCATAAAAATTGGTCTAGCGGTTTCGGAGGAGTTCGACCACAAACATCGTGACACGAGATTTTTATATATATAGAGATTATGATGTTTATCAATTAACATAAGAATTTGTGTAATTAGGGCGTCCAAAGACGCTTTGGGCACTTAACCGATTAAAAGTTTCCGTATGTTGACTGAACGAGAAGAGCCACTTACAAAACGTACATATAGGTCGTAGTTGTATCTTTGTTTCCACCCTAATTATTGTGTATCATTGATGTATCCAAAGATACCACACAGCACACTCTGCTCAAATGAGTACAACACTCTTTCCATGCTTTAGTCTAATCTAAGAGATATCCGAGTCATTTATGATAACTAGTGTTAGTTGTAAAAGATGAATTTCAAGTGTCGTAGTGATGTATCTATAGTCTAAGGTCGTAGTTTTCGAACGTAACACCTTCATTAGAGCGAATCGATATCTGTTGTCTATCATAATTCTCCTCTTAATTTAGATTTATAGGCAACTCTCGCTGTTAATATAGAGGACCCAAGGTACACGAATTCCTTGATCCTCTCAAAAGTGCTGTATCACAGGGAAGTCTGGCCCTCTTGATACAACCATATAAATTCTAATGGATTCAAGCTCTGTACTATTCCATTTAAGTCGTTTTTTGCGACCCGGGTTTCGCCTTTCGGCATCTTCAGGCGCCGTGTACACTCACCAAAAGTAAACACACACAGTACTATCGCTCAAGGGTAATTAATGGAATTTCAATTTAAATTCTAATGAATTTAAGTTTTTTACTATTTCATATGAGTCGTTTTTTGCAAATCGGGTATCGCCTTTCGACATCTTCAGGCACAATGTGCACTCACCAAAAGTTAAATACACACTGACAACAAATACAGTTAATTCTAACTTACAATGAAGTAGGTAAAAACTTTATCACCTATCTATTAAGTCGAGGATCACAATAAAAAAAGATAACAAACAAATTATAAATAGTTAAAGTGTTATAAAAAAACCCCCTATCACGAATATGTAATACAATCATTAATAGACGTATATATCGTCAAAACCCTAAAAATAGACCGTCAGATAATAATCAATTACACTACCTACATAAATTATATAAGTACATACTATATTATATAAGTTTGAATTAACTGTATTCATTGTCAGTGTGTATTTACCTTTAGTGAGTGCACATAGTGCCTGAAGATGCCGAAAGGCGAAACCAGGCTCGCAAAAAATGACTCAGATGGAATAGTAATAAACTTAAATCCATTAGAATTAAATTTGTTATTAGTATTTTGTGCATAATTACGTTGTCTGCACTCCTATTCAAATATAGGGCAGTCGATGATGACATTTCACACTTTTTGAGAGGTGTTACATAAATAACAGTCATCATCCCTTAGTTTGAATCTTTTTAGATGGGCACTCCATGTCCAGTTAATATATGAGTTCATCTTTCTTAGTTGCTTGTAGGTAGTTGTGATGAATACTTTTTTATGTACGTCATTAATATAAGGCTAAACAAAATGTCGAGAAGGAAAAACCGAGAAGGAAAAACAAGTGTGCTTTAAATTTAATGAATTTCTATGTATAGTTATGGTAACTGTGTAATTTCTTGAATTCATTTAATTTTTATTAAAATGTTAATGTTTTCTCATTTTTCTAGGTAATGAAATCGATGTACTCATACTACGCTGTACTGACGTCATCAGAAGATTAAAAATAAGTAAACATACCCCCCTCCCTCTACACACACATAATAGTTTAGGTATGTTTTGGGCGATCCGACAAAAATAGTGCACAATTTTTCAGTCATACTTATGTGTTTTCTTTGAATTAAGAATACATAACAGAGGGTGTTACTAATGTTATTATGTGTCATTATTGTTGTCTTCAGTAATAATAATTCTTAGTTTTAGGTATATTAGGTATGTGATTCTAGGATATAAATTCATTTATATTTTACGAGATACCTACATGAATACAATATGTTTCATTGAACTTATTAAGGCATTTCATATAAACAAATGGTTGTAATTGTTTTATCGTGGGGCCTTAAAAATCAGTCAGAGCGTCGCAATAGCGAAGGGTGGAGGTAGGCTGTTAAGATCCGCCATAAATAGTGCACATTGAACTTTGTTAGTCATACGTATATGTTTTTATTGAACTAAGACTACAATTTACAGATGGTGTTGGTTAGTTTTTAACCTGTCAATCAATCAATTAATAAATCAATTAAACCCTGCCTAAACCAAACCATAATAGTTTTGGTATACTTTGTGGGTGACGCGACAAAATTGTGCACACTTTTTCATTCATACTTCCCTGTCAAACCCTGTAAACAAACTATAATAGATGAAAATATTTTTCTATCTATAAAATATCCAAAGTAATGTATGAGTTTAATTGAATTTTAAAAACTAATTAACACCATCTGTAAATTGTAGTCTTATTTAAATAAAAACAAATACGTATTAACTGATAAAGTTTAGTGTGCACTATTTATGACGGATCTTAACAAACCACCTTTCGCCACTGGTGTGTCGGGTCTATGTCTATAAACCCATTGTTACTATGTATTAATTGAGTTAGCATTTTGCTTGGTAAAATTTCATTTTAAAAGAAATGAAAATCAGATGGGCCGTTTGCCTTTGCTTAAATACTATACGCATAGATAGAGACAGAATACATTTTCTTATTCGTTCAAACAATATTATGACTTTGTATACTTATTATTAATTGTAATACTATTAATACTTTGAAAACCCTAAGTGGGTTTTTTTTAATGGATATCAAAATTTACAAAATTTATCGAAAGTACAGTGTTCGAGTGCTTTGGTTATTTATTGGCATTATTAATCAATTAAAATATTATTAGTATAATTTTGTTAATCATGTGCTTAAATTATATTTAATAGTGGTGACGAAAGCATTAACAAATTTTCATTAATTATGTGATTAGTCTTGATAATGGTGTTACAACTGAAATAGCTATCGACAAACCTTTTTAAAAAACCTGTAGAATTTAATATTAATTATATTTTCATTTCTTTATTCCATTGTTACTAAATACGTAAAAAAGCAAATATATTATAAATGGAAGCTTTACTTATAAATTGTTATATTTTCAATTTGAATCCGGCTGAGTCAGTGAAATTTAGCGTAGGTACTTACAGGATTTATTAAACATAGTTCCACTTTGATCGTGAAGTTTCTTCTATCACTTCGACTATGGGTTACGTCACGAGGAATAGGGGAAAGTTAAGAAAGAATGAGGTGCATGGGGCGTTTGTAAATCCCATGAAATTGAAAACAAGGCGGCATCAGTGCATAGGCTTAAGGTGTATTGGCAAGTGCGAATAGTGTTCAGTGTACACCATGGATACATCGTACAGAGAAAGTTTTTCATGTATATATTTTATTTGTAATTTTAAAACATAAAATAATAAATATTAATTTTCATCCATGTCGGCTAAAAACTCCACATTGTATTTTCAGAAAATTCTAGGTTTTCCCATGCTACTCTACCTCAAGATATTTGATTTAGCATCTTTTTAGGAATGCAGTTGATGAATTTAATTTTTTCATCCGCTGTATTAATGATAGGGTGACCGGAAAAAACAGAACAAGACAAAACATAACCTGACAAAACAGAACAGTGACAAAACGGAACAGCCAGGGGAAAAATGAAACATTAATTTATGTGGAATCTATTTAGGTTAGGTTAGGTCATTATTTCATTGTACCTAGTCACCCAATCATTTTGAACATATTATATTGATAAAGATGAGATATCCTAAGTTTGCCGACAAAGTCCCGTTTATTTGAGGCTTTCTAGCGATTAGGAATGCAGAAATTAGGTATATAATTGAGGTATACATTGAAAATCTGTGCTATTAAAAATCTATCAACATAATAGGGATAGGACAGACAGAGGATATACAGACTGATTCATAAGTAGTTTATGGACCCCGGCCGGGTCAGCTTGATATAGTGTGACCGTCGCCCAAGCGATACTTCTGAATACCTGCCAAGTCGTGATACCGGCTCTCATCATTCATATAACTAATCATCATCATTCATCAACAGTGTATTGTATCCTCCACGTAACGTAAGCAATTGTACACAGTGACAAGATTTGTGTATAATACGCACTCCGTATTAGTGTATTAGTAAATGCCAGGCGCCTGATTTCATCAAATAATTCAAAATAATTCAAAAATATATATTCCAAATTGCAAGGTTACGTGTAGGGTAGTATACCGTCACGTGTCACGTGTCACGCACCGGGTACACAAATAATAACACATGAGTGAGAATACAACCAGACCACGGAGCCATCATCAACATCATAAAAGGTCAGTGTCTGGCATCTTGTAACCACCACCCTGGATCCGGAATCCACCATCCACCATCACCTTAAAATTATACAGTCCACTGCTAAACGCGTCACCACTAATTAAAAAAAACTTTAAATAAATATTAAGATTAATTGAAAGTGACATTTTCGTTGCACAAGCAGTGTTAGGGCGCACCCCGAAAGGTGTCTTTATCGGAGTATTTGAGGGCTTGAAGAATTTATGAAATCTTAAGGGATGAGTCGAGGGGAGATAAGATGTCGTGATTTTCCCGCTTTCCCGAGGATAAAGAATATGGGGACGCACCCCCCTCCTGCCACCCGAAAACTCACTAAAAACGTCTTAAAACGCACCGAAGAATAACCTATAAAAGTGTGGATGGCTATGGGATTATGCGTTATATCAATCCACTCATAGACAGAATCCATCGATAAAAGGTTTTTATGTTCTAAATTTATTTTCAATGCCTACATAAAGTAAGGAATTAGAGCAGGAATCATATAGTACGACGGAAGAAATGTCACATTTTGAAGTTATACTTCTTTTGGCGCGTTTGGGAAATCAGATCAGAGTGTATTTTTGGCGTGTGACATGTAACACATAATTTAATCAGCTGATCGCAATACCTTTATGCCACAGTATGACACAGTATGATAATATTATAGTTTAGAATCGTTCCGTTGCCTAGGCAGCGAATTTGTTATTGTCGGCCATTTGAAATTCCTTACGTAAACAAACGATTAAACGTCAGATTGATATTTGGTACTTTAAAAATAAAAACAACGAGAAATCATTATGTAATTTAGTAAAATAAGTAAAGTGTATATAAATAAACCAACGGCGTTCCAATAAGCGTTCTTTTTTCTTGAGTGTGTAATTTAACAAGATAATTAAGAGCTAGTCAAAGAATCTAGTTTATCACAAGTTTTGTTTTTGTTTTGTTACGCCAAAGAAGTATAACTTTTAACGCGCGTACATAAGTACATACACGTAATTTACGTTATTATTTATTTTATTTTATATTGAATATACATAATATTTAAAAATGTTAAATTATTATTGAAAATACGTTATTTTGAAAAAAATCCAAGAAATTTGTCACCGGGCGCCATTTATAATTATAAATTATAAAACTACTTCTTTTATTCAACGAATAAGACACAAGATTTCAGAATGTAATATTCTATATACTGAATATACATAATTTGAAAACATCTCATGCATATACACATAAGAAAAAATCATTTTCAAGAAGAAAAAAAAATACGAAACCCGACGGGACTTGAACCTGTATCTGCTAGATTCGTGCCAACATACTAGTACAAATTATTAGCAAGTATAAGTACGTATAAGTATTATTTATAAAAACTAAATAATGGAGTGATCCACGACGTCGGTTACTAATTGAGGAATTATTGAAACCTACCTTAATTTAACATAATAAAACCAATAGCCCACATTATAACGCAATTCGATAAGCATTTCATGGAACATGAATTGTAGTTATTTAATAAGATCCCCGTAGCTTTATTTAAAAATCATATTGTCGCGAATCCAGCAGATACAGGTTCAAGTCCCATCGGGTGTTGTATTTTTTTCTACAAAATGATAATTTTTTTTCTATTGTGTATATGCATGAGATGTTTTCAAATGATGTAGGTATATTCAATATATAGAATATTACATTCTGAAATCTTGTGTCTTATTCGTTGAATAAAAGAAAAGGTTTATTAAAATTGGGGTGTTAGTTTAGTTTAGATGTTTACAAATTATGTATACCCCTGTTTTACTTTGAGCAACGTTCGCTGTCAACTAAGCTGAACTATTTTTGACATTCTTCGATACAAACTTCTTTGAGAATGGCCTATGCAACGAGCACGAAATATCTAGAAAAAAAGGAGAAAAAACAGAAGATGACAGACCAATAACCACACACAATACATTTTACCTTGATAACAATACAATCATCTGCTTTGTAATTCTAACTAGGCATTCGAAATTCTTACTTTTTACAACGTTTTTCTTAGCTTGTATTCTTACTTTTCCGGTGGTTCTTTGTCCGGTACAAATCTCGCAATCGATTTTTAACTAACTTCCCGACTAGCTAGATATTTGCAACTTTTAGAATATATCAGAACACGATGCCAATGCATTTTTTTAAAATACTTTTAGCCATATTTAAGAAGAATTTAATTCATTTTCAGTTAATTCTATTTTGTATGAAAGGTTATTTTGACACCATTATTGGTTGCTAGGGCTGGGGCACTAGCAACTAAATTATTAATATATACGTGCGTTACTATGGAAATCAATATGACATGTCAAAATGACATTTCAGTATTATTTCTATCAAGCACAATTTTTTTTGATCGTTTAAGCTAGTCAAGTCAAGTTTATATGATTCAACAGAAAATTGAAAAACGTTGTATATAAAAAGTTCTTTTTATTTTGTAATTATTTAACTTTTCATTTAAAAAGCAGAAAGGAATAATTATTTAAAGATATTTTCGAATTCTTTAGCTGTTTTATAATATAAGCGTTTTTACGATTGATTTCGCGTTTGCCGGATTGGTCTTAAAGCCAAATGTTCATTATTAGTCCTTTCAGTTTATGTGAATTCAATAAGTGTTTTTTTCTGAATACGTCAAATATTACGTTAGCATTATTTTTTAGTGGAACGATCGCGAAATTATTATTTTGTCTACGTTTACCTAAGGATTATTTAAATTCAGAATTCAAATAAAAATATAGCACCGCTTTTCGCGCCTATATTTGCAGATGATATTTTTTTTATAGAGATAGAATCATTATGCTAAGTAAATCGATTGATTTAAAGTACATAAGCGAATATAAGAGATTTTTAATGTTATTTACATTGTCGGAAAAAATGCTTTAAGAAAATAAATGTTAAATAATTTTATTGAGATGCGTATATCTATAAAAAACAGATAAGTCCACAATTCAAATTCGGCAATAAACAACGTTTTTATGTCGTAGTAGATTTTTGAGTTTCCATCGTGTGACCCTCTTCCCTCGACGTTTCGGGCTCGTTGCAGAGGCCATTATCAAGATACAGGACACAAATTTGACTTTGAAACTAAGATATTGGGTCGGAATAAAGGATATTTCGCACGATTGGTAAAGGAGGCCATTGAAATCCATAGAAATCCTGAAAATATTAATAAGGATGATGGATTATCGTTAAAAACGTTATGACTTCCGGCACTATCAGCAAAATCTAATATTCGAGCCGGTATCTCTGGTCGTAACGATTGACACATTACTCTGAGCAACGTTTCATCTTAGCTAATCGGATTCCTTTTGACATTCTTAGAGCAACATTTACATTCATATACCTACACTACATTTCATCATAAAACATAAATCATCTCTTGATAATGGCCTCTGCAATGAGCCCGAAACGTCGAGGGAAGAAGGACACACGGTGGTAACCCAAAAATTTACTACGATAAAAAACAACCGTGAAAGCCTCAAACATTATATAACGTTTTTATGTTTCATACTTTTTTCACTGTATTGTATTTTCAAATTTAACTCATACTTCGATTTTTGGTTAACTAATATTGGACAAGAAAGTCGCATTTGTAGGTTAATGTATAATGAGGAGCTGTACATACTTTATGGGGGTGAAAAGATCATTTGGCATATGAAAATGCAGTAACTGCGCTGAATCGGCCACGTGCATAGAATGCCGGTAAGGTGGGCTATGTACCCAACCCCAGATGGCAAGAGAAGAGCTCGACGGCCGATATTGAGATGACTGGACTGCGCCATGAGAGATTTAAAAATGTTCGGTCAAAGCAATTAGAGAGGTCGGCGCTGGATCGTCCAGGATGGAAGAAGTTTTTGAAGGAGGCCAAGACCTGCCAAGGGTTGTGGTGCCATAAAAATGATGATGAATATTTGACATCGTCATCACATCAATTCTTACATTTATTTTTACCGGGTATACCATAATCAGTGTTTCAAAAACTGCGACATGATCAATATTAAAATTCAATCTAAACGATAAATATATACTTAATTTAAAAACACTTTGATTTCGCGCGTAAGTGAGCGTGTGACCAATAACAAAAAGTAAGTTCCTGGAGTCCCCCTACAGTCTACTAAATTATCACTAGTATTAGTAATTATTGGTGTATGATATCGAATTGACCAAAGATCAAAGATATTTTTAATTTGAAAATTATACGGTTTTCTAAGTGTACATATTATTCGATTCATAAAATACAAATAATATTATAGATAGTATACTGTCTCGCAGGTACAGATATCTTAATTAATTGAATCAAAAAAGTGAAGGGGTGAGTATAAAATAAAATTATGACGTAGTGTATACCTAGTACATTTAAGTAAGGGTAGTGTCATGAAAGTGCAGCATCTATTAACACCTTCTTCCTTGTCACTTTCTCGTCCGCCGTTCACCCTGCAACCTCCACCCCCACCCTCAAACATACTAATGGACTCTAAATGCTTTTTCCCATCTACCTATAATAGGAAATAAGTCCTCGACAAATTTTCCCTTCGCTCTATACCAGTGTAAGTGCAAACAGTCTATCACAATTTGTACATAAATCTGTATTAGATGTACGAGTAAGTAAAGTGCATTGTTCATAATACAAAAGCTTTGTAATTACGTGTATAAACCAAGACTAATTTTGTCTATGACAGTGTTTTGATGTTTTAATATAATTAATTATTGTACGGTGGCCGCGCGGCTTAAGCGTTGGACTATCACGCTGTGGGTCTCAGGTTCGAATCCTGGGTCTGGCAAGTACACATATTGTTTTTCAATTTGGCTGTGGCTGACAACCATTTCTCGTAAAAAACAAAATCTGTTAAAACAAACCTCTACTCTGTGGAGGCCCATCTGATCCTATTAGGATCGGACATGGTCGAAAGAAAAAAAAATATTAATACTGTATACCGAAGGTATGTACTTGATGGAATTTGAATTTAAAATCTAATAGATTTAAGTTTTATACTATTCCATTTGAGTCGTTTTTTGCGACGTGGGTTTCGCCTTTTGGCATTTTCAGGCACTGTGTGCACTCACCAAAAGGCAAATAAACACTGTAAACGAATAATAAATTAATACAATAAAGTAGGTAAAACATTTAACACCCATCTATTTTAAGTCAACAAATTATGAATAGTTTTTGCGTCATTATTTTTGTCAAGGTTATATTTAAATTAAGAAGTATTTTTTCGTAGTATAATTTTTGAATGTAATAAAAATCATTAAATAAACATTTATAATTTATTATCACTAAGTTTATAGAATAAACGATTACTGCTTTTATTTCTTCTATATTTTGTTAATAATTATTGTGTTTGACATGGCTTTAAAAACCCTTTGAACAAAATAAAAATTAAGCGCTGCACTTCTCTGATAATATTGTATTGCCAGTTTGACTCAAGGTATTATCATCGATAACGTCAGGACCTTTCCAAATTTTAGTTTTAATATATTACATTTACAATAATTTGCAATAAACTTTGTTTTATTTAAAAATAATACTATACACTGACTATCAGCCGCTGCCTGAAGATGCCGAAAAGCGAAACTCTGTCCGCAAAAAAATGACTCAAAAATAGTACAAACCTAAAATCAATTAGAATTTATGTTTTATTAAACAAATAATATACAAGATTTAACAATGTAGTTTTCATAATTTGACAACACTTCAGAGAAATATGTAAGTATTTTTAACAAAGAATGTTACATTCTTAAATATCGTAAATTATACGTTGTATGATTCGACCTGAGAAAAAATCAGAAATGAAAAAAATATTTACCTCTCTATTATGCACATTTTAATGCACCAATACCATCTTAAATATCTCTATTGAAATCAATATCAATGATATAAAAATATAATGCTATTTCATATGAGTCCCTCAAAGCGTAGTTTATACTAGAGGTGAGTGAGAAATACTGTCACCAGTTTGCGTACTTGAGTTTCGGCATATACTACCCATACTCAGTATATGTGGCCCAATATACTTGTTACAAAATACTTAGAAGTTCGACGCAATATGCTATGAGATCTCGCCGTCCGCTAGCTAGTTGGTACTGTTGCTACGTATGGCATCATCGCCGTGGACGCTTTAAACAATAGATGATAAATTTTGTGTAATTATTGGACCACATTCCCTCGGGAATATGGTGACAGCTCAAAACATGTTTGAAATAAAAAAATCATTGTACCTATAGAATATTATATTTTTAACCTAACATAGAAACAACTCATAAATTAATTTAAAATGTCTTTAAAATTTCATAATAAATGAGACATTTCAAAAAGCCTAGCTCAGTATATTTTTAGCAGATATTTCAAATACTAATATGTAGTTAGTTTTAGTTCCAGTTGAGTATTATGTGACTTCTGTCGTATATAGTATAACACTATATAGTATTCCAATTACTAGTAAGTATTTTGGAACAAGTTTCTATACTAAGTATTTTTTTATACTGGTAGTAAGTAGGGAATCCAATCCCGAGCCAAAATTCTGATCCCGGGATTTCGGGATTACAATTTGACAATCCCGGGATTGGCATTTTTTTCCATCGCTAATATAAAATTTTTATATTTACAAATAACATCGATAAAATCGGTCAAAAATAAATCTAGTATAATTTATACTATTTAAGACATTTATTGTTAATATTGCATACGTTCAATCTTGGAAATACATATGTTTAATGGAGTAAATAATATTGTAATATAAATAATAATGTGAATTTAATATGAGATTGCTGTTTCTGATAGTAAAGACATAATGAATGGATTAGCGAGATTTAAAATAGTAAAGCAAATAATCATGGCGTACTTATGGCCTTTCCGCTTCATAAATCTAATTAGTCAGCCAAATACGAAACTGCCGTAAAACGTATGATATCATGGTGGAATTACTTTGTTAAAAGTGCGAAGTATTGTTTTTTTCCAATCTTTCTCATTTTTGATAATTTATGTGAAAAAATAAAATGAATCGGCAACCTACACATGGGTATAAATCAAACTTCATTCAAACTCAGTTTATTTCTAATGTAGTTATTTTTTATTAAAAGTATTTTTTCTGTTATATTTTCGCTTTTATTTTATTTTCCATTAAAATTGATAAAAAAATCAATCCCGAAATCCCGGGATTATGTTTATCAATCCCGGGATTCATAGGTATCGAAAATAGCCCGGGATTGGAATCCCTAGTAGTAAGTTTACTTAGTCTTCAAAATCGACCAGTTTTCCCACCTCTAGTCCATACCCATTGGCATTAAGTTGTTATACTTTTCTTTTGAAATATCATTGATATTTATTCGCGTAATTTGACTGCTGTTTAAGGGCAGGATTCGACTCATTTCCAACGTTAGAAATTCCGAAGCCACGATGACACTTAATTTTTATTATTACGTTTTATGATGGTATTTCATAGACCCATTAGAGATAAAAGAAAGTCTCTAATCTAATTTTAATTCGAATCCAATTATAGACGTTTTATTGTATTCGCTTACGTTTTTATTAGGCTATCATCCAAAATGTTTTCGGAATATAATACGTAGAATGTCATGCTCGTATTCTTGTGCTAAGTAAAATTGACTATAAGCATAACTTGGCATGCCAGTTCATTTGTTCACTAATACGGTGAAAGGATATACATAAAAAGGTAGAACTATTCGCAAAAATAAACCTAGTTGCACTTTTTATAGTGGACTGTAATTGATTTTGATGGTGGATGTGGACGCTGAGGGGCAGTTGCGAAGGGTGGAGGTAGGCTGTTAAGATTTGACATAAATAATTCATAATAAAATTTGTCAGTCATAATTATTTGTTTTTATTCTACTAAGAAAACAATTTGCAGATTGTGCCGGTTAGTTTTTAAAATTCAATTAAATTCTGCCTAAACCAAACCATAATAATGTAGGTATACTATGATCCGGCAAAAATAGTGCACACTTTTTCAGTCATACTTATTTATTTTTGTTGAATTAAGAATACATAGTACAGATGTTGTTGGTTAGTTTTTTTTAAATTCATTTAGCACTTTCTATTCCAAACCATAATTGATTAAAAATATTGTTCTATCTATAAAACATCTAAAATTATGTTTGGTTTAATGTCATAATTTTGGGTATTTTATAGTGTAATTTTTGACTAATTATCTACTATGGCTTGGATTAGATAGTTTAATTGAATTTTAAAAACTAACGAATACTATCTTTACATGGTAATATTACGTGATTGAAAACAAATACGATTGACTGATAAAGTTTAATATGTACTATTTATGTTGGATCGTAACAGCCTACCTCCACCCTTCGCCACTGCTGGGAGGTTATGTTAGGATGCCAGGCACTGACCTTTTATGCTATTGATGATCTTGCGTAGTAGCCTGGTTGCACTATCACTCGGGCGGTATTGTTTGTTGGGTCACCCAGTATGCGGAACTTGATGTTCAAAGCTGGTTTAGGTTGTAAGTGTTTGTAAGCGCGCGGTCGATGAATGACTAACGTTTATATATTAATAATCGGCCGACTAATGGTTCGTAACTGCATTGAGCCTGGTCTTTCGACAATAATGAGAATTTGAGGTAGGAGGGAAATATAGGGATAAGGGTGACCATAATTATTGGACTACGGAAGTCTTGCTTTCTGTAAGGTTTCCTATCCTAATGCTATTAGTTTTACAATTAATTCTTTCGCTTGGTTAATCCTTCTCTATGGCGCTTGCCTTCTGTCTTTTTTACCAGATGCAATACTCAAAATAATTAACTATTTAAATATACCAAATGTCAGTAGTGCAATAAATAAACTGTCACTAGTTCTAATATATAAACACAACGTGGATAATTTTATGGTACTGGTGGCGCTTTTCGCAAGTGGACTGTATACTTGGAAGGATGATGAGGAGTTCGGATATAGGGGTGTGGGCGATTTAACAGAATGCCAGACACTGACCTTTATGATAATTTATGATGGTTCCGTGGTCTGGTTGCACTGTCACTCACGCGGTATTATTTGTTTTAGGTCACCCGGTGCGTGGCACTTGATGATACACAGTTTATGGATGATAATGAGGTTGATGAATGATGATGATTGATTATATGACTGATGATAGCCGGTATCACGGCTTGCCAGGTATTCATAAGTATCCGATGGTCCCACTATATTAAGCTGACGAACTACTTCTGAACCAGTCTATATTATTGAGTCAATCACTAAGCGACGGAAAGCTATTAGGGCACGCTTACGTCCGCTATGTAGATGTGACTTGATGTCTCTTCCATTTACGCTCGAATTATGACCGTAACTCCAAACGTGTCTGGTCTTGTGACAATATCAAGGAATTTGGAAGTGGGTGGGGAAATAAGGAATAAATGTGAATATAAATGGCTGAACCAGGTACCTTAATAATCTTAACGAAAAATGGTTGTTGGCATTTTACTCAACTCTTAGCATCGTATCTTAACATTCACATATTAATTGGAAAGCAATATTTATCGCTGCCTCAGTACAAGTTACTTATGATTTACAAGATATGGAGAATCAGTTGGCTGCACTATTTTTGTAGAAAATTATTTTACCATAATATTTAAGATAAATTTGTATGACATCACCATGAATATCAAAGGGGTATAATAATTGTTTAGTGCAATACTAAATTTTATGACATAAATTGATTTAAATTAAATAAGGGAGGAAATTTAAGGTTGTTCTTTATAATTTTAGACAAAATGTTAATTTTTTTAAATATTTACGTAATAATAGTATATAAATACTTTATAAAAATATCTAATAATTACTCTTTTATTGCAATTCAAAAATTTTGACAGCCATTTTCTCCTAACAAGTTTTTGTCAAAATAATAGTGTAACCTTGTACTGCGCCAGCGATATATACATTTAAAATACGAACGAGCTTTTAGATGAATCAAATTGGAAATAGTAAAAAACTGTTAATTGAAATAAAAATATATTAATTTTAATACGATAACCATAATAATTGACGCCGGATTATGACGTTCTGCAAATTCATTCCCCTCCCATTAGGAGAGGAGAATCAGAATAAATGAGACGCGACATTTTTCGCTCCAGTAATGGCTCCAGTAATAATTTTATTATATTCAATTTCGAAACGTATTAAAGCTTTTTGTGGGATTCCCCGTCATAAATATTGGGGAACGGGAAAGTGGGGGGGGGGGGGGGGGAGGCTTTGAAGAATTGAGACGAGGCTAGACAAAAGATGAATAATGTTTGTGAAAATTATAGAAATGTGTTGTCGAATTTATGCACGATAATTGAACATTACAGAAGCAATATTGACGCACCCGAATGTCTACTACGTTATTAAAATATTTTTTCTGTGTTGATTTATAATGGAAAATAAAAAAAATAATTACAACAATCGAAAAAATGTAATACATTTTTTTTGTCTGATTTAGCTTGATAGCTATTACTGAACGTTTTAAGTAGGTAATGTAATCACAGAACTGTGAGTAGGGAATCTAATTCCGAGCCAAAATTCTGATCCTGGGATTTCGGGATTACAATTTGACAATCCCGGGGATTGGAATTTTTTGCATTGTTAATATAAAATTTTTATATTTACAAATAACATTGATAAAATCGGTCAAAAATAAATCTAGTATAATTTATACTATTTAAGACATTTATTGTTAATATTGTAGGTATACGTTCAATCTTGGAAATACATAAGTTTGATGGAGTAAATAATATTGTAATATAAATAATAATGTGAATTTAATATGAGATTGCTGTTTCTGATAGTAAAGAATTAATGAATGGGTTAGCGAGTTTTAGAATAGTAAAACAAATCATGGTGTACTTATGGTCTTTCCGCTTCATAAATCTAATTAGTCAGTCAAATATGAAACTGCCGTAAAACGTATGAGATCATGGTAGAATTACTTTGTTTATAGTGCGAAGCATTGTTTTTTTCCAATCTTTCTCATTTTTATTAATTTATGTGAAAAAATAAAATGAATCGGCAACTTACACATGGGTATAAATTAAGCTTCATTCAAACTCAGTTTATTTCTAATATAGTTATTTATTATTAAAAGTATTTTTTCTGTTATATTTTCGTTTTTATTTTATTTTCCATAAAAATTGATAAAAAAAATCAATCCTGAAAGTTTCGGGATTATGTTTATCAATCCCTAGTCGTGAGTCAGACACTTCGCATCGAGTTGAATGTTACCCAGCCATTCCCATTCGGATAGCAAACTACCCCTGCAAAATGTCATCTCCCGTGATGCGTACCTCCAGGTATTTGAAGCTTTCGACATTCTCGATGTTTTGCCCGTCGCCAATCAGAAGGAAAACTAAATCAGGGCAGGTAGGTACTATTGCACAAAACGTTGGTTTTCTTCGACAAGTTGTCGTGCAGCCTATCGATTATCTCTTGAATTCAATCCCGAATTTTCAGAATTATGTTTATCAATCCCGGGATTCATAGGTATCGAAAATAGCTCGGGATCCCGGGATTGGAATTCCTAACTGTGAGTAACCTTCTATCTAACAAACAAAAAAATACCACGATGCATAATTTCATTTTGAGATTTGATGAGATTTGAAACACGAATTTACTACATTGTAGGTAATTTGTTTATATATGAAACCACGATTAAAATAAAATATTCACTTAATAATGATTTTGATTTATGAATACAGAATGGAAAGGAGGTCAGGATTATTCTTCTTGAGAAAATTTACATTTTGGGCTTGACAAACACATAGAAAAAGCATTTATTTGATAGTGTGATCGATAGAGAACGAGCTTTTTGGCGTACGTATACTATGGCTATCTTGGTTGTTTTAAATCAAAACAGGACTATGGACATCTCTTTGAATTTGAGCAAAACTCTTTTACCAAGAGTTATTTAGTGAAAAATATAATAACAACAGTGCAAAAAATAATATATTATGGTTTATATATTACATAAAACAGCGGTGATTTTCTTTGACACAAATAACGCTACCGATTCATCAAATAAATTTAAAAAGGGCCTCTAAACAGGTCAAAACAATCATAAAATAATAAATTGTTCGTATACATAAAAATAATATGTAATTAATGATAAATCATAAATCATTCGAATACATCCATTTATTTTCTACCATTTAAATTAGATTGTTAGTTTTTTTTTATCGTAGCGGACCTCAAAATAAGCCACTTTACATTGCAATATTATTACTTTCTATTATCACTATACTATTTGTAAATAAGATAATAAATGATGTACCTTGCTCACTCTATACCAGCGTGTAGTGACTATATGATAGTCAAATTATTAGTATCCAAAATCTTGTATAAAAGGAATATTGAAATAAAGTATTTCGAAATTGTAATTTGGCATAACAAAAAAATTTAATAAATTAATATTTAAAAATATCTAATAATTTTAATATTATGTAAGATGATATTTATCAATTTGTTTTAAAACATAATACAAAATAATCTCGTAGACAGCAAAAAATTAAATTAGAGATTATGTTTATTCTAAGAATATTAAACTTATCTAATAGTAACATCTTCATATTATGATTGCATTGTAATATTAATTAACGATAACCGGTAAAATATATTTGAAGTTCCTAAGTTATTGGAGTATTTTTTAGAAATGTTATTTTCTGTTTGCTATAAACTTACTAATAAGAATTCAAAGAAATTCTGTAATTAAGTCCGACCAAATAGATCTTAGCCGAGTTAATCATGCTAGACAAAGTTAGGTACTGTGATAATCACTTTCTTGAATTAAACTTAAGCAATAAACACTAAAATAGTTGTGCGTTACTTTCATCATACAGCTGCAGTTTTAAAACTGTGGGGCGCGTTGTCTGCCGAGTATTTCAGGTGATTAATAAAATGATTCGAATGTTATTAATAAACCATTTCTTTTATTCAAATGAATAATTCACAAGATTTTGAGAATGTAACATTCCATATATTGAACATACATAACTTGAAAAAGCCTCAAATATATAATACAGTTTTGTCTAGGCGGATTTGTCCGGGCGGTATTGACGAGCAATGGTACGGGCGGATTTGGTTTGGCGGCGATGTCCGGGCGGTTTTGTCAGGGTGCCGTTTTTTGTATCATGATAGTCAGCTGGAGGTGGAGTAACTCAAATCATTGCTTGGCTTAGCTGATACTAGCAGATGTACGAAAGGGTGTATAAAATCAGTTTTGACTCAAGTACAAGATGTATCATAAATAAGAATGTCATTATTCAAGTATGATTTCACAAAAACAATGATAGGTAAGCAATAACATGTATTGAACATACATAACTTGAAAATACCTCAGATATATACCCACTAGAAAAAATTATATTTTGAAAAAAAATACGAAAATCGACAGGATTTGAATCCGTATAACCATTGGTGTTACGCCAATCTATGCATTAACCAATTATGCTACGAGCCTTCTATCTAATGACGACAATTTAAACTAGTAGTTCATACATGAAATGCTTATCGAATTGCGATATTATTGACTATCGATTTTTGTGTATTAAATCAAGGAATATTAATTACCTTAATTACTAACCGACGCCCGGATCTCGCCAAATATTTTTAGTTATAACGTCTACTTGAACTTGCTAAAAATTTTTAATATACCTACCATTTATTTTATTCAAATGATTTTGAGAATGTAACATTCCATATATTGAACATTGATAGTCAATAATAACGCAATTTGTAAAGCAGTTCATTTATCACCTCCTTGTTTAAATTGTCGTCATTAGATAGAAGGCTCGTAGCATAATTGTTTAATGCACAGATTGGCGTAACACCAATGGTTATACGGGTTCAAATCCCGTCAAGTTTTGTATATTTTTTTCAAAATATATTTTTTTCTAGTGGGGTATTTTAAAGTTATGTATGTTCAATACATGTTATTGCTTACCTATCATTGTTTTTGTGAAATCATACTTGAATAATGACATTCTTATTTATGATACGTCTTATACTTGAGTCAAAACTGATTTTATACACCCTTTCATACATCTGCTAGTATCAGCTAAGCCAAGCAATGATTTGAGTTACTCCACCTTTAGCTGACTATCATGATACAAAAAACGGCACCCTGACAAAACCGCCCGGACATTGCCGCCAAACCAAATCCGCCCGTCCGCAATTTTTTTTTATGCCTGCGCTAGTACTTTCATCACAAATAACTGCCACTTTGAAACCAGTTTGAGGCACGCAATGCGCAGACAACGCATGCACTGTGATGAATTCGTGAGATGCCCGTATGTGGACAGGGCTTAGAGCGTGAGAGTGTTGTCTGCTATATTTAATTTGTCGCCACAAGAAATTTTTCTTCCATACAAATGTACTTCATAACATAATATAATTATGAACCAATGATAAAACATTCGTTTCGGCAAGTGACATGCTATACACATTTGACTAAATTGCCTAGAGACGTTCTTTGATGCCAAACCACTATTAAAAATAATATTGTTTTCACAAAAAAGGTGGTCGCTACGATAAATTTTGAAAACCTCTAGCGTAGAGTGGTTTAGTGTAGTTGCTACGGAAAACAGTCTGCAGCCGCCGTAGAGCCGTAGACGTTCGTAGAGGTCGCCCCTCTACGAGACTCACTTTGATGCGGCCATATCTACTTTGCCCCGTCCATCTCACGTTGGAATATCTAATTAGGACGATGGAATTTGACACTTTGCGCCATTACTCTGTCGCCCGAGAAAATGACTAAGTAGCGCAAGATAGTGTTGTAAGGCTCACATAAAAGGTTATTCGTAGGTATATTATTTAATACTGCGCAGGTATAATGACGGTAACCATTATATACGAAGATTAATTTGATCTTGTCTGTCAATTATTACTGTTCTTACATTATATTATACTTAGTGGTCAATCATAAATGGTATACAAGTTAAGACTAAACTGCAAAACGTCATATCGACAAGTTGAATTTTGGGGATTATTTTTTGTGAGTGTCAATGACTTTTAGCGAGGGAAGACAAAAAGACAAAAAATATATTTATCACATGCGGCTTCTAATTATAAAAATCATAATTATCTAATTAAATAGTAAATGACATTTTTGTGTGTGAAGTCTAACTGGCTGGGTTTAAAATAAGTTTATTTTTTTGTCGTATTTATATAACTATATAACCGACTTTAACAATGACATTGTTTATAGAATATACCAAGAGCCTTATTTGGTTTTTTTAAAAAGATAGGTGAAGAATTATGTCAGTTTGGCATATTTCCCAGTTGCTATGCAACAAAAATCTATGTAATTTTGATATTTAAAAACATGTTCTATGAAAGTAAGTTGTAGGGCCGAAATTATACTTTAATAGGAAAAACTATCAGGATTAAAAAAACATATTAAATTACAATGTAAAAAGACTAAACATACCGTCAAACGAAATTTAATGAAACTAATTAAATTTCTTTCAAATACATTTTAATCAAACCTTTAAAATTAAGATTTTAATATTATGTTTATTATTTTTGAGATCCTATAAATTATAATTATTAATATTAACAGTGCATCCTTTTCTGTGATTGGTAGTTTTCATGGTTTTGTGTGATGGTTAGTCTAGGAGTCGGCTGGATGCAGAAAGGGTTATAGTGTATTTGTGAAGAAGGCTACCGCCTAACGGCCAGGTTACAATCCTCAATTATCAGATCTCAACACAGACGACATATTAAGTAGGTACCTATATCAGGAGTCAAAGTGAGGCATCCACGTGGTACCTTTAAAGTACCAAAATAGGCGGTCAGGAGTGGCATCCACGACCACTTTCGAGGCTGACATCATGACTTTCTGTTTGTACCTACAAATCACAATAATAAAAACTTCATTTTTCATAAAAGTATTATTATTCATACGAATTCAAGGTGTGTCCACGAAGTCTTTGAAGTATGTAATAAATTATCGAGGAAATGTGTAGGACAGCGATTTCCAAACTGGGAGGCGCGCCTCCCAGGGGTACCGCAGGCTAGGGTAAAAGGAGGCGTGATAAAGATGATGAGTTTGGATTAACTACTATTGAAAAAAAAAAAAAAATTATGGAGTTACCATGCGATACTTGATTGAAACAAAAAATTCAGAGTGAAAATTGAAAGTTGCATCAAAGTGAAGAATATAATACTCCGTCAAGCATAGAAACCATCTGTAAGATCATATTTTTACGAAACGGAATTTGCTGAATTATCTGCAATTTGATAAAATAAGTGCTAATAAAATAAACAAGGACATCTATGGCATTGAAATTAATATATTATTATATACTTATATTAAAATCTTGTTATTATTCTGTCAATTACGATTTTTTTGTATTAATATATTTTTTGTCATTTAAAATGTCTGTGTATTATTTTATGAAATAACAGAGGAGGCACAAAGATAAGATTTTTTTAAAGGGGGGCCCTAGTAACATAAAGTCTGGAAACCACTGGTGTAGGAGGTACAATCACTTCCGGGGCAGCCATCATGAATTTTCGTATTCACTATCGTCTGATATAAACGAATCCCAAAATAAACTGTGTTTCTCATATTGTGTATACGAAACTCCGCTCAGTACAGTAAGTAGTCTGTTGGTAATAGAAAAGTCTATAACTAACAAAGTTATGTAGTAAATTACAAATTAAATTACCAGCCAGCGTTAGGTTACTAAGCTCACCGAAGCGTAATTATTATTTTGCCAATATGACAGAAAAACGAACAAAACCGCCGGTGATTGATTGATAAAAACGTTGCGTTCGACAGATTGCTCCCACAGTTATATCTGTACAGTTTTATCTGTCCATTAGAGAGGCTGAAGCAATCTATCAAATTCAAATTACTCTTTATGATGCAGTAGAATTGAAAAAAAAATGCGCCTATTGCAAAGTGAATAAACGCTGTCAATCGAGAAGCGCTTTTTGTCAGGTGCCACCGCTTTATATCGAATTGATGGGTACCCAGATATTCGTTTTTATTATAACGATTTCATGGTACCCGTTTTTTTATTATTATTTTCGTTTAACGGTGACACGTTATTCGTTTTATTCGGGTTTTATTATGTTTTATGGTCCTGTGCGTAAAAAAATAATCAATCAAATTCCACTGAATGAAATGATAATAGCAGATTTGACGACCTATTTATTTTGAATTGTTTATATTTACGTTTTTTTTTACATAATATATTATTATACCAGTGATTTTCATTTTTTTTCGTCTTCACTAAAAATATTTCGCGGTCCGTTTCGTGAACAAGTGACGTAATTTATTCTGGAATGGCCATAAAAAGCCGGTTGTAATTCATTTGTGAATTGATATAAACGTCGCGTTGTCGAGAGTCTCGCGGTTGCTTGCGCTTCTCGCGCGAGTGATAACATCCCGCGAGTGCATGTGGACGGCTCAATTATATTACTTATACGTGGAGAACGCGTGATTTGTTACGCGTGAGTCAAATCGCGACACCTGGACAAGGCCTATGGCTCGACAGTTGCTCTCCCGCGTCACAGTAAGATTTTGACAAAATGCAACCCCGCGAATTTTTTATATCTTGTAAGCCAGTAGGGATGTAACCCTCTCTAGTCAATCTCCCATATGATGTAGTAAATAATTAAAGATAATTTTAAAATATTCTTAAAGAAAATAAGCACTAAGGTCCATCTTCGGGTCCGACTTGACGAATGGATAACATACCTATATCTTTATAAATTCTGTGTCATTTTTTTCCATCTTTTACCACCTCTGTGATGAGATACCATCTCCCAAACTATCATCCTTTTTGAAAGTTTTTTTTTTTTGTCAACCATGTACGATCCTAATAAGATCATAATATATTACCGTATATATTGTATTCTGATATCATCCACCGCCAAAGAATATATACGGCGGAGCTACGGGATGCTGGTATGATCTGGAATGACACAAGAAGATTGGCGAGCGACAGGAATTTTTGGACGCGCCGTTTGGTGTTTATATGCTCCAGCTAAGGGGCGGAGATGGCCGACGAAGAAGAAAATTCTTCTTATTGTGCCATCCCTTAGCTGATGTTGGCCACCATCAAAGCGATCTTATCTTTGTCGTCTGCTACCCGGAACAGTTCAGTGGAGCTGCACTCGTACCAATCACGGAGGTTCTTAAACCACGAAATGCGGTGCCGTCCTCTGCTACGCTTCCCATTGATCTTTCCTTGAATGACAAGTTGGGGAATGGTGTATTTTTGTCCTCTCATAATGTGGCCGAGGTACTGTAGTTTCCTGGTTTTGATACTACGTAGAACTTCTCGGTCCTTCCCCATTCGATTGAGAACTTCAACATTTGTCACCCGGTCAGTCCAAGGATTTTTGAGGATGATGCGTCTATACAGCCACATCTCGAAAGCTTCAAGTCTCCGTGACATCTCTTAGTTTGGCGTCCATACTTCCATACCAAAGAAATTCCAGAGAGAAGAAAATAACCTTAGTAAAAATAATAAAATACGAACTATCTTGTAATTTGGAATCGATAAAAACTTAAGATAATTTATTACATTTCTTTAAAATTTACAGTGAGCTATAATTTTTCGAAATTCAAATAGATTTATGCCTATTTTAATCAAATAAATTATTATCTGGATATCCAAAAGAAGGCAGTTTTAAAATTGCTGAATTAAAAAAGTGCAATAGATTTAGCTGTCAAAGTGCTACTTATACTAGGATCACATAAAAAAAACTTGCTGAATGACGTAGGCCTTAAATGAAAAGTCACTTTAAACTTACTGTAAGTAACAAGCGGGGCTTTTTTCTCTCTCATAAAGGCGTTCGTATACTATGGTTATTTTCAGTGGCGTCGCATGAAACTTTCATTAGGTAGCGGAAAATTATGTTATTTTATCACAATATCATGACAATAAAAATGCTCATAAATATGTTACCTATATAAAATTTGAGGTATCGAGAGCAGCTGTTGTTCTCCCTCCCAAAATGTAGAACTAGCCTTCTATATTGGTGATGCCAATTGGAAAGGCAATACATATGTATTGTAATATATATTGAATGAGAATGGTTCAGGTAACAAAATATTCCACTTAGGTGAGGCGAATTTATAGACGTTATTAAATTTATTAAATATGGTATATTTAACATTTAAGCCTATTTCGTATTTTTACTGCTTGCTGTATACAAATTTTTGAAAAGTTTGGATTTAAATACACCACTTTTGTTTGTTGGGTGAGTACTTTATCCATTAAGCTATCAAACTAAGTCACTTGGCAGGCGAGAATTGTGTTCAAATCCCACTCGGTCCAAGACTTTTTCTAGAAGTTTTCAATCGGCGCAGACCGGACAACCTGGAGAGACTCGTGGTTTTGGGTGGCCTACAGGGAAGGCAAAGCAGAAGAAGAGCATCGACGCACTGGAGTGACCAACTGAAAGAGCTGATAAGGGGCCCCATTCATTCCGCCCTAAGAGAAGCGGAATATCGAGAGGGATGGAAAGTCTCGGTCGTTCAAAGAATGACAAAATTAAAATGTTGTCATGATTAGAGTTGGGTATTTCCCGAGAAAATCTCAGGATTCGGGATTTCCCGAAATGATGAAATTTTGAATTCTCGAGATTCAGGATTAGCAGAAAAGAGTTCTCGACATATCGAAAAATTTAAAAAAAACTGTAAAAATCCTAAGATCGGTGTAAAAACAGACAAATTCCAACAAAATATGATTTTTTTTAATGTAAGAAAACAAAAAAAAAAAAATTCAAAATATTACTTATTAAAATAGAATTTCAAAAACAAAGACTGTAAGTTGCTGCGTCTGACAATCGCGTACGCTTTTGAGACACAAAATTCTCTGATGATGCAAAAATAGCGCTCATTTTGAGCCGACGTTGGCTTTTGTGTTAAATGCTCCGATCAGTATCTTAACGTATTGTGTTTTCTGTCGACTTTTTTCATATAGAAAATCGTTTTTTCAATTAATATTTGATAATAAAGAAATCCCGAATTCCGAGAAAAGATTCTCGAGATCCGGGATTTCCCGAAGTGTTCTTTCTCTCAATGTTCTGTCAATTCTCGAGATTCGCGATGGAAAATCTCGAAAAATTCTCGAGAATTCCCGAAACCCAACTCTAGGTACCTACCTACTCAATGTATGGATTTAATAAAAAATTAGGTAAACTTAAATAATTGTATGATTGGTTTAAGCCGTTTCTATGCCCCTTTTTAAATTTTCTGACGAATCGATTATGCAATTTGCGTCAAAAAAAATTGCTACTGTAATTGCTAATTAAATTGCTAATTGTACATGAACAATGACATTAATATGGACGAATCATCTGGAAAAGAAAATGACACTCACTTTATTGTCGGGTTTGCCGAACGGCATAATCTGTGATATATTAATATTTTGTAGTTGTGATCCTTATCGCCACAACTACAAAATAAAAAAGAAAAAGAAAGAAGCGAGAAGAAGCCTCTCTAGATTGGATGGAATAAAGTATAAAGTAAAGAGAGCAGAGCATGAGACAAAGGCATGGGTTGCGTGCATCCTTTTCAAGATGAACAACAATTACTTCCGTAACCTCGCAACTGACAACGGTAAAAATTAAATTTGAATACAAAAAGGAATTGCACGGCTAAAGGCACGTGCAATCTCTGATTAAAAGATGTAGTTATTAAAGTCCTGGACGCCACACGGTCTTGATACCGTGAAAGATTACAATTATATAGCAGTGTGGAATAAAGGGGAAATAATAAATGAAAGAGCAATTTATGTACTTGACCGAACTATATTATAGCGAAAACAAGAATATTACATTAAAAGGTTATAAAGGAAATACTATAATAACGGCAAGCAGCTAAGTTTTAAAAGAAACATTGGAAGATAAGTGAATCAAATAATAATAGTTTTACAATACCAAACTTGGAACGAACACAGAGGCCTCAAGCACTGCGGCTGCAATCGTGCTGCTTTAAGTGACGTCCATTATAAATGTTGGTAAAACCAAAGCAGAGCACGACTATCCTGTATGACAGACCGAATCAAAAAGCCTTGTTGCTACTTTCACACCTCGCGACGTCCGCTGCGGCCGGAAATTCTAACAGCGACATCTGTGGAATCGCGGACGCTCCATGACTTGACCATAAATATTCGACGGGGTTGCCAGAGTATGAATGTTGGTTATGGTCATTTTGAACATAACAATATCCCCGTCCTTGGAAAAGAGAAGGTCCAGCCATGATGCGAGCTTCGTCTTGAGGCGTCCCGGATGTCTTCAAAGTAGGAGTGAACTTCCCGGGGCTCGTGCACAAAGGGCAGCAAACGGGAGGAGATGTGAAAGCAACATAATTTTCAATCATCAGCTTCATCGGACGGTATCCTGGTGGTAGCTTTCCGGTTTTGGGTGACCCTTCCAGGAGGCATACGACGTGGGCTGGTACGTTTCAATAATAATGCTTCGATAGATGTTATGTAAAAAAAACGACGAGAAATGGGTGTAAAGCTCGCCTCCGATGGTTGACGTCGGAGGGAAGTAATCTTGAAATTGTGTGTGGTGGTCCAACGGGAGGGTGTTCTACGGGGTAGTGAAGGTCTAGGAGCCATCGTAGAAGTTTTCCCTACCTAACGAAGTTCCACCACGAAGAATGATTTGAAGTAACTAATTGTTTTTATGAAAAAAAAATATGAAACAGAAGCATCTACAAAACAAAACAAAATACATTCATAAACAACCCAGATAAATTGTGAAATTCAGTCAATAAGTTTTAGCAAGTAAGGAATAGTAATAAGACGCTAAGCGTAAAATAAATTGTATATAAAAAATGATTATTTATAATTCGAATTTTAAATTACTGATTTTGACAAAAAGGTATCAAAATCAGCGCAAGTGTAATGATGCAAATAGTTGATGGAAGCAATGCAATACGTCAAGAAGAAAAACCAGTATAGAAATAATAAATGAACTGTCGACTGATCATCGTACAGTATTAAATACAGTATTGCAAAGAAAAAAGTCATTCCACAACTTGATCAATTACTGAATTAAAAGAAATGTAATGAGTACAGAAAATATGGTAAATAGCTACTTTTGAATTGGCGTGCGTATGAGGCTAACGGTATAATGTATTAACGACAAACGTCAATCCGTATATTTAATAAATTTAGCAAAATTAAACTACAACAAAATAGTACAGACTACCAAATCTGACTAATTCAACAGCGGGTTAACAACCAATCGCAGTACCTTGGATTCCCTGAATGCATAAATAAATAAAAGTAACGTGAGCTGATAATCTAAGCTGTGTACTGAATTACGCGTAGGTTTCCTATTAAATACAAAAACAAGGGAACGAAAAAAAAAACGAGAGAAGCTCCGCGATGACTAAATTTAAATATTCTACGTTAAAGGTCTACGATTGCGGTACGAGACGTCGTAAACTTCAACAAACACGGTTCATTCTTCAGGACTACTCTAGGGATGAAGCCTAAACTAACTTAACCTACAATATGATTACCACACCGTGAACGTTAAAATTAACTTGATCTCGCAACACAAGAGACTATTCTAAACCACGACCGGCGTCTCCATCCGGAAGGAAAATCCCCCCACAAAGCTTCCTAAAACTCCAGGTTGGGATCCGTCAAAAGGCGCGGACGTGAAAGTGAATAAAGAAATAAAGCAAACGGAAAAGCCACGCGGAAAACAGACAACTGCAAAGGCATCAGTAACACGTCGGAAGTTAAATGTAATTAATAAACCAATATAGGTTATAGCGCGTCTCACATTCAAGTGAGGGCTATAAAAAAAAAAAAATATACTAACATGCAACAGGTTCCGTATGAATAACGGCCAAGAAGAATTTAAGCAAAAGAATGGTTCCTCACAATCCAATTCAGGCAACACTTATTAAAAATTGACCCAAAGTCAGTAAAGTGCGATGGAATTCCGACGTTCAAGGCGGATTCCATGGCTGCAGATGTGACGAAAAGGCAAGCGAACAGCCCTCCTTTCCGTACAGAGTTTGACTGCTAGAAAAAAGACACCTGCCTTGGGAACCATCTTCCGCACCCAAGGTCTTTAGAGAGAGACGTCACGGGTCCACCTTCAGTTCCCGTGAACGCGCAGAGAAAAGGCTAGCAGTCAAAAAAAAAATATTAAAATCTCCAAAATCTTCCATCAATAAAAAACTCCTCCTGAATTGAACTGTGTGAGCTAAGTGAGCTAAGATACCATCTTAGACGATGAAAAGAAAATAAGTTATAAAAATAAAACGAAAGAAAACCACACGCGAAGACAAATATAATAGCAAACCTTATTAGAATTTGATGCAAAATTGGCAAGGCGATATAAATTTGTAAAATTGTACTATAGAAATATGAAAGCAAAAATGACTCCTCGAAGCGTCTCCAACTACTCCGCCCAAGAGTGAAACCCGCCTCTCGAAGCGGGAACCCGTAGCACCGATTGATTAAAATTAAATGCCGCACTTGGGCCAATATCTGCTATAGCGGATAGGGTATACATCTGCTCCGAGAGACTGCAAAATACGGTATTCACTTGGCTGGTTATGGCAGTTGAAAAGCCACGATCAAAATACGGTCAGCGCACAGTCATCTGAAACCACGATATGAGATTAAAGTACAATGTAGAAAGGTGTAAAATGCCAAAAAATAAGAAAGGAAAAAAAATGCAAAAATTATTCAGATTCAAGAAATAAACACAAGCGGTTTATTATGAGAAAAATTAAGCTGTATAGAGGCAAAAAAAACTAATTAAAATCTGGGGTGTTTATCAACGTTAACAAATAATATATATGACATAAAACAAAGAGGACTAGAGAATATCAAATGCAATTTGTAATGCGAGCATGGTAACTTCAAAAAAATGAAAAATTACCTTTATAATAATTCTTTTATAATGATATTCATAGTCAATTTGTAAATATTATAATCAAAGTCATATTTGTAAATATTATAATCAAAAAATTTTAATGAAGTCGACTTGATAATTAATCACAGTTAGATGAGAGTAAATATCGTTGAGATATAGATATAGTTGAATTGCAACGCAAGAAGTATTACCAAAACACAATAAAAAAATAGAAAAAACCAACTACGTTAGGATCAAGCAAAGCAATCTATAGGATATTATGTATAATAATTTAGACGAATATAATAAAAGAATCCAGCGTTAAAGTTGAATCTAAGATTGCAAAATTAATGATTTAATAAATTTCAAAAGCAAAACAAATCATAATGATTGTCCAAACCAAAAAATGTTGGAGAAAATGACATTTAAAGTTCCGAACAGAAATGAGTAAAAAGTTATATGAAAAAAGTATTTAGCGGAACATATTATTAAATTTGAATTATTTAATAATCAACAAGAGACACGCTATTTATTTGTATAAATGCGGATATTTGCAAAACTAATGTTTTAGAGAAAAATCAGAAGACAAAATTTTAGAATGGTTCAGTAACAAGAAAAATTCAAAAAAGTTAAATTGAACAGAATTAAATTTAGTGAAAACTGGCATAAATTAAAAGGAAAATTGATTATCACTTCATAACTGAGGGATCGAGAGATCAGAAAGTTAAATAAATTTTAACGTTGACGTTTGAAAAAAAATGAATCAGGAAAATATTTATTTAATTAAGTAAATCTATTTCATTAATAATAATTTACTATATGCGATGAGTCCTTTAAATTAAATAATTTTACTTTTCTAATAAACAAAAATCTGCGGAAGTTGATTCAAATTAAAAAAATAAATTTTGTAATTGAAAAAATGATTTAATTATACAAATATTTTACTCTAGCGGCCAACAAACGAAGCTAGAAACAAAGAACGGTTTGAAACCATGGTCAATCGCAAGAAAGAAACATTTGACAGGCTGTAAAAACTGAATTTAATGCAAATGAATTGATTAAGAAATAAGATATTAGGTTATAAAGATAAAGAAACGTTGACCTGTTTTGGGAATTCCATGTATGTAATAGCTAGGGAATGTTTTAATTCCATTGGTAATTATTTTGTTTTCATCCATATCATTATTAATCGATATTATACCAAGTTCTGTCATCGATAATAGGTAACCAAAAAAATTTCTGAAAACTCAAAAAAACAAAATTATAATATGTGCAAACAATTATAAAGAATTTGGGGCAAACTGAAAATGGTAGTGCTAAAAATATGTCACCACGTATGTTATAATTTACATCTAAATATGAAATATAATATTAAATTTAGCGTGGGTAGGAAACTACAAAATGTCACAATGCAAAGAATGATCAGGCAGAAAAAAACTATAAGAAACAAATGAAACTGAACCAAACTTTGAATTTAGATAAAACAAAACACGATAAATAAACGTACTATAATAAATGATTCACCAAACTTTCAATGTTAATCTGACAGCAAAATCAAAATAAAAAAAATGTCGACCGACCAAACTGACGTTTCGATTTACAAAATGAATCACGAAAGAAGTGTTGCCAGTATGCGAAACTACGGAACAAAACTGCTTGAAAAGGATAATCGCTTTTTTTCTACAACCCAAGTATGAAATATTGTAACAAAACGAAGGTGAGAAAAAAACAATTCGGAAGCGCGCCAATGATATATTAATATTTTGTAGTTGTGATCCTTATCGTCACAACTACAAAATAAAAGAAAAAGAAGATGTCTTGCCAGGTGGTATTGAATAAAGTATAAAGTAAAGAGAGCAGAGCATGAGACAAAGGCAAGGCCATGAGTTGCGTGCATCCTTTTCAAGCTGAACAATAAATACTTCCGTAACCTCGCAACTGACAACTGTAAAAAAAATTAAATTAGAAATACAAAAAAAGGAATTGCACGGCTGAAGGCACGTGCAATCTCTGATTAAAAGATGTAGTTATTAAAGTCCTGGACGCCACACGGTCTTGATACCGTGAAAGATTACAATTATATAGCAGTGTGGAATAAAGGGGAAATAATAAATGAAAGAGCAATTTATGTACTTGACCGAACTATATTATAGCGAAAACAAGAATATTACATTAAAAGGTTATAAAGGAAATACTATAATAACGGCAAGCAGCTAAGTTTTAAAAGAAACATTGGAAGATAAGTGAATCAAATAATAATAGTTTTACAATACCAAACTTGGAACGAGCACAGAGGCCTCAAGCACTGCGGCTGCAATTGTGCTGCTTTAAGTGACGTCCATTATAAATGTTGGTAAAACCAAAGCAGAGCACGACTATCCTGTATGACAGACCGAATCAAAAAGCCTTGTTGCTACTTTCACACCTCGCGACGTCCGCTGCGGCCGGAAATTCTAACAGCGACATCTGTGGAATCGCGGACGCTCCATGACTTGACCATAAATATTCGACGGGGTTGCCAGAGTATGAATGTTGGTTATGGTCATTTTGAACATAACATCTGTTCTAACGCCATTGCAATAAAGGTGATATTGCTATAAATTCCTGATGCTTTTTGTTGGGTCTGCCGAATGGTTCGGTTCGAACGGGTTCGCTCAAATGAACATTGACATTAGAAACACTGCTTTAACGCCATTACAATAAAGGTCATATTACTATAAATTCCCGATGCGTGATATCGCATAATGATATTGCGTGACGTCTACCTATACATGCGAATGCGCGAATTTACTTGCTAGCTACTGTATTGAGTGCGTCATCCATTAATAATGTCATTGTACATGAAGTAATAAATAATTGATATTTTTAACTGATATATAACCACATTTGCACGGCACTGTGTCTGTTTGAAACGGGCCCGTAAGACTCATGCAAGTTATTAAACGTCAAGAACACACGGTGGTAATAAGTTCATAGTGTATAAGTTAATATGTTTTCGCTTATGAAACGAGCGGAGACGCACTCAATAGTTTAGAACTTCACATAAAGATAAATTATCTTAATAAAGTGCCTTTATACCAACATATTGTTGTTGAACAAGCTCATATATTATTTTATTCTAATGTATTGTACATACATAATTTGAAAACACTACTGAGAAAATAAATATAATAATTATAACCTATAGAAAAAATCCAGGGAACTGAAATACCTAACGGGAAGGAGAAGCTGACAACCGTTATCGAGTAAGGAAGAATACGGGATAAATTTTAATATGTGTCAATAATACGTCATACGTCGAATACTGACAACTGCTCTCGATTTATGCATTAACGCTCATTTCATATTGTTGTATTACACAAACTATTGCATGTCTATAATGTGTGGTTGATTTTCGTAGGACACTCACACATTCAACACCCTGTATCAAAATTGACTGTATTGGTATTATAGCCTATCGAATTTCTATTTATTATCTGTTTTGTAAAAATCATTAAATACGATACATAGCAGGAATCGAACCTGCGGGATTCGCGCTGATGCGCATTGATCACAATGCTATAGGCATCTTATCTGATTGCGGCAAATTTTAACTAATGGCTCTTAGAATACTCACTGAAGCGCTTTCTAAATTGAGTTACTATTGGCAATCGGCTTTTGTACTTTAAATGAAAGTAGGTATTAAATGCCTTAATTACTAACCGACGTCATGGATCACTCCAAGATTTTTCGTTGTTTTCAAATGTGGTGTATTCTAATGTGGTGGTTTCAAATGTGATGGGATCAATTGTATTGTTTTCAAATTATGTATGTTCAATAAAAAGGATGTTACATCTTGTGAATTATTCGTTGAATAAAAAAACAGTTAATTAATTTATTGTAGTTTTTTAAAAAAAAGCAAAGAATATTGGATCATGGTATAAATTTAATCCTGATTTACACAAATTAATAAAACCTATAAATACGTGTAAATATTCTTGGTATTCTTATTTGTCCGGTGGTTGTTTGTCCGGTACAAATCTTGCAATCAATTTTTAACTAACTTCCCGACTAACTAGACATTTGAATCTTTTCGAATATATCAGAACACGATGCCAATGCATTTTTTTAAATACTTTTGTAGAATTAAATTCATTTTCAGTTAATTCTGTTTTGTATGAAAAGTTATTTCGGAAGAAATCCGTAATCCAATCCACTATTATTGGTTGCTAAGGTCTGGGGTCCTAGTAACAAAATTATTAATATAATTTTGGTTTAGAACTTAGTAATACGTTAATAAGTTGTAGAGTAATGAAAATTGGCTCGAATCTGCAAAACTGTGAATAATTATTATCGTGATTCGAGTCGAGACGGCCCTCGTAGCCCAGTGCGTAAAGCGCTGGCAGAAAATTTGTTTAAAGAGGTTTATTTTGTAAAACTATATCTATAATATCTTTTTATTGATTATTGTTTTATTTTTAATTTACTAAATTCTTGGCTTGCCCTATCTAACGTTATATTAATTCCGTAGATATATGTATATTTCTGTTTCACTTTATCTCGTGTATATAATATATCCCCGCAACTGAGTCTCGCTCTCTTTGGAAGTATAATCGTATTATTATGAGCAAGCATGGAAATTCGGTGTCAAGATCACGGCCAGAATGCACCAGCCGACGGTGACACGTGAAGTTAGATGCAGAAAAGCGGGAAAAGTTTTAAAAATGGAATCATGTTTTTATTTATTTTTATGTTGGTATTAGAATCGAATGGAGTTTTTAAATTTTGGATATCGTTCTATTATTTAGCTAGTCTATATCAAGCGCCATTTAAAAGAAAAACCGAGTTGCTTCATTTTAAATGAATTAATTTTTAAAAACTTGTTTCTCAGGGTATCACTAAACTTCGTGTTAGTTGTTATCACTAATAAAGACTACCCATTATAGGTTGGTAATTAATAATGGGTAAGCGAAAGCCGAAAAGAATACTAATTCATACTTGTACGGTGTATAATGCCGATTAACGTACAATAATTTTAAGTTGTTACATAAAATATAATTTCGTATCATCGATTTATTACTACTGCAATTATATTTATAGATGTCGCCAGTTCGCTTTGTAAGTTATAATTTGCACATGATGGAATGAATCAATTTGTCCTATTTTGTGGTCATTACAAAAATGCCCTTTCCATCTATCTCACTTTCACACCCTTAAGTTCGTATATCGTGGTATAATGAACGATAAGCGAGTGCTATGAACGATATACAGTTATAAAAATTTACACCGTACAACAATATATTTTCAAATGTGAATATTTTTGAAGCGAAATAAGGATTTTTTACCATTAGAGCAAATTTGTGATGTGTGCTTATTTCATTTATCTAGTCTACCCGACACGCCGGGCCCCCAGGCTAGAGTCCTGTCAGCCTCCTTTTGTGGAGCGCGGCCGGAAACTTGTACTTATTCAGTTCACCGTATCATACTTCACCGTGAAATGTTGTATCGGAAATATATGGCCGTATATTAAAGACCGTCCAACCTCTTTGTGTCGTAGGTATAGTACTGACATAAAATTTATGTCTAAATAAAACACGGTTCATGTCGGTTTATACATTACAGGAAGCCAGCAGCAAACAAATTTTGAAAATAGCCGATATACTGGATTATTTGTTAAGTTAGGTTAGGTTTGGTTTTCATTCTTGAATTCATGAATTTTTACCAAAATCAGGTATGAAAATTGAAGTATTGTTCATATTGAATTTAATAAAATTGGAAATCGTATAGTATACGGTCATATCTTTCCTATAGAAAGGTCACGGTGAAATGTTTTACGTACATTTTACATGTATCCTTTGTGGAAGCCATGTATATAATATATATTACTTTATTCGACTTTTATGTAATATTATAATTTAAAATACATTTCCACTATATCAATTTTTAAAAAAATTATACCACACCACATTTTCTTCCATATGACGCAGTTCCGGTCAACTAGTGATATATTGTATTTTAGAAATCCGCCCCTTTTATAGTATTATTTTTCTGTCCTCGCCTGCCTAAGTTAAGTATCTTTGTATGAAAGTGAAGTTTGAAATTTATCGAATGACTTTTAAAGAATATTGCACTTGGCATGTTGATGCACTGTCAATGTCTACGTACGTATAGCCTTATTACAAGCGCCAGTATCAAAATAAGCTCTTGACACGTTATTAAACGTCAAAGTGAGCCATGAGGCACGAGCAGTAGGAACGTCTGATTCAGCTGCGTCTGTTATGACTTGTGACATATCTTAAAACTTTCCCCAACACTTTATTAATATCTTTTCTTCGCGAAACTTTCATTCATCATACTATTATTTTTGGTATTTTTCTATTTGCTTAGGCTTTGTTTCAAAAAATATGTTATGCTTTATAAAAATAATTACAAGATAAAAAGAACTTTGTATATACAACGTTTTTAAATTTTCTGTTGAATTATTATGCTCAATATGCTCAAACTTGTACTTGATATGAAGTAAATAAAAAATAAACAAACAAAAAATATAGAATACTGAAATGTCATTTTGACATTATTTCATTTTGATTTCCATAGTAACGCACGTATATATTAATAATTTTGTTGCTAGGATCACCCACTTAGCAACCAATAGTAGTGGATTGGATTACGGATTTCTTCCGAAATAAATTTTCATACAAAACAGAATTGAATGAAAATGAATTCAATTCTAGTTAAAGGTGGCTATTAATAGAATGCATTGGCATCGTGTTCTAATATATTCTAAAAGTTTAAAATGTCTAGCTAGTCGGGAAGTTAGTTAAACATCGATTGCAAGATTTGTACCGGATAAACAACCACCGGACAAATAAGAATACGAGTTAATAAAAACGTTGTAATATTCTGTTTTGTATTTTACTGTTTTCGTTAGATAGTCAAAATAAAATTAAATATTAATACTATCGACCGAAGGTACTTGATGGAATTTGAATTTAAATTCTAATGTATTAAAGTTTTGTACTATTCCATTTGAGTTGTTTTTTGCGATGGTTTACATCGACACTATACATTAATGGTCAATGGTATATATGTATGTATGTTTGTATGTATGTATGTACGTTGCTGTTTCTGATACGCACGGTGGCCGCGCGGCTTAAAAAATAATATTTTTTAAAAAAGTAGGTGTCATGTAATAATATTATTGAATATTAATTGTTTAACTAATAACTTTTAAAGACCCAAGATTCCCAATACGTTACCATTGTTCCCAGAATGGACGATTTGCATTTCTTGAGTGTAGTATTTTTATTGTTTATAATATTACTAAAATGATCTATTATTAGGTTTTGACGATTTATTATACGCTAATGGATTGTATTGTTATTGATAAAATGATAAGGTATGGGGATTTTGCAAACACTACAACAATTCATAATTTGTTTGTTATATATTTTTTATTGGATCCTTGACTTAATGGGTAGGTGATAAGTTTTTACCTACTTTATTGTATTGATTAATTATATAAGTTAGAGAAAGTGTTCGTTGTCAGTGTGTATTTGTCTTTTGGTGAGTATGCACAGCGCCTGAAGATGCTGGAAAGCGAAACCGGAATAGTACACAATTTAAATCCATTAGAATTGAAATTCAAATTCCATCAAGTACCTTCGGTCGACAGTATTAATATTAAAATAATAATCATTGTAACATTATTAAAACAATGATCGTGTGCTGACCGCTTCATTTCACGTTTTACTATATGAACTGCATGTAGTGACACCTGTTTAATTTGAATGAAGTTGAATGGTCAAAGTTGCCTTTCTACAAAGAATCGTTGTTTCAATATTATATTTAATATATTATTAATATTATTTAGCGTTTGTGTAGTATTTTAATAGAATATCCTCTACGTTTGTTTTTTTTAAATGATGTTAACCATTTTACGTACACGGCGTTGTTAGTTGATCGAGTTTTGTTGCAGTACTTTTTATTGAGGAAAATGTCTGGATGTTTTCATCCGGTTTATAATACCCCTGCAGTTGTTGGAAACTTTTAAGACTCCTTTCGACATTTTTTATTATAAACATATCGAGAATCAGATGTTTGCTTTGTTCCGAATTTGAAAAATATTTTTTTGTTTGAAATATTTGAATTGGGAATACAACTAAAACATCAACCATATATTATCAGTGGCGAAGGGTGACTTTTGGAAAGAGGTAGGCTGTGGAGATCTGATAAAAAGAGCACACTTGTCAGGTATACTTACGAGAATAGTACAATATTTACTACTAATGAATAGGTACACACTAGTAAATGACAACGACACACTAATTCAATGAAACTTCGAAAACTCATTGACGACATAAAAATGAGCGATGTGCTTAAATTACGTATTTTTCAAAACATGTATACCCATCAAAAATCATTAGATAAAATTTATTTTTATTTATAAAAACAATCTATACTTACTTATTTATTAATATTCGATTAAACGCCGTTGAAATTATTTTTTTAATTATCTAATTATTAATGATTTTGGACAAAGTGCGCAGTCGTGACAACATTATTATGCGCGAATGTTTTAGGTTCTGCGATAGGAGCTTACCTTATTTCGTACAAATCAGCAGACTTGCTGAGGTTACGAGACGTAAAGTCCATACGAAAAAAATTCAGAATTATTTCACACATAATCGGAGATTTATTTACGTCGAGACGTCGCGGCGTTTATTATTTATTTACGGCGCGTTGTGATATATTTTTTAATACCTTTGCAGTTGTTTTGTAATACTGTTATACATTCCTACATATACGACATCTCTCGTTGGCAAAATAAGTTATTTTTATATAACATAAAATAATGAAGTGATTAAGTATATAAATATGTCAATATGCAATTAAAAAATATTTTTCTTAAGAAAGTAGGCTTTAAATAATCGCCTAGTATGGAGTCTTCGCCACTGTATATTATACAATATGTCATCTCCACAATATTGGGGGAGAATTACATTTAAAAGCGCTAGTTAATTATGTATGCGATAGATAAATAAAGATTTATGTGCAAAAAGATAGGGAGAAGTCCAAAATCACTACGGTCAGAAGTATTTATGTAGGTAGTAATATTTATATACACTTTATGGGAGTAAAAAGATCACGTGGCATATGAAAATACAAAGACTGCGCTGGATAGATCACGTGTATAGAATGCCGGTTGATATACTAGCAAGCCGAGTTATGTACGCAACCCCCTAGGGCAAGAGAAGACCAGTGTGGTCGAAAATTAGAATTGATAAATGCAATCTTTTGTCGTTTACCAGAGCCTCAAAAGTGTTGTTTTTCCAATACTCGATGCATGGCAGAGTTCTGTCACGACTATCATCTGTAAGGGATCTTGGTATTACGTTTGAGAGTAAACTGACATTTATTAGCCATATAGTTACCATTTGTAACAAGGCGCTTAAAATGTTGGGCTTCGTCATGCGTACTTCCCGGGTCTTTTCGGATGTTACAGTATTACAAATTTTATTTAATTCTTTAGTTCGAAGCAGACTTGAGAGTGGAACTATTGTTTGGGCACCGCATCACTTAAAGTATGGCCTTATGGTGGAGAGGGTTCAGAAGAAATTCTAACTGTCTTTCTCTTAGGCATGCTTACATACTGCAGTCTGCAATTTAGAAGAAATCTTTATTTAGCTACGTATTTTTTTCGACTTATACGAGGTATAAATGAGAACTCTGCCATTCTAAGCAGTGTTGACCTGTGTGTCCCTGATAACTATCTTAGAAATAGAGAGCATCGATTCTTTATTCTCCCAAAGTGCAGAACCAACCTGCTACTGGTAATGCCAATTGGGAGGGCGATAACTATGTTCAACGAAATTGATTCGGGTGTTGATATATTCCACCTACGTGAGAATAAGTATAGGTGGACGTTGTTTTATAAATTAATAAAATAGGGTCTGCTTAACTCATCCGGTGTACTTCCTTGTACTTATCTAATTTATATTTTTTGTATTTACACATTTCTACCGTTTAATAACTTACTATCTATCTCTTTTTTATGTAATACTGTTTTATATGTAATACTGTTTTATATGTAATACTGTTTTATATGTCTTTGTTTCTAAATGTCATGTTGTGAACGTCTTAAACTTATAATTTGTAATGTCCACAATATATTAAAAATAAATGAATTGAAAAAATTGAATTGAAAATTCAGATGGATGAACTGCGTTACAGATAATTGAAGAATGCTCGGTCAAAGTAACGTAAAAGGTGCTGGATCGTCCAGGATGGAGAAAGTTTTTGAAGGTGACCAAGACCGGCCAAGGTTTGTAGTCCTATACATGATGATGACTAATATTCAGGAAAATCAAAAGGAAAATGAGCCTAGAACATGTTTATAATATATATGAAGTTTATTTTACTTAATTCAGCGGCGTTCATTTAACTCTCCCCTTAAACTATAAAATTTGTATAGTTTATAATATGCAAACGCGTTATGGTTAGTTAGGCATATTCAACTGATTTTAATCTGATCTGATTTCCTGCTGCATATGAAAAATAATTTTTCACTTATATATTCTAAGATAGTGGTCCCCAACCCCTGTTCCACGGACCTGTACCGGTCCGTGGATAAAATGGTACCGGGCCGTCGTCAATAAAATCGAAACAAAAGAATAGACTGGACGTGAATGCAGTACTTCTTCTGTCAGTGACAGCACTGCTGCCATGAATATTCAATATATTAGCAAAGATGCAACAGCAGGTTTCGCATTAGTTTGTTGAAAAAAACCCATTGTTTTTGTTAAATTTTAATTGTATCAGACTGTTATATGTATATTAGTTAGTTATAGTTATGTCCATCTGTCACAATATAAGATTAAAAAAATATTACGTAAAAAACCATTTTTATTTCAGTATTAGTGGTCCGCGAATTTTTTTTCTTTTTTTTACCGGTCCACAGGTGTAAAAAGGTTGGGAAACACTGTTCTAAGATGTTAAATGCGACCATGTTTCAGTATTTGTTTTTTTTTATTTTTAGAGTACAGAAGTATGAGTGTGGGGTCACCAGGAGTCATGGTGTTGTGGATGAAGAAGTCGAGATTTGGTGGTTGCTCCGATGGATGGAGGAGCGAGTTTTATTTGCAGCGTAAACAGTCGGTACAAGAGTAGTTATATTACAATACTTATGATACTATTCCGAGGTCCGAGTCTCGGTAGAATGAGATGCTGTGCGGAGCGATATAGAGACTGAGATACTAACAGACCTAACAGTGACATGTCCAATGAATTATGATCCGCTATTTATTGACGTACTCACAATCAAAATAATAATATCTTGAAAAGAATATTTAGGAAATAATTATTATAATTGAGTTAGCTACTCTATATGAAGTTTATGCCGTTGGATATGGCTGACTATGTGAAAAAACGGATATTGTGGAAATTATAATTGCAGTAAGTTATTTACTGAGGTTGCTATAATTGGGCACTACGGGAAACAGATATCAAGGATTTTGTAATTGCGGTCAGTTATTTAATATCGCCTATCAATATGCTGATACGAATTGAGTTGTTTATACCCATATGAGTAAGGGGGAATACTAATTGGTCTAAGAGTCAAATATTATCGTCGTCTGTCTCATTTATTTGAACCAGTCACTTAGGAAACTAGCAAAGTTTAAAAAAGTAAATAATGGTTTTCGACCACTTTGTTGTAGTCCGTTCAGACCTAAAGTGCACTTAAACGGTAGTAATACTTTAATGTATGATCGGTCATGCCTTCAAAAAGCAGTTAACGCCTTAGCAAAGGTGTGAAATGGAAGATCTTAAAAGAAAATATTGCCTCAAGAATAATTACATCACAAATTGTGAAATTGGCAAAAAGCGATTGGCGGCGAAATTTTTAATTGTTATAAATTATCAATACCTACCAATATGAAGACACAATTGTTTACAACAGTTGTTTATTTTTAAATCATAATACATACATAAAAAAATTGTTAATGGAGGGACATAATATTTGCATCTATGTTGGATTAGTTGGTAGAGTGGCCGTATTCATATAAATACGAAACCATGGATCATTCTTCTTTTTCTTTTTCCTAGCGCTACAATCATATTATAATATGTCGGTCGTGGTCTCTTCAAAATATGCCTCTATCAAGGTCTTCGCAAAGCCGCTTCCCTCCAGTTTATGATGCTAAAGGTCTTTCAAAGTATCTCGGCACTATTCCTCTATGGTGTACGAAGCCGACCAGTCTATATTTTTTTTTTCCTAGATGCCTTCATGGATACCTCGCATTTACTATCGAGGTTTCTTAAGGACTTTGGCACGCAAACTACTCTACTTGATGCTAGTCAAATGAAAATTGTTCCGGCTGAGAGAATATGCCTTATTGAAAACTGTTCTTCTACCCGCATCGGGTATTGCTAATTTAAATTCGGCCAGGGCCTATGAAACCGCCTTGCAAAAACCCTGGAAAATTCTTAGTAGCGCAAGGCGGAGGTGATTCTGACGAATATTTTGTCGTATTCATTGGGAACTGAGGACTGCGATTTGTAGTCGAGTTTTTTTTTTTTTTTTTTCCCGTGGTTAAAGAAATGTCGCATAGGACTGATATTCTGAGCATATACTTATCCTATCTTATATGACTGCAGTCACTGGATCTGAAAGGCATGAATCGTCTTTACATGTCACCATTTATTATTTTTATTCTTTTTATTACATCAATACAGAAATTAAAAAGTGCATCTCTTCCGGCCTCGTTTGCCATGGTCCCCGGAAGGTCTCGAATGTCCGCATCTGCCATCTGTAATAAAAAGTTCAGGTTGTGCCGCTCAACACATAACTAGATCAGTAGGATCTGTTATGATTGGTAATTGCGACAATATCTCTTGTAATAATGTACTAATATGTACTGCATTTGTATAACTTAAAAGGATAATGCAGGAATCCTCACTCAACTCATCGAATCCGTCACAAGATGCACGACTATCACGAGTCCTTCACTCGACATAGTCAACGTCATTCCGCTGGAATCAAGTCTCTCAGTTAAAAAAAATAGTCAATCTCTTGACACATCGATCTCACTAGTACATCATTAACCGCGATTATAACCCGAAGCTGTCATATTTATAATCCTGATCAGTGCCACGGATGAGTTAACTCGCCAAAGCATGTATGTCGCATCAAGCCACGGACGAATTAACTCGCGGGTTCTAGTAAACGTCATAATTTCTGAATAAACTTTTTGTGTCGCTACATTTCAAAATCAGCCAAGTCCACCTTTACGTAATTTTTACTTTTTTGTGAATTGCTGAAGAACTACTGCTTTCTAACACTTCTGCATTATCAAAATGCGGAATTTATTAATTTTAAATATTCTATACTCGAAATAATATAAACTTTCACCCTTGTGACTGTGTATTTGAAAAAAACAAAATCCTGTTTTTCTCCTATTCATCTATTATGGATTGATTTTGAAATCTAGCGACACATTTGTGTATATTTTCTAAATAATATGATATCATTTTAGTGTGAAAATATTCACGATAAACTCGAGAAACATGTTGATTTGGTAAGTTTTCACAAATATTTACCATTCTGTTCATATTTCATATTTTTTTAAGGGACTTATTTTATACCATTAGAACCGACAAAAAATAAACTACTGCCAAATATATAAAATAAATTGGATTGAACGTACTATAAAAATATTAATTATTCAGTACTCGTACTACCATTATTATTAATTTGCAGGTATTGATTTTTTTTTTCAATTAATAAACATTCATATAGAAATTTTCAATTAACCAGCGTTACACTGAAACTAACGTTCCGTTCAAAGTTCTTTTCAATTGAGCTATTATATTTTCAGTACTGGTCAGTTTGGTTTTTAATTCATAAGCACTTTTAATAACTTATGGTCAGTTGTGATTTGAATGAGAGTATTTTAATTGAAAAAAATGCACACTATACGTACTTTGTGGGCTGAATATTATTATGCCCAGCTGCCGTGTGATAGCAATCAGCAATAATCATTTTGATATTAATAATGATTCATTCATTTAAATGTACAAAACGTACATATATTATTAATATAATATGTTTTGTATTTTAAAATACTACATAACATAATTATTGATATCATCCTGCTCGATCAAATTTTTTTGTTTATTAAGTTTGATTTGATTATAATAAATACTGTGGGAATTGGATGACGTGGTAAATGGCTATATGTAAATATTTTAATATTGTACGACTAAAACATTGCTTATCGGAAAGAGATGATCGTATACTACAGGCACTGCCCCCACAAAGGGGGGGCTGACAGGGCTCTAGCCTGGGGGCCCGGCGTGACGAGTCGACCAGATAAGTGAGATAAACACAGATCACAAATCTGCTCTAATAGTAAAATTCATTAATATTAATAATTTTAAAAAACATTGGTTTTACGATGCATTTTTTAACTGTGTGCCGATACTCGACCACTCCATAATTCAAATGGATGTACATATTAAGACTACAAAAAATCGCTAAAAATACACTTAAATTTTACCGCGTACGCCATTTGGAAAACGCTACTGCAGTGCGTCACACTACCTTTACCCTTAGTGATAGGTAGGGGGGGGGCGCCAAACATCCTAGTCTGGGGGCCCGCTTCAGGATGTGGGGTCCATGACTACAGGTACGGTCTTCAATTTTATTAGATTCAATATGAATACAATTTCAATTTTCATAGCTGATTTTGGCAAAATTCATGAATTCAAGATTGAAAACCGAACCTAACCTAACAAATAATGCAATATATCCGCTATTTTCAACATTTATTTGCAGCTGGCTTCTTGTAACGTTTATACCGACAAGAACCATGTTTTATTTAGATATGAATTTTATATCAGTACTATACGGCCCATGCGTGAAATGCCACAAACGCTCGTGTAAATTCCCCATTAACAAAGGTGTCCGGCAAGGTGATACCATTTCACCTAAACTATTCACCGCTACTCTTGAGGACTTATTTAGGAAACTTGATTGGGAGGAAAAAGGTGTTCCAATTAATGGGGAGAACCTCAGTCACCTGTGCTTTGCAGATGATATTGTTATACTTTCACAAGACCCGAAAGACCTCCAAGGTAGAATGCAAGAACTCACGGATGTCAGTCAAACGGTCGGCCTAAAGATAAACGTCTCAAAGACAAAAGTGATGAGGAACTGTTTTTCGGACCCTGCGATATGGAGCTGGTATGGAGTGCTTTCGGACGTCTGAATAGTATCTTCAAGAGTGACCTACCATTGTGTCTTAAGCGTAGGGTGTTTGACCAATGTGTGCTACCCGTGCTCACGTATGGCTGCGAGACGTGGACCCTCAACACGAGAGATTTCCAAAGACTAAGAGTCGCATAGCGCGGCATGGCGAGGTGTATGTTGGGCATCACGCGAAAGGACCGTAATAGAAACGAATGGCTTAGGAAGTAGACAGCAGTACGCGATGTAATAGACGTTGCCAAACAGCTGAAATGGATATGGGCGGGGCACATTGCTCGCCGAAAGGACGGCCGCTGGACAAATGCCGTCATCCAGTGGTACCCAAGGGGCACGAAACGGCCACAGGGTCGCCCTAAAAGCCGCTGGATTGACGAACTGGTAAAGTTTGGCGGAAACACGTGGCAGCAAACGACACAGGACCGAGAGAGTTGGAAGTATCTTGGGGAGGCCTTCGTCCAGCAGTGGATTGACCCCAGCTGATGATGATACGACCCAAAGAGGCTGTACGGCCTTTAATATACGGCCATATATATCCGGTCAACATATTATTATCACGGTGAAGTGTGAAACGGTGATTAATAAATAACGGTTCAGAATCGATTGGACATCTCACTATTTTAAACTTCCGTTAAAGGCACATCGCACCGAATTTATCGTTATATTTATTATATTGCATCGATTGTACCATTGTAGTTATTTGAAACAGTAAATATTATATTCTTGCCTCAAATCATTACGAACAACACTACTACCGTCTTTCATCTGCAATACCTTTCATATATCGAACCAGAATACCACAAGTTTTAACACGTATATTCCAGTTAATTAATAAAACAATTGTATGTATGTAATTAAAAAATAATATATTAATTATTATACGCTGTGAATTTAACACATAAACACCCAGACCTAATTAATTTTAATTAACGTGAATGTTAGATCAATTAATTCAAATTTTACCAAATCATAGACTCTGCTTTTGAGATTTCAATTAAAGTGTGTATTTCTAATGCCAAAGGCAAACTTAATAATTTGAAATGCACTGTACATATTCGTAATATCTTTTGGTAGGTAGGTATATAAAGATAGGTAATACTTGAAAGAGTTATTTGTGTAAGTACCTAGTACCTATAATTAAGACGATTCCTAACTAAAGGATAAATCCTTTTGATCTTACAATCTCTCTCCTTGTCACGCATTCTGTTAATACAAGTGAATTAAAGGGAACGGGATATGATACTAGATAATAAATACTAGATCCAAAATAGTGCTGAGTAGCTGACTCACCACATACACAACATGTATAGCATCTTACATGTTGTTTTGTGACGTTTTTACATGACTATACCGTTCTAATTTCGTGTAACAGACTATTTCGTTATTTTTGAAGTTATACTTATTTTGGCGTGTTTGGGAAATCAGATCAAAGCGTATTTTTGGCGTGTGACATGTAACACATAATTTATTTTTTCACACGAAAAAAAACGCACTCGATTAGATTCGGACCACCGATTGTTCGGTTATCAGCCGAACGCACTACCTTTACGCCACAGTATTATACTGCAATCGTGACGATTATACAGTATAATATTATAGTTTAGAAATGTTCCGTTGCCTAAGCAGCGAATTTATTATTGTCGGTCATTTGCAATTCCTTACAACCTATTAAACGTCAGATTGACAGTTGGTACTTTAAAAATAAAAACAACCAAAAACCATTATATAATTAATTAGTAATATAAGTTAAACTTTTTCTTGAGTGTGTAATTTAACAAGATAATTAAGAGCGAGTCAAAGTATCTAGCTTATCACAAGTTTTGTTTTGTTACGCCAAAGAAGTATAACTTCTAACGTGCGTACATAAGTACACACACCGATTTTTTAAAAATAATAGGGTATAATGCGGATAGATGCCCAACATTACCTTTTATGATATATATACCATCCCCACGTTCGGTGTCCTGGTTTGTAGAGTCTCCTTTAAAGAGAAATGAGCTTAAGCTGATACTAAGGCTACGAACAGAACACACAATGGGTAAAAGATTATTTTGATGTCCTCATCGGAAGAAGCGATCCGCAGCTCTGCAATGAATGTGATGATTTGAAAGACATTGTACAATATATAGCAATACAATGCCTTAAATATGAATAACACAGATTAAAGCTGCAAATAAAATTGCGGATATCTTTGAGAATGTCGACAAATTGAAAGGTGCCCTGGCGGTGGGTAGGACGGAAGAACTTGGCGGAATTATAAAGTTCTTTAACATAATTGGAGTGAGGGCATGATCGGCGGATCCTCTTCTAAATGAGAAGAGGCAATATGACAATATGACAGCGAGTTATAGTCAAAGCCTCGGTAAAATCATAAAAAATGCTGTATATATTCATATTGTAATCTTATATTTCTGAAAACTATGTAGGTACTAAAATAATATTCCAGATAATATATTTTTAATAAATAACTTTTGTGGGGAAAAATATGCTACCTACTTTTGGCTATGAATATTTAAGCGGTTGTAATGAATTATAAATTAAATCAATTTATTAGTATTTTTATTTAAGAGCTTAAGAAAAGTATTAATTACCTACTGTAATTTATTATTTATGGCTTCTTTTACCTATTATTATTATATTAAAGGTATATATATCAACCCAAACGTAAGGTCTCCCTTATGAACATGTTGATGCCCCACTACCTTTAAAATACCTTTAAAATTTATAATTTGAATGATATATAATATACATGATCATTTATGTACTATAAAACGCTCTAAAATATTATAATAAAAGCTTAAAACATACCCAGTTTATGAACATACCAAATAAGGTTTTCAAAACTAGACAGTTTATATTCAAACGTCTGTTTGCGCGTGTTTTGTTTTGTAAAAACTATCATCAGTAACACAATAAATTTAACGAGGTACCTGGTAATTAATTAGTAACATAAACAAAGAATAACGACACCTGTCTAGAAATAAGTTTAATAATAATTATCTAAGGTACATAGTGCGATTTATACGTACTTTACACTATTACGTTGTACCTAAATTTAATGTAGATAATCAGGCTAGCCATGGTGGCTTTACCGCCAAGTTTAATTAGGTTGGCCAATGGTTACATATGCCCATGTGGTGAATCACAGGATGCTAATCGTGATGCCAAAGTGAAGGAAGTGGTACTCAATTCTGTTTGTCATTTAGTCGGACTCGTTATTGTGACTTGGTTTCCATGATGGCTAATTACTTCGATTCTAATTGTTTTAAGTTTAGTTCTATACCATTTGGGTCCCGGGTTTCTTCAGAAACTATACACGCTCACCATTGGCAAATGAAACTGTATTCGTCGTGAGCAATGACATTAGCTGATCCGTGCCACGGACGAATTAACTCGCCAAAGCATATATGTCGCGTCAGGCCACGGACGAATATATTCGCGGGTTCTTTTAAACGTCATAACTTCTGAATAAACGTCGTTCTGTGTATATTTTTTAAACAATATTTATGATTTTAGTGTGAAAATATTCACGATAAACTTGATAAAAATGTTGTGTTGCTAAGTTTTCACAAATATTTATCATTCCGTTCCTATTTCATATTTTTTAAAGGATTTATTTTATTCCGAAAATAGCTGGCCTACAAGTGTCCACCTAGTAAAAATTGACTGGCAGTGATAAGGTTAATGGACAACGCACTCAATACAGTAGGTAGCAGGTAAATTCGCGCATAGCGACATTCGCACATGTATAGGTAGACGTCACGCAATTTCCATTATGCGATATCACGCATCGGGAATTTATAGCAATATCACCTTTATTGTAATGGCGTTAGAACATTGTTTCTAGTGTCAATGTTCATTTGAGCGAACCCGTTCGATCCGAACCATTCGGCAAACCCGACAAAAAGCATCGGGAATTTATGGTAATATCACCTTTATTGTAATGGCGTTAGAACAGATTATGCCATTCGGCAGACCCGACAAAAAGATACTTGTCATTTTTTTTCCCAGATGCTTCGTCCATATTAATACTTTGGACGCTGAAGATGCACCTGGCGCGTAATGACCAGGCGGCCGATCGATGTAATTAACGTGCATTTTAAATGTGGTAATTAAAAAATCATTATCTAGTCAGCAGCGAATGACATTGGTTGTGAGTATCTGTATTCGTTGTCAGTGTGTACTTGCCATTGGTGAGCGCGCAGAGTGTCTGACGATGGTGAAAAGCGAAACTCGGGTCGCAAAAAAATACTCAAATGGAATAATAATATAAGTTTAAAATCAATTAGAATTAAAATTAAGACTCCATCAAGTACCCTAGGGCCTAAATCGATAATATTAATTATTTAGCATTGCGTTTATTTATTGTGTATTCAAAAAAAATTAGGCCATATTAAAAATTAATTTTACTCTCATTATGACTCAATAGCGTACTTCTCTAACCATATTCTGTATATTAATAAGATCGGTGTGCCTAGCAACACAACGGGGAGAGCTTGTAGCCAGTGGCGTCCCCTTTGTGTGTTTGATTGTTGAATTTTAAATAACGTTTACCCCTTCGCAATAATCGCGCCAAATAGCCATGTCACGAGCATGCACTGCAGCTCCCTGCAACAGCGCGGTGCGGCCGCTGCGTCGTGAGACTAATTAATTGTAAACTATTATAAATGACACAATATTAATCAAATAAACTTGAAATACATACATATATATATATCTATCATTGATGTATAAAGGTGGATTACTAATCAAACCAAACACGTACCACACCCGGTCTCCCAATTCACATAAGATTATGTAACACGTGTTCAGTTGTTTAGGGCTGAAAAGTCTCAAAACTACGCATTTAAGAATGATTTTTTTTAAAACGGTTTAAGTTTAGAGATCACTTCGTTCACTGGGTGACACCATAATCTTCATCATGGCCCCCACAAAGGGGTGGCTGACAGGGCTCTAGCCTGGGGGTCCAGCGTGGCGAATCGACCGGATAAGTGATTTAAAGACACATCAAAAATTCTCTCGAATAGTAAAAAAAAGTCGCCTGCAGCGCTATTTATCTTCAATATTAGTATTATTTAAAATTATGTGGTTGTACGATACAATGTTTGATTGTGTATCGATACTCGACAACTCCATAATTCAAATAGTGAATTCAAATATACAAAAAACACAAATATAGGTACACATTAATTTTACCGCGTACACCATTTGGAAAACGCTACTGTAGAGCGTCACACTGTCTTTATCTCTAGCGATAGGTAGGGGGCCCTTCAAAGATCATAGCCTGAGGGCCCGCTTCAGAATGTGGGGGCTATGATCATCATATTATAATATAAATCATCGGGTATAAATGAGAACTCTGCCATTCTGGCCAGTGTTGACCTGCCTGTCCCTGATAACTATCTTAGAAATAGAGAGCATCAGTTGTTTATTCTCCCAAGATGCAGAACCAACCTGCCACTGGTAATGCCAATTGGGAGGGCGATAACTATGTTCAACCAAATTGCTTCGGGTGTTAATATATTCCACTTACGTGACGGTGAGTTAGGTGGACGATATTTTATAAATTCTTAAAATAGGGTCTCCTTAGCAAACTCGGTGTACTGCTTTAAACTTCTATGTATAATTGTATTTTTACTGCTTTTGTATGTTTATATTATGTTTTTTTTTAATATTTTCATTTTTATCGTTTTTATTACTTTTTTTCTTTTTAATAATGTTTCATGTCATGTTGTGAACGTCTTAAACTTATAAATTGATATGTCCACATTAGGTACGTTAAAAAATAAATTGAAATTGAAATCATAAGTGGCCCAATAGCCCTGGGCGGGTTCCAGGCTATTCCAAACATTGTATTTCCCGTTATCCTGGACCAGTGTCCTCCAGTACCTACCCTAGTCTAGGCTCGGCACTTGCAGTATTTTAGATTTTAAAATATCTGTAGTAAACATTCCATTGGAGTTTGCAGTTGTTCTTACTTACCATGGTGGCTGTCCGAAACATTATAATACTGTCTTTACTGAGAGTAGAAAAAAGAATAATATTGTACCTATATTTTAATCTACGCTTTACAAAATTAATGGTTTGTAACAGTAAACCATGTGAATATCTTCATAAGTAAATATAGATTGTAATATTACCCCATCACTGAATTTTATTTCAATTTCTAATACCAAAACTATAATGGGATTAACACGGTTTATCAGAATAGTTGGTTATAGCTGGTGGGTTTTGAGTAGGTATATATTTTAAAATATATTAAATAACCTTGATATAGTTTTTCTAAAAAAAATGTGTTCCAATTTCAAATATTTGATGTTATAAAAACATATTTTCAATCTCGATAAGTAAACAATGGCCGTTTCTACTACTTCGATTATAATTCGAAATTCAAACGTGGAACAAATGTTGCCGCAAGCAAAACTAAATAAGTATATATATATATATGTTTAATTTAAAATAAAATACTATAAACAAATATGTAATAAATTATTGATTTTGTTTAATAAATTATTGTGTTATGTAGACTGTAGAGTATAAATAATATTTACTGGGGATTTAATTACAATTTTTCATTTAGAAGATGAAGCCTTCTGTGGTATTCCCTAGAAAAAAAGTTCCAATTTGTTATTATGTAGGTATCATTTTTATTTATATCAACCTTAAAAACCCCTTAAACACTTTAATCATTTTTTTATGAAAATTAATTAAATTGATACTTTGAAGGATTAATAATTTGTATATTAAATTCTTATAAAATAAGATTAACTGCATCACTAGTAATATAAATAAGTCTCTAGTACTTAAAGGATCAAAATTGATTTGGTCTATTATCATTTCCAGGCTGAGGTAGATGAATTATGGAACTCTCCTAACCCTTAAAAAACTATAAAATGTGATGTTTGTTGTTTTACAAGCAAAAACTATCACTACTTAAAAACACATGAAATGCCACATAGGTACTTAAATCATTTAAATCGATGGTCCTTACGCAAACTCGGACATCTACAAAAAAAGTATTTTTTTTAATTTTTCTTGCCAAAACAATTAAAACACTTCCTCGTTGATATAAAAGTGAAAAAAAATCTCACTTAATTTCTGAAAAAAATGTACGTAAAAACGGACAAATACTCTAAGTTTGGATATATTAATATGTCCGTCTTTACATTGGGCACTAGACACTCGCATAAACAGATAGATGCATGTCAGGTTGTTTTATGTACTACATGCAGGTAGCCGTTAGCGAACGTTAGAGACGTAGATGTATTAATTTGGAAGATATTCTACCTCTAAACAGTTCGAATTATGATGATTTCAATAGTGATAATAATTATTATAGTTGCTAATAATTGGTATGACTTCGTCCCACGTAAAATAAGACATGTGGTAGTTGTCTCATCAACGAGTGTTTGAAAGTCGACGTAAAGTCGGATAACTACAATTCTGCCTAAAGTGTATAATTTATAAAGAATGTAATATTTTTTAGATAAAATATGGATAGTATTAATTATAATACTCACCGAATTTCAGGTGCATAGTAATAAAAACATAGAAGTACTATGATTTTTTACTTTAAATAACTCTCTTGTAAAATTGTATTTTTGTAGATTAAATGCAATGTTTATTTATTTACAAGCAAGAACACAGAAGGTTTGACCATGTAGAATACAGAAATTGACACCGGAGAAATAGCAATTAAATGCGATGTCCTTATGTTATTATTTAGAATATAGTACCTACATAGTTTGATTCTAAAACACTATAAACAGCTCTCGATTTGAATTTTTTGCTCCTTTTACATAAAAAACACAGATTCTAGTATAAAACTGAATATACTATTGATTAATAATAGTTAATTATTGTGTTCAGTGTATAGTGTATTTTCTATTGTGGGTGTTAATTTGGACATGTGCATTCATAAATTAGTATATAAATAAACATCAATAAAACAACAAATTAATATAATAACTCTCATTTCTATTCATTTAATATACTCATTGTATTAAATTGTTTAAGTTAAGAGTATAATATTATATCACATATAAATGCCAGAATGCTACGATTTCATTATGCATTTCACTACGAGGAGGGTCCTATAGCTGCCCGGCCTTAGTTCGCCGCGTTGCAACGTAAACATTCATAAATTAACAAATAAATAATCAACTCAAATAAACGGATATCAAAAAATATGTCACTGATTACCCACCAACACAAATCTTAAAGTAATAATAATTATATACAATTTTCGCATATAGGAGATATTATATTATAATATTTAACGGTTTTCATTTACCGAAAGTGTTCAAAAGCGGTAGGTGAGAATATTAAATAATGTAGGTAACATATTTACAGTATTTCCAGATTAACCACTACTGCGAGAGTCTGAATAAAACAGCTATCGCCCATCAAAATTCCTCTTATGTGTTCGTAATAGTGAGAGAGTTTTCCCGCCAAAATTCACGTTGTACTTAGGGGTTAAATATTTTATGAACACTTGGCGGCTTAACGCTAAGTGTACTTGTGGCGGCGAACACGTTAAAAATGCTATCGCGGAGTCAGGAATGGAATTTAGTCTTTGTGTAATTCGACAGATTAAATTTGATGGTTTTTAAGGTTGAAAAAGTTTGAAATATTTAAATAATCACATCAAAAATAGTTTTTATGAACAATACAAAAAATATTAATTAAGAAGTAGTGATGTCCCGTGAGGGTAGGCAGATTGAGCGTCGCTTGGTCGCTTGGTCGCTTGGGGGGGGGGGGGGGGGAGTTACCCAAAGAGCAGCAAATGGAGGAGCATCATTAGGTATATATAGTGATACCAAATAATATTTATTATATTATCATAATACCTAAATCCCCCATCAAAAATCCTCCAATCGACAGAGTTGGGAATATAATGATATTATTGTAATTGGAAATGAGTCAAGGCTAGACCATGATGCACAGCGAAACAAAGAAAAAGAAAGTTACCGTTATCTGTTTCTGGGCGGACGAAGGGTCGAGAGCGGGTACGGTCAGTCGGCTACCTACCCTTGAGCATCTTACGTTGCCTCTAAATACGATTTGCTACCCTTTTCGCGCCAAAGCGTGCGTTTACAAATGTTGTTAGTAATTAATTGTTACTTGACAAGCGAAATATACTCAATGTCCCTGAATCAGTGTTTATAATAAGTGGAAAAGTGTAAATCAACACCCTACGTAAACCCTTACCTCTTAATAGAAAACAACCTATACTTAGTAATAACGGACATAACTTTCCATTAAAAAAATCAGCTCACTGGTTGGAACAATATATATTTATTAGGGTACCATAAAAGTTTTAACAGAACTTTATTTTTTTCTCGGGTTCGCGATGTCTAGTTTACTTCCGTTGTCCTTGGATGTCACGTTCTTGGTGAATAGCAATAGCACGTGCATACATAATTTAAAATTTATCCAAATATGTTTGCCAGTCACTCACGAGTTGTCGAAGTTGTCAGGTGTATTTTTAAATATACCCATCTGAAACCGTAAACTCGCAATATTGTCTATTGAAGCAGATATGGCATTTAAATTAGATTTAGTGGTATGCTTATATCTTGTTAGTAGTGTAATCAATAATCATATAACACATTTATAGGTATAGTTTTGTGTTACGCTCTTTGACTTATCGCATATTACGATGGCTAGACGTTATCACAAATACCAGGAAGATTGATTTTCAAACCAACATACTTGTCTATTTAGAGATTATAAATGTCAAAACAATAATTAGTAGTTGAAAATATGGGATCTCTGACTTCACTAAAACCAAAATACTGTCTTTTTACTTAGCATGGCAGTGTATAGCTATCGTCGGCAATTATAGCACTTACATTTTTAAACTTAAAACTAATAACTAAGAGCAGAATGCAGAAACAGTTGTCATAACTAATATTTCCTTAGCAGATAACACTATGCAGAAACATTGTCCTTAGTTAAGATCATGTTGTTTATGGTTCGCCTCGTCTTAAAGCTTCGTTCGTTTTTTTTAATGAAAATAATACCATATTTAAAAATTATTTTTCCTATAGTTTAGGTAAATTATTTTATAATTGTTAAAGGATGACAAAAATATGACAACTGCACTTTATAAATGCAATAACTATAAATATACATATTAATATTTAAATATACCTATTACTCTTATGTTTCCGTTATCAGTCATTGTATGTGATTCCACAGACACCGAAAGACATTTTTTAACATGGTAACACTAGCGTCAAGTGTCATTTTGTCTGGCATCTTTATTTCTGCGGGCTGGCGTATAAAAAGTAAAATAATATTCTGCAAGTACATGCCAAACGAATTACCATTATCAATATCCATATTGAGATAAATTGTTAAATGAATTTGAGTGTATGGACTGTTTTATAGACACGCGAATTTATTTTGACAGCAGCTGTCAGTGGTAAATGGTAATACAGAAGGGGGCGTGTTTATAACAAAAGTAGTCTATGCTTAAGGATTCCTTAACTCTGTAGTCAGTATAGTCTATAGTTAAAGTATCCTTTTCGGCAACTTATCCTTAAGATCGAAATATTGGATTCTGCATTCCGCTCTAACTAAGTTAATAAATAAGTTAAATTATTATAATTAAGTATGTAAGTAGGTGTATTCATAAAGTTAGAAATAAAAGTGTAATATAAATTATTACAAAGTTTAAACTAATGAAAAATAATAAGATACAATGAAACACATAGAGTTTTTTATGTATGATAGGTACCTATATATTATATGAATGTCTACGTTGATAAACTCCAAGTGAAATATTAAGCTTTCCCCTGCTATTAATGTATAAGTGTGTTGAAATTCTGTTGTAAGTAAGTAGAGTTGAATATAATATTTTAATACACTTTTAAAAGCAAAATTATATTACGCATATACTGGCTAAAAGTAAAATTTTAATACTCGTAATGAAATGACGAGTGTCATATTCAAATGGGTATGAAACGTTGTATAGCGTAGAACATAAAAACTATGCAGCGTAAAATACTCTACATTTTTATTTTTTATTAGTTATGGTAGACGCATGATTTTTTTTTAAACCGTGGTTCAATATTATAAATCCCGCATTTTACAAATTTAATCATGTGCGTATTAGATTGAGCGAATGATCAACAATAATTTCTTAGAAAAAAAACTGTTGTGAATGTACTAGAGAGAACTGTCGAGCCAATGATGATTATGATGATTGAAATCCATTGTGAAAAGCCAAAGTAATTGTATAAAATAATAATTTTAAATCATTTTTGTTTATATCTAATAATATAAATTCGCTATTGTTGCGATATGTTTCATAATTAAAACACTAAGCTCCCTTTAATGAGCAACGAGAAAATAATATTATCTTGTATATTATAATGGTATACAATATTACCATACTCTATAAAATGTAAGTCACTCATATGGCGGCAGAGTATATGCGACAGCACAGAGAAATTCAAGCAAAACCAGTGATATAGCCACAAAACGAGAGTGCACCGGTAGAGCCTTAATCCATGGCAGACTATAGGGAAGTCCCGTAGGGAAAATATTCAGATTGCAGGGGTTTCAAAAACATGCTCAGCGGATTTGATTCCTCCGCACTCATGCAAATGAGCAAGATTAAATCTGCATTTTGCATGTTATACGCATATTTGGGTATGTCTGCATCGAATGCAGTTTAGGTCTAAATAATGTGTATTTTCGACTGAATTGAATTCTTAATCTCTACGGCGATGGCGTCACAATAAATAATAATAATCATCCAGTGGTGCTTGAGTTGACGCCAAAATGGAACTGAATAAAGTAATTAGGTTTCACCAGAGTTATGAATAATTATTTTATAGTATTAATTATTAGGATTAATAAATATTTTCATGGCTAAGGTGCAGAGTATACGTTAAGTACTGGAGTAGAAACAAATTTAGAATGGCACCTCTAATTCTGCATCCTTTTACCGCCGTGTCCCGGGGGATGAGTATCGCAATAAAAGGCGGGGGATAATCCTGAAGGCTGCATGTAGTTGCAGGGGGTGGAATGACAGGGCTGCTAGCGAAGTTCGGTCTGTTTCGGGATGGGGCGGACGGTTTGGGCAGGGGTGTGTCAATCAGGTGTCAGGATGCAAAAATATCAGAGTGTATCGAAGGGGTGGGTAATGGTCGGTTGTGAATGCAACTGCATTATATTTATTTACGAAAAAAATATTGTCAATTACTTGATCTGATAGAAACCTTAAAGATTTACACAACATACGCTCATATTCATATTAGATTAAGGGAATGTATTATGTTAACATCAACGATGGCCGCGCGGCTTAAGCGTAGGCCTATAGCGTCGTGAGCTCCAGGTTCAAATCCTGGGTCTGGCAAGTGCACATATTGTTTTTCAATTTTTGTATGAGTCAGAGTATGTACCTAATAGTTTGAGCAAGTGGCTGACATCCAATTCTCGTAAAAACAAAATCCGTTAATATAAACTTCCACTCTGTGGAGGCCCATATGATTCTATTAAGATTAGACATGGTCGAGAAGATTATGTTAACACCTGTTTTTCATATTATTCATAACAGTAACGTAGTCCTTATATTATATATTTTTTAACTTACAGCCCGAAACAGCTGTCAACATGAATAAATCAAATATAATAAAATTAACCTAAAAATAGCTTTGTTTTACAATCAATAATATATCTAATACATGCTGGTATACTGATTACCTCGAAATATACCTATTGCTATTAGATTTGATGTATGAATTATAAAAGAAAGAATTGAATCAATCCGCGCATCGCCTAGCCAGGATCTTTTTAGACCATGCCTCAACTGAAGTATAGCCTTAAATATTCCCCTTTATATTTTGCTCTAACCAATGTCCATAACGCAAACTATAATATTTTAAAGATAAATGTCATTATTACACCTTCCGAATTTAATAAAGTTCTTCCTCAAATAAAATGATTTCACTGAATCATATTAAAACAGCTAGAATAACGGATACCCACCCCGACTGTTATATAACGAAAATGAAATATTTTAGGTGTTAAATTTAATAAAATAAATAGTCAAAAAAATACACGAATAACCTTCACTACCACTGTTAGATATTTGCCATAACAAATATTTAGTCGTAATATTTTTTATTTGTTAGCTAATATTAAACAAACTGTTAAAAAAATTGTATTTGGTTTTCAACCCCTTGCACATAATGTTTCCTGCTTGCACAAATGTAATAAATTCTCTGAACATACAAACACATTTCGAGGACGAGTGGTTTAGAATACTTTTGATTTTTGATAATGCTAATTTTGTGGAAAATAAATGTTTTATTTCCTAACTGACAAAGTGACATCTGTTAAGGGTATTATTTAACTATGAATGATGCGCGAAAAAAATGGAAATTAATTCATACTTCACCACGGATTGTTCCACACATCATAATATGTACTTTTCTGAAAAGAGTATAATTTAATTTTATTATTATACTAGCTGACCCGGCGATCTTCGTACCGCCTCAGAATCAATAATCTTGTGTTAACTTATTAGCTGGATTAAATTAATTTTTTTATTAAGGGGGGACATGCTCGTCGAAGGTCAAAATTGAGTTTTTATTGTATTTTCAAACCATGATCCTGGACACTCCTTAAACGTTGTAGATGATCTATTTATATAATTTTGAAGCCTTATTATCCTTTATAGTTATTTTAAACATTTGATGACTGCATGAAGTATTTTTGTTACATATAATAGTATTCTTTTAAACCTCTCGCTCTAATGTTTTAGAATATAGTCATATTTCGGTACATAACTGTGCAGTGGTGTTAAGATTTTTTACGTTTATTATTTTTTAAACGCATTTATGAAACCATAAGTATAATTTATTATGAGATAATTTTTGTAAAATATTCACGATAAAAAATTATATCGATAATCTCTGTGATCCCAAATTTGACAAGAATTAGGCATTTTATTATTCAAAAAATCGGCAAAATTAACACATTTGAAGATGATTCTAAAGAAACTTATTATAAGCGATGTCTTTTACCATTCAAGTGTGATAAACATTTTATGAATAATGATTGCTTTATAATAATTATTGACATATGAATAAGGTAGTGTTTTTTTGAAATACGCCATTTCTTTTGTCATTCCCTAGTAGTTAAGCTACAACATACGGCCGTAGCCATAAATTGACAAACTATAATTGAAGTAGGGAGTAAAATGATATTGACGCGCGTGTTTGAACATGTACCGTTTAAATTTTTTTTTTTAAAAAATCGGTTAGGTACATGTAGACTATATTCTAAAACATTAGAGCGAGAGATTTAAAAGAATACTATTTTATGTAACAAAAATACTTTATGCAGTCATAAAATGTTTAAAATAAATATAAAGGATAATAAGGCTTCAAAACTATATAAATAGATTATCTACAACGTTTAAGGAGTGTCCAGAATCATGGTTTGAAAATACAATAAAAACTCAATTTTGACCTTCGACGAGCATGTCCCCCCTTAAGTTAAAATGAATATTCAAGTTCAATAAATGTGCAAAAATCAAACCAAAATGAAATAGATTACATAGTTTTGGTTGGTTCAGATTTCGAAGCATGATGACTACCGAGCCAACCTTCAGTTGTAAATTGTGCGGTGGCAAGCCAGGAAGATCCAATGAGTTTAAAAATTCAGTTGGCTAGTTGGTTGCTTCGTCTTCGTTTGTTAGTGCAAGAACGTAGTGGTCGCGCGGGGGTGGCGCGCCGGCATCTTGCGAAACTCAAACGTATAACCGTGTGTAAAATGTTCTTAGACAGTGTCTTTTTTCGGGCATAATACACATGGCTATACGTTTGAGTTTTGCAAGACGCCGCCGCACCACGTTCGCCAAATTACTACGGCCGAAAGGAATGCAGTAGACCAACGATTTGATTTTGAATTGTGAAGTTTAAGTGATCCACATCTTTGTTCTTTGCCGCAAGAATTGCTCGTTCACTCAACCAATTGTTGACACGAAATTGCAAAAATTCAGCGGAAACGAAATGAATCCGTTTGATTCGTCGACAGGAACACGGCCGTTACCGATAGTCAGAAATTGCTTAGAGAAATCTTCGGCAGACGGATCGTTTAGCAATGTAACTCGCATGTTTGTCGTCAGCTGAAGGTTCTTCACATAGCGCCACAGAGTCAATGATTTGAGGCAAGCATTTATTTCATCGGCAGTGGTCGATCTTGGAATGACTGATAGTGTTTGGCAGAAATCGCCAGATAGTAGAATCATTGCGCCTCCAAAACATCTCTCACAATGCGCGTTTGTGCGCCATTCTAAATACATCCCAGGTGATGATTTTACTTGCTACCAAAACTGTGGCCATTGCTCAATGTTTCGCAATATTGCATATCGGTTTTTCAGTCGTTTGAAGGTATAACGGCAATTTCAACGCTGAATGAGCCGTTCGGCATCCTTTTAGCAACGTGACCGCTATCCTGGAAGAAGCAACTGCTACAGCAATTTAGGATCTCGCACGAACAGTGGCCAAAATCAATGACATGAGGAATGTCTTCCCAGTTCCACTGGGCGCATCGAGGAAAAATAAGCCACCATTTCCATCATCAATTGCCTTCATTAACGTATCGTGCACTACCTTCTGTTGGGGGTTCAACATTAGTGCATTCGTTCGAACTAATTAGTTCAATGCATCTCGATCATTTTCACGTTCACGTTCCAATTCTAGATTGAAAGCGTAATTCACTCCACGATGTGGCATTAGCATTCCTAACTTGACTAACAAACTGCCGCACATGATGTAACACATGTCTTCGATCAAAAGGAAAACCTGGTTATGTATCTCCTTATTCACCTCGAGATCAGGATTCCCTGAAATGACACGAATTCGATGTAAAATGTCTTCTGACATGTCATCCTTGTAGTTTTTCTACAGTTCAGGTGGATTCGATGGGAAGCATGTCGAAATAATGATAGCAAATAATGTGCGTATCTGACTTGGAGATGCAGAAACAAATGCTTTAGCGATTGTCATGTCCCAATGAGTATCATTTTCAAGCAAATTGAGCTTTTGACATGCAGCACGAAATGTTGGGCACACTACACCATTGACAGTTCGAAGTGATTCAAATGATGTCGGCCCACGAACATTTACCAGCAACAACCACAAGTAGAATCATTCGCCATTCTTCGGATGAACTGTGTAAATGCGACCAAGAGCATCAGTAGAATGCACATCCGGATGATCAGGAACCGCATCGCCTTGCTTCCGACGTTGAAATTTCTTCGATGAAGCGTTCCAAGTGTAATAACGTGGCATCTTAGAGTAGAACAACGTTCGTGCAAACGGATCGCTTTGGCAAATCGAAAAGAAACTGGTCAATGTTGGCGCTGAAGATATTTCAGCACGTTGAGCAACATTCGATGCGTTGAAATAAACTTGTTGACCATTCTCCAGATGCACCGCCAAATGTACAGCAGTGGGATGACGTTCATGAATAGGGAATGAGAGAATACGCCAAATTGCTTCATTGCAGCTCACATATCGACCAACTTGATAGTGCGTGATTTCATCGTTGGTATTGGGAGTTTGAACGCCAAAAACTACAATATCGCTGCCTTTGCAGATGTATTTGATGGATTTCACTGAATTGCAAAACTCCACGTTGCAATGCGCCTTGAATGTTTTGGAAAAAAGTGGCGAATACGGAACAATCCAAGTGTTGTCGACCACGATATCGTTTCACTTCATTTTCGTTGTGATAGTTCTACCGTTATCATTGGGTGATCGACGCCGATACAGTGGATAACCATCATTGGCAGTGATAGTCTCCACCGTTAAACTTCATGGATAACGCTTGGAACACTTGCCGTCGACCATGCACGCTGATTGGGGGGGGGGGGGGGGGTTGATGGCGCCACACTGTCCATGAATCATTTAAGTAATTACAACATCATGCAAGTCTGGATCGGTTTCGGGATCAGGAATCTCGGCACATATGATGTCATCTTTTTGGTCTGGTCGAATTCTTTCGACTAACCAAATAAGAGTGTGTGCATGCGGCAAGCTTCGTTTTTGTCATTCAATCGAATACATCCAGCATCGAGTTTCCCAAAGACGCGATGCTTAACAATGTAGTTCATCAGCGACAGGATTTTTTGTTTGAAGACACGTGCCGATCACTTGATGTTTGTCCGGGGAGTAGCAGTTGAACAATTTCTATTCATTTCGGATTTCATGTAAAGGTGATGAATAGATCTGGACGACCGTAATGACGAACATATTTCATTGCATCTTGCGCATATTCATGCATATGACGTGGGCTGCCAATGTACATCGCCGATAGAATAGTCAATCGACCAACATTAGCTGCATCTCCTACGGTGCTGATTGCATCGCGTAAATGAATATACTCCTCCGATCGCAGTTTGGCTTGGTTTAACCGAATGAAAGTGAGGCGCTCCGTCTCGATTTAAAGCAATCGACGAAATCGCAGCAAATAGTTGTCATCATTTTGACGAATCATCAAATGATAAACATTGGAAAATTAATCACATAATTCAAAATTACATTATGAAGCAGTTATCGATGCACACACAATCACAAATTTGATAACCTCACAAAGTGAACATCTTCGAAGGCAACTTACCGTTTGAAAATGAAGATCGAAATAGCTATTTGCGCACCTAGCTGGTAATCGGCTCGATTATTCACGTAGATCGATTGTCGAATGAAGTTCGAAGGATGGATTTTGAAATTGGTAGGTAAATAATGAGCAATACCAGCAATGAGATCATGTAATTTTACCCTTGGCTTTATTTTTGGACGCTGTCGAAGAAGTAAAAAAGATTCAGGCAGGACAACTTCCTCCAAAATTCACCGGAGTATACAACAAAGTCTTTCGGGATTATCTGAGGCTGAAATGAATCAACTGTCAAAGGATAGATAATGCACACAACGCCTTTCATTTGTTTCTTGTTTATTCTTTCTGTCATGTGTTGTTGTATATGGATTTAAATTTTTTGTGATTTTCTTTTATTTTCGAATGCGCGAGGTCATTTTTCAAAATGTCAAAATGTATGAGAAAATGAATTGTCTTCATAATGTATTTTTTTCCGTGATTTATCCGATATTTTAATAGTTATTCTGCTATTCGGGGCTGAGACAAATCCAACAATGCAAAGATCGTAAAAATCGGTCCAGCCGTTCTCGAGTTATACATAGTGTAACTAACCCGACTTTCTTTTATATAATATATAGATTATATTTATATTATTATACAACATTTTAATAATGGACATTTTGTCGACGTGGAATATGTTATTATATAGTTATAATTAAAATATGGTAATTTTAATCAAAGTATGACTAAGTAAATTCATATTTTTTTCTACAAGTATGCCTTTATGGATAATCTACACTATAAAGATTATTTCTTTCGACTTAGGCTCATAAACGTTAATACATGAGTTTTATGACTACTCCACCCACCAGAGGCACCCAATGAAAAAATACGAAGCTTGCAATTTGAGTTTTTTTTCAATATCAACAATAAAAAGAAAAATATTATTTTATTTTAAGTCAACGATAAACATAAGAAAAGATTTATTACATATTGTTTTATGGTGATTTTAGTTTAAGTCTTCTGTAATGCAATGTAAAGCTGATTTGTGACAATAATTTTATTGTTTTTATAGATATACAGTATAACATATACATATAAATATGTAACTTGAAATGTTTTTTTATTTTATCTCATCGGATATTGATGGTTTGAATTTACTCAGAGACCATTAGACCACTTTGCGAAAGCCAATGAAAATTCTTTGTAGCGCAAGGCGGTGGTGATTCTAATGAATATTTTGCCGTAGTTATTTAAGGCTATAGTTCAGCTGTGGCACGGTCTAAAACGATCGTGACTACGCGACGCAAAGATCGTGCAAATGACGCGTGCAGAACAAAACATAATTTGTCATAAAAACTCAACATGCATCCATTTAATGTTATGTTTATTGTTCTATTAGTAATATTAATAATATATTAATTGACATGTTTTCTTCTGCAAGTAAATGGGTGACGTGTTTTAGTCATATTTACACGATTTAAGAATTAACTCTCCCGTCGCCATCACAAAACAAATTGACGTGTGCACAGCTTGACTTTCACTCTCCGATTGCCAGCGAGTCCAAAATTTCGTCGCACCTATAGTTGAAAATTATTTGCCGTTTCACTGAAGTACTTAGTCTTAATAGAAAATAATAATTGTTTTCTCCAAACTGTGATTTATATCCACCTTTTTTGTAGATTTTCCATGAAAGAAATGAGGAGTATTTGAGAAGTTCAGGGGCGTGAACAAGGGACGGCGGGGGGGGGGGGGTTCAGGCGGGGACCCGACGTAGAATGCCCGTAGCTAAATTGTAAAAGCACACTGACGTGAATCCAGCGGTTACAAGTTCAAGTCCCGTCGGGTGTCAAAAATGATTTTTTTTTTGTAGAGGGTATTTGCATGAGCTGTTTTCAAATCATGTATACCTATTCAATACTTTGATTTAAAATACAAAATCCGACTGCTAATAAGTAACGCAATTTAGAAAACGCTTCAGAAAATATTGTAAAAACATTAGTTAATTTCGTAAAAATTAAATATGATACATAATATAGCTTAGTGGTTTAGAGCACATGGGCGCAGGCTCAAACTTGATGGGTGTCGTATTTTTAAAAAAAAAAAATCTTGTACTAATTATATCATATTTCTTAGAAGTATTTTCAATAAAAATAATAATAGTTTAATGAAGTAAACTAGTTGAGAGTAGTTTAAGTAAAATTTTGTCAATATATTTTGTGCAGTGTAAGTATGTTAGTATTATTATATATGCACATGTTTGAATTTAAATGCAGTGATTAAAAATAATTCAACCTTGGTAAATTTAAATTAAACATCTAATTTAATCATGGCAGAACATCACCTAAAAATTCTGAAGGAAGTTCTAATCCTTTAATCCAGGCAACATTGTGCATTTAGTTAATGGAAGCTGAAAACTGGGAATGTTGAAATATTCAGAAGTTCTAAAATAAACTCGAAAATCAGAGACTGAGCATCTAGCACAGACATAGTGAAAATTCGTGTAGCATTGAGTATCAAAAAGTTTTAAAAGCGAATTAGCGCCAGTCTCCGCGGTCGGCCGCAAAAAGAAAGTTGACGTTTTTATCTGTCGGTATTGCAGAGACCTGCATAGAAGTCTCGAAAAAGGAAATACTCAGGGTTGTGAAGTGAAAGTTATAATTCTAATTGATTTAAATTTTGTACTATTCCATTTGACTCCAATGGGATAGAAAGGTGGTTCGCTAACTCCTCGGCAATGATGTCGAAAAAAGTGATATATTACAATCGTTTATAACTTTTGGAGAAATAATGATAGCTGAATAAAAAATGTACCATTGTATAAATAAATGACAACCATCACAAAATCTAGTTGCCAATATTTTTAAAAAAAGACGATAAACTCTTCGGTCACGTGACTACTGTTCGGCTTCTATATATTGAAAGCTACGTCATGGCGCTGTATCGGGTGACAGTATTTATTACGTTACGCACTTTTTACATGCTGGTGGAATTGCAACGGTTTTGCTGTCCGACAAGAAGATAGGCGATAACTGGAAGTGCGATTAACTAAATAGGAGGGGCTTGTTAGTTCACAGCTTTAACACGTGGACAACTCGTCGATAACCGTAAGTCGTTGCAGTCGAAGTGCGGTTAAAAAGAGGAGGGGCTTATTAGTTCACAGTTTTATCACGTTGACAAGAAGATCTTGTTCGACAGTAGTTCCAGAAACGGCCGCTGTGACGTGTACTTCTAGATATAGAAGTCGAAGTCTATTAGTTAATTTGGCTATAATTTGGGAATGTCTAAGTAACGTATATCTACGAAAAAGATAGCTAAAAATCGCAGTCGATAATACAGCTCACTTCAGAATAAACTTACAGTGAGTGAACATTGTAAAATTAGGTTTATTTTAACAGTCTATCAATAAACATCAATTGAAAATAGTTATGTGTATTATTTAATTAAATCTGAACCCACAGCTTATAGAAAGTAAACATATAAACCAAACAACTACAAATTGGTGACCCAATAAAATAAATAAATAGCTTCACAGATGGCTGAACTGGTAAAGCGTATTGGCCGAAATCATTTGGATACGTTTTTAGGAGGTGTTTCCGAATTATGTACCTATGTAAAAAAAATGAATTAATAAATGCTTATTTAAATTATAGAAGTTTTACCTGAACGTACAATTGATATGTATATGCTATAAAAATGGGTATAGACAAAAACCAGACGGAAATGTCAGAAATAGTTGACTTTTTTTAAATTTTTTGAACGTTGAAATTAACTAAATATTATATTTACCATTAATAACAAAGTTACAACCCTGACATTGACAGTGAGGGGTTGCAAATTACGTACTATCATCTCGGTTTTATGATTTCCATTAGAGTGGAGGACGAGTAAATATTTGGGGTTGAAGAATCATGACAGATCTGGAGTCGTCTAGCTGACAGGCTGGCGGAGTTTTTCCTATCTTATAAGATGATTGTAATGGACAATGGTAGATAATAATATGATGGCGTTATATTATTTATTTTACATATTATGTCGTTATTTAAGAAGAACTTTTTAGTGTACCTAGGTAGGTACTATATTATAAAGAAATGGTTTATGAGTAAAACACAACAAAGTCGCAGGGTTTTGAGATACTCTTATACGTAGAATACGAAGACAAATTTAATATATTTGTGTTGATAGAAGCTTAATAAAATTTTGAGTAGAAATATTGAAACAATTAAAACGGTAATCATATGTTTTTATACTGACATTATTACATTGGAATTATTAATAATACAATTTATAGACGTACCTAAATATTTTGTATTTTGATTAATTTATAAATAAAATTTCTGAAATATTATTAATTATTGAAATTTGATCGCGATAGTACCTACATATCTCCAATTTTGCTCTAACCAGTGTTCCATCATCAACGATTATTATGTCGCATGAAAAAAGTAATTTATACTAATTAACTTGACTCCCACGATAGCCGAGTGGCTTAAGCGTTGGTTTATTATGTCGTGGGTCACAGGTCCGAATCCTGGGTCTGACATATACACGTCATATTGTTTTTCAATTTGGAGTCAGTGTGTGGACCTAATAGATTGAGCAAGTGGCTAACATCCATTTCTCGTAAAAAATCTGTTAATATAACCTCCACTCTGTGGAGGCTCATAGTATTAGATTATATTCTATTATTATATTTGGATTATTTGATTATTATTGATTTGGATTATTATATAATCCTCTAACGTAAGGATCGAACATGGTGAAGTAAGTAGATAATGAACTTGTATCATTTACAGAAAAAAAATATTTTCTGTCATAACTATAAACAATTTTTTTTAAATGTACCTGAATTATACTTATTTTTTTTTTAAATTTTAAAACTTTAAATTGGTCAAAATAATTAACTATACCTATACAATTTCCAAATTTTGTTGCGCACATACAAATGAAAAGGTTGCTGATTGCTGCTTTTAATAATTACGAATGTAAGAAAATTCTGGTATCTCAATAAAATTTATATTCACTCGTTTGTCCTAAATCTCTTAAATGCCAAATCGTTAAAATTCGAACAAACATCATTTCCTTTGAAAGTTTTCGCCTAAGTGAAATATCACCATCGACTTCCGATTTACGATGCAAGGAAAATCTTCCCCCGCAGTCCAAGGGTGAAATGTATTACCCTCTTGTGAATCATTTCTATTTTATGTGTTCCTGGTAGCTGCCAAAAACGTGCACTTTGAATATTTATGAAAAATTATTCGTTTTATGGATTCCGTAGGTTTATTTTATATTATCGAGATCTAATATTCAAAAAGTCGTATGTAGGTATCGTTTTGGGTTGATTCAGTTATTAATTTAGAAATATGTTTGAATTGAAAATTCAGTCATAATGAAAACGTAAGTTTGTAAAAATTAAAACACACGTATTAGTGGAGTACGCCTTTTTTGACAACGTCCACAGAATGAGGTACCTACCGATAGATACTTTAAAATATTTACATTTATTTAATAAGGCCATCTTAAATATAAATTTCTAATGCTTCTCAGTTGAACTGAGTCTATCAGTGAACATTTTTGAAAGAAAAATTCTCCGCCGTATAAATGGACCGATCAGGGACGGCACCAATTGGAGGAGAAAATATAATGCTGAGCTCTACGAGCTGTACAAAGATTGCAGCGCAGTTTAGTTCCACCAATTAAGATTGGGAGACTGCAATGGTTAGGTCATGTGCACCGTATGAATGACAATAAACCGGCAAAGAGAGTCATGTCCAGCAATCCAATAGGGCGTCGAAGAAGAGGCAGGCCAAAGATTCGCTGGTTGGAGCTGCCAGTGACTGCCGTATCCTGGGGGTATCAAATTGGAAATGGTGACAGGTGGAGGGAGCTGTTAGAGGGGGCCAAGACCCACACCGGGTTGTCGCATCCCTGATAATGATGCTTCTCAGTAATAATTATATTCTGCAACCCATTTTAACTCAGTTCCAACATGCTCCAGATATTCTACAAAATACCTACTTTTGCAACTGCTCCAAAAGCTACGCATTAAACTGAGGTTGCAGAAAAAAAATGATTTAACTGATATTAATTAACAGTCTGTTATAATCTGATATAACAAATAAAATAAATATAAGTAATGCCAATATGAAGATATTATATCCAAGCGTTTTTTTAGCAGAAACTATGTATATTGAAGAGGATCATCATCTACCCATGGCGCCCTATCGGCGCCAATTTGGCGCCGGTGTTACAGTATGCAGGAGATGATGAAAATCAAAAAAAAAATTATCATATTTTGATTTTTTTTTAAAGTTGAAATTACTTAATAATAGACGTAGCTATCGTTTTATGATATTAGTTATATACAGTCCAATATATTTATTAAGAAATATTTGATTTTTATTTAAATTTGTCAAAATAATGATCAGTTCGCTAGGTATGAGGGGTTTGAGACAGTAATAAAGATAAAATGGCCCTCCATCTTCTAAACATCTTGAAAAGTATTATATTTAACTCCAATTTTAGTACATATATCTTCCTTTTATTATTTACTTCTATCATGGACTTTTTGTCTATTTCATTTTGTATAAAAAAGGCTAAAAAACCCCAAAAAACTATATTTGAAATGTTTTTTTCATTCCACTTATACACAAAGTTTACTTAAAATGTAAATATTTAATAGAAAAATTCAAAACATATAAATATTTAAAAGATTTATTTGAATTGAATGAATAATACATGAGTTATATCAATTTTAGTAATCAGTGTGCCTTTTTAAGTGTTCCTGATAAATTAATTCTGTCTGCAATGGGTTAAGAAAACATAGATTTTGATCCAACTGAAGAGATTGACGATTAAGAAAAAAATAGTGGATTAGCCACAATATCTATTGGTTAAAAAATCTAAATTAGTATTGATAACTTAGCGTTTCTATTGTTTTTATTTTATAAAGGTTCAGTTTTTCGGACTATAGCAGGACTTTTTTGTCATTGAACGCAGTAGAATAGCGTTCCGGCACTGCATTTTTTTTTAAACTAGAAACATGTCAATCAGACTAGACGAATGAAAACGAGAAATGATCCGTGGATTTCGCGAATACATTCTTGAAAATACATATCCTTAAAAACTATTACGTTTGACATAATATGCTCTGAATTGTATTCTCTTTTCTTCAAGTGAATGTGAACGCGGGTTTTCGTAAATGAATCTAATTATTACCCCAGTTTCGTTGACGACCCAAACAGTTTCGTCACTTTTGCACCACCTTTGACACTTTTCGATCCTTCATGTTAATCGGTGGTTACTCAGAGGAAGACATTCAGTCATAGACACTAACACTAAGAAAAGGAATTGAGACGATTTACCATACGAAAAGTGGAGAAAACTTTAAAAATCACCATTAACTTTTATTCAAATATATGATGTTTTTACAATTTTTTTTAACAACTTTATTGGTATACGTTTGTTTGTTTAACTTTAAATGTTTAATTTTTTATGCACTTCGTGGCATATAAAAAGCTGCTTTAAATTTCATTTAAATTGTATTTGAATATAATTGTCTTTAGTAAAAAGCTTATTGTTGTTTTTATTTAATAAAACGCAATTTTTTTATAGTACTTATTCCACTTTAATTAATATATTAGGACCGGTTTCGTCGGCCTCAGTGGGACATTTTCAACTCAATACAATGCAGTTCCACCATGAATTGACAGTTAACAAAATAAAAGAAAGTAAAAAGCTTGTTGAGTTCTGGCACCTTTAAAAAAACCCTGGATACTAGTATTGTCAAAATATGACATGCGACCTTTTGCATATCGGGGTGACAATATTGAAGTAAGTATATGTGTATGGAATAAGTCTCACTTAGGCGCTGAATTCAATAAAGGAAGTTTACCTTCATAGGAAATTTTATGTGGTTTCTCTTTCGGGTCTTTGTGTGAGTAACTGGTGAATCAGCATGTCGCAGTTTCCCCTTTTCGCTATGATTTTACTACCTAAATTTTATGATTCATTTTATAAAATAAGGTATGGTATAGGCTCAATACTATAATATATACCATAGTTTCACAAACTTTTTTGGGCTACAGAACGTTTTTTAAGGAGGCATGCATTTCGTCTGCACTTCATATAAAGTGAGTCACTAATTACATGACATACAATTAGATATAGATACTATAAAAAAACACTGTCGAATGCGATGTTTCTATATATAAAAACAGAGGATTTTACCATTTAATTGTAATAAATAATTTAAATATTGCATTATTGGTATAAACACTATAAAACATTAATTTAAACATTATAAAACGTTTCAAAAAAAAAATTCGGTTAAGTACATGTTCAAACACGCGCGTTAACATCATTTTACTCCCTACTTCAATTACAGTTTGTCAATTTATGGCTACGGCCGTATGTTGTAGTTTAACCACTGGGGAATGCCAAAAGAAATGGCGTATTTCAAAAAAACACTACCTTATTCTTAGGTCAATAATTATTATAAAACAATCATTATTCGTAGGATGTTTATCACACTTAAATGGTCAAAAACATCGCTTATAATGAGTATCTTTAGAATTATCTTCAAATGTGTTAATCTTGCCCATTTTTTGAATAATAAAATGCCCAATTCTTGTCAAATTTGGGATCACAGAGATTATCAATATAATTTTTTATCGTAAATATTTCACTATAATAATGTCGATATAAATTATACTGATGGTTTTATAAATGCGTTTAAAAATGAATTAATGTAAAAAAATGTATCACCACTGCACATGCATGTACTGAAATATGACTATATTCTAAAACATTAGAGCGAGAGGCTTAAAAGAATACTATTGTATGTAATAAAAATACTTTATGCAGTCCTCAAATGTTTTAAATAAATATAAAGGATAATAAGGCTTCAAAATTATATAAATAGATTATCTACAACGTTTAAGGTATGTCCAGGATCATGCTTTGAAAATAGAAAAAAAGCTCCATTTTGACCCACGCTGAGCACGTCCGCTCTTAAACAATGGCGAAGGGTGAAGGTAGGCCGATAAGATCCAACATAAATAATGCACACTAAGCTTTGTCAGTCATACATATTTTTTTTCTAGATGCCTTTATGGATACCTCGCATTTACTATCTAGGTTTCTTTCAGGACTTTGGCACGCAAACTACTCTACTTGATGCTAGTCAAATAAAAATTGTGCCGGCTGAGAATGTTGTTTTATTGAAAACTATTCTTCTACCCGCATAGGGTATTGTTAATTTGAATTCGGCCAGGGCCTATGACCGCCTTGCAAAAACCCCGAATAATTCTTTGTAGCGGAAAGTGGTGGTGATTCTGATGAATGTTTTGTCGTATTCATTGTGAACTGAGAACTGCGATTTATAGCAGAGTTTTTCGCGTGGTAAAAGAAATGTCGCATAGGACTGATTTTCTGAGCATATACTTATCATATATTATATGACTGCAGTCACTGGATCTGAAAGGCATGAATCATCATTACATGTCACCATTTATTATTTTGATTCTTTTTATTACATCAATACAGAAATTAAAAAGTGCATCTCTTTCGGCCTCGTTTGCATATTAGTTTTCAATTAACTAAGATTACAATTTGCAGTTTGTGTGGGTTAGTTTTTAACATTCAATTAAACACTGCCTCAACATAATATGTTAATTAATTAAAAAAAAAAACAATAAAATCCTGCCTTAACTAAACCATAATAGTTTAGTTATGCCATGGGAGATCCGATAAAAATAGTGCACACTTTTTCAGTAATACCAAAGCAAAATAGACAATAGTCAAAAAATATTCTTCTATCTATAAAATATACAAAATTATGCCATTAAATCATACATCATTGTTTATTTAAAACTAATACGTATGACTGACAAAGTCGTCTAAAACTAATATGTATGTCGGATCGCCCATAGCATCCCAAAACGATTATGGTTTAGCTAGGCAGGGTTTAATTGATTTAAAAAAAATAACCAGCATTATGTGAAAATTGTAGTCTTAGTCCAATGAAAATAAATACCTACGTATGACTGACAAGATTTAGTGTGCACTATTTATCAGTGGCGAAGACTCCATACTTGGCGATTATTTGAAGCCTACCTTCTTAAGAAAAATATTTTTAATTGACTTATTTATATAATCACTTGATTATATATTCTATAAAATAATTTATTTTGCCAACGAGAGATGCCGTATGTGTAGGAATGTACTACACAGATTACAAAACAATCTCCAAAGGTTTTAAAATATCTATCACAGCGCGCCATCTATGCCCAGTCTATGAAATTGTATGAACTAAGGTAAGCTTCGATCGCAGAACCTAAAACTAAATAATTAATAATTAGATAATTTAAAAAAATATTTCTTTGATTTTTAATGGAATATTAATATAGTTAATATAGACTGTTTTTAAAAATAAAAAGAACTTTTATCTAATGATTTTTGGTGTGTATAAATGTTTTGAAAAAATACGTACTTAATTTAAACTGATCGCTTAATTTTATGTCGTCAGTGAGTTTTTGAATTTTCATTAAAATAGTGTGTCGTTGTCATTTGTGTGTCCCTATTCATTCGTAGTAATATCGTATTATCTTCTTATTTCTCGTAAGTATACCTGACAAGTGTGTACTTTTTATCAGATCTCCACAGCCTACTTCTTTCCAAAAGTCACCCTTCGCCACTGATATTTATGTTAGATCTTAACAGTCTTCCTCCACCCTTCACCACTGCGGCTTTAAGAACCAAACCGCTATTGGGTACATTAGAAATCTGTTAAAATCAACTTAATGACATCACAGTTTGCTTCTATTCACAGAATGGTGTGGTTTATAAATGTGTGACTTCAAAACACATCCATATAAATAAAAAATCTAAGGTTAAGATTTGTGTCCTTGTTACTTTTGAGTAATTTAGCAGTGTAACAGCACTCTCCGGAGAGGAAATTGTGAACTTTGGGAATCACTGAATATAACCAAAGTTTCACAAAATGGAGGCTCCACACCTATATTTCTTTTGATAATATAATCTCGTAAAGAATATTCATTTGCATTTTTCGAAGCCGCGTTCCTAATTCAAATATCTATTTGTTCTTTAAGGTGATAGGAAAAAGATGTGTTTTCTCTACTACGCTAGTACGTGGCAGGTAAATATTACGGACATCCATTATGTTATAATTGTACGTATCAGTTTAAAATATGTACGTATGCAGTTCGCCGTATCACACCGTGAAATAGTGTATCGAAAATAAATGATCGTATATTAAAGACGGTCCAAACTCTTTGGGTCGTATAGTACTGAGATAAAATTCATGTATAAATAAAACACGGTTCTTGTCGTTTTACAGGAAGCCAGCGGCAAATAAATTTTGAAAATACCCGATTTATACTGGATTATTTGTTAGGTTAGGTTAGGTTAGGTTTAAATTGGAACATTATTGTCGACAATGTTTCACGAAAAACGCGTATTTTATCCATTTCGGTGCTATACTAGACATGACCGTATAGCAGTAGTGAAGGGTGGAGGTATGCTGTTAAGATCCGACATTAATAGTGCACATTAAACTTTGTCAGTCATACGTATTTGTTTTTATTGAACTAAGACCACAATCATTTACAGATGGCGTTGGTTAGTTTTTAAAAATCAATTAAACCCTGCCTAAACCAAACTATAATAGATTTAAAATATTATTCTATCTACAAATTATCCAAAATTATGTATGGTTTTAGATTTTTTATAGATATACGAGTATTTTTTGATAATCTCTTATAGTTTGGATTTCGCAGGGTTTAATTGAATTTTAGAAACTAACCAACACCATCTGTAAATTGTAGTTTTAGTTCAATGAAAACAAAATATGTACGACTGACAAAGTTTAGTGTGTACTATTTAAGGTGGATCTTAACAGCCTATCTCCACCCTTCACCACTGGGGTGTCCGGAGATGAAACCCACCCCCCTTTTGTGTGCGTGCCTGGATACTTGTAGAACATTAAAGAAAAACTTTTCAAAGTCAAATAATATTAATGCATATTGTTTAAAAAATACAATAATTAATTATAAGAAAAATATTAGTGTTTTTGACAGTGTAATTACAAATATGTTTTCAGTCTGGACTAAAGAATACTTTATTATTTTTGACATTGAACGCACGCCGAAAGCAAGAAGCAACAAGAAAAAAAACAGAGAATTAATTTCGGGTAAATCTGTTTTGATAATAGCCATCCCTTGTGTCGTAACTAATTCTTATGTGTCAAGATTTTGTCGGTCGCAGGGCGGTTTCTGTCCGCTTCGATGTTTTTCTGAATTAGGGGTTGGTTTTGCCGCGACATGCTCCGTTGGCGCCACCTACCCCTAAGGAAATTACTCACTCGTAGCTTTTATTATGTAGTAGCATGACTTTTCTAAATAAAAGTAAAACTTTTGGTTAAAGTAATCAAACATTCGATTCGTGCATAAAGATCGATTTGTGATTCACGTAATGCAAAATTGGTTGTATAAAAGTTAAAAGCAAGATAACGATGATTTTAAAATACTTCTTACAACTTACGGGAAATAATTCCTTGAAAACATGTTCCTACGCATCAGTTGATATCTAATAAAAAGACAGCAGGAATAACTAGAACACATTGAAACTTCAAGGGAATTGACTCAAACTGCCCTTGGATCCATATCAGCGGAAATGCACTTCGCAAACAGAGCTCACAATCTGAAGGAGATTGGTTGTAGTTTTATTTGACCATATTATATTATATAGAATGTCTGGAATTTGTAGTTGTTGGTACTCTATTTGAGTCTCGAATAAAGTTGTTTTATGGACCGTACAGCCTCTCATCGCGTTTACAGTAATGAAATCGTACAATCGCCAACTAAAAATGTCTCAAGAGAGTATCAAGTTGTCCTAGTTGAATGATATTGAATCTGCATTGCATGGTATCCATAACATGGTCCACCTAAATAGCACAAATAGACGTCGAAGAAAGAAGAAGACGTTTTTAATTTCATTTGACCATATAACAAGAAAATTCGCAGGATGTTTTATAGGATAAAGAAATTACACAAATGTCGCAAAGAAACTGAAATAGTAATAGAAAAACAATATTTAAACAGATGTTCATAATGGCATAAATTTCTACTCTACTAAGTTTATGGGTTCTTTGTATTTTTTTTGCGGGTTATATGTAAATTGTACGTATTACATTTCACCGTAGCACAGTTCGCCGTGAGTTTTCTTATCGGAAAGAGATGACCGTAGGTACTAGGTATAGTATACGATAGTGGCGAAGGGTGACTTTTGGAAAGAGGTAGGCTGTGGAATTACCATGCTTGTCATATATATTTACGGGAAATAAGAAGATAACCCAATATTACTACTGATGAATAGGTACACTAAATCGATGAAATTTCAAAAGCTCAATTAGTTTGATATAGTTAGTTTATGAATAAGCAACTAGTTTTAATTATATATTATCCTAAACATTTATAAACGTAACATACCTACGCTCAAAATATATTACCTATCATCTTTGAAAATATCCGTTGTTGTGTAGGTATAATATATGTTCCATAACAATTTATAATTTAACCCGTAAAACTAGACATTTTAAAATACTTCTATATTTAAAACACAGACTTTGGTATAAATAACTGATAAATAAAAATCGCGAGATAAATTATTTTATATTTTTAACAATCAATATTTATATGTGATTGAATCCCATATAAATTATTTTTTAAATTATCTTATTAATAATTATTTTGAATAAATGTTCCCTAGAAATCTAAGCGCATACTAAACAGCTTATGATTTCGGAATAAAAATCCAGACAGTGGTTGGCGCCATGAGGCTGAAGTCATACACAACAGATCTGGAAAAGGGGTCACATTAATTCATAATATAGTTGGAATCCAGGTGGCGCTAGTATGGGAATATGGTTATAAACCTTATTAAATAAAATAAAACTTCTAAATTTTGACGATAGATGAGTCTGAATTGGATTAATTTTGCTGTGTGTTTATTTATTTTTTAAATTAAATTAGTTACTTGAAGATCTATTTTTCTTAGAAGGTAGGCTTTAAATAATCGCCTACTATGGAGCCTTTGCCACTGGTATACGATCATCTCTATAGCACCGAGATGAAAAAAATCCGCGTTGTTCGTGGAGCATTGCAGACAATAATGTTCCAATTTAAATCTAATCTAACCTAACCTAACAAATAATCCGGTAGGTACGAGGGTGGGTCAATAATTCCTTAGAAAAAAGCATTAAAACAGGTTTTATTTTTGTATTTTTTTTTTATTTCTCAACATAATTTCCTTGGAGCTCAATACACTTGGTTAGACGTTTCTCATTTTTTTTAAACCGTCAGAAAAATAAGTTTTCGGAAGGTCCTCAAAATAAGCATTTGTCCGATCGATGACTTCTTCATTTGAAAAAAAACGTTGTCCACTTAGCCATTTTTTTAAGTTTGGGAAAAGGAAAAAGTCACTGGGGGCTAAATCTGGCGAATACGGTGGGTGGTCGACCAATTCGAACTTCAATTCTTCAATTTTAGCCATTGATCGTAAACATGTGTGAACACGGGCATTGTCCTGATGAAAGAGGATTTTTTTCCTGTTTAAATGAGGCCGTTTTTCTTCAATTTTGTTTTTTAGCTGGTCCAATAAAGATGCATAATAATCCCCTGTTATTGTTTTTCCTTTTTCCAAATAGTCAACGAAAATAATTTCACGTGCATCCCAAAATACAGTAGCCATAACCTTACCAGCTGATTTTACGGTTTTCGCCTTCTTTGGACATGGTTTGCCTTCGCAATCCACTGCTTTGACTGTTCTTTCGTCTCGGGAGTATAGTGGTGTATCCATGTTTCATCTACAGTCACAAAGCGACGAAAAAATTCATCCGGATTGCGTTGCATGAGCGACAACAGGGCTTTAGAGGCCACCACCCTACTGCGTTTATTGTCGACTGTGAGCAAACGCGGCACCCATCTTGCAGAAATATTTTTCATGCCCAATTTGTCATGTAAAATAGAAATGACGCTACCTTTTGAGATCCCTGTAACCTCAATTATCTCACTCAACTTTAATCTTCGGTCACTTAACACCATATCGTGGATTTTATTGATCATTTCTGGTGTAGTCACCTCTACAGGACGTCCTGAGCGTGGTTCATCCTTTATTGATGTACGACCACGTTTAAATTCATTTAACCAGTTATAAATAGTTGCAAGTGAAGGAGCAGATATGCCGTGAACTAAATCCAACTCATTTTTTATTTCCTTTGCTGTTAACCCTTTTATATTAAAATGTTTAATAACAACTCTAAACTCAATTTTCTCCATTTTCCATTTTTCCATTTTCCACAAGCATTTTTTTTTAAATGTACGAGAAACACACAACAACCCGACCAATCTGATTGAAACTTCGCAGCATACTGAATCGGTAGTGCCGCTGCATGAAAACAAACCGCTTGCAGTAATAGTCGCGCCACCTGTCGGCTTTTCTAAGGACTTATTGACCCACCCTCGTATAATATCAGCTATTTTCATTTTCTTTTGCCGCTGGCTTCCTGTAAACCGACAAGAACCGTGTTTTATTTAGACATGAATGGTTGGACGGTGTCATTTATATTTTCGATAAAACATTTTTCACGGTGAAGTGTGATACAGCGAACTGCATACGTATACATTTCTGGACACGGTTCAGGCTTGGACACCTAACATAGTAGCCTCAGATTCTTTTAAATTAGGGCATTTTCCCCCTAAGCTTTTTTTATTCTCCATTTTTTGCGATCATGACGTCGTTTCTAAATGTAAAAAAAAGAACAACATTGTATTTATAATTTGTTTTGACATAATAATAACATCGATTCCTGTTTTACCGACACGGCATTTTATACCCGGGGCTGAAATAAGATATCCAAATAAAAAATGGCTAACAACACATTTGAATCGAGTAAAAAAACACCTCACAAAGCCGCGATATATGATACGTCTGTTGAATATTGTAAAGAAAAAATGTTTGGATGCTAGAAGGTGTCGACATTCGTGATCGTCAAATAAACGAAAAAGCTTTTTTATTATTATTTTGGTTTTTTTATAAATTCAAACGAGTTTATGGAATAATAATTATTTTTAAAAGAATGAGCCCAGACGAAGGTCGGGGTTTTTTTTTCTTAATAAAAAATAATGTTTTGATCTAATGCTTTCTTAATGGCTGATGTTATACGTCACACCAAATTTAATTTACGGATTTATGCAAAAAAGAACCAACCCACAATAGAAAACCATTATGATACAAGGTTTTAATGTTGACTTTTTTTTCAACATATCGGGCATAGGTATCTCGTGGCATAACAGATGTAAAGCATCTGAATTTACCTGCTAAAAACTTGTTAGCCATTTACTTAAGTATGTAATAGTGATATTTTAGGTATGTAGAAAAGAAAACCAAAAATAAAAGAAATGAAACAAAAGAAAACAGGCCGAGCCCACTAAGAAATGGGTTCCGCTGGCTTATCGATTCATCAGAAGATTTAAAAAGGGGTCGTCGAAACAGCTCAAACTAGGTAAACAATTATATAATTATACCAACATGTCCATACTTTCTACAAATTGCGAGTAAAATATAACACAGAACAAACATGTTAGGTATAGGCGTATTTTTACCGTGTACTTATATTATTTAGTGACATTTCTCGTTAGCTGATTTCATTAAATTTCCAACACGTTACCTACTTCCATAGTCTCGAAAAATGATATTATTTGTGCTTACCTACTGAATGTATTAATAATTGTATATTAGTTATTTATTATGGGTTTTACAAAGACTTTAAATATTTAAACAAAATATTTTTATCCCTGATACTTTATTTTTAGGTAATTAGGTTTATATTTTCATGTATTGTATTAAATTGCTGAAAAAACAATAATGAACTGTATTTATTGTCAATGTGTATTTGCAATAATTGGTGAGTGCGTATAGTGCCTGAAGATCCCTAAAGGCGAAACCTACTTGTACATAAAAAAATTAACCACTAAGTAATAAATAATATTGTATCAATACTGCCATCTTCAATATAAATTACTTTTATATTGAACCACATGATGTGATTATAAGAGATACTAGGATATGTTGTAATGTAGATTGTATGGTTTTTACTTAATTTTTTATTGTGGAGATTTTAAAATCAAATCCGCTATTGTTCTCAAATCAACTTAAATTGTAACATGAAAACTGTCAATAACTTTTAACTACATTATTTTATTACATAGGTACCTACCTACTTTGATTTTATTTAATTAAAATTTTAGGCCAAATAATAAATTGTGTTTTGGTTACTTTATGCACAGCGGCATCCAATTGTGGCTTGGTTTTAAAATTACTTTTTTCAGATATTATTGTAGAAGTTTTTTTTTTTTATAACGCAACATTTTTTTATAATTTATATTAGAATATCGAGCTTGATAGATGTACACAAATAGTAATTGGATGGCCTCGTTGAGACTTATAAAACGGCAAAACGTTAAAAAAGTCTCTAAATTATAGGTAGTCGGGAGCTTGTATGCTTGAGTATTTGTATTGGAAGGTAGTACCTACATTATGGTCTAAATAAATCTAGTATAATATATTATACTATTTAAGACATTTATTGTTAATATTGTATACGTTCAATCTTGGAAATACATAAGTTTAATGGAGTAAATAATATTGTGATATAAATAATAATGTGAAATTAATATGAGATTGCTGTTTCTGATAGTAAAGACTTATGAATGGGTTAGCGAGATTTAAAATAGTTAAGCAAATCATGGTGTACTTATGGCCTTTCCGCTTCATACATCTAATTAGTCAGTCAAATATGAAACTGCCTTAAAACGTATGAGATCATGGTGGAATTACTTTGTTAATAGTGCGAAGTATTGTTTTTTTTTCCAATCTTTCTCATTTTTATTAATTTATGCGAAAAAATAAAATGAATCTGCAACTTACACATGGGTATGAATCAAACTTTTTTCAAACTCAGTTTATTTCTAATGTAGTTATTTGTTATTAAAAGTATTTTTTCTGTTATATGTTCGTTTTTGCTTTATTTTCCATAAAAATTGATAAAAAAAATCAATCCCGGGATTCATAGGTATCGAAAATAGCTCGGGATCCCGGGATTGCATCCCTAGATATAAGTATTACATTAATTAACTTTATTACAATGTCGGTGGGTTTATTACTAAATTAAACTAACAAAGGCTATAAAAAGAACATTTTGACATATCTGACACATCGAAGGTTTTCACAGATTAATGATGAAGCTTTCATTTATCTGTATGATGTATGTATGTACAAAACTATGTAGGTAGTTCGTCGATGCCGTTGTCCTATTCAACAACTCAATCGAGGGCATTCAAGAGACAATCGATAGGCTGCATGACAACTCGTCGAAGAAAACCAACGTTTTGTGCAATAGTATTTACCTGTCCTGATTTAGTTTTCTTTCTGATTGGCGACGAGCAAAACATCGAGAATGTCGAAAGTTTCAAATACCTGGAGATACACATCACGGGAGATGACATTTTGCAGGGGTAGCTTGCTATCCGAATGGGAATGGCTGGGCAACATTCAACTCTATGCGAAGTGTCTGATGCACGATTGTACTTGGTTTAAACTAAATGCCGCGTACTCGATGCTTGCATTCTGATGGTGCTGCTTTTTGGTAGCGAATCATAGCACCGTACGAAGGCTCAGAGCAACCGTATACTGAGCTTCGAAAACAGATGTTGGATACTAGATGTGCGGTGGGTATGATTTTAGGAGCTACGACGATATAAGAGAACGAACCAATCAGCCTCTCATCTCGCTGAAAATGAAGAGGTGACGTTGGAGCTGGCTCCGCAACGTGCTGCGGTTGGCAGAAGAGAACCTCAACCTGACTTACCTGTTCCTCAAGCCAACATAACATCTTTCGTAACATGAAGTATCCTCTGAATCGTATACTGAAACTATGACAAAAGTCAGGAGTTGAAAGTGATGAAACTAAGGAGGGATCAAAATTATTCCGTCCTTCATACGACGTAGAAAACTTTTCAAATGCCTCAAAGTTGGTCATGGTATATATCAAGTCAGCGTGGTAAATTTGACCCGTGTATAGAGCTCCGCTAGGTCGGATCCCATACAGCGGGGAGTCCCAGAGGACGCGTCCAGCGTCTGTGATATTTTTAGGTACTTGGAGGTCTGATGACGATACTAGGTTTAGAGCAAGGCCTGAACCAAAACGATGCATAAGTGCGAGTGAGAAAGTATTCGGCGCCCTTATAATCTCTGCGACACGCGCTAGAGTAAGATAAAAGGTTTACAGATATGTGGGATGATTTGCTGTGGTGTCGCCGCCAAATATTAGTTTCTTGCATAGCTAAGCGTCGATAACCTGCGAGCGCGTGTTGCTCAGTCAGTGGTAAATATTTTTAGTTAATTAAGTAGAAAAGATGGTTCTGTGTGTTGTGGTAACCGTACTAATAAGCAAGAAGATGGTATTACGTTTCATAGGTAAGTTGGTCATGTTCGTGATAATTTGTTGGTATATTATTATATATTTTAATAGCAGTAAAGTAGTGTACGAATGCGTTCGCTCGCCAACAAACCAAACGCACGGCACGCAGCTTCATTTAGCAATGCAATCGGTGGCGTCTAGATGTATCTATAGTCTAAGGTTTAGAGGCTCTCTTGTGAAAAATATGCATGTGTGAAAATCCGCCATTGGGTATTAATTACAATACAACAATAGGATAGCTTTCCAGGACCTGTCGTGCTTCCATTATTGTTTTAACCAAGATGTAAACAACTTAAAACGACACGACTGTATTTTTTGCTTTGTGGAAACCGCTACTACTCAGTTTCACTACTCAATACTAAGTTTTAATTTTGGGTATTAGTTCCTTCATTTGCCACCCTTAACAATGTGTCGCCCATAAGTAACGCATGACCTGCCCATCGCCACGGGACGTCATTGGCGTAATGCTACTACAATCGACAATAGCAATAGTAACAATAATCACAATCATTTTTGCGAAAGTAAAATATCTGCTCATATTCAATGGTTTAATGATTCTACTATAATATAATATATTATCGTCTCTGTTCTGGCAGAACACACCAACTGGAGAATACTAGTTTTGAGTAATTTGACTTTGAAGTTGTTAAAATGTTTGAAATGGTCTATCATATGAGTTTATTTAGTAATCGTAAAAGGGTGACTTTAAAATAAAGACTGTTTATTTATTAACAAGGTTTCCAGACGGTTAAGTTTAAAATACGGAACATTTTGGTATAACTAACTTAATATGTCATTTTTTTCGAATTAGTGTCTTCTGCCAGAACAGTGACGATATTATAGTAAGCGCATTGATTTGCTATTGTATAAAATATTGTGAACGTAATATAGATATTATATGTAGAGCCTAATGCAGACTGAAATACACATGTGCGTGAACAAAAACGAAAATTCGATAAAAAGTCTTTGAAAGTTGAGCTTGTTAGCACATTAAATACTGTCTACTAACTATTTAAATAAAATCAATACATTATGGGTTTATTAAATTTTTTCCAACGTTAATGGCAATGCGAAGTATGCTCCTTTCACCTTGCAATTATCACACCTCAGTTAAAAGTCCCCTAAGTAAAGTAAAGCTATGTTGAAAGCCATTTATTCATTCGTTTTCATTCAATGGAGAAGCGTTTTGTTCGTCTCTACTTGGAAGCTTTTATTCGTTTTTGTTGGTCTTAAAATGTGGAGTGGGAGATCTGGAAAAGGTATGGCAAGATTGTGCAAGAATTGTACAGTGATAAAACATTTTGACCCATAAGCATGTATACGGCTGATTTTGGATGGATTCACATTTGTAATCGTTCATCTCCAAGCCGCCTTATTTGATTTTTTAATGATGATGACTAGCTAGTAGTGATTGGTAGTTATGTGGGGGTTTACGTCGAAATCCCGAAGACCGAAATCTTGAATGCCGAAATCCCGAATGGCCGAAATCCCGAAAGCCTAAATCCCGAAAGCCGAAATCACGAAGGCCGAAATCCCGAATGCCGAAATTCCGAATGCTGAAATCCCGAATGGCCGAAATCCCTAATGGCCGGAATCCCGCAGGCCGAAATCCCGAAAAATACAAATAGTAATAATTCTCAACAAATACCGACTCGAAAGCAAAAAATACTACTTTTATAAAAGAAAATACAATAAAAAAATATATATTATATACTTTGACAATTATTATTAATATCTTAGTTTCCATTTTTCCACAAAAAATGGTTTTTTGTCTCTCCTGTGAAATTTGCGCACAATCATTTTTTACAATTGTAAGTTTTCTTTGATTTAAAAAAAATCTTTTTTATGTTGTCAGATACATATTTATTAATTAATTAAAAATTGTAAATTATCAAAAAAAATCTCAAATTGCAAGCTTTGTATTTTTCTGCTAGATTCTCTGTTGGCATAACGATCCCCCTTAAGGTTGATTTGAGTTTTGTGAGACACAGATTGGCGCGACACCAATGGTTATACGGGTTCAAACCCGTCGAGTTTCGTATTTTTTTTAAATATTATTTTTCTAGTGATCTTGGGTGTTTTCAAGTTATGTATGTTCAATATATGGAACGTTACATTCTCAAAATCTTGTGAATAATTCATTGAATAAAATAAATGGTTTATTAAAAATATATAATATCTTTGAAAAAAATCTTGAGGAGCTGTACACACTTTATGGGGGCAACAATATCACGTGGCATATGAAAATGCAGAAACTGCGCTAGATCGGTCACTTGCATAGAATACCGGAGGATATACCAGCGGGGCGGGCTATGTACCTACGCAACCCCCGATGGAAATTGGAATGACTTGACTGTGGAAACGGTTAAAGTTCCCTCTAATTTTATATTGTATGTGCGGAACATCAACGCATCTGTGCAGGGTTGGTTTCATCCGGTGCGGTAAATTTACACCCCCCCCCTCCCCCAACAAACATACACATACAATTTCTTTTTTAATGACAAAGTTTAAAATTTAAGTCAAAGTTCGACGAATTCGAACGCATAATACTCGGGAATATCTGTGAATAATTTAGATACATGATTATGAATATCTGTCAGAGAGCCATTCTAATTTAAATGTATCGCAGGATTTCTTCTTAATCATCGCATTTGAAATATCACATCCACTCCTTTTTGACATTTTTAGCGGATAAGTTTTCTGTAATAATTAATAAGTATAATAATTGTACTATACATTTTGTAACTGTGCAAGCAATTGTATTGTTCACTTGAATTGTTTGTTACGTACACTGAATACACGGGTAGTTATTTATTACAAAAATTGATTATTAGTTTTGTATTATAAATATTTTAAGTAAAAAACACTGCTTTTTGGCACAAATACTTTTACCGTTTAAAAATCTGACTGTACAAACTGTAAAAAGAGACTGTACTTACATGTTTCTTGCAACTTGAAACATGTCAAAGGAAATGAAGAGGACCCGGCACATAGGTGGCCATTGCTAAACACTAAGACACGTATCTTTTTTTCGTATACTTTGGCATGCAATAGAACGGGTCGGATATGGTGATCTTTTCTTGAAACTTTCTTTTACAATATTTTTGTGTGAGGACTGTGCGGGGGATAAAAACATGTGTGCGGACATATTTTGGTAGGTGTGCGTGCACGCGCACATCTTAGAGGGAACATTGGCCACGGGAGATTAAAATATGCTCAGTCAAAGGAACTGGAGAGTGTCGGCGCTTGATCGTCCAGGATGGAGGAAGTTTTTGAAAGAGGTCAAGACCCACCAAGGGTTGTAGTGCCATATGATGATGATAATATTATTAGTGTACCATCTAAATTTAAAAAAAAATGAATCAATTCAATTTATTATTGGTTTCACTAACAATTAGTCAAAAATAAACCAAGATTGATACAATTTCGTGTTTAATTTATATTATTTCTGAGTAGTAATAATTTCTGTATAGACTCATTAATCTAACTTAAAAGGCCTGTCAATCATAATTTTCTGTCTGGTTGAATTTCGACCTGTCTGTATATTTTGAAATATTAATATATTTGCGAGACAGATTTGTGAAAAAATCTAATTATTACTCTTTGTAGACCAACGATTAACGAATTCTAAACAAAAAATCAGTTTTAAAAACACTAACCATATTAAATGGTCAAAGAATAGAAAAATGTTGAATTACTAAGAGTTCATAAGTATTGATCATTATTTAATCAATAGGTGTGATTGTGATTATATAATATTATGTTAAATGATCATCGTAATCATCTCAGCCACTCTTGATCCATTGTTGGATGAAGGCCTCTTGTCGGTGATCCTATGCTTTTTGGTTCTTTATAAGTTCTTAATTAAAAGTAGGCTTGACAGCGTGTTTATTATCTGGGTCCAAATTAATTAAAAATTAATACATTAATTTGTATTTATTATAATACTACTGACGAACACGATGGCCGCACGGCTTAAGCGTCGGCCTATAGCGTCATGGGTCCCAGGTTCGAATCCTGGGTCTGATAAATACACTTTGTTTTTCAATTTGCGTTTGAGTCAGAGTATGGACCTATAAGGTTGAGCAAGTGGCTAACATCCATTTCTCTTAAGGCTATACCTCAGTTGAGGCATGGTCTAAAAAGATCGTGACTAGGCGATGCGCGGATTGTGCAAATGACGCTAGCCAAACGAAATATAATTTGTCATAAAAATTCAACATGCGTCCATTTAATGTTCTGTTTATTGTTCTATTAGTAACAATAATAACCTATTTATTGACATGTTTTCTTTTTCAAGTAAATGGGTAACGTTTTTTAGTCAAGATTTAAGAATTAATACCCCCGTCGCCATCACGAAACAAATTGACGTGTTCACAGCTCGACATTCGCTCTCCGATTGCCAGCGAGTCCAAAATTTCATCGCACCTATAGTTAAAATTATTTGCCGTTTCACTGAAGTATGCTTTTAAAAACAATATTCTGTTAATTCATACCTCTACTGCGTGAAGCCCCATAATATGATCTTATTAGGATTGGACATGGTAAAAAAACAGATATTCGCATCTATTCTATATACATGGGTTCTATCGGCCGCTATTGGCGGCTATCGAAGGCAGTTTATCATATTTTGTATTGATGTATTATAATTAAACATACCTATACGTACACGTTTAAGTAAGTTCATTTTCCATTTTTTAATCTTAATTTTAATAAAATATTTAATCAGTGTAATAATAGTAATGTCTCTTGTGTTTTATAAAATAATGCTCGTTAAAGAAATGATATGAAATATTTGTTAAAAGATCTTTTATAGTATAATATCGGCCTGCGCATCTATTCTATAAACAAGACTGCTTTTGGCCACTACGGCAGCTATCTAGGGTAGGTTTGTATCGAAATATTTACACTTATTGTAACAATTACAATAAGTTAGCCGTCTAAACAGTCAAAACAGTCAAAATTTACCACAGCCACAGGAGGTTCTGTTAAAACATAGCACTTAGTGTAACAATTACAATTAACTTATTGTAATTGTTACAATAAGTGCTAATACTTCGATAATTTATTCGATTCTATTCCTAGATTCTATTCCTGCCGTAGCGATCGATAGCAGTCTTATGTGTATAGAATAGATGCGCTGGTCATGGGCCCCACATCGTGAAGCGGGACACCTACCTATCGCTAAGGATAAAGGCAGTGTGACGCTTGGTGCACGCGGTAAAATTAATGTTTATATTTAGTGTTTTATTGTATATTTTAATACCTACATCCATTTGAATAATGGAGGTGTCGAGTATTGATACACAATTAAAAATTGTATCGTACAACCTTATAACTTTAAATAATGATAATATTATTGAAGGAAAATTGCACAGGTGACTTTTTTTACTATTAGAGCAAATTTGTGATGTGTGTTTATCTCAGAGGGCTCGCACATCAGAACCCGCCGCATGCGTCTTACGACGAATTCGTCGATGTGACGTCATCGTTAACCAAGAAACAAACGTTATCAAATGGAGCTTCGCAGATTGGCCGATGCAACTGCGACGCTGCCGCATGCGTCGAGTTGCGTTGGCCAGAGCCTGCATGTCGATATCGGCCAATATCGACTCCGCGCATGCGCACAGCCGCACAATCAGCCATTTCTCTCCAGATTGTCGCCGCGTTCGGAGCAGCCGCGACGCGGCGAATGTCGATGTCGCTAGGCAGATGTGCGAGGTTGTATCATGCAATAACGGCCGCCCGTTCTCGGAAGTTTTGATTTATGGCAGTCAGGCACACGAGACGAGTTGTGATGTGCGAGCCGGCTAACGTATCTGGTCGACTCACCTCGCTCCTAGGCTAGAGCTCTGTCAGACCCCCCTTGTGGGGGCCATGGCGCTGGTAGTAGACAATACAACAAAGGTGGTTCTAATGTTTACCGACCTACTCTAAAGCGATAGCGTGAGAAGAAGAATATCGTTATTTCTATTTTAAACCAATGTTAATTATAATTAATAATACAAAATAATACTGTAGCACTAATTTAATAAAATAATAAACGAAAATTGTTTGTTTTTCGTCTATGAAAATTGCGATTAAATAAATAATTGAATTAATACAAAATGTCAGCCCATGTGACCGCAATGTTTATCAGAAAGTTCGGTAATTGGTGCGGACAAAAACGTTTACCGATTTTTAATTTATGTACAATTTAACCGGGATATGGTAATGCGAAATCGTGTTCAAATAAAACTTTTGCATTAAAATTTATTTTATTTATGTTGCGGCAGACGCTAGGATAAATTTCGGAATAGTTTTGCGGTGAATTGTTTGGAACTGACTAGTTTTGATGTGGGCAATCTGTTTGCGAGATCTGATCCGCCGGAGTGGGAGTGAATAAATTGTTTAAATTTGGACAATTTTAATGTGTAAAAGTAAAAGGTAATTCATAAATTTTCGTTGTATAAAATAAAGCCTGCTACGAGTACCTTAATACCGTGATATTTTAATGTAATCTAAAAGGAGAAAGTTTTACACAATGAAAATTTATGTTACATTAAACTGTACAACATGTTTTATTAGTCGATATCTATTACGGTGGTCATGACATTATGGCAACCAAAATAGTTATCGAGTAATATAAACATTACCTGTAAAATTTAACTTGACTGATAATTTTGCAAATGGAAATATACCTCAATTAGACAATAAGCTCTAAAACTCTATTAAGAATAATGTTTTGTGTTAATCATTCACAAATTTTTCATATACTATAATGAATTAATAAGTTATACGTAATTTTGTACAACCAAAGGCAAATCCCGACACTTACTCGCCCGATAGAAAATATAACATTTTATGTAAAATATTGTTTTATACTATATTGCCTATTTTGTCACTAATATACATGGCTATATTAAAAAGTTAGGTAGAAAGTGTAGTAAATAGAAAAGCGTGGTCTCATGTTATGTTGTTTTGATTAAAGTGCGCAATTTTGTACGACGATGACTATCCAAATTACGTTAAATTTGATAAAAAAAATCTTTTAATCAGCATTGGAAACATACATATTAAAAAAAATCTAGAGACACCTTTCATTTACGGGTAAGTTCACTTAACTAATGTATCAGTTACAACTAATCGTTAATAACTAATCTACCTAAGTTGTTCCAAATTCCGCCAAGACAATACTATCATCTTTGTAATTTACATCAAAATAATGATATTATTAACCCGATTTATAAATGGCATCAGGAAAAATATATTTTTTTTTTTAAATTTTGACGTCATGAACTTTGAACAACTAATAATTAAAGTATTAATTTTTTATTTTCTTTTATGGTGGACCTGCATTGTATTGTTGTTTAATTTAATAAAACACATTTTTTTTAGTACTTATTCCACTATAAATCAATAAATTAAGACTGGTTTTGTCCGCCTCAGAGGGACATTTCCAACTTAAACTCAACTCAGTTGAAAATGTCCCTCTGAGGCGGACGAAACCGGTCCTAATTTATTGATTTAAAGTGGAATAAGAACTAAAAAAATGCGTTTTATTAAATTAAACAACAATTTATTTTTTATTCAAGATTAAATATAATAATATACAATATTTGATAATGTAGTACAGGCAATGACATATTAAATGGACAACTCACTTCATATCGGCGCGCACGAGAAATTGTACATGAAAGTCAATCACAGATGTATAGGTAGACGTCACGTGACCATAGACGTATCCATTTCCATTATGCGATACAAACTTCGAGAATTTATAGTAATATAACCTTTATTGTAATGGCGTATTAGTGTCATGGCGTTAGAAACAGTTCTCGGTTACTTACGACTTCTCGGAGATTAGACGCAAGTGAGCCCAGCGCATCACAGGCGTCTGTCCAATGGTTTTTGTCATTCAATTGCATTGAATAAACATTCATCAATATCTTAAAATGGCATTTTATCAATAATAAATAATACTAACACATGAAAAGTGATATCCCATCTTTCTTGGAGTGCTTAGCAGATTGTTTTTTACAATTTTTAGCTAGGCACATTGACATTTTGTAACACAATAATAACAGCGGAGTCGAAACCTGACAGTCAGAAATTTTGTATGGGCAGACCCAGCGGTGTCGCCAGACCGCTTGCAAGCAGAATGTTCATTTGAGCGTAGGATACCGATATTAAAATATGAATTTCGCCATCCGGCAGACCCGACGCAAAGTGAGTGTCATTTTATTTTCCAGATGCTTCGTCCATATTAATGTCATTGAGTACAGGTAACACAGAATTAATGGAAACTTATATACCTAACTGGTACTTATGTAGGAGTGGAGTAACAGGTAACTGATCTCGAGTGTGTAAGAATAAGGGATAAACTTAAACACGTGTCAAGAATACGTCATTGTAAGCTTGTCCTTCGTTCTGACAACTGTTATCAGTCTATGCACTGACGCTCACTCAATATTAGTGTATTTGAAGGTTGCAACACATACTACTGTACGTATATAATGTGTATTAAACTCTCACTCACACATTCACACCCCTGCTTTAAAATGTTTATTGTGGTATTGCCTATCGTAATTCTGTTTATTGATCTGTTTTGTGATGTAGTATTATTTTTAATGGAAACACATTGAAAAGCCTTAAAACATATATATTTCAGGAAACATGGTTTACTTAGTCCATTTTGGTTAGAACATAATATTATGAACACAATGTAATCAGCTCTAAGAATCCTTTTTGATCGCCAGTTTTTTTGAGTCGAGTTTGATTACGATTAAACTAATATTATTTGAGTAACATGTCCATTGACTGAATAATTTGAAATAGTACTAGATTGTTCATAATAATAATTCAACCGCAGGCAGTTATCAGACTGACAACGATTTGACAGTCATTTTAACTAACATTTTGCGTTTGAGCCTCAGGTGGAATTGGCGTAAAAACTTCATGCCCATTCAATTTGATTTACAACATTTTTTATGAGCTCACTGATGGAGGATGCACCCCACCCGGGATTTGAACTCGGACTACACTTGACGGTGACAAATCATTGTTTTTTTGCTGCTAATTGTTTCCAATTACATTTTATGCAGTCATTTTTTGTACCTACTGTAATACCGGGGAAAATGAAAATAATATATACAATGGGTTATAGGTACCAATGGTCAAGGGGCATAGTAAGGTATTTTAGCGCCCATAATATAAAACTTGTACAAATGCATACTTCTATGCACCTTTCATTAAGTTCAACTGTGTTCGGTTATCATTAACTGATATGGAAACTAATAATATGAATGGTGAAAAATATATGGCCTTGTAAAATTCAACAAAAATTCATCTATCCCGATTTTTTTTGTTATCTAAATACATAAAACTCTTTACATTAGTCATCATCATCATCAGCCGGGGTCATGATGAAAGCCTTCCCAAGCTTTTTTCAACTCTCTCGATCCTGTGTCGTTCGCTGCTACGTATTTCCAACGAACTTTACCAGTTCATCAATCCAGCGGCTTTTAGAGCGACCCTGTGGCCGTTTTGTGCCCCTTGGGTACCACTGGATGACGGCATTTGTCCAGCGGCCGTCCTTTCGGCGAGAAATGTGCCCTGTCCATCTCCATTTCAGCTGTTTGGCAACGTCTATTACATCGCGTACTCCTGTCTGCTTCCTAACCCATTCGTTTCTCTTATGGTCCTTTCGAATGATGCCCAACATACACCTCTCCATGCCTCGCTGTGCAACTTTTAGCCTTTGGACATCTCTCATGTTGAAGGTCAACGTCTTGCAGCCATACGTGAGCACGGGTAGCACACATTGGTCGAACACCCTACGCTTAAGACACAATGGTAGGTCACTTTTGAAGATACTATTCAGATGTCCGAAAGCACTCCATCCCAGCTTTGTTCATCGAGAAATTTCATCGTGCATGCTTCAGTCTATGGACACCTGCTGTCCGAGATAGACGTAGCTGCTGACTTGCTCGAGTTGGGTGCCATTAATACACATAATCGCAGGGTCCGAAAAATAGTTCCTCATCACTTTTGTCTTTGAGACGTTTATCTTTAGGCCGACCGTTTGACTAACATCCCCGAGCTCTTGCATTCTTGATTATTGATATTTTTATGAGTATTCTTGATATTTATGAGTATTTGCGAATAAATAAGAGGCGGTGAATTTTTAACATAAATTATTATAATAACAAGACAAAACTGTTAAACAATAATTAATAAATAGTATATTTTTTCTCCTTTTTATAGATATTTTCTTTTACTACAATTTCAAGACAATAAAACACATCTTTTGTCGTAATTATAACAAGATTTTTTTTCGCGTAATTTATTCATTTGAGAGTGAAATTTTCTATTTACTATTTCTGTTAAAATTTTACACGATCTGTGGAAAATATTTTTCATTCTCTATGTATTATCGATTTGACTAAAAACACCTGAATTATATCTACTTTGGTAATTAACTGCAGAACTATACAATTACTAAGTTATTTAAATGTAGCTTTCGAAAAGATACTGACATTCGTTTATTTTCGTTTTCCAATGATTCTGAGTATTGTTATATTATCACTAGTTGTCAACTTCGAAAATTGAGGATATTAAATTTTTGAAGGACTCTACTTCTGCGCCTTCAGCTGAGCTGCGCACGGGGCAGCTGCCCCACTCGCCCATCCCTTACTATGCTCCTGCCTGTAGTTATAAAGCCTTTTTGTTTCACTGCCCCCTAAAACTGCCAATTGGTGTGATGTGTGAGCCTGTTGTTTAATACACAGTTTCTCAAATATTTGAATCAAACTACAAACAGCTACATACTTGAATTTCGAGCAATATTGGGACAACGATGAAATAAGTATAGATTATATCAGTACGCTAATTTATAAAATAGAAGTTGGTATTTACCAAAATATTGATTTCCGACACTTTTTGTATTACAACATAAGTATTATTACAGTTTTAATTTATGTGAAATTATAATTTTTAGTGGTACCTTATATAAAAAAGCTAAATAATATAGAAAAAGAAGTGTTGATAAATTCTAGCAATAAATTCTGGCTTAAAATATTGATAATAATTAACATGTTAGCCCTGTGGATATATTTTTATAAACGCTTTGATGATCGTAAGTCGACACTAGAGAAGAAGAAGTAAAACATAAGAAATGTTTAAATCTTATTAAATAAAGATGAAATGTATGTGATAAAACTATCATTTCTTATAATTTTTCTCATACCTCATTGTCTATGAGGGAAGCTATTCTGATTTTGACAGATTTTGATAAATTGTAGCACACTCCCCTCTCACTGTCTGAACCTCTCCCCTGCTCGAACTGTCATTATTTTATGAGTCAATTTTCACGAAGAATGTCTATCGCTGAAATTGTAATATCTAATTTTTTAGTAACTGTAAATCCACGTGGCTATAAATATATATCTGCATTGAAAAAGTCAATATTCAAAACATAAAAACCCAGGCTAATGTTGGAACACTGGATTCATTGTTTTACAGATTCATTTTTTTATCTATACTTCTTTGTCACAAACACTATTAAAACAAATAGATGACAAAATAAATCGCCAGATCACCTTCACCAACAGGTGTTATTTTGGTCTTCAAATGCTTCTAAAGAACAATGCACTCTAAAGAAAAACCAAAAATATAAAACTCTCCTGCGCCTGGTATTAATGTATGGATCAGAATGCTCGGCACTGAGCAAACAGGATGAGAGAAATATGGATAATATTAAGAGGAAAGTTTTGAGAAGTATCTTTGGGCCTGTTCAAGAAAGTGGCATTTGGAGGTCAAGGTATAATGAGAAGCAGAGATCACGAGGCATATTAAAATGCAGGGACTGCGCTGGATCAGCCACGTGCATAGAATGTCGGAGAACATACTGGCAATGTGGGCTATGTTCGCAACCTGCGAGGGCAATAGAAGATCTGGACGGCCGAAATTGAGATGGCCGGACTGCGCCACAGGATATTTACAAATTCTCGGCCAAAGCAACTGGAGAGTATCGGTAGTAGATTGTACAGGATAGAAGAGGTTTTTGATGAAGGACAAGACCCGCCAAGGGTTGTACTGGATACTGGTAGAGTTGGGTATTTCCCGAGAAAATCACAATCTCGGGATTCGGGATTTCCCGAAATGATGAAATTTTGAATTCTCGAGATTCAGAATTTCCAGAAAAGAATTCTCGAGAATTCTCGAGATATCAAAAAAATTAAAAAACCTGTAAAAATCCTAAAATCAGTGTAAAAACTATGATTTATGTAAGAAGACAAACAAAATAGAAGTAGGAAAACAAAAATAATTCTAAATAACATCCCATTCAATTATCTAACATTACTTATTAAAATAGGATTTCAAAAATCACAGACTGTCAATCACGTACGCTTTTAAGACTCAACGTTCCTTTATGTTGCAAAGATTGCGTTCATTTTGAGTCGACGTTGGCTTAATTGTATTGAATGCCCCGATCAGTTTTTGAACGTTTTGTGTTTTCTGTCCACATTTTTCATATAGAAAATCGTTTTTTCAATTAACATTATTTGATAATAAAGAAATCCCGAATCCCGAGAAAAGATTCTCGAGATCCGGAACTTCCCGAAATGACAAAAATTTCAATTCTCGAGATTCGGGATGGAAAATCTCGAAAAATTCTTGAGAATTCCCGTCGGGAAATTCCCGAAACCTAACTCATATATTATTATTATGTATTAACGTCATCAGGGCCAATAGTTCCCTCAATCTAAACCACTCCGTACCACACTCACGAGGGCTCACATTTAAATGTAAAGCATCAGCATTTGTCTCTCAAGAGCAGATCATCTTGGGCATCTTGAGGACACCACACACGCGAGTGATCTTTGATTGAGTTTACTAAGACTTAATTTAATTAAAAAAAAAACTTTTGTTAATTATAGGATACAAAGATAAGGTTACTATGAGCTGTATTCTATGGCATTTTACCAAACTCGACGTTTTATCTCTATTTTCAAACTTAGATAATTGATAAAACCGTCAAATAAAAGGGTACACTGGTTAGTCGGCCCGGCCTTCTCGGTCTAGTGCATGACTTGGTAACAAAAACCGATAAGTGACACAAAATATGGTCAAAATCTAACTACGTGGATTATTTCACATAATATAATATTGTCTAAAACGCACCAAAACCATAAGAAAAAAAATTGAAAACCTGACGATCTTCAGAAACCGATTATTTAAAGTGATACAGATATTTTTTTATACCATGACCATTTTTTAAGTTTATTGCATAGCGGGGGTTATCAGCTAATAGTAATAAGTCACATTGTTTTAATTGAGATTTAACCCAACCAAATTATACTTGACGCAAAAACGTGATTTACCACTAATATTAAATTGTAAATTTGTCGGTTTTTATAATTACATTCTTCAAAAGATACAACATGATATAGAAGAAAAAAACTGTCCGGTTTCAGCATAAAATTTTATTTAATACTTAGCTACCCTTCTGGGATAAAATAATCCAGATCATTTTCAAACAGGAGAAGAAAACATAAAATTCTCGGTCGAGTTTTAAATTACGTCAGAGTAATGGTATAAAATACCGACCCCTCGATGTAAAAACTTCCCACTGCGGGAGTTGGGAGTTCAAATCCCTCCAAATCACAAATCCTTTCAGATGATGCTCATGCTGCGACTACAAATAGGGAAGTAAGGAGTAAGTACACAACACATTATGCTGAGTCATTCTGATGCAGTTCAATAGAATCTCAAAGAATGAGTAGATTTATTTTATATTATTTGGTTAGGATCAGGGATTGCAATACCGAATGAAAATTTCAATACCGGTTTTTCGGTATTTCTTATTGAATACCGGTATTAATACCGGTATTTCTTAAACATTAAAAAAAGCAGAAGAAGGTGCTTATCAATAAATATAGCTATTAATATCTTTTAAAAATATTATTTTATAGTAAAAACCTACATTTATTATGTTGACATTTAAAAATATGTATTGATCATAATTGTAGAACTAGTGATTTTTTACAAATAATTTGAATATATTGATATTTTTTTTCAAAATTTCATAAAGTGCAAATAAATCCGGCTGCAGGAAAAGCTTCTTAAATTCAACGCTTGTACGGCCATCAATAATTATTATAGAATAATTGTCAGGGATGTTTTCTATTTCGAAATGATAATTAATCGCGACAATTACTTATATAAATATATTTGATGAAATTTGTTTTATTATTCTGTTTGATTCACTCAATATATTTGCATTTTGGCAGCACATAACTTATAATTCATTTTCAAAAACGTAAAAGAGTGTGCTTTTTTAATACCGAAAATTTCGGTATTTTGGATTTTTAAAACCGGTATTTCGCTATTGATAAATACTGGAATACCGGTTTTGAAATACCGGTATTCCAATCCCTAGTTAGGATCTAGAGAAATAATGTATCAGGAAAGAGTAGATAAAAATAATATTATGACAAATTCAGTATGTTCAATAGAACAATTTTAGATTTAACGGATATTCTTTAATATAACTTAAAATAAATAATTATTACCATTTTTTTCAATACTGAATTAACGGTACCCGGATAAAACAGAACATGTTATTATAATAATACATGAATAAACAGAACGGTAAAACTTAAGTTTATAAATGAAATAAATACATGGATGATATGAATTTCCGATCTTGGCATGCCCTGTAAACGGCTGATAAAATATGCTGGGTGTTTTATCAAATGTTCCGTCTCCATAAATGACATCTTTGCTTAATTCTGAGAGCAGATCACAATATCCAATAAAATTGTCATTATTCTTACTGGGTCTTCAGCTCCCGTATCATGCAATATTTTATAATATAAAATTTATACTATAATATATAAAAAATTATCATTATTTTCTAAATAACGGTTTTGTAAAAAAAATATATATATTATACCTAATAAACAGTTGATGATTTCACTTAAAAATATATATTTTTAAATATTTATATATGTATTTCATTTATAAACTTAAGTTTTATAAGTGTTTAATTAATAAATAGATTCCACAAAAATTAATGTTTTATTTTTCCCCTGGCTGTTCTGTTTTGTCACGTTCTGTTTTGTCCGGTTATCCTCCACAGAATTATTAAACTCATTATTTCGTTGTACCTAATCACTCAAGCATGTTGAACAATATACCTACCTAGCTATCCAGCAACACTGAGTTGAGTCCCATTTAATTGAGGCTTTCCAGCGATTAGGAATTTAGAAATTATATAATTTGATTTTTTACGGCGTATTGAAAAACCGTGTTATTAAATATCTATACCTACAACATAATTTATATAATTTCTAAATTCCTAATCGCTGAAAAGCCTCAATTAAATGGGACTCAACTCAGTGTTGCCGGATAGCTAGGTAGGTATATTGTTCAACATGCTTGAGTGATTAGGTACAACGAAATAATGAGTTTAATAATTCTGTGGAGTTGTGCATGATTATCAAAATCAAGCAGATAAAAGATAACTTTACTTAACTATGAAGCGTTATACCACCATTTTGCTTATCAGTATGGCTACCAGATTTAAACACAACATAGTTGACCATATTTTCTACTACATTAACTAAAAATAATTACCACTAACTTTATATTTAACACAAACACAGTCAATTTCAGCAACACGTGCTCGCAGTTTTTAAATGAATGTAGTCATTCAAATCAATATTTACCGGCGACATGTACAACAAATATTTAATTCAGCCGTAGAAATTTCATCTTACTCTAACCGATAATGCGGAGATATAAGCATGCCGAATACATTCTTACATGCGTATTTTGATAAAACCAGTTAAAAATGTATAGGTATTTATTATCATAAAGCTTGTAGATATTACAAAAACCAACTAAAAGTACGCAATTAAATTTGATCAAGTTCAGGTCCATGTACAAAATTATTTATGATGTGGGTAGCTTACTAAGGGTTATGTTATAGGGTCGAATTATTGACCAAATTAATAAAAATCCATTTCAAACCCGATTTTGTACTGGGGTGGAGAAAATACGATTTGATAAGTTAACATTGTAAAATTTAACTGTTTAACGTCAATCACTACTAACCAGACTGGCAATACTTACTTATACTTATATTGATTGCAGTGTTCAAATTCATGGCTACTTTGACTAGAATGCATTGAGCTGCATCGTATGCAGTCGGCTGCATTCCCGGCGGCGTCTCAACAAGTTATTTAAGGCACGCGCTGGAGGATCAGCGACCATGTCGGAAATCGGAGGTACTCTGTTGACCACGAGGGTTCGCATAGTTAGTATTGACCCTAACTTTACCCCTTGATTGGTTGAACAATGGATGTATACATATTTGGTAGTTTGAAATTAAGTGTTAACCCAACTGTACACGTTGGCTCGATTTAATTTTGGCAAAATTCACCCATTCACCAGATTTTGTGTATTTGTTTATGTGACATTTACATTGGAGTTTTTGGCTACATTATACCTAGTGTACCTTATAAAAAACTATAGCTTTTTATATTTGGAAATTTTAATTTAATTGGGCCAGGCGCATACACAAAGTTTGGATACAATCACAGTTAAAGTAAATGGCATATTAGTTTGTTCTTCTTTTTTATCAGGGCTTCATGACTGAAGTGATTTGACTGTCAAAAAAGGTTGAGCCCACTGCTCTTGGTATCTCTACAATACATTCTACGAGCGTTTTAATTTTCACACCAATTTACGGGCTTTGTGATATAACTAATTTAGTATTCATTTAATTCAAATAAATACTCTTAATATTTATAGGTATTAAATTATTATAGAATTTATTTATATTTAAAGTTGATTTTGTGTCTCAGTGAAATCAAGAAAACACGTAAAATATAGTTTTTTGTATTTTTAAGTCTTTTTTATACAAAATGACAAGGGTACAAAAAATAGGATATAGGTCTAAACTCGAGCTAAATATAATAATCTCCAAGACATTTAGAAGATGGAGGGCCATTATATGTTTTTTACTTTCTCAGACACATACGTACCGAATTTTGATAAATTTAAATAAAAATAGATTTTATAAATCAAATAAGTAATTAAAAAAATGACTCCATAATATAACTCATACCATACAATGATAACTACAGATCTTTTTAAGTAATTTAAATCTAAATACCTAAAAAACAAAATATGATTAAAATGTTTGATTTTCACAAAATCCTGCATCCTGCAACAGCGGCACCAAATCGGCGCAAATTGTCTCCAATGGATTAAGCGAATGGATAATAACCATTACTTGTAGAAAATCTATTAGTCAACTCTTTGGAAGACGGCATAAAACCCATAGCGGATTGTAACATATTAAAAAAAAAACAAGGTATTTGATGTAATGAAAATGTAGTTCACTTTGGGCCTTCACAGTGTGGAGCTTAATCTAATATCATAGTTTTACGAGAAACAGTACGCCATACTACTAATTAATTTAGAATAATTACAAGATAAAAAGAACTTTTTATATATTACAACGTTTTTAAATTTTCTATTGAATCATATACTTGACTTGACTAGCTTAAACGATTAAAAAAATTGTACTTGATAGAAATGATACTGAAATTTCATTTTGATATTTCATATTGATTTCCATAGTAACGCACGTATATATTAATAATTTAGTTGCTTGGACCCCAAACCCCTAGCAACTAATAATAGTGGATTGGATTACGGATTTCTTCCGAAATAACTTTTCATACAAAACAGAATTAACTGAAAATGAATTCAATTCTACTTAAAGATGGCTACAAGTATTAAAAAAATGTTTTGGCATTATTTTCTGATATACTCTAAAAGTTTTAAATGTCTAGCTAGTCGGGAAGTTAGTTAAAAATCGATTGCAAGATTTATACTGAATAAACAACCACCGGAAAAATAAGAATACGACCTAATAAAAACGTTGTAAAATATATATAATGCCATATTAATATTATTTGTATTTGAACATACATAATTTTGAAAAACACTTTCTGAGAGAATGTATTATAACCAATAGAAAAAATCTTTTTTGAAAAAAGTAAGCCACTCCGGCCGGGACTCCAACCCTGCATCTCTCGGGTTTACGCCCCGTCCGTCTCATTTACCAATATGCTACGCAGTGACATACTAATTTCGACGAATTTTAACTATTGGGCTTTTAAATACCCACTCATCAGCGTTCTTCGAAATCAAGCTATTTTGGCAATCGGTTTTTGTTTTTATTAATCAAAGTAGATACATATTTCTTCAATTACTAACCGCCATCGTGGATTTGTCCAATATTTTTTATGATGTAACTTACTTGTAGATGCAGGGTTCGATTCCCGGCCGGGGTGGCTTTCTTTTTTCAAAAAAGATTTTTTCTATTGGTTATAATATATTCTCTCAGAAAGTGTTTTTCAAAATTATGTATTTTCAATAATCAGAATGGTACATTTTTAAATATTGTGAATTATTCGTTAAATAAAAGAAATAGTTAATTATTTGTAAGTATTTATTTATGCTTCAATTATTTGTGAACCTACGCTATCTATATAATTAAATAAAATGCAAAAAGTAATTTAATTATATATCTGACGGCTTCCATAAATGTTACTGGATTGACATAATAATCATGCAGATTAATATTTTAATCCAAACATTGCCTCGATAATCGATGTAGCTATCAATACATTGCAGCAATCACAGCTTTTCAGTTTCCCATAGGACCCAATAGTGATTTGCTTGACTGACTGAATCCACAACGATGGGTTATCGAGCCAAAAGCGAAATACTCGGTTCCGTCCTGTGAAAAAGAGAGACGCAGCACCCGCCAGGAGATGCTCAATCAATGCATTAAAAAGAGAGAGAGTGGAGAATTTCAGACCGTTTTCGGGACGGTCGATAGCTGCAAACCCCAAAGGGCCTATCGATATCGGCTAATCGGAGGGATGATAAACCCTGCCTAATCTGACGTGAAGAGCTGTCAGTTACGCCTGGTTGCTTCTATCGAGGGTTGTTTAGTTCAACGCGAGGGAGTATAGTTTTGGTTTGCTGTATATTTATGAAACTACTCCTACATTCGGAACGAAAAGGTTTTATCAGGCGTTTGCACGGAACTGATAATAAAGACATCTATTTTTTGACAGGGTAAAAAGGTACAACTAATTAATAAAATTGTTCTATTGCATAACATTATTATAGTATACTTATTATTTTTGTTACTATAACAAACCAAGAGACCGAATTGGCAAATTACAATAATAGTAGATGTGAGAAAATCAAATACCTTACCTACACCAGCAGACTTATTCTAACAATTATCACTTAACATAAAAAATAGCTAATTGTGATAAATATATCAAATTTATCACGTTACGTATTCTGGTGGTTAATTATGTAAAAAAATTAACCATCTGAACTGTCAAAAGGTGATATTTTTTAACAGACCCTCTCTTGGCCGTGCTAACTTTGCGAATGAGACAAAGTATGTCAATTTTACATATTGAGAATTGAGACGCAAGATCCGACTGTTTCGCTGCAATCGCAATGATATTACAAATAAAATAATAGGTTATGTTGATATGTCTGACGTGTCAATACAAAATTCTTGTATTCCGCTCATTACATGGTTTGGCTTTATCCGCTTGGGTTCGGCAGCACGAACATATTCAAATTTGACCGACAAGTCTACAATGACATTAGTCTACCAATCTAAATTTTTGCCTTATTACGAAGTAGAGATAGCCATCGCTAACCGTTTAATGTACAAAATACCTTCCGTGCTAATTTGGAAGAATGAAAATAACGGAAACGTGCTAAAATGATAACCGTTAAGAATAGACCTGCAGGCCGATATTAGAATATAAAAGATCTTTTATCAAATGTTTCATAGCATTTTTTTAACGAGCGTTATTTTATAAAACACGAGAAACATTATTATTATTACACTGAATGAATATAACTAAGATTAAAAATGGGTAAATGAATGTAGGTACTTAAACGTGTAAATATTATATTATGTTTACAGTATGGCAACAGAGATGGCAACACCGCCGACCGGCGAAAAATATAAGAGTAGAAAACCATAGCAACCAAAAATCAACAACGATATACAAGACTGATCGAAACGAACACGAAACGGATTATTACTGTTTTTACTATTATATACAATCAAATATAAATACATTGAGTATTAGACCGATTATTGTAAAGTGGTGACTCCGACGTGAGTAAATTAACAAGAAACGACGTACTGACTGAATGTATTATACCGAATACTAAGACTTTACGGTTAGTAAAAGAAAAATAAAATCTCCAATCTTACCATGACATAAGTGAGCGCGGTATCAATAAAAATTGCACTTTTCTGGACAAATAATGCGAAAAATTTGTTGGCTCGCATTGAGGCGCAGGTCATGGATGAGACCACGAAATTTTATGCAGCGCTGGCATAATATGACAGAACCCTTCCAATATCTGAGGATCGTCTTAAGCGCGACCCACATTGAGGTGCATGTCGCCTACTGTCACGCTGTCGCGGCGAAAATTTAATCTATAAACGTGCACTATCTCCGTAAATTCACTGAAGAATGACACTGATGAAGAGTGCCTACTATAATGTAATTATTCATGCTAATTTGAATACATTTTAACAGTTCTACGTGTGTGTACGTTAAAATTGCGTTTGAAATGACATCCATAGATCATATTTTTAATAGAACCCAACTTGCAGACCATAGATAATATACAACATTATCATAAAAAATACATAGTGCCAACCGCTGAAAACAAAAAAATAAAAAGATATTCTAAAAGTGTAAGCATGTGAAATATGATAAAAACGTTTAAAACGTCATGCAGGTGTCCAATGCAGTGCAGTTCAACGTGAAGTGACCTTATTGTTGTTTTAGTGATTACGGCAGATTTTTCCAACTGACAATGTTCGTTTAAATGTTCAAAATGTGCTACGGGATGGGAGTATCAGTTTGATAATATTCTAAACACCAAGAACAACGACATTATATTCCGTAGCGGCAGCCCGTGACAGTAGGCGACATGCATCGTGACATGCATCTCAATGTGGGTTGCGCTTACTGTCTGACGTGCGTAGACCGATACCTACACCATATGGCCAGAAGCTGGCGCTGAAACTATCGCGAAACATCTCTTGGCAGGATGAATAGCGCGATACGGTGTACCCGAATCTATCACGACAGACCAAGGGAGACAGTTTGAGAGTGACCTTTTCAGAAACCTGAGTCGACTTCTGCGAATAAAGCACTCCATAAAAACAGCATACAACCCCGAGAAAATGGCATGGTGCAACGTTGGCATCGAGCGTTGAAAGAAGCCATCAAATGCCACGCTACAGAAGATTGGACGCAATTCCTGCCAGTGGTCATGATAAGGCCCCGTGTAGTCTACAAAGCAGACATTAACTCCACAGCCGCAGGATTAATCTATGGTGAAGGCATCCGGGTACCACGAGATTTTTTTACTGGCTTATGAGTTGAAGACCTCCATCATCTACTGAAAAGTTTGCGGGAGAAATTCAGTGCCTTAAGACCAGTCCCGCCCAGAACAACATACAGTATATCCTATTTTCATTCATAAGGAATTGAGCACTTGTCCAGCCGTATTCATTCGTATAGATACCGTAAGGAAACCCTTGCAATATCCGTATGAAGGGCCCTACGAAGTGATCAATAAGAAAGACAAGACTTTTGTTTTGAAAGTCAAGGGCAAGGATAAGAGAGTGAGCATAGATCGGCCCAAACCGGCTCATCAGTTAGAAAACATATCAGGAAATGACCGCCCACAACCAGTACAACTACGACCACAAACACCATCAATACCACCACTCCAAGCTCAACCACTTCCACCAGATATGGTGAACAACGAATGGAACTCACTATACTTAAACTCTTAAACATGAGAGTTTTTACTTTCTATTTCAGCAACACGAGACGTCAGGGTGCACAAGGGTCTATGTTTTGAGATGATCCTTACAGGTCACGGAGTTATGCGAGCATACCTGCACCGGTTTAAGATAACATCTGACGGCAAGTACCCATGCGTCGACGGAAGCGACCAGGACGTTCTACATTTACTCCTCGATGGTCCAATTTTTAGCAATGACTGGCACAACCTGAACTTTTTATTACAGATAGCCGATACGGACATTCGAGACCTTCCGGGGACCATGGCAAACAATGCCGGAAAAGATGCACTTTTTAATTTCTGTATTGATGTAATAAAAAGAATCAAAATAATAAACGGTACCATGTAATAATGATTCATACCTTTCAGATCCAGTGATTGCAGTCATATAAGTTGGGATAAGTATGTGCTCAGAATATCAGTCATATGCGACATCTTTTTTACCACGCGAAAAAACTCGGCTTTAAATCGCAGTTTTCAGTTTCAAATGAATATGACGAAATATTCATCAGAATCACCACCGCCTTGCGCTACAAATAATTTTATAGGGTTTTTGCAAGGTGGTTTCATAGGCCCTGGCTAAATTCAAATTAGCAATACCCGAAGCGGCTAGCCCGCTAAACGAATGGTTTTCAATAAAGCATCTTTCTCAGCCGGCACAATCTTCATTTGCTAGCATCAAGTAGTATAGTTTGCGTGCCAAAGTCTTTAAAGAAACTCGATAGTAAATGCGAGGTATCCATAAAGGCATCTAGGATACAACAGAGATGGCAACACCGGTGACAGGCGGAAAATATAAGAGTAGAAAACCATAGCAACCAAAAATCAACAACGAAACACAAGATCGATCGCAACGAACACAAAACGAATTATCACTGTTCAATTACTATTATAATATACAATCAAATATAAGGACATTGATCATTAGAACGATTATTCTAAAAGAGTATTTTATTTATATTTTTGTAATTTGTGTGGTAAATTAAAAAAAAAGTTGCTTCCCCCCGCTTGCCAGGAGAACGAGAAAAGTATAAGTAAATCATTTAGGTGAATGTAACATGAATTCTTTTCTTCTTCTTCGGAGACTATGACTGAGGATCGTGACCTGGATGAATTGGTTGTCGAACAGCCTTCTAAAGGTCCCCATTTCTCCCGCATTCTACGATACGCAAGGCCTGTGGCCATTGGAAGACTTGCGGCATTAATAACTTAGTATTACTATATATATACCATCCAATGTTTGCTTTAATAATCTGATGTGGCATTTCCAAAAGATATAACAGCGCAGACGACACAAACGGACATTAACGATCCGAATAAATTATGACCTTCAGGCCAGGGGTATTTGATAACCATTTGTGGATACCATAGCTTGCAATAATAATTATCCCTAAGTTATACCTGCAGACAGATGTTTATCAATGGATATCTAAGATGTTATTTACGCAATCGATAATGATGATAAAATTGCAAAGAGTAGTCACAGCTGAAGAAAAATTTATTTAAATGATAAAGTAGAATGTAATGAAATGTGAATGCACAGAATGTATAATGGCCCTTTATTTATTTAACATATAGGGTAGTTACAATTTATGGATATTAGGGGAAATAAAATCCACCGTTTGCAAAATGTTCATGCAGAAAAGATTAGGTTCTTGTATCAGATCAAAGGACATTTTCCGCTTTCATTAGATACAAAGATCTCTATGGGACGTAATATAATGAGACATAGCCAAAAATATGCTCATAGATAATCTACATGTATGTGTACAAATAATGTATGCAGATATTTTTGGTCATAATGTACCTATATGTTGTTACAGTCCTATTGAAACTTTTTTTGTTTCACGGCGCTCTATAAGAAAGCATGACCAGGTAAAAAAAGCTGGTGTTATCAACTAAAGAAAACATAGTAGCTACATATGACAATTAATAAGTACATAGTATCATTTCCCTCCATTTTGGTAAGTGAAAACACAAGCTGTCACTTTTATTTTGTTGACTGGTTTTTCGTCTGGATTCGGGATGTGGAGGTGAACAAATAACACACCGGAATTGTTTTGGAAACGGCAAGGTATATTTAAATTAATATTATATAATAGTTATATTGTTGATAATTTATTTTACGGAGGACGAAATTCGCGTGTTTACTGTTTGGCTGTTGCAATATATTACCCGCCATCTTGTGTTTCGCTTTCAACGAGAGCCGTTGTCGAAAAACGGCGACGTTGCAATGTTTCAACGGTCATAATCTACGGCATTGCTGGCTCGGCTCTATTATTATTATTTATTTTCGTAGTCAGCGCTTTACTATTTGTTGGATTTGATACCGATTCGGGCCTCTCCAGATACACAAAGACATCCCCAAATGGGGACCATACGAGGGTGTCACAATAGGTACTATGTTTGCGCCAACGATGTCCTTATTCCCACACTATAGTATACGTTTTATAACTGCACTCTTTTGCATTTTTAACTACACATTTTGCCTGATTGCCTCGCACAAAAATAGATCAATTAATGATATTCATTTGTATTAATATAAGTTGTAATAAATAAATAATATAATGTGTACAAAAATATATTTTAAAAATATATTACATCATTTTTATCTTATAGCTGGAGTGCAGTTATAAAGCAATACTCTACCTTCCGAATTATTTATATACCTCCCGGGCACATTTGGAACCAGTAACAAATCGACTGTCAGCAGATCAACATCAATTTATTATAATATACGTTCAATTACAAATTACAATAAACAACAATAATACAAGGTGACCACGCATGAGTGAATAAGTAACCCAACCATATAAATATTTAACATAGAATTGTGAAAATAAGTGTCCTGGGATCCAGGAGTATTTCAAGAGTACAGATGGACTTCTGCTTATCAAACCATAAACGTTAGTGTTCGACGTTCCGAAGTCCACCCTACCCATACAAACTCAACATTCAAATACGAGTATACAACACAAACATGGACCTCTCCAAACCAACCCACCCCGTACTACACTCGGTCTTGATCGAGCGTATCACGTGGCCCTACTTTTGGAGTGAAGCATCAGCTGGTTTACGCCTGGGAATGTATCAGGAGCAGATAGATACCTAAAACTGAGGTTTATATGCACTAAATTGTGCTTTAAGTTAACAGAGACTTTCTAATAAGAAAGAAACACGTGAGCTAAGAAAAATACATGATGCTAATTAATAAATGTATTGTACAAAAAAGCTAAATCGTTACAAAATCATGTGAAGAGATTTTTACGTCTGCAATAAGAGGCCGAAATCTTTTAAACGTAATAAAATTGGTCTTTATGACGACCAGGCCGGATAGCTCGATGGGCCTAACAAGTTGGACCGACTTGCGGTTTGCAACCTTTAGTTATCCGCCACATGGACATGTTAGTTGGGTGACAAGTCCAAGCTCAAATGTGTCGCTACATTTCAAAATCAGCCAAGTCCACCTTTAGGTATTTTTGACTTTTTTATGAATTGCTGAATAACTACTGCTTTCTAACATAATATCTGCATTATCAAAATGTGGAATTTATTAATTTTAAATATTCTATACTCGAAATAATAAATAAACTTTCACCCTTGTGACTGTGTATTTGAGAAAAGAAAAAGCTGTTTTTCTCCTATTCATCTATTATGGACTTGGCTGATTTTGAAATCTAGCGACACAAATAGCTTGGCAGCGGATCCACCATGGCCAGTCAAAAATTCGCTGGTATAGTGGTTAGGAGTCAGTTTGGTTGTCTCCAATCGCCATTGTACGTTAGGGAAAAACAAACATGTTTATCTACCCTTGATGGAAGCATCCCACTTTTGCTGTAAGGTTTTCGACGCGTCATTAGACGTGCTGTTAAGATATCAAATAATATATTCGAGCTGATTCAAAAAATATAAAGTTCATTAAAAATATCACCACACTGTTTAATCAGTATACGATTTAGGCAGAATGAGGGATTACTTTTAAGTAGAATATTCAGATTTTTTTATATTTATTAAGGAAACAAACAGTTACATATTGATTACAAAAATTTAAAATATAATAATGAAAAGTTATTGCAACCAGCAAAGTTTCCATAATGCCAGATGCTTTAAAGATGCTTTTCCAGATTTTCCAGATGCTCAAAAGACTATGGGTGTATTGATGTCCAGGACTGCAGCATATCACCAGCACCGCATCAGTTGAAGTATGGCCTTATGGTCGAGAGGGTTCAGAGGAAATTCTTGAGACTCCCTTACTTGAGGCTATATGGATACTATCCGTGGCTTTATCCAACTGACTTTCTCTTAGGTATGCTTACATACTACAGTCTACAATTGAGAAGAGATCTTTATTTAACTACGTATTTTTTTCGACTTATACGAGGTATAAATGAGAACTCTGCCATTCTGGGTAGTATTGACCTGTGTGTCCTTGATAAATATGTTAGAAATAGGGAGCTGCAGTTGTTTATTTTCCCAAGGTGCAGAACCAACAGAGCCACTGGTAATGCCAATTGGGAGGGCGATAACTATGTTCAACCAAATTGCTTCGGGTGTTGATATATTTCACTTGCGTGAGGGTGAGTTTAGGTGGACGCTATTTTATAAATTCTTGAAATAAGGTCTCCTTAGCAAACTCGTTGTAGGAACTTTTTTGAACTTCTATAATATCTATAATTGTATTTTCACTGCTTTTGTATGTTTATATTATGTTCTCTTTTAATATTTTCATTTTTATTCCTTTTATTACTTTTCTTTTTCTTTCTTCTTTATAATAATGTTGCATGTCATGTTGTGAACGTTTTAAACTTATAATTTGTAATGTCCACAATATGTAAAAAAAAAAAAAAAATCAATCGAATTGAAAAGTAACGGTGGATCGTCGAGCGTGGAGAATATTTAAAGACACCGGGTCTCAAACTGGTTTATGGACCTAAAGATGATGATGAATACCCAATTTTGGGTCTTTATTATACCAAAAGCGCAATTTCTTTCCAAAGCTTACCTATATACAACGACCGGTCAATGTTGAGTGCACTTGAGAATCATACATCAAAAGGTTTTGCAGTAATCTGATTCACAGACAAAGAGCATTTATGTGTTCTTTCGTTACTCCTGCTTCGCAAAATGCAGGGGTGGTAGGTACTACAACATAAGATGTCTTGATACAATTATTATTTCTCTTTCTATGGTCGATAAGTAGAGATTACATGCAGTTTATACCTATACCATGTTATGGGTAATGCTACAGTTAGGAAGTGGAGTACAAAATATTGTTTTATTAATCTTATATTTATTAAATAAAATAAATACTTAAATATTAATCAGGACCGGTTATATCTGTTTCAATGATAAATTATTAACTGGAACAAAATATACAATATAACAGCTATTTATACTAACAATTTTCAAATTTCATTGTCTTTGAACGTAGAGACTTTAGTGAAACATTTAGTGACGCAGAGACCCAACGCACTGGCTGATAAACAAAATTAACAATTTCGCGTAAAGAAATTAGAAAAGAAAAAAAGAAACAAACATTCTTAAATCTTGTGAATTATTCGTTGAATAAAAAAATAGTTGAATAATTAAAAAATACTAGGAAGTTCAAATCTTGAAGTGATCCGTGACTTCGGTTAGTAATTAAAGTAATACATACTTTGATTTAAAATACAAAAGCCGATCGTCAATAGTAGCTCAATTTGGAAAGCGTTTAAGTGAGTATTAAAAGCCATTAGTTAAAAATTGTCGCAATTAAGTATGCCTCCTTTAGCATAGTGGTATATGTGCGTGGGCGCGTTACCCGAGAGATGCATGTTCGATTCCTGCTGGGTGTCTTAATTTTTTCAAAAAGATTTTTTCTATTGGTTATACTTACTAATATATTTTTTCAGAAGTGTTTTCAAAATTATGTATGTTTAAGTAATAAATACCGTAAAGGGTGCAGTTATATTATAATAATCGCAATTTCTTCCTTAATATGCTGTTTCTTGGCAACGCGTAGTCTGCCTACTCTGACGGAAATCGAAATCGATATTATTAACAAAAAATAACAATTAAATTTGTAAGAAATACGCAATATTAATTATAGATTTTTATATAATTTTATGGTTGGTCCTTTTAAATTTCCTGAAAAATCGGTTATGCCATTTACGTAAAAAAAACGTTTTTAGCTGTAATAGTGTATATTATTATGTATCGGTTGACAATGTCCCATTGAAGCGGATTTAAATAAGTCCTAACAATTATTAAATTATGTGGTATAAGTGTTAAAGATATGTTCGAGTATCCTATATAATTATAGTGTTGGGCTTGTGGCAGCAGAGATAGCAACACCGGCGCCAGGAGAAAAATAGGAGAACAGGAAACCATAGCAACCAAAAACAACATAACAATAACACGAAAGAAAACACCGCCATTGTTCGCCAGATATTTTACATATTAGTACAGACTGATATTACTAAATTACATAATCGATAAATAAAACATTAAACTATATTTCAAAAACAAATTCAAAACCTATTTATCAATGCAAACTAGAATTTGGTATAATTGAAAATTGTTAAGACAGATTCAGAGATTGGTAATTTACCAACCATGTACTGATTACTCTAAACATGGGGCCGAAAACTATTTTGATAAAAATAAATAAATTTAATATTATCACGTCACGCCACTGGATATAAAGTTCACTGTAAAAGGGTTTTCCTGTACATTGGGCCAAATAAGGTATTACCAAGGAGAGGCGGTCACATTCTAAACTGAACATCCGATTCCTTTCAGAATGTCGCTAGGGATCGTCATGCAAACAAAAAATATTCCTCACCACATACCACGCTGCAGTGAAGGTTAGACGGTAAACGTTTTAAATCATCGCACTGTAAAGTTAAGTAGGTATGTTATTTAAATTTAAAAAAAACTTTGTAAAATAGTCATTTTTATACTCCTGTTAATTCTTAGTATGGAAAATAATGTGTGGTGGATACTTATTCCAAGCGAATTAATAAAGATCAGACCTGGTTTTGTCCGCATAAGGACGTCCTCGTGGCGAAGGGTGAAGGTAGGCTGTTAAGATCCGACATAAATCGTGCACACTAAAATTTGTCAGTAATACGTAATTGTTTTCATTTAACTAAAGCGTCAATTACATTAAGCCACTTTACGAGCTGCTTGTTGGCAAATTTACAGTCTGCCTGTAAAGTCGCCCAGTGTCATCATTGAACAAGATAACAAGCAGATTGTATTGTCAACTTTACACGCTACACGCCGGCGTGTGGGCCTACTGCGTCTGCGCAGTAGAGCGCAGTAGCAACCTCCCGGTAAAAAAACGAACTACGTTCTGTCAAAATAGTCGCTGGCTTGTGGCTTCTCAGCGAATGGAAAATTTTGTGTGTCATCATCACAATCGCAGTAGCTGAATCGCCCGCTATTAAATTCGCCAACAAATAGCTCGTAAAGTAGCTCAATGTAATTGACGCATAAGACTGTAGTGTGTGTATAGTGTTTGTTATTTTTTAAAATTCAATTAAACCTGCCGAATCCAAAAAAGCCATAGCAGTCAAAAAATATTTGTTTATCTAAAAATATATAAAATTATGCCATTAAATCATACATAAATTTAAATATTTTATAGATAGAAGAATATTTTTTATCAATTGTAATTTGGTTTAGGTTAGGTAATGGATTTAAAAAAACTAACCAACACCATATATAATATGTGTAATTAGTTCAACGAAAATAAATTAGTACGACTGAAAAAGTGTACACTGTTTTTGTCGGATCACCCATAGCATACCTCAACTATTAAGGTTTGGCTTATGCAGGGCTTAATTGAATTTTAAATACTAACCAGAACCATTTGCAAATAGTTTTCTTAGTTCAATGAAAACAAATAAGTATGACTGATAAAGTTGAGTGTGCACTATTTATGTTGAATCTTAACAGCCTATCTCCACCCCTCGCCTCTGCGACGTTTTAAACTGATAAAACGACGCTATAGATTGGTTTGTCGAACATCCGTTTTTGTCGAAATCGACCTTTCAATGCGAAATGATTTTTTGTATCTAAATGGACCAGAACTATCCTTTTCTTTAAATTGCTTTGCAATGAAAACAGTATTCATATGCTGTAAAAACAACAATTTAAATACCTCCATGTATTTAAATATAGGATAATGATATTTATTTTTCGTCTCCTGAACATTTGACATTTGGTCTATTCGATAAACCAATCCTACAGCGACGAAAAGTAGTTGACAATTTTATATTGAAGCTGACGAAATCGGCCCCAACACTTAAATTATGCGAAGTAAGTGTTATATTATTGTATTTTATGTTAATTATTATTAGTTATAAATTGAAAAAATCTATTTTATCTATTTACCTACTTAGGTTATCCATATTTACAATGGTAACATAAATCACCATCTAACGAAAATTTAAGGGAAAGTAAAGTGTTACTATAATAGCGGTACTAGGAAAATCTACTGACAGAATCGCAAAGCACGCAAATTTCAGAAAATGTACAGTTTAAATATTGACCAAAAACTGAATAATATATGTATATATTTTTCAGAATAAAAAACAACTGTTATAAAACTTCGGTGATTGAAGTTATCACGAAGAGACGATTTACGTGGCTGGGACACGTATTCCGGATGCCGCCAAAGAGTGCGGCACTTCATACCCTTGTGGCACAGCCTCAAGGGTTCCGTTGCCGTTGCCGGCCCTCCCTCACCCTACTGCTGCAGGTCTGACATGGAGGCGCAGGAGTTGGCGATGGACCGAGGGAAGTGGCGCCAACTTGTGCTTGCCCTATGCCCCAATGTTGGGACGTGACAGGGTGGAAGAAGAAGAAGTTATAAAACCAGCGTTCCAAGAAAGAATAAAGTTTAGTTCTTACTATATTTTGTATAATAATTGCTTGAGAAGATGATGCTAAGATTTTTTAAAATATCTAAAATTTTAAATATATTTTTGTAATATTGTTGTAGGTACCTACTTCAAAGTGCACGTCATAGTTTCACATAACGTCCATTTTTGACCGTTTGATATTTTGATATTCATGTGGTCTTTAGAAAATTTATTTACCCAATGTTTTAATAATTATTTGTATACTAACAGATGAGCTTTATTTATATTAAAATTCATTACATTTGCAGAATTCAAAATACATACGTGCCACAACCTGACATTATTTTATTTATTTGAAACTGATACAAATGATGAAAAAGTCCTAACCTATGACGATGTGCCTAAAGTATTACATCTCCAGCATTAAATCTTGAATATACATAACAGTGAGGACCCTTAACAAAATGCCGCCTCTAGGAAGCGCCAAAATGCCGCTCCATTTTTTTATACAGTATTTTTTATCATCCTTTCATGACTTCAATATCTAAGAAATGTGTTGTATACAAACATTACCAACAAAATATATACTTACCACTAAATCTAATTTAAATGGCATCTCTGCTTCAATAGACAATATTGCCACGGGTTCAGATACATTTAAAAATACACCTGACATCTTTCAAAACTCGCGAGTGACTGGCAAAAATATTTGGATGAATTTTAAGGTAAGTATGTACCTACCTATAATTCGAAAATCTGCACGTGTCATTGCCGATCGTCAATGACGTAACCTCCAAAGAAAACAGAAGTAAACTAGACATCGCGAGCCCGACAAAAATACAGTCCTGTTAAACCTTGTATGTTTATGTAATATCTACATTTTGTTCCAAGCAGTGCAAATAATTGAAAAAACAATCAGTCCATGTTTAAAATAATTGCAAGATAAAAAAACTTTTTATAATAATATACAACGTTTTTAAATTTTCTGTTGAATTATTATGCTCAATATGCTCAAACTTGTACTTGATATGAAGTAAATAAAAAAACAAACAAGGTAATTGTACAACAAATAATCCAGTTTATCGGCTATTTTCAAAATGTGTTTTCCGCTGTATTCCTGATACCAGAACAGTACCACAAACAAATATAAAATACTGAAATGTCATTTTGATTTCCATAGTAACGCACGTATATATTAATAATTTAGTTGCTAGGACTAGGATTCCAATCCTTTTCCCAATTTTTTACCAATCCCATTTTCGATACCTATGAATCCCGGGATTGATAAACATAATCCCGGGATTTCAGGATTGATTTTTTTATCAATTTTTATATAAAATAAAATAAAAGCGACAGAAAAAATACTTTTAATAAAAAATAACTACATTAGAAATAAACTGAGTTTGAATGAAGTTTGATTTATACCCATGTGTAGGTTGCGATTCATTTTATTTTTTCACATAAATATTATTAAAAATGGAAAGATTGGAAAAAACAATGCTTCGCACTTTTAACAAAGTAATTCCACCATGATATCATACGTTTTACGGCAGTTTCATATTTGGCTGACTAATTAGATGTATGAAGCGGAAAGGCCATAAGTACGCCATGATTATTTACTTTACTATTTTAAATCTCGCTTATCCATTCTTTAAGTCTTTACTATCAGAAACAGCAATCTCCTATTAAATTCACATTATTATTTATATTACAATATTATTTACTCCATTAAACTTGTGTATTTCCAAGATTGAACGTATACAATATTAACAATAAATGTCTTAAATAGTATAAATTATACTAGATTTATTTTTGACCGATTTTATCAATGTTATTTGAAAATATATTTTTTTTATATTAACAATGGAAAAAAATGCCAATCCCGGGACCAGTCCCGGGATCCCGGGATTGTCAAATTGTAATCCCGAAATCCCGGGATCAGAATTTTGGCTCGGGATTGGATTCCCTAGCTAGGACCACCACCTTAGCAACCAATAACAGTCTTTTACTTTTTACGGATTTTTCTGAAATAACTTTCCATACAAAACAGAATTAACTGAAAATGAATTCAATTCTGCTTAAAGATGGCTAAAAGTATTAAAAGAATGCATTGGCATCGTGTTATAATATATTCTAAAAGTTTCAAATGTCTAGCTAGTCATGAAGTTAGTTAAAAATCGATTGCAAGATTTGTACTGGACAAACAACCACCGGACAAACAAGAATACGAGCTAATAAAAACGTTGTAAAATCTGTGTATAAATGTACACATGATAATAACTCTGGATTTCATTCATAAGTTTAAGGTGACGCATCAGTGAAACGCAAAATAATTTTCAACTGTATACGCGACGAAATTTTGGACTCGCTTGCATTCATTGAGAAAACGTCGAGTCAGAAGCACGTCACTTTGCTGCGTGATGGCGACGGGCCAATAATTCTAAAATCGTGTAAAGATGACTAAAAACGTTACCCATTTACTTTAAAAAGAAAACATGTCAATGAATATATTATTATTGTTACTAATAGAATAATAAACAGAACATAAAATGGACGTATGTTGGATTTATATGACAAATAATATTTCGTTTGACAGGCGTCATTTACACCCGCGACCCGCAATCCGCGCATCGCCTAGCAACGATCTTTTTAGACCGTGCCTCAACTAATGCATGGCCTTAAACATTTTCCGGATTGTTTATTATGTTGTTTTCTGTAAATAATAAATAATACAAGAGAGATATTAATTAGTTAATGAACGATAAGATACATGAGTAGGGCGGTATAAACATGTGTTGTTTTGTACTGCTTACCGCAGTAATATCAAAACCAGTTAAGTACCAAACAATACTTATTAAAATAAAGAATACTTAAATTCTTCGTAAAGCCAATATCGGGTTTTATTTGTTCTCTTAAGAATGAAAAGTTTCATAATCATGAATATATTGAATTTCAAGAATCGTTAATAATTCTTAATTTCAATTTCGCAGCACACAAGCAAACAAAGCGAAGTGAAATAAATAATTTGGGGAAAATATAATTTCGGGGGATAAAATTACATACTGGAAAACAAAGAAAATCCCAACATTTTCCCGTGCCGTGTAAAGTAAATTTGTTTAAAAGCTTTTCATCCGCGTCATATCGTTTACATAGGAATAAAGGGGTGTTTTCTCTTGATTACATTCTTAATAAGTTTCATTCAAACAATGTGATGTGAATGTATTTTTGCCTATAAAAATTAAAGTAGCTATATGAAAATCTTGCGACTTATCCTGGATAAATTCGCGAGCGTTGTGGATACCACATCGCCGACAAACCGGAAACATTCACGAAACAAAACACCGTGGTCATAATTAATTATTTAATAGAATTTATAGTTATTATCTCAGAAAAATGACATTATTAATGGACAACGCACTCAATACAGTAGCTAGCAAGTAAATTCGCGCATAGCGACATTCGCACATGTATATGTAGACGTCACGAAATTTCCATTATGCGATATCACGCATCGGGAATTTATAGCAGTATGACCTTTATTGTAATGACGTTAGAACAGTGTTTCTAGTGTCAATGTTCATTTGATCGGACCCGTTCGAACCGAACCATTCGGCAGAACCGACAAAAAGCATCGGGAATTTATAGCAATATCACCTTTATTGTAATGGCGTTAGAACAGACTATGCCATTCGGCAGACCCGACAAAAAAGTGAGTGTCATTTTTTTCCCCAGATGTTTCGTCCATATATTAATGTCATTGTCTCTGAAACAAATCGACAAAATTACGGCCTTTCAGATAAATCGTATCCTATTTTTGAGGTTTCCTTTAAAAATTTAGAACTGTAGTAAAAAAAATATAAATGCTAGGTTTTGTTTACAGTATTGAATCTTGTGTATTTAAATGGAAAACCTATGTAATAAACGATTTTTAAATCTAAAGATTACGAGAGGCGTAATGTAGCATGGAAATGTGCATGTCGGGCATAACGCGGAAAGACCACAAAATAAACCAATGGATGAAGAGGCAGACAAGAATACGTGATGTGAAAGAGGTTGAGGCGGAACAACAATAGTCTGTATAATATTATATCTGTAGGGACCACTTAAAGTAAAATAAGCTAGGAGAGGCCTTCAACTAGTCTTATGATGATATGATGAAAGTAATGCATTATAATATTTTCAATAAATCAAGTTTTATTACGTGGGCTTTTTAAAATTACCACTCCCCACGTTTGAAAATTCACATAACAATATGCGAATGACAGGAAAAACTCCAAGTGCATCGCCATTCATTATGTCTGGGAGTTTTCCCATTTTGTAACGCCAAAAAAAAAAGTTATTTTTTCGGCATTTCCGTCCATTACCGTGTGGAATATTTGACAATTTTAATGTGGTCATATATCTTGGACGTCTCTTGGTACTCGACACTAAGGGTAACATTGCGTACACAGTATAGCGAAGCGGTGAAATAAAGCAATATCACCGTGAGAAATCAACTATAGCAATATAAAAAAGTCTAGGACGATTTGGCGCCGGGACAACTGGACGCAACGCAATTCTAAATTAAATTGATGTTAGGTACTTATACTTAATATTTTTATTTATATTTAAATTATTATATTATGATTTAATAGTTGGTGAGCATTTAAATATGCACACGTAAATAATGATTTAATCGTGCATATTATGTTTAAGTTCAAACGAAAAAAGAGTTTTTTATTTTATATAAAGCCTTAGGCATGGTAATTCTCATTCCGCAATAAAAAAAACATTATGTTAAGAGTAAAAGGAATTAAAACTACTAAGTAGTAGATAGAAACTGATTAAAATACTTCGTCTAGGCTCTGTATACGTGTCTATGATAATGCGGCGTCCAATTACCCTGGCGTACAGTTGTCCCATTCCCATATAAACATACCATATTACCATGAGATTGGTAGTTTTGGCAGGTAACCATACGTAGTCGGACGGGTACCGAGTGAGAGAAAGCAATACATTAGGCTCGATCGTCGATAATAATAACTTTAAAATCAGTAATCATAATCAATCCTTCCATTGTATATACAATAATTCAGATACTAATTCGATTGCCTCGACGATAGCTGTAATTTGATTAATAATGTTATATTATATGTTACAAGTGATAAAAATTATGCGTAAACTTGGTGGCTACACCAATCAGTTTTTCCATAATATTGTCAACAAAATTTATTGACAATTACATTTGAACAAGTAACAGCTGCTGATTGTAGTGCGGTGTGTTTTGATTAAATCTCGACTAAAAATAATATACTAATAACTAAAAATAACACCCACGGTGGCCGCGCGGCTTAATCGTTGGGCTATAACGCCGTGGGTACCAGGTTCGAATCCTGGGTCTGGCAAGTACACATTTATATTGTTTTTCAATTTGTGTCTGTCAGGGTATGGACCTAATAGGTTGAGCAAGTGACTGACATCCATTTCTCGTAAAAAACAAAATCTGTTAGTACAAACCTCTTACTTACACTGTGGTGGCCCATATGATCCTATTAGGAACGGACATGGTCGAAAAAAAAAATATTTGTAAGTTTAGCCTTACCTATTTAACGATCGATATATAAACACAGCTATCTATGCTGCATTTAAAATAAGTAGCCGACCTGCGCATCTATTCTATATACAAGACTGCTATCGGCCGCTATCGGCAACTATCGAGGGTAGTTTGTCAAATTGTTGTATCCGAAGTGTTAGCACTTGTTGTAATAATTATAATGAGTTAGTTGTAATTGTTGTAGCACCTCTCTTAGCTGTGCTAAATTTTACAGCGAGATAAGCAGTTTTGACTGTTTAGACTAGTGAATGATGGTTGACTATGTCGAGTGAACGGAATTGAGATAAGTACCTGCTATTTATACAAATGCAGTCCATATATTCCAAGAGACATTACCGCAAATAAACAAATCATTATATACGCTATTGATCTAGGTTATTATTAAGGAAATGCTGACGATCGCTTCCGCTAAATTGGTTTGTTTTGATAACAAAATGTACATATTAAAGTTTGTCACTCTTGAAATGCTGAGTAGTATAATTGCTACATACTTAAATAACTATGAAATTGGCTTTCGATTAGGTTTGCGAGTGTTTTTGTTTACATCTCATCGACTATCGCGTTTTCCGCTTGCTTTCCCGCGTCGCTTTACTGTGTTCACAACGCTTAAGTACCCTGCCCTTCGTGGACGCTGTGTCCATTTACCTACGCTTCCCCGTCACGCTCGGCATAACTTTACATAAATAAACTATTTGCGACAGAGTATGAGAGGGGGGAGGTGATTTAAAATATCATTTTGAAATGTGCAACACGTGCAGAGCTTCAGTGATCGTAGAATAATTATTGCAACTGCATGCAATGAAAGTAACATGGATATTGTATCTGTTGGGTGCACAGTAGGGTAACTATACATGGATTATTTAAGGGTGTTGTGAATGTTGATACTTTGCAAACTCGACACTCTGAAGAAGGCCGGGTGGTGGCCAAGACAGTTGGCAATCATTTTGAAGATACGGGTTATTATAAAGTGAAAACATGGTAATACAAAAAATATTTAGCCAACCAGATTACGACAAATTATTAATCAAACTACGGAACAACGAATGCTCTCTGCCTGGTAAATAACTTTAGTTGATTCCACACAAATACACAGAGGCCCCATATAAGGAGAAGGATGGAATATTATGATGAAGAGAGAAAGCACGTCACCAGCTGCGTGCCTATGTGTAAATAGGTTACATGTAAGTTGTACGTATGTAGTTCATCGTGGGACACTTATTCGTGCACCGCAGTACGTGAAACATGAGTTCGTATAACATTTTATCAAATGACGAGTTCTTCGCTGAACATTTCACCGTGGAAAACATATGCACGTATCTTACAAAATGCGGCGATAGTACTGTCCAATTAGATTAACCCTAACCTAACTTAACCTAGTTAAGACATCTCCACATTTTGTAGCATACGTACAAATATACTCCACGGTGAAATGTTCAACGAAGAGTTCGTCATTTGATTAAATGTTACACGAACTCATGTTTCACTTACTGCGGCGCACGAATAAGTACCATGTGGTGAACTGTTTGCGTACAAATTTCTGGATACGGTGTAAATAATTAGTTACTGTAGGCACGTTGTTATGATATTTCACTATTGAAACCAGCTTAAAATAAAATTATACTGTTATGAGTGGCACTCTGATATTTTCTTCATTATATCCTAAAATATGTCATCATCGTCACCCGGGGTCGATTCACTGCTGAATGCAGGCCTTCCCTACCTCTCTATACCCTTCCCCTAGTTATTTTCTGCCACGAACATCCACCTAACTTTATCAGTTTGTCTATACAGCGGGTTTTCGGGCTTCCCTGGCGTTTAGTGCCCCTCAGATCCAAAAATATCGTGAGATCGCTGCCAAAAGTTAGTAAGTCAATAATTTAGGTATTTAGAGTTAACAACGGATTATGTGTCTACATATAAATATGTAGGCTAGAAAAAAAATCAAGGTTATGCAATATATAGAACATGCACATAAAACACAAGGCAATTAGCATTATGCCTGATTTTAGAGGACATGTGAAACTTTCAAATTGTAATTATTACTACATAACATTATTTCGAAACTTACTAACTTTTGCCAGCAGCACCAAATTTACCCACATTTATTGAATAAACACGAGCCAATATTGTACAATTCATGAAATTGAGTCGCTTTAGATGGCTGAGCTATATACATTTACATATAGATGAATTACGTAGTTATGGCAAATAATTACAAGATAAAAAGAACTTTTTATAAACAGCGTTTTTTAATTTTCAAATGCTTAATATGTTCAAACTTGTACTTGATATGAAGTAAATAAAAAACAAACAAACAAACAAATATAGAATACTGAAATGTCATTTTGATTTCCATAGTAACGCACGCATATATTAATAATTTTGGAGTTGCTAGGACCACCCACTTAGCAACCAATAATAGTTGATTGGATTACGGATTTCTTCCGAAATAACTTTTCATACAAAACAGAATTAACTAAAAATGAATTCAATTCTACTTAAAGATGGTTAAAAGTATTAAAAGAATGCATTGTCATCGTGTTTCGATACATTCTAAAAGTTTCAAATGTCTAGCTAGTTGGGAAGTTAGTTAACAATCGATTGCAAGATTTGTACTGGATAAACAACCACCGGACAAATAAGAATACGAATTAATAAAAACGTTGTAAAAAATTGACATTTGTGTAGCCTGCGAGTAAACAAAGTTCTGGAAACGGTCGAAGATGAAGGGATAGTGTCAAGCTGTACATAAATATATTGCATGTATATTTTGTAGAAAGCATAGTGATAGTTTTATGATTGGATTTAACACTGTAGTTATTATGATTTAAAACTGACTCACGTATATTTTTGACTGATATATATTATTGATATAATATATTTCAGTAAAGTGAACTTTTTAAGCTCTACCGAAAACTTTAGAGTAGAAATGAATCCTCATACTTCAAATGACCAGTGTGTTGAGGACATTATTTAAATTTGTCACGTTGCGGGGCGAAAGGGAGGGAGTGACACTTGCATTCCCGCGAGAGGGTAGTTGTCAGAGGATGGCGTTGGGATGAGGTATGTATGTGGAAAACCTGACACTGCCTTGCTGACATATTATAAAGCTCATAGATATAGCGCTTCAATATGCTTTGATGAAATACCAACTAAAATAATTTCTAAAGTTTTATTTAGAATAGTACCTACAAAACTGCTGTCATTAAAATTCACAAAACCAATAGAGTCATAACTCTATTCATATCATAACTATTCAAATACCCATTGAAACAAACAACTTGTATCTTTTTTAAGAAGAGTAATTTGAATCCAAACCCACTCTTTTATAAAAAATGAAAGCTTTGCCAACACAATTAATCATTAAAATATAATACACGGTGAGAATATATATATTAAAAAGACGTGGTTGCTGCCAAAAGTGTGTAAGTCGATAATTTAGGTTGTTATATTTAACAACGGATTAAGTATGTATGCATATATAAATATGTAGGTATGATATAAAAAAAATCAAGGTCGTTTGATGTATGGAACATGCAAAAAAAGCACAAAAATTGCATTATGCCTGAATTTAGAGGGCGTATCAAACTTCAAATTATTCCATTAAGTACATAACACGATTTCGAGACTTAACAACTTTTGGCAATAATATTATTATGATAAAAAAATGAAAACTTTTAAAAAATTTATTCACCTCAGACATTCTGTAAATTTATCTCGATTATGTAGCACGAAAACTGCGAGTAGAAATTCTTTCTGAAAGAAACTTGAAATAGTGTGCAAAACTAGTGGGCTTTGTTTGCGTTTCGCGTGTGTAAATGAGTTTTGCATTCTGTGGACAAGTTATGTTGTTGTGTTTCTAGAATACTTCGCGAGTATGTTTGCCTGTCCTTTTTTGTTTGTGAAATTTCTGAGAAAATGTATGCCGCTTGCGCTTAGTCGAGAAACTTTCAGTTCACATTCAAATAATATGGGACATTATAAAGAGGCTTTTTTTATGGCGTTATTATACTATTGCTGCATAGTATTTTCAGTCACCTAGTATTCATAAAAACTATACAATATTGATTTTTAAAACAATGTGTATGTTTTAAATAAGCTACATGAAAACTTTATTTTAAATCTCGTGCCATAGCGAAAGAGTCAGTGGCAAAGGGTGCCTATTGAAGAAAGGTATGCTGTGGTAGGTATTATATGGCCTCATTAGTTGACCTTTTTATCTAATAAGCCACTATGGCTAAGTCATACGAAATATGCGCCATGGCCCCCACATCCTGAAGCGGGCCCCTAGGCCAAGATCTTTGTCGGGGCCCCCCTCCCTATCGCTAGGGTGAAAAACAGACGTTCTACAGAAACGTTTCCCAAATGGTGTTCCAGGTAAAATTAAGGGTATTCAGTGTATTATTAACGAGTTTTAGAATTTCGACACACAATAATCAAAATTTGCATCCCACAATCACATATTTTAAAATGCTTAAAGTAAAATAGCTTCGCAGGCGACTTTTTTACAATTAAAGAAAATTTGTGATGTGTTTTTATCTCACTTATAAGGTAGACTCGCCACGCGGGCCCCCCACGCTAGAGCCCTGTCAGCCCCCCTCTCGTGGGGGCTACGATATGCGCAAAGGTAATCATATTATTTTTGAAAGCACGAGTCGTTTCATATGAATATTTAAGTATTCCATACATTAACAAAAAAATAATTTATGGACGTAGGTACCTACTTTTATATTTCTTTAGTTATCGGTAACCTTGGTAACGGAATAACATTGTCTGAAGACATTATACGACATTAAAAATATATCGATATTGAGAATTAATTCACCAATTATAACTACAAAGCTGGGTACAAACGCTAGTATTAAAATAATCTATAATTTGTAAAACGTGCAAAAATAATACGAAAAAAAGAGCGAACCAATGACTCCCTATTACTTGTAGCACTACAAATAAATGTGGATTGAAAATTGTTCTTATTTAAAAAAAAAATCGGTGTGTGTACTTATGTACGCGCGTTAGAAATTATATTTCTTTGGCGTAACAAAACAAAAACAAAACTTGTGATAACCTAGATTCTTCGACATGCTCTTAATTATCTTGTTAAATTACACACTCAAGAAAAAGAACCGCTTATTGGAACGCCGTTGGTTTATTTCTATATTAATAAATTATATAATTATTTATCGATGTTTTTATTTTTAAAGTAACAACTGCCACTATGACGTTTAATAGTTTGTTTACGTAAGGAATTGCAAATGGCCGACAATAATAAATTCGCTGCCTCGGCAACGGAACAATTCTAAACCATAATATTATACTGTATTATCGTCACATTTGCATTATCATACTGTGGTCATAAGGTAGTATGTTCGGTTGATAACCGAACAGTCGTGGTTCGAATCCAATCGAGTGCGATTTTTTTCGTGTTAAAAATATATTATGTGTTACATGTCACACGCCAAAAATACACCCTAGAATTATCGGTTTTTGAAATTAGACGCCTGCACAGTATTCTACACAAACGCAATTTTATTGTTTTTATTTATAAGCATGTCAAAATAATATATGTGTATAAAAGTTATTTGGTGCTAACATTTTGTTTGGTATAAATAACAAAATCGCTTTGAATTTCACCACTTCCCAAACTTATATTATAGCTGAAGCATTGTTTTCCAAACTGTTGGTACTTAAACATGAACAACGCGGAAATAAAGTTGTCGTGTTCACAATTGGCAAGGTACCATAATAATTATCGGTTACCGGGAAGTTTGGGAATTTTGAACTGAGTTGGTTTACTTCTAGGTTATGGCAAGCTGAGTACAGATGAAAGTAAGTAGGTATAGACAGGAAAGTTCGCGACACTCTCAAAGTCTAAAGTTAAGTGAGAACGCGGTTAAAGTTTGTGGCGCCCCAAAATTCATGTTTGTTTGTTTGTAATATTATATTTTAAGTAGGTCATTGCAATTGAATGAGTAAGGGAAATTAAACAATTTTCTTACGGACGTGCATGTGTTAATTACTTCGGGCGAATTTTCCCAATTTCCTCCGTCGATTTTAAACTTATTAGAATGAATAAGTCTTTGATATAAGTATTTCTCTGCTCGCACATGGTATTGCTTTCAATCCCGGTATTCTAGAAAATTTGAAATTTTACGCACCCGTCAATTACATGCGCAGCCATGACCGATTTTAGGTTAAAGCTGTTCCCTCATGTCAGGCTCGCTCACCAGGTACCAATAGCGAGGGATGTGCGGCTGATCAATGCACTCCCTAGAGATGTAGATATTTTTGGCAATCCATTATATATTCTGTTTTTTTTTTTTTTTGAATTACTGTTTTTTTATTTTATTGCTTTTGTATTAAACTATTTTTGCTTCGTTTTTTTCTCTAACTGATTACTTGTAATTTTTATTCTAAATGTCATTTTGTGAACGTCTTGAATTAATAATTTGTTATGTACTCAACATGTCTTTTTCAAATAAATAAATAAAAATAAATATCAGTTGCGACGGATATAGGTCGGCAGTGAAGATCCGACATAAACAGTGCAGACTAAACTTTGTCAGTCATACTGATATTATTTTATTTTATTGAACTAAGAATACAAATTGCAGATAGTGTTTATTAGTTTTTAGAATTTAATTAAACCCTGCCTTAACCAAACTATAACAGTAGAGGTAGGCTATGGAGATTCGATAAAACTAAAGCACACTTTGTCAGTTATTTGTTTTCATTGAACTATGAATACAAATTGTAAATGGTGTTGGTTAGTTTTTAAAGGCAATTGATGCCTTTGAGATGTGGTGTTGATGCCGAATGCTTTGCATTTCTTGGACGGAGCACAGGACGAACCAGTCAATCATCCAGAGACTGAAGATAAAGGAACGGCTCTCGACAATATGTCTGAGAAGAATTCTGCAGTTTTTTGGACATATTGTCAGGCGTGGACAGGACAACCTGGAGAGGATGGTAGTTTTGGGTAGCCTCCAGGGAAGGCGAAGCAGAGAAAGAGCGTCTGCGCGATGGAGCGACCAAGTGAAAGAGCTGACTGGGGGCACCATCTATTCTAACCTGATAGAAGCGGAAGATCGAGAAGGATGGAAAGTCTTGGTCGCTCAAAGGATGGCGAACTTTAAATGTGGTCACGATCCTCAGTCATGAGTACACGACCAAGAAGAGAGAGTTTTTTTAAAATGTAATTAAACCGTGCCTTATATATTTATTTATTAAACAAAACATGTTTTGTACATTACAAACCATTAATCCAAGACGTTCACAACATGACATTTAGAATAAAAAGAACAGGTTTTATAGCAAAAAAACAGCAATGAAAGACAATTGTTTTAAACAAAAATAATTCTAGAAAGAAAACCAATATAAATAAAAGAGTAGAATTTCGAAATCAAAATACACGGGGCAACACTAAATATGTCTACGTCTTCGTCTTGAGGAAGTCCATTGACCTTCGATATTCCTGCCTGATAAGTCGGACACGCATGTAATAATTGACGGATTTTCAGAACGTCAGGATTTGATACTATACCATGCGATGCGAGAGAAGGGTAAATTCTGTAAGAGCGGAAGTGACCTACTGGATTCAAGAGAATGAAAGGCGAACATGGCTTGAAGAAAGCTGATCAGAAAATCTTTCTTTACGTTCAAATAAAGATGACAAAAGAAATTTCATCTGGATAGGCTCTCAAACAAGCTTATAGAAAACCTCATGAGGACTCCAGATAATGGGCCCATATTCAAGAATACTCCGTATTAACAACGTAAAGACTGTAGAGTATACGTAAAACATTTGGATTCTTAAATGGTTTAGCTTGTATTAGAATGGCGAATCATAGAAGCTGACGTATGTCATTATTGGTCTTGGATTCTTGAATGGTTTATCTTGTATTAGAATGATGAATCCGAGAAGCTGACTTAATATATGATTATTGGTCAAATGCAAGTATTTCGGACTGTATTTTACTGTTTATCATAATTTCGTTTAGCCTTACAACGACTTGAAGTTTTTTGAGATGACTGCAGCTTTGATTCACTATTAAGAATTCTGTAGATAAGTAAATATAACCACCGACCGACCTGTCATATGACGTCCCAAGTTTTAGAGTATGTTATAATTACAAAACTTTGCAAGTTAATAAGGGATAATAAAAAATAGCCATGAAAAATGATGCAATACCTACATAATTATTTTAACTTAATAAACACAAGAGTGTGAGTTAGTAGACGGTCAAAGTACTATGGACCCACACCCGGATATCATACACAATACGTCAATAAACTAATTAATATGATATCACCAAAATGTATAAAAAGAGCTACGCACCTCGTGCCTTCGTTTATTAGATTTAATTCTTTGTAATGCATATATCTTGTCCGCTAATTAATATGTACCTACTTGCATTTCCGTTGAATAAACTTTTATTATAACTTTCGTGAAAGCTTAAAGTTTCCCGATCATTTTCTCGTCATCTAGTCCTAACCCATCCTTGAATGTAAATCATTTGACAATTACCTTCAAGACGACGGTCTTTAAATGTAACACTGGTGAATACTACTCAGGAGTTACACAGAAGTCCAGTCTTTGGTAAGGAGACAAAGGAAGGAAAACACCATCATACTACCTCAGGATCCTTTCAACACAAGTAACTTGAATTCTTTGCTTTCTTCCCTGCAGGCCTATTCTAACATATCACTTAACATCAAAAAATAGCTAATTGTGATAAATACCTATATCATATTATATCACTTTACGTATTCTGGCGGTTAATTATGTAAAAAAGTTAACCGTCTGAACTATCAAAAGGTTATATCTTTAAACAGCCCCTATCTTGGCCGTGCTAACTTTGAGAACGAGAAAGAGTACGTCAATTTTACATATTGAGAATTGACATGCCGGATTCGACTGCAATCGTAATGACATGAGACATGACTATTAAAATTGTAGATTATGTTGATATGTCTGGCGTGTCTATATAAAATTCTTGTGCTCGGCTCATGATCGACTAGATAGCGCTGATTGGCTTTATCCGCTTGTGTTTGGTCTTATTCGCTTGGGTGCATATATACCAACCTAAATTTTTGCCGTATTATGAATTAGAGATAGCTGCCGATAATTTATTAGTGTTTTGTTTATAGAATATATACATACTTAAATATACACATATGACAGTGATGGCGAACCTATGGCACGCGAGATGGTTTTGCGTGGCACGCGAATGTTTTAAGTCGAAGAGAAAAAAATAGACATAATAATTTAAAATATATTATTTTTAACAAAAAAGTTTTACAAATAAATAGATATTATATAATATTAAAAAATAATGGCAACATTGCCATGCGTGTTTTCTTCGGTTTTTAATAATATTAATTACCAATCTATACGCAACAGGAAGCGACGAAATTCATGCATAAATGACAGATCGCATTGTATAAAAATAGCAGGCAAATACTCTTAAAGAATAAGCATTATGTTTAATTTAAATTGCATAATTCGGACCGTGGGTTTTATGAGTCACAGATAATATTATCGCACTGACCTCATCAGGCGGTGGGGGAAGCCACGCCGTGAACCTCTGATTTTGATCGATTGACAATCATTTTGCAATGCTTGAGATCACTGTAGCGAAAGGATGCCTCATCAGATCGGAGCAAGTCTGGCGTCAATTTGTGCATAAAAAACCAAACTAAGTAATACTTAAGAACGCAATTATATGTTTTTGACGTTTTTTTAATAGAATTCCTATAACTATTTTTTTCCCTATGAAAAACTGCTCAGCACGTCAGACAGTCAAAAAATAATATTTTGGAAATTTTGGCATGCTTACCTACGTAAGAAGATTCACCAGATAAAGATGTATATAACTTTTCACAGTTTAGATCAGAGGTAGTCAACCTTTTTATATCTACCACCCACTTTTTTTCTCTGTTAGTAGTATAATGTTGTAACCGCCCACCGGTTCCATAGTAATGGTGATTTATAAAGTAGGGAAGTAAATTTACTTTGTAAAATTTATAAAGTAAAGTTACAGCAAGTTAAAGCATATAATAATAATTAAATGCTAAATACTCTATGTCAGACTTTCGCTAAGTTTGACAGAAAAAATCTTTATAAAACAACTTACTGTAGTTAAATCTATCTTTTTATTTTTATACTTTGCATACATGGAAGCATGAAGTATGATGAAACTACATTTATTTAATTAATTCAATTATTAATGAGATCCCTGAGGCTGATGCTGCGAAACTAAATACTGGATATCTGGCTCAATTTTACTACTACTATAGCGCCATTTAGTATCACTTACGTAAGGTGAACTAAACTTATGCAAGGGCGATACAAATAGTATATTTTCTGAAATTTAAATTGCCATGGGGAATTTTATGAAAACATGATGAGAATGTTTTTGAAACCCCTATCGCCCATCATGAAAGCTAGAATGCCCACTAGTGGGCGCTAGGGACCAGGTTGACTACCCCTGGTTTAGATTATATACGAGTCCATATGATAAGTGAATCAAAGAATACTTGACAAATATCATCCGCAAATCTTATTTGTGAGGTCAGACTGACACGCAAGGTCGCCGGTGTGTCATGCTGCCGCCATCACCCCGTGATCAATCACGTGACGCCACCTGCGAGCGACGTCTTTATGCAGATCCTGCGACATGTCACTTCACCCTTCGCCACAAGGCGTCGCGACGTCCTCCTTTAAGCGCCGAGACCGCAAATCCTGAGCTGGACACTTGAGACGAATTATTCGAGTAAAGAGATGAATGGGTGCATGGCCGGTTCGCATCTATGTATCATGCTATTGATGGAGAGTACCTACGTGATATTTTTTATTTAGTCTCGTTAGTAATGTTAACTTCATTAAATTCACAATAAGTTGCCATTGTTTTCGCAGTGTTGACGATTTTACACCTCTTGAATGTAGTATATGAAGCGCCTAGTTTCAAAAGCCCCTAAAACGATTTTAGGTAGTTCTGAGAAAAATGAGAAAAACGATTTAAGGTAGTTTTGAGAAAAAATGAGAAAAAAACATATCTATTAAATCTGTGAACTTTATGTACTTATTTTTTAATTAGTTACATTCTAAAGAGTATTTTGACTTTCCATTTTAGGGGTATTTGAAAAGCAAAGCCAACCATTTTAGCGGGTTTTGAAATTTACCGTAATTATTAATCATACGCATTGACGGTTTTTGGCGTTTTTTTAAGTTCAATTTTTGGCCATCATATAGGTAACAAACTACTAATTGACTAGTAATTGTATTATTAGTGATAAGGGTTTTTTACAAACATTTCAACTACGCATAATTTGTTTGTTAAATTTTTTATTGCGATTCTTGACTTAATAGGAAGATGATAAAGTTTTTATTTACTTTATTGTATTAATTTATTATATAAGTTAGAATTAATTGTATTCGTTGTCAGTGTGTATTTCTCTTTTGGTGAGTGCACATAGTGCCTGAATATCTCAAAGGTGAAATCCGGGTTGCCAAAAACGACTCAAATGGAATAGTACAAAACTTAAATCAATTATAATTTAAATTAAAATTCCATCAAGTACCGTCGGTCGATACTGAAGTGAATATAATTTAGATTAGTAGTTTTGCATCAAATTTTGAAGTTAATTGTTACATCAGTTACAAAATTAATATCAATATGTAACTAATTAATGTTGAATACATTTATTAAACGTATAGACAAGAATAACAAGCTTTTAAAAAGACTTAAACACCCGTTTTAAATTCTTTGGAAATTGTTAGATTTGATTTTTGTGGTTTTCGTTGTGCATTTTGTTACTACAACAATATTTAGATAAGCATGTTATCTATTCAATGGAGTACCACAGACAAGACCATCTCAATAAATAAATCGTCATGGCATTATTATAGCAGGGCAAGTGAGACATTGACAGACATCGTAAATCTTAAGTGTATGTTGTGTATGGGTGCATTTTGTTTGTGCCGTGAGTAGTTTTATGGTCCGGCCACATAAATCTTGGCCCTCGCGTGTGACCTTATGTTACATGGGCGGCCGGTTTCGCAGCCCTAACGTCATCATCTTGCATCGAGAGGGTGATCCCCAGTCTTATTCTATTAGGGTGGAGGGGGCGATGCGTATTTATCTTGCAGTGACGCCGCGAAAAAAATGCGGTATTTTTTCGACCGGAAAATCGTGCGTCAGGAGGTTGTTGCCGTTTTAGTGATTTTAAGGAAACGTCACTGATATTTTAAGTAGATTTATTTATTTATAATAATTAAATTTATGTTGGTACGTATTTGACATGTGATGGTGGCGTCGACTGCTTTGCTACAAAATATTGTTTGGGTTCCGCATTTATTAGGTACTTTTGAGCACTTATATATTTTAGGTACTTATATATATACTAGAAAATCCAATCCCGAGCCAATATTCTGATCCCGGGATTTCGGGATTACAATTTGAGAATCTCGGGATCCCGCGACTGGTCCCGGGATTGGCATTTTTTTCTATCGCTAATATAATTTTTTTATATTTACAAATAACATCGATAAAATCGGTCAAAAATAAATCTAGTATAATTTATACTATTTAAGACATTTATTGTTAATATTGTATACGTTCAATCTTGAAAATACATAAGTTTAATGGAGTAAATAATATTTTAGTATAAATAATAATGTGAATTTAATATGATATTGCTGTTTCTGATAGTAAAGACTTAATGAATGGATTAGCGAGATTTAAAATAGTAAAGCAAATCATGTTGTACTTATGGCCTTTCCGCTTCATAAATATAATTAGTCAGCCAAATATGAAACTGCCGTAAAACGTATGAGATCATGGTGGAATTACTTTTTAATAGTGCGTAGGTAGCATTGTTTTTTTCCAATCTTTCTCATTTTTATTAATTAATGTGAAAAAATAAAATGAATCGGCAACTTACACATGGGTATAAATCAAACTTCATTCAAACTCAGTTAATTTCTAATGTAGTTATTTGTTATTAAAAGTATTTTTTCTGTTATATTTTCGTTTTTATTTTATTTTCCATAAAAATTGATAAAAAAATCAATCTCGAAAGTTTCGGGATTATGTTTATCAATCCCGGGATTCATAGATATCGAAAATAGCTCGGGATCCCGGGATTGGAATCCCTATACATTACTATTAATGGGCTTCCTATTAGGTACATAGTCTAAATACTAGCAGTGGTCTCCAAACTCAATAAGGATGTGAGCTACTTTCAGTAATTGAAATTATCTGGTGAGCTACTTATGCCTATATATTCCTTCTTTATAATTTTTTACCATCGTCCTTTATCGTACCATACATATTATTATTATATTACTTAAATAAATAAGGACATCGGACTTCCAAAAAAACATAAAATGCGTACTTTAATTATTTATTTATAAACAAAATAATAATCATTTCAAATCTCGGTGAGTACCTTGTCACTCAAATCTGAATGCAATTATCAAGATGTACATCTATGAGTCTGTTTCAATCATCTGTGAGTCAGTTCGAGAAATATTTCATTTCGGAGTCCAGTAATAAAATTTGAAAGGCAAATTTATAAATATAATATAATATCCTACGCGAGCTACCCGTAGCTCGCGAGCGATCATTTGGCGATCACTGTTTTAGAAGATGTCTATATTTGGCTACGTATTTCACAGCCTACCTCTTTCCAAAAGTCACCCATCGCCACTGATATGTGGTCATGTAATAATATATTTTATTATTTTTAACGTTTTTATTAGGTCGTATTCTTATTTGTCCGGTACAAATCTTGCAATCGATTTTTAACTAACTTCCCGACTAGCTAGACATTTGACACCTTTAGAATATATCAGAACACGATGTCAATGCATTTTTTAATACTTTTAGCCATCTTTAAGTAGAATAGAATTAATTTTCAGTTAATTCTGTTTTGTATGAAAAGTTATTTCGATACCATTATTGGTTGCTAGGCGGTCCTACCAACTAAATTATTAATAAATACGTGCGTTACTATGGAAATCAATATGAAATGACATTTCATTATTCAGTATTTCTATAAAGTACAAATTTTTTTGATCGTTTAAGCTAGTCAAGTCTAGTTTATATGATTCAACAGAAAATTTAAAAACGTTATGTATAAAAAGTTCTTTTTATCTTGTAATTTTATTATTTATACTTATTACGCAAAGTCACTACTTATATACACGCCAAACAGGGAGTTTTTAAAACTATTTTCGGATAATATGCTACTACTATGTAAGTCATGAAAAAAACACAGTAATATTTTATGAAGTTTAGACAAAGTTCAGGAAACACAATCATTCTAGTCATAATGTAATAGGTCATAACACCACAGGGGTGATACTCCCTACCAAAGAAGGGATACATTTCAAACAATACTGTCGGCTATCGTAATAACGCTCATATTATTATTAAAGAGTACCCTAAAAGATTTGAAGTAGGTACTAATATCTTAAATTTTCTCTCATATCTATTTTTTGATTATTTCTTTGGCATCTTTCATGATCAACATCACTTCATCGTTCTGCCATATAACGTCACAAGTTTCAGAGTATGTTATACCTACCAAACTTTGCAAGTTAATAAGGGTTAATAAACAATAGTCATGTAATATGTTGCAATACCTACATAATTATTCTAACTCAGTGGCGAAGCGTGGAGGTAGGCTCTTAAGATCCGCCATAAATAGTGCACATTAACATTTTTCAATCAAATGTATATGTTTTTATTGAAATAAGACTATAATTTACAGATGGTATTGGTTGGGTTTTAAAAATCAATTAAACCCTGTCTTAACTAAACCATAATTGTATTGGTCTATTTTAGGTGATATGACAAAATTGTGCACATTTTTTCATTCTTACTTATTTGTTTTCGTTAGATTAAGAATACGTATGACACATATTGTTGGTTCATTTTTTTAATTCATCAAGCTATGCCCAAACCAAACTATAATAGATACAAAATATTATTCTCTCTATAAAATATCCAAATTCATGTATGATTTAATTGCATAATTTTAGATATTTTATAGATATACGAGTATTTTTTGACTATTATCTATTATGGCTTGGTTTTCGCAGGGTTTAATTGAATTTTAAAAACTAACAGACACCATCCGTAAAATCTAGTCTTATTTCTATCTCTTATAATAATAAACAACAACTTGATGGCAGGAACGTATTTATTAAAAAGGACGATTATATATTATTGTTGTGTTATAATATTCATCAAAATAAATTTATAAAGGCAGCCAGTACGAGGTGCCAGTTTGCTAAAGGATAAGGAGTCGAGTGACTTCTTATCTACGTGTCCTAAGGTAAGGAGAAAATGACGACAACATGTAATAATCGCCCTCACACACTCATTATTGGATTTCTCTTCTACATAAAGTCGTCACAATGCTGAGTGGCCGTTCACCCTCAGTAAAAGCTCACTTGAGAGCGTGGTGACCTCAGTCTTGGGTATCTGCTCCTAAGACATTACCAGGCGTAAAAAAATGCTGTGCTTCAGACCAAACGTCGTGCGTCGTAATATGCTCGATTAAGATCAAGTTGCAATTCTTAGAATTTTGAATCACTGGAAGAACATTTTGTCTCAGCAAGTAGTTTGGTACATTTTACATCTAATTAAATTTGTACTGATACATAAATAATACAAATAATTCTTAATTATTTTTTTAATTTCTTTTTAAATTAACTCTCTCCCGAAGCCAGTTCCAGCCTACTTCCCCGACTGTCTTAGAAATATAGACCATCAGTTGTTTATTCTCCCAAGGTGCAGAAGCAACCTGCCACTGGTAATGCCAATTGGGAGGGCGATAACTATGTTACGAAATGAAATTGCTTTGAGTGTTGATATATTCCACCTACGTGAGAATGAGTTTAGGTGGACGTTGTTTTATAAATTCTTAAAATAGGGTCTGCTTAACTCATCCGGTGTACTTCCTTGTACCTATCTAATTTATCTACTGATCTATATTTTTTTTATGTAATACTGTTTTATATATCATTGTTTCTAAATGTCATGTTGTGAACGTCTTAAACTTATAATTTGTAATGTCCACAATATGTTAAAAAATAAATAAATTGAAAAAATTGAAAAAAAAGAAATTGATATAGTGGAGGTACCTATTTATTTAAAAATATATTTTCGTTTAAGTGGCTTTACTAAAATGAAATCGCGCCAGCATTCAGTGGTGTCCTAAAAGTTTGCAGAAGGGTGACAGAGTTTATAGAGATGGTAAAGTATGTAAGTACCTACTGTCAAAAGAGTAGAGTTCTGAAGAAATCGATTCATCACGGAAATGTCACTACTTCTCCCCCAAAATCATCCCTTCAGTAAGCATTTCATGACAGTCCCTGACCTTTTATTCTTGGCCTATCTTTTAGTGAAGCTCTCACAACTTGTCGTTGCTTATTTTTTCAAATGAAATTTTGTATACGTATATGTATAAATATAATTTAAACTATTGATTATATATTATATGACATAATATTAAATGAGCTAATTTTTTAAATTCATATTATGTCGCATGGTTTTATATGGTTACATGTAAGTTTTACGTATGCAGTTCATCGTGGGACACTTATTCATGCGCCGCAGTACGTAAAACATTAGTTCGTAGAACATTATATCAAATGTCAAGTTCTTCGTTGAACATTTCACCGTGGAATACATTTGTACGTATCTTACAAAATGCGGTAGATAGAGTAGTTTGCAAATAGTACTATTCCAATTAGATTAACTCTAACCTAACCAAACCTAGTAAAGACATCTCCACATGTTATAGCATACGCACAAATATACTCCACGATGAAATGTTCAACGAAGAACTCGTCATTTGATTAAATGTTACACGAACTCATGTTTCACGTACTGCGGCGCACGAATAAGTGTCATGCGGTGAACTTTTTCCGTAAAAATTTCTGGATAAGTGTCCAAAGAGAGTAAATGTTTATATTATAATAACACCTTTATCAACTAACATGCAGTTAAGTATTTTTTTATAGACGTATAACAAAATCGCTTAAACTTGCGTGAAATGCGTGATTTTTAAATAATAACACTAGTAGAAAATAACCAATATTCTGGATTATTAAATTTGTTAAGTTATATTATTATTCTTTATTTCATGAATTTTGCCAAAATCGGCTATGAAAATTGCCGGATACGGTTTTTATATATAACCTATGTGAATAAACAGTTTATAAAATCTTCATAGGTGTCCGTAGTATTTTATCTGACCCTTTAATTTATATTATATATTATCTATTGTCACCACAAAATGCTGACTATACAGAATTTCTTTAACTAATTATCAAATTAAAATATTATCATGTAGCCCTCTCTCTAGTGAAAGATAGCCGTAAAGTTTGTAAAGTTTTTGGCTTATGCGCATCTCTTTTATATACAAGACTGCTATCTGCCACAATCGGCAGCTATCGAGGGTAGTTTTTCATATTTTTCTATCGAAGTATTAGCACTTATTGTAAATATTACAATAAGTTAGTTGTAATTGTTACAATAAGTGCTATGTTTTAACAGAACCTCTCTCGGCTGCGCTAAATTTTAGAGCAAAATATACAGTTTTGAGAGTTGAGACGGTTAACTTATTGTAACAATTATCTTCGATACAAACATATGAAAAACTACCCTCGATAGATGCCGATAGAAGTCTTTTATATAGAATAGATGCGCTAAGACGATCGATGGAAACGCCTTACGAGTCATAAATGCACTGACCACAGATGTTGACATAATATGATTTAATAATGAGCTGCTTCTATTATTTACAACGGTTTTATTAGCTCGTATTCTTGTTTGTCCGGTGGTTGTTTATCTAGTACAAATCTTGCAATCGATTTGTAACTAACTTCCCGACTAGCTAGATATTTGCAACTTTTAGAATATATCAGAACACGATGCCAATGCATTTTTTAAATACTTTTGGCCATCTTTAAGAAGAATTCAATTCATTTTCAGTTAATTCTGTTTTGTATGGAAAGTTATTTCAGAAAAATCCGTGATAACTAAAAGACTATTATTCGTTGCTAAGGGGATGGTTCTAGCACCTAATTTATTAATATATACGTAAATTAAAATGAAATGTCAAAATGACATTTCAGTATTCTATATTTGTTTGTTTGTTTTTAATTTACTTCATATCAAGTACAAGTTTGAGCATATTGAGCATAATAATTCAACAAAAAAATTAAAAACGTTGTATATAAAATTTTTCTTTTTATCTTGTAATTATTTCTTATTAGGAGTCTCATATCTATATAGAAGTACATTATATGTATATGTATTTGATTGCGAATTATTTATTAGATAAGGCAATAGTAATACCTAAGTAAATACAAATATCATACTTAAGTACATCGATTATAAAATTCTCCCCGGGGGTGACTTTTGTAGGAATCGTTTTGTCCTAAAAAAACTCAAAGTGCATTTTGTGATTTTCCAACCCCTAACTGCCAGCCCTTTCCGTCTGACCGTTTTGTACAAAGATTATTTTCAAATTAATAGACTCCTTTCATTCCTAATAAAAATTCGTCACTGTTTATTTATTCCATTATGATTTTCTTCTGCTTTTTCTGGCCTATGTCTTTTGCGTATATAGAAATGTGGATTCCCGAACGAATGACATAAGCCCCACCCTGTTATAAATCGAACGATGATAATAAATATTAGGAGAAAAAACCTAAAACAAATATTGTAGATTTTCAAAACACTATTTATCACAACAAGCATCTTATGAATGAAACAAAAAAAGATTTTTTAGAATGATGGTAAATATTTTTTTAAATTCAAAATTTTAAATTTCGAACGGAGGAGATTGAGAGGGCGTATGCCTTCCAGATGGAGCAACATTATCTATAAATATAATAATTAATAGCATATAAAACTGTCAAAACTATATTTACATATTGCATCAAGGTAAATACGGAACGTAAAAAATTCCTTTACAATTCTTTCAAAATTACGAGCCGATTACAAACTCAATTGAAAACTCACCAAATGTATTAAATTTGTAGTTGTTGGTCTAAAAAGATCGTGATTAGGCGATGCGCGGATTGTGCAAATGACGCGAACCGAACGAAATATAATTTGTCATAAAAAATCAACACGCGTCCATTTAATATTATGTTATTGTTATATTAGTAATAATAATAGTATATTCATTGACATATTTTCTTTTTCAAGTAAATGGGTAACGTTTTTTAGTCATCTTTACACGATTTAAGAATATATTCCTCCGATGCCATCACAAGACAAATTGACGTGCTTACACCTCAACTGTCGGTCTCTGATTGGCGACGAGTGAAAAATTTCGTTCCATCTACTGTTGAAAATTATTTGCCGTTTCACTTATGTATGCTCTTAATGAAAATTAAAAAAACAATAAAATACGTGTGTTGAGAAAATAAACAAATAACAATTTGAAAAAGTGCTATAACCACGGAGTAAATACGGCTTTATTCTAAATTTTAACACGGCCATGTTTTCAATACTTTTTTATGGTACCTATGACACCCCGTTTACACGTGCATAGATTTACTGCTGACGATACATATCATCGCGGCCATAACAAGAAAATGCACGTGTAAACATATATTATCATGCAAGTTGCAAGATTGCATGCATGAATCAAGAAAGTTCGGAAGCTTCTCAATTTTTCTGCACGGTAGGACGATAGTGGCGAACCTGCCGGTGTAAAAACGAACTACACCGCGTGAACTCATTATGAGTTTAACCAATTATCACAACCTGTCAAATAGTAATATAAAATGACAACTCTTGAAGAATGAGATTAGCGAGACAGTCAGCACTTTTCCGTGTAAACAGTTATTATCACGATAGTTTAAAATACCATGTCCGGAAACTTGTACGTGTGCAGTTCGCCGTATCACACTTCACCGTGAAATGTTGTATAGGAAATATATAGCCGTATATTAAAGACAGTCTAACCTCTTTGGGTCATAATATAGTACTGACATAAAGTTCATGTCTAAATAAAACACGGATCTTGTCGGTTTACACTTTAGAGGAAGCCAGCAGCAAGCCAATTTTGAAAATACCCGATATACTGGATTATTTGTTAGGTTAGGTTAGATTTTCATTTCTGAATTCATGAATTTTGCCAGAATTAGCTATGAAAATTGAATTAATGTTCATATCGAATCTAATAAAATTGGAGACCTCATGGCGAACTGTGCCAAGGTGAAATGTTTTACGTATTATTTAAATGTAACCTTAAAATACACACTATTGGTGCAAGTAAATCCATGCACGTGTACAGGCGCTATCAATATATTTTATGTGGTTATTAAATGTTAATTTTTAAACTGAGAAAAGGCAAGGTATCATAATATTAAGTCTACAGATTATCTAGCCTAAGCTCACAAAGATACCCCGAATTCTTTATTTTTTCTTTCACATAGAACTCCATTTTGCACGCAATATCATTTTAGAGGGTTTTTTTCTATTATGTGTTATATCAAAACTGTTCGAAGTTACGAATATCTATTAAAAATGCTAAAAGTGAAAGTAACTGAAACTGCAGCACTATTAATCTCAAATGAAAAATTGAACAATAATAATATGATTGTGAATGATTACAACACAATTAATTCTGCAAATTAAACTGAGGGCGTTTCGCATTGCAGGGCCAAGGGATTCCCCATAAGGTGTAACGTTCCGTAAAATAGATCAGTTAGGTGGGTTAAACGAAGCATATCCTGGTCCATAAACAAGAAAGACGATGCTGCTATTTCTGGCGCCAGTGACATCTCTCGGTCATGGTCTGCAGGCGGCCAACATTGCACAGGTTTAAGTGGCTCAGGTAAGAGTAATGTGATTGTAGGTTTCTCCTTACGTGAAGTGGCTACCCTCACAAGAAACATTCCCCAAATGTATATTTTTATTCACTTAAGATAAAAAATACCTGCACTTTATTTGTATCTACCATTAAAATGCTTATTAGTAATTTAGGTAAAGAGTATATTTTATCCCTTCTAACACATCTATGCTTCTAGCTATTTATACTTAAGCGCGAATCAAATTAAGGTGCATGTCGCCCAATGTCACGCTATCGCGGCGACAAGTTTAGTCTATGGTTTCGTCATTTTTCAGAATATTTTGAACGATCACCATCTCTGTAAATTCACTGAAGAATGACACTAATGAAGAGTGCCAACTATAATGTTTTAGTAATAATTTGAAATATTATTAATTATTCATGCTAATTTCAATTAATTTTAACAGTTTCTATGTGTGCGTGCGTTAAAAAGACTTGCGACATGACATCCATAGATAATATTTTGAACAGAACCCAGCCTGCAGATCATAGATAATAGACAACATTATTTTAGAAAATACATAGTGCCAACCGCTAAAAACAAAAAAACGTGATTTTGACATGACAATCGAAAAGTGTAGGCACGTAGAAGATGATAAAAACGTTCATTGAGTCATGCAGGTGTCGATGCAGTGCAGTTCAACGTGAGGTGACCTCATTGTTGTTCTGATGATTTCGGAAGATTTTGCCAAATGACTATATTAGTTTAAAGGTTCAAAATGTGCTACGTGATAAGAGCATCAGTCTGATAACATTTTAAACACCAAGAAAAACGACATTACACATCTTTTTCCCGTAGCGGCAGCCTACTGTGACGTCACGTGATAGTAGGCGACATGCACCTCAATTTGATCAGAACTTTATAGGCAACACACTTAAAAGAATATTATTAGACTAGCTAATAGTTCCCTCCAAGCCAACCCGCCTCGCACCACACTAGGTCTTGATCGAGCGATCACGAAACCCTACGTTTGGATGTGGATTAGATCAGCAGGTGTTTATGCTTGGGAATGTCTCAGGAGAAGATGCCCAAGACTAAGATTGTCAAGTACTCGAGTATGCTTTGACTGAGTTTACTGTGAGATAATTTAATCAAAGTACCCATGGGAGGGAAATGGGACAACTGGGCGCCAGGACAATTAGGCGCTGTACTTTTGAATGAAAATGTTTTAACCAGTTTCTATCTAATATTTAGTAGTTGCTATGATATTGCTATGTGCCGTAGTCAACCCTGCTTATATTTCTACGAGTCAGGCCGATAATAATTCCGGTCTCTTAGGGGATGACACCTTTTGGTAGTGTTAGTATATTATACTTCGATACTTTTGCTATAAAATATTAGTATTCAAAGAGATATTTGTGTCGCTATATTTCCATAAAAGTCCATTATGGATGAATAGGAGAAAACAGCTTTTTGTTTTCTTAAGTACATAGTCACAATGGTGAAATTTTAAATTATTTTGATTGTAGAATATTTAAAATTAATAAGTTCTACATTTCGATAATGCGGAAATGTTAGAAAGCAGTAGTTCTTCAACAATTCACAAACAAGTCAAAAATACCTAAAGGTGGACTTTGAAAGGCAGATTTTGAAATCTAGCGACACATTTTAAACATCATTTTTTATTGATAGATATCTACTTTTGTTATTTGCGATATATTTTAACGAACACCGTTGAACTTTTTATTCGGTATTGCAATCCCTAACTCCGATTTTCGATGAAGTTAAATGTGATCACGTGATCACTGTAGTACATTTAAATGTATGCAGAATTCATTTATTCATTCAATAGCCACAGCTCCAGAAAAGGATTGTCGAGAGCTGAAAAAAGGTACGTGGAAAAGGTAACGCAGTGCCTGTTTCTATTTTTAATGCAGTGTTCCGCTAAATACAAAACATTAATTAGGCGACCCTAAATAATTCATTTACCTCTGAAAGCACATCCTGATTGCCAGTGGCGTGCAAAGAAATAATCAAGTGTATTATACTGCCCTTCGAAGGGAGAAGGCAGTAACTCGCAAAATTTGTGAAATTGAGTTATGAATGCCATCCGTTAGGTAATTTTGACTATATATTCAGTTCACTTTAAAATCAGAATTATTACTAAAATACCGTTAAAATCCTTAGTGAAAAATGGACATCTGCTAAAATACTACAAATTTCTTAGCAAAAAGCTAGTAATTGCACCTATTTATTGCAGTTACTGCTTGTTTATTATTACTTTATTTGTATTTTAATATCTTACTAATAAAAATTATCACCATTTTTTATTAATTCACAGTACTTAAGTTGGAAAAAAACCACATTGTGTCATTTATCTCGAAAGTGTGTGAGAGTCAGTTACTGCCTTCTTCCTTAGAAGGGCAGTATAAGGCATGTCTTAAAAATATTTTGAAATAACAAGGTATTGATGAGGTATTTATTATGTAAGATCGAAACTCACAATAATAATATGGCCTCGGGCATCTAAGACTGGTAGGGAGCGGGAACAGTCCTGATTAAGGCCCACTATGCTAGCCATGGGGCCCAGGCTTAAGGGGGGACCGGCCTGGCGGATCGACCAGATAAGTGTGATAAACACACACCATAAAATTGCACTAATAATAAAAAAAATTCGCCTGCGACGCTCTTTCACTCGAAACATATTATTAACAATTAAAATTATGTGGTTGTGCAAAGAAATTTTTGATTATTGTTTGTCAATATTCGATAACTCTATAATTCAAGAGGATGTATTAAAAAATACAAAAAATCTACCCTAAATCTACCTCGAACACTATTTGGAAGACACAACTGTAGATCGTTACACTGCCTTTAACTTTAGCGATAGGTAGGGGAACCCGCAAAAAATTCTAACCTGAGGGCCCGCTTCAGAATGTGGGGGCCATGAGGCCCATACATATTTATAGTACCAGAAAGAAGAAGAATTCACATTCATAAATGTTAAATATGTGACACAGTTTTTTAAAATACTTATCGATATTTCAACTAGATCTACGAATCACTGTATTGTTTTTAAGTTTTTTACATGAACCTGCTAACACGTGGCATGATTTCCGTATCCGATCTTGTGAAAATTTGAATTCAAAAACACATTGTTGTGATATAATTATCAGGCACCAATATCAAAATAATAAATGCACTTCCTAGCGATGAAAACATTTTCAGTGATGTTCTGTGTATTTTAATTTTAAAATAGTTTTATATTGTTTCTTTCTGATAATAATATTTGTTCAAGGCTGACAATAATAATACAGAATTGCAAGTTACCATGGAAGTGTTAGTTAAATATTATTTTTTTAACGTGTTCGCAGAAAAGTATGTATTTCGTTCAATTAAAATAACGTATTACCATTTATTACCAACAATCATACGACCGTGTTTAGGTAAAAGGGCGTAACCCTCACAGAACAAATTTTACAGGAGAGGCATACAACGTTTTTTGAATGAGTTTGGTTCAATATTAAAAAAAATAAGCACAGATATTGAGTGCAAGATGATTGATGATTTGGTGTAATATCTTTTCGATCTAATGATAATTAAAGAAATTATTGCAGAAAAATCATTAAAATTGATGGTAAATGCTTTTTTCCTTAAATCAAAACATAATTAAAGCTCAATTAAAACCTGAATTTAGATAATAATTTGGCATTTGCGGCTTACTTCCTTTTTACAGAACGTGTATTTAGTTGTATATTATATTGTTAATGTCTGATAAAAGCAATTTTTGAAAAATCGAGGGTTACGCCTTTTTTCCTAACAGTTTACCATATTGCACTCGAAGTATGAGTTTTAATAAAATAAATTTGCGAAAATATATAACTATTTAAGGAAGTGGGAAATAATATCTTCCAATACTGGCAATACTCTCACAATACTTCGAAATCGAAAACAATACGAGCACCACCGCGAAGCCTCACGTTAAACTTTTCGGTCTCTAATATGTCTCATCAGTGATCCTAGCATAGCTAAATGAATTGAAAAACTCTTTGTATCCTTCAATTGGTGGGACCATCGCTTAGATGACCTTCCTCTCTTGCTTTGACCTTCGATGATTCCTTTGACGATGATTATTATTTTTAAAAACATTAAAAATAAATAAAAATTTTCATCATCTTTTGACAGAGAAGGCACCCCAAAAAATAAATATGCAATCATGTGTAATAATACCCCCCTCAGAAAAGGATTTAGAGCAGCCAATGATTAGGTCCCCACACGTTTACATGGTTGGCGGGTTGATTTGAGTCGTGAGTCATAAATGATGTCTTTTAAAACCCCCACAACTCTGCAAATGTACAAAACGCGTTTCTCATTTATTTCATCACTATGAATCACGCTTCTATGGATGACGACACACTGAGTGCAAATACGTAAACAAGAAGGGATCCTCGCTAATTTAGCTGGAAATGTGATATATGTTAGGATTTAAGTCCTTATACAATAACAATACAATAATATCAAATTAACTATTTTTTAATTCAACGAATAATTATTCACAGAATTTAAGAATGTAACATTATTTTTACTGAACATAAATAATTTTGAAAACACTATGAAAAAATATATAACCAATAGAAAAAATTACGACACCCAGCAGGATCGAACCTACGTATCTCAGAAAGTGCTTTAGATAGTATTGTAAGAGCCATTAGTTAAAATTTATCGCAAATAGATAGGATACATACTTATAGCATTGTGGTCAATGTAAGTGGGTGCGAATCCCGAGAGACGCAGGTACGATTCCTGCTAGGTGTCGTTTTTTTTTTTTCAAAATAGTTTTTTCTATTGGTATTACAATGTTTTCAAAATTATGTAAGTTGTTAATAATAATATATAATTATTTAATTCTATATGTAATAACGTTGTTGGAATTCGATGGCTAGTTTGATTGTAATACTATTATCAAGACTACGATGATAAAACGCTTGTCAACGCTTATGTATACAAAATCATAGAATTAAAGGGTTGAAGAATAATTGTTCTCGAATAGTCTCAAGGTGAGGCAGTGAGATTATCTCGTCTCTATAATATAAGTCGTTTATCTTTGTGACTTGCTGAATTGTGAGTTTACCAACTCAGTTAATATCATATAAAAAAATGAAAGTGTTATATTCTTTACTTTGATTTAACTAAAGTTAAACTAGGGTTTCACGCTTAAGGGGGGACATGCTCGTCGAAGGTCAAAATTGAGTTTTTATTGTATTTTCAAACCATGATCCTGGACACTCCTTAAACGTTGTAGATAATCTATTTATACAATTTTGAAGCCTTATTATCCTTTATAGTTATTTTAAACATTTGATGACTGCATAAAGTATTTTTGTTACATAAAATAGTATTTTTTTAAACCTCTCACTCTAATGTCTTAGAATATAGTCATATTTCGGTACATAACTGTGCAGTGGTGTTAAGATTTTTTACGATTATTAATTTTTAAACGCATTTATGAAACCATTAGTATAATTTATTACGAGATAATTTTTGTAAAATATTCACGATAAAAAATTATATTGATAATCTCTGTGATCCCAAATTTGACAAGAATTAGGCATTTTATTATTCAAAAAATAGGAAAGATTAACACATTTGAAGATGATTCTAAAGATACTTATTATAATCTATGTCTTTGACCATTCAAGTGTGATAAACATCTTACGAATAATGATTACTTTATAATAATTATTGACCTAAGAATAAGGTAGTGTTTTTTTGAAATACGCCATTTCTTTTGTCATTCCCCAGTGGTTAAGCTACAACACACGGCCGTAGCCATAAATTGAAAAACTATAATTGAAGTAGGGAGTAAAATGATATTGATGTTTATCACACTTGAATGGTCAAAGACATAGCTTATAATAAGTATCTTTAGAATCATCTTCAAATGTGTTAATCTTGCCGATTTTTTGAATTATAAAATGCCTAATTCTTGTCAAATTTGGGATCATAGAGATTATCAATATAATTTTTTATCGTGAATATTTTACAAAAATTATCTCGTAATAAATTATACTAATGGTTTTATAAATGCGTTCAAAAATTAATAAATGTAAAAAATTTTAACACCACTGCACAGTTATGTACCGAAATATGACTATATTCTGAAACATTAGAGCGAGAGGTTTAAAAGAATACTATTTTATGTAACAAAAATACTTTATGCAGTCATAAAATGTTTAAAATAACTATAAAGGATAATAAGGCTTCAAAATAATATAAATAGATTATCTACAACGTTTAAGGAGTGTCCAAGATCATGGTTTGAAAATACAATAAAAACTCAATTTTGACCTTCGGCGAGCATGTCCCCCCTTAAATGTTTTTTTGAATGAAGTATCGCATGATGATTCTATAGATTTTTCCTTTTCAATAGAAGTCAATCCAAATTCATTATCTTGTTCATCCACAAATCGACAGCTTAATCTGCAAACCGGCTAACTCCATTTTTGCAAATTATTTACGAAAGAGAAAAAAACATAGTAATTTATCTATCGAGCGGAATTTAACAATAATTACAAAAATACACATGAAATTTTTCTTTTTTTTTACTAATAGTGTTGCACTATGAATTAATACACTATTTTAGTTTTCCTATTACATATAAAACATAAATATAAAAAGCGGAGTTGTTCCATTTAAGATATTGAAAATTTAACGCCTGCAGTTGGCTGTTTTGTTTGAACAACGATAACGCATTTTATTTATAGGTTAAGGAGTTTGAAATTTTGTGTGAGCATAGAAAACCTGCTTTATAACAAAATGCAATTAAAATGTGATTTTTGGTCAAAAGTGCAGTTGGTCGGTTTGCAGATTAGGCAGTTGAAATGGATTTTTAGTAGTAAGCCGTTTTATGATTTATACACTTTAATATTATTGACATTTCTTTTCAACATTTCGTGCCTCCTTTTGCACTGGCCCGCGTCTGTCAGTTTAGAAATCGCTGGTTTAGAGTAAGTTTTTTAATCTATATATATAAAACAAAGTCGGGTTAGTTACACCATTTATAACTCAAGAACGACTGGACAGATTTTTATAATCTTTGTTTTTTTGGATTTGTCTCCGCCCGGAATAGCAGAATAACTATTAAAATATTGGATAAATCACGGAAAAAATAAATTATGAAGAAAATTCATTTTCTCATACATTTTGACATTTTGAACACGCCTCGCGCATTCGAAAACCTCGCGCATTCAAAAATAAAAGAAAATCACAAAAAATTAAATCCATATACAACGCCATCTCTGATACATGACAGAAACAATAAACAAGAAACAAACAAACAAAAGAAAGATAGTCGAAATCACGAAATGTCTAACTGTCAATGGTGTAGTGTGCCCAACATTTCGTGCTTCATGTCAACAGCTCAATTTGCTTGAAAACGATACTCATTGGGATATGACAATCGCTGAAGCAATTGTTTCTACATCTCCAAATCAGATACGCACATTATTTGCTATCATTATTTGGACATGTTTCCCATCGAATCCACCTGAACTGTGAAACAAGTACAAGGATGACATGTCAGAAGACATTTTACATCGAATTCGTGTCAGTTCAGGGAATTCCGATCTCAAGGTGAATGAGGAGATACATAACCAGGCTTTGCTTTTGATCGAATATAATATGTGTTACCTCATGTGCGGCAGTTTGTTAGTCAAGTTAGGAATGCCATCGCCACATCGTGGAATGAACGACGCTTTTAATCGAAAATTGGAACGTGAACGTGAATATGATCGAGATGCATTGAACCAATCAGTTTGAACGAATGTACCACTGTTGAACCCCCAACAGAAAGAAGTGTATGATACATTAATGAAGGCAATTAATGATGGAAATGGTGGCTTATTTTTCTTCGACGCGCCCGGTGGAACTGGGAAGACATTCCTCATGTCATTGATTTAGGCGTGCGAGATCCGAAAATGCTGTAGCAGTTGCTTCTTCTGGGATAGCGGCCACGTTGCTAGAAGGATGCCGAACGCCTGATTCAAAGTTGAAATTGCCCTTAAACCTGCCAACGACTGAAAAATCGACATGCAATATTGCGAAACACTCAGTAATGGCCAAAGTTTTGTTAGCAAGTAAAATCATCACCTGGGATGAATGCACAATGGCGCACAAATGCGCATTGAAAGCACTCAATCGAACTATGAAAGATCTGCGCAATGACTCAAGAAGTTTTGGAGGCACAGTGATTCTACTATCTGGCGATTTCCGCCAAACACTACCAGTCATTCCAAGATCGACCGCTGCCGATGAAATAAATGCTCAAATCATCGACTCTGTGGTGCTATGTGAAGAAACTTTAGCTGACGACAAACATGCAAGTTGTATTGCTAAACAATCCATCTGCCGAAGATTTCTCCAAGTAATTGTTGACTATCGGTAACGGCCGTGTTCCTGTTGATGAATCGAACGGATTGATTTCATTCCCGCTGAATTTTTGCAATTTCGTCTCAACTAAGGACGAACTCATCAACAAAGTGTTACCGAACATCATTGCTAACCACAAAAATTACATTTGGTTGAGTGAACGAGCAGTCTTGCGGCAAAGAACAAAGATGTGAATCACTTAAACTTCACAATTCAAAATGAAATCGTTGGTCCACTGCATTCCTTAAAATCTATCGACTGTGTAACAAACGAAGACGAAGCAACCAACTATCCAACTGAATTTTTAAACTCATTGGATCTGCCTGGCTTGCCACCGCACAATTAACAACTGAAGGTTGGCTCGGTAGTCATCATGCTTTGAAATCTGAACCAACCAAAACTATGTAACGGAACGCATTTGGTGGTGAGAAAACTCATAGGCAATTTGATTCACGCGACGATAATCAAAGGAATGTTCAAAGGTAAGGAAGTTCTCATTCCGAGAATTTCGATGATCCCAACCGATATGCCATTAAACGAATTCAATTTCCAATTCGTCTTGCATTCGGCATGACGATCAACAACTTACAAGGCCAATTCTTGAGTGTTTATGACCTGAATCTATAAAATGAATATTTCTCTTATGGTCAAAATTGTACGTAGCATGTTCATACGTAGGCAAACCATCTGCTTTGTTCGTTTTCGCACCTGACAACAAAACAAAAAATGTCGTATATCACAAGGTACTTCAATGAAGGGAATCTACCCGAGTGCAACCCATCCAGCAAATAGTTTAACAGAAAGTAGTGCAACAATGCTACGCGAATTATTTCGATTCGCTTCAATAAAGCAAATGCCTTGCTGCCACGTGAATTTCATTCTTTTTTTTTCTTTTGACCATGTCCGATCCTAATAGGATCATATGGGCCTCCACAGAGTGGAGGTTTGTATTTACAGACTTTATTTTTACGAGAAATGGATGTCAGCCACTTGCTCAACGTATTAGGACAATATTCTGACTCATGCACAAATTGAAAAACAATATGTGAACTTGCCAGACCCAGGATTCGAACCTGGGACCCTCGACACTATACACTGGCGCTTAATCCACGCGGTCATCGTGAGTATACAGTGTGTACAGTTCAATGTAATTAAAATACTTATGATTTTGATTTGGTTTTTGCACATTTATTGAACTTATTCATTTTGAGTATTCATTTTAACTTAATAAAAAACTGAATTTAATTCAGCTAATAAGTTAACACAAGATTATTGATTCTGAGGCGGTACGAAGTTCGTCGGGTCAGCTAGTATTCGATAAATTAGAAATCGAATATGAAAGACGGTTTCACGCGTGAAATTCCGAGAGTCAGTGTGTTATATGTAGAGTTGGGTATTTTCCGAGAAAATCTCAATCTCGAGATTCGGGATTTCCAGAACAGAATTCTCGAGAATTCTCGAGATATCGGGAAATTTAAAAAACCTTTAAAAATCCTAAAATCAGTGTAAAAACAGACAAATTCCAAAAATATATATATATTTTTTATTTATGTAAGAAGACAAACAAAATAGAAGTAGGAAAACAAAAATAATTCAAAACATTACTTATTAAAATAGAATTTCAAAAAACACAGAGTGTCAATCGCTGCGTTTGACAATCGCGTACGTTTTTGAGACACAAAATTCCCTGATGTTGCAAAAATTGCGCTCATTGTGAGTCGACGTTGGCTTAATTGTGTTAAATGCCCCGATCAGTCCTTGAACGTTTTGTGTTTTCTGTTCACTTTTTTCATATGAAAAATCGTTTTTTCAATTATTATTTGATAATAAAGAAATCCCGAAATGTTAAAAATTTCAATTTGAGATTCGGGAAGAAAAATCTCGAAAATTTCTCGAGAATTCCCGAAACTCAACTCTAGTTATATGTTATATGTACTTTTTTGCATTTTAACTATGTAGAGTATTTGTAGGTACGTTTGATATCTTATCACTACACTGATACGCCTATTTGCCTGATTACAAAATTAGATCAAATGATATTCACTTTCATTAATATGTGTAGTAATAAATAAATAAACAGATAATATATTTTTGAAATATATTTTCCCATCCTGGAGTCGGAGTTCAAAGCAATGAAGCATATACCTAAAGTATCATATCTTTCAGAGCCAATTCACAAAATCCTGAAAGTGTTATTTTGAAACAGAAGATGCACTTTCTCTCGGGTAGATACATAATTTAAACTACGCTAACTTCGTGCGATTCTCTGATATAAGTGACAACTAAATAATAGTATTTTATTACACTTATTAAATAGAATAATGAGAAGTTGCGATGCTCGGTGAAATAATTGTGATAAATTTGCAGTGGTGGAGGGGATGGGAGTAAATGTGTGTTGAGTTTTAATGCACACAATCCTCGTGGGAATTTTATAAACTCATAGGCTTTGCGTGGGGACATTGATGGATTTTGTGGGGTTGATTTTAAATCACAGCTCAAATGATTATTATAATAGCATTTTATTTAACTTCAACAAATGCATTGCATTTTGTTTATAAAAATATATATATATCGAACGTTGTTGATTGTTCATTTATTTTCTTACTTTTGACCATATACAAACGTAATAGTAATCCTAATCATATGGGCCTCCATATAGTAGAGGTTTGTATTGACAATTTTTTGTTTTACGAGAGATCTATTAGATACACCGACTCCAATACACAATGAAATAATTACAAGATAAAAAGAACTTTTTATATATAACGTTTTTAAATTTTCTGTTGAATCATATAAACTTGACTTGACTAGCTTAAACGATCAAAAAAAATGTACTTGACATTTCATATAGATTTCCATAGTAATGCACGTATATATCAATAATTTAGTTGCTAGGACCCCAGATCCTCAGCAACCAATAATGGTGTCGAAATAACTTTTCATACAAAACAGAATTAACTGAAAATTAATTCTATTCTACTTAAAGATGGCTAAAAGTATTAAAAGAATGCATTGGCATCGTGTAATATATGTCTAGCCTGTTCAATGCCTCACGATATTACTAATGCAATATCTGACAGGCCGCAGATTTTTAAAGACATACGTCGAATGTAGTGCGAAGCTCTTACTATAACCGCTGTAATACCGATAATTTGTGGCTTAGTATTTCATAATTATTCAAACAGATGCAAATCAATCGACAGTAGCTAGCAATATGAGTTTAAAGTCGATCGAGATATCTTGCAAAATTTGAATGAGCGGCCTGTCGATCACGGCCTCATAGAGTGAGATAACTCACTGAATGTATAGAATCGGCTAGAAACTAGTAAGTACTTTATAGGAAGAAGTTATAATATTTTGAACATTGATTTGCGATAACATTGTAACGCAATTAATGAATACTTAAGAGCATACTTCAGTGAAACGGCAAATAATTTTCAACTATTTATAGGTGCGACGAAATTTTGGACTCACTGGCAATCGGAGAGCGAAAGTCGAGTTGTGAACGGGTCAATTTATTTCGTGATGGCGACAGGGGTATTAATTCTTAAATCGTGTAAAGATGACTAAAAAATGTTATCTATTTACTTGAAAAAGAAAACATTGAATATATTGTTACTAATAGAACAATTAACAGAACATTAAATGGATGCGTGTTGGATTTATATGACAAATTATATTTCGTTCGGCACGCGACATTTGCACAATCCGCGTATCGCCTAGCCACGATCTTTTTAGACTATGCCTCAAGTGAGGTATAGCCTTAAGTCATATAATCAAAAAGAAACGTATACAAAATTTGGTCAACACTTAAATACTGTATGTTATTTAATTTGTTGGTAAAATATTATAAGGTACAAAAGGCCAGTATGTTGATTTTCAAGAAAATCGGTCTAATAAAATTATATTTTAGCTTTTTTATGTGAAATTTGAAGCTGTTTCCGTTATCGAAATATACTTTATTATACGCCAAACGCTAATATACGCTTATTCAAAAGCTTCATTGAAAATGATAGATAGATCTGACAGGAAAAGCTATAGTTAGCAACACTGGATTTGTGGGCCTGTGTTTGTAATGGTATATACCTTTATTAATTATTACAAAGTTGATAACAAAATTTATAAATACCTCAGATAATGTAGTTAATATAATTATTATTAACGTGTATAATTCATAAAGGGATATGTATGGCAGTTAAGCGCTAATTAATTATCGTCTAATAAGGATTTGTGGTTGGAGGTAACTGTGTAGGTGTATGTCTTCATCTGAATGTGGCGAAGACTAAAACCTTGTGCAGTGACGTCCCTAGACAAAATGCCGCCCCATTTTTTTTAAAGAGTATTTATATCATTCTTTCGTGACTCCAATATTTAAGAAATGTGATGTATGGATACATTACTAAGAAAATATAATTACCACTAAATCTATTTTTTATTTAAATGCCATATCTATGTCAATGAATAAACAATATTGCGAGTCCACGGTTTTAGATACATTTAAAAATACACATGACAACTTCAAAAACTCGTGAGTGACTGGCAAAAATATGTTTGGATAAATTTTAAATTAGGTAAGTATGTAGGTACCTACCTATAATTCAAATATAATGCGCAAATATGCATGTGTCATTGTTAGTCACCAAGAACTTGACGTCCAACGACAACGGAAGTAAACTAGACATCACGAACCCGATAAAAAATACAGTGATGTTAAACCTTTTATGTTAATTAATACATTTTGTTTCCATTTCAATGAGCTGATTTTTTTAATGGAAAGATATTTCCGTTATGACTAAGTTTGGGTGGCTATTTATACATTTATACCTAATGATTCTCCTCGATATGCCGCTCTTCGAATAACTGCCACGCCTAAGCGACACTCAATCTGCCTACCCCCACGGGACGTCACTGATCTTGTGCAATGCTGCATGCATTGACTCTGATACTCCTCTGCGGGTTTCTAGTCAGAGCTGATGATAATGTTTAATAGGTTAGGTGCCACAGATGCCGACGATGGTGACCTTTCAACTTGGAATCCGCAAATGGGTAAGACGGGTGAAATTCAGCCAATTTATAGTTTAGCGCTGTATTCAGTGAGGACCAAATTAATGTCGTCTGTAAAATGTGTGCGTGTTACCTGTATTCCTGTATGATATTTTACCAGAGTTCAATTTGAAAATTGATAACTCCACCAAATCTTAGAGGTACACATTGGTACAACTGTGTTACGAATACTTGAGTTCGTGAGCGACATGTAATCATTTGGTGGTAATGGTTATTGATAGACGCTACAGATGGTTTGAACATGCGACCCGGATGCCGTTAAAAATTTGAGTCACAGGGATTCCATGACTATCCCTGACCTTTCATTACTCTGCAGTTAGAGTTGAGTTTCTGGAATTTCCCGACGGGAATTCTCGAGATTATCCATCCCGAATCTCGAGAATTGAAATATTTAACATTTCGGGAAATCCCAGAACTAGAAGATCCTTTCTCGGGATTCGGGATTTCTTTATTATCAAATATAAATTGAAAAAAACGATTTTCTATATGAAAAAAGTGGACAGAAAACACAAAATGTTCAAAGACTGATTGGGACATTAACACAATTAAGCTAACATCGTCTCAAAATGAGCGCAATTTTTGCAACATTAGGGAATTTTGTGTCTCAAAAACCTCAAATTGTCAGACGCAGCGATTGACAGTCTGTGTTTTTTGAAATTCCATTTTAATAAGTAATGTTTTGAATTATATTTGTTTTCCTACTTCCATTTTGTCTGTCTTCTTACATAAATTAAAAAAAAAACATTTTTTTGAATTTGTCTGTTTTCACACTGATTTTAGGATTTTTACAGTTTTTTTTAAATCTTCCGATATCTCGAGAATTCTCGAGAATTCAAAATTTCAACATTTCGGGTAATCCAGAATCTCGAGATTGAGATTTTCTCGGGGAATACACAACTCTACCTGCAGTAGTGCTACAAAAGCCATCGACGCGCAGGCAAGGCGTTTACGGGAGGCAAGAGACGTACGTGATCATGGGACGATGGATATGGCACGACCTTGTGCTTGCCTTATGCTCCAACCGTAGAGCATAACGGAGTGAAGTAACTAAGGTGTTATTACTACTGCTACCTAAAATCTTAAATAAAGTACATATATGAACTTATAGTTTTTTTTTGTACAGTATGTTCGAAAGTAGTAAATCAATATTCCATTAATTTCCATTATTATAAGGAAATTTTCCTCCCTATCGGAACGGTATGTAAATAAGGAAATTGTGATGATATATATCTTCAATTCATAAAATGCGATACCACCTTGCAAGTGGATAGTGCAAAAGCGAATATATCACTACAATTTCCATACGTAATGCGGACAAATATTTTCGTCGCGACAATCTTGTTTTACATACGCAATTCCGTATACTAAATTTTACAATTTTATTCAAAACGCTTTACTTATGAAGATCATAATATCTGACGATGTTGTTTGAAAAATTGCTTTGTTCTTATACCAATAATGAAATCTAAGTGTATGTATGTGATTTTTAAACATTCACCATTTGTATTTTGACTATTTCCATGATGCCTAAGTAAAATATATATTTTTTTAATGTCGTTCTACGTATTAGTATTTAGCAATGCACGTCGTCAGTCAGTCGGTACCTGCTAATGTCCAAAAAAGTGTGTGGAAATGTACATTGCAAAATAAAACAATACACCTCTGCGTAAACGAAGAATTTATCTGACTGTAAATATCAGGTACAAATTAGATGGAAGCTCAAAGTCAGTGAGAGAGGTCGCGGAAAAAAGACTTCAATATCTGATTTCCGGCGGCCATCTTACGAGTATAACTCCGTCAGATTTCAACCAACTTTGTAAAAAAATAATTTATTAATCAAAACAAACTAAAATGTAAATCTAATCTAAATCTAAAAATATTTTTTTCGCTAATATCAAACATAATTATATACTTTGCGTATGAGTTGCTTTGGCTGTCAGCTCTGTTATAACTTAGAAACTACAAAACCTATAGTAATAAATTGTACATAGCTAATAGGCTACATTTTTTTAAAACAAGGGGAAAAAATAACCCTTCAATAATTTGAAAACATTTCTGAGAAATATATAATCAATAGAAAAAATCTTTTTTGAAAAAAAAAGACACATTCGAACCTGTACCTCTAAGGATTCGCGCCCACCTGCATTGACCACTATGCTATAAGAATCTTATCTAATTGCGACGAATTTTAACTAATGGCTCTTACAATAGTCTCTGAAGTACTTATTGGCAATCGGCTATTCTTTTGAATAAAAAAAATAGTTAATAACCCATCCTATTTATCAGGAGAAGGTAGTGGTCCCCGTAGTCCAGTGAGTAAGACAATGGATTTTCACCCGGGGGCACCAGGTTCGAACGCAGTGAGGTCACAATATATTTATGTGATTTTCTCCAAATGGGTGTTTTTGATTGTTTTATTTCTATTAATAACTACACCAGTGTTTCACTACACTACTGTTATTAGTTGTTATGGCGTAGTGTTAAAAAAAAGAGTATGTAGGTATATAATATCAGATAGCAGTGAGGGTAGAGGGGCGCGCCATACAACCATTGTCAATCACGTGAGCGTACTCAGTACTCATGAAACAATCAAATCACCAGATAATGGATTGACGTATGTATGTATATTAATGCGAAGGCTGGTTTAATTGTGTTGAAAAGAGATCTATTTTCAGAGCAGTGTCTCGGATTAACAGAGGTGCATCGTTGAGTCTGCAGGTATACTCTTGCAATGTATGCTATCGTGAGTCGAAGCGCGTAATATCTGCAAGTTGCATCTTAGTTAGTATGTCCGGTAAATTGCTCGTAAACAGTGATGTACGAATACGTCATGGCCGTGAATATTTACTCAAATGACAAGTCACACGTTCTTCGTCGAGCAATTCACAGATATCTGCATATTTTTGTTATTAACAGTTGGCAACATTGATTGCGAGCATGGCCCCCACAAGGAGGGGTTGACAGGGCTCTAGCCTGGGGGCCCGGCGAGGCGAGTCGACCAGATAAGTGAGATAAACACACATCACAAATTTACTTTAATTGTAAAAAAGTCACCTGCGGCGCTATTTTCCGTCAATATTATTGTTATTTAAAGTTATGTAGTTGTACGATACACTTTTTAATTGTGTATCCAATGCTCGACATCTCCATAATTCAAATGGATGTATTAAAATATACAATAAAACAGTAACAAACACATTCATTTTACCGCGTACCTACACCATTTGGAAAACACTACTGTAGAGCATCACACTGCCTTTATCCTTAGCGATAGGAAGAGGGCCCCGCCAAAAATCCTAGCCTGGGGGCCCGCTTCACGATGTGAGGCCCATGATTGCGAGTGTCATCCCTCTTTCGATATCAATTCAACAATCTTTATACATCACCACACATATAATATATTCGGTATATCCATAATATATTCAATACGTTAGAAGATAAACCACGGAAGTCACGTTTTGACTTTTGTTCAGGAGAGTGATTTTAGTGTACATTAAATGTTTGAACTTGAATAACTTTTTTAATAACTATAATAATTAGGGTCTGTAAACGGTATCATTCATAATTAAATTTATTTTTGACAATATTATGGATAGAAAAACCAAATCATTTAGAATTAATAAATTAATGGACTTCCGTGTTTTATGTTCTAACACATAACGTAGAAGTACCACTAAGCAATACTTCACCTATAGATAATACACGGAAGTCCATATAGGTATAAATTATTTTTATTTCCTGTGCATCATTATTGAAAATTATTTTCTACATATGAAAAGGAATTATATTTTTTTTACATAAGTACAACGTTATTTGAAATTTATTACTGCTCTAGAAAAAATCAACGCAATGAGAGTTATTCCTGGTCATTCTCCGGGACATCAGCTGATGAGGAATAATGTGGAATAGTACCATAAAATTCTTGAAATTCCCGAGATATCCATTGTTTCATAGTTTGCAGATCTTAACCGGATACGGTGGTTTTGCCTCCAAGATCTGTCAGCTTGGCCTAATAGAATTTCCGACTTGCTTATGTGCCGAATTGCAGGATGCCGATCACATTCTCTGGGAGTGTTCCCATATGTCGGATGAAAGGGAAGAGCTTCTCAAGTCAGTTCAACCCTCAGTTGGACCAGTCGGCCATTGCGACTATGTATCTACGAGGGAATTTTTTTTAGCTTTTAAAATGTTTGCGGCATTTTACGGCGAGCGAGAAGGTCTTTTCTCATCGAGAATTGACCGCAATAAATTGTATCAAATAAGGGATCACGCACACTCTAGTGCACGCCAACCAAGGTCTTGGGAAGTTGCTCCTGGGACACTTTCGGCACAAATTTTTGAGAGCGCCTAACGTTCGTTACGGCACGGTATACGCCTGCATAACGGGTGTAGATACGTGGATGGAAAAGAAAGTTTGCAGATCTTTGTAATTTGGCCGTGCTAATTAGACGTTTTGAACATGTGGAATGCCAATGTGAAACCAAATATTTTGCTACCTTGTTTTTCTACGGAGGTCCTCAGTTTGGAAATCTTCATCGGAGAACTTCGCCTTATAACGTTGATAACCAGCGCTATCTTGAGATATACATAAAAAAGAAATAAAAAAGGTGTGCCGTCAATATTTTTTTTTCGAGCCACAAAAGGAGCTGAAGATGCATGCAAAGAGCAATAATCGTTTATATCAATTTAACTCTATGTTAGTAACTTTAAAAGGCTTGTTTCTTTTACATGACCCTACAAACTGATCCCAATCTCATGGAGTAATAATTATCTACATACCGTTCAGCATCTTTTTTGACGTTCAGTTATAGAGTAGTCAGTATCGATCTCCATGTGTGTATGGCCTCATAATATGAATTTGTGATTTATGATTTTCAGCGAAGGAATGGTTTTCAGAAACCAGGTATATGAAAAAACAATCATGATATTCCTATTTTGGCCAGGGCAATTAATTATCATAACAAATCTTCAGCTCTTCAATATTTGCTAAAACATTGCTAAATGCCCATTTCATCAAGCAGCAACCGATCTTATTGCCACCCCTTCCACTTTTTATTTCATCCACATCAGTGTTGTGTCTCACCACTTGCATCATCGTAAATTATTGTAAAATTCAGAGTCCACAATTTTCTCAGATGGAAACTATATGGAGTAGGTAAACACTTCTCCAAGTCAACGATTATTACTTTCATACTGGTAATTTTTCTTTTGCAAGAGTTTTATCAATCTTATTTGATTGCAGTTGCTTCCTGTATGTGATCTTCCAAAAGGTGTCTTTGAATTTCTTTTTCTTCAACGGAAATATTAACATTTTTAAGACTCATCTTAGGGCTATCGCAGGCGTCACAGGTATCATTGCTTGGCGATAGAGCCACAATTTTGGGTTCATTCATGTGGTTATATCCTTTGAAGAATAAATCAAACATTTTTGTAATACTTATTTATGTATAACTAGCAGTATTACCCGGCGCTGCCCGGGAGTTACGTAGAGTGCAAAGGATTGAATTTAAAAAAGTATAATATTTTAGATTTTAATTTTTTTGTACATTTATTGCATTAAATATCATAAAAAGTAGTACAAATTCAATTTATTATTGTAAAACTATCCCCGGGGTGCAACGGGTTAAAACTGAAATTCGAGACCCCGACCACTCACACCGGCTCTGTTGCATCCCCGGGGTGCAATAGGTTAAAACTGAAATTTAGGACCCCGACCACGCACTCCGGCTTTGATGCCACTACATACAATTATTGTCCGTGAGTGAAGTATTCCGATCTACGCGTAACACATCATTTGCATCTAACTTTGCCATTTGACCTCCGATCAAGCTGAAATAAACGCCAATATTTTTTAAATGTACACATTCTAGCGACATTTTAAATAAAAAATGGGGGTTGCAGCATTAACTTCCGCGTTTCAAGGCCTTGTACGTGGCGACATTTTTTCCGCAAAAACCGTAAAACTGTCCCCGGGGTGCAGCGGGTTAAATCTGAAATTTGAGACCCCAATCACGCACTGCGGCTTGTCGGCTTCCGTCTACTGGCCAAATTTTGTGGAAATCCGACTCCGCGTGTGGATTTGTACAAAGAAAAACGAAAATTATAGTACATATAATAATATGTACCTACCTAACGTTTGTTGGACTTCCGTGTTTATGGAATTATTATAATGGTTTATTACATTTTTCTTAGAGCATAAATATCGTAAAAAGGACATCCGTTGTTTATCCACTAAAGTGAATTGGACTTCAATGGTTTTTTAATTAGCTATATCGGTTAATTTACTACTTATGGACTTCAGTGTTTTATTCATTTGTGTAATGAAATAAAATAAAATTTTCTGCATATTTAACTCAAAAACGGTAAAAACTGGACTTCCGTGGTTCATCCTCTAACGTACAGTATTATAATATACCGTATAAAATTACTTAGTAGGTACTGTATTTTAATATTTTCCTTTTTCATAAAGCCAACATCTGTTAGGATAAGTAAAATGGGGTAATTTTCTGAACTTAATCCGATTTGCAGTAGTCAGATATCAAAAGTTCTGTCACCCTATTTATTGGCACTGAAGTATTAAAAAATACGGGGAGCAAAGTGGGGTTGCAGTTGCATCCAATTTATTTTATAATTTAAACTGCATTTTTTAAATCAACCGTCAACATGAGTGCCTGCATTCAAAATTTATTTTTAGCAAAAGGCGTATGTTTACTTTATTTGAAATCATAACTGATAACGTGATAACTGATTAACTGTATGCCATATTTTTAATGTCGATCTCATTTTATATATGACGCCATAAACCGCTAGGTATTTGGTGGTGTTTGGTAGGTATAATTTCCCTTCCCATTATAGTATTTCAATACCCAATATGTCTGTTTTTTTTGTAAATTGTGTTATGTATACGACCAGAATCGTCTAGGTGAGATCTACAAGCTGTCAAAATATGGTATGTCTAGGTCTAATGATGTTCGAAGAAATAAGTTGTGTCAATATGTGATTTGTCCATTATTTGAATTTCTTAAGATGGAAAACTATGATATGTCATGACGTGACTTATTTTGGCTTCCTACATTTTTACACTTTTATCACAGATAAAAAGGCAATTTATGATAATATTTTTTTGTAATTATCAATTTGGCACAATACGATATGTCTCTAAGCCTGTACTCACTACCCTGTAAAGCTACCCACAACGGAAGAGGCTCCAGAGTTTAGCGAGTTAGAAGATTTAGATCCAACCAGTGGTGATGTTTAATGTAAAACAATTGTAAACTTTGTGTCTTTCGCGTTCTACAATGTGATTTTTTTATTACAAAAAAATCATATGTTTGTCAGAACATGCAGTCTTCTTTCTTAAAAAAAACCTTATAAAACAACTTAAAAATACAATAAACAACTATGTAATTTGATCAATTGCCATGACATAATATCATGTTTTGCCACCTAGATTAGATGGTAAAATATGATATGTCATAAAAGCCTGGAGATATTTGGAAAATTTCAGCATTTTTTCTATAGATACCCTAATTTAAAAAATATCCCTCTGTAACCAACTATTTTATACACATTCAACAATAAAATAAGGCTTTCAAAATTAAAACTCTGATTTTTCCGAGCCCGTTAAAGTTTAAAATTGCTCTCCTGAAAAATTTACGAATGTTACATTCTCAAATCTTGTGAATTATTTGTTGAAGAAAAGAAATGGTTTATTAAAAACAGCAATGTTCGTTTTTAAGAGTGGGCGATAATTGTATGAAAACTGTTATACAAAGTACCTGAATGAAAATATAAACTAAATGTCCAAAAACTGAAGAATGTGTTTCAAAAATATTGTTTCAGAGATGTACCTATGTTTAAATTAAACATACAAATTTTTGACGATACTTTAGCTCGGTATACCTGATATGTAGCTCGTTATAAAAGTGAATACATGTATGGAGAAAATCAATTACTAAAATGTCAACGAATGTTTCCTTATAACATCAGAGATCTCGCTATATCCGTGATCGTAATAACCGAGTTCGACTGTATTCGACTTATATTTAATTTCGAGAGTAAAAAAGGGAAATACTGGGGATTGCCATCTTACTACTAATTTGATCCATTGATATTGATTAGTGTAGTTCTAATGACATATAGAGCCTGTTGGCTATCACCAATTCTTCAATACTTATTCATTCATAAAGGAAAATATTCACCCTATTACCATTAATAAACTCTCAAATAATCTACTTAGTCTTTATAATAACTAACAATTTATATTCTAATGGATTTAAGTTTTGTACTATTCCATTTGAGTAATTTTTTGCTACCCGGGTTTCGTCTTTCGGCATCTTCAGGCACTGTGTACACTCGCCAAAAGGCAAATAAACACTGGCAACGAATGTTGTTGTTGTTCATGCTTTTCATTTTTCAGGATGGAGCACCAGGGCTAGGCTCTCTATCTCCTTCTTCTCTAGTGATTATATTTTTTTAAGCTTGGTGCAGCAATATATGAAAAATTAAAAAAAAGTTACATATTATGCAGTGTTCTTCAGTCTGGGGGTGATGCAGGCCAGCGTCAGTCCGCACCACCCTTCAGCTGGTTTTTTGGAGGTCTCTGCATGTGTACAGACACTGGATTGTATCACCCTGGCCACGAATACTATTAACTCTAACTTATTTAACAAATCAATACAATAACATAGGTAAATTTTATTAAAGTAGGTATGATTTATTATACACTAATTATAACTCATAATATTATTGATAATAATTTAATAATTTATTGTATTGATTTGTTATATAAGTTAGAGTTAATAGTATTCGTAATTGTCAGTGTTTATTCACCTTTTGGCGAGTGTACACAGTGCCGGAAGATGCCGAAAGCCGAAACCGGGTCGCAAAAAGCGACTTAAATGAAATAGTACAAAGCTTAAATCCATTAGATTTTGACATCAAATTCCATCAAGTACGTTCGGTCGATGGTATTAAGAGCGTATTTCAGTGAAACGGAAAATAATTTTCAACAGTAGATGCGACGAAATTTCGCACTAGTCGCACAATCGGAGACTGACAGTCGAAGTGTGCGCACGTCGATTTATTTTGTCATGGCGTCGGATGAATATTTTCTTAAATCGTGTAAAGATGACTAAAAAACTTTACGTATGTACTTGAAAAAGAAAACATGTCAATAAATATACTATTATTATTAGTAATATAACAATAAACATTACATTAAATGGATGCATGTTGAATTTTTATGAAAAATTATATTTCATTCGACACGTGTCATTTGCACAATCCGCGCATCGCCTAGCCGCGGTCTTTTTACACCATGCCTCAACTGAAGTATAGCCTTATTATTAATAATATAATAATTCATATGTTTTTATTATTCATTGCTTAGATACCTACTTTATTTCAATACGTAGATAGAAAATAATGCAGCTGGGGTAAACCTGCAAGGTAGTCTGGGATAAGTGGAAATGCAAAAACTCCGATGTAGTCATTTTAATAATAATGTATGCAAGTGTGATTTATTTGTGCACTTGTAAAATCCGGACAGTACAGAGGGTGGGACAAGTATGAGGAATATCTGAATTTAATAAACATGGACGGCTCGTGATAAAAAAATAAAAATAATAATATTTATAATATTATTAATAAAATAATACGACATTAATTATTATTCTACGTCCTAGTTGTAGTTCAGGTCTTCGTCTCCTCTCCTCCAATATCCTCCTTATTCCAGTGATGCAAGATTTAAATCTGACTTGACACTACACTTCTATCTTTTAAGAAATCGACCAAGTATTTATTTCCCTTTTACATTCCCAAAATATTGACAATCAAAATTATATGCTTAAGTGGCGCCTTTAAGTTGACTAAAAATGCCACCCCTTTTGACAATAAAAAGCATTCCTGCCCAGGTTTGGTTAACTTACACTGTCGTCAGTAAGTATGCATCCAAAGTATGCTATTGACAGGTGTTGTCCCTGATGGAAATAGTTCACCTGTCCGAGCCATTGCTGAAGATCTGTATTCAATACATCTTTTTACATTTAATTATTTTTACACCTGCTTTACTACTCAATAAACTTACTACATACGTTATCGGCGAAGCGCAGATATTTTAGGCATTCTCTATTTGTGGTGATCCATTTGTTATGTAGCTGTCAATATATTATTGATCATTATATTTATTTTTAATGTATCAAATTTTCGACCGCAATAATAAATTTCCAGGGTCTCATATACCGGTAAACAACTGTTTACCTGTATCAGCAAATTGATTGACGATATGAAATACGGTATTGCAATGAAACATTAGTTTAATATCCATTCCCATAGTATCATATTATATTATGACTGTGATAATAAATAAAATTCACATCTACTCGTATTTAAACCGCTGACTCTTCAATATAATTATGTACTGGAATATAATGTTTAGGTATTACTTTTGACTGTATAAATTACGAATAATGATTTATCAAATGTCACTCGAATATACGTTGCCAGTCTGTTACCATCGCAGTCTCTATATCGCTTCGCCCAACATCTGATTGTGAGATGATGACGACCTCGGATCCGTACCTATTACGTTTAGTATTATAACATAACTGCTGTAACATACTATTGTACCAACCGTTACGGATAATAAAACTCGCTCCTGCATACATCTTCAACTTCTTCAGCATCATCCTCAACACCATAACCTGCGACACATCGACAACTTCCATATTATAAGTTTCCATATATAAATTAAAATAGTGAAAGTAAGAAGAACATAAAGTAGAAATATAATACAAAAAAAGAATATTGCATAATTATAGATGAAAAGGTAACATTTTTGTATAATATGTGTATTAAGAATTATTGAAATGCATACATATGAGTCATCTAAGATAATATAACAAAAAAAGAGAGTAATAAGGAAAAAGAAAAAACATAAGTACTAACATTTGAAATTCGATTAGTTTCAATTATTCAAAATTTTGGAGATAGCGCGTTTAAATGAAGTAGGTGATTAATGAATAGATAATCGGTGGAGAAATAACTATCATAATTAAATTAAAGGAGTGTCGTGTAAAATTAGAATCACTACGACTGACATGGTAAAAAACTTGGTTTTGCGTAAATCATGATGGACAATGAAAACCATTAGGAATAGGTTTGACAAGTAAACAAAACTGTTCATAGTTTTAAAAGGAAATAATAATATATATTGTGATAAATATTTATTTCGTATAAAATATATTTTAAAATATAACTACGCCAATCTAAAATGCATTCGTACATGGGGATGACATCCTGTTTTGAAAGATTTGATTTAGGGCCAGTCTCTTTTATGAGCAGCCTAGACTGCATGCATTAAAAAATTTCATCCCGGCATAAATGCACGACGAAGAGTAGCCCTACTCCAGGCGGTAGCGACAGTCACACTCGTTGCACCGGGAGTGGGGTGACCGCGAGATACGCGTGAATAATGGGGCCGCGCCGTAGCTAAAAAAATAATTGCATTTTGAACGCTCGGGGTGTGCGAATATTGAATTTCAAATGTGGGTTCTGAATTTGGATGCAAATTTTTTCGAGAACTTTGGCCAATCGGATTGGAATCACTGCGCGAAAAATTGATTTTTAGTAGTACACAGTTGTAGTTTTAATTTAGCCAATATGGTAGAGTGGAATTATTTTGATTATTTGAGTATTTATTTTGTAATGTTCTAATTTTGAATTATTTACTTGAAGGCAGATTTGGCGGTAGATGCCACGATATTCTATATAAAAACATGACATAATTACGTACCTACGGATTATTACAGCCTTTGAACACACGAGTGTTGGTTATGTTGTCGTGTTATGTTCCGTCTTACTATTCTGGTGTTTCAGACTAATTGTTAGTTTCTGAGGTGCTGTCTCTGCTGTGAGGAGTCTCCTGACTTTGCCTAGCACACCATCACTGAACTCGTTCATTTGTCAATCGGCGATGCTTAGCTGATGATTTTTCCTCATCCATACTGTTTTTATTGAATGTGTACGTTGCTTAAAACTCATTTAGTGCTGACACCGCGACTGGCGCCTTTGACTTATTTGGCCATTATATATAATTAACATGTTATTTAAATGTGGTAATTAATTAGTAATTAGTAGGTTACAACACCATAATTATTCTTATTATAATAACCCTTAAAAATCTTGGATAACACTCAAAATGCATGATACTCTATTATTTGATAACCTATCCACAGAGTAGAGGTTTGTATTACCAGATTTTATTTTTACGAGAAATAGATATCAGCCACTTGCTCACCCTATTAGGTCCATTTTCCGACTCCAAACACAAACTGAAGTGTTTGTCAGTTTTTAAAATTCAATTAAACTCTTCCTAATCCAAGCCATAGTAGATAATAGTTATAAATTATTCGGTTATCTATAATATATCTAATACTATGCCATTAAACCATACAAAACAAATAAAAATGTCTGAAAATATGTGCACTATTTTTATCCGATCGCCTATAATAGCATATCTATACTATGATGTTTTGGTTTAAGGCAGTGTTCAATTGAATTTTAAAATCTAACCAGTATGTACCATCTGCAAATTGAATTCAAAGTTCAATGAAAACAAATATGTATAATTGAAAAGTATAGAGTGCACTATTTATATCGAATCGTAACAGCCTACCTATACTACAGTTATTATAACCTTAACTCATATTTTTACATCGAAACGTATTTTTATTCATCTAAAAAAATGTTAAAAAATAAACGGCGAATATATGAAACAGCTTCAGTATCTATATTATTACTAATTTTGTATGTATATTTGCATTATTATTTAAATTAACTACACTCGAAGTTGTATTGACTCATACAAAAATTGAAAACCAATACTAGCCAGACCCTGGATTCGAACCTGGGACTCACGACGCTATAGGCCGACGCATAAGCCCCATGGCCATCGTGAGTGTAACTGATTATTGATAATGAATATTATCATTAAAAAATAGTATGTTAACTTATTTTTTGATTATGGTCTTAAAATATAGTTCTACCACAAACACTGGTTTAATTATCAATAAAAATATTCTTATTTTATTATCTATACCAGGGTTTCCTAAGCTTTTTATGCAATGGAACACTTCGCAAGCCCGGAAATTTTAACGGAACACTAAGATTATTTTTTAGGTTATTTATTAGCGCGGCTAAGCATTCTGTCAATTTTGGCAACTGTTGTTAAACTGACAAGACTTGTCAGCTGTTCAGGTAAAAACAATATACCCCATCTCTTTCATGCGCACGGTGTAAGGATGGTCCTCCGCCTGTACCTGGATCATGGCGCCTACATCCCGAAGCGGGCCCCCAGGCTAGGATCTTTGGCGGGCCCCCTACTTATCGCTAAGGTTAAAGGCAATGTGACGATCTACAGTTGCATATACCAAACGGTGTTCGAGGTAAAATTAAGGGGATTTTTTGTATTTTTAATACACCCACTTTTATGTTAATATGCACAAGTATGGACTTGTCCTGTCAGACCCTCCCCTTTTGGGGGCCATCATCTAGATACTTGATGTCATAAACATCAGTGGAAATTGGTCATCACTCTCCTTTCAATATGAAGTAGATTCTTTACTTATTTTTTAGTAGAATATCTTTAAATGTGTGCAGTGTATAAAACCTTTCCAAATTGTCGCGGAACACCTATTCAGGTTCGGCGAAACACTGGTGTTCCGCGGGACATAGTTTGGGAAACGCTGATCTATATAATAAAAATCTGTCCCGTATGCGTTCCTATGCCATTCATCCGATTGCCATGAAACTTTGGTCAGTTGTTGTGCGCACACCCGCGAATGTTCCTGAATTCGTACAACCATCGTATTTTTCTTCTATTCGTATGCGTTCTTATACCAAATTTGGAAAATCCATGCTTCTCACATGGACAGCTGCATGTGGCCTGCTCACGCGTTGGAATTCGAGTACGCACCAGACGGAAAAACAAAAAATATTGTCTATCAAAAGCACTTCATTAAACAGATTTAAAACACAAACAATTTCGTTTTTTGAGTGGCATTGCAACGCATGCCTGGTACGCGCTAGTATTATATAAAACTTAAGGTATAATTATCAATAAACTAGTTTTTTTCATTAAACGAATAATTCACAAGATACAAAAATGTGACATTCTAATTATTGAACACACATAATTTTGAAAACACTTCGTAGAAAATATATTATAAATAACCAATAGAAAAAAAAATACGACACCCAGCAGGAATCGAACCTGAATCTCTCAGATTTCGCGCCCATGCACGCATACCATTATGCTATAGTGGCATATAAGTATGCCGCTGATGGCATATTTATTTGTGTTGTATTAAAATGTGGGTTGAAATAAAATTTCAGATTTAGATTATAATCATTTTATTGGTTCAATTTCAACTAAAAAATATGTTTTACAAAAGAACATTGCGATTCTCGACTGATACCTTGGCACCCATCTGTCGTCGTCAAAATAAATCAAGCATAATAATTAAAAATACAAAAAAAAACATTTTCGACATATTGTGTAAGTAGTCGAAAATACAAATTTACATAATTATTTCATGTTTGTCAACAAAATTATTTTAAATGTTTTACAAAGTATGTTTTATTATGCTTAGTAATATTATGTGTATAATACTAATTGGAAACAATTAGATGAGTTACCCTTAATAAGCTTTTCATTTAAAAAAAACTGTACAACAGTAAAATTTCTTTTTACCATACTTTTTCATCTTTTAAAATTTTATTTTTGCCTTATTTATAACTATAATAATATAACAAATATTTTTAAGTACCTAATAATTATTGCGCAACGAATGTATTTTTTTTAAATGGCTTCATTATAATATTTTAATAGTTATAATAATTTACAAAAGGATAATTAAAAAAAAAAACAATAAATCGACAATGTTATTTTTGACAGTCACAAAAATGAGAATTGCATGGGCATTTTAGTCAAATAAATTCGCTGCATTAATTACTTATAAACTGTCGAACTAATAAAAAAAATGTAATATGTACATTATAGATTATTAAGGAACATTTAAAAATTAAAACGACATATTATTGTAATAAACAATTGAGGGGTGAGGTCACAGCGGACACTAGTACACTGTAAATTTAAAATAAAAATATGAATAATATGTAAATTAAAAACAGTTCATTCGTAGAAAGAAAGTATTAAATTTAATAACGATGAAGAACGATTTCATCAGCTTATGTAAAATGCATTATATGAATCAATAGTTGTCAATTTTCCTGTAAATATATGTGGATGAAACCAAACTTAGTATATTATTAAAGTATGTGGATCAGTTACTGTATATTTTAATTTATTCTAGTAATTATTGGCTTCATCTTATGTATGCTACATACATACTGTAGTTTAAATGCTAGAAGATATCAATATTTGGCCAGGTATTTTTTTCGACTCATACGTGGTATAAATGAGAACTCTGCCATTCTTGGTGGTATTGACTATTGTGTCCCTGACAACTATCTTAGAAATCGGGAGCATCAGTTGTTTACTCTCCCAAAGTGCAGAACTAACCTTCCATTGATGATGTCAATTGGGAGGGAAATTACTCTGTTCAACCAAATATCTTCAGATTTTGATATATTCCACCTTCGTGAGGATGAGTATAGGTGGGCGTAGTTTTATAAATTGTTAAAATAGGGCCCACTTAGCTTAATCAGTGTGCTTCCATGCTTTATAATTTTTGTACCAATTTACTTTTCATACTGTTTTTTGTGATGGGTACTGCATATTATTATATTTCTTTCTTCTTTACATTGTTTTATTATCTACTTTTTTTTGTTTTAAAATGTCTTGTTGTGAACGTCTTAAATTTATAATTTGTAATGCTCACCATACGTTAAAATAAATAAAATTTGAATTTGTTAATTAAGTATATTAATACTTTGGACGCGGAAGACGCACATGGCGCGTAATGACCAGGCGGCCGATCGATGTAATTAACGTACATTTTAAAGGGGGCAATTAAAATCTCATTATATAGTCAGCAGCGAATGCGTTAATTTATTAAGTACATTCATTCCCCTTGTGACCTCACCTTCCCAATTATAATATTATATCGATGATTGGTAATAATGAAATATTTTAAGGCCTTGTCTACGCCGCGATTTGCTGCGAGTGAATGCGGATACCTCAATGAGGTCACATGTACCTGGAATGCGCGCGAGTCGTAGCGCGATAGTCAAAACGCGCGACGTGGACAGGGACTTAAATAATAAAGTTTAAACATAGAATTTATTGAAACAATCATAGATTAGTGTTTGGCAAAACAAAGAATGACAGCTAAATCGAAAGGTAAGTTAGTTACTGATTAATGAAATCACTTTTTTTACTTACATATTAATAGGTAAGATGATTATACATATTATTTTTGATGCAATTACATGACTTTATCTACAATGAATGATTGTATTATGCAAAAATGTCGTTAAATATGTTGTCATAATATTATAATTATTACGTACGCTACTGTAAATTTAACTTTTTACAAATCTTACGAAAATTTATAATATAATAATATGAAATGTAAAAATTAGCTTCATCATTGTAATAATTATTTTTAATGTAGATATTTTAAATTATCGTCTAATTTATACATGGCATTGGTGCAAACAATTCGATATTCAAAAATGTAAATAAAAATGAAAATTTTATTACGGTAACTTTGACCCACAACAATTTCTTTCAATGTATTATAGCAGTCAGTGACTTATTAATGCCATTAGTTTTTACTAAGGTGTGAGTAATTTACATTTATAGTGGATTGATGGGTCAAAGTATAGCCTAAGCGATAGCGCTCACAGAACGCGTCGAGCGGGCGAAGTCGGCGAATGCAGTGCTTATTCATAACCATAATCACACGTCTCTTCCCGCGCATTACCCTTCACCTATGTAATATGCGGCCCAAGCAGCACAAAATAAATATTATTACAGCGCCTCTCATAACAAAGCAATAAAAATATTATATTATTTCGGGGCTTGTAATTAAAATTTACGACGACATTATTCAACCAGCAATAAACTGAACACGCAATAAAATTAAACAATGATTCTCTGTTATTAAATAATTGCTTTTCGCCCGTCCATCGACAACGCCTCGAGCAGCGTAATTTTGGTAGCCGTGTTCAATGAATGGACTCCATTGTATTTTCTTTCATTCGTATCGCCGAGAAGCGGTGATTCGCGAAAAAACGATGATTCATGCGGCGTGCGCGTATAATGCGTCGTGAAATCCAGTGGGCGCTGGCGTATTTGATTACGTTGTATTTTCGTTGATTTACGCGCCACTTGTAGAAATTTTGCGCGAGCGCCGCACTCGCTGCGTCAATGGGCTTTATGCCTAACGGTCAAAGTTTTTCATTCGTGTAACTTTGATCACTTAGTATAACTTTGACTCAAAATGTTTTTTTAAATATATAGCAGTGCCGTATTATAATACATGTCGTATATTATTGCTAATATATTAGTGGTGGGTCAAAGTTGAACGTATGGGTCAAAGTTACCCGAATGTGTAGTAAACCTTATTTTATTTATATAAAACTCTCTATAACATAAAACTATTGTTACGTGACAAACTAGACTGATCTGAACTATTTAGTAAGAGTATATCACAGTTTGAAAAAGATATACGTATAGGTTTTGAACTAAACTAATTATACATGAATTATATTTTATAACGTATATAATCATTTTCAGCTTATATTCACTTCACTTGGGCTCTATATGTATATTATATTTCGTTATTGAATAGTGCATTTTAGTGCAATAGTACACAAACGAATATCTCCACAATTGAGAATTGTAAATTCTTACAGCTACAAGCAAAAAATAACCCACAATTTTTGTATTCCTTGGTTTTTACTTTGTATAGAGATTAATATTTTTTCCTTTTTACCGTAGTGTTTACCGTATTCGTTGTTTTCAGAAAATTTTGAGTTACGATTATAGGACAATACTTTAATACATTCAATTGTTAGGGTATTGTTAGTTTGAAGAATTATTAATTCAATCCATACGGATTATTTGTTACTTACAACATTATTTTTTTCCTGTAGTAGACCAAGAAAAGACATTGTAATGGTAAATATGATAAAACTAGCCATCAAATACCATAATTATTTCATTAGTTTATATTGACCAAACGAGACAGTTCATAAAATATTACACACCTGAAGGTTAAGCGGAAAGAAAGGTCATTGTCATATTAATTCAGTAAGATAGAGTGAAAAAAACTTCCTTGCTATATTCTTTAATAAACTTAAATTAAAAGTTATCTTACGTGTCAATTTAATATTAATTACAACCACAATTCACTCAAGTTAAATAAATAATATATAGTTTTGGAATGAAAAAAAAACATATATAAATATTTAGTATGTATTTGTTTAATATTCCTTTGTTAAACGTTTATGATAACGGTCATTTCTTAGAATTGTAATGTTTTCTTTTTGAGGTTAGGGTTTGAACAATGGTTTTAATTTATTTTTCTAAGTATGCTAACAAATAGATTACAAAATTCTTCACAAGAAGGTATCATTAACTCATTTTGCAATTTTTGTGAAAAATGATTTTTCTTTCAGCTTACCCTTCACCTGTCATACTGCCAACATATTTATTTACTAGTATTCATAAAGGTACCCAGAAATTAAAGGAATCCAATACAGTGCTCTACTCTGAAATTAAAGCATGCATACAATGTACTATTTTTTTCTCTCGCTATTTTTATACATATAGAGTTCAAGTTGAGTACATAAGAGGTAAATAGAAATACGCCGTTTTTAAATATAAAATAAGTAACCCTGAAAAATCAATACTGTCTAGAATCTATATTTTATTATATTATATAAATGAACGGAGTAGTTTTTATTCCTATATTATTGAATTATTGGGTTATTACAAATGAGAGCAATTTAAATGATAAAAATGTATATTATTCTGTAATTTAATAATAATATGAGAAAGGACAATATTTTTGATATTGTTGAACATAAGCCGGTTCTCACGTCATAACTCACCTCGTCTGCCGCACAGCCATAAATCAACCCTTCAACGTCGATCCGGTGTTGCATATGAAGACATTGCAGATCTACCTTGCGACAGTCGCACGTAACCTTCGAAACGCACATATATTTGGATGCGGGAATCGGCAAGCCGGTATAGGAATGACCAATTCGTAGGTGTTTGTCTGCATCCTGGCGTCTTCGACTCTTAACCTGAGAACGCATTCGACCGATCTGCGGAGCTCCATTTGGCAACGTGTGTTTTGTGAATAACGATGACGTTGATGACGAGTTTTGATGTGAGAGCCGGCTAATATAACATTATTTTTATGTGCAATCAAAAATAATTTACTGACATTGAAATATCCGTTGTAAATCAAGTTTCTAGCAAGTTTTGGATACACGAATTTACTTACAACAGACCACGTGAACAATTTATGGATTAAACATTAAATCAACCATGTACTGAATTTGAATAAAATGATGGTTTAGTTTAGAATACAAATTGGTTATAAAACTATAAATCTTAAAATAAGAAAAAAAATTAAAAATATCTTGGTTTTATAAAACCTGTTGCAAAGTAACTTACGCCATTTCTCATACATTTCCAAATTATTAATACATTGTAAGTAAAATATTATGTTTGCATTTACAATGAAAACTAGTACTGTGAGAGAATGAAGATTAGTTCAAAAACCTAATATTAAAATTTCTACTGTTGTTCAATGACCAATGTTGATGAATTCTAAACAAAAAAAATCGCACATTTCGTTTATATAAAACCCACAGCTAGTTAAATTCGATACAATATACGTTTTGCATGAAATATATTTTACCATAGTCATTTGGTTCAGATATGTTCACTATTCACTCGATTATTATAAAAGTTTTTTTTTTCAAATTAAATTGTCATTCGTTTTCAATAAAAAAACTGGTCAACCTATTAACGCACTTTTATCAACAACCATTTTCATAGTTAACTTTCACTAAAATAACTTAAGTCTCTTGCTTAATAATTTAGCATTATTTTTTAAAATAGCGATTGTCACTTTTTAAAAAGTGGACCTTGACGTATTTTTATAATCCATTCAAAATATTGTGGCATTTTTTTTTTTATAAATTATTACTAAATTTTCACGTTTCGTAATTTTTATAATTCGTTCACACCCGCGTGACACATATTTTTTAATTTTTTTTATTTTGAACTTGTATAGGTTAGGGATTTTTTTAATTATTGTAAAAAAAATCACAGAATGCACGTTGATTTATCACTGTTGAATCCAGGATTGACTGACGGCGATGGCTTCTGAGGTCCACTGCAGGAATGGTATTGGCAAACAGCTCACAGGTGTCACGGATACGAAGAGAAGGTAGAAGATTTGGAGCAGCTATCACACTATTTCATTTGGATATGTGTTTTGATTTGAGTCGTTCTGCCTCGCGCATTGCTAGAAAAAAAAAGAAATACTTAAACCCTGACCGCTAAAATTATTAAGCATGAAACATGCTTTGCCTACTCACTGATTCTCTGGATGCTGGTAGTCCAAATTGGAAAGAAAATTTATTTGTCAAAGTAACCGAATCCAATGCATTCAAACAATTTTACTTTTCTGAAAATTATGTAATTACAATAATAAAACTAAAGAAGTAATAACATACGAACAATACATCGCACAGAATGTAGGCTACTGAACATAGACTAATATTATACTTACTACTGAACGTAAAATGAAAATATACGGCGGGCTGCGCGTCTATTTTTCGTAAGGATTTTGCGTCGGAGATCATGTGTAAAACATGTTCCATGTTAAAAATGAAAAAAATGTTTATTCGTATATCCCTCAAATAAACAAAGAATTTATTGACATAACTAAGCGAAAACGGTATTTGTGACCAATTGCAATTTTACAGGAGACCAATTAGACGTATTTATGGAGACAAGATCCAACCCACACGTGTAACATTCTGAGAAAATTCAATACCTATTATTGAGAGAAGATTGACCTTAAAAAATATGTGTGATTAATTTGATATCTACATCTGCGCATCGCAGTCTTGTATATAGAATAGATGCGCTGATCGGACACGTTGATAAAATTAAACAATTACACATCATTTTAAATAAATCATGACTCAAATATTGAATTTGAGTGTGGGTTGGATCTTGTTTGCAGAAATACGTCAAATTTGAAAAAAGAACGTTTTTGGATTCGTCATATTATTTATCCTGCCAAAAATGCAATTTCATTCATACAACTCCTAATTCCCTTTTAAAGAATTAGTAAACTATACAATTAAATAAATTGTTTGACTATTTAAATTTATAACTTACATCTTGTTTTCTTTCCCACGTCTTCATCGCTGATTTATATTTTTCAAATTCATGACACCAGTTAGAGTATATTTTTTGATATTCGTTGCTCTTCTCCGGTGGAGAACATCTGTAACAAAAAAAAATTAAAATTTATTATTAACGAAAAAGGGTAGACTACACACATATTGAACCTGTAAAAACATATTATTTTTTTAGTGAAATTTTGAATTTAATATGGTAAACTATGCAGTGATTAGACATGTAGAAAATAAACAAAAGTTTACATAATATATGAAATTATAATAAGTTTAGAATATGTTGATGTTTTTTTGAAAAAATCTTACCTGTGAGAATCAACGGTGATATTATATGAGCAAAGTAGAGATCCTCCCAACCAACAATCGTAGACGCCTGCATCAGCTTCTGTTGCAGCTATGATCAGTAAACCGTGCTCTGATGTTTCGATGTATTTATCAGGCCTGGTAAAAAAAATATAAATAATGTTATTATAATCATTTGTTGTATTAATATTTTGCATTTATTTTGTAAAAGTAATATTTTACAACAGTAGAGTTATTATTGTCAATTTTTCATAATTTATAAACAAATTCAAATGTATCATTTAAGTTATAAAATCTAGATTATTATAAAAGTGTGAAACTATAAACTGACCTGAATACAATCTGGTAACGTCCACGCTCTTTGGAGTAATGGAACCAAGTGACGGACTGTGGCTGGAGAACTTCTGGCATCTTGACAAAGCTGCCGAGGTGAAGGCTCTGGCCCCATGTTACCGTGATCCTTTTCTGCATGACGGAAGAGTCACAGATGTTAGCAGTATCGTTGGCGACGTCTTGGAGTAATCTATGGAAATAAAAACACGGTAATTTTTTGCACATAATAACAACAGTAAAGTTAATGTTTAGTAGCTTTAAAATACACATTAATTCACATGTTTTATCAATGGAAATCTATGATATGTTTCGTTTAAAAAAATTGACAAGTAACTTCTATTTTGATTTAAAAGAAATCATTAATATAGATTTTTGTATGTTCTGTTAAATACACATAATTCATCATGACTAAAAAATCTTCTAAATTAGTTTTTAATTATTTATGGTTCTGAATATTGCGAGCCAGACTAAATTAATGTATTACCATATAGTATATATTAATATAGATATTAAAAATTTATATATTAGGTAGAGTTATGTTACGGGTATAGAATATCAGAATCTACTAACCCTGGCTGATAGGTCTTGCAGGTATTGGAATCCTTATCCCAGCCGCAGTAAGGGTCTCTGACGCAGCGCAGGCAACTATCGTAGCGTCGGGCACACATCACCAACTGAAGTTGGCGAACTCGCTGGTCTGATCCGACGTACAGGGATCCGTGGACACGAGATATTTCCATTGCCTGTGAGTTTATTTAAATATATTATTAATAAGATATTTCACGTGACTAGGATATATGCTCTGGATGATACCAGAGTAAGTGGACGCTAGGTCAAAGAACAGTGAGTGAATTATATTTAATAATTTATCATTAATTTTATAACTTAGTGTTCATCCTAGGCGTGGGTACGAAAAATGACGGCTTTACCCCATTCCACTTACAAAAATGGTTAGTTTTTCTTGAGATTTAGTAGTTTATAAACATTATACGATTTAAAGGTAGCAAAAATTTTCATTTCATTTAAACATCTTAGAAAGATTTTAATTGTTACTGAAGAAAGTTGATATAGTTGATGGACTTAAGTGTTTTAAAAGTCCGTTTCTAATATGAAAGAAGACCATGAGATCGTTACAAATTTAATTACAATGTATGATAAGGGGTAAGTCGGTTTTTTATTATATTGTTACCTGAATTGGTTCTGCAGGTGTGACGTCAAATATATCCAGAAGAGTGGAGTAACTTTCACCGTTTCTCATCCACTGCACGATTTTGTGAACTTTTCCGTCATCTGTGGACAAAGTAGAAGAATCATATTAGTAAAATTAGTAATCAGCAAAAAATATTTATAACGCGAATAACTGAAAACACCATAATAGTTATATCAAGACGGCTAAGAGCAACTTAACTAAGCTTAGCGCAAAATACTCCGCAAAATCTTTGGACCCACGTTGGAAAATGGGAACTACAGAATAAAAATGAACCACGAGTTGGAAGAGCCGATTGAACAGCAAACAATCATAAGATACTGTAAGTCCCAAAGACTACGATAGGCGGGACATGTGGAGTGAATGCCTGAAGTTAGAGCGCCAAGGATCATGATGAAGTGGCTACCCCAACGGAAGAGACCCAGAGGCCGTCCAAGAAGGAGATGAGCTGACGCCGTAGAAGTGGACTGGCTTCATATAGGAAGACCTGGTAACTGGAGAAGTGTGGCGAGAGACCGGAGTGAGTAGAGAGCAGTTGTGGAGGAGGCCAAATCCCACCCCGGGATGTAGCGCGGTGGAAGAAGAAGAAGAAGCTTAGAGCAACGAGGATAACAATATAATTGAAAATAATTAATGTGTATTTGAGGTGAACACGTTTAACTTACATGTGACTATTGAGTTCAAAACTTTATTACTATGTAGCTAAATTCACACATTGTGTTGTTTTCAGATAATGGGTATACTGTATGTGTATTGACACAAAAGTTAAACAAATCGATACCATGTTATACTCGTAAAAAGACAGTTGTAGTATAATATATACAAGGTTAATTATAATAGGCTCTGAGTAAAAAATGTGATTTACCGTTAATTGTATAAGACCACGGAGAGACGAAATAACGTACCTAGTTCAAGTTTTTGCTGAATTGGATTTCATTATAAATCCAAATATATGTGATATTCATTACCTACGTCGGATGATAATTATTTCAGATAGAAGACTTAATAAGATATATCAGAATTTCAGATTAAATTAGAGATGGAAATTAAACAAAGCATGTTTTATAAAACTGGATAATATTAATATTCACCATGATAAAACTTGAATATATTGTTTTTTTGTACAAGTCGGTTTACGGTAAGCCAGGCGGGAACGACGCTAATTTTCATAGCCAATTTTGGCAAAATTCATGAACTGAAAATGAAAACCTAAACTAACCTAACAAATAATCCAGTACCTATAACGGCTATTTTCAAAATTTGTTTGCTACTGGCTTCCCTTAAACTGACAAGAACTTGTTATAATATAAATCGGTTGACGATTCGCCAATGTCAATGTCTAATATAAAATATAACCCATCCTTTTGAATACTTATAAGTTTTACATACATAACTTGAAAACACCTCACCCACCAGAAAAAAAAATATATTGGTGGGTTTATATCTGAGATGTTTTAAAGTTATGTATTTCAATATTATGGAGTGTTACATTCTCAAAATCTTGTGAATTTATCATTTGAATAAAAGAAATGGTTTATTATAATTATGTGTGAATTTAGACGTTTTTATATCAGTCAAGAATGCTCTGATTCTACCCACGTTTTTATTACGTATTTTTAATATCCAATAGTTATTTTAAATAACTGTAGGTACATCGAAACTAACTTTTTTGGATAAGGTTAATTTTGCATACACTTCTGAAATATTATTAAACAATCATTTTTCAAGTGAGAAATTATAAAATAATAATTACAAGATAAAAAAAACTTGTTATATAACACGTTTTTAAATTTTCTGTTGAATCATATTATAAACTTGACACTTCTATGTTTTAAATAATACTTTTTTTTTGTACTTGATAGAAATTAATTCTGAATAAATATAGCATACTAAAATGTCATTTTTACATTTCATATTGATTTCCATAGTAACGCACGTAGGTATTTATTAATATTTTAGTTGCTAGGACTGGACACACAAGTAAAAATTTGTACTGGACAAACAAGAATACGAACTAATAAAAACGTGGTAAAAATACGTACCTAGTTAAACATTTAAAACAGTCAGCTACGATACTCGGCTCCTTTTGTGTGTGTCTGAACAAAAAGTGAGCAAATTCGAAAAAAGAATATTCATGACTCACATTTTCATTGTAAAACAAACCCCGTTTATAAATACATATTATAATTCATCAAAAACTAAATTAGTTCTATGCACGGGATGAAAATTCAACCCCTAATGCAGGCATCGTAAATCAAATGCAATATCCAACGCTCTCAAAATGGCTTAAATAAATTATTAATAAGCGGAAAAATGGACTCATCCACCGTAACTACTTAACCCTCTACCCCCTAAAAATGAAACAATACCGAATGCGATATTATTTGGTCTGCCGCTAAGTCCCCCCCTTATATCTGGTCACGGGATATGTTATTATTTATGGATGTTAATACCTACATACATATTATTTTCACACAGGGTGGGTGTATTATAGTTTTTTTTTTATATATATATATATTTGATTATTTACTACTCACTACAGGATTATATTAAAATTTCGTGCTATGATCGAATGAATTAGGAACTAAAAAAGTTTCTATTATAGTCAGACCTTACTGATATAACGATTGTCTTTGAAAACGTTACAAATAGGGAATCCAATCCCGAGCCAAAATTCAAATTCAAAATTTATATTTACAAATAACATTGATTAAGTCGGTCAAAAATAAATCTAGTATAATTTATACTATGTAAGACATTTATTGTTAATATTGTATACGTTCAATCTTGGAAATACACAAGTTTAATGGAGTAAATAATATTGTAATAAAAACAATAATGTGAATTTAATATGAGATTGCTGTTTCTGATAGTAAAGACATAATGAATGGATTAGCGAGATTTAAAATAGTAAAGCAAATAATCATGGCGTACTTATGGCCTTTCCGCTTCATAAATCTAATTAGTCAGCCAAATATGAAACCGTAAAACGTATGATATCATGGCAGAATTACTTTGTTAAAAGTGCGAAGCATTGTTTTTTCCAATCTTTCTCATTTTTAATAATTTATGTGAAAAAATAAAATGAATCAGCAACCTACACATGGGTATAAATCAAACTTCATTCAAACTCAGTTTATTTCTAATGTAGTTATTTTTTATTAAAAGTATTTCTTCTGTTATATTTTCGCTTTTATTTTATTTTCCATAAAAATTGATAAAAAAAATCAATCCCGAAATCCCGGGATTATGTTTATCAATCCCGGGATTCAAATGTATCGAAAATAGCTCGGGATCCCTAGTTACAAACGAATGCCAGGACAACACAACGGCAGACATCTAGGTGCCGCACATATAAATAAAATACGCGAAAAAATAGGCGTAAGTTACAATTTGACCTATAAAATAGACACAAGGCAAAATATCTAATATATACCTACAATAAAACAAGATTTATGATGAAGAAACTAATAATTATCAGTGGCGAAGATTTGAGTTAGGATGTGAAGATCCAAAATAAATAGTGCTTGTTTTCATTGAACTAAGAATACAAATTGCAGATGGTGTTGGTTAGTTTTTAAAATTTAAATAAATTATGCCGAAGCCAAATCGTGGTAAACATAGTGGATCCGACAAAAACCATTTATTATGGCTTGGTTAAGGCAGGGTAGAAACGTTCAATTTATCGACTATACTATAAATACTATTACGTAACTCTCCATATTGCTCAACATTGACAGTGAAACCAAAATGTATTGTTTCGTCTAGTAATAATTCTATTTTGAACTCAACACAACGTATTTTGTGGGCCAATCAATACCCCGTTTATACGTGCATAGATTTACTATTTACAGTACGTATTATCACGGTCATAACAAAAAAATGAAAGTGTGAACATGTACTTATTATCGTGCATTTTTTTTTCAAATTTGGTTTTCGATTATTTCGAAAATTATATCTAAAATTATAATACTTACATCACTTTGGATATTTTGTAGATAGAATAATATTTTTTATCTATTATAGTTTGTTTTTTTTTAAGTGTCAACTGACAATTCAATAAAATGGAATACATGCTATAAAATTGTGTTTTATTTAACTAAACAAATAATCAATCAAAAAATATTATAGTTTGATTTAGACAGGGCTTAATTATTTAAAAAAAAAATGAACCAACAATAATAATGTGTGTATTATGTATTCTTAATCCAATAAAAACAAATAAGTATGAATGAAAAGGTGGGCCACTTTCGACGTATTGCCCAAAATATACCGAAATTATTATGGTTTGGTTTAGGGAGAGCTTAATTGATTTTTAAAAACTAACTAACACCATCTGTAAATAATTGTAGTCTTAGTTCAATAAAAACAAATACGAATCACTGACAAAGTTTAATGTGCACTATTTATGTCGGATCTTGACAGCCTACCTACACACTTCGTATAAATTTATAACTAGATATAAACTGGCCTTGTGGCCATTGAATGCCTCCTGCGCTTTGCATACAATATAACATTATGTATGAATGTAATAGTGATTATATCAAGTCAGTGATACTATATTACGAGAACACTGATTCTATCAGGCAAAAATAAAAAAAAGATATCAAAGAATAGTGATATAATTATATTCCAATATTCCCAATACGATTACGTACAAATTTTTCCATGGAGAGTACTATAATAAGCCTGTAACGTACGCATCTCACCCTGTATCCGAACGCGTGGGGTGAGGCCTAACCCCCTTTCTCATACTGGCTAAGTTAACCCCCTTTCTCATACCGAGAAACTTACCCCCTTTTCCCATACTGGTTCGCCAATACTCCGCAGACCAAAGAACCGACCAAACGAAATCCCAAAATCCCGTAATTTTATTTGGTCTACACGGGGGCGATGTTACATGCATCGTTTAATTCGATCGCATTAAATTTTATCGTTTAAATTGGGTTTTTTTTTTATTAGTTACACTATTTTGTTACACGCGATAGAAAATAGTGAAAATGAAATTGACGTTTTTGTTAGCTTTTATTGAAAATGAATACTTATTATATTATAGTTAATACAATATCAATAGCAAAAAAACGAGTGTATGTGGTGCCCTCACGCAAAAGAAGTACAACTTTTTGTCGTGATCTGCATTTTCACAATCTTCAATGTATAGCAATTATGCATGAATCATTTTCATCATTGTAAACTATTCGGTTTTCAGTTCCACTAAGCCGTCTCGCACATCTAAACTCGTCACGTATGCAACGTGTCAAATACGTCGATGTGACGTAATCGTTATTCACAAAACAAACATCTTTGCATACTGCTAGAATAAAACATTTATTTTGAGAAAAAAACTCACCGGTCGCCGCATCCCATACATCGTACTCGACGTTTCGAGAGGTTACGCGCGACTGTTGCTAGGCGCCTATGTGCGCAGTCTTCACATGCAACATCGGTGTGACGTTCCTAGAACGTTTGATTCATGGCTGTGTGGCAGATGAGGTGACCGAGTTCACAACCGAGCGAGATTTTTTTTTGTTTTTAGAATCGCCTATAGTGGCTAAATTATTACAGTACCGCGCGCAAAAAATAAAAAATATTATATGTACATATATAATTTTGAAGAACACTTTCTGAGAGAGTATATTATAACCAATAGAAAAAATCTTTTTTGAAAAAAGTAAGTCACCCCGACGGGGAATCGAACCCTGTATCTCCCGAGTTTACACCTCATCCGTCGCATTTATCCATTATGCTACGGCGTAACATACTTATAGCGGCAAATTTAACTATTGGTCAATTTTAATACCTACTCATTAGCGCTCTTCCAAAACAGCACTGATGAGTAGGTATTAAAATGTGAATTATTCGTTGAATAAAAGAAATAGTTAATTATAATATTATATGTATTTATATTATTAAGATTATTACAACGATGACACTATTACTTAAATAAGTGAAAAATAATTATATTACCAGACTCATAATATTAATTATGTGACGTACATTATAACTACACAAAATGTCTAAGTAATCTTGCAATGTAATATGAACCTACGAGCGAGACAGCGCTACAAATTACGTGGCATTTAGAGACATATGTCCCTCTCTCCCCCACGCGGCGAGCTCACCCGGCCAGGCGCGACCCTTACGACTAATCCACGACAATTAGACGATTGAGACTGCGGGGATGAGTGTTCACTCTTTTTTCCCTCGCGGTTTATAGTTTTTTCGTTATTCGTACGTATCGCAGGGTCCAGAGGGAGACAAAGGATATAGAAATGGGAATGAGGGAAGAGAATAATAGCGCGTTTGCGGTTTGGTTTAGGGCAGACGCATTAAAACGGATAGACACAATAAACAATTAAAATACCCAAATAAATCTTAGCAATGAATAAAATAAAAACATACTAATATATTATATACAAATCTAATACCTACATTAGAATTCTTGTATATAAATTCTATACAATTACCAAGTATATTGTATTTTAAGGTGGAGTATACTGCCACAGTAGTTGACGGTAGAGACATTTAGCGATCGAATGCGAAAGATGCAATTTAATACAAAAAACTAATAATGTATACTCAGTGTCGTCATATGGATGCAGGAATGTTATGCATTGTTTAGTGCCGCCCACATGAAGGAACGAATACGGCTGTTAACTTTTGAGAGCACTGGCAATTTTCCATGAAGCAGACGATGCCTTAGTTAGTTTAGTTACTTAGTTAAAATCATAATGAAAGTGTTAAAAAATCCAACGATAAAAATTCACAGGGGGGGCCTCCAAACTTGTCAGCGCCTCTTATCTCCACGTATCTAACAATATCGCTGTTTTAGAATATGTTTCGTGGGAATGCTCTAATCGTCAGTGGGTGATGTATATGTATGTTTTTTTTTAAAGATTTTTGTTGTAGGTATAGAAATATCGAAATTCGAAGGTATTGAATATTTAATTTAATGGTTTTCTAAAAATTTTAGATGAGATTTATAATTTAAAACGTTTTTATTGATTTACAACATTAACTCCTTTATTATGTAGATTTTTCTGAGTTTTTTTCTCTAAACAATGAAAATATCAGTTAAGTAATATCTTTTGAAACTATTGAACTTAATATCTTTCATTCATTTGAACATAAAAAAAAATTTGATACTGAACTGAAGATTCCACAATTTTCTATAAAACATGACAAAACACGTGCGTACTTAATCCGTTTTACCTTCAATGATGAAATCAAGCCAAAATGCATTAATTGTGCCATTAGAAGGGTGTAGTTTATTATGTTATCTAGGGATGCAAGTCTTTATTACAGTCCCGTACTCATTAAAATTATACCCTATTAGAAACCTTTGAAGATAATATCAATAGAGTAATTATTTTCAGTGGCAACCCTTAGCCGGTCCAGAATGGCCGCTTAACTAGTACGTGCCTGAAAACGTAAAGTAACCCGTACACATGAAAAAGAATAAGTTTTGGTAGATTGAACGATAAAAATGATTAGACACAAAATTCTACAATACTCATTTAATATTATGTTCTCTTAAAACTTTTTTATAAAAGGACACGTAAGAGAATAAAATGATGTGTATACAATACTCAGTCAAATAAATCTACAAAATAAAAACGTTATTGTTTGCAGATATACTTACAATATATTATTATAGTTGTTGTTTATTCTTTGACCAGATTACTGCCAGAGACGAGATATATCGTTTAATAATCATCTATTTCTTCCAATTAATAGAGCATTAGGTGCAGTGGTCAGATAGCAGCGGTGGCATGGTGAGGTGAGGTATGAATAGAGAAGCGCTTGATCCAACCGTTGTCTATTTCATCGGTTTAAAAATATATCAATGGGCAGTGACGTCCCTAGATAAATTGCCGCCCCTAGCCAGCGCCGAAATGCCACCTCATTTTTTATACAGTATTTTTATCATCCTTTCATGAGTCCAATATCTAAGAAATGTGTTGTATGGATACATTACATTACTAATAACAAAATATCAGACTAATTATTCGCAAATCTGCACGTATCATTTCTGGTCGTCGAAGGCCAACGGAAGAAATCTAGATATCGCGAACCCGATAAAACCAGTGAGGTTTTTTTTTTTAATGTAAAGATATTTTCGTCATTACTAAGTTTAGTTAGCTATTTCTATATAGTCCAAATGATTCTCTTCGATTGCCGCCCTTCGAGTAACTGCCGCCCCGAGCGACGCTCAATCTGCCTACCCCCAAGGAACGTCACTGAAAATGAGTATATTTCTTCATATTATATTATTATCTTCATAATATGATATATTTTGAAATATTGATATTATATTATTCTATTCACTTCGTACTTCTTAATCGGAGAGATAGTGTGACATAATATGTTTGAAGATAACACTTTTTTAGTACTTAACACAGATTTTTTGGAAGCGTGGTGTCCATGGACTAATCAGATCTACTTTATTTTTTATTTTTAAAAATAATGTTTATTTATGAACAGAGTCAAGAGATGAATAAATTATTGATTTTAAATGATTGCATGATATTTATTAAAATAATGTATGTTATTTATACCATATAGTTTATTAATAATATTCTGTGCCGGTTAAATGGTTAACTGATACAAATTATACGATCTTATAGCTATTTACACTAACGACGTTATTTTTAACAAATTCTGAGAACGAGTGTTAACCTAGCGGAACAAGTATGTACCTACGACATATTGTATTTTATATTAATTAATACAATGTCTTTCTTCTACGAATTTACAGTTAACACCGGTAAAAAAAAGAAAACGTGATATTATAGGTACAAACACTGTACTAAAATACATGACTCATTACCTGTCAAATCGTACATAAAATACAATGGGTCTGACGTGCAGATTTATTGGACACACTAGTTCACTTTACTGTGAAAAGAGAGATTAAAAGGAGTGTTAGTAGCACTACTGAGTAAATTAAGTGACAATTCAGTACATGCAGTCATCAGTACATGCATGTGAAGTGGTGTTAAGATTTTTTACATTTATTAATTTTTAAACGCATTTATAAAACCATTAGTATAATTTATGTCGACATCATTATAGTGAAATATTTACGATAAAAAATTATATTGATAATCTCTGTGATCCCAAATTTGACAAGAATTAGGCATTTTATTATTCAAAAAATGGGCAAGATTTACACATTTGCAGATAATTCTAAAGATACAAATTATAAGCTATGTCTTTGACCATTTAAGTGTAATAAACATCCTACGAATAATGATTGCTTTATAATAATTATTGACCTAAGAATAAGGTAGTGGTTTTTTGAAATACGCCATTTCTTTTAGCATTCCCCAGTGGTTAAGCTACAACATATGGCCGTATCCATAAATTGATAACCTATAATTGAAGTAAGGAGTAAAATGATGTTAACATGTACCTAACCGATTTTTTTTTTAAACGTTACATTTTCAAACACGTGCAGTCATCAAATGTTTAAAATAAATATACAGGATTAATAGGGCTTCAAAATTATATAAATAGATTATCTACAACGTTTAAGGAATGTCCAGGATCATGCTTTGAAAATGCAATAAAAGCTCCATTCTGACCTACGCTGAACATGTCCGCCCTTAACAATTTCGGGTATCTACATATAACAGTTTTACATTATTATTATAATCTAGAAAATATTATATACAACTTCGAGACTATTTCACTCCAATAATGCAAATATACTCGTACATACAAGAAGTACTAATAATAATATACTGAAGCTATTCCATATCTTTGATTTTTATTTTTTAAATTTTTAGATGCTTGATGAATGAAAATACGTTTAGATGTAAAATTAATATGAGTGAAGGTTATAATAACTGTAGTATAGGTAGGCTGTTACGATTCAATATAAATAGTGCACCCGTAAACTTTTTCAGTTATACATATTTGTTTTCATTGAACTATGAATACAATTTGCTGATGGTACATACTGGTTAGATTTTAAAATTCAATTGAACACTGCCTTAAACCAAAATATAATATAATTAACTATTTCTTTTATTCAACGAATAATTCACAAGATTTAAGAATATATCATTCTGATTATTGAACATATATTATTTTGAAAAAAACACTTTCTGATAGAGTATATAATAACCAATAGAAAAAATCTTTTTTGAAAAAAGTAAGTCACCCCGACGGGGAATCGAACCCTGTATCTCCCGAGTACTAATAGCGAACAAATTTTAACTATTGGTCAATTTCTATACCTACCCATCAGCGTTCCTTCCAAATCAGCTACTTTGGCAATCGATTTTTGTCGATGTCACGCCGTAACATAATGGCTTAATGCGACGGATGAGGCGTATACTCGGGAGATACAGGATTCGATTCCCCGTCGGGGTGACTTACTTTTTTCAAAAAAGATTTTTTCTATTGGTTATTATATACTCTATCAGAAAGTGTTTTTTTTTCAAAATAATATATGTTCAAAATATAATAGTGTATATTATTATTATATGCTATGGGCGATCCGATAAAAATAGTGCACACATTTTCAGACATATTTATTTGTTTTGTATCGTTTAATGGCATATTATTAGATATTTTATAGATAAACGAATATTTTTTTACTATTATCTACTATGGTTTGGATCAGGAAGAGTTTAATTGAATTTTAAAAACTTACAAACACTTCAAATTGTATTTGGAGTGTATGTACCTATTCAGTGGCGAAGGGTGGAGGTAAGCTGTTAAGATTTGCTATAAATAGTGCACACTAAACTTTTTTATTCATATGTATTTGTTTTTATTGAACTAAGACTACAATTTACAAATGGTGTTAGTTAGTTTTTAAAAATCAATTAAATACTGCCTAAACGAAACCATAATAGTTTTGGTCTAATTTGGGCAATACGACAAAATTGTGCACACTTTTTCGTTCATCGTTTTTTGTTTTCGTTGGATTAAAAATACATATAACACATATTGTTGGTTATTTTTTTAAATCCATTAAGCCCTGCCTAAGTCAAACTATAATAAATAAAAAATATTATTCTATTTATAAAATATTCAAAGTTATGTATGATTTAATTGCATAATTTTAGATATTTTATAGATAGACATGTATTTTTTGACTATTATCTATTATGGCTTGGTTTCTCAGGGTTTAATTGAAATTTAAAAAACTAAACAACAATATCTGTAAATTGTAGTCTTATTTCAATGAAAACAAATATGTATGTCTGAAAAAGTTTAATGTGCACTGTTTATGGCGGATCTTAACAGCCTACCTCCACCCTTCGCACCCGGACTACCTAATATATTGAACAAATGACTAACATCCATTTCTTGTAAAAACAAAAACAAACCTCCACCTTAATTAACACATTGTAGTATTAGTTCAATGTAGTATCAATGTAGTATCAATGTAGCGCAATGTAGTATCAATGTAGTATTAGTGTAGTGTTCAATGTAGTATCAATGTAGTATCAATGTAGCGCAATGTAGTATCAATGTAGTATCAATGTAGTGTTCAATGTAGTATTAATGTAGTATCAATGTAGCGCAATGTAGTATCAATGTAGTATTAGTGTAGTGTTCATTGTAGTATTAGTTCAATATTAACACATTGTAGTATTAGTTCAATGAAAATATATACGTTTGTCTGACAAAGTTTAGTGTGCACTATTTATGTCAGATCTTAACAGCCTACCTCCAACCTTCGTCACTACTATACACTGCCGCTTAATATAATCATGTTGTATTACTTTTAAACGGCTGAATTACCATAATATAGAATAGGAGAAAAAATTAAACCTTATTATTTTAGGCTAGATCAATTTCTTGAATTCTATTTTCTAGCAAGATTTTCAATAATAATGATATTAGGAAAATTAGAAAGTTGGACTGTTATATAGTGCAACCGACATAATCATTTATTGGACAGTAATAAAATAGCGCTGGATGTTTATACGGATATTTTATTATACAAGTTATTTTTGCTATCAGGGATAGGAAACGAATGTAGGATATAATACTGTCCACATAAAATAAATGGCATTAACTATCATTTTAGTCAAAAGAAAAAAAAAACGCTGATGAAATGAGCAAAGAGAGACCATAATCAATAACGATGGCGTATTAATGATGCGTTTATAATTAAGATTATTTATTAAATCTCTGTACAATATATTCAGTGATCACGATTAGGTACCCATAGTTCAATATTTCACATTTTCGACGTTTCGGTTTTCTATTGATCAGGTTGACCTCCTACCCGCAACAAAATATACCTACACGTCGATATCTATAATCAGTGAACGAGTTTGACAATTTGTGGAAAAGGCGGATGTGAAGCAGAGTGTAGACGTCCCACACAGATTGCGAAATTGGCGCGAAAATTATGATTGTGCAAACATTAGTGTTCTCCGTTTTTTTGTACGGTGTTAAGTCATGGATCCCGAGAGCATGGAAGGAGCACAAGGCAATTGTTATTTATTATTTTTTAGATAGAGTATAGAAGAAAAGAGTTGCTCTATCTCCACCCGCCATATATTATATGCAGCCGCGGTTTGTGCACGGCCGCCTTCCATGACGCTATAAACGTGTCAAAATGAAAAGATTTTAGTGCCATACTTTCTTGTCCCGAAGCGATGCTGCACGTATGATGTAGCAACCATGTACCTTAGTGCTTGTCAATCATAGCGAGACTCAAGATATAATGCCTGAGACAAATTTTGCAGTGTATCGGACATATTATTATTGGTCATGAGATCAGGGTAATCAGAAAAGAGTGTTGGGTCTGGTTAGTCTCAAATAAATGCAAAGTGGAGGAAGAGCGTCAGTGTGTTGAAGTGAGGAAGCTTTTAAAAGAGCTTTTCAATGTGGTAACGGTTATCAGTCATAATATAGGTCTTTTCATGAGGTTAGTATTTCGAAAACTTGTCATAACTTAGATAAGACAGGAGTGTTCCTTGAAACATCCTATTTAAGTTATTTATGCATCATTTTTTTTTATAAATAGTCCTACTAAAGTATCGTCTATGTTCTGGCAGAACACACTAACCGGAAAATACTAGTTTTGAGTAATTTGACTTTGAAGTTGTTAAAATGTTTGAAATAATGGTCTATCATGTGAGTTTATTAAGTAAACGTAAAAAAGATGACTTTAAAATATTTTTTTTATTATTATTAAATAAATTGTTTATTTATTACGAAGGTTTCCAGACGGTAAAGTTTTAAATAAGGAACATTTTGGTACTAACTCGTGTACTAGTGTTTTCTGCCAGAACAGTGACGGTATGATGTATACATTTATTTATACAAATAATAAATAATTTAAGTGGGTTGTTTCAAAGAATTTTCTTGTAAAATATTTAAAATAATTCTGCATTCAGGTGAAGACTTATTTAAATAAAATTAAAAATGAACAAAAAGAATTTGAAAACCATTATAAAATAGTAATTGCGCAACAAAGCTCGTTCAATTAATATCATATAATATTTCCTGCATCAGAGGTTTAAGATATCTGATTTGTTGCGTTGGGTTTTGTCTCCACCTGACCGAAACAAAATTGATTGCCGGCAATAATTTTTTAACGTATATTGGCGTCACATATTGCCGCTAAGGACAAAAATACTAAAGATAATGGCGGCTGGGAGTTATCGCTAATGCGTTTTGTAACGCGCCGTCCGGAATTGGACGTACAATTTATTGTAAACGTGAAATCGGTGATAATCAAAAAAATGTTATGTGCAATAATAAAGTTATAGAGAACGATCGGGGGAATTGGTGGAGGTAAAATTGTTTATGATTCAATAAAGTTGCACTATGAAAAAAAAATGAGATAACGGTTAAGGGGAAGAAAGCAAGGAAGAAAACAGACATGATTGGGGATAATGTCATAATAAATTGGATGCATTTATGCATATTGATTCTCTAACATTGACACCTCGTATAATATGACATACAATATTTTCGATAGATTAAATAAAAATAAACAAAATTGTTTTTGCACTAAACGTATTTTACAACGTTTTTATTAGGTCGTATTCTTATTTGTCCGGTACAAATCTTGCAATCGATTTTTAACTAACTTCCCGACTAGCTAGATATTTGAAACTTTTAGAATATATCAGAACACGATGTCAATGCATTTTTTTATTACTTTTAGCCATCTTTAAGTAGAATTTAATTCATTTTCAGTTAATTCTGTTTTGTATGAAAAGTTATTTCGGAAGAAATCCGTAATCCAATCCATTATTATTGGTTGCTAGGTGTCTGAGGTCCTAGCAACTAAATTATTAATATATACGTGCGTTACTGTGGAAATCAATATGAGTGTCAAAATGACATTTCAGTATTATTTCTATCAAATACATTTTTTTTGATCGTTTAAGCTAGTCAAGTCAAATTTATATGATTCAACAGAAAATTTGAAAACATAAAAAGTTCTTTTTATCTTGTATATATTTGTTTTTATTTTATTTCATTTGAGTAATAGTTTTTGTATCACATTTTAACTCTGTCAAAAATATTGAATGTCAGATACGAGGTGTCATTGTTAGACAATCGATATTATACAAAGTTACGTGTTTCTTTTTTAACAAAACTTAAAAAAAGTTAATTAGCATCAACGCTTTATTTCTTTGGCATTAAGTCTAATATCATAATAATTATATCTTTTACACAGAATAATTAGTATATTAATACTGGATATAGTATATTAATACTAATTTGGATTTAAATACTAATATATTTAAGTTTTATACTATTCCATTTGAGTCGTTTTTTGCGACTTGTAAGCATTTACCATTAGTGAGTGCGCATACTGCCTGAAAATGTCGAAGGACGAAACCCAGGTTGCAAAAAGAAATAATTATAAATTAAATTAAATAAATAGAAGAGTAAATTTTATTTTTAAAGCGCGCGCACACAAGGGCGAGGGGGGGGAGGTTCGGACCCGGATATATAGTATAGGCACAGAACAGATAATAAATAGAATACCGATAGGCTATATTCAATACGCCGCATCTTGATGCAGGGTTTTGAATGTGTGAGTGTCCTATGAAAATGAAGCACGCATTGTGCACGCGCAATAGTGTTTGTAATACACCAACATTAAATGAGCGTAAATACATAAACTGAGAACAGTTTTCAGTATTCGACGTAAAACGTATTCTTGACACGTGTGTTAGTTTAACCCGGATTCTTCCTTACTCGAGTCGGTTACCTGCTATCGTCTTACCCGTTATGTATTTCAGTTGCGCGTAACAACTCACGCGCATTCCAGGTACATGTGACCTCAATGAGCCGTCCACATGTAATCGCCGCACGTCACTTCTCGCGTGCGGTCGAGGTACATGTGACTTCACTGAGCCGTCCACATGTAATCACCGTGTATCACTTCTCGCGCGCGGTGGAGGTACACGTGACCTAATTGAGTCATCCACATACACTCACGACGTATCGCAACGAGACACACATCATCCAGACAAGTTCTTAAGCAGGATACTCTAGAATCTCCTCTATATAATTAACGTTAAAATGTATCATTGTACTATTTATTATTTGCAGTGCTCGAAATGGAAAATTTCACGAACAGGAACGCTCTATAATTTTCCGAAAAAACGGTATGCTTAATTTTTTTCTTTACATACGTACGTACGTTGGATGTATAAATGCAACAATAAACTTTGAACTTATTACGTGGATGTATATTGAGCAAGTGGGCAAGGATTGTCAGCGCCGCAGGCGAAAGAACCTCGTCTCAACAAAGTATACCGTCAAGAATTGTATTATTCTTTACTCTTACTTTATCTACCACCCATAATCGGCAGGCATGTTACTTCTACCACCACTCGTCACTGCTTATAACTTATATTACTGTCTCATTTGGGATAGTTCAGTTTGTTAATTAATTAAACTTAAAAAAACAACATATCCACATACCTACCATAAAGATTCAAATTAAAAATTAATTTACATATAACAAATTTTACAGATTATAGATTCAAGACGAGCACAGAATATTAAAAAAAAATCAAAGAAATAGTATTAAAATAGTGTTTAAAAATAAAGAAATAGATGCAGCAACTATTAGAAAAAATAGTAAGTACCTATACAGAGACGAGTAAATACAAAATTTATACAGTACATATCTGTACACCGATAGAGCTAACTACGCCATTTAATTATTTAAGAAGTTATAAAACAAAGAATTTATAAATCGTTCACATAAACTCGTTCTCACGCAGGAAGAATATACCAATATCCGAAGCGTTTTTTGTGTGTGTAAGCGTTCTTAAGATAAATAAATTGGATAAAGCCATGGATGGCATCCACACAGCTTCAAACAAAGGATCCTCAAAGAGTTCTTTTGAACCTTCTCCACCATAAGGGCCATTAGGCCATACCTACTTCTAAGAAAAGCTTCAAGCCATCATCACCAAACTACGTAATTATAGCATTTTAAATTACCAATGGTGTATCATTAATTATCGGCTTTTGAGCTTTGAGAATCGATGTCTCCGCCGAATCTTAGGGGTACATTGGTACGACCGCGTTACAAATACCCGAGTTCGTGAGCACAGCAGCCTTCGGTGATTGAAGTTATCACGAAGAGACGATTTACGTGGCTGGGACACGTATTTCGGATGCCGCCAAAGAGTGCGGCACTTCGTACCCTTGTGGCACAGCCTCAAGAGTTCCATCGCCGTGGCCGCCTCTCCCTCACCCTGCAGCGGTGCTACAAAAACGACCTATTTGCTGCAGGTCTGACATGGCGGGAGGCGCATGGCGATGGACCGAGGGAAGTGGCGCCAATGCTTGCCCTATGCCCCAATATTAAGACATGACAGGGTAGAAGAAGAAGTATCATTAATTATATAAGATAAAACATGACGCAAGGTGCAACTCGAGTTGCTAAACACGATTCCTATAGAATAATATAAAATTGTCATTAATCAGTAGGTACCTACCTATATTCAACATTATAAGGACTAATATTGTAGTGTATGTATATACCTATACCATAGGCCCCACATCGTGAAGCTGGCCCCTAGGCTAGGATCTTTGGTGGGGTCCCCTTCTTATCGCTAAGAATAAAGGCAGTATGTACGGGGTAACTGTTTTATTGTATATTTTAAAATATCCATACGAATTATGGAGATGTCGAGTATTATTGATAAACAATTAAGAATTGTTTCGTATAACCACATAACTATAAATAATAGTATTGTAAGAAAATTCTTTTTTTTACTATTAAAGCAAATTTGTGATGTGTGTTTATCTCACGTATCTGGTCGATTCGCCTCGCCGGGCTCCTCCTGAGCACGGGCTCCCAGGCTAGAGCCCTCTCAGCCCCTCGTTGTGGAGACCATGACCTATATGTTACAATGATGATGCTTTGGTTACCATTATTGTAATATACGTACACTTACCACCTCAGATTAAAGAACTTATCACCGTATTTATTTAATCTATGACTACCATCTAAAATTATTTGTTGTCCGCACTGAACACGTACCTACCTAATTTGTGAGTGTATTTTAAACTAAACGATTCAATTTGTGATGTTTGTCCTTACCTAGTCTCATTAATCATTATAGTCATTATTATTGCCACGGTGATGAATAATGATAATACAGAACAATAATTTATTATTATGAAAGTAATAAAATTTTATTGTAGATGTTAAATTTTTAAAGTAGCAAGAACGTATGTAATTATAACACAATAGAAACGTCCCTTAAAAATAAACTAATTACGGTAGGCTATTCAATAGTTTCATACCAAAAACATTTTTGTAGGAAAATGGCATAATGGTGCATTCATTTATTATTTATTGTAAAAATAAGGGTTTACGAGTTTTACGACACGTCATAAATATTTTTTAACACGTTGAGTCAATTGTCGAAATGACATTGAATCAGAAAACCCTGTTTCAACTGTATTGTCGATCTTAAATGCTTATCGGAGTGAATTCTTAATGTTTTAGCAGATTTACACGAAGTACCTACTACTTAATTAAACCTTCATAAAATTTATAAATATCCACTCATATTTATCATTTTCAAAACGAAAAAATTGTGCTTGTGGCCACTGGTCAACAGCATTATATGTTAAATCAGTTTGGATACCAACGACAAAAAATATACTTATATGTAATATATAGAAAGGTATCGCCTGCTGAGATGTTTAACCAAATTTTAAGAGAAAAAATTTAAATAATACAAAATGTTTTAAAAAACAAGCGATTATCACTAATAAGTAGATTTTAGCGGAATTGTACGATTTAAATTACCAAACTTTATCATATTAATTTTACCACCGAAAATTTTGCCCGCAAAAATAGACGTGGGTATAAAATTAACACGGCGATTAGATGGCGATGAAAATAAATAAGTTTTATCACTCACAATAAAATATAAGTAATAAATTAGTAGGTAAGTAAATTCGCAATGCATACCAGTCAAAGGTAAAAGCGAGACTGTACTGAGATGTTTCATACTTTAGAAATTATTATACAAATATGTAGGTGCCAACTTTATTTTTTATTGAATTTAAGTTATTTAAGTACAAAAGGTTTTCAAACAATGTCAGCAAAGGCACAATTCTTTTGTAGCTTGCAGCTGTAGTTACTTTTTTTATGTAAGTATGCAATTATTTGTAGTGTTTAGACAATGCATTTAGACACGGATGTATCGACACAAAAAAGAAAATTGAAAGAAATTTAGGGATGTCATAAATTTTATTTTTAACCCTTGCATGCCCGGCATGACATAACTTCGTTAATTTTTAATTTTGAGAAAAACTTTAAAAGATACATTCACACATAAATATCTCAATCTAACGAACCGCAACGCAATTTTAAATGAATCCACGAGCCGGAACGGTATATTTTGGAATCCCACGAACCACAACGGCGCTCCGGTGCGTTCCTGTCCATTTCGAGCGCTGATTATTTGACAGGTTTAATGGAATACCTTGCCTTCGAAAAAATTCTGTCATTATAGGTTAATTAAGAGAGTCAAAATTACCATGCTGGACTATTTGAAAAAATGTGAAACAATTATATTATTATAGTGTTTGATTTTGAGTATTTACTGAGTAGATAAAGCTTAACATTCAGTTACTAGTTTTCCTATATGTAGAAGTATCCGTTACGAAATTTACGAGTCACATAATATAAGAAAACAACCGAATAAGCCTCAAGGTAAAATCATGTATAACAAGAAACTAGTGAAATTATACGATCTAATTTATGTTTCGTTCGGAATTATCGGGAAAATTCCATAAAAGTTCGCCTCGCGAAATTAGTTTATTTCTGGTAATAACGGAAATTTCATTTACGATATTTTTCTGGAGGTTTTTTTTTATTTAATACGTAACAGAGTTTTCACATTTTTATGTTACTACTATTTATAGTCAACGTGTTAGCAACAGAAGCCCCAATTTTACTTATATTATACATTTCACTAAGATGTATATTTTGTTTTATATAACGTATTTTTTTTTTGAATTATTAATAACCGTATCCTTGCTTTTTCGTACAAGGTGGTTTGTTAGTAATTTTTGAACGATCACAAACACCCAGGCTTTGAGAAAAACACATGTAATATGTTTTTGTCATGACCGGGAATCGAACCCAGAACTCTCGGGTGGAAGGCCAGCGCCTTAGCCACTGCACCACGAGAGCCGCAGAGTTTTATAGTTATTATGAGTTACTATATTTAAGTAATAATACCTATGTATTTAACATACACGATTTGAAAATACTTCTGAGAGCTATAATATTATAATATACAACACTAGAAAAAATCTTTTTGAAAAAAAATACGACATCCACCAGGTTTAAACCAGTGCCTCTGAGGATATCGCACATACGTGCTCTGACCACTAAGCTATACGTCTTGTATCTAATTGTGTTAAGACGATACATCAGTGAAACGGCAAATAATTTTCAACTATAGGCGCCACGAAATTTTGGACTCGCTGGCATTTGGAAAGCGAACGTCGAGGTGTGAATACGTCAATTTGTTTCGTGATGGCGACGGGGGTATTAATTCTTAAATCGTGTAAAGATGACTAAAAACGTTACCCATTTACTTGAAAAAGAAAACATTTCAATGAATATATTATTATTGCTACTAATAGAACATACGTTAAAGTGCCCACGACCACTCGTCATATATGCACAACCGTGGATATGTACGGCCGTTTTCTATGACGCTTTAAACGTGTCTGAAAGAAGTGATTTTAAGTGCTCATTTCGTCCCGAGACGGAGCCGCACGGGACTGATGCTGCAACCATGCACCGTAGTGCTTAAAGAAGAAAGTTAAGAAATAAAAATTTTGTTTTTTCGACTGGCTCTGCTGTCCGCTGACGTTAAGCGCTTTGTGTACCCGCATACTGAGTGTCACGAATTGAAATGGATAGCTACTAATAGAACAATAAACAGAACATTAAATGGACGCATGTAGGATTTATATGACAAATTATATTTCGTTCGGTTTGCGTCATTTGCACCCGCGACCCGCAATCCGCGCATCGCCTAGCCACGATCTTTTTAGACCATGTGTCAACTGAGGTATATCCTTAACGAATGTTTTTATAATACTGTATTCTAAAGAACTTTGCTATAACTGTGCTATTCACATTACGGTGACACGCATTTCACCAGTCATTTTAGCTATAGGTCAAGGGTTTATTTTTATAGAATCAATGCGTGGACTGTCTGGGCATGGAAAATGCAAGCGGACCCACCGGAAGAATGACGAGGCACAGTACGGTATTTTGTGGAGTACTTGCAGAATTCTGTGCCATTCCATTCAATTTCAACGTATACGAACTTTCATACCATGGAAAATATATATAGTAAGTGGTCATATTTGCGCATATTTTTAATATTAGCAACAAGCGGAAACGATGCATAATCAAGAGAACCTATTTTTTTCTATTGTGCATGTCCGATCCTAATATCATGGTTTGTATTAACAAATTTTTATTTTTACGAGAAATATATGTCAGCCACTTGCTCAACCTATTAGGCCCATACTCTGACTAGCCTAATTTAATCGACGGCTTTGCTATCTTCAATCCTTTTATGTAAGCTACAATATTACTATAAATTATATCAGTACCACCAAATGAACGATTAAGTTAAATTGAAACGAAGGCAACTAAAAAAAATGTGATTTCTTGCGAATAAATACTTCTTTTATTGATAATTGGTAAAAAGGTTTCAAGCTACTAACTTTTTTTTGTATTGCTTTAATAAAGGGCCTGGAATAGGCTTCATCCAATTACTTAAATCTCCGATGGACATTTTCCTCTTCTATAACTTAATGACCGAAGTTTTTTAAGTTACATTTATGGAGAAAAAAGATAGAAAAGATACCGAAATGTTATACAAATTCCATCAATGCCGAAGTTAATCCAACTTACCTTTTATTTGGGTAAAGGTACGGCCGTTCATAATAAGTTTTGTGAAGTTCGGATTAAAATGTATTGACAAAAAAGATATGACGTGATTAATATCGTATTGATGTAATATGCCAAAAGGGCGTACGGGAAATTTTGGCGAATATAAATTGAATTGTTTACGATGTCATCTTCAGTGTCTCAAAAATTTTGACATTGTGGGTCTATTCTATAAACTAAGCGGCTAACGACGGCTTAAGTAATAGGTTTTATCACTTTATCAGATTTATGTATTGAGGCGGTTAATATGTTACAATAATCGTAATATTTTTTTGCGTTTCCACCGTGTATACTTCTTCCTTCTTTCCTCGACGTTTCAAGCTCGTTGCAGAGGCCATTATCAAGAAATTATATGTTTTACGATGAAGTGTAGTGTATGTATATGAATGCAAACGTCGCTCTAAGAATGCCAAAAGGAATTCGATTATCTAAGAGCAAACGTTGCTCAGGGTAATGTGCCAATCGTTACGACCTGAGATACCGGATCGGACCGGTAGAAAAACAAAGATCTATTACGATAAAAAAACAATCGTGAAAGTCTCAAACATTATAATAATATGTTACAATAAGTTAACCATCTAAACTGTTGAAACTTTTTATCTCGCTCTAAAAATTACCACCGCAAAGAGAGGGGCTGTTAAAACATAGCATTTTTACAACGTTTTTATTAGCCCGTATTCTTGTCCGGTGGTTGTTTGTCCAGTACAAATCTTTGAATCAATTTTTAACTAACTTCCCGACTAGCTAAACATTTGAAACATTTAGAATATATCAGAACACAATGCCAATGCATTTTTTTAATACTTTTAGCCATCTTTAAGCAGAATTGAATTCATTTTCAGTTAATTCTGTTCTGTATGGAAAGTTATTTCAGAAAAATCCGTAAAAAGTAAAATATTATTATTGGTTGCTAAGGGGGTGGTCCTAGCAACTAAATTGTTAATATATACGTGCGTTACTATGGAAATCAAAATGACATTTCATTATTCTATATTTGTTTGTTTGTTTTTATTTACTTCATATCAAGTACAAGTTTGAGTATATCGAGCATAATAATTCAACAGAAAATTTAAAAACGTTGTACCTATATAAAAAATTCTTTTTATCTTGTAATTATTTGATAGTTTACACCTAGAGACGGTAGGTTATATGAAAGTATGGTGAAGCAAGCAAGTATGGTGAAAAAGTATGGTAAGGCAGGCTGGTAATCAATTTGCGGCAAAATTTCCACGTTAACATTTTTATATGGGTACGTTATAATGACTGAAGTAAATCCTCCGTGATACCCTGCATTTTTTTAATCGCGTCGCTATTTCTCGTAAGTTGTCCGCTATTGTTGGCCTGCTTCATTCAGTTGTATGAGAAAGCCGATTACTTGCCCCTCTTTTTATTTAATACCTCCATGGTTTACACGGTTAACTTATTGTAACAATAAATTAACCATTAAGAGTCATTCCGTGACAATTAATTTTGGTAGACTATTAAAGTAAAAACAAACGAATAATTAATAACACACACAGACACAAAATTTTTATTAAGTATTAGTATAAACAAATAGTTGCGTTAAGGTTAAATAAACTCAGTTTTATGTTATTCAGAAAACATACAAAATAGAATGTTAAAAAATCAGGTTCATTATGATTTAACAAATATTTAAATAGTATGAATGTTTGTTATTATACATATAAAAAATTAATAAAAAAAATTTGCTACAATCCAGTTACTTAAATTCGAGTATATCCGTCTAAATGTACTCAATGGGTAATTTTATTTTAGCCGTGATGTAAACACGATTGTATCGAACATGAAATTTAATGGCAAACTTTAAAAAACGCCCCGATACATAACCTAGCCACTCAAAACAATATTAAAGATTAAACAGTGGTTGACTAATGATGATTACTAAAAAAAAACTTAACCATTATTAAGGCATACGCTAACGATTAAAGCGACGTATGGTGTATACCCCCCTTCACATATTCAGCCCACACTACCCTTATATTATATTACACCCAATATGGCTCCCACGTTATTTGTTATTCATATACATAATATCATTTTATTATTATGGGAGAAATATAAGAAAGTCAGTTATAAATAATTATATTTCACGTGTGTCTATACAATAATTTGTTAAGAGAGTTTTTGTATACCTGACTAATATTTTCAATTTAATGTAATAAATTTTAAATACTGATATCATATATATGAATATCTAATTAGTAAACTCCGTTAATTCTCAATACGTTACAATTGTTCCCAGAATGGACGATTTTACACATCTTAAGTGTTGTATTTTTATTGTCTATAATTACTAATTATCTATTATTAGGTTTTGACGATTCACATATGCTTATCGAGTGTATTATTATTGATAAGGTAGGGGGATTTCTACAAACACTTCAACTATTCATAATTTGTTTGTTATAATATATTTTAAAGTTTTTACCTTTTTTATTGTATTGATTTGTTATATAAGTCAGAGTTAATAATTGTATTCGTTGTCAGTGTATATTTGCCTTTTGGTGAGTGTACATAGTGCCCGAAGATGCCGAAAGGCGAAACCCGGGTCGCAAAAAACGACTCAAATAGAATAATAGTACAAAACTTAAATCCATTAGAATTTAAATTCAAATTCCATCAAGTAACTTCGGTCAATGGTATTAATATTCTTATTGATATAAAATCGGTCTTGTTTACAAAATAACAAAAGGATTAATTATCCAGATAAATTAATTATTATTTTGATATGAATAATTCTGTCAAAAAAGTAATCAGAAAATTCGTGGCTGAAATGACAAGTTTTATATAAATAATTAATGCCATCGCACAGTGTTTTCCCAACTATAGCCAACGTGTTTCCTGTGCGCCTTTACCACCCTTGTTCCCAACCCTAAAGGGAATTTTAGGTAGCAGCGGAAAGCTCGGGGAAACCGAACGTTGGATCACGTCTCAACCAATCAAATTAGTGGCAATCAGACCTTGGAAACAATACGCACACAAGAATAACTAAGATATGTACATATCCATGACTCATATAGATAAGAGCTTTTATATTGTATAGGCTGTGACTGTGTTGGTGGAATGGTTTTTCCAAGCCAATTTCCCGATGAAATGATATGGTTTCTATATAGGCCGTATTCTATTGTAGATTGTAGTTCATCTATTTCGATATTTTATATACTTAGGTTGGTAAATAAGTTAGTTCATTAATTTTGTGGATTCTATGGTTACAAAAATCATAAAAAGAGTGTATTGTTTAAGCATTCACCGAATGAGGCTGTTTGTTTCAAAGTCAATAACGTCCATATTTTTCCCTATTGAGATATTCGAAAAGAACCGCCAAGCACTCAATATAAGTAGAATATTTTATTTTTGCATCATAAAAGTTAAAAAAACGAATAATAAAATGAAATGTAGGTGCATAAAATCATTAAAGTCAATTAAAATTCATCTTTAGAGTTAGAAAAATATAAAAAATAGCGGCTGAGTTTAATTCTATTTAAATAAAAAACTGAGCTTGATTTGATATTTTATGAATAAATATAATATGAAAGAAAATTACATACAGAATCAGAATCAAGAAAAATATCAAAAAAAGTTAAAATGGAGGTTACCGTCAATGAAAACTAATAGCCTTAAATTTATTATTATGTTTAATAAATTTACTTGGAACAATTATTCACCAGTCAATTAGTGCAATAACACTTACAATTTATAAATATAAATACAATATAGTATAAAGGGAATATCATCCAAAACCACGGGTGGAAGGAAATAGATTTTCTCGACTTTCGATACCAAAAAAACTTGCAAGTTTTGATCTATCCAGATCAATATCATGGTGCATTGGCGCTGTCAAGGCGCTGGACTTTCATCCTGGAGAGTCAATTAGTGCAATAACACTTACAAGTTATAAATATAAATACAATATAGTATAAAGGGAATATCATCCAAAACCACGGGTGGAAGGAAATAGATTTTCTCGACTTTCGATACCAAAAAAACTTGCAAGTTTTGATCTATCCAGATCAATATCATGGTGCATTGGCGCTGTCAAGGCGCTGGACTTTCATCCTGGAGCTCCGGGTTCGATCCCGGTGAGGTTACAATATATTTATATGATTTTCTCAATGCATGGAAGGTTGTGATTGTTTCACTTCTATTACCAAATATACTACCGTTTCACTACACTACTGTCATTAAACCTCTTGGCCTGTTTTAGTGTTATAAAGAATATATAATTATTAAAAAATAAATATAACAATCTTTCGGGTGTCTGATCTTCCGGTAGCTCTGCCGGCGTATTTAAAAAACTAAAATATAATATTAAGTATTTATCATTGTATAAGTTGTAATTTTGTAACAACATCATTGTAAATAAATGTTGCTGTTCTCTATACAACCCGTCGTTTTTTTGAAGTTATACTTCTTTTGGCGCGTTTGGGAAATCAGATCAGAGTGTATTTTTGGCGTCTGACATGTAACACATAATTTATTTTTTCACAAGAAAAAAAACGCCCTCGATTGGATTCGAACCACCGTTTATTCGGTTGTCAGCCGAACGCACGACCTTTACGCCACAGTATGATACTGCAATCGTGACGATTATACACTATAATATTATAGTTTAGAATGGTTCCGTTGCCTGGGTAGCGAATTTATTATTGCCATTTGCAATTCCTTACGTAAACAAACGATTAAACGTCAGTTAGTAATATAAGTTAAAGTGTATAGAAATAAACCAACGGTGTTCCAATAAGCGGTCCTTTTTCTTGAGAGTGTAATTTAACAAGATAATTAAGAGGTAGTCAAAGAATCTAGCTTATCACAAGTTTTGTTTTTGTTTTGTTACGCCAAAGAAGTAAAACTTCTAACGCGCGTACATAAGTACACACCGATTTTTTATGACACAGACCTAACAATACTTACAATATCGTCATCATTGATCTTCACATATTAACGTATCAGTGAAGGGTTGTTTTCGCTTTGGATTATCACTTAGCATTCAGAAAAAATGTAGGTACATAGCTAGATAAGTATATTTTACTTATATAATTTATACATAATAATATAATGCTGTGATTCACTATATTTAATTAAAACATGTCCTATGAGTAATAATATAATGGAGACATTTCTTATAGCAAAGAAATAATGAGATGACGTATAAAAGACATTCCTAAACTAAAGCATTTATGAAAAGATCTGAATAAAAGCCAAACAAATGACGCTGATGTTTCTATGGGTATTTCTCATATTAGTAATCAGTATAATAGTTAAATAGTTCTGTGATGCAATGTAACTAGTCTAATAATATGAGAGAGAAAATAAGAAAATGTATTTGTGCAATTCTAGATATATTTATATATAATTATAACTACTGACGTAGGTATGTAGATATATCTTTATTTAAAACTGATATTAGAACAACCGTGTCACTGACCACATATAAATATATTTATATTTTTTACAAAAATGCAGTAAGTGTTGTTATAGCTTTACAATACTGCTTACAAAAATAATAATATGCATGCAGACATCGTTACCTGAAAGCAACAGCGAAATCAATTTTGAGATAAGAATACCAATTGATTTCTGAACGTAATACCTACATAATGAATCAATGAGATTTTAAAAAAAATGTAATATCCCGTTTAAAAGAAAAATACTAATGTTAAATTTATTAAATAAAATGCTGTAACCTCAAAGAAACAGTGAGATAATTGAAATGACCCACTGTTGATAATGTTATACAAAAAATCTTTTTATTATCATGTATTATAAGCCGCATAAAAAACAAAATAAATATATTATAGGTAACAATTTGATTTGTATAAAACAAACATTAAAGCTCAATTATCTCAAAACTAGTATTTTTGACTTATCGCATTGTTATTTTCAGGTAGCGACATATTCTGAGTAGGTACACAAGACATCAATATTATTCTTTTAAAATTGTAGCCCATAGAGCATACAAAATATTTATATAGTCAGTTTACGTTGTTGCTTTGTGTTACGGCAGTCTTAATGTATAAAATACCTACTAATAATTTGATCGGTTAATCGAGTAAGATTTACCGGTTTCCAGTAATTTTACAAACGTGTGGCTACCCGGTTAACCAGTTTTGGTTTATTTGACTTAGATGAAATCAGCATTATCTATAAAAGTACAAGATTTACACAATGTATAAAAATGTTACACTAAAATAGTCTTATTTGTAAATTGGCATATTATAGCCCAACAATCCTCTTGTTACAATAGGTAATATGTTATTAATTGAGTTAGCATTTACTTGGTAGAATTCCATTTTACAAGAAATGAAAATATAAATAATATTAAATTCTACAGGTTTTTTTAAAAACTGGTTTTGTCGATAGCTATTTCGGTTGTAACACCATTATCAAGATTATTTAGATAGGCCGTTTGCCTTTGCTTAAATGTTACACGTAAATGTATTCTGTCTCTATCTATACATATAGTTATATAATGTTTGAGGCTTTCACGGTTGTTTTTTTTATCTGTATGATATATGTATGTATGATATACGTATAGTATTTCAGCAAAAGCAAACGGCCTATCTGAATAGTTTTGATAATGGTGTTACAACCTAAGAAGCTATCGGCAAAACCTTTTTTTAAACCTGTAAAATTTAATATTATTTATATTTTAATTTCAGGTAATATGTTGTTATTTTTAAATACATGTTTAAAGAATCAAAGTAGCCGAGTTAAAAGTGACTTTTGACCATATTGATTTTAAATAACAATAATAGGTTGTTAAAAACGGCAGGTAGGTAATTAGTATAATCACAGTATTTTAATACGACCTTTCAGCCCTTACTTATCCAACAAGAATCAAGGGAGAATTGCTCGGCAGGTATAGCAACGGTGTATTTGCTTATCAGATAACGGCGGCATTGTTGGCCGTGTCGACGACAAACGAAGAAACCGGTACTAATGCCGGAAATCGATCACGTCGTGAAATAAAGCAAAGGTTCCCGCGTAGCAATAAATACCGAGAGGGTCTACGGCAAGGGTTGGCACAATTTCCGGTCGGTATCAAAAATGTATTACCATCATTAAGAATTGTCGGTAAATCGGGTTTTATCGGTACCATTTATACAGAAGTTTGTAAAAAGTATTATCATTCTAATTCATTTACGAAAAATATATTTTTATAATTAATCATTAAGCAATCAATACATAATAATGTCTTCAAAAGTGACCTCCCACTGTGCTTAAAGCGCAGAGTGTTCAACCAGTGTGTGCTTCCCTTAATCACATATGCGTGTGAAACATGGACCCTAAGTAAAAGAGAGATCCAGAAACTTAAAGAAGCACAACGTGGATGGAGAGGTGCATGCTGGGCATAATGCGAAAGGACAAAAAGAGGAATGTGTGGATAAGGAAACAGACAAGGGTTTACAATGTCATAGAGTTCGCAAAAAACCTTAAACGAAAATGGGCTGGATACATAGCTCGAAGAATGGACAATAGTTAGACAAATTTAGTCATCCAAGAGGTACAAAATATCCGCAAAGTAGGACGCTGGATCGATGAAATGACAAATTTATGCGGAAGTACGTGGCAACGCAACGCACAGGACCGAGACAAGTGAAGTCAGCTTGGAGAGGCCTTCATCCAGCAGTGCATAGATTTAGGCTGATGATGATGATTATGACATAATATGAAAAATATATTAAACTTGAAAAGTAAAATAACCATTCTTTGCTCTAAAACGAGTTATACTATGGGCTTCCATATAACGGAGGATTTCAAGTCAAACAAAAGAAAATATCAAATGGGACCTTGCTCTGAATCCAAACACATACTGAAAAAAAACTGAATGCAAAGTATGGCTAGCTGAGAGTTTCGATTACTCACTGATGAGATATTAATATTATAATGTTTTCTGCTTATTAGGTATACAGATTTTATAATTTGTAAATATTTTAACTAATAATGTATTTTAGCAAGTATTTCTTCGTAACTTTGTGAGAAAGTTGACAAAATATGCTACCAATAATAATAAGTCAAATTACTAGTGTTACTAAAAGCAATATTGTTAACCCTTGGTGGATCTACGAGAAACTGGGGTCTACGCCGTAGCGTTTAAGCACTGGAAATGCTACAGTCGTTACTGGTAAACGATATGGAACCCCTTTGTCGTAGCGGAGACGCCATGCTCGATGGTGCCGTAGTATTTTTGGGTAGTTCTTAGAATGAACATTATATTTATAAAAAAAATTCAATATAATTATTTAATTTTATGGTTCAATTCATACATTTAAAAAATCAAGGCACCTAATTTTACTTAAATCTCTTACATGTTTAATAAATAAATTAGGTATAACAAACTCTTTGGCTAAAAAAGAAAAATGTACAAATAACCGTAGTCAATGCTTATCGGTACCAAGAAATTCAGTAAATAAAAGTAATTGAGAAATTCTGTCTTCCAAACGTTATTATTTTTTACATATAATATTGTGAAATTTGTAATTATTTATTATGTATAAATAATTACAAGATAAAAAGAACTTTTTATCTACCATGTTTTTAAATTTTCTGTTATTTCATATAAACTTGACAATTCTATGTATTATTAATACTTTTTTTCTGCTTGATAGAAATACTGAATAAATATCAAATACTGAAATGTCATTTTGACATTTCATATTGATTTCCATAGTAACGCACGTATATATTAATAGTTTAGTTGCTAAGACTAGACACACAAGAAAAAATTTGTACTGGACAAACAAGAATACGAGCTAATAAAAACGTGGTAAAAAATGACATACCATGTCATTATGTCGTATTTATTTATCTATTTTATTGCGTGTCTGGAAATTTGTACGTATACAATTGACCGTATGACACTTCTCCGTAAGTTGTTGTTCCGTAACATGTGTTCGTATAGCATTTAATTAAATGACGAGTTATTCGTTGAACATTTTACCGTGGAGTATATTGTACGTATATTACAAAATGTGACGGTAGTTTCTAGATTGTATAAGAATTTTATAAACACGAAAATTTAAATACAAAACAAAATACATACATTATAACAATTGATATTTGTTTTACAAAGTAAATCATTTTAATATTCATTTATATTAATCCATGTTCTGTTTATTCATGAAACCGTTTCAAGGACAACGGCTCACGGATAAGTGCCCTACGGCCAATTGCATACGTACAACTTACATATTGTAATCACTTTTTTGTGGGGTGCCATTCAATTGGATTTCGATTGGAAATTCTGTAGCCAGAAAATAGTATGTAGACAAAATCAAGTCTACGGCACGATTGTGAAAATGCCTTGTGGAAAGAAACAAAATGGAGAACAGTTAAGATACTTACAATTAAATAGATAGGTTTAAAATCGTGAGTATCTATTAAGAGAAGACATTCCGAAAATAAGAGTTAAAAATTACCAAAAGAATATTTTGTCAATTACATAAATACGTATTTAATAGTTAAATCAATTACTATGTAACCTAATGAGATTAATGTAAGTGGATTTAGTACTATGTATGTTCATTCAAAACAGTTAACACGATGAAAGTTTTAAAATACAAGGTGTGATGCTCAACTTACGGCCAAGACATACAGCGCTGCAAATCGACACAGGCTGCATCGTTCCAACGCAGGTATCATTTAACTTTAGATAAATCCAATTGAAATCAAATCACAGTTTAGGATTTTTTTTGCAAATTGAAGTGCCGTGAGTCTTATGAATGGCTAGATTGCAGCTGTATTGCACTGCATGGTGCAGTTAAACTGGTATCTCAATGGTAAACACAAATATAAAATATAATAAAAGTGTAATAATAATTTACTATACGCACTTGCATTCTGACCCGCCCAATTTTTACAAGCGACTTGCACGAGTAGAAGCAGGGCGCGTGAGGGCGTTTTTATTAGGTCGATTTTTCTTGTCTTTCTTCCGGCGAGTACACATTTCCGATCATGACTCACTAACGACTGCTTTGTTGTTTGGAGTTAGGACTCAACGACAATATACGTAGAATTAAAACCAATTCACCTAAGAATTCAAATCACTCACCCATTCACATACATATAAAACAAATACGCAATAATAAATATATATAAAATTACTTAGCATCACTAAGTTCTTTAAAATTTATACAATAAAATATATAATATCTAATACTATCTTTGTTATATATTTAATTAAGCTATATTATTAACCCCATTCTTAGAATCATTGCATGAAAACAAATGTTTAAGATACTACTTGTATTCGCTGTATATTTAAAATGCACTTACGTTGTTTAAGTATACTACTAGAGTTGTTGTATACTTAAGTCAGTAAGGTAATTAATAATTACAAATGGAGACGGAAATTACTTAACATGCACATGTAAAGGGGTATTGCTTTGTGAATTAACTTTAGACTGAGAGGTTAGTTAGTAATTAAGCCTGGACATCTATCGATTAGTTTATTCACTTTAACAAATTGTAAATATAAACGAAACTAAGTGTTAGCCGGCTATCACATCTAAACTCGCCTTGTCAAATACTCCGCAGATTGGTCGAATGCGACTTTTTAGTTTGAAAAAAAAAACATCTAGTGCTGCTATCAACATATCGCATGCTTCTCGGGCTGCAAGTCGAAGACGCCAGAACGCATACGAACACCTACTAATTGGTCATTCCTATACCGGTTCGCCGATCGCCGCAACCAAATATCTATACGTTTCGAGAGGTTATGTGCGATTGTCGCTAGGTTTGATTTATGGTTGTGCGGAAGACGGGTGAGTTTAAATGTGAACGCCGGCTTATGTGTGAATTTAAAAAAATGTATTTCGTATTCTGGATAAGAAATAATAGAGTAGTATAATAGGGGATTATAATATTATATTCTAACAAAAAAATGGACGATTTTCACAAAATGCCGACAACATTTAAATTATGAAATTCACATCGAAAATGGAAACTGTCAAATGGTAGGTTTTCACTATTGAAAGAAATAGTTCTCACACAAAACAAATATTAAGTAGGTGTATCGAGGGATAAAGGGAGGATTAAATTAATTAAAAGAATATAATAACACAAGTAGGATGCTTAACAGTATTGTACACACATATTATATTTAATTCTTCAGATACAATAGTATTAACAAACTCGTTAAAAGAAAAAATGAGCATTTTTATGAAAGGTTATAATTATTATATAGATAGAGCATAAAAAATGACGAAAATTGCAATGACGTGACCATAGCCGAGCATAGGGACCATAGAGTAAGTATTATTTTGCTTGGTGAAATACTGTTTCGCTCTGTGAATTTCCTACTTTTTATATGGGACTAGTTGTCAAAACTAATACCCCGTTTACGCGTGCAGGTATTTACTGTTGACAGAAAATGTATGGGGCAAGATTGCATGCATGAATCAAACAAGTTTGAAAGCTTCTGAATTTTCATGTGACAGTATGATTATTTCAATCTGCGCCTGCGTAGTAGAACGATAGTAGTGAACTTGCCGGCAAAAAAACGAATTTTCAGGTTGACCGATTGTCACTAGCTGTCAAACAGTACGAAATAGTACCATAAAATGACGATATCGCATCTCGCTCACTCTTAAAGAATGAATTGGAGAGACAGTCAGCACTTTTACGTGTAGTTATTGTCATGATAGTATAAAATAAGCACTATTGCCGCCAGTAAATCCAAGGACGTGTGCAGGGGGTCTAGGACGATTTGGCGCCGGACAACTGAACGCCACGCGATTCGAAAATATATAGACGTTAGGTACTTAAAGGTACTTTAAAAAAATATATTTAATACTATTTTTTATATTTAAATTATTATATTATGATTTAATAGTTGGTAAGAATTTAAATATGCAGACGTAAATAATGATTTAATCGTAAATATGTTTAAGTTCCAGCAAAATAAGAGTTTATTTATTTTATATAAAGCCTTAAGCATGGTAATTCTCAATCCGCAATAAAAAAAATATTATGTTAAGAGTGAAATGAATTAAAACTACTAAGTAGTACATAGAAACTGATTAAAATTCCTCGTCTACGTTCTGTATACGTGTCTACGACAGTGCGGCGTCCAATTGTCCTGGCGTCTAGTTGTCCCATTCCTTGTGCAGGCGCTATAAGTTTACTCAGATTTTTAAAAAGTGATGCGTTACTTTTGTGTGGTATTAGTTGTGAAAACTATATTCTAAATGTTTTAATATTTTTTGTTGATGTTAATTTTGACTAACGCGATGTGTGATTGACTCCCACGTGTATTATATGAAAAATAAATATTGTTATCTGCTCAATTTAATTTATTTATTCCAATGGTGAGTGGTTTCCGACTGTTAGTTTTAATGCCATTATAAAGCATTTTAAAAATTCTCCTATACATCCAATTTAGTGGACATATTCCAGTTTTTTTATGAGTGATGAAACTACGCAATATCAAAAGTAATTAGGGAGTAGTGGCGAAGGGTGGAGGTAGGCTATTAAGATCAGTCATAAATTATGCACACTAAACTTTGTCAGTCATACGAATTTGCTTTCATTGAAATAAGACTACAATTTACAGACGATGTTGATTAGTTTTTAAAATTCAATTAAAACCTGCGAAATCACGCCATAATAAATAATAGTAAAAAAAATACTTGTCTATCTATAAAATATCTAAAAATATGCAATTAAATCATACATAGCTTTAGATATTTTATAGATATAATAATATTTTTTATATCTATTATAGTTATATTATGGTTGATGCAGGGTTTAATGAATTTAATAAAATGAACCAACAATTAATATGTGTAACATGACGTATTCTTAATAAAACGAAAATAAATAAGTATGAATGAATAAGTATGCACAATTTTGTCGTATCGCCTAAAGTATAACAAAACTATTATGGTTTGGTTAAGTCAGGATTGTCTTGATTTTTAAAAACTAACCAACACCGTCTCTAAATTGTAGTATTACTTCAATAAAAACAACTACGTATGACTAACAAAGTTTAATGTGCACTATTTATGGCGGATTTTAACAGCCTACTGCCACACTTCGCTACTGTTAGGGAGCAATTGGTGCGTACTTTCGTTCCAGACCTACGCCGTGTAATTTCAGCGATACCTATCCGGAAGCTTGGTCGATCGTTTGAATTATTAATTTCCCTCTTTGTTACCCTCATCCAGAAGTGCAGTGGCTCCGATGCATAATTAAAGCTGCCGTCAAGAAGAGGCGTCGTTGTAGGAGCGTCCGTCATGGCGGGCGTCGGACAGATAGGCCGGAAAATGCACCGAAAACTTTCCCGACCGCTGCAAGAAAAACGGCGGCTATTTCGGGACGAGGTGTCAGACGCTATTTTATTATTGATAAGGCGGTGGTGAATTTTTAATGTGAAACTTTTTTAAGAGTTTCCCGTGTAATTTACTCTTGAGTGTATTAGGGATTACAATCTTAAATATATTACCGGGGATAGAATAATAGACCAAAATTACACTAAAATAATCACTAGATAAAAAGAACCTATACGAAGAAGAGACAATCGTTGGACAAATCTAGTCATCTGCTGGATCGATGAAATGATAAAGTTCTACGGAAGTACGTGGCAACGCAATGCAGAAGACCGAGAGAAGTGGAAGCAGCTTGAAGAGGCCATCATCCAGCAGTGGATAGATTCAGGCTGATGATGATATTATGTGCAATGTCTCATCAATAAATTTAAGACGAGTTATTCTTCGGTTACCTACCGATATGCAATCGAATATAACTGCAGTTTTGTTATATTTAACTAATTTTGATGCAGTTTTAGAACCAATACCGGAATCTTACATAACAAAAGCAATATTGCGTAGTATTTTGATATAAAAATACGCATTCCCACGCCTGACACAGGTATGTGTTATTTGGGCTCAGACCTTCATAAATTCAATTCAGAAAGTAAACAACGCAGGGCAGGGGGGCAAGAGGGAGTTTGGCCCGTGTTTACGTGGATTTATGCGTTTCGAGCCAGGCTGTATATTATATTCGTTGACAACTTAATGCCATGCTTGTTTGTTTTGAGCACGACTTTTTAATCAGCCTGTAGGAGGATAATTCCTGACTGTCCGGCGTGGATTTCAAACGGGACTGTTTTCATAAAGGCTTTAAGAATGAAAGCTGCAGAAATTAACGAATTTTGAAAGGAAGGTTGTGAAAAAAATGTTTACACTTAAACCACTGATCCGTGCATATAATTTAATATACAAGTGTTGGTAGCATTATTGAAGCATAGATTGGAATTAATAATCAGTTTGCAGGAGTTATGGAATAAATTACTTTTTTTAATAAACGATTTGTTTTATTTAATGAATAATATTTACTCTAATTTTCGAAAGACTGAATACCCCTTGTCAAAAAAAAATTGCATATAGGTACTGTAATAACAATCGAACTATATTATTTTTTTTCCTTTTTCAGTACATAAACAAAATAATAATAAACGAAAAATAAAATTCATTCATTTATAGTCAATGAGAAGAATGAAATTGTTTATGTTCAGACAGAACGACAGATCATCGTAATTTGGTTACCTGGTTTTTCAATCTGAGAGATGCGATTCCACATCCAAAAGCCTATTCTTTTTTTGACTTAATGTCTACAAATGCTGAAAAACCAACTTTACATAGAAATGAAGTTGGAAAAGGCAAGATGTATTTCAGGACTTTCTCTGTTAAACTGGATACACATCTTGTATTTGCAACCAGAATGATGTTAAAGTGCACTCCTTATATTTATTTTTCAAGAACCGTCTGAAGTTAATTCCAATTGGTCTTCTTCCGCATGCGATAAACCTTCTAGTATGGATGTTGTATTGATGTCATATTAATGCTTGTTGCACCAGGCGCAGCCAAAGCCTGGTGCAGCGCATACCCCTACCTAACTCTTCCCACACCCCAGTGGGTACGCGTACTGAAACTAGTTTTATGGAAGAGTTTAAAATTCATGTTTTGTTGCATATTCTCATTCTTTTGTTTTTCCAATCAATATTATAAGGGTATTCTATGAGGATCAGTTAGTACTAATTACAACATCTGTCGGATTCCGGATTGATCTGAATTAACACAACCGCCCGGTTTTCACGTCATTCTAGTTTAGCATTCCGGCCGTGTCGGATATTCCGGCAGGGTAGATAATCCCGCGATACTATTGGCTAATACAATTAGCGGAGGACGTCTTGGGCCTAACGAGGCGCCCGGAAGCGTTCGTGACACATTCGGGTGACTTCGGATGGGACGAGTCACGCGACGAGGCACCTGATGCGATAAACAGCGGGGGACACGTGACACAAATGTTTAACGATCTTTGGCGAAATAATTTAATTAGTAATTAGCGCTGAATTTTGATACAGGTATCTCTGAAGTTTGTCACACATTCGTTAATTTCAGTGACGAATACTTTACATCGAATATGACAAAATACACACAGGCCAAAGAATGTAAGCTGTACATGAACCGTTTTTAAATAAAAAAAAATAATTAGGTTAGGTACATGAAACACGCGTGTTAACATGATCTTACTCCCTACTTCATTTATTGTTTGTCAATGTATAGCTACGGCCGTATGTTGTAGCGTAGCCACTGGGAAATGCCAATAGAAATGGCGTATTTCAAAAAAATACTACCTTATTCTTGGGTCAATAATTATTATAAAGCAAACATTATTCGTAGAATGTTTATCACATTTGAATGGTCAAAGAAATAGCTTATAATCAGTAAAATTACTTAAAATTATCTTTAAATGTGTAAATCTTGCCCATTTTTTGAATAACAAAATGTCTAATTCTTGTGAAATTTGGGATCACAGAGATTATCAATATAATTTTTTATTGTAAATATTTCACTATAATAATGTCGACATAAATTTTGCTAATGGTTTTATAAATGCGTTTAAAAATTAATAAAATAAATATAAAAAATCTAAACACCACTTCACATGTACGTACTGAAATATGACTGTATTCAAAAACATGACAGCGAGAGGTTTAAAAGAACACTATTTTATTTAAAAAAAATACTTTATGCAGTCATCAAATGTTTAAAATATATAAAAAGGATAATAAGGCTTCAAATTATGTAAATCGATTATCTACAACGTTTAAGGAATGTCCAGGAACATGCTTTGAAAATAGCATAAAAGCTCCATTTTGATGTACGCTGAGCATGTGGGCCGTTAAGTAAATACAATTGACATGTAAATAAAGAAATATCTATCATTATAATATACAACTAGTGCAGATCAATCAAATAATTAATGATATTATCAGAAAACAGAGACATTTATACAATTTAATTAGATTTTTTCAACTGTGATGTATATGATAAAATATATGAAAACCGGTTTCCACAACTAGTGGTAAAATAAAAATATGTCTGTACATTATAGTGACATTTGTATATAATTTATGTAATAATAACTAATTTCTATCAGATTATATTACTTATTATGACTGTCAAATGTATGAAAAATTGTGACGACGTCTGGAGGTGAAATAAAACCATATTATTATTTTTTATACTTACTTACTGAATTGTAAACGACGCAGTAAGGCTTTGAAAAGCAAGATACAGGTAATAATTGTCTACAATTATATTGCAGACACTCGCGTGAGTTTATTTGTTTTGTTGAAAGTCACTGATAAAAAATAATACAAAAATATAATATTTTTAACAGTTAAGTACTAACTATACTAAGCCCGAGAGGTGTAGTAACCGAGTGAAAACCTCATTTTTTGTAAGAGGTAAACAAAAACTCAACTATTTTAGTCATGTCGAACATCAAAATTATCTTATACATTATAAAGTACGTTCGTCATTATTTTTTGAAACAATTAGTAAACTGTTCTGGATTTGTGCATGCGTACAAAAATATTAAATCGACTTGTAATGCTACAAACATAAATACACTTGTAGCGCCTGTATACGTGCATGGATTTACTTGCACCAATAGTGTGTATTTTAAACTATCGCGATAATAACACGTAAAAGTGCTGACTGTCTCGCCAATTTCATTGTTCAAGAGTAAGCGCGACGCGATGTTATCATTGTATGGTACTATTTGACAGGTCGTGAAAATTAGTTAACTTCAAAATGAGTCTGCATGGTGTAGACTGTAGATTGTTTTTTTTACCGCTTCTATCGTTTTACTACGCACACGCAGATATCACATAATTGTCGCGTAAAAAATCAGAAGCTTTTAAACTTTTTTTATTCATGTATCCAATCTTGCAATTTGCACGATAATACGTGTTTACATGTGTATTGTTTGGTCATGGTGGCGATAATACGTACTGTCAGCAATAAATCCATGCACGTGTAAACGGGGTATAAGACAAGTATGGATTCATTTACTGTCACCATCTCAAAATATACTCCCTCAAAAGATGTGGTGCATTTTTATTGCTTGTTTTATTATCTTTAATCAAATACAAGCCACGTACAAATCATACAACTATTTACTAGACAACATGATGTTATAATGAATAAGTGTGTTAGAAAATGTCCGTGGGAAAAAGACACGTTTCAAAGTATGTTTGTCATAAATCAATCCATGTAAGTGAAAACGTATGCTGTCTCCAAGTTTTTGTGGCGGTGGGTCTTTAACATTCTACCTGTAAAAAACATTTCAATTCTACAATTGATTGTGATAAAAATTAGACACATAATTTATTAACATAATTTGTATGGCGTAGTATTGATTATTATGATAACGAAATAGTTTTACAACTCTTTCTTGTTTTCATCTGTTCACTGTATTAGCCAGGGAACTCAGAAACAATGGGAACTGAAATACATAACGGGTAAGGCGATAGCAGGTAACCGACTCGAGTAAGGAAGAATCCGGGTTAAACTTACACACGTGTCAAGAATACGTTTTACGTCGAATAGTGAAAACTGCTATCGGTTTATGCATTAACGCTCATTTAATGTTGGTGTATTACACACACTATTGCACGTACATAATGCGTGCTTCATTTTTCGAAGGACACTCACACATTCAAAACACTGCGGCGTATTGAATATAGCCTATCGGTATTCTATTTATTATCTGTTCTGTAGTATTAGCCATATCAGTGTATTTCCCAAGCATAATTGATTTACATGTCTGTCTGTAACGCATAAATTGTTTCACTATGACGCACGTAAATTTGTTATCAAAAAAATTTGCGTCTTGGTTGCGCGATCGCATAGTAAGAACACCAACGTTGCACTCCTCTCAATCGCGGAACACTTAATCGCTTAGTCACTTATGACGTCTAATTTGGTCATGCGTTTCTTAACCCATTCACTGTATTTTATTAAAATCAACGCGTTCTTTATATGACTATTTAATATTGTTATGATATAAAAATAGTATCTACCTAATATTGTTAACTGAAAAGTATACAATTAATGAGTGCATCGACGAGAATGTTGACAGGTGGCAATATCACCTGGTAATTTTTCTAGTAGATACATATAAGCGAATATAATCCTTTATATATTTTATAAATGTTATTTTCTACTCTCATTTATATGGTGTAATATTTATAAATCATGACACAGCTATTACTAAACCAGACGCCCAAAGGAGATTCATATGTAAAATATGAGGACCTCATTCTGACTTCTGATAATATAGGTTGTAGATTAGTCATTATAAATGAGTCACCTGCATTTGAACATAAGGCTTTACGTAAATTACATAAAATTTTATATATCGTTCGTATGATTCGTTCATTCGATTCATAAATATATTTTTTTTGCAATGAAATCACGCAAAATGTTCTGATCTGCGTCAGTTTTCAGAGCGTTTACGAAGTATCTTATGACTCCCTCCTATCTTCAGAGTATTTTATGAAAGACGTTAGCTGAATGGAAACATAGTTTATAGCCACGACATCTAAATCTAAAAGCCTATGATTCACATGTCCAGGAAATTTTATAGGGAAATTTTTCCTTTGATAGGTTGGAATAAAGGCGCTAATTGTCTCAACGTTAGACATTTGGCAAAATATATATCATAACATTACATAAAATAAATATTAGAACGCACCATTCCAAAATCGGTTACATATAAATTGTACGTATTACATTTCAATGTCGCACAGTTCTCTCTATAGCACCGAGATGACAAAATTACGCGTTGTTCGTAAAGCATTTTCATAGCCAATTTTAGCAAAAATTCATGAATTTAAGAATTAAAACCTAACCTAACCTACCCTAAAAAATGATCCAGTATATCGGCTATTTTCAAAATTTGTTTGCCGTTTCCTGTAAGCCGACAACGTGTTTTATTTAGACTTGAATTTTATCTCAGTACTATAAATATAACCCAAAGTGGTTGGACGGTTTTTAATATACGACCATATATTACGATAGACCATTTCACGGTGAAGTGTGATACGGCGAACTGCACACGCCATTGCATTTGTATTAAAGAATACATAATACAGGAAGAATGCAACAAATTACATACTATAACTATGAATTATTGACTATGTATGGTTTTAATTAATTGTTACTGCATATTGAACCACCCGCTCGTAAAACAAAACGTGGCGTTCTCCCATACAAACCAATCAAGCGAATAATGTGATTAGTGAAAACGTTGCGTAGGTAACGAGTATTATTGTACCGAGTATTAACCGTCCGCCCACCTCTGTTGATGATAGGGTAATGCTAACTGCATGTCCAGGTGATTTATGATGACTGAGAATAGCCCAATATAAACGTCACGTCAATATTAATAATTGAAGGGAAACGACCAGATGCAAGTGTGGTTTATTTATCTAGTTATAATTCGATATTTTGAATAACTGTAGTGAGTAATCGGTTATTTACGGGTTGGGATGGCATACTAATATAATAACATAATAATATGAATACTGCATTAATATAAATTGAAAAATGATAGTTAGTATAGATAGCACGAAATTGAATTGTTGTTTTTTAGTGGTTAATTATTATATTTTATTAGTTAAATAAATGCACGAACTTCTGAGCGTAGTTCGTTATTAGCATTTTACTACTAGCAACTGTAAGTGTTAACCAGTAACGAAGGGTGGAGGTAGGATGTTAAGATCCGTCATAAATAGTGCACATTAAACTTTGTTAGTCATAGGTTTTTATTTTTATTGAACTAAAACTACAATTTACAGGTGGTGTTGGTGAGTTTTTAAAAATCAATTAAACCCTGACTAAACCAGACCATAATAGTTTTGGTATTTTTGTGCGATACGACAAAATTGTACGCACTTTTTCATTCATACTTACTTGTTTTCGTTGGATTAAAATGACATAATATTACACATATTGTTGGTTAATTTTGTTAAATTCATTAAGCCCTGCCTAACAAAACTATAATAGATAAAAAAAATTAGATATATATAATAGATATAAAATACCCAAAGTTTTGTATGATTTAATTAAGTACCTAATTTAGATATTTTATAGATAGACGAGTATTTTTTGCCTATTATTTATAAAGGCTTGGCTTCGCAGGCTTTGTTTGAATTTTAAAAACTAACCAACACCGTCTGTAAAAATTGTAGTCTTATTTAAATGAAAACAAATAAGTATGATTGATAAAGTTTAGTTTGCACTATATAGGACTGATTTTAACAGCCTACCTCTCCCCTTAGCTACTGGTTAACACTAACAAACCAGGAGATCTACTGCCCACATTGATTTTTCTTCATTGGAAAAGGAAGAAAGAATGACCCAAATCAATGTCAATAAACACGATATATATATCAGTGGCGAGGGGTGGAGATAGGCTGTTAAGATTCTACATAAATAGTGCACACTAAATAGTATCATTACATACTTATTTGTTTTTTTTTTAGTTAAGGCCATGCATTAGTTGAGGCACGGTCTAAAAAGATCGTTCCTAGGCGATGTGCGGATTGCGGGTCGCGGGTGAAAATGACGCCTGTCAAACGAAATATTATTTCTCATATAAATCCAACATACGTCCATTTTATGTTCTGTTTATTATTCTATTAGTAACAATAATAATATATTCATTGACATGTTTTCTTTTTAAAGTAAATGGGTAAAGTTTTTAGTCATCTTTACACGATTTTAGAATTAATTGGCTCGTCGCCATCACGCAGCAAAGTGACGTGTATCTGACTTCACGTTCTCTCAATGAATGCGAAGCAAGTACAACATTTCGTCGCGCGTACAGTTGAAAGTTATTTGGCGTTTCACTGATGCGTCACCTTAAGAATATAATTTGCAGATGATGAAACAGGTCTGGATATAAGCATTTGCTAGAGGAGGCCAAGAATCACATAGGGTTATAGTGTCAGTTAGTTCAGTAATATAATAAAATAATTTATGCAGTCAGTTAGGTCAGTTGAGATCTAATATTGCACTTAAGTATGTGTTTTAAATATATAAGTATTTTAAAATGTCTAGTTTTACGGGTAACATTATAAATTGTTATGCAACAGATACACAGCAACGGATTTTTTTTAAAGAAAGCAATATATTTTGAGCGTATGTTAGGTTTATAAATGTTTAGGAAAATACATAATTCAAACTAATCGATCAATTTTATCGTCAGTGAGCTTTTGAAATTTCATCGATTTGGTGTGTATCTATTAATCAGTAGTAATATCGGATTATCTTCTTATTTCCCGGAAGTCCTGACAAGTGTGTTTTCTCTACAGCCTACCTCTTTCCAAAAGTCACCCTTCGCCACTGTATTATGATAATAATAAAATAATATTTATTATTTCCATAAATTGTCGATTTTAAAGTTAATCGGTTTATAAAAGCTACAAGAGATACCTATATGACCTCATTGTTGTTTACAATACAAAAACAGATTTGAAGGCATCGATATAATGTAATGTAATATTATTACAAAAGATACATTACCTAACCTACTTGCATGTAACAATGTTTACATAACATATTGTGACAAAATAATATTATTATTACTGTCCTAAAAATATCGACGGTTTGACCAGTACAAGTTATAAAAATGTTTTAGTGCCCTTGGTATTGTTTAGTACCTACTAAAAATTAAACGAAAAGTGGTCTACCGTATTTCGTATTCGAAATAAGCTTCTTGCGGGAACAGTATGCTACGAGTATTTTGAAAATAATATTATGTTAGTATGTTTGAGAACCGATTTCAAAGCTTCTGAAACAATATCTGAAAATATATTTTTTACGATAACATTCTAATTTCAAATTATTATATTTTTTCCCACATTACCTACCATTTATTATTATGTAAGCATTCAAAACACATTATTTTGGCAGCTACTTATTTTATACAAGATTTAAAAAAAGAAACAAATGAATATCGTAAATAATCTCACTTGCATACAAACTACGTTTACATGACAATTTATTCTCTAATAAATGTTAGCAAATGCAATTTTTAAAAGAAGATTTTGTTTATTTATTGCCATGATTTTTAAAACAACTTGTGTGCCCTGAGAATTTTGAAAACGTTTTTTTTCTGTCGACTTCTAATAAATTTTCATTCAGTTTTTTTGCCAGTAGGTATATATTACCTAAGAATTGCCATCTAATAAAAATGCGTGTGAAGTGGGCAAGATAAACGTTATTAAAAATAAGGTATCATAAATAGTTTTTTAACATATACCTACCTATATAATATAATTTCACTTTATTCCACTATAGATACCAATTTCATTTTTTATTAGCAAATAGAAAATTTTACACCACACATTTGCTTCCATAGAAATTTGTTCCGTGCAGTTATTATTATTAAAACAACTGGATAGGTGGCAGTGTCACCTGTCAATATTTATGTAAATGCGTTTATCGCAGATCAACAATACTATATATTATAACTAACGATAATAATAGGCAAAGTAATATAGGCCGCACGTTAAAAATATGCATAGCTAAAGAACGCGTCGATTAGAATACCAATGTGTGTGAGTAACGTGCATGTACATGACTCAGCAATTAAGCACGCATGGAAGGGATGCAACCTGTGTTCTATTTGTGCGATCGCGCAACAAAGTCGCAAACTCTTTCGCATGCAGAATTACGTATAAATATGTAACCATACCAACGTACAGAATATTTTGTATTACTACCAAATTTGATTGCACTAAAAACGTTGCGAAGTCAAAATAAAATGTTCCACGTGGGTGTTCGATAGTGATTTTAAAAAAATGGTTACGAAGTGTCTTTGATATTTAAATGTTTATCTTTCAAATAGGGACTGTGTGCTACAGTTTGGGTAGCACTGATCTAGATTAGCCCGTCAGTGGCGCCATTACGGCTAATGTGAATTTAAACGCCATCATAAGGTATAATGCAGCAAGTAGGCGCCTGCTAATATGTACCTGACGTTAAACAATAGCCATTTCTATGACAAGTGAATACCTTCTATTAACATAACTATATTTTATAACTAACAAAACTAAGAAGTTATTTTTTGCTTTGATGCAATGCAATCTCTACTGGATTTATTGCCATTGAAAATGAAATATCTTGCTGACACAGTTTCTAGTACCGGAAACTATTATTAACTTATTAAATATCTTGGTTTCGACAGTGTCCGGAATCTTGTGCGTATGCAGTTCGCCGTATCACACTTACCGTGAAATATTGTATCGGAAATATATAGCCGCATATTAAGGACCGTCAAACCTCTTTGGGTTGTATAGTACTGACATAAATTCATGTCTAAATAAAACACGGTTATTGTCAGTTTACACTTTACAGGAAGCCAGCAACAAACAAATTTTGAAAATAGCCGATATACTGGATATTTTTTTAGGTTAGGTTAGGTTAGCTGACGTTTTCATTCTTGAATTCATGAATTTTGCCAAAATCAGCTATGAAAATTGAATTAATATTCGTATCGAATATAATAAAATTGGAGACCGTATAGTATACGGTCATCTCTTTCCGATAGAAAGCTCACGGTGAACTGTGCCACGGTTTACGCACAATTTACATGTAACCGGTTTCGATCTTGATATGATCGAGGAAATGCTGAGGAATATTATCGCTCTATTGTTTTGTTTTGAAAATAAAACATACATATTAAAGTGTGTCACTCATTTAATGCTGAGTGGTATGATTATTTGATTAATACGTATATACATCGTCTATGAATGAAAATTTAATTTAATATTTATTCAATCTTGTCATCAGCATACGTATTATTCATTTAATTTAACAGCATCTAATTTATCGGTCAAATTCATATATGAGGCGTCTAATTCCAAAAAGCGATAAGTCCACATTTGGTAAAAATCGAGAAAAAAATACGCACGTATTCTTTGTATAATTGTACATAATATGTATTGATCTATAAGTTCCAAAACGCGACATAACCCTACGAAAAAAAATATTTAAAGTCTTGATTTATTACAAAAAGCGCCAAGTCCGTGTATCATATTAAGTCAACCAATAAGGGAACGTTCAATATTGAAAAGGGCGTCTCCCATGCTGTAGCATCTGGTAAATTTATGACAGTGCCACGGAAATATGTGCCTTATGCGGGATAAATTAAAAAGTGAAGTACAAGTAGCGCTTAGTCCAATTTTATTTTGCCTATATTTATTACATTTAAGAGTTTATCGGCTGAAACAAATTGCTATTTGGTTCTAATTTTGACATAGAATACAACGTTAAAACAAATAATTGAAGCTAGAAACATAAAAACGTTGTTTCCCGATAATATTGAATTATGGACTTGTCGCTTTTTGTAATTATACGCCTCATATGGTAATAATTGTTATGAACAAAACAACATGTCAGAATAGAAGATATTATTATATTTTGAAAATTTTAGAATATGTATATCGCCCCTGTTTACGGAGGTGAATGATAACTGAAATACCACATTACGAAAATACAGTTTAATTCATAAATAATCATTAACAACGTGAAGATTGATTGGAAATCGGCACTCATTATAATATTCAGTTATGGAAATACGATTCCGATCTTTATAATCGAATATTAAGATACATTAAATAACAAATACAATAAATATGCGTGTAGATTGTATTAATTTAATGTAAAATTAATCTAGATACATTTCGTTATATTGTTTTCATGATACCAGTTTTTTATTTACCTATAAACACAACTGAATATAGTACATATTATTTGGACAGAATGTTTGAAAGTGACGTGCAACCATTGATTTACTAAGTAACGCAAAGTATAAAAATTAAAAGAACCCTCATGAACGGCTATGTTCATAAACTGATTAATACAGATAGATGTGATGCAAAATGACAACTACCTGTGCATATTCGAGTTTATATCATTGTTGTTCTATTCTGCTCACGTGTATAGTATCCTGGTACTTAGCTCAAACGCGGAAAAGAAAGGGGTTGGTGAAGGTGGAAAGACCCCTTTCCTACGATGGACGATGATTGAAGAAGGAAAACTATTATGTAAGTATACATATTTCGTAATATCTCGGAAAAATATTGGTGACAGTTAGTACCTTGGCGGAAATTTAATTGATGGTTTTGAAACTGTAAAGGCATGGTTCTTTCGAAGCCATTAGTACAGACATAGATAATATACGAAATAAATCACCGGAGTAATTCCACAAATATGTCATATTTTGGCATCTAAAGGCTTCATAAGAACAGGGGTCTTTCAAAGAAAACTACAATAATTCTTTACAACACTTTTCTGCGCTCTGTATTATTGTGTGAATCAAAATACTGCGTTGCGTACTCAGCAATGAGGATAGGAGATTGACAGAAATATTAAAAAAAAAACTGAAAAGAATATTTGGGTCTTCTGTTAAAGAAAGTGACATATGGTGATTGAGGAATTGTATACTATAAGGGCGAAAAAGATGACATGCTATATAAAAATGCAGAAAGCAAAGAAACCGAAGGAGTTAAAAGTAAGGCGAGTTATGTAAACATTTCCTAATACCAAGGTATCTTACATGGACCGCCAAAATTAAGATGTTTGAAATCAGTTTCGATAAATTTAAGAATTCTCGGAGAAAAGCAAATCGGAGGCGTTTGCGTTGTATTGTCCATGATTTGGAAGAAGACCAAGACGTTCTAAGGATTTTTGTGACAGAAATGACACGGCAACTAGTGTTATGAGCTTTTTACAAGCATTTTCAGTACTCCACAATACAAACAAACCCTTCATAGTAAAGCGACAACTTGATTCGATAAGTGCATGACAAATTTAATCAACATTACTTGATACATCATTCACAACAGAACTTCACGCTAGTCAGTGTAACTTACGCTTTGACAGGCCAAGTAATACGGCACTTTATGAATGCAAAGTGAGGCAATCATTCGCCACCCCTGCGCACAGAACGGGGCGTGCAGGGTGATGGTTGCTAGCAATCGAAACACACCCCCTCCCGTCGTAGGTACAGGCCGCACGTGACTCTGTCCCGTCACGAAGGGGCTATTAAAAACCAGTTAAATTTACAAAATAAGACTTCTACGACAACCTGTACCATCACCTTCAAGTATGGATCGTTGTTTTAGAAGAATAATATTAATAAAACATAATTCTGTTGTTGTTATTATTGATATAAAACAACGTTACCAAGTTATTAACAGACGATATTAGTCGGTAATGAAATTCATGGAAATTATCAAATTATCATAGATAAACAGCAATTATAATCTATAGCTTGAAATTGCATTATAATTGTGAGAAATAAACTTATGTTTATTTGAAATTTGCATTTAATGATACATAATTTCAAATTAATTCTCTCTATTGAACTGAATTTAGATGGAATTCAATAATATAGGCACATTGTATCATTAAATTACCTCGGGCCTTGTCATCATTATTTCGAATAATCATTCCATCTACAATCAGCATATTCTACACGCATGACATTCTCTGATTAGGTTCGACTGCTTCGGGCTTGGTCATCGAAACACCCGAAGTTGCAATAATGCAGAGGCTAGAAGATTTCCCAATTGAAAATTATATCAACAATGACTTTTGAAATTTCCCGAATGTTTATATATATAAATATCGAGACATAGTTGATGAGTTAGTCTTAGTATCTTAGTAATCTTTGTGTCAGTCAGATCTCAGGGTCCGTATTACTCCGCACAGCATCTCTTCCACTGTGTCTCAGACCAGATGTAAAACCAGCTAGATCGGTGAACCCATAAAATTCAGTATTTCCAATTTACGTGACAAGGAAAACAGGAAGTAGGAAAAGTGGAAGGAGCTACAGGAGATCTCCACCCAGTAGAGCAATAGCAGTTTGTTATACGTATTACATTATAATGTTCCTGAAACAAAGTTGTTTTTAACATCGATTTGGATCGATAGTTTAGTGCTGAAAGCACTTACATGGAAAGAGAAAGAATTGAGTTCGAATCCCACATGGTCTAACCTTTTTTCTAAATTATTTTCTAATAATATGTGCTTTTCTGAGGTTTTTTTAAATAGTGGTTTTTCTATATTCTAACAGAATGATCAAATCAATGAGTCTGCAATGGTAAACAATATGACTTTATAATTTTGAACATAGGTTATTCACTACGTAATGCCTTTTGTAGAAATATGAAAGATTATTGTCTATAATAAAATTTAAAAAACACTCTGTAGATATCTGACAGGAAGACAACCTTATCTTCATAACGGACACGTTCTGGAAAATGCAATTCAAGATTTTTCATTCCCTTAATGTCAATTTACTGATAGATGGCTTTATTGTTTTCATGATTTCGGTATTTGCTATGAAGAGACTCAAAGTATGAATTGAACCCAACGGGTGGTATGATAATATTCTGGTACAAACCCTGTATATTTACTTAATTTATTTTCATTCTGATGTACAAAACTGAAGATATTCCATTTATTCTGAAAATTTCGAATTCACTCGAATATGATATCACAACATATACTTAGCAGATATAAAGTATATTTTTGATTATTTAACATACCTACATAATTTTCAAAACACTTCTAAGAAAACATAATTATAGCCAATAGAAAAATGTTTTTTGAAAAAAAATAGTTAATTAAATTATTAGCAAGTTCTTACAACAACAAAAACTTTGGTGTGATCTTTGACGTCGGTTATTAATTAGGTATTTCATCGCTGAAGACGCGTAAGGCGCGTGGCCATTAGATTGCCATTAGTTACTATTAGCATGATAATTAAATGTGGTAATTAATTGGTAACTAACTGGTCAGCAGTGTAATTAATATCTACTTTGATTTAAAATACAAAAGCCGATCACTAATAGTAACTCTATTTGGAAAGCGCTTCAAAGAGTATTGTAAGAGCAATTAGTTAAAATTTGTCGCAACTAGATTGTGATCAATGTACGTGGGCGCAAAACCCGAGAGACGTAGGTTCGATCCTGCTGGGTGTCGTATTTTTTTTCTGTTGGTTATATATTTTCTCAGAAGTGTATATGTATGTTCAATCAAAAGAATGTTACATTCTTAAATCTTGTAAATTGTTCATCGAATAAAAAAAAAATTAATTACCTACATTGATAACTGTCTAACAGTAGTGAAGGGTGGAGATAGATCCGCCATAAATAGTGCACACTAAAATTTGTCAGTCATACGTATTTTTTTATCATTGAAATAAGACTACAATTTACAAATGGTGTTGGTTAGTTTTTAAAATTCAATTATACCCTGCGAAACCAAGCCATACTAGATAATAGTCAAAAAATACTCATCTATCTATAAAATATCTAAAATTATTCAGTTAAGTAAATCATACATAGCTTTAGATATTTTATTGATAGACTTATATTTTTATCTATTATAGTTTGGTTTAGGCAGGGCACAATGAATTTAAAAAAATGAACCAACAATATGTGTAATATGTATTCTTAATCCAACGAAAACAAATAAGTATGAATGAATCAGTGTGCACATTTTTTCGTATCGCCCAAAGTTTACCAAAACTATTATGGTTTGGTTTAGGCAGGGTTTGATTGATTTTTAAAAACTCACCATTACCACCTGTAAATTGTAGTCTTTGTTCAATAAAAACAAATACGTATGACTAACAAAGTTTAATATGCACCATTTATGGCGGATCTTAACTACCTCCACCCTTCGCTACTGCTGTCTAATTATGTACAGTTATTATTATAGGTTATTTTCATCGTTTACCTCAGTCTAACAGGCAGTCTTCCCCACTTAGGTATTCTGTAATTCCATGACGAAACATTATTGTAATTAAAAGAAATAATCGTTAATCAGGATTTATTTGCTGTGCAGTAAAATAGCGAACGGCATTCTTATCGAGTGCTTGTAAAATGAACGACATATACGAACAAGCTCACGTGTTTGTTACGTGGCGTATTTCGGATCACGTAACTTGTAACTACGTTCACGCGAGCTACGTTTTACAGAGCGCACTACGATGGTGGTACAACACCGCAGGTTATATCGGGAAATATAAACATATACAATTCATTAATCTATATTATCTAATATTAAATGTTTTAATATTGTCGAAATTTATTAGCCTGAAATGTGCACGGGACTTCTGTTCCAAATTTAAAAAAATATATTAAAGCCCATTACACACTGAAAAATAGTTACCTATTAATTAAATTATGGGGAATATTTTTCAATTCACAGAAAACACGTCATTTGAAGGTTTTGGAAGACTTCATAAAGTATGATTAACTATGGAAATAGTACTTTTACATACGCAAGACATTTTCCTAGGCAGTGGTAACAAAATATGACAATATGTAGCTACCAACTTAATAAACGGATTTTAGGCAATCTTTTTCTGTTATACTGCATGAGGAATGTTCTTAAATTATAGATGTCTGGATAAAAATTCTGATAATTAACAAGAATTTAGATAATCCCCCCCCCCGACCATGTCCGATCCTAATATGGAGGTTTGTATTAACAGATTTTGTTTTTACGAGAAATGGATGTCAGCCAGTTGCTCAACCTATTAGGTCCATACCCTGACTCAAACACAAATTGAAAAACAATATGTGTACTTACCAGATGCAGGATTTGAATCTAGGACCCACGACGCTATCGGCCGACGCTTAAGTCACGCGGCCATCGTGGGTATATAATTTGTCGTCAATTTTCGTCGTTGGATGTTGTTCAGATGAATGGAGGATCAGGAGCTTATTGGCGCGTAACGATATAAAAAAAAGTTGGTACACGAGTAAATGATACCAGAGAGATGATAGAGGTCCGCGGCTCGGTGGAAGTGATGTTTGAGTCCTAGGCATGTTGAGAAAATGCATCAGGGCGAGACGTGACGAGAGAATGCGGTGGTATGAGGCTGGTTGGAAGTAAGTAGGTAGTGTGCGGTGTGATACTAAAATTTGGTTGTGACAGATCTGACTGACACTAAAATCACCCATTTATATACATGAATATTTGGTAAATTGCTAGAGTTATTGTTGATGCAGTTTCCAATTGGAAAATCTGTTGACCACCACATTGTTGCAACTTCGAAGCGTTTTGATGACCACGCACGAGGTAGTTGAACCTCATCGAAGTATGTCACACCTGTAGAATATGCTGACTATATGCGACGATTGTGCAATAGTTAAATGACTCGCTGATTATTGTTGTCGGTTGAATAACAGTGATGAGGCCCAAGGTCGTTTTTTGCAAATAGTTTGCAACAAATTTTTATAACATATATGTTAGGTTACTAATCATACTGTGAATGATAAGGTTTCCACCGCCACCCGTCACGTATATACAGCCGTGAATATGCACGGCCGCCTTTCATGACGCTATAAATGTGACTGAAGTGATTTTAAGTGCTCATTCTGTCCCGAGACGGACTGATGCTAAAACCATGCATCGTAGTATTTAAATAAGGGAAATAAGAAAGAAGAAACATTGAAGTGGCTCTGCTGTCCGCTGACGCCAAGCGCCTTGTATATCCGTATACTGAGGGTCACGAGTTGAAATGGATGAGTCTACAGAAGAGTCGGGACTATCCCGCTCCCCATGCGACGCTGCAAATTTCTCGAATACCGCAAATCTATAATAAAGTTCTTCAATGTATGAAAGAATATTATATTCACAGACGGAAAATATAATGCATTGAAAACTACATTTATTATTAATATCGCCAAACGAACGGTGCCGAATGCCTCGAGGCTTCGCTAGCATTAACATGTAATTGAACGGAAAATAAATTGTATCAGATGCATTCCGATACATTGCAGGCCAATGATTGCGAACGGCTCGCGATACCGAACGAAAGCTTTGTACCGCACTACCGCAGACAAAGGGGAAAATTGAAAATTATGGACGATCGACTTGCATGCCGGGTGCATGGTAAACAATGTCTACGAGCTATTGCCTTGCTCAAAAGAACATTACTTGTACAACTACAAGTATTACTTGCATTTAAGATTGAATAAGAAAACTAAATTCTATTTTCGTACTATTAAACTGTAGACAAATGCAACGTTCGTGTATGCAACAAAAATATGAGTAGGTATAACAGTATAGTAAAACTTTGAATGATATATTTAAATAACAAATATATCGTAAGTTTGAACCAGAGATATTGTAGTAAACCTGATCTAATTAAATTATCAAATAGCTGCCATTGTGGTTTAAATTAATTACTACATTATATTATTGACAATTTGGATTATATAGAACAATACGTTTGACTTGTACTAGAACCAAAGTATTTATATAAAATACAGTGACGTCCCTAACCAAAATGCCGCCCCATTTTGTTATATAGTATTTTTTATCATCCTTTCATGACTCCAATATCTGAGAAAGGTGTTGTATGGATACATTACTAACAAAATATACCACTTAACCTAATTTAAATGCCATCTCTACTTTAATAGACAATATTGAGAGCCCACGGATTCAGATACATTTAAAAATACTATACCTGACAACTTGCATGTATCATTGCTGCTCACCAAGGACGTGTCGTCCAAGGACAACAGAAATAAACTAGACATCACGACTCCGACAAAAACATACCGTCCTGTTAAACCTATTATGTTAATTAATACATTTTATTTCCAACCAATGAGTTGAATTTTAGCTAAGCTATGGTACCTAACTATTTCAATATATACCTAATGATTCTCCTCAATTTGCCACCTTTCGAGTAACTGCCGCCCCCAAGCGACGCTCATTCTGCCTACCCCCACGGGACGTCACTGATAAAATAAATCTAGCTATGTATATAACGCGCATGGTAGCCTAGCGGATAATAAATGTCGGCCTATAATAATTTATTTAAGTAAAATAAAACATTGTGGACATAACAAATCAAAATTCAAGACGTTCACAATATGAGATTTACATTGTAACAAATATTACTCTTACAAGAGAGAAGAAGAAAATAGTAATAATAATAAAAAACATAAACAATAATTTTATACAATTGAAGGTGTGTATGTCTTTAGGTAGCGCATTTATTAGTCTTGCGCCCTTCGCTAATGGTGCCTGATAGGCTTGACTCAAGGAAACAGTTTTGACCAAGAACAGGTCATGGCTACGACTACGTAGGTAGTTATTGACAGGCTATATAAATTTAAATTCTTTAGGACGCCAGGATTGAAACCATCACTAGTGATAGCAGACAAAAATGTTTCAAGAGCAGAAGCGACCTACGAGATTCGAGAGAATGAAAAGTGAGCATACCTTGTAGAAAGGCAGTCGGAATGTAATCGTTTGACGAATTATTAAAAGGAAAATAGTGTTGTTCCGGATTTGAATCCAGAGTCTGGCAAAAAATCTCAATTTATTTTTCAATGAATGTTTGGATACAGACTGTGGACTTACTAGGTTGAGCAAGTGGCTAACATCCATTTCTCGTAAAACAAATTTGAAAGAAATTTCGTCAAGAATATTTTAATAAACAATCATAATCCACAAATATCGTCATCAAGCGCAAACAACAGTATATCGTACATACTATGTATTCATCATAAAAACACAAAGACAAATATGTCAGTTATACAGAGTTCATTGGCGCCATTTTTCAGTGTGCCATCTTACAGAATATTAATTTTCCTATGTCTATCAATTTAAGCACATTTGAAATATACCATACGTTATGTGTTTTAGGTAGTAATACATTATTATTATACCTATAAGTCCAACATTTAAAAAAATATTCAAAATAAATGCTATTTTTTTTAAAACTTAATTTTTGAATAACTTTAATTTATTGGCGGAAATGAATATTCTCAAAATGTGGCAGTTGTATGACAAAGCTTTTGAAAGCTCTGTGCAAGACTAACGTAATTATCGAGTATGTGTTACTATTTCTGAAACATAATTGACGAATATGATAGCATTTGTAATGATGGATCAGTGCATCGGTTACATGAATTGCGCGATGTGAATATATACGTATTAATATTATTATTACAACACAACACCTAGCAATTAAAACCATGAAGATTTCACGTAATTTTATGTAAAGAAAGATAACTGTAGTTTGAGATTTTGATATTTTATTGATATTTTACGAACCGAAGCACTCGATAATTTTACGAAAATATTAAGATAGCTGTTTCTAATTGCTTCTGTATTTTTTTTTATAAAAAGATTATAATTAGATTTTTACAATATTATATGGCAAATCTAGCTCAGACGGTCAATTAATATGTCCACGAGACGGAGCGATAATTCTAAGGATTGCTCCAGTGCGTTCCGGTTAGAGAATCCAATCCCGAGCCAAAATTCTGATCCCGGGATTGGCATTTTTTTCCATTGTTAATATAATTTTTTTATATTTACAAATAACATTGATAAAATCGGTAAAAAATAAATCTAGTAAAATTTATACTATTTAAAACATTTATTGTTAATATTGAATACGTTCAATCTTGGAAGTACATAAGTTTAATGAAGTAAATAATATTGTAATATAAATAATAATGTGAATTTAATATGAGATTGCTGTTTCTGATAGTAAAGACTTAATGAATAAGTTGGCAAGATTTAAAATAGTAAAGCAAATCATGGTGTACTTACGGCCTTTCCGCTTCATAAATCTAATTAGTCAGCCAAATATGAAACTGCCGCAAAACGTATCAGATCATGGTGGAATTACTTTGTTAATGTGCTAAGCATTGTTTTATTCCAATGTGAAAAAATAAAATGAATCGGCAACTTATACATGGGTATAAATCAAACTTCATTTAAACTCAGTTTATTTCTAATGTAGTTATTTATTATTAAAAGTATTTTATTTTCGTTTTTATTTTATTTTCCATAAAAATTGATAAAAAAATCAATCCCGAAAGTTTCGGGATTATGTTTATCAATCCCGGGATTCATAGGTATCGAAAATAGCTCTGGATCCCGGGATTGAAATCCCTAGGTCGGTAGACTGGTTCAAACCCGCGATCCACGGCTTCGTATTTACACAAAGGTGGCCGCTCTATGAGTATAGTAATAATAAAGTAATAAAATAAACGTATTGTGTATTCATTCTTCTTTCATCAAAAATAACATTTGGTAAGAGACGAAGATTACTTTATATTTAATTAAATGGATTAAGTATATCAGTTTTATTCATGAATCCAGTAACTATTACGTAGGTAACTTATAGGAATGGTAAAATATGATAGAATTTAAATATTATTTTGTTTTTTGAGTACAGTTATTAATACTATTGTCCACAGTGGTAAAATTTTCGTGAATCGTGAAGTGTTTAAAAGGAAGAAGGCTTGAAAAATAAATTATATACCAATATACTAATGTATAGTTTAAGCTACTCACTTGTTCCTGCGTAGTAAACAGTATACTCCAGATCATTTCCCAGCATATCGACTTTTAGTCTGTCTACCACCAATTTCATGAAGAATAGATCCCTCTTGTAGTAGACTGGCTTCTCGCTCTCGTGACTCACGGCTGCATCCATCAGTGGATGAGATCTGGAACAAGACAAAAATTAAAATTATCATCTAAATCAGAATCAGACATACAATATTATTCGTTTCGCAAGGTTTAATAACTTATAACTTATATAATATCATAATATTATTACATTTTTCCAAATGACACCTGATAATTTGAAAACACCTCAGATATTTATTTACCTACTGGTTGGGCTATTTATAGTCCCATTCCACTCCTTATCTCTTCACCCACTTCCTAACCCTCAGTGTTATTGTTACAAGACAATCAATAAGCAAATACAGGCCATGAGAGACGGTGTTACAAAGAACATTCAGTTGCATTGCATAAGCGGACGCGTGCGGGCTTCTAATAGCTTTCCGTCGCTTAAGTGATTGACTCAATAGATACAGACTCACATATCATACATAATCTGCGTCATAAAGTGCGGGAGTGTACGAACCGGGTGACCCAAAACAACTATACCGCTCGAGCGAATGTTGAAACCAGACCACGGAACCATCACACATCATCACAAAGGTCAGTGTCTGCCACTCTGTTCCATCGCCCCCACCACTAGATCTGACCTCCACAACATCCCTTAAAATAATTACAGTCCACTTAAAAGCTCAACCACCTACTACGAAAAATCTTTTTTGAAAAAATGTCTTGAACCTGTAACCACTAGATTCGCGTCAACGTGCTTTATCATTTTCCATCGGGATCACCATTTGTAATTGGACGTATTTCTGCAAACAAGATCCAATCCACACGTGTAACATGTTGAGAAAATTCAATATTTGAAGGATGATTGATTTAAAAAATATGATTTGTGATTATTTAATTTAAACATCTGATGGGATACAATAATAAAATCAAATAATCACACATCATTTTAAATCAATCTTAACTCAAATATTCAATTTTCTCAACATATTGCACGTGTGGGTTGGATCTTGTTTGCAGAAATACGTCCAATTGTTTGGTATAATGTCCAACTACTAAGTTTAAATTTATATGGATAAAGGTACATTTTGATTAAGAAAGACTGTTTAAATGGTTGTTTATTGTATACACTACTTGTACACTGTATTAGATACATTTTGATATTGTATATATTTAGATAATGTCAATTTAGTTATCTATCTGAATCTAGTATTTAATAGTTTTACATAATTTTCGGATAAACACTGTATGCGTGATTTCGTACAGAACAGATTAATAAATAGAATTCCCATAGGCTATTCTTCAATACACTACATTTTGACGCAAGGTTTTGAATGTGTGAGTGTTCTACGAAAATGAACCACGCATTATAGACGTGAAATAGTGTGTGTTGCAACCTTCAAATACACCAATATCGTCAGTAGAGCAGTTGTCAAAACGAATGACAAGCGTATTCTTTATACGTGTTTAAGTTTATCCCATGATCTTTCACACTCGATATCAGTTACCTGTTACTGCACACCAATTAGGTATTTCAGTTCCCATTATTTTGAGTTCCCTCGTAGTACGATTATTGAATTGATAGATTATTTTTGAACTGCTTAATTAAAAGGTTTGAAAACGACTAATCATTATATTTAATACAATGTAATATGGTAAGTTCGTGTGACGAGTATTTAATTATCGTCTGAGATCGTTAGTTATAATAGAATAATTTAAATTAAAAAAAATAGACTTAAAAATCTTTATAACGAAGATACTTCTAGAATATTTTTTATATCCAACATTACGATTTAATCGTGAAAAAAATATAAAAAATACTTTTAATATCCGAAGCGCTACTATGCTAATGCCTGTCATACGGACAAAATTAAATAAAAAAAATACCTCAGTTGCTTATAATATTCTCACTTCATGCATAATTTATCCAGCCTTTATGGGGACATAAAATTTTTGAGGACCAACAAAACAACGTTGGGGACAGTTTTTGCATTTCGCGATACCTCTGCAGAGTGGGAACAGGTGCAATTAATATGCAGGGAGGGAGCATTATGCATTAAGCCACCGGCTCCACGAGTATGGTGGGTCTACTTCGTGATACGAAGGCCTTTTTTGATAAAGTGATGGTAGACATATTTGTTGGTGGGTTCAATAATTGTTAAGAAACAATATTTACAACCTTTTTATTAGCTCGTATTATTATTTGTCCGGTGGTTGTTTATCCAGTACAAATCTTGCAATCGATTTTTAACTAACTTCCCGACTAGCTAGACATTTGAAACTTTTAGAATATATCAGAACACGATGCCAATGCATTCTTTTAATACTTTTAGCCATCTTTAAGCAGAATTGAATTCATTTTCAGTTAATTCTGTTTTGTATGGAAAGTTAGAAGAAATCGGTAATCCAATCCACTATTACTGGTTGCTAAGTGGGTGGTCCTAGCAACTAAATTATTAATATATACGTACGTTACTATGGCAATCAAAATGACGTTTCAGTGTTCTACATTTGTTTGTTTGTTTTTTATTTACTACATATCAAGTACAAGTTTGAGCATATTGAGCATAATAATTGAACAGAAAATTTAAAAACGTTGTATATCCAAAGTTCTTTTTATCTTGTAATTATTTTTCTTGTTGAACGATTCAAAGATAACAAATTTTACAAACACAAATTGAAAACATTGACGATTGTCAAATCATGACAGAATAAGAGGGAGTACTATGTAAAATCACATTAGCTCCTTGCACACAACATTAGCGTAGGTTTTTTTTATTAGGTAATTGAAATTATTATTTATTTCATTAAAAATATCATGGATAAAAATATCGTAAGTATTAAATTAGTTTTGATATAGGATTATTAGGCATCGGGCGTTGACATCTAGGAATATTAATAAAGTCATCTCTGTATTTATTTATTCAAAACTACTACATAGCCAAATAAATTAACTCAGTGTTAATTACTGATGCAGTATGCAGGATGCAGTATCAAAAATTTCTCTAATTGTTACGTGTAGGCGTGAGCGTTGAGAAATTACGCGGTTGACCGGTAGAGCAAAAAATAAAAGGAATTTATCTTATCCATCTTAACCAAGTGGTTATCCGTATTAAGTGATTAAGTATCACTGAAAAGTGCGCTCGGCTGTCAACTGAATTGTTGGTAGTTCAAGGCGGACCCTACGTGTTTTCAGTTGTACTAATTTTTCGTTAGACATCAGGCATAATACTATGATAAACTCATGGTATTTGGTATAGCTCGAAAGTCGACAAAGATGTGAAAAATATCCCTCCAGGTAAACATTCCAAATTCATAATCCCACTGGTTTTCTAATAACAGAAGGCCTTTGTGTCACTGGATGATAAAAGTGACGGAGTCAAGCCGTGAAAACTGCTGTCAACCGGCCAGATTATCAGGATCTCAATCCTCACTCATGCGGTCCCGACTAAGGTGGAAAATAATCAGCAATATTCACTTTTACGGGTAATTTTCCAAGTCTTCATCTTCCATGTGGACATTTTATTAATTATGTCAATTTAAACTCAGCCAAAGGACACTTGATAATGTGTGGCGACCCAAGGCCTGAACAAAAACGATGCATAAGTGCGAGTGAGAAAGTATTCGGCACTCTTATAATCTCTGCGACACTCGCTAGAGTAAGATAAAACGTTTACAGATGTGGGAGATAGTTTGCTACGATGCCGCTGACAAATATTAGTTAATTGCTTAACTAAGCGTCGATAACCCTGTTGCTAAAATTGCTATTTTTTGTGTTAAACATAAAGTCAGTGGTAAATATTTTTAGTTAATTAAGTAGAAAAGATGGTTCTGTGTGTTGTATTAAAATGTGGTAGCCGTACTGATAAGCGTTTACGTTTCAGTAAGTTAATACGTGTTCGTAATAATTTATTTGTGTATTATTATGTATTTTAATATTAAGTAACCTAGTGTTTCTTTAAAATAACTAAAATTACGGATATCTTTACCTAATGGTTGCATTTTGACCGCTTAAAAATACTATATAACGTAAAAAAAATAGAAAATTATATTTTAATTCTGAGCGTCTAGTGCGAGCACTTTGGGCGAGCACTAGCGAAATGGTCTATGGTCTCAAACATTTGTATACGAATGCGTTCGCTCTCCCACAAACCAAACGCATGGCACGCAGCTTCATTTAGCAATGCAATGGGTGGCGTCTAGATGCATCTATAGTCTAAGGTGCGACCTCTGTCTTGGGTAATTATTCCCAGGCACAAAAACTGTTGATATTCAGTCAAACGTATAGCCTTGTGATACGCTCGATTAAGATAGAGTATGGTGTGCGTCATATTAGTTTTGTGGCTCCATGTTTGCACTATAGGTACTTACCATGCGTAGAAAATATTTCAAAAGATTTCTATTCCCGAAATACTACGTACTACCCCTTTAAGAAATTTTCAACTATTTCTAATACTGAAAAGCTCTATTACGTACTATTTTCATTTTATTTAGACTTTTTCAGACTTTAAATAGTACAGCATTGTAAATGCGACATTCAAGTGGATCGCTATTTAGAATTCTCATAACATCAACTATTACTGTATCTTGTATGTACGCTATCCTGCTTTTATAAGAACAAGCAGAATTTACGTTCCCACTGAGTGACATTTAGTGTCGTGGCTAGATTCTATTTCACGCAATAATTCCAGTGAATGTACATAAGTCATAGGTTAGGTATTTAAAACTATTAATTTTATTAAAGAAACGTCAAATTACTCACATGACGAGAGTTTGTAGATAAAACTACTTATTATTACGTATAAACATTTTCGATATCATTTTCCAGAGTCGAGAATCGCGACTCAATTCAATACTATTCAAATTTAAATTCAAATTCAATTTTTTTTATACATACTGTGAACATTAGAAATTATAAATTCAAGACGTTCACAACACGACATTTAAAAACGAAGAAATAGTATTAAAACAATTTTGAAAATAGCCGATATACTGGATTATTTGTTAAGTTAGGTTAGGTTTTCATTCATGAATTCATGAATTTTGCCAAAATCAGCTATGCAAATTAAATGGTACTGTTCGGTTATCAGGAATACAGCGGAAAACACATTTTGAAAATACCCGATATATTGGATTATTTGTTAGTTTGGGTTAGTTTAGGTTAGGTTAGGTTGGGTTAGGTTACGTTAGGTTAGTTTTGGTAAGGTTAACCTAACAAATAATCCAGTTTATCGGCTATTTTCAAAATGTGTTGTATTCATGATAACCGAACTGTACCAATTAAATTAATGTCCATTTTGAATAAAATAAAATTGGAGACCGTATAGTATACGGTCATCTCTTTCCGATAGCCTCCTTAGCTCATGGCAAAATGTGCCACGGTGAAACGTTTTACGTACAATTTATATGTAACAATAGTGGGGACCGGCTTTTATTAAGTAAAACATGTTGGTTTGTGGAAAATATAATCTATCACGACTCATTAACATGATGTAGTTGACTGTGATGCTGAGAATGGTCGGAATCCTTAGTTGGAGCGGTGTCAACAGTACAGAGGATGTCGCGGGCGGAAGGAACCGGAAGTGCCGCCTCGTAAAGCGACTTCCGGTGAGCGGAAACCGCGTCACGATTAGCCTTGCGAAGTGCCCGGACTTTTACACCGTCGTAAATAATATTGGTGCATCGATTTTGAGGGTTTGCTAGTCTATTAAATATTTGCATAATATGTATCACGTCGATGCCTTCCTTATCAACAATGGATATGTGTTATAAATGATTAATTGTTTTTATAGTATAATATATTTAAAGGTATTAAATAAAACCTTCTTCTGTGACAACGGAGCTCAAACTTATATAAATGAAAGTGAAGATAAAAAGGTGAACCATGGTAAAATAGCTGCAGGCTTTTATGAGCATATACCCAATTGATAATTATTGAGTTAACATTTACTTGCTATAACTCAATTTAAAAAATAGGATCAGCGCATCTATTCTATATACAAGACTGCTATCGGCAGCTATCGAGGGTAGTTTTTAACATGTTTGTATTGAAGTATTATAATTGTTACAATAAGTTAGCCGTCTAAACAGTCAAAACTGTTGATCTCGCTCAAAAATTTAGCATAGCAAGTATTGTAACAATTATAACTAACTTATTGTATTTTTTACAATAAGTGCTAATACTTCAATACAAAAATATGAAAAACTACCCTCGATAGCTGCCGATAGTGGCCGATAGCAGTCTAGTGTACTTATAGAATATATGCGCAGGTGGGCATACAGAAAAAATGAATGGATTGAGAGGGGTATTTAAAAAAATGTCCATAATGTTTTATTGATTTTAAATGCGGCGAGAGAGGAGGGGGGGGGATTTAACAATAACTCGTTACTACTTTTTACTAGTTTTTTGTCGCTTCTACAGCGAAATGACGCATTTTCGGGTGCATTTTTCATACCCAGACATTCTGAGATTTGAGTCTAGCGATGAATATTCATTTTAATTACTAAGTGTTATTGACGTAATATTACTTGATAGGATACTTCAATGTACCTATTAGTTGATTGTTTTGATCACTTTTTGAATTTGCTATTATAAATGCCTGTTGTGTTGACTATTCTTTAGTTGAAAATGTCCCTCTGAGGCAGACGAAACTGGTACAGATATTAAATAAAAGTGGAATAAGTACGATAAAAATAGCGTTTTATTAAATTCACTGCTGACCAGATAATTACTAATTAATTACCACATTTAAATATCATGTTAATTATATCTAATGGCCAACTAATACAAACGCGCCAGTCGCGTTATCAGCACTAAATGAGTTTTAAATTAAATTAATAATAATAGGTGGGCAAATTCGGTATTGAATAATAACATTATAACTATCAAAATTATACAGATTTAATACAGGGTAAATCACTGTAAATAGGGTATTTATTATTCAATTCTATTTAACAGTTAAAAATATGCTAGTGATGCTAATTTAACTATGAACATAAATTTTAAATATTTGTGATATGAATATAGCATAAAATGATAAACAAACACTTTGGTATGATATATATTATATACTACGCGGGTTGAATTCATATTTGCTACAAGAAATGCAATTCTAATACGAATTCGAATGAGCGCTCGATAGTCATCAATTGAGAATGCAATTTTCAACTGGGAAACATATTTCACGGAGACTTCACGTGCGGCTATAACCACTAACTGGAAATTTGAAATACGTATAACCACAATAATTAAAATATAACGCGTTGATACAATATGGCCTTACGTTTAGAATAAATATGAACAACGTTATTGAGCTTCATTAAAAATCAGATCCATTAAATGTATTACGGTTAATAAAGATATTTTATTTTTTTGTTTGACCATGTCCGATCCTAATAGGATCATATGGGCCCCACAGAGTGGAGGTTTGCATTAACAGATTTTATTTTTACGAGAAGTGGATGTCAGCCACTTACTCAACCTATTAGGTCCATACTCTGACTCATACACAAATTGAAAAACAATATGTGTATTTGTCAGACCCAGGATTCGAACCTGGGACCCTCGACACTATAGACCGGCGCTTAAGCCACGCGGCTATCGTGGGTGATAAAGATAAGTAAGTATTAAATATTTAAATGTTCTTGTAAGTAAATTATATAAAAATAATAAAAGATAAAAATAACTTTTTATATACCTACCACGTTTTTAAATTTTCTGTTGAATCATATAAACTTGACAATTCTGTGTTTTAATAAATACTTTTTTTTGTACTGATAGAAATACTGAATAAATATAGAATACTGAAATGTCATTTTGACAATTCATATCGATTTCCATAGCAACGCACGTAAATATTAATAATTTAGTTGCTAGGACCCCCTTAGCAAACCAGTAATAATGTTTTACTTTTTAAGATTTTTTTCCATACGAAACGGAATTAACTGAAAATTAATTCAATTCTGCACAAAAATGGCTAAAAGTATTTAAAGAATGCCTTGTCGTCGTGTTCTGATATATTTTATAAGTTTCAAAGGTCTAGTTAGTCAAGAAGTTAGTCCAACACAAATCTCGGACAAACAATACGGAATACAGCGAAAAACGCATTTTGAAAATAGCCGATAAACTGGATTATTTGTTATTTGCTTAACGATCAAAAAAAATGTACTTAATAGAAATACTGAATAATGAAATATCATTCCATATTGATTTCCATAGTACCGCCCGTATATAATAATAATTTAGTTGCTAGGACCCCCTAGCAAACAATAATGGTATCGAAATAATTCATACAAAACAGAATTAACAAAAAATGAATCCAATTCTATTTAAAGACGGCTAAAAGTATTAAAAAAATGTATTGGCATCGTGTTCTGATATATTTAAAGAGTTTCAAATATCTAGCTAGTCGGGAAGTTAGTTAAAAATCGATTGCAAGATTTGTACCGGACAAACAACCACCGGACAAATAATAAGAATGCGACCTAAGAAAAACGTTGTAAAAAGTACTGAAATCCGGTAGTAGAATACTTTTTAAATAAATTAAGTTTACTACGTTATAATTGCAGTAATTGCATGCTTAACCTATATTTTATATAAAACGTCAGGTGATGGGAGTAAGTCAAAAGAAATGAATTAGTGGATAAAAATAATTATAGCGTTCATAGCTTGTCAACAGATGGTGCTGACTATTGAATCCAGTTAAAATATAAATAGTAGCCGTGGAAAAATAAACTAAGCCAATTTGCAATTTATTGTCCAAATAGTGATTAATTTTGTTGGGGAAGCTTAACGAACTGACGCCTCGCTGTAATGCGACAAGAGAACAATAATAGATCGAGCCACGAAAGAGGAACGATCACTACACCACCTATAATAATTATTATTAGGTATATCGAATACAGACAAGAAATTGTTTTTCGACCATGTCTGATCCTGATAGGATCTCCACAGATAGGACCTCCACAGAGTGGAGGTTTGTATTGACAGATTTTTGTTTTTTACGAGAAATGGATGTCAGCTACTTGCTCAACATATTAGGTCCATACCCTGACACACACAAATTGAAAAACAACATGTGTATTTGCCAGACCCAGGATTCGAACCTGGGACCCACGGCTTTATAGTCCAACGCTGAAGCCGCGCGGCCACCGTGGGGCTGGAAGCCGGCTAGAAATTTTACTAATAATAAACTCATATGTCTGTGGCTGTCATCGGATACTCAGATTTCAATTATTATAATATTATTTATTAAAATTCATTTTTAGGTACAATAAATTGTAATGTTATGAGATAGCGGATCTGCAATTTCATAACATTACGAATTAATGTTACTAATTTCATCATAATTTCAAAATATTATTTCATAGTGTAAATATGTATAAATACCGGGTCAGAATTGATTGGACATCTCACTCGATTACAAGTTCCCGTCAAAGACACTTCGCACCGAACTACCGTTATATTTATTATATTGCATCGATTGTATCATTGTAGTTATTTGAAATAGTAAATAAATTCTCGTCTCCTCCTTCACCACGAACAAGTACTACCGTCTTTCATCGGCAATACCTATCATATATCGAACCAAATAATACCACATGTATACAAGAATCCTAGTGCCGAAAGAACTATAAACAAAAATCTATTTTTAAAGAAGTATTCTGGGTGTGAGAGGTAAAATAGATTTTTTGAAGAAGGCAATCTTTTCAATTGAGGCAAAAAACAAAAAAATGTTACTTGTATCGTTTACTGAGCAATGTAAACTAATGACATTAGGTCTGCAGTGGCATTAATTGGCAAAAATATTAAATGAAAGCTCGAGCGGTAATGTAGTTCACTACATTATCATTTGTTTTGAAACAAATGAAACACTTTGTCACTTGTTTCTTTTGATTCCATCAGTGTTTCCGTGTTCATTGTTCAGTGTTTTTATTATTTGCGAATATTCTTTCACACAATAAAAGTTTTAAATAATGGTAATAACTGAAAACCTACAGGTAAATTTAATAAAATACAGGAGTCGATCGAGCGAGCTTTTTTAGAGAGGGTGGTTTTCATATATTGAAAAACTACATATTATTTGGTCACTATAGATTAGAATGTGTGAAGAAGACATCACTGTCCGGTTTCAAATATTATTAGATTACATTTTTTTGCTGAAACTAGCAATCTAATGATCGGGTAGCTAACGCTTCTATCGGTATAATTTGAAATTATGTCGCGAAAGGGTAAGAATTTTGAATAAATTAAATAAAATTTGGTCTGTTTAGTTCGTTTACTCATTTGACCTAAACGTTATTACAAATTATCGGTTCGCCTAATGCCGCGTAACGCACCATAAATCATAAACAATTAAACTCATTACCCAACCATCAATTCAACAAAATACAGAGTAACTCAAAAAAATCGGGAAAATAGTAGTGACTAAAAACCAGAACACGGTGCCAACCTCATCATCATTAAAGGTCAGTGCCTGGAATCTTTTTATACCCCCCAGCATCTAAACCATCCCATCCTATTACAGTCCACTAAAAAACGCGACCAAAATACTATGATAAATACCAACTAATATTACAAAATATCGATCAAGCTGACTTTATATGTATCACTCATCCTTCGTGAATAGACCAGTAATCCGATGATCCTGCTATTTTTAATTTGATATAAAATAATAACAACTCTGATACATAGTTAAGTGGTAAGCTGCACTAGTTTTCGCTATACCCCTTCTCTATATATAAAAGTAATTATTTTTCACAATGATAACGCAACCAATTAGTAAATTTGATTATTCAAATCGCAGTAAGTACGTTTATAAAATTGGAAAATGAGTATATTTATTCAGTCGATAATATTATTTTATCTATATTAGTTCTCTAGTGCAGTGCTCCGCAATTTTTTCTCACCCACGGCACACCAAAGGTCCGCGGCACACGACACGTAAAACAATTTAAACACCAAAACATGTACCCCAAATTCCAAAGGGGGACCCCAGGCTAGGATCTTTGTCGGCCCCCTTTACCTACAGCTAAGGTTAAAGACTGTATGATACTCTAAAACAGCGTTTTTCAAATGGTGTTCGAGGTAAAATTAATGGTATTGATTGTATGTTTAGCGATTTCTTGTATTTATTAATACATGCACTTGAATTATGGTTAGTTGTCGGGTTAAGAATATTTTTATTATTTTCTGAGTATTGACATAATAATAATAAATTGTATCCTACAATCGCATGTTTTAAAATATTAATACCAGCAAAGTAAAATGGCGACTTTTTTTACTATTAGAGCAAAATTATAATTTGTGTTTATTTTACTTATCTGGTTGACCTGACATGTCAGCCCCCCCTGAGCCTGGGCACCCAGGCTAGAGCCTTATCAGCTCCCCCTTGTGGATAATATTAAATGTACATATTTCCATGTATTTGTATTATCAATGTATTAACTAATTAATGTGATAACTGGGCTTGTTTCAATGAACGTGAAAGTTTTATATATTTTGACTTGATATTTGAAAGAGCAACCCGAAGTTTTCGGTCAAGACCCTTCAAGCAAGACTGCTTATTATTTTTAATTATAACATGAGTTGAAGAACTTTGCTCACCTAGATGTGTCTTAGGAAATGGGACCTGAAATACGATATCCTTGTCGGAAATCCGAGGATATTCTTTACTAACCGAAATCCAGAAAATAGCCAATGGAACATCGTCGAAGTTCAGTTGTGGCGTCCCGTCATTTTTCAATTCAACCAATTCCTCTCGAATTTATGGGGAAAGCGTTTCTATAGAATTTTCGACATTGGTTCCAAAGGGTTTCGAATCCAGTCGTATTGATTGTATGAAAGTAATGATGACCTTTCTTTTGCAGCGAAGTTAAATTTTTTTAAGACGGATCCAAAATTAATTGTTTGTTTTCAATGGTGGTCTGGTAGGTCCTTTGGTACATTTGTAGATATCCTTGTCTTCCTCTCCTTCTAATTTATCAGAGGACGTCAATATATTTTCAATATGACCGTGTATTATTTTATAAGGTTCATGCAGGTGGTCAAATATATTACCAGCCATGTACGCAAATTTGGCTATTAAAAAAAGTAAAAGGGCCTGCTTTCCTGGAACTAGGCAGCTCAGGCAGTCAAATAGTTTTTGATATAATTCTCATAAACAATTTGTACCCACAAGTTATTTACTACAGTTTTTAATTGTACTTCTATAGTACTCCCCTCTTCAATGGGCACTTTTAACTTAAAGTCACATAAATTCAATCAAAACACGCTTGAGTGTATAGAAACCTCAGTCTTGGGTAACTACTTGTGCGACATTCCTGGTCATACACATCCAAACGTGCAGTCCCGTGATTAAGGCCGGGTGTGGTACGGGGTAGATATGGTTTAGTGGAGCCATTAGTTTCAATGTACACCAAAAAAATTAAACATTATATTTTTATACTAGATAACTGAATATTTGTAATAAAAATATTCATATCACAATGAATATCAACTTTAAAGTATTGTTTAGTTAATACTAATTTATTTTTTGTCTTTAAAAAATATAAAAATAGCGTTAAAAAAAGTAAAGGCTGACTCTGTTGAAAGCGAAATGACAACATAATAGAACATGTCATCGCATTCAAAAGATAAGCTTTCTTCCACGTGAAATGAATAAAGGCCGACGTCCACACACTTATTATTTTTGATCTTTCAACAGTCCATTGTTGACCGCGCAAAGTGAAACTAGAACGTCGAGTGGCCTAAAAAGCAATTTTTATTGTCGTCCCCTCCCGCGCTTCCCCTTTTCCCGCTGAAAACATTAATCAAAAGTTCAACCAAGTTTGAAATTGGAAAAGGTCTATCATCAACGTCGAGCCACAATGAAAAAATGTACGAATCAATTTTATGCCGGTAGTCGGTGACGTATGATGCAGTGTGGTCTAAAATATCTAGATACATAATTTTCTAACAATATACAATCATCACTTAAAAATATCGTATTAGTATGTTATATTTTATTTATTGGTAAGATATTATAAGCTGCGTGAGGTCAGTATGTTACTTTTTAAGCAAATTGGTGTAATATTATTACAATTTTTGTGAGAAATTTTAAGCTGTTTGCGGTGTCGCAAATATAATGTCGGTTATACAATGCAACACTTGCTTAGGATATTTAGAGGTACTCATAAAACATCACAAACTACAATATATACGTAATACGTAGGTGCAGTAAAATTAAAAGTTAAAATAAGCCGTCACTCTGTTGACCATATAAATCTCTCCAGTGCACAAGACTGCTATCCGCAGCTATCGTGTGTAGTTTTTCATATATTTGTATCGAAGTAATATAATTGTTACAATAAGTTAGCCGTCTAAACAGTCATAACTGTCTATCTCGCTCTAAAATTTAGCAAACACGAGAGAGGTGCTGTTAAAACATAGCACTTATTGTAACAAATACAACGAACCTATTGTAATTGTTACAATAAGTGCTATTACTTTCATACAAAACTACCCTCGATAGTTGCCGATAGGAATCTTTTGTATAGAATAGATGCGCTGGTAAAGCCTTATCTAAGTATTTTACTACAATTTTTTTGGTAACGATGACTTTATGATATTTAATTGTAAATATTAAAACATTTCTGTTTCATATTAAAGCCTGTTAATCATACAGCTTTTGAATGATTTATTAAATAAATAATAAAAAAAATCGTATGAATCTATTCATAAATAATGACAACGTTACATTTTTTGAGGCACACTGCATATGCAATAAATTCATAAACGCACGCGGTGAATATAATACATTGCAAAATTGGCCCGATAACGAAAAACGGCGGATATTTTTTTTATATCTGGCAATTCTATTATTGAATATTTTGACAGGCGACTAAAAATCGAGCCCAAATCCGTGGTGTGTAAAATACTTATTGCAATTTTAACGAATATATGCAGTTTCAGTTGGCTGACGGATATATTGCATTCATATTATTGCGTTAAATTAAATTAAAATATTGATGGCTATCAGAATGAAAAGCCTTCATATTTTGGCGGACAACGGAAGTACTTATATAATTTCAGTTCGTATCCATGGAACCAAAATGTGACGAAGAATTAAAATAATATTTTTTAAAAACCTTAAAAATTCATATAATATAAATATATTTATGATTAGTATTTATATCAATGCAATATAGTTTACTATATCAACTCAATAATAGGTAGGTACACAATATAATTGGACATAGTTATACAGAAAGTAGCCATTCCACAAAAAATAAAAAATGAGATATGATATAGATCAGATGCGAGAAGGTTTTCTCTACGTTCTGCTGAAAATACCCAAGCCACAAAAAAAATATTCTTGAAATAAAGTGCCATTATCTCAGCTCGACATTATTGTGGACTGGCTACATTCTGCATAACTACGTTCAATTTTGATAACACATGATTTTGATGTACCGTACTATATTTTTAATAAGTATTAAAAAAAAAACAATTATTTGTGAAATAAATTTTACAATATATTAACACATTAATTTCATTTTATTATTAACACTCCCGTTACTGTAATGTCAACTTGGGTGACCCGATCCATTAAACTGCAAATGTTTCAAATTAATATCAATTTCGTCATCTTCATATTTCGGCTATTCCTAGAATCATTAATATTACATCAAAATTAAAATTATATTATTTTCAAAATACATACCTGTCTCAAATTAATTACATAATACATTGCAAAGAGAGTCGCGTTCAATTGCGAATAAAAAAGATTTATCTAAAAGTATATGTGAAAAAGGGAGACATAGGTACTCAATTGTGAGAAAGTAGTATAAAAGTAAGCAGTGAGATAAAGATAGTATGTATTATGATTTGTAGGTTATAAAACTGTATAGAAATACTCGTATAATTATAATTAAGTTTTGATGCATTTTTGATTATTTTATAGATAAAACAAATAGCGAATAATGATGAAACCTTATAAAACTTATTTATGTTGCCAAATTATGCATTTTATTTTTACCAACTGTAATATTGTCAATCTCGTACGGTAACCCAAAGTGACATCACTGAAACGGGCGGAATTTATAAGCATCGTAAAGGGAAGGTTAAATTCAAATTTATATCGTCTAGAATAGTTAGTGATAATTTGATAAGAAACATTATTTTATAAAGCAATTTATTCCATTTCCTCCTATTACCTTTTGTTAAAAATACTGATTTAGTGCATATCATCATCATCATCATCAGCCGGGGTCAATTTACTGCTGGATGAAGGCCTCCCCAAGCTTTCTCCAACTCTCTCGGTCCTGTGTCGTTCGCTGCCACGTATTTCCGCCGAACTTTACCAGTTCATCAATCCAGCGGCTTTTAGGGCAACCCTGTGGCCGTTTCGTACCCCTTGGGTACCATTGGATGACGGCATTTGTCCAGCGGCCGTCCTTTTGGCGAGCAATGTGCCCCGCCCATCTTCATTTCAGCTGTTTGGCAACGTCTATTACATCGCGTACTCTTGTGTGCATATGATTCAGAGTATTAATTTATGGTAATTCTGTCTTTAGATATTATCACCGTCAACTAAAATACTCTTTCCCTGATAGTTTAAAATAAGTACAAGGCTCACTGCATAATATATATATATACCAGGTCGATTAATTTATAGACTATTAATATATCTAAAGTTAGTTTTAAAGAATTCAATTTATTTGTGTTATCAAATCGATGTACTCGTACATGCCTACGTATTTCATTCATACCGTATATGTTGAGAGGACTCCTTAATAAAGGGCTAGCTAGTGTGATAAGACGCTACTGAGTATTAAAAAATACAAAGACAAGAGTTGTGCTGCAATTATTTTACAACGTTTTTATTAGCTCGTATTCTTGTTTGTCCGGTGGTTGTTTGTCAAGTACAAATCTTGCAATCGATTTTTAACTAACTTCCCGACTAGCTAGACATTTTAAACTTTTAGAATATATCACGATGCCAATGTATTCTTTTAATACTTTCAGCCATCTTTAAGCAGAATTGAATTCATTTTCAGTTAATTCTGTTTTGTATGAAAAGTTATTTCAGAAAAATCCATAAAAAGTATAAGACTATTATTGGTTGCTAAGGAGGTGGTCCTAGCAACAAAATTATTAATATATACGTGCGTTACTATGGAAATCAAAATGACATTTCAGTATTCTATATTTGTTTATTTGTTTGTTTTTTATTTACTTTATACCAAGTACAAATTTGAGCATATTGAGCATAATAATTCAACAGAAAATTTTAAAACGTTGTATATAAAAAGTTCTTTTTATCCTGTAATTATTTAAAATTTATCTCCCAAAATACTTATAAATATGTAAAAGCTTTTTAAATCTTTCCGATGCAACGAAAGCCTACTGCGCTTCAAAGAAAACTGCCACTGCACTCCTTAGTAGCGTAAACATAACTTATTTGTAGTAATTAATTACCTACACAATTCATAGCTTAGTTAATTGCAACGCTATAAATAAATACACGCAGACAGATCAAACGGTCTCGTTGAAATGAATTGCACCCCCTGTATATATTAACTGAGCTACTGAGCATATTCCAAAGATAAAGTATGTTTAAGTGAAATTAAAGCTACCGTGTGTTCTTTTTTGTTCCGTAAAAATATTGCACCCAGTAGTGCAGTTTTGCGATAGAAGTGAACGCAGCTTAAAAAGAACTCGGAATGCATACAAATTGCAGTTAATTTCGGTGGGAGAACACAGTGGCGTCAGGTATAAAAATATTAATATAATTTAAGGTAATAAAAAGATATCTAATTGTTTTGTGTCTTCGTATTATTATTTTAATATGGTGATAGACCCTAATGGATTGCTTTGAGAGAAAGATCCTGAGGCGGATATACGGACCCATGAATGATGGTGGGGAGTGGAGAATTAGGTACAACACGGAACTATACCGCTTATACCAAGATTCAAAACTCTCCACCTTCATAAAACTACAGAGGCTAAACTGGGCAGGCCATGTCCAGCGCATGCCTGAGTCATGGATACTGAAGAAGATCCTAGAAGGAAACCCAGGGGGAAAATGTCAGTGGGAAAGCCACGCACACGATGGTGTGATAACATTACAAAAGATGCCAACCAGCTGCTAAAAATCATGAACTGGAAAAGACGTGCGGAGGACCGTTCCGGCTGGAGGACGGCGGTGGAGGAGGCCAAGGCTCGACTTAAGCTGTAGCGCCATCGAAGAAGATGAAGATAGACCCTAATGCACTGAAAAATATATTACGCAAAAGCATAGATTGTTAATGTTTATGTGATGCAATTACGTTGTAGATGACTATGGTCTCAGTATTACGAATTACATTTTGCATAACACTTATACAATCATATAAAAAATTTATGTCTTTATCCAGTAACTTTTTGATTTATAAAAATATGTAAAATGGACTTCCACTGTGTAAATATTATCTCAATTAAAATAGTTACTATTGTGTAGTGTATCTACTAAATGCATTCTACGAATTTTATATGTGGTTAGGTTTTTAATAGTGAATGGATTATACGCAATATTTAAGAATGGAAGAACCTTAAAACACACAAATTAAAAAAAAAAAAAACATAGAAAAAAAGGGTACTGTTCGGTTATACGGCATACAGCGGAAAACACATTTTGAAAATAGCCGATAAACTGGAATATTTGTTAGGTTACCCTAACCAAACCTAACCTAACCTAACCTAACCCAACCTAACCTAACCTAAACTAACCCAAACTAATAAATAACCCAGTAAATCGGCTATTTTCAAAATGTGTTTTCCGCCTTATTCCGTATAACCGAACAGTAGCAAAAAAAGTTTAATCAAATTGGACTCGATTCCTTATCTGTTAAGCTACCAATCCATTTATAAATCATGCAAATAATCAAAACATGAAACGAGTTAGTTTAAATTCTGCCAATAGAATGCCAATCAGCTTTTGTAAATAACCAAGGTGATTATATATTACTCAAGCCGGGTGTTTATCCAAACCTAGTCAGTTGGTTTTAAAAAAAAAATCGGTGCAATGGAGTCATAATAAAATTGTTAGGACAGCTACTGACGCTTTTCAATAGTATATATAAATTCACTGAGAAAAATATTATATGAATGAATTTATATCTTATGTCCAAAAGGTTTGATCTTTAAACACACTTAATACACAAGATAATTATTAGGGTTTGACGGTTTATTATACACTTTATCGAGTGTATTATTATTGATAATACAGGGGTTTTTTACGAACACTTCAACTACTCATAGTTTGAATACGTGTATTAATTAAGGCGCTTAGTACCAAAAAAATAAAAATTGACATTTATATAGAAAAATGTTCTACATACAAACGCCAATAACTTCAACTATAGTCTAAGTGCCTCAAGCAAGTCAAAAAAATACAGCAAAATAATTAAACCTGTCGACGTTGTAAGTCCGTTGGCGTGTTTTATTTATAATGGTGTAAGTAGCACTGCAGTGGTCAACGGCATTCAATATAAAATAGCTGACAATGGTGTGTTGACACTTGCGAGTTCTTAATACCTAAAATTATAGAAGCTGCCGTGATTGCTTCACACTGTAAAACTACATTTTTCAAAAGGTCTGCTTCATGAAATTTTACTGCAATAACTCGGTATTTTGTAACTACAGGCAATACTACTTTTTGGTACTTAGAGCCTTATTTAATACACGTATTCATTTTTTTGTTATATATTTTTTTATTGTGACCCTATGACGTATGTAATGGAGTTTTTACCTATTTTATTGTACTGATTTGTTATATAATTTAGAGTTAATAGTATTCGGTGTTATTGTTTATTTGTCTTTTGGTAAGTACATTTTACTTGAAGATGCCAAAAGGCGAAACTCGGGTCGCAAAAAACGACTCAAATGGAATAGTACAAAACTTAAATCCATTCGAATTTACAAGATTTATAATAAAAAGCAAACAACAGTAGAATAAATAATCTTCTTTTTCACTTTCCATTTTTTTTGAGGGTGCTCGTGTTCAATCTTGTTATTCGTGAGGTTATTCATCTTAGAATTCAGAAGAGACACAGATAAATTATGAATATTATTATTAATAAAAATAAATACAATTATTTCGTGCTTTGTCAAAATATGATTCGCCGCCCCTGTGCAACATTTAACAGTACACTCATATTTAGAAGTGAAGTCGTTGTAATAACGGAATAATAAAATGTTTTTTATTCACAGGGAGCCATAATCGTGAGCACCGTCTTCGAATATTATTCAACTTTCATTTTTGTACAAGTATACTAACACATTGTTATTTGACAACGATTTCAAAAGCGGATATAAGTCGGAACCGAGTGTCTTTCGCATTCACTGTAAGATAATTTTAAATTAGTTCTCTCTACTAATGCGAAGTCAGATGGAAATTAATAATATAGGTACGCTGATATAGTGAGGTATTTTAATAAACGATATAAAATGGATATTGCTGGGAATTTAAATTACAAATTTCCAGATGGACATCACTGTAGAACATAGGGATTGCAATACCGAATGAAAATGTCAATACCGGTTTTTCGGTATTCCTTATTGAATACCGGTATTCGTTAAAACATTAAAAAACTGAAGTAAACATAGCTATTAAAATCTTTTTAAAATATTAAAACAATAAGCAAAAACCTACCTACCGACATTTATTATGTTGATATTTAAAAATATGTATTCATAATATAGTTGAATTGGTGATTTATAATTTTAACTAAACTTCTCAAACAGGCTAGTTCATCAAGTGCAAATAAAATAAGTCCAACTGCAGGAAAGCTTGTTAAATTCAACGCTAGTACCATCATTAATAATAATTATAGAATAATTGAACATTTGTCACGGATGTTTTCTATTTTTAAATAATATTATGATAATTTAAATAAATTTTATGGATTTTGTTTTATTATTATTTCATCTCTGTTGGATTCAGTCAATATATTTGCATTTTAGCAGGACATAAACATGAACGATTGTGCATTCTTAATACTGAAAATTTCGGTTTTAAATACCGTTATTTCGGTATTGATATATACTGGAATACCGATTTTAAAATACCGGTATTGCAATCCCTAGTAGAACATCACGCTGTATTTAAGCTTAGCAATAGGTAGGGGGCCCGCCAAACATCTTGGCCTGGGGGTCACTTCACGATGTGGGGGCCATGATGTCGAGTGACTAGACTCAATGTGAGAGTGGTGCGTCGAGTGACGGACTCATGAGAATAGTGAGGATTTATGGATTGTCCTTCTTATTTATACTAATGCAGTCCATATATTACAAAAGACATTGTCTCAATTAACAAATCATAATAAATCGTATTGATCGGATTAAGGAAGTGCTGACAATTGTTTTTGCTCCATTGTTTTGCTTTGACAACAAAACATACATTAAAGTGTGTCACCTATGTAATGCTGAGTGGTTTGATTGTTACACGTATGTGTCTATTGTATAAGTTTATTTAAAAAGTCCTTGTAGGTATTTATTTAGAACTTGAATTCAACAGCAAAAACTCGTCGTGTAAGTATACTTAAGACTAGATGTACGACTGCGAATGTTTTAAATCAGTTCGCGGAGTTAACGACAAACGGAAGTAGGGAAAAAAACAAACGGTAAGAGCGCTGTTTACAAATGGCTATCGTTTAAAAGGAAACCTGATACATGGAATACTAAACACATCGTGTAATGGCTGAAAAGATTTTCAGTATTTCATTGCTGGCAGAAATCCGAGGGATAATAATTGTTCGGAATGGTGTATATTAAATTTATTTGATTTTATTGTGATTTATTTGATCAAATAACAGATAAACCATTTCTAGTATTCAACGAATAATTCACAAGATTTTGAGAATGTAACATTCCATATATTGAACATACGAGTACATAAATTGAAAACACATATTCATCACTAACACACAATCATACCTATTTGAAAAAAAATACGATTGTCGATGGGATTTGATGCCATGTAACCGCTGGTATCAAGCCAACTGTGCATTAACCAATTATGCTACGAGACTCCTATCTAATAACGACAATTTAAACTAGTAAATACTACATGAAATGCTAATCAAATCGCGTTATTATTGAATGTTACATTCTCAAAATCTTGTGAATAATTATTCGTTGCTTAAAATAAATGGTTTATTAAAAATAGTTTGCAACTTCAAGTAGACGTTTTGATTTAATACACAAAAATAGATAGTCATTCTCTATAAGTCTACAAACCGATGTGTAAAAAATAAATTGGCGTGTCTTCAATAAATTAAAATTATTTTCAATACGCCAAAATATCGATCTGCAAAATATGAGGTATACTGAGTCTCGGTTATTGCGAGTTTGGAAACCGCTGGATATATTGAAGTGAAAAGAGTTTCTGACCGTTTTCGCTTATAAAATAAGTGTTCTTATTTTTAGGGTACATTATAATACTCAACTAGCAGAAATACTTGCTTCAATAGCGACTTTAGGAGGATACGTTCCAAAATATGAGTAGAGCTTTGAAAATACTCTGACAGTGAAGTACCTACTGACTCACATGTAAGGTTATACGGCCCAAACGGGATGAGAGCGTAAAAAGTATGCAAGCGAAATAAAATGTTATATGAAACATACATTATGTTGGAAACGCTGAGTAGGCAAGGTAAGGTATTTTACGGGAATGCGTAAATAATAACGGCGCGCCACTGGCTGGATATTTTGCAGGGATGAGAAATTAATTTTAAATATTTTTTTTTTAATATAAAGTTAATTCTATTCTATTGAAACACATCGGGATGAGGGCATTTTGGTCTAATTAAACGGCTGTCCCAAATATGCGAATTCCACATGAAAATACTTTTCTTGAAAAAATATTTTTTTCTATGATATAAAATAATAATAATACCAGTGGCGAAGGGTGGAGGTAGGCTCTTAAGATCCGCCAAAATAGTGCACATCAAACTTTGTCAGTTATACGTATTTGTTTTCATTGAAATAAATTATAATTTGCAGATGATGTCGGTTAGGTTTTAAAATTCAATTAAACCATGCAAACCCAAGCCTTAATAATAGATAATAGTCAAAAAATACTCGTATATCTATAAAATTATGCAATTTAAATCATACCTAACATTGTAATATGTATTCTTAATCCAACGAAAACAAATAAGTATGAATGAAATAGTGTGCACAATTTTGTCGTATTGCCCAAAGTATACCAAAACCATTATGGTTTGGTTTAGGCAGGGTTTAACTAATTTTTTAACTAATATTAATGTAATGTATGTATGTAGTGGCTTTCTTGGATGATAGCCCTAATCTAGAGATGATAAAATATTGGTCTTGTTCGCTCGCTAAGCGTTTAGTTTATTTAAATGCATTTCATTTTTGCACTCATCTTAGAGCACAGATTTTCATTCAAGCAATGTTTTCCGTGATTTTTGCATACTTTTAAGTATAATACGGAATTATATTTTGGTGGTTCACAATAATTATGGATCAAGTCCATCAAAATGGATCCTGAGATATTTCGACTTCAAGTTAAACTCCTTTTGTAAAATTCAGGAATGTTTTCACTGTATATACTTACTATATTTAGATAGTACATGGATCATTTAAAATATATATAGTCGAAACATAAAGTATATTCAGGCTTTATTAATATTAGCAAATTAATGTTCGCAAATACCTATTTCAAAATGGACATGATTCACATTCAATTTGATGTCTTAGCAATACTAGTAGGTATAGCCAAATGGCATGTTACGATTGTGATATTAAACACACAATATAGAAATCTGTTTTATCTAGCCACTGAAACGAAAAAATAGAATTTTATGAAAATTGGACTTAATCCATAATTATTGTGAAACACCCATTTATAAATCGCACCGTGAGTGTAAACCAAGGCATCTGCAAAAGACATATTTTGGATATATTTGGAGGGTTTGAAGTCTTTGTTTTGTTAGGACAAATAGAGTTTCTAAAAAAAACATAATATTTGATTTGCATCTACATTATATTGCATGTTCTTTCAGTTACTTCACTTTTACATTATCAAGTTCACGACTTTTGCAGTTGTTTTGCATTTAATCTCGAAATTGAAAAATTTCCAGATGTTTTGGTTTTACACTCACGGTGCAAAATTATTAATAATAACGTGGTTCGAATTTAACACACCCCTTGAACAAACGAAGAAGAGGTGAGAAGAGAGAAGAAAGGTTTCGCAGGGGTAGGGGGAAAGTGAGGTGATACTGAGCATACGAGGATAGTAAATGCATTACATAAATGGAAAAACAGCGAATTTTCTCGCTGGAACAAGACGAAAAAATGCAACATGAGCAAAAATAATAACAAGCCCCCCATACAAGTCACGGGAGAATATTTTATTTCATTTTTTTGTTTCACAAAGGACTCACGTGATCTCTATCGTTGGTTACCGTGGAGGAAAAAAATAAGAAATGCCTTCTGTATTATGAATGTAGATTCCTGTTTATTGAAAAGAAATTGGAATACGAGACGTATCAAAATCGAACCGAACAATCGTATAAACTGCCGTAACGGGGTGACGTATCCACTAGGGATGGAATCGTGGGATGATTTTTTTTTTAAATACATTTATAGTACCTTCTTAATATACGTTTAGACAGATTGGTTTTCTTATAACGCATATGTACCTACTAATTTTTATAATTTTAGTTAATGACGAATGAAAAAGACGATCCCGAAAATAAATACGTAAGTAGTAGGTTTTTTAGAACATTTTAAAACAACCGTGAATACACACTTCCTATATTGATTATGTTGAAATGTCATGATTTTTGATCAATTTTACACACTCAAAACCATTTTATTTAAATATTCATCCAGCAATTTCTTAAAATATGACAAAGTCGGGATTATTCTATTAGAAATATTAAATTAAAAGGACTGTACTGAAACATTTTATTTTTAAATTTGAAACCTACTATCCGATATGCCATTTTACCCGAGAAAAATATAATACATATTTTACTACATTTGTGATCCCGTAGCAGCTAATTAATTTTTAGTTTGATTGAGAGCAAAGTTTCAACCAAGAGACGCGTCCCCGTAACGGTAACCTATAATATGATGACAAGTATTACAAAGAATTTATCCGTGCATCATTGTAAATATTTAAATTAGTGACTTCAAACAAATTACTTTCAACCATTAAACACACAGTTTTTATATCAGCATTCAAAATAATATTTCAGGAAAATATAAATGTTCCTCTAATTTGTAATTCATAATATTATAGTTCAACTGTTTTGAAATACCTAGCTTTGATCTTATTATTGTCACAATTTAGACTCGAATGTTTTGTGAATATTTAACAATATGGTAATTGACATAAAAAACGGAACATAAATGTGAAAAAGTTTTCATATTAATAATATTAGATACTTGAACGTGAAAAATGTCCGATATTTTGACATAACAAGGTCAAAACCGAGACGAAGGTTTATTTTACAACGTTTTTATTAGCTCGTATTCTTATTTGTCCGGTACAAATCTTGCGATCGATTCCTTCATCCCGACTTCCCAACTTCCCGACTAGATAAACATTTGAAACTTTTAGAATATATCAGAACATGATGCCAATGCATTTTTATAATACTTTTAGCCATCTTTAAGTAGAATTGATTTCATTTTCAGTTAATTCTGTTTTGTATGAAAAGTTATTTATACACCATTATTGGTTGCTAAGGGTCTGGGGTCGTTGTTTGACTTAAGATTATTGTTTCACTTACATATCACTTCTACAGCTCTAGTACAAGCAAGCTTCTAGGATTCATCACGAGACAAACTTAGCCTTTCAAGAACCCAAATGTCTTCCGTATACTCTACAAGTCATTAATACGGAGTAGGTATTATTAAATGTGGGTCGATTGCTTGATTTGTGGTTGCGTGGTCAACGTGACCTATTTGGGATGAAAACAGTTTCCTCGTGTCTGGCTAATCAGGCAACAATAACGAGGGCTATGCAGTTGCTCAATGCGCTTCTTGGAGATGTAGACATTTTTTTCCCTTCTATTATAACTTGATTTACCCATTCGTTTTCTTGTAAATATCATGTTGTCAAGATTTTGAATTAATAACTTGTTCATTCAATACTATGTATTTTTAAATAAATAAATACATAATTTTTACACTCCATGTAAAATATATTTATGACCACTGTTTTTTTACGGTGCATCTAGTTAAGATATTCAAAAATATATATTGATTTTCACTATTTGTAGCGCTAATAATAATAATTGTGGTTAATAGATTCTTTACAAGGCTCTACTGAATTATTTTATTTCTACCAAAGATGAGTAAAAATACAGCAAAAAATGATAATTGAATATTAATTATACTGTGTAAATGCTACCCTTAAAATATTATTATTATAAGGGATGATGTCTACATGAAAGAACTGATTAGAAGATTATTCAAAATCAATAGACCTTTCTGGATTCTTCAAAGTTAAGGGTATCTGTTACTTACCCAATTTGTTTTACAATAATTAAGAGGTGTTAGTCAAAGCTTGTACGTCCACAAAGTTTTGAGTGCGAAGGTTAGCAGGTGGGTTTAACAGAAAGGAAATAAGACCTTCATTCAATTTTAGGAAGTTAGTAGATTGTATAATTTATTGAATATTTGAAACAAAGGGGTAAATATTTATGATAATTATTACAGTTTTTCCTGTTCAAAGTAGTGAAAACCCTAGAGAATAGTTGATAATAAAAGCTATTAAGGGCGGACGTGCTCAGCGTGAGTCAAAATGGAGCTTTTTTTCTATTTTCAAAGCATGATCCTGGACATACCTTAAACGTTGTAGATAATCTATTAATCTATACCGTTTTAAAAAAATCGGTTAGGTACATGTTCAAACACGCGCGTTAACATCATTTTACTCCCTATTTCAATTACAGTTTGTCAATTTATGGCTACGGCCGTATGTAGTAGCTTAACCACTGGGGAATGCCAAAAGAAATGGCGTATTTCCAAAAAACACTACCTTATTCTTAGGTCAATAATTATTATAAAGCAATCATTATTCGTAGGATGTTTATCACACTTGAATGGTCAAAGACATAGTTTATAATGAGTATCTTTAGAATTATCTTTGAATGAGTTGATCTTGCCCATTGTTTGCATAATAAAATGCCTAATTCTTGTCAAATTTAGGATCACAGAGATTATCAATATAATTTTTTGTCGTAAATATTTCACTATAATAATGTCAATATAAATTATACTGATGGTTTTGTAAATGCGTTTAAAAATTAATAAATGTAAAAAATCTTAACACCACGGCACATTTATGTAATGAAATATGACTATATTCTAAAACATTAGAGCAAGAGGTTTAAAAAAATACTATTTTATGTAATAAAAATACTTTATGCAGTCATCAAATGTTTAAAGTAAATATAAAGGATAATAAGGCTTCAAAATTATATAAATAGATTATCTATAACGTTTAAGGTATGTCCAGGATCATGCTTTGGAAATAGAACAAAAGCTTCATTTTGACCTACGCTAAGCATGTCCCCCCTTAAGGCTTTTTTGAAGCTAAACAAAATAATTAATTCTGGTTTGCAATACTTATTATGAATTATTTCACAATTTTACATTTTATGGCATGCTGTAAATGTATATTTTATTATATAACTGCATTTAATTCAATTGAATCATTCAAATATGTTTAATATCTAACGCATCTTTAAATAAGGGGGTTTAAATAAGTGTGGATTGGATTTGTGTCATTATTTTTAAATGACAAGCAAGCCCAGACGAACTTCTAAAATATCTATAATTAATATTATAATATTATTTTTGTTTTTTAAACACGATTGAATTTTACTTATATGTTGCTGGTTGCTATAGTCACATAGCCTTAGTTAATTTACTTACATTTCGTTTAGAACTATGACCGGTTCAGTAAAAAAATATATCCCCAAAACTAACACTGATAAAAATCACTGTAGAAAAAAATTATTTTATCTTGAAAATGAATAACATAACATCGTTTTATGTCAAATATTCATTACAATAACTTTTACTCAAGGTATTTCTTAAAATTGCTTCGTCATTTGGAAGAATGTATATTTCTGAAAAAAAAAAATATTTTATACTTACTGTGAGTATTAATAAAATAAACTCTAAGAGCTAAATTAATTGACAGCCATCTCGCGTCAATTTTGTGTATTGATATTAAATTTGAGTGTATATTGAAAGATTAGCTTCAAACGAACAATTAAATAAATTAATTATTGGAGAAATCTAGAGTTTAGTTATATATTATATACATAATCAATATGTACACGGTCCTAGTAGTCCAGTGGGTAAGGCGTTGGACTTTCATCTGGGGGTGCCTAGTTCGATTGCCGGTGAGGTCACGACATATTTATGTGATTTTCTAAAAGTCTGGGGGTTTCTAATTATTTCACTTATATGTATTACTGATTATACTAATGTTTCCCTTCGCAACTGTCATTGGGCCTCTCGACCTGCTGTAATATTAAAAAGAATATACTTATATATACTTATATATTATTTTATATTGTCTTTTTTAATTAACAAAAATGTGAAGCCCAAGACGAAAACACCCTACTGTATCAAATAAAATCAATTAAGATCTATTTATAAGCTGGTTTATTTATAACATACAAACACTTTTGGTTATAGTATTTTTTTTATTTTGTTAACTGTCAATTCATGGTGGAACTGCATTGTATTGTTGTTTTTATTTAATAAAACGCAATTTTTTTTTTGTAGTACTTATTCCACTTTTAATCAAGAGATTAGGACCGATTTCGTCCACCTAGTATTTATTCAGAGTTCACAGAAATTAATCAACAATAACATAGAATACTTCAAACGGTATACGAAGATAGATTAACAAGATAATATGACTAGCACAACCAAATAACCAGAAGAACTTGCCAGAGAATTAGTTCAGTTATCACATTTGACAACTAGATAACCGCCCTTACCACTAGAGACGAATATCGATAGCGTAAGGTGCTTAGTTTTAAAATACAGGACATGTATGATCAAAAGAGTCAGAGCTAATCAGATTAAGTTGACTGGCTTATAATAGGGTTAAATCCTATTCCGTCTACATAGCGCATTCAGCGTCTAGTCAATTGGCAGCGCTATCTGTGGGTCTCTTTTCGAAGTCATGCCTACAGACCAATTAAAAAGTATGTACAAGAGGCTTATAATAAAATAATGGCATTTGTCAAACTCACCGAATAAAATTCAACACCGTATCTGGGAGTGATTCCGTGTCATTCACACAAGTACCAGGTCTCGGCTCGGGAACCTTACTGCTGATGACAGGCAGCCAGGCTGATGAAGAGGTTGCTTGCTCTTTGAACTTGCCCTCGAAGGCCTTCTGGATGTCGTGGGTGGTGAAGGTGCATATGGCTGAGCCCATCAGGCCTGTTGATGCGGTGGTGAAGGCGCCGTAGAAGCGAGAATCGTCTCCGGGGATTTTGTAGATGCTTTCTGAAATTTACGAAAAATACAATATGTTAAAATTGTTAAAAAAGTATAGGTAGTTTGTAAAAATATGTATTATATAAGTATACCTAACGAAAAGTGTTCCTTGATTATTTAAGTCAACATTTTCAATTACTACATAATTTTCTTAATCTTAATTTATAGCTCAGCCAAATATCAAAGCTTTTTTATGTATCCAAATTTAATATTGCTGAGAGAATGTAACCTGCAAGTATCTACTACTAAATGATTGATGCTAACATGTAATATACTTACCTACCTATTATGAATAATATGTATTTTTGAACATACATAGTTTTGAAAACACGTCTGAGAAAATACATGTGCATGGGCGTGATACCCGAGAGATGCAGGTTCGATTCCTGCGGGGTGTCTTACTTTTTTTCAAAAAGATTTATTCTATTGGTTATATATATTTTTTTTCCTCAGAAATATATGTTCAATAATTAGAATGTCACATTCTTAAATCTTGTGAATTATTCGTTGAATAAAAAACAGTTATTTAAAATATGTATTTTTGTTTTGTTTTTATGATCATTAATATTATATAAATGTAATGACATCTAACAAATAATGTAATATTAATGTACTGCTAAAATAAGCATAACTCGTAAAATTGGCAAGTAAAACAAAATATGTATTAATTTAAAATCGAAGCTTGTTCAATACAAAAGTACATACATAATCAATAAATAAAAAAGGTAATGGAAATCAATCGTTTGTTCCAGACATAGAGACACGGCTATCACAAGTCAATTGATATGAGAGGTCTAACCAGAGCTAAGCCTGACGATCACGTTAAAACGTGACCCTCCCTTAAATCCCCTCAATAGGGTATTGAGGGTTGGATTAACACCCCATTGGAAACCCCCGACTACGTTTCATGCAGTGAAGAAGCAAGGTACAGATACATAATATATAAAAAAATAGTATATGTATCACTTTGGGAAAGCGTAATTTTAAATTGAGTAAAATAAATGATTAATAATAACAATAACTTAATACGATATTATTGGGTCCACTGTCTAACATAGGCTTATCTTATATTCCATAGATCAAGGTTAAAATCCCACTGTCAAGTCTTCACATTATCTATTCAATTAATATGTACGATTACAAAAATAATGGTCAGCGAATAGGTAAGAACGAATTTTTATTAAAAGTATGTATAAAATCATTTACATTACGCATGTCAATTAATACTATGCTCCATTATGGTGTCGAAATTGTGGTTAAAAAAATTTACCTCATACTTGACTGTTTTATTGGTACCTGCATAATTGTTCACGTAATTTAATATTAGGTACCTAATTGCGATCGATACGATAAGAAGAGCTTTGTCAAATGTCTTTTACTAGTATTGTTATATCGTACTTTATTTTCAATATTAATATGTAGGTAATAATTCCTTGAATTACCTGTCACTGACAGTTGGAAGAAATATCAGTAAATCACAGTTTGCACTTCAAATAAACCTGCACAAGAACGTAAAAGATTCCTAATATTATTTTTAAAATATTATGTTTTATTTAATAATATCACGTCGTTCTAATAAGGATTTCATTAAAAGTTAACAACACCAATAAAATGAAAACATGCTCATTAAACCCATGGTTTTTTTTGCACAACTCAACACGTATCGGGTATAGGTGGCGTAGTAAACGAGAAGCACCCTTAAAGGTTGTAATAGGTGTAACTAGAGAGCTTTTCTAATAATAATGATCACTTCACACATTCAAAATTGTCTCTATCGGGAAATAGTCATAAATCAAAACTGGTCGTAATGTTGCAGGGACAGTGACATCACGCCATCATCACCAGAATTAATGAAAAAGCAGCTCCTGCACATGTTCGCATTCGACATTTTTGTATTAAACTTGCGTCACGGAAGTCGGAAGAAATTTGTTGTTTGCAACACTGAATATTTTTTTTCAAACTGAATGTCGCATTCGATCGGTATGAGGATGTATATTACTATACCTATCTATTTTGTGAATACTAACAAAATCCTGTTGTAATAGAGACGAGTTTACATGTGCGACACGGCTTAAAAACAAATAAATACAATATTGTATTGGTATCAGATTATGACAATTATCATTCTCACTCTCTCTCTCTTAAGGACCTAGAAATTATATTTTGAGTACATAGAAATATAAAAAAAAAACAAATTACTTATAGAAGACTTTAGTAGATTTTCTGAAAATCGTGATTCACGAACGTCTCTGACATGGATGCACTTCCCTTTTGCCCTTGAGTGATTTTGTGAAATAGAAAGCGTTAGTTGGGAAATGACTGGAAAGATGAAAACGAAATATTATACAATATTTTTGCGATACGAAGGGTTTTACGTGGAATCTTTTATACATTTTATTAACCGACGTGCAACGTAGTAGGGGTGAAAAGTAATAAAAATAAAGTCCATTTATTACTATTCAATAATAATACAGAATTAAACGAATTTTTTAAAAGTTTTTAGTCTGTTTAGTGAAAGTCAGAGGCAGACAATTTTTGAAAATAACCAATATACTGGATTATTTATGTTATGTTATGTTAGGTCAGGGGTCGGCAAACTTTTGGACCTAATTATTACTATTAAATAATAATAAAGAATTGAACGAATTTTTATAAAGTTTTTAGTCTGTTTAGTGAAAGTCAGAGGCAGAAAATTTTTGAAAATAACCGTTATACTGGAATATTTGTGTTATGTTATGTTAGGGTTAGGTTATCATTTTTGAATTTTGCCGAAATCGGCTATGAAAATATTGTTTTGATATTGTTATAATTACCGCTGTTTTCGTCTGGCTTCCAGTAAACAGACTTGTACTAGTTTTAATAATATTATTATATAATAGTTTTTTCAATAAAAATGTGACATGTAAAAATACCCAGTATATTTGTAGGAATGGGTTTCTATAAATATATTATAACAATTTTTATTAAAATTTATTAAAATAATATTTCATTATTTTTCAATTTTTTAAACTTTTTAAACAGTAGACTTTAGGATCAATAATCTTCTAGTGTCAGACGGTAGACCTCGGAATCGATGTATCTAGCTGTCACAATCAGAGCAAAATACTTTCATTCGGTTATCCATGGGATGCATGTGTCATGTTCATTAAATAGTGCGATCTAGATATAGGTGTGTGATGGTTCCATTCTTATAATATAATATATATAATTGCATGGAAAACGCCTACCTCCCAGCCATCTATTATCCATAAAGGGGCGGTAGCGAACATTTTAATAAAACACTGATCATCCTTTATTTTCAAAAATAAATTAGTGGAGCTCACCCTATCGACCTACCCTTCCACTACACGTGTACAATTATATTACTCAGAAATGCATTTTGTAAGTTATATTATCTAAAAAAAAATCAACGACATAGGTACGTTTTTACATTTCTCTCTGGAAAATGTCTACGAGGAATCTATTCACGAAGAATTTCAAATGGATCACAAAAATCAGTAAAAAAAAATTGTATGGAATACTCAGGTAACTCAGAAATAATGGGAACTGAAATACCTAACGAGTAAGTAGTAGCAGGTAACCGATCTCGAGTAAGGAATAACCCGGGATAAACTTAAACACGTGTCAAGCATACGTCATACGTCAAATACTGACAACTGCTCTCGGTTTATCCATTGACGCTTATTTAATATTGGTGTATTACACACACTATTGCACGTGCATAATACGTGTTTCATTTTCGTAGGAAAACACATTCAAACCCATGCATCAAAATGTAGCGTATTCAATATAGCCTATTAGAATTCTATTTATTATCTGTTCTGTGGGAATACCGAACTAAATCCAAAATAAATAACATTGTCACGAAATTAGTTAGGACTTGTGTACTGAATTTAAATTTCTGAATATAAGAAAAATAAAACAATTGAAAAAAATAATAATAAATAAATTCCAGGCTTCTATAAAATTCAATATTATAATATCAATATCGAGCGAGGCTGGCATCTACCTGAAAATAATTAATGACAGTCATAAAACTTATCCTAAGATTATACTTGGATACTTCCATAAATAAATAATGATTTCATAAGTCTTAAGCCCCCCCTTCACCCTCTTTCATTCGATATCTCTAATCCCCTCACGTACCGGTTTACACGGAAACGAAATAAAAAAGTTAAAAAATATATTTTCCATCGGTAAGTCACGAAAATCATTCATTTGATGCCAAATGGTGTGGTTCTCACAGACGCCACGCAATGTAACATCCCATCTAAACAGCCTTTTATCTGACAATTTTGAGTCTTATTTCAACGCGTAATAAAAACGCATTTCGTTCGTACGATTCTGGGAAAACGTTAACAAATATTTTCCGAAAATTGATATATTAACCGAGATGCGTAGTGAAGAAAATTCAACCGTATTTTCTTGTATCGTTAAGAATATTTTACTTTGAATTGTGTTTCTTTTATAGTTGAAATAAGAGAAAATTGGTAGCATCTCAAGAGACTGGGCTAAGTTATTTTTAAAGGTTTAAGGTTTCAATTTCTATAAATGTGAAATTTCTTAAACAAAGGTGTTTGCCTAAAAGAGATATTGGCAAACGAAATACACAGCGAGAAATATTTAAAAACTGGATCTTTACAATTCGTGTAATACCTTTTTTTCCAAGAAAAATAATTTTATTTCAATTACGAGAGTCTTGAAAGATTTTTGGAAAAGTTGAAAAATGTATGAGATATAACTCAATTAATAAATTCATTCAGAAAAACAATTTTGTTTATGTTACAGTAAATGAAAGTTTAAGTTAATATTAGATACACTAATATCATCCGCATATGCTAATATTGAATGTGATTGTATGTATATTATATGGGTTTTTTGAAAATTGTATCAGTCATTAAGAATACTTGAACCTCCACCACCTGCCACGTTTCCACACTCATTATGCAGGCTATAACGTAGCGTAACGAATGTTAGGCGATCTTTAAATCTGTACCGAAAATGTGCCAGGAGCAACTTTCCATGACCTTGGTTGGCGTGTGAGAGTGTGCGTGATTACTACTTCGAAATAATGTATTGCGGTCAATTGTCGATGAGAAAAGACCTTCCCGCTCGCCGTAAAATGCCGCAAACTTTTTAAAAGCTGAGAAATTTCCCTAGTAAGTCGCAATGACCGATCGGTCCAACTGAGGGTCGGACCGACTTTAGAAGCGCTTCCCTTTCAATCGACTTTTGGGGACACTCTCAGACAATGTGATCGGCATCCTGCAATTCGCCACATAAGCAAGTCGAAGATTTTATTAGGCCAAGCTGACCGAGCTTGGAGGCAAAAGTCCAAAGGTCTGGAGTCAATCTGGTTATCTCTCTATTATGAATACTGTCAGAGACGTATTTGTGGACATTGAGGGAAATGCTAGTATAATAAGGTTCACTGTAAATGGGGAAAAAACCAAAATAATATATATGTTGAATCGAGAGAGCCGGACGAACATATTATACCACGTTTTTATTAGCTCGTATTCTTGTTTGTCCAGTACTACTTTTTTCTTGTGTGTCCAGTACATATTTTTTATTGTTTGTCCAAGATTTGTTTTGGATGATGATTGAACATTTTTAACTAACTTCCCGACCATCTAAACATTTGAAACTTTTAGAATATATCAGAACACGGCGACAATGCATTCTTTTAATACTTTAAGCCATTTTTAAGCAGAATTGAATTAATTTTCAGTTAATTCTGTTTTGTTTGGAAAGTTATTATTAATGGTTGCTAAGGGAGTCCTAGCAACTAAATTATTATTATACCTGCGTTACTATGGAAATCAATATGAAATTTCAGTATTCTATATTTATTCAGTATTTATATCAAGTATAAAAAAAGTTTTTATTAATACATAGAATTGTCAAGTTTATATTATTCAATTGAAAATTTAAAAACGTGATATATAAAAAGTTCTTTTTATCTTGTAATTATTTTTATTGTGATCCTTGACTTAATACAAACCTATATGATAAGGTGTTTACCTAATGTATTGCATTAATTTATGGGGATGTGAATAAGGACGAGAGTAGGTAAGGTTGTAATGATAAGCCTCATATAGGATGCGTCTGTTTACGAGAAATGCCCAGTTTATCCCCTTATTAAAATACAAATATTATGACAATATAAATACTATGATTACTTCAGCGATTCAAGGTTTGCAGATAAGAAATACTACGGAAAAATAGTAAGAAAGTAAATAACAATGCGAATTTATGATTATTACGAAACAGAGTGACGTCAGATGTACTTTATTGAAATGCTTGGTGTGTTGTGAATGTCTATGAGTGCATTATTAATTATTGACCGAAAATTTGCTGCGTGTGTTTCTATTTTGCAATTACAATGAAATGCATGTTTGTTTTGTCTTAGTTTAGTCAGGTATGTTTTTGTTTCGTAAATTCTAAATAAATATTAATATTATAATTCGCTAGGGCTAAATAATGGTTTTTGTCTTTAGCGATTTTGAACAATATGATGTTACGATATAAATTATAGTTAATATGAAGAAATGGTTTTCTGCCAAATCATGCTGGATGGTAGGGTATCCACCCTATAAATTGAATATATAAATAAGAATTACCTGTAGTTGTTGCCAGCCACCTTTTGGTGAGTGCATATAGTGCCTGAAGATGCCGAAAGGCGAAAGAAACTCGGGTCGCAAATAACGACTCAAATGGAATAGGACAAAACTCAAATCCATTAAATTTATAAGTATTATTTATTGTTTTCGTGTGTCTTTTTATAATAAATGTTTCATATCAAATTGTGAACATCTTAAAAATATATAATATTTATAGTGTTGACTCATGAAAATAAAATAATACATTTGAACTTGAAATGACAAAATAAAAAAAAGGTTTTTAGTTTAGTTTCTAATGCTTCAATGGATTCTGATAAGGGTGCAGTAATTTGTTATAAATAATCAGGTGCCACGGAGAGAAAACTTTCATGATAAAATAAAAGTGCAAGTGCATAAGGCGAGCTTAAAGTTTTAGAATCCGCAAAGCTTAATCGAATAATCGAGGGGCGGAGTATTTTTCAATTTTCCGGCGCGTGACACAAATGACCGATGGAAAAGTAGTTTTCCACGAACATGCGTTGGTTTACAGCACACTTACCATACATTTTAGACTTATTATTACTAAAGTTTAGTTTAGACTTACGGTGGCATTTTGTGATTTAGTATTTATATTACCGAATTTGCATGAAATAGTGTAACAGAATAATATTAATAATAGTTTATCACAATTTGAATTGATTTAAATACTTAATTTTTTTTTAAATTCTTTTATACCCCATTTCTGACAACCTCGTTATTATCATGTGTGGTATGTTAAATAATAAATGATTCCTATTAGGTAATAAAATAAGTCTAATTAGTTAAGTTTTTCAAGGTGAACTCGTTGTCCATTGTTTGCCAGTTTTTTAACACTCCCGTTACTGTAATGTAATTTTAGGTTACCTATCCCATTAAACTGAACATAGTTCAGTTAGTATGCACTTCGTCATCTTCATGTTTCGGAAATTTATAAAATCATCAATATTGCATATAATTAAAATGATATTTCCAAAATTGATAGCATTATCCAATAAATACATATAATTATTGATAGATATCCATCAAATTTCATTAACCTGACTTGTATTCTAAATATACATTGCAAACAGAGCGTCGCATTCCGTTACGAACAAACGAAATAAATCTAAAAGGATATATTGTGACAAAAAGAGAGACTACTCCATTGTGATAACAGAATATTAAATTAAGGGGTGAGATCATGATAGTATTATGACTTGTAGGCTAAAGAATATATAGAAATACTCGTATGATTATGGTTTTGATGCCTTTTTGATAATGTTACCAAATAATGATGATCAAAACTTATTTTTTAGACTTATGTATGTTGACAAAATAGGCATTACCCGTTTAATTACCGTAATAGTATTGATCTCGTACGGTAACCCAAGGTGACATCACGGGAATGGACGACATTTATTAGCATAGTAAAGGGAAGGTTAAATATAATATCGAGTAAAAACACGGGTAATTTTTAGCAATGCTAACTTCTTCCAATTTTTCTTATGGCATTTAGGATTTATATTGAAAAAAATGACACATGAAAGAACGAGGCCAAAGAGTACGAAACTACAGGTTTTAAGGATAATGGAGAGAGTAATTCCATTGTTGGTCACCTCGAATTGCACAAGCGTCGAAATTATCGACTAGCCTCACTACCCGAGAATTAATAGGTATTTAATATAATTGGTTGGGCCAAATGCGTGTTGCCGCGCCGCGTTAACTACCGAGTGATTCAAAATATATATGTTCGACCTTCGTTGCACTAAGTCTGTTACGGTTTGAGTGAAAATTAAAGCAATTTCGTTTATTTTTATTTTTTGTTAACTGTCAATTCATGGTGGAACTGTATTGTATTGTTGTTTAATTTAATAAAACGCATTTTTATTTTATTTGAAAATGTTTATGTTGTTGCTAAAGTTGTTGAAAATTAACCGAGTTGAAAATGTCCCTCTGAGGCGGACGAAACCGGTCCTAATTTATTGATTAAAAGTGGAATAAGTACTACAGAAAAAATTGCGTTTTATTAAATTAAACAACAATACTAAAGCAGTTAATTGAGTGTATGGCACCTTGGGCACCCCCGCCTTAGATTCGTAATCCATCATTCACCATCACCTTCAAATTATTCAATCCACTGCTAAAAGCGCCAGTAATAATGAATGAGTATCTACGTATCATATATTATGAAAAAAATCATAATTGTATATCACCATTATTCTAAGAAGTTTCATAATAATACTATTTTTATCCACGTTCAATAATTCGATCAAATTTCACAAATGTCCGGAATTTCATAAATTTTTACACAGGTAAAAAAATGATTAAAATTCCAATGAGTGATATACAAATATTAATATAATATTTGACATTCGGAATATCTGGAAACGCGATAGGTCCTATTTTGGGACCAAAGCGGCGAACGGTCATCTCCCGTCAAACGAAGTTTAGGAAAAGCCGGGGGCTGTAGCGGAATGATTTTGAGAAGGGCACGTTGATGGAAAAATCAACTGGAAAAATCACTTATCCCTGATCTAGATTGAAATAAAGACACGGCCAGGAATAAAATTTCATCAAAAGCGTACCCGGAAACTGCTTTAAAATACTTATTTTGGAAATGTTTGATTTTTGACAGTTTAAAATGATATTATAAACAATATAAACAACGTTTTCTTTGAATTATAGGTTAAAATAACTTTTCCTTGTTCAAATTTCAAAGAACTAAGTAATCCATTTGACGATGGGGTTATAAATGAAAATGAAAGTCAACATATTATTATAACACACAATTCATGGGAATATTACAGAATATATTATTATTGTCTTACAAACGGAAGTATCGATGTCATGTAGTAACTAAAAGTTTCAGAGAATGCTAGGTGAGGTTTATTTTTTTTCTAAAAGGTCGTCCATATATGACGATGAAAAATAAGGGGGAGGTAAGGAGGGTTCTGATATAATATGATTTTGTAGAAAATGTGACGTATTTATAAATCGTCAAAATATAATACTCATTTTTTTTTTAAATAAAATATGCCCTGCAAACGTTATACCTACTGAAACTTGCATTTTTAACGAATATATTTTTGTTGTTTTTATTTAATAAAACGCATCTTTTTGTAGTACTTATTCCACTTTTAATCAATAGATTAGGACCAGTTTCGTCCGCCTCAGTGTTACATTTTCAACTCGTTCTTTCACCTTTCAACTTTCACTTCAAGTCGAAATTGTCCCACTGAGGCGGACGAAACCGGTCCTAATCTATTGATTAAAAGTGGAATAAGTACTACAAAAAAATTGCGTTTTATTAAATGAAAACAACAATACATAGCAGTTCCACCATGAATTGACAGTTAAAATAAAAGGAATATTTTTTTAATGAATGAGTGGATGCTCGAGAAGTGTAAGGAAGAGGGGTTTATACCCTAATATCAGTGGCGAGAGATGGAAGTAGACTGTTAAGATCCGACATAAATAGGGCACGCTAAACTTTGTCAGTCAGACATATTTGTTTTCATTGAACTAAGCCATAATAAATAATAGTCAAAAATATTCGCTTGCCCATAACATATCTAAAATTATGCAATTAAACCATACATCATTTTAGATATTTTATAGATAGAAGAATGTATTATGGTTTGATTAAGCAGGGCTTAAAGAAATTAAAAAAACTAAGGAACACCTTCTGTAATATGTGTTTTTAATTCAACAAAAACATATAAGTATGACTGAAAAAGTGTCCATGATTTTTATCAGATCTAAACTATTATGGTTTAGTTTATGCAGGGTTTAATTGAGTTTTAAAACCAACCAATACAATCTGCAAATTGTATTCTTGGTTCAATGAAAACAAATAAGAATGCATGTGAATGTATTGTGTGCATTATTTATCTTACGGATCTTAACAGCCTACCTCCGCCTCTCGTCAATGCCATAATTAACCAATTACCATTAATTAATAAGCCAAAATTATTTAATAATATGTGTGACATAATTAACATGCGATGTCAACAGGCAACTGGTTATTAGGAAATAAATAGTAACCCTATATAGTCAATCTCTTGAGGGCGCAAAGATTCAGATGTGTCAGTCACGTTGTTAGATGCGATAAATCAACAGCTTTCCATAAAGTATATAAAACCCCTATACTTGATACATTCAAGAGAGGCACAGAGAGACTGAGTGTGATCAACCAGAGAGAAAGAACTCGAGATAGAGATTCCTGTACGACGTTGTAAAGTTGACCATAGAACTGAATTATTTGTAGCTCTGATTAGGTAAGTTAGTTACTCTTGACGTCATCTATAAATAGTAAAGTTAGTTATGTTTTTACCCTGGTATACAACAAGTGTAGCAAATTTATTGACGCAATTCAAATGGCTGTAGATATTATAAATTATTCCTAAAAAGTATACCTGTCTATTAAGCCCAACTGTTTGTATGAGTATGATTTGATTATATTATATTAGGCTATATTAAACTTTTCAAAATTTAGTTTAATTTATATTTTAAATAATAAACTTTATCGAACACTATGTATAATTGAGAATTAAAACAACACCATATTATCTGGCGAATTAATTTTTTTGAATTATTGATAACCATGTCCTTGCTTTTTTGTACAAGGTGATTGTTGTAATTTTTGATCACAAACACCCAGGCTTTGAGAAAAACACATAAATATTGTGTCCTCACCGGAATCGAACCCATAACTATCGGGTGAAAGGCCAGCGTCTTACGCAGTGTAACACGAGAGAAGCCCTTATATAGCGAATTAAGAGTGTTGGGTCACTAATGTGGTATTCGATGTGTGGGTTGAGGATGATGATAATGAAGTCTACGATGTAGCAGGGTGAGATTTATTAGCAGCGTATCGGTACAATAGTATATTATACAATGATAGTACATTATAATCTACTGAGATAGTTACGAGCTAGGTACTTGGATTCGAGTGACATTTAGATAAATTATCCTTCGTTATTTATACAATAAAAAGTAAGATATTAACATTAAATTCTAAAACATAATCATATTGGACTAATTATAGAGTCAGCGTTTTCAATCGAGTAGCGAAATGAAATATTATTTATTATTACAGTTGTAAGAAAATATGATACCATGAAAAATGATTATTCGGCTAATACACCGTAATGATATAATGTGATATGATGTAATAATATACCGTATCTAATATTGCCAATCAACTTGCTGATCTAGTTGTTTGCTGGAAATTGATTCGCTGGGAATATATTACTGCAGAGTAATTTGATACATTAAACAATATATATAATATAATCGCTATTATTCTGCAGCTACAAGAGCAATAAATATAAAAATAAAATGTAATTACTTATCGTCGATTGGGTTTATATTAAGAACACAATTATATTGTTAACAAGGTAATATATATTTCTTTTTAATTCAACGTGTGCAATAGTGAACTCATAGTATTGTAAAATAATGTATTCTATATACAATACTTACTAAGTACAGAACGGCAAGACACAATTTCACAAAACGAAAGTCGCTTTTGTATTCTTGTTTCTTTAAAATTGACTTGCATGTGAAAGGAATACTCATCTACATAAGCTTTTATCTCACTATACAGACATGAAACGAAAAGTGATCTTGAATTCTACGCAAGTACTAGGAGACGTATAAATAATTACATTCGCGAGGAACCGACATGTCATTCGAGACGCTGCGCCAAGAAAGCTGATATCCAGCATGTAACCAATACCCGATGCATTACATTTTTCCTCAAGTTTTGGCCGTGGATATACCTAACAGACGGGAGTGTTTTCTTGCGGATGCCAGGGCTAAAAGTCGGGGGGGGGGACACTAAGAGCTTCGTGATTCGACTGAGTAATGTTCACTTAGTGAATTTTATCGCGGGCCCGGGGGTCATATTTTAAAGGGAGCATTCTGTGTTAGGAGCCACAGGTAAAGAAAATAGTGTTTGACCATTGGATTTGGCAAATAAAAATACTTTGTACGAATGCAATTTGTAGCGATATGAAAAAAAAACTGTACGAGTCTGTTTACTGGAAGCCAGACGAGTACAACGGATATTTTCATAGCCGATTTCAAAAAAAATCATGAATTCAAGATTGATAACCTAACCTGACATAACCTAACAAATAATCCAGTATATCGACTATTTTTAACATTTATTTGCCGATGGCTTCCACTAAATATATGTTTTATAGTGCAATACTGAGTGATATTTCATTGTAAATAACTTCAGCAACATATTGGAAAAAGTTAGATACGTGGTACAATTTTAAATCATATTATCTTTCACTCTCAGGTTGAATCAAAGATATTAAAACTGACCATTTATACGATTTAAGAACATGACATTTTTTATTTAACATAGATAATTTGAAAACAATCCTTATACTATTAATACTATCGACTGAAGGTAATTGGATGGAATTTGAATTTAAATTCTAATGGATTTATTAATCTAACGGATTAATTATTTTCTTAGAATTGGCGATTTATACCTCTTGAGTGTAGTATTTTTATTGTTTATAAAGAATAATGATCTATTATTAGGCTTTGACAATTTATTATAATATGCTATTGAGTGTATTGTCATTAATAAGATAGGGTTTTACTAATCAGGTTTTTTACTGACACTTCAACTATTCATAATTTGTTTCTTGTATTTTTTATGACTTTTGACTTGATATGTAGGTAATGGAGTTTTTACCTACTTCATTGTATTGATTTATTATATAAGCTAGAGTTAAGAGTGTTCATTGTCAGTGTGTGTGTTTGCCTTTGGTGAGTGTACACGGCGCCTGAAGATGCCGAAAGACGAAACCCGGGTCGCAAAAAACGACATAAATGGAATAGTACAAAACTCGAATCCGTTAGAATTTCAATCCTTATAAATATATAAAACTGACACCGGTTAGTAATTGAGGTAATATTAATATTTTGATTTAAAATACTAAAGCCGATTGACAAAAAGTAACGCAATTTAGAAAGCGTTTCAGAGAGTTGTAAAAATCACTAATTAACTTCGTCTCAATTTGACAGGACACATACAGCTTAGTGGTCAGGTAGATGTGTGTGAATTCCTGGGAGTGCAGTTTTGAATCATGCTGGGTGTCGTATTTTTGTCAAAAAAAGATGTTTTATAGTTTACCAGACGTGTTTTCAAATTATGTATGAATCAAGGATATTGAAAAAAATAGATTTCTATAGAGATGGAGCCGAAATGTATGTAGAGCAAAAAAAGAACTCATAGTCTACTGATTCAATTAGCTACAAGTCGATCTCGCAAATTTTCCAACATGGAAGCATTCAGCAAATTCATAAAATCCACATGACATTTCAAAGTTCTACAAGCCATAGACAGGATTAAAAAGTCTAGTAAGTTCCTATATTATTTTTTTTTCTCAATAATTTTGTTTCTTAATAAAGATATATTCATTATAAGAAAACGAAGGTGGGAAAACCCCATACCTTTTTGATTATCATGAAAAGTTTATTTCTACTATAAAGAAGCCGCTCACAGTGAATTAGTGTTTTATGATTAAAAATATACCAATGACAAACTTTTTGAATATAATAAATAGTATTTTGGTATATTAACACTCCCGTTACTGTAATGTCACCTAAGGTCACCCGGCCTATTAAACTGTAAATATTTCAGTTAAAATGCACATCGTCATCTTCATATTTTAGATAGTCCTAGAATCATCAATATTAGTTTTTATTATTAAAATGATTTAATTATTATCAAAATCCATAAAATTATCCAGTAAATATAATATATAATAAAATTGCTAGATATCTGTCAGATTTCATTCACCTGTCATAAATTCTAAATACACATTGCAAACAGAGCGTTGCATTTCATTACGAACAAAACAGATAAACCTAAAAGAATATGCGACAAAAAGTAAGAATATAATATGAAAATACTTAAATGATGATTATAATAAGTTTTTATGTTTTTTTTTGATAATTTTATAAATAAATCAAATAGCAAATAATATGAAACCCCATTAGATTTATCTATTCGGCAAAATAAGCATTTCTCTTTTATCTTCTCTAATATAATTAATTTCTTACGGAAAAACAAGATGACATCACCGGAACAGACAGAGTTAAGTAGCATAGTAAAGGAAAGGTTACAAAAATTAATATTTTTTGTTTTAATATGTATTAGGATTACACTTACGGAAACAATTTATAAATTAAAACATTCATAGCCATCTTACTTATTATAAATAAGATAAAATTTATTAAACAAATTTATATTTCAGAAATATAAAACATAATATTAATATTACAATCAAAATTCTAACACAGGTATTTGATGAAAATTGAATTGGTTTTATTGTACCAGGTTTAGTTTTACGGTAGATATCACGTAGGTTCAAAGTAAATAGTATATAAATATATATTTATATTTTTAATTGCCTATTAAAATATGAATTCACCTCTGCAACTAACTTTTATAGAACAGTTTAAATGTCAAGGAAAGAAGGAGAAAGAACACGCGGTGATAACCTAAGAATCTACTACGATAACAGACAACCGTGAAAGTCATTAAAACATTATATAACTTAGAAAGTATTTCTGAAGCACGACATAAATCTAACAAACCAACCCATAACATTATATAAAAATATTATTTTATTGAATTTAATAAATAATATATTTACCCATTGCAGTTTTCTTGGAGTAATCGTAATAAAATTCTTTTATTAATGCTCATTTTCCGTGTTGTGAAAGCAAGCCTACTTTAAAAAGCACAGTGGCATTGCATTTCCGTGAAAAATGACACGTTGAATTTTGTTTTGAATAAAGAACGAAAATAAGTGTAGGGGGTCAAAAAACAAAACAATGGGTATAAGAATCAACATTCTATGTGCGAACAATAGGTACAGTTGTGGAAAAATATCTCATAGCGTACAGATTGCCTACTACGGGAGGGATGGTCCGGAACCAGTTATCGGAATGGAAAATTTTACGAACCGGAAACTTTAAGCATTACATAATAATATTATATTAAATTATACAAATTAGTTTATTATATTCAAATTAATATAATATAAAATTATAATAGTGTTCAATCCATGCAAATTACTCATCATAACCATATAGTTGCATTTAGAAATTGTAAAAACCGCTGAATAAAATAAAGTTACGTCTTTAGGCGCAAACTGAATAACTGTGCGAGACTGTTGGTTTTAGGTGGCCTACAGGGAAGGCAAAGCAGAGGAATAGCATCTGCGCGTGAGGGTACTATTCATTCTGCCTTGAGAGAAGCGGAAGATCGTGAGGGATGAAAAGTCTTGGGATGCTCAAAGGATAGCAAAATTCAAAGGTGGTTACGATCCTCAGCCACGAAGATACGAGCAAGAAGAGAGTGGTTATGAAAAATAACTATAATTTATTATTGTAAAATTTTAGTTTTAATACACATTAAGATTATATAAAAATCTTATGAGCATTGTCAGAATACTATAAAGAGAATAATCAGGATTGGTTGTTAATCATATAAACTGTTTTTTGAGCCTATCCTTAAAGTATATACATATATTTTGACACTCTAATTCTTTTGCAATATAAGAAGATGACTTACCTAATGCATCCTGATCGACTATAAAACATGCGCATGATTCTAAATTTAAAGAGTAAAAAAAGAAATAAAATCTTTAAAACATAATATGTAGTCTAGATATAAAATCAATCACGGAATTCATAGATATCCCTAACGTCCTCTTCAAGATAAACGGTAAAATTAAAATGAACGACAAATCAAAATATCAGATGATTTCAAGCCATAAAGAGTATAAAGTTGGAACGCTCGCGATCCGGATATCACGGATCGGTCCTCATTTCCGGTGCACCCGCTTTCATTCCGAGCCCTGCACTCGCAACAAAAATGGCATAACTTATTATTATTTCAGCGTATATATTCCGAGTGTGTGCAAATAGCGCACGAAGGTCACGGCGCTACACGGGCGGCCACTTAAAAAAATGAAAAATAAAAACGGCCCTGACACGAAGGAACGAGGGAAAACGGAACCTGTTTAGAATTCAGCTGACGCGCAGCTGAAAGTTGTTTGGATGTATAAATGATGTAGGATTGGGAGCAAAATTAAAGAAAATATGAAAGTGCAGGTGACAGGTTGGCGCGACGAAAAAAGAGGCTTTCTCTTCTACGGGAAGGTGGGGGAGCTATATAACGTTGTACTTATATTAAAAAAATATATAGAGCTGTATATAAAACAGTTTGAATTTAAAAATCGAGCACAGTTTTCTTTGATCAAAAATAATTAATAGTTTTTGAAATTGGAACGAACAGAACATTATAGGTACGCAGCATTTTTTTTTTAAATAACGAGTTCTAAGAAAAAAATCCAAGCATAGATACAAAAGAAAAATTTTAATGGTGTTAATATTTTTGTTGGATAGATATATATAGAGTCCACTAACAGGACCAACAGGGAACTCAGAAATAATGTGAACTTAAATACATAACGGGTGTGAAGTAACAGGCAACCGATCTCGAGTATGGAAGAATTAGGATAAATTTAAACATGTGTTAAGAATACGCTTGTACGGCGTTCTGACAACTGCTCTCAGTTTATGCACTGACGCTCATTCAATTTTGGCGTATTTGAAGGTTGTAACACACACTATTGCACGTCCATAATGTGTGGTTCATTTTCGTAGGACACTCACACATTCAAAACCATATTACTGTAACTTCACAAGTATCTTTTTAAAAATCACACAAATGTAAACAATAATTAATATCGGTAGATCTTATGAAATTCAATCAACAAGCTCATTTCAAACGGAAAACGGCAAGAAATTAATCATCAAAATTATTGATTGTATGTAGAACGTGAAAAATATGAAATTATATAAATAATAATCGACAAACAAATTACAAAAATATAAATTAAAGATTTTAAACTCCATGTTAAACATACTTAAGTAACTACTTATGCGATACTGTTTTGTTTTATGAAAAAGTCTTGCTATAAAACATTTGATAAAACATCTTTGTCAAAGATTTTTTATATTACAATAAAAAAAACTACACGCGTTCTAATCTCTTAATGTGAGTGAAGTAGTGAGAATTTCCCAATGAACTACATGACAATATTTTTTTTTTTTTTTTAATAATAACCATACCCTTGCTTTTTCGTACAAGGTGGTTGGGTGGGTTAATTGCATTGATGTGGGGCTAATTAGGTGCCTCCATTTATATCTTTAATTTTCTTTATGGCCAGGATTAAATATTTTGTGTAGTGTTCTTGTGTTGTTCTATTGCTTAGTGCTTCGTGAGGCTTTTGGAGGTCAATTTCGTGATTAAGTTGTCTACATCAAGTTCTGAGAGTCCATCGCTCCCTTTCTAGTATAGGGCAGTCGTTGATGACATGCCACACAGTTTGAGATGTGTTCCCGTCACATGGACAACAGTCGTCATCCCTCAATTTAAATCTTTTTAGATAAGGTCGCACCGATCCGTGGCCTGTTAGTATCTGTGTGAGTTCGTGTGATATTTTTAAGTTCCTGGCAAGAGTGATGGCACAGTTTATGTTTGGAATAAATTTCTGCGTTATTGATCCTGTGGCGGATGTTGTGTATCTGTGGTTCCATAGCTCTATGGTATCTTCGTTTAGTTTTTGTTTTGCGTAACTCAGAGGGAAGTGTGTATAGGTTAAAGGTCTTTTGTCTGTTGTGGCTTGTTTAGCGTATTTATCAGCTTCCTCGTTTTCGGCTATCCCTGTGTGACTTCTTATCCAGAAGAATCTGGGGTTTGTTCCTATCATTCGAAGCTGTGTTGACAGTGTTAAAATGTCTCTTACAAGTGGGTGTGTCGATGATGGGTTTTGGATAGCTACCAGACTGGATTGGCTATCTGAGAATATGTTTACATAGTCGTGTCTGTGGAACTTTAATCTTTTGAGTGTCCACTCGAGAGATTCTCTGATAGCAAATATTTCTGCTTGGAAAACAGTGCAGTAGCTTTCGAGCTTAAATTTTCGGGGGGTTATTATTGTTCCATTTTCGTAGGCTACAAAAGCTGCCCCTACTTTGTTATCGATTAGACTGCCATCTGTGTAGATCTCCAATCCTGTGATGTGGTATTTTGTTTTAGTGTCTTCGTCGACTGTTCCTATGTGTTCTATATTTTCTAGATGTCTGTTACCAGGATGTGGAAGTTGTGTGTAGTGTATTTTGTTTTCGTATGTTCTGTCTGTAGGTAAGTGTAGGGGAAGTATGTGGCTTGTTTTAACTTGGTATGACAATATTATCCATTGACATACAAATACAATTGTAATAAATATTAAAAATATTATTAATAACGTAAATAATAGTACTTAACTCAATTTGGAAAGCGCTTTGGAGAGTATTATTGTAAGAGCCATTAGTTAAAATTTGTCGCAATTAGATAGGATACCTATAGCATTGTGGTCAAAGTGCGTAGGCGCGAAACCCGAGACACGCAAGTACGATTCCTGCTGGGTGTCGTATTAAAAAAAATGTATGTTCGAAAATAAATCTATATAAGTCATTCGAGGCTTTATAAAAAATCTATTCAATTTTTCGATAATAATACCTACTAACAATATTATTGTGATAACTTTCGAACTTTTTTTTATTTCGAATCTAACTTATAAACATACATAACTTGAAAACACCTCAGATATATTACCCACTAGAAATAAATATATTTGAACAAAACAATTGATAAGCATTTTATGTATGACCTACTCGTTCAAATTGTTGTCATTAGATAGGAGGCTCGTAGCATAATTGGTTTATGCACGGATTTGCGCGAAACCAATGGTTATACGGGTTTAAATCCTGTTGAGTTTCGTATTTTTTTTTAAATATAGTTTTTTCTAGTCGGTATATATTTGAGGTGTTTTCAAGTTATGTATGTCCAATATATGGAATGTTACATTCTCAAAATCTTGTAAATTATTCATTTGAATAAAATGCATGGTTTATTCTAACTTATAAGTTTAAAAAAAAAATGAAAAAATATTTTTTAAACTAAATATCTATGTAGGCACCAGTATGGCATTAAGCAGAATAGGTACTATAACATTGTACCTTTTTAGACTAAAGGGAAAAAGAGCCTCAGATTTGTGAGGGTGAAATCGAGTTTCTTCCGTGAAGACATTTCATATCTTGAAAGGCAGTGTCAATCAAGATATCGCCCAACCTTTATCACCTGATCAATATACGCCACTCCTAATTAGGCCAGTCCGCCTCTGTCATTTTTGTTTTCCCGTTGATTTTGTCTGAGAAAGCATATTTTTATTTTATGTCTAGTCTATGTATCTTTGGAACTATTGATAAAATAGTGACCTATCGTTATTTTACATTTTATAAAACTGGCTATAAAAATACTTTATTATTTTTGGAAATGCTACGATATTTGATAAAAAAATATTATTTCCATATTACATAATATTATTTAAAACTTCCACGTGTGCGTATTATTTGTGTACAGTCATATTAATTAATATTATCAATCAAATTGCAAACATATTTGAATTTGGATGGAATGTATTTAACTGTATTTAACCTTGAATACCTATTTAACCACTAAAAGTTGTAAGTATTTGACATATATCAATAGGTTTTGTTTGCAATAATGTTATTTCAAAACCGGTATTCATTTATTTATCGATGTCAATATACCGGTTTAAAAAATCGAAAACATCGGTATTTTTGTATTAAGAAGGACATTTTCCATCTGAAAATGTCCCTCTATGGCGGATAAAACCGGTCCAAATTTATTAAATAATAAAAGATGAATAAGCACTATTTTTTGCGTTTTATTAAATTAATCAATAATTAAAGTTATTTAATAAATTAATACTATCGACCGAGGGTACAACGTAGTTCCACTATGAATTGACAGTTAACACAATAAAATAAATTATAATATTAATGCTGTCAAATCGCAAATACATTGACTCAAACGAACAAACATTAATCCTTTAAATATACTTATAGAATTAAAATATTTCTAAAAAGAAAACATTATATAACTGTTGATCTAACGTCGATAGTAGGTACATCCAACAAATGTTGAACTTGAGAGGGATATTCCTGTACCCAGACTTATAGTATTTCGTAAAAATTAGCAGTTCTAATATATTATGACCTATACATAATGAATGAACAACACTATAAATGTAGGTAAGTACTTAAGGCTGCTATGAAATAGTGTTTTAAATAGATTATATTAGCATAGATTATTGATAGGTTCCCACTTTTTTTTTCTATAATATGTTTTGACGAATATCGGTAGTTAATAAGAAATAAAACCGAAATTGATATAAATTCAGTATTGCAATCCCTAGGCTCTAGTATTTACAAAGTGTTTCAAGAAAATGATCGACAATAATCTATATTTAAAATCCATTTAAAATTGCAGACTAAAAGAAATGCATATTTTTATACCCGACCATAATTACCATAAAATATTATTTGTCTATAAGTATACCGCTGTGGCTGAAAGAGCACGGAAAGCTCAAATTGACAGCTTTTTCACTGGCAGAAAGCTCGTTCTGTTCCCATTATTTTGAGCTATAAAATATTGAAGTTCAAAACGCTTTTATATGGTAATAAAATTTAAATTGAAGCATGAAAAATTGGAATCAAAAAGTTCAATTGAGTTTAATATTTTCATGAATAATAAATAAAATCCTCTTTGAGCATTTTCCTTCGCCCCCGGCCATTAAATTTTATCAAAGAAATTTGCCTCAAATAATAATTATGTACCAGACCCTAAACTACACGTTATTGATTATTGTAAATTATACCTTTGACATTTTCATATTAAGATTTTGAAAATATAATATAAATACGAACTCATAACGTTGCGTTGATGTAGGCACATGGCAGCGAAGAACGAGGCACAGAAAAGAGTAGAGGGAGCTAAATGAAGCCTTAATCCAACAGTGAATCAACCTCGGCCCATGATGATGATCATGAAATAAATTACATATTAATCATATTAAAAGTTGAGATCTTCAAAGTTTGGTAATAGAGACCAACGTTCCTTAATTAATTTAAAAAAGGAACCATTTTATAATAATATTAAACATACGTAATTTTGAAAACACTTCTGAGAAAATATATTATAACCAATTTTTTGAAAAAGTAAGACACCCCACCTCGCAGGAATCGAACCTGCATCTCTCGGGTTTCGCACCCATGCTCATAGACCACTATGCTAAAGGTGCCATACTTAATTGCGAAAATTTTTAATTAATGGCATAATACTCTCTGAAACGCTTTCCAAATTGAGCTACTATAGGCGTCACGTCACTGATCACGCCAAGATGTTTTGTAGTAACTTACTTGAACTTGCTAATAATTTTAAATTAACTATATTTTTATTCAACGAATAATTCACAAGATTTAAGAATGTAACATTCTAATTATTGAACATACATAACTTTAAAACACTTTTGAGAAAATATATTATTACCAATAGATTAAGTTATTATGGTACTTTATTGTATTAATTTATTATTTATGTGTTATAATTGACTATACTTATTGGTTGTCACTGTATTTATTATTGGTGAGTGCGCATAGTACCTACCTGAAGATGCCAAAAGGCGAAACCTAATTCACAAAAAACCACTCAAATGGAATAATACAAAACTTAAATCCATACAAATATACAGATTTTCTATGGCTACACTAATTATTATTTACTAATAGATGTGGAACATTGTAGAGAACGCACCAAGCAGCCTCTTATAACGCTGAGAGCAAAGAGGCGACGTTGGACCTGGCTCTACTACGTGCTGCGGATGCCAAAAGAAAGTCTAGACCTGGCTGGCCTGTTCTTCAAACCAACCGGTTTCCGGCGTTCTGGAAGGTCGCTAAATACTACCTATTGAGTGTATACCACTGAGCTACGGGATTGGAACGATGCGAGAAGACTGGGGAGCGACAGGTCCATATGCTCCAACTAAGGGGTGGATAATGCCGAAGAAAAAGTAACATTGAAGTATATTATAAACTATATTATAACCTTTATATAATATTTATATAAATATTATGAAGACAAATGCAGTAAATAAAACGGGAATGGGACAACTGGACGCCAGGACAATTGGAAGCCGCACTGTCGTAGACACGTATACAGAACGTAGACGAGGAATTTTAATCAGTTTCTATCGATTACTAAGTAGTTTTAATTGATTTTACTCTGAACATAATGTTTTTTTATTGCGGATTGAGAATAACCATGTCTAACGCTTTAGATAAAATAAAAAAAAACTCTTTTTTTGTTGGAACTTAAACATATCCACGATTAAATCATTATTTACGTGTGCATATTTAAATTCTCATCAACTATTAAATCATTAAATAATAATTTAAATATAAATAATAATATTAAATACATTTTTTAAAAGTACCTATAAGTACCTAACGTCTATTTAATTTCGAATTTCGTGGCGTCCAGTTGTCGCGGCGCCAAATCGTCCTGGACCCAATATAACTGTTTCCGCTTATTGTTAAATATTAAGTAATGTCCAAAACAATCTAGTATGACAAAAAAATTATCTTCAATAGGTAATAAAAATTGCCAAAAAATCTAGAAGAACAATAAAAACAAGGAGTGCCAATAAACGATGCTGACATACAAAATTCGTACGTAATGTGGAAAACAAAACAAACAAAAAAAAGATGGCATTTCCGCGCAAACGTCATTGGAGTCTAAAGCAATTCGATGGCAGATTGAATCGAAAACAAATTACCCCTAAACGCAATAAAGAAAATCAAATAAATATAACGTAATAAAAATACCGATTGATGGCGAATTGAGACGGGGACATGTTATGTACATGTACGAATAGCCAATGGATTCTCGCGAATCGATATGGGAAGGTCCTGTGAAAAAAATTGACTGTGCCTACTTACTTATTATAATTATTATTACCATCTGTAGAATCAACACTGCTAGAAAAACGCTTCTTTTAGTTGTTTCCAATAACCATTTTATTAACAAGTATTTTTGTGGAATACAGTTAGTTTATAATGTATTATTATGTATACAGCAGTGATTTTCTTTGACGTAGAAGAAATAAGCGATTCGTCAGGAAATATAAAAGGTGGTTTGGATTTTTTTTAAAACAGTCATGCAATTATTAAATAATACCAAAATCCTTATAAAAATGTTCGGTACACGTCGGTTATGGGGAAGCCAGGCGGGAACTGCGCTTATTGTCATAGCCGATTTTGGCAAAATTCTAACCTAGAAAACCTAACCTAACCTAAGCTACCCCAACCTAACAAATAATCCAGTGTATCGGCTATTTTCAAAATATGTTTATTCAGACACGGATTTTATGTCAGTACTATAATTATGACCCAAAGAGGTTGGACCAGTAGCGCACCCAGGGGGGGGGGCAGGGGGCCTTGGCCCCCCCCAAAATATGAAAATCATCAGAATGATTTTACATATTGAAATCGAAAGCCAATAAACTATACCTTGGGCTTAGACAAACAACACGGCAAAAAATGATTTGTAATTCTCCAGTACCCTTTTTAGTAATATTTCTTAGATTTTAATTTCTAATACAAAAATTTCGAAACACTAATGTCAGGTTTTTTTAGAAACCCGTTCCCTAATGAAATTCTCGGTGTCCACCCGAATTCCGGAGTGGTATAGGTCATGGCTGGGGAGGGTTGACAGGTCTAGCCTGGGGGCCCGGGCTGTGGGGGGCCCGGCGTGTCGGGTTGACCAGATAAGTGAGATAAGCACATATCATAAATTAGCTTTAATAGTAAAAAAAGTCGCCTGCGGCGCTATTATACTTCATGACTATCAACATTTTAATTTATATAAATGTCCAATATATTTTCTGATTATTATGTGTCGACAGCTCCATTATTAAAGTATATGACGTACTGAAAATCGCCAATAATTCACTGTATAAGTACCCTCAATTTGAACTAAAACACAATTCGAAAAACGTTAATGTAGTGTTTCCCACTGCCTTTAATCTAAGCGGTGGATAGGGGGCCCGTCAAATACCCTAGCCCAGTGGTCGGCAAACTCATTAGTCAATAGAGCCAAATATCAACAGTACAACGATTGAGATTTCTTTTGAGAGCCAAATTTCTTAAACTTAAATTATATACGTAGGTAGTTTAGTTAAAGTCCTAATTAAATTATAGGTAGGTACACTGAATAAAACTGAATATCATACGTAATAATGATCTTATTTATTAATAAAAATTAAATTGTAAGTAAGGTATCCATACAATTGAATCATGACAATGACTGACAATTTCAATGTGAATAATGGCCTTGCATCTCCTTGTAAAGTTTGGGTAAGTCAGGTTCGTATGTTGTTGATTTAATTTTAAGCACGATTCCAGGTTCTCATCAATAAATCGATTTCTCAATTTACTCTTGATTTCCTCTCTTGGAAATCTTTTTACTAACCACAAAACTTGCAATATTAACATTGTTGAAAGATTTTATTCAGTACCTTATTAAATACAGAACTTTATTTTTCTTGACTCTTCTCCTCAGCTGCTTTCTTCTTTGCATCATCGACAGAATATTTAGCGCAAAATTACTAGTTTTTAGTTGTAGTATCTCTCTAAATTTGAATGCGTCAATTTTTCCCGACACATAAATACAGGTCGGGAAGCCATTTAAGTTTTGAATAAACGCGAAGTCTCGGTCTACTCAACATTACATTTACGGTTATCCTCTTCCATTTTCTTTGCTTCTTCTTTGTAGTCATGTCAAATATGACAGAGAGCATCTGTGGCAGAGTCGCACTCAAAGGGCCAAAGAGCCGCAGTTTGCCGACCACTGCCCTAGCCTGAGGGCCCGTTTCAGGATGTGGGGGCCATGGTGTAGGTACACCGAGTGCAATAGACAAAATACCGATAAACGAGATATAAGGCTGTGTTGTATTGAGTAGGTTGTGTATAATTTAAAGGCAATAATACTTTTTTTGTCCATTTTCAATTAATATGTTGGATATACTGGTGAATACTAAAGATAGATTAGATAAACTTAACCAAAGTGGAATTTATCTATTAAGTTGTGACTCTTGTGATGCCAAATATGTTGGACAAACGGGACGATCCTTTAATACTACGATCAAAGAACATTTAGCCTGTGCCAAAAATGGTAAAGAATCTTCAGCTTTTGGAAATCATTTAAGTTTAAATAATCACTCTTTTAATATCAGTAAAAATTTTAAAATCCTGCATTTGAATGAGAAATCTATAAAATTGGATAAACAGGAAATCCTAGAAATTAATAGGTATAAATTTTTGCCAAATTCTAATTTGTTAAATGATCAATTATATTTTGTGTCTTCTCCATTATTGTACCATATTTAATATTTGGGATTGTCATAACATAACTTTATATATTGTACATCACTTATTATTTTTATTGAATTCTGACTCATATTTTGGTTGTATTTGTTTTTTATTTTATCTCACTTCAATTGATAATTTTATTTTATTTTTTATATAAAAAAAAAATTTATTGCTAATTTTGACTAATTAGAATTATTTGTTGATATTAATTTTATTGTAAGTGTAGATTGTTTCATATTTTGTGGTTTGTTAATATTTAAAATAATTTGTTTAATGCCTCTGACGTAGTATGAAATATTAATGTCCAACCTCATTAGTTTTAAATTAGTCTGTTATTGGGAAGGTACTCGTATTATTGGACGGAAAATTATTATGTACCTATTGTTATATTATTTCTATCGCTTTGAATTTTGTTTGATAAATATTGTTTTAAAATAAAAAAAAAATGTATTCAGTTGAAAATGTCCCACTGAGGCGGACGAAAAAGGTCCTAATATATTAATTAAAAGTGGAATAAGTACTATAAAAAATTGCGTTTTATTAAATAAAAACAACAATAATATGTTGGAACCTAAATATTAAAATACCAAAAATCTGCAACATTCTGCGAAAAGAACGACTACACTACACTACGGTGGTGGTGTAAATCAAAAGAACATTTTTTTCGGTGGAATTCGGAATAAATATTGTATTGTTGTTTTAATTTAATAAAACGTAATTTTTTTTTTGGTACTTATTCCACTTTTATTAAATAGATTAGGACCGGTTTCGTCCGCTTCAGAGGGACATTTTCAACTAGTTGAAAATGTCCCTATGTATATCGCCATGTATTGTGAAAATATGTAAAAATATTTATATGAAGAAGAAAAAGAGCCTATGGGACTAATTTACATTCTCCTTCTTGGGCCCCCCCCAATAATAATTCCTGGGTGCGCCACTGGGTTGGACAGTCTATGACCATATTTAATTCCAATACAACATTTCACGGTAAAGTGTTATACAGCGAACTGCATACGTTCAAGTTTCTGGAAACGGTTTTAAATATATATACCCTTATTTTGTAGGCAACATTTAATGATAATTGTACACGCAGCCATTAGTTTGGTACCACTGCTATAATGGATAGGTAATATTGCCCGTGCGAGTTGGCAAGTGTGTAAATATTTGATGGATTTTTACGCGGGATGAAAGGGAGGAAGACATCCCAAAAAGGGGAGACGCGGAATCGACTAAATATACGAAGGGCCAGTGGAGAGTAACTCAATATTTTGTTTGTGCAAAAAAACGTATCAATTAATTCTATAAATAGAGCTTGTTACAGGATATGAACCGATCAGATGTCCCAGGATATGGCATTAAACCATTTTTGAAATACATCAAAGAAAGATAAAAAATGTGATTTTTTATTTATATCTTAAACTTAAATTGATATAATGAGAATATAGAAAATTTATATTAACGATTGCATTGTTAAGGTTATAAATAAAAACTCTACTATAAACTTATTCCTGTACATGATTTAGATCGTTCGAGTATTTTTAGTCATGATTCAAACCAATATTTACTTCCAAAAATCCAGTTCAAATAATAGAGGGCCACTTAAAACTACTTGTATCTTGTATCCATTGAAGTTGCCTATCTAGTATCTATAAAGTATGGTCCGTGGAAAACGTTCTTAGGTCTATTTTAATCGGATTATTTGCAAAGTTTAGTTCCTTCTATCTCTTCATACTCACGACTCAACCAACAATTATTTAAAAAAATCCAGTTCAAAAATAATAGAGGGCCAATTATTAAGACCACTTGCATGCATTGAAGTTGCCCATGATGCCCAAAATTTACAAGAAATGAAAATATAAATAATATTAAATTCTACAGGTTTAATATTAATATTATTTATATTTTCATTTCTTGTAAAATAGAATTCTACCAAGTAAATGCTAACTCAATTAATATAAAAATGTAGTCTGGAAATGACCGTCATCCATTCTCGGATCGGTTCGTGGAAAACGTTGTTGGGTCTATTTTCCATCTATCTCTCATATTTTATGAGGTCTACCAGGAATATGACGGTCAAAAAATCAACATTGTAGGAGAAATCCTAGTTTTGCCTATCCTTTCTCATTTGATGACACCCCCAACCTATCATATTTCTTGTATGTGTCCAACCTTTTGCCTATAATATGTCTAACTGTCCCCAATTGTAGGTTTCGCAATATACATTGTATAATATGCTCTAGAATCGATTCCATATTATGTCCCCAGTAGAGGTGAGTTTGAAATATTGTGATCAGTTTGTGTACTCAAGTCTCGGATGAAACTACCCATACTCAGTATGTGTCGCCCAATAAACTCCAAAAAACTTGTGATGATATCATCGCGAGTCGCTCGCCAGTTGGTAGACTTTTAACACTATTGACATTAAATGAACGCGAGCGAGATATCACTTGCATTCAAATGACATAATCGTATGTATGAACAATAGGTGATAAATTTTGTGTAGTAGCACATTCCCTCTTGAATGTGGTAAGACGCACAGGCTTGTTATGACCACTCAAAACATGTTTTAAAAAAATCACTGTTATTCACTTTATGTTAATAAGAATATTATTATAACCGAACAGAAAACAGCTCATAAATTTAAAATGTGTTTAAAATTTTATAATAAATAGGACATTTCGAAAAGCTGAGCTCAGTGTATTTTTAGCGATTCTATTGAAGCCGATATTTCAAATACTAAGTATGAGACTTTACGTCGCATACGCACGCCAAACGCTTTGTATAGTATTCCAAATACTAGTAAGTATTTTGGAACAAGTTTCGATACTAAGTATTTTTTTTATACTGGTAGTAAGTATACTTGGTCTTCAAAATATACCAGTTTTCCCACCTCTAGTCCTCAGGGTAGGCGGTAGGCGCCTTAAAAAAAATTAGGTTAGGTTAATATATACATTTGTCAATTTTGCTGAAATAATAATTTAGTACGTTTGGTCATTATAAGATTATATGCCTCCTAAATCTGTCTGAAAGGTGAAAGGGTGGGAAAAACTTTAAAACCAATTAAAAGTATTTTTTTTAAATAATATTTTTTATACACGTAAAGTCTCTCATCACAAGGAATCGTCAAACTAACAGACACATCTATGATGATAATAATTGAACTGTCAAAATATTCTTCAGAAACAACGATTTCACCGAAAAAAGTTATTAAAAAGACAAGTAGGTATTAAAAAGAGAACCGAACGTTTGAAATCCAATTTGACTGGATACTCCTCAAAATCCACCCCCACCCCGCGCCCCGACACCGGCGGGATTTAAAATAAATTGCCTGTAAGCTTCATACAAGCTTTCAGTCCGAGATTTATCTGCAAATGTTGATACGGGATAATTTGGCAAGAGTCGCGGAATACGTGTACTGCGGAGCGCGGAGGGCAAGGGTTATTTTGATTTATACTGTAAATGTATATGTTTTTCATATTATTATTGCAGGCAACTAGGCGATATGAAATAATAGAAACGTCGTAGAGATTTATGAGTCCGCCTGTAAGAGGTTAAATTGATTTTAGTGAAATATAAATATATTTTCATATACTTACATAAAGCTTAGGCATAAAGTGTAACGCCAAAAAAATATATAATTTGAGAAGAGAATATTATGTCACCGTTCTGGCAGAAGACAATAATTCGAAAAAAATGACACAATGAGTTAGTTATAACAAAATGTTCCTTATTTCAAACTTTACCGTCTGGAAACCTTCTTAATAAATAAACAGTATTTATTTTAAAGTCATCCTTTTTAGGATTACTTAATAAACTCACATGATAGACCATTTCAAACATTTTAACAACTTCAAAGTCAAATTACTCAAAACAAGTATTCTCCAGTTAGGGTGTTCTGCCAGAACTACTACTAGTGATGTAGTGGAGTTTTTTGAAAATCTAAACTAGAAAAAAGAGAAGAACATATTTCTAATACTATTTATATGGACAATTACTGGATTATCGGACGCTCGATAAACACAATATGTAGATTGAAGAGGCGAGGTAGGCTTTGAAGATTTGATATAAATAGTGCACACAAAACTTTTTTAATCATAATTATTTGTTGTCATTGAACTAATACTGCAATTTGCAGATGTTATTGTTTAGTTTTATAAATTCAATTAAACCCTGCCTACACTAAAGAATATATATTACAGATGGTATTGGTTAGTTTATTAAAATCCATTAAGCCTTGCCTAAACCAAATCAATCAGATAAAAATATTCTGATATCTATAAAATATCTAAAGTTTTATAATATTATGATTTAATGGTATAATTTTAGATATATTATAGATAAACGAAATAATTTTTTGACTATGACTATGGATTGGATTAGGCAGGGCTTAATTAAATTTAAAAAAAAACTAACAAATACTATATAAACATTATAGTTTTAGTTCCATGAAAACAAATACCATTTCTTCTATTCAAATGAATAGTTCACAAGATTTTCAGATTTTACATTCCATATATTGAACATACATTTAGAAATGGTTTATTAAAAATTGTTAGCAAGTTCTTAAATTAGTTAGATTAAATAAATTATATAAAATTCTGTAAGTGTATACGTTGATAGCTATTTCGGTTGTAACACCGTAATCATGACTGCTAGTCTTACGGTCGTCTTGATAATGGTATAATATCAATTGTTTATAACCAACTTCTTGTAGAATTTAATATATTATAATATTATCATTAACTATACATACGAAATGTTTCAAACTGTAACAGACTATTGTCGAAGCTTTCCGTGTTACCTATTATATGTGTGCGATTCAAGTATATAGGATGAAAAAAGCTTTACTGAATCGACGTATATTCGCTAATGTTTAATGTATATTTATGTTGCAGAAATGGAAAACATGCTATTATTTTTTTAGAAACGACATACGTGAAATACTATTTGAGTGGTAAGGTAAGAGTATATTTATTATAAACTTACGAATCTCGTTGAAGTAGAATGGGAACTCTCCGGGAATACTGCAGTTCAGCCTAGCTTTAAGATAGGTGGCCCAGTTCTGGCTGAGGATGTTCTTTCCGCCGGTATCTCTCTTGCAAACCCTGGCAACTCTGGAGTAGACAGCTTTGCCGCAGTTGATGTACTCCACAGCGGTCTCGCGGAAGAAGAAGTATACGTAGTCACCGATTTCGAAGGAGCCGACGAAGTTTGGTTCTGTTTGGAAAAAAGAAAGTGTTTACATACAAAGTACGACTTAGTTTGGGTTTACATAAGAAATTGATTTAATACCATGAGACGACCATCATAGTCCAATACGCAATGCGACGTACACACTTGCGCGCATCACCCTTGTAAAGTACATTATGTCGCGACGAATTTGCTGTTTTCGCGTATTGTGTGGAGGGTGTCTTGAATACACACCGAATACGTTTGCGTCGATCCGCTACAGTGTCGGTATTTTTGCCAACATTAAAGTATTCGAGGCGGAGTGAATAAAAAAACTCGTGCGAGCATCACTTGTAATTACAGTTTAAATTTAAATTCAATTAATATTTATTTAATTTAAATATTATAATAAATTAAAAATTAAGTGTTTAAGACGGTACTTCAGTGAAACGGCAAATAATTTTCAACTATAGGTGCGACGAAATTTTGACTCGCTGGCAATCGGAGCGCGAACGTCGAGCTGTGAATACGTAAATTTGTTTCGTGATGGCGACGGGGGTATTAATTCTTAAATCGTGTAAAGATGACTAAAAAACGTTACCCAGTTACTTGAAAAAGAAAAAAAGGCAATGAATATATTCTTATTGTTACTAATAGAACAATAAACAGAACATTAAATGGACGCATGTCGGATTTATATGACAAATTATATTTCGTTCGGCACGCGTCATTTGCAGAATCCGCGCATCGCCTAGCCACGATCTTTTTAGACCATGCCTCAACTAAGGTATAGTCTTAAATAAACACACAGGATGTATGGAGTAACTACACCAGGTGAACTAAGTAGACCATAATTATTATTATCGTCGTAAAACAAAATCCTCCTCAACTCACCTCACGTAAGTGGAATATATGAATATTTTTTTTTTTCAATATTTGTTGATCTTCCAATTGGAATTACTAAAGGCAGGTTAGTTCTGTATCTGGAAAAAACACTGAAATAACCAGGGAACACAAAAATAATGCAAATTGGCTTTCCCAACCAGGGTATGGTAGCAGTTTTGAATCATGGTTTACTTTGATATTTTGAGCCATAAAATCAAAAGCCGACTGTCTGAAAATCTTGAATGGGCGTTAACGCAAGGTGATAAATTTGAATTTCTATTATTAGACAGACGTAACTACTATTGAAAATAATATATTATTTAACACGTGTTTAAGTTTATCTCATATTTTTCTAAACCCGAGATCTGTTTAGGATTTTGTGTTACAGGAAAAGGATTGTTAACTTCACGTACGTTCAAAACAGATAAAAATTGAGCTTTAAAAAGCTACAGTAATATATTATAAAAAAAGCTCAATTTAACATGACAAAAAAACGTTAACCTATGATTAAATTGTTAAGGCGCACACTAGGTCAAACAGCCACAATTAGCTTTGCGGCTGAACGAGTTTAAAACATTTGCACGTACAAAATAACGCGCTGTTGTTTTTGCTGGCAATTAAATTAACGCTAAGTGATAAAGAAAGGCGTACGTAATAAAGACGTATACGCGCTACGTAATTTATAATGTGTAATTAAGGACAAACGGGCCAAGGGTGGGGTAATTAATAATAAAAAGAGGACAAAGGGGCCACGGCGACTCGTACATTTCTGTTATAAATGTAATATTATCACCCTAGATAAGCCACCACCTCTGTTGCAGATTCTGTGTACGTAGTATATTACACGAATGATTATTTTTTTCATAATATTGTGGGACGCCTTTTTTGCATATTTGTAATAAATAAAAACACTCATTAGGGCATTCATAATTTGGAACAAGCTCAGAAAAATAATGTAGAAAGATGTGTAAAAATATAAATCGACTGTAGACTGTCGAAAGGAAGAAGGACGTAACCCTCAGTTTTTTTCAAAATAGGTTTTATTGGATAATAACGTTGTATCCGTTGTGTCCAAAGGACATAAGCTAGAAATGCTAATTTATTATCTAAATTTAGCTGGCAATTTAAAAAAAGAAGGCAGTTAAATGAGAAAAGCGACTCAACTTAATTAATTCAATAATTAATATCAGATTAGTGATATAAAAATCAAATTATTAATAACTAGCTACTTTTATTAACAGATTCTATGAGGCAAGATAAATTCAATTAAATTTATTATCCTTAAACTAATGGAATGGTACGAATAATTTATATTTTATTAACCCAACAATTGTCTTTTATTTTAATTATTATCGTGATCATTATTTTAGGAGCTTATATTGTATTCAATTCTATTATTATGGGAATACAATATTATTATATACCACTGCATTACTTTGAAAGCATATATTTCTTTTTTCATAGCTAGCACAATTAATATGACCTAATATCTTCTAATATCGTCATGTTATTGCTCCATACCTCTCGATTAATCGCGAAGGATTTCCTCTTAATGAAAAATACGACACGTGCCTGGGACGCGGTCGGGGGAATTTGTAGGGAGAGCTTTTGCCCAGGAACTACTACCGCCAAAAGCACCGAACAACTGATAATTCACAGTGCACTATAGAAAAGCTTCTATTAATAATATCTGTATGTGATCTGTGATTGGTTAACTGGTGCGTTTGATGAAACTGAATAAATTTTATAGAGTGAGTGCGTGAGTCATTGAGATAAAGTAATGTAGGACAGGACTTATTATAATTATTAATATATTATATATTTTACTAACTAATAAACATTTATTTATATTACTGTCTTAATTCTATAAGAGCGTAAGTATAATGTTATAAGTAGGTAAATGGTTAAACGAATATAAAAACAAAGCTTTAAATGGTATGGACTAGCAAAACATAATGTATACGGTTGAAACACTCTGATTGATTATGTTGTGTGTAAATTGTCACAGTAAATTGTGATGGTGTTTAGATATAAAATACAGAAGGTGTAATTGAATACATTTTACTAATAATTAATATTTTAATATATTACAGTGTTTTAAATGATTATTAAATTTGTAGTTGTTCATAACCTTCTGTCACGATCACCATTTATTTTGTAGTTGTTTTGTATTTTAATTTTGTATGATGTCAAACTACAAAGTTTAATTTTAAATGGATACATGTTTGATTTATAAAATATATAACTGTTTTTATGGTTGTTTTATTGTATGTATGTACACTATATTAAATTTTGAAGATGAACATATATATTTAGAAATTTAGATAATATTAATTTATTTATGTATGTAAATTAAGTATTTAATAGTTTTACGTCATTCTCGGAAAAAAACACAATATGCGTGAAACGACTATTCAATTGAGAGATTTATTGTCAACTATACTGACTAATGACTAATCACGGTGTACCATGATAAGTTCCGTTAAAAATTGATATAAGTTTCTAGAATTTACAGTATAAAAAAACGTTCACTGACTAATATCACATTTTTAATGTAGTTTAATATGTATTAAGAATGTTTTTTCGGATGTATGTACCGGGATTTTTTAAAATTAATTCTTTAATAATATTGTATGTTTCACGGTTGCTTGTTATGTCAAGAGATCTCCTGAGAATGGCCTCTGCAACGAGCCCGAAGTGTTGAGGAAGGAGGAATAATACACGGTGACAATTCAGAAATCTATTACGAATAGATAGTAAAGTATTATATATTTTATATATAAATTAGAAATGTATATAACTTGAAATCCTTTTTATTATTATTGGTATTGTGACTGTCAAAACTGAGTTACACTTTATAGTCGCTTGAACAGCAAATTGTATCATCTCCATCGGCACTTTTTTTTAAATATCTAACATTGCCATGCTGTAGACGAAAAGCGATGCACCCATGTATTTGATTAGGTACAAAGAGAAGAGATTAGATCAGCGGTCCGTGACAGAATTTAGGTGGTCCGCAGAGTTTTTTGAATATACATATTTGCAATTTTCGTATTTATTAAATAGTTTCAGTATATTCTTATATTTTATTTTGTCATTATAATACAAAGGAAGAGGATCCCAGAGACGGAATAACGTGGATAATAGATCCGTTTTCGATGAAAATCGTTAATTGTAATTTGGACATGATTGATCTATCATCCGACGATGGTCTCAAAAGTAAATTCCACTCGTCTGTATCAAGATCTCATTTTTGGCTTTCTGTTAAAAATGACTACCGAATGTTGAGTGAAAGGGCCTTAAGGTTATACCTCAGCTGAGGCATGGTTTAAAAAGATCGTGACTAGGCGATGCGCGGATTATGCAAATGACGCGAGCCGAACGAAATATAATTTTTCATAAAATTTCAATATGCGTACTTTTTATGTTATGTTTATTATTATATTCGTAATAATAATAGTATATTCATTAAAATGTTTTCTTTTACAAGTACATGCGGAACGTTTTTTAGTCTACACGATTTAAGAATATATTCCTTTGACGCCATCACAAAACAAATTGACGTGCAAACAGGTCGAATATCGCTTTCCAAAATGCAACGCTGATGAAATTTCGTTCCACATACAGTTGAAAATTATTTGCCGTTTCACTTATGTACGCTTTTAAAAATTTTGATTCCATTTACAACTACATATTTGTGTGAACAGATATTCTCATCACACTCATCAGTTACGGCAATTAAAACCAAGTACCGCAGTCGGCTTGAAATACAAACGGCTCTCCGTGTTGCAGTAACGTCATTGGAACCAAAAATCCAGCAGCTTATTTCATACAAGTAACAACAAAGATTATCCACACTGATTATCTTTCTGTTCCCTGTAATAAAACTTTTATGCACCGCTATGTCGACGTACAATTCATATTGAAGTAATAATTATTTGTATATCATTATATTGACATATAGAATTTTTAACAAGTGTGGAAAAAATACGAGGATGTGGTCTGCGGGATTCAAGATTTTTAGTTTAGTGGTCCGCGAGGTACAAAAGGTTGGGGACCGCTGGATTCGATGATTGAAGAAGTTAAAAAAGTTACACTTACTGTCCAACCACTTCGAGTCATACTTCAGTGTTCTCTTGAAAGAGAACTCCCTTCTTCCAGTCGTCAAGTTGAACAAATCCGTTCTGAAGATGACAGTATCGGCCTTGGTGAACTCAGCATTGGTACCAGAATATAGGGCAGGTAGGGATCCAGGGTTTCCTTTCTCCACCCAGACGGCCGTGGAGTTGTCAGCGGGGTCGTAGGGACACTTGGCAATGCCCATGCCGATCCCTGGGACGTATTCGTGGCGTGGAAGATGTGTGAGGTTGGACTGGAAAAGAAAAAGAAGAAAAAATTATTAGTTAGATATCAATATTTTATTCATTTAACTCACTTTCGGAAGTGACAGTTGTCAAATAAATATACTATTTAAACAGAAATTGAGTACCTATTATTAGAGTTGGGTATTTCCCGAGAAAATCTCAATCTCGAGATTCGGGATTTCCAGAAAAGAATTCTCGAGAATTCTCGAGATTGAAATTTGAAAGAAAACCGTAATAATCCTAAAATCAATGTAAAAACAGACAAATTCCAAAAAAATATGATTTTTTTTATTTATGTAAGAAGACAAACAAAATAAAATTAGGAAAACAAAAATAATTCAAAACATTACTTATTAAAATAGAATTTCAAAAAACACTCAAAACAATCGCTATGTCTGACAATCGCTATGTCTGACAATCGCATACGCTTATTAGACACAAATTCCCCTGATGTTGCAAAAATTGCGCTCATTTTGAGTCGATGTTGGCTTAATCGTGTTTAATGCCCCGATCAGTCTTTGAACGTTTTGTGTTTTCTGTTCACTTTTTTCATATAGAAAATCAATTAATATTTGACAATAAAGAAATCCCGAATCACGAGAAAAGATTCTCGAGATCCGGGATTTCCCGAAATGTTAAAAATTTCAATTCTCGAGATTCGGGATGGAAAATCTCGTAAATTTCTCGAGAATTGCCGTCGGGAATTATTCACACTTGCGGAAAAAAGTAACGCACTCTCCATTTTTTATGTTCCCTGGTCGTTTAGTGTTTTTGTATACCTATCTACAATGAAATTACACCGAGTATCGATTATCTACGCGAATACCAACCATCAAGACCATTGGAATGATTAATGTTCATACACATAGTATGGCACACATAAGATTTGTAATTATTAATGTATATTGTATATGAATAGCGTTGTTAATTAAATAATATATTATATAAATATTGGTAGGAACACTTTATCTGGTGTACATGCATTTATTTAAATAAACCCAAGATAAAGCCATAACTATCTAGTTTTAAAACATTCACAGTAAAATTGAATGTAACATACCTAACTTGAAAACACTTTAGACATTAATATTATGTACGTGTATATAGGTGTCGCGCTAATCTGTGCATTCAGGTTCAAATCCCGTCGAGGTTCGTATTTTTTTTTTCTAATATGATTTTTTCTAGTGGGTATACTATGTCTGAAGTGTTATCAAGTTATGTATGTTCAATATCTCATCTCGAATGTTACATCCTCAAAATCTTGTGAATTATTCAGTTGAATAAAAGAAATAGTCTATTAAAAATTGAATGTGTTTTTTTTTTTTTTCAATTTCTATAGCAAAAAGCTACGTTGTCACGTTATTTATTATATTGCAAAATTTTGAATGATGTTCATACGAAGTTTTACTTAACGCCGACAACTTTGCAATATCTACGCAAAACATCAGTAGTTCTTAACAACGTTATTCTGAGATAATACAAGCTTTAATATTGTTAAAAGTGTATTACTCGCAGTGCAAGACTTTGACAGAAAGCTCTAAGTATAGGTGGATCCCCAAACAATATTAAATCAAATTTCCTCCTTAGAATTTGCTAATTTTCTCAAACCGCAAGATCAAACAAGAACTCTGGCATTAAGATAACATTAATCCAACTGATATTCATGTAATAAATATTATAATATGCTTAACAAAGGTTAATTATTGAGGAAATTAATATTTTTGGTTACTGTATTATAATATCTATTGATATATTATATTATGGAAATTAAAGTAAATAACTTTTGTTTGAAATGATTATTTTTTATTTAATACTGAATACACACAAAATTTAGCAATGATAAAACCTTAGAAACAAATAAAATAAGAAGAAAATAATCGGTGTGTGTACTTATGTACGCGTGTTAGAAGTTATAATTCATAGGCGTAACAAAACAAAAACAAAACTTGTGATGAACTAGATTATTTGACTAGCTCTTAATTATCTTGTTAAATTACACACTCAAGATAAAGGGCCGCTTATTGGAACGCCGTTAGTTTATTTCTATACACTTTACCGTATATTACTAAATTATATTATTATGTATCGTTGTTTTTATTTTCAAAGTAACAACTGCCACTATGACGTTTATTAGTTTGTTTACGTAAGGAATTGCAAATGGCCGACAGTAATTAATTCGCTGCCTAGGCAACGGAACAATTCTAAACTATAATATTATACTGTATAATCGTCACGATTGCAGTATCATATTGTGGCGTAAAGGTAGTGCGTTCGGCTGATAACCGAACAATCGGTGGTTTGAATCCAATCGAGTGCATTTATTTTTGTGTGAAAAAATAAATTATGTACACGCCAAAAATACACTCTGATCTGATTTTCCAAACGCGCCAAAAGAAGTATAACTTCAAAAATATTATAATAACAAGTTGGACTCTCCAGTTACTGCTCTAGTCTTTAAGGTCTCCCGCGCTTATGATTATTTATATGATACGAATTATTTATAATTATTACTACATTTTACTTAAGTTACGTCATTTTTCGACAATTGAATGTGATCAAGTTTGTAACCAATCAAGATAAATGCGATGTCCGACGCTAGCCAAATTTATTATCGAATTTCTTCTATAGTAGAATAGAAAGTCGAATAGTAAAATTATTAATTATTTATTTAATACTGAATAAAATATTAAATGCTTTTGACTGTAGAAAATATATAATTTAGAAAAATCATAGAAACAAATGTTAGATCGAGTGCGATCTGAGCTCACATTGTTCACTTTCCGAGTGAGTGGTCTACACTTCGGCTACACGTCTCAAATAGTGTGGAATGTTATCAACGACTGCCTAATATAAGAAAAAGAGCGATGTGCTCTCGGAGCTCTGTGCGGACTATATAATCACGAATTTGACTTCTAAACATCTCTCAACACAAAATATCTAATTTTGGCAATTAAACAAAATTGAATAAATACATAGAAGAACTTCAATTAAAACAGTAATCTAGCAATTTTTTAAATATCTTAACTACGAATGTGAATATTACAACCTGAAAGCAACAGTGGGTGTAGTCTTAGAGCAAGTAAAAAAATACTAGTTTCGAGATAATTGAAAAGTTATTTTTTCTCCGATTGATAATATATAATATCGACTGAAGAAAGGAATACGGAAAAAACAGGTTTTATTGGATAATAATGTTGTGAAAGACTAAATACATAATAATATGTCTAAAGAATGTAAGCTGCAAATGCCAATTATTTATTATCTAAATTTAGCTGGCAATAACAAAAACGTTTTTCTGCCTCCTGTAAAATTTGATTTGTGTGGATTATCCCCTTTTTCTTTTCCATAATCGAATAATAATGATAAGATTCTTTGTATAACATTATAGACGGTGGTTCATGGCCCCCACATCCTGAAGCGGGCCCACAGGCTAAGATCATTGGCGCACCCCTACTTATCGCTAATAGTAAAAGCAGTATGAAAATCTACAGTTATGTATTGATTCCAAAATGTGTTTGAGGTAAAATTAAGTGAGTTTTAGCAATTTTTTGATACACCCAGTTGAATTATGGAGTTGTCCAATATTGACAAAAAAAAAATGCATCGCCGAAACACATAATTTTAAATGTCAGTATATTTGACTATATGATTTTTTACAACGTTTTTCTTAGGTCGTATTCTTATTTGTCCGATACAGATCTTGCAATCGATTCTTAACTAGCTACACATCTGGCTACACATCTGAAACTCTTAGAATATATCAGAACACGATGCCAATGATTTTTTTAAATACTTTTAGACATCTTTAATTATTAGAATTGAATTCATTTTTAGTTATTCAGTATTTCTATCAAGTACAATTTTGTTTTGATCGTTTAAGCTAGTCAAGACAAGTTTATATGGTTCAACAAAAAATTTAAAAACGTTGTATATAAAAAGTTCTGCTTATCTTGTAATTATTTTACCATTAGTTCATTTTTTTGATGTGTGTTCATCTTACTTGGCTGGTCGATCCGCCATGCCGGGCCCCCTCTTAAGCCCTGATCCCCAGGCTAGAGCCCTGGCAGCCCCCCCCCCCCTTGTGGGGGCCGTACGGTGGGTTATTTCAGTTATTACACTGTTGCTTTCTAGTTATAAAGGTATAAATGAGAACTCTGCCATTCTGGGCAGTCTTGACCTGTGTGTCCCTGATAACTATCTTAGAAATAGAGAACATCAGTTGTTTATTCTCCCAAGGTGCAGAGCCAACCTGCCACTGGTAATGCCAATTGGGAGGGCGATAACTATGTTCAACGAAATTGCTTCGGGTGTTGATATATTCCACCTACGTGAGGATGAGTATAGGTGGACGTTATTTTATAAATTTTTAAAATAGGGTCTGCTTAACTCATCCGGTGTATTTCCATGTACCTATATAATTAATATTTTTGTATGTACATATTTCTACTGTTTAATAACATATTATCTATCTCTTTTTTATGTCATGTTGTGAACGTCTTAAACTTATAATTTGTAATGTCCACAATATGTAAAAATAAATAAATTTAAATTGAAATTGAAATTATAGGACATTTTTTAGTAAATGGAATATTGGTATTTATTTTTAAATAGCGTATTACATTTTTTTGAATCTCAGTGATTCATTGTGTATCTATTGTATGATTGGCATAGCTATCTCAAAATCGTCTTTTTTTACTTTATTTATTTAGGTAGCAATATCAATAACTATATTGAATTATCTTTTTGGCTCTTAAATGATAAAAAGCATAGCCATGGTCCGTAATAAATGAATATAAAGAAATGTAGTTAGATGCAAATAACAATTTTCTTTGTATGTAATTATATTGGATGTCTTTATACAATGGAAAATGCTACAGTTAACTTAAAAACAGTTCAATTTTCAATTCATAAAACGTTCAGTTTTGTGTATAAAAAATAAACTGAAAATACGTTTGAAAACTCACAAACTCACGACAACAAAGACGATAAAGCATAACCGAAATACCGGAAATCATAAAACAACAAAAGGACGAAATAAATTCTGTACACAATAAAGTTAAGGACATGCCCAAAATGCGACTTTGATTAAAATATTCCAAGAATACCTATTCATTATTCTGTTACGCCAATCCAATTATTCACCTCCCAATGGTTTCGTCAAAAAATTTTTTCCCAAAAAGCTTATAAATGCTAATGACTGTAGAAAAAAAAAATCCGTCATAAAAAGAGCTTAATTAACAAAAATTTCTTGTTTACAATGCTGATGATGCTGTGTCCGTTAGAACCGCGTGAAAATATTTTCTCATCCGAGAGGTAAACTGTTGTAAGTGGCATCGAAAAGATTGTTTGGCTACGTTATAATTATTCTTATACTAATATATTTTAATATTTATTAGTGGATATTTTATCTGGCAATGCCCCCCTAAGCCCTTTAATGGCCGAGCAGTTTAAGCACCGGCCTATAACATCGTGGGTCCCGTGGGTAAATTCAATCTTACGTGAGTAGAATAAATCAATAGTCGAAGCGATTTGATAGACATAGTTATTACCCTCCCAATTGGCATTACTAATGGCAGGTTAGTTTTGCACCTTGAGAGAACAAACAACGGATGCCTCCCCCCCCTCCCCCGATATATAAGATAATTTTCAGAGACAGACAATCCAATACTACCAAGAATGGCATAGTTTCATCATTGAGATTTCATAGTATATTGTGTTGTCGTTGCCATTGTTTTCATTTAACAATTTTAAATCTATTGAATGCAGTATTTATTGATTATTATTTAATAATCTATTATTAGGTACTTGACGATGTGTACGCATATTGATTGTATTATTAATGATACGGTTTTTTTAAAATACTTCAACTATACATAATTAATCGTTTGTTATATTTTTTATTGTGATCCTTGACAATAGGTAGGTGATAAAATTTTTACCTACTTAATTTTATTAATTTATTATTAAGTTAGAATTAATTGTATTCGTTGTCAGTGTGTATTTACCTTTTGGTGTAATATAGTGGCATAGTGCCTAAAGATGCCGAAAGGCTAATCCCGGGTAGCAAAAAACTACTCAAATTGAATTGTACAAAACTGAAAATCCATTTAAATTTTAATTCAAATTCCATTAACTACCCTTGCGGATCTATTATATACACAAGGCGACTATCGACCGCTAAAGTGATAGTATTTATTACATATTTGTATTGAGGTATTATATATGTTACAATAAGTTAAACAGTCAAAACTGTCTATCTTGCTCTAAATTTTATCACAGCCAAGAGAGGTGCTGTTCAAATATAACACTTATTGCAACATTTACAACAAACGTATTGTGATTGTTACAATGAGTGCTAATACTTTGATACAAACCTACCCTAAGTTTGATAATATTTATCACTTTAGCGGTCGATAAGTATAGAATAGACCCATTGATCGCTAGTATTAAGAATTTGGTATTACTTACTCTTTTAAAATTTACAACAATACGGAATATTGATAGGATAAAGAAAAAACACACATTAAGTTAATTTGACCTGTACCTACAATGATTAAAATTAAATTATCCGACTATATAAGTTATTTATTCTAATATTATTAAAAGCCTCAAATGGAGATGGGCTGGACACATAAAAAATATAGTCATCCAGTGGTATCCAAGAGGTACATAACATCCGCAAGGTAGACCTAGAGGCCGCTGGATTGATGAAATGATAACGTTCTGCGGAAGTACTTGGTAGCGCAATGCTCATGACCAAGAGAAGTGGAAGCAGCTTTAAGAGGCCTTCATCCAGCAGTGGATAGATTCAGGCTGATGATGATTGTAATATTAATTACGATGAGTTTGGTTAAAAAAAAATGATTTTTCATAATATTATAATATGAAAACGTACGTTCCTCATTCAGGACCCATTTTTGCTAGTAATTTCTCAGATACAACAATTTACCCCTGGAATACCGACCAAACCTTCCTTGGTTGAGAGAATTTTTGCTGAGATAATTATTATTTTGCTATGTAAATATTTGGCCTTGACCTGGTATGAAAGGGAAGATTGTGAGGGACTAAGTGATTGCAAAAAAATGTACGTAAAATGCCGGAGATTCATTATGCGTCCAGTGAAAAAATATTAATTGGATTCTTTTGTGGGATGGAATGTTATGATAATGACGTACCTCTGTTCCCTAAACGTTGCTTTACAAACAATTTTCCAAAATAGAAGCAGGAAATATTATTTTTTTAATGTAAAGAAAAACAAATTTACGCTAGTGAATTATAGCGCATAAAAAAATAACTACCAAGGAAGTGTACAAAATTAATACCTCTTGTTCATTCCAAGCAAGGAAAGTCAAAGTCTGAAGATAGAATTAAAAAATTCTAGATAATTTGTTCTATAGCGGCATGACTTCGAAAAGAGACCCATAGATGACACTGCCCATTGAATGGACGCCGCAAGCGCTATGTAGACTGATTTGGATTTAACTCGATGTCAACTCTGTAATTTTTATCTCTTACAGTCTTACAGCCAGTCAGTTTAGTCTGACTAGCTCTGACCCTTTTGATCATACAGATCCTTTATTTTGGGACTGAGCACCTTACACTATCGAGATTCATTTCTAGTGATAAATATGGTATCTAGTTATCAAATGTGATACCTACCTGAACTGAATAAAGCTTTTGGCAAGTTCATCTGGTTATTTGGTCGAGCGGGTCATCTTGCCATGTTTAATCTGTTTTCGTTATAAATAAATAAAACCATCATTTTTGGTTCTTATGGTTCTTATTTGCTATAGTATGGAACATGTTTCTATGCATAATATATGGGTCAGACAGGCAGTAATTTTATTACTGACACAACCATCATACGAGATGCTCGAGCATTACGAGATTGCTCACAAAACCAAACCGGCATGGAATGTATTTGTGCGTCTGAATAGTGTCTTCAAAAGTAACCTCTTATTAAGTCTTAAACATATTGCATTCAACCAATGGGTGCTACCAGTGCTCACGTATATATGTGAAACATTAAAGAGAAATGCAACAATTACTAACAGCGCAAGGACAAGGAAAAATAAGGAAGCATATAAGAGTACGTAATATGACAGACGTAGATAAAATGGTAATGGACCAGCATGCCACTTGGCGAGTGGGCAATCGTTGGACAAATGTCACCATACAGTGATTTACTTAAATATTATTATATATTATAATATCGTCACCTCAATACTACAACCACATAAATTGATTTTGACTGTTTTTGAGATAGCTATTGAATAATATGATTCTACATTTCCTTCTCTACAAAACGATGAAACTAGGTAGGTACCTAAGTCAGAAGTTAATAGGAACTATATTAATTTTGTGTTTGAAAATATTAAATACTTAGCTTTAAATTCATAAATGCATTAAATAAATAAAATATTTTTTCTTACAATTGAACATTATTTAATTGTTCCCAATAATAATAACTATAGCCTAGATTTATATTAATCAAGTAAAGTTTAAATTTTATTTTCCAAACAATGACCAAATCAGAGTTATCTGGTTGCAGTATTGAGGTGACGATATATATTATAATGTATACATTTTCAGTGGTAGGTTATTTTTTCGCGAGCTTTTTCTCATTCTCGTGGAACTAAACGATTGGGAATCACTAGGATTTTCGTTCAGTGGTATTAAATTGGCACTAAACGACCACAATCCTACCCTATGGGCTCGCTAAAAGCTATTTACAATAATAGTTTTATACCTACTCAACTAGTCAAGTATATTCGATTTATTATTAGAGTAAATTTACTGTTTACAGTGTTTACTTAGGAAAATTATTTGAAGAATGTGTTTCGATTACTCTACGAATGATCTGAAAGTATCACAATCACGATAAAGGCGATTGACGGGCAATGTGAAGTATCATTAACGTTTTCCCCAGCGTCTAAACTTAACATTAGAGGCGTCTAGTCGTTCAAATGACCGCGGTCTGGGTGTATGTATACAGCCTTCGCAACAGTGATTTCCAACTATTAAAAAAAAAGTGAATTTCTTACCTGCTTGAAAAATTGGTATGAGAATGTCTGGGTAAGATAAATTTCACATATCGCATTCAGAACCATACTTAGGCGCAAAAGTCTCTATGATACGCGCCCATCTTTAATAGGCCATTATCGGCAACTTAGATTACGTAGTATCAATACATACGAGGTTATAATACTCAGTGGTAGGCTGTTAAGATCCGACATAAATAGTGCACACTAAACTTTATATTTTTTCTATCGAACTAAAACTATAAATTTATTGCAGATGTGTTTGTTAGTTTTTTTTAATTCAATTTAACACTGCGTAAGTCAAAGCCATTATTGATAATAGGCAAAAAATATTCCCCTATCTATAAATATCTCAATTTAATAAGGTACAGTTCGGTTATGAGGAATACAGCGGCAAACACGTTTTGAAAATAGCCGATATATTGGATTATTTGTTGGGTTTACCTAACCAAACCTAACCTAACCTAAACCAACCTAACCTTACCTAAGCTAACCCAAACTAATAAATAATCCAGTATATCGGGTATAAAATACGGTATATTCTTAATTCAATGTAAACAAATAAGTACCTAAGGATGACAGAAAACGTATGCTATATTTTTGTCGGATCGCCCATTGCATAACGAGAAGTGCTTATAAAATATTATCATCATCATCATCATCATCAGGTGTCAATCTACCGCTGGATAAAGGCCTTCCACAGTTCCCTCCACTGTTTTCAGTCCCTTGTTCTTTACTGCCACGTACATCCACCTAAACATATGAGTTCGTCAATCCAGCTGGTCTTAGGGCGTCCCTATTGGGGTTTAGTGCCCCTTGGGTATAAGTCTCTCAGCCAGAGTTGGTGCGAACACAGATATCAAATATTGTGTGTATTGGTGCATTTCAGGCAATGGGCATTGCACAGCGTCTACGAGAAACGGCCGTTTGTCTTGCTTACGCCTACTTATTGGGCTTATAGCGAAAAGAGGACAACAGGCGAATACGTTGATGTCGATTTAAAAAATTGAAACATCTTTTTTGTAAACAATGATGTAAATGGGAATGTAAGCAATGGTGGATGAATATAGTAAAACGAATAATCACTCGCCTTTACCCTGCAAGTATGTAATAGAGTAGTACCCACCATCATCCCTTACAAACGACTAACTCAGTCCTGGGTAAAAGTAGAGCAAAAATGAGACAAAAAAGTGTAGCTGAATAAAGGGCGTGAGGACTGATTTCTACACGGTAAATCTTGGTAAAATTCGTGCAACTCGAGAATTAAATATTTGTATTTAAGGGCGCCATCCTGACCTACTCCGTTGGGTAAAAACACAACAGGGGATAATTCAGGAAATAGTAATAAGCAAACAGTTATGTATTATAACATGAAAGTGTAGTGTAGTGTAGTGTCTGTTTAAGTATTGCTTTACCTCAACTCTTGTTAACACACCTATACTACTCTATGACGGTATTTATTCAGTCGTTCATCCATTGTTCACTGGCAGAACGAGATGTAAAGCCTATTTTCATTTCATATTTTTCATAATGTCGCATACTTTTGTATGCTTCCTTATCCATTGATTTATTATGTGATCTTTACGCGTTATGCCGAACATGCACGTTTTCATGCCACGTTACGATACTCGTAATTTTCGATTTTCTCTGACACAACGGGAGCTCACTTATAAAGATACTATCCCGGCGTCCAAATGCATTCCATTACAGTTTCGTTCTGCGAGTAGAGTATAAATTAGCTAATTAATTACGTCGGTTAGTTCAGATTTAACCAAACCATAAGGGACCCTTGCTTGATAAGGCTTGTATAACAATCCCAAACGACCGCTCTTGACGATTCCTGCTCTAGATTACTGCAAATCACAACAGAGACCCCCGTTTCACTCGTATAACCACCCCCACCCCGCGCCAGCAGTCACTAATGATCTTTTTTACCCGCGACCAGGTACAATTAGGAGGATCCCCCGTGGATTTTTTCGTGCGAATTAGCGCTGCGGTGTTGCCTGCCATGCCACGGAAAGTTTCCCATACGCGCTGGAAATTTGGGCCAACAGGACATAATTAGGGAAATTTAATTTCGGCTACGTTCATGAAATTTAAAAGTAGGCTTCTTTGAATATATTAAAAAAGATAAGTTACCTCTCACGATAATTTATACCGAGATTAACTGAACAGTAAAAACAATCACAGATCAGAGTGTCATTTACAGAGCTTTGAGAGTAACAAAACTTTTTGTTTGGTTTGCACATAATCCTTCAAAGTTATGGATAACTTATAATTTATTATAAACGGTGTCAAAACATTTCTGTTTGTAAATTCTAAAATGTATAGGTACCTGTGTTAATAGCTGTTTCGAGCTACAAACCCATTGTCAAAATGTTTCAATGCAATTTTTCTATGACAAATATAATAGTTATCAATGGCTTGTTCTGTGGGTCTAAAACTCGAAATACGAATGTTTTACATATCGTAGAATTAACATAAATATGGAAATAGTTTAAAAACCAATAATAATAGATCTAAGCCACACAAACGCCAATTCAAATAATTGATTATTATTATTTAAAATAGCATTAAGAATGGAACCGGAAATGGATTAGGTAAGTATATGAATAAATTCTGGAATAATACTGATTAATTTGTTGTTTCTAATAAAATAATAAAGTATATAAAATAATTTCCCATAATTCCACTAAATATTGACAAGGACCGGTTTCGTCACCTACAATATGACATCCAAGCAATCTTAAAGTTATTTTCTTTTACTGTCAATTCATGGTGGAACTGCATTGTATTATTGATTAATTTAATAAGCGCATTTTTTTTAAATTATGCAGTACTAAAACAATTTGCGTTTTATTAAATTAATCAATAATTAAAGCTATTTAATAAATTACTACTATCGACCGAGGGTACTTCATAGAATTTAAATTTAAATTGTAATTGATTTAAGTTATGTACTATTCCATTTATTTAATGCACACTGACAACAAATACAGTCAATTCTAACAAATTAACAGTAATGAACTATATACGTTGTCAGTGTGCATTTACCATTGGTGAGTATGCATTTATAAGTTATTTATAACTAGGTAGGTACTCATAATTAAAGATACACACATGATGAAAGACACCATTTTTTTACCTTAAATTCTAAATCCTAATTCCTAAATGTTCAAAACATATTAAATAAAATTTACATAACTTTGCAAAATACATTATAAAAACTATGCAATGGGACAGATATCACTTGAAACCATTGAGATATAATGTAAAAAGCTTTTAACAGATTTTGCATAGATTGTACGCGTTCACAATTTCATTATTAACAAGTGATTTTGGTTGGTCCATTCGTTTGAAGAATTGTGTTTACTTTGTGGAAGATAAGCTTGCAGTAGTTACGTACGATTTTAGTACATGAAGACGTCTCCAGTAGGTAGCAATAACGAGATAAAATCGTACTGACCATAACAAATATTCCATATAACAATGTTTCTTAAACTTTTAAATATAAACAATGTATGAAAGTCTAACATTTATGATTGCAGTGTTGCTCGGCGTCGACATGCCACGTTTACTGCTGGTACAGATTTAAGAGTTTGATAGTAAACATAGTTACCTTGCACGGGATTTTTTTTATTTTTCAGTGAAAAACAATAGAGTGGAATGTATTGTTTGCGTTTATCAGAGAAAAATATTTTATATACGCAGTGTAAAATGAGTTGAATTTGTTGCAACATTTTATTGCAATGTTTACGATACAATATTGCCTTTGAACGCTGCGAATTTTCCGTTGTGAAAATACAAATAACGTAGAAAAGATAACATGTTGCCTACGATAAAGAAAATGAATAGAAATAATATTTTTCTTAAAACATTAAATTTTCCTACAAACAGTCTTTACATATTATAATGTAAGTATGCTTATTAATACTAAAATTAAAGTGCATATTGTGATTTCGAAACATTTCGACTATTTTCGTGATAACGAAATATATTAAATAGTTATTGTTTTAATCTTTGCGTCCTATTATAAAATAAAATAGAAAAGTGTGATGTAGTCGATATGCAGCTCTCGTGATTCAGTACGGAAGGTGCTGGTCTTTCATCAGGGCGCTCCGGGTTCCATATCGGTGAGGTCACAATATAATATGTGATTTTCATAAATTTTTACTGATCTAAGATAATATTAACATGAGGTTAGGCCAAGTATGGTCGCTCTCATCCCTATATTTCTCTCCTATCTCAAATCATCAGTATTCTCGCAAGATCAGGCGTAACGCAGTAGTCAACCGAATATTAATATAAAAAAACTTCAGTCAATTATCGACTGCGTACTTACAACTTTAAGCCACCTTTGAACACTAAGTACCGCGCACCGGGTGACCCAACAAACAGTACCGAGAGAGTGATAGTGCAACCAGACCACGGAGCAAGATCATCAACTGTATAAAAGGTCAGTGCCTGGCATCCTAATATAACCCCCCCCCCCCAGCATCCACCATCATAATTACATCAAAATCAATAACAGTCCACTATAAAACTTATCGTTCAACTTTTATTAAAATCTATCAACTACCAAATAGAATAATATTTTTAATATGTGTGTGGGAGTCATCGCTGTGGGAGTCATGGTGTTGTGGATGAAAAAGTCGAGATTTGGTGGTTGCTCCGATGGATGGAGGAACGAGTAGTTTTATTTGCAGCGTATACAGTTGGTACAATGGTATGTTGCAGTAGTTGTGTTATAATACTTATGATACTGTTCCGAGGTCCGAATCTCGGTAGAGTGAGGTGTTATGCAGAGCGATATAGAGACTGAGATTCTAACAGACCAGGAACTTATATTCTAGTGACATGTCAAATATGAATTATGATCCGCTATTTATTGACGTACTCACAACCAAAATAATATCCTGAAAAGAATATTTAGGAAATAATTATTATAATTGAGTGAGCTATAGGTATGGAGTTTGCGTCATCTGATATAGCTGACTATGAGAAAAAATGGATATCGCGGAAATAGCAGTCATTTTCTGAGTTTGCCATAATTGTACACTACAGGAAATGTATATTTAATATCACTTATATACGCGGCGTAAATGTGAATTCTGCCATTCTTGGTGGTGTTTGCTTGTGTGTCTCTGATAATTACCTTAGGAATCGAGGGCATCCGTTGTTTGTTCTCCCACGGTGCAGAACTAGCTTGCCATTAGTAATGCCAATTGGGAGGGCAGTAACAATGTTTAATGAAATCGCTTCGGATATTGATATATTCAACTTACGTGAGGGTGAATTTAGGTGAACGTTGTTTTATGAGTTTTTAAGATAGGGTCTATCAAAGTTCACTCTGTGTGCTTCCATCTACTTTTATTTTGTTACTTATTTTATTTCTTATTTTATTACTTATTCTCTGTATTTTTAATTTTTTATTTTTAACACTTATTTTATGTCATGTCACGAACGCTTTGAATTTATAATTTGTTATGTTCATTCTATGTAAAATAAATAAATTTGATTTGATTTGATTTGATTTGATCACTGATCAATATGGTGACACGGATTGAGTTGTTTATCCCCATGTGTGTTATGATATATTTGATATTGTTGTGATTATAAATAAAAAATTGAAACCTGCAATACTAAATAGTTGAACCATTATATTGACTATGTAGTATCAACTATCGTTTTTACCAATAGTTAGTTCCTTGACATAGTAAAAAACCTTTACCATACAAATTCCATCAAGCAGACAATTGGAGGCATTGATTTAAACATTATTATTTGACGATATCCAATGATATCCCTTGCGTGATGGATATGTCGATTCACCCACCTGCATGAAAATATGCGGCTCTATTCATACAATACCCTAACGCTTTGTATGAAAGTTTGGACGTTTTGCCACTCGGATTTCGTGTTCATGATTCTAATACGTATGATGGCCGGCAATACGGAATAATTTAACAGCGCAATGGCTGACTTTGGGTAATATGTCATTCATGAAATTGTCGTAATTGCCTTTGGGTGAATTATAATAAAATTTTATGGGTGCATCACGTCACGAAGGGAGACGATCGATATGTACTGCATATTTATGATGGGGCCGGGACGCTACTGTGAAGTAAAAGTCTAATAGCATTTCATAAAACTCTACAAAGTTCGAGCATAGTATAAAAATATCATTCGAAAATATATATAATATAATTATTGTATAAATATATATTATTTTATATAATTCGACTGTGTGACTGTGTGACTGGAAAAAGGGCGTAACCTTCGATTTTTCGAAAAGTGCTTTTATTAGATATTAACAATCTATACAACTAAATACACGTTCTGTAAAAAATAAGTAAGCTGCAGATGCCGAATTATTAACTAAATTCAGGTTTTAATTGAGCTATAATTAAGTTTAAATTTAAAGAAAAAAGCATTAACCCTCAATTTTAATGATTTTTCTGTAATAACTTCTTTAATTATTATTAGATCGAAAAGATATTACACTAAATCATCAATCATCATGCACCCAATGTCTGTGCCTATATATATATTTTTTAATATTTAACCAAAATCATTCAAAAAACGTTTTTTGCCCCTCTTGTAAAATTTGTTCTGTGAGGGTTACGCCCTTTTTCCTAAACACAGTCAAATATTTATATGATATGAAAAATCACAGAATCATAAAAACCACTAAAAATACTGCTTAAAACGCTATTATTTACAATCTTCCCATTATTATCTGCCAGGGTCAATCAAATGTTGAATGAAGGCCTTCCCATAGCTTTGTCCACTCTTCTCGGTCCCTACTTTTTTGCTGCCACCTAAATCCATCAAAGTTTATGAGCTCATCTATCCAGCGGGTTTTAGGGCGTCTCTGTGGGCATTTAGTGGCACTTGGGTACTACTGAATGACGGCTTTTCTCCAGCGATGCTCACTCGCCGAGTGACATGCCCAGCCCATTGCTATTGAATCTGCTTAGCGACCTCTCTCACATCACGTACTCTTATCTGTCTCCTTATCTATTGGTTTTTATTGTGATCTTTCCGCGTTACACTTTTCGTAAGTAGTTAGTAAGTAGTTTCGTAGTTAGACTACGTGTGCTCTGGGAGTGGGGAGCAACTTGTAAACTATGTGATGGATATGTACTTAAGCAACTTGAAAATTTAGTATTAGATGTCTACCTTATATTAGTTCCAATTAATATAGTAGCAGGTGTTGTTTAATTACCGTTCTGTTTTACATTCGAGTAAATTTAATGTTGTTTGGTTAAGTTAAGTTCCGTACACTGATGATGAGTGTCTGAACTGCAGCCTCTGATTCGCCTCTAGTGTATATTGACACACTGCTATGTGCCAGCAACAAGGTGGCCACGACAAACTGCCCAGTACACATTTGTACGGTTTGATATAAACACATAATATTATTATATTTAATTTATCACCATTAGCGGTTTGAAAAGGTTAATATCAGTGGATCCGTAGATATAGTCATAATTTATAAGTTCAATCTAATAACACGTATTTTAATATTTATGAAAACACAATCCAATCAGAGTTTTACCTCGATTTATTTGCGCGAATTGGAAAAGCGCGGGAATTTTTAAATTTGGAAAAAAGCACACACACACAAAAACAAAATGAGTATTTCTGAATCGCCAATCATTTGTGGTTTATAATGCTTTGTGGTAGTTTTTATTGCATAATTATGGCAATTCCATGCAATATGATATATTAGCTTTGAGGTGACATACATGTGGAATATAATATATTATTATGCGATTTTATTTTAAATGGCAAGACACAATGGCGTTGATAACCTATAAAACACATGTAGCTGTATGTACTCCAATATATGAGGCGGTCAAAGCAGAAGTGGCGTAAACGAAAAAAAATCTAAACAAGAGTTAACCATTGGAAGAGGTTCCCTATTTAGTATTCATATCAAAATAAAACACTTAAAAATACGTAATAAAACCGCCGGAAAGATGGAAAAAATAGGTAGGTAACTAAATTAGAATTACAAAATAATATAATAGGTTAAGAGCATACATAAGTGAAATGGAAAATGATTTTCAACAATAGGTGGGACGAAATTTCGCACTCGTCGCCAATAGGTGAGCGGCAGTCGAGGTATGGGCACATCAATTTGTTTTATGATGGCGTCGGAGGAATATATTCGTATATCGTGTAAATATGACTAAAAAACGTTAATCATGTACTCGAAAAAGAAAACATGTCAATGCATGTATTAGTATTATTACTAATATAACAATAAACATAACACTAAATGGACGCATGTTAAATTTTTATGACAAATTATGTTTCGTTTGTGCACAATCTGCGCGTCGTTTAGTTACGATCTTTTTAGACCATGCCTCAACTGAGGTATAGCCTTAATAACAATATTATTTAGTTAAATATAATAATTTACAGTTTACCAATAGAGGTACCGAATTAACTGTATCCATTTCTCTTCAAATACTTCATGTAGCTATCTAATTGGAACATTACTGTTTATAAACTACCGTCGCAATTTGTAACATACGTACAATATAATATAATATACTCCGCGGTCAAATGCTCAACGAACAACTGGTCTGACCTTCCGGGGACCATGGCGAACGAGGCCGGAAGAGATGCACCTTTTAATTTCTGTATTGATGTAATAAAATGAATCAAAATAATAAATGGTGTCATGTAATGATGATTCATGCATTTGAGATCCAGTGACTGCAGTCATATAAGATAGGATAAGTATATGCTCAGAATATCAGTCCTATGCGACATTTCTTTTACCACGGGAAAAAGTCAGCTATAAATCGCAGTTCTCAGTTCCCAATGAATACGACAAAATATTCATCAGAATCACCACCACCTTCCGCTACAAAGAATTTTTCAGGGTGTTTGCAAGGTGGTTTCATAGGCCGAGGCCGAATTCATATTAGCAATACCCGATGCGGGTAGAAGAATAGTTTTCAATAAGGCATATTTCTCAGCCGGCACAATTTTCATTTGACTAGCATCGAGTAGAGTAGACCCGGTAACTGGAGAAGTGTGGCGAGAGACCGGAGTGAGTGGAGAGCGGTTGTGGAGGAGGCCAAATCCCACCCCGGGATGTAGCGCCGTGGAAGAAGAAGCATCAAGTAGAGTAGTCTTCGTGCCAAAGTCCTGAAAGAAGCCTCGATAGTAAATGCGAGGTATCCATAAGAAGACTCGCACATCAGAACTCGCCGCATGTGTCTTACGACGAATTCCTCGATGTGTCGTCATCGTAAACCAAGAAACAAACGTTATCAAATGGAGCTTCGCAGATTGGCTCGACTCGACGCTGCGACGATCCTGCATGCAACATGTCGCATTCTGCTACAGCCTGCATGTTGTATCTAAAAAAAGTCGACTCCGCGCAAGCGCACATTCCGCGGCCATCGGCCATTTCTGTCTCTATCTCTGTCTACACTGTCATTGCTCGCTCATCGCTGGTCACCGCGTTCGACGTTTGTTCATACAATCAACACAATAAAAATGGCAGACGAGAGACTCTCCTTTTTCGCGTTTGACGTTTGCCGCTAGGCAGATGTGCGAGTTTGTAGCAAGCAACATTCGTCGGCGGTCTCATAAAATTTGATTTATGGCCGTCAAGCACACAAAGCGAGTTGTGATGTGCGAGCCGGCTAAAGGCATAGAGAGAGAAATAAAAAAAAAACATCTCGTCTTTTGATTAAATGCTATACAACGGTTTACGAAGAAGTGTCATACGGTCAATTGCATACGTACAATTTTCCGGACACGGAATAAGAAGTAGAATCATAAATACTTCTAAAAACCTTGGTTTAAGTAAATCTATTAAAAGTACTTCTCTAAATGTGAAAATGCATTTATATATGAATTTATCACTCAGTTTTATGTAAACAGTCTTGTACAAACACATTTAAAATGGAGAAGAAGACACACAAATAATAATGAAACGAAGAAATGAATATTTGAACAGGAAAATGATATGTTGACCAAACCCTAATAGCACACAGCACAGAGTAATGCTCACTAATGCGACTCAACCAAAAAAAGATATATAAAGAAAACTGATGATTAAAGTATATTAAAAAAGATGATTTTTTTTTGTAAATATGAATGTTTTCAGAACTACTTAATAACTAGTAAATAAAAATATTGAATATTTTGTAATATATATAATAGGGATTGTCTTCTAGTTGGGTCGGATCATTGATGCAAACACCTGCTTCAAAATACATTCTATATAGCCCGCCACAAGAAAAGTATCAAAACTCTAAAATATTGTATTTGTAATCACTTTTTTTATCACGTCATACCAAATTTAGAATTATTAGAAAGAATAGTGTTGGTACAGTAAAATATTATTACGTCATCTGTGAAATATGTTTGGAATGGTAACATTTAATGCAACAAAAAATTAATAGCATTAATTCAAATGTTGTCAAAATTAAGTGCAAAATTATGTACCACAGTTTTATAATACTGCCTATCGTATATATATTATTTTTAAACGTGTTATCATGATTTTATAAACTTCCATCTAATTCTAATTAAACGAAACTAAAAAAATATATTCAAATTTATTTATTAACGTAATGATGAACTTTACAAATTACAAATTCAAGACGTACAAAAGAGTATAAAAAAAAAGAAATTTATGCAGTATACAGAGTAAATCCAAAAAATATAATGTAATACACGGAAGTGCACCGAATGAGCTAATAAGACCCTATTTGTGTCGCTAAATTTCAAAACCCGCTATAACACTTTTTTGAAATAATTAAGATATATATATCGACGGATTCGTTATTAAAATCTTTACATGAAAATTTTATCGCCTCTTTCAAAATCCGCTACGATTAATTGTCATTTATGAAACAAAAACAATGCGTCTATCAATTTCCGCTATAACACTACTGAAACATTCAAAAACCTTTTTAGTTCCAAACGTTTTTATTGATTTTCTAAACATAATGAAAAAGTGTTATAGCGGGTTTTGAAACTCAGCGACACATTTGAAGAATTATAAAATAACGATCATCTGTACTCACTCACATAAGTGGAATATATTATCAACATTCAAAGCTATTTAGTTGAACAATTGGCATTATTAATGGCAGGTTAGTTCTGCATATTGGGAGAACAAATAACTGATATATTATAACCGACTTGTACACTATAGAAAAAATAATGACCAATTTTAGTATATTTTATACCTACTGCATTTTTTATAGTGTATCGAGTACCTTTTTAAGTTAAAATTCCACAAAGATAGATCGATATTACACGAAAATCATACAACTAAACCGCCCTCTATATTATTATATAGGTTTATGTTTTTTTAAAGCTGTTGACATAAAACCAGTCAAATTTGTACACTAAATCTGTTATGATTAAGGAACAAATTAATTTTTAGTTATATTAATGAAACACTATTATTTACAATAGGGACTCAATTATCACATAATCGTTCACGAACAATTTCATCTACTAAGAAGATCGCTGTGAACAGCAAATGTGATGACGAACTTAATATTAAACCTAGCCTAACCTAACCTAACTTTTCTGTTTATTATTCAATACCAAGGATTCATTCTCTTTATAATAGGTAGTTTATTTACATGTTCAATACTTCTCTTCAGGCAATCAAGTATTGCAATAAATGTTTTTTCCTCTTCTCGTGTCTACCTTTTGATATGCTGCCGTTACTCAGTGTTTTGAATTTTGTTGTTAGTGTTGTTGTATAAGATGTGCATGACTGTAATATTTATTATTATTCTGTGTGCTCTGTTTTACCATTGTATTCAATATATTTTGTTTCATATGCACATGCGCCGTTTATAAATAAATAAATAAAAATTAATATTTTCTGTAAACAATATCTAGTTATTAAAATTAAAATAACAGACTCTCAAATTTAACTCAATTTTGATAAAAGTTAATAATATTTATTCATTATAAGTTATTTCGAAATCCTAAGATCTTACCTTTTTTAGTCCCAAGATTTCGAGATCAATTACTATTATTTTTTGTAAAATAAACTAAAATATATAATAATATAAAATACAGTTACATCGCTGTTCTTCTGAGTTCAAGTCACGAATACACTTACAGTGCAAGAAATAAAATCACCTGCCTGTCTCGCAACCCCACCTGTTCAGAGAAGTATGAGGGTGGGAGAAACCAACCCTTAAATGTTTCGCTTATCTTTATTGCTAGTGACTTGCAGGCGTTAAGTCTACTGCCGATTTATTCCCCAAATGTAGCAGAAACACTACATATATTTCGTATATATAATACAATATAACATAATATATACCTGTGCATATATCGTTGGGTTAATGGCGGATCACTAAAACGAAATGGAAATATATATATACCGATTATTATGAATAATATAGGTAGAAACATTTTCTCATTTGTATTCCCCGAATGAAAATGTTGATCAATGCAAAATTGCATACTGACCCAGTATTAAATTTAATATGAAGTTATCGTAAACAGAATATAATAAATTTACATGTTTTTCACATAAAAAATAAGTGTAATATGTTTAGAGACTATAAAATGTAATATTATCATCAAAATTTTCTTTATTTAGATACTATAGAACTGTTTATTAATATTATTACCATTTTGCAATTATTCAATTACTTAAAAAAAATATAATATGGCTATTATAAATAGAATTGATAAGCTGTGTAGAAGATGGGTCTAAGTAAAATTAGTAGCGTTGTGACGGTGTTTAAAAAATGCTCGTTTCATTCTTTACTTTGCTACTAAAAATACGCATAGTTTTTGATAATTAAAACATTTTTACAAAACTATAGTTTAGCACTTATGCTGGTCTCCTGCCCAGCGACACAATTAACTTAAGTCTGCAATTAGAAAGTAAATAGTATTCGTAAAAATTGAATAGATTTTATTTATTTATTTAAAATTGGACAGTTAGAGTAGGGGCTAGGCGTTAAAATCTTCACTTCTTGTACGATGTGTAATGGGTTCGGTTATAGTTTTAATTTATGCATTATATTTTTCTGATCATAATATATGTATTTGACTTTAAAGCATGAAGCTAAATCAGTCAAGCGAATATTCAAAAAGCGAACAGTTAATTCTCGGTAAAAGCTTATTGGTATTTATATCCAGCATCGTATCTTTAAGTATTTTAACTAATTTCAGCATGGTTCACTTAAACTGAACCCACCGTTTTTTAAATTGTAAAAAACGTAAATTACTTAACACTTTGATATTAATAAAAGGGAGGCCTAAAATAAATTATATTAAGTAACTATAATAAATAAAAGAAAATATTATTCTTGACGGACACAATTTAATGGTAAATGATATCTGAAATATATGTTTAAAGTGTGTAGATTATGAACTCGTAATCACGTATTCTTGATAAATATGGAAATAAAATAAAAGAAAAATCAAGAACCTTATAGTAGGGCATGAAGGAAAAACGTGTAAGGGTAAAAATATTGAATAATTGAGTAAGGGAACAAATTAAGATATACGATGTAACAAAGTTTGCTAAAATATTCGAATTGTAATAATATGATGGAGAGTTTAGTGAGAAAAGAGATAACTGCTGGATAAATTCACTAATCTAGATAGTCCAGCAGTAAACGCGTGGATTTATACACATAATGATTTTTCAATTCAATGTGTGTTTGCGAGTTAGAGTATTGTTATCAACCAAGGTCAACTTCAAGTGAATTGAAACGTTTCCTGAGTCATAATATGGAGGACGTAACAATAAATTCCGACCTCTCCTTAGATTCATCACTTTCAACTCCTGACTGTTGCCTGAATGTCGGGACAGTTACGTACAGTACAGCTAACCGAAACGAATGAAAAACAGCATCTATACATCTATCTATATATCTATACAGCAACATTTTTCTATTCTACCTGCGGCAAGCAGATTTTTTGTCTCTCACAAATTCCGCTCTGGCGCTTTTGCGAATGAAAAACAAATCATATTGACAAATTCGACATGTTGCAGTCGAGACGGGTTTCTATGTGCGACCAGGCTAAAGAGCGCTAGAGTACATGGTAAGTACTTTAAAAAGGGAGAGAAATGGAATAAACTTGGAGAGGCCTTCCTATTGTAGTGAATCGATTCAGGCTGATGATATTATTATAACTAAGTAAACGATCGAAGAAATTAATTATTTTTTTATGATAATACCTTCATAAAAAAACCATAGTTAAGTTTTAATTTATACTTAGTTGACGTCACTTTTTAAATTGTACTTATCCAAAAAAATGAAAATTTAATCATTCCAAATTAAGAAGGAGCTTTGAGAGGAAATTGTGAAAGCTTTTCAGCGACTGAGATAAAATTAAAAGTAAGCTCCGGTGATATTAAATACTTTTGAGACGAAATGAAAGAAATCAGGTCTGAAACATTTAAGATTTTGATATTATTAAAAATGTCACGGGTGCTTATTATAAGGGATGTTATTAGATGCATCTGTATTTATTTACGTTTTTTTGAAGATACACATTAAAGTTAATTGAAACGAGCATCGTGCGCTTTAATGCTGTTAACCGTGATATTAAAAATATAATATTTGCTAATTATAATACTGGATATGATATTATAAGGGTGAGAGAGTGAAATCAGTAGTCGTTAAGCAGAGGAAGAAACTAATTAGTATTGTTATTTTTTATATGCGATTCCTGAGTAATTAATTAAAAGTTAATAGTCAGAATATTTTAATAATGAAAACTTGTCTTTGAAACAAGCCTTCTTCTGCATTACAATTAAAACCTCGTGATAACACTGTTCAATATTCTGAAGTAGAAAAAAATTAAGACAAACTTAAAAGTTCTAAATACTGTAGTGCTGTCAATCACAACTATGGTATCAACATGTTCTTCCTTGGATGTTTTCGATACAGTTTTGAAGGATTCTTTCTAGTAGTTATACTGTAAGTATACGACTAAAAGAAAAGGGTATAGGTATAGACGTAGCAGGTAGTAGAAGGAAAACATAGTGCATGCTGCTTTAACATTATTATTTTAAAAATATATATATACTAATAATAATAAGACTTACGGTACTTGGTAGAATTTGAATTAATATTCGAATTGATTTAAGTTTTTTACTATTATAATATTTAAGTCGTTTCTCGCGACCCGCGTTTTGTCGCATCGCGGACTGTCACATGCTGTCACGGCGACAAAAATATAGTCGGTGGTTTCGTTATTGCGCAGAATATTTTGAATGATCACTATCTCAATAAATTCAATGATGGAGAGTGTCATCAAAAATGAATTAGTCAAAAATCTCTACGACAAAATATAGAAAACTTAATAAACTAAATTTTAATAATAAATATGAGCATAAAATATAATATGTAATACTAAGATGGGATTCTTTGACCAATTCACATTTTATAACATTTTTTACAAATGTAAGTTTATCTTTGACTTTAAATTAAAAATATTTTTCTTTTTAATGTTTTAAGATACATATTTATTAATTGATACATTTTAAATTGTAAATCATCAAAAAAATGGCTCAAATTGCAAGCTTCCTATTATTTTTCCGCTAGGTACCTCTGGTAGGTAGAGATATCACCTTAATTAATACACAAAGTATTCAATAAAAGAATTACCTATTTAATTACTAGACTAATTGACTTCAGTGCTACATAGGTTCTAAAAAAACTTTTAATAACGTATAAGTATGTGGCATACGCGTAGGTGATGACCCCACGATTGCTACGCGGTTTAACCGTCGGCCAAAAGCGTCGTGGGTCCCAGGTTCGAATCCTGCGTCTAGCAATTCCACATATTAATTTTCGAGCAATTGGCTGACTTCCGTTTCTCGTAAAAACAAAATCTGTTACTACCAACTCCACTCTGTGGAGGTCTATATCATTATGATCCTATTAGGATCGGACATGGTCGGAAATGTGCGTAGGTATATAATACAACAATATAATATTACGTCCTAAATTATAATATATTTGTAGCTGTCAGTATATTATTGATCAAATATCTCTTTTTAATGTTTCAAATTATTCGACCGCAATAATAAATTCCCAGGGACTCATATACCGGTAAACAACTGTTTACCTGTGTCAGCAAATTGATTGGCGATGTTAAATACGGTATCGCAATGGAAAATTAGTCTAATATCCATTCTCATAGTATCATAATACTATATTATGACGGTAATAATAAATAAAATTCACAGCTACTCGTATTTAAACCGCTGACTCGTTCAATATAATTATGTACTGGAATATACTGTTTAGGTATTACTTTCGACTGTATAAATTACGAATACTGATTTATCAAAATGTCACTCGAATCTAAGTACTTGGCTCGTAACTATCTCAGTACATAATATGAACTGTCCTTGTATTTATACTATCATACCGAACGTTACGCTGCAAATAAAACTCGCTCCTGCATACATCTTCGACTTCTTCATCACCATCCTCAACACCATAACCTATGACACATTGACGACTCCCAAAGTGATAACCCACACATCGAACACTACATATGATCACAATATTTTGTTTTCTTAAACAAATAAACAGATAGATAAATATTGATATACAATTTTGTGATCAGCTGAAGGACAACAAAACCTTTTATTTTTTGCCATAAACACTTCGTCTTTATGGGATTAATAAAAATCAGAGAGCGTCAAGCGGAAAGCCGTGAAATATTAGAGCTCAGTGCACCCAGTCGATAATTTTCGCTGAGCAAATTCGCTCCACTAAACATTGCTGTATTTTATTATTAAGTGTTCTATTTGAACGACTTACTGCACACACTTCTGTGAGCATTAGTGCCAAAGTACCTGCCAGGTTGCTTAACCGCGTCTTCGTAAACTGCACGCGGTATGCTCTCGGGCCGCATACAGTATATATTTATGGATATACACTACACTAGGTAATACGCCGGATATCGCTGCGTAAATAATTTAGGGGTGAATTTCTTGGAGTATAAAAAATAAATGCGGCTAATTTCGGGTAATAAAAATGATAAAACATTTTTTTATTGAGTTCTCTGTTTGTTTTAAAATGATGGAACAGGCTTAAGACACATTCAGAATTGAGTGGAATTACGTGAAATAAAACAAAAATGTTTTAAATTCTAATGGATTTAAGTTTTGTACTATTACATTTGAATCGTTTTTTGCGACTCGGGTTTCGCTTTTCGGCATCTTAATGCACTATGTGCATTCACCAAAAGGTAAATACATACTGAAAACGAATACTGTTTTTTCTAACTTATATAATAAATTAGGTAAAAACTTTCTCATCCACCTATTAAGTCAACAAACTATGAATAGTTAAAGTGTTTGTAAAAACCCTTATCACTAATAATATAATCAATAGGCGTACACATCGTCAAACCCTAATAATAGATAATTAAATAATAATCAATCAACACTACATTCAAGAGGTCTAAAATCGTCAATACTAGGATAATGAAGTTATATAACGAGATATATATCTATAATACCTATCAGTTTTAAAAAAAATATACTAGACAATTAATATTCTTGGAATTTAATGGACTTAACTAATGTTATATATACTTTTATTTTTTGTTAACTGTCAATTCATGATAGAACTGCATTTTATTGTTGTTTTAATTTAATAAAATGCAATTAGGATTAGATTAGGACCGGTTTCGTCCGCCTCAGAGGGACATTTTCAAATGAAATGAGTTATACTATTCTTACATGCTACTATTTTTTATTTATATAATAAATCCACAAATAAGCATCCGTAATAAATACTCAAATATACACTATAATATATTATAAGTATATTATATATTATACATATATTTTTTTTGTTTTGTTTTAGAAAAAAATACACTTTATAGACACAATTTTTAAATCCTACAGAAATAGTGTCATTGAGAAATAAAGCAATTTATTTTAGTGTTGAATTTAAGCTAAACAGATAATTCCATTTAATGAACATACATAATTTGGAAACATCTCATGCATATATCCACTAAAAAATCTATCAAAAAATACGACACCCGACGGGACATGAACATGTAGCCGCTGGATTAAGACAAAGTGTCTACGGTTGCATTAATTGTAAGTTAATATTTTCATGAGTTCCACAGTAAGTTAGATATCCATATAGGTCGAATTTTAAAGATACAAAATATCCTAGCTTGAAATAGCTTTACAAACTCAAAACATGATTTATTCCAAATGTCTTACTGTTGCATTGATGTAGCGATATGTATTTTATCGAATCTTAGTAAAAAAAAATTTTTTAAAACAGATTTTTATTGAAACGAGGAAATGTTTAATTTAAATTACAACAAAGTCGTTATTGTTTTATATGTATTTTGTTTCTCTTTCATTTGCGGAGATTGGTTTTCTTGTTATCTTTAGCCTTGCTTCACCTCGTTGCAAAAAAATGACATACCTCCAGATACGTATCATTTCAGATATGATAGCACCTTGGTTTCAGCTAGATTCGATCGTAAACGGGTTTACCGCCCCCATTCGAGGGCGTTTTGAGAGCAAATCGGGGCGCAACGGAGGCGTGGGAGCTGAAGATTAAACGCAAACAACTCCGGCTCAGGTAATGGCGGGGAAAATTCACGGGGCGGCAATTTCACTATCTAATTCTGAAGGTATTGGACGATGAACTCGAAGAGAACACTTTGAAAAACGGATTGATTGTTTTTATTGGCGAATCCGATAAAAAATATATGAATTTAATGTAATTATAGCAGACTGCTAATATTGCTTGTCTTGGCTTTTATGCCGGCTAATTTTATTATTTCTAATCAATTCTTTTATCTGTCAATATCTCGTAGTCTAGTGTGTAAGACCTTGGTCTTTCATCCAGGGGCTCCGGGTTTGATTCCCTGTCAAAATATATTTATTTTTTATGATTTTCTTAAAACCTGGGTGTTTGTGATTGTTTCACATTTATTACTACACTACTGTTTCACTACACTTTGCAGTTGGGATTCATGGCCTGTTGAATGCTAAAAAATAATACTACATATATTATAGACGAAAGGTTGGTTACGGCTTTAATGAAGTATAGTTATGCCAATAATAGATATATTATTATAAAATGTTGAAACGTCATTATAATGGATAGCAAATAATCGTATTTTTAGCCTCCACAAATGGTGTGTGTCCTGGTAAAGCGTAGTTCACTTGTAGCTTATAGAGAAGGGTGAAAGGCGAAACTCGAGGATCTCAAACGCTAGACTTTTGGCTATGGGAAGGAAACCCCAGACAGAAAACCACAAAAACGTGCTTCGTCCAAATACCTTTCGTTGAAAAGAGTAGATGGAGCTAAATGTAGCCTTTATCTGGCAGTGGATCGACCCAGACTGATGATGATATAATTTATGTTGTATTAGAAAGGTTTCTTTTCATTCTTGCTTTTCGTGAAAAGGGCTGATCTATTAAACTAACCACAAAACCTCTGTAAGTGACTCGACATCCATAGTTTAAGAAATCCTGGCCAAGGGTAGGGAGGTTTACTACAATTTGGGCGCCAACCTTTGATAGAAGATGACACGAAAAGAAAACGAAGGCTATAGATTACATGAAAAATTAATAATAATTACATTATATATAGAATGAAAAAACTTTCTCGACAAATATGCACTTGTAGCTGTCAGTATATTATTGATCAAATAACTATTTTTAATGTATCAAATTATTCGACCGCAATAATAAATTTCCAGGGACTCATATACCGGTAAACAACTGTTTACCTATGTCAGCAAATTGATTGGCAATAATAAATACGGTATCGCAATGGAAAATTAGTCTAATATCCATTCCCATAGTATCATATTATATTATGACTGTAATAATAAATAAAATTCACAGCTACTCGTATTTAAACCGCTGACTCGTTCAATATAATTATGTACTGGAATAAAATGTTTAGGTATTACTTTTGACTGTATAAATTACGAATACTGATTTATCAAAATGTCACTCGAATATACGTTGCCAGTCTGTTACCATCACAGTCTCTATATCGCTTCGCTCAACATCTAATTGTACCGAGATGCGGACCTCGGATCCGTACCTATCATAAGTTTAGTATTGTAATATAACTGCTGTAACATACTATTGTACCAACTGTTACGCCTAATAAATCTCGCTCCTGCATACATCTTCGACTTCTTCATCATCATCCTCAACACCATAACCTACGACACATCGACGACTCCCAAAGTGATAACACACAACATCATACGCTACACACTTATGTCAGTGTACATCAGTGGCGAAGGCTCCATACTAAGCGATTATTTAAAGCTTACCTTCTATTTTCAAGTATTTAATTTATATAAATAAATATCTATATTGTAGGACATTGTAGGTTATAATAAAAATATTGATTGCCATCTATCGTCGTTATTTATAAGTAGAGCTTTTAATTTAGTCATGTTTCGAATCAAAAATAAATGACGGAACGTCCAACGTGAGTGCTATTTTTAGAATTATTTCAACGATAATCCAAGCCGAATTTTCTACCGAAATTCAGTTGCCAACTTCATGCATGTCTGGGTTTTTGTTCGAGACTCAGAAGCGTTAACAGACAAGCTTATTCGAAATGTTGAATTGTTTATTGTCTTTGCTTATCTTTAAAAGCAAATAATAAATAATAAGGATGATTAAAAAAAATAATAACTATTGTGTTCGATCACATATAATTTATAAATTGTTATTAAAAATAAATATTGTATTAATTCGCGATTATTATTTAGGTTACTTCAGTCATAGACAAACATAACATGCTATTCACAGTTTATGTCATTTTGTGGCTTATTTTATAATACAAAATTCATTGTGTTACTGTGAATGTGGATAAATTATCTCATATTGTACCGAAATCATTCGCCAGTGCTTTAAATATATAAGTATTTATTAAATTGTGTAGTGTCCCGGTAGAAAATGTGCGAACGATTGCATTTAAAAATTATCAAAGCTTGACCTTCCAAGGGTTCATTTAGATTTGAATACAGCAAAAAAACTTATATTAGACATTTTCACAACAATTTATAAATGATAAATATTTGTTTTTAACTGGCAGTTATACATTAAACAAACTTTTTTGTTGGCGATGCGTATTGTTTGGTAAAGAAAGTATGCGTGGAATTCTACTGCCATAAGTGATTTAAATAATTTGACAAATTCAGCGGTGAAACCTATGACCAGTGTGTCGTTGTCATTAGTGTGCACCTATTCATCAGTAGTAATATCGTAAGTATTATCTTCTTATTTCCCGTAATTTACCTGACAAGTGTGCTCTTTTTCTCTGATCTCCACAGCTTACCTCTTTCCAAAAGTCACCCTTCGCCACTGGTGTACATAATATCTACTTAACGTACGTGCCGAATTGTCTCGTTTGACTATGACATTCTGAACTTTTCTTGCAGTGAGATCCAATAAATTGTAAATAAGTTATGTTTTGTTGAAAGAAGAATATTTAATAAAAAAATCTTTTAATCCGAAACTTTTCTACCACGTGCACAGTAATACGTCAAATAGTTATTATAATATATTTAAAATTGGCGGTTTAAATTTATATATATCTCAACATAAATTTTGTTTTGTGTACAGCGTTCATCCACTGCCAATCGTTCAATACGTGAGATTGCGAAGAGGTAAAGCACGCGATATGAAAAGCTCTCGAAGAAAGGCTTTCAAGTTTTTAGAATAAAGTATGCATGTAGCTACTTATTGACATTCTAGGTCTAGGTGCACTTAGTTTATGTTTTAAAATGTTTATCGCTGGAATTTTAATGCCATTTCATAAACATTAATAATGTTACGTTACTGAAATTCACTTAAAAGAATTATCCTGATTTCTAAATAAGGACCGTTATCTATCGATATAGACGTTTCGTAAAAAAAGGTTAAGTAATCAACTTAATTTTATCACCTACTTACTTCGTTATTTTTAAAGCTATGTTGGTATATTTTAAATAATAATTATATATATATATATTGTAATCAAACAGTAAGTTGATACTAATTCTGAATATTTTAATAACGGTCTGGACCGGTTTCGTTTTATAGAAATATAATATTACTTAAGTAATTACCCTTTAAAATATCAATGTTATTAAATCTTGGGATGTATAAATAGGAAGTTAGTGGTCTTTGAGATGACTTTTTTTATAATTACAGTCATTATTATTATTGTCGGTTTTATAATATGAAACGTTTGATACTCAATTAATATACCTAGTCAGAAGTATTCACTTAGAGCTATATTAATTGAATGTACGAAGCTGAGAAATATCGATTTTCTATATTATAATATATATATGCATAACATGATATTTTTCAAATTATACCGATCGAGCTTTGATACGTTCACTATGCCAAATATTCAAACAATACTCTAAATATAACAAGATATAGATTTGGGTGTATTGTATGATGCAAAGTTTACTTTCAATCAGCATATTCTTAACATCAGTACTAGAGCTAGCAAAATGCTTGGTTTTGTTATGAGGGTTTCAAAATCATTCGAAAACGTCCGAGTGCTACGTACATTATACGCATCATTTGTGTTGAGTATTCTTGAATATGCCAGCATTATTTGGAGTCCTAATAGGTCCATCCACACAATTAAGTTGGATCGAGTCCACAATAGATTTCTTAGATTTCTCTACTTAAGAAAATACGGGTTCTTTCCTTATGATAATGATAATAAAATGAATTTCCCGACTCGTTTTCTTCTGGGTATGCTATCAATGCAATCCTTATCTACCCGAAGAGTGGTTGTTCTTTTAAAGTATTTCTTTTTACTTCTTCGTGGGTTCATTTACAATCCGTATATACTGGCAAATATTAATTTTCATGTTCCCACCAATATCACTCGTAGCTCCACGGTCTTCAAGATACCTCGTCGCAGGACAGATGTTATGTTTTATGATGCTGTGTAACGCGCAATTAGCTTATTTGATGGCACCATAAAGGTTGATTTGTTTTATATTAACTATATAATGTTTGTGGATGTATAAAATGGGTTAAATTTATAATTGTATATCTATATTATCATGTTTCTTTAATATTTACACATGCTGTCTTTTCTACTTTCTTGTTTTATTAGTTGTTATTTGTAATTAAGATATTTTTATATATTTGTATTTATTATGTATTATGGCGCATTGGCCAATCCTTGTTTGAAGTAAAACTTTTTTATAAATAAATTAATTAATAAGCCATCCAAATCCACCGAATTGACAATCCAATCCACTTCGACGGAAATATGATAGTGACAGTGATCTATAGAATTCATAGACTGGAAGGAGTTAGGAAGGCCTTCAATAATCAGTGAATCGATACTGGCTAATGATTCACTGCTACATAATTACAATATTTTACACATTAAATCATTAGCAACATTTTAAATCATTAGTGGGACTCCCGGCAGTAAACCTTCCACCCTTTTACTAAATTGTAATCTTGCAGCTATATATTTATCATAATATATTATAGCCCCCGCCTCCTTATCAATAATATAAACTACCTATACTGATTATTAATTATAATCAAAATTTAAATTTTGGTAGGTACCATTTAAAATAATTAATTGATAAAAATTGATACTATAATGTACTCGTATGTTTCATTAAATTGATTTTTTAAAACTAACCAACACCATCTGCAATTTGTATTCTTAACTCAATGAAAACAAATAAGTATGACTGACAAAGTGTGCATAACTTTTTTTAAATCACCATATCAAATACAAATGGTGTTGGTTAGTGTGGATTAAGAATGCATATTAGACAATATACCTATTGCTTGTTCATTTTTTTTTAAATTCATTGAGCCCTGTCTAAACCAAACTGCAATAGATAAAAACTATTATTCAATCGATAAAATATCCAAAGTTATGTGTGATTTAATTCCACAATTTTAGATATTTTATAGATAGACGATTTTTTTCAGACTATTATTTATTATGGCTTCGATCGTAGGTCTTAATTTAATTTTAAAAACTAACCAACACCATCTTCAATTAGTATGTATTCTTAGTCAAATGAAAACACATCCTAAAGTATTACTAACAAATTTTAGTGTGCACTATTTATGTCGAATCTCCACAGCTTACTCCCATTATTTGGCACTGAATATCGCATAATATAATTATATTGTCAACATAGTAGAAAATTATTGTGTGTGGATGTTTTTTTTTTTTTTTTTTTTTTTTAATATTTCCATTTATGAACATATTATCGGGTTTCGAAACAAAGCGTTTCTGTCCCGCGTATTGAAATATTGCCATTAAAATGTAAAAGTATAACAAAAAAAACGTTGCACCCTAGCAACGTGATGCATTTTTACCCCTGCACTATTGTATGCAATAAAATAAAATATCCTCTTGCATATGGTGCGTTTCAATAAAAACGTCGGCGAGAAAAATGGCTTTTAGTTAAATAAAAAATATGAAATGTCTAAATATGCAATTTATTGTTTCGCTCAGTGAAAAAACAAATGCTAAAAATACATCGGTGATAATGGAACATTCGTACTGATAGGAAAGGAAGAAAAACTCGATACATTTTATTTATTATTTTTAAATATATTAATAAAATAAATTATATTGTTAATGATCAAAAGTAAACGGGGTTTGTTGTCATTATATTATTTAGACTATGAAAATACTATTATAGAGCAGTGGCGAAAGGTGGAGGTAGGCTGTTAAGATCAGACATAAATAGTGCACATTAAATTTATTTAGCCCATTAAAAAGAGCACGATTATTTCATAAAAGATTTCACTATACAATGTTAACATGAATTTTACTAATGGATTTATAAATGTGTTTAAAAATTAATTAACCTAAAAAATCTTGCACATGGATGTATTGAAATATGACTATATTCTAAAACATTAGATCGAGAGGTTTAAAAGAATACTATTTTATGTAATAAAAATATTTTATGCAGTCATCGAATGTTAATAAATATAAAGGATAATAAGGCTTCAAAATTATATACATAGATTATCTACAACGTTTAAGGAATGTCCATGTGGTCATGTGGGCCCTTAATTGCTATACTAAGTCAGGCCTTCGTTATTGTTACAATTGTAGACATTCTAAAAATATCATAAACCGCTGTGTAACAAAAATACTAGTTATTGATAATAACAGGTATACATCAACAAAGTGCAGTTAAACGATAGATGATCGTTTGAAACACCCAAATGGTTGCATACGAAGTCAGCCATTTGGAAAAATTCAGCTGACTGATTTTACCAGCCTACAAAAATCTACGCAGCCGATGATTTGGAAATGACTGATTTCAACGAACGGTTATTTAAAACAGAGCCGGTTAGAAAACATAGGTATTATTATTATCTTGTTACTATATATTATTATTTGAAGTTAACTTTTAATAGTACATTTACACACAGTGCTGTCCCTAGACAAAGTACCACCCTTAAACGGACTTAGAATAATGCTTTCGTCATCCGTTTCAAATTATCTCAAAATTCGTTAGGTATATTCTTTTATCACATTATTAATAAATACTATCGACAGAATGTACTTGATGGAATTTTACTTTAAATTCTAATGGATTTAAGTTTTGTACATTTGTACCTACATTTCCTATTATTAGGGTCTTGACGTAGTACCTATATAACTATTGATTGTATTATTTGTGATAGGGTTTTTTTTATAAATACTTCAATAATTCATAATGTGTTGGTTATATTTTATTTTGATCCTTTACTTAACGGCACCTAGATGAAAATTTTTTACTTACTTTATTGTATTAATTTGTTATATAATTAGGACAATTAATTGTATTCGTTGTAAGTGTATATTTATTGTTTGGTGAGTGCACATAGTTCCTAAAGATTCCGAAAGGCAAAACATGGGTCGCAAAAACGACTCAAATGGCATAGTATAAAGCTTAAATCCATTAGAATTTATTCTTTTATTATTTATTTTTGGCTATCTGAAACTAACAAATACATTAAAAATCTTTGAATTCATGTACACACCACATACCGAGAATTAGAGCATTTTCACGAAATCTTTTCTCAAACAATGGTAGTTTTGGGTACTTGGAGATCTTTGGCGATGACAGGTTTGGAGGCAACCTTGTAAAAATGTTGACTGTATGATAAACTGCCATTAAAACATGAATTCCAATGGGCAATACAATATAATAATAGTAATGTTGTCAGGCTTCAATTAATTTTTCTTCAAAGACTTCTAATCAAACGACCCTTCATTAAAAACTGCCACTGGTATGAAAAGTTGTAATATTTCTATTTATTCAGTCATTCGCCGTTTTTTATATTGTGCCTCCCTTATACAACGTATGATCTGCCAACCCCCACGGAACGTCACTGTTTATACACAGCAATTACTTTTGTATAAGATCAATAATCTTAAAAATAAAAACAAAAAAATACATTTTGATGTTTGGCTGAGCTATAAACATCTCAAGTCTAAGTGGAAATCGATAATTTCAAGGAGTCTTCGTCTTCAAGCGGACATAGCCAAACAATGTGATTTATAATATTATCTTCATTGTCAATTCAGTATTTATTTACATTTAGGATCATTTAATATACATTAGGGATGCTGCAAGATTGTAGTGATCAGAGTTGAAGAGATTAATTGTAACAATAATTGTTTCCCTATCAAGAATTTTATTGCAGATTTTGGTAATTTTCTTTAAATTCTTATTTGTATTTAACAAATAAAATATAAATGCTATAAGTAATTACCTTACAATATAATATAAAATGAGACATTAAAGCTTTTGAAAGCTCTCCTAAATCGATAGATTTTAATTAAGCACTCGTCCAGATTTTATCAGGGCAAATTAGCTCCCTCCATGAATCCGTAAAAATTCACTCTCAAAGAGCATTAGAACATATTGAAAAGTCTTAACGCACGCAGTTTTTTTATTAACAGAGATTCTGCAACTAATAAATATATATTTAAAATACAACTAAGTACCTAATTTTAAATTGGATGTATATATAAATATATGTGGCGTGCAGTCAATAATTGATGCTTTGGATTCCAATATATACATAATATGACAGTACCTATCCATAAAATAGGTTAATAAATTGAATGACATAGTAGTTGTCTGGTACTGCTCCCTGTGAGAGAAAATGTGCTGTCTTGCTAATTGGCAGTATCCTTTTCATACTATACAAACAGTTCTCCATTATTTCAGTATAGTGTTGTCGTTTGTAATTTGTTTTGAAAATCTGTTAACAAGTATTTAGTGTGAATAATGTATTTGAAAATTGGAATATCCACCGTAATAAAATGTTAAATATTTCTCAAAATACACATTGTAATTTCATAGCCATATAATATTACAAAATGGTTTTGAAGAGCATGCCTGATCTCAAAACACACGACACTCCATTGATATACTTGATATATTATATATATAAAAAATATATCTAACGAATCATTGACAAGATTTTAGAATGTTACATTCTTTTATTGAATATACATAATTTGAAAACACATATAACCACTAGAAAAAAAATTGAAATAATACGACGCCCAGCCAGATTCACTCGCGCCCATGTGCTCTACCAACTAAGCTATGCACGCCCAATCTAATTAACCAATATTTTTTGCAATTGGTACTCTATTAAGCGCTTTCTAAATTGCGTTGTATTTTAAATATTTCGTATTTTTTTCAAAAAGACTTTTTCTAGTGATTATATTACTTATAATTTTCTTAAGTGTTTTCAAATTATTATAATAAATTATGTGTATATTTGAAATCCACTTCTTAGATATATGTTAAGCGAATAAATGAAAATAATTTTTTTATACAACCTCTTAAGAAACCTTGTCAGGAGTCGACCAATATCCACATCGGAGGGGGGACATGCTCAGCGTTCGTCAAAATGGAGCTTTTATGCTATTTTCAAAGCATGATCCTGGATATTCCTTAAACGTTGTAGATAATCTATTTACATAATTTTGAGGCCTTATAATCCTTTATATTCATTTTAGTTTATTGCCAATAGAAATGCCGTATTTCAAAAAATACTACCTTATTCTTAGGTCAATAATTATTATAAAGCAAACATTATTCGTAGAATGTTTATCACATTTGAATGGTCAAAGACATAGCTTATAATCAGTATCTTTAAAATTATCTTTAAATGTGTAAATCTTGCCCATTTTTTGAATAATAAAATGCCTAATTCTTGTCAAATTTGGGATCACAGAGAGTATCAATATAATTTTTTATTGTAAATATTTAACTATAATAATGTCAACATAAATTTTAATAATGATTTTATAAATGCTTTTAAAAATTAATAAATATAAAAAATCTTAACGCCACTTCACATAGACGTACTGAAATATGACTATATTCTAAAACATAGAGCGAGAGGTTTAAAAGAATACTATTTTATGTAATAAAAATACTTTATGCAGTCACCAAGTGTTTAAAATACATATAAAGGATAATAAGGCTTCAAAATTATGTAAATAGATTATCTACAACATTTGAGGATTGTCCAGGATCATGCTTTGAAAATAGCATAAAAGCTCCATTTTGACATACACTGAGCATGTGGGTTGTTAAGAAGAAAAATGAATGTAAATAGGCCAAGACTAAGCAATAAGAGTGAATCAAATACTGACCCTGAATAATCAGAAAGCAAGCATGCCTCGTTAATTGTTGATGGAAAAATATTACAGTGCTACACGGCAGCGACTTGTATAACTTGTGCAAAAAATACGGAACACTTTACAGCGCTTTTCGGTTTGCGCGAGATACAGATTTCCCATTCATACACACAGGCTTCCCGATACCAGTGGCGAAGCCTCCATACTAGGCGATTATTTGAAGCCTACCTTCTTAATTAAGAAAAATATTAATTGCATATTGGCTTATTTATATTATCACTTGATTATATATTATATTCTATAAAATAATTTATTTTGCCAACGAGAGATATCGTATGTGTAGGAATGCATTACACAGTATAGCGCGCCATCTATCTTGACGTAAATAAAGGTCGGATTATGTTTCAAATCATTCTTATTTTTTTTCATATGGACTTTACGTCACGTAGCCCCGCCCAGTCTGTCGAATTGTATGAACTAAGGTAAGCTCCGGTCGCAGAGCCTAAAACTAAATAATTAATAATTAGATAATTAAAAAAAAAATTTCTATGGTGTTTAATCGAATATTAATAAATAAAGACTGTTTAAAAAAAGGACTTTTATCTAATGATTTTTGATGTGTATAAATGTTTGAAAAAATACGTACTTAATTTTAACTGATCGCGTTATTTTATGTCGTCAGTGAGATTTTGAAGTTTCATTCAATTACTGTGTCGTTGTCATTAGTGTGTACCTATTCATTAGTAGTAATATCGTATTATCTTCTTATTTCTCGTAAGTATACCTAACAAGTGTGTTCTTTTTATCAGATCTCCACAGCCTATCTCTTTCCAAAAGTCACCCTTCGCCACTGCCCGATACAAACCGGTTTGCGCAGGTAAGCTTGGAGTAGCATGAGCGTCTAGCCCATTTACAATTAAAATAAAACTACTTATATGTAGAATAAGTACTGCATATTGTGTTTCATTTTAATGAAAGTGTTTTACCTCAAAGTATGTTTTTGTTGATAGTGACTTTGATGTGTAGTCAGTGAATAAAATTATACGGTCGTAATAATGTATTGATACTAATTTTATTATTATACGTATAGCATAAAAAATGTTACTATGACAAAAATATTTCTCTATCCATTCCCAAAGTCGCATAAAAAGAAGAATACGAAAAGTGAAATAACTCCGAAATGACTTTCTCGAAGAAAAACTTATTTCCGAACATATTTCTGCGAACCTCACCTCAGACGGAACCAAGAATTTGCCGCAAAAGTTTGAGAACGATTTACCTGACTATAGAGACTTAACTTCGGAGGGTAGTGGGTAGAGGGATGTAATAGGGGTGTTCCCAATGATGAGCGAGGGGGACGAAGAACGAGGGTGTGATGAGAAGAAAAATCTCGCCCCAAGTTTTCGCGCACGTTTCGCCCATAAAAATATTATTGGATGCAACTGAGCGGAGAAAACTGACTTAGTAGTGGAAGTTCTTTGACGAAATATTATAACAAGTTTTTTTATATGTATTTTTTAATATCCGATACAGGATAAATGCAATGTCCGGGAAATGGAAAATGGAACGTAAAGAATATTTCAAATATTTTTTCATTAAATGCAATACGTTATACTATATAATATTTATCAATTTCGTATTCCAACAGGAATTAGTAGTATATAATTTTTATATAATTTAATACATCTTTAAGAATTAAGGTTGAATGTGGCAAAACCAATAAACAACGAAATATTCTATACCTATCAATCAAATAAGGATAAAGTAGGTATATTCTACAGCGCGACATCTGTCTTGAAAAAATCTCTAATTTATTGGCCGTGAAAAGTAATATTTTTATATATGAAGTTTATGTCACGTGCCCTCAGGACGTCTGGAACAGTCAATACAGAAAGATAGGCTCTAATTCGTAAGCCTACCATTTGCGTATAATATTATTAAAATAATAATTGTTTAGATAATATCTATTACATTCAATCACATATTGTAATATATAAATATAGATTGTTTTTTTTTAATGTTAAGGAAATCACATAATTTAAACTCATCGCTCAATTTTTTGACATCAGTGAGTTATTGAAACTTTGTTATAGTTATCGTGTGTACCTGTTTATAAGTAGCAGTATTGTATTTTCTTCTTCTTTCTCGTACGTATACTTGACAAGTGAGTTATTTTTCTCTGATCTCCACAACCTACCTCATTCCAAAAGTCACACTTCACCACTGGTAGATACATTATAACAAAAACTTATAAAACATTGCGCGACATTTCAATGCGCCAGCGTATAAAATATAAAAGATTATATACCTATCAATTCAATCATACAAAAACGATTTTAATTACTATCATAGTTTACAGTCTAAGATGTAAAAAAAGCTAATTCCCTCTTGCCTTCTTTTCTTCCAAATCTTGCCTTGAAATATTCAATTCTCCAGTTAATTCTGCACATCTTATATTATTATTAACATTGAATTTACAAAATTTCTTAGCTTTCATTATTAACTGCAGCTATGTACTGTATTTTTTTTTACTTTGAGTAAATTTTGGGTGAAGTCCACGTGTACTAAGGTTCTTTATTTTTTCATTAACCATATCAAAAATATTATAATACTCTTTGATGTTGTAAGCGTGTCCCAAAGGAGAATTTAAGCTTTTTCTCTTAGTAAATGATTGCCAAACTTCCATAGTGAATATCAAAGAAAACGTAAATTTTCAAAGTGCACAAGCCATTAAAATAAATAGCGGATACAAATATTGGGATAACCGCTTAAATTTAAGTAGGGTGCGGGCCAACATAGAATAAGCCATTCGAAAAAATTTATCCAAGATATTCAGATATACCAGAGGATTACACGAGGGAAAAAACGCGTGCTCTTCATGTAAAACCTTTCCATCTCATTTTTCGTTTTCCCGTGCCATTGAATTGTCAACGTTACGAAGTAGAAAAATCTTTTTTATATACTAACCTTACCTAATAGACATAGTGCAATAAGATAAACTACTTATTGGGGAAATCAATATGAGGAATAATCAATATACAACTTGAATATTAAAATATTTTAACTTAAATACTCATGGTTACTTGAGACTTATTGAATGCCAACTACAATAAAACATTTCAAAGTGAGGGTTGGTGTATTTATAAAAAAACACAATTCCCATGCGGTCAGTATGTTTTTTTAATTATGCACTCTTTTTACATTCTTTACGTGATTTTACTTACACGGTTATACAAAAACTTTAATTTTTAAACACAGATTGTCGGCGATAGTACTAAATATATCCCCAAGCCTCCTGCATACTTTACAATGTACACATGATCCAATGTATATTAATCGTTATATGCCCCGCGTACCAAGATATAGCTAGGCCAATATATTACGTTAGCGCTCGTCCAGCATACGCGCGTTCGGCGGAGCGTTGAGCGGAGCGCGCAACTCAAACGTATAACCGTGTGTGAAAATGTTGGTAGAAAATGTCTTTTTTTGGTTATACATTTATACGGTTAATTTTATACGGTACAAACGCCTACGTTGGACGGGGCCTTAGTCTACTTGCTAGAGTGGGTTGAAACACGCGGCGACACATAAAATGCATGTTGGTTTTTTAAAGACAGATTGGCAAATTGAACATAACTATTTTTTTTTATAAAATCAATGATATCAGTTGCATGCAGCACAATAGACCTTAAAATATGCATAATGATGGATGTCTGTATTTTACCATGTTTTCTATTATTGTGTTAACTGCCAATTCCTGGTGGAACTCCATTGTGGTATTGATTAATTTAATAAAACGCAATTTTTTAGTAGTTATTCCAACTTTTAATAAATCAATCTGATTTATTTATATTTATTTATTAAAAGTGAAATAACTAGGTGCTAAGAAAATCAATAATTTTACCATGTCTAACTAAAAATCTGGCTTAGCCAATTGGGTGTGGCATAAGAGGTTGAGTGTGTAAAAATATTGGATAAACTTAAACACGCGTTAAAGAATATTATCTATGTTATTTCATAATAATGTACATTCAAGTTTATCAAGTAAATAGAACGCGAATTCAATATTTGAGGACAGTCGGCGACCTTTGTTTTACTTAGGTCTTATGGTCTGACCGTTATAAAACAGCCTGATTCAAAACCTTTGTCTATAGCGATGGCTTTTACATTTCTATCTTATTAATCTGTTCTATGGGAGTAACGCATACGATCACGAGCCACGTGACGTATATCACTGATCTATGAACATTGAGACTTGTGAATGTATATTATATATAAATGTATACTTCGTAATAAAAACAAATAGTGAGTGATAGTAGAGAAAATAACTTACGTAGACAACCCAATCCTTCGGGCTGTGAGCATTAGTTCCGCACAGATAAAGTCTCGTTCCATCTGACATCGGCTGAATTACTCTGATGTGGTTACGGCAGTCAAAGTGCTGGAAAGATATAAAAGAGTAGTGTTAAATTTAAAGTAAATTATTAAACAATAGTTTCAATAACAATATTAAAAATAACTATTATAACATAATCACTTGACATTCACACACACTATTTATTATTTAAAATAACCATTAATTAATAACGTAGTGAACATACATCATTTGAAAACATCTCATGCATATTATAATATTATCTACTAGCAAATATTTTTTTAGAAAAAAATACGACACCCGTGCTTATGCAATTAAACTACGGTTATCCTACTAATTATGACAATTTTCACTAGTAGTTGTTACATGAAAAATGCTTATCGAATTGCGTTAGGTATATATTCAAATCCAGCAGATACAGTTTAAGTCGCGTCGGGTATCGTACCTATTTTTTTTTACAAAATATTTTTTTCTAGTGTGTATAATATGGATGATATGCTTTCAAATGATGTATGTTCAATAATATATAAAATGTTGCATTCTCAAATCTTGTCTTATTCGTTGAATAAAAGAAATAGTTTATTAAACTATTTTTAAAATAACCATTAATTAACAACGTAGTGAACATACATAATTTGAAAACATATCATGCATATAGGTACCTAATAGAAAAAGAATAGGAAAAAAATGGACACCCGACAGGGCTTGAACGTGTAATCGTTGGATTCGCGCCAGTGTGCTTTTCAGTTAAGCTACGGGCATCCTACTTAATTACGACAATCTTAACTAGGTAGTAGTTCTTACATGAAATATCTTATCAAATTGCGTTACAATGATGGCTATCGGTTTTTATATATTATTTTTTGACCATGTCCGATTATAATAGTACGATCATTATCAGTATAATGAGTCTCCACACATAGTGTATTAGTGTATTTGTATTAACAGAGTTTTGTTTTTACTAGAAATGGATGTTAGCCACTTGCCTAACTTATTACGTCCATAGTCTGATTCAAACACTAATTGAAAAAGAATATGTGTATTTGACAGACGCAGGATTCGAACCTGGCACCCACGACGTTATAGGCCGAGGCGTAAGGGTGATGTTTCTTCCCACCAGAGACACCTAACGGAAAAATACGAAGCTTGCAATTTGAGTCATTTTTTAATAATTTACAATTTAAACTGTATTAATTAATAAATATGTATCTGAAAATATTAAAAAAAATATTTTTTGTTAAAGTCAAAGATAAACTTACAATGATTGTAAAAAATGTTAAAAATATGAATTTATGACAGGGCCGCATCTTATTATTACTTTATATTTTATGTTATTTTATGGTGGTAAAAACTCATATTGTATCATATTCTAATACGCAATTTTGCAGAGTTTAACCGTCCCTACTGATACGCGTCGCATACCCCCCCCAGTCTCCAATGTGTTCAATCTGTAACCTCTATACCATACAGTCCACTTGATTATATCAATCATCTCTTTTGCAACCACTAAATAATTTTAGATTAAGCCTGTTGCGTATATTTGTGTTATACAGGTTGACATTCAACAATGATACGCTACGAGGATATGCAACAAGTAGATACCAGTCAATAAGGCAAACGCAGCGTATCGCAAATTCAACTTTAAAATAATGACATCTGGTATAATTCTCTCAGTTCTATACGCTAAAAGTTGATTATCTTCATAAATCTAAGTTTCACGCAGTGAAGCTGTGTTTCTAAACATTTTCCAGCCACTGCGCCTCCCAACCCCTTCTTCTTTAATCCCCTAGGTCAGGCGTCGTCAATATGGCGATAATAAACCATTTTGTAGCAACAATAACTGCCTCATAAATTGTTCTCTAAACGACCGAACGGTTTTATAACCCTTTCTGCTGGCCTTATTATTTTCTTTTTGTTTCGCTCTCCATCCGCAGGTTACGTGCCGGAAGGGTTGAGCTCGTATTTATATGAGATCGGTGATTTACGTTTATAAATACCTATGGATAAAACTTGAGAGATTGATTCACAGCGGTAATGAGATTTGTACGGTCTTATTGTGCCAAAATCCTTAGCAATCTTTTTTAAATATTATTAATTACTACTTTAGAAAAATATTAAATGGGGATTAAGAAGAGTATATTCCGAGTCATGTCTACTATCTATCTAGACGAATACTGAAAGAAGTCAGTTAGCTTAATTGGACATGCTGTCCCGTTTTGATATTATGGATAGCTGGTAAGAGTATTTTAAGTAATCCAGGACCCACGTTTCTACGTTATTACGTTTCTGATAATGATATTGCTTTAAAGCTTGGTTTGTTAAACGTAAATAAGACAATTAAATACTATGTAAAAGGGTGAAATTGTTTCTCACCACTGCAACTATGGTTAGATAAGTTTCCCACGTTAAATTGCATGGTTATTAAAAACGTTTTGTTTTGGCAGCAGTACAACAGACAAGATTTGTTTATCGTATTGATCAGCAATGATCTATATTTTTTCTTTTTGTAAATATAAAAAAACATTACAGTTATACTTATAACGTTTAGTTTAAACTTCAACACATTTTTTGATTTTTATTATTTAATAGATAGGTTTTATAGATCCACCAGTATTAATTGTTCGCTGAGTGAGAGTGCCTAATGCTAATATTTGATATTATATCATTTAATATAGTTTATATTGTGATGAGCTTAGATCTAAATTCGTACACAAACGATTATTTTTTTTCGACCATGTCCGATCCTAATAAGATCATAATATGGGTCTCCACAGAGTAGAAGTTTGTATTAACAGATATTGTTTTTACAAGAAAGGATGTTAGCCACTTGCTCAACCTATTAGATACATACTCAAATTGAAAAACAATATGTGCACTTGCCAGACCCAGGATTTAAACCTGGGACCCACGAGGATTTATGATGGTATATCTATAGCAAGCAACGGGATTTTTTTTGTTTATGATTTAATGATCTATTAATTATGTAATGATTCTATTATTATGATTTTATTGTTCTCTCTTGTGAGAGAAATATTTGTTATACTTAAATGTACCTAAATCTTATGTTGAGAACGTCCTAAATTTTGATTTGTAATGTCCACAATGTTTTGTTTTCTTAAATAAATTAATTAATTAATACTACGAGTGGGAACATACAATGACTATGTCTTTTATTCAACGAATAATTCATGCTATTTGAAAATGTAACATTCTATATGGTGGCCTATCACGCCGTGGGTCTCAGGTTTGCATCCTGGGTCTGGCAAGTACACATATTGTTTTTCAATTTGTGTATGAGTCAGGGTATAGACCTAATAGGTTGAGCAAGTGGCTGACATCCATTTCTCGTAAAAAACAAAATCTGTTAATACAAACCTCTACTCTGTGGAGGCCTATATATTATGATCCTATTAGGATCGGACAAAGTCAGAAAATATATATATATATATATTATTGAACATATTATATAGTTTTAAGACATCTCATGCATATAGCTACTAGAAAAAAAAATCGTTTGAGAAAAAAAAAATACGACAACCGACAGGACTTGAACCTGTAACCTCTGAATGCGCACCATTGTGGTTTTCCAATGTTTTCCATTTAATTTATTGTATTTATTGCCAAATAAAAGATTGTAAAATTACTCGTGAATTGTGTATGACATTTTGTCAGAATAAAATCTATGAAAAAGATAACTGAGATGTGTTAGCGATAAATTATGAAGCCTGTTCTGCGGTAAAGGTATCATATCGTCGCTGTAGGATTGGTTTCTCGAATAGACCAAATGTTCAGGAGACGAAAAACAAATTTCATAATCCTATATTTAAATACATGGAGATATTTAAAATGTTATTTTTACAGCATATGAATGATGTATTCATTACCATTACAAAGTAATTTAAAGAAAGGGATGGTTCTCGTCCAATTAGATACAAAAAAACATTCTGCATTAAGAGGTCGATTTCGACAAAAACGGATATTCGGGAAACAATCCTATAGCGACGATATGGCTAGGTCATGTACGCCAAGAAGAGGTAGACGTAGTGAAAGAATCACGCACGTGGTATAAATAATGACGCTCTTGATGTCAGGAGTTCAGGAGGTAGTAAGACGGTAATGTTCACGTAGGTAATATGTATTTATGATGATTGATAGACAATTTCATGTAAGACTCAAAAAAATGGAGCAAAAACTAGATTGATGCTAGGCTGGATAAAACTGCGTGATTGCGAAAGACTGCGACTAAAATAATGGTCACTTTAACAGTGGAGTACCTACCAACTAACAAGAGTGTAGAAGTATTATAATGTAGGTATTTAAACAATTAAAATGTTATGTAAAAACACTTCTGAGAAAATAATATATTATAACAATAGAAAAAATCATTTTTTTTAAATACGACACCCATCAGGATCGAATCTGCGTCACTCGGGATTTGCGCCCACGCACATCGACAACAATCTACGGGAATCCTTATCTAATTGCGACAAGTTTTAAATAATGGCTCTTACGATGCTCTCTGAAGCGCTTTATAAATTGAGTTACTATTGGCAATCGGCTTTTGTATTTTAAATCAATCAATTAATTACAATTACCAACCGACGTCACGGATCATTCCAAATTTTTTTGTTGTAACTTACTAGAACTTGTTAATAATTTAATAAGCTATTTTTTTATTGAAACAAATAGTATAAATAACACGTTCGATTCCTGTTGGGATACAATTGGTTAAATTTTGATTAAATTGGTTAAATACAACTATTGGTTAAATATTTGTGTTTTCAAATTATGTAAGAATGTAAATAAAAATAATGTTACATTCTTAAATCTTGTGAATTATTCGTTGAATTAAAAAATAATGAAATATTTTTTTTAAATAGGTAGGTAAGTACATTGTAAAAAATATTTAAAAATTATATCAGTGTGTGTGGGGCGCTTATTGGGAGGGCAATAACTCTGTTCAACCAAATCGCTTCGGATGTTGATATATTCCATCTACGTGAGGATGAGATAGGAGGGCATTGTTTTATTAATTCTTAAAATAGGGTCTACTTAGCTCATTTGGTGTGCTTCCATGCTTTATAATTTATAATTTTTGTACCTTTTACATTACTTTTTACACTGTTTTTGTTATACTGCATATTATATTTATTTCTTTTTTACACTGTTTTATACTATTTCTTTGTTTTTAAATGTCAGGTCTTAAATTTGTAATTTGTAATGTTCACCGTATGTAAATATAAATAAATTTAAATGCTGATATTTGAATAGAAAAATCTTGTATTATTTTTATACAAGTTTCACAAAAATAGTGGATAGATACCTACATAAAAATACATATTGAATAATAACATATGTATGAGTATATACAAGCAAGATAAAAGGTATACAATAAATATTGCTATGTCAAACAAAGACATAAAAATCTACCCAAATTCCAAACTGTCGACGCAATAAATCAAGTATTTTCCAAACTATAAAATGCACAGGGCAATAGTTTTTCATAAACAAAATAGCACAAAATAGAAAAACCCTTTTCAGTTGAACATGTTGTAAATAAAACAAAGGGTAGATCGCGTTTTCTCACGATAGTTTCCGCATATAAAGGCAGATTTACTTTGCAAATCCTGAAAGCCTCCACCGAAATAAATCCCAGTTTGTTATGGACTCACCTCTGACTTTCCCTTTGAAACGCACTGCGCCACATTGCTCGGCTCCAGATTGAGCGCGTCTCTCTGTGAACAAATAAAATAACGAGATTATTTTTTATACGGATATTTATTATACATACTCCTAAAAATAATGCAATGAAATTAATATACAATACCTATTAAAAAAATATATCGGCTGACGGTAGAACGATGTCAGATTCATATAGCAGTAGTGCAAGCAACTAATTCAGGCGTCAGGGGCTTTATGTTGTAACTTGTAAGTTGAAGTCGCCCGACGACATGACGTCATATGACATCATTGTGACGTACTACCGGAGTGAGTCAATAGTCTTCGAGAAATTAACGCTACTCTAATACTGGCGTTATTCATTGTCCCCATACAAAAATAGGTGTTTCAACATAATAATATCTATCGTGAGCCGTATGCATTGGGCGGCTCGCCTCGATGCGTGTATTGAGCATACGTCACAATTACGCCAAGTCGTCGGGTGACTGTCACAAGTTACAACATAAGGCTGCAGTATCGTTACTTGTAAATTACACTAAACACCGTTACAAAGTGATTTTATTGTGATCATAATGCCAGAAGAATCTGTCCTTGTTTACTTATGTGATAGAAATTAAACATGCTACCAATTACATATTTAATTTAAATTTAATTGCAATTGAAAGATAAAAAAGTTGTGTTACCTACATAAAAGTGACATACTAACGTGAATATGACTTTTGTAGTATCTGTTTGAAGTACTATAAGGTTTTAAAGAGTACCTAAAGAATTTTAAATAAGCACATGTGTTAGACTAGACATAATAAAATAAATTATATATGTACCTACGTGTATTCATTCAAATTTACCATCATTTACTATTTTAGAGGAATCGGATTTAGCTACTTGGGCTTCATCTTTTGACATAATAAGGCTCCATGCATATTTGCATTTATGGTCAATGTACAACAGAGTCTAGCTCCGTCGTTCGTTGATGGCTCACCTCAGCTAGGAGATGGCACGAGATAAATACTTATTAAAAAAGTGATACATTTTACATATTATTTATCTTCGAGTCTGAAAATGTCGAAGGACGATAGGTTCTCTAATCGATAAAACCGTTTCATATTGATATTTACCTATATAAAAGTTTTATCAATTAGAATAAAATTTAAATTCAATTTCCATGAAGTACCTTCTGTCGATTGTGCCTATTATAATACAGTTTGAGTTATTACGAATACAACTATACAATATTTGATTGTGTTAAAATTTAAACTAATGGTTTCAGGTAATATTCATAAAATAAAACCGTCAATAGATCAAAATTTTTATAGGGTGGGTTTGATGTATTCGAAACTACATTTAGCACGTGGTTTTAGTTTTTAATATTTAAAACAAGGAAGTTACGTTGCGTCTACAATCTTAAACACTGTTACATACTAAATCACTATGAAATGAGCTATAGAGATTTTACATAACTACAACTGACAAGTTATAGTCGATGCTCATATTTAGAGCATAGACAATATCGAGTCGGAAATTACAGTTGTCTAGAGACCTTCAATATAATATATGTATAGTTACAAGGGCACTCAGCCCTTTTCCAAATTATCAAGTTAAAAGAATCGGCTGGTTAAACCTTTACACTCAAAAACACAGTTTAATATTACTTCATGCTATGTACCGTGTAAAACTACTAATAAATGTATCTGTGCCCATAGCCCCTACAAGGGGGGGACTGACAGGGATCTAGTCTGGGGGCCCGGACTCAGGAAGGGCCCGGCGTGGCGACTCGACCAGATAAGTGAGATAAACACGCATCACAAATTTGCTCTCATAATAAAAAAAAGTCGCTATTTTCCTTCGATAATGTTATTATATGAATTTATGTGCTTGTACGATACAATTTTTAATTATGTATCGATACTCGACAACTCCACAATTCAAATGGATATATTAAAAGATACAAAAAACACTAAATATACACATTAATTTTACCGCGTACACCATTTGAAAAACGCTACTGTAGAGCATCATAGTGCATTTATCCTTAGCGATAGGTAGGGGGGCCGCCAAAGATCCTAGCTTGGGGGCCCGCTTCAGGTTGTGGGGTCCATGTCTGTGCCATATAAACGATATAAAATACTAACGCGTGTTTTCCTTCAACACTGCCATTACAATACCACATGTCACATACAAAAGCAACCGTCTGAATATATAATAATAATGGGGGTAGTTGACAAACAAATAACAGCTTTACCCCTTATAGGGCGACGGAGCGCTGTCGCTTGGCAGCTAAATTAATTGATTACTTTATTTGTTGAAATATGAATTTTTGTTCTGGGCGGATTAGACAAAAGTAGCTTGTTTACTCCAGGTGCCTTCTCGACCATTTTTTCTCAAAGATTTTCCTTGCAGGTAGCAATCTTGCGACCTGGCGACAAACAACGCCTTTATTAGCATATTTTTGAATTTTGACCAGAAGACGCGGGAATTTTGAAATAAATAAAATTAAGCTTGGTCTGTAAGCATAGGTCAAACAATTATTTCGCTGCATCAGAATTTCACAATAGTAACAAAACATAATATGAATGCACTATATTTTAAGGCTCGATGAAATTAAGCGAGTTTACTTACTACTAGCCGGCGAATTCACTATCTGCTAGTAAACTCGCCCAGTGTAATCATCTAACTAGCTAACTAGCAGATTGTAAACAATATACGAGAAAAATTGAAAACCAGGCTACTTTACTCGCTACTCGATGGCGTGTGGACATGTTAGGTAGTAAACTAGCCGTGTGTCATCATAGCATTACTAGTGAACTAGCTGCGAGTAAGAGCAAATTAAAGAAACAACACAAGGTTTCAACTCTCTAGCAAGTTGGCTACTTACTGAGCAAGTGGAAATTTTTGTGTGCCATCATTACTATCGCACTAGCTGACTCGCCCGATTTTAAGCTCGCCGGCTAGCAACTAGTAAACTCGCTCAATGTAATTGAGGCTTTAGATAAAGTTAATTAGAATATTTTTATAATGATATAACGCTATGTGTGAATTAACACAAACGTATAATTTTTTTCTATGCATGATTTTTTTTATTACAAAATAAATATTTGACTATTCGGATAGTATAATATTATCTCTTTCACAATGCCGGAACAATGATAATATTTTAAATTTAAAAATGAATAAATTATACGGAATGTGTTTAAAGCAGCTTTATTAAAAATAATATCTGTGATTTACACCACATAAATGAAATTTATTGAGCTTATGGGTGCAATAAATCACGTTACTTTTTTCAGTCGCAACACTTTATGGTCGGCAATAAAGTATACCTACACGGCCTTTAAATCATGATTCATTGTGAAGCGATTGGTCCGGGCAGATACATACATATTATTATTTTCATTGACACTATAACACTATGTTAGTCAACGTATTGTTAACGTATTGTTAAATTAATAGAGATAGCATTCAGTAAAATTCCATTTAAAAGTAATATTGAGGTTTTTAAGCTCTCACATCAAAACTCGTATCGCCTATAACGTGTCGAATACGTCGATGGGACTTCATCATTATTTACAAAACACACATTGATAAATGGAGCAACGCAGATTGGTCGAATGCGACTTTTTAGTTGTTGCAATCGACAAGTTGCATGCTTCTCGGGCTGCGAGTCGAAAACGGTAGAATGCATACACACACATACAAATTGGTCATTCTTATACCGCCACAGCCAAATTGAAATGGGTGGTTTACAATAAATATGGATCAAGTCCAATTTTAATAAAATCCATTCTTTTGTTTAAGTGGCTAGATAAAACAGATTTCTATATTGTGTGTTAATATCACAATCGTAGCTCTACAATTTTCCGCATAAATGGCAATACTAGTATTGATAAGACATCAAATTGAATGTAAATCATGTCCATTTTGACAGTTCCTTCAGCAGTATAAAGAAGTATTTGCTAACATTAATTTGCCAATATTAATAAAGCCTGAATATACTTTACGTTTCGACTATTTATTTAAATTGATCCATGTACTATCAAAATATGGTAAGTATATACCTACAGTGAAAACATTCCTAAATTTCACAAAAAGAGTTTTAACTTTAGGTCCAAATATCTCAGGATCAATTTTGATGGACTTGATCCATAATTATTTTGACCCATCCAAATATCTATACGTTTCGAGAGGTGGCGTGTATCGCTAGGTAGATCTGCGCTGTCTTTATATGCTACATCGGAACGACGTTCCTAGAAGGTTTGATTTATAGCTGTGCGGACGAGGCGAGTTCGAGGCGATTCAAAAATCACCACTGTACATTAGTCTGCATGACTGTCTATTAGACATTAGAATATTAAAGCAAGCATTGGTTGCCCAAGATAGTTGCACCAATTCATCAAAGTCCTTGCGTGCCATAGAATGCCGAGAGGAGTGGGATCAATCCGTTTAAACAGCAAAATTATTCAGGTTTTAAGCCTATAAGGTATTGATAAAGAAAAAGTGATTTTATAATATTGTATTAAATAAAAAAAATATTGCAGACATATTATCTGCAATATTCAAACAGTATATTGTATTAAATAAATAGGAAAAACACCAAATAAATGTAAATGTATGTACATACCTCGCAGAGTGATTGGGTGATATTGCTTAGATTCAGCCGAAAGACACGGTCCCTGTAAAAGAAAACACAAAATTATTTAATGAGTACCATTAATATATAATGTTCAGTTACCTAGTCTATTTTAATATCAGAACATGTTACTACTGTGGAAGATAGTTAATAGGTTTGTATAATTGCTAAAACAACCTTTCTTCACATTTCATTCTTCACAAACAATCAATTTCAAGTTTATTATGAATGGTTACGTTTAAACTTTTAAATTGTAAAATTTTATCACATTGAGATTTTAATACCTCGATATAGTAAACTGTATTGAATTTAAATGTGTGATATTTTTGGAAGAAGACAGTTCTGAAAAAAAACTAAAACTATTATCTATCAATAAATATTCTCAAAATTTTATTAATCTGAAAGAAAATTTGCTATTCTGGCACATTTTTTAAAATAAAATTTCATATTATTTTCCTCGGTAATAATATAATATTTTTTTACTATACCTATGCGTTTTTTTGGATCTTTACTAGTGAGAAGAATGGATGCCACGATAATATATCTTCCCCAGTAACACATTGTTCGTAAAAGTCACCTCAGAATGACGGAAATGCTGAAAAATGTGTCACGAGAATAATACGTATGTGACGAAAATACATATATACTATATTATGTCATTAGTAATATTTGACCTCAAATTAACGGAGTTACACCGGAAGACAATATCTCACATTTAGTAAAAAAAATCAGTACTGTTCGTTTATCAGGAATACAGCGGAAAACACATAGCCGATAAACTGGATTATTTGTTAGGTTAACCTAACCAAACCTAACCTAACCTAATCTAAACCAACCCAAACTAACAAATAATCCAGTATTGCTGGATTAAACTTTTTGGATTACAAAACTTTGGAAACAAAGGATTAGACTGATTTAAACAACAGTGTTTTCCGATGTATTCCTGATAACCGAACAGTACCAAAAAATCAGTTTATTACGGAAAAATTTTAATACAAAATGTCAACTGAAACTTTTAAAATGAAAGCTTTAATAACATTTTAAAACCGACAAAGTTTAATTAATATTTATAAGTAGTATATATAAACAAAACAGCAATATTAGCAAATTAATGTATGATAGTAATAAAATATTATAACTAGACTTCCAATATAGAACGTTAAAAAAATAATACGTCGCTGCACGCGAAATACCTCAAATATAACAAAACCATGTTTGGAAGAGAAAAATATAGAAAGAAAAAACTTGTTTTAAAATATCTAGAAACATTATAATTAAATAAATAATAATACAGTTTAGTGGAATAATATTATTTACACTATTTTGGATAATAAAATAATACGATTTGTTTATCAGTTTTGCAGAAAATGCTTTAAACGTGGATATTTTTACATTGGAGGTTTATTTGCCAGTCTTTGCAAATTACAATTGAACACCGCGAGTGCATGCACAATTTCTTGGAAGTGCACAATCGAGATAATTAGTAATGTTCTTCATAAAATTTGGTAGTAATACATCACATTGGAGATTAATAACATTCAACCAAAACTACATAGCACATTGGATGTTTTGTCAACGATAAAGAAACAATCAAGGACTCTTTGACACCAAAAACTCACTTTCTCAAAACTGGCACATTGGAGGGGAGATATTTTTCGTGCAGCGATGTAAATGCTTTTAGGAAATATCGTAAACAAAGAAATATGTATAAAACCATAATTTTTTTTTCTTGCACATTTTCTGTAATCCTAATACTGATTTCGTCATCATTTATTGTATCTGTATGAATTTTTAGAGCAAAAAAAAAAACTAACACAATTAAATAATGTTTGACAATTATTCAATTATAACGCGTTATATCTTTTAATCTTTTACAAGTTAAAAGTGCAGTAACTATGAATGATCAAGCAGTAAAAAAAAAATGCGAAAAAATTGTCAAATGATATATTATTATATTTTGTGACATGGTTCCTTTCTGCTAAATTCCATATCGTCGAACACAATAACTGGAGAATACTAGTTTTAAGTAATTTGACTTTGAAGTTGTTAAAATGTTTGAAATGGTCTATTATGTGAGTTTATTAAGTAATCGTAAAAAAGATGACTTTAAAATAAAGACTGTTTATTTATTAAGAAGGTTTCCAGACGGTAAAGTTTGAAATAAGGAATATTTTGGTATAACTAACTCAATATGGTAATTTTTTCGAATTAGTGTCTTCTGCCAGAACAGTGACGATATGAGTAATAAAATTAATTTGTTCTCAAGTCACATCGTTTCCAGAAAGAGTATCACAAGAATGAATTTGTGATATATAAATATTAGGTATATTATTTCATTAGGTAGGTAGTGTTTGACCTAAAAATGTGTTATAAAATAAGTTCAACTCACATTGCGCCGACGAAGAGCGTGTCTCGTTTGGTGTCCATTAAGAATGTCCTATAATACATCATGCCGCATGTGAACTCCTTGACGTGCTCTGTGAAAGAAACAAGAAAAAATCATTATTGTAAGGGTATTAGAAGAGGGAATTTTTGAGAGCCACCCCTGAAAAGGGAAAAATCTTACATTTATATCAATTACATATTAAATATTTTTTCTTTTATTTTTTTTTAAACAATATTCAAGACAAGCGTCGTCAATCTCTGTCTGTCAATTTATTTGAGTCAATAATATAAATGGTGTAAGTGTAAGGTATATTTTATCAAGAATCTATACTCCAAATATTTCTGGAAAAAAAAGTTAAATTTATGTTAAGTATATTTTTTTCAACTTGTCAAAATTGATTAAGATTCAATAATATTTATCTGTAACTACATTAAAAGAAATGGCACAAATATATTCTTAAAAAAATATAGCAATTTATGATTTTTTGTAAACAAAAAATACAGACTATCGTAGAGTAATAAAAATTGTTTTCATAATATTTATTTTAAAAGACAATAATTTACAAGAAATTAAAATATAATTAATATTAAATTCTACAGGTTTTTAAAAAAAGGTTTTCCGATAGCTATTTTGGTTGTAACACCATTATCAAGACTATTCAGATATGCCGCTTGCCCTTGCTTAAATACTACACGTGTATAGATAGAGACAGAATACATTCATAATGTCAATCTCGAACACTGTAATTTTGATAAATTTTGATTTCCATTAAAAAACCCACTTAGGGTTTTCAAAGTATTAATAATATTACAATTAATAATAAGTGTACAAATTCATAATATTGCTGGGACGAGTAAGAGAATGTATTCTGTCTCTATCTATACACGTGTAGTATTTAAGCAAGGGCAAGCGGCATATCTGAATAGTCTTGATAATGGTGTTACAACCGAAATAGCTATCGACAAACCTTTTTTAAAAACCTGTAGAATTAAATATTAATTATATTTTCATTTCTTGTAAAATAGAATTCTACCAAGTAAATGCTAACTCAATTGACAATAATTTAATTAGTATTAATTAAAATGTTTTGCTACTCACTATATAGCACAGGCGGTTTAGCAAAAAAATAGTAAATTAAACAGTAATTCAAGGTTTGAATTCTATTAGTTGGGTAAAATAAATATTATAATTTTGTCAATCAATATGCTGTGTATAACAATACTAGCATCTCCAGGATAGTATTTGAATATTTGATGTATATGATATTCTATTAAGTACTTATCGCTGTACGTATCTCGACTCCACTCAAGAGAGGAATTATTGAGAGAATGGTTTTTAACTAATGGTCTAAAAGTCTATCAAATCATTTTTTTATATTTATAATAGTTTAAAAATTTTACCTGTAGTAGAAAAAATTAAAAAAAAATGTAATGCCATATGATAGAGTATCTCACATATGAAAAACGGTCATTATATACGTTTAAGATCTGTTATATTACATTTCAAGGGTTAAGAAAGCTGGCAGGTAATGTATTCATATTACCCGTATCAAAAAAGTTTAAATTCTTTAATAATGCATCGTCGTACAGGGGCAGAAAATAGAAAATTCCATGCGACAGTTTTCCTGTCCGTCACCCATGCATATAATATATTAGTTGTTCGTATTCAAATGTCGCTTAAATATTGCGTTGCAATCCGTTTCTAAAAGGGTTATAAGAATACGCAGGTATACGATAATATAGTATATTTCTTTAGTGTACGTATTCAAAAGCTTTATTCCTTTAGTATTTGCATCGCGAAAATTCCACACGACCATCCGTCCGTCAAGCCGTCGCGACGTCAAGCTTTCTTAGCGTCGCGGCGCCCCAACAGACAGTCAGAAAAGACAGCCTGAAAAAGCCTTTGATGTGTTATATTCTGGTCTGCAGGATGTATGTCGAAATTATGTGCCGCCTCAGTCAAAGGCATGAGTAGATACGAGGTAGGGGCTATATATATTAGATTTTGAACATCGTCTCGTTATTCAGCTGTGCTTTGCGTAAGGGGTTCAATGATGTGGTTCGTTTATTTTGTATGTTTATTCGATAGACACAAATTGAAATGCACACCAAAGTCGATTACCGACTTATATACTACATAATATATATGTAGGTATATCATAGGTATTATCATATATGTAATAGAGTTCATTAAAGGCCTCAAATGGAGATGAGCTGGACACATAGCTCGAAGAAGAGACAATCGTTGGACAAATTTAGTCACCCAGTGGTACAACACGTCCGCAAGGTCTAGAGGCCGCTGGATCGATGAAATGATAAAGTTCAGCGAAAGTACGTGGCAGCGTAACGCACATAACCTAGAGAAGTGGAAGCAGCTTGAAGAAACCTTCATCCAGCAGTAGATAGATTCAGGCTGATGATGATGTTGATATCAGAGGTACTTACAAAATTGTGTGGTGAAGTGTAGCGAGCACACATGACGAAAGTAAAATTTTATATGTCGCTCTCAATTGTCAAACTATTGTCAGGTTGACAGTGTCATTTATTTTTACGAGTTTTATTATTATTACGATGTAAATTTGATTTTTTTTCGATCGTTGTGCGGCTGATTTTGCCATAATTGTATAATGAAGTGTAGCGAATACACATGTGAAAGTAAAATTGTATATGTTGCTCTCAATTCTCCTACTACCTCCAATTCTCTTACTGTCATTTATTTTTATAAGTTTTATAAGTATAACTAGGTTAATTTGGTTATAATTTTTCGATTGATGTGCGACTGATTTCACCATAATTTAATCAACGTAACCCAATGAAGTTTTACTGGTATATGAGTAGACGGGAAATATTGTGAATCGCATGCATCTGTCGTCAGGAATTTCCGTCGTGAGCTGTCCATTTGATAGTTTGTAAATTCGTTATACATCAGCGGGATTCAATCTAATTAACAATAGGAAACAAAAACATGTGTATCATTATCAGCCGGGGTCAATCCACTGCTGGATAAAGGCCTCCCGTAGTTTCCTCTAACCCTCTCGATCCTGTGTTGTTCGCTACCACGTATTTCCGCCAAACTTTATCAGTTCGTCAATCCAGTGGCTTTAAGGGGAACCCTGTGGCCGTTTCGTGCCCCTTCGGTACCATTGGATGACGGCATTTGTCCAGCGGCCGTCCTTTCGACGGACAATGCGCCCTGCCCATTTCCATTTCAGCTGTTTGGCAACGTCTATTATATCGCGTACTCCTGTCTGCTTCCTAACCCATTCGTTTCTCTTACGGTCCTTTCGCGTGATGTCTAACATACACCTCTCCATGCCTCGCTGTGCGACTCTTGTATATCCAAAAACATGTGTATAATAATTAAGAAATATTAATTACCTTACTAACCTTGATTTAATACACAAAAACCGATAGTCAATAATAACGCAATTTGATAAGCATTTCATATATGACCTACTAGTTTAAATTGTCGTAATTAGATAAGAGTATTGTAGCATTATTGGTTAATGCACAGATTGGCGTGACATCAATGGTTATACGGGTTCAAATCCCGTATTTTTTCAAATATGATTTTTTCTAGTGAATATATAATATATATCTGAGGTGTTTTCAAGTTATGTATGTTCAATATAATGTTGAATGTTACATTCTCAAAATCTTGTGAACAATTATTCGTTGGATAAAAGAAATAGTTTATTAAAAATAATTTTTGTTATACACCCGAGAATGTTGACAAGTGGCGCTGCTACCCGTTTTTTCTAATAATAAAAAAAATTACTGATTCAACAACAAAATAAGTAAACATCCATGACTAAGACGCATTTACGACGGGTTAATAATTATTGGTCTATGTTTAAATGAACTTTTTACATTAGAGCTCTTTATAGATAATGCTTTTTTTTTAGTTATTATTATAATAATTGATAATTGAACAATTTTCGTATCTGTTTTACTCCCTTTATATTGAATTTGAACTCTCTCCGAATATGTAGCGAGTTCAAGTCTTTGTACAAAAAAATAGAAAAAAAACATCAAACATTTTTTTCATCCTGGTAATACAAAGGGATGTATCGGAGGCGCATGTTACTCTCATTTAGAGGAATATGTTTTTTTAATATATTTTTTATCCACACGTCATGCTCAACATACGGGTTTATTCTATTAAATAATTTAAATTAGTATCTGCAAGGATGCTTTATACCAGACAAAAGTTTAACAGTCAGATTTTGCGAAAGATATAATATTTTGTATCAACGGTAAAATAATGTACATACAGAAGTTTTTTAATGTTGGCATTACTGGAATTATAATGAGATTGTGTAAAAAAAGGTAGACAGGAATGAATTAAAACTATTAGAAGCAAAGGCAACAATGTCTAACTTTACAGTTTTTTTCTGAAAACGTCAAAAAGTAGTAATATATTTTGGTGCCTAACTACAGACAAATATAATATGGTATATATTTTTTTAAATATTTAATACGTGAAGTTATCATTTTTCTTACTCACTATTTTTATGTTTCTGTTGAACGATTTTTTTTAATAAATCACTTTTTTATTCAACGAATAATTCACAATATTTGAGAATTAAACACTAACAATGTGTAGTTGGAAACGACATCATCGCATCTATTCTTTACACAAGACTGCTTTCGGCCGCTATCTATAGTAGGAAAATATCCAAGTATTAGCACTTATTGTGACAATTACAAAAAGTACTTTGTTTTAACCGCACCTTTCTTGGCTGTGATAAATTTTAGAGTGAGATAGACAGTTTTGACAGTTCAGACAGCTCATCATCATCATCAGGGGCGCGACAACCCGGTGTGGGTCCTGGCCTCCTCCAACAGCTCCCTCCACCTGTCCCTATCCAGTGTGGCCGCTTTCCAATTTGGTACCCCCAGAATAGGGCAGTCACTGGCAGCTCCATCTAACCAGCGAATCTTTGGCCTCCCTCTTCTTCTACGTCTTATTGGATTGCTGGACATCACTCTCTTTGCCGGTTCATTGTCAGACGGCTAACTTATTGTAATTGTTACAAGAAGTGGTAATATTTCGATACTTTCCTACCCTGGTAAGCTGCCGTAAAGACCGAAAGCAGTATTGTGAATAGAATAGATGCGCAGGCCTTGTCAGTGATATTTCGACAACGTAAGAATCAGCAAGTCATTATTTAAGAATCTCACAATCGTCGCATCTACAGCATATTATACAGGCGTGACAAACTTTGATGGGGTTATTGGTCATTGAAACAAGTCGAAGTTGCAACAATGCAGCAAGCAGATTTCCCAATAATTGTGAACTACATCAACAATGACTATTGCAATTAACCGAATATTTATGTAAGTATATTAATAGCTAGTCATAGTTGTTGGGTTACCTCAACCAACTCAGTTAGTTAAGTAATTTCAGTATCACACTGCACAGTACTCAATTCCACTGAGCCTCAGACAATTTTATTACTTTTGTGTTCGAGACATTTATAGACAGCTTTGAGGCTTTCATTTGAAAGATCCTGCAACCTGTTCTGAAGGTTTTCTGGGTCATTCGCAATGACATTAATGTCGTCTGAAAAGCGGAAGTGACCCACATTGTGTCTAGATTGTTAAAAAATGTGAAATACTAATGCACATGTGTTCGTTTGAAATATGGACTCTTAATGTAAGAGAAATTCAAAAACGGCATAATCCGAAACACGACACGACACATCCGACCACAAAAGAAACCTATCGATAAGGAAGTAGACAAGAGTACGTGATGTGATAAGGAGATAAAATAGCGATGGGTTGAACATGTCGCTAGGTGAGTAGACAACCGCTGGGCAAATGCCGTCATACAGTGGTACACAAGGGGCAAAGGGCAAAACGCCCAAAGGGACACCCTAAAACCCGTTGGATAGATGACCTCATCATGTTAGGTGGATGAACGTAGAAGAAAAACCAGGTACCAAGAAGAGTCGATGGGAATAGGGGAAGTCTTCATCCAGGTGTGGATCAAACCCGGCTGATTATCATGATGACAACATTTAGATCTAAAGTTCTAACGTAGGTACCCTAAAAATACTAAACGCCTATAGGAACGCTTTAAAACACATTATGTATACACAACCCTTATCATACCGGACCCGGAAATTTCTGGTTTTTTTTCCGGGCCGTAATTAATCTAATATTTTCAGCCATCTATTGACTTTTTCAAAAAAAATTTGATGCAGTCAAGTAAGCAAAGATTCAAACCACTCTTCTGCATCGTTTGTTAGTAGATACTACTACTATTGACGGGAAAACTTGCCGGTATCTCATCATGTTCGGTGGATGAAGGTGTAAGCTAAGAACAAGGTAGCAATAAGAGTGGATGGAGCTAGAGAAGACCTTCGTCCAGCTGTGAGATCGAACCGGCTGATGATTATGATGACAATATTCAGATCTAAAGTTCTAACTCAACGTAAAAATAGAATACTAACGTATACTTTGGTGTGATAATGCGGCAAAGTAGAATTCCGGTTAGCAAAGATTTAATCAACATAAAAATATGTAAGTAAAATTAATATTTTCTTTTTTGAAAAAATCTTGTCAAACTGCGTAAAAAATTTGAATATGAAAAGCGGTAATGATGACTTAAAAAAAAACTTTATCCTGCCTAATTTTCAAAAGATTTTTCCCGTTTTCTTAGTCGAAATATTCTTTTATTGTTCGAGATTAGGTTTCTTAATCAAGTTTAGCTTAAAGGCTTTGTTGAAAAAGGGACATCGGGTGTGTTCATTTTAGGACCAATTTCACACCGCAAAGGACGCGTGGGCATATAATTCTCGACAACATAATATTACGATCTTTTTTAGAAATTTTATATAAATTCTACGGAAAGTTAATGAAGAAAATATAATGACATTATTCTATGAGCATAATAATATGTAAATTCATACTAAAATGGAAAATCCCCAGGAACAATCCTATTACAAAATCCTCCAATCGTGTGGAATTTCAGCACACATCTTTCACTTGCAAGTGGACTATTTTAAACCCCCATTAGCCGGCTTTTACATCAAAAGCCGTCCGCCTGCAACGCGTCGAATACTTCGAAGTGACGTCATCGTTATTCACAAAACACTCGTTGCCAAATGGAGCTCCGCAGATTGGTCGAATGCGACTGTTTAGGTTGAAAAAAAAAGTCGAAGACGCCCGGATTCATACAAAAATCTACGAATTGGTCATTCCTATACCGGCTTGCCGATGGCCGTATAAATATATATATATACGTTTCGAAGGTTACGTGCGACTGTCGCTAGGTAGATGTGCGCGGTTTTCATATGCGACACCGGATTGACGTTCTTGGAAGATTTGATTTAAGGCTGTGCGGCAGACGGGGCGAGTTTTGATGTGAGAGTCGGCTTATAGGAGTAAGATTTTGTTTTAGGAGAAGAAGGTTTCTGCAAAGTATGCATATATTAATATGAAGGTACACAAGCTATTCTTATGCTGCATTCTTAAACCACGTGTATATTACAGTAAAGAAGGGTGCCAAATAAATGAAGGTAGACTGTAGAAGGTAATTGAAAAAAGTCTTAGAATTTTGTTTTATCTTCAGTATTTAACAGATCATAAAATATTATATTATTTTATTTTTTTATAAAATATATTAAGTATAGGTATTATATATAGTTTGTCTAGCTCTTAGATCGAACAATTTATTACCTAGAATTTAAGGAAAATTTTCCGATTATCTCATGAGAATTTTCATTAATAATCTCGGACGTGAAAAAAGCCAACGATGGCCAAGCAGATGATGCGTCGGCTTACAATCTCATAGTTCCCAGGTTCAAATCCTGGGTCTGTAAAATACGCACATTGATTGTAATGTGTGATTGGAGTGTGGGGAGTATGGACCCAATAGGTTGAGCAATTTGCTAACTTCCATTTACCTACAGTAAAAACAAAAATCTGTTAATACAAATCTCCAATCTGTGGAGACCCATATATTATGATCTTTTCAGAATCGGACAAGATCAAAAAACGTCACGAAAAGTTAAAATTGAAGAAAAAATTATGTACCTACATAGTTTACTTACATACACATACTTTTTCACATATATACGACTGTACGAGTAAAGTATATGTTTATATTGATTTCTTTAATTTATACACAATATTACTGTAGAGTTAATTATTGCAATACCTATTAGCAATCAATTTTTTGTATGTACTGCGTTAATTTAAATTAAATATAATTCAATAAATTTAATTGAATGGGGAAAAGTTGACGTCAAAATGTTACTCAAAAATAACAATCGAAATAAATAAATTTTATACTCAAAGGCCCACGATGCAAATGGAATAATTTTATTATGACAGTCAGATTAGAATCGATATTATTCAAAAGTGTGTCAGAAAATTATAAAACATAAAATGAAAATTTTTAGGTAGATACCCATTATTTACGTTACTTTTCGATAAAAGCAACATCTATATACATAGACAGCGAATGGCGAAAATGGAAAAAAAATGAAAGCCTCAAAGGGTGTTTCTTTGATAAAATAAAAATCAAAATATCATTTTTGTTATACTGCTATATGCATAATACCCTAATGTAATTTATTTCGAGAAATTAGTGTAAGTAAGAAATTCGACACTCACAATTCTACCAAGCCGTTTGTTTCGAATAACTCTGTAATTTGTAATAATAATCTAGGATCGAATGGGATTCAAACACTTAATATAAGATTTTTATAATAAATTTGAAAGTTTTCCAAGTTAGTTATATATTATACATATTTGAAAATACATACATTTGTAAAACCAAGAAACACATCCATAATTTAAAACACGTCTGATGAATATATCGTGGGGTTGCTTCCGTTGGTTAGTCGATAATTTAGATATTTAGAGTTAACAACGGATTATGTGTCCATATACAAATTTGAACAGTAGAAAAAAAATTCAAGGCCATCTGATATATATTCATATAAAGTACAAATAAATTAGCATTGTGCCTGATTTTATAGGGCATGTCAAACTTTCAAATTGCAATTACTCCACAACATGATTTCAAGCACTAGAAAAAAATCTTTTTGAAAAAAAAATACGACACTCAGCAGGATACGCTGCGAATCTCGTGGGTCTAGGACGATTTGGCACCAGGACAACTGGACGCCACCGAATTCAAAAATAAATAGACGTTAGGTACTTATAGGTACTTTAAAAAAAAATAATATTATTATTTAAATTTGAATAATTATATTATGATTTAATAGTTGGTGAGAATGTAAATATGTAGACGTAAATAATGATTTAATCGTGCATATGTTTAAGTTCTAACGAAAAGAGAGTTTTTTATTTTATATAAAGCCTGTAATTATGGTAATTATCAATCCGCAATAAAGAATACATTATTTTAAGAGTAAAATGAATTAAAACTACTAAGAAGTAGATAGAAACTGATTAAAATACCTCATCTACGTTCTGTATACGTGTCTACGACAGTGCGGCGTCCAATTGTCCGGAGTCCAGTCGTCCCATTCCCAACTTCGTGCACTGACCACTGTGCTGTACGTGTCTAATTGCGACAAAGTTAACCTTTGGCTTATACAATAATCTCTGAAGCGCTTTCTAAATTGAGTTACTTTCGGCAATCGGCTTTTGTATTTTAAATCAATGTATTGATTACCTCAATTGCGAACCGGTATCAGGATTACTCAATTTTTTTGTTATAACGTACTTGCACTTGCTAATGATGACTATTTTTTTATTCAACGAATAATTCACAAGATGTAAGAATGTCACATTCTTTTATTGAACATGCATAATTTGAAAACACGTCAGAAAAATATATCTTTAGCTACTATAAAATATATTTTTGTAGTATTATTCAAAAAGTTTTTTTATTAGAAATCTTTAGTAGTCAGTCATTTTGTTGTGTATAATATCTAAAAATAATTCTTTATGAAGGTAACTAAAAATAAGCCTGATCCAATTACTCACATAAAACACCTCTGGAATAAACACAATATTTACTTTTCTGATATTTTCTTAAAATGTCTTTTATATTGCTATATATCAATCTATTGATTTTTCATTTAACAATTTAACTTAAAATAGTCAAAATGTACTAAGAACACCATCTATGAATTTTCATATATATTAAAAGCTCAACTAAGAATTTGATATTTAGCTAAACTTGCAAGCTCCGAGAGCCGATTGTTTTCCTGCCCTGGCACGCTGCACGATAGGACGGCTTCTTATCTGCAGCATGACTTCTCGGAATTTGGCCAGACAAAAATGTTGGAATGTTTATTGCAAACCTTAAAGATATTTTTTACTTTTGTCACACTAGGTAAATAACATTAAAATAAACAGTTATTTTTGGATGTTTCACAAGATTATTCTTTAATATAGGACTCTGGTATAAGTAAAACAAAAAACACTCATTTTTTAATCCTGAGATTTAAAACTCTGCCAGGGATTGCTATCCCTAGGAAGTATGTTCTTAGTTAAGGTTTAGGTATCTCACGAGTCAACACCTTTTACAATGCGTAAGAAGCGTTAATTTTGACGCCCTAAAAGTGAAATCATTCCCGCTGCGAAGTCCAAACAACCCCGTTTTGCATAAATAAATTATTCATCGACCCCTTTCAAAATCAATAAGGACCAAAGAAACGTTTAATTCTGTCCATATCAAAGTTTCAAATTAGATTTCAATTTGAGACGAGAGAGAGAGAGACAAGAAACACTTTTTAAAACATTTTTTTCTTCTTCTTTTAGAGGTAATACCGGAGATTTTTACGGATAATATTTTTTTGGCCAATGGCATTTTTCGATAATTTATACATGGGAAAAGTAAGTCACAAAGATTATGTAAATTTCTCGAAGATTACTTATTGATGAATTTTCGCGTCCTTTAAAACATTTTTTTTTTAAATTAAATCAACCCAAAGAGAACTAATTAATATGTTTTTCAATAATCAGCATTGTCATGACAATATATATTTTTAGAAAAGAAATTTCATTCCTTATTATTTGTGAAATCACGCCAGGTCAGATCTTAACCAAGAATATATACTAACACGACAATATGATTTTATAGAAATCATGAAAACGTGACGCCATAAAATCACTAAGGTTTGGCCCAGAATAGTCGGATATCGCGGTCGTGTCAACTAAAAAATTGGACATAACCGTCACTTTTTCCCATGCCAATGTAAGACCATTACCTATATTTTCTCTATGAACATCGAATATATTGTCAGAAATTACTTACACTGTGTTCAATAAACTATTTCATAAATATTCAACGAATAAGACACAAGATTTCAGCCCCTCTCTTGGCTGTGTTAACTTTTAGAGCGAGATAGACAGTTTTGAAAGTTTAACAGCTATCTTATTTGTAAAAATTATAATACCTCAATACATAAGATAAACTACCGTCGACAATTGCCTTGCATATGAGTAGATCAACTAACATGTTCACAATAATATTATACTTATTGCGTAATTTTGTAGTAATAATAAAAAAGATAATATATTAATTATTACGTATGTATATTAAATTCGGAAAAACACGGAAAAAGTGTCGGGATCATTTTAGTGAAGCGTATTCTTTGGATAACATAGCGCTAAGAAGTAAATTTTCAGTTACGGATAATATATGTCATGTTTAAGGTAAACCGGTTTGCAAATTTAAGTCCAAGAGCAAATATAGAAGTAATGAGTGCAGCCGTTGCGTGGCGCACGCGTCATTTTGTCATTTTTCTTTCTTCAAATAAGCCAGTTTAAAGAAACAATCAATACAAATAAGCAGAGTAAATTATTTATATAATATATTAATAAGTTGGTATTCGCTACATATTATTACAAAACCTTTTTACGACACGTGTCTCGTTCACAAGGTATATAAATTTCCATGAATTACCTCAAGTAAACGCTGACTCTCTTTGGAAACATTAAAACAGATTAAAATTAATAGGTATTTCAGTTATAAAATTTAGATATTAATTTAATATTATATTAATAGTGTTACGACGATAACATAAAATTACGTTGGAAAGATCCGTGCGTGAATTGTTAGGCCAGGTAATCCAATACACACCTGAGTTGTTTGTGTTTATAATAAACTACTCTTCAAGGAGCTTAAGCGCGTTACACTGATTGTAGCCTATCTAATTTAACTAAGATTTAGTAGGCGTGATAAATGTTAATAATTCTCACTACTTCCATTGTTTAGTGAATCTTGTATAGTGATAATATACTGAGTAGGATTTGTTCAACTGCGTACATATGCGTATAAATAAACGTAAATGTCATATTAAGTATAAGGTTCATATTACGCAAAACTAAGTATAGCAGTGGCAAAGTATCTATACTATGCGATTATTTAAAACCTACCTTTTTAAGAAAAATATTTTTTAATTACATATTGACATATTTATATAATCAATAGATTATTTCATATTCTATAAGAATAATTTAATTTGCCAACAAATGTTGTAATATGTATAAATGTAATATACAGAATACAAAACGATCTGCAAAGGTTTAAAAAATATACGTAAATAAAGGTCGGATTATGTGTGAAGGCATTGTGATATTTTACAACGTTTTCATTAGCTCGTATTCTTGTTTGTCCAGTACAAATCTTGCAATCGATTTTTAACAAAACTCCCGACTAGCTAGATATTTGAAACTTTTAGAACACGATGCCAATGCATTCGATAGAATTGAATTCATTTTCAGTTAATTCTGTTTTGTATGAAAAGTTATTTCGGAAGAAATCCGTAATCCAATCCAGTATTATTGGTTGCTAAGGGTGCGGTCTAGCAACTAAATTATTAATATATACGTGCGTTACTATGGAAATCAAAATGACATTTCAGTATTCTATATTTGTTTGTTTGTTGCAAAATAGCAAAAAAATGATTTGTTGAAAATTAATTGCTTTATTTGTCCTAAATTATTAATACATAGAATTGTCAAGTTTATATGATTTAACAGCAAATTTAAAAACGTGGTATATAAAAAGTTCTTTTTATCTCGTAATTATTTTGTATAAATCAAAATGAAAATATGAGAAAATAATTGATCTCAGCACTTCAACCCTGCATCGAAAAGCGACAGACAGAAAACAGGTGGCCAACATCTGATAATGAGCAGTCTGAAGTGTATAATAATAAAAAAATATGAATTAAATAAAAGCAGTGATATTTAATTCTTTAAGGCTATACTTCAGCTGGGGCACGGTCTAAAACGATCGTGACTACGCGACGCAAAGATTGTGCAAAGGACGCGTGCAGAACAAAACATAATTTTTCATAAAAATTCAACAGACGTCCATTTAATGTTATGTTTATTGTTATATTAATAATAATAATAATATATTCATTGAAATATTATTTTCTTTTTCGAGTAAATGGGTAACGTTTTTTAGTCATCTTTGCACGATTTAAGAATTAATTTCCCCGACACCATCACAAAACAAATTGACGTGTTCACAACTCGACTATCGCTCTCAGATTGCCAGCGAGTCTAAAATTTTGTAGCACCTATAGTTGAAAATTATTTGCCGTTTCATTGAAGTATGATCTTAAGCGGTTTAAATTAGGGGTTGGAAAAGATTGGAAAAATTACATATGAGGACCAGTTACAGTTATGGCATAAAAATAAGTAGGAAACATATAGAATTCTTAGGCACAATATAATAATTTATGGTCTTTTCATTATTATCAAAATTGGAAAGGCAAAAAAGAAAGTAAAGTATTGGATGAACAGTATTATTCCTTTACATTAGACTTACTACATTATCCGAACGCGATCAATAGCCGATGAACAAAATACTTCATGCAATTTGGTAATCCATTATAATGAAAAATATTCTATGGATGCATTTGATCTTATTGTACGACCAAGCACAATTAGATTTCTGGACAATGGCGTACGGCAAATGTACTACAAAAGACTTATATAAGAAAGGGGGTGAACGTTTTTATGGGGTGGGTGATAGGAATTTTCTCCGATATTTTCGAGCGAGCGGTTTGGCAATCGACGTTTTCCGAATGGTGGATTTTCTTTAATCTTGTGATACGTCACGTATCAGGAAAATCAAATATGTATATGAACATAAAAATGTGACGCGAAATATTTAATATACCTGTATGAAAGCATGTTACATGTTATCATTCGCTATATATGGAAAATAAATGTATTAGCACGTAACATAAAATCATTTAAGTCTATGAAGATCGCAGTTTGGATCTATATATAATATATATAATTTAATTAAATTGGCCTTTATGTTAATAAGGTTGGATAGCACGAGAGATACAATAGCTGGCAGCTGGACAGCACTGGCTAGTCTTATTTCAATGGAAACAAACACGTACGACTGACAAAGTTTGGTGTGCACTATTTATGGCTGATCTTAACAGCCTACCTCTACCTTTCGCCACTCACTGATATGTATATACAATATTATATTAATTATAATATATATATTATATATATATATATATATATATATATATATATATATATATATACTAGTACTAAACAGTTCTCATTATAACATCAAACTATTGAATTTTAGATTGTTCAATGTTAAATTTTTGAATATACACAACTCAAGTTATATAACGTTAATTAATTTAATTAATACTCTCAAATAAATGTAGCCACGAAGGACGAGTAGCTTACGCGTCGGCTTATAATGTCATAGATCTAGGCAAATACACTTGTTTTTTAATTTGTGTTTGGGGTCAAAGGACCTAATAGGTTGAGCAAGTGGCTAACATCCATTTTTCATAAAAACTAGGTGGAGGCCCATATATGATCGGACATGGTCGAAAAAAAATACTGAAGATAAAACAAAATTCGATCCATCTGTAAATTGTAGACTTGGTTCAATGAAAACAAATACGTGTGACTGATAAAGATTAGTGTGCACTATTTATGTCAGATCTAAACAGCTTACCTCCACCCTTCGCCACTGCTCTGTTGGCTTTGTACAATCTTCTCTATCTCTAGTTTTTCGCAATCTATTAATCAAACTCTGGGTCTCGAATGTCTCCAAAAAGCGTATCTATTCTCATATATTTGAAATGCCACACGGAGTATAATATGTATAAATAAATGTTCACATATGACTATAAGCTGACGAAGTACACTTAATAAACAATTCTGGGTATTAGCCGCTCGTCTTCTAGTATAACAATCGTAGAACATTAGACGAGGTTCTACGGCGTAGCCAATTGAAGTTCGTAGCAATTAATACGGCACAATGGCGGCCGCTAACAATCGCTTCAGTGCTGGCTTGCCGCCCTCGTAAGTTTACACTCGGAGAACTGGCTAATCAGAGTGACTGAAATGTGAATATAATATTGTAACTAACTTACTATTAATCTAGATACTAAATTGAAGTGGCGAGACTATCGAATAACTAGATATAAACAATAAAAATGCTAGAAGGACAATCTATTGATGGCAAAGTTACAAGTAATATATAATTGAATATACAGAACTTGAAAACACTTCAAACATATTATATTATGTACTAGAAAAAATCACATATTTGAAAAAATACGATGCCTCACCGAATTTGAACCCTTATATCAACTGGTATCGCGTCAATATGATTTAACCAATTAAACTAAATGCCTCCAACCTAATTACGGTAATTTAAACTAATTATGGTATACGATATACGGGTATCTGAGGTGTTTTTGAGTTATGTAGATATGTTCAATGGAAGGTTACATTCTCAAATATTGTGAATTATTCGTTGAATAAAAGAAATGGTTTATTAATAAATGATTATTTAATAAATGATTATTTAAAAAATATATTAATTAAAATAAAATATAATAATATGTACGTAACACTAGTTATACTTATTTTAGTAGGTATTAGTCACGAACGGTTTCTTCCACTTCAAAGGGACATTGTCAAGTGGTGAAGAATACAATAGTATATATTTTTATACTAGATAATTTATGAACAATAAATTTTAATAGATTTAAGATTTTTACTATTCCATTTAAGTCAGTTTTTGCGACCGGAGTTTGCCTTTCGGCATCTTCAGGCAATTTTTCACCAATGGTAAATATACACTGATACCGAATACAGTTAAATTATTCTCACCTACATATAGGGCTCTAAAAATTATCGGAGCGCACCAGAGCGACGTTCCGGTTCATAAAATCTCGAAAATTATCGCTCCATCAAAGTGAAAAAAATAATTTAACACACATAAAATCTAGCACACCTATTTTATATTTAACTAAGTATGTGAATGTTTTTGTAAAATTGTAAAATTATCAAGCGCTCCGGTTCGTAAAATTTTCCATTTCGAGCACTGCTTATATAATAAATTACTATAAAAAATGAGGCAAAAACCTTATTACCAACCAAATAAAGGATCAAGTATAAAAAAACAAACAATATATGAATACTTGAAGTGTTTGTAAAAACCCGTACCTAATAGAAAACTACTCACTATTCTGTTGATAATTAGTTAAATTTAGTAGATACTTTAAATGCTTTATCATAAAGCTACAGTCACTTAATCCGTGTAAGCATGCCTTTTTGAAAGCTAGTGAGTACTGCTTTTGCTGCAAATACGTACAAAGCCTTCAACTTCTACTCCTTAGCGATCGACGTCCGCATCCGGGAAATGGGAAAAGTGTCGCGTTAGCAGATTTTAGACGTGGCCGCGAAAAGCGTTCGACGGATTTTGCGTTGCGTCTTATTACACGAGTATATGGTAGCAATCATAGTTTTATATAATATGAACATGACATAATAAAAGAGAGAGGTCAAAAATTATATACATAAATTAGTACATAATAATTCGAAAATATATCAATACATTATATAAAACAATCAAGTATTTACATAATATACCGTTGATGTTAGGTTTAATATAACGGTATCAGTTACTTCTATTTTTAGGATTTTAAATCTATTATTCACACTATTTACACTATCGTGAAGCGTTTTTAACAGGTGCATAATAAATGTTGAGTTTGAAATACGAAACTCGAGTCGCTGAAACCAATACTATGAAACTTTGTAAAACTCTAATGATTTAAGATTTTAATCCAAAGTAATTACAGTAGGTTCTGTCCAACAAGATTTTCTTGGCTACGTGTTAAAACTGTGAACTAACAAGGTCCTCCCATTTTTAACCGCACTTCGGTTGAAGCGCCTTCCAGTTAGCGACGAGTTGTCCACGTGTTAAAACTGTGAACTAACAAGCTCCTCCCACGTTTAACCGGTGACTTCCGGTTATTGCCTAGATCTTCTTGTCGGAAAGTAGATAATACGAGGGTGGGTCAATAAGTCCTTAGAAAAGCCGACAGGTGGCGCGACTAGTACTGTAAGCGGTTTGTTTTCATGCAGCGGCACTACCGATTCAGTATGCTGCGAAGTTTCAATCAGATTGGTCGGGTTGTTGTGTGTTTCTCGTACATTTAAAAAAAAAATTGCTTGTGGAAAATGGAAAAATGGAAAATGGAGAAAATTGAGTTTAAAGCTGTTATTAAACATTTTAATATAAAAGGGTTAACAGCAAAGGAAATAAAAAATGAGTTGGATTTAGTTCACGGCATATCTGCTCCTTCACTTGCAACTATTTATAACTGGTTAAATGAATTTAAACGTGGTCGTACATCAACAAAGGATGAACCACGCTCAGGACGTCCTGTAGAGGTGACTACACCAGAAATGATCAATAAAATCCACGATATGGTGTTAAGTGACCGAAGATTAAAGTTGAGTGAGATAATTGAGGTTACAGGGATCTCAAAAGGTAGCGTCATTTCTATTTTACATGACAAATTGGGCATGAAAAATATTTCTGCAAGATGGGTGCCGCGTTTGCTCACAGTCGACAATAAACGCAATAGGGTGGTGGCCTCTAAAGCCCTGTTGTCGCTCATGCAACGCAATCCGGATGATTTTTTTCGTCGCTTTGTGACTGTAGATGAAACATGGATACACCACTATACTCCCGAGACGAAAGAACAGTCAAAGCAGTGGATTGCGAAGGCAAACTATGTCCAAAGAAGGCGAAAACCGTTAAATCAGCTGGTAAGGTTATGGCTACTGTATTTTGGGATGCACGTGAAATTATTTTCGTTGACTATTGCATCTTTATTGGACCAGCTAAAAAACAAAATTGAAGAAAAACGGCCTCATTTAAACAGGAAATAAATCCTCTTTCATCAGGACAATGCCCGTGTTCACACATGTTTACGATCAATGGGTAAAATTGAAGAATTGAAGTTCGAATTGGTTGACCACCCACCGTATTTGCCAGATTTAGCCCCCAGTGACTTTTTCCTTTTCCCAAACTTAAAAAAATGGCTAAGTGGACAACGTTTTTTTTTCAAATGAAGAAGTCATCGATCGGACAAATTCTTATTTTGAGGACCTTCCGAAAACTTATTTTTCTGACGGTTTAAAAAATATTGAGAAACGTCTAACCAAGTGTATTGAGCTCCAAGGAGATTATGTTGAGAAATAAAAAGAAAATACAAAAATAAAAACTGTTTTAATGCTTTTTTCTAAGGAATTATTGACCCACCCTAGTAACATATAACTGTACGTCAAGAATTATTCATGAATGACAGAAATTATAGACTTATATGACGTATACTAATTATATATTCTTTTTTTATTACTTCAACTTGCCATGAGGCCCAATAAGTAGTGTAGTGAAACAGTGGTGTATTTAGTAATAGGAGAAAAAAATCTTATATGTGACCTCACCGCACTGGACTACGAGGGCCGCCGGAGAGGCCGAACGACGGAGAGATTAAGAATACTAGTCAAAAATATTAATTTAAGGAAATCTCATTCTATAGAGTATAAATGTGTGAAAGTGAAGCCGGAAAGAGGTCACTTGGTCACCTAATTTTTATATAAACTCTCAGTAAGAGACGGGTATGAATTCATTTTTGTTGCATAAACATGATGCTTTAGATATTTTGGTATGGAAATCACGGATGCTGCGACTGGCAGAAGAAAATATTCTTCAAGATATTTGATATAAATAATATACGGTATGTTTAAGTCTTTAATGCCCCTTGTCTAGGTGTTCGTGAAATCAGTAATACACACGATGCTTGGCCGAATCACACACACTTAACGAACGCCACGTCGATGTGGCATCGCCGCCTCAGTCACCCTACTATCACTAATATACTATTGTCCTACCTACAGTCACTAATACACAAACAAAGGTCATCAAAGGCTGCAACAAAGAGGAAATGACTTGCAGTACATATTAAATATGTGTCAATTGTTTAATTATGTACTAAACAGCCGGTATTTAATGATATACTGAGCTTCATTGTATATACGAATGACTCTGTAGGTATACTGTATCCACAAATGCTTCAACTTATACAATTAACCACTGAAAATTTGAATATTAAATACTTAAAATTTATAATATTAATTCAAATTATATTATACAGTCTTGTTATCATTGTGTATGAATTAAAATCTATTTTAATAATAATTATCGGGAAATCTAAATTTAAAAAATGGCAATAATTTTGAATGTGGAACGCAACGCGTCTTCGTTAATTTGAAAGCTGTCATTCTAATCCGGTTTTTTTTTACTTAATTCAGCATTATTTTATGTTTCCAACATTTTGTCTTGAAAATACATAATTTAGGACAATCTCGGATATATTCATTGTGGAAAAAGTTAACTAAAACGCAATGCAATGTGCAATCTGCCAACCGACGTAGGAAAAGTGAATTTCGTCTTGACGCATTAAGTCCCGCGAGACAGAATGTGTCGCAACGGTGTTGCCCTCGCCCGTGGCCCGCTAAATTAGACGTCATTCTGGCGACACTCGCTGTCACCATACAAGTTATTTATGAAAATGTATTATGATTATACACGTTGAACATCTCTCAAACTGTTAGGACGACACATATGAATGGTGTTGAAAATGAAAACTTTAAATGGTGCTTTTGAAACAATGTGAAACAACAAAATTCACTACGAGACAGGCGAAGAATGAAGAAAAACAACTAAATCTGCAGTGACTGCGATCCTCAGTCAGTGAGGACGACGAAGGTTTGATCAAAGATAAACGTATATGTGCCAATACGCAGATAATACTTACTTGTTTCTTTTATAGGATACGATTTTTTTTACCATGTTCAATCCTAATAATAAGATCATAATATTGGGGCTCACTAAGTGGAGGTTCTATTAAAAGATTTTATTTTTTATGAGAAATGAATTTTAGCTACTTGATCAACCAAGTACCTAAGTCCATACTCTGGGTCCAAGCACACATTGAAAAAAATATGTACATTTTTCCAGACCGCGATTCAATTACAAGCCTGACGCCTTGACGGTCGGCCATCGTTGTGGATTTATTAATATAAATGTAAAAAAGTACAAAAACTAGTGTTGGAAATTGAAGTATTTTAAAATATCGTAAAAGGTATACAATATACCTTCTATCAATACAATTAGTAAGCATGTAAAAATGTGTACACAAAACAATGGAAGAACTTATTAAAATTAAATAATGTGGAATATCACTAAATATATATAATTTTCTCTTTGCAAAACTCCGTAAAAACATACGTGAAAACCTCCATAGATTTAATATGACGCTAATACAGGCTACTGTGGAAGCAGGGAGAAGTCTGAACAAAAACAAACAACGGTTGGGGATAGGGAGAAGGCAAATCACAGCACTAAAAGCGGGAAAATCCCACTAAAACTGGGATAGTTTATTGAACAGAGTGGTGGAATTTTACAGTTCGCTCTATAATGACGAAAATGGAAAAAAATGCGACTAGTTCAAACCATCTGAGGAACGAAGATGAGGAAAACTGTTTTCTTGAAGTCACTACCTACAAGGTAGAGCATGCAATAAGAGGCATGAAAAATGGAAAAGCTCCAAGAGAAGATGGGCTTACAATCGACATTCTCAAGAGAGCCGGACAGACCGTGAACGAAGTGCTAGCACGGCTGTTCACAACCTGCTTGCGCAAAGAAAATGTCCCAGAGGCGGCGAAAAGTGCCTCAATCATCATCCTCCATAAAAAGGGAGATCAGGAAGACTTGAAAAATTATCGGCCAATCAGCTTATTGCCAATTCTGTACAAAGTCTTTATAAAATAACTCTCCAACCGCCTAGAAACTGCTCTAGATGAGAATCAACCGAGAGAGCAAGCTGGGTTCAGAAGAGGCTATAGCACGATGGACCACATCCAAGTCGTCAAAGAAGTTATAGAACGGTATCAAGAATTTAGACTGCCACAATACCTTGGTTTCATTGATTATGAGAAGGCATTTGATTCAATAAAAAAATCTTCTATTATAGACGCCTTTAGCAACCAAGGAATTTCCAGATGCTACATAAAAATATTGAACAATATATACAGTGATGCCACAGCATGCGTGAAACTCCACAAACGGTCGTGTAAATTTCCCATTAACAAAGGTGTCCGGCAAGGCAAGGTGATATCATTTCACCTAAACTATTCACCGCTACTCTTGAGGAAATATTTAGGAAACTTGATTGGGAGGAAAAAGGTGTTTCAATTAATGGGAAGCACCTCAGTCACCCGCGCTTTGCAGATTATATACTCGTAGTTATACTTTCACAAGACCCGAAAGACCTCCAAGGTAGAATGCAAGAACTCGCGGATGTCAGTCAAACGGTCGGCCTAAAGATAAACGTTTCAAAGACAAAAGTGATGAGAAACTGTTTTTCGGACCTGCGATTATCTGTATTAATAGCACCCAACTCGAGCAAGTCAGCAGCTACGTATATCTCGGACATCAGGTGTCCATAGACGGAAGCATGCACGATGAAATTGCTCGAAGAACAAAGCTGGGATGGAATGCAATCGGACGTCTCAATAGTATCTTCAAAAGTGACCTACCATTGTGTCTTAAGCGTAGGGTGTTCGACCAATGTGTGCTACCCGTGCTCACGTATGGCTGCGAGACGTGGACCCTCAACACGAGAGATGTCGAAAGGCTAAGAGTCGCACAGCGAGGCATGGAGAGATGTATGTTGGGCATCACGCGAAAGGACCGTAAGAGAAACGAATGGGTTAGGAAGCAGACAAGAGTACGCGATGTAATAGACGTTGCCAAACAGCTGAAATGGAGATGGACAAATGCCATCATCCAGTGGTACCCAAGGGGCACAAAACAACCACAGGGTCGCCTTAAAAGCCACAGGATTGACGAACTGGTAAAGTTCGGCGGAAATACGTGGCAGCAAACGACACAGGATCGAGAGAGTTGGAAGAAGCTTGAGGAGGCCTACATCGAGCAGTGGGTTGACCCGGAATGATGATGATGATAATGATGATGAAATAAACAATGTTAAGGTATAAAATTTGTTCTATAATCCATAATCGGTAAATTTAATGCATATAAAATGTATATTACCTCTCTTAGCACCCTCAGTCGATTGTCTTTATTTTATAAATTTAATGTTTTATTATGTAGCAATTATTTATTTTAAATATTATATATACTAAGTTTGATATTACGAAGTTCAATAAACATGACGTGAGGTAACATTTAGATATAAGTCTATACTAAAAGCTGCATGCGAGACTATTGGAAAATGTTGCCCGGTAACATAATAATGTTTCGTTTCACGTTAAATTGTGCATTACGACGCGCCAGAAATGAGAAAAGATGGAAATTCAACACTGGCTTTGATATAACAATAAAACTCCTTTGGGATATTATGTAGGCTACGAAAAGTATAATATATAAGAAAGGGTTAATGTTATCCTTAGAAACCTTAAGATATTCCAGTAATGTTTATATTATTTTCACTGAATATGCTGTTAAATAAAACATTTATAATAACTAACTGGATATGCAGTAAGATATTTTTTTAGAAACATTGATTAAAGCTTAACGTAAAAGTTAAATTATTATTTAAGCTCAAGGATAGATCATAATGATCGGTTATTAGACATTTACCATTTTTATTAATTCCTTGTTTTTTATTTAAACAAACTTAAAAAAATATGAATATATTGTAGCTTAAATTGGATCCTTCGAACCCATATTGTGTTTGAAATGGCAACTACAAAATACCAGTGCATCTATTCTATACATACACAATACCGTTATAGAGGGAAGTTTATAATATTTATGTATTGAGGCGGTTAATTGTTATAATAATTTAACCGTCTGAACTATCAAAAAGTGCTATGTTTTAACGGCACCTCTCTCTTGTTAACTTTTAGAGTAAGATTGATAGTCAGTTTAGACGGTTAACTTATTGTAACAATAAAATTAACCGCCTGAATACAAAAATATGATAAACTACCCTCAATAACCGCCTATAGCCGCGTTGTGTATATAATACATCCACAGGTATTAGTTATTATTTAAAATATTGATGACTTTATAGCGAGTAATAGTGAGCAACTAGTTTGTGTATGTGCAAGTAACCTTTTTTTTTTTTTCATTTTTACAAGCAGTTCTATAATTTCAGATTTTTCCCAAAGTAGAATTTTTAGCTCTAAGCTTTAACTATGCCACTACTACTTCTTACATTAGTATAGAATAATAATGTGCCTTCCATAACAGATGAAACGAATGTAGTTTTAAAAATTATCAATCTACCCCAACATTAGTGTATTATGGTACGAAATAAAATCGCATAATTTAACCACCTTCAAAGAAAAAGTATGGTTCATAACATTTTTTTTAAGCACACAACATGCTGAGTGAATAAACATTATTATCTAATTTTTCTCAGCCAGTGAGATTCTATCTCATGATTTAACATTGCATGCCCTGAAATAAATAATGAGTCAAATATTTAAATCCACGAACCTTTTAAGTCTGACCTAAATTTGTTGTAGCATATTTTTGCAAATCGAGCTTTTATAAAAGCTCAATTTGTATTTAAGCACCGGATTAAAATTCAGGGATGACTCATAGCGCAGGCTTCTCTAGTAAGGGACCGAACTAACTGGGAAAGTGAAAAATATATTCAAACGAACCTTTTCGGCTCATAAATATGTATCGCAGCCGTAACACCTGTTACGCATAAAACGTTATCTCGCTAACAAAAAGTGTTATCTCCTTTCACGGAGAGAGAAAAAATTACCTCTCGTCAGACAAATCCGAATTGGATCATGTGGAAACTTAAGAATATAGGATGTTCTTAAATTAATCATGTACCTACTAACTAAACTGGAATTCTCTAATAAAGACAAAGGCGGCTCTCGTGGTGCAGTGGGTAAGACGCTGGCCTTCCGCCCGAGAGTTCTGGGTTCGATCCTGCTGAGGACACAATATTTATGTGATTGTTCAAAATTACTAACAACCACCTTGTACAAAATAGCAAGGACATGGTTATTATTAATTTAAAAAAAAATCAGTTATAGCAATAGGTTAGCAAGTTCAAGTAGACGTTATAACTAAAATATTTGGCGAGAGCCAGGCGTCGATCATTAATTAAAGTAATTAATATTCCTTGATTTTATACACAAAAACCGATATTCAATAATAGCGCAATTTGATAAGCATTTCATGTATGACCTACTAGTTTCAATTGTCGTTATGAGATAGGAGTCTCGTAGCATAATTGTTTAATGCACAGTTGGCGCGATACCAGTGGTTCAAATCCCGTCGAGCATCGTATTTTTTCAAATACGATTTTTTTTAGTGGGTATATCTGAGGTGTTTTCAAGTTATGTATGTTCAATATATGGAATGTAACATTCTCAAAATCTTGTGAATTATACTTTCAATAAATGAAATGGTTTAATATAACATAGGTGTTCAAAATTTTATGTTTGCTGCGCCTCAGTGTGTGTGGATTAGCCACACATTAAATAATAATATTTAATATTGAATATATGTACATAATTAAATAAAATATAAATCCTCACACAGTTTTTTAATTATTTTTATAATCGAATAAAACATATTGAATTTTATCCAAAAAACGTTGGAATTTTGAAATATATAAATAAAATCATTAAACTTAGTCTTTTCAGGTAAAACAATTAAGGAGGGACATCATGCTCAGCGTAGGTGAAAATGCAGCTTTTGTTCTATTTTCAAAGCATGATCTTGGACATACCTTAAACGTTGTAGATAATCTATTTATATAATTTTAAAGCCTTATTATCCTTTATATTTATTTTAAACATTTGATGACTGCATAAAGTATTTTTATTACATAAAATAGTATTCTTTTAAACCTTTCGCTCTAATGTTTTAGAATATAGTCATATTTCGGTACATAACTGTGCAGTGGTGTTAAGATTTTTTACATTTTTAAACACATTTATAAAACCATTAGTATAATTTATGACGAGATAATTTTAACCGAAAATTTTTTTTTTTTTTTTAAACGGTACATGTTCAAACACGCTGTATTAAATAATGCGTAATATATACGACATATTTACTTAGAGCGTATTTTATTTATGTTGTATATATTATATGTTTTTTCTTATAGCTATATTTATATTTATTTGTAATGGTAAAAACGTTTTTTTTATTTAGCTCATATTCATGAAGGAATATCTTTTAGAGATTTCACTTAGGCAATTCCTTTACATTTTTCCTTCACACGTCTTGCTCGTGATTTACATAATCCTTTTGGAGGTTGAATGGTTTTTCTGTTTGTCTCGTATTTTAAATTTAAACTATATGAAGAAAATTTTCTGTCAAGCAAATTATCATTTCAAAACAGGTGTGGGTGTTCTGCAATTTTACTGAAGCTTTTTTTACCACAGCTTTAGAAAACTTTTAAACAAGTTGTCATATTTTTTTCATTATATGCGATGAAGAATTTTCCTTGCGAAGGATAAATTAAGAGATAAAATTATGGCTGGAAAAAATATTCCGGATACCACTCTGTAAACGATAAGTAGTTAAATTGTATATTGTATACCTGTTGTAAGACAAAACATAATATTATAACCTCCTAACAATGAGACTATTATAGCTTTCATTATAAATATTACGTTTTACCTATTAGTGCCACAGTGTAACAGATAATAATAAAATCATTATTATTGGCTGCGATAGTTTTGAAACTGTGGATTCATTTCTTAATCTAGGATCCCTTGTTACAAACACTAATAACACAAGCGACGAAGTAAATCACCGGATCACCCTCGCCAACAGGTGCTATTTTGGTCTCTAAAGGTGTCTAAAGAACAAGGCTCTTTCAAATAAAACCAAAACAACCTTATAATATAAAACTCTCCTGTATTAACGTATGGATCAGAATGTTTCATCATCGGGATAGGATATTTTTGAGAAAAATTATTAGGGCTGTTCTTCTGATTACGTGGTATATGAAAATGCATAGAATGCACGTGCATATAATGCTGGAGAATATACCAGCAAAGTGGACAATGTACGTAACCCCTGAGGGCAAAAGAAGATCTGGACGGCCGAAATTGAGATGGCAGAACCTCGCCACAGGATATTTATAAGAACGCTCGCTCAAAGCAACTGGAGAGTGTCGGAACTGGATCGTCTAGGATGAAGGGAGTTTTTGAAGTAAACCAAGACCCGCCAAGGAAGGTTGTAGTGTCATAAATTATGATGATGATTATCTATTAGTATATTTAGTTAGATATTCATAGATGTATGTTATTAATAAAGTTAATTTAAATACAATAATAATTATCGTATACCAATTATCATAATATGTTACTTTCAGAAGGTTACGTCTATAATAATTTAGTAAGTACTAAATAATATACCTATTGGTTTTGAAGCTTTGGATATAACTATGTTGTTCGTGATATAATGGTGAATTGTCATTTTGCCTACTGGTTTTAATATTAATAGTATTAACATGTAATTTGGTAGATAGTTAAAGTACCCATCAAGAAAAAATATATGATACAGTGTTTCAATTGGACGGTAGTACGCAACAAGGAACCAACCCTCAACATGTTAAAATATGAGTTAGTGCTATGTAATGTGATTCCTATATGAGTCAATTTGTTAGGAGAAAATGCCACGCGTGAACGTTACTGCCATCTATCGTTGTAAGAACCAACCAACATCCATCTATGGACTAATTTCAATTTTGCAACAAAGAACCAATCAACATTTTTTGTTAAAAAATGCATTAATTTCCTCAGATAAAGCAAAGGTTAAGTACATAGTCAATATAAATAAATAATTACTTTCAATATTCTTGAACTGCCAAAATATTTGTTCATGAATACCATATTGTTTACCAACACATAAAACTTAAAGACATTTATTTCAGAAGTAGATTTTTGTAGATTGGTTATTTGTTGCATAATACCATCTAATCATACAATGGTAAATGTAATAATCCATGTCATAAAGAACAATTTCAATTTGAAAAAAAAAATATCGTTAAATGATGCGGTTCATAAGTAGTAGATACATAAAAATGCAATGTTGTTATAAATGTTGAGTAAATACTATTCAATGGTAGTCCAACTCATTCGTACCGTAGCAAAAAAAATGTATGTTATGGGTCCGCAAAAGGTGACGAAGAGAGTATCGTGCGCTGTTCTCACCATAACAAGCCTCATGGTTTCAGTTTTCGTTTCACTTCAATATCTATTGAAGGAACCTACACCAGTGGCTGAAGTAGTTTTAATACAGAAATATAACAAATTTATAAGATACGGTAAGCTAAGGTACACTAAATTAAACTAAGGCTTGAAAAGTAAGTTATTATTCCTCGAAAATTTTATAATATCGCGTCTTATAAGTGCGTTGTTGTCTAAATAAAGCGTTTCATAGAGCGGTGTATATTTTAACAAGAGCGATTTAATAATCTCCATTGATTAATTCCCGTCTAGTGAGCTCTCGTTTGTAGAAATTAGAAAATACGCAATTTTGACAGCGTGTAAGGAAATTCGGCAAGTGCCATTATTGAATTGAAAGTAAACCAACACTAAATAATAATAATAATAATTTTGCGTGTGTTTCTTCGACAAATTGGATTTCACACCGCACTGGGTTAAAGTATACTAGAATTCCATAAAGATGACGGTAGACAACAGTACTAAGTATATAAAATAAAATCTATGACGTCTGGTTGGGGCGATTCATTCCTTTCTTCCAACATACTTCCAAATTCCTTATTTATTATTGTCGCCAGACCAGGGCGACCGACAGTTACGGATCATGAATCAACCGTAATTTCGAAGAACAGTTATTGACTCCAGAACAGCTGAACGCGTAGGCTTGCTAAAGCTATCGAGCTATATCTGATACGATACGAACGAGTGATTCATACAAAACATATTTGTTCGACCTTAATTGCACTAAGTCTGTTACGGTTTGAGTGAATGTCTCGTCTAATTATCATCCATCCTGAACTTATAATCATCATTCATCAACCTCATATAATATCATCCATCAAAAGTGAACCGTCCGTGAGCGCGTGAACACCGAATCGGCCCCAGCACGCACCATCCTTCTCAACTTAAAGGTCAGTGTCTAGCATCCTGTGTAAACCCACCCTTAGATCCATAACCCACAAGCATCCTGCAAAATTACAGTCTAAAAAAGCTCAACCAACGTCTATAATGGTGCCTAAAAGGCGCCGTCTATTAATTAATACCAACAATAAAATAAAACTAAGTTTTTTAAATATATCCAGAATATATAGAACGATTGTCTAGCCTTGAGTAAAACAAAAAAAAACAGGGTCTCAAGCAAGTTTCAAGAAATATAAAATAAAAAAAAATTACTCTTTCAAAAGATAGATATATTTATGTGAATATTAAGTAGAATTCTTTTCGATGTATTGTGTGTCTTTGCAGCTTTTAGAGTTTTTTATAAGCCATGTCAAACAAAGTATCGAACCAATTAGAGCTCAGACACACCACAGCACAGTTAACGTGCATCGACGCGTGTCTTATTTTATTCTAACCGGATGCGCTAGTAATCAAGATGCTTCAACGCACATAAAATACAGTGTCGTGTATCTGAGCCATGGGCCTCACATCCTGAAGCGGGCCCATATTTATTGCCAAGCTTAAGGGCAGTGTGAGGCTGTACAATAGCGTTTCCTAAATTCACTTCAGTTTTCATTATGCATATTATTATATCACACCAAATTGCAATGCACAACCAAAATTTTAAATTCTTAACTTTTTTTTTTACTATTAAGCAAATTTGTGATTTTATTATTGCCTAGGCCCCTAGGCTAGACCCTCTAGTGGGGCCATGATCTGACCCCATAGAGCGAAAAATGTCTGTTTTTTTATACCAGCTAGGTATTTCATAATAATATTTAAATAGTCAACTAATCATTCAACTTTCGCGGAGCATATTTTAACAAAGACAGAGCGCGCTCTCGTTGCAGAGAGCGCGAATTAATTTAGCCTAATCAAAATTTAATTTTCGCTAACGTATTTATTATCTTAAGCATTTGCAAATATAATTATATTAAGATTCGCTTTTAGGTTTATCATCCTGTCTAATATGATTTGTTGGGAAAACAAAGTAATATCTTTGCTCGCTATGTAAGGTTACTGCTTATAACATATTTACGAAAATTATTCTCTTTATTGTTTACGATGTGGGGATAGTTAGTCAATCTTGCGAACATCCTTATTATTATGTAAAATTGCAATACATATTATGAGAAAAGAAAGCTCCCTCTACTGGTAGGAATCCTAAAAGCCACAGAAAGTTGGGAGGTATTAAATACAAAATGCCTAGGTATGTATTCGCTGAGGAGGCCAGTTGGTACCTACGACCTCAGCTCTGTTATCCAACTAGAGGTCAAAGGAATAGACAAACCAAAACGGAGCATAGTATCCGATAAAGGAAGAGAGCGTGTCGAAAAAATGCTGACAGAGAGGTACGCAGGATGGAGCCAACTTTATACAGATGGATCCAAAGATCAGAATAGAGCAGGAGCAGCTCTTGTGATACCAGAAGTAGGTATAAACAAGAGCTGGAAGCTAAACCCAGCAATACCAATAATGACGGCGGAACTCATCGCGATAAACGAAGCAATTAAATACACTTTAAGCGATGATTTCTCGGCACAATCCGCTGTCATTTTAACAGACTCTAAAAGCGCTTTACAACATCTTGCCGCAGCAACTCGCTCACATAACAGTAAAACCATAGCATACCACATCCTTGACCAGATCGACGCCAAGAAAAATAGAGGAGGAGATCTATGCCTTCAATGGATCCCATCGCACATGGGCATTGAGGGAAATGAACGGGCAGATGAACTGGCAAAGGTAGCCGGCCATTCAGGGGTACCATATCAGTGGATACCAGAAAACCTGGACTGGAATGAGGCTATAAAGAAAATGTGCCATAGTATGTGGATAGATTTTCACCATAGGGCATCATTAGAAAAGGGGAAATGGAGTAAGTCGATTCTACCAACACCACGAGAGGTGCCCTGGTTTGTAGAGTCTTCTTTGACGAGGAATGAGCTTAAGTTAATACTGAGGCTAAGAACAGGGCACACCATGGGCAAAAGATTTGATGTCCTCATGGGAAGAAGCGAATCGCAGCTCTGCGATGAATGTCATGTTTTAGAGGACATTGTACATATAGCACTGCAATGCCCCAAATATGAAGTTCACAGAGTACAGCTGCGAATTGCAGATATCTATGAGAATGTCGACGAATTGAAGGGTGTCCTGGCGGTGGGTAAGACGGAAGAGTTAGGCAAAATTGTAAAGTTATTTAACAGAATAGGAGTGAGGACCTGATCGACGGATCCCCTTCTAGAAGAGAAGAGGCGATATGACAGCGAGTCGCAGTCAAAGCCTCGGTAAAATCACAAAAAAAAAAAAAAAAAAAATTATGTAAAATTAAAATAAGAACACTTTTCAAAATTAACGAAAAGTCTGAAGAACGAATTAAAATAATTACAAGATAAAAATAGCTTTTTATTCAAATCAAATCAAATCATATTTGTTTATTTTACATATAATGAACAATTATAAATTCAAGCGTTCACGACATGACATAAAATAAGTGTTAATAATTTTTAAAAATAAAAATACAGAGAATAAGTAATAAAATAAGAAAATAAGTAACAAAATAAAAGTAGATGGATGCACACCTATCTTAAAAACTTATAAAACAACGTCCACCTAAATTCACCCTCACGTAAGTGGAATATATCAATATTTATATACGTTTTTAATATTTTCTGTTGAATTATTATGCTCAATATGCTCAATATGCTCAAACTTGTACTTGATATGAAGTAAATAAAAAACAAACAAATATAGAAATACTGAATACTGAAATGTTATTTTGATTTCCATAGTAGCGTACGTATATATTAATAATTTAGTTGCTAGTACCAACTACTTAGGAACCAATAATAGTGGATTGAATTACGGATTTCTTCCGAAATAACTTTTAATACAAAACAAAATTAACTAAAAATGAATTCAATTCCACTTAAAGATGGCTAAAAGAATGCATTGGCATCGTGTTCTGATATATTCTAAAAGTTTCAAATGTCTAGCTAGTCGGGAAGTTAGTTAAAAATCGATTGCAAGATTTGTACCGGATAAACAACCACCGGACAAATAAGAATACGAGCTAACAAAAACGTTGTAAAATGGAATAAAAGTCATATGTTGAAAGTATGAATTTCATACTTAATCGAACATTCATGGAAATGATGGATGTGAAGCAGAAACTAAAGAGTACATACACGCTATCTCTGTAAGATGATCGAGAAATTGCATTTACCACAAAAATAATGGCTGTCATGACATTAGTCTTATCAATATTTTTGTCTGCTGCCTCCACATTAAAACGTTTTAAATATAAAGTATTCCAAATAACTAAGTTTTTTATTCAAATAATAATAATTCAAAAGATTTAGGAATGTAATATTATTTTACTTTGATTTAAAATACAAAAGCCGATTGCCAATAGTAACTCAATTTCGAAAGCGCTTCAGACAGTATTGTAACAGCCATTCGTTAAAATTTGTCACAATTAGATAGGATACCTATAGTATTGTGGTCGATGTGCGTGGGCGCGAATCCCTGACGCAGGTTCGATCCTGCTAGGTGTCGATTTAAAAAAAAAAGTTTTTTTTTTTATTGGTTAAGTACATTATATTATTTTCTCAGAAGTGTTTTCAAAATTATGTATAAGTATTCTACCAATGTGTCACATGTCCATATAAAATATGGACTCTTAATATAAGAGGAATCAAAAAATATGACTAGCGCAACGTGACATGGAAAGTTTCATGCTGGGCATTACGAGGAAAATCTACAAAAGAAACCATTGCATATGCACACAAGAGTAGATGCTGTAATAGAAATCGCTATGCAAATGATATGCCAATGAGCTCAGTGCAATCACTCAGCAAAAACGGAAATAAATGACCGCATGCCTTAAAGAACGCCGGATCGATGAATTTATAACGGTCGGTAGACTTATGTGGCAATGAAAGACTGGGGACTGAGAGGAGTGGAAGGAGCTAGGTGAAGCTTTCATATAGCAGTGGATCGGTCCCGGCTGGTAATGATGGTATTTTTGTTTGGTGTTGAGACGTGGATCATGAAGGCAAGATAATGCAAGGCGGTTGATATGTGTGAAGGTTACATGTAAATTGTACGTAAAACATTTAACCCTGGCACAGTTCACCGTGAGCTTCATTATCGGAAAGAGATGGTCTCCAATTTTATTAGATTCAATCTGAACACTAATTCAATTGCCATAGCTGATTTTGGCAAACTTGCAAAACAAATGAAAACCTAACCTAACCTAACAAATAATCCAGTAAATTGGCTATTTTCAAAATTTGTTTGCTGCTGGCTTCCTGTAAAGTGTAAACCGACAAGAACCGTGTTTTATTTAGACATGAATTTTGTGTCAGTACTATACGACCCAAAGAGGTCGGACGGTCTTTCATCATTCATTCGGACATTTCACGGCGAAGTGTGATACGGCGAACTGCATATGTACAAGTTTCCGGACACGGTGTTTGAAATGTGGTATTGGCTGGTATCAAATGCTTCAAATTCTTTGGACAGAGTTATATTTTAAAATATTGTAAATGCATTTGTTGAATAACAAAAATAGTTTATGTTAATAATATGCCTACCATGATGTGGAAGACTAAAACCACCTAACAAGTTTTGCATAAAATAAAATAAAATTTTGATAAATATATATTATATTTGAAGCGTTTACGGACGGAAAAATATTTATAAACTGAAAAGCCGACAGAGAGATTTATTATTAGTATAAGAAAAGTCCACAAGAGATTGGCAAGAAAAAAAGGGAAAAGTTTAGGAAAATTTATCAAGTGAGCGCTGAGATATTTCCACGAAAAAAATACGATAAGCCTTAACCCTATTTTCTGACCTATTCTGACAGATTTAGCTTAATATAAAATATATTATGTTTAATACCAGGGACTTTATATATTATTATAACACTGAATTCATATGATTTTTTTTTTAAACCAGGTAGTTAGGCCAATTAGGGCGGCCCTAATATCATATAAAATTCCTACCCACCTGACATCAGTAATCCTTGCCAGGCTGACAATTAACAGGCAATCGTTTATCAACCGTGTACTTCTAAATACCTATAACCTAAAAATTTATGATGTCATTACGTGCTCTAGTTTTGACGGTGAAGTGCCGCGCACAGGGTGACTCAATAAACAGTAACGCGCAAGAGTGGCAGTGCGACCAGGAGTGACAACCAGACCATGGAGCCAGCCCCAACAGCATAAAAAGTTAGTGCCTGGCATTTTTGATATAACCCCTACCATTATCTGAATTAATCCATCAAATTTACAGTCTAACGAAAAGCGCAGCCACATGGTAAGTGATAATTTAATTTGATAAAATTACTATATCGAGCAGAAACATCTTTAAAAGGTTTAATTCATATTTCAGGTTTTCGCAGACTAAAAATTATCTTAAACGTATTTTTATGAGACACGGTTGTTGGCTACTCTCTTAATCAATTGGTTCTATGTTCTAGATCGTAACTTACACTCTAACTTACAAAATAATATGTGTATTCAAGACAACTTCTAACAATATTCTTTAATAGTTAAGGCTTCAGCTGAGGCATGGTCTAAAGAGATCGTGACTACGCGACGCGCAGATTGCACAAACGATGCGTGACGAACAAAGCATAATTTGTAATAAAAATTCAATATGCGCCTATTTAATGTTATGTTTATTGTTATATTAGTATTAATAATAATATATTCATTGACGTGTTTTCTTTTTCGAGTAAATGCGTAAAATTTTTTAGTCATCTTTACACGATTTAAGAATATATTCCTCCGATGCCATCACAAAATAAATTGACGTGCTCCCAACTCGACTATCGCTCTCCGATTGGCAACGAGTGCGAAATTACGTTCCACCTATTATTGAAAATTATTTTCCGTTTCACTTGTGTATGCTCTTAATGAGATTGCAATTTTATTAAACTACAACAAATTAAAAGGCACTAAATAAATATTAAATAGTAACAAAACCTCACCCACAATGGCCGCGCGGCTTAAGCATCGGCCTATAGCGTCGCGGGTCCCAGGTTCGAATCCTGGGTCTTAAAAATACACATATTGTTTTTTTCAATTTGTGTATAGGTCAGCGTATGGACCTAATAGGTTGAGCAAGTAGCTGACATCCATTTCTCGTAAAAAAAATCTTTTAATACAAACCTCCACTCTATGGATGCCCATATTATATTATTAGGATCGGATATGGTCGAAAAAAAACCTCTTTAAACTATTTACGTTAATAATGTTTCCGGAATGCTAATATTTTAAGATAAATAGGGCAAAAAGATAATTAGGGTAGAGATATTTTTGTCTCATATTTAACTACACTAATAAATATAAAAATAAACTATAAAAAAAATACAAGTAACTTAAATATATGTGTGTAGTCCTAGAACTCATGCGTCGCAAACCATTACGGCAGTAGTCGCTTCCCAGCGATGCCATCCCATGAGAACGTCTCACTGGAATATGGTGCCGTGGCCTGTGACTGTGACTGTATCCATCTTTTCAGTCCCTCAAAGTGTCTCTCTGTTCAGCGGATAGATGTCACCTGCAGATAGAGCTTTGCGACGACACATCTGCCAAACGGATAGACAACTTGGATTGCGTTTCTCAAACATAGGATGGTATATTAATATAACGTCGCTTTTCAAAGTTCGCCTGGAAATATTGAAGAAATAAAAGCCATAATCGTATGGTATTTTTAATAATGATATTATTAATTAATAATATGGAACTGTTTATATACCTACCAATTTGGTTTTTATTTATAATGGAGTAATCCGCGACGTCGGTTAGTAATTAAGGAATTAATTGATACCTACCATAATTTAAGATACCAAAACCGATAGCCAACCTTATAACGCAATTCGATAAGCATTTCATGCAACAACTACTCGTTAAAATCGTCTTAATCATCTAAGGCGTCTGTAGTTTAATGGTAAAACATACTGGCGCGAATTCAGCAGATACAGGTTCAAGTCCCGTCGATCGTCGTATTTTATTTTTCTGTAAAACGATTTTTTCTAGTGTGTATATGCATGAGATGTTTTTAAATTGTGTTTTTCATATACATATTATTATAAATGCATGGACTATTAATTACTATGTTACAAATAATAAAACCACTCCATGAGACGTATGTGTAATGGTCTGTCAGACTTGTCAGTAGGGCCAAGCCTAAAAAAGTGGCATGGTATAATATGTTCTGCGGCACACATTTTCATGCGTATCATTGCAATGATAGACACAAAATTACTACAAAAAAACTCTATGTTTGCACTCCTAAAATATACCTGTGTGGTAACTATTTGAATTATTTACATACTTTTCTATCGGCGTAAGGTTTTGTTTGTGAATGCGTTTGAATAGAACGAATGAAAAAAATATTATTTTTATCTTTAATGTAGTGATAGTGTATACGGCAAAGCAACAGGATATGACCTGAGATGATGCAAGAAGACTTGCTAGAGACAGGGATTCTTAGAGGCGCCGCGTGGAATCCATATGCTTCAACTAAGGGGCAGATATGGCTGAAGAAGAAGAAGAATAAAGTAATGGAATATTTTACTGTATTCAAACCATTGAAAAATATGTTCAAATACACAAAGAAAAATGGGAATAATACATTAAGATCCAATTCGTTCGGATTTCTATAAAATTGTCATTCATAAATTTATTAATTTATTTATTCATTATTTATTAGAGTTGTTTTTGAAACATAAGATATAAAAGATCATCAATTTAAATTAAAATATTTAAAAAATCTATTATTTGAGTTATTTAAAACGTAAAAATCTATTGCCTGAGAACGCTGGAATGTCTTCTTCTTGGTTGATTCACTTTTAGATGATCAGTAGGTGATGATATCCAGAGTGGACACTTACCTGAAACAAAACAAAAAAACAACAATTAAAAGATGAAATACTATAATAGTCAATATCTTATTTTTTAATACAATAAGTCATGAGGTCCAATGAAAGCAGAGTGGCAAAATAGTAGTAATAGTTGTAGTAGAAGTGAAACATGAAACAATTCTTCAGTTTTAGCCTCATCAGGGATCAAACTCTCGTATCAAGTCTCTGGATGAGAAACAGGTGCCTGACGCATTGGATTATGAGGGCCGCCTATATCTTATTTAACTATAAACTGATTTTCCAATCTGTAAAATGGAAGTCAGCAAGTATTATCAGTATATAACGTATTAATTATATGCTGATATATACCAACATCCTTATAGGATATTATACAAAAAAAAGAAACAATATTACTCGTACTTAGATATCATTTGTAAAATATATTGGGAAATATAAGAAAAAAAAAATGATAACATATTGGGAAGCCCCGCCTTGTCGTATATCTGAATTCAAGTACTGAAAAGTTAATCTTTCATTTTCTTGTCAGGGTAGTAAACTTTGAAAAAATTCAAACTTCACTCGAAATATATTTTTTGCGTCTCTACAAACGCAAAATAATATAAAAATAATAAAAAAATACTCTTCTCGTTTTGATGTCAGATACACGTGAAATGGTTGAGTGCATCCGCGCTATGGGATATCCACTTTTTATTTTCATACAAAATTCCATATTAAAGCTATTTTTCTTTTTATTTCTGTCTGGTATAATAATAGATACTAGATCTATAAAAACGTGAATGGGACAAATTAAAAAAAAAATGCCGCGATCTATTAAAAATGACAAAATGCGATGATTGGTGTATTACAATATCAGTATCGATAAATAGTTTCTTGTTATTGACTGAAATAATTAATGTCGTATGAGAACCATACATAATATACATAATAGATACAACCACTTATAATTAAGCATAATGAGCAATAATATGAAAATACAAATAAATACGGTACCTTCAAGTAAGTGGGTAATAATGTTTTTGTTTTCCCTGAACATTTTCAAAAACGATTCATTCGGTTACAATGTTGAAATTTTAGTTGTATCTATGATATAATTCAGAAAAAAATAACAAATACGTTATATTGAATCAAAAGTAGACATATCCACACCTCCATATTTACGACAGTCAATTAATAATGCTGCGTGTTTTTAAATGATTTATTGTTTTTCACATATATTGTATATCACGTGTGGTGTCTTTTAAGATCAGCCCATGCTCTTAAAAAGCATATGCCTATTTTCAAAGTTTGTAAATTCAAATAAATTATTAATGGTAATTTTTCAAAATAAGAGATTTTCACATCGACACATCTTCTCGAATAATTTTCAATGGCCAGTAAATCATTTTAAATGATATGTATTTCCTTGGTTCCTTTAAATGATATAGGTTCTTTATTAATATCCGAATATGTATGTCCACTCAGATTTTGCTTTAATGTTCGGTATAGATTTAAGTTCCTGTAAGGCTAATTTGGAGTCAATAATGTCGGTCGATTAATTTTATTTGTTACAGATAGCGATATTTTTTTCTAGTGTGTGTAATTCATTCTTTATTTTTTTTATTAAGCTACGAATTCTCAGCTGAGGCATATTTAGCTATAAAATTATATAAAATAAATGATTATCAAAACAAAAATAAACATATTATATTCGGGGAAAATGTTGTGGAGAGTATTAGGAAAAAAATGATTCCATCTCTTCTCAGAAGTGCTTAGAGGAGTGAAATCACTAATTTATTATAATTTTGATGTCGTTATAATAACCGGAATACGTATTGACTAATAAACTAATCTATTGAATAAAATATATTATCATTTTGTAAAATTAATTTTTAATTTAACTAATTAGCTAAATACAAACTCAATTAAGAAATTGATAATAATACGCTCACTGCAAGCTTTGTGGTATAGATATTTACTATATACAGAAAAGCAGTGTGTATATTATATTGTACATACTTATATGTACTATAAATCTGTTTCCAAAAGTAGCGCGAAAACAGTTTTCAAAAAATTCAAACTTCATAGCGAGAGAAATTATCTCACGTTTCACTTCATTCGCCGTTCGGTACGGGAATTTCCCGTGCAGGAAATACAAAATAGAGGCCGCTTCATCTAAGAATTCTTGTTAGTCATACATTATCTTTACCTGCATAAAAATATTACTTATACTATTATACAGATCAATAAGCAACTGCTCGTCGCTCCCTATTAAAAAAGTCGGATCTGAAATTTTGTCATTTTCGGATTATTATGTAAAAGTTATTTAAACACTTTAAACATTTATACCACAAGTTTTTTTGTTTGTTTGAAAAATTTTGAGATATTCAAGTTAAAAATGACGGATCTACCGAGAGTGTCCGAATAACAATGTCGGTTATTACCAACCGACATTTTTGGCTGGGCGTGGGTGAGCAAGATGCGTCGGATCTGACAGTTGCTGCGCGTGGGTGAGCAAGATGCGTCGGATCTGACAGTTGCTGCTATGTTCACCGGACAAACGGATGTTTTTATAAACGTTTTGAAAAGTTTATATAACCCGTATTTTTTATTCATTATGGCAAGCAATAGGTCACAAAGGATATTTGATGAAACATCTTTGATTGCTCGTACTGAAAAATAGCATTTTGCAGATCCGACTTTTTTAATAGGGACCGACGTGCTAATCACTAAAAAACGCTTCAAGCGAGGCTCGGAATTGTGGTACTGTCAGACAAATTTTGTCGTTACGGCAGGATTTATTTAATCCTACAGCGCTAACACAAGACCAATATAATTATTTATTATGCGCTGCAAGTTTGACATGGACATCTCGCTGAACCAAAGAAAATGGCGTGATTGTGTACTTTCCTTACACTCAGAGGAGCGTGACGTATTTTTACAATACAGCAAAATGAAAAGAGGGAGGTTGATCACAGACTTATCGTTAGAAGATTGTGGGTTCGATTCTCAGTGAGGTCATAATACAATTATATAATTTTTTAATAGCCTGGGTGTTAACTTAATTATTATATTATACTTAAACTACTGTTATTAGTCCCCATGGCATGGTATAGTGATAACAATAATATAAATATTTGTATTTACAAAATATTTACGACAACGTCCATTTAGAAGTATAACAAATGGGCACCTATTAAATAGATTAGAAATACAAAAAATCGTTGTGTAATCAACACGTTAGAAAACATTTAAAATAACAATAATGTATGAGTCGTCAATATATTTAATTTTATATAAAGTATAATAATTGATAAGGTATACTGACCATTATATTATAAAAAATAGGCAAATTGTATTTTTTTCGTACTTTATCCATGATTATGGTAGATTATCGTCGCTGTAGGATTGGTTTTTCGAATAGACCAAATGTAAAATGTTCAGGAGATGAAAAACAAATTACATTATCCTATATTTAATACATGAAGGTATTTAAATTGTTGTTTTTACAGCATATGAATGCTGTTTACATTACAAAGCAATTTAAAAAAAAGGATGATTCTGGTCCATTTAGATACAAAAAATCATTCTGCATGAAAAGGTCGATTTCGACAAAAACGGATATTCGACAAACCAATCATATAGCGACGTTATATTTTTACACACTTATAATCTTCATAACAATGATGTCTTTAATAATTTTTGTATATGGTGAATACTGAATTATTAAATTATTATAAATTGGCATCTAATATATGCTAAACTGTTAAAAACGTTGTGTATATTGTGCAGATTAGATATTGTGCTCGTATTTTTTTTTGAAGATGCAAGACTTATAATATCTTGAAAAGAGCACTGGCACTTTCAAGCAATATTCAAATAATATTGTTCATCGTTAATTTATTGAAACATGTATTTAGAATCTTTGTTATGTGAATATAATAAATACGTCAATTAATTAAATAATAAAAAACACCGGAATCATTACGTGACATCGACTCTATCCGAAGCTGAATGTATCGCGAATCGGGAAACTCCCCAGCATCCTTAACACTTGATGGAACAAATCCGACGGCGGGCGTCGAAATTCGACGCTCGTCTCACGTCACGAAATTATTTCGTATTCAAAGTAAACTCGGAGAGGCGGGATTTTTCTGAACCCGACGATGTGTGACTTGAAAGCTTTTTATTGTTTATTTTTGGCGTGCTGAAAGGTAAAGGAACATTGTTTGAATTTTATCTTTTAATGTATTTATAAAGGATTTTTTCAACGCGAAGAGAAATGTGTTGTATAGCTCTTAGTGCGAAATTTTTAAATTCAAGATTTATTCGAAAATATTTCTCGGCAAATATTAAAGAATAAAATGTAGAACCGAAGTAAACCACCGAATGGGTACAGAAAAATCGGTAGCGAATGGTGGTGGTAGGCTGTTAAGATCCACCATAAAAAATGCACATTAAACTTCCGTACGTATTTGTTTTTATTGAACTAACACTACAATTTACAGATGATGTTGGTAAGTTTTTAAAAATCAATTAAACCGTGTCTAAACCAAACCATTATAGTTTTGGTATACTTTGGGCGATATGACAAAATTGTGCACACTTTTTCATTTATACTTATTAATTTATTTTCGTTGGATTAAGAATACATATTACGCATATTGTTGGCTCGTTTTTTTTTAAATTAAGTAAAGCCCTGCCTAAACCAAATTATAATAGATAACAAATATTATTCTATCTATAAAATATCTAAAGTTATGTATGATTTAATTGCATGATTACTTATAGATATTTTATAAATATGTGAGTACCTAACTTTTGAATATTATCTATTATGGCTTGGTTTTCGCAGGGTTTAGTTGAATTTTAAAAACTAACCTAAACGATCTGTAAATTGTAGTCTGATTTCAATAAAACAGATACGTATGACCGACAAAATGTAGTATGTATTATTTATGGCGGATCTTAATAGCCATTTCCACAATTCGCCACTCAGAAAAATATTCGATGAAGCAAAAGTTTATGGATTAATATAAAGAAATTATTCACATGCTCACAAAAAATGGTTCAAATGTGTTTATATACTTCGGGAATAAACGCAATGGACACACTATTATTACATTTAATAGTTATTTTACGTGTTAGTATAATGCATCGTTGTGGACTGGATAACTTGAAGAGATTGGAGGTTTTGGGTAGCCTTCAGAGAAGGCGAAGAAGAAGAAGAGCGACCAAGTGACGGAGTTTACTGCGGGCAGTATTCACTTTGCCCTGAGATAGGAAGAGAATCGAGAGGGGTGAAATTCAAGATAGTCACGATTCTCAGCCACGAGGGAACGATAAAATAGAAACCTGAAATAGGAGAAATAATTCCTCTACAAATCTAATCTTCCGGTGGTATTTGGAAGTTGAATTAGAGGTTACGGGATCAACGAGATAATTAAAGCCGTAATTACCAAGCTGTAAAACTAACTGCTATTGGTAATGCCAATTGGGTGAGTAGCAACTGCGTTCAACCAAATTGATTCGGGTATTGATATATTTCACGTATCTGAGGATGAATTTAGGTGGACGTTGTTTTATAAATTTTTAGCATATGGTAATAGGTAACTCTATAATATATATATATATATATAACTTGAAAAAACCTCAGCTATATACCTACTAGAAAAAATATTGGCGCGATACCAGTAGATATACGGGTTAAAATCCTGTCAGGCGTCGTATTTTTTTTTCAAATCGTCGCCGTAGATGTCAAGGGAATCAAGCCACAAATTTGGCCAAAATGAGTTAAGTACACAAAAGCATTTTAAAACCATCAAAGATGCCGTGGTCAATGGATTTGAGCCACAAAAAGCCCTATGTATGAGTATTTTGTAAATTGCCAATAGACCTAGCACACATACATTAAAGCAGTCAATGACGACAAGCCGCATAAGTCTTTTGACTTCCGAATAATTTCACATGATTATGTGGCTTAACGCTGTTGACCACTGGGACTTCCCGCTCAATCTGTGGCCAGGTACGCACGCCTCGGCTCACATTCGACAAAGATTTATAGTGTTGTCTTGCTCTAACTCAGCATAAGAAACAGAGAAAACTGAGTTTAGCGAGTCGGGTTATTCACGCCAGCACCTGTATCGTGTCATAGTATTCATAGTAACATTGCGGTCAGTTTATTTAGTGATCTTCTTTTTTCTTTGGGTTTGCGACTGTAAGCGTTTTTATTCACTGTATTTAGTGTGATTGTTGTATTCAGTTGTGATTCAGTGAGAAAAGGTGATAAACAATGAACTATTCACGTGGGAGACTAATGGTTGCAGCCGTTTTAAATTCTACTAATCAACATACCCGTAAAGGTAAGTGTCGATGAAATATTGAGCTAAAAATACTTACTAGTTAAAAATGTTGATTCAGGCTGCTATGACAGCAATGAATAATGTGTGCGCAAGCTGTATTAGTTTTATTTCTTTTACAGACTCTCACGGGAATGCCGTACAAGCTGGATGTGCAGACCTCGAGCTGAATATGCAAGCTCCGGACAAGATTGCTGGTCCAGCCATATATACAGAGCTCCAAAATGTCTCTCCAAGCACACACGTGGGAGGTCAATATTTTAATTTGTTGGTTATCAATAATTGTTGGTTTGATTAAAACCTGTGACCATCAGAGAGTCATTTGCTAATAACAAATTATTATTAATATGTATCTTGGTAGTTTCAAAGAAATAAACTACTTTGTTTTGTTTTACAGATTGGAACGTCAACCTGGCACCAACACTACTAGATTCAAATGAGTCATGCCAGCAGGAACCTGCATATTATCAACACAACATTAATGTTTCAGGAACTTATACTTATGAAATAACCGAGAGCAACCATAGTAACAATCCTGTATCATCCATCCCCACTCCTACAGATCAGACTACATATGATTTAAGTAGGTAACGTAAGCGAAACCCAAAAATGTGGAAGCGGAATTCACAAAAGATGTTGAGAATGGCAGGCAGCGAATATCAAAGCAGATCCGGAAAAAAAATTCGAGCAAGGGCGATTAGAGAAGTTAACTGTAAGTGCCATTATAAATGCACATCCAAAATAGGAAAACCACAGCGGGAGCAAATGTTGGCCGACTATCTGAGTCTGGATTCCGAGAGAGCAAGATGGGCCTTCATTGGTAACAGTGTAAATCGTATTCCAGTGAAACGAAGGTACCATGGAGACTGCACCAAACGAGAGTATACCTTGCAATACTCTGTGATGTGTAATGAACTGAGAGCCCACGTGTGCAAACAGTTCTTTTTGGCGACATATGACATCTCGAGCAAAAAAGTTGAAAATGCAATGAAAAAGTTGACTCCTTCAGGTGTCACTGATATAGGTCGGAGAGGTCACAAAGAACCGCCCAACAAAAAACCAGAGGAAGTGAGGAACATAATCAGGGACCACATCAAATCGTTGCCCGTAGTTGCTTCCCATTACTGCCGGAGCAGCAGTAAGAGAAAATACTTGCTTTCTGGTTTGAGCGAGACTCGTATCTACATGGACTATGTAGAGTATTGCAAAGAACATAATATTGAACCAGAAAAGCACGGCTTCTACAAATCGATCTTTGTCACAGAATTTAACTACGGCTTTCACACTCCTAAAAAGGATCAGTGTGACTTTTGTACTCAGTACAAGAACAAGTCAGACGAAGAGAAGGCAAAAGACGAGGAGGAATACAAACTGCACTTGACTCGAAAAGAGGAAGCGAGAGAACACAAAAAAATAGACAAGGCCCAAGTTATGTGTGATCCAACAATTAGTTGCTTTACCATGGATCTGGAAAAAATATTGTTGACTCCAAGTTTGCAAGTAGGACAGTTGTATTATACCAAAAAGCTGAAAACCTACAATTTCACAGTGTATGACCTGGCTACTAGACAAGCGACGAACTATATGTGGCATGAAGGTGCAGATACAAAGGGTGCTTCGGAGGTCGCCACGTGCCTGTGGAAGCTCTTGGTTTCAGTAGGCCCCAAAAAAGAAGTAACTCTGTATTCGGATACAGCTTCAGGTCAAAATCGCAACTCAGTTGTATCTACAATGTTCTTACGTGCCGTGAAACAGCTGCCCATCAACACAATAAATCAAAAGTTTATGGAATCAGGGCACTCAGAAATGGAGTGCGATTCTGTGCACTCCACAATAGAGGCCCGAGGAAGGAAAGTGGACGTATTCACACCAGAAGGATGGTATATGGTCGCCCGTACCGCGAAAACTAGTAACCCCTACCATAAGGTTGTGGAAATGGAATATTCTGACTTCTTGGATTACAAGAAATATTGCAGTCACGTGATGACCAATAAAACTCTGTCGGAAAATGGAGACAAAATAAAGTGGCTAAAGGTAAAGTGGTTCCAATATCGCAAGGGTGAACCCACGACAATCTTTTATAAATACCAATTGAGCCAGAATAACTTTGAGTCACTACAAATCCTGCGAAGACGGCATCGAAACGTACTTACCCTAGAAGTACCAAGGCTGTACAGTTCCAAACCTAGAATTGACCAAGGTAAACTAAAAGATCTGTCAAAACTATGCCAAAAAGGTAGCATTCCGTCCACCTATCACGACTTCTATACAAAGTTGGAGCCTGAAGATGGTCCAATTCAGAAAAACAGCAGCTCAGAGAGCGATGGAGATGATTAAAATGTGTGTCTAGTTTTATTGTAACTTAATTGTAATTAAGTATATATTTTTTTCTTTTATTTTGTTAACTGTCAATTCATGGTGTAACTGCATTGTATTGTTGTTTTAATTTAATAAAACGCATTTTTTTTGTAGTACTTATTCCACTTTTAATCAATAAATTAGGACTGGTTTCGTCCGCCTCATAGGGACATTTTCAACTGAAATGAACAAGTTGAAGATGTCCCTCTGAGGCGGACGAAACTGGTCCTAATTTATTGATTAAAAGTGGAATAAGTACTACACAAAAAAGCGTTTTATTAAATTAAAACAACAATGTAATTATATTTTTGAAAAGCTAACTTTTTGTTTAGAAACGACTATGTTCACATACTGAATGAAATTAGGTAAATTCTAGGTTAAGGTGGGCACCATAAAAGGTCAATAATAGACTTTCCTTTAGAGTATATCCACAAAATTTCAGTGCTTTGTCCACAAATTCTCAGTGTTCAACAGGCATAAGAGGCCTAACTCTTTTGACTACCGCACAAGTATGCCAACTGTACATGTCAATATTCAATGGTCAAGAGATATAACACACATAACTTTTAAAATACTATTTTTTTTAGTTATTCATTCAAAATCATAAACAGATAATATCACAAAGTATATACGTTCAAAGTTTCACGATTCTATCTTTAAAAATAAAAAAATTCACACAAAAACTGTTCCTTCTTTTGTCACACAAAATCTTTGCGCGCCGATTTCTCAGCTTTATGGTTTTGTGGACTGGCTCCCTTGACATCTACGGCGACGAAATGTGATTTTTTCTAGTAGGTATATATCTGAGGTGTTTTCAAGTTATGTATGTTCTATAATTATGGAGTGTTACATTCTCAAATCTTATGAATTAATCGTTGAATAAAAGAAATGGTTTATTACAACTCTACATGAAGCGCCTAGTTTCAAAAGCCCCTAAAACGGTTTTTGAAATATTTTGAGTTAGATATGTATTTAAATGGATGTTACCTATATGATGGCCAAAGATTGAACTTTAAAAAAACGCCAAAAACCGTCAATACGTATGATCAAAAATTGGGGTAAATTTCAAATTTCAACCGCTAAAATGGTTGGGTGTGCTTTTCAAATACCCCTAAAATGGAAAGGCAAAATACTCTTTAAAATGTAACAAATTAAAAAATAAATACACAAAGTTCACAGATTAAATAGATTTGATTTTTTCTCATTTTTCTCAAAACTACCTAAAATTGTTTTTATCATTTTTCTCAAAACCATCTAAAATCGTTTGAGGGGCTTTTGAAACTAGGCGCTTCACATGTAATAGTTATTTTATAATTTAAATTCTTCGAATGAAAACAATTCAAACGGTACATTTAACTAGCTAATTATAAAATGTTACGATATGACATGAGCTACGTTAAATTTAGACAAACGATTGAAGCGATTCGTGTATTCGTTCAGAACGAAACGATGTCACTGTACATTTCTCGTCACATCACATTTCCAAATACAACATGCTTTATAATGTTCCTACGGTACGAGAAACTAGTGCAAAGTCCTATCTATACATTTCAAATAATTATTTACAGTTTTCTTCTTAGGAAACAATTTTAACAACGTATACAACGTTGAAACTGCTAGCAAAGAACTAACCTTTAGCGATTATGCATTTACAATAATTGAGTTGCCTAGAGTCATAACTCACATATCCAAAAAATCGAGTTTGAGATAATCACATAAAACCACCAGTTTTTTTGTAATTAGAAGAAAATTATTGAACTCTTTTGAGTATTAATGAGTGAGTGGGTCGATTAACATTATTTTTAAAAGGTTATATATAATACTAATAAGGCTGCAGAGAAAACAGGAACTCTATAGAGAAATAGAGCCCCTGATTGGTTAGAAAGGCCTTAATGACAGAACTCACATTATTGAACAGTTATATTTGTCATCGATTTTCACATTGTTTAAATTAAAGTGACTATTGATAGGCAACTATTTTTCTTTCTATGGATTAATGTCTTTATAATCATTTGGTATAAATGATAAAATTCAATTAGAGAATTAAATAAAAACCAATACATAATATGACCAACAATATTTAATGTGCACTATTTATGACGGATCTGAACAGCCTACTTCCACCCTTTGCTACTGCTGTATTCTCAGATATAACGATACGGTCTACGACTGAACAAACATTACTCTTTTATTGTATTGATATATTTTATAATATGGTCATAAAATGTTAATTTCTAAGATGAGAAAAGACGAGATATACCTACGTTTTTCATATACATGTTTTTCATTCACGACTTCCACATAATACTCGGGATATTTTCTTCAAAAATAATTTCACTTAAATAATTACTCTGACCTTGAAAAAATACTCAAAATAGATCTCGGAAAAGAATCTTAATGGAAAGAGCTTTAGGGTGCCGAAGATACGCTAGAAAGACAGTGTGAAGAGGGGTGCAAGAATTCTAGTCAATGTCAAGGACTACAATAACTCCGAGCTGGCTAGAGGAGATATAGATTCAGAAATAACGTAAGAAATATTATTCGGTTTTGGCACTTGGTAATGTCACGTCCACGGCAGAACTCGTGTAGTATGTACAAGTGTACCTATTTTATAGTACTATTTCGCTCCTGTATCGGCCATTCAACGCGACATTCTGTGCTCAGTCACTCGCCTCGCGTGGCAATATGAAATCATATTGGAAACGTTTCAACAGACTATAAACCACAAGTTACGAAAAGCGATGGATACTTTTCAAATAAAAAATAAAAACGAGTAATCTGAAAATAAAATTGCTACTTAATTCTGTGGTATTCTGGTTCGCCGGAAGAAAGTTGCACGTGAAAGACAGTAGTAGTCTTTCATAATGATGGACGAGGCGAGAATTTATTTACTGTTTCAAATAACTACAAGGATACAATCGATGCAATATAATTAATATAACGGCAATTCGGTGCGATGTGTCTTTAACGGAAACTTGTAATCGAGTGACATGTCCAATTGATTCTGACCTGCAATTATTGACCGGCGCACAATGAAATAATATGTTAAAATGATTATGACATAATATTAATTCGTATATATATATATCGTATATATTAATAAAATTGCGGATCCGCTATTTCGTAAAAATACGAAATCGTGATATTAGATATAGGTACGTGAAAAATTAATATTTTATAAAAGTAATATCTTAATTGAGATCTAGGTCAAAGGAATTCGATGACAGCCATAATTCTAATACATTAACGCCTCACTGGAAGAAGATCGACTATTTTTACCAACTGATAGTCTCTGAAGGTCTAGATCAGGGAGTAAGTACAAAAAGTAATATAAAAAGTCCTCAATAGACTGTGAAACATGGCATGAGATTATAATAAAATAGTGAATTTCTGTTTAATAAACGTACATAATACAGAAAAATGTAAAGCATGACAAATTTGTCTTCAATATTTATTTACTAGCATCGGTTTTGTAATTTTGCGGTGGAATCAGAAAAACTCAGTTTTGCGTGATTTTTAAAACTAAAGTTAAATGAAAGTTTCCTAAAGCTCCATCGAAGACAAATGATAATACCTTATCTTGTACCTATCGATACGTTTTTAATATTATTATTATTCTCTTTTGATCTATGATCATGCTCATTAATTGTCAGTGCTTTTCAAAATCTACAGGTGTAGAATTTTGCGAAATATCTTGGCACCGTCTGATGATATCTCTATAATCATAACCTGTTTCTTGGGCCTAGATTAGTCAGATTAATCAAACCCCAACTTCTGCGAAAGGGCCAGTCAGGTGATACGTCTGAATAAACAAGCAACAATTGCGACGTTAAAAGACCCATAAGGAAAACGGAGGCTTTTGTAGTTTACCGAAAACCTTGCGAGTATTGTAAGTAACTGACTAGAGAAGAAATTCTTTATTTACAAAATAATGACACGTATAAAAGTTACTCACCCTTTTGGTGGCCAAGTATTATTGCAGTACAATGAATGCAACCTAAAGATACATCCCCACTGTCAGCAGAAGCAGAATATGTTTGTAGATTGCAGACAGTATTGTGAGGAACTGAGTCACAATTGAAGGATTTTCTCAATGTTCGTGATGTGTAAGAGTAAATCACGACATTCCTTTAATATTATGTAGTTTTAATTACATTATATAATTATGTGTTTTGATTTGTATATCTGTGTGTCTGCAACGTATGAGACAAAACATATATAAACGCGTAGCATAGAGCAAGACTAGAAGAAGACGTATTAAAAGGGGTATGGTGGGAGAAAACATACTCGCAAACACAAATTCTAATTTTGAAAAATAAACTGACACGCAAATAAAGAAGTCGTTTATTTTAATTCGATCATGAAAGAAAACAACTGCTATGATACTCTCATAATAGTTTGACAGTTGCTTATAGTGCAGTACTAGCATATCGAATAGGTACAAATAGGTAGGTAATACAGATTGACGGAAACGTATAAAGAAGTATGGTGCCGGAAAGGATACATAATTTCATAGTTTAGTCTGTAAGCAATATATTTCGGAGTGATCATTTCCTCAGTTTTGATGGTGACAACGGCGAAGGAATAACCATGTTTATTTAGGTACTTGTTATTATTCTATTTGTTCAATATTAATTTTATTTTATTTTATTACTTTATGTCTTTGTAGTTACGAGGGGAGTATCCAGAACAGAAGATAATATGAATAATTACAAGATAAAAATAACTTTTTATATACCTACCAGGTTTTTAAATTTTCTATTGAATCATATATAAACTTGACTTGACTAGCTTAAACGATCAAAAAATTTGTACTTCATAGAAATAATACTGAAATGTCATTTTGACATTCATATTGATTTCCATAGTAACGCACGTATATATTAATAATTAAGTTGCTAGAACCACCCCTTTAGCAACCAATAATAGTGGATTGGATTACAGATTTCTTCCGAAATAACTTTTCATACAAAACAGAATTAACTGAAAATGAATTCAATTCTACTTAAAGATGGCTAAAAGTATTAAAAGAATGCATTGGCATCATGTTATGAAATATTCTAAAAGTTTTAAATGTCTAGCTAGTCGGGAAGTTGGTTAAAAAATGATTGCAAGATTTGTACTGGATAAACAACCGCCGGACAAACAAGAATACGAGCTAAGAAAAACGTGGTAATAATAAAATGTGGAAACACTCAGACGATACCACAAAGTGTGAATGCAATGCTGAGGAAACTACGGAACACGCGATGGTCTAAGGACGAAGAGTTGAAAGCCAATTGTGTGGTCATAAAAAAGCCACACATCCACCGATGTTTAAGCTCATCTCTCGCATGACGGAAGAAGAAAACGCTTAGAAACATATTGACTGCGTGATCTGCAAACCAGCTAACTGCATTTTTGACAAAAAATGAGATTTTGATGGCATTTTATTATAAACCATGTTTTCTATGCTCATAAAAAATTTCAAATCGCTAAACCTATAAATAAATGCGTTATCCTTCTTCACACAAAAAAGCCAACTGCAGGTGTCAAATTTCCGATATGCATCAACTCCACTCTTTATATAATTAAATATATATATATATATATATATAAAAGAGAAGCAAAAATAGTGTATTAATAATGATTCATAGTGCAGCTTATTTATAAAAAAGAAATCTGTAAAGAAGTGTATTTTTGGAATTGTTTAATTCCGCTCAATAGTTAAATTATTAGGTTTTTTCTCCTTCCTGAATAATTTCCAAAAATGCAGATTAAGAAATCGATATTACGTCTTATTCTAGTACTTATAAACGTTTTACAATATGATATAATCAACAATTTAAATCAATTGATCTATTTACAATTATTTTAAGACTGTATTGGGCTGACACAATTATTTATTATTTATTACAGTAGCACATCTGCAGTAATCAGATATTTAGGTGCCATTGTGACACAAAATTGACCCTCTCTCGAGAAGAAAATCACAATGTGACCGTATACCGTATTGAACGGCGATACACAAATTTACTTTTAGTGCAAATAACATAAAAAAAATAATCCAGATGGACGGACAATGGTGAGGGATCGGACAGTACACCGTGCGACAATTCGTCGACGTAATGTTTGGAGACGAAGATTTTTTTTATTAGTAAATTGATGTACTTATATATTTTTAAACATACATAATTTTGAAAACACTCAAATATAAATATATCTTTTTTTTAAACAGCGAGACACCCGGCAGGATCAAACCTGCGTCTCTTGGGTATCGCGCCCTGTGCATTTACATTCTTAAAATTTTGTGAATTATTCGTTGAATAAAAGAAATAGTTAATTAGAAATAAGGTTTTAGTCGATAAATATTTTGTTGTTATCAATGGGTACTATAGATCCACCAGTATAAATTGTCAGCTCAGTCAGGGCACCACATGCTAACATTTGATATTATATCATTCAATACTTTTTATACCTACTATGGTGAGCTTAGTTCTAAATTCGGACACCTGACGATTAATGATGGTATATCTATACCTTGCCTTAATTCTAGCTCTGAATTCTTTTGATAGCGCTTCCATTCAACGTCCTTAAAAATAGCCTATCTTTCTTCCTAATAATCACATCGATCCGAACATTTACTAATCAATTCTTAAATAAAAGGTGGGAAATGTGAAAAAACATGGGCGTCGTCGATTTATTGTTTCAGATAATGGAACTTAAACAAAGTTTCAGTACGCGTTGTCGTTTTGCATGAGTAGCGATTGGAGGGTACGGGATCTTGCGAACAATCAGGAGGGATGGGAGACTGACCTCTGAAGGTGGCCAAGGGGCGGAGTCCCATTAGTAGTTATCAAAGTTGCATTCATTCAAATTAGCATAATATTATATAAGTTAGTTTAAAAAGATGTTTACAAGTATCACGTTATAAAATTTGGTAAACAACCGCTATTGTATTATTACTTAGGTAATTTTTTATCACTATCAGTCTACGCTATTGGTATATTTGTTATTTCAGAACGAAGTCATTTTACGACTTACGGTGACCAATAATGATGAGATATCATATAGAGAGGGTCCGGCGAATTTGTCGCCAGGGTCGCGCGACCCTTCAAATTAATAATGGGGTCGTAACAAACGAGGGTTGGCAGTTTTTTTCTTGATTTGTTTACCAAACTTTTCTCTTGGGGATTTTTTATTATAAAATGAGGCGACAACTAGGAATATTTGATACGAGGTCATTTTGAGTAACGAGGGTGACAACGGCCAGGGGTTTATTTAATTCTTGATTAATATTGCAAAAAAACTGACTTCTCCGCGCGACATTGACTACTTTGCGATTATTTTTCAGTAAGGTTATTCCAGAAAAAAACAATGTATTTGCTACGGCCGTGGATGCATCGATAGAATTTATTGATCTTTAAAAATACGGCGATTTTACATCAACATAGGTTTTACTTTCTTTAGTTGTGTTAACTGTCAATACATTCATGTTAAAAATGCATTGTATTATTAATTAAATTTAATAAAACGCAAATCGTTATCGTACTTATTCCACTTTTAATAAACAAATCTGGACCGGTTTTGTCCGCCTCAGAGGGAAATTTTCAACAGAGTTTTTGGTAGATTTAACACCCACGAAGTTCTTACTTTCTTTTATTATATAAACTGTCAATTTATGGATAAAATAAGTGTAGAACAAGTACCTACGATAAAAATTTGCGTTTAATTAATTTGAATCAATAATAGATCTTACTATTCACAACGCGATATTAATTTATATACGTCCATATCCGCTTCTTATGTCCCCTTTCTTTTTACGCCTTTTCTGGGCACGCCAGCATCTCATAACTACACCAAAGACAATTAAAAAAAAATTTACAGGAAGCTAGGTGAGAACCGCGCCAATTTTCATAGCCGATGTTGACAAACAAGATTAATTAAACAACGAAAACTTAACCTGACCTAACCTAACAAATAATCCAGTATATCGGCTATTTTCAAATATTGTTTGCCGCTGGCTTCCTGCAAACCGACAAGAACCAAAAAATCTTCTATAGGGATGCAGCCTAAATGTTTGAAATTGAAGCAAAAAAAGAACCACTAGTCCCAGGCGCGTATACAAAAAAATGGTTTGGAGTGGTCAATATATCCATAATATTTTTTATTGATTTTGGGGGGGGGGGTTAAGAAAATCTAGACTGATCTAAGCAAGACAGAGAGAATACATATTAATCATACACGTATAAACGCAAGTTCTAAATTTGAAAAATCGGAGAAATCATTTATTTTAATAGGGTCGTGAAAAAAAAATGTAACTCTCATAATAGTTTGACAGATGCTTACAGTGCGGTAAATAACATATGACTTGGTTTGGGTATCGGAAATTATTGTGTTAATCAAAGAATTTAAGGGTAATTATAATAAGCAACGAATTATAATTGAAAAAGAACCATCACCATTTGACGAATGAACGAGTTCAGTGATGGCGTGTTCAGTTAAGTCAGGAGACTAAAAAGACTCTGCCAGGTTGATGTAGCAGCTCACAGACAAATAAGTTTGATAGAACAGAACAAAGACAGTAACATCAAAGATAAACGTAAACGTATGAGAGTAAAGAAGATGAGGAGAAGATATTTGCAAATGTTCACAGATGGTACTACCACATGGTGATATTTGGTAGTTTTATAATATTCATTATCTACAATGTAGATAACAGATTTTCTTAAAATGTGTTTCGTCGAAATATCTGTAACATTTTACAGTTTCTAATATAAAACATAATACGTCAGTTTTAGTTTTTGAAATAATAAAACACACCGTTTATGTACCGTAAAACGTTAATCTTTAATGAGTTTTTATACGTTGCTTATAAAACTGAACACGTTTTTGCAGTAAAAATTTGAAACCCCGTCATTTTTAAATCATAGCTTTCATAAAAAATACGACTGATCCTCTGATTGGATTTTTAATATGGGATTAGGCTTGGGTATACTAACATTACATACATTATATTATTAGCATGTACATATTATTATTCATAATATAGGTAAATAATTAATGTACCTAATATTTTATAATATATTAAATTACATATTGTTAAACGAGATAAGATGTAATGGCATGTCTTTTAACATACTTTATAATAACTTTAATTGGGCATATAATGTGTATATCTATCATTGAAACTGTCAACGGATTTTTCATTTATTTTTCGTATATGCAGGGACTGCTTGGATGTTGTGAAGAAAGAATTTATTTATCGTTAAAGGAAGAAATAAATTCAATGATAAAGATGACAGAGTACTGTTATAATCGCAGGTACAGATGTACTGATGAGATTGACTATATTATTGAACTGACGCGCGATATACCGAGATGATAACCAAGAGACTAGATTTGAAATGAGTAGTGCGCCTAGTGACGGACTCGAGTAGAGTGAGGATTTATGGATTGTCCTTGCTATTTATACAAATGCAGTTTATATATTATAAGAGACATTGTCGAAAATTGACAAAACATAATAAACCTTATTGATCTAAATTATGATTGAAGAAATACGTTGTTTTGTTTTGACAACAAAACATAAATATAAAGTGTGCCATCCTTATAATACTGAGTGATATGATTGTTAGATACTCATGACGATGGCGTTGTTGCTATGTGTTTTACATTTGAAATGTGTGTTTAATTATCGTATTTTTTTTTCATAGTCTCTATAATCCGATGTGAATCTTGGCTATCTCATAGAGTCTTTGAGTTCATCCTCTGAGTAAAAATATATATGCCAACTCTTAGATTCGAAACCAAGACCCATGACTATATATAAGTATAATATATTACAAAGAGTATTTTAGTATATTGGGAATATTTTTGATCTTGTACATTGGACACAGTTTCGACCTTTTTTGTCATTAATTGTCATTGCTATTCTGTATCACTTTTCCAATCTCCTACAAAGTTTCAATTTGTCACTTGCGCCCTTTTTGGTCAGCAGTCTCGACATAATATGAAAGTATACGAATTTTGGATAATTTAAATACAATTTCCTTCAAGCACCCCCCAAGTTGAGGGTATTGAATAGAAAATTTAACTTGGAGCCCGACCATTTGCATTTTTCCTGACCTCGTTCACCGTGACCCCAGCACCGACATCGAATAAACGTCCACCCCAGAATTATTTGTATGACATGCCCCCGCCCGCCGTACAAAATGTCCCTACTTTGCCCTTTTTACGTATCGAATGATGGACCCTTCTGCCTTTATTATTATTACCATGTGTATTACAAGATGGACCGGTCCAATCGCACGTCTGGGGATCCTGTTTATTTCTTAATTCAATCCAAAGCTTTGGGGGTTGGGATTCCCAGTTATCACCCCCCTCTTCTTGAACTCGATTAAATATGGGTGAGTGTAATTCAATCCGAAACAAGTATATTATTCTATTCAAAGAATGAAAGTTATTTTATGCATTTCAAATTTTGAATCAGAAGAAATACATTGTGAATGTCGAATATGAGTGAATTTTTTTTTTCTTATTTCTTATTTGTTGTGAGTATTGAGGTCCTCCAACAAACGAAAAATGCATAGTAATAAAATCAGAAACAGACAGATTCATCACTGCGTCCATCTTACTCCCGATAAACCTAATTTACCAATATATCCACCTGCACCATACCTTATCACGAGGAAATTAATCAATAAAAGTCTAAAACATCTAAAGTTTTATTTGTTAATATTGGCGGTTATCTTTTGTGATTTTTTAATAAACGCAGCTATTAATTTCTGTAAATAGTTAAATACCGTCTAGTATAAAGATCCGTCAAAATGCTAATCGCACTTGCTAATAATTTTAATTAAACTATTTCTTTTTATTAAAATAATAAATTACAAAAACATACAAAATTCGGAATACCTCAGAAATACACCTATAAGATATATAACTTATTTAATATGAATAAATCAAGCAAAAATTATTCATATTCTTACATACATTTACCAACTTTTTGAGTTAGAACAATAATTGAGATATTTATTATTTTATATTTAATATTTATCACATTCTTTCCTGAATTTGTTGTTACTTAGATTACACTACCCTTAAGGAATTGGTGTCTGGAATACCTCGTCAATTGCTGGGCTTATTTATCATTCAATACTACTTAATTTTGACCCTCATGGGAGCTACTAAACATTATATTACCGGCTACCAAGAGGTGGAGCTGTAGGATTCTGACATTACATGTGAAGGAAAGACTGTATTAATGTGCAAAGTTTTTTCATCTCCGTGAAATTCTTTGTTAAAAGCTGTAATAATCTGATTCCTTCCTTAACTTGTCACTCCTAAGGGACGAATATTCGATGACATTTTGTTCTTTAATTTTTGAAGGCCTAGTAAACATCATTTAAGTAGGTACTTATAGGAATTAAGTATAATATTTTGTGAATATGACTTGGGAAGTAGCGATAAATTGACCATAAACAGAGATTTTTAATAAGATATCGAATGATGTTCATTTATTCTTCATATACGGTGAAGAAACGCTATGAGAATAACATAGTTAAATGTACGTTTTCTCTAAGAATATTATCAAGAAAGCTATCTTATTGAGATAATAGCAAAATAAAGATATATTTATTTCTACAGAATTACATTTCCTCCACGAATGATTACAATTTCTTTCAACAAAATCTGCTGCTGTAAAGGACTCATTTTATTTAATATCAAAACATCAATAGCAACTACTTAGCAGACGACGCGAAAAGTGCTTTCATTATCCGGATTTCCTTGCCCTGCTCAAAAAGCTCAAATTCAAAAGCTTATCTGCCCCGAAAAGTGACGACTTTAAAGCGAAACGATTCCATTACCAGTACGAAAATAAAATCGAACGATTTTTTCCTTGTAACAATTTTCAATAAAGTGGGGGGACCGTTATTTTATCGCTGCGATCCTTTGTATGACGTTTATTTTCCACGATTCAAAGTCAGCGACGCATCCTTTGTGGGACGCATAAAACTGCAAAACTGCAATAGGTAAACCGTACTGACTTTATTTAGTCGAAAACAACCGGTGGCATTGACTGCATGATTGAAAAAAATATATATAAAAGGGGCTCGGACGAATGACAGACGGTTTTGTCGTTATGGGGGAGAGGTGGGACTATTCGAGCCTAGGGGGAAAAATGATAAGGAACAAGTATCGGGATTGTTTTTGCGAACACAACATGTTTATTGATTTTATGACGACTCCCCAGTTGTGTGTTTTTTGACATACAGTTTCAAATGCATTCTGCAATCAAATGTTAAAAAGTCAAGCGGGATAATTGCATTTCGGGGTTGCCAGATTGGATATTTTCTGTCGAGCCACTTACAGTAAATATATTTTTACTATTCAGACATGCAATTTATTTCTGTGTAATTGAAAAAATGCGAACGAAACAGTGGTGGAGGATAACTACATAAGAATATTTAAGACACTTAAAAATAATTTATTAACAAGTGAAAAAAACCGTTTATCATAATTCCATCAAAAGGCTTATTTGACATTTTTTCTGAAATATTCAATGTAAATAAGTATGTTTTAAAAAAGTATTATGGGCGTACCTACAATTTTATGAACTAAATAAAAACATTATTCATCTTCTCAAGAGATTCAGTGTTTACATGATGACATTGGCGCTCACCAGGCGTACACGCAATGTACACAAAATGTAATGGGGGGGGTCCATTTCAGAAAAAAATATTGGTAAGTAATTCATTTTCGCAAATTCTAGCAGAGCCACTGGTATCCGCATTTACCCCGCCTACTAATCATTCTCGTTCTCGACGCTTCAACGGCGGAACACAGATATATTCAGAGAACATTCTCCATACTTAGACAATCAGTACTTTGAAGACCTGACCTGAAGCATTAACTACGGGTGGTTATCATTACGAGTTATTGCGACCTGTCACATCTACAAGTGGTTGTCCATTACCCATGACCTAACCATCATAATTATAATGATCGTTAGTGTCCATTTGTGGATTGTCTTTTAAACATGCTGCATAAAAATGAAATATTGGATGGTTTCACCAATCCATGAGTGCCAGACCTTACATGCCGCGGAATGCCGAGATCAGAGAACCAAATCATCCGGGTCACGATCCTTAGTTATGAAGTCAAAGATAATGATGAAGAAGAAGAAGATAAAGTATTATTCTCTTCGTATAAAACATTTGTGTTTTTTTTTCATTCCTAGTGGGGTAGACCCACATCAACTTTTGTCATAATTAGATAGGACATATAGTTTGGAGGTTAGAGCAGACGGGCGCAAATCTCAAGGAGTGCGGGTTTGAATTCCGCGGGTGTCTAGTGGTTAGGTTATATAATATTTCTTTGAGCATAATACATGTTATGTGCCAGAACAAAGAAGTAACATTTAATTATGTTTTACTTATAAAATATAAATATTTTATCAAACATCATATTTTTTAAATGTTTGAAGTACCTACCTATCTGATTGTATTGATGTATCTGTCAATATACCGAATTTAGACATTAATATATTCTGTATATTTTTGAAGCTCTTCGTCAGTCTTTATCAAGAAGAATTAAATACCTACAATACTTCAGACAGTATTGACGTTAAGAAATTCATGTACATACCCTTTGAAAAATGAGAAAAACGCAACGCCCTGCCAGAGAAGAGAAGCCAGCAAACAAGACGCGTTTCGTCCCCGCGCCGGGAGATTGCGTAGAAACGGAGACATTGATATGTTTTGGTTACATCTCAGAAATGCGATCGCGCCCCACACTCCCCCATTCGACGCGCCACCCTACGACTAGACGCGGTACTTTTCAACGCGACATTTCATCTTGTGACGTTTGAAATTTGCGATTCTCAATATTTTTAATATATTATTGTGATATGATTAGTTTAAATATAAATATATTTACATAAACAAGAAACAGAAATGCTGTCACAAAGTCAAACAAATCATTCATAAGAGCCAAGCCTGGTCTATGAGTCTAGTTTTGTATCTTTGTTTAGTTTTTAACCTACAACACGCTCATTGGTAGGACCTCCTCGAAGAATCGTAATGTAGCGATGTCACATTTTTTGTCCAAATGTGTTTTACAAAACGGAAAAAAATAGACATATGCAGATTCTAACCTCAGACATAGCTATTACCAGTCGCGTATACTACCAATATGTCATTGCCGAAATCATGTTAAAATGCTCTCAAGTATTAGGTTGTATGCTTTTAATCAACTATGCCATGGCACAATACAAACTAATTAGTACTTAGTATACATTTACAGATATCAGTATGAATTATAATATGTTCAACAATAATTAATATACTATTAAAATAATAGATACATTGTATTTTAAAAAAATATAGACCAAACTATTCCTTTTCCATGATCATTTTAATCATTCATTTATTTTCATTTATGTTCATTTAATTTAAATTATATATTATTAATATAATTCTGTAGCTGGTATTCTATTTGAAATATATACATAAGAGTAAAAATATTAGTTTCTACATTAATCTAAATTATTTAGTAATGTATAATTATAACTGTAAATATAGTGGTATAAAAAAACATCATTCATGAGATTTGCAAAACTTGATTACATTCCAAGAAGATTTGTGAAAATATTAATTACGACAAACATGTTATGGATATATTATTTATTTTATTTTGTTTTATTTTAATTATTAACTATTTTTTTATTTAACGAACAATTCACAAGATTTAAGAATGTAACATTCTAATTATTGACCATACATAATTCTGACAACACTTCTGAGAAAATAATATATTATATGAAATAGAAAAAATCCCAGAAATCTAACCTGCATCTCCCGGGTATCGTGCCCATGCACATTGGACACTAGGAGTCATACTTAATTGCAACAAATTTTAACTAATGGCTTTTAATATTTACTGAAGCGCTTTCCAAATTGAGCTACTTTTGGCGATCGGCTTTTTTATTTTAAATCACAGCAGGTATTACTTTAATTACTAACCGACGTCACAGACTCCTTCAAGACTTTTGTTGTAACTTATTAGAACTTACTGATAATTTTTAATTAACTATTTTAATAACCGGGAGATGTAGGTTCGATTCCTGTGTCTTACTATCTTCAAAAAGATTTTTTCTATTTGTTATAATATATTTTCTCAGATGTATTTTCAGAATTATTATGCATGTTCGATAGGTGTATTATATTATTATGATGAAACTATTAATTGGTATCATGCTTTGCGTCCAAACAAATAGAGAAAAAAAACAACTCGTAAATTTTTCAGATGTCGATATCAGAAATAGGCATTTTGTCACTAGTGTAAAGCAGACGTTTTGCAAGGTACCATTGTTAATTTTCGCCGTATATTACTGTGGTAATCCTTACATTATTACGGTGAATGTTTTATAAGATGCAACATTTTTCACGAACCACATGTTGTCGAGCATCATCTGAGGGGTTGTTGGCGGAAATTCAACGTTCGCAATGATGGCTGTGTAGGCATTTTTTTGGCATCCGGGATGGGGTGGCGCACCAACCCTCACTCTGCACCCTTATCTCCGCGGCGGTAGAACAGGTGGAGTATTATAAGCACACGAGAATGCGAGACCCCAAAATATCTCATTAGTTGGAATCGTGAGCTATTCTTGGAACATGAGCTATTAAATGCGACGATATCCGGGGCAAACATAGACAATAATACGCCATCTCCTTTTAGCCGTTGTCTATCATAAGTATTTCGATATTATATGAAACATAACGCGGATTGCAAGGAATGTTTTGGCGGGAATTGTGATTGGAAATTGTGATAGAAAAAATGATGACGGAATAAAATATACTGTGGAATAAAGAAACTGATTGAAAAAATATATATGAAAAATTATTGACAGCAAATATTATATCACGCTCATGTTAGACGCCCAGGTGCCATATAACTAGGCTTACCATCATGGCCCCCACATCTTGAAGCGGATCCCATTACCTATTGCTAAGGTTAAAGGCTGTGTGATGTTTGGGAATAGCGTTTCCCAAATGATGTTCGAGGGAAGATTCTTTTTAATGATTTTTTGTATTTTTTATACATCCATTATTAATCTATGGAGTTGTCGAGTATTAAATTACTTATACGATAATCAAATTTTTTTACACACAACATATTTTTAAATGATTATACTTTTGAAGGAAAATAGCGCCTTAAGGCGACTTTTTTACTTTTAGAGAAAATTTGTGATGTGTGTTTACCTCACTTATCGAGTCAACCCTCCACGCCGGGCCCCAGGTTTGAGCCGTGTCGACACAAATATGGACCCCTCCAAACTAACCCGCCCTGGACGACTTAATCGAGCGTATCACGAGACCCTTCGTTTAGATGTGAACCATCAGCAGTTGTTTACGCCTGGGAATGTCTCAGGACCAGATACCCAAGACTGAGATCGCCACGCTCTGAAGTGATCTTTGACTGAGTTTACTGTTGAACCCTGTCAGGTCCCCTCCTTGTGGGGGCCATGCTTACTATACATCCTGATTTACCCGGGTTCGGACCCTCCTCCCGAAACGCTTATATCAGTAGAAAACCCGTAGCATTAATGAATTAGTGCAATCTTCGGAGACGTACCTACAATGTTGGCTTTAATACTCTGGCGTGGCTTGCCAAAAAGACAAGACAGTGCGGATGACACAAACGGACACTAACAATCCGAATAAATTATACTTAACCGTTAGACCACGCTCGTTTATTAACCACGTGCAGAAGTGATATGAAATAATGAAATGAAATAATAATGGATATTTTTCAATATCGACCCTCCATATGTACCGTTTTTTTGTGTGCGTACCTAAATAGGATTGAAAGTGCTAAAAAAATAAATCATTAATATGGTAAAATTGAAAATATGCTTTTATTGTCTAAGTACACCTACATTTAATATTGTCTTATTTTGCTAACGTGTCTATAACTGTACAATTACATGCTTATTATAAAGATGCATATAGCTTCTTTGAAAGATGACTTTTTTCTTTTTCAAAATAGCGTTTTCGAATTTCCCGATTAGCATTTTCGTTTGCTTCGTAGCTCGGTTTTTCCTCACCAGGGGCGGTTCTTAAAAATTACGATTCGCCCTTACTGCGGCCACTAAATAGTCCGCACCTGGTGTGCTCATCAAACGCACCCCACAAAAAATGATCACAACCGTAACAACTTTCCCAGAAAATGTCTTTATTTTATAAATACAAAACTGAGTCTCAGTTATTAGATTTAAGAGACTACAGAATTTAAATATTCAATTTATGAGATTGAAATATATCATAAATTAATATTTAGGAAAGTATAAAATTCAATTAATTGGCACAAGCTTGAAAAACACTGTATCTTTATAGAGTGCGTTATTGAAGTGCCAAAAAATAATCCGGAGCGACACAAATAGTTTTATAAAATTTCGCTCTTTGACAGCTCGTGGACGCACAATACCAGTGGCGAAGACTCCATACTTAGCGATTATTTGAAGCCTCTCATCTTAAGAAAAATATTTTTAATTGCAAATTGACTTATTTAAATAATCACTTGATTATAATATTCTATAAAATAATTTATTTTGCCAATGAGAGATGCCGTATGTGTAGGAATGTATTACACAGATAATTACAAAACAATCTGCAAAGATTTTTAAAAATATACCACAGCGCGCCATCTGTCTTGACGTAAATAAAGGTCGGATTATGTTTCAAATATTTTTTAATTTTTTCACATGGACTTTACGTGACGTAGCTCCGCCCAGTCTATCGAATTGTATGAACTATGGTAAGCTCCAATCGCAAAGCCTAAAACTAAATAATTAATAATTTAAAAAAATAATTTCTATGGTGTTTAATCGAATATTAATAAATATAGACTGTTTTTAATTTATATAAAAAGAACTTTTATGTAATGATTTTTGATGTTTTGAAAAAATACGTACTTACTTAGTTTAAACTGATCGCTTAATTTTTATGTCGTCAGTGAGTTTTTGAAGTTTCATTAAATTATTGTGTCATTGTCATTAGTGTGTACCTATTCATTAGTAGTAATATCGTAATATCTTCTTATTTCTCGTAAGTATACCTGACAAGTGTATTCTTTTTATCAGATCTCCACAGCCTACCTCTTTTCAAAAGTCACCCTTCGCCACTGCACAATACTTATAGTTGATTTTCACTGTTTTTGAGTTAGCTATTGAATATGATTCTACATTTCCTTCTCCACAAAATAATAAAACTAGGTAAATCAGAAGTTAATGGGAACTATATTAGTTTTGTGTTTGAAAATATTGGATAACTTTAAAACCATAAATGCATTAAATGAATAAAATAATAGGTATATCTACAATATTCTTTCATACATTATTTAATTGTTCCCAATCAAATAAGCACAATTTTCAATTTTTATTTTAAATTATAATTTTAGCCTAGATTTATGTAAATCAAGTAGTTTAAATTTCATTTTCCCAACAATTACCAAATCTGAGTTATCTAGTTGTAGTATTGAGGTGACAATAATTATATTGTAATATATAAATAAATACATATAACTAATTAGTAAATCAACGTACTTAATGTTTGTGAAAATACATTTTTCGTATGTAAAGACTTCGCCCAGGCATTGGAAAATCATATAAGGTATTTGAAATGCTTTTCATTACGATACTTATTGTACAAGAAATGAAAATATAATTAATATTAAATTCTACAGGTTTTTTTTTTTTTTTTTTTAAAGGTTTGTCGATAGCTATTTCGGTTGTAACACCATTATCAAGACTATTCAGATAGGCCGTTTGCCTTTGCTTAAATACTATACGTGTATAGATAGAGACAGAATACATTTTCTTATTCGTTCCAGCAATATTATGAATTTTTAAATTAATCGCGAATTATCCAAAAGTAATCACATAATTAATGAAAATTTGGTGATGTATTCGTCGCCACTATTAAATATAATCTAAGCACACGATTAAGACAATTATACTAATAATATTTTAATTGATTAATAATGTCAATAAATAACCATCAAACACTGTAATTTTGATAAATTTTGAAAATTTCGATATCCATTTTAAAAAACCCACTTAGGGTTTTCAAAGTATTAATAATATTACAATTAATAATAATGTAAAAATTCATAATATTGCTGGAACGAATAAGAAAATGTATTCTGTCTCTATCTATACACATATAGTATTTAAGCAAAGGCAAACGGCCTATCTGAATAGTCTTGATAATGGTGTTACAACCGAAATAGCTATCGACAAACCTTTTTAAAAAAAAAAAAAAAACCTGTAGAATTTAATATTAATTATATTTTCATTTCTTGTAAAATGGAATTCTACCAAGTAAATGCTAACTCAATTAATGATACTTATTGTTTCTATTCACGACAAGAAAGAAATTATCAAGGATTTAATCTTGTAAGGTTATTTGAACGAATACATTATCTAGGTTACTGCAAAAATAATATAGTATCATCTCAGTAACTAAATAAATTTTTGCATTTTACTCACATTAACCTTCAAATTCACACTTTGTGTATTTAAAAAGTTAATTTTCACGGTAAGTTAACCTTCAAACGTGCTATCTTTTACCATAGCCTCTCATGACCGTGTTAACTGTTGTAGAGCGAGATAAAGTAAGTCAATAACACATTAAGAATAATAATTGAGATGCGATTATTCTAAAAAAATATATTTACCCTTATATTTACGTGATCTGTCAAATATTGTAGGTTATGTTAGAAAATTGTTTGACATTAATTTTGTACACAAAATTTCGATTCGGATAGGAAATTGATATAGATACGCACACACGGGCATACACGAACTTGACCGAGCTTCGCAAAAAAAGAGAAGTATTTAAGTGGTAGTTAAATTTTCGCCGTGTTAAAAATCATCACTGTCAAGTTTTATAGATAACCGCCATGTTTATGAAATTGCTTCCGTATTAATTTGGAGCAATGAAAATAATGGAAATGTGTTACCGTATTAATTATTAAGAATAGCTCTGCTGATATAATTCATTTTCTAAGTATTGACAATTAAACTTTGTTGGACACATGCCAGCTATATAATGGCTGCCATCTTAATAATACACATCTTTCATTTAAATTAGACACAGAAAATAGTGTAATCATCCGCTTGCCCCGTGCTCAAAAAATAATGTCAAAACTAATAATATACACTTTGACTGATGTTAAAATTAGTAGAAGCTGGTGACAAATCATTCGAGAATCTCCTCCGAGCCCACCGTGCATTTTTAAGAGATACACTTAACTTACTTTGGAAGTTTCGGACATTAAAAACTCCGCCAAAGTACTGCTGTGTTATTTTTCCCGCGCAATTATGATAATCCGGAAATGTAATCGGCGAGTAACGCAATGTACCGCGTGTAAGTGGCTCTGCCTTGCTGAATAAATTTAACAATAAAATAACTCTGTTTTAATAAAATAACGACTGCATCTTTATATATCAGACTATTGGACTATCTGGTTCCTAATTAATGATCACTGGTTTGTTCAACGAACTCTACCAGTTTGGCATAATAGAATAATTCCTCAGATGTTTATATCACGGAGCCAATCACAATCTGAGAATGTATCCAAATGTTGGTTAAAATGGGTACTACTACTCAAGTTTATTTATCCGACGTTTAGTTCGGCTGAATACTACAACTGCCCGTCAGAATCAATGAGAGTAGTGTAAAAAAATACTAGTGGAGTACTAGAAGTGAGTCAATCACAGTAATATCCAAATTTGAAAAGCTAGTGTCTTTCATATTCAGTTGTAATAAGGACCGCTATAGGACGTTGGCATTCTGGTATAGCATGAGAAAATGCAATAAGGGGGGACATGCTCGTCGAAGGTCAAAATTGAGTTTTTATTGTATTTTCAAACCATGATCCTGGACACTCCTTAAACGTTGTAGATAATCTATTTATATAATTTTGAAGCCTTATTATCCTTTATAGTTATTTTAAACATTTGATGACTGCATAAAGTATTTTTGTTACATAAAATAGTATTCTTTTAAACCTCTCGCTCTAATGTTTTAGAATATAGTCATATTTCGGTACATAACTGTGCAGTGGTGTTAAGATTTTTTTACATTTATTAATTTTTATAATCTATGTTTGAAACGCGCGTGTTTGAACATGTACCCAACCGAATTTTTTTTTATTTTTTTTTAAACGGTACATGTTCAAACACGCGCGTCAATATCATTTTACTCCCTACTTCAATTATAGTTTGTAAATTTATGGCTACGGCCGTATGTTGTAGCTTAACCACTAGGGAATGACAAAAGAAATGGCGTATTTCAAAAAAACACTACCTTATTCTTAGGTCAATAACTATTATAAAGCAATCATTGTTCATAAGATGTTTATCACACTTGAATGGTCAAAGACATAGCTTATAATAAGTATCTTTAGAATCATCTTCAAATGTGTTAATCTTGCCGATTTTTTGAATAATAAAATGCCTAATTCTTGTCAAATTTGGGATCACAGAGATTATCAATATAATTTTTTATCTTGAATATTTTACAAAAATTATCTCATAATAAATTATACTAATGGTTTCATTAATGCGTTTAAAAATTAATAAATGTAAAAAATTTTAACACCACTGCACAGTTATGTACCGAAATATGACTATATTCTAAAACATTAGAGCGAGAGGTTTAAAAGAATACTATTTTATGTAACAAAAATACTTTATGCAGTCATCAAATGTTTAAAATAACTATAAAGGATAATAAGGCTTCAAAATATATAAATAGATTATCTACAACGTTTAAGGAGTGTCCAGGATCATGGTTTGAAAATACAATAAAAACTCAATTTTGACCTACGACGAGCACGTGGGCCGTGCGACAGAAAAGAAGAGGAATATATAAAATCCATAATGTCATCGTTATCATCAGCCGGGGTTGTTGCAGTACTGTATGAAGGTCTCCCCACTCTAATTGGTATCTAGATCTTAGCTGATACTCACTTCCGTCCCTCTTCATGAGTTCATAGATCCAGTAGGTTTTAGGGTAGCCCTGTGACCGTTTAAGGCTGTTATTTAATAAGTGTAATAAGTGTATAAATAATAAATAACTTATGTATTTTACCCAGCCAGCGGGCGAACCTGTGTCCGATGGTTCAGAAGAGTAGCACTACTCCACGCTAAGCAGATTCACTTGAATATTTTTTTAGTTTATTGAATAAGCATTCATTATATTATTATTATACATAATTTTGATCAACTTTAGAAATATACATATTTGAAAAAAATCATAGAAAAAACAATTGTGCAAAATGGCACATAAACCCACATAATGCACAAAATGCAATCCAAGTGATGTGAGTTACCGATTAAGCTACCATCAGCTGTCAATTATTGGCAAATAGTGTATGGTATATTAACTGAATTTATGCAGGGGATTAGCAGCCATACGTCCAACGTATCAATACCTTGATGAAACATACATTGAAGTATTTGGTATTTTTTTTTTCTATATGCAGTACCGCGGGGAACTCAGAAATAATGGGAACTGAATCACCTTACAGGCGTGGAGTAACAGGCAACCGATCTCGAGTGTGGAAGAATATGGGATAAACTTAACACATGTCAAGAATACGCTTGTTTTACATTCGGACAACTGCTCTTGGTTTATGCACTGACGCTCATTCAATATTGATTTGAAAGTTGCAATACACACTATTGCACGTCTATAATATGTATTTCATTTTCGTATGACATTTACATATTCAAAACATAGCGTCAAAATGTTGTGTATTTGGGAATAACATATCGGAATTATAATATTTATTCATTATATAAACGAGTCAGATGAATATTTAAAAAGTTCACAAAAATAAGAACAAATTTTAAAAAATACTTTGATCTGTGTATTCTGTAGCATTTTAAAGATTTAAATTGTATTCAGCCAAGTATTAAGGTCAAAACGACAAAAATATTTCTAAAATAATATTTCTAAGAAAAACGAAATTTGCAAATATGAAAAAAAATAATTTCACCGAAAAAAATATACAAATTTATAACAAGTGCTAGAAAACAGACTCGGAGTGATTTCGCTTTCAATAAAATAAAAAAAAAATATATAATAATAACTTATCTCTGCTGTAAAGAATATCGGAAAATGATCCCTGGGTGGTATATATGTATAGTGTTTTATCGTTTGCCACGCCGTGAGAGACGGAAACGTTTTGAGACAATTGGGAAAGGGGAAGCTGTGGTAATTCGACCGTGTAAAGAAATCACAGTGAGATCCTCTCTTTTATTTTTTACTACGTCGATATTTTTTTTTTTATTCTTGGCTTTCGTTTCACTTGCTTTTTCTACAGACAGGTGGTGTACGGCTACAGTTGCGGGTTATGTCTGTATTGTGAGATGAACCGGAATAGGAATTCAGGGTGCAACTCCACATTTCATTTCAATTACTATTCATATCAAATCTGCCAAAATTGAGTTATTGACTATCACAAGATGATTGAAGTCCTTGAAGAGTTTTATTAACACAACAGCTCATTAAGTTCAACTTTAGTAATGTATGCAATAATCAGTAGCGAAGAGTACCTGTTTAAGGTGGATGGGTAGCAGCGACGAAGGGTGGAGGTAGTAAATAATGCATACAATAAACTTTTTCAGTCATACGTATTTGTTTTTATTGAACTAATACTACAATTACAGATTAAGAACTAAATTTAGAAAAAAAAATAATTAAGCCCTGCCTAACCCAAGCCATAGTGGTTTTGGTATGATTTGGGCGATTCAACAAAATTGTGCCCCCTTTTTCATGCATACTTATTTGTTTTCGTTGAATTAAAAATACATGTTATTACATATGTTGTTGCGGTTTTTTAATATTCATTAAGCACTTCTTAAACCAAGCCATAATATATACAAATATTATTCTATCGATTAAATATCCAAAATCATGCATGATTTAATGTTATAATTATAGATAATTTTTAGATAGACAAATATGTCGCTAGATTTCAAAGTCCATAATAGATGCATAGGAGAAAAACAGCTTTTTGTTTTCTCAAATACACAGTCATCAGGGTGAAAGTTTATATTATTTCGAGTATAGAATATTTAAAATTAATAAATTCCACATTTTGATATTGAAAAAATGTTAGAAAGCAGTAGTTCTTCAGCAATTCGCAAAAAAGTCAAAAATACCTAAATGTGGACTTGGCTGATTTTGAAATGTAGTGACACAAATATGATTTAACTATTATATTTTATGGTTTGGTTTTCGCAAGGTTTAATTGAATTTTAAAAACTAACTAACACCATCTATAAATTGTAGTCTTATTTCAATGAAAACAAATACATATAACTAACAAATTTTAGCATGCACTCTTTATATCGGACCTTAGCAGCCACCCTTCGCCAGTGGTGGGTAAACTGTGGTAGATAACTGTAAAAAGGTTACAGGGCTTGAATCTGTGTAAGTATTCCTAGTTTTCTATAATTCTCTTTACTATTTTCTTAATTGTTCTCTAATGGTTGATGATAATAACCAACCTGAAATTTGGTCATATTCTGGGTGACCAAGACTTTCAATCCCAGTCGGACTTATGATTTCCTCAAGGTTGAGTGATGATAGCCCACAGTATACTCAGCGCAGACGCTCTTCCTCTACGTAACCTTCTCCAGAGGCTACTCAAATATACAAGTCTATCCAGGTTATCCAGACCACGCTGAACAATAAATATATCAAAAAAAATGCAGGCTGCGTCTCAGGCACAAATTCGAGAGTTTCTGGATGCTTGTCTGGTTCGTTCGTGTGTCAAAAAAAATGAAGCATTCAGTGTCAACATCACATTTCGAATACATCAATTGCCTTCCGCTCCCTTGTATCTATTACTCGAAATCGTACAAAAATATGGAGCTAATGTTTGTACAAGCATAATTTTTGTGGCAGTTAAAATTTCTCTATTCTTTTCGATAGTGGTAAGACGTGTCATCGCATTTTTCGCAATCTGTGTGCGCCTTTTTGGTCAATCCCATATATTATACAAAATCGTTAGCCGAATCGATAACCATTAACTTAGTCTAATTTTTATTATTTCCTTTTTATAGGGTCCAGTATTCAACCTGTGCCTGATGAGGGCTTTGTATAGATTTGATTTTAAGTTTATTTGTAAACAAGTTTTACATGTGGGCGTCATGGTGTTGTAGATGAAGAAGTCGAGATTTGGTGGTTGCTTCGTTGGATGGAGGAGCGAGTTTTGCAGCGTTTACAGTCCGTACAAGAGTATGTTACAATACTTATGATACTGTTCCGAGGACCGAGTCTCGGTAGAATGAGATGTTGTGTAGAACGATACAAGGACTAAGATAATAACGAACCGGGAACTTATATTCGAGTGACATGTCCAATAAATTATGCTCCCTTATTTATTGACGAACTCACAATCAACATAATATCTTGAAAAGATATTTAGGAAATAATTATTATAATTAAGTCAGCTACTCTATATGGAATTTATATATACAGCATATTATGAATATGGCTGATTATGTGGAAAAACAGATATTGCGGATATTATAATTGCAGTAAGCTATTTACTGAGTTTGCCGTAATTGGACACTACAGGAAATGGATATTAAGGAATTTGTAATTGCGGTCAGTTATTTAATATCGCAGATCAATATGCTGACACGGATTGAGTTGTTTATCCCAATACATATCGACCATGTTTAGGAAAAAGGGCGTAACCCTCACAGAACAAATTTTACAGGAGGCAAAAACATTTTTTGAATGATTTTGGTTCAGTATTTAAAAAAAAATAGACACAAATATTAGGTGCATGATAATTGATGATTTGGTGTAATATCTTTTTGATCTAATAATAATTAAAGAAGTTATTACAGAAAAATCTTTAAAATTGAGGGTAAATGCTTTTTTCCTTGAACTAAAACTTAATTAAAGCTCAATAACAACCTGGATTTAGATAATAATTCGGCATTTGTGGCTTGCTACTTTTTTACAGAAAGTGTATTTAGTTGTATATATTGTAAATATCCAATAAAAGCAATTTTTAAAAAGTCTAGGGTTATGCTCTTTTTCCTAAGCACAGTCGATATGTTTATAAATATTATGAAGGTTGCATCAATAGTTACATATCATGGAAAAGCTTTTCTTCGACGCCTTCGGTGTCAACACAAAATATTTTTTTTTATATACACTGCACCAGAAGCATAGTATAATGTGGAATATAACGGTATAAGTTACTGCTATCACATTGTAAGTTTTTCCTTACTTTCTTGAAGCCATCCCTATTTCAGCTTTAACGGCCATCCAGACACCTGAATCGCGTAATTTGGCCGTATAAAAAGAAGTCCTCCTCAAACAAAGTGAAGTAATTCGCCCGTAGGAGAGCGAGAAGAGGAAAAAGCGCCGGCGTGAAGAGGGAGGGTGAGGAGAGAAGAGCTTTTCCTGAAAGGGGTTGAGATAGTCAACGGAAGTTAAATATTTAAAGATAAATCACGGGAGCCTTGAATTTCACGAAAAATTTCCACGGCGAAAAGCGAAAATGAGTCCAGTTTTTTTCACCCTCTCGGATGAAAAATTTTCGTGAAAGTAAATATTTAACATTTTACTAATTCAATTTTATCCGGGCAATTTTGTCCGGGTTTTTTTTCAGGGGACCAACTTTAATTATGTCGCGATTGTTGATCGACACCAGTGATATCTTTTTCTTTTTGAAAACCCCTGTGAATCGCCTCTACATTTCGATAAGGGTACAAGGTAATCTACAACTAAATGATTAAAAAGTTTTTTTAGACTCGTTTTTAACGACATATTTACCATACATTTCTTTAAATTAAAACGTAAACAACCTTCCAATTAACAAACAATACATAATATATAACTTGAATATTTACGTTTAAAACGTCACAGTCCTATGAATATCATATGGGCCTCCACAGAGTGAAGGTTTGTATTGACTGATATTCCATATAAATAATTATAGAAGTCCATACACTGAACAAATATACATAGAAAAATAATATGTCTATTTGTCAGACCCAGGATGGCCGCTCGGCTATCATGGGCGTTACTAACTGCAATGTATCATTAAATATTTTCAACTTTTATACTTGGATTGGTGGGGTCGTGAGTCCCAGGTTCGAATCTTGTGTCTGGCAAGTACACATATTGTTTTTCAATTTCAAGTAGAGTATGGACCTAATAGGTTGAGCAAGTGGCTGACATCCATCTCTCGTAAAAACAAAATCTGTTATAAAAACCTCCACTCCGTGGAGGCCCATATTATGGTCCTATTAGGATCGGACATGGTCGTAAGGAAAGATAAATTTTCTTTATATATAAAAAGGAATTTAAAAATAGTGTATTAATTCATTGAAGCTGCAATATTTATATAAAAAATGTATTGTGTATATTGGGAATTAATAAATTCCGTTCGATAGTTAAATTATGTTTTTTTCTTTCCTGAACAATTTGCCCAAACGGAGTTAGCCGGCTTCCAGATTTAGCAGTTGATAATACAATATCTTTCCAATATTTTTTTTACATATTGTTCAGAATTAACTCTTAATAGAAGCCCCTTCCTTATACCTTAATAATTTCAAATAAATTTGGAAGTTTGAAAGTAGTTTTATACGTATTGCTTTACTTTTGATAAAAAAGTCTGTATATTGTGGTAAAATGTTAAGTATATTTTAAAACTATCATTGTTTAATTATTGATTTTGGTCACAGAGAATTCAAAAGACGTAAATAAGAAATCCGATATATAAATCTTTTGTTTTATATCCCAGGATTTTATCTTTGGACCATCGAAAGCATTATCTATTTAGTAAGTATTGTGTAAAAAAGTATACGGCCGCCTGTATATTTCATCGGTCGTGCCCGGCAGGGTATTCAATTTCCTGACCCTTCCACCACCCCACACTCCACTTCCTCAAGGCAATCAAAGTTTTTATTGTTATCCCCGAAAGCGTATCTCCTTTGTTTACTCCTAAATTACTGAGTCTCGTGTTCGTAATCCAATCACCAAGTTAAAACGAGCTGGATCGTGTCTAATTCGGAACATGGTTGACGATTGAAAAAAAAAGGTTGAAAAATCCCACGCCTCCTCTCACCCCACTCCCCTCTCTCGTATCACTCGTCAATGATTGACACACCGTGGATTTATTGAGAGGAAGAGATCCTTGAAAAATATGCGATTGTGTGGCATAATTTATGGTAAACGTATCGTCAATTATAATGCACAGTTTCATTTGTTTATCAAAATGGAGTTAACGCTGGAAAATTCTTTATTTTCTATATCTCGATAAATAATGCTTAAAAAATATCAGCAAATATTAATGCTCAGCCGCCATAAAGCAAGGCTTTGAAGGTAGTTTTAGTTTCTGGCTTAATGACGGTCAGGCTATCAATCGCACTATATACAGAACTTCCTTCTTAAAATATTACCAATATTGAACTTTAATGGATAATTATTGTAATACTGACATAATATTGAACATAATAAAATCATCTTCTTTAATAACACGTTGTCAGCTGAATACATAACTATTCTAACTTACATTTGAAATATTTTAAAAAGGTATTCTTTGAATCATCATAATATGTAAGTTATTTATTATATTTTATGTAAACACATTTATGCATCATTATTTTCATCAATAGTCTTACTAAAATAATATGATGTTTACATTTATTATTATCTACAAATTACTGAAGTATGTTGCTTCAAATTACTCCCTTCTGAAATATTTCAAATGTGAGTTATGCGCCGGCTACACGCTCAAGCTTTACCGCGAGGATTGTATCGGGAAGTCCGTGTGTATGGACGCGAAAACTGTAGTTCGGGCAAACCGAAAAGCGCTCGAAAAGTGTTCCGTATTTTTTGCACAAACTATATCGCACAGTCAAGTCGCTGCCGCCTAGCCGGAGCCTTAGAACTGGATTCAGCTGACGTCGTGTGTATGTTTATCCCATTTTTCCCACACGCGATAATTGTACTTTCTTGCCGACATCAAAGATATAAATTAAAATGAAATTCACCAATGATACAGCACATGGCGCAACGGACTTTATTAACACAGTAAAATAAAGGTTAATACAAGACTGTTGACTAGGTACATCAAAATAATTTATTTATTAATATCGTCACTGTACAGCCCACTTATTGTAACCCTCACTTTTCACTGAAGTGACATTTTGATGGTAATGGACTTACTACATACTCTTACACGAACTGCTGAAGTATCATAAATCTCAAAAATTGATTCATATCAAAATAATTCAAAACTAATTTTTAAGTAATTTGTAACTTGACAAAAAATGTTCCATCCAAATGCTGTAACCCTTAAATGTCAGCCACTCTAGTGTGTCAATAAAAGAAAATTCTCAATTTGTAATAAAATAATAAATAAATCCAATTCCTACAGTTTTTTTCACTTCATGAACAATTTGATATTTGAGGGTTACGACAATTGGCTTGGACAGTGACGATATTATCTGTATTGCATATTAGAATGAATTTTAATTTAAGTATATAACATTTTGAGGTATTCTTATATTAATGAAACGTTATCAGTTATCATGTTTGCGAATCTATTTGGAGTTATATATTAATAATAGTAATTAATAAATATCTGTCATAATGATAATCTATGAATAATTTTAAATCGGATGGCCAATACAAAACGGAATACTACGAATGTTCAATACGGGCTAGATAAGTAGAGCCAATACACGTTTGAGTATTATCACAAAGTAATGCATTGACATGCTGTCATTGCACAAAGCTTAAATTTAAATAGAGTTCTATTAAACTCCGGAATATTGAAAATTGTATCTCAATTGTAGACATATTATTAACTAATAGTACGTATCGCCCGGCACTGCACGAGAGTGGAATGGTTTAATATTTGAAAATTAAAAAATCTAAATTTAATACATAGAGTGCAAAGGATTGAAGAAGAAGATGGTTGTACTAATTCAAAAACCTCTGCGGGTGTGGGCATAATAACTGACGAAAGTTTCATTGCAATCGGATGAATGGTATAGGAACCATACAAATAAAAGAAGATAGAATGAAGAAGAAGAAGAAGAAGAAGATAGTTGTACTAATTCAGAAACTTTTGCGGATGTGGGCACAACAACTGACGTAAGTTTCATTTCCATCAGATGAATAGTATAAGAACCATACGAATAAAGGAAGATAGAATAATGAAGAAGAAGAAGAAAATGGTTGTACTAATTCAGAAATCTTTGTGGGTGTGCGCACAGCAACTGAAGAAAGTTTCATCGCAATTGAATGAATGGTATAGGAACCATACGAATAAAATAAGATAGAATGAAGAAGAAGAAGCAGGTTAAATCTAAAACTCGAGACACCACGCACTCTGGCTCGTCGGCCTCCGTCTACCCTCCAAATTGTATCGAAATCCGACTGCGCGTGTGGACTTGTATAAAGAAAAATCGAAACAACGGTACAAACAAACATCGAAATATATTTTCGAAATTATAGTATAGATAAATGCATTCATAATACTAGATTTACATTCATTTTTTATTTACGTTATACTTTTTTTGGGGCATTTGGTAGAAAGTGAAATTGAGACGTTACGAAAGTGCGCGACAGTATGAAGTTAGCTGCGAATCAGTCAGTTGTATACAAACGCAAGTTTGATAGTAGAATTATTCCATTGCTTAGGCAACGAATTTATTATTATCGGCCATTTGCAATTCCGACGATTCCAACGATTAAACGTCAGAGTGACAGTTGTTACTTTAAAAATAAAAACAATGAGAAATAATTATATAATTTAGTAATATAAGTTATAAGTGTATAGAAATATACCAACGGCGCTTTAATAAGCGGCCCCTTTTCTTGAGTGTGTAATTTAATAAGATAATTAAGAGGTGGTCGAAGAATCTAAGTTATCACCAGTTGTGTTTTTGTTTTGGTACGCCAAAGAAGTATAACTTCTAACGCTCGTACGTAAGTACACGCACCGATTTTTTAGTTTTTCGCCTTCTCTCCAATCTGCTACCATCCAGGTCTATCTGAGGTCGCTTCTTCCAGTTTTTAAATATTATAAATGCTAAGTACAGCGGTATGACTTCGAAAAAAGACCCATATGTGGTTCGGCCCATTGACTGGACACCGCAAGCGCTATGCAGACGGATGAGGATTGTTGACCGAACTCTATATTGACTCCGTAATTGATATCTCTCACTCTTACAGCCAGTCAGTTTAGTCTGATTAGCTCTGACCCTTTTGATCATACATTTCCTCTATTTTGATACTCAACACTTTACACTATCGAGATTAGTTTCTAGTGATAAGTGTGGTATCTAGTTTTCAAATGTGATACCTAGCTGAACTGAACTAATCCTTTGGCAAGTTCATCTGGTTATTTGGTCGAGAGAGTCATCTTATCTTTTTAATCTGTTTCCGTATACCGTTTAAATTATTCTCTGTTATTGTTATTATTCTCTGTGAACTCTGAATAAATACTAAAACCGGAAATGTTTATATTTTATAACTAAAACATACTATAACTGGCGACCAACGTGGGCCCACAGTATTTCTATTTTATAAATAAAAACCATTTGATATAACCTATTTCTTTTATTTAACGAATATTTTGAGGAATAACATTATTTATATTTAAAATAGATAATTTGAAAACACCTCAAATGTATACCTACTAGAAAAATAAATACGATGCCCGACATGACTGTAAATACTAGATTCGCTCCCAATATGATTTACTACAACGCAATTTGATAAAGATTTCATGTAAAAACTACTATTTAATTCCGTTGTAATTAGATTTGATGTCCATTGCTTAATCTGTAAAGCACATTGGCGCGAATCCAGTGTTCACAGATTCAAGTGCTACCAAGTGTCGTATTAATGAAAAACAAAACGATTTCTTCTAGTAGGTAGGTATATATCTGAGATGTTTTCAAAGAATGTATGTTCAATATAAATAGTATAAAAATACAGGAAATAAATTTAAAAAGAAATATAGCCGGTTTTTACTCGATAACTTACCTATAATCTTAGGTCTCCTGTCTCACTGATAATGTTTTGTTTTACCTAAGTTTTAAATAATTTAATTTAAAAAATAACTGTAATAATATTCACACCAAATGCTTCCACTTAACCGATTTATCCGATAGAATTAAAATATCAATGTTAATTTTTTTAACTCGGGTGTGATTTTGCTTTCACTGATTCCGATCTCTCGATAGTTGTCTCTAGTATCCTCCGGCTTTTCTTCACTCTAATCCTGCTCCAGTTCACAGCTCTACACAGTCACTCCACCTTATTCTTGGCCTCCCTTTAGGTCGCTTACACTAAGGTACATACATACCTGGGCAAGATCTTTGGTTCCCTATCATCAGTCATTCTACAAATATCACCTACCAATAGCAGAACTTTGCTTTACAGAATTTAACAATGGTTTGGTGTTTGAACGGGATGTACAGTACTTGATTATTTCTTCTTGTTTAGCCCCCAAGTTGATCCAAAAATTTTTGGCGATTAATTATGTAGAGGAGATAAATTCGTTGTTGTGTGGATGTTTGGAGTAGACTTAATTGATCATTACAAGAATACATTGAATACAATAATAAAGATGATAATATGAGATTATAATTTCGGATAATGATGTACTAGTGAGATAGATGTGATCAAGATATAGATTATATTAACGAATTGAGAGACTTGATTCGAGTGGAATATCGTTAACTATGCCGAATCAAGGACTCGTGACAATTAATAGTACTACGTCTTGTGACGGACTCGATGTTGTGAGTGAGGATTCCTGCATTGTGCTTCCAATTTATAGAAATGTAGTACATAACATATTACAATATACATTGTCTTTTTCCTTTATTTTGTTAACTGTCAATTCATGGTGGAACTGCATTGTATTGTTGTTTTTATTTAATAAAACGCAATTTTTTATAGTACTTATTCCACTTTTAATTAATATATTAGGACCGGTTTCGTCCGCTTCCAGTCGGGACGAAGCGGACGAAACCGGTCCTAATATATTAATTAAAAGTGGAATAAGTACTATAAAAAATTGCGTTTTATTAAATAAAAACAACAATATACATTGTCGTAAATACCAATCATAACAGCGCCTCTGATCTAGTTATTATTGAGGAAATGCTGACTAATATGGATCGCTCTTATTCGTTTATTTTGACAACAAAATATTCATATTAAAGTGTGTCACTAATTTAATGCTGAGTGGTATGATTGCTACAAAAAAATATTCGGTAAATTATTCAATGGTGTTATCGTCTCAGCATTTTGGAGAAATATACATTATGATAGTTTCGGACGTTTCATGACGAACTCGATGAGTTGAGCGAGGATTATTGCACTGTCCTTCCAATTTATACAAATGCAGTACATATATATTACAAGAGATATTGTCACAATTAACAATCATAACAAACCTTACTGTTCTAATTATAATTGAGGAAATGCTGACTAATATTATCACTCTATTGGTTTGTTTTGAAAATAAAACATACATTTTAAAGTATATCATTTAATTATTGCTGAGTGGCATGATTGCCACAGATTCTTCACAATAGTTTTCTTTACAGTACTTAGCATATTTTCTACCTATAATATTATGCCGGGTCCACACCGAAAACAAGTCGCGCGACAACTCGTTATATTTTACGATAAGCATGATAATTATCGTAAAATTTCTTAAGCAATTATGATAATTATCGTAAAATTTAACGAGTTGTCGCGCGACTTGTTGCCGGTGTGGACCAGGCATTAGATATGTCACTTAAAATAAATTATATAGTACGTCAATTCATTGAAGTTATGAATAATATTATATAAATATAATATTACTGAATCAAAGAGGAAAACTGGATATATATATGTGTGTATATGTATTATGTAACTGGTTTAAATTTGAATGGAAAAATCCGATGCAAAGGTAAAAAGGGTCGTCAAAGTTATGGGTTATGGAAATTGTAAATCAATGTAAGTTTGAACCTGCGACGAGCCAGCGTAGGAATACTGGGTCAACAGAAAATAAGAAAGGTTTCCAATAATTTATGGACGTTTCCTCTACGCCTTAACACGTGTTTGCAAAAGTGAAATGTCAACGGTGCGATGCCTCGAAAATCAGGTTATAAGGGCGAAAATGTTTCACAGAATGGTGGGAAAGTGTCGCAAAATAAAATAATAATATCAATAATTTATTGTTTATTGAAATAATTATGTCACTATGATTTGAGATCGGAGATATTTTGCTTACCTATAAGAAGAGTGTTGAATTAATGAAACATGATAAATGTCGAAATAAAAGTAAGTATAAGTAAAAAGAAATATAAGTAAAAATATTGAAAAGTTTTCGATTATTCTAGCTTGATATTAATACAGTAGTCTAGCTACAAGATATATATATATTAGTTAACAATAAGAATATCATACTACTAGTATACAAATTGGTTTTATAAATTGAAACTATCAAGTCGGTACCAACTTACTATTAGAATTCCCTGATGAAAAAGCATATATTACAACCAAGTCGAAAACATATAAAATAGATATCGTAGAAGATTTTTGGGTTTCCACCGTGTGTCTTTCTTCCTTCTTTCCTCGATGTTTCGGGCTCGTTGCAGAGGCCATTATCAAGAAATAATACGTCGAGGAAAGAAGAAAGAAGGACACACGTTGGAAACCCAAAAATCTACTACGATAAAAAACAACCGTGAAAGCCTCAAACATTATATATAAAATATATATTTGGCTGTTAGCTAGTTCTATATTACTATATGATATTTTTTCATAATATATAAGATAGAAGAATAACTGCACCAATGTATATGAAACTTCAATTAATTTTTAAATAATATTAGATTATAGAGGTTGTTAGACATCAAATACGATGTCTTTCTCTCATACATACTATTATGCCATGTACTTATCTTTCCTTGAATATTATGCATGGGGTATTTTAGTTTTTTAGTATGCTAAATATGATAGGGAGAACTTCTCGATTCTTTCTCATTCGATTGAGGACACATTAATCATTTTATAAGTCTAAAGAATTTTGAAGATATACCTACCAATAGAGCAGTGGCGAACGGTGGAAGTAGGCTATTAAGATCCGCCATAATAGTGCACATTAAACTTTGTCAGTCATAAATATTTGTTTTCATTGAAATAAAACTACAGTTTATAGATGGTGTTCGTTAGTTTTTAAAATTCAATTAAACCCTGCGAAAACCAATCCATAATAGATAATAGTCAAAAAATACTCGTCTATCCATAAAATATCAAAAATAATGCAATTAAACCATACATAAATTTGGCTATTTTATAGATAGAATAATATTTGTTGTCTATTATAGTTTGGTTTAGGCAGTGCCTAATGAATTTCAAAAAAATAACCAACAATATAATGTGTAATATTTATTATTAATCCAACGAAAACAAGTGTGCACAATTTTGTCGTATCACCCAAATTATGCCAAAGTTATTATGGTTTGGTTTAAGCAGGGTTTAATTGAATTTTAAAAACTAACCAACACCATCTGTAAAGTGTAGTCTTAGTTTAATAAATACAAATAATACATAATATGACTGGAAAATTTTAATGTGAACTATTTATGGAAGCCTACCCCCACCCTTTGTTACTACTATAGAGCCTCAGTGGTGTTTCATTGTATAGAGTTCATACTTATGTGAGAAAGAAAAAAAATTGTCAGTATATAATGAGCCGTACACGGTCTTATGTGTAATATAGTATAGTATAGTTTTAAAACAGTGCAAAGATTACCGTTGATTCTGATTATTGGGTTTGAATAACTTACAAAACATATATATTATTATGAATTCTTCACATGCAATGGAAAAGATAAATAAGTTTATATCGTGACGATTTTACAAGCGTAGCAAACATCTTACGAAGTGGTCTCATAAATTCACGCACACGGTGTACTATAAAAAGAAAGGGTTGATGGTCGTCTTAGGGGTAGGTTTTTTTTATCTGACTCGGCCAGTCAGGTGTTACTCGAATCCGACATGACTCTTAAGGATTATAAGGGTGTCTTTCTATTATGCTAAGCTTACGTATGACTTTCTTGGACGAATATTTTACGCATATCTGCATTAGTGTTTTGAGTGTGTTTTATGAGGAATGTTCAGTCGTAAAATGAAAGACTATTAAAATTATCTGACTAGAACTTATACCTTATAATAAAGCAGATACATAATTTAAGCTAACTTTGACTAAACGGTCTGACTTTGGTCTACATTTTTCAAGGAGTATTATATATCAACATTACACTCGACAAAGCAGTATAACCTTTCCTGTTCTTTTAGTGCCGTCATCTTTTGAATATTGGAAACTGCAGTATATATTTTTGTCATGGTCATTCAATGGAGGGTGATAAAGACAAAGATCTGACCATCAGAACACGTACAAGGAGGTTTATTGGACTACGCAACCTTCGTAAGTAGATTAATATCCAACAACAATGTCGCCAACCTTCGATAGAAGACGACACCAAAAGAAGAAGATACTGATTGAGGCTCTACAAGTAGTGCTTTTATGTTCATGGCCATGATTTTTAAAGTCTTTGTGTCTGTTTCTATTTTGTCTAGCTCATGAAGAAATTAATTAACTTCACACTTTTTTCACAGGGACTGCTTCAAAATGTTTCGATTCATTGCGATGAAAATATCTTGAGAAAAAACGCATAAATTATAATATAATTACAGTGTCATACACAAGGGAGGGTGGGTTTTGGTGTCAGAACGCTCTTGCCCCAGAAAGACAAAAAAAATACAAATTATTTACGTTATTGAGATATTACTAATAATTCTTCGTCAGGACCTCAAGGCTGTGGATTTTTAACCAAATATATGGGTGTTGAACGCTCTTCTTAACGGGCTTGCTTCACTCCTTTCGGCATTATACGACACGCAAGGCCTGTGGTCACTAGAAAAACGACAAGACATTTAAGATTTTAACCGTTAATTATAACCGTTAAGCCAATCGCGCTTTCAATAAACATTTGTGGATGCGAAAGCTCGTAATAACTCGTAAGTGAACACCTCCAGTTACACATGTAGGCCACATGTTTAACGCTAGACTCAAAGATTGGAGTGTACGTGTATGGAGAATATAACCGGAAACGTGCGGTATATAAGTAGTATGAGAGGTAAATGGGGAACCAGTGGTACCTGCCAGATTTTTAACCCCTCCTCTCCCGCTGCATTAAAAAACAATAAAAAATATAAACATTTTAAAAATCGATCCCTTCAAACTAATATAGGTACAATAGTAAATAATATGAGTAGATATATAAAAAATCAGACTGCAACAATAACGTGCATTTTAGTTGCTTTAGTTATGTAGTAATGTTTTTAATATGTTAACTGAGGAAACGACTGGGAGGTCGATTATGGTCGTATATTAAAGACCGTCCAACCTCTTTGGATCGTATAGTACTGACATAAAATTCATGTCTAAATAAAACACGATTCTTGTCGGTTTACACTTTACAGGAAGCCAGCAGCAAACAAATTTTGATAATAGGGAATATGCTGGATTATTTGTTAGGTTAGGTTAGGTTTTCATTCTTGAATTCATGAATTTTGCCAAAATCGGCTATAAAAATTGAATTAACGTTCAATATGACTGTATAGTATACGGTCATCTTTTTCCGATAGAAATCTCACGGCGAATTGTGCCACGGTGAAATGTTTTACGTACAATTTATATATAACCATCCTCGGTATATGTATTAAATATAACCGAGATATGCAAAACAGTTTCATTTAACTGAGTAAAGTCAAAATTAACAATTAAAATGCTAATGAACAATGACAACGCAGGAGAAATCCGATTAATAATACAGAATCCGTCCTTCATCCGTAAACAAAAAATAAAGTGCGATTTCTATCAGGGCCAAAGCAAATATACTCAATCATTCGAAGGGCATTTCTCTCAGTACTTTGCGAAGTGTAAGGCGGTAATGGGAGAGAATTTATTTTATACTCGACGGTCCAATCCTTGGCCCAAATCCTTTTTTGTTTGCACGGAACAAAATGGAAGTACAATCAATTCTTATACAAACATTGCATTTGGAACATTAGAGAGATGTGTGATAAACACTTCAAATTTATTGATAAAAAAAATCGTACCCTACGAAAAATATTGGTACCTAAGTTTTATTGGATATAAACAGAATTTTGACGATTGGTACTATAAGAGTATCCAAACCAGTTAACCAAGTGACTATGCTATTTACAAATACCGGGTAATTTTACACGATTAACCAACCAAATTCGTAGTAGGTATTTGAACGTAAATAAAAATAGAATTCTTTTTCTTATTGTGCCATCCCCTAGCGGAGGTCGGCCACCATAAAGGCGATCTTATATTTGTCGTCTGCTACCCGGAACAGTTCGGTGGAGCTGCACTCGTACCAATCACGGAGGTTCTTAAGCCACGAAATGCGGCGCCGTCCTCTGCTACGCTTCCCATTGATCTTTCCTTGAATGACAAGTTGGGGAACGCTGTATTTTTGTCCTCTCATAATGTAGCCGAGGTATTGTAGTTTCCTGGTTTTGATACTACGTAGAACTTCTCGGTCCTTCCTCATTCGATTGAGAACTTCAACATTTGTCACCCGGTCAGTCCAAGGAATTTTGAGGATGCGTCTATACAGCCACATCTCGAAAGCTTCAAGTCTCCGTGACATCTCTTGGTTTAGCAAAAAATAGAATTATATTATACAAATAATATATCAACATTTTACCCGAAATAACAACTAAGTACTAAATTTGACTGACATCTCGTTCGCATTTGTTTATTAAAAAAATAAACTTATGTTTGCCTTCAGAGAAAATAAATCCAGATAGTCAGAATATGATTCTAACTGTTAGTATGCAATGAAATAAAATTGAAAATCTAAGTATACATTATTAAGATTTTGGAATTTGTACCACACTAATCAATTTTTATTGTTCAATATTATATTCCACCAATCAGATAATAATTGTAATTAAATGTCATTTTTGTGAGTCAGTTAAAAGTTGTGTACATAAAGTAAGTAATTGAAGCCCTTTGGTTAAAACACTTGCCTGGTTAGTTATTAAAAAAAATCGGTAACCGTTGATCGTGTTTCTTTAAAATAACTTAAATTATGGATATTTTTACCCAATGGTTGCATTTTGACCGCTTAAAAATATAAAGGACAGAAATTACAAAGGACAGTGGAATTCTAATAAAGTAAAATTTATTGTTAAAATGTCGGATTGTGACATATTATTTTATTTTTAGATTGTTTATTTTATACATTTAGAATGTAGGGGGCTCGTTAAGTAGTTTTGGATGATCAAAACAGCCTTTAGCTCTAATAAGTTACTCCCATCAGCATCTAACATTATTCTTTAGACTAAAATATAATATGTATATTATATTATATACAGTAGATCAAAATAAATAATTTAATAAAAAGCTACAACTTTAAATATAAATTAAGAAAACATATAAGTAGGTAGATAACGAATTTCATGCAAACGCAAGCTTACGCGATGATCTAATTCGTTAAAATAGTAATAAATGTCTCATAATTCGTAAATCTCGAAGTGAAAACAGCTGCTCAAAAAAAGAGTTATTAAAAACCTAATTCAATTACAGCTATTTTAAATGCTGTTATTTATGTTTGCAAAAAATAATAATCCTCGTATATATTTTTTATGAACGATTTTTATGATGGAATTAATATAACGTAAAAAAAATAGAAAAATATATTTTAATTCTGAGCGTTTAGTGCGAGAACTAGCGAAATGGTCTATGGTCTCGATTGAATACGAATGCGTTCGCTCGCCCACAAACCAAACGCAAGGCACGCAGCTTCATTTAGCAATGCAATGGGTGGCGTCTAGATGTATCTAGTCTAAGGTAACCGTGTAGTATTTTTTCTAAGGTCAATTCGATGCCTTGGGTACTATCCAGTTTTAACAGTACCTACCTTTAAAAGTAATCCATCATTGTGCCAAAAGCGTAAAGCGTGTTACCGATATGAAAAAAAGTATATGGATTTGAAACATATTTAATTTAAAATAAATAAAATAAAAATACAAATATGGCAAAGGTACGTGAATTTTGGGCTTTAATTTGGAAAGACCACAAAATGAACCAATAGATAAGAAGGCAGAATATAGTATGCGGTGTGATAGACGTCGAGAAGCTGGTGAATTAAAATGACTTGGATGATAATGTCCTAAGGTGAATGGGCAACCGATAAGGGACACAAATTGGTAGTTGTGATGTTTGGCGAAAGTTTCATAATGTAAATCAGTCTCGTCGGACTGTGATTGGGTGTCGCGACCCATGATTTGCCAGTTATAATGCCCAGCTAAGTAAAAAGACAGTATTTTCGATTTTAGCGAAACGAGAACGAGTCTTAAACTTGAGTTTCTCTTATATTATGTAAAATTATTGGATTGTTTTGACATAATCTCTAATTAATATACACGTATATTTATTGACAATGTTAAAACCGTCCAGTAATTTTACATTATATAAGAGAAAAGGTTGTTTAATACTTGGGTTTCATTTCACCAAAACCTAAAACACTTTCTGTATTTTTACTTAGCATGGCAGTATAATGTGAATGTCTAATTGGAAGATGCTAGATGAGGATGTACAGGAATGGAGATGGCGACTGGAGGAAGTTAGTCTAAAACTAAATTATTCCCAGAGCACATGTAAATTTCACAGATATTACCTACCTTTCACAGGTTAGTCTATTTAAAACGTGTTCACGTTCAAACAATGCCGAGTGTAAACTCGTTTGTTGGGAATCACGTCGATATTTGCACAATTAAGAGTGATAGTATTGTCCGAGAGGCTTTCACGGCCAACACTCGCCAGTAGAAAAACACTCTTCGAGAGAGGTAAAAGGCTTTTCCGGGACGATATATACCCCCTGCCACTACACCCACACCCCTACGTTACCTTTCCTTCTTTAAACAGTAGAAGAGCAAAAGGTGTGATAAAAGCGAGAGACAAATGAAAATGGAAGTTTATACGATTTCTATATATTAGGTAGTTGTTAGTATTGCTTAACCTATACTATCATTGTATAACTTTGCTATTTTTAGTAGGGACAAGTAGACATTGAGTCTTGTGTCAAATATTGGTAATACATCACCCGATGTTTATTTACCTTTTAGTTTTTAAATATATTATATTATAACAAGTCAAAAATAAAATATATTAACAACACTTTCAATGACTTACATAGATTTTCTCAGAATTCATAAAATTTTCTTCTATTAAAATTATTAACTGTCAATTCATGGTGAGAATGCATTGTATTATTTATTTAATTTAATAGAACGCATAACGCGAATTTGTTTTAATAAATGCCTTTTAAGATTATTCAGTTGAAAATGTCCCTCTGAGGCGGACGAAACCGGTCCAGATTTATTTATTAAAAGTGGAATAAGTACTTCAAGTTTTGCGTTTTATTAATTTAAATTAATTCATAAAAATCGGAAATATGTATTTTATTAATACTTTGGACGCTGAAGACGCGCATGCGCGTAATTGCCAGGCAGCCGATCGATGTAATTAACGTGCATTTTAAAGGGGGCAATTAAAATCTCATTATATAGTTAGCAGCGAATGCGTTAAAGACGTATTTTTAAATGTAAATACAGTTTCCATGACAGTAAAGATTGTTAATTTATTGATTCCTTACTGATACATGAGTTATCAGCTGTGATCGATATAGGTACTGCTAGATGAAAGCATCATCCAGCTCTCTCCACTATTATCAGTCTCTAATTCTTCGCTGCCACGTATATCCACTGAACTCTTTTAGTTTGTCTGTCTATCCAGCAGGTTTTAAGGCGCCCTTATATGGTCATTTAGATCTTTTTGGTATACCACTGTATAACGGAATTTGTCCAGTTAATTGCGATTTCATCTGTTTATCGTCGTCTATCACAAAGCGTACTCTTGTCTGTTTGTAAGTCATACCTGCAACTAAAATGAATGTAGGCACAAAATTTTGGCAATAGGTTAAATTTAGAATCGTATGTTACATAATTTGATTTTATCCTTTAGATAGGATCTTTCGTATCTGAATAATTTAAAATTCATAAGCTTTTTTCAAAAAAAAAAAAAATTAACATACTCGCTATAATATCCAAGCAAATTAATTGTCGACAAGATAGTACAGATAATTATTGATATATAGGTACAATTTTTTGAAACTAACGAATGTCTCATATATACTTTTAAAGAATTTACTCCTGCAACCAATGAAATGGGTATATTTTAATCGATTCTTGAATAAAAAGTGTAAAAGTAATAGTAAAAATTGAATAATTATTGAAATATATATAAATACAGTGAATTATCTGCGATACCAATTTTCCGTACCGGTTAACATGCAATCCATAGAAACTCGAACATTAAATTTGGCGCTTTTCCAAAGGCAGTTATAGGGAAAATCTGAACCCATAATAAAACAATTTTGGCAAAATGGGTTTGGGTTCGCTCCCACAGGTGCCCAGTCTAGTCCTCGGGCACTGTGATTGTGACTGAAATGAAAATAAATGCCCACCGCTGCAATTGGTTTCTGCTATTCCGCAGGGTGGAAAATCAACCCTCTAGCTATGTGGAGTAGGGATGGATGGTAGATGCTTATGCATAATTGATGAATAAATCGATACCTTGAGGTTTTGTATGCATTCACGTTGTTTTTATTATATGTGTAAATGATATTTCAACTGACTCACTCCTAACCTAATATCTGAGAATAGACGATTTACTCGAAAAGCTAAAAATTAAATAAACCTACTTAATAAAATTGAGTTCCGTTCTGTCATCTTTAAGTGAAATAGCCTTCAATAATTTTTTTATCAAAATAATTATGATTGGGTGGTTAATTCTCTATCAAAACTTTGGTAAAGCTAAGCTTTCAAAATAAAACATAATATATTATAAAATCCAGGGAAAACTATTATAATGGTACCGTTTTTATTTTTCTTTTCAACACTATAATGGTCATGCGGCTCAATATAGAAGTGTAGCAAAACAGCTATGTAGTAGTAGAAGTAAAACAATCAAAACCATCAAGTTTTGATAAAATCACAATAATATATTATTTAAATATAATTTGGAGTCACCGGGAATGGAACCCGGAGCTCTAGGAAGAAACAGCAGCTGCACCTCATGAACTGAACGATAAAGGCCGTATAAATATGTTTGTAGAAATATGGACATTTTAGGTCTAAAACATTTAATTGTAAAAGAATTAGTTAGGGTTTTGTTACAAATCGGATATTCACTGATTAGTTAACGCATTGAAGTAAAGTTGAACTGTATTTACCTGACGATCTAAATAGGGTGGAAAAAATAAAGAAATATTTAAGATTTTTATAGATGCTGCTGATGACGGAGAGAATAATTTTCTACGGAATCAAATAAAAGAGTAACGTTTCAAACCCAGTTATTCTAAATCAGTCACTTTTACGAATTCAAAGGGAAACGGTTCCCAAACTATGGGCCAATCGAACGCCCGCCTCCTCATCCAATATTTATTATTATTGCTTTCGGATTGCGTTGGGTGAAATTGAGTTAGGGTCCCACCAATCCCCTTAATTTCAATTTGCATTTATGGGGCGATATGAACGGATTTTTTTGTATATGAACGCTGCAGTTTTAATTAATAAAGTTTGAAAATTTAATAAATAATAAATGTCATTTGACTTCACGTAAGTACGGTTACGCCATACAATAATTATAATAATATGGTAACAACGTTTAATTTTGCATGACATTTTATTCTTCACGAGCATGAATGTTTGTGCTGTTGATAAGTTAACCGATTACCTCGTAGCTGTACAAGCTTTTAAAACCTTCAATGTATAGTATCCAAACTAGTATAAACCGAAACGGGTAAATGCACGTTTCTTAAATAACCGTAAACAGGATAATTTTACACGGCTAACCAAGCAAATTCTTTTATCTTTAAGTATAGATAGATATTTGTACGACCAAAAAATAAAATTAAGTGAAAGACGCAACTGCGCAGTTGGATATGACATATAATTAAATATTAAATACTATACTACCCTACAATTAACTGACAATCATAAATGATAACAGTTTTGCTAACGTAGTGGTTACTAATAAAACTTTTTTGGAATGCAAATGGAATTTCCCAAAGTCTCACCTATATTCAAAATATATTTGAAATTTTGACAGTTTAAAGTGGTTAACCAGTTAGTTATTCAAAAAACCCTCTAACCGGGTATTGTTTCCCCCCGTTAATTGGATGCCCTAGTCCGACGTGAAAAATTTAGATTTTTTAGGATAAAGAAAACTGCGTTATTAGCACAAAACTGAAGATTCACATTTAAATATTTTTTGTCTTCGAAAAACTCGTTTTATCTAAATAGCACGAATAGTTTGTAACTTTGTGACAAATATATCACAAAAATATTTTATTAGAATGTGTTCGATTGATTTTGTATTTTGGCAGACAAATATATTTTTAATATGAGCAGAGTTCACCACTCGTCGATTGTCGTCCTATTATAGAAGTGTGACTCCATGGGAAATCTGAATTATTTGAAATATTATTATTCACTGAAAAGATGGCAGACTAATCAAAAATGCATTTTGGAAATGGAGAAAAAGATTTGAGGCAAACGAAGTTTTGGAAGCATTCCAATATTTTTAAAATACTGATAAGTGTGTTTGTTGATTTTGGTCGGTTTTGCTGGTTTCATGATTTTTTTAATATCATATTAATCACAATATCTTCAATGTGTCATAATTGAGTGGACGATTACCTATATTTATCATGTTATCGAGTATCTATTCTCTTTTCATTATCATTTTTCCATGGCCACCCTAAAATGCAGGCATTTTCTATCGTACCGAGACTCTTCACTCCTTACGGTCCTTTGACTCCTTCAGGGCAACGTTAAGGCTGTCTTCAGTCAGTTCTTTAATTTAGTAGCTCAAGAGTGCCGACGCTCTTCGTCAATTTCATCATCCATAAAGTCTACCAAAAACAACAATACTCTTTAGATCGTCAGATCCGCAACGAACAATTTAAACAAAAAAATACAGATTGCGTTTCAGACATACATATTATCTTAAATTTCTGAATATATGACAGGTTTAACCTGTGCTCTGTCCAATAAATACGAACCATTTGGTGTCAACACCACATTTTCAAAAGCGCCTTTCGCTTTGATGCCATCGTATTGACAATTTATTCACTACGATAATTTCCGTGGCAATTTAGATTCATTTTATCTCTTCATATTTGGTAAAAAAAATGTAATTATTGTATGTATATTAGAAAATATTACCAGATATTAGTAGCACACGTCCAAATTCTTATACGTCTTTTATATGTCTCTCTATATTTCATATGTTTATGAGTATTTTCTGTCTTACTGTCTTTGTCCTGGTGTTTCAGACTCAGAATATCTGTCTATGAACTGCTGAATTAGCTTGGCGGAATCTTTGTAGAGTCTCCTGACTTTGTTGAGAACACCATCACTAAAATTTTGTCAAACGGTGATGTTTAGCTGATGGTTCTTCTCCAGTCGTAATGTTTCCAGTTTTCGTTTGTTTGTATATTATGTTGTCTTATCACAGTAGATTACAGAACCCGATCCTTATTATAATTACTCTTAAATCTCTTGGATAACACTATAATCACTCGATATACTATTACATCAATACAAGCTGTAAGCATCTGTCAAACTGTTTTGTGAGTTTCATTTGTTTTCTTTCACTATCCGAGTAAAACAAAAGATTTCTCCGATTTTTTAAATTTAGAATTTGCGATTATAATGTTGCCGTTGTTTAGTACAACTTTCCTCTGTCTTTCTCTCTCACAATTTTTCATATGTTTTCTCTTATGCATTATAGATAATATCATACACATATAACATAATAATATTAGGTATAGGTACATAATTGTAAATTAATGTCATATTTAAAAATATGGTAAATATCCTTCCAAGACATAGCGTATGGATATCCATAAACCCATAAACAGACTCACGACGATTGGTTGTGAGTATTTTTGAAGTTATACTTCTTTATGCGCGTTTGGGAAATCAGATCAGAGTGTATTTTTGGCGTGTGACATGTAACACATAATTTATTTTTTCACAGAAAAAAACGCACTCGATTGGATTCGAACCACCGTTCAGCCAAACGCACTACCTTTACGCCACAGTATGATACTGCAATCGTGACGATTATATAGTATAATAATTATAGTTTAGAATTGTTCCATTGCCTAGGCAGCGAATTTATTATACAGTAAGTATAATATTTTTTTTCGACCATGTCCGATCCTAGTAGGATCATATGGGCCTCCAAAGAGTAGAGGTTTGTATTAACAGATTTTGTTTTTTTTTTTACGAGAAATGGATGTCAGCTACTTGCTCAACCTATTAGGTCCATACCCTGACTCACACACAAATTGAAAAACAATATGTGTACTTGCTAGACCCAGGATTCGAACCTGAGGTATAATATTTTAGTTTAGAATTGTTCCGTTGCCTAGGCAGCGAATTTATTATTGTCGGGCATTTGCAATTCTTTACGTAAACAAACTATTAAACGTCAGAGTGAGATTTGGTACTTTAAAAATAAAAACAACGAGAAACCGTTATATAATTCAGTAATATAAGTTAAAGTGTATAGAAATAAACCAACGGCGCTTCAATAAGCGGCCCGTTTTCTTACGTCTGTAATTTAACAAGATAATTAAGAGCTGGTCGAAGAATCTAGGCAATCACAAGTTATGTTTTTGTTTTGTAACGCCAAAGAAGTATAACTTCTAACGCGCGTACATAAGTACACGCACCGATTTTTTTTCAATTCATTAAATACACGCGGTGGATCTTAGTATGTACACATAGTATTATTGATTGCGAAAAACAACAAATGTCTCAAAATCTCAAGAAATTAACAAGTTTTATTATTTTAATGCGCAAATGTGTCTGAACTTGAGACAGAAAAAAACGTAATAATATGGTGATCAGTGAAATAAATGAAACAAGCGTTGTCTAAAGTCGGAATTGATTTTAAGAGTCGGCGTCTGTGCAATTTCAATACAGTTCGAGGGTGGGGGTGTCATTTTAAGTAGAGGTGGGGTGGGGTTACAATAGATATTGCCTCTTTCCAGGGTTTCGAAAATATGCGAATAGTCTGTTCACTTCACTGCTCAAAATAATATTAATTAATTTTACATTATAATTTATGTGAGTTTTCTACTATTATAAATATTTATTTATTTATTTAAGAATACAAAACATTGTGGACATAACAAATCTAAATTCAAGATGTACACAACATGAGATTTACATTATAAGTCACACATTACCCTCACAAGAGAGAAGAAGAGAATATAGAAAAATATATATAATAATAATACAAAAAAAAAAGAAATAAAATAAAATCAAAACATACTCAAGTACAATTTAATACAGAGAAATATTTTTTTTTTTGAAAACAAAAAACATACAATTTTATACAGAAAAATATAGTTTCAAAAACAAAATGCAAAGTACATCATTGAAAATGTCTATGTCTTTAGGGAGCGCATTTACTAATCTTGGACCCCTCGCTAATGGTGCCTGACAAGCTTGACACGAGGAACCGGTTCCGATTTAGAATAAATCATGGCTGCGACCACGTAGGTAATTAATTGACAGGCGAATGTAATTTCAAATTCATTAGGAAATCAGGATTGGAAACCATCCCTTGCGATAACAGGCAAAAGTTTGACGAATTATCGAAAGGAAAATAGTTAAAAGTCTTAAAATAAAGGCATCGAAGAAATTTCTTCTGGACGCGTTCTAAAATAAGCTTATAGGAAATCTCATAAGGACACCAGATAATCAACCCATATTCAAGAATGCTACGCACTACTGAGGAATCTGTTTAATTAATGTTTATTTCTGTTTACGGCATCTTCAGGCTCCATATAATATATCCACATAAGATAAATAAATAATAAAATTTACGAAAAAGAAACTAAAAAATTTGTAAAAGAATATATTTTCAAATGTTATGTTACACATGCTAAGGTTTTATTTTGTATATCGCCCTCCCTGTATTGAAACATTTGCAAAAATACTTGCAAAACCGAGTGGGGAAATATTTATGTTTCATCGGAAGTTACCTGTAATTTTGGAAAATATTGTTATTATTGAAGCGCGCCAATTTTCGCGACGTAAACTGTTACCACGTCATGTAATTTGAAATAAATAATTGCAGGCATGTATGTGTGCTAAGTTTCAAACCTTTAAGTTAATATTGTACTGAGTAAAGATACCCAAATAGGATCAAAAATCAACTTTATAGTATATCTGGGACTCACGACTGGATGGTCGGTTACAACCAATAGCCACTTATTTGACACTTGCATTCTGATGGTACTGTTATACGGTAACGAATCATGGCACCTTACGAAGGCGAAAGCAACCGTATACTGAGCTTCGAAAAGAGGATGTTTGCGATGGATACTGGATGTGCGGTTGTAATATGACTTTAGTAGTAATAATGAGATAATATCACGAACCAAGCAGCTTCTTATCTCATGCTGAGAGTGAAGAGGCGACGTTCAACCTAGCTCTGTCACTCTTCTTCAAACCAACCAGATTCCGGTGCCCTGGATGGCCACTAAATACTAGATATATAGTGTAAAATGGTGGACCTACGGGATGATGGTATAACCGGGAATAGTGCAAGAAGACTGGCGAGCTACAGAGATTTTTGTGTGACACCGTGTGGTGTCTATATGCTCCAGCCATGGAGCACACATGATCAAAGACTGTGTAAATGCCAGCGCTCCATTGGCAAGCCAAAAGTCCAAGGACATTAAATCGTCCGATTTGTCTATGCTCTACTACTGATCAACGAACGAATAAAAAAGTCGAACTGTCAAAAGTCAAAAGTTGCGATTATCGTAATGTCTTCCGATAATCCTATATTTTTTGTTATTTATATGTAGACTTTCATAACATTAAGTATAACGTTTTCTTTTATGAATTTTATAAATACAAATAAAGAAAAAAATTGGTAAATCTCTCATTTTATAATGTGTAAATTAACAAATTAATCAATGAAAATGTTTAAAACAATTACTTACAGATTTTTTTTCGGTCCGAATGATTGCCTATTATAATATACAAATCGAATTTGTATAGTGATCGACGGACGAAGTCTGGCTACTCGGAGAGTAAAATATCAAACATGTTTGAAATCCAACGAGCCTGGTCTGCGGATTAAAAAGTCTGTAGATCTGGGGTGCTCCACACGAAAAAAAAAGTCTGAAGACTCTAAATCGTCCGAATTGCGCCGGCATTAAATGTATGTTGGGATATTATTTTTACAGAATATTTTGATACTTAATTTGTTCATGCTCTGATAAATCTTCGTCTGAACTGGGTATAAATTTTTAAATAAAATTAATATCATCTAAATTAAAATACGGTAGACTACCCAGACTATGTAAAATAATATAATAGAGAGAAACGGGGTAGCGAAGTAAATTTGCCGTTCGATCGTACCGTCAATGCCTATCTGCTCACTCTTGCTGGAAGGCTTACACCCTTCTGCATACTTACGTTCAAGTTATGGTATTATATAACTGTGATAGGTTTCATGTCATTGCACTATGAAACAGACTGACATTAATCAGTTTTGAAAGATGATGCGACATGTGCTGAATAATACAAATCTAATACATTATACGCGAATCATAAAACAATGTATATATATGTAGAGTGTCTATCAAAACTGGATATCGTCGGTGTTTTGTAAAAAGGGCGAATCAACCATTTTGGCGAAATCGAGATTTTAATGAAAATACAATATGTACTCCACTAGCTTTGTTGTGTAAAAACAGCGAATTTTTATCTCCACAGGAAAGTACTTAAAAACGATAATGGACTAAAATTAAATTAATTAAAATTACGAAATAAAAAGCAAATGTGACATATTAGGCCTTTTAAAATATTATATTAATACCTATTATAATGACAGTATTCTTTCTAAGCTTTATTATAAACTTATTAGATATTTATAATCATCTACAGGTAAAAAACAAATAAATGTCAAAAAGTTAAAAATCCTCCTCCTGTAAAGTAGCATTTTGGTTAATTCGCCCTTTTTACAAAACACCGACGATTATGTAGGAACCTATTGTATTAATTGAGATATCACGTACTTAGTACAGCTATATGACAAAATTGCGAACCTAATAAAATAAGTGATAGATAGTTTATTATAAAATAGATGTTTGAAGCTATATCATTTTTTATATGTAAAATAATTTATCTCAAATAACAATGGCCGATTATTAGACTGATTATCTGTCACAATCGCCCTCGAAGTCACTTTTGAGTCGTTTCGAGAAGTCGTGACCGAATTGGATTAATCTCTATTTTACCACGTTTTTCTTAGCTCGTATTCTTGTTTGTCCGGTGATTGTTTATCCAGTACAAATTTTGCAATCGATTTTTAACTAACTTCCCGAATAGCTAGACATTTGAAACTTTTAGAATATATCAGAACACGATGCCAATGCATTTTTTTAATACTTTTAGCCATCTTTAAGTAGAATTAAATTCATTTTCAGTTAATTCTGTTTTGTATGAAAAGTTATTTCGGAAGAAATCCGTAATCCAATCTACTATTATTGGTCGCTAAGAGGGTGGTCGTAGCAACTAAATTATTAAATATACGTACGTTACTATGGAAATCAAAATGACATTTCAGTATTCTATATTTGTGTGTTTGTTGCAAAATAGCAAAAAAGGTTTGTTGACAATTGCCTTATTTGTCTTAAATTATTAATACATAGAATTGTCAAGTTTTTTTTGATTCAACAGAAAATTTAAAAACGTGGTATATAAAAAGTTCCTTTTATCTTTTAATTATTTTGGAAACAATTCAGCCGGCGATCGTGTCGAAGAACACCGAGAAAGTACGAAAATATCCGAATTTACCTTGAGCTTCCGAGTATGGCCGCACGTGTACCTTTTGCGTTTTACACAACATAAATTTGAAATTTACTTAAGAAGACAAAAAGGTAGGTAATGATTTATTAAAAAAAAAGTATTACGATAATAAAATTACCAAGAAATATGTTTTACTTTACATATCCGGGTTTCGCCTTTCGACATCTTTAGGCACTATGTGCACTCACCAAAAGGTAAATACACACTGTCAGTGTGTATTTGTGAATTTAAATTCAAATTCTATCAAGTACCTTCGGTCGATTAGTATTAATAAATTATGATGGATGGAAAGACTCGGTCGCTCATGGCGAAATTCAAATGTACCACGATCCTCAGCCATGAGTGCAAGACCAAAAAGAAGAATCAGTCTTTAAAAGGTTATATTAGTTAAACGTTAAACAATTATTTTTACATAGATAATAGCTTTATTCATAGCAAATATTCTAACAAAGAAGATTTTTTATGGAATCATAATTACATAGTTGTGCAAATGCATATTAAACTGACGATGATATTAGTTAAAAAATGCAGCGTGTTAAATACCGTTGGCTACACGTGCATAAAATTTAACCCTTCCCTCCCGCTTCTGTCAGTAATGGTGAATTGAAATTCTTACGCATACTTTTTCTGCATTCAACCCCCTAGCGTCTACTCAAATTCTTTTCTACGCTAAATTAACATTGCCCAAAGGGTTTCGAAGTTATTTCTGATATGTGCTAAAAGGTGTAATGGTTTTAGTTAGCGAATTCTTCCGTTCACTTTTTTTATGCAGCGTAATTAAAAGAACGGCGTGACTATGCGATTCTGGTGATTTATTTCGGCATTCTTTTATGTGCGTTTTAACATGAACAAATTCTACAAGCAAAAATCATTAAAACGGTGTAGAATAAACAAATTGTCTTATACAAGTAAAAATGACTAATTATTTTTTCCCTTAAATATTTTAAATATATTTGGACCCAGATAAATCTCTGATTGATCTATGACAGAATTTGGTACCTACCAAAGTATCCTAGAACACTGAGAAATATTCAACATACTAAAGGTACATGAACATGAATACATGTATTAGATTGTATCTTCTTGGAGCTATGTGTCAACACAACGCACAGGACAGAGAGAAGTGGAATCAGCTTGGAGAGGCATTCATCCAGCAGTGGATAGATTCAGGCTGATGAAGATGATGATGACATATCTATTATTATTATTAAATAATATGTACTTTGAAAAATAACGTTTTGTGATTGCATTAGCATATAAATAAAATGCTATTTTTTTTGAAGCATTTGTAAAATATATTTTTCCTATATTTTTCCATGCGTAAATAGCGACCTCAGGCCCCTTTGTATAGAAATATGAATCTCAATGGTTATGCGAGTATTATATTATGCGGTGTGTGGGTATTACAAGAAGGTTGAGAACCTACCAAATTGTCCCATCATAAGTTCATACATATATTATGTTATTTCAACATGGATTCTCAGTAAAAGAGAGTCCGGAATTATAATAATAGCAGAGCGTAGAATAATGAGGTGCATGCTGGGCATAACACGAACGGACAAAATGCAGAATAATTGGATAAGGGAAGAAATAAGGGTATACGAAAGAATAACGTTTGGTAAAAACCCCGAATGGAAATCGGAATGAAAAATGAAAAACACCTAGTTAATAGAAGGCAGTATGGTTTGACAACTTTAGTCAGTCGATAACAATTAACAGTCAACAGTAGATAGTGTACTTAAAATAGACCCAAAGGCCGCGGACCAAGAGTAGATAGATCTAGGCTGATAAAAATATATTATATCTGTATAATATAATATTTTACATTAAGAAAATGATATAATGTTGGGAACAATGGATATATACCATGTTCGATTCTAATTATTCTAGTCACTAACTTATAAGGTCTACACGTTGCTAGACTCGGGATTCGAATTCAGGATCCTTGGTATTATAAGCCGACGCCGTAACTGCTCTGCCATCGTCGGCGTTTAGGTATAGATATTATAATACATGTATAACAATATAAAGGCGCCAAAACAAATTCGAAAGATTTGAAAAATGGATTAGAACTTGTAAATTGTATGAATACACTAATTGAATACAGGTAAGCCGATTCGAAAATAATTGTTCTATTACTGTGTTAATACATTTTTTTTATGAACGACTTGAATTTGTAATTTATAAAGTTCACGATATTTATATAAAAAAAGAATTTTCTAGAAATAAGTGAACAGTATTAACAAGAAAAAACGTTACCTACTTATCTAATAATTTTTGGACCTAGTAATAATAAATATTTTTTATCAAAATTATATTTTAAAAAAAACAAGTATTAATAGATTTCTTTGGAACAGGAAAGTAAAAGTTAATTCAATAGCTGAGTCGTTTAAAAAGAAAGAAAACAAGCACGTAATAATTCGTTAGGGAATTTTTAGACTCCTATTTCCAGAGCGGAATTTGGGTAAATGTTTGCCCATCGAAATATTTGAGATGATTATCAAAATAGCCTGTTCATTAGGGCGCTGGCATATTTGAAGCGGTGATTTCTCAACTTTTTCTTTCATTGATGTATACCAGAACATTCTCGATTATTAAAATATAACTCGTCATCAGTATTTCTCCATCTTCACTCGACATTTTGGACGCGATGTAAAGATCATTCTCAGAAAGCAATCTAGTACGATGTACGTAAGGATTGTAAAATCGGTATTTCAAAACCGGGATTCCAATATTTATCGATACCGAAATACTAGTTTTAATTCTTCGTTACTTCCTAAGTATTCATTAAATAATTCAGTATGAAAGCTCTGTGCTACCAAGACGCAAATATTTTTAGTACAAACACTACTCTGCACTTTTTATTTAAAGAACAATTAAAATATACCGTTAAAAAAACGCGCAAGAGAAACACAAACACAATATTTCAGATGTCTTACAATAATTGCACATCTCTCTAAAAAACATACGGACATATTATATATTTATATGTACTCTCAGAAATATTTAATTCAATAAATTGCGAAATCAAATTCAAAGTGATTGTAAAAATCAGTAATTCAATAATATTAATACATATTTTTAAAGGTCAACAAAATATTATGTAGATACTTTTGCTTAGTTTAAAGAGGTATTATAAGGTATTAGAGTAAGTATTATGTAAATACCGGTATTCAATTAGAAATACCACCGGAATGCCGGTGTTGATATTTTATTCGGAATTGCAATTCTAATGTGTACGTGTGTCGAATACACCTAACAGTACATTTTGACATAGCGTTTTTCGGTTTAAAATGCCGAGGAAAAAACGAAAACTAAATGGTAACAACCGAAATACAACGTAATATAATCGTGCATCTCGAGTCATATAAATAGTTTTCCAGGTTAGTATGAGCTATGTTTGCAATTAATTAGAGAGTGGAGTTTCTTTAATGGATTCTATGGAATTTTGCGGATTAAAATGGGAATGATAATGGTATCCCAAAAATGTGATATTTCCAAATTTGCAGAAAATAAGTTTGAAAAAAACCGGGAAAAAACCAGTTCTAATCAATTTAGTACTACACAATGACTACTTTTTACCTGAAACAATGCCAATTAGCAACCGCTAAAACGGTGCCTGCCTTTATTTATGGGCTATGAAAGAAGTAACTAGGTATACTACGAAAGTATAATTGTTGTTCCTTTTGAAAAATCAAACATTCACAATAAATTTTTAATTAACTATTTTTTTATCCAACGAATAATTCATAAGATTTAAGAATTTAAAATTCTGAAATTGAAATCACTTCTGGGAAAAATATATTATTACCGATAGAAAAAAGTCTTGAAAAACGTGACGTTGGTTAGTAATTAAATAAATACCTACTTTGATTTAAAATACAAAAGCCGATCGCCAATAGTAGCTCAATTTGGAAAGCATTTCAGTGAGTATTAAAAGACATTAGTTAAAATTTGACACAATTAAGTATGACTCCTTTAGCATAGTGGTTCTATGTGCCTGGGCGCGATACCCGAGAGATGCAGGTTTGATTCCTGTACTTTTTTCAAAAAGATTTTTTATATCGGTTAAAATATATTTTCTCAGAAGTGTTTTCAAAATTATGTATATTCAAAATAAAGGTGTAGGTATATTATGACTTTGTAATAAAAAAAAAATCGCCTATGGAAGATTTTTTGTGGTACAACTAAACATATTTAAGTGATTGCGTTATACCTATTGTCCAAAATTTATTTGGAAAAAGCTGAGTTGTATGCAGCTACCAATACTTCTACTTCTATAGCTGATGTCCATGTATTGTAAACCAAATAAATCGCTCTATTTGAGTAGTATTAGATAATTAGTATTATTAATATTATTATATTATTAGTTTTATAAATAATATTGCTATAGTATTCGCCTACAAAAAATGATTGAGAATCCGTGGTCGATCAGGTAAAAAAAAAGTTTTAATTGAAAAATTCTTTGCTATATTTGACTGCCTGGTGAGTATATATATATTTACAGTGGGTGTAAATGTTTTTAAAGAATTTATACCCACCCTAAAAATATTTTTATCCGGCAGAAGCTTTTGCAGCGTTGCGTTAACAGTACTGTATTGTTATATAAAAGCCAATCTAGTATTCCTGCATGTATGCTAATTCAATCAGGGTATCATTATACTCATCAATAATCTAGAACTTTTTAATGGGGCCTTTCGTTTGCTGCGCCAAGGTGTTCGCGAATGTAAAGTATAGAGACTTGGTCAGTTAGACTATCAAAAATCTCTGACAAATATATTGTGTAGCATTTCAAATAAAAGCACTCCTTTCTAAAACATAAGAAGGCATATTATACACTGAAACAATGTTGGCTAGTACGTTTATGTAACGTTAATGTTGTGAATAGTAGAAATGTATGCTGAAGGCTTTGAGTGTATGCAAATGAATTCCGATCAAAAAAATGTTTTGATCAATGCAATAATTCCTTATAATTAAAATGTTGAATGATTAATATCATTATATCGTGGAACATACACGAATCATTGGATTGTCGCACGTTTTTAGTAGTTAAACTTTTATTTTATGACATATTTATTTAGACATGTCCCACCCGGAAACGCAAACATATAGATAGAAGATATGAAATTTGTAACATCTAGAACAAAATAATGGTTACATGTGAATTGTACGTTAAACATGTCACCGTGGCACAGTTCGCCGTGAGCTTTCTTATCGGAAAGAGATGACCATAGTATACGGTCTCCAGTTTTATTAGATTTCCATAGCTGATTTTGGGAAAATTGATGAATTCAAGAATGAAAACCTAACCTAACCTAACAAATAATTTAGTAGGTATATCGGCTATTTTTAAAATTTGCTTGCTGTTGGTTCCTGTAAAGTGTTAACCGACAAGAACCGTGTTTTATTTAGACATGCATTTTATATCAGTACAATACGACCCAAGAAGTTATACGGTTTGTGCTAACACCGCGACTGGCGCGTTTGGAGTACTTGGCCATTGGATATAATCAACGTGTTATTTATATGTGGTAATCAAAAGGTCAGCAATGGTTGGGTTTAATATACCGGCTATATGTTTCTTATACAACATTTCACGCTGAAGTGTGATACGATGAACTGCATACGTACAAGTTTCCGGACACGCAAAATAATAAAGTTTCAGCTATAATACTCTTGATCTCAACGACAAAAGTAACGTGGCCTTAATGTTACATCTACGATATACGCCACCTACATATATATATACACGTTATTTCTACGATGCACCGGACTACTACGATATACGAGACGCAGTCATGCGGACGTCGTCCATTTTATATTCTCTAGGGCGCAACTAGAGGTGATGGAAGGATTCACTATTTACTTAGGCGACATAAATAACGGGAAGCTGTAATCCAAGGCGCAGTAGAACTGTTACATAAGGAAACCTTATGTTATATTTAATATAAATATAATATAATACTATTCTGATTGGCTATTATAAGTAAATAAGTACACAACTTAAATTAAAGTCTAATGACAATTATATTAAGTAGCGCTTTCGTATTATATTGAAATCACAGAACAGTTAATGAATATAGTTCCGATACGCTATATACCAAAACCGTAAATTTTGAGGCAGGGTTTTGAATGCATGAGTGTCGTTACGTATGTTACGAAAATGGACCACGCATTGTAAACGTGCAATAGTGTATGTAATACACCAATAATAAATGAGCGTCAATGAATAAACCGAGAGCAGTTGTCAGTATTCGACGTATGACCTATTCCTGACATGTGTTTAAATTTATCCCGTATTTTTCCTTACCCGAGATCGGTTGTCTGCTTCTCCTTACCCGTTAGATATTTCAGTTCCCATTGCTTCTGAGTTCCTTTTATTGTAATGCTTTATATATCTATAAGGTAAAATTGTAAGATTGATTTGCATTCTTTAAAGTGCTTTATGTATGTATGTATATAAACATATACTCAAATGACAGCTAAATTAGAGTATGTAGAAATTGAAAAGCCATTGTATTCAAGACCAAGGTTTTGAAGTATACAGTATATGTATTTGTTAGGTTAGGTTAGGTTGGGTTAGGTTTTCATTCTTGAATTCATGAATTTGGCCAAAATCAGCTACGAAAATTGAATAAATTATCATATTGAGTCTAGTAAATTTGGAAACCGTATAGTATACAGTCATCTCTTTCCTCAGAAGAGAAGAAAGCTCACGGCGAACTGTGCCACGGTGAAATGTTGTACGTACAATTTACATGTAACCATCTTCGTGCTCTATCATTCACACGAGCGTGTGATTTTTTATACTGACTTATTAAATTAATACTAGAAACCGAATAATACCAGTGCACCTTATTACATTTTTCAAGATTTTTCTTAAACTTTCCACCCCATAAGAGGGGATAAAAAAAGCATCAAAGAAATGCAGGACTAAGGAAGTAATGCGATGCAGTAGCAGACTAATCCGGGACTTCCCTGCTACACATTCCCAGCTTTCCTGTCTGTTCTCTCCTAGCCGGCGTTACGGTCACTTTATGGTCGGGTCAAATTAGGTTAGGCGAAAATCTCGTAAAACACTCTCTCACTGTGGTGTGACGTGGACTCTACTTGCTTCCATTATCTCAAAAGTGTAAGAAACACGTATCTAACTGTCTGTCTTTGTCTGCATTCAATCAAATATCAGTACGTGCACTATTGTAAGCTTTTAAACAACCTTTTTAACACAAACTTCCAGGTTGCATTATAATACGGAAATTCATAGTTTTAATTTTATATACAATAAATAAAATCTGGAGTTCATCATCCCGAATTAGTTTTATCGTTCATTGTTAATAATATTAATATTAATACGGTACAGTTCGGTTATGAGGAATACAGCGGAAAACACATTTTTAAAATATCCGATATACTGGATTATTTGTTAGTTTGGGTTAGTTTAGGTTAGATTATGTTGGGTTTGGTTAGGTTAGGTTAACCTAACATAAAATCCAGTATTTCAGCTATTTTCAAAATGTGTTTGCCGCTGTATTCCTCATAACCGAACTGTACCATTAATACTATCAACCGAAGGTACTTGATGGAATTTGAATTTAAATTCTACTGGATTTAAGTTTTGTAGAGTGTAATATGTTTCATAACTTTGCACTCCACCTCTAGGACGAAAATGATGTAATAGTATTCTAAATGTATATTTTTTGGACAAATATTAAATTTATCTTTTAGAAACAGCCACAGGGTCGCCCTAAAAGCCGCTGGATTGACGAACTGGTAAAGTTCGGCGGAAATACGTGGCAGCGAACGACACAGGACCGAGAGAGTTGGAGAAAGCTTGGGGAGGCCTTCATCCAGCAGTGGATTGACCCCGGCTGATGATGATATAATAATAAAAGTGAATATCTTCTGATCTCATTTTATGCGAGGTAATCAGGCAAATAATCGTATCAGTGTGTAGTTAAGAACTGCAAAAAAAGTGCAAAGCTATAAAACGTATAATGTACTATTCCATTTGAGTCAAAGAGAATAGTGAAAATCTTAAATCCAGTAGAGTTCATGTAAGTAATATGTAAATTTAGTAATTAAATACTTTAAAACGTTTTATGTGCATTATTGTTTCGTATTTAAATAGGGGTCGTCCATATATGACGCCACGCACTAAGGGGAGATGGGGAGACTTGCAACTAAAGTGTTAGGGGTTGTAGAAAATGTGACGTTATAAAACCGACCAAATATTATATACTTAATATTTTTTTGAGAATAAAATATTTCATAAGAAAATTACAATACGGGGGAGGGGGAATTAAAAAATGACATGTAATTTAGACCGGATATAAAAGATTTTTAAACAACGGATGATGGGGTGGAGGGTGGTCAAAATAACGAAAATCATATAGGACCATTTGTAGACGACACCTAACTTCAATAATAGTTTAATATATGAAATATCAGGGAAGTCAGAAATAGTGGGAACTGAAATACATAATGGGTAAGGCGATAGCAGGTAACCGACTCGAGTAAGGAAGAATCCGGGTAAAACTTACACACGTGTTAAGAACACGTTTTACGTCCAATACTGAAAACTGCTCTCGGCTTATGCATTTACGCTCATTTAATGTTGATTTATTACACACACTATTGCACGTGCATAATGCGTGCTTCATTTTCGTAGGACACTCACATATTCAAAACCCTGCATCAAGGTGCGGCGTATTGAATATAGCCTATCGGTATTCTATTTATTATCAATTCTGTGTGAAATATCCATCTGCAATAATATTAAAAATCAAAGTAAACAACCCTTAGACAGTGTCTACCTACACTCTACACCGATACATTCATATATACGTGGTATTATATTAAGTTTAAATTCAGCAAAACGTAGGAAAAATAAGCATTTAAAATATACTTACAAAATGCAGTGTAGATGTTCCATAAAAAGAATTCTGCCATACGTGAAATACTTATTGGATGCTTACCTGAAAATAAAAAAAAACATTTATTAGAAAGTGGATAAATAAATAATGACAAATAAATTTCAACATTATTTAGATCATTTTTTTGCAAGAATACACGCGTAGTTTTTCCGTCGAGATCAGCATCTGTAGTTGTTTGGTATGATGTCCAACTACTTAGTTTAATTTTAAATATCTGCCATTTGCACGATTATTTTAATATAATAATGTATGACAAAAACAAGGCATATAATTATTATGTATTGTAAACTAAAGGTTAACTTAATAAAACATAACAGATAATTCAGCGCAATTTTTTGAGATGGTGGGTTTGATGTAGTAAAAAACAGCACTTACCACGTGTTTTTTGTTTTTAATTTTCAAAATAAGAACGTCACATTGTCTGTACAATCTTATAAACGATTACATAATACATTACCCACTACAGAATAAAAGCATTACCACCTTGTAGCAAAATTGAACGTAGTTATGCAGAATGTAGCCAGTCCACAATAATGTCGAGCTGAGATAATGGCACTTTAGCAATAAAAACGTATGTAAAATTGTAAATAGTATTTTACTTCAAGAATAATTTTTTTGCGGCTTGGCTATTTCCAGCAGAACGTAGAGAAAACCTTTTCGCATCTGACCCATATCATAATATCTCATTTTTTTTTATTTTTTGTGGATTGGTCACATTCTGCATAACTATGTCCAATTAATTGATTGCATTTGTTCAATTGTAAATTTATATTCTGGGAAGATAAGATAAAAATGGGGTGTTTACTCCCGGTCCCTTTTAAACTGTATGCCTCACAGGTAACAAATCTTGCAACCGGGCTACAAACAACGCGTTTATTGATAGTTATTTGAATTTTATCCATAAAACGCGGGAATTTTTAAATATATAAATAGAATCATTAAACTTAGTCTTTTCAGGTAAAACAATTAATATTTAGTTTGACCGTAATAATGGATTAAAAATTTACAATGAAAATTAAATAGTATTATAATAATAATTGTGTCGCTAGATTTCAAAATCAGCCAAGTCCATAATAGATGAATAGTAGAAAAACAGCTTTTTGTTTTCTCAAATACACAGTCACAAGGGTGAAAGTTCATATTATTTCGAGTGTAGAATATTTAAAATTAATAAATTCCACATTTTGATAATGCAGAAATGTTAGAAAGCAGTAGTTCTTCAGCAATTCACAAAAAAGTAAAAAAAATACCTAATGGTGGACTTGGGTGATTTTGAAATGTAGCGACACAAATAATCATATTGATCACAAAATAGATTTAGATATGAGAATATAATATTATTATTATGGTGTTATTTTTTAAAACTAACTAACATTTACGCCAAATGTCAAGATGCTTTAACATTTCCATCAAATACGTAATATTAAATTATTCAATTCAATTAAATACGAGTAAATACAATACGCTATTCAAGTATAACCTTACAGAGAGAATAATGTTACCAGGCTGTGAGACGAAAGTATTTTGAGACAGTGTTTCTCAACCTGTTATTGTAGGACTATAGGTGGTTTTGAAAATGTTCATTAATGGAATTTCATATGATTAATAATAAAAATAATTACAAGATAAAAAGAACTTTTTATATACAACGTTTTCAAATTTTCTGTTGAATCATATAAACTTGACTTGACTAGCTTAAAAGATCAAAAAAAAAAATTGTACTTGATAGAAATACTGAATATTGAAATGTCATTTCATATTGATTTCCATAGTAACTCACGTATATATTATTTAATAATTTAGTTGCTAGGACCCCCTAGCAGCCAATAATGGTATCGAAATAACTTTTCATACAAAGCAGAATTGACTAAAAATTAATTCAATTCTACTTACAGATGGCTAAAAGTGCATTGGCATCGTGTTATGATATATTATAAAAGTTTCAAATATCTAGCTAGTCGGGAAGTTAGTTAAAAATCGATAGCAAACCGGACAAATAAGAATACGAGCTAAGAAAAACGTTGTAAAAATGAACATATTTATACAAATATTTGTCTTGAATTATGGGTTTTATTTATTTATTAATTAGAAAAAAGCGTATTATAACATTCTTCGGCAATACATATTAATACATAATACATACTGTAACGCATCATAATAATATGAAACATAATATGAAAATGTGTGAGAGAAAGTGAAACAAGGAGAAGACGTATACAATATACACGTACAAATGCAAATTTTAAACGAATAGATGTCCAAGTAAGTATGTATAATTCTTGAGTAGTTACAGTGTGAAAGAGAGAGAAAGATCATTTCGTCTCATTATGAGTTTTATTAGTTGAGAAGTCGTTTATTTTTGTAATCTTGATAATGGTGCTACAACTAAAATAGCTATCGACTTAAAAAAGCACATGTAGAATTTAATAAAACTTAAATACTTATACTTATTATCATTTCCAAGTTTAAAATTTGAAAAATCATTTATTTTAATCGGGTCGTCAAAAAAATGATAACTACTCTCATAATAGTTTGACATATGCCACAGTGATTAAAACTTCGAGAAATTATTATGTTATCCAAGAGATTACTCAAATAGAATAGTTCAAAACTTTAATTAATTAGAATCATAATATTATAGTCGTTAATGTATTAATACAATAAAAGATACATTAATTCTATGAGCAGTATCCATCTGCTATTTTTTTAAAGGTGAAATTATTACTGTGTGATGACTAAAATATTATACGTAAGTCATCAATTTAATTGTAGTCCGCCTCATTTGAACCGTAGTAAATAGCTGTTGTCATGGGCCCCAATACGCGATGCAGAGGTAAGCTACTCCCTCAACGAAATGACACTACGAGAGCATGATGCCCTGTTCTTTTCAATGTTTGTTTCATTTCGGTTTCCATTGAACGTATATACACCCAAAACAAAGTAATTACATCATGGATAGTTACTTGTTTTACATAGAATAAGCATGGTGTTACAACCGAAATAGCTAATAGTGATACGCAAATCAACAATTTAATCATAGTACACCTCAATCGAACCGTAGCAAACAGTTGTTGTCACTGATACCCAAAACAAAGTAATTACATCATGGATAGTTACTTGTTTTACATAGAATAAGCATGGTGTTACAACCAAAATAGCTAATAGTGATACGCAAATCAACAATTTAATCATAGTACACCTCAATCGAACCGTAGCAAACAGCTGTTGTCACTGGCCCGCAATACGCGATGCAGAGTAGTTAACCACTCCTTCGACGAAATGACACTACGCGAGCATGATGCGCTGATCTTTTCAATGTTTGTTTCATTTCGGTTTCCATTGAACGAACATACACCCAAAACAAAGTAATTACATCATGGATAGTTACTTGTTTTACATAAAATAAGCATGGTGTTACAACCGAAATAGCTAATAGTGATACGCAAATCAACAATTTAATCATAGTACACCTCAATCGAACCGTAGCAAACAGCTGTTGTCACTGGCCCGCAATACGCGATGCAGAGGTAAGCCACTCTTTCAACGAAATGACACTACGAGAGCATGATGCGCTGTTCTTTTCAATTTTTGTTTCATTTCGGTTTCCATTGAACGAACCCGTGGCACAAAACAAAGTAATTACATCATAGATAGTTACTTGTTTTCGATAGAATAACCGTTGACGTTTCTTTCCATATGACATCCCTACTCATATTTACTATCAATACTTGACAGTAGCAATAAATCAAACTGACGTAAAAATTCATTGCGTTAGTAAAGTGATTGTCAAAAAGGCTATTAAAATGACACATAAATACTAATATGGGGTATAGAAAATGTAATTATTGGCGGTATCGCAGTCAGCGGCGGCCATTACCGGATTAATGATCGAATGAAAAGATTTATCTCTCCTACTAAGGGAGGTTCGGAGTCATTCGCTTCAGTCGTAAATTGAAATAACAACGCCATCATACGTAATAACAATATTAATTATAATAGCATGAAACCATTAATTACAGAATAATATATTATTATGTAATAGATAATAATATTATCATGTATTAGAAAAAAAGAACAAACGCTTCAAGAGGTCGAGTGTTATATTTTGTTTATCATATCTTCTTGTTACGAAAAATATTTATTTAACTAATTATTTAAACAACACTGAGATTATTTTAACGGAGATTTTTCATTCCGCCCCTTAGTTGGAGCATATGGACACCACGCGGTGCCTCCAAGAAACCTTGTCGCTCGCCAGTCTTCTTGTTTCATTTCAGGTCAAACCATTATCCCTTAGCTCCGCCGTATACACTCTATAGATAGTATTTAGTGGCCTTCCAGGACGCCTCTTCTCTTCTGGCATCCGCAGCACGTGGCCGAGTCAGATTCAACGTCGCCTCTTCACTCTCAGTGTGATGAGAGGCTGCTATTTAGAATAAGTCACTACACACACCGTTGAAGCTATAATTATTATTAGTCAGTCGCGTCTCAATTTGAAATATCTATGTATCCATATTTATTGACACATATTATACATATCTACATGAACAGGCAAAATATTTGTTAAGGGATTTTTCGTTTACTTTGTGGTAATTCATGATAATGGATTTTGATTATCGTCATTGATTTAATATTATAATCTCTATTATTGGTGGTGTTATATAAATATTATTTTAATTCTCAGATTAGGTTAGGAACGATCAAATTATAATAGACATAATACGTATATTATAATTACTATGTATACAATATCATGTACTATACTAAGATCTTTCATACACTCAATTAGTTTTAAGAAGCGAATTATATATTAGTATAATATGAACGATATAAAAATTAAAGGCAGCGGGATCGATATGTAGACCTTTTTATTAGCAAACAAGCACACGATTTTCCCATTCCAGACACCAGGTAAGTGACATTTTTTAAATATAAATAATATAGAATACAACTGTTATTAATTGTAGACGCAAACCAATAAATTGTCGATGATTATTAAAATTATTAGGCAGTAGAAAACTGTTATTTTTTATACGAATAAATTTATTTCAAATTAAAACGTATATTATATTACTTAAAACAATTCAAAAATATATGTAATTCATTACTTCCGGTACGTACCTATACATCAAGTGTCCAAGAATGTAAAAAAGAACAAAGCGTTTTTCCATTGCAACCATTATATTAAAATACTAGTTTTAATAACATTCCATATTTGATAAAGTATTAGGATAACAGCACTGCATTTTAATGAATGGTTTTTTATGATGATTTTACCAAGGCTTTGACTGCGACTCGCTGTCATTTCGCCTCTTCACATCTGAAAGAGGATCCGCCGATCAGGTCCTCACTCCAATTCTATCGCTTCTTCCCATGAGGACATCAAATCTTTTACCCATTGTGTGTCCTGTTCTTAGCCTCGGTATTAGCTTAAGCTCATTTCTCTTCAAATGAACTACAAACCAGGCCACCGAACGTGGGTAGTTTGGTATTAACAATATGTTTCTTTTTTTATTGGTTATAACTTATAATATAATTTCTCAGAAGTGTTTTCAGAATTATGTATGTTCAATACTTAGAATATTAGGCACACTCAATCTTGTGAATTATTCGTTGAATAAAAAAAATAATTAATTAAAAATTATTAGCAAATTCAAGTAAGTTACAATACAACATATCTTGGAGTATCTAATCCGCGACGTCGGTTAGTAATCAAAGTATTATCTACTTTGATTTAAAGCACAAAAGCCGATAGCCAATGTAGCTCAATTTTGAAAATCGACTCAAAGAGTTTTATAAGAGCCATTAGTTAAAATTTGTCGCAATTAAGTACGGAGCCTTTAGCATTGTAGTCAATGTGCACGGGCGCGAAACCCAAAAGGTGCAGGTTCGATTTCTGTGGGTGTCTTACATTTTTCAAAAAGATTTTTTCTATTGGTTATAACACATTTTCTCAGAAGTGTTTTCAAATCAGTTTTCAATTCACTTCTTAAATCTTGTGAATAATTCGTTGAATAAAAAATATAGTTACGAAATAATTACTTAAATATGTTTCTAGTTATAGTCATAACGATAATAAATTTGTTGTAAATAATTAAAATCAAGCATATTATAAACCGCACTATAATTATTGTACTTTAAAAAAATAAAAAAAAATATTTTTCCTTACGCGGTTTATTTATGTTTAATACCATCTCCTTTGATTAAGTATCAGGATAACAGAGCATACGCCGGGAGTAAAGTAACACACGCCTGACGGTTGCGATTTTAGTGCTCCATAAAGCGGCCATCGTTAAGAGGGTGAAGTTGTCACCTACGTCCTGCTCTGCTACCCCGATAGTTGTGGTACAACAATAGGAAAGCAGTTAAAATTGCGGTTTGTCAAACAGGCCTTTAGAACGTTGACAGTGAAAAGTAATTTCTATTGTCCTGTGTAAATTGAACATGTAGTTATTTTAGATAAGCTAAAATCTAAGGTATGTATGCATAGTTGTAGTTACTTAAATGTTGGATTATGTACCTACTTTAGTCAACCAATTTTCATATAGATAAGGAACAACAAAACTAATAATTAATACACAACGATTAAAGGGTGGCAAAATAGTGCAATAAAACTCACAGCATTAGTCAAACCATTAAATTTTTTCCCCGACCATGACCGATCCTAATAAGATCACTGAGTGAGTGAGTGGAGGTTTGTATTAAAAGTTTTTTGTTTTTATGGGAAATGGATGTCAGCCACTTGATCAACCTATTAGGTCCATACTCTGACTCATACAAAAATTGAAAAACAATATGTGTACTTGCCAGACTCAGGATTCGAACCTGGGACCCACGACGTTATAGGCTGACGCTAACACTGTTACATGTTCTAAACATAAATAGTATAAAATACCTTCGAAAAATTTAGTACCGATTATCTACACAAATACCATCAAAAAAAAATTTTTTTTTTTCAAAAATTTTATCGATTAATCAATCGATTGAGGACTTAGTAAATAATAATAAAACGGAAGCCGTATTGTCAATTTCAATAATAAATTGAAATACAAATATAAGACGATACTTCAGTGAAACGGCAAATAATTTTCAACTATAGGTGCGACGAAATTTTGGACTCGCTGGCAATCGGAGAGCGAACGTTGAGCTGTGAACACGTCAATTTGTTTCGTGATAGCGACGAGGGTATTAATTCCTAAATCGTGTAAAGATGACTAGAAAACGTTACCCATTTACTTGAAAAAGAAAACATGTCAATGAAGATATTATTATTGTTACTAATAGAACAATAAACAGAACATTAAATGGATGCATGTTGGATTTATATGACAAATTATATTTCGTTCGGCACGCGTCATTTGCACAATCCGCGCATCGCCTAGCCACTATCTTTTTAGACCATGCCTCAACTGAGGTATATAGCCTTAACCACTTCATCCATAGTTGAGAACTTGCAATATTTAAAACATTGATAATGAAACCGTTTATTATTATTATGTTTATATTAATGTATTTGAATTAATAGTTCACGCAAAATTGTAATTATTAACAAAAATGACAACAGTATTATATTCAAGGAAAGTGACATTGACGTGTTAATTTATGTTTTTCTTATGTGTCATTTCATTTTCATATATTCATAATGTTCTTAACCTAGTTGGTGTTACATAAGATTGGCGTTCGATACATCAGTTTATTAATGTCTTGTCGAATTTAAAATAATTTAAAACCAAACTTTCTTCTTCCGACCATGTCCGATCCTAATAAGATCATACGGGTCTCCATCCTCCACGGGTTTGACGTTTTGTATTAACAGATTTTGCTTTTACGAGAAATGGATGTCAGCCACTTTGCCAATCTATTAGGTCCATACTATGACTCATACACAAATTGAAAAACAATATGCGTACTTGCCAGACTCAGGATTCGAACCTGGTACCCACGACGCTATAAGCCAACGCTTAAGTCGCGCGGCCATTGTGGGTCAATTAATAAAATATATTTTAGAATTCAATAAACACGCAATACTGTACGTATACCGTACAATACAATGTATGGCAAAACTAAAGAGCCATTTTCACAAGCTGACAATGATTTCAATTCAAAGTAGCAGATCCGGTTAACCCGATATGCGAGATGCGGAATTGTGGGTATTCAGTATAATTTCATTTCACATGTGGCGAATTCCCAATAATTACTGCCATTGTTCAGCATTCTCCCCCGAATTATTGAGAGGGTACACCCATTCCCATAAAACCATTCATTGCCGGGGGCATTAATGTCACTCTTGACACAAGGCTCGCCCTAAATTTTACGCCATTTTCTAAAACCCGACTAAGAAAGGCATTTAACGAATATGTTCCTATTAAACGAACGAATGGAAGTGTTAAAAACTACCTTGCGATTTGATATTTATTATTATGTATGTACATTTTAAATTGTCCGGTAGTACGGATGAAGAATGGACATTCCAAGGACAAGGGTTCCATGAATAAACAGAACATGATACAACAAAACATTAAGAAACAGAACATCGATAAACAGAACTATGACATTTCAGGAAAAATATAATGTTTAATAATAAAATAGTCGTAAGTACCTATATAGGTTGTATAGATTTTTAATAATACAGGTTTTCAATACGCAGCAAAAAAAATCAAATTATATAATTTCTGCATTTCTAATCGCTAGAAAGCCTCGATTAAACGGGACTCAACTAATGTTGCCGGCAAGCTAGGTATATCTCGTCTTAATCAATCCAATATGATCAAAATGATAGGGTGACTAGGTATAACGAAATAATAAGTTTAATAATTCTGTGGAGTTATGCATGATTATTAAAATCAAGCAGATAAATAATAATAATAATAATTAAGGTTTTTACGCCAAATGGCCAACATGCAGTGATTATAATATATATATTATTTAATATTAATATATATTTCTTTTATAAACTTAAGTTTTATAAGTATTTAATTAATACATTATATACGACAAAAATGAATGTTTTATTTTTCCACTGGCTGTTCTGTTTTATCACTGTTCTGTGTATTCATGTTCTGTTTTGACTACATTTTAACATATCTACTTAGACTTATATTATTAAAATGAAAATGTGTTATGGAATATCATCAATTAATGCACTATTTAATGTACCCTCCACGTTTATTGTAATATTAAAAATTAAAGTTGCTTTATTAAGAAAAAATAAAATTCCTTATCAGAGAGTGATATATGAATCTAAAACTCATCTGTCTTTATTAATGAAGCACAAAATTCAGTCATTTTAATTTGGTCATTCATTAATTAAAGTGTTTTTTAATAGTGCTACCTTGCAAATATGCCACATTATTTTCAAAAAATAATGACTTGGAAATGAAAAGGTCGTAAAACTGACACTTCCAGCTAAAGAAAAGTTCACTATAAATAGGTATATAAAGCTTGGAAAAATGTTAAGTTAGTAGCTACCCTAATCAATTAAATATGTTCAGTAGAAGAAGAAAAACTGTTTTCTTAATTCTACAGTTACAAGGCTGCAATTTTGACAGTTCATTCATAGTATATCAGGACATTTCCATTCAATGTGTTTGAGAAAAACCAAAAATAAATTGGTTCTCATCATAATTATGGGAAATTTAACATCGTCAGATAATTATTCAATTTTGCAGAAAATGGTCTTTTTACAAATATTTGATTGAGAATACGCTCACACCGTAAATCTTTAAAAATATATTGATTTAAGAGTTTTATAAGAATTGCAAAAAGCGAGTTATCTACCATTGATTCTCATCTAGTGTAATTTAATATTATTAATTATTATACTATACAAAAGTTTCTTTGTAATAATCAAATTGTGAGTAGTGGAGCAGTCAGAATATTATGTTTTCTGGGTTTGCTCCAATTCTAAAAAAAAGCATCCGTAGCTTCCTTGTTCCACTCCAAAGCTTTGATCGCTTTTATTAATATTGCTACAGCCTAGTATAGTTGCCTTTTTAATTCTGTCCCCGGCGTATTGTCGTTGAGCATTTCAAGGATGATGTATTATCATTTCTTTTATTTGCATCATCTAACGGCGTTTTTGGAGTATTTTATAGTTAAATTTGGTCCAAGATATTTTCCATCCCATCATAATGGTGTTGGCCGCACAACAGTTTACAGCCCTATCATTGTTTTCCTGCAAATTAATTTTAATTTAATTCGATATAACAGCCTCTTAGTTAAATTCCTGATTAATATTATGAATTATTCTGAAATAATAAATACTTAATGAATAAAATACTAGTAATCCATCAAGGAATAGTTATAAGAAAAGGGACAATCGTACATACATTGTACAAACAACAGCCTGCATGTAAACATGTATCCCATATTTAACGCATTTATCAAGTAATAACGCATTATTCATCCCCTAACAGCGGTACATAGGGCAGCATAGAAAACAGCTTGATGTCAATTAGATTATTGGTCAGTTGGAAATACATTTAGCAAAACGCATTTTTGGAAAAGTACTCAAGGTGATGTCCGTGGGATAATGCATTTTCAAAGTGAATAGGGGTGACTTGGACAGGAAATTAAATATTGATTACGCCCTACTGGACCAAAAGACGGTTGGTCGTTCATTTTGTATGTTACCACGTTCTTAATATATGTGGTGCATAATAGAGGTGGGACGAAATATATACGTGATGTTAATATTATATATATTCATTCATTGTCAACAATATATTACAGTAGTTAAAAAAAGTAATTTTATATTGAATACGTCAATGTGTGTGTATTGAGAAGGAGCTTTTATCATTCGACATCTTTAAAAATTTTACAACTGCCGAAATGCGAAACCCGGGTCGCAAAAACGGCTCAAATGGAATAGTACAAAATTGAAATCAATTATAATGTAAATTCAACTTCCATTAAGTTCCATTGGTCAATAGTATTCATTATTAAAAGAAAAATCTGTATTATATTTTAATTTTTATGCACCCGTCAGGCTCACTAGGCACCAATTGCGAGGGCTGCGCGACTGGTCAATGCACTCCCTAGAGATGTAGACATTTTTAGCGATGTATTGTGCATTATGTTTTTTTTTAATTCTATTTTATTGTTTAATTTGTATATGTTTTTTTTATTATTGTTGTTTTTTATTATTATTTTGTTTTGTTTTTTTCTCTACCTTGTTTTTTCTCTAGTTGATTTACGTGTACTTTTTATTCTATATGTCATGTTGTGAACGTCTTAAATAAATAATTTGTTATGTGCTCAACGAGTATTTTTTTAAATAAATACATTGATAAATGGGTATGTCATCTTCGTATATGAGTGAGTTTTCTTCGCCCATTACATCTGTGATGATGAAATTGTATATTATCATACATAAATGGACAAAATATGTATTAATTTGCTTTAAAAACAGTTGGAATACAAATGACAGCCAGTCAACAAATTTAAGATTTATACATAATTGAACGTAGTTATGCAGAATGTAGCCAGTTCACAATAATGTCGAGCTTTAGTAACAACATGATTATTAAAAATGTATGTAAAAATGTAAAATGTCAAATTGTAAATAGTATTTTATTTCAAGAATATTTTTTTTGCGGCTTGGCTATTTTCAGCAGAATGTAGAGAAAACCTTCTCGCATCTGATCTATATCAAATCTCATTTTTTTATTTTTTGCAGACTGGCTACTTTCTGCATAACTATATCCAATTATAGAAGATGTACGAATGATGTAGTTACAAAACTATGTTCGTAAAAAGTAGGTTACTTTGAGCTTTTAAATGAATAAATTTGTAACATTACCAATGCTAATAGACGCATTTTAGATAGGTACATAATTTACAGGCGTCTTCATTTAATAATACAAAATATAGCGAAGACTGTCTGTAAGAAGGAAATATATTAATTCCAAATGAAAACCAGCCCGACCGACCGTCACAGCTGCTGTTGTGAAAACTTTTTTGAAAAGCTTCCTTACTATAAGTTCTCGTAGACGCATTTGCATATTTACATTATTAAAAGGGCCACACAGCCAGGATGCGGGACACAAAAAAGCTCCAATCTCAATTCCTGCATAGCAAAGTAATAAAGATGAAAATTTATTACAGGTTGTGTTGCATTTATTAAGGCAGGAAATTCGCTGATACGTCACTAGGGGAGAATCTTGTAGTTTGTATTTTATAATCCGAGACGTTAATGTGGATACTCTGTCAATATTTATAATTTTGCCTAACTATTATATTTCGATTTCAACATGACGGTATTTACCTAACTTGAAAGATGAGAATTCAATATAACGATGAATTTTCTTTTAATAAAGCACAGCGAATAATATAAAATAACACACACTATATCGTCACCTCAATACTACAACTAGATAACTTGATTTTCACTATATAGTATGATAGCTATTGAATATGATTCTACATTTCCTTATCTACAAAATGATAAAACTACATAAGTCAGAAATTAATGGGTACTGTATTAATTAAAGCCATAAATGTATTAAATAAATAAAATAATATATTATTTATATCTACAATATTATTTCATAAAATTTTATTAGACAAGCACAATTTTGCATTTTTGTTTTAAATAATATTTATAGGTTAGATTTATCTTAATCAAGTATAGTTTAAATTTCATTTTCCCAACAATGACCAAACCAGAGTTACCTAGTAGTTGTAGTCAGCGGCGGCTCCTCTAATACCATGCAAGTGCTACGCACTGTCTGCATTTTTGAAGACATCGCTCAACTTTTCATTGTTCACACGTGATTCGGATGATTCGTGACACGTGTTCCGGGTGCCGCCAAAGAGTGTGACACTTCGCACCCTTATGGCACAGCCTCAAGGGTTCCGTCGCCATGGCCGGCCCTCCCTCACCCTGCAGCGGTGCCACAAAAGCGACCTACGTGCTGCAGGTCTAACATGGCGGGAGACGCAAGAGTTGGGGATAGACCGAGTGAATGAATCGAGCTGAATGGTAGTTTGTGACGTTCCAGGATTCAGGAATCTAATCCCAGGTCAGGCCAAAATAGACTTAACAGGTAATTTAATATTCTTGTTTATGATAAAATAATTTAGCAATAATGCGTGGGTATACCTACATCATAATTTTGATTGTATATTGTGTTAAATCATGTATTTTCTTTATTAATTAAATAATTAAATCATGCTAGTATTTTATTTAATAAAATACGACGTAATATTTGAAATATCAAAGACTTGATATTATCTTTCGAGACAACCAGTGTCTGAAATTATTATGAAAATGAAGCAAAGTTTTGCTTGAGAAAAGCAACTCTTCTCCGCGATTATATTTATTTATTAGTTTTTTTTTTGAATAAATAAATAACGTAGACTGATTTACATCGTATGATTGAAGACGTCTAACTATTTTATAAATATTTTTTTTAATCAGCTTCTTTTAATTAGTAATTAAGTTTTTATGAAACGTTATATGGCGAAAAGTTTACTCTTTGCATAAAGTACAAAGGGCATGATTGAATAAATAAATATTTTAAAATATGTACTGTACAGTTTTCTTCATAAAATCATCTAGATTATCCAATATGTATTGTTACATTCAATAAATATTAAAATTTATTTATATTCCATATAATCATCATGACAATATATCATCATCATCATCAGCCGGGGTCAATCCACTGCTGGATGAAGGCCTTCCCAAGCTTTCTCCAACTCTCTCGCTCCTGTGTCGTTCGCTGCCACGTATTTCTGCCGTACCAGTTCGTCAATTCAGCGGCTTTTAGGGCGACCCTGTGGCCGTTTCGTACCCCTTGGATACCATTGGATGACGGCATTTGTCCATCGGCCGTCCTTTCGGCGAGCAATGTGCCCCGCCCACCTCCATTTCAGCTGTTTGGCAACGTCTAGTATATCGCGTACTCTTGTCTGCTTCATAACCCATTCGTTTCTCTTACGGTCCTTTCGCGTGATGCCCAGCATGCACCTCTCCATGCCTCGCTGTGTGACTCTTAGCCTTTGGACATCTCTCGTGCTGAGGGTCCACGTCTCGCATATAATAATATATAATTCAAAGTATTCATAACATGAAAAATTTGTGAGCGTTTCACAACCATAGTGAACCAAGTCCATTCTGGTTATTTTTGAGTAAGCTAGGTTCAAACATAACATTTGAGTATTTATAATTCTGTCTATCTTATAATAAATCCAAAAATTGTGGCATGGAAAGGTGCATATTGGGCATAACGCGTAAATATCACAAAATAAACCAAGGGATAAGGAAACAGACAAGAGTATGCTATTTGATAGAGGTCATGACGAATTGCATAAATTAGTTTACATAATTAGCTTAAGTAGATAGGTACCAATTTATGATTATAATAATTTCTGAAAATCTAAATAAACCCTTAAATGTATGATTGTCTACTTTTTAATAAAAAATATATACTCATATACGAGTAGGTACGGATAGGTCTAATTACGGAAAAAATAATTTTAAAAATATTTAATAATTTTTTTCTCTATATATTTTCATGAAATAATACTTTGAACTATAAAAATACTGTATTTTTTTTATATTGGAATTATTTTTAAAAAAAAAAAATCAAAAATAATCAATTATCACCTTATAGAATCCGGAAATATTTTTTACCTGATCAAAATCTATTTTTTTTTTTGTAGTTAAAACTGAATTTGAATATAGCCGTTAAAAATAACTGCCAAAATCCGGCCTATTTAAAATAATCATCTCCGGCTCGCGTCATTTGATTACAAATATTATATCCATCAACCAGTACTTATAATTACGTTAATCGGCAAAAATGAAATAATGATTCTTTCTGTACCATTGAATAATATAATATTTATGGTAAAACCGATGGCTGTTTTGCTCAAAGAACCGAAACTAAAGTATGTACTACGTAGTACAGTATGCATTTAAGGGTTAAATTTTCTCAACTTTTTATTTATTATTGTACAAATATCTTCAATAAATAAGTTTACCTTCACTATTTATAAGTACCTATAAGTACCTGTAATATTGTATAATAGTATGTATTTTGAATCAGTTGACAATGTACCGACTATTAAAGTGGACAAAGTCGGTTCTGATTATTATTTAGCTATGTGCGATAATTACTACTGGCTGCACTTTTTTAGTGGACTGTATGAAGGGGATGATTTGAATACTGGGGGGTTGTACAGGGATTCTGGGCATTATTCAATGTTGATAAGGCGGGCGTGCTGGACTGGCTCCGTGTTCTCGCACTCACCCATTAGTACTATCATTCTCACGGTTACACTGTACTTTATTAAATAGATGGTTAGATAATGAATTTTTGTTTGTTTATACTATGGTCAAACTAGGGCACGTCTTGACTCGTTTATGGTCTGGAGGCAACTGAATTGTTTATAACATGTCTGGACGTACTAAAATCATTGTGAGAGGTAGGTAAGACATTTGTATGGGATTAGCGCAACCATAATTGGCCCAAACAACTACATAATAATATATTATGTTTTATTTTAATCAATAAGATCGCATTCTTATGTTCAGTCATCAAATTCCTGTAACACAGATATCAATTATAATATGATTTATTAAATATTTATTTTTCAGTTTTTTTCAGTACATATTTCGTAATGTTATGAGATAGTGAATTTGCAATTTCATAACAGTACGAATTAATGTTATTTATTTTATAATAATTTGAAAATATAATTTTCATAGTGTAAATACAGTCGAACTTGGTTATTACGAGGTAGATGAGACCGACTCAATTAGCTCGTTAGAAGCATCGGGTACTGGTAATATCAGAGAATAAGTATTTTTAAATTAGCGGTCACATAACACAAAAAGTTGAAATTCAAACAAAAATACATAATTAGAATTTTTCCCCGAAACAAGCATGTCATTCATAAACTACAAAAGAAGTTGTTTATTGTAATGAACGCTGGTAGGTACCTACTGACTTCAGCTTGGATTTTTTACATGAAATTTCAACCATATGCGTGGATACCAGGAAACTCAGAAATAATGGGAACTGAAATATATAACGGGTAAGGCGGTAGCAGGTAACCGACTCGAGTAAGGAAGAATCCGGGATAAACTTACACACGTGTCCAGAATACGTTTTACATCGAATAATGATAACTGCTCTCGGTTTATGCATTTACACTAATTTCATCTTCGTGTATTACACACACTATTGCACGTGCATTATGCGTGCTTCATTTTCGTAGGACACTCACACATTCAAAACCCTGCATCAAGATGCGGCGTATTGAATATAGCCTATCGGTATTATATTTATTATCTGTTCTGTGGTGGATAATTTTTCAATATTGTCGGCAAAAACACCAATTAGGTACTTAGATACTTAACCAGTGTCATACACGTAATCCGATCCCGGCGGCATCGGTCGGATTTTATTGCTTAGGGTCGAAAATGTTTTTAAACGATCGACACGTTAACAGTTTTAATATTTTTTTTGACGATATTTTTGCTCGGTATATCCGATAAGTAGCTCATTATAAAAGTGAATAAATGTATGGAGTATGTATGGAAATGTATATAAACCAAATTACGAACTCATTACGAACAAGTACCACTGCCTTTCATCTGAAATACATATTCTTCCGTCGCAACAAAGTAACGACAGATTCAAACATCAAATTAAATTATCTTATGGTAAATTAATACACCCACACCCACCCACCTATACATACACCCACGGTGGCCGCGCGGCATAAGCGTTGGACTATCACGCCGTGGGTCTCAGGTTCGAATCCTGGGTCTGGCAAGTACACATATTGTTTTTCAATTTGTGTGTGAGTCAGGGTATGGACCTAATAGGTTGAGCAAGTGGCAGACATCCATTTCTCGTAAAAAACAAAATCTGTTAATACAAACCTCTACTCTGTGGAGGCCCATATGATCCTGTTAGGATCGGACATGGTCGGAAAAAAAAATTAATACTTGCGAAAACGAAAGTCGATAATATTCAGTATTAAAGTTTACTTATTCGAATAGTAAACAAAAATATCTACAAACAGTAAGTATGGAGGATGTTGATTCAAATCTGAAATACATTTAGATTTTGTTTTATAATACCTCACGGATTTGAGTGAAACTTGCATATCGCTCAGAATATTACAAACTCCGTCTAAACTTTCCTAGGAGGGTATTTCCCTAACTCTCCCAGAAAAAAAGCATGAAACTGAGGATTTTCCATCTAAGTTATGTTTCGTTCTTGCGCGACGGCAGCGGGCACATCCCGTTTGCTTTTTTATTAGCACATTCGACTTCGCTGCTGCAAAGTTATTTATATCTAAATATTTAAGGAACCGTATTCTGAATCACTCCCGGGATTCCCCCGGCAAAGGAACTCCATTTCGTGAGTTAGCGAGTGGATATTTTTCCATTGAGACGATTTCTGCTTTTAGCTGAAGTTAAAGCCTTTTGCAATATGTTTTCGATAAACTGTTATTGGGAAGTTCAAACGGTATTTTTTTTCAAAAATAATATTATCCGCTGATTGCTTTAAGTTTTGTACCATTTCAGTAAGTACTCAAAAGCAATGGCAACCTTGTTTTATTGCATGAGAGTAATAGAGTTTTTATAGGCTTGTAAAAAATTATTTACTGTAGGATACATGTAAATTTTAAAACGTACCTATTAATTTAGGTGAGAAAAAATATATTATTCAAGTTAGTATGAATTACCATTGGTGAGTATGTATAGTGCCTGAGGATGCCGAAAGGCGAAACCTAGGTCGTAAAAAAATACTGGAATATAATATTACAAAACCAATATTAAGTAATTTTATTAAAAGTTATTTTTTTCATTTATTATTTGCTGTTAAAACTTTTTATTGGTATATATAACTTTCTTAGTTTAATTATTTTTTTTTCTTTTATCACCCTGTCACGACACAGCATTGGGGCATAGGGCTAGCACAAGTTCGCTCCACTTACCTCCGTCCATCGCCAACTCTTGCGACTCCCGCCATGCCAGACCTGCAGCGCGTAGACCGCGTTTGTAGCACTGATTTCGTATGTGTATAAAAACATAACACAAGTTGTTTGCACGAAGAATTATTTAAGTACTAAAGCACAGACAAATCGCTTATATCTGTAGTCTTGATAATGGTTTGACGACTGAAATAGATAACAACGACGCCAAACTGTTGAATTTAATTAAATTAGATTGTCATTTTGTAAAATATAATTCTACCAAAGTAGATCCTCAATTCGCCTCAATTAACAAAAATATTGACATTATTTGCGTACCATCCCTTATCGGAAGTCGACCACTATCAGAGCGATTTTTTTGTTATCGTTTGCTACTCAGCATAGTTCAGTGAAGCTGCATTCGTACAAATCATGGCGGTTCTTAAGTCACCGTTGATCTCATACAATGAGAATAATGAAATTTATAAATTTAGGTACCTATAAAAAAAAATCCAATTTGAAAAAAAACCAACCCCGCCGACGTATGAGAGAGCGATTCTGAAAGTAATCACTATTAAACTTTACGTTCGTATGCGTTCTTTCATACCTGGCCGTGTTCGTCTGGGATATAACTTAGACTGAAATATAATATTAAATATGCATGCGCGCATACACACTTGCGACGCATATCAAATGAGCTTCTCAAACCGTGAAAACGTCATAAAACCGCGGCCATGTTGTTTGCGTTCGGCGCGCATCCGGTGCACTTGCATTTCAAATTTCGCGCCCAAGTTATTAGGTGCGCTTCGCGAGGAAACCGAGCTAAAGAGACTTAAAGTTGTGTATTAGCAGAGGTATCATGGAATCGTTACCCTGTTTCAATATTAACAACTAAATTCAAAGTAAGAATATAGAATAATTTACAAGTTTACCAGAAATTGCCAAATTAATCTATAACAAACCAACCTTTACGTGGTTTAAATTTTCTTGAAGTATTCAGAGTACTGGAGGAGATATTTTAGATATATACTTGGAGAAACTTAGTATAAGTATCAATAGTTTTATTAATATTAATTTATCGGTTTATATAATATTATAAACTTAATTCGTTTAATTATTCACATTTTTTCACTTATTTTGTTTTGTCCTTTGTTTACCTATATATTAATTCTCAATATAATAGCAATCATTTAACTCAGCATTAAATGAGTTTTGTTGTCAAAACAAAACAATATAGCGATAATGTTCGTCAGCATTTCCTCAATCATAACTAGATCAGTAGGGTATGTTTTGATTTGTTGTTATATAATATTATATTTACTGCATTTTGTATAATTTGGAAGAACAATACATGAATCCTCACTATACTCATCGAATCCGTCACAAGACGCAATGCCATTTTCACGACATATTTATTAATCACATCAATCTCACTAGTACGTATTTATTAAAGTATTGTTGTATTTATTGTATTCTTGTATCAATCAATAAACTCTCCTCGTAACATCCACGCAACAACAACCTTCTCTCTCTTTCTCCTCATCTAGTACCAAATAATATATTATTATGTAACTGTTTGTTTGAAATGAATTCATATAGTATATAATATAAAGAACTTTGTCAAAAATGGAATATAAACAACAATAATATATGTGCCATATGTTTCATAAATTTAATATGGATGGAAAATTTTAACTAATTTAAAAGACTAAAAAGATGACTAATGAATAATGAATGATATTATCAAAGAAGTTCGTCCTCTGATGTTATATGTCTTCTTATTGAATATTCTTTGCAACTCCAAAAAAGTGCCAAAGGCGACTAACGTAAATTTATCTTATTTGAGATAAGTTGATAAGATTTTGAAAAAAATATTGCGAGACGAGGTAGGTGTTCGAAACCTTAGCGAAAAAAATAACACTCCGCCGGGCACATTTCTTTTATATTTCTGACAAAGTCTATCGCAGTGCCAAATCTAGTTTATTTTCTATTAAAGTTAGCCTTTTGCAGGAGTACAAGAAGTGTGTTGGTATTTCGAGCAATAAAAGTCTTTCGCTTCGTCTTGTGTTGTCTTCCCAGGGAAAGTTTTCACCTCGTTAAGGGAATAAACAAGTTGTAGAGAGAGGCAAGATTTAGAAGCATATTAGGTTAGCTGCACGCCTGTCTAGGTGGCCTAGCGGTCAAGATTAACTTCACCCTGCGAAAGCACCAGGTTCTATGATAGAAACACTATTATGAAGCTTTGACATCTGTTATAAAAAATAACGTTATATATATTTTTGAAGTTATACTTTTTTTGGCGCGTTTGTGAAATCAGAACATAATTTATTTTTTCACACGAAAAAAAACGCACTTGATTGGATTCGAACCACCGATTATTCGGTTACCAGCCGAACGGACTACCTTTACGCCACAGTATGAAACTGCAATCGTAACGATTATACAGTATAATATTATAGTTTAGAATTGTTCCGTTGCCTAGGCAGCGAATTTATTATTGTCGGGCATTTGCAATTCTTTACGTAAACAAACTATTAAACGTCAGAGTGAGATTTGGTACTTTAAAAATAAAAACAACGAGAAACCATTATATAATTTAGTAATATTAGTTAAAGTGTATAGAAATATACCAACGGCGTTCCAATAAGAGGTCCTTTTTCTTGAGTGTGTAATTTAACAAGATAATTAAGAGCTAGTTGAAGAATCTAGGAAAACACAAGTTTTGTTTTTGTTTTGTTACGCCAAAGAAGTATAACTTCTAACGCGCGTACATAAGTACACACACCGATTTTTTTTAATGTGTCTAGTTTTTTTCTGTCATTACAATTTTTTATTGAATAACCATGAAAGCTCGTTTTAAAATGACAGCCTAAAATTTTAAAAATAATAAGTCTATGTGAAGGAATAGTTCAGATCCAGAAGAGATCGTTGCTGCAACTACCCACTAGATACTAGACGGGTGCATATAACTTCAACTTCTTTATGACGTCAGGATTGGAAAGTATTCTGCTGAAAATACTGAGCAGAAGTAACCTTCGAGTCTACGACGAAAGACAGTTGAAAAATAGTCGTTTGAAGAATTGAAGGGACCTTCCGTACAACGATAAGGAGCACATTTCAATAAACTTCAGGAATGAAGAAAACGTTTGATTAAATATTTTTACAGAAAAATAATCTTTTTTATTTATTTATTTATTGATATTATATTATTAATATAGAAAATATAGAATTCTATAAATACTTCTAGACTTCATAGAATCTTCCCTATTCTGCCTTTATTTAATTGATTTATGTCACTAGCACACAAACTCACACCACTAACATCCGCCATCTTTGTTCTGCTTATCGTTGGTCTTGGATTAAGCAGTATTTAAAACCTTACAGCACTGTCTAGGAGTGAATGATAAACCTTTTCGATACATCAAAACGTTCACAGGGATCTACGTATCATTGTTTTATAACTCAATATGCGAAATATGTGCCGCTTATCGTTGGTCGGGGATGCCTTCAATTATCGAAAGGAATATCGCTGTATGTGTTAAAATTGAGACAACGAAGAAATTTCTTCTAGAAAAACTTAAAATAAGCTTGTAGGATACTTCAGAAGGACTCACGGTAATGCACAGGGAACTAAAATACACAACGAGTAAGGCGATAGCAGGTAACCGACTCGAGTAAGGAAGAATCCGGGTTAAACTTACACACGTGTTAAGAATACGTTTTACGTCGAATACTAAAAATTACTCTCGGTTTATGTATTTACGCTCATTTAATGTTAGTGTATTACACACACTATTGCACGTACATAATGCGTGCTTCATTTTCGTAGGACACTCACACATTCAAAAGCCTGCTTCACCATGCGGCGTAAGAATACTATGCAATGACGAGACGTAAAGTGTAGGTAAGATACTAGGAATCTTGAATGGGTTAGCTTGTTGCATGATGAATCGTAGAAGCCTAATTGCGTATAGAGCAGTAGCCAGTAGCGAGGGATGGAGGTATTTTTTTACTATTATCTATTATTGCTTAGTTTTCGGAGGGTTTAATTGAATTTTAAAAACTACCCAACACCGTCTGTAAATTGTAGTCTTATTTCAATGAAAACCAATACGTATGACTAACAAAGTTTAATGTGCACTATTTATGGCGGATCTTAACAGCCTACCTCCACCCTTCGCCATGGAGTCTGGTAGAGATGATATGCGAATAAAAAGATAATTTAAAATAAAAAAATATGCCATGATCGTTTACCTGAGATTATGTATATAGCATAAAAATATGAACGGAAATCAGTAACTGGCCAGCAATGAATTCAAAATTTCCCAACGGAATGCCGCGTATTTATCAAATACGAAACAGTTTGAAAAAATCGCTGACGCATTTTTTAATCAGATACCAATAACAATATGAATCGGGGAGCAATACCGCCGCCATTATCACCGCGATGTAAAAATGGTTCGAGAGCGCCTCCGTGAGATTCGCCTTGTAATTGGAAAAGTTACATCGGAAAACGACGTGTTTAGTGGGTAGCCGATGCCAGGGGTGGCCGGGGACGGACGGCCGCGGTGCCCCACGGAGGGCCCCCGCCGGGGGTGGGCCCTAGGGAAATTATAGTGGGGATTTAAAGGTTACCTCCCCTGGAAAAATTATGTGTCCGATCCCTTTGCTGCCGGCCTTGCCAACTCAAGGATTTTAAATGGAACGCGTTTGATTGCAATGTGTTCTGTTTTCAAATTGTTTTTTACATTCCATGAATATTTCGTTGCCTTTTGACAATTTCATAATAAAACTATTTTAAATATTCTAAAGCGGATAATAAACATTCCGTATGTATTAACAACATTATGCCTATATTAATAATTTTATTATACCTTAATAATCAGCAGAAAGCTAAAAGTTTTCAAAAGATTTCTTACCTTATTGAATCGAATATATTGTTATATGACTAAACTGCGGCAAGTATAACGTGAAGCGTGGCCGTTTCGAGAACTACAATCCTCCCTAACCCTTCCCTCTTTGTTCCCCTCGCCGTGCAATCAGACGACGTTCATTATTCGTACGTGCTGCATGTTCGTGTAAAGTGTTTAAACGTGTTAATAATGCAACAAGTGGTAGCAGGAAGATTATAAGTCGTGTAATATATTGCGTAGAAGAAAAAAAAAACAAAAGCTCACTGGACCTATAAATAAGGTCGATGATAGAGTCGCTGCAATGACAGGTAGACATTTGACATTTCAGTGTTACCGTATAATTAAAAATATCCCGACAGATTGGAAAAATATTGTCGTCTGAGTCATTGTAGTGTAAGGTAGGTGGCATATTCTGAAACAATGACAATGACCGCTGGAATAACCCCGAAATATTGTCAATAGTATATAAATGGAATATAAAACATCAGACAAACTCGATGATTGTTACCCCCATGTGATGGCAACACCTCTCAAATAGTGTGACATGTCATCAACGACTGCCAAATAATTAAAAACAAAACAGAGCTATTTGCAGATTAAACAATTATTTACCTCCAAATACCTCACAAAATACTAAACAGGCAGTATAATAACACTACACAAAATATGTAATACTGGCCATTATTAAATTACAGTATCTATTACAGACTCCGCCTAAAATTTGTATTGTAAAAATACTAGGTGCTGTGTAATTTTTAATATATTCCACTAAACCACACAATATAACTGTCTTCAATTTTGTTATTTAACGACTAATTTACAAGATTTAAGAATGTAACATTCTTTTTAATGAACATAGTATATAATTTTGAAAAAACTTCTAAGAAAGTACACCAATAGAAAAAATGTTTTTTGAAAAAAATACGACACCCAGCAGGGTCGAATCTGTGTCTCTCGGGTTTCGCGCCCACGCACATTCAACACAATGCTATAGGTATCATATCTAATTGCGATACATTTTAACTGATGGCTCTTACAATACTTTCTGAAGCGCTTCAATTCTTCTATTGGTTATTATATTTTGTCATTAAGTGTTTTCAAAATCATGTATGTTCAAGTATATAACTATCTTTCAATCTCGCAAAAATATAAATAGGTGAATAACTTATCTATATAATAACAGAACCACCTTGTCTGAAAATGCAAGAATATGTATATAATAATATTAAAATAAATTGATAAAAAGGCAGGGTCTCGCCGGGCTGATAGACATTGTCTGCGGCGTTCAGAATATGTACCCCTGGCTTTATTTATGAAAGATAGACGCTTTGCAGCTTGCCGTGGGAAGTGAAAAAAAATTGCAAACGCTACTGTTTATTTGCAGTCGAATTTGTTTGTCTTTTATTTTCCGCTAAGGAAGGCCACACTCCCCTAACAGGTGAGTCTTACGCAAATAATTCCCATTGCAATTCGGCACTTGGCTCACCTTTGCATAAGTGCCATTTTGGGGTGAGGTGTAGTTGTTTTTGTTGGCTCATCGAGAAACTGAGCCATGCTATTTCGTCTCCGAATTTCAAATCAACTTTAAAATCAACTTTAAAATCATCTTAGCATCTCTAGGTTAGGATAAAGGGTGTTCTATATAATATTCAATCTGAAATTATTTTTTTTTACATATAGTGAATATTACAAATAGACACAAGGAAGTACTAACACCAAATGAACTAAGAAGACCCTATTTTAATAATTTATAAAACAATGCCCACCTATACTCATCCTCCTGCAGGTGGAATATGTCAATATCCGAAGTGATCTGGTTGAAGATAGTTATCGTCCTCCCAATTGGTATTACCAGTGGCAGGTTGGTTCTGCACCAGTTTGAGAGAAAAACAACTGATGCTCTCATTTCTAAGATAGTTATTGTACCTTGCATTTTTATTAACTGCAAGTGGTCTAGTTTGTAGTTCGGCTGTCTTTGAATGCGTGAGTCACTGGTTAGATATACGACTGACAAAAACATCATGTTTTTGTAATGTGTGGTTGATCTAGTACAAGGGGAAAAGTTGATAATGGTACTGATTAAATTACCTGCAATTTGTTTCGGATTGCAGATTTAATTTGAGATTCACTCAATCAGTCCTTTTCCATACATAAAATTTAAGAATGCAGCATTCTTTATTGAACACGCATAATTTGAAAACAATTCAGATATAATATAGGTACCGAGTAGAGAAAAAAATACCCAATTGGAAAAACTACTACTTAATTTCGTATTAATTAGATAGAACCACCGTGGCTTAATTTGTCAAACACATTCACGCGAATCTAGTAGATAGGTATATAAGTATCTGAGGTATTTTCAAATTATGTGTGTTCAATGAAGAGAAGTTTGCAATCTCAAATGTTGTGACTCGATGAAGAATGAGTAATCTGGTATCAATGATATTCTGCCACCTGTTATTTGAATAAATGTTCACGGCCATAATTTATACGCACAACTACTGTGTAGTTATAATTTTCCGGATACGGTATTGAGTGAATTGTCCGGGAATCAGTCAAAGGCGCAACACTTTTGTCTCGAAAGGCATTGCCGTACCTTCGCATTGCCTCCATTTGTTCTGGCCAAATTTGCCTCCCTGCGGAATCAGAGGTGGCAATGGCATTAATATTTCAGCGAGACTTTTCGAAGAGATCAGAAGTAAAGCGATTCTTTACGCATCAAACATATTACCATCAGTCCCGATATGGCCTGAGCTTTCGATCTCGAATTTTGTCAGGGGTTGGAATAAAACGCATTATGAAAAATTGAATTCGAAAAGCCACTATTCCAGGGTGTGTGAGTCACGGAGCTTTTGGGGTCGTTCTCGCTATTTCAATGGCCGTAATGGATTTTTGAACTAAATCCACGAGGGCTTTTTGACTTTTATTTGATTCCCCTGAGACACTGTTGTAAGCAAATTATTATTTTTTAATATAAGAAAGATCGTAAATTATTATGGGTGAGCTTATAAGAAGGGCATATTTTATTTCCATAATGCACTCAGCGGTATTGTATGTAAATGGATAAGAATTTCAATAAAAAGAATAATTATTTTTTTATTATTATTTTTACGACTTTATCTATACCGTTCTCATGTGTAGGGATTGCAATACCGGTATTACAGTATTTATCAATACCGAAATACCGGTTTTAAAAATCCAAAATACCGGACAACACTCGTTTACGTTTTTGAAAATAAATTAAGTTACGTGCTGCTAAAATGCAATTATATTGAGTGAATCCAACAGAGGTGAAAAAATAATAAACTAATTTTCATCTAATATATTTATACAGGAAAGTAATTGTCGCGATGAATTATCATAATATTATTTCGAAATAGAAAACATCCGTGACAAAAATGTTTAATTATTCTATAATTATTAATGAGTAATGACTGTACAAACGTTGAATTTAAGAAGCTTTTCCTGCAGCCGGACTTATTTGCACTTGATGAACTTTTGAGGGCTTTAGTTAAAATTATCAATATATTCAAATTATTTGTAAAAAATCACTATTTCTACAATTATGATCAATACTTACATATTTTTGAAAATCAACATAATAAATGTAGTAGGTTTTTGCTATAAAATAATATTTTTAAAAGATTTTAATAGCTATGTTTATTGATAAGCACCTACTTCTGGTTTTTTTTAATGTATAGGAAATACTGGTATTCAATAAGAAATACCGAAAAACCGGTATTGACATTTTCATTCGGTATTGCAATCACTACCCATGTGTATCAAAATTTATAAAATATGTCATTCTAAATTGCATGCAACATTTATAAATAAATACATAATTTATTGTTTTACGTTTTACTTAGTTCCATCTGCTAATCTATTTTATACACAAGACTGCTTACGGCCGCTTTGGCAGCTATCTAGGGTAGGTTTGTATCGAAATATTAGCACTTATTGTAACAAATACAATAAGTCAGTTGTAATTGTTACAATAAATGCTATTTTTTAACAGCACCTCTTTTGGCTGTGGTAAATTTTAGAGCGAGATAAACAGTGTCGATTATTTAGACGGCTTACTTATTGCAATTGTTACAAGAAATGCTAATAACAAACCTACCCTAGATAGCTGCAGTAGCGGTCGAAAGCAGTCTTGTGTATAGAATAGATGCGATGCTCTACAAAATGACGACACGAGAATTATTGAAGAAGTCGACAACTTAAAACCAGTCTAAAGTACCAGCTACTCATAAAAAAGCAAACTAATCATCATCGTCTAACATGAACTTTTAGTTTTGTATAATAAGGCTTGGCTGTTCAAAATCCAGAATAATTGGCTATGCCACGAGACGATGACAAAGTCGTAGGACAGTGTCAGCTGTATGGGCTATACGAATCTTTGCTGACCTCTCTCTTCGATACCTGAGATATTTGGTCTAGACTCTAGGCTAATTACCTTGGATGGGTTACTCGGACTTCGACTCTCGACCTGCGATTTACCCATCTAATTTATTTAATTTTAACTGTATCACGATTTCGTAATTAATACGCTGTAACTAAACCCGAACTGTCCTTACATAAATACCGTTCTCCGCTACATTTCTTTATAATACTTCAGCCCTACAAAATATATACCTAGTAATTGTAGAACAGAACAGAACAGATTATTAAATAGAATTCCGATATGCTATACCCCAACACACTACGTTTTTAAACAGGGTTTTGAATGTGTGAGTGTCCTACGAAAATGAAGCACGCATTATAGACGTGCAATAGTGTGTTGCAACTTTCAAATACACCAATATAAAATGAGCTTACTGTATAAACCGAAAGCAGTTGTCAGACGAAGGACAAGCGTATTTTTGACACGTATGTATGTAAGTTTATCCCATATTCTTCCACACTCGAGATCGGTTGCTTGTTATCACTAGGGCCCGGATTTATATGCTAGTGCATGTTTTATTAGGGTCTATGTACAGCTATGGGAGTTGCACAAAAATCCGTTTCGAAAGACGCAGAATCTAAAAATAAAATTTTATTGTGAATATAAATGCATATTTGAGGCGTTAGAGGATATTTGAGACATTGATGCATATTTCATTAATAAATGCATATTTTAGGGCCTTTGCATTTATAATTTTATCGAAACAACTAAATCAGGTAGATGCACTTGCATTTTTAATGGCATCCCCGAGCATTTCATTAATTTATCAGAAAAAGTGAAGTCAACTTAGGTACCTTTATTTAAATTTTGCGCTGTCACCTCTGTGGACGTTGAGAGATCATTTTCCGCATATAAACAAAATACTGACAGATAGATATGCGGAAAATTTAATGCTAGAGAATATTGAAAAAAAATATTTTAACTTATTTTTTCGGACAAAAAAACAGCAAATAGTATTTAGGAATAGTAAGAATAGAATAGTTAAGTGTGTCGTTTTTATTTTTTTTTAAGTTGTGTTTAGTTTCCATAGTTTACATTTACATTTTGCATTTCTTGTTCAATTATTTGTACCTACTTGTAAACAAACTATTTTGAAAATTGTAATTGATTACTTGAGTTTTTTTGTTATTGTATTATATCGCTTAAGATTATTCGAATTTTTATTGGTAATATTGGGTGAAATGGGTAATTAAAATATGTTTCCATAAAAATGACAATTTTTAACTGAATATTTCTTTGGTTTTAGTGCATATTTCAATGATTTTAAGTGCATATCTGCATTCATATAATCGTGTTTTTTGTTGCATATAAATCCGCTTCCTAGTTATCACACACCCGTTAGGTATTTCAGTTCCCATATTTCTTAGTTCCCTGCGTGGTAGTAATAATATACCTGTAGTAAAATTGTAAAACTAGTTTAGATTTCGTTGCTAGTGAAATGTATACAATAAATGGAACAAAAACCTTAAATCATGGTGTGTCGAGATATCTATTATGAGATTTTTGTTTTGAGCCTGGTGATACTAAAAACGAATTGCTTTCAGAGAAAATGCGAGAAATAAATTTAGAAGCAGTAAAAAAACAGTTTACTGTTAATAGATGTTGAAGAGTAAAATACTAGGTGTTGTAAATAGTAGGATGCTATTGAAATGTACATAAAGTATAAAGGTTTTCCGTATTCTTTTGAAATTTAAAAAAATGGTATATAAATATTTGGAAAAAATAGCTTCCATTGGGGTATATTGCGAGTGTATATGGGTGAAGAGGGATTGGAAGGAAATGTGACAGGATACACATAATGAATACCTACATATAAATATTTATGAATTGTTTTGCATTTGAAAGAATAAAAGATCATTTCTCAAAGTGATTGAAAATTTTAATATAATATGATAGTATAGATGAATTAAGTCATTATTTACAGCGTATACAAGAACACTCGTGTAGGTAAATATTGGTACTCTAGACTGACGGTTGTTGATTGAAATGTAATTAAAATTTAAAATAGCTTATTGATAATGCATATCGATTGCTAAATCTGCAAACCAGCCAACTGCACTTTTGACCAAAAATGAGATTAGTTATATAGCATTTTTTCTATGCTCACACAAAATCTCAAACTCCTAAACCTATAAATACTCGTAAATGCGTTATCGTTCTTCAAAAAAAACAACCAACTGCAGGTGTCAAATTTCCAATATTGTAAATGGAACAACTCCACTCTTTATATAAATTGTCTTTATATATAAAAGGGGAAATAGTGTATTAATTATCTATAGTGCAGCAAATTTGTTAATCCAAGAATTGTTAAATAATTCCTATCGACAGTTATATTAAAATGTTTTTTCTCCTTTTAATTTTCCCAAATGGAGTTAGTCAGTTTGCAGATAAAGCAGTCAATATTGAACATACATAATTTGAAAACATCTCATGCATATACTCACTGGAGAAAATCTTTTTAGAAAAAAATATGGCAGAATACGAATTAAGCTACGGCTTCTCATTTAATTATGACGATTTGTTACATGAGCTTATCAAATTGCGGTATACTGGTCTTTGTCAGTTATTTTATATTAAATAAATGAAGGTATCTAGGCGTTACAGGTTCAAGTCCTGTCGGGTGTCGTATTTATCACAGAGAATAGCATCGAATGTGTAACATAGGTATTAATATTGTTTTGCACATCGTTTTTCGAGTTGAATGTGGTCCAGCTTTTCCTATTCGGTATCATCTATGATGTACACCAGTGGTAACTAATTTACTTAAATGGTTATAAATAATAATTATGGTAGAGTCTTACTTTAAATAAATGTAAAATATAAAAATGACACACAAGTTTCATATACAGTGAAATGCCGATTTTACGGTTTTCAAGGGACCCTAAAAAATTATAAATGCGGGATATATATCATAAATAGGAAACTTGATTGGGAGGAAAAGGTGTTCCAATTAATGGGGAGCACCTCAGTCACCTGCGCTTTGCAGGTGATATTGTTATACTTTCACAAGACCCGAAAGACCTCCAAGGTAGAATGCAAGAACTCGCGGATGTCAGTCAAACGGTCGGCCTAAAGATAAGCGTCTCAAAGACAAAAGTGATGAGGAACTGTTTTTCGGACCCTGCGATTATCTGTATTAATGGCACCCAACTCGAGCAAGTCAGCAGCTACGTCTATCTCGGACAGCAGGTGTCCATAGACGGAAGCATGCACGATGAAATTGCTCGAAGAACAAAGCTGGGATGGAGTGCTTTCGGACGTCTGAATAGTATCTTCAAAAGTGACCTACCATTGTGTCTTAAGCGTAAGGTGTTCGACCAATGTGTGCTACCCGTGCTCACGTATGGCTGCGAGACGTGGAACCTCAACACGAGAGATGTTAAAAGGCTAAGAGTCGCACAGCGAGGCATGGAGAGGTTATGTTAGGCATCACGTGAAAGGACCGTAAGAGAAACGAATGGGTTAGGAAGCAGACAGGAGTACGCGATGTAATAGACGTTGCCAAACAGCTGAAATGGAGATGGGCGGGGTACATTGCTCACCGAAAGGACGGCCGCTGGACAAATGCCGTCATCTAGTGGTACCTAAGGGGCACAAAACGGCCATAGGGTCGACCTAAAAGCCGCTGGATTGACGAACTGGTAAAGTTCGGCGGAAATACGTGGCAGCGAATGACACAGGATCAAGAGAGTTGGAAGAAGCTTGGGGAGGCCTTCATCCAGCAGTGGATTGACCCCTGCTGATGATGATATATAATATATATATATATATTTTTTTTTTAAAAACCCTTTTTTATTCTGGATTTTTTTCGACGTCTTGAATTATTTCAGCTAGAGTTGTAGTTTTCTTCATGGGTGGCATTTTAGTTGCGACTTATTAAAATTGGTGATACGAGATGCGAGGCAAGCCTGAGCTTATTTAAGGGATTATTTAACATTGTTCTTAAAGGTGTTTGGCGGGACTCTCAAAAATGAACGATCCGTGCGGGAAAACGATTTATGCGAGAACGGTAGATCGGGGTTCCACTGTAATATAAGTATTTAAAAAATGGTATATATTATGGTATAGATTATGCGTACAGAGGTTAAAAAAATAAAATACAGTTTGAACGGGTTAACACGTAAGTATGAGAGGGGTCAATCCTCCCATACAAATCGTTCACTCATTCCCGGTCTGCGAAAAAAGTTGTCAAAAAGGGGTATAAAAAAGTGTCACCGGGAACATTCGGCGCCCCGGGGTAAGAATAAAAAGTTTTATTGGGTAAATTTTATCGTATTTTTATTTCGGATTGGATTTTTGCGAGACCGGCCGGCCCTCTGCGGATTCCAACTATAACAGGAGAGTATTACACGGGACGATCGAATCAATACGCATGATTCTAGATTTTCAACCGGGGTTCCGTGAGAATTCGGAAAACTCCCCCAAAAAGTATATATTTTTTTAAATATGCTAAAATTAAGCATGTGGCCAATTCAAATTTAAATATTGAGGAATTCACTTGTATTATATACGGTGTTATATACATGTCAGTATGCAAATCGTGCATTGTGTAGAGCAAAAGATGCTGAGAGGGCAGCAGATTAAGAAAAAATATAATCAATACATTTTTTTATGGTACATTACAAATAAAGATGACATCATTTTTTTCATGCAGCGCTAATGACCTTGTTTAGTTCTTGTACCTATGTTTATATCATATAACTTATTAATTATTATGATTAAAGATTTTTTATGCATCTATCTGTATTGGAGACCGAGTAAATTTTTGAGGATCAATTAAAAAGGCACATTGTTTGCTAAAAATTATATAACTCATTTAATATTCATTTAATTTTATTAAATCCTTTAAATATTTGTAGGTATTGAATTCTTCTATTATTTATTTGTAGTTAAGTGAGTTAAGTGTATTTTATGCAGCCGGTTCTGCGAAATTGAAAAAAAATATATATCAAGGGTTCCGCCAAACAAAAAAGATAAAAGAGAATCACTAATCTAGAGCTCTAAAGCGTGTCTAGTGGTCTAAAAATCGTAATATTATTTTGTTGTGTCAATTTTTCGTGTTTTGTGATTTTAATGTGTTGACTATAAATCTTCTTGGAAGAACATAAAGTAAATGCATATTTTAAAAACATATAGTGTATATTATGATTGCCATTGAATACGTCAATTTTGTAATCATAAGATACAATATGATACATGTCAACAAATAAATAGGGCAACTATAAAAAGTATCTGTCACTGAATGTCGGTAAATCCCTGAAATCGAGTACTATAATCTTATACTTTGATTTATTGTCTACAAGAATGAATCGCATCGTTCAGTCAAATACCGCCAGTACACGGAGGTCCCGAGGAAGGGTTGAGCGCTAAATGTTACCTTAATAAGGGTTGTTCCGCACGATACCATTGTGCTGTTCGAGATCGCCATGACGCAGATTTTATTTTGATACCCCGGGTGGAGGTTTTTATGTACTGAAACGACATTTTTGGCGCGAGGGTCGCATGTACATCAAAAAACCGTTCACATCGCTATAAATGTGAATTAAAAAAATGTTTCCTGGATTTATTTTGTAATATGCAAGGCTTTTGTTGTGGTGGTTAAATTAATGAACTGGATTATCTATAAGTGTTTAAATAATATATTCATATTGATATATTAAATAGACTTAGCTTTAAAGTTTTATAGTTTTAAAAATATCAACATGACACTATTTTTATTTCAAAGGGTTTAATGATGAACCTTTCGATTGTTTATTATATGTAAAATAAATAATTTTCATTTGATTTGATTTGAAAATCAAAATTATCGCATATTATTTTGAATTTCGCTAAATATGACGTAATGATATATAATTATTCTAAAACCCTCCAAAAGTATTTTTCGTTATTTTTTTCTATTCAATGAGTAATTTTCAAGATTTAAGAACGTTTCATTGTTTATTGAACATCCATAAGTCGGAAACACATTTAGAAATATACACATTTGAAAAAAAAAAAAATAACCATGGTGCCATGTGGGACTCGAACTAGCATACATCGGATATCGGAAAATGTGAAAAAATACAATATCGTGAGTTGCAACCATTCAATTTAGTATTTTTAAAAATACTTATCTGACAGCCAAAATAGCTGTCATATAAATAACATAAATTTTATATACATAATTAAAAAAAATACATTCATTGTCAATATATGCCAATTCAATTATTAAGATACAGGTATTAATGCAAATGTCCACGGTCTCGGGTTCGAATTCCGCGTCTAGCAAAATTATTGTTTTTCAATGTTTGTGTTTAGACCCAGAGCTTGGACTTAATAGGTTGAGCAAGTGGCTAACATCCATTTCTCGTGGAAAAAATCTGTCGCGAAACCTCTTCATGGAGCGGTATAGATCTACGCCTGATTGAAGAGCCACATGAAACTAAGAATTAATGCAAATGGAAAATTATTTCCGTAATTCATACTCTGATAATATGAATCAAATATTTTATATAAGGTACTTATTTAATAATATAGGTATTTATTAATTTTACTTTATATACTGTAAACCAATAGTAATGAGTGACCTTATTAAAATACAGTAGATGATTGAGCTAAGACCACAAAGTGTAGATAGTGTTTGTCAGTTTTTAAAATTCAATTAAACCCTGCCCAATCTAAGCAATAGTGGATATTAGTCAAAAAATATTCGTTTACTTTAAAATTAACAGGCTATTACACCAAACATAATTTAAATATTTTATAAATAGAAGAATATTTTTTATCGATTATGGTTTTGAATTTTAAAAAACTAACCAACACCACATGTAATAATATGTATTCTTGATTTAACGAATTACTAAAAAAGTGTGCACTATTTTTGTCGGATCAGGCAGAATTTAATTGAATTTGAAATACTAACAAGCACCATCTGCAAATAATTGTATTCTTAGTTCAATGAAAACAAATAAATTTGATTGAAAAGATTTAGTGTGCACTATTTACGTCGAATCTTAACAGCCTACCTCCACCTCTCGCCACTGGTTTTTAGTATACAACAACTCTGCATTTACCATGTGGACACAATTATATAATTTTAAACAAGTAAGTCGGGTACAATATAAGGCACAATTATATTATTACATCACTATAGAACAGGCGACTTGTATATAGCATAACAATGGTAACAATAGGTACATATTGTAATTATTCAGTTTAATTTCCTTAAACTCATCGTATGATACGTTCCAGTAATATACAAAATTGTAATTTTAATATTACTTACATTAAAAATGAACAACGAGTACGTATACAAAGATACAGCCTCTGTTCCCATCTGTAGGTAATTTACCGAGGTATTAGGAAATAAACGTATGCGTATAAAGGTAATAAGATTTTTTCCTTCCTCTAGTGAAGTCATTATTAAATATATCAAAGCCTTAATTCGATTCGAAGCATCCCCAAAGAGCTTGAAAAATTGCTGCCGGAATGGATGAAGTCAATTTATTTTGGGGACACTTGACTTGCTCGGCCCGTTAAGAAAACTCACTCATAATAATTTATCTGTTTTGAAAGATTTTCCGTGGAGTAAAATGAGAGATTATGTACAAGTGGGGCTTAATAATTAATTATAAAAAAGTCGTTAACTTTAACTATCTTTTTTGAAATCTGTCCTTATATAAAATACAAGTAATTAATAACACTCACTAATCAACATAAATTAATAAAAGTATGTTAAGTATCAATTTTTTTTATTTTTAAACAGCAAATCAGCAAATACACAGTAAATAATGCAGTTATTTTTGCACGGTATAGATAAAAGTGGCATTCATACTTTTTTTGGACCATGTCTGATCCTAATAATATCATATGGGTCTCCACAGAGTGGATGTTTGTATTAAAAGATTTTGTTTTTACGAGAAATGGATATCAACCACTTGCTCAACCTATTAGGTCCATACACAAATTGAAAAACAATATGTGTACTTGCCAGATCCAGGATTCAAACCTGGGACCCACGGCGCTATAGGCTGACGCTTAAGCCACACGGCCACTATGGGTGTCATGGCATCATGGCATTCATATAAATATATCTTATTTTATAATAATAACGTGATAATAACATTATGTTTGCGATTTATACTGGGTGTGACGTGGTCCAACTTTAGGAGTAATATGAAGATAAGAGAGCGAACCATGCAGTCTCCCATCATGATGCGAATAAAGAAGTGACGTAAGACCTGGCTCGGTCACGTGGTACGGATGTCTGAAGAAGACTTCAAGCAGGCTTGCCTGTTCTTCAAGCCAACCTGGATGGGCGCCAAATACTATCTATAAAGTGAATAATGCGAAGACTGGCAAGAGACAGGCATTCTTGCTGTCACCGTGTGATGTCCATACGCTCCAGCTAAAGGGCGTACATGGCCGAAGAAAGAAGAAGAAGATATTATGTAAACTAGGAGAGTTAGTTTAACATCGAATTGAAAAAATATATAGTTTACTCATGTAACTGTCATGTTAGAATCACAAGATACTGAAAAAAGAAAAAAGATATTTTTTAAATAAAATGATTTATCATAATGATTTTGCATTATCAATAGATTATATAGATGTATTTTTTTAGCTGTAGATGATGAATACAATAATTCAAATATAGTTTTTCAAATATAGTTTTTCAAATATATTTCATTTTTGGGTTTTGAGATTGACCACTAAATTAAGAAATAATCTTTTATTAAGTATTTAGAGATACTTACATATGTTTAACAATGTCTTGTATACAGTAGTACGAAAATATTCTTACCAAATATCCTAGGGTACACCCTATTCACTCGCTAGAAAACAATTTAATATTTTACCTTGCATTTCGCAGAGAAACAACGCTAGTACGAAAGAAGTTTTCTCGGAAAATAAGTTATAAAATCAATCGCAAATCCAATACAAATGCTACGCAATCATAATAAAAAGAATATATAACAATACATTTGTTCCGGGGGATAAAAGTCATAACTCCTATTTTTCAATTCCCACCTACTTACAGCTAAATAATTGTGTTTCACCCTACAGAATGACTCGCTTCTATATGGGAAGAAATAGTCGGGTACTTATTGTTGTACGTATTAATATATACGCATTAGATAAGCAGAAGATTGGGGTACGGCAAGGAATCGGAGGAACTTCATGGTGGAAAAGATAACTCATTTTAGAATCACTACGCCTTTAAGTAAAATATTTATTAAAACATTGATTATGAATTTATTACATCATATATATAATTTTAATTAGTAATTCACTGGATACACTTACATTATACAGCCACGGTGGCCGCGCGGCTTAAGCGTTGGACTATCACATCGTGGGTATCAGGGGGTCTATTCTATGCTTATCGACCGCTAAAGTGATAAAGTGAAAAATATTATCAAACTTAGGGTAGGTTTGTATCAAAATATTAGCACTTATTGTAACAATTACACGAAGCCGGTTTTTATTGTTGCAATAAGTGCTATATTTTAACAGCACCTATCTTGCTGCTGTTAAAATATCGCACTTATTGCAACAATAAAAACCGGCTTCGTGTAATTGTTACAATAAGTGCTAATATTTTGATACAAACCTACCCTAAGTTTGATACTATTTATCAATTTAGTGTTCGATAAGTATAGAATAGACCCACAGGTTCGAATCCTGAGTCTGGCAAGTACACATATTGTTTTTCAATCTGTTATGGACCTAACCTATGATCAACAAGTGGTTGACATCCATTTCTCGTAAAAAAACAAAATCTGTTATTACAAACCTCTACTCTGTGGAGGCCCACATGATCCTATTAAGATCGGACATGGTCGAAAAAAAAATACTGGATAGTATTAATTAAATTATTTTTTATTCCATGACCATATCATTCAAGATTTTAGATTTTTATTTAATTTTGTGTTCAAAATATTTATTGATTTAAAAAAAGACACATGCTATTTAGAATAAAAAGTACAGGAAAATCATATTATTAGAGAAAAAACAAACTAAAAAAATAATTTTATAGTAAAAAATAAAATAAAAAATACAACAATAATTCAAGAAAAAAACAAATTAAACAATAAAATAGGATTTTTAAAACAAAATACTTATTGCACCGCTAAAAATGTCTACATGTCTAGAGTGTGCATTGACCAGCCGCTCAGCCCTCGCTATTGGTGTCTGGTGAGCTTGACATGAAGATATAGCTTTCACCCAAAATAGTCAAGACTTTCAACAAGTGTGTTCTTTTAGAACACTAATAGGAACGAAACAAGGATTATATAATTAATATAATTGTACGTATTACATGTTGCACAGTTTAACGTGAGCTGTCGTTTCAGACAAAGATGGCCGTATAGCATTGAGATCAACGCGTTGCTCGTGGAGTTTGAATTATTCATAATTTGAAATACTTAAATATATTATACTATATATTATTATTGTATTTCTAATTTAGTTATCTGCCTATTTTTTTTCTTTCCCTTGTACTCCGGTGGTGTTTTTAAGTATTTTTTTTTTATTTGATCTCGATGCTATACGGTGTTTTTTATATAAAAGCTCTCTAGCTTTAAAGGGGCCTAAATTCAATAGATGTAGGTTAAAAAGGCGTCGTTCTTTTTTCAAATAACTTTTTTCTAGTAGGTATATGGAGTATTTTCATATTATGTAAATTCGATAGATAGAATGTTACATTCTCATTAAAATTACTCGTTGAATAAAAGAAACAATGTATTATGATTTGTAACAAAATGACAGTTAAAAGATTACTATTCCCTTTTTTATATTATTAGTATTCCCTAAAATGTTGTATAGTGAACTAAATCGTGGAAAATCACCCATACATTGAAAATAATTGAACAAAGTAACAACTTTCACAACTATAATTCCTCAGCAACAAACACAAATAGTTATCACTAAAGAATCACCAGTCGGGCCTAAATACACATACCTAAGCGTAGTGGATGACAGAAGTTCACAAGTAACGGTATACAACAGCACGAAGGCCTCAATTAGATGCTCAGTGGTTTGGATCTCTCCGAACTCACGAAAGGTATTTAATTCCCATTGACAAAATATATTTTATAATCGGGCTTCTGGAATCTTTTCTTATAGATCCATCACCAGATGGAAGTTAATGAACTTAGATAATTGGTCATTCGCGTTGCCGGATATTTTTAAGCCAATAAAACTGTGTATTAAAAAAATATCACAGAATATTTTATTGATGACTATAAAAACATGAAAACATATTATATTTTTAAAATATTAAAATTGTGCACGGTTCTCTTTGTAAAACGTAAAAATATCAATCAAAAATACAAGCCGGCAACTTTCGCCCCCATCCCTACAAAGTAACAATCAGCAAGGAAGGTGGATAGATTAATTCTTTTGACTTATAATGCTCATACATCTGTCTGGCTGGGGGCGCGAGCGGAGTGAGACACCATATTATATTTTCCTGGGGATGCATTTATGAGATTTCCTCCCCCACCCTCTTATGAAAAGTCGCCCCTTACCCCCGACTGCCGCCTCTCCAGATGAAGACTGCGCCGGGAAATTGCTTTGTCTTTTCGAGAATGCGATACAGATACGAAGATATGAATAAATGTGCCCAATGTGTTTGTAAAAAATATATTAATATTTTTTAAAATAGGTTTGTATACTCATATCTGTTTTTATTTACTGAATAAAGAATTGTTATATTATGATACACGTACTATTTAATAAAAATAGTGATTTCAAGATAACTTGTTATCGGTGCCAAGTATTTTACAAAATACCTAAGTCAGAACAATCAATATAATATATTATATTATATTGATTATTATATTATATTATATGAACACGCACGTCCTAAGTTGACATGAAATTTTTCTTTAAATAAATTACTCAATTCAATTAAATCAGATATCCAACTACTAAAATAGCCTGAGACTAGAGAATATCATGTTATAAAGCAATTATAATTACCTGCAAAACATATTAACTACCTATATATATTTTTTTTAAAGCTTAGCACTTTTATTTACTCAATGAAGTCATTAAATGATTAGTCCGCCGACATTAAACGATCACCACTAACTTACGTTTTGATAACAATATAAGTAAGTTTTTAATAAACCATTTCTTTTATTCAATTCATAAGATAATTCACAAGATTTGAGAATGTAATATACAATACATTAAAAATACATAACTTGAAAACACCACAAAATATACATACTAGAAAAAATCAAATATAAAAAAAATAATACGACGCCTGACGGGATTTGAACCCGTATATCCACTGGTATCGTGCCAATATGCTTTAACCAATTAAACTACAGGCCTCCTACTTAATTACGCTAATTTAAACTAGTAGGTTCTACATGAAATGCTTATCAAATTGCGTTATAATTTGAATTGACGTTGTTGTGTTTAAAAGCAAAGAATAATAATTGGCTTAATTGCTAACCGACGCCCGGCTCTTGCCAAATATTTATAAATAATAACGCAAATTGATAAGCATTTCATGTATGACCTTGTAGTTTAAATAACCATAATTAAGTATGAGACCTGTAGTTATTAAGCTATGGTTAAAGCATATTGGTGCGTTACCAGTGGAAATACGGCTTCAAATCCCGTAAGGCGTCATATTTCTTTTAAATGAGATAATTTCTAGTAGATATAGGTATATCTAAGGTGTTTTTAAGTTATGAATGTTCAATAATATTAGTTGTTTGTTTTTTATGGTTTTACAATACTGTATAATATATTAAGGAACAATCGCTGGACAAATTTTGTCATCCAGTGGTATCTAAGAGGTACAAAATATCCGCAAGGTAGATCTAGAGGTTGCTGGATCCATGAAATGATAAAGTTCTGCGGAAGTAAGTGGCAATTCAACGCACAGGACCAAGTGAAATCAGCTTGGAGAGGCCTTCATCCAGCAGTGGAAAGATTCAGGCTGATGATGATGATTATAAATATTAGGTTCCTACATATTTTAAAACATACTTGTCTAATAACTTAAAGTAAACTTATATACCGTTCGTGATCAATAGTAAAATACTTAAAGTAGGTAAGTAGGTAGGTACTGTCTTTATGTTGTATATTATTTAAAGCACTAAAAAGTTTAAATCTATTTTATTTTTTATTAATGTTGTAATTAACGCATATTATTTTATAAAGTAGATAATATCATTAAATGATGTAGATAATTAGAAACAATAGGTTTGGTAATACAAATTGATTATTTACATATTTACCGCCCCGTCAAATCATTGCTCAATGTGCTCATCAGTTTTGGCGAAAACAACCCTTGATACGCAGCTGGCGCGAAGCATTGTGTTTTTAAGACGGGTATGTTTAAATTTTGTGAGTCTATTGAAAGCATCGTTTGCGTTCTTGGAATATTTACACGATGGGGACGTAGTGGAGACGGATAGTATATTTGCATAGTGTTTATTAAATAAAACGAACCAATGATGCTATTTGAAGATTTCCGCTGGATGAGTTTTGAAGCAAGGGGCCTCAAATTGTTAGTGCATACTTAGATTACTAAATTTATGCAATTTAAATTATGTCTGTATTGAAATATTGAGATGAACATCCACATTTTAAAAAAATGTGACGTCATTTCCGCACAGAGACTTATTTTTATCAATTTTATAACACCCCCAGCTTAGATAGGCTGTATATTATTAAGTGTAGGTACTACAACGTTGACTCCGTGATATAAAAACCATATAACCTACATAATAATATATTGGGTAAGTAAATGCCTGTACACATGCATGTATTTACTTGCACCAATTAATAGTGTGTATGTTAAACCATCGCGATAAAAATTGTTTAGACGCACGGGACTGATTTAACAACCATGCACTGTGGTGTTTAAAAAAAGAATTTAGACAGAAAATAAAAGAGTTGGAGTGGCTCAGATAGTCTCGGTGATATTTAGACGTATTCTCTGTATCCACGTACTGAATATCAAGATTTGAATTCGATAATGATTATACGGAGGAGTCGGGATCAACCCAATTAACCTGTTCACTACACTACGCTGCAAATTTTTCAAAAAAACGTGGGCCTCAGTTAGTATGCGTGGCACGTCAGTTATTCATTTGTGACTGATATAATCATGAACAGTCACTTCACGTTGTTTGAACATGGTACAACTGCAATGATTCTGTCCCTATGGCTTACCATCACCGAACTTGCAGTGGTGCTAAAATAAGCGCTGTTAAATGAGGTAGGCCTCTGTTGGGCGAGCTAACGTGAGAACGACACGTCAGAGTACGTCAATTTTACATATTGAGAATTTAGATGCAAGATATTTCGAAAAATAATTATGTCAACATCTCTGTATCCGGCTGATATGACTGAAAAAAATTGTAGGTTATGTTGACTGTTTGAGATTTGAAGGTTTAATGTTCATTGAAAAAACTTCGCGAATTTTGACGTTCGGGAACCTGTAAAATTGTAGGTTATGTTGGGGTTTGGGTCGAGATTCCAAAGGCCGGAATCCCGAAGGCCAAAATCCCGAATGCTGAAATCCCGAATGGTCGAAATCCCGAATGGCCGAAATCCCGAAAGCCTTAATCCCGAAAGCCGAAATCCCGAAAGCCAAAATCCCGTATACCGAAATCCCGCACCCTGAAATCCCGAATGGCCGGAATCCCGAAAAACAAAAAAATATGACAATAATTCTTTTGCCATTTGTTCTAAAAAATGTCTCTCTTGTAAACATTGCGCAATTATTGCCGTGTGTATTTTTTTATTTTTCGGGATTTCGGCCTTCGGGATTCCGGCCATTCGGGATTCCGGCCATTCGGGATTTCAACATTCGGGATTTTGGCATTTGGGATTTCGGCCTTCGGAATTTCGGCTTTCGGAATTTAGGCTCTCAGGATTTCGGCCATTCGGGATTTCGGCCTTCGGGATTTCGTCCAGCACCCGTTATGTATGATATGTCGGAGTTGTCAATACAAAATTTTTGTGTTCGACGCATTACCGATTACGCAAGATGGCTCGGTTTTTACTCTGGACTTTATCCGCTCGTGCTCGGTCTTATCCGTTTGGATTCAGCCGCACGAACATAAATCCGAATTTGACCGACATGACTACCGAGAATTAAACATAGCCGCCGCTAACCGTTTAATCACTTTTAGTGTAAAGAATTCCCAACGTGCTAATTTTAACCAATGATATTAACGGAAACGTGCTAAAGAGATAACTGTTAAGAATAGACCTACATGAGGTGTAAGATGTGACAATGGGTCGATATGTTCCGAAACGGGTGCGTAATAGGGTTAAAAAATGTCATCTTTTACTTAGTGTGTTTTAAAATGTCAGTTTTCATTTAGTTCGGTATAAAGAGTTTCTGTCTGTGCTACGTATCAAGCGTCCTCCATCAGTGTCGTCCGAGCTGAGAAATAGAAAATATTAAAGCGAGATTGAGTCATAAAGAAAAACGGGAATGAGAAAGAGATAATGGCAAAGAATAAGATGGTATGTTTAAAACACAGAAGTAATCTTAACTCACACAGCCGGGTGGGTAAAAAGAGATGAAATAGAGGGCTCTCGAAAAATTCTACTTGTGTTATGTATATTCAGACAGCCAAATTAGGAGTTATTGCCACTTATGAAAATGCAAAGTATGATTTAAGAAGTACATCTCTTTTACATATAATTAAATAACACAAACAGTTTCGTTATATTTTGTAAACAAATAACTAAATAATGTTATTAAATTAATTTATAGTTTACTCATACTTTCTAATACTATTCGTATTGTTTTACAAGAGGCATGTTTAACGGGCCAATTTCAATCGACTCGGCAATCACGGGATAGATTTTGGTACCATATTACCTACCTAGAAATTTATTCGTAAAAATGTAAAAAGCGTGTAAATTCAGTTGTTATATTCCTAATCTAATATATAAAAATTAATATTTGTGTGTTTGTGTGTTTGTTTGTTCGTATTTAATGCGCAGCCATACCGTTCATCCGATTGCGATAAAACTTTGTAAACGTATTGCTTGCACTTGCGGGAAGAGTATAGGCTATACGAATATATAAAAATGAATGTCTGTCTGTCTGTGTGTCTGTCCCGTATGCGTTCCTATACCATTCATCCGATTGCAATGAAATTTTGGTAAGTGGTTGCATGCACACCCATGAAGGTTTCTGAATTAGAGAAATCATCATCTTCTTCATTATATTTTCTTTTATTCGTATGGTTCCTATACCATTCATCCGATTGCAATGAAATTTTTATAAGTGGTTGTATGCACACCCATGAAGATTTTTGAATTAGAAAAATTATCATTTTCTTCTTCTTCTTTATTATATCTTCTTTTATTCGTATGGTCCCTATACCATTCATCCGATTGCAATGAAACCTTCGTCAGTTGTTGTAGTAAAACCCGCAATAGTTTTTGAATTAGTACAACTATCTTCTTCTTCTTCTTCTTCTTCTATTCAATATTCTTCAATTCGTATGCGTTCTTATTCCATTCATCCGATTGCAATAAAATTTTTGTCAGTAATTGTGCCAACACCCACGAAGGTTTCTGAATTAGTACAACCATCTTCTTCTTCTTCTTCTTCTTCTTCATTCTATCTTCTTTTATCCGTATGGTCCCTCTACCATTCATCCGATTGCGATGAAACCTTCGTCAGTTCTTGTGGTAACACCCGCAATGGTTTTTGAATTAGTATAACTATCTTCTTCTTCTTCTTCTATTCGTAAGCGTTTCTATTCCATTCATCCGATTGCAATAAAATTTTTGTCAGTAATTGTGCCAACACCCGCGAAGGTTTCTGAATTAGTACAACCATCTTCTTCTTCAATTCTATCTTCTATTCGTATGCGTTCCTATACCATTCATCCGATTGCAATGAAATTTTGATCAAGTGTAGTGCTCACGCCGCAAAGGTTTCTGAATTGTTACAACTATTTTCTTTTTCTTTTATTCTATCTTCTTCTATTTGTATGCGTTCTTATACCATTCATCCGATTGCGATCAAATTTTGACCAGTTGTTGTGAGCACGCCCGCAAAGAGTTCTGAATTAGTACAACCATCTTCTTCTTCTTCTATTCGTATGCATTCCTATACCATTCATCCGATTGCAATGAAAATTTGATTAAGTGTTGTGTTCACGCCCGCAAAGGTTTCTGAATTGATACAACTATTTTCTTTTTCTTTTTCAATTGCGATGAAATTTTGACCAGTTGTTGTGCGCAAGCCCGCGAAGGTTTCTGAATTAATACAAGCGCCTTCTTCTTCCGATTGCAATGAAACTTTGGTGAGTTGTCGTGCGCATGCCCACGAAGATTTCTGAATTAGAAAATCATCTTCTACTTCTATTCGTATGCGTTCCTATACCATTCATCCGATTGCAATGACATTTTGATCAAGTGTAGTGCCCTTGCCCGCAAAGGTTTCTGAATTAGTACAATCATCTTTTTCTTCTTTTATTTGTATGCATTCTTATGCCATTCATTCGATTGTGATGAAATTTTGACCAGTTGTTGTGCGCACGCCCGCAGAGGTTTCTGAATTAGTACAACCATCTTTTTCTTCTTCTATTTGTATGCGTTCTTATGCCATTCATTCGATTGTGATGAAATTTTGACCAGTTGTTGTGCGCATGCCCGCGAAGGTTTTTGAATTAGTACAACCATCTTCTTCTTCTTCTATTCGTATGCGTTCCTATCTAATTAATCCGATTGCAATGAAACTTTGGTGAGTTGTCATGCGCATGCCCACGAAGATTTCTGAATAAGAAAATCATCTTCTACTATTCGTATGCGTTCCTATACCATTCATCCGATTGCGATGAAACTTTTGTCAGTTGTGTGCGCACACCTACGAAGGTTTCTAAATTATTATTATATAACAGACAAAGTTTGTTGTTTGTTTGTTCCATCCAATTTTGATTTTTTTTACTACATATTAATAACATTAATAACGTTTTCATATTTTGGATTCGATTTTAATTTAGTGTTCTTATGTTTGACCTTTACTCCTATTAGAATTATTTTCATATTGCCATATTGTATTACACAGATATTTTAATATTAAAAAAATAATTATCTCTTATTATTTTTCAAATATCTAAGATAAATATAACCACGAAACGACCCTGTGCGAAGCCGGGTACTTCAGCTAGTATAATATAATATCATAAGGCTTTTGAAGGGGAAGCATTAACGATTCCTATTTTTATTTTTTTAGCCAGTTTACGTGAAATTTATTTTAAAATTAACTGTGGGGAAGACTGCATAAGCTTGTCGTATTAATTGATTGCATTGCATCAATCACGGCCTGCCGTAAGAATATGAGAGAGAGAAGAAGAAAAATATTAGACCACAGTCTGTTGGATATGCTTGTTCTATATTATAGAAAGAGTTCTTTTTATTTGTTTGATAATAAATATATTAATGTCAATAGTTACCTATTTAACACCCACGGTGGCTGCGCGGCTTAAGCGTTGGACTATAAAGCCGTGGGTCTCAGGTTCGAATCCTGGGTCTGGCAAGTACACATATTGTTTTTCAATTTATGTGTGTCAGGGTATGGACCTAATAGGTTGAGCAAGTGGCTGACATCTATTTCCAGTAAAAAAAACAAAATCTGTCAATACAAACCTCTACTCTGTGGAGGCCCATATGACCCTATTAGGATCGGACATGGTCGAAAGAAAAGAAAGAATAGTTACCTATGAATGGCTAGATTTTTTGTAGAACTAAACTGGGACTGACTGCCTTCGAGCACAGGAAACCGTCCATTGTAATGATACCGTAACATGACAAGGCGCATGTTTGTCATAACACGGAAAGATATTTGAACGTAGACATCTTAATTTCTTAATGATATTCGAGTGTATAGTATCCTGTTGATAACATTGGATCTTTAAATTTGCAACGAGTTTTTACCTGTTACTATCCATTAATTAGTCACTGAGTTACAGTTGTTAAAAACTTCTAGTTACCTACTAATTTCATAATACTCTAACTTCAAAACATCACCTCAAATAGGGACCGATTTCAAATACTTATTATATGTAAAAAATACAATGCATAATGTGAAAAACTTGAGTAGGCGATTTAAAAGAAGTCACACAGCTGGTCAAATGGCAATGGGCGTTGAATGATTGCAGGACACCCAAAAACCTGTTGAATCTACGAAATCATTAAGTTTTCCTGACGTACGTTGCAGCGAACAAATTAATAGGAGAGTGGAAGGAGCTAGGCTTACTAACTGGTTAGGCCAAATATGCTAGCCCTCATTTGTCTCTTCCCACCTACTTCCAAATCCCTTATTTTTTATTGTCACAAGACCAGACGACGAGCAATTATGGGTCATCAGGCGACGGTGATTGAATAAAATTCAGTTAGTTCAAGTGGTATCTAGAAAGCGGACGTGAGCAAGCTCGTATAGCTTTACCGTCGCCAACTATAGCGTGATTCATACAAAACATATCTGTTTGACCTTCGTTGCACTAAATCTGTCACGGTTTGAGTGAACGTCGCGTCTATATCATCAATCTTAAACTTATCATCATCATTCATCAACCTCATAATATATCATCCATCACAAGTGTACCGTCCATTTACTAGTCCGTGAGTGCGTAGCGGCTTCAGCCCTCTCAACATGAAGGTTAGTGTCTGGCATCATGTGTAAATTCCCCCCCCCCCCAGTCTAGAGTCGTAATGCACCACCACCATCACCTTCAAATTACAGTCTACTGCTAAAAGCGCCACCACTAACAGTGGATCAATCCCAATAATTGATGTCATAATATCATATATTAATTCATTCATAGACAGGTAAGGATTTGAATATTGTTTCAGAAATATATCTAGTTGTAGGTATTATTATAGTAACAATTACTACACTGCCATGAATTTGTATTGTACTTTACTATTCTGTACTGTGTTAAAACATATATATATATATATACTAGCTGACCAGGCAAACGTTGTTCTGCCATATAAATTATTTCTAGAGAATATTTTGGTTGTTAAATAAAAAGTAACGAATGTATCGTAAGTGTGTGGGGATGGGATCTATGACAGAAAGAGGAATAGAGCACTGTAGACGATGACCGCCGATAAAAACAAAAAAACATCAACCATTCATTTTCTCAATTCAAAATGAGTAATGATGTTCATAATGAATGAATTACCTGTGACAGGATCTCGTTGTTTAATGTTTATGCAATATCCGTCTTGTCCCTTCCAGAAAATTAGCGGATATTGGAGAGCGTCGTATGAACGGTGTGTGTCAGCGATGAACTCCAGATTATTGTTTTTTCTTCGAATCATGATTTCTCGCGTCGATGTGCGGTCGCCAACCATGATTCCAGCAATGTCGTCAACAACAGTCGCACTGAATCGACGTACGTGCTCTCCAGCTGGTGTTTTATCAGGATTGATGACAATAGCGTGATTGTCACTTTGCAATTCGTGCATGTGTGCTTTGAAGAATTTCAATAATTCATTGTGCTCATTCAACAGGGCGTCCAGTTTGCCGACAATGCGCCTGGCATTAGGCGAATTGAGGCTATTGTAGCCGCAACGTGCATCAACATGATTGATGTCCTCACCGCCGCGCCCATAAAGTAGATTTGTAAAAATGTGTGTGGTTCGTTTGGCATTAGCAGCAATGAGCCTACTTTGTGGTATACTTGACCTTTGATTTTGAACGTAGAATGGAATTGTTGACCATTTGCCGCAGTATTGTGAACTACGAGGGTGGGTCAATAAGTCCTTAGAAAAGCCGACAGGTGGCGCGACTAGTACTGCAAGCGATTTGTTTTCATGCAGCGGCACTACCGATTCAGTATGCTGCGAAGTTTCAATCAGATTGGTCGGGTTGTTGTGTGTTTCTCGTACATTTAAAAAAAAAATTGGCTTGTGGAAAATGGAAAAATGGAAAATGGAGAAAATTGAGTTTAGAGTTGTTATTAAACATTTTAATATAAAAGGGTTAACAGCAAAGGAAATAAAAAATGAGTTGGATTTAGTTCACGGCATATCTGCTCCTTCACTTGCAACTATTTATAACTGGTTAAATGAATTTAAACGTGGTCGTACATCAACAAAGGATGAACCACGCTCAGGACGTCCTGTAGAGGTGACTACACCAGAAATGATCAATTAAATCCACGATATGGTGTTAAGTGACCAAAGATTAAAGTTGAGTGAGATAATTGAGGTTACAGGGATCTCAAAAAGTAGCGTCATTTATATTTTACATGACAAATTGGGCATGAAAAATATTTCTGAAAGATGGGTGCCGCGTTTGCTCACAGTCGACAATAAACGCAGTAGGGTGGTGGCCTCTAAAGCCCTGTTGTCGCTCATGCAACGCAATCCGGATGAATTTTTTCGTCGCTTTGTGACTGTAGATGAAACATGGATACACCACTATACTCCCGAGACGAAAGAACAGTCAAAGCAGTGGATTGCGAAGGCAAACCATGTCCAAAGAAAGCGAAAACCGTAAAATCAGCTGGTAAGGTTATGGCTACTGTATTTTGGGATGCACGTGAAATTATTTTCGTTGACTATTTGGAAAAAGGAAAAACAATAACAGGGAATTATTATGCATCTTTATTGGACCAGCTAAAAAACAAAATTGAAGAAAAACGGCCTCATTTAAACAGGAAAAAAATCCTCTTTCATCAGGACAATGCCCGTGTTCACACATGTTTACGATCAATGGCTAAAATTGAAGAATTTAAGTTCGAATTGGTCGACCACCCACCGTATTCGCCAGATTTAGCCCCCAGTGACTTTTTCCTTTTCCCAAACTTAAAAAAATGGCTAAGTGGACAACGTTTTTTTCAAATGAAGAAGTCATCGATCGGACAAATGCTTATTTTGAGGACCTTCCGAAAACTTATTTTTCTGACGGTTTAAAAAAAATTGAGAAACGTCTAACCAAGTGTATTGAGCTCCAAGGAAATTATGTTGAGAAATAAAAAAAAATACAAAAATAAAACCTGTTTTAATGTTTTTTTCTAAGGAATTATTGACCCACCCTCGTATTTCTGTTGCTCCGGACAAAGTCATTTGGAAGCATGAATTGAATGTGCGAATGGACTTCAGGAACAGGTTTGAATCTGGAACCGTGCCAATGAGCAAGCTGTTCAATGGTTCTGGTGGTATCTCAATTTCTGGTAGTTGCACTTTTCCTGATGCGCAACACATCCCGGCTGACTCATGTTTGAATTTGAGCGCATGACAATGGGGACATTCTTTGTCCATAGCACCAATCAGCACTTTCGGATGAGCGGAATATTTAATATCTGGCTCGTACTCGAATGCGAGACGAAGGAACGAAGCGGATGTAAATGTTCGATGTACTTGTTGGCGTTGTCGGTCATTTGCACTGTGTGTGTTAACTACGAACCGGCGCGCTTGGCTCCGTTCCAATTGTCGTTGTTGATTTCGTTCAGCTCGTGCCTCTTGTGATTGGGATGCACGCAATTGCGATATGCTTACACGCACGTTTTTGTTATCTTGTTGGATTTGTTCGTCTGTTATTTCTACTCTACTATTTCGCATGTTTGTTGCTTTATTCGTTCGACGGCCCAAATGGCCCTCCTTGCGTCTTGCTGGCATTGTGCACTGTAATACACGCACATAAAAATAGATAAATTAAAATAAATCGTACAAAATTTTGCACGCACTGCGTTGTGATTTGCCGAATGAAATGTCAAAATGACGCGACGCTTCTCTTGAATTCTTCTCGGACGTAGTGCCATCTGTCATTCAACCACATAAATAATTTCGTTCTGTTTGAAATACGAACGACGGTTAAATTTGTTCATACAAAAATAATAAAATCGCGTTTAAAAAATCGGAGGGTGGGGGTAGGAGAGTGAAAATTTGGGATTATAGGTATTTTTTGATGCAAAATAATAAAAAAAATACAAAAAAAATTGTCAAATAAATAAAAGAAATTTTTTTCTGGATAGAGATACCCTAATCACCTAGCGATATAAAATATACTTGTTGACGTATTCTCATACCTAACAAATATACATAAAAAAATTCATAAAAATCCGTGGAGCCATTTCGGAGGAGTTCGACCACAAACATCGTGACACGAGATTTTTATATATATAGAGATATATATAAATATATGTACATACTTGAACTAAGAGACTAATATAAAATTGTTAGTATTACGTACAGTAATAATAGAACATAAAATTTCTTACAACGTTTATTATTTAAGGCTCTGCATGATGTCACATGTAATACAGATAGATATACTGATGACCATGGTGAAGCTTCACAGAGAGAACTTTTAATCTAGAAGACAATTTTAAAGTTGTCTTTCTCCACTGAAAGACAAAGTAGCGAGCTTTTGAACTAGTGTTTCTAGCATAAATTAAAACCTTCCTTGGAGGTGAGTTCACTATATTAAAATATAAGGGCGCTTACTCACTCCAAAGTTTTCATATAAAAAGGCGGAGTTTAGTTCAGTTTGTAAAAATATTTTTTTAATTTAAATTCACGACTGGGGTGATAAAAATACTGATTAATTATTCTACTTTAGGGGTGGGTAAATTTTATAGCTGCTAAAGAAGTTGAGGTTGAAGTGTCTACTAAAATTATTTTAGGGTTGTTTTTACTTTGATAATAAAAAGGATTAAGATTATGTTCGTTTAATGTGTATTAAAATTGCAAGAGCTTAAGAGAGCTTCATAATATTTGATATTATGACATTCGATTAAATTGTAATTAAAATAAAACAGTTTAAGCACTCGCCTAAAGTTATATTATAAAAATATATTTAATCTAACGTTTATAATCATTTACTACTAAAATTAATATGATTTAAAAATGCGGATTTTTATTTATAAAAAAAAAAAAATAATAATGATGAATATCATATTATTGTTTTATTTTATAATTTACAGAATAAAATGATTTCATAGTTTAGATTTTAGAATACCACATATTTTAATGGTTTGTTGGGCTAAGTGGCAATTTTTATGCAGCCAAATTTGTACAATTACGTGACAATAAATAATACTAGCATTATTGTTATTGATTTTTTTCTGCGATTTAATGAGCTACTTGGGATGTGTTGCCATTTTTTACACAAGTTCAAGTCATGGGATTCTGATATACAAAAGCTATCTTCAGGAGCTACCTTTTAAATCCACGGTCAAGCCAACCTGTTGACCATGTCTACTCCACATTATCTGAAATAATCATAATCTCTCATTTTTGTCGCAGATAATCTAGTTCACATACAGTCCACTAGATTCAATTATCCATTTAAAAACTGAATTAATAAACTTCTATAATGGATCTACGACCAAAATAGTTATAGACTAAAATATGTAGGTATACAATCAATATTGGTGGCACTTTTAGCAGTGGACTGTAATTTTGAAGGTGACGGTAGATTGGTGGATTATGGATCTCGGGGAGGGGGCGTTTACACAGGATGCCAGACACTACGTACTGGTAAACGGACGATACACTTTGATAGATGATATATTATGAAGTTGTTGAATGATAATGCTAAGTTCAGGATGTATGATATAGACGTGACGTTTACTCAAACCGTAAGAGATTTAGTGCAACGAAAGTTGGACAGATACGTTTTGATTCACTGCGTTGTTAACACGGTGCGGCAACACGCACCCGTTTGTTATCTTGGGCTAATTATCTGTTATTCAATCACGGTCGATTCATGACGTAACTGCCGGTCACTTGGTCTGGTGACAATAATAAACAAGTATTTGAGGTAAGTGGGAAAATAAGAGATGACAGTGACCATATTTGGCTCAACCAAATATTATATACTTATTTCTAGAGTTATCTTAAAAGTATTAAATAATAACATATGATACGCAGTACAAAATTAATTCAAATATCTATTTTTAGAGTGAAAATCTGTAAACTTTGGATGTAAGAAAGAAATAAAGCCTTATGTCAAGATCGTGGGTATCAGACCTCACCAAATAATAGAAGCCGTAAGTCTATCGTGAAAAGCTTATATATTTCGAGACTAGAGTTTCTATTGTGAATGATTTATTTGGATAGGCTACGTCCGCCATCTGTCGGGACTCTAGACGTAACCTCCTCTTAAAGAAAATGTTGTTGTTTTCCTTCAGCCGGAAAAGAAAGGCAGGAAAACTAACGGCGAAAGTTTTTCGTGTGTCAACTTTTCGCAGATGTTTTGAACTTGTTTACACGTGTAAGGATATCATATATGAATATGTTTTTCCTTCAATATGAATATACGTGTCGGTATAATAATAATATTGTACAATGTATCTGATTAATACATATTATAATCTTTATACTTAAAATTAAAATAAATATATACTTAGTATTGCATAATGAAAATAACTCAAGTAAATACAAACGTGATGTGTTTCTATCAAAAAGTACGGAAAAACCAAAGCTCATTCGCAAACCTAAGTAGCATGTTAGTGAAAATGCATAATTATTTATTTATTAAACGTGTGCAAACATACGTATATAATAGCGTTACGCTGAAGAAAAAGTTTCATAAATTCATATAGGTAATATTAAAGATAATATCGAATTGGATAGGGCATCATTAGAAAAGGGGAAATGGAGTAAGTCTATTCTACCATCACCACGAGAGCTGCCCTGGTTTGTAGAGTCTCCTTTGACGAGGAATAAGCTTAAGTTAATACTGAGGCTAACACAATGGGCAAAAGATTTGACGTCCTCATGGGAAGAATCGAATCGCAGCTCTGCGATGAATGTCATGTTTTAGAGGACATTATACATATAGCACTACAATGCCCTAAATATGAACTATACAGAGTACAGCTGCAAATTGCGGATATCTATGAGAATGTCGATGAATTGAAGGGTGTCCTGGCGGTGGGTAATACGGAAGAGCTGAGAAATTGTAAAGTTTTTTAACAGAATAGGAGTGAGAACCTGGTCGACGGATCCCCTTCTTGAAGAAAAGAGGCGATATGACAGCGAGTCGCAGTCAAATTCTCGGTAAAACCACAAAAAAGGATAATATCAATATATTGAAACATTCAGTAAGTCGCAGAACTTTGATAGCTGAGCTATGTATATCAAGCAATATGACACCGAATATATTTAGAACTATGAACAAATAATTCACAAGATTAAAGAATGTAAAATTCTTTTATCGAATATATATTTTGAAAACACCGCAAACAGATAAAAATGTTTTTGAAGAAAAATACTACGACGGATGTCATTCAAACCCGCACCTCTGGGATTCACGCCTATGTGCTCTAAAAATTAAGCTCTGTTGCATCCTATCTAAATTGCGTTAATAATAAATAATAATAATTTAGTAGGTAGAGCACATGGGCGTGGGTTCGAATCCCGCTGAGCGACGTATTTTTTAATATGTTCAATGTTAATAAGCTTATACCATTATAATCTTGAAGTAGTTATAAATAAAATGAGCCTGGAAATCAATAAAAGCGATTTCTGGAGAGAAATGGATTATCAAAAAAAAAGGTATTGATTGTTGAATACATGTAATTTTATAGAGTACTCGTACCTACAAAATAAACATTGAAGATACGACCGGTTTAAACCTTGATATTTACTGTCAGGGTACTCACAGAGGTATAATTGTTGTATCGCTATGTTTACTTGTTCAAACCCAAAGTGTGTACCAAAGCCGTGTACCAAGGAAATACATACAAAACATATTTAAGTGTTATTATGTTACGATAATGTTTGTCCTGACAATAATAAAAATTATATAGCTAGGCTTAATTAATAAGGATGTCAAGTATATGGTAAGATGAAGTCAAAAGTAATTAAAATAACGTATTGCAACACTTTATAATATTGAAGTTAATGTATTACATAATATATAAATAAATAACAAGAAACTTTTTACTATTTATTAAAAATTTTATCAGTAAAGTTGTATAATATTAGTATGTTGACTATCACTGAGGCTAAAAAACTGTTTACAAATTTAACACTTTTCGTCTGGGATATAGCACTATACGTATAGAAGGATAAAAGCCAACAACAATTGAAGACTCATGTAGCGACCTTTAGAAAGGACAAAACTTTTGCTTGAAGACATCAGTTTTATTCAGTGTAATGTATGAAACAGTGAAATATATAAGAAAAACAATATATTCCACGATTTTTACCAAAAAAACTTTTGGTTTAGTTAAGCTTTGCTCGAGTATGATATAATAATTTAACTATCGAACGGAATTTAACAATAATTCCGAAAATACACTTGGATTTGACTTACAAATAAGCTGCACTATAAATTTATAGACTATTTTAGTTTCCATTATATACATAAAGAAAAATTATATTCTTTATATAAATATTCCATTCCAAAGTTGTTCCATTTACGATATTGGAAGTTTGGCACCTGCAGTTAGCTGTTTTGTTTGAAGAACGATAATGCATTTATTTATAGGTTTAGGAGTTTTAAATTTTGTGTGATAATAATTATGAAATATGCTTTATAACAAAATGCCATCAAAAGTGCAGTTAGCTGGTTTGCAGATTAAACAGTCGAAATGCTTATAGAATTACGTTATTTTTGGCTACCGGTTTTTGTGTATTAAAGCGCGTGTATAAAATTCGGCGGTCATAAGCTCAAGTCCTGTCGGGTGTAATATATATATATTTTTAGTGAAGATATGCATAACATGTTTGAAAATTTTGTAGGTATGTTCAATATATTGAATGTTATATTCTCAAATCTTGTGAATTATTCTTTGAATAAATGAAATAGTTTATCATTGATATACTTTTTTCATACATATATGTCGCTACATTTCAAAATCAGCCAAGTCCATAATAGATGAATAGGTGAAAAACAGCTTTTTGTTTTCTCAATTACACAGTCACAAGGGTGAAAGTTTATATTACTTCGAGTATAGAATATTTAAAATTAATAAATTCCACATTTTGATAATGCAGGAATGTTAGAAACCAGTAGTTCTTCAGCAATTCACAAAAAAGTAAAAAAATACCTAAAGGTGGACTTGGCTGAATTTGAAATTTAGCGACACAATTATTATGTTAGTAATTGTACTTAATTATTAAACTGAAATTGAGTATTTTTATTTAACATAAAAATGCCGATTTACAGCTACCACTGTGTCGTGAAAATATTGTATGTCCAAATTAATAATTGTCGATCGATCAAGTCATGTCGTATATCCATAACCCATTTCATAAAGAATATGAAAAATCACGTAAGTTTGATGACGTACAGTAAATAAAAGAAAATAATTATGTAGATTTTTATTGACAATAGAAATTTTAATACAAATAATAAAAATGTCAAATTGGTCTGTAAAACACACAACACGACATGGTCGCGTGAGATCATACGAAATAAGTTTATTACCTAGTAAATCTATTTTTTTATGAATCATCATTCGTGATAGTTGGTAGTTTAGCATTTTTTTTGTCTGGATTCCTTTCTGATTACTCTGTAACGGCGTTTTTTGATTATATTAGAACCGAATATGCTATGTTGTATTATTTTTTTTATAAGATTATTTTCATGTCTGACATTATACTTGGATACAAAAACATGCATTACTGAATAGCTATAAAATGAGTGGTTGCAAGTTATCGATACTGGAAAAATATAAACAGAAAACAATTCTATGAAAAATGACAATAGGTATATAAATTTCACGTTATATTCCAATAGTTTTGATAATTTCTTTTAAATACAACCGCATAAAATTAATTTTGTGGAAAATGATTTTTAAAAATCACATTATTCTAGAATATTTTTCGAACTTGTCGTCTGTTATTTAACGAATTAACATTTAGCAAATAAAGAAACGTTGTTAGTATATTATAATAGCGTATTATGTACATAGATATATGTTATGTTAATATATATATGCAGTAAAATCAGACGCACACACTTGGTTCATGAAAATGCATAATTAATTTAAAAAAAAAAAGAAATTGAACAGCGAGTTGAAATATTATTTACAGAATATTAATGTATGTCTTGAAAAACCATTGTGATATTAAAAAGAACAAAATAATACCAGTAGTTTAAACGTAATTGGAATGAGAAATTCCTTAGATACTATATTTTTTGTTTACATGAAATAATAATCTAATGAACTTCAATCAAATAATACTCTCATTAAATCGAATAATAATAACTAAGTAAATCGAAAATTCAAACACCCACGATGACTGAGCGGCTTAAACGTCGGCTTATGGCGTCGTGGGTACCAGGTTTGAATCTTGGGTCTGGCAAGTAGGTACACATATTGTTTTTAAATTTGTGTATGAGCAAGAGTATGGACCTAATAGGTTGAGTAAGTGACTGACATACATTTCTCGTTAAAACGAAAATTTGTTATTACAAACCTCCACTCTATAAAGAGCCTTATTATTCTCTTATGATGATCGGACAAAAAAATCGAAAATATGTTTATACCATAGAAAAGAAATGTAAAAAATTGCAAAATATAAAGACTTCGAAGGAAACTTTCTCTATATAGAATAGACGGATATTTGGTTCTTGTCGGTGTAAGGTAAGCTAGCGGCAAGTAAAATTTGAAATTAGCCGATATCGTGGATTATTTTTTGTCAAGTTAGGTTAGGTTAGTTTTTCATTCTTGAATTCATGAATTTTGCCTAAATCGACTATGAAAATTGACGCTGCCGCCTGGCTTTCCGTAAACGTAAACCGACTTATACCGGATGTTTTTTTCTTTTTGTTTGATTTAGGAGAAAGAATTTGCTAAAACAGAGTGAAAATGGTAATTTATCCGTCTTATAAATATGTTTTGTTGAAATACTTAGGAATACAATACTAGTCAAATAAACATATAAAACAGCACCCTAGTTTTATTTTAGTAGCCAATGTGAAACAAAGCCAAGATCAACAATCGTAAAAACATACATTACGATAAGAAGATTGCTGTTTACTTGTAAAAATTCATTGCGCATTGAATGCCAGTCTCCCCTAAGATGTGACGCAATATGGCTCATTGCAAGGAATAACTTATTTGCCCAACTTTGTCTTTCTTAAATAATAAAACGAGTTCGAGGGGGAGACGGGGGTGCTTTGAGACCGAAAGAGAGTGGTCAGACGGCGGTCTTGTTTCCTGAGGGGTGACCGTAATAGATTAGATGCAGTGGGTAAGTATTAATAAAACATGATGCAAGAAAAGGCTGGCAAAAACGACTTTTTTAGGCGAAAAGGTCCCTTTGTCCTCGCCTCGTGTGGGGCCACTACCCGAAAGGTGAGAAATACGTAATGGCACTGCTATTTCGTCACGATTTATGATGCTGGAATCGTCTGAATGATTGATTAAATCGACCCAACTCAATAAAGGTGTAACAAGGTAAAATAATTAAAATTTCATTACAAAGGTTTAATAATTAAAATGTTTAACTTGAACCAAATAACAATAAAAATATAGGTAAGTAACTTTTTTTTTATTCAACGAATAATTCGACGTTATATCTAAAATATTTGGCTTAAGGTGACGCATCAGTGAAATGCCAAATAATTTTAACTGTACGCGCGACGAAATTTTGGACTCGCTGCCATTCAGTGAGAGAATGTTGACCAAGGAACACGTCACTTTGCTGCGTGATGGCGACGGGTCAATTAATTCTAAAATCGTATAAAGATGACTAAAAACGTTACCCATTTACTTTAAAAAGAAAACATGTCAATGAATATATTATTATTGTTACTAATAGAACAATAAACAGAACATAAAATGGACGTATGTTGGATTTATATGACAAATAATATTTCGTTTGACAGGCGTCATTTTCACCCGCCACCCGCAATCCGCGCATCGCCTAGCAACGATCTTTTTAGACCGTGCCTCAACTAATGCATGGCCTTAAAGTTACAACAAAAAATCTTGGAATGATCCGTGATGTCGGTTAGTAATTAAAGTAATACCTACTTTAATTTAAAATATTTCATAGTTATCATAAAAATTATCTTTATATGACGAAAGTTTCAAAGCGGTGGGATTTATTTGTGCGATTTCAGATCAAGTTATATGATAATAATGACACAATATCTGAAATAAATGTAAACAATAATATTTCTATTATCAAATATGTTATGTCATCGTCATAAACGAAGAATTTTCTTTGCCCATTGCACCAAAGTCAATTGTATAAGTATGATACAAGGTTTGGCATATTTGACAAATTATGATTCTAAGCCACTCAACCATAAGTCGACACCGAAGCAACGAGGAAAGTCAAGGCCATTAATGTTGCAAAAAACATATTGGGAATTTAACCTATGTTACTACCTAACTACGGAGTTCAAATCCGTATCCCTTGAAACCATATGCCTGCTTTAGTATCATATTATATTGCTTATATTATAAATGAAACGAAAATACTTATTACCATGTTCAAAACACCCATAATAAATTTGGTTTGAATATATATTTAATCGAAATATGAGTAAAAAAAGCTCTTACGAAAATAGTCTCTCGGGGAATAAAAGGAGGGTAATTTGTATAATATATAATCATTCAGTACAATATGTATGTATCTGTATACTTACTTATACACTAATATCACTAACCAACAGTCAATACATTCAACCCCCTTGTCTTAGGGTACCATTAAGGGTAGAAGAAAAGCGGGGTTGAAGATAGTAATATAAGTTATTTCTTTCTTGCGCATTATCCTACTACTTATTGCCTACATTTTTCAGCTTAACTTTTCCCGGTTCAAACTACTGACGTCTGAAGGGTGTATAAAGTTACTTCGGTAGAATATGTTAAACGCATTTATAGGTACTGCTATCGCGTCTATAGATTGAAAACAAACGTAGGGGCTGTTTTGGTATCATCGCGTTGTATCAAAGATTGCGTTTGATAAGGGAATGGTTGTTCTTTATTTTTCTCATGTTAAATAATTATTATTAAATAAACTGGATTTAGTATACTCGGATTACAGACATATTCTATATATCGTCACTGTTCTGGCAGAAGACACTAATTCGAAAAAAATGAAATATTGAGTTAGTACCAAAATGTTCCTTATTTCAAACTTTACCGTCTGGAAACCTTCTTAATAAATAAACAGTCTTTATTTCAATCTCATCCTTTTTACAATTACTTAATAAACTCACTTGATAGACCATTATTTCAAACATTTTAACAACTTCAAAGTCAAATTACTCAAAACTAGTATTCTCCAGTTAGTGTGTTCTGCCAGAACAGAGACGATATATTGATTGAATCAATATTTACACGACAGGAATTCGTTATATTAGACTGTAATCAACTAAGGTTAATTCACTGTACCTCAATACCTCCTTTCACTTTTCTCAGTCCTTGTTTTGGTGCCACCTAGATCCACCAAACTTCATGAGTTCGTCAGTCTGGATGTCACTTCAGACATGCTTCTGTGATCGTTAAACGCATTTATTGATTTAAGTTTATTCGTTATCAGTGTGTACCTACTTTCCATTGATTAGTGCGCATAGTGCTTGAAGATGCCGAAAGGCAAAGCTTGGGTCGCGAAAAATGACTCAAATGAAAAACTTAAATAAATTGTTAATTGAATTCAAATTCCGTCAAGTACCCTCGGTTGATAGTATTAATTTACCATGAGCCTACTTTGATTTGCGAGCTTCTGCATCATGAGGGTATTTTAGGGTAGGTATATTGCAGGACAAGAAAGAATATCATGAAGATATTTTAACGTAGGTATATTGTAGGACAAGAATATCATCTGAAAGTGACTTATGTATTTATTGTTAATGGTCATACCTAAGTTTTCCCAATAAAGTCACCTAAATAGGATATGGGACAATTGGGTGCCAGGACAATTGGGCGCCGTACTCTCTGAAGAAATATATAGACGTTTGTTACGATTTTATACAGAAAGTAGACGAGAAATTTAATCAGTTTCTATCTACTACTTAGTAGTTTTAATTCATTTTTCTCTCAACATAATGTTTTCTATTGCGGATTGAGAACTAGCATGCCCAGGGCTTTATATAAAAATAAAATAACTCTTTTATCGTTGGAACTTAAACATACTCATTTATCATTAGTTACGTCAGCATATTTAAATTATCACTAATTCTAAGTATTAATTTACGGCCATATATTTCCCATACAACATTTCACGGTGAAGTGTGATACGGTGGACTGCATACGTAAAAGTTTCCTGACACGATATAAGAATATATGGACCCTAAAAATTTGAAAGTAAATGCAAAAAAATAACCTAATTTTCACATAATCTCAAAACTTTTTATTTATTTTCGATCGATATACTCACTTTGACAGCAAAAATATGATGTTCTAATTGCACCCCATTTTGTTTTGTTCTAATTTGTTCTAATATTTAAATACGTTTCTGAGATCAGAATCATTCATAAAATAAGGTACTTAAAGAATACATTATTTGGATATTATGTATATTATATTTGTTTCTGATAATAAATCTAATATTATTATGGTATTATATCTACATTATATACCATTACTCATATCGTTATCATTTTAATACTTGTATTAATAATTCATTATCTGTAAAAACGGTGTATTTTGCATCGGTAAGTACCGATAGCTCATTTTAAGCTTTTAAAGCATATTGAGCTTCCACACAGAAAGCTCAAGTCAATTGGACACTTTACGATTATGGGAATCTTAAATGCTTCGATCCCTGAGTGTAAATTTAACAGCCTTAAGCCGGGAGAATCTTATCTTTATGATCCTTATTATATGACGAAGCCATCGTAAATTTAAGGCACGTTACTAAATTTATAACATCAAATCTAATACATTAATATTTGATTGTATCAATGTATTAATCTCTTATCTCATGCACGACTGTTTCATTAAATTATCTCATTATAAACTTTTATATTATGAACACATATATTTGAAAACACGAGAAAATATAATATTATAACAAATATTTTAAAACACGAGAAAATATAATACTATAACAAATAAAAAAAATCTTTTTGAAAAAAGTAAAACACTCCGCAGGAATCGAACCTGAATCTCTCGAGTTTCACGCCCACCTACATATGCCACTACGCTAAAGGTACCATACTTAATTATGAAAATTTTTAATTAGAAAATGGCTCTTATAATACTCTCTGAAGTGCTTTCCAAATTGAGGGTAAGGTGTCTAACTTTTTTCAAAAAGAATTTTTCTATTGGTTATATATAATACATTTTCTCAGACAGGTTTTCAAAATTATGCAAGTTCGATACTTGGAATATTACATTCTTAAATCATTCGTAAAAAAAATAGTTATTTATTAATAAAATACTCATTCGCTGCGGACTTTTTGATTAATATTTAATTACAACATTTAAATAAACATGCTTATTATATCTAATTGCTTCGATTCGTGTCTCAATAAAACAGAAAGCCAGCAGCAAACACATTTTGAAATTTTTTGAATTTATGAATTTTGCCAAAATCAGCTATGAAAATTGAATTAATGTTCATATTGAATCTAATGAGAGATGACCGTATACTATATGGTCATCTCTTTCCGATAAGAAAGCTGACGGCAAACTGTGCAACGGTGAAATGTTTTACGTACAATTCACAATATGTAACCAATAAAATATAAATACAAGAAGATTTTCTTATTCGTATTTTAAACTCTTATTTATAATTATTATTATAAACATACTAGAAAGAAAAATAAATACGACCACTCGATTCACGTCAATGTGCTTTACCAATTATTAAGCTACTGGCATCGCATCTAATTACGACATACTTAACTACCTAGTAGTTATTACTAGAAATGCATATAAAATTGCATTCATTTTGGCTATCGGTTTTGTTTTAAATCAAATCATTAATTAAATTATTAAAATTAGTCTTGTCTTCTTCGTGTTAAAAATCTTAAATTTTGTGAGTTATTCGAAGAATAAAAGAAATATTTTATTAAGTTATTATAACATTCAATATACAACATAATAATTATTAAGAGCGAAATTACTGTATAAAATTAAAAAGGTAGATACGCACGGGATGATCAATTCCTAGACACAATTCAGTAGTGTATATTATATGCAATAAAGATAGTCGAAGTGTAGTTAGCAGACTAGTAATCAAGAATATCTATTGTATTAAATTTTCTATTCATTACCGACGTGTCAATTGCCAGGAAAATCCTTTTGTCAACAGGCATTATCAAGATTGTCCAAATCATTATCAAGATAGAGAATTTTTGTATGGTGTGGAGTAGTCTAAAAATAAATAAAGACAGTGGTGGATTTAGCGCGGCAATCCAAACTAACAACACCAGTGTTTGCCGACTCATAAAACTCACGTGAATGCTATCGCTATGAGGTAATAAAATTTAATCTCACTTTGCGGCAGCCGGAGATGATAATAATGCTAAGAGATGTCGACATTATGAATGCACCCCTTTCAGGACGTCTGAGATTTCATTTTCTTTCATTGATGTTTCTGTATGTGTGTTCATTTTATTTCGTAAGATTCAACTTAATATAAATCTGGCTCAACTGTGTTATAAAAGATCAATAAATTAATTTAAAACAATCATTATTATTAACTTTACTGTCATTTTCGAGGTAATATTCTATTATTATCAATGGCGGGTTTCAGAACGTGGCACTGACTTATTTTGAGGCCCCACGATAAAAAATTAAATCATAATCATAGATTCAAACTACCAACTTAATAAAACTATGAATGTAAATAAAATTATAATTATTATTTTATTGGAATAATTTAATAATAATTGTAGGTACGACTGGTTTTAATTGTTTCGACGCCCCCTTTTAAATCTTTTACAGAATAGATTGCATTACAGAAAATCGTCGCTGATTATTGTGGTATTAAAATGTATATATATCTTCTTCTTCTTCTTCTTCCACCCTGTCACGTCCCAACGTTGGGGCATAGGGCAAGTACAAGTTGACGCCACTTCTCTCGGTCCATCGCCAACTCTTGCGCTTAACGCCATGTCAGACCTGCAGCACGTGGGTCGCTCTTGTACCACCACTGCAGGGCCGGCTACGGCGACGGAACCCTTGAGGCTGTGCCACAAGGGTACGAAGTGCCGCACTCTTTGGATATATATATTTTTTAATTGATATGTTACTGATGTTGACGGATCTATTTATGGCTATAAACCCATCCTCAGCGCGATTCAACGATTATACATTATTAATAATATACATAACTATAATTTTATAAGCAGTGAATTTTAATTCTCGATTTAAATGTATTGCCAAAATAGAGAAGGGGTATCATCGTAAATGCATTATTGTTTTGTTCTTTGTATCTGACAGTGGCAGAGTTATATAATAAAATTCTTGTATGTTGGAAGTTGTCTAGTTCCAGTATAAAATAGCCTATAATATACTGGATTTTGTGTTAGGTTAGTTTAGGTTAAGTGATGTTATCATTATTGAATTCATGAATTTTGCCAAAATCGGCTACGAAAATTGCTGCTATTTCCGCCTGGCTTCCAGTAAACAGATGTGTACCATATTTTTATTATAACAATAAACAGTGGTGGCTCCGTTTAATCGCCGAATGGTTCACCTCTAAGTTAATTTATATATTGTCATACAATTAAATAACAACTAAGTTTATTTTGAATTAAAAAAAAACAGTTTGTTAAAATATAATATATTATAATATGTAGATACTATACGTTTTTACTTCATCTTGTTTTGGATGACTTCGGTTGAATGTCGTAGTAGATGTAGATGATAATAAGCAGAATCATTAGACACTTACCTGAAACAAATTAAAAGAACAATAATTAAAATACGAATAATTAAGTACATTAAGAAGTAAAAATATAAAGCTTATATAACTGCAGTTATAACGTCATAACTACGTCATGAAAGTTCCAACTATTGCGTGAAAAATAAGAAGCTTCAGAACTTTTTTGATCCACGCATGTAATCTTGCAACTTGCACGATAATACGTGTTTACACGTGGATTTTATTGTTATGACCGTGATAATAATATGTAAGTACTGTAAGCAGTAAATCCATGCATGTATAAATGGGGTATAAGGCAGTGGTCTCCAACCTTTATGTTACTACGCCTCCCTTTAAAAAAAATCTAATCTTGGCGCCTCCCCCCCTTTATTTCATTAAATAATACAGACACTTTTTTAACACACAAGTTTTTACTACTTACTTATATCAAATTCATTTTTTAATTAATTTTTTTTTCATGCGACGAATGAGCTTGTTTATTACCACAATCAATTTTAAAAGAAGTCAACCAAATTCATCATCGTTCATTGACAAAAATTAATGGATTCTATCATGAGCTCCACATAGTGAATAGGGCCCACAGGCCAGGATCTTTCACCCATATATTAAAAATATTTAATAGCCCTGAAACAAAGCAGCGCCGCAGGCGACTTTTTTTACTATTAATAAAATTATATGAAAAATGCATTAGCAAACTAACCAAGAACTCAGGAAATAGATTTTTGTTTGCTTCAATATATCTGGCGTAGAAATCATTTAAAAGTGGAGACACGTATTATTGTTATATTATATTAAAGAAATCACGTCAAAAACAATTTAAAAAAAAATATCACACCCTGCCTATACGCTTCAGTTGATACTTTAGCTACGAGTGACATTTAAATTTGAGGTTATTGTTTTCATGCAACCAGCGGTCGTTTTGTGCATTACCGAAACAGAGCGTTTGCAAAAGCGCCATTTTTAAATTTCTCCGCTCCAAATATTATTTAATATGATTTAAATATATGTATTATATATTAAAATAAACATTCATGCACTGAATTTTCACTGTTACGTTAAGATATGAACTTTTATTTATTTGTAGATATTATGGTATAAAAAATAATTTATTCAAAAATTTTGGCACCTCCCCTGGCAATAGATCGCGCCTCCCCTGGGAGGCGCGCCTCCCAGGTTGGAAACCGCTGGTATAAGGCACAATGTCAGAGATACAGTTATTATTAGTAGAATGACACTGGACTCAATACATCCCAGCGTTTTTTTTTTCAGATCTATTTTTGCCCATTAGTTTAAATGTCATACATTTACACAAAGAGTTTTTTTTTTACATAGATCGTCGTAATATGTATTTGTCAAATAAGCAAATCTTTGCGTTGAACGAAATACTATCCCTAGTTTAGGGTTCGTTCACACGAAGCGTTCGAATTAAAATTCATTAAGATTTACAAGCGGTTGGACGACGGGTGAAAAAAAATGCAGCTCTATCTTATTTTTAAGTATTTTATTATGGCGTGGTCTCGAGAACAATTTAGTGGCCATCATAAATTCTAATACAAGGATACACGGCGCTGTTAACACATTCGATATCAGAACAAATTAAAACAGGCGTATTCACAAAAGATAAACAATCCAATTAGTTAAATAGTTTCAAGAAGAAGACTAGGTATACCCTGTGGTGATCTATGATTATATTGTGGCAGTATGTATAATGAATAATGCCAGAATAATGTCTTTCTTCAAAAGTGACCTTCCACTGTGCCTAAAGCGCAAAGTGTTCAACCAGTGTGTGCTTCCCGTGATCACATATTCGTGTGAAACATGGACCCTAAGTAAAAGAGAGATCCAAAAACTTAGAGTAGCACAACGTGATATGGAGAAGTGCATGCTCGGCATAACGCGAAAGGACAAGAAGAGGAATGAGTGGATAAGGAAGCAGACAAGGGTTTGCGATGTAATAGAGTTTATTAAAAGCCGTAAATGGAGATGAGCTGGACACATAGCTCAAAGAAGAGACAATCGTTGGACAAATTTAGTCATCCAGTGGTATCCAAGAAGTACAAAACGTCCGCAACGTAAACCTAGAGGCCGCTTGATCGATGAAATGATAAAGTTCTACGGAAATACGTGGCAACGCAATGCACAGGACCGAGAGAAGTGGAAGCAGCTTGAAGAGGCCTTCATCCAGCAGTGGATAGATTCAGGCTGATGATGATAATGATGATTGTGTATAATTCAAATCGACATAGGGAACAAATGTACGGTTCACATTGATCGAAACCATAATTGTGATTACATGATATAATATATGGTAGATATAAATTTTCAGCTCTCGACAATATGCCTGAGAACATTCTGCAGTTTTTTGGCACATTGTTAGACGTGGACCGAACTAAGGTTTTTGGTGGTTTCCAGAAAAAGCGACGCAGAAGGAAAGCGTCGGTGCGTTGAAGCTGGAGTGAGGGAGCTGACTGGGGAAGCAGAGAATCGAAAGGGGTAGAAAGTCATGGTCACTCAAAATATGACAAAATTCGAAGGTAGCTACGATCCTCAGCCACGAGCAAACAACTGAGAAGATAATAGGTAAACTTTTTGAGCATAATTCAGCGCTATCTGACGTGTTTCAAATTTTGTCAAGAAATCGTTTACCACAATTTACGATTTAAATATTTTAAATCGACGTAATCATATTAATAACTTGATTTATAGATGGTAACAAGAGTAAAACAACGTCCATAAAGCTTACAACGAATACACATTTTAGACTTGTTTTTTTTACTTCAAATAATATTGTAAATTTATCTTAGAATTCTAAATTGCATGCTTCCTATTCTGTTAATAGATACCCTTAGTAGCACTACACTCTCCCGTAAGAGCTAACAAAATGTTTGAACTGCCTTCCGGTAAAATTGTGTAAACGTACAAAATTGAACATTTGCTCACTATCAAAGGATGTAAAATATACATTAACTCAAAAGGCTTTTTTTCAATATAATGAAAGAAGAAAATAGGATTGGGAGGTCTAGATCGCGGTAGTTAGAATGTGTTTGAAAAACACAAAATCATCTGGCCATGACAGTGGAGAGAGTTTGCAGGATGATGATATAATCACAGTATGTATATATAGCAGTGGCGAAAGGTAACTTTTGGAGGTAGGCTGTGGAGATTAGTAAAAAGAACTCACTTTCAGACATAATTACCGGAAATAAGAAGAAAATACGATATTACTACTAATGAACACGTCACACTAATTCAATGAAATTTCAATAGCTCACTGACGACATAAAGTTGAGCGATGAATATAAATTATGTATTTTCTAAACAGACACATCAAAAATTATTAAATATATTTTTTTTTAATATTTGTAAGTGTCATTGAATACAACAGAAATTATTATTATCTTTTTACATTATATAATTATTAATTGTTTTAGAAAAAGCTGCAGACATTACAATAATATTATGCGAAAATGTTTTCGGCTTAGCCATCGGAGCCTACCGTATTGCAAACATTGTGATAGGCATGCTGAGGTCACGTGTCATAAAGTCGATATAAAAAAAAACATCAGAATTTCTCTGCGAATATTCCGATACATACGATAGTTGAAGAGAGATTGTGCGCTGTGGCATAATTTTTTAAAACATTTGACAGATACTGCTGTAATCTGTTTGTATTATGTATAATACATAATTTCTACATATACGACAGATGTCGTTGGCAAATTAAATTATTTTTATAGAACATAACTTAATATTTTAATATATCAATATGCAATTAAAATTTTGGTACTGTTCGGTTATACGGAATACAGCGGAAAACGCATTTTGAAAATAACCGATAAACTGGATTATTTGTTAGGTTAACCTAACCAAACCTAACCTAACCTAACCCAACCTAACCTAACCTAAACTAACCCAAACTAACAAATAATCCAGTTTATTGGCTATTTTCAAAATGCGTTTTCCGCTGTATTCCGTATAACTGAACAGTACCAATTTTTTTAATAAGGTAAGCTTTAATAATTTGAAACTGTTTTAATTAATGAGACTGATTCTGTATGGTCCATAACGTGTTTGCGTCTACTATCGTATTGTTCCAGGTAGGTTTAGTACCTCGTCTGTATAAAATGTATCGAAACATGGTGTACCGTGGTTCGAGTATAATAAATAGTTTATTATATGATTACACGATGTTTTATGATATAACAAATTATACAAGTTTGTCCGCGTTACAAAGTTTTATGACCGTGCATGTTACAACAATAAGACATAATCGAGTTTTATGTAACAAATAGAAACAATAAAACGGACATGTTTCTAAGTTTTGTTTATTAGAATTTATTTTAGGATTTAACTTTATATTTATAGTTAGTACCTGCAGCGTATGTTTAAAAGACTTACAATATAATAAAATGCTCCAGTCTTGAAACAACTACTATGAAACGGTATAGATAAATAGACGATCCGTTATGCAGTAAAATATGCATATTTTCACCTACGGATTGCAATACCGAATGAATATATATGAATACCAGTAATTCGGTATTATAGCGGCGTGATTTTGAAAAGAGACCCATAGATGTCGCTGCCCATTGAATGGACGCAGTAAGCGCTATATAGACGGATTAAGATTTAACTCTATGTTACTCTGTAATTATTATCTCTCACAGTCTTACATCCAGTCAGCTTAGTCTGATTAGCTCTGACCCCTTTGATCACACAAGTCCTCTATTTTGAAACTAAGCACCTTATACTATCGAGATTCATTTATAGTGATAAGTGTGGTTTCTAGTTGTCAAATGTGATACCTACCTGAACTGAACTAATCCTTTCGCACGTTCATCTGGTTATTTGGTCGAGCGAGTCATCTTTTCTTGTTAATCTATTTTCGTGTACCGTTTGAAGTATTCTCTGTAATTGTTGAATATTCTTTGTTGGATTTTAACAATAATATAATTAAATTACTGCTGGTAAAATAAGGTGGCAGAAAGAAAACGAATATGCGAAAATGAGAGCTGGTATAAGACGATTTTTAATTTCTATCAGCTATCACAGATGTGTGTAGATTTCGTTTTCGCGGTAGACATTATCATCATTGAGTCCCCTAGAGTCATAACTTACATTTTGTAATTTTTTAGTTAAATATACCAAATTAACTTATAAAGAAAAAATGTTGGGTATCAAAAGTCACTTTAACTACGTGAAAATCGTTGGCAAAGTTGAATTTTTGTGTCATAACTCACATTTTTCAATGAATAATGTGAATTCTGTCATCGAAGCTTTCCTAACCAATTAGGGAGCTCTGTTTCTCATAGTGTGCTGTATGTCTGCAGCCTTAGAAGTGGTATATATATATTTTTTTTAAATAATGTAAATCAAACACCCTATATATTTTTATCTTTAAACTCTTAACTAAAAACTAACAGATCGCACACACAAGAATATTAGAGGTTTTATACAACCCTACAACTGACATGTTCTTGTCTGTGCTCATTTCTAGAGCATAGATAAGATCGCAACGGAAATGACAATAATGTAGTCGATACGAGCAGCTCGTCCGTTTCCTTTTTAACATCTATTCCGAAAGTTTTATTATAAACCTTTACTCAAAACTTTAATTAACAAATTGTTTTTTCATAGTGCCTTGTAATAACAACATCTAATCTATTGGTAGTACAATATAAACGATACAAATACCAACTCGTGTTTTCCTTCAACGCTGCCCATCACATGTCACATACACAAGCAACCTTCTGATATAAAATAATAACGGGGATAGTTGAAAGAAACATTTAACAACTACACTACCCTTATAAATACATGTTTGAATTGAGATAACGATATTAAATTTATTCAGAATAGAACTACAAAATATTTAATTATCAAAATATTATTATTATATTATTTATAAATACTACAAGAAGAAAGTAAATAAACAATAACATAAATTATGCCTTATCGCATTATTTCAATATTAGTTTAAGACTTGTGGAGTGTTTAGGTGATGGGGTAAAATTACCCTAACTCAAAATCAGAAAATAGAAACGCTAAAATAACTTCATACACGAAATTAAGTTTAACGTTAATAAATAATGAATGCGAACAACTAAAATCTGACAGTAACATAAATTATAACGGCTTAATTAAAAGTTTGGAGCCACGCGGTGAACTTAAAATAATATTATTTATTGCCCCTTTCATTCGCTGTGAATTTTCCCTAACGAGGCTTTGCTGGTATATTGCTTAAAACTACAGCGTTAAAGAAAATCCGTGCAGGAAATCGGATTAACACTTTAGAATGGGGTAAGGGGCGCTTTACTAGGTGACCCGGGAATTTTGAACGTTACGTGTTGAGTCTGTTCGATTTTCCGATACGATAAGCATTTGCAAATACTGCGGTATGTATTTGAGATATATTTTGCAATGCTTTAGTATTATTATATGACAATGTAACAAGGGGTTGTTTATTTATGTATGGTCCTAACATTGAAGCTTGATTTGATATAAATAAAAAGGATTTCAAGTTATAGGTACACATTTATATTTTCTATAAAAATCGATGTTTTTAGATATAAAAAATATTAAAACTATGAACTAGTCATAAATCGCTTAGGTGATGCTTAGAAAACTTAATAAACTAAATTTTAATAATAAATATGACCATAAAATATATGTAATAATAGGGTGCGGTCCGATTCAACAAATTCACATTTTATTACATTTTTTACAATTGTAAGTTTATCTTTGACTTTAAATAAAAAATATTTTTCTTTTTAATGTTTTCAGATACATATTTATTCATTAATACAGTTAAAATTGTAAATTATCAAAAAAAAATCTCAAATTGCAAGCTTAGTATTTTTCCGCTATGTGCCTCTTTAAAAAAGACTCAGTGAAGACTTCGCCTTAAAGACATGAGCTTATAGAGTAAGTCTAAATAAATAAGTACATTTCGAAAAGTTTAGAGAAGATGACACGTAGATGATAGCCAGTTGGATCATCATCATCATCAGCCTGAATCTATCCACTGCTGGATGAAGGCCTCTTCAAGCTGCTTCCACTTCTCTCGGCCCTGTGCGTTGCACTGCCACGTACTTCTCTAGAACTTTATCATTTCATCGATCCAGCGGCCTCTAGGTCTACCTTGCGGACGTTTTATACCTCTAGGATACCACTGGATGACTAAATTTGTCCAACGATTGTCTCTTCTTCGAGCTATGTTATTTATCTTTTTTATCTTTTTCTTCACTTATTTATCTTCACTTACGAAACGGCCACAGGGTCGCCCTAAAAGCCGCTGGATTGACGAACTGGTAAAGTTCGGCGGAAATACGTGGCAGCGAACGACACAGGACCGAGAGAGTTGGATAAAGCTTGGGGAGGCCTTCATCCAGCAGTGGATTGACCCCGGCTGATGATGATGATGATTTATCTTTTTGACTTTCGGCGTTATGCCCAGCATGCACCTCTCCATACCACGTTGTGCTACCCTAAGTTTATAGATCTCTGAATTCTGTCAGTTGAATACTCAAAGATAATAATTATTATAGTCCTGGGGAATATGTTATCCAGTAGATTTTGAATAAAAGAAAATCAATGGCTACCTTAAATACACTCCTTTCAAAAATGTTATATGGCAATTTTGTAATTAAGCTTTTTTATTTAAGTATAATTAAAAAAATAAACAAAAAATGAGGTTGTGTTTTCCTTGAAAGCTTTAGTGAGTTATAATAAGCCAATAAGGGAAACTTATGTTAAGTTAGTATAATGGATTTTAAAACGTTGCTTATGCTCATGGCCGAAAATAAGGAATATAGAACTAAGCCTAAATAATTTGTATACTTTCTGGTAAAGATGTATAATATGTCATTATGATGCCTTATTTTTTTCAGTTTAGAAATCAATACATATTGCATGATCACGCAAAATATTTAAATCCAATCTATTGTAAACGTTGTCATTATAAGATTGCTCATAAAACCTTTTTTTAGTAGATCAGATATCTGTGGTTTTACCATTTTTTTATATTATTATTTCGGCAACACGATATACATATATTTTGTATTGTATATATATATATAATATATGGGGTTGTTTGCCAAAAGTTGATAAGTCGATAATTTAAGTATTTATGTGTCTACATATAAATACGTTTGCTAGAAAAAAATACAAGGTCATCCGATATATGGAAAATGCCAATAAAGCACAAATAATAAGCATTATGCCTAATTTTAGAGGGCATATCGAACTTTCAAATTGCAACTATCTACTTCATAACATTATTTCAAGATTCACCAACTTTTGGTAGTATAATTTCATTGTGTAGTCAGGTATATTCCGTAAACTTTCTATTGTAGTTTCAACTAACCCGTAATTTTGGAGAAATTGCAATATTTTACGATGAATATAAAAAAAACTCATGCTTTTAATTAAAATGTTAATACCTAGTTCCGATTTCTCAGTTTCAGAATCGATATTTAAGCCGAATATTATAGATACATTGGTATGATCGGAGTATAAACACTTGAGTTTGTAACAATACGCGTCAGTAGTACTTCGGTGGCTTGATCACAAAGACGCATTTTACGTGACTGTGACTTATAACTATTTATACATTCCACACGAAAGAAAGATAATTCGTGGCACAGCCTTATTGATTACTTATTCTGCAGCATTGGTAAAAGGACGATCTCTACAGCCAATATGCCTTTATTTAATTCACTGGAAAGAGAAAAAGGGTGTCATAAATTGTGTTACATACATAAAATGAAGTTGATTGGAGACGTTTACAAGGGCAGTTAAAACCAATATTGCATTTTAGTGCCTGCTGATGGTCATGGTAAATATCCACTATATCGATATTCTTATCGAAGTGTATGCATCAGTGGGAAAGACTCCACAATAAAAAATTGTTTAATCAAAAGCTAATTTCTTACAAAATATAATAAATATTATCATAAAGACGTTTCACAGTTAAAAAAAAACAACCCCGAACAGAGATAAATTATGTTATATTATTATTTTCTAAGTATCAGAGATATTTGTCACTAATAGTAAATATATATATAATATAGTACACCCAAGTTACTGACACTTTGCAAACAAAGGCGTGCTATAATAATCCAAAGTGTTTTTTTTATAAACTTTGATGGTGTTTGTCCTTGACACCTGACAATTGTCTGCTTCAATATATGAAACGGGCGAGACTTATTATACGAGAAAGCCTATATATGTTAACGCTTTATTTATATTCTTTTACGTACAACGGGAAAACTCTGCGTAGCCTATCGGATTAGAAATGCAACCAAAGCATGGCAGCAAATTTCTTTAGTTCGAATCGCGGTTGGGGATTAGATTTTTTTAAGATATATCTATTTTAGTACCTGTTGCATTTTCAAATGGTGTAACTGTACGCAAGGACAATTGGGCGTCCGACTGTCGAATGAAATAAACAGAAGTTCCTTACAATTTTATACAGACAGTAGACTAGGAATTTTAATTGGTTTCAATCTACTACTTAGTAATTTTAATTCATTTTTCTCTTAACATAATGTGTTTTATTCCGGATTTAGAGTTATCATGCAGATTATATAAATGCTAAATAACTCTCTTCTCGTTGGAACTTAAACATAATATGCACAATCAAATTATTATTTACGTCTGCATAGTCAAATTCTCACCAAGTATTAAGTAAATAATATAATAAATTAAATATAACTAAGTAGTACTTATGATTCACGAACGTCTATTTATTTTTTAATTTAATTTGATTACATGGCGCTCAGTCGTTTTGGCGCCGATTCGTCCTAGACCGTTGCAGTTGTAAAACATCTATTATAATAAGCTACAATGTTTTTTTTTTGTTCAGTAAAATACTGAAGATAAACAAAATTCAAAATCAAGTTCTGTAAATATGGCTGTCTACAATTTTTTCTTTATAGCTTATCTTCATTCAACAAGCACCCCTCGCCACTGTTATATGGTTAAGTTCCAAAATAATAATATTATATACATTTTATTTTCCTAAGTATTTATTACTCAGTTAAAATAGCAAATAAATAACACAACACTTCCATTATTTTAATGTATTTAAAAATCCACGCAAATAAACTTATAACGAGCCGTTTTTTAAAGCAACGCTAATTCTAACGAATTTATAAATAGCCTCCACTGAAAATATACAATATTTTTAGTATTGGCGAATTGAAAATATTCTTGAAAGCTATGGAAAAACAGGGTGCGCCATTTCCACACAACCAAAATCCAATTACTTTCAAAATTACCCCCCTGTATAGGGCGTGGGCCTAGCACATTTATTATCAACCATTATAAGAGATGGTAATTTTTTTCAGATTGATGAATAGGCAATTGATTTAAAGATAGCCTTATGCAAGCACCTTAGCATATACACGTCATATACTTGAGTCGCTTAGAATCATAACTCACATATTGCAATTTTGTCGTTTTTTAGTTAAATATGCCAAGTGATTCTAAATGAATTAATCTATATACCGAAAAATAGTTGAGTATTAAAAGTCAATTTAAACCATGTGAAAATCGTTGACAAAGTTCATTGTTGGTGTAATATGTCGTATATTTCAAAGAATAAAGTTTTGTCACCAACGCCTTCCTAACCAATCGGGGAGCTCTATTTCTCATAGTATGCTGTATGTCTGCAATGTTAGGAGTATTAGGTATATATATTTAAAAAAAAAAAGTTATTCGACTCTCTCACTCATTAATATTCTAGGGAGTTCAATACTGTTCTTCTAATTACAAAAAATAGTGCTCTGTTGGTTTTTAGCGATTATCTCAAAACTTGATTTTTGGAATATGTGAGTTATGATTCTAAGCGACTCACTTATATAATTTGAACATCTAAGATAACATAGTTATTAACAGATAGAGAGAGAGCCAGATAGACAGTTTTGTTTGTTAAGACGGCTAACTTATTGTAACAATTATAATACCTCAATACAAATATGTAATAAATACTATCACTTTAGCGGTCGATAGTCGCCTTGTGTATAGAATAGACCCGCAGGTTTTGATATTTTATAATAATTACAAGATAAAAAGAACTTTTAATATACAATGTTTTTAAATTTTCTGTTGAATTATTATGCTCAGTATGCTCAAACTTGTACTTGATATGAAGTAAATAAAAAACAAACAAATATAGAATACTGAAATGTCATTTTGACATTTCATTTTGATTTCCATAGTAACGCGCGTAATAATTTGGTTGCTAGGACCACCCCCTTAGCAACCAATAATAGTGTTTAACTTTTTATGGATTTTTCTGAAATACCTTTCCATACAAAACAGAATTAACTGAAAATGAATTCAATTCTGCATAAAGATTGCTAAAAGAATACATTGGCATCGTGTTCTGATATATTTTAAAAGTTTCAAATGTATAGCTAGTCGGGAAGTTAGTTAACAATCGATCGCAAGATTTGTACTGGACAAACAACTACCGGACAAACAAGAATACGAGCCAATAAAAACGTTGTAAAAATATATGTAACTACATACGATGAAAAGGTACTTACAGAATCAGAATCAAGAAGAACACAAAAAAGTAAAAATGGAGGTTACTGACTTTGAAATTGATAGCCCCATTTGTTTCTTAAGTAATTTATTGTTACAAAATATTTATACAAATAGTCGAACTGCCCCTGTCAAATGGGAGTGTGGCGTTAGAACTTTCCTGGAACAATGTCTTCTCTAAATGTCGCTTTTTACAATGGCTCAGTCGATTGGATTATAAAGCAGTGAATGTGTACTAATAGTATTGAAGGGTAGAAATCGAATCACGTGATCAGTCATTCAAATTTATACATTTTATAATTTGACACGAGCGAATGACGACATTGTGTCGTTAATGAATAATATAACGAAGTCGGACAGGAAAGAACTATCACACATGTTATATATATAATATATATGTTGTCAATTTCGGAAGTATCGTAAATTAGTAAACAACCATAAATATCTATCGTTTTTTGAGACTCGGAATCATCTTTTTTATGCTTAAGTATTTTTTTTCCGACCATGTCCGATCCTAATAGGATCATATGGGCATCCACGGAGTAGAGGTTTGTATTAACAGATTTTGTTTTATACGAAAAATGGATGCAGCCACTTGCTTAACCTATTATGGCATGGAAGAATTTATGGTACAAGAACAGCGGTAATTTGCATAGCCAATTTCAGTCAAATTCATAAATTCAATATTGATAACCTAACCCAGTGGTTTCCAAACTTTATGTTACTACGTCTCCCTTTTAAACATATCTAATCTTGACGCCTCTCCACCCTTTTGTTCATTAAATAATACAGACACCTTTTTAAATAGCCAAAAATGTACTGCTTAATACAACAATGAAAAAAAAAATATTATACTCATTTTAAAATTAATTTAATTTTTATGCGATGGATGTGCTTGTTTATTAGCACAAAGTGCTCTTTTTCTACTAAACGGGGCTGATATTTGGATTTCATTCCAGCTAATGCAAAAAATCCTGTTTCGCATAAATATGATGTTACGAACGACTTTTTTTTTTTAACTATTAGAGTAAATTTGTGATGTCTGTTATGCCCGGGCATCCAGGTTCTTTATAAACTACGCATTTGCAAACTGAAAACCTGTGGCTACATTTGCGTTAAACTTTTCATGCCTCCCAGTTTGGAAATCGCTTACCTTATCTGACCTAACAATTAATAATCCAGTATATCGGCTATTTTCAAAATTTGTTTGCAGTTGGATTCCACTAAACAAACAAGAACCAAATTTATCATTTAAAGGTACTTGAAAACCTGTGGTAACATTTGTGTTAAACTTTTCGCGCCTCCTAGTTTGGAAATCGCTGACCTAACTTGACGTAACAAATAATCCAGTAAATTGGCTATTTTCAAAATTTGTTTGCAGTTGGATTCCAATAAACAAACAAGAACCAAATTTATCGTTTAAAGGTACTTAAAAACCTGTGGTTACATTTGTGTTAAACTTTTCGCGCCCCCCAGTTTTGAAATCGCTGATCTAATCTGACCTAACAATTATTAATCTAGTATATTGGCTATTTTCAAAATTTGTTTGCAGTTGGATTCCACTAAACAAACAAGAACCAAATTTATCATTTAAAGGTACTTGAAAACCTGTGGTTACATTTGTGTTAAACTTTTCGCGCCTCCCAGCTTGGAAACGCTGACCTAACCTGACGTAACAAATAATCCAGTATATTGGCTATTTTCAAAATTTGTTTGCAGTTGGATTCTACTAAACAAACAAGAACCAAATTTATCATTTAAAGGTACTTGAAAACCTGTGGTTACATTTGTGTTAAACTTTTCGCCCCTCCCAGTTTGGAAATCGCTGACCTAATCTGACCTAACAATTAATAATCCAGTATATCGGCTTTTTTCAAAATTTGTTTGCAGTTGGATTTCACTAAACAGACATGAACCAAATTTATCATTTAAAGGTACTTATAATATAACGAACAAAATATAAAACATATTGTATAGTGTACATTTCGACAGCGCTAGAATACAAGGGCTTATTATATAGGTATGTAAATATAAAATTAATGTTGGGAAATAATACAAAAAAATACTTGATACTTAAACTATTTTTAGCTGGATGTGATATATTTACGATAGTTGAGTTGTTACGTTGAATTTCTCTAAGGACATAGCGGTATGAATCAGTTAGTAAATGACTCCCTAGTTTCCAAGGAATTGACACAAGTAATTCACTATCTTGAATAAAAGTCAAGTGTTACAAGGAGGGCGGCACGTGAAAAAATTGCTTACGAACATGACTGGTTTTACCAATCTCCTGCGCCGCCACTGCATCCTGCCCCCATGACATATGGCTATAATCAGAAAGCCTCTGGTGACCAATATGTAAAAATCTACCGTTTTAAAAAAAATATGACAAATGTTTGATTAAATTGAACTATTCTTAGTTCAACATTCTCAATGAGAAATGACAAATTACATTAGGTACATGTTTTAACACCAATATTAATCTTATACGGTTTTTTTCATTTTAAGAAGGGACATGCTCAGCGTACGTCAAAATGGAGCTTTTATGCTATTTTATAGTCTTCTTTATAATCTATTTTCATAAGTTTGAAGCCTTATTATCCTTTATATTTATTTTAAACATTTGATGACTGCATAAAGTATTTTATTACATAAAATAGTATTCTTTTAAACCTCTCGCTCTAATGTTTTAGAATATAGTCATATTTCAGTACGTCCATGTGAAGTGGTGCTTAGATTTTTTATATTTATTATTTTTTAAAAGCATTTATAAAACAATTAGTAAAATTTATGTCGACATTATTATAGTGAAATTACAATAAAAATTATATTGATAATCTCTGCGATCCCAAATTTGACAAGAATTAGGCATTTTATTATTCAAAAAATGGGCAAAATTTACACATTTAAAGATATTTTTGAAGATACTGATTATAAGCTATGTCTATGACCATTCAAATGTGATAAACATTCAATGAATAATGTTTGCTTTATAATAATTATTGACCTAAGAATAAGGTACTTAGTATTTTCTTGAAATACGCCATTTCTATTGGCATTTCCCAGTGGCTAAGCTACAACATACGGCCGCAGCCATAAATTGACAAACGATAAATGAAGTAGTGGGTAAGATTATGGTAACTCGCGTGTTTGAACATGTACCGTTTAAAAAAAATCGGTTTATTGATTATCTATAACGTTTAAGGAATGTCCAGGATCATGCTTTGAAAATAGCATAAAAGTTCCATTTTGACGTACGCTGAGCATGTGGGCCGTTAATATAAAAATATTTAACAAAATGGGCCCCGCAACCAACGCAATTTAGAGATTGTGTTTTGCTTGATTTGTTGTACTGAGCTTGGATAATGATGGTTATAGAGATACTATCATAAATTGTCCGGTGTTCGAATTAAGAACTAAGCTCATGTCATTGTAATTACTAATAAGTATTGAAAGATAATTATATCCTATGTTAGCATGTGGCGCCCTGACTCAGCGGAGAACTTATACTGATGGATCTATAATAATCCAATTCGGTACAAATATATTCAATAATACATTATCAAATCTTGTATATGAAATTTGGTAGACAATAGATTATTTATAGTAGGTACTATTAAACTGATTTAATTTATTTGTTGTTTTATTTATTCTATGCGTAAGTAAGTACTTTGAAAAGTATGAAACAGAGACACCTTTAATGAGTGTGAAAGTATTTGTTTGTAATGGACAATGGTAACATGGACCCTAAGTAAAAGAGAGATCCAGAAACTTAGAGTAGCACAACGTAGTATGGAGAGGTGCATGCTGGGCATAACGCAAAATGACAAAAAGAGGAATGAGTTAATAAGGATACAGACAAGGGTTTGCGATGTAATAGAGTTCGCAAAAAACCTCAAATGGACACATAGTTCGAGTAATTAAGGACAAATTTAGTCATCCACTGGTATCCAAGAGGTTCAAAACGAAATGATAAAGTTCTGCGGAAGTACGTAGAAATGCACCGCACATGACCGAGAGAAGTGGAATCAGCTTGGAGATGCCTTCATTCAACAGTGCATAGTTTCAGGGTGATGATGAATTGCAACTAATATTCGTATGAAAATATCTACTGTTAAACTTCTCTCATAAACAACGATCCCTTATAGCTAATTTACAAAGATTTATTTAAAATATACTGAAGACAGATATGCAAATAATTACGATCTTTTTGACTTTCTTAGTTTCTTGATTTGGTTTCTGTTCCTGAGATGTAGCCCAAAATTAAAAGTATCCAAATTAAGCGGAAACGCTTTAATCTTAAAATATATATATTAGACTTTACTGACCTACTTATCGTTTAATTATAGATATATATTCTTTTTCGTTAACCGATCAGAGAGGCAGTTTTCGTCACTATTATACATACCTACAGTATGCATTGACACGAATATATTATTTTAAATTAATATAAATAATGTGGTCATCGCATATTTCTGGACAAAAATCGCCACCGGCGCCGGCGCCTGCACGCCTTGCAAAAACGTACCGAAATAAAAAGGGCGGTGAAAAAGTGAGGGTCGGGGGTAGCAAAGTGCCACTCACATAATTGAGAATAATGGTCCAAAAGGCGACTCACTGGTGGCTGGCAGATTCACTAAGGACTTGATAGATGCTCTGAGATTGAGAAGGATTCTATCCAGATCTGATTGCATTCTAGTCTAGCCGGGAAAAGAGTGAATGCATTTTAGAGAAAAAAAACAATACTCTTCATTGAACATACAAAGTCAGTAGCTTATTTGGAAAACTAGCCCAGCAATTCAAACCCACATCTATCACATGCTCTTGATAACATCCTTTACTAATCACAAAAAATATCTTTAATTCTTGTCTAGGTCTCATTTTCACATTTAATTAAATTTATTATAAGACTTGGTTCTAAAAGCGTAATACAAATATTATGTTTAGTAGATATATAACTGAACTATTCGACAAATAATAATAGCTACAATGCATTTTTGATTTATGGTGTTCTATACAGCAGTATTCCATACCCACGGTGGCCGCGCAGCTTAAACGCTGGACTATAACGCCGTGGGTCCCAGGTTCGAATCCTGGGGCTGGCAAGTACACATATTGTTTTTCAATTTGTGAGTGTCAGGGTATGGACCTAATAGGTTGAGCAAGTAGCAGACATCCATTTCTCGTAAAAAACAAAATCTGTTAATACAAACCTCTACACTGTGGAGGCCCATATGATCCTATTAGGATCGGACATGGTTTGAAGAAGAAGAATACAGCAGTGGAGAAGGTTGTATGTAGGTAGGCTGTGAAGATCCAATATAAATAGTGCACACGAAACTATATCATTCATACGTATTTGATTTCTAATAAACTACAAACTTCTTATATTCAACGAATAATTCACAAGATTTTGAGAATGTAACATTCCATATATTGAACTTCGTATATTTTCAAATATGATCTTTATCTAGTGGGTATGTATATATATCTGAGATGTTTTCAAGTTATGTATGTTTAGTATTTGACTTCATTGAACTAAGACTAAAATATGTAGATAGTGTTTGTTAGTTTTTGAAAATTGCCAAATTCAAGCCACAGTTAGTAGATGATAGTCGAAAAATATTCGTCTATCTATAAAATATCTACAAATTATGCCATTAAACCATTCACAATACTGGATATTTTATAGGTAGAAGATTTTTTTATCGATTATGGTCTGGTTAACCAGGGCTTAATGAATTTAAAAAATAACTAACACCATCTGTCATAATGTATTATTAATTCAACAAAATCAAATAAGTGTGACTAAAAGTGTGCACTTTTTTTGTCGGATCGCCCAAAACTATTATGGTTTCGTTTAGGCAGGGTTTAATTGAATTTTAAAAATTAACCAACAGCATCTGCAAATTGTATTCTTAATTTAATGAAAGCAAATAATTATGACTGACAAAGTTTAGTGTGTACTATTTATATCGAATCTCAACAGCCTACCTCCACCCCTTGCCACTGCTATACAGGAGCACTCATTGATGGGGTTCCCAAACTTTAGACATATGTGTATAATTTTCGTAACACTAAGTAGCCCTCGTAATATAAAATTGCATATACACACTTTAATGACAATCAGAATATATTTATTTTTTATTTTTTAGTACATAAACAAAAAATAAAATTCATTCATAATAAAATTAAAATAAAAGTTACATAATATCAATAACATTCATTATAATCAATGAGAAGAATGAGATTGTTTATGTTGAGACGACAGATCATTGTAATTTGGTTCCCTGGTTATTAATTTTAATCTGAGATGCGGTTCCACAACCAAAAGCCTGTTCCTTTTTTGTCTACAAATGTTGAAAAAGCAACTTTACATATATATGAAGTTGGAAAGAGCAAGATTTTCGGATTTTCTCTGTTAAAACTGTATACATATGTTGTATTTGCAACCAGAATGATGTTAAAGTACACTCCTTATTTGTATTTTTCAAGAATCCGTCTGAATCTAATTGCAACAATTGCTTTTCTTCCACATGCGATAAATCTTCTAGCATGTATGTTGTATTGATGTCGTATTAATGCTTGTTGCACCAGGCGCAGCCAAAGCCCGGTGCAGCACGTACCCCCACCAAACTCTTCTCGTACCCCAGGTGGTACGCGTGCCACACTTTGAGAAACACTGTGGTAGAGGAAGGTAAATTTTACTGAGTAGTCTGCAATCCGCAAAAGTCGACCGGTGAATTTTAGTGTGTCGGTAAATTACCAGAATTTAATATGTACATAATGACCCAGTTTCTTCTGATGAAACTCGAAAACGTACTTACAGTGAAAACGATACAAAATGCGAGGGACGTAAAATAAAATTATATAAAAGGGATGCAGACGCCATCGAGATGTCCAAGTGAATCACAGCATACGTCACAGCTCACGGCTGACGTCACTCCTTCCCAATTCGCGTCACATCCAATATTCCATTAGACAAATTCTTTGATTCGTTCCGTTCGTTCTCTCTGTGAAACTGTAGTCACACAGGATTCACAACTTTGAGGCATACATTTTATGTAAAAAAATAATAATAAGTGCATATGTACTTTGTTGTGCTTTTCATTCATAGCGGACTGTAATTTTGTGACGTAATGATAGTGGATATGGATTCTGGGAGGGGGGTTGTATTAGGATGCCAGGCACTAACCTTATTAGTGTTGATCACTCGCGTGGTATTGTTTGTTGGTTTAACCGGTGCGCGGCACTTGACGGTACACTTTGAATTAATAATATGATAAATGAGGTTGATGAATAACAAGAGCCGGTATTACGGTTAGTATCGCTTGGACGACGGTGACACTATATCAAGCTGACCCGACCGTGATCCACGATTAACTTCTGAATCAGTGTGTATAATCGAATAATTAATCAAAAAACGACGGTTTAGCTTTAACAAGCCTTGGCGTATCCGCTGTATTGAGGTAACTTTAGCTAACTGGCGTTATTTAATCACGGTCAACTGATGAGCCGTAACTGCTGGACAATACTTATTGATTTAAGGTAGGTGGGAATAAGCGATCATAATTGGCCCAATCAGTACTTCTTCCTAGTATTTATACAAATTGTTAACATTGCCACGATATACACGCATGCTGATAAAATAATATAATTGTATAATGATATTAGTAGCCCTATCGTTGGCAGCGATGTTTTTATTAAATGATGTAGTCATTAACTGTTTATCTCGTGTCCTTTGTTAGTGACGAAATAAATCAACCTCACCAACAGATACTATTCTGGTTTCCAAAGGCTTTTGGAAAACAAAGCACCCTCAAGTAAAATCAAAACAACGCTATAAGTTTAGTATTAACGTATAGATCAGAATGATAGGTATCTACTCAGAAAACAAAATCAGGGATGACAGTTTTGAGAAGAAACTTTGGGGATGTTCAAGAAAAAATGCACCTCCCCCTAAACTATTAGTTTTTGATCTCCACACGGCACCTGCGCATCTATTTTATACACAAGACTGCTATCGGCAGCTATCGAAGGATTTTTTTTTTATATGTTTGCATCGAAGTATTATAATTGTTACAATAAGTTAGCCGTCGAAACAGTCAAAACCGTATATCTCGCTCTAAAATTTAGAACACCCAAGAGAGGTGCTTTAAAACATAGCACTTATTGTAACAATTACAACTAACTTGTAACTGGTATAATAAGTGCTAATACTTCGATACAAAACTACCCTCGTCGATAGCTGCTGATAGCGGCCGATAGCAGTCTTGTGTATAGAATAGATGCGCTGGGCCCTTAAATACTAATTTGCTCTCCGTTTCTTTTGATTTTCTAAAAAAAAACACTGCCTCAATTAAATAAATAAAATTGAAAATTTCATAAGTACCGATTGTAATAATTATTTTTACATATTATTAATTTTATGAAAACCATATAGAAAAAATGCGCTTTTTTTTAGGATATCGAATTTAATATTAGACAGAAATTGATTTCATATCGAATGTTCTATAATATTTAAAATTTGTTTAATTTATTCAAAATAATAATTTACCTCGAACTGAAAAATACCTCCTCGCTCATTTTGCTTGCCTGATATTTTATGATATTTCCTATTGAATTAAATTCCCATATTTAGGCTGTTTACTTCTCAAGAAGTTCAACATAAAAATATTGTGCAGTGCAGTTAATAATTTGACAATCGGCGCTGAGTGAGACAATGTCACCTATCTGCTGAGGAGAGAAGACGAAGAAAGAGCGGACACCAGCCGCCTCTCCTTTTAGCCAGATTTCTAATTAGCAAAGTGGCAGAGCCCGCGCGACCCCCGGTCCGCCGCGACAATGGGGCCCTAATGGCAATGAAAATCACGTCCCGTTCAATTATTAACTTGTATTACAAGTTAGAGAAAGAGATTTCTGAAAGAGGCGTGCGACTGCCTGACACGGAGGGGGGGGGGGGGCGGCAGGTCACGTGATGTCATCGGAAGTTAGTTTTGATTCATTCCAGGGCGGTTTCTTGTTAAGTGTAATTAAAATTGCAAGGCATTGTGTTGGTTTTAGTTATCAATAATCAAACCCATTCATCTAATATGAACTGATATTGAACAATATATTCTTGAAGCGTATAAAATATAAAGAAAAACATAAATATACTCCTTCCTCGCTCGTCAAAAACATATAAATGTCAAATTTTTTGTAGTTAAAACATTTTTATAGAATGAAAAATCAAAGGATTTACGAATCTAGCATTCTGTATTAATTGAACATAATTTATAATTTGGAACTCATGAAAAATTTTGGGTCTAAGACGATTTGGCACCTGGACAACTGGACGCCATGGAATACGAAAATAAATAGACGTTAGGTACTTATAGGTACTTTAAAAAAAATATTCAATATTATTATTTATATTTGAATGATTATATTATGATTTAATAGTTGGTGAGAATGTAAATATGCAGACATAAGTAATGATTTAATCGTGCATATGTTTAAGTTCCCACGAAAACAGAGTTTTTTATTTAATATAAAGCCTTTGGCATGGTAATTCTCAATCTGCGATAAAGAATACATTATGTTAAGAGTAAAATGAATTCAAACAACTAAGTAGTAGATAGAAACTGATTAAAATACCTCGTCTACCTCCTGTATACGTGTCTACGACAGTGCGGCGTCCAATTGTCCGGAGGCCAGTCGTCCCATTCCCAAAACTTTGTATTTTGTATTAATTTAGTTTTTAAAAATGCAAATTGTACTTATTGTAGTAGGTACTAACGATTCGATGTAATAAAATTTGACAACTCAATCGAGGGCATTTAAGAGACAATCGACAGGTTGCATGACAACTCATTTCGCGTTGGTTTGAAAATCAACACGAAGAAAATTAACGTTTTATGCAATAGCACCTGTCCTGATCCAGTTTTCCCTCTGATTAGCTTCGGACAAAACACCGAGAGGGTTGACAGCTTCAAATACCTGGGGGTACACATCACGAGAAATGGCATTTTGCAAGAGAGCTCTCTATTTGAATGCGAATGGCTGCAGCAACATTCAACTCGATGCGGAGTGTCTGGGACGCAAGATTGTACTTGGTAGAAAACCAAATGCCGCATATTCGATGCTTGCATTCTGATGGTGTTGTTTACGGTAGCGAACCATGGCACCTTACGAAGGCTTAGAGCAACCGTATACTGTGCTTCAAAAACAGATGTTTGCGAAGGATATTGGGTGTGTGTAAGACTTTAGGAGTAACGCTCAGATAAGAGAACGTACCAAACAGCTTTTCAACATTTTTAATGTGAAGAAGCGACGTTGGACCTGGCTCGGCCACGTGCTGTGGATGCCAGAAAAAAACTGCAACCTGACTTGCCTGTTCTTCAAGCCAACCGGATTCCGGCATCCTAGAAGGCTGGTAAATACTACCTGTAGAGTGTATATGACGGAGATACGGAATCCTGGTTTGATATGGAACGATGCAAGAAGACTGGCAAGTGACAGGGATTCTTTGAGGCGCCTCGTAGTGTCCATATGCTCCAATTAATTGGTGAATATGGTTGAATCAGATATACTATTAATTAACATTAAAACATATAATGTATAATGCAAAAAAAAATATTTATGGTTACATAGTAAGTACATAATATATAAATTTATTCAGAATGTATATATATCCAGAGTGAGAGATAAGTGAGCCAGCATAGGTTTCTCTACGCGAAAAATGCTACGGTGCGGCGTAGAATGTCTACGGATAACAACATATTCTACGGCGTAGAGCTGTAGTGCTTTTTATAGTAAATTGAGTGCTGATATTAACAGAATTAGATTTTTCTAAGATGTTGAAAATATATTATATTATATAATAGCATTTAATCAAAATAAGGACTTTGACTTTCACTTTACTACCATATGCCTACCTATTTATGCGCGACACATGATTTATATTGTATTATGTAGCTGTTCTATATAAAAAAAATGTACTCCTAACATTGGAGTGTATCGCATGAATATGGTCTATAAAATTGCTCACACCGATGCTGTCAATCTAAACATTTACCAATAAATTCCTAATGATAGATATAAAGATAGTGATGCAAAAAGTGGGTATCGTCGATTTATTTTTCAAGATAATAACTTTGAACAGATAGTTATTTATTAGATATCTCAAAACAAACTTTCTATGATCGATATCACAAGAAACAAAATAAATTAATACAAAAACCGCGCGTCTGTCAAATATTGAATATCAGAAATCACATCCGAGTAAAGCCTGATACTCAAGTCGTTTTAAATATACAAGAAATAAAAAATAGTATAAAAGTGGTAAAGATATAAATGTCACATAGTTGGTTTTTAGAATCTGTGCTAGATAGAGAAAAGGTGAAATAAAACACTCGCATTGAGTGTCCAGCTCTTTACCTCTATGTAAATACTAAGCAGAAATGTTTGTAGGCTTGTTTTTCTAAGAGAAAACAAGATGTCTGTTTGCTATTTGCTTCTATTTGCGTGAGGGAATGCAGAATGGTCGAATTCGGTAGACGGCTATTTTGTTATTACATGTAGCATACAAGTTTAGTCAAAAGGTCGTGGGCAATATAAACAAGCCCTTTGTATAATAGAAATGACACTTTATTCTATTTGATAGATCTATAAATAGTATACAAAACACTAGATTTATATAAATATAATAATATGTACATATCGGTTTTATAGTATATACCAATAGAACCATAATGTACAATACTTTCTAACTGTATTATTTCAGTTATTTTTCCAACTATATGTATTGTCTTGTATTGAAGTGACTACTCTACCCAACAGAGGTACCTAGCGGAAAAATACGAAGCTTGCAATTTAAGACATTTACTTGTTAATTTATAATAAGATGTTTCAATTAATAAATACGTATCTAAAAACATTGAAAAGAAAAATATATATTCTTTAAAAAAAGGATAGATAAGCTTAAAATAATAAAAAATGATTATGTAAATTATTAAGTAAGGATTTTTAAATAATTTATGGTTTTAATATTTTATTATAATTGTTCATTTAAAAAAAATCAACTTTTAAGTACTTATTAAAAAAATGAAAATGTGTATAACTTGAAATCATTTTATTTAAACAATACTTTTATTACAAATAGATAAAAATAAAATTATAAGGGTATAACTTAAAATCCCTTTATTTGATATTTAATCGAGTTTTGGTATTGTGTATATGAATGTGGTACTTTTTTTATTATTTGATGTATCTACGTATAAAATGACGTTTGTATTGTTATTAGGTATATTCATTTGTTATATTTATTCACATACGTCCAACAGGTAGTCTTCGCTACTGTTACCATCATGAATGGTCATGTTTTTGTGGGAATATTTTCTTAAGGAAATTTTATTTTTTAAATAAGATATTTTTTCCTGAAAAATGTAAGTATCATTTCAAAAAAACACGTGTAATACTCAAATTTAATGACACATGTGGATATAATAAGGTTTTAAAATACAACATATTTTAGGAAAGAAAATTTAAAAATAAAACGAGCAGACAGCCACACCCTCTACTGCCAAAATGAATATTCATTTTTCAAAAATGGAATAATAAAATTGCGCCATAAAGTCGAGAAGGTAAACACACGTCTCTTCCCTAACCACTAACTAACAACGGTGTGCAATGTTTTTTGTATGTCACAAAGAACTAATGTAAAATTTTATAAGTTTATTTATTTAAAAAAAAAACATGGCGTCGCGCTTACCCTCAACAACCCTCCGACGGGGTTGGTGCAAAAGACTTGAAATTTTACATACTCCTCAGACAGAGACCTGCAAGCACTGGTTAAATAATTTTCGAAAATTTAATAACAAGCTGATAAAATATTAATTATTTTTTCGTTTTATTATAATTACTTATGCACAAATTTTAAGAATAAAGCTTTGAAAATTCGTAACATCATCTCAATCATGTATGTTCAATTAATGCTACATTCCGAAATCTTGGATGATATTAATTTATAGGTAGTAGGTACTAATTTACGTTTGCGTTAAAACTAAAATTTAAAAAAAAATGACGCAGTTTAGAAATCGAAGTAAAATATCTTGATTCAAAATGATAAAATAACGTCGAATTTTGAATTAGTATTTGTCAGTATTACCAATCCACAATTGGTCGCTATCTGATGAATACAGGATACAAATCCCATACCATACCCATATTTTCAAAAATATAATTTTCATCGATATGTTATTTCAATTTTAGAATTAATTAATTATTTTTAATTTTTAATTTTTAAAATAACATTTAAATAATATAAGAATTATATTTAATAATTGTATTTGGCTATCAAATTAGTACTATAGATTGTTAAAACGTAATTTTTTTCCAATTCCCACCAAAATTGACATGTGTGTTCATTATTGATTGGCAAACCTTCATGGAACGATTCACAGTTGTACAGCGTATATAAATTGTTAAAAAAAAATACAACAATAATGAATATATTCGAGCTTAGTTTCGGGCGTTGCGTGATTTTTATGGTCAAATTAATTGACGTACAGAGCTTATTTCACATTCGTAATTTAATTGTAAAATTAGAGTCAAATGATATTGTTTATATTGTTAAGCATCTAATCCGCCAAAAACGTAAACCTACTGCTGAAAATATCGATGTTGTGAATCAAAGTGTGGATGAATATCCAGAACAATCAATTATTACACGTTGTTATCGAGAGGTTGACCTTTATTATGACACTACATGGAAAGTTCTTCATTTGAAGGCGTATAAAATATAGTTAACAGAATAATTTAAGCGGAATGACTATTTGGTGCATCGAAATTTTGCTGATAGAATAACTTGAAAATATACATTTATATAATATTACATCTTTTATATATTAACCCTATATAATATCAATTATATTAAATTCCACAAGTGTATATAGTTATTCCGGTTGAGTTATGACCATCAAAACTAGATTCCTACTATAATCGTGTTACAGTAAAAATTTCTATCAATCAATTCTGTTACATTTCTAAAATTTTGTTTTATTAACATGGTCATATCGTTAAATTTTTTTGATTATTTCAGGCTATACTTACCTGTAAAATATTTTTGTCCAACCACTTCTAAAAATGAATGAGGCACTTACCTGAAAACAAAAAGAAAATAAAATATTAGTTATGACATATTTTTAAACACAAAAAATATCGTAAAACTACTTTATTAATTAATAAACAATAAGAAAGTTATAAATTTCTAAATAAGCAATCAGGGTTACATGAGTACATATGCCTTTGGCAATAGATAGTCAATTGAAATCATTTATATAAAAAATCACATAATTATTTTATATTTAATAAACAATACTTTTCAATAGTCAATTAACAAGAATTATATTTCAAAATCAAGTTAACTGTGTAACTATGTATTTTTGTTCATATAATACGCAAAAAATTAGTAAGTTTGTTCGTTCCTTATTTTCATTAAAATATTAAACCTGCTAAGTACCTAATATAATCGATATAAAACTAATTAAAAGTTAATAATTCATCTTCCAAAATGAAAGCTTTACATAATAGCTTTTGAAAATTATATAAATATATACGCGTATGTAAATTGCAATTAGATATGGGTTTTGTCAATTGAAAAACAAAGTTTCCTCCCCTAGCTAGCGAAAGCGTTCGTTCATGAAAATATCTAGATCCTGCCGCGATCCCCTGAAGCCTCCTGAAATGGAGGGGATGAGAATAAGGGTAGTTCTTTCAAGGGTGCAGTACAGCCTCAACATACCTACTCTTCTGATGTTAAGCTGATATATAAACTTATGTATAATAAGTAACTACGTCTGAAAAGTCAGTGTATCCAACAAGTTATTCAATACATAATATTATAATAATTTATTAGTACATTATCAGACGTTTAGTATACATATTTTTAATTATTCGTAAATATTTTATTGATTCATTATTATTAATATCACTCCATATTATTTAATAACAGTTTAAATATACAATTACAGTTTAACATGCAATATATAAAAGATTTAATAAATTTAGATTTATAGGATGGTATTTTTATAAAATAGAAACACTTCCGGTTTTAGTATTTATTCAGAGTTCACAGAGATCTACAGAGAGATCACAGAGAGAGTTCAATCAATAATAACAGAGAATACTTCAAACGGTACACGACAAATAGACTAACAATATAAGATGGCTCCCTCGACCAAATAACCAGATGAATTTGCCAAAGTATTAGTTCAGTTTAGGTAGGTATCACATTTGACAACTATAAGCCACACTTAACACTAGAAACAATCTTGATAATGTAAAGTGCTTAGTTTCAAAAATAGAGGACTTGTATGATCAAAAGGGTCATACTTAATCAGACTAAGCTGACTGAAATGGGTGAAATCCTAATGCATCTACATAGCGCTTACGAGTCAATGGGCAGCGCCATCTGTGGGTCTATTTTCATGTCAAGTCATACCACTAGAGATTGTAATTATTGAAAGTACCTATATAATTTTTAAAAATATAATAAATCTTAGAACAAAAATAGAATCAAGTGGTAAGTGGTATTCGACCTCACTTCTTTTACTGCCCAAACCAGACCGCATATAGATCGTGCGAATTAATTTTAATAAATACATTATATGTATTACCAAAATCGGCGATATTTCAAAAAATGTTCTAACTGGCAATTTAAATATTATACTCAGAATTCAGAGTAAGTTGTCACTATTAAAATGACAAAAACAGAACGCCCTCAGTTATAACGATTAAGTCTTCACGATGTGTTTATCATTGTTTTAGAATTTTAGATTTAAAATCTTAATCTTGATTTTATCTTGTTATTAGCTGATGATAATCGTAGCTATCAATTCACTGCATAGAGATTTATCTTTCTAATTGATTTCTTAGTATTTATAATACTAACTATGCTTTTTAACAATTTAGCTTTTTTTCATTTAAAATAAATACCCGTAATTCTAAATTATATTGAATTATTAATTTAATGTTTCATTGGTAAAAAGATACGCCAAAAATTACATGTTGAAAAACTTCAGTCTTTCGCAAAGGTGGGCTGGTTGGTAGGTATAATATGCAAACTAACACTTACGAGCGCTTGAGAACATGAGAAAAAAACAGGGAAACGCTATTCCACAGTACAGACGATGTATGAATACATGATAAAGGAGGGATGGATAGATACCAAAAGTACTTATAACGTCTGAGTATTCAAGATTAGACGATAAAAGTATGCATGCAAAATCTATAGCTATGTATACTTTCATCTAAACCACATAGAACAAAGCCACATAAACCATGCATGTTGTAAAATATAAACGAAGGAAATAAAAATAGTGATAATACTCTTTAAAAGGGTAAGTATATTATCGTCATATTAATACTATAACTAGATAACTCTGACTTAGTCATGGAAAAATGAAATTTAAACTTTAGTTTTAATTAAGTCTTATTAATTATCTGATTAAATCTAGGCTATAATTACTATTATTTAAAATAAAAATGTAAAATAGTGCTTGTCGAATTGGGAACAATTAAATAATGTTCAATTGTATGAAAAAATATTGCAGAAATATTATTTTATTTATTTAATGCATTTATAGTTTTAATATTTTCAAACAAAAAAATAATACAGTTCCCATTAACTTCTGACTTAGGCACCTAGAAGTAGAATAATACACATTAGCTATCTTAAATTTCAATTCAATTCAATTTCAATTTATTTATTTTTACATATTGTGGACATTACAAATTATAAGTTTAAGACGTTCACAACATGACATAAAAAAGAGATAGATAATATGTTATTAAACAAATATGTACATACAAAAATATTAATTATATAGGTACATGGAAATACACCGGATGAGTTAAGCAGACCCTATTTTAAAAATTTATAAAATAACGTCCACCTATACTCATCCTCACGTAGGCGGAATATATCAACACCCGAAGCAATTTTGTTGAACATAGTTATCGCCCTCCCAATTGGCATTACCAGTGGCAGGTTGGTTCTGCACCTTGGGAGAATAAACAACTGATGTTCTCTATTTCTAAGATAGTTATCAGGGACACACAGGTCAACACTGCCCAGAATGGCAGAGTTCTCATTTATACCTCGTATAAGTCGAAAAAAATACATAGCTAAATAAAGATTTCTTCTAAATTGCAAACTGCAGTATGTAAGCATGCCTAAGAGAAAGTCAGTTGGATAAAGCCACGGATAGTATCCGTACAACCTCAAATAAAGGAGTCTCAAGAATTTCTTCTGAACCCTCTCCACCATAAGGCCATACTTCAACTGATGCGGTGCCCAAACAATAGACCCACTCTCAAGTCTGCTTCGAACTAAAGAATTAAATAAAAGTTTTAATACCGTAACATCCGAAAAGACCCGGGAAGTACGCATGACGAAGCCCAACATTTTAAGCGCCTTGTTACAAATGGTAACTATATGGCTAATAAATGTCAGTTTACTCTCAAACGTAATGCCAAGATCCCTTACAGATGATATTCGTGACAGAACTCTGCCATGCATCGAGTATTGGAAAAACAACACTTTTGAGGCTCTGGTAAACGACAAAAGATTGCATTTATCAATATTGAATTCTAGTTTGTTACGCCTGCCCCAATCTAATATATTATCTATATCAAGTTGGAGCTGACGACAATCGTCCAAGGTGACAACTTCCAAAAAGAGTTTCAAGTCATCGGCGAACAACAAAAACATAGCATTTTTTATTACCAATGCTATGTCATTTATAAAAATCGTGAACAGCAACGGCCCTAAGTTTGAGCCCAGTGCAAATCAAGTTATCTAGTTGTAGTATTGAGGTGACGATATATAAAAATGTAATATTAACAAATTTTTAAATATACATAATATGAAAACACTTCTGAGAAAAAATGTACAACCAACAGAAAAAAATCTTTTTTTAACTACGACATCCAGCGGGAATCGAAGCTGCGTCTCTCGGGATCCATGCCCACGTGCATTGACCACGATGCTATAACAATGCAACGATGCTAATTGCGACGAATTTTAACTAATAGTTTTTTACAATACTCTCTGAAGCATTTTCCAAATTGAGTTACCCACTATTGGCAATCGGCTTTTGTATTTTAAATGAAAGTAGGTATCAATTACTACTAACCGACGTTACGGATCACTCCAAGATTTTTTTGTTGTAACTTACTTGAACTTGCTAATAATTTAATTACTTAACTATTTTTTTTATTCACAGAATGTAACATTCTTAAATCTTGTGAATTATTCGTTGAATAAAAAAAATATTATTTTAAACATTAACGTAGGTAGGTACACGATTTTTCCATTAAAAATTCCAACCCTCTACACTGAATTATTAGTTAGAATTTTAGCTACTATATTTTCCACAACATAATAGTTTGTACGTTGTCATTTAGTATTATAATTTTATGAAAAAAATGTAATAATTGTTATTTCAACTGTTTTTATGAAAAAACGTTGATATAAGAAAACTTTTTTCAATTAATTTTACGTCATTATTTTTTTGTTTGTTACATGTTCGAAATAACAACGGTCTGGTGTTGTTGAAAAAATATTTTTAATTAAACTGAATTCAGTAAAATGTAAAAACAAGCTTTTTGAAAGGAAAATAATCATAATATATCGAAAAATTCATCAGTTTTTTGCATAGGTACCTAATAACCCATAGATAATATTATGACAGGGATGTGGTTTTTTAAATAAGAAGAATATTGAACTCGCAATAATTTTACTTAAAAAATGTCAAACTACGATGTAGTAACAATGCACTGCATATTAGTAGGTAAGTTTTAAAAATAGTTATTACTAAAAATATAAGGTTACTTTTGAGAGAATGCTTTAAATTACGCGATTTTCAGAAATTCAACAGGAAACTTACTTATTATGGAACATCGATAGTGGAAAAATTCAACAGGTTTATTTTCTAACAGTGTCAAATCCATTTCAACCAATCGAGTCGTTGAAAAGGAAGATACCATTTTACTGAATGATATCAATTAATTAAACATTGTGAAGGTGGTCAGCGAGGAAAACATGTTGTCAAAAAGTGGAATTCACCAAATTTAAAAACTACCCCCTGAAATATCTTACGTATTATTTAATAATATAAGTAGGTATAGCAAGAGTCAGTAAACTGCGGCCAATTTGTTGAATTATTTCTATAAACAATTAATTACATGTAGGTATATTAATAATAACATATACGAGTATAATATATACATAGATATCGTCAACAGTGTAATTTACAGATAAAAAATTGTAATTTTAATATGAATAGTTGTACAATTTTGTAGGAAAAAGTCAAAAAATTTGATCGTTGTTGATCAAAAACATTGAAAGATTAATCAGTTTAGAGTTTTTAAAAGAATATTAATATCCTTCTCGACTGCTGAGTGAACGTCAATACGCTTTAATTCGAATTTACACTTCAGGTTTTAAAATGGGGAAGTATATAAAGTATATCATTGGACAAAAAAAAGTCGGTAAAAAAGTAACATTAAGGGTGAGAGGCATGCCAGCAGAGAACCTAGCGGAAAAATACGAAGCTTGCAATTTGAGATTTTTTTTGATAATTTACAATGTCAACTGTATTAATTAATAAATATGTATCTGAAAACATTAAAAAGATTTTTTGTTTTTTTTTTAATTTAAAGATAAACTGACAATCGTAAAAAAATGTAATAAAATGTGAATTCGTTGAATGGTCACAACTTATTATTACATTACATTGTATGGTCATATTTATTATTAAAATTTAGTTTATTAAGTTTTAGATTTTTTGTCATTTAGATTTTTGACTAATTCATTGTTTTAATATTTTTATATCTATTTTAAAAACATCGATTTTTATAAAAAATATGTATGTGTATAACTTGAAATCCTTTTTATTTATCCTATAAATATGTATCTGAAAACATTGAAAACATTTTTTGTTTTTTTTAATTTGAAGATAAACTGAGAATCGTAAAAAATGTAATAAAATGTGAATTCGTTGAATAGTCACAACTTATTATTACATTATATTTTATGGTCATATTTATTAATAAAATTTAGTTTATTAAGTTTTAAATTTTTTGTCGTTTAGATTTTTGACTAATTCATTGTTTTAATATTTTTATATCTATTTTAAAAAACATCGATTTTTATAAAAAATATAAATGTGTATAACTTGAAATCCTTTTTATTTATATTAACAAGTAGTTGAATGTGGCCCTTAAGTCTGAAAACGTTGTCGACCCCTGACTGAAAATATTAAATATAGGTAGCGTATTAGTATATAACTCTCTTAATAAATACTATTTAAGAATTGTAAAGGGAAATAAATACTTATTATCTTAACAATTTCCCACTTAATATGAATAAATTTACCTACAATTAAAATGGCGACGATGACGTCACTGAGCAACCATGATAATGAACCCTTAAATCCAAAAATGGCGTCGATTCAGATATGCACGCATGATGCACTCAGGACAAAAAGCGTCATTCAAAACACACATCATCCCTTGTCCTCCGCCGCCCCCCGTTTTCACCGGAAGATGCATATTAGAAACTACATTTAGTTCATTTAAATGGGAGGTGGGGTGTTAGCGTGATCATCCCTCCCTTTTTTGAGAGGGGCGGTACTCTTGTAGTGGTACTCAAAACCTGGAGAAGCTACGACAAGCCTACGATATAGTTTAGCACTATGTTTAACAGGGGTAGTCAATTACGCAGTTAATATCTTTAGATATATTTAAAAAAAAATCCCCGCTAATAAATCTACCTGCTAGAAAAAAATTAACCTACATTAAACACTATTCGATTACCTAAGTCCACATCTAATCACTTCATCATCCATTTTCACGTCAACTTTTAAATTATGGTTTTACACTGAGTAGTTTTGTGCATGCGTCAATTAGAGGAATGCGTCTCGCTGTCTATATTGTTCATCAAAGTTTTTACTTCGTCAAGTCATAGATAATAATTATAGTCGTAAATAGATTCGCAAGTGACGAACAAAATTATTCTCGGTAATACAGCGCCATCACGGAGAGTTAAAAATAAACAGTAAAATTCGGAATAAAAACACACTTAATTACTTATATAAGTCATTGTTTTACTAATTTTTAGAATCACGTTTACAATAACAACTTTTGTTTTACGACAAAATTGGTCTTGGAATAAATTTACTGCCATCTAGTCGGTATACTTTACATAATATGAATGATACATATTATTGTATGAATTATGCACAATCGTAAATAGTCTATATCTAAATTGTTGTATACTGTCGACTTCAAGTATAGCCTAAAATATAGACTAGCAACTCCACGAACGGGCTGAACCTTCTCGGAAAAATACAGTTTCTGGAGTGTTGATTAGAAATCCAATGGTGTCGGATCTGCCTAATGTCTAATTAAATTAAATAAACGGTGTCTTCCACATTCTTATGGCAGAACGTCTGCTTCTGAATTCGTGGATCATAGGCTCGAATCAAGATTTTTTATAAGCCCACCTAGAGCAAAAACCTAATATGTTCGGTGAATCGTTTATAATTTATCGTTAAAAACACTTTGTTATTAGAAGCTTCGGTCTGTGGACATATACACATCATAAGCATTTAAGCAAACATGATATAGTAAACCTGATATTATGTTGATAGTAAAATACGATACATTTCGTAACCAATCAGTGATATATTTAGACAGAAAAAACAGATGCACTGAAACCGACGATGTCTGAGCAGCTGAGGCTTATAATATCGTGGGTCCTTGATTCGAATCGCGGGTCTGGAAGAAAATACATATTGTTTTTATGTATGTATGGACCAAGTATGGACCTATAGTAAATTTTTTATTGAATGTCACATGCCGAAACGAATGTTCTCTCTCTCATTCACAAAATACTATAATTAGGTGAGGTCAAGTAATATAATATCATGTTTTTTACGTTTAAATGTATATTGAACAACCCGTGGAGGAAAGTGATAATGATATCGTGGTAGGGAAGTGATAAGCTACGTTGTGGGATAACTGCTTGTATCCATCTCTCGTACAAAGCAAAAAACTGTTAAGAAACCTCTTCGCAAGGCGGTCCAAATCATAGAATTGTAGACGACATTAATATAAAAAAATATATATACATATTTCATTAACGTTACTTAGTCTTGCTAAAGCAAAAATGTTTGAATGATAAATATTTAAAATTGTGTAAAAAAATAAATACGTTTTAAAATATATCGTACCTAAATAAAATAATTACAAGATAAAAAGAACTTTTTTTATAGAACGTTTTTAAATTTTCTGTTGAATTATTGTGCTCATATTGAACACATTGTGTTCAAACTTGTACTTGATATGAAGTAAATAAAAAACATACAAACAAACAACTAATATAGAATATACTGAAATATCATTTTGACATTTCATTTTGATTTCCATAGTAACGCACGTATATATTAATAATTTAGTTGCAAGGACCACCTCCTTAGCAACCAATACTTTTTACGGATTTTTCTGAAATAAGTTTCCATACAAAACAGAATTAACTGAAAATGAATTCAGTTTTGCTTAAAATGGCTAAAAGTATTAACAGAATGCATTGGCATCTTGTTCTGATATATTCTAAAAGTTTCATATGTCTAGCTAGTCGGGAAGTTAGTTAAAAATCGATTGCAAGATTTGTACTGGACAAACAAGAATATGAGCTAATAAAAAAGTTGTAAAATAGTAAAACTTTATTGAATGGTTATTGAAAACAAATGTTATAACTGCATCATCCTTGTAGATGTCACTTTTTATTAGAATGGTGTATTTAAATTTCGATTAATTTGTTTTCATTTTATTTAAGAAAACAAAACATTATGGACATAACAAATCTAAATTCAAGACGTACACAACATGAGATTTACATTATAACAAATATTACCCTCACAAGAGAGAAGACGTGAATATATAAAATAATAATATTAATAATTAAAAAAATCAAAAACATACTTACACACTTTTTGAAAGCTCAAAAAATCAATCCATTCGCCTAAATTATAAATTTAACATGTCAGCAGAATAACTAGAGTACATTTTCCGGTATGCAGACTTACCTTTGCGTATTAATCCAGTGCAGATACCCCTCCTGCAGACTGACTGCATTTACTCATCTTTTTCAATTTCATATTATAGTGTGCCTGGCAAGCACAATGGATTGCATGTCTGAATTTTTATGCGGTGAATATTATGAAAGTTAACTGAAAGCCCTCCATGTTAAAATCAATGACTTTTTAATTTCATGCTTAATTAAAATTTCTTTCAGGCGGTTTTTGCTTTATATGAAAGAATACATAATGCTTTAATTTCCTCGAGCTGGTCAATATATATCTGAGAATAGTGATAGCGATAGAACGATAGTGCCAAGCCGTATAGTGGACTATAATGACATGCAGTATCACCTCTGAAGGGAGAAGAAGTACTCCTTCTTAATTGTGAGTACCTACAGGCTGATATCGTCTTGCTGGGTTCTTCTTCGGCGACATTTATTAACAACTACAGATATTTGCAGAGAGAAGTGGTGTAATTTATTTTTAAGAATACTTAAGTACAGATTGCAGCCAATATTAAAATACTGATAATAGTGTTATTTTACTTAGGCACGCTGGAAAATTAAACAGAGTGCCGAAAGACAGAAGCCATGTATTGTACCTACTGATCTCAAATCTGTTGTGATTTGCCTGCTTCATAAAATTTCTGAGGATTATGCGTGACACAGACAAATTATTTTGCCAGACAATGTTATTATTCTAAAATCCACAACTAAAGCAATGTTGATAATGTCCTTTTAAGTAGAACGAAACCGGTTCAAAATTTTATTAAAAAACTGGAGTAAGTACTATAAAATTGTGTCTTATTTCATTAAATAAATAAATAATCGAATAATATAAAGCAAACACATTTTTTTATATGCCATGCTTTGTAGTCAACCCTGTTCATATATCTATGAGTCAGCTCAAAAACGATTCCGGCCTCTTTGGGTTGATACTTTTATGAGATCTTACTGAAGAAGACCGTTGTGAATTTTAAATGACTGTCGTTTTTGGCGGGTCGTCTTCTATCAAACGTTGTGTCCATATATAATATATTGTGCCATTCATCTTATTTTTCCAATATCCAGAAAGTAGTATGTCTTTCTCAAGTTACATAGCAAATGAACCTCATTTTACTATGTACTCTGCTGCCTTTAATATTTCCTTATGTGAAACGTTGCAATAATACATTAGAAATTAAAAAGTATGCTTCCCCCTTCTTACGTCTATATATATTATTTTATCACGTTCCTATAATTTATATGAATTAATTTACTTTATATTTGTATAAAAATTCAGCGCAATTTTGAAAATATAACAAAAACTAAATGTCAACAATAAATTACGATAGTCATATACGCATAAATTTTCACAACTGCGACATGTATTAAAAAATGATCATATGTAAAAAAAGAAACATTAAATTATCACTATAAATCAAATAATAAGAAAAATATGCGACATATGACCACAGTTTCCATGGCCCGAGGTGAAAGGGTATAATATAGGATGGAGAAGGGAACGTTTCATATAAGGATTCCAGTCTGAAACTTATTCAAATAAAACAATACTATTTAAATATTATTTTACTATTGTTGTAAACGTTGTATAGTGAAATATATACTATGTAGAATTTACAAGTAATCATAATAACTGACCTGCAGGTTTTGGTATGAATAATGAGTAATAAAATAGTGTAACATTATGATTTACTTACAATATGGTCTTATAGCGCCTGTACACATGCATGGAATTACTGTCGGCAATTGTGCTAATTTTAAACTGTCATGAAAATAACTGTGTACACGTAAAAGTGCTGACTGTCTCTCCAATCTCATTCTTCAAGAGTAAGCAAAACGCGAGTTTGTCATTTTATACTACTATCTGACAGGTTGTATTGAAAATCGGAGGTCAAAATGAGTAGTTCGTTTTTTTACAGGCATGTTCTCTATCGCTCTACTGCGCAGGTGCAGATCGAAATAATCTTACTTGCGCGCAATAAATCATCACAATTTGGAATTTTCCAATCTTGTTTGATTTATGCACGCAATCTTGCCAACTGCATGATAATACATATTTTTCCATACATTTTCTTACTGTGCACAGTACATCCATGCACGTGTAAACGGGGTATTAAAGCATGATATTGTTGGGTCAGAAAGGTATAATAAAAAAAATATTTATAAACATGGTAACATGTGTCATGATGGCAACTGATGTACCTTCATCTCGCAACCATCACCGGAATTACCCTGTGATAGTAAGTCTGCGTGGAAAATAAAAATAAAACAGAAAAGCTGTTTTGCGACGGCGAGGTAAAAGCTCCGTGATATGTTGGTCTGGGGCCTAGGGGAAAAAAATCCGCTCACAAAATCGTTACTCACGCGTTTTTTGTCACTAGCTCAATAATAAAAACCTGCGTAAAATAGTAATAATGGTAATCATAATATAAAGAGTATCAATAAAAATTCGATTTTTTTGTTTCAATGACAAGATAAAACAGATTTATATACTGTGTTAATATCACAATCGTAGCTCTTCAATTTTCCGCATAAATGAAAATACTAGTATTGATTAGACATTAAATTGAATATGAATCATATCAATTCTGATAGTTCCTTCAACAGTATAAAGAGGTATTATTTGCTAATATTAATAACGCCTGAATATACTTTATGTTTTGACTATTTATTAAAGTTATACTTCTTTTGGCGCGATCAGATCGGAGTGTATTTTTGACGTGCGACATGTAACACAAAATTAATTTTTTCACACGAAAAAAACGCACTCGGTTGGATTTGAACCACTGATTGTACGGTTATCAGTCGAACGCACTACCTTTACGCCACAGTATGATACTGCAATCGTGACGATTATACAGTATAATATTATAATTTAGAATTGTTCCGTTGTTTAGGCAGCGAATTTGTTATTGTCGGTCATTTGCAATTCCATACGTAAACAAACGATTAAACAGTTGGTACTTTACAAATAAAAACAACGAGAGACCATTATATAATTTAGTAATATAAATTAAAGTGTATAGAAATAAACCAACAGCGTTCCAATAAGTGGTCCTTTTTCTTGAGTGTGTAATTTAACAAGATAATTAAGAGCTAATCAAAGAATCTATTTTATCACAAGTTTGGTTTTTGTTATGTTACGCCAAAGAAGTATCATTTCTAATGCGCGTACATAAGTACACACACCGATTTAATTTATTTGATCCACGTATTATCAAATTATGGTAAGTATTATACAGTGAAAACATTCCTGAATTTTACAAAAGGCGTTTTAACTTTATGTCCAAATATCTCGGGATCCATTTTGATGGACTTGCTCCATGATTATTGTGAGCCATCCAAATGTAAGTTGTTAATATCGTAATTAGACACAGATTTGTATCTTACTATCATAATACAACACAGTATTTGAATCATGTTGTAACTTATATTATATTTAAATCGGTAATAATAATTAATAATTATTGAAATTTGCCAAGCAGATATAGTTCATTGGTAAATATTAGTTTGCTTAGTTAAAATTCAATTATGGACTTGTGGAAAACTGGTAAAATGAAAATAAATCGAGAAGACCAGACAGTTATGGCAAGGTAGAGTCTGGTAGAGTCTGGCAGAGGGTATAACAAAACGTTAAATTTTATATCACGTCAGTTTAAAATTGAATAATATGATCGATCAGCGTGGAGATTCAACTGTACGCTGTATGGAGCGAATGCATATTAAAAATACATTATGAAACCACAATCTCTCTGGAAAGCTTTTTATTTTTTTTCGAAAAAAAACAAGTTTACAAAAACAACATTCTAAAAGAATCAACAAATCAAAAAGTAAATTTATCCGAAGTTTATATATATATATATATATATATTATATCAGTGGCGAAGAGTGGAGGTGGGCGGGGTAAAATCGACATAAATAGTGCACGCTAAATTTTGTGAGTCATATTTATTTGTTTTCATATAGCTAAGAATACAAATTGTACCAATTGTACAAAACCACTGATATTTTTATATATATCGATCAGGGTTTCTCATGTGCGGCCACCAGCGCTTTACAGAATAGTATTTCAAAAATTTATTCATAAAATTATGAAATCGGTTCTATACACATGAATTGACACTTTTAAATTTCTTTCCACGCTCAAATGATTAATGTGTTTTTGTGATGACATCATGTGTGAAATAGAATCAAGCCAATTCCAAGAATTGGCAACAATCATTGCTTTAAATATTAATATTGTCGATTTTTACTACTACTGTATACTGTGAAAGATCATTCAGTGTAATGCACTTCATAAAAAACAAACATCGAAGCCAGTTGACAGATGTCAACTTAGAAGCAACCATGCAGCTCGCATTGGAAAAAGGGAGTATTGAGAAATTTCTATTTGCATTATTTTTAAATAAATAGATATATTATACCAAAATGTTTAAATGTCTTTTTTTAAAAGGACTTATCCACAGAACAATTAAAAACAGAATAATTTATGAGTTTTCTGGACTTGTCTATAAATAAATTGATATATATTTTTAGTAAATAAAATTTAGCTTTAATTTTTTTAAATCACAACAAAAGTGAAATTTGGTGCGGCCACCAGACGTTTCCATAGAATTGTAAATGTCAATTGTGCGGCCATAATTAAATTTTACGTGAAAACCGCTGATCTAGATACATGTAACTAGTGACATATCGTTCTGAAAATTAAGATGTGTAAGTTATTAATACTTAGAAATATTTAAAAAAATAAATATAATAAAATTAATACTTTTTGATTTATAAATAAAGCTTTATATAAGAAATAAATAATTTATCCACAATAGAAGCTATTATTTTATTTTAAACAGTAATGAAAGGGACGAAACCGCAACAATCAACAATATCATTAATTTATAAGTTCAATAGTAAGTACCTCAATTTTATTGTAAAATGAGGTATTTATAAATAACTTTCATTTGATTTCAATTTAGAATTAATTGTTTTCTCTTAGTTATTCCAGACATAATTAATAAACAGTTCATTCATTAATAGCACTACAACCATCTTCACTTAAAGACTTTATTGGAAAATTTTAACGCCTGTATTAATTAACAATATAATTTAACTATAACCAATAATAATTAATAATTTACTTGAGGGTTATTGTTTTTAGTTTCAATAAAATGTTAAAATTAAACCATCACATCTAAAATAGTATAATTTAATTATACTCATATTGCATTGAGTCAAACTATATAATTATTTTCTAGGTAATATTGATAGGTTATTGTATAAATATTGTATGTCTAGTTTTTACTGAAAATTATTGATGTTAATTTATGCGGTGTCAATATGGTACAGGTACCAGTTTGAGAAAACACTGTGTCATTATAATACATTATATTTTTTATTATTGAGGAAAATAACCAGTTTCATTGAGAGAGATATAAATTTAATATGTCTGAAATTAGATTAGAGAAAATATGTTGCAACTAAGCCAAACAAGCCTAAAAAAGCCTAACGAGGTAGCGATAATATAAAATATAAGGACATTCGTGAATAAAAATTGAAAAAGAATATTATATATTATAAATGAAGTAGTATCTCCATGTCATTTTCAGCCGTTAATTAATTCTAAACTATCAAATTAGATTCTCTAAAAAAACATCAAAAAATTTGACTTACAATATCTGTGCTCAGACTGATAATAATTATTGTCTGAACGTCGAAATAAACATCGTACTGAGGAGTTTTTGAATTTAATTTAGCTCTTATAAAATTTTATATAGAAAATCAGAACAATATTACTTATTAATATATAAAACTAATACATACTCATACCCCTTGAGTGTTAAAATTTTAGCTAAGTATACATATTATAATATAATATATAGCATGTAATACCTATATTAAAATCAAACCATGTGGACATAAAGCACCGCCAAAACATTTTATATCCTATACTTATATTATTAAATACATACCTACTTGTTTTCACATACCACACTGCATGTATGCATCTTTATGATTACGACAGTGGCGTGCAGTATTTATTACTGATAATCGTTTTTTTATTAGATTTTAGTATATTATACAATATTTTGAGATATATCATGAGATTTTTGATAATATAAGCCTTTTTGTCTGAAATATAAAGAAAGGTTTAAGTTGATAAATTCGTTGTGAAAAAACTACTGATTAAATATTTTCTTCTCAGTAGTTATTTATAAAATCCACAATTTATGATAGATTTCACAGTAATTAACTGAAAAACGACATTGTTAACTAGTACCTACATCTAAATTACTGATAAAAGTATTACCCTGTTTAACGTTATGTTATAAGTAACTAAAATATTTAACATATTGAGTTAAATATCCCTATGTTAATATTTAAAAGTATGTCCGTACCCATGTTTTTTTTTTAAATTTTTAAATCCACATTTATTATCGTAAGTTATGCAGAAAGTGCTTAGTCCACACAGAACACAAATAATGAAATATGTAATGTTGTATTAGATATGATAATTTAAAACTAAACACCATAATATAATATACAAGATATTAACTTTTTAAATGATACATTATTTATCAGTGGCGAAGGGTGGAGGTAGGTTGTTAAGATCTGATATAAATAGTGCTCACTAAACTTTGTCAGTCATGCGTATTGGTTTTAATTAAACTAATTCAACAATTTGCCATTTTTGCTGGTTAGTTTTTAAAAATCAATTAAATCCTGACTAAACAAAACCATAATAGTTTAGGTGTCAATAACTTTTCACAAAATAAATGGAATATGTATAATATATTTTTTCTGAAAATGGAAGGTACAGCTACTCTCTGCATAACTACATTAAGCTTTGAGGTGAAAAGTAAAACAGAAAATATTAAATTAACAGACGCCACTGAATCATTTTGAAATGCATCCTGGACACGCCTTTGATGATAGTGCCACATATTTAGGGTTGCCCCGACCCATCAACGTGATCAAAATTAAGGCGTGTTCTTTATGCGCCACGAGTGTGTTCAGCGCGGTGTGGCGGAATTAAAACAATAGCCCTGCCACATATACTTGCACAACATGTGAGGGAACATGCTAAAACAATAAGGTCGAGTAGGTCTCAATGGTGCTACACACGACGAGGAGGACGCGGCCATCTTTGAAACTTGATGGACTAATAAGAGAGCGAGGGAACAGCTTTTAGGGCTGCACGCGAAAGTCAATATTTTATTATTTATTTAAATATGTACAATAACATTAAAAATAATAGTACATACACAAAAAAATCAATGTAGTTTTTTGGCGATTCGATTTTGTAATTATTTTTACATGTTATTATAATTTAAAAATCACACATTTCACAGAAGTATAAGCGATTTTCTTATACGTAAAAAAAATACCTAACTACATGTCTTCATTGATAAAAGTGTTATATAATATAAATTAAGTATTCACTATCTTTGGACACACTTGAATAAATTCACTAGCTTATTAAAAAATGATTACCTTTTACGTGAATTCAGCATTTTGGTATAAATGTATGATAAATACAATACGATAATTACGACATGTATTCAGCAATACTGACCTTCCAATGAAGAAGGCAGTAACTCGCAAAATTTGAGAAATTGTTCTCTGCACTTTAAAATCAGTATTTATCGCAGTTACTGTATTATTACTTTGTTTTTATTTAAATATCCTACTTATAAAACATATCACCGTTTTTTTAATAAATTCATTTAATAATAATTATTATTAATTACTTGAAAGTGTGTGAGAGTCAGTTACTTTCTTCTTCCTTGGAAGGGCAGAATAGCGTGCTTTATAAATTAGAAGTAAGTATATTTTTTTCTTGTATAGTGTTAACTGTCAATTCATGGTGAAACTGCATTGTTTTATTTGATTAATCGTTTGTAATTAAATGAAACACATTTTTATAATAATTATTCCACTTTTTAAATAAATTCTGTATCAGAATTATCTAGTTGTAATATTGAGGTAACGATATATACTAATAATAAGTTATGTAGGCGAATTGATCCTTTAGTACTTACTTATTTTTTAATGATTTGTATTTACAGAAAGTTATATAAGTGGATTATTCTTTATATCAATTCCTGAATAGTTCAGCAACCAAAAATTATTCAACGGAATAAAAAGACACCGATTTTTGGTTAGCCGTACAAATCTCTAATCAAATATAATTTAAAAATATTTTTTTCATCCTGTAGGTACCCTCATTCGATAGAATATAGTTACTTAGGTAGGTGCTTATTTTTAAAATACTGTACTTAGTTTATATTAGTGTAACAATATATGTACAATAATTAATAAATATTGATAATCAACAAATCCGATTTATTATTTAAGTTAAAAAAATATATTATTTAGAATATAATTATGATAACAATTAAACAATAATTAAGAACGAACGGCTAGATGTAAGTGCGATATTTCAATACTTATTTGCAGGATGACAGCGAAGATGGCAACCCTGATGATTCTATTTAATGATGGCGTGCAATCAAGAAGCCACTTTCAAGATGGCGGAAACTTGCATCAGGACAAAATGGTCGCACGAAAAAAAAAGCGGGATCTTTTATATTATTAAAAAGAAATGATAAATATAATAGCGTCGATTTTATGCAGTTTGAAAATTGCAACTAATATTTAAGGATTGATCTAAATCTAATACAAGTGCACCGACGGCCATGTTGAATGAATCGTCTTCAAATTTAAATATTCGATTGTAAATGTTATATAACCATATTCAATATTTTGCAAAAAATCTCTTTTTGAAAATATGATCAATATTATATTACTTACATAACTTAATATTTTTACGAATGAAGATAAACCAAGTGAAATCATTCAAAATATATATAATTGCTATGAAAATAATAACAAAATTTCATATACTATATCCATGGTATATAGGTACCTACCTACATACTCAAATTGTGGAAAAAAATGTGGAACAAGTGGCAAACTTCATGAATTCAAGAATGAAAACCTAACCTAACATTATATAACTTAACCTAACTTAATAAATAATCCTGTATATCAGCTATTTTCAAAATTTGTTTCCTGTAAACCGACAAGAACCAAAAATGTTATTTTATATAATATTTACCATCTAATAAAACGGTTAATCAGAATTAAGAATTAGTTTAGTAAGTATATCTACATTTCGTGGCTTGAACATCAATCAGTGATTGGTACGAGAAGATGATTATAATTATTATTTAAAACTTAGGTATTTATATTATTTTTTGTATTGAATACGTTTTTAAGTCATTTGTAGAAGTGTCTCGTAGGCTACATTGCAATAAAAATGTCAAATAGGTATGTTAAATTTGTGTCAATGACATGTAATACGACAAGGAGTAAAAACAAAACTTTCCCCGGGTAAAACAAAAACAAAAACACTTCAAACAAAAAACAAACAAAACAAAACAACAAAAAAAAAATACCCGAAATTCTTTCCGTGAAAATTCATCGGAAGGAAGTGACATGTGTAAAACAAAGAAAAGTTTTTTTTCATTGCGGATGGCGCGAAATGTCGGCAATGATGTAAATATAACGACGAATGAGGCGGGGGCGGTATGGCAACAGGAAGGGCGGAAAGAAGGGGCCGGAAGTGTCCGAAGGGCGGGGCGGGATCCCGTCGACGGAAACTTTTGAAAAGCCCTGGTCCGCAGCGGGACAAACGTATCCGTTTTTGTCAGACTTTGTTTAGAGGAGAGCTAAAAACATCGTTTTGACTACTGGTCGTGAAAACAAAGAACTTACTTCCAACAGAGCAAAATTAGATTCTTGTTTACACTAAACGATAAAACTTTGTTTAATTTTAGATGGTAGGTTATTTTAACTACATGAATATATATATATAATAATATATAGGTATGCAGTATTTATAAGAAGTATATAAAATAAATAAATATAAAACCGGTATTTTGATAAGGAGAGTAATTATTTATTTGTTATCTTCTCCCTGTAATGATAAATTTGGGTATAGGATGATTTGGCACCGGACAACTGGACGCCACGGAATTCGAAAATAAATAGACGTTAGGTACTTTTAGAAAATATATTCAATATTATTATTTATATTTAAATGATTATTTATTATGATTTAATAGTTGGTGAGAATGTCAATATTCAGACGTTAACAATGATTTAATCGTGCATATGTTTAAGTTCCAACGAAAAAAGAGTTTTTTTATTTTATATAAAGCCTTAGGCATGGGAATTTTCAATCCGCGATAAAGAATACATTATAAAGAATTCAAACTACCAAGTAGTAGATAGAAGCTGATTAAAATACTTCGTCTACGTTCTGTATACGTGTCTACGACAGTGCGGCGTCCAATTGTCCGGAGGCCAGTCGTCCCATTCCCATAAATTTTATCATACTAAGTAGTTTGAATCAAACAAGTAAAATACCTGTATAAATACAAAACTAGATAGGTATATATCAAACAGTAGAATATAATATGCTATAGAGCAGTGTCTGTCAAACTTTTTTTAACTGACAAACTGACAAGTTTTTAACCTGGGGAAGGGGAATTCGTATGGTGGCAAAAATCCATCAAAAATTAAATTTACTGTATTATTATGAAGAAGAAAAAATTTAGTACATGTAACAATAAAATAATACTATTTCATCAATATAATATGAATACGTAAGTCCATTAAATTGATAATAATAATTTTATTAGTGAGAAGGGTGCAATTATTTTTTAGACAGAATTATCTTAAAATGTATGACTTAATTAGATAAACAATCACGTAATATCTTATCTACACATCTACGATCTGTAATCGCTCAATTTTTTGTTTTTTTTTAATTTCATAAACATAGATTTAATGGATGTAGAAATTGTCCTGAAAAATGGATCTGAATATCAGTAGTCCGATGAGATGGTTAACTTTTACAGGATAGCATAGCAATGTAGGTAATGTATAGGATTAAGAGGAATAATAGAATTAGTAAAAAACTGAAAAGCTTTTAAAAACAGAACTCTTAATGATGCATTTTTTTTTTGCAAAATTACGAGTCAATTGTAAACTCCAATGGAGAATCTACAGAATAGATGTTAATATATTATATTGTACGAAAACAATTTGGTAAATTAAATGTTCGAGTATAATGGACGTTTTAGCAAGTGCTATAACCGACACCCCGACAAAACCGCCCTGACATTGCCGCCAAACCAAATCCGACCATACTAGTACTCCTCAATACCGCCTGGACAAATCCGCATAGAAAAAAGCGCCCGCAAAAAAAAATATATACCAAATAAAACAATTGCTTTTTTGGTTTTTCGAATTGCGTATAGATAAAAATTTACATACTTGCGATAATCAGTGAAATTTGAGATTTAATCTGTTGCAGCTGTTAGTAGGGTAATAACTTAAAATCATCAGCTTTTAACACTTAGTAGGTACTAAAAATAAAGAACAATGCCAATAATACGTGTTTAATCCTATGCAGCTGCATATCTTATACCTGAGTTTCCTAATGGAGTACCTGGAATATCTAATATTTTTTTTTATCTTTATTTTTATATACATATTATCTTCATTCATATGTTTTTTTGGTACTAGTCGGTTATCCTGGATACAGCGGTAAATACATTTTGAAAATAGCCGATTAACTGGATTATTTATTAGGATAATCTAAAATAACTTAACCTAACTTAAACTAACCCAAACTAACAAATAATCTAGTATATCGGCTATTTTCAAAATGTGTTTGCCGCTATATCCAGGATAAACGTATAGAACCGTTTTTTTATTTGTGTATCTAAAATACAATATTAAGTTAAAATAAAAATTGTCTCATTTCTAAATATTGGTTTGGCGGCAATGTCCAGGCGGTTTTGGTTCAGGCGGTTTTGTCTGGAACCCGTTATAACCATGGAGATATCATGTATCTTATAGCTTAATTCTCAATTGTAAAACGACAACGTTTGCAATTAATACTAAACACTCTTTTATGGTATCCATATATCGTCGCCACAAAATCAAAAGGGCACATGTGCAATTTTGACGGTTTTGAGTAATGAATGCAGTTTTCTTCGTAATTTTTTTCTCTACATTATGAGCAAAACGGCATTTGTGAAGCAAAACCCATGAATTCACAATTGAGCAAAGAAAATAAAGGTTACTTGTGTATTTGTAAACTGATCTTCATTTAATGTATAGGAAAAAGTAACATGTACACAATTTTAGGAACTATGAACAATGTTTACAAAAATAATATAGGAAAAAGGTAACAAGTGTAATTATTTAAACGTGAGTAAGGGCCTTTGTACAAAAAAAATAAATTCGTTGCAGAAATTTGTGAAAACTTTAAAAACATGTTGGCAGCGGACAAAGAGGCCCAAATAAATATTTTGGAAGATCACAATAAGCGTTAAGTGAACGCTCGCAAATCAAAAGATGAAAATAAAGCTATTCATAAATGCATATAGGAAAAAGGTAACATGTGACTTAAAAGCTCTTAAAAATCAAAAATTGACAAATTATAAAAAAAATAAAAACTGCATTTAAATCTTAAGTAATTAGGTCACGTGTTCCAAATTTCATTTCAAAATATTAAGTAATAACCTCTCTACGATTTTTTTTCACTCCGAAAACACTTAAATGCGTTTTTCTCAAAACTCAATTTATGTACAAGTCCCTTTTGCTTTTGGGGCGACGATATTACGTTATATGGTCATGAAAATAACAGTTTCGTATAACGTTTACAAATTATTTAGAGTAACTCTTTTAAATATAAATTCAAAATTCTTAATGTTCAACTGTTTACCTGGGGATTGATACATATATTTTGTTTTATACATCGTCATAATGTTATCGTTAATAAGAATGCTCCAATTTATATAATATACAAAAGCAATTTGAAAAATTATAAAGATGTAGAACTAGTTTTGTATGTATTTTGACAAAAGTGACATATCGCGTGAAACGCAAACAGTTAAAAGCGTTCTTCAGTTACATAATATTTTGTATAAATACCACACTTCACAAAAACAAATATAATAACTAACTATACCTTTGAAATTAATCAAATGTAAGTGAAGTACTTACTGCATTGAAATATGCATAGACGACATCAAAGCCTCGCCGAGCAACGAAGCCTCTTTATAAATAATACGTATGTCAAATTTGAACTGTCACTACAAAACATTGTCAAAATACTGTCAGAAACAAACTGCGCCACGAAAATGTCAAACAGGTTTAACGGTGTATCTGAGAAGAGAATAGATGTAATTGAATTTCAGACAAATAATTATTTATCTATTCAAAAATAATAATGTGTATAAAATTATGTTATTTGTTATCATATAGTTTTAATATTTATATTATAATCTATGATACCTAGGTAAAAGAATTTAATTCGCAATTCTTTAAAATAAGACCAGGGACCAGACACCTCATGGGTGTGGTGGAGTAACTGGCAACTGATCTCGAGTGTGGAAGAATATGGAATAAAGTTAAACACGTGTCCAGAATACGCTTGTACGTCGTTCTAACAACTGCTCTTGGTGTATGCACTGACGCTCATTCAATATTGGTGTATTTGAAGGTTGCAACGCACACTATTGCAAGTATATAATGTTTGGTTCATTTTCGTAGGACACTTACTCAATATCCAAGACCCTTCGTCAAAATATACTGTGTTGGGGTATAACATATCGAAATTATATTTGTTAATCTGTTCTGTGAGTAAGATTAATAAATAAAATAAATACAAAACAGAATATGTAGTACTAGTTCCACTAACTTTAATATTAGTCAGGTAGGTACCGGTTTCATCGGCTTCAAAGGGATATTGTCAACTGGTAAAATTTTACACTATTTTGAAAATATAAATAATAATAAAATATAATTGTAAGAAATTTTCTGTACTAAAATAAATCAAATAAACTTACCTAGCATATCAGAAAACATATTTATAAATACAATTAGGTACTTAAGATACATAAAGTGAATATTAATTTTTAAATAATAAAAACTTAGGAATTCAATATATGGTGAAGAATTGGAAGGCAATTAATGGTCATTAACAACAGAAATTGTTAACAAAAATATGTGTTTCTTGGAAGAATTAATAGCACCTACGTATATAAAATAAATTAAGTTCGTTATAATTTTTACAATACCTCACAATAGATTGTAGTACAATTAGTGGGTATAATATACTTATATATTATTTAGTCATCAAACAATTATATTATATGCGGATTGATTCACATTCATAAAACTAATACCTTACTCACTGTGGTGTTGAAGAAAATAATTATTAATTACTCTGACATTACAAAACAATCTTTATCAATTTACTTCAACATAAATTACGTTTAACAATACGGATTTAAGTGTCTTTTTTATGTTATATAATGTTAGTTTTTAGCCAATTGAATGTGTTATACATTTTTATAGATTCAAATTTGAATTAAAATTGGGTTTTTATTACACTAATAGTACTCACAACCGGGTCTAGGACGATTTGGCGCCGGTCCAACTGGACGCCACGCAATTCGAAATAATATAGACGTTAGGTACTTAAAGGTACGATAAAAAAATATATAATTAATATTATTATTTATATTTAAATTATTATACTATGATTTAATAGTTGGTTAGAATTTAAATATACACACGTAAATAATGATTTAATCGTGCACATGTTTAAGTTCCAACTAAAAAAGACTTTTTTATTTTATATAAAGCCTTAGGCATGGTAATTCTCAATCTGCAATAAAAAAAACATTATGTTAAGAGTAAAATGAATTAAAACTACTAAGTAGTAGATAGAAACTGATTAAAATTACTCGTCTGCGTTCTGTATACGTGTCTACGACAGTGCGTCGTCCAATTGTCCCATTCCTTCACAACCATACACCAAACCAACATTGCAAAAGCTATATCTGATATATAAAACGTGCATATTGTTTTAATCAATAAAATGATTTTACGTCAACTAAATCGTATTTTTGTAAGAATTTTATTTAAAAAAAAATGTGAATAATCAGTTAGGGCATTTTATCTGACGACTTATTTATATCTACATAATGCAAAGTAATCTATTTTCTATCAAGCTAAGCCGAGACAAGAATCAAAACAAAGAAACGTCTTCGATATTCAAAATTCGCCGCATAACGTGTCGTCAGAAGCAAATAATAGATACGCAGGGTTGCCAAAAATTCAATTAAATATTTTTTAAGCATAATTAAAAAAAATACGCTTAATATATTTGATGATTCTCCGCTGAAGAGTTAAGAAAATTTGGCATTGCGTAGGTATTGAATAAATTAATATTAAGGCTAATCCTTTGCCTACCTGAGCACCTAGCGGAAAAATACGAAGCGTTCAATTTGAGACATTTTTTTGATAATTTATAATTTTAACTGTATTAGTTAATAAATATGTACTTATCTGAAAAGATTAAAAAGAAAATTATTTGGTACTGTTTGGTTATCAGGAATACAGCGGAAACACATATTGAAAATACCCGATATACTGGATTATTTGTTAGTTTGGGTTAGTTAAGGTTAGTTTAGGTTAGGTTTGGTTAAGTTAACCTAACAAATAATCCAGTTTATCGGCTATTTTCAAAATGTGTTTTCCGCTGTATTCCTGATAACCGAACAGAATCAAATATTTTTTATTTTAAGTCAAAGACAAGCTTACAATTTTAATGACTGAAATTGTGCACTATTTATGGCGGATCTTAACAGCCTACCGCCACCCTTCGCTATTGTTATATTATGGAGTTTGGATCATTGAATATAGCTGACTAGGTATATAGAAAAACGGATATGCGGAAATTATAATTGTAATACGCTATTTACAGAGTTTGGCATAATTGGACACTACGGGAAATGGATATTAAAGAATTTGTAATTGCTGTAATGTATTTAATATCGCCGATCATTATGCAGACACGGATTGAGTTGTTTATCGCTATATATATATATATATATATAATATTACAAAATATTGTAAAAGTACATGACCCTAACACAAAATAATATTATAGTCTGTTGGGAGTATGTATGAGTTGAGTCAACATCTGCTCCGGTGAAACAATCCAAGTTTCGCCACTAAACGTCAGACAAACTGTCAAAAACACGTGTCGGATCACCGAAGGGAGTTTCCCATTTCCCGAGCATTTCCACCCGAATTCTTCAAGTGTTACCCTCCCCCAACCCTACAGTGTTGCCAATGAAGATGTTTCCATGACATCTTTTTTGAATCTACCGTGCCTGGATTGAGAAACGTAAATCTATTTTCTGAATATTTGATTATATTCTCTCTATGAATGGATCATATTATTGGTGCGGTATGGCGTTTATACGGATTCTTGTCGCTCGCCAATATGTTACCCTTTTCTGGGTTATTCTATAATAATGAATTCAAACTCAGAAATATAGTAATAGGAACCATGAAAACATATTCAATATTCTGAAATCATGTCTTGCAATCGATAACCATTCAATAACGTTTTACTATTTTACAACGTTTTTATTAGCTCGTATTCTTGTTTGTCCAGTACAAATCTTGCAATCGATTTTTAACTAACTTCCCGACTAGCTAGACATTTGATACTTAATATATCAGAACACGATGGCAATGCATTCTTTTAATACTTTAAGCCATATTTAAGTAGAATTGAATTCATTTTCAGTTAATTCGGTTTTGTATGAAAAGTTATTTCGGAAGTAATCCGTAATCCAATCCACTATTATAGGTTGCTAAGGGGGTGGTCCTAGCAACTAAATTATTAATATATACGTGCGTTACTATGGAAATCAAAGTGACATTTCAGTATTCTATATTTGTTTGTTGCAAAATAGCAAAAAAGTGATTGGTTAACAATTGCCTTATTTGTCCTAAATTATTAATACATAGAATTGTCAAGTTTATATGATTCAACAGAAAATTAAAAACGTGGCATATAAAAAGTTCTTTTTATCTTGTAATTATTTAGTATCAAATGGAATGCAAATTTGTTAGGTACTTACCGACCTATTTTATTAGTCATCATCTACTGAGGATTAGATGATTTACACGTAACAAACAGCTGCTGTGTTTGGGCTTAAATTTTTCTTTCCATTATCTAAAAATTTACAAGGTGCATGATGTCATATGAGTTTTATACTTAAGAGTAGACAAGTCTTGATAATGGTGTGACAACCAAAATAGCTATCGAATTTAAAAAAAAAACAATTTGTATAATTTAATATAAGTAATTCGAATCATTTTGTAAAACTGAATTCTACCAAGTAAATAATGTTGACTAAATTAATACAAGATTAGGAGAGGCGTATTGATCCTGGCTAATGATAATGATTTTTTGAAGTTATACTTCTTTTGGCGCGTTTGGGAAAACAGATCAGAGTGTATTTTTGGCGTGTGACGAAGTTGCGCGCGCCGATGCAACACAATTTATTACTATGATTATATTCATTTCGGTCTCGAGGGTACATGCGCATGCGCATAGTGTCATTTAGTTAGTCGTTCAATAGAACCAAGTAAAAAGCACGTGTCGTAAACATAACCAACATTTCTACACTGTTAATTTATATTTATAAAACTTTATTAATATTGGAGTGTATATTTATTTTTCATTGTAAAGATTGTGTATCAAAATTTGAGGTTATATTTGTGTTTATTAGTTATGAGTAAAATTATATATCAATAAAGAAATAAATTTTGTGAATGTTGAGTTGGTAAATAATTCAAAAAACATATTAAAATTTTATTTTTTATTAATTCATCATGGGCACTTCTGAATCGATTATAACTGCCGTATGGTAAAGATGAGTTTTGGTCCAATACAATAATTAAATTACAATTATCATATGCTATATGAGACACAGATGAATAGCGTACGTTTTCATCAACCTAACCCACTGTAATATTAATAGACTCAGGTAATGGTTTATTTCGTCTTGTTACGCTAAAAATTAAAAGTGCATTGGGAATAACTTTTAAGACGATTTCTATCCATTATCAGAAAATTTCAAAGTTGCATGCAGACATTGCTTTTTATATGGGGTAAATAGTGCTTTAAATTAAATGTATATAGCTTGGAAACGTTTATAATATTAACTAGTTTTTTTTAAAGTTTTTTCTCTCTTTTTCTATAATATATTTCCATTGACTGTTGGCAACACTGTCTTCCCACTTCTCGCCCAAAAGCTCCTGAGAGGATTTCCCTGACGTATTCATAGTAATATTATAACATACCCAGTTGACTGAGATTCGTGAAACATTAATACACTTAATGAATGAGATATTTGCGTAATTGTCATGTTTATAATGAAAATTTGAAGTACACGAATATGAGAGACCTTGGAATAATGGAGTGCGAAAAATTTAATACTAAATATATTAATGTAAATACAGATGTCATAAGTATATATAATTATTTTAGTCATATCATTAATTCAAAGTGTCACATTCATATTCCATTTTCATTACTTTATAATAAGAAAATGTAATAAGTAATAAAATACGTAGAGGATTTCTGGTGTAACGTAATTGCATGCATTGAAAATATACCTAGTCAAAAAATAGGTATAGGGATGAGCAATTATAAGAAAAAGACACAAGATTGATTTTTTTTCTTTTACACCATTGCAACGTACCCTGCGGCAGAATAGCTAGGCTTTATATTCCTATAACTCGACCACTTTAACTTTGACTGCACAGATGAATGGATCTTTTAGATAAACAGTTCACCTTGACGGTTGCCACTTGGACGGCATCCAACGTTAAATTATTGTGGATGACAAGTAGATTTATTTAGACTTAGTAATCAGTGATTACCAAGTTACGTACGAATGAGTATCCAATAATCTTATACATTTTTATAATTTCTCTGTCCTTGCGAACATTGATCATGAGTCTCCATTGTATATTTTATACATGGGTTTAATGAATGGTACAGTGAACAACTGGTCTTGGTAGAAAATATGTTAAAATAACATCCACAATGTGGAGGCACATAAATGTTCAGTATTAGAGCACAGACGACATTTTTTTTCTTATGTTATAATTTTTCAATATCTATATAATATTATGATATCGCTCATAGAATAAGTGAATTCAATCATGTAAGTCAGAATAAAGTACTATTCAATCAATGTGTGCTAATATCGCTAAAATTTGCATGGTAATTATTCCGTTAAATTAAAATATATATAAAAGGGAACACGGCATGGATAGGTGAATATTAGACGTCACTAAAAAACTTCAAAATAAATATTTGTATTACGAGATACACTGATGAAATGACAACGTGTTGGACATATTGCTTGACAAGTTGATAATCGGTATGTAAATGCCGTCATTTACTGATATATTCCTAAACTCAGCTGTATAAATGAATTGATAGTTTTATGGAAGAGTCTAATAACAATTGACTGAGGTGAAAAGGGTCTTAATCTACCTCTGGATGATGATGACATCAATAATTAAATTAATTATTAAAATACGGTTTAACATTTTATTACAATAACAATATCTATAGAGTAAAGCTTAAATTAATATTTCATATACTATATTTTCAGTATACATGAGCGCTGTCCAACTGGCGGCCCGTCAATTTTTTTTTGCAGCCCGCGAACTGTACAGCAATTTTTTCATCAAACATTGGGGAGAGAATTACCCATTATACATTAAAATATGAAAACATTTCATTATAATACTAAATAATAAAAATACTTTTTCAAAACAAAGAAATATACTGCTTAAGAGCGTACATAAGTGAAACGGCAAATAATTTTCAACACTATGTGGAACGAAATTTTGGCTGCGTTGCCATTTGGAGAGGGATAGTCGAACTGTTTGCATGTCAAATTCTTTTGTGATGGAGTCGGATGAATATATTCTTAAATCGTGTAAAGATGACTAAAAAACGTTCTGCATGTACTTCAAAAAGAAAACATGTCAATGAATATACTATTATTATTATTACGAATATAATAATAAACATAACATAAAAAGCACGCATGTTGAACTTTTATGACAAATTATATTTCATTTGGCTTTTGTCATTTGCACCCGCAATCCGCGCGTCGCCTAGTCGCGATCTTTTTAAACCATGCTTCAGCTGAGGTATAGCCTTAATTTTTCCAGCTTGAAAAAAACATAAATTTGTTGATGAGAATTTCAATATTGCGTTACAAATAAATAAATATGACCAATTAGTTTTATTCATCGGGCAACATTTTGCCAAACGTATTCGTTTATTCAAACATTCCCTAAATATGAGTGCTACTAATAAAAGAAAGATTGAACTTGATAATCGAGAATATCAAGAACGGTGAAAGATTAATAATTATCTCTTTATTCTTACAAAGGTAAGCCACAGTATTTAGAATGTTTACAAACTATAGCTCTGTGCAAAGAATACAACTGAAAGCTTTGTTTTGTAAACGTAATTAATTTATAGGGAACTTAATAATATTATTGTTTTTATTATTTCTAGTTAATATGTTTATTTTTGATTTTTTTTTTGTATAAAGAAATAACTTTTGAATTGACATTAACTGACTTTTCATTTGCCTATCCTTTTTGGCCCCGAAATTTTTGCTAAAGAAATAATGGCCCGTGGCCTAAAACAAGTTGGACAGCGCTGGTATTCATGATTAAAAAGGTTAATTAAGATCTATGATCTACGACCTACGGATTTTCATTTCTTTCCAAGTTTCGTTTCGTTTTGTTGTGACATAAGACACAACATGCTCGCCGCAAGGATGATGGATGTAAATGTGTCCCCCTTTATTTAAGCCCCCCATTGAGACAATGTCGAAATATATAAAACGCTTTGCCCTTTACTTGAAATATTATCCACACAATGTTTGCCGTCTAAAAATATAGGGGACCGGAGGAGGAATTTAAAATAAGCATGTAAGTGTACATCAATCATAAAATATTTGAAGAATATTAATATTAGGATTTTTTTAATAAAACCATCATCATCAGGCGGGGTCAATCCACTGCTGGATGAAGGCCTCCCTAAGCTTCTTCCAACTCTCTCGGTCTTGTGTCGTTTTTTATCGTTTACTTTATCAGTTCGTCAATCCAGCGGCTTTTAGGGCGACCCGGTGGCCGTTTCGTGCCCCTTGGGTACCATTGGATGACAGCATTTGTCCAGCGGCCGTCCGTTCGGCAAACAATATGCCTCGCCCATTTCCATTTCAGCTGTTTGGCAACGTCTATTACATCGCGTACTCCTGTCTGCTTCCACCTCTCCATGCCTCGCTGTGCGACTCTTAGGCCTTTGGATATCTCTCGTGTTGAGGGTCCACGTCTCGCAGCCATACGTAAGCACGGGTAGCACACATTGGTCGAACACCCTACGCTTAAGACACAATGGTAGGTCACTCTTGAAGATACTATTCAGACGTCCGAAAGCATTTCATCCCAGCTTTGTTCTTCGAGCATTTTCATCGTGCATGCTACGTCTATGGACACCTTCTGTCCGAGATAGACGTAGCTGCTGACTTGCTCAAGTTGGGTGCCATTAATAAAGATAATCGCAGGGTCCAAAAAACAGTTCCTCATCACTTTTATCTTTGATACGTTTATCTTTAGGCCCCTTGGGTACCATTGGATGACGGCATTTGTCCAGCGGCCGTCCTTTCGGCGAGAAATGTGCCCCGCCCATCTCCATTTCAGCTGTTTGGCAACGTCTATTACATCGCGTACTCCTGTCTGCTTCCTAACCCATTCGTTTCTCTTACGGTAATTTTGCGTGATGCCCAACATACACCTCTCCATGCCAATAAAATAATAGTAAGTAAATAATAAATAATAAAATAACATCACTATAAGAAGTGTATGTTTGTGATTTTCTAATATTTTCCGTTTGATCCTTGTATTGACAATTACCGTGATATAAGTAAATAAGCATGAATAAATTTAATGTAGGTACTGTAGCTAATTTTGTAAGTATGTTTTATATTATTAAATATAACCAAATTAACTAGGTATCGAATGAAAACTTTATTGAGATCCATGATGTTATAATATAGTACATTGTTATATTTCTACGATTATTATACAATTTAGAACTAGCGATAGCCCACGGCTTCGTCCACGTGAAATTATGTTGAAATAAAAATTAAACTTAATGAAAAAGTAAACTGATTCTACATGATTTTTTTTTTACAAACCAGTTTACCTACCCGTGATACAATTGTATTATTAACCCCAATCAACCCTAGCTATCGAGAACGGTTGGATGTAGCCACACCCGCCTACACTCAACTCACCTTACCATCGCACCACTGCTATCTGACATGTTAAATTTAATATTATTTATACGTCAAGTTATCATTTTGTAAAATTAAATCCTATCAAATAAATGCTAATTGAATTATTCAAATAAATGTAACGTTATAATTAAAACATTTCGTTTATTCAACAAACAATTCACAAGATTTTGAAAATTTAACATTTCATATATTGAACATAATATGTAACTTGAAAATACCTCAGATATGTACCCACCAGAAAAATCATATTTGAAAAAAAATAGAAGCTTCACGGGAGTTGCATTGTGCAATAACCAATATGCTAAGTTCAATATATGGAATGTTACATTCTCAAAATCTTGTGAATTATTCGTTGAATAAAAAAACTAGTTTATTAAAAATTGTTGGCAAGTTAAATAAGACGTTATAACTAAAATATTTGGCAAGAGCCGGGCGTCGGTTAGTAAGGTAATTAATATTCCTTGATTTAATATACAAAAACCGATAGTCAATAATAACGCAATTTGATAAGCATTTTTTTATGTATGACCATGTATGACTTACTAGTTTGAATTGTCACTATTAGTTAGGAAGCTCGAGCATCGTATATTTTTTAAATATGATTTTCTCTAGTTGGTTATATCTGAAGTGTTTTCAAGTTATGTATGTTTTATATTTAAACGATTTTGTGCGTATATTTTAATAGGTCGTGTAATAAATGTAATAAATCTTCAATCTTTATAGGTACTCGGGTGAAAACAATATTTAAAAATATGACATTTTAGGCTTTTTAGGTTGTTAGGCTTTTTTATTTTGAGAATGCATTTTCTAAAATATTTTTGTAGAAGACAATAATTGACAAGACAAGGACCCTTCTACAATCTTCTGAAAGTCTTAAATTAATAATTTGTAATGTTAATTTTATGTTAAAATAAATAAATAAGTAATAACAAAATTACATGAAAATTTTCTTTAGCACATCTTGAAAACTGCAGTAATATTTTAGTTTTCTATTACACTTAAACTAAACTAAAAACTTTTTTGCAACTGAAAGGAATTAGTAATTAAAGAAAATCTGTCTTTGGCATTAGTTAGTATTTTATCAAAGAAGTAGGTTTTTTAATAAAGTATAATCCCGACGTTAAGAATTATTTCCAGGATACCAAACAGCATTCGCAAAAGTTTTCTTTTGAGCCAAAAGGGGGGCGCAAAGTTCGAGATGTGTGTATATATTTCGGAGGCAGCTTGATATCTTGTTGAAGAGGATTCCATTAATATTTCTGGAGAAGTTTCGACGAGAACTTGCGACTGCAGACATGCTGCTATTTGCAGTTGAGAATTTACACATTTTCACTCGCGGATAGACACGAAAAAGTACACACAGTATTTTAATTCGGTAAACAATTTTGCTACAATAAATATTTTTATAAATTTTCTGATTTTTCTACGTATTTGTTCACGTATAAACACTCAAACACTCACACAAGCAATAATATTTAAATTAAATAAAGATTATAATATATTATTTACTTCAGCGTGTACATGGTGGTAAGCCATGAAAACTCAGAACAAACGTATACTGAGCTTTTGAGGGGGATTGCTTATACCACCAGAGGCACCTAGCGGCAAAATACGAAGCTTGCAATTTGAGACATTTTTTGATAATTTACAATTTCAACTGTATTAATTAATAAATATTATGTATCTGAAAACATCAAAAAGAAAAATACATTTTTAAGGCATAGATAAACAACTTACAATTGTAAAAAAACTTTTAAATGAATTTATATTTATGTCCACAGTTACGTTATTATTACATATATTTTATGGTCAAATTTATTATTAAAATTTAGTTTATTAAGTTTTCTATGTCTTGACATAGAGATTGTTGACTAATTTATAGTTTTAATATACTTTATATTTATTTTAAAAAACATCCATTTTTATAAAAATATAAATGTGTAACTTTAAATCCTTTTTATTTATATGAAATATTATATAAGGTATGGTCCCAATATTGAAGCTCGATTTGACTCGACTGAATACTTATACTTACCTAGGCTATTAAATAATAAATAAACAATGTTATGGTGTAATCCATAATCGGTTAGGTAAACTGTAGGCATCAACCACGCCACCAAAATACCAGGCTTTAAGAAAGTAGGTATCGATATTAGTTAAATTTAATATTCCTACTTATATGGTAAGTTTTTATAATTTAAATTCAAATTGCTTCAAGTAAAATTAATTTTATAAATGAATTATATTTTAATTATTCTAAAAAAAAGTAATTACCCCTAACAACGATGGATCTTAAAAAAAAGCTTTCAAAAGACAACTAAAAAAATTTTAAGACCTTTCAGAATATATAATTATGAGTAAATTGGTTTTAATTTAGCTTAATAGGTGCGCCATTGAAAGGGTAAAGTTGCCAATGGTCGGCCCCGTCGAAGTTAAAGAAAAGAGTAATTTGGGAGAAATTGGAAACGCCAGAAGAAAAGCGTAGCCACCTATGGGTAGGTGTGAAGACAGAAATAGAGTAGGCAGCTGGAATGGCGGTAGATAAAACTCATTGGATCGGTTAAACTGTAGAAAAGCTATCACGGCCTTAGTGTTTCACAATGGGTCGTGGAAATTGGAGTAATGTTCACATTTATCCTAGCGCCATAGTTTTCCATCGAAAGGGTTTTCTTTCACTTCGGAAAATTTCATTCACTGAATCAAAATCTAAATTCAATAAAACCGTCATCTTTTCATATTACAAATACAATGATAGACCATTCATCACCATCAAAGTTGAGAATCATGAGCACTCTAAAATACATCCGGATTATAAATCAGCATCCTATCTTTCTCTTATCACTACAATAGGCCATTATCCCCAATGACAGTAATGCAGTAATTATTTTTTTGTATACCATGTCCGATCCTTATAAGATCATATGGGCCTACACTGAGTGGAGGTTTTTATATTAACAGATTTTGTTTTTGCAAGAAATGGATGTTAACCACTTGCTCAACCTATTAGGTCCATACTTTAACTCAAATTGAAAAGCAATGTATGTATCACTCAAACAATCACACCCAGGCTTTGAAAAAATTACATAAATGTCTTGTGACCTCACCGAAAATTTAACTGGAAGCCCCTATATGTGAAGCCAGTTTATCACGGATAGCCACCTAAAACAATTACATTTCACATTTGTCTTGATTTATTATTTATCTGTCTGTAACGCATAAACTGTCTTTCTCTGTAGCGCGCAGGCTTCTTTAATGCACGAGCAGATAAATATAAGCCTTAATCACTAACCAAACCATAATGACATAGGTAATTTAGATACAAAATATTATTTTATCAAAGTAAAGAATATAAATATAAAATTATATTTGATTTAATGACATAATTTTAGATGTTTTATAGTTAGAAAAATGTTTTTTACTATTATCTATTATGACTTGGTTACGCAGTATTTAACTGAATTTACTTAATAATTTTTCTGTAAAACCAACCAAGACTATCTGCAATTTGTACCCTTAGTCCATGACAAAAAAACAGAACATGACAAAACAGAAAATGACAAAACAGAACCTGACAAAACAGAACAACGATAAATATAACTATGACTTTTCAGAAAAAAAATAAATTTAATATTGAAATTGTCCTATCTCTATTATGTTGATAGATTTTTTATAGCACAGATTTTCAATACGCCATAATAAATCAAATTATATACCTAATTTCTGCATTCCTAATCGCTAGAAAGCCTCAAAACGGGACTTAACTCGGTGTTACCGGCAAGCATTGGATATCTCATCTTAATCAATATAATATGTTCAAAATGATTGGCTGACTAGGTACAACGAAATAATGACCTAACTTAACCTAACCCTAACCTAAGCTAACCTAAATAGATTCCACAAAAATTAATGTTTCATTTTTCCTTTGGCTGTTCTGTTTTGTCTCTGTTCTGTTTTGTTATGTTCTATTTTGTCCGGTTACCCATTAGTTCAATGATTACAAATACGTATGGTTCATAAGTGTAGGTACTGTTTGTGTCAGATCTTAACAACCTACCTCCAACCTTCGCCACTGCCTGAAACGCAAAAAATACTGAAATAGGTAAGTATAGGTAATAACTATTTTTTTAGATATAAATTCAAATTCCATCAAGTATGTACTTTTAGTCGATATATATATATATAATAATAAATATTTACTTTAGAAATACTCGTAGAAAGAATATATTCCCAGTTAACGATGTATTATTTTCTTACACGTCGTTTCCACAAAAACAAAAGTAGGTTAAACCAATTTATGCGTCTATTATTAGCTGAAAATGTTAGTTTTATTTCCCTTTATTCTTTTGGGAGTATCTAAAATCTACTTTGCTCGGTAGCTGTTGTATTACCGATCGCCCCAAATACGCAATACAGCCGACTCCTCTCAATTATTCAATGAAAAAGGTAAACAAAACATCGATTCTTCTAATATCTAATATGATTACGAGAGTATTGACTTGTATTATTACGTTTTCCTGATACTTTCTGATAAATGTATTAATAATTTAATACAAAGTAGTGTCCACGTACCTACAATTCGATGACTGAAATAGGAGAGAGCTTATTTTAATATGTGACGTGCGTGACGATTGCGTTTCAATTTAGATATGAAAACGACTTCGGGGTTGTAGGTATTAATTGACAATTTATAATAATTGACCGCTAACATACAAACCAAAAATTTTAAAATTTTAAACAATAAATATAACTAAAGTTATAAAAATATCAACAACAAAAAAATCTATGTTCTAAATAGTACTTTTATCGGTATAAAGATAATATAAACAGAATTGTTTCAGTTAATTTAAATTTGTAGCGTTCACGTATTGTATTTTCTTAACGTATTAGATCGCGTGCAGTTATATTTACCTACTGTCCCTATATTGATAATTTATAGTATAAAATTGGGGGATAAGGTGCAATGAGTAGCAATATCGTGTGGCGTTATTTTATCAGATATAATAGTAATCAATCGGAAAAGAAATTCAGTACATTCCATAAGATATGACATCTGAATATTTGGATATTCTTAGTTTATTAACCTAACTAAAACTATAGGTACCCGCTTTGACTACTAACCTACCGATCAAGTACTTACCGACTATATTCAGTCTGTGGCACTGAATTTCGAATTACGATGGTAGTGCGTGATTGTCTTAGAATGCAATGCGGTAACCTGTTCAAAATAAATAAAGATTTTCGATTACAAATTTCCATTACCATTTATATCATCAGTTTTTTTGTATAAACAGTTTACCATAGTGCCATTGAAGTATTAGCAATAACTAGCACTGCAATAATTGAAGCTTATAGTTTCGTTTCATAGCCTAATTATAAATGTCTTGCTACCGATTAAAGTAACAGCATTGCAAATATTTTCTAATAACTAAGCTACCTAAGGTATTTTATAATTCCTTCAATAATAGCAACCGTTATTTACTCGTTATATTATAATATATAAAGGTATCTCCTGAAGATGGCGATCGCATGCTAAGAGCTTCTAAAGTTTGAGCCTAATTACATTCTTGTATTTGATTTTTTATGTATTAAACATATTATCATCTCCTCTCAGTTTTATTTGACATTCTTTGAGTGCGTATTGTTGTGATTGAGTGTCTTTATCATACTGAAGTAATTAAAGTTAATTACAATATTTTGTTTACTGTTGCATGTGATACATGAAATACGGTGGGTAACAGTGGCGAAGAATTTTTTTTTTTAATTGCATATTGACGTAGGGTTTTATACTCATTTGATTATTTTATATTATATTTGCCAACGACCATTTATTATTTAGGAATGTATTATAAATATATTCAGATTAGAGAATATTCTGTAACGGTTTTAAAAAAATATACCACGTCACGCCGTCTGTATTTAACGTATTTATCGGATTATTCGTGGAGGAATATTGATGTATTTTTTTTTTGTATGGACTTCACGTTTTTTGGTCACGTGAACTCAGTCTGTCTATCGCATTGTATTCAATATCGTCACCGTTCAGGCAAAAGTCACCAACCCTAAAAACATAGTTTTGAGATATCGCAATTTGAAAGTTTGAAAATGCAGGAAAAATCAGATTTTAATGTTTTTAAGGTTTTATCTACATTAAATTATTTTCTCATGTCTTCTTAATAATTTCTTTAAGGTACTTTTACTTTTTGATGCTAATTAAAACATCTGGAAGGTTTTAAAGGAGGCAAGGTAGCTCAAATTATGGTTTGGTGACTTTTGCTTGTTAATAATCTGAACAATGTTAGCCAAAAGAAGCATCAGTAAAACTCACCATCCATAGTATAGTGACTTTTGCTTGTATATTTATAACGAAGGATTTTTTTTTTATAGAGTCAATAATGTCTATTCATCTATAATGACTTTTGCTTGTTAAGATTTTATCGAAAGTCATTTAGTGAAAAACAAATAATTCGGATTTAAGCAAAATTTTACTAACTAATGCACCGAGGTGAGTTTTGCATCTTAAAGAACATAATTTTACGCTTCGGGTGACATACTCAACTCAAAACTGCCATTTTCAGGGTTGGTGACTTTTGCCTGAACGGTGACGATATGGTAGGCTCCAATCGCCAAGACTAAAATCCTTGCGCATAATATTATTGTCTATGACTGCATCTTTGTTTAAAATAATTTATAATTTGATAGTTTAAAAAAGGCATTTAATATCGAATGTAGGTATATAAATGTTTAAGCAAGTACGTAATTTAAACTCATCGCTCAATTTTATGTCGTCAGTGATCAATAAAAATTTCATTTAATTATTAATTGTGTCGTTGTCATTAGTGTGTACTTATTCATCAGTAATAATATCGGTTTTTCTTTTTATTTTCCGTAAGTATACTTGACGCCCACGGTGGCCTCGCGGCTTAAGCGTTGGACTATAACGCCGTCGGTCCCAGGATTGAATCCCGGGTCTGGCAAGTACACATATTGTTTTTCAATATGTGTGTGACTCAGGGTATGGACCTAATAGGTTGAGCAAGTGGCTGGCATCCATTTCTCGTAAAAAACAAAATCTGTTAATACAAACCTCTACCCTGTGGAGGCCCATATGATCCCATTAGGATCGGACATGGTCGGAAAAAAATACCCGACAAGCGTGCTCTTTTTCACAGATCTTCACAGCTTATCTCTTTCCAAAAATGACCCCTCGTTACTAATGGGTATATAGGAAGTGACTCGAGTATTTACAAAGTATACGAAAAAGTAGTTTGGCGAAGTAATTATTATATCAGGAATTAGCTGAAAATAGTCACGTAGCCTTTGATTCAATAAACTCTCGTAACTCTTTTTCTGCATCCGGGAAAGAGAAAAACTTTCGCCGCCATTGTCATTCAAAAGCAAAACGAAGGGGGAAACTGAGGCAAATTAATGTTCGCAACTCTGAAATATCTTTTCCCACTGATAATAATTAAGACAGATAGACTCTACCGGAGTAAAAAAATTAAAATAAAGTAAAAAAATAACAGCATTATGTAATATCTTATATTATTATAAACAACACAGACAGTAGTCTGGAATAGGGATTCCAATCCCGGGATCCCGAGCTATTTTCGATACCTATGAATCCCGGGATTGATAAACATAATCCCGGGATTTTGGGATTGATTTTTTTATCAATTTTTATGGAACATAAAATAAAAGCGAAAATATAACAGAAAAAAATACTTTTAATAAAAAATAACTACATTAGAAATAAACTGAGTTTGAATGAAGTTTGATTTATACCCATGTGTAAGTTGTCGATTCATTTTATTTTTTCACATAAATTATTAAAAATGAGAAAGATTGGAAAAAAACTTCGCACTTTTAACAAAGTAATTCCACCGTGATCTCATACGTTTTACGGCAATTTCATATTTGGCTGACTAATTAGATTTATGAAGCGGAAAGGCCATAAGTACGCCATGATTATTTGTTTTATTATTTTATATCTCGCTAATCCATTCGTTAAGTCTTTACTATCAGAAACAGCAATCTCGTATTAAATTCACATTAGTATTTATATATATATATTTAATATTATTTACTCCATTAAACTTATGTATTTCCAAGATTGAACGTAGATATACAATATTAACAATAAATGTCTTAAATATTATAAATTATACTAGATTTATTTTTGACCGATGCTATTAATGTTTTGTGTAAATATATAAATTGTATATTAACAATGGAAAAAAATGCCAATCCCGGGATCAGAATTTTGGCTCGGGATTGGATTCACTAGTCTGGAATGAATAAGACAAATAAATTGAAGAGACTATGTATATACCTAATTAATTACAAACCCAATATATCTATATTGTAGATTATATTATTCTAATACGAGTTACTGGTTTATACATAATTATATTATTATACAATTGATATTAGACACCCCTCGGGGTAGTAGGGAATGCATCTTGGTCAACTCTTACCCCTTGATAAGGGATGTAATGGCGAAGTATTTCCCCTTAAACTTAGACGAAACCCCACCCTCCGACATTATAATCAACGCCGCACCATAACTTTTGTTCCTCTCCCAGGAATCAGACCACAATACCTTCGGTTCCGGTCTGAAGCCTCAGCCAATGCACCAACTATCCGGTTTATAGATTTGTACCTATATAAATTTACAATACTAATACTATACTTGACTTTGGGGATATAAGATAGATAATAACCGTATAGAATCTTAGTAAGTAAACGCCCATACTACCCTTTTAAAATAAATAACCAAAAAATGATTTAGACGTATATAATATGTATAATAGAATGACTTATATTTTTTTTATTAATTAGAAATTTTATAGTATCTACTTAAACTGCATTATTTAACCACTGCCAGGGCGAATTTTATTCGCTACAAAGAACAATGCCAATCTATTCCATTTTTTTTTAATTTGTAAAATCAATATTTGTTTTGGAATTTTTAGTAAAAAGTACAAATAACTTCACTTCACAAAAATTTGAGGAAATGCTATTCATTTTATAAGATCTTTATTATAAATACATCGTATTCCTGATACAATATATTATAATTATTACTTAATTACGCACTTTTTATCATACATGTTCTTTCCTGTTACTCGTATCTTTGAAGAATTTTGTTCAATTTGAAGAAAAGTATTATTACTTTCAAATCAAGACCAAATTATATATTATATTGTATTAAGCTATGAATAAAATTTAGCAAGAACCTACTATAATGTATATAACAATTCCATCTTACTAACAAATGTTTTATGAAAAACGTAAAAAATAGTATTTTTACTCACATAGAGCACAGCACACTGGTCTAACTTAAGAGTGAACAGAGAGCATGGAACTTACCTGAAACAGAAAAAAAAAATATCAGTCACATAATACATATTGGAAACTTTGATAAAAGTGTGATTTAGTTTTAAATTTAACAGTAAACAGACAATACCTACATACTTAGATATACAAATTGAATATAATATAATATTGTTTGGGTAAGTCAAAAATATCATATTCACAGAAAAGCACTGTTTAAAATAAGCATTTTTTACCTTATTTCTTTTAGTTACAATCGCACATAATAATTAATTCCTAGTAAATTATTTAGTAAATTCATACGATCGTACAAACATTATATTGGTATAGGTAAAATAGTATGATCAATGTTAACGTAATCTTATTCTATGTACTTTAAATTTAACATTATATTATAACCACTATAAAAACCCTTTTTGATAAAAATATGACACCCAGCTGGATTCGAACCAGCAAACATATTCTCTAATGCTATAGACATATGTTATGTTAATTAGTGGATTTTATAATAATTCTCACTGAAGCGGTTTCTAAATTTAGCTATTTAGGCAGTCGGCTTTTGTATTTTAAATTAAAGTATTAACAATTACCATTAACCGGGATCTCCCCAAATTTTTGTTAAAATTTACAAGGATTTATAACGCAAATTACGTTATATTAATTATTAACACAATATGTTTGTATAAAATTAAGAACCAAGCACGGTATAACTAATCTAAAATTTCTAACGTCTATCTACAGGATATTGAATACCATAGTCACAGTTTTCTATTAAAATGTCATGTGAAAGTTTAAGGCTATACCTCAGCTGGGGCACGGTCTTAAAAGATCGTGACTAGGCGATGCGCGGATTGTGTAAATGATACGTGCCGAACGAAATATAATTTGTCATAAAAATTAAACATGCATCCATTTAATGTTATGTTTATTGTTCTATTAGTAACAATAATAATATATTCATCGAAATGTTTTCTTTTTCAATTAAATGGTAACGTATTTTAGTCATCTTTACACGATTTAAGAATTAATACCCCCGTCGCCATCACGAAACAAATTGACGTGTTCACAGCTCGACTTTCGCTCTCCGATTTCCAGCGAGTCCAAAATTTCGTCGCACCTATAGTCTAAAATTATTTGCCGTTTCACCGAAGTATGCTCTTAACAAAACTATAAGATTATCTAATTTTTTACATGACATTTAATTTTAAATATAGAACGCCAACTATTTATTACATGCAGTTGTTTTAACGCCTATTTTACGTGTAAATCAACAAAAGTATGCTTATTAGAAGATTATTGAAATATTATATATCCGTATGTAATAATTTAGTTATTTTTAATCAATATGCTAGTTGGCGTAACTGAAATCGCTCGTGTTATACGATTTAGCATTACAAAGTCCCAATTAGTTTGGTGAGAAGGGTAAGGTTCCAATTTCGACGAGCTGCTCCCAATTACGGGGTATGTTGTAATCCGCAGGTATTTAACTCTTGCAGGTAAGTTACAATCAAACAAATCATAAAAACCTATATGTATTAAATTAGTTAAATTCACATATCATTTTTACTAGCATAAATAATTATTTTTGACGTCATCGATACATTGGATGGCGTGATCCAAGGTAGGAAAAATTCCTTAAGAGAATATAATAAAGGATAATATACTAGACTTGGGAAGATACTTTAAGAAGGCCCAAACTTACCCTAACTAGGGCCTAGAAATTCTCACTATGACTGACCGGCGTGATAACTCATGCTTACTAAAAATGCATATTTTTACTGTTTGAAGTTGTGAAAAATGTATTTATATTTCGGAGGCTTTATAAAATTGCGTGTTTTAAGGAAAATAATTGCTACTTTCTCAAATTATGTATGTATTAAAAATGTATTTTTGAATAAAAAAAAATATTAGAAAGTGGTTGGGCCAATTATGGTAGTACTCATCCATATATTTCCATTCTACCTTAAGTCCCCAGTTATTGTCACAGGTTACGCAGTTAACCAGCAGTTACGGGTCATCAGTCGACCGTTATTGAATAATATTCAGTTACCACAAGTTACCTCAATATAGCGGGCGCGTTCTAGGCTTGTTACAAGCGAGGTATCCTAACATACCCCCCTCGCCTTCAACCATCCACATCTACCATCATAATCATTCCACCAAAATCAATTACAGTCCACTAGAAAAATGCTCCTGGCCCCATCAATACTCGTAAATAAATTTGTAGGAAATAACCTAATAGGTAACTGAAAAAATTAAATAATTCTAAATAAGCTGTCGCTATAAAATCGAAAAAGCTCTATGCAGGGCTTTCTAATGAAAAAGTGTTTGAATTTTAGAGCAGTCATGGCAAAAAAAAAACTTGATAGAAATCAAACTGCAATGCAAAATATCACATAAAGTTAAATTACCATTACTGTATTTTTTATTTTGTATATATTATAAAGCCTAGATTTTCATATAAGAAGGTTTTTATTCAACATTTTTGATTCGATACGTAGTAGAGTGGAAGACAGAATTCATGTGTGATGGAAAGCTCAGTATAATATTTATACAACTTACATGATTCATTACGGCTTAAAATAATATTTATATCAAACATACTATACCAAGTATTAGTATAACTTACATACTACACGAGAAGATAAGTAAATTAAGGAGTCATACGAAGAGAGAGTGGAATATATAAATAAAATATTTGAATGCTATATTCGACTTTTAAATTAGTTATATTATATTACTATTTTATTGTTGAGTAATATATTATTATCACGGGAGGTTATTTACTTTAAATAAAGCTCTAAAATTTAAAGCAACTGGGCTTGAAAGCGTCAAGTCGAAAGGGTAGCAAAAGCTCACGGCTGTGCCACGAGGTTACCAACAATCACGGAAAGTTTCTGCCCGCTCTCCTCCAGTTAGCGGCCCATGATTAATGGTGGCTGACTCAAATTTGATGGCTTTTTAATTAGAATCCTCGAAAGCCTTAACTCAGGTGAGCAGTTTCCGGAAAGCCTTCAACTGAGGACGGGAACCTTCAATATTCATTTGGTTTCAGTTGAGTGGTGTTTGAGGCCTTTTAAAGGAACGTCTTCTATATCTACCAATATCTACTTTATAAATATAAAAGGATGAGAAATATTCTAGTAAGCTACGTTTTTTATTTAAGTATAACATTTTAACTGAATTAGCTAGTTCAAGAACTACAATAGTAAGTGAATGATAACTACTCATATAGTCATTCTGAATATTATATATATTTGGTATTGTAATAAAATATATACCAACAATATAATATATCAGTGTGAAATAAAAGTAAACTACAATTTTATTCAATTTCGCTTTTTATAATCTAGGCTATGTTGTTTATTTTTTATATTGAAAAATATCAACCATTTAACTTTTCAGGCAATAACTATTTTTAAGCTAAGACATGCTATAATATTTACTAATCGATTCGATATAGACAATTACGATTTCAGAATATGTTAAATAAAGATTGAGATGCGTTGAAATTTAAAACAAAGACAAACACATCGTAAATACATCAACGTCTTAGGTGAGGACACCATTTTCATCAGTTTCAACTAAATATAAAATAAGATTCGACATACACTTATCTATAGAGTAATCTTAAAAAATAGTTTGTTTTGTCATGACATAAAATATAACTTGCTGTTTAAAGGGTTTTGACTTATTTTATTCTCTGTCATGACGAAAACGTGTATGTTGATCATGATAACGAACTGAAACCTTCTGCAGGGCAATTTTAAATAGTAAACACTGTAATACGTTTCCATTATTTTTATCGCACCAAAATGATATTGAAATCACTCGGAGTAATTTCACAAACAACATAAATAATTGTTAGTACAGATAACGTCTTAGTTAATTCCAAATGCATCCCATTAAAATGTGCAATTGGATACTCAATCCAATCAAATAAGACGTGATAACTGTGTTACCCTTATTTCACACCATACGGTTTTAACCGTACGGAATATAATCGAACGGTAAAAATCCGAATCGGCAAAAAATTCACGCTCTTTTTAAACTGTATGTAAGGTTTATGCACTTTTTTTCGTCACAAGCTCAGTTTGTGGTTGAGTGTTGTGCTAACCGTATGATTTAAAACCGCCTAATGTGAAAGCGTGCATTAGGTCACGTACACAACTGAGTCATCGGTGGCCATCCGGGCGCCGTTAATACAGTGGAAATTGACGGCTGCTATACGACGCGGTTTCGGTTTTTAACTGTCGCCTTGTAATGTGAAAAGGGCCATGCCCTTCTTCACGCTACTAAAAGAATATCGCCGTTCGATTTTTGCCGTACGGTCAAAACCGTATAATTATATATATAACCGATTAACGCGGTTATATACGACCGTTTTAAAAATATATCACGTCTGACAGTTAACTTCACGGTATTATAATTATTAACTGACTGAATACGAGATAATAAATATATCTATCATATTTATCACTTTTTTCCCCTGATTTTTGAGTTAAGTGGATATATTAGAATAGCCCTATAGGTCAGTTTATTTGCATGTACAAATAAAAACGACGTGACAACTGTTTACATCTCTGTGATGGTTCTGTTTTGTTGGGCATATAATAATGAAAATGGTGAAATCGACAAATATTTTGTTTTATTGTGTTATGAATCAACATTGCCTCGTTTTACCGATAGTCTATTCGAAAAAATGTATATTTTCGTACCAATTTGGTTACCATTCCAAACAGGAAGTCAAAAACATCAACATATTATTACGCTCGCTAGTATTTTAGTACAGAATTATTATGCGTGCAACTCCCAGACACGCAACATGCTGTGCATACAATACACCTTTGGAATATCCGAAAGACGGCGTATTAAAAATTTCGTGAGAAATTTCAAAATACCAATTAAGTCAAATTCTAAAATAGTAACACAAAATAAAGCGATTAGAACATGTTTTAATTATTCATAACGGGTCATTAACTCTGCAATATTCGTGTTTTTCTTCTTCTAGGGAGATACTAATTCTTAAGAGCTGAAATTTCGATCGGTATCTTTATTTTTTCGCTTTATTATTCGTGTTTAGATATATTAATAAATAACCTCAAATTGCTGACATCATCGCTTTACACAATAAGCAATATAAATAATTACAAGATAAAAAGAACTTTTTATATACCACGTTTTTAAATTTTCTGGTAAATAATAATAATTCAGGACAAATAAGGCAATTGTCAACAAATCAATTTTTTGCTATTTTGCAACAAACAAACAAATATAGAATACTGAAATGTCATTTTGATTTCTATATTAACGCACGTATATATTAATAATTTAGTTGCTAGGACCAGCCCCTTAGCAACCAATAATAGTGGATTGTATTACGGATTTCTTCCGAAATAACTTTTCATACAAAACAGAATTCTATGAAAATAATTACAAGATAAAAAGAACTTTTTAAATACAACGTTTTTAAATTTTCTGTTGAATCCAATGACATTAATATGGACGAAGCATTTGGACAAAAAAAAATTACACTCACTTTTTTGTCGGGTCTGCCGAATGGCATAATCTGTTCTAACGCTATTACAATAAAGGTGATATTGCTATAACTTCTCGATGCTTCTTGTCGGGTCTGCCGAATGGTTCGGTTAGAACGGGTCAGCTCAAACGAACATTGATACTAGAAAAACTGTTCTAACGCCATTACAATAAAGGTGATATTGCTATAAATTCCCGATGTCGCATAATGGATATTGCGTGACGTCTACCTATGCACGTGCGAATGTTACGTTTGAATTTACTTGCTAGCTACAGTACTGAGTGCGTCGTCCATTAATAATGTCATTGGTTGAATCATATAAACTTGATTTGAGTATCTTAAACGATCAAAAAAAATTGTACTTGATAGAAATACTGAATAATGAAATGTCATTCCATATTGATTTCCATAGTAACGCACGTATATATTATTTAATGATTTAGTTACTAGGACCCCGTAGCAACCAATAATGGTAATGAAATAATTTTTCATGCAAAACAGAATTAACTAAAAATTAATTCAATTCTACTTAAAGATGGCTAAAAGTATGAAAAAATGCATTGGCATCGTGTTCTGATGTATTCTAGAAGTTTCAAATGTCTAGCTAGTCGGGAAGTTAGTTAAAAATTGATTGCAAGATTTGTACAGGATAAACAACCACTGGACAAACAAGAATACGAGCTAAGAAAAACGTGGTAAAATATAGCGCCTATACACGTGCATGGATTTACTTGCAGCAATAATGTGCATTTTAAACTATCACGATAACTGTTTACACGTTAGCTTAATTTTTTGTTAAATATATTTTTAATTCATTTTCTTTTTACTTATGCCTTTTTTTCTCCCCGGATCTTTGCATTAGAGTAAAATCAGTAAACTCAGTCAAAGCTCACTTGAGAGCGTGGCGACTTCAGTACTTGGGTATCTGCTCCTGAGACATTACCACGCGAAAACAACTGTACAGATGTTTTTCCGTGTGCGCGCCTGATTACCTATTTAGATTGACATATTATGCTGCCTTATTTACATAACCTATTTGCGTATTTTTTGGTGAATTTATTACCTGATTATTCACATTAAAAATAATGGTCAACGTATTTTCCGGTATTGTAGAATTAATATTAGCATCATGGCCCCCACAAGGGGGGGGGGGGGGGGCTGACTGGACTCTAGCCTGGGGGCCCGGGTTCTGGGGGGGCCCGCGTTGCGCGTCTACATTATAAGGGAGATAAACACACATCACAAATTTGCTCTAACGGTAAAAAAGTCACAATCTGAAAGTAAAATAGCGCTGCAGGCCACCTTTTTACCATTAGAGCAAATTTGTGATATGTGTTTATTTCATTTATAATGTATACCATTTGGGAAACGTTTCTGTAGAGCGTTTATTTTTAACCCTAGCGATATGTAGGGAGGGGGGCTGATAATTATCCTGCCTAGGGGCCCGCTTCAGGATGTGGGGCCCATGATTAGCATATTTAAATTTGAAATTGATTTAATTTGATACACATTACCTAACTTTTAATTATATCTTAACTATAAACAAATATATTAAAGATGACAAATGTCAATAAAGGATGCTTTATAATTTCTTTGAAATGTTGCACATTAAAAGATAATATTATTGAAATGCATTTAATCCATCCGTAAAAATGTAACCGGATGAAAGAAAAAGCGACCTAATATCCTTAATATAACGCGAGACCCGAATAAGGGTCATTGAATGATAAGAAAATGGTATGTTCTCTCTACATTTTTACAGAAATATAAAAACATAAGAAACCTCGGTACAAGTCTGTTTACTGGAAGCCAGGTGGGAACAGCGGCAATTTTCATAGCAGATTTTGACAAAATTCATGAATTAAAGAATGATAACCTAACAAATAATCCAGTAAATTAAAAAAAAATGTTTGCCGCTGGCTTCCACTAAACAGACAAGAACCGAAAACTACAACTAAAATATTGAACGGGTAAAAATCGATACACACTATAGCCAGATAGATATTTATTTTCAAACTCTAGAGAAGTACAATTAATACATGGTTGATGTCATTCTAAATAGAATATTATTTTATAAATAAACTGGCATTGAGAACATACACGTTGTGAGCTGAGCTGTCGTGTTTTCCAGTATCGTTCATGTCAACCGGTAAAAATGAATCGCCGAGCAAAACAAAATTATATACACCCGTATAATGATCGTATTTACCGCTTGTAAATTAGTAGGTACACTCTGAATTTTTATATTATGAAATGGAAACTAACCGTTGCTTTTTATGGGGTAGAAATATGGGGGTAGGTACTAGCTAATCAATGGAAGGTAGGTCGAATTTTTTCGTGTTATTTATTTACGCTCGACATATTTTTGGGGCAGGACTGTATTGAAATTGTTATAATTTGTGTTTAGGAACATTATTAAGAATGAGACTAAAAAAAAGTGTATATAAAAACGGTGAACTTTTTATAGCACTTTGCAAATGACTCGAAATTTTTGAATTTTTTGGAAACATTTTGCATTCAGTATATAATATATAAAATAAAGTACTTTATTATTTTTAATTAACTTTTTTTTTTCATCGAATAATTCACAATATTTAAGAATGTAACATTCTAATTATTGAACATACAGAATTTTGAAAATACTTCTGAGAAATTATATTAAAACCAACAGAAAAATTCTTTTTGAACACCAGGGATCGAACCTGCATCTCTCGGGTATCGCGCCCACGCACATATACCACTATGCTAAATGAGTCATACTTAATTTCGACAAATTTTAACTAATAGCTTTTAATACTCACTGTATACCTAATAAACAGTTGATGATTTCATTTATAAACTTCATTTTTAGAAGTATTTAATTAATAAATGGATTCCACATAAATTAATGTTTTATTTTCCCCTGGCGGTTCTGTTTTGTCACTGTTCTGTTTCATCATGTTCTGTTTAGTCATGTTCTGTTTTGTAATGTTCTGTTTTGTCCAGTTACCGAAGAAAATATATAAAAAAAACTTTGGAAAAACTGACCATCGTGTATGAACTATAAACACATATCTGTATAATATATATGAGATGTAATATGTAGAGTTAAGGTTATATGGTGGCAAATCTAATAAACAAGAACTGTCAGATGAGAGAAGACATTTTCCGGCTATGTGAACCCATTTTCTTTCGAATAACACCTTAATTTTTTAATTATTTACTTACCTATGAAACGTTATACCATCACCTTGCATCTCATTACAGCTACCAAATTTAACCAAAATAGAGTTAATAATGATTTATACTAAATTAACAAAAAATATTGACTAGTAATTTTATATTTCGCAAAGAAAAACTATATTATATTTCAACAAAACCTTGGTATTCCATATTTTGTCCTAAGCACATAAGTCAAACCAATTTTTCCCGGCTTCACTTTTAGCTTCGCTTAATCGATTATTTGTATGTCTTCTATCTTACTCTAACTCTAACGCATATTGCGGAAATTATACGAATGCTGAAAGCTTTCTCCCTTGCACTTATGGTTAGTTTATGGTCAGACCTTGCAAAAATTTGACGGATAGGTGGAGATAATTGTTCTCTCTAGTACCTGAAGTATTCTTGCGAATGTGCCGTGTACCTGTCTGAGAGAGAAGATAGTCTTTTACCAGGGAAGTAAGAAATAATGGGAACTGAAATACCTAACGGGTAAGGAGTAGCAGGTAACCGATCTCGAGTATAAACTTAAACACGTGTCAAGAATACGCCATACGTCGAATACTGACAACTGTTTATGCTTTGATGCTTATTTAATATTGGTGTATTCCACACGCTATTGCACGTGCATAATGCATGTTTCATTTCCGTCGGACACTCATACATTCAAACCCCGCATAAAAATCTATCGTATTGAATATAGCCTATCGGAATTATATTTATTATCTGTTCTGTCTATGTTACATTTGACAATTATTCTTAAAACTTATTGAAATATGTACAGAAACATTAGATAGATAATTGTTATAATAGCCAGTTGTAAAACCATCAGAAGTCAACACAGTTCTAATCCCCAAAAGGAGGTGAATTAAGTGGACTTAAATAAGTACTATTATAATAATAGCAGGGTAGATTTTTGCCTCTGCGCAATTTCATACAAGTCAATATAAAGTCGGTTGCACTTTACACCGTGCTAAGTAAAATAAGTATCACATGTTATGTAACAATAAACCGCTTATACCTACGGGAAGTACCCAACGCCCTTATTATAGTGTCATCCACGCAAAATCGCCACCTCGTCAAATCGCTACAAATCGTCGCAACAACAGACGTGAGGCGTCGAAAAGGGATAATGCAAGGTGTCGAACAAATCCGACAATCGCCGTGACAAGCCACTACATATTATACTTCATTTGATACAGTGATTCCACTGATGACTTTAAAATAACTAAATCAATCAGTCTTGTACAACGATGATTCTTTTATTAACAGTCTAACGGTTTTGTGATGTAACATCCAAGATAACAAATGTACATCGGTATTTATCAATTATTTAAACGCGTGAATTATCCGCGTTGACGAATTTACAAATTTAGCAAGGAAACGTTTGATTGGAAATATATAATTCATTATGCTAAAAGTTAAATATTAAATAATTCTTATTTTACTTCACGGTCCATTCCCGCTTTTCAGTTGGAGTAAATTTATACCAAGTCCCTCAAAGAGTATTCTGGCGTATTCACAAGTTATGTAGTAACTCTGTCGTATGTACTATGTGGATGGTATTTAATGGCTTTTCAGCATTCTGAAATCCAATTAGCTTTAACAATATATAGGGCAATTTAAAACTCTTTTGAGGCATCCGTAGTATGTGGTCGAGTTATTCAAAACATCGCTTCTTTAGTTCAAATGTGACGAGACAGGAGAACAGTGGCGAAGGGTGGAGGTAGGCTATTAAGATCCGCCATAAATAGTGCACACTATACTTTTTCAGTCATGCGTATTTGTTTTCATTGAAATAAGACTACAATTTACAAATTGTGTTGGTGAGTTTTTAAAATTCAATGAAACTCTGCGAAAACCAAGCCATAGTAGATAATAATCAAATAATACTCGTCTATCCATAAAATATCTAAAATTATGCAATTAAATCATACATAACTTTTGATATTTTATAGATATAATAATATCTTTTATCTATTAGGTATAGTTTGGTTTAGGTAGAGCTTAATGAATTTAAAAAAAATAAACAAACAATATGCGTAATATGTATTCTGAATCCAACGAACACAAATATGAATTAAAAAGTGTGCACAATTTTGTCGTATCACCCAAAGTAAACCAAAAACTATTATGGTTTGGTTTAGGCACGGTTTAAATGGTTTTTAAAAACTAACTAACACCATCTGTAAATTATAGTGTTAGTTCAATAAAATCAAATACATAGACTACAAAGTTTAATGTGCACTATTTATGGAGGATCTTAACAATCTATCTCCACCCTTCGCTACTGCAAGAGAGTGTCCTTTCTATAAATATTTGTAACCTTTAAAATAATACGCAATTTCCACCGTAAATAGCAGGTATTGCACTAATCGTTGATTTTCTTCACATTGACTGTCAAATATCTCTTGGATGCCCTCTATTGAGTTGTCGTTTAGGACTGCGTACCTATTTAAAACATTATTTTAATAATTGAAGACCTGAGAATGAAAACTGGACAAAGACCAAATAGTGAATTTTACAGAAGAGCCTATAATCTGATTTAAAAATATGTGTGATCCTATCATTCAAATAGTGAATGTAATATGATAGTTAAATTAGTTTTGAACATGTTATAATCAAAATAATTAAATGCTGAAAAATTGAAAAAAATCTATCATTTATGTATCGCCATGCCCACCGTAACGTAAAAATGATCCGATAATATTACTAGTCCTAAATGTACAAAAAATATGGGAATCTTTGAGTGAGCCGATCTTTAGATCGCGAGGAAGATTATTATTACTACGAACTCGTACAAGAAAACTTACAAGAGCCGGGGGCGGGCGTCGCGACGCTACACGGCCGAGCTACGAACACGCCTCTACGCTCGAGGGGTCTACGAATAAGTTTCAGACATTGTTTGGTTTTTAACCGCTACATGTTGAATCAATTGTATCTCTTGTATTATTTTTAAGAAGTTATATAAAAAAATATATTCCAAAAAATAGTTACACACAGAAACACGAGGACTTTATTACATCATTTATATTATTTGACATTTGAAATGTTTTATCTTTTTTCAATCATAACCATGTTTAAGTTATACTGCTGTACCAAAGACATATTTTTATAAAAAAAGCAATAAATTATTGAGGATTTTTAAAAGCAATATAAATCTTATAAAACATATTATATCGAGTGTTGACATACGAGTTACGTTCTATCCTGCTTTATAAAAAATCTTACTTCTTGCTTATAATGTGGCACATGTATAGTGTGTTAATTATTTGTCAAAATTATCAATTAGCTTTTAAGCTTGAGATGTTTATAGCTCAGCCAAACATCAAAGCGTTTTTATATATCTAAATATTTTTAAAAGATTATAACCTGCAAATATATATTATAATGTCACATGGTTCAAGCAACTATGTAATATTCATGGTCCCCACAAGGGGGGGGCTGACAGGGCTCTAGCCTATAGGCCCGGGCACAGGAAGGGCCCGCCGTGACGAGTCGACCGATAAGCGACAGATACCGAGATAAACACAGACCACAAATTTGCTCTAATAGTAAAAAAAAGTCGCCAACGGCGCTATTTTAATTCAGTAATTATTAATAAAAAATTAAATATTTGATTGTATGATGCAATTTTTAACTATGTGCCAATACTCGACAACTCCACAATTCAAATAGATGTACATATTAAAAATACAAAAAATCGCTAAAAATACACATTAATTTTACCGCGTACACCATGGAAAACGCTACTGTAGTGCGTCACACTGACTTTATCCCTAGCGATAGGTAGGGGGGTCCGCCAAACTTCCTAGCCTGGGGGCCCGCTTCAGGATGTGGGAGCCCTGGCTCTGGGCGCTATTTTTTTTTTTTTAATGTTTAGTTGTGTGATGCAATTTTTGATTACTATGTGTCGATATTCAACAACTCTATTCAACAATATAAAAAATCGTTTTAATACACCGAATACCCTTAATTTGACCTAAAACGCTATTTAAAATGCTCATGTAGAGCGCCCCACTGCATTTTACCCTAGCAATGGGTAGGGGGTCCTAGGGGCCCGCTTCAAGATGTGGGGCCCATGATTATAAGCATACCCATTATGAATAAAATTTATTGTTTGTTGTTTTTATTATCATTAATATTGTATCAATGTAATCACAGTGTATAAATACACACCTAAATAAGCTTCAGCAGTGACTTAAAAATAATAAAAAAATCAATTAACTCAATTAATTAATTGCAATCGAGGTTTTACGATTTTAAAAGGAGTCTTCTAATAGTGCATCTATTGACAAAATTTTAGTATACCAGAAGTATTTTCATTTATAAATAATAATAAAATATGGACATGGGTTGGTCGATTTTGGTAAATGCCCTTCCACCCTTGTAAGGGGTGGCAAAACTACCTCCAAAGGCGCATAAATAAACCTGAGCGACTGGAAAGTAATATACATAATGACTCGATGATTGGCTGCGAACGATATCGCAGGCCCTGATAATAATATGTAGCTCTCAGTGGCGTAGTCCCTCGTGTGTCACCTTAATTATTTTGCTCGTGTATAGTTCAGACCGACATACGCCTGTATGTACAATGTTTTCCATATACGGTGGAATACAAAAAAAAAACATGCAAATTTATGTATTATTGTGTTTATAATGAATTACTGTTTGATTTTATTGAAAATTGGCGCATTTTAGCAAAATGTTGTCTTCGATTTCAAACATTGTTTCATATAGGTACCTAAATAAAGATCAGTGGTCATTCACCCTTGCAAACAGGTAACCTTGTAAACTTAAACCTTTTTCAATAAGTAAAAAATCAATTCTATTACCATGTATAATTATTATCAGTTTGGAGTAGTTGACCATTAGATATAATTAACATGTTGTTTAAATGTGATAATTAAAAGGTCAGAAGTGATTGTGTTAATTGGACACTACGGGAAATGGATATTATTAGAGAATTTGTCATTGCGGTAATGTATTTAATATCGCCGATCAACATGCTGACACGGATTGAGTTGTCTATCTCTATAAATAATATGAATTATTATAGAGTATTGATAGTGAAAGCTTGCTCTATACTCTAGCTCTAATTTTAGCTCTAAGCTAACGTGATATATGTAGACAGAACAATTAATTATTGAAAAAAAATATACACACTTTTGTGGCAAACTTAAAATAAATTGGCACCCCACTGAAAAAGCCAGCTACTTATAGTTTCAGCGGTAATATGAATTTACTGCCCGTTTTCAGTATGGCCGACGGACGTTAATGAGGCGGCAATTTTCGTTTGCAGTGCATTACGTCGGATTATAAAAATAAACAACCCCAAACGATTATGCGGGCATTTTGGGTAGATATGCCTCTAAACATGTAATAATTATTATTTCTATAAAATATTATTATATTGCGCGATGTTACATATTATTTTAACATCATAATTTGTAGCGCTGTAGATATACGTTGTAGATGTTAAGATCGAAGGTCCTTTAGTGCCAAGTGCCAAGTGCCAATTCTGGATACTGATCCACTTAGCATCAGAGCAGCAACCATTTGACCATCAAAGTCTTGAACGTCCAAATCCTTTTCTCTTTTTAAGGTAAGGCTTCTGCAAAATACTTGGTTACATACTCAGAATGAACGGTCAGAAAATGTTATTTCTGACACCTTTCTGTTCAAAATCAAAACTTTGTAAGAAATAAAACGACACTTTTTTTAATAATACAAAATTATATTCAAAATTATTACTACCTGTATGTGGAGTGGGCAAGCTAAATTTTATTATTCATTTGTATGTCTTATAGGTTTTATTAGTGATATTATAAGATGATAATATGTCACATTTACGTTTTTGTTAATTACGTAAAGCCCAATAAGAGTCCCATGCTTGAGGAATTTACATATTAATTTCACTCCCAAATAATAAGTCCCACAATAGGTACACCAGACTTTCTCCCATGGAAAGCAGTACTGGGCAATACAAAATGATTTAAGAAAAACTTTACGCGCAAATTTAAATTTGGTATGACTTGAAAGTGCAGTAATTAAAAGTATCCATTCATCGATTATAATAATATAAGATTTACAAAAAAAATAATATATCAAATACTATATTAATATTAGTTTTTATCTGCGTTAACGGGCCCCGAAATATTTTAAAATTTCTCATATTTTAACCGGTCCACAGATGTAAAAAGGTTGAAGAATCATCTATCATTATCGGCAGTTCTAGCTCTTCTTTGAACGCTTATATCGTGGTGTTGCTGCCAAAAGTCGATAATTTAGGTGTTTCGAGTTAACAACAGATTATATGTCTATATATAAGTATAAAAAACAAAGTCATCCGATATTTTATAAAACAAGCACATAAATCACAAAGAAATGAGCATAATGCCTGATTTTAGAAGGAATGTCAAACTTCAAATTATTGCAATTACTCCATAACATGATTTTTTCGAGACTTATCAACTTTTGGCTGTAACACGACGTAGGCGACTTCATACGTCCCCGGTCCCATGTATATGACCTATAATGTTTTCTCTTTAAAAGAATATAAAATATACTTTATTTCTTATTATCTTTATCAGTACTTCTTCTTTTCGGACTCATTCGGAATATTATACTAACTTTGTAATTTTTCATATTCTCTTGTACCTAACACAAGTTTTCAAACGCTACTATTTTTTTCTATTATTTATCTGAGTCTAGTACAAAACGAATTAGAATAATCAATGTTCACATTTGCAAATTTATGCATTTAATAATATAACCATTTTGAGTAAAACAACACAAAACCATTTTCTATTATAAAGCTCATTGTGTGATGCCCCATTAATGTAATGCCGGCCTCATAAAACCACGTGTCATTTGTCATTTTAATTGTCACTTTATGCTAATGTGAAATGATAATTGCATTAATGTTTGACGCGCGATAATACCCGCTCCACGTTATTATTGAATTGGAAAATTCACCTGAAAGGTATTTAACAAACACACATGCACAAAATACATAATGTTATTCAACAAATAAATGTAAATTATACCTGTGCTTTTTTAACATTTTTTTTTAAATATTAGTATTATGAAGTATGAAGTTATACAAGTTTTACATAATCTCAAAAGATGTCAGTAAGTGTGATTTTAAAAAGAAACCGTGGTTAAAAACACAATAATTAATGATCTTTTCTGATTGAGTTCCACCCAAGCCACGCGTTTCACGAATCATGAATACGGTACATAATATATTTCTGTATGCAAGGAAGTATTTCTCATCCAAATGTCAGTTAGTGTTTCTGTATTTTATTATGACAATTATTATATCGTCACCTCAATACTACAACTAGATAACTCTGATTTGGTCATTGTTGAGAAAATTAAATTTAAACATTACTTGATTAACATAATTAAATCTAGGCTATAATTATTATTTAAAATTAAAATGGAAAATTGTGCTTATCTAACTCGGAACAATTAATTAATAATGTTCAATTGTATGAAAAAATATTGTAGATATATTATTTTATTTGTTGTATTTATGGTTTTAAAGTTATCTAATATTTTCAAACACAAAATTAATATAGTTTGCACTAACTTTTAACTTTTTGCATAGTTTTATTATTTTGTAGAGAAGGAAATGTAGAATCATATTCAATAACTATCTCAAAAATAGTGAAAATCAAGTTATCTAGTTTTAGTATTGAGGTGACGATATTATTGCGGGTATGTCTTATATAATCACCCCATTGTTTATCTTTGAAATTCAATATACAGCGGTGTTTAGTAATAGTATAAAATTTTCACATAATTTCAATAGGTGTCGCTAAGGGCTGTTTAAAAAAGAAATGTCCATGAACAAAAACAGGGTGAATCAATTTACACAAAAGCAAGACATTATATAGTATAGAATATATTATTAAAAAGCAAACAAGAGTATGCGATGTGATAAAGGTCGCTAAGCAGACGAAATAGGAGTGGGCTGGAAATATTACTCGGCGAGTGGATAACCGCTGGACAACTGCAGTTATACAGCGATACCCAAGGGGCACTAAACGCTGGCAGGGACACCCTAAAACCCGCCGGAAAGACGAACTTATAAAGTTTGGTGGATATAAATGGCAGCAAAGAACTAGGGATGGAGAAAGTAGAGGGAGTTAGGAGAGGCTTTTATCCAGCAGTGGATCGACCCCGGTTGATGATGATGATGATCATGGCCCCCACATCCTGAAGCGGGCCCTCAGGCTCATGTTTGGTGGGCCCCCTACCTATCGCTAAATTAAGGTGTATTTTTAGCGATTTTTTTGTATATTTAATATGTACATCTATTTTTGAATGATGGAGTTGTCAAGTATCGGCACACGGTTAAAAATTGCATCGTAGGTACAACCGAATATTTTAATTATTAGCTCATTTAGTGCTAACACCGCGACTGGCGCGTTTCGAGTTGTTGGCCATTAGATATAATTAACGTGTTAGTTAAATGTGGTAATTAAAAGGTTAGCAGTGATTATTTTAGTATAATTGAAGGAAAATAGCGCCGCAGACAACTTTTTTTTACTATTAGAGCAACTTTATGATCTGTGTTTATCTCACTTATCTGGTCGACTCGTCACGCCGGGCCCTTCCTGAGCCCGAGCCAATAAACTAGAGCTAGACGGTGGCCAAAGAGGTAAGAAAGCATTCGTTAGGTTTAAGATGCACGAAAATGCAATTTGCGCGGTTTGACGCAAGTCTCACTTAATTCCAAATGCATCAGATTAGAATCTCCAATTGGATTTTATTTATCTACGTCAGGTAGTATAATTGTATATTAATGTAACCGTTAAGTAATTCTAATAATATACTCTTTAACTAAAAAACGCGATACTTTTTGTTTTTAAATCAACAATTAAGTTAAAATTAATATTACTGTGGCTAACGGCCAGTAACTAGCGGGTATTATGAGGAATCGGTAAGGTCCTCAATAAAACAGCAAACCGATTTGCAAATTTAGGTTAACTGAGATGTTTTAAATATAATTTCAAATGAGATAGTTTTGAGATAATTTAAGTAACATAGTTATGTATATACCTATAATATTATAATGTTAAGTAAGCAACTATACTAAATTACCGTGTCCGGAACTTTGTACGTATGCATTTCGCCGTATCACACTTCACTGTGAAATGTTGTATCGGAAATATATGGCCGTATATTAAAGGCCGCCCAACTCTTTGGGTCGTATAGTACTGACGTAAAATTCATGTGTAACTAAAACACGGTTCTTGTCGGTTTACACAATTTTTAAGGTAGCCGATGTGTACTGGATTATTTGTTAGGTTAGGTTAGGTTTTCATTCTTGAATTCATTAATGTTGCCAAAATCAGCTATGAAAATTGAATTAATGTTCATATTTTTTTATTTTTTTAGAATTATTAATAACCATGTCCTTGCTTTTTTGTACAAGGTGGTTGTTAGTGATTTTGAACAATCACAAACACCCAGACTTTGAGAAAAACACATAATCATTGTGTCTTCGCCGGGAATCGAACCCAGAACTCTCGGGCGGAAGGCCTACGCCTTACCCACTGCAACACGAGAGCCGCCTAATGTTCATATTGAATCTAATAAAATTGGAGTCCGTATAGTATACGGTCATATCTTTCCGACGTATGTCCCTTTCTGTGACACGGTGAAATGTTTGACATACTATTTACATGTAACCCTAAATTACAGGGAATAGCACAGTACAATATTTTAAATTTAATTTAAAACAATTAAATTTGACTATTGAAAAAATTGTCAATTTTCTTGGTCAATTTTATTTCTTATCTTTCGCGAATTTGTCTCCTACAAGGAAGTCGTAATATACGTTTTTTACCCACTTTAGAATGATAATATGTAGTATTCGGTAGTTTGTATAAAATTCCCAAGTAATATGAAAAATTAGCATGTAATAGACTAATAGAGCAAGTCAAAGTGAAATATAACTCCTAAGTTAACTTCGAAATAGTTTTCTGTACCTACATATTGGCGTATCCCATGATGAGAAAATCTTATACAGTACTATCACACATATTCTGTGCTTCTACAATACGGTGTATTTACTACATACAATCTTAGTTTTCAGCGCAGATTCACAAATAATAGCTTGCACTCCAACACGAGTGGAATCTTTGTCTTCGTTTGCTCCAACTTGAAGTTTGAGAAAGTCTCTAAACCAAACTGAATTCAGAGTTTGGAAAGCGCTGCGTCAGATGAATGGTTTTCAAAGTTTAGTCTGACGTTGTAATACGGAATGGCTGATATCTAAAACAACATTAGCATTGTGTATCATTGTGCAGTTTATAGCATTCTCCTGATGTCAATATTATAACCTACTTTTATGTGTATTAAGCTTAATTTGTCATTAACAAAATAAAGTTGGCAATACAGAAATTCTACATTTTATTTCAAATAAGGCAAGATTGTATTACACGCCGATTATATATCTGGTTTAATAAACTTTAAGCTAAAATAAATGATAAGTTTGTATGCATTGAAGCAATTAATCGATGGATAATTTTATAAGTAATATTAAAAAATACAGAGATCGTGTTGCCTTGTTAATAAAAAATAATGCTAGAAATAATTTATTCGCGGTGCGTGCATTTAGAGTTAAAACACTGATACATTAACAATTAAATTATTTAAAGATTATTTTACATAGCATTAATCATAAAATTAATATAATAAATAATTTTACATAGATTTTAGTTTTTACGAGAAATGGATACTAGTCACGTGACCAACCATACATACTATGACAGAAATTGACATACAATACATGAATATGCTAGTCTTGGGATTAGAATCCGAGATCCAAGTCTATGTTTTTTTTTCTATATGCCTTTATGGATACCTCGCATTTACTATCGAGGTTTCTTAAGGACTTTGGCACGCGAACTACTCTACTTGATGCTAGTCAAATGAAAATTGTGCCGGCTGAGAGAATATGCGTTATTGAAAACTATTACCCGCATCGGGTATTGCTAATTTAAATTCGGCCGGGGCCTATGAAACCGCCTTGAAAAAACCCTGGAAAATTCTTTGTAGCGCAAGGCGGTGGTAATTCTGATGAATATTTTGTCGTATTCATTAGGAACTGAGGACTGCGATTTGTAGCCGAGTTTTTTCCCGTGGTAAAAGAAATGTCGCATAGGACTGATATTCTGAGCATATACTTATCCTATCTTATATGATTGCAGTCACTGGATCTGAAAGGCATGAATCGTCGTTACATGTCACCATTTATTATTTTTCTCCAAGTCTATGTTTTATAACTATCAATTTATAATAATAAATAATTAATGATAATACCTACTGATTAATCAATTTAAATATTATTATAATAATTATGTAGGTACTTAGGTTTATCATTAAATTTTACACCTTTGCTCACCGTTATTATAATTTAATCTTTTATGATTATTTCCCATAATTCTCTAGAATGTAATATATTATAATGATTTAAATAAATTAAATAGCTTTAAATTATTGATAATATTTATGTTAATTAGTTAACTTATATGTGCTAAAAATATTGTAAAAGTTTCTATTGTCCGTCGTAGTTATACGATACAACCGAATAAAATCATATAGGTATCCATCAGGGATATCTATACGATTTTCTATCGATGCATTGAAAATCCATCCGGATACCTAGTTAATATTTGAATAGCGTATTAGTATCAATTAATATTATGTTCTTCGAAAGAAAAGCTACATACATTGTGTATTAATTTATTTATATGAATATATACTAAAAGTTTCTATGCAGACATAAGAAGGCGGTCAATTGTAATCAAGGCCTGAACAAAAACGATGCATGAGTGCGAGTGAGAAAGTATTCGGCACCCTTACGATCTCTGAGACACGCGCTAGAGTAAGATAAAAGGTCTACACATGTGTTGGTTAGTTTCCAACAATGTCGCTGGCAAATCGTGGTGAAACGCTTCAGAAAGCATCCATAACCGCGAGCTCGTGTTGCTACAATTGCATTTTTTTGTGGTAAACATAAAGTCAGTGGTAAATATTTTTAGTTAATTGAGTAGAAAAGATGGTTCTGTGTGTTGTCTTAAAATGTGGTAGCCGTACTGATAAGCAAGAAGATGGTATTACGTTTCATAGGTAAGTTGATACATGTTCGTGATAATTTATTTGTATATTATTATATATTTTAATATCAAGTGACCTAGTGTTTTTTTCGAAATAACTTTAATTATGCATATCTTTATCGAATGGTTGCATTTTCACCGCTTAACAATACTATATAATGTAAAAAAATAGAAAATTATATTTTAATGCTGAACGTCTAGTGCGAGCACTTTGGGCGAGCACTAGCGAAATGATTATTCATAGGCGTCCGCAAAAAGTGGGTATGTGGTTAAAATTGAAGTAACAAAAAACTGAAAAAAAATATTAGTAAAGATTACCTATAGTAGGCAATCATTTTATTGTTTTGCTAAAGAAATGGAATTTAGTATACATGTTGAAAAACTCCCGAGGAATAATCGATGTAGTGCCCTGTTTGTTAACATTTTTGCTTCGTGATTTCCTAAATGTAATTGGTTTATGAATGTTATTGTAATGTTGCTCCCTAATGGATTACAGGTTCCCAAAATATGAACCAAAAAGGCAGAATTGGATAAATCAAATACATCGTGTCAATCCTATGGTCATTATGCGCCGTGTGCGTCTTCCGCGTCCAAAGTATTATAGCCAACAATTTAATGAGAAGAATGAATAATAACTGTTTTATATTCTTCAACATCCTTTTAATTTCAGATGTTAATTTTTAAGATTCTTAAAACTGCTTGTAAATGTTTATCAGTGATGTTTGATTGTAAAGAGTTTGTATTGATAATCTTCCTAATTGAAATTGTTTGTTCACATAATTATATAAGTTGATCTAGAAATGACCAACATTTTTCGATCAGAATCTTTATTTAAGTTGTTCTAATTTGTCCGAATTAAGAGTGTTGTAAAATTTGCAGATATCTTCTCGACGGTGCAATTTATGTATTTATAAAATTTTATTTTTAACAAAGCGTTAAATGTAGAAAAAAGTATTTTTTTTCAAAAATACGATTAAAACTCGCGGGTCCCGCAGAAAAACTTGGCGGGCCGCTTGCCCAGACCTGTTCTATATAATCCAAATATTATAATTTGTATAGGTTTTTTTTGCACGTCCTTCAACTTGTGTTTTAATATTCTGAATTTTTCAAAGTGATTTTCTTTGATCCATATTTTGTATTCGATTCGCTATTGTGCATGTCTATTTATATACTCTGTAGGTATATATTTTTAGATGATGTGATTTCATACCTTTGAATTATTGATACTTGTAAATTAATATGATAATTTGTCAGTTTAATATTGATTATACTCATGTACCTACTTAGTTATTTACTTTGTTAATTTTAATGTAAGTACCATATTATTATGATAATTAAATAATAATACATTTTGAAGTTTCTGTATTTATTATATTGAAGATATCCACCAATGAACATCAATGAATATTAATAATATTCCGTTTCTCCCGCACGCCTATGGTCTCGAACGTTTGTATTCGTATATGTCCACTCACTCACACAACCAAACACACGGCAAGCAACTTCACGTACCAAGGCAATGTGAAGCGTCTATCTGTATCTATTGTCTAAGATTGTAATTATATTTTAAATTACTCTTAAGTGGTAGGCGGGGACCATTTTGCAGGCTAGCAATTTGGTAAGTATAATAATGTGTAATTATATTTTTCAAAAAGAGGCATTTTTTGATTCGCTCCGCGCCATTTTGACTCTCCCGCGATAATTATGTTCTCATGATACGCCAAGTGTAAATAAACCACCACCATTTAACACGTTTTAAAGGCACTTGTTAAGTTGTTATAATGAGGTCTTTTCACGACTAGCAAAGTGTTGTAAATTTTTAATTGATGTGAATTTGTGTCGTTCTTTTAATGGCTGTTATGCAATTTGTTTCATAGAAATTATTAATTGTTACCTATGTTATCCTGTACTGTAGGTACTAGTCGTCTTTATTACAACACTGTACAAACACTGTATGATTAGCTTCGTTCTTTGTTATATTAAAATAGTAGCTTCTTTTTCTTTAAAGTAAATTCCATGTGCTTTTTCTCTCCCTGGCACTTTGCATTAGAGTAAACTCAGTAAACTCAGTCAGAGCTCACTTTGAGCGTAGCAACCTAAGTCTTGGGCATCTTCTCCCAGGACACTCCCAGGCCAATTTTTAGATGCTTCACATCACCAATTGATGGGTCCCGTGATACTCTCGATTAAGACCGAGGGTGGTACGGGGCGGGTTTTGGTGGAGGGAATTTAACTTCAATGTACAAACATTTATCGGTAGGTACTGTAAATAATTTGATTTGCAGGGAACCTTCACACTAGTACACTGGTGTCTAGAGAAGCCGCATTTACACATCAATGAATGGGTGCGTTCAAACGGAGACACACGTGTGTCGCATTCATTTATATGTATATGTAGCGTCCAGAAACACCGGTGTCTTGAGAAGTTGTATTTCATCATCATCATCATCATCATCAGCCTGAATCTATCCACTGCTGGATGAAGGCCTCTTCAAGTTGCTTCCACTTCTCTCGGTCCTGTGCATTGCGTTGCCACGTACTTCCGCAGAACTTTATCATTTCATCGATCCAGCGGCCTCTAGGTCTACCTTGTGGACGTTTTGTACTTCTTGGATACCACTGGATGACTAGATTTGTCCAACGATTGTCTCTTCTTCGAGCTATGTGTCCAGCCCATCTCCATTTAAGGCTTTTAATAAACTCTATTACATCGCAAACCCTTGTCTGCTTCCTTATCCACTCATTCCTCTTTTTGTCCTTTCGCGTTATGCCCAGCATGCACCTCTCCATACCACGTTGTGCTACTCTAAGTTTCTGGATCTCTCTTTTACTTAGGGTCCATGTTTCACACGCATATGTCATCACGGGAAGCACACACTGGTTGAACACTTTGCGCTTTAGGCACAGTGGAAGGTCACTTTTGAAGACATTATTCAGGCGGCCAAAAGCACTCCAGCCTAGCTTTACTCTGCGAACAATTTCATCAAATATACATCCATCTATAGATACTTGTTGTCCCAGATAGATGTAGCTTTTCACCTGTTCGAGCTGAGTGCCATTGATGAGGATCTCTTTTTGGCCTGCAAAGCAGTTGAACATGACTTTCGTCTTTGTTACATTTATTTTCAAACCTACTTTGTTGCTTACTTCAGCGAGTTCCTGCATTCTGCTTTGGAGGTCTTCTGAGTCTTGCGAGAAAATTACTATGTCATCGGCAAAGCGAAGATGACTCAGGTATTCTCCATTTATGGGGATCCCTTTGTCATTCCAGTCAAGTTGCCTGAATAAGTCTTCAAGGGTAGCTGTAAATAGTTTAGGTGAGATTGTATCACCTTGTCGGACTCCTTTGCTGATAGGAAATCTGCGCGATGGTTTATGGAGATTTACAGATGCTGTTGCGCTACTGTATATATTATTGAAAATATTTATATAGCGTCCAGGGATTCCTTGTTTTCTGAGTGCGTCGAGTATTGAACATTTCTTTATCGAATCAAACGCCTTCTCATAGTCTATAAAACCCATGCATAGTGGCAGTTTGTATTCCTGGTACCGCTCTATGATTTCTCTGACGACTTGGATATGGTCCATAGTGCTGTATCCTCCTCTAAATCCGGCTTGTTCTCTCGGTTGGTTCTCGTCTAGTACATTTTGCAGACGGTTTGAGAGAATTTTTGTGAACGTCTTGTAGAGAATAGGGAGTAGACTTATTGGACGATAATTTGCTAGGTCTTCTCTGTCACCTTTTTTGTGAAGAATGACAATGCTGGCATTTTTCCATACCTCTGGGACATCCTCTTTGCATATGCAGGCTGTGAACAATTGTGCAAGTACTTCATTTGCATCCTTTCCTGCTTTTTTGAGGATATCTATCGTTAAACCGTCTTCCCCGGGGGCTTTCCCACTTTTCATGTAATTTAAAGCATGGGTTACTTCCCAGGATGTAATTTCGGGAGTATGGTCTTCCGAATTTCCATTTCTCTGAAGATCTAAGTCTATAGTCGTATTGTCAGTGTCATCACTGTAGAGATCGCTGTAGAACTCTTCAACTCGGCTTAACAAGTGTTGGGCTTAACAGAAATTGGGAACACTTGTTAAGTTGTATTTACACGTACATAAATGTGCACGTTCAGACGGAAACACCGTCCCGTCGGCGGCTCACTCCTCGAGCCACCGAAACACTTTTTCATTGCCGCAGCTTGTTTGTATGTCTTCTATGTTTGTATTTCTAATTAAATGTATATGTAAAAATATGCGTTGAATCATTCGCCACTGAAACGTTCATATAAATAAAACAATAAAGGTAATGTGACCAAATGTGACCAAACATGGATATGTCAATTTGGCTTTGACATTAGTGACAAATATTAGCCTATTCGGTGGTTGCAATAACTACTGCAGTGTGAGTGGCTGGATACTTCGATGTCTAGAGATTGGTGTCCCATGTGAAACCGTGTGAAACTGAAATGTTTTTTTCTTACTTGGAAAACAGAGTTTTAGGGTCACTTAGGTATATCGATGTAATACGATACACAAGAGACGCAGGTTCAATCCTGCCGGGTGTCTAACCTTTTTCGAAAATGATTTTTCTATTGGTTATATTTTCTCATCAGTGTTTTCAGATTTATGTATGTTTATTATGTTTAACTTGTGACATCTACATAACTGTCAAAACGTCACTTAGGTTTATCAATGTGAATTCTGGATCCTTTATATTTATTTTATTGAATTACGTCTACCTATATCAAATACTAAATGTACCTATAATATGTAATGTGAAACCTACACCATAATTACCTCTCACATTCCAAAGTCGCCAGAAAAGGTTCCGGGGGTAGGTCTGCATATTAGGGCAGTATTGTTCCGCGCTCCTCGAGAGAACCGCCCCTAAACTTATTCACCTTTCTCAGCAGTGAATCGGGTAGGCACATTACTCAGTTTTCATTGTTTAATTTCAAGAGGCATAATTACTTCTTACTCCGCAGGAAACTTGGCGCGAAAGGTAAAACTTTACAGTTTAGACTGCGAGAGAGCGGTCAGGCCAGCTTTTTGGGTGATTAATAATATTAAGTACGTTTCACTTAAAGTTTTAAGTAGAGTCTAAGTGAATTGCTAAAATCAGCAAAAAATGTTCCAAGATATTTGAAGTCGTACTCAGTAAACTTGTAGAGCACATTCTATGTTATCTTAGCTGATTTTTGGGCTGACACATTCGTCACAAGAATATATTGTTTTATCTTTCTCCTTTGTTTCCTCGGTGTTTTAAATTCATTGCCTAATTAGAGTAATGATTTTAAAGTCTACTGATATGGCTGGATATTGCATTTTACAGGTATGATCATATCAAAGGTGTTGACAAGATATAGTATACATAAGAAATGAAAATATAATTAATATTAAATTCTAAAAGTTTTTAAAAAGATTTGTCGACAGCTATTTCGGTTGTAACACCATTATCAAGACTATTCAGATAGTTGTTGTGTTGTGGTATGTTTGTCGTGTAGGGCACAGGGGCAAGCCCCATATCCCTTTCGTCTGTATGATGGCGTGTGATGGAAGTCTCCTCCCTTGCGGGTTTTTCTGTGTTGTCTGCATCTTGGCTTGTTGGTTAGAATTGAATTATGTTTCTTTTTCTTCTTTCTTCACCGTTTGCCTTTGCTTAAATACTATACGTATAGATAGAGACAGAATACATTCTCTTACTCGTTGAAACAATATTATGACTTTGTATACTTATTATTAATTGTAATACTATTCTGTCTCTATCTATACGTAGAGTATTTAAGCAAAGGCAAACGGCCTATCTGAATAGTCTTGATAATGGTGTTACAACCTAAATAGCTATCGACAAACCTTTTTAAAACCTGTAGAATTTAATAAAAATTATATTTTCATTTCTTGTAAAACGGAATTCTACCAAGTAAATGCTTACTCAAATAATAGTATACATAATTGAGCGAAAACTTGAGGAGGCATTTATATAGCAGTGGATTGAACCAATCTGATGACTAGGAAAATACAATTACAAAATACTTTTGATACAAGTGATTAATACAAACAATCGCATCTATTCTACACACAAGGCTTGTATCGGCGGCTATCGAGGGAAGTTTATGATAATTATGTATGTATTGAGGCAGTTAATTGTTATTATAAGTTAATCGTAGGGGATGGCACAATAAGAAAAATATGCTAAAAAATCCAAACAAAACGTAATTCCAAAATTCAGATATAAAATACAAGCATTACCTCCGGTCTTAATTGAGCATATCACGAGGGCCTACGCTTGGATGTGAAGTATCAGCAGTTGTTCTGTCTGGAAATGTATCAGAAACAGATACCGAAGACTAAGGTCATCGCGCATTCAAGTGAGTGGTGACTGATTTTAATGTGACTCGTTTTAAAAAAAGGTGCTCATGAGAGAGAGGCGCACTATGAACTAACAAAACATTACAATCTGCCTTTCATCCATTTTAGCTTCATTATTATAATAATATTTAGATTATCTGTTTCGATAGAAGAAAATTTTCTGTTCTTCTCTATTTAGTGGGTGCCAACGGCAAACAAATTTTGAAAATAGCCGATATACTAGATTATTTGTTAGGTTAAGAGAGTTAGGTTACCATTCTTGAATTCATGATTTTTATCGAAATAGGCTACTCTAGGCCGCTGTTGCTGCCTGGCTTCCAGTAAACAGACTTGTACCAAATTTTCTTTAACGTGTTTGAAAACTAAGCTTTTATAATTATTTTATAAAAGCTTTTAAAACACCGTTATTTTATTTTACTGTGTTATTTAATAATTTATATTGTAACGTATTGCTCATGTTATATATTGCTGAAATTAGTAGCCTTGGCATAATGAAATACAAGAATAAAACTATGTCTTTTATTGTATTGTTTTAAATTACTGAGATGTCGCCATCTCTGGATCGTGACACCAAAGACGTTGCGAACTGTGAGGAGGAACAATGTCCCGTCTGCAAATTGCAAACAAAACGAAACAAAACAAGAGAATTAAATAGAAAATAAATAGCAGAAAACAGATAAAGTTTCCTCTGTCTTGTACTTAATTATCATTAAACGAGTTTTCAGTTCAAATTCAGACACGGACTTAAACCCATCTTCTACAAGCACAAACTATAACCAACACCTAAAGACAAATACTATCTGTTAAAAGAAAAGAAGTTTTTCTTTATTAGAATCAACTTATCTATGATGGATAATAATACGGCTACATATCGAAATAAGTTATATAAAAGCGAAATACGAAATAACATCGAGTACCTAACGGTGTAAAATAAATATAAGTACATATTATACATAATTTGAAATCACCCCAGAGAAATATTATAACCACTAGAAAAAATCTTTTTAATAAATTATTAGCAAAAGCAAGTACGTTATAACTAAAATTTGGAGAGATCCTGATGCAAATTATTAAGGTAATATTAATACAATGATAAGAAAGCGGTTTAGTTTAGGGAGTATTTTTAAAACTACTAGTAAATTTCGTGACAATTATATAGAACGCATATAGCTTAGTTGGTTGTGTACATGGGCGTCGTGTTTGTATAAAAAAGATTTTTTATAATGGTTATATTATATTTCTCAGGAGTATATTCAAATTATGCATGTTCAAAAAATTTATAATATCAACCGTTGATGGAATTTGAATTTAAATTCTATTGTTAAGTGCGTATAGTGTATGAAGATGCCGAAAAACGAAACCCAAACACACACAAAATGACAATTCTGTATCAAATCGTGAGTTTTCTCAGTTAGGTGCCTCAGCAAAGCTATCCTGTACATGGCTATCGGCGACTATCGATGGTAGTTTATCATATTTATGTATTGAGGCGGTTAATTTTTACAATAAGTTAACCATCTAAACTGTCAAAAAGTGTTTTGTTTTAACAGTGCATGTCTTGGTTGCGTTAACTTTTAGAGCGAGATAGACAGTTTTGACAGTTTAGTTTAGACGGTTAACTTATTGTAACAATTATAATACCTCAATACATACGTAGCCGCCTTATGTATAGGACCTACCCTAGTAGTGATAGTGGTTCATTTTAAAACGTTTCAAAATTTATTTATTTATTTAAAAATCATTGTTTTTTAATGTTCAAAGTATCAGGATCTCATATTTGTAATACGGGTAGATTATTATATATTTGTAATCGCGTAATGTACAAAAACTCGTGATGAAGTGACGGCATTTATCACAAGTACAAATCATTGCAACAATGCAAGTAAGCTACTGAGTGTCATTTACCTACGGGTGACAATACTGTGCATAATTTACCTACAAAAGTATAAATTTCTCAGCAAGTCGCCGATATTTTTAGTTCCTTTTTGCAAGTCGTAGGACGTAACGATTGAGAACAATGCACATACAATTGTCACAAATCACGGGATGTTCGCACGAATGAGCAAACTATTGTTGGCAAAAGAAGGTAGATGTGTGTACCAAGCTTAAAACTCTGGAGCTTTGAATGTATTTTTTTCTGTTGACAAACGGCGCATGCAGAATAGCAGAATAGAATACAATTTTCAGAGTATTAAGTTATACAGTAATACTATATCATAAACATACATCGTTGATATCTCAAGAACAAAATATATTATCAAAAAATGAATAGTTCAATACGCTAAAGATCTTATTTTACTTTTATATTCGAGTGCGTGATCGATGGTATTGAACATGTCAATAGATGAACTATTAGAAACTGATGACGATTAGGTACTTACGTGGAAAAGTTTAATGTATAAAAGTCAATGTGAAATGAGTCACAATTCGGGGACACGAAACTGGTTCATAATAATTAAGAGCTCAGAGCTCAAATATATTATATTAAATTAAGAATTTTTAACATAAACAAAATGACAGTTAATTATCACCTCGATTTTAGCGTGGATGAACCAGGTTTCTCTAACAAATTACTGTAGACATGAGCTTCCACTGGATAAGAGAAGTTTTATGTTAGGTACTTAATAAAAGTTAAAATTGTGTGTTGACTTTTTCAATGATTAAAATGTAAGCTTTGTGCATAATATAATCAAGACCGACTATATTCAGGCTGGGGTAGAAACCTGTGAATGTATCTCGTAGTGCTAGTTGCTGCTTATTCTTTGAATTCAATATGATAATGTTTGTAGATAATATTGATTGTTGTAGGTTAGTGCAATAAATTATTTTATATTATCTAATAATCCAAAATTATAATCACTACGAACAGGTTAGTTATCTCACAGAATTTGAAAATAATCAATAACACGCACTATTATTAATTGTAACTTGCAATTCAGTACCCCGGCCTGAATATAGTCGATCTTGATATAATATTGTGTATTATGTTTCATTCAGAATTAAGAGGTAGGTACTTAAGTAATAAAGACATATAAATACTCACCTCTTAATAAATAAGAGTACATGTTATAATTATGCAATGTAATTATAAAGCTTGCTAAAATAGTGCGCAGGATACATGACTTGAGGAAGAAGAGTTGATTACTGAACAAATCCAGTCATCCACTGATTTCCGAATAACAAAAATCCTAAAGGTATGCCTTGCGACGGCTGGATTGACAAGATATTAAAGTTTTGTAGAAATCTGTGGAAACGCTACTCTCAGAACCGAAAGAAATGTGATCATTTTGTAGAAGCTTTCATCCACAAACGGATTGATCCAGTATTATGATGAACCATAATATGTATATTTTCGAGGCTCTTACAATTTGTGTATTTTCAATGATGACTGTAAGCCGGCTCTCACATCTAAACTCGACTGACTGCCGTACAGTCATAAATCAAACCTTCTAGGAACGTCGATCCGGTGTTGCATATGTAGACCGCGCACATCTACCTAGCGACAGTCACACAAAACCTCTCGATATAAATGTATTTGGATGCGGCAATCGGTATGCCGGTATAGGAATGACCAATTTGTTGGAGTTTGCATGTCTTCTTGCGTCTTCGACTCGTAGGCCGAGAAGCATGCGATTTGTTGATAGCAGCATAAAATGTTTTTTTTTAAATTAAAAAGTCGCATTCGACCAATCAGCGGAGCTCCATTTTGGCAACGTGTGTTTTGTGAATAACGAGACGTCACATCAACATATTCGACACGTTGCAGACGAGGCGAGTTTAGATATAAGAGCCGGTTTATGTTTTAAAATCCATCTTGAATAATCAGGTCTAAAAATATTTTAAGGGTTTTGCTTTACTTATCTAATATAAAAGTTATTTTAAACATTTAGAGATGGGTAGGTACTTAAATTACTGATAACACATTAAAAAATTAAAAAGGACATCTCGTCATAATTAACTAAAATGGCAACCAATAATAATATATTTTAAGAATTTCTGTTATTTCTACATATTTTATAGTGAGCAATAATCTAGAATATAGATGATCCATTTATAAACGTTTTCTTGTACCTTGTATGCCAGGTAAAGGTACATCATTATAGGAGGAGAACACGGAGTTGGATAGGGATTTCAGTCGTATACAAAGAAGTCGGCTAAAAACTTAATCTCACGAATCTGTAGTAAGGCTGACCATACAAACTTCGCCGAACAATGAGCCGCAGGGAGACTGGTATAGTAATAAGTAAAATAGAATTTGGACTTTTAGAAAAAAAGTTTCAATGCCTCGGTCACTTTTAATTAAATATTGCCCTATGAGATAGATGGCTTATCTACTATTTGAGTTACAACGTGTATTATAGAACTTATTTTTATAATTATCTAAGTATACAAGAATTCTACATCAAAGAGGCTTATTTATTATAGTATATAATATGTTACACCTAATGCGTGAAATTGCGTATTACGTGAAATAGGCAAAATTGTGCCTAATTCATGAAAAATGCAAGCCCGTTGCCTTATTTATGAATTAGGCAAATTATTTGCCGAGTGCGTGAATTTGGCAGGGTATGGAATTCTTAAACTGTCAACATGACAGTAGAAAAAGTAAATTTCATACGGATGGTTTTATTAGTTATAATTGGACATAATATAATTATAATATAGTATAAGGTTAGGTTAGGTTTTGTAATTCTGAATTCAACTGAATGTCTATTTTGAGGTTAGCTAAGAACTGGCAACGAACTATCAAATCATACTATCACAAACAAACAATCGACCATTGCACGATTGATACCAAAGCAAGAATCAAATCGCGAAATTCTTCCGTTATCATAATATTATAGTTCTAGATTTTTTGGGCATAGTAAATGAAAATGAACGTCATTGTAGTTATTGATTGGTATAATTTTTTATATTATAATCAATGACATTTGACATATTTGGTTAGTTAGATTGGTTGCAAAAAACACAATCGGAGTGCCACTATCTAATTTGCCCAATGCATGAACTAGGCAGTAAAATTACTGCCGAATTCACGCACTCGGCGGATATTTTGCCTAATTTATGAATAAGGCAACGGGCTTGATTTTTTCATGAAATAGGCAAAATTTTGCCGATTTCATGTAATACGCAATTTCACACATTTGGCGTAACATAAAATATTTTAGGTTCAGGTTAATCCGTTTAAAAACATTATTAGTTCACTCGTACTGAAATGAAATAATGACATGCACAAATGTATCCAATTTACAAATATATAAAAAAGCTTTCGTTAATAAATTATCATAAATCTTTACAATGCAAATAATGTAAACACACTTCTACTAAGATTAAGTGTAGTTAATATTATAATTTTCGTCTACTACCTGTATATACCTAGAAACTCAAAATTCGGTACACAAGTGCTAACGCAGTTGACAGTACATTATATTTAAGATAGTGTCTATCAAAGTTCACTCTGTGTGCTTCCATCTACTTTTATTTTGTTACTTATTTTATTTATTTTCTTATTTTATTAGTTATTCTCTGTATTTTTATTTTTTAAAATTATTAACACTTATTTTATGTCATATCGTGAACGCTTTGAATTTATAATTTGTTATGTTCATTATTTGTAAAATAAATTTGATTTGATTTTAATTTGATTTAAATTTGGGGGCGGTCCACTATCTCCGAAATAAATATGTGTATCCATACAATATTCTAAAAAAATGCTAACCTACTTGTTATAGGTGCCAATATATATTATATACGATATGATTATATTTCTTATTGACTTACCTACTTATGATATTATTTTTTCCCTTGTATTCCGGTGTTTTATATTAGATTCACATTTTAAAGTGGTTTATTTATACTGCATACGTACAAATTTTTGGACAATATATCATCGATCTACTTTTAGAGATAATCAAACGTAAATATTGCATTATCATCATTTAAATGAGGATAGTACGGGTCTAGGACGATTTGGCGCCGGGATAACTGGACGCCACGCAATTCGAAATTAAATAGACGTCAGGTACTTAAAAAAAATATGTAATGTTATTATTTATATTTAAATTATTATATTATGATTATATAGTTGGTGAGAATTTAAATATGCACACGTAAATAATGATTTAATCGTGCATATATTTAAGTTCCAACGAAAAAGAGTTTTTTTTTAATTTATATAAAGCCTTAGGCATGGTAATTCTCAATCCGCAATAAAAAAAAACATTATGTTAAGAGTAGAAGGAATTAAAACTACGAAGTAGTAGATAGAAACTGATTAAAATTCCTCGTCTACGTTCTGTATACGTGTCTACGATAGTGCGGCGTCCAATTGTCCTGGCGTCCAGTTGTTCCATTCCCACCTAGTACCTACCCAGGGCGGCAGGGAGCAAAGCCTTTTTTTGCTGTGCCATGTGAGCAGGGCCTTACCCACTAATAAAACATAAAACTATTATAGTTTCACTTTTATATTTAATATAACTACAATAATGAAAATTTTATTTCATCTTAAAAGAAATTTAGACTAGCAATGAAAAACTAACATTCATTAGTGAATTTTATGAAATGTTGTAAATAAAAAATATGCATGTTTTAGCCTTTAAAGCTATAAAATACAATGTATAATTATTGCCATATTATACAGTCCATAAATAAAAGAGTGCATGTCAAAAGACATTTACAACACTAATGAAACATTTTCAATAGATAATGAAAGATAATGACGTGTATGATTTTACATTAAAAGCAAAATAGATCGTGCTTGACTGCCATTCGGATAATCTATTCACATATTTAAAACATTGTCTTTTAATAATTTTTGATTAAAAAAATCATCGAGAAAATAGTGGAATGTTTTTGTATTATTTATTATACGTATTTAACCTCACCGATGTTTTTATTTTATTATTTAAATAATTTAACATGCAAAACATGACAGTACCAGACGAAGAAAAAATCCGCTTAATAATAATAGGTATAGCTTAATTTGGTAAACTAGCAGTCTATGAAACGGTGGGTTCGATTGTGTACCTAGTTGTTCGTTATTCCAATTATATTTTAATTTGGAATTACATTCACCAGCGCATCTATTATATACAACTGCTATCGAGTGTAGTTTTGTATCGAAGTGTTAAGTTAGTTGTAATAGTTACAATAAGTGCTATGTTTTAACGGCACCTCTCTTGTGTGTGTTACATTTTAGAGCAAGATAGACAGTTTTCACTGTTTAGACGCCCAACCTATTGTAACAATTATATTACCTTAATACAAAATTATTAAGAACTACCCTCGATGTCGGCCGATAGCAGTCGTATGTATAAAATAGATTCGCTGATGTCGTTTGTTCAACACGTGCGTGCTACCTGTACTCCTGTACGGCTATGAGACAAGGCATCTACAAAGGTCTCGGCTTTTGAGCTTTGATAATCAATGTCTCCTAATATTAGAGGTATATTGGTACGACCACGTTACAAACACTCGAGTTTGTGAGCAGACATAGCTGCTAGCCCTCGGTGATTGAGGTAATCGCGAAGAGATACTTCGCTATGCATGTCCGGATGCCGCCGGAGAGTGCGACACTGCGTACTTTTATGGCACAGCCTCAAGGGTTCCGTCGCCGTGACTGCCTTTCCCTCACTCTGCAGTGGTGCTACAAAAGTGATCTACGCGCTGCAGGTCTGGTGTGGCGGGAGTCACAAGAGTTGGCGATGAACCGAGGGAAGTGACCCGAACTTCTCCTCGCCTTATGCCCAATGCTGGGGCATGACAGGGTGAAAGAAGAAGAAGAATTACGTCCACCCAAGTTTATTTTTATTATGTAGATACATATTTGATTAATAAACACAGGACTGTATTATTTGTAGTTGTTTATTGTTTCATGTGTATTTTTATATTAGGTACATGGTAGTGTATATTTATTATGTTGGTAGTTTTATGTATATTGCGGACAAACACAGTATGCGAGGTACGATTATTCTATTGAGAGATTATTTGTCAACTGCTTAATTAAAAGGTTTGATGTCGACTACTCATAATAATCTATATAATATAATATATTATTATTTCTGTTAACGTCAGTTTATGTCAACTGTTTTTGTGAAGAGTACTTTATTATCGACTGAGAGCGTGTTCCGCGTCGGATCGAAGCTGGTAATTTTCTTTTTATTACTTTTAATGTGACAAAGTGGAAAAGTAGGAAAAAGCAAACTTTTCATGGACAACACCATGTGGTAGGTCTTGAAACGTTGTGTCTTCTCTAGAAAAAAGAAGCATTAACAATATTTTAAAGAAAAATATTGCGAGAAAACTTTGGATACTTACACTAGAAAAAAGTTACATTAATAATTTGTATTGTATTCTAAAAAAACTGATTGATAATTAATTATTGTTATTGGCAACATGTAAATTGCACGTATTAAATTTCGCCCTATCACAGTTAACTATGATCTGTCGTACCTGTAAGAAATGACTGTATAGAATCGAGATTTAAAAAAATGAGACGTTGTTCATGGAGCATTGCAAACAGTAGGCACTAAATATACATTAATTTAATAATAATTGGTATCAAATTTGTAATATTAACGCTGTCATTATCATCATATATCTCATCGGTACGATTTTATATCTACTTTCTAGCCAACTTTTGAATCATTCAAAATTCTACATATATTAATACATTTCCTTTGACTTTTCCTTGTATTCCGGTGGTTATTTATTATTGTGTATTTTTAGGCATTTATTTGGACATGAATTTTATTTCAATGCTATACAGTCATCGGTGTTCGATACAATATCTCGCGGTGAACTATGTTACGGCCAACTGCATATTACGTACGTTTGTTGGACACATTATATGTTTCAAATATACCAATTCAAGATTTTGGAGGAACCTTGGTCCTAAATACTAGGTTGCTATTGAAACTGTATTTTATATTCAGTTTTATTCAATATGTACCTAATGGGAATACCTACAGTTTAACAAATGATCAAAATAAATTATGTCTTTCATGTAGTAATTATTTAAAAAATGATTATACCTATAAGTAGAATAACTTAATATGTATTCAACAAAAATGTATACCATGTGCTTACGTGGTAGTATAAATAATTTAGGAACATAAATAATTTTTTACATTTATAAAATATAATAGTTTGTGCCTACCCTACATCTAACTTCTGACAAAAGCCAAAAGAGGGCTCTCAGACAAAAGATCATCCTTATCTCTTTCTCACACCTCATACATCCGTAAGGACGTCTCCCATTTACTGCACCTAAACTTATTGTGTCATGCTGAGTCTCACCGTAAAATATAACTGCATATGGAAACTACGTACATCATTCAACCAGTTTCACAATGTGTATATATGCAGTTTTATATTTCCGGTTGCGATTTGCCTAAAGTTCGTGCATGTATCACAGGGTTTCGGTTACTCACATCAGTGCACACGTCTGGGATGCATTATTGCTCTCACCTGCTCGTGGTATAGGATCACAAAACATCTCGCCGTCTCTTTCTTTTAACTGTTTTAAGGGTTAAAATTTTATCTCTATCACACTCAGTTTAAAAGTGTGTAGACAGCAAAAAATAGGGTGACCATTTTTATATTCTAACGAATAAGACAATAATAGCTTATTTTAATCATCGTATTATTATGGATAATATAATCAGATTCCAATTTTGTTAATAAACACTATAACTACTAACTAATAACATTGATACGACAATTATATAAAATAACAATATTTAATACATAAAATAGGTGTTTCAAGTAAAGTTTTTATCTGGCCATTCAATAAACAGTGAGAGTAGCCAATAATTAATATTAATAATAAAAATATAATGGTTTTAATTTTGCGGTAATTGATACAATGATACATGATTTAAAGAACATGAACGTTCGCTGTTTGAATTTTTAGAATTAATTATATGAAATCGTTCTAATGATTGATTTACAGCCCGAAGCAGGTGTCAATATAAAAAATCAAATCTACTTTTGTAAATCTAGTTAAATGACTGTACGGAGACTGAATTATTCAACTACTTACATGATAATTTTGAGTGTAGCATTATTTTTATTGAAAATAAATTATTTTGATATAGGATAGGTGCGCAAATCGATATTAGTATAGGAGGGCCCATTTAAAGGAATTAAGGCGGCTAATTCCAAGAAGCGATAAGTCCATATTTGGTGAGAATTGAGAAAAAAATACGCACGTATTCTTTGTATAATTTTACACAATATGACGTATTGAGTGAAGTCCGTGTTTCATATTATTTAAATCATGGTTGACTTTGCGCGTGCTTACGTCAACCAATAAGGAAACGTTCAATATTGTAAATAACGTCTCCCATGCTGTAGCATCCAGTAAACTCATGACAGTGGCATGGAAATGTGTGCCTTAATGTGTACGAATAAATTAAAAAGTGAGGTACAAGTAGCGCTACGTCCAATTTTATTTTGTCTATACTTATTACATTTAAGAGTTTATCAGCTAAAACAAATTGCCATTTCGTTCTAATTTCGACATATAATACAACGTAAAAAATAATCTCACGTTAAAACAAATAATTGAAGATTGAATCATAAAAACGTTGTTTCCCGCAAATATCGAATTGTGGACTTGTCGCTTTTTGTAATTAGACGCCTCAATTACCCATAATCCTTTACAATTGACATTTAAGATGGCGAGAGGGGGTGGGGTTAACAAAATCTAGCAGGTGCCACTGAATTCCGCATTTACCCCACGGGTCGTCGCAGTTTTCTGGATACATATCTCATACCCAGACACTCCGCACTTTGAGTAGTGAACGCCTGACCTGCAGCTATATCCGCCTACGAGTTAATGTGACCTAAGTATAATTATTAGGATCGTTAGTGTCAAAATTACGTACTAAGGTAAGTGCTTATGTAATTAAATCACATTTCAAAAATACGCAATATTTTATATTAAGAGCATACCTCAGTGAAACGGCAAATAATTTTCAACTACAATAGGTGCGATGAAATTTTGGACTCGCTGGCAATCGGAGAGCGAAAGTCGAGCTGTGAACACGTCAATTTGTTGCGTGATGGCGACGGGGGTATTAATTCTTAAATCGTGTAAAGATGACTAAAAAACGTTACCCAATTATTTGAAAAAGGAAACATGTCAAATAATATATTATTATTGTTACTAATAGAACAATAAACAGAACATTATTGGACGCATGTTGAATTTTTATGACAAATTATGTTTTGTTCTGCACCCGTCGTTTGCACAATATCCGCGTCGCGTAGTCACGATCGTTTTAGACCGTGCCCCAGCTGAAGTATAATAGCCTTAAATTATATTACAGCACGTATTTTATATATTATTATATTATGTCAACGTAGCAAACAAAGTCAAGTCTCAAGCTATATAAAAAAATATTGATGTTATCAACCATCTCAATTTCATTTCTAAACAATAAATTTATAAATTAAGTTTAATAAACTACATAACCTATTTATTTATTAATTAATAGTATATGAATAAGTAGGTTAAAACCAAAGGAGCTTGTCCCTCTCTGAAACGTTCAAATTAAACTGAATAACAAATTGAATTAAGAATAATGATCAAAGTACCGAAATATACTCATTTAATACAATATAATATAACTTATAACTTACCTAAAAATCTGTAAGAAATATGTACTTAATTATTTTATTCTCCATTTTGCTGTTAATCTACTCATATATATCAAATTTAATTCATTACTGAATTATGAAATTATATTAGATACTTAGGAAGACTACCTAAACGGTACAATTACTTTATTGTAAATTGTTAGTATAATAATATATTGGTACTACATCGATGATTGCAAACTGATCGCATCGTTGTAAAATTATCAATGAATAATTATACAATTATCTATGTAAGTTTTTATACGTTAGTAGTAGGTATAAAAAATGTTTTATATTCGTTGGTTTCTTCCTCACTTATAAAACTCAACCAATTATAAAAATAGCTGAATTCTCTCTTTTTGTTATGTTATTTTCATGAGAATAATATATCTATCTTTTTCTTGCTTTCATCAGTACAAAGAGATAATAAGGACAAAAAATGCACACGACAGCTGCTCCTCAGTTGCATGACAGAAATAACATATGGCTGCCAAAAAATCATAAAAATGCACCCACATAAATCTTTATGATTTATAAGCTGAAGATTCCAATTGTGTTTTTATATTCATATATAATTTTACCCTATTTTCGGGAAATTATAGTTTTAACGTGTGGATAAATTCAGTTAGGTCGGAACTAATACTCAGGTAAAACAGTGAAAGTGTTATTCAAACGATCAATCAATTAAAATGACTATTTTAAGTAACCAATTTTTCAAGTGGTTCTAATTAATGTTCCTTGATAACAGAAGTATCATATTTCATAATTATATTATAATATAATGAGTACGTCAGTAGATTGTGTATCTATATATATATATATAGTGTAAGTAATATTAAACCAATTAAATCACACTATTTCGAAAACATTTTTTATACAGTACTTAATATTATAATGTATATATTTTTATTTATTTTTTTGTGATAGTTGATTGCAAAAAATATGCATACATATTGAAAGATTCACCTGACAAAATCTTAATGAAATGATTGAAATATGTTTAGATATTTTTTATCATCAAAAAATACAAAATAACAAGTTCATTTGGACCTTATAATTATTCAGTTATGTCTAATTCATCACTGAATGAGTGTTCGCAAAATTGTAGAATGTATCATTCGTTTAATTGAAAATGCAATTTTTTTATGGCATCAGAAACGTACAAACGTACAATTTTTTTTTCGGATTTTTTTTTCAAATCTATGAAGTTCCATTATCTGAATGCTTAAATTAAACCAATCCCGCAGTTATGGGATCGGCAAGACTAATCCCTTAATCCCGGAATAAAATACTGACGTAATTACAATACAATCATATGTGTCGCTAGATTTCAAAATCAGCCAAGTCCATAATGAATGAATATTATGAGAAAAGCAGCTTTTTTTTCTCAAGTACATATTCACAAGGGTGAAAGTTTATAGTATTTCGATTACAGAATATTTTCAATTAATAAATTCCACATTTTGATAATGCAGAAATGTTAGAAAGCAGTAGTTATTCAACAATTCACAAAAAAGTAAAAAATACCTTAAAGTGGACTTAGCTGATTTTGAATTCTAGCAACAGTTATACCTAAGTAATATATTTTAAATTTATCTTACCTTTGTGATGTCTGAAATGGTGTTTCGATTTGCCGTACGTCGCACAGCATGGTTGTTCATAATAAAAATTCCAAGAGTTGTCATAGTCAGCCGGTGAGAAGAAAGGCACCACATTTGTGTTACTGCTGGTCTGCCAACCTGCGCCCATAACGAGCGAGCAGCCCATCATCAGGAGTATGAGTCCGTGGACGAGAATCATCATGATGTTATCCATGATTGACTTCAGATCCAGTACACAAAATGATGAATGAGTTGTTCGAAACAATTTGCCACTGGCTACGTCATCACTTTTCACGTTCTATATTTAAAACTTATGTCTAAAAGTAAAAATGCACTTTTTAGTGAACGAAAAAAAAAATAAACTAATAATGTTTATGGTAACTGTTCTCACATTTCGTTGGGTTTATATTGTCAATCTAGAACAAAAAAAAAATGCCTATTAATAATAACGAATTTATTAAATTTATATTATTAGCAAAACTCACAAATGAACAAACTCATTTTATTTTTACGTAATTGTAGAAACAATATTCTTCATTTATGTTTATAATAAAGTTATTAATATATTATTCACATATAAATTAACTACGGTAAGAAAGTACTCTAGTTATTAATTGCACCATTGATTTAGCATACAGGATAGATTTTTAATTCAATTTTCATAGCTTTGGCGCGAAAATAATGTTTGACATTTCGTAAGTCAACAGGAGTCCGCCTATTGGAAATAGCTTAATTGCTTTGTCTGCAAATCGGCTAACTCCACTTACGAAAATTGTTCAGGATGGAGAAAAAACTTAATATTTTAACTTTCGAGCAGAATTTAACATTTAAGTGGCGAAAAAGATTTAAAACTTATACAGTGTGTAACATAATCAATTGATTAGAAATTTTAAATGGTTACATGAAATTTGTACGAAAACATTATGCATGAACAAAAATTGGTCGAATGGAATTTGAATTGAGCAATGTAATGCGACAATTTGTATGAATTTAAAATATAAGTTTAATTTAAACGGTTGAATTTGAAATTTGAAAATCAGGAATTATTTCTAAATAAATAATAGATACAAATTAAGATGCGTAGTTCCTTTTAAGTCAAAATAAATGCTACCATTTTTTTAATTGCATACAAATAACCACTGTACCAAAGTCATGATTTATTATATTTCCATTTGGTTTGATTTTTTTTCTGCCATATGTGGATAGGCCTAATGATTTCAGCCAATTTTCTTACGTAAAAAAATATCATACATACGTAATTTTAAATGCCGCAAACAAAAAAAATATATTGATTATTATATAAGTACTAAATTTTATTACTTATATAAAATTTGTCAAAATGTAATAATGTTATTTATAATTATTGCCTTATTTGGTAGAATTTATGCGTGCGTAAAAATGTTATGCAAAATAATACGTTTCATTTGTGAGTTTATTTACAGTTTACGAAAAAATAACGTTCAATAAAGAACGCCCACTTCAGGAATACACAAAATTTAATGGTCTTTTGATATCTTTGAAACATTTTAATATCGTAAAATGAGTTTCTGAGTCGTTGAATAAAGACGAAAAAGTTATCGCTTATAAAGGTCAAGCCTTTAATGCTGTTGGAACAGATTCAATTTAATTCCTAACGAAAGAAGGTTTGGTAAACGTAATTTATGTCAATTTGATTACTTTAACTCTTAAATGCACGGTGTTGCATGTTTGTATCAAACCATATTACATATATTTTTTTTGTTTGAATGAAATTGTATTTAAAAACTTACAGTTCTCTATAAATAGTGAGCAACATGAACTTACAACATAGTTATAGGTTTTATTCATAGGTGGCAATGCTATTTTATAATATTAAAAAACATTAAAATTAATCGATTATAAAGAGTATACGGCATAAAGCCCACCAAAAAAGCGTTCGGTGCGCTCACTACTGAGTAGGCCCCCTCCCACCTGCGCATTGCCCTTTACCTATGTAATAAGGGGCTCAAGGAGCACAAAATAATTATTATTATCAGCGTCTATCATAACAAAGCAATAAAAATATTATTAAATTTCTCGGGGCTTGTAATTAATATCGGACACGCAATAACTAAACAAAGAGTTCACTGTTCCTAAATAATGGCTTCTCGCCCGTTTTATCGACGACGCTTCGAGGAGCGTGATTTTGCTTGCCGTGTTCAATGAATGGACTACGTTGTATTTTCGTTAATTCGTATCGCCGAGAAGCCAAAAAACGATGACTTATGGGGCAGGCTGACACAATGCGTCGTCAAATCCAGTGTGCGCTGGCGTATTTGATTACGTTGTATTTTCGATGATTTACACGCCACTTGTGAAATTTTGCGCGAGAGCCCCACTTGCTGCGTTAAGTGGGTTTTACGCCTAATAGTCACTGTCCAAGCCAATTATTGTCGTAACCTAAAATATAAAATTGTTCAGGAAGATAAAAAAAGCTGTGGGCATTGGATGTATTTATTATTTTATATACGAGTATATTATTTCATTACTTAATAAGATTTTTTTTTATTGATACACCAGTGGCTTACGTTTGGGGGTAACATCATTTGGCTGGAATATTTTTTGTCATGTTACGCTTAAAAAATAGTTTTAATTATTTTGATATGAAATATTTTTTTGGGATTTACGATACTTGGCCAGTTTGTGTAAGAGTGTGCAGTCAGCCCATTGCCATCACAATTTTACTTGGGAAAAGTGTGGTTTTAGAGTTTGGACAATTGCCTTGTAAAATGATGATTATAATAAAATTCCATCAAATTGAACTAAATAAATAGTTGTACAAATAATAAAAACCACAATTATTTTGTAAGCACATTTTTCTTCCAAAGACAATTGAAAATTTTTAATAAAATTTCATTCACACAAAAAAACGAATATTACGGTTTGTAGCTGACTCACGCATTTACGGGTTAAGGTGAATATTAAAGAGAAACTAATGAATAATAAAGAAATGTGATGAAATGAAATCTGTCAATATATTACTCGTAAATCTCAAACGTGGGTATCATACATAACAATTTTTGACAGGTATATGATTAATATTGTTTAACGTGGATATATTTAAAACTTGGTTATTAATAAATGACAATATTATATACATATATTATCACCTAAATATCGCTAATAAATTACAAAAAATCTAATAAAATAGTTAAGCTCTTCGAGTAAGAATAATTTAGTATTAAGTTTTTATATATATTATTACGCAGCGTTGAAGGGTGGAGGTAGGCTGTTAGGATCCGACATAAATAGTGCACACTAAATTTTATCAGTTAAACGTATTTGAACACATTGAACTGAGACTACTATGTTGTGTAGATAGTGTTTATTAGTTTTTAAAAATCATCATAGTTTAGATATGCTATGGGCGATCCAATTAAAATAGTGTACATTTTTTCGGTCATACCAATTTATTTTCATTGAATTAAGAATATAGTGTTATGGTATTATTTTTGGTTATTTTTTTTTTATTTCATTGAACCATGGCTAAAACAAACCATCATCGATAAAGCATATTCTCCTGTCTATAAAATAACTACAATTATGTATGGTTATGAATAATTTTAGATATTTTATAAATACTTAAACGAATATTTTTTGACTATTATCTATTATAGTTAAGATTAGGCGGGGTTTCATTAAATTATAAAAACTAACAAACATTTTCTACACAATGTCTTACTTAAATGAAAACATATGTATTTGACTGAAAAAGTTTAGTGTGCACTTTTTATGACGTCTATCGTATCTTATCAGCCTACCATCACTCTTTGCCACTGAATTATTACGTCATAAAGACAATCGTTGTCTTCTTTATAACTAAAAAAATCTAAATAATAAATTATTTTTGAATCTCTGTACTTAATTCTTTTCACCTAAATTTCAATTTCAATTTCAAGACACCCTCAAAGTAATTTCGACTGTGGAAAGGAAAAAGGGCGTAATCCACACGAATCAATAGGAATATTAACAGAAGGCACAAAAACATTTTCTCTCATAGTTAAAATACAAAATAGACATAGCCTTGAGTCCATGATAATTAATAATTTGGTTTTTATATTCCCTAGCTGATATTAATTATTATTGAGTTAAATATAAAAACAACCAAAAATGATGGTTAAGTCGTTTTTCCCATGTCACCTCCTTTTTTTAATAATAAATCGGCATTTGCAGCTTACATCCTTTAGACACAGTGTGTATTTTTGTCATCTACAACGTTATTATAATATTGTAATAAAATCTATTTTGAAAAAACTGAGGGTTACGCCCTTTTTCCTTTCTATGGTCAAATTGGAGAATAAAAATCCTAATAATATCATATAATCAACTTTGTTGAAAAATTAACGTTCAGTGCATTTTCCCTATTTACTTGCATATTTCGTAATAATTATAATTATAATATTCTCTCGACAATTGATATACTTACTAAATATTAAATAGTTACCGATATATAACACATAAGTAGAACTACGTTCAACAGACTTTACATTATTTGTATTGCTACATTCACATCATGAATATGTAGAATCTGCTTAAATATAAATAAAACATCGAAATGCAATCTGTGTTTCGTAAACAAAATTGCATTAATTATTGAAGGTTCAGTCAGTAAATTTTTCCCGCGGCGCAAGAAGATAATGCATTTTTACAGAGGGGTTTTCCCGTTTTCATGCATATTACAAGCACTGCGATAGTTCAAATCGTTCGTTTGGTCGTTTTCTGAGCAGCATTTACGAAAATTTATTCCGTAAATATTCACAACTGACAAAAAAGCAAATGTAAAATTCGCTAAAAATCGTGGCCAAATAATAGACGACATAGTAGAATTTTTTGTTTCACATAAATAAAGCTTCCATATTTTGTAAATAAGTTCACTATATAACAGATAAAATTTTTCAATTTTGACTAAACTTACGTATAATGTGATTCGATCCCATCTATAAATATATTTTAAACCACACTTATGTGATTATAATTCTGAAGAATCGATTATAATTTTCTAATAGTTCGTCTATCGGCATTTTCAATACCTCTGGTATTCAAGCAGTTCAGGCAACGAACTTTCTGTGTCGAGTAACCAACACGTATTTTATTAAATTTGTATACATGTATCTTTTTAGAATACAATTCATAACTTGCTTTTCCCTCAACCACCCGTCACGTCTCCACATCCGTTATGCAGGCATATACCGTGGCGAAACGAATGCTAGGCGCTCTTCAAATTTGTGCCGAAGGTGTCCCAAGAGCAATTACGGTCATATTACGGTCAATTCTTTTTTTTATGTTTCAAATAAAAATGAAAGCTAATTAAATTTCTTATAAAATTGTTTCTATACATATTTGTCAAATTCTTAACGGTTTCCGAGATATAAGTTATAGAAAATCGATAATTGATAGCCAACGAGCAATTAAAGGGCAGTGGGCAGTAGAGGAGACAGTTGCTAGAGTATCGCTATCAATAACGTATATCTCGGAAACCGTTGAGAGTTCAACAAATATGTATAAAAACAATTTTAAAGGAAATTTAACAAGCTTCCATTTTTATTTGAAACATTTTTTTTCTACATGCACCGTTTCCGAAATATAAGCGAAAACCCAAAAAAATGGGACCTTTAGACCCCCCTCCCGCCTTTAGCTCACCTCCCAGGGGCGGGAACTTTTAGTATGTTTACCTACTAACTACTCCTAACAAAGTCCTGAAGTCAAAATTTCCCTCCACTCTATAAATAATAAAAAAATAAACAAATATTCCATGCACTCTACAATATATTCATTGACTGGACTACAACACTGGTATGTATGTACATATTTTTGGACCAGTATTACTGTGAACCAGCTCTGCTAGTCAACTAACACACTTATGCGAACCCGGAGACAACACAATTTCAACTTTCCACCGTCAAATTGCATTTGTTTATTTAACTCAGTTACGTAGTCGCCAAGAGGAGCTTTTTCGAGCTTCGGAATTGGTGCATAATTAACTTTGCGAATAATAAGTACTAGAAGCAATAATAACTAGTTGCACAATAATTATTATTACCATTACTGTGTCGTGGCGTTTGCCGCTGTAAATTCTGTTTAAACTGTGTGTAATTGAATTCAGAGTGTTGAAAATCGTTTTAACATCAGAATACTAAATTTTGCAAAGTAGTGCCTTGAAAACTATTTTGACCTACATAGTAATAATTATATCAGAGAGCTATTATTATTACAATTGTATAACGAGACTAACTAGAATTCGCACGAAACTTTATCCATTTAGGTATTATTGTAATCGGGAAATAATAGCTGGAAGCAAATCTTGCAATCGATTTTTAAGAAACTTCCCGACTAGCTAGACATTTGAAACTTTTAGAATAAATCAGAACACGATGCCAATACATTCTTTTAAACTTTAAGCCATCTTTAATTAGAATTGAATTCATTTTCAGTTAATTCTGTTTTGTATGAAAAGTTATTTCGGAAGAAATCCGTAATCTAATCCACTATTATTGGTTACTAAGGGGGTGGTCCTAGCAACTAAATTATTAATATATACGTGCGTTACTATGGAAATCAAAATGACATTTCAGTATTCTATATTTGTTCGTTTGTTGAAAAATAGCAAAAAAATGATTTATCCTAAATTATTAATACATAGAATTGTCAAGTTTATATGATTCAACAGAAAATTTAAAAACGTGGTATATAAAAAGTTCTTTTTATCTTGTAATTATTTAACTATGAATTCTGAGAAATAAATAAGTCATTTGTCATAGTGAAATTATTAATAAGGTATATTCTTCAATCATATAATTAGTAATATACAGTGTCGATTTAATTGTGAATTATAATGCAATAAGAAAAAAATAGAACTAACGGTCTCTGTCGATAATATGGTACTCGTCACAAAAACAGTTTTGACATAAACTAACGTTAACCAAACTTATATGTATATAGATTATAAAGAATAGTCTATAAAATAATCGTTCTTCGCATACTGTGTTTGTCCGCAATACACGTAAAACTACCAAAATAATAAAGACATACTATCACGTAAAATTAAAATAGACATGAAACAATAAACAATCATAAAAAACAGTAATGTGTTTATTAACGCTTTCGCTGCTGAAGAGATAATGAGATTTTGCCCCCTTTAAAATGCACGTTAATTACATCGATCGGCCGCCTGGTCATTACGCACCGTGTGCGTCTTCCGCGTCCAAAGTATTAAAAACTAAACTTAGTTGTTGGACGTAATACCAAATTAAAATATGATTAAAAAAATGAACTACTTCAAATGGTGACCCCGACGTGATTTATAGGCCATCCATGGACTGAAACCGTATGCGGTTTCAAACCGTGTGCCATATACTATGCTTATTTTTTCTGTTCATGGAAACATATTTTCACAAAGTATTTTATAAGCATCTGATCGTATCCGTTTATGCCATACATTTATAATTACAAATTTAGTGAAAATATATTTTAATGAACAAAAATCAAGTTTAGTATGTCACACGGATCTAAACCGCATACGGTTTCAGTCCATGGATGACCTCTTAAACACGCAACCTTCAAACTTCACGCTATTTAAATGTGTGGTTTTAGAATTTGGATTTAAAGGATGCGTCGATTTATAATAATATATATTATGGTACTTGGCCTTTATCATGAGTTCGGCTAAATTCACATGATGTTTGGACCCAGGATATGGACCAACTACTTATTTCTTGTAAACAATTTTATTGATACAACCACCACTCATTAGAGTTCCATAATAATGATCTTCTTATGATCGAAAATGGTATATCTTAAATAAAATTAGTGCATTGCCCTGAGTGCGATAGTTATGGGTACAATTCGCGTTCGGTACAAATATTTTTTAATAGAAAGTATGTTTAAAATGTTCAATAAAGAATGCTACATTATTAAATCTTTTGTTTTATGCATCTAAATAAAAATTATTTAAGTAGATACTTGTTCTTTTAAATAAACGATAAATGTTTAAAAAGCTTAAATAATAAGCTTAAAAAGCTTGTTGAATTGAATATGTTAGTTAGGTAATAGTAATGCAGTAAAATTATTAATAATATCTTCTTACTTAATTCATTTTATGAAACTACCAAAAGCTACTCACAGTTTTTTTGTACAATATTCGGTAAGCGGTGAGCGTCTATCTACAAACGCTATAATCACGTCATTATACAATAATAAATTACAGTCACGTTATTAATGTATTATACATACGAAATATATTCCGATGTTGTATTAAACGTTAAGCCGATTCGAGAAATGCGTGTCTCTTCGAATCCGGTAGTATATTAAATGAAGATTAATTCGATTGTAATTGGCCTTTATATTGCGAGGCAACGATGAAATTTCAACTTTTGGAACATTTCAATAATGAATTTAATGTCGGACTAAAAATGCGTTAACTTAGAAATAATCTGCCTGATAATTCTATCGTGATGACTACTGATATGAAAAAAAAACAGTAATCGTGGTGTTTGAATTAATGTATGAATATAATACTTTCGATAAGACTTCGGCCCGTTTCAGACGAGACACCGGTGTCGCGCTCGTATGTAATAAGGAGGCCTTTGTATTCGAATAAAGGGTCTATTGTATTATGTTTATGAACGCCCCAGAGCTAATGAGTCCACGCGTGTCCGGTACACTTTTCCGTCGGCCGCTACATTTTCAAGCCGCCGATACACCTGTTTTTATTACCGCAGCCAGTTTTATGTTCTAATTTACAACGAGAAATTATGCGTTGACTCGTTAGCTCTGGGGCATTCATAAACATAATACAAAGGCCCGTTTATTTGAATACAAAGGCCTTCTATATTATATAAAGCGCAACACCGGTGTCCCGTCTGAAATGGGCCTTAGTTACTTTTAACCTCTACCGTACTATTTAAACTGTAAATGTGGTTAATAATTTAATTATAAGCAATATTGTAACCTTCATAGTTAGTGATTCCATTAAGATGGAAGCGTTTCAAGAAATCGATGTCCATGTTACTTCGCCTGATGATTTTTAATACATCGATTCTCAAAGCTGTAAAGGTCTCGACTTTTCAGCTTTGAAAATCGATGTCTCCGTCGAATTTTAGGGATACACTGGTAAGACCGCGATACATACACTCGAGTTTATGAGTGGACACGATAGCCCTCGGTGATTGGAGTAATCAAGAAGAGACGTTTAGCGTGACTGGGATATGTGTTCTAAATGTAGCCAGATAATGCAACACTCTCGCTCCTCCCTAAAGTGATCTACTCAATGCAGGTTTCGCATAGCGGGAGCCGCTAGATGTGGCGGGATCTTGTGCTTGACCTGTGCCCCAATACTGAAGCAGGACAGAGTGAAGTAAGTAAATATTTATTATATATAACCTAATTAATGTCACATAATGGAAAAGGTTAACTGAATTTGACCACATAAAATGTAGATTAATCAATATTACCTATTGTAATATTAAGTTTCTATTAAATAAATTATGATCATCTGTCAATGTTATACAAATATGGCGACATAACAATACTATCATTTTACTATTAAACCAAACGTATGCCACAATAATGGATACTTTCCATATCGTTATCATGCAATATCAAAAAGCACACAATGACTCGATGTGTGCACTGTACATTAATAAAAAATAACCAACCCATTCGAAGCATTTCAATACAATAAAATTCCACGGGAATGAACGCACGTCCCATTAAAAACGTACAGTATCAGTCATCTGATATCGATATGAGAATCAGACAAAGAAAATAAAAGCTCGGAGTATGATAGCTTTTTAGGCCTAAAAGCTCCAGCCGTCGCATACTGAGTTCGGGTTATACGGCCAGCCCTCCCTGTATTATAAATCAACCCTCTAATGTAAAGGAGGGTGCATGCCGCTGCACAGATAAGGCTCGATGACATTTAACAATTTGGCGGTGATATTTCCCGGATATGCACCGCGGACAACGGCCGTCGCTGTGCTATTTCGTTGGTTTGAAATTATATTAAATTGATCATGTGCCACCCTATTTAACAGGAATGCACTGGAGCAAACGTGTTTAAAATCATAATGATAATAAAAATAAAAAAATGTATAAACTACGAAATAATTAACGAACGATTAATAAATAAAAATAAAACCATTTTATGACTTTAACTAACTTCTCCATATTACTCGTACTTTTTGCCTCACTGTACAATTAACTATCGACGAAAAAATTAGAACGCTATTTATTTTTTTAAATTAATATACTAATGCTGTCGTATCCCATAAAGCAATAGACTTCATACTATGCTATTATTTAAAGCCTACCTTCTAAAGAAAAAACAATTTCATATTGACGTATGTATTTAAATGATCACTTATATAATATAAAAACAATTTAATTTTCCAATGACATCTGTCGTATATGTAGTAATATATTATAAATATATTCAGATTACAGAACAATCTGTCAAAGGTTAAATAAATATGCCACAGTGTGTCATCCGTATTTAAAGTATTTATCAGATTATTTCACGAGGAATTCAGATGCTTTTTTTGCATGACGTACTTTATGTCACGTGACCTAAGTATGTCAATCGCAATGTATGCAGTACGGTAGGCTATGATAGCTAAGCCTAAAACCTCTGCGCATAATAGTATTGTCTATAACTGTAACTTAGATTGTTTTTAAAAATAAAAATAGTTTTATCTAAAGATTTTCGATGCGTATAATTAATGTTTGATGGAAAACACGTGATTTAAACTCTTCCCTGAATTTTATGTCGTGAGTGAGTTTTTGAAATTTCATCGAATTAGTGTGTCATTAGTGTATACCTATTCATCAGTAGTTATATCGTATTATCTTCTTATGTCCCATAAGTACTATACCTGACAACTGTACTCTATTTCGCTGAACTCTACAGCCTACCACTTTCCAAAAGTCACCCTTCGCCACTGTCATAAAGTACCTATAGGTAGCTATTTTATAAAAAAATCTTTTAATACATTTTAAAAAAATTCATCAATTTCTATTAGGTATAAGCATCTATGTATTTTTCAATCCTTTTTTCTTTAAGTTATTGAGATTTTGCTAAAGTCTATCAAAGGAAAGAATAACAATTGAAATCGGTTTGAGTTTCTATTTTTAAAATATCGGCAGTCTATAGTGTATTGCAAAATACTAAGTGAAAATTCAGGCATACGTATAAAATCCCATTCACTTTTTCGTTTACTAAACGTATATATGAATATTTTTTTTTATTGAAATTTCGTTTAGTTATCAATTAATTAATATTAGGATTTTTTTTAATCCATGTCATAATAATTGAACCATATCTAATATATTATATGAAAAGTGTGCGTCGATATAATAATCAAATATACATACTTACATGTTTAGGCTTTAGGTTCACTAACACTTTTTAATTTCTTAGATATTATTTAGTTCTCCGTAAAATGTTAGCGTCGAAGCAAGCCTGCAAAAACGTGGCATTTTTTACACTGGTTCGATCGAAGACTTTAAAGTTTAGTTAAATTTGTTTTGTTTAATCATTACAATGAGTAGTTGCCCAGCACAAGTAGGTTTAATTAAAATTTACTACACTAAAAATAATATAATCTACGTTTTATAAAACTATATAATTATGCAGCAGTGGCGAAGGGTGGAGGTGGGCTGTTAACATTCAACATATATAGTGCACACTAAACTTTGCCAGTCATACTTATTAATTGTGTTCATTGTACGAAGAATACAATTTGCTGATGGTGCTGGATAGTTTTTAAAATTCAATTAACCCTATCTAAAGCAAACCATAATAGTTTAGGTATGCTATTGTGGGCACACTTTTTCAGTCATACTTATTTATTTTCGTTGAATTAAGAACACACAATTATTACAAATTTAATGGTGTTGGTTAGTTTTTTTTAAATTTACTAAACCATGCTTAAACCAAATCATAATTGGTAAAAAATATTCTTTAATCTATAAAATATCTAAAATCGTGTATGATTAAATAGCAGAATTATAGATATTTTATAGATGAACTAATATGTCTTGACTATTATCTACTATGGATTGGATTAGACAGTTTATAATTGAATTTAAAAACCAACTAAGTAACACTGTCTTTACGTCATTGTAGTCTTATTTCAATGAAAACAGAATAAATATGTTTGGTAAACAAAGTTTAGTATGCACTATTTATGTCAGATTTTAACAGCCTGACGATACAAAAGTAGGTTTAGTTTAAATGTAGTACCTACACCAAAAATATTATAATCAAAGTTTTATAAAACTGTCTATAAATATAAATGATGATGAAGGTCCGCTTAAGTGTAAAAAGCATTCCTTTCTCGATAGCTTTGGTATGGTAATACCTACAAATTACGAAGAGTGGATTTTAAGCTATGTGCACATGTGAAGATGCTATTATGCGATAAAGATTTTAATAATAATATTTCTCGTTTTATTCGTAGTGCAATTCTACGCAACAATGAAATAATACACCCATCTCATTTACTTTGTGATAATCCCGGCCGTTGCTCCAGCGACGGCGCGCTATTGTGAGGTGGAGAAAGATATCAGACAAGCCCTACCATGTTAAAAATAAGTTTAATTTAAATGCGTAGAGCGGCGATTACTTAAAAAGGGTAGTAATTAAATTATAGTGAGATCTACGCGCTATGACACGTAAATATCACCACGCACTACACATAATTATCTGCGAATCATTCTGAAAAAAAACTAAATGACCATTTAAACATTATAAATTTCACCTTTATACGTAGGTACATTAAAAAATATTTAAAAAAAAATAAAAGTAAAAATGTACAACGGAAAGAAAAGGCGAGCTGCACGCCTAGTACATGAGTCAGCACATCGTAAAGTGCAACAGTTTAGGTCGCTTTTGATTGGTCGATCATTATGCGAGTCACGCATGATAAAGAAACCGATATCCGGCAAGCCAGAAGGTATACTAAAACTGGGTAGAGTTCGTACAAGATGAACTTGTAATACTAGAGGAAAAATTGGGTGGAGACAGATGCTAATGAAACTCCATGATCCACATAGTGCTCTTCCGTCAAGGAGCAGAAGAAGAAGGTACAACTATCTTTCGCTGGACCATCATAATTGTTTTAATTAGTATGACGTTATGTGTTTGGGACCTTTAGCGCTGGGTCGATGGAGATGTGAGGTGCGTAATAAGGTGAAGTATTTAAGAAGAAATTTAATATATTTTTCATAACAATTGGGGTAGTCAGTATAAAGGAGAAAGTTTTTTGTGTTTTTTTAATTACAGGTATTTTTTTTAATTGACGGTTTGAAAACGTTTTAGTATATTTAGTGGAATTGGTAGCTTTTAATAAATTAATAATATATATGCGTAGGGAGTGTTTAAATTGTTTGAACATAAACAAATTATAATATATTATTGTTCTGGCTAATATATTGTTATATATGTGTCGCTAGATTTCAAAATCAGCCAAGTCCATAATGGATGAATAGGAGAAAAACAGTTTTTTGTTTTCTCAAGTACACAGTCACGTCGGTGAAAGTTTATACTATTTCGATTATAGAATATTTAAAATTAATAAGTTTCACATTTTGATAGTGCAGAAATATTAGAAAGCTGTAGTTCTTCAGCAATTCACAAAAAAGTCAAAATCGCCTAAAGGTGGACTTGGCTGTTTTTGAAATCTAGTGACACATATAATTGTTTTGCAATTATTCATTTAAATTATTATTATTCACTTTATTGTGTCTTCTTGTAGTTATAATAGTATGTAATAGGCGGCGTTTTTACAAGTGCTGCCCTGATAAATTAATCTCAAACATCACAAGTGTGAATCTTGCTACAAGTTCATGTGCATTAGTTTTACACGCAGTATTTTCTAATAAAACATTACATAATAAGTCATAGCATACCGCAATAGTGTCTTCCCACTTCACCAAGAATATACTGTAATAGTTATTATAAAAATCTACTTATATTATTATATTGTTTAGAATACTAGATTATTATTTTTATTGTAAAGTCATCACTCAACTGCGTTCAATCAGCATTTAATATAAATTTAATACATTAATAATAACACAGTCGCTTAACTATCGAGGGATCTTCTCTGAAATACGATTTTAATAAAGGCAAACTGCACGCACTGACTTTGAATAAATGCACCGACATCTTTTGTTATATATTATGTCCTTGGTACTAGTGAATAATGAAACATACATATTAACAAAATGAAGATAATATACTTGCGCACACTTTTAAATAGTTTTCGAACCCTAGACAGGTTGGTTAAGAAAACTATTTAAAAAAAATCAGGGGTTAAATTCTGTCTGAAAATGAGAATACAAATAGATTACGTAGGTAGATACATTTCAAATACTAAAAAATGTGAATTATTTTAAGTCGGGTATACGTACAAGCTTTTGAAAAAAGCTTACCAATTTTGTCTCTTTTTCAATTTCGACGAAATAAATATAACAATCGAGCAATACAAAGTACATTTATAGGTAGGTTGTAAAAAAATATATATTTTATTATTTCAGTCCCTGTTTGACGAATGTTTTTTTTTAAATACAAGAAGCTTTTCTAAAATTCGAATATTATGGAGTATTTTATTATCAAATGTATTTTATTCATTCAGTTAAAAATAACATACGAAGGTAACTCGATTAATTTAATATATAAATAATCTTTATGACTTGTAATTAATTTATTAAAGCCAGTAATGGTTATCGTCTATCTTTTTGATGCATATAATATCAGTACTGAGTGATTGATGTTTAAGATTAATGAAAGCTTAGATTTACGTGACAATCGTGGTAAAATTTAATTTATTGTGAAATTCATAATAATTGCTTAGAATTTACTGCTATAGAGTATTAATTCAATTCAATTCATTTATTTTAAATATTGTGGGCATTAAAAATTATAAGTTTAAAACGTTCATAACATGACTTTTAGATACAACTAAATATTATTAAAACAATATTAGGTACATAATAAAAGAGATAGATTCTACAGTATAAATGTGTAAATACAAAAAATTATATAGGTACAAGGAATTACACCGGATGAGTTAAGCAGACCCTATTTTAAGAATTTATAAAATAACGTCCACCTATATTCATCCTCACGTAGATGGAATATATCAATATCCGAAGCGATTTGGTTGAACAGAGTTATTGCCCTCCCAATTGGCATCACCAATGGCAGGTTAGTTCTGCTCCTCGGGAGAACAAACAACCGATGCTCCCGATTTCTAAGATAGTTATCAGGGACACACAAGTCAATACTACCAAGAATGGCAGAGTTCTCATTCACACCACGTATAAGTCGAAAAAAATACGTGGCCAAATATTGATATCTTCTAGCACTTAAACTACAGTATGTAAGCATACCTAAGATAATGTCAGTTGGATAAAGCCACGGATAGTATCCATATAACCTCAAATAGAGGAGTCTCAAAAATTTGTTTTGAACTCGCTCCACCATAAGGTCATATTTCAACTGATGCGGGGCCCAAACAATCGACCCACTCTCTAGCCGGCTTCTCACTAAGGAATAATAAAGAATTTTTAATACAGTAACATCTGAAAAGACCCGGGAAGTACGCAAGACGAAGCCCAACATTTGTAGCGCCTTTTTACAAATGATAGCAATATGACCACTAAATGACAGCTTACTGTCAAACGTTATGCCAAGATCCCTTACAGATGGTATTCGCAAAAATAATACTCGCGAGGCTCTGGTAAACGATAAAATATTGCATTTTTTAATATTGAAGTCCAGTTTGTTACGCCTGCCCCAATCTAATATATTATTTATATCAAGCTGGAGTTGACGACAATCGTCCAAGGTGACAACTTCCATGAAGAGTTTCAGGTCATCAGCGAACAACAAAAACATAGATTAATTATTTACGTTCGTCAAAGAACCTATATTATGGAAAATAGTCAAAATTCTTTAATATATACATAAACCCTAATATTATTCTTAACAATAAAAAGTATTATTTACTCCAACTTATAATGCAGGAAAGCTTAGAAGAAACAGGAACAGAAGTGTAGGATGAAGGAGATTTTCTTTGCTATGTAACCTCCATAAGTGGCTCAATGTTAAAGGCGTTGGAGGTCTGATATGACTGGTTTTCCAGGATATGAAGGTGTAGGAACTGCAAGTTGGTTGCTTACCTTCGATAGAATATGGCATCAAAAGAAAAGGTAAATATTTATATACAAAATTTCTAATTATCTATGTAAAAAATAAAAAAGGTAGATTTATATATACTGTAACCTCAAGACTAAAGTCATTTTCCAATAGACGGAGAGCCACAAAACGAGATATCTAAGGGAGACGTCAGTGTCTTTAAAAAAACAAAGTTTTTAACGTCAAATTAGTTTATTTATATGAAGATTTCACATACCAATAAAAAATATTGAAATTATGATTTAAAACAGTTTTATTTAAGAATACAGAAAGGGAGGCTCAGGATAAGAAATTGTAGCCGTCGAAGAGAGAGATGGCAGAGCTTCTGCACGATTACATAGTAAATTTAAAATAGAAAGGTTTCACTCATTCAAGTGACAGCTGAGTGGAGCACAACCATTTTGTTTTATCAAGGCGGGCTTAACGGCACATATGGTAATCCAAGAAAAGCTTTTTTAATCGATAGTAAAATATATGATATTTAAAAATTCAAATCTCCAATTTTTTGTCATATTAAATCCCAAAAATAATGCCTAAGAACAGTTAAAAATGGGATGAGGTTTTATTAATAATTTTGTTATCACCCCAGATTGCATATTGTACATTAAAAAAAATAGTAATACGTTTATAGTTTGACCGAAATTTTAAAAGGTATGGTGGAAATAAATGCGGAAATAAAATTATTAATGAAAAAGAAAAACTTAAATATTCATTCAGAATTGACATTTAAATATAACCACGACTTATCGTGATGAATGAATGAATGAAAGAGGTCGATTTCATTTGAAAATTTGTAAGGCAAACACGAATCAATGTAGAGATACAATGAACCCGGCCCGGTTAAAATTTTGACGAAAACTTCCCAAAACGGAATCGCAGAACCAATAATTGAGTTGTAACAGTCTGGAGGTCCCTTGTGGACACAAAGTTAAAAGGATAAGCCTTGCCAATTAGTCTTGACTGGGCTGGCCATATTTTACTGAGACATAACCGGGATATTTATTTACAAGTCAGTATTTATTTTATTACATTGATACAGGTCCCAAAAGACTCGTTCAATTATAATGATTGTGTTTTGCTAATATATTATTATTGTTTATCAATTAGTTTAAACCTCAGAGTGAAAATATAAGTAGAGGGTGACTATTGTTCGGCAAAATAAAATCGTGTTGCTCTCGTGTAACGCGCAGTAGAACCTCAATTTTTTTACAATGAAATTTTATACCATCATGCCGATTCTCAGTATGACTACCTAATTTAAACATAACATAGTTAAACATAAATTATGTTCTACCAAATTAAGTAAAAATAATTACCATTAATTTTATATTCAACACAAAGACAATAAATTTCAGTAACACGTGCTTGCAGTTTTTATTAAATAATATAATCATTCAAATCAATATTTACCGGCGACGCTTCCAAGCAATATTTTATTCAGCCGTAGAAATATAGTGCATACAGATTCAAGTCCCGTCGGGTGTCGTATTTTTTTCTGCTAAAAGATTTTGTCTAGTATATATATGCATGAGCATTCTCTGTACCTACTGAGTAGCATGACGATGATAATTACAAGATAAAAAGAGCTTTTTATATACAACGTTTTTAAATTTTCTGTTGAATCATATAAACTTGACTTGACTAGCTTAAACGATCAAAAAAAATTGTACTTGATAGAAATAATACTGAAATGTCATTTTGATATTCATATTGATTTCCATAGTAACGCATGTATATATTAATAATTTAGTTGCTAGGACTCCAGACCCCTAGTAACCAATAATAGTGGATTGGATTACGGATTTCTTTTCCGAAATAACTTTTCATACAAAACAGAATTAACTAAAAATGAATTCAATTCTATTTAAAGATGGCTAAAAGTATTAAAAAAATGCATTGGCATCGTGTTCTGATATATTCTAAAAGTTTCAAATATCTAGCTAGTCGGAAAGTTAGTTAAAAATCGATTGCAAGATTTTTACCGGATAAACAACCACCGGACAAATAAGAATACGACCTAATAAAAACGTTGTAATAATATAACGTTATAGTGATGAGTATAAAATTGAGATTCTACTTTTGTCATATGCAATGAAAACTGCTTCATACATACGGATTATTGCTTTTAAGTACCATATTTAAAATTTAAACCACGGTAATTAGGCACAATATCAATGCTTTACATTATATAGCATCATACCACAGTTTCTAGTTACAAATTTAGTTTTCACATTGTTTGATTAACTATTTATTAAATTTGGTTTTAGTTGGTTATTTGCAGTTTGTGAAAGTACCTACAACAAAAAAATGCAATCTAAACAAATGAGTTTGTCCCAACTTAAAGCGGACGCGTGATCACACTAGTCTCAGCGCTTTACTAAAAGCAAGAAAACGAGAAATTTTCCCTCTCAAAGGAGAAAGCAAAACCATATATTTACACGGAATAATTCCATCTTATTACATATTTACTTTGAAAATATGAATATAGCGCTTATAATGCGGCAGGGGGTGATTTCACCCTTCCTCCTACCCCGCCACCATGTTTCTTCATTAAATCTTTCGAGTTTCCCTGAAATGTTCAGCGAGCAAAGTGGAATCGCGCAAAATGAGGGATAGACAATTTATGGCTATTCGAACATGAGACATTGTCAGCCTGATACATTTGGTTATATTATTATGTTAATTGTGCGTAGTACATTTCACCATACCATAGTTTACCATGAGCTCTCCTATTGGAAAGAAATGACCACATAGCATTGACATCGAAAAAATAACGCGTTTTTCGTGAAGCATTTCAAAAAGTAATGTTCAAATTGTATTAGATTCAATAAGAACATTCATTTTACATAAATAATTGGTATCAAATATCTGCTAATAATGACGGTCTCATTATTAACAGATATTTATAGACTTGATACTTACGAACACATACTTGTTTAACTACTTTTGAATAGTTCAGAATTGTATATAATTACTATTATTAATAATGATACATTACGATATGATTTTATTTCTGATTTACTTATCTACGTAATCTCTTCTGTTGTTCTCATACAGTGGTACCAAAAGGTACTAAATGCCCGCAGGGCTACCCTAAAACCCGCTGGATAGACGAACTCACAAAGTTCGATAGATATACATGGCAGCAAAGAACTATGGACCGAGAAGAGTGAAGGGAGCTAGGGGAGCCCTTCATCCACCAGTGGATCGACTCCGGCTGATGATGATGAATTAGTTTATACTGACAATTATTATTAAGCATACCTACTCATATGATTTCTAATTTATTATGGCATTATTTATAGTGCATTATAGGGTATGGGACAACTGGACGCCGCACTGTTGTAGACGCGTAAACAGAACGTGGACGACGAATTTTAATCAGTTTCTATCTACTACTTAGTAGTTTTAGTTCATTTTACTCTTAATATCATGTGTTTTTATTGCGGATTGAGAATTATCATGCCTAAGGCTATATATAAATATAAAAAATTGTTTTTTCGTTGGAACTTAAACAAATGCACGATTAAATCATTATTTACGCGTGCATATTTAAATTCTGACGAACTACTAAATCATAATATAATAATTTAAATATAAATAATAATATTAAATATGTATTTTAAAGTACGTATAAGTACCTAACGTCTATTTATTTTCGAATTGCGTGGCGTCCAGTTATCCCGGCGCCTAATCATAAATCCTAAACCCTGCATTATAGTGTTGTAGTGACCTATGTTTGCATGTTGTAGTCAGAGTCTCTAAAACTATTCAAATTGAATAATATAATACCTACTTACTAAAATTAATTATAATTTTATTCAAATTACGAGTAGGTACTTTAAATACATAAGTCGATTTTTTTTTTAAATATTGATTTCGATTCAAGATGGCTCTGCACTCAAACTGTTGCCAATCCCTTATATAAATCGTTTTAGGACCAACATAATTTAACGTTTTAATCGTTTAAGATCCGTAAAATGAACGACTTGCTGTTTCGTTATATTTTAAACTTAATTGATATCGATTTCAATTCAGTAGCTTTGTCAGTGTTTTCTTTCATAATATCATTGACAGATTATGGTTTAGCTTTAGGTACCTAGTACTGGGTTCGAAAGGAAAAGAGAGATAAGTCTAAAATCATTATTTTTGATAGGTACATAATTTAAAAGAATGTTGTTTATTGGACAATTGTGTTTGTGAATTATATTTATGTGTTATATTCACTACCTAATTCACTCAAGTGAGTCGACTGTCTATTATATTATAATATTATGTTTAATTTGGGAGACTTACTAATTTGTCAGTATCTATTTTTTAGCACTTAGTTATATTATGTTATAAATTATAAAAGATTATACGTAGATACCTACTGGACAAATGCAGTTATACAGTGGTACAGAAGGGACACCTTAATCATCATAAAATAATATATTAGTAACAAAAAAATGTCTAATTACCAAGGTTACCTCAGTAGTACCTTAGTACTTAAAGAATTAAAAATTGGCCATTTTAAAAATTATTGTAAAAAGATAAATTATATAAATCACGCTATAAGTGAGATATAAAATAATATGTGGACTTTATATGGATAATGAATTGATTATTATAATTCATACATTATACATAACTAGCATAACTGAGTAAAAAGCAGAAGTAGTACTAGTATAATAGTAAGTAATAAATAATTAATAATATAAAACTTGTCTCGAATGGTTATCAAATGTATGGAAAAATATGTACAGATAACTGTGTGACTTCTTAAATTAGTATTTTTTATTTAGATAATAATAATTATAATACCGTATATTCATACACTGTAAAAATCCCACAAACAAACCGTAAATAAATAAATGAATTGCCATTGCGAGCTACTTTAACCCTTAGTCTGGAGTAGTTTACTGGTTGACTCATGCAATTTGATGCAGTCAGGGTTCCAAGATTGATGGGGGAAGATAGTCGTGAGAGGAAAACGACTATGTCTTGCGCATGTCGAGTTTACACATCTCTTATCTCAACCGACATCCGACTGGCTGGGGATTTCATTCGTAAAATCATGTTTCGAGATAAGCTTAATGACATTGTAATAAACTGACAAGGAACAATTTTTTAGTAAGGAGTATAATGTTATATTATACCGACAATTGGTAAATATATTTTCGACGTTAGTTCACCCTTACAGGTATTAAAATAGATTTTTTGTTTATCGTAATTGCATTATTGTAGGTAGGTTCTATAAAAGTCTAAATTGTGTTTTATTGACCTTCATTTACTATTAAAATATTGAATGACAGTTTTAAAATAAGTGATAAATTAAATAATATTTTTGCAGTACCTATAGCTCAGCATTACTAAAATTACGTATATAATGGATTACTAACATTTTAACTAACACCCTTTCTAGACAGCCAATTTATTAAATAAAACGTATGATTTTGTGCATAATACAATTTAACCACAATAAGAATTACTTTAATTTGATTAAATACTCGTACATACCACATTATTACGATCAGTTAAAAATGTTAATTTTAGCAGAATAAGCCTCTCTTAAACAAAATTAAATTTAAAAAAAAGTAATCAAAAAATTACTTTGGATAAGATTAATTTATTAAATATATTTCAAATTATGTACCTATAATATAGCAGTAGCGAAGGGTGGAGGTAGACTATTAAAATCCGTTATAAATAGTGCACATTAAACTTTGTTAGTCATACATATTTGTTTTTATTGAACTAAAACTACAATAATTTACAGATGGTATTGGTTAGTTTTAAAAATGAACCAACAATATGTGCAATATGTATTCTTAATCCAATGAAAACAAATAAGTACCTATGAATGAAAAGGAGTGCACAATTTTATCGTATCGCCCAAAATAGACCAAAACTATTATGGTTTGATTTAGGTAGGGTTTAATTGGTTTTTTTAAACTAACCAACACCATCTGTAAATTATTGTAGTCTTGTTTCAATGAAAACAAATACGTATGGCTGACAAAGTTTAATGATCACCATTTATGGCGGATCTTAACAGCCTACCTCCACCCTTCTCCACTGCTATTTATAGTAATATCTATATACTTACATAAAAATAGACGGTCTCAGTCGATATCAAACCTTTCAACCAAGCAGTTCACAAATAATCTCTGAAATAATCGTTTCTTGCATACTGAGTTTGTTCGCAATAGACAGACAACTACTATCAAAATAATAAAACCATACTATCATGTGGTATTAAAATAGACGTGAAACAATAAACAACCATAAAAACAGTTCTGTGTTTATTAATCAATTATGTATCCATATAAAAAATAAACTCAATAGTTGGACGTTACACCAAATTAAAATATAAAATGGAATAACGAACAGCATTAAAATTTTAACTTTGCTACTTTTTTTAAAAAGGGTTATAATCCACACAATATTCACTTATACTTGTCTTATTATACTCAATAGAAATCATAAGTTTAGTATGTAATATGTGACTTCCATCTATAAACGAAATCATTTATAGTTTTTTTAACTATCGAAGTGGATAGCGAAGACTTTTCGAATGATTTAATGTTTTTTTTTTACGACTGATTTGAGATGAAAACTTTGAATTTTTATTACATTAGCGGTTTTTAAAACCGAATACCTGATTTTGTTAGGCAGTTATTTTTTAATGATTCAATTTTACGATGGCGATCATTAAATGGACTTCATTATGTCATCTTAGGGAGTGTTAATAACTCTGTCTTATTTTTCTTTCAGATAAAAATAGATTGAAATAACCTGTGCGCGCATAACTTTACTTGTCATTTGGTTTGTGGAAGTGGATGAAATTGTCTGGTACACTATTTTGATAATTTAAGAAATATTTTATATGTATTTTTTACATGTTACATGTTGACATATTATATTTAATGTACCTATACATTTAGCATTAATAATAACGGCATATAAATCACTATTTTGTTTTAAATGTAAGTATCGTATATGCGAAGTAAAATGTGTTCAAGTGATATTTTTAAGTTAAAGAAGGTAGGTATTTATTTGGTTAGATTATTTAGAATGTTTTTTTCTACTTTCGTGACAGAATAGTATCTAACTATCTTCCGGAGGATGGTTAATGATAAATATACGAAGAAATTAATCGACTCGAAAAAGGACCGTCCGACATCTAACTCATCCGTTTTTTTCTTTAATTTTTCTTCTTTATTCCATTAGATCACTTTTCGTGATTTAAAGTGATTTCAAAATAAAGGACGATAGAGGGTTATTTTTAAAATAAAATACAATATTATAAATGACACCGTGCTCAAATAAAAGACTGTCTTAAATAAACCGCATCTAATATTTTAAGGACAAGTCGTGTCCCAATTTGCAAGATTAGGAACCTGCACGACATAACTATTTTATTATTTATTTCTTTCGTAAAAATATTTTCACTAACGCCCTAATGAAAAACTAAAAAAATATGGAATAATATTCATTCTACTAGATTTTTGGAAAGGAAAAATTCAAAAAAAAATAATACCCGATAAGTATACAACTCGCTTACGCCATTTTGTGTAACAAACCCCTTGATATTTTTATTCTTGTTCGATAGCGTTATAGTCAAAATCAGTCCCTACGCATCTATTCTATACACAAGACTGCTATCAGCAGCTATCGACGGTAGTTTTCATAATTTGTATCCAAGTATTATAATTAATTCTTATAATAAGTTAGTTGTAATTGTTACAATACGCGCTATGTTTTAACAGCACCTATCTTTGCTGTGCTAACTTTTAAACCAAGTTTTGACTGTTTGTAACAATTATAATACCTTAAGGTTATATCTCAGCTGAGGCATGGTCTAAAAAGATCATGATTAGGCGATGCGCGGATTGCGGTTCGCGGGTGCAAATGACGCGAACTGAACGAAATATAATTTGTCATTAAAATTCAACAAGCGTCCTTTTTATGTTATGTTTATTATTATAGTTGTAACAATAATAGTATATTGATTAACATGTTTTCTTTTTCAAGTACCTACATGCGGAACGTTTTTAAGTCATCTTTACACGATTTAAGAATATATTCATCCGACTCCATCACAAAAGAAATTGACGTGCGAACAGGTCGAATATCCCTCTCTAAATGGCAACGCGGCTGAAATTTCGTTCCACATAGTGTTGAAAATTATTTGCCGTTTCACTTATATATGCTCTTATTACAAAATATGATAAACAACCCTTGGCAGCCACCGACAGCAGCCAATATAGCAGTCTTGTGTATAGAACAGATGCACTGATCTCCTTAATTAACCGCCTCCATTACACTCGGTTCTCCGCTCCTTTTCTCGTAACTTCGATTTCTATTATGAATATTAATAATATAGCAGGTTGCTATTATACTCTGTTTAGAATTATCGAAGCATTTAATACAAATAGTATTGAACAAAATAGTAAGCGATTCTAAAAATGTTTATCTACCTGACTCATCTGGTGTATTTTTTCCCGAGTCACTTCCTCGATTGAATCGATCAGTTTCGCTCGCCTCCAAATGTTAATGACCCCCGCGTTTTAATCATTAAAAGTTTTCGGTAGCCATTTTAAAATGTTCCTAAGCAAACTTTACGGTGGAAATTCATTAATTCGAGCGATCCTCAAAGTGTTTGTCATCGCGGCTGTGTGCAGCGTGAAATTTAATTCGCGACAGAGATTAACGTTTGGCTCATTTAAATTCGACCATGTCATTGGAATACCGGCAAAATTCACAACTTAAGCAAATAAAAAAAACCAACATTTTTAACAATCTTTATCTCCACACAGAAATAATTCGATTAAATTCTTAGTATATAATATATTATAATATAATGATACAAGTACAAATAATAATATAATGCTGCCCAATTGTAAACAAGTAGTAAGTCCGTCATATTACAATTTTTATTAATTTGTATTATAGACCCACGGTGGCTGAACGGCAGCGAATCGGCCTATAAATCCGGTTTGAATCCTGGTTTCGTCAAAAATTCACGTCATATTGTTTTTCAACTTAATTGTTTTGCTGGGACCTAATAGGTTGAGCAAGTCGCAAACATATAGAAGTTTTACCCAACTCTACAACTGATCTTATTGTCTATGCTCATCTTTAGAGCATAGACAATAACGAGACGGAAACGTTAGTTGTCAAGAGAACTTAAAAAATGTAGACATTACGAGACACTCGTCCATTATAGTATCATTATAAATCTGTACGTGTAGATCATAGATTAATTATACTTATGTGCATCTTGCCATTTAATATCACCAGAAGTGTAATAATTGTGCTTTATTAAAATTTAAAAAAAACTATAAATGCTTACGCGAGTTTCCTCTTGTAAAGATTCACATAATATCACATCGATCCATCTAAACGCAATCTAGCTGAACATATTATAATATTAATGGTGGTAGTTGACAAACACAACAACTACACTCCGCTATAAACATCCAGTCCTCGTAAAATACAAAAATCGGTTAATACATCCTCCACTCTGTGCAGGTCTATATATAATGATCTTCTTAGTATTGTGCATGGTAAATAATATAATATATATATATATTTGTTTGTAAAATGAAAGCAATGCATTTAAAATAAATGATGCATATTTGTGATCATGGATATTGCGTCACGTAAAACGTTGTTTATCAATATTTATTATTGTTTGATACAAAACGATGACACAGTGCGTTAGGTAAATGGTTAATTTTATTACTGTATAACCAATTATTAATGTGTTTATTTAATACGTTTTGTATTTTATAAAACAGTATTTTCAGAATGTGAACATACAAGAGATAGAAGAATGATTGTTTGAAAGTAATTAATTAACTTATTGTTTCAAGTATTATGTTATTTTATTCTAGTACCTCACTACCTACAACACTCAAATCAATTAGAATTTAAATTTAAATTAAATTAAATATTACCTGATGTACCCTAGACCGATAGTATTATTCGCACATGTTTTTATTCAAGAATGACGTAAATATCTATGAGCAGGAATATTTAGAAGGACTCTATTATTCTTCAGATACTGAGTCTACAGGTAATGAAATCATTTGTTGTTATGAAAATATACATGTTTATTGAAGTTATACTTCTATAGGCGCGTTTGGAAAATCACATCAGAGTGTATTTTTGGCGTGTGACATGACATGTAACACCTAATTTATTTTTTCACGCAAAAATAAACGCACTCCGATTGGATTCGAACCACCAATTGTTCGGTTATCAGCCGAACGCACTACCTTTACGCCACAGTATGATATTGCAATCGTGACGATTATACAGTATAATAATATTATAGTTTGAAATTGTTCCGTTGCCTAGGCAGTGAATTTATTATACAGTATAATATTATAGTTTAGAATTGTTCCGTTGCCTAGGCAGCGAATTTATTATTGTCGGTCATTTGCAATTCCTTACGTAAATAAACTATTAAAAGTCATAGTGGCAGTTGTTACTTTAAAAATAAAAACAACGATAAATAATTATATAATTTAGTAATATAAGTTTAAGTGTATAGAAATATATTTAGCGGTTTTTCTTGAGTGTGTTATTAAACAGGATACTTAAGGTTGTACCTCAGTTGAGGCACGGTCTAAAAAGATCGTGGCTAGGCGATACGCGGATTGCGGGTCGCGGGTGCAAATGACGCATGCCAAACGAAATACAATTTGCCATATAAATCCAACATACGTCCATTTTATGTTGTGTTTATTGTTCTACTAGTAGGACTGGCTTTGCCACAAACTCTCGAGTAAGACGTACATCGTGTAGCTCCCGGGTCTTTTGTGCTTTAAAAATCGAAAAGTCATCCGATTTTGAAAAAAAAAAGGTTTCTCTGTTTTGGCTCATGAATGTCAACCTGGTGATACAAAACTTTTCCGAGAGATTCCTCCGGAAAGCCGTAAAGCCGGAAAATCTTTTTGAATGTTAGTTTTTTGATAAAGTGTCGCGAGAAAGTGTTTCAGAAAAGTCGGTTTTTGCTCCCAGGCGTCGACGGGAGCCCCCTTGCATTCGAAGTCGTCGGAAAGTTTTGGGAAAATCTCAAGGTTCTTCGTGAATCGAGTGAAAAACCATTTTTTTTTGTCTTTTTTGTGCTATTTGTGACATTGTGAAGGCCCCCTTTGGGCTATAGTGATAAATTGTTTGTGGGATACAGGCGTATGTGCCCTCAACGTTTTGGTGTTTGTCCGAAGAAATTCGGTTCAGACCAACCGATTCTAGCTCCAAAAAACCATAATTTGTATTGTACCATTCCCCGAACACGTGCAAATTATTCATGTTTTGATTTGAACGATTTCCAGAACTTTCTCGAATGATCTGGAAGAATCGAATTTCGAAATCCGCATAGCAATTACACTTAACTGCAAATCCTTCTAGAAGTTTCTCGAAACTACTGGAGCAAATCGAAAACTTCGAGGGACTTTTTTATTAATAATATTACTTGCATATATATTTTAAGTTTAAATTTAATTTAGATTATTTTATTGAATTGAATATTATCATTTACCTAGTTTCTTTAATAAAGAATATATATTTTATATATATTTTTTAGAAATATTTTTTAATTTTTTTTTATAATTCTAAAAAAGGATTTTTTAAATGGTTTTTTAATATTTTTTTTAAATAACATTTTTTTTTTCTTTAAATATTTTTTTCAATAATTTGAAAAAATATATAATTTTTTTTTTAATTTTAAATTTTTTTTTTTTTTTTACTTTTTCTTTTACTTTAGTCATTTACTTATGCCACTTATCTTATATATATATATTATATAATAAGCTTCTCCACAGCAACTCCACAAGAAAAGCAACGGCATGGGAAAACCTGCAGTCGATCCGCCCCCGGGAGGGGATAAGCCAATAGTTCCCGAGGACTGGTACAATACGCAATCCGACCCCTCCTCCGAGGACTCTGACACAGATGCAGTGCTTGACACCACCAAATCCGAAAAGGAAACGGTGAGAACTAGGGCGGAGGCTGCCACAAAGGCGAAAATCCTTGCTCGAAAGGCTGCGGATCTGAAAGCGGAAAAAATCCTAGCAGAAGCTGCCGTGAAAGCCAAAGCATCCGAACGCCAAGCGGCCACAGAAAGAAAAGAGAAGGAAGAGGCGGCAGCCACCAAGGCCAACAAGAAGGTCAAAAAGGTCAGGAAGGAAAGACGTTCCCTGGCTGAGGAAATACCACAGGACTCCGAGGAAACCCCGAGGCCAAACGCCAAGAATCCAAAGAGCGTTGCCCCTCCCGGGGATAGGATAGCCGACTCGGATGTTACGGACTCACAAAACGGGGCTACTAAGGTTGCTCAAGCAATCCAAAGAGTGAAAGAATTACTCACCGGCGACGGAAATATCCCCGCATCGACAATTAAGGCGATAACAATGGAACTGGAGGCAGTCGTCGCGGAGACTTGGTCTCTCGCAATCAAGCTTGAATCCAGCAAAGCCATACTGGAAGATCGTGCCTCCTACATAAACGCGGTTGCCGCTGCCACTGGTGACGCAGTCAGTGAAGGAACCAAGTATTCTTGGAGCGACGTCACTCGAAAAGGCGCCAAGCCGGTCAGACAGACTTCTCCGGAATGGCCAATTGTGCCACCAACAACCGCCGCAAGGCCCGGCGTGTTCTTTTTTCCTACACAAGAAGGAATGGAGTCTCCGGCCACTAAAGAAGTCGTCAAGAAAGCCATCGTGCCCGCGGAACTAAAAGTCCAAATAACGGGCTTGAGAATGGTACGTGGAGGTGGGGTAATCATTCACCCCAGAACCGAGGAAGAGGCCAAACGACTGGCCGCCGCTCCTGGTCTAAAGGAGGCCGGTCTCCGGGCTGAAATCGCAGGAAAAAGGCTCCCGCGGATAATTGTATTCAACGTGCCGGTCAAGACGACGGAGGACGACCTTAAGGAAGCCATTAAGGCCAACACTCAAGAGGTCACGGGTCTCCCCTTGGAGGCATACCGCCATGTTAAACTGAGCCACAGGGCAGGCCCCAGAATCGGAAAATGTCACATGGTGATATCAGTCCCGGCAAAGGTGAGGGAAGCGCTCATCAATGACGGGCGCATATATATGGGATGGGAATCCTTCCCAACCAAAGACTTTTGTGGCGTCGTCAAGTGCACAAGGTGTCACTTATACGGCCACATGGCAAAGAATTGTTCGGCGAGAAGCGCCACATGCGGCCATTGCACCGAGGAAGGACACGATAGGGCTGAATGCCCTAATATTAAGGCCCCCGGAAAGTGCCCGGCCTGCGCCAGGCACAAGAAGCCGCATCAACATGCAGCGATCGACCCTGATTGCCCAGCGCGCAAGTACGCAATGGCACAGGAGCGGAACCGAACGGATTATTCGATTCAATGATTCGGTTCGGTCAGTTAAATGCGGGCAAAGGGAAGGCTATAACGGCGGAGCTGATCAAGACGGTTCGGGAAATGGACATCGATTTGGTCCTGGTGCAGGAGCCTTACTCCTACGGCCCCAACCTGGGTTTCAGTGGGGGTCGGGTAATGCACCACGGCCTGGGGTCCATGGCCTGCATCTTCGTTGCGAATCCTACCCTAGTGGTGCTACACCTTGCCCACTTGTCGAGCGAACTCTTTGCCGTAGCGGAGGTCTCCGACCGATCGGGGAACTCCATTGTGGTGGTCTCTTCTTACTTTAAATTCAGCGTAAACATCCTGAAATGCGTCGAGCAGCTCGATAAAATTCTGGTTGCATGCCGCGGCAAACAGATTATAGTGGGAGCGGACGTCAACGTTCAATCATGGCTGTGGGCCCCCCGGGGGCCGCGGTCTGGCCGGGACAATCCGGCGCCCCTCGAGGAACTCGTGGCAACTCACGACCTGACGGTGCTGAATAACTCTAATGGTCCAGCCACATTCTCTACCAACAATGGGGAATCTCACATTGATGTCACTTTGATATCCAATGGTTCTGCCGGACGCGTCGTGAACTGGACTGTCCATTTGGAAGCGTCAGCAAGCGACCACCGTCTGATCACGTTCGCCTACAGGACCGAGAGGGGCCACGCGTCTCTCGCTCCACTTGTGAGCGAGTCACTGCCGAGGCGTTTCAGGACCAAGGGAACCGACTGGGTACGTTTTGACCGCGAGTTTGCTGAGGGTCTGGACAGGATGGCCTCGCGCCCTCCGCCAAAGGACATGCACGCTGCGGCTGAGGACCTCACGAATCTCATTATTGAAAAAGCGGAGGGCACTATCGGAAGGACGACCCCGAGACCGCCGAACCTCGCACCCTGGTGGAAGCCGAGACTGACAAGACTGAGAGACACGATGAGGAGGGCCAGAAGGGCCTTACAAGCAGCGCGAAGATCGCTGGAGGGGCCGCTGCACGCGGACCATCCGCTTGCGGTCACCTACAGGACCACTAGACTCAAGTTCAAAAAGGCAATCAGTAAGGCTAAGAAGGTGCACTGGAGAGAGTTCGTCACTGAAATGGGTGGCAATGATCCGTGGGGCCCCCCCTTCCGCGTGATGAAGCTTGGCCTACGGCCCGGAAAAGTCATGTCGGCGGTACGGCGCCCCGACGGATCGTTCACCAATAGCTCTGAAGAGTCCGCCACAGTCCTGTTGGATGCTCTTATCCCGCAGGACAACGAGTCGCTCGACATTGACAACGACCGATTTCAGCAGCTTCGCGTCTATGCGCTGCTCCCCTTAAACACTCCGCGATCCGCAGCCACTACCATGTCCGAGCTAGGGATCCTGTTTGCCAGCCTCCCGATTGGCAAAGCCCCGGGGCTTGACTGCATAGATAACGCGCTAGCGAGAAGGGCGTGGTCTCTTGCCTCACACGAGATCACGCAACTCTACAAAGAATGCATGAGTAGTGGCATATTCCCCGACTGCTGGAAAAAGGGTCATCTCACGGTGATCCCCAAAGCCGGCAGTCGCCCTCCTTGTGACCCGAAAGCGTATAGACCGATTACGCTCCTTCCCGTCTTCGGGAAGATATTGGAAAGATTGATAAACAGCAGGATTGAGTCCCACCTGTCGGAAAACTGTCCAATCTCGCAAAGACAATTTGGGTTTAGACCCGGAAAGTCCACCGAGGATGCGATTCGCTTTGTGATCGATTCTGTGGAGAGCTCTGGCAAGGACCTCGTTGCCGGGATTTTTCTCGACATAGCGGGCGCGTTTGATACTGCGTGGTGGCCCTTGGTTCTGGCAAAGCTTAGGCTGAAACAGATCCCCGGGGACCTCTTTGCCTTAGTTCAAAGCTACTTCAGCAATAGGGAGATAACCTACGACTCCGGCCCCAGCCTGATTCACAGGAGGACCACCATGGGGTGTCCTCAGGGCTCCGTCCTGGGACCCCTACTGTGGAACATTCTGTTTGACGACGTTCTGTCCCTGCCACTGCCTCCGGGCTGCACGCTCGTTGCGTACGCCGACGACTTGCTCCTGCTTGTTGGGGCGACCAGCCGACCGGCACTTGAGCGTGCAGCCACGGACGCCTTGGGCAGAATCCTTAATTGGGGGTTGCTGAACAAGCTGACCTTTGCCCCGAGCAAAACGGAAGCTGTCCTCCTCAGGGGTAGTTCTCGGGTCAACATAACTCGACGGCCGCCCACGGTTCGTTTTGGCCAGACCTCAGTGCGTTTCTCCGAAAGGGTTACGTATCTGGGAGTAATTCTTGATGACAAGCTGTCTTTCGTTCACCACGCCAAGACGGCCGTCTCTAAGGCCAATTCGGCCTATCAGAGAATGGCCCGAATGGCGGGCAGCAATTGGGGACTTAAGCCTAGAGCCCTTAAGGTTGCATACGGCGCAATTTTCATGGGAATTGCCGGTTACGCCTCCAGCATTTGGCATTCTCGAGTAAACTCCTTAACTCTCGTGAGACGCGCACTATTAAGCGGGCAGCGACTTGCGCTGATCTCGCTTACCAAAGCCTACCGCACAACTTCTACTGACGCGCTTGCCGTACTCGCGGGGGTGCTACCCCTCGATCTGCACGTCCAAGTCAGAGGATCGATCACCCTCCTCTTGAGGGGGATCAGCACAATACTCGCCGGTGTCCATCTGACACCACCGCAGAGATCCGAGGACGTTCCTTACAGGAAGACTGTAAGTGACATTGTGTACAAGACCGCATTTGCGGCATGGCAGGCGAGGTGGACCGCCTCCCCCAAGGGGCGGCACACTTACCGTTTTTTTCCAGACGTATTCTGCAGGCACCAAACTAGAAGACTCCAACCTTCGCACTGGATTAGCCAGTTCCTCACCGGCCATGGCAACTTCGCCGCCAGACTCCACGAGTTTGGCTTGATAGTAGATGGGCCGGGTTGTACCTGCGGGCATGACCACCAAGATGTTGAACACATCCTCTGGGATTGCCCGCTTATGGAATTCGAACGAGCGGAGCTGTTTGCCAGGGTCCGTCCTCACACGGGCCCAATTGGTCATGGAGATCTGGTAGCAACCGAGGCCAACTTTGCGGCATTTGAGAAATTTGCAGCGTCGTATGGGGAGCGGGATAGTCCCGACTCTTCTGTAGACTCATCCATTTCAATTCGTGACACTCAGTATGCGGGTACACAAAGCGCTTAACGTCAGCGGACAGCAGAGCCAGTCCAAAAACAAACATTTTCTTTCTTAACTTTCTTCTTTCAGCACTACGGTGCATGGTTGCAGCATCAGTCCCGTGCGGCTCCGTCTCGGGACGGAATGAGCACTTAAAATCACTTCTTTCAGACACGTTTAAAGCGTCATAGAAAGCGGCCGTGCATATCCACGGTTGTGCATATATGACGGGTGGTGGTGGGCACTATTTTGTTCTACTAGTAACAATAATAATATATTCATTGAAATGTTTTCTTTTTAAAGTAAATGGGTAACGTTTTTAGTCACCTTTACACGAATTAAGAATTAACACGCCCGTCGCAAACCACGAAACAAAGTGACGTGTTTCCAGCTCGAGGTTCTCTCTCAGAATGCGAGCGAGTCCAAAATTTCGTCGCGCCTATAGTTGAAAATTATTTGCCGTTTTACCTTAAGAGCTAGTCGAAAAATCTAGATTATCATTAGTTTGTTTTTGTTTTGTTACGCCAAAGAAGTATAACTTCTAATGCGCGTACAAAGTACACACACCGATTTTTTTTGTTGAGTTTCTCTTTAAAAAAAAATGTCAAGTAACTACACATAAACACAATGTTACACGTTTTCAGTAATCATACGAAACGTGACAGAATAAATAAAATATGACGATAAACTAAAAAATATTTAATCCTTTTGTAACTAACGTGCTGTACAAATACAATAAAAACATAACGACATTAATAATAATTATAACTTTACACCCCTTTTCGGTAGCAATTACGTACGGAGAGGTTAGCATCGTATTTGTTTTATTTAGCGCGAGATAAGAGTCAAATAATAAATACGGAAGGGCAAGGGAGTTATAAAAGTTTAAGGTTTTGTGTGCTTGCCCTTCTCCCTACTAAGTAAGTACAAACTTTAAAGTCTTAGCGCTTAGTATTATCTAGCGTCGATGTCAAACGACCGAATTTATATTTCGTTATCGTAATTAATGTATACTGTATCAATTCGTCACCCAGTTCTAACTTATCTTACGGTTCGATTTGTAAGTTTTGAATAATCTAGTTTCAAGCTTGAATACAAAACATAATATACGATTAGTATATTGCAGTGGTGAATGGTGACTTTTGGAAAGAGTAAGGCTGCATAGATCAGAGAAAAAAGGCACACTTGTCAGGTATACTTACGGGAAATAAGAAGATAAAACGATATTACTACTGATGAATAATATGTACACACTAATGACATCGATACACTGTTTCGATTAACTTTCAAAAGATCACTAATAACATAAAATTGAGAGAATAGTATATATTATGTATTTTTCATCAAACGTTTACACATCAAAAATCTCTAATTATATTATTATTAATCATTTTATGTGCATTATAATATCATGTCCAAAGGTTTTACGATTCGTCTTTGGAGCCTATCGTACTTGATACATTCTAGTAGATGGGCTGAGGTCTATGAGGTATAAAGTCTACACCAAAAAATCTGCACAATACTGCGTTATATACTTATAATATTGGCAAATTAAATTATATTTGTAGAATAAAACATAACCAAGATATTATTTAAATACGTTAATATGTAATTAAAAAATATTTTTCTTAATTAAGAAATATGCTTTAAATTTAAATAATGGAAAATATGGAATCTTCACCACTGGTATATTGAACCAAGAGGCTTCTTTGACTGCGACCTGTTTTTATATCGCCTTTTTTTCTCGGAGTGCACATTTCAGTTCCTTAACATTTTGAAAGACATCTGCAAGCTGAACATGTTTTTAAGAAAAAAAAATGACTCAATATCAATGAAGGTTCATCATTATTTAACAACGTAATGTAACATAACATGACGTAAAATGTGAATGCAAAATTCAATTACGGTAAGTTATTAATACTTAAAGACCGATAAATGTGTCGCTAGATTTCAAAATCAGCCAAGTCCATAATAGATGAATAAGAGAGAAAAACAGCTTTTTGTTTTCTCAAAAAATACACAGTCACAGGGTGAAAGTTTATATTATTTCGAGTATAGAATATTTAAAATTAATAAATTCCACATTGTGATAATACAGAAATGTTAGAAAGCAGTAGTTCTTCAGCAATTCAAAAAAAAATACCCATAGGTGGATTTTGAAATAAAGCGACACAAATAGCTCTGCTGACATTTTTAGTTTGGAAATGACTTTTTGATTATAATCTATTTAACTTAAGAAGGTAGAATCGTGTCTTTACCACCCTATTAACTATATACTATACCTATATGTTAAAATTAAACAGTTTCTAACAGCGAATAGTATTTTTAAACTTAAAGGAATTTTTTGACTTAACCAGATTTATCATTTTATAAATAATTATCATTTTTGTGTTAGACCTTTTTTACGTTAAATTTTAGGGGCCAGAGTGCTGTGTAAAAGTCAGAATGAGAATAATTTAGAGTATATTTGCGAGCTTAGCATATATATAATCGGTAGACGTTAGAAGAAAAACGTGTACCTACCTATGTCATTATGATAACTTGGATTTTCTCATTTTATTAATTAACATAAAATATATTAATACTTACCATAAAAGACTAGTCTTGTAAAGTCATCGTGGTTATAGGCACTTTTTGCATATTATTTTGTCAACAAACCCTTTTCATTAAATTTAACAGATTAGAGTTAAATATGTTTGGTAAATTATTCAATGGGGTTTATAAGAGAATCGTCCAAGATTTAACTTCAACTATGAATTTTTATTATGGAATTATAGATTGGTTTTACATGGCTGAAATAACGATAACAACCGATGAAAAACATGGGGATATATAAAATCATTTTATGGAATACAAAATTATTCTTTTCTCTAATTATTTTAGCGCGTTTAGAACTTGTAATACATGAAACTGCATAAGTACACGTAGAAATATGTAGACTTATCGATTTTTTAAATATACCTTTCATATTATATTGTAGTACTAATTATTATTACATACCTAATTAATTTATTAATTTGGTTTGAAGAACTGACAACGAATATTTATTTTTTAAAAGGTTCATTAACCCATAATTTACAAAGACTACAGTCAGAATTGTGATGTCGAATTTTATTAATGTCGCTGCAACTCTTGCTTGCATTTAAGAGTCCTTCGTGACCAAACGGGTCTTATTTATAACTCCCTCTAACGAAGACACCGAATAACTAAGTATGCTTAATTAAGAAATTGAGAACTTCGCCGGCAATACTTGTATCAAAGTTATTTGCGATACGGATGGGAAAGAAGACACACAATCAATTCTCATTGAGCTCTGCCCGAAATATTTTTTTTTTATTATATATTTTATAAATATATTAAAAAGTACATTATCATGTAGTTATAAGAAATCGGCTTTAACATGTATATCATTGTGCAAGTGTTTAAGTAGTTTTTGTAAAAACTGTGATCATGCTACTCAAAGTAGTTTGAACACTTGACTTGTTCCCTTTTTTTTTTAATAAATGTGTACTTAGTGTGGTTAGTGGTTATCGTTTTTTCATTTATTCACCTACTTATATATGCAACCTACACTGTTTCTGGATTAACCATAATACTAAAACTAATGTCATATGCATAGATATAGTAAAGAAACCAATCTGGGTGATTCTATACAAAAATGCTACTAAATAAAATAATTGAAGCCAAGGAGGATCCTAAGAATCGATAATTTTGAACACATTGCACTACCGGCAATTTTTAATTTTTCAAATGGGACGAACCGTTCTACGACCATGCCGATGGCATGGTACAATTATTGCATTTTCAATCAATCCCTGATTCGGTCTTGGTTTTATTGAAGAACTCAGAACAATTTTTGGTGGGTTATAAGAAAAAAAATTAAAACCTCAATAAAAAATGACTACTAATATCGCCTGGCAACATCGACATTTAATATATCTTTGTGACCAAATGAAAATCAAAATCAAATGGAATAACGTTCATTAATGATATAAATAATTAACTATTTTTTTTATTCAACGAATACACTATATCTAAGAATGTAGGTACTTAATATTCTAAGTATTCAACATACATAATTTTGAAAACACAACTTAGAATATTACATTCTTAAATCTTGTGAATTATTTGTTGAATAAAAAAAAATGTTAATTAAAAATTATTTATTAGCAAGTTCAAGTAAGTTACAACACAACATATCTTGGAGTAATTCGTAACGTTGGTTAGTAATCAAAGTTATACCTACTTTGATTTAAAGTACAAAAGCCGATAATCAATGTAGTTCAATTTTGAAAATCGCTTCAGAGAGTATTATAAGAGCCGTTAGTTAAAATTTGTCGCAATTAAGTACGGCGCCTTTAGCTTTGTGGTCAATGTGCACGGGCGCGAAACCCAAGAGATGCAGGTTCGATTCCTGCAGGGTGTCTTACTTTTTTCAAAAAGATTTTTTCTATTGGTTATAATACATTTTCTCAGAAGTGTTTTCAAAATTGTGTAATAATGTTAAATAGACGTTCATTACGATTTGATACAGATATTAGATGAAGAAGATTAATAAGTTCTAGGTACTATCTAGGTACTACCTACTTAGTAGTTTAAATTTACCACCTAATCATATACCAAATGTCAAAAATGTGCCATTTATTTGAGATGAAATGCTTATTTTTTTAGACAATACTGGTTAAATTGGATTGAATTATATTTATATTATTTGTTGTATAAAAAAATACTGTATTAAATAGGTGTAGTACATTTCAGGAATTTTACCACGTTTTTCTTAGCTCGTATTCTTGTTTATCCGGTGGTTGTTTATCCAGTACAAATCTTGCAACGATTTTTAACTAACTTTCCGACTAGCTAGACATTTAGAATATATCAGAACACGATGCCAATGCTTTCTTTTAATACTTTTAGCCATCTTTAAGCAGAATTGAATTCATTTTCAGTTAATTCTGTTTTGTATGGAAAGTTATTTCAGAAAAATACGTAAAAAGAAAAGACTATTATTGGTTGCTAAGGGGGTGGTCCTAGCAACTAAGTTATTAATAAATACGTGCGTTACTATGGAAATCAAAATGAAATTTCAGTATTATATATTTGTTTGTTTATTTGTTTTTTTATTTACTTCATTTCAAGAACAAGTTTGAGCATATTGAGCATAATAATTCAACAGAAAATTTATCAGAATCATATCAGTTGCTAAGGGGGTAATTCTAGTAACTAAATTATTAATATATACGTGCGTTACTATGGAAATCAAAATGAGATTTCAGTATTCTATTTATATGATTCAACAGAAAATTTAAAAACGTGGTATATAAAAAGTTATTTTTATCTTGTAATTATTTAGAATAGAAGTTGTCCACAGAGATCAATTCTAGGCGCGTGTGCCACGAATCTAGAAGAGACGTCTTCGATCGGAACGAAGAGAATTTTTTTTTTACAGCGGATGCATTTAAATGGTGACTTGGTATTTTTTATATACATAATTCGATAGCGCTGTTTAATATCATCTTATTTCATAATGTAAATATGGCCTAATGATACTTAAAATGTACAAATTAATTCGACCTAATTTATACTATGATCGAAATTTTTGGAATACCTATCAACTGATTTTTTATTTTACCAAATTACATAGTGACTAGACTATTAATAAAATTTATAATATGGATATCGTATGTATTGGCAAATGTTGCAACGTTGTGTGTTAACATGTGATACAGATATTTTTGTAATAATCTCGACATGTAATCTCTATCGAAGAAAGTTTTCTTCTAATATCTTTGACTTATCCTAAATAACCTATGTAATTTTAATTTAATGGGTACAATAAATTTGATGGCAATATTTAGTTTTCTTTCTCTGTCACGTGTGTACGATAAATGCCCTTAGGGTTGACGGGGCTCTAACCTGGGAGCCCGGCGTGGGAGTTTATCAAATAAGTGAGATAAACACACATTCAAGGCCTGAACAAAAACGATTCATAAGTGCGAGTGAGAAAGTATTCGGCACCCTTATAATCTCTGCAACACGCGCTAGAGTAAGATAAAAGGTTTACAGATATGTGAGATGATTTGCTGTGGTGTCGCCGCCAAATCTTAGTTTATTGCATAGCTAAGCGTCGATAACCTGCGAGCGCGTGTTGCTAACATTGATATTTTTTGTGTTAAACATAAAGTCAGTGGTAAATATTTTTAGTTAATAAAGTAGAAAAGATGGTTCTGTGTGTTGTATTAAAATGTGGTAACCGTACTGATAAGCAAGAAGATGGTATTACGATTCATAGGTAAGTTGATACATGTTCGTGATAATTTATTTGTATATTATTGTATATTTTAATATCAGTGACCTAGGGTTTCTTTAAAATAACTTAAATTATGGATATTTTTACCTAATGGTTGCATTTTGACCGCTTAAAAATACTATATGACGTAAAAAAATAGAATATTATATTTTAATTCCGAGCGTCTAGTGCGAGCACTTTGGGCGAGCACTAGCAAAATGGTCTATGGTCTCAAATATTTGTGTACAAATGCGTTCGCTCGCCCACAAACCAAACGCACAGCACGCAGCTTCATTTAACAATGCAATGGGTGGCGTCTAGATGTATCGATAGTCTAAGCACACATCACAAATATCCTCTATAATCCTAATAGTAAAAAACGTCGCCTGCGCCGCTATTTTCCTTTGATAATAATTATATTTTAAAATAATAATGTGATTGTTGGGATGTAGTTATTAATTGTTTACTTAATATTAACTCCATAATTCAAGTGGATGTAAGTATTAAAAATACACTAAATACCCTTAATTTTACCGTGAATGCCATTTGGAAAACGCTACCGTAGAACATCACACTGCTTTTAACCTTGGCATTAGATACGGGGTCCCAACAAAGATCCTAGGCTTGGGGCTTTCTTCAGGATGGCCCCCCTATCAATTGCTAAGGTTAAAAGTAGTGTGAGGCTCTACAGCAGCGTTTTCGAAATGGTGTTCGAGAAAATAATAAAGGTAAAATGTACTTTTGTTGTTTTTAATACCTGCACCCAGTTGAATGAATGAGACATTTTTGAGGATTTAATCCAAAATTGCGTCGTAAAACCATATATTTTAAAATGTTAATAGGCCAGGCCTAAGTAAAATAAATTTGTATGTTTACCTCAATTATTTGATTAATTATATTTTACACAGTATAATAATATAGTAATATAAGTTTTTCTATTAGTACCCATCAATCTATTATCTATCTATCTATATCATTTACTTAGGTATATGCTATTTATTGAATTTTCGTTTCGGGGTGCCAATACAACCAAATATACCTGAGAAAAAAAGAGATTTTTCAATTCACACAAACAAAAAAGGGTTAGATTGGATCTGAGAATCTCGTGGTATTTAGTTGTCAGGTGAATGTCGGGTCGCGTTAAGCAAATGTCGGTTGGCATGTTTTTGCAAAAGCGAAAGGTCTAGACTAGACTAGTTTTTTTTATGGACATTATAATATATTGTACACAAAAAAAGGGTTGTGTGGAATCTGAGAATATCATGTTAGTTAGTTGTCAGATAAATGTGACTTCCTTCGGTTTCGCCAGGCGATCCTTTGAAACGAAAGCAAAAAAAATGTTTATTTAAATTTCTCGGTAGCACAGCGTGGACGGTAGCCATGTTATTCTCTCGCAGTCAAAACTCGTTTTAAAATGTTTGCATAATCTTCCTCGCTGAGGAACGAATACCTGTCCAAGAATGTTCACCTGCATGCAAAGGTACTTATAATATTATACTTTTTTGTTTCTAGGTACTTACATAATATCATAATTTATATTAGGTATATATTATAAACGAGAATATAGGAATACGCTGAAGTCAGTAGCAAAGTAGATTTAAAAAATTAAGTAACAAAAACTTAAGTCAGGATTAATTTATTATTCCCATCCTCCCCTCGAAACCAACCCTCCCAGCATCACACTAGGTTTTAATCGAGGGTATCACGAGGCCCTACGTTTGATGGGAAGCATCAAAAGTTTTTTAAGCTTGGGAATATCCCAGAAGGGCTATTCTAAATAGTTAACAAGGCGGTTATTTACAATAATAATTATTGGTAATATACTGCGTTTTACTTGATACCAAATGTATCCGATTTAAATCTCCAATTGGATTGATTGATGAGTGAATGATTTAAATTTATTCACAATAGTGATAATTTTTTAAAAAGGATTTTGAAAGTTTTTTTTGTCCGGAAAAGAAATTGCCGAATACCCAATAATGATATTAAACAATTAAACCATCTGATACCATAATAATTATCATTTACTTAACCAATGCAATTTTTATACCGCAACTAAATTTAACTAAGAATGTCAAAAGGAATCCGATTAGCTAAGAGCAAACATTGCTCAGATATATTATTATACCTATACTACACTTTATCAAAAAACATATTATCATCTCTTGATAATGGCCTCTACAACGAGAACGAAACGTCGAAAAAAGAAGTACCTACACACAGTGGAAACTCAAAAATGTATTACGATAAAAACCAACCGTGAAAGCCTCAAACATTATATTATTTTATAATGTCCCATTTTTCTATAACACTTAGCTGACCAGCCTGCCAAGCAGGGTCCCCAAACAAGAGCCCTGTCAGCCCCTCCCCTTTTGAGGAGCCACAGTGCTAACTATTAAATTTATTGTAATAATTTACAATCCATCATCGTAACAAAGTATATCGATTGTTGTGTAAGTAAACAAATTTGAATATAAAATATTTAGATAAAAAAAACTCTTATACTGTACTTATATAGGTACATAATGTAATGTTTATCATGTTTATCGCATGGCTATGTAAATTCTACAGCATCTTTATGGTTTATATGTAAACATAGCTTTATCTTGTTTGTATAATTTGGACATATCATAAACACTGTGGATTTATAGTTACGGTAAAGACAGTGTGATGTTTCACTTTGAAGCCGTGTAGACACAAGAGAAAAAGATGACAACGTCATAAAATATTTAACAATTAATATAATTAATTTTACAATAAATTGTTTTAATCAGTTCTTGTGCTGTATACTAAAAAATCAATTTTATTATTTTATGACGAGATTTAATAAGTAACTCAAACCCAATTTCTCTGCCTAACGCATTCGCTGCTGAGTAGATAATGATTTTTTAATAAAAACCTTTAAAATGCACGTTAATTACATCGATCGGCCGCCTGGTCATTACGCGCATGTGCGTCTTCAGCATCCAAAGTATTAATTGGCTGAGAATGATCATCAGAAAACTGAAAGATGTGTGTTCGTGTACCACTTACCTATAACCTACAAGGAATGTTTTTGTGGATTTTAAAATTATTTCTTTACTATAAAAGATAAATCGCAATTATTTGTCATCAAAATTGAAGTTCGCCTGAATTAATGGGTACTTTGATACAAAATGATATTAAATTTAAGTACCAGATTGCTTCATTAATCACATTAGTGGACAACTTTTTCAGTTTATTTATCACATCATTATCAAGACTATAAAACAAAGATATACAGCTGTGTCGTTACTTAACGGCCCACATCCCAGTGGCTAAGCTACAACATACGGCCGTAGCCATAAATTGACAAACGATAAATGAAGTAGGGAGTAGGATCACGTTAACGCGCGTGTTTGAACATGTACCTAACCGAAAAAAGTCAAATTCGCGTAAGTCATGTACAACTTTGTATATAAATAAATATGTACATATAAATTTTACATATAATTTTGGACCGAGAACTAACAAAAAGACTAGTTTAGAAAAAATAATTACAAGATAAAAAGAACTTTTTATATACTTAAAACGTTTTTAAATTTTCTGTTGAATCGTATAAACTTGACTTCACTAGCTTAAACGATCAAAAAATATTATACTTGATAGAAATAGTACTGAAATGTCATTTTGACATTTCATTTTCATAGTAACGCACGTATATATTAATAATTTAGTTGCTAGGACCCCAGACCCCTAACAACCAATAATAGTGGATTGGATTATGGATTTCATCCGAAATAACTTTTCAAACACAACAGAATTAAATGAAAATGAATCCAATTCTACTAGATGGCTAAAAGTATTAAAAAATGCATTGACATCGTGTGCTGAAATATTCTAAAAGTTTAAAATGTCTAGCTAGTCGGGAAGTTAGTTAAAAATCGATTGCAAGATTTGTACTGGATAAACGACCAGCGGACAAATAAGAATACGACCTTATAAAAACGTTGTGAAATATTTAATAAAATCGCAGTTTTTTGTACATATTCATACGTAAAAATATTTTAAAAATAAAGAGTTATAACGTAAAAAAGTTATTTTGATGTCGTGGCTTCGTACAATATAACTATCAATAATTCACAATTTATTTTCATTGTGCTATCAAAATTTTTGATAATGTTAAGTTTGCATTTCAAAAATATCGTTTTTCTTTTCTTACTAGTTGCAGGAGAATCAGAATTACTTCGTTTGGATGATATAGTTTTTAAGGGTTTAGAAAACTTATGCGTGTTACTGCAAAAAAAAACACCGAAGATAGCGGACGGAAGTACCTATTAACTACCAAACGAAAAAAACAAGAACCGCGTAAGTAACTCTGAGTTCGCGTAAGTCGGGTTAGCGTAAGTCGGGGTATTAGTGTCTATCTATCTGTTTATTATTTCGAAGCTGTTCTAATAAATTTAACTTGAGTCTTTTATAACGTTAATGTTGACGATTCCGGTGATCGGAGCTTGTTGTAAATTTGAAAAACACTGGTCTATTGAAACTTACTAAGAATTTAATTTATAAAGCGGAATAAAAGTAAATAAAACCATCTAGCATAATATAAAAGAATCCCATCGTGTTAAAGAAGTTATCTTGATCCAAGAATAATAAATTCCACTTGACCACCAGTTCAATCCGTCAAGTAATGGATATAATAATTTTCTATTGACAGTTATTGAAAGCTCTTTTCTCGTTGTAACGCCGTCATCATTTTTTCAACCGACAACCATTGCGGTGAATGTGAAGATGGTTTTTATTTTTATATCAAGCCGATGGATTCCTATCCATCTACTTTTGAGTTGGACGTATCATCATTGACAATCTGTAATTATCAGTAAGTATTTAGTATAAGTACCTAAGTATAGAGAGATATATAAGTCAATATACCTACCCACATTCATGCAGAACCTAAATAAAAAGGTAATAAACATACATAATTTTGAGACACTTTTTGACAAAATATATTATAACCAATAGAAAAAATCTTTTTGAAAAAAGTAAGCTACCCCGGCAGGGCATATATATTTTTTCAGTGTTTTTCAAAATTATGTATGTTCAATAATCAGAATGGTACATTCTTAAATCTTGTGAATTATTCGTTGAATAAAAGAAATAGTTAATTATAAACAGGTAATAATTTAATTCGCCAAGATTATAAATAATTATATATTTTCTGCTTCAATTATTGTTTTCAGTTATATTAGGTCGCAAGCCACGGATTTCAATAATTGCACTGATGAATAAAATTCAGAAAAAAACCTTAAAGCTCAGGTTACATGTCACGTAAATTGTACGTAAAACATTTCACCGTGGGACAGTTAGCCGTGAGCTATCTTATCGGAAAGAGATGATCGTATACTATACGGTCTACAATTTTATTAGATTCAATATGAACATTAATTTAATTTTCATAGCTGATTTTGGCAAAATTCATGAATTGAGTGAACAAAAACCTAACCTTACCCAACATAACAAATAATCTAGTATATCGGCTATTTTAAAAATTTGTTTGCTGCTGTCTTCCTATAAAGTGTAAACCGACAATAACCCTGTTTTATTTAGACATGAATTTTATGTCAGTAGGTAGTATACGACCCAAAGAGGTTGGACGGTCTTTAATATACGGCCATATTTCCGATACAACATTTCACGATAAAGTGTGATACGGTGAACTGTATACGTACAAGTTTCGCGGCAACTGACAGTCATAATTTTTTCATCGCACAATTGGCAGTTGCGACCAACCGCAATTAAATGCACAATTTTATAATACTAAAATTATTGAAAACATTGGTGGCCGCATCAAAATTGGTCATATTCGTGGTCGCATTAGCGCATACTTAGTAGAAGTAAATGGTAGATAAAATTAATAAAAACCATTCCTCATAAGCAATGTTAACATTAAACAGTGTAGTGAAAATAATAACGGATTTTATTTATATTAAAAAACTAAATTTAACGTGAATACATGTACTGTATTTATACAATTCTACTGTTGAATATCTTAATACTGATCTATCTCTTTTTTATGTACCTTAGCGATAGCGCCCATAAAACGCGTCGAGCGGGGCACTCGCGCAAAATTTCACAAATGGCGCGTGAATCATCGAAAATACAACGTAATCAAATACGCCAGAGCACACTGGATTTGACGACTAATTGTGCCCGCCCGCCTCATGATTCAACCGTGGTTTGGCTTCTCAGCGGGACGAATTAACGAAAATACAATGTAGCCCATTCATTGAACACGGCAAGCAAAAGAGGCGCGCGCTGTTTTACTTTATCCGCTTCTGGACTCGTTGTCGATAGACGGGCGAGTAGCATTATTTAATAACGGTGAACTCATTGTTTAGTTGCTGCGTGTCCGATATTTTGCTGGTAGAATGATGTCATCGTGAATATTAATTACAAGCCCCGAGAAATAATATAATATTTTTATTGCTTTGTTATGAGAGACGCTGATAATAATAATTATTTTGAGCTTCTCGTGTCCCTTATTATATAGGTGAAGGTTAATGCGCGGGTGGGAGGGGGCCTACTTCGTAGTGAGCGCCCCGAACACGGCTTCTGGTGGGCTTCGTCACTAATACTGTTTTAATAATATTTATTTGTTTCTAAATCTCATGTTGTGAACGTCTTAAGCTTATAATCTGTAATGTCCATAATATGTAAAATAAAAAATAAATAAAAAATAAATACCCCATAAATATGTACTTAACACGCTTTTTAAATGTATTTTTTGGCCACAAATTAATAATTACCTATCTATGATGGCTATTTTAGAATAATTTGTGGCATTAAAATAATATATAAGTAGGTACGTGACGCATATTCTGCATATTATTATATTTTCGACCCGCCTACGAATTCTGTTAACTGGGTAAGAGTCACATACTTTTTTTTCTCGATCATCAGCTACATATTATTCATTGACCATATGTATGGATATTTGCGATATGAAAATATGTAACTCCAATCTCCCTACACTAAATTTAATGAGGGTAGAGTGAATGGCTAATAGACAATCTCTGTAAAGATTAATTTATAACATGGTGGAATTCCTGAAAATATTCGCGTGAAGGAATAAACATATAAATTAAAAAAAAAAAAAGAATAAGATAGTTGAGTCGCCCAGAGTCATAACTCACATTTTGCAATTTTGTCATTTTTTTGTTAAATAAATAAATAAAGTTGGCTATCAAAAGTCACTTTTTAAACCATGTGAAAATCGTTGATAAAGTCGACTGTTGGTGTCATAACTCACATTTTTCATTGAAAAATGTGAGTTCTGTCATCGAGGCCTTTCTAACTAATCAGGGAGCTCTATTTCTCATAGTATGCTGTGTGACTGCAACCTTAGGAGTATTATATATATTAAATAATATAAATCGAGTCACTTACTCATTAATATTTAAGGGAGTTCAATACTTTTCTTCTAATTACAAAAGTGCTCTGGTGGTTTTATGTGATTATCTCAAAACTCGATTTCTGGAATAATATGTGAGTTATGACTCTAGCTAGGTAACTCAATCAGTCTCGTTTTATAAAAAAGAATAAAAACTGAGGACTAATGAATTTTATATTATTAAAACATTAGATACTATTGGAAATATTGAATTGATTTATTAACACGTTTGAGCTTTAAGCTCATCGAACTAAATTATATTCAGAACTATTGAATCGAAAACACCTAATGAAACGAATTCTCTAATACACCGCACACTAAGTAGTTCAATTCAATATTTAGCCAAAAATAGTTATAAATTTAAGTGCCGTGTCTATTCATGCATGCATTAAGTAGTTATTTATCTCACAGTTAAATTTTCATATCAAGCGATCAGTGGTCGGGCAATAAACTTAGTAATAGAGTCATTCTGTGCGTCTTATCTCGTTCTGAGAATCGTAATAAATTCGAGGAATCCTATCGATTACTTACTACTGAAATCAAATTGAACATCTCACCTTATTCTAACTAAGACGTCGGGATGATAGAAAATATGCGGTTAATAACGTAGACTCTTGGGCCATTTTCAGTTGGAGAATATAACAGTACCTAAATAGTAAAGTTATGTTATCATTAACTTTAACCAGACAATTTTAACATCTTTTTATTATACCTACTTATTAAAATGACTAGCATAAAATTTAATCAGTTTGGTAAAAAAAAAAACGTATTTAATTTTGTACTGCACATCTTCTCGTTTTAAGTTTTCGAAAATATAAGAATATATAAAATACAATTTATATTATAATATTTTGATACCCTAGTATTATATAGTATTATTATATACGAAAACAGCTCAAAATTTCAAGATTTTGAGTTAATAATGCTTTTCGAAAATGTTTTCAAAGAGTCATAAAATCTAATATCAGTATCTTAACATAATATTATAATCTCGATTTCTTAAAATTATATAGAATATCTTAAATAGGATGTTTCAAAAAACACTGTAAAATATTTCAAATGTGAGTGCTAGGGTACAATGTCAAATCTGTTCTCAGTAAAATTTTACATGTACTAAATTCGTATATCAAAAAGGTGGGCGTAAGCAGTGGCGGCTCGTGGATAAGATATCTGGGGGTGTTGCAGTTGATTAAAAATAAAAAAAATGTTTATTAGGATTATATTTTACTACAACATCAAAATTAAATATAAATTATTAATTATATTAATAAGTAATTAAAATAAAGAACTTTCCATAAATTGCTTGCAGAAATAAATTTTAACAATGTTAATAAATTATTGAAGTTATATTTCTTTCCTCCGCTGGCGCGCGCGTGCTCACGCTCGAACGCAAAAACGGTAAAATACTGTCGGGCCGGCAGTACCGACCAAGCTCCCAGCTACGTGCTACGTGCTCCCCGCACCCCTTCTCCGACCATTCGAGCATATTTGTTTAAAAACGGTACTGCAGCACCGCGGTGTATGATAATTATTGGATGTACCGGTGCGCGGGTGAGCTTAATTCAAGCTTAAATAATATTGATATTTTCATATAATATACATAAATTTATGTATATTATAATATTACATTTTTCTCAATTTACTTGGGTGTGCTGCAGTTCCGCGGTGCATATGGACGAGCCGCCACTGGGTACAAGCACAGTATAAACGCGTTTATATTGAATTTATAACTAATGTTGTTGTGGTAGATACTAGTTGGATAAATATGATCCGTGTTATGTATAGCAAAAGTGATCAACTAATATACATTTGATAATATTATTCTTTTGTCTTCATGGCAGGTACTGTTACTATATAAGTCACTGTTTACTATACCTAGATATCTGTTTATATGTAAGTACCTAATCAACATTTTTTTCTCGTATCGCAAAATGACCAACGTACAAATTAAATGTGTGAGTAACGTTCCGGTCCGATTGTTCTAATTGTGTGTCTACACTGTCGCTTGGAGGCATATCATAATGACTTTTTTACATTATCTGAAATTGCTTTATAATATCTGCGAACAAATTTGAAAAATGATATGTTTAGAGATAAGATAGTAATATTTATATTTCAATACAGAGATAAGTAGGAATCGAAATTGAAGAAAGTTCAATTAAGTAAACTGTACAGTTAGGTACCTACTAGACCAAAAAAACACTTGAAAAACATTTTACAACTTATTATGTAATAGATAAGGTCCACAATGACCGAGCGGCGAAGACGCCGGTTTATAATGTCGTGGATACCTCAGATTCAAATTCTGCGTCTGGCAAATACATTTATTGTTTTTCAACGTGTGTTTGGAGTCAGACTATGGATTTAGTAGATTGAACATGTGGCTAACATCAATTTCTCGTAAAAAATTGGTTCTTGTCGGATTAAGGGAAGCCAGCGGCAAACAAATTTTGAAAATAGCCGATATACTGGATAATTTGTTAGGTTACTTTTTTTTTTCATTCTTGAATTTTTCCAAAATCGGCTATGAAAATTAGCGCGGTTCCCGCCTGGCTTCCCGTAAACCAACTTTTACCAAAAAAAATAATACAAACCTCCAATCTGTCAAGATATTATCGATGGCCCAGCATTGAAGAGAAGCAACTCAAAAATCGTAGTTTTGAGAAATTATTTTTTTAATATTTGAATGGTTACTTTACAATACTTACATAAGATTTGACAAGTTTTAAAAGGAAACATGTCAGAATGTATCTATTCAAAATTGAAACGTATGGTTAATCGCCAGTTTAAATGGAAACAATTCAAAATGGATCTGTACAAAACTGGTTTTTTTTAAAGTTTGTAAAATTTCATATGGATTTTTTGGCTCTCAAGGTATCTAAATTATTTATTTCATATTTTTTCTGTACAAAACTGACAAGAGCTCATTTTTACGAATATTTTGATACCCCAATATCGCAAAATGTCAACTTTTTTACTTATCACTGTTTAATACTGGGCCATCGTTGTGATCTTCTTAGAATCGGACATGGTTAAAAAACTATATTACTTAGTAGGAAATTGTGATATTATAATAAATAGTTTTAGTTATACATAAAAAAAACAACAAGAAAAGAAGTACTATTACATGTAGTTCAATACTGCGTTATTTAAAAAATTTGATTTTTGGAGATGCACTGTTCTTGCTCTAGGAAATGTATATAAATGCAACTCAATTGTAGTAAGTAATATAGAGACTTCCAAGAAACTGATGCGACATAGTGTGGGAAAGCCAAATCATATGGCGTAAAGTTTTTTTTACTTCGTAAAGACAATCATACAATATAATATAAGTAGCTACGTATTCGTCATGCATCAAATAAGTTGCCACAGGAGGGTTTTTTCCTACCTTTTGTTATTAAAGCCTTCCTGCATCTAACGCAAATTCATTCGACCAGACAAAATAAACATGACTCAAATACACACATTTTTAAGTAATTCGTATAGTGCCCTCCCACGGTGGCCACGCGGCTTAAGCGTTGGACTATCACGCAATAGGTCTCAGGTTCGAATCCTGAGTCTGGCACGTACACATATTGTTTTTTAATTTGTGTGTGAGTCAGAGTATGGACCTAATTAATAGGTCAAGCAAGTGGCTGACATCCATTTCTCGTAAAAAACAAAATCTGTTAATACAAACCTCTACTCTGTGGAGGCCCATAATATGATCCTATTAGGATCGGACATAGTCGATAAAAAAAATAGTGTTACCACCAATTCAGCGTAAATAATCACTACTTACCACCAAGTAAACGCTAAATCTTTGGAAATGGGCTTATTTATAATTTTCTTATGTCACAGAATTAGGGATTGCAATACCGGTATTTTAAAACCGGTTTCCAGTATTTTTTTAAACCGAAATACCGGTTTACAATACCGTTATATTAGGTATTGAAAGTGGAAACAAAATATATTCATCGACATAAAAGTTTTAACACGACTGTAATTTTTTGTCGGGTTTCGCGCTGTCTGGATTACATCCATTGTCTTTTGACATCCTTGACCAGCAATGACACGTGCAGATTTGCAAAATACATTTTTGTATTATAGGTAAGTACCTAGGTCACAGAAAAGAAAATTTGTATTTTCTAATTTCTAAAAAAAATACCCTGGCCTAGGTACATCCCTAATTTAAAATTTATCTAAATATTTTCGACAGTCGCTCACAGGAATGTGAATTTTTAAATGAATTTAAAATCGCGGTAAAATAATATTTGTTTTTATAATAATTAGTAACCTCAGCCCAAGTGGCAAATATTAATTCATGATTGAATATTAATTAAAAAGTATAATGGACTTTTCTGTGCCTAATTTCTTTTACACTGACACCTAACCTAACCTAACACTTTATAATAAAATTTATTGAAAGATCATTCGAAGAAGGAAGTGCCAATGGTTCAATTAATACGTATTTTAAAGCACCTCTACCATATTATCATACCTTTACTTATTTAACGGTTTACATAATATTATTAAACTCTATATTTTAAAGAGATTTTTATGTGTATATTTATTTATTGGTGGATACTTCTATTTTTTTCCATATATTTCACGAATACCGGTATTAATACTGGTATTGCAATCCCTAAACAGAATATATAAATAAAAACAACTTGTATTGAAAGTATTGTAACATTAAAAAACTAATACATTTAGCAGGTTTTGATTTTTAGTTGGTTCTGTATTGAATTATGCGAAGCGATATTTTTATCGTTAACAAAACATTTTGTTATTTTGATAAAGAATAGTCTTGCACGCTTCGGTGGGCATATGAAAAATAATTTAACACCTTGACTCAAAGTACAAAAAAAACAAGTTCCTTTGATAAAAATGTATGTATGTAAGTAATAAAATATGTTGTATAGTCCAATGAAGTTTGATTTATAATCATCAGTGTATTATTATAACTAGTGTCGGGTATCAACAAGACTTCATGCAGTGAAACCGTGGGTTGGATAAGAAAGGTGCTGTGAATGCCAATAATTACTGTAAATTATGATATTATTTTACAATGTAAATATAAAACATGAGTTGAATCATTCAACTTGAATGTTTAGCCGTGGCGACTTCATACTAGGCGATTATTTAAAGCTTACATTCTTATGCCGGGTCCACACTGACAACATGTCGCGCGATAACCTCGTTAAATTTTACGATAAGTAATATGATAATTATCGTAAAATTTAACGAGGTTGTCGCGCGACATGTTGCCAGTGTGGACCCGGCATTAAGAATAATATTTTAAATTGCATTTTGACGTACCTAAATCGAATATAAATAATTACAAGATAAAAAGAACTTTTTATATACCACGTTTTTAAATTTTCTGTTGAATCATATAAACTTGACAATTAAATATAGAATACAGAAATGTCATTTTGACATTTCATATTGATTTCCATAGTAACGCACGTATATATTAATAATTTAGTTGCTAGGACCCACTTAGTAACCAATAATAGTGAGTAGTAAATATTACTTTTAACGAATTTTTCCGAACAGAATTACTAGGACAAATAAGGCAATTGTCAACAAATGATTTTTTTGCTATTTTGCAACAAACAAAAAATATAGAATACTGAAATGAAAAGTAGCAATAATAATATATTTATTGACATGTTTTCTTTTTCAAGTAAATGGGTAACGTTTTTTAGTCATCTTTACACGATTTAAGAATTAATACCCCCGTCGCCATCACAAAACAAATTGACGTGTTCACAGCTCGACTTTTGCTCTCTGATTGCCAGCCAGACCGAAATTTTGTCGCACCTATAGTTGAAAATTATTTGCCGTTTCACTGATGTATCGTCTTAAAGCATAGCGCTTATTGTAACAATTATAACTAACTTATTGTTATTATTACAATAAGTGCCAATACTTAGATACTTTTCTACCATATGAAGCAGCTGAAAGCAGTCTTGTGTATAGAATAGATGCGCAGGGCAGTCTCTTTCTGTGAGACAGCTCACGGTAAACAGTGCTAAGGCAAAATCTAATACTGACAAAATTCAATTTGAAGACAAAAAATAATTAATGAACACAAGAAGGATCAACACCATTAATTTTTCGGTAAGAACTTGACAATCTTATCTGAAGTGATTAATAAACACACCAAACCAGTCTTAATTTGATTTATCTAATTCAATACATTACACCGTACCGCTAATTTGTATATACGAATAAATACATAACTATTTAAGAGTACATAAATACTGTGATATAATATTTTATTTTATATTGTACCTATTCGAATTTAAATATTATGTAGGTATCTACTATTATAATAACCAACCATTTTTTCTGTTGACGCATTAACGCCCATGCACGTTTTTACTTAATCGGCAGCAGGTCGATATTAATTGCTGAATATCTCAATCGATGGAGATTGGATACGTATAATTAATTCGTCAATAAAAACAATAATGGTTCAATTATCAGCGGATCCAAAAGCGTGGGAAGTGGACTAGCTCCGGTGGTAAAATGATAAATTGAACTTATTAAAAAAAATCTAAAAAAATGAATATGAAATGATACACGGCACGTACAATTATAACACACTGGACATTAATAATATAATAAGATTATGTCGCGAAGAATTATAAATGACATAGAATATTGTCATGAATAATAATGTATGTAATCCAAAAACATCAGTTCAGAAATAATTACAACAAGAAAAACGACACACGAAAAAACTAGTTGTGGATTCTATTTGAAGCTGTTCTTTCAGATTACAATATCAGTATTAATTTTATAAGTAATTAAAATGATTTTTTTCAATTGAATTAACAATTTCGTCAACTTGTTTATGTTTTGTACTATTCCATTTGAGTCGTTTTTTGCGACCCTGGTTTCGTATTTCGGAACTCACCAAAGGCAAATACACACTGACAACGAATACAGTTAACTCTTATTTATATAAGGATAAAATAAAGTAGGTAAAAACTTTATCACCTATCTATTAAGTCAAGGATCACAATAAAAAATATAACAGACAATTTATGAATACGCGCTAATAGCTAATAATAAAGCGCTCGATAAGCGTATATTATACACAATCGAATTAAATTAAATTTAGAATTTAAATTCCAATTCCAACAAGTAGGTGCCTTCGGTCGATAGTATTAATATTATAAATATTTATTATTTAATTATTAAATAATGCAAAGAGCAGTTTGCTTTATATACCTAATTGAATATCAACATGTACTTAATTTATTAATTAACTATTTATTTATAATACGAATAATTGACAAGATTTAAGAATGTAACATTCTTTATTTATTATACATTTGTTTATCGCTTCAATATGGTTATCTTCGTCGTAATGAAATAGGATGCGCATGGCTCAATTGGTAAAACGGATTGTCGGTAATCGAGTGGATTCGTTTCGAGATTTTAAGATTTTGTCTAGTATATATTTGATGTATATAATTCAAATTTAGGTGCTGTTTTTTGATATGGTTCAATTTTAACATATTCCTTCGAATAGTGTAAATTTAATTGCATTACTTTTTCATTTTAATTTTAAGAATTTAAATTAATTCACTCAGAGCCATATCGTAACGGATGCGAAAACTCACTCTGACAGTAAAAGATGTGAGTTCGAAATCCACTTGTTCCATCTTTTTCTAATACGAATGTTTCTGATTTTTTTCAAAATTTTGTATTTTCATTTATTGTATAGAATGTAAAAATATTATAACAAACAATTTTATGAAAACAAATAGGTACATAATGTATTTAAAGTAATCTCTTTTACAATATTATTATTTTTGATTCACTGATGATTTTTTTTATATAAAAGTAAAGTGAAAGTATCATAATAATGAATAGTGACCAATAGTCTGCAGTCATAAAACAAATAACTCACGTTTTTTTGTCAATAAGATGATAAGGTTGGAAAGTTGTTTGTTTTCGATAGATAGCTTTCTGTTTTTATCACATTTATTTTAATATAGGTAAGTATATCAAAAATATTATTAGAGGTCAAAGGACCTATCAGGATTTTAAATTTTGTTATTTTTTTGTTAAGTATATCCTTATATCTATAAATCAGTGGCGAAGGGTGGTATGCTGTAAGGCTCCGCCATAAATAGTGGATACTAAACTTTGTAAGCCATACATATTTGTTTTCATTGAAATAAGACTACAATTTAAAGATGGTTTTGGTTAGTACTTATTAAAAATTTAATTAAGCCCCGCCTAATCCAAGCTTAAAGAATGAAAAAATATTCGTTTATCTATAAAATATCTTAAATAATACAGTTAAATCATAGATAACTTTGGATATTTTGTAGATTTAATAATATTTTTGTCAATTATAGTTTGGTTTAGGCAGGGTTTAATAAATTAAAAAAAAAAATGAACCAACTATGTGTAAGTATTATATATTATTAATCCAATGAAAACATTAAGTATATGGGTATGAATGAAAAGGTATGCACAAATTTATCGTATCGCTCAAAATATACCAAAACTATTATGGTTTGATGTTAGGCAGGGTTTATTTAAATTTTAAAAACTAACCAAAACCATCTGTAAATTATTATTGTAGTCTTAGTTCAATAAAAACACATACGTTTACCTAACTAACAAAGTTTAATGTGCACTATTTATGGCGGATCTTAACAGCCTACCTCCACCCTTCGCCAGTGCTATAATAATATGTAGTTGAAGCCTAGTGTGAACCCATTGATAAATTACAATGGATTATTTTTTTCTATGTTAGTATATTGATGATAATAATATAGTAGGTTTGTACCTATACTTACTTGATTTTAATATTGTTAATAGGTATTCGATAATAATTGTCATTGGTTTTAATACAATAACTACAAAATATAATAAAAAGTATTAAATGAAGAATAATTTCATAAATTTAATAATATATATTTGGCCTCAGTGATATATTTAGTATTATTTATAATGTATGCAAAAGGTTTGAATACAGATTTTGAATATCCGAAATATAAAAAAAAAACAATATTAATTTGAACTCACAATGAACGCAAGGATTAAAATATAAAAAAAAAACCAGACCGGTGTAGTCCTGAATTGAATGAGATTCGTATCAAAAGGAAATCTGGTGTAATTTACATGTTCACCACCATTCAACGACTTTGTTTTGTTTTTAATTTTACCGAGGTGTTAAATTTTGACATCGCTGACACGATTGTAAAGGGTTAAAGAATATATCAATATAAAAAAATCATATGAATAGATTTAAATTTCCATGTTGTAGAGAAATGGTATGTTAAAGCTATTACCTATATACTTAGTAGAAAACGTAAACTGTTGTTATATAAATATAATAACGTATAGGTATCTGTTTCGTGTTTTTAATACATAAATAGTATCTATCTAAGTAATATAATAACTTTCATACCTATACCTAATAAATAATAATAAATGAAATAAAGATCATAGTAGGTTCAAAGTAACTACTTATTTTTGAATTAGAATACCTAAGTCTAATATTGTCAGATTTTAAAGCAATATACGAAACTACTGTTTTTTCGAATGTATTAATAACTCCAAGATTTCAATCATGATGTTCTGCTTTTATATTACATACCGATGAAATTAAAAGGTTTTTTATTCTACCAAAACTGTGGGTTTTTTATGTTCATTCCTCTGTAAGTAATTAAGATAAGTCAATCACCTGCAGGTACAATTAAACAGGTAACATCAGGATGATAGTAAAAATAGAAAAAATCTACCGTATAGAATTATAGGTAGATAGTGTAGATTTATATGTAATTATATATGTATATTTATGCCCAAATCAGTTCTATGAATAAAAGTACAGATTTGTAAAGTTACTATCACACACTGAGTTCGGTGGGTTAAGTCAATGGTATGATAATATATCTTTAGAAATTTATTCAATGGGAATGAATGGAATTATTATCATAACACGCTTAAGTATTACCTATATCATGGCAAATTAATACACAAAGTAAAGTGTTAAAAATTACGAGCCAATTTCAAACACCAATAATTAGTAGTTCATATTTTTCTGTATACCTAATATAGTGCAATATGATATAGATATCAACTAAATTAGGTAAATGCTTATGTATTGGACGCGTATAGAAAAGAATAATTTGAATTAGGGAATAACCACGGAAAATTCATGTACATACCTAAAGATGGCTTTATTCTCAATTTTAAAATGAAAACATTTAGAGATGGTAGATATTTATACATTGTATGTAATCATTAAATGTTGATTTTTAAAATGAAAAAGACCAATAACATAAAGATCTGTCATAGAAAATACACACAAACTGTTCAGACTTTGCTCCTAAAGAAGACCAACATTCATAAATTTTGACCTTAAGGTAAGGCACATGGGTCCTTTAATAAAAATATTTTATCTGATTAATTCACGTACATAATACTATTTATACGTATTACTTACTTACCTAAGTACATACTTCCAACTTTTATATAATATGCATACGCTGTAAATAAAAAAAATAGGTTTTGCTATTATAGTTCGTAAGTAGTAAGTACCTATTTTATATTTTAGATTATCAATCAATTATTCAGAGTTATAAATAAACAAGTTAAAACACCTAAGTCAATATAAATTCAGAAAATGCAGTTGTTATTAAATGGGGTAGTTATATTTTTTTCTGATGTGCATACATGAAAGAAGTTACCTATCGATTATAATTCTCATGTTTTAAAGCTAAAATAATATTATGTTAATACCTTTTATAAGTATTAATATTATAAGACCTGTTCTCCCTTGTGTTCTGGCAGTTAAGTTATTATAAACTGGTTTGTTGAATCGTGTTGGTACATAAAAGTTCTCAACCGGAATACAAAAATAAATTATTTGTAATTACATAAGGTACATAAATTTTGTATTGCACGCGAAGAAAATCATATTAATGAAATAAACGTTTCAAGTACTTATGTAGGTATCACTGGCGAAGGGTGGTGGTATGCTGTTAAGATCCACCATAAATAGTGCACACTAAACTTTGTTGGTCATACGTATTTGTTTTCATTGAAATAAGACTACAATTTACAGATGGTGTTGGTTAGTTTTTAAAATTTAATTAAACCTTGCAAAAACCAAGCCAAAATAGATAATAGTCAAAAAATACTCGTTCATCTATAAAATATCTAAAATTATGCAATTAAATCATATTATATAACTTTGAATATTTCATAGATGGAATAATATTTTTATATATTATAGTTTGGTTCAGGCAGGGCTTAATGAATTTAAAAAAATAAAGCAACAACATGTGTACTATGTATTTTTAATCAAACGAAAACAAATAAGTATGAATTAAAAAGAGTGCACAATTTTGTCGTATCGCCCAAAATATATCAAAACTATTATGGTTCGGTTAGTCAGGGTTTAATTGATATTTAAAAACTTACCAATACCATCTGTAAATTGTACTCTTAGTTCAATAAAAACGAATACGTATGACTAACAAAGTTTAATATGCTCTATTTAAAGGGGATCTTAACAGCCTACCTCCGCCCTTCGCCACTGGTCAGGTACATACTTAGCAGAAATAATTACGACTAATTATTTTAGATAACATTTAAATGTAATAAAAATGCATGCGTTAAAATGAAAATCCATAGTTTTTTATTAATTATTTTGTCATTTACAGACTAGAGGTAAAATACCTATGATATGTATTTTTAATATTAAGTAAATAAATATTAATTTTAAATGAGAAAGTTTCTTCTAAAAATAATGATAATATCTAATGAATGATATTAGAATTTATTATCGTTGGCAGTTTTGGTTGTATTATGTAGGTATAGGTATGGATTGTATAGGTACTTAAATTGGATTGCATGAATTTAATTAGTTTAGTATGTTTGTTTGTATGTTTATATACCTACCTTGAATACGTATGTAGGTACATATATTTATACTGAGCTTTGAAAGCTCGTTTTCTGTAAAAGCTAAGTAAATATAATTATTACGCATTTAAGTTAGTACCTAGTCAGTTTTTATTAATACCCTACATTACCTACCTACGTAGTTACTTAAAAAAAATTAAAAGGAACTAGGTATAAATATTGTTAAGTATCTTTAAGATTAAAAAGATAAATCGCTATCTTCCCTATAATACTGCTTATTTATATAGAGCTCCGAAGTGTGTATATAGTAGATAGGGTATAGATATTATATTACTAACAGTCGTCTATTTACAATGATTTTTTTTGTTAGCCATTCGCTCAATATCCTGATATAAATACACAATACACCTACCTAGTTATTGGATAAATAAAAGCAACGAGTAAAAACATTCTAAATGTTGTATTTTAACAAAGCCTGTATGATTTTTGTGATTGTTTCACTACTACCGTACTGACCACTGGCATTAGTGTGTTGTGATGTTAACGAAATAAAAACGTCTGTACCCATGATTAAAATCCTTCTCTTTTTTGGCTACAGATAGACTTTCAGCTAGGTACTTTATAAAATGAAAACCTTATAATACGTCAGTAAAGGAAAGTACCTATCTTAAATCGATAAGTAAATATTAAAGATGTAAGTAACATCATAATACTATTAGATGGATTATAATATACGAGTATTTTGAAAATTTGGTTTAGAAAGTTGTTTTTTTGGATGTTTTCATTTATTCAACTAATTGAATATACTTACCTACAATTACACAGCTGTTTTTTATATTGAAGGACGTGTTTATTGTCTAATTATTGCGTCAAAAGTTCATTTACCTATCCTGACTGCTAACCATTTTTTGTGACAAGTGACAAGTTACAAAAATATTTTTTCTAACGTTATCAAGATATCAAATGACCATTATTTTTGATTTAATTTATACCTACATATTTACATAAAATTTATAATATTAATAAACCATGCTTACTTTTGAAATCCACCTTATCAAACTTTGGGATAGGGTTTTGTCCAACTGAGTGTGGGTTTGCTTATTGTCAAAAATAATAAATCCCAGTCAGTTGATAGGCACGCCGTATAAACAAAATACAATCACGGCATATTTTTATTCCTAGGCCAAAAATACCTCTCACAGCGCGACAGTTCGCTCCACTGGTGGAGGATGCAACACAAAACTCTTGTCAAGGGACACCCACGTTGTCACTTCATTTCAATACAAAAACATGTCATAAAACAACAAAAAACGTCAATTTATTCAATACAATTGACTTGGAAATATATCAGTCTGTTTTTAATTCAAAATATCACTGTATATTCATTTAAAATTTTCAAATTTGAAACATCAAGCGGCACAACACTATTTGTTTACAAACGATATTCCATTTCCAAAAGCTTCGAATTTTATGTTCGTAATTCAAAACGTAACACACGATATTGTTATCAACGATTCGAAATTCGAATAATATAAAGCTTGGAAGTTTATTCATTCGAATACGGTTTTAAACACTTTCAGACGATATTCGAAAAAAAAAAATGAAATACACTTCGTGTACATATTATTATTCGTAATGATATTCCGTTACCGACAAATACACGTTCCACCCCGCTCAAAAGCCGGGATGCGACTGATTCTTCTACATTTCTACTGGATAAAGTTTTTAAGCATGGAGCGGAGCCACGCTTTTCACGGCTGTGTGCACATACACAAGTAAAGCTTTTCATATACGTATTTCATTCGTAGTATACAGAATAGTATGTATGTTTGTAGTATCAGTATACAAGTCTCGAGAACATTACCCCCCAAAACGCGTGCGAGAAAGAGAGCGCGTTATGCAAACATACCATTAGAAGCTGCGAACGAGAGAGAAGGAGCTGTCGAATGAGTATATCAACACGTCTGTGAAACAATGGGACAGACAGAGAGGCGGTTAGTAGAAACAGATATAGTTATGTCAGCCGTACATTTAAGGGGATACTTGTAATTGGGGTTGATGGTTTAAAAAATGGCAGTGCTTTCTGAAGTAAATTAAATTTAAATGAAAGTAAAGATTTTCTAATAGCGATTTTTATTTCCGGCGTTTTATAAAAATGTAGGGAATATTATTATAATAGATATTTTTATTAATCTGTATTGGCTTTTACTCTGATTCACATTATATTAATTAAGTACTAAAATTCGTAATTGTATTAAAAACTATATTTTGAAATGTTAATTTGAATAGGTGAAAAAAAATGTTGTTTATACGATAATGAGACATGCATGAATGCATTTAATTAAAATCCCAAACATAACAATTACATGCCAGCAGATAATATAAATTTTAAAATGTACATGTGGTAAAATATGTAAGTATACAATAACTGGGAGAATTTTTAGATTCGTGGCGTGATAAGTACGAGTGCAGCTTCACCAAAATATTTCTGGTAGTATACAACAAAGCAAAGATCGCCCCGATCCCCTCAGAATCGTTATAAGGGATGCTATGAGAAGCATAAACGTAACCTATACAAGTAGGTAAATTAAATCGTGTATCATCATGTCAGGTTCACCAGGCACCAATAGCGAGGGCTGTACGGCTGGTCAATGCAGTGGGTCCCAGGTTCGAATCCTGGGTCTGGCAAGTACACATATTGTTTTTCAATTTGTGTGTGAGTCAGGTTATGGACCTAATAGGTTGAGCAAGTGGCTGACATCCATTTCTCGTAAAAAACAAAATCTATTAATACAAACCTCTACTCTGTGGAGACCCATATGATCCTATTAGGATCGGACATCGTTGGAAAAAAAATATGTATTTTGCTTTTAAAATTTTATTTTATATTTTTCTTGAATTATTGTTGTTTTGCTATAAAATTATTTTGTGCTTTGTTTTTTCTCTACTAAGTTGAAATGCATGTATTACTTGTATTCTAAGTGTCTTTTTGTGAACGTCTTGAATTAATAATTTGTTTTTTGCTAAATTTGACTTTTTAAATAAATAAATGGCGTCACTAAATATAATATAGTATTTGTCATAAAAATGATAATTCATATCATACTATTAATTTATTATGGTACCTACAATATTTTATATGTGGTTTCTAGTCGAATTGTGATAATTATTCCGTTAAATTTTACGGTAATTTTAGGTTCTTAGCACTTCCATTTAGTTAATCCATTTTATTGAAATAATGATAGTACTTACATAATATGTAAATATGTCAATTTTATGTATTGTAGGTCTCTAGTTTATATTACATTTATATTATTTAGTGTTCACGATGGCCGAGCGGTTACGCGCCATGCTTATAATGTTGTAGGTGCAGGGGTCGAATCCCGGGTCTAGAAAATTCACATGTTGTTATTTAATGTGTTTTAGACTCAAAGTATAGACCTTATAGTTTAAATATGTGGCTAACAGCCATTTCTCGTAATAAAAAAATCAATTAAGGCGAAGTCTTCACTGAGCCTTTTTTAAAGAGGCACCTAGCGGAAAAATACGAAGCTTGCAATTTGAGACATTTTTTTGATTATTTACAATTTCAACTGTATTAATGAATAAATATGTATCTGAAAACATTAAAAATAAAAATATTTTTTATTTTAAGTCAAAGACAAACTTACAATTGTAAAAAATGTAATAAAATGTGAATTTGTTCTATCGGTCCGCACCCTATTATTACATATATTTTATGGTCATATTTATTATTAAAATTTAGTTTATTAAGTTTTCTAAGCATCACCTAAGCGATTTTTGACAAATTCATAGTTTTAATATTTTTTATATCTATTTTAAAAAACATCGATTTTTATAAAAAATATAAGTGTGTATAACTTGAAATCCTTTTTATTTATATCAAATCAATTATTTTTATAAATATAAATAAAATATTTATATAAATATAAATAAAATATTTATATTAATATAAATAAAAAGGATTTCAAGTTATATACATTTATATTTTTTATAAAAATCGATGTTTTTTAAAATAGATATAAAAAATATTAAAACTATGAATTTGTCAAAAATCGCTTAGGTGATGCTTAGAAAACTTAATAAACTAAATTTTAATAATAAATATGACCATAAAATATATGTAATAATAGGGTGCGGACCGATAGAACAAATTCACATTTTATTACATTTTTTACAATTGTAAGTTTGTCTTTGACTTAAAATAAAAAATATTTTTATTTTTAATGTTTTCAGATACATATTTATTAATTAATACAGTTGAAATTGTAAATTATCAAAAAAATGTCTCAAATTGCAAGCTTCGTATTTTTCCGCTAGGTGCCTCTTTAAAAAAGGCTCAGTGAAGAATTCGCCTTAACATAACTTTCACTATGTGAAGGCCCATATGATCTAAGGATCGCACATGGTAAAAAAATGATTCAAATTCATTTTTTTTAACATATAGTTAACAATATAAATTATTAATATAAGACGTTCACAACATGACATTTAGAAACAAAATAAATATTATATAAAAAGAAATAGATCAATACCTATTACCTATACCTAAGTTATTAAACAGTAGAAAAGTGTAAAAACAAAAACCTACAGTCATCCTCATGCAGGAGAAATATGTTAATGTATTAATATCCGAAGTTATTTGGTTGAACTTGGTTGAAGTTGAGTTATTGCCCTCCCAATTCACATTAACGATGGCAGGTTAGTTCTGCATCTTGGAAGAACAAACAACTGATGCTCCCGATTTATAATATAGTTATCAGGGGGACACACAGGTCAATACTAGGTACCAAGAATGGCAGAATTGTCATTTTCACCGCATGTAGGTATGTACCTCACTTTGATTTTAAGTTAAGATCAAACGTTAGTATATGGTTAATTAATATGGTCTTTTGCTTAATTCAATATTAATTATTAAAAGAAAAATAGTCCAATAAAATACCATTCATATTTAATAGTACTGATTTTAATAGTTTCGAAGTAAGGGACCGCCGGGCATTTTAGACAGAGACAGGTGGCACTTTGGGCGATTTCAAGGGCGCGAAAGCGAGATGGAAGGTGATCATCACCCAAAACATTCTTGCCAGCTGCCATAGAGATAGTCTTCTAAAATGCAATCGTGTATTTAAAATGGTTTTTGTGCATCACAAAGCCAAAGTATATTAAGTCAAAAGTGTATTATTTCATTGGTTAACAAAGTTTGCTCTGTCTGTCACAAGCATGTCACAAGTCTATGTACTTACAGGTATCTGTTGCGGAAGGACCAATAATTATTATTCAAAGTCTGGTTCTTTCAACAACAACAAAAATACTAATAACGTTATAAAAAATACCTAGGTAACAGTAGCGAGGGGTGGAGATAGGCTGTTAAGATCCGCTATAAATAGTGCACATTAAACTTTGTTAGTCATACGTATTTGTTATTATTAGACTAAGACTACAATAATTATTTACAATCGCTTGAAAATGTCCCCATGAGGCGGACGAAATCGGTCCAAATTTATTAAATAAAAAAGTGGAATAAGTACTAAAAAAATTTTCGTTACCTACTTATAGTAAATTAATCAATAATAAAATTTACAGATGGTTGGTTAGTTTTTAAAAATCAATTAAATTCTTCCTAAAAACTGTATCCCTATTTAGTAATAATTTAGTTATAATATAAGGAAAAGATAGCAGAAATCATCGCTGATGTAAAATATCGGATATGGAAGACAACAAAAAATAAGGGTAAGTATAAGTCTGTTTACTGGAAACCAGGCGGGAACAGCGGCATTTTTCATATCCGATTTCGAGAAAATTCATGAATTCAAGTGGCTTCCACTAAACAGACAAGAAGCAAAAGAAGATGTCAAATATATTATTATGTCGGTATATACTGCAATCATTTTAATTTCAATACAATAATCATTATATTGTTGTGTAGTCAGGGTTACCATGAATTGTTTTGATAAATAAATGCAGAAAGGATTGCATTAATGAAAGTTTATTGCATCAGATAACAATGCATTCCAATGATCCCACATTTAAATGTTAGTAAAGTCACAATATTAAATTAATGTCCGTCCTCTTTTTATAATGATGTCCCGAGAATGCATACAATGAAGCGGTTCACTTGAATTTAAAATAAATTGGAGTTTTTATATTATCAAGGGGGGTGCTTCTACCTACCAGAGGCATCTAGCGGAAAAATACAATTTTATAGTAATACAAAGTTTGCAATTTAAGACATTTTTTTGATAATTTACAATTTCAACTGTATTAATTAATTAATTTGTATCTCAAAGACTAAATGGAAATGGGCGGGTCATGTAGCGCGACTACAAGATGAGAGTTGGACAAAAATACTTATTTCACGGAACGGCCCAAAAGGGAAACGCTATAGAGGAAGACCCCGTGCGAGATGGCAAGACGACATCATAAAGACAGCGGGCCCAAATTGGCTACAAATAGCCAAAAACAGAGTCCAGTGGGACTCTTTGGAGGAGGCTTTCACCCGAAGAGGGATTCTTACAAATCAAACAAACTAATTATATATCACTGTTAAATTTATAAACATTATCTATTGGTATTATATACAAAATAAAAATCTTAATATATTTAATATGTAGGTATTATACAAAAATATAAAAAAAAAAAAATTAATATTATATAAGTAAACTAGAAAATAGGTAGATAATACAATCATAGATAGATATATATACATAATAGATATATTCATAGGTTATATATGTATTCATTAGATATAGTCAATTAACTGTCATTTACATTTGTTTGTAAGAAATAAAAAAGCTTTTTTTTATGTATCTGAAAACATTAAAAAGACAAATATTTTTTATTTTAAGTCAAAGATAAACTTACAATTGTAAAAAAAAAATGTTAATTTGTCACAGGGCCGCATTTTATTATTACATTAAGTATATTATTTTATGGTCAAATTTAGAAATTATTAAAATTTAGTTTATTAAGTTTTCAATTTTTCTTCGTAAAGATATTTGACTAATTCATAGTTTTAATTTTTTTATATTTATTTTAAAAAACATCGATTTTTAATAAAATATAAATGTGTATAACTTGAAATCTTTTTATTAATTGTAAGTGAGATAAACACACCACAAATTTTATTTTCTCTAATAGTAAAAAAGTCGCCTGTGCTATGTTCCGTAAAGAATGTTAACATTAAAATATATGTGGCTATTCAATGCAGTTTGATATGATATGATGCATGATTGGTATACTTAAATGATATTTCACACTTTTTAGTTTATTTTATAATTATTTTTAGTGTCTTTCCAAACTAATAAAAATGGCTATTTATCCAATATGGTGAAAGGTCGCATGTGACTTGGCGACCACAAAAGGGGGTCGCGATCAGTGATTCATAATATGATTGCCAACAGCTCAATATTAATATGGATTTATTTAACAAAACACTTTATGCTAGTAAAGTAGTAGCTCGGGCTATTGTGATATAAATGTCAATATCTTAACATCTGTTTCACCTCTCTTCTCGTTCATGACAGTGTCGAAGTCATCCTACATCTTGTTTTTTTTCTTTATATTATTATTTATTATATCTACTTAAGCATAAATAATATAATATATTTCGTTAAGATGTGTGTACTTTTAACTAAGCGACAGCATCGTCTACTAAATGGAAAACCGCCACTGCTTTCAAAAGTTGTATTGATAGTATGCTTTGCCGCCCCTAAGAAAAACATGGCTTGCCTACCCCCACGCAACGTCATTATATGGATGTCAATCAAATAGAATAGATAGAAATCAATAATAACTGAATAGTCGCAATGATTCAGATATTTTATTGAACAATAAAAAATAAGTGTTCGGTGTAGGTATTTATTATATTAATTTAGTAAAACTCTATTTTATTAATTTGTAACAAATAATTCTCGTTTATAAAAACCTACCACAACCCAAGTAACTTAATACTTGATTTTTTTATTTCACTCTGAACCTCTCGAAGGAACTGTTGCTAGAACTCAGTGATCGACGATCTGTGGTTGGGATAATAACTCAATCCTTATCTTATCTACACGGAAGCGCAGATAGAGATGTTTTCTTTTTAATAATAAAAAGTTTTTTAAACATTGAAAAATAATAATATTATGTTTGTATTGTAAAACTATAAAACTAAAATTTATGTTCATTTAAAAATGAAACTTATCTCCATGGGCCCCACATCGTGAAGCGGGCCCCAGGCTAGGAGCTTTGGCGGGCCCCCCTACCTATCGCTAAGGATAAAGGCAGTGTGACGCTCTACAGTAGCGTTTTCCAAATGGTATACGCCGAAATAATAATGGGTAAGTATACATATTTAGTGTTTTATTGTATATTTTAATACATCCATTTGAATTATGGAGATGTCGAGTATTGATACACAATCAAAAATTGCATCATACAACCACATAGTTTTAAATAATAATTATAAATAATTATATTTCGTTCGGCTTGCGTAATTTGCACCCCCCGCGACCCGCAATCCGCGCATCGCCTAGTCACGATCTTTTTAGACCATGCCTCAGCTGAGGTATAGCCTTAAGCGCCGGTCTATAGTGTCAAGGGTCCCAGGTTCGAATCCTGAGTCTGGTAAGTACACATATTGTTTTTCAATTTGTGTATGAGTCAGAGTATGGACTTAATAGGTTGAGAAAGTGGCTGTCATCCATTTCTCGTAGAAATAAAATAATATAAACCTCCACTCTGTGGAGGCCCATATGATCCTATTAGGATCGGACATGGTCGAAAGAAAGAAAGAAGAAATTAATTAGTACTGAAATAAATGTGTTTGTTTAAAAATAAAGTGCCGTTTGTCAATTACATACCCCTCGATTCGACATTGTGTCAAATTTACTGCTATTCCCGGCAAAGTACCTTAACTCCAAGTATCACAATATACTAAACTTATTTAAAATAAGTTATCTATTGATGTAGGTATAGTGTAGAACGTGTAGGTATATTGATATCAATTCTGATTTACCTGCATATTATATTTCTCTAATTTTGCTTTGCTATGCAAAATAATAATAGGTAGCTAGCCAACATCAATTAATGCTACACATATCATACATACATAAACACTTAAAACCCCTAGACTAACGAATGAGTAGATAGAACATCGATTTATTTACCTGTCTATATAACGAATGAGTTCTGCAATAGCGATATACCTACCTGGAACCATTTTGATGAGGGCTTTTGGGGGTGACACTCCGGGACAAATTTAAAATTCACACACGGAAATCGGCGCTTTGAGAATTAGCTCCCTCTAAAATGAATATTATTTGTAATTCGTTTTGAAATGAATACCTACCGATATTGATGGTAATAATTACGATCGCATCATTTTAAAATGAAATGAATAAATTGTTCAAATGCATTAGGTGATTGGTTATTCATAAATAATATATTATTATTATTCGATCATTACTGAAAATATTTCCAATTGCAATCATTCAGGTAGGTACTAGGTATATAAAATTGGTGTAGATATACTTAGGTACATTTAATTTGGTACGGTAGAACTGTTGATAAATTCTTGTGGCCATATCAAATTCATATTTATCACTACTAAGTATATAAATATTATTTTGGAAACACATCTGGGAAAATAACCAATAGAAAAAATCTTTTTTGTAAAAAGTAAAATACCCAGCAGGAATCAAAACTGCATTTCTCGGGTTTCGCGCCCAAGTATATACCTACATCCATGGCCTCTACAAAGGGGGGGCTAAAAGGGTTCTAGCCTGGGGGCCCGGAGGGGCATGGCGAGGCGAATCGACCAGATAAGTGAGATAAACACACATCACAAATGCGCTTTAATAGTAAAAAAGTCGCCTGCGGTGCGGCGCTCCTTACTTTCAATAATATTATTTAAAGTTTTGTGGATGTACGATACAATTTTTAATTGTGTATCAATACTCGACATCTCCATAATTCGTATGGATGTATTAAAATATTCAATAAAACATTAAATATACAGATTATTTTTACCGCGTACATACTGCCTTTATTCTTAGCGATAGGTAGGGGGGCCCGCCAAAGATTCTAGCCTGGGGACCCGCTTCACGATGTGGGGCCTATGCCTACATCACTATGCTATAGTCGTCATACTTAATTGCGACAAATTTTAACTAATGTCTCCTAATACTCTCTGAAGCGCTTTCCAATTTGAGTTACTATTGGCGATCGGCTTTTGTATTTTAAATCGAAGTAGGGATTACTTTAATTACTAACCGACGTCACGGATCACTCCCAGATTTCTTGTTAGAAGTTACATGAACTTGCTAATAATTTTTAATTAACTATTTTTTTTATTCAACGAATAATTCACAGGATTTAAGAATGTAACATTATAATTATTGAACATACATAATTTAGAAAACATCATTATAATTATAATAACACTTCTGAGGAAATATACCTAGGTATTATAACCAATAGAAAAAATGTTTTTTGAAAAAAGTAAGACACCCAGCAGGAATCAAAACAGCATATCTCGGGTTTCGCATCCATGCACATATACCACTATGCTATAGGTGTCATACTTAATTGCGAGAAATTTTAACTAATGACTATAAATACTCTCTAAAGCGGTTTCCAAATTGGGTTACTATTTGGTAAATTTTGTTAAAAATGCAAGTTTCATCTGAGTTGAAAATCCTTTTCGAGGCGGACGAAACCGGATAAATTATTTAATGAAAAGTGGAATTCGTTGCAAAAACTTTGCGTTTTTATTTAAAGTAATAATAGGTAGGTACAATGCATTTCTGCCATGAATTGACAGTTAACACAATAAAATAAATTTTACTTTTACCGAAACATCACACAAATAAATATTATTGGTACGTAAGTAGATTAGAATAAATGAACAATTTAATTTTCATAGGTTGATTACAACGTACTCCAATGCGCAAGAATCCAGTGGCGTACTTACGGCAATAGCTTAAAACCGTTAATAACTCGCCAGGGCCGCTCAGGTGCAATCACGTATGTAAATTTTACCTGCAATAAACGATGATTATAATTAACTTTGATGTGTGCCATTCACAGCTGATGAAATTATCGAAGCGAGAGCTGTGTACGCGATTTGTCATGAAATGATAATAAAAATATTTACATAATATTATTAGGTTTGTACAATATGAAAGGGAATATTCACTGAACTGATTTGTTTTTAATATAATAGGTAAACTAATATTTTATTAAAGATCTGTAGAAAATATATGATGATATTAATAGGTATTTTCTTTATGTCATTTGTAGATAACATTAAATGAATATACATAATTTGAAAACATCTCATGCATAATATATATACATGAGAAAAAATCATTTTTGTAAAAAAAAATACAACCCCCGTCGGGACTTGAACTTGTATCTGCTGAATTCGCGCCAGTATGCTTTTCCAATTTAGCTACGGGAATTTTATTGAATTCGATAAGCATTTCAATTCATTCATTCATTCAAGCATTCAAAAATTATTGATGTTTTCAAATTATGTATATTCCGTATATAGAATGTTACATTCTTAAATCTTATTATTCGTTAAATGAAAGCAATAGTTTATTAAAATAATATTAAATAACCAGAAAAATTTTTTTGTTTTGACCATGTCTGATCCTAATAAGATCATAATAATATGGGCCTAAACAGAGTTTTTACAAGTGATGGATGTTAGCCACTTGACCAAATTATTAAATGCGTTATCTGGGAACGCATAAAAAACAAAAATTTGAGTTTTCCAGACCCGGGACTTGAACCCGAGAACCTTCTCATCCTCTCACAAGGCTGCTTTCGGCCGCTTAATAAGGTAGGGAAGTATCCAAGTATTAGCAACAATTTTATTTTTTATTTGTAACAATTACAATAAGTTAGTGGTAATTTTTACAATAAGTGCTATGTTTTAACAGCACCTCTCTTAGTTGTGATAAATTTTAGAGTGAGATGACAGTTTTGACCGTTCAGATGGCTAACTTATTGTAATTGTTACGATACGTGTTAATATTTCGATACTTTCCTACCCTAGTTAGCTGCCATAAAGGCCGAAAGCATTCTTGTGTATAGAATAGATGCGCAGCTGTCAATGTGCTAAAATACTGTAATACTATCTCCTACTCCACAATGTTAATTTATTATTTTACTTTTGCAGTGTGGTAACACGATTTTATTATATTTTGAAATATTGTAATAATCTATGTGGTCACAAAATGGTGCCTATACACGTTAGATAATACGAAAAACTTCACAAAAAATAATAGTAAATAAAACGTAGGCACTCGCATGTGCGTTCGATCATTGGTGCAAAACTCGTCCGCCAAAATGCAGCACTTTTGCGGACTTGTCAAAAACGATTCATCTCTGTACCACAGAATACGTTTCGATTGCACTTTTCACTCGTGGACAGTGGCGTCGAATTACGAAAAGGGTAAAATTGGTTTTTTCAACAGATTAAAAAAAACTGTAACGTCTTTTAATTTTGATGTTGGTCCTGTACCGGTCCCGGAGAAGATGGGCGGACAACATCAAAGAGATGACTGACTGTAGAGAAAAATATTCTGATTTAGACAGGTACCTAAAAACGGTTGTGAAATCAGTTAAGGAACAAAATGAGCTGTTGTGGTATCTGAAATACCTAAGTAACAACAATTGTAAATCTTCAAAAGTTTCCTTAGCAGGGTACCTAACATAATATATTTTTTTCTTTTTGTCATAATATATGCAATCCAAATAGGATCATAATATTCATAATTATGACCCTCCATGGAATGGAGGTTTGTATTAACAGATTTTTGTTTTTACAAGAATTCAATTCAATTTATTTTTAACATTTTGTGGACATTATAAATTATAAGTTTAAGACGTTCACAACATGACATGAAACAATATTAAGTATAAAAAAAAGTAATAAAAACGATAAAAATGAAAATATAAAAATATAAAAAGAGACGGATGTTAGCCACTTGCTCAACCTATTAGGTCCATACTCTGACTCCAAACACAAATTGAAAAACAATAACTATGTGTATTTTACAGACTGAGGACTCGAATCTGGGACCCACGACATAATATAATTAGTATAGGATGACTGTAATATTATTTTCTCAAGATGAAATATCGTAAGAAAGATCCAAGGAGACATATCTTAGTCACGCTAGATTGGACAGTTTTAAGAATTTTATTATTACCTATTGAGTGGTGCATTTTCACTTTTTTTACCAATTTGATCGTTGTGTGGCTGATTTCACCATAATTAAATCGGAGGAACTCAAAACACAATAATAAAGAATATTTTGCGTGGCGAAATATAGGTATTTACTAGTGCATGTTTGTCGTCGTGGCATAAATATTGTCGTCATTAGTATGTCTTCCGTAGCATAATGGTTGAATGCAACGAGTTTGGGGCGTTTACCCGTTGGAGATGCCGAGTTCGATTCCCGACCGGTTGGCTTACTTTTTTCAAAAAAGTTTTTTCTATTGGTTGTGATATACTCTCTCAGTTAGTGTTTTTCTAAAATTATATAATGTTTTATAAGGAACTTTCGATTCACACTTATTTTGTTAAATAAATAACTACCGATGTCATCCACTTGTTATATTATATGAGAAATAAATTAATATGACCATATAAAAATGACTCAGCTAGGACAACGCAAAATAATTACAGAATTTCTTTATTTAGGGTCATATGATGATCTCAATTGCAACAACGACACCACACCATAGTGTGCAGATAACGTAAAACAATAAAAAAATAATTATTAGGCACCTTTCCAAACACAAAATAGGTATCGTTGTGTCCCCTATTACCAAATTATATGACGTCACTGATGACCACGGAGGACAAAACTACGGTCTCCGTGTTTTTGTCCCTCGCTATATTAATGACACGCTACCGTTTTGGGCAGATGAAAAATGCAACATTGTGATCGCGGCATTATTGGAAATTTCCGTCATTTGTTTTGACATTTTTCCTGCGGTAAATTTGGCAATATGTATTTCGGCTTTTGAATTTGAAGCTGGCCGTTTGATTTATGATTTTAGGAACTTAGTTACTCTAAAAGATCATTAATATTATTGTCAACAGCTCTGGTCATCTACTTATACCTAGCCATCATTATAGAGGTGACTTAATATCACAATTATTTACGAGGCTTCAGTGTTAAGCATTCTCTTGTTTCTTTTGTAATTCATCTACCTGATACGATAATGTATAAGATAATCGTGTCCGGAAACTTGTACGTATGCAGTTTGCCATATCACACTTCACAGTGAAATGTTGTATCGGAAATATATGGCAGTATATAAAAGACCATTCAACCTCTTTGGGTTGTACATATAGTGCTACTGACAAAAAACTCATGTCTTAATAAAACACGGTTCTTGTCGGTTTACAGGAAGCCGGCAGCATTGGAATTTTGAAAATGGCCGATATACTGGATTATTTGTTAGGTTAGGTTTTCATTCTTCACTTTCGGAACTGGCATCATGACATATTATCGTAGGTTACGTGTAAATTGTACGTAAAACATTTCGCCGTGGCACAGTTTGCCGTGACCTTTCTTATCAAAAAGAGATGCTATGCTAAACGGTCTCCAATTTTATTAGATTCAATATGAACATTAATTCAATTTTAATAGCTGATTTTGGTAAAATTCATGAATTCAAGAATGAAAACCTAACCTAACCTAACAAATAATCCAGTATACCGGCTATTTTCAAAATTTGTTTGCTGCTGGCTTCCTGTAAAGTGTAAGCCGACAAGAACCGTGTTTTATTTAGACATGAATTTTATGTCAGTAGTATACGACCCGAAAAGATTGGACGGTCTTTAATATACGGCCATGTATTTCCAAAACAACATTTCACGGTTAAGTATGATACGGCGAACTGCATGCGTACAAGTTTCCGGACACGAATTTTTCCACCAGGCAGCAACCTCCCAACATACAGCTGCATTCAAGGACTGGCAATATTAAGTCATTGCTAAAGACACGCCAGGCGTGTTGCCATTAGATACTATTAGCATGATAATTAAATAGTAATTAAGTGGTCAGCAGTGAATGAGTTCATATTTTTGAAGTCAATTATCGTCTACCTACCTGATTTGCCTGCGCTGAACTTGACAATTCCAGTAGCTTCGCCAAATAAAATAGGTATGGAATGACCCAGCGGAAGCGATCTAAATATAAGTAAAAATAGGAAGAGATCATTGATATACTACTAGATGAGGAGTTCCCATACAAGTGTCATTTTAAAAATGTACCACAAAAGAAGATATTACGAATATCGTCTTATAATATTTCCTTGTAGGTATAATGCGTTAAGACCGTTAACATGGATTACCGAATTTCACCCGTATTGCCCTGGCTGAAAAACTAAATTTGCGTTCTTGGAATAGTGACCCTAAGGGTGTCTGCAACCCAAAGCTTGCAAGCTACCAAGAATTCATGCCTGAGCGGACAGAGCAAGTCATCATGCACTGACTATTAGTTAGAGTAAGATGCAAGCTAGATCGGGCTTATTCATAATTATTGCCAGGTCGTTTTTGAGACAAATATCGCTGTCGAGTCGCTGAAAATCGGGCGTCATTTTTTTATGAAGCATACGATTCATCCAGTAGTATATCAATGGAAGAGATAGATCACCTAAATAAATGTCTTAAATCCTGGAAAACTCAATGATAATAAAGATGGACACGAATGTGAGATTCTCATAAAGAAAACAAAATTTTGCCCCGTAAATGTAATAATTTATATTCATTAACATTTTTAATTTATTTATCGAGGTAATATTAAGTACTATAGAACATTATCTTTAACTTAATATATTGGTCTTTGCGAAATATTTTCCTTTGGTTGGGATATTTGAAATCAAACGACCACCTATATTTCTAAACGAATAGAATAAGACAGTGTATCTCGTACTGAAATTACCTTGTCTCTTTTGTCTCAGATCGGCGATCAAACGCTGGCTGGCTGAGATCGAATAGATAAAAGCAGAGCCAGACTAAGGAATAATTTACCAACAGCAACTATATAATTATTATATGTTTTTAAAACAGTTATAATTTCATAATCCAACTAATATTGAACGATGACCTTTATTCTCTTCTTTTCTTATTGGGATATTATTTTTATTTTGTTTAGATCTACGACATTTTTAGCTGCAACAAACAGCTGTTGACATTTTTTTTTTATAAAAATCATAATACATATACCTACAATGGTTTAACTTGCCTATTATTTTCAGTCCCACGATGGCCGCGCTGCGAAAGCGTCCGCCTATTACGTCGTGGGTACCAGGTTCGAATCCTAGGTCTGACAAGTACACATATTATTTTTCAATTTGTGAGTCAGAGTGTAGACCTAATAGGTTGAGCAAGTGGCTGACATCCATGTCTCGTAACAACAAAATCTGTTAATCCAAACTTACACTCTGTGGAGGGCCATAATATGATCTTATTAGGATCGGACGTGGTCGGAAGGTATTATTTTCTATATATAATAAAAAAATAAAATAAAAAGCCTTTTTATTTCTTACAAACAAAAGTAAATGACTGTATCTAATGAATATAAATGTATATATCTATATATGGTTGTATTATCTACTTATTTTCTAGTTTACCTACCCATAGATATATTAATAATTATTTAATTTTTTTTATATTTTTTGTATCACGTATGGGTGCGAGACGTGGACCCTCAACACGAGAGATGTCCAAAGGCTAAGAGTCGCACAGTCGCACAGCGAGGCATGGGGAGGTGTATGTTGGGCATCACGCGAAAGGACCGTAAGAGAAACGAATGGGTTAGGAAACAGACAGGAGTAGGTGATGTAATAAACGTTGCCAAACAGCTGAAATGGGGATGGGCGGGGCACATTGCTCGCCGAAAGTACGGCCGCTGGACAAATGCCGTCATCCAGTGGTATACAAGGGGCACAAAACGGCCACAGAGTCGCCCTAAAAGCCGCTGGATTGACGAACTGGTAAAGTTCGGCGGAAATACGTGACAGCGAACGACACAAGATCGAGAGAGTTGGAAGAAGCTTGGGGAGGCCTTCATCCAGCAGTGGATTGACCCCGGCTGATGATGATGATATATATATTAAGATTTTTTTTAATTTTTGTATATAATACTATTAGATAATGTTTATAAATTGAACAATGGTATGTAATTAGTTTGTTTGGTTTGTAAGAACCCCTCTTCGGGTGAAGGCCTCCTCCAAAGTGTTAATCTCTGGCCTCTCTGGTTTCTCTCTCCATACCCGTTTGATTTCGTATCTAAGTATTCGTCTTGTCTGGGTTAGCCTATTTTTGCATTTAGGTCACCCATTATTATAAAAGTTTTATGTGCTTGGATAAAAGCTTTGTTTACATTTGTATAAAAAGTATCATTTTCTTCTTCTTTCGCTATTACTGTGGGTACGTATACTTGTATGAGAGATAATTTGTTCCCTTGTATTTTTAAATTCAATAGTGCTACTCTATCTGTTATACCTATGAAGTTTTCTATGTTGTTCTCTTGAGTTTTTATGTATTAAGAATCCGACGCCATACTTTCCAGGTGTAAGTCCTATGTGACATAGAATATGATTGGCATATTCCTCTATCTTTTTTCCTTATTATTTTCTATATACGAGTCACTTAGAATCATAACTCACATATTCCAAAAATCAAGTTTTGAGATAATCGCTAAAAACCAACAGAGCACTATTTTTTGTAATTAGAAGAACAGTATCGAACTCCCTAGAATATTAATGAGTGAGAGAGTCGAGTAACTTTTTTTTTTTTTTAAATATATATACCTAATACTCCTAACGTTGCAGACATACAGCATACTATGAGAAATAGAGCTCCCCGATTGGTTAGGAAGGCGTTGGTGACAAAACTCTATTCTTTGAAATATACGACATATTACACCAACAATGAACTTTGTTCACGATTTTCACATGGCTTAAATTGACTTTTAATACTCAACTATTTTTCGGTATATAGATTAATTCATTTAGAATCACTTGGCATATTTAACTAAAAAACGACAAAATTCCAATATGTGAGTTATGATTCTAAGCGACTCATACGATCTTAAAAAAAAAAAAAAACATGTGAATTCAAATAAAAATCGTAATACAAAATATTTTTCATTTTGATGCCGACAGTTGTGTCAGTATTATAACTATCGATAATATAAATTTCAAAATTGGTAGGTACTTTTTTAAATGTTATTTTAAACAAAATGGAGAAACTTCTTTCTTGATTATTATAATTTCTAAGCATTATGCAAATTATCTAGTTATGTGGATAGGTCTGTATTTTCAATTCCATTATATTGTATTTTTATACATTTAGCATGACAGAATTTACCATAGTCATAATAGTTTAAATTAAAAATACACAATGATCATTTTTTATAGACTGTAAATATTGTGGTACAAGTCTGTTTACTGGAAGCCAAGCGGAAACAGCTGCAATTTTCATAGCCGATTTTGGAAAAATTCATGAATTCAAGAATGATAACCTAACCCAACCTTACCTAACAAATTTTCCAGTATATCGTTATTTTTTAAATTTATTTGCCGCTGGCTTCCACTAAATTGACAAGAACCAATATTATCTATTACGGATTCCCAATATAGCGAAATGGCTTTTATAACACAATAAGTATACTTACCTACCAACAAAAAAATCGAATGTTTATTAACATTCATGTGATTATATCTAATATTTATAAAAAATAAGTAGTGATACCAAATATCATAATGCCTAAATCCCCCATCAAAAATCCTCCAATCGACAGAGTTGGGAATATAATGATAATATTATTGTAACTGTAAATGAGTCAAGGCTAGACCATGATGCACAGCGAAACAAACAAAAAGAAAGTTACCGTTATCTGTTTCTGGGCGGACGAAGGATCGAGTGTAGGTACGGTCAGTCGTTAACCTACCCCGAGCCCCGAACGTCGCCTCTAAAAAAATACAGCTTGCCACCTTTTCGCGCCAAAGCGTGCTTTTACAAAATAATGTTACTAATAATTAATTGTTAGTTGTCAAGCGAAATATACTGACGTAATAAATACTTAATGTCCCTGAATCAGCGTTTTTAATAAGTGGAAAAGTGTAAATCAATACCCTACGTAAACCCATACCTATCAGTAGGTACCTATGTATCTAAATATTATCCCGATACAAGTCGGTTATGGGGAAGTCAGCGGCATAGACATTTTGAAAATAGCCGATGATATAAGTACTGGATTATTTGTTAGATTGGGTTAGTTTAGGTTAGGTTAGGTTACGTTACGTAAGATTAGGTTAGGTTTTCATTCTTGAATTCATGAATTTCGCCAAAATCGACTATGACAATAAGCGCGGTTCCCGCCTGGACAGAAATTACAAATAAAATTTCGCCTTGAAAAAGGCAATGTATCATTCTCACGGCGGCCCTGTGGAACCAGTCCCGGGCACCGAACTCAGGACCGCCCGACGCGAAGCGCGTGACCGACCCGCCAGGCCACAGCAACGAGAAGATAATGTCTTCATCTCACTCGCCTGAACTATTCAAACCGAAATTGCCGGGTTTGCATTATTATTTAACACTATACCCGCATTCATTCTTACCGAGATTTCAAAGTCTAATATTCTTCATTCGGTAGCTGACACGATATTGAACTCTCAGTGAGATTGAATATAGGTACTCTCTACTGTCTGCTATCATACCGTGGAGATCATAGTATTACTGTTTGGCGTATCTAGTTCATTTTTTGGTACAATACAATCTCAAGAGAAACCTCTTGCTTTGAATTGAATTGGTACGGAAGTGGTTATTCTTATTGAAATCACGATTAAAAATATTTTCTGAATAGATAAACTATAATATAGATATTATCAGGCATTCTTCAGAGTGCTCTTCTCTTTGTGATTCCTTTTCTATTGATCACCATTTCCGCATCTTCTGCTTTCTATCGATTTAAAGTATTGTAATATTTTTTTTTGTTCCAAAGACTCCTTCTTACAATATCAGCTATACCTTATTATACCCTAGTATTTAAGATGAGAGAATACAAGTTAATAACTGTGATAATAACTGTTTACACGCAAAAATGGTGACTCTCTCGCCAATATCATTATTCAAGCGTAAGCAAGATGCGTTATTGTCATTTGGTACTATTTGATAGGTTGTGAAAATTGATAAACGTCAAAATGCTCTTCGTGGTGTAGTTCGTATTTTTTTCGGCAGGTTCGCCACTGACGTTCTACTGCACAGGGGCAGATATCGTTTGGAAATTCAGAAGCCACTGAACTTTTTTGATCCATGCATGAAATCTTACAACTTGCACAATAATACGTGTTTACACGTGCATTGTCTTGTTATGGCCGCGATTATACGTACTGTTAGCATGCGCGTGTAAACGGGGTATAATGTAATAATATAAGTACGTTGTTCTTAAAGATCCGACAAATTATCTTGTTAAGTTTTCAAAGATGCCCTAAATTCCTCATTTTTAACCTTCACTCAGCACTCCGGCCATTCTCTATAAGTATATTTATTTTTCAATCAACAAATTTTTTTCACACTAAAGAAAGTTTCAAAAATAACGTAGTTTGAATAACTTTCGGTCAAAGATACCAAAAATTACTCTATAAATACAGCTGAAATCATCGAATGTGTTCTTTTTGTAGCTGTAGTTGTGACAATTCTACAGCAGAATAATATATTTAGTATAATAATAGTGTGGTTATTCACACAGTCGCATTATTGACATCAATTAATTAGCGTCAGTATTATAGTACTCGTATAAGATGTCGTACATGGTGACACTATAGAGTGATTCTAGTATACGACGGGTATAGTAGCAAACCCGGATTTGTTTTGTTTGCTATAGGTAAATCATTATAAAGTGGCACCATGGGAACGGCAAAAGCAGCTTACAGGTGTAGTGGTACCGTTCGCAAACATTGAAACAGACATTCAGCAAAAAAATCGAATACACGCGCGACTCGCCAATTATCTATCCATATCATGATAGTAGGAATTGTAGTGAACAATACTAATACAATTAATTGCGAATCGATTTTGGTGCGATTGTAAACATGATTCCAGTATACAAGTGAGGTAAAATTTCCACTATCTCTACTCATTAATTACAATCAGGAATATGAATATCATCAACTATCCCTTTAGCAGATTACAGAACTACCCCTATCTCGTTCCCTCTTTGGCAGTAATCATAACATTACATAAACTGCAAATGTAAATTTTGGTACTAATACTTGACAAAGCTCACAATATTATGAGCAAAATACGTGACGTAAAAAAATCATTATAATTATGACACAGTGAATATCGAGTGATAAACTATTATAGTTATTCATAACTTAACACAAAATTTATATACCTATGTATGTATGAGAATGTATGGATGAGGATTTATGTATGTATAGGTGTGTATATACAGATATATTATATTGGATGACTTTATATATATCATATTAAGCGAGTTTATATGTATAGTTTTTTTTTTAAATAATGTTATAAAAAGTAGGTACCGTGTAAGAGTATTATTCTTCTTTCTTCTTTCTTTTGCCATATCCGCCCCTTAACTGGAGCATATGGACACCACGCGGCGCCTCCAAGAATCCCTGTCGCTCGCCAGTCTTCTTGCTTCGTTCCAGGTCAAACCAGCATCCCGTAGCTCCACCGTATACACTCTGTAGATTGTATTTAGCGGCCTTCCAGGACGCCGGAATCCGGTCGGCTTGAATAACAGGCAAGCCAGGTTGAAGTTCTCTTCTGGCATCCGCAGCACGTGGCCGAGCCAGGTCCAACGTCGCCTCTTCACTTTCAGCGTGATGAGAGGCTGCTTGGTGCGTTCTCTTATCTCCTCGTTGCTCCTAAAGTCATACCACCCCACCGCACACCCAGTATTCGTCGCAAACATCTGTTTTCGAAGCTCAGTATACGGTTGCTCTGAGCCTTCATAAGGTGCCATGATTCGCTACCGTAAAGCAGCACCGTCAGAATGCAACCGTCGAATAGGCAGCATTTGGTTTTGACCGAGTACAATAGTGAGTCCCAGACATTCCGCATCGAGTTGAATGTTGCTCCAACCATTCCCATTCGGATAGCGAGCTCTTTCTGCAAAATGCCATCTCCCGTGATGTGTACCCCCAGGTACTTGAAGCTGTCGACGCTCTCGATGTTTTGTCCATCGCTAATCAGAGGGAAATCTGGATCAGGACAGGTGCTATTATTAAAGACTAATATCTCATTAGTTAACTCCATTAATTATTTTTCTTGGAATTAACGATTTACACCTCTTGAGTGTAGTATTTTTATTGTTTGTAAAGAATAATGATCCATTATTAGGTTTTGACGATTTATTATAATATGCTATCGAGTGTATTGTTATTAATAAGATAGGGTTTTTACTAAATTAGGTTTTTACTGACACTTCAACTATTCATAATTTGTTTATTGTATTTTTTATGACCTTTGACTTGATAGGTAGGTAATGGAGTTTTTACCTACTTTATTGTATTGAGCTTGGCAGAATTGTAAAGTTCTTTAACAGAATTTTGGAGCGATGGCCTGATCGGTGGATCCTCTTCTAGAGTCGCAGCCAAAGCCTTGGTAAAATCATAAAAAAAATCCTGAAATAACCCAGCCTTTGGTGTGGCTATAGTTTTTATTTAATATACATATCAAAACAATTTAAACATATAATTTGTTATACCAAAAGTAGCCTTGCTATATAAACAAAATAGAGTCATTAGACTCATTACTTGCTGTAGAGATAAAAATAGTACCAAAAAAAAAACTCATACATGATTATTCAATTCCGAAGTTGCTCGAGTAACAATTCGAAATGCATTACAAGAGGTGGATGAACGTATACATGTATAATTAATGTTTGTGTACATGTAGGTACACCAAAAACACACATAGATCTGTACGCGTACACACATTAATCGCGATGATTTGTGAACTCATGATTTTGAGAGAGTGTTGGTGATTTTGTGTGGAAGTGTTGGTAGCTGTCAGCCGGACCTGATGAAGACATTATGCCGTGAATTGGTCTTTTGTGTCTTTGTGTGCGTGGCTATTTGTGTGGCATTTTGTCGGAATCCTCAAGCTGTGGAGAATCCTTTTCTGCAGGACCAGTAAATTCTGCTACAAGATTGGCGTAGCATTGTGATCAAGGGATCATGTAAATTGTACGTAAAACATTTCACCGTGGCACAGTTCGCCGTGAGCTTTCTTATCGGAAAGAGATGGCCGTATAATATTATACGGTCTCCAATTTTATTAGATTCAATATAAACATTAATTCAATTGCCATAGCTGATTTTTGCAAAATTCATGAATTCAAGGATGAAAAACTAACTTAACCTGACCTAACAAATAATCCAGTAGGTATATTGGCTATTTTCAAAATTTGTTTGCTGCTGGCTTCCTGTGAAGTGTAAGCCGACAAGAACCGTGTTTTGTTAAGACATGAATTTTATGTCAGTAATTTACGACCCAAAGAGCTTGGACGGTCTTTAATTTACGGCCACATATTTATGGTCAGATATCACGGTCAAGTGTGATACGGCAAATTGCATACGTACAAGTTTCTGGACACGCGAGGGTTTGGGGGGAGGTTGGAATTAGGAGAAAGAGGGCAATAAGACGAGGGTAAAAATAAATATTTTTAAAAATTCGACCAAGGGTAAGGTACTTGATGAAATTTGAATTAAAATTCTAATTGATTTGAGATTTGTACCTACTATTCCACTTCAATCATTTTTTGGGACCTAGGTTTTGCCTTCCGGCATCTCCAGGCACTATGCGCACTCACCAATGGCAAACACACACTGAGAGTTAATGTAATTAATTATTAATATGTATTAATTAATAATTATACCATATATATATATATCTTAATTAATAATTAATATAATATAATTTAATAATCTAAATATATACAGCTTTCTCGTTGAAGTGAGGCGCGCACACAGAAAAATGGTTTGGGCGAGGTCCTTTTCGAAAAAATAACAATATAATTTTAATTTTTTAAGTTTTCCAGATGGAACGGGTTTAACAAAATCCAACACTTGCCACTGACTTCCGAATTGACCCCATCTACTAATGACTTTTAGTCGCTTCAACCACGAACCTTCGCACTTTTTCAGGTACATTCTCCATACCCAGCATTTTAAGTATAATTATTTAGACTTGGCCTTAAGTGGTTGTCAAATGCACTTGTAATAATGGTCATAATTATTACGATTGTAAGTGTCCGTTTGTGTCATCCTCGCCGTCTTGTTTGTTAGACATGATGAAGAAGAACATACATAAAGTAATATTCCATTCACGTAAATATTTTTTTTACGTTTCTGGGATGGATGTGGACCCTGAAACTCTCCCATGTGTGAGCGCCTGGTTGAGATATATGTCGCGATGTATGACAGAATTATATGTTTTATTTTTAGGGTAACTGTGTGTTTTTACTTACCATTCGTCTTAAGACGCAACAAGGCTCACAATAACAAATATTTTGTGAATCGTGTTCGGAAAAGGCGTACGTATACGAATAATGAAGTGAGACTGTGTTGGTGAGCTATTACAGGCCTGGGATAAGTGGCACCTACGATCCGCGGATCGAGATGAACGTTTTCGGTTTAATGAGTAATACGAACTGGTTCCTGCATCCACAGTTTGGAAACCTTTTGCCCGCGGATACATATTAAATTTAATGTATCACACAATAGAACTTATAAAACACACTATAGACAAAATGGTACCAACAGTTTTGAAACTTTTTAAAAAAAAATCTGCCATATTTCTGTTATTCATGTTAACATGTGTTTCGGATCATAAACCCATCATCAGAAAGTTTTAAAATAATTTGAAACAAAATTGTTTTCTTTACCTTTTTTTTATTACGATAACTATCTACTATACATACCTACCATATTAATATTGAATATCCAATACTTATTAAGAATAATATGTAGCTACGAGTACTTACATTGCGATGTCGATTGGTTGCTCTATGAAGCTGTAAATTGGTGTAGTAATAGGTATTGAAGAACTTACCTGAAATAAAAAGAAAAATCATTATATCGTCGCCTAAATGCGCGGAACTTGTAACTCCATATTGACCAACTTTACAGGGGGAAGAAAAAACTGTTTTAAAATAAAATGGACAGGTTTAGGAAAATTTTGAAAAAACGCTATTAGTATTTTATGTTATAAATGGGTAAATCTGGTCATTTTTACCAAAAATTTATCAATAAAGAAGATAGAGGAGTTACATGGTTTGCTTTAGTTTTTTGAGATTTGAGCTGGGAGTTACAATGTTTGAATTAAAATAAACAGTACCAAGTTTGTTTACATTATGTTGGAGAATTAAAGAAAATTGTATAAATAGGGGAAATAAGCATTGCATAAATGAACGAAAATAGATTTACATAATTAAAGTGTATTTAAGTTAGCTTTCAAATGGCAAATTAGTATATTATATTAGTGATAATCGGCCTCTATACTTGCTTTCAACGGCTGAAGGTATTTGTACTTATTTAATTTAATTTTAAGCCTTTAAGCTTTCTTGATATAGTTGAGGGATGCTGTCAAAGAATTTCAAAAGCATAATAATATGTTCTTTAATTTATTCATCACTAAAACGCAGTTTGAAATTAATATTTCTATTAATTCCATCCATTATATTGCAGTGCTCGAATATTAGTTACGACTGTGTCTTCTAGTTTTCCTCATGGTCGTATGGATTTGTAAAATTTAACATTATTTTTTTTGAAAAAATGATGCTACTCGTATAAATAAATGTGACATGTATGGCTTAGGTTTTTTCCTGGCTTCATTAAACGCAGTTACATAATTAGCATGAACATATTTTTTTTGATTTCTCAACCTCCTCAATTACTGAGCGCATCGAATAACCTCAATTTGAGTATGGTCCTTAAGGCTCCATTTTTTATTATACAGTGGTGATATTACGTGGCATTGCAATATTTAATAAAGCATTAGCGAGTACTACATATTTTTCTGGTTTGTAGCTCCATCACTATACAGAATAATGGTTTTATGGTCGTCAGAAAGAGGTAGAAAAGGAAGAATAAATTGACTTATTACACTAGAAAGCTAATTTGTAGTAAGCCCACATTCGACTTCAATCCAAACACAGCAATGACCACCAATCGTTTTTGGTTGTAGAGGGTAAAATTATGAATGCCAAGTTCTGTTTTAAAATATGCGCTGGAAACATAAAATTTTGGATATAACATAACAAATTGTAAGTCCATTGTAAACACATATTTTTCAGTAATTTTGTCAGATTCCTTTTCACTTCTGCCGTATTATCTCTTTTCTTGCTGAACAAGGTCTACAAGTCTATCTAAATTATATGTTTCATATGCCGTGCATACATCGCATTTATATATTTCTTACACTGAAATAGTTTTCAATTCAAGTATTCAAATTTCTGACTCAAACTCCCATACCTATGTTTAAAATGTTTATTTGTCCCTAAGGACAAAATCAGTGTTTCTAAACTTTTTTACACTTGCGGACTACTGAAAATATCAGAGACGTTTTATGCACCGCTAACTCATAAAGAAAACATTATTTATAATATAATAGCGTACGATCGCACTTGATTTTGTCACGTAAACCATTAATATATTTTAAGAACAAAAACACAATGCTCAAACACTTGCAGGTGCACAGGTATTGAAGGATTTTATTGAAATTTTTAGCATAGGCATTTGGACGCCAAAAATTCGCGAACCACCAGAAACTTTCTGAGGACTACTGGTTGAGAAACACTGGTTGAAATTATACATTGGCATAATTAATTATACAACCAAACTTACTGCTTTCCACTTTCTTGGGCCATGGTTAATTAAATTTAATGTAAAGCAGAAATAATGATCGAGTTTGATACAAGACATCATGCGTGGACTTTTTTGTATGACTTTACTGGAGTTACAAGGTATGAAAACTGACAAATAACAGAGCCTGAGATACAAAGAATGAACAATGTGCTTTTGCTACAGTAAATATTTTTTTGGAGTTACAATATATGAACAGATCGATGGACAATTAAATTTACTATAACTCTGCATACTTAACTCATTTTAGGCCAAAAGTGGAGTTACAAGTTCCGCGCATTTAGGCGACGATATGTTAATCTATATATATAAAACAAAGTCGGGTTAGTTACACCATTTATAACTCAAGAATAGCTGTACCGATTTTTATGATCTTTGATTTGTTGGATTTGTCTCCGCTCCGAATAGCAGAATAACTATTAAAACATCGGATAAGTCACGGAAAAAAATAATTATTACGAAAATTAATTTTCTCATACATTTTGTATGGAAAGGCTTTTGACTGACATGGATGAATTTGAACGATGAAAACCTCGCGCATTCGAAAATAAAAGAAAATCACAAAAAATTTAAATCCGTATACAACGCCATCTCTGATACATGACAGAAACAATAAAGAAGAAACAAACAAACAAAAGAAAGAATGATAGTCGAAATGTCTAACTGTCAATGGTGTAGTGTGCCCAACATTTCGTGCTTCATGTCAACAGCTCAATTTGCTTGAAAACGATACTCATTGGGATATGACAATCGCTGAAGCAATTGTTTCTGCATCTCCAAGTCAGATACGCACATTATTTCGACATGCTTCCCATCGAATCCACCTGAACTGTGGAACAAGTGAAAGGATGACATGTCAGAAGATATTTTACATCGAATTTGTGTCAGTTCAGGGAATCCCGATCTCAAGGTGAATGAGGAGATACATCACCAGGCTTTGCTTTTGATCGAATACATGTGTTACCTCATGTGCGGCAGTTTTTTAGTCAAGTTAGGAATGCCAACGCCACATCGTGGAATGAACGACGCTTTCAATCGAGAATTGGAACGTGATCGTGAATATGATCGAGATGCATTGAACCAATCAGTTCGAACGAATGTACTACTGTTGAACCCTCAACAGAAGGAAGTGTACGATACGTTAATGAAGGCAATTGATGATGGAAATGGTGGCTTATTTTTCCTCGACGCGCCCGATGGAACTGGGAAGACATTCCTCATGTCATTGATTTTAGCTACTGTTCGTGCGAGATCCGAAAATGCTGTAGCAGTTGCTTCTTCTGGGATAGCGGCCACGTTGTTAGAAGGATGCTGAACGCCTCATTCAACGTTGAAATTGCCGACTGAAAAACCAACATGCAACATTGCGAAATACTCAACAATGGCCAAAGTTTTGTTAGCAAGTAAAATCATCACCTGGGATGGATGCACAATGGCGCACAAACGCGCATTGAAAGCACTCAATCGAACTATGAAAGATCTGCGCAATGACTCAAGAAGTTTTGGAGGCGCAATGATTCTACTATCTGGTGATTTTCGCCAAACACTACCAGTCATTCCAAGATCGACCGCTGCTTATGAAATAAATGCTTGCCTCAAATCATAGACTCTGTGGTACTATGTGAAGACACTTCAGCTGATGACAAACATGCGAGTTGCATTGCTAAACGATCCATCTGCCGAAGATTTCTCCAAGCAATTGCTGACTATCGGTAACGGCCGTGTTCCTGTCGATGAATCGAGCGGATTGATTTCGTTTCCGCTGAATTTTTCCAATTTCGTCTCAACTAAGACGAACTCATCAACATCATCATTGCTAATCACAAACATGACAATTGGTTGAGTGAACGAGCATTCTTGCGGTAAAGAACGAAGATGTGGATCACTTAAACTTCACAATTCAAAATCAAATCGTTGGTCCACTGCATTCCTTCAAATATATTGACTGTGTAACAAACGAAGACGAAGCAACCATCTATCCAACTGAATTTTTAAACTCATTGGATCTGCCTGGCTTGCCACCGCACAATTTACGACTGAAGGTTGGCTCGGTAGTCATCATTGAATTGAAATTGAATTACAATATGTGAACTTACCAGACCCAGGATTCGAACATGGTACCCTCGACACTATAGACCGGCGCTTAATCCACGCGGTCATCGTACTCATACTTTTCATTTTGATTTGATTTTTGCACATTTATTGCACTTATTCATTTTGAGTATTCATTTTAACTTAATAAAAAACTGAATTTAATTCAGCTAATAAGTTAACACAAGATTATTGATTCTGAGGCGGTACGAAGTTTGCCGGGTCAGCTAGTATGGAAATAAAATAAAATTGCTATGATATAAATTAAAAATAAAGATAATTAGGATGTTTTAAAACCATAATTTTTTAAATACATATTGATATATGGTCACTTAATATTTACCATAATACATTGAATAATTCGTCAAACCATGTACCTATGTCGCGTCAGACCATGGACGAGCTAACTCGTGCGTTCTTGTAAACGTCATAACTTTTGAATAGACTGTTAGCGTATATTTTTTAAACATTATTTATCATTTTAGTGTGAAAATATTCACGATAAACTCGAGAAACATTTTGATTTGGTGTTTTCACAAATATTTATTATTCTGTTCTTATTTCATGTTTTTTAAGGGGTTTATTTTACTCCAAAAATAGCTGCCCTACAAGTGTCCACCTAGTAAAAATTGGCTGGCAGTGAAAAACCTCAAAATACACTATAAACCGTAGTGCATTTTTGCTAGGTACTTTGTAACCTAACCCAATATGCTTTCATAGTATAGTTTTTTTAAATTAAAAAATGAAATGTTCTAGCCAACACACACCACAAAATGTTTATTATCTCTGATTAAAGCTATCGCACCGCGCTCTCGCCCTATAAAAACGAACAGCTCATAAAATATATTATACCTGTATATTAATTATTATATAACTTACGCTGATGTCTTATTCGGAGTGCCCGCGGACGAATCATTTTGATTTTTATATTTGAGTTTTGTGATTGCCTTTCCAGCTGTGGCAATCATATAATTCATAGGATTCGTTTTCGAAATTAGCCGTTAGATTTAAGCCAATGGTCAAAATTGATTTACGAGCGTGATTGGACACTGTGCGAAGCCGTTCGATTGGTTATGGTTTTTTTCTACGATGCATAGATCAACATGTAATTTTGAAATAATTAATATGATTAAGTATTAAACGGGAAAATGTTAATGAGACCTTTATTAATTTGAATGATATGGAAACCAAGTTATGCCGCATATAAAATAATTTATCTATTGAGATGGCTTGAAATTACACGGCGGTATAAAAAAAAAATATACCAAGCGACATGATCACGAATCTGGAAAAAATGAACTGTATGTTATCACTCATAATATTATTACGTTGATTGCTTGATAATTTTAGCCAGCTCGCACATCAAAACTCGTCTCGTCTGCAACGTGTCAAATACGTCGATCTGACGTCATCGTTATTCGCCAAACACATGTTGCCAAATGTAGCTGCGTACATTGGCGGAATGTGACTTTTTAATTTGAAAAGAACATGTAGTGCTGCTAGTAACAAATTTGATGCGTCTCGGGCTGCGAGTCGAAGTCGCCAGAACCTACATCCACAAGCCGCATCTCAATATATTCAGGTTTACACGTGACTTTTGACAGGTGCCTATGTGCGTTGTCTTCATATGCAACATCGGAGCGACGTTCCTAGAAGGTTTGATTTGGCTGTGCGGCAGATGGAGGAGTTTAAATGTCAATGATTTATTCACATCTTACTAACTTTATGCATTATACCATTCACAGAGTATATACGGCGGAGCTACGGGCTGTTGGCAAGACATGGGAAGATGTAAGAAGAATGCCGAGAGACAAGGGTTTTTTGGAGTATTCGTGTGGTATTCATAATATACTCCAACTAAAGAAATGTTTGAAGAAGGAAACAAAGTTTATACAAGCATATGCATGGCTATTAAACAAATCGCACCCGGGGAATAATAGAAGCACAACTCAAAATTTGTTTTTGCAGGAGAGCAGTTTGAATATTTTATTTTGGTGTGTTAAATCAGTTTTTTTTAGATTTACTTTATAATAGTGTGAAGTTGGCACACTAGAGTCATCTCATTTTGAATGTTATCCACAATAACAGTGGCACAATGATCATTGTGCCACTATTTCTGCTTGAATTCAAGTAAAATGTTATAATATGATAATGACAAAAATGCTTTTAAGGCCACCATTATATTTTTAAGAATTATGTCGCTATTTGTGCGGATAGAAATGATATCTTGAAACATTTCTGCATACTTAGCTCAAAAATGACAAATTGGACTTGTGCCACTATTATTCCCTGGGTGCAAAATATACGAACTGCATCTTTTTTCTCAAAATATTTTTTTTCCGTCCAAGCATTTTTCTTCTCAAAAAAAAAAAATTCGTCCAAAAACAAAAAGCTCCCTCAAATTCTAGAGTCTGGACATTAAATTAGGAATTTCGATACCAAGGTCCACAATATACGAGTAATATAAAAATCCTTTTCATTTCTTACAAACAAAAGTTATTGACAGTTAAATAACTATATCTAATGAATATATTATATAACCTATGAATATATTTATTATGTATATATATCTATCAATGGTTGTAATATTTACTTATTTTCTAGTTTATATAATATATATATTTTTTTTAATATATATATTTTTTTTATAATACATATATAATATTATATTAAGATTTTTTATTTTTGTAAATATTATTATATTAGATAATGTTTATAAATTGAAAAATGTAATTAGTTTGTTTGGTTTGTAAGAACCCCTCTTCGGGTGAAGGCCTCCTCCAAAGTGTTAATCTCTTGCCTCTCTGGTTTCTTTCTCCATACCCGTTTGATGGTCCACAATATAAACACTAATATTTATTTAGATCTAGAAAATCATACTGTGTTTGTCCTAAGTTATTACCAGTAACGTTCCTAGTCAAACCAACTACGTGTCCCTTATTTTGTGTAGTTACATGGTAGTTGGTAATAAATTGGTAGGATACACGTAGGTACTGCGTGGTGTTTTTATATGTGCTAAATATGATTATTCTCCTATTTTCACTTTATACGATATCCCACTATCCTCATATATTATTAATATATAAGTACCATTGGAACTTATTAGCAAAAATTAATTAGATATAGACATTAATTAAAAAAGATAATGAACGAGCGGCATAAAAGTAAGATGTAACAGTAAACAATAAACCATGGAAAATATTTTGAACACTGAAGCTAACATTATACTGCCTGCAGGCCCTCTCTCAGTGATTTTAGTATTGTCAGTTCATTTTAAGTATTAAATGTACATTTAAGTTAACGGCCCCACCAAACCACGCCTATTAATAATTAGGCGTATCACGGGACCCTACGTTTCGATGTGAAACATCATTTTTTTATCACTGGGAATGTCTCAGGAGCAGTTACCTAAAACTGAGGTCACCATGTATTAAAAAAAATGTGCTTTGACTTAAATTAAAAGTACACATGGGAGAGATGCGCGTAGAGGCAACATTAAAAATTGTAGTAAGTAACAAAAGCCGATATAAAACTTTCTAAGCGAAGAGATCTTCACGTTGGCAGTATGACGCCGTACATTTTGGGCGGATGGTTTGATTGGCTCAACAGCTAGTTGATATGAATTCAGAAGCCTCTTCTCTTTCCATGCACATTTTAGGACATTCTTAGAGGATGTGGCTTGCATCCTGTATTTCTCCGCCACATGGACACGTTGAAAGGTTACAAGACCAAGTTCAATGAGCCCATGTCTAGTAAAGAATTGACTGGTGTAATGATCTGGAGTTAAAGTGATTATCTCCATTCGCCATTTGATATTTGGAAAAAGACATACCATCTGGGGGGGGGGGACATTCCATGTTTTTTGCCAGGTCTTTAACGGTACATTTATTTTGACAAAAATCACAATTTGAGTATGTACTCTGAAATCTACTTTATATCCACAATGACTGTAAATAGACCAGTACCTTACTTGGAAATTTATATGTATGTAATTGGCCGTGTCACAGTTCATCGTGAGCTGTAATATAATAGTATAATAATTAGCAGAACTCGGATTTCTGTCCTGACGTTGTAGAAAATAAATCGTGTCATTTATTTGGACGAAATGCTTTGTTTTCGCAAAATATTTTTTTTGCGCCCCCTCTAAAATATCGCTCGATTTTGTGGCACCACCAGTACCATACTAGATTCCTCCCTGATAGTGTAGTTATATATTTATGGAAATAAATTGAAATTATTAATAGCATATAGTTAATTAACAGCAGAACAGATTATTTTCTTATAAATATATATATTATAATATAGTTACTTATAATCACCTCCCACTGTCCCTAAATAGTAGTGTTCAACTAGTGTGTGATAATAGGCATAACGCGACAGGAAAAAAAGGACAAAAAACGGAATGATTAGATAAGAAAATAGACAAGTTTTTGCGTTGTAAAAGAGTTGGCTAAAAACCTAAAATGGAAATGGGCCATACACATAGCTCGAAAAAGGGACAATCGCTGGATAAATCTAGCTATCCAGTGGTATCCAAGAAGTATAAAACGTTCGCAAGATAGACATAGAGGCCGCTGGATCGATGAAATGGTTAAATTATGCGGAAGTACAAGACAGAGAGAAGTGGAATCACCTTGAAGAGGCCTTCATCCATCAGCGGATAGACTGATGATGATGATGAATTACTGACATGCAAAAAATAATGAAGATTTGGTCAAAAATAAGTTCTTAATTTAAAATTGTCGAATACTTGAAGTGGTTAGAATATAAGCCGGATTAATACAACTGTCTTTATTAGAATTTATGGAATATGCTTCACACTCGCCTCCATTGGCTGAGACAATCCATCATTTTGGCCGAGTAAACATTAACTGCATCTCTCGGTAGAGGCGGGCAAGTGATTTGAATCATCGCAAGGAAGAAAGATGTATTGTCTTTCAATATAATGTTATTTCATATTCTCATGGTTTTGCTAAAACGCTTTGGGAGGCATTGGCATACAGGTAGGTCAAAAAATCGTGCTAAAACAATTATTCAACATGGTGGTACGTATTAAAATTGAATAATATGTTGTATTATTTTTAATGGTATTTTTTTAACGTTTCGCATCTTTCGTACACTTACTGTGGTATACAAGTTATTTTATCGTCAGTTCTATTTTGTCAAATCTTACACAATACGAGTGTGTGTTACTAGTGCTTATGTTCGCATGCGAAATGTGACTCTGTTATGAAAAAAATGTGATTCCTTTTGGAGTTACGATGTAACTGTTGTAATTAGAGCATAGCCCGCACAAGGGAGGGGGGGCTGACAGGGCTCTAGCCTAGGGACCCGGGCTCAGCAGGGGCCCAGCGTGGCGGGTCAACCACTTAAGTTAGATAAACATACACTACAAATTCGCACTAACAGTTCAAAAATGTCGCCTGCGGCGCTATTTCACGGGTGAGTTTTTATGGTACTGTTCGGTTAAAGCGGATACAGCGGAAAACGCATTTTGAAAATAGCCGATAAACTGGATTATTTGTTAGTTTGGGTTAGTTTAGTTTAGGTTAGGTTTGGTTAGGTTAACCTAACAAATAATCCAGTTTATCGGCTATTTTCAAAATGCGTTTTCCGCTATATCCGCTTTAACCGAACAGTATCGATTTTATTTTATAATTATTTTTATTGTGTTCCTTGACTAATAAAAATGACTATCCGATATGGCGAAGGGTCGCATGTTACTTAGCTATTGCAGAAGGGGGTCGCGAGCAGTGTTTTATAATATGATACCGAGTGCCCACAATTTAATTGGGTTTATTTTTTTGTTAGGAGATGAAATAAGGAACCAGAGGGTAGGTTTGTTTGACTCCAATAATAAGAAGATTGATGCGTGAATGAAATGAACCCTGGTTTTATTATCTCCTTCCAAATAAATATTAATTTAATTATTACAGATAAGTTTACGGATTATAATTTAGCAGGATGGAAGCACGTGTATGCGTTATGAGAAATTGCGAAGTTGATCGGGCGGAGTGGAACTATAACCTTACGGTTAAATCTTTGATAACTGACTGACAATATTGTTTTCATGTACTAGGTGTTTTTATAGTGATTTGACACAATAGAAAATGCTGTTATCGCTACTTGAATATTTGATAATCATGCTTTGTTGCGCAATGCATAGCTTGTTTGTAAATTATAAATAATTGATTTTAATTTTAGTCAATTAAGCACTTTTTAATTATTATGCACAATTGATTTTCATATAAACAATTTTGTGCATATCATGATGTTTTGTAAATTATAAATAATTGTTTAATATAATTATTTTGCTAAATTAGCTTTCTGTTAAAAATTGATTTATTCACATAAATCGCTTGTTTTGCTGTTTCACAATATTATGTTACAAGGTACTTGTAATTATAAATTGAGTCGTGCAGATGGTAGGGTAATGACCCCTACAATTTAAAAATGCCAAATTTTTCGAAAAATACACGCAATACCCTTTATTTTACAAGGAACCCTGGAGTTCCTGTTGTTGAACATTACACTACCCTTAACTTTAGCAATAGGTTGGGGGGCCCGCCAAATATCGTGGCCTGGGGGCCCGCTTCGGGATGTGGGAGCCATGAATTAGAGTAACTATACGCAGTGACGTCCCGTAGGGGTAGGCAGATTGAGCGTCGCTTGGGGGCGGCAGTTACTCGAAAGGCGGCAAATCGAGGAGAATCATTTGGTATATATTAAAATACCTAAACTTAGTACCTAATAACAAAAATATTATTTAGTTGGAAACAAAATGTATTAATTAACATAAAACATTTAACAGGGTTGTGTTTTTTTTTGTCGGGTTCGCGATGTCCAGTTTACTTTTGTTGCCCTTCGACGTCCTTGGTGACCAGAAACGACACGTGCACGGGTGATAAAAAATACTGTATAAAAAGGGGCGTCATTTTGGCGTTGCCCAGGGGCGGCATTTTGTCTAGGAACTTCACTGACTATACGTTTTATAACTTTGAACTTTTTTGCACTTTTTACTATACTGATACGCCGTTTTGTCTGATTATCTCGCATAAAATTAGATCTAAATATACCTATTAAGTATCTATATCATTTTCATCCTACAGCCGAAGTGCAAAGTTATGAAGTAGCAACTTACTCTACTATATGGAACGAACGCCTTTAGAACTGGACCGTGGGACAATTGAACGATGGACAATTGGGTGCTCGACTTTTTTCTCAAGAATATCTTTTGGTTCTTATCTATTTAGTGGAAGCCAGCGCAAAACAAATATTGAAAATAGCCGATATATTGGATTACTTATTTGGTTAGGTTAGGTAAGGTTAAGTTATGATTCTTGAATTCAGTAAACAGGTTTTTCCTATTTTTTTTTCGAAAATTCTAGATTCGAAGAAAGAATCTCGATATATCGTCATTATTATGAAAATATATCTTACCGATTTTTTTTATTTAGTTCTTTCGTCCTAAATTCCGTTCAGCTATAATATATGGTTAGGCCAATTACGGTCGTCCTCGTCCCTAAATTTTCTTCCTACCTCAAATTTTCATTATTGTTGCAAGTCCAGGCGCAAATCGAAACGAGTGAATCTAGGCATGTTACAGCTAGACCGTCGCGAGTAATTTAAAGCGCATACAGACTGATTCAAAAAGTTAAGTTCAGGGAACCATAATTCTATTCGAGTCTCCGTTAATCAAACCAACTATGTCCATATTACCCGCGCATGGTGTCTCCTCATTTACCATAATATACCCAAGTGTACCACGTGAGGGCATAGACCAGGGACCAGCTTCAGTCACAACTGAACACCAATAAAGTTAGTTTCTGGACTAACTCCTATGAACCCCCCTCCCCCCAGCATCCACATCCATCATCACAATCATTCCACAAAAATTACAGTACACTATGAAAATCGCAGCCAATATAATATTATATTAAAATACATAGCTACCTCACACCACAAAGAAGGTAACTTTAGAATTATAGATCAAATTAAAAAAAGCGTTAATTTAATGTTGAATACAGATATTATTATAATAAAAAATATAATTTAATAGATAAGTACCTACCTATTAAAATATTATTATCAATAATATTAGTGTCTGGACTAACGCCAGCGCAAGCCCTCCCCCTTCCCAGCAACCACATCCACCATCACAATTATTCCATCAAAAATTACAGTCCACTATGAAAGGTGCAGCTGAAATATTATATTAAATTAAGATTTAAAATTTAGAATTATAGATTAAATGAAAAAAAGCGCTTATTTAATGTTGAATATGGATATTATTATAAAAAAATATAATTTAATAGATACTAAAATTATTATGTTAAACTTTTTATGCAAGTAATGCTAATTAAAAAATCGATATACAGTGACAGGTGGAAAATTATTCATCAATAATTAAAACTCGTTTTTTACAAGGTTCGTGAGTTTTATTCGATATATCATTATGAAATGGCGTGTAGGGGGGCAATTAAGTCGTTGAAAGGAGAATTTTTGCAACATCTACTGTAATCAAAGAATAACCGATTCTTGTTCTCAAAGCGATTAACATAAATTACTCAAATATTTACTGATAACAAAACATGGCGCTTTATTATAAAAATATTCAGTTTGAGTAAAGTTTCATTTATTTTATTGGTCATGTTTTTTGTAAAATTTAGTCTCAGCTATCGTTCCACCTGTTGACGAATGAATATTGTACGTATTACATCTCACCGCAGCACAGTTTGCCGCAAAGTTTCTTATCGGAAAGAGATGACCGTATACTATAGCGTCATCAATTTCGGTAGTTTTAAGGTACAAGTCGGTTTACAGGAAGCCAGGCGAGAACCGCGCCAATTTTCATAGCGAATTTTGGCAAAATTCATGAATTCAAGAATGTAAACCAAACCAAACTAAACCTAACCCAACAAATAATTCAGTAAGAATATCAGCTATTTTCAAAATTTGTTTGACGCTTGTATCCTGTAAACCGACAGGAGCCGTGTTTTATTTAGAGATGAATTTTATGTCAGTGCTATACGACCTAAAGAGGTTAGACGGCTTTTAATATACGACTGATTATTTTCTGATACAACAATTCACGGTGAAGTATGATACAGCGAACTGCATACGTACAAATTTCCGGACACGCTTTTGACACGTCTGCCAATCGTCGGTGGCTAATCCATTCCAGCAGGGCTATTCTAACATATCAATTAATTCAAAAATAAATATGCTGTATCGTATTCAGACAGTTAATGAACCCACCGGGTTGTACCTGCGGGCATGACCACCAAGATGTTGAACACATCCTCTGGGATTGCCCGCTTATGGAACTCGAAAGAGCGGAGCTGTTTGCCAGGGTCCGTCATCACACGGGCCCAATTGGTCATGGAGATCTGATAGCAACCGAGGCCAACTTTGCCGCATTCGAGAAATTTGTAGCGTCGCATGGGGAGCGGGATAGTCCCGACTCTTCTGTAGACTCATCCATTTCAATTCGTGACACTCAGTATGCGGGTACACAAAGCGCTTAACGTCAGCGGACAGCAGAGCCAGTGCAAAAAACAAAAAATCTTTCTTAACTTTCTTCTTAAAGCACTACGGTGCATGGTTGCAGCATCAGTCCCGTGCGGCTCCGTCTCGGGACGGAATGAGCACTTAAAATCACTTCTTTTAGGCGCGTTTAAAACGTCATGGAAAGCGGCCGTGCATATCCACGGCTATGCATATATGACGGGTGGTGGTGGGAACTTTAACGTAGTTAATGATTTAAACTGTCAAGCGTGATATTTTTTAACAAAGTCGCTCATGACCGTATTAACTGTTTTAGAACGAGATAGAGTACAACTATTAAGTACATATTGAGAATTGAGTTGCAGCGATTTTGAAAATGTATTACAAGTTGATTATGCCGCAACATATTAGAATACACTATATTAGACGCAGTTCCGTGTATCATAGCTTTATAAATTATTGTAGATAAACGCCTTGTATACGGAATTGCCCCCAGTGATATCGGTGTTATTTTGAATCATGAATAACGGAGACAGAACTAGTAAGTTTAGGTTAGGTGTGTTTGCCAGTTTATTTTTTAGCTTAATGTCGAACGTAATATCAAGATCTCTTAAATATTGTACTCATGAAAAAACTCTTTCTATTCATCGAATATTGGATTTATCAATATTAAGTTAGAGCTGATGGCAATCTTCTAAAAAAGTGGCAACTCCTATGAAAAGTTTCAAGTCGTCAGCATATTACAAAAATCTAGCATTGTTAATGACCATTGCTATGTATCCACGTCATCAATTATTGACGTGGAGACTAGTACAGAAATACCAATTTTATCAATGTCATGTGATTGTAAAGCCATTTTATGATACTTTCATTGTAATTACTGATTATGAATGAATCGTCTATTTTTAGAAATAATAACATTAATAACTGGTAATAGTATTGTTACATGTAATGGGAAACTTCAAATTACATAGTATTCCGTATCATTTATCTCTTTCTAAATTCAGAGCGGATATCATTACTTAGCTTCATTTCACGATTGCTGTTTGGACAGGTTATTTAGTTTTTTTCTTAACTACTACAGTTAACGATAAAAATATTTTAATAGCATAGTGATGTCAAAGATAACCTAACTATCTCGATATTCGAATGTCTTCAGTATTTAACGGCATCAAAGACAAGATATTAAATCAATAGTAATTAAGTATAAAGAAGATGTTCGATTTGATAGAGATTTTTTTCTATTTCCGGCGCATGTTAAAAATCTAATAATAATGAAGTATTTATTCGTGGAAAAATATAGAAATATTACTCAGTAATTTATTTAAATTAAAATATGTTAATTTGAAGACGTATTTTTTTTAAATTCTATGTTGAATTATTAATAATAAAAAAAAATACTGAACTCGTTTTCACACGATTGGAATAATTTATAATGTGTATGGATCAACATTCTTCAATAATTCTATATTAAAAAACAGTGATGCTTTCTACAAAATAAACTATACAATAAAAATCCGAGATTATCGTTTTATTCTAATTTATTTTTACTTGTATAGCTCAAATCAGTTGTCAACATGAAAAACTTAAAATTGGATAATGAAAATGATTGATTGATATTATTAATTTAAATGTTATGTGTAGTCAGGGAACTCAGAAATAATGGGAACTGAAATACATAACGGGTAAGGCGATAGCAGGTAACCGACTCGAGTAAGGTTAAACTTACACACGTGTCAAGAATACGTTTTACGTCGAATACTGAAAACTGCTCTCGGTTTATGCATTTACGCTCATTTAATGTTGGTGTATTACACACACTATTGCACGTGCATAATGCGTGCTTCATTTTCGTAGGACACTCACACATTCAAAAGCCTGCCTCAAATGCGGCGTATTGAATATAGCCTATCGGTATTCTATTTATTATCTGTTCTGTGTGTGTAGTGTATAGTAATAATATGTATATATAAGCTTGAAACAACATTCTGTTTTAGTAAATATAATAAGTATACATTTTCAAAGAAGGGATTTAGTGCTTGTTTTCGGGTCTGGACTTCCCCCCCTCAGGAAGAAAAAAATACTAATTATTTAGGTTCATTGAATATTATTTCATCTTCTTTGTCAGGATCTCATACCTGAGGATCATTACCCGAATGATTTTGCTGTCAAACAGTCTTCTCAACGGGTATTCTACAGGCGGCTCTCGTGGTGCAGTGGGTAAGGCGCTGGCCTTCCGCCCGAGAGCTCTGGGTTCGATTCCCGGTGAGGACACAATATTTATGTGTTTTTCTCAAAGCCTGGGTGTTTGTGATTGTTCAAAAGTACTAACAACCACCTTGTACGAAAAAGCAAGGACTTGGTTATTAATAATTCTAAAAGAAAAAATGGGTATTCTACAGCACTCAGGGCCTGTGTCAGTTTGGAGGACTCGTGTCACACATGAAATGATGCAACCATCTATGGAATTCAATTATTGCTTTGAGACAAGATACCAGACGACACAAACGGACACTAACGATACTAATAATTTTATTATGACCATTATACCACGATGGTTATTTGTGGATGCGATAACGTGCAGGTGAAAAGCCGTAGCTATAACTGTAAGTCAGGTCTCCATCGCTAGATTCAAAGTGATGAGTGTCTGGGTATGAGGAATGTACACGGAAAAATGCGGAAGTCAGTGGCACCTGATAAATTTTGTTACCTCGCCTCCGCAAACATAATATGTATGTGTACAGAAATTTAAAAATTACTACAAATCACATAATATATTGACTTTTACAAATTATAATATACAATAATGACATGCAGCTAAGAAATATATTTCCATGCCCCGGAAACATGCTGCTTGCTTGAGATATTGGCTTAACATATGGGGCGCCGACTAGTACTAGCCATCCCCGTTATATCTAGTAGTTATCTGTGGGATTGCCTTTTGGGTTTTTTTATTAACCTCTTTTGTGATTATTGGGCCTCGGTGGCTTCGCGACCGATCCGAGGCCCAATTTATGATCTAAATTGGTGTATCTCAGAGTATAAAAATAAAGCTTGGAACATTCTCCTTTCGTCCGTCGACTCCGATCGACTTCCGCACCTATGCAGTTAAGTAGCTATCAACCATCTTCCATCTTCTTGTCCAGTTCTGGGTTTCAGAAGGTGGTTGGGGAAGTTGATTCTCGTTGTCTTCCGAGTTTGTCGTGTCCTTCTGGTCGTCGTGGCTTCAGCTGTTGGCATAATCGCCTCTAGGTAGGCTAGTTATGTAGTTCCTCCATGGCTGCGCACAAGAGTTCAGGGTCTCGGCGATTGGATGATTGATGCAGTTCCCTCGAATAGCAATTTATCTTTTTTGCTTTGCCCTTGGTCTTTGTGATTTGGTATTTATTATTTTTTAATACCTAGGTTGGGTGGGTTCTGAGACTTGTACTTAGGTCAAGTGACAGACTGACCACCATTTTTTGTTATTTATATTAGACTCGGGGGAAGTTCGATCTCCGCGTGACACAATGGGGTCCCGATTGCGGTCGTTGAAAAAGAGTGGATTGGTCTGGAAGGAAGTAAGTGATGTGGAAATCTAAGGGTGCATCAGTAAGAGTACCTTTCTAGGCCGGTCGAATTCTGTCTGTGCGTGGATCTCATACTTTTGTAAGTGTGATATTGTAGTGTTGGGATGGTTCAAGATGGAGCTGTAGAATTGCTTCGTGAGCTTGGCGGAATGAATTTATATGTTTAGATTACATTATACCACAAGAGCGTGAAGTTCGATAGTTTTGACAGAAAATCTAACATAGTTAGAATAACGCCGAGCGAGAGAAAACGATGCATTAAGCTCAATATTAAAACAGGCGGAAATACTAGCGGTAACAATAATTAAATTTACCCTTTATAATACGTTGCGCAGTAAAAGAAGTCATAATTCGCGTAATTTCAAAGATGGTTGAAAATTTTACCGAAGAAGAGCGACACCATGATACTAAGACAGTGGTAATTTTGGATTGAATTTATCCCTGTGTTTATGAACTAATTTTCTGAGCACAATGAGCACATGCCATGTCAGGCACACCAGACCCCAATAGCGAGGGGTGTGCGGCTGGTCAATGCGCTCCCTAGAGATGTAGACATTTTTGGGGATGCAATATGTATTTTGTTTTTAAAATTCAATTATATTGTTTAATTTGTATTTTTCTTGAATAATAATTGTTGTTTTTTTATATTTTTTTATTTCTTTTGCTATGGAATTATTTTTCTCTTTGTTTTTTTCTTTACTAAGTAGTTGATTAACCTGTGCTTTTTATTCTAAATGACATGTTGTGAACGTCTTGAATTAATAATTTGTAATGTGCTCAATGTGTCTTTTTAAAAGAAATAAATACTTAATTAGTTTTCAATACTATTGCACAACATTTTACATCGTTGTGCAACATCTGTTTATGTTGCTTTGTATATCGTAGAATTATATATAAATTGTATAAAAACTAACTGCCAAAGCTTATAATCCATTCAGAATCCTGAGATGTAGGAAATAGAGGGCCCAGCTCTGGAGCTCCAAATAAATGTAAAAAGCTATACACCAATAATCCCTTCTCCATAACACGGATTTTATGTTCAATTAATGTTTAAGTTTAAAAACATAAGTACCTAATACATAAATCCAATGATGGAATTTTTTATAATTTCATTTCCATTTTTAGCTATATTTTTACCTGTATTATTACGTGATAAAACTGTCAAATTTCACACTATTTTATGCTTCTGAATTTTGTATAAGTGTTATTCTTCACGCACTTGCAAATTATTATCTTCTATTTGAATATTTGATTAATGGCATTCATTGTGAATTCCATACAGCATTACAAGCCTAAAAGAAAATATATTAAGAGACAAACGTTAATGACTTACTCGTTAACATGATAATACAAACAATAAATTATTAATATTTATTAAAAAAATATATATTTTGTAGGCAAGTAAGAAATCTAACATGGCTTCCAGGCTTCGAAGCTATTTTTGTGTAGCGTTTTATCTTATGAAACAACTTTTTTCACCTCTAACAGATTCTTACATCATGTTTCTCGTTGTATTTCGCATGGCATTCTTTGTTCAGCTTAATTTATTACAGATAGCTTTTCGTAATTTATTGAAAAACACGATTAATATCTTTTGAGGCTGGAAATAAAATTGGTTGGATATAAAATGAAGACTGCTAACTTAATTATTATGTTTAGCTGTTATATACATAGAAGATGACGCGGTGTAATATTTTATTGATAATTTTAAATAATTATACTTGTTTCCCACGCTTGACATTATAGTTGGAAACGAAAGGTATCTACTAAATTATAAAGGCACATATATCTACCACGATCAAGATTAGCCGCATGCTTAAAAAGAACATGCTTAATCACATGGGCTTTGAAACCATTATAATTAAATAATTTGTATAGAAATTAGAGAAATATTATTATAATTATTTATCATTATTATGAAGCAAGTAGAATCAATTCCTCTCGGTCCTGTGTAGAATATAACTATTTCTTTGGACGACTAGACGATAGCTCTACGACTAGACGATAACTGATGCTCTCTATAGAAATAGAGAGCATCAGTTGTTTATTCTTCCAAGGTGCAGAACCAACCTGCCTCTGGTAATGCCAATCGGGAGGGGCGATATCTATGTTCGGTACTGTTCGGTTATCAGGAATACAGCGGAAAACACATTTTGAAAATAGCCGATAAACTGGATTATTTGTTAGGCTAACCTAACCAAACCTAACCTAACCTAACCTAACCTAACCCAACCTAACCTAACCTAAACTAACCCAAACTAACAAATAATCCAGTATATCGGGTATTTTCAAAATGTGTTTTCCGTTGTATTCCTGATACCCGATAGGGAACCGAACAGTACCCTATGTTCTACCAAATTGCTTTCGGGTGTTGATATTATATTTCACTTGCGTGAGGGTGAGTTTAGGTGGAGGCTATTTTATAAATTCTTAAAATAGGGTCGCCTTAGCAAACTCGGTGTACTTCTTTGAACGTCTATAGATGTTTAATTGTACTTTCACTGCTTTTGTATGTTCATATTATGTTATCTTTTTATATTTTCATTTTTATCGTTTTTATTACTTTTTTCTTTATGTTTCATGTCTTATTGTGAACGTTTTAAACTTAGTGTAATTTTCACAATATGTAAAAAAATTAATTGATATTGAAATTGAAAATAGTCGCTAGTGTTGTAGTGCTTGATAAAAAAGTGTCAGTTTGCAGTTTTTAAATATCATCGAACCCTCCCCTCTTATCCTCCAACCCTCTTCCACTTTTTCTACTATACTGAAACACGATTGTCGATAGTTAAAAAGTTAAAGCGACAGTATGCTAAAGACGAATACATTTTCCCACAATAGCTTAAGAATTGAACTGACTAATCGCTTTCCTTGCCATTTTATGCCCAGTTTACTAATTCTCGATTGCATTTAAGTTAAATTTATTTTTGATTCTCTTTATTCACTTTACTCAAAATTATTTCGTGCAATGGAATATTGATGAAAACCGTGTGCGTCGACATACGTCCACGGCGATGCCGTGTGTCTGCAGTCTAAGACTGACAAAGTTTATTAACAGCCTTCCTTCACCCTTCGCCACTGGGCCTCACTTGCCATTGTGAACGTAAACCACAGTTTCTTAATAAAATTTACCACAGTAAAACATACAGATTATGAAAGTTATACGCGTAGAAAAAAATACATGTATGTAGGTGTAACAAACAGTTACTTAATAATAAACTCAATACAACTCGAGAACACGAATAATTGAATTTATTTATCTTTTTATACAGTGGTATTATTTTAAATAATTATAGTTGTTGGTGTTAACCTATCAATGTTTATATAATGTTATGTCAATCAATAATAATTAACACTAGAATGAAAAATACAGAGGTGGTCAACTAATTATTATTGCAACATATAATGGTGGGTGATACCTTATTTTTTTTTTAAATGTGTTTTAAATTTTAATATATATTTTTATGTAAATAATCCGTCATCCACACTGGCCTAAATATTCTGATGAATTTTTGATGTCCAATTTTATTTGAGGGGCATAAAATGCGTATATTTGAAATGCAAAAAAAAAACGGACTAATGTATTCATCGAACGAGATTCCTTAAGAACCACTGCATTTTAAAGAGTACCCAAAAACGGATAATCCGCCCGCTTAAAATAAGACGTTACATTTTTTTCTCTCTCAAATTAGGAATGACAAAAAAAACGATTTTAAGCGGGGAGATAAATTTGAATTTCAAATGAGGAACAGAAATTAATGGAACAGAACCACGTGGTTTTATTATTATTTTGAACGTTTAAATTCCGCCATCTGATTGGGCGAGAATAAATTATATGCTGTTTTTTTTATTATTATAAGACCGGGTTTTTTTATAGGCAACATTTTTACTCGCGTAAGTAATGGCTATTTTAAATATTTATCTTTGTAAAGGATCTGTGATAAGATTTCATTAAATGTTAAATGTCTCTGTATCTTTTATGTGATAATACCTAATATAAAAAAAATAATTAATTTATCACGTTGGCTTTCAGTGTTGCCAACTAGCATTCATAAAAATATCCCAGAATGGATAATAAAATGATAAAAAAAACATGGCTAGATTAACATTTCCAAAAAATTTGTCATAATAATTATTAACATGGTTTTTATGAAAGCAAAGAATGAAAAAGAATTTATTGTTTCACTAACAATAAATAAATAAATCACGCCGTAAAACATTGAATGTACATAGCCGCAAAATATTGTAAGTAATATTTATTTTATATAATAAGGAACAATATTTCCATTCGTATACATAGTTCAATTCGCACCCGGGGAATAATAATGGCACAAGTCCAAATGTGTCGTTTTCGAGTTGAGTTAAGTATGCAGAAATGTTCCAAGATATCATTTCTATCCTCACAAATAGTGGCATAATTCTTAAAAATATAATGGTGGCCTTAAAAGCATTTTTGTCATTATCATATTATAACATTTTACTTGAATTCAAGCAGAAATAGTGGCACAATGATCATTGTGCCGTTGTTATTGCAGATAATATTTAAAATGAGATGACTCAAGTGTGCCAACTTCACGCTATTATTACGTAAATTTAAAAAATAAACTAATTTAACACACTAAAATACAATATTCAAACTGCTCTCCTGCAAAAACAAAATTTCGAGTTGTGCCACTATTATTCCCCGGGTGCGAATTGGTGATTGTTTCAATCCCATAAAGTGAACGTAAGTCTCGGCTGCCAAATGAAATTTTTAATGATGCTTACAATTAATTTATGTTTTACGTATTACATTTCGTCGTAGAACAGTTCGCCGTGAGAATTCTTATCGGAAAAAGATGACATTATAGCTACTATACTATAGTACCTATTATAGCACCGTGATAATTTTTGTAGCCGATTTTTTGCAAAATTTGCATGAATTCAACATTGGAAAACTAACCTAACCTAACAAATAATCCAGTATATCGGCTATTTTCAAGATTTGTTAGCCGCTGGCTTCCTGTAAACCGACAAGTACCGTGTTTTATGTAGACAAGAATTTTATATCAGTCCTTACTATACAACCCAAAGAGATTGGACGGTCTTTAATATGCGACCATATTATGAGTAGTCTGGAAACAAAAACGGCAGTTTTTAAAAATTGATAGAAACAAAAACGGAACTATTCTGGTGGCAGCTGGTGAACAATTCCATTTGTGTTTTTATCAATTTTTAAAAACTGCCGTTTTTGTTTCCAGACACCTAATATATTTCCGATAAGTACAATATTTCACGATTAAGTGTGATACGGTGAACTACATACGTATAAATTTCCGGACATGTTCAATGGCAGCCCCAAAAATTCACATGTCATGATTATTATATCAACAATACTTATTATTAATTATTATATACAATCAGTATTGGACCAATAGGGATGAATTTTACGGTGGTCATAATCCTCAGCTATGCGGAAACGACCAATAAGAAGAAGAGACAATTAGTAGTAGAATATCAAATTTTGTCGCCCTTTCCCCGTCTTAATATTATCATATTACTAATGTGATAATAATGTATCTCATAGCGCTGTGACTTCAAAAAGAGACCCTTAGATGTCGCTGCCCATTGTCTGGACGCTGCAAGCGCTATGTAGACGGATTAGGATTTAACTATATGTTAACTCCATATTTTTTATCTCTCACGGTCTTATAATAGCCAGTCAGCTTAGTCTGTTAGCTCTGACCTTTTTGATCATACAGGTCCTCTATTTTGAAACTAAGCAAGTTTCTAGTGATAAATGTGGTTTCTAGCTATCAAATGTGATACCTACCTGAACTGAACTAATCCTTTGGCAAGTTCATCTGGTTATTTGGTCGAGCGAGTTATCTCATCTGTTTTCGTGTACCGTTTGAAGTATTCTCTGTTATTGTTGACCGGAAGTGTCTCTATCTTATAAATTAAAAAACATACTAATCTTGAATTTATACAATTTTTTTTCAAAAGCCCCATGGGCACCGGGGTCCTTGAACAATATATTTCCGCCATTGGATACAGCCTAATTCGATTAAATAAATATGAGAAATCAATCATCAAACTGGCAGCAATTATAATACTCGTATAAGGTATCTATTCAATCATTGCCCACTGAAGAAGAAAGCCGATACATTACACGACTGGTCCTACTTTTCGCCCCTCCCGTTGTCTATGGATGATCTTTAGTTGTCTATAGAGTGCTCATACTAACGCGTCTGTCGTGTTCATTTGTTGGAGTATTCTTTTAGATGATTTTAAAGTATCTTGGAGACCTTGGAGTTCATCTGATTTTGTGGTTCTGTGTTATTAATACTTGGAAGTGACGATCAAAGTAAGCCTTGGCACAGGGAATGGTTTGATTTGGATATATGAGTTAAATGATAAATAATACACTGGCATTAATACACTTTCTACAAATGTAATGCATAGATCAATGATTCATATTTTTTGGAAATCGATATTATCACCGATTTTTGTGTGAAGGTCTAGTCTGACTTTGAAGTTGATGAATAATAGGAATGTATATTATTTATAAATAACACTGATAGTTAATATATTTGATTTGAGAATTTTTCATAATTCAATTTGAAACGAGAAAGTGCGAATCAATATGTCAAGCAATCTGGGATCCGATTTTGACAGCTGAAAAGTGGACCACTCATTGCATGTGCAAAAATTTATGCTCAGGCTTTATTAATCTAAAGATGGCGCTGATTCAATACAATAAAGTTATTCTTGTCACCAATAACATAAAATGTAATTCAATTAACATATGAATAAATTTGCCTCGCCGGCAATCAGATTTGAGAGGAATTAGGCTCCAATAATTCATCAATAATCCGCTTTTGGGCATTTCAGCGGGATCGTGCGATCCGTTTTGGGTCTTTGTTCTATTACGCATCCTTCAACTTAGGGAGTTTGGGATCTCATTTACAGTGGTGGCAGATGAATAATTAATACTCAAAAGTTTTTCCTGTATTGTTTTAATTTCCTCACTTCAGCGTTAATCGACAATTTATTCTTACTGAATTAGTAATTTATAAAATTACCACTTTTGCTGCCTAAAGGTCTAAGTAGACCAGCAGAATCGCAGACCAAGCCAGATTCAATGATCGATGTGAACAAGAGTCGATTTTAAATAGCAAATACATGGAACAATTCAGCTACCAACTCAATCGTATTGGTGCTTGATTTGATTGGTTCATTATAATATACGCTCATTTGCTTGTATGATAAATTTATAAGTAAAGCAACAAATTAAATTTAGACAAGCAACGGTATTATTTTTGTTTTGTATTATTATAATAATTGTCTGTTAAAATTTCTAAATTATTTAAATTGAGCTACATTGGCGATCGGTTTTTGTATTTTAAATAAAAATAGTTAAACCTTTAATTACTAACCGACGTCACGGATCACCCCAAGATTTTTATTGTAACTTACTTGAACTTGCCAATAATTTTTAATTAACCATTTTTTTATTTAACGAATAATTCACAAGATTTAAGAATGTAATATTCTTAAAACCCTATTATTATATTCTGTAATAATTACAAAAAATGGCACATTTGTTGGTTCGAATCGCGCGTCTGACAAATTCAACTTAATGTTATTTTTGGATCCAGAACTTGAGTTTATCATGTTAAGCAAATGTCACAGAACAGATTAATAAATAGAATTCCGATGGTCTTTTCCCCAATATACTACATTTCGACGGAGGGTTTTGAATGTGTGAGTATCCTACAAAAATAAACCACATATTATAGACTTGCAAATTGTATTTTGCTTCACTTGCAATAGTGTGTGTTACAACCTTTAGCCGGCTCGCACATCACAACTCGCCTTGTGTGCCTGACGGCCATAAATCAAAACCTTCGAGACTGCCGGCGAATGTTGCATGATCACAACCTCGCACATCTGCCTAGCGCTGCTAGCTTTAGCTCTGCCAAACGCGGCGACAGTCTGGAGAGAAATGGCCGATTCTGCAGCTGTGTGCATGCGCGGAGTCGATATTGGCCGGACATCGACATGCAGGCTTTGGTCAATGCAACTTGACGCATGTCGCAGTGTCGCAGAGTCGCAGTTGCATCGGCCAATCTGCGAAGCTCCATTTGATAACGTTTGTTTCTTGGTTTACGATGACGTCACATCGACGAATTCGTCGTAAGACGCATGCGGCGAGTTCTGATGTGCGAGCCCACTTAAATACATCAATATTTTTATAAAGAGTTCCTGGCAAATGATGCTGATAAATATCTAGTTTTGTATGTACAATTATTTATAATGCGGCCAAGATCTGTATCGGATTGTAGAATCAATGAAAAAATATGTACGTGTTTAATTATTTACATATGCCTACTAACAGCTGCACCTGCATGTCACTAATAGATTTTTTGCATGAATAGTGATTTCAAGTCGGTTTTAACACGTTTTAAAATAATTTGATTTTGATATTATGACCTTCATTGTGTTATTTCTAAAATAATTTGAATTGCCTCCAATTAGAACGGCGCCTGTGGATTTTGATCCTTATTCAATGGCAATGTGTTTGTTCCCCATACACCTTTATATTACAGCGTTCGGTGAAGGCCTTTGGAGATTTTTACAACTAAATTATTGCTGTTAACGAGAATAGTTGATTCTCCTTTGTCACGCCCGTAATGGAACCCGCTGTATGGCAGCGAAAATGAACAAGTGGCTTACGATACGGTCTTTAAAAACAAGAAATTTTCTATCGATGCAAATTAATACCACTTTTTTTTTAACTTGTTGCGCGGAATGAAATAATTCAACGCGGTAAATATTTAAATATTTGCTAACTATTGTAAGTACCTACATAAACATACATTAAGAATATAGTTATTCATTTGTAAAAATAGAATAATTATGTAACAATATGTATATACTTAGGTATGTTACCTGTATTGCTACAATAAAAGGTACAAGTCGGTTGTGGGGAAGCCAGCGGCAAACATATTTTGAAAATAGCCGATATTATAATGGATTATTTATTAGGTTGGGTTAGTTTGGGTAATGTTAAGTTAGATTCGGTTGGGTTAGGTAAGGTGAGGTTTTCATTCTTGAATTCATGAATTTTGCCAAAATTGGCTATGACAATTAGCGCTGTTCCCGCCTGGCTTCCCCATAACCGACTTGTACCCAATACAATTTTATAGGAAAACTAGGTCTACATAAATTTTCATCAATTCCTGAGTGATTGTAAATTTTAAAACAACAGTAGGTATAGTAAATTATCTCCGTGAAGCTTAAAATATACTGGTAGATTTGAAGGTCTACTCTAAACAGACCCAACGGTTAATGCCGATCATCAACCCCAATTATTGCACCCCAATGACATTATTAATAGACAACGCACTCAGTATAGTAGTTAGCAAGTGAATTCGCGCATAGCGACATTCGCACGTGTATAGGTAGACGTCACGTGACAAAATTTCGCAATCTCCATTATGCAATATCACGCATCGGGAATTTATAGCAATATCGCCTTTATTGTAATGGTGTTAGAACAGTGTTTCTAGTGTCAATGTTCATTTGAGCGAGCGATATTGATATTAAAATATGAATTATGCCATTCGGCAGACCCAACAAAAAGCATCAGGAATTTATAGCAATATCACCTTTATTGTAATGGCGTTAGAACAGATTATGCCATTCGGCAGACCCGACAAAAAAGTGAGTGTCATTTTATTTTCAGATGCTTCGTCCATATTAATGTCACTGTTGCACCCGAATATGAAATGTCAACGATCTACGATCAGTGGTGGTTGCAGTTATAGTTACCATGCGTTCACGGTATGGTCAGTGTTGCGTTTAGTTTAGGGACATGGAGGCTCGAAGCACTGACTTATTTTAAGGTCCCCCGCCATAAAAAATAAAATAATAACCATAAATTCCAACTGCCAATGAACCTGGTAAAATAGCAACGTATACTTATCTCTCTAAAAATCCCACCTGTAATACAAATTAATTACTATTGAACATGACATTTTCATTTTTTTTACAAGTAATCACCTTTTTGAGTGCTTATGTTAGTTACAGGGATTTTGTCATGCTTTAGGTAATATTGAATATCTATTCAATTTGTGAGAAATTAAAAAAAATGATATGCTTTAATAATTATATGACTAGTATGAGCTGCTTCGAGAAACCTTTTTATTTTTTTTTTAAAATCTATTGCGTCTTCTCTGTTAAACAATCTGCAATTAAATACAGCTTTGGAAAATCATTTTATGAGATTAATTATTGTCCTCTGGCACGAGTAAAACGTTTGCTATAAAAGCAGGAATGATAATTAATATTTTTCCAACTTATTAGTAGTTTACACAAAAAAAATCAACCAGATATTTAAAAAAAATCACTTTTTGCTAAAAAAACATATACTTCTTTTTTGTCAACAAAAGTTTTCGAGATTGAGATATTAGATAAATAATTATATTGTGTTAGTAATAATATTAGTATTTTATTTTAATTCGTTTACCTGTTTAAGAAAACGAAAAAGAGACAATGAATACTGAAAGTACTAATTTAACATTTCAGACTAATAATGGTAGGGTGATTTTTATAAAGTCTGTTCAAGGACATACTATGGTTACGGCCGCCACTGGTTGCCGATAACTGGTTATATACTGGAAGATACGTGACCATTCTCTCACTGCATACCTGACCGATGCGTGGCCTATTATACCTGCTCGCTTGGAAGGTATATTCACTTGGGTCTACTCTACAGGTATGCTCATTATTGTACGACAGAGGTACCAGAAAATTATGCACGATTCATTGACATATTAATATCATAGCCTTACTATAATAAATTGTCATTGAAGTAGGTACTACTTTACTGGTCGCTAAAATTGGTAGGGTTGAATAATTTCCATAATATTAGACACCGTTGGTAGGTAATAAATTATAATCTTTTCAATCATCGCATTGTATTAATCTGTTGAAGGCTTCTCCAAGTTGATACAATTCTCTCACCTATGTTATTTTTATTACCACGTTTTTCTTAGCTACGTATTCTTGTTTGTCCGGTGGTTGTTTGTCCAGTACAAATCTTGCAATCGATTTTTAACTAACTCCCCGACTAGCTTGACATTGAAACTTTTAGAATACTTATATCAGAACACGATGCCAATGCATTTTTTTAATACTTTTAGCCATCTTTAAGTATTATTGAATTCATTTTTAGTTAATTCTCTTTTGTATGAAAAGTTATTTCGGAAAAAATCCGTAATCCAATCCGCTATTATTGGTTGCTAAGGGGGTGGTCGTAGCAACTAAATTATTAATATATACGTGCGTTACTATAGAAATCAAAATGACATTTCAGTATTGTATATTTGTTGCAAAATAGCAAAAAAATGATTTGTTGATAATTGCCTTATTTGTCCTAAATTATTAATACATAGAATTGTCAAGTTTATATGATTCAACAGAAAATTTAAAAACGTGGTAATATAAAAAGTTATTTTTATCTTGTAATTATTATCGTTTTATTGAATGTATTTCTTTTTTAATTGCTCAATTATTTTATACGAACAGGGGTGTTTTAAGACGGTCGCTTCACGAGATTGTAATAAAATGTTAAATCCATGCATTTTTTTTTAAATATTCTGAGTGTAAAAAAAATAAAGCATAAACCAATTTATCACTGTGAAAATCGTTAAGACGTTGTTGCATTTAAAATTTACCAGCTCTCACATCTAAACTCAACTCGTCTGCCGCACAGCCATAAATCAAACCTTCCAAAAACGTCGATCCGGTGTTGCATATGAAGACCGCGCATATCTACCTAGCGACAGTCACACGGAAACTTCGAAACATATTATAGATATTTGGATGCGGCGATCGGCGAGACGGTATAGGAATGACCAATTCGTATGTGTTCCTATGCATTCTAGCCTCTGACTCTCAGCCCGAGAAGCATGCAACTTGTCGATTACAACCAATGAACAGAAGATGTTTTTTTCAATCTAAATCGTCGCATTCGACCAATCTGCAAAGCCCCATTTGGCAACGTGTGTTTTGTGAACAACGAGACGTCACATCGACATATTTGACACGTTGCAGGCGAGACGAGTTTCGATGTGAGAGCCTCGAGCCTTCACCTATTTGAAACTGCTCTAAAGATCTGGAATGCAATGGATCTTTAACAAGTTATTGTCCACAACATAATCTAATATATACTCGTATATATTATATTATATTATTACATTCTAATAAAGCCAGTTTAAATATAAAAGGTGTTTATATGAAGTTGATTCCACCATTCCATAACATATCAGGCTTAATTAATATTTTTAAACTGTCGTAGAACTGTGTTTTACAATCTCTGATTATTTATCACAAGGTTGTACAGCCCGATTTAAATATTCGATTATTTATTATTTCTTTTTATCGGTTTATCGAATGATTCTGCGCCGATTAAGCCATTATAATATTTAGAAAAACATTGGAAATTTGTGGTTAGCGGCGCCCATTTTGTATATTTTTTATAGTCAATACAAGACAGACTACCTACCTGATAATAAAGATATTATCGTCGCATCAATTCTACGAATTTTCAAGTATTGTATTCTTCCTTAGTTATGAGAAGTATATTATGTTCTTGGTGTATTATTAAAAATGATATATTATTAGTTATTGTTGTTATTCACAAAAAAATGTCTATGATACATGTCGTACCTAGGTGCAATATACACGGTAAGTTAACAAGTGGAACGTCATCATCATCAGCCAGAATCTATCCATTGCTGGATGAAAACCTCTCCAAGCTGGTTCCACTACTCTCAGTCCGTGTCCAGAACTTTGTACGTATGCAGTTCGCCGTATTACACTTCACCGTAAAATTTTGTATCTGAAATATTATATGGTCGTACCTACTGAGATAAAATTCATGTCTAAATAAAACACGGCTCTTGTCGATTTACAGGAAAACAGCGGCAAAAAAAATTTGAAAATAGCCGATCATATACTGGTTTATTTGTTAGGTCAGGCTAGGTTAAGGCAAGTTAGGTTAGGCTAGGTTTTCATTCTTGAATTCAATGAATTTTGCCAAAATCGACTATGGAAATTAAATTAATGTTCACATTGAATCTAATAACATTGGAGACCGTATTGTATAGGTACAGTCATCCCTTTCCGATAGAAAACTCACGGCGAACTGTGCTACGGTGAAATGTTCTACGTACCTACAATTTACATACATTTTATCCTATCGGTCATGTGCGTTACGTTGCCACGTACTTCCGCAGAACCATTTAATTGATCCAGCGGCCTCTAGGTCTACCTTGCGGACGTTTTGTACCTCTTGGGTATCACTGAATGACTAGAGCTATGTGTCTAGACCATTTCCATTTCAGGTTTTGACGAACTCTATTACATCGCAAATCCTTGTCAATTTTCTTTTCCACTCATTCCACTTGTTGTCCTTTCGCGTTATGCCCAGCATGTACCTCTCCATACCACGCTGTGCTACGCTGAGTTTCTGATTCTCTCTTTTACTTAGGGTCCATGTTTCACTCGCATATATTTTGATTACGGGAAGTACACAGTGCTTGAACACTTTGCGCTTTAGGCACAGTGGGAGGTCACTTTTGAAGACATTATTATGGCGGCCAAAAGCACTCCAGCCTAGAATACATTATTGAATAAACCTTAACCATACATTTAATGAGTGGTTAGATTGGAGGCCCTCTTTGGTGGTATTACAGCTATTTCGTTATGGTTTGAGCACTATTTTTCACACTCAATTTATGATATAATTATTTTAAAGATTTAAAAAACGTATACGTTCGAATATTATAGTTTTTAAAATCGTTACGTCGGATGTTTTTTGTCTCGTGAAGATAACGTGTTTCAGTAATAATTGATTCTTTTTAGTGTGTTTATAATGCTTGAATATTTTAATTCGCTGTTTATAGTGACGACAGGTATATAAGTTGAGTGTGCTTATTTGGATTTTATATAAAATTCTTAGATTGTGAAACATGACCCTCTGTGGTCGATATCAATAAGTAAGTTTGAGATGCTTTACCAGATGCGCATCAGGGTTTTAAAAATGTAGTATAGGTATTTTACTCAGCAGTTATCATAAAACATTATTATTTATATAATCACAAGCCAATGAAATATTTATATGTTTATGACATTAGATGTATTATGTTATGATTATTATGAATTATGAGTAATGAACAAGAAATACGATATGATAATAATATGAATATTATAAATAATTAATTGTAAACCAATCTCCACTCCGTTCTCTGTTTCAATATATAAGCCTAGAGTGAGCATATTCTAGAACTTAGAAGAAGAGAGTGTGTATTGTTCAACTGTATGAAGTCGTGTTCCTTGCGTATAACGGATAGTAGATCCCAATTTTATTATTATTAAGGTCATACATCAGTGAAACAGCAAATAATTTTCAACTATAGGCGCGACGAAATGTTGGACTCGCTGCATTCGGAGAGAGAACGTCGAGCTGGAGACATGTCAATTTGTTTCGTGATGGCGACGGGCGTATTAATTCTTCTTGTAAAGATGACTAAAAACGTTACCCATTTACTTTAAAAAGAAAACATGTCAATGCATATATTATTATTGTTACTGATAGAACAACAAACAGAACATTATATGGACACATGTTGGATTTATATGACAAATTATATTTCGTTCGGCATGCGTCATTTGCACCCGCGACCTGCAATCCGCGCATCGCCTAGCCACGATCTTTTTAGACCGTGCCTCAACTGAGGTAGCCTTAACTAAACCAAGAAACGTTATACCATCATGTTGTTTCTCAGTACGGCTACCAAATTTAAACACAACATAGTTAACCATATGAATGGAGTCATTCAAACCAATATTTACCGGTGACGTGTACAACAAATATTTAATTCAGCCGTAGAAATTCTATCTTACTCTGACGCATATTGCGGAGAATATAAGCATGCCGAATTCTTTCTCACTCGCGCTTGTAGTTCGTTTTTGTTCAGCCATTGTTTTAGAATTTTTAATATAAAATAATATAATATGTAACACTAAGGGAAAAAAATACAATAACGGTCTCTAAACTTATGAACTTATCATAGGTTAACGAGATCCAGACCTCCCATAAACAGAAAAAAAAAACTAAAAATGAGATAAATGGAATATTAGTTCGTCTTATTCTTCGTCAGGGTCTGATGACTGAGGGTCGTGACCCAGATGACTTGCTATCGAAGAGGTTTTTCAACGGACTGGCTCCATTAATCTCGATATTCTACGATACATAAGTCAGTGGCACTTATAAACCGGTGCAACTATCTGGGTGTCATCCAATGTTTGCTTCAATATTCCGATGCTCTAAAAGACAACGTAGACGACACAAACGGACGCTAACGATCCTCGAAATGACCTTTAGGTATACCTGCAGGAATGTCTTTTATATTTAGACTCAAAGCGGAGTGTCTGGGTATGGGGAATGTATTTGGAAAAGTGTGGTTTTCCACGGTTGAAGCGACATTTAGTAGCTACAATTATTAGGCGGAGTAAATATGGAAGTCACTGGCACCTACCCCACTCCTCCCGTAGCCTTAAAAATCAATAGAAAAAAATATTATGGACTTTTTTCAAATTTGACCCTCCATACCACTTTTTTGTACGCGCGCCTTTATTTGATGAAGAGTGTATAAATTGATTAAATTTATTCAAATTCACACTGTTTAAAACACAAGACTAAGCCATTGATAGAAAAAAAACGTCGGGGTCACCACTGTAATATTCTTTGGTTCGACGGAGGATAGGTATTGCAGATGAAAGACGGTAGAAGTTGTTCGTGGTGATGGAGGAAGCGAGAATTTATTTACTGATTCAAATAACTACAAGGGTAAAATCGATGCAATATAATAAATAGCAATTTGGTGGGATGTGTCTTTCACGGAAAGTTACCCGCTATTTTTACATATTTACACTATGAAATTATATTTTGAAATTATGATGAAATAAGTAACACTGATTTGTAATTATTGTTATGAAATTGCAGATCCGCTATCTCATAACATTTCGAAATTATATTATTATGGGTACTGACTGTATTGTACGTGAAAAATGAATATTTAATAAATAATATTATAATAAATATTGAGATCTGGGAATCCGAGGACAGCCACAAATATATACTTGATACAGTACTGGTACAGTCACAGACATGTTATAAAAGCTGTTATAATATGCAGTGTACTTGCACTGGTACCAGTCATATAAAACTTTGGTTTCAGTACCTACCCGCTAGCAATGTGATTTCTATAGATTTATGACGATTTAATATATAATATTATATGAAAATTAGTGAAAAGGGGAAATGAGAAGCAAACATAAGAAGACGCAGATAGATTGCCGAAAAATACAACTGCTTACCTGAGGATTGAGTTATTTAAATATCCTTGTTAATAAAACTTGTCAGAATATTGGTACCTTTTAAATTATGGATGGTAGTTATTCGTGGACTATCAAGATAAGATAACGCAAGAGATTTGATGTCTTTGAAATCACGTGGGGTTGAAAATCAATGAATCATTAATTTTTAAATAAATGATTTGCTGTCTAAGTCTAAGATGTACTCTGCAATTTTTAAGACATATCTACTGATCGTCGTGGACCAGAAAATTTGATGGCTTTAGGAAACGGAAGCCAAGGAAGTGAAGTAGATGGAGAACGTTAGCAGCGTGGAGCAAATGTATTACTGAGACTGTCTTTACTTTACACTCTTTACACGTATACCCTGCGACGAGGGTTACATGTAAAATATACGTTACACTATTAATTGAGTTAGCATTTACTTGGTAGAATTCCATTTTAAAAGAAATGAAAATATAATTAATATTAAATTCTACAGGTTTTTTAGAAGGTTTGTCTTGTAGACTACAGTCTTGATAATGGTGTTACAACCAAAATAGCTATCGACAAACCTTCTAAAAAACCCGTAGAATTTAATATTTAATATATTTTCTTTTTATTTATACGTAAAACAATTCACCGTGGCACAGTTCGCCGTGGGCTATTTTGTCGGAAAGAGATGAACGTATGGCGTATACTATAAGGTCTCCAATTTTAGTACATTCAATTATTATTTTCATAGCTGATTTTGACAAAATTCGTGAATTCAAGAATGAAAACCTAACCCAACCCAACCTTATTTAACCTAACCTAACAAATAGTCCAGTTAATCGGCTATTTTCAAATTTTGTTTGCTGCTGGCTTCCTGTAAAATGTAAACCGACAAGAACTGTGTTTTATTTAGATATGACTTGTATGTCAGTACTATAAGAACCAAAGAGGTTGGACGGTCTTTAATATATGGCCATATATTTCCGGTAGAACATTTTGTGGTGAAGTAATGTGATACGGCGAACTGCATACGTACAAGTTTTCAGACACAGAGTAGAAATACGTGAAGGGTGGATGTTGGTCACGTAGAAGATAACTGCATAATATCCAACAGGTTACGATTTGTAGTATTTAGAAAATTATCAAAAAGATGAAATTTGTCAGTACAAAGATTGACCGAACCCAACATTTTGACAAAAAAAATCATTTTAATATATTATTTAAGAATAAAGATTTCGGACTTCTGCAGCACAGGGTGCGGTAAAAAGCTTGCGTAGGGAATTTGTGAGATAGCATCTTAGCTGACAATGGAACAGGCTTGATCGGTAGGTTGTATGCGAGAAACAACCACCGACTTCATATAAAACTATAAACCTTTACGCTACACGGTGACTCAAAATAACCTAATTTTAAGAACCGGATCAGGAACTAAACTTAAATAAGTATCGAAAAATAGATTTATGATATTTAAATCAATTTATTTTATTTCTCGTCTTTTAAAAATTCGACTTGGAATCCACATCGTCGCAAAGTTTCTATCTTGTTGTTAGGGGAAAATGACATAATTTTTTGTATAGTTTTGATATTTCTTCAGTTCCATTGCTATACTTTAAAAGTCGGTGAATGCTTAAAAAATTAGACAGGCACAATCTGCCACCGATCGTGGAATGTTATTTTGGATTGTTCTCTGATAAAAAAAATAGAATAGTTAACATTGTTCACACACAACTCAGCCGACGATGGGTGCCAGTTGATTCGACGTTTACAATACGTTCTCTGTTCAATCCAGTCTCATCCAGAATGACATTTTGTTTATCGGGAACATTCGGGACTGACGATTAGCTTGAGAGTCTGCCAGTCACTCTACTGCCTTTGTATTAAAGATGCTGTATCTCCCACCTCACACGCCAACCACCGCACTACCGCAGTATATATTATGACTTTATTTTACACTTCTCTTATATTGAAGAAAAGCCTCTTGGGTAGTCGGGTATCTCACATCATTGAGATAATTTGGCCTAGACCCTAGACAATGAAAAGAGTCGCCTGTTTCCACGCATATGATAGTACATGACTAGGGAATCCAATCCCGGGATCCCGAATCCCGGGCTATTTTCGATACCTATGAATCCCGGGATTGGTAAACATAATCCCGGGATTTCGGGATTGACTTTTGTCTTGATTGATTGATTGATTGATCATTTTTTATGGAAAATAAAATAAAAGCGAAATATAACAGAAAAAATAAACTGAGTTTGAATGAAGTTTGATTTATACCCATGTGTAGGTTGCCGATTCATTTTATTTTTTCACATGAATTATTAAAAATGGAAAGATTGGAAAAAAACAATGCTTTGCACTTTTAACAAAGTAATTCCACCATGATATCATACGTTTTACAGCAGTTTCATATTTGGCTGACTAATTAGATTTATGAAGCGGAAAGGCCATAAGTAAGCCATGATTATTTCCTTTACTATTTAAATCTCGCTAATCCATTCATTAAGTCTTTACTATCAGAAACAGCAATCTCCTATTAAATTTACATTATTATTTATATTACAATATTATTTACTCCAATAAACTTGTGTATTTCCAAGATTGAACGTAAACAATAAATGTCTTAAATAGTATAAATTATACTAGATTTATTTTTGACCGATTTTATCAATGTTATTTGTAAATATAAAAATTTTATATTAACAATTGAAAAGATGCCAATCCCGGGACCAGTCCCGGGATCCCGGGATTGTCAAATTGTAATCCCGAAATCCCGGGATCAGAATTTTGGCTCGGGATTGGATTCCCTATACATGACGTATGTAAAACTTATACATATTATACTACTTTAAAATGAAATAAATTGTAATGAGTACATAGTAAATGTTATTCAATTCATTAAGTGGATAAGTAAGGTGGAGATATACATGAAAGCCAGTGGTATTTATGTCCAAAAACCATTTCTTTTATGAATAAACAGATTAAAATCAAAAAATGAGTTATTGTTTTTGAAAGTTATAATGAGGGAACTCAGAAATAATTATGTACCTATTGTGGTTATGAAAATGTAGGTAAATGTTCTTAACTCATTTTATGAAAAATTGTACATACGATACATTGACTCTGAGGTATAAAATAATGTATACCAACTTATTAAATTTAGAATTAAGCTCATCACAGTATAAAAATAATGATTGATAATATGACAAATATTAGCATCTAGCATCCTCACTCAACAGACAATTTAGGCTGGTAGATATATGTACAAGATACGGAAACATGGATAGGTTATTGTAGTCGGAGATATTATTTATGTCAATTATTAATATTATTAATTAGGTAAGGAGCTTTTTTAGTATTCGGGTGACATCCAAAAGCTCGTTTTATATGCCGTGGTGATATATATTATGCATGCAGGTACAAACTTGCATACGGTCATAATGCCAAACCAATGAGCATATCAGATGGATACAGTATCCACTGCAGGTTATTGCATCGAATATTTTGCCATTATTCGCACAGGGAATAGCGCAATGATCGCCATTCTGTCAAGCTTTCGCTGACATTATGCGATAGTTGATGTTATTATTCCATTCCTAAATAAACCAAATCAACTGCAAATACACCGATTGTATTGCTATGAATAATTTAGATTTGGATGCATATCTCATTAAAATATTAATATCATGTATGTCCAATGCGTTGAACACGAGCGACCAGTCAATCGCTCTGTAGATTAATAGAAATAATTATGATAGTTTAAAGTGCATTGTACGTATTACAATTTACCCTAGCAAAGTTCGCCGTGAGCTTTCTTATCGGAAAGAGATGACCGGATACTATACGGCAGTGGCGAAGAGTGGCGGTAGACTATTAATATGTGCCATAAATCGTGCACACTAATCTTTAAGAGCGTACATAAGTGAATATGAGTATAATAAGCGCACATAATTTTGGCCGCGTTGCCATTCGGAGAGCAAAAGTCGACCTGTGAGCGCGTTAATTTGTTTTGTGATGGCGTCTAAAGATGACTAAAAAACGTTCCGCATATACTTGAAAAAGAAAACATGTCAATGAATGTACTATTATTATTAACATATATATATATATAGACATATACGTATATATATATATATATGTATATATCCGATACGACATTTCACGGTTAAGTGTGATACGGTGAACTGCATACGCACAAATTTCCGGATACGAGTCGTAATATAATATCGCACCATCGCAACTAAACTGCCACGATCCTAAAAACGCCAAACAGAGAAAATCAGCTTTGACGTTTTTACCTTTAGCATTTTTGTACTGTATTTTTGAAATATGTTTAGATATTGAATGAAGTTTTGACTTGAATTTGATGACTTAGAGATATGAAATTTTCGGTACATATACTATGAACGATAGAAAATGAAACGTAGTAATTAACTCAAAACACGTAAATTTGGACTTATGGCGGCTTAGTTGCGAGGGTGTGATATGTATATAAAGCTATTAAAAAGTCTGACTAAGTGGGACTCGAACTCATATTTTTCACTTTCCGGGTGAATACTTGTGAGTACTTTCTCCTCTAAACTGTCGATAATTTTTTCCTATAACTATGTTATAAGTAGTTATGTTTTTCAATCAGAAGGTTTTCTAATATGTATGTAGGTACCTACCTATAATTCTAAGGTTTTTCAAATTATGTTATTTCTATAATAAAGAATCTAATATTTCTAAAGTCATGTGTATATATTTTTTTTCGACCATGTCCGATCCTTATAAGATCATATGGGCTTCCACAGAGTGGAGGTTTGTATTACAAATTTTGTTTTTACGAGAAAATGGATGTTAGCCACTTGCTCAACCTATTAGGTAGGTACATAATCTGACTCATATAAAAATTGAAAAACTTGCCAGACCCAGAAATCGAACCTGGATCTCACGATGCTATAGGCCGACGATTAAGCCACACGGCCATCGTAGGTGACTAATGGGTCGGTAGATTAAATTTGGTATTAAATAAAAGAATATTTATTTTGTTTTAACATTGTACTTACATCAAATAAATAGAATTCTATAATAATTCATGATTATGGCTGATATTAAATAAAGATTGAGTATTTCTTAATCATTAGTATACGAGTTATTCCCCGATACAAAGTCAAATGTGTTCAAATCCCAGAAGAAATCTCTCTATGGTTTGTAATGGCATAAAATGGTCGTGATTGCGTTCGCGATATCCACAGCCAATAACCCGAGAGATGCCATGTTACCTGCCTGATTTGCGACACGTGAGATGCACTAACGTTGATTCTGATACTTGCCAGGTATTATACAGGTAATTCCTATATAATGATGCAGTATTATTGCGTACAGCCAAGATCATAATTACCTATGACATTAGAGCCTTAGGAGTTAGGATCATAGTTTATGTGAGAACCATAATAAATTTATGGTTATATCATCACCTACAACAGCTAGATAACTGTGATTTGGTCATGGTTGGGAAAATTAAATTTAAACATTACTTGATTAACTTAAATCTAGGTTAAAATTATTATTTAATAATTACAAGATAAAAAGAACTTTTTATGTACAACGTTTTTAAATTTTCTGTTGAATCATATAAACTTGACTCGAGTAGCTTAAACGATCAAAAAAATTTGTACTTGATAGAAATACTGAATAATGAAATGTGATTTCATATTGATTTCCATAGTAACGCACGTATATATTATTTAATAATTTAGTTGCTAGGACCCCTAGTAACCAATAATGGTATCGAAATAACTTTTCATACAAAACAGAATTAACTAAAAATGAATTCAATTCTACTTAAAGATGGCTAAAAAATGCATTAACATCGTGTTCTGATATATTCAAAAATTTTCAAATGTCTAGCTAGTCGGGAAGTTAGTTAAAAATCGATTGCAAGATTTGTACCGGACAAACAACCACCGGACAAATAAGAATACGACCTAAGAAAAACTTTGTAATAATAATAATAAAATAGAAATGGAAAATTGTGGTCGTCTATTTAGAAACAATTAAATAATGTTGAATTGTTTGAAAAAACATTGTGGACATTATTATGTTATTTTATTTAATGAATGCATTTATGATTTTAAAGTTATCTAATATTTTCAAACACAAAATTAATAGAGTTCCCATTAACTTCTCACTTACCTAGTTTTATCATATTGTAGAGAAGGAAATGTAGAATAATATTCAATGGCTAACTCAAAAATAGTGAAAATCAAGTTATCTAGTTGTAGTATTGAGGTGACGATATAATATATTATTTGAACATGCTGGTAGAGGAGTATGTAGAAACGTAGACCATTTTATGTGAGTGGGGGAGAGCTTTTGGGGTAAGAAAATCTAGCTGGTGCCACTGTCTTCTGGGCAGGGATTGCAATATCGGTATTTTAAAACCGGTATTCCAGTATTTATCAATACCAAAATACCGGTTTTAAAAATCCAAAATACCGGAATTTTCGGTATTAAGAAAGCATACTCGTTTACGTTTTTGAAAATTATGTGCTAAGTAAAAGAAAAATGTTATGTGCTGCTAAAATGCAAATATATTGAGTGAATCTAACAAAGGTGAAAAATTAATCAAATATAATATGTATACAATTATTAATAAAATTGCAGCGATGAATCATCATAATACTAATTCGAAATAGAAAACATCGGTGACAAAAATATTCAATTATTCTATAATTATTGATGACTGTACAAGCGTTGAATTTAAGATGCTTATCCTGCAGCCTGGACTTATTTGCACTTCTGAGAGCTTTTGTTAAAATTATCAATATATTCAAATTATTCGTAAAAAATCACTAGTTCTACAATTATGATCAATACATATTTTTAAATGTCGACATAATAAATGTAGGTATGTACGTTTTTGCTAAAAACTAATATTTTAAAGAGATTTTAATAGCTATATTTATTGATAAGAACCTACTTCTGTTTTTTTAATGTTTAACGGCCCACGTGCTCGTCGTAGGTCAAAATTGAGTTTTTATTGTGTTTTCAAACCATGATCCTGGACACTCCTTAAGCGTTGTAGATAATCTATTTAAATAATTTTGAAGCCTTATTATCCTTTATAGTTATTTTAAACATTTGATGACTGCATAAAGTATTTTTGTTACATAAAATAGTATTCTTTTAAACCTCTCGCTCTAATGTTTTAGAATATAGTCATATTTCGGTACATAACTGTGGAGTGGTGTTAAAATTTTTTACGTTTATTAATTTTTAAACGCATTTATAAAACCATTAGTATAATTCATTACGAGATAATTTTTGTAAAATATTCACGATAAAAAATTATATTGATAATCTCTGTGATTCCAAATTTGACAAGAATTAGGCATTTTATTATTCAAAAAATCGGCAAGATTCACACATTTGAAGATGATTCTAAAGATACTTATTATAAGCTATGTTTTTGACCATTCAAGTGTAATAAACATCTTATGAATAATGATTGCTTTATAATAATTATTGACGTAAGAATAAGGTAGTGTTTTTTTGAAATACGCCATTTCTTTTGTCATTCCCTAGTGGTTAAGCTACAGCATACGGCCGTAGCCATAAATTGACAAACTATAATTGAAGTAGGGAGTAAAATGATATTGATGCGCGTGTTTGAACATGTACCGTTTAAAAAAAAAATTAAAAAAAATTCGGTTCCCGGAGCGGAGCAGATCCTGAGCGGAGCCGGAGAAAGTATTAGGTCCCGGAGCGGAGCAACTCAAAAAAGGGTCCCCTCTAACGCTCTGATTTAATTTAAATTAAAAAGCTACTATACTGTCTCATGAATTATGTAGGTATCGTCTTCAGACCGTAAACAATGTTATTTTAATCGAGAGAAAACAAAATCTTAATTTATTGGAAACAATTTAATATTTACATGACAAGATTAGTTTGTAGTCAAGTTGACATGCGTAGCTAACGTCTGAAACTAGTTTCGTGATAAATACACGCTTTACTAAACCAGTGACGCACCGAAAAGGACTAATCGAAAGGATACTGAGTAGACAAGATTTCTACAGACCGGTCTTTAATTTTAGCTATGTTTAGACGTTTTGCATCATGCTACAAATGATAACTATCTCCACACACTGGACATCACATTTATATGATAAATATATAAAAGCATCTCTCATTGAGAGCTCAAGGTAAATTTTTAAGATGATTTGTCTACCTTTAATGTGTAATTTTGATAATACCTATAATCATCGTTTTTTAATACAATCAATATTTCCATGTTTCATTATATATATATATATATATATATATATTTTAGAATTATTAATAACCATGTCCTTGCTTTTTCATACAAGGTGGTTGTTAGTAATTTTGAACAATCACAAACACCCAGGCTTTGAGAAAAACACATTTATGTTTTTGTCATGACCGGGCATCGAACCCAGAACTCTCGGGTGGAAGGCCAGCGCCTTACCCACTGCACCACGAGAGCCGCTTTCATTATATATTATCTTCGCCCTGATGTTGAATGTATTTTTTTTATTATGGAAAACAAACAGTTACATTGATTATAAATATGTATACAAATAGATTAGAGAGAAGATATTGCAACCAGCAAAGTTTCCATAAATGAATTATAATATAGTGAAGCCCAGCAAGACAGAAAGTAAGAAGAACATAAAATAGAAAGACATTTACAAAAGAAGATTAAAAATACAATATTGACTAATTAAAGACGAAAAGGTAACATTTTGTAATATATGGTTGGGCCAATAAGGGTCGCTCTAATTCCAATATTTCTCTCCTACTTATACTAATTCAAATTATTGTTGTCATTCAGGCGCTTAACTATTAAACGACTCATCAGTCACCCGTGATTGATAAAAACCCAGCTATTCGTAGACCGTGACCGTGTCAACTTGCTACAGTGTGACCGTCATGTAGGCAATAATTTAATCCGAGTCTCCTTAAGACCTCAGTCAATTAGACCACCTATCAAGCGGTGTTTCCGGCACATGGTATCTCGTACATAACGCTGTATCGCATAATTCATACAAACTTGTCATCAACATTCATTTTCATAAGTGAAACAGTGATAGTGACACTCGGAATCATCCATCTACTAGGACGTGAGTGCATGATCCTGGGATCATGCACTCTGGCTCTCGTGGTGCAGTGGGTAAGGCGCTGGCCTTCCACCCGAGAGTTCAGGGTTCGATTCCCGGTCATGACAAAAACATTTATGTGTTTTTCTCAAAGCCTGGGTGTTTGTGATTGTTCAAAATTGCTAACAACCACCTTGTACGAAAAAGCAAGGAAATGGTTATTATTAATTCTAAAAAAAAAAAAACATCTAGGTTAGTGCCTGGACTCCCGTTCAAACTGGCCTCCCCCAGCATCCACATACATAATCATCCCAAATTACAGTCCACTAAAAAGCACCGCCAATATATAATATAATATTATGTGTGTTAAGAAATTATTGAAATGTATACATGTTTTTAGTAATATTAAGACAGCAGAAAAAAGAATGATATGGAAAATCCACATCTGTAATATCTAAAAATACGAGCATTTGAATCTGACAAAACAATATTTATATCAAAATATAACTTGATTTTCATCGACATATTATTATTATATTGTAATATACATTAGTAATAATTGATGGAAAATATATAAATCTAACAAAATAACAATTTTGTAATTTTTATAATACTCGTGACTATATTATAAAAAATGCACGACACTGCGATTTGGATAAATCAGAAGGAATGCCGTCGTTGTCTAAAACAAATAATTGATTTGACATGATATTCCTGCTTCGGTGTGTCATTCTAGCGTTTAAGTCACCTATCACTCGGCTGACTACATTCATTGTATAGCAGTCAGTTCTATCAAATAATGATGAGAACAGAATATTTAATTTGATTTAGGTAGTTTTTGTACCATTTCATTTGAGTATTTTGTTGCCAACCGGGTTTACAGTTAGGTGAAAATTCTTTATAATATAATATTATTCACTTGTTTTGTATTTAAAATATTTATTTATTATCGACGTTGTCATGGAAAAGGATTTAATGGGGGTTAAGGAAGGATGGGATCAGGAACGGGATATAGGATAGGGATAGGTTTGGGGATATAGGAATAAGCATGAGACTCGGGGAAATGGGATGCAGGGTCGTGGGTGGTTTGACTTATTACCTCTAAGACCTCAGTTACCTGTCCGGTTACTATACTCATTCGTGTAGGTTCCTAGATTAATAAAAGGCATAATGAATATGGAATAAATATAAATATCTCGGATTTGAGCGCCACTCTATGATGATGCATAGAGACAATAGTGAAGGATAATTAAATGAAAAGCAAGTAGAGAAATTGCAACAATTGTATATTAATAAATAAGATAACTTGCGGGCTACAGTGTATAAAAATGTATAATTACTTAAGTGAATCACGAGCACCTAAAGCGATACAATATTTAGATAAATTAGAACAAAAACCCAAAAGCTAATTCGGTCGGTGGACCGTAACATAAAATGACAATAAATACCGATCACACAAAAGGCTCTCCAGCCTTTTCGCTGCCCTCGATTCCTTCCAGGACGGAATCGAGGAGTGCGTCTTCAAACGTGTGGGGACCGTTGAGTTACTCCGATCTCCTGGCGTGGGGGGGACGTCCTTCAGATGATCATCGTCCACGTCTCCAAAACGTCAGGAAATCGAAAGCCCTGTGCCCAGGGCCCGAGGCTCGGAACTGGCCAAGACGTCTGCTTCCTTCGAACGATCAGGACTGAGAGAGCGACTCCTGCTTCGCCTTTGTGTAAAAAGCCCGCTAGCTCCGATAGCGCCGGAAATAGTGTCACGAACTCCGTACAAACTATCCCGTGCGCAGGCGCGATCCGGTCGTACTTTTGCGTAGTGTTGCCCTCGTAAAGACTTCCTTGACTTAGTGTGTTATGTTATAAAATAACATGACATTACCTCCAACCTCGGTAAGAGAAGGACAAGCCATAGCGAGGACTTCGACTGTCAACTTCTCGGGGGGGTCTTCTGATAGCATCAATCCTCCCAGGGGTTGGGCATCATGGACGGCATGCTTAGAGATAGCGCGGCTACAGGCGAAGCGAAGGAGACATATAGATGAAATTTCCACTCTGTTATTTGGTGACAGAGGGACAGGCTTATGAAGAATCCAGAAAACGAAGAAGATTATTTGCTGAAGAGTGAAGAGCTGGGAGAGGTCTCGTAGATTTACCCTACCTAACCGGTCCACCAATAATTTATAAATTTTGAAAAAGATCTAATAAATATAAAAACACCTAAGCTCGTGTATATAGAAATATATAAAATATTATAATTTATCACAGATAATTCACATCATAACAAATAGTGGGGATTCAACCCAGCAGTGTAAAACTGCAATATTTAGAATATATATAAAAATTGATTTAGATAAAGCTTCCAAAAAGATAGGAAGAGTTGTATAGTAATTATTAGTTTGAAAAGATTTGATATCAGTATAAAAAATTGAAATAATAGCCAAAAAATTTACATAAATGCACCTCAGATAATAATAATATATGAAATGGTATAATAAAAATATATTGTATATAAAGGAATTAATATTTTAGTTCAAGAAATTTAATTCAATTCATTAATTGATAAAATTGCAGAGATAGTATAATATAATAAAGTAATTAATAGAATTATATTCAAGAAATTAAAATTGCTTCTATAATTTGAGTAATAATATAAGCATTGAGTAATTAAGTTGAAAATAATAATAGATCAGTGAATGATTTAATAGATTGATTTCGAATAATATTAAGTTATTGAAAAAAAGATGAACCTTTAATAGTTGGCAAAAGTTATAAAGTGCACAAAGCAAAAAATATAAATTCTCAATCGTATATGCCGTGGTTTTTGGCAAGTATACATAATAAAAAATAATAATAAATACAATAAATTCACCAACTTGGTTCGAACAAATAACATAATAATAATTAATAATCAATGAGTGCCAGTTTGGTTTTGCGTGAGGGCGAGTCTATCGGAAAGTAATAAATACTGTGCGTCAAGCACCGTCCGAACATTTAAAAAGAACATTACTAAAATATACTACTTTCAGATGTCTAATCTGAATAAAAATAACAGCGTGGCTAACAACCAACAGCTGTGATGTGGATTCTCTGTTAAGCCTGTAGGAAACAAATGACGTGTGATGGTATTCCAAGCCATGATCCGGATCCCAAGCAGCGCTCCCACAAATAAAATAACGCGAACAAGGAGGAAACTAAGCTAGAAAAGAATTCCTAGTACAAAATGTAAAGTTAAAATTAATCGATGACTTTAGTATACTAATTTAAGATCTACGATTGCGTTGCGAGGTATTCGTCCAGCCCTGGATACGCGATTCTTACTTCAAGACTACGCTAGAACTAAACTGGCCAAACTTAATACTAGATAAAATTACCACACCGCGGACCCCGAGATCAACTCAACCTCGCAAAGCAAGAGACCCCTCATCCGATGCCCAATCTCCCTTGGTTCTCGGTGTCTCCAACCCAAGGACGAGAGAGCCCAAGGCGGAAACCCAAAAGAGGCGTGGCCCGGATGCATAAGAAAACATGAAGCTAAAAGAACGCCGCGCGAAAGCAAACAACGGCAAGGAACCCATGATCACATCGGAAGCTAAATGTAATTAAAATGAACCACCTGGTTCGCAACTGATTTGACATTCAAGTCAAGGTTGCCAAAAAAAATTAAAAATTGATTAAAAGGCTAACGAGCACGTATTATAACGACCACTTTCTTCCCTCAAGGAATTTCGATAAGTAGGTTGATTTCCTTCATACAGTCCAGGCCGCTGCACAACATCATCAGTGTTGACAGACGATCGCTTCTATTATTCGCATCACGCCTGCCAACTCACCATCACCATAAACATCAGAGTGCGGTGGAATCCACACAATCAGCGGCAGATTCCAACGCCAAAAAGAGAGGGGACTACCGGAACCGCCTTCAGTACCGATAGTTCAACCCAAATACCAAGAGGGTTGACTGCTAGAGAAAAAAAATCAGACGCGTCCGAGGAACATCTTCAGCACCCCGGATCACTAAAACACACCGGACAGTAGTGAGACACCTTCAGTTCCCACGACTTCCAAGGAGCTAGCAGCCAACAAATAATAATAAAATCTCCCCGCAGCCTGTACCGACAAAGATACATTGACAGAACAAGTATAACCAATCACTACAATCAATAAAAAAAATATATAATACAAATAGCAAACAAAACCGTCACGCAAAATCAAGTACAAAGGCAACTGGTATAAATAAAAATCACATGATCCCCAGCGCGATGTACTTAATTAGACAATTGTAGGTAATTCTAAATATAGGTGTTTTATCACTAGGTAGCTAAACTGACAGGCCCTTCCAAACGCCAAGACAGCGGTTGCGTCTTCCGGGAACACCATAACTCTCATCCTGGCACTATGGTGGATTTTAGAACTATGCTTGTTTACCAAAAGTTGGTCCAGATGCTGTTTGTGTGGTATGAATTGAGTAGGCCTCCTTCCCGAAAGGTCTGCAACCACCACCTTTGCGATGGACGTTCACCGGAACAAGGGTGTATTGCCATGTGCAGGAAAGAAGTCAGTAGCTGAAATAGTTTACCATAGGTGAGTAAAAATTCACAAAGAAATTGAAATAAAGAAATATAGAATTTTATAATAGAAAATATTACTCAATGACATAATATATATATAAAATTTGCGATAATTAATTCGATAAAAAGAAAATCAATCCAAAAAAGAAGCTTGTAAAAGAGCAAAAATAATAATTATAATTTATAAATATCTGAGGTGTGTAATAGACAAAAGACAAAACAGTAAAAAATTCCTTCACAAAAAAATTGAGTATTAATAAATAGGCATTATTAAAATGCGGCCCTGACAAAATTCAAAATAATTTGTTGAGTGTGACTAGCACGGAAACACACCTTTCCATAATAATAAAAGAAAAAATATTTGACAGAGTGTGTGTCATAATGAATGAAGGTTTGACAACTCCTAAAAGTTTCAAACATAGTTGATAATAAATTAAAATATCAGCATTTTTAAAGAAAAATTTGCCCATTGAAATAAGCATGGTGAACAAGCAAAAAAAATAATCAATTATTAAATTCAAGTTAAATTGAAAGAAAAAATAATTTAGTTAGTTCAAATGTAAATGTAATTAAATATCCATTCAAGATTGTATTTGAAAGAAAAATATTTTAATACTCAAAGAAAAATTTAATTATATCATTTAACAACTATACATGAATGGAAATATTTTACCAAATTCAAAATTAACATGTATGCAACACGTATATAGAAAATTCTTAAATAATAATTTTTTTTTTATTTATCCAAAAAAATTGCAAAATCAAAAAGAATGTAATTAATAATTTAAGTGAAAGTAAATTGAATGTTTATGAATAATAAATAGCTGATTGCTAGGATTTGAAAAGAGAAAAAAAGAATTTAAAGATATTAATTAATGTTAGCTTATATGCTTTTTAAAAAATTAGGAGAGGACGGAAAGTTGCATATAGTTGAGTGAAAGCATCTAGAATGAAATCAAAAAGCTTTAAAAAAAATATGTCTTTAAATTAGAAAGGATTGACAGGAGAGAAAAAATTAAATTGATTCAAAAAAATATGTAGACGGAAGTTTTTATATAGGAATTAAGAAGGAAAATTTTATTAAAAATATTCACCTGTAAAAATAATTATTTATGTATAATAAATAATCATTCTTACGAAAGAACAGAATCTTGAAATTAAATATTTCAAATAAATTCTATGAAGGTGTCATCTAGCGACCGCAAATGTAAGCGCGCTTGACGTTTAACGTAACAGAAATCAATTTGAAATATGAATATTGAATAGGAATTAAAAATGACTAAATTTATTTCAATGAACGAAAGATTACTTCAATTTTATCAATAATGAACGCGAAATGAATAATTTCAATTGTCTACATTATAAAAAGAACAGATTTGAAAAAACTAATATCGAACTGTCAAACTAGTAAGAAAAACAATGTAAAAACATATTATCCGAAATAAATGTATTCTACCGTCGCAAATAATTAATTGTAATAGCAAAATAAAATGAATAGAAAGTTAATAATTAAGAAGAAATGAATTCAGAATAATTTAGTGTCAAATTTTACCAAGAATGAAAATATATCACTCAAATAATCGATGACAGCGCGACTGCCGACTAAAATGAAAGACCCGATAATGATTTTATTCGAGATATAGAAATTATTAATTATTCACAATATAGAAATGGAACGAAAGGACCTTTTGTAAACTCCATTCCATAATAAGGTTCATCCAGCTGTCCAATTGATTTGGTGTTACATCCACATAGTATGTTTCAATCCAATGGTTCTGTCAAATTTGAGGTTAATAATTCTTGTCATCCAGTAGGTATATAAATGTTCATGTCGATATCGTCCTAGTTTAACATCCTTCCTTCTCCTTTGGAACTTTATTAAATCACTTATAGCACCATACTAAACATTAAACAAACTTTTTGCTGAAACAATCAATGGTTAACACAAATTCCGATGCCCAAATATTGACATTTCCATACCAATAATGTGGGTATCACATAAATTATAGAAGAAGTATGTATTAATGATAAATGTGCAAATTGTATTTCAAAATTAGGTGTAAACCATATATAACACTCTTAATATTAATTTGCGAAGGAATAATTGTAACTTACAACACAAAATTAAATAAATTCCACAAGGACAATGATAAAATTGACGTATTGATCTCTATCATTTAGATCGCCATTCTGCGCATACCGCATAGACTAGTCCGACGTCTCTTGCAAGTACCGCGTAAGTCAATAAAAGACTATATAAATATATGAAAAATATAACACACATAGTTACGACCACCGAACCAGAAAAATTTAAGAAAAATATAACGCAAATAATACGTTTTAATTTGTCATTAATTAATTTACAAGTTATAAGAAATAGAATAATTATCAAAGTGCGTCTAAAATCACGCCCGATACGGATTCGTTTGCAACTCCACGACGGTAAACCAAAAAATTCCAAAAGTGAGCCGGCAAAAATCAGTGTAATTAGAACTAATGACTCTGAAAACAAAATACCGTTACGGTAACAATTATTGTATGAAATCGTGATTAGCAAAATTTAAAGTTTTATTAACGGAACAAATAAAATTTAGAATATTAGGACAAAATAACGAACGAGTTCACAATCCGAAACAAATAACTGTAGTCTTTGGGAGGTAAGTCATCGTGTTTTGGAAAAGAAATATTCAAAAAGAAACACGATGCTTGTTGGGCGCCAATGTCATGGAAAAGGATTTAATGGGGGTTAAGGAAGGATGGGATCAGGAACGGGATATAGGATAGGGATAGGTTTGGGGATATAGGAATAAGCATGAGACTCGGGGAAATGGGATGCAGGGTCGTGGGTGGTTTGACTTATTACCTCTAAGACCTCAGTTACCTGTCCGGTTACTATACTCATTCGTGTAGGTTCCTAGATTAATAAAAGGCATAATGAATATGGAATAAATATAAATATCTCGGATTTGAGCGCCACTCTATGATGATGCATAGAGACAATAGTGAAGGATAATTAAATGAAAAGCAAGTAGAGAAATTGCAACAATTGTATATTAATAAATAAGATAACTTGCGGGCTACAGTGTATAAAAATGTATAATTACTTAAGTGAATCACGAGCACCTAAAGCGATACAATATTTAGATAAATTAGAACAAAAACCCAAAAGCTAATTCGGTCGGTGGACCGTAACATAAAATGACAATAAATACCGATCACACAAAAGGCTCTCCAGCCTTTTCGCTGCCCTCGATTCCTTCCAGGACGGAATCGAGGAGTGCGTCTTCAAACGTGTGGGGACCGTTGAGTTACTCCGATCTCCTGGCGTGGGGGGGACGTCCTTCAGATGATCATCGTCCACGTCTCCAAAACGTCAGGAAATCGAAAGCCCTGTGCCCAGGGCCCGAGGCTCGGAACTGGCCAAGACGTCTGCTTCCTTCGAACGATCAGGACTGAGAGAGCGACTCCTGCTTCGCCTTTGTGTAAAAAGCCCGCTAGCTCCGATAGCGCCGGAAATAGTGTCACGAACTCCGTACAAACTATCCCGTGCGCAGGCGCGATCCGGTCGTACTTTTGCGTAGTGTTGCCCTCGTAAAGACTTCCTTGACTTAGTGTGTTATGTTATAAAATAACATGACAACGTGTATCCATTACCTATTTATATTGGATAACTTTCTAACACTTTGGATCTTCTAGTAAGGGCTAAGACACAAGGCTCTGCAAATTGATGTAGACCATGGTGACGCAACGTAGGTCTTGCAAGATTTCAAATAAATTCAATTAGAATCAAGGAAGTACCACTACAGTCTGTGTCAATTTTATGCGAATTGTAGCGCCGTGTATCTTAGCCCTTATTTTCATTGTTCATAATAACAACGATCGTTGTTTGATGTCATAAAGCTTAAAATGGTAAACTTTCGAGAACTTCCTACTATGCCATTATCATTCCGTTTTTATTTTGTTTCTATTGCAAATTTAATTAATTTTTTAACATTTATTTTGACAGTTATTTATTTATTTATTGGAAATTAAAGCTGTCTATAAAATGGGCAAATCCAAGTAGGTACTTATGTTATTATGCAACTTTTAATTATCAATAAAACTAATATTATCGCAATTCTGTCAACTGTTCATCGATTTAGTGTTAGTTTGTAAACTTTGGACTGAAATACTCTAAAATGGTTCGTATTTTTAATTGCTAGCGTTGTTATTATTAGTCTCCCGCACGCAATAATGATATTCTGATCGCAGAAGCACTAAAATAGTGATGGGGTGAGGTTAATTAATAATACCATTTTATTAGCAATAACATTATAAGTGGTAGCGTTTCTGGTTACATGTAAATTGTACGGAAAACATTTCAAAGTGGCACAGCACAGTGAGCTTTCTATCGGAAAGGGATGACCGTATACTATACGGTCTCTAATTTTATTAGATTCAATATGAACATTAATTCGATTTCCATAGCTGATTTTGGCTAAATTCATGAATTCAATGACGAAAACCTAACCTAACACAACACATAATCCGGTATATCGGTTATTTTAAAAATTTGTTTGCTGCTGTGTTCCTGTAAGGTGTAAATCTACAAGAACCGTGTCTTATTTAAACATGACCCAAAGAGGTCTTTAATATACGGCCATATATTTCCGATTCAAGATTTCACGGTGAAATGTGATACGGCGAACTATATACGTACAAGTATCCGGATACGAACATTTCTCACCGGAAATTTGAAAAACAAAACTTAAATTTCGAATTCGAATATAAATTCAATCCGTAGATAATATTAAATTTATATTCTTTAGTAAGATTTAGTATTTTTCGATCACTTTTTGAAATCCTCAAATTGCTCACTAAGCTTATCATAATAATTTATTATATTCAACCTATAGTTTTTAATGAATTCGATAAGTAGGCGTATTTCATTAAGATTTGGTTCATGATATCTTCGGTAGCATAATGAAATCTTAATTTATTTTTGACAAACAGTTTGTCATTGTTACATTTGTCTTCTTTTAAAACATTCCTCTGGTACTAATAATAATTTGAAAAGACTCGAAAACGAATTGGGAATTTATTCGCGCGGTATCAAAAATAATAATTTCCAGCCAAAAATATTCCTTCTTACTTCTTCCAGGCCAAGATATAATTGACAGGGATTTATTTCGGGAAGCAAGGGATAAAATTGTAGTATGAATTCCATTGGGATATAGATTATTGCACAAAAAGTGAGCTGTGATTGATCTGTCTTTATGCATTGGTGTTGTCAAGGATATATCCAGGTATCCATATATCCGGCTCGACTCTGCAGAACCTTGAATCCTTACAATGATTGAGTGCATCTGTTTTGTTCTCTTGCCTCATTAAAATTAAGTTGCTCACATGGCTTAGGAATAAAAGAAGTAGTGAGGTTGAAATGACAAGATCAGATAGGATGCGTGTGATTGAGAAAATACCCATTTTATTCCCCCATAAATATAAATATTATGACAGGAATGAAATTCACTGCAAACTACGACTGCAAATCAAATTATAATAAATAACACAAATATTATGATAGTCGTAGTAAAACAAGCAAATTCTATTTTACTATGAAATTACGATGAGTGACGTAATAGATGTGACGTTGACGTGACAAATGCTATTAAGAGAGTATCTGAAAGTAGGTACATGTTTGTATAGCATATTTTTATAGATGGAAAAAAAATGCATAGTGTTACTATTTTGAAATGACAATGACATATTCTGTTTGATTCTTCTTAGTTGCTTGGTCAGGTATGTGTTTTTGTTTCGTAAATTGTAGATAAATATGAATATCACTTTTGCTAAATCAGCTTCGTTCGATAGTATTAATATGAAAGATTTATAGTAAGTACACACGCACGTTGTTGCTAGATGGTTTTACGCTCATTCCAACATGTCTCAACGTGTGTACCATCTGGCTCGATGGTTTTTTGTTCGACATCGAACAAATTGCGCTTTTCGAAAAAGATTGAAGGTCCGTAACTTTTGCTTGATGCAGTTTGAGTGAGGACGCACCGGAAAGGCTCGCGTAGCTTTGCTCTCACTCGTGGTCGAAGTCGTGGCGGTGCGACGGTCGACTGTATGGACGCAACGACGAGCATGCTTCCAAGTCAACATCCTCGATTGAGCAAAACCGTCGAGCAAGAACATGCGAGGGTACTAGGCTTTTGGTTGATGTTGCGGTTTTCCAAAAAACAATCACAAAATATTGGTATCATATTACCTACTAGGCACAGCGTCTCGACTTTTGAATTTTGAGAACATAATCTTTACTTTGTCTAGAAGTACATTGGTAACAACGTACCACAAATGATCGAATTGGTAAGCAGACATTACGATTACTAAGACTTGTCTACAACCAAGTCATCCATCATGTTTCATTGCGAGATCTTCAACGCACAGATTCTGAGAAAAACAGAGGGAGACAGATGAAATGAAAAATAATACTTTAGTCAGTATCTCCGTCTCATTTCCGGAAAATATGAAATATCACTTTGATTAACGGAGAGAGAATGTTTTGGGTACTTCCGGTGCGAATGAAAAAGATAACTCAGTGAGCGTTCCGTATTATTTTGTTTGGAAAAACTTTGAAAAACGATTTATTTTTCTCATTAAGTGATTTGTTAAGGCAAATAATATTACGAGGAAAAAAATGTACATCTAAACCATTATCACTGTGACCTATTATATTCTTATTATGAATATTCTGCCGATCCTATTATGTTTGATATAGCCTAATTTAATTAATCAAATACTAATAAATTGAAAATACATAATTTTTAATAATGTCTGAAATATTTCAGGAAAAATCTCGAAAAAAAAAAGTTGAAATAAGTGGGATTCTAACTCATATAATTATTTCACTATCGGGATGAGTGAGTATTCATATCTTTTGTCTGTATGTGTCATGCAAAATTTATTATATAACATAGTATTATCAAAAAAATTATTAATTTAAAAAAAAGTTGCCCCTTGCAAAATTTGAATTATCGAGGATAGTGTAGGTAATATTTGTATTTTCATTATTTAAGAATGTAAAATTTTTAAATCTTGTGTTTATTTAAAATTAAAAATTTAATATTGTTATCAAAAATTATGTTATTAATTATCAATGTATTGTACTATACATCCAGTCAAATATTTTTACGAGTCATAGCAATATTACACGAGAATTTTTAAAGTGCATTTTAAAAGATTCAACAATTTTGGTCACAAAAAGCAACGTTGCCTTGCTAATCTTAAAATCTCTATTTTGAAATAATGACTTTTATTGTTAAATGAAACAGTCAACATTTTAATATGCATGTGAGTCATCGCCAATTAATTTAGTACTAACCTAATTAATCAGAACGTGCAAATATAATATTTTTGCAATGTGAGACATTTTAATACTATTTATAATTAACTATTTCTTTTATTCAACGAATAATTCACAAGATTTAAGAATATATCATTCTGATTATTGAACATATATTATTTTGAAAAAAACACTTTCTGATAGAGTATATAATAACCAATAGAAAAAATCTTTTTTGAAAAAAGTAAGTCACCCCGACGGGGAATCGAACCCTGTATCTCCCGAGTATACGCCTCATCCGTCGCATTAAGCCATTATGCTACGGCGTGATAGCTGATTTGGAAGGAACGCTGATGGGTAGGTATAGAAATTGACCAATAGTTAAAATTTGTTCGCTATTAGTATGTCGCGCCGTAGCATAATGGCTTAATGCGACGGATGAGGCGTATACTCGGGAGATACAGGGTTCGATTCCCCGTCGGGGTGACTTACTTTTTTCAAAAAAGATTTTTTCTATTGGTTATTATATACTCTATCAGAAAGTGTTTTTTTCAAAATAATATATGTTTAATACTATTGTTATTTTGTTGGATACCTGCAAATATAGGTAGTCAATATGGGTACAGCATTTGGAATAGGTAGATGGTCGGTTGTCATATCCGCTGTTCAAATAGAAATTTCCAATTCAGCCAGCCCACCGCATCGCTCCTGTCGAATGTCGCGTTCAAACAATGGAACCGAAATTCGGCTTGCAAAAAATCACACATCTACTTCGTGGGACAAAGGTGTAGGCAAATAAAATCGAAAATTATACTGATAGTTTTTTGCACGAGATAAATTGAAAAGAAGAAGATTGGTTTAATTTTTATAATAATATTATAATATCGTGCTAAAAACAGGTCATTTAAAAACATGATAACACTTGAAGTAATCTTTAGTTTAAAAAAAAAACAAGAAAAAAACTGGATATTCAAGAATAATAATTAAGATTTACTTATATTATTAAATTAAACTATTCATTATGTATTATAAGCAGGCCCGGTTTTTGGTATTTGAGCCTAATCGGGCTCAATCGCTAAGTAAAAGAAACATGAAAACACAATAGAAAAGTAGTCGTTTAATTTAAATGCAATATATTATTATCATTTAAAACTAGTGTTCCTTCCGTTATAGAATTTTAAAATTATTATTATAATTACAATCAATTTATAAAAAAATCCTTACGTTGGATTTAGAAACCACGCTAATTACAAATCGTGATTTTGGGTGGAAATGAAGTTCCGTCATGGAAATAGGTAATAATGTGGAACATTGTCATAGAAAAAATGGAAGCACTGAGATATTTTAAGAAACATGTTGGTATTTAAAGTATCACAAGTAATGAAAGAACTTTAGAATTTAAAAATTTATGTTACACATCACCAGAGGAAAAAGTTTACTTTTGAAGTTGAAATGTTGATTAATTTGTTCTAAGTTAAATAATTATTGAATTAAAATTGTCAATTTGGGTCTTCGCGCAATGCACTTCTTAGGACCAGACCTGAATATTAGCATAATTTTCAAAACGGTATCTATGAATTATATCAGATATCTAGTGATATTATTATACATTTGTATACTTGTAAACGGAATTGTTCTCATATTTCACGCAGTATTGTTATATTGAAAATTCGCTAGGAATGGGATAATAAAATGTCCATTGATTCAATTTAAATATGAGGTCTCTCTATTGTGAAATTAAAAATGCTACAACCTCATATTATGTTACGTCGATACTCATGTAATGCAAAAAAGAAAAGTTTTCACCTACGAATGACGTATTTTTAAAGGGTTTATAATTACAATAAACATAATATTTATGAAATAATTGTAGTCAGTCATAAAATATAATCGTATCTTTTGAGTCAGTGAGCAATATTTTCTTCCAGTTAAATAAATATTGGTAGTTGGTGTATATTTTAATAAATCTGGCATCCTGTAAAATAGTTTTATGTCTCCATTATTATGTTTAAAAAAATCCATGAAACTATTAATTTATAAGCCACATATAAAAAATATTTTATGCGTTTCGCTTACACGGTGAGCTTTATCTTGTAGGTATGAGGGTTAAAATATACTGTTTAGTTTATGTAATATTATAATAAAATTATTGTCAACACAGCTAGGTTGCATTAGAAAAAAAGCTACATATATAATGTGACCAAGGAAAAAAGAGATAGGTAGCTAATAAACTTTCCAAGTTTTAATTGCGTAGAGGGGGTAATAATTATTTATTTGAACATCGCAAGGAGTGAGAGGCAATTGAAGATCTTGGCATAAAAACAGCAAATGTCACAAAGGTCATTTTTTTCAGGAGAGGGTAAAAACATAATATCTTGGTTGTCAAACACATTTTTAATAATTTGACAATGAAGATTCATGGAGGAGCCTTATATGCACTGCATGTATGTAAATAAAATATCAAATTGATGTTTGTTAAATAGATATTTAAAAAGAAATGAATGTGACATTTGCTGTTTTTACACAATTTTTGGACCTTTGTCGTTTTTATAACAAAATTGAAAACATGGAAAAGCAAATAGTATGAATAAAATTATAATTTTATTAAATAAAACAAAAAATATATATTTCTGTTATTTTTTAATCATAATACTACATTTAAGAAGGTTTTGACACATCATAACCAATTATTAAGCTACATACTTACATGTTTTAAAAAAATCTTCAATTAAATATTTAAAATAAATCAATCATGTGCATATTACTACTGATTAGTCTTGATCACTCACACCTTCACTGTCTTCTTCAACGTTATCATTTGTATCATTGTCACACGGCAAATTTTCATAAAATGATGCATTTATTGGATTTTGTAAATACTTAGTTAATTTTAAAATATCTTTTTTCTTTGCGCCTTTCAATGGAATTAAGCCATCATATGCTGGCTTAAACGCAATCGTGACTGGCATTTGATGTCTTTTCACTATATTGAATCTATCCCACAGTCCAGAGAAACTGAGATGTTTGCAAAGCACTTCTCCCTTACAATCCTTGTCTATTTTGTACATTCTAACTTGCCTAAGATGAAAATCTCTGCCGAAGGATGACTTAAAGTAAGGCTTTAACGTATCTTTAATATTTAAAAAATCTTTTTGCTCCGGTTTCTCCAAAATAAAGGGCCCAGGAGTTTTTCTGGCATCCAATACAACTTTATCCCAATCCTCTGGCACGTCTGCAAGGATTGTTTTCCTTGCACTGCTGAACAAATGAAAGTCAGCGTCATTTGGTAAAAATGTGTGCCCTCTGATAGGAAATATATGGATGACTCGTTCAATTTTTTTTAATACATGTACCACCATATACCAAAACCAAATCATAACAAAATTTTTGTTTTGTCCAGCACATCCGTCACTCAAAATATACAATGTTTTCGTGCCTGCTGGCAGATGGTGGTTTATGTAATGTAGTAACAAAGATGTTACATCATTTTGACCTCGTTTGGCGAATCCTTCATGATACGTGTACATATATACATCATTTCTGGCCAAGCCATGTATCCCAAAAATGTAATACCATAGCTGTCTGGAATAAAATACCGCATTTGTTACCATATTCGGTAAAGGCAAATTTTGCATAAAATCAAACGATATGACTGTGGTATCACTTGAACCACTTGCGAGTTCTTTTAATCTTCGCTTCGTTGTAGTAAACTGTTGTGCTTTAGCCAGGTGAAGTTGATAATCTATCTCAATCTTACGTTTTTCATCTTCAGAGAGATCGGGTAATTTCAGTTTGGTTGTAACTGAATCACAGTATGAACACGTATCGCTTCGAGGAGCTCCAAATGACAAATTATATCTAGTTGTAAATACTCTGTAGTATGTGTCATAGTTTAGTTGAAGCCTGTATTTACTTAAAAACATCTCGTGCATTTTCATAATAGTCAAATTTTCCGGAAGATACCTAACATTCTTATTTTTCGCGAAAGAATAATGACTTTGACGTGCCTTAAATGATTGTATATGAATGTGAATCAACTGAATCACTGATTCAGGCACTGCTCTTGGGAGATTTGGATGCTTTCCTCGTTTGTCCATAGGAGCCGAACCCGAAAATGTGATGTTGTCTTGAATACGTCGCAGCCGGGAATGCGTAATACCATGTATTGCCACAAATGCCTTCATACAGACTTCTTCGTTAATACCATCAGATGTAGATCGTATCTAAAGTAAATAAAGAGAAAAAATAATTAATTTTTCAAACACATTATCATTAGGTATAATAGGTGTAATGCCTAATTTGAATGTACATTTTTTATTAATTCAATGAATACTCACTTTATATTTATATGATGCTGAATGCTTGAATATACCATGATCATTGACATCATTTATTATTATCGGAGTATTTTTTCTGGGACGTCTTCTCTTGATCGGTACCTACTACTTCTATACATCCAGATATATAGCCATCTTGTTGATTTTTAGAATCCATTTCATAAAAATTCTCAAATATTTCTTTCCGTAAATCTTCATTTATTTTTGTAAAACAATGAAACCTCTTGCACCTGGAAACATAATAATCAATTAAATACAATCCTACATAATATACTTTATTACAATCATACATACATTTACATAAAACAACATAGTAAATACAATGCTTTGCATTCGAAAGAAGTCATAACTTCAAAGTAATCACAGCCATTGTGAACTAAATTTAATCACACAAACTATTCAGCATAGTAAATATTTTAGTACGTATTAATAATGTATAAGTTTTTAATTGAATATATGTTATGAATACATAATTATTCCTACCTGCAATCTTCACCGATAACTTTTTTTGAGAGTCGTTTCCCAACATGATTGACATGATCACTTCCCTTTATTTTGGCGGTTTTTATTAATGTTTGCTTGGTTTTATTAACTTTTCTCTTACGAGGCGTTTCGGATGTCTGTATCCTATTACATTCCATGATAAAATATACAAACAATCGTTAAGGAACTTCATAAAATGGCAATGCCAATGACTGAACGAATGAAAGATAATTTTGACAGGTCAGGCACTAACAAGTATGGAATGTATACTAACGCCTAACGCCGCCTGGTGATAAAAGTGTGGAACTACTGGACCTTTGTTGTTTTCAAACAAAATTCCTTGGACTATTGCTGTTTTTAGAAAAGTGGCATATTTTTGAGAGCGGATTTGAGGGACTTATGATTTTTTTTAAAAATATATCTTTGCACAGTTGTATGTAACCATACATAGGGAATATAGAAATGCAATAAAATGAAAATGGAAAAAAGTGGACATTTGATGTTTTTATGCCAAGATCTTCAATTGGGTTAAAGGAATCGGTACAAGTCGGTTATGGGAAAACCAGCAGATAACATATTTTGAAAATAGCCGATATACTGGAATATTCGTTAGTTTGGTTAGTTTAGGTAAGGATTTCCCCATAACCGATTTGTACCAACAAATCCATTTCAAGGAATTTTACACTATTTTTATTTTTAATAATTGAAATTTAATAATATAAATTAATGTCGAGAAATTAAGTTAACTCTTTCCCTGCACCCACACAATGGGTCGGATACTCCGCGGCCGATACACAATAGTCGAAAATGTGTCCACTTTTTGTGTTTTCAAAAGCCTTTTGTCCCACGGCCGCGAGCTTTGCAGGCGCGGCATTGAGCGGGTCGCGGCCGGAAAGCGGTCCCACGTGACGTTCGCACACGTGGCGCGTCCTGAATAGAGCCTATCTTTACTCCGCGCCTCTGATTGACTTGACGGCGCGTGGTCAAATTTGCGGTGAATTTTACGGCCGTTATGCGGACGTCATGTCAAACGTATTTCGCGTTTGGCAATAAAGTTTTGTTCCTATATTCAATATAGGTATATATTTTCTCCAGCATATTATGTATCACACTGGGTTAAAGCTTTTGATCAATAAACCGTATTAAAATAATATTGCTTGAATATCAATCTGTGGGGATTAATTATCTCTAGTAATTAATTAAGGTAATTATTATTCCTTGATTCAAAACACAAAAACCGATAATCAATAATAACGCAGTTTGATAAGCATTTCATATAGGACCTACTAGTTAATTATCACAATTAGGTATGAGGCTCTAAGCTTAATCGATTAAAGCATATTGGCGTGATACCAGTAGATATACGGGTTCAAATCCCGTCGAGCATCGTATTTTTATCAAATGTGATTTTTTCTATTTGGGATATTATATCTGATTCAAGTTTTGTATGTTAAAATTTATTTGTTTACATGTATAGTTTAAAAATTCAACACGTTCATAACATGACATGAAAAAATAATAATAATGAACAGTATCAGAACAATAGTTAAACTACTTTTTGTATAAAATCGTAACGAACGTCTATTTATTTTATTTGACAATGCGGTGCCCAATTTTCCTGCAGCCCAGTTGTCCCATTCCACACAAAATGTATGTTTTTTCGGTTTCCCAAAGTATGTATATTCATTCATTCATTACGGAGAATGTTACATACTTAATAAATCTCTTGAATTATTCAATGAATAAATAAAAATAGTTAATAATTAAATTATTAACTATTTTTAACAGGTGTTAGTACTCAGGTGGATAAATTTGTAAAACACATTGGTCGAAACTCAATAGATACAGGTTTGCATCCTGTCCGGTGTTACATTTTTTTAAAAGATTGTTCCTGGGGTGATTTAAAATTATGTAAAGAAAACATCTTTGTGTAATAGTAACTACTTATGCTTCCTTGGTTTAGGAGAGTTGCTATAATAATACAATGTATAAATTTTGTTTTGAAAAAAAAACCATCGCCGAAGTCGACCGAAGTCAAAGGAACCGTTATGCATCGAATTCGGCGCGAAAAAAATAATGGATTTGAAAGGCTTTAAACCTATAGCCGCAGGTTTTGACATGCGTGTGATTTTACAATATCTATGTAATTATTGTTTGTATGTGGTGTATGCGTGTATTGTACCAAATTAGTTGAAGCCTTTTTTCGATTGTGCTAATATTATATGACGTATTTTGCAGTTTTATGGAAATATTGTCCGGCGCGGACCGGATAGCCTGGAGAGAGGTGGTTTTGCTTGGTCTCTAGGGAAAACGAAGCAGAGGTAGAGCGCGAGTTAGATTATGCGCGCTGCAGCGAACAAATGAAGGAGCTGACTGGGACACCATTGATAATGCCTGAGAGAAACTGAAGATCGAGCTGGATGGAAGTTTATTGTCGCTCAAAGATGACAAAATTCAAAGGTGGTCACGATCCTCAGCCATGAGGCTACGACCAAGAAGGAATATTTATAGCTAATTACGTATGATGTACGTATGTATTGATGTCGTTGGATAATTATATTTTTTGTAGAATATAAATAATGAAGAAATTATTTAAATAATAATTTAATTAAGGATTAGAAATTTATTTTAATAAGAAGATAGTCTTTAAAAATAATCGTCTAGTATGGAGTCTTCGCCACTGTCATTCTCTAAAATACGACATAGTACTTATATCAAAAAAATAATGTTTGTTTTTTTAAGCGATCATTATTATTTGTCTAGTCATTAATAAACGTGCGTGTTTTTTTGAAGAAACCGTATAATACTCAATTATTAATAATTGATGATAGGGGTATTAAGGGGACTTAATATCAATGCAGGTAGCATTTAGTTGATTGAGTCCAGGTGGTTCTTACGTTCCACGTGTGAGTTCATATATGTACATGGAAGCAGCATTGACGTAGGTAGGTACTTATAATAATAAAAAAGTTTGATTTAAAATTTGAAATTATTATGGAAAAGTACGAAAATTCACAAAATATCAATATTTAGGTTTTAGTCGTCGTTTCACGTCGTAATCACGTCGGGGTCACCTATTTGGAGGTTGATGATGTGGGGGAGAGAGAAGAGTCGTGTTGTTTGAAGTTTCGAGGACAGAGTTTTTTTGTGGATACAAGAATACAGTACCTAATACTTTAATAGGGATGATAAAAATGACAGCGTGAGATTATAATCGCGGGTAATGATGTACTAGTGAGATCGATGTGATCAAAAAATTGCCCAACACTTGATTCTAGTGGGACTTGAGACGTTAGATTCTTGACTCGTGACAATAGTAGTGCGTCGGGCAACGAACTCGATGAGTAAGTGAGGATTCATGCATTGTCCTTCCAATTTATACAAATACTGTACATATATTACAAGAATTATTGTCACAATTAACAAAAATCATCACAGACCCTACTGATCTAGTTATGATTGAGGAAATGATGACAATCATTATCGCTCTTTTGTTTTGTTTTGATAACCAAACATACATATTATTAAAGTGTGTCACTCAATGCTGATTGGTATGATTGCTACATATATATTATTACTACGATGGTAACTGAAGTTACTATTGGAATTGTCTTTGATTTCAATATTTGTGTTTTGTTTATTTCCCTGAAGTACAAATTATTTTTATCTGTCTGTTCCATTATCAAGGAAAGGAAGAGGGTAGTAGAAGCCTAGATAAATAAATATTAACTTAGCGACGCAACCTCCATAAGTGATCTGGCCGTACTGAAATAGGATGTTGAAAATTTTGCTACGTTTTATTGCGTATGTGAAGATCTTTTCACATAGTTTTGTATTTTGTTTGTTAATAGTGGTTCTCTCTCCAATGGGCACTTTGTATTAGAAAGGTTACGACTAAAATTAGTAAAATCACACTTGACTGCATGGTGAACTCAGTTTTGGATATCTGCTCATGAGATACCCTGATGCTTAAAAAACTGCTGATGCTTTACACCAAACGTTGGGCTTCGTGATACGTTTGATTGAAACTGAGAAAGTTGAGCAGGTTGGTTTGGAGAAGTCAGGGCTCGAAATGGAAAATTTCACGAACCGGAGCGCTCCATAATTTTATGAAAATATTCACATAGTTATCTAATTGTATGTGTATTTTATAAAAAAAATAAGTGTTTCGAATTTTTATTACATGGCATATCTAGCTCAGGCGGTCAATTTTATATATCCACGAGAAAACGCGATGATCTTGAGGATTTTATTAAATATTGGAACGGCGCTCCGGTGCGCTTCGGTCTATTTCGACCCCTGGGAGGAGTCTATGTTTGTGTTTGCCTAGGACAGGGATGTGTATTGCAAGTTGGTCGCTAATCTTCAATTGAAATTGATACCAAAGAAAACAATAAAATTCCATCAACAAAGAGTTACTATAAATATTAGAAAACAACATAAACATAAATCGGCACCTTACGATATCTGGGTTAAATTATCTTTTAGATCCCAGGCTTTTCTAATTAGTATCTGAGTGTATTATAATACATTAAAATGTTATAATATAAACCAATTTTAATTATATAATTTATTTCAGAAAACATTTCTACGCCATTTGGACAAGCGTTCGTGTTTGACCTTATTCCCTAGGGACGAGACTTAGCCGAATGCCAATAAAAAGTCTACTATTAGATCGAACCAAATGCGACAGCCAACGGACGTTTGGGAGAGCGGAAGTCTGAGGCAAAAGCTAAGAAAAGCTCCCTCCATACTAAGAAAGCATATTCTCAGATTGTTTCGAAAATACCCTGTCAGAATTTTGTTGTCAAAGTTTGTTGTTGTTTTGTTATGATTTTCCAATGTCAAAAGGAGAATCAAATTAGGTTTGATTATTTTATGTTTTTTTTTCAAACCACAGAACAGACCAAAAAACGAGTGTACAGAACAAATATTTTGCCAGTTGTTATTGTTTAAATGATTATGTAATTTAAGTTTTTGTAAAAACATAAATAAAAAGCAAACATTTGCAAGGTATTGAGATAGCCTTTTACAATGAAAATATTTTATGAACAAAACAAAATATGAATCGTTTAAAAAATAGATAACACTTATTTCTGTTAATAGAAAACATATTTTTTTAAATTTTATAACTATGTGGTTATCCAATGGACAGAGATTTTTAAAAGTGATGCTAAATGAAGCACCAAAAGTTTGCATCGAATCGTTAACTAGTAATTTTGTTTTTTGAGTCATTTACAAATTAAATCGATGATACAATATTTAATAATTGAAATAAGACCGCAATATTTTATTCTTCGTGAATAACTGTATGCGTAATTATGAAATTAACCAAAGTGGCAACATTTATTTTTGTGTTATTTTTATTTCGTTTGTTTGATTGAAAACTTCATAGTAAGAACATACACATATTGAAAACACCTCAGATATGCCTATAAGAAAAAATCTCATTTGAAAAAAAAATCGACACCTCGTGAGATTTTGACCTGTATAACCACTGGTGTTGCGCCAAAGTGCTTCAACCAATTTACCTACGGGCATCCTATGAAATGCTTGTCAAATTGCGTTATTGTTGACTGTCAGTTTTTGTGTTGTATCATTGAGATGATACATCAGTGAAACGGCAAATAATTTTCAACTATAGGGGGGACAAAATTTTGGACTCGCTCGCATTCTGAGAGAGAACGTTGAGCTGGAAACACGTCACTTTGTTTCGTGATGGCGACGGGCGTATTAATTCTTAAATCGTGTAAAGATGACTAAAAACGTTACCCATTTACTTTAAAAAGAAAACATGTCAATGAATATATTATTATTGTTACTAATAGAATAATAAAATGGACGTATGTTGGATTTATATGACAAATTATATTTCGTTTGGCATGCGTCATTTGCATCCGCGACCCGCAATCCGCGCATCGCCTAGCCACGATCTTTGTAGACCATGCCTCAAGTTATAACTTACTTTAACCTATTAATAATTTAATGAACTATCTGTTTTATTCAACGTATAATTCACAATAACTAAGAATGTAACATTCTATAATAAAATTAATTATATTAAAATTTAAAAAAACACTACCAACAAATCCTACTTTCACTAAAAATATATATCATTACCATCAATAGTAGTTGTCTTAACGATAACAATTAGGTACATTTAGTTTAAATTTTGTTTACCAAAAATAATTACGCATTCAAAACAATCTTTTTATTCTTATAGCAATTGCCCAATATGTGAGTTGAAAGCATTATAAAACATTTTGCGAATAGTGGACGGCCCCAAAGTAAATATTAATGATTATTAGTTTACTGCGCCGTAGATAATATATCGTCACCGTTCAGGCAAAAGTCACCAAACCTAAAAACATAGTTTTGAGATATCGCAATTTGAAAGTTTGAAAATGCAGGAAAAATCAGATTTTAATGTTTTTAAGGTTTTATCTACATTAAATTATTTTCTCATGTCTTCTTAATAATTTCTTTAAGGTACTTTTACTTTTTGATTCTAATTAAAACATCTGGAAGGTTTTGAAGGAGGCAAGGTAGCTCAAATTATGGTTTGGTGACTTTTGCTTGTTAATAATCTGAACAATGTTAGCCAAAAGAAGGATCAGTAAAACTCACCATCCATAGTATAGTGACTTTTGCTTGTATATTTATAACGAAGGATTTTTTTTTATAGAGTCAATAATGTCTATTCACCTATAATGACTTTTGCTTGTTAAGATTTTATCGAAAGTCATTTAGTGAAAAACAAATAATTCGGATTTAAGCAAAATTTTACTAACTAATGTAGCGAGGTGAGTTTTGCATCTTAAAGAACATAATTTTACGCTTCGGGTGACATACTCAACTCAAAACTGCCATTTTCAGGGTTGGTGACTTTTGCCTGAACGGTGACGATATGGTATATACGTTGTTGCGTGATTAACACATTTAATAGAATAATAATGACAACATATTTATTAACCTTTCTGTATGCATTCCTGCATATAGGAAAATCAAAATGCAATTAATATTTTTTTCTTTTCTTAGGAAGGTAGACTTTAAATAATCGCCTAGTATGGAGTCTTTGCCACTGCCGTATTGTAACATATTCACTGCGGATCTTTTAATTACTATTTAATCCTCCTTGATCCTTCAGCTGGATATAAATAAATAAACATCTGGAAAAATTAATTTATTAATTTGACTCAGTAACTAAGGAATTAAATATACAACCAATTCAATAGGGAGCGGGTGTTCTAGTTTCTATTTCACTTTTGGTGATTATATGTCACAATACCTGAAAAGTTTTAAGTATTTTATCTGGGGAATTTTATTTAAGTTAAAAATGCCAACTGTTGATTTATTAAATATTAAAACAGAAAAAGCGTAATATATTTCAGAATATTACTTATGTACACACCGTAAATTTTATTCACGGAGCATATTTAAAAATTTATGTGTATAGGAAAACGTGAAAATTCGAAAAGTTCTCTTTGACAACTTACTTTCCAAAGTTCCGTGTAAAATCCTGATTCGTGGAGGGAAAAGCGATCGTGAGAATTGATAGTAAATATTTAATGGTGGATACTTTTCCCTTTGCCTAATATCAAACTAAACAAATTGTGAACATGCCCGTTAAGTTTTAAACTTAGGGATGAAACTTTTACACAGCTCTTAAATTTTCGAATTTACAGTGCATATTTAAGTGTATGTGAAATTAATATTTAATATCTGTAACTATGATTAAAAATAGACTTTCACCCACGGTGGCATAGTTGGTTATAACAGTGACCAGTGCTCGAAATGGAAAATTTCACGAACAGGAACGCTGTATAATTTTCCGAAACTAAGTACTTATGCTAATCCTTTCTTTACGTACGTACGTACTTTTGATATAAAAATGCAACAATAAACTTTAAACTTCTTACGTGGGTCTATATTGGGCAGGTTGGTAAGGATTGTCAGCGCCGCAGGCGAAATAATCTTGTTTTAACAAAGTATACCGTCCTATACTATAACCAATAGTAAAAAGTATACTATAACCAGTGCATGATACCTCTACCACCACTCGTCATTGATTATAACTTATATTACTGTCTCATTTGAGATAGATAAGTTTGTAATTAATTAGTCATAACAAACAACATATCCACATAAGTACATTATAGATTCAAATTAAAAAATTATTTACGTACTTATAGAAAATTTTACAAATTCCATTTAAATACGAGCACAGAATATCAAACATCAAGAAATAGTATTAAAATAGTGTTTAAAAAATAAAGAAATAGTATTAGAAAAAACAGTAAGTGCCTACCTATACCAAGAATTTATAAAATAACGTTCACATAAACTCGTTCTCACGCAGGTGGAATATACGATTATCCGAAGCGATTTGGTTGAACATAGTTATTTCCTGCCCAATTATCATTAGCAATTATTGCACCTTGGCACAACAAACAACTTAGATTATCAAGAAAGTTATAAAATAATATATAATAAAATCAATACTAAGTACCAATAATGGCAGAGTTCTCATTTGTACTGGGTAGATATAAGTTGGAAAAAGTACGTAGCCTAAATACCTAGTTCTCTTTTTAACTTTCAGAATACAGTATGTAAGCATACGTCTTGAGAAATCAATCGGATAAAACCGTGGATAGTATCCACTATCCACACAGCTTTAAAGGATTCTCAAAGATTTATTTTGAACCTTCTCCACTATAAGGGGCATAAGGCCGTACCTACATCTAATAAAAGTTTCAAGTCATCCAAACAACGTAAACATAGCATTATTTGTAATAAAATTACCAATGGTGTGTCATTTTCATTTATATAAGATAAAACATGTCGGAAGGTGAAACTCAGGTTGTTAAGCGCGATTCTTATAGAATAATATAAAATTGTCATTAGTTAGTACCTACTATATTCAACATTATAAGGACTAATATTGTATTGTATGCATGTTATGTTACAATGGTGATGCTTTGGTTACGATTATTGTAATATACATCTACCACCGTATTTATTTAATAATCTATGACTAACACCATCTAAGATAATGAGATGTCCGCACTGGACACACAGGTACCTAATTTGTTAGTACCTACTTATTCAAAACGATTCAATCTATGTTGTTTGTCCTTCCCTACTCACATTATTATTGCCATGGAAATGATAATAGGTACCTACATACAATACAGATATTATGATAGTCGTACATTTTTATTGAAGGATATTCCTATATTTTTTTAAACAAATTTACAAACAAAAATTAAGTAAAAGTTCTCTCCACACTACCTACGTATTATTTCTATTATTTTTAAAGTCACAAGCTACAATGCATTTAATAATAATTGTAATACAATAGGAACGTCCCAAATAAATAAACTCTGCAGAAGGCTATTCAATATTTTCTGCCCAAACCATCAATGGCCCAAAAACACATTTTTGTAGAAAAAATCATTCATTATTCATTGTAAAAATTGGAGTTTACGACTTCTCATAAATATTTTTTTAACACGAGTCAAGTTGTTGAGATGATAATACCTAATTATTGAATCACAGAACAGATGTTGCCACTGTATTGTCCACCGGAAAGAATTCCTAATGTTTTAGCAGATTTACACGAAGTACTTACTACGTAATTAAGCCTTCATTATTTTTATAAATATCCACAAAATTATTCAATTCATTTATTCAATTCATTTATTTTTTTAACATATTGTGGACATTACAAATTATAAGTTTAAGACGTTCACAACATGACACTTAGAAACAAAGATATATAAATATAACAGTATTACATAAAAAAAGAGATATATCAGTAGATGAATTAGATAGGTACAAGGAAGTACACCGGATGAGTTAAGCAGACCAAATCGTGCGTCAAATTGTGCGTGTGGCCAGAATTATCTTAAATCAGTTTGGATACCAGCGACAATAGTATATAGGTATATATGTAATAATATAATTATGTAAAAATGGCGAATTTGTATCCCACAGGAAAGTACTTATTAAAAACGATAATTGTAAGGGTGATTATCCACTTAGTGTTACAAATAAAAAGCGAATTTAACATATTAGACTTTTTAAAATATTATATTATAAAGCCTATTATAAGGACAGTATTCATCCACATGTAATTAATAAATAAATGTCAAAGGTTAAAAATTCACCTCCTGTAAAATAGTATTTTGGTTAATTCGCCCTTTTTACAATACACCGATGATATAAAGGTATTCGTATCGCCTTAAGAGAACAAATTGTTATTAAAAAATATGTTCAACACAAAGTTAAAATTAAAACACAAAACTTACCAGAAGCAACAAAATTCACTTACAAAAAAGTATACCTACTCATCATGACCTATGGCAAATAAATGAATGAATGTAGTAGTTATATCACAAGATTTATTGTACTATAGTCGCAATTCAACAATAATGTAAATTACAAAACAAATGTAAACATCGTAAAAATAGGGGTTTACGACACGTCATAAGCTTTTTTTAACAAAAGTCAATTGTTGAGATGAATACCATCTGTTGCCACTTAAATGGTTATTGGAGTGAATTCCTAATGTAATGTAATGTGGTTTTAGCAGATTTACACGAATTACCTACTACTTTATTATACCTTTATTATTTTTATAAATAACCACTCAATATCATTTTTTAAATGATCAAATTGTGTAGGTATGTGGCCAGCGTTACGTTACCTGCGACAAAATATTTTTCAATAGTTTCGGTTAACACGTTTCGCCTGATGACATTTTTGACCAACTTTTAGGACAGGGGAGGGCAAACTGCGGCCCGCGGGCCGCATGTGGCCCACCGGGTATTTTTTTGCGGCCCGCCATCATTAATTGTACTTCTGATTACGAATAACTTTTTTTATATTTTTTTAAAAAATATTGACAATAGATGAAAAATTTGTTATTTCGTAAATGTATTATCTCAGTACGTCTTCCTTGCGTCTCGTCTCACATTATGTAACCACTATTTTCTACGTTGAACATCGATTTCAATAGATATTGATAGTGTACCGACAAAGCTATAACTTGAGATTATTGATCTGCAGTGTGACACTGATTTAAGAGAATTGCATCGTCGTGAAGAAATCTCCAAATTTTACAATGCCCTTAATTCAGACAAATTCGACCAACTTAAAGATTATGCAAGAAAAATGTTCGTTATTTTTGGATCAATTTATAAATGTGAACAAATATTTTCGATCATGAACCTCAATAAAAATTCTATACGATCAAATATCGCCGATGCCCATTTAAAAGCAGTTTTAAGAATATCAACTACAAAATTAACACCTTAATTTAAAAAAATAAACAACAGTTTCATTCTTCTCATTATTTTTTTTTTGAAATGTTTAGTTTTCGTGATAATAAATAGTGTATATCTAAAAATGGTATTTTACTTGCGGCCCGCCGGTCATTTTGAATTCTTGAATTTGGCCCTCCATGCAAAAAGTTTGCCCTCCGCTGTTTTAGGAGAACAATTTTTTATTAAAAAATCAAGTTAAACACACAGTTAAAATTAAAACACAAAACTTACTAGAATGTAGCAAAAAAAACACCAAACTAATAATATAAACAATTTTGTTTAGAAACGTATTTATATCTTAAATAATACAAAATATTTTAAAAGGCAACTAATAGGAATATTATAGCGGATTGCACGAGTCAAATTATCAAACTTTTTTGTGTTAATTTAACCATCGAAAACACAATTCATTCACCCGAATATAAATGGCGAAGTAATAATTTTTGTCACTCCGAATAAAATAATATAATAAATTAGTAGGTAAGTAAATTAACAATGCGTAAGTCAAAGGCAAGATTGTATTGAGATTTGAAATGTTTCATCCTTTAGAAATTATTAAACAATGTATACTTTATTTTTGAAGAGTTTTCAAATAGTGTCAGCAAGGCACATTTTTTTGGGTAATAAAGTAATTTACGCTTGCAGCTGGTTGTTTCTTGTTATTTAGACAATGCATTTAGGCATGGACATATCGACACAAAATAAGAAGGTTGAAAGAAATTTAGGGATGTCATAATTTTTATTTTTAACCCTTGCACGCCCGGCATAACATAACTTCGTTAATTTTTAATTTTGAGAAAAACTTTAAAAGATACATTCATATATAATTATCTCAATCTAACAAACCGCAACGCAATTTTAAATGAATTCACGAGCCGGAACGGTATATTTTGGAATTCCACGAACCACAACGGCGCTCCGGTGCGTTCCTGTCCATTCCGAGCGCTGACAGTGACGTCCCTTAACTTATGTCGTTGCCTTCCATTTTTATTTTTAAATTGTCTGTTTATCCATTATGTTCTTACACGCCATGTTAGAGCATTTACACAAAATAGTGATAGTTTTAGATACGTGGAGCCTCAGCAATAGCGAAAGGTAGGCTGTTGAGATCAGCCATAAATAGTGCACATTAAACTTTGTTAGTCATACGTATTTGTTTTATTGAACCAAGACTACAATTTACAGATGATGTTGGTTAGTTTTTAAAAATCAATTAAACCCTGCCTAAACCAAACCATAATAGTTTTGGTATACTTTGGGCGATACGACAAAATTCTTCATACTTTTTGTTCATATTTATTTATTTTCGTTGGAATAAAAATACATATTATACGTCATATTTTATGTCATTTTGTTTTAATCATTAAGCCCTGCCTAAACCAAACTATTAATAGATAAAAATTATTATTTTATCTCTAAAATCTCTAAAGTTAGATATGATTTAATTGCATAATTTTAGAGATCTTATAGATTTTTTACTATTATCTATTATGTGTTGGTTTTTGCAGGGTATAATTGAATTTTAAAAACTAACCAACACCATCTGTAAATTGTAGTGTTTTCAATTCAATGAACTATTCAACTAATACATTATCAAGAAATATATGCCAATGGAAAGTCTTCAGTGAAACCTATTATTGTACAATATAATTAATACATAATTACATGATAAAAATAACTTTTTATATACAACGTTTTTAAATTTTCTGTTAAATCATAATATAAACTTGATTCGAATAGCTTAAACGATCAACAAAAATTGTACTTGATAGAAATAATACTGAAATATCATTTTGACATTCATATTGATTTCCATAGAAATGCACGTATATATTAATAATTTAATTGCCAGGACCATCCGCTTAGCAACCAATAATGATGTCAAAATAACTTTTCATACAAAACAGAATTAACTGAAAATGAATTCAATTCTACTTAAAGATGGCTAAAAGTATTAAAAAATGCATTTGCATCGTGTTCTGATATATTCTAAAAGTTTCAAATGTCTAGTTAGTCAAAAAAACGATTGCAAGATTTGTACCGGACAAAGAAACATCGGACAAATAAGAATACGAGCTAAGAAAAACGTTGTAAAATATGGGTCACCTATATAATATGATGTCTTTGCCTAAGGGGAAAGGGTTATTATATTATAATGCGATGATTTTCTGACGAAGTGTATAAAATGAGGGGGGGGACTATGTTACCTTTAAAATATATCATCACAAAACCATAAAATTAACTAATTTATGCCGACAATAAAATATTCCGTAAGAACATTTTTACGAATGAGTACAAAATTGTGACGTAATTTAAACGCGAGAGTAAAATATTTTGTGACGATGGGTTGAGGGAAGGGATCAAATGTGATGTTAATTAAAACAAAAGTTTTTTTTAATCATATAAAAGCACGAAAGCTTCATACCAATTGAACTCTAATTTAATGCAATAAAGCACGAGCAAAGTAAAATATATAAAAATGCTAATGATAGATTTCCCGCAGGTAATTCACAAGTTCGATTTTATTTTTTCCTCAAGGTGTTTTATGTTTGGGGGAAATTTTTATGGTGTAGGCTTTATTGGTTCTTTAGATTAAAAGCCCGCGGCTGGTACTCATTGTACGCTGAGCTTTTAATATGGTTAAGCGATGATAGGCAATTTATCCAGGCGAGCTTTCACGGCTTAAAGGTACTATTAAGGAAGATTATAATGTACCCGATTCACAGAAAATGCATTCAAATTATTGATTCTTGTACAATACCCTATATAATGCTTTGAGTGTTACAAAATTAAAAGAAATACTTAGGTAATAAAAAAATACATTATTTTTAATGTAATTTCTTTACATATCTTAGTATATTTTCTGATTTATTTTCAATAGTATAAATTAAATAAAACCATAAATTATAGGAATTATTAAACTATTTTATTTATAATGTTATATACAAAAAATATTTAAGTACTTGATTTTAAAAGAATAATACATACATGTACTGAGAAGTTAACACTGGAACATACTACATATATATTATGCTTAAAGCTCATTGAAAAATAGGAAACAACATACTATTAATTGAATTGCCGCTCATGTGGTTGACTCCATTATAATTATTGTTTTAAATATTTATATTTTTTTCAGTTATTTCGGGCTGTAAACCCATCCTCGGAATGATATTCTAGTTATATATAGGCTCATTCTGAGAAGGTGTTTATTAAATTGCCATATTTCGGAATCAATAGTAAAAAAAATGCAAATAGATAGTTAAATTTATCCACTGAAAATATTAAAGGTTTTAGTGTATATTATTATGAAAAAAGTTGCACAAAAAATATTCTTGAAACTGATAGACAGATACATTAATTTAAAATTTATTTTGCTGGAAATACTCAAGTAGCTGGTCAATTAATGTTCAATGTGTTTTATCCAGAATTTCACCAACATCCGATGATTATATTGAAATCAGTTTATTGGTATCTTTAAATTTTTAGTATTTTGGTACATTTAACTTTTATTATAAAATTTATTGCATGAATGAAATATTAACACATTGTTTATATTTTTTATACAGATTTCATTCTTAGCAAAAGATCGGTTTCATAATTGAAGTAGTCTTCAACTGCTGTCTTAACCGATATAACCAGTCTTACAAAAGTACAAAAATATGTGATTATTATTCATATTAATGGTAAACACTTTTTATCTAAGTATGGTAGCGCTTTTGCAGTCGACTGTAATTTAAAGATGCTGGTTGGTGGATTACGGATCTAGGGAAGGTTAACAGGATTCCAGACACTGACCTTTTATGTTGAGAGGGCTGGCGCGCGCTGGGGGTAGTTCAGTGTTCACGCACTCACGCACTGGTAAACGGACGGTTCGGAATGTCACTCTCATGGTTTCAAAATGTAATATTTTGTATTTGAAAGTCAATAATTAGTTTTTTCATAATACTATTTAGTTTTTTTTAATAAAATATAAATCGCTCTAAAATCCACTGTTTTAGAGGAGAGAATTATATAAATTTTTGTTCATTTTAGATGTTGTTGATTTCGAATTATTTATGATTTTATAACACCTGAAACTCAATTGATTTGTTTTTTTCTACTTTTCAACGGCTATAAATTTTAAAATTTCAGTATTTTGTATCTATTACTGCAATGAATAAGATAATTTTTTAATAATTATTTTAACTTATAAAATATTAATCATGTTACTAATATTTATTTCAGAATATGGTATAAAAATATCTATCAAGAAAAATAATAATGCAATATGCTGGTAGGGACAAAGTAATATCATTAGACGAGGAAAGAGAAAGAAAAATAAAAGAAATCTTGACGTACAACGTAATTTTCTCTCATTACCAAATGATTTGGTCAGTGTTCCGTCTTGATATATGGTTCAAACACAAAGGGATCGTAAAAAAAGTCGAAATAAGAAAAGAGGGCATAGAATGGATATTGATAGTTAAAGGGGGAAGAATACAAAATATATAAGATGGTTGCCAATCACAGGAATAAGATATGTATATACTTTAAGTCACTAGTATATAACCAACTGTTAAAGGAATTGATTAGGTAGGTATAAATTTTAAATCCATTTTGTATTTTTTTATACTTAAAACATATCGATGGCATTGAACAGTAACAACTCAAAAACGTAGTTTTGAGATAATCATGTTTTATTATTTGAATATTTTATAATACACAAGATTTTGACAAGTTTTAAAAGGAAACATGTCATAATGTATCTATTCGAAATTGAAACGTGTATATGGTCAATCGCCAGTTTTAAATGGAAACAATTCGAAATGGATATGTACAAAACTGGTTTTGTTTGAAAGTTTGTAAAATTTCATTTGGGGTTTGTGGCTCTCAATGTATCTAAATTATTTTTTTCGAATTGTTTCTGTAAAAAAATTGCGAGAGCTCATTTTTACGAATATTTTAATACCAATATCGCGAAATGTCGAATTTTTGACTTGTTACCGTTCAATACTGGGCAATTGATATGTAAAAGAGATGGTTTAATTCTAAAACAGTCTTATTATATTCTGATGTATGGCCGTAGAAAAGTTTTTTTAACAATATAAATATTGCCATCCGTTAATAATTATACAAACTTATGTAATTAAAAAGCGATAATTCATAGGTTTGCGTCTATAATAATAGTTTTATTCAATATTGATTAAGGAAAATCATATAGATACAAATGTAACCGTTTGCATGATCAGTGCGCATGGTAATAATTGAAAAATTCATAAATCTATCTGATTGCTGCTTTTGCGTTTTATTTCGTTTGTCACTAAATCATGACGTTTTTCGTCACATTCAAAGTCATGTATCAATGCGTAAAAAATATTTATTTGTTGTGCTTTGAAAGGGCTTTGTTTGCAATTTAAAAACATAAATGTTTTAAAAACGTTAAATAATTAAATAAGATAAATATTATGTACTTTTATCTTTACGAAAAACTAAGTATCTTTCTACTTCAAGTAGCCGATTCTTACGTTTAGGCGCCACCCATCCGTTAGTCCAGAAAAACGGGAAAATCCCCGCGTGAAATTAGGCGGGCGTGGTTGCAAGGGGGTGCCTTGAGCTTTAACCCCTACAGGGATACGAACCGCGAGCCCGTACCACGCGGTACCACGCGTCCTGTGATGTATATACCACTGATCTTTTCGTGCCTTGACTTCTCACTCTACTATTGAAGAAGTTTTGTTAATTGTTGCGAAGTAATGCATGGGAATTAGGAATTATCGGAATCAGAGTGGCAAACTTTTAACGTTGTGGGATTTGGATGTACAAAAGTTTGTTGGGTTTAAGATAAGCTTTTTAGTGCAGTGTTAACTGTTTTTATTAGGCTTTTTTTAGATTCAGGTGATACGTTGTTTTACATGATTATCAAAGTTCGAGAATCATCAGTACGTTGTCACATGACACTCTGCTTACATGCATAATAATTAATAACCACACAAAATAAATTAAATTACCACTATTTATTATACGTTCACAAAGATAATCCACATGACGCTCATGTTAGTTTATTTTACGGCCTCTTCTTATGTGCTAATTGCATATTGTATCCAGAATGGTCACGACTTTTTTTTTTACTATTAAAGCTAATTTATGATGTGTGTTTATCTCACTTATCTGGTCAACCCGACACGCTGGGCCCCCCACAGCCCGGGCCTCCAAGCCAGAGCCCTGTCAGCCCTCCCCAGCCATGACCTACACCACTCCGGAATTCGGGTGGACACCGAGAATTTTGACAGTTCCATTAGGGATTGGGTTTCTAAAAAAAACTGACATTAGTGTTTCGAAATTTTTGTATAAGAAATTAAAATCTAAGATTTTTTTCTAAAAAGGGTGCTGGAGAATTATTACAAATCATTTTTTGGCGTGTTTTTATTATATTTATGTTAGCCCAAAGGTATAGTTTATTGGCTTTCAATTTCAATGTTTAAGACATTCTGATAATTTTCATTTTTGGGGGGTGCCAGGGCCCTTTGCCCCCCCCCCCCCTTGGGTGCGCCACTGGTTGTACGTAATTATATGTCACTGTTTTATATGCATAGTACGTCATAAAGTTGTGATAGTTATTTGTCAGATTCTATGCATCTCGAATTTATGTGATATAAATACATTTTTAAGCAGTTTTAATGTTTAAAAATAACTTTTTACGTACCTATATTTAATGATATTATTTTTTTTTCATTTTACAACGTTGTATGGAAACATTTTTATCATTATTTAAAGCACTTTTATTCAACAAACATAAACAAACAAAAGAGTAAAAGAACAAAGAGCTAGCACCGCGAATAAAATAAACGGAAGTGCTACTTAAAAAAAAGTAATCATCAAATTGAAAAAAAAAATCACGTATCTATAGTATAAAAGATGTTTACCGAACGTATCATAAATGCTTTTTTCTGCGGACGTTTTGTGCCTATTTTGTGTCTGTTTTGCTTACCAGTAAATGGCACAATAACAGTTAGAGGCAAAAGGCCATTGGTGCGGTTTTACGGTGAACGCACTGAAAGCCTTTTTTCTGATGAGCGCGAATTTTTTTCATCCCCGTTCTGCATTCAAGTAACGAATAAAATCGACATAAAACCCTCACTTGTTGTTGTGAGTGCGTATTGAGTAATGTCGATTTCAACTCGAGCACTTCAATAATTAATCTCGGTAACCTTTCTTGGAATTTTCAAACAAATACTTTTACACAGTTTGTTGTACGAATGTTCTAAAATAAATGTAAAAAAACTTATTGAACAAAATTAATTTATCAAATTGATTATATTTTACATGACGTTTTTCTTAGGTCGTATTTTTATTTGTCCGGTGGTTGTTTGTCCGGTACAAATCTTGCAATCTATTTTTAACTAACTTCTCGACTAGCTAGACATTTGAAACTTTTAGAATATTATCAGAACACGATGCCAATGCATTTTTTTAATACTTTTAGCCATCTTTAAGTAGAATTGAATTCATTTTTAGTTAAAATTCTGTTTTCTATGAAAAGTTATTTCGACTCTTTAATTTGTATAGGCAATATAATTGAACACGTTGGTAAAGTTCTACATACAAATAAACATTTTGTTAATATCACTAATTCAGTAAAATTTTAAAATTATACATAGATAATAATAATAGAAACATAACAATATAAACCATTTCTTTTATTCAACGAATAATTCACAAGATTTGAGAATGTCACATTCCATAAAAAATATTGAACATAAAACATGAAAATAAGTTGGTAATTAAGGCAATTAATACTCCTTGATTTAAAACACAAAAACCGATAGTCAGCAACGACGTACTTTTATAAGCATTTCACGTAGAGCCTACTAGTTTAAATTATCATAATTAAGTAGGAGGCCTGTAGTTTAATTGGTTAAAGGATATTGGCGCGATACTAGTGGATTTTTTCAAATATAATTTTATTCTAGGTGTTTTCAAGTTATGTATGTTCAATAAAAAACTAAATATTTTGACCCAACACTTATGTACATAATTGGATATTTATATCATCCTATATTTGTTTGCGAATTAAGCAGTGTATATCTCAAAACAGTTAAAGGTCATATTCTATACTGTCTCACTTAATTGAGCCAACATCATATTTCGGACAGTATATTATTATTTAAACACCAAATCGCGTATATCTGGAGACGGTTCGATTTTGTTTGTTGAGTTTTGCATTTTAAATTTATTTACATAACGCATACGTGCCTCTTTTTTTTGAAAATCCTTGAACGTATATTTTAAGTTGGTATTTAGTTATATGGCACCCAATATTGTCTGACTAAATACGATCAAATCGGCCTCACCACATAACCAATAAAATCATCTTCAGAGTATTTTATAATAGGTGGTTGGAAAACAAAAAATTCAAAAATAAAGTTAATGAAATAAAGTTTCACAACTATTTTATGGTTGAGTAATTACAAACGTCCATTACTCCATAATTCCAATTGGAAGTTGATTTTTTAATTACCTATTTTATTGCATAAATCGTAAGTTGTAATAAAGTGATTGAATAAATGCTCTGCCGGGCAAAGGCGAATATTCGCCATCCGACTGTCTTATCCCTTACCGCGGAGTTAATGTAATTATTTTAACGGGTTAAGATTATAAAACGCGATAAAAATCCAATTATAAGTTAAAACCGGGATAGGAGTACTGCCATGCAAGGGGTCTTAGAAGTGCCACATCTTACTTTATACGTTACTTGAGACAGTGACGTCCAGGCGGACTTTCAGAAAGACGTCATAATACTTATTGAATAGAAAAGAGTTAACCTCAAAATATTTAATTATATATTTAACCACAACAAAAACATCACCCGTGTTTTATAATGAAGTATTCAAAAAATGTTTGAAATGATACCAAACACAGTTTTTATAGTTTAATCGAGCATACATTCATTATTTATAGGAAATCTTCCCATTTTACTCATACCATTAAATGTTCAATTCCTTAGGGCTTGCGCAGACAGAGAGCGGTCGGAGTTCTGCGTTCAACCGACCGTTGACCGCTAACGTTCAGGGACAGCAGACAGGTGTCGGTCAACAATAAGCGTTCCATTTGTTTACAAACGTTGTACTGACACAAGCGCTGCATAATGCTTGACCGCTATATTCCGACTGCGAGTGGAAGTGAGAAAGCACCGCTGTTGCGTACTCACTCCCCCGTGTGGTTTCGCTCTATGTTGTGTGACTGCTCAGCGGAGGTACGGCGTTCTTTGTAATTCCGGGCATAGAACTCCAGAACTCCAGCGTTCCAATTGACCGGCGCGGTCTGACCACCGGCTGTGTACCCATACAGTATGAAGTCCATACAGTACAAAGAACGCCGAACTCCGAACGCGGAACGCAGACCGCCTGACCGCGCTCTGTCTGCGCAAGCCCTTATCATAAGAATTATCTTTTTGTTTTGTTTTAAACTTTTTTCCCAATAATATGGTGTTGTAAAGAGCGGAAAAGACGGTGCCAGGTCAGTAAAATAAAATGGAGAATATGCCATGATTTCCCATTAAAACTGCTACAGTTTTTCGAATCTTTTGTGTCGTATGAGGTCTGGTATTATCACGGTAGAAATTAATAATATGTATATATTTTGTGATATAGGTTTTCGACAGTCCGCACCGCCCCTCTCTCTGGATGATACTGGGAGCATACGAGATCACTCCCAAGATCATTGCCATAATCATAAGTCTGCACGAGAATAGCGAATGCTGTGTCAGAATTGGAGACACTGTCACGGAATGGTTCGGGGTCACAACCGGAGTCAGACAGGGTTGTGTCCTTGCACCGTTTTTCTTTATCATTCTCTTTGACTTCATACTACGGAAGTCAATAATACCCGACCGAGGCATACCTGTTACCCCCACGTGAATGTATGCGACCTGGAATACGGCGATGACGCTGTCCTATTCGACAACTCAATCGAGGGCATTCAAGAGACAATCGAAAGGTTGAATAACAACTCCTCTCAACGTCTTGTGTAATAGCACCTGTCCTGATCCAGATTTCCCTCTGATTAGCGACGGACAAAACATCGAGAGTTTCGACAGCTTCAAGTACCTGGGGGTACACATCACGGGATATGGCATTTTGCAGAAAGAGCTCGCTATTTGAATGGAAATGGCTGGAGCAACATTAAACTCGATGCGGAATGTCTGGGACTCACGATTGTACTCGGTCAAAACCAAATACTGCTTATTCAACGCTTACATTCTGACGGTGCTGCTTTACAGTAGCGAATCATGGCATCTTACGAAGGCTCAGAGCAACCGTATACTGGGCTTCGAAAACAGATGTTTGCGACGAATACTGGGTGAGCGGGCGGTATGACTTTAGGAGCAACGAGGAGATAAGAGAACGCACCGAGCAGCCTCTCATTACGCTGAAAGTGAAGAGGCGACGTTGGACCTGGCTCGGCCACGCGCTGCAGATGCCAGAAGAGAACTTCAACCTGGTTAGCATGTTCTTCAAGCCGATTAGATTCCTGCGTCCTGGAAGGCCGCTAAATACAATCTACAGAGTGTATACGGCAGAGCTACGGGATGCTGGTTTGACCTGGAATGCAGCAAGAAGACTGGCGAGCGACAAGGATTCTTGGAGGCGCCGCGTGGTGTCCATATGCTCCAGTTAAGGGGAGGATATGACCAAAGAAGAAGAAGATATATTTTGTATGTCAGGATTCGCCTTTTTTCTTTAATCGATTGTTTGAACACTTAACCAATCCATGGCACATACCCAATTAGTATCCCAAACGGCTCAACATTTTTAGACGAACTTAACTAATATGTTTCTATGTTTTTCATGTTTTTAAAATCTAATATTATTAAATCTTGTGTACAATTAGTATAGGATGATTAATAATAAAGAATGTTATTAATTCATTATGACAATACATTAGTCTGTTAAATTTCTGAAACACTATATATCAGATAATTTTATAAATAAAACGTCTGATATTCAATACTGAATACATACGATTTACCTACGACTGAACAAAATAATTGAGATGTGCGAGGACGTCATAAATAAATTAGGATATCTTCCGACGGTTACTTACCCGAATAATAAAAGTTTTGAGTTTGTATTCAGCTTGTTTCTACTTTTTTTTTGCATTTCTTTTGTTTCTAGAGCATTTAGAAATTCTATTGATTGAATTGATGATTTTCAACCCTCTTAGAATGTACCGCCCTTAATCGGTGCCAATTTGCCTACCCTATACTGTACCTCACTGGCTTGAGGTTTGCTCCCATCACTTTGTATATTTTTAATTCAAATTTAATTAATTGGCAGAGATAAAAGTCATCCATTTACATCTATAATTTTACTTTATTCGAGCTGTTAAGGGTTTAATTAAGGCTTTCAGGCGTAGTAAGGCTTTTGAGGGTGGCTTTATTCTGATCTATTAAAAAAATCATATTTTCCTTTCCAATTATATTTCACCACCCTGAAGAGTGTTATATCCTCTCATTTATAATGTTATGTTCCTAGTCGTTGTACTTACTATCTTTAAAAGTATTAAATTTTAAAATATTGAAATTAACCACAAAATAAAAATATGTTATTGCTTATAAATTTATTAATGTCCACATAATATATGTATGAAGCAGACAACAGTACGCGATATGATAGAGATCGCTAAGCAGATGAAACGGCTGTAGGTTGAATATTATGTCGCTGAGCGAATAGACAAAAACTGGACAAATGCTGATATAATAGTGGTACCCAGAGGCGAAGGGTGGATGTAGGCTATTCAGCTCCGACATAAGTAGTGTACCTACACTAAAATTTTTCAGTCAAACGTATTTGTTTTCATTAACTTATATTACAATATGTAGATAGTGTTTGTTAGTTTTTTTAATTCAATTAAACTCCGCCTAATCCAAGCCATTGTAGATAATATTGCACCGTGAGTGTAAAACTAAGGCATGTGCAAAAGACATATTTTGGAGATATTAGGGTTTGAAGCCTTCGTTTTGTTAGCACAATTAAATGTCTTGGTTTTACACTCACGGTGCAATATAGCCAAAAAATATTCGTTTATTCATGAAATATCTAAAATTATATTAATAAAACACTATATTCAATAATATTATGGGTTACAAAAACAGATATTATGTACTGATACTATTAATTGTACTTAAAAAATTAAATTAAATTAATGAACATACATAATTTTGAAAATCTTTTTGATAAAAGTAAGACAACCCACCCCACAGCATCGAACCTACATCTCTCGGGTTTTGCGCCCACTCACATATACCACTATGCTAAAGGGGTCATACGTAATTGCGACAAATTTTAACTAATAGCTCTTAATACTCTCTGAAGCGCTTTCCAAATTGACTATGTGCGTGGGCGCGAAACCCGAGAGATGCAGGCTCAATTCCTGCGTAGATACATATTACTTCAATATTCTCTGCCGGGGTGGCTTACTTTTTTCAAAAAAAAAAAATTCTATTGGTTTTGATATATTTCTCAAAATATGTGTGTGTTCAATAAATAGATTATTACATTCTTAAATTCTAATTCTTAATTCTAAAAAAGTAGTTAAATAAAATTAAAATAATATATACATAATTTTGAAAAACACTTTCTGAGAAAATATATTATAGCCAATAGAAAAAATTTAGCCACCCCGGCAGAGAATATTGAAGTAATATGTATCTACTTTGATTAATACTTTGGACGTTGAAGACGCTCCTGGCGCGTAATGACCAGGCGGCCAGCCGATGTAAATAACGTGCATTTTAAAGGTGATTTTTTCTATTGGTTATAATATATGTGTTTTTCAAAATTATGTATGTTCAATAATCAGAATGGTACATTTTTAAATGTTGCTAATTATTCGTTGAATAAAAGATATAGTTACACTTTTCTAAGTCTATCTTTTTCTCTATACGGAATACAAAATAATAATCAACTCTGCTTTACTAAAATCACGTAGTTTCTTTGTGTAACTTTGTATTTTATTTTACCCTCGTCCGAGCCTTTTTGCGACGTAAGGCCTGCACTATTGCTGATGTCTTACTTTTCTGACTCTTCCCTTTTTTACGCACGCGTCTCCTCTCCACACAGAAATGTCATTTATACCACGGAGGACGAATGCTGAATAAAATAGATGCACTTTCATTGCGAAAGTTTTTTTAGCAGATAAAAACATTTATTATGTACGAGTACATTCGAGTTCAAAAGTTTTATGAAAACGTAGACAAGTTTTTGAAATTATCTCTTCCTGTGTTTTGTGTTATGTATATATTATTATGTTATGTTATGCTTGAGATGATAATTAATATTTTATTGCTAGCAAATGAAATAATATTATAATCTAATAAAATAATATAAATATTTGTGTTATGGTGAATACTACGAAATTTGAAACATTTCTCAATTATTTAAATTGTATTAATTGATAAATTTATAAATACGTTTGCAAAAATATTCAAAAGAAAAATATATTTTTACTTTTGCTTATAATTGAAGGGTTGAAAGTCTTAGGGACTAAGTGTCAAAAATGTAAAACTAAGATATATAAAAAAAGAATAAAATCATACATATACGAAAACTTACATTTTTATTTTTACAAAGTTACAGAATAACAACAGTATAATATGATAAGTTTTTCATAATTCCAAAGGTAAAATAAACAAAGGAAGAATAAAATATTTAAACATGGTTAATATTGTAACGTTCTATAGCGTTCTTAAGCATTGGCCTATAGCGTCGTGAGTCCCAGGTTCGAATCCTGAGTCTGGCAAGTACTTACACATAATTGTTCTTCAATTTGTGTATGAGTCAAGGTATGGACCTAATAGGTTGAGCAAGTGGCTGACATCTATTTCTCGTAAAAACTAAATCTGTTAATACAAACCTCCACTAAGTGGAGGACCATAATATGATCTTATTAGATCGGACATGGTCAAAAAAAAATATAGAGAGGTATGTAGGGGCACATAGACCCCGCCTATATTTCAATGTATTTGTGTGACAAAAATGGTAAAGTTAGGAACTTAGACCCTTCAGAATATCATTAGGCTTGGCATGTAGATTGTATTGAAGTAAAAAACTTGTTATAGAATTGATTGGCACTTAGACCCTATAGACTTTCAACCCTCCAATTTAAAAAAAAATATTGTTATAAAATGTGATTACCAAAGGATCCCAACTTATTATTAAATATTATTTAACAGTCATGTTTATCATTAAAATTTAGTTAAATTGAGTTTTCTCTAATGTACCGTAATAATATTTAACTTAATCATAATTTTGATGTTTTTTATTTTAAAACATCGATTTTTATAAAAAAATATGTATAACTTCAAAATCCTTTACATTATATTTTTGCGTGATAATAAATAAAATGGCGATGTAGTTACGAGTATATATGCCAGATATAAACGAGTGGTATCGTTTTGGAGCTGTACACACTTTATAGGGGCGAAAAGATCACGTGGCATTTGAAAATGCAGAGACTGCACTGGATCGGCCACGTGCGTAGAACGCCGGAGTATATAGAGCAAGGCATGTCATTTACGCAACCTCCGAGGGCAAGAGAAGACCTGGACGGCGATTCCTGAATGAAGCAGTGCAAAACACGTCACCGAACCGCTTCAACTGAAGCTCGTAATTTTTTTAGTTTTACAAGAGATATTGTGTGTACAAAGCTTCGAGTGAAACGGATAAACGGCATATAAGTGCGAGTGAGAAAGCATTCAACATGCTTATACCTCATGTCCATGCGTTAGAGTAAGATAGAAAGTAAACATGTCAAGACGGCACTATTGTCAATGTCATGGAAATTAAATAACATTTTTATCCATTTTGGTAATGACTTCATATTTTACCGTTAACGTTGCATGATTAAATCATTCATTGTTGAAGTACGTAACCAATTAATCTTTAAACACGCTAGTTACATCTCCAATATAACAATATTACAACAAGATTACAACACGGAATTTCCGTTGTATTTTGCAAACAAACATGTGTGTTTCTGTATTACAAAATCACAATAAATACATCCTTAAATGAGAATTGAAACACGAAATAATAATTTTAGCGGTAATATGTGGTAATAAGTGGTAAATGTAAAACAATAGTTCAACAGATTTCTCCAATATTACGTACGATACGAAATCTGACGTTTATTATGTCAAACGGAGAGTTGCGAGCGCCCCTACCGTGAAAGCATGTGTACTACCAAAGCCTGGCCTAGTGACACCCAGTGGTTGATTTTTAATATGCTACAGTTGAAGCAAGTTGTGTAAAGTTTGCGCAACTGGTCACGTGTGCTTCATAATGCTTCAGTCGAGAATTGACCTCCTGGACGGCCTAAATCGAGATGGCTGATCTGCGCCATAGGAGATTTAAGAATGCTCGGTGAAAACAACTGGAGAATGTCGGTGCTGGATCGTTCAGGTAAAAGGTGAAGAAGGCCTGGACTCGTCAAGGGTTGTAGTGCCATAAATTAGAATGATGGTAACATTTCGGTTATGCGTATTGGATTCACATAATAAGTTTGGAAAATTCACACATGCGTTTTCAATGTATATTTGGATCCAAAGAATGGGCCTAATATGTTCACTACAATCCAATCCGACCATGTACGATCCTAATAAGATCATATGGGTCTACACAGAGTGAAATTTTGGATTAACAGATTTTTTTACGAGAAATGGATGTCAGCCATTTGCTCAACCTATTAGGTCCATAATCTGACTTACCTTAAAACCTGAGACCCACGACGCGATAGACCGACTCTATATTTTGTAAAGATTTTTTTTAAATTCAGATTGAATGAAAAAAACTAATATCTATTTATGTTTATAAATAAGATTTCCTTTATTTCTGGGAATTTTAGTTTACGTAAAAATAAATGTTTTAAAAATGTAAGAGTAGAAAACGGAACGTGATCAGCTGCCAAGTCTACTGACAGATGGGTTATTTGTCTAGGGGTCGCAGATCGACTCCCGACAATCTTAGACTGCGCGAATTGATTAATTTAGCAGGACCCTCATCCCCGTCACCGGATACTCGCTGACACTTTGAAGGGCAGAGGGGCTTTTTCAGACTTCTAATAACACTATCAAAAATTCTGAGAAAAGCGTCGCTTGATTTATAATTAATATTGTGTGTACTAAAATCATCATCCCTAGCCGGAGATTGTCTATTGGTGGATAAAGGCCTTCCGTAGCTTCTCGATCCGAAGTTATTAACTGTTACGTAAATCTGCTGAATTTTATTAGTTTATCCATGTGGTGCATAATGCTACTTGGGTACCACTGTATGACTGAATTTATCCAGCGGTTGTCCAGTCGACAAACTCCACGTCTGACCCGTTACCATTAAAATCAGCTTGGCTACCTCCAATTAAGAAACTCTTTTCTTTCCGTACACGTTTCAGCACATTCCCAGACAGTATATATTATTATTACGTATAGTAACATCTATCAACAGAAAGTATAATTAATGAGCTCAGTACTCGTTACTTGAACAGCATAATAATATTTAGTCGATATCAAATCTTTAAATCAAGCAGTTTAAAATGAATCTCACAATTAAATAGTTATTCCACGCGTATTATATTCACATAGATAACTAAATAATTAATATTATCTAACCTAAATTAATATTAATATGTTATGGAGTAATTTCAATTTAAAAGATTGACATGTCCTTTAAAATAATGCATAATGCTTATTTCCCAATCCCATAATATACAACCTCAAAATATAACACAGTGTACAGGTTCATAAAATAAATAACTCTTGTAAACAGTTTTGGCTATCAATCAATTTTGTATCAATGAATTAAAAATTAAAACTTAGTAGTTGAAAAATTACAAATAGTAACACTTTAAATAAATAAATAACTGCAGACGATGCCTATAAGTTTTAAAATATTTTAAAAATATTATATGGTAGGTAACGAATGAATCTGTTTGAAAAACAATGACCATCCTGAGACTTATATAAGGTTATTAACATTAAAGTATAATTATTATTTAATTATAAACCATACCAATGGCAAAGGGTGCAGGTAGGCTATTAACATCCGAGATAAATAGTGAACACTAAACTTTATCAGTCAAAAGTATTTGTTTTCATTGAACCAGGACTACGATGTGTGATGAATTAAAAAAAAAACTAACCAACACCATTTTTGTAATATGTATTCGTAATTCACTGAAAACAAATAAGTACGACCGAAAAAATGTGCACTAGTTTTGTCGGATTGCCTATAGCATACCTAAAATATTATGGTTCGGTCTAGGTAGATTTATTTGAATTTGACAAACTAACCAATAACCTATTATGCAAATTATATTATTAGTTCAATGACAACAAGTAAGTATGACTGACAAAGTTTAGTGTGTACTATGTATGTTTAATCTTAATAGCATCCTTAACCCTACACTGCATAGTGATGCCATTTGGCATCATATTTTAATGCAAATATTACTAACCCCATCTAAGAATTCGTTTTTGAAATGTTTTACTATGTTTTATTAGTAAATATACTAAATAATTAGTAGTACAGTTAATTAGCAGATGTCTCCAAATTATTACAAAACTTCAAATAAACTCTGACGGAAGTGAAAACGGTTAAACCTGAAATTCACCTGTTTCAAATATACTTTTTAGCCAAAAAAAAGTCCATTCAAGAACATAAAAAAAATATTTCATGATACACTCAGGTATGTAATTTATAATTATATTATCATTTTAATGCTGAATATCAAATATATAGAAATAAATCGAAAAATTTTTGTGATGCCATTTGGCATCATCATGCATTAACGTACTGCTTTTTCCGTGTACTTCAGTAATCATTTGGTTCTCAATTTCTAATTTCTTTACCAGAATGAATTTCAGAAAACGAGCATTGAGGCAAGACAAAATAAAAACTGTTTGAAAAATTTTCATATCTTTAAAAAATAAAAAAAATGTACTTCACCTTATTGCATGCAGATGCCATTTGGCGTCATATTGTTTATTTGAATAAAAAAATACAAAAAGTTATTAATTTTTTTCCCATGGTTTTTATCATAATTCACAACACATATATTTTTTTCGTTAAAAAAGAAAATGTCATGCAGTGTAGGGTTAATATTTCCACCCCTCGCCACTGCTATACATAATATTATATTATAAATCCAGTAACACAGTAAGTTATAGTGAATAGAGTAAGAAAGTAAGTAAGTAATAATTATTCAACCTCACAAAGAAGAACGCTGTGGTAGTTTGTAGTGAGAATTTTTCTTTAGTAAAGAAGGATTCTGATTCTCACTAACTTTTGAACCGTCCAAAGAACCGATAAGAAAGTTTAAAAAAAAGCTCTGAAAAAATATCTCCCCTTTGATTTTTGTTTAATTAGTTTTACTGGCACCTCCCGCTTGAAACTTTCCTACCGTTATCAACTGAGAGAGATTTTTCTTAAAGAAAAAGTAGCCTGAATCTGCATTGTTTCTACACTGCTACAATATCCATTATCAGATGACCTAAAAAGATGTGAATAATTGATTTTACTTTACCTTATGAAATCTCGGAAAGGATTCTTTATGCTATCTGAAGGAGTTGAAAGTTTTTATTAGTTTCATTTAAATTCCCGATAACCTTTATTCATTTTCTATTAGGTGAATAATATGAGGTGTCTTAACATTTTCAAGACGGCTAGCAAAATGCAAACTTGTGATTGAAGATATTCCGATAGAATATGTATTGGTTGGGCCATTTATATTCGTATTCATCCATTGATATACCTACTACTAGATGAGGAGTTCCCATACAAGTGTCATTTTAAAAATGTACCACAAAAGAAGAAATTACGAATATCGTTTTATAATATTTCCTTGTAAGTATAATGCGTTAAGACCGTTAACATGGATTTCCGAATTTTACCCGTATTGCCCTGGCTGTAAAACTAAATTTGCGTTCTTGGAATAGTGACCCTAAGGGTGTCTGCAACCCAAAGCTTGCAAGCTACCAAAAATTCATGTCTGAGCGGACAGAGCAAGTCGTCATGCGCTGACTATTAGTTAGAGTAAGATGCAAGCTAGATCGGGCTTACTCATAATTATTGCCAGGTCGTTTTCAAGACAAATATTAAGTGAGCTTATATCGAGTTAAATCCGCTGATATTAAAACAGTAAGTTTTAACACTGGCCGAGTCGCTAAAAACCGGGCGTCATTTTAAGAAGCATATGATTCATCCAGTAGTATATCAATGTATTCATCCTTTCTTTCCACCAACCTCAAATCCCCAATTATTGTCACAAGACCACCAGTCACGGATCATGATCGACCGTGATGAAAGTTGAGTTTAGTTTCTCAAAGACAGCCGAGCGCGTAGGCTTGCTAAAGCTATCGAGCTCTATCGGATACGATACGAATGAGGACGCGTTAACTACAGAGTGATTCATAAAAAACGTATCTGTTCGACCTTTGTTGCACTAAATCTGTTACGGTTTGAGTGAACGTCGCGTCTATATCATCCATCCTGAACTTATCATCATCATTCACCAACCTAATATATCATCCATCAAAAGTGTACCGTCCGTTTACCAGTGCGTGAGTGCGTGAGTGCGTGAACACCGAACCGAACCCAGTGCGCGCCAGCCCTCTCAACGTAAAGGTCAGTGTCTGGCATCCTGTGTAACCCCCCCCCCTATATCCGTAATCCATCAGCATTACCTTCAAATTACATTCCACTGCTAAAGGCGCGACCATGTATTTTCATTGATATTATTAAGAATATTACTTCTTCGTCAGGACTTCGTGACCTGGATTATTAGGCTGTCGAACAGCCTTTTCAGTGTGTTGGCTCTTTTATTTTGGCATTCTACAAGGCCTGTGTTAGTGAAACAGAAAGCCCATAAACTGGTTCAACCACCTGACGCATCTATTGTTTGGACGCGGCTAATCTAAAGACAAGATAGCGTAGACGACACAAACAGACACTGACGATTGATCCCTGCGCGTTATGCTTAACAAGTTTATAACACATTGTATTCCATTTTTAAATTAAACGGCTATATTATGTAACACCAATACATTAGTTAAAACATACCATCTTCTATAATATAAGTGTTCATAAATGCACGCCATTAAAATGATAGAATATTATAAAATACCGAAAAATCAAACACAGTTGTGCGAATAACACATTTGAATTTCGCTTAATTAAAAAGTTATTTAAAAATAATAAAATTAACGGTTCATTTAAATGCTTTCATTAAAAATTACTTAACACAATACAGAGTAATAATTCGAAAACAAAACGGGTAGGTACGTTGTAATAATTCTAACAATATTTACTCAAATGGGCTTAATTGAAAACACTCAGGGCAAATGTTGTTTTTAAATAAATTGCACGATTTCAGTTGGTATGGATTACTGCTTTTCAATCGTAACAAAAGGTATTAAAAATATTTTGGAGAGTAGCCAGTTTGTTTGTAACCTGAATGGTCGAAAATACAAAAGCTTCACAGTTTTTTTTATACTGAGCTTTCAATATTTATTCCAGTATATTTAAACACAAAGCTCAGTCGAGCTTTAACGTGATAACGTTCAATTGACTGAATTCCGCTAACCGTATGACCTGATAAATATTTGGCATTGTTTTTTATTTTATTTTTTTTTTAAAAATAAAATATATTTTATTAGTATGTTATTTATTCGACATATTACTAATGGAGCATCAAAGTAATCACAATACACACCGAACTGAAAATGAACTAAATGATTTTATAAAACAGCACGCATTTCGACCACAATTATTTAATAACAAAATCGTTTTCAGGTATAAAGTGATTATCTCACGTTTAAAATGATCAATAATTTAACATTCAGAAAGATGTACGAATATTGTAAAATATTAAATATATAATAGTTATATAAAAAAATGCAATATATTACAATTATTTGACAGTAAAGTTATTGATAACGGCTGAAAAAAGGGTTTGATATGCATTTCACATAAAACTACTATGTAGTTAATTTCATAGTAATTAAATAGAATGCCCGTAGCTTAATTATTGGTACATCAAATTGTCGCAAATCCAGTGGTTTTTTTCTAGTAGGTATATACATGAGATGTTTTCAAATTATTAATACGAGAATATATTTGTTCGAAGTTGGTGTAATTATTCTCCCCGCCCATGTCCGATCCTAATAGGATCATATCGGCCTCCACAGAGTAGAGGTTTGTATTAACAGATTTTGTTTTTACGAGAAATGGATGTCAGCCACTTGCTCAACCTATTAGGTCCATACCCTGACTCACACACACATTGAAAAATAATATGTGTACTTGCCAGACCCAGGATTCGAACCTAGGACCCACGGCGTTATAGTCCAACGCTTAAGTCTTGTTACCTTGCTTCAAAATTATAATTCTAAAAAAAATGAGATAAAAGTTACTGGCAAAGTTAGTAGTAATAAATACAAATGAAAAAAAAAGATTTTTTCAATATGTATATATCTGAGTTGTATTCAAATTATGTATCTTCAATATAAGAAAATGTTACATTCTGAAATCGTGTGAATTATTTGTTGCACAAAAGAAATAGTTTATTAAATAGTTATACCTTTTAAAATTTGATAGTTAAAATTTTTGTATTCATGTTTATTCTTTATCAGTTAACGTATGTCCTTTTGAAGATGAAACCGGTCTTGATTAATATTAAAATAAGAGAAACAAGTACCTACTGCATAATGTATTTTAATCAATACAGTGCATTTCCACCAAGACTAGACATTAAACAGTTAACACAATACAAGTAAAAGTACTTACAGTTATTCGTTAAAAGATAAAAAGAACTTTTTATATACAACGTTTTTAAATTTTCTGTTGAATTATTATGCTCAATATGCTCAAACTTGTACTTGATATGAAGTAAATAAAAAACAAACAAACAAACAAATAAAGAATACTGATTTCCATAGTAACGCACGTATATATTAATAATTTAGTTGCTAAGACCACCCCCTTAGCAACCAATAATAATCTTGTACTTTTTACGGTTTTTTCTGAAAAAACAGAATTAACTGAAAATGAATTCAATTATGTAATTAAATATGGCTAAAACTATTAAAAGAATGCATTGGCATCGTGTTCTGATATATTTTAAAAGTTTCAAATGTCTAGCTAGTCGGGAAGTTAGTTAAAAATTGATTGCAAGATTTGTACTGGACAAACAACCACCGGACAAAAAAGAATACGAGCTTATAAAAACGTTGTAGTAAATTGGAATAAAGTGTTAACTAAAAGATTAGCATTTTTCAATTGATCCTATGATATCCGTAATCCGGCAGATCTGGGTTATTTTGAATATGGATATTTTCCTTAATATACATTTTACTTAATACAGATGACCATAAATTCAAATGACATTAAGTTTCGGTTTACTACAATTTGACAGAAAGTTTACGAAGGGAATATAATAGCAAATGTATTTATAAAAAAATGTTTGATAAATACCATTTGCTATTTGATAAATTCTAATATTATTTGAATACTGCCAAAAATATTAAATTGTATTCATGTCTGTCTATTTTACTCGTCAATTTATCTTTTAGTCAATTTTATAATTTTAATAACACTGCTATATTTTTAACAAAGCAATAATGTGAAAAAAACTTTTCCTCTACTTATCCAAAAACATTTTTCACCAACGCCCACAAGAAAAAAGCGAATGAAGTAGAAAAACTTTCCCGAACAAAGTGTTATTTAAATATTCTCAAAAGAAAATCTTATTAATTACACATCGCGCAGAACAAAAGCTTCGACGAGTTTTTTTTATTTTTACTGAAAAAAGCTCTTTGATCGACATTGCTTGTGCTTTTTCTGGCTGTGATTTGTGGAACGGGCGAAAGTTTAGCAGGAAAGCTCGGCGCTCTGTAGCAAACTTCATGGCAGGCTGCCGAGGACAGATTTAGTGTTGTTAATTACCCATGTACCGCCGTGTCTGGAAAAGGTTCTATGATCGAACCCTTGTAAGGGAAAATTGTGCACGGGGTAGTGTAACCGAGCTTTGAAGCTCCGTACAATGCAACATGCAACAATTTACTATTTTATATAATATTAATACTTTCGACCGAAGGTACTTGATGGAATTTGAATTTAAATTCTAATGGATTCAAGCTCTGTACTATTCCATTTAAGTCGTTTTTTGCGACCCGGGTTTCGCCTTTCGGCATCTTCAGGCGTCGTGTACACTCACCAAAGGCAAACACACACTGACAACGAACACCCTTAACTCTACCTTATATAGTAAAACAATACAATAAAGTAGGTAAAAACTCCATTACCTACCTATTTAGTCAGAAATTACAACAAAAAGTACAATAAACAAATTATGAATAGCTGAAGTGTCAGTAAAAAACCCAATTAGTAAAAACCCTATCTTATTAATAACAATACACTGGACAGCATATTATTATAATAAATCGTCAAACCTAATAATAGGTCAAAATTCTTTATAACAATAAAAAATACTACACTCAAGAGGTGTAAATCGTCAATTCTAAGAAAAATAATTAATCGAGTTAACTAATGAGATGTCTATAATAATACTACTTACAAGGTCTACTTTTATTTTTATAACATTATTTTTTAACAAAAACAAAATTATACATATAAACTCGCTTAATATAATATAATAGACCCGGGTCGCAAAAAACGACTTAAATGGAATAGTACAGAGCTTGAATCCATTAGAATTTTATATAAGATTTCTGTGAATACTGGTCAACATTTTTGATACCTATATAAATTCTTACGACTACGTTGGCACGTATGAATACAACTATATTTGTATTTGTTAAATTTATATTATTTGTTATAACGATATCCACCTGTAAACGTAAATGCCAATAATGTTATATTATTTTTATCGTTGAATCTGCCCCATTTTTCAAGGAAGGTGGCACACGTCAAATATGTCCATCATAATAATATATTCGGACACGTTCTCAATACACCATGATATCAGGATATGATATCTATGAAGCAGATTTGGCAGTCGCTTCATCGGAAAGTGCTAAAATCTTAAAATTTTGTTTAGTTTCTCAATATGAGTATAAAAAACCAAAGACTTAAAAAACTCTGGCTACGTTACTGTTCCTATATCTTTGGTGCCCGATAGCAATTACAGTAAAATATTTCGCAAAAAAGCTCCAAACCCATCAGAGCCAACCTATCGGAAGTCCACATACCTAAATACCTACTTTGTATAGTTACTAAAATATATATTTTTTTAAATGAGAGATTCCTTGGCTATTAATGTTAACCGAAGGAACAGGTGTGTGCGGCTCATGTGGGTAGGTACCTAATACATAGTATAATCATAAGAATTCAAAGATGTAATGCAGTTATTTTGGGTATACTCTTGGGCATGACCCCCACAAGGGGAGAGGGAGGGGGGCCTGGGGACCCGGGCTCAGAAGGGGCCCGGTATTGCGGGTCGATCAGATAAGTGAGATAAATATTCATCACGAATTTGTTCTAGCGGCTATACGATACAATTTCGGATTATTGTGTGTCGATACCCGACAACAGTACCTACTTCAATGTTTTCAAAAGTACAAAAAATCGCTAATATTACACTTAATACCCATAATTTTATAACATCACATTGCCTTTTAGCGGTAAGTAGGGGGGCCCGCCAAAGATTTTAGCCTGGGGGACCGTTTCAGGATGTGGGAGCCATGCTCTTGGGTATGTATCGTGGGTACTGAAAGATGTCTTTTATAAACATACTATAACTTGATATTATTGGTTGCATTGTTACAATTACCTATTTTTATCAAAAAAAAATAATAAATATTTTTTTTCATGTGATAATTTATGAAAAAAATAAGACCAATATAATTTATTTAAATAATTCTCACCTTCAGGAAGCGGTTCAATGACTATCTGGACAGCAGACGACCCCACCAATATTGCAGCCAAGATAACAAGCCGCAGGTTGGTGACCTCTGCCTTATGAGGCGCCATTGTTGTTTATAGAATTAACTTAGCTTACACTTCACCGAACACTAAATTTGATTTTTTTTTTAATTTGGAAAGAAATAAACTCTTTCATATTTAAAGCACTTACACGAAAACATTGTCGAAACACTGATTCATTGGTTTTCAACGGATATCTGAAACAAATAGAAATAATCATACATAAGTATTGGAATTGTATTTTATAGTATTTGATTTGGGAATGTATTATAACTGCAATTATAACAGAAAATAAAATACATAATATAATAATATGTAGGTATATAATAATATTATGCTGTATTGTACATGAAATAAACGGCGTTCTTTTACAGGTGAAATAAATACATAGAAATCGAGGTAATGGCCATTGTATTGACTTTATTGCAAAGATAATTGTATGCCATTAGTGTTTAAGTATGATTTCGGATATATGGGTGCAGCGGCTAGCTCGAAGCAAGCGCAATCTGGAATTCGAATTTTCGACCACTTTTTATATCGGCAATATCGCGGCGAATGTTGGCTTCCACATCGTCTATTATTCCTGATTTATCGGCGTAGACTACCGATTTTACATATCCTCACAGAAAATATACCAAAGATGTTAAGTCACACGATCTTGTAGGCCAATTCACAGGTACATAACGCAAAATTATGCGCTCATCGAATGTTTCCTTCAATAAATTGATTGTGGCGCGCGCTGTGTGGCATGTTGTGCTGTCTTGTTAAACCACAGCTTTTCCACATTAATGTCATTCAATTGTGGTACGAAAAAGTCAGTAATCATGGATCTATAGCGCTCTCCATAGACTGTAACATTCTGGCCGGCATCATTTTTGAAGAAATGTGGACCAATGATTTCACCAGCCCATAAAGCATACCAAACTGTTTGTGGATGGAACGGATATCTAAAACTTATTGGATTTAGAACTGTAGAATATTTTATCACAAAAAATACAATACTAAAATATCTACACTAATCCCTAACCAGTGTGATCTAAGTACGATTTTATCGATAACCTTTAATTGTGTTTTCTTGGCCATGCTATTTTTAATATAATTCAGTTAAGGCTATACTTCAGCTGGGGCATAGTCTAAAACAATCATGACTACGCGACGCGAAGATTGTGCAAATGACGACTGCAGAACAAAACATAATTTATCATAAAAAGTCAAAATGCGTCCATTTAATGTTATGTTTATTGTTCTATTACTAATAATAATAATATATTCATTGAAATTTTTTCTTTTTTAAGTAAATGAGTAACGTTTTTAGTCATCTTTACATGATTTAAGAATTAATTACCCCGTCGCCATCACAAAACCAATTGACGTGTTCACAGCTCGACTTTTGCTCTCCAATTGCCTGCCAGTCCGAAATTTTGTCGCACCTATAGTTAAAAATTATTTGCCGTTTCACTGAAGTACCGTCTTTAGCACTTGAGAATTAATTAATAATTAATTCAGAATGCTAAATTCTTAAATGCTTTGTAGGTACGTTAAAAAAATAAAAGATAATTAAATCACGTTTACTAATTTTATTATTGAAAGAAAAATACTATTAAACGAATGTAGTGTATATTAATAATACAAGTACATATGTATAAGTTTTCTAGTTTAAAGTTTATCGGAGCAAGATAACTTTTATTTTAAAACTAGAGAGTCTTTCAATAAAATCGTTTTATTAGTTCTATTAACCTTTAAACATTTCTTCGGACATGTGACAACTTTGTTGAAACTACACGTACGAGACATCGTTTTGCTTTAAATGGATTTTCAAGAAAATTACTTGATGCCCAATACTTGAAATAGGCAATATAATTACTTTTCACCTATAAAAACTTCTAAATTGGTGATCAAAATGTATTGCACCATTAAATAATTTAAACTACGAGACTAAAAGCTCGAAATAGAAAAATTTATGAACCAAAGCGCTCGATAATATTCTGAAAATATTTAAATGTGCGAGTGTTTTTGTTATATATATGGTAAACCTACCTAACTACTTATGAACTCATATAGTACTGATGGTCCGTAAGTATTTGCTATACATCATAATCGTTAGAAGTAATGGGTCAATATAGGTTTAAGATAGTTGAAACAAGTTATGTAATTTTTAGAATGAATTTTGTCAATATGGCGAGCGAATATCAAATCGATGCACGACCCACCACTAGTTGAGATAGCTGGATTTGTCAGCAATCATTTGATCAGCAAAAGTCCGAACGTTTCCTCCATGAAAGTGATGTAATGTTGGTTTTCTTTTGTAACTTTTTTACTGCACTGCTACGCCTCTTCGACTGATTATCTACCTCGCATTAAATTAGATCAAATGATATTCAATCATATTAATATATGTAGTAATAAATAAATAGGTTTTATATTTTTAAAAAAAGACGCCAAAAATAGACGACTTGACTCTGCTTAAGTATTAAAGAAAAATTATAGAACACCTCAAAATTTGTACTTATAGGATTATCAAAATAAATTACGGGGCGCGCGGCTCGCGGCCGTTTGGAGTCTCTAGCGGCTGCGCTACAATTGTGACCGTTGCGCCTGTGCGATTTTTCGTAACGAATCCACCCGGGAGGTCAAGACTAAAGCATGTGTCCATGCTAAAAAATCATTGTAACGAAATTCCTCCATTCACTCTGTAGCAGTTTGTCACATATATTTAGGGAGTGCCATAAAATATTTATACCTAACCGAAAAAAAAATATTTTTTAAAAAACGGTACATGTTCAAATACGCGCGATACCATGATCTTACTCCCTACTTCATTTATCGTTTGTCAATTTATGGCTACGGCCGTATGTTGTAGCTTAACCACTGGGAAATGCCAATAGAAATGGCGTATTTCAAAAAAATACTACCTCATTCTTAGGTCAATAATTATTATAAAGCAAACTTATTCGTAAGATGTTTATCACATTTAAATGATCATCAATAATCAGTCTATTTAAAATTACCTTCAAATGTGTTAATTGTGCCCATTTTTTGAATAATAAAATGCCTAATTCTTGTCAAATTTGGGATCACAAAGATTATAAAATATAATTTTTTATCGTAAATATGTCACTATATAATGTTAACATTAATTTTACTAATAGTTTTGTTAATGCGTTTAAAAATTAATAAATCTAAAAAATCTTAACACCACTGCACATGGACGTACTGAAATATGACTATATTCTAAAACATAAGAGCGAGAGGTTTAAAAGGATACTATTTTATGTAATAAAAATACTTTATGCAGTCATCAAATGTTTAAAATAAATATAAAGGATAATAAGGCTTCAAAATTATATAAATAGATTATCGACAACGTTTAAGGAATGTCCAGGGTTATGCTCTGAAAATACCATAAAAGCTCCATTTTGACCTACGCTAAGCATGTGGGCCGTTAAATAACCAACACTGGTAAGGTGTGACACTAAATTATTGATAAATTATTTGGGAGCCAAATATAATTTTTCAAAATTGGAACACTTAATTCAAATATAATTAATTCCTTGTCTGCGATTAAAATAATAATATGTTGCCAGTCTCTGAAGTTCCACTAATGCGACATAATTACTGCATTCACTATAATAATGTCCATCTCCGTCTTCCTCTTTCAAACTTTCAACTTCTCTCATTAACTGAACGATTAACGTTTGAAAAGCGTTCTCTAATACGTCTCCGTTAATGCGAGTTTTTAATTTGAAACAATTATTATTACTTAATAAATTTAATAATGGATATTATTTGCACGCCAGTTTTAATGACGTACATTCAAGGATACTTATTACAAAATGAGTTTAGATATTATAATACTATACTCTTGCACGGTAACAATATGTATATTATTTTTTTTATTATACAATGATAATTATCTTTTGATAAACAATTTTTTTATTCAACGAATACGAACACACGATGGGGCTTGAACTTGCATCTTCTGGATTCGCGCATGTATGCTTTTTTAATTAAATTACGGACATCTTAGTTAATTAGGACGATTTTAAGTAGAAGTTATTACATGAAATGCTTATCTAATTATCGGTTTTACAAGAGTAATTGTCGCAATTAAATAAATCATAATATTATACACTGTTGATCTAGGTTATGATTGAGGAAACTGCTCACAATCACTTCCGCTACTCCGATTTGTTTTTAAAACAAAACATGAATATGTCACACTTGTAATTTTGAATGATATGATTACTACAGTTTTAAAGACAGTCAGACAACCTTTATATTCCGCTATTTTAAGAGAATCGCAAAATCGGGAAGCACATATAGGACTGCAAATAGAATATTTTCTTTTTGAAAACATGTAAACAATTGGATACAAGCATGTGTATAAATAGCGAGGACGATCCATAACTGGTCACTCATCTCGAGTCCCGTCACTCGACACAGTCAATCGTCATATGCTCTCAGTATTATTGTAAATAGTTGATCGGTAGTCGCCGCAACCGAATCGCTACTCGGTCTAAGCATGAGCACACCGCGATTACTCTACATCGTTAATCTCTACTCCGACATCTACATCTAACTACACCGTTTCTGCCTTTATCACCCCATCACCATTTCCCTTAGCAATCCCAAAAAACTAAGAGTCTCAATATTTAATATTTCAATATATTTATATATTATAATATACAAGATATTTCAATAATATGTTTAAATTATTAACTTGGGAATAGTGATGTATTTTCACAATCTCTTATTATGATAAATTTAGCATTTTCTTAGTTTAGTAGTAAACAATAAATAACTATATTCTGTGGCAGGTATTAGTATTAATTATTACTGATGAATGTACATAACATCAATTAAAATGGAAAAATAAAAAGCTTTAAGGCTATACTTCAGTTGAGGTATGGTCTAAAAAGATCGTGGCTAGGCGATGCGCGGATTGTGCAAATGACGCGTGCCGAACGAAATATAATTTATCAGAAAAATCCAAGATGTGTCCATTAAATATTATGTTTATTGTTATATTACTAATATTAATAGTATATTCACTGAATTGTTTTCTTTTTTAAGTACATACGTAAAGTTTTTTAGTCATCTTTACACGATTTAGGAACATTTTCATCCAACGCCATGACAAAACAAATCGACGTGCGGACACATCGCTGTCTGTCTCCGATTGGCAACTAGTGAGAAATTTCGTCGCACCTACTGTTAAAAATTATTTGCAATTTCGCTGAAGTACGCTCTCAATTACATTTTAAACTTTAAATAATATCAAATAATATTATTTTATAAATAATATTTACCTTAATAAAATATCTTCTGTCGGATAGTATTACAATTCAAAGGCGATTTTTTCCAACGTTTCGTGAATTTTTTAAGGGTTTCAATAAAAAAATATGAAATCTTTTTGTCAATTTAGTCTTTTGTGATGTTCCAGCCAGACAAAGTAGATTGTTAGGGCCCGTGGAATTTTTCAGTATGATGTCCATTTTTTTCTTTCACTTCTTTAAAACTATTTTGTTAGAAATGATTAAGTCAGGGGCGTAGGAGGCGGCTTATTAGCATCCACAAAAAATCCTTTTGTGATGTAACCTTTCATTTTTTTATAATAAAGAAACTGCCATCATATTATTTTAAGTTCTGGGTCACATGATACAATAATTTCTATAAAATTAAGATATTCAAATTCTTGTAGTAAAACTACTTTTTTATGTATATTTTGATGTGAGGTTACAGATACGTCAATATTCCTAAGTAAATAATAGTTTACCCAAGCATTGACTAGTTTTATCGTAGTAGATTTTTGGGTTTTCACCGTGTGTCCTTCTTCCTTCTTTACTCGACGTTTCGGACTCGTTGCAGAGCCCATTAGCAAGAGATGATATGTTTTATGATGTAAATGGAGTGTAGGTATATGAATGTAAACGTTGCTCTAAGAATGTCAAAAGCAATAAAGGATATTTCGCACGAATGGTAAAGGAGGCCATTAAAATCCATAGAAACCATGAAAATATTCGATTCATGAAAACGTCATGGCTTCCGGCACTATCAGCAAAATTCAATATTTGAGCCAGTATCTCTGGTCGTAATGATTGACACATTTATTTTCTCTGAGCAACGTTTGCTCTTAGCTAATCGGATTCTTTTTGACATTCTTAGAGCAACATTTACATTCATATATCTGCACTGCATTTTCATCATAAAACATAATATCATCTCTTGATAATGGTCTCTGCAACGAGCCCAAAACGTCGATTAACCGGTTAAGTGCCCAAAGCGTCTTTGGACGCCCTAATTACACCAATTTTTATGTTAATTACAATCAATTAACTAATTGCGGCATAGAATGGATTAAAGAAGAAACAAGGACACACGGTGGAAACCCAAAAATCTACTACGATAAAAAAACAACCGTGAGAGCCTCAAACAATATATTGACTGGTTTTGTTTTCAAATAGTTCTGAGGGGCCACATAGCGAGAAGGGATATATGAAGGGTCTACGTGGAAGAAGAATATCGTCAACGCGATGGTCCGACACTATAACTAGATAACATAACCATCAAATTTTTGAAGTTCGGGTGGGTTTGCAAGTTTTCGGCAGTAACAAAAATGACAGCCCTTATTACACGTAGCAAATCGTAAAATTACCAACTGATTAGGAGATTAGTCGCCCAGAGTCATATCTCATATTTTGCAATTGTGTCATTGTTGGGTTAGGTTAGGTTTAATATAGGCACCAAGTGATTCTAATGGCATTAAAATAGTTGGCTACCAAAAGTCATTTTAAACCATTTGAAAATCGTTGACAAAATTGACTGTTGGTGTCATAACTCACATTTTTCAATAAATAATGTGAGTTCTGTCATCAAGGCTTTTCTAACCAACCAGAGAGCTCTATTTCTCACAGTGTGGTGTGTGTCTGCAACTTTAGGAGGATTGTATATATTTAAAAAAAAATGTAAATCGACTCACTCACTCATTAATATTAAAGGAAATTCAATTATTTTCTTCTAATTATAAAAAATAGTGCTTTGGTGGTTTTTTGCGATTATGACTCAAGCAAACTCATATAATATTTTAGACTTATATTATATATATGTATTTTTTTATTTCAACAAAACAAAATATTGTATCCACGAGACGGCTCTGTTGCGTAAACAGATGTATTAGACAAGTTAGATTAAAAAAATCTTCTAAGGAATCCGGTTCCTTCTAAGAAAATGCTTCATTAAGCTATTAACAATAAAATAGTTGATATATAAAATACCCAATACTAATTTAAATGGTGTTTCTTGTTTCTAATAATTCATTAAGTATATCTATTATATTCTCTAGTCGCGGATGTGATCCCACGGCAGGTCAAGCCATTGCGTGTTGTTTTCAATGTGTGTTTGATAAAGTTCAAAGATAATAATTGTAGCTATATAAAGACACACAAGGTTTTCCTAGATAGCTTAGTTGAATTTCTTTCTTTAGACATAAATGCATAACCTTATGATACATTGTACGTATTAATAGGTAACCATAGAGAAAAACAAAATCGTAGAATGGTAATTAATTGTTGAAAGTTCCTATATAGTAAAGTATACGTAAAGTTATATGACAAAATGAGTATGATAATTATTATTTATTTATTTATTTAAAAAAACACCATGTACCTACACAACTAACTACGACTTCAGGATGTTCTCAACTTGATATTTATTTTTTACCACGTTTTTATTAGCTCGTATTATTGTTTGTCCGGTACAGATTTTTTCTTGTGCAGTACAATATTTTTCATGTTTGTCCAAGATTTTTAACTAACTTTCCGACTAGCTAAACATTTGAAACTTTTAGAATATATCAGAACACGACGAAAAAGCATTCTTTTAATACTTTTGGCCATCTTTAAGCAGAATTGAATTCATTTTAAGTTAATTCTGTTTTGTATGTTTCGGAAAAAAATCGTCAAAAGTAATATTTACTACTCATTATTATTGGTTGCTAAGTGGGTCCTAGCAACTAAATTATTATTATATACGTGAGTTACTATGAAAATCAATATGAAATGTCAAAATGACATTTCTGTATTCTATAATATTTATTCAGTATTTCTATCAAGTACAATTAAAAGTTTTTATTAATGCATATAATTGTCAAGTTTATATGATTCAACAGAAAATTTAAAAACGTGGTAAATAAAAAGTTCTTTTTATCTTGTAATTATTTTATAATAAACTATGCCAAATAAAAATTTAAAGCAAATATTAATTTCAGAAGAGAGTAGAAAAAAAGATAATCAATAAAAAAAATATACTGAAAACATGTATGTCTCTGGGGAGCGCATTAATTAGTTTCGTATCCCTCGCAATTTCTGTCTGATACGCCTGATAACAGAAAACAATTTTAACCCAGAAGAGGTGATGACTGATGACCGCGACAATGCAGCTAGTTGACAGGTACATATTATATTGTTTTTTTCAGAATGTCAGGATTGGAAAACATGTCTCGTGAGAGAAAAAATACTTTTATTACGATTATTATTTCTACCGCAATACTTAATGGTATCTTCACCAGAATTTTTACAGATTGTCCAATAAAACTCTTGGCAATAATAGCTCGGGTGAGCGAATGAAATAATCCGACTCGCATTTTCCGTTTATTGAATTTGATTCATTCCGGAAAACAGTTGTACGAATATGTTTGCATTATTCCGGATTGCCGAAAACAATAAAAGATGTTTTTATGACTGCACGCTTAACCGTCCGTAAAGAGTTACTATTACTGACAATAATGTAGGGACATAAATCTGGCACAAACGTTTTTGGCAAAGGAATAATATGTCCCTATAAAAAAGAAGACAGAAACATGTGTATACATGCCTAACAAATATTGTAAAAAAGTTGATGAAAAACTCACGGTTTTATGTGTGTAGTCGATATAATAAATAAGCTTTAAAATTCTGATTTGATTATTAAATTATTCACTATAATAATGCAACGGAACTTAAAATCCTATACTCCCTTAACATCATAAGAATCCAAAGTAATATCTAGAATAATTTTAGTTTATGTTTTTTTCGTTTAATAAATTAAAGTTAAATAAATACATGAATATACTTAATTCTGAAAAAATGTTGATTATTTAGACTAGGAATAGAAAGATTAACAATACATGACTTGACTGTGAAAAGAAAAAAGGGCGTAATCCACACAAATCGAATTATTTTACAAGAGGCACAAAAACGTTTTTGTCATAGTTTTCGGTCAAAGTTAAAACACAAAATAGATATAGCCTTGAAGTGATAATAATTTAATTTTTATATTTCGAATCTGATATTAATTATTGAGTTAATTAAAAAAACTGTAAAAACTATGGTTAAGTCGTTTTTCCCATGTCACTTTTTTTTAATTGCTAGCTAAATTTAGATAATTGTTCAGAATTTGCAACAAACATCATTTGGCCACAACGTGTATTTAGTTATATACAACAACGTTATTATGCAATAAACCCTATTTTGAAAAAACTGATGGTTAAGCCATTTTTTCTTTCTATAGTCGATGTAGTTTTATGAATTTTAGTGAATTAATAATTATTTCACTGTATCAATAAACGATTCGATTTTTTTTAAATTTTGCGGGCTTTTATAATACTAATTCGGTTACAAAATATATTAAACAATATTATCACGCATTGATATAAATTATTGAATACTAAAAATATTATGGATAGTTGACGTTAGCGGTGATTTTTTTAACACAAAGTATTTCTCATCTCATATTATCAGCTTAGATTCTATATAAAAAAGTTCAACTATCGTGAACGAATGTTGAAATTAAAAATAAGTTTAAATAAATATTTGAAAATCCCGCATAACTAAATTCACATTTATTATAATTTGGTTGATGATAATCAATGAGCTCAATGAGAACAAGCTGTTTCAGCACATATCCGTGATAATTTATAATAAGGCTCTTCTTAAATCAATATCATTTAATTATTTTTATATATTTCTTTCACTGGCTGTCAGCGTATCGGTTAATGCTTACTCAGTGAGAAACAGGACGGCAAAAACTGTGATCCATTTAAAACATACATTAAATAGCATACGAATTTCAAAGGAACTAATAATTATTACCAATTGTAAATAAGAACTATATCTCAGTAATATTATTAATATTTATAATCTTAAAATGCATTTCTCACAAAAGTCATGGGATACTCAGTGTAAGCAATATTCAATCGAAGTTCAACAAATATAACAAATGTCTCACTCCAAATTTTTTCTTGGTACACAACTCTGTTACGCTGTAACATCGTGCCTCGGGCCAAAAATATCTAATTTGTTGTTATCTTTTTTCATTCTACCTATGGATGTAAACTGCACTTGTAAATCCGTAAAATAAATACGCAACCGCTCTTAACAATCATACTCCACTCATCTCCTCACCACACCATCACTCGCTTACCTTAAAATCTGTAGGTATTGTAGGAAAATAGTCTCAACAGTTTTGCATCACTTCGTTACTTTGGAAAATTTATTGGAATAGATAAACTTCCATGAAAATATATTGACTGTAACGAGAACAATAAAATTGAGACAAACAAAAAATATCCACCAGAAATAAACCCTTTCAAAACTACTATACATTTTGCTAATTTATGCTTATCACATGTCTCAAATTTGAATATTATAGAATATTAAACCTAGAAATAAAATTTAACAAAAGGTTTCTTTATTTAAATTTAAGGGATATTATTGCAAAACAAATAATATCGATATTTGTATGATAATGATATTGATATATATATATAATATCGATACCATATTTCAATAGGGAAACAACTCAAAAAACCTTGTTACAAGATAATGGCGTTTATTTTTGTTGCAGAAATTCTCATTGTAATTTTAAAGCCTTGATTTTGAGAAAAATGTATGTTTCTTTTAGTTTAGTTGAATTCAACAATGCACAATGATATTTTACAGTTTAATAGGAAATTAGCCCAGAAATTTCAGTATATAACTGAATGAATGATTAATCTCAGAAAAGGTTAGCAATTTAATTTTATGACACATTGAAGAAATTTTTGACTTTTTTTTTTGCGGAATTATTAATAGAAGATATTTATACATCGAGTGGCAAAACCTAGAAATTTTGGTGGAAAAAATATCAATATATTATTTACTTTTCACTAAGAGGTAGGTACACCCGATCGATTGTATTTTAGTCGCACATTTGAATACATTTTGGTCATCAATAAAACATTCATTCAAGAAGTATTTTTTACTATTTAAAAGTTATTAATAACAATATTATATAACTACACAATAATTCTAAGAATTTTAATAACTTTCATTACACACATTAATATCACTACAGAGGTTAGTTCGGTACCCTAAATTTTCGCCCATGACTAGGGTTTTATATCGAAAGAAATGCAATGGATACATGCGCATTTATTTTATACACAAAGCTGGTATCGGCGGCTATCGAAGGTAGTTTATCATATTTATGATAAACTATTGAAGTGGTTTTGATACAATAAGTTAACCATCTGAACTGTCAAAAAGTCCTATTTTTTAACAGAACCTCTCTAGGCTGTGTTAACCTTTAGAGTAAGATAGACAATTTTGACAATTAAGACGGCAAACTTATTGTAAAAATTATAATACCTCAATACATAAATACGATAAACTATCCTTGATAGCTGTCGACAGCCACCGATATTAGCGTTATGTATAGAATAGACTACTAGTACCTATATTATGGGTATTGTATCGAAAGAAACATATTGAAATATCGATTCCTTTTTGACGTCTCTACTGACGGGTAACGACCTTATGTGACTTTTATTTACGTAATTTAAGGGAAAATAAATACAAATAAATATTTCCTTATGATAAATTCATTCATCCAGCCTAGCAGCTAGATAAATAATTATAATTATGAATACATACGAAGAAATAGATAAATTTGCAAATATTAAAGCTTACCTACCCACGTATTAATATATATTTAATATTCCATCTTATTAAGGTTTAAATAGTAGTTGAAATTAGTTAATTTAGGATATTAAATAGTTACTAAAAGCGGAATCGTTTATATGAATGATTACTGTTTACTATTTAATTTATTTTATTTACTTAATGTAACAAATTTTCATCAAAATTATCTCTACGCATAGTAGTACTATGCTGGAAAAATGATTTTATTGACGGAATTAAAAAAAACATTCTAATTATTACTCTCTTATTTTTTTCTTATAAGTACATGTATTTAACTAAAAATATTTTTTATTTATATCAAATCAAGCTTCGGTATTGTATTGTATTGCTATTTACTAAAGCATCACGAGTATTGTTTTTCCAGTATTCGATGCATGACAGAGTTTTCTCGCGAGTGTCATCTGTAAGAGTTCTTGGAATTATATTTGACAGTAAACTGACGTTTAGTGGTCATATAGATACCATTTGTAAAAAGGCGCTAAAGATGTTGGGCTTTGTCTTGCGTACTGCCCAGGTCTTTTCGGATGTTACGGTACTAAAAATTCTCTATAACTCCTTAGTTAGAAGCAGACTTGAGAGTGGGTCTATCGTTTGGGCCCCGCATCAGTTGAAGTATGGTCTTATGGTGGAGAAAGTCCAAAAGAAATTTTTGAGACTCCTTTACTTTCGGCTGTATAGATATTATCCGTGGCTCTATCCGACTGATTTTCTCTTAGGAATACTTACATACTGTAGCTTAAAATTTAGAAGGGATCGTTCTTTACCTACATAATTTTTCAGACTTATACGCGGCGTAAATGTGAACTCTGCCATTCTTGGTGGTGTTGGCTTGTGTGTCTCTGATAATTACCTTAGGAATCGAGGGCATCCGTTGTTTGTTCTCCCACGGTGCAGAACTAACCTGCCATTAGTAATGCCAATTGGGAGAGCAATAACCATGTTTAATGAAATCGTTTCGGATATTTATATATTCCACTTACATGAGGGTGAATTTAGGTGGACGTTGTATTATAAGTTTTTAAGATAGGGTCTATCAAATTTCACTCAGTGTGCTTCCACTTCTTTTATTTAATTATTTTGTTATTTTTGTTATTTTATTTTATTTATTTTCTGATTTTATTTCTTATTTTATTACTTATTGTATTATTAACTCACACTTCTCTGTATTTTTATTTTTTTTAAATTATTAACACTTATTTTATGTCATGTCGTGAACGCTTTGAATTTATAATTTGTTATGTTCATTATATGTAAAATAAATAAATTTGATTTGATTTAAATTTGATATGATTTGAATAATAATATCACTACCTGAAAGCAACAGTGAGAAAAAGTGAAAGAAGTTCATTTTGAAAAAAGTATAATCGATTGATGAAAGCTATACCTTCATAATGAATCACTGAGATTTAAAAAAAAACTTAATACCACATTTTAATAGAAAAAATGTCACTGTTGCATTTATTAAAATTATCCTGTAACTTTAAATCAACAGTGAGATAACTGAGATACCCCACTGTTAAAAATAATCATTATAGTGCCCGTACATGTGCATGGATTTACTGTCAGCAATAGTGTGTATATCGCAGCCATAACAAGAAAATTTACGTGTAAACATATTGTATTATCCTACAGTTGACATGATTGCATGCATGAATCAAAAAAAGTTCGGAAGCTTCTGAATTACCCACTGTCAGTAGTAAATCTATGCACGTGCAAAGGGGGTATTATTATCGAATATTAATTATAAACGCAGAAAAAACAAAATGCATATAAATATAACCTAACTATTTAATTTGTATGACGCAAACATTTAAGTTCAAATCTTAAACTCAAACTCTCGAAACTATTATAAAACTTTTGACTTTTCCTACTGTTGCTTTTTAGTAGCGATATGTAGGTACTGTTACGGCTAGGGGTGAATCCATTAATCAACAAAAACTTGCAACGGATATGTATTTATTTGATATAATAGGACTATACTATATCTTCTTCTTTGGCCATATCCGCCCCTTAATAGGGGCATATGAACACCACGCGGCGCCTCCAAGAATCCCTGTCGCTCGCCAGTCTTCTTGCTTCATTCCAGGTCAAACCATCATCCCGTAGATCTGCCGTATACACTCTGTAGATTGTATTCAGCGGCCTTCTAGGACGCCGGAATCCGGTCGGCTTGAAGAACAGGCAAGCCAGGTTGAAGTTCTCTTCTGGAATCCGCAGCACGTGGCCGAGCCAGGTCCAACGTCGCCTCTTCACTTTCAGCGTAATGAGAGGCTGCTTGGTGCGATCTCTTATCTCCTCGTTGCTCTTAAAGTCATACCACCGGAAACCCAGTATTTGTCGCAAACATCTGTTTTCGAAGCTCAGTATACGGTTGCTCTGAGCCTTCGTAAGGTGGCATGCTTCGCTACCATAAAGCAGCACAGTCAGAATGCAAGCGTCGAATAGGTGGCATTTGGTTTAGACCGAGTACAATCGTGAGTCCCAGATATTCCGCATCGAGTTGAATGTTGCTCCAGCCATTCCCATTCGGATAGCGAGCTCTTTCTGCAAAATGCCATCTCCCGTGATGTGTAACCCCAGGTACTTGAAGCTGTCGACGCTCTCGATGTTTTGTCCGTCGCTAATCAGAGGGAAATCTGGACCAAGCCAGGTGATATTACTGTATAGTACATTTTAAAATAATTATTGTATAAATTAAAGGAATAAAATTATGCCGCCTATTCAACGAAAGAATGATATGGTATCCGATTGCCCGGTATCAAAGCTCGTTTAGCGTTGGCTACAAATACAAGCAGACATACTTAGGCTAAATATCTACAACTCAGTTAGGCTAAGTATGAAAAATGTTTATGTTAACTGAACTTCATTATTACATTGTCTTCTTATTTAAGATAACACCCATTTATAAGTTTAGCCAAAATTGGTATCAGTCTAATATTTAAAGTGGAATCAATATAGTGGATGTAAACTATACCTATATAAAGTTTTAACAAAAACATCTCGATTTTATCGTGCATTGTACGGCTGCATAGAAAACATACCCATTCTTATATTTACGAGGAATATGATAAACAAATAGGCGATAAAACATGTCTGGATGGAATTGATATGGTACATTGCGCTTCTGCGTCGCAGCCAAGTGGAAAATTAAATTTAGGCAATGTCTCTCTGTCTTAGTGAGTACATATCTTCTTACATGGATACTGTTCACTAGAACTTTAAAGCTTGTATTTTGGCCAAGTAAGCTAAGCTTTTTCAAAAGCTTACAATAATATATTATTTTGTAGGTCAATTTGATTATTGTATTGTAAGTCTTCTGCCAATTGATATTGCAATAATTGGACGTATATTAAGTATTGGTCAATAATTTCTCACTACGATTTTATTATAAGTAGTTATCTTAATGTGAAACTTATTCATTTAGAATAAAACTAGCCTCCAGATTAAATCAAAAAATACCGCACTAAGTTAGACTTCATATTAATGTAATACATAATAAAAAAAAATACTCTTTCATCATCAGCACAATTATTAATCTGACAACATCTTTTTTTTCACAAAAATAATAATCGTTAATAGCCAATCATTAATATTGCGCACTTTAATAATAATTGAAGTTTTGTTATATTGAGAATTTTTGTAGAAAATCAAATGCGCTTAAATAAAATTAGCACCTCTGTATCAGTGACGAAGAGTGGAGATAGGTTTTAGAGATCTGACATAAATAGTCGACAATAAACTTTGTCAGTCATACTTATTTGTTTTCATTGAATTAATAATATAAATTGCAGATGGTGATCGTAAGTTTTTAAAATTCAATTAAACCCTGCCTAAACTAAACCATAATAGTAGAGGTAGGCTGTGGAAATCCTACAAAAATAGTGGACACTTTTCAGTCATGTTACCCTACATAAACCAAACTATAATAAATTTCTTTCTACAAAATATCTAAAAATATGTATAATTTAATGGTATAATTTCAAATATTTTATAAATAGACAACTACTATCTATGACTTGGTTTACGCAGAGTTTAATTAAATTTTAAAAACTAACCAATACAAAATATAAATTATATTCTTAGTTCAATGAAAACATATAATTATGACTGACAAGCTTTTTTAGTGTGCACTATTTAGGTTGGATCTCAACAATCTACCTCCACCCTTCGTTAAAACTTAGCATATATTATATAATACTATACTCATTACAAAAAAGCGCCATAAGGTGGACACACATTGTTATCACGTAATTAATAACCATAGATGTCTACAGTGTAGTTTTGATACATGTATGGCGTATGTAGATAGTTTACCCGTGATTTGTGATTACCATGGTCTCACGTGACGTGATATTAATGTGTTTCTCCCTCCTTAACGTCTCCAAAACGAAATGTTATTATGTAGGTTTAAGACTTTTCTTACAATTTTGTATGCGTACTTACTTGTAATAAGACTATGCCTTCTTAGAGTAATCACTCATTAAGAACCCCAAATTAAAGAACAGCCTTTAGCCTGCTCATGGCTTGGTCGCTTACTTAAAAACTTATGAGTTTAGAATTTTGGATAGCAAAGAATTAATACGTTGTTTCAAATTTATAACAGTAAAAATACATTATGGTAAGATAGAAATGGGATGAATAATTTATGCAGCAATAATATTTTTTTATTTAAAAGTCATTTATATTGCTTCTTAGGTTTCTGTTAGTATTAAAGTAAACCTGAAGCCTTTGCATTAAGAGCATCTGGTCATTATTATTTACGAGGATCGTATTTAATCTGTAAACTCGAACTACTGTTTTCACCAAAACACAGTCAGGAACAAATCAGAAAGTGACTTAGTTCAGTGGCGTAGAGGATTTAAACATCCGAAGAAATGTGCAAAAAAGTAAAAGGTTTTATGTTGGCAGACAGGTTACTGATATTATAAGAGAATAGACAAATAAATAGGCACTCGCCATAACATCGTGTCATGTAAATGTTACATGTTCATGCTTAGTGTGAGATGAGTTTCGCATGTTTCAACAGTTGGTGTCTTTTTATACAACCAAAACGGATAATGAGGCAGACAAGAGTAAATACGTAATATTATAATAGTTGTAAGAATATTATTGAATATTACTTGTACTTTTTAAAGACTGATATCAATGATATCATATATATATAACTCCATTAAATTCCCAATACGTTATCATTGTTCCCAGAATGGACGATTTTACACCCCTTGAGTGTAGTATTTTTATTATTTATAATTACTAATGATCTATTATTAGGTTTTGACGATTTATACGCTTATCGAGTGATTATTAGCGATAAGGTAGGGTTTTTATAAAAACTTCAGCTATTCATAGTTTGTTTATGAATGTTTTTTATTGTTAACCTTGACTTAATAGGTAGGTGATAAAGCTTTTACCTACTTTATTGTATTGATTTGTTATATAAGTTAGAGTTAAAAGTATTCGTTCTCAGTGTGTATTTGCTTTTTGGTGAGTGTACACAGTGTCTAAAGATGCCGAAAGGCGAAACCCGGGTCGCAAAAAAAATATTCAAATGGAATAGTACAAAACTTAAATTTATTAGAATTCAAAGGTTTTATGTTGGTAGATAGACTACTAACTGACAGTTTAACAGATTAGCACAATAAATATGCATCTCGGCAGGTACCTACAGCTTAAACAGACTTACGAGGTTTTAATAGTAAGGTGACAAATAAATGTATAGTTTATTATTGACTTATTAAATCGATAATAAAATGAAATAATTACAAGATAAAAAGAACTTTTTATATAAAACATTTTTAAATTTTCTGTTGAATTATTATGTTCAATATGCTCAAACTTGTACTCGATATGAAGTAAATAAAAAACAAACAAACAAAATAGATAAATAATGTCATTTTTACATTTCATTTCGATTTCCATAGTAACGCACGTATATATTAATTAATAATTTAGTTGCTAGGACCACCCCTTTAGCAACCAATAATTTACTGTTTACGGATTTTTCTGAAATAACTTTCCATACAAAACAGAATTAACTGAAAATGAATTCAATTCTGCTTAAAGATAGCTAAAAGTATTAAAAGAATGCATTGGCATCGTGTTCTGATATATTCTAAAAGTTTCAAATGTCTATCTAGTCGGGAAGTTAGTTAAAAATCGATTGCAAGATTTGTACTGGATAAACAACTACCGGACAAACAAGAATACGAGCTAAGAAAAAAAGTGGTAAAATACAATTTCATGACTTCATGCTTTCACACACACTTTCTATAGAATACCTAAAAATATACTTACATAATTAATTAATTATGTGTGTTTTTTTTATTCTTAGTACATCACTGTAAGTATTTACGTCTGAGACGTTCATTTGGTACGGCCTTACCATTTTGATAAAGGTTTACTGAAACAAAGCGCCAGAGACATAAAATCTTTGATGCCGCATAATGTTTGAACGGCGTACTAAAAGTTACTTAGTGAGTAGCAACAAAGGGGCTTCGTAATAGCAATAATTAAAGAAACAGAAATAATTTTACGACGCGGCCGATGTTTTGGCTGAAAATACGATGTCTTTGGGAAAACTTCTGACATAGTTTCATTCAGAAAGTGTTGTTTAATATGGATTCTTTTATAAAGTAAGATAAGATAATATACTTAGGACTTAAAACACAATAAAAATTAATTAAATTATTTATTATTCAAGAATGAATATAGCAGGGTTGGCGAACTTTTTTACATACGCGTGCCAAAATTTCCCAAATATTATTTTTTGACTGTCTGGCGTGCCGAGCAGTTTTTCGAGTAGTTCGAAAATAAAAAAATAGTTGTAAGAATACTATTAAAAATTAAAAAAAGTTAAGTAATCGAGTTCTTGAGTACTACTATAATACCTACTTAGTTTGGTTCTTTACGCAAAAATCGACGCCAAAATTGGTCGGATCAGATGAAGCATCCTCTCCGCGATGTAACTTCCCCCGCCGCCTAATGAGGTCAGTGCTATAATATCTTTATATGTGACGCATAAAACCTAAGGACCGATCAATGCAATTTAAATTAATTATAATACTTATTCTTGAAGAGTACTTATGTGCCTGTTATTTTTTATAGGTACAATGCGATCAGTTATTTATGTATGAATTTCGTCGTTTCCGTTTGTGAAATTAAATTAAAGTTCCATTAAAAAACCGAAGAAAATAAACATTTTTATAATTTTATAATATATATTTAGGACATTTAGGTACTTACTTGTAAAACTTTTTGTAAAAACAAATATTTTTTTTAAATTATACTTACTTATTTTTTTCTCTGCAGCATTACTTTAGCGTGCCATGCAAAATCATCTCGCGTGCCACTAGTAGCACGCGTACCATAGGTTTGCCATCCCTGGGATATAGGTACAAAATACTTTTATTAAATGTAAATAATCATTTCTTTTCTAACAATTTTCGTAATTTGATGCTTTTTATAATGAAAATATAATATGTAAAACGATCAGAAGTGATGTTAGAATTATCATTAGTAAACTTTTGGTTTATTGAAAAAAGGAAAAGGAGTCATCTAAAAGAAGAGCCGTTAGATTATTTAAACACGTGTTGCCGCCGATTATGTTATCGTGTTATGTTATCGACGAGCTCTTGTTGTCGGACAGTACTATACGACCCAAAGAGGTTGAACGGTCTTTAATATACCACCATGTATTTCCGATACAATATCTCACGGTAAAGTGTGATACGGCGAACACAAAAAATAACCTACCGTTAAAACTAACTAGTTAAAAACGTAATAATTTCCCACTGTTATTGTTTTCTTATATTGTCGTAGAGCTATCTAACAAGATTGATTCATTACATATTTTTTAATTAAATTAACTCCAGAGATAAACCATATAGACAGACGTCTTATGTATGAAATATCTAAAAATATATCTTATAATATAAAAAGCTAGCAAAACCATAATAACTCTCTGTCTTTTTATTACCATAGTTACTTTTGCCGCGCGGACGGGAGTAGAGTCGGACGACGCACGCACCGCCCGTGGAGATGCCGGTTAATGACAGGCAGTTATTTGAGCAAGCGTTGCTTATTAGTGCCTTTGAGATAAGTAAGTGCGGGAACTAACGTAGAATTTATGGTTCGTGAGATATGGCGTTGGAAGTCGCACCATAGCGCCAAAACACTACGCCCGGTTGGTGAGGGATTGTGAATCACGAGAACCGTACTGCATCAAGTCTGCTCATAGAAAAATACTCAAAAAGGATGTCATAGACAGAATATAATCAAGTAACATCACTAACTTATATTTTACCACGTTTTTCTTAGCTCGTATTCTCGTTTGTCCGGTGGTTGTTTATCCAGTACAAATCTTGCAATCGATTTTAACTAACTTCCCGACTAGCTAGACATTTGAAACTTTTATAATATATCAGAACACGGTGCCAATGCATTATTTTAAATCTTTAAGTAGAATTGAATTAATTTTCAGTTAATTATCGGAATTATATTCGAAAGAAATCCTTAATCCAATCCACTATTATTGGTTGCTAAGGGGGTGGTCCTAGCAACTAAATTATTAATATATACGTGCGTTACTATGGAAATCAAAATGACATTTCAGTATTCTATATTATTTGTTTGTTTGATGCAAAATACCAAAAAAATGATTTGTTGACAATTATTGCCTTATTTTGTCCTAAATTATTAATACATAGGATTGTCAAGTTTATATGATTCAACAGAAAATTTAAAAACGTGGTATTTAAAAAGTTATTTTTATCTTGTAATTATTTTATACAAGACTAAAAATACTTGAATATAGATTTAGGAATAATATAAGATTATTCATTAAAACAATTAAATCATGAATCGCGAATCAAAAGATATTTAAATTGAATGGGACTATAATATAGAATCTATAGTCAACGCCTTCCACTGCATTTATTCCATACACAAGGCTGCTATCGGCGGCTATCGAGGATATTGTATCATATTTATGTACCTATTAAGGTTTTATGACTGTTACAATAAGTTAGCCGTCTAAACTAGAGAATCCAATCCCGAGCCAAAATTCTGATCCCGGGATTCCGGGATTACAATTTGACAATCTCGGGATTGGCATTTTTTTCGATTGTTAATATAAAATTTTTATATTTACAAATAACATTGATAAAATCAGTCAAAAATAAATCTAGTATAATTTATACTATTTAAGACATTTATTGTTAATATTGTATACGTTCAATCTAGGAAATACACAAGTTTAATGGAGAAAATAAGATTGTAATACAAATAATAATGTGAATTTAATATGAGAATGCTGTTTCTGATAGTAAAGACATAATGAATGGATTAGCGAGATTTAAAATAGTAAAGCAAATAATCATGGTGTACTTATGGCCTTTCCGCTTCATAAATCTAATTAGTCAGCCAAATATGAAACTGCCGTAAAACGTATGATAGCATGGTGGAATTACTTTGTTAAAAGTGCGAAGCATTGTTTTTTCCAATCTTTCTCATTTTTAATAATTTATGTGAAAAAATAAAATGAATCGGCAACCTACACATGGGTATAAATCAAACTTCATTCAAACCTAGTTTATTTCTAATGTAGTTATATTTTTATTAAAAGTATTTTCTCTGTTATATTTTCGCTTTTTTCCATAAAAATTGATAAAAAAATCAATCCCGAAATCCCGGGATTATGTTTATCAATCCCGGGATTCATAGGTATCGAAAATAGCTCGGGATCCCGGGATTGGAATCCCTAGTCTAAGCTGTCAAAACTGGCGATCTCGCTCTAAAAGTTAACACAGCCATGATAGTTGCTTTTAAAACATAACACTTTTTGACAGTTTTGATGGTTAACTTATTGTAACAGTTAACTGTCTCAATAAATAAATATGATAAAGTACTGTCGATAGCCGCCTTATCTATAAAATAGCTTTGCAGATCCTGATATTATTTATAATTTTGTTATTTTATTTGACAGATCTGATATATTTTTTTTATTAATGATTAAAAGTTGGAAAAACGCTTCACTGTTTATAAAGACAATGTCTCAGTCTTTTTGTAATGTTTGCATTAGTTATATTCGATAGATACGTAATGAGTAATCACATTAAAATAATATTTAAGATTTTGGTATAATTGAACGACCGATTTGAACTGTTTTGAGGCCCCTTTTTAAACATTTTGACGAATCAATTGCGTCAACTGCGTTAAAGAAAATCGTTCTTGTATATATGTAATATATATATCGACTTCTCCAAGTCAACATAGCATAAGTAACATTAAAACAACAAAATTACCAGATTTTGAGTTAATATGAGGTTAGGTTTACAAAAAAAATATCTATAGACTGGCAAAAGGGCGTTGTTCATAGATGATTGCAAACAATGTTACGATTTTCCAATTTGAGCGTAAGTCATAACCCTACAGACAGCCAATAAAAATTAACGTACCTACCACTAACGTAACGTACCAAAATTAAAATGATTATAATGAAATATAAACAAAAGCGTGAAAAAAATAATGAAAAGAAACGGTTTTTTCTTTATGAACTTTGTATTTTTTTCTTGGACAGCCAAAAGGAATTAAGTGATTTAAAAACTTTAATTGCAAATAAATAAATAAATTAACTCTACATACCTACTCCAAAATAATATTATTCTACCAAAAATGAAACAATCTCCAATACTATGAAAGAAGTTGTTCTCATTAAGATGACATTTTTCCACTATTTTACAACGTTTTTATTAGCTCGTATTCTTGTTTTTCCGGTGGTTGTTTATCCAGTACAAATCTTTCAATCGATTTCTAACTAATTTTCCGACTAGCTAGACATTGGAACTTTAAGAATATGTTAGAACACGATGCCAATGCATTCTTTTAATACTTTTAGCTATCTGTAAGCAGAATTGTATTCATTTTCAGTTAATTCTGTTTTAAATGGAAAGTCATTTCGGATAAATCTGTAAAAAGTAAAAGACTATTATTGGTTGCTAAGGGGATGGTCCTAGCAACTAAATTATTAATATATACGTGCGCTACTATGGAAATCAAAATGAAATGTCAAAATGACACTTCAGTATTCTATATTTGTTTGTTTTTTATTTACTTCATATCAAGTAAAAGATTGAGCATATTAAGCATAATAATTCAACAGAAAATTTAAAAAACGTTGTATATAAAAAGTTCTGTTTATCTTGTAATTATTTCTTCTCCTGAATAATAGCGATTTGTCACTAACGCCTTTTTGGCTTGGAAAAGTCGATATAAATTTCGAGATAATAATGTAGTCTAAATGTTGTGTGATTGATGCAAAATGCTGTGAAAATGAACGTAATAATAAATAAGACCACTACGTTATTTAGTAGATTCAATGCTTACTAATGTACATAATATTCATACAGCACCGCATTGTAATTTTAGACTTATCGCCGCAAAACCTTGTAATTATCGTTGCGAGGCCAGTGTTTTGTGGTCTCCCAAAGCTTGCAGAAGGATGGCCTTAAATCAAGCAAAGTGTTGAGCATAATGCGACCGCCCTAGATGCCTTTCGTCAGTACTTTTGTCATTGAAGGCGAGGCCTGGTAAGACGGGGTAAGAAAACTGAGTCACAAGTAGTCCAAAATTGTGCGGTTGAAATTCTTAGAGGGTAGTTATTTTAAGCGATGCTATGAAGGTCTTCGTAAATACTGCAACATATTATATTTAGTACCTTAGTACCTACAAAATAAGTTGTATATAATATTTGTGTGTAAGATTTTATTATTTTCATTATGGTTGTCAAAGAAAAATATTAAGTAATATTGCAAAACAAAAATCAGATACCTACTTGAATGATAATATTATATGAAAATAATGCATTGTTAATTTAATTTTAATAATTATATTGTATTTGATTATTCAAAGTTCACGAACATTAGGATAAAATTATCAAAATACAATAATAGTACATAGAAAATTACCTGGTGAATTAATAAATGGGTTAAAAATAATAATAAAAGAGTACAATAAAATAACAATAAGAAAATGTGTATGATTAAAAATGGATATTATAATTATATAAACTAATATTTTAAATAAACCATTTCTTTTATTCAACGAATAGTTAACAAAATTACGCAAAAAAAATGTAAAATTCCATAATATATTGAAAATATATAACTTGAAAATACCTGAGATATACCAGATATATTAGAAAAATTCACATTTGAAAAAAATACGACGCCTGACTGGGATTGAACCCGTGTATTAACTACTGGCATCTAATAATAATTATTCAATTTATCATTATATCTCTTACTAATTAATTCAAATTGTGTATGTTCAATAATATAAATGTAATGTTACATTTTCAAATCTTGTGAATTTTTGCAATTATAGCAAGTTCAACTAGACGTTATAACTTAATATTTGGCGAGAGCATGGCGTCGGTTAGTAATTAATGCGATTAATATTCCTTGATTTAATACACAAAAACCGATAGTCAATTATAATACAAGTTGATAAGCATTTCATGTACGACCTATTTGTTTATATTATCGAAATTCATTTAGCTGAATTGGTTTAAGCATATTGGCGCGATACCAGTTGATATACGGGTTCGAATCCCGTCAGGCATCGTATTTTTTCAAATGTGATTTTTTCTAGGGGTATATTATATCTAAAATTATTTATATTTAATATTTATTAAAGTATTTATATCCTAAGTTTCCCCTATTATAATATAAGATAGCTCATCCAGTCTTCTAGATAACTCAATAGTACGAGCCCAGCGACTGCATTACCATTTTTTTTAATGAAAATTGTTTTCACGAGGCAAAAATATATATTATATATTACTTAACATACATACATTATATCATTATATACAGTTGTATCATAAAATCTTTTAAGTAGATTGAAAATAATATTATGTAAAAAGTCATAGTATATTTCCGTGGTGATTCAAATTTTAATAATGAAAGCTCAAAGTCAATTTTCAAGTACAATACCATTTTGGTAGAGTCTAAGTTGAGAAGGGTTTCTTAGTATTAATTTGAACCAGAGGTATTTTATTACATCTTTAGGTACCGTATTTTCCTTATTATTAATAGTGATAATTATTAGGGATCCCGAATTTCCATATTACTCGCTGTGAAATTGTATTTGATTTCGTTTTGAGAACTTATTGTAAAAGCTTTTATTTATTTTCGATATAGTATTATCTGATACGAGCTTAAATGAAAATTTTCTCCAAACATTATACTAAGCTACTAAATCTATGTAGTGGTCAATATTAAATAATCTGAAATAATAAACTTTATTTTTATTCAACATATACCTCAACATTTTAAAACACTCAATCCTCATGTACACTGACCATATTCGACCATGTCCGATCCTAATAGGATCATATGGGCCTCCACAGAGTAGAGGTTTGTATAAACAGATTTTGTTTTTTACGACCAATGAATGTCGGCCATTTGCTCAACTTATTAGGTCCATACCCTGACTAACACACAAATTGAAAAACAATATGTGTACTTGCCAGACCCAGGATTCGAACCTGAGACCCACGGCGTGATAGTCCAACGCTTAAGCCACGCGGCCACCGTGGGTGTCTTTTAAAGATAATTAACTTAAGTATTAAGTTATTTTAAAGATAATTAATTATCGTTATATAACTGAAAACATATTTGAATCTAATCTTTAAATACAAGTAAGGATTTCAAATGTTTTGATTTAGGTTGTTTCGTAGAATAGAGCAAAACTTAATAGTAATAATATATTTTTAATTATAGGAAATAATTCACTATAATAATATGTAGGTACGAAAGTATAATAAGAACCAATTTTTCACTATATTCCATTTTTAGAAAAAAAATTATTTTAAAATTAGTCGAAACGGTATATTTTTTTAGAGAGAGTTTTTCCGTAAGGCCTTAAACGGAGGTTGTATAAACAGACTTTTGTCTTTACAAGAAATAATTGTTAGATACGTCTTTTTCAACCTATTAAGTCCAAATAGCACACTGTTATTTTTTTATTTACCGGACCTGGGATCCAAAAACGGGATTCACGACATTATAGGCCAAAACATTACAACTCAGTTATCGTGGGGAGATAACGAAACTTTTTTTGTACTTAATTTAATTTCACTTTCGATACAACAAATATAATCTGTTAATTATAGAGGGTTATGGAATTGATTTTTAACTTATTGAAAGGGGCTCGGGATAACATCAAGTTTTCTTGCTCCAAAAAAACCATGCCCGGGATAAAGAAGCGCACATTGGTAAAATGACGCAAATTTCAAACAAAATCTAAACTTGCTTTACTTTGGTCATTCAATCATGATAACAATAATTATTATTCATCGCTTCACAGGTGTTATCGATATAATATTATTACAAAAAAAATATATTAAAAACTATAATTTTGGTATAATTGGTGACATTAAAATATTACCATTACATTTCCTACCTCACTTGTATACATAAATACGTGTGTACTTTGTAACATAATTCTTTTATTAATATTTATAATTTAACTATGTACTTAATTAGCTTTTTTGATATCAAATTATCGATTTTACATTTTTTAAATATTATTTTGTAAAAAATACGTACTAACGTATAAAAAAGTCTTTTGATAGTGAGTAGAGAATATTTGAAATTAGTCTCTTGTATATAAATGCCATTTCATCTAAAGAAAAAATTCATTTATTTATATTCTACTTAATTTGAGTCGTAAATAAATGAAATACTCATTTAAAAATTTCAATTTAATTTATTATAATTAAAGTCTTTATTTTGTTTTTAAATTTGATTTAATAGAAAAATTGTAATATAATATGAAATAAATATTTTTTTACCAGCTACTAGAATCACTAAATGAAATTGACTCGACGTCTGGTGAAAGCTTTGCCAAAAAGCTTAAGAGGACAGCTTTTGTCTTTTCCTTCATGAAAAGGAAATAATGGGTAAAAGAACAAGTATCTAGAGGTAACATTCTAAGTATGCACAGGCACAGTGGCTTTGCTCGAATACTTAAGGGAAAATGTACACCTAAAAATAAAATATTGACGACTTAACTATTTCATCTAACATTTTAACGCCACTGTTTTGAATCTTGCACGCTTAGGTATAATTTATATAGGTTTCTATATTAACAATAAAATTTTTGTGATTACGAAATATTTGTCTTTTGATTAGCATTGTGATTTGACTATTTCTAAGAAGAACAAAACACAGTATTTATTTTAAATTATTGCCTTTTCGCGTGTGTTTTTAATCAATTATAACTCAAAAACTACAAGACTAATAAAACGAGATTTTACAGCCTATCAAGATGCATTTCTGATATCAATTTCATTTAGTTAGCGGTTGCAAAGATAAAACTTTTTGAAAAATTCGCACTTGCAATATTGCATCACGAGTTGGTAAATTAGTGATCAGACTTTAGCGATAAAGTGAGGTAATGGTAAAGTGGCGCGTGCCAACATTGATCCGTTGTCTATCGCGTGTGTATACTCGAGATCCCAGTTGAGATGTTAAAGTCAGTCTAACCAGGTGTTGGGCCTATCGAACCGTCCAGCTTGGTCGCAACTGGGGATTCCAATCCCGGAATCCCGAGCTATTTTCGATACCTATGAATCCCGAGATTGATAAACAAAATCCCGAAACATTCAGGATTGATTTTTTTTTATCAATTTTTATGAAAAAAAAATGAAAACGAAAATATAACAGAAAAAATACCTTTAATAACAGATAACTACATTAGAAATAAACTGAGTTTAAATGAAGTTTGATTTATACCCATGTGTAAGTTGCTGATTCATTTTATTTTTCACATAAATTAATAAAAATGAGAAAAATTGAAAAAAACAATGCTTCGCACTATTAAAAAAGTAATTCCACCATGATCTCATACGTTTTACGGCAGTTTCATATTTGGCTGACTAATTAGATTTATGAAGCGGAAAGGCCATAAGTACACCATGATTTTCTTTACTATTTTAAATCTCGCTAACCCATTATTTAAGTCTTTACTATCAGAAACAGGAATCTCATATTAAATTTACATTATTATTTATATTACAATATTATTTACTCCATTAAACTTATGTATTTCCAAGATTGAACGTATACAATATTAACAATAAATGTCTTAAATATTAAAAATTATACTAGATTTATTTTTGACCGATTTATCAATTTTATTTGTAAATATATAAATTTTATATTAACAATGGAAAAAAATGCCAATCCCGGGATTATCGAGTTGTAATCCCGAAATCCCGGGATCAGAACTTTGGCTCGGGATTGGATTCCCTAGTCGCAAAAAAGATCAATAATAATGCTTTTAAATATATTTTTTTTCGACCATGTCCGATCCTAATAAGATTTATGGGCCTCCACAGAGTGGAGGTTTGTATCAACAGATTTTTTTTTCGTGAAATGGATATCAGCCACTTACTCAACCTATTAGGTCCATACTCTGACTCATTCAGAAAAACTACTGAAAAACAATATATTGTATGTTGTGTAAATTGCTGTTAGTATTGCTTTATTTTTGTATTTCCATATAATATATTATAAATTAATTTATTTTTGTCAATTTTCTGTGCACCTCTCTTTCATGGGCACTTTTGAGGTAAATTAAGTCTCAGTAAACTCAGTCAAAGTATATTTGACTGCTTGACGACCTCAGTCTTGGACATCTGCTTCTAAGAATATTCCTAGCATTAAACAACTGCTGATGCTTCACATCAAAACGTTGGGCATCGTGATACGCTTGATTAAGACCGAGTGTGGTACGGAGGACGAGTCAAGTGTCTTACTTACGTACATGTCTAAATACACTGATTGTATATTTATAGAAATGAAACTACTTGATAGATTCAACCATTGTCAATATTATTGATTTAAAAAAGTCAATTCAAATCAGTCTATTTCTACGCTTGCGTAATTTTTATTTCCGTATTTTTTGCAGTTAAGAATTAAAAAATAAACAGAATTTTAGCTTGAAAAATTTTTCTACTTTAGATAAATACAAACAGTTTGGTTTGATCTAACATTGTGTAGATTATGTAGAATGAATGATATATAAGGTAAAATTGTAAATGAGAAACAATGATAGACCAACGCTACTTGAGAACTATATTATTATGTATATATAGAAGCCTTTTGAGACGACATTCCACCCCTGTCTCGACGAGATTGTGGCCGCCCAAAGAACCTTACCACCCTTAAATACCGCCCCTTCGTTGCTTCAGGTGTATTGCTTTTAATTTTAAACTTCAATCTATTCTGGAGCAATTTAACAGATTTTATTTATGTTATTTTTTATAATATAAAATGTTTCTGAGGAGTTTCCATATTCCTATGTCCGTCGTAATTAATATGTCACCTCGTTGTATAGAGCATAATGCGTGGACGAGACGTTAACCCAAGAGGTGCAGGCTCGATTCCTGCCGGGTGGCATACTTTTTTCAAAAAGATTTTTTCTATTGGTTATAATATACTTTTTGAGAAGTGTTTTTCAAAATTATGTATGTTCAATAATAAGAATGGTACATTCTTAAATCTTGTGAAATATTCGTTGAATAAAAGAAATAGTTAATAAAAAAAAACATTGTTTGAAAGATATTATTTTTAAGCTAAGTATTTTGTGTCTTAATAAAATTACAAACACCCACATATATTTTGAATCTAGATGGTAGAGCTTCTGACTATAAAGCAATGAGTCACAGGTTAGATTCTGGGGCTGGACAAAATAACTAATACGTGTTGTTCTGTTTTCTTCTTAACACCAGGCCACAAAGTTCAATAACAGTAGTGTCGGGGGACACAACATCATTAGTAAAACAATCACATAAACATCTGGGGTTTAAGGAAAACCTAATAATAATGTATTATGATATCAGTGGAAATCAAACGTGGAACCCTGGATGAAAACCAACAGCATTATGCATTCAACCACGATGCCTGCCGATAGTTTGAACCAGTGTACAAGGGTTGGTAAAACGTCTTATGGCCACCATTCTTTGTAATTATTAAATTACATTAATAATTATTGTCATATTATAGGTAACGAATAATTCACAAGATTTAAGAATGTAACATTCTAATTATTAAACATACATAATTATGAAAACATCTGAGTTATATACTCTGCAATTAAGTTGAAGACCTGTAGCTTAATAGGTTAAAGCATATTAGCGCGGTACTAGTGAATATGGTGCAAATCCCGTCAGGCTTCGTATTTTTTTTAAATGTGATTCTTTTCTAGTGGGTATATCTGAGGTATTTTCAATATATGGAATTTTACATTCTCATGTCTTGTGAATAAATCGTTTATTAAAGGACATGGTTTGTTAAAAACATTAGTAAATATAATGTGCATTTTTAATCATACACAATTTCTCATTGTTATTTTGTTTTCCTCTTTTATTATTATTATTTTTTACCTATGTTTTAATTCACTGCGTAATTTTTCCATATAATATATTATGATTTATCTTATGTACGTGAATCTTATGTAATCCCGCGGGGTGTCTTACTTTTTTTAAAAAGATTTTTTCTATTGGTTAAAATATATTTACTCAGTGTTTTCAAAATTTATGTATATAAAATAATACTATTATGGTCGATTATCGAAAGCTCACATTTTCAGAAAGTAGCTTCCCACAGTCCATATGTTAATGTGACTGTGTGTATGTTTATGCTAAGGCTGTCTTTGTTGTGCGGTTTAATTAGGGATCTGCAATACCACTGCGTTACCTTCGAAGCCTTCCCAGTACTAGTGGCAAGGCTCCGTTTTCGTTTATTCAACCAAACTCGTTTCACGACCGCCAGACGGTGAACTTCTCCACTTCAGTTCGCCTCTAAATCAATGGGGTACTCAATGTATTTCAGGATCATTTAAATTGATGGCGTAAAATTCCAATGTACATAATATACTAACAGATAAATGGGAAGATATACGTATCCATATATTTCGTAACTTTAACATACTGATGTACCTTATTGCTTTATATTAGTCTAAACGCATATTTATAATATTTTAAAATAATTTATTTTAAAAATGTTAGAGAATTAGAAATCTATAAAAATTATTATGTAGCTATTACTATTTTTATTGCATTTATTTTAGAATATAATCAATATTATAAACAAGCTGAATTACCTACATGACTTCAAACGAGGTCACTTCGGTGATATTTATTTACGTAAACAAAACATTCTTAACATAAAAGATCTAAATTCAAGACGTTCATATTATGAGATTTACATTATAAAAAATATTACCCTCACAAGAGCGAAAAAGAAAATATATAATGATAATAATAAAAAAAAATAATAAGTACAATTTTATACAGAAAAATAAAATATCGAATACAAAATATACAGCACGTCACTGAAAATGTCTTCGTCATTAGGGAGCGCATTGACTAGTCTTGCACCCCTCGCTTATGGTGCCTGATGGGCTTGACACGAGGAAACGGTTCCGATACAGAATAAATCATGGCTGCGACCACGTAGGTAATAATTGACAGGCACATGTAAATTTAAATTCTTTAGGACACCAGGATTGGAAGCCATCCCTTGCGATATAGGTATATATTTATCATAATTATAGAAAGACCAACGGTAAAATGATGGAGACGATGGATTGTGTGGATAAAGAGTGAGGAACTCCATCAAACTATAAAATGATAGATAAAAAATGGTGGCCGACCTCCGATAGAAGATGGAAAGAAAAATAATTCAAAAGTAAATTAATAATTAAATTTAATTATCAGTGAGAATAGTAAACTTTAAATTCACAAAATAACGTCCGCTCAAACACAGGCACACGTGATTGGAATATATCAATATTTTAAAGAATGTAATCGAATATAAAAATCATCCTCTAAATTGGTAATACCAAATACTGGGCTTAAATTAAATATATTAATTAATTAATTAAAATATATTTGAACTGATTTCCAAATTTTTGGAATAGTTAGTTAACAAAAAATATATCAGTATTGTGAACAACGGTAGAGACTTCATTTCCAATCCATCCAAGTAGGAAACATACGCATTGAAAGATTTATTATAATATAACTTTCAGCTATAACTTCTAAGTACACCAAAGGCTGTATAAATTGTATATTCATTATATACCGCAACGAAGAAATAAAATAATTTTTGGCCCTGTTTTGTTATAACTAAAATATTGAAACGCGAGAAGGCACCTAAATCGTATTGAAATATGATACACTTAGAAATTTTCAATAAATAATATTCAGCCTATCGATTTAAATAGAATTATTGGCTTATTAAAGGTTCGCATATTTGGGTATGAGCTTTAAAGCTCCTGACTTATGAGGTACACCCTTTTCAGTAAGCTTTTGATTAGACACCTCTATACAAAGAAGCTCGTTGGATGGCATAATGTAACACGCAAAGGGTTAGCTTCGAACTGTGTTGATTTATCAATATGTTTTTAATTTAAAGCCGACAGATTCAATTTAATTGCTAATTTAAGATTTCCAGTGGATATATATAATATTTGCCTTATGAAATAAATTTTACGTAAGCAGGCGTATATCAACATATTATTATTATAAGAGTATGTACTAAAATAATCATAAGTAAATAGTTACAACTTAGAAATAATGTACAAAATCGTAGTGTGATGTTGCTGTATGTATGAACATATTAAATATTATAATCATTATGCCATACATTTGAATGTATGTGTTCAATGAATTTGAGAATTTCTAAGTAATATTTATAACTTGGCAGTTTACATACAGCATTATCAATGTTGGATTAGTGCGTTGAGCGACCATCTTTTTATAAATACACAGCAGTCGTGGATTTGAACCCGCAGCTGGTCAAAACATTAATGTATGTTGTCTTTTTTCAATATATGTTTGATCCAATGCAAGTATCTAATAGTAGCGAGGAGTGGAGGTAGGCTGCTAAGATTCGACATAAATAGAGCACACTAAACTTAATTAGTCATACTTATTTGTTTTCATTGAACCAAGCTTTGCAGATAATGCTGGTTAGTTTTTAAAATTAAATTTAACCCTACCTTAGCTGAACAAAAATAGTGCACATTTTCACAGTCATACTTATTTTTTTCATTATTTCGTTTTATATTATTACAGATAGTGTTGGTTAGTTTTTTTAAACTCATCTCTATAAAATATCTAAAATTATGTATGGTTTAGTGAATTTTATTTAGATGCTTTATAGATAAATGAATATTTCTCTACTATTATCTTCTATGACTTGAAATAGACAGGGTTTAATTGAATTTAAAAAAACTAACATATACTATCTTCAGATTATTATAACATTAGTTCAATGAAAATAAATATGTTTGACTGACAAAGTTTCGTGTGCACTATGTATGTTGGATCTTAACAGGCTACATCCACCGTTCGCCACTGACTTCGGACTACCAACTACTAAAAACTAAAAATAGTTAATACAATTTCCACTCTTAAGGGCATACATCGTAATCTACTTAAATAATTATGTTGACCTATTTTTAACACATATGATGACCGAGTGGTTGACGCGTCGACTTATAATGATGTGGGTTCCGTACTCGAATCCCGGGTGTGGAATTTGCCACATATCGTTTTTCGCGGACAAATCGTACATTAATCCAAAGTATTTATTTTTTATGGATGTCCTAAAGTTTAATAATATATACGATCAGTTTATATCTTGTAATTAGTTTAAATAATTAAATTGTACTGTCTCTCAGGCTCCAATAAGTTGTGTGTATTATTTTTTCATTTTTTTATTATCATTAGTAATTGAGTAATTTTATTGATCTATTTCTGTTGGAGTGATATAACTAGTAGGTACTAGATGAATTGTTATATTATTACCTACCTATTATGGCCACATAATATTTACTTTTATAGTATAAATATACAATAATTGTTGTAGGTATATTGTCTATGGGAACCAGTCTTACCAACATAATAAAGTTATCTGTCATTACGTTTCTCACAGACAGCATATTCCTTACATTTTTATTATTAATTATTCTCCTTTACCTTTTTATAACACTATTGTCCTTTGTAGCTTATTGGCCAATAACTATTATGTCATAATACTGTTTTATAAATAAATTGGTACACTTATCATAAAAGAAAAATAAATAAGAATGAAATATTTTAATTATTAAATAATATCGAACTTGAAAATATTAATTTAAACCAATTAAAATAGCTTTTTTACATAATTTTCCTGTTCATATCTTCATCTTCATCGTTCAGGCTTCCATATAGTGGAAGTTTGTATTAACAGATTTTGTTTTTATGAGAAATGGATGTCAGACACTTGCTTAATCAATTAGGTCCATACTCTGACTTAGACATAAATTGTAAAACAATATGTGTACTTGTCATACCCAGGATTTGAACCTGGGACCCACGTCGCTATATGCCGATGCTTAAGCTCTGCGCTCATTGTGTGTGTCATCATTTACACGTTTATAAAATATAATGATGTATTGTTGTTTGATTTAATAAAACGCATTTTTTTGTAGTAATTTCACTTTTAAAGATGGTTGCGTTTTATAACAATCAAACCACAATACAATGCAGTTCCACCAGACAGTTAACAAAATAAAAGAAATATGATGAGACATAAAATATGAAATAGTTTTATTAAATCGACTATAGAAAGGAAAATAACGTAACCCTTAGTTATGTAAACCAGGTTTCATTGGATTATAACGCTGTACACAACTAAATAAAAGAATTAAGCTGCAAATGCCGTTTTATTATTTAAATTTAACAAACAATTTTTTATAAAAAGAAGGAAAGGAAGAGGAGAAAAACGACTTAACTATCATTTCTGTTGGTTTTTCTTTAATAAACTCAATAATTAATATCAGATTGGGATTATAAAAACCAAATTATTAATTTTCATGCGTTTCACGATTATATCTATTTTGTATTTTAATTTTGACGCAAAAATCATAACAAAAACGTTTTTGTACCTCCTGTAAAATTTAATTTGTATATTATATTACGTCATTTTTCCTTTCTACAGTCGATAGTATATTAATAGAGTATACTAAGCTACTTCAACATTATTGTTTAAATTAAAAATATTACGTAAGTTAGCCCAATTTGAACATTTCAAAAATTGTCTGTTATGCATTTAAAAAAATGCAAGAAGCTCTTCTGCTTTTACCCCACTCATTTATGTTATAGTCACTGCATAAAAAATAGTTTATTAAATTACAGAAAAGCTCGTTATCAAAAAAATATTTTGTTTGCTCTATGTAGGAGTAAAAGTATTATAATATCACGTTACTTTGTGACACCAAAAAAACATAAATTTAAGTAGTTTTGTTGGCGTCGAAAATACACTTAATATCATTTTTTGACGCTATGTCGTGCACCTCCATTGATATTAATTAGCTTTGCGCTAACTGTTTTATTATTAACTGTCCTAAATAAACATGGTGGACGCGCAGGTACGCATAAATATCTTTTAATGTACGATTTTTGGGGTGACCATGTTTGACATGATTTATGAGTAGGTAGCTTATATCTATTTATTTTTCAATATTTTTAACTCATGATAATATTCATTAAATCTTGGACCGTGTCTGAAAACTTGTACGTATGCAGTTCGCCGGATCACACTTCATCGTGAAATGTTGTATCGGAAATATATGGCCGTATAATAAAGACCGTGTAACCTCTTTGGGTCGTATAGTACTGACATCAAATTCATGTCTAAATAAAATACGGTTCTTGTCGGTTTACACTTTACAGGAGAAGCCAGCAGCAAACAATGTTTGAAAATAGCCGATATACTGGGTTATTTGTTAGGTTAGGTATGTTAGATAAGGTAAGGTTAGATTAGGTTAGGTTAGGTTAGGTCAGGTTAGATTAGGTTAGATTAGGTTTGGTTTTCATTCTTGAATTCATGAATTTTGCAAAATGAGCCATGAAAATTGAATTAATGTTCATATTGAATCTAATACAATAAATATGTAATATTTAAGTAAGGACGACCCAATCATACGGATGAAGATGGCATAATTCAAATCCTTTCATAATATTTCAAAATTATTGTAGTTTTTTATACCAACTGAAATTTACTACATCTTAGAAATAGTATAGAAATAAAGCAGTCAAGGTAAAGCGTTTAAAAAATGCAAAGCATCCATTATATTTAAAAGATTAAAAAAAATTGTCAAAGCCGTATTATTGGTACATGCAGAATACTTTATCGTCAAAGAAAGTGCAAACCCATGGTAAAACAATAGGCCAACGTAGTTATTAACGCTAGGAGGATCGGACATGGCCAAAAAGAAAAGATGAAAATGTAATACGTATTATTATGTATGGATACTGTAGGCGATGCAATGTAAGTTACCGAGGTTGGCTTCTTAAAGATAGGTGCTTATTTTAAGGACTTACGCGTCTAAGGTTGCTATCGTTATTAGTCGTTATCATCTTTTTAATCAACGACCCCCTGTTTCATACTTATATGCCGAAAACTTGTTGACCACTAGTATAAAGTAGGGAGTCGTGTCCTCATAATATAATCATCCATACTTAACTAACCACTCCGCAAACCTTCCGTAGAGCATTGACTTCACATTCACGCCGAAAGTCAACCAGAGATAAAATGTAACCCAATTATAATTTTGGTGATTTCTCCGCCTACCTGTAATGCGTACGGCGGACGTGCTCAGCGTGGGTTAAAATGGAGCTTTTTCTATTTTCAAAGCATGATCCTGGACATATCTTAAACGTTGTAGATAATCTATTTATATAATTTTGAAGCCTTTTTATCCGTTATATTTATTTTAAACATTTGATTACTGCATAAAGTGTTTTTATTACATAAAATAGTATTCTTTTAAACCTCTCGCTCTAATGTTTACGAATATAGTAATATTTCAGTACATAAATGTGCAGTGGTGTTAAGATTTTTTACATTTATTAATTTTTAAACGCATTTATAAAACCATCAGTACAATTTATATTGACATTATTATAGTGGAATAGTTACGATAAAAAATTATATTGATAATCTCTGTGATCCCAAATTTGACAAGAATTAGGCATTTTATTATTCGAAAAATGGGCAAGATTTACACATTTAAAGATACTTTTAAAGATATTGATTCTTAGCTATGTTTTTTGACCATTCAAATGTGATTAACATTATACGAATAATGTTTGCTTTATAATAATTATTGACCTAAGAATAAGGTAGTATTTTTTTGAAATACGCCATTTCTTTTGGCATTTCCCAGTGGGTAAGCTACAACATACGGCCGTAGTCATAAATTTACAAACAATAAATGAAGTAGGGAGTAAGATCATAGTAACGCGCGTGTTTGAACATGTACCGTATTAAAAAAAAAATTGTCAGGGATGGATGGATTGTTAGGAATGTCCAGGATCATGCTTTGAAAATAGAATAAAATTTCCATTTTGACGTACGCTGAGCATGTGGGCCTCTAGATAAAACACACCTTTCTGCTGCAATTTAAATAAGGTTGGTATTCTTCTTCATTATTTAAAGCAATTTTGTATAAAGTTATATAACATGCACGACTTGTGAGGTCCGCATATTCTGTAAGAAGTCATAGATTAAAATTATGATATGGTACTTAGGAAAACGGTCACCCTGGCGATGTACGTCGACTACGTACCAATGCCGTTTCGCCGATCGTAAAAAAGGATATAAACTCCGTGGAAACACAGCCGTTGTATGTAAATTAAAGCCCCCGTTTTATGACTTCTGATAAATATGGCCGCCGCGAATGGAAAAAATAAACTGCTGAAATACGCTCTTCGGGTAAAAGCAAAAGTCTCTGCGTGGACGGAAATAAAAGTTTTACGACCCCTGGAAGCAAATATCAATTACGTTATTTTATAATCGCCTTTATTTGCATAATTTAATGGATTAGCCAATTATTTTGTTGATACAGGCTGTATGATTTCTGTTTTATCATACGGCGAGGAAACTTTGCACAGGTAATTGATAATGAAGGAGAGCTTTTGATTTTTTTATGGATTTATAGACGGATATTCGAATCAAATATAATTTACCCTAGTGTATGTCATACATATAACAAGCCTATTCAAACATTATTTTACAATAAAGTTATTCAATATTATTAAATATGAATATCGGAGGCGTGTGATAACTTTTACTTATAGAGATGATGTTAAAAAAATACATAATTCGTCTACATTATTATCTACTTAGAGTTTCCTAATTAATAAAATCTTGGCAGGGGTACAATGAATTAGTAAGGTGTGTGATATTGTGGGGGTGCTGGGTGCTAGCTCAGTTTTTATAAAAAAAATGATAAATAGGTATATATTATATTATACATAATACCTATATTACTTTTTAACAATATCACAGGGCATGAGGTGCAATGACTGTAGTGCAGCGAAAAAGTAGTGAAACAATCAGAAACACAAAGGTTTTGAGAAAATAACATAAATAACATTTGTAACCTCACCGAGTCGAACCCGGAATTACTGGATGAAAGACTAGCGCTTTATTTACTAGACTACAATGGCCACTGATATTATAAACGTATTTACGTAATATCAATCATAATATAATATAATGTAAATAATAACACCCGAATATTAAAGTATCAAGAAATATAATTCATACAGTTATATTATAACGTACCTATATAAAAAGTATACCTTTGTAAAATTGACCAAAAATCGATCGATAAAGGCATAATATTCTTACATAGCAGTTTATTAAGAGGGTACATAAGTGAAACGACAAATGATTTTCCACAGTGTGTGAAACGAAATTTCGTAGTCGTCAACAATCGGAGACTGACAGTCGAGGTGTGAGCACGTCAAATTGATTTGTGATGGCGTCGGAGAAATATATTCTTAAATCATGCAAAGATGACTAAAAAACGTTCCGCATGTACTTGAAAAAGAAAACATATCAATATATATATACTATTATTTTTAAGAATATAATAATAAACATAACATTAAAAGGACACATGACGAATTTTTATGACAAATTATATTTTGTTCGACTCGCGTTATTTTCACAATCCGCGCATCGCTTAGTCACGATCTTTTTAGACCATGCCTCAGCTGAAGTATAGCCTTAAATATTTCTGGAGATGCTCCGCATCTACAGTATTTATGGACCACACGCCACTGCTATAGATATATATATATATATATATAATAATAATAATGAAAATTCTACGTCACAGCATATTATTAAAAAAAAGTAGAGCTTTTGGTTATGTAACTTTTCTTAATCACTGAGCAGAGATAGAATTTTAATCGAAAATTTGATGATTTGGTACTGCCATTCTGAGCATCAAACTGGACAATAGCTAACTCAGTGTTGGTAAAGATTAATTAAATATATATGTTCTGTTTTAAAAGCTTCTCAAAATCATGTATTTTTAATTTTATAAGATTTAAAATACATAAATAGTTGGTATTAAATAATAATTTAAAAAATATTATAAAATCTCATCATAATATATGTAGCAATTTTCAGCATTTCAACAACTAGATAAGCATTAGTTTCTTTTGTAAATATACTTGGTAATATATCACTATAACGTATGAGGAAATGCAACTGTAAATTCTCCTATTCATAGAACCATACTGGAGGGTGGGATGTAAAGAAAAAGGTGTTAAAAATAGCTAGCTTTCAAATTAGAGTACGACTTGTATGGAGGACTTAGTAAGAATATAATCACGAAGAGCCTACAAAGCTTTCCCGGTTTACAGTGGCGTTAAACACTTCTTTTGCAAAAAAAGAGCTTTTATAACCAATATCCTATTGATCTGATCATGAAGAACTTTTAATCCTATTCAATTATTATATTACTAGCTTTCTTAGTTGTTGTTTTAATCACGGTTGCAGACGTATTGATTAAGGTATGGACATTTCAGTTGAGGCATGGTCTAAAAAGATCGTGGATAGGCAATGCGCGGATTGTGCAAATGACGCGTGCCGAACAAAATATAATTTGTCATAAAAATCCAACATGCGTCCATTTAATTTTATGTTTATTGTTATATTACTAATAATATTAGTATATTCATTGACTTGTTTTCTTTTTTAGATACATACCTACGTAAAGTTTTTTAGTTATATTTACACGATTTAAAAATATTTTCATCCGACGCCGTGACAAAACAAATCGACGTGCGGACACCTCGACTGTCTGACTCCGATTGGCGACTAGTGAGAAATTTCGTCGCACCGTTGAAAATTATTTGCCGTTTCACTGAAGTACGCTCTTAAGTCAATGGATAAAGAGAAATATTGCCAGTTAACGCGATACTCGTATGGTATAACTACATGAGTTTTATCACCATGGCCGATATGTGTTATTCACAGTGGAGTGGGTCTATTCTATACACAAAGCGGCTATCGATGGTAGTTTATCACATGCATGTAATATTTAATTACTAAATTTTTTATTACTTATTTCTTTATCAAACACCACAACAGGCCTTGAAGCCCAACAATAGTGATAAAACTCCCAGACTTGAGGAATTCACATATTACCTAGATTATGTAAATACATTTTAACCTCACTGGGAATCGAACCCAGAACGCTGGAATGGAAGGTCAGCGCCTTACCCACTGCAACACGAGAGCCGCTAATTGAAGTATTATAATTGTTATAATAAGTTAGCCGTCTAAACTGTCAAAACTGTCCACCTCGCTCTAAAAGTTAACATAGCCAAGAGAGGCGTTATTAAAATACAGCACTTTTTGAGAGTTTTGACGGTTAACTTATTGTTACAATTAACCGCCTCAATACATAAATATGATAACTACCATCGATAACCACCGATAACCACCTTATGTATAGAATAGACCCACTGATATACTATTACAAGATCGATCTACACGTACTAATTCATGGCTGTGTAAATAATATGTACATACATTTATTTTATATTTGTTTCACTGAAAATGGTATATTATTAGTAGGATGAATTAATATATTAGTTATTTAAATAATGTATTTTATAAGTACTCAAATTTTTTTATTAAATATTATAAGGACTCATTTTGTCCGTTTAGTAGAACATTATTAGAAATATATCTTTCATAGTATTTTCCAGTAATGTGTATGAAAACACTTAACAGCCCACATTCTCAGCGTAGATCAAAATGGAGTTTTATGCTATTTTCAGAGCATAACCCTGGACATTTCTTAAACGTTGTAGATAATCTATTTATTTAATTTTGAAGCTTTATTATCCTTTATATTTATTTTAAACAGCTGATGACTGCATAAAGTGTTTTTATTACATAAAATAGTATTTTTTTAAACCTCTCGCTCTAATGTTTTAGAATATAGTCATATTTCAGTACATCCATGTGCAGTGGTGTTAAGATTTTTTGTGATTAATAATTTTTAAAAGCATTTATAAAACTATTAGTATAATTTAAATTGACATTATTATAGTGAAATATTTATGATAAAAAATTATATTGATAATCTCTGTGATCCCAAATTTGATAAGAATTAGGCATTTTATTATTAAAAAAATGAGCAAGATTTACACATTTTAAGATAATTCTAAAGATACTGATTATAAGCTATATCTTTGACCATTCAAATGTGATAAACATTTTACGAATAATATTTGCTTTATAATAATTATTGACCTAAGAATATGGTAGTATTTTTTTTCAAATACTCCATTTTTATTGGCATTCCCCAGTGGTTAAGCTACAACATACGGCCGTAGCACATAAATTGACAAACGATAAATGAAGAAAGGAGTAAGATCATGTTAAAATGCGTGTTTGAACATGTACCTAATTGATTTTTTTTAAACGGTATCAAGAAAAAACGGTTATTTAAAAAAGTAATGAATTCCAATAAAATTAGAGTTGTCTTTTTAAATTATATATTGGCGTGTTAGTTTTAATTAATTTTCTTTTCATATATACTCGTAATACTGCCCTGCTAAGTAAAAAGATAGTGTTTATGGTTTTAGTGAAATGAGAACCCATGTTTTAAATTACCTTTTTTTTCTTATATTATTATGTAAAATTATTGGATTTTTCTGTCATAATCTTTAATTAAACTCTGTCTTTTTACTTAGCAGGGCAGAATATGTTTAGCCTAAATTACGTTATGTACTTTAATTTCCCATATTAAATCTATATTAAGTTGGTATATTTAACAGAATTAACTGAAAATAAAATAAATAATTACAAGATAAAAAGATCTTTTTATATACCTACCACGTTTTAAAATTTTCTATTAAATCATATAAACTTGACAATTCTATGTATTAATAAATACTTTTTTTGTACTTGATAGAAATACTGAATAAATATAGAATACTGAAATGTCATTTTGACATTTCATATTGATTTCCATACTTTCGGACATGGTCGGAAAGAATACAAAACAGAATTAACTGAAAATTAATTTAATTCTGCTTAAATATGGCCAAAGGTATTACAAGAATGCATTATCGTCGTGTTCTAATATATTATAAAAGTTTCAAATGTCTAGCTAGTCGGGAAATTAGTTAAAAATCTTGGACAAACAAGAAAAAATCTGTACCGGATAAACAAGAATACGAGCTAATAAAAACGTGATAAAATAGTATTAAAATAAGACATTTGTAACTCAACGATATTATTAAATTACTTACTTATAATTGAAGTTATTGTATTGTTGCATCCTAAAACAAAATAATTATCCCCCAGAGGAAGGGATGAAACATAATAACTAAGTCTACGATTTAATTTATAAACCTTATCTCCATTCTCGCAAAGAGGATGTTCGTAAAATATATGACACAAAGGGAAATCACATGAGCAACATTTTATTTATCACTATTTAAGGCCATACTTATGAAATATAAAGACGGTCGCATGCACCCCTAAGCAACCCTTATACGACACCTCTACAAAAGGGAGGGTGTATAACTTACGAGAGCATAGCTGGAGCATATCGTGGCGTGGAAAATAGGCTAACGCAAAAGTTTTGAATTTTAGATAGTAACATAATATATATAGAGTCTATGATAAGTTTCAGGGTAAATACTGCAATATGAAACATTTTATATTATTTCCATTACAGATAATTTATTAACCAATACCAAAACTTTTACAAAATTTATCACTGTAGATATTCAATGCATAATAAATACAACATTTTCTAATTACTTTAAGTTTAGTTAGAAGTTTAGAATCGTATCTATTGTTCATTTCCATGACAAAACAGAACAACGACAAAACAGAACGATGATAAATAAAACTATGACCTTTCAGGAAAAATATAAATTTAATACTGAAATTGTCCTATTTCTATTATGTACATAGATTTTTAATAGCACAGATTTTCAATCAAATTATATACCTAACTTCCGCATTCCTAATTGATAGAAAGCCTCAAATAAACGGGACTTAACTCGGTGTTGCCGGCAAGCTTAGGATATCTCATCTTAATGAATATAATATGTTCAAAATGATTGGGTGACTAGGTACAACAGAATAAAGACCTTACCTAACTTATATAGATTCCACAAAAAATAATGTTTCATTTTTCCCCTGGCTGTTCTGTTTTGCCATGTTTATTTTTATCCGGTTACCCTATTGTTCAATTGAATCGTTTTAGCAACTTAAGTGACGACTTTCAGTATTTTCGGAAAATATTCATAATTATTTCTTTATGATAAACAACTGACACTTGTCTTTTTATAATGAATTTTAGATGCTCACATATTATAGATTAATTAAATAAGTAATTAATATATTATTACAAAAAAATGAGAAATCAATATATAAATAATTTTATTTAATACTAAGCCCATTTTACAACCAATAATATTTTCATTCTTCTTTTTGCTCTCCTACACAATTGTCATTTTGTCTATGAGCCTCTGTACCCTTCAAATGCGTATTATTTCCTATAAAGTTTACAGATTTTTCAGAAATACCTTTCAACTCCCTTATTTTTGATCGTAACATGGAGGTTTTAAACAATTATGAAATACAAGTCACAAATTAAAGAACTTCGTTTTATATATTGAATACATTAGGTACCTATATAATTTGACAATGAATGATAAAATACACATTTTATTTAAATAATATACATGTATTAGGATACAATATATTATATATAACGTGTAAATGACTTTTGAGATGTGAATATATTCTATTTTAGGTTACATAACATCTCTCCTTTCTAGGTTATAATATTTCTCACACAATTCCGTGCTTTTCTCATCTCATCATATGTTTCCCTTTCTGTGGTGAATGATATGGACTCTCTTTGAAACTAGTTACGCCCGTTATAAAATTTAAATGAGATTTCTTCGAAACTGTAGTGATTTTTGGGGTAAAACACATATGACTATTTCAAGCGTGAAAATTATTTGGTATATTCTCAACTACATTATGTATAAGACTTATTTATGATTCTAGGCTCTACAGTTCTATTTTTAAACATAAAATCAAAAGGGGTGTTGAAAATTTCTGTATTTTTAAATATTTGACATCAGAATTCAAAATATTGTTTTCTAAATAGAAGAAAGCAATATGAAACTTATCCGCCAGCAAAGAAAACACTTCTGAGAAATATATAATTAATATTATATAAACACTAGAAAAGGTATTTTTTTAAATACGACCAGACAAATTATTTTTTTATGGATATATTTCAGTAAACGTCAGCTGACAGAAATAAATGCAGATTACAATAATTTTAAAATAAAAAAAACGATAGAAAAAACAACCTCTTACGCTTGACGCATAAAAACATAATTTCTCTATAATATTGAATTGTAGATAGTTGTATATTATATACGAGACACCACCCACAATTGAAAACACGTCGCAAATTCTGCCATATTAGTTGCTCGGCTCAGCTGATGCTCGCTGGTGTATACGAGGTATTACGATTCTTAGAGATAAGTACTTCCAATAAGCGTATTCTACGTTAAAAATGCTATTTAGATCCCATAATAAAAACACAGATGTAATGTTAAAATTATGCATTTTTTTCCGTTTAGATGACATCATAAAGTAGCTGATATAAAAACAAATCTTCTTGATAAACGATGCAATCAGAAAAAATCACAGCTTTGATATATTTAACACGTAGAAAAAATCTTTCCATCCTGAGTCTATTTTAAAACACAATAAAGACGAGACAAAGATCTATTGGTGTAATAACAAGACAAGAAGGGGAGGAAAAGAGTAATTTTAAAAGACTTCCGGGAAGTAGATTTCTTATTTTAATAAGCCATAGTTGTAATTTTGAATTTGGAATAAAAATAATCTGTAATAATTATAACTTATTTTTATTTTATTCTACGATAGGTTCTTAAAATTAAAATATATATAGGTACTCTGGGTGGATAATAATTATTTACTTCCAGATAAGGGCTGTCAATACATATGTGTTAATGTGATTCAATTCAATTTAATTCAATTCAATTTATTTATTTTACATATTGTGGACATTACAAATTATAAGTTTAAGACGTTCACAACATGACATTTAGAAACAAAGAAATATTATTAAAACAGTATTAGGTACATAACAAAAGAGATTTTTTTTTTTTTTTACTAGGAAGTACACCGGATGAGTTAAGAAGACCCTATTTTAAGAATTTGTAAAATAACGTCCACTTATACTCATCCACACGTAGATGGAATATATCAACATCCGAAGCGACTTGGTTGAACTGAGCTATTGCCCTCCCAATTGGCATCACCAATGGTAGGTTAGTTCTGTTCCTCGGAAGAACAAACAACTGATGCTCCCGATTTCTAAGATAGTTATCAGGGACACACAAGTCAATACTACCAAGAATGGCAGAGTTTTCATTCACACCACGTATAAGTCGAAATGATCTTATGTTTCCATATGTATCCATAGTCATAACACCGATCGATTATTAATTAGTTGATAATACTTATACCTACTACATTCTTTAGAATTTATAAATAATATAACATGAGATTATTAAATATTTTGGTTTTAACAGAGTAAAAAGTGACCAACAGGTATGTAGAAAACGCGGGTTTTTGGTCTAAAAATTGGGTTTACAATGTATTTTCTCTATCGATATGATAAATAAATTATGGGCTATAAAATTGTGAAAAATGTATGGTCTATTTCTCATATTATTATGATGTGTGTTTGCAGCCTTAGGAGTATTATAATATATGTATTTTTTTTAAATAATGTAAATCGACTGCTTCACTCATTAATATTCAAGTGAGTTCACTACTTTTCTACTAATTCCAGAAAATAGTGCTCTGATAGTTTTTCACGATTATTTTTCTCAAAACTCGATTTTTTGAATATGTGAGTTATGACTCTATGCAACTCAGTTTTACTCAAATACAATAATATATTATTACAAGGTTTTCATTCAGCAATCAAGGGGCGGCGTTGATAATGATGAATGTACTTAACGTCGTTACTCCACCGAAGCGAAACATTCAAAACAAATTCTATTAGACCGATCCACTATCAGTTTCCGCATTGTATCACCTCGACTGAGGCCCCACATTAACTACGCACTGATTGTAAAGGAGGATAACCAACCCTTATTCACACACAAACCGTAGACACTACGCTACTTTGTCCCTATGTGTAGAACCGGTAAGGCTTGAGCCCTCAGCCCTGCGCCTTAATCAGCATTGTTTTGGTGTCGCAAAGTACTTTGACACCTCGCACGAGTAATCATAGACAAGGGGATGGAAGAACTGAACGGGATAAAAATTGCCTTCTATTTCAAAAATGGAAGTCTAATATGGAATATGCTTTTAAAAATATACAAGTATAAAAAAATATATTATATATTTCTATAAATATACTAGCTGACCCTGGCAAACGTTGTTCTGCCATATAAATTATTTCTAGTGAATATTTTGGTTGTTAAATAAAAAATAACGAATGTATCGTAAGTGTGTGGGGATGGGATCTATGACAGAAAGAGGAATAGAGCGCTGTAGATGATGACCGCCGATAAAAACAAAAAAACATCAACCATTCATTTTCTCAATTCAAAATGAGTAATGATGTTCATAATGAATGAATTACCTGTGACAGGATCTCGTTGTTTACTGTTTATGCAATATCCGTCTTGTCCCTTCCAGAAAAATAGCGGATATTGGAGAGCGTCGTATGAACGGTGTGTGTCAGCGATGAACTCCAGATTATTGTTTCTTCTTCGAATCACGATTTCTCGCGTCGATGTGCGGTCGCCAACCATGACTCCAGTAATGTCGTCAACAACAGTCGCATTGAATCTACATACGTGCTCTCCAGCTGGTGTTTTATCAGGATTGATGACAATAGCGTGATTGTCACTTTGCAATTCGTGCATGTGTGCTTTGAAGAATTTCAATAATTCATTGTGCTCATTCAACAGGGCGTCCAATTCGCTGACGATGCGCCTGGCATTAGGCGAATTGAGGCTATTGTAGCCGCAACATGATTGATGTCCTCACCGCCGCCGCGCCCATGAAGTAGATTTGTAAAAATGTATGTGGTTCGTTTGGCATTGGCAGCAATGAGCCTACTTGGCCTTTGATTTTGAACGTATAATGGAATTGTTGACCATTTGCCGCAGTATTGTGAACTATTTCTATTGCTCCGGACGAAGTCATTTGGAAGCATGAATTGAATGTGCGAATGGACTTCAGGAACAGGTTTGAATCTGGAACCGTGCCGATGAGCAAGCCGTTCAATGGTTCTGGTGGTATCTCAATTTCTGGTAGTTGTACTTTTCCTGATGCGCAACACATCCCGGCTGACTCATGTTTGAATTTGAGCGCATGACAATGGGGACATTCTTTGTCCATAGCACCAATCAGCACTTTCGGATGAGCGGAATATTCAATATCTGGCTCATACTCGAATGCGAGTTTTTTCTATTGGTTATAATATTTTATTTTCTCAGAAGTGTTTTCAAAATTATGTAGGTATGTTCAATATTTAGAATGTTACATTCATAAATCTTGTAAATTATTCGTTGAATTAGAAAACAAGTAATTTATAAATTATTAGAAAGTTCAAGTAAGTTACAACAAAAAATCTTGAGTGATCCGTGACGTTGGTTAGTAATTAAAGTAATACCTAGTTTGATTTAAAATACAAAAGCCGATCGCCAATAGTAGCTTGATTTGGAAAACGCTTCAGAGAGTATTAAAATCCATTAGTTAAAATGTGTCGCTATTAAGTATGGCTCTTTTAGAATAGTGGTCTATGTGCGTGGCTCGAAACCCGATGCAGATTAGATTCCTGCGGGGTATCTTACTTTTTCAAAAAGATTTTTTCAATTGTTTATCATATAATATTTTCTCAGAAGTGTTTTCGAAATTATGAATGTTCAATAATTATTATAATGTAACATTCTTAAATCTTGTGAATTATTCGTTGAATAAAAAAAATAGTTAATTAAAAAATATATTTATGTGTAGGTAGGTAGCAAAATATGTTTCAATTACTATAAATAAATACGTGAAGGCGAATATTTTATTCACAAGATTGATAATATACCCAGCAGAAAAATTAAAAGCTGGCAATTCCAGACAATTTAATGATAGGTAGATACCCAATTTACATTTTTCAAAAAAAATATGGGAGAGATAAACTTACAATAATTTAAAAAAAGATCCCATCTTATTTATTTTATATAATATTATTATATGAATAACCATACCCTCCTCGCTTTTTCGTATTAGGTGGTTGGGAGGGTTAGTTGCATTGATGTGTAGTTAATAATGTTCGTACATTTATATCTTTAATTTTCTTTATGGCCATAATTAAATATTATGTGTAGTGTTCTTGTGTTGTTTTGATGTTTAGTATTTCGTAAGGTTTTTGGAGTCAATTTCATGGTTACGCTGTCTACGAGTCCTGAGAGTCATTAATAAAAATAATATTAAATAAATAAACAATTAAAAATGTTTAAACGTGAAATACTTTTTAGTTTTATCAAATCAAGCTTTAGCATTAGTGACTAGACCATACGGAAGTCTGTTGTGTGAATAAAATTATTGATATCTTACCATTTATAATTCTGCTATAATTATGGTGACTAGATTGGATATGTGATTTTGTTTTCAGTTGTATTTTTTTTCTTTTTAACATATTTAAGTTTTTTTTATCGACATGACGTGATTACAGTGCCATTGGTGTGCAATCTTAAGATGCAGAATGAAGGAATTTTTAAGAAATGCCCATGTATAACTTAAATTAATGTACCTATCGTTTGGGCAATTCTATGGTAGGTATATTTGAATTACTCAAACTTATACAAAAAGTTCTATACTATGTATTACTTGAGACTTTCAGATCAAGTTGTAAGTTATTGTTTACGTTTAATATTATGAAAATTACATAACTACATTAAGAATATGAAAAAAATACCACTCTGCAAAGCTACAAAATATACTGACAACTATGATTCGATTGGTTATAAAACTCAAAAAAGATAATACGTAGAAAATTATATAGTATTTTTTGAACAGTATTCCTGTTCGATAAAGTCACAGCATGTCACTGATATAGTTAAACACAAAAATACCTCGGATTGTGCAAATTACACATTCATCATTCAAAATCAAAATATTCATATAATATAAACATTTATTATATAATAATATATTATCTGAACTGAACCTTGAGCATTGAACTAAGAAGAATGTCAAAATAATTTATTCCTATTCGCCAACATACTTATTGTTTGTGTCATATTATATGTGCAGGTTTCAAATGATAAATCGGAAGACCGTAATTTGTATATCAACCTCTTTCCAAGAGGATTTTGCAGAACTCCATTTTGCCGGAGACGCATTTGCAAGTCACCTGATTTCCCACGTGGACGAAACAATGCACACATGCGAGTGTCAATGTCGCTTGTGATTTTGTGTGGAAACCATTCTGTGGATTACATTTTTTTTTATCTAAAGGGAAAATGTTACAGTGACATCGTATAATAGTTTCAGTATGTATAGGTTTTAAATCTATTCAGCAACGATATAATAATATTTATTTATTTCAATAATCGTGCAGGAATATCCAAATAGAGTAGACAAATTGAGATTTTTACTCCGAATTGCGAACATGCAGTGATGTTATTAATTATTTATTCATACTTCTTTTACAAATTTGTGTCTTATACGTATTTAATTATTAATAAATCATCATCATTATCATCAGCCGGAGTAATCTACTGCTGGATGAAGGCCTCCCCAAGCTTCTTCCAACTCTCTTGATCCTGTGTCGTTTGCTGCCACGTATTTCCGCCGAACTTTTCCAGGCCGTTTTGTGCCCCTTGGGTGACCACTGGATGACAGCATTTGTCCAGCGGCCGTCCTATCGGCAAGCAATGTGCCCCGCCCATCTCCATTTCAGCTGTTTGGCAACGTCTATTACATCGCGTACTCCTGTTTGCTTCCTAACCCATTCGTTTCGCTTACGGTCCTTTCGCGTGATGCCCGACATACACCTCTTCATGCCTCGCTGTGCGACTCTTAGCCTTTGGACATCTCTCGTGTTGAGGGTCCACGTCTCGCAGCCATACGTGAGCACGGGTAGCACACATTGGTCGAACACCCTACGCTTAAGACATAATGGTAGTTCACTTTTGAAGATACTATTCAGACGTCCGAAAGCACTCCATCCCAGCTTTGTTCTTCGAGCAATTTCATCGTGCATGCTTCCGTCTATGGACACCTGCTGTCCGAGATAGACGTAGCTGCTGACTTGCTCGAGTTGGGTGCCATTAATACAGATAATCGCTGGGTCCGAAAAACAGTTCCTTATCACTTTTGTCTTTGAGACGTTTATCTTTAGGCCGACCGTTTGATTGACATCCGCGAGTTCTTGCATACTACCTTGGAGGTCTTTCGGGTCTTGTGAAAGTTTAATAAATCCTTTGGCTGCTACGATGTTGTGCAAAATCCGGTCGAGGATTGCTACCAATAATTGTTGGTAAATTAAAGTTTTGTATTATTTTTAGACACCTTACCACTCTAATTGATTCTGCGAAATCGGAATATTATGAAAACACGTTTTGTAATTAATTTATCGTTTTGAATAGATAATGAGGCAAGTAATTGACATATCTCTTTCTCGCTCTATTATACGGGCGATCGCGAGAGCGAGCGAAATTCACGATCCGCGTACAGAGTTTTGATTTTTATCAGTTATTGGAAGCAATCGGTTATGCCACACGAGGGATAATACAAAGTACTGGAATTAGGAAACTACACGGCTGAAAAGAAAAATTTTGCATGGTGGCCTTGTTAAAAGATCGCGTACAATATGCGTGATTTGTGAAAAAGATCTTTATGGTGTTTGTTTATTGGAACATTTAAAATATGTATTGCAAATGATTTTATTTCATTATTTTTTTATAAATACAACTGTTTTTTATGTAGCACAGATCCACTTTACTTTAAACACTGAGTTTCCCATTATTTCAAATTCATAAAATAAAATAAAACATTGTCCTTCCACCAAGAATTTGACTGTAAACAAATTTTTATATGGTAAACTAAAATTTGTATTTGGAATTGTTTTTATTGTAAAAAAGGTGATGCCATGAAAAAAAATATAATAGTTATAAGTTCTAAACCTACCTAGTCACAAAACATAATATATAAATCGGGTTATATTACACAACAATAAAACTAAATAGATAAACAATGTTTCGTACCACTGGTGCAGTAGTATGTTCCAAAATTAACTTAACATTTCAGGTATCAAAAGCAAAACGACGATCGTTGTTAGCATTTCTGGCCATTATCAATAACAACGATATATCGTTGCAAAGCATTCTAAAGGTTAATAAATATATATTATAAAAATAAATATTTTATCTTTCCCCTGTTCTAAATTTGCATAGTTATGAATTGCTATAGTTAATGCTAATTACTTTTCTTTTTTGTTACAGTTTTGTTACCGTTTTTGGTTTAGGTGTTCCAAATAATGTAGGTACCTACATTTAACAAAGAGTGGTAAATTTTAATTCCTATGATTTATTCATTAAATTAAAAATAGTTTAATAAAGTAATTATGATTCTTCACATCAAAACGTTTCGAGTGCATATTTCAAAAACACTTTCCTACTTATTATTCATTAGCACCAAAGAATACTCACTTTTCACTTGATCAAGTTATCTTCTTTGTTAAATGCAGATGAGTTGAATTATCCATTATTGAGAATCTGAAACGATAAGAAAAAGTTTTCATTAAATTAAGGCTTCGCTGCATTTCGAAAAATTTATTTTTAAAATAAGACCGAAAAGTTATGCGCGATATCGAATATCGAAAATCTAAAATACAAAACTAAGTACTTATACGATTTTGTTTCGAAGTGTTCCATATAATTTTTGCTTTCAGTGTTTCTTACAACAGTTTGGTACATCTAATGAAATTACAAAATAATATAATTTTGTTAAATTGTCATTTTATCAAGTAAATCAAAATATATTGTTGAAAATTAGGATTGCAGCTTTTAAAATTACTCCAAACAATTTGTATTTTAGTAAGTCATTCTGACAATTTTAATTAAAGGAAAATATCGTATGTACGAGTATCTAATTAATTATAATTCTGTAGATCAGGAATAATTGGGTGTCTTTGTGTATTAATAAATCCCAGTAATAGATCTGGGCTATGTCATATTTTTATATAAGATATTTTTTCTAAATGTTGCAAATTGATTGTACCAATTATGGTCTCCGTCATTTCAATATTTCCTTCCTACCTACAATCCAAATTATTGTCGCAGGTGCAATTTTATTAGGAGGCATCAGTTGACGGTGATTTTATACACGGTCAGTTATTCGTAGACCACGGCCAGGTTAACTTGATACGGTGTGACCGTCGTCCATGCAATAATTCTGAACACCTGGCAAGCCATCATACCGACTCTTGTAATTTAACAACCGTAAATGCATACAAGGTATAGCATTATCATTTTTTTAGAATTATTAATAATCATGTCCTTGTTTTTTCGTACAAGGAGGTTGTAAGTAATTTTTAACAATTACAATCACTTTGGAAAAAATACATAAATATTGTGTCCTGACGGAGATTCGAACCAAGAACTCTCGGGTGGAAGGCAAGAGCGTTACGCACTGCACCACGAGAACCACACAGTATTATTATTATTAACCTCAAACCCCAGTATATAGTGCGAGTGATAAACAAAACCATTTGGATACTAGTGTGTGTGTGAATTACCCGGGACCTGCACAAATGATTTTTTAAAATAAAATACTTACTTAAGGGTAATCCACAACCTACTAGAGACACCCAGCGGAAAAATTACGAAGATAGTAATAGATGTTGATAATTTACAATTTATTTAATTAATAAATATCTATCTGAAAATAATAAAAAGACAAATATATTTTTATTTTATGTTCATGATAAACTAATAATTTAAAAAAGGATCTCATTTTAATATTACATATAATTTTATAGTCATATTTATTATTAAAAACAAGTTTATTAAGTTTTCTATATTGTACTGTAAAGATTTTTGACTAAGTCATAGTTTTTAATATTTTTTATATTTATTTTAAAAAACATCGATTTGTATAAAAGTGTAGATGTGTATGACTTGAAATCCTTTTTAATAATTATATCAAATCGAACTAGAATGTTTGGATCATACAAAGTGTTTTAAAATTATTTATATGTATTATTGTGAGTTCAATAATAAACAAAGCCACATTTTGAGGTGTGTATTTTCAAAGTGAACTAATTCCACTTCAACATTTTTTTGGCAAAAGCAAAAAAACTGTTTATGGTATTGACGTTACATTATTTATTATGTTTTTGTATTGGAATAGGTTACTTTTGTAACTAAATTTGATTTTAAAATTGATTTTTCTACTGGATTGAATGCTATTAGGTTATTCTATACAACAGATACTTTATCATTTAAATTCTGGCAATAACACATTTTCGTCAAGTAGTGGATGGAATAAGTTCACTTTGAAAATACACCCCTCATTTTTGTTAGTTGAGAAGCGTTTCTCTGTAAATAGTTATGCTTTACTCATTTATTGAATATAAGCCAAAGTGAACAGTTTCCTTTATTACTGCAAAAACGCAGCGATTCCAGTTGGAAACAATCATCGGAAGTAGGTTGCCTCTCGAAAGCTACGAAGCATAGCGCATCCATAAAAACAACATTACGAGAAATTAAATTATTCTACTGCATAACGTGTGATAACTTTTTTAACGTGAGACCGTAAAAGCTTGCATTGAGACTGCGTAGGTATTCATACATTTTTCTTTTATTCAAATAATATATTCGAGGATCTCGCAGCTTTTATAACCTTAATATGGTTTCATGAATTGTGCTTGACTTTAGTACAGGTTTTTAAAATAAGTATAAGTGTAAAATGTAATTTTGGAATACTTTACAAAAATAAATTAGATCGCGCGAGACAATAGCGTTGATACAGCTAAAAAACAGATATTTTTATATATTATTAAAGTAGGTATACTACCCTCCACGTAACCTTGCAATTTGGAATATTTTTTTTTTTGAATTATTTAATGAAATCAGCCAAACAGGCGCCTGGCATTTACTAATACACTAATACACGTATTACACACAAATCTTGTCACTGTGTACAATTGCAAAGTTACGTGGAGGATACTCTACTTATATTTTAATTTACACCTTAAGCGTCAAATACATTATGATACACGTCGCGTACTGCCATGCTGTTACGGCGACAAATTTAGTCAATGGTTTCGTCATCCTGCAGAATATTTTGAACGATCACTATCTCTGTAAATTCAATGATGGAGTGGCCAACTCTAATATATTAGTATTTTGAATCATTATTCATTATTCGTGCGAATTTCCATTAATTTTAACAGTTTATACATGTGCGTAGGTTAAAATTCCTTGCCATATTGCATCCATAGATAATATTTTGAACAAAACCCTATCTACAGGTCATAGATACCTAAAAGAAGACATTCTTATAAAAAATACACAGTGCCAACCGCTAAAAATAAAAAAATGCAATTTTCACGGGTAGGCATATGGAAAATTATAAACAACCGTTAATTGAGTCATGCGGATATCGATGCAGTGCGGTACGCGTGAGGTGACCTCATTTTTGTTATGGTTATTTCGGCAGATTTTGTTAACTGACAATGTTCGTTTAAAGGTTAAAAATGTACTACGGGATGGGATCGTCAGTCTGATAACATTTTAAACACCCGACAAGAAAAACGACATTACACACTTTTTACCCGGAGCGGCAGCTTACTGTGACATCTTGTGATAGTACGCGACGTCATAATATTTTTTGAACCTTTTATTTCTTTATGGTTTACTTTCTTTCCATAATAATTTAAATGAAAAAAAATACAATATTAAAATTTACTTTTAAAAATAATGTCACTATATTAATAAGTAGGTAATGCATCCATTAATAATTTTGATGGTACAGTTATTCTACAATAAGTACATTTGTCCAAAGGACAGGTTAGGTTGGACGGGTTAATAAATATACACTTATTAACAATAAATAGTATAGTAATAAATCATTTCTATGCCGTAACTATAACATTATTGGTTTGATAGAATTAAAATAAACTATGCCATAGTAGGCACTGATAACTTAATTCTTTGATTTTGATATTATTAAATATAAAAATACTTAATTGTTCAAAGATTGGTCTTCGATTATTTAATCTTTTATTATTATTATCAAATCTTTTTTTTCTCTGTTAAAGAATACAAATTCTTGCGGAGGCCCTAACACATTTCGTGAAACCCGGTTTGGAATCACTGATATACTGCCATGCTAAGTAAACAGACAATGTTTTTGGTAAAATGAGATCCCAAGTTTAAACTACCTTTTCTCTTATATTATTTAAAATTAAGGATTTTTTTGTCATAATCTCTAAATAAAAAGTGTATATTTAGAGATTATGTCAATATAATTCAACAATTTTACACAATCTAAGAGAAACAGTAGTTTAAAAGTTGGGTTCTCATTTCACTAAAATAAAAAACAGTGCTGTCTTACTTAGCAGGGCAGTATAGATAGACGTATCCTCAAAATTCCTTGGACTGACAGGTTAGCGTCCTCATACAAAATGAGAAAAGAAAGTTCTTCGTAGTATTTAATTAAACCATTAAACTGCAGTATCTCGGCCACAGTTTTAAAGTAATAAATTATTGCACCCCCCCCCCCCCAACTCATTATCGAAGAAAATATCAACGTAACTGAGGAAAACGCCGCATTTTATGTGTTTGATTTATGTGCTATTTTTTTAATACATAATTCGGTACTGTTTGGTTATCAGGAATACAGCGGAAAACACATTTTGAAATTAGCCGATAAACTAGATTATTTGTTAAGTTAACCTAACCAAACCTAACCCAACCTAACCTAACCTAAACTAACAAATAATCCAGTATATCGGGTATTTTAAAAATGTGTTTTCCGTTGTATTCCTGATAACCGAACAGTACCCATAATTCTTTAACTTAAATAATATTTATAAAGGTACATATTTTTTAAATAAGAGTTAACAATAATATATTCAAAATATTCTATACACAGAGTACTTAACATAATAAATAATAGTATTTCCAAACTTATTCAGTATTGTATTGAAGCCATACTGTTTGATCTTTTACATTATACCCTTATATATATCACAAAAGGCATAGTTGATAATATATTATTATTTAGTGTCCTCTCATAAGTTGGAAAGCCAAGTTTGTAGTATTCAATTAGTGCAGCATGACCCACATTAGAGGACGTGTGTACCCACATGCACAGCGGCATGACAAGATTTTTTTTATTAAGGGTGTAAATTCAGAAATTTCCTTAATACTAGTTATTTCGTTAATAATTAAGGCACTGAATTGGTACGTTGATTTTAAACACAAACACCAATTAATAGCCAAACGCAATTTGATAAGCATTTCAATCATGTTAAAACTACCACGTCGTAATTAGATAGGATGCCCGTTGATTAATTGGGAATCTAGTGGTTATAGGTTTAAGTCCCATCGGGCATCGTCTTTAAAAAAATGTATCTTCGATACCAATTATTGTTAATTTTTATAATACTTTACAAAAAAAGGTTCTCATCCACGATATTAAAGTTTTTGTTAATTCAAAAGACCAATATGTTAGTAAATTTTTTTGTTAAATTACTTGAAATATTATTTTTAAATCTTTACATAAATGAAAATAAACGAAAAATTAAAAGAAAACAAACTGAAAATATCATAAATATTTTATTTATGTTAATCAATCTTACATAATATTATTGCATATTAATTTACATATAAACGAGACATACTAAACTATCTAAGAGATCTTCACGTCCGCAATTAGACGCCGCATTTTTTTCAGTATAGGTTGCCTCTGTGGTGACCAGTTCGGACGGCCCGATGTACCCAAAAGCTGGTTGGACTGACTTGAGCATCTCTTCCCTTTCGGAGCACATTCTCGAATATTTCTAGTTGGTCTTGTTATAAGTCCAAACTCAAAGAGCTTGGCAGAGAATCCACTATGCCCATTCAAGAATTGACTAGTGTGATTATCTAGATTCAAGAGTCAAACTAGTTATCTCCAGTCGCCATTGTACATTAAAAAATAACAAAATATCTGTGTCTGATAGTAAATTCAAATTCAAATTCAAATTTTATTTATTTTTACATATGTGAACATTAAAATTTATTAATTTAAGACGTCCATAACATCACGTTTAGAAACAAATAATATTATTCAAACATTATTAGGTATATAAAAAAAAATATATCAGTATTATATTAATAAAAAAAATGTAAATTAGACACAAGGACCTACACTGAATGAGCTAAGCAGACCCTATTTTAGGAATTTATGAAACAATGTCCACCTATACTCATCCTCACGTAGGTGGAATATATCAACATCCGAAGCGATTTGGTTTATTGCCCTCCTAATTGGCATCAAAAATAGCAGGTTAGTTCTGCTCCTTGGGAGAACAAACAAAACAACTGATGCTCCCGATTTTGTGTAGTTATCAGAGACACACAATTCAATATTACCAAGAATGGCAGAGTTCTCATTTACACCACGCATCAGTCGAAAAAAATAGTATTGATATCTTCTATCATTTAAACTATAGTATGTAAGCATACTTCAGAGAAAATCAGTTGGATAAAGCCAAGGATAGTATACATATAACTAGGCTTACCCGGATTCACATATTGGTCTCGGCCGGTTTAGCTTTTTCCCCAGCTGTTGTTCCGCGTGTGAATGATTGTCAATAATAAATCGTCATGATTGGCCGCAGTAGCGTATATGTGATGCGATAGCGGAGAAGAGTGCGAAAAAAGTTCATTCCAGTAAGTACGAATGGTACAATAAATAAATAAAATAATTTGAATTTATGCTGCAGCAGACCTTTTGCATTCTTCTTTAGTACTTACATACTTTTAATAGGTAATAAAACAATTTTTGGTGGTTAAATTTGTTTCTTTGCTCTATACTCCGTTCCTGTCCCGGCTTAGCATTTCATAATAATGGTAAGCCTACGTAATTATTATAATCTCAAATAAAAGAGTCTCAAAAATTTCTTTTGAACTTCAGTAGTAGGTTACGATACAATAAAATATATATTGACAATATAGTTCCTAGTGTTGCCACTGGGCTCTTCATTATAAGTTTGCCTCTATAATTAGAATAATTTGCAGTATCAAAGTTGCAAAGTGCTGCTGCAACTGTTGCCTCAACTATTAATTGCTAAGCAATTTTGTTGCGGCAAGGCACTACCCACCACTATCATCGCAGTATCATGGGCTAAATGCTGCACTCATGCTTCAAAATGCTTGATTTTAAGTGGCTTGACTTGCGAGTATGATATTATTCATATGCTAACATTTGTGATAACTCTGGAATTTACTAATGTTTTTTTCAATTTAATAACAATGTTATTGTAATAAACTATTTTTTTTATTCAAATTAATAATTCACAAGATTTTGAGAATGTAACATTTCAAATATTGAGCATACATAACTTGAAAACACTTCAGATATTATATTATACTCTCTAGAAAAAAATCATATTTGAAAAAATACGAACCTTGACGGGATTTGAACCCGTATAACCATTGGTATCGCGCCAATATCTGAAGTGTTTTTTTGTGCCTCATGTAAAATTTGATTTGTGTTGTATATTATTTGATATTTTTATGGTAATATATCTTGATATGTCGATTTTTACAATGGATATTTTATCTGTACGTAATCTATCTAAAGATGAGTTTTTTCATATTATATAAACGTTAATGAGATATAACTGAAAAACTGAAAAACTGAAAATCGTCCTCAATTTTCTAAGATGACGGCAGTAGCACAGTTTGCATGGGTGTTGATTTTTGTTATGCTGTTACTGAACACTGACATAATACATACAGTATCGTAAATCAGTAAAGTTGAAATATTTCATGGTTTTATTTTGATCTAATAATATGACTGGAGTATAATGCCGAGACAACAAATAATATTCTGTAATAAAATAATTACAAGATAAAAAGAAGTTTTTATATACAACGTTTTTATATTTTCTGTTGAATTATTAAACTCAATATGCTCAAACTTGTACTTGATATGAAGTAAATAAAAAACAAACAAACAAATAATATAGAATACTGAAATGTTGATTTCCATAGTAACGCACGTATATATTATTAATTTAGTTTCTAGGACCACCCACTTAGCAACCAATAATAGTGGATTGGATTAAGGATTTCTTCCGAAATAACTTTTCATACAAAACAGAATTAACTGAAAATGAGTTCAATTTTAGTTAAAGATGGCTAAAAGTATTAAAAGAATGTATTGGCATCGTGTTCTGATATATTGTAAAAGTTTTAATTGTCTAGCTAGTCGGGAAGTTAATTAAAAATCGATTGCAAGATTTGTACTGGATAAACAACCACCGGACAAATAAGAATACGAGCTAATGAAAACGTTGTAATAAAATACATATGTAGGCACAAATACGTACATAACATAATATACGTCATAATGATGGAAACAATGTTTATTTGAAAATATACATTTACATTAAGAATAAAAAATTAAACAACAATCATAACGCATTACTAAATATGTCTATATCTTCGGGCGACGCGTTGATGAGTGAATTGCGTTTGCAACTGGTATTTTATAACCTTAGTGTGAAGAAACAGTTAAAAAAGATCATTACTTCGATCACGCAGACAATAATCGAAGGAATATAAATTAAAAGACTTAAGAATATTAGGATTACAAACACTACCTTTTAAAAGGACAGAAAAAAAATTAAAGAGAAAATGACCTCCGAGATTCAAGAGAGTGAACAAAAAGTATGCCATGAAGAAATTTAACCGGAAAATAATTATTGGACCAATTATCGAACGGGAAATAATTCGATCTACTGAGGTAAACATTTTTAAGAAATTTGTTGTGCCTACGTTATAATACTAATTTATTTTATATTATCGATGCTAAATTATAAATCCTTATTAAAGTAAATTGTGTACAAAAAATATGTAGAACGTACTCTTTAAGGGTTAACATATTAGTAATATAGAGTTTTAAAACGTCATAGCAGCAATTTTTTTCTGATTACCACCAAAATTTTCATTTTTTGCGTTCAGTGTTTGGCAAATCATCATGGAAAGGTACACAGTTGTACATACAAATTGTTAAAATGTATTAAAACAATAATGAATCTTTCTCGCTACCTTTCGGGCATTACGGGAATTTATGGTCAAAATAATCGACCTACAGAGCTTACTATTCGTATTTTATTTAGAAAATTTCAGTCAAATGGTAATTTTTGCGATGTTAAGAATCAAAACATGGATAAAAATCCAGAACAATCAATACTTATATGTCGTTCTTATGACTCTACATTGAATATTCTTCATAAAGATTTGCATTTGAAGGCGTATAAAATACAGTTAATACAAGAACTTAAGCCGAATGATTATCTAGATTCTACTGCGTCAAAATTTTGCTAATTTAGCTTTAGAACAACTTGAAACAGACCTATTATTTTATAAAAAAAATCATCTTCGGTGATTAAGCTCATTTTTGGTTAAAAAGCTTCGTAAATAAGCACAATAATTGTTCCATTTGGAGTGATGAAAACCCACATCAAGCTATTCTTGAAACACATTTATTTTATATCCACAAAGTTGTGCCTGGAGGTGAAATTCTCGTCACTGTTCTGGCAGAAGACACTAATTCGAAAAAATGACATGTTGAGTTATTATTATTATAATAATTATTATTATTATTTATTATTAAACTGGTGCTAGGGGCCGTTCAGGTCCATGGCCGACTGCACAACATTTCTCCAGGCATCTCTGTCCAGCGCTCTCTCTTCCCAGTTGACTATCCCCAGCCTTTCCGCATCCCTTTGAATGTTGTCCGCCCATCTCCGTCGAGGGCGGCCAATGTTGAGTTAGTTATACCAAAATGTTCCTTATTTCAAACTTTACCGTCTGGAAACCTTCTTAATAAATAAACAGTCTTTATTTTAAAGTCATCCTTTTAACGATTACTTAATAAACTCATATAATAGACCATTTCAAACATTTTAACAACTTCAAAGTCAAATTACTAGAAGCTAGTATTCTCCAGTTAGTGTGTTCTGCCAAAACAGACGCGTTCTATTATTTTTGTTGAAAACGAAAATGGCAATGCAGATACTGTCAATGGAGAACGCTACAGAACCACGATTACTGATTTTTTTCTGGCATGAATTAGATGATTTTGATTTGAACGATATATGGTTCCAACAAGATGGTGCAAACATATAACATTGATATATTATACCGTTTTGTTTTTATTTAAAAATTAAAATATATATCTCTTATTTTTGATAACTCTTTGTTATAGCGAAAGTATCTTTATTTTAAGGTGGGTAAAATAAAAATTGAAAAGAACGCAGATTTTTATGAAAAGGTTAATAATATTGCAAAAAAAAAGGTTCTTAAAAATAAACATAGTTTCTTGGAAATATTACCTATTTCACTATCAATTAATATTAGTCTAAAAAGTCTAATAGTTATGTCACTTAGTAAATCCAATTCATCATGTCACATGTTTACTACATTTTTTTTTATGTTTTGTAAATTTCTCAGAAAAAGAAATGTCAAAACACCAAAAAACCAAACTTTCTCAAACTTCTACGTTTGTATCATCTGTCACTGTACAGATCATACACAGAGGGCAAACTAAACAGCCAGTGAGGAATGGTGTATGTGGTCTATGAGTCTATGTCATCTGATACGGTGACATAAAATAGTTCGCTCGTACAAAGTGTAGTATTGTGACATCTTAAAAAACTTAAATTAAAATTGCTTAAGTTATTATTACTTTACATCGAAAAAAAAACTTTTAATTATAATAAATATTTTGCAAAGGTATTTTAAAAATATACCTAAGCTAGGTCATTGATTATTGTGTTTATATAGATTCTGGAACGCGGCAAGCGGGGGTTTTTGGGCACCAAACATACAGGCAGCAGGATTCAGGGGGCGGAAAAAGTCTAAAGAAATACATTTTAAATGATTTTTATAAATATATATTTTATTCAATTACATGAGATATACCTAATTATGAAATATAATATAATGTATACGTTGCCTACTGAAAAAAGGCGGCGCTTACCACGGAGCTACAAATAGAAGAGTTTAAGCAAAATATACGGCCTGCGCGTCAGCTTACAATGTCGATGCCCATAATAATATTTAATCTTATTAGAATCGAACATGGTGAAATTATATTTTAAGTGTATAATTAGCCATTTTGTTCGATTTGGTTATTTTCCATCGCCACTTACATTTTATAATTCATAATATTAAATATTTATTATGGAAAGGAGGCAAACATCAATTGGCACCCGGGTGGCTGCCACCCTTGGCATGACCCTACGATTTGAATTTAAATTAAATTAAAATTTGATCGAATGTTTATTAATTATGTTTTACCATTTATCGCACTATTCCCTGAAATGAAATCACAACTTGTAGCTTGCTACCATACATTGGAAGGTAGGTAACGAATAATGGACGGATTATTTAGGTTATTATGTAATAAATTTAATAATTTTATTCAAGAATTTAAATCGAGTAGAACTTTACCGAAAATACATTAAATACATTTCTGTGTATTGTGTGAATATGTTTATAAATATCTAAAAACATAAATTCTCAGGGCAGCTATTTTTACGTTTGGCTTTCTCTGGTAAATCAGATAATATGTGTTTTTATGATTTAAAATAAATTTTAGTAAAATTTTTGTAATTTTCAACAAACTAAAATTTAAAATCATTCCTGATTTACAGCAGAATACTGACTTTACAAATAACTGCCCTGAAAATAAATTGTTTTTAGACATATATTTACGCCATATATGGATTTTTCATCAGAAAAAATACAAACAACATAAAAAAAAAATGTTTTTAAGATGTAACTTTATACTAGCTGACGTGCGATCACTATCATATTTACCATCGCCAAACTTCCAGTAAGATATTTATAAAGAAAAGACAGATCGTCGGTCACACAAGTTGTGAGGCAGTGACGAAATGAAAAAGCCAGCTCATTTAGCATCGTCAACTTTTGGTCGAGATCCTATCAATCAAAAGAGCCTAGGCTCTTGGGTGTCATTTAAATAATGTGTATGTCGAACGAGAAAAATAATATCATAGCTAGGTAAAGAATATAATATAAAAATAATGAAATGTTGTCTCGTTGAAAAATCATATAATAAATTGTAATAATTTTGACTCACATGAGCTAGACATTGTGTAATATGACGCAAATTAATGAAACTACGAGTATTGGTAGTTATATGAACTTTTATATACAGACGATTTCGCTTAATTGGGCCACTGGTTAATTGAAGCTGTCGCTTATTTGGGCCAGATCTCAAAGATCGAAAACCAAACCAAGGAACTATTTTAACAGTATCCTACATCATTTAATTGGAACGACATTCTACTTAATTGGGGCAGTACATTTAAGATCTCAATGTATATTTTAATATGATGTAATCTAAAGTTGTACGTTATTTGAATTTGGCATTACGTCCAACTTCTAAGTTTAGTTAATCTAAATGGATACATAATTCATTAATATACACATAACTGTTGTTATGGTTGTTTATTGTTTCATGTTTATATTAATATTACATGATACTATGGCTTTATTATTTTGGTAGTTTTATGTCTATTGCAAACAAACACAGTATACGAGGAAAGATTATTCATTTCAGAGATTATTTGTGAATCACTTGATTGAAAGGTTTGAAATCGACTAACCAATATACTGTCTAATACAATATAATATGATAAGTTAGAGTGACGAGTACTTAATTAATGACTGAGATCGTTAGTTCTATTTAACTTTGAAAGATGTTACTATAATACATGGCCCCCACATCCTGAAGTGGGCCCCCTAACGTATTGCTAAAGTTCAAGGCAGTGTAATGTTTTACAGTAGTGTTCTCCAAATGGTATTCCGTGGAACTCCAGGTTCTGTGTAAAATAAAGGGTATTCCATGTTTTATTGGCGATTTTTGGTATTTTTAAATAAATCCACTTGAATTAATTTCAAATTATGAAGCACTGATCACGACTCCCTTTTCTGATAGTCAAGTAACATCCTTCCCCATATTAAATAAATAGTAATTTTAATTAGTCATGAAACACGCTAACAATAATTACAAAATTAAAATCCACTTGGATAATAACCCGCAGGCGACTTTTTTATTATTATAGCAAATTTGTGGTGTGTGTTTATTTCAATTAACTGGTCAATCCGCCACGCCGGGCCCCTCCTAAGCCCGGGTTCCCAGGCTAGAGCCCTGTCAGCCCCCCCCCTTGTGGGGGAATTGCTATAATATCAATAAATAATTAATCGACTCAAGTAACTTAATTTTAAACATAAACCTAATTGAAACATCTCAGAGCAATATAATACGAGAACAATATCTTCTTCTTATTGTGCCATCGCCTAGTGGAGGTCTGCCACCATTAAGGCGATCTTATCTTTGTCGTCTGCTACCCGGAACTGTTCAGTGGAGCAGCACCCGTACCACGGAGGTTCTTAAGCCACGAAAAGCGGCGCCGTCCTCTTCTACGCTTCCCATCGATCTTTCCTTGAATGACAAGTTAGGGAATGCTGTATTTTTGTCCTCTCATAATGTAGCCGAAGTACTGTAGTTTCCTGGTTTTTATACTACGTAGAACTTCTCGGTCTTTCCCCATTCGATTAAGAACTTCAACATTTGTCACCCGGTCAGTCCAACGAATTTTAAGGATCCGTCTATACGGCCACATCTCGAAAGCTTAAAGTCTCCGTGACATCTTTTAGTTTGAAGATAACAATATAATAATATTAATTACTTAAGATTTTTAATGCATTAGGAAAAAGGCTCCATTTTGCAGAAGAAGTATTGTTCTGTAATAAATTACTATGTTTAAAATCGACAACATAATCAATATATTTTTTCTATAGCTAAAAATCAACTACACTAAAAAATATATCGATTCAAGTGTAATACTAAAAATTCTTCTATAAACTCTTTGCGAAAACTCTTCTTTACCCCATACGGTGTAAAAGGATATCTCTCTCAACCAGTACATTGCGTGTTTCAACATGTTATACTCGTATATGTAGATTTATATATGTGGATATATACAAGCTCCTGTCCTGGGTTTATTATGATCGATGCACCTGCCAAATGCTTACACTGATTTATAACGTCCCTTGGCGCAGAACTAACTGTGCCTAGTAATAGTGAGAGTAGGTCTAGCAGTGCGTCTATTGATATAATATATTTAAACATATGGGCACGTTAGTAGAATATATCAAAACTTGTTGCATTATATGACAGATGTATGTTAATTTTTGAAGCACATTAATTACGTATATTCATCTCTTTTTGAATAATATAAAATTATTGTAGAATTGGCTCTGATATAAAGAGTGATGAAACTAAGTTATTTGAATGTTACCATTGTTTGGTGTTTGTTTGAAGAACTTGTTTAATGTTGTGACTTGTTGCGATACGTTTTAAATGTATTTTTTCTTCACTACTGAAAAATGATGTAAGTATTTTCTTTTCACATCCAAAGATTATCATAATTAGTTTAAATTGAAAATTAAATTCGGTTGGTAGATCTATTGGTGGATGAAGGCCTCCTTTAGCTTCCCTAACTCTTCTCGGCCCCTATTTCTTTGCTGCCACGTACATCCGTCGAACTTTATGAGTTCGTCTATCTAACGGGTATTAGGGTGACCCTGGCGTTTAGTGCCCGTTTACAACGGCATTAGTCCAGTGGTTGTCCACTCTCCGAGCGACATGTCCAGCCCATTGCCATTTCATCTGCTTAGCTACCTCTATCACATCGCATACTCTTGACTGTTTCCTTATCCATTGGTTTCTTTTGTGATCTATATGTGCCATGCTTCACATGCATATGTGAACATTGGTAGTATACATTGGTTGGAACACGTCACCCTTATTATACATATAGAAGTATTATAGTGAAGTTAATATAAATTATTAAATATACACCCACGATGGTCGCGCATAATGTCGTGGGTCCCAGGTTCGAATCCCGAGTCTGGCAAGTACACATTCATATTGTTTTTCAATTTATGTATGAGTCAGAGTATGGACCCAATAGGTTGAGCAAGAGGCTAACGCTGACATCCATTTCTCGCAACAAAAAAAACTGTTAATACTTTGGACGCGGAAGACGCACACGGCGCGTAATGACCAGGCGGCCGATCGATGTAATTAACGTGCATTTTAAAGGGGCCAATTAAAATCTCATTATCTCTTCAGCAGCGAAAGCGTTAATATAAACCTCCACTCTGTAGAGGCTCATATTATAATCTAATTAAGATCGGACATGGTCGCGATGGATTTAATCACAGAACAAATAATAAATACAATTCCAATAGGCTATATACTAATACAGAAAAGTTTGACGCAGGGGTTTGAATGTATGAGTGTCCTACGAAAATGAACCACGCATTATAGACGTGCAATAGTGTGTAATATACCAATATTAAATGAGCAATGCGTAAACTTAGAGCAGTTGTCAGTATTCGACGTATGACCCATTCTTGACACATGTTTAAATTTATTCCGTATTATTCCTTACTCGAGATTGGTCGCCTGCTTCACCTTACCCGTTAGTTCCCTGGATTTAATATAAGTGTATAATATGTTATTTTAATAAATTAACATTCTTCTAAATAATTTCATCATATTATTATATATTATTTAAAATACTAAAATGTTACGTTTTATAGTGTAAATTAACAATAACCGGACCGTAAAATTCCAATTCACATTTTTTGATACGCGTATTCTATAGCAATATTACCCTTCACTTGACCTCTATGCTAATTACGCTCGCGCGTACCTGATCCCCTATTCAATACTAAAGTATTCCTAGCAGGTAATAAAACGTCCGCAGACAATGGCCGGTGAATATTATTTATGTGCGCCAAAAAACAATGGAAGGGCGTTTATCCAATTGTCTCTAGCGAAAATTTCACCGCAAAGCCAGTTTAAGTATTTTCGCTTTTAATCGCTAGGTAGATATTATCTTCTGTATAATTATAACGCATACAATTTACACTGAAATCGACCAATACGCAGATTATTTATATTAACAGATTCCCAAACAAAGTTAATTAATCGTTTTTTTGTCTTTCACAAAATGGATAACTGTTAGATGAATACTCAGCATTATCAAAAGTACAATAAACAACTTGAAAGGCTGTAACTACAAACTGCTAAAACATTGATAATAATATTATAGTGCACTCGACTGTAAAAAGGAAAAAAAGATTTATCCCTCAGTTTTTTTTAAATATGTTTTATGGGACAATACCACTGAACACAACTATATATTATATGCCAAGCGGCTCTCGTGGTGCAGTGGTCTTTCATCCGAGAGTTCTGGGTTCGAGCCCGGTGAGGACACAACATTTATGTGTTTTTCTCAAAGCCTGGGTGTTTGTGACTGTTTAAAATTACTAACAACCATCTTATACGAAAAAGCAAGGACATGGTTATTAATAATTAAAAAAAAAAAAAAAAAACTATGTACACGCCGTGTCCAAAGAATGTTAGCTGCAAATGCCGAATTATTATATGAATTTAGCTTATATTTTTTTTAAGTAGGAAGTGTAGTCGGAAAAAGACTTAACCATCATTTTCATTGGGCCTTCTTTAATTATCTCAATAATTAATATCAAATTGGGAACATAAGACACCGAAATAATTGTTTTCTATTGTATATTTTAACTTAATGTAAAAATATGTGGGTTAAGTCCGTTTTCCTATTAACAACCGGTATATTTAATGAGTGAAGATTATAAATTGTATGTACGATGGTGACAAATTCAGAAAAATCATATAAAAAGATTCATCTAAAGACAAATAATTATTTTGAGGTATCCAGTGCCAGTTTCAACACAGTTTTTTCACTATCAGTGTATATTTTCTTATTACAACATACCTAAAACTTTATTGCAACTTGCAAATTTTTTACTAAGTATTTTTACATTACCTGTTTGAAAAATGGCTGTATTTAAATTAATATGCCAATGCGTATTAATTCAATTCATTGAAAGAGAAGATTTTCATTCGCGGTTTGAGAAACGCAAACGGTCCCGGCCAGCGTTTAACCCCCAAGCGACCAATAAGCCTTCAAATTAGAACACCTCAACGAAGGACCCACGCAACCCCAGCCCAATTTTATGCAGGGTTTAAATTTAAATGCCCCTGTATTGCGCGGCCTGAGAGGGTTCTAGAACCGCAAAGGAACGTCCGTAAATACTATAAAGCCAGCAGTTAGCCGGTTTTGATAATCTCTCCGTGGGCGAATAGGTTTGCATACAATCTATTGTACACTGTTGTAGTTTATGCCTGTTAAAATGACTCATATTGATAACAAGTTTCGTCCTTTTGCAATAATGCACATACCTTGTTTTGAACCTTAGGGATAATGCACGTACCTGGTTTTAAACTTTCGCCGGTATGAAGAAAATTTGTGATTTCAAAATTTATTCACGCGTGTTCCTATGGTAGTGAACATTTACGAATACGAAGTTTTGTTTTAAATGAAAATATTTTTGATGTAGTTACTAGTAATTTAAATTTAAGGGTGGGAGTAACGCTTTTAGCAAAACATGTAATTAATTATATTTTATTGATAATTTTCTCTATGTAAGGAGATTAAAAAGAAAAGAAAAACTATGAATTATTCAAAAATTTTTATAAAACCTTCGAAAACTCGTTTCCGGAAATGTGTACGTATGCAGTTCACCGTATCACACTTCATGGTGAAATGTTATATCGGAAATATATGGTCGTAGGTATATAAAAACCGTCCAACCTAAGGCCTGAACAAAAACGAACCATAAATGCAAGTGAGTATGCATTCGGCACGCTTATATCTCCACTCTTTGCATTATGTTTTGATAGAATTTCTACAGCTGAATTTAAAAAAATTGAAAACGTCGCCGGAAAAAATTGATTTGGCTGATTACATGCATTTAAGAACTGCGAGCACGTGTGGCCAAAATTTATTGTTTTTGTGTTAAATAAAAAGTTAGTGGTAATTATTTTTTGTTAATTTATTATAACATAATATGGTTAACAATGCTGCGTTTAAATTTGGTAGTCGTACTGAGAAGCAACACGATGGTATAACGTTTCATAGTTAAATTGATACCTAATATTAAAATCGTTGTTCTACTGTGCGTTATACGCTAGAAACACGGCTTCATTTTGCCGAAAAATAGACCCTCTTAATATATAATTACTCTGAGATCCAACCTCTTTGGTTCGTATAGTACTGAGATAAAATTCATGTCTAAATAAAACACGGTTCTTGTCGGTTTACAGGAAGCCAGCGGCAAACAAATTTTGAAAATACCCGATATACTGAATTATTTGTTAGGTTAGGTTAGGTTGGGTTAGGTTAGGTAATTAAATTATTGTCTGCAATACTCCACGAACAACGTGTATTATTTTTATCTCGGTGCTTCCAATAAGAAAGCTCACGGCGAACTGTGCTACGGTAAAATTTAATACGTACAATTTACATGTAACCGAAGAAACTAGAGTCTGTCTTCTATAAGCTGGCGTGCCGGTTACCCCCCACTTCACCATCCATCTCGTTCCCTCCAATTGAACACTTGAACAGTTGAACGCTATGGCACAATGCTTTCCGTGTGACGTGTACGCCAGTTTATAGAATACAGACTCTACTTACTTTATAATGATGAGAGAATCCATCAAATACTATGTATAAATAACAATAGGACTCTCAAAGAACGCATGTTATATGTAATATATAAAATATTACGTACTTTCGTTTTCTAATATATTATGTTTCCGAGATCGTTTCCATTTATGTTGGATTTTCATATTTTTTGCTTCAAAATTAAGTGCATATTTTAATTTTATTTTTAGAAGTAACTTTAATCATAAGTGTAATAAAATACTTATATATATATTTAGAAAACACTTCCGAAAAATGAATAACAAATAGAGAAAATATTTTTTTGAAAAAAATATGACACCCAGCAGGGCCTGCTTCTCTCGGAATTCACGCCCACGCACATCGACCATAATGCTATAGGCATCTTATCTAATTGCGACATATTTTAACTTATTGCTCTTACGCGCTTTCTAAATTGAGTTACTATTAGCAATCGGTTTTTGTATTTTAAATCAAAGTAGGTATTAATTATATCACTCCAAGATTTTTTTGTTGTAATTTACTTGAACTTGCTAAAAACAATTTCAAAATAGATTTTTTCTATTCTTTACATATTTTCTCAGAAGTGTTTTAAAATTATGTATGTTCAATAAAAATAATGTTACATTATTAAATCTTGTGAATTGTTCATTAAACAAAAAAATAGATATTTAGAATACGTATACTAAAACTACAAGCCACATACGTAGATAAATCAAACTGTTCTAAACATTTTTTTAATTAAATTAGTGTTTATGTGTAGTCAGAGTAACATTATATAATTATTTCTATAGATGCTACATTATTAATTCCGCTGCAATTTCATTTGATAAAATTTAAACTAGGTATCCACCATATCGAAAGAAAGATACTTACATACTTTTTTGACGACCCTAGGTATGAAACCATAATTACGGTGGTTACATTTTTTTTTTTTTTTTTTTTTAATATATCATTGTTCTATCACATCGGATTTTAAAAACAAACTAAATCCATATAGAAATGCTAATATAAAATGAATCGTTTTGCATGCCTGAAAAAATATTCGAGCGATACCTTTGATTTGAAATTTTTGCAGGGAAACCTGCGGCTTGTTGGGCAGAATAACACAATGGACCGTGCATTTTCAAATGAACAGTTATTTATCATGCGTATATCGATGGAAATCGTCCATTACATGATTGGATGGGTATTTTAAAAAGTGAACGAAAAGAATGCACTGCATCTTTTTAATAAAAAAAATAAAAATAAAAAAATCTGGGCGTATGTTTTTATGTAATAAAAATATTATATGATTCGACACTGTACAAAATATGAAGAACACTAATATTTCCACAAGCACCATTGTGATAATTGAAATTCGCGGATCCTTCCATATAGATAGTAGTAAGACATATCATTGCATTTTTTTCAACCTGTATACGCCTTCTTATCTCTGCTTCACATCCACTTTTTCCACTAATGGTCGATTCCAGATATACAAACTCGTCTACTGTTACAAGGTTTTAGAGTTAAAAAGACAATTCTATGTACATCGTATACAATATAATAATATTATACACAACATATTATGTTGTGATTAATAAATATTAATTTATAATTTTTCCGACCATGTCCGATCATAAAAAGATCAAATACCTAGGCCTCCACAGAGTGAAGATTTGTAATAACACATTTTGTTTTTACGATAAATTGATGTCAGCCATATATAACAGTGAATTAACAAGATAAAATTGATACAATTACGTAGTTCCTTTTTTGAAAAATTGATATTGGATGACCAATTTAATAAATATCCAAATAAAAGTTTTTCCCCTACTTTTGATATAACGCAAACTTAAATTTTGTAGTGTAGGTACCTATAATATACCAATATTATATAGAGGGTACATATTTTTAATATTCAGTAATCACGTATACTAACATACAGGATATAATAATAATATAAAGATTCATTTAATATTTGAAATGATATAAGTAGTAACAAAATCTGTTTAGCCTTTATTTGCATTATTTTCGTATAAAACAGTTAATTAATTAATACATGCCAAAAACTAGGCATTTGTATTACGAAATTTCGTTATTATTATAATCTAACGACATAATATCATTTGCATAAGGTCTAAACGCAACACTTGCAGTCGCTTATTATCCTTATTAGTGTGGTATTCGTAGAACCTAGAATATAATATGCAGAACTGAACTTACTTAAGATCTTATTTCATTTTATTTTACTCAGTAATATTATTCCAGTAGGTACTTAGAATGTATTATAATTTATTGCGAAAATTAAATCAGTTAAACTATTTTATTTAATATCATAATTTTTCCGTGATTTTTTTCTGATTACAAACCAACGATAAGACGTTTTCTAAATATTGTAATTATTGATTATTTTTTAAAACTACAATAGGCCATGAAACTGAATGATAGTGGTATGGTGAAACAGTAGTGTATTATAATAACAGAAGAGAATTAATCACAAATAACAATGCTTCTAAAACATCACATAAATGTATCGCTAGATTTCAAAATCAGCCAAGTCCATAATAGATGAATAGGAGAAATACAGTTTTTTGTTTTCTCAAGTACACAGTCGCAAGAGTGAAAGTTTATATTATTTCGAATATAGAATATTTAAAATTATTAAGTTCCACATTTCGATAATGCAGAAATGTTAGAAAGTAGTAGTTCTTCAGGAATTCACAAAAAAGTAAAAAATACCTAAAGGTGGATTTGGCTGATTTTGAAATCTAGCGACACAAACAATAGAATGTGTCCTTACCACAATCCAACAATTAAGCTATCGATCCAAGTATTTTTCTTAGAGATATTCTTTTTAAACCACAAAAACTAAATTTCGTAATGATATTACTCAAATAGCTGATTAAACCTATTATACAGATGATAACCATCATTGATGGAATTTAAAACCTGTTATATAGGCGTTGTTCGTTATTTCAATTATATTTCAATTTTACGTCCAACTACTAAGTTTATTTAACACATAACTGTTTTTGTGGTTGTTTATTATTTCATATCTATTTTAATATTATTTGATAGTATGGTTCTATTATTTTTATAGTTTTATGTCTATTGTGAACAAGCACAGTATGCGAGAAACGATTATTCTATTCTAGGATTATTTGTGAACTGCTTGATTGAAAGGCTTGATATCGACTACTTCTTATAATCTATATAATATATAAATAAAGTTCGGTTAACGTCAGCTTATGTCAACTGTTTTTAATCTTCATTATCGACTGAGATCATTGGGTCTATATTATGTCGATATATTATATTGGTATACATAATATTTACGTAGGTATTTAGAATTATCTACACTCATAGAACATGAATATTAGATATGCAGTATTAATTAAGTCAGCATTTACTTGGTAGAATTCAAGAAAGAATAATAATATTTCGAATTATATTAAATTCTACATGTGTTTTTTTTACTAAGTAGCTTAAAATTCAGAGCACTCGTTCGGATAGCAATATAATATATTATGTGTAAAAATTTTCCAGAGGGTCTCAAAATTTTACAAGTTAGTTTTTTTTTTAAATAAAGGCAGCTATATTGTTAATGTTGTGTATTCTATTCAATTAAATATATAATAATAATTCATATTCAAAATATAGATTAGCTTGGAGTTGAACTCAAAATCTTGTGATTAAAAGATAATATTATTATACCTCACAAGGTAACTAGAATTTACTTTATTTAATAAAATTTATACTGTATTTAAATTTATTTTATTTTATAGTGAATTGAATACAAAATTGTGTAGATATTGTGTGTCCCACCTTACTCAGTAAAATGTTTCATTAAATATTATTTCATTATTTGAATAGATACCATCCTAGATCTGACACTGCTCATGGATGTTCAAACTCTTGCGAGGAACAGATGCTGTGCACGCAGAATCTAATTAATTTATCCTCTTACAACGTTTCATAATCAATATTACCGGCTTCGTTGCATTTGGTGTAGAACATTGTTCTCAAAGTATGGGTCATGCTGCTTATCGAGAAATTTTAACTATTTAAAATTTTCAAATTTCCACTCAAATTCAAAATAAAATAATATAATAATCATAAGACTTTCATCATAGACATTTTAAACTAATTTATAAATTTTAATGTAGATCGTTTTCACATGTCACATCCCAAAGTCGGTTCAAAGAGAAATGTCACTAATACACATATTATAATAGTGAACTTATTCCACTACTTGACAAAAATGAGTTATGAATGCCAGAATGTAAAGGATAAAATTTTGAACAAATGTTGAAGTTATACTTTTTGAAGCGTGTTTAGTAGAAGGTAAAATTGAGAGCTGCGCGCGCACACCGTTACGAAAGTGCAACATGATGAAGTTAGCCATGATTGGGGTATACCCAACGCGCATTTGCGAATCAGTCAGCTGTATACAAACGTAAGGTACTCAGCATAATACGTGGTTATTGTTATTGTATTTTGTTTAATTGTATAAAAATAATTTACTTGTGTATAAATGAATATCATTTTAATTTGATTATGCTTTTAATCAAAACTTTGTTCATCACATTAAATAATATCTTTCTTCATTATTTTATCGTATTTACTATTTATTTGTTTTATTTTTGTTTTTGTATATATAATAACCTAAAAGCATTCAATCCAGTTGAAAAATCAACTTCAAATCGGTGTTAGTTACAAAGCTAACTTTTTGCAATAACAAAAACATATAATGTAACGTAACATCAATACCGTAAACAATTTTTTAGCGTTTGCTAAAAATTTGTTGAAATGGAATAAGATCACTTTGAAAATACACCACTCATTCTAAAGCAAAAGCGATCTTCATCAACGGCACTCAATTCGGACGAGTAAACAACTAAATCTATCGTGGACAACAAAAATGTCAATCGAAGATAGTATGTATAAAAAGATTTCTCTTAGAACCAAACTGGTATGAAATCTTAAGCGTTAAGTGTTCAACCAATGTGTGCTACCAGTAATCACGTATGCATATTGTGAAACATGAACTCTTTGAATACATTGAATAAGAAAACAGATAGGTTGCCAAGCAACTGAAATGGCAATGGATTGGACGTGTTGCTCGCCGATTATTGTTTCACTTACTATCATTGGGCCTAGTGGCCGATTGTAGTGTTAAAAGAATATAAATATATTACATATATTTCTACTATTATAATAACATTGATAAAATCTACATATTATATTATAATAGCATTATTGTTGTGAAATATTTGTAATTCAATAAGTCAAATCGGTAGTGGAGAAATCCAGAATAATAAAACGGTTAATAATTCGATAATGTCATACACCCACAGTATAAAAATGTTGCACCAGAATAAAATTAGTTTAAGAGATCTCCAAACAGATTGAGAAGCAGTTGTCATAGGAACACCACTTCGTATCCGGCCCACTAAAGTCGCCTCGGCATAAAATACAGCGGCCCGCTCTCGATGGGAGGGGCTGTAATTAAAAACGATACGCCACCCTTTGATACTCTACTAGCTTCAGTGAGAAAGTGCCTGCACAGTGTTGGAGACAGATTAAAGCTACTTTTTTTGTAGTTTTTAACTAAAAGCAGTAGGTATCTAAGAATAAAGCCAGCGCTACACTACGTGGATATTACGCCAATACATTTTATTACATATAATTTGCCATAATCGGACACATTACGCGAAAGATCGGTTGTCCGTCAGCGGTCCCGTTCATCATCGGCGTTTGCTCCAGACTCCGCGAACCGATCTTCCGTTAGCGTCAGATCGGCAACATTGCATTGTACGTTACTTTAGACGATACATCAGTGAAACGGCAAATAATTTTCAACTATAGGCTCGATGAAATTTTGGACTCGCTGGCATTCGGAGAGAGAACGTCGAGCTAGGAACACGTCAATTTTTTCGTGATGGCGACGGGGGTAATAATTCTTAAATCGTGCTAAGATGACTGAAAAACGTTACCCGTTTACCTTAAAAAGAAAACAAGTCAATGAATATATTATTATTATTAGTAATAGAACAATAAACATGGACGCATGTTGGATTTATATGACAAATTATATTTCGTTCGGCTCGCGTCATTTGCACAATCCGCGCATCGCCTAGTCACGATCTTTTTGGACCATGCCTCAACTGAGGTATAGCCTTAATGCAACGAGGCACATTTGGCGGATAGTCGGAGTCGCGTCTGCAAGTAAATAAGCTTTGGCAGTCGACTGATAATCTGCCACGGAATATTGGATGTGGCTGAAATCTTTAGTAACGGATTTACAGCGACGGAACTTCCGTCTAGTGTGGGCCTAGCCTAAAGCTAATATCTAATATATATTTTTGAACTTTAAACGGTTATGCAAAGTAAAATGACAAAAATATAAAACAGGAAGTGTTATTTTATTAATAAATTTAATAAAACGCAAAAAATTGTAGTAGGTACTTATTCCACTTTTATTATTTAATAAATTTGGACTGGTTTCGTCCACCTCAGAGAAACATTAATTGTCAACTGAATAAAGTGTCACAAATAATTCTGGACGACGGCTACTTACGTTGGGTTATGGTGACCGAAGGAGAAGATAAATGAATAATATTATTTATAATACATCATATCAATATAATACCAATAGGCCCTAGGCAATAGCCCCTTGGCTATTTTCAACGGCCCAACCCCGCGACGGGACCCTTACCTTCTCTTCACTACAGGCGAAAAATAATTTCGATCGATGATCTCGAAAAATAAATCGACAACACCCATGTTATTTTACACTTTTTAACTGAAAACTGTCATTGAGGAATTGAAGTTCAGATCGATAGAACTAATAACAATTTTTTTTTAAAGAAAATTGCGTGGAGACCTTTTTTTTGGAGTAACGGATTTAATAAAATGTATTATCATTGTATTAAAAAAATAATAGATACATGTAGCAGATTTTAACTTAACTTTTTACATACTTTTTTTGTTTAATGAATATTTTACAAGATTCAAGAATGATACATTTTTTATTGAATTTCGCTGTTTGTATACCATTTTTTTGGTACCATTCTCCAATATTAGCAAAATTCTAGTAACGATACAGTTGCATAGATATAAGTTTATTTCGTAACAATTAGGTAGGATGTAGGGATACAGGTTCGAGTCCTGTCCGACAGAATTTCTATTTTAAGATTTTTTCTATTATGAATTGAAATTGTTATGCATATTAAAATACTTTAACTAATTTTAATTGCAATTAAAATGTAAGTGCCTATTAGGTGCACGTCTCTGGTTTGGTGCATAACACTTTATTATTGAGCTTTTGCAAGGTGTTTTATATTAAAAGCTCCCTATGTGCAGCGACATACAAAGAAGAGACCTACAAGACAATAACTCACTTCGGCCTAGACGCCTCGCCGATGCGACGGTGCTCTGGTGGGAAGCAATTTTCAAAATATGAGCTTACGTCATATTAACTACGTGTTTAATTAGCCTTTCAGACATACTTTAGAAAATGCTTTAGAGAGTTTTGTTAAAACCATTACTTAACTTTGTCGTATTTAGATGGGATACGTATAGCTTAGTAGTCACTACACATGGAATCGAATCCCGGGGGGCTCTGGTTCGAACCTGATGGATGTCGTATTTTTTTTTAAAAGATTATTTCAAAGTATGTGTGTTGAATAAAATAATGTTTTATTATAATTAAATTAATTATTAATAGCAAAAAATATCCGTAATTTGGAACCTCAGAAAACATACATAAAAAATAATGGTAAGAAACAGGACTGAAACCAGTATTTAATATCTTTTGACCAATATTCTTTACCAATTGAGTCACCCATGCTATATCTAATCACGAAAAACTTATCTAATAGCTATGCAACTGATCCAGACTCCAAATAGGAATCATGGTAAAAATCTATTGTTAGTACCTTTATTCAAACCGCAAAACCAGTCGCAAAAGAAACATGAAATACGCAAGGAAAATATCCAGTTTTAATATATAAAAAAAAATATATATATTTTGAAGTCGATGAGCGATGAATAAAACAAATGAAAATATCGTTACTGTCATTCACATTGTGCTCTATTACAAAGTGTTTATTATACAATTATTATTATATTATTATTATTATAGTGACTCCAATAATACCTAAGTAGGTATGAAAAAGATTTATTGGAAGACTTTAAAAGACATTCTGGCAATTTGGATGACTTCAATACATATTAATTATTCAGATATTACTTTTACATATGAAAAAAAATGTGTAATGTCGTTGTTCTTGGTGTTAAAATTATTATCAGACTGATGCTCCCATCCATTCGCACATTTTGAACCTTTAAACGATCATTGGCAGTTGGCAAAATCTACCGAAATCACTAATACAACAATGAGGTCACCTCAAGTCGAACTGCACTGCATCAACACCTGCATGACTTTTTGAACGTTTTTATCATATTCCATATGCCTACAATTTTCGAATGTCATGCCAACGTCACGTTTCTTTGTTTTTAGCGGTTAGTACTATGTATTTTCGATGACTTTTATCTATGGTCTGCTGGTTATTAAAAATATTATCTATGGATGTCATGTCACAAGTATTTTAACGTACGCACACGTAGAAAAATGATAAAATTAATTGATATTAGCATGAAAAATTAATAATAATTTAAAATACTAATACATTATAGTAGGCACTCTTCATCTGTTTCATTCATTAGCTAATTTATAGAGTTGGTATTGGTTCAAAATATTCTGCAAAATGACGATTTTGTCACTAAATTTGTCGCCGTGACAGCGTGACAGCAGGCGACATGCAACTCAATTTTATTCAGACTTAAGTTTTTATAATGCATGCATAATATATTTCCAAATTGGAACACCGCGCAGTTAGACTTGTGTACACTTTTTGCCGCATTTACGTAAAATTAGTCTAGTCATAGCTCTCCTGCATTTTCCGTACAGAAAACTTGGTCCTCGACACAAGCAGCCACTTATTTTTGCTACAGAAACATGCATCATTGTTATTGAAATTGAATCAATGAATCGTGAACACCTACTCAGTGAATTCAAGATAATACAGCCATTGTTCGAATGCACTGTAAATATAGATGTGTTATATTATGGGAAATTGAAATGGTGGATTTTGTGAGGGAAAAATAATATATTTTTACTCGCTCGTCACGTCCCGTTTTACAAAAATATATTATGTTTTCATAACATATTTTCTAATAAGTATATTTTGCAAATGTATAGGAGTCAATGTTGTATAGTTACTTATAACATATTATTTTATATTTTGTTAATGGAACGAGAAATTTTCCAAATTTTCCTTTCAATAAGTCTTATCAAATTAAATTCAAATTTATTTATTTAGATATATTTATAATTACAAATTATAAATTTAAGATGTTCACAATATGACATTTAAAATCGAAGAAATAGTATTAAAACAGTATAAACAAACAAAGAAATTGATGAAATATTACATTTTTGTTTAGATTTCAAATTTAAGTAGACAAAATTTAAAAAAAATAAAGATCAAAATAAATTTGAAAATTTTGCGTATAAATAAATGTCAGTGTTAATTAAAAAATGGAAATTATCGTTTTGATACAAAGCAGAGCACAATAATGATCCTCCAGAAAATATAGGATATATTTATATATTTTTATCTTTCAAAAAAAAAAATAGTTATTAGTAATCATATAAAAAATGTTATGGAATCTTTATTATTAGTACGATGAGTTCATAATATTGTCCACTGGTCTATTAATGCTTTTAAATATGTATAAATAATCATTTAAATCTTTTACAATTCAATATAAAAAATCATTATTCTTAGCGAAGGTTTTAGTATTTGGCATCTGTCATATATATTATATAATGTCTGTAAACAACACAAATAAATTTAATACTATGGGTATGTAATAGATATACTAGATATTAGATTTCCATTAAAATTATGGCCAATATTTTCATTGATCTCATAATTATTATGTTTATTATTATCTTATAGAAAACAAAAGCTTTTTCAAAGTTCAAAAGCTTGAGACAGAAGAGTAATAGAATATTGGGAGGCATACGGCGTGAATATATTGTGATCATAAAATTGCATAGCAGCATATACTCGTAGTGTGCGGCATGTTTTTTGTGTTTAGTATAGCGGTATGGAATGAGATATTCTCCACCATGTCATATAGAAGTAGAAAAGAGTTGAGATATATTTGATAAATTATTTAATGTCCATTAATTGTTGATACTCATATATTATAATTATAATGTGAGTATTGATAGATTATATATTTTTTTAATTTACAGTACCTAGCTACTGTCAAAAACAACTATGATATAGCCATAAAGCAGTGTATTATTATTTAATTGCATAATACTAAAATATATACGTAGTAATTAATGAGGGACGGTACCGATTTGTTAGGATTTAAAAATATTGTAGGTACTATCGTCTACTGTTAATAGATTTGAGTATTTTTAAGGAATATATTATTCATAAAACGAAATATTAACATATTGCATTAAGCGACTATAGAGTTTTTTGGTATAATGATTTAATAGGCATATTAGACTACATAGAAAAATCGATTTTAAGTTGACAATGTTTTTAATGTGTCAATTTATTTTAAAAGACATCCTACTAATGACTAAGCCATAATGTGTACAGTCGTATTTGAATGAATTAAAGGGATAGCGTCAGAAAATAAACGAAGTATTATAAATGAAATTATTATAAATAAATTATTAAATTATAAATTATTAAATTATAAATTATTATAAATAAATTATTAAATTATAAATTATTATTATGGAAGGATCGGGGAATTTCGATTGCAACAAAAATGATGCTTGTGCAAACATTAGTGTTCTCGATATTTCTATACGGAGTCGAGTCGTCGACCCTGAAGGCAAAAGAACGGAAGGCAATTGATGCCTTTGAGATGTGGTATTGGCGCCGAATGCTTCGCATTTCTTAGACGGAGTACAGGATAAACCAGTCAATCATCCAGAGACTGAAGATATAGGAACGGCTCTCGACGATATCTCTGAGAAGAATTATGTAGTGTTTTGGACATATTGTCAGGCGCGGACCGGACAACCTGGAGAGACTGTTGTTTTGGGTAGCCTCTAGGGAAGGCGAAGCAGAAGAAGAGCGTCTGCGCGATGAAGCGACCAAGTGAAAAAGCTGACTGGGGGCACCATCCATTCTGCCCTGAGAGAAGCGGAAGATCGAGAAGGATGGAAAGTCTTGGTCGCTCAAAGGATGGCGAAATTTAAATGTGGTCACGATCCTCAGCCATGAGTGCACGACCAAGGAAAAGATAAATTATAATGATTTCAAGTAATGTACAATACCATTTGTGTCGTTTTTGCGACCCGAGTTTCGTCTTTCGGCATCTTCAGGCACTATGCGCACTCACTTATGAATACACATAAATTAAATAGTACAAAACTTAAATCTATTAGTTCTTAAATTCAAATTCCATCAAGTAACCTCGGTCGATAGTATTGATAAAATAGTATAATATACGTATGTTCCTCAACCGGATGTATGCTACAAGCATAGTTACATGGTCTACAATAAAATTCTATGTGCGCAAAGCCGGCTATAGAAAATGAACGTGTATACACATTGTACTTTATATCCATTATACTTGTCCTGGTCGATTGTTTTAAATAATTTTTAATATGTTGTACACATACTACCACCAGCTCTTGGAATCATGATGGAATTAAGACAAGTATACTTTTACAATATGTCCAAAAAACTACAGAATTCTTCTCAGACATATCGTCGAGAGCCGTTCCTTTATCTTCAGTCTCTGGATGAATGACTGTGCTCCGTCCAAGAAATGCGAAGCATTCGGCGCCAACACCACATTTCAACGGCATCAATTGTCTTCCGTTCTCTTGCCTTCAGGGTCCACGACTCGACTCCGTATAGAAATATCGAAAACACTAATGTTTTCACAAGCAACATTTTTGTGGTAATCGAAATTCCCCGATCCTTCCATAATAATAATTTATAATTTAATAATTTATTTATAATAATTTAATTTATAATACTTTTAATATATTTCGAAAAAAGATACGTTTATAAGGTCTTGGCGCCAAGTATCGCCATGTTAATACATTACGACATTTAATGGGTTTAATTTATTCTTTACTTTTAATCATGTCCGATCCTAATAAGATCATAATATTATTATTATCTGCCTACACAAAGTGAAGGTTTGTATTAACAGAATTTTGTTTTTACGAGAAATGGATAATATCCACTAAACTAGCTGAACCTATTTGGTCCATACTCTGACTCCAAACACAAATTGAAAAAAAATATCTGTAGATTCTTACTTGGAACCCAGGATATTTTAAGCTGCTGAACCATCGTAGGCGTCTATTAGATGTATTGCAATAATAATTTAAGCGATAATTATTAACACAACTGCATAAGATAAATAATTGCAATACGTTATAGCTCAATTCTGTGTGCATTGCATAATAGGAAGACTGCACTTTCGTAATTTGCAATACCATTATAATATACATGCATGCGCTGAATGGCAGAGGTGGTCGGTGCACTGCGAACGGCTTCAAAGTGAAATATGCATATTTAAAAAAGTCTATTAGTACAGTCCATACGTAGCCATAACGAAAAAGCCATCAAGCACTTACCCTATTTTTTAAATCACAACGATGATATGATTATTATGATGTCGTATGCAAACAGTGCAGAATGATGTTTGTTTTCACGATGTAAATGTGATTAAAAGTAGATTTTGGTTTGTAATATTTTTGTGAAAAATATGGTGACGAACATAAATAAAGGCCAGCTCGAAGGATCAATTCTATTTGTTTTTTTTCGGCATTAATTCAGCATTTTTTTATGTTAATAAACTATTTCTTTTTATTCCACGAATAAGACAGAAGATTTGAGAATGTCATCATCATCATCATCATCAGCCTGAATCTATCCACTGCTGGATGAAGGCCTCTTCAAGTTGCTTCCACTTCTCTCGGTCCTGTGCATTGCGTTGCCACGTACTTCCGCAGAACTTTATCATTTCATTGATCCAGCGGTTTCTAGGTCTACCTTGTGGACGTTTTGTACTTCTTGGATACCACTGGATGACTAGATTTGTCCAACGATTGTCTCTTCTTTGAGCTATGTGTCCAGCCCATCTCCATTTAAGGCTTTTAATAAACTATTACATCGCAAACCCTTGTCTGCTTCCTTATCCACTCATTCCTCTTTTTGTCCTTTCGCGTTATGCCCAGCATGCACCTCTCCATACCACGTTGTGCTACTCTAAGTTTCTGGATCTCTCTTTTACTTAGGGTTCATGTTTCACACGCATATGTCATCACGGGAAGCACACACTGGTTGAACACTTTGCGCTTTACGCACAGTGGAAGGTCACTTTTGAAGATATTATTCAGGCGGCCAAAAGCACTCCAGCCTAGCTTTACTCTGCGAACAATTTCATCAAATATACATCCATCTATAGACACTACTTGTTGTCCCAGATATATGTAGCTTTTCACCTGTTCGAGCTGAGTGCCATTGATGAGGATCTCTTTTTGGCCTGCAAAGCAGTTGAACATGACTTTCGTCTTTGTTACATTTATTTTCAAACCTACTTTGTTGCTTACTTCAGCGAGTTCCTGCATTCTGCTTTGGAGGTCTTCTGAGTCTTGCGAGAAAATTACTATGTCATCGGCAAAGCGCAGATGACTCAGGTGTTCTCCATTTATGGGGATCCCTTTGTCATTCCAGACAAGTTGCCTGAATAAGTCTTCAAGGGTAGCTGTAAATAGTTTAGGTGAGATTGTATCACCTTGTCGGACTCCTTTGCTGATAGGAAATCTGCGCGATGGTTTATGGAGATTTACAGATGCTGTTGCGCTACTGTATAATATAATATTGAAAATATTTATATAGCGCCCAGGGATTCCTTGTTTTCTGAGTGCGTCGAGTATTTCTTTATCGAATCAAACGCCTTCTCATAGTCTATAAAACCCATGCATAGTGGCAGTTTGTATTCCTGGTACCGCTCTATGATTTCTCTGACGACTTGGATATGGTCCATAGTGCTGTATCCTCCTCTAAATCCGGCTTGTTCTCTCGGTTGGTTCTCGTCTAGTACATTTTGCAGACGGTTTGAGAGAACTTTTTTGTGAACGTCTTGTAGAGAATAGGGAGTAGACTTATTGGACGATAATTTACTAGGTCTTCTCTGTCACCTTTTTTGTGAAGAATGACAATGCTGGCATTTTCCATACCTCTGGGACATCCTCTTTGCATATGCAGGCTGTGAACAATTGTGCAAGTACTTCATTTGCATCCTTTCCCGCTTTTTTGAGGATATCTATCGTTAAACCGTCTTCTCCGGGGGCTTTCCCACTTTTCATGTAATTTAAAGCATGAGTTACTTCCCAGGATGTGATTTCGGGAGTATGGTCTTCCAAATTACCATTTCTCTGAAGATCTAACTCTATAGTCGTATTGTCAGTGTCATCACTGTAGAGATCGCTGTAGAACTCTTCAGCTCGGCTTAACAAGTGTTCCCAATTTCTGACGATAGAATCATCTTTTGCTTTTAGTGCTGTGATTTGACGTTTTCCTATCGACAAGCAATGCTTGTTTTTGTTTAAACTTCTGCCTGCTTTCACAATTGCTTGTATGAGGTTTACATTGAATTTACGAAGGTCTTCTCTTATCTTCCTTCGGAGGGTTTTACATTATATATTATATTGAATAAGTATACATACTTTGAAAATATCCATGCATATGCACAATAGGAAAATTTATTTTGTAGAAAAAAATAAAACGCCCGACGGGACTTGAACTTATATCTGCTGGATTCGCGCCAGTATGATTTTCCAATTAAACTACGGGCATCTTATTAAATTATGACGACTTAAACTAGTAGTTGTTGTTAAGTACATGAAATGTTTATCGAATTGTGTTATAACGTTGGCTATCGGTTTTAATATATTTAATTATAGTAAGTATCAATTAATTCCTTAATTACTAATTAACGTCGCGGATTACTCCATTATTTAGTTTTTATAACGTACCCACTTAGACTTGGTAAAATAATTGTAATAAACTATTTATTTTATTCAACAAATTAGAGAGAAGATTTGACAATGTAACAATCAATATATTTTTTTAATGGACTGTATATTTGTAATGTTTAGTTTGTATGAGTAGAATCTATCTTTAGGGTTGGTGAGCAGACCTTCCTAGACTCTTAAAACACTACTGGATTCCTGTTCACTCACTTGCAGACTTTAAATATTGTTATAGTTCGGTTCATGGCCCCCACAAGGGGGGGGGGGGGGCTGACAAGGCTCTAGCCTGGGGGCTCGGGTTCTGGGGGGACCCCGTGTGGCGCGTCTACATTATAAGTGTATATAACACACATCACAAATTTGCTCTAATGGTAAAAAAGTCGCCTGCGGAACTATTTTACTTTAATAATATTACCATTTTAATATATGTGATTGTGTGATGCAGATTTTGAATACTGTGTGTCGATATTCAAAAACTTCATAACACAAATGAATTTATTGAAAAATACAAAAAATCGTTAAAGATACACTGAATACCCATAATTTTACCTGGAATACCATTTGGGAAACGTTTCTGTAGAGCCTCGCGATAGGTAGGGGGGGCCGACAATGATCCTGGCCTAGGGGCCCGCTTCAGGATGTGGTGGCCATGGTTGGGTTAGGTTAGGTTAGGTTAGGTTAGGTTAGGTTAGTCCCCAGTCAGTCGCCAGGGTGCTGATCCCGTTTGTAATTGTTTATAATAATTTTTGCAGTCAGAGCGGTTCTGAATTATTATTCAATCACAATGTGTGTAAAAATTAACTGGATAATAACATATTACAATCTTTCATAGTGATTGGGCGATTGATTCATTGTCTATGTTGAATCATCCCCAAAGCTTAACTTAGCCTAACGGATCCCACATATAATATATATAAATTAGCAAATCTCAGGAGTGTTTCCATATTGTGTAAGTTCAACGGAAAGCGCTTCTCCAGTTGGTATCTATATATTATGATAGAAAATATCTCAGCTTTCTAAAAAAAATTGTTTCTCAATAATATATTAGAGAAGGAACCACGCACACTCTAGTGAACTCCAATCCAGGTCTAAAAGGGTGTCTTTGGGATATTTTTATCAAGTTTAAAAAAAAAATCAAGTGGCTTAAAACCACCCTTGTCTATCCCTAACCTAAAATAGTGATTTAACTTAAATGATATATGATTTAATTAAAATAGTTTATTCTAGCAATAGATATTTTTACGATAGTTTTGATTTTATATAAATAAATTCCATTATGTCCATAAAAAGATAATAAAAAATAAACAATTCTATTACAACTATAATAAAAGTCCAATAAAACACTCGAACATAAGCGAGTACAAAATAATAATATTATTTATCTGGTATATCCGGTCAACTTAAGCCTCTGGGCTAAAATAAAGCTTTTAAGGGTAGAAACATATGCCTGTAGGACGCAGAGCCGCTCTCGGAAGCTTTTAGATTAAACCTCCACATACGAATAAATTAATGTACATTTATCCGAATATACCTTACTTGCCACACTAGGGAAATGAAAATGTAGAGAGAAATAAGAAAAAAATGTATGAGAATATGAAGGTGAAATGAATATATAATTGTTTTGTTGTAAATTGAAACAAGGTATATAATTTGAACTCTGTGAGTCCTGGGAAAAGTTGTAGTATTTGGCACTTCGTCAATTGTATTTTATTGTAAAGGGAAAATGTTGAAAATTATCATCTCTATTAAAAAACATACCTACCCTGTACCAGCCAGGCGATAACTTTATCAAAGATTCACACAAATTATTAGTGAATACTATGCTATATTTCACAAAAAAACAAACATTAGAGCACTTACTCGAATAGTGTAAGATATGAGTTCGAATTAATAATATGTATGTTATTAATATACTTAATATAATCATACAATCTCATTTTCTTTGAGGAACTTATTTTGCTTTTTACTGCCTGGAATTCCAGTCTCATACACGTCATAGTACCAACACCACATTTTTTTTTTTTTTTTAAATTAGAATACAAAAATCCTCAAATTCCTTCTTAAGTTGAAATATAACTGGGTTGTGAAATATTTACGATCGTATCACTATTAGCCGATATCTATTATCTAAAAAAAATCTAAATTTGAAAAATCGGCAGTAAGTATCGTTTATTTTAATCAGGTCGTGAAAAAAAATAAATTATACTTAATAAAAGTGGTATCCAAGAGATTTAAGAGTAATTATGATAGGGATTGTGTGCTGTAACCCACTGTAATCTTAAGCAATAAACGCAAATATTAAACAAATATGATGGATAAGGAAAAACCACCAGATGACAACTGAACGAGTTTAACGATGGCGTACTCGACAAAGTCAGGAGACTATAATACATACAAAGCTCCGTTAGGCTAATGCAGCAGCTCACAGACAAATAATAATTATTGATTGTATGTGAGAAAAGGAAACAGGTAGTGCTGCCACCTAGTAATATTTGCTAGTACTAATATAATGATAAATGAGTATTTATTAGCATAGATCAGTGGTTCTTAACCGGTGTACCGCGAAAAATATGATAAAAGCAGAAAAATCCGCGAAATAGTGAAAACCGAAAAAGTCCTTCGGGGAAAAATTATGAAATCCGACGAAAGATCTAATGTTATTTCGATTTTGAACACTTTAATTAAAATATCATGAGATTTATGTGTAGAAATTTGTACGGATGGTGCTCCGTCAATGGTAGGCTCATTTAAAGGATTTATTACCCTCGCAAAGACAATAAGCCCCAATATTATAATATATAAGCACTGTTTTTTTACACAGGGAATATCTAGTTTCGAAAACATTACCAGCAGTACTAAAACCTGAACTACACCATGTTGTAAATATGGTAAATTTCATCAAATCGAGACCTTTAAAACACGCATTTTTAACAAAAACTTTTCATTTCTATGGAAGCTATGTACGGATGTTTGCTTTTTAACACTGGAGTGAGGTAGTTAGTTACCTAAAGTAAGTAAAGTAAACTTTTATGCCGATTTCATAGAACAATAATGAATTGTTTATCTTTTTACAAAATGAAAGCATGACTGATTTTGTAAAATGTCTTCAGAATGATGATTGGTGTGCGAAAATGGCATTTTTAGCAGATATTTTCAATAACTTAAATAACATTCTGAATTTGAATGCGGCTAAGACCAAATCCATGTGCAGTGCTGTATGCATCGACGCCGGCACTCTTCTGCGGGTTTCCGGTCTGCCCGTCGAGCTGGTGTCCAGGTTCAAATACTTGGGTGCCACGGTTGCCGATGATGGTGGTATTTCTAGTGAGCTTGGAATCCGCATGGGTGTGGCGGGCTCTGCGTTCAACCAACTTGGAGTCGCATGGAGGTCAAGGCTGTATTCTGTGAGGACCAAATGTCGTTTGTTTAATGCATGCGTGCTACCTGTGCTCCTGTATGGCTGTGAGACATGGCATCTTACTAAGCTTCAAGAGTCTCGGCTTTTGAGCTTTGAAAATCGATGTCTCCACTAAATCTTAGGGGTACATTGTTACGACCGCGTTACAAACACCCAAGTTCATGAGCAGACACAACAGCCTTCGGTGATTGAAGTTATCACGAAGAGACGCTTTACGTGGCTGGGACACGTATTCCGGATGCCGCCAAAGAGTGCGACACTTCGCACCCTTGTGGCACAGCCTCAAGGGTTCCGTCGCCGTGGCCGGCCCTCCCTTGCCCTGTAGCGGCGCTACAAGAGTGACCTACGTGCTACAGGTCTGACATGGCGGAAGGCGCAGGAGTTGGCGATGGACCGAGGGAAGTGGCGCCAACTTGTGCTTGCCCTATGCCCCAATATTGGGTCGTGACAGAGTGGAAGAAGAAGAAATAACATAACAAGTATTCAAAGAAAAAACGATTTTTTTTGACATCCACTGACAAATTGACAGGGACATTTGATTTTGGTGCACCGCAATTTTTTCTTATGATCAAAAGTGCACCGTAACTTCGAAAAGGTTAAGAACCACTGGCATAGAAAGTGTATTTATGTCATAAAATTATGTTATGTGTTTGAGTCACGGTGACTGATTGCATCGAATGTGCGATAGTAATTATTTTTATTTTCATGACAGATTCTTGTCGTTAAAAAGCCGTAAACATCTGGTTAATAAAATAACTATTAGTTATGCAGTGGATTATTGATACTGATGGAAGGCTAGCCAAAATAATAAAACTGTAATAAACTAGCTATAAAACAGACAACAGAATTTGTGTACCATTTTATAATGGTAATTTTTATGTCACTGAATATCTACCTGTTTTATCGATGCTAATAATAGCTCCACAGAGTAATTAACTAAGTATGTAATTAATCTACTTACATGCGAAGTATTTTTGGTAGTAATAATATGTTAATGATTTAAAATATGATTGTTATGTAATATTTATTTATGTACCAATAAAATTTGACTAAGCCATGGCCTTCACAAGGGAGGGGGAGTTAGCTGGCAAGGCTCTTGCCTGGGAACCCGGTATAAGACTTTGTCTACATGGCGCGTTTAGATTCGTGCGCATTTCAGGTATATGTGACCTCATTGAGCCGTCCACAAACAATCGCGCCATTACGACCTGTCGCGCACGGTCGAGATACACGTGACTTCATTGTGGTGTCTACATTCACTCACGGTGAGACACGCGCCATGTGGACAAGGCCTTAAGGGCGGACGTGCTCAGCGTGGGTCAAAATGGAGCTTTTTTTTTATTTTCAAAGCATGATCCTGGAAATACCTTAAATGTTGTATATAATCTATTTATATAATTTTGAAGCCTTATTATCCGTTATATTTATTTTAAACATTTGATTACTGCATAAAGTGTTTTTATTACTTACATAAAATAGTATTCTTTTAAACCTCTTGCTCTAATGTTTTAGAATATAGTCATATTTCAGTACATAAATGTGCAGTGGTGTTAAGATTTTTTACATTTATTAATTTTTAAACGCATTTATAAAACCATCAGTATAATTTATATCGATATTATTATAGTGAAACATTTACGATAAAAAAGTATATTGAAAATCTCTGTGATCCCAAATTTGACAAGAATTAGGCATTTTATTATTCAAAAAATGGGCAAGATTAACACATTTGAAGATAATTCTAAAGATACTAATTATAAGCTATGTTTTTGACCATTCAAGTGTAATAAACATCCTACGAATAATGATTGCTTTATAATAATTATTGACCTATGAATGAGGTAGTTTTTTTTTAAATACGCCATTTCTTTTGGCATTCCCTAGTGGTTAAGCTACAACATACGGCCGTAGCCATAAATTCACAAACTATAATTGAAGTCGGGAGTAAAATGATGTTAACGCGCGTGTTTGAACATGTTCCTAATCGATTTTTTTTTAAACGGTAAACGGTTTTGGTTTTCTTAATTTACATGCATTTACAGATTTTTTCCAGTAACAGTAAAAAAATCGATATTTATCTGATGTATCTTTTCATTTAAAATGTGTGGATGCGTAGGTACTATGATTTTTTAAAGTTTTGATTACTGTGTGTCGATAATTAGCTAATTTTTATTAAAAGAATTAAAATAAAATAGAAGATATAGTACTTAGTTAAATAATAATCAGGATTAACGTCATCCGCTTCAATGGGACATCATCAACTGATTCCGCGGAACACTGGGTAACACTGCTGTGGAGCATTATGCTGCCCTTAACCTTAGCAATGTGTAAGGGAGAGGGGGGCATCAAAGATATTGGTCTATAGGCCCGTTGGAGGATGTGGGGGCGATCGGCTAAGTGAACAAAGTCAAAGTTGAGGTATCGGTATTATGTCAACCAATTCTTGATTACCACCCAACCACATAATTTCTTATATTAAAAAAAGAGTAATCCAAAAACTACAAGTAACTCAACATGGAAAAATGGCGTACTTATTGGCAAATAGAAAAAAAATGTAAAAGGAGGCAGATAAAAATACGCGACGTGGTAGAAGTCAAGTTGATGAAATAGAAATAGGCCTGACTCGTCGGTTGGACAACCGTTGGTGTAATGCAGTCAAACGGTGGTTCTCAAGAGATAAGGGTCACTCTAAAATAATATGCTACATTAATAATCTCACTATTGTTAAATGATATACATAATTTTGAAAACACTTCTGAGAAAATAATATAATATAACCAATAGAAAAAATCTTTTTTCAAATAAGTAAGACACCCCGCAGGAATCGAACTTGCATCTATCAGGTTTCGCGCCTTTCGAGACCACTACTTTACGCCATACTTAAATGCGACAAATTTTAACAACTGTTTTCAATACTCTCTGAAACGCTTTCCGAATTGAATTACTATTAATTGACAATCGATTTTTGTTTTATAAATCAAAGCATTTATTACTTTAATTATCAACCGACGTCACGGAACACTCCAAGATTTTTAGTTGTAATGTCCTGGAACTTGCTTATAATTTTTACTTATTTAACGAATAATTCACAAGCTTTAAGAATGTATCATTCTAATTATTGTACATACATAATTTTGAAAAAACTTCTGAGAAAATATATTGTTCAATAATTAGAATGTTACATTCCTAAACCTTGTGAATTATTCGTTGTTAATTAAATGATAAGGTACCTACGCAGCAGCGAAAAAAGGTCGAGAATTAATTGTGAAATGAGTTATGGGAGGCCTTTATCGAGCAGTGCATCAACCCATGTCTGACGATGATGATGTAAAATATATCGATGCTGATAAAATTTTCAATTTAGTCACTATTCGTGTAGAAAATTATGATTTTATGTAGATTCGCTTCGAAAAACTTTCGCGAGTCGGCTGACTATCCCAAGTGCAAAACACTGCTGTTCCTTTACCCAACTCACACTCCAATTCTATTTGATTTACTCGCTGTTTCTCCTCTTCTTCTTTTCTCTTCTCTTTTCTTTCGTCTGTTAGTAAAGCTTTGACTTGTTTTGAGAGGCTTTCCTTTTGACGAGTTGTCCTCAACTCTGTTTGCACTATGTGTTGTTATAGAGTAACTGCAAGATTAGATTTCTAAGACTTGTTCTTTAACAACATTTTATATTTTTTATTATTAAGCTACAAAATCTTAGCTGAGGCGTATATAGATATGCCTACATTTATATACGGTTATCAAAATTATATAAGATTAATAACTAAAAGTACGTAGGTATTATTCATAATGGCTAAGAACTGCAGTGGCAAAAGGTGGAGGTAGGCTCTTAAGATCTGAGATAAATGTACACACTAAACTTTGTCAGTCAAACGTACTTGTTTTCTAATGGATTTCAATTCCATCAATTACCTTCGGTACAGGGGCGGCTCTACCTTAAGGGTTCGCAGGGACCATCCCCACATCGTTATCATGTCAAAAATAGACGTCCGATATTTTTATCATTGTCATAATATACCTATTTAAATGAACTAAGTATTTATTTTATTTTATCCATCTAAACCCGTTGCAATTTTATAAATATATTTATTATGATTGTACAAACAAATAAAGAAATGATGTAATAGCATAATGATGACTACGCGGTATTAGAATACTTAATTATTGAAATTAAATACGCGTACCTGTGTACAAATTAAGAAAGTTATCTAGTCTATTTTTCGATGACCGGGGTCACTCAGGCCAAACCCGTCGCCACGGTACAAGTTTTATTCTGCAAACGATGTGAATGCATTAACGTTAGTATACGCATACTGGGGTAACTGCGAATCAAATAACCCTTAGGTAAAAACGCTCGCTGTATGTCATTGTTCGAAACTGATAATGGTACGTCTATTATAATTATTATTATTAATTAAGTTAATATTTTTAAGCACGCTTTTTAGATCAGATTAAGTTACGACCCAGATATACAATATATCAATTAAATCATATTATTATAAGTAGCTTGGTACATAATGTATACTATGAGAAAGTATGTACGTATCTATATTTAATAATTAATGGCCAAACCCCACCACCTAGAAATAAGTAATAGATTAAAAAGTAATTGGTAATTTTGTTTTCTATTCGACCATCATAAAGCGGACTTTGACGAACAACATGATTTACATCTTCCACTTCTTCATGTCATCCTTCAAAGTGATACATTCTGCAGTAAATAAAGATGCATTTTGAATAATGCTTCTCTTTATTTGATTATTTTTGTATATAGTTTATTTAATTCACATTGCACACATGAATTAACGATTTTTCCAGAAGCTCTATCTTAACTTCGAATCCCTTTGAGATATTGATATGCAGTGACGTCCCGTGGGGGTAGGCAGATTGAGCATCGCTTGGGGGCGGCAGTTACTCGAAGGGCGGCTAATCGAAGAGAATCATCTCATATAGGTATATATAGAAAAAGTGACCTAAACTTAGTAATAACGAAAATATCTTTCAACTCACGGGTTGGAAACAAAATGTATTAATTAAGTAAAAGGTTTAACACGACTGATTTTTTTTTGTCAGGTTCACAATGTGTAAAAAGCCACTGTATTACCAACGCCAACAAATCCCTATTTTGAGGAAAAAATATTTATAAATTTAATTTTGTATGTTTTAGTGATATATATTTTGTTTGTACCTAATGTATCCACACAACACATTTTTTCGATATCGGAGTTATGAAAAGATGATAAAAAATACTGTATAAAAAATGGAGCGGCATTGTGGCGCTGCCTAGGGGCAGCATTTTGTCGAGGAACGTCACTGTTGATATGAAACTATTCAATGTAAGTACATACAATTTGTCATCAATATTGGTCTAATAGTTTGTGATTTATAACGAAACAAACAAATTAGAGACATTTTTATAAAAAAAGCTATAGTTTGTGTATATGGGCAATTTTAATATAAACTAAAGTCCAACTGTAAGGTGTTTGTTGGGCATAACATGCCATCATTCAAAGCCTACAAAATATCCTCATCGATAAAAAGGTAGACAAGAATACGTTTATTGTGAAGCTAATAAAATAGTAATAGGGTGGAGATATCGTTCGACAAGTTTAGTAGAGATAAATTCAATTGTTGAATCGGCTCATCAAGTTCAGCGAATGTACGTCACAGGGAAGAACTAAGAATCAAGAAGAGTGGATAATGATTTTTATTATCGTTCACCATAGAATATAATATGAGAGCTCTTGAGTACATAATATCTAAATGAATTTATTTTTGGTGAAATTGCCTTTAAAAAGCACTCCACTTCGAGTGTTGGACATCACTGCAGAGTAAAAGTGTAAAAAATTAAGGGAAAAGAAAATCAACAAAGAACTAGAAGAAAGCGTTCGCGTTCACCCCTCGAAAGCCTCCCTTTAAAGGGAAGGTTTTTATTTCAACACTTTTCTTTTGAAACTGGCAAATTTTCTTTCGCAAAAGTTGGCGCAGAAATGCAATATTACTATTTAAACCACAAAGTTTTAGGTAGCGAGTCAAAGACGTGATATGGAAACTCGATTATTCAATATACGCAGCACCGCTTGGTATGAATAAATACAAGCTTTGTGTACACTTTAGAATATGCATTGAATAGTTAAATAACCCTACGTAAAAGGCATTACTCTGTCCTATTCGTAGGTTTTGTTTTATCGCTCTACAGATTTGGTTTGGATTGTATTATTTTTTTTATTAAACTTTATTTCAAAATATTTTGAAAAAAAAATAATAATATAATATTTTTGCAATAAAATAATATTTATGTAAATAAGTATCTTTTTTGGTAGTACATTCAGTCAAATTTATTTATTAATATTGTGTTCCTTTCAAATTTCTATAGTCGAAGTCAGAGGCTGTCGGTGAAATAGTCACCAGCTTTTATTCGAATGCAACACGATAATTATGTGGTTTCATGACCAAGTTTTCCAATGTTTCTTCGAGAATAGCGTGACATTATGAATGATGAAGATTAAAAAACTGATTTACGTGTTAAAATGCTATCGCGCGATACGTTCTTATTTTCAACTAATTCAAAATATCTAATGACTCAAATAAACTAACCAATCAGCGCATCTATTCTATACACAAGACTGTTATAGGTCGCTATCGGCAGCTATCGAGGGTAGTTTTTAATTTTTTGTATTGAAGTATTAGCATTTATCGTAAAAATTACAATAAGTTAGTTGTAATTGTTACAATTAATGGTATATTTTAACACCTCTCTTGGTGGTGTTAATTTTTAGAGCGAGATTGACAGTTTTGACTGTTTAGATGGCTAACTTATTGTAATTGTTACAATTAGTGCTGATTCTTCGATACAAAACAGTCTTGTGTACAGAATAGATAGATGTGCAGAACAGATAAATTACATTTAATTGAACGAATATTTTTGAGTCACTACTGAGTGAATCGATTCCCATGACTAATATATAATACATCACTAATGCAAATCTATATATTATATGGTATTCATAATATAGATTTCTATTTATGAATAGCATAAAGTGATTGATAATTAATAATACATTATTTATGACCGAAGTCAAAATAAAGTTGGACTATTTATAAATTCCAGTCACACTGCATGAATAAAATTAACCAACCTCTTAATCAAGAATTACCGGTCGGGAAACATTTCAACTTCATCAAAAAACATCCGATAAACTCCAAAATCCAAATCGACGCCACATCCATACTAAAAAAACAAAGTAAATAGAGCCACAAGGGCGTTAATTTTAATTTCGCGTAGATAACCGCGCAAAAAAGCAACCCCCTCGTTCCTGTCAGAGCAAAGTACCAATCTCATTATCACGCAGGATCGTGATAACAATTTCAATATCCTAGTTCCACCCCTCTCCCGCCAGCAGTAAACGTAAGGGTGGACAGGGGTGGACATTTTGCCCAGTGGTGCCGGGAATACCCGATCGTTTGCGAGTCAGCCCGAAAGGATTATGTGAATAACGTTTCCCTTTTTTTATTTATATTCCATTGATTGAGTGATGAAAATTAAGGGTTATATTCTGGAGACACAAACAGTAAGTTAAATTAGTTAGCGACCCACATAGTCCAATATGTCTATCTACTGAATTCTTACACCGGAGATTTGGATTCGATTCCAGGTGAGGTCATAAATATTATGATTTTCTTAAGCCTGGGGGGTATACTGTGATTATTTCACTACTGTTCAACTAGAAGATTTAGGCACAAGTCGGAAAGCGCTGTCGTCTGCCAAATAAGAGGAACTTATTAGTTTATAATGGAAGTGCGGTTAAAAATGGGAGGAGCTTGTTAGTTTTAACACGTAGCCAAGAAGATCTTGTTCGACAGTACTAACGCCTACCATGCTCGAACGGATAACATGTCAATCTGTAATATCGTGGGTCTGGTGAAAAAAAAATCACATGTGTGTTTTTTTTAATCACCCAGAGTGTCGACTTAATAAATCTAACATCAATTTTTCGTAAAAAAAAAACAAATATCTGTCAATATAACTTTCACTCATTGGAGGCCCATATTATGATTTTAGGAATGGACATGGTAAAAAAAATACTACCATATTACTGAAATAATTATTGTGCTCATAGGCTGTTTTAGTGTTAAAAGAAAAAGAAAAAACATCGAGAATTCAATAATGAAACAATGTGATACAATAATTGACAGTAAAGTTATAAAATCTTAGTTGATGATTTAATATTCATGATAATATTTTTATCAATAATTATTTTATTCTCCACATAATAAAAAAAATTAATGATGCGTGTTTCACTCACCCTGATCACTACCAAAGCCGAGTTAACTTGTCAAAGCATGTATGTCGCGTCAGGCCATGGACGAGTTAACTTGTGCATTCTTGTAAACGCCATAACTTCTGAATGAACTATTTGTGTATATTTTCTACACAATGTTTATCATTTTAGTGTGAAAATATTCACGATAAACTCTAGAAACATGTTGTTATGGTTAGTTTTCACAAATATTTATTATTCTGTTCCTATTTCATATTTTTTGAGGGTGGTTGGGCTAAATATGGTGACCGTTATTCCTTATTTCCTTACCTACCTCACATCCTTATTTATTATTATCACAAGACCAGGCAACCAGCAATTACGGGTCATGAGACGACCGTGATTGCGAATGACATTCAGTTAGCTCGAGTGACATCAATAAAGCGGTCGTGTGCAGGCTTGTTATATTTTAGCCATCGTTAACTATCGAGTGACTCAAAACGCATATGTTTGACCTTCGTTGCGCTAAATCTGATACGGTTTGAACGAACGTCGCGTCTATCCATCATGAATTTTTCATCATCATTCATCCCAAAACCAAGTGAAACCGTGAAAGTGACATTCCGAACCATCCGTTTACCAGCGCGTAAGTGCGTGAATACCGAAACGACTCCAGCGCGCACTAGCCCTCTCAACATAAAGGTCAGTGTCTGGAATCATGTGTAAACCCCCCACCTAGGTTCGTAATCCCTCATCCAGCATCACTCTTAAATTACAGTCCACTGCTAAAAGCGCCACCAAAGGGATTTATGTTATATCAAAAATAGCTGGCCTACAAGACAAAGTTAGTGTTCACCTAGTAAAAATTGGCTAACAGTGATACGGCTAAGTTTGAGTTTAAATTCATTATCAACAGTGCTAAAGGTTGAACAGGAGATGTAAGAATGAAAAAAGGAACTTTACAATTCAAAAACATTATAATTAAGTATGTAGGTATTAAAAGTATTAACTCCTTGCAATAAAACTATGTATAATATACTATTGAAATATATTATTTGTTCGTGAGATACGTGGTTTATAAAAAATAACCCTCAAGTGTTGTTTAAACGAATATGGCAACACAGTAATCTAAAAATACTCTTATAAACTGCACCCAGTAGGATTTAAAGTAGTAGCACAGCTCTTGCAGATTGGTATTAGCACTGCCGATGTTTACGCAACATATTTAAATGCTAAGTGTTTTGATAAACATTGTGCGCGGGGATTTCGATTTGGAAATCGTGATTTTAAATCCAGTAATGCGCAGGGGTTGGTGTGCGCTATGCATCAAGGGATTGAAATTCTAGCTATGATTTATGGTACTTGAATACTTTGCAATCCAGATTGGACATGAAATTTGAAACTCTGTTATTATCGAGTAGTTTTTTTTTGTATTGGTCTAATGGTTATTTTATTTATAATATGGCTTTATATTGTGGCCGTATGTATGAAGGGTGTTGATTAAGTTCAGTTGAAATAAGCTCACGATATTATGTGTTATATGATTTAAAATAGTTTTTTTTAATAATTAATAGGGAAATGTAGAATATTATATGAATTTTAACATCGTATCAAGTTAACAATATAAACATTTTTAATGATCCGTTATCAAAATATATATATATTTATTTTCTACAGGTCTTCAAAAAACCTACATATTAGATAAATTACGATTGTCTCAAAAGTTTAACGAATATTTTTAAAGATAAAAGAAGAAATCATACTGAATGGAAAATATTTTATTTTTTATAATTTCTGAATGGCCTGTTATAGGATTACAGATATTAGTTTGAATATTATTTAGGTTAAAATAAATAAGAAAATATAAGATAGTAGTTCAAATAATACAATAATATTCCAAGAATTTAAAGTTGGATTTCTTTTTTAAACTTAATTTAAATTTAAAAAGAATGCTTACAAATTGACATTTTATCCTTTGACATTCATTTGGTAACTAATATTTTTTTTAAATTCATTACTGAAGAAACACAAGGTAACATAAATACGTATATGAAATAATTCGCATCAATCGTAAACGAAAAAATCAAAGACATGATATTTATCTAATATGTAGGTTTTTCAAACTTGTGTTTTATATACTTAACTGAATACACAACACTTAAATTATCATTTTATATTGACATAATATTCAGGAACAGGCACTTTATAATGGTTATAGAAAAATAGATGTTATCGTAGTTATTAGAAATTATTCGCTTGAATAACAGTTTAAAAGGTACCTCAATGGATATAGAAAGATGAGTGACCGAATTCAACTCCGTCCATTTTTTGCCAAGATTCCCCTAATAGGTATATTTTTGATGTTTTTCAAAATTTAGTTGATAACAAAGATGCTAAATCTTCTTCCAAATTGTGTACTCTGTGGTTGCTCTATAAAAATTGCTGAAGTACCAATTTGACTTTTTGAAAATTAGTGCAATATTCTCAGAGTTCCTTTTCCCCACTTTCGTTAATTTAGACTCAATTTCTATACAAAAGGCTTTCTTCAAAACCTTCATAAGACTAGGTAGGTATGTACCTGTTTTTATTATATTATATATATATATATATGTTCTATATGTGAAGAACCCCAACTTACTAACCCTGTAGTAATATTTAGTTTAGGTTCAGAACACTCATTAATAATACTCATTTTTAATGTATTTATTTTATTACTAGCTATATGAAGTTATTTTATATAACTAGCCAAATATACTAGATCTATTTAACGTTTATTTTTGTATACCTAACGGAATCTATCAGCCCTTTTCGACGTAGGCACACAGTTGTAACAAAGGCAAACAGATAAACATATAAATTAAATTCACGATCAAAAGGGCCCATCTGCGAACCGGAGATGAGTTTACCGGACCGGTCGAAGGCGCCGGCTATCAGCCGGATTTTGCGATACCTGACCGGAAAGTGTGAAATGCTTTTGAGTACTATTTAGATAATAATTGAAAACTGCAAGTATTAAAATTAATCTTAGATATTTTCCACTCTAGGATTTGGACTAATTTATTTTTGTTGAAATTATTTTAATACTATCATTAGAAAGTAAATAATTCAATGGGATGATTTCAAGAATTTCAGGAATTTTCAGGAATTTCAGGAATTATAGAAATTTAATAGAATGATTCAGTACTGCCAACTGGTTGCCAGGACAACTAGACGACGGACAACCGGGCGTTGCACAAATTAATAAAAAACGAAAAAAGTGAAGAATGTAACATTTTTGTGAACAAACATTAAATGAAATTTATTAAATCTTGTGAATTATTTATTCGTTGAATATAAAAAATAGGTAATCAAAAATTATTAGCAAGCTCAAGTTAATTATAACGAAAAATTTTGGAGTGATCCGTGACGTCGGTTAGTAATTAAAGTAATACCAACTTTGATTCAAAATACAAAAGCCGATCGCCAATAGTAGCTCAATTTGGAAAGCGTTTCAGAGAGTATTAAGAGCCATTAGTTAAAATTTGGCGCGAAACCCGAGAGATGCAGCTTTGATTCTCCTACGGGGGTGTCTTACTTTTTTCAAAAAAGATTTTTTCTATTGGTTATAATATATTTTGTCAGTGTTTTCGAAATTATGAATGTTTAATTTTAATTTAATTGTTGACATAATATTATTGGATGGATAATAATTCAACGTTTTGGTTGATTATTTTGTGTCACCTTTTGAATTTGTTTTGATTTGTATAAAGATTATTTATATGAAAATGTCTCTCTGAGGCGGACAAAAACGGTCCAGATATTATTAGTAAAAGTGGAAAAAGTACTATAAAAATTTGCGTTTTATTAAATAAAATTAATGCTAATATATATTTTAAATAATATGTGAGAAATTTTTCGCAATAATTATATTGCTCCATTGCTCATATTTGCTACTTGAAAATACTTCTTATGGTAAATATCGTTATGGGTGCAATTTTCCATTGTATAATTTATGGAGTTTTTCCTTTCGAACCCTCCGTTTCCAGAAACAAATAATAAGTTCCCAGCTAAGTTTCAGACTTCTGTTCATAAATTGATTTCGTAGGCGCACACTTAAATTATATGCAATTAGGGGCACACAAGCGTAATGGAGGACTTTCAATAGAAAGGAAATAATTTTAAATCTTGCCTACGCCTAAAATTGAGAAACCAAAGACCTGTCTACGGTTGTAGTAATTTAAACGCTCAAAAGTTTACAAACAATATAACCATAAAATTAACAAAAGCTCTGAATTTTAAATTAAATCGTTTTTACTTAGTATGTAGTTTATAATTTTAAGTATTTCGATGCATTTAAAAAAAACCTTAGTTGTAATATTAGATAATAATCGACGATCCCTATGTAAACTCGTACATCTAACAAATAACTATTGTTTCCGTTTTTCTGCCAAAATACTTAAAATACTTCTTCCTTGACATGAAATTAAATTGAAACTCACTTAATTTCGGAAAAAAATGTACGTAAAAGAGGACAAATAATACCTAATCTAATTTTATTAAATGCACGGCGTAAATGCGGATATATTAATGTCCACTTTAATTTGGGCACCAGATAGTCGCGTAAATGGATAACTGCTAGTTGTCTTTATGTACTACATGCAGGTAGCCGGTAGCGAACGTTAGAGACACGAGTGTTTTATTTCGGAAGATAATATTCTTCTAAACTGCCTGACTTATGACGATTTCAGAACTAATAATTAAAGTTGTTAATAATATATAAGTATGACGTCTTCTTCCAACGTAAAGTGAGATATGTGGTAGTTGTCTTAATAATACATGTTTGAAAATTAACGTAAAGTCGAACATCTACAATTCTGCCAAAAGTATAAAATTTTGAAGTAATTTATTAAACTGCTATTAGTATTTATAATACTCATTGAATATAAGATGCCTAGTAATAAAAACATAGAAGTTGTAAGAATTCTTACTTCAATTAGCTCTCCTGTAAAATTTCATTTTTGCAGATGTCCATGTTTACGTACTATCGTTCTATCGACCGAGGGCACTTGATGGAATTTGAATTTACATTCTAATGGATTTAAGTTTTATACTATTCTATTTGAGTCGTTTTTTGCGACCCGGGTTTCGTCTTTCGGCATCTTCACATACTATGCGCACTCATCAATGGTATATATTATGTACACTGACAGTCAGTGTGTTGTACTATGTATTTACGCAATGCCACATAGCCATTTCTCTCCGTAATACAGCCTTTGGTGAACTGTGCTACGGCGAAATTTAATACGTATAATTATTTACATATTCCTATTCAAGTAAATTTTCCTGCTACGTGAAGCCCTGGATAAAGAAAAACATCCTGGTTCAAGAATCTCAGATACTGGGTTGATATGAGATATATGGCTGTCATCGGATTCCTGTAACCTTGATCTAAATTATAATATTTCTTATTAAATATTCATTTTTCACGTACAGTCAGTCAGTACTTATACATAATATGATTTTAGAACATTACGAATTAATATGATTTCATAATAATTTCAACATACTATTTCATGGTGCACCGGTCAATAAATAGCGGGTCAAAATCGATTGGACATCTCACTCGATTACAAGTTTACGTTAAAAATACATCGCACCGAACTACTGTCATATTTATTATATTGCATAGATTGTACCTTTATAGTTATTGAAAACAGTAAATAAACTTTCACCTCCTCCATCATCACGAACAACCTACTACTGTCTTTTATCTGCAATACCTATCTTCCACTGAACCAGAATACCAGTGGCGAAGAGTGGGAGTAGGCTGTTAAGATCAGCCATAAATAGTGCACACTAAACTTTGTCAGCAATACGTATTTGTTTTCATCGAAATAAGACTATGATTTACAGACGGTGTTGGTTAGTTTTTTAAATTCAATTGAACCCTGCGAAGACAAGCCATAATAAATAATGGTCAAAAAATACTCGTCTACATATAAAACATTATGTCAAAATATCAAAAATTAAATCATATATAACTTTGGATATTTTACAGAAAGAATATATTTTTTTATCTATTATAGTCCGGCTTAGACAGGATATAATGATTTTAGAAAATGAACCAACAATATGTGTAATATGTATTAACAAGTAAGTATGAACAAAAAAGTGTGCACAATTATCGTATCGCCTAAAATATACAAAACTATTATGGTTTGGTTGGGCAGGGTTAAATCGATTTTTGAAAACTAACCAATGCCTACCACCTGTAAATAAATTATTGTAGTCTTAGTTCAATAAAAACAAATACGTATGACTAACAAAGTTTAATGTGCACTATTTATGGCAGATTTTTACAGCCTACCTCAACACTTTGCTACTGCAGAATACCATAGTGAATACCACAGATATATTAAATTTAATTGCTAATTACAAAAAAAAAATAACATCAATTCGGAAGAGCTGTTTCTGATATCTCTATTCCTCTCATATATAATATAGAAGGGGCTAAGTTTGTTATGGTAATGTTGAACGGGGCTCTAGACTTATTTGCATCAAACACAAGTTGTTTGATTAAAAGTGTATTGACCTTTGTTGTTCTATGCGTAGTGGGAAATCAATTCTACGCTTTTCTTAAGTGCCAAACTTTTTGATTAAAAAATGCAAATTAACCAACGTGGCATGCGGTGCATTTCTGGTTGCTTTGTATTGACAGTATATTGGTCTATCAAACTCTATTATTATTCCATTGTCATAGAAAGAAAATAAATTAAAATAATCATGTTGTATGCATGAAACGTATGTTGTATATTAACATAGTAATTGATAACTACAAATAATGCTTTTTAATGTTTTTAATCACTGAGGAAGCTCCGGAATTCTTCTTAAAATGTACATTAACGCAAATATACTCAATCCCTTTTCTTATTCTTCTTCCTGGCGCTACAATTATTATTCTATAAGAGTGTCGGTCTGCTCCAGCATCTGTCTCCATTCAGGTCTGTCCAGAGCCATTTTCCTCTAGTTGAGAAAGTCCAAGGTCTTTAAATCTGACTCTATAACATGCCTCAAATGTGGCCTAATTTGATAAACTACACAATATGTAGGCATCTGTACAAAGCGCATAGATTGTAATTGTATTTTCATCAAACTGTGTGTCTAAAAATTCCATGCAGAACCCTCCGCTCAAAAGAGCTCAATACCCTTTACATGCTTTAAGTCATGCACCAGGTCTCTGAGAAATACATGACAACTAATTTTACAAGAGGATTAATCTACGAGATTGGGTCAATAAGTCCTTAGAAAAGCCGACAGGTGGCGCGACTAGTACTGTAAGCGGTTTGTTTTCATGCAGCGGCACTACCGATTCAGTATGCTGCGAAGCTTCAATCAGATTGGTCGGGTTGTTGTGTGTTTCTCGTACATTTAAAAAAAAATTGCTTGTGGAAAATGGAAAAATGGAAAATGGAGAAAATTGAGTTTAGAGCTGTTATTAAACATTTTAATATAAAAGGGTTAACAGCAAAGGAAATAAAAAATGAGTTGGATTTAGTTCACGGCATATCTGCTCCTTCACTTGCAACTATTTATAACTGGTTAAATGAATTTAAACGTGGTCGTACATCAACAAAGGATGAACCACGCTCAGGACGTCCTGTAGAGGTGACTACACCAGAAATGATCAATAAAATCCACAATATGGTGTTAAGTGACCGAAGATTAAAGTTGAGTGAGATAATTGAGGTTACAGGGATCTCAAAAGGTAGCTTCATTTCTATTTTACATGACAAATTGGGCATGAAAAATATTTCTGCAAGATGGGTGCCGCGTTTGCTCACAGTCGACAATAAACGCAATAGGGTGGTGGCCTCTAAAGCCCTGTTGTCGCTCATGCAACGCAATCCGGATGAATTTTTTCGTCGTTTTCTGACTGTAGATGAAACATGGATACACCACTATACTCCCGAGACGAAAGAACAGTCAAAGCAGTGGATTGCGAAGGCAAACCATGTCCAAAGAAGGCGAAAACCGTAAAATCAGCTGGTAAGGTTATGGCTACTGTATTTTGGGATGCACGTGAAATTATTTTCGTTGACTATTTGGAAAAAGGAAAAAAAATAACAGGGGATTATTATGCATCTTTATTGGACCAGCTAAAAAACAAAATTGAAGAAAAACGGCCTCATTTATACAGGAAAAAAATTTTCTTTCATCAGGACAATGCCCGTGTTCACACATGTTTACGATCAATGGCTAAAATTGAAGAATTTAAGTTCGAATTGGTCGACCACCCACCGTATTCGCCAGATTTAGCCCCCAGTGACTTTTTCCTTTTCCCAAACTTAAAAAAATGGCTAAGTGGACAACGTTTTTTTTCAAATGAAGAAGTCATCGATCGGACAAATGCTTATTTTGAGGACCTTCCGAAAACTTATTTTTCTGACGGTTTAAAAAAAATTGAGAAACGTCTAACCAAATGTATTGAGCTCCAAGGAGATTATGTTGAGAAATAAAAAAAAAATATAAAAATAAAAACTGTTTTAATGCTTTTTTCTAAGGAATTATTGACCCACCCTCGTATATTAATAACAACAAATTTGAATGTTATTTTCAAAAACCGATAAGTCCATGATTAAAATACCTGTGGTAAATGACGTTTTTATGTCTTCTGGATGATTTTAATATTAGTTTAATCTTGTCATAATATTAAAATTCCAAATAGCTGGTAATAATTCTCATTTTTAAAACATAAATTTGGACATTATTTTTATACTATTTTAAATAATCGGTTCCTGTTGTATTGGTAAATAGTTTTTTGTATGAGTTTTACAGGCTTTAAAACTTACATATATTGTTTGAATTAATTATACATAATGTTTAAGTTTTGAATATATGTGTGACATATCATTTTTTGAAAACAGATGCCTTAAATTACTGACGGTACAAATAAGTACATAACGTATTCGATTATCAGTGAAGTATCAGTGAAGCTCCGTTGTAGCCTAGTTTTCCTAAGTATATATTCAATGGCCGGGGGGGGGGAGAATAATCACATGAGTCAATATTGCATGTTTATCAAAACATTTTTTAAAAGAAATCTTTATCTAATTTTTAAAAAGTATTATTTAAAAATAAGTCATTGATTTATGCAACTATAATTTTTTTAGAAAAACGTAAAAAATACAATAAAAAAACATTAAAATTAGACTTATGTGATTGTTCCCCTCGGACATCGAATTATATTATTTTAAATAATTATAGTATAATAAATAATATGCACTGTTTCTTTAATTACTAAAATAGGTACCTATTAATTTTTTTTTTACAAATTTACTATTATAAGTTAGTTATAAATACATATTTAGACCAAGTTATGTTTTCGTAATTCCCCTAATGGAAAAATATAATATAAAAATTGTATCAATATATACGTCATTATTGCTTTCATTGTGTTTCACCGAAAACTTTTCAATTAATATTAATTCCCTCGAAAAAGCTTACTTCCCACACAAATATTTAAATTGCACTTTCACAAAACACAAAATTCAACAAAAGACTAAATCAACTGGTAATTAAGAAAAGCAGTGCCTGAAGAGTTGAAAACAGGGTTGACCATCTGTTTTAATGATCTGTCTAGGGTATATTTTTTGTATTTTCTTTTTGCTCATCCCCCTCTGTAGGGAATTAAATGAGATCCAATTCAGATAATGAGTATTTATGTGGGGTTAAGTTGTAGCAGCTTATCGGGGTAGCTAAGTAAGAAAATATACCATTTCTGATTTTAGATTGTATTGTATTAGGTCGGCTACTGAAAAAAATATGGTTTGGGGATATTTTATTTGGAGGGACAGTAAATATTGTCAACGTTATTATTTTTAAGGCTGTATATTTTAATCGATCTATCTTATTTACTTTTATTATATGGCTTGCAAATATACTAAGATATCCACTGTACCCATTTTGTATGTTATTTTAGTTAACCGAGGTTCAAGAAGCTCTACGTAATACCAAAACCAAAAAACTACAGCTACTTGGCTGTATTATCAGATGAAAAAACTATAGCATTCCCTATTTTGTTATCCAAGGAAAGAACACTGCTGATGGTGATAGAGAATGAAATCACATTTATGCCTAAATAACCTACTTGATTGGTACCGTATCCAGAAATTTGTACGTAAACAGTTCACTGCAGGGTACTTATTCGTGCGCCGCAGTACGTGAAACATGAGTTCGTGTAACATCTAATCAAATGACGAGTTCTTCGTTGAAAATTTCACCGTGGAGTAGATTTGTACATATGCTACAACATGTGGCGAATTTTATGAGATGTCTTTACTAAGTTAGGTTAAATTAGAGTTAATCTAATTGGAACAGTACTATTTGCAAACAATCGCCGCATTTTGTAAGATACGTACAAATGTATTCCACGGTGAAATGTTCAACGAAGAACTCGTCATTTGATAAAATGTTATACGAACTTATGTTTCACGTACTGCGGCGGACGAATAAGTGTCCCACGATGAACTGCATACGTACAACTTACATGTAACCGATTGGTACTAGTACAGCTGCACCAAACTGTCACGGGTAGCATATATCAATGTGAAGTTCCCAATGATACGGGCCGAAATCCGATAGAGGATGGCAAGATTCGACGAAGAAGTTTAATTTAGGTGGGAGTATGCCTCACGTCAGACCGAATAGTACGTTTACAAGATACAGTGAATATATTATATTATATTATTTGAAATAAAAGCTTGTTTTTTATTATAATGATTATTTTTTCATAAGTATAACAAGGTATGCAATATATCATGTTACTCGAGCTTAAATATGGAATCTTACAACTAGTGAAGTTGACAAAATATATTTTCCGACAGGTTTTCGATCAATGTTTGCATTAGTCAAAGACATGGCTCCCACAAGAGGGGGCGAGGAGCTGACAGGGCTCTAGCCTGGTGGCCCAAGCTTTGAGGTCAGGGGCAGCGTAGCGGGTTGACGAGATAAGTGAGATACACACATCATACATTAGTTTTAATAGTAAAAAAAGTCACATACGGCGCTATTATACTTCATGACCATTAACATTTTCAAATATAGGATTGTGCGATGTAATTTTTGATTATTGTTTGTCGATACTCTAGACAACTCCATACTTAAAGTGGATGTATTTAAAATCGCTAATGATACACTATACCCTAAATTTGACCTAAAACACAATTTGAAAAGCTTTAATGTAGTATATTACTAGTTTTAACCTTAGCTATAGGTAGAGGGCCCGCCAAAGATCCCTAGCCTGAAGGCCTGCTTCATGATGTGGGGCCATTGTCAAAGAACAATGAATAATTTCATGACATGAGCATGAGTGGTTTTTAAATATATAAGACGTGAGAATAGTCGAATATTGAAGTTAATGGCCCCACCAAAGTGAGGCATCATTTATACTAGGAATATCTCAAGAGCAGTTACCCAAGACTAAGGTCGCCATGCACTCAAATGTACTTTGATTGAATTTACATGACTTTAAGTTAAGGTACCCATGGGAGAGATGAGCACGTAGAGATATTATTAAAAATTATTAAGTAACAAATTAAAGCTAAGTTAAGTTAAGTTTAAGTTGAATAATCTACATGTGCACTCATATCTACGAATGTAAAATCATTGCTTCATCTGCGTTTAGAATAGTACATTGGAATTGCAGTACAAATGAGGTGGTATCAGTACCTAGCTTTGATGTTACAGTTTTCCACTATGATTTTTCCGGTGTGTATTTTCACTTGAATTACTTGTTATTATTTAGCAATTTCCATAATGCACCACGACAGTAATAGCAGCAACAATAGTAATAATTATAGTTTCCGGTAGCAATGCAGCACAATAATAATTAATATTCATAAATGCAGCTGAATGATAAACGCTGCATTGCGTACAAAAGTTGGCGTGTCAACAGTCAATTTTGTTCGGCTGTGGTCAGATATTTTGTTATTTAACGTTTATATGTGCTTCTTCAGTAGAAAAAAAATATTATTTATATCGGTTATAATATGTACTTTAAATAAAAAATACTTATACAAAAAAATGCTGAAGCCATCATTACGATTCACAATTAGCAGAAAAGCATTCTAGCCAAACGGGATTTATATTGAACAATATATTACCACTGAAATATTATTATAAAATTTATAATAAGATTTAAATAATTATTTGATAATAATACCGATAGGTAACAACGTATTTACTTGCCTTTTAGACACTTCGAATGTTTATGTTAGTGGTACATATCGAATACATCACATCGACGTATTCGACATGTTGCACACGGACACACACGGATGTGTGAGCTAGCTTAAAGAGTCGTGATTTAAATAGTAAGAGAATGCTAGAAAATATACTTTTAATCGACATTTTGATGTTTGAATAACAGGCTGACAAATTCGAACTTATTCGAAAGAATATTTGGTACAAGTCTATTTACTGGAAACCAGGCAGGAACAGCAGCAATTTTCATAGCCGATTTTGGCAAAATTTATGAATTGGCAAGCTAACCTAACCTAACCTAACAAATAATTCAGTATATCGGCTATTTTCAAAATTTGCTTGCCGCTGGCTACCACTAAGACTAAACAGACAAGAACCATGTTAGTTACAACGGTAATGATTTTAAACGATTTTAATAATAATATTATATTACAATTTACGTGGGTATATATAGGAAATATTTATTTTGACTAAAAGGTAAGTAACTATCAATTATTATTAAATTTTGGGAACCCTCCAAAACTAAGTCAAAACCGGCATTCGATGGCAAAATAAACGGAGTTAGTCGCTAAAATATAATAATATTAAAGATACTTACATAATTTTCGAAAACATCTCTGAGCAAATAATATATTACAACCAGTAGAAAAAATCTTGTTGAAAAAAGTAAGACACCCTGCAGGAATCAAACTTGCATCTTTCGGATTTTGCGCCCACTATGCTATAGGTACGATACTTAATTACGACACATTTTAACTAATGGCTCTAATAATAAATACTCTGAAGCGTTTTCTAAATTGAGCTCCTATTGGCTATCGGCTTTTGTATTATAAATCAAAATAGGTATTACTTTAGTTACTTACCGACGTCATGGATCACTCCAAGATATTTTGGAGTTGTAGCTTCCTAGAACTTGCTAATAATTTTTAATTAATTCCTTTTTTTATTCAATGATTAATTCACAAGATCCAAGAATGTAAGATTCTAATTATTGAACATACATAATTTTTGTACAATGTAATTACGATGTACTTGATGCACTTGAAGCAAATGATCAACATTTATCGTGGATTATAAGCTTTTATTAAAAAAACTACCCATTCACCGAATACATTCATTAATCTTCACAGACGAGACTTATTTGGCAATCAAACCGATACTTAAAACAAGTCCGGCAAAATTGGCAAATAATCTGGCAGTGTTAATCGTCGCTAAAAAAAACAATTAACGAATATCAAAAACACAATCGGCGAAAGCAATCAAAGTGAAATTTTATCTCAGCACTAAACACCGCTTTGAGCTCAACGCTTAAAGAGCGAGACGGGGCGAGATACGGCCCGAGTATAAAACTCCTAACAAAGGCAATCAAACCCGATGAATTATACTACCCGAAATTATCTTTTGGGCGTAATAAACAACGCAGACGATATGAATTCGTAATATTTGAAAATCGGAACGAATGAAAGAGAGAGGGAATACAGTAGCGTAGGTATCTGAAGGAAAATTTACACCTACGATTTATAATATATTTATAATAAATATTTTTTTTTTCGACGAACAAGGAACTAGTAAATTTGTCTAATCTCTATGCGACGTTATTGAAGTAACCACTTTCGCAGTAGGTAAGGTGGTTAAGCGATTTTCAATTTTCAATTTTCAATTTATTTTTTTAAAAATATTGTGGACATTACAATATATAAGTTTAAGACGTTCACAACATGACATATAGAAACAAAGAAGTATACTTAAAACAGTAAGTTTTACATAAAAAAGAGATAGATAGTATGTTATTAAACCGTAGAAATTTGTACATACAAAAATATTAATTAGATAGGTACAAGGAAGTACACCGGATGAGTTATGCAGACCCTATTTTAAGAATTTATAAAACAACGTCCACCTTTAAATACTCATCCTCACGTAGGTGGAATATATCAACATCCGAAGCAATTTCGTTGAACATAGTTATCGCCCTCCCAATTGGCATCACCAGTGGCAGGTTGGTTCTGCACCTTGGGAAAATAAACAACTGGTGTTCTCTATTAATAAGATAGTTATCAGGGACACACAGGTCAACACTGCCCAGAATGGCAGAGTTCTCATTTATACCTCGTATAAGTCGGCGATGCAGTGTTTCTAACTGTCGTTGACAAAAACATGCCATACGGGGTACGAAAACAAGTTATTTTGCAGGAAAAAATGCTGGATTTTGTAAAAATAAAATTTCTATAGATTTTTTACCTATCAAAAAAGTGAAAAAATTACGACTACCTATATGGATAAAAATCGACAAAAAATGATCAATTCATCTAAAAACATACGATATGTAATAATTAGGTAATACCAGACACTTAGAGAGTGGAATCCTCGATATACGTCAATCTAATACCATCTGTCTAAACACACATAAAATTATAATATCTGATACCATTATTTCATTATAACGCCAGTAATGTTCTCATATTGTCCTATTGTGTTGTAACCGACCTACGTTCATTAAATATCTGAATAAAATAAGTAAAGATGTAGCAAATTTAAAGTTTTTGAAGGCATAAAAAAATGGTAATAAAAACGCCATAAGCTAGATGCATTTTTGCAAGCTAGATGCCTATCGAAAAATGCTAGATCTGGTAAGAAAAATACTAAGTTGGCATCGCTAAAGCGATGGAGGAGTGAAGAGCTGAAGTCTGAGGATGATGTAGATTACATAATATTTATTTGCGGTCATATACAGTTTAAATTTATACATACAGACAATATTAAACAATATAAGATAGTTCGAGTCAGAGTGACAGTTACACGATTGAAATATAATGAGGAGTGAGATAGTTTAGTCTTCGACGCGACTATATGGAGTGAGATTTGTTCCATCGTGATAGCTCCTTTTATTGAACCCATCAAGATGAAAATGCTTACACTGCATATCTCAGGTCTAGATGAGAAAATACATTTTTAATATAATAAACAATAATAAATGTTGCTGAGGTCAAATGCTTACTAAGTAGTAATTCGATTGTGTGAAAAATGTATACAAAGAAAATGCACGTACTAAACAATATTTAAAATAATGTTCATACAATTTTTACGTCCACCTTTTACTTGTCAGGAGACTTGTTTACAACTAAAAGTTTCGAGTCAGTACAGACCACAAAACCGATTAATTAGACAATCGAAATGCACCAAGGCTCTATAGCAAGATTACATTTACAGGCCATAAAATGAAATAATTTCAAAGCCTAATATTCCCAATATTGAATGAGCGTTTTATTTACGTAACTAGCTTCCACCTTCCACTTCCCATTAATCCACTTCCCATTATTTGAATTCTCTGCTAAAGGCACTCGTGATGGAGTAATTTTAATAATGATTATTATCCTGGTTAAATAATATAACAACTGTAGTTGGAATTTGGAAACATTATACCTGGTTTGATTTGTAACTCAGTGGAAAGGTTAATTTTAAGAGTTTCTCTAATGTTTTGTATTTTTCCCCCAAAATAAATATATACGACAACCTTTCTACTTTATCTCGTTGATACGCCAATGTGAAAAAGGGGGCACAGGCAAATTATTTCACGTTATCTGAAAGCACCTCATCATTCGGAAGTGTGGGACGGAGAAAAGAAGGGGGACAGAAGCGGGGGGGACTATGTGGCATTGCAAACGTATCCCTAGTACGCCATTACCTGTACAAACTTGGTCCGGTTGGGAAATATAAAATAAAACAGTGAGTTTGTTTGCAGGATATGTTTCCCTAACATATAACAATATATGAAAATCTATGGGGTTATTTGGTGATACAATAAATTTCGGTTGTAATACAACCACCCACTTGAAAGACTTAATAAGCTTAAAATATAATATATAAATAACGAATTTTATATTTGATATTTTTAACTATACGTACATTAACTAATACATATACTATACATGTTTGAGAAGAATAATGCAGTTTTTTGCACATATTGTCAGGCGCGGACCGGACAACCTGTAGAGACTGGTGATTTTGGGTGGCCTCCAGAGAAGGTGAAGCAGAGAAAGAGCGTCTGCGCGCTGGATCGACCAAATGAAATAGCTGACTGAGAGAAGCAGAAGATCGAGAAGGGTGGAAAGTCTTGGTCGCTCAAAGGATGACGAAATTCAAATGTGGTCACGATCCTCAGCCATGAAGAGAACTATACATAATAATTATAATGTTTCAATTGAGAACATTTATATTTTATTACAATTAACTTTGACACTTCCAATGGATAAACTGCGCCAGTATTAAGATACCCAAGTAGTATTTTTTTTAAATTTTAAATTAGGAACATAGCGTATCCACAAATACAATGCATACCCAGCGGTTATAGCCAATATATCTATCAATAATGTAAGTGTGGAGAAATCAAAATCCTTGATCATATTAATTTACTTGACACCTGCATCGTGGAAGCCTTTCTGCTATCTACCGAGGTGATATAAATGAGATGACATGGATTGGTACTATATAAGAGCCCCTGTAGTGCTGTTGTATTGCTACTATAGTTTTATATTCGTGACTGTGACCATCTTTTTTAAATTTAAATATCTCTCTGCGGGCGAATGAATATAAAGAATGGTACATTTTTACGTCTTGTGTATATATGGTATTGAATGAAACTTTATTTGTGGATTCTAAAATGACCTAAAAACAAGTTTATTTTATATTTAATACTAAATATTTTGAATGCCACGATGGCCGCGTGGCTTAAGCGTCAGCTTATAACATCGTGGGTCTCAGGTTCAAACCCTGGGTTAGGCAAATACACATATTGTTTTTCAATTTGAGTCAAAGTCTGGATGCACAAGTGGCTAACATCCATTTCTCGTGAAAACAGAAATCTGTTAATATAAATCTCCACTGCATGGGGAGGCACATGTGGTCTTATTAAGATCGGAGATGCTCAGTAAATATTTTGGAATAAGATGATTTGTTTAGAAAATGCATAGTTTACATAGTCAGAAATATATGAATAATATTAGCCTCTTCATCTAAACACCTAAGATACTCGTAGCATAGTAAATAGTTCATACAAATAAAAGACGGGTTGATAGTTAATTGGATGATAATATTATTCATCTGGATGTCTGTGTAAATTTCACTTGGTCTAACTTTTTTTTCAAAGATGTTTTTGATATTAAATTTGTATATTTGCAAGATTTTTCATGTATTTTAACATATTACGTATAACTTTATCACTTGTAAAAATTTCAATATTTATTTTTAAATCATTCCACTGAATTCGAATTGAAATCAACAAAATTAATGACTACCTAAATCATATGAAAATAACTACGTGTAAAAGAAAAAAAATATCTAAATCAGTATAACAAACACGATTTTATATCATTTGGATATCAACCCTTGTGACAGGTTCCCGGATGTGTATGAATAAATATCCTCAGCGTATCCTGTCGATGTGTTCCCTCAATCAGGTGTAAACAACCTGTTAAATAAATCAACAATAAGAAAATTCAACAATTAAACTTTACAGTATGTGCATTTAGTTATGTATTTTTTTCAACGTTTTTAGTAGCTCGTATTCTTATTTGTCCGGTGGTTGCTGGCCAGTACAAATCTTGCAATCGATTTTTAACTAACTACCCGACTAGCTAGACAATTGAAAGAATATATCAGAACACGATGCCAATGCATTATTTTAATACTTTTAGCCATCTTTAAGCAGAATTGAATTCATTTTCAGTTAATTCTGTTTTGTGTGGAAAGTTATTTCAGAAAAATCCGTAAAAAATAAAAGACTATTATTGGTAGCTATAGGGGTGGTCCTAGCAACTAAATTATTAATATATACGTGCGTTACTATGGAAATCAAAATGAAATGTCAAAATAACATTTCAGTATCCTATATTTGTTTGTTTGTTTGTTTTTTATTAACTCCATATCAAGTACAAATTTGAGCATAATAATTCAATAGAAAATTTAAAAACGTTGTATATAAAAATTTCTTTTGATCTTGTAATTATTTTGAATTAAGAACAATTTAAAAGTTTCATAGTATCTCGAACCAATTTTTTATATACATCTAAAATATAGTGTTTAGGTTGTTTTAAATAAAATATAAAAGTTACTTTCCACAATCTACGATGTTTCAAGTGCTTAACTATCGTATTTTTCTAGTTCTAACTAATAAATCTAAGTGATGAGTGTTTCTCAATACATAATATTATCAAAGTGGCAGGTTACGTTGTTCGAAAATAAATTATTGCTGGATAAATGTCATGATGCGTTGATACTCAAGATATATTAATTAAAAGACTTATTGATGAGATTATCAAGTTTAGCAAAAGCTAAGGCAACTCGCCGACTGCGAGAGATAAGCAGTGCAACACTGTACGTTGTTAAGATTCAACATAAATAATGCATACTTAACTTTGTCAGTCATACGTGTTTGTTTTTATTGTACTACAAATACAATTTAGAAATTTTGCTGTTTAGTTTTTAAATTTCAATTAAACCCTGCCTAAACCAAACCATAATACTGTAGATATGCTATGGGCGATCAGACAAAAATATTGCACAATTTGTCTTTCATACTTATTTGTTTTCGTTGAATTGTGAATATATATTACAGATAGTGTTGGTAGTTTTTTTTAAATTCATTAAGCCCTACCTAGACCAAACCATATTCGATAAAAAAATATTCTTCTATCTATACAATATTTTTGACTATTATCTAATATGGCTTGTATTACTCAGTGTTTAATTTTTTTTTAAATTAACAAACACTATTTACATGTCATTATTGTAGTCGTAGTTCAATGAAAACAAAAACGTTTGACTGTCAAAGTTAAGTGTGAACTATTTATGTCGGATTTTCACAGCCTACCTCCACCCTTCGCCACTAATAGGCGACGGGTAGCTCAAATAACTAGATAAAATGCCTTCGTTTAGCAATAGATTGAAAGTGACTGAGCTGGTTGCTTTTAACCATATAACAAGTTAGTAAAAGTAGGTACTTACAGTAATTTAGTTATTTTACATACGCGATTTGTCTTAGTTATTTTACATACGCTGTATGTCTTAGTATTCTAAATTATTTATTTATACACGTGTTATAGTTTGACTTCTCTGTTATTGCATACCAGTATAACACTTTATCGCCTAATTCTGTTTACCTGCCTATACAGAAACGAAAATACTTTGATATCTGTAATACAGCCTTTCAAAAACATTCATAATAAACGAATCACAAGAGCAGAGCTTTAGGTAATAGCAATGCTGTAAAAGCTGTGTAAGTAGTATTCACACTAAAATAATGTGTAAATTTATTATTGTAAAAACTTTTTGTTGAAAGCTTTTTCACAAACTGTCCTTTTTTTCAATATATTTAATTTAAGGGATACTAAGTCTAAAATTTTTAATGGTCTCGACTTTTGAACTTTGAAAATCGATGTCTGCCAAATTTTAGGGGTATATTGATACCACTGTGTTACAAATAATTGATGATAATAATCCACAGAGTGTAAATATCGAAGCTACGGGATTCTGGCATCACTTTGGAAGACGATAGATGACTAGCGATCAATATGAATTGTCCCGTGTGTGCGGTATATCAATTCTTCAACTAAATATTATCAAACATGCTTAGTTGTTTATTTTGTTCTCTAAATGACAAATAAATTCGATTTTCAATAACTTATTTGAATAAACTGCATTTTTATTTAAGACATCGTTAACCTTTTGCAAGCCACCCTCGTAAGCAACGTGAACTTTGATACAGAATGTCTGACTTAATGAATTGACTGATAAATATATTTCACGGATGCGATCACCATACCCATGGGACGGCTGTATTTTTTGGTAGTCTGCTTATTACGTGTGCTTTGATTAGGGCAAATTTATGAAATGTTTACTTTGTATGTTTGCCGGGAAGCATTTTTTGATGCTCCGCAAATAAATGGGTGGATTAGTCAAAAGGTTAGCTTAAAAGGCATTTCGAATGAAACGCAATATAACTCGATTTGTAAATGCATGGTTGTGCATAATATTAAAGCAAAGTGAAATGTCACCAAATAACGAAATATTCAGTTCAATACAATGTACTTAATATTTATAATGAAAAGTATTTTAATTAATTTATATTGTAATATGTAATATAAAAAATATTTTTTCAAAATTAAAAAATATACCATGAAAATTATGGCTTTGGCCACACCGAAGTGCTTTGCTTAGTGCTAAGCTAGGTGCTATGATTGTCTACTAAAACACTACTGCCACATTGCACGCTACGTGCTTGGGTACAAATTCAGTTGACATTTGGGAGCGCTCAGGATAAAATCAAATCAAATCAAATCAAATTTATTTATTTTACATATAATTAACATAACAAATTACAAATTCAAAGCGTTCATGACATGACATAAAATAAGTGTTTTTAAAAATACAGAGAAGTGTGAGTTAATAATACTATAAGTAATAAAATAAGAAATAAAATAAGAAAATAAATAAAATAAATAATAAAATAAAAGTAGATGGAAGCACACAGAGTGAACTTTGATAGACCCTAACTTAAAAACTTATAAAACAACGTCCACCTAAATTCACCCTCACGTAAGTGGAATATATCAATATCCAAAGTGATTTCATTAAACATGGTTACTGCCCTCCCAATTGGTATTACTAATACCGTGGGAGAACAAACAATGGATGCCGTCGATTCCTAAGGTCAGAGACACACAAGCCAACACCACCAAGAATGGCAGAGTTCACATTTACGCCGCGTATAAGTCTGAAAAAATATGTAGCTAAATAAAGATCCCTTCTAAATTTTAAGCTACAGTATGTAAACATCCCTAAGAGAAAATTAGTCGGATAGAGCCACGGATAATATCCATACAGCCGAAAGTAAAGGAGTCTTAAAAATGTCTTTTGGACTCTCTCCACCATAAGGCCGTACTTCAACTGATGCGGGGCCCAAACGATAGACCCACTCTCAAGTCTGCTTCTAACTAAGGAGTTATAGAGAATTTTTAGTACCGTAACATCCGAAAAGACCCGGGAAGTACGCAAGACAAAGCCCAACATCTTTAGCGCCTTTGACGTCACTCTCAAAACTAACCAGAAAGCTACTTCTCACAGAGAATTTAAGTTTAAAAATTCGAAACTCATAAATTTGAACTTGTTGAGTGCATAATGTCAATTCATATATAAGTATTCTTGAAGAGTTTCAACTTCTTTACAAATAATTTCGGAAATACGATGAAAAGTTTTTTAGTTATTTGAGGATGAACCAGGAAAAATTAAAAGAGATATTACGTATATATTATAATTTGTTAGATGGGTTCCACGAAAGGTCTCTTTTATAAACTGCTCCTATTAAAACTTCCTCCATCTTGCAAATTCACTAGGTGACACAATAAAATTAACCAACATGTCTATTTGCCAGGAGACTCACTAGGTGACTAATAATCACGTAGCGAGGCGCGAAGAGTGCAGTATGGTCATTGCGATAGTATAGTGTGCGTCCGTTCGCTAGGATATGTTACCAAGTTCGTAGCGTAGCACTAAGCACCAAGTGGCACCTACCTGTGTGGTCTCGGCCTAAGACTTGTTAAAGACATTCAACTTATTATTACTCATATATTTTTTAATCGTTTAAATATTATAAATGGACCACGATAAATCAACTTGTGAAGGTTTCATATCGATAGAACGGTTAATAAAACTTTTTTCAAATGATCCAGCATTTACTTAGTAATAAGTCATGATTAAATATTTATACACTGGTAGGTATATTACTTGATATTCAGTTCGATACTATGTAGTAAATACTAAGTAATAACCCAGTTAATAAATTAAAATACATATTTTTGGAAGAACGTTATATTGGGAAGTGATATTTGGTGCACCGGACCGCCCCCAAAATTTGATACGATGCATGATTGATGATTTGATGCATGCATGTAGCAATTTTCATATTTCAGGGTACTCGGAAAATATGTGAAAATGCCGTTGACCATTTAAAACAAAAATTACTTTTCTTTAAATAATACCTGGGAGGAAATTAAATGGAAGATCTCGTGACAAATCGTTTACATTATATTATGTAGTCTTGATAATGATGTGACATTCAAAATTGCTGACGAATAATTAAGCAAGATGTACAATGTATATAATATGTAATCAATCTATAAAACGGAATGATATATTAAGTATTAAATTTCATTTATTTAGTTTTTTCTAAAAGCATATGCTTTCATTTATACATCTCCTATGCAATTTACATAGATAACTTTAGCACCATGAGTAAGGGTAACATCTAAATGTTTATCTCACGAGTATCATGATGGCTTAAATGAAAAACATTGAAATAAATAACACACAATAAATTACTAGAGCTAAAGCTCCGTTACTGAGAGCTTTCGCTGGCAACGAGATTACGGAATAATTTACTGTCACATTTTAACACAATATTATTTTCTCGAGCGATATAAATAATTCTCACTCTTTTGAATATCCGTTTACAGATGGCGCTGGCTGGTAAATAAACACAATTGAAATCACTTCTTCTACTTTGCGAAGACGTCATGTTGTTAACTGTGTAGATACAGTCGCCATGGTAACGGCAACACCCCCCTTATCATTCTTATCAAAAACTCACTCACGCCTAACTGGAGCTCTCAAACTTTTCTTTTTTATATTTCTTTTCTCTGTTTCTATTATACAATTTCATTTAGAGACTCTACATTGTAGTACAACGGTTGATCGCTTGATTGCTTAGAATTAAACTAATATGCATTTGGTAAAAGTTGAGTAAATCGATTTCAACGTTAAATATGAAATTTTAAACTAAAAATAACTTTTTTTTAATATTATTAAAATGACGTTTCGTTATAAATGATTTATTTATTATTTATAATATTTATATCATTTTCATTTATTATTATTTTAGTGTTAGAAGGATGACAAATCAAGTTAAAATATTAAAATTACATACGGATGATAATGTTTAATAATTATATTTAAATTTAATGTTTGACAGTTGAAAATATTAATGATATTATGTTATATACCATGTGTATGGTATATACTCAAAGTATTCAAATACAATTATTATATATTTGGAGTTCAATGAGGTGGAGGTAGGTATAGTGTATATTATCTTGAAGAATTACAAAGGGTTACATATCAGGAGTAATGACTAACGGTGCAGAGAAATCGCTGTAAGCTCGTGCTCAGACCAACCTGCGATCCAGTAGTGATGACTATAGATCTACTGTTAACGATAGTACTGAGAGCAAATAATGACGGTTGAATTTATGTTGAGTGACAGGACTCGAGATGACTGACGAGTTATGGATCGTCCTCACTATTATACATACAAAATCAATACATTACAAGAGTCACTGTCGCAATTAAATAAATCATAAAAGACACTGTTGATCTAGGTTATGATTGAGGAAACTACTGGCAATCGCTTATTCTACACAGTTTTTTTTTTTTTAAAAAAAAACACAAATATCGAAGTCTGTCACACTTGTAATGCTGAATGGTATGATTACTACGTACATTTTCATATAAAGCAGTTGCATTATTACGCAAGTATATTATTATGGCAATATGAAAACTGCTCCGAACTCATTTCTTAAAACCATATTTATTAAAATTTGCACTCATTTGCTGCTCACTTGCTTGTATATAACTTACAGAAAGACACGGGAATTAAAATGTAAATAATTTTTCAATACCTACTCTGTTCATCAAAATTCATGTGTCTGTACCCTAAAGTATTTTCTGCCATTAGTAAATTTAAATTAACACTCTTAAGGTACCTACAATAAAAAGAATAATCTTCACCCATATGAAAATATTTATGGTTGTCAATTAAGTGAATTTTACATAAAATTTGATTATACCTGTATATTGTAAAGATTTCACTAACAATGTGTTTAATAATTTTAGTTAGTTTTTTTTTAAACTTTTATAATTTATTTCAAGAAGCTGTCAATAAATTAAACTATTAAACTCAAACTATCAATATGTGTGTTATTGACGTGTGTATCTAAATTAAGCACTCACTGGATATTAATAAAAATGTTACGGCTATATAGATCGATATATACGCCTGGATCAAAATATTCATAATGATTATTTTGGAAAAATCAAAATCGTGTCAGTCTTTTTCTTAATTCTGTGCGTAGGTCAACTTTTTATTTCTGTATTTTAATCAGACGAATTCACAAACTATCGTTAGTTTTCAATATATCTTACGGCTATATTTTTGTACTTTTGTACTGTAGCTTTTTTATATCTAATATATAAAAATTAATATTTGTGTGTTTGTTTGTTCGTATTTAATGCGCAGCCATACCGTTCATCCGATTGCGATAAAACTTTGTAAACTTATTGCTTGCACTTGCGGAAAGAGTATAGGCTATACTAATATATAAAAATGAATGTCTGTCTGTCTGTATGTCTGTCTGTCTGTGTCTGTCCCGTATGCGTTCCTATACCATTCATCCGATTGCAATGAAATTTTGGTAAGTGGTTGTATGCATACCCATAAAGGTTTCTGAATTATAAAAATCATCATCTTCTTCTTCTTCTTCATTATATTTTCTTTTATTCGTATGGTTCCTATACCATTCATCCGATTGCAATGAAATTTTGGTAAGTGGTTGTATGCACACCCATAAAGGTTTCTGAATTAGAAAAATCATCATCATCTTCTTCTTCTTCATTCTATCTTATTTTATTCGTATGGTTCCTATACCATTCATCCGATTGCAATGAAATTTTGGCAAGTGGTTGTATGCACACCCATTAAGGTTTTTAAATTAGAAAAATCATCATCTTCTTCTTCTTCATTCTATCTTCTTTTATTCGTATGTTCCCTATACCATTTATCCGATTGCGATGAAACCTTCATCAGTTGTTGTGGTAACACCCGCAATGGTTTTTGAATTAGTACAACCATCTTCTTCTTCTTCTTCTTCTATTCTATATTCTTCTATTCGTATGCGTTCCTATTCCATTCATCCGATTGCAATAAAATTTTCGTCAGTAATTGTGCCAATACCCGCAAAGGATTCTGAATTAGTACAACTATCTTCTTCTTCTTCTTCTTCTTCATTCTATCTTCTTTTATTCGTATGGTCCCTATACCATTCATCCGATTGCAATGAAACCTTCATCAGTTATTGTGGTAACACCCGCAATGGTTTTTTAATTAGTACAACCATCTTCTTCTTCTTCTTCTTCTATTCTATATTCTTCTATTCGTATGCGTTCCTATTCTATTCATCCGATTGCAATAAAATTTTCGTTAGTAATTGTGCCTACACCCGCAAAGCTTTCTGAATTAGTACAACCATCTTCTTCTTCTTCTTCTTCATTTTATCTTCTTTTATTCGTATGGTCCCTATACCATTTATCCGATTGCGATGAAACCTTCGTCAGTTGTTGTGGTAACACCCGCAATGGTTTTTGAATTAGTACAACTATCTTCTTCTTCTTCTTCTTCTATTCTATATTCTTCTATTCGTATGCGTTTCTATTCCATTCATCCGATTGCAACAAACTTTTCGTCAGTAATTGTGCCAACACCCACGAAGGTTTCTGAATTGGTACAACCATCTTCTTCTTCTATTCTATCTTCTATTCGTATGCGTTCCTATACCATTCATCCGATTGCAATGAAATTTTGATCAACTGTTGTGCTCACGCCGCAAAGGTCTCTGAATTGTTACAACTATTTTCTTTTTCTTCTATTCTATCTTCTTCTATTTGTATGCGTTCTTATACCATTCATCCGATTGCGATGAAATTTTGACCAGTTGTTGTGAGCACGCCCGCGAAGAGTTCTGAATTAGTACAACCATCTTCTTCTTCTTCTATTCGTATGCGTTCCTATACCATTCATCCGATTGCAATGAAACTTTGGTGAGTTGTTGTGCCCTTGCCCGCAAAGGTTTCTGAATTACTACAATCATCTTTTTCTTCTTCTATTTGTATGCGTTCTTATGCCATTCATCCGATTGTGATGAAATTTTGACCAGTTGTTGTGCGCAAGCCCGCGAAGGTTTTTGAATTAGTACAACCATCTTCTTCTTCTTCTATTCGTATGCGTTCCTATACCATTAATCCGATTGCAATGAAACTTTGGTGAGTTGTCATGCGCATGCCCACGAAGGTGTCTGAATTATAAAATCATCTTCTTATACTGTTCGTATGCGTTCCTATACCATTCATCCGATTGCGATGAAACTTTTGTCAGTTGTGTGCGGTTTCTAAATTATTATTATATAACATACAAAGTTTGTTGTTTGTTTGTTCCATCCAATTTTGATTTTTTTTTTTACTACATATTTATAACATTAATAACGTTTTCATATTTTGGATTCGATATTAATTTAGTGTTCTTATGTTTGACCTTTACTCCTATTATAATTATTTTCATATTGCCATATTGTATTACACAGATATTTTAATATTAAAGAAATAATTACCTCTTATTATTTTTCAAATATCTAAGATAAATATAACCACGAAGCGACCCCGTGCAAAGCCGGGTACTTCAGCTAGTATATTATAAAAAAATATAAATTATAAAGTCACAAATTCTATTAAATCTTTTTAATAATTCTTGAATGAAATAATATTCCATTCATGGTTTTACAGTAACTGGCCCATCCTAAGCACTCCCTTACCGCCATGAAAGGGCAACTTATTTCTGAAAGATCTAAACGTGGGCAACTCTTGCAAGGCATTGTGGCCTTAATGGATAAGGTTTGTGGGGGTTGAAGTGCGGTGCTCAATACAAAGATTTTATCTGCGAATCTTCAGCATTAGAAATATTGGATGCGGAATTAAGTACGTGAAAGCGCAATCTTGATAAGAAGAATTCTAAGAGAGAATATGTTTTATTGAAAAACGCAATCAATTCTTCGTACAAAGTAAATACTTATAGGCATCAACACAATCAATGGCTCTCTATACTTTGTAATAATAAAGCGTAGGTGTCCAACCTTTTGGCTTCCCTGTGCTACATTGAGTGAAGAGTAATTATTAATAGTTATCTATTTTGATTGTTAAGAAACAAAAACCGATTGCCAAAGTAGCTTGATTTCAAAGAACGCTAATGAGTAGGTATTCAAAATGACAAATAGTTTATATTTGTCGCTATTAGTATATCACACCGTAGCATATTGGATAAAATGCGCCGGTTGGGACGTTTCCCGTAGGAGATGCAGGGTTCGATTCCCGGCCGGGTGGCTTACTTTTTTCAAAAAAGATTTTTTCTATTAGCTATAACATACTTTATCAGAAAGTGTTTTTCTAAATTACATAATGTTCAGTAATTATTGTCTTTAATAAAATTGTAGTAAACGTTCTGTTTGTTCTCAATTCATATTAATATTTTGAAGTATTAGAAAGTTACAAGATAACACTTCTTGAAATAACGCAAATACTAACCGTTGAGTGGTAAGGTAGGTTGAGGATAGAGAGGAGTGTGCTTACACCCAAACTTTATCGAAAAACATACACATTGCTACAGTTCTAAAAGAAATAGAAGAAGTAGAAAAATGGAAGGCCAAAATAAGACTCTCTTCAGGCATTTGAAATATATAGCTGAATCAGGTTTAATGGTACATCATCACCACATCATAATAATTCATGAGGTTCTCAATATATACTGCCTTATCTTTAACCCAATTGTAGCATTCTAGAAGCCCAATGGTTACAGCAGAACTACCGAATGATATGGTATGATTTAGGAAGGCGCAAGGAGACTGGCGAGATTCTTGGAGATACTTTAAGGCGTTTATATACCTTTCTAACCATGTCCGATCCTAATAAGATCATACTATGGATCTCCACTTAGTGGAGGTTTGTAATAACATATTTTGTTTTTACGAGAAATGGATGTCAGCCACTTGCTCAATCTTTTAGGTCCATACTTTTTTTTACCTTCAAATTTTTATTTATTTTTACATATAATGGGCATTATTAATTTAAGACATTCACAACATGACATTTAGAAACAAACAAATATTATTAAAATGGTATTACATAAAAAAAGAGATAATATATCAGTATTAAGTTATTAAACAGTAGAAAAGTGTAAATACAAAAAATATAAATTAGATAGGTACAAGGAAGTACACCGGATAAGTTAAGCAAACCCTAAGAATTTATAAAACAATGTCCACTCATACTCATCCTCACGTAGGTGGAATATATCAAAACCCGAAGCAATGTGGTTGAACATAGTTATAGCCCTCCCAATTATTGGCATTACCAGTGGCAGGTTGGTTCTGCACCCTGCACTCATAGACAAATTAAAAAACAATATTCCAGACACAGAATTCAAATCTGGGACCCACGTCGCTAAAGGCTGCGCGGCCATTTACTTAAAAAGCGGACATGTGCAAAGAAGACGAAGAAAATAAATAGTCTTAAAATTAATAAGGTTGATATTTATTTTGTTTTATTAATTATAATATCCAAAAATAAATTATTATATTATTCAGAGTTAGTTAGTAACAATGCTTCAGTGGCGCACCCAGGGGGGGGGGCAAGGGGCCCTGGCACCTCCCAAAAATGAAAATTATCAGAATGATTTTAAACATTGAAATTGAAAGCCAATAAACTATAATAATTCTCCAGCACCATTTTTAGAAAAATTTCTTAGATTTTAATTATTAAAGTAGATGTATTAAAAATCGCCAATAATTCACTGTATAAGTACCCTTAATTTGAACTAAAACACAATTTGAAAAACGTTAATGTAGTGTTTCACACTGTCTTTAATCTTAGCGGTAGGTAGAGGGCCGCCCAAATATCCTAGCCTGAGGGCCCGCTTCAAGATGTGGGGACCATTGTGTAGGTACACCGAGTGCAATAGACAAAAGACCGATAAACGAGAAATTAGGCTGTGAAGAAGAAAAAGAGCCTATTATAGCACTAATTTACATTCTCCTCCTTGGCCCCCCCTCAATATTAAATCCTGGGTGCGCACTGGTTTAAATTATTTATTATTTAATTAAATTTCAAGAAAATAATACTTATATAAATAGCGTCAGAAAGTCAAAACTTAAAATGGAATGTCACAAAATAATTGCTCCAATAATTACGAATACATTACAGTCTATATTTCATCTCGAATCTTCTTTCAGCTGAGTGAACGTTGGAATTCGACCAGATTCAAATGCGCGCGCGAAAATATTCTAAACTTTCGGCGACTTCCGTTTCCTCGGCGATACGAAAGGACAGGGGGAAGTCGGGTGGTAGGTCGCCATTTTAATAATAAGTTCTGAAATCTGGCGGCAAAGTTTCAACTTTAGCTGTTTCCGTTTTCGCTTTCTGGAGAGGGATTCCCGCCTCAACTAGCGCTGCTGCTGCGGAATAATTTAAAACTTATCACATTTGAGACAGATTTTTATATTAATTTGAGAGTAGTGAAAGCTTTACGAATCATCTAAACGATGGAATATTATGATACGCATGTAAGCGATGCTGTAATGTTACAAAGAAAATCAACAGAAATGTAAAATAAGACTGTAATATTTATTGACCGGTCTGCCCAATTATCAAAAACAATAAAAAAAGGCCACATTATCAAAAAAATACATGGTGTACGAGAAATTTTACTGTAAACGAGGCTGCGATAGAAGAAGAACGCCCTGGCTCAGATATCTATGAGAGTTGTTTAAACTCAGTACTTCGTCCTTGATTAGTAACAGACAGCAAAAATATTACCAACATCATCGCGGATCTTAGACTTTCTAGTCGGATTATTATCATCATGAGTCAGTTCCATAAAAGTTTTTTCTAGCGTATTGACCTTCTCTCATTTATACTGGATTACATAAACGATATGGTTAGGACAATTATGGTAGTCTTCGTTCCTTTTTTCCCACCTACCTCAAATTCCTAGATATTGTCACAAGTCAAGGCGACCAGCAGTTACGGGTTATCAGTCGTCCGTGATTAAATAATGCAGTTAGCTCAATTTACTTTAAGACAAAGGGTGCGTGAGTGTATTGCGTCGATTGATTAGATCGATTATACAGACTGATTCAGAAGTTATACGTTGACCACGGCCGTGTACAGTGTGACCGTCATCCAAGCGATACTTCTGAATACCTGGCAAGCCGTGATACTAGCTCTTATCATTCATCAACCTCATATTATATCATTCATCAAAAGTGTACCGTAAGTGTCGCGCACCAAGTAACCCAACAAAAAACACCGCGCGAGTAAGAAACCAGACCACGGAGTCAGCCTCGACAGCAAGAAGGTTAGTGCCTGATATCCTCCATTGCTTCAATAACCCCCGCCTCCCAGCATCCACATCCACCACTACAATCATTCCGTCACAAAATTACAGTCTAATACAAAAAGCGCAACCACGATACATCCTGAAATCCATTTTGAAAAATCTACAAAAACAGACACTTAAGACATACAGGCAGACTTATTTTTATAACTTATCCTAAAAATCGAGATAACCTATTTTTAATTTTTGTAGATTGTAGGTTAAAATATTATAATCGAACGTTCCAATAATTTTAGTTACAAATCAAATTTGCCTCTGATGTAAAGTAATAGTTAAGATATTATAGATACAATTAGTAACCAGTTATTGCATATCAACTCAGTTAAATATAACCTATAAACATATGAATATAAGCTTATAAAATAATCTTCAAAATACACTCAGTATTAAACTAGTAGAATATAATTTTACTTATTGGCATTACTACATTTAGGTTAGTTTTTCACCATGAAGCCAATCATTGTATTCATAGTTTCAAGTAATGTTTCAGTCGCTGATGATGGCATGTTAAAAAATAATTATTGTTCACATACGCAAAATGGATTGCCATTAATCCCAGCTAAGCCCTTTAAGCCCAAGTCGCGGTAGCTTAACAGCAGGAATTCCTGCAAGATTAAGAAAGTGTTCGCATTATATTGTAAACCCCCTAATGAGAGAAACCCCATTTTCGTGCGAGTGGAAAATAATTCGTACATATATTATTATGTACTCTGACAATTATAATATATTAGTTGGATTTACAGATTCGGATTAGTATCATATAATAACATAATACATAATAATATAACTAACTAATGCTTTAGTATGATTAAATTTACTTTGTAATTAATTTATCGTTACTGCTTAAATGATCACCATATTCGTTGGATATTAAAATTAACAACGTATTTATTATTATTATTAATTAAGGTACTCGTAATATTTTTCTACTATTGTGTTTACTATCTTAATGAAGAAGTTCAACAATTCGGAGTCTTAGAGAGCCTACTATAATACTAAAATAAAATGGTCTGTCTCTTTATATAACTGTTTTTATTGATATAACTAAAAACCTACTGGAACAATACTTACATATTACTACCAGCGCTCGAAATGGAAAATTGTACGAACTGGAGCGTTCGATAATTTTACGAAATTAGGTATATATCTGCTTATATATTTTATAAAAATAAGTGTGTTAGATTTTTTATTATAATATGACATACCTAGCTCAGACGGTCAAATTAATATACATAATTTGAAAACATCTCATGCATGTATGTATACACTAGAAAAAATCATTTTGTAGAAAAAAACGATACCCGACAGGATTTGAACCTGTACCTGTTGGATCGCGCCATTATGTTTTTACAATTAAGCTACGGACATCTTATTGAACTACGACGATTGTAACTGGTAGTTGTTACATGAAATGCCTTTTCTAGTGAGTTGTTTTCAAACTTTGTATATTCAGTATATAGAATGTGACATTCTTAAAGCTTGTGTTTTATTCGTTGAATAAAAGAAATAGTGTATTAGGTCAAATTAATATTTCCACGAAACAGAGCAATAATTTTGGGAATTTTATGAACCGGAACGGTGCTCCGGTGCGTTACGATCTATTTCGAGGCTTGCATATTACATAACTTACACAGCTCATAAACTATATGATTGTTACAATTTAATCTAGTTTCTTCTTCTGTCAGTGCTCTAAGCAAGCTTCGTCCTATACAGCCGTTTATTCGGTTATAATTAAAAAAAAAAACTGTTTGGATAACAGGAGGAAATGACGAGTATAATATCCGTTAATCCACAAAGCCTGCACAGCATCCACACCATGGCCCCCATAAGGGTGGGGCTGACATGGCTCTGGCCTGGGGGCCCGGGCTTAGAATGGGCCCTGCGTGATGGGTCGACCAGATGAGAGTGAGATAAGCGCACATTCAAATTTTGCGTTAATAGTAAAAAAGTCGCCTGTGGTGCTATTTTACTTCAAAGATGCTAATATTTTAAAATGTGTCGATATGCAAAACTATGTTTGATTATTGTATGTCAATAAGTAGATACTCAACAATTCCATAATTATTCAAGTAGGTGTTTTCAAAAATAAAAAAATTGCTAAACAATTTTACCTCGAACACCATTTGGAAAATGCTTGTATAGTGTCACATTGCCTTTCCTTAGGGATAGGTTGGGGGCCCGCTTCAGGATGTGATGTAGAGGCTATGATCCACAGTATACATTCATGTCGTTGTTTTTTTGACAGGAATTTTTATTTAATTTGTTTTAGTACATAGATCTTAGAAATAACTAAAAGCGATAATTAGTTTGCATTTATGATTTCATTTCACGCAACACAGTTTTTAAGACAGTATAAAATATTATAAAGACGTATAGAGTGACTTTAATGTAGAAATGAGTTGTAAAGATAATATTAGCTGCGTATTTAAATTCCTTAATTTACCTCTGGTTACCAAAATCTAAAACACCTTTCACGGTATGGCACATCTTAACAGAATCATACAATGTCGTCCTGCAGTAGTTTGTTCCACACACACTCTTGTTCGAAACACCGAGTGGAGATACAAAATGTACACACCTAGTGAGTAAATTTATTCGTTTCCGAGCCATTTAGCAATATTCTGGCGGGCGTTTCCATTGCGAATCAGAACGACGCAAGTGTTCGGTATAGTGCATGATACAAGGGGTATTTTTGTTCCAAGTAGTAGCTAGGTATAATGCATTGCCAATGATTTTCGGTGGTGATAGTTGGAATGCTAGCACTGTTTGTGCTATCTCCATAATATTATATGGAGGGATGGTAGTTGCAGATGGGACATACTCAAGCACGAATGCGTTTGTCAAATAATGTGGGCATTTTGTGGGACTTTTCTCTGGCGTGCGTGTTGAGAAAGTTAAATTGTATATTTTTGTGCGGTAAATTTTGACATCAATTCAAGTTTTTTTGTTAAATATAATTATTATGTAGAATTGTCATGAAATTTAAAAAGTCGTAGTTTTATAGATTAAGTTAAAATCATTTTAGGTCATTTGTTCTTCAACCAGAAATAAATCTAACTGTTTTATATTGACATAAGTGTCTGACATTGCGCTTGTATTAACTGTCAAGTTAAATGGTGTTTTCTTTTATGGAAAAAAGATACTGTAGAATCTATTTTATCTACTTACCATTAAAATGCTTTCCATAAAAGAGGACAAAATATAGTATAACTTAAATGTTGTATATAACAATATATTCTAAAAGCTCCCCATTGCATGTCGATATACTTCAAATAAAATATGAAAAAAGAAAACTTTTCAACAGATACAAAATATAAAATGGAAAATATATCACTGGAAGAGACAGTCGAAGGTTTTTCATTTCAATTTTCACGAATTCAAAAGTGATACGTTAGACTTTTGGTAGTTCGTCATCGGAGCTTTCACCGCCACCCGCTGGTTGTGTTTGTAAGCAAACCGTTTATCAAAGCTCTAGGTCGCATTTTGAATTTATAGCTTTTACACGGTTACAAACTTGGAAGCTTTCGCATGCCCATAAATATAAGTTCGTAGTCTATTTTATAATGCGAGCATAACATCAAACGAAGAAACGATTATGTCTTTGTGGCTTTTTACTGGAATGCGGTTTAAAAGTTAGTGATTTTATTGTGCATTCGCCTGTAATAAGCTCATATGTATGAGTTAAATGAAAAATTATTAATATTCTTATTTTAATATACCTATTTAGTAATTTAACTCATTTTTAATTTAGTATTTCAATGTAACAGCTTTTAATAGTAATAGTTTCACCGTTGCCTGTTTGGTATATTCAATTCATTCATTCATTTTATATTGATTTAGAATACTAGCATACTTTAGCTGCATGATGTAAAATTACTAAATATATCTTTTTCTGAATATTATTATTGAAGCAAATATTTCCGGTAAGCAAAATCCTAAAAAAACTTAGAGAATTCGTTGAAATTAGCAGTACAATTATATTAGGAGCATCAACGGCAGCCCGGATCATATACAAGTATATATATATATATATTCTATATATATTATAATATAATATATATTACAAAAAAAATAAAATAAGAAGTAATATTAATACTATCGACTGAAGGTACGTGATGGAATTTGAATTTAAATTCTAATGGATTCAAGCTCCGTACTATTCCATTTAAGTGGTTTTTGCAACCCGGGTTTCGCCTTTCGGCATCTTCAGGCGCCGTGTACACTCACCAAAGGTAAACACACATTGACAACGAACTCTCTTTACTCTAGCAAGTAGGTAAAAACTCCATTACCTACCTATCAAGTCAAAGGTTACAAAAATACAATAAACAAATTATGAATATTGTGAATAAGTTATGAAATTATGAATTCAACTATTCATCATTTGTTTATTGTATTTTTTGTAACCTTTGACTTGATAGGTAGGTAATGGAGTTTTTACCTACTTTATTGTATTGATTTATTATAGAGGCTAGAGTAAAGAGAGTTCGTTGTCGGTATGTGTTTACCTTTGGTAAGTGTACACGGCGCCTGAAGATGCCGAAAGGCGTAACCCAGGTCGCAAAAAACGACTTAAATGGAATAGTACAGAGCTTGAATCCATTAGAATTTAAAATAAGAAGTATTTACTAATACGCAAAGACTACGAAAACAATTTAATATATGAAATAGGTGAATAATATATATATATATGTTTCAGTGAAACAGTAGTGTATTAAGCAATAGAAGAGAAACATAAACAATCACAAACGTCCAGACTTTGAGAAAATCACATAAATATATTGGGACCTTACCGAGAAACAAACTAGTACCATCCCCCTGAATGAAAGGATAGCCTGCCTTACGCATTGGACTACGAGAGGAATGTGCTTGCATGTTTTTACACAACAAATCGATAGCGGGTGGAATGTTCGAAAAATGATAATTCGCAGGGAATCTTATAAAGAATCCGTTGAAAGCCATGAAGTGTCTTTATTTTTTATTAAGAGTCATGACAAAAATGTTGTTTCGTGTAGGTATGTTGTTGCAAAAGGAATTATGGTTACAATAATTGCTGCTTTTGCAATAAATAGATATTATTGTTATGGTCACCTTATCCAAAACTCTGAAATACTTTTCTTATTAAATTCATCTTCAAGGGAATTATCTGATCTAATATCGATTAATTCTAATTGAGTTGTCCACGTAATATGATCACATTTTAAGGATTTAGCAAATAACATTCTTAGCCTATTGTCATTTTGATCCTCAATCGAGTATGGGAGACTTTTTTTTAAATATTACGTCTGTAGTTCATATATAATTTATACTGAATATATTATATAATTTGAAAACATCTCATGCATATTCACACTAGAAAAAATCATTTCGTTGACCCGTAGGACTTGAACCTGTATCTGCTGGATTTGCACCATTATGCTTTAGTTTTTCTAGTGTGTATATTGACGTACCCTAGAAAAACCGTTATAAGTCTGAAAATAGCGTTTTAAGTTTTATTAGCTTTTTATAATATCATATTTTTTGTGCATGTCCTGTAAAAATTTCAGGTCTCTAACATAAAAATTGACAAAGTTAGGTTTTCGACAATGGCGCTCTATATCCACATATCGCATCGACCAAATTTGTGTTTACATTAATATCCGAGGAGTATAGTCATATCTCAATAAAAAAAGTGTACTGCATTTTATTTTACGAATAAGAAGGTCGTTATACTTGCTATAACAGTCTTTAACGAAGATCCAAATATACGGCATGGTTTCTCATTAGTTTCGAAAATATATTGGCTTATCTTCGGAAAATATTGGAATTTGTAGGTAGGTAAATGCATTTTTAGTTAAAAAGCTACTCACTAGTATTGTGTTGGAATGTGAAAATATTATATTATTGAATATTGAGCATGATTAGTTTTCAAATTATGTATATTAAGATAATAAAATAATTAGTAAGTTTATTGAAATATAATTTATATAGTTGCCCACTGCATTATTAATTTAACCAGATCAGATAGAGGAAATATTGGTAAATATTATATTATTTAAAAAATGCATCCCAAAAATATAATATATCACTGCTACTATATATAGCTACATATTGTATATTAACGTTTTTCATTAGTTTGTAGTGTTGTTTGCAATCCTATATACTAAGTAGGTACCTATCTATCTACATCAATACTTCAACAACACAAGTATCCTTACCGCGATTCCTTGTTAAACTTTCAAATCCGGTGTATTGGAAACGCTTTATCGCTCACTAGGGGTAAGTTCAGACCAAAGGGTTGATAACAAATTAAAATGTTTCCAGTCCGACGGGGTTTGTCCATGCCGCGGCTTTCAAAACCAGACACTGTCAACATTTAATTATTGAATTATACTATCCCTTATTAAAACAACAACATTACTCGATATCACCATCATTATCAATCTGAATTATTATTGGATATCAGTGGCGAAGGGTGGAGGTGGGCTGTTAAGATCCGACATAAATACTGCACACTAAACTTTGTCAGTCAAACGTATTTATTTTCATTCAAGTAATACTACAATGTATAGATACCGTTTGTTAGTTTTTAAAATTTAATTAAACCTGTCTAATCCAAGTCATAGTATATTATAATTGTCAAAAAATAATCGTTTATCTATAAAATATATTAAATCATACCTTTAAATCATACATCAGTTTAGATATTTGATAGATAAAAGCATATTTTGTATGGACTATGGTTAGGTTTTGCAGAACTTAATAATTTAAAAAAAACTGATCAACACCATCTGTAATATTATGTATTCTAAATTCAACGAAAATAAATAAGTATAACTAACTTATTTTGTAGGATAAGCTCATAGCATACCTTAACTATTATGGTTTGGTTTAGGCAGGGTTTAATTGAATTTTAAAAATTTACCAGCACCATCTGCAAATTGTATTATTAGTTCAATGAAAACAAATAAGTATGACTGACAATATTCTGTGTGCACTATTTATGTGTAAAGTTAACAGCCTTACTTCACCCCTCGCCACTGTATGGATATATGTCACTACAAGCTTATCTATCTATGAAACTAGCTCACCAATCCAGTGGTCCATATAACTATATTTGAGAAATGCGGTATGTCTCGTGTACCATCGGTTAACTAGATCAGTCAACCAAATATATATTTACAGCTACGTATGCTCCTCGTATTGATATGATTATATTATAATATATTTGAATTTCTGAAAACTCTTTTGAAAACTCTGAATATTGGTTAACTAACCTTGATTGAAATAAATTACAAAGTCAGCAATCTTTCTTTGACAGAATTTGAGATACTTTTATACAGTTATCAAAAATGATTAGAATGTGTCGATCGTAGTTTACCACTTACCCAAACAGTGAGTTTTAGCCGGCTCGCACATCACAACTCGCCTTGTGTGCCTGACGGCCATAAATCAAAACTTCCGAGACCGCCGCCGAATATTGCATGCTACAACCTCGCAAATCTGCCTAGCGGCAAACGTCAAACGCGAAAAAGGAGAAGTCTCTCGTCTGCCATTTTTATTGTGTTGATTGTATGAACAAACGTCAAACGCGGTGACCAGCGATGAGCGAGCAATAACAGTGTAGACAGAGACAGAAATGGCCGGCTTTGTGCATGTGCGGAGTCGACATTTTTCGAAATCGACATGCAGGCTCTAGCAAACGCAATTTGTCGCATGCAGGAGCGTCGCAGTGTCGCAGTTGCATCGGCCAATCTGCAAAGCTCCATTTGATAACGTTTGTTTCTTGGTTTACGATGACGTCACATCGACGAATTTGTTGTAAGACGCATGCGGCGAGTTCTGATGTGCAAGCCCTCATATAGAAATGTGTGTTAAGTCAAATCATGCTTATATTCGGTACATACATGGTTCTAGAATGTGCCATTTGGAATTGTACAATTATTTGAAACATCTCAGAAATATTACTACTTATTAAAAAAATATGGTGATGTATTCCATACGGGACTAATACTCCAACAATTCCAGCAAGTATGCGTAATCAATTATTAATCAATCTGTACTATTACACTAATCATACCGAAATTAACTTACAATAATGCGTTCGGAATTTTATTTCAACTTAGGTACGTTAATATTATTATCAAACGTATTTTGTTATTTTAAATAAAGATATTTATTTGAGTCAATTTCCAGTAATACTACGTTGAAACAATCCTAAACCATGCCCATCTACGTATGTTTTGGGCATATTAAATCTAGTGTCGTATTGACAGTGAAATCAATAAAATTTAACATTAAATTCATTAAAACTACTACTGACCAAAAACTGCAGGGTAACCTTGCACGCCTGTACAGATCATGTGCTCCAAAGCAACAAGCAATGTAACCATGACAGGTAGTTAAAAGTGTGGTATTTCTTCTACTCACCATCAACAAGGTTAGTGCCCGGAGTTCTCCAGTTCCGCCACCCATTCCAAACCTAAATTATGGCCAGTATTTTACTATAATACCAAGATGATGTCAGAATCACTTCTGTGAGAGTCATCGACGTGTCGTAGGTCTTGGTGTTGAGGATGATGATGAAGAAATTGAAGATGGATGCAGGAGCGAGTTTTACTTGCGGCGTAACGGTCGGTACAATAGTATGTTACAGTAGTTATATTACAATACTAAACTTATGATACGGATCCGAGGTCCGCATCTCGGTACCATGATATAAATAAACTGGCAGTAGGTACATAGACTGAAATAGTAACGGACCAGGTATATAGATTCGAGTGACATTTTCAATGAATTATTATTTGCTATTTATACAATCAAAATAATATTTTTTTTATTAAAATAATCGAAACAGCTATTATCTGGCGTTTGCATCAATAGATGACTGACTAAGTGAAAAACGGATATGCGGAATTTTACAACCAGTTGTTTATCCAGTACAAACCTTGCAATCGATTTTTAACTAACTTCCCAACTAGCTAGACATTTGAAACTTTTAGAATATATCAGAACACGATGCCAATGCATTTTTTAATACTTTTAGCTATCTTTAAGTAGAATTGAATTCATTTTCAGTTAATTCTGTTTTGTATGAAAAGTTATTTCGGAAGAAATCCGTAAAAAGTAAAACACTATTATTTGTTGCTAGGTCTGGGGTCCTAGCAACTAAATTTTTAATATATACGTGCGTTACTATGGAAATCAATATGAAATATCAAAATGACATTTCAATATTCTCCATTTATTCAGTATTTCTATCAAGTTTTTTTGATCGTTTAAGCTAGTCAAGTCAATTTTATATGATTCAACTGAAAATTTAAAAACGTTGTATATAAAAAGTTCTTTTTATCTTGTAATTATTATTATTGCACTTAGCTCCTTACCAAGTTTGCTATAATTTGACACTATGGAAAATAGATATTTAATTTGTAATTCTATATCTCTATACTTACTTCAAATTTTAGTTTAAATCTACTTGCACATGAAATTTGTTGAATAATCTTTTTTAATAATCTAAATTTAATTATTAACAGTTTAGAAACGTCTGCAGCTTGTCAATACAGGCAAATACTAAGGGGGGAGGGCTGTTTTACGGGGTGCAGGGGGCAATTTCTGCAAGTAATGCATGTTATTGCATTTGACGCGGAGCTCGTTAACATTCGATGAAAAACTCGGTTTGACAGGAAAAATTAATTAAACCATCGAGTCGATTTTAATGAATTTCCAGCGTAAAAATGACATAGATTGATACCGCACTCAAGGGATGCGGCGATAAAGAGTATCTTCTCGACTGAAGGGTTGTTACATTTATTATTCTAGACTTAAAGAGCCCTATGCACAATCGTCTGTCATAATTACAACAAAATTACAACAAAACACTATGCAGAAACTAAAAAAAAAAAAAAAAACTATGCAGAAAGCATTTCATAGTTATGATCGAGTTGTCTATGGTCCACCAAATCTGCAATAGCTTCGTTCTGTTTTTCTATTGAAAATATTACCATATATAAAAATTCTCTTTTTCATAATTTAGGTAAATTATTTTGTAATTGTTAAACGATGACAAAAATATGAAAAATATACAAAATAAATTCAATAACTATAAATACACAATTAATATTTAATAAAAATGATTAAATGTCTCCGCAATTAGTGAATAATATATGTTATTTTTTGACCATGTTTTTCCCGATACGGTAACACTTGCCGTTGAAATGTCAGATTTTGTCATTTACAATTATTACAAATATATGCCATGATGTGAATAATTATATAGAGTGATTAAAACTAATATTACCATGTTGGTGTGTAGGTAACTAAGTACTTATATATTTCAACTACCTATCTATTGGTTTAATATTACATAAATATCTAAATCTGAATAAGAAAAGTTAATTCATAATTCATTGATACTGACATTTCAATTCGATAATCGGTTTTACTAAATTAAGACATGTACAGAATCAAGAAAGTAAAGGAAAATATTTCGTATTAAATGTCACGGATATTTAATAGTTGTTCAATACCCATATTGAGATCAATTGTTAAATGAATTTGAGTGTATTGGCCGTTTTAAAGCCACGTCAATTTATTTTGACAGCAGCTGTCAGTGGTAAATGGAAATACGGAAGGGGGACAAGGGGGCGAGTTCATAACAAAAGTAGTCTATGGTTAAAGATTCCTTATTTCTATAATCTATAGTTAACAGATGGATTTCGGCCACTTACAATTTTTACTGTTATTTTATGGTAAGTACGAATTGAGCATCGGGCTCTAAAACTTTCAGATTTTTAATTAACTATTTCTTTTATTCAAATGAATAATTCACAAGATTTAAGAATATATCATTCTGATTATTGAACATTAATGTTAATTAATAATGTTCAATAATCAGAATGACATATTCTTATATCTTGTGAATTATTCATTTGAATAAAAGAAATAGTTAATTAAAAATTATTAGCAAGTACAAGAAGTTACTTAAAAAATATTGGAGAAATTCCTAGACGTCGGTTAGTAATCTTTGTAATAGTAAAATAGCTACCTACTTTGATTTAATAAACAAAAATCGATTGCCGAAGTAACATGATTTCGAAGAGCGCTGAGTGGTAGGTATTTAATAGCCAATAGCTAAAATATTTGTCGTTATTAGTATGTCTTCCGTAGCATAATGGCTGAATGCGACGAGTTTGGGGCGTTTACCCGTTGGAGATGCCCGACCGGTTGGCTTACTTTTTTCAAAAAAAGTTTTTTCTATTGGTTGTGATATACTCTCTCAGTTAGTGTTTTTCTAAATTATAATGTTTCAGATTTTTATTAAATTGTTATTTTAAAATTATTATATCTTAAATTCTCTCCCATCTTTAGTTCTAAACAAATATTTTAGACTTTACGTCATTCGATAGGTATTTTATCATCCCCTAAGTTCCACTGGGTGTTAAGGCTATATCTCAGCTGAGTCATGGTCTAAAAAGATCGTGGCTAGGCGATACGCGGATTGTGTAAATGACGCGTGCCGAACGAAATATAATTTGTCATATAAATCCAACATCCGTCCATTTAATGTTCTGTTTATTGTTCTATTAGTAACAATAATAATATATTCTAATGCATTCAAGCTCTGTACTATTCCATTTAAGTCGTTTTTTGCGACCCGGTTTTCGCCTTTCCGCATCTTTAGGCGTTATTAGGTTTTGACGATTTATTATAATATGCTATCGAGTGTATTGTTATTAATACGATAGGGTTTTTACTAATTAGGTTTATTACTGACACTTCAACTATTCATACTTTGTTTATTGTATTTTTTGTGACCTTTGACTTGATAGGTAGGTAATGGAGTATTTACTTACTTTATTGTATTGATTTATTATATAAGCTAGAGTTAAGAGTGTTCGTTGTCAGTGTGTGTTTACCTTTGGTGAGTATACACGGCGCCTGAAGATGACGAAAGGCGAAACCCAGGTCGCAAAAAACGACTTAAATGGAATAGTACAGAGCTTGAATCCATTAGAATTTAAATTCAAATTCCATCAAGTGCTTTCAGTCGATAGTATTAATATAATAATATATTCATTGACATGTTTTCTTTTTCAAGTAAATGGGTAACGGTTTTTAGTCATCTTTACACGATTTAAGAATTAATACCCCAGTCGCCATCACGAAACAAATTTACGTGTTCACAGCTCAACGTTTGCTCTCCGATTGCCAGCGAGTCTCAAAATTTCGTCGCACCTATAGTTGAAAATTATTTGCCGTTTCACTGAAGTACCGTCTTAATACGATATTATGTGGAGATGTAGCATATCCATCTCCGTTTTGAGGTATTTGAATATAGAATTAAGAATAAATAGGCTCTTCTCTACTATACATTCGGTGTACTTTTATATACCTTTATATAATTTATATATTTACTAATATATTTTAAATTTTATTGTCTTTTAAGCTCACATGCAAACCGAGCGGTAACGTGTTGGTTTATAATGTCGTGGGGTTGAATCCAAAACTTGTATATTAGGACCCAGATCATGTGCTTGGATGTTTTGAAATTGCAGGGCTTTGAACCGTTATTTTTTTTTCGTTTCGGTTCAAGTAAAATAACATAAATATAGGTTCGGTACCGGTTTTCGTTCCGAAAAAAGATAACGGTTTTTTTGTTTTCGGTTCAGCTCCGAGTGATTATTTTTTAAATGGATCTAAGACCTAAGACGTAAGATTTGTCGTGTCTACGTCAACTGAACGACAATTGAAGTGGGGAGTAAAATCATATCAACGCAACCGATATATTTTTCGGTTCAGTACCGGTTTTTGCTCTGACATAGATAACGGTTTTTCCGGTTTTCGGTGCAGTTACGGTTCGAAGCCCTGAGAAAATGCATAATATTCATTTCACGTAAAAACAAAAATCTGTCAATACAATCTTGACTTTGTGTGTGCCCATAATAATAATATTATGATCCTCTTGGAAACGAACATGGTATCTATCTGTTTATTTATATCATTATTATGAACGTTTGAAATCTGTAATTTGTAAAATTCACTATATTATTTAAAATGAATCAACTTTATTTTAAAATTTTCTATAGGCAAAGTGTTGGGTTAGGTTAGGTAAGTAAATCTATGGTACATATTTTAAAATTTTTATTTTGATAGTAAAAGCAAGTCAACATTTTTTCATGTTATCTATGCAAATAATTATATTGATTTTTTTAACAAGGTACCGCATAGGATTTATATCTATAATGAAAATGAAATACACTTGGCCTTCCTCTACAATTAGCATAATTTTATGAGATATGCCACATAAATAACTATAATTTAAAGTATGTATTTATATGGCGGTGCTTTTTAGTATAAAATGAGGTAGAGTCTGGATGCTGGGGGGGGGAGTGGTTACACAGGAATTCCAGGCACTAGCTTGTGATGTTGAGATGGCTGGCGTACTGGAGCTGATTCCGTATTGTCGCACTTACACGACACGTATTATCAGGTTTGGTTTATTACTCTCACGGTTACACTGTAAGTTTTTGGAGTAGAACTAAGTTTATGATAGACGCGACGTTTGCTCTAATCATGGCAGATATAGAGGCAATCAAGGTCGAAAGATAATTGATGGATGAGTCACCCTGTGCGCGCGGCGATTGATGCTCAAAACCAGTACAGGTAATGACATCTTGATGTTCTACATAGGTACAGAGGTAACAAGTGGTCATGTTAACACGGTCGAACAGTGACTAATTGTCAATGACATTAATATGGACGAAGCATCTGGAAAAAAAGTACACTCACTTTTTTGTCGGGTCTGCCGAATGGCATAATCTGTTGTAACGCCATTACAATAAAGGTGATATTGCCATAAATTCCCGAGGCTTTTTGTCGGGTCTGCCGAATGGTTCGGTTCGAACAGGTTCGCTCAAATGAACATTGACACTAGAAACGCTGTTCTAACTTCATTACAATAAAATTAATATTGCTATAAATTCCCGATGCATGATATCGCATAATGGAAATTGTGTGACGTCTACCTATACTTGCTAGCTACTGTTCTGAGAGCGTTGTCCGTTAGTAATGTCATTGCTAATTGTTTATAAGATGCTTGGACGCACAAAAAATAAATAGGTGGTGGGTTAGGAATTTTTATGGGATTAGGGCCACCATAGTTGGCCCAAACACTACATATATATTTTATAATATAAACTAGTATGCGGTACTTGCTCATCTAGTACATTATGTATGAACTTTGACACTAAAATGTCAGTGTTTAAGAAGGAAAAAAAAAAAATAACTCAAAGAAAAAAGTACAAAACGTTAATCAAATAGAATTTAAATTAAATATTCATTAAGTACCGTGTTACTAATATTTTAAATTTAATGGATCCGAATATAATTAGAGTACTGCCATCTGGTGGACTATTTGATAATTCAATAATTCACCAAAGATTATTCACGCACGAATATTATGTGGGCATTCACAAAATATTTGAAGCACATAACCTCAAACATTGACTCTGTGATAATACGCCTGGCATTTCACTTAGATTTGAATAATATACCTATATAAACCATTTGCCTGCAGATGGAATTTTGAATATGCCAACATAATAATATTATAGACATTATCCCATGATGTAATTATGTGATAGTTAATTGAAAAGAATTAACTATGTATTCATTATGATTGGAAACATTAGAAGTATTATTGATCTCAAAATTTTGAATTATTTACTCGGGGGGACATGCTCAGCGTACGTCAAAATGAAGATTTTATGCTATTTTCAGAGCATAACCCTGGAAATTTCTTAAACGTTGTAGATAATCTATTTATATAATTTTGAAGCCTTATTATTCTTTATATAATATATTTTAAACATTTGATGACTGCATAGTATCTTTCGAATTATCTTAAAATGTGTAAATCTTGCCCATTTTTTGAATAATAAAATGCCTAATTCTTGTCAAATTTTGGATCACAGAGATTATCAATATAATTTTTTATCGTAAATATTTCACTATAATAATGTCAACATAAATTTTACTAATAGTTTTATAAATGCTTTTAAAAATTAATAAATATAAAAAATCTTAACACCACTTCACATGGACATACTGAAATATGACTATATTCTAAAACATTAGAGCGAGAGGTTTAAAAGAATAATATTTTATGTGGAAAAAATACTTGATGCAGTCATCAAATGTTTAAAATAAATATAAAGGATAATAAGGCTTCAAAATTATATAAATAGATTATCTACAACGTTTTAGGAATGTCCAGGGTTATGCTCTGAAAATAGCATAAAATCTTCATTTTGACGTACGCTGAGCATGTGGGCCGTTAATGAGCGTTTTCAGTATATTCAATAACTAGAATAGTACATTCTTAAATTTTGTGAATTATTCATTGAATAAAAGAAATAGTTATTAAAATTTATTAGCAAGTTCAAGTAAGTTACAACAGAAAAATATTGGAGTAATTCATGACATCGGTTAGTAATAATTAAAGTAATACATACCAAGTTTGATTTAAAATACAAAAGCCGGTCGCAAAATAGTACCTCAATTTGGGAAGCGATTCAGTGAGTATTAAAGGGCAAATAGTTAAAATTTGTCGTTATTAAGTAGGTATGACTCAATATACATAATTTGAAAACATCTCATACATATATACACTAGAACAAATCGTTTTCTAGAAAAAAACATGACACCCGACGGGACTTGAATCTGTAACTGCTGGATTCGCGTCAGTATGCTTTACCAATTAAACTACGGGCGCCTTAGATAATTACGACGATTTTAACTAGTAGTTCTAACATGAAACGCTTATCGAATCCAGCAGATATAGATTCAAGTCTCGTCGGGTGTCGTATTTTTTCTACAAAACGATTTTTTCTAGTGTTTATATATGCATAAGATGTTTTCAAATTATATATTTTCGGTATATAGAATGTTACATTCTGAAATCTTGTGTTTTATTCGTTGAATAAAAAAAATAGTTTATTAAAAATATAAGTATGACTCCTTTAGCATAGTGGACTATGTGCGTCGGCATGATACCCGAGAGATGTTGGTTCGATTCCTGCACGGTGTCTTACTTTTTTCAAAAGAGTGTATTAGAAATTATGGATGTTTAGTATATATTTCCGAGGTTTTTCAAGATTATGTTATTTCGATTACAAAAATCAAAGATTCTTAAAAAATCTTGTGTATATTATTCAACATTGAATAAATAATTATATAGGGAAATGCGGTTGGGGTCAGTGATAGGAAATCACTGCAGCCTCAAGTTATTCCCATAATAATTGCAACGTACGCCGAATGCATTGTCTGACGAATATCGCAGTGGGGATTGCATAGTCGCGTGTGCAGGGCGGTAAATATTTGCCTATGAGAATTTGGACACACAAGTGGGCCGGGCTGAGTCGCCCTCGCCGGTGGCGGGCGATCCGAATCGATGTCCGGTAATGCAAAATGCTGAACGTATTCATCGAATCGCGGCGATGTTGACAACAGATCACCGGCCGGCCGAACATGCCACAGCCAGTAAGGGGAGATTTGGACATTATTGAATTTCGGCGAACAATTTAATCAATTTAAATTTGCTTATCTCCACTACAGATTTAAATGTAGTTCAAATCATATCAGCTAGTATATTTACTATATTTTGTGAAAAAATACCATTTAATATAATATTGTATAGTAGTATAGTATTAATACCAGTATATCCAAAGACATAGTAATTTTCATTAGCTCAGAAGACCTTCAAAGCAGAATGCAGGAACTCGCCGAAGTAAGCAACAAAGTACGTTTGAAAATAAATGTAACAAAGACGAAAGTCATGTTCAACTGCTTTGCGGGCCAAAAAGAGATCCTCATCAATAGCACTCAGCTCGAACAGGTAAAAAACTACATTAATCTGTGATAACAAGTGTCTATAGATGGATGTATATTTGATGAAATTTATTGTTCGCAGAGTAAAGCTAGGCTGGAGTGCTTTTGGCCGCCTGAATAATGTCTTCAAAAGTGACCTTCCACTGTGGTTAAAGGGCAAAGTGTTCTACCAGTGAGTGCTTCCCGTAATCACATATGCGTGTGAAACATGGACTCTAAGTAAAAGAGAGATCCAGAAACTTAGAGTAGCATACCGTGGTATGGAGAGGTGCATGTTGGGCATAACGCGAAAGGACAAAAAGCGGAATGAGTGGATAAGGAAGCAGACAAGCGTATGCGATGTGATCAAGTTTATTAAAAGCCTCAAATAAAGATGGGCTGGACACATAGCTCGAAGAAGAGACAATCGTTGGACAAATCTAGTCATCTAGTGGTATCCAAGAGATACAAAACGTCCGCAAGGTAGACCTAGAGGCCGCTGGATCGATGAAATGATAAAGCTCTGCGAAAGTACGTGACAACGTAACCCACAGGACCGAGTGAAGTGGAAGCAGCTTGAAGAGGCCTTCATCCAGCAGTTGATAGATTCAGGCTTATGATGATGATGATGATGATGAATACCAGTAGCGAAGGGTGGATGTAGGCTGCACACACGGCACAACAGCCTCCCCCCACCCTTCGCCACTAATTAATACTATTGACCGATGGTATTTGATGGAATTTCAATTTGAATTATAATGAATTTCAGTTTTCTAGTATTCCATTTGAGTCGTTTTTTATGAAACGGGTCTCAATTAATGGATTTTATTGTGATTCTTGACTTAATGGGTACGTGATAAAGTTTTTATTTAATTTATTATAAAATTGAAGCCTCCCCTCAACAATGATCTATGTTACATTTGGACATTTTGAGATAACCAAAGAAAACTATTTTGTTGAATGGAAATTATTTATAATTAAAAGGCCTCTCCTGAATTCACTAATCACTTTTTTGTATTCCTCTTCCAATTTTCCATTCGAATTTTTTTCTGTGAAGTCTTTTTGCATCCGCAGGTTAACAAAAACTCTCGTGTCATCCTCCATTTTGACAAATGCATAGATCATTATTGCAGAGAGGCCAACAGAATGGTTAAAAAACAAGTGACTTAATGTTGCTAGATCAAAAAAAAATATGCCAAAACAGAGACAATGTAATGTAGATCATTGTTGTATATTTAATTCATAACTACCAAAATGTAACATAGATCAATATTGAGGGAGAAGCTTCAATTCCCTAATATACGGTAACTGCTTACTTCTGGCTTCTCTGATTTTACAGTGAGTATTTAAAAGTATGTTTTATAACCAACATTACTGTGTACTTTTAATTATTTTGTTAAAATTTTATTTGATACGATGGCAATCTGTCTGCGTAGTAAAAGATAGCAAGCAGTCTTAATTAGGGAATCCAATCCCGAGCCAAAATTCTGATCCCGGGATTTCGGGATTAAAATTTGACAATCCCGGGATCCCGGGACTGATCCTGGGATTGGCATTTTTCCATTGTTAAAACTTTTATATTTACAAATAACATTGATAAAATCGGTCAAAAAGAAATCTAGTATAATTTATACTATTTAAGACATTTATTGTTAATATTGTATACTTTCAATCTTGGAAATACATAAGTTTAATGGAGTAAATAATATTGTATTATAAATAATAATGTGAATTTAATATGAGATTGCTGTTTCTGATAGTAAAGACTTAATGAATGGGTTAGCGAGATTTAAAATAGTAAAGCAAATCATGGTGTACTTATGGCCTTTCCGCTTCATAAATCTAATTAGTCAGCCAAATATGAAACTGCCGTAAAACGTATGAGATCATGGTGGAATTACTTTGTTAAAAGTGCGAAGCATTGTTTTTTTTCCAATCTTTCTCATTTTTATTAATTTATGTGAAAAAATAAAATGAATCGCCAACTTACACATGGGTATAAATCAAACTTCATTCAAAACTCAGTTTATTTTTAATGTAGTTATTTGTTATTAAAAGTATTTTTTCTGTTATATTTTCGTTTTTATTTTATTTGCCATAAAAATTGATAAAAAAAACCAATCCCGAGATTCATAGGTATCGAAAATAGCTCGGGATCCCGGGATTGGAATCCCTAGTCTTAATGTTATATTAGATATTGTATATGCAAATAAAGTAACAACCTACTGAATTCCATTATGATATGATTAAAATACTTCAAGTATCAATCCTATGTCAACTTGAGCGACCCTTAGCGGTATTCAAAATCCACATAACATGACATGGTGCAAGTGAGTAGCATGCATCAATTCAATTTTGCATTAGTGTTTGCATTCCCGACTACGATTTGAACTCCACTTAATGAAACTCAACACAGGGTGAAGTAATCATCATACTGAGATATAATAATAAAAATAAATAAAGAATATATATTTAGTAGGTAATTGCTCGTAAGTATCAAGTCGTATCTATTAAATTAATGTTCTTATTGAATTTAATAAAACTGGAATATCATTGTCTGTAATACTCCAAGCACAATGCATCACATTTTGATCTCAATGTTATACGGCCATCATTTTCTGGTTAGACAGCTCATGTTAAACTGTGATGCAGTGAAATATAATACGTATATATTACATAATTATTATTGTAACTGAGTGTAAAGTGTGGTATGTATGATAGTATGAGTGTATGTATTATTGTATTGAGTCAGTATGGACCTAATAGGTTGAGCAAGTGGCTGAAACCTATTTCTCGTAAAAAAAATATTGTTAATACAAACATTCACTCTGTGGAGGCCCATATTATGATCTTACTAGCAGTACGTATCACCCGGCGTTGCCTGGAAGTGGAATGGTTTAATATTTTAAAATTAAAAATAAATTAGAAATCCGACTGCGCGTGTGGATAGAAAAACCGACGCGACGGTACATACAAATATATTTTCGAAATTATAGTATAGATTAGAATCAGACATGGTTAAAAAAAAACATAGCTTATATAAATATAGATCTGTATATGGCGTCAATTTTGACTACCACAAATAGCTTAAAATTTCTCATAAAAAAACTAGAATATTAATTCATCAGATTAATTATCTAAAAATCTACAAGCTGGTTTTGTATACGTTGGTTATAAAAATTGATGCCAATTTGTTTTACCTACATTTATTTTTAGTTGTCTGACTTTTTTAATAGTTAATATAGAATAGATTCTTTACTAGAAATTTAATTTAAGATTCTATCGATAGAAAATCGAGCATTTTTTCTGACAATTGTTTATTTTCTTATTCTACTTTTTGCATAGTTTGTAATTTGTAACACCGACCTGACGGTGCTAGATCACATACTTAAAAAAAACTTTAACTAATCAATATGAAACTGCAATTGATTTATGGCTTGTAATTAACTTCAACGGCACTGTTGCCAAATTGACCGGGCTGGCTCATCATTGTCTTTTTGTGCATACGTCAAAACAATAGCTTCGCAAATTGCCCGAGTTATTGTTGATGACGTTGTCATGACAATAAATTACCTTTCGGCCGCAATTTCGCGGCAGGTGGCAATGCGGTTGCATGATTGGCGAGTCTGATCGTTGGTTTTCGGTGCACTCAATTTGACAGTGATTACTCATTACAAGTCATAACATAACATCAAAAACTATATTAACATTATGATATAAACTATAAAGTAAAGGCATTAAAAACAAAAGCGACAGTTTCCATATTCGTTCCAAGTTTAAAATTATCGAGTACTAACTTTCACTGTAATATTAAAAAAAAAAGGAAAATATACTTAGCAGTTTCCAAATAAACTAAAACAAAGACGAAAGCTGTGAATAATCAAAATAATTACAAGATAAAAAGAACTTTTTATATACCACGTTTTTAAATTTTCTGTTAAATCATATTATAAACTAATTTAGGACAAATAAGGCAATTGTCATTATTATTTTGCAACAAACAAACAAGCAAATATATTATAATACTGAAATGTCATTTTGATTTCCATAGTAACGCACGCATATATTAATAATTTAATTGCTATATATGTAATTCAATTCTACTTAAAGATGGCTAAAAGTATTAATGGCAACGTGTTCTGATATATTCTAAGGGTGTTAAATGTCTAGCTAGTCAGGAAGTTATTAAAAAATCGATTGCAAGATTTATACTTGATAAACAACCACCGGACAAACAAGAATACGATCTAAAGAAAAACGTGGTAAAAATGGCAGTTTGCATTATAAATGTATGTATTATTAAAATAAAATAAAATAATAATATAATATCACTAGGTGGCTCTCGTGGTTGAGTGTATAAGGTTCTAAGCCCTGGGTTCGATCCCGGTGAAGACACAATATATTTACGGGGTTTTCTTCAAAGCCTGGGTATTTGTGATTATTTAAAATTACTAACAACCACCTTATACGAAAAAGCAAGGACATGGTTATTAATAATAATAATATAAAAAATATAATATAAGTGTAAAATATAGATTAAACCAAGTCTAATAAAGAAATAAAACGTTTTTTATTAATTCGCCAACATTTTACAAAACTGGGAACTGCGGATTTTGTTTCTAGACCCCACATATTTGTATTTCAGAATCGGTGTGTTACACGTACGATTTTGCAAAAAAAATCATCGCTTGAGTCTAAACTTATTAATAATACTAAAAAACCGAACATTCATACACAAGTCGCTGAAAGATCTCAATTGCATTTTACTGAAAATTTTATTTTTGAACATACAATATACTTGAGTGGTACAGGTATTGTATACCTAACCCAAAATATATGTATTCGAGTTGATATTTTGTTAGTAATTAAAAAAATGTACAAAACGGCTTTGAATTCATAAAATATTCATTTAAGAGTTTTTATTTTTTCATCTTCAAAGCCGCCGAGTTGGCAATCCACTAGATGGCAACGCCGCATCAATGGCACTAAAATAGTAGTGCCAAGTTATTTTTAGAATTTTTTGGTGTTGTACAAAACGGCTTTGAATTCATAAAATATTCATTTAAGAGTTTTTATTTTTTCATCTTCAAAGCCGCCGAGTTGGCAATCCACTAGATGGCAACGCCGCATCAATGGCACTAAAATAGTAGTGCCAAGTTATTTTTAGAATTTTTTGGTGTTGTGCAATAATTGCTATTTAAGTTACTGCCGTATTCATACACTTTTGAATCGCATTCAACGCAGTAAGCGATTTATCGGCCAAATAAGAAAACTATAAAAAATACATACGTCACGAAGATGCGTACACGAATGCGCACCAAACATAAAATGGCGGTGATCTGCGCGAGCTGTCAGTGTCACTTTAATATACGTCTAAAATGAGTTCATCACAACAAGCGTTTAGTAGGAGACTTGAAACGTGCCGTTGTGCTATAATCGGATTCATGATGATGCTAAATGATGCTAAATGCTTGTAAAAATGTATACAGATCGTTGATCGATGGAGATGTATGTAATATTGTCAATGAGTCGCGAAGCTGTATTGCCATATTAATGGTACAGTTTGCACATTTTTACACCTATTTACAATTTCAAATATTTAAATTAATTATCGGGAAATTTAAAAGTTGGTAACATTAGCCACGCATGACGCGTATTACGTCAGCGACGTGACGTCACTATTCGACAGATTCAAATTAGGTTTATGCATGCAAATTTGCAGTAAATAGCTTGAATGCAGTTTGCTGTTATATGCATACGCCAGTTAGTAAGTAATACTCGATGACCAAATGGAGAGTAATTGTATGTACCAATATGATATTTAGTAATTTTTTTGTGTGACTCATAATTAATCTAGAAATCTTTCTTTCTTTCCAATGGCTGATATGAACTTTAACCGTAAATGCTCCGATAAAAGTCTAACGTAGGTATGTCCCTTGGCTAAAGGCAACATTAGAACCGTAGGCCATTATGATACTAAGGTCAGATTCATAACGACTCGGGCCGAACTCCATCTGAATGGGTCCTTTTGACATTCACTTTTGACTCGGTCCAAGATAAAGGGGCCTAAAGACCAAAGCGTTATAACCTTTAGTTTACCCCGTAAATCAAACATAAAGAGCGGCGAATGAAATATTATTATTCAAAATGGCCCTTTCCGATACTTTTTTCACGATTAAATTATAATGCTACCCTTAGCTGAGTTATCGACTATTGTCTGTAGGAAATTTTATATTAATTGCCGCTTAAATCGTTTGGGAGCTTCGTGGAATTATTGGGAATTCGATTCAAGTTGTGTTTGATTTATAATAATTATATTAGAAATATCTTGCCAATAATTGCTACATTATTCATGAAACCGTGAAAATCTGAATGTATAATTTCAATTTGAAGTTTAATTGCATATCCAGAATCAGTATATTATGTATATCAAAGATATTAAAGGAAACATTTCGTCTGTTAAGTTTGAGCCAAATCATTATTTTTTAAGGTACCAAAACCATTGGCAAGAATTGCTCCTTCAAAAACTTCCTCCATCCTGAATGATCCAGCGCTGACACCAGCCAAGGTACCTTAATATTTAAGCCTAAAGCCTTGTCCAGATGGCGCGCATTCCAGGTACATGTGACCTCATTGAGCCGTCCACATGCACTAGTGGCGTATCGCGGCGAGACATGCGTAATTTGAATTAGCTCTAAAACTAAACAAATCTAAGGATGATGATTGATTAAGCTGCAAGTTTATATAATATAGTAAGCTACTTTTAAAATTTCGCGCTGCGTGTCAAAATTTATTATGATCCTAGACTTAATAGGTGGGTGATAAAATTTTTACCTACTTTATTGTATTAATTTATTACGTATATAAGTTAGAATTAATTGTATTCGTTGTCGGTGTATATTTACCTTTCGGTGAGAGTGCACATAGTGCCAAAAGATGTCGGAAGTCAAAACCCGGGTCGCAATAAACGACTCAAATGGAATAGTACAAAATTTAAATTTATTAGAATTTATATTGATTGTATTATAGGTATAATATGTTATTGCGTTCCCATAAGCCTAGATTTTAGGGTAGTTTTTTTTAAATTTTGACTTTTTATATATTCGTCACCTTGTTTATCATTATTTTATAAACAAACTTAACCTTTTTTTAATTAAATCAGTATAGTCTTGATCTTTCTTTAGTAGGAATTTCCATATATTATCAATCGATTTAAATTATTGCCACCCAGAATACCAATTTGCCGTATAACATACCAACAACGCAATATATATATATATATAACTCCTAGCAAATATTAGTATATAAAATTTCATTACTTAGCATATTTAAATTATTATTATCATTGTGTCCAGTATATTTTCACTTATTATTAGGTAAAGATACATTTTAAAATTTAAAACCTTAACAATAAAAATTAAGCCATGCAAGAAGAAAAAGCCGTTAATTATATTTTAAAGTAAAAAAACCTGGCACTTTACTGTTGAATCTTTTGTAAATTAAGCACATTGTGATGAAAAATCCCAAGACGCTTGAAAAAGGTCATATTAAAAACGCGCCTGTAAAAAATCATAAGCACTAACGAATGCTTGTCAAAAAAGCTTGTCTTAAGCTTGATATTATATTATAAAAGCTCATACAATGAGAGAAAATTCACCTTTGATTTGAATATCGCTAGCAAAATTCGTACTTGCGGGGAAATGAAGGTTTCGCGGGAGCTTTCTTAAAACCGCGTTTTAATGGTGCAAAGTTCTAACAATACTCACGGGAAATAAGTCAACTGAAATTACTCGTGTTTCTCTTCTGAGATTGTTCAATCTTCTACCAGTTCAAAACAAAATTTGTCTGTAGTCTTTATTTTGCTGGAATGAAACTGATTAAAGTATGGAACAACTTATATATTCCCAGAAAACATTATAATACTATAACTGTATAGAAATTATCTACCAGCACTTCCATTATATTTAAAAATAATAAATCATTTAATAACTTAAAATCCTACTACTGTGTGCCTACTTATTAAGTTTTCGATAAATTAAATCATGCTTATTTCCAATCAATATATTTTTTCTATTAATTATACTAGCAAAAATATTAATATAATTTATTTCAAATCGAAATCACCACTAGAAAAATATACATTTTAGAAGAAAAAAAAACGACACACACGATTTAAACCTGTAACCGCTGGATTTGCGCCAGTATACTTTACCAATTAAGTAATGGGCATTTTACTTAATTACGATGATTTTAATTAGTATTTTGTATATGAAATGCTTATCGAATTGCTTTAATAATGTTGTTTATCGGTTTTTGTATATTAAATCAAGGTCGGTATCAAATAAAAAATTACGTTATAAAATCAAAATACTTGGATTAATCCGTGATTAAATTTTTTAATTAAGTTATTAATTAAAGCATTTAATTGATACCTCGGTACCATAATAGGTGATTATTTCTAAGCCTATCTTAATAATATAAATAATTTTTAATTGCCTATTAAAATAACAACGTCATTATTTACTTGTTATATATTCGACTAACAAATTATAATTTGCCAACGACATCTGTTTGTAGATAAGTATGTATTTTAAATTTATTGTCAACTTTTTCAATCAGACGGCACTTAGCAATTCCACTAATACGTAACGAGCTATAAAATAAACATAAATTAATAAAACCAAAGCTTTCAACTAATTTGGTACATTTCACGCATACAACACATACAATCGATTACACATATATTATCAAAACCTGAGGCTATACGGATAAAGCCTAGTATACACATAGTATATACATATTATATTCATTATTTTTTTCGCACTGGATTCGATCCGAAACGGTGGCTTCGACAAAATGATGAACGCTATCGAATATTACTTTTTTATATCTATTTTAGTGCTTGTTGTTTTTTCCATGAAATATCTATTTTTTTTTTGTTCAGTAAAATACTGAAAATGAACCAATTAATTTCAGATTCAAGTAAATAAGGGTAGGTATTTTAGGATTATCTTTAAGTTACCTACTACAGCCTACCTACCTACAACATGCACCCTTCGCTACTGGTTAACAAAATCACTGCTGACCTTTTAATTACCACATTTAAATAACATGTTAATTATTATATATTATAATGGCCAAGTACTCCAAATGCGCCAGTCGCGGTGTTAGCACTAAATGAGTTTTAATAATATTCTCAAAGTATACAATTATTATTGTACGATTATTATAATAGTAGACTACAACAAAATAATAAATAAACGTTTAAAAATATTGTTTCATTAAATTCAATTGTTTGTTTTTTTCTTAATTAACAGGAAGGTGCTTTTTAAGCGAAAATACTGGCGATATAAATTCTCCCAATGTTAAAAGTCGCGACTTTCCGGTGCAAATTTTCATTTTCGCAAAACTCGAAACGGCTTTCCTGTTTTTCTTTTTTGAATTTATGCGTTTAATTTTGCGTTAGTTGGGAATGAAGAAACGGCAAAATAGCGCCGTGGGTGAAACAAAAAAAAATACACAAAAAATTAGCCCCGAACGAATGAGGGGAAAAGTAATTTTCGAAAAATAAAGATTTATGATTTCACATTCGGGCCACTTCTTGAATACTTTAATTTCTTAGCAATAAGAAGAATAAATACTAAGAAACCAGTAGGATTTATTTAGGTTTTTATTTTTTTATAAATCCTTAATTTGTTTTTAAAATGGTTTGGTTTATTTAAATTAATATACATAATGGTGTTTAATATATAGGTACACTTATACGATGGCCGCGCGGTTTAAGCGTTTGACTATAGCGTCGAGGGTCTCAGGTTCGAATCCTGGGTCTGGCAAGTACACATATTGTTTTTCAATTTGTGTATGAGTCAGAGCATGGACCAAATTGGTTGAGCAAGTGGCTGACATCCATTTCTCGTAAAAACAAAATATGTTAATACAAACTTCTACTCTGTGGAGGACCATATATAATCTTATGAGGATCGGACATAGTTATCTAATATATAAAAATTAATATTTGTGTGTTTGTGTGTTTGTTTGTTTGTTTGTTCGTATTGAATGCGCAGCCATACCGTTCATCCGATTGCAATAAAACTTTGTAAACTTATTGCTTGCACTTGCGCGAAGAGTATAGGCTATACTAATATATAAAAATGAATGTCTGTCTGTCTGTATGTCTGTCTGTCTGTGTGTCTGTCCCGTATGCGTTCCTATACCATTCATCCGATTGCGTTGAAATTTTGGTAAGTGGTTGTATGCACACCCATGAAGGTTTCTGAATTAGAAAAATTATCATCTTCTTCTTCTTTTTCATTCTATTTTCTTTTATTCGTATGGTTCCTATACCAATCATCCGATTGCGATGAAACCTTCGTCAGTTGTTGTGTTAACACCCGCAAAGGTTTCTGAAATAGTACAACCATCTTCTTCTTCTTCTTCTTCTTCTTCTTCATTCTATCTTCTTTTATTCGTATGGTCCCTATACCATTCATCCGATTGCAATGAAACCGTCGTCAGTTTTTGTGGTAACAAACGCAATGGTTTTTGAATTAGTACAACCATCTTCTTCTTCTTCTTCTATTCTATATTTTTCTATTCGTATGTGTTCCTATTCCATTCATCCGATTGCAATAAAATTTTCATCAGTAATTGTGCCAACACCCGCGAAGGTTTCTGAGTTAGTACAACCATCTCCTTCTTCTTCTTTATTCTATCTTCTTTTATTCGTATGGTCCCTATACCATTCATCCGATTGCGATGAAACCTTCGTCAGTTGTTGTGGTAACACCCGCAATGGTTTTTGAATTAGTACAACTATCTTCTTCTTCTTCTTCTTCTATTCTATATTCTTCTATTCGTATGCGTTTCTATTCCATTCATCCGATTGCAATAAAATTTTCGTCAGTAATTGTGCCAACACCCACGAAGGTTTCTGAATTAGTACAACCATCTTCTTCTTCTATTCTATCTTCTTCTATTCGTATGCGTTCCTATACCATTCATCCGATTGCAATGAAAATTTGATCAAGTGTTGTGTTCACGCCCGCAAAGGTTTAGAATTGTTACAACCATTTTCTTCTTCTTTTTCTTCTATTCTATCTTCTTCTATTCGTATGACCAGTTGTTGTGCGCAAGCCCGCGAAGGTTTCTGAATTAGTACAACCATCTTCTTCTTCTTCTATTCGTATGCGTTCCTATACCATTAATCCGATTGCAATGAAACTTTGGTGAGTTGTCATGCGCATGCCCACAAAGATTTCTGAATTAGAAAATCATCTTCTTCTACTATTCGTATGCGTTCCTATACCATTCATCCGATTGCAATGACATTTTGATCAAATGTTATGCCCTTGCCCGCAAAAGTTTCTGAATTAGTACAATCATCTTTTTTCTCTTCTATTTGTATGCGTTCTTATGCCATTCGTCCGATTGTGATGAAATTTTGACCAGTTATTGTGCGCACGCCCGCAAAGGTTTCTGAATTAGTACAACCATCTTTTTCTTCTTCTATTTGTATGCGTTCTTATGCCATTCATCCGATTGTGATGAAATTTTGACCAGTTGTTGTGCGCACGCCCGCGAAGGTTTTTGAATTAGTACAACCATCTTCTTCTTCTTCTATTCGTATGCGTTCCTATACCATTAATCCGATTGCAATGAAACTTTGGTGAGTTGTCATGCGCATGCACACAAAGATTTCTGAATTAGAAAATCATCTTCTTCTACTATTCGTTTGCGTTCCTATACCATTCATCCGATTGCGATGAAACTTTTGTCAGTTGTTGTGCGCACACCTGCGAAGGTTTTTAAATTAATATTATATAAAATACAAAGTTTGTTGTTTGTTTGTTCCATCCAATTTTGTTTTTTTTTTTTACTAAATATTAATAACATTAATAACGTTTTCATATTTTGGATTCGATTTTAATTTAGTGTTCTTATGTTTGACCTTTACTCCTATTAGAATTATTTTCATATTGCCATATTGTATTACACAGATATTTTAATATTAAAAAAATAATTACCTCATATTATTTTTCAAATATCTAAGATAAATATAACCACGAAGCGACCCTGTGCGAAGCAGCCGGGTACTTCAGCTAGTATAATATAAAAAAAAGACTATGCCACCGCGGGTATATTAAAAGTTACATAGTTAAATGACCCTACGATAACCTAGCGGCTAACACGTTGGCTTATACTATCGTGGGTCCCAGGTTTGTATCTTGGGTCTGTCAAATACAAAAATATTGTTTTTCAATGTGTGTTTGGACTAAATTTGTTCAACGATTGTCTCTTCTTCGAGCTATGTGTCCAGCCCATCTCTATTTGAGGCTTGTAATGAACTATATCACATTGCATACATTTGTCTGCTTTCTTATCTACGCATTCATCTGAATGAACTGGATCTGGATCTGGACTGAAGATCTGGATCATTTTTTAGGTTAGGTTAGGTTATTTAGGTTTTCATTCTTGAATTCATGAATTTTGCCAAAATCAGCTAAAAATTGAATTATTGTTCATATTGAATCTAATATAATTGAAGGACGTATAGTATACGGTCATCTCTTTTCCATAGAAATCTCACGGTGAACTGTGCCATGGTGAAATGTTTTACGTACGATTTACATGTAACCGTAAAATTAACTATTTAAGTATGTACTTATAAAACCAATAAAATAATAATTATTATACAACTTTTGATAATATACTTACTAGGTTTCCCCGAGTATATAAAATACCTTCTACAGCCTCCTGGATACCTCAAGAGTACATACAATTTAAAGTAATTTAATTTTTCAATTTCCAATTTAAAGTTCATCTAGACTAGACTAATAAGATCAAAAGCTAAATAAATATTGTCAAAGCCTTCATAGCTTTCTTAGCTTTTTTGCATTGACTGAAGAGCATACAATATACATCGTTATATTGTCGCATGCAACAATAGGTTTTTTTTTTCACAAATTTTACGACGCCGGCTTCAAATCAAACAAAGCAATCCACCGTTTCAAATAAACATATTATTTTATATGTAGGTACTGAAGCTTCTTGACTTCAATCAGCATAAAATCGCAGATAGCTTTTCTAGCTGGCAAACAATTTGATTGGATAATAAAATAGATTGAAGATGACATACAAGTGCATGAATGTCAGTCAATGTCTGGCACCATACATTTTGCATCCAGACTGTTTCACAAAGTATATTGAGAACTATGTATTTAGAACTTGAAAGTGAAATATTTACTGAACACTTTTTAGGGTACTTATATATTTGACATCTAGCTAGACCTTTGTTAGGCTTCCAGACTAAATATGTACGATTTAACAATATTCCCATCGACTGTTAGCTTTCTTAGTTTTTTTTTTATATTTTGCTAGGTTAAGTATTTTTACGCATTAGGTGAGTATTTAAATTGATTTTATATTGATATTATAGAAATGCCCTTAAATATGACTATGAGTTATGTACCCTGATACTTGTTCTTGTCCACGTCCATAATTACTTTGATACTAAGTCGGACAACTTAACTATTTGTTTTTGAAACGACTAGAAAGTTTAACATACATACATTGAAAGCACCTCAGATATATTTATATATTATATACCCACTAGAAAAAAATATATTTAAAAACAAATACGAAACTCGACGGGATTCGAACCCGTATAACCATTGGTGTCACGCCAATCCGTGTCTTAACCAAGTATTATGCTACGAGCCTCCTATATAATGACGACAATTTAAACCAGTAGGTCATACATGAACATGCATTTGTTGAAGGCGCTAAGCAGTGTTGCCAACTGTCGTTGACAAAAATATGCCAGACTGGGTACGAAAACAAGCTATATGGCAGGAAAAAACTCTAGATTTTGTTAAAATAAAATTTTAATACTATATAATATAATAAAATCACACCACACTTTCCCAGAAACATAATATTTAAAAATTGACAAAAAATAATTAATTAATCTAACAATCGACGATAAGTACTAATTAGGTAATAACAGAGAGTTGAATCCCCGATAATCGTCAATCTGACACCACATGCCTAAGTACACTTTAAATTATAATATATGTTAGCATTATATCACTATAATATTGCCAAGAAGGTTCCTATTGTGTGTTGTTTGATTTCTCGAGTACCGACCTACATTCATTAAACTAAATGGCTTATTTTAAGCATATTAAAAAGCTATTGAAGGCATCAAAAAACGCTAATAAAAACGCCATAAACTAGACGCCTATCGAAAAATGCTAGATCTAGCAAGAAAATCGCTAAGTTGATAACGCTGGCATTAAGTGCGATGATTTCATGCGATCATCCCATAAGTAAAAGCATTCCATTGATATTTAATAAATGACATAATGTACATACTATACATTGTTTATCTATTTGAGAAGTATTTATGTGTATAAATCGTTATTCATCCACATAATTTATATTTTGAATATTTCAAATTTCATTGAATAAAGATCGATAGAAAATTAACATATGTTTAAAACAATATTATTTGCATAAAATTAATGCGATCAAAATTTATTCGCATTTGTATTTTAATAAGTGGGGCATTGTATATTATAATATTGTATTGTCTGGAAAATATACATTAAATATCTAATTACAATATTTTTATAATATGCATTGTCATGTTATTTTATAACATGACACACTATTTTTTATGATGGCAACACTACGCAAAAGATCGGCAGGATCACGCCTGCGCACGAGATAGTTTGTACGCGGTTCGTAAAACCATTTCCGGCGCTAAACAAGAGAGCGGGCTTTTAACATGAAGGCGGAGCTGGAGCGACTCTCTCAGTGTTCATCGTTCGAAAAAAGCAGACGTCTCTCTTAAGTTCCGAGCCAATGGAACCGGGGCCCATGGCTTCGATTTCCTGACGTTGATAATGGCCAACCAAAGGACGCCCCCCCACAGGTCAGGAGATCGAAGGAACCCCATGGACCCGACACGTTTGAAGACGCACTCCTCGATTCCGTCCTGGAAGGAATCAAGGACAGCGAAGAGGCTGAAGAGCATTTGTGTTTTTGGTATTTATTGTTAATTTCTTTACGTTACGGTCCACCGAACTAGCATTTGATTTTTGTTCTAAATTGTCTAAATATTATATTGCATTAGGCGCTCGTAATTCATTTAATCAATTATACAACTTTATACACTGTTGCCTGCAAGTAAATTTTATATATATTAATTATACATCTGTTGAAATTTCTTTACACGCGTTTTATTTAATTTACCTTTCATCAATATTGTCTCTATGCATTTCATAGAGTGGCGCTCAAATCTGAGATATCTATTAATTCAATAATTATGCCTTTTATTAATACAGGAACATCCACGAAGGAGTGAAGTAACCGGACAGGTAACTGAGGTCTTAGAGGTATTGTCAATCTACTTACGACCCTGCATCTTCCCGCAAGTCTCATGCTCTCCGCACTCATATTCCTATCCAATCCACTCCTCTTTTCCTTACGTCACAATCTGATCAATTGTCACAATTCCCATCCTATCCATACCTACTGCAAAGCATTATATCGTCTCTGTTCTGGCAGAACACACTAACTGGAGAATACTAATTTTGAGTAATTTGACTTTGAAGTTGTTAAAATGTTTGAAATGGTCTACCATGTGAGTTTATTAAGTAATCGTAAAAAAGATGACTTTAAAATAAAGACTGTTTATTTATTAGGAAGGTTTCGAGACGGTAAAGTTTTAAATAAGGAACATTTTGGTATAACTAACTCAATATGTCGTTTTTTCGAATTAGTGTCTTCTGCCAGAACAGTGACGATATGATAGCATGCTTAGCTTTATATTGTATTAGAAGGGAATCCCTGGACACGTTCAAAAATCAAAGCACCCTGGATCCCTCATTGATCGTCAATAATTTAAATCTTACATTGTATTGTCACAAAAAGTAAGCCGACAATACAGGTAACTGTCCATGAGGAAACTACTAGTGAAGGTTTTAGAGCATCTTATAAAAGTTATTAATGAAAATTATTTTTGAAGATCATTTTATTATGAAGTACGAATCAGTTTTTTTTTATCACAATTAAAGTATTTGGGTACCTATGTTTAAAATTAACAAAAAGGGTTTTTTGAGTGCGACAGAAAAAGGTTGTAGATTTTTAGTTATTGTTGTAGGTATATCAGTGGCAAGGGGTGAAAGTAGACTGTTAAGATTCGACATAAATAGTGCACACTAAACTTTGCCAGTCATACTTATTTGTTTTCATTGAACTAACAATACAATTTGAAGATGGTGCTGGTTAGTTTTTGAAATTCAATTAAACCCTGCCTGAACAATACCATAAAAGTTTAGTGTACTATGGGCGTTCTGAAAAAAATAGCGCACACTTTTCATTCATACTTATTTTACCTTTGTTGGATTAAGAATACATAATTATTACACGTCATATTGTTGGTTCATTTTTAAATTAATTAATCCCTGCCTAAACCAACCTATAATAAATAATATTCTCTACTTATATAAAATAACCAAAATTATGTTTGCTTTAATTACATAATCTTACTATTATCCATTATGGCTGAGTTTTGCAGGGTTGAACTAAATTTTAAAAACTAACCAACACCATCTGTAAATAATTGTAGTCTTAGTTCAATGAATACAGATACAATTAACTATTTCTTTTATTCAACGAATAATTCACAGGATTTTAAGAATGTATCATTCTAATTATTGAAAATACATATTCAATAATTTTATAAAAGTATTTTCAATAATTTGAATGATACATTCTTCAAATCTTGTGAATTATTCGTTGAATAAAAGAAATAGTTAATTATAAATTATTAGCAAGTGCAAGTAAGTTACATCATAAAAGATATTGGAAAAATCCACGACGTCGGTTAGCAATCGAAGTAATAGATACCTACTTTGATTTAAGAAACGAAAATCGGTTGCCAAAATAGCTTGATTTGGAATAGCGCTGATGGTAGGTATTAAAATTGACCAACAGTTAAAATTTGTCGCAATTAGTATACCACGCCGTAGCATATTGGTAAATGCGACGGATGGGGCGTAAACCCGGGAGATATATGGTTCGATTCCTCGTCGGGGTGGCTTACTTTTTTCAAAAAAGATTTTTTCTATTGGTTATAACATACTCTCTCAGAAAGTATTTTGAATACATATACGTATGACTGACAAAGTTTAGTATGCACTATTTATGTAAGATCTTAACAGCTTACGTTCACCATTCGTCAATGTTGTATATATTATATAGTAAATACAGAGTGAGGTAAACCTTTATCGTTTCAAGTATACGACTCTCCAGAATTTTCATTTTAAACGTTTCATTCAAATCCTAAATTCAATTTAAAGCGGCAATAAGAAAGAGCGATTGTCTTTACAGCGAGAAAGTCGTGAAAAGAAGAGCGGACGCATTTACGATCTAATTTTTTTTCATACGATCGAAAGTAACAATAAACTACTGCTGACTACTTAGTACGAAGTATATTCACAGCGTAAAACATTGGAATGTAAGAAAACCATAAAAACACCCTGTGGCTGCGGAAGTAAAGATATAAACGATGTGTTGTTTTTGTTGCAAATAATTATATTTAATTAATATACTGCCCTTCCAAGGAAGAAGGCAGTAACTCGCAAAATTTGTGAAATTGAGTTATGAATGCCTTCCGTTAGGTAATTTTGAAAGCTATATATTCTGTTCACTTTAAGATCAGTATTATCACTAAAATACCGTCAAAATCATTAGTGAAAAAATAGACATCTTATAAAATAATACATTTTTTTAGCAAAAAAACAGTAGTTGCACGTATTCATTGCAGTTACTGCTCGTTTATTATTAATTTGTTTGTATTTTAACATCCTACTAATAAAAATTATCACCGTTTTGTATTAATTCACAGTACTAAAATTTTAATTAAAAAACACATGTCATTTATTTCGAAAGTGTGTGAGAGTCAGTTACTGCCTTCTTCCTTAGAAGGGCAGTATAATATTGCAATCAAATCATTATAAGCCTGTAATATATATGTATTTTTTCCTCTGCAATTCAACATTTTTACAACGTTTTTCTTAGCTTGTATTTTTGTTTGTCCGGTGGTTGTTTATCCAGCACAGATATTGCAATCGATTTTTAACTAACATCCCGATAAGCAAGACATTTGAAAGTTTTAGAATATATCAGAACACGATGCCAATGCATTCTTTTAATACTTTTAGCCATATTTAAGTAGAATTGAATTCATGTTCAGTTAATTCTGTTTTGTATGAAAAGTTATTTCGGAAGAAATCCGTAATCCAATCCACTAGTATTGGTTGCTAAGGGGGTGGTCGTAGCAACTTAATTATTAATATATACGTGCGTTACTATGGAAATCAAAATGACATTTCAGTATTCCATATTTGTTTGTTTATTGCAAAATAAAAAAAAAGATTTGTTGACAAATGTCTTATTTGTCCTAAATTATTAATGCATAGAATTGTCAAGTTTATATGATTCAAGGAAATTTAAAAATAAAAAAGTTCTTTTTATCTTGTAAAAATTTTAAGTAAACTACATTGAGGGGTTCAAAACTAGTCAACGCGCTCTCCAAAGACGTAGACATTTTCGGCGACGTGCTATTTATTTTATATTCGAAATTTTATTTTTCTGTATAAAATTGTACTTAAGGGGGGATATGCTCAGCGTAGGTCAAAATGGAGCTTTTGTTCTATTTTCAAAGCATGATCCTAGACATTCCTTAAACGTTGTAGATAATCTATTTACATAATTTTAAAGCCTTATTTTCCTTTATATTTATTTTAAACATTTGAATAAAATAGTATTCTTTTAAGAATCTCGCTCTAATGTTTTAGAATATAGTCATATTTCGGCACATAAATGTGCAGCGGTGTTAAAATTTTTTACATTATTTGTTAATTTTTAAACGCATTTATAAACAATCAGTATAATTTATGTCGACATTATTATAGTGAAATATTTACGATAAAAAACTATTTTGATACTTTTTATAAGCTATGTCTTTGATCATTCAAGTGTGATAAACATCTTATGAATAATGATTGCTTTATAATAATTATTGACCTAAGAATAAGGTAGTGTTTTTTTGAAATACGCCATTTCTTTTGGCATTCCCCAGTGGTTAAGCTACAACATACAGCCGTAGCCATAAATTGACAAACTATAATTGAAGTAGGGAGTAAAATAATTTTAAAGCGCGTGTTTGAACATGTACCGTTAAAAAAAATCGTGATTATTAAGGTGATTCTGTGTATTTCAAATAAATCCAGTTGATTTTTTGAATTTTTGGCACTCATCATCATATCATGAAGCACTGATCGCGACCTCTTTTTAATCTATAGTATCCAACTACTATGCAACCCTTCGCCATATTGGATAAATAGCAATTTTGTAAGTCAGGAAACTCGCTTAAAATAATTTTAAAATAGAATTCTGCACATATAAAATTATCATTTAATTACTTCAATCATCATATCACTTCAAATTGTACCGCACAGCTGTTTTTTTAAATTGTAAATATTCCTTTAGGAAAATAGCGCCGTGGACAATTAGCAATTGAGAGCTTAACCTAAGTCTGGAACTATGTGTATTTCGTTCTTATATTATCTCAAAATTTTTCTATGGTATAGACGCCAAACTAATAGATGTCATAATAATGGTGTTTGATAAGCTTGACACAAGGAAACGGTTCTGACAAAAACCTGAACAAAAACAATGCATGAGTGCGAGTGAGAAAGTATTCGACACCCTTACAATCTCTGCGACACGCGCTAGAGTAAGATAAAAGGTCTACATATCTGTGAGCTAGTTTCCAAAAGTATCGCCATCAAATCGGGGCGAAACGCTTCACATAGCGTCGATAACTTGCGAGCTCGAGTTGCTAAAATTGATATTTTTTGTGTTAAGCATAAAGTCAATGGTAAATATTTTTAGTTAATTAAGTAGAAAAGATGGTTCTGTGTGTTGTCTTAAAATGTGGTAGCCGTACTGATAAGTAAGAAGATGGTATTACGTTTCATAGGTAAGTTGATACATGTTCGTGATAATTTATTTGTGTTTTATTATAATATTTTAATATCAGTGACCTAGTGTTCTTTAAAATAACTTAAATTATGGATATTTTTACTTAATGCTTGCATTTTGACCGCTTAAAATACTTTATAACGTAAAAAAATAGAAAATTATATATCTGAGCGTAGAGTGCGAGCACTAGCGAAATGGTCTATGGTTTCGAACATTTATAGACGAATGCGTTTGCTCGCCCACAAACCAAACGCAATGCACGCGACTTCATTTAGCAATGCAACAGGTGGCGTCTAGATGTATCTATAGTCTAAGGTTCTGACCGAGAATAGGTCATGACTGTGACCACTTAGGTAAGTAACGTGTGCATATAAACTAAAAATATTAAGAAATTCAGGAATAGAAACCATCGCCCGTGAGAGCAGGCATAAATGTCTCAAGAGCAGAAGCGAGCATGCCTTGTAAAAAAGCAGTCGAAAAATAATCTTTTCATGAATTATTATCAAAAGCAATATATAAAAACAAAAATAATGAAGAAAACCATCTACTATATGAAGCTTACATAATATATAAAGATGAAGCAAAAAAATCATACTGAAAAAATAAACCAATTTGTATTCAAGCTATTAAGATATATAGTAGCAGTTTTTTAAGGTTGCATAATAAATTACATTTATGTTTCACCGATTTTTATATGTTTCCACCAAAAGAGATGCAAGGAGGGTTTCTACAATATAAATCATTTCCTGTGTTTCTATAAGACAGTAAAACATTAATTAACATTGGCATTCTTAATGTTACTCCACTATAAAAATATCCACATTTTTTCCATGCCCAAAAAAGTGAAAAGTCTCTTTCGTTAGAGTAATCAGAAAATTAAATAAAACTATAAAAGAGATGTCATAAACCCGTGGGAGGCTGTGGCCCGCTGATGAGGCTAAGGCCGTAAAAGCGACGTCCCACTTTCGACGCTGACGACGCCACCGTCCTTAACCTACCTGCCACAGCTTTCATTATGATACGCATAGTATTTTGCGAGCTCATATTAAAATATATTATGATTCTGTACACGAGATACTGCGAGTAGTAAAATTACGTATAAAATATTTAATGTACATACCGCTATGGCATGGTTTTAGGTGAAGGAATATTATAATGTGTATTTAGTATGTGAGGAGAGTGAGGTTTATTCTTTACATTAATACGTTAGGTACTTATAATATTTTTATGATGAACTTTTACTAATATAATATATACTAGCAATTCTAATACTTCGTGTGGTTCAATTGGTACAAATGTCGCTTTGGTCTGATGATAGTGCTACGTTTCAAGACGTTGAACTCACACTTGAAAGGCCAGTTGTCATGTATGGCTCGGAGACCTGCGCATCTATTATATACACAATACTGCTATCGGTCCGCTACGGCAGCTAAATAGGATAGGAAAGTATCAAAATTTTAACACTTATTGTAATAAATATAATAAAATAGCCATCTAAACTATCAAAACTGTCTATCTCACTCTAAAATTTATCACAGCCAAGAGAGATACTGTTGACATAGCACTTAATGTAATTGTTACAATAAGTGCTAATACTCGGATACTTTAATATCCTAGATAGCGGCCAAAAGCAGTCTTGTGTATAGAATAGATACGCTGGTGTAAGATTAAAAGTATGGAAAAAGTTTTGGTCTCATTTGAGCGGAGCGTGCTGCGTGGTTCAGGTCAGGCGTTCTAAATTGTTAAGAAGCGGCTTTAAACAGACCTGCATGTAGGCAGATACTTAAAGAATCCAAGAGCAAAATGGCGTTCTCGTGCTAAAAACGTGCTAGGAACGAGAAAAAATTATTAGTAGCCACAGAAGTACTATATTATTTGCGAAAATAATTGCGCGACAAAATTTATGACTATGTATTTACTGATGGAATTTAAATTAAAATTCTAATTAATTTAAGATAAGATGCACTATTCTATTTAATTAGTTTTTGCCACCCAGGATGATACCAAAGGGTAAAACCTCAGGCACATATGGCAAATTCACACTGAAAAAAGAGATTTAACTATAGCTTATGTCAGCATTAAAAACAGAAGTAGGTGCTTATCAATAAATATAGCGATGAAAATCTTTTTAAAATATTATTTTATAGCAAAAACCTACATACCTACATTTATTATGTTTACATTTAAAAATATGTATTGATCACAATTGTAGAACTAGTGATTTTTTACAAATAATTTGAATATATTGATAATTTTAACTAAAGCCTTCAAAGTTCATTAAGTGCAAATAAGTCCGGCTGCAGGAAAAACTTTTTAAATTCAACGCTTGTACAGTCATCAATAATTATAGAATAATTGAACATTGGATGTTTTCTATTTCGAAATGATATTATCATTATTCATCGTGACAATTACTTATTGAAATATATTTGAAGAATTTTGTTTTTTTTTACCTATGTTGGATTCACTCAATATATTTGCATTTTAGCAGCACTTAACTTATAAGTTCATTTTCAAAAACGTGAACGAGTATGCTTTCTTAATACCGAAAATTCCGGTATTTTAGATTTTTAAAACCGGTATTGATAAATAATTGAATACCGGTATTGCAATCCCTAACGAAGATGCCAAAATTCAAAATCCGGGTCGCAAAAACGTACCCTAATGGAATACCACATAACTTAAATCAATGAGAATTTAATACTGTTTTATTCTGGGTGTTTTATTTTATATTTTTTTAAAATGGAAATCTACGAAATTAATATTTTAATCATTAACCACTGTCAAGTAAATGCTGAATCCATTTAAAATTTATTTTATGAAGTAAGTTAGTATAATATTAAAATATACGAGAATTTATAAGTATATAGTTTGAAAATATTTTTTAAATGCCAAAACTAGCTGTAAATACACCCCAGTCCGGGATCAAAGTCATTAAACAAATCTGTTTTATAAGCGTTTGAATTAAGCAAAACAAATATCTGAAACAATCCATTAGAACTTGACAGACTGAAATAAATGTTCCAAGACGACTGGGGGGTGAAAAAAAACTTTGTCGATAAATAACTGTGGAAGTCGGGTGGTAATTAAGAAGTTTATAGCTGTTTTTGACCCTCCGTTTCAGATGATAAACGCAATGTTATCGTTAAATTAACTAACAGTTTTCAATCTGCTTTCGGCTTATCTGAAACGCAAAGCAAACGGCTGGCAATGGAGGGGGGCATATAACAATAAATAGTGGTCTGAATTAACGAAGTGCATGGTTATTTATATGCATCTTGCACCTCGTGCAAGTGAGAGTTAAAACTATTGTTACCGGTTAAATTATTATTGGGACTGGGTAACTCTTATCGCACTTGGCAAGTGCTTAGAAACGACATTTTTAGAATACTAAGTGAACACCTCAGAAACGTACCTACATATTTTTGATAAAGATATGGTGCCGGATGCATTCATCAGATTTCGGCCAAAATTATTTAAAAATTGAATTATAAAAATATCTAATAGTCATGCGATTAACTTCTGCGTTTTAAATCAGGGTACCAACAATACTAGGTACTAACCTTGATTCCTAGATGCCGTCGGGATCTCTCCAATGTTTGGTATTGACGTTCTCTAGTAGTATATTTTTTTTTATTCCACAAATAATTCAAATGATTTAAGAATGTAACATTTATTTGAACATAATTAATCTAGAATCACATCAGAAACATACTTAAAATCATGGCATAAAGAATATTGGCGGGAATTCGATGGATGCGGGTTCCAGAATTTACGAATTATGTATGCTTAGCGTTGGCCTATAGTATCGTGTGTCCCAGGTTCGAATGCTGGGTCTGGAAAGTACATATTGTTTTTCAATTTGTGTATGAGTCAGAGTATGGACTTTATAGGTTGAGAAAGTGGCTGACGTTCACTTCTCGTAAAAACAAAATCTTTTAATACAAACCTCCATTCTATGGAGGCCCATATTATAATGTTAGGATTGGACATGGTCGAAAAAAAATGTTTATTAAGGGCCCACATGCCCAACAAAGGTCAAAATAGAGATTTATGGTACTTTCAAAGCATTATTCTGAACCTTAAACGTTGTAGATAATCTATTTATATAATTTTGAAGTTGTTGGATTTTTATGACAAAATATATTTCGTTCGGCACGCGTCATTTGCACAATCCCCGCATCGCCTAGCAACGATCTTTTTAGACCATGCCTCAACTGAAGTATAGCCTTAATTCAAATGGATTTAGGTTTTGTAATATTCCATTTGACTCAAAAGGAATAGTAGATTGAAGAATTTAAATTCAAATTCCATCAAGTACCCTCGGTCGATAGTATTAAGGGGGGACATGCTCGGCGAAGGTCAAAATTGAGTTTTTATTGTATTTTCAAACCATGATCCTGGACACTCCTTAAACGTTGTAGATAATCTATTTATATAATTTTGAAGCCTTATTATCCTTCATATTTATTTTAAACATTTTATGACTGCATAAAATATTTTAATTACATAAAATAGTAATCTTTTAAACCTCTAGATCTAATGTTTTAGAATATAGTCATATTTCAGTACATCCATGTGCAGTGGTGTTTAGATTTTTTAGATTTATTAATTTTTAAACGCATTTATAAAACCATTAGTACAATTTATTTTGAGATTATTATAGTGAAATATTTACGATAAAAAAATATATATTTATAATTGTAGTAAAACGCAACAATCATGTTTTTTTTTAATAAAAAACTCTCCGCCGTCAAGTTTTGTTAATAATTATTGAATTTGCCACGAAACACATTGGGAGGACATGCTCAGCGTAGGTCAAAATGGAGTTTTTATTGCATTTTCAAAGCACGATCCTGGACATTGTACGTTGTAGATAATCTATTTATATAATTTTGAAATGGGTTATCTACAACGTGTAAGGAATGTCCAGGATCATGCTTTGAAAATGCAATAAAAGTTCCATTTTGACCTACGCTGAGCATGTCTGCCCTTAAGTATATAATATTATTAAAAGTATATAATATTATCTTTTATTTACTGAGTAAAAGGACATTTGTACGGACGAATGAATCATTTTCAATCAAGAGCTTTTTATAAAACTTAAAGTATATAAAATCTTTGTAAACAATTTGCGTCAATTGAGATAAAGCTCTATCGCACAAAGCACAAAGCTCCAAGAAAGCTAGAACTGTCGTTGTTTATTTTGCTTGGTTCTCTTCCCCTTACTATATTTATAACAATCTTGATACTGTCTTGAAACATTAAGAAGAATAATTTACTTAGCAAAAGGCGTATAGCTGTGAGAGATTCGTTTATACAGAGAAATGATTTTCTGCAAGATAAACCAGGGAGCATAAAGGATACAAACTTCTTTTTAATTATTAAATTATGGGATACTTACGTAACACTTATAATATTTTCTTTCAAGTGAACCAAAGAATATTAATTATTGTAGTATACTTATTTTAGAAAACATCATATATTAACTAAAAATATATAATATTATTAATAAGCTTTTTTTTATTAGCAAGTGCAAGTACGTAATAATAAATATTTGAGTGATCCTGACACTGGTTAGTAATTAAGGTATGTAATTCAACTTTTTGATTTAAAATATAAAAAAAACCGATTTCCAGTAAGTAAAGCAATTTAGAAAGTAGTCGAACAGTGTTAATTTTAAAAATAATAGTTAAACTATGTAGAAATTAGATGGGACACGCAAAGCATAGTAGTCAGTACACATGGGCGCGAATCCTTCGAAAGAGGTCAGGTTCGAATCCTGCTGCGTTGTTTTTCAAAAAAGGTTTAGTGGTTTTATTGTATTTCTTAGACGTGTTTTAAAATTATTTAGATAATATATTATTAAAATAAGCCCAATAAATGTCAAAAAATTCTTGAATACCTAAGTTAGGATGATAAGTTTTGATTATAAAAATGTAATGTAAAACTGTGGTTGCACTTTTCATAATGGACTGTAATTTTGTGACAGAATAATTGTGATAGTGGATATAGATGCTGGGGGTGAGGGTTATGTTAAGATGCCAGGCACTGACCTTTTATGATGTTAATGATCGTGGTTCGTGGTCTGGTTACACTAGCACTCGCACGGTATTGTTTGTTGGATTATACTTTTGATGAATGAGGTTTATGAATGACAAGAGCCGGTATCACGACTTACCATGTATTCATAAGTATCGCTTGGACAACGGCGATTCTATATTACGCTGACCCGGCCGTGATCCACGAATAACTTCTGAATCAGTTTGTATAATCGAATTAATCAGTAATTAACGATGAATTACTTAGTATCGCATACTTATTCCGTATAAGTTAATATTAATTTACATAAAACGCTCAAGTTTGTCTTTAAAAAAATCTTTATTTTCATAACTAGCATAAATTGATCCACTGCTGGCCGAAGGTTTCAGATTCAGCGACTGTACGTGGCAGCAAAGAAACTGGAACTGAGGGTAGTGAATAGAGCTAGGAAAAGTATTCATCCAAGTGTCTTTAGACCCTGGGATAATTGTGATGTAACAATACTAATAATGATCTATAGATATGTATTTTTTGTGACACAATGTACTCTACTTCACGTCATGCCTTTTCTTCAAACTAACCCGTTTTTTAGCATTTTGTAAGGCACATAAATATCATCCTTATTATATTGTATATTGCTGAAGATGTAAGATCTATTTACATACATTAGCTAAGAAGCGAATGTAGATTAAGAAGTAAGTGATTATATCGTCACCTCAGTACTACAATTAGGTAACTTGATTTTTGCAGTTTTTGAAATAGCTATTGAATAATATAATTGTACATTTCCTTATCTACAAAATGCTAAAATTAAATAAGTCAGAAGTTAATGATGACTGTATTATGTATGCACGATTATGACCAGTACAACCAATTTAAACAATCTTGGGCCTACATAGCCCCGCAACCGCAGTATTGCTATTATATAATATTATAACCTAAAAATTAGACGTATTTTATTATTGACATATTGAAGTTGATAATGAGTCGCGGAAGGGAGGAAAAATTGAGAAAAAAGCGCCAAAAAATTACTACAGCCAAATATAATGATATAATGTCATTGTTTAAAACAAATCTACAAGAAAAACATACATATTATGAAACGTTTTATATTATTATGCTAATGCTCTTTTATTCAGTTTTCTTTATATTAATAGCAATATTAGTTAGCAAACAATGTTTATTATGTAACAACTATAATAGATATCTCTAATACTAATAACAAAATTTAGTGTTATAACTAGGTACAGTAAAAACAGAACAATGATTTGGTTCGTGGATTGTATGCGTACGAATACGTATAGGTAACGTTGTCAGCACTACGAGCACATCGACTGTCAGGTAATTACTAATTATTACCGAATGCCTAAACATCCGCATGCACACCATCGACCAACCGAATCATTGTTTTGTTTTTACTGTATCTATTTTTATTTGCATTAAATAAAAAAAAATGTACAGTATTTTTTATTCAATTCAACGTTTTTTTAATTATTCCCAACGAGACAAAGCACAAGGCACCAATTTCTATTTTTATTTTAACCAATAGTTATTAGAATTTAAATTTCATTTTCCCGACAATGACCAAATCAGAGTTACCTAGTTGTAGTATTATTGTGGTGACGATATACTACAAACCATGATTCACTACATAGCAGGCGAGCATTCTACCTCTGCTCTACTACAGATGTGCAAAAATTATAAAATCTTCTATGTTATTTTGCACACATCGCACAGAAAATACGACTATAGTGTATAATTTCAGAGAATTAATCTCATGTAAGTAAATACGTTTGTTTGTTTTGTATTCATGTTTTCCCGGATTATATTTTATAACACACACAATTTTCTTCACATACAATAAACATAACTAAGTAAGATGGATGTACCAAAAACGTGTTTACGCTCACTTACTAAGATGTCGTTTCATTCCATATTATTATTTGTTGAGATTAAACTAAGCAAATTAACAACAAGTAGGTTCGCACTTATACCATATTCATGTTCACGCCTTTAATAATAATGTGTAGTTACAGGGATGTTTAAATAGTATATTCACATATTAAGCACCCCTTTAGTAAAACATTTTAGTCAGTTTGTCGAAAAATTTACTTGAGTAAAATCTTACATAATTTTAATTTAAAACATCGGGTTTGAAGCTATCAATCCGTCTATGATCCATTCCTTTTTTCAAATAACTTACTGCGTTTTATTTAAGATAGAGAAAGTACATATTATTCTACATGCATTTCATCTATGATGAAATCACTTAGGAATAATGTTAGTGTCATTTTAAAATAACAATACCAACACCTAAATGAGTCACCTATACTGCAAGTAAATCTGAAACCATTTTTTTTCAAACTCAGCAAAGCAAAATTTGATTGGATTTGTAATCAGTTAAGGTAAATGAAATAACTAATTTGATTGTAACCGATGTCCAAGTACAAGCAAAAATTTCTCACTGACGTTCCTGTACTTGCGAATAAATATATTATATATATTTTATTTAATACTGAACTACAGAAATTTCTAGTCCTAACATTGTAAGAGCGAAAACATATTTAAAAAAAAACTGGCATTTTAGTGGTTTCTTTGGCGTGCAAAAGAATGTGTGTAGAGAAATATAACACAATAATAACCATTGTGAAGTAAATCTATAATAAATTTTTAACGTACCTACAAAGTTAAAGATAGCCAAAAAAATTAATAATTTCAAGACATTCAAAGATATAATAATTTGTGTTTTTAGGCAATCATCTGTTTCTCATACTAAATAAATAATTATATTCGTGTTATAATCACAAATACTGAAGAAATTATTATTCTTGTATAAAGCTTAAAAGTATGAAAGTGTAGCAAAAAAAAAAAACTGAACCCTGAAAACGTCTGGGATCTCCAATTCTCATAAAAACTATGTTATTCCTTTTCTCTGTACAAGAATGGTACTTACAAAATAATATTTTGTAATATTATTATGTCGAACTGAAACTTGTTTCAGAATTTTTTAGAAGGAAACCACTTAAAGCTCTATATATAAAAGAATATTCAATATCTTTGCTTTTATAATATTATTATCAACTAGCTACACAACGTTTTTAAATTTTCTATGGAATTATTATGCTCAATATGCTCAAACTTGTACTTGATATGAAGTAAATAAAAAACAAACAAACAATTATAGAATACTGAAATGACATTTTAATTTCCATAGTAAAGCACGTATATATTAATAATTAATATGCTAGGACCACCCACTTAGCAACCAATAATAGTGGATTGAATTCCAAATTTCTTCCGAAATAACTTTTCATACAAAACAGAATTAACTGAAAATGAATTCAATTCTACTTAAAGATGGCTAAAAGTATTAAAAGAATGCATTGACATCGTGTTCTCATATATTCTAAAAGTTTAAATGTCTAATTAGTCGGGAAGTTAGTTAAAAATCGATTGCTAGATTTGTACCGGATAAACAACCACCAGACAAATAAGAATACGAGCTAATAAAAACGTTGTAATAAAAGAATATTACTTAAATTAAAATCAAATCCAAAATATTCTAACATTATCTTAATCTGTCGTGAAAATTGAAAACTGGAATTAGCAGAAAATGTCATTTTAACAAATGAGTCGTATAGTATCAAAAGTAGATCTGTACGTTATTCATCATTTCGAGAAAATGACGAAAAACATTTTTTTGGGTTTTTTAGTGTTATAATAGCACGAAATATGTTTCTACATTTAGAAAGTAGAAATTCAATTCAAATTCAACAGTTCTACTTTTGTTTCTAAAGTATTGAACGGTTCTAATTCTGATACCAAGCCCTATTTTCCATCACAATTTTATACCGCACAAATATTAATATGTCATTGCACACAAATATGATTTTGATTTGAATATTATATTGCTAGTTGTACATTATGGTCAGAAGAATAATTTGGCATACTTAGTTAAATTTCGATATATTTGCGACAGTTCTACTTTTGATACTATACGACTCAAATAGACTATGTATTTTTTTATATGTAGATATAAGTTGGGGGCACGTAAGTAAACGAAATCAAACAAGCAACTTTTATAATATATAAGTAGGTATATAGATTCATTGATCCAAGAGGAAAAATGATTTCACTTGTTTCGAATTTCATATGTTTAAGGTTAGTTTTTCTGAAAATCATACACCTTTACTCATGTAATGTCGCTCTGATATTTTATGATATTTCGTAACGAATTTTACACTACTGCGACAATTAATATGGAGAAATTGGATGGATTTAAGTTTTGTACTATTCCATTTGAGTCGTTTTTTGCGACCCGGGTTTCGCCTTTCGGCATCTTCAGGCGCTGTGTATACTCACCAAAGGCAAACACACACTGAAAACGAACACTCTTATCTCTAACTTATATGATAAATCAATACAATAAAGTTTACGTTAAAAAAACGGTGTAAAATCGTCAATTCTAGGAACAATGGTGACGTATTGGAAATTAATGGAGTTAACTAGTGAGATATTATATCTATGATATCAGTCATTAAGGGTTATTAGTTGCGTTAGCAAGTTAGTTAGCAGTGTGGTTTTTCTTTGGTGAGTATACACAGAGTGTGAAGATGTCGAAAGGTGAAACCCGTGTTGCAAAAAATGACTCAAATGGAATAATACAAAACATAAATCCATTAGAATTCAAATTCCATCAAGACCTTAGGTCGATTCGCTGCTGATTAGATCATGATTTTTTAATTACCACCTTTAAAATGCACGTTAATTACATCAATCAGCCGCCTGGTTAATATGCGTCAGGTGCGTCTTCAGCGTCCAAAGTATTAATAAATATGGAGAAACTTAAAACACGTATATATTTTATATGAAATGAGTTGCTAGGTTAAAGTTCATTTAACAAAATCAATAGAACAATAGGAAAGCCTCCCAAAAATACTCGTAACTAAAGTAAAACTCATTCCACTTCAAAGATCGCATATCCATCGCAGAAGTGGAATTAATAGTGTTCTCTCTTTGATTTCGGCTTCCTTTATCAGACTGAAGTTTCGATTCGGGGAAGAGCCGGCACTACATTTTCCATTTCCTGTCTTTTACCCAAATACAATTCGCGTGGTACGTCATGTGGAAACCAAAATTGTTTCTTCTCGGAATATATTCTGGGCACACGCGTCATCCTTTTTGAACACACGTGTGGACGCTTTGTGTATGTGTGTGTGTGTAAGCTCCGCCTATTGTTTGGCATGAGAGCTGTTGCATTGTTTATAAATCACAGCCTTATATACTATCTGATATATCAATATAACTGAATGTATATATGGGTGGTTCACAAAAATTATGGTTCATAAAATTCAATTTTTTTTATTTCAATGGCCAGATAAAACAGATTTTTATATTATGTGTTAATATCACAATCGTAGCTCTACAATTTTCAGCATAAATGTCAATACTAGTATTGATAAGACATCAAATTGAATATGAATTATGATCATTTTGACAGTTCTTTCAGCAGTATAAGAGGTATTTACTATTTGCTAACATTAATTTGCTAATATTTATAAAGCCTGAATATACTTTATGTTTCGACTATTTATTTTAATTGATCCATGTACTAACAAAATATGGTGAGTATATAGGTACAGCGAAAACATTCCTGAAAATTACAAAAGGCGTTTTAACTATAGGTCCAAATAATATCTCAGGATCCATTTTGATGGACTTAATCCATAATTATTTTCAACCACTCATATTTATAATACCCATGCGCACAAATATCCACAATATTTTTATATTCATTTTGAAGGCAGCGAGAAGGGGATGAGGGAGATTTTAAAATCTCGCAGATCTCACTGACTTACATTTATCCCGCCAACAACATATATCTTCTTATCACTACAATCGCAGAATATCGCACTTTTCCGGGTACATTTTCCATACTCAGACACTCCACACTTTATGTCTAGCGATAGATACTTGGCTTGCAGGTATAACTAATGGTGTTCATCGAGGTATTTCGAGCAGTCACATCCACAAGTAGTTATTGAAAGTGTGCGGCTTAACGGTCATAATTATTATGAGGGTCGATAGTGTCCATTTGTATCGTCCGCGCTGTTTAGTCTTTAAGACATGCGGCATTGGAATATTAAAGCAAACATTGGATGCTCCAGAGTCCAGACAGTCTCACAAATTTATGACTGCCGAGAGTAGTGGGACCAACCAGTTGAGAATGGTGTTCGACAGCCAAATCATACGAATCTGATCATCAGTCATGAGATCCTGACGAAGACTAAGAAGAAATATTATTCCATTTATCTTCATAATTTTTATTTTTTTCGTTTCTGGAAGGAGGATTCAAGCTCGAAACCCTCCCCACTCTTCTTGTGTGCATGTTTGATAATATCTCATATTATAATTTTATAAAATACAAGTTTCAAATTAAAAATTTTATTTACCTTATTCAGCAAGATTATTTCACTCACCTGAAAAATAAGAAAAGAAAAGTTTAGCATATTACAATAGAAACTTAATTAAATGTTAAAATTAAAAATAGCATTCGTTGGTAAATAATTTATATTAGTAGGTTATAAAATATTATTACCTAGTTTATAAAATATCGTCTCTGTTCTGGCAGAACACACTAACTGGAGAATACTAGTTTTGGGTAATTTGACTTTGAAGTTGTTAAAAAGTTTGAAATAATGGTCTATCATGTGAGTTTATTAAGTAATTGTAAAAAGGATGACTTTAAAATAAAGACTGTTTATTTATTAAGAAGGTTTCCAGGCGGTAAAGTTTGAAATAAGGAACATTTTGGTACTAACTCAATATGTCATTTTTTAGAATTAGTGTCTTCTGCCAGAACAGTGACGATATATTATAAACAATGTATTTTTCTAATAGTGTGTTATTAAGACGGTACTTCAGTGAAACCGAAAATAGTTTTCAACTATAGGTGCGACGAAATTTTGGACTCGCTGGCAATCGGAGAGCGAACGTTGAGCTGTGAACACGTAAATTTGTTTCGTGATGGCGACGGGGGTATTAATTATTAAATCGTGTAAAGAAGACTAAAAAACGTTACCCATTTACTTGAAAAAGAATACAAGTCAATGAATATATTATAATTGTTACTAATAGAACAATAAACAGAACATTAAATGGATGCATGTTGGATTAATATGACAAATTATATTTCGTTCGGCACGCGTCATTTGTACAATCCGCGCATCGCCTAGCCACGATCTTTTTAGACCATGTCTCAACTGAGGTATAGCCATAAACCTTATCACACTTATATTGTTTGGGCCAATTTATTATAGTAGCACTAATCTAATACAAATTCCTAACCTACCTCTCACAATCTTAGTTGTGCGTTACCTGTAGACCACGAGAGCGTCAAGAGTTGCGCTAGTTTGACCGCAATAGCGGCATCAAAGTAGTAATTCAATTACAAGTTACAGTTCGACCAATGCCGCGTCAATCACTATAAGTCATAAACATTTATAAACTCATTACCCACCCATCCGTCACAAGCACAGTGTAACCCTGAGAGTGATCGTACCAGTTGTGTGGGTGCGGGAACACGAAACCAGCCCAGCGCGCCCGCCATATCATCATCAAAGGTTAGTGCTAGGATTGAATCATTGTGTAAGCGCTAGAGGTGAGTTGGATATACTGTCACCAGTTTGTGTACTCAAGTTTCGGATGAAACTACCCATACTCAGTATGTGTGGCCCAATAAACTTATTCCAAAAAACTTGTGATGATATCATCGCGAGTCGCTGGCTTGTTGGTTAACTTTCAATACTATTGACATTAAATGCGCGCGAGCGAGGTAGCACTCAAATAGAACTATATTTTAATTTATTAGCCTATGCATGCAAATGACATCATCTTATGTGTGAACAAATAGGTCATAAATTTTCTGTAGCAGCTTATTATTCCCTTGGAAATGTGGCGAGGTGACTGAGGTGACGCAGTTTACAATAAAAAAAATCATTGTTATTCATTTTTGTTAACAAGAATATTGTAACCTAACAGAAAAATAACTCATAAATTTAAAATTGTGTTTAAAATTTTATAATTAATGGGACTTTTCGAGAAGCGGAGCTCAGCGTATTTTTAGCAATTCTATTGAAGAATTCATACACAGTCTGAGTTCCCTGAGCCGATACGTATTTCAAATACTAAAATATGGAGTTGGTTTTAGTTTCATTTGAGTACGAAACTTTTGTCGCATACGCACGCCAAACAGTCTATATAGTATTCCAAATACTAGTAAGTATTTTGGAACAAGTTTCTATACTAAGTATTTTTTTTATACTGGTAGTAAGTATACTTAGTCTTAAAAATCGACCAGTTTTCCCATCTCTAGTAAGCGCCCTCCCCCGCATCAAAATCATCGCTTTTCTACAGTCGACTAATTAAATAAACAAATTTAATTGTACAAAAACTTCGGTCCATTAAGACTAGAAATGTTACAATTGAAATAGCAATCGACATAAAAAAACATCTTGTAGAATTTAAAATATTTTTATAGTCATCTGTATAAAGTAATTCTACCATGTGAATTATACTGAGTCTATTAATAAGTGTGGCTATTGTAAATTAACAAAGTTAGTAATGTCATTACCTTGATTTAAATTTCATATAATTACATTGGCTAGACAGTATTGACAAAATTTTAATGACATTAATACGTCATAGATATTTGTCTTGATTTATCTATCTGTATGGCTGCCACTATGTCTGTAACGCATAAGCTATCTCTCTTTGACGCACGTAAATGTATGTGAGATTGCATATTTGTTGCCCGATCGCATAAATAAAACACCCACGTTGCATCCTTCTCATTTGCGCTACATTATTAAACATATTTAAATCGTCACGTTCTTAAGCAACGAATATTTTTACTCTATATTGTTTTTTTTGTGACAGAAAAATAGTTTTATTGTTTGATGGTATTATTGAGGGAATCGAAAATAATGTTGACTGGTGACACGGCTATCTAATTATTTTAAGTTAGTTTCAAAATAGTGTAATACGAATATCAGGTACCTAAGTAGAAGTGCTCTGACGGTAAATAAACGACATATTATTCAAATACCAATCGGTCCAGTATTTTTTTAATTCTATCGTATCAACTACTTGCTAAAAAAACCCCTGTGTAAAAATCGTTGAAATGAAAACACTTTTATACTTGAAAATAAAACCTTAATATAAAGTTTTTTTTTAAACTGAATACAAAAGAGGATAAATTAAAAGACTGTTTACTTATCAAATGGAGGAATACATAAAACCGAATATGAAGCAATAGGATAATAGTAATTGTGCTCATACTGAATGGTTGAAGCGTAAGGGTGAGTATTCATCATCACATTGTTCACTGCCCAATTAATCTTACTTTAATTTTATCAGTTTTCTGAGATTTATTACTAAGTACTTCAATAACTTGTATTTCTACATTTCGATTTTGTTTACATCTTGAACGATTATCTTTTATTCTAGCTGTGTGTTTTAAAATTAAAATTCTATCATATTGCATTCGCATTGTTTGTGCTTGTAATAATATTCCAAGCATGCAACTTTCTACACAACATCACATCAATTATTATTTATTTTCAGACTATAAAATAAGCGAATTTTTCAGAATAGGTTTTTGTATTTTGATGTTTTTGTGGCAGTACTGCTCTATGAAAACGAAAATCAAAAAGCTTAAAGTCACATCGCGGGACCAAAAATAATTCAATTTCTTTACATACGAAACGAAGTGCCGAGTTTTAACCTGGCCAACTGTAACCTAATTTCCTTCAAAATTATGGCATGGAAAACTGCCGTTCTTTGAGATTCGTCCAATTTATTATGCCATTTGCAGTGCAAAGTTAAAATAATAAAATGAAGTTAATTGTTTTGAAAATATAACGTTTCTATCTGGTCGATGTTGCAGTTAAATTAATGATGTCCAAACTTGTAGGTTAGATATCAAAATATTTTTTTCTTTTAAACAATGTTAATAATACAATTTTTTTTTCGACCATGTCCGATCCTAATAGGATCATATGGGCCTCCACCGAGTAGAGGTTTCTATTAACAGATTTTATTTTTTACGAGAAATGGATGTCAGCCACTTTCTCAATCTATTAGGTCCATACCCTGACTCTCACACAAATTGAAAAACAATATGTGTACTTGCCAGACCCAGGATTTGAACCTGAGACTCACGGCGTGATAGTCCAACGCTTATGCCGCGCGGCCACCGTGGGTAACTGTTGGGTTATTAATACTGACCCCTTAAATTCAATACATAAATATATAATTTAATGATAAAATCAATTAATTTAAGATCATGTCGTCGCAAGGAAAATGGTGTGTATGATATTGTAATAATGTAACGTGAAAAATTTTATCATAATTAAAATATATGGTCTAGCTCCTCAATCAGGTTTTTATTAATAAGCCCCTCAAGGCCTGGTTAGGGCCATTTCTTTTAGAGAATTGGAATCCATGTTGGACTCCAATCCCATGACTATAAATCATGTTGGTGCCTTGCCTATAGTTACATCCAAGCTAGTCCTACTGGGCGCCAATCGATATATATATCGCCTGTAGAAAGGAAAAAGGACGTCACTCTCATTTTTTACAAAATAGGTTTTATTGCATAATAACGTTGTACACGACTAAATATACGTTGTGTCTAAATGATGTAAGCTGCAAATGCCGATTTAACATAAAAAAATTGCTAATAATTTTTGAAAAAAAGAAGTGACGTGGAAAAACGACTTTACCATAATTTTTGTTGTATATTTATAATTAACTCAATAATAATTAATAATATTAAATTAGGGATATAAAAATATAATTATTTATTATCATGCATTTCAAGGTTATATCTATTTTGTATTTTAACTTTGAAAGAAAACCATAACAAAAACGTTTTTGTGCTTCCTAAAAAATTTTATTTGTGTAGATAATGCCCTTTTTCCTTTCCAAAGTAGATGGTTATATTTTTATATATATTTTATAAAAACTGTCTTAGGAACAATTTAATCTTCAATAGATTAAATTAAAATAATACAAAACGTTCATAATTTTTTTGACGTTTTGTTTTTCTGTTCTTTAAAATTTTCAGTTTTCAATTCATCTATTATTCATAGTTTTAATGTGTCTGTTACTGATATCACGTTTAAACAATCAAATGAATGTTCCAAAACTTATATATTCAGTAAAGCAAACTAAAATCGCACGATTATAACTGTTGAGAAACATTTCGGTTAGTTCTACATTCACTTTATTGCTTGCTTCGAGTGAAATGGTGCAGAAATGCAAAGTAGTATGATGGCGGTAATTTTAAAATTAATGTCATTTAAGCTACTATTTAAAGCTATTAGACTACAAGAAATTTGATAAGCGAATAAAAAACGGCAAAGATTTGTAATATATTATTAAGAATGAATAGATTTAATAATTCTTTGTCTTCTTTGTCAATGTGGACTTGTTGGGTGAAGCATATGGACACCACTACGAATTCCTATCGCTCTTCGTCTATTCATATTATACCAATATGCACTCCTCTGCTTTATTAAAACTGAGTGGTTGATAGATCGCTATCTTTCAAGGATATTTTTTTCCCGTAGGGCTTTTGCGGGTCCGTGAAATATTTCAGTAGAGCTACATATATTTATTTATGATCATTTTTTAGCACCTCAGTCACCTGCGCTTTGCAGATTGCACAAGACCCGAAAGACCTCCAAGGTAGAATGCAAGAACTCGCGGATGTCAGTCAAACGGTCGGTCTAAAGATAAATGTCTCAAAGACAAAAGTGATGAGGAACTGTTTTTCGGACCCTGCGATTATCTGTATTTCTGGCACCCAACTCGAGCAAGTCAGCAGCTACGTCTATCTCGGACAGCAGGTGTCCATAGACGGAAGCATGCACGATGAAATTGCTCGAAGAACAAAGCTGGGATGGAGTGCTTTCGGACGTCTGAATATTATCTTCAAGAGTGACCTACCATTATCTCTTAAGCGTAGGGTGTTCAACCAATGTGTGCTACCCGTGCTCACGTATGGCTGCGAGACGTGGACCCTCAACACGAGAGATGTCCAAAGGCTAAGAGTCACACAGCGAGGCACGGAGAGGTGCATGTTGGGCATCACGCGAAAGGACCGTAAGAGGAACGAATGGGTTAGGAAGCAGACAAGAGTACGCGATGTAATAGACGTTGCCAAACAGCTGAAATGGAGATGGGCGGGGCACATTGCTCGCCGAAAGGACGGCCGCTGGACAAATGCTGTCATCCAGTGGTACCCAAGGGGTACGAAACGGCCACAGGGTCGCCCTAAAAGCCGCTGGATTGACGAACTGGTAAAGTTCGGCGGAAATACGTGGCAGCGAACGACACAGGACCGAGAGAGTTGGAGAAAGCTTGGGGAGGCCTTCATCCAGCAGTGGATTGACCCCGGCTGATGATGATGATGATGATATAATAAAATTATGTAGGTATAATATATTATTTAACTTTGTTAGAATATAACAACAAATTATATTAGGTATTCAAATATTTATATTGACCGAAAATATGAGGCAATATGAATATAATTATAATTGGATTAGAATGCCATAATTTTCAAAATCTTCAAAATTAATAAGTACAAGAAGAATAATTCTTCTTAATTGATGAATATAAGATCAGAAATAATTTGCATGAAGTGAAATGTATTGAAAAAGTATTTTAGAATTTTGTGCTTTCGGGGTAAAAGTGCTCAACGGCCTACATGCCCAACGAAGGTCAAAATGAAGATTTTATGATATTTTCAAAGCATTAGCATGAAAATTCCTTAAACGTTGCAGATAATCTATTTATATAATTTTGAAGCCTTATTATCCTTTATATCTATTTTAAACATTTGATGACTGCATAAAACATTTTTATTATTCCTTTAAACCTCTCGATCTAATGTTTTAGAATAAAGTCATATTTCACCTACATCCATTTGCAGTGGATTACGATTTTTTAGATTTATTAATTTTTAAACGCATTTACAAAACCATTAGTAAAATTAATGTTAACATTATATAGTGAAATGTTTACGATAAAAAATTATATTTTATAATATCTGTGATCCAAAATTTGACAAGAATTAGGCATTTTATTATTCAAAAAATGGGCACGGTTAATTTATATTATTTCTAATATTTATATTTTTTACAGTTTTTAATAAACATTTCATTGAATAATAAAATTTGTCCACAAAAACTCATCAAACAGCGGTAAATACTATTTTTGGGGAAAAAAATGTCATTAAATCCGTTAACTTCAAAAAAACTCATTACTTTGTCAACACTGTTTCAATGCCAATCATAAAACTTTTTTTCATGTCTTTTAAAGCATTTTTCTCGTTTTACGGCCACTTTTTATATTCTTTTATTTCTCAAATATGGCGTCTCATCCCTTTCGCTCTCCAGAACTTATCTAAATTTAACACCCTGAAGCACAATTTTCTCGAAAGCTCACGGTCGAAAAAATAACTACCTTTTGTTACTAAGTAACACAACTAGTAGATAACTACCTATCCACAATAAATACATCAGTGGCGATGACTCCATACTAGGCGATTATTTGAAGCCTACCTTCTTAAAAAAAATATTTTTTAATTGCATATTGCAATAACTTGATTATATTGTATAAAAAAAATTATTTTGCCAATGAGAGATGCCGTATGTATAGGAATGTATTACACAGATGATTAAAAACAATCTGCAAAGGTTTTAAAAAAGATACCACAGCGCGCCATCTGTCTTGACGTAAATAAAGGTCGCATTATGTTTCAAATAATTCTCAATTTTTTTCATATGGACTTTACGTCACGTCTATTGAATTGTATGAACTAAAGTAAGCTCCGATCGCAGAGCCTAAAACTAAATAATTATTGATTAGATAATTTAAAAAAAATAATTTCTATGGTGTTTAATCGAATATTAATAAGTATAAACTGTTTTTAAAAATAAAAAGAACTTTTATGTAATGATTTTTGATGGGTATGAATGTTTTGAAAAAATACTTACTTAATTTAAACTGATAGCTTATTTTATGTCGTCAGTGAGTTTTTGAAGTTTCATTAAATTATTGTGTACCTATTCATTAGTAGTAATATCTTCTTATTTAATTATGTAAGTATACCTGACAGGTGTGTTATTTTTATCAGATCTCCACAGCCTACCTCTTTCCAAAAGTCACCCTTCTCCATTGATATACAAACATGATGTTATAGGTATTTAAATATACATAGATTTTAATATTATTCTGAAGCTAAAAGCTTTCCTATTTAATTATTAATTTGTTTAACACATATAATATAATTAATATTACGTCTTAAAACGGGAATTTACATGTAAATTTTATTTATAATCTAACAATATTTTTCATAAAATTAATTTAGCATAAGTTATTTAAATGATTACATTTTTTTTATATTGTGTAACTAATAATTAGTAATGAAGTCTAATATAAAAGCGAATAAATTATAATTAATATGAGTTGGTATTTTTCCGTTTTTTTCTAAACCTTAGTAGCAATCACATTAAATCAATAAAGAGAATCAAAAATGTTATATGTACCGTTTATCTATTTAACATATTATATAACTTGAAAATACCTCAGATATATACGCCTGACTGGATTTGAAACCGTATATCCACTGGTATCACGGCAACATACTTTAAATTATTAAGCTACATGCCTCCTACTTAATAACGATAATTTAAACTAGTAGGTAGTATTACTGACCATTGGTTTTAGTGTTTTAAATCAAGGAATATTAATAGCCCTAATAATTACTAACCGAGAGCCCGGGTTTTTAAATGTGTTTTTTTATAGTGGGTATATATCTGAGGTATTTTCAAGTTATGTATGTTCAATATAAGGAATGTTACATTCTCAAATCTTGTGTATTGTTCTTTGAATAAAAAAAATAGTTTAAAGAGTTAATTATTCTTTTTAATGCTATCTTTTAATAATTAATAATATCTACAAACGAACTACATCTGGTTTTAATTGAGCGTATCTTGATATACGAAATGTGATGCGAGGTTTTGACAGTTATTTAAGAGAGAAAATGATTGTCAACTATCCAAGAGTTATGTTGTCATTCACCTAAGCGTGGTCGTGTGAGATTACCAACGCCTTAGAAATTACGCCCCGTGTATTTCAATCTATGAATCTGTTATATTTATACGTTTTTTTATGGATTATCATACTTTTCATTACAAGAAATAAGACCGAAGTATTCAGATTTTTGTGCGATTGATAATACGAGTAGCTTTACATTTTTTGGCATACTGGCTGATATAAAACCTTGTTATTATATTATTAATTTAATTCCATAAAAGGAAAATTTTTGTCATACTTCTTCCACTTTTATTTAAAATCTGGAAGAAGTTAAAAATGTCCCTGTGAGGTAGACAAAACCGGTACAGATTTTCACTAAGAGTGAAAGAAGTACATACGTTAAAGTGCCCACCACCCGTCATATATGCACAACCGTGGATATGCAAGGCCGCTTTCTATGACGCTTTAAACGTGTTTGAAAGAAGTGATTTTAAGTGCTCATTCCGTCCCGAGACGGAGCCGCACGGGATTGATGCTGCAACCATGCACCGTAGTGCTTAAAGAAGAAAGTTAAGAAAGAAAATGTCTGTTTTTGGACTGGCTCTGCTGTCCGCTGACGTTAAACGCTTTGTGTACCCGCATACTGAGTGTCACGAATTGAAATGGATGAGTCTACAGAAGAGTCGGGACTATCCCGCTCCCCATACGACGCTGAAAATTTCTCAAATGTCGCAAAGTTGGCTTCGGTTGCTATCAGATCTCCATGATTGAAATTAAAATAACTATTGACAGTTCAATCAACATCGTCATACGCCAATATACCGACAGCTCGAAAGCTTTCAGTTTTCTGATGATCCATTTAGCTTGATTTCAACTCTATATAATGCGACTTTATTCACAATAATTTTTTGAACAGAGTAATTTTTATTTGCTACAAGATGGAGTAAAATCACAAATGTGAAATCACGTTACTTACTACATAATGAAATAATACGATTTTATTAGAGGACAGATAATTTTGTTTCCAAAATACTTAATTGTAGGCTGAATAAAGAAAATTCTCTTTATATAATAATATATTATATAATTCCTCAGAACAGAAGTCAAACAAACAGGGAAATACGACTACGATATTAATTATAAACAAGAATGTATGTTATAAAATGGCTAATTAAAAAAGACACCGACAATACTCAGAATTGAACTAGTACAACATTGTCATTAGAGTCCCTTGTTGCAAGCTTAAAGCTCCAAGAAAGCACTCAGAATTCAGAGATACAACTGTGCTTAAGTAAACCCTGTCACTGGCAAGACTAAACGACAATCTTAATTTTGCCAAAGTATTAATTAAGAGTGAGATGTAAGGCGGGGGTTGGGGGGACGCTGCGTCTTTACAGCGGAGAGAATTCGCGAGGAAAAGAAGAGAAAATAATAAAACAAAATATCCTTCGTTAATGGCTTATAAAAAAGCGGAATTACACCTAAAATTTGGCGAGATTTTCAGTCTTGATGGCATAAAAAAGTGTCTTTATACTTAACATTATAGAATATTTTTTTCAAAAATAAAATCAACATTTTTGTATTTCATTTAAAGCGTTCATCTCAGGTTGTTATTGAACTGGAAGAAAATCATTAGAAAAAAACCAATTTTATTAAACAGAAAATAGTCAAACTTACATGAATAACTGTATTATTCTTTCCGAATATTGTTGCTGATTGCCATTTATAATATTTATTGTTATATTCATCTTATCAATTTAAAATAAAATATAATTGAGTTACTTAGGATTAAACGAATATAGTTATTTGATATGATTAGTTGGGCCATTTATAATCGCATTCATCCTTTATTTCCACCAACCTCAAATCCCAAATAAAATTATAGTCACAAGACCACTAGTCACGGATCATGATCGACCGTGATAATAGTTAAGTGTTAGTTAGCTCAAGATAACGTGTGCGTATAGGCCTGCCACTACAGTTTACTGATTAATTCAATAAACAGACTGATTCATAATATGTTCGTGGGCCACGGCCGGGTCAGCTTGATATAGTGTGACCGTCGTTCAAGCGATACTTCTGAATACATGGCAAACCGTGATACCGGCTCTTATTATTCATACAACCTATCATCGTCATTCATCAATCTCATATTATATCATCTATCAACAGTGAGCCAAGTGACGCGCACCGGGTAACCCAACAAACAATGCCGCGCGATTGATAGTGCAACCAAACCACGGAGCCATCATCAACATCATAAAAGGTCAGTGTCTGGCATCTTGTTAAATCTCCCTCTAGTTCCATTGTCCACCAGCATCCTTCAAATTACAGTCCACTGTTAAAAGCGCCAAATAATTCAGAGCAGTTTTTTACATCATTAATGCGATTGTATAAAATAGAGTCAACACGTGAATAGGCACGTTTCTTTAAGCACTAAAATTGGTAGTAAGAATAAAAAAATATCGGTAATTTGAAGCCGATATACGAAAGTCGTTTACTGGTGCACTTGAATTCATTCAATCCACAGCACATCGCCTTGTTCATTTCATTTACTCAGACTTTAGCAGAAAATATAATATGTGCAAATACACAAACATCAACAAAAGATTATTACTATCGACTGAGGGTACTTGATGGAATTTGAATTTAAATTCTTCAATCTACTATTCCATTTGAGTCAAATGGAATATTACAAAACCTAAATCCATTCGAATTAAGGCTATACTTCAGTTGAGGCATGGTCTAAAAAGATCGTGGCTAGGCGATGCGCGGATTGTGCAAATAACGCAGGCCGAACGAAATATAATTTATCATAAAAATCCAACATGCGTCCATTTAATGTTATGTTTATTGTTTTATTACTAATAATAATAGATAATGGAGTTTTTACCTACTTTATTGTATTGATTTATTATATAAGGTAGAGTTAAGGGTGTTCGTTGTCAGTGTGTGTTTGCCTTTGGTGAGTGTACACGACGCCTGAAGATGCCGAAAGGCGAAACCCGGGTCGTAAAAAACGACTTAAATGGAATAGCACAGAGCTTGAATCCATTAGAATTTAAATTCAAATTCCATCAAGTACCTTCGGTCGAAAGTATTAATATTATTTCATTTAGGAATTTAATTAAAATCGGAACAAGTGCTGACGAAATACTAATATAAAAAGGTATCCACGAACATCTAATAATTAATATACCAAACATGGCTATGTTCTTAATTATTTAAACTATAGATATATGTTTTATTTCGGTTTTTAATCATTAAAGGTTAATTTTTAAAATGATAAAAGGCAGGAAATAATATACATGGCGTCTTCTACTAGGTCTTCTATGTATTGCAAATATACATGACATACAAGATTGTCCCCACAAAGAGAGTACTGTCAGGGCTCTAGCCTGGGATCTCGGACTCAGGGGAAGCCCGGCGTGGGTCGACCAGTTAAGCGAAATAAACACACATCACAAATTTGCTTTAATATTTAAAAGAAAGTCGCCTACGGCGCTACTTTACCTCATAGATATTAGCATTAAAAATATATAGTTGTTTGATTCAATATTAGTGTATATAATAATTCAAGTGATGTATTAAAAATACAAAAAATCACTGAATACTCTTAATTTTTTCTCGAACATTATTTGGAAAATGCTACTGTAGAGTGTCATACTATTTTTAACATTGGCCGTCAGTAGGGTGGGATATCAAAAACCTTGGCCTGGGAGCCCGCTTCAGGATACTAGGTATATATTATATATATTTATGCTAGTTTAAGGATTGGCTGACCAATTATTCATGTTATAAAATTTATATGGTACATATCGTTTGCACACTTTCACTCCTATTGACAATTTAAAATTTTAAAATTAATTATCTGGGAATCATAATTTAAAAATTGGCCATAATGATGATGTCATGACGCGATATGACGTCGCTAACCAACAGCAATGCGACGTCACCAACTAACATATTCGATGTACGTTTATGCACGCAAATTGTGCATTATTTAGATTGAAAGTAATTTTGATAAACTATTTTTTTCTATTCGATGAATAAGACACAAATGATTTTTTCTAGTGTGTATATGCATGAGATGTTTTCAAATTATGTATATTCAGTGTAAAGAATGCTACATTCTGAAATCTTGTCTCTTATTCGTTAAAAAAAAATAGTTTATTAAAATTATTAGCAAGTATAAGCACGTTATATAAATTAAATAATGGAGTAATCCGCGACGTCGGTTAGTAATTAAGGAATTAATTGATACCTACCTTAATTTAATATACCAAAACCGATAGCCAACCTTAAAACGCAATTTGATAAGCATTTTATGACGTTACAACTACTAGTTAAAATCGTCGTAATTATCTAAGGCACCCATAGTTTAATGGTAAAAATACTGGCGCAAATCTAGCAGATACAGATTCAAGTCCCATCGGGCGTCGTATTTTTTTCTACATAAACGATTTTTCGGTACTGTTTGGTTACAGGAATATAGCGGAAAACACATTTTGAAAATACCCGAAATACTGGATTATTTGTTAGTTTAGGTTAGGTTAGGTTGGGTTAGGTTGGGTTTGGTTATGTTAACTTAACAAATAATTCAGTTTATCGGCTATTTTCAAAATGTGTTTTCCGCTGTATTCCTGATAACCGAACAGTACCGATTTTAGTAGTGTGTATATGCACGAGATGTTTTCAAATTATGAAAGTAATTTGATGTTCTATGCATGCTCCTCTAACTTTCTAAAAGTTAAATAAATATTAATTAAATCAGCAATTATTTCAACTGTCTTTGCAAGATTCATATCAAAGACAAGAGCGCCATATTAATTCACGTACACATGTTAATAAAATAACATTATAAGAGGAAAATTGCGTTTGGCAAGTGGATAATATGATAGAGGCCGTGGGTCGTGTGATGAGACAAGGAGTAGTCGTGAAGTATCATTTTCGTCAGGCCGCCAGCTCATGCAACGTTTCATTAACAAAACCCACAGCTAATCTAATGAGAAATTTTCAAGGGGATTAATTAAAAGCACCCGAGAAGACGCTTCGTCTGTACGCAGGCACGGTAGAGACGCCCGCTCGCTTTCAGGTAGTAAACGGGGCATTCAAAATACACCATAAAAAATAATTTAAGGATTAATGGTGGATATCTTTTTTTTTTAATAATCTGTGTCGATACCTATCTGTATACCTAGTTTATAATTAAGCGGAGGGGAGGGAAAGAAATTGAGCACATTGTCCAAAAAGACATTTGAAACATTTTCTGGTAGCATTCACATTCACAATTTGTATAATTGACATACTCGTGACATTAGCAATTAAAAATGCTACGTTTTTACTGTTCGGTAATGACTTAAAACTCTTCTTGGAAGTCGTCAGCTTGGACGATAATCGTCCACTCCAATTTGGTATAGATACTATTATATTAGATAAGGCAAACGTACTGGATTTAATATTGATAAATAAAATATTTATACATTCAAAAATAAGAAAACTTAGCATTAAGTTTGACAGTAAATTTAAGTTTAGTGGTCATATGGCTACCGTTTGTTAAAAAGCGCTATAAGGGGTACTTCTAGGATGTTATTTATGTTGTAATACTCTTTAGTTAGAAGTTAACTTGAGAGTAGGTTTATTATCTAGACTGACTTTCTTAAGGTATGCTTACATACTGTACCTAGTGTTTAAAGTTTAGAAGGGTTTTTTATTTAGCTATAATATTGTATCCAAATTATACGCGACGTAGGTATATAGAAACTCTGCCACTCTTCTTAGTATTGACTAGTGTCTGTGGCGATCAAAGAATTATATGTAAGAACAAGCACTTTCACCAAAATTCGTAACGTACTAATCGATCGCGAAAATATTATTTAATTAGTTGTATATACATTTTTCACAGGCCATCAGCGGTATAGATTACTGCTTACTCATTGAGAAACATGGTAAAAAATAAAATTGTTTAGTATAATATATATTTCTTTTATATTGTTAACTGTCAATTCATAATGGAACTGCATTGTATTGTTGTTTAATTTAATAAAACGCATTTTTTTTGTAGTACTTATTCCACTTTTAATATTAACCCATAGCTTACGGGCCGCACAAAATTGTGTTTTTGCTAATTACTTTTCAAATGCAAATTAACACGTAAATTACAAAATTAATTAAAAGGGCCCGCAAGCATTGTGTTAAATTTATTATTAAAAGTGGAATAAATACCACAAAAAAATGGGTTTTATTAAATTAAACAACAATATAATATACCTATATATTCAGCATATAAATTTTTCACAAATTTAATTACCAATTGAAAATAAGTACTTTTTTTTACCTCAGTAATGTTTATTAATATTTATTATGTTACAATTTCTCACCAGAGGCATGGGATACTCAGTGTCAGCATTATTCAATTTTGAGAGGTTTCAATAAATCTCAATCCGCTTTTATCTTGTTTGTGTAACAGTCACTCCATACCAGTCACTTAGTATTGCTCTCTAAGTGAGTATTAAGTCTCGGGCTACATATCTCACTACTTTTTATATCTTATATTGTTTTTATTGTACCTTTGTTAACGGTACTAATTGGCAATTCGGAAATAAATCTTGCCATTTCCTCCACCAATTACAAGCGCTCATGCATCGCTCATCATATCCGAAATCATCAGAAATCCTCATTTCCTCGTCACGCCCATCAACCCCGCGATGTGATTGAACAAAACCGACGTGATATGAATGCGCCAAAATAATATGTCTCTAAAAATTATCTCTAATTATCTCTAATAGCCTCTCATCAAGTTGAAAGTGAAGAAGCGACGTTGGACCTGGCTCAGCCACGTGCTGCGGATGTCAGAAGAGAACTCCAACCTGGCTTGCTTGTTCTTCAAGCCGATCGAATTCCGGCGTCCTGGAAGGCCGCTAAATACAATCTACATAGTGTATACGGCGGAGCTACGGGATGCTGGTTTGACCTGGAACGAAGCAAGAAGACTGGCGAGCGATAAGGATTCTTGGAGGCGCTGCGTGGTGTCCATATTCTCCAGCTAAGGGGCGGATATGGCAAAAGAAGAAAAAGAATAATTTTCTAAAAAATAAGGAAAAAAATATTTTCGTCAAAGAAACAGATCTAAATTACTTACAATATAATATTTAAGTAACCACTACTACAACCTAACCACTAAATTTAATACTGTCATTAGAAAAGAAAATTTTTGGGAGAATGAATAATAGTTTATTAAATTATAGTGCATTTGAGATAGTATTATGGTTATTTTTATGTTAGTTGATTATTATTCGAAAAAAAAGATAGTGCTGTAATAAGTTAATAATAATTATTATAATCATGATTTAAAATTTCAATCAAAAAGTTTAAAAAAAATCTCAAATGTGAACCGCCTTTGCGTAAAACGGGCCCACAATTTCAAAGAAAGTGGCTTTACGGAATATTCCATCACCCCAAAATATTTAAATTATAGAAGACTTTGATAATAATTAAGATTTTTCTTTGAAATAATAATAAAACGCTGCGAAATATTATTTGTATTGCATTTTCAAGCACTCTTTCAATAACGCATCCTTTACATACCTATACTATTATTGTACTAAGCTAATTTCAAGAATCTTTTTTTTACATTGGAATAGGTATTGATTCACATTTCCTTTAAAAAATCAACCTGTCAAAATATATAGAATTTCCGGTTATCGGTTAATGGCTACCGGTTAATCGGTTGTATATTAATATTAATATATTAAAAGTGTAATTTTACAACGTTTTTATTAGGTTGTATTCCTGTTTGTCCGGAGGTTGTTTATCCATTACAAATCTTGCAATCAATTTTTAACTAACTTCCCGACTAGGTAGACACTTAAAACTTATATCTTTAAGTAGAATTGAATTCATTTTCAGTTAATTCTGTTTTGTATGAAAAGTTATTTCGACACCATTATTGGTTGCTAGAGTCTGGGGTCCTGGCAACTAAATTATTAATATAATACCTGCGTTACTATAGAAATCAATATGGCTTGTAAAAATGACATTTCAGTATTATTTCTATCAAGTACAATTTTTTTAATCGTTTAAGCTAGTCAAGTCAAGTTTATATGATTCAACAGAAAATTTAAAAACGTTATACATAAAAAGTTCTTTTTATCTTGTAATTATTTTGTTTTCAGTTGGTACTATGTAAACAATATTATTATTTTTTTAGTAGTGTATGTAGTACGGATAGCATATTAAATCTATATACTTAATATATATGTTCAAGAATACCTAAACAAAATATTAATTACTTAGATGAGCGACACTCACCTGTTCTGTTAGCAAACCGACAACTTTCTACCACCTTTTTCACGATTCGAGAAACTGCGTGGTGAACAAAAACAACATGCTCACAAAGCCTACCATAACTGGTATTTTTTTTAAGAAACTGTGGAAATTTTTTCACATGAAAGGACGCCGTAGAATGAAAAAGATTAAAAGCACATCTATTGAAAAAATATATATTTTAACAATACCTATAATACAAAACAGTGGGTGTATAAATTTAGTTATCTGGTAGTACCTAAGTTGTCGAAAATTACCAAAGGGTAGATCAAATGTCCGCTTAAAAATGAGGTAGCTACCTAGTTATATTCTGCAGAGGTAAAATATAGCAAACTTATAAACAGTCGCAAGAGAAATGGAATCAAATTAGAGAGACCTTTATTCAGCAGTGAAATTATCCAGGCTGATGATGATGCTGTATTTATTCACCAATTGTTAATTAGTAAAATCAGTCTATATAAATAATAATAATAATAAAAAGCCTTTTTATTTCTTACAAACAAAAGTAGATGACAGTTAAATGACTATATCTAATGAATATATATTATATATATATATCCATGGTTGTACTTATTTTCCAGTTTATATATTATTAATTATTATTATTTATTTATTTTTTATATTTTTTGTATAATACATATATATATTAAGATTTTTTATTTTTGTATATAATACTATTAGATAATGTTTATAAATTGAACAATGAAATGTAAATAGTTTGTTTGGTTTGTAAGAACCCCTCTTCGGGTGAAGGCCTCCTCCAAAGTGTTAATCTCTGGCCTCTCTGGTTTCTTTCTCCATAACCGTTTGATTTCGTAGCTAAGTATTCTGGCCTATTTTTGCATTTAGGTCGCCCATTATTATAAAAGTTTTATGTGCTTGGTTAATAGTTTTGTTTACATTTGTATAAAAAGTATCATTTTCTTCTTCTTTCGCTATTTCTGTGGGTGCGTATACTTGTATGAGAGATAAATCGTTTACTTGTATTTTTAAATTCAATAGTGAGTCTATATTATAAATACATTAATTATTAAATGAATTCATATTTTTATATTTTTAGTATTATTGGACTTCCAATAAACTAAAAATTGTATTTGTTTTCATACAAAAATTAAGTGTAATGCAGTCCTTTGCTGACCGTATATGTGGAAAAAAACAAAGAGTATAATTTTAGTAAAAGATTTTACATGTTGTTTGTATTTTCCAACGACATCAGCATTGTTTTTCTTTTACTAAGTAATGTAATGCCTTCATTTTCCTCGCCGGGTTGTTCAAACAAGAAATGATGGCTTGTTTCTATGTCATATATCCGTGTTAACGCCTTTCGCGTTAGGATAAGTTTAACATATAAAACATAATATGAATGTTAAACATTAAAATAGAGTGCAAGATATATTACGAATTAGTCTCATAATATTTTGTAAACTTTGTTTTTATTAAATGAATAATTTACAAGTTTTGAGAATGTAATCTTCTTTATTGAATACCTACCTATATATAAGTATTTTGTCACCATCCTCATCAATGATAATCTATTCGAGCAGGTCAGAAACTACGTCTATCTCGGGTAACAAATTCACACATAGTCAATTTACGGTAGTATGTATGACGAGAATGTTTACAGAAACAAACTGCCCTAGTGTGCGCAAAGGCATCAGAGTAGTATCTTTAAAAGTGACCAGGCATATTGTAATTTAATTGAATTTTGAAAACTAACCAGCACAATCTACGAATTGTATTCTCAGTTATATGAAAACAAATAAGTATGACTAAAAAAGTTTAGTGTGCGCCATTTAAGTCGAATCTTAACAGCCTACCAACCATATTATTATCTCGTAAATTAAACGTAACTTTTAAGCGCGAACCAAATTGAGGTGCATGTCATGGTGCATGTCGCCTACTGTCACGGGCTGCCGCTACAGGAAAAAGTGTGCAATGTCGTTCTTATTGGTGTTTAAAATATTATCAGACTGATGCTCCTATCCCGGCGCATATTTTGAACCTTTAAAGGAACGTTATCAGTTGGCAAATTCTGCCAAAATTACTAAAACAACAATGAGGTCACCTCACGTTGAACTGTACTGCATCAACACCTGCATGCTGTTTTGAACGTTTTAATCATATTCTAGATGCCTAAACTTTTCGAATGTCATGTCAAAATCACGATTTTTTGTTTTTAGCGGTTTGCACTATGTATTTTCGATAAAAATGTTGTTTACTATCTATGGGCTGCAGGTTTGTTCTTTTCAAAATATTATCTATGGATGTCTTGCCGCAAGTATTTTAATGGACGCACAAATAGAAACTGTTAAAATTAATTGAAATTAGCATGAATAATTAATAATAATTCAAAGTACTTATACATTATAGTTGGCACTCTTCATCAGTGTCATTCTTCAGTGAATTTACGGAGATGGTGCACGTTCAAAATATTCTGCATAATGACGAAACCATAGACTACATTTTTGCCGCGACAGCGTGACAGTAGGCGACATGCACCTCAATTTGGGTTGCGCTTAAAATACATTTAATTAATTATTATAACGTAATAAATTACAAAGATATTTCATCATTTTCTACCAAGGCTACTATTCAATAAAATATTCCCGTAATGAAATTAAATTGAAAAGTATAAATTATAAATTATTTTAAATTCAGGGATTAATTCATTACTTAGATGTTCTTTAAAGTCTGATTAAAACTGAAAATGAAGATAAATTATATAAATTGTTAGACTGATAAAAAATTATAAAGGTAGTTTACTTGGGTATTAATTTTTTTATTAAAATTCTTACACTATATTTCAATTATTATCACTCAGATGTTGTAAGCGTGTATAAAAACTTAGGGTATTAGAAATAAAAAAAGGCAATTTAGTTAAGATTCTTTTGCGAGCTTAAAAATCTTGGATTAAAACACGTCTATAATGTATAATAATAAATAGTGAAGTTATGCCGCCGAGGCGTCGTCGGAATCGACGCCCGGGTGAAAGTATACAGACTCCAGCCACTACAAGCTTAAATTCAGTAATTACATTTTTTAAATGTACCTGCGATAAAAATAAATAAACGTAAATAACGTTAACTGTCTAATGCAGAAAAAGCTCATACCAGATGAACAAAAGCTTTTGCCTAGTTGAAAGAACTTTGTGTAATAGCTTTCAGAGTTTTTCAACTTAAACACCTTGTTAAAATCAATATTAATATATAAATATCCGTTTTAATAATAATTGTGTATACTAACAATCGCCCACAACTTTGTTCGAGTGAAATACTGTCAAAGTAAATAAACATTATGAAGAAAATCATAATTTATCAATATTAATTCTTTATCAATCTATCACCAAAGCCCATAACATACCGAGGATGGATTGGATTATATTTTGTTAGAATCACACAAAACTAAACAACAAGAACTTAAAAGATTTAAGTAATAATGTGCAAAAATTGGTAAGTCTCTAAATCATATTATGGAGTAATTGCAATTATTTGACGTTTGACATTCCTTCTAAAATCATGCATAATTTTATTTGTACTTTATGTGCATGTTCTATAATATTTTCTATCAAGCATACATATTTATATATCGATACTTAATCCATTGTTGACTCTAAAAACCTAAATATATCAACTTACCAACTTTTGGGAGAAATCCCATAATTATAATTATAATTATAAGAAATAGACTGATTCGCATTATTAACTCTTCGCCTGACCCTGACCCCATATTTTTGCAAGAGCATTTTTTTGGAATATAAATAAAATCAGTATTAAATTCTACTACTAAAAGTAAACTATGTGCTTAACTTATCTGTGCATGTTTCCATCCCAATAATATTACCATAGATAAAAAGGTTTTGTTCAGAACTGGTGGCATGTAAAACATTAAAAATGTCCAAGAAGTTTATTTCACGCGAAAAAGTATTTTATCTCTTTATTGGCTATTGAAAGTTGTTATAGGTCCAGTATATAAGTTTGTAAATCTGTTCGCGTATGTATACAATACAAACATTATCTGGATACTCCACCAAGTAGTGGTAATAATGTATTGTTTTATTGTATATTTTGTAATTGCGGTATTGTAAATGCGGAAACTTTATTTTCATATTTTAGTCAACATTGGTGCAATGAAAAATGTTGAATGTAAAGTAATATACTTTGATCTGAGAGTTGCCTAATCTTCAGCTCATTTGGACAACCCCTAAGGTGTGGTTCGGTCCCGACTCTAAATATTTAATATAACATTGAAACACGTTTACTTGAGTGATTTGGGTGTTTATTGAGCGGGGTGCAGCAAACGCAGACGGCTCGAACTAATGAAAGTCGTGGAAAAATGTTACTTTCGGGGGGTGGGGGCATTAGTTGGGCATGCTCTTTGAAGAAAGCGGGCGATTTTGTTACTGCTTCAATGCACTCCGCGGGAAATGAATCATTATTCGAAATTCGGCTGATTTTTTTCGCATTTATCGTTTTGCTTAAATTGTTTCGACAAAATTCATCATAAAGAAAGTCGTGTTGCTATTCGATTTTTAATTTATTCTTAGGTATGCTTATATACCGCAGTCTGCAATTTAGAAGGGGTCTTTGTTTAGCTACGTATTTTTTTCGACTTATACGAGGTATAAATGAGAACTCTGCCATTCTGGGCAGTGTTGACATGTGTGTCCCTGATAGAGAGCATCAGTTGTTTATTCTCCCAAGGTACAGAACCAACCTGCCACTGGCAATGCTAATTGGGAGGGCGATAACTATGTTCAACCAAATTTTTTCGGGTGTTGATATATTCCACTTGCGTGAGGGTGAGTTAGGTGGACGTTATTTTATAAATTCTTAATAGGGTCTCCTTAGAAATCTCAGTGTACGTACTTCTTTGCACTTCTATATATTGTATTTTCACTGCTTGTATGTTTATATTATGTTATCTTTTTATATTTTCATTTTTATCGTTTTTATTACTTTTCTTCTTTATAATAACGCTTCATGTCATGTTGTGAACGTCTTAAACTTATAATTTGTAATGTTCACAATATGCTAAAGAAAATATTGAAATTGAAGGCTTTATATAAAATAAACACATTATTTCCCATCGATTCAACAAAATATAATTTTACATAAAAACAGTAAATATCGCGAGGTAGGTATGCATATATATAATCAAAGATTGATAAAACAGTTTACTTATTTACCACAATAAATTTACATAATAATTATTAACATCGATCCGATAGCAAATTCTTCCTTACTTAATAATTATGCTGTCATATAAACTGGTCGTGTTTCTAAAACATCTGACTAAAGGCATTAAAATAAATATTGTTATCCATCAGTAACCTTACAATGCTCATATGCTTATTATATCTAATATTCAATTTACTGATACGGAATTTTAAATGGTAAACAAAATATTTCTGCCCTAAATACAGCTGCAGTAATAAACAAACCCTTTTTTATTATCAACACACAAATGCAACTCTTTAAATAGTATAAAATTAATGGTAAGTTGATATAAAAATATATATTATTACTTATTTAAATATATTATAGTATTTATAACAAACGAAGGGTGGAGGTAGGCTGCTAAGATTCGTCATAAGTAGTGTACACTAAACTTTGACAGTCATACATATTAGTTTTTAATACTCAATTTGCAGTGAGTGTTTGTTAGTTTTTAAAATTCAATCAAATCCTGCGTAAATCAAGCCATAATAGTTAATAATCAAAAAATATTCTTCCGACCATGTCCGATCCTAATAGGATCATATGGGCCTCCACAGAGTGGAGGTTTGTATTAACAGATTTTGTTTTTACGAGAAATGGATGTCAGCCACTTGCTCGACCTATTAGGTCCATGATCTGACTCATACACAAATTGAAAAACAATATGTGTACTTGCCAGACCCAGTATTCGAACCTGGGACCCACGACGCGAAAGGCCAACACTTAAGCCGCGCGGCCATCGTGGGTTTTAAAAAAAAATATTCATCTATCTATAAAATAATATCTAAATGTATGTCATTAAATCATAGATAAATTTGGATATCTATCCCGTTTTGGTTTGGTATTTAGTAACCGACAGTATCTGCAAATTGTAGTGTTAGTGAAAACAAATACGTATGACTGACAAAGTTTAATGTGCACTATTTATTTCGGATGTTAACAGCCTACCTCCACTCTTCGCCACTGATATTTATAGACTAGCGGTTATTGAAAATACATAATATTATATTCTTTACAAATACGTGTTGTTTTTTTCATTTACTCTACAATAATTATACTATGTTAATCTTGGTTATCTTAACAAGAGGTTTCTGTAAGGTAAAAATGATGTTAGCTACTTACCCAATTTATCAGTATTAAGGTTAGGTTAACCTAACCAGATGCATGATCTAAATCCACGAGTTCTCGTTATTACTTGTATTAAATACCTACTTAATTAAATTGCAATAAAACTTTAGAAAGATAATTATCATACTAAATTCCACTCTATAAAAAATGAAAATTTTAGATGAAAAAAAAGCTTGAAAAATACTTTTAAAATATAAGTATATTCATCCTATTGCTATTAATTAGGCAAAAATATAGCTCGACTTTTACCCTCGTTGATAAGGGATATTATTTCGTATGCAGATTTATTAAAATAATTAAATTTAGCTGTACTTATCGCTTATAACTGCGAATGGCACTGTACCGTGACTATGGGGATGATATAAAATTTGCATAGGTCCAAATCTGGATGCACTCTTCTCCTTGCCTGCCAACCCCTTTAGAGTAGAATTGTAGCAATTACACCCCACGTATCGCACTCACAGCCCAAATTCACTTTGGACTTTGTACATGGCTGCTGGAAAATATTTCCCCGCCAAAAATGATATATTACAATTTCTACTTTAATATTTTTAGGAGCAGTCATTTTGGGTAACTTCTACCCATAACATTTTTTTTTTAAATTTATATCAATTTAATTTATATAGATACCTATGTCAGTGGATGACCCGTGGCACTCATGAATTGGCACAACACTATGGGGCATTCAATATTAATTTGCTTTTATATTCTAAAAGGCAAGACAAAGGGGATGACACAAACACACACTAATGATTACCTATTCTAATGTGCACTCGTGGATGCGACAGATCGCAATAACTCGTAAGTGAAAACCAAGTTATACCTGTAGGCAAGGATTTCATCGCTATACTCAAATTTCGGAGTGTCTGGGTGTGAGGAATGTACCCGGAAAAGTGAGGGGTCCGAGGTTGAAGCGACAAGAAACTTTAAGCAGTAAGCGGAGTAAATGCGGAATTTAGAGGCACCTGCTAGATTTTATGAAAACCGCGCCCCCTCAACCCGAATTAAAAAAAATAGATATTTTTTTCATGTTAAAAATAAAGTTAAAGATTAATAAAATCACATTCAAAATATTGTTGATTAAATAAATTGTTTATTTATTTTGTTTTATTTTCCAATCAGAGGTTGCATGGACTGATAAATAACAACATACCCATCAAATCATCTTCGCGCACGTGGATTCGTTTGCCGTGAGAGGGGGTGAGACTGCGTGGGGTTGAAAATTTTGTAAAGGAAAGAAAACAATACACGGATTAAGCTCATTTAATAAAATTTACGTCGGTCCGACTTGGGATTCAAGTATTTTTAATATGGGGGTTGAATATTTGCTCGTTATTTTAAAGTTTGCCTTACATCTCCTGCAGTATTATTGGGACGGGCGGTTTTTTACAATTCGCCACACGTGTGGCATTTTAATTAAAAGTTTCTAACTCTGTGAATATTTTTTTTAGTACGCAACTATATTTAAATAAGGTTTTTTTGTGAATCACCTTTCTAGTTTGGGTATTACAGTACATAGTACTCATTATAATAAAATAATTAATAACAAATATATTTGTGTTTTATTTAAATGAATAAAATAGAAGATTTAAAAATGTAGCTTCCGTTTTTGAATATAAAAATATGTTTGTAGTTGTGCTTAAAGCACATTTACCGAAAGCCGAATTAGTTTGTATCCCACTTTGAATAAATAAATAAATAAAATAATTCACAGGTGTTATAAATTATGTGCAAAACACAATTATTAACATCGTAATATGTGTTTTTATGTGTGAAAATATAAATTTACAACAGTGGTTAAGTATATAGAGGTAAGCTGTGAAAATCCGACATATATAGTATACACTAAACTTTGTCAGACATACAAATATTTATTTTCATTGAACTAAGAATACAGAAATCAGGTGTTGTCGGTTAGATTTTAAAATTCAATTAAACACTGTCATAATAAATAAAAATATTCTTCCATCTATTAAATACATAAAATTACGTTAGTTATCAGTAAATCATACATAATTTAAGATGTTTTATAAATTGAAGAATATTTTTTTTAAATAATTAATTAAAATTTTGCGTACAGTATTTATGTCGGATCTCGACCGCCTACCTCCACTCTTTGCCACTGCGTAGAAGAGTACGTAATGTGATAAAAAAACATATCACAGTAGCAATGCAATACAATTAATAAACATACAAAATATTAGTGAAGGATTGGTTCAGATTTAAGGAAATTGTTGACAACGCCCTAAATTCAGTTTTCACTTAGATATAACGCAAAAATTGTGAAGTGATAATATTATATAACTAACCATAATAATATGTATTTATTTAAGAGGAAAGAATATTATATTATTACAATTATTTTCCAATAAGCCATACACAATATAAAATTATTAACAGTATGAAATTATAAATAGTCATGAAATGAAAAAAAAGACTTGTATGAAAATGAGAAAAATCCAACATGATTAAACTTTAAAGAAATACTCGAAAATAAACTAAAATGATTCATAGACCGAAAATAAATAGTAGTATGCGACTTGATAGAGGTAAACCATGTCGATCATACATAAGAAATTGGCTTCTCATCTGGAGTATACGGATTTGATTCCCGGTCTCAATTAATACATCTATATGATTTTATTAAAGCGTCTGTGTGTCAATAAATATTATTTTACAGCTATTTAGTTGTCAGTATATTATTGATCAAATATCTATTTTTAATGTAACAAATTATTCGACCGCAATAATAAATTCCCAGCGACTCATATACCGGTAAACGACTATTTACCTATATAATGTTTGAGGCTTTCACGGTTGTTTTTTATCGTAGTATATTCTTGGGTTTTCACCGTGTCTCCTTCTTCCTTCTTTACTCGACGTTTCGGGCTCGTTGCAGAGGCCATTATCAAGAGCATTGCAGAGGCCATTATTTGACTTCGAGACCAAAATATTGGGTCGGAATAAAGGATATTTCGCACGATTGGTAAAGGAGGCCATTGAAATCCACAGAAACCCTGATAATATTAATAGGGATGATGGATTACGATTAAAAACGTCATGGCTTCCGGCACTATCAGCAAAATCTAATATTCGAGCCGGTATCCCCGGCCGTAATAATTGACAGATTACTCTGAGCAACGTTTGCTCTTAGATAATCGGATTCCTTTTGACATTCTAAGAGCAACGTTTACATTCACATACCTACACTACATTTCATCATAAAACATATCTCTTGATAATGGCCTCTGCAACGAGCCCGAAACGTCGAGTAAAGAAGGAAGAAGGAGACACGGTGAAAACCCAAGAATATACTACGACTATTTACCTGTGTCATCAGATTGATTGGCGATATTAAATACGGTATCGCAATGGAAAATTAGTTTAATATCCATTCCCATAGTATCATATTATTATTATATTATGACTGTAATAATAAATAAAATTCACAGCTACTCGTATTTAAGCCGCAGACTCGTTCAATATTATTATGTACTAGAATATAATGTTTAGGTATTACTTTCGACTGTATAAATTACGAATAATGATTTATCAAAATGTCACTCGAATCTAAGTACCTGGCTCGTAACTATCTCAGATATACTGCCATTGTATTTATACTATCATACCGACCGTTACGCTGCAAATAAAACTAGCTATTGCTTACATCGTCGACTTTTTCATCATCATCTTCAACACCATAACTCACACATCGAACACCACAGCTACACTTATATCATTAGGCTACATGTTTCAGTGTTGAATATGTCACCATCTGCTGGATCTGCTGGACAAATTCGGTTATATCGACATATGATAAGCTTATCCTATTTGGGAGATGTAAGTGTGTTTTAGTGCAAAACTTTGGATTGAAGTAATGGAACAAGCTATGGGAGGCTTTTATTTTATTTTAAAAACATTAAATCGACTTTAACTGAAGATAATAATATAAAAATATTGATTTTATATCAAGCATGTTTTATAGAAAATAAACTACGGCGATGTTATTACATTATTAAATCTAACAATGATAATTAGTTATATATTTACTTGACAATGTATTAAAGAGTTTTTTCCTGATGCGTATTTACTGTGTGTATGTTGTATATTGGAATAGGTAAGTACGTAATGTCATAACGAAGTGGATTAGTTTTATGTAAAGCACGTGTCGTAAAAACACATCATTAAATTGCAGTAGCTTCATTTAATATGAAAATAATATATTAGCTACATAATATATTATATTATTATGTTTTAATTAAAACGGTCATTATTTTTAATTTGAAAAAATAGTAGATGAGAAGAAACAAAAGAGAAAATACCGTCTAATAATTGTTTTTAATTAAAAGTTTTAAAATAATTTCTAATTGCTGAGAGTTTTGTATCGGCTTTAATCGGTTATAGTTCCCTGATTTATCTTCTTATCTGCAATCTTTAGATTGTATATTTTATGGTACCTATGTATTAAATAATTTTTTTCATGTAATGAACATGACAAATTATAAATTCAAACTGTTGACGACATTACAAAAATTAAGTGTAACAATTTTTCACATAACATACAGGGTAATAAATAAGAAATAAAAATACACAGAGTGAACTAGGTTGACAGACCCTATCTTAAAAACATATAAAACAACGTCCACTTAAATTCACCACTCGTAAATGGAACATAGCAATATCCGAAACGATTTGATTAAACATAGTTATTGCCCTCCCAATCAGAGACACACAAGCCATTATCACCAAGAATGGCAGAGTTTCCACTTCATGGCTTTTGTATTTTAAATCAAAGTACAATAGCTATTACTTTACTTATTACTAACCGACCTCACGGTTCACTCCAAGATTTTTTGTTGTAACTTACTTGAACTTCCTAATAATTTTTAATTAACCATTTTTTTTATTCAACGAAAAATTCACAAGATATAAGAATGTAACATTTAAGGGTTGATAAAAATAAAAAAAAATCCGTGTGTGTAATTATGTACGCGCGTTAGAGGTGACTTCTTTGGCGTAAGAAAACAAAACTTGTGATAAACTAGATTCTTTGAGTAGCTCTTAATTATCTCGTCAAAATACACACTCAAGAACCTACCGCTTATTGGAACGCCGTTGGTTTATTTCTATACACTTTCACTTATATTATTAAATTATATAATGGTTTCTCGTTGTTTTTATTTTTAAAGTACCAACAGTCACTCTGACGTGTTAATATTTTGTTTATGTAAAGAATTGCAAATGGCCGACAATAATAAATTCGCTGCCTAGGCAACGGCAGAATTTAAACTATAATATTATACTGTATAATCGTCATGATTGCAGTATCATACTCTGGCGTAAAGATAGTGCATTCGGCTGATAACCGAACAATCGTTGGTTCGAGTCCAATCGAGTGCGTTTTTTTCGTGTGAAAAAATAAATTATGTGTTACATGTCACACGCCAAAAAGACACTCTAATCTGATTTCCCAAACTCGCCAAAAGAAGTATAACTTAATAAACATATTTTACGAAAATACAATTATCTTTAACATAAATTATAATAATATGTAGATTTAATGACATCAACTAATAATAATAATAAAATCAGTGGGTATTCACGGTTTTAATAAATAATTCAGAATGGGTAGTTATTGGTCACCATCCAAACATACGGCATTATCGGTGATCTCACTCAATAACGCCCAACAAAAGTGTAACACTTATCCCTTTCCTTGTTCGACCTTTGGGAACAGTGTACCAACCCCATTGCAAGTAATCACAAACAAAGGTGCAGTAATATCTTTGCACTATAGCCACCAGAGTAGACATGTGTGGTATGTATTCACCCTTATTTTATAAAGGGACCAAAAGTTCTTTTAATATATTTTTTATATACGAGAATAATGACATTTATTTTTTGAAATTGATTTTATGAAACAAGTGTGAATACGTTTGATATCCATTTATTAAGGTTGATTATGTTATAAAATAATATGTTAATTTGAACTTGTGTGCGTGAGTGTTGCGTCTTGCCCAAGCCGAGGCCCGCAGCGGACTGGTTGAATCAAGGCCGCTACAATTATTAATATTTTAATGTTTATCCACTGTTCTTTTTTGAGCTTTCTCTGAGGCTCCCCCACTCCAAAATATTTAGGGGTAAAATTACTGAACTACTTACAATTATTATATTGTGATAACGAGATTAATATATAAAATTTTAAATACCTTTTATATCATACCTGGGTTCGAATCCTGGGTCTAGCAAGTACACACAATTTGTTTTTCAATTTGTGTATGATTCAGAGTATGGACCTAATAATAGGTTAAGCAAGTGGCTGACATCCATTTCTCGTAAAAACAAAATCTGTGAATACAAACCTTTACGCTGTGGAGGCCCATATCGTCTCTGTTCTGGCAGAACACACTAACTGGAGAATACTAGTTTTGAGTAATTTGACTTTGAAGTTGTTAAAATGTTTGAAATAATAGTCTATCGTATGAGTTTATTAAGTAATCGTAAAAAGGAGGACTTTAAAATAAAGACTGTTTATTTATTAAGAAGGTTTCCAGACGGTAAAGTTTGAAATAAGGAACTTTTTGGTACTAACTCAATATGTCATTTTTTCGAATTAGTGTTTTCTGCCAGAACAGTGACGATATGATCTTATTAAGATCGGACATGGTCGAATATAATAATATATATATAAATATAATATAATAGTTTTACATATATATGTATTAGGAAAAAAAAATAATAAGGTACCAAAGGCGACTAGAATCTGCAACGATTATAAGATGTCGTGTCTTCAAATTCCATTTGATACAAGGTATTCCATATTATATTTTGTTCAATGAATAATGCTACATTCTTAAATATTGTTGATTAATACACTGAATACTCACAGTAAAATTAAAAGAACATTAACGACATTTTTTTTTATCTTGCGAAACATTGTTTTAAGCTAAACGATAAAATAATATTTTTTGTTTTCAGAGGTCACAATTCGCCGCGCGCTCTTTATTCACAAACAAAACTACCCCTCAGAAACTCACCCCTTTGCGCTTTTGCTACAAAGAGTTACTTTAATGAATATCCTCTTTACGTGGGCTCGAATCGCAGAAGCAATAACTCGCAACTGCGCCGGGCTGGCTGTGTCACTTACGAGCCATCGTAAATTATGGGTTTAACCGTTCTCGGGCGTATCTCTTCGACATTTTAATTATAATTAATCAAAAATTCCTCGATGTTGATGATAAAAGTAAACAATAAAAATGTTTTATTTATAACATTGGCTTTATAGGTTTGTACTTTTTTTTCTCTCTTTTGACGCCAGACGACGCATTAGAAGCCCTCTAATATGAGAGATTGTTTTTAGAGCTTTGAAGCTCTTCCTTGAACTACTACCAATAATCTCAGGTGGAACAGACAATAAATTAAATATTACAAACACTCACAAATAAAAAATATCTTATTAAAAGAATAGGCATTTACTTAGTGGTAATCCATAAATGTTTTAAAAATAAGTTTTAATTTTTAATTATATTTTATGGTGGTTACCAAATGAAAAATACATTTAATGAACTACATAGATGCAGTGGCGAAGAGTGAAGGTAGGCTGTAACGATTCGATATAAATAGAGCACATTACACTTTGTCAGTCATACTTATTCATTTTCATTGAACTAAAAATACAAATTTCAGATGGAGTTTGTTAATTTTTAAAATTCAATCAAACCCTGTTTAGACCAGATCATATTAATAAAAGTAGGCTGTGGAGATCCGACAAGATTAATACACACTTTCTCAGTTATAATTATTATTTGTTTTCATTGGACTAAGAATGGAAATTGCAGATAATTTTTTAATTTGATTAAACCCTACCTAAACCAAACTAAAATAGATAAAAAATATTCATATATCTATAAAAATTTTGAATTTATGTAAGTATGATTTAATGGTACAACTTTAGATATTTTATAGATAAAACAATGTTTTTTACCTATTTTGGTTTGGCTTAGACAGGGCTTAATGAATTATTTTAAAAATCAACCAATACCATCTGCAATTTGTATTCTTATTTCAATGAAAACAAATAATTAGTATATATAACCGACAATGTTTAGTGTGCGCACTATCTATATTGGATTTCCACAGTCTACTTCCACACATCGTCATTGATAGATCAACATATTTATTCAAGAATTATTGTATTTTAATAGACTATTTCTTCTATTCAACGAATAATTCACAAGATTTTACGAATGTATCATTCTAATTATTGAACATATTACATAATTCTGAAAACACTCATGAGAAAATAATATAGCCAATAGAAACTCAATTTGGAGAGCGCTTATGAGTAGGTACTAAAAAGGTCAATAGTAAAATGTGTCGCAATTAAGCATGGCAGTCAAAGCATAGTAGTAATGTACAGAGTGCAATATCCAGGAGACGCAGGTCTGATTCATTCCAGGTGTCTTACTTTTTTCAAAAAAGATTATTTCTATTGGCTATATTTTCTCATGAGTGATTTCAGAATTATGTATATTCAATAATTAAGTGTTATATCGAAATAAGTATATGTAAAAATCATAATTAAGTGTTAATAATTATGCATAATATAACTATTTTTTTGACTACGGATAAATTTGTCATTATGGGTAATTGCAAATAATCGCAAAAGATCTCATTAAAATATTTTCACATGGAGAGAATTTTGAAAAAAAAACCTTCTTATCTTTCTTCTGTATTTGATGCTAATAGGTTAAGATTGGTAGTTCAGTGGCGGTACCTGTGACCCCCTTGGGATATTTCAAGGGTGACTAAGCAGGGATAATGGGGGAGGGTGCAATATTTTAAATTCCATGCGGGGGCAAAGCGAACTGGTTCGATTTCTAACTGGGAATATTAATGGTGTCGTATGTGTTCGCGGGTTTTTGCTCCCATGGCCATGGTTTTCTAAACTTACATATTAAACAATTACATAACTAAACCCCCATTTAACATTATATTTTGAATTTAATAATAATAATAATAATAAAATGTTAAATATAATATTATGTAAGTTGCACTGATAAATTCATTAGGTATAATGTGGTTGACATACCTAGTATATAATATTTATTTAACAGCTAGTTATCATTTTGGTTGTGGATTTGTATTCAAATAAGATGTAAATAATATTAACTAAATTGAATTTTATACAATTACGATAATCGTTGTACAAATGTGTCGCTAGATTTCAAAATCAGCTAAGTCCATAATAGATGAATAGGAGAAAAACAGCCTTTTGTTTTCTCAAATACACAGTTACAAGGGTGAAAGTATATATTATTGCGAGAATAGAATAAGTATTTAAAATTAATAAATTCCACATTTTGATAATGCAGAAATGTTAGAAAGCAGTAGTTTTTCAGCAATTCACAAAAAAGTAAAAAATAACTATAGTTGGATTTGGCTGATTTTAAAATGTAGCGACACAAATACAGTAGTATTATCAAGGATATCAAACGATAACTGTGTCGCCCTAAAACTCACTATTACTCCGAGACCAGTTTCGTTCTTTCATAATTAGTGTTTGGTTGTGGGTTTGTAGCCTGAATTCGCTGTAAGTAATATGAACTAAAAATTAATTAATATAGTAAGATAGAGTAGAGTGGAGTAATAAGCCGATAGTCGTTGGAAAAATACAGTATTTTACAGTACTTTGGATACCAAACGATACCAGTGACACCTTAAACTTGCTATTACTCCTCTGAGACCAGTTTCGTCCTTTTATAATTAATTTTTATTATTCCTAATACCGCTTATCTGGAAGATCTATTCAGGCGACTTGACAAAAAATAAAATAGAATTGACATTGAATACCGCAGTCACTTGCACTCACTCAGGTTGCAAATAAAAGCGGCAAAGTAGGTTTAAAGATAAATATACTGCTTTGATTAACCAAAAATCATATTAAGCAATAGTACTCAAATCGCATCAACAACTACGTCTACATGTACGACTGGCATGGAGTGCATGGAGTGCATTTGGGCGCATGGATAGTATCTTTAAAAGTGACCTCCCGTTATATCTTAAGCGTAAAGTGTTCAATTTATATGTGATACAAACGCTCACATATGCGTTTAAAACAATACGACTCTTAATGTAAGATAAATCCAAAAATTACACGTAGTGCAACGTGGTACGGAACGGTGCATGTTTGGTATAATACACAAAAGAAACCAATGGATAAGAAAGCAGACGAGAGCACGTCTGGTAATGGAAGTAATGCTGATGAACTGGGTATATTGGTCGGCGAGTCGACCACCGCTGGATAAATGCCATCATACGGTGGTTTTCAAGGGGCACTAAACGTCCACAGGGATGGATGCCTTGAAGCATGCTGGATAGACAAACTCTTAGAGGGCTCGCACATCAGAACTCGCCGCATGCGTCTTACGACGAATTCGTCGATGTAACATCATCGTAAACCAAGAAACAAACGTTATCAAATGGAGCTTTGCAGATTGGCCGATGCAACTGCGACGCTGCGACGCTCCTGCATGCAACGAATTGCGTTTGCTAGAGCCTGCATGTCGATATCGAAAAATGTTGACTCCGCGCATGCGCACAGCCGCACAATCGGTCATTTCTGTCTCTGTCTCTGTCTACACTGTCATTGCTCGCTCATCGCTGGTCACCGCGTTTGACGTTTGTTTATACAATCAACACAATAAAAATGGCAGACGAGAAACTTCTCCTTTTTCGCGTTTGACGTTTGCCGCTAGGCAGATGTGCGAGGTTGTAGCATGCAACATTCACCGGCGGTCTCGAAAGTTTTGATTTATGGCCGTCAGGCATACAAGGCGAGTTGTCATGTGCGAGCCGGCTTAAAGTTTGGTGGATATTTATACGTGACAGCGAGGTTTGGCATAGTACGGAAAGATCACAAAAGAAACCAATCGATAAAGAAGCAGACAAACCTACAAAATTTGATCGAGGTCGATAAGCAGATGGAATAGCAATGGGCTGTACATGTTGCTTGGATAGTGAAAAACCGCTGGATAAATGTAGTCATACAGTGTCACCCAAAGGGCACTAAATGTCCACAGGGGTCATTGTATAGACGAACTCATAAAGTTCGATGGATGCACGTTACAGCAAAGAACTATTGATTGAGAAGAGTTCAAGCCTTCATCCAGCAGTGTATAGATCCTTGCTGCTGATGATGATGATAATTTATTAATATGCGCAGAAATAATAGTGAAGAAAATATTTCTTTAATTTGTAAAATAGGAAACGGTGTGTAGAAAATTCTAACTCTATATAAATGATATCTCGAGCTTATTAAATGGTTATTAAGCGATGATTATTAAACGTCAAACAATAAATAATTACATTATTTTTATCTTTCATTTCATACTACTCGCATTGTGGCAACTTTAAAAATAGTGTGGAACCACTTATATACAGTATAGAGAAGCAACGAAGACCAAAAACCGTGTATCCTATAACAGATGGGATAATTTGTCTGATCCATTTATTTGAAATTGGAATCACTTCGTGTGCATTTCACCTTTTTAAATGTCGCGTGTTTAAGTAGGAGGGAAAAAACTCAGAGTGCTTTATTGTGTTTAATAGTAAATATTATTAACAGTGAGAGAATCAACTAGATTTTATTACATCCATTTACCGAAGTATATTGAGTTTTTAAAATAAATTGGATTTCTGAATGTAATTTTTAGCACCTAAAAGCCTAAAAGGTAAATCTATATAACATCTTCAATGAAAAAAAACTTGATCTTATCATTATATTATATTTCATTTAAGACAGTATACTTAACAAGATTTAAAAACATATTAAACATATTAACTGTTAAAAAAAACATAAGTATGAAAAATCTTGGACCTTCCACGTGAATTATAAAATCCAATACACACAATCTGAGTATTTCATTATTTTTTCTGCTAACAAGTGATTAGATACTATCTTTCTAATTTAAATCATGTCGCACCCGGGGAATAATAGTGGCGCAAGTCCAAATTTGTCATTTTTTGAGTTAAATATGCAGAAATGTTCCAAGATATAATTTCTATCCGCACAAATAGCGGAATAATTCATTCAAAATGAGATGACTCAAGTATGCCAACTATGCGTTATTTTAAAGTAAATAAAAAAAAACTGATTTAACACAAAAAAATTAAATATTTAAGCTGCTCTGCTGCAAAAACAACATTTTCGAGTTGTGCGACAGTTATACCCCGGGTGCGATGTAATCCCTATCCAAGATCTATTATCTTTTTAGATGGTCCCAGATTTTTTTTGTGTAACTCGTTGTACTAGCGAATTACAGATTATTTTTTCTTTAAGCCGGGCCTCACATCAAAACTCGTTCGCCTGCAACGTGTCGAACACGTTAATGTGACGTCATCGTTATTCACAACATACTGCGTCAATAATTGGAGCTCCGCAGATTGGTCGAATGCGACTTTTTAGTTTGAAAAAAACATCTTATGTTGCATGCTTCTCGGGCTGCGAGTCGAAGACGCCAGGACACATACGAACACCTACGAATTGGTCATTCTTATACCGGCTCGCCAATCGCCGCATCTAAATATATATACGTTTTGAAGGTTACGTGCGACTGTGGCTAGGTAGATATGCCGGGTCTTCATTTGCAATACCAGATCGACGTTCTTCGAAGGCTTGATTTAAATGGCTATGCGGCACCTGAGGCGAGTTTAGATATGAGAACCGGCTTAGACGTAATTGTAACATTGAAATTACATAATTCGAAAAAAAATTCTATGAATTTGGTAGTAGTAAAAACTAAAATATTTTTACCTTCATCAGCAAAACTGTGTCTCTCACCTGAAAAAAATAAAAAAAATCCATTGTTAATATATTATTAATATTATTTTATTAAGGAAAACAGATTGATTATAAATGTGTAAGTATATATATATATATATATATAGATTACAGAGAAGAACATGCAACCAGCAAAATTTCTATATATAAATTTTATTGTAATACAATATAAAGCCTAACAAGATAGACAGTAAGAAGAGAAATAGAAAGAAATTATATAAGAATAACAAAAAAGAAAATTTAAAATTTTAGACAAAACGTCGCTATAGGATTTGTTTCCCGAATAGACCAAATGTCAATTTTACAGGAGATGAAAAACAAATTTCACTGTCGTATATTTTAATATCTGTAGATGTATCAATCATTCTTTCTATACTGTATGATTGCAACATTATCTAAGAATAGATTCCAAGAATAATATACTGGTATAAATCATTAAATGCACAGAAAATGCGTTTTATTTACAAGTTCTCACTGTGGATATTCGGGAAATTTTTAGCGCTCTCTCAGAATAATGGATATTCAGGAAAAAACATGGACGTTCGGGATTTAAGACCGTAGCGTATTGTTGCACGGCCCACAGATTACTGAGTGGTCAAAAAGTACGCGCCTCAAATGTTATATATTTATTTACACGATAATTGTTAATAATTACCTCTACTATTAAAATACTTAATGATCGTAATTACCCAAGTTTGTATGTAATAATAACATGCGGCAATCGCTTTTTCGGTTTTTTTTCGGATTAAGTAATAAAATAGTTTTTAAATAATTAACTATTTTTTTATTGATCGAATAATTCACAAGATTTAAGAATGTACCATTCTAATACTTTTTCCAAAAAAAAAATCTATTTATATAATTATATCTGTATATTATTATATCTATATATTTCTATAATTGACAATTAAACTTATTACAAATCACCAAATAAATATTATATATTTTTAATATTGTAAGGAATAACAACACAAAATAATAGCATGCATAAATTAATTACCATTGGCTGCTAATATTAGGTAGGTACCAATATCCTAAGTATATAATATCCACCAAATAAATAGTTACTAACATACATATTAAATTAAAATAACTATCAGCGCATTCAAAAATAAATAATAGAATCGCCTTTATTTTCATAGAAATACCTAGATTAAAAGTAAAATAAAGACAAACAATGTTTGATTAATAATAATTATTTTTTACGTCATAGTAGTTGCCGGGTCATACTGTAGAATTCATATAACCGTTGGGATTTTGTGTCATTTATCAAAACAAAATGCAGTTATTTAGGTTAAAATACTCACTTCCACAACTCTACTGTAAGTTCAGGGCGAACTGGTGATGTATCAGCTATGAATGATCTCTTCAAATTAGATGAATTCACTATTAAAACAATAGTAACGTTAAAAACAATATCAATAAGACGAAATTTGAAAGAAGTCACCGGACGGCCGAAAAATATGAAAGTGGGCGTGATTGTTTTAGAGCTAGACAGCGTGAATGTGGGAGCGAGATGCACGGCGTGAGCGCGGTTTGATTGGCTAAAGTCATATTCGGGAAATAAACACTCAGCCAGAGATATATTTCGACCGAAATTAACTTGGATATTCAGGTACGAATAGTTGGACATTCGGGAGAACACCACGGAGTAATTGTAACTTAACATGGCGTATTCGGGTTTTTAAAAAAAATATCTCTGTTCCTAGATAAAAATATATTGTTTTTATAAATGATTTCGGTAAAGTTCGATAAAAGAAATTGAACTGCATTAAAATGTCGATTTCGACAAAAATGGATATTCGGGAAACAAATTCTATAGCGACGAAAAGGGTGCCATTTTATAATATAATATGAATGTTATACCTATGAGTAATATAAGATAGAACACAAAAGAGAATAATAAGGAAAAAGAAAATACATTTTAAAATTGATTATAAATTTTGGAAATAGCGCGTTTAAATAAATCAGATGATATGTTGAATGGATCAACGGCGGAGAAATAATTCTATTAATTTAAATAAGAGCGCCGAATTTTAGTTTAAAATTAGAATCACTACGACTGACATGGTACAAAGCTTGGTTTCGCGTAAATCTTGATGGAAACCCACCCTTTGGAGTAAGTTTGGCGAGTCATATTATATTATAATATCATATATATAAAATATATGTGTAAACGTTTACTAATGCTGTAGATATATATAATATTATTTTAAAGAAATATCTTTATTGAATGAGCAACATTTAGGTCATATTCCATATTTCTACGGTTGAAAAAAATATTAAAATTTTCCTGGCATATACAAGTTTAATAAGATATTTTCATATATTATAATATAATATAGCACTCGCATATTTCCCTTGTGACTCAGCTTTCACTTTCATATGTTGAACATATGCACAGCTACTTTATTACATTCCCATTGTCTTCCAGCTTACGGACAATAACACGTTATAAAATGCAGTGGTTGGAAATAAGATGCAAAAGTTTTCATGGTGAAATTTCATGCACTAAAAACCAAGTATGCACTTAAAGTTTTATTGTTTTCAAACCGCTCTGATCAGAGAAATATCATTTATTATATTTAATTCAATATACGGCCAATCTAATGGTAGATACTTATTGTAATATTTTATTTTTCATATTGACATAAGAGATTTATAGTGCCTGTATACGTGCATGAGTTTTCTTGCACCAATAGTGTGTACACCCACGTAACACCCACGGTGGTCGCGCGGCTTGAGCGTTGGACTATCACGCCGTGGGTCTCAGGTTTGAATCCTGGGTCTGGCAAGTACACATATTGTTTTTCAATTTGTGTGTGAGTCAGGGTATGGACCTAATAGGTTAAACAAGTGGCTGACATCCATTTCTCGTAAAAAAAAAATCGGTTAATACAAACCTCAACTCTGTGGAGGCCTATATGATCCTATTAGGATCGGAAATGGTCGGAAATGGTCGGAAATAGTGTGTATTTTAAACTATCACGATAATAATAGTTTAAATATTGTTTGTTGTTTCTGTAATATCATTCTTCAAGAGTAAGCGAGACGTGATGCTGTCATCGTATAGTGCTATTTGACAGATTCAGACAGGTTCGGACAAAAAGTACGTAAATGTCTTAATATTCTATGCGGTGTAGTTTGTATTTCTTCCGGCAGGTTTGCAACTATCGTTCTATTGCGCATGCGCACTCACCAATAAGTATTGCGTGAAAATTCAATGCTTCCGAACATGTTTTAACCATGCATGCAATCTTGCAATTTACACGATAATACGTATTTACACGTGCATTTTCTTATTATGGCCGCAAGAATACGTACTATAAGCAGTGAATCCATGCACGTGTAAACGGGGTATTATATATTTGTATGTTAAAATATAATCATTCAATGACCAGATAAAGTTTAAATCGGAATTTATTCTGCCCTGCTAAGTAAAAAGAGAGTGTTTTCAGTTGTAGTAATATGAGAATCCAAGTTTGAAACTACCCTTTCTATAATATAATGTTAAATTATTGGATTTTATTTTCATAATAATAGGTATAGGTATATATTTTTTATAGAAGTATATCTTTTATTTTTTATCTTTTCTGTCATAAAAAAAGAATTAAAATTTAAAGGACACATTGATTCTGCTGAAAAATATAATCAGTAATAATTTAACCATTAATGTGTAATCAAACATACTATTTGATGTCAAGGCTTTTCATTTTCATTTAATATTCAAATTTTGTTTTCGTATCGCAATGTATAATTAGGGCAGCTATTTTTTGGTGCTGATGATTCACATGATCGATTCGTTGCCGATTATCTGCAGTGAGATGTTGTGTATATTTTTGTTCGCCAAGAGAGCAATAAGCTTGTAAAAACTTCAACAGAACAAAGAGTTTGTGCGGACACAAAACCACTAACAAAGTTTTTCCTGTGCTGTTACATATTATCTTTTCAATTAATGTAAAAAATTATAATGTAACAACATACAATTATCCTGAAAATAAACTTTGCCATTTTTAAGCAACTATCCGTGTTTTTTATCACCCGAAACGCCATTAATTCTACACCAAACTAAGCAAGAGGGATGCCTAAAGCTCTCTCCTCCCATCTTCGGAGGTGATAATAATAATTCAGACGTAAATAGCAATATAATAGACTAATATAAATGAGATTAGACGTATGTAATATCATTCAAACAATAGGTTGATTCAAACTAATGTATACCATGATGATGGTTATCGTACCAATAATAATTATTTTTAATAGCTGCGAAATTTGTTTACAATCACTTTACAACATGACAAAATATTACACACCTAATCGTGGCAACTTACTCCGCACTCCAGGCAGTAAGTTGCAGGCACTTTCTCCAGCGGAAGTTGTATTGTAAATACATAGGTACATATCCAAGATAGGTCGGATTATATCTTAAGCGGGGCAATCGCGGGCGTCGCTCGGATGTAATGGCCTGCGCCGCGACGCCTTTCACCATGAGCGCCGTGAGGTAAAATTGGATTAAATATTTATTCAGCAAATTAGTGCTGTGTCGCCTATGGCAGTAATTTTATTAAACTCTCTACTTACCAACGTTCCTTCCCGTCTACATAATTTTGGTTTTTCATGGCTATACGTAAGGCATATAATATATGTTATAATATATTTGTTGCATCTATATTAAATAGCAGTGGCGAAGGGTGGAGGTAGGCTGTTAAAGTCCGACATAAATAGTGCACACTAAATCCTGTCAGCTATATGTATTTGCTTTCATTGAATTAAGACTACAATTTACAGCTTGTGTTGGTTAGTTTTGAAAATCCAATCAAACCCTACGAAAAAAAACTCATAAAAGATAGTATTAAAAACATATTCGTATATATGTAAAATATTTAAAATTATGCCATTAAATCATACATAATTTTATATATTTTACGCGTTACAAATACCCGAGTTCGTGAGCAGACACAACAGCCTTCGGTGATTGAAGTTATCACGAAGAGACGATTTACGTAGCTGGGACACGTATTCCGGATGCCGCCAAAAGTGCGGCACTTCGTACCCTTGTGGCACAGCCTCAAGGGTTCCGTCGCCATGGCCGGCACTCCCTCACCCTGCAGCAGTGCTACAAAAGCGACCTACGTGCTACAGATCTGACATGGCGGGAGGCGCAGGAGTTGGCAATGGACCGAGGGAAGTGGCGCCAACTTGTGCTTGCCCTATGCCCCAATGTTGGGACGTAACAGGGTGGAAGAAGAAGAAGAAGATAGATAGAAGAATATTTCTTATCGATTATGGTTTGATATAGCGTCGTCATACAAGAGAAAGTGACCAAGTGCATTTTTTACGAAATTGGTTTTTTTGACTATTTGACATCTTACTAACATAATGGTTGTCTGGGAAAAATTACCAACTGAATTTCACCCTGGAAACATACTATCTCGAATTTATCAAAATGACTATCTGCATTGAAACACATTTTGTTGCCAAGCAAAATTGACTATTGGACACATGGTCATTTCTCTTTGTAATCTTTTACAATAAAAAATGACCAAGTGACAGTTGGGCAGTTTTCCTTGTAGTAGTTATTCTCAACGCCACGAAGTTAGTAATATATTTCTTACGAAACGTTTAACTTTTCAATTTTTTCTCATTGTAAAATGATAAAATTCGTTCATAAAATGAGTTGTAGAAGTAAATTAATGGTGGAAATGTGTCAAAACCAAGACAGAGGTGAGTTGGAATCTATTTTTTTTATCCATTGTATAAACATAAACATCTTCAGAGCTGCTTAATGCCAACAAAATAAAAATAAAAATAGTGAGCCATAATATGCAGTGAATGAGTTAAGAACCAAATGCCGCCTATTCGACGCTTGCATTCTGATGGTGCTCTTTACGGTAGCGAATCATGACACTTCACGAAGGCTCAGAGCAACCTTATACTGAACTTCGAAAAAAGATATTTGTGACGGATACTAGGTGTGCGGTGAGAATGACTTTATGAGCAACGAGCAGATTAAAGAACGCACCAAGCAGCCTCTCTTCAGAGAGTAAAGAGGCGACGTTGGACCAGAATTTCAACCTGGCTTGCCTGTTCTTCAAGCGAACCGGATTCCAGCGTCCTGGAAGGCCGCTAAATACTATATATAAAGTTTATACGGCAAAGCTACGGGATGCTAGTTTGACTTGGAACAATGCAGGAAGACTGGCGAACGACAGAGATTCTTGGAGGCGCCTGGTGTCCATATGCTCTAATTAAAGGGCTGATATGGCCAAAGAAGATCTTAAATTACTTGCTGCCAAAATTATGAAAAATCGATATGATCATGACAGACCAGGACACATTCTCTATAAGTATTCATATAACGACGACTTTCAAACCCTGTCAGTGTTTGGGCGAAGTCAGCCACCACGTTTTCCCCCATTAAAATACTTAGTCAAAGAAGAACTCACTATAACCAGGTTAAAAAGAAGAGCAATTCCTCGTGATTATCATGGATGGTACAGATCACTTGCTGGAAATAACATGCCAGATAGGGCACCAGAATCACACTTGGATTCTGAATCTGAAGCAGAGTAATTTTTTATATTATATCATTTTTATGTATATTTTTGTGACTGTTGTACTTTTTCATGTAAAGCAACTGAGTATAGTTTCCATCGAAAATTAAAAAAAAACGTGTTCTATTTTCGCCATTCTATTCAGAATGCACTAGAAATAAAGTCAATTTGAAAGAAAAATACCTATACTTCATTTTTGTTTCACCTTTATTCCAAGAATGAAAAGTGACCATCTGCAATTTTTCCATTAATTCATGGGTGGTAAAACTGACCAACTTCGTTTTGTGTTTTTAAAATCTAGAACAAAAGTGATTTTTTATAATATTATAATTTCATTTTGAAAGTAAATATCATATCTACACTCACAAAAATAACCAGAAATGTGAATGCAATATAAGGATTTTTTAGATAGATTACAAATGTTAAAATGGCTCTCCTGAACAATTTACTATTTTACACTTGGTCACTTTCTCTTGTATGACGACAATAGGCAAGGATTAATGAATATAAAAAATTAACCAGCATTATGTGTAATATGTATTCTTAATTTTACGAAAACAAATAAGTATGACTGAAAAAGTGTGCACTAGTTTATCGGATTGCCCGTAATATACCAAAACCATTATGGTTTGGTTTAGGCAGACCTCAATTTATTTTTAAAAACTAACCAAGACCACCTGTAAATTATTGTAGTTTTAGTTCAATAAAAACAAATACACACGACTAACATAGTTTTATGTGCACTATTGATGTCGTATCTTAACAACCTACCTCCACCCTTCGCCACTGTTAAATAGGCACTTAAATACATTATTTAATTAGCGATATTAATTTTAACTATACACATATTGCAAAAGTTCTTGATGCCGTCTAGGACTCAAGGCTGTCTAGTCGATTTTATATAAATAGATGGTCGACAATATTAACTATATTTTAAATTACACCTTAGTTGAATAAATGTATTGTTATTAAATTTTGCCGTAATTAATAATAATACCGGTTGCTTAATCCGTAAAGTTCCGCATAGTTGTAGAAGTTTCGTAAAATGCTAAAAAAATGTATCCTAATTTTTGATTAAGTATTTTTTTTCATTGATGATAATATTAGTAATAGTAATATAAGTATAATATTATTATACTGAGTTGATTTTGAATTTAGAATAAGTTGTTCTACTTTTGAATTTTTTGGTGCAGTTAATTTATAAACAGGATATACGGTGAGGCTTCGAGATGCTAGTATTACCTAAACAGTATACTGCCGGGAGCCAGGAATTCTTGGAGGTAGCATATGGTGCCCATAATATAACCAACGTATTTAGTGAAAAGAGAAAAAAATATAACAATGGTGTATTTTGTTTAACTTGGCTATCATTTTCATTTTGACATGTTGTATTATACCTAGATGCAGATATTTTATTATTGAAGAATGTCATTATTTTTCTTTTGTTAATTAAAATAAATGTATCGATCAACGAAGCAACCCTGTGTTTTGCCGGATATTTAAGAAAGTTAAATATCTAAAAAAATCATTATTAATGCCATGACGATCTTTCTAGTGAAAGGCATTATCGATAAAAATTAACATATTTATTCTAAATTAAATCAATATAATAAATATACTTCCAATATTATTGAAGATACATAATTTAAAAACATCTCATGTACCTATATATCTCAATGGCGAAGGGTGACTTTTCGAAAGAGGTAGGCTGTGGGAGTAACCATGCTTGTCAGATATATTTACGGGAAATAAGAAGATAACCGTTGAAATTTCAAAAGCTTAATTGGTTTGCTATAATTAGTTTATAAAAATAAGCAATTGGTTTAAATTACTTATGTATTTTCCTAAACATTTATAAACATGACATACACTCAAAATATATTACCTATCATCTTTGAAAATATCCGTTTTTGTGTATATATTATGTTCCATAAAAAAATATAATTTAACCCGTAAAACTAGACATTTTAAAATACTTCTATATTTAAAACACAGACTTACGTAGACACAATATCAGATATATAAATTGTCTAATGAGTGAACTAATAGATTAATACACATCACGAGATAAATTATTTTATATTTTTAACAACAATCAATACATATTTATGTGATTGAATCCCATACAAATTATTTTTTAAATTATCTTCTTATTAATTATTTTGAATAAATATGCTCTAGCAATGTAAGCGCTAACGAAACAACTTTTAGATTTGTATGCGGGAAAAATACAACACACGACGGGACTTGAACCTGTAACTACTGGATTCGCGCCTATGTGCTTTTTCAATTAATCTACGGGCATTATACTTAATTACGACGAATTTAAGTAGTAGTTCTTACATAAAATGCGTATGAAATTGCAATAATAATGTTGGTTATCGATTTTTGTATATTATTAAATCACGGTCCCTAGTATGTATCAATTAAATGGCTTAATTACTAAACAAAGTTCTCGTCGGGGGTCGTATTTTTTTCTAGTAAGTATATACCTATATAAGTAGGTACATAAGATGTTTTCAAATTATGTATGTACAATATAATTAGAATGATACGTCATCCTCAAATCTTGTGAATTATTTGTTGAATAAAAGACATGGTTTATTAAGTATATATTATAATACTATTATAATAAGCTATGCTTTCTTAAAAAAATCCTAACTGTATTTTTAACAGATTTTATAAAAATATATTTAAATAATTAAAAGGAATAAAAATGTAAGTTTTTACTTTTATATAATTTTTAAAACTTTAACAAATTAACGTAAATTTTCATTTAATTACGATGTCACTAATAACTTATAAGTACTCACCTTTACGTACATATTAAAATATTTCATTAAAAGTTAATATTCCCATAATATTACTCCTCTATTAAAATATAATATTAAAGTTTAAATTCAGAACTCAATCATAATATAATCATGTAAATATTACTCACTAAACAGAATATTTAATTTTACACATACTACATAATTACAGTCGAGTTAAATTATATATTATTATGAATATCCACAAACGATTCGGTAATAATTTATCTTTGACTATCCGACCATAAAAACATTGTTTGAACATCTTATAATTATAACGCTTGTGAAAATTTATCTTCTGTGTTAGTGATAACTCAGTTCACACTATGAATTCAAAGAAATATTATACCAAAAGCATTTATATCGTAGAAAAGCTTTTAACAAAAGCTATTTTATGATATGATTTTAATTATTCCAATCATGGTAATTTATACACACATTTGCTCGTAGCAGTGGAAATAAAAATGATGTGATTCTATTATAGTGATTTTATTTTAGTTTTTAAATTTGAATTGAATTACATTTTGTATGTCTACAACACAGCATAGACTCCTTCAAACCAAACCGCCCTGTACTACACTCGGTCTTAATCAAGCATATCACGAATTCCTACATTTAATGTGAAGCTCAGCAGTTTGGGGACTATGTCAGGTGCAGATACCCAAGTCTAAAGTCACCACGCACTTAAGTATACTTTGACTGAGTTAATTACTGAAGAGATCTACGCGTCCTCAATAAGACGTTGCATTTTTTTTAAAGAAATAAAATTGCCCTTTGTGGCAATCAAGTCGGACGGCCCAATTTGAATATCTCTTTCCTTTCGGAGTACATTTAAGAAACATTTTTTTGTACCTACAATTATATTATTTCCAGACAATATTATGATGTTTACGGCAGATACTGGATTATAATATGTGGTAGTATGAGTTACATGTAAATTTTATACTGTATTACATTTCGACGTATTACAATTTACCATGAGCTGTCGCATCGGAACCAGATGGCCGTGTAGGATTGAGGTACAAAAATACGCGTTATTCGTGAAACATTGTAGACGTTAGTCCATTTTCATTAGATTCAATAAGAATAATAATTTATATTTATTGATTTATTATTTGGTATATTGGATATTACACCCACGATGGCCGCGTGGCTTAAGCGCCGGTTTATAGTGTCGAAGGTTCCAGGTTCGAATCCTGGGTCTGGCGAGTACACATATTGTTTTTCAAATTGTGTATGAGTCAGAGTATGGACCTAATAGGTTGAGCAAGTGGCTGACATCCATTTCACGTAAAAATAAAATCTGTTAATACAAACCTGCACTCTGTGGAGGCCCATATGATCCTATTAGGATTGAACATGGTCAAAAGAAAAAAAATATATTGGTATCAAATATTTCATATATACTTGATACTCCCTGTTTTTTATTTTCAGAATTTTATATAAATATATACGATATGATTGTTTTTTTAATGTGTTGAGAAATTTGAGTGTGTAGACATTCTATCTAAAGATCTACCATCGTAAGTTGGCAGCCGGTCGAATTTGAAACTAAAATTGTCTATCGAGGATAAATTTGTTATAAATGCCATTTAATTTTACAACATGTTTCTGAAATTATGGATAGCATAATATTTGTACAGAAATCTACTACCAATAAAAAATTATAAATTAACATTTTTTTGTTAGTTATGGTAAAATTCTCAATGTCATACTAGTGCCCTCACTGAAATGCCAATTTATGATGGTAGATCTATAGTTCCATTGTTTATCAGTTCTAAATGAAAATATAATGCGCTTACTGAATGGATTAAGTATTTATTAGGTCGTTTTCTTGTTTGTTCGGTGGTTGTTTATCCAGTACAAAGCTTGCAATCGACTTCCCAACTAGCATGATATTTCAAACTTTTAGAATATAACAAAACACGGTGCCAATGCATTTTTTTAATACTTTTAGCCATCTTTAAGTAGAATTGAATCCTTGTTGCAGTTAATTCTGTTTTGTATGAAAAGTTATTTCGGAAGGAATCCGTAAAAAGTAAAACACTATTATTGGTTGCTAGGGGTCTGGAGTCCTAGCAACTAAATTATTAATATATACGTGTGTTACTACGGAAATCAAAATGTTTTTCAAAACATTTCAGTATTCTATATTGGTTTGTTTTTTATTTACTTCATTCAAGTACAAGTTTGAGCATATTGAGCATAATAATTCAAGAGAAAATTTAAAAACGTTGTATATAAAAAGTTCTTTTGATCATGTAATTATTTTGAATTAAGAACAATTTAAAAAATTCATAGTATCTCGAACCAAATTTTTATATACATCTGAAATAGAGTGTATTAGGTTGTTTTAAATAAAATATAAAAGTCACTTTCCATGATCTACGATGTATTAAGTGCTTAACCATCGTATTCTTCTAGTATTAACTAATAAATCTAAGTGATGAGAGTTACTCAATACATAATATTATCAAAGTGGCAGATTACGTTGTTCGAAAATAAATCATTGCTGGATAAATATCACGATGCGTAGTATCCATAGTAACAGAAATCAATATGAAATGTCAAAATGACATTTCAGTATTCTATATTTATTCAGTATTTCTATCAAGTACAATTTTTTTTGATCGTTTAATCTATTCAAGTCATGTTTATACGATTCAACAGAAAATTTAAAAACGTTGTATATAAAAAGTTCTTTTTATCTTGTGATTATTATAATATACGACGGGTTTTTAAAAATAATTAATATGTCAAAATTATTTTAATACTTTGATCCATAACTTAAGTATTAGTTTTTACATTCTGCTATTGTATTAATTTATTATATTAGCAAGAATATTAACTGTGGTCTTTCTCAGCATGCATTTACCATTGATAGCATAGTGCCTGAATATGCCGAAAGGCGAAAAACCGGGTCGCCAAAATGACTAAAATGAAATAGTACATAACTTAACTCTGTTAGAAATTTAAATTGAAATTACATCAAGTCAAGTTACAATCAACGCTATTATAACGCATTATATAAAAATAATTATGTACATAATAAATAATTATTAAATAACTTTAAAATGCGCAGATACACAAGAATGCAAAGTTATGTTCCAATAATATATTTGCCACTATGTCGCTCTATAAAACTTTGTGAAAAAATGCTATAAATACTTGACGATCGGAATTGCAATTATGCAAGCTATTAAAATGACGTCAAAGAAACTCCAAGAGGGACTTCATTAATGCAAAAATAAAAACTAAGCATCCTTTGAGCCGACGGACGTCGCGACGCCTCTGACGGATTTTTATACGTCTATCCATCCCTTATTGAATGGCCTTATACCGTTAATCCCTTGGACATTGGATTTTTCAGCGAGACAGTAGCGTCAACAGTAAGTTTTTATTGAATATAAGCCGAAAGATTTCTTCCAAGTGAATTATAATCTTAGCTCCATGAATTTTGTAAGAATAATTTCAAATGGTTGTATCGTGTAATGGGGTATTATTTTATCTAATATAAAATACCTCGTGTAATTTTGAATGATCACGCTGACTGCAAGTGGCTAACATCAATTTTCTCGCAAAAACAAAAATCTGTCACTTTTTTATTCAAAGAATAATTCACACGATTTAAGAATATAACATTCTAATTATTGAACATACATAATTTTAACACTTCTGAAAAAATATATTATAACCAATAGAAAAAAATCTCGTTGAAAAAAGTAAGACACCCCGCAGGAATCGAAATATAATATATAAATATCCGCAGAAATATTAAAATAAAATGATACATTCTACGCCCCTGATGTTATTGAGTGAACGTTAATTAAAAATTGAAGCGAGAAATCCATTCGTTTCATTGAATGAAAACTTTGTAAGTATCACAGCCGGCAAAGGTGTAAGTACGTTCTTAGTCGGATTGCGATAGTGCCTATCTATATAATTACAATACGTCAACAAAAGCAAATAATAAAAAAATAAAAAAAACATTGCAGTAGTCAAAGCACTAAGTACTCCGCTTGCTAATAATGGACGGGTGGGATTAATCAATGGTATGTTACTGTGATCCACCCTTTTTTACTTGCAGAGAATTCGTCTGGCGGGATACTGGAAAAAACCCCAATTGACTGAAGAGTTAATTTTTTTTTTAACATTTTGTCTTGCTTATATATATAATAATATATCAGTAGTGAAGGATGGAGGTAGGCTGTTAAGATTCGACATAAATAGTGCACACCAAACTTTGTCAGTCAAACTTATTTGTTTTTATAGAACTAAAAGTACAATGTGTAGATAGTGTTTGTTAGATTTTAAAATTAATTTATTAAACCCTGTTCAATCCAAGCCATCTTAGATAATAGTCGAAAATTATTCGTTTATCAATGAAATATCAAAAATGTAAAAAGTGTGTCCAATATTTCCCTCCTACCTATATTGCAAATTATTGTTACAAGTCCAGGTACAACTCAGTTACGGGACATCAGTCGACCGTGATTAATTATAGTATAACCGTTGTTTAAGTAATAATTTAACCGGCACATGGTGTCTTATACACAATACATCTGTACGACCTTCATCATTCGTACAAACCTATCATCATCATTCATATTAATAAGTGTAACCGTGATATCTGCTCTTGTGATTTAACAACCGTAAACGCATACAGGTTGACTCATGAAACGTATACCTTCGAGTGTTATCATTAACCTTAAAACCCCAGTGTATCATGCGAAAGATAGATAGAACCATTTGCATACTAGTGCGCGAATGCATGAACCGGGACCTGCTGACAGCCAAACAACATCAAGGTTAGTGCTTTGATCGACTCCCATTTAAACTGCCCTCTCACAGCATCCACATCCTCAAATATTCTAAATTATAGGACACAAAAGCATAATCATGAAAATCAAATACATTAAACAGTTAAATAAAATAATTATTATTACAATAAAAAAAATGTTATTGATATACGTAAAGAACAAAAAATAATATTATACTTGAAGAAAACACAGGCAATATAACAAAATACAGTTATGCAATTATTATGAATGGACAGTTTTGGAACATCTCATTTAAAAAAAAAACAATAAAACAAAACGGTTCCACTGCGTTACATGATTCATGATTCAAAGTGGGGCAATTTGACCAGTGATTATTATAAACAATCGTATTTTATCTCTTAGTTATATTAAATTTCGAGAAACGTTATCTAAGATAGCTGATATATTTATTTTGTAAATTATACAGAGTGAATAAAGTAGTTACCTAATAAATAATTTAATGTGTTAATATTAGGAAATGTTAAACAATACTTATATATTTTTAAAATGATTACGTAAATGGATGAAGATTATAAATGGTCTTCTAAGAACTTTCTCAGCCTTATTTTCTTTATAAACTATGTAAAATACCACAAGCATCAGCTATTATGACATGTAAATGGCAGAATATGTCTAAACCATGTCGTCCCCATACTACATTTAACTACCATACCATATACTGGCTTATTTTAACTTTTCCAAGACCGACATACCGTCGCTATAGGATTTGTTTCCCGAATAGACCAAATGTCAATTTTTCAGGAGACGAAAAACAAATTTCATTGTCGTATATTGAAATATCAGTAGATGTATCAATCATTTTTTCTACACTGTATGATTGCAACATTATCTAAGAATAGATTCCAAGAATAATATACTGGTATAAATCAGTAAATGCACAGAAAATGCGTTTTATTTACAAGTACTCGTTGTGGATATTCGGGAAATTTTTAGCGCTCTCTCAGAATAATGGATATTCGGGATAAAACATGGACGTTCGGGACTTAAGACCGTAGCGTATTGCTGCACGGCCCACGGATTACTGAGTGGTTAAAAAGTACGCACCTCAAATGTTATATTTATTTACACGATAATTGGTAATGATTACTTTTACTATTTAAATACCTAATGATCGTAATAACCCAAATTCGTAGGTAATAATAACATGCGGCATTCGCTTTTTTCGGTTTTTTTCGTAATAAGTAATAAAATAGTTTTTAATAATCTTTTTTTTTTATTCAACGAATAATTCACAAGATTTAAGAATGTACCATTCTAATTATTGAACATACATAATTTTGAAAACCACTTCTGAGAAAATATATTAAAACCAATAGAAAAAATCTTTTTGAAAAAAGTAAGACACCCGGCAGGAATCGTCCCTGCATCTCCTGGGCTTACGACCAAGTCCACGAATTATCCACTATGCTACGAGGTGACATACTTATGACGACAAACTTTTGGCCTGTTAATACCTGCTCATCAGTATTCTTCAAAATCAAGCGACTATTGGCGATCGGTTTTTGTTTATTAAATAAAAGTAGGTATCTACTACTTCAATTACTAACCGACGTCACGTATTTCTCCAATATTTTATGATGGTACTTACTCGTACTTGCTAACAATTTTATATTAATACTTTTTCAAAAAAAAAAAAAAAAACTATGTAAATATATCTGTATATGGTATCTACTACTTCAATTACTAACCGACGTCACGGATTTCTCCAATATTTTATGATGGTACTTACTCGTATTTGCTAACAATTTTATATTAAATATATCTGTATATTATCATACCTATATATTTCTATAATTAACAATTAAACTTTTTACAAACCACCAAATAAATATTATATATTTACTATTGGAATGACAACACAAAATAATAGCATCTATAAATTAATTACCATTGGCTGCTAATATTAGGTAGGTACCAATATCCTAAGTATATAATATTCACCAAATAAATAGTTACTAACATACATATTAAATTAAATTAACTATCAGCGCATTCAAAAATAAATCATAGCATCGCCTTTATTTTCATAGAAATACCTAGATTAAAAGTAAAATAAAGACAAACAATGTTTGATTAATAATAATTTGAAATAATAATTATTTTTTACGTCATAGTAGTTGCCGGGTCATACTGTAGAATTCATATAACCGTTGGGATTTTGTGTCATTTATCAAAACAAAATGCAGTTATTTAGGTTAAAATACTCACTTCCATAACTTTACTATAAGTTCAGGGCAAATTGGTGATGTATCAGCTATAAACGATCTCTTCAAATTAGATGAATTCACTATTAAAACAATAGTAACTTTAAAAACAATATCAATAAGACGAAATTTGAAAGAGGATTCCAGACGGCCGAAAAATATGAAAGTGGGCGTGATTGTTTTAGAGCTAGACAGCGTGAATGTGGGAGCGAGATGCACGGCGTCAGCGCGGTTTGATTGGCTAAAAGTCATATTCGGGAAATAAAAACTCAGCCAGAGATTTATTTCGACCGAAATTAACTTGGATATTCAGGTACGAATAGTTGGACATTCGGGAGAACAACACGGAGTAATTGTAACTTAACATGGCGTATTCGGGTTTTTCAAAAAAATATCTCTGTTCCTAGATAAAAAAATATTTTTTTTATAAATGATTTCGGTAGAGTTCGATAAAAGAAATTGAACTGCATTAAAATGTCGATTTCGACAAAAATGGATATTCGGGAAACAAATACTATAGCGACGATACTATTAATTTATTAACAATTAAAATAAAACACAATGTGACGTAGTACTAATTACATAATAATTATCACATTAAGACCGTTTTCATTCACTTCAATGATACAATATTGCGACTGTTTAACCTGCAAACCGGCAACTGCATTTGAGAAAACCGTTCAGAAAATTTAAAAAACTTAATAATTTAACTATCAAGCGGAATTTAACAATTCCAAAAATACACTTGGTAACGTTTTTTATTTACAAATAAGCTGCACTATGAATTAATACTCTATTTTAGCTTCATTTTTATGTATAAAGAAAATTTATATAAAGAGCGGAGTTGTGCCATTTACGATATTGGAAATTTGGCACCTTGTTTTGTGTGAAGAACGATAACACATTTATTTATTGATTTAAAAGTTTGAAATTTTGTATTAGCATAGAAAATATGCTTTATAACAAAATGGAGTTAGCTTGTTTTCAGATTAAGTAATCGATTGTCATATTATACAATTTATAGCTTTTTATACTTAACAACTAAAGTCAATATTATGGTATTATAAAAATGTGTTATTTTATTTTATGTATAACTATTTATACGATGCAACTATGCTTTCTTCCCCATCAACTTACTATTCTTCCACGTTTAACGTGGCGTAGCAAATAGAACTGTTCTATAGAGTTGGGCTGAGAGTGTTACAGGAAAAAAATGCTATACCTATATTATGATATGATTTTGTGGAATGATTTGTGATCTGAGATCATAAACAAAAATCACAGACTGACTGTGGTAATCCTCCAAACATCTATCTATTGAAATGATCTAAGAAATTAACCTATGTAGTTGATATAATAATATATGCATTTATCGGTTTTTTTTTTGTGAAATCTGAAACATCAAAACATCTTTCATATGTGTAGAAACGTCTAAAATTAAGCCTCACATATATCTCCCTTACTAACAAGTTGAAATACCTTAAAACTTTTCACCCTAATTTTGAGTATTGCGAGTGCGTTGGGTAGGTACTTTCAGCCTTGAGTGACTGTTCCGCACGCATTTGAAAATATTATTTTCGTTTCATGATTTCAAAAGAAAATTACACAGGAGATTACATTAAGTAAATATTTTTCGCATCTTTAAAATTACTTATGGTAAATATTACTTTAAGAAAGCTTTTTCTGAATTGAAAACGATTTCATTTTAAGAGATAAGGTTAAAAAAAGTTTAATTATCACGAAAATATTTATTTTAGATGATAAAATTGTAAAAACCATTATTATTATTATTATAATTTCAATTTGCAGTAAATTTTTCTACCTAATTCTGGTAACATACTAAACTAAATTCTGGTGACATGGAATCAATAATTCTACAAAGGTGTAAAAAATATCCACATAAGTGTTTTCAACCTCTGCATAAGGCGTTATTTTAATTGAAAACATAATACATGTGGTACAAAATTTTTGGTTTGTCAAAATACACCAAACAAAAGCTGTCATTCTATTACCCCCATTTAACCACCCATTCAGACTCATTTCGCACAGGATAACATTCATTACGATATTCTAAGTTTTGGACAATTTTGTATATATCTAAAATTCAGTAATTCAGATACATTCATTATACTCATCCTTAAGGTGAAGCCTTTACTGAGCCTTTTTTAAAGAGGCACCTAGCGGAAAAATACGAAGCTTGCAATTTGAGACATTTTTTTGATAATTTATAATTTCAACTGTATTAATTAATGAATATGTATCTGAAAACATTAAAAAGAAAAATATTTTTTATTTTAAGTCAAAGATAAACCTACAATTTACGAAGTTATAAAATGTGAATTTAGTGCAGGGTCTCACGTTATTATTACATATTATTTTATAGTCATATTTATTATTAAATTTAGTTTATTAAGTTTTCTATTTTTAAGAGTAGAGATTTTTGACTAATTCATAGTTTTAATATTTTTTACTTTCATTTTAAAAAACATCGATTTTTATAAAAATATAAGTGTGTATAACTTGAAATCCTTTTTATTTATACCAAATCGAGCTTCAATATTGGGACCGTACTTAAATAAGATTTGATATAAATAAAAAGGTTTTCAAGTTATACATATTTATATTTTTATAAAAATCGATGTTTTTAAAATGAAAATAAAAAAATATTAAAACTACGAATTAATCAAAAATCTCTTCTTTTAAAAATAGAAAATTTAATAAACTAAATTTAATAATAAATATGACTATAAAATAATATGTAATAATAACGTGATACCCTGCACTAAATTCACATTTTATAACATTTTTCGTAAATTGTAGGTTTATCTTCTTTGTAAAATATCAAAATATGTCTTAAATTGCAAGCTTCATATTTTTCCGCTAGGTGCCTCTTTAAAAAGGCTCAGTAAAGGCATCACCTTAATTTGACCTGTTTAACTCATGTTTATTTTTATTATTTAGAATCTTTTCCCTTTTCTTTTTACAAATAGTATGCCATGTATTAGAATCGCTTAACCCAATATAAATAACGAAATCAAAAATAATTTATTATTATTATTGACATGTCATCCATTGCAATTTACTATTGAAATTGTAATAAATAATTTGATTGACTTCCTCAAAGTAACACTAACCAAGCGAGTAAATAAAAACACTGTCTTTTCACCGCAAGTATTTTGATATTATTTAAATCAGAGATAAACACAGTGTTGATTAAATTTTTAATTTTTAATTGATTGTCATTTGTTTCGAAAAATAGTGTAAATTCAAAATTATTACAAAATTGTTATGAAATATAATTTAATAATATATTATAAGGCATTCAAATCGCACAAGAAATAATTATGCGCTGAACATGAAAATAATAACTTCCTTGTGACAAGTAATTTTCTTTGTGGCATATTAATTTTACGAGCTTATATATCTAGAAAATAATTGCATATAGTGCACACTATTTTCTACAAAGTTGATGACTAAAACGAGTAGCTTATGATCCATACACACACAAACATTGAAGAAACGTTGCCTGGAAAGCTTCTTAAAACATCCACGTGATATTTATTATACGATGAAGCTTCAAAATGCTAACATGACTTAGAAAGACTCAAAAAGTCGACCAAAATGGATTCTAGAAGAACCTACGTGATGTCAATATGCTAAAATCAAAACTAAGAAAGAAAAACAAGAACCACTGTAAAATATTTTTAACTATATTATAATTGGCATGTCAAATAATCGATTGTTAGTATTAATTAAAAATTACAGAACTTTTCCCGACTGAATTTAATATCCAAATAATAAATCAATGGCTGCTTATAAACGCAGTATTCAAAAAGCCTGAAAGCATGGGTACAAGTTAACTGAAGGAATACATTATGTTACTTTGAAATTTAAGTTAGAACTAAGTCTCCACGCTTACAAAGGGCGTTGCCTAATTACTTAGCAACTGGATTTATGATTGCAATTCGGCGGTGTTGCACGTAAATATGCACCAAGTGTCGTTATAATGTTGCAAGGTGTTTGAATAACACTATTATGCAAATCGTGTAGCAATTATAATCATTAGAATGAGGCATTTTACGGGTTTTGCTGTAATGGAGAAAACTTGTTGTTTAATTATGGCATACTTGAGACGCCTTGCAACACTTTGCGGCATGCAATAGGTATATTAATAATACAAAGATTCTAACATCTTAAAATTAGTTATATGAAAACAAATCATTAGAGTAGGTACCTAATAAAAAAATTGTGGTGCGTTTTAACCAGGGAACTCAAAAATAATGTAACGAGTAAGGAGTAGCAGGTAACCAATCTCGAGTAAGGAAAATCCGGTATAAACTTAAACACGTGTCAAGAATACGTTATACGTCGAATACTGACAACTACTCTCGGTTTATACATTGACGCTCATTTAATATTGGTGTATTACATTATTGCACGTATATAATGCGTGTTTCATTTTCGTAGGACACTCACATATTCAAAATCTTGCATCAAAATGTAGCGAATTGAATATAGCTTATCGGAATTCTATTTATTATCTGTTCTGTGGTTTTAACATAGAATACGTAGCCCGGTCGCACATTGAAAATCGTCTCGATTGGGATAATAGTCATTACTCAAAACTGAGCGCAGCTTGTTACTCTCATATGTGCGTATATCAAGGCCGTGCGAGGACAGTGACGTCACTCGGCAAACCAAAATGAATGACGAATTGTGCTGCATGTTGGGTGAACATAGTTACATGTGCCTCCATAGGTTTTTTTTAAACTAAAATGTTTTATTCCAGCAGTGTGCGAAGCTCCATAAGGTAACGTATGTCTTGTGAATAAAGATAACGTCATATCGTCGTATTCGATACTTTGCAGACATGACGAGTTTAGATGTGAGAGCCGACTTAGGGGTAGAGGTTGAGAAATAAAACGACAGTTACATTCAGTGACTGCGTTAATTTATTGCCGAAGCATGATTTTGTCGAGTACAGACTTGTATGTATGTATAAGTGTATAAGTATAAGGGACCATACCTAAAATAAAATTTGGAAAGCGCTTCAGTGAATATTAATAACCATTTAGTTAAAAATTGTCGCAATTAAGTATGGCTCCTTTAGCATAGTGGTCTATGTGCGTAGGCGCGATACCCGAGAGACGCAAGCTTGATTCCTGCGGGGTGCCTTACTTTTCCAAAAGATTATTTCTATTTTCAAAATTATGTATATAATATGTACATTTAGGATTTTTAGTCCATATTTTATATTAGCTATGTCACCCTATCTCAAGGGGGTTGTCCCCATTTCATTAAAAAGTCTCCCACTTCATACGATGTTAAAAAATATTATCAAAATCAAACGGCAAAGAGAAATAAAACACCATATGGGCGACTGATGAAGTAGACACAGAATGTATCCGATTCGTCAAGGGTGCAAAGGGGATGAGGAAATTAAGCACCTTTGATGCCACCCCCTCGATCTGTTATATTTTTTTTATATACATTTTAAAATATATTTCAAACGTCACACCCTTCTCTTCGAAATTTGAATATTTGATTCGATTAAGGCGCGCAATGATGAGTTGCGATAGAAGTTATTTGAATCATTTTTATGACTCATTTTTGGCACATAGGGATACTTTAAATAGATATGTACACATTAATTAGCGTGCTTAGAGACCAACACACGAATTATATAAGTACAAATATGTTCTTATACTAGACAATATTATGTATATTCTTATTTTAGTGCCGTCTTCTATCGACGGTTGGGGACCAACTTAGTGCACTTCCTACCCTATCTTGGACGCAAACCCCAACGCCTTGGACATAGATCCACTTACAAAGGTAGCTTAGTGATGTAATCTCCTTGTGCCTACGCCTTTGCTACCGCCTACTTATTCATTTTTGAGTATTATAATAATATATTGACAAGTAAGAACTATTTCTTTCCATAGTGAAAATCTACCATTTGACAGTTATCGATCATTTTGTGAAACCATCCATTTCCGATTTGAATTTCATATTTTAAAATGTTGTCAGCACCTTGTGAAAACTTTCATTTTAATTGAATATTATATTATGTTCCCCATTTCTTTCTAGATTTTTTTAGAAGAAATGGATGGTAGATAGCGACATATTATCTCAATTTATTCTATGCCAATTCTCTGAGTCGAAATACATATTGAAAACAATAATAATTAATGAAAGTTTACTAGACATAATTATAGTACATCTATAATACTCTTCTAGTCCTAATTTTTTTAGTTATAAAGTTATTTTTAAATATTTTAATACTATGGCTATATTTTGTCCAAATTTGTAGTATTTATATTATTTGGATAAACAACTGTATGTTTGCATACATTTTTAAGCCCAATTAGTCAAGCAATTTGACCCGACTGTCCACGTAGCTAAAGATAATTTTATTTTAACATGACCAAATTAATGCTGTGAGCTTATATTACGGAGTCATGTTAGGTAAGGTAGGAGATCACAGACATGAAAGGTAGGTGCCTTCGTTACTACCCGGCGAGCAATTACGCACGTTGATTTATTCATGGTGAAAATGAATTTAGAGTCTCTCTGGCACATTCCTCTTTGCGCTACTAACAGCCATGAATTACAGTTAGTCTAATCATTAAATGCATTTATAGAGCTATTTAAAACAATAATTTTGTCTGAAACGCTGGCTATCTCTTTAATTAAGCACCTTTATTATTCAGTAGAAATCTTCTGTTGTATTATAATCAATCTTGTTACTGGTGTGATGTTAATCTTAAAATAATTTCCCAGTAAAGAGTCTTTACCACTGGTAAATCGATGTATTAATTGTCCTTGTTTTTACACTTATTAAATATGTCACTGATCACGTTTTCACATTAGCGATACATAGTACACAATCGACTGATACAAATCATTACTGCGAGCAGTGCTGGCTCAACGACTTTCAATGTGGTGGGATTTAACCATTAATTATTAAATAAAGGAGGCATGTATTTTCAAAGTGAACTTATTCCACTTCAATAAATTTTTGGCAAAAGCCAAAAAATTGTTTACGTTGTTGATGTTACATAAATTACGTTTTTAATTAATAAGTTACTTTTGTACCTAGTACCGATTTTGAAGTTGATTTTTATACTGGATTGATTTCTATTAGGCTCTTCTAAATATAAAAAATACTGGTTCAAAATTGTATCCTTTAAATTCTGGCATTCATAATTTATTTTCGTCAAGTAGTGGAATAAGTTCAATTAGAAAATACACCCCCCCCCCCCTGGGTACATACTTACCTACTTTATATATTATAATAATATGATTTTATCACAGAACAGATAATAAATAGAATACTGATAGGCTATTTTCAATACGCCGCATATTGATGCAGGGTTTTGAATGTGTGAATGTCCTACGAAAATGTAGCACGCATTCTGCACGTACAATAGTGTGTGTAATACACCAACATTAAATGAGCGTAGGTAAATGCATAAACCGAGAGTAGTTTTCAGTATTCGACGTATTTGTATTCTTGACACGTGTGTAAGTTTAACCCAGATTCTTCCTTACTCGAATCGGTTACCTGCTATCGCCTTACCCGTTATGTATTTCAGTTCTCATTATTTCTGAGTTCCCTGGATTTTATCAATGAGGAATGAGTAATTTTTCAGAATAAATAATATGATGATCTGAATGTTTTTAACTTAATCATGTCTTAAAAGCATGCTTAAAAATATTAACTTAATTAATAATGTTAATTAAATTATAGGCTTACCGTTATTGTTAGTATTAAACAATGACATACGGCGAGCGTTTTACTCACCTAGGGGTTATTTGATTCTCTCCCCAGTATGCGTATACTAATGCTAATTTGTACCAAGAACGAGATTTATACCAGGGCGACGAGATGGTACTGAGTGACCCCGGTCAGCCAAAAATAAGACGCCATAGCTTTCTTAATTTATACATAGGTGTCACCGTGAAATAGGGCGTATTTAATTAACTATTAATTTAATACCTAGTTTTTATCACTATGTTATTATATAAATTACAATCATTGCTTTATTTAATTGTATCATAATAATATTAAATATCTCTATAAAATTCCGACGGGTTTAGATGGATAAAATAAATTAAATAGTTAATTTAATCATGTAATCACGTAGGTATATTATGACAATAATTAAAATATCGTACGTGTATTTTTGACATGATAACGATAAGGGGATGGTTCCCACGAACGCTTAAGGTAGAGCGGCCCCTGAATGCGAGGATACAATCTGTGATACATTTTTTCTTTCAATATTCAACACCCGTCACATTATTATCGCGCGACAAATTCTGATATTGCAAGCAATAACAATAAAATTATACGAGCGATAAAAAAGTCTCGCGAATTAGTGTATACGGACTTAAAAAGAGAATTGCGCAACGAAAGTTTACAAGTAGTCCCATTATCTCGCTCTCTCAGCCTTTATGAGCTTTCAGAAGAAACTTTCAACGATCACAATATGATAATGTTGTCGCGATATTGGCACTACATTTCATACGTCTTTTATAACAAACCTATGTTATCGGTTCTCTACACACTCTATTCGTAAAAAACATCTGTGATTTGTTTTTATAGAACTCTAAACTTGAAAAGCAGTGTGATTTTATTTTAACACCTATTAATATATTTTTATTATAATATTGATTGTGGATTCTCAAGTCCCCAGATATAGGCCTTAGAGGGTCGTCATTAAAAGTGAAAAAAATATTGAGAATGATAGAAAGTAATATATTTTTAATCGACATTTTGATGTTTGAATAACAGAATGACACATTTAGACTTCTTTAGAATAATATTATTTTATTTATGCTGTGTACAGTACAGTTGAATAAAACAATTAATGCAATATTTATAACATACTACCCCGTTTACACATGCATTGATTTATAACTGACAGTACGTATTATCGTAGCCATAACAAGAAAATGCACGTGTAAATATATAATATTATCCTGCAAGTTGCAAGATTGCATGCATGAATCAAAAAATTTTGGAAGCTTCTGAACTTTCACGCGACAGTTGGATTTGTTCGATATCTACACTATAAAATGACAGAATTGCGTCTCATCTTGAAGAATGATATTGGTCTTTTACGTGTAAATAGTTATTGTCGCGATAGTTCATTATACACACTATTGCTGCAAGTAAATCTATGCTTATGTACAGGCGCTATAATATTATAAAAGTTAGTATTCATAAGACCACAGGTATTACCACAAATGGTATCATATAATTTGATGTGTGCTTCGGTATGTGACATCTCACATCAGTTTGACGATTATCGGAATGACATGAAGCGAAACTTGAATGGCGTTGATACAATATACGCATTAGTTATCAATTTTGAATAATATTTATTTTAAAATATGTTTCATACGTGAAAAGAAAGGTATTGACTTCGTTATTGGTAGAATAAGTAAATTTACTTGCAAATATTTTCACAAAATATAGCGTTTTTTCCTGCCAATAGATTGTTTTCGTATCCAGTCTGACCATGTTTTTGTCAACGACCGTCAACTCGATGTGGAGTATCTGGGAGTTATGATTGTATTCGGTCAAAATCAAATACCACCTATTCAACGCTTGCATTCTAATGGTGCTGCTTTACGATAGCGAATCATGGCACCTTACGGAGGCTCACAGCAACCGTATACTGAGCTTCGAAAACAGATGTTTGCGATGGATACTGTGGCAACGAATAGATAAGAGAACGCACCAAGCAGAGAGAGAGAGTTAAGAGGCGACGTTAGCTTGACTACATGCTGCGGATTCCAGAATAGAACCTGAACCTGGCTTGCCTGTTTTTCAAGCCGACCGGATTCCGGCGTCCGAACACTGCTAAATACAATATATAGAGTTAATACGGCGGAGCTACGGGATACTGGTCTAACCTGGAACGAAACAAGAAGACTGGCGAGCGTCAGGGATTCTTGGAGGTACCGCGTGGTGTATATGGATATGGCCGAAAAAGAAGATGGCAATAATAATGGCAGATACTCACTCGCCATTTTTTATAATGAAATTTGGATTTTAATATGTAAAAAAATAATACTGCATGCATTTCATTCTCTCTGTGTGCACTGTACTACATATTCTTTTGCCAGGTGTTCCTTTTTCAAATAACCCGTTGAATCAGTTTTATGTTTATCACTATTTGGACTCGATATTATGCTCGTGTCGTATGGCTCGTTTGGAGAAAATTCTCCACTGCTGAAAGTGTTTGTGAATCAAATTTTCAATCGCTTTCGGATATTATTTCGTTTTGCGCTAGTGCAGCTCTTGTTCAATTCAATAAATGATCAGACATATGTATGCTGTATGCAGTAATGTTCGTTTATTTATATTACTATAAAGTTTATATTGGCGCGGTTAGTTATAAGTTATTATAACACAACAGTATCAGCTAAGAAAACGAACAAGAAAGCCGACGACCAACGCCAACGCGAAAATAATTAGTAGAATTATCTAGTACCTATACACGACGAGCATACGGTTTGCTCTCTGTCATAATATTATGAAGGCCGTTGAAGAAACAAGTGCATTTTGATTCACTTTTAAAAATCAACTACGTCGTCAAATAACTGTTATTTTAAAATTCTAACATCGGATTTAAGACATTCTCATGTGATTTATTTTTAAGTTCATATTTTTCAACAAGTTATCTTTATCGGCCGGGGTCGATCCATTGTTGGATGAATGCCTCTTCTAGCTCCCTATTTAAATAAACGTGTCTGTGCGGACGATTTCCTCTAATCTCTGTGTTATAGTAGGTATGTGATATTACATGATGAAATATTTAATTATTTTTTACCCCCTTCCGCTACCCTCATACTCAAATTAAAAAAAATAAGGACTCATGAGCATCCTTATTTTAGATCCAGTTTGGATGAGTTATCAGTAGAATATATAAATATATTTAAATATTATTATGTCAGCTTCACACTGTGATAGAATTAGCATCAATAATATCCAACCAATATTCTTTTATTATTATAAACGTTGATTTTAAATTGTAATTATTTTTTTAACGTTTTTATTAATAACATCTTGGAATAAACAAACGAAGACTATGTTACTGTTGTGAATGAGATGGAAAGCTGATAAATATATATGTATTACTCCCTCTTGTTCTACCATGGTTATCTGAGCATGAACGCGTATTGTCTGAATCCATAGGATTAGTAATTAACGTAGTTCCGAAAATTAGTTTATAGCACAAAAGAGTTAAAATATCATAGAAATGACAAAAAAAATGTTTATGAAACCATTATAATGCAGTCATACGACGTATACGTTAGTTATATTAACACTCCCGTTACTGCAATGTCACCTAAGGTTACGCAGCTGAATAAACTGCAAATATTTCAGTTAATCATCATTACTATTTCGGCTATTAATAGAATTATCAATATTTCATCTAATTAAAATATTATTATTTTCAAAATCGATAGCATTATTATTCAAAAAATACATGATTATTAAATCAAATTTCATTTATCTGTCATAAATTGAACGTAGTTATGCAGAATGTAGCCAGTCCACAATAATTTCGAGTTGAGATAATGGCACTTTAGCAACAACATGATATTAAAAATGTATGTAAAATGTAAAATTGTAAAAAATATTTTATTTCAAAAATGTTTTCTTCGCGGCTTGGCTGTTTTCAGAAGAACGTAGAGAAAACCTTCTCGCATCTGATCTATATCATTTCTCATTTTTTTATTTTTTGTGGACTGGCTACTTCCTGCATAAGTATGTCCAATTATAAATGCACATTGCATACGGAGCGTCGTATTCCATTACTAACAAAATAGATAGATCTACTAGTATAATGTGCGACAAAGAGAGACATACTCAATTGTGATAAAAATATATGAAAGTTCGGGGTGAGATCAAGTTAGTATTATGACTTGTAGGTTAAAAGAATATAATATAAATACTCGTATGATTATAATTAAGTTTTGATACATTATTAATCATTTTATAGATAAAACAAATAGCAAATAATAAAGATGGAACTTTATTATAATTATCTATGTTGCCAAAATAAAAATTTCCTTAGTAACCCATGACGATATCACCGAAACGGACGGAATTTATTAGCGTTGTAAAGGGAAGGTTCGTAAATAAGATCGAACGAATAAGTTCGTTAATAATTGTTAATAACGATGTCCTTGGGTTTTCGTACAAGGTGGTTGTTAGTAATTTTAAGCAATCACAAACACCCAGGCTTTGAGAAAATAATAAATATAGTAAAAATTGTGTCCTCACGGGGATCAAACTCAGAACTCTTGGGTGGAAGGCCAGCGCCTTACGCACTGTACCACGAGAGCCGCCTAATATAAGAAAAACATTACTCTGCCGACAAATGAGCTCAACACGTCATGTTGTAAAATTATTATTGTATATAGTGAATAATAATAAGGTAGTGATAAATATATTTAATAATTAAAAAGATTCTTTTCAATTTCATTTTTATGAATTGGCTCCATTTTATTAGAGGCTGCAGAAATAATCAATGTTAATTTATTGTGTATTTGGGGTAATTTTACAACGTTTTTATTAGGTCGTATTCTTATTTGTCCGGCGGTTGTTTATCCGGTACAAATCTTGCAATCGATTTTTCTCGAACTTTCCGACTAGCTAGATATTTCAAAATTTAATTATATATCAGAACACGATGCCAATGCATTTTTATAATACTTTTAGCCATATTTAATTATAATTGAATTCATTTTCAGTTAATTCTGTTTTGTATGAAAAGTTATTTCGACACCATTATTGGTTGCTAGGGGTCTGGGGTCCAATCAACTAAATTATTAATATGTACGTGCGTTACTATGTAAATCAATATGAATGTAAAAATGACATTTCAGTATTATTTCTATCAAGTACAAATTGTTTTTATCGTTTAAGCTAGTCAAGTCAAGTTTATAATATGATTCAACAAAAAAATTTAAAACGTTCTATATAAAAAGTTCTTTTTATCTTGCAATTATTTGATAATTGATGCGTCTAATTCCAAAAAGCGATAAGTCCACATTTTGGTCAAAATCGAGAAAAAAATACGCACGTATTCTTTGTATAATTTTACACAATATGTATTGATCTATAAATTCCAAAATCCGACATAATCCTACGAAAAAAAATATTTTAAGTCTCGATTTATTACAAAAAGTCCGTATTTCATATTACTTAAAGCTTGGTTGATTTCGCGCGTGTTTAATTCAACCAATAAGGGAACGTTCAATATTGAAAATGGCTGTAGCATCTGGTAAACTCATGACAGTGCCATGGAAATACGTGCCTTATGCGGCATAAATTAAAAAGTGAGGTACAAGTAGCGCTATTTCCAATTTTATTTTGCCTACATTTATTACATTTAAGAGTTTATTGGCTGAAACAAATTGACATTAGGTTCTAATTTTGACATATAATACAAAATCTTACGTTAAAACAAATAATTGAAGCTTGAAACATAAAAACGTTGTTTCCCGAAAATATTGAATTGTGGACTTGTTGCTTTTTGTAATTAGACGCCTCAATTACCTCATGTTTATTTGAATAAGCTTTCTAAGATGGATATCCTCCATCTTAATTAAACAACATTGAGTTAATCTTAAAACGTGACCAGAAATGGGTAGGTGGGGGTGAATCCGATCAGGCAATTCAATCTCGTCGATTTATAAGCCGCTCTTTCGGCAGCGGAATTATTTGCCAGAGCCAAACAGACCCCGCGCCGTGACACATGAAGCGTTGTTAACCCTCGATAAACCTATTCACCCCGGTGAGTATATAGTGACAGCGGGGTGAAAAATGAACCCCGGGCACTGCCTGTGTCAGACGGCAATTTAACCTTCAAATCTTCCCGTTATGATAACGGCAAAACAAACACGCCATCAAGCGAGCTGTAAGTGATCCCCTGTATATTTGCCTCGCTCTATTGTCACGATTGTGCGATATTGTTGTTTATTATTAAAACATTCGGTGAATTTATTATGTTGTGTTTATGAACAGGTGATGAATCACACTGTATATTCGTTTTTTTTCCACCATTTTACTGCACTGTCACTTTGTTGTTTTAGTGAATTTTTGTAGTGTGTTGATTTAATCCAAAAGTAACCATCGATTTTAATTAAATTGTGATTGTGTATTTTGTTTGTTGATTACAATAATATTTTTCAATGCTTTGTTTTGAGTATTGTTATCAAATCAATATTAGGTATTCCAATTTCATGAAAATATTTTTCCTGTTTTATTTACAAAAAAAAAATACCCATATAATATTGAAAAATCAATCATTCGAAAGGTATACCAATATATATATTGAGTCAATTTCCTTTGTTAATACTCTCTTCAAACAATTTGAAATCATGTCCATTTTTCTCCTGGGCACATCTAATTTAAGGTCTAAAATGATTCGGCGCCGCTAAATAATATTAGTAAATAATACAATAATAAAATAAGAAAAATAACAGCACATGAAAGTACACAGAGTGAACTAGGTTCATCCTATCTTAAAAACCTATAAAACAACGTCTACCTTAATTCACCCTCACATAAGTGGAATATATCAATATTCGAAGAGATTTGATTAAATATAGTTATTGCCCTCCCAATTGGCATTACTGATGGCAAGTTAGTTCTGCACCTTGGAAGAACAAACAACGGATCTCCCCGATTTCTAAAATAATTATTACAGACACACGATCTTATACTACCAAGAATGGTAGTTTCCATTTACACCGCGTATAACTTGGAAAAAAATATATATCTAAATAAAGATCCTTTCTTAACTTTAAGCTACAGTTAGTATGTAAGCATACCTAAGAGGAAGTCAGTCGAATAGGGCCACGGATAATATCCATACAACAGAAAGTAAAGGATTCTCAAAAATTTCTTCTGGACCCTCTCCATCATAAGGCTTTAACTGATGCGGGGCCCAGACACTTGACCCACTCTTCTAACTAAAAAGAGAATTTTTAGTACCGTAATATCCGAAAAGACCCGGTAAGTACGCAAGACAAAGCCAAACATTTTTACCGCCTTTTTGATCTAGATTATTGCAGGTCTAAATAATTGAACCCACATATAAAAAAAACTAACTTACAATCCACGGCTTCAGATATAAACTCTCTACCACTACACCATGTAAAAAAGTACATGCTCATAGAAGTACAGCTATATAATTTAAAACCGTATTCATTTTACATACTATATGTAATTATGTATCATTGGTATTTAAAGTACATTTTGTATGTATTTTTAATCCTTCTGATGTGTCACTGTTTTGGATAGATACACTTTTATGACAGTTTAATTAAAGTGGTAACGGAAGTCGTCTCACTGAAATAGAAAATGTACAAATAAAGGTACTCATTTACCCACGCATACCCAGCCAGTAAGCTCTAGCACGCTCCTGGCAGGAAGCCGGGCGGTGTTGCGGCTCCATAGAAACAGACACGCGATTACCGGTAGGGATTACAATACCGGGATTTTTAATTTCTGAAACCTTGAACTTTAAAATTACCGGAAGTTCAAATTTGTACATGATCTGCTCCCCGGTGATGTATAAATACATTATTCTCAACGATAATGCATGACATATGATATATAATATAATATTTAAACTCTGATTATGAGAATTGGTTTTCTATGTAGGTAGATACGTACACCCTGTTTACACGTGCATGGATTTACTACTAACATACGCATTATTGCAGCCAAAACAAGAAAATTCACGAGTAAACACGTATTATCGTGCAATTTGCAAGATTTCATGCATGAATCAAAAAAGTTCTACAGCGTCTGAATCTTTATAAAATACGAACAAGAGGGTTAAAATGGGTTAATCAAAAAACATTGGTTAGAGGCAAAAACAAATTTTATCTCCCTAAAAATTCACGTAAATCTGTTTTAATATGTCATAATAATAAATATAATTTTATGTTTATACAATATTTCTCGGGTTGAGATATTATACTTATTTTCTCAACTGCAATGTTGACTAGGTACATTACTTTAATTATTGATTTACCTATTATATAAACCTTCTCACTACCAGCCATTTTTTATAGTTAGAGACTTGTCTCGTAGGCCACCTATTTTTGGAATAAAATAAATCTCTTAAAAATATTAAATACGAATAGAAATGATAAAATATATTTCTGAATACTTACCAAATAAACATGTTTTTCAAGTATATCGCGAATATTTTTACACTAAATGATAATTATTGTTTAAAAAATAAAATATTTTTTTCAGAAGCTATGACGTTTACAATAACGCACGAGTTAACTCGTCCTTGGCCTGACGCGACATACACGCTTTGACGAGTTAACTTATTTATTACAATGATCAGGTTAAAAGTACTATAAATCTGATGGACCCACTACAATAAAATAATATCTTCTATTTGTTGTATTTTTTTCATAAATACTATATTATTTTCTACCTTAGACTATAGATACATCTACACGCCACCCATTGTATTGCTAAATGAAGCTGCGTGCCGTGCGTTTGGTTTGTGGGTGAGCGAACGCATTCGTATTCAAATGTTCGAGACCATAGACCATTTTGCTAGTGCTCACCCAAAGTGCTCGCACTAGACGCTCAGAATTAAAATATATTTTTCTATTTTTTTACGTTATATAGTATTTTTAAGCGGTCAGAATGCAACCATTAGGTAAAAATATTCATAATTTAAGTTATTTTAAAGAAACACGGTCACTTGATATTAAAATATATAATAATATACAAATAAATTGTCATGAGCATGTATCAACTTACCTATGAAACGAAATGCCATCTTATTGCTTATCAGTACGGCTACCACATTTTAATACAACATAATATAGAACTATCTTTTCTACTTAATTAACTAAAAATATTTACCAGTGACTTTGTTTAATACAAAAATAGCTATTTTAACAACACGGTTATCGACGCTTTTCTACCCTTTTTTCATCTTTTGTATTATAATCAACATTTAAAAAAAATATGACATTGGTCAAAAGGTTGATTTACTCTCTTGCGTTTATTTCTCTGAACGATTTTAATCTTTTAATTGCTTCTGGATACATACATAATATAAAAAGGTAATATTGATTTTAAATCCCGGAATTTAAAAACTTCAAAAATCCCGGTAACAAAATTCTATCCAGAATTCAAACCCCTAATTCTCGCAGTATGCCCCCCGGCGGGCGTAATGACCAGCTCGAGATGGGGAGACGGGGGTTATCCGTACCACTGGGTAGTAGCGGTAGACGTCAATTATCCTCTAAATCGTGATGGATTAACGACGGAGCGAAACTTGGCTTTGAGGAAGCCAAGGTGCAACAGATTGCGTGAGCGGCGGAAACTATCAAAGGAACTGGAGAGTCTTTGAATATAGTGATATCACACTGCATGGCGTTAGCCTTTGTAATCCTGTATTATTGTAAGAGAGTAAAATTACCAAATACTTATATGTATTTTGTAGTTATATGCTGTTACGTCGGGTTACATGTGAATTATACGTAGAATATTTCACCGGGGCACAGTTTGCTGTGAGCTTTCTTATCGGAAAGAGATGTCCGTATTCTATAGGGTCTCCAATTTTCAATGTGAAAAATAATTCAATTTCCATAGTTGATTTTGGCAAAATTCATGAATTCAAGAATGAAAACCTAACCAAACCTCACTTAACAAATAATCCACTATAATATAGGCTATTTTAAAAATTTGTTTGCTGCTGGCTTCCTGTAACGTGTAATGTAAACTGACAAGAACCGTGTTTTATTTAGACATAAATTTTATGTCAGTACTATACGATCCAAAGAGGTTGGACGGACTTTAATATATGGCCATATATTTCTGATACAACATTTTACGTTGAAGTCTAATACGGTGAATTGCATACGTACAAGTTTCCGGACACGGTTACGTCGATGAGGGAGACATTTATTATTAAATTAATTATAGTAAGTGTTACACAAGTAGAAATGTCACAAAAGTGATAACATCTAATTTGTACGAATATACCTATTATGGCCAAAAACATTTGCACCAATGACATTTTAATCGATCAGCATTTCGCCGAGTGGTAATGTGTTCTAAGTTTAAAAAACATGTCATTTATTTGAGATTCAATTGTTCATTTTAGACAGTGATATTCAAATTAGACAACAATTCATTAAAAACATTAATTAATAGTAATTATTCTAGATACTAATGTGTACATACTTATCTGCCTTTAAATTACTTATAATTCAACGTCAGGATCTCGTGTCTTAGGATGGGCTGGGCCCACTTCTATTAGCATTCTATAATACTCAAGGCACGTGGCCACTGGAAGACCCATCCCGCTCATAATCAATAATCAATAATCATAATAATTATATCCACTAAGTCACGCCCATTCGAAAACCACCTGTGGATACAGCAGCTCAAAATAAATATTAGATGAACACCATTAGTTATACCTATGGGCCAGATGTTTATCCGTATCCTCAAAGTGCGGAGTATCAAGGTATGGGGAATATACCGCGAATAGTGAGATATTCCACGGTTGAAGCGACGTGAAGCCACCTGCTCGATTTTCTCAATAACCATGCTCCCTCCCTCTAAAAATCAATAACAAAATATTGAGGGTATTTTTTCAAAATTGAACCCCCCCAAACTATGTTTTTGTGTGCGCCTGAAAATAAACAATTATTGCCCAATTTGTATAATTTACCAAAATATAGAATTGCTTTATTTTCACAAATATCAGTCTAAAATCAATTTATTAATAAATAAATAAATATTAATAATTAGGATTGTAACATTTACATGGAAGAAAGCTCATTATCCTGTTTTTATGTGTCTGTAAATATAAATTTAAATTGTTTTACGAAAACAAAAAAATAAATACACAGGAAGCGATTAAACTCATTTCATCGTTAAATATTAATGAGTTTTTAAATTATATTTAAGGGAACGCCTGCAGTTTTTTTTTGTTAAAAACATACAAATGAAATTAGTTTCCTTCATGTTTACCTGTCGTGTTAACGTTTCTATAAAGGGGAGTAATATGAAATAAACAAATATCTACTTTGGAACATTCAGTTCGTGTCTTATCTGTAATAGGTTTTTTCGTTAGCATTAAAAACATATTTATTCTTCTTGCAAAGTATTCCATAGATACCCGAGAAATTACATCAGTAGGTACAGTGAAGAAAATATATTGTAACAAATATTAATATTAACTTTTGCCAACAATTTATGTAATATTTAAATATAATAATAGATATAATATGGCGATAAACAACTCAATTCGTGTCAGTTGATCGGCGATATTAAATACACTACCGCAATTACAAATTCTTTAACATTCATTTCTCTTAGAGTCCAATTATTTCAAACTCAGTAAATAGCTTACTGCAATTATTATTTCTGCGATATCCATTTTCCCACATAGTCAGCTATATTCGATGACGCAAATTCCATATAGAAAGCTGACTGAATTATAATAATTAATTCTTAAATATTATTTTGATTGTGAGTACGTCAATAGCTGATCATAATTCAGTGGACTTGCCACTCGAATATAAGTAGTTCCTGTCCACCGAATATAAGTCTGATAGTATCTCAGTCTCTCTATGGTCTCCTACAACATCTCATTCTATCGAGATTGGGAGCGTAATATAAGTATTGTAACAAACCTACTGTAACATACTCTTGTACCAACTGTTTACGCTGCAAATAAAACTCGTTCCTTCATCTATCGTAGCAACCACCAAATCTCGACTTCTTCATCCACAGCACTATGACTCCCACGTATAATACATTTAACGAGACAAACTGGCGAGACCCAGATGGCTCAGCTAGTACATTTAATTGTTCTTCTTCGGAACTATGGCATTCAATTAACCGGGAAAAATACTAGCCGGTTAGCGGTTTTTTCCCATAACTAACCGGTAAACCGGTTTAAACCGTCGGAATTTAAAAAAAAATGGATATACGTGAGATTTTAGGAAATTCCATTTACTCCTGACATAGACTAGCTCTGAGCAGTTAGGATTATTAATTAATAATACGGTGGTAATCAAATTTAGTAGGTAGATATTAACATTTTTCGTTGTCATGCCGAACTGCGCAGTTGAAGAACTTTGGGGATATTAAAAGGAATATTGTCATATAAATTTATGAAGAACAATAATTAAGACTATACCCAATTTGAAAGAGTGACATAAACTATTGATTACAAGATTGTGATTCCACGCCGTTTGTCACTGTGGTTGAAACTAAGTTATTACCACGTTTTTATTATCTCGTATTCTTGTCTGTCCAGTACTAATTTTTTCTTGTGTGTCCAGTACATTTTTTTTTCTTGTTTGTCCAAGATTAAGAAGTATTGGGCGATTGAAGATTTTTAACTAATTTCCCGACTAGCTAGACATTTGAAACTTTTAGAATATATCAGAACACGACGACAATGCATTCATTCTTTTAATACTTTTAGCCATTTTTAAGCAGAGTTAAATTCATTTTCAGTTAATTCTGTTTTGTATGGAAAGTTATTATTGTTGGTTGCTAAGTGGGTCCTAGCAACTAAATTATTAATATATACGCGCGTTACTATGGAAATCTATATGAAATGTCAAAATGACATTTCAGTATTCTATATTTATTCAGTATTTCTATCAAGTACAATAAAAAGTTTTTATTAATATATAGAACTGTCAAGTTTATATTATGATTCAATAGAAAATTGAAAAACGTGGTATATATAAGTTCTTTTAATATTGTAATTATTTTTATATAAAATTAGACACAGTATAATATAATCACATATAGGTATTATTTCTGTGACAAATGTGTCGCTCAAACTATGGTAAGCAAAATACGTGTTTTAGAAAGAATATTTACATATTTGTGGTGAATGCACAATAATTGATAACTTATTTTACAAATTAACATGAATTACTAAGTATGTAATGTAACGAAGATTTTTCTATTATAGTTGGGTAGGGTTATTGTATACCGCTAGATTTAAAAAAGGGTTAAAACTATATAAGTATAATACTCAAATAAAAGACAAAAAAATAAAATTCTACATTCATTTTCAGAATTCATTGGTTTTTCTTCTTGGAAAAATTATCTGTAATGGAAGTTGGGATTTGTGCTTTAAATGGGGTTACATGCAATGCGTTGTCATTGGTCAACATTATTTACGGAATGCAGTCACGTTTTTCAATTTCCAAGAAGTGAAATCTATCAACGAAAAGGTTTTCCACGGCTTTGTCATTGGTTATATTATATAATTTAGAAAACGTATGTAATTGTGAAAATGTCTGGAAAATGAAGCAACTCGTAGCAGCACGAATAATTATATCACTATATACAATCATATAAAGCTCAATTAAAATTAATATGAGGTATCCACATCAGTAAAGATAATCTACTCTCAGTTTACATGTTATCAATATGTAATTTTGATACGTGAGAATCCCCGTGGTTATCGCTAAACATATTTTGAGTCTCTATTCCGATGTTGATTAATGTATTATGATATACACGGCCATCTCGCTAATATTGATCTCCCTAGTATGGCTCTTAGGGATAATTAATGTACGTATTGCAAACAAGGTATGAATGATAGATTTGAATCAAATTCCTATACGAGTCTGTCGGATGCACAGTAATACTCAATACTCTGGCAAACGTCGATTCATCTTTACGATGTATGTTATTTTAATGTATTGAATTAGAAATACCCAACTAATTATATTAAAAAGAGCAGTACCTGCTTCCCTTAACACAGTGTCGGCAAACTCATTAGTCAACAGAGCCAAATATCAACAGTACAACGATTGAAATTTCTTTTGAGAGCCTAATTTCTTAAAATTACTATATATGTAGGTACCTACACTGTTAACGTGATATCATTCTTAATAATGATCTTATTTATTGACAACCATGACAATGGCTGACAAACACTTAATGTGAACAATGGCCTTGATCTACTTGAGAAGTTTGCTTGTATGTTGGGCTTGTATGGGAATTTGTATGTTGTTGTTTTTAATAATTTTAGGCACTATTCCAGGTTCTCATCAATAAGACGACTCCTCAATTTACTCTTAATAAGGTTCATGCTTGAAAAAGATTGTTCGCGTGAATATGTAGAACCGGAAAGAGAAAGAACAACAATCGCTAGTTTTTTCAACTGATCATATGAGTCAGGAATATTATTCCAGGTATTAAAAATCATCATGTCTTCCTTCTCCAGATCTTTCAAAGCAAACTATTAAACTTGTGCTGTGAAACATGTTCACATTTGTTTTTCTCCAATATGTCCGTATCAGCACAGAGATTTTCAAATGTAGAGTTCCATAATTCTTTATCCATAACCTTTATCTATAATAGAGTTGATAATCTTAATCACCAATTTCATAACTTTGCAAATATCTGCGCACAAAGCTTTTCTTGACGAATGATGCAGTGGTAAACAAGTATCTCGTGATTTTTTTTTTCATTCAAAATAGCAACAACCCCCTTTCTTACGACGGTCATACTTAACGCGCCACGTCGTCTGTTGAAATTGACACAATTTTATCGAGTGGAATATGATATTTTCCCATACACTCAATTACAGCATTTGCAATATCCTTTCCACGTGTTTGACATTCGAGTGGCAATAATCCTACAAGTTCTACTTTAGGACCTGAAGATGAAATAAATCATACAAAACGTGAAACTTGTGCTGTATCATTTATGTCACAAGACTCATTAACTGCTATTGATAAAGCTGAAACCAATTTAAAATCTTCGATTTGCTGGTTGGTTATATTCAATTTTGACATTTTGACTGTTCTATCTTTCACTATTTTAGCCCGTTTAGTGATCATTTGTGGCAGAGCCACACCCAAGGGGCCAAAGAGCCAGATGTGGCTCGGGAGCCGCGGTTTGCCGACCACTGCGCTTAAGAGATCACCTCTTACAGAAATATCCTGCTAGACTGCTGCCTTCTGGATACCTTAAAACCATCCTCATTTTATAAGTAAAAAGTGTCAGTATTATTTATTATACTTATGTAGATAATTCATTGCAGGCGCACACACAGAAAAGTGATATGAAGAGGTACGTTTCAAAAATTATCCATATTAATTTATTTTTGATTTTTTAAAGCAGCGAGAAGGGGCAGGGTTAACAATCTAGCGGGTGCTACTGGTACCATCTTTCTGGGGACATCCCTTATACTCAGACAATCCGAAATTTGAATCTAGCGTTCAACATTAATTATTAGTCTGCAGGTATAATTACGAGTCATTAATATGATCTTTTGCATTCAAAAGTGGCTATCAAATCTGCGTGGCCGAATGTTTATAATGATAATTGTTACCACACTACATAATTCGTCGTTGTTTTGTAAAAGGGGCGAATCAACCAAAATGATACTGTACAGGAGAAGGATTTTTAACTTTTGACATTTATTTGTTTTTTACCTGTAGATGATTATAAATATCTAACAAGTTTATAATAAAGCTTAGAAAAAATACTGTCATTATAATAGATTTTATTATATAATATTTTAAAAGGCCTAATATGTCACATTTACTTTTTATTTCGTAATTTTAATTAATTTAATTTTAGTCGATTATCGTTTTTAGGTACTTTCCTGTGGAGATAAAAATTCGCCGTTTTTACAAAACAAAGCTAGTAGGGTACATATTGTATTCTTATTAAAATCTCGATTTCGCCAAAATGGTTGATTCGCCCTTTTTACAAAACACCGACGATATCTTGTCTTTTAGATAATATGCCGTGTCAAAAAATTAAGAGAAACGGATGCTTAAGTTGATTGCACCAATTAGTGCGTGACACGTGTCTTTCACTGACAAAGATGTCGTAGAATACCCTAAAAGGCTGCAGTATTTTTATTAGCTTAATGAGAGCTTTTTATGGTAATTTGATAGAATAATTCAGCATTATGGTTTTGTATAAAATGAAATTTTATAATAAATAAAAATGTAGTAAGTACTATATTTTATATACTATATTTCTTTATTCACTTTACAATCCGTCGTGGATCTTGGCAGCCGCAGATAGAGGTAGCATATTTTTTACGATAAATTTTATTGATATCAGCCACTTGCTTAACCTATAAAGTGCATGCCTTTGTGTCCAAAAACACATTGTATTGTCAAAATAGATCGTGAATTTGCTAGACTTACAAAGGGATTACTGAGACCCACGACTTATCAAACCGATATGTGACCACTCGGTCATCATGGGTTTTGGGTTAATTTATATTATTAAATCAATATTTATGTAGTTATTTATTTTATTATATGTAGGTATGTATTATACAGACAGAGAATAATTAATATACTAAACTTGTAGTTCAGTGTCTGTGATCAAGTGATGCTACAAAGCCAAGTTTTGAAACTCATTTGTAACATAATATTATAATATGACATTTTTCTCTGTACCTACAGCTGTTTAGTTAAACAATAATATTTTTATGAAGATTGCAAACCGACGCACTCAAATTTACTATATTTAGTCTTCACGAAAAATAATAATTGAACTAGGTAATAATTTCATTAAGGTATGTAGGTATCTTCTTGAAAGAATTCATTCTAAAAGCTCAAAAAGACCATGAATAATATCTCTCTATATTTAGTTACTATAATATAATGTTTAATGAGTTGCCTACAATATAAATAGGTACTCATCAAAATTAAAAGCATAAAGCTCTACTGCGTTACGTGAATAAAAAGCTTTATTGTGTATAGGTAAATAGCACTCAGTTTTTATATAGTTCGTACAGTTTCCAGTAAAAATATTGCAAAACCAGTAAATTTACATGAAACAATAACAATTCTAAGAATATAGTAAAAAAAACTTAACATATTGTATGTTTGTCATTCCGACAGTAAAAAAATAACAACCACAATGCTAAATTCCTCCGATAAGACATTATTGTGAAACACATAAATACCTCAATACAGTTTGCATACCGCTGTTATTTCACGTAAACAACATAATTACAGGTACAATAATGATATTGCGTGATTTTGCACAACATTTTCCATTGCTTAATGCAGTGGTTCCCAATTCTTTTTCCATATACTAGCTTCTCAGTGCAAAGTGTTTGAAAGAAAAATTAAAATGAATTATTTAAAATAGGTACTGACTAGGGAATCCAATCCCGAGCCAAAATTCTGATCTCGGGATTTCGGGATTACAATTTGACAATCCCGGGGTAGCGAGATTTAAAATAGTAAAGCAAATCATGGTAGTATTTATGGCCTTTCCGCTTCATAAATCTAATTAGTCAGCCAAATATGAAACTGCCGTAAAACGTATGAGATCATGGTGGAATTACTTTGTTAATAGTGTTAAGCATTGTTTTTTCAATCTTTCTCATTTTTATTAATTTATGTGAAAAAATAAAATGAATCGACAACTTACACATGGGTATAAATCAAAATTCATTCAAACTCAGTTTATTTCTAATGTAGTTATTTGTTATTAAAAGTATTTTTTCTGTTATATTTACGTTTTTATTATATTTTCCATAAAAATTGATAAAAAATCAATCCCGAAAGTTTCGGGATTATGTTTAACAATCCCGGGATTCATAGGTATCGAAAATATCTCGGGATCCCGGGATTGGAATCCCTAGTACTGACTCATATTTTGTTGTCTACCATATAAATATATATTTTTAATTGACGCTTGGAAAGTAGCGAAGGCACTTTTCTCATCAGTCTGCATTTATCCATCATTATTTAAAGTCTTCTCCAAGCTGGTTCAAGTCTAGCTGGGCATCATGTATGTATACATAATATATCTGAGATATTTTAAAATTATGTACGTATAATATTAATTAGTATATTATCTTGATTATTGTTTGTGTGGACTATACTTTTTACAGACAATATTTCTATACGTTTTCGTATGTAGTGTTAGTTTGCGATGTTTAACTGTTGTTAAGATGGTTATACACAATAATTACCGTATATTCAGTTACATGAACGTTTTCAGTAAGTGTTTAAATAGGTATCATATAATTTTATGATCGTTATGTTGTATTAGTCCTTCATAATCCCCTGCTACAATTTTATGTATTGTTACTTTAGTATTTACCAGATTCACGTCGTAGCAAAAACTATCAGTTATCAATTGTGTAGGTCTAAGACCTGGTGCCTGTCTAACAGCATGGAAAGAGTGTTGAGCTCATTCGTGCGGAGCATGATACGTTGTATTTTTGAGCCCTCCAATGCCATGCAGTTGAAGTGGAGACGAATATACTATTACGAGCTGACTAATCCATATACAAAGAAACTGGCAAACGAAGACCTGGTTGACATCCTACAAGATGGAGAGATAGTGTCGAGTTGGATTGATGACCTTACGCGTCCTAAATTGGAAAGAAGATATCTGAACGGAGGCCTATTTTAAGACCCATGTAGGTTTTATTTTAGGTTTCCCATACAAAGCAAAAACTAGCGATCTATAAGCTTAAAACGAGCTAGTAGAAAGCTTCATCCATCGGTTGATTGACGCCGGCTCAATAATACAAATAAAAAAACTTTAAAGTTTTGTGTAACCAATGAAATAACTTTGATTTTTTTACATTGAGAAAAATAATACAAAAGTTTTTTTATATCTACATAACGTTGTATACACGGTATATTTATATTGAAATCGGAAAGCTCCCATAGCGTTTCAGAAGCTTGCGTGGCGGTAACTATTGCCATACAGTTCGGAGTTGAAAGCTTTAATTCGCCATAAAAAGCTTAAGCGTACCTATCTCAAGTCATCGACTTTTGATACTGTATATCTGGTTATTTGTTGAATGTTAACTTACTGTTTTAGTGGCATATTACATCTGCGCGCAATATTTGACTGCAGTATTTTTATTGCACGAACGAATCCAACAATCTTTTTGATATGCTTTATTGACAGGAATAAACATAAAATAAAAATGTCGTTACTATTTTAATGGTTAATTTTCTACATGCACAATACCAAATCAGAAATTTTATTGAACATACATAATTTTGAAAAACACTTTCTGAGAAAATATATTATAACCGGGTGGTAAAAATGTAAATAAAAAGTAAGGTGGTATAACGGGGTGGCTTACTTTTTTCAAAAAAGGATTTTTTCTATTAGTTATAATATATTTTCTCAGAAAGTGTTTTTCAAAATTATGTATGTTCAACAATTAGAATGTTACATTCTTAAATCTTATGAATTATTCGTTAAATAAAAGAAATAGTTAATCAGAAATTTTATATTGCACGGATGTATTTCAATTATAAATGTAATTTAAGTTTTATCCCAATCACCTTTTTATCTAGATTCACTGCTAGACGTTGGTTTTTTCTTACTGTCGTATATCTTCTTGGTCTTTCGTTGCCAATTATAATTACGTTAAACTAGATTATCCCATCAATCCAATAGACTAATAGTCACCTTTTATCATGAGTACTGTTATGGAACTGCGAAATCAACGTCATATAAACACCTGTTATATTATTTAAACTGGCTTTATTAAAAGGGTAATTAATATAATATATAATAATATAGTAGATTATTTTTTAGTCGATAACTTGTTAACAGTCTAATTTGACACTGTGATTGAATGCAGTCGATGCGTCTTTTTTAAAGATTGAGTAAAAACTAAATTGCAAAGCTATTTTGATTTTATGTAAAATAAACTTTAATATAACGTATGGTATTCTCAGACGACAATATCCGTTAGAAAGAAGTTTGAAATAATGAGCGAAAAAGATACATTGCAATTCGGCGCGATAAAGTAAATCTTCAGATCTAGAGAAATCAGGCGATTCCAATGATATATATATATATATATATATAACTAAATTTCATCAAAACTGTCACATATTCCCTTTTGCCTTTCATACGTTGATATGTACTTGCATTTCCGTTGAACTAACTTTAATGTTTTAACTTTCGTAAAAGCTTACGGTTTACCGATCATCTTCTCGCCATCTTGTATAAATACATCCTTGGAGATAAATCACCTGACATGATGGTCTTTAAACTTTACAGCTATGACTGACTACTAATCAGGAGTTGCACAGAAGTCAGTCAGTTTAGAATCTGATCAGTTACACAGAAGTCAGTCAGTTGTTTATTTTCCCAAGGTGCAGAACCAACCTGCCACTGGTAATGCCAATTAGGAGGGCGATAAATATGTTTAACGAAATTGCTTCGGGTGTTGATATATTCCACCTACGTGAGAATGAGTTTAGGTGGATGTTGTTTTATAAATTCTTAAAATAGGGTCTGCTTAACTCATTCCGGTGTACTTCCTTGTACCTATCTAATTTATCTACTGATCTATCTCTTTTTTTATGTAATACTGTTTTATATATCTTTGTTTCTAAATGTCATGTTGTGAACGTCTTAAACTTATAATTTGTAATCTCCACAATATGTTAAAAAATAATTTAATTGAAAAAAATTTCTTTGGTAAAGAGATGAAGGAATGATAACAGCAATACACCACATCAGGTTGCTGTCAACCAAAGCCTGATTTCTTTGCCTTCTTCCCTGAGGGACATAACAGTGCGAGAATCTTCTGATACAATAATTATTGACGTCGGTTGTAGAAATAGGAATTATTCTATTTTACCCACGAGTCCAGGGAATGATCCAAAATGACAAATCACGATCGGGGCAGACGATCGGTTTGAAAGTTTTCCAGTGTAATTTGATATGTAAGCCACCAATCGTGATGGGTAATGTCTAAGGTAATTTAAAAATATATAAAATTAAATGACGGAGCCGATCGGAGCGAAGTAAACGTAGAAATAAATAAACATAATATACCTCCATGGCTCCATAATATTTTGCGTGGTAAAGGGATGCAGCAATAACGCTATTAATACTAAAGTAAGATAAAAGAACAGCTATTATAATACACTATAGTAATTTTGATAACAATAATTAACAATCAATCATTTTAGTGGAGGCTTAAGCCGGATTAACACCGTGCGGTCTGGTTGCGCAGTTGCAGCACTGCAGCAGTCAAATGCACTTTATCATATTAATCCTGGTGCAGTATGTAACGCGCTTAACACTCCAAGTACTTACATAATAAATTGTCTACTAAATTTCAACGTTTGTAACTTATATACACAAACATATTATGATATTTTCTGCATCCAATTAAACATTTTTTCCGGTCAGCTAGAGAATTTTTTCAAAAAAATTATATGTACAAAAATAAAATGAGAAAAAATCTCATTATTTTGGAAGGATTACTGTGGATTCAATGTAGGCATTTAGCAACAAAATACAGACATTAGAATTTTTTGAACAAACAAGACTTTCCACACCTCTCCATTTGTTTGTTTCTCTCAGGGCGGAGCGAAGGATGCCCTCAGTCAGCTCCTTTACTTGATCGCTTTAGTACGCCGATACTCTTCTTCTGCTTTGTCTTCCCTGGAAGCCACTTAAAACCACCTGTCTCTCCAGGTTGTTCGGTCACCGCCTATCAACATGTCCAAAAAACTGCAGAATGCTTCTCAGGCATATTGTCAATAGCTTTCACTGCAAGAAATATAAAGTATTCGGCTGCAATACCACAATATCTCGATGGCATCAATTGCCTTCCGCTTTCTTGCTTTCAGTATCCACGAATCGACACCGTATACAAATATGGAGAACACTAATGTTTACTTAAGCATAATTTTTGTGGAAATTGAATTTTCCCGATCCTCCCTTAATGTTAAGACATGTCATTGCATTATTCGCAATCTGTGTGCGTTTTCTTATCTATGTTTTACACCCACCTCTTCCACTAATGGTCAATCTCAGATATACAAATTCGTCCACCGTTTCTAGGTTTCAGAGTAGCCTTGCTGCTGGTAGAAGGTTAGCTCAATCGACAACCATTAACTTGGCTTGAAGGCCGGCCACAGTGACGGAACCTTTTAGGTAATTCCACAAGGGTACCTACGGAGTGTCGCAATCTCTGCCGATATCCGTAATACATGTCCCAGCCACGTGAAGCATCTTTTTGTGATTACTTTAATCATCGAAGGCCACCATCTGATCACAAAATCGAGTGTTTGTAATGCGGTTAAACCAATGTAACCCTAACATTCGGCGGATAAACAACATTGAACACTAAATAATATCCATCGAACTAAAACTTTTGGTACAGTTCGGTTATGAGGAATACAGCGGAAAACACATTTTGGAAATAGCCGATATACTGAATTATTTGTTAGGTTAACCTAACGAAACCTTACCTAACCTAACCTAACCCAACCTAAAATAACCTAAACTAACCCAAACTAACAAATAATCCAATATATATAATAAAATAGCCGATATACTGGATTATTTGTTAGTTTGGGTTAGTTTAGGTTAGGTTGGGTTAAGTTGGGTTAGGTAAGGTTTGGTTAACCTAACAAATAATTCAGTATATCGGCTATTTCCAAAATGTATTTTCCGCTGTATTCCTCATAACCGAACTGTACCTATACATTTCTTTTATAAATAAAAAAGCTTTTTCTACGATATTATTTACAGTACACTCTTTTTGACATAACTATTATAAATTTATAAGACATGGTTTGGTTAGTAAGTCGACGATATGTATATATTTTTAAGACGGTACTTTACTAATAATTGGAAGATATTTTTCGAAAGCTTAAAGTCTGATTTAATTAATGAATTCATTATAAATTACATACTAAAGCAGCAACCTTAAAACTTTAGCTTATTAATTGACAAAAGGAAACACAAATTAAGACTTCGTCAAAATGTTTCCAGTAATAAATTACACATACCTATCTAAGTGAGCAGCCGCACCGTAAATATAATATTAAGTAATAATAATATTTCTGCAAAAGTTTCTCAAACTCCAGTTATTACGACCTTCTGTAAACAGAATATTAAATTTGACGTTAGTCGCTTACTGGTTGCGAATAATTTCAAGTTAATTCGGAAGTTGAACTGTGTAAAAGTGATCAAAAATTCACCCGAAAAGGGATAATTATATTGGTAATTTAACTACACTTCTAATGTTAAAGTTATAGTGACTAGTCACTACCCCAAATCAATAAAACTTTTAGAAACATTTAGGTTAGGTAGTACTATTAAAACCAAGGTTTTATATCGTTATTTTTTTTCGTTCCGGTTTTTGTTCCGGTTTATGTAAAAAATAAATCGCACACTGAGATCTATAAGGTGATAACTGCAATATCATGATTTTGAGTAATTTGAATGTTAAATAATTAACTACAATTTAATTAATTGCAGAAGACTGCTGAAAAATACGGCGCTCTAGCACAATAAATATTGTACCAAAGATGAAATTTAATAATTTTTAGACAAAAGGGCCGCATGTAAGGTAATGACTGTATATAGCTAGTAATACGTATAAAATAACCATGGACACAATTGTGTAGGAGGCCATTGCTTCCAAGTAGCAGTTAATGCCATATAGCATTAAAATAGTTTTTTTTTTCTATCGAACTACATTCATTCATAAGTCATTTTTGGGTTATTTTACAGTTATGACCCTATTGCTCTCAGTGTGCGATATATCGGTTCGGCTAAGGGTCTTCGTTCTGAAAAAATAACGGTTTTTCCGGTGTTTGGTTCAGCTCGAACATTTTTTGGTACTTGTAAACGATACATTTTCAATGTAAAATAATGAAACAATGAAAATAAAACACATCGTAAATATGTCATCGTCATAGATGAGGGTATTGTTTTTCATTTTTCTCAGAGCATGAATGTCGGTTAAATATTTATGATATATATTTTTTAAATAAATTAATAATTAATTGAGTTATTATTTATTTTTGTAAAATTCCATTTTACAAAAAGACAATTTATTATAAATTATGTACAATTCTACAGGTCGGTTTTGAATTCAATCGCTATTTTGATTTTAATAATGGTGTGACAACCGAAACAGCTATCTACTTTAAAAAAAACAACATTTATATAATTTAATATAATTTGTTTCTGAATTTATACAAAATGCCGGAACTTTGAATAATATATAGTCAACGGACGGCAGTAATGCAATGGAAAAAGAAAATGGCCTCAAATGTTTGTAGTTGGGATGTTGTATATTAAAATGCTGTACCTTAGAGCTGAAAGTCTGGAAGTCACATAATTACAATATTTTGCAGGAGGGCAGTTTTAACATACTTAATTGAATCTAGTTAAAATACTCACTCGCATTTGGACTATAATTCCGTATGTTGGACTTCCGCACTTTTTCAATTAATCTTTTTGCTTTAGCAGAAAAAAAATACTTAAATTGGACATCTACTCTTACAGCTCTATCCATTGTTGTAGAAGTAAGTAAGTACTTTGAAAACCATGTGATATTGGACTCCCAAATTTTCAGCATTAAGGGGGGACATGCTTAGCGTAGGTCAAAATGGAGCTTTTATTCTATTTTCAAAGCATGATCCTGGGAATGCTAGAACTAGGGAATGCCAAAATAAATGGCGTATTTCAAAAAAACACTTCCTTATTCTTAGGTCAATAATTATTATAAAGCAATCATTATTCCTAGAATGTTTATCACACTTGAATGGTCAAAGACATAGCTTATAATGTGTATCTTTAGAATTATCTTCAAGTGTGTTAATCTTGCCTATTTTTTGAATAATAAAATGCCTAATTCTTGTCAAATTTTTGGATCACAGAGATTATCAATATATTTTTTTATCGTAAATATTTCACTATAATAATGTCGACATAAATTATACTTATGGTTTTATAAATGCGTTTGAAAATTAATAAATGTAAAAAATCTTACCACTGCACATGCATGTACTGAAATATGACTATATTCCTAAACATTAGAGCGAGGGGTTTAAAAGAATACTATTTTATGTGATAAAAATACTTTATGCAGTCATCAAATGTTTAAAATAAATATAAAGGATAATAAGGCTTCAAAATTATATAAATAGATTACTTCCAACGTTTAAGGAATTTTCAGGATCATGCTTTGAAAATAGAATAAAAGCTCCATTTTGACCGACGCTGAGCACGTCCACCCTTAAGAGAACATGAATACACGTCTGCACACCTAACTCAAAAATGATAAAATTTTGACTTTCGCACTTTTAGCTCTAATGTACATTATGTATTCGATGATATAAAAGTTTTTCTGTGAAAGTATAATATTATTGAAAATAATATGATCCGTGTTACGTATAATAATAATTATCGATCGTATTTAAGAAATTAAAGTAGGTATCTATATTTTTATAAATTATTTATGTGAAAGTTTATTGTTTAAAATTTTGACTTAAGTACCTATAATAATAATATAATAATATAATGACTGTTATTGATTGGTAAGTAATTTTGGTGTAATTGCTTGGATAATGAAAGTCCTTGGTTAGGTACGGGGAATAGCTGAAAGTTACCCCTTTGAAGAGAGTGATAATTATTAACAAACTTCAAAGCGAATAAAAGTTATTAGCGGATCTGTGATTAAAGAAAATTGATAAATTGCTTTAAAAAGCTTCGCAAAATAGTCTGAGGAAATAAAAAATAAAACGCGTTTAAAATTATGCAGCTTTAACGTGCAGCGAATGGCAGTGACGTCGGGCGGCGTCGCGACGCTCGTGCAACTTTCATCCTTTTCCGCGGAAAACATAATTAAGCCTGCGGATAGGCATTCAGAAAAGTGCTTCTTATTTCCATTTAATTATAAGTGGAATGTCGAATGGGAAAAGTTCCATGTTCCGCGGCATTATGATTGCAGAGTGGGGGCGCCAGCTAACGGACGCGTAGCTATGTGCGGCTCGGTCGTGATTTTGAAAAATATTATAAAATGGAATTACATAATTACTTATTTCGCGAGCGTTTCGCGTAGCAGTTTTGTCGTTTGAACGAATTGCTTTTAATGATTATGTTCGTACTGACTCCGCTAATGAATGGGACGTGTTAATGATCATTTTACTTTCGCTAATTGTGACAGTTTTATTTTAAACTTAAGGTAGCAGTTGCGAAGGGTGGAGGTAGGCTGTTAAGATCCGCCATACATAGTGCACATTAAACTTTGTTAGTCATACGTATTTGTTTTTATTGAACTAATACATCAATTTACAGATGGTGTTGGTTAGTTATTAAAAATCAATTAAACCCTGCCTAAAATAAACCATAATAGTTGTGGTATACTTTAGATCAGGGGAGGGCAAACTGCGGCCCCCGGGCCGCATGTGGCCCGCCGGGTATTTTTTTGCGGCCCGCCATCATTAATTATACTTCTGATTACGAATAACTTTTTATATTTTTTTTAAAAAAACATTGACAATAGATTTGAATTTGAAGAATTTGCTGTTTCGTAAATGTATTAGCTCAGTATGTCTTCCTTGCGTCTCGTCTCACACTATGTAATGACTATTTTCTACGATTAACATCGATTTCAATAGATATTGATAGTGTACCGACAGAGCTACAACTTGAGATTATTGATCTACAGTGTGACACTGATTTAAGAGAATTGCATCGTCGTGAAGAAATCTCCAAATTTTACAATGCCCTTAATTCAGACAAATTTGACCGACTTAAACATTATTGCAAGAAAAATGTTCGTTATTTTTGGATCAACCTATATATGTGAACAAACATTTTCGATCATGAACCTCAATAAAAATTATTTACGAGCAAATATCTCCGATGTCCATTTACAAGCAGTTTTGAGAATATCAACTACAAAATTAACACCTGAATTTAAAAAAATGTTCAAAAATGCACAACAGTTTCATTCTTCTCATTTTTTTTGTAATGTTTATTTTTCGTGATAATAAATAGTGTATATCTAAAAATGGTATTTTAATTGCGGCCCGCCGCTCATTTTGAATTCTTGAGTTTGGCCCTCCATCCAAAAAGTTTGCCCCCCCCCTGCTTTAGATGATACGACAAAATTGTGCACTCTTTTTCATTCATACTTGTTTATTTTCGTTGGATTAAGAATACATATTACACGTCATATTGGTGGTTCATTTTTTTTAATTCATCAATCCCTGCCTAAACCAAACAATAATAGATACAAAATATTATTCTATCTATAAAATATCTTAAGTTATGTATGATTTAATTGCATTATTTTAGAAATTTTATAGATATACGAGTATTTTTTGACTATTATTTATTATGGCTTGGTTTCGCAGGGTTTAATTGATTTTTAAAAACTAACCAACCGTCTGTAAAGTCTAGTCTTATTTCAATGAAAACAACTACGTATGATTGACAAGGTTTAGTGTGCACTATTTATTACTGATCTAAACAGCCTACCTCTACCCTTCGACACTGGTAATAGGTATCTTAAGCACCTAGTGACGAAATTTAATTTATGATTTACATATTATATATCATAATAATTAATATTAAAAATATCTGAATTGTAACATTTATTTGGTAAAGCAGTTTATATTCGTGTCTGGAAACTTGTACGTATGCAGTTTGCCGTATCACACTTCACCTTGAAACATTGTTTCGGAAATATATTGCCGTATATTAAAAACTGTAGTACTGACATAAAATTCATGTCTAAATAAAACACGCTTGTCGCTTTATACTTTACAGGAAACCAGCAGCAAATAATTGTTTAAAATAGCCAATATACCGGATTATTTGTTAGGTTAGGTTAAGTTTTTTTTCTTAAATTCATGAATTTTGCCAAAATCAGCTATGAAAATTGAATTAATGTTCATATTGAATCTGATAAAATTGGAGACCGTTTACCTTGTATAAAACACACACAGTTCGCCTTGTAAAGCTCAAGGCGAACTGTGCCACGGTGAAATGTTTTACGTACAATTTACATATTATAACTGTTTATATTATGTCATATACTTTCGTTGTTTTAATTGTAATTGTACCGTAAATTGTACTTAAATGTATGTCTAGTAATTTAGTCTCCTAGTACCTAAGTTAAACTACTAATCTACTCAAATTTTCATATTGAATAAATAGATCACGAGTAAAATAATATTTAAAAACAACTTCATTTATTTATTGAACATACATAATTTTGAAAACAGTCTTCTGATAGTATTATTATAACCTTAAAATATAATATAACCAATAGAAAAAATCTTTTTGAAAAATAAAAAAATTGAAAAGCCGATCGCCAATAGTAGCTCAATTTGGTAAGAGTTTCAGAGAGTATTAAAAGCCATTAGTTAAATTTGTCGTAATTAAGTATGACGCCTTTAGCATATTGGTCTATGTGCATGGGCGTGATACCCGAGAGATGCAGGTGTCTTACTTTTTTCAAAAAGTTTTTTTCTATCGGGTATAATATATTTTTTGTGTTTTCAAAATTATGTAAGTATGTTCAATAATTAGAATCATGACCCCCACAAGGAGGGGGGCTGACAGGGCTCTAGCCTGGGGGCCCGGCGTGGCGAGTCGACCAGATCAGTGAGATAAACACACATCAAAAATTTGCTCGAATAGTAAAAAAGGTCGCCTGCGGCGCTATTTTCCTTCAATAATGTTATTTTTTTTAATTATGTGGGTGTATAGTGCAATTTTTAATTGTGTATCGATACTTGATAACTCCATAATTCAAATGGGTGTATTAAAATATATAAAAAAAAACACTAAATACCTATATGTACAAATAAATTTTACCACGTACACCATTTGGAAAACGCTAATATAGAGCGTCACACAGCCTTTATTCCGCACGATAGGTAGGGGGGTCGCCAAAGATCCTAGCCTGGGGGCCAGCTTCAGGATGTGGGGGGTATGATTAGAATGTTACTATCTTATTTTTTTGTGAATTATTCGTTGAATAAAAAAAATAGTTAATTACTTAATTACGTATATTATAATTCAAGTTAAAAAAATATCTGAATTGTAATAATTTTTATTTGTTCATGCAGTTTACAGTATTTTCTATCGTTTTTTTAAAGGGAATTGTACCGTAAATTGTATATAAATGTATATCCAGTAATTAAATCTTCTAGTATCTATCTGAAATGATACCTAATTTTAAAAATAGTTCAATGTATCTACTAAAATTTTCATATTGAATAGATCACGAGTAAATTAGTAGACTTATTAGTCCTTTTTTTCTATAGAAGAAGTGGACATTTAAAGTATTTTAGTTAAACTAAAAATATGTACATTTATTATAAATAGCGTTATAGATAACAATAATACCTAGTTCTGAATTGGTAATAGGTACAACTCACATATTCACAACTTATACACGAAATTCCTAACAACTGTCCCGCGTGAAATTACATAAGTCCAATTTCCATCGCATCAAATTGTTGCTCAGTTAAAGTTGCATTGTTTACCTCAATCATCCCGCGTGGAGAACATTGTTGCGAAATCTGCTCGGCGCCAACATTCTGCAACACGCAACAAAGTAAGCACCCAGTTACAAGTTGCAACATATACTTATTTCCCCAGACTCCACCACCTAACAATTTACTGCGCACCTGTGTTTGATAGGACACGAATAGTATGATTATTCCACGAGTATAAAGTTTACATTTGCAGAGTGTCGATACTTGCAGCTTTCACTCATCATTTTATGTCCGTAATTAGTTTTCAATTATACTTCAAGAGTATATTAAATTTTAGGACTTGTATTATAATATTAAGAGTCTTTTAATTATTACATTTTGAAAACAGAATGCTTGCATTTATTAGAGTACTATTATCCGTATTTCTTGTACAAAACTTCGTGGTTAAAACTCAGGTCCATATTATTATTATTATTATATACTATTATAACAATATTTTGAAGTGAAGTACTAATGCAATCTGTATCTTAAGAGGAAGTGTAGTGGTATTGGAAATAGGTACCTAGTGACAGAATCTTTTTTTTTTTTGACCATGTCCGATCCTAATAGGATCATATGGGCCTCCACAGGGTAGAAGTTTGTATTAACAGATTTTATTTTTTACGAGAAATGGATGTCAGCCACTTGCTCAACCTATTAGGTCCATATCCTGACTCACACACAAATTAAAAAAACAATATGTGTACTTGCCAGACCCAGGATTCGAACCTGAGACCCACGGCGTGATAGTCCAACGCTTAAGCCACGCGGCCACCATGGGTGTCTAATAAAATAAATAAAAATATTTCTTAAAAAATAAATCCTTTTTATTTATATCAAATTTTATTTAGGTATGGTCTATGATATGATATTGAAGCTCGATTTGATATAAGTAAATAAAAAGGATTTCAACTTATACACATTTTTTATATTTTTATAAAAATATTTTTTATAAAAATATAATAATATATTTAATTATTGGTGAGAATTTAAATATACATACGTAAATAAATAATAATTTAATTGTGCACAATGTTTAAGTATCAAGGCATGATAATTCTCAATCCGCAATAAAAACAGTATGTTAAATAAAAATTGTCCTAATTAGATATGAGTCTCGTAGCATATTTGGTTAATGCACAGATTGACGCAACACCAATGGTTATACGGGTTTAAATCCCGTCGAGGTCAGCGCTCGAAATGGAAAAGTTTACGAACCGAAGCGCTCGACAATTTTTCTGAAGATATTTATTTACAAGTCATCAAATCGTATGTGTATTTTATAAAAATAAGTGTCAGATTTTCTATTCTATGGCCTATCTAGCTCAGATGGTCAACATATTTTTTCCACGAGACGGAGCGATAATTTTACAAATTTCACGAGCCGGAACGGCGCTCCGGTGCGTTCCGTTCCATTTCGAGCCCTGGCCGAGGTTTGTATTTTTTCAAATATTACTTTTTCTGGTGGGTACCTATACATCTGAAATGTTTTCAAGTTATGTACGTTCAATATATAATAATTACAAGATAAAAAGAACTTTTTATATACAACGTTTTTAAATTTTCCGTTGAATTATTATGCTCAATATCCTTAAACTTGTACTTGATATGAAGTAAATAAAAAACAAACAAACAAATATATAATACTGAAATGTCATTTTGACATTTCATTTTGATTTCCATAGTAACGCACGTATATATTAATAATTTAGTTGCTAGGACCACCCCCTTAGCAACCAATAATAGTCTTTTACTTTTTACGGATTTTTCTGAAACAACTTTCCATACAAAGCAGAATTAACTGAAAATGAATTCAATTCTGCTTAAAGATGGGTAAAAGTATTAAAAGAATGCATTGGCATCGTGTTTTGATATATTCTAAAAGTTTCAAATGTCTAGCAAGTTTTCTCTGGGTAGTTAAAAATCGATTGCAAGATTTGTACCGGACAAACAAGAATACGAGCTAATAAAAACGCTGTAAAAATAATAAAACTATAAATTAGTCAAAAACCTCTTAGGCGATGCTTAGAAAACTTAATAAACTAAATTTTAAAAAAAATTGTTACCATAAAATATAATATAATAATAAGATGGGGTCAAGTATGCTAATCACGTGTCACTAGTGTATTCTCTATGATATAAGTGACATGTTTCTTTATTGGCAGTGCAATAATTGATAGAGTTGTTACTAGTTCAGTCAGTCATGTTCAGTTCATATACTGACATATAATAGGATTGCTACAGAGTAGTTAACTTTCAAACTACTTGGCAAGAAGATAGTACTTGTTCCCATATGAACTAACTTAAATGACTTTACGTATAGGTATCGTAGAAAGTGGCGTTACAAACTATGAGATACTTATACAGGTGTAAAGATGGGATGAAAAATATTCTTAATAAGAGTTATTTTTTTTGTAATTATTAATTAGTTAATAACATGTCCTTACTTTTTCGTACAAGGTGGTTGTTTGTAATTTTGAACAATCAAAAACACCTAGGCTTTGAGAAAATCATATAAATATATTGTGTCCTCACCGAGTATCGAACCTAGAGCCAGCGCATTACGCACTGCACCACGAGAGCCGCCCCTCTTAATTAATTGTGTCTATATAACTCAGATATAGGTAGATGTAACAAAGCTTTCGAAACACCATTAACCTGATTAAACGTGTATACCTACATATTATAGCTTTTAATTTGAGCAAGGCCCATTAGATAGATGCAGGCCGTGGCACTTAATTGTGAATTACGATGCTAGTGCTAATATTTTATAATTTTAGAAAGCTATGCGGTAACCTGTTCGCAATAAATTAAAATTTTCGATTGGATGTTTGCATATTATTTCGTTCAAATTATTACCATTTATTACACACAGTGTACTATATATTGCATTCGAAGTATTAGCGATAACTAACACTAAGATCAAAGTTTTTAGTTTTGTGTCACTGTTTGACTACTACAATAGGCTTTGAATTTGAGAATAAACTTTCATTAAAAAATACAGTATTAATGCTTTTGTTTGTCAATAATAATTACTTTGTGTCGATTATTATATTATGTTTATTTAATCTAACATTTAAACACATTAATTTCTAAATTTTCATTACAGTATCTCGACTAGTATTTACGGGTCTAGGACGATTCGGCGCCTGGACAACTGGGAGCCACGCAATCGAATGAATTTCGAAAATAAATAGACGTTCGCGAATTATTATAGTTCGGTATTTTTAAAATACATATTTAATATTTTATTTATATTTCAATTGCTATAATAATATTTAATAATTGGTAAGAATTTAAATATGCACACGTAAATAAATAATAATTTAATTTTGCACAATGTTTAAGTTTCAAAGAGAAGAGAGTTTTTTCATTTTTATAAAAAGCCTCCGGCATGATAATTCTCAATCCGCAATAAAAATCATTATGTTAAATAAAAATTGTCCTAATTAGATAGTAGTCTCGTAGCATATTTGGTTAATGCACAGATTGACGCGACACCAATCACGACTCGTATTTTTTCAAATATTACTTTTTCTGATGTGTACCTATATATCTGAAATGTTTTCAAGTTATGTATGTACAATATATAATGGAATGTTTCATCTTCAAAATATTGTGAATTATTCGTTGACTAAAAGAAAAAAAATAATTAAATTATTAATTTAATAAATTATTAAAAACGTTTTTTTATATTTAAATTACCCGTCAAAAATCAAAGTTAACCGTATTTTATTAGGCTAAAATCCATATCCATTCAGAATACATTAAGAGCAAAATGAATTAATACTGCCAAGTAGTAGTTAGAAACCGATTAAACTTCCTCATCTACTTTATGTATAAAATTGTAACGAACGTATATTTATTTCATTAGACAGTACGGTCAGTGACGTCCCGTGGGGGTAGGCAGATTGAGCGTCGCTTGGGGGCGGTAGTTACCCAAAGGGCGGCAAATCGGGGAGAATCACTAGGTATATAATAAATAGAAAAATTCATTAAAAAATTCAGCTCACTGGTTGGATACAAAATGTATTAATTAGGTACTATACAAGTTATAGCAGGATTTTTTGTCGGGTTCGCGATGTCTAGTTTACTTCCGTTCTCCTTGGACATCCGTTCTTGGTGAACAGCATTGACAAGTGCATACCTAATTTAAAATGTATCCAAATATGTTTGCCAGTCACTCACGAGTTTTGGAAGTTGTCAAGTATATTTTTAAATGTACCTATCTGAAACCGTAGACACGCAATATTGTCTATTGAAGGAGATATGACATTTAAATTAGATTTAATGAAAGACATATTGTTAGTAATGTATCCATACAATACATTTCTTAGATATTGGAATCATGAATGGATGATAAAGTACCTACTCTATAAAAAAAATGTGGCGGCATTTTGGCACTGCCTAGGGGCGGCATTTTGACTAGGGACGTCACTGAGTACGGTGCCCAATAATTATTATCCTGGCGCTATCTCGACCGCGACCCCCAATGCTTTGGACATCTGTAAATAAATTGTATTCTAAGTTCAGAAAAAAACAAATACGAATGACTGACAAAGCTTAATATGCACTATTTTTGTCGGATCTTAACAGCCTACCTCCACCCTTCACCACTGCTACAAACTACTGTACCGCAGGGTTCAAAGATAGCATATTACATTTATATTCACATTTTAGATCGTTACCAAGCACCCATTTTGAATCGACTCTTGAAGAAATACGGCGATATGGTTTAATAGGTGTTGGAAAGTTGTGAAAAGTTTCCAGGCGAAAAGCTCACGACATGCGATGAGAGAAAGTTTCTAATAATCGATCGAAAATCTGCACTATCACTCACTTTTCTTCGTGATAGAACCTACTTAAAGGTACAGTGTGTATCTAATCGAGCGTGACCGGTAGAAACCATAGATTTGAAAGAAACTGTCAAACTTATGACTTCACTAAAAGTTCGCAGTGGGAATTGGAATGGAATGCCCTATTTTGAAATTTCAACAGTTGCACGATACCTGACGTAGAGGCTCGAAGCACTGTATGATTACCATTATAGCGCCTGTACACGTGCATGGATTTATCGGCAGCAATATTACGTATTTTAAACTATCGTGGCAATAACTGTTTACACGTAAAAGTGCTGACTGTCTCTCCAATCTCATTCTTCAATAGTAAGCGAGACGCGATGTTATCATTTTGTGGTACTATTTGACAGGTAGTGAAAATCGGTTAACCTCAAAATGAGTTTAGTTCGTTTTTTTGCCGGTAGGTTCGCCACTATTGTTCTACTGCGCAGGCGCAGATCGAAAAGATCTCTTCTGTCGCAGTAAATTCAGAAGCATTCAAACCCATACATATTCTTGTTATGGCCGCGATTATACTTACTGTCAACAGTAAATCCATGCACGTGTAAACGGATTATTACTTCAAAATAATATTTAGGATTTTGGAGAAAAAATATTTATAATAATAATTTATTTTATATTTCTTGAGGTGTGGGTTAACAAAATCTAGCAGATATCATTGACTAACAGCGTCTCGTCCATAGAGGTATTAAATAAATATAGGGGCAAGGAATTGGCTCTCTCATACATCTGAATGAAGCAGGCCAACAATAGCTGACAACTTATGAGAAATAGCGACGCGATAAAAAAAAACAGGGGATCAAGGAGGATTTACTTTGGTCATTATAGCGTACCCATATAATATAATGTTAACATGGAAATTTTGCCACAAATTGATTACCAGCCCGCCTCACCATAGTTTTTCACCATACTAGCCTGCTTCACCATACTTACATATTATAACCTGCCGCCTCTAGGTCTCGTCGCTTTTCCGGGTATATTATCCATACCCAAACACTCCGCTAGATGAACTAGACTGCAGCAATAACTACGGGTACCTACTCACCTACGAGTTATTGCAAGCTGACGCATCAACAAGTAGTGGTTATCGAGAGTGCGTAACCTAACGGCCATAGTTGTTAGGAACAATAGTGTCCGTTAGTGTAGTTGGTACTATATTGTTTTTGCTGATATGCCACGTCAGAATATTAAAAAAAAAAACAGTTGCTTCTAATTATTTCACTAATAATTAGAAGCAACTATTCATGAGTTTCACTGACACAGGACGTGCGCGTCGTAGAATCCGTTAAGTAAATTATTTAACAGCCAAAATCATGGCTCCCACATCCTGAAGCGGACCCCCAGGCGAGGATTTTTGGCGGCCATCCCTACCTATCGCTACTATCGCTAAGGGCAAAGGCAGTGTGACGCGCAACAGTAGCGTTTTCCATGGTGTATGCGGTACAATTATGGTGTATTTTTAGGTATATTGTGTATTTTTAATATGTACATCTATTTGAATTATGGAGTTGTCGAGACGTGTCGGCACACAGTTAAAAATTACATCGTACAATCAAATATTTTAATTATTAATATTTTTTTTACCACTAGAGCAAAATTGTGGTCTGTGTTTATCTCACTTATCGGTCGACTCGTCACGCCAGGCCCTTCTTGAGCCCGGGCCCCTAGGCTAGTGCCCTGTCAGCCCCCCCCCCCCCTTGTGGTGGCCATGGCCAAAATCATCCAGGCCACGACCTAAGTGAGGAAAAAGAAGAAGTAATAGTCCATTCGTATAATAAATTATATATTTTTCATTCCGGGAGTCCGGACCCGAGACCACCTCTTGTGTACGCGCCAAGTGGCGGATAACTGTTATCAACCACTGAATCTGTTACACTGTTACAGGTGCAGTCATTCGAGTTATTCGTATTGTTTTAACCTCAGAGTAATAATATAAAGAGAGTGTGTATATCAGCTATATAAAGCCGTGTTTCTGTATATAACGCACGGTAGAACCTCCATTTTATTATTATTAACTTAAATATGAAACGTTATACCATCATAATGCTAACCATGTTTTCTACTAAATTAACCAAAAATTATTACCACTTACTTTATATTTAACAGAAAAAAAAATCAGCAAACGCGCTCGCAGTTGTTGAATGAATGGAGTCATTCAAAGCAATTTTTACCGGCAACGCTTACAAAAGTATTTACTTTAGCCGTAAAAATTATATCTTAGTCTAACGCATATTTCCGAGAATATCTTCTTCTTCTTATTGTGCCATCTCCTAGCGGAGGTCGGCCACCATCAAGGCGATCTTATTTTATTGTCTGCTATCCGGAACAGTTCAGTGGAGCTGCACTCGTACCAATCACGGAGGTTCTTAAACCACGAAATGCGGCGCTGTCCTCTGCTACGCTTCCCATTGATCTTTCCTTGAATGACAAGTTGGAGAATGCTGTATTTTTGTCCTCTCATAATGTGGCCGAGGTACTGTAGTTTCCTGGTTTTGATACTACGTAGAACTTCTACCCGAACTTCTACCCTATTCCGAGAATATAAGCGTGCCTAATAAATGCTATCTTATCTCACTCGGGGTAATGGTTCGTTTTTGTTCAGGCTTTGATTTGAAATGAAACCGTTTGAAAAACAATGGCACACTGATACAAATTGATCGTTAAAATATGAAATAGTATAATATTATTATGATTTGGTAAGTTTGGTAAGTTTAATTATTTTCTATCATAGGAATAATAAAATTTATGAAAAGCTCTACGAATAAGTGAAATATTAAAACCGTTATCCCAAAAAAATACCTGAAAAATTTAAAAGGCTATTCCTATCGACTAAAAACGTACGTATTCAAGAAAAGCCTGGTGTGTAATAATAAGTTTATTTAAATAATTGCTACTGCCATCTACTGAAATCGTGATGAACTAAGTCGTGGTTTGCAATATTCGAACATTTAGCAGAGACACACACCGTTTTAACAGATGCCGCTGGCTGCATTTAGCTATAAATTCTATACATTTTATACGGATGCGTATTTCTACGTTCCAGATTTATTGATTTTCGCAGGAGGAAATTCGAGAGTTTGTTATATTGAATGTGATTGCATCCTACAAACATTTCTACGAATCGCCGTGAAATATATGCAATATTATCCAATGCAAAACAATATTTGAATACTGTCAATCGAATGAAATTGCATTGAAATTTTAAAAATATGTTATTATTGAGGTGATAATAATATTATTTTATTCAGTAACTGTTCGACAGCTAAAGGGTGCATTGGCATTGCTTGCAGTGCAGGCGGGATATCATAAGGGGTGGCAAATTAATATTGAAATACAGGAGAGTAAAAAAAAATACAAATTATTTCTACTTTATATTTATGCTTTTTTTCTCTCACGGCGGTTCATTCATAAATTCACAAGGTACGTATCTTGAAATAAATTAAATATAATAAACTGCGTTCGATAATTGAAAACATGTTTTGAGGTTTTCTTATAATGTATATTGCATAGGTTATAACAATGGTTTGCGATATTTTTTGTGATTGTTTATCTAAATATTTTAAATAGGTAATGATTTGTAGTGTATTTGACTAACTATTTGTGTACAATAATTATTGACAACAATTTTGTCTGTTCGCAATAGTCATGTAGCTATGACAATATTTTTGTTTTATAATGTTATTTCCAGTAAACGTCGAACATGCTTGGTGTTCGAAATGGTAAATATATCACGAGGGATACGTTTTGTACATGGTCGCGATAAGCGAAATTTCGCGATCAACGGAGTACTTGAAAAACAAAACAATTTTGAAATATGAAAACATGTTATTATTAATAAATAGCATACGTTTGGTTTCAGTAGTAATAATTGTATGATTTATTTGAACTGTTTCGAGGCACCCTTTTAAATTTTCTGATGGATCTTTTGCGTTATCTGCATTGAATAAAATTGGCCCCTGGGTATACGAAAGGATTCTTTAAATGCTTTATAGAGTAGCTGTCTAATATAATTTTAATATTAATTAATACCAGGGCTCGAAATCGACCAGAGCGCACCGGAGCGCCCTTCGGGTTCGTAAAATTGTCGCTCTGTCTCGTGGAAAAAAATATTTTGACCGTCTGAGCTAGATAGACCATACTATAATAGAAAATCCAACACACCTATTTTTATAAAATACACATCAAATTTGATAAATATGAAAATAATATCTTCAGAAAATATTCGAGCGCTCCCGTTTATAAACTGTTCCATTTCGAGCGCTGATTAATACCTACTATCGACCAAGTAATACTAAAAATCTTTACGTAGTAATTTTTATTTTTATTGTATTAATTTGTTATATAAACTAAAGTTAACTGTATCAATTGAATGTCAGTGCACATTTGCCATTTTTGTGCGTGCGCACAGTGCCTGAAAATGCCTACTGAAATGGAATACTATAAAATTTTATTTAATTATGTACAATTTTAATATTATATTTAAATACACTCATAATTTTGTATACGATAGTAATAACACGGTATTATTTTAATACAATCTTTATATTTTGGTTATAGTAATAATTGTAGCACAACTACCATTTACTATGTAGGTACCAACAAAAGGTTCGTAATATAATAATACAAGGCCTAAGTTTAAATGAAGATTAATGGCGGGAAGAGAATTAAAATGTCTGGGTTTTCAGGCAATGTTTTCAAAATTCAAAACGCGCTTAGAAAATATTATATTATTCTTGGTTTTATAATTTATATAACGATATTTCTTATTATGTTGTAGGCACTATTCACTATTGCGTTGTTATAAATTTAACAAAATACCTCATTCATTACTTATACTGGAAAATCATTACACTTTTTAGATATATATGTACGTAGGTATACAATGGGTATCGTCGATTTATTTTCCGAGATAATTAAAATAAATATTTCATTGTTAGACTATTTTTGCGTTATCGATAGACGATAATTTATGAAACGTCGTTACATTTTCATAACTAAATTAAATCGAGAAATATAATTATATACACTAATAAAATATAAATAGGTTGTTTAATATGGTGGATAATTTACATTTAAATAGAGTTATTTTATAACTTAATCATGTACATAATATTTCTATCAGAATTGGTTGTCTTAAATACATAAATAATAAAAAATAATTTTGTGAAATAATATCAGTCAGGTCTGAGGAGATATACGAAAAATTAAATCCTGACGGCTAAAATTATTAAACATGGAACATGCTTTGCCTACTGATTCTCTGAATGCTGGTTGTCCAAATTAGAAAGAAAATAAAAGAAGCGCTGTTTGCGGCCGGCTGGAGTCTCTCGCGGCCACGCTACTTTTGTGACTTTTTTTTTTCGTTACGCCTGTGCAATTTTTTACTTCCGTTACTTCCAACCCGGGAGGTCAAGACAAAAGCATATTAAATCCATGCTAAAAACATATTACGATTTTCTTTCTATACGTAACTATCTTCATTTTCTACATACAGTTTACCATATTATTGTATTCGAAGATTAAGCAATAACTAGCACTACGAATGAAATTGGCCTGACTATAGAGATCCAACATTGGTTAAACTTTATACTATAAATGAATATGAATATATTAAATGAATAACATTAAAATGGTAACATTGTATTTCCTCATTGTGTAAGTAGGTATAAATATTTGACTATTTTTTATTTCCATATATTACACGGACGATGTTGTGGGTGATTGTTTGTGTTAAAATATTTTATAAGAATATAATATATAGGACTCAAACAATGAGCAGGCAACACCGCCGAAAATAAGATTTATGGAAACGCTCAGATGTTTTTCGTCCACATGTTAACTTTGAAAACAAAGAGAGTCCTTAGCAAACGATGATTTACGCGCTCCACTTGGTGGGATTAGTCCTTCAGGACACATGGAAATAAAAATAAATGAAAAACTTCGCCTCGTTCAGTTGGTACAGTGGGTATGAGGGAATGCGAGGAGAGAGAAAAACCGCAAACGATATCAGTTTCCAATAGTAAGGGGAAAATAGGGTTGTCATATTGTTCAAGGACTTCCCTTATTTATGATATAGGACAAATATATTTGGGAACTAAATAAAAAATAATTGTAGATTTTTTTATAAAGAAGGTAATATAATCTAAGATATATTTAGAGCTAAGTTTATTTGTTGATCTAGTACGATACTAAGATGATCATTATATGGCTTCCACTGTGCGGAAGTTTGTATTAGAAATCGATGTAAGCCATTTGCTTACGGCTATGCCTCAGCTGAGGCATGGTCTAAAAAGATCGTAACTATGCCATGCGCGGATTGAGCTAATGAGGCTTTCCGCACGGAACATAATTTGTCATAAACATTCAACATGCGTCCATTTAGTGTTATGTTTATTGTTATATTAGTAATAATGATAATGCATTCATTGACATGTTTTCTTTTTCGAGTACAGGAATAACATTTTTTAGTCATTTTAACACGATATTACAATATATATATTTAGGTTAGTCAAGTTAAGGTACGTCAATAAATAGCGGAACATAATTTATAGGACATGTCACTCGAATATACGTTCCCAGTCTGTTAGTGTCTCTGTATCGCTCCGTACAACATCTCATTAGACTGAGATTCGGACCTCGGAACAATATCGTAAGTATTGTAATTATAACTACTATAACATACTCTTGTACTGACTGTTTACGCTGCAAATAAAATTCGCTCATCGATCCATCGGAGCAACCACAACATTCTTACTCCCACAGTGATGACCATGGCCCTCACATCTTGAAGCGGGCCCCCAAGCCAGAATGTTTGGCGGGTCCCTACCTATCGCTAAGGGTAAAGGCAGCGTGACGCGCTACAGTAGCGTTTTCTATTGTGTACGCGGTAAAACTAAGGTGTATTTTTAGCGATTTTTTGTATTTTTAATATGTACATCCATTTGAATTACGGAGTTGTCGAGTATTGGGCACACAGTTAAAAATTGCATCGTATAATCAGATATTTTACTTATTAATAGTCACTGAACTAAAATAGCGCCGCAGGCGACAATTTTTACTATTAGAGCAAATTTGTGGTCTGTGTTTATCTCACTTATCGGTCGACTCGTCACGCCGGGCCCGTAGACTAGAGCCCTGTCAGCCCCCCTCGTGGGGGCCATGGTGATGACCCCCACATATTTAATATCTAAATAAACTTCTAAAGATTTATAGATATTATATAATAAACATTCTCTAAAAACCACACGATTGCAATATAATCGTTTATTATGTTTATAGTATATAGTTTTTATTTTTTCAATATTTTGACGTAGCATTTTGATATTTCGTTTGACATGGCTTTAAAAAAATAACTATTTAAATGATACCTACATTATTTTAACTTTCAAATGAATCATTATATTCTGCTTTATGCATTATACTTGTAATATTACTCCAAAAATATTTAGAGACTACATTTTTTCTGCATTTCGGTTATGTTACCTCGTATAGCATTGTAATAAAAATAATATGTTTAAGGTCAATCTCTCAACCCTTGAATACTGCCAAGTGTGCAAACGTACAAAAAAAAATACTTGTGTAGAAACAGCGACACCATGTGATTCTCACACCTCAACAAAACGGAATATTATATTACTCTTCCATTTCCGCAAGGAAAAACATATCCGTTACCTACCGTATTGTTATTTCAATCTACTTCGCGATAGTTTTTCTTGTATTTCCTTAATGTGCTTAAAGCTTATATACTAAAAATATCAGTATACTCAACAAAACATGTTGAAGATTTCATATTTCCATATATTATTATATTCTGTCAGATGATCAATTTTTTGATCTTTAATTTGATCTAAAAGCGAGGGACCAGTGGCGAATGTTGGAGGTAGGCTGTTAAAATCTGTTGTTGTGCGCACGCCCGCGAAGGTTTCTGAATTAGTACAACCATCTTCTTCTATTCGTATGCGTTCTTATACCATTCATCCGATTGCAATGAAACTTTGATCAAGTGTTGTGCTCACGCCCGCAAAGGTTTTTGAATTAGTACAACCATCTTCTTCTATTCATATGCGTTTTTATACCATTCATCCAATTGCAATAAAACTTTGGTGAGTTGTCGTGCGCATGCTCACGAAGATTTCTGAATTAGAAAATCATCATCTTCTTCTATTCGTATGCGTTCCTATACGATTCATCTGATTGCGATGAAACTTTTGTCAGTTGTTGTGCGCATACCTGCGAAGGTTTCTAAATTAGTATTATATAAAATACAAAGTTTTTTGTTTGTTTGTTCCATCCAATTTTGATTTTTTTTTTACTACATATTAATAACGTTAATAACTTTTGCATATTTTGGATTCGTTTTTAATTTAGTGTTCTTTTGTTTGACCTTTATTCCTATTAAAATTATTTTCATATTGCCATATTGTATTACACAGATATTTTAATATTAAAAAAATAATTACCTCTTATTATTTTTAAAATATCTAAGATAAATATAACCACGAAGCGACCCTGTGCGAAGCCGGGTACTTCAGCTAGTAGTTAATAAAAAAATAAATCAACCTTTATGGTGCCATCAAATAAGTTAATTGCACGATACACAGCATCATGAAACATAACATCTGTCCTGCGACGAGGTATCTTGAAGACCGTATAGCTACGAGTGATATTGGTGGGAACATGAAAATTAATATTTGCCAGTATACCTATACGGATTGTAAATGAACCCACGAAGAAGTAAAAAGAAATGCTTTAAAAGAACAATCACTCTTCGGGTAGACAGGGATTGCATTGATAGCATACCCAGAAGAAAACGAGTCGGGAAATTCATTTTATGCACACATGTCATGCTAAAGTTTGTCAGTCATACGTACTTGTTTTCATTGAAATAAGACTACAATTTACAGATGGTGTTAGTTAGTTTTTTTAAATTAGTTCTAAAACCAACTGGATAAACGAACTCATAAAGTACGTGACAGGGAAAAAACTAAGGACGAGAAGAGTGTAGGGTACTTGAGGGGCCTTCGTCCAGCGGTGAATTGACCCTGGCTGATGATTATAGTGATAACATCGACGAGAACTAATTATATTTTTTTAATCAATGCGTATTTACCATTAGTGAGTGTGCATGGTACATAAAGGTGCCAAAACGTCGCTGTAGGATTGGTTTGTCGAATAGACCAAATGTTCAGGAGACGAAAAACCAATTTCATAATCCTATATTTAAATACAAGGAGATATTTAAATTGTTATTTTTACAGCATATGAATGATGTATTTATTACCGTTACAGAGTAATGTAAAGAAAAGGACGTTACTAGTCCATTTATATAAAAAAAAACATTCTGCATTAAAAGGTCGATTTCGACAAAAATGGATATTCGACGAACCAATCATATATCGACGAAAAGATGAAACCCAGATCGCAAAAATTACTTAAATAAAATTTTATAAAACTTAAAAAAGTATCCTTAGTCGATAGTATCAATAAAGATAAACCGCTTATTTTTGGAAGACCAACTAATGACAATAATCATCTTTCTAGATAATGTAGTTTCAACTAAAATATCGTCCATTTATATTTTTAAAACCTGGCCCCCTACAATCTACACGTAATAATATATAGCCCAAGTAAGGATAATATTGTAAGGTCAGTAAAACAATACTGTGTATTTTTAGTGGCTTTTCGTACCGGAAATGAATAGGCCAGACTTTGCGGATATTATGCAAATTTCAACTGTAATCTGAAAATATGGGTCTTCCGCAATATTATGCCAGGCGATTAACCCACGTGCAGTGTTCGAATGATTTGAATATTTCCCGCCAATTTTCCTATTCCTTGCCCAAATGTGAGCATACCAGCCGACCTCCTGCGACCCCCTAACCGTGGAAAACCCGGATTATTACCATATTTTTAGCATGCAGCAGATAATTTATAATCCTCTTACAAAAACCACGTCCCGTCCTTTGTGATTTACACCTTTAACGTATGGGAAGTGACCAGAGACGTGCTGTACATTCGAGATATTATGGACTTTTGTTGCCCAAAAAAAAAGTTATAAGTACCTACATTCAAACTGCACCATAAATCAAAAATTCAGAAGAATATGCCATCTTCTTCGATGTCTTAAGGCTATACCTCAGCTGGGGCACGGTCTAAAACGATCGTGACTACGCGACGCGAAGATTGTGCAAACGACGCCTGCAGAACAAAACATAATTTGTCATAAAAATTCAACATGCGTCCATTGAATATTCTTTTTTTTATTCTATTAGTAACAATAATAATATATTAATTGACATGTTCTCTTTTTCAAGTAAATGGGTAACGTTTTTTAGTCATATTTACACTATTTAAGAATAAATACCCCCGTCGCCACCACGAAAAAATTTGATGTGTTCACAGCTCGACTTTCGCTCTCTGATTGATTACCGGATTTAGAGCTGGAGTAAATCATGCTTTGCCTGATGGAGAATATTATGAAAAAAATATGCAGCCCTTTGCCACTTTATAATAGGTAGTTTTAGAGTAAGGGAGAAATTCGTCCAAAAATCAATCTTGGTTAGAAAATGGTTAATGTTTTAGAGATCAAGAAAGCATACAGTTTAGAAAAACGATGTTAATTTTCGATAATTAAAATCAAGTTACTCGCCCCAGTAAAGCACTAAGCCGGTTCGCACATCAAAAATCATCTCGTTTACAACGTGTCGAATACGTCGATGCGACGTCATCGTTATTCACAAAACACACATTGCCCAATGGAGCTCCGCACATTGGAATGCGACATTTTAGGTTGAAAAAATACATCAAGTGCTACTAGCAACAAATCGCAATGTAACTTGGGCTGTGAGTCAAAGACGCTAGAACGCCTACCGACACCTACGAATTAGCCATTCCTATACCGGCTCGCTGGTCGCCGCATCCCAATATATTCATTTTCGAGAGGTCACGCGCGATTGTCGGTAGGTGCATATGTGCGCTGTCTTCATACTATGCAACATCGGAGCAACATTCCTAGAAGTTTTGATTTATGGCTGTGCGGCAGACGAGGCGCGTGTAAGTGTGAGAGCCGACGAAGTCCAACTGACATTATTTTTCTGTTTCCGGCGCATGAGACTCCGAATTTTGTTCCAGGTAAAATGTTTGTTACTCACTTTATTACTAAAACAATTGTACATTAATAATACTGCTTAAATAAATCATGGTGTTAATATTATTTATCAAATAAGTAACTAACTCCTTGTTATAAGATAGTCAGAAACCGGCACCGGCGTGATCAATTTAGTGAAAGGAGGTCAATTTAGTGGTTACTACTAGGCATAAGTTACTTATATCGAAATCTCCATATTGATAATGAAATCCACACTGTACTTATGTACATAATCATCGTACGTCTATACAATCATATCTCAAAAAGCTTCAGTCTTGTCCCGGTGATGGTTTATTCTTTAATCGTTAAGGTTTTGACTCCGTAGATATCAGTGGCGAAGGCTCCATACTAAGCGATTATTTAAAGCTTACCTTCTATTTTCAAGTATTTAATTTATATAAATAAATATCTATATTGTAGGACATTGTAGGTTATAATAAAAATATTGATTGCCATCTATCGTCGTTATTTATAAGTAGAGCTTTTAATTTAGTCAAGTTTCGAATCAAAAACAAATGACGGAACGTCACACGTGGGTGCTATTTTTAGAATTATTTCAACGATAATCCAAACCGAATTTTCTACCGCAATTCAGTTGCCAAATTCATGCATGTCTGGGTTTTTGTTCGAGACTCGGAAGCGTAAACAGACAAGCTTATTCGAAATGTTGATTTGTTTATTGTCTATGCTTATCTTTAAAAGCAAATAATAAATAATAAGGATGATTAAAAAAAATAATAACTATTGTGTTCGACCACATATAATTTATAAATTGTTATTAAAAATAAATATTGTATTAATTCGCGATTATTATTTAGGTTACTTCAGTCATAGACAAACATAACATGCTATTCACAGTTTATGTCATTTTGACATTTCAAAGCGGTGATAAAGGTTTATTTTATAATACAAAATTCATTGTGTTACCGTGTTTTGAATGTGGATAAATTATCTCATATTGTACCGAAATCATTCGCCAGTGCTTTAAATATATAAGTATTTATTAAATTGTGTAGTGTCCCGGTAGAAAATGTGCGAACGATTGCATTTAAAAATTATCAAAGCTTGACCTTCCAAGAGTTCATTTAGATTTGAATACAGCAAAAAAACTTATATTAGACATTTTCACAACAATTTATATGATACATATTTGTTTTTAACTGGCAGTTATACATTAAACAAACTTTTTTGTAGGCGATGCGTATTGTTTGGTAAAGAAAGTATGCGTGGAATTCTACTGCCATAAGTGATTTAAATAATTTGACAAATTCAGCGGTGAAACCAATGACCAGTGTGTCGTTGTCATTAGTGTGCACCTATTCATCAGTAGTAATATCGTAAGTATTATCTCCCGTAAGTCACCTGACAAGTGTGCTCTTTTTCTCTGATCTCCACAGCTTACCTCTTTCCAAAAGTCACCCTTCGCCACTGGTAGATATAGATAATAATATTTTGTTGAATGTCAGAGTTATTTTGTCACGATTACAGGAAATCTTATTATTTTTCTGTATAATATGATAACTGAGAGACTTTACATAGTTTAATCTGTTAACTGACTTACCTTCAATGTACAGATGGATATATTTAACCTTTTTTAAATTTTATCGTAAGTATAATTATGACTACTCACTTGATCGGTAAAGATTGAATGTGTTTTATACCATCTCTCTTTTAAATATTTATTTGACAATTATTATAGTAAATTAAAATTCGATATCCTTTTATATACATCTTAAATGCACGCAACTGTGTGTAATAGAAACCCCCTAAAACGCGAGAACATTATAACCGCATTGTTACACCATGTGTCATCTGAATAAAAATGACTTATAGCGGGATTTGAACGCAATAATGCTGCATATATTTTGCACGGATTTTTATTTTCCTATAAAACAAACTGGCATACGTTACATTACTACACGTGGCAGAATCTTCAGATTTCTTTTATGGTGTTAATTGTCAATTCGTGGTAAAAATGTAACGTGGTTATAATTAAAATAAAATGCAATTTTATCGTGCTAATGTACTAAGGACAAACTAGTGAAAATGTTCCTCTGAGGGGGACGAAAACGGTCCAGTTATATTTAATTTAGTTCGATGAATTGCGTAAAATGAAATATTCAGAATTTAAAAGAAAACAAAGATATAATTAAACAATAAACAATTGAATGGAAACCATCAAATCTCTATTAAATACTGTTGTGTAATTAAAAAGAATTGAAAAAAGAATTACAACTTTGTAGTTTTTACCATTCCTAATAATCTACTGTTATTTCGAAATACATTTATATATTAAAAGAGTTGTTCTTATACTGGGGATCTATAATTTTTGTATTGTGTTTATACCATTAATAAAAATTGTAAATTAGTTGAAACTATTGCAAAACTTCCTTCATTGTAAACCAAATTACCAAGACATCACGTCAGAACTATTTTACAACGTTTTTCTTAGCTCGTATTCTTATTTGTCCGGTGGTTGTTTGTCCGGTATAAATCTTGCAATCGATTTTTAACTAACTTCCCGACTAGCTAGACATTTGAAACTTTTAGAATATATCAGAAAACGATGCCAATGCATTTTTTTAATACTTTTAGCCATCTTTAAGTAGAATTGAACTCATTTTCAGTTAATTCTGTTTTGTATGAAAAGTTATTTCGACACAATTATTGGTTGCAAGGGGTGTGGGATCCTAGCAACTAAATTATTAATATCTACATGCGTTACTATGGAAATCAATATGACATGTCAAGTACAAATTTTTTTGATCGTGCTAGTCAAGTCAAGTCAAGTTTATATGATTCAACAGAAAATTTAAAAACGTTGTATAAAAAAAGTTCTTTGTATCTTGTAATTATTTTAGTTAGTTGTAGTTAATATAGTTGTGTTTGTATACCTATGTACAATGCGATATGAGTATGGTGTTCTTCAGTATTAAATCGTTACACCAAAACCACAACTAAATTAGGATTGACTATCTCTTGAGATATACAAGTCAACAAGAAAAAAATGCTATTCAATTTAGTTGACATTTAGCAAAAAAAAAAACTGTTATGCGATGAATAAATTAAAATTGAAAATATTATTTAACATTTTGACGAAAAATAATTACTTTTTACCATGCTAATGATGTTAACTTTTCACTGTCAGGTAAATTTTACTAAGTATATACCTCTAGGCTAGCTATTTTTAGAATAAAATAAATCACGGGAGAATTAATGTCAAATACGCATATAATAATTTAAAAACCATACTAAACTGATACATTTCTCTATTTTTTTCGTTAACAATTATTTCGTTATAATAATATTTTTCCGACCATGTCCTATCCTAAGAAGATCATATGGACCTCCACTGAGGTTTGTATGAACAGATTTTTGTTTTTACGATAAACGGAAGTTAGCCACTTGCTTAACATATTTGGTTGACACTCTGACTCAAACACAAATTGAAAAACAATATGTGCATTTGCTAGACTCAGGATTCGAGCCTGGGAACCACGACGTTATAAGCCGTGCAACATGCTTGTTGTGTTTTATCACGTTTTTCTTAGCTCGTATTCTTGTTTGTCCGGTGGTTATTTATCCAGTACAAATATTGCAATCGATTTGTAACTAACTTCCCGACTAGCTAGATATTTGAAACTTTTAGAATATTTATCAGAACACGATGCCAATACATTCTTTTAATACTTTTAGCCATCTTAAAGTAGAATTGAATTCATTTTTAGTTAATTCTGTTTTGTATGAAAAGGTATTTCGGAAGAAATCCGTAATCCAATCCACTATTATTGGTTACTAAGAGCGTGGTCCTAGCAACTAAATTATTAATATATACGTGCGTTACTATGGAAATCGATATGACATTTCAGTATTCTATATTTCTTTGTTTGTTGCAAAATAGCAAAAAATGATTTGTTGACAATTGCCTTATTTGTCCTAGTTTATATGATTCAACAGAAAATTTAAAAACGTGGTAAGTATATAAAAAAAAATCTTTTTATCTTGTAATTATTTCAATATTGTGTTTGATTCATAATAAAAACCCGATGGGCTGTAGTTGCGTTAACAACCGGCATAATTTTGACCTGTAATTTTGTTATTCTAAATATCATGTTGTGAACGTCTTGAATTAATAATTTGTTATGCGCTCAATGTGTCTTCTAAGTCTTAATGCTCCACAAAGTACTGAACCGTCGGTCTTTCATACGGGGGCTCCGGATTCGATTCCCAGTAAAGTCTTATTATTTATATAATTTTATCAGAGCCTGGGTATTTGTGAATGTTGCACTTCTATTATTACATACACTATTGTTTCACTACACTACTATCAATGGTTCTCTTGGAACGTTGTCATTTGGTAAAGAATATTTGATTATTAATTAGGAATACTGTTTTTGGGTTGTAATTGTGTATATATATATACATACCTATTTTATTCTTCATAATTACGTGATGCTTAAAACTCATTAAAAAGTCTATTTTAAAAATAGATGACCAGACTATTTCAAAGCTATCTGCAAGTGACAGCTCAAAAACAAAATAATATGAAAACAAAATAACAGTGAAAGTTTTAAGTAATATTATATTAGAGGACCATTCTTATCTAAACAACTTTAATAATATAAAGTTATTTCTTAAAATAGAGATTTTATTCTTCTAATGATTTTTATATCTTAAAGATAACCCTAGATATAATCAAAAACGTCCATAATATACGAATTCGGCTATATTCTTCAGACCAAATCGCCCAGAGCCATACATTCCGACTATATTTCAGACCAGATTAACTACTCACAGCGTATGAAAAACACCCTCGACCCAGTCGTCACGTATCTCCCGCCCTAGCCGAAGATCATTCTTCAATACCCAGGGGATCCCTCTAGCTGAGGAGGTCAGATAAAACCTTTGTTTCTATTGCCGGAATACGATTGTCTAGGGACGAACTCGTTTTAAGCGTGCGATAGCGGTAAGGTAGAAGATGGTCTACCACTTTTGCTATACACGGGTATCACTGGCAACTTGTAATGCTGTGAATTTAACTTTCGTTTTAAAATACATAATTGTCAAGAGAGCCTCAGAAATACACCCATTAGAAAAAAAAATATTCATCAGCAGGCCAGGCATGTTTTAACATATCACCTAACATTTAAAAAGAGCTAATTGAGATAAATTTATCATTTTCCGTATTCTGTCAACCCTTAACCGTTTCAACAACCCCTCTCACGTGTTAACTTTGAGAACGAGACAGAGTACGTCAATTTTACATATTGAGAATTGAGATGCAAGATTCGACTGTTTTGAAATAATATTATAATATATAAATAATAATATTATGATTACGTCACAGCCGCTGTCTTAAGTTATGGTTCATCGTGAGCTGTCAAATATCAAGTGGCTAGTAGCAGCTGGTAGTAACATACTATTTGTTTTATTGTAATTTACATTCGTGCTGTAATCGCAATGATATTAGTAATAAAATTGTAGATTATGTTGATATGTCTGACGTGTCAATACAAAATTATTTATATCCGCTTGGGTTTGATCGTAGCTGGCAGCACGAACATATCCGAATTTGACCGACATGTCTACCAACCTAAATTTTCACCGTATTACAAATTATTAGAGATAGCTGCCGATAACTTTTCTGTATATGGAATGGCTTCCGTGTTAATTTTCACCAATATAAATAACGGAAACGAGCTAAAGTAATAGCCGTTAAGAATTGACCTGCAGACAAAAATGAAATTTGTCATTCTCTTCTCCATTGTCGGATACGCAGTTAGTTAGTATACTTTTTGAAGTTTTTTGGTGTAATTTATATTTTTATTTAAAAAAAACACTGACATCTATATTTAAACATACTGAATTTTTCAAAAAAATACCAATTTATTGGTTTGCGTCTAAAATAATACTCTTACATTGAAATAAATATAATCAAACTATTATAATATGGTAGTGTATTAAATAGACAATTTTATTTTATATGGCAAAGCATTATTTACGCTATTCTACGCACCGTATGCAATTTGACGTGGGGCAAAACTGTCTAGTGTTGCCACTGTCCGAAGATCCGGCTGAGTCGTATTATTTACATTTTTATCCAGTTTTATTTTTACAACGTAAAAAGGGCGTATCGCCAATTCAAATGAACTTGCCATGTAAGGACGTACTTAGAAAACTTTTATGTCGCTTGAATTTATTTGACTGCAAAGTAGTCGGCATTTTATGGCACCAGAAGTGTCTCAGGTAGAGACATACAACTTTATTCCACGCTAAACAAAATAATGTAAGATTACTTACAACTTTACGAGTTAAATTTTTTGTAATAATTTTAAAAAAGAACAATTTGAAATCTACATATTTTTTATTATATTATGTTCATAGTAGTGTAAATTAAGTATTTTGTTATTAAACATACATTATATTTGAAAACACTTAAGTATGAGAAAATATATTATAACCAAAAGAAAAAAATATTTTTTGAAAAAAGTAACACCCAGCAGTAATCGAACCTGCATCTCTCGGGTTTTGCGCTTTCCAAATTGAGTTACTATTGGCGATCGGTTTTTGTATTTTTTTTGTTATTAGTTTACCACAAACTACCACTAAAACACATAAATAAAATAACGAAATTTGTTAAGCATTTCAAGATGTAAAAACTATCAATTAGTTTCGTCGTGATTAGATAAGTGAGGCATGGAGAGGTGTATGTTGGGCATCACGCGAAAGGACCGTAAGAGAAACGAATGGGTTAGGAAGCAGATAAGAGTACGCGATGTAATAGACGTTGCCAAACAGCTGAAATGGAGATGGGCGGGGCACATTGCTCGCCGAAAGGACGGCCGCTGGATAAATGCCGTCATCCAGTGGTACCTAAGGGGCACGAAACGGCCATAGGGTTGCCCTAAAAGCCGCTGGATTGACGAACTGGTAAAGTTCGGTGCAAATACGTGGCAGCAAACGACACAGGACCGAGAGAGTTGAAAGAAGCTTGAAGAGGCCTTCATCCGGCAGTGGATTGATCCCGGCTGATGATGATGATGATATTTGAAAACACAAGAAAAAATATTTTTTGAAAAAAGTAACACCCAGCAGTAATCGAACCTGCATCTCTCGGGTTTCACGCTCATGCACATATATACCACTTTGCTATAAATTTTAACTAATTTCTCTCAATACTGTCTGAAGCACTTTCCAAATTGAGTTACTATTGGCGATTGGCTTTTGTATTTTTTTTTGTTATTAGTTTACCACAAACTACCACTAAAACAGATAAATAAAATAACAGAATTTGTTAAGCATTTCAAGATGTAAATACTATCAATTAGTTTCGTCGTGATTAGATAAGATGCACACGGTTCAATTAATAAAGCACATTGGCGCAAATCTAGTGGATGCGGGTTTGAGTCCCGCTGGGTATCATATTTTTCTAGTAGGTAGTATTGAATCATTTAATTTTGTCAAATCTCCGTGCTCCTCTCTCCCATGAGTACTTTTATTAAATTGGGTCTACGTAAATCCAATCAAAGCACATTTAAGTGCGTGTCGATTTCAGTCTTGGGCATCTACTCCTGAGAGATTCCCAGGTGTAAACAACTGCTGATGCTTCACATCCAAACGTAGGGCCTCGTGATATTCTTGGTCAAGACCAAGTATGGTGCGTGAAGGTTAATTTTGAAGGAAACTGTCAGGTAGCAGGTATTTATAAATGTTATGTTCAATAAAAGAATTCGATAGTCTCAAACCTTGTAAATTATTAAGTAAATCGAAATTAAAGTTTTGATAATTGATTTATTCGCCAAATCTTGGGTGGAAGATGGTACAACCTCATCACAAATACTGAAGATCATGCAATATTCCTTAGTAACAGAACTATAATAGGTGGTACGCGTGGCTGGATCATTGTAATCCGGATGCCACCTGCGAGTTTCACTCTCGAATTCCAACATCGTGGCTGATCATATACTCTGCAATAACGATATGTGCGCTATAATTTTGAAATAGTAAGCCAGCTCTCACATCTAAACTCGTTCCGACTGCAACACGTCAAATATGTCGATGTGATTTTGCATGTTGCGTGTTGGGCTCACTTTTTACCACGTTTTTATTAGCTCGTATTCTTGTTTGTCTGGTACAGATTTTTTCTTTTGTGCCCAGTACAATTTTACAAGATTTGTATTGGACGATTGCAGATTTTTAACTAACTTCCTGACTAGCTAGACATTTGAAACTAAGAATATATCAGAACACGACGACAAAGCATTCTTTTAATACTTTTGGCCATCTTTAAGCAGAATTGAATTCATTTTCAGTTAATTCTGGTTTGTATGTTTCGGAAAAAAATCGTTTAAAGTAAATCACTATTACTAGTTGCCAAGGGGGTCCTAGCAACTAAATTATTAATATATACGTGCGTTACTATGGAAATCAATAACTAAATAACTAGAATACTGAAATGTCAAAATGACATTTCAGTATTCTATATTATTTATTCAGTATTTCTATCAAGTACAAAAAAAGTATTTATTAATACATAGAATTGTCAAGTTTATATGATGCAACATAAAATTTAAAAACGTATTAGATAAAAAGATCTTTTTTTCTTGTAATTATAATGTATGACTATTATCCCAGTCGAGACGATTTTCAATGTGCAACTGGGCTAAGAGTCACAAAAGCAGCGCCAGATGAAAACGATGCAACCTTAAAATACTTTCCCAATATTCGAATGCTGAATGTAAGTAGGTAGTTAGAAAATGAAATATATGTTTTCTTCGTAATCTAGGTAGACTTAGTATATATTTAAAATATACATTATAATTAGATATAAGATATACTTGTTTTTGGATTTACCAAATAAACTGTGTATTAAATATAAAAATTAACATTTAATAATAATAAATGTCCTTTAAATGTATGGTAAAACAAGTATACTGGAATGTTTAGATATTTAACTATTCGTAAACAGTTCGTAATAATTGTCAACGATTTGCTTTGTTACCTTTTAGAATAATACTATTAAAAGCTTTACCGATACCTAGCTATAAATACCATGAAACCTATTGTGAAATATCACATCATACAGTGTAAAAAAAATGTTGATTTATAACACACTTTATTTTTTGTATATCGATCTATACGGTTATATCTATACAGGTTTTCCATCAGCAAAATAAAAAATGTTGCCATTATAGGAAAAATTTTAACTTCATATAAAATAAAATTCTCCGAAACCTTTGATGAATGAGCATATTATTATAACACGCCTATTACATTTGAGAATATATTATAAAAAACATGTTTTTGTTTTAAAAATACCTGCTTTAGAACATTTTTACCGATGTTTACAAATTGGTTATACTTATTTTATTTAAGTGTTTCGATTTATTTTCGATTTCAATGTTATTATTGGAATGACAATAAATAAATTAGTATTTTACATGATATTATATGGAATAAAAAATAGCTTACGTAAATAAATAAAAATAGCTTATATAAATATATAATTTTAATTTAATGATAACTACACAACAGTTACCTTGCGATGTTCGTTTTTACGATCAATTCAATTCAATTCAATATGCTACGGCGTGACATACTAATTGCGACAAATTTTAACTATTGGTCAATTTTAATACCTACTCATCAGCGTTCTTCCAAATCAAGCTTCTTTATATCCCGCCGTAGCATATTGGTTAAATGCGACAGATGGGGCGTAAACCCGGGAGATACGGGGTTCGATTCCCCGTTGGGGTGACTTACTTTTTTCAAAAAAAGATTTTTTCTATTGGTTATAATATACTCTCTCAGAAAGTGTTTTTCAAAATTATATATGTTCAATAATCAGGACATATTCTTAAATCTTGTGAATTATTCGTTGAATAAAAGAAATAGTTAATTAGTAATGTTTATGTTAATACTTTGGACGCTGAAGACGCACCTGGCGCGTAATGACTAGGAGGCCAATCGATGTAATTAACATGCATTTTAAAGGTGGTAATTAAAAAATCATTACCTTGTTAGCAGCGAAGTTAATACCCAAGACCCACTACAGTCAGATCGTGACACTTAACTGTAACTTTTTGTCTGTCTTTAGTCGGCCTTGTTCAATACCTTAATAGTGTTGCGTTAGCTATGTATGTATTTGATATGTGAAGAGCCTCTTCATTAACAGTTTTGCTTTGTAGCCATGTCAAACCGATTTAGGGAGTAGAACAGAACTAGTCAATTATCACGACAGTATATTAAATTTCTTTACGAATAAAGTATATTGCATAATATATAAACGACATGGTGAATAGTGACATCTCATCATCGGATTTTAAGACTTTCTACTGATTTTTTAGTATAGTTTCAATGGTTTCTGTATAAATTCTAATGGATTTAAGTTGTGTCCTATTCTATTTGCATCTTCAGGCACTACGTGCACTCACCAGAAGGTAAATACACACTAACAACGAATACAGTTAATTCTAACTTATATAATAAATTATTACAATAAAATAGGTAAAATCTTTATCACCTACCTATTAAGTAGTCATGGAGTACAATAAAAAATAACAAACAAACTATGAATAGTAGAAGTAGGTATTTGTAAAAAACTCTAACACTAATAATACAATTAATATGCCTATATATCGTAAAAACCCTAATGATAGATCATTTTAGATAATAATCAATATAATACTACATCCAAGAGGTGTAAAATCGTCAATACTGGGAAAATAATGGCAAAGTATTGGGAATTTAATGGGGTTTTAGTATAGTTTTCTTCCAGGAAATTGGCAGCGTGAGATTTCTATTACAGAACAATGAATATATTATTATGTATTATGAAATAAATTACTAAGTAACATTAGTTCAGAAAACTTCTAGTAGCTCTCTGTCTATGGTCCTTTCAAGGTTTAGGTGTACCCCGTTTAAACGTACATGGGTTTACTGTGCACAGTAAGAAAATGTATAGGGAAACATGTATTATCCTGCAGTTAGCAAGATTCCGTGCATGAATCAAACAAGTTTGGAAGCTTCTGAATTGTTCTGATTTTTTATGAGCAGTAGAACGATAATGGCAAACCTGCTGGTAAAAAAACCAACTTCTCATTTTGACGTTAACTGATTTTCTATACGTCCTGTCAAAATAGTATTATAAAATGACAACATCGCGTCTCGCTTACGCTTGAAGAATGAGATTGGAGAGACAGTCAGCACTTTTACGTGTAAATAGTTATTGTCACGATAGTTTAAACTAAGCACTATTATTTCAGAATGACAAAAAAATAAATTTATAAACAAAATAAACGAAAATAAAACGTAAATGGCGGTAAAATAAAATAAAACGTCCATGTGTTTGTATTTTCTCACAATAATGTTCAATTTGAATGCCATTAAGGAGTGGACGTGTATTTCAGTACGGATTTTTGCCTACGTACAAAATCGTTACTAAACCAGTATCCAAGCAATCTCTATCGAACAGCTATGTCATCGTTTTACCTGCACATAACAATGGCCGATAGAAAGTAAGGGATAAAAGTTTTCCACCATTTTTAGCAACGTTACGACGTTTTTCCAATTGTATTTATTTTTTGAAAAAAAATATCCATGCTTTGTACTCAAATAAGTACCTTCGTCTACTCAATTTGGGACATTTTCCTGTAAGAATCTGTTTTCCTATCAAACTATTAAACAGCTATTATTTATTTTTATATTTAACGTATAACTAATATTAATTAGTTAATGGTGGCGCTTTTTGCAGTGGACTGTATAATTTTAAGGATGATATGGATTCCTGATCTAGGGGTGGGGGCAATTTTACAGAATGCCAGTCACTGACCTTTTATGATGTTGATAAAGTCTTAGTGGTCTGGTTGCACTGTAGGTTTGGGTTACACGGTTTGCGGCACTTGACGGTACATAGTTTATGGATGATACAATGAGCGTGGATGAATGATAATGATTGATTATATGAACGATGAGAGCTGGTATCATGGTTTGGCAGGTATTCAGAAATATCCGACAGTCACACTATATCATGCTGACGAACTTCTTCTGAATCAGTCTTTATTTTCAATTGAATTACTAGCGACGGTAAGCTTATTAAAAACCCGCTCGCGTCAGCTATGTGGATGTAACTGAATGTTATTTGCATCACAGTGACTGCCGGTTACTTGGTCTTGTGACAATAATACTGGGATTTGAGGGAGGTGGGAAGTAAGGATGGAATGCGAATATATATGGCCCAACCAGTTAATATTAAGCAATATACCTACTATGAAACCGATAAGGATTGCTATTTTAAATTATATGAATATAGGGCACTATATAAACTATACAAGTCGGTTTACAAGAAGCCAGGTGTGAACTGCGCTAATTTTCATAGCCGACTTTGGCAAAATTTATGAATTCAAGAATTAAAAACTAACTTAACCTAACAAATATTCTAATACATCTGCTATTTTCAAAATTTGTTTCCCGCTGGCTTCCGGTAAACCGAGAAGAACTGAATGTAGTTTAAATTCTTTTATTTTATTTAATTTTTATTTGACTATTATCTCAAATGTAACTATTTAGTTTCAAATAATGTTTACCTAATAATATTTACAGTAACATACAAAAATTAACACCTATTCCACTGAATTTAATAATGAACAAAAACAATAATTTCATCCACTTCAATGAGACATTGTGTGATGAGAATGACAGTTGAGAATGTCCCATTGAAATGAAGGAAACCAGTTCGGATCATTATTAAAATATGTATAATACGTACTTCATAAATTGTGTTTTATTTTTTACAGGCTAAATCACCCAACTTCGTACGAGGTCGCTTCATTGATCGATTAATAAATTATTTGTTTGAAGAATTAATTGTCATGAAAATAAGATGACGATATAACGAATATTTAAACAGTTAACTGAATAAACTAAACCATCCCTTATTGTTAAGACGGTACTTCAGTGAAACGGCAAATAATTTTCAATTATAGGTGCGACGAAATTTTGGACTCGCTGGCAATCGGAGAGCGAACGTCGAGCTGTAAACACGTCAATTTGTTCATGATGGCGACGGGGGTATTAATTATTAAATCGTGTAAAGATGACTAAAAACGTTACCCATTTACTTGAAAAAGAAAACATGTCAATGAATATATTATTATTGTCTACCCTCATATACCGATAGACACGAGACGTGGTGATAGAAGTGACGCGATGTTGTGCTTAAGGGTATACCTCAGTTTGGGCACGGTCTAAAAAGATCGTGACTAGGCGATGCGCGGATTGTTTAAATGACGCGTGCCGAACGAAATATAATTTTTCATATAAATCCAACATGCGTTAATTTAATGTTCTGTTTATTGTTTTATTAGTAACAATAATAATATATTCATTGACATGTTTTCTTTTTCAAGTAAATGGGTAACGTTCTTAGTCATATTTACACGATTTAAGATATAATACCCCCGTCGCCATCACGAAACAAATTGACATGGTCACAGCTGGACTTTCACACTCCGATTGCCAGCGAGTTCAAAATTTCGTCGCACCTATAGTTGAAAATTATTTGCCGTTCACTGAAGTATGCTCTCAAGTAAGTAATTAATTATCGCGGACATCTCATGTATAAACATAATTCATGTTACCCAGAAACATTGATTTTAAAAAAAGAAATCATAACTATTAACATAAAAATATTTTTTTCAAGATATACCTACAGATTATACAGGTTTAGATCCCATCGACCGTTATACAACACGTGGCTAGTTAGTAACATGAATAAATACGTATCTTTAAAACGTCTCTCTCGGAATCCAAATGATAAACAACATATTGTTGTAATATTGTTTTAAAAGCTCTTCTTTTGACTGTAATAAAAAATAAGCCCGGTTCCAAAATTTCTTTTACACTGCGGCTGTACTCACTTAGATACAACCAAAACCAAATATTTTTTCCAACGTTAGCGTGCATTAGTGTGAAAACGTATTAATTTACTCGGCTGTCAGTCAGAAAACCTTAATTTATTTCCTCTAAATATACCTACGTATATATTTAGCAGGGAAACATTTGCGAAGCGAACCTGAGAAGCCTCTTTTTATAGAACTTGTCCAGTTATTCCTTTCCGCTAGAGTCGTCATCATGATATAACATTATTGTATTTTATTGCAAAGACTAGTTTTTGAAAACGTCATGGTTTTCAGCTCCTTCAGTAATATTATCTTATATCCGATATGGCATATCCGGTATATTCAATTAATTAATTAAAACAGTAACATTTTCTTGTCAGCGAATTTAAATATTTAAAACAAAATATATACATAGGTACGTATTATACATTTAAAGCGGCGTTCAAATCCGCACATCAAAAGCGCAATTTTTCAAGCGGTGACCACTCAACCAAAATCAAATGTGCTACACGCCTATCTTTAAGATTACAATATCGGTAACTTAGTCTATTTGTATCCATATATAATAAAGTAGTGGCGCAGAACTCAACCATTTAAAATACGGTCTATAAGCAACCTACCCACGGTGGCCGCGCGGCTTCAGCGTTGGACTATCACGCCGTGGGTCCCAGGTTCCAATCCTGGATCTGGCAAGAACACAATATATTGTTTTTCAATTTGTGTGTGAGTCAGGATATGGACCTAATATGTTGAGCAAGTGGCTGACATCCATTTCTCGTAAAAAAACAAAAATCTGTTAATACAAACCTCTACTTTGCGGAGGCCCATATGATCCTATTAGGATTGGACATGGTCGGAATAAGCAAATTTAGATGTGTTTATTGCCAAGTCATTCCAGTTGGGTCTACATCACGTTCTTATACTGTGGATCCCACTAAATGTGGCGGGGCAGAATCGGTGCGCTGGTCACTCAGTGTATGCCACCGCAGGCTTAGTTAGTAGGCAACGCCCCATTTAATACTCATCAGTATATTTTTGTTGTTGGTCCTATCGATATAAAATGATCAAATATCGATTTTTAGTGGCCGGTTTCCAGATAAAAATCGTAAAAAATTATGCCGTAGATTTATTATCTGAGATAATAAACGGTGGTCATTTCAGTACTTGGCTACTAACATCGACAGTGTGAGAGCGACTGCTTTTTGTGTACAATGAACAATGGTCCATAAGCCTCTTGTAAATTTTATATTTTGCCATGCCATCTTCTGTTGATTATCAATAGTAAATTTCTACTATATCTCTTTGAAATGGATTTTGAAATATAAATCAAAACGTTTAGGAAAAAATGCGGAATAAAACGTTACAATCTAAACCATGTAACTTAGTCTCAGGCAATATAAATCATTATTAATCAATTTTACACACACAACTGAGTTATTGTTCTTTATTTAAAAAAATTGGCAACTTCATTATTTATACTTATATAATATAAAATTTTATTATATCATTACACGCGGAGTGACGTAAAAGTTTATTTAAAAACATATTAGATATTATATTATTACATTACAACCATTGTGGAGAGTATTTAAATAAATTACGTTAACTGCAAATTTTTGAAGTCTATGTCAATTTTATAACAATGATTATGAAAAATTACTTCATAAAATCTATCGCATTATATTATTGAGTTATTTATGCGAACAACTATAAATACAAGAAAATCAATTTATAGTACCTAAGCTATGTGTTCAATTAACATAATAAAAATAACCTATAAACTACGTTTTGTAGAAAATAATATTGTATTGCATATTATCTTAATATAATAAAATAAATATACAAGTAACTATTACATAGCTTTGGTGAATTGTTTTGAATGTTTCAATCCGAGAAGGTTCTCTTCCAAACTAGCAACGCAAGGAAAACGACAGGCTCTCGTTGTTTTTCCTTCGCTTGTTTCATCATCCGATCTGCGGATGGAAGAAAAGCTTTTCCGGAAAATCGTGAACACTTGCCGTTAGCATTTTTATTTTCCGATAAGTAAAAATAAACTTATGGTTTTTATTATCCACTTAGAATAAGCATTACAAGTATTTTTGATTCGTATTAATTTTCTTAGATATCTTTTATTTTCTTCAAACAGTCATATAACATTAATTTATATCTTATTCGAAATATATTAAAATAAGGCTTATACTAATGGAAATAATTTTTGAATTTCGAATTAAAAAACAAAACAGTTATGTAAGTTTTTGTTAGAAATTTAACCAGTTTCGTTAATACATATTTCGTTGGTTCAAGATTTTCGGCTTTTAAGATTAAATAGATGTTATTAAAACGCGTAAGAACTGAGGTCAGTCGATAACCAGATAGGCAGGGAAGAGTGGGTAAAATAATTACAAGATAAAAAGAACTTTTTAAATACAACGTTTTTAAATTTTCTGTTGAATCATATAAACTTGACTTGACTGGCTTAAACGATCAAAAAAATTTGTACTTGGTAGAAATAATACTGAAATGTCATTTTGACATGTCATATTGATTACCATAGTAATGCACGTATATATTAATAATTTGGTTAGCAACCCCCTAGCAACCAATAATGGTTTCGAAATAACTTTTCATACAAAACAGAATTAACTGAAAATGAATTCAATTCTACTTAAAGATGGCTAAAAAGTATTCAAAAAATGCATTGGCATCGTGTTCTGATATATTCTAAAAGTTTCAAATTGTCTAGCTAGTTAGAAAGTTAGTTAAAAATCGATTGCAAGATTTTTACCGCACAAACAACCACCGGACAAATAAGAATGCGAGCTAATAAAAACGTGTAATATGGTAGATCCCTTCTTAATATAAGTATCTGGAGAAGAGTGGAAGAAAGAGCTAAATGAGGTCAATTCCACCGAATAAAAGAGTGTATCTGGAGAAGAGTGGAATAAAAAGCTGAATGAGGTCAATTCCACCGAAAGAAGAAGTGCTATTTTTTATGATACAATATTAAACGATTTGTTTTTTTTTTATATATAATGCACATATACCATTATGCTATAGGTGCTTATAGGCGACCCGAGAGATGCAGATTTGATTTCTGTTGGTTTTTTTTCAAAAAAAGATTTTTTCTATTGGTTATAATATATTATTTTCTCAGACGTGTTTTCAAAATTATCTATTTTCAATAATAAATTAGAATATAACATTGTTAAATCTTGCAAATTCTTTGTTGAATAAAAAATAGTTAATTTAATATTATTAGGTTATAATTTGATATTAAAATAGTATGGTGCTATCAAAACGTGTAAAAAACAGGAATGTTTTTTTTTACAAATAGTAAGATTGATGGTTATAATATATTATAACACTATAATTTATTACACTATACTATTAATTAATTATTAATGAAGAGTATAATTATTAATCTTATTTGAATAAATAGACATCTCGCCATTCTGCAAATATATTAAGTTTGAACTAGATCAATCTTCCAATATTGTTGATATTGACAGTCTGCAAATAATATCAGATTCCCAATTATCTGTAATCGACAGACCAAATCAGTGGCCCGGAGTATTGCTTGTTTAACTCGGCAAGATCTGATCGGTTTACCATAATATTATCCGCTGGACCGAAAGTACTTCGGTATCGCTACAAACGTGCATCTCCGAAGTCGTAAGTCTGGGGGGCAGAAGTAAAACTTGCAGCAATAGAGTCAATATTTCCCACGGGAACCCTAACTTCTTCGCTTGAAGTTAGTATACTTGGAGTAAGATAGAATGGGTGTACGTATGCACGATGATAAATGCACTGTCTTGCATTTCGGATGATCTCTGCATAAAAATCATCTGATTTTGTAATCCTTACTGAAATACAAATAAGCGAGTTTCGTATACGGAAAGTATTCAAAGTCGTTGGGTAAATAATATTCATATCTACATAATAACATTGTAAAATTTAACAGTTATTATTTTTAATTATAATTTTGGAGATTATTGTTATATTTTTGATTTTGTTGTATTTTTGTTTTATAAAATAATCATTATTTAACATATATAATTCTGAAAACACACAAAATATAACCAATAGAAAAAATCTTTTTCGAAAAAAGTAAGACACCGGAAAAAATCAAACCTACGTCTCTTGGATTTCGTGTCCTGTGCATTACCACTATGCTACGACTGTCATGCTTAATTGCGACAAATTTTTACTATTGGCTTTATTAACACCTACTTATAAGCCCTCTATAAATTGAGTTACGGTAGGCAATCGATTTTTCTATTCTAAATCAAAGCGTTTATTACTTTAATTACTAACCGGCGCCACGGATCTGTCCAATATTTTCTGTTGTAACTTACTTGAACTTGCTAATAATTTTTAATTAGTTATTTATTTTATTGAACGAATAATTCATAAGATTTAAGAATGTACCATTATAATTATTAAACATACATACTTCTGAAAACACTCATGAGAAAATATAGCCAATTAAAAAAATCTTAGCATACTATTATATTGCTCTGTGAAGATAATTAATAAAGAATAATATGATAATACGTATTTATAGGTAAATTTTGTATTTGCAACTAAAATACATTTTGAATAAACAATAACATACCTCATTCAGTGCTAACACCGCGACTGGCGCGTTTGGAGTCGTTAGCCATTATGTATAATTAACGTGTTATTTAAAAGTGGTAATTAAAAGGTAATTAACAGATAAGCAGTGATGGTGTATGACAGAATGATAGGCGATACAGAATGAGTAAATAAATATTTGATTTGAATGTAATATATGCAAATAAAAATGGTGGTGCCTTCACGCAATTACGTTACAACTGTCCTGATAAAGTTCGATCTTTCTCAAATGATGGGTATTGAAGACTTTACTTGGTGGATGACTGTACTGGCACCATCTTATTTTTTTAAAAGAAAACGTGACTATCGTCTCCCATGAAAATTCCAACAAACCTTATTATATTTTAGCGACAATTAAGGGTACACGAAATTTAAGGCTGTGTATTAATTATGTAATATGTAATGCTTATCCATAAAAAAAGATAAAACTATTAATTTATTTGTATGAAATCAATATAATATTCTGGGGTTATATTATATTATGTGCATAAAAGTTTACCGATTTACAATAACTTCGAATTTAAATTGAATAATTATCTGATTTAAGCCAAGATGCATATACTACAAAGAAAAGCCATTAAGAGTCTGTAAGATATATGGCTGTTAACAGACGATTTATTTTGCATTCATTTAATTTCCCATTTCTTATAGTGTTATAAATGCATCCAAAGACAAAGCTTTGGTAGAAGAAAAGCAGTAAAACTTTAACGACTAAAAATCTTTACCCATTCTAAAGACAAAGAAAACTGCCCCTTCATTATCTGATATCCAGTGCTGCGGTTATTGTATGCTAGTGTACTTTTTGATTGTCAGTTAGTAGGGGGATGATTTTACGACGTTATTATCCACAGATTTCACCCTCCTACAAAATTAGCTCCGCAAAATAAAACAGTCAGGTTCTCAGTGGTCCGCTCGGATTGAAAAGAAACAACTCCCCCCATCCCTTAGTTCAATAGACCGCGTCTTAGGGTGGAAGCTCGGCCAAATGGGTTGAAAATAAAGGAAAATTTCAACTTGTTTGAGAGGGTTTTGGGAGCTTTTAAATGAAAACTGTAGATACGAATGGCTTTCCTTTAGAAAACCTTTACTTCTACCTCGTTTTATAAATAGAAAATATATATATTTATAAAATTGCACGATTTTAAAGTTGCGCGTATTAAAGGAAACGTGTATATAGCAACGATTGCTGATTCTTTAGAATTGTTAAGTGTTTGGTTTTTTTTTCACTTAAAAGATTTAAATTGTATTGTTTATTTGATTTCATTCCCACAATATTAAGTAAGACTTTCAAAATACTTTTTTTAATTAATTATATTTTTTATGAAATATGTACAATTATTTTTCAAACTATTTGAAAGTAGTACTTACTTAATAATAAAAAAAACTTTCATTTGAAATTATGAATCCTTTTTATTAATTTTATCATTTATATTATTTAAGTTTTATTTTTATATTTTAGAATTTTTACGACTATGCGTTTTAATTTTTTTTACCTATGCTATCAAATTGTAAGCAATTTTTATATTGTTTTCTTCTTCTTGTATCTTTGTCATCCCCTATCGGAGGTTGTCTAATATCAGAGCGATCTTCACTTTATCATCTCCTCCCAAGAAATATACATTTTACACAAATAGTTGGAACGAGTATGACTCTAATGCTGTGACTAAATTATGATGCACGTCACGTACTGTCACAAGCTGTCACAGTAAGCTGCCGCTACGGAAAAAGTCTTTATGTTGTTTTTCTTGGTGTTTAAAATGATATCGGATTGATCCCGTAGCACATTTTGAACCTTTAAACGAACATTGTCAGTTAGCATAATCTGCCGAAATCATCAAAACAACATTGAGGTCACCTCATGCGCACCGCACAGCATCGACATCCGCATGACTCAGTGAACGTTTTTATCATTTTCTACATGCCTACACATTTTTGACTCATCTCAAAATAGCGTGTTTTTTGTTTTTTAGCATTTGGCACGATGTATTTTCTATAAGAATGTTGTATATTATCTATGGTCTGCAGGTTGGGTTCTGTTCAAAATATTATCTGTGGATGCAATATCGCAAGTAATTTTAACGCATGCACTTAATTGAAATTAGCATGAATGATGAATGATAATTCAAAATACTAATACATTCGAGTTGGAACTCTCCATCATTGATTGTGTATTATATAGTTATCGTTCAAAATATTCTGCGGAATGTTGAAACTATAGATTAAATTTGTCGCCATGACAGCATGACAGTACGCGACGTGCATCATAATGCATTTGAAACCTTACTCACATCTTTTATCTTCAGGGTGAGTGCTCTAGCCTTTAAAGTATTTATATATCTATGATTTATACAGATTAATCTATATTTTATCTGATGTATCTACTTCAAATTCCACCAATCGATGACGATTGGCTTATTTTACTCCGTGAAAGTGAATGACATTACTAATTTAACTTAATGACATCCTACGCTTAACAAGTTTATTATCGACGTGTTTATACTTATGAATCTTTATTAAAGCTATTAATCTGTCTATGATGCACGTAAATTATTTCTAATAACTAAGTTTTACCTGCTGTACTTGAAAGTGAACAAAATTCCTAATTTTCTGTAATAAATATTGGTAACATACTTTGTACTCAAGTTTATTGTTTATATTAACAAAACATTTATAAGCTTTATGTTTGACATCGAAAAATAATAATGCACTAATGACCGTTTAAACAAAAAACAAAATTTTACGTGTTTGCAATCAGGGCGCAAAAAATCACGCCAAAGTATGTAATTAACAATGACAAAGTACAAAAACCTTGCTGCCATCAGCAGAAAAAAAACGTGTTTTTATTCTCATTAGGCCCGCATCATCCCCTTTCCTTTACCTGGCCAGGAATAAAAATAAATAATTTCACCCGCCGCCTTCCCCCCAGGCATTGGGTGCGCTATAGTAGAATGTGTGCACTTGTATTTTTTCGGCGATTTGTGCTTTTAGATGCTTTATGCGGGCTCACGGTTTCAAGTGTAGCTAGATGACTCCACTAAGGGGTAAAGTATTTTGTAGTGTGGACTAATTTTATTAATAAAAATAACTATTAATTTAAATATGTGTACATTTAATAAATATTTAGATATACTTTTAGACGAATTGGATATAGCTATAAGCGACTTGGTTTTTACGTATTCGCCCACACGTCAAGGTTCTAATATAAAAACCTACTTCGACGTAATTACAAAACTTTCTTTACTTTGGCTAATATTGAAATACGTGTATGCCAGTATATAAAATTTAATTGAAATGAGTAATTTAAATGTCAATAGCTCAGGAAATAAAACAGCTACCTAAACATAAATGTGATGTTCCATTCCCACTTGCCCTATCTTTTTTCTAGAATATTTTTAATAGGTATATTGTCTATGCTATTTTTAAATTATCTTTTTTTATAAAATCTTGCAAACTTAAAGTTTTCACTGCCAGCTAATTTTTACTAGGTGGACACTTGTAGGCTATGTAATAAAATAAATCCATTAAAAATGTGAAATAGGAATAGAATGATAAATATTGGTGAAAATTTGACTAATCAACATATTTCTCAAGTTGGTCGCGAATATTTTTACATTAAAATGATAAATATTCTATAGAAAATAGACACATATAGTTTATTCAGAAGTAATGACGTTTAAAAGATCGCACGAGTTAACTTGTCCATGGCCTGACGCGACATACATGCTTTGACGAGTTAACTCGGCTCTGACAGTGATTAGGTTAAAGAGATTATAAATAATATATAATTATTGTTCCTACACCAAGAATTGAACCAGGAACTATAGGTATAATAAGTCAGTGATTTACATGGACTATAAGCATCAAGGTACCTAAGTATACATAAAGCATGAAGACGTTGAAAGATAAAATCGATGATTTTTATACGCTATAGATTAATTAAGAAGCTGTAAAATAAGTAATAGATGGAAACAATAATCATTAAACGTTTATATTTAATTTTTAAACGTCTTATTTAAAGTGGATTAATCATATTATTTTAGATAGTAGTAAGTTTTAATAGTTTTTAAATATAATGTTAAAATCCTTTAATGTTTTTTGGATGAAAATAAAATAATAAAATACAATTTATAATATTCAGTTCAAAACCTAGTGTTTATTATTAAATATATTTATAAAAAATCATTTTTATATAGAAAAAGTTACGTTTCCCAGACGTTACCATTGGTTTGTGACCACGTTAAAAAGGGTGGGTTGGGCTATTTCCTTTTATTGCCTCAGTACAGAGGTACTCTTAAAAGAACGAAGGTGGATGGAGAGTGTAGAAAAATTTGGACTTCTACTTGTGAAATCGTGGCAAAAATATTTTTTTTTGTTAAACAAATTAAAAAAAATCAAATTTACTTAGTATTTTGAAAAATATTTTAATTGTGCTGATACTGGTTTCAAAAATAAATTAAATATTGTAAAAATACTCAGTATTTTGGACTTCCTATGGGCAGAAGATGCTTTACTGGTCTTATCCTTTCTTTGAAACTTATTTAATGACTTAACAGGTAATATCTATTGATACCAAATATCATAATGCTTAAATCCCCCATCAAAAATCCTCCAATCGACAGAGTTGGGAATATAATGATAATATTATTGTAACTGTAAATGAGCCAAGGCTAGACCAGGATGCATAGCGAAACAAACAAAAAGAAAGTTGTTGCCGTTATCTATTTCTGGGCGGACGAAGGATCGAGAGTAGGTGCAGTCAGTTAGTAACCTACCCTTGAGACTTGAACGTCACCTTTAAAATACAATTTGCTACCTTATTTGCGCCAAAGCGTGCTTTTACAAATATTGTTAGTAATTAATTGTTACCTGTCAAGCGAAATATACTTGATGTCCCTGAATCAGTGTTTTTAATAAGTGAAAAGTATAAATCAATACCCTACGTAAACCTTTACCCATCACTATATATGTATATATGCATTCGCGATGGCCGAGTGGTAACCTATCCGCTTGGTTGGTCAAGAGTCTCGAATTCCACTTCCGGAGCTGTCAAAATTCTTATTTTACTTTTAATGTATGTATGGACCTATAAGATGATAGTCATCCAATAGTTAGTGGTTAACATCTATTTTTCATTTTAAAAAATATAATAGAAAACCTTTTTGTTAGATGGTCTAGAATCATCATATATTATTATAGAACCAAATGAAATAAATGTAATATGGTGACATTTTATTTGTAATTATATGTATTTCAGCGATTGTGACAATGGGTACCATGACCGCTGTAAAGAATTTGTCTGACTAACGGAAAAGCTGGTTCAACTCCTATAAAATAAATAAACAAAATATAATGAATGAGAAGTTTCCAAGTTCTCGGAAAGAACCCTTTATCACAAACACGTAAATCTAATGGTATCACTGTTCAATCTGAAAAATACTGACGCAGTCATGATTTATTCTGGATTGGAACCGTTTCCTCGCGTCAAGCTTATCAGGCACCATTAGCGAGGGGTGCAAGACTAGTAAATGCGCTCCCTAAAGACATAGACATTTTCAATGATGTACTTTGCATTTTATTTTTGAAACTGTATTTTTCTGTATAAAATTATATATTTTCCGTTCTCAAAAATTATATTTTTCTGTATTAAATTATACTTAAGTATGTTTTGATTATATATTTTTTTTTTGTTATTATTATTGTTATTATATATATATTTCTTTTTCTATATTCTCTTCTCTCTTGTGAGGGTAATGTTTGACTTATAATGTAAATCTCATGTTGTGTACGTCTTGAATTTAGATTTGTTATGTCCACAATGTTTTGTATTCTTAAATAAATAAATAAATAAATAAACAGTCAGTTTAAAAAGTTACAAAAAATATTTTTAGCTTGACTTATATTTAGGTATGGATTAATTTTATATGATAATAGCTATTTATTTACATAAATCGTATTTTCACAATCAACTAATCGATATTTTTTGTGACGTTATAAATGACAATGTTTATAAGCAATACCAAGAAAATCAGAACAAAGCTAATTTCCTCAGTAATTTTCTCCAAACTTGACGCCACAGTGGTCCAAAATGCTTTCCACGGAAACCGGTATTTCACTCGGATTTTCCCCCTCTCCCAAATAATGTTTTGTTTTGCAAAAACAAAAGCTCCCACTATACAGCCGGCGAAGAAAAACTTTTCCCGCCTTCCAAAATTCGGAACAGCGCAACGGGACAAAATAAAAACAAACCAATCGAAACCTTCTGGCATAGGTGCGTAAGAATCAAAATGACGCAATTATTTTTAGGGGAGTCTTTAGCTTAGCGGGCTTTAAGCTTCGTCCGTTAGTCTGCACTACAATGAAAATGTTTACTTTTGGATTTTGAAAGTGTTTAACTGCTTTTGCTTTAATAAATTTACATAAAATGTTTAAACAGAGGCGATTCGTCATCTGAAAGACCTGTATCATAAAATTTTAGGCTCCGCAGTTAAAACAAAGAAGGGGTTTATCTTTCATTTTCACAGAAAGAAAATTCAGCGGAATGTTTAATGTTATTACTGCACATTAAAATTTTACTTCGACGATGTGATGATTTTTGTATAAAATTTTCTAAGTTATAAATACTAAGTTTTCATATTGTTATAATATTTTTCATTCTGATAAACTGTAGGCAAAAAAACATAATAGAAAACTAAGTATAAACTAATTATATTGGAAGTAATAATATATATAAAAAACTTTATGTATCGGTGTTTATGTATTGTTTTTATCATTAAAGTTGACGTGTATATCAAAGGCGTTAAAAAAAACCTTCTTATATCAAGATGGAGCCTGAGCTGATAACAGTTTCACCTGCGCATCTATTCTATACACAAGACTGCTATCGGCCGTTATCGGTGATTATCGAGGGTAGTTTATCATAAATGTTTGTATTGAGGTATTATAATTGATTCTCTGATTATCTGAGCGACGGACAAAACATCGAGAGCGTCGACAGCTTCAAGTACCTGGGGGTACACATCACGGGATATGGCATTTTGCAGAAAGAGCTCGCTATCCGAATGGGAATGGCTGGAGCAACATTCAACTCGATGCGAAATGTCTGGGACTCATGATTGTACTCGGTCAAAACCAAATGCCGCCTATTCGACGCTTGCATTCTGACGGTGCTGCTTTACGGTAGCGAATCATGGCACCTTACGAAGGCTCAGAGCAACCGTATACTGAGCTTTGAAAACAGATGTTTGCGACGAAACTGGGTGTGCGGTGGTATGACTTTAGGAGCAACGAGGAGATAAGAAAACGCACCAAGCAGCCTCTCATCACGCTGAAAGTGAAGAGGCGACGTTGGACCTGGCTCGGCCACGTGCTGCGGATGCCAGAAGAGAACTTCAACCTGGCTTGCCTGTTTTTCAAGCCGACCGGCATAAATACAATCTACAGAGTGTATACGGCGGAGCTACGGGATGCTGGTTTGACCTGGAACAAAGCAAGAAGACTGGCGAGCGACAAGGATTCTTGGAGGCGCCGCGTGGTGTCCATATGCTCCAGTTAAGGGGCGGATATGGCAAAAGAAGAAAGAAGAATTATAATTTTTACAATAAGTTAGCCTTCTAGACAGTCAAAATTAGTTATGCTATAGCTATAGTTATGCTAAAAGTTACCATAGCCAAGAGAGGTGCTGGTAAAATATGTTGACCATGGCCCGAAGCATTCGGCGAGTATGATAGAATTTCTGATTTAAAATAGAATTTTTAATATTTTTGTATACGTTGCCATTAAATATTGATTAAGATAACTAGGTACATTTATTTAAAAACTGCGAGCACATAATAATAAAATTCATGTTAAGAAAAATGGATTCATTTTGCCGAACAATACCCACTATCTTTATATTATTACTCTAAAATGTTGACAGTTTAGACATTTAACTTATTGTAACAATTATTAACCGCCTCACTATATTATACATATGATAAACTACCATGTATAGATTAGACCTATTGATTCTACCATGATTCTACAAGGAGAATATAGACGTTGTAGGCCTGGAATTTAAATTGGCGTTAAAAGTGGTATTAATTTGAGGAAAAAGGCAAGACTGCCTACTTGGCTAAATCTCCAATATTCTAACGTGAGTAATGACACGAAGAAGTAAATAAGTAACATTTATAAATTTAAATAAACTATCAATATACTGTATGAATTTCAGAAAAAATCTTAATATACATATATGTAGTTGACCACTCACGTTATCGTATATACGTACCGTTAAATAATTCAATAAAATAATATATTTATTTCATCGCTTTAATCGGACTAAATGGCATATTTAGGCAACAAAAACAACACTAAAATATACCAATTTAGAACGGAAATCGATTTTTGTGTGTTGGCAATACCGAAGAATACCTGCAGGTATTATTCGTTTATGGAAAATCCCGTCCGACCACCTGAGGCCGAATTCAGTTAAGTGTCGTGTAATAATATTTTATGACTGAATAAATATTTATTTGTACAATCAAAATGGGCACACTGCAGGGATGGCATGTATTGTATATTATTTGAATATTTTTGATGTGAAAATTGCGCATAAACGAACGCTCAATGAGAACAACCCCTAAGAGAGCTTTATAGCACATAAGGTTAACAGATAATATGCCATTAAAACTGTTTTAGTTTTCAATTTAATATCTTTTTACTATGTGTGTTTGAAAGTTAAAATTGAAAATTTTGCATCTATTTAAATTATAGATAAATTATTTTTAATTGACAATAACAATTCGCCACCTCAATACTACAACTAGATAACTTAATTTTCACTGTTTTTGAGATAGCTATTGAATATGATTCTACATTTTCTTCTCTAAAAAATGATAAAACTAGGTAAGATAGAAATTATTGGAACTGTATTAATTTTGTGCTTGAAAATTATTGATAACTTTAAAACAATAAATGCATTAAATAAATGAAACAATATAATATCTACAATAGTTGTTCATACAATTGAACATTATTTATTCCCAATTAGACAAGCACAATGTCCCATTTTCATTTATAATAATAAGAATATCCTAGATTTTAAGTTGATCAAGTATGTAAAGCTGTTAACATTTCATTTTCCCAACATGACCAAATTAGAGTTATTTAGTTGTAGTATTGAGGTGACGAATTTACTGATCTCCTCTGATCTAAAGCTAAAAAAATACGGAAATACGGAGTTTTTTTGGACTGTAATTTGAGATGATTCTGGATGCTGGGGGGGGGGGAAATCAAGAATGCCAGGTACTGACTTTCTATGCTGTTGAGGCGGGCTCCGTGGTCTAGTTGTTATTCTCGCGTAGTATTGCTTAGAGGGTCACTTGACGATCAAGAATGTTTTAGATTATAAGTGTTAATAAGCGCACGGTCGATATGCTCTTTAAATTACTCGTTAATAAAGGTCTAGTTATAACCAACTTACATGCGCTCGTTGTCTTGAAGTAACTAAATGTTATTCAATAACGCTTGACTGATCACCCGTTACTGAGTTGCGCCTGGATTTACGACAATAACTGAGGATTTGAGGTAGGGAAGAAATAAAGGGATGGGGCGACCGTAATTGGCCCTCTTTCATTGCCTCGAAGGCAAAATTCTACTCCTCTATTTTTCTTGGCCTCAATCTGGTCAATGAAGTGGTATGTATGCTTCAATATTTTATAAATTTAGTTTTTAGTATCAATCGATATTTTAAAATTGGACAAAAAAATATATTCAACGTTTTCTAGGCATATTATTTTGGGATAATAATAGCATTTTCTCTGAAATGTACTATTTAAATTGAATATCAGAAATATAATAAATATAAATATCAAGAATAACGATATCAAACGTTATTAGTGCAAGAACATAGTGGTCGCGCGGGGGCGGCGCGGCGGCGTCTTGCGCAACTCAAACGTATAACCGTGTGTGAAATGTTCGTAGACAGTGTCTTTTTTAGGGCAAAATACACACGGTTATACGTTTGAGTTTCACAAGACGCCGCCGCGCCCGCCAATTCACTACGGCCGAGCACTAAGTATCTATTAATAAGGCAACTGGGTATTTTAGAAGTAAGAATATCCCCCGAGAGACTGTTTAGCCAGCTTGAGTGCGATATTATATATGAATGGAGTAGACGTGTACTGTTAATTATTAAAAAGAAGCCGACTAGAATTAACTTGCCACGGTTAAATATGTAACTACTTCCGTTTCCGTTATTCCAATTTTAAAATTCAATATTCGTAAAATCTGATACTCATTTTATACAAGATTAAAAAAAACGAATGAATGTAATATCTAATGTAATTACCTAAAATTTATGTTTTTATGATAGGCCTCGGTGACTGAATGATATTCAAAAGAAAAACATTCTGAGAGCAATATTTCTAAAACGTATTAGTAATATAATATTATTACACTTTTATATATTATTATTATTATTAACACCAAAGATTAAAATTTATCAATATCAATTTTATTTTTACAATAAAAGAGCATATTTCACGCTGCACTAGACTTGCTCCCATAGGTATTAGTACCAAGCAGCTAGTTATATTATTATAGTATCGAAAATTCTAGAATTTCATTAGTATTAATTATTATTTATGATAAAATATTTTTTTGTAGAATGTTAGTATTTTACAACGTTTTTCTTAGCTCGTACTCTTATTTTTCCGGCGGTTCATTGTCCGGTATAAATCTTTCAATCGATTTTTACGTAACTTGCCGACTAGCTAGACATTTGAAACTTTTAGAATATATCAGAAAACGATGCCAATGCATTTTTTAAAATACTTTTATTTAAGCAGAATTGAATTCATTTCCAGTTAATTCTGTTTTGTATGAAAAGTTATTTCGGAAGAAATCCGTAAAAAATAAAACACTTTTATTGGTTGCTAGGAGTCTGGGGTCCTGGCAACTAAATTATTAATTTATACGTGCGTTACTATGGAAATCTATATGACATGTCAAAATGACATTTCAGTATTATCTCCATCAAGTACAATTTTTTTGATCGTTTAACCTAGTCAAGTCAAGTTGATGATGATTCAACAGAAAATTTAAAAACGTTGTATATAAATAGTTTTTTTTATCTTGTTTTAATTTTTTTATACATAATTAATAAAATAACCAACACTGAATTATTTTATTTTATATGGTAGGGCGAAAATTTGTTCGCCTCATTAGTAATTTATATGATTGAGATATAATTAATAATATAATTAATCGTCGATTAGATTTAAAATTATACAAAACATTTTATTTTCTAGTTAATAATATTTTACAACTATATACCTACAAATTTATGTGAGTATCTTGTCTTTTTGAATAATTAATTAGGTAAAATAGCTAAATTTAGTTCTGACATCTGGGAATTGTCGGCTATAGACGGTAATCTTCGGTAATCTTCGGCTTCAGCGGGTAATCTGATAATGAAAAAGCTCAAATTTATCTGTCTCAGTATAATATGTTAGAAAGCAATAATGGCATTGAAAAAATCATTTGAAAATGAATTCTCCTCTATTTTAGAAACCATCCAGATACCACGACTAATTGTACAAACTCTTTCACAATAATTGTCAGTTGATATAAGTAGTTTCTCAAGCAACGTAAATTTTATATTTTGTAGATATAACTGTGTTTTATATCAGCCAGAATTTATCCACTGCTGGACGAAGGCCTCTTCAAGCTGCTTCCACTTCTCTCAGTCCTGTGCGTTGCGTCGCCAAATACTTCCGCAGAACCTTATCATTTCATCGATCCAGCGGCCTCTAGGTCTGCCTTGCGGACGTTTTGTACCTCTTGGATAACACTGGATGACTAAATTTGTCCAACAGTTCTGTATCTTCTTTGAATTATGTCTCCAGCCTATCTCTATTTGAGGTTTTTAATGAACTCTATTAGGTACATCGCAAACCCTTGTCTGGTTCCTTATACACTCATTCCTCTTTTTATCGTTGTCCTTATGCGTTATGCCCAGCATGCACATCTCCTTACCACGTTGTGCTACTCCAAATTTCTGGATCTTTCTTTTACTTAGGGTCTATGTTTTATGTAAATAGTATTAAATTTTAACTTACATATACCTAGTTCAAATTAAATACTATATATTATATCGCACATTGTAATTTATTTAAAAAAGTATAAATTCAATAACATTTTTGGAAAAATTATGTAGGTACACTTACACTTAATACGCTTTTATACCGGAATAATTTAAAATATGTCATTATACCAATATTGCTGACTCGTGTCGATAGAGAAAAAAAGCTAACGCCATTGTATTTTTAACGAATTAAAAAACGCTTACTCGGAAATATTCAAATCATCCGAGTGTCGATGCAAATTTGGCACTAAATCACAATTTAAACTTGATTGCAATCACAGTTTGTCGATTCCCCGCCGTAGGCTCTCTACGCAGGGGGGTCTATGCTCAGGCGTAGCATCCGACCCACGTGCTACGGATTTATGATTGATTCATTTGGGTCCATAATGGGGACTGTTATTCCTCTCAGAGCGTGTTGCTACATCGCATTAGGGAATTGGATAATGGCATTAAGTCTTAGTGCAGTGATTGAAAAAGCTCAATTCCATTGAGAAGTATAATATAAAAAAAGCTTTTGTAAAACCGATTCAAACATCTTACTAAATTTAATTGAATATCTTCGTAACTATAAATAAACTTAAAGAAAGACAATATAACAATATAACGATTTAATGTCCTTTATGTTCAACCAAATTAGTAGTGGCAACATCATTTTCAGTCGATGTCAATCCATTGCTAGATGGAATCCTTTCTTGGCTTCTTCTTACTTTCTTGGCTTTCTTCTTCTTCTACTGCTAGCAAAGTCTTTTCCAAATGTTGCTTACACAAGAATTTAAATGATAAACCAGCTGGTATTTCGAACCATTAGTGGGATTTATCGTTTTGTCATTATTTTGAAATAAAAATTAAAAATATTATTATAAATACAATAAAATTATTATTGGTGAAAAATAAATTGTATTTTGATAGTAAGTAATTATTTTTACGATTTTCATTTGTTACATTTCACACCACAAAAATCATCTTCCACCAATAGTACTTTAACTTGTTAATTATAAATAATTCTAATTTTGATTCCATACAGATCAATATTACTGCTATCTCCCAAAAAAGTCTTAGCTACGCGTTAATTATTTAATGAGTTAAGTATGGAGTCTTATCTGAGTGGTTAAATTTTAAATGTTAAATAAAATGTATATTTGGGTTTAGCTCAAAATCGGTAAGATTAGCTGTTAATGTGTTCGAGAGCAATGATAAGGCTATACTTCAGGAAGGTAGTTATGTAGAATGTAGCCAGTCCACAATAATGTTGAGCTGAGATAATGGCATTTTAGCAAAAACATGATATTAAAAATGTATGTAAAATGCTAAATTGTAAATAGTATTTTATTTCAAGAATATTTTTTTTGCGGCTTGGCTATTTTCAGCAGAACGTAGAGAAAACCTTCTCGCATCTGATCTATATCATATCTCTTTTTTTTATTTTTTGTGGACTGGCTACTTTCTGCATAACTATGTCCAGTTGCATGGCATGGTCTAAAAAGATCGTGGCTGGGCGATGCGCGGATTGTGAAAATCCAATATGCGTCCATTTAATGTTATGTTTATTGTTATATTACTAATAATAATAGTATATTCATTGACATGTTTTCTTTTTTAGGTCCATACGTAAAGTTTTTTAGTCATCTTTACACGATTTAAGAATATTTTCATCCGACGCCATGACAAAACAAATCGACGTGCAGACACATCGACTGTCGATCTACGATTGGCGACTAGTGAGAAATTTTGTCGCACATACAGTTGAAAATTATATGCCGTTTCACTGAAGTACGCTCTTACCGATGCATTCTGCAGTGAATACAGAATATGCAGTTTGATTAATGCTTTCCTTCATTTGAATATTCAATTCTGGAGAAAATCAGGTAGTGCCAACTGATACTACCACTCCGAGAAATAATATTGTTTGTCTCTAAGTAGAGATTGTTGGAAATTTTGAGAGTGTGACGTAATTCAGTATTGATATCAATCAAACTAAATGTTGTTTGATATTTTATGGCAGTACGATTAAATTTATCAATTTGCTAAGGTTTGGTAAGTACACATATTGTTTTTCAATTTGTGTATGAGTCAGAACATGGACCTACTAGGTTGAGCAAGTGGCTGATATCCATTTCTCGTCAAAACAAAACTTGTTAATACTAGTACATGCACTCTGTAGAGGACCATATGATCATGTTGGGATAGGAAATGATCGAAAAAAAATCATTATATTGTCTTCGATACAAAAATTACAAATACTATAATAATGTAGGTATGCTATAATAGGCGATCCGACAAAAATTGTGCACACTTTTTCAGGCATTCATGATGGTTTTTGTTGATTTAATAATACATTTAACAGATGGTGTTTTGTAGTTTTATAAAGTTCATTAACCCTGTCACAGCAAACCATAATCAATATACAATATTTTTCCATATAATTATATAATACTCGTATCTAAAATTAAGTATGGTTTAATGGCATGCTTTCCGATATTTTATAAAAAATAAACGAATATTTTTGACTATTATCTACTATGGCTTGGATTATGCAGGGCTTAATTGAGTTTATTGTGCATTATTTATATTGGATATTAACAACCTACCTCCATCTTTTGCCACTAATACATAATATTATATTTGCAGTGAGTAATAATGACTTTTTCGACATGCTAAAATCAGTTATCACCTTATCTGTTTGCAGTTTTTTCACTGGTCTTCACAATCGTGATTACTGTATAATATTTAACACATTTGTGACAAATCCAACTAGATTTATCGCGTTGTTTTATAAAATATGCCAAACGCATTATTATGGATGAGCCAACATCGTACGCACAGACAAACAACGGCTTAATTAACAAAACCAGAACGTTCGACGATTTTGACGTGGGATTAATTCCATTACAATAATTGTGAATAATCGACGCAAAGCTGGCAGAATTGACTACAACGCATGTTGTATTATTTAATATAAATACAAACATACATACTATAATTTGTTATTTAAATATATTTAAACCGTAATAATAGCTATGTTCGAAATACATAATTTACCATTGGATTGAAAAATTTCAACTATCAAAAGAAAAATAAAAAAATAAATGACTAACAAAGTTTAATGTGCACTATTTATGGCGGATCTTAAAAGCCTACCTCCAACCTTATCTACTGGAATCTAATATTTGTAAATCTTGTGTCAAATTGTGGTAAGTAAATCAATAGCTATTGAATAAAAACACTGTTTTATTTTTACTATGTTAGATTTTAGTTTAACTGGTTTAAATATAATGTAATTATTACCTTGTTTTTTTTTAGCTCGTATTTTTGTTTTTCCGGTGGCTGTTTATCCAGTACAAATCTTCCAATCAATTTTTAACTAACTTTCAGGCTAGCTAGACATTTTAAACTTTTAGAATATATCAAAACACGATGCCAATGCATTCGTTTAGCCATCTTTAAGAAGAATTGAATTCATTTTCAGTTAATTCTGTTTTGCATGAAAAGTTATTTCGGAAGAAATCCGTAATCCAATCCACTAATATTGGTTGCTAAGTGGGTGGTCCTAGCAACTAAATTATTAATATATAGTGCGTTTATATGGAAATTAAAATAACATTTCAGTATTCTGTATTTGTTTATTGCAAAATAGCAAAAAAATGATTTGTTGACAATTGCCTTATTTGTCCTATGTTATTAATACATAGAATTGTTAAGTTTATATGATTTAACAGAAAATTTAAAAACGTGGTACATAAAAAGTTCTTTTTTATCTTGTAATTATTATTTAAATGGCATGATAAACAGCTTTAAAAATTGGTAATTAATATACGTCTTTACAATAATATTATACCGAGCGATTATCCATCCAGAGACGGAGCCATTATTATCCTATCATCCATACAAACCGACCAGTATTCGCTATCGTCTGAGGAAAAATAATACTCCGAGTGAAAGATCTCCAAGGGAATAAAAACTACTGCTGTAAAATTGTGTAATGATAACTGCAAAGATATGAAACAGTGTGATTAAAAACTACCAGAGAATATTTATTTTTAAGTGGATCTACAATCCGGAATAAATATTAGCCGCCTTCTGAAGATTTTTTGCAACACATTTTTAAATGAGATAAAATAATTTTATTGTAAGCTATTCAATTAACATATTTGATCAACGCTCTTGATTAAAATAATAATATGTAAATTAACTGCACGCGAAAGTTTAACCGGTTACTGAAAGCTTCAGAAGCGGATATCCTGTCATTTAATAACGACGTGATTAATATTAGCAATAAATTGTGATTTCTTTTACTCAATAATTTATTATATTATAGTCACCTCCCACTATAGTACTAGAAATATGTGTGTAAAATATTGTACCTCAACAAAAGTAATACCCAGAAACGAATAGTATGGAACGGAGAGATGCACGCTAGGAATAACGTGAAAATTCTCTCAATATTAGGGTTGACATTATTTTCTTATGCTGTTAACTAAGTCAAAGTTCTCGAAAAATTATTAAGTACAATTATGGTATGTATATACTTTTCACTCTCTTGAATCTCGTCGGTCTCTTCTGCTTTTGAAACACTTTTGCCTGTTATCGCGAGGGATGGTTTCCAATCCTGGTGTCCTAATGAATTTGAATTAACATGCGCCTATCAATTACGTACGTGTCGCAGCCATGATTTGGAATATGGAACCGTTTCCTCGTGCCAAGCCTATCAGGCACCATTAGTAAGTTGTGCAAGATTAGTAAATGCGCTCCTTAAAGACGTAGATATTTTCAATGATGTACTTTGCATTTTGTTTTTGAAACTGTATTTTTCTGTATACAATTGTATGTTTTTTGTTTTCAAAAATTATATTTTTCTGTATTAAATTGTACTTAAGTATGTTTTGATTTTTTTTTGGTATTATTATTATATTTTTATTCTATATTCTCTCTTCTCTTGTGAGGGTAATTTTTGACTTATAATGTAAATCTCATGTTGTGTACGTCCTGAATTTAGATTTTTTATATCCACAATGTTTTGTATTCTTAAATAAATAAATATATGTAAGAAAAAAACGACTTCCGGGACCGTATTATGCTTTAAACTGTCGATCTGTCATGCGAAATAAATATAATAACTTCGCTACCTATCCAAAGTTTTTTTTAAATTTGGCCAAGGAAAGGCAACCAGTTCAATATTCATAAATATCTTCATTATTGATTACAATTTTATGTTATAAATTTTATTTAATATAACTTTCTAATACAGTTTGTAATTGACTCATAGTTTTGGACCAAATATTACATTTTAATCCGTTTTAGTCATGTACCCGATATACATATATTTTAATAGTTTAATATTATTATACTTATTTTAATTCCAAATACCATTTTCTTACTATTAAGTAAATTCTTTTCCACTCCACCTTTGGCGGTTAGGATAAAAATCGGATTGTAATGAAGTAGGTAAGTCTTAAATAAGCTTGTAAATATTTTTTCCTTCTGTTTGTGATTGTGAATGAAAAATATTAGCTTTATTATACTCTGAAAATAATTATTTATAGTAAATTTATGTGCAGATATGTCCAACAACAGTAATTTGATGTGTCAGATAACATTGATAGAATTGGAAGTAGCTGTCAAACAAATATTTCTCATAAACGTAAAATTATTTATTACGAGCAATTTGTCCAATGCTGTTTTATCAATTTGTATAGTAAATTATCTGTCTGATACATATTGCGTTGAGAATTTATGTAAATTGTAGGAAAAACCTTTAACACTAGATAATATATTTATAAAGGTTAAAGTAAATAACAAACTTAAGCAAAACCTGTCATAAATAGAATAATGTACTTTTAGATAATACAATAAATGGAGATAAATAATACTACTCTGATAAATAAAATGACAGTATTTTTGGTTTAGGTAAAAATAAATAAGAACCTTAGTTTTAAGCTACCTTTTATTATGTAAAATTATTGGATAGATATAGGATAAATATAGGATTATAAAATTAAAATATAGGATATAAATTATAAGATCTAAATAGAAAGTGTATATTTTAGAGATTATGTAAAAACAATCCAATAATTCTACACAATATATTGAGAAACGATAGTTTATAACTTGGGTTTTCATTTTACTAAAACCAGAAACACTGTCTGTTTACTCAGCAGGGCAGAATAGTAGGCAGATACCTTAAAAAAACTATATTCATTTTTAAGTGTAGCACAATGGTTACATCAGAGTCAAGGTTATAGTGTTTTACAGTGATAGGTGTTAGCCATTCTACCAATTCATTGGATCATTATAACATACCAGTTGCGAAGGGTGACTTTTTGAAAGAGGTGGGCTGTGGGAGTAACCATGCTTGTCAGATATATTTGCGGGAAATAAGAAGATAACCCAATATTACTACTGCTAAAACAAAGAAATTTCAAAAGTTTAATTGGTTTGTTATAATAAGTTCATAAAATTACGCAATTAGTTTGAATTACTTATGTAGTTTCCTAAACATTTATAAACGTAATATACGCTCAAAATATATTACCTATCATCTATGAAAATATCCGTTATTGTATATATATTATGTTCCATAACAATTTATAATTTAATCCATAAAACTAGACATTTTGAAATACTTCTATATTTAAAACACAGACTTAGGTAGGTACAATATCAGATATCTAAATTGTCTAATGAGTGAACTAATAAATAAATAAAAATCACGAGATAAATTATTTTATATTTTTAACAACAATCAATACATATTTATGTGATTGAATCCCATAGAAATTCTTTTTTAAATTATCTTCATATTAATTATTTTAAATAAATGTGCTCTTGCAACGTAAGCGCTAACAAAACAGCTTGTACATTTGTATGCGGAACGCCAGACATTTTGAAATAATGAGAAAAAAACTTCATATTGAAAAACCCGTCGATTCATGCGAAAATAGTCCTATACAATATGTGAAGCGAAACGCGGTGTGTTCTTGCCATAGATCGTGCTTATTGAAATATGGAAAAAGATTGTAAAATATGACAATTATACGATAGATGTCTTTGGGCATATTGAATATATTATTATTTGTGATTATATAAATACGTCAAAATGAAAATAAAAATTATTTTTCTTAAGAAGGTAGGCTTTAAATAATCGCCTAGTATGGAGTCTTCGCCACTGTAATACACACAATAAAAATGACCGAAGACAACGTGGATATTGGTTAATAATAGTACTCAGATACACACATAATAATAATATAAGAAAAACATTAACAGTTAAATGATAATTATTTATAAAATGTGTATATTACTGTACTATTACTGTATTAGTACCTATTCAGCACATTATATAAAAAATCTCTCTTTCCAAGTTCGGAGGTTTACAAACTCACGTTTCTATATAGGTATCATATTATTTTATTTTCTACCCCCGCTAATACGCAAAATTTTGGCATTTACATAGGTATACGCACAACACGTGTCGTAAAACCATATTGTTATCTCGTAAATACGATAAATATATTGAAAATTATGGATGATGATAGCAATAAATATTATATATTAGCAAATGATAATATCTAATATTAGATTTTAAATTATTGTATATTTTACTATTATACAAAGATTAAAATAATATATAAACCATATTTGAAGCCGCGATGGAAGATATATCGATTTTAAGTTGAAGCAAGTTATTACAATTATTTTTTATACATTTATATTTAAAATTAGAATAGTTTTGAGCTTTTTAAAATAAATAAAAGTGTAAATATTATAAAACAACCCATCAAGTACTATTAATATTTCAGTAGGTTAAATGAACCGATCAAAAAGACTCTAATTTTAATGTGATTCATTAATTTATAAATATTTTCAATCTATTACCTATAGTAAAATTGAAGTATCTGGCTGTTCTTTTGTATTATTTGCCATTTGATCAGCATTATGATGTTTTAACTTAAACATAAATGTCACTAATGTCAGTATGTAAGCTGAAATGTGTACATATATTATAAATAGTATACTGTTGGTAACAATTAAGTCGATTTTCATCCTGAAATCTCAGTTCCAAAAATAAGATAAAACAACGCACAAAAAATTCTTCTTGTAAGAATTCGTCAGTAGTAAGTAAACTGGTTAGATAGCATAGGTAGATTGATGAGATGGGAGCGTAGAGGAGAGGGTACTTATCTGACTCATTGGTATAAAAAAATCAGATTGAATACATGTTGGTATTTTTTCATGCTGTATATTTGACTACTTTTAATAATTTATATTTTTCACACGGATAAAATCGCTGGCTTTTACTAGTGAATAAAAAATAATTCTATATTTAATTAAACAAGTTTAGCATTAACATTATATATTAAATAATATTCAACTAAAACATTTCGTTCAGTCTACCGTGTACTTACGAGTCTACGAGTGTACTCGTGAAAATATAAACGTAGCAGCTGTTAACTGCTTCTACATTTTTTTTATGTCTAGTAAGCTATTTACTGTTATAGTTATGATGCAATTTATCTTGCTTGTATCATTGTAACTTTGCAACGCGCCGGAGAAGTAATTGCAATATAGACCATAAAAATGGAACAAACTTTATAAATAAGCTTTCTTAAAATAGTAGCTTTAAGTTATGCAATTTATATGATTTTAAGAGTGTATAATAACTTGTAATACACACTGCAGTGGCGAAAAGTGAAGTTTAGCTGTTAAGAGCCGTCATAAATAGTTCACAATAAACTTTGTATATAATAACCATATCCTTGCTTTTTCGTAAAATGTGGTTGTTAGTAATTTTGAACAATCACAAACACCCAGGCTTTGAGAAAAACACATAAATATTATGTGTCCTGACCGGGAATCGAACAAGAACTCTCGGGTGGAAGGCAAGTGCATTACGCACTGCACCACGAGAGCCACGACGATCGCAATAAACGTTAGCAGTCATATTCATTTGTTTTCTCAACAATTTACAGATGGTTTCGGTTGGTTTTTTAAAATTCAATTAAACACTGCGTAAAACAAGCCATATTAGATACTTAATAGTAAAAAAATAGTCGTATATCTATAAAATATCTAAAATTATGCCCATAAACTATACATAATTATGAATATTTTAAAGATATAGGTAGTAATATTTTTATCTACTATGGTTTGGTTCATCGTAACCATCAACATGACTGTGTAATAATATTTCAATAATAGAAATAAAAATAGGTACATATTATGTATTCTTAATTCAACGAAAACAAACAAGTTTGAATAAAAAAGTGTGCACTATTTTGTCAAATCGCCCATAACATACGAAAACTATTATGATTTGGTTTAACAAAGCGCGTCACGCTATTAAGTTAGGTAACCTGAGCTTTTGGCGGTTTCTAATGTTTATTATGAATGTCTCACAAGTAGTTTCTAAAGACTGAGATTTCTAAGTATTTTACAGTGAACAAGTTCAATGAGTTAAATTTTCTAAGAGAGAGAGAGCCAAAAAAATTATAGATAAATTAGAAAAAGAAAAAGGTATAAAAAGAAAGCCAAAACAAAATGTATAACGCTACTAGCTTTTTTAAAACTCATTGAGTGCTAACACCGCGACTGGCGCGTTTGGACCAGTTGGCCATTAGATATAGATATAACGTGTAATTTGAATGTGGTAATTAAAAAGTAATTAAAAGATCAGCAATGATTGTGTTAATGTATCAAAAATCTAGAGTTTTCTAGAGACTACGTTTTAAGATGAGGTAATAAGACAAACAATCTTCAAAAAGTCATTTAACTACGATTTGAAAGACTCACACCATGAAGCACTCACATCATGGAGAAGAAGTTTGTAGGTTCAAGTCTCATTCGGTGCATTTTTTTTTTAGGATTTTGATGAATTTTATGTTTTTGAAGTATTTAAAAATGATTTTTTTTTGGTGTGATGAGTCAGAATTATTGAGTGAAATCATGTGAAAAATCAATTAGATAATAATTATTAGTTATACGATAGCCGGAAAAGCCTAAAAGGCAGTGTGCGCGACTGCAAATAGAAAGGTTTACGAAATTTCCCGATAATTTTTATATTATGTTATACTAAGACCAGCTAAAATATTGAAACGTCTTACCTTTAAATTTACTTCAAGCTAGCCATGTTAGGTATTTTTCAATCATTGCCAATTGTATCTGAAAATAAATGAAAATTTAAATATTAGAATCACACTGAAAAACATAATATTATATAAGGAACATACATAATTTTGAAAACACTTCTGAGAAAATATATTACAACCAACGAACCTGCATCTCCCGGGTTTCGCGCCCAATGAAAAATTAAATAACTAAAAAATATTAGCAAGTTCAAGGAAGCTACAACACTAAAATATCTTGGATTGATCTGTGACGTCGGTTAGTAATTAAAGTAATACCTAATTTGATTTAAAATACAAAAGCCGATGCCCAATTGTAGCTCAATTTGGAAGAGAGTATTATAAGAGGCTTCATTTAAAATGTGTCGTAATTAAGTATGGTATCTTTAGCATAGTGGTCTATGGGCGTGGGCGCGAAACCCGAAATATGCAAGTTCGATTCCTGCGGGATGTTTTACTTTTTCACAAAGATTTTTTCTATTACATTGTTATAATATAATAATTATTTTCTCAGAAATGTTTTCAAAATAATGTATATTCAATAATTAGAATGTTGCATTCTCAAATCTTGTGACTTATTCGTTGAATAAAAAAGTAATTAATTAATGTATTAAAGTATGTTATATTATGACATTAGTAAGTTGTTAATACAAAAAATGAATCACTTAGTTTTAAATATTGTGTATAATTTTGTTTAAGGGGGGACATGCTCGTCGTAGCTCAAAATTGAGTTTTTTTTTGTATTTTCAAACCATGATCCTGGACATTCCTTAAACGTTGTAGATAATCTATTTATATAATTTTGAAGCCTTATTATCTTTTATATTTATTTTAGATATTTGATGACTGCATAAAGTATTTTTATTACATAAAATAGTATTCTTTTAAACCTCTCGCTCTAATGTTTTAGAATATAGTCATATTTCGGTACATGAATGTGCAGTGGTGTTAAGATTTTTTTACATTTATTAATTATTAAACGCATTTATAAGACCATTAGTATAATTAATGATGAGATAATTTTAGTAAAATATTTACGATAAAAAAATATATTGATAATCTCTGTGATCCCAAATTTTACAAGAATTAGGCATTTTATTATTCAAAAAATTGGCAAGATTAACACATTTGAAGATAATTCTAAAGATACTTATTATAAGCTATTTTTTTGACCATTTAAGTGTGATAAATATTTTACGAATAATGATTGCTTTATAATAATTATTGACCTAAGAATAAGGTAGTGTTTTTTTGAAATAGGCCTTTTCTTTTGTCACCCTTCACTGGTTAAGCTACAACATACGGCCGTAGCCATTAATTGACAAACTATAATTAAAGTAGGGAGTAAAATTATATTAACGCGCGTGTTTGAACATGTACCGTTTAAAAAAAAATTTAAAAAAAATCGGTTAGGTACATGTTATATAAATAGATTATCTAGAACGTTTAAGGAATGTCCAGGATCATGGTTTGAAAATACAAAAAAAAAACTCAATTTTGACCTACGACGAGCATGTCCCCCCTTAATATTGTGCTAGTTCTGTTACCCTGTGTAGTTGTATTTGTAAAATTAAAATGAATTAGAGTAATTTTCTACATTTCCGTGATATATATCAATTACCTTACCAAAAACAGTATTATTAGATACGTACTGTGAAATTCAGTGTTCTCTCAATATTAAATAATCTTTTGGCACGAAGACAAAGAAGCATAAAGTGCAAAAAGTGACTTGATGAAACGCAAGCGGAAAGGTTTTACGACTTACTTCTACGTTCCGCTGTTTGCGACACATCACACAGTGAGCTGATTTACAGGCAACTTCCGGTGCCGGGTACTTCCCGTACTGGATTTAGAAAAAAGACGCGACGTTGATTTACCAGGTTTTTCTCGTGAACAATATCACTGTTTACAGCTGATATAAGTGTGTTTATCACGTTATGTTGTTTATTATTAAATAGAAATGATTAAATACAGACAAGCTAAAAAAAGATATTTATTTAATGAATTACTTAATATCTTACACTTTTGATTATAATTATTAATATGTACCCCAAAATAAATGAAGTAATTATTTAGAAAAAAGAATATTAGTTATTAAGCTATCGGTCATCAATCGTTCTTTTGTTATGTCTTTATATCAGTGTCGATGCAATTAATATAAGGGGCTTCTTCTTCTTAATCAATATCATCCTGAATCTATCTACTGTTGGATGAAGACTTCTCGAAGCTGATTCCACTTCTCTTGCTCCTGTGCGTTGCGTTGCCACGTACTTCCCCAGAACTTTATCATTTCATCGATCCAGCGGCCTCTAGGTCTACCTTGCGGACGTTTTGCTCCTCTTGGATACCACTGGATGACTAAATTTATCGAACGATTATCCCTCCTTTGAGCTATGTGTCCAGCCCATCTCCGTTTGAGGCTTTAAATGAACTCTATCACATTTTCTTATTATTATGCGGTGTTAGATTATAGCGAAAGGAGTAAGAAGAATAAACAGTCGAAAATATTATGTAAAGTTAGGTTAGGTTCGACAAAGTTGTCCAATGTATCAACCGGCTTCTGTATTAAAATGACATCCACCTTTTGTGTGCACATTGAAAGTTCCTATTTGAAATTCAATTTAGGCACCATATGCTGTCCCCTGAAGGTGGGATTTGATTTTGCATTACCTCACAAAGCATGTCGTAAAATATATACGGCGAATACTTACGGGCTGCAATTTTTGATTCTGTCGGATGCATTTCTCCTGCACAGTATTGCAGCACACTTAAAATTTGTAACGGCATGTAAAAGTGCATTTGTATTTCTTTATGGGAATTTTTACAGTTCAATTTTGTTTACTAGAAAACGCAATACTTAGATTACCTTGTAACATCACCATAATAAATATACCTACATACAATTACATACGCTAGAAGACTGTAGAGTTAAAAAACTGTAATGTCTATGATTGCGCTTTTTGCAGTGGACTATAATTTGAAGATGCTTGTGAATTACGGATCTAGAGAGGGTGGGTTTGAACAGGATGCCAGAGGCACTGAACTTTGTCTAGCGCGCTGGAGCTGGTTCTGTATTTACGCACTCACAAACTAGTAAACGGACGATTTGAAATGTCGCTCGCACGTTTTCACTTGGTTTTAATGATAAATGATGATGACAAGTTCAGGAGCAATTATAGACGATACGTTCGCTCAAACCGTATCAGATTTAGTGCAACAAAGGTCTAAATATGCGTTTTGGACGAGTCACTATATATGCCTTATGACAGCAGAGCTTTCACAAGCCTAGGCGCGTCCGTTGTCTTGAAGTAACTGAATGAACGGTCAACTCATGACCCGTGACTGCTAGTCGCCTGGTCTTATAACAATATCCGGGATTTTTGGTAGGTAGAAAAAAAAGGAATGAGGGACACCATAATTGGCTGAACCAGCCTAGTATAATTAAAGTTGTAATTGGTTTATTCATCGATTGTATAATCCAATGTAGATCTTGGCTGCCTCAAAAAGATGTTTTAAACCCATATTGAAAACTATCCTGAGAATTTTCCATATAAGGAATATAAGCCTTATGCACATGACTATGACAAACAAATATGTTACCACTCAGCCGTTGCGGGCGCTGTCTTCAATTGAAAGATAATACAACTACTAAATCACCATAAATTCGGACGATATTTTTTACATACCACTGTTAAGTTTTAAGCTTTATTTAAATTCTACTTAACATGCTGAATGATAGACTAACTTTTTTATGAAGAGCAGCTTTATTAAACATATATAATTTGAAAACACTTCTAAGAAATATTATGTTATACGATATTATAAGAAATAAGACACCCAGCAGGATATATATCTGCGCCCGCCAGTTTTGTGCCCATGTACACTGACCAATAAGCTATTTTGTCCTATATAATTGCGCCAAAATTAACTCATATGTTAACAATACTCTCTGAAGCGCTTTCTATATTATAGCGTGAATTCCGGGGCGAGCAGGTTCGAATCCTACTATGTTGGTTTTTTTTAAAGATTTTTTATAATGGTTATATATTTTTCAAAGGTATTTTTAAATTAAATGTGTTCATTTAATTTAATTCTTAAATCTTGAGAATTATTCGTTAAATAAGAAAAAAATATTCAATTATTAGCAAGTGCAAGTACGTTATAACAAAATTTGGAGTGATCCTGATACCACATCTCTGTAAATTCAATCTTTTTACAACGTTTTTCTTATCTCGTATTCTTATTTGTCCGGTGGTTCTTTGTCCGGTACAAATCTTGCAATCAATTTTTAACAAACTTCCCAACTAGCTAGACATTTAAACTTTTAGAATATATCAGAACACGATGCCATTGTATTTTTTTAATACTTTTAGCCATCTTTAAGTAGAATTGAATTAATTTTCAGTTAATTCTGTTTTGTATGAAAAGTTATTTTGACACCATTTTTGGATGCTAAGCGGATGGTCCTAGCAACTAAATTATTAATATATACGTGCGTTACTATGGAAATCAACATGAATGTCAAAATGACATTTCAGTATTATTTCTATCAAGTACAAATTTTTTTGATCGTTTAAGCTAGTCAAGTCAAGTTTATATTATGATTCAACAGAAAATTTAAAAACGTTGTATATAAAATGTTCTTTTTATCTTGTAATTATTATTATGTATTATCACATCGAGGTCACCATTTTGAGAGTAAGAGTATTGGGTTAACGGCCCACATGCTCGTCGTAGGTCAAAATTGAGTTTTTATTGTATTTTCAAACCATGATCCTGGACACTCCTTAAACGTTGTAGATAATCTATTTATATAATTTTGAAGCCTTACTATCCTTTATAGTTATTTTAAACATTTGATGACTGCATAAAGTATTTTGGTTACATACAATAGTATTCTTTTAAACCTCTCGCTCTAATGTTTTAGAATATAGTCATATTTCGGTACATGAATGTGCAGTGGTGTTAAATTTTTTTATTGTTGTTGTTGTTTATCCCCATACTACTAATTAAAACTTTTATTGTGTAAAAGAATATTTGCAAATAATGAAAACATGGAACAATTTTGTTTAAGGGCGGACGTGCTCAGCGTGGGTCAAAATGGAGCTTTTTTCTATTTTCAAAGCATGATCCTGCACATACTTTAAACGTTGTAGATAATCTATTTATATGATTTTGAAGCCTTATTATCATTAATATTTATTTTAAACATTTGAAGACTGCATAAAGTATTTTTATAACATAAAATAGTATTCTTTTAAACCTCTCGCTCTAATGTTTTAGAATATAGTCATATTTTAGTACATAACTGGGCAGTGGTGTTAAGATTTTTTACATTTATTAATTTTTAAACGCATTTATAAAACCTGCTTTAGCTGTTGCTGATGAATTATATATCGAATAATTTTGTCACTCCACCTCTAACTTGTTGTAGGTATGATTAATTGTATTGTTTGGTCCAAATATATGTTGGCGTCACCACTGTGGTGTTCGATGTGTGGGTTATGGTGTTGAGGATGATGATGAAGAAGTCGAAGATGTATGCAGGAGCGAGTTTTATTTACAGCGTAACAATCGGTACAAAAGTGTAAATACAATGACAGTACATATTATTATCTACTGAGATAGTTACGAGCCAGGTACTTAGATTCGAGTGTCCTTTTGATAAATCATTATTCGTTATTTATATAGTAAAAAGTAATACATAAACAATATATTCTCGTACATAATTATATTGAACGAGTCAGCGGTTTAAATACGAGTAGCTTGTGAATTTTATTTTACTAATTCGACTAATTTTCCATTGCGATACCGTATTTCATATTGCCAATCAATCTGCTGATACTGCTAAACAGTAAACTTGTTTACCGTTTTATGAGTCGCTGAGAAATTATTATTGCGGTCGAATAATTTGATAAATTAAGAAATAGATATTTGATCGCTAATATACTGACAGCTATGTACGGCAATGGAATAATAATACAGTAACTCATGGTAATTCAAATAAGTTATCTCCCATTTATTATATAAATAACCAAGGTACTTAATGTTTTAAAAGTCAAAAGTTACAATAACATTACTATGTTTATTATTATGAACTAAATTTTGTCAAATTGGTTCAATAAACAAATACAATTTTTGCGCTAGTTGGATGAAATTTACTGAAAGAATAATATTAATAAAAATTACTCTCCGTCAGAAAGACTTTTTCTTTGCAGCGTCCCTCGCTGCACGGTGTCGTTAACCGAATAAACTTTTGGCTTTGCGCCATATGGATGAAAGTCGTGGTACAAATTGCGAAGCTTTGGTCTTCGAGAGCTTTCGAAAGCTCAGGGGAAACTTTTCGGGTGGACGCCGGCCATTGGAGGCAAGGTGCGCTGTAATGCCGGCTAAGAACAGAGGAAATGAAAAGGAATTGAAATTGTTAGACGTCAACCGGAGAAAACAGAATAGAGATTGTACCGGATAAATGAGATGTTTTGAGTTTTTTTTTTTTTTTGCAAACGTGAACAAAAGGATAATAAAAAATAACTATAAGACTTCAGTAGAGATGGGTTAAATCTGCTTTTTATTTAAAAATACATTGAAAGCCCAAAATAGAAAACATCGAACCACCTCCCACACAAAATAGAAGAATGATAACTAAAAACATTTCTACTATAAAGAAAGCGTATTTAAAACACGTATATAGACAAGGGTTATATTATTATATAAAAAATACAATTTTTGTTTTTGGATATAAAATATCCGATATAAAAGTCCTTTAAAAAAGGAACATATCTGGTAAATATATTAATATATATATATATATATATATATATTATCGGTGATGTTTGGGCATAACTTGTTTACTGCAAAATGCTAAATTTACAGAAGAGCGATTTGTCCCCATAATCCCCATATTTTTCTAATATTGAAAATACATTTTAGAATGAATAAATGAAGAATATGAAAAAAAATGTATTTTAAACACTTATTAGTGATCACAATATGATTAGTTTTTTGATCATGTTGCGACCAAACTAACCGCTGTGTCTGTTAACATCAGTGGCGAAGGGTGACTTTTGGGAAGAGGTAGGCTGTAAAGATCAGAGAAAAATATCACAGTTGTAAGGTATACTTACAGGAAATAAGAAGATAATACTTACGATATTAGTACTGATGAATAATAATATGTGCACACTAATGACAACGACACACTGAATTGTTGAAATTTCAATAGCTCACCGACGGTATAAAATTGAGCGATGAGTTTAAATTATGTATTTTCATAAACATTCATACACGTAACATACGCCCAAAAATATATCATTGGTGGCTTTGAAAAAAGCCGTTGTTGTCATTTTGCCATTCAAAACACTTCAAGATATTTCAGTAAGTAATAAATATAAAGGCTTACTATAATATGATCATTATTTGTACTCTAAGTCAATTCGTCTGTTTTTCTGCAGATTTTTTTTTAAAACATCATAAAATGTTTGCCCACGTTTTAATTGAATTAATAATTCTTTTCCAATAGCTATAATTGAGAGATTCGATAATGTAGTTTGATTTTGAGTATTTCGACAACATGTGTGGACACATAAACGTTAAACTCGAAAACGATATTTTTAAAATTTGATCCGTACCACAACAATAACCAATTTCAATTGAAAAACTAGACATTTTTACAAATAATTTGTATTAAAGCACTGACGAATGACTTAGGGTACAAAAGAAGATAATCTATCCACATTCAGAACACATTAAATCACTGAATTATCTCACAAAATAAAACTATACCACCATGTTTTGAACAACAATCTGACTGAATTAAAACGATATATAAATTATGTTTGTCTATGACTGAACTAATCTAAATAATTATCACAAGATACAATTATTTGATATTTTTAAAAACAATTAATAATTATATCTGATTGAACTCAATAGACATTATTTTTTTAAATCATCTTATGTATTTGTTATTTGCTTAAAGCGGCAGGCATAGACAATAAACTTTGCAAAAAGAGTTGGAAGCGGGTCTCTCGAGCACTCCGAAACGCGACAAAATTTGTAGACTTGCCTGAATAGATCTGTCATTATAAGTATAGAAAACAATTTTCGATTATGCTCTCAATAATCGTCATTCAAAGAACAAAAACAGATGTCGCTACTCGCTTGTAATTTTTTTTTTGATTTTAAACTTGACTAATTTAAACAGTCGGGCCAATCTACATTCAAATTCACACCATAGATGACTCTTAATTTTTTTAAATATTCCATATTTTTATTTATGTATATTTGAAATAAATACTTGAAGATATAATTTTCTTAGAAGGTAGGCTTTAAATAATCGCTTAGTATGGAGCCTTCGCCACTGGTTAACATATCATATTACGGTAGAGTTTGAGCATTTTAAAATGTAATACAGATATCCGGTTATTACCAAATGTATGATATTACGTAATATAATGAGCCAATTTTTACTCTTAACACAAAATCACCAAAAATGTATTTGTCAGGTTATGCACAAAAAACACCGATATTTATTATTATTATATGCCCAGTGAGTGATAATATAATATGATATATTGTGCAATTAATATCTATATTATAAGAATGAGTATACTCTATGGTCCATAATATAAGAAACATAATATAGTAAATGGCTTGGTGTTGTTTATGCAACAAAGGGGGTTAATTGAAAGGAACTTTAGACGGAAACTAGCGTCTACTAAAGACTTAATCACAAACATCCGGATAATTGAACAATATCAAACTAGTAAACAATCCATTACACCTAACTAGGTTCCAGCAGTATATTGATTCTAATTATGCATGAGCCTATGAATAATTAATCATTGAGTGCATTTTCACCTGATAATAAACAATACATAGTTTTATGATTAAAGGTGAAGATTCAATTTCATTTAGTATTAATTTCAATTTATTTATTTTTTTAACATATCGTGGACATTAAAAATTATAAGTTTAAGTCGTTCACAACATGACATTTAGAAACAAAGATATATAAATATAACAGTATTACATAAAAAAAGAGATAGATCAGAAGATAAATTAGATAGCTACAAGGAAGTACACCGGATGAGTTAAGCAGACCCTATTTTAAGAATTTATAAAACAACAACCACCTAAACTCATTCTCACGTAGGTGGAATATATCAACATCAGAAGCAATTTCGTTGAACATAGTTATCGCCCTCCCAATTGGCATTACCAGTGGCAGGTTGGTTCTGCACCTTGGGAGAATAAACAACTGATGGTCTCTATTTCTAAGATAGTTATCAGGGACACACAGGTCAACACTGCCCAGAATGGCAGAATTCTCATTTATACCTCGTATAAGTCAAAAAAAATACGTAGCTAAATAAAGATTTCTTTTAAATTGCAGACTGCAGTATGTCAGCATGCCTAAGAGAAAGTCAGTTGGATAAAACCACGGATAGTATCCATACAACCTCAAGTAAAGGAGTCTCAAGAATTTCTTCTGTACCCTCTCCACCATAAGGCCATACTTCAACTGATGCAGTGCCCAAACAATATACCCACTCTCAAGTTTGCTTCGAACTAAAGAATTAAATAAAAGTTTTAATACCGTAACATCTGAAAAGATCCGGGAAGTACGCATGACGAAGCCCAACATTTTAAGCGCTTTGTTACAAATGATAACTATATGGCTAATAAATGTCAGTTTGCTCTCAAACGTAATGCCAAGATCCCTTACAGATGATATTCGTGACAAAACTCTGCCATGCATCGAGTATTGAAAAAACAACACTTTTGAGGCTCTGGTAAACGATAAAAGATTGTATTTATCAAGTATAATATTTTAATAAAAACCTTTTAGACAAAAGGTTCATCCTAAAGTTTTTTTGGCATTATTTAAAAAAATATTTATAGTTATATCAAGATAGTATTTTTTATGTTTAATATTAAGTGAATAATTTTCAATCATATTGTCATTCAATAAGTATAAGTAATATATTAAAAATTGGTTAAAATAAAAGTTTTCTAAGTTACGAGTACTTTAAATTTCAGAATTATTTTTTATTTTTTAATTGGTGTATTTACCTTTTTTTTCAATTGGACCATGTCCAATCTTAATAAGATCATAGGCCTCCACAGAGTGGATTGTTGTATTAACAGATTTTGTTTTTTTACGACAAATGGATGTGAGCCACTTGCTCAACCTATTAGGTTCATACTCTGACTTTTACACAAATTGTAAAACAAATTCAAACATGGGACTCGCAACGCTATAGTCCGACGCACGGCCATCGTGGGTGTATTTGTGTGACTTTTATTGTTCGGGTTCAAATCCCGTGTTTGGTAAAAGTTCAGTTGTTGTTTTTCAAAATGTGTTTTTATTCTTAGTATGGATCTAATAGGTTGAGTAATCGTGGTTAAAAAATGAACCTTACATGTATTTACCACCTTTATTTGTACTATATTTTAAAGTAATATAGAAAAGATATTTTTTTTAATATTTAACAGCGCAGAAAATTTTTCTAACAAATGATCGTATCTCAAATTATTTATTTGAAGGTAAATACTGAAAAATCTTTAAATTCTAGTGAAATAATTTTCCGGTATATATCACACTATTCTCTACAAAAACATGATACAGGTCATCTGTATGTATATAAATTATTGTGATAACTACCACATTATAATTATTATGTATCAATGCCTCTGTTGTACATTATGTATTTTTATTAAAATAGGCTCTAAATAATCAGCTAGTAAGGAGTCTTTGTCACTGAGTAAATACATATACAAAAGAACGTGCTGAATGTCTTTTTGGAGGCGGCCAAGATATACGTATAATAGTAGTAGTGTCAGTGATAATAATTAATATATTGTACCTCAATTAATACCTGAATCGAAGTGCCTCTAATTACCAAAAAGTTAAAAAATATTTAAAATCAGACATATTATTATAGTCAGTAAAGCGTTTAATCACAGAAATCGAATTAGTTATTGTTTGTGTTTTTATTACTAAATACTGAATTTATTGCAGCATGTTAGTTTTTATTTCATTTGCTTGTAAACTTCAAATACAACTTCTAATAATATACATACCTACTACGTAGGCATATTTCTTCATCGTGTAGTGCGACTTTACATACAAACCATAGCCTGCAACGTGTTTCCCAGAAAAGCTCCTGCAACCGAGCTTTCAACAGCGTTGTATGGGTCTTTTGTGAAAATTACGAGGAAACACATTCTCTAAACCTCTTATAATGCCGTATTCCCTCAACACATACGTTGTTGATTCAGATTTGTTCATGTTTCTTGCCCGCCTTACCAAACAACTATTTCTACATGGGTAGGTTTTTTATAAGCTCGGGCCCTTTCATGCTTAATAGTAAGCTTTTACGCAAAAAGTTCGTAATAAAAGCTTTTCATGTATTAGCAAAAATTAAATGCACATTGACTATTTTAAGCACCGTCATGAAAATTTCACCACGTTTTATTAAATTAACATTCGCATTCTCTATAAATAGTAAAAGTATTGTTAATTTAAAAAAAAAAAATGTCGGCCTGACTGGTTACTTACAATATTCATATACTATGGCTTAAAGTGATGTACAATATATGCAAATATGTACTTTAAAATAAATAATAAACTATTATAAATTATTTAAAATAATATTGTAATGGAAAATCATAAAAAACTCAAACAAAAGAGATATTAAACATACATAATAACAAGAACATCTTCCAACAAAAAAACAAAACAATATTAATATATTATCCACACTAATAGCGACATGAAATCACTTGCAAGTACCTACATTGTAACAAAAATTTGAAGTGATTCTGACACCGATTAGTAATTAAAGTAATACTTACTTAAAAATACAAAATCCGATTGCCAATAGTAAACGCATTTTAGAAAGCGGTTCCGAGTATTGTAAAAACTACTTGCTAATTTTATAGACACAATTAGATAGGACACGCATAGTTTAGTGGTCAGATCACATGAGTGCGAATCCCTAGGGGTGGAGGTTTGAATCCCGCTAGGTGTCGGTGCTGCGATTTTTGTAGTGGTTATATGTTTCGCAGAGGTGTTTTAAAATGATGTATGTTTTATGAGTATACTTAGTTTAAATATACTATCAAAATTTGCTCGTAAATGATGCTCGTTTATGGTTTCAAAATATACTACACGTATTGTAAGTAAAATTCAGTCTCATACTGATCTCAAAGCAAATACAGCCCTCTGAAAGTGTGTTTTGTATGAAGTGGTTTTCTTTCACATTAAAATACCAAAGAAATTCCTTTTAACATACACGTGTGCTTGACGCCTTACGGTATAACATGACTTTGTGATAAATATTAGCTTAAGTGTTCAAGGTTTCTATTTAATCAACGGAAAATATAGTTTTTTATAAAAAACAATTTGAAAAATAAATAATTGTATATTCTTTACCAATAGACAATGTCCCTTTGAAGCAGTAAAACCCGGTCCCGACTAATAATAAAAGAAAAAGAACGAGTTTTACATTAAATTTTGTTTTATTTTAATTAATAACATAATACATTTTCATCAAGAATTGACAGTTGTAGCAAGCAACAACCTCGGGCTTTGTCAGCGTAATTACGGCAACGCAAAAAATAGCGATTCATTAAACTATCGCACAATTGCCGCATCTACAATCAGCACATACGGTTTGACATATTTCTTCAAGGTTTGACTACCTCGGGTTTTGTCATCGAAACGTCTCGAAGTTGCAATGATGCAGCGGTCAACTGATTTTCCAATTGTGAACTACATCAACTCTCAAAGATTACATGTAAATAGCAAGTTATTGTTGGTAGGTTATCTCAGTCCATTCGATAATATCTTTCCTTTTAATATAATTTGTCTTATCAGTTGACCAGTACCCTCTATTATAATTTTATCTCTGTCATTATACTCTTATATTTATTTATTTATCAGTAAGTAAACTCTTATCTCAATTCAATTTGAGCCACTACAATCAGACTATTATCTCTACACTTTCACCCCTAAACAGTTTAGTAAACACCACAAAATAAAAAGAATGACTGAAAAAGGAAATACGAAGCTCGTGAAATATAAATTTTACGGCAAAATAAGACAAATTTATTCCTGATTCAAAAATATATATTAAGTTTACATCTTTTTTAATTTTTTTATTTTGTTATAAATTTAAATTTAAAAAATATAACTGGGTTTATCGAATTGTCAATGCCAGTAGTAAAGCTTAAAAAATGCATTACATTTTGCATGAATTCTTGCACAATACATGATTAGTAATATGTATATTACAACAATATTATATTATATCGAATAAAAACAAAATGAGAGCAACAGTTTTGCCAATTGCACAATTGGGTCACCCGGTATCCCGACTAGAATTTCCGCATCTGTGAACCTTTCAACTTTCTGAGACTTTTGGGGGCAAAGTTAGCGCCAAGTCGAACACGCGGCTAACCATGTAATATTGGAAGACAGGTGGAGGGTGCTGGGAACACACTACTAACTACTATGATTGGTTAAGTTTTAGTAGAGTTTTCGCAGTGTTGTCCACACGATACATTATTTTCCGCACTGGCGCCACTCGGTGACCGACAACACTGGGACAGTGTTGCTGACATGAAAACATAACATTAAACGTTTTAGGAAGATAACAATTTGTATTATACAGATATGATGTTTATTTATAATTAAAGTGATCTTACATTTAAAGTGTTCAATTTATAAACGCTGAAAAATTAAGTCCCACGTTTATTAATCCATTAGACGCTAAAGACGCGCTTAGTGCGTAGCGATTAGGTGGTCATTCGATATAATTAGTATGCTATTTAAATGTGGTAATTAAAAAGAAATTATTTAGTTAGCAGTCGATGTGACAGAAACAAATTTAAATTATTATAGAATACCTATTTTGATGTTGTCACTCGTCATATTATATTCATAAACAGCTGTGGATATGCAGGGCCGTCTTCCATAACGCTTGCAACGTGTTTGAAAGAAACTAGTTTATGTGCTCATCATTGCGATAAGGAGCAGCACGGTACTGATGTAACAACCATGCACCGTGGTGTTAAAAAATATAATTTAGAAAAAAATAGTATTTTTAGTAAACACCATAAAAAGTTGAATTCGTTGAATGGCGTTTAAAAAGAAAGGAAATATCTCATTACAATGCATCTTCATATAGTGACTTGGGAATTTCATTTTTAGCAATTATAATAAATTTCTACAATATAAATGCACAAACAACTGATAGAAGATGTAAACAAAATGATAAAAATTATACATAATTTTGAAAACACACACAGAAAATATCGTCACTGTTCTGGCAGAAGACACTAATTCGAAAAAATGACATATTGAGTTAGTTATACCAAAATGTTACTTATTTCAAACTTTACCGTCTAGAAACCTTCTTAATAAATAAACAGTCTTTATTTTAAAGTCATCCTTTTTACGATTACTTAATAAACTCACATGATAGACCATTTCAAACATTTTAAAAATTTCAAAGTCAAATTACTCAAAACTAGTATTCTTCAGTTAGTGTATTTTGCCAGAACAGAGACGATAATATATAACCAATAGAAAAAAATCGTTTTTTTTTAATACGACACCCAGCAGGAATCGAACCTGCGTCTCTTTGGATACATGCCCACGCACATCGACCACAATGCTATCCTACCTAATTTCGACAAATTTTAACTAATGTATATTGTGTATGTTAAAAAAAAAGAATGTTACTTCTTAAATCTTGTGAAGTATTCGTTGAATAAAAAATAGTTAATTAATAAAAAAAATATTTTTTGATAAAAACTGTCTTGGAAACTCTCTGTGCTGGATTTTATGATAAATATAAACATATGTCGAACATATTAGGAGGTGTAAATATTTAATAAAAAGAAGAAAAATGTAGTGAATATTTTTTTATGAAAATACCTATAGCTTCATAAAAAACTAATAAAAAATAGAAAAAATATTATCGAATACTACAAGATAAAAACCAGCTTGTCGATTTTCAATTTGTGCTAGTATGAGGTGACCTCTCTGGTTTTGTAAATAAAAGCACGTATACGGTAAAGAATAAAACAAATAAGATAGAAAATGTTATGAGAAAAATTCTGTCACAAAATACAAAAATAATAAAATAGGATCCGTAGGTAGAATAGTTCAAGGGTCAAACTGCTAATAAAAAAATCTAAATTTATTTTGTGATAGATTTGTCGAAGGTAGATTCTCGTCATATTATGTTATAATCCTTTAATCTAATAAATGCTATTTTTTTCTCGTAACAGTAGGTTAAAATAATATTTATAACTGAAGGATATTTTTAAATAAATCATTTGCGAATGATTTAAATTTAATTTATTTCGTCATCTATGGAGCATTCTTACCTATTACAGATAGTTATGTATATATTATTTACATTAAAATGAATCTATAATTACAGACAAATTCATAAATCGTACCTACTTATCACTAAATAGACAATTGACCATTGCTTTTATGACAAATATTTTTTTTTTTATTTATATTTCGAAGAAAATAATGCAGAATCTTTATTTTTTTGGAGATTAAAGAGTGTAACATTTTTTTAATTAGACATACATGTGTGAGAAGGGTGCCGGACAAAATCCGGAATGCTGAAATCCCGAATGGCCGAAATCCCGAAAACCTAAATTTCGAAAGCCGAAATCCCGAAGGCCGAAATCTCGAATGGCCGAAATCTCGAAAGCCTAAATCCCGAAAACCGAAATCCCGAAGGCCGAAATCCCGAAAAATAAAAAATACAAACAGCAATAATTGCGGAATCTTGAATTGTGCAATAAATTCTTGACAAAAAACATTATTTTGTAGAACAAATGGGTTTTTGCCTCTCCTACAAAAATTGCGCAATCTTAACACTTATCTTGTATTGCGAAAATTTTACAAGAGAGACAAAAAACCATTTTTTGTGGAAAATGGGTTTTTGTCTCTTTTAAAATTTGCAATTTGCAATTATTTTTATTTTTTTTTATTTTTCGGGATTTCGGCCTTCGGGATTCCGGCCATTCGGGATTTCGGCGTTCGGGATTTTGACCCAAACCCGTGTGAGAAGTATATAACAACTAGAATAAATCATTTTGAAAAAAATTAAGACACCCAGCGGGACTTGAACCCGTGCTCCCTGGGATTTGCACCCATTAGCTCTGAAAGCTAAGCTACGTGTGTCTTATTTTATTGTTACTAAATTAACCAGCAATTCTTACAATTAACACTGAAGCGCTAATAATTTTCGTTAATTGTTTTAGCAATCAGCTTTTGTATTAAAATATTTTTTCAAGTGGTTTTATATTTCTCACACCTGTTTTGAAAGGATATAATATATTATGATAGCTATAAACACGTTTTTAAATTAGAGAAATAGTTACGAATATTATTTTTTCTTCTTTAGTAAATATACGTATATAGAATTCAAGTTTTTATACGTTATTAAGGTAACTGGTAAGTAAAGAAAAATCACATTTAACGTATAAAAACACGTGAATTCGCGGAGATATAAATGTAATATTGTATTATTGTGAAGAATGGCTGTTAAAAAAGAACTAGCAAAGATGAGTTCATTATTATATTTTCTATAAATTATTTTTATATTCCCATCGCGATATAATTTATATTTAAATTGTTATCTTAAAACCAAACCAGAAAATGTCTAATGTAATTTCCTTTGAGAAGTTTCAAGACTTTATATAAGTACTACTATTACTAACATAATTTTATTATTATCTAATAACTAATATTTATTTATGTATTAAAAAAAACACATTGAGCACAATATTATTAATTCAATGTACATTCTAGTGTTATACACTAATATTTTTCCGTAGTTTGAAAGCGGTTTGTCAGTAGCTATTGTAAATTTTCATATTCGGAAAACAAGCAAAAAATCAGTAGGTATTTTTTACAATAATATGAACTTTTAAAAATATTTTTTATGTCAGTAGCGTCCATGAAATTAATTCATTTATATTTTTTTACTTTTAATAAACTATTTTTTTTATTCAACAAATAAGACACAAGATTTGAGAATGAACATTCTACATATTGAATATACATCATTTGAAAACATCCCATACATATACACACTAGAAAAAATCATTTTATAGATAAAAAAATAATACACCCGACGGGACTTGAACCTGTATCTGCTGAATTCACGCCAGTATGCTTTTCCAATTAAGCTACGAGCATCTTAGTTAATTAAGACGATTTTAACTAGTAGTTATTAGATGAAATGCTTATCGAATTGTGTTATAATGTTGGCTATCGTCGATTTTTTCTAGTGTGTATATGCATGAGATGTTTTCAAATCGTGTATATTATTACTTTTTTTATGATAAATTAAATTTTATCTAGCATAGTTTACCAGAAAGTAGTAGCAGGGTAGTATTTTAGAAATATAAACATGGTGGCATTTATACTTAGGTACCAGTAGCGAAGGGTGGAGGTAGGCTGTTATGATTCGCCACAAATAAAGCACTGTAAGCTTTGTTTGTCATACTTATTGGTTTTTATTGAACTAAGATTCACAGATAATGTTGGTTAGTTTTTAAAAATCAATTAAACCCTGTCTAAACCAAACCATGATAGTTTTGGTATATTTTGGACGATACGACAAAATTGTGCATACTTTTTTATTCATACTTATTTGTTTTCGTTGGATTTAGAATACATATTTTAAATTCATTAAACCTTGCCTGACCAAACTGTAATAGATAAAAAAATTATTCTATCTATAAAATATCAAAAGTTATGTATGATTTAATTGCATAATTTTAGATATTTTATAGAAAGATGAATATTTTTTGACTATTATTTATTATGGCTTGGTTTTCGCATGGTTTAATTGAATTTTAAAAACACCATTTTTAAATAATTATTGTCGTTGTATTTCAATGTAAACGAATACGTATGACTGAAAATGTTTAATGCACTATTTATGATTGATCTTAATAGCCTACCTCCACCCTTCGCTACTGTTAGGTACCTTTATGTTAGAGTTATACGGTTCCGTACGGTAATATTTTATTTAGCAACACGTGGACCTCACCTGCTGTAAATCGTTCAATATATTACAGTCGGACGTGAGTGTTGCTTCCGCACAACATTACTGTCTGAGTAAAGTTTCTTTCTGTTCCGCTCACTGACAGTTATGAGTCACGTGTTCTGTACTAACCAAAAGTTATCACTACGACAGCGGTACGAATTTGAAACGGTCTGGTTAATCCCAACGTAGACTATCCCCGGTATCTTAAGTAAAAGTTTATATTTCACTATAATCTGTGTTGTAGAATATTAAAAATCATAATATTCTCATTAGCAACCATTTATTCGATTACTAAACAGCAAACAAAGATTTTAAAGAAAATCATTTTTATGCATCTAATAATATGGAGGTATTTGCAGTGTTATATAGTTACTACTTTGGGAAGTCATCACTGTGAGTATCATGGTGTTGTGTATGAAGAAGTCGAGATTTGATGGTTGCTCCACTGGATGGTGGAGCGAGTTTTATTTGCAGCGTAAACAGTCGGTACAAGAGTATGTTACAGTAGTTATGTTACAATACTTATGATACCAATCCGAGGTCCGAATCTCGGTAGGATGAGATGTTGTGCGGAGCGATTCCGAGACTGAAATACTAACAGACCGGGAGTTTATATTCTAGTTACATGTCCAATGAATTGTGATCCGCTATTTATTGATGTACTCACAATCAAAATAATATTTTGGAAATAATTATTATAATTGAGTTTGTGTCATCGGATATAGCTGACTATATGTAAAAATGGATATTGCGAAAACAATCATTGCAATCAGCTATCTACTGAGTTTGCCATAATTGGACACTAAGGGAAATGGATATTTAATATCGCCGATAAATATGCTGACACGGATTCAGTTGTTTATCCCCATACTACTAATTAAAACTTTTATTGTGTAAAAGAATATTCGCAAATAATGAAAACAAAGAACTATTTTGTTTAAGGGCGGACGTGCTCAGCGTGGGTCAAAATGGAGCTTTTTTCTATTTTCAAAGCATGATCCTGCACATACCTTAAACGTTGTAGATAATCAATTTATATGATTTTGAAGCCTTATTATCATTAATATTTATTTTAAACATTTGAAGACTGCATAAAGTATTTTTATAACATAAAATAGTATTCTTTTAAACCCCTCGCTCTAATGTTTTAGAATATAGTCATATTTTAGTACATAACTGTGTAGTGGTGTTAAGATTTTTTACATTTATTAATTTTTAAACACATTTATAAAACTATCAGTATAATTTATATTGACATTATTATAGTGAAATATTTACGATAAAAATTATATTGATAATCTCTGTGATTCCAAATTTGACAAGAATTAGGCATTTTATTATTCAAAAAATGGGCAAGATTAACACATTTGAAGATAATTCTAAAGATACCCATTGTAAGCTAAGACTTTGAAAATTCAAGTGTGATAAACATCCTACGAATAATGATTGCTTTATAATAATTATTGACCTAATAATAAGGAAGTGTTTTTTTTTAAATACGCCATTATTTAGGTTAGGTTACCTAACTGCCAATGCCAAACTATAAAAAACTATGCCAAAAGAAATGGCGTATTTAAAAAAAAACACTACCTTATTATTAGGTCAATAATTATTATAAAGCAATCATTATTCGTAGGATGTTTATCACACTTGAATGGTCAAAGACATAGCTTATAATTAATATCTTTAGAATTATCTTCAAATGTGTTAATCTTTCCTATTTTTTGAATAATAAAATGCCTAATTCTTGTCAAATTTGGGATTACAGAGATTATCAATATAATTTTTTATCATAAATATTTTACTATAATAATGTCAATATAAATTATACTGATGGTTTTATAAATGCGTTTAAAAATTAATAAATGTAAAAAATCTTAATACCACTGCACAGTTATGTACTGAAATAGTACTATATTCTAAAACATTCGAGTGAGAGGTTTAAAAGAATACTATTTTATGTACTAATAAAAATACTTTATGAAGTAATGAAATGTTTAAAATAAATATAAAGGATAATAAGGCTTCAAAATTATATAAATAGATTATCTACAACGTTTAAGGAATGTCCAGGATCATGCTTTGAAAATAGAACAAAAGCTGCATTTTGACTTACGCTGTGCATGCCCCCCTCTAATGATGGAACAAATAAAAAGTGACTCATTTGTTTTGAAACAAATAATAAAAAACAAAGGAAAATGCAGTAAACTGTATTACCGCTAAAGTTTTCATTTATTATTTTCGCCAATTCATGTCACTACATAGTATAAATTAATGTAAAGTATCTATGGATAATAGTTTAATTAACTACAAGTAATTTTGCATTGTGGGTGAATTTGTAACAGCTTCCCATTTTGCTTACAAGAGTTAATTTTTAGGACCATACAGACATACATAAATGCAATATACTAGAACCATTATATCTTGGTTTAGATTTTATAGCACTATAATATGCAGTGTTACGGACTAATAGCAGAAGTCGGGGCCATAGATTTATACCTGAAAGTGCAGAGGATCTGTAGTTCCCATAATATCACCGTTATGACGTCCATAGCCAAGATGTATAATTATGTAAGGCTATAGTAACTATTCCAGACAGCGAAAGCGTGAGCTAGAGTCCCATTTGGTCTAAATTTTTACCGAGGTTTTTAAAATCAGGTGGCTATTATATATAATTAGCATGTTATTTAAATGTGGTAATTGACAAATCCACCTTTTAAAAGAAAAAAATATTTTTTTAATTAAAATTTTTTTAATATTTAAATATTTATAATTTATAATTATAATAATATTTAAAAAAAAAAATGGTGGTAATTGATAATAATTATTTTAAAGAGTGGGTTATTACTTACTACCAACGGTAGATATTCTTTATGGGACACGTAGTGAGCTGAACTGAAAAATACTTCTTCTTATTGTGCCATCCCCTAACGGAGGTCGGCCACCATCAAAGCGATCTTATCTTTGTCGTCTGCTACCTGGAACAGTTCAGTGGAGCTTCACTCGTACCAATCACGGAGGTTCTTAAGCCACGAAATGCGGCGCCGTTCTCTGCTACGCTTTCCATTGATCTTTCCTTGAATGCCAAGTTGGGGAATGCTGTATTTTGGTCCTCTCATAATGTGGCCGAGGTACTGTAGTTTCTTGGTTCTGATACTACGTAGAACTTCTCGGTCCTTCCCCATTCGATTGAGAACTTCAACATTTGTCACCCGGTCAGTCCAAGGAATTTTGAGGATGCGTCTATACAGCCACATCTCGAAAGTTTCAAGTCTTTTATGAGTCTCTTATGAATCTATCTCTCAAATGAAAAATACTAGTTTTAAGTAATTTGACGTTGTAGTTTTTCAAATGTTTGAAATGGTATATCATGCAAGTTTAATAATAATTGTAACACTAATTTCAAAAAAATAATGTGTTTTTCTAAACTGCTGAGTTTGAAATAAGGAACATTTTGGTATTACTAACTCAATAACTTAATTGTTCGAATTAGTCGTTTCTGTCAGAAATTATATTATATTATACAGTACTTATATTATATATTTCAGTGTCTTGTTTTATTCATATTATAATTAAACCTAACTAGAAAAGATATTATTACTCGCTATACGTCTTTATATTAAGTTTAAATTAACTACTGACTGGTAAATAACACATCAGTCAGAAAAAGTCAAACTTTTAAAATACAAGTTCCCCGATATTTTCCGAGGTTAGAACTCTAAGATCTCCCTTATTAAAATGATATATAAAGGTCATTTTTCTTCGCCGCAATGACTTGCATTATGCCTAAGCCACGTGAAAGAAAGACTTCGTTAAAACATACATTCCACCAACATCAAAAGGTCGTATGACCAAAATGAATATAAAAGTGAAACTGTTAACGATTTCATACAAAATGAGCTCTACATACGGGGATCACTTGACGGTTTTTGATTTGCGATGGAAATTGAGGGAATATTTTTTATTATAGGGTGGAAAACTCAAAATGATTGAAGACGTTCGGAATCATGTCAGTTACAGGTAGGTTAGAAAAAATGGTTATATGTTAATTTCATGCCGCGAAAACTTATTATATATGTATGTGTTTGCGATAATATCACTGTGCTAGAATTTTTAATATATTAGTGTGAAATGTATTGTAAGGTAGGTAATTTTTCGAATATTAATTTTAATTAACTATATACATACTCAATAGGATTGGTTTTAGTCTGTTTTAAAACATTAAATCCAAAAACTTAGTAACGTTGTACGTTTTTAAACAGGTTTCCTGGAATATAATTAATGTTGTACCTTTAAATGTTTTCCCAATGAACTTCCACGAAAAAACGGTAATCAAATTGCGATAAAAAAAATCGGTACTGTTCGGTCAACAAATATTCCAGTATATCGGGTATTTTCAAAATGTGTTTTCCGCTGTATTCCTGATAACCGAACCATACCAAAAAATCTTTCTAGAATTTTAGAATGTCGGATGTAAATTTTTTATGAACATAAATTTTATTTTCCGATTGATTTAAAAACATTAATTTGTTATTTTATTTTGAATAATATATTACCGAATTATTAAAAATTGAAATGAAATAGTTTAATTCAAAATTACGATACATTAATTAGGTAACACCTACTAATTTAATTTCACTGGCATCGGAGAGAAATAAGATGGACAAAAGACAGAAAAAGAAGATACTTTGGATTGACAAAATACCTGTTAACTTTGGCGGAATTAGATGGCAGTAGAAAACAGGGAGTCACAAAAGGTGTTGAAAAAATTAGCCTTCATTGAGCAGTGGAGTATGAATGCTGGTTGGTTTTTATCTTCTTGGTCGCTCCATCAGTGACAATCATCAAATGCAATCAGAAAAACTATAACCCTCCATTCTTTATGGTTACTCTATTGATAATTATTACTTATATCAGTAAATAAGTGGTAGGAATTTCGATATTTTGTCGGTTTTATATACATTTTAGATAAATTTAATTATATATTATATATATATTATATATTAATTATATATTATTATAAATTATATATTATTATAAAGTAATTTGATTTAATTTTGTATTCAATTTGTATGCCATAATGGCGCCAATTGTCTAGAATCACTCGGTCAATAGCGGCGTCAAATTGGCGGGGGTAAAACCCTGGAAAAAATTGATATTGAGGATGCTCGATGGTTGTAGAGGATAAGAAATAACTCAAAATACACTCACACTACTGACAATGGTTCTGCGTGGTGCTGAAAACAGTGAGGAATAGAGCCGGTCCCGACAACAAGTAAGAATACATTAAATTATTAGATTTTGAGGATACCAAAAGACTAAGCGCGGCATGCTAAAATTGATTTATGTGAATCTGAAACTCCTGAAATTGATTCCTGAAACTTTAATCAAGTTGGTATAATTTGAAATATTTTTAATTAAGTACCCTCAGTTTATATTATTATTATTTTAAAATGAAGATGATTTAGGTCGCTATGGCTGTTTCTGTGTGTAAGTATATTGTACAGGTGAGGAAATGTGTGTAGGTGTGCCAGTAGGGTGACACAAAAGGCAAAGTGTTGTTTACCTTGTTTTGCGTGATGTATTATAGGTTGAAACCTTGCAGGCGTGGAATCCTTACTGTGATAAATTACGGTTGTGTTTCGCATTGACATATTATTTAAAATATGGCCGCATTATACTTTTGCCTTATCGAATATTGAATTGGTAATATTTATATTTATACCTGAGAGCCAGTTTATCTTAAGTCCAAAAATTGTACAATTAGTGATACTTACGGCTCTGTGGTTTTAGGAAATTTGGTTTTTATTGAATCGACGCTAAAGATGAATTATAGACCCTGAACTATTTATGGTATAATTTTGGTACAACATCTCTACTCAAATATTTTTTCGAAAAATTGGACATCAAGCACACTGGTTCTCATATTATACAGAAATTATTATTCAGCAAACAATATTTTCTGTACAGATTTTTTCTATTTAACATAAAACACATGTGATGGCCGAGCTGTTATGCGTCGACTTATAATATCGAGGTTTCCGGGTTCAAAATGGTGTGGCAAAATTCACATGTTGTTTTTCAATTGTTGGCGTTGTTGTTTCTCTTCGTAAGGCGGCAAAGATCTGCACCGAGTTGTAGGGATAATGTAAAAAATCTAAATTTTATATTGTAAATGTCCTGTATTTGTATATATATGTATATTTATTTATAAATAAATAACATTTTCAAAAATCTGTGAAGCATTATTATATACCAGTGCTTAAAATTGTAAACAAAAACTGACATGTGAAATAAAAATAAAATTACATATGTTACTAAAATAAGGTAGGCACGTAAATGAAGTAGTAGAGGGGGCTGGAAACAAAAACTGCTGGTTCCATTTTCAGAAAATGAAGACGTCCCCCGAACAACGATAAAGGGACCTATTTCAATAAATTTGAAGAATGAAAAAAAAGAATATTTTAATCAAACATTTTGTCAAAATACGTTTATCATTATTCTACTCACTTTATTTGGCTCTTGTTTCTCTGGAACTGAGACTCCCTTTTTGGAAATATATGGTTTCCCGACATCTTTCAGTTTTTTAATTAATCAGTTGGTCTTTCTTTTTCTATACTTATTTAATATTTAAATTATGCCACTAGACGATAAACTCACGCCAACATATTTCTTTTGCTTATCATTATTTCTAGATAAAGCAGTTTTCAAAACCTTACACTCCTTACAGCACCATCTAAGAGGATAGGAGAATAAACCTTTTAGATACATTAAAACGTTCACATCGATCTACTTATCATTATTATACTCTTAAATCAATATGCAAAATATGTGCCACTAATCGGGTCTAGGATGATTTGGCGCCGGGACAACTGAACGCCACGCAATTCGAAATTAAATATACGTTAGGTACTTATATCGACTGTAGAAAGGAAAAAGGACGTAATCCACACAAATCATATTTTACAGGAGGCTCAAAAACATCTTTGTTATAGTTTTCGGTCAAAGTTAAAATACCAAATAGACACAACCGTGAAGTGTCTAACTTAATAATAATTTGGTTTTTATATTCCTAATCTGATATTAATAATGGAGTAAATTAAAGAAAAACCAACACAAATGATGGTTAGGTCGTTTATCCCACTTCACTTTCATCTTTTTTTAATAATTGCTAGCTAAATTTAGATAATAAATCGGTATTTGCAGCTTACATCTTTTATAATACACAACATGTATTTAGTCTTTTGTCCGACGTGATTATCAAATAAAACCTATTTTGGAAAAATTGAGTGTTACGTCCTTTTTCCTTTCAACAATCGATATGTACTTTTAAAAAAAATATTTAATATTTTTATTTATAGTTGGTGAGAATTTAAATAATATGGACACGTAAATAATGATTTCATCGTGTATATGTTTAAGTTACAACGAAAAAAGAGTTTTTTTAATTTTATATAAAGCCTTAATACGCGGAAGACGCACCCGGCGCGTAATGACCAGGCGGTCGATAGATGTAATTAACATGCATTTTAAAGGGGGAAATTGAAAAATTATTATCTACTCAGCAGCGAATGCGTTAAGCATGGTAATTCTCAATCTGCAATACAAAAAACATTGTGTTAAGAGTAAAATGAATTAAAACTACTAAGTAGTAGATAGAAACTGATTAAAATTCCTCATCTACGTTCTGTATACGTGTCTACGACAGTGCGATGTCCAATTGTTTTGGCGTCCAGTTGTCCCATTCTCCATCGTTGTTTGGGGGGGGGGGTGTCTTCAAATATTGACACATTAATATAAGTGTCGCTTTTTTATAATCAAAATAAGTATAATAAAATGTTATTTATTCTTAAAGTGAATGAAGGAATTATATTATTAGTTAGGGTACCTTTATTGCAAAGCTAAAGTTTCCAACGTCGTCTAAACTACGAGAACTGAAATATAATACATAATATCTGATGATATAATATAATCCAGTTTGATTCCACTTGCTAAGCCTATGGCAAACTAGTCAAAGCAAGTCATTAGGGATTCATACACACTCAGCGCTAAGTATAGTGATCTAGTGTGGTTGCCTTTTGCTTAATTGACTAGGCGCATAGGGTCTAAGTCTAGCGATTAAATCAGCGATTACTAAACATACGAGAAAGAATTTATTAATAACTTTAAAAGCAGACGTTGTATCTCTAATGACATTGAAATATTCATATAAGTATCATGTCATTTTTATCCTTCTCTCCTAAAGCTAAATACATTTTTATCACTTCAATACTACAATTAGATAACTCTGATTTGGTCATTGTTGGGAAAATGAAATTTAAACTTTACTTTATTAACATAAATCTAGGCTATAATTTTTTTTTTTAAATAAAATTGGAAAATTGTGCTTATCTTATTGGGAATAATTAAATATTGTTCAATTATATGAAAAAATATTGTAGATATATTTTATTATTTAATGAATTTATGGTTTTAAAATTATCTCATATTTTCAAACACAAAATTAATACAGTTCCCATTAACTTCTGGAAATGTTAAATCATAATCAATAGCTATCTCAAAAACAGTGAAAATCAAGTTATCTTACTGTAGTACTGAGGTGACGATTTATATTTAACAGTTTAGAAACCTGATGATAATTAATAACAGCGAAAGAATTCGTTGACAATTGTCGTCGTAACCGGTTCTATGCCTTCAACGAGTTATTTCGCTCTATGAGACCGTGATCTACAGGCCGCACATACAAATTTCGCGAGTTATCTCGTTCGACTAAGAACTCAAATTACTAGCCACTATTGATTGATTTGCACACTCTAAAAATTTAAACACACAGTGACATATGTTTGAATAATTATGAAATACTGCGTGAATTGACTCGTTAGTCTTTAATATTTGACAAAATCACAAAGAAACACTTAACAAGTACTATATTATATAGTCAAGGATTGTTTATATAGAAAGTAATGACGTAATTATAATAACTTATAAGTGATTTTTTTTCTGTATCCTCTCCCTTATAAAGCTAGTCCTAATAATCAAGCTATTATTATAATATTATAAACCAATGCTATGCCTTCAGCAAGTTGTCTCGCTCTATGAGAACATGATTGATAGGCGGCACATACAAACTTTGCGAGTTATCTCACCCAACTTTAAACTGAAATTACTAGCCTCTGTTGATTGATTTGCATAATCTTAAAAAATAAACACACATTTGTTTGAATAATTAAGAAATACTAAGCCGCAAATTGTAAGTATAACATCGATGATTGTAGTAAGAGCTTTGCTTTGCATTCAACGAGTGTCGTTAAAAATCTGCGATATCTCAGATACTGCCATAGTATTGTGAGGTATAAAAAAGGTCGATCAACTGAATAGTAACGGGTATTTTACAACGTTTTTATTAGGTCGTATTCTTATTTGTCCGGTGGTTGTTTGTCCGGTACAAATCTTGCAATCAATTTTTAACTAACTTCCCGACTACCTAGACATTTTAAACTTTTAGAATATAATATATCAGAACACGATGCCAATGCATTTTTTTAATACTTTTAGCCTATTTTAAGTAGAATAAAATTCATTTTCGGTTAATTCTGTTTTGTATGAAAAGTTATTTTGGAATAAATCCGTAATCCAATCCACTATTATTGGTTGCTAGGGTCCTAAAACTAAATTATTAATATATACGTGCGTTACTATGGAAATCAATATGATTGAAAAAGTTCTTATTATCTTGTAATTATTTTTTGCTTAAATAAAACTTACAAAAAGATTAACTGTCAAGCCGAGCTGTGATACTCCACTCATATTTTGACATTTAGGCTAGGCCCACACTACGCGGAAATTCGGTCGCGAATGATGCGCGACGGGACTCCAATACGTTTATTAAATATAATTTTCCGTCATCGGGCACATTACGCGAAAGATCGGTTGTATTCATCTGGTTGATTTGCGTTCCGTCGCGCATCCTCCGCAACAAAATTTCCGTGTAGTGTAGGCCTAGCCATATGATCAATATAGTCTGGAAAATCATCATAAATACAGTCACGTTTGTACAACTTTACCAAATTATCAAAATTTAGTTATAAGTCAGTCGTAACTTATAAACTAAAACTCCATTGCGTTAATTAGTGAAGTTAATTATTAAATAAATGGGTTTTTTATTAAGAAATATTGCCTATTAATTATGAAGAGACCTTACGACTCCAGTATTTCCACAAAAATTCACCATTTTAAACACAGATTTTGGATTCAAACCTTAAACTCTCGACTTGTCAAGCGGATACGTTACCACTTGGCCATTACGGTTGCTTAGATTAAAACAAATAACTGGATAAAACTAGTTTAATAAAAAAAAAATAACGATTATATCTATTGAGTCACTACTGTGGTATTCGATGTGTGGGTTGAGGATGATGATAATGAAGTCTACGATGTAGCAGGGTGAGATTTATTAACAGCGTATCGGTACAATAGTATATTATACAATGATAGTACATATAAACTACTGAGATAGTTACGAGTTAGGTACTTGGATTCGAGTGACATTTAGATAAATAAAATTATTCTTCGTTATTTATACAAACAAAAGTAATACATTAACATTAAATTCTGGTACATAATCATATTGGACTAATTATAGAGTCAGCGTTTTAAATCGAGTAGCTTGTGAAAAATATTATTTACTATTACAGTCGTAAGAAAATATGATACCATGAAAAATGATTATTCGGCTAATACACCGTTATGATATAATGTGCTGTGATATGATGTAATAATATACCGTTATCTAATATCGCCAATCAACTTGCTGATCTAGCTAAGAGTTGTTTGCTGGAAATTGATTCGCTGGGAATATATTTTTGCAGAATAATTTGAAACATTAAACAATAGATATTTGATCGCTATTATACTACAGCTACATATCGGTCTATGGCAAAAAGATAAATAGATAAATACAATGTGTAGTAAGTACGTATGCCACATAATCAGGATCAATTTTGTCTATTTCAATAAAATATTGTCAACTGATGATAAATTAATTATTATTATTATGTTTCATTGTATTTATTATTATAAAGCAAAGAAAATTACTATTACTCTACTATTATAAAGAAAGGTAAGGCTCACCGAAAATGGAAAGTGCATTATTTGACTAGACTCGTATTATAAGATAAGCCTGATATTATGAGCAATCAGTTTTAATGCAAAAGAAATCATTCCAAAGAGAAATTCAAATTCACGAGAAGATTATGATTGGAAACTATCCATTGTGAGAGATACATTTTTTTTTATATAAAAGAAGCGATTTACTAGTTTGAAGAAAGTAAAAAGCGAGCATGCATTGTAGAAAATAATATTTACCTAATCGAAAAATGATCGTTTGAAGAATAATTATCAAAAATATTTACAAGATAAAAAGATTTTTTTATATACAACGTTTTTAAATTTTCTATTGTATTATGATGCTCAATATTTTCAAACTTGTACTTGATATGAAGTAAATAAAAAACAAACTAACAAATATAGAATACTGAAATTTCATTTTAATTCCATAGTAACGCACGTATATATTAATAATTTAGTTGATAGAACCACCCAATTGGCAACCAATAATAGTGGATTGGATTACGGATTCCTTCCGAAATAACTTTTCATACAAAACAGAATTAACTGAAAATGAATTCAATTCTACTTAAAGGTGGCTAAAAGTATTAAACGAATGCATTGGCATCGTGTTCTGATATATTGTAAAAGTTTCAAATGTCTAACCAGTCGAGAAGTTAGTTAAAAATCGATTGCAAGATTTGTACTGGATAAACAACCACCGGAAAAATAAGAATACGAGCTAAGAAAAACGTTGTAAAAAATATGCATATTATTATAAGGTATAATATCTATATGACGTAATGTTGATATTGTTGAAAAGAATATATTATATCCTTTTCAATAATACCAACATCACGTCATATAGAGTGGAATGACAGTATTGTGATAGTAGAAGTGAAGTAGTCATATTATAAACACCCAGATTTTAAGCAACTCGTATAAACATAATATATTGCCCTCGCCGCCGCCGGGAATCGCAATCAGAGCCCCCGGAAGTGCCTTACTCACTGGACTACAAGAGCCACAATCGTGCAGTGAGAATACATATTACCCAGATACGAAGGAGTATCCTGGATAGTAACTCAGAGGGGTTTGAAGGTTATTGCACTCAAATTTTTTACGGACTCAAAAGGATGTTAGGACGGCTGGTGTAGATATCTGGATTAAATCAGGGAGAGATAAATACAGTTCCTGGACCATTTTAAATAATAATAAAATGTATGTTTAGGTAAATTATCGTCAGTTACGTCGCTGTACGATTTGTTTCCCGAATAGACCAAATAATGCTCAGGAGACGAAAAATAAATTTCATAATCCTATATTTAAATACATGGAGATGTTTAAATTGTTATTTTTACAGCATATGAATGATGTATTCATTACCATTACAAAGTAATTTAAAGAAAGGGATGGTTCTAGTCCAATTAGATACAAAAAAACATTCTGCATTAAAAGGTCGATTTCGACAAAAACGGATATTCGGGAAACCAATCCTATAGCGACGAGTAGTTATTTAATTCGCGCTACTATGCTTTTCCAATTAAACTACGGGCTTCTAAGTTAATTGCGACGATTTTAACTAGAAACATGAAATGCTTATCGAATCGCGTTATAATATTGGCTATCGGTTTTGTATCAAATTACGATAATATGTATCAATTAATTCTATAATTACTAATTGACGTCACGGATTACAACATTATTTAGTTTTCACGTACTTAGACTTGCCAATAATTTAATAAGCTATTTTTTTATTCAATGAATAATACACACGATTTGAGAATGTAACATTCTATATTATATTGAATATACATAATTTAAAAATATCTCATGCATATACACACTATAAAAAATCATTTTGTAGAAAAAAATACAGTATCCGACAGACTTCAACCTAATAATATCTGCTGGATTCGCTTAGCTAGTATGCTTTTCCAATTAGGCTACGAGCATCTTAATTATATAAAATGATTTTTTCTAGTGTATATATCCATGAGATATTTTCAAATGATGTATATTATTCAATATATTATATAATGTTACATTCTCAATACTGGTATCTTAATCGTTGAAAAAAAATAGTTTACTAGATCAGTAATTGTACATATTATTGGAATATTATATTTTTTTAGAAAATCTAAATAATACAGAATTCAGCTTATACATTTGCATATTTTCATAATATTAGTATCATTAAATATAAAAAAAACGATAAAGCAAATTAAAATTACTATTATTGTAATTTGATTATAAAAACAATATTTTATAAAATAATACTACATATTATTATTAATAATAATAATTTATTATGCTTCTTATATTTTCAACATTTGTATTGCATCGCAAATTACTAAAGCAAACTTCAACTAAGCAGCCAGCTTTGCTGACCTGTCTTCGACGCCAAGAGTTGGAGTTTCGGCTAGTAAACCACAGAACCTTCGACTTAATCTAAGTAAGCCAAGATTACCACATACCACCACATACCACCACATACCACCACCAACTCCCGAAGGAATAGTCCTTTGTTTACAAAATGCATACTTACTCAGTGCTCAGATTGTAGATGAGTCATACGGAATGGTAAAGCAGTTTGTTACATGTATTTAAATCGCATTACAATATTTTTGACGTATTTTAATTTAAAAAAAAAAAATTTGGGGGAGTTTAATAAAATAACGACAATATTTAAGTTATTTTTACATCGCCCTTTTTGTTATATTTTGTAACTTTTTACATATTTAATAAATGGATCATTTTTCTTCAAAAAAGGAACTGCATTATTTTAAATAAAGTTTTATTTATTGAGATTAGGTTTCATGTAAATATATTTTAAATTATCGTCCAGCTAGAGCAGACCCTTATATAAACTCTACATAAAATTGCTGAAAGAAATTTCAGTTTGAGGTAAATACCATTGTATATTTATACTCGCGATTGTACTCGGTCAAAACCAAATGCCGCCTATTCGACGCTTGCATTCTGACGATGCTGCTTTACGGTAGCGAATCATGGGACCTTACAAAGGCTCAGAGCAACCATATACTGAGCTTCGAAAACAGATGTTTGCGACGAATACTGGGTGTGCGGTGGTATGACTTTAGGAGCAACGAGGAGATAAGAAAACGCACCAAGCAGCCTCTCATCACGCTGAAAGTGAAGAAGCGACGTTGGGCCTGGCTCGGCCACGTGCTGCGGATGCCAAAAGAGAACTTCAACCTGACTTGCCTGTTCTTCAAGCCAACCGGATTCAGGCGTTCTGGAAAGCCGCTAAATACAATCTAGTGTATATGGCGGAGCTACGGGATGCTGGTTTGACCTGAAACAAAGCAAGAAGTCTGGCGAGCGACAAGGATTATTGAAGGCGCCGCGTGGTGTCCATAGGCTCCAGTTAAGGGGCGGATATGGCAAAAAAAGAAGAAGATACTTATACAAAAAATATAAATCACCTCTATCTTTTAATAGTCTATTCTAGAAGTCAGTTTTTACCACCGTTTGCTTATAAGATTAGGCTCTATTTATATACAAGAATGTTTTCTTTGATATAGTATCTAGTTTGATCTTAATGGATAATTTAAAAAATATTATCATTATTTTGGCTATTTCTACCATCTTTTGAGCATAGATTACTGTCTCTCAGTTTTACTTTATGTAAGAAAATGCACCAAACGCATTAAATAGGTACATTTCAAAAATTTTATCGGTATGTATCAATTTCACTCTAATACGGACCATTGTATTTGAAAAATGAGGTAGGTATTATTAATAAAAAATGATTTTTACATTTTAACAATGATTTGTTTTTATCCATTTACTCTTATTCTGTATCCACGCTATATATTTAAGAATACGCTATATTTATTTAAAAAAATATTTAATTTATCAGAACATACTGCAGGATTTCTATTTGTTATTGCTATTTGAAGATATTTTTTTTTCATTCCCTGTATAATCTGACGTGAATTCTTAGCTGCATTTTAAATGTGTTTCTTAAGATGGTACTTCAGTGAAACGGCAAATAATTTTCAACTATAGGTGCGACGAAATTTTGGACTCGCTGGCAATCGGAGAGCGAACGTGGAGCTGTGAACACGTCAATTTATTTTGCGATGGCGACGGGGGAATTAATTCTTTAATCCTGTAAAGATGACTAAAAAACGTTACCCATTTACTTGAAAAAGAAAACATGTCAATGAATATATTATTATTATTAGTAATAGAACAATAAACATAACATTAAATGGACGCATGTTGACTTTTTATGACAAATTATGTTTTGATCTTCACGCGTCATTTGCACAATCTTCGCGTCGCGTAGTCACGATCGTTTTAGACCATGTCTCAACTGAGGTATAGCGTTAATAGATTTAAAAATATAAACGTATTGTGCAAATTATAAATTTAAAATAGTTCTCCTCCATGAAAGTTTCCAATTCGAGAGCTGAATATTTACCCAAACTTCACAATTCTCTGAAAATGTCAAGTCAGTATGTATATGAGCATAGTTTGAACACTGAGTACGCAAACACCACGTTAGTATGCGGCGCACAATTAAATACGTTTAATAGTATAATGTGCGTAGAATAAGGTTTTTAGAAAATGAGAGTTACTATATATTAATGAATTTATTTCGCCTATTGTAACATTCAAGGTTTATGTGTTCACATAAACAAATACATAGTACATAACAATAATATGAATTCTAATTGATTTATGTTTTGTACTATTACATTTGAGTCAATGAGTTTTCAATGTCAAACGTATATTTTCATTTAAGACGGTACTTCAGTGAAACGGCAAATAATTTTCAACTATAGGTGCGACGAAATTTTGGACTGACTGGCAATCGGAGAGCAAAAGTTAAGCTGTGAATACGTCAATTTGTTTTGTGATGGCGACGGGGGGAATTAATTCTTTAATCGTGTAAATATGACTAAAAAACGTTACCTATTTACTTAAACATGTCAATTAATATATTATTATTATTATTAGTAATAGAACAATAAACATAACATTAAATGGACGCATGTTGACTTTTTAAGACAAATTATGTTTTGTTCTGCACGCCTCATTTGCACAATCTTCGCGTCGCGTAGTCACGATCGTTTTAGACCATGCCCCAATTGAAGTATAGCCTTATCGTAGGTACCATGTAAGAGTATAATTGAGTATTGGTTGTTTAACTAATGACTTATAAAGACTAATATGTCATTAGTTAACTCCATTAATTTCCAATACGTTACCATTGTTGGTAGAGTTGAAGATTTCCACCTCTTGAGTATAGTTTTTTTATTGTTCATAAGTAATAATGATTTAATATTAGGCTTTGACGATTTATTATAATATTCTAATCAAATGTATTATTATTAATAAGATAGGGGTTTTTACTAATTATGTTTTTTACTAACACTTCACTTCACCTAACATTCATAATTTATTTGTTGTACTTTTTTTATTGTTGACCCTTGACTTGATAGGTACGAATGGAATTTATACCTACTTTATTGTATTGAGTTATTATATAAACTAGAGTTAAAAGTGTTCATTGTCAGTGTATGGTTACCTTTGGTGAGTGTACACAGTGCCAGAAAATGCCGAAAGGCGAGACCCGAGTCGCAAAAAACGACTCAAATGGAATAGTACAAACTTAAATCCATCAGAATTTAAATTCAAATTCTATCAAGTACCTTCGGTCGATAGTATTAATAATAATATTAACAATCATATGATTCATTCATAATACATGGATGACCAATGATTTCAATAGCTTCCTAACTTGTAAAATACCCCATCCCCTTAATCTCAAATATTTTAAGAATTTACAATTGAAATTTATTTACATCTTTCGAGTACTTTTGACATTTTTTATGTAAAAAAACATCATTATTAACATTTGCAAAACAGTTCAAAAATGTCTAGACGTTTATCCAATTCGTGATATTTCTAAAACTTTTATTTCGTGGTCTTAAAAAATAAACCTCAATTTAAATCTTTTATAAAATCGACTATTGTTAGCATTTATTGCTTAAAGGACAGATAGACGTTTTCGTTTAAAAATAACAAAATATTCAAATAAGTGTCTCACCCTTGTGTAAGAAAAACCTTTGATGCCTAAGACTCAAACATCAACATACTGGAACGGTCAAATATTGGTTTGGCCAATAGCGTTAGTCAAAGTACCTCTTCAGGTGCTCTAAACTTCTAAGCTTTTGAATAAAAACAAAATATCCGTACTATACTACTCTTAACAATTTTTAAAAAATATCTTTCATTTAAGGCTATAATACCTCAGTTGAGGCATGGTCTAAAAAGATCGTGGCTAGGCGATGCGCGGATTGTGCAAATGACGTATGCCGAACGAAATATAATTTGTCATATAAATCCAACATGCGTCCATTTAATGTTATGTTTATTGTTCTATTAGTAACAATAATAATATATTCATTGACATGTTTTCTTTTTCAAGTAAATGGGTAACGTTTTTAGTCATCTTTACACGATTTAAAAATTAATAGCCCCGTCGCCATCACAAAACAAATTGACGTATTCACACCTCGAAGTTCGCTCTCCGATTTCCAGCGAGTCTAGTTCCAGCGAGAAAATTGACGTGTTCACGGCTCGACGTTTGCCAGTGAGTCCAAAATTTCGTCGCGCCTATAGTTGAAAATTATTTGCCGTTTCACTGAAGTATCGTCATAATCAAACAATATAACCATAGAACAGATAGTAAATAGAATTCCGATAGGCTATAATACCAATACAATAAATTTTGATGCAGGGTTTTGAATATGTGAATGTCCTTCAAAAATGAACCATCTATTACATACGTGCAGTAGTGTGTGTAATACACCAATATTAAATGAGCGTCAATGTATAAACTGATAGCGGAAAAGTTGTCAGTATTCTACGTATGACGTATTCTTGATACATGTTTAAGTTTATCCCGTGTTTTTCCTTACTCTAGATTGGGTAGTTGCTTTTCCTTACACGTTAGATATTTCGGTTCCCATTATTTCTGAGTTCCCTGAACATAGTCATCTTTTAATCTATACAAAATGCAGCCTAGTAGGTAATTAACTTATTTCTAGGTGTTGTCTTAACAGAACTACCTTGTACAAAAAGTAAAGGTATGGTTTGTAATATTAAAGAAAATACTAAACTAAACTTAACCAACAAATTTCATATAATGAAAGAAGGTTAAGTCTAATAACGGGTGTTTTTTTTAGAGGTATGAACTTTAAGCTGGCAGCACTTTTTTAATTGGCGGCTATTTTGTCAGCTTTTAAGACGTGATTTATGTTTAGTTTGGTTTGGCATTTCAACATGAATAGACTGACGCCTGAACAACGCTTCCAAATTGTGAAAATTTATTTTAAAACAAGATTGCCGTTGATCCCGATTTTCATAAGCAAATTTTGTTTAGCGATGAAGCTCACTTTTGGTTGAATGGATACGTCAATAAACAAAACTGCCGTATTTGGAGTGATGATAATCCTCAAGTGTATGTGGAGACACCGTTACATTCAGAAAATTTGACTGTTTGGTGTGCTTTCTGGGCTGGTGGAACAATTGGTCCGTACTTCTTTAAAAACGATGCTGGTCAGAACGTTACAGTCAATGGTGACCGCTATAGAGCCATGATTACTGACTTTTTCGTTCATCAATTGAACAACCATGATGTGCAGGAGCTGTCACACAGCTCGTGCCACAATTGATTTATTGAAAGAAACGTTTGGTAACCGCATAGTTTCACGTTTCGGACCCGTGAATTGGCCTCCAAGATCGTGCGATTTAACGCCGCTTGACTATTTTCTGTGGGAATATGTGAAGTCGCTAGTCTACGCCGATAAACCCAAAACGATTGACCACTTGGAGGACAACATTTGCCGCGTTATTGCCGATATACGGCCACAAATGTTGGAAAAAGTCATCGAAAATTGGACCTCCAGATTAGACTACGTCCAAGCCAGCCGTGGCAGTCATATGCCAGAAGTCATATTTAAATTATAATACCAGAAGAGCATCTTTCGAATAAAGTAAATTTCATGTCAATATGTCAATCTTTGTTTTATTCCATTTCAAAGTTCTATACCTCTAAAAAAACACCCGATATAAATCTAAGTGATTTGAATTCTAATGGATTTACGTTTTGTACTATTCCATTTGAGTCGTTTTTTGCAACCCGGGTTTTGCCTTTCAGGCGCTGTGTACACTAGCGTCAAGTACCTTCGTTCAATAGTATTAATATTATAAGTGATTTGAGTTTTGTACTATTCAATTTGACTCATTTTTGCGATCCGGGTTTTGCCTTTCGGAATTTTCAGGTACTTCGTGCACTTACCAATGGCAAATAAATATTGATAACGAATACAGCTGTTAATTATTGTTTTATATAGCAATTTAATACAATAAAAGAAGGTCTGCTATAAAAAATATATATTTTGTAACTATATTTATAATCAGTGTGTATTTACCTTAAATGCGTAATGGCAAAACTCGGGTCACAAAAAAATACTCGAATGAAATAGAGTAAAACTCGAATCAATTAAAATTAAAATTAAAACCCCATCAAGTACTTACCCTCGTCGGTAGTTTTATTATTATTCTATACTTAAAAGCCAATATATCTTACGTCCAAAAAATATAGTTTTTAAGAAATTATTACTTCATTAATTTATGTTATTGGGAATTTAAGTTATTTGTAAAATTATTTGCTGAAAAGGTGAATTAATATTCTTCTAAAATATTGTAGGTACTTTATGCACAAAATCTGTACTTTTGACAAAAATTTGTGTTTTTAAATGGGTAAATTTTAATTATAATTAATTCTGATGTGTTATTCCATCGAAATTGGTCTTTCGAATATGGGTTTTGCGTTTAGTATCTTCGGATTTAATGGATTTTATGAAATAATACAAAATTCGCACTAATCAAGATCGACGTATCACTTACAAGCGAGCTGGAAATCTATAAAACAGAATATTTTAGTTATAAAACCAGCACTTTAGTGTGGTTGATGGCTAGAGCCATTTTGTAAATTAGCGAATTGAAATTCAACGTCGTGATATTTTTATAGCTGTAATGTTTGGTTTGACTTTTGATTTTGAATGGCATTTTCTTTTAACATACGTATGTTAATATTTTTTTTTAATATCTTTACTTCAAATGCTCTGCTAAAACATATTACAGTTATTAAAACGTGAATAATTAAGATTCAATTTCAAATTAACACACCATTTGACGGTTCTATTTCCCTAATCGTTTCAAAATAGCCTAAGTTGTATTTAAGCTCGTGACATAAAGTTAAACCTACGCGAATTCAGTCGTTTACTGAATAGGACATATAAGTTTTTGATTTGACTTATTTAATAATTACCCATCGCGCTCTATCGGCGCCAATTTGGCGCCGGTGTTACAAGATGCAGGATATGATGAAAATCAAAAAAATTTAATCATATTTTGATTTTTTTTAAGTTGAAATTACTTAATAATCGATGTAGCTATCATTTTATGATGTTAATTATATACAGTCCAAAATATTTTTTAAGAAATATTTGATTTATGAAATTTATTTTTATTTAAATATATCTTTCTTTTATTATTTACTTCTATCATGGACTTTTTATTTATTATGTCATATTGTATAAAAAAAAGGCTGAAAAAACCCAAAAAACTATATTTGACATGTTTTTTTCATTCCACTTGTACACAAAGTGTACTTTAAATGTAAATACTTAATAGAAAAATTCAAAACCTATAAATATTTAAAAGATTTATTTGAATTGAATGAATAATACATGAGTTATATCAATTATTTTAGTAATCAGTGTGCCTTTTTAAGTGTTCTTGAAAAATTAATTCTGTCTGCAATGGGTTAAACTATTATTAAGTTTGGTTAAAATCATTTAGATATTAACAATAATACGTACGAAACAGTAAAGTTTGTGTTCCAATGAAACACTGGTACAAAATAAATTGCAACATTTGGCTACAATAGCCAATGAGTACTTACTTTTTTAAGCTTCATAACATGTCAGATAACTATATAATATATAATAAAAGCTTTATTAAGTAAATAATGCTATTTTTAAATGTATTTGAATGAAAGGTTAATTTATTTGTGACAGGCTTATTTATTAATAACAATATGTTGTCTTTCAATGATTTTCTTTCAATTTCCATTCAACGCTTGAAGTTATATGGATCAAAGGCAATTTCCATACTACAGAGAGAACAGCTCGAGCACAACAAGGGTCGAATTTGGTTTGACAGCTGTAAGGGGTGTATGTGTACTTACTGCAAAGAGACAAGCCTACCCGACTGTCAGCCTTGTTTCGCCCACAATTCTACAATATTTAGATCTTGAAGCTTGTTTATTCTTGGATCATTTTTGTCGTATGCCTATTTCATATGATCGGACTTTTTTGTCAAATACCTAACACTTACGCATTATCTAATAATCATTAAACTTTCTAACTATTTAAATACACAGTGAGTAATAAAAAAATGTAATAAAGATTAGTGATAAATCCTGTGATACTGGGGCTTGGATACTTTGCGGGGAATGGCAGAAAACTGGGGTTACATGTAAATTGTACGTAAAACATTTTACCGTAGGACAGTTTGCCGAGAGCTTTCTATAGGAAAGAGATGAGCATATTATATAGTATATGGTCTCCAATTTTATTCGATTGAATATAAACGTTAATTCAATTTCCATAGCCGATTTTGGCAAAATTCATGAATTAAAGAATGAAAACCTAACCTAACCTATCCTAACCTAACAAATAATCTAGTATATCAACTATTTTCAAAATTTGTTTGCCGCTGGCTTCCTGTAAATCGACAAGAACCGTGTTTTATTTAGACATGAATTTTATCTCAGTACTATACGATCCATAGAGGTTGATGGTATTTAATATACGTTCATATATTTCCGATACAACATTTCACGATAAAGTGTTATACGGCGAACTGCATACGTACACATTTTGGACACGGAAAACTAGACAAAATCTCGAATCGAGGGTTAGGTAATTGACAACTGGAACTTTATTACCACATTTTTCTTAGCTCGTATTCTTGTTTGTCCGGTGGTTGTTTATCTAGTACAAATCTTGCAATCGATTTTTAACTATCTTCGTGACTAGCTAGACATTTGAAAGTGTTACAATATATCAGAACACGATGCCAATGCATTCTTTTAATACTTTTAGCCATCTTTAAGTAGAATTGAATTCATTTTCAGTTAATTCTGTTTTGTATGAATAGTTATTTCGGAAGAATTCCGTAAAAAGTAAAATACTATTATTGGTTGCTAAGGGGGTGGTCCTAGCAACTAAATTATTAATATATACGTGCGTTACTATGGAAATCAAAATGACATTTCAGTATTCTATATTTGTGTGTTTGTTGCAAAATAGCAAAAAAATGATTTGTTGACAATTGCCTTATTTGTCCTAAATTATTAATACATAGAATTGTCAAGTTTATATGATTCAACAGAAAATTAAAAACGTGGTATATAAAAAGTTCTTTTTATCTTGTAATTATTTTCAAATAAACTCATTTATTTTGGTACTAGTTAATTACGCATTTGACAAAGCACATTCCTATGATAATTATAATGAGTCAGTGGGTTTGCTGCCAAAAATCAGTATATCGATATGTTTTTAGAGATAGAGTATTTAGAGATAACAACGGATTTTTTTTTAAATAAATATGTATGCTAGAAAAAAAAGGTCTTCCGATCATGCACATAAATTACTAAGTAATCAGAATTGTGCCTGATTTTAGAGGGATGACAAACTTTCAAACGGAAATTACTCCAAAACATGATTTTTTGAGTCTTACCTATTTTTAAAAGTAACCTCGTATGGAAGATATATTATTTTTCTCATTAGGAGGGGTTTAAGATAATACATTCTATCTCCCAGAAAACCTATAGAAGTTACATTTTGAATGGAATAACTGTTGTTTGTAAGGGTGGTAGTCAACTTACATTTTTATGTATCTCAAACGATGACTGAAATTGAATGCTACGTTATTATATATATATTCAATATATATATATTGAAGGCTACGTATATTAAGGCCATATTATTTTGCCTCATGGTAGAGCACGTCTTGCTAAAAATGCGACAATTTTGAAAGAAATCAAACCATCTTTAATTTTGTCAATTGACCACAACTACAATAATACATCGATTCACACGTACTATTACGATGTTAAAAATACCTACACTGCTACATTAATTATATATTATAATATAATAATACCTAAATAAAAATACAATAATATGACAATAATAATAAAATAAAATGAAAATACCTAAAAAAATCTATGAAAAACGACGCTGGCTGAACTATAGAACGCAGATGGATTAATTAGTAAAGCATATTGATCGAATTCGACGGATGCGGGTTTGAGTCCCGCCAAGGGTCGTATTTTTTCAAAGATTTTTTTAGTGGGTATATTTTTAAGGTCTTTTAAAATTATTTATGTTCAATAAAGATTATGAATTACTTAAAAATACGTCACCCGACCAATATCTTCTTCTTTTATTCTTTCATTGTTAGACACTAATGAATTAACTGACATATAAATGTATGGGGATCAAAAACTTAAGCCTTGTCAGCATATTGATCGGCGATATTAAATAGCTGACCGCAATTATAATTTCCTTAACATCCATTTCCCGTACCTAGTGTCCAATTATTGCAAACTCAATAAAATAGCTGCCCGCAATGATTATAATTTCCTTAATATCCATTTCCCATGTAGTTAGCCAATATCCAATTGTCGCTAACTCGATATAAAATAGCTGACTCAATTTATTGTAATATGTATTTCCTAAATATTCTGTTCAATATATTATGTTGATTGTGAGTGCGTCGATAAATAGCGAATCACAATTGATTGAGAAGGCCACTCTATCATAACTTCCCGGTCCTTAAGTATATTAGTCTCTGTATCGCTCCGCACAACATCTCACCTACTGAACCTCGGACCTCGGAACAGTATCATAACTATTGTAACATCCTTTTGTACCTACTGTTTACGCTATTAATAAAACTCGCTCCTCCATTTATCGGAGCAACCACTAATCTCGATTCTTCATCTACAACTCCTGGTCACCCTCCTACAACGAGACCGTCAAAAATTATTATTATATTTAAGATAAATATTTATATTTTTGAAAACACTTCTTCCAGATATTAAAATCAATAGAAAAAATCTTTTTGAAAAAAGTAAGAAAACCCCGCAGGAATTGAATCTGCATCTTTCAGATTTCGCCCCAACGCACATAAACCACTATGCTAAAGGTACCATACTTACTTACGACAAATTTTAACTAATGGCTCTCATAATACTCTCTGAAGCGTTTTCTAAATTTAGCTACCTACTATCGGCTATTGGCTTTTCTATTTTAAATCAAAGTAGGTATTACTTTAATTGCTAACCGTCTCATGGATCACTCCATGACATTTTAGTGTTGTAGCTGCTTTGAACTTACTAATAATTTTTAATTAATTAGGTACTTATTAATTCAACGAATAATTTACACGATTTAAGAACGTAACATTGTAATCATTGAACACACCTACATCATTTTTGAAAACACTTCTAAAATAATGTATTAAAACCAATAGAACTGCAGGAATCGGGCTTTTATTACATATTATTATGTAATGAGATATTATCCAAAAGTTCGAAATTATATATTTTTTAAATTCTATCCAAAGCTTTTATATGAGTTTAAAGTTTGGAGAAAAGTTTTATCATAAATTAATACGTAACATTCACATGACATAGACAAAAAGATAAAAATACAAGAACAGTACTTAATCACTTAAATTATTATTTCTAGTTAAATAAAAAAAAGTATCATGGCTCAAAGTAATTAAGCCAAATTGTTTGCAGATTAAAAAAAAACAATGTTTTGTAGCTTTTATCAAAGTACAATATAATTAGAGTGATAAAAAGTGTAACAGCGGCAAATTTCGACTAGTCATTTTTCATTGCGGTCATTACACATAAAACATACAACACGCATGACTAATTTAAGTACTAGTTATTAACATAATGTCAAAAATATTATTTAACATTAAATAAATGAGTGAGCCTTGGTGACTGTAGGATAGGTCAAAATGTAATTAAAAAATTTAATGTTAAAGTATAAAATAAAATTTAAATTATAAGGCTATAATATTATTATATAGGCATTGAGTACCTACAAAGAGCTATTATTTTGAAAAAAATATTCTCTTAAATTCTTCCCTTATACCTCTGGGCTGGACTGCTTTTGGCCGCCTGAATAATTTCTTAAAAATGACCTCCCACTATGTCTAAAGTGTAAAGTGTTCATCCAGTGTATGCTTCCCGTAATCAATGTATAAGTGTAAAAATATTTAAATGGAAGGACGATGACTATGTGACGGCTACACATCTCAAACTGTGTGGCATGTCATCAACGACTACCCTATAAAAAAGAGCGATGGACTCTCAAGACTCTATTTAGACGGCATAACCATGAAATTGACCTCCAAAAACCTTACGAAATACGAAAAAATAAAACAACATAAGCACACTATGTACACAATATATTTTATTCCGGCTATAAAGAAAATTAAAGATATAAATGGAGGAACATAATTAACTACACACCAATGCAACTAACCCTACCAACCACCTTGTACGAAAAAGCAAGGGCATGGTTATTTATATAAAAAATATATTTATATAATATAATATACGTGTGAAACATGAACCGTAAGTAAAAGAGTGATCCAAATACTAAGAGTAGAACAGCTATGGAGAGGTGCATGCTGCGCATAACGCGAAAGGATAAAAAGCAAAAGCATGAATCAGTAGAAAACAGACAAGAGTTTGCGATGTAATAGAGTTCGCTAAATACCCCAAATGGAAATGGGCTGGATAGCTAGAATAAGGGACAATCGTTGGAGAAATGTAGTCATCAAGTGTTACTGAAGAGGTACAAAACGTCCACAAGGTAGACCTAGAGGCAGCTAGATCGATGATTTGGTTATTTTCTGCGGAAGTACATGGCAACGCAATGCACATGACCGAGATAAATGGAATCAGCTTGAAGAGGCCTGAAGGATGAAGACGATTCTTAGACCATTTGTATTAGGTTAAATATTATGTAATTTTATAAAAGCAATAAACTATCTAGCAAATTGAAGGTTAATTGAATTGCTAGATTATAAAACAAATAAAAAAATATGTGACGCGTGCGTTGGTTTAGTATTGCCAGCTATCTTCAAGACTCCTTGAATTTAGTTATTATCCTCAATCTGCCACATAACCTTCTGCCTCAGTAGTTGATGTGCAAAGAATGTGCTTTAAGGCTGTAAGCAGGGAACTCGGTGGCTGTAAGGTTTAATAATATATATTATATTGCGTTAGTAAGTTAAACATAAATCAAACTATTGGGTTCAAATCAAAAAATTAAATTACAAAATATTTTTTTGCAAAGAAAATGTTACATGAATGCAAATTAAAAATCAATCAAAAGATAGATATATTTCTGTGAATAGAGGTATTTTTCATTTTTATAAAATTCATCAATTATTCATTATTTTTCTTTTCTAAATCAATTTTGAACTAATGCCATGAGATATTGAAGAAAAAGAAGTGGTAATCGTAAGTTTTTTATACTAACTTTATTGAAATATTTATTAATTGTCTACTTTCGAGCTGTTCGTGTTTTGATTTTTTATATTTACATTAAACTAAATAATATGAAACTGATAGGATAAGGTACTAACAATTAATAAAATATAGTAGCAATATTTTCTCCTTTGCAAAAATAATTGACATATTATTATTTAGTTACCTATCTAAACGCAGTAAATATTTCAAAGTAACAAAACGTATTTCTGTAATCTAGTTTTTTATTCAACTCCGTGCTAGCATTCGAAAAATTAAAAACTCATTATAAAAGTACGTTTAGTTTAGATTTAGTACTACGCCGAAACTAATAACTAGAAACATCATAAAACATACTTTTTATCTATATTTAAATTTATTATTATATTCATGCATTTGTAATTCAAACTCTAGAAAATATCCGTATTTGGCCACGTGTTTTTTCCAACGTATACGCGGTGTAAAATATGAGAATTCTGTCATTCTTATTATTATATATATATATTATAATATATCGTCTCTCTTCTGGCAGAACACACTAACTGGAGAATATTAGTTTTGAGTAATTTGACTTTGAAGTTGTTATAATGTTTGAAATGGCCTATCATGTGAGTTTATTAAGTAATCGTAAAAAGGATGACTTTAAAATAAAGACTGTTTATTTATTAAGAAGGTTTCCAGATAGTAAAGTTTGAAATATGGAACATTTTATAACTAACTCAATATGTCATTTCTTCGAATTAGTGTCTTCTGCCAGAACAGTGACAATATAATAATAGTATATTCTTATTATTTCTATTAATTAAAAATATTGTTGTTATAGTAAAGTATATTCTTATTATTGGCATCTTTGTCTTTAATAACTATCTTAGAAATCGGGAGCATCAGTTGTTTGTTATTCCAAGATGCAAAACTAACCTGTCATTGATGATGCCAATTGTGAGGACAATAGCTCTGTTCAATCAAATCGTTTGTTGATATATTCCACCTACATGAGGATGAATGTAAGTGGGTGTTGTTTCATAAATTATTAAAATAGGGTCAACTTGGCTCATTCGGTGTAGGTACTTCCATGATTGTATTTATTTAACATTTTTTTATTTACACTTTATACTGTTTTAATACTAGGAATTTATTTATTTTTAAATGCCATGTTGTGGACGTCTTAAGTGTAGTTGACTAATTATACGTTAATAAATAATTTTTATTTTTTATAACTATTGGGCAGCCCTAATGTTTAAAATATAAAATCATATTATACCTACGTAAAACATAATAATATAAAGCAAAACCACATATACCAAAATCAAATTATATTCTACTTATTGTTATTGTGATATAAGTGCTTGAAGGCGTAAATAGTATTAAATTAAATTCGCCACATCATGAAAATTTCACAGTTATATTTGGGTTATCAGAGTTTTCAATCAATTTGTTTTGAAGTATTATTTCATAATATTATTTAATTGAGTTGACGTTGAGTTATGCTTTTTCGTGTCATATCAAATTATAATAATATTAGCCAAATACGTCTCAAACATTAAAATTAAATCAGTACCTAATATATGTATTTAAAATATATATATGTATAATCATAATAACATACTTAATTTAAAAAATATTCCACTTTGTACCGTTTCAATACCTAATCAAGCGATACCTATCCATATTTTAAACAATATCCGTTCATATATGTCTGAATTGTTCCAAATTATCTAAGTTCAGTAAAGAATGATGCCCTCTTAAATCTTGTTCTGTAAATAAAAAAAAACGGTTTAATTAATTATCATATTTGCTTTTAAACACGTGAAATTTATGAATAGGTCCACATAAATATTACCATTTGCAAAACAGAGTATAATATTCCTAACATGTATTGTTCACCAGGAATGGTTGTTAAATATACACCAACGAACAAAACGTGAATTTGATTCGCGGAATTTTGCATATTTAAAAACGGGCGTTGTGTGCATAAACCACACGAGTAGACCTGTCCTGATCTAATGAATTAAAAAAAACATATATTATATTATAAACTATTCCTTTCATTCAACAAAAAAATCAGTGAGAATCTTCATATTGAACATACATATTTTTAATACACTTCAGATATAAAAAAAACTCCCGAAGGGGCTTCAACTTGTAACCACTGGAGTCGCACCAATGTGTTCAATTCAATTTCATTTGTTTATTTTTAATATATTGTGGACATTAAAAATTAATAGTTTAACACGTTCACAACATGCCATTTAAAATCAAAGAAATATAAAACAGTATTACATAAAAAAAGAGATAGATCAGTATAGAGATAGATAGTACGTTATTAAATAGTAGAAATGTGTACATACAAAAAATAAAAATTAGATAAATACAAGGAAGTACACCGGGTGAGTTAAGCAGACTCTATTTTAAGAATTTATAAAACAACGTCCACCTATATACTCACATTCACGTAGGTAGAATATTTATCAACACCCGAAGCAATTTCGTTGACCATAGTTATCGCCCTCCCAATTGGCATTACCAGTGGCAGGTTGGTTTTGCACCTTGGGAGAATTAATAAACAACTGATGTTCTCTATTTCTAAAATAGTTATCAGGGACACACATAACACAAAGTTCTCATTTATACCTCGTATAAGTGATTTACCAATTAAGCTACTGGCATCTTATCTAATTACGATGAAATTAACTAGTAGATTTAACAAGAAATGTTTATCGAATTGCGTTATGTTTGGCTATTGTGAATTATTCATTGATAAAAAAAATAGTTTATTAAATTATTGGCAAGTGAAAGTACGCTATAATTAAAATTTGGAGTGATCCGGGCGTCGGTTAGTAATTAGGACACTTAATTGATATTACCGCAATTTAATAAGCATTTCATGTAAACACTACTAGTTAAATTCGTAATAATTAGATAGGATGCACGTAGCTTAATTGGTAAAGCACATGAGCGCAAATTCAGTGGTTACAGGTCCAAGTCCCGTCAAGCGTCGTATTTTTTTAATAATAAGATTTTTCTAGTGGATGTATATCTAAGGTTTATTCAAATTATGTATATAATATACGATAGTCTCCGTATCCGGACAATTCACAGCCGTGGATAAATTCACGCGGTAACAAGATTTATTAAAAAACGAACTTACTGAAAAAAATCAGCATTATAATTATAAAGAACAGTCATACAAATATTGTTTATTTACTTCTTTTACTTTTTTATTTCTTAACTGATTGATAATTTAAATTAGAGAATTTTCTATATAATGTAACTATATTTATACCGTCCAACTATTATAAATACGTTCGTAACACCTGGCAATACCGAGACTCTTTGAAACACGCAGGCATTATGTTACACGCCTGATCTATTGGATTTTTACATTGGTACTACGTGTCGTTTTTCAATTCGTTCGTCAATTTGGCGCCCAACGTGGGGCGCCAAATTGTAAAATAAAAATGTTGTAGTGTGTGTATGAATATTGTTAAAGAATAATCACTCGCTTTTACCCTGAAAATATGTAATACAAGTAGAACTCACCACAATTCCTTACAAACGACAGAAATCAGTTCCCACGCCCCTTTTTTCGTTATACCTTTTGTCTCATTTTGCTCTATTTTTACCCAGGACTGAGTTATGTCATTTGTAAGGAATGATGGTGAGTTCTACTTTTATTACATACTTGCAGGGTAACGGCGAGTGATTATTCTTTTACTATTCTTTTTACAATATTCATACACACACTACACCGTTTTTATCTTACAATAAATTATAACGTTTCAATTTTACATCAAATTAAAGGTAATTATGTAAGTATTATTTTTATTGAATCTCGAATATTATGTACAATAATTATTATAACGTAAAAATATACAAAAAAACTCATAATTAAACTGGTTTTAATTTGCTGTCAGAGTTACGGGACGGTCAATGTATTCTGAAATATCCACGCGTAAAATTGTTTGCGGTGATCAATTGTCTAGGTATGAGTATTCACATGTCACGCATATCCACAATTAAAAAATAGCCGAGGGCCCATGCAATATATTAGCGTCGGCGGACGTGCCGAGTTTTCTTTACACACACCGCTCTTCTACACCCCAACAGCTGGACAAAAACCTTTTCACATAATTTTCCACATAGCGGACAGTAGCTTCTGGATATATAGAAGTTAACTTCGTGAAGTTCTTAGTTAACGGAAGGTTAGGTTTGAGCACTATTTAATATATAATAAGTTTATTATAATAAAGTTTATTATAATACGCTATAGGTACCTGATGCAGTTTTGAATAATTAATGAATATAATATTGTTTGTAAAAACTGCACACTATTGCTATCCTGACCTCACACACATATTCTTGACAAAATAATCAAATGTTAATATCGAATCAACTGTCAAATACCAAAAGACAAACTGGCAATGAATAAGATGACAATAAGGCAGTAATTTTACCAAATAAGAAGTACCAAAATGATTTTAATTAATTAATTTATGAATTTGTAGTACTCGTATGATAGCTATATTAGGTATTACGGTATTTCGCTATTAAAATTCTTTGGAAGTTTGATGAGTCACCTTTAATTGGTAATTGTAGCGGAAACTTCAATCGAAAGCGACAAACATGCCGCGTCGCATATAATTTAATTTCACTTGAATTCAAAAACTTTAAAATCATCAAAGCCAGCTTTGGTGCATCAATGAAATATTAACACTAATTTTTTCTTAATATCTACAAAATTATATAGTAGCTAAGTAGTATAGTATACATAATCAGTAAAAAAAGCTCAGAGTAGTGTTATTGTTTTAGTTAATTTTACGTAAACCTATATTTTGTAATATATCTCACTGACATTGACCACGTAAACCTAAATATAAAGTTTTTGAGACTTTTGTGGTTATTTTTTATCGTAACAGATTTTTGGGTTATTACTGTGTATTCATTGCTACTTCTTTCTTCGATATTTAAGGCTCGCTGTAGATGCTGTTATCTTAGGAATGTCATCGGCAACGGACTTAAAACATTGAGTAAAGATGAAAGAAGAACGCGTAGAGACAACTCTAAAATCTATCTCAATTTATATTAATTCATTTAGGACAATGAACTTACTACGTCATATCGTCTTGAAAAGCTTTGGACAGTAGGTAAATTTACTTTATTTTGAATTAGTTAATATATATAGCAATGAATTAATAGGTACCATGTGTCATATACTCTATTAATCATCGTGAGATGCTTTTGATAATATTACTAGTACATGTTTTCCCGTATTTTAATTAACAGCATTATACAATTAATTATACGCTAAGAAGCTTTATACTTCACAGTGTGAAAGTTCCAACGAGCAAAATAGAGAGTGTCAAGTGTGTAAAAGCGAAAGAGAAAGAGAGTGAGATAGAATATACGATGTAAGCTAAACATGCAATGTCCAGAGATGTTGTCCTCTAGTGTAAATATTTACGCAGTTTTGTCAAAAGCTCGGCTCGGGGGCCAGTCAAAAGCTTCCCATTGTCACCCGAAGGCCTGTTAAAGCTCTGCGCCGTTGTATGTACTAATTTGAATCGGACAAGACTTCGCTTACGTTATATTATATGTATGCAGGCTGTTGGAATCTCAAATCGACTTGTATACTTTGTGGATAGTTAGGGTGCAAATTTTCACGTTATATTATAATACGAGTACCATATGTTTAATAATATATGATACTTTTAATAATAAAAAATATAAATGAAATATTATAACAACACAAAAAAATAGTTATGAATTTATCAGTATACTAGCAGGTAATTTTTGATAAAAGAAAATACATTATATTTGTAGCGATCATACCTACCACTCAGCATTAAAAAGATGACACACTTTAATAATACTCGTAATATGTATGTTTTGTTATCAAAACAAAACTATGGAGCGAAAGCGATCGTCAGCATTTTGTCAATCATAACTATGTCAGTAGGGTCTATTATGATTTGTTATACTGCATTTGTGTAAATAGCAAGGACAATCCATAAATCCTCACTAGCGAACTAATTATCCCAAGTCAAGTGTACATTGCCCGTCAGGGGCCCGATTTCCTAACTATCGTCTCGTGTGGCACCAGACGACATGACGTAATTGTGACGTCAGCCAATACATGCCGCCCGCTCGACCGTGTATTGGCTGACGTCACAATTACGTCATGTCGTCTGGTGCCACACGAGACGATAGTTAGGAAATCGGGCTGCAGTACTCTAGTCAATCTCAGCAGTACATCCATACACGCGACTATAACATTTCTCTGACATCATTAAGAAGACTTGAGAGTGGGTCTATCGTTTGGGCCCCGCATCAGTTGAAGTACGGCCTTATGGTGGAGAGAGTCCAAAAGAAATTTTTAAGACTCCTATACTTTCGGTTGTATGGATATTATCCGTGGCTCTATCCGATTAATTTTCTCTTAGGGATGCTTACATACTGTAGCTTAAACTTTAGAAGGGAAGGGATCTTTATTTAGCTACATATTTTTTCAGACTTATACGAGGTATAAAAAAAAAACTTATACGCTGCGTAAATGTGAACTCTGCCATTCTTGGTCATCCGTTGTTTGTTCTCCCACGGTGCAGAACTAACCTGCCATTAGCAATGCCAATCGGAAGGGCAGTAACTATGTTTAATGAAATCGCTTCGGATATTGATATATTCCACTAACGTGAGGGTGAATTTAGGTGGACATTGTTTTATAAGTTTTTAAGATAGGGTCTATCAAAGTTCATTCTGTGTGCTTCCATCTACTTTTATTTATTTTCTTATTTTATTACTTATTGTATTATGAACTCACACTTCTCTGTATTTTTATTTTTAAAAACACTTATTTTATGACATGTCATTAACGCTTTGAATTTATAATTTGTTATGTCCATTATATGTAAAATAAATAAATTTGATTTGATTGAATTTGATTTGATCTTTATCATGTATTTATTTATTCTTGTAACGACAAAACCTCCCCTCTTACCTGCTTTAACTTAATCTCCCCTCAAAACTTTTCAGCAACGATGAATTTGTCTCTACACACCTCATCCATCCCCAAAGAATTTTAATGAAAATATTTTAATAAAAAAAATCTGATTGATTTATATTAAATTTTGTACTTTTACATTTGAATCAGTTTTTAAGAGGTGGTTTTTACATTTAAAATCTTCAATGTATAACTTTAACATTATATTTTAATAAAATTATAGTTTATTGTCAAAAATCAAATTAGAAATATGAAACAATCAACTTTGTAGCTATATAAAAAATGAACATTTTACTGACGAGATAAAAAAAACGGTCCATATAACAAACGCATCGCAATAAATAATAAAAAAAAAAACATTTTGAACAAGCCATTCGGCTATATCCCGGCTTAAAAATTTAACGAAAGTATTTGTTTTTCGTAAATTTGAAAAATAAAACTGGAAAATATATGACACCGAAGCACAAATCCTTTGTACCAATATACACTGCGTAATAAATTTACGGTTATTGCTAACGTAATTTACGTCGGATATGATTTGACGTTTATTATCAACAGTGCGGTATTTTATTATCTGTTTGTGACGCGTTATATAAGTTGATTACAGTACCTATTCAAATTGGTAGAACTCCATACAACTATACAAAAACACTCCAAAACTTTGGCAGCGTGTGTCTTATTTCCATAAAATTATATAAAAAATTTACACTTATTTAATAAAAATTAAACATGTAAACAATCATACTAATGAATGACACACTTTAGAGCAATCATAATTGTCAGCGCTTCGTCCATCTTAATTTGATCAGTAGTGTTTGTTTTCATTGGTAATTACAGCAATATCTATTGTCATATATACACTCCATTACTATAAATAAGAAGGACAATCTATGAATCCTCACTTAACTATTGAGTCCGTCTCGAGACGTACTACTATTGTCATCCACGATTATAATCTCACGTTATTATCCTTATTATTGCATTCAATGTATTCTTTTATAAACCAATAAACTCTTCACCTCATCTACCTCTAAAAACACAATTATTTAATGTAGTTCTAGTTTCACTTTTAATATATATTTTTTTTTTTTAGAATTATTATTATTGACCATGTCCTTGCTTTTTCGTACAAGGTGGTTGTTAGTAATGTTGAACAATCACAAACACCCGGGCTCTGAAAAAAAAACACATAAATGTTTTTGTCATGACCGGGAATCGAACCCAGAACTCTCGGGTGGAAGGACAGCGCCTTACCCACTGCACCACGAGAGCCGCCCTTCTTTTAATATTAGTTTCCACTTTAAAAGGATATTGTCAATTATTGAACAAAACAGTATTATTATATACAATTCATTTCGATAACATATTTTAATAAGAAAACAACGGAAATAAGCTTGTTCCGTGAAAATGGCGTTTGAATGGTTTGCTTTGATTTGTTTGATTTTGAGGAAAAAGTTTTTTTTAATTTAGTGAAATTTAGCAATGCACACTGTTATTTTAGAGTTTATTAATGAATTAAAAGGCATTTCATATACCTAGTAATTGAATTAATTATTAATCTCATAAAAGGTTATTCGATTTTATGACACATCGTTTAAAAAAAAAATATCGGTTAGGTACATGTTCAAACACGCGCGTTAACATCATTTTACTCCCTACTTCAATTATAGTTTGTCAATTCATGGCTACGGCAGTATGTTGTAGCTTAACCACTGGGGGATGCCAAAAGAAATGGCGTATTTCAAAAAAACACTACCTTATTCTTAGGTCAATAATTATTATAAAGCAATCATTATTCGTAGGATGTTTATCACACTTAAATGGACAAAAACATAGCTTATAATGAGTTTTTTTAGAATTATTTTCAAATGTGTCAATCTTGCCCATTTTTTGAATAATAAAATGCCTAATTCTTGTCAAATTTGGGATCACAGAGATTATCAATATAAATTTTTATCGTAAATATTTCACTATAATAATGTCGATATAAATTATACTGATGGTTTTATAAATGCGTTTAAAAATTAATAAACCTAAAAAATCTTAACACCACTGCACATTTATGTACTGAAATATGACTATATTCTAAAACATTAGAGCGAGAGGTTTAAAGAATACTATGTTATGTAATAAAAATACTTTATGCAGTCATCAAATGTTTAAAATGAATATAAAGGATAATAAGGCTTCAAAATTATATAAATATATTATCTACAACGTTTAAGGTATGTCCAGGATCATGCTTTGAAAATAGAAAAAAGCTCCGTTTTGACCCACGCTGAGCACGTCCGCCCTTAACACCAAAAAATGATAATTTGGACTCAGGTTTCAAATACATACCGCTGAAATACTTTTGAATATTTTTCATATAATATATTATTACAATATAGTTTATATGAATGATATTATATGAATTGGAATTTTATAGATTCAATAAATAAATTTCTTTTAAAAACATTTAAATATATTTTAATATTTTTTAAAAGTACATAGTATAATTATTATTATAAGTAGTAGATTTTTGCCCTTTTCTCTAAAAATAAGTTTTTTGTACGGTAATTTGTACGAAAACCCTTGAACAAAATAAAATTAGCCAAAAATATTAAGCCAATTTATAACAAAATAGAAAAGCATTGACATGAAATGGAATTTTATGTCAATGCTTTTTGTCTTTCAGCTATAAAAATGCGGATACTATTTTGATTATGAGTACGTCGATAAATAGCGGATCACAATTGATTTAAAATGCCATTCGATTATATCTTTCCGGTAAAAACACATCGCACCATATTGTCATTGTATCGATTGTACCCTTGTAATTATGTAAGTAGTAAATAAACTCTCGCTATCACGAACAACTACTACCATCTTTCATCTGAAACACCTATCCCTGCCAAAGTGGACTCCTACATACATATTTAAAAAAAAAATCATAAATAACTATTCAAAGTATTTGAAAACAGTAGTAAAATTATCATATTATTTATATTTTATAATATTTTATAGTGTAGTATAGGAGAGTATTATGTTTTACAAAGGACTCTTATTTTGAATATCCGATTTCGGAAGACAAATCTTTGACGAAAAATCAGTGGACATGACCGTAGGGTAGGGCCGAAAAAAAACAGAGAAATAGACGATAGGTACTTGAAGCGTGACCCTTTACATTATTAAGAAGCGTGTTTGCCTTCGGGCTGTGCGAAGCCTACCCTTCATCCAAGATCACGGACCTCAAAAGACCGTTTTGACCAGTAAAATAAACTTGGGGACAAACTCTTTGCCTTTGAGCTTAAGGTTAAAAAATAATCGGATGGACTTCCTTTTCCCCACAGTGTAAGTACAAGATTAAAGGGTTCAAATGGAGGGAAGGGTCTATGTTTGCGATGAGCTCTCAATACACGCAGATAATCTATCGTAAGTATACAATTTTCAAATGTATTGTTAGTAAAAAATATTTTATCCATTAAGACCCGTATTATATCTACATAATATTACCGATTGTATGAGTAAATCAGAGTTATTTTTAAATGGCTACTTTCCGATACTATATTTTCTTATTAAAAATACATAAAACAAGTTTTTAAAAAACAAATTTTATTTTACAAATGAAATACTATCCTAACAAAAAACATATTTTTTTAAAAGACTTCATTTTGGGGGCTTAGTTTTGATTAAATTAATTATTACTGTATTATCACAATATATATAAATACCGAAATTTAAGTCCCTACATCAAGGAAGTATGAGCTTAAGTGTTAGATTGTATAATATATAATGAAAAATAAAATTCTGAATATAATTATGGAATGAAATATAAACTTCAGACTTTTTAATATCAATAATTGTCAGGTGAATTTATTTAAATGTTGTTATTTTGCCTTATTTAGATAATATTATTTTAATGTAATTATTAATATCATAAAATTCTGGAGTGCATAAAATTTACAAATTTTGGAAAAAAATACTATTTTAAGTAAATAAACTTTTTATTTTATTCAACGAATACGACACAAGATTTCAAAATGAAATATTCTATATACTAAATATACATAATTTAAAAACATCTCATGCATATAGCATGAGATGTTTTTCAATTACGTATATTTTAGTTTAATTATTTTAAGCCTAAATACTGGCATTATTTTTTTAAATAATCACACTAGTGTATAAGAAAAAATCGGTGTGTGTACTTATGTACGCGCGTTAGAAGTTATACTTCTTTGGCGTAACAAAACAAAAACAAAATTTGTGAATAACTAGATTCTTTGACTAGCTCTTAATTATTTTGTTAAATTACACACTCAAGAAAAAGGACCGCTTATTGGAACGCCGTTGGTTTATTTCTATACACTTTAACTTATATTACTAAATTATATAATGGTTTCTCGTTGTTTTTATTTTTAAAGTACCAACTCTCTATCTCACGCTTAATCGTTTGTTAACGTAAGAAATTGCAAATGGCCGACAATAATAAATTTGCTGCCTAGGCAACGGAACAATTCTAAACTATAATGTTAAACTGTATAATCATCACGATTGCAGTATCATTTCATATCAGGTTCGAATCTAATCGAGTGCGTTTTTTTTCGTGTGAAAAAATTAATTATGTGTTACATGTCATACGCCAAAAATACACTCTGATCTGATTTCCCAAACGCGTCAAAAGAAGGATAACTTCAAAAATCTATATTTTTAAGTAAACGTGTAATTAAATCGGGATAAAGTGTTTACTCATAATATATACTTGATAGTGGTGTGACAGTAAAAATGCTGTCACTTATAAAAAAAATTCATATAAGAAAAAAAAAATGATTCGCTAAATAATTTGTGATAAACTTCAAACTAAAATTCGCAAACTTTAAGACATTAGTACCTACTTACATTTTTTAGATATTTTGATAAAGTTTTCTATGTGAACAAAATAAGTGTTTTATTACATAGTTTTAACAAAAGGTTCTTATAAAAAATCATCTTTAACATATTTTTTTAGTTTAAAGTGAATTGAAACTCATTCCTGTTTAATGATAAGACCCGTTTCACTGACAATTGAGTTTTTTCTTTGACGTTTCTATTTTCTAAGCTTTTATTTAAAGACAGAACCATCTGTGAAGTTTTCTACGCGAGCGATTGTGTATGGTGGAAAACAAATTTTCCGATTGACCTGCTTTTCTTTTCTCCGCATTTATTTTCCTACCTTTGTTTCATATTGAGTACACACTCAAAGACGTTTTACAGAATTTTATTGAAACACAGTTTGCCTCGGACTAAATGAATTCCTGGAAAATAATGTAATAAGTTCAGTCATAATATGTGAACAGAAATGAACGCTATAGGTAAATTGCCAAATGAAAAATACAATTTTAAAAGTGACTGTAACAGCAACCCTATATATTTGTGCAGATCATTTTTTTCCTTGGGGTAAAATAACTAATCTAAAAGAATGATTACTTTAGATATTACACGTCATATTTGTGAATTTGAAAATTATCAACTACAAAACCTAGCTATAGATCACTTTCAATGTTAATTTAGTTGACAATGGCCCTCTAAATTGAGGGTATTTTTAAATGTAAATATGAATTTTATTTACTTGACTTCGAAAAGAGACTGGATACCGTAAGCGCTATGTGGACAGGTTAGGATTTAACTCCATATATATCGGCGTAACTTTGAAAACAGACCAATAGAAGGCGCTGCCTATTGACTGGACGTCGCAAGCACTATGTATGATTAGGATTTAACTCTATGTAGACTCCGTAATTGATATCTTTCGCAGATCTCTCACAGGCTTACAGCCAGTCAGTTTAGTCTGATAAGTTCAGACGCTTTCGATCATACAGGTCCTCTTTTGAGACCAAGCACCTTACACTATCAAGATTATTTCTAGTAATCCGTGTGGTATCTAGTTGTCAGAATATGTGATACCTACTTGAACTACTGAACTAATCCTTTCACAAGTTCATCTGATTATTTGGTCGAGCAAATCATCTTATCTTGTTAATCTATTTTCGTGTACCATTTGAAGTATTCTCTGTTATTGTTGATTAATCTCTGTGAACTCGGATTTAATACTAAAACCGGAAGTGTTTATATGTTATAAATAAATATAAAACATCCTATAATTTTATAATTATTATATCATATACATAGGATAACTGAAAAATTTCCAAATATCCTTTATTTAATTTTTATGGAATTCATTTATTTATATTATTATGAATAATTTTATTGTAATGGAAAAAAAATAGAAATTTACTGAAATATTATTATGTTTTACTTATCTTAGCATACAATTTATTATAATTATAAATTTTGTAGTAAAAAAGTTTGACACAGTAAGTGCCTAGTTGACTCCTCTATGTATATAAAAATGTAAGACTTTAAAAAAAAAACGCTACAAAACTACTGTATACTCTGTAATAAAAACTAATCATTATTCTAATTCCTGCAAGATTCTGGGTGTTTCAAGCCGACTTATGCTTACAATTTTTCGCGAGTAATTTAACAAAACATTAATACTTGACAATATTGTAAATGTTAAAATAAAGATAGAATTATTGTATTTTGATTTGCCATGACACCCTTGCAAGAATGACGAGAGGCCGCAAAAGCTGCTAAGTGGTTCACTAATGGTACTTGACGTGGGGTCGACAAGTAACTTCACCAGAAAACGTCGAAACACCACGGCAGAGTTTGAAAACTGTTTCTCCCTCTGACGTCACGCAAGCTGTCACCTTTCAAGCTGTTATAATGAGGATTAATGATGATTTCCATAATGGTATCATTAGTAAAGATATAGTTCAGCATTTCGAGATATATAATTTTGTTAATTATTGCTCATTCACATAAATTATAATATGTGTGGATTTAAACTAAAGTTATGTACTATTGCGATGACAACATGTTATTATATATACGTGATGCTGAGAATTAACTGAAAATTGAAAATAGAACAAGTCAATATTTAACCTTTGTAGGTATTCCAAAATGGACTTTTTGTCGAACATTTACAACAATATTTGAGGTACTGAGATACAAAATAACATACGGAGGGCAAAGAAACGGCCATGGCCGGCGTAGCGGATTGACCAGATAAATGAAATAAACGCACATCACAAATTTCCTCTAATTTTCTGCTATTTCACTTCAAGGATATTTACATTTTTTTTAAAATATATTGTTATGCAATACAATTTTTGGTTGTTTTGTGTTGATAATCGACAACTCCATTATTCAAGTAGATGTATCAAAAATACCGCTAAAAATATACCGAATATCCTTAATTTTACCTCCCTCGAATACTATTTGGAAAACGCAACAGTTGGGTATCACACTGCATTTAGAGTTTATATTAACACATTTTTTGGTTATTACGAGAAATGAATGTTGGCCATTTGCTTGAGCGGCTTGAACGTCAGCATATAAAGTGTGGGTCCCAGATGCAAATCCTGGGTCTGGCAAATACACATATTGTTTTTAAATTTATATTTGATTCAGAGTATGGACCACTTTTATTAGGTACCTATATCTCACGGTTCATACTCGTGTACCGAAGCGACTTAAAAATATATATTACGACAATTTATTATTAATACGCTTCTATATTAAATTACCAAGTTTCATGAAAGTGGGCTGAGAAAATAGCTTTTAGCAGGTTTATCTTGTAAACAACCTTGAATAGTTTATGACTTATATATTGAGTTTACTCCACAAGTCAACGGACAGAATACCGGAAGTAAACATAACATTTTAGACACCTACTCAAGGATTTTAAATAAAGTTATTTGATTTTAGAACGTTCAAATATTTTCTTTTGTTTCTGATTGATTTTTTTAAAACTTTGAAATAAGAATCGATTTTTTTTACTGAAGTATTTTTCATATGTTTTTATGTGCGGTTTATTTTGTAACCCTTATAAAATACAAGCCGAAGTACCCGGCTTCACACAGGGTCGCTTCGTGGATACATTTATCTTAGATATTTAAAAAATAATAAAAAGTAATTATCTTTTTAAAATTAAAATATCTGTATGATACAATATGGCAATATGAAAGTAATTCTAATAGGAGTAAAGTTCAAACAAAAGAACACTAAATTAAAATCGAATCCAAAATATACAAACGTTAGTATTAATATGTAGTAAAAAATTCTAAATTGGATGGAACAAACAAACAACAAACTTTTTTTTTTATATAATACTAATTTAGAAACCTTTGAAGGTGTGCGCACAACAACTGACAAAAGTTTCATCGCAATCGGATGAATGGTATAAGAACGCATACGAATAGAAGAAGATGATGATTTTCTAATTCAGAAATCTTTGCGGGCGTGCCATTCATCCGATTGCGATGAAGTTTTAACCAGTTGTTGTGCGCATACCCGCGAAAGTTTCTGAATTAGTACAACCATCTTAGTTACCACAACATCTGACGAAGGCTTCATTGCAATCGGATGAATGGTATATGAACCATACGAATAAAATAAGATAGAATGAAGAAGAAGAAGAAGATGGTTTTTCTAATTTAGAAACCTTTGCAAAAGTACGTACAACAACTGACGAAAGTTTCGTCACAATTGGATGAATGGTATAGGAACTACACGAATAAAATAAGATAGAATGATGATGAAGAAGAAGATGATGATGATTTTTCTAAATCAGAAACCTTTGCGGGTGTTTACACAACAACTCACCAAAGTTTCATTGCAATCGGATGAATGGTATAGGAAAGCATACGGGACAGACAAACAGACATACAGACAGACATTCATTTCTATATTATATAATAAAAAGCCTATAACCTTTGCGCAAGTGCAAGCAATAAGTTGTCAAAGTTTTATCGTAATCGGATGAACGGTATGGCAGCGCAAACAATACGAATAAACAAATAAACAAATATTCATTTTTATATATTAGATTATTTAAAAATTATCTGTCGAGATAGAATTTACGAAATGTGTATTTATAATGTATTCCATTCTGCATATTGTATAAGTAAATCATCGTAAGGTTTTTGTATTTTAAAAGTTTTAAATTACATTTTAAGGTAAATTAGAACGTGTTTATTAGATAAACAAAGAATTGGACAGGTAATCAGTTTAGATTCTTAATGAGAATTTCGAATAACTCAGACAAACTCACGTTTCCGTATGAAAAGTTTACATTCAAGTCCTAATTAGTTGAGACACATGAGAGGTAAATATATTATATATCAGTGAATTTACGTAGAAAGTTCATTAATGCATAGTATCTTTATATTATATATAGCATAAATATTATTATTCTGATTATTTGTAAATAAAAGCACATATCACATGGTATTATATATATTATATTATATTTATATGTATCTATTAATTGTAATGCGTTACATTTTATTGACCAATAAGATTTAAGATGAGTTACTCAGGCAAATAAATCCTACTAATATCAACAAAAAATGCAAATTTTTTTTTTTTACAGAATAACACATTATATTGTGTGTTATTCAGTGAATAATAAAAAAAAACATACGTTAAAACAAAAATTTGGAAAGATTCTGGTGCCATCTGGGAATAAATGTAATAACTCATTGTTAATAATAATATATTGATTTAAAAACTTAAAAGATGGTCGCAATAATGAAAGAAATTTCCTAATACCTCCGATGCATAGTTATTGATTAATTTCGTCATGATTAGATATGGTGACTCGTAGTTAAATAATTGGTAAATCACGATGGCACTCCCGGCAACAATATATTTTTTTTTCTTAAATGTATGTTTATTTATACAGAAGATACACAAGATTTAAGAATGTTAGATTCTTTTTATTGAATATACTTACGTGATACATAGCCTTTAATAGCTTATTGGTTTTTAATTTGACCAGGGTACTAATATTAAACTCAAGATCATATTATTATTATTCATGGTTTTTTTTATATTAACATTTTTTTCACAAGTTACATTTTTTTACAAATTTGTTATAGCTATAGTAAATTACAAAGTTTTTAAAACACTTGTTTCCAACAGCATATAAATAAAGCAATGTCTATTTTTTTCGAATTTTATTAAATATTAGGTACCTACGTAAGATTATTTTTAGTTTAAATATTTATTTATTATTTTATTTTATTTATAAATGGTATTTTATAACCTAACGCAAATAAAATATATTGTATTTTTTTCCTACTGGAGGATTATTTTGTTTTTAAGAAAACTATTATTATTAGAAATCTATAATTATTGCAAATGCCGGGACTATTTCGATAATTTTAAATAAAATATTACTCCGCAAGATGTCCGTCCAATTGTGTATCAGTTTCATTAGTCAAGCGATGCTTCTCAACGCGGCAATTCTTAATGTTAATTCCTCGACACACATTTTCATCCACCGGAGTATTTGAGTAAAATATGACTTTAAAAACTCGGTGTGTGTACTTATGTACGCGCGTTAGAAGTTATACTTCTTTGGCGTAACAAAATAAAATATGTAATCGCACACCGCGTTAGTCAAAATTCACATCAACCAAAAATATTCAAACAGTTAGAAAATAGTTTTCACATAAACTAAATATGTAATACCAAACAAAAGTAACGTACCTATTACACTTAAAAATAATAAGCTTAGTTTTGACAGCTAATCACATTTAAAAAGGAGTAGGTACAATTCATAACGCGAAAGAATATTTTTCACCAAGCAAAATAATCCATACTCCTTATTGTATGGTCACTATGGTCGGCTATTATCACATCATTTCGCGAAACGTCATGTTTCAGATCTGTCAAATAATAAATTATGATATAAGATAGAATTGACGTTTTAATTGTCCCATATCAATAAAAACTAGAATAAAGGAGGGCCGCTTATTGGAGTGCCGCTGGTTTATTTCTAGACACTTAAAATTATATCACTAAATAAATTATTTAATTATTTCTCGTTGTTTTTTATTTTATTTTGGCCAACAATAATAAATTCGTTTCCTAGGCAACGGAACAATTCTTCGTACATATAATAATAAATTTGCTGCCTTGGCATACGGAACAATTATTATTATAAACTATACTAGTATACTGTATAATCGGCACGATTGCATTATCATACTGTGGCGTAAAGGCTGTGCGTTCGGCTGATAACCGAACAATCGTGGTTCGAATCCAATCGAGTGCGATTTTTTTCGTTTGAAAAAATTAATTATGTGTTACATGTCATCCGCCAAAAATACACTCTGATCTGATTTTCCAAATGCGCCCAAAAATCTATTTTCGCACTTGGAAAAAATTTATCCTAGCACTAAAATAATATTACAAAATCACAATATGTTTTAATTTAGTCAATAAAAATTCAATATTTTTAAGAAATCAATAATTATAATATCGTGTATTTTTACAGTCATATATTTACAAGGCCGGATCACTTTATGATTACTGTACTGCCTTAATTTTAATGTATTTTTTTAAATATTATAAATATATTACATAAAATATGTACCTACCTAAGAAGTAGGTACATATAAGTATTCAATTTAAATGGGTAAGATACGGTGATTAAAATCTCACAGAGATTGCAAATAAGAAGATAGTATATAAAATGAAATATTATCTTCCTCTCCGTGATACAAATTTCGGAATAATATTTGTTAGAAAGGAAGGTTTATACCGTGAGTAATCCAATTATCTAACCTGATTCCATTCAATACAACTTCATAAAACGCGGTCTATTTTTAAGCTCGGCTGAGACGGCAATCACTTTTGCAAATCTTGAGCCCTCCCAATCCGGGCTTTGATTCGGGAATGTCCCGGTAGGCGCTTTCTCTCCGTAATACTGTTATTTTACCAAAGATTTCGACTCAAAACTATGTAAACACTAGAGAGATGGGCCTTTGGGATTCCCCCTTGAAGCCAGGTCTTCTCAAATAAATCTGTTACTTACAAACCAATCAATAATCTTACAATTGTATTATATTTAACTTGGGAAATCTTTAAAAACTTGTCTAACATGTTTATTAAATTAAAAGAATTGTCTTTTTTAGATTGGCATAAAAATGATGTAGTTTTAGTCTCTAAATTGCATGTATGTGACTCAAAATAAATACATCACTTACACCATGATAAAACTGAATGATAACAATTTATGGAAACCTTATAAATTTTTCTATTTACCATTCTCATTCTTGTCATGGCTATATTGTGCCCTTTTCAGCCCATCTGGCTATGAGTATATTTTCAAAAAATTAAAATCAACTAATTACTAACTAACTAGAACTAACTAAATGTAAAAAATATGTATTTAAGACCTTGGCACCTAATATTATTTTTTATTTATATAATACTGAATACATAATATAATAAAAAACTACAAAACCACGCAGAGATAACTGTAAAATAGATATATATCAACAGCTTAGATCAGTTTACTATTGATATAATGCCTCTTTAAGCTAATTCCAATCTTCTTAGTCCTATGCATTGGATCACCATGTATTTCTGTAAAAACAAAAGTCTATATTTTTGACGTTTTATACTTCTTGGGTACCACTAGACGATTCAGCGATTGTCTCATTTTAACCATGTCCCTACTTAGTTAAATTTATTGTAAAAAAAACAGATTCCTAGTAAAAGATGTGTAAAAAACTGCTTACTAGATATAACGCATAAGGATAAAAAACGTTTTAATAAGGGAAAAATAAGGTTCTGGGATGTAAAAGTTTTCCTAATTATAAATTGTCAAAAAATATTATATTATAATAACCTATTATTAATGATAGCCCAGCGTATACCATGGTTAACTCCAATATGTTTTCTTATTTGAACACATAAAGAGTCTGGATGTATTTTTCTACTCCATGCAGCTACCACGTGTTTGGTTTATTGTGTATTATCGTTCTTTTAGATTATTTTTACGTTTAGCACTTCACCAATGATTTGTTGTGCATTCTTGTTATGTGCACTTTTAAACGATGTCTTTTGATTTTTAAAATTTCACGATTACAAAATCATTGCAAACACTGAAAAACACAAACAAGACAAGGGCCCCTCCAAACAACTTGCCCTGCTCCACACTCGGTCTTAATCGAGCGTATCCTGAGAAGCGTATTCTGCGTTTAAATGAAGAATCAGCAGTTTTTATACCTAGTAATGTTTCAGAAGCAGATACACAAGACCGAGGTCACCATACTCTCAAGTGAGCTCTGACATAGTTTATTGAGTTAAGTTAATGAAAATTGCCATATAAGCGAAATGCAGGGAGAACTAACATAATATGAGAAAATGAATTTAATTATAAATATAATACTAAAACAAAACTAAATAATACGGACATATAAAATCTATATGATGAGATCTTCACGTCTGCAATAAGATGGTGCAAACACTGTGCAGTTCAAAGATCACTGCGAGAATCCACGGTGTTGTGAATGAAGAAGTCGCGATTTTGGTGGTTGCTCCGATGTATGGTAGAGCGAGTTTTATTTGCAGCGTAAACAGTTGGTACAAGAGTATGTTACAGTACCTAGTTATGTTGCAATACTTATGATACTGTTCCGAGGTGCGAACCTCGGTAGAATGAGATGTTGTGCGGAGCGATACACAGACTGACATACTAACAGATTGGGAACTTATATTCGAGAGACACGTCTAATGAATTATGATCCGCTATTTATTGACGTACTCACAATCGACATAATATTTTGAAAAGAATATTTAGGAAATAATTATTATAATTGAGTCAGGTGTTTGCGTCATCGGACATAGCTGACTATGTGGAAAAATGGATATCGCGGAAATAATCATTGCAGTCAGCTATTAAATGAGTGGTTGCGTCGATTGTGAGCGATTGTCATCCTTATTTCCCACATACCCCAAATCCAGTATTATTGCCACAAGACCAAGTGACCGGCAGTTATGGGTCACTAATCGAGCGTAAATGCAAGAGACATTCAGTTAGATCGCCACAGCGAACGCGAGCTTCTAATAGCTTTCCGTCGCTTAGTGGTTGACTCAATAATACAGACTGATTCAGAAGTAGTTCATCAGCTTGATATAGTGGGACCGTTGGATATTTTTGAATACCTGGCAAGCCGTGATACCGGTTATCATCTTTCATACAACCTGCCATTATCATGCATATATCATTATCATATCCATAAAACAGTGTACGAGTCAAGTGCCGCGCACCGGGTGACCTAAAACAAACAATACCATGCAAGTGACAGTGCAACCAGACCACGGAGCCAACATACATAATCATAAAGATCAGTGTCTGACATTCTGTAAAATCGTCCCCATCTCTAGATCCTGACTCCACATCATCTTTCAAATAATACAGACCACTGCGAAAAGCGCCACCACTTAGTTTGCCATAATTGGACACTACAGGAAATGGATTCTTAATATCGCCGATCAATATGATGATATGGGTTGAGTTGTTTATCCCCATTTATAGCGCTTAAACTTAGGGATTGCAATACCGGTATTTCAAAACCGGTATTCCAGTATTTATCAATACCGTAATACCGGTTTTAAAAATCCAAAATACCAGAATTTTCGGTATAAAGAAAGCACACTTGTTCACGTTTTTGAAAATGAATTATAAATTATGTGCTGCTAAAATGCAAATATTTTGAGTGAATCCAATGAGGTTAAAAAATAATAAAACAGATTTCATCGCATAATATATATTACAAATTATCATAATATTATTTCGAAATAGAAAAGATCCGTGACAAAAATGTTAAATTTTTCTATAATTATTGATCACTGTACAAGCGTTGAATTTGAGAAGCTTTTCCTGCAGCCGGACTTACTTGCACTTTATGAACTTTTGAGGGCTTTAGTAAAAATTATCAATTTATTGAAATTATTTGTAAAAAACCACTAATTCTACAGTTATGATCAATATATATTCTAAAAAGTAAACATAATAAATGTTGGTATATAGGTTTTTGCTATAAAATAATATTTTAAAAAGATTTTAATAGCTATATTTATTGATAGGCGCCTACTTTTGTTTTTGAATGTTTGATAAATACTAGGGTATTGCAATCCCCACTTTAACTCCTTTTTCAATTAGTATTAGGACAGTGTGATTGTTTTAGCACCATAGCATTTTGTACGTTAGTTTATAATATTAATAAAATTAATGAAATTTTCCAGGTGTGAAATAATTAAACATCCCTGTACCCACCTTTTGGCAAGAACTGTTCCAAAAGGATCGCAAAGTTTACGTATAATCTTATCTGAAGCTTAGGAGACGCCCGGCCTCCTTTTGATGCGAAGCGTTGACAAGGAAAAATACTCCTCACTTCAGTGGGAAAGGGAACATGGGAAGGGTGAGAGCCGTATACCCTGCCATAGTGGACATTCAATGGAGAGGCATTTATAATATTTTACGTGGAACTTTTCAAGAAGGAGATAACCATCTGGTGAGTTATGTGGGCGTGGAAATTTACACCCGATAAAATGATATTATGAGTTATACGTTCTTTCGTGTTTATTATATTAACTTTATAATAATAATATTACGTCAGGAATCCGATTTCTATATTAATATTATTTTAATGTTGCACTGTGACGTTCAAAGTATGTATGATGAAATTGCTCGCAGCGCAAAACTGACATTGTGCGCATTTGGGCGCGTGGATAATTGGTCTAGGACGATTTGGCGCCGGGACGACTGGACGCCACGCAATTCGAAATTCAAAAGACGTTTTATATAAGCCCTAGACATGGTAATTCTCAATCCACAATAATAAAAAACATTATGTTAAGAGTAAAATGAATTAAAACTACTAAGTAGTAGATAGAAGCTGATTAAAATTCCTCGTCTACGTTCTGTATAAATACGTGTCTACGACAGTGCGGCGTCCAATTGTCCTGGCGTCCAGTTGTCCTATTCCCTGGATAGTAACTTTAAAAAATGACATTATATCACTATGCCTTAAGGCGAAGTCTTTATCTACCAAAGGCACCTAGCGGAAAACTATGAAGCTTGCAATTCGATACATTTTTTTGATAATTTACAATTTAAACTGTATTAATTATTAAATATATATCTGACAACATTAAGGCGATGTCTTTACTTATCAGAGGCACCTAGCGGAAAAATAAGAAGCTTTCAATTTGAGACATTTTTTTTTAAATTAAAAATTTCAACTGTAATAATAAATAAATATGTAAGTATCTGAAACATAAAAAAGAAAAATATTTTTTATTTTAAGTCAAAGGCAAACTTACAATTTAAAAAAAAAATGATATAAAATCTGAATTTTTTAAAAAGTCCCATATTATTATTACATATTATTTTATGGTCATATTTATTATTAAAATTTAGTAAAGCTTATAAAGTTTTCTATAATGTCATAAATTTTTGACTAATTAATAGTTTTCTTGGTGTAAACAAATAATTTTAATAAAATTAATTATTAGTTGTTATAATAATAATAATAATATAGACAAAATAGGATTTCATTTAAACTAGCTGTTTGTTTAATAATGCAGTAGGGAAGACCACAGATTCCATACAAATTTTTCCAATATGTAGTGTATTTGTATGAGCATGAACGAACGTAAGTATCCAATATGAGTAAAAATCCTCGTTCACGGTTTCAAAATACAAAATACTCTCTCCAATATGGGAAGATCGATGTACATAAATACTTAAGTAAGATAAGGTTTATGCAGCCCGATACAAAGTAAATTTTCTACAATGTAGTTGCTTTAAAATATAAATTTTAATAAGGAAATAAATCTAGATTTTAAGTAATATTATTTTATCTACTAGATAGATCATAAATTTATGAAATTGAGACTAAAAAAGAACTCATATGTGAGTCTTTACTATAAATACGTGATAAATATTATCACTTTATCATATTTAATGTATTGAGATGGCTAATTGTAACAATAAGTTAACAGCAGCTGTCTATCCTTTTTTAAAAGTTAACACTGCCAAGAGAGGGACTGAATACTTTTTACAGTTTAGACGGTTACTTATTTTGTAACAATTAACCGCTCAATCCATAAATATGATAAACTACAGTCGATAGCCGCCTCGCGTAAAATAGCTTCAATGGTATAGATATAGATATTGTTAAATGAACTGCATTTATTTTGGATTTATTTGTATCTATCAAGGGAAATAAATAATCCGGTAGCTTAGCAAAAAACAGCACACATTGAGAGGAGCATAGATATACTACCCTTACTTTATACAGACTTTTTTGCGTTATTAAAGAAAACAGTTAAAACTAAATCAGAAAATACGTTTAAAGAACAGGATAAAACACAAGGCAAAAAGTATTAATTTGTATTACAGTAATAAAACCAAACCTTTGTACATGAATAAAATGCTTGAGAGGAAAACAATTATTATTGTTACAATAAAGAATCTTGCAAAACCTATATCTTGCTTAGGTATAATAAGTGATCCTAGATGTCAATGAAGTTAATGTAAATCACGGTATTTGGTAATTTCCGTTATATGATGATCAAAAACAACAACTCCTTGAAAACTTAAGAAGCCAAAACTATCAATTACTACTTAATCTTGAGATTTTTATAGCTCAGCTAAACATCAAGACATTTTTTTGTATTTTTCTGAAAGAATGTAACCTTAAAGCATACATTATAATAAATTCCACATGGTTGATTCTATGCATTCTTGTTTAGATTTTATAATCAAATATATTTTATAATCAATGTAATCACAGTGTTTAAATGTGTAGATAATAATAACTCTTAGCCGAAATTTCGTAACATAAATAAAAAAAATTTGATCTCGTTACCAAATCTACCATCAAGTATTATATATTAGTAAAATATTATAAGGCCCCTCTTCCACTAATTTATTATCAGTAAATCATATTAATATTATCACTCTTAAAGCTTCCACGGTTATTATGATTTAACCATGGCGTAATACGTAGATATATTATAACGTCAAGAGAATATCGGAAGCTTCTCAGTAAAAAAAAAAATGTAAAATTATCAATCTAATCCATCATTATATTGGCAACTCACTGTTTTTTTTTCATGCAGGTATATTAATGTATTTTTTTTGATATTTTATAACTATTAGTTGTCAACAAGACGTCTATACTGCATATATCATAATAATATATTACCAGGTTATACATATATGGGAGTTTATAGGTATTCCTTTATAATACTAATTCTCATATATAACGGAATAATAAACACGATGCCAATGCATTCTTTTAATACTTTTAGCAATCCTTAAGTAGAATTGAATTCATTTTTAGTTAATTCTGTTTTGTATAAAAAGTTATTTTGGAAGAAATCTGTAATCCAATTCACTATTATTGGTTGCTAAGCAACTATATTATTAATATATACGTGCGTTACAATGGAAATCAAAATGACATTTCAGTATTCTATATTTCTTTGTTTGTTTGTTGCAAAATAGCAAAAAAATGATTTGTTGACAATTGCTTTAGATATGTCAAGTTTATATGATTCAACAGAATATTTAAAAACGTGGTATATAAAAAGTTCTTTTTATCTTGTAATTATTTTATTTAATAACATGAGTGAAGATTACAAGGCTTTAGTTCATGAAATATACTATTATTTTATTCAATAAATACATTTGATATTTTTGGCGATCCATTATATATTCTGCTTTTTAAATTCTATTTTATTGTTTAATTTGTACTTTTTGAATCATTGTTGTTTTTTAAAATTTTATTTCTTTTGTATAACACTATTTTTGCTTTCTTTTTTTCCTCCGCTTTGTTTTTTCTGATTTTCCGAACTGATTACTTATAATTTTTATTCTAAATGTCATGTTGTGAACGTCCTGAATAAATAATTTGTTATGTACTCAACGTGTCTTTTTCAAATAAATAAATAAATATTAAATAAATAAATTAAGTGTAAGATTTTAAAATTTCACATTCCATTATTTGACATAAAAAATTCTGAGAATTATTATATAACCGCTAGAAAAAATCTTTTTGAAAAAAGTGCGACGTCCATCAGGATATAATTTTTCTCAAAAAGATTTTTCTTAGTTTAATTATGTATGTATATCATAAAATATATTAATATACAAAGAACAATAAGAAATACTAAGTAATAAAAAAATATATAAGTACACATTCCTACGCATTTATAAATTAAAAGCGCAAGTAAGATCATTAAGTGATGCAAAATAGGACGAATTAAAAAGAATATTAATTGAAACGAGTATCAGACAAACTCAACTCACTTTAGTGGAATATACAAATACTTAATATACATAATAAAGTAACATAATAATATTTAAATTCTAATTGATTTAAGTTTTGTACTGTTCTATTTGAGTCGTTTTTTTGCCACCCGGGTTTCGTCTTTTGGCATCTTCATACACTATGCATATTCACCAATAATAAATTCATACTGACAACAAATACAGTTAGTTTTAGTTTATTAAATAAATTAATGCAATAAAGTAAGGTAAAAACTACTTAACAAGTAAAGGATCAAGTATAAAACCAAATTTTGGAATACCTATCTGAAATTTTTGAAAAAACCCGTAGTAGATACATTTGATTCTCACTATTAATACATTTAGCAAGCTCATTAAATTGTAATTACTTGTAAGTAATGAAAAAAGGTTTTTAATAAAGGAATTTAATTAAATTAGTTAATGAGAAATTAAAAGCGGAACCCAGGTCACAAAAAAACGACTCAAATAGAATAGTATAAAATTTAAATCAATTAAAATTTAGGTTTAAATTCAATAGTATTAAGAATATAATTAGATTAAAGTATGTAACAAAGACGAAAGTCATGTTTAACTGCTTTGCGGCCCAAAAGAGATCCTCATCAATGGCACCCATCTCGAACAGGTGAAAAGCTACATTTATCTGGGACAACACGTGTCGATAGATGGATGTATATTCGATGAAATTGTTTGCAGAGTAAAGTTAGGCTGGAGTGCTTTTTGCTGCCTGAATAATGTCTTCAAAAGTGACCTTCCATTGTGCCTAAAGCGCAAAGTGTTCAATCAGTGCGTTTTTACCGTGATCATATATGCGTGTGAAATATAGACGCTAAGTAAAAGAGAGATCCGGAAACTTAGAGTAGCACAACGTGGTATAGAGAGGTGTATGCTGGGCATAACGCGAAAGGACAAAAAGAGGAATGAGTGGATAAGGAAGCAGATAAGGGTTTGCAATGTAACAAAGTTTATTAAAAGCCTAAAATGGAGATGGGCTAGACATAGAGCTCGAAGAAGAGACAATCGTTTGACAAATCTAGTCATCCAGTGGTATCCAAGAAATACATATCGTCCGAAAGGTAGACCTAGAGGCCGCTGGATGAAATGATAAAGTTTTGCTGAAGTACGTGGCAACGCAATGCACAGGACCAAAAAAAGTGGAAGCAGATTAAAGAGGCCTTCACCCAGCAGTGGATAGATTCAGGCTGATGATGATATCATAAAAGTTATATTATTTGGTATATGGTGTTTTTCTACCATAAGTATAATACTTGAAACAGTTCAAAGAAGAGAATAAACTTTGTATAAGCATCACTGCTTATTGACCTCGTAATATTGAATGTCACTATGAGAGTGAAGAATCGAAATAGGAAATTGATTTACGGGCTTTTCACAACACGGACTGAATTCAATTCTCAAAGTTGTCATGGAGAGCTTAAGTTTTATTGCGCTTTCAAAAACATATATCTAGATTTTTCTACACACTTATTATTTTTACTTTATTTTATGAACCATGAAATGGTGATAAATACATATTTTTAGAAAGGTTTATTATTACCTATCCACTAAGCTCATCTAATATTTCACTTGTTACAATGTACGTGACCTTGTCCAGATGGCGCGTGTCCATATAACAAGTTTTGACTTCAAACTACTTTCAAAAACTGACAACTTAATCATGACACTCGGCTCCTTTTAAATTTAATATGTGGCAATATACTGGCAATATATATTCTTAGCAATGTCAGAGGGACACCGGCGAGAATTATATTGATCCTCCTCATAAGGAGAAGAAGACTGCAAGTCGAGGGGAAAGATCTCCACAAGGACCGCCAGAGCGTCCGTAGATGTGGTCCTATAGGCCTTAGTAAGGCCAATCAGAGCAGCCCTCTGTCCGGTCCGCTAAGCATAGCCTTCTTCACAATTGTCAGCGAGACTTAGGTGTGCCATATGCTGGAGGCATAGAATCTTGAGCATCAGTACACGGGTACACAGGGCGCATCATGCCGGCGGCCAGCAGAGCTGGACCTCATTTTCTCACTTTCATTCTAGAGTCAGTCTCAAGCACCGAGGTGAATGGTTGCAAATAATCGGTCCCATGCGGCTCCGTTTGGGATGAAATGTGAGCAATTAAATATTCGTTATGTCGCAATACAGCGCTGTGGAAGGCGGTCGTGCGTAATCCACGGCTATACAGACACGGCGGGTGGTGGAAGGTGTATTGGTTCAATGAAGTCACCAGGTGATGATTTTATCAGAATTTTATACACTTGTATTATAAAACTTCTATCGTAAATCCAGTCCCACATTGAAAATCATCCCGACTGGGATATAGTTATAAATCAAAAAGTTATCTTCTATATACTAGATTTATCATACATCCCGGATTTTTCCGGGTTGACGATGGATCCTTATGTCACAGCTGGTGATGTACGTATTTTCTAATCAACATGTAATAGGTCGATACTTTGAGTTATTTATTGTATTTTTTTGAAATATGTAGATGGTTTACATTTTAATAATCTTTTATAGATGACGTCACGACGTGACCAATGTGCATTTTTGTTATTGTTATGTCAGTCATCGCCAGATAGTGTAAAAACGAGGCTTTCAAAAAAATGTTTTGTCTTTGAAATAATTGAAAATCTATTAATACTAGATAATAGAGTATTCTCTGATTTAGACAATTTTTGTATTATTAGATTTTCAAGTGATTTTTAAGTGATCGCCAAACGGTCGCTTGCGAGCTACCGGTAGCTCGCGTAGAATATATTATCATATTTATAAATTTTCTTCCAAAAAAAAAAAACTATCCAGCTGGATTGTCGAAATTTTTTAAGAAGATAGCCCTTCATCAGAAGTGGAATTGATAGGATTTCAATGCGAGTTGTCGCTTAAGAGTGTAGCCTTAACTGTAGAATCTGTATGGCCTTTCGTCCCAACAGAAAAGTTTTAATTTTTAGTACGAATTGTGCTCAAAATAAAGGCATTGTTCTACATACTTATGTGAATCAGCGTTTTCCACTATGAAGGTGGTTAAAATTAAATATAGAAACAGACTCACAAATGCAAATCTTGGTAATTGCATTCGGGTGGGAGTGACAAGGTACTCACGAGATTGAAAAAATTGTGGAAGAAAGTGAATGCCATTCTTTTCACCAACTATTTTTATTTTCAATTATTATTTTGTTTATAAATAAATAATAAATGTACGCATTTTATGTTTTATTAGAAGTCTGATATTTTAATTTATTTTAAGTAATATTAATATTATGTATGGTACGATAAAGGACGATGATAATAAATTATAAGAAGGAATATGTATGTAGCTCACCAGACAATCTGAACTTCTGAAAGTAGCTCACATCCTTATTTAGTTTGGCGACCACTGATTTAGACCATTCATTATAGTTTCCAATTTTAATTTTCGTTTTTAGTGTTATTTAATTTTATCTAGTCCCGGCTTGGAAAAAAATATTATGGTTAGCTTATCTATAAGCAAATATTTCATAGTAGGTACTTAATTTGAAAATTCATTCTAAAAAGTTGTTAGGAAATTACCGTTAATTATTTGCTACCAATAATACATTACCATCATTAGCCATCTGATACTATGTTTCTGAGGTTTTGCAAAACGATGTATTTTTAAAAACATGTATTAATCTATTTACTTTCTATACAATACTTTTCTGCCACATAGAAACATATTTGATATTAGCACTGTAACAAAGTCAATTTGTTTATAAAATAGCTTTCGTAGAAAAATATGCAAAAAGCTTTTTAACATCTTGTGTTTAAATAAGACTTTTAGCAAAAGTTTAACAATCATTAAAGTTTGACAAAAGCTAGAATTCTATAAAAGTTTCTATTTATGTACCAATTATTTCAAAACTTTATTCTAGTATTCAGAATTATGAAATATTAATTACTTAAATATTTTATTATTAATCAAGTTGCCGGAATATAAAGCTCGCGATGGCACGACACTTGAATAAATAAAATTCCATAGGAAAGTTTTCTCGAATTTGTCACACTTTATAAAACATCGGCATCTAGCAACGTAGAGCAGCAACTCAATCAAAAGAAGAAATTTTTGTTTAAAATATTCATTCCCTTCGGCAAATATTAAATTCATAAACATCTCTTTGCGAGCTTTTGCGAGTCAGTAGTAAGCGAAAAGCTTTTTCTATATACCCAATAGACGGTTTTGAATCTATAAACTGAGGGCAGGGGCGTCGACAGTCATAACTAGGCTACCGTATATCATGAATTTGAGAACATATTTTTATTGTTATTATTTACAGCGAATCAATTTATTCATTCAATCGTAAGTAGGGAATCCAATCCCGACCCAAAATTCTTATCCCGGGATTTTGGGTTTACAATTTGACAATATTTACAAATAAAATTGATAAAATCGGTCAAAAATAAATCTAGTATAATTTATACTATTTAAGACATTTATTGTTAATATTGCATACGTTCAATCTTGGAAATACATAAGGTTTAATGGAGTAAATAATATTGTAATATAAATAATAATGTGAATTTAATATGAGTAAAGACTTAATGAATAGGTTAGCGAGATTTAAAATAATAAAGCAAATCATGGTGTACTTATGGCCTTTCCGCTTCATAAATCTAATTAGTCAGCCAAATATGAAACTGCCGTAAAACGAATGAGATCATGGTGGAATAGGTGGTGGTTAGGTTAGGTTAGGTTAGGTCAGATTAGATTAGGTTAGGTTAGGTTATGTTAGGTTAGGTTAGATTGGATTAGGTTAGGTTAGGTTTGGTTTGGTTAGGTTAAGTTAAGTTAGGTTAGGTTATCCTAACAAATAATCCAGTATATCGGCTATTTTCAAAATATGTTTGCCGCTGTATCCAGGATAACCGACTTGTACCATTTTAAATTAATTAATTAATTAATTCTATATATTAATATGTTTATAAACAACAGTTTATCCTTCTTGCGGTGGCCCTGTATAGCAAGAAAGGCGGAATTGTGTGAAGTTATTCGTTCATTGCTTATTCATTCACTTGCTAAGGTAACACCTAACCCCACCTGTCGAGATCTCGCTAAAATACGACTTCTTTATTTGGCTTCAACGTGTCTGGATATTGATTGGCTGAGAAAAAGGTTTGACAAGACTCTTGCAAAGCTTTTTTCTCTCTTTATATGATATATTACATTGGCAGGCGTGAGATGAGAGAATCTACAACGCTGTAAAACTTTTTGTGTCATAAATATTTCAATACATGATAAGGAATCTTGAATCCGTGAGCGAAATGACACCTATGTGACTATGTGACTTGAATCATTTTGAAAACGTTTACCTACCTACTTGTTATTTTAAAAGAAGTATTTGACATTGAAATTTTGTTTTAATTTCAATTTAATTTATTTTTTTAACATATTGTGGACATTACAAATTATAAGTTTAAGACGTTCACAACATGACATTTAGAAACAAAGTTATATAAATATAACAGTATTACATAAAAAAAGAGATAGATCAGTAGATAAATTAGATAGGTACAAGGAAGTACACCGGATGAGTTAAGCAGACCCTATTTTAAGAATTTATAAAACAACGTCCACCCAAACTTATTCTCACGTAGGTGGAATATATCAACACCCGAAGCAATTTCGTTGAACATAGTTATCGCCCTCCCAATTGGCATTACCAGTGGCAGGTTGGTTCTGTATATATTATATTATAATATCTATGCCCACCAGGGAAAAAAATACGACAACCACTGGATTTGCTCCAATATGGTTTTGCAATTAAGCTACATGCATCTTACTGAAAACAACAAATTTAACTAGTATTTAGTATTTAACTAGTTAAGTGTCATATATGTTTTAAAAATCTTTAAAACATATACAACACTGGGTGGGATTTTAACTCTAAGAAATATTTTTTATTTCTTCGACCATGTCCGATCCTAATAAAATCAAATGGGCCTCCATAGAGCAGAGGTTTGTATTAACAGATTTTGTTGTTACGAAAAATAAGTTTCAACCACTTGCTTAACCTATTAGGCGCATACTCTGACTCATATACAAATTAAAAAAACAATTTGTGTACATGCCAGACCCAGGATTCGAACCAAATAATTTTATACATGGTGTTACGACTGAGGGATGGCGAACCCAATAATTAATAAAAACTTCCAGTAGGGAGGTAATTATTAAAATAAATGCGATGATTTTAGCACAATATAATATATACAATAGTTTATAATTTACTTATACACGTCAGCAGACTAATAGGTGCCGAGTGGTTTCTTCCCTGCGCAACCTCACTTAAGAGGTACATTGACTACACATAATAATTAGGTTGGGTTTTGGGAATTTACCGACGGGAATTCTCGACAATTGAAATTTTTAGTATTTCGAGAAATCCCGGATCTCGAAATCTTTTTTCTGGATTTGGGATTTGTTTATTATCAAATATTAATTGAAAAAACGATTTTCTATATGTAAATAGTACACAGAAAACACAAAACGTTCATGGACTGATCGGGACATTTAACACAATTAAGCCAACGTCGACTCAAAATGAGCGCAATATTTGCAATATCAGGGAATTTTTTGTCTTAAAAGCAAAGATACGCGATTGTCAGACGCAGCTATTGAGTATGTGTATTTTTTAAATTCTATTTTAATAAGTAATGTTTTGAATTATTTTTGTTTCCCTGCATCTATTTTGTTTGTCTTCTTACATAAATTAAAAAAACATATTTTTTTGGAATTGGTCTGTTTTTACACTGATTTTAGGATTTTTACAATTTTTTTTTACATTTCCCGATTTCTCGAGAATTCTTTTCTAGAAATTCCGAATCTCGAGATTAAGATTTTCTCGAGAAATACCCAACTCTACTCCTCCCTACTAATCGTTAGCTTTCTCAAAAGCTGTCATTGACTGACTTGCCGATTGGTCTTCTTAGAATACTGGGGACACTAATATTCTATTGAGTAGACATTTGGCTATAATTCACAATTCTTAAAACTAGTAAGTTATAAGATCAACTGAAGTAAGTTTCTACCTAATCCTCAATGGGATTTAATAGAGCCGATGTCAATATGCTACCCGCACGATATACATAATAATATAATACGACACGCAGCTTGAGATGAGAATACGACTGAGATTAACTTATATACAAAATATGTTTCATAGTTAATGTGACCAGACGTTCCGTTTTCACCGGGACAGTCCCGTTATCAGGCGGCGTGTCCTGGTGTTCCCGAACACAGCTTCGGGACGCCAAAATGTCCCGTTTTCGAAAATAAAGAAACCTGTGACCAAGATACAGAAATATTTGATGAGTATTCACTTTTTTCTAATTATATTACACCGCAAAAAATGTCTGAATGGAACACTGGGAATGTTTCAACCGAAAGTCGTTGGGTGGAGATGTTCAACCATTTTTGCGCCAATAATTTGGATCACAAAAAATTTCGTATAATTATTGAATAAGTATATTTTATGTCTGCCCGGCACTAATGCACCAGTAGAAATGGTCTTCTCTCTTATGAATAAGTTGTAGACGAGTGAAAAAAACACAGTTGAAAGTAGATATCCTTAAAGCAATGTTAATTATAAAAGTAAATTCGAAAAAATCCTGCCAAGACTTTCATTCGTTTTTGAAATCAACATTACTAAATTTGTTCTTTGGAAAAATATAACATCAGATAAATTTTTATTTGTATTCACACCTGTGTGGACTTTAATAAACAAAATAATATGTACTGTTAAAAAACATGTAGGGACTCAAGCGTTGTATGTGCCTACTCAAACATACCTACCGATAATCTTCAAATAAATAAATAAAATAGGTAACCTAACATGATATTATGAAAAAAACATTACTATCTTGTAAATTGTATTGTATGAAAGTGTGAGATGCCTAAAATGAATAAGTACCTACCCTTTTTTAAGTGTCACGGTTTGGGGGAAAAAAATAAATGCTCACGTTAATCATGGTAGCTGTGTGCTTCGTCTGAGAGTAATATTGATAAAATATATAATTAAATTTTGGGAGATAAAACTCTCAAAAAAAGATATTAAAATATCTTTATTGATCGAGAGGCAGAAACTTGACAGCGCGTATAAAACTTTTATAAGTGTGACACAAAGTTAGATGAAAGTTTTTCCAGTTTGAGAATATATTATAAGAGGCCTAAAAGAAAAGTGGGTCAAGCGCACTAAGGAAAAACTAAGGTGTTATGGGTTTAGGAAAAGCGTTCTTGGCAATTTCGTACGAAAACATATTATATAAGACAGACCAACAAATTGAATTTAGCTATTATATAATAATATTTATTATTTAACGCGGTATACGTCGATTGTAATCAATGGTAAGCATATAATATATCGTCAGTGTTTTGTAAAAAGGGCGAATTACCCAAAATGCTACTTTACAGGAGGAGGATTTTTAACTTTTAACATTTATTTGGTTTTTACCTGTAGGTGATTATAAATATCTAACAAGTTTATAATAAAGCTTAGAAAGAATACTGTCATTATAATAGGTATTATTATATTTTAAAAGGTCTAATATGTCACATTTGCTTTTTATTTCGTAATTGTACTTTCCTGTGAAGATAAAAATTCGCCGTTTTTACACAACAAAGCTAGTGGGGTACATATTGTATTTTCATTAAAATCTCGATTTCGCCAAAATGGTTGATTCGCCCTTTTTACAAAACACCGACGATATAATTATGTCAGCGTATAACGTAATGGGTATCGGGTATCGGGTTTGAATCCCGGGTATGGAAGATTTACATGTTGTTTTTCAATGTGTATTTTTGCTTTAGTAAGACAGTGGTAGAACACTCATTTATCGTAAAAACAGAAATCTGCCAATACAACCTCTACTCTACCGATGCTCAAATATTGCCGTATCCGAAAACTTATACGTAAACAGTTCACCGCAGGACACTTATTCGTGCGCCGCAGTACGTGAAACATGAGTCCGTGTAACATTTAATCAAATGACGAGTTCTTTGTTGAACATTTCACCTTGGAGTATAATTATACGTATGCTACAAAATGTGGTGAATTTGATGAGATGTCTTTACTAGGGTAGGTTAGGTTAGGTTAGGGTTAATCTAATTGAAACAGTACTATTTGCAAACTATCGCCGCATTTTGTAAGACACGTACAAATGTATTCCACGGTGAAATATTCAACGAAGAACTCGTCATTTGACAAAATGTTATATACGAACTCATGTTTTTCGTACTGCGGCGCACGAATAAGTGTCCCACGATGAACTGGATACGTACAGCTTACATGAAACCAAATATTCCACGTAGAATTGAACATTCAATTCAATATTTTTTGAATATTTTTTTTATGTTATTTAATAATTATTGACTATATATTGCTATCCATAGATGCCTAACTAGAAAACCAATAAATATATGTAATAGCTACCCTGTACAGCTCTTTATGTTAGAAAATAGGTAAAAAATATGTGTGGAGTTGCTAATTATTAGTAATTGTTTCACGCTTCTAAAATAGTTCCCATTTTACAAAATTACATTAAATTTGTTATACAATTGCCCATCAATGCTTTATTTTGTCAGGAATGCTGATAGAAATACTATAGTAATATTGTCATCAGTATTAAAATCTGTATTTAGTAGAAATAATGCATTTCAATATTGGAAATACTACAATATTCTTCATCTCTCAAAATTGTCTATATTATAATAAACGATTTCTTTTATTTAACGAAGAATTCACAAGATTTTGTGAACGTAACATTCCATATTATATTGAACATACATAACTTGAAAACACCTCAGGTAAATACCCACAAGAAAAAATCATATTATTTGAAAAAAATAAGATGCTCAACGGGATTTGAACCCGTATAACCACTGGTATGAAATGACATGAAATGCTTATCAAATTGCGTAGCATAATTGGTTAATGCACAGTTGGCGCAATAGCAGTGGTTATACGGGTTCAAATCTCGTCAAGCATCGTTTTTTTTTTTTTAAATATGATTTTTTATAGTGGGTATATTATATCTGAGGTATTTTCAAGTTATGTATATATATTTTTTTTCTGCCGGGGTCGATCCACTGCTGGATGAAGGCCTCCTCAGCTCCCTCCACTCTTAACTTCTCTTGCTTTTCTTTGCCACGTACTTCCACCAAACTTGACAAGTTCGTCAATCCAGGAGGTTTTAGGGCGCCCCTGTGGTCGCTTAGTGCCCCTCGGGTACCACTGAATGACTGTATTCGTCTAGCGGTTGGCCGTTCGCCGTGCGATATGTCCGGCCCACCGCCATTTCATCAATTTGGTGACCTCTATCACATCTCTTACTCTTGTTTGTTTTCTTTTGCGGCCCTTAAGCGTTATGCCCAACATGCACCTTTCCATGCCACGTTGTGCAACTCTCAATTTTTGGATCTCTCGTGTGTTGAGAGTCCATGTTTCGCAAGCATACATTATGTCCATAATAGAAAAAAATATTTTTTGTTATTTAATTTAATAAAACGCATTTTTTGTAGTACTTATTCCACTTTTAATCAATAAATTAGGACCGGTTTCGTCCGCCTCAGAAAGACATTTTCAAATTTAGTTGAAAGTTGAAAATGTCCCTCTGAGGCGGACGAAACCGGTACTAATTTATTGATTAAAAGTGGAATAAGTACTACAAAAAAATGCGTTTTATTAAATTAAATAACAATACAATTCAGTTCCACCATGAATTGACAACAACAAAATAAATGAAATTAAAAAAAATAATATTAAATCAACCCTCTCTTCAGATTATACATTTAATTGGATATAATAATATATTGATAGGTATATTTTTATGTCATTTTTTCAAACGATATTTATTTTCCATTTAAAAGTTTCCACTTTCGCGTAAAACGTTCAAATTATAAAATAGTATGTTGGCTCGTATGCTAGCTTTTAGATTATAGCGCCAGTGCGGAAACAGGTTCATTATGCAAATTTGTACCAATTAGCAAATGCAGCGATGCACCCTGAGCCATATAAGAGGACCGGAAAATGACGTGCATTCAAACAACCAAACTTTGCACACCCTTGCATCAATTATTATTGGCAGAACCTCGAGGGAAAATTTAATATTGAATACAGGAAACACCGGTGACCATTTAGGTAGAATTAATTAATTGCTTTACTAATTTTATTTCATTGCACTATGTCATTATCAATTAGTATTGTTCATATAACTAAATAAAGGTGTATATTTCTCTTTAATTTTCATCAAAGTATTTGAAGCCGTTACATGATTTAGTACATACTGCGTACGTTATATTATTTATCATACATAATTTGAAAACACTTCTGAGAAATACAATACAGCCAATAGAAAAAGTCTTTCTGAAAATAACACCCAGCAGGATTCGAACCTAAGTATCTCGGGAATCGTGCTAACCTGCTTTGACCACTATGCTATAGGTATCTTATCTAATTGCAACGAACTTTAACTAATCGCTCTGACAATACTCTCTAAAGCGCTTTTTAAATTACGTTATTTATTGGTAGTCAGCGTTTGTATTTTAAATAAAATTATTAAATTACCTTAATTACTAACCGATGTCGGGATAGCTTTAAAATTGTAAAATGTACTTGAACTTACCAATTATTTAATTAACACACAAAGTTAACGACATATTATTTATTTAATTATTTACATCAGCTAGAGATTTATATGAATGATGGTGGGGAGTAGAGAATAAGGTACAACTATACCGCTTATACCAAGATTCAAAACTCTCTACCTTCATAAAACTCCAGAGGCTAAACTGGGGAGGTTGTGTAATGAATAATAGGTGCAAACAATTTATACACACCCACGGTGGCCGCGCGGCTTAAGCATTGGATTATAACGCCGTGGGTCTCAGGTTAGAATCCTGGGTCTGGCAAGTACACATATTATTTTTCAATTTGTGTGTGAGTCAGGGTATGGACCTAATTGGTTGAGCAAGTGGCTGACATCCATTTCTCGTAAAAACAAAATCTGTTAATACAAACCTCTACTCTGTGATGGCCCATAATATGATCCTATTAGGATCGGACATGGTCAAAAATTATGAATGTAGCATAATTTTAATTAAATAATGTCTATACTTATATATCTTGACGAAAACACGTCATGATATTTATAAAAAAAATAATAAAAAAATCATGAATGTAGATAATTTATTTTGATTTTAGATTATATTAAAAAAAATGACAGAAAAACTAAGCTTATTTATATTTACAAAACAAAACATACGTACCTGCGTATATATTTTTTAATAACTACATTTTTAAATATATTCAATATGTTTAAATAAAAAAGAACAGTAGTGCATATTCATTCTCATGTGCAAACACGAATACACTTTTCATTGCGCAAGCTGCATTTTATTAGTCATTAAATTCGTTCCTATTTCAATTTGAGCCGCATTATTCAAAATTTCGAAACGACATATTGTTTTCAATTTTTCATTTTCACAAAAATCATTTAATCAGAGCTACGCTTTTACTGTGTTCCACTCAGAATAAAGCGACACTCATCTGCCGCGCCGTGATAATAATTACTCTGTAACGAATTGTCCCACCGGTTGTACTGAATTTTCCATTTTCCACTGGGTCAAGTGAATAATCGTGCCGCGGGAACGGAGTGAGCTGTAAATAATCGAATGTAACGTGAAGAGCTTTACTAACAGAGCTTTCCCGAAGAGTTTTTGACTCCATTAAATAAATATTAATAAAGTTGATATTTTGAGGACCTACTTATATACTGATATATTTTACACTGCACTTAAATATTCATACTCTATAATGTATTTAGTTTTTAACAAGACGTACTTCAAAAAAACATAAAGTATAATCCACTCCTATGGGTATATTCTATACACAATACGGCTATCGATGGCTAAAGTGATAAATACTATCACTTTATCATATTTATGTATTGAAGTGGTTAATTGTTATAATAAGTTAACCGTCTAATCTGTCAAAACAGTAAATCACGCTCTAAAAGTTAATTCAGCTGAGAGAAGGGCTGTCAAAATATTGCACTTTTTGATAGTTTAAAAGGTTAACTAATTGCAACAATCAACCTCATCAATACATAAATATGAAAATCTACCGCCAATAGCCGCCATTTTACAAAAAAATAATGTTAAATGGAATGCAGATTTGAAGATCTGACCTAACGATTACTAGTTGCGTACACTATCAATAAATCATAACAAACATATCGTTAAATAAAAAAACCACGATATAGAATACGTATTATTTTGTATTTGAATTTTCCGCAATGAGAACTCAGACAGAAAATAAACACAGTTAGAAGAAGATTCTCTAAGCAATACAATCTCAGTAAGTGGTTCGATATCCAAAGTATTGAGGATATGATACGACTGACCCAGGATAGAAAAGTGCACCAAAAGTTGGTCACTAATGGTGATAATCCGCAGGATAATAATAGTACCTATTAGATGATTTAAAATATATTGGGTTTTTAAACTTAAAAAGAAAATGTCTCAAATATAATTGACATTGTAATTTACAGTGTGATTTTATAACTCACACGACGTTCAAAAATACCTAAAATTATATGCATTACTTTAATTAACTAAAAAAACATATATTTACTCTCAATAAGGTCACATTAATGCGTTCTGTCGTGATGTTTTATTTTTAGTTATATTATTACTAAAGTTCAATTGTTTTCCTAATCAATAGAATATAGATTTGAATTCTATGGACATAACTGAATCATATAGACTTGTAGAGGTTATAGGTTTTACATGGTTATAATAAGAAAAGATTATTGACAATGCAGAAAACCTTTTCTCCGGGTAAGTCCAGATATAATATATTAAATATATATACAAAAATTTCACCCGATATAACGAAACGAGCATTCTGGTAATACTCGACCACGGACGAATTACATAATATAATCGAAATAACTAAAATGTTCACAACATGCCTCTCAAAAATCATGATTTTAAAATGTTTTAATAATATTTTCGTAAGCAAAAAAGAGGAAAAAAAATAACGCTTAACAGCCAGTCAGTTTTCTGCAGCTTGAAATGCAGCCTACTGCTTCCGTCCCCTTAATCCAATTTCGCGTGGACTCCTACTTAATCCCACAATCCAATATAAGGGTAGGTTTAAAAAGTGTAATAATGGCACTCACCGGGAAACCCTTGTGCTGAAGGGGATACCAGTCTGGTGACTTTTCTTACCCCTCGCGTATTTACCTTTTTATCGTGTTATTTGAAAAATTCAAATAAAAATATTTTGTATGATGACTTTTTTCCATCATATTGTAAAACTTGTATTATTGATAAACAATTTTTCATATTTTTTATGAATAATGTACATAAATTAATATAGAAAAAATATACATTATTTCAAAAAAGTAATTCTATCATACACAAGATTACTCAAAAAATGAATATAAATAAAATTAATCTTCTACTTTTAACTACTTTGCATTTTTATTCGCTTAAAATACTCTCTAACTGCGAAAAATAGTCTTTTATTGAAATCTTTAGTCATAGGATTAAAACTCAGTCCCAAAATAAAACCTTATACTTAGAAATTATTCAACTTAGTGTAATAATAATCAAGACCGGTTTTGTCTGCTTCAAAGTCAACCATTTCAGAATTTATACAATAATAAGGATCTTCATCATCAGCCTGAATCTATCCACTGTTGGATGAAGGCTTTACTAAGCTGATTCCACTTCTCACGGTCATGTGCGTTGCGTTGCGACGTACTTTCCGGAAAACTTTATCATTTCATCGATCCAGGGGCCTCTAGGTCTATCTTTCAGACGTTTTGTATCTCTCGTATACCACTGGATGACTAAATTTGTCCAACGATTGTCTCTTTTTCGAGCTATGTGTCCAGCCCATCTCCATTGGTGGCTTTTAACGAACTCTATCACATTGCAAACCTTTGTATGCTTCCTTATTCACTCATTCCTCTTTTTGTCCTTTCGCGTTATGCCCAGCATTCACCTCTCCATACCGTGTTGTACTACTCTAAGTTTCCAGATCTCTTTTTTACTTAGAGTCCATGTTTCACACGCATATAATAATATGATTACGGGAAGCCCACACTGGTTGAATACTTTGCGTTTTAGGAACAGTGTAAGGTCACTTGAAAGGGAAGAGCTCCTCAAGTCGGTCCAACCGTCAGTTGGACCGGTTTGCCATTGCGATTTGGTATATAAGATGCAAAATTTCTTAGCTTTTTAAAAGTTTGCGGCATTTTAGGGCGAGCGAGAGGGTCTTTTTTCATCGAAAATTGACCGTAATATACGAGTATTATATCGAAGTAGGGATCACGCACACTCTAGTGCACGCCAACCAAGGTCTTGGGAAGTTGCTCCTGGGACACTTTCGGCAATTTTGAAGAGCGCATATTGTTCGTTACGCCACGGTATACGCCTGCATAACGGGTGTAGAGACGTGGTACAGGGAAAAGAAAGTGTAAGGTCACTTTTAAGGACATTATTAATACTAACAAATTTCAAAGTGAAAATATTGAAGATAATAATATGAAAAATATTTAAATAAAATTCAAAGTGAAGGGACATTGTTTATTCTTAATGAAATTTACATCAATTTTCAGAAAATATTATTACAAGATTTCTTTGATGATAACCGAGCTTCTGATAAGATAAAGTACAGGAAGAAGATGATCATAATTATGGGCATATTAATTGACGTACGTAATACAAAGTTTATTTTAAAAAATAACACTTACATAATTTACTTCAAAATAAAAATGGTTACGCCTAAAAATTTTCAGAATCATTAGAGGTAATTTTCTTATCAAAAGAGGTATTGCTAAAACCGTTCAGAATAAGATACTTACAGGGTTGGATTAAAGATTTTGCACTAAGGGCTGGATTAGGCCGATCGCATAACGAGTCCATAAAAATCTGTTACCCCTACTGCGAGAAATCGAGGGCCGTAACGACCCACCTTTATTGCTTGAAGGGAACTTCTGTCGGTTATAAAATAACTCTGTGTAAGAAAGTATAATATATAGCTTTATACAACTGAAATCAGAAATGCACATTTTTTTCTTTTTCGGGTAATAATTATTAATATAAAAACTGTTATATTGTTGAAATTAACCATTTCTTTTATTCAACGAATAATTCACAAGATTTTTAGAATGTACCATTCAAATTATTGAACATACATAATTCTGAAAACACTCGTGAGAAAATATAGCCTACAGAAAAAATCTTTTTTGAAAAAAGTACGACACCCGGCGTGAATTGAACTTGCGTCTCTTGGGTATCACGCTCTGTGTATTACCACTATGCTACGACTGCCATGCTTAATTGCGACAAATTTTATCTAGGTATTGGCTTTTTTAATACCTGCTCACAAGCGCTTTCCAAATTGAGTTGCGGTAGGCGATCGGTTTTTGTATTCTAGATTAAAGTACCTTTTTATTATTTTAATTACTAACCGACGTCACGGATCACTCCAATATTTTCTGTTGTAACTTACTGGAACTTCAAAACTTTCAAAAAAGTTTTTTTTCTATTGGCTATATTTTCTCATGAGTGTTTTCAGAATTATGTATGTTCAGTTATTAGAATGGTACATTCTTAAAACCTTATGAATTATTCGTTGAATAAAATAAATAGTAATTAAAATTATATTAAATAATGCGGTATAATAATTTGTCTTCAACCCTTAAATGGATATGGTCCATCGGACTCATACGAAGCCATTAGTTTTAAAGTTGGTTACTTACATAATCCGCTTTTTTGAAATAATCGAAACTTTATGACTGCAAATACAATATTTTATTTTTGCATAATATATTTTACCCAGTTGTTACTAAGTATAACAATTAAATAATCACGAAACAAAATGACATTGGATATGTAATTTCAATGCGCATTAAAATTAATAAAAAAATATAATAAAAGTTACAATATAAAAATGGCGGCTGACAAAACCTCCGACTTAACAGTATTTTAATATCAAATAAACTGTAAAATTCAGCTCAGTTTATTTAAAAGTACAAATAGCCGACTTTAAAACCAATATGCACATATATCTTGAATGATTATGCTGATGTTTAATATAATATGACATAGATCATGAGTTTGGTTCTAAATGTGATTCTTTTGTATTATAGAGCCTGTATTTGTACAACTGCTAAATTAATTGAATCAGTTATGTATTTTTGTTATGTATGGTATTGAAATCAGTCTAAGTATTTTTTTAATGTAAAAAAGCTATTCTAAATAAAAATATTTAATAAACATAATAATAATAATAATATTGTATTAAAACAAATCTCATTATCCTAGAGATAATTTTAGGTTGAGCCGAATTTGGACTCAGTTATTGCCCTATTCGCACAAGTGCTATGATTTGAACTACCTCAAATAACGTAATTATTAGGATTAATTTTACCTCAACTTTTATCTTCCATGACTTGATTTGTAGGTAATTGATTTTTTACCTACTTTATTGTATTGATTTATTATATAAGTTAGAGTTAACAGTGTTCGTTGTCAATATGTGTTTGCCTTTGGTGAGTATACACAGCGCTTAAAGATGCCGAAAGGCGAAACCCGGGTCCCAGAAAACGACTAAAAACTTAAATCCATTAGAATTGAAATTAAAATTCAATGAAGTACTTTGAATCGATAATTTTATCTGATAGATCTGATTTTGCGAATTTTCAAAATAATGTATTTTACCACGTTTTTATTAGCTTGTATTCTTGTTTGTCCAGATCAAATCTTGCAATTGATTTTTAACTAACTTACCGACTAGCTAGACATGTGAAACTTTAAGATTGTATCAGAACACGATGACAATGCATTCTTTTAATACTGTTAGCCATCTTTAAGCAGAATTGAATTCATTTTCAGTTAATTCTGTTTTGTACGGAAAGTATAGGTAGCGCTTCGATCAAATTCAATGCTTGATTTTTTGCGTAATGGCGTTCAAAGATTTTGAAAAAAGAATTGACTCGCTTTCTTGTTTTTTGTTTGTTTGTTTGTTTTTCAATTATTAAATATTTGAAAAATTCTTATAATTGCTCTCTTTATTACGTATTTGATAATTTTCTTTCAAGTTGATGGAATAATTCATCAAAAAAAAAAGTATTTATTAAGGGGCGGCTGAAGAGCTCGGTATTCAAATATAATTTAGTATGAAATGGACCTCGGCGTCGCACGCACGTTAATTTAAATCGATCTTTTGGCAAAAATCACTAATCATCGGAGATTTTATTTAAAAAATATATTATTATTACTATTATCGACCTTCTACATTATTATTATTGTGGAAAATCTTACATTATTATTTGATAAACAGCTGCACGTGTCCGCTGATCAGAAAACAGGGCTGTCAAAATAATATAATATTTGTAAAATGTTAATTTCATCATAGTTTTTAATCAAACCTGTGCAAGTACATACTGATATCTTGGGTGGATATCGTGGCAAACATACTATTGATATATCTACGGGTATATTATTATTATAACCCAATTCAAATTGAACATAGGTTGATACTCAAATACTATTATAGTATCTTTATGATTTCGAGAAAATAATACGATGGAATATATTATATAATCCATATCAATTATTTGAAAACATTATATTTGCATGTATATAATGTAGTGAAAAGGTCAGATAACTGTTTTCTCTGCAAGATAACATCAAAATTTATAAAGACTTACTTAAATGAAGAATTACATTCATGAGTGAGCACGGCTCAAAGTTGACTTTATATAACTAATAAAAAATGCTGTTTGTTTCTACGAATAAAAAATCACGGCAATCAGAAAGGCCGCAAAATATGGCCGACAATGCATGATACACAAACATAAAATACACAAAATTACAAACACATACGAAGTTTACGGCACACGTGCAGACCACGTGATATTTGTTTACGCAAAATCGTCGCTTTCCAAAATGGCGAATTTGGTTGCCAGTTTTTACTGCGATGAATCAATGTGTTCCTTCCCGTCTTTTTTTATTCGTAGGTTTGTTTACTATGTACACCGAGAAATTTCCATTAATAAAATCGGAAATGAGTTGGAATATAATGCAACAAAAACTGGAAAAATTCTATTATGGGTGTTTACTTTTTGAATTAGTTGACCCCAGAAAAACAGGTGCATGCCACTACGTGAACCGCAGTGGATATTAGATGGACAAAACTTAAATAATATAAATATTATAAATAAAACTTAAAAAGTACAAAATAATTATGTCTTCGACAGCCCTGACGTTATTTTTGCCTGCCAGTCCGACTGGCGAATAAAAAATAAATGTGTGTGGTGACTGTATGTTAATAATTATTTTTAGGCACTCATGATATAAATTATTTCGTCCATTGGCTTTACATAAATATTGGTAGGTACTACCTACCTATTGTTTCACTAGTTGTATAAAAGTAAAATTGCGCAATAAGTACCTATTATTTTTAATATGTTGGTCCTAAACATTAAAAATAAATACTATTCATTATTAATGTTTTTTGGATAGCACATGAAATAAAAATGTAGGTAGATATGCATTTCAACATCCTTCGTATATTTAATTCTCGGACAATTTCAGGTTAAAAAGTTATTAATATATTATTAAGTTTATATTGTGGTAACCACATAATTGAAAATGTCACCATCATATTGGTTTCAGTACTTTCTCCCAAACAGTTGATTAACAAATTGAATTTAGTAACATTTACGTACCTACCTATATTAGAAGATATTATTTTTTGGTCACCCCATTCTGTCTTCACGTCGACCGTGTTTATGATTTAAATTTAATTTAGAGACCATTTACATTTGACACAAGCATTGTCGGCGACCTTTGTATATTGCTAGTAGACCAACAATTCCGGACTACATATAAAAAAATCATATTTTCAATTCTCAAGGGCAATTCTGTAGAGCTTACCCTTAATACGTACAATTGTCAAGTTTATATGATTCAACAGAATTTAAAAACGTGGTATATAAAAAGTTCTTTTTATCTTGTAATTATTTATATATACGAATCTAACATCATGACATGTATCTGTATATTATTCAGAACCAACTCATTCAGAATAAATTATATATAATTTAAAAATAAAAGTACCGAACGAAAATGATTTATGTAATAATATTTTAATAAAAGGTTACCACAGAAAAAGTTAGTGTTAACTAAATTTATTTAAAACATTTATTATTTTAAGTGTAACCCTTCAATATTGCATCATAACGTATGTAGCAAAGTGAAGTAACACTGTTTAAATCAAACACCGCATTACGTTGGTTTTTTTCAACGTTTCCCTTTTAAATTTTGTAAGTGTTCCTAGTTACGGACAGTAGTTATTTAAAATAGCGGAATGCTGTGGGGTTAGTCGCCACAGGATGTTTTGAAAATTTTCTATGATGCAATTATATATATATTTTTTTTAATTAATAGCATGACACATGTATATGTGTAGCTAGATTTCAAAATCAGCCAAGTCCACTTTTACCAGTCCACGTGCAAATGACATAGATCTAAAAGTATACGCGACAAAGAAAGACAAACAAACTCAATTGTGAAAAATACATATGAACGTAAAGGGTGAAATCAGGATAGTAATACAACTACACTTATAGGCTGTAAAAATGTATAGAAATACTTGAATAGTTTAATTTATAAATTTTTGCTCATTTTATAGATAAAATAAGACGTAGGGGCAAGTTGTGTTTCTCTGGACGATTGTTCCTCTGGACAGTGGTGTTTTATCGTAAACGGGTAATCATATTTTTTTTCTTTCAACACGTTCGAGCGCACATTTTTACACCAGGAAAAACTGTCCTGACTTTTAGTCTCATGTCTCAACGTGAAAGACAATCATAGTGTTTGTCTTTTTTTCAATGAAAAATTAAGTATTTTTGTTTATTATCAAGTGATTTTTTTTATTGTAAAGACGCCTTGTATATGGCACTATTTAATGTCACATAATAGTGTATTATTTTAGAATGCTTTAGAGGTAATTACCTCTTTGATAACTTAACCCCAAAAAGTATAACATTAAAAACCGTTAAAAATTACCATGTCATGTTCTTCTGGACAAATATTTGATTGTTTTTATGAACAAAGTAACTTAATCTCCACTCAGTTCACTTGGAAAGACAGGGGATCACCTCGTAAATTGTTTCTTACTGACAATCTGTCGTAAGCAATTTTAATTAACAGGTAACGCTCCTTTAAACTATGCTATTTTTACAAAAGATGATTTTTTATCAGCATACGTTAAAGATCGTCCGCAAATCTTGAACCAAATATAATAAACCAACAGGAGGACGGCTCTATTTCAGTCATGGAAACAAAGAATTCTGAGTCAATCGAAGTTGCTCCAATGCCAACTGAGCAGGTGCACGAGACATTTTCTTCTTACCTCGAGTTGCAGGAAAATGGTGCATACAAGCAAAAAACCTGAAATAGTTAGTCCTTTCCTAAAAGCACCCCTAAAGAAAATCGTCCGTCGTAGTAAACCAGGTAATCCCAGATATTGACTAACACACCAGAGAAAAGTGCATTAATATCAGTGACATTGAAAAGAAACATAAAAAAGGAATCTAAAAACAAAATTATACGGGATATATTAAACCAAAACTAAAACTGAAAAAAAGGGATACAATTATTGATTCTGTCGATCTCGGTATCAGCCAAATGCCATAAAACATGCATCGAGAGATCTTAAGTAATGAGTTAATGGTTACTTGTGGCATTTGTTGGGGGGGGGGGGCAAAGGTTGGGTACTGAAGCTAGAACGAATAAAATGTGATTGATACATGCCAGTAATACGTTCACAAGTCATGTGCTGCTAAGAATTATAGAGAAAACACACCAAAGAGTGGCGTGAAGGTTTTTGTGTGTGTGAAAAGTGTTATATTTGAAATAATGAATCGGATAAATCTGTTGGTAGTGAGTATCTATTAATTGCAGATGGACTTACAAAGAGATGACATTTGACTATGTTTGTCTCATTAAATAGTACTTATGTTTAACAAACATGTATTTTTTTTATTGTAAATTTAAATAAAAAACATTTTGAGTAATAAATATTGTTTTATATATAGGTTATTCTTAAGTTAAAAATGATTGATTTTATGCTGTCCAGAGGAACAATACTGTCCAGAAGAACATGACCCTATGCCCAGAGGAACATACAGGGACATGTTCTTCTGGACAATTTAGGGGTTTTTATAAAAGTGTCTATATCTCACTTATTGAAAAACATTCACTTACTTCTGAAAAACATTCACTAACTAATTCACTTTTTTATAATTTATTTATAGTTTTTGAGAAAAAAAATCAGGAAAGCTTAAAACTCGAGATTGTCCAAAGGAACACAACTTGCCCCTAATGATGACGAATTATAAGATTTAATAAATATTAATACTATCGACCGAAGGTATTTGATGAAATTTTAATTTAAATTATAATTGATTCAAGTTTTGTACTGTTTCATTTGAGTCGTTTTTTGCGACCCGGGTTTCGCCTTTCGACATCTTCAGACACTGTATATACTCACCAAAAGGCAAACACACACTGACAGCGAACACTATTAACTCTAACTTATATAATAAATCAATACAATAAAGTAGGTAAAAGTTATCATCTACCTATAAAATCAAGAATCCAATAAAAAAAAATATATATATATAACAAAAAAAAATATGAATAGTTGTTAAGTGTTTGTGAAAAACCCCATAGCTTATTAATAATAATACACTCAATAAGCGTATAATAAATTGTCAAACCTAATTGATCATTACGATGGGTTAAAGTCAAACAACGTTATCTACAAAAAAGTGTTTTTTTTTTTTTTGGATAACGATACTTTAAAATCGCGGCTACATAATTGTCAAACAACGTTATGTCAGTTTTTTCTAGTTTCTTCTTAAATCGCCAGTAAAGTTTAACGTTAACTACATAAAGTTACTATTGCTTAATATCAAGAGATTGTATAAGCTGTTAGCGTTGTTGTCACAAGAAAAATAAAATTATCAAACAACGTCAGCAGCTGATAAAGTTTTTTGACACAAAGAAAATACGCGTTAAACTGCAACGTTTGAGTCTTATGCGCTCTTAGTGTTTTTTGATGCTAATGTTTGTAACATGAACTGTGCGTTGTTCGTAGCGAAGCGAACCTATCTACATTGACATCAGCTGTCAGTTTGGTACGATACAGTCAACAATAAAGTTCGTCATTCGCCAAGAGAATAATATACGCATTTAAACTTGATCTATTATTCTGTCGGGCATTTTTGTTACTTTTAATTATTATTTAATAAGTCAGACTGTAATTATTCGCGAATCTGCACGTCTCGTTTCTGGTCACCAAGGACGTCAAAGGTCAGCAGAAGTAAACTAGACATCGCGAACCCGACAAAAGAATTACAACCCTGTCAAACCTTGTATGTTAATTAATACATTTTGCTTCCAACCAGTGAGCCGATTTTTTTAAAGGAAAGATGTTTTCATAATGAGGTACCTAACTATTTCTATATACATTAAATGATTGTCCTCGATTTGCTGGCCTTAGAGTAACTGTCACCCCCAAACGACGCCCAATCTGCCCACTGACCATAACATTTTGTTTCTTTTTATAAATTTGAAGAAAATTAATAAAACATTATTTAATAAAAAAAAATATTGAGTTTTACTTATTTTTAATGAAAATTTGTACCCATGTATATCAATTTATTACTTTAGTTATTATTCAGCCAAACACTAATTACTTAAAACTGCAGAGAGAATTCATACACATGTTAATGTCAGAAAACGTTATCACCTGTTAGTGTTACCAACTTCAAGTGAAGAACATTCATACTCAGTGTCAAAGGACACTAAGAATAACCTTTCACATACAACTATTTTTGATATTTTTTTAAACCATATCTATGAATTTTAACTATACCATAAGCAAGATAAATGTATAATACATAATAAATTATAAAATATGAACATTATGTTTTAAATAAACATCTCCTTTGTTGAGCTACAAGAAATTAAAAAAACGTTTTTTGGCTCTCCTGTAAAGTTGCACTTTTGTAGATAGTGTTGTTTGACTCTAAGCCCTCGATTAGTAATAATTATAAACAATAAAAATACTACACTCAAGAGCTGTAAAATTACCAAAATAGATATTTCCCTTTTACCTACTCTAATATTGTCAATATCATACGGTAATTTAAGGATATATCACCGGAACGGATAGAATTTATAAGCTTGGTAAAGGAAAGGTTAAACAACTTATATAGTCATGATATGAGACGAATAAGAAGAAAAACAATAGTTTTATATTATATTTTTTTTATTATAAATATTTTATGATAATTATTCTTAAAGCAATATGCATCATATGTACAAGTATCTACAAATTTCTGTTATCTAACTTTCAAAATGCCTCTAGTACCTCTGACTTTGCGGTATCAACTTACTGACGACATATTCAGCGTCCTAGCATATCCATTTACTGAGCGTCGGTAATATGCTGCGAGGGTGGCGGCTGAGTATGCCGTCCCGACGCGACGTCGAGCGCGAAGGTATGCAAAGTGCCTTCCTCTGAGCATTCGCAGAGAGCTTTCCGCTGCCGCCAGAGGGACAGTCATCTTTCCACCGCGATGATATTGTGAAAGCTAGCGTAAATATGAGCTTTGGGTAAGACGTATCGGTGAATGAGTTACCAAAGTATAATGTGTTACTTTTAAATTATACGTAAACTTTTAATAATATCGTTAGTTTTATTTATTGTATAATTATCATCATAATGATATTTTTTTCGGGGCAATATCCATTATGAAATACTAAGCTTAAACCAGTCATTGATTTTTGAGTCAAAATATTCTTCTTCTGCCAAGGTTTTGCTTACTTGAATGATAATGATGAATGATGCAAATTTGTTTAGCCGCTTTGCCTTGTATTATTATATTATATTGTTTGCAATAACACACTATAATCATCAATCATTCGGTTGTTGTTTTTATTTAATAAAACGCAATTTTTTTATAGTACTTATTCCATTTTTAATTAATATATTAGGACCGGTTTCGTTCGCCTCAGTGGGACATTTTCAACTCATTTCCACTGAGGCGGACGAAACCGGTCCTAATATATTAATTAAAAGTGGAATAAGTACTATAAAAAATTGCGTTTTATTAAATAAAAACAACAATACAATGCAGTTCCACCATGAATTGACAGTTAACAAAATAAAAGAAATCATTCGGTTATTGTATCTACCTATCTTCTTCTTGAGTACAAGAATATAACGATATTAGTTCATAAAATGTAAATAAATTGTAAAAACTTTATGTCTTGCTTATTTTTATTTAAAGCGAAACATGGATCTCTACTAAAGAAGAGATCCAGATATCCACTACCCATAGAATATAATTGTCTTATTTCATATTATAATATTCATTACATTTAAGTCATTTTAGAATCCAAATGACTAACGTAGGTACTCTTAACGTCTCGTTTAACCAGTTAAGTGCCCGAAGCGTCTTTGCACGCCCTAATTACACCAATTCTTATGTTAATTACTATCAATTAACTAATTGCGGCATAGAAAGGATTAATCATATTATTCTTGAATATGATTCAATTATCTGGAACCATTATGAAGTTTCCTACAAGCTATTTTAGTGAGCGTCTAGATTTTGTTTCAAATGATTAATTTCCTATCGCCTTTCTTCAGGACATGCAAGTTTTTTATTATTTTTTATCTACTAGGTCACTAGTCACTAGGTCACAATCCTGACATCTTGAAAAAAAAATAATTTATATGTGATCCTCAATTACCTTCCTACGTGGCCGTAATCATGACCTTTTTTTAATCAAAACTGTTTATTCTTTTAACCAGATTTATTAGGCACCATTTTGGAGAGGTCCAAGACTAATAAATGTGTTCCGCAGTGAGATGTACATCATTAGTGATGTACTAAATTAAATTTTCTTTTTGAAATTTAATATTTTTATTTCTCTTGTCTAACAGCAAGTTTGGTTACTATTTTTATTTAACTTGCTTGATTACAAACCATATATTTTTAAGTTTAAATTTCATGTTTTCACGGTCTTTATTTCCGTTATGTATATAATGTTTTTTTGTTTTAAATCAAATAATAAAAACCAATAAGTCTCTTCTTCTTCCACGGCGCTACATCCCTAGGTGGGATTTGGCCTCCTCCACAACCGCCCTCCACTCACTCCGGTCTCTCGCCACACTTCTCCAGTTACCGGGTCTTCCTATATGAAGCCAGCCCACTTCTACGGCGTCAGCCCATCTCCTTCTTGGACGTCCTCTGGGTGTCTTCCGTTGGGGTAGCCACTTTGTCATGATCCTTGGCGCTCTAGCTTCAGGCATTCTTTCCACATGTCCCACCCATCGTAGTCTTTGGGACTTACAGTATTTATGATTGTTTGCTGTTCAATCAGCTCTTCCAACTCGTGATTCATTTTTATTCTGAAGTTCCCATTTTCCAACGTGGGTCCAAAGATTTTGCGGAGTATTTTGCGCTCGAAGACAGCTACGTTGTTTTCCTCGTTTTGAGTTCAGCACTGTCTCACAGCCATAAGTGACCACTGGCCTTATAATTGTTTAATATATTTTTTATTATTTATTATATAACCAATAAGTCTACAAATGGTAAAAATTTAACAAAAACTCGTCCATATTCTATGTGGAATAGTTTATAATATTTAATTGCCTAAAACATCCCAAAACTACATGGAAAAATTATTTAAAAACTTAACAATTTAACGATATCGTTAAATAGATAGAGAAAGAAGAAACTAACGGCGAAAACCAATTAGTTTTGCCTGACGCACAAAAGCGTAATTTCCCACTAATTTTGAATTGTAGACAATTTTTGTTTTTTTTTTCCCGACCATATCCAAACCTAATAAGATCATATGGGCCTTTACATAGTGGAGGTTGGCATTAACAGATTGTGTTTTTACAAGAAATTGATGTCAGCCACTTGTTCAACCTATTAGGTCCATACTCTGACCCATACACAAATAAAAAAACAATATGTTTACTTGCCAAATCCAGGATTCGAACCTGGGACCCACGATGCTATAGCCCGCGGATATCGTGGGTGATACCTCAAATAATAAATTAAGTATACATATAATTGGATAAAACAACGTTTAACAACTATTTATCAAGTAAACCATCACTCCCTTATTCCCCACGTTATAAAAATTGTAAATATATCTGACAATGACTTAGAATGAAATACTGTCCAACATTCTATTTAAAAATCATTATATATAATTTAAAAATCCATTAATAGTATAATCAGTTATGTGATAATAAATTATAAATAACTACAAGATAAAAAGGACTTTTATATACCTACCACGTTTTTAAATTCTGTTGAATCATATTATAAACTTGATGTAATAATAAATACTTTTATTTTATTTTTTTTGGTGAATTATCACATCAACTTGAAAGAAAATGATGAAATGCGTAAAAAAGAGAGCAATTATAAGAAATTTCAAACATTTATTAATTGAATAACATGATATGAAGTAAAAAACAAACAAACAAAAAACAAGAAAGCGAGTTAATTATTTTTTTAAAATGGTCGAATGCCGTTACGCAAAAGTACAAGCATTGAATTCGGTCGAAGCGCCACCTTGCGGATTTTTTTCCGAATTAACTTTCCATACAAAACAGAATTAACTGAAAATGAATTCAATTCTGCTTAAATATGAATAAAAGTATTAAAAAAAGCATTGTCATCGTGTTATGATATATTCTAAAAGTTTCAAATATCTAGTTAATCGGGAAGTTAGTTAAAAATCGATTGCAAGATTTGTACTGGACAAACAAGAAAACGAGCTAATAAAAACGTGGTGAAAAACCACTTGATGATAATGCTCAAGTATATTCATATATTCATAAATTAACTCTGTAATTATTATGTCATATCTACATGATTAATTATAAGGTAATTAAACTTCACCGCAACAATATTGATTAATATACCATTACCTAGTTAAATATATGCATTGGTATTATTTGTCCAATATTAACTTAGGTAAATGAGCGATTGAAGTATTTCAATCATGTAATACACCTTTTCTAATGTACCTACCTGACATAACATTATGAAACCCATCAAATGCCGACTGACATAATACGCATTTCTCAGACCACACGAGGGTATCTTGTCACCTCTATGTGTGAAAGTTTACTGCACGTCAATAGAATATAGATACCTATGTAAATGTTGGTTTAGATTAGAACCTATCAGGCTTAACATTATTGTAATAATAATTATGTATTCAAATTATTTAATTTTTATATTAAAGCCTAATTAAATATGTTTTTCAGACGGAATGCTTGATCTTACTTATGTAAATAATTATTTTTGTCGTTAAAAATAATGCATAATGAGTTGTCTATATAAATAAAATAAGCACAGTACTCAATTTAATTTACTCATTATAAAGCATTTGAACATACATAATTTTGAAAACACTTTGAGAAACAACAACCACTCATAGAAAAAATCTTTGAGTGATCCGTGACGTCGTTTAGTAGTTAAAGTAATACCTACTTTGATTTAAAATATAGAAGCCAATAGTAGCTCAAATTAGAAAGCGCTTCAGAGAGTATTATACGAGCCATTAGTTAAAATTTGTCATAATTAAGTATGGTACCTTTAGCATAGTGGTCTATGTGCGTAGGCGCGAAACCCGAGAGTTCAAAAAGATTTTTTCTATTGGTTATAATATATTTTCTCAGAAGTGTTTTCAAAATGTTGTATGTTGAATAATTAGAATGTAATATTCTTAAATCTTGCGAATTATTCTTTGAAAAAAAAGTAATTAATTACAAAGCATTTGGTTTAAATATCACATTGTACACCCTGAATTTTGTATTTTTAAACAGTAGCTTGGAGTTGAATTGACTTTTCAGTACAAATAACGCTGCATTTCCACTCTTCAGTCTGTAGACACGTTTAAAAATAATATGCTCTGAAGAATACTTGAACCGGTGGTGACGTAACGGTACCAATGCTCAGATCTGCGAATAATTTAAGCCCAATAAAGTAAATATCTTGAGGATGTGAAGTTTTTGATGAACCGAGCACGTTGTTAGATGAGATAGACCAAAAGTTCTCCATAAATTTTATTTTGGGCAGCCTTTGAAAGAAATGGGCGGATAACGTCAAGAAGGGCGCAGAGAGGCTGAGTGTAACCAACCATAGTGAGAAAGCTCGGGACAAAAATTCATGGAAAATAGTTGTATATTTGGCCACGTACTTGAATGGTCTGTAGCGATAGTTAGTGTACTTTAATATGTCAATTAAATTAAATATTAAAATAAACACAATATAAGGAATCCGAAAAGGTGTCAGTTACCTTAGCTGATTGTATTAAAAATGCAGCAAAATACCTTAATCTTATAACGTAAATATTGATTTTGCTAATTTTATAACATGTCTTAACTTAGAAATACAGTAGAGATGTATACTTTGTTGTACTTTCGGTTTTGTTCCCTATGCAACCAACGGTTAATTTTTTAAAACAATAATTTTATTATAAAGGCGTGACTAAATTATTTGATAATAAGTGACTCTTTGGGGAAAAATCACAAAAACTAAGGTAATTAAGAAACATTTTCGCCATTGTATTCTTATTTAAACAGATTTATTGCAGCTACCCTGAACTATTTTACACCAAAGACGCCATTCATCTAGCAAGAAGATACGGGCAAGTTTCAGGACAAAGTAGTCCGAGTGGAGTCAAAATTCTCCATGTGGAATTTCTAAACTTTATAAACTGACGGGGGGTAGTTTATAGGAGAAGGGAGGAGGTCGATCGTTAAAAACGCCGCTACATTTACGCCACGCCGAACTTGCGAACTCAGTCTCCGGGACTTGAACACTGAAGACTTTGAGAGCCACTTTCTCTTATAGGGGGGTAAAGGTTTATTATGAAAAATGTCTGAGATTGTTTTTTAAACTTCCTACCCCCTTTCACATTCATCTATATTACCTATAAACTATGGTGACATAGGTGCTTATACCCATGTAATATTTTGAATCATACTAAATCAAGCTAGCGTAAGAGATATTTCAGTAAAAAATAGTTTTTTTATCTAGTAGATTGTCTAGAACAGGCCTGGGCAAACTTTTTGGAAGAAAGGCCAGATTAAGAATATAAAATTAATGGCGGACTGCAAATAAAATACCCACTATATTTAGAGATACATTATTTCTGTATCTTATAGCTGAAAGTCTGGAAGTCACATATCCAATGTTTTGAAGGAAAGCAGTTTTAACATAGTTATTTTAATCTAGTTAAAATACTCACTCGCGTTCGGACTAAAACTCCGTTTGTTGGACTCCCGCACTATTTCAATTATTGTTTTTGCTATACCTTAAAGAAAAAATTACTTAAAATGGATATAAACTCTTTCAGCTCTAAAGTATAATATTGGACTTTCGGCCTTTTAGAAGTAAGTATTTTGAAAACAATGTGACATTGAACTCACAAATTTTTGCATTAAGAGAGCGTGAATACATATTTAAATCAGCATACCTAACTCAAAAATGATAAAATTTTGCTTTCGCACTTTTAGCTTTAAGGTACAGTTATTTAGAAGAATGTTTAGTGAAATATTAAAATTGTTATTCTCTAATGATTAATGCTTACAGTTTTACTTTTTTGGCACAGTTTTGTCAATATCATAGAATATAGAGAATCTGGCAAGTCGTTTGATAAAATATTTTCTTTATTATTACACATACGAGTTTTTTCCCCTTATTTAATAGTTTATCGTTAGATTTTTAATATCATTTTTAGTTGTTTTGTTACTGTTTACGGTTTTATGGATACTTCAAAATATTGTTACGGGATTTTTTATCGATAGATATTACCTATTTATTTATGATAAAAGCTCGTAAATTAAAACATATTACAAAGTATCACAAAATAGATGAAACGTATTTCTTTTAATTTTTTTGTAAAAAAAAATACATATATCTACGGATAATATTAGTGATATAAATTGGCGACACTCGCTTTAAAATGAAATGCCAAAATAAATGAATAGAGCTGTTTTATTACCATAATCTTAATCATCATGTCAGTATGTAAGAGTAGGTAAGAAACAAAGGGACTGTCTTCTCTTATTAAAATTGCAACATTTTGTATTCCGTATTTGCGTTGCTATAATATATTACATTTTATGACAGGTATACGCACAAAACAGATAATAAACAGAATACCGATAGGCTATATTCAATACGCCGCACGTTGAAGCAGGGTTTTTGAATGTGTGAGTGTCCTACGAAAATGAAGCACGCATTATGCACGTGCAATAGTGTGTGCAATACACAAACATTAAATGAGCGTAAATGCATAAGCCGAGAGCAGTTTTTAATATTAGACGTACAACGTATTCTTGACACGTGTGTAAGTTCAACCCGGATTCTTCCTTACTCGAGACGGTTACCTGCTATCGCCTTACCCGTTGGGTATTTCAGTTCCCATTATTTCCGAGTTCCCTGGGTATACGTATTATTATCACCTGAAAATCAATTCTATTTCATACAAATAGAAGAATATTGCCAACATTTATTTACAATCTTATTTATTTTTTAGGATTTTTAGGAAAAAATATTTTCTTAACTGATCTCATTTTGAGAAAAAAATATTCCTTAGTAACAATTACAAACGATATTTTATTTTATGTGCAAATTATGTGTATTGGTTAATTACATAATAATGTTAAAAATGTCAAAAAGTTTTCAAAACTGCTTTTGACCAAAATAACACGAAGTAGTATTCAATTCCAACAGCTGGAGTTTACCACTTCAGACATAAAATAGCTTTTGAAAAGTTTCCACTAACCCATTCGACACACGACATCAATATATTACATCGAATACTTCTGTCCATTGAATTCCCTTGATAGTCTGCTATCAAAAAATGTGACTAATAACCTACATTTAAAATATCTTTTATGTTAAATATAATGTAGACAGGAAAAATAATCAAATTGCAGATATACATACTTTTATAATATATTAATATGATCACATCCCATCAAATGGGAATTTTTTCAAATTAGATTTGATTTATATTTTTAATGCTCACATACAATATCAGCTATGGTATTATATTACAAACAATTAAGTAATTTATTATATTATTACTATCGACCGAAGGTACTTGATGCAATTTGAATTTAAATTCTAATGTATTTAAAGCTATACTTCAGCTGAGGCATGGTCTATAAAGATCGTGACTAGGCGATGCGTGGATTGTGCAAATGAGGCAAACCAAACGAAATATAATTTGTCATAAAAATTCAACATGCGTCCTTTTAATGTATGTTTATTATTATATTCGTAATAATAATAGTATATTCATTGACAAGTTTTCTTTTTCAAATAGGTACATGCGAAACGTTTTTTAGTGATCTTTACACTTTTTAAGAATATATTCCTCCGACGCCATCACAAAACAAATTGACGTGCTCACAGCTCGACTATCGTTCTCCGACTGGCAACGCGGCCGAAATTACGTCCCACATACTGTTGAAAATTATTTGCCGTTTCACTTATGTATACTCTTAAGTTTTGTGCTATTCCATTTGAGTCATTTTTTGCGACCCTGGTTTCGCCTTTCGGCATCGTCAGGCGCTGTGTTTACTTACTAAAGGCAAACATAGACTGACAACGAACACTTTTAACTCTAACTATACAATAAAGTAGGTAAAAACTCCATTACCCACCTATTAAGTCAAGGGTCACAATAAAAAATATAACACACAAATTATGAATAGTTTTTTACTATACAAATTAATTTCACCGTACGAATCATAGTTAAATATTTTTTATAGGAATGCATAATGTATACTTTACTTATTATGTTATATGTACATCTTTTTAATTAATTTTATAAATAACTCTGTTTCAAGACATTAGGCAATATAATATGTATTGATGCCTCAGTTCCAAAGTATAACATGTCAAAAAAATCAGTCTTGAGTAAAGTATGAGAGAATGCTAATAATACCGATATCTACCAGTTCCAAAATGTAGCAAGTTATAATCTGTGATAATTTTAGAATGCAATGGTTATTATTCTTTAGAATTATATGTTTATCCTGTGGAAACCTTAAAAAATCCTATTATTTATAGTAGAAAAACATAAAATTATGTTTAATAATATTATAAATAATAAATATATTTTTAGATAATCCTAGAATTTCATAAAAATATACAAAAATTAGATATACTTACATAATTTTGAAAACACTTTTGGAAGACACCCAGCAGGAATCGAACCTGCGTCTCTCAGGTATGGCGCCCACGCACATAGTCCACTATGCCAGACGAGTCATACTTAATTACGACAAATTTTAACTATTGTCTTTTTAATACTCACTGTAGCGCTTTCTAAATTGAGCTAGTATTTGGCGATCAGCTTTTGTATTTTAAATCAAAGTATGTATTACTTTAATTACTAACTAATGTCGCGGATCACGGCAAGATTTTTTGTTTGTAACTTAGTTGACTAACTATCTTTTTATTCAACAAATAATTCACAAGATTTAAGAATGTAACATTCTAATTATTGAACATACTAGAATGTTACATTCTTAAATCTTGTGAATTATTCATTGAATAAAAAAAAATGTTAAATAAAAATTAGATATACAGTAGAAGATTAAACCTATTTCTTAAAAAATCTTGTTTCCTAATAATTATCTCAAAAATATGCTTTTTGAGTTGTTACACTTACTGGTTATGATGAATTTGCTAAAAAATCAATAATGTATTTACGTCAAGTATGGATTTCAACGAAAAATGTTAAAGAATGTTCTCTATCCAGTATAAAGATTTTTCTAACCATTGTGTAAATATCTAACTCACAATAAATCTATTATATGGGGCCGTTACCTCCTACCGCCTTCTGATAGCCGTGTATTTATTCCGTTTACTTTACACAAAATACCCTCTCAGTACTTCCTGAAGTCTCGCATTCAGTACAGACCATAAATACAAGCGCCGTAATATACCTCCTCGCTTTTGCTGATATTCTGATAGCCTGGTCTGGGCGGAAAGCCAGGCGACCCAGAAGGCCGGCGGGCGGGCGGTCGATGGAGAACCGCGGGCGGTCTCAGCGTGTCGCCTACTTCCTTCCGTTTCATGAGCGCCTAATACTTGCCAACAGTTTAGTAGGGATTTTTCATACGCTTGTAAGCTAAAAAATGAAATACTTGCATGTACGCATTGCAATGGCCAGTGTATAGCGATAAATAGTAGGGGATACATTGTCATACTTTGTTTTAATTTAACATTTGGAAGACTTGTCTTATATTGATGGCAATTTATTATACATATATAGTTATTATGAATATTACCTCTCTATTCAGACTTAATTAATTACCTAATTACATAGTATACTTACTATAAAATGTTAATGTCTTTGCCTGTATGTTTAAAACAATGAAAACTTAACTGAATTATTGAAAACTCATACTTGCAGATAAGAATATTTTTATCTTGAAAAAAGTTTTTTGATCTATACAAGAATACAATAAAAATACAATAATACTTTGATAACGATGACAGCGTGAGATTATAATCGCGGATAATGATTTACTGGTGAAATGGCTTAAATTAATGAACTGGAAGACTTGATTCGAGTGGAATGACTGTTGACTATGTCGAGTGAAAGACTTGTGGTAATAGTAGTGCATTTCGTAACGGACTCGATGAGTGAGTAAAGATTCATGCATTGTTCTTCCAATTTATAAAAATGCAGTACATATTTATATTACAATAGATATTGTCGCAATTAACAAATGAAAACCGACCCTATTGATATAGTTACGATTGAGGAAATGTTGAAGATCATTATCGCTCTATTGTTTTATTTTCTCATTTAATGCTGAGTGGCATGATATTAGTATTTTTTAGAATCAATTCGATTTAAATAATTAATAATAAATTCTACAAAAAATAATTGTAAATAAGAGATTTATTGAAGAAAATTACGATAAATAAAATTATAAATAAGATGTTAATAATAGTGTAGAACTTTTATAGCATCCAGGGAATACCCTAAATACGCATTTTTGATGGAAATAAAATAACAATAAATTTAGGTAATAAGGTTTTATTATTTTATAATTTCGATTTTATTGATATAAATCGATTTTAATCGCACGCCCTATTCATTATACAGTTTCTTTACCTAAATAATAAAAACTTTCGTTTAGTCTGGTTAGTGGTTTAAATAATTGAAAACGTAAATGATCATGGTAAATGTTAATATAAATGTATATTATTTCTTAATTTTTTTTTTTTAGTATAAAATAAATATGTCATAATAAATTTACTAACAACACAGATATATTACGAACTAAATGTAATTAAAAATACACTGACAATACGCATTTTAATTTAGTGATACATTTAAATTTGGTATTTTTTATATAGTTATTTATCTATTTGTTTTATAAAAAACGTCGATTCTTAAGTAATATAATACAATACGTTTTGGTATAGAAAATTTAGTAGTTAATCAAATAAAGAATTATTATTACTGACAATAATAAATCGCCACTGTTCTGGAAGAAGACACTAATTCGAAAAAAAATACATATTGGGTTAGACATATTGAAATGTTCCTTATTTCAAACTTTACCATCTGGAAACCTTCGTAATAAATAAACAGTCTTTATTTTAAAGTCATCCTTTTACCGATTACTTTATAAACTCACATGATAGACCATTTCAAACATTTTAACAACTTCAAAGTCAAATTACTCAAAACAAGTATTCTCCAGTTAGTGTGTTCTGCCAGAACAGAGACAAAATATTGTAATTATTGGTTTTAGAAATTGCAAAATGTTTTGACAATTTTTCCCTATAAATGGCAATGTCAATTTTTTTACAGAATGCATTCTTGATCTCGTAGTTCCGTCAGCACTATCATCAGTTCCATAATATAAATCAACAAAAAATGTTTGTTCAATTAACTATAAATTTTATTATATTATCGTGGGGTTGCTACCAAAAGTTGGTAAGCCGACATTTGAGGTATTTTGAGGTAATTATTAATTAAGTGTCTTATTTAACTCTATATGCATACAAAAATTTTGAACTGGTCCGACCACGGGAAGGTACTTTTTGATGCAATCATATTATTGATAAAAGTTGCTAGTAGATAAAAGTGCTAATTTTTCAATATATGGAAAGTTTGTAAGTCAATTCTTGCCAATATCTTTAGGTTGAATATTTGTTTTTATTTGTATTTTAATTATAATGAACTTTTATCAAATATATGTACAACAAAAGGTTTGTAAAACCAATTATGGTATTCTTATAATATTAAACATGGTTTCAAAATATGTCATTCCAATTCAAAAAATACTAGGCCAAAAGTTTGTAATTATATTTTAAAAGTGTTTTCATAAAATAAATGATATTTTTCAATGCATGTTGTCATCACTAGAAGATTTAAATATTTACTAATTCCATTAAAATGGTTAAATTAATTAAGTATTAATTATAAAGTGATCTTTCTTTTACTGAAATAAATACATTGACACATCAAAAAGTCGTGTAAGAACCTAACCCTACACTGCATAGTGATGCCATTTGGCATCATAATATTTTAATGCAAATATTACTAACCCCATCTACGAATTCGTTTTTGAAATGTTTTACTATGTTTCATTAGTAAATATACTAAGTAATTAGTAGTACAATTAATTATCAGATGTCTCCAAATTATTACAAAACTTCAAATAAACTCTGACTGAAGTGAAAACGGTTAAACCTGAAATTCACCTGTTTCAAAATATGCTTTTTGGCCAAAAAAAGTCCATTCAAGAACATAAAAAAAATATTTCGTGATACACTCAGATGTACTTTATGATTATATTATCATTTTAATGCTGAATATCAAATATATAGAAATAATTCGAAAAATGTTTGTGATGCCATTTGGCATCATCATACATTAACGTACTGCTTTTTGCGTGTACTTCAGTAATGATTTGGTTTTCAATTTCTAATTTCTTTACCAGAATGAATTTCAGAAAACGAGCATTGAATGACAAGGAGAAGACAAAATAAAAACTGTTTGAAAAATTTTCATATCTTTAAAAAATAAAAAAAATGTACTTAACCTTATTGCTTAACTTAACTTTATTTGAATAAAAAAATACAAAAAGTTAATATATTTTTTTTAAATATTTTTCCCATGGTTTTTATCATATTTCACAACAGATATATTTTTTTCGTTAAAAAAGAAAATGTCATGCAGTGTAGGGCTAATCTTTTATCTATAATTCTGAGATAGTGTGTACTATTTAGAAATCAGCTTACTGAAATACTAGAATTACAAACTTTTGGTAGTAACACCACAATATCCGGTTTAGAAGTTACTGAATATTGCGATGATTTAAAACTTCCATTTAAAAAAAATGATTCTGTTGAATTATTATAAGGGAAAATAGTTGTACAATGTAAAATATAAACAATCATTTTATCCTAAGTAGTTTCAATTGGTATATACTCGTATTATATTACATATGAATATATATAAAATCTTTTACTAGAATACACTTGTGTAATATTTTGCTGATACAAAAATGTTCGACATAACACTAGCAAAATAATGTAAAAATGCACTTTGCAAGATGCAGAATTGTAAATTTTATCGATAGCGTGCAGAGAGTTTGGTTTGGAATCTAAAACGCGACAATTGGAATATGTGATGCAAGTGTAATGCCAGGGGATTCACTGCATTTCCTATTGAATTTATAATGCACTTTTCGGCGTTTCCGTCTTTGTTCTTATATCCTTCGAAGACGTATTCTTTGCAAACAGTATCGGAGATGTTTTCTCCGATTTGTGTTTACGTATTCTTTGACCTGTTTCAGTTGGATAAAACTCGAGATATATAAGTAAAATATACTCTTATAAAATAGAAATGGTATGATTTGTTTAAAATACCAAATGACACATACAAGATTTTCATACAAATATAAAACAGTGTTTTTTCGGCACCTAATTTTTTATGTTTTGCAACTCAGCTAGTTTATTTATACTGAGTAGATATAAGAGAATTTACGGGATGTGTTAGCTTAAAACATAATATAAGACATGCTTTTATGAGAAGTTGGGTGTATATATTTTATATATTTGTTTTCTTAATAGTGCATTTGGGCGACTGAATATAACTTCGAAAATGACTTCCCAAATTGTCTTAAGCGTGAACTGTTCAACGAATGTGTGCTACGAACGCTTACTACTTGTGCATGTGAAACATGAATACTTAATTTAAAAGAAATTACGAGTAGCGCAACGTGGCATTGAAAAGTGCATGTTGGGCACAACGCGTGAAAATCACAAAATATACTAATGGATAAGGGAGCCGACAAGAGTACGCGATGTGATAGAGGTCGCTAATCAGATGAAATGGTAATGGATTGGACGTGTCATTTGGCGAGTGGCAGAAAATAACTAGGGACCGAGAAGAGTGGAGGGAGCTAGGGGAGGCCTTCATCCATAAGTAGAACAACCCTGGCTGATGATGAAACCAAATATTATAATATATATATTTTAAACCTTTATATTCTTGAATGAAAGATATATGGATATTGGAAGATGTAAGGCAATATTTCCAGTAAAAAAAAATCACAACCATATTTTACTAAATAATTATATTATCCGTAACTTAAAAATCGATAATTTTATTACTAACGTCTAACGCAATATGACTATAATACCTATTGAAAATTAAAAAAAACAATGATACATACTTAAAATATTAATACTTTATGGTTTAAAATAATATTATGTGATAATTTTATATTTTTAGAACTATGTGCCAAATATTTAAAAAAAAAAATAGATATACAATAAACTGAAAAATGTTTTAAGCAAACAGCTAACTATGATCTCTTGTATTAATGTTAAGAAACAGACATTTCAAAAAATTAGGTTATCATAACCGAGGAAGATATCAGAATAAACCAGTATTATTATTTCTTAGTAAAGACACGTCTGTTGAAACCCAGCTGTGAAAAAATCTATGTGCGTCACTTACAAAACATAAATAATTTTTATTTGACGCTTTAGAAACATAAAAAGTACTTGAAAAAAACAAATGCTGTATCTCACCCTTAGAGTCTCACAGCATCTAGCGTCGTCGTATTAATCCTGAAACAAAAGAAAAAGAAACGTCAAATATACACAAATTTTCCTCAGCGTCTTTACACAAATACTTACTTTCCGTGAGATGGAACGAATCTAACTTTGGTGTCGTATTTCTGTATAAAATAAAAAATCGCCTATCCTTTTCTAGAGAGTATTTTCCATCATTCTTTTCCCGGCTACAAATAACATCATTAACGAAAAGGTGTGAAACACTCTGCTGAAATATTTTCCTTTTCTCAGAATCAACCCATGCGCAATCAGCATTTTTAACATTTCTTTTTACAAAAACATTTAATGTTGCGTGGAAACTATCATTTAAATTTAAAGCTCGTGAAAAGATCATATTTTTTCAGAAGTACGTTGTTATTTTTTAAACATAATTATATAATTTACTTTGTTTATTAAAAACTTTACTTAATAACGACTTTACTTAGTTTGCCTGTATCGTTAGGCCGATTATGATCCCAATCCCATCCTTAAACCCGCAAAAATATATCTCACCTACCACCCTTATTAATCATTGTCATCCAGGCATTTAACAATCCCGGGTCATCAGTAGACCGTAATTTAATAACAGTAAGTTATTAGTAGACCACGACCGGGTCAACTTGATACAGGGTGACCGTTGTCCAATTTAACTAATTTGATCTATATCTAATTCTGAACACTTGGCAACTGTGATACCAGCTTTTGTGATTCAACAACCTCCTTCTTCAAAAGTGTACCGTCAAGTAGTGCCGTGCAATGGGTAATCCAATAAGCAATACCGCGCGAGTGCTAGTGCCACCAGAATCAGAAGTTGCCGAACAACACCAAGGTTAGTGCCTGAACCAACTTTTGTGTAAACCGCCCCATAGTCCACAAGCATCCCAAAATTATAGTCCACTGCAAAAAGTGCAACTACTGTATATATCTAAAAGCATTGTACTGTTTAAGGAAACACCTAAAACTAAAACAGAAAATACGAGGAATAGGGTATAATAAAAGGTATAATTATTTTCAATAATAAGACCGGTACGCCTATAAAATACTTAGTGGGGAAACAATTATTAATGTAACAATTAATCGCTGCAGAGCTATTTACTATAATATCTTGAAGCACCCATAGCTCGGTTAGGTATGATACTAATGATCCTAAATGTTAATACGGAAGCGAAAATGAAAATATAAATCACGTTTTTTGGCGAAGGTCAATTAATGTGAAGGCTCTTTGAAAATTAAAAATGTCAAAATTATCAATTACGATTTAACATCAAGATATTTATAGCTCAGCCAAACATCACAGCATTTTTTTGGTATCTAAATTTTAGTACAAATCAGTAGGTATACCACACGGTTTTGTAGCTAATAATATAATATTATATACATACCCATTATGAATAATATGTTTTTTTTACAATCATTAATATTATATAAATGAAATAACAGTGTAAAAAAATATACATTGCACGAATTATCATAAATTCAAAATCAATAAATTTAATATTGGCAAACGATGTTATTATATTTAGAAAACTCATTTGTATAGTAATGGTTTAATTTATAAATTTTAACCATTGCAGTTTCTTTCATATGATTACAGGAAGAAAATAAAAGTATACTGAAAATTATGAGTTTTTCACAATTTATCGAATAGGACAGATAAATATGTTAATGTGTCAACGGTATTGTTCCCATATGTAAACTATATAAAATCACAATAGATGTTATATGCTTAATTTGCTGGTTTTATATTGCTGAAGTATCTTTAGAATCATCTTCAAATGTGTTAATCTTGCCGATTTTTTTAATAATAAAATGCCTAATTCTTGTCAAATTTGTGATCACAGAGATTATCAATATAATTTTCTATCGTGAATATTTTACAAAAATTATCTCGTAATAAATTATACTAATAGTTTTATAAATGCGTTTAAAAATTAATAAATGTAAAAAATCTTAACACCACTGCACAGTTATGTACCGAAATATGACTATATTCTAAAACTTTAGAGCGAGAGGTTTAAAAGAATACTATTTTATGTAACAAAAATACTTTATGCAGTCATCAAATGTTTAAAATAACTATAAAGGATAATAAGGCTTCAAAATTATATAAATAGATTATCTACAACGTTTAAGGAGTGTCCAGGATCATGGTTTGAAAATACAATAAAAACTCAATTTTGACCTTCAACGAGCATGTCCCCCCTTAAGAATGAATTTAATTTAACCACAAACACAATACATACGCCTTGCAAATAAACTAACTTGGTTTAAAACGAACGTTATCTCCAACGTGAAAGTCAATCACTGAAGTCTAAATTGGTTAATCTATTGATCCGCCATCTTTGCTCGCTTCGAAGACGAACGTAATTCACTTAATTATTTATATTGCTCGTCGATAATTACATTATCACAAGCCCGTCAACTTCCTCGGCGCTTTATTAAGAGAAGAGAAAAAAAATATAAGCAAGGCGTAGAGAAATCAACTTGCAGGTATGATTAGATATTTTTTTGCCTTATTATTATTCGCTCGCCGATCGGAAAAATATTCACAGATTTATTATGATAAAACCTATCCCGACGAGGAGAATGATTTTTTTATTAACTGTGAAATTTTTCCTTTATAAGAAAATTATTCCGCTCTTTGGGCAATTTTCGTTGAAAGTTTGCAGAACAATGTGGCTCTTTATTAATACAAAGGAGTTTTTTTTTTGTATTTTAAAGACATATTTTAGATCAGATAAAATATATTGAAAAATTGCAGAATAACTTGAATAATGAATGTCCATTTAAATTTAAAAAAAAAATAATCTCCTCTAATAATTATATTACATTTTAATTTTGAAAAACTTTACTTCATAAAATTAAATTAGGTACTTAATTTGAAGAGCTTAGAATAAGTAGTCAAGAGTCGAGGTAGGCTGTTAAGATCCGCACATAAATAGTGCACATTATTTGTTTTTATTGAACTAAGACTACAATTTTATTTACAGATGATATTGTTATTTAGTTTTAAAAAATCAATTAAACCATACCTAAACCAAAGCATAAGAGTTTTGGTATACTTTGGGCGATACGACAAAATTGTGCATACTTTTTCATTCATACTTATTTGTTTTCGTTGGATTAAGAATACATATTACACATATTGTTTTTAAATTCATTAAGTCCTGCTTAAACCAAACTATAATAGTTTAAAAAAATATTCTATCTTTAAAATACTCAAAGTTATGTATGATTTATATACTAACTGTAAATAATTGTAGTCTTATTTCAATGAAAACAAATACGTATGACAGAGAAAGTTATGTCGATCTTTATAGCCTACCTCCACCCTCTACTACTGTTAGATGGTTTCTTATGATCTACATCATATTCTTAATGTTTTTAGTGTATTTAGAATCGTGTAACCAATAGAAAAATAATAACTATTTAGTATTTTGGTGCATTGAAACAGGGGGTGCTGTTTTGACCTTTTGTAATTATTATGTATGACGTGCGAATGAAAAAAAACAATAAAAATTAATTAAGTTACTTGAGTGAATATAAATAATTATTTATAATGTATTATTATTACATAATGTGTATTTATTGCTTCGTGTTTAAACATATAAGATAATATGTATTTTTTAAGAAATACAACCTAAAAATCTCACTCAAAATTTACATCAGGACAGAAAAAAATGAGAGAAAACTCGTAGTATAGAAAATAATCGTAATATATTATTAAAAAACAAAGAAAGGACAAAAGAAGCACTTAAAGATAATATATTAAAAATACATAATGATTTTTCAAACTGTTCAATTCTAACGTTTGGCAAAAACTCAACAACCCCCCACAGCGTCACAGTCAACCCCTAATAGTTACGTATTAGCATCATTTACCAGCATACGTCACCGGGTATATTTCACCAGAGTAATGAGACAACAAGTAGGATGGCGTTTTGTGTTTGCGACCCGCTGAACGCACGGGGTTAAAAATAGATTTATTTCAGTGCGATGTTTATTAAGCTCCACTGCACTCTAAGTGTTAAAAATTACTCACACTCTAGCTATATTTAAGTTAACTATTTATACGGCTATATTATAATATATGCTGTGTTTCAGTGTATTTAATATTGAATACTTTTTGACGTCAATTACATTACAACTTAAATTCAGTATCTTTATTTATTTAAAAAGGGCATATTGAGCACATAACAAATTATTAATTCAAGACGTTCACAACATGACATTTAGAATAAAAAGTTAATTTCATATCACAAAAAAATAAAAAACAACAGTAAATCAAGAAAAATACAAATAAATCAATAAAAATACAAATAAATCAATAAAATATAAAAATACATAATGCATCGCTAAAATGTCAACATCTCTAGGGCACTCCCTAACCCTTGACCAGCCTTTCGTAAATTAAAATTTGTATTTATGAGTCACTGATATATGTTTTGTATTTTATTTATTTTGAAACATTCAACTCGATGCGGAGTATACTCGGTCAAAACCAAATGTCGCCTATTCGACGCATACATTCTGACGATGCTACTTTACGGTAACGAATCATAGTACCTTACGGAGGCTCAGTATAATCGTATACTGAGCTTCGTAGATAAATGTTTGCGATGGATACAGAGTGTGTGGTGGGGTAGTATGGCTTTAGGGGTAACGAGGAGATAAGAGAGCTCATCAAGCAGCCTCTCATCACGCTGAGAGTGAAGAGGTAACTCTGGACATGGTTTGGCTACATGTTGCATATAACAGAAGAAAACCTCAACCTGGCTTGCCTATTCTTAAAGTCAAACGAATTCTTATATCTTAGAAGGCCGCTAAATACTATCTATAAAGTTTCTAGCGACAGGAATTTTTAGAGGTTTCATGTAGTGTTCAAATGCTCCAGCTAAATCAAAGAAAGAAGAGTACGTATTTATTCTTGAAAAAATACAGCAGCTACCTATTATATAGTAAGTTAGTTCTATAATAATATCAAAATAATTAAATTGTGAGTGGGTATTTAAAAATATTTATATGAATTCAATTCACGGTCTAAAATAATGACTTTTATAAAATCCCTAACTTTATAAATGAAAGGTTATCATTTTAATAGGCTAAATTTTATTTGTATTTATACATTTTTATGGTGTAAATGTTTAAAAAAAAATTGATAATCTTTATCATCTGCCTATCTAATTCAATGATAGATTGTTATTAAAATAGTACTAAAAACAAACATCTGTTAATACACCCTCCACCCTGTGGAGGCCCATATGATTTTCTTAGGATCGTATATGGAAAAAAAATATTTTCCGTTTTTATTTGCTGCTGTTGAACTAAAATAAATTTTATTATAATAAATTACAAAATCAATACAATTCGATGAGAAATTATATAACAATGCATTTACATTATACGCAATCATCGCTTTGGTAAAATCACTACAATTTGAAGGTACACATTCAATAAAATTAGTATCAACGCATATGTAAAATTGATAATCGCAATGATTGTATTGCGATATTGTAGCCGAAATTCATTAAAAATTTTGCGCGCAATCTTTTCATAAGGAAAATCAGTGCCATTTGATAACATTGATTTAATTTTGATAATCGCATGAAAAATCTAAATATAATTTTTCTGCGATTATGCAATACAGAGTACAGAGTATACACACTGATTTAATACTTTATGTATTATTCAGGTATTGTTGTTTAATTTAATAAACCGCAATTTTTTTGTAGTACTTATTCCACTTTTAATCAATAAATTAAGACCGGTTTCTTCCGCCTCAAGAGGGACATTTTTAACTGTCCCTCTAATAATAATGTCCTTCTGAGGCGGATGAAACCGTTCCTAATTTATTGATTAAAAGTGGAATAAGTACTACAAAAAAATGCGTTTTATTAAATTAAACAACAATACAATGCAGTTCCACCATGAATTGACAGTTAACACAATAAAAGATAATATTCAGGTGACAATAAATACTCCATCACAGGTTTATTCTCTAAAAATTTTAGTCAAACAAACCACGACATCTTCCAAGTTTTCATATACAACTGCTAAACATAATAATATGTAGGCTTCTCCCATTTTCCTCTATTGTATCCAGCATTAATTAAGTTTTAACTCTATCCGATAGGCTTTCCCATATCATTTGCTAATCTAGTAAGTGTTCTAACAATATGTCAATGTTTTATTCATGGCCTCTGTTCTAGAACTTTTTTGTGCTCAAAGCTCGTAGGTCACTTTTTATCTTAGAGCTTTATTTTCTACTCTTCATTTAGATGCACTCGTTTATTACATATGAAATCGCACCCATGATCTCTTCTAAATTAAAACTATATCTTCGTGTCACTCTTAAAAGGCACCTACAGTGAGGTCTATGCAGCTAGTCAATATGCTTTGTATATATGACGAAGTCATTTTCAGTAATGCTAATTTTTTGAAGTTATACTTCTTTGGGAGCGTTTAGTAGAGGGTAAAATTGAGAGCTGTGCACGCACACCGTTACGAAATTGCAACATGATGAAGTTAGCCGTGAACGTGATCGGGGTATATACCCAACACGCATGTGTGAATCAGTCAGCTGTATACAAACGCAAGGTACTCAGCATAACACGTGATTATTGTTAAAATCCATAGTGAAGCAATTCATGTATTACATTTTATTTATATTTTATTAATTGTCAATAATTATCTATACACATGGAGTGCTTTCGGACGTCTGAATGGTATATTCAAGAGTAACCTGTGTGTTGGGCATCACGCAAAAGGACCGTAAGAGAAACGAATGGGTTAGGAAGCAGACAGGAGTACGCGATGTAATATACGTTGCCAAACAGCTGAAATTGAGATGGACGGGGCACATTGCTCACCAAAAGGACGGCCGCTGGACAAATGCCGTCATCCAGTGGTACCCAAGGGGTACGAAACGGCCACAGGGTCGCCCTAAAAGCCGCTGGATTGACGAACTGGTAAAGTTCGGCTGAAATACGTGGCAGCGAACGACACAGTACCGAGAGAGTTGGAAAAAGCTTGTGGAGGTCTTCACCTAGCAGTGGATTGACCTCAGCTGATGATGATACATAATATATATGATTAAATAATTTTCCCAACATTGTGCAATGAAAAATTGATCAGTGACAAAACTTGTGTAAATAATAAATACATTTAAAAGTGTTTTTAATTATATGGGGTTAATTCTTTTTTATTTTGTTTAATTGTGTAAAAATAATTTAACTGTATATAAATAAATATCATTTTAATTTGATTATGATTTTTAATCAAAACTTTATTCATTGTGTTAAATATCTTTCTTCAATTATTTTATCGTATTTTCTACTTACGTAAATTGTTTTTTAAATAATGTCATAATCTATATTTTAAATGTCATATCGTGATGAATTGAATCCATAATATGCATGGTAATAATTACAAAGAATCACATGGTTTTTCTGATATAGTACCAATTAAAATACTAGAAGAAAACCTATATCACGAGATATATCGGCTTTGGTCGGTGCCGGAAGAGCGGTGGGAAAATCTAATTTTAAAAATTCTCACAAAATCGGTTAATTTGACACTTTGAAATATGTAGACAGTTCGATCGCATCCAATTTTCGACGCTGCCGTAACCAAAATAATGTTTATTAGGTGAATGAATCCCGTGGACATATTACGGCAATTCTTCAACGTCAAACCCACCCCTGCGCTGTGGGTTGTAGGCACGGAGGGAGGGTTTGCGAGGGACAGGGTAGTAGAGGGCGAGCGAATCGATTAGGCTATCGGTCATTGTCATCCCCCTTATCAGAAACACAACAGACCGATACCTGCTTGCTACGCGTTGGCTACAGTGATACCTGGATTTAAAAAAAAAAATAGAAACATAAACCATCCCTTTGTATTGATATTACTTATTATTGCATAAATAAATGATTTTTTTTTCGATAGGGTTGAAATTTTAACAGAGCTATTAATTGTCAATAATTAAGATAGCATTAATTTAATTTTAATATTTCATCGTATAGCAGAAGTACTGTATATTATAATACATATATTCAGTTCTCATGTATGGATCGGAGACCTGGTGCATGACTAAAAGCATGAAAGAGTGTTGGGCTCATTTTGATCTAAGTCTGCTGCGTGGTATCTTCTAACCGTTGAATGATACACAGTTGAGATGTAGAAGAAGATACAATTACGAACTATACGTTTTAGACTGACTTGTTTTTGCTGTACATTATACAATTCTTCAAATTGAGATATTCAAGAAACCGGTTGGCAAAGGTAGACCTGGTCAACCTCGTACAAGATAGAGGGATAGTTTTGATATGAATTTAAAGATGTTGGGCATCTTAAACTGGAGAAAGTGGTTTTACACAAACCTGGATGGAGGCCATGACCCACATAGAATTGTAAAGACAGGAAGAAGATATTATATTTAATGCAAAAATTAACTATTTTGTTTTTCAGTTGACTATTGACAATAAAAACATGCTTTTAAAATATTATTCTTTATATAATAATTATATACGATATCGGTAAGTTTAAATATTCTACTGTACGAGTTTTTTTGCTCATTTAATCGCTACGATTATGTTTTAAAACCATTTTCAATATAAATGAAATGCTTAACTAATCGTACATACATTATCGTCGTAGATAGGGACATTTTTTGCTTATTGTACATTCTTTACCTAATAATATGGTATAATGTTGTGAAATTTTAATTTAATTAAGAATTTATCAATAAAAATTACCTAATGATGAAAAACGGCTTAAAGCCAGCAAATGCCAATAATTTTGCCATCGGTATCTAGTTAATTTGCTAGAACGTATAACAAAGCTTTTATATATAAAATATGGTGTTAATAACCAAACTAGATATGAACTAAAAAGCTTACTATCAAGTCTTGATGGAAAACATTGTAATAATTATTATAAAACACAATACATAAAATATAAGATACTAATTTATTGTATTTTAATAATGATCATAATAAATAAGTGTTATAACTACAGTATTTCATATACGAAGTAGATAGAATACCGAAAAAGTGAAAAAAGATATTACGTGTCTCTGAAATGATTAAAGAAGCTTTATGTGTTTTACGCTTTTGGCTCATACTTCGATAATTTGGCAAAAACTATAGCAGAAATTCTATCACGTTGAAGAAATAAATAATCACAGGCAAATAAAAGTACGTGAAAGATTTCTAACTGTATTACAATGACTTATCTTTCAGTAGAATTCAGGATACTAGATTGCAGATCGATTGCAGATTATCATCAATTTCGGTACTGCCAATATCATTTAACAAACACTGCTACCTTTCACATATTTACTAGAAATTAGAACGACCACTAATATATTATGAATAAATTATTATATTGTGAAAAGTCATTAATCTGATCAATTTTGTATAGAATTCAATATACATAATTTGAAAATATCTCATGCATATACACAATAGAAAAAATCATTTTGTAGAAAAAAATACGACACCCGACGGGACTTGACCCTATATTTGCAGGGTTCGCGCCAGTATGCTTTTCTAATTAACCTACGGGCATCTTACTAAATTACGACGATTTAAGCTAGTAGTTGATACATAAAATGCTTATCGAATTGCGTTATTTATATTATAGTATATACAATTCTTCTTATTAGTCAATGTATGTACTTAGTACGATCGTATGGATCTTTAAGAATCTGTGTTACCAGCCAGTATTTTTCCATTTTCTCAGATCATCCCGGTATCTTGTTACTCACTCTCTAGCTGTAGAACTAGGAAAAAATAGTATTTCGTCATTATAATAATTAACTCTATCAGCTCCTTAATTAACCTAACGTCATTCGATATATGAAAAGCTATCGCTTACGATTGACTAATGTGGTACGTATAGATGAATAATCACTGACAAAATATCTCATGTTTTATAGTCCAAAAATAAAATTAAGTCCAGAAAGACCACGATTATGGTAGATTGGTGGTCTATAGAGAGACTACTGGGCTGAATAGCCTATGACTGGAAAAATTGTAAAAATCTTCTTGAGAATAGTTTAATAATTGTAATAATTATTGTAAACTTATTGATGAATTGCAGTATAATATAATTTATAATATACTAAGAACTATCTGCTAGGGAAATTTAAATCTGTCAATTGTTGTTATAGAATAATTAAAAGCAAGATTAGAAAAGATTGGGTTATCACTAAGTGGACTATGATCGCCCGTAAATTGAATTTTATGCCATTCGGATCATTGCTCGTAATTTTTTGTAATAAAAAGGCAATAAGTACATACGAATACGTACCAAATTGCAGCTTCCAACCGTGTATATTAATGATAACTTATCAGCAACATCTTCTTGTCTACGTGTTAAAACTATAAACTAACATGTTCCTCCCGTTTTTTCTATTATAAACTAACAAGCTCCTCCCATTTAGTCGACAACAGCGCCTAGAAGCGTAGCCAAGAAGATGTTGCAGAAGGGTAAACTTAACCATATCCGTCTACCCGAGAAGCGCCAAATTCAAATGCGTGACATTCTTATTTTCAAATATATATATTTTTTGTATTAATTACCATTATAATAAGCCAGATGGGTATAAATGCATATTTAAAAAAAAAGATTATTATTATTTTAAGTGTCAAATAATGGCAGAAAAAATATTCTTAGTAGTTGTTATTATGCAATTTGTGTGTATACTTATATATTTTATCCATTATTTATACATGTATATGGTTAGATTGCTTAACGTTTTAACTATAATTTGGTAAAATATTTTTTACTATAGAGTAATTATAAGCTGAACTGAGCAAGATTTCGCAAACTAAGAACCTAGGATAAAAGGTGACTCAGTCGCCCATCGATGGAGATTTTTTTATAAATAAGGAGGCTAAGCCGACTCGCACATCTAAATTTGCCTCGTCTGCTGCACAGCCATAAATCAAACCTTCTAGGAACATCGCACAGATTTTTCATATGAAGACGGTGCACATCGGCGCCTAACGATAGTCGCAGGTATCCTCTTGAAATGTGGATATATTATTGAGATGTGGAAACTGGCGAGCCGGTATAGGAATGACCAATTCGTAGCATGTGCATTTGCATACTGGTGGCTTCAACTCGCAGCCCGAAACGCGTTAGATTTGTTGCTAGAAATTCTGCGACGTATGCTTTATCAATAACGGTGTCGTCACATCGACGTATTCGACGTATTGCTGGTGAGACGAGTTTAGAGATGTGTGAACCAGCTAAAAGCTACATTTTTGCCAAATTTTAGCCTGAGTAGTCTATAAGAAAAACGTTTTTGAAAATAAATTTATCTATTATAAAACGTGAATATTTTTTCTGGTTACATTGTAGTATTGATGCGTGGATAATTTGCTACGCTAGTTGGTGCATTCATTTGAGTATAAATGCTTCAACGGTTGTCAATAGCAAAACAAAAGAAATTCTGCGTCACAAACAATATTTTTCTTTACCATTTTACCGTATAATATATCCAGTTATACGTTATCATTTCCGGAAGTAGTTCATAGCATCCGTTAGCTTGATTTCTGTTATTGGTATTCTATAAAAGTTCTTTTGTAATCATCCGGTTGATTACATTTAAAGAATTGACATATTTTTTTTTATGTCAAATATTATTTTTCACTTGACTTATTTTCCAAGTAAAAAGATCTTTTTTTAAGAACACAGTATTAATTTATTAATAAGAGATGATAAAAAATATAAACGTGGAAGTATTTGCTGTTTGTTGGTCTTGAAATATAAATATTTAAAGAAATCATGAGTTTATTATTAATCAATATTATACTACCTGTCAATCATTTCTATTTTATGAATTTTCAATGTAGAATGTTTTGGTACAGTACGGTTATGAGGAATACAGTGGCAAACACATTTTTAAAATAGCCAATATACTAGATTATTTGTTAGGTTAACCAAACCAAACCTCACCTAACCTAACCTAATCTAACCCAACCTAACCTAACCCATCATGTCCTGCATCCTGTAACACCGGCGCCAAATTGACAATTTGTTTTAAAGATAACGAAATTAAAATAACGTCAACTTAACTAATTTATATTTATGAATAATTCACTGCTATATTTTAAAAACGTTACAAGTCACTATTGTGTTTAAGTCAAAAAAGTAAAAACAATCCTATATAAAAATAAATAATGAAAAGTTTTACTGTTATGTAACATTTGTCTTCAAAAAACTACAAAAAAAATTACCTTACATTTGTGTATTTAAGTACCTAATATGAAAATGGTATAGTTCAGTTATGGGGAATACAGCGGAAAACACATTTTGAAAATACCCGATATATTGGATTATTTTTGTTAGTTTGTGTTAGTTTAGGTTAGGTTAGGTTGGGTTAGGTTTGGTTAAGTTTATCTAACAAATAATCCAGTTAATCGACTATTTTCAAAATGTGTTTTCCGCTGTATTCCTGATAACCGAAAAGTACCATCAATTTTAGTAATCAGTGTGCCTTTTTAAGTGATCCTGAAATATTAATTCTGTTTGCAAGGGGTTAAGGCAAGATATTGTAAAATATAATTAAACTTTGTTATCTTAAACAGTGGTCCAGGAAATAACAGGATGATGCAAAATGTAGTTCAAACTCTTTCGCAAAGTTCTAATGAAATTATGCCCGAAATCAGTAGTTAGCGTACTTTCTTTGTGAAAAAATATGCAAATTTATCGCTCATTTCAGCGAAAACTTTCGTAAAACTTCCCGATACAAGCGCTGCATTAATAAAATTACACGATTATTCGACCGCCATCTGTTATGAAATTTTTATATTTTTTTTCTCCAGAGATAGAAAAAAAAGTGAGGCATTAAAAAAGTTTGGGGAGAGACGCCCCTCCCATTACAAACCGAAGCCTTGAATAAAAGTAATAAAAAACAAACTTTTTTTCTCATTTTTTTAAACGTTTATTTACCAAGGGCAACTGCGGTGTAATTACGTCGCTTTTAATGTAATTTTGGGGCTCAAGAAGACCACAAAATTATTATGAAAAAGTGCAAGGAGTGTGACAGGTTTATTTTTCACAGAGAATTTTCGCATCAAAAACAAGTAAAAAAAATTAAATTTTTGCGCCTACCCAGTGAAAAATATATTAATTAAAAATACGTTTTCACTTAAGCTTTTACTAAAGTTCACTCAATCAAAATTAAAGGACACCAATTCCGATTGTGAATATTCATTTTTATATTTTTTTGCGTGCTACTTGTGCTCCTGTATGGCTGTCTGACATGGCATCTTATTAAGCTTCAAGAGTCTTGGCTTTTGAGCTTTAAAAATCGATGTCTCCACCGAATCTTAGGGATACATTGGTACGACCGCGTTACAAACACCAAAGTTCGTGAGCAGATACAACAGCCTTCCGTGATTGAAGTTATCACGAAGAGACGCTTTACGTGGCTGGGACACGTATTCCGGATGCCGCCAAAGAGTGCAACACTTCGTACCCTTGTTTCATAGCCTCAAGGGTTTCGTCGCCATGGCCGGCCCTCCCTCACCCTGCAGCGGTGCTTCAAGAGTGACATACGTGCTGCAGGACTGACATGGCGGGAGGCGCAAGAGTTGGCGATGGACCGAGGGAAGTGGCGCCAACTTGTGCTTGCCCTATGCCCCAATCTTGGGACGTGACAGGGTAGAAGAAGAAGAATATTTTTTTATGTATCTTAACTAGTCACATTTATTGACATATTAGGTAGGTATATGAAACATATAAGGAATCATACAAGGGTTTGCGATGTAATAGAGTTTGCTGAAAACCTTAAATGGAAATGGGCTGGACACATAGCTCGAAGAATGGACAATCATTGAACAAATTTAGTTATCCAGTTGAATCAAAGAGGTACAAAACGTCATCAAGGTAGACCTAGAGGCCGCTGGATCGATGAAGCGATAAAGTTCTGCGAAAGTACGTGCCCACGCAACGCATAGGACCGAGAGTAGTGGAATCAGCTTGGAGAGGCCTTCATCCAGCAGTGGATAGATTTAGGCTGGTGATGATGATGAGGAAACATATTGTGAAACATTTTCGTAAATGACCTTGCTCATAGACATATTTTGAATTCATTTACATAAATTTTATTATTTTGTATATATATTTGGGTTCGTGATGTTAAGGGATGATAATTACTTTAGGGTGACAGCTGGTGTTGATGATGAAAATAGTGATTAGAGAGGCTCGAATGAATCAAGGAGAGTGCCGAACAATGAAATAAAATGATACAAAATACTGTCAGACATTACGCGGTGAGATATGCTCAGTCCGAGAAGTTATGGCAGAGTGTACTGCTCAGTGAGATTAGCTAAGTCCAAGACACGATAATAGAGAGTACTACTACTACTGGTACTGGTCTTGATACTGATATAAATCATTAACTATGACTCGCTATTTATATGAATATATATTCGTTAAATTAAGTAAGCCCTTATTGATGTAGGTCACGATTGGGCAATATGCTGACCATCACACCCTTGCAATTTCACGTCGTTTTGATAACCAGGCCTGTGGTTGTCGACCCTCATCAACACAGTCACACCTGAAGAATGTGATTAAGTGATTGTGCGATACTTTATATAACTCGTTGATTATCGCGTCGTTGCAATTTCGCTGACAAGGCATGGGGTTGTACCACCGCTACATATATAAATGTTATTAAAACATAAATTCTGTTTACATTATAATGTGATTATTATTTAAAATATTTATGTTAATCGCAGCAATATTGTAATATTATTGTACGAGTACGTAGAAATTGCAATATTGAGTGAAAATTTATCAATTTGGGTTTTTCGGTACCTATTAAATAATTTTGAATATAGATATCAATACCGGGACAATTCTTCCTCTACACCCAATTTTTTTGGAATTCGAATTAAAGGGGTTTTTTAGCTCTTGCTAAATTTCGTCACGTAACCAAAACCTAAACCAAACGCAATAAATAGGATTATTTTGTTAGACAATACATTATTATTCTATACAAAACCAAAATCAAGAGTTTTTTCACCCAATATTAATATGTAGTGGATATTTTGTTATTATTTCATGTTTATCGAGTGATTCAGTCATTTTGAATATAGTATTTTTAATTTATCTGCTTTCTTAACACCGAATACAGGAATGAGGAATTAATTGATATCTATCTTATTTTAATATGCACTAAATCCGATAGCCAACATTATAATGCAATTTGTTGAGCATTTCATGTATTATTAATTAAAACAATCGTAAGTAGTAACATGCCCGTAGCTTAATAGCCCATGACGCAAATCCAGCGGATACAGCTCCAAGTCTCGTTGGTGACGTATTTTGTTTCTACAAAAAGATTTTTATAGTGTGTATATGCATGGGATGTTTACAAATGATGTATTTTCAACATAGAGAATGCTACATTCTCATTTACTGTATCCTATTCGATGAATAAAATGAGTAGTTTATTAAATTAGCAAGTCTAAATACATTATAAGACTAAATAATAGAGTAATCCACGACGTCGGTTAGTAATTAAGAAATAAATTGATGTCTTACCTTAAATATTTAATTTACGAAAACCGATAGCCAACATTATAATATAATCGATAAGCATTTCATGTAACAACTACTAGTTATAATCGTCGTAATTATGTAGGATGCCCATAGCTCAATTAGAAAAGCATACTTGCATAAATCTAGGGGTTCGTGTTCAATTCTAGTTGGGTGCCGTATTTTTTTCTACATTTTTTTTTGTTTTGTTGTGAGATGTTTTTAAATTATGTAAGTATGTTTAATATACTTATAGAATAATAAATTCTCAAATCTTGTGTCATATTCGTTGAATAAAAGAAATAATATTATTTGTTTACATAATTTAACTCTCATAGATAAAATATTTCTACTTATAAAAATAAATAAAGCGGAAATGGTGTTTATGTAATGAAACACAGAATACGTTTATTGACAGCACCTACCTCAAAAAATCGTAACGCGGAGATGTCATAATATGTCATATGACATTGTTACGTTTATATATTTATATTATAACATCTAGATTTGAGTAGAGTAGTAAGCGAAGTATTTTTAATATTTTATTTTGACCATGTTCGATCCTAAGTATTACAGATTTTTGTTTTTACGAGAAATGAATATTAGCCATTTTCTCAGTCTACTCGGTCTATTCTCTGACTCTAAACACACATTAAAATAAACAATAAATTGTTTATTTGCCAGACCCAGAATAATTATAATCTGGGAGCGGAATGCAGAAACATTTGTTGGTTCTATGGTTCACTTTGTCTTACAATCTTTGTTCGTTTTTTCTATTGAAAATAAGACCATATTTAAAAATTCTCTTTTCTATAGTTTAGGTAAATTATTTTATATGTGTGGTAAATATGACAACTGCACTTTATAAATGCAATAACTATAAATATATAATTAATATTTAATTATAATACTCTTATGTCTTAGTTATCAGTCATTATAAGTGATTTCACAGGCACCGCAAAATATTTTTTTTAACATGGTAACACCAGCGTTGAGTGTCATTCTGTCTGGCATCTTATATTTCTGCGGAATAAAAAGTATAATAATAGTCTGCATGTACATGCCAAAAGAATTAACACTATCAATATCCATATTGAAATAAATTTTTCAATGAATTTGAGTGAGTGTATAGACTCTTTTATAGACACGCGAATTTATTTTGACAACAGCTGTCAGTGGTAAATGGTAATACAGAAGGGGGCGTGTTCATAACAAAAATAGTCTATGGTTAAGGATTCCTTAACTCTATACTCAGTATAGTCTATAGTTAAATCATGCTTTTCGGCAACTTATTCTTAAGATCGATATCTTGAACCCACGCCATTATAAGGGGGTTATGCTGGACTGAACTATACGCGAACGCATACCAAAATATTTTCAATAATATAAAAATTACACACGTCTTTGAAAAAACAATATTATATTATTTAAAAAAAAACATGTGTAATATTATTTATAATGCTGTTTTTATTAAAATTACTTATAAATCTCTCATATTTTTTATTAGCGTTCAGGCATATTTTGTCTTTATTTAAATAAAGAATAGGTATTTAATAAATTTACGATTTAAAGCCACGTTTTTATTATTGCCTACCGTAATTTTTAATTCGAGAGTTTTATTTTGAGAAAATGATTACATGTTTAAAATATCAAGAATCCACTTCATTAGGCAACTCGATTTAGATATTTCAAATTAATTCTTGGAAAAAATCTTTAAACTTTTGTACATTCTAGAGCATTTTTTATCTGTTTTATCGGATAAATGATATAATTTACTCAGGCCTTTTTAAACTGTTGTCCGCTACATTATCAGATGTCATATAATAACTATTTAAATAAACAATGATCTTACATTATAATGATATATGTATGAATCGCAAATAACAGGAAGTTGCTGTAGTTGCATATAGAAGACTTTTCAGTGATGTACCTTTCATGGCGGGAACGCGTACTAGAGGCGTGTTAAAAAAATAATGTATCGGCTCTCTTTTTAGATGCGACCCTTTTTCTTGTTTGTAATAAACTAAAAATTTACCAATAATAATTATAACATCACTTCTTCTCATTTAAGACATATTTTTATTATAAAAAGCATCAAATTATGTAAATTGATGGATCTGTACACCATGGGAACGTAAAAAGAAATGATAAATTTGAAGGCGTTCCTCATTTGAAAACGTAAGTGCGATTAGCTGCAGCGAAAAGGATTGTCAGTTCACAGTTTTAACACGTAAGCATGAAATTCTTGTTCAACAATAAGTGTGAGGTCTCAGTGCCAGCGTTCGGCGCAGCGTTGAGCGTTGTGCACAACTCAAACGTATAACCGTATAAATAATGTATAACCAAAAAAAAGACATTGTCTACGAAAATTTTTATACACGGTTATACGTTTGAGTTGCGCAAAACGCTCAACGCTGCCACGCAGGACGTACACTTAGTGTCTGATTCCAAAAATTACAACAGTAAATATATGGGATATGTGTATATTATATTCACATTATAAAAATGTGAAATATTATCATTTCTATTTTTAGCGTTTCAAGAAATCATATATTTCATTTATTTAACGTATATTTGAATCAATTTAGTACAGATATGCCTACATGGACTATGGTCAAAAGTATCAGTTTTCCTAAATACGAGAGATGTATAAAGCTTGTTTGTGTCACCATATTATGTTTGAAAATATTAACGTATATTATTAGATGCGACCTTTTTAAGGTCAAATCATGACTTAAATTAGAGATATTAAGAAAATTAATGGATAGGAGTACTATTGGGATGCAGTTATAAGTTAATTATTTATTCATAAACCGGAATACTTCCAATAATATGCATGATTATTTATTTTAGTTTTACTTACAATGGATAATTAACATTTGACGTAAAGAAAACGTTTATTTTACAGTAGTCAGTCTTAATTTTTGATTCGTTTACTTTAGAATTTAATATCTTTCCACATATCATGCTGGTCAGATACTTTATAATCAAGCCCTCCGCATGAACCGATTTTAGTGAGTAATGTTTTACCAAGTGCATAGCCAACACGCCAGTATTGCCATAATATAATTTATAAAAACATCGCTTGTAAAATTATAACATTTCAATAAATATTCGATATCTGGCAACATTACGACACGCACACATTTACATATATTTTCGAATAACCCAGGAAAGGGTCGCGGAGGAAGCGTGAAGGGGGCGAGGCAAGTGCGTGAAAAAGTTCGTCATGTTTTGAGGGACAAACACTTGCAATAGCTCTATTTATATTTTTCTTTAATCTAAGTTTATAGTATTTCATGATAAATAATGTCAGTATTATATTCCTTCATTTCAGATGGCTAAACAAGTTTTATCTAAAAACTAATCATTTATTTAAGTTTACAAAGAACCAATTTCAACAGAAAAAATACTTGAAACGAAGTCAATTTACAATCACCATTTTATTTAAATGTTTGTATAAAGTATTTTATGGAGAACCACTGCTGTGCGGAAAAGTTGAATGTACAAAGTATATAGGTGCGTTCGTTCAATTCAAATTAACATACGTAATTCTCAACGAAAAAAAAACTCTCCCTCCTGGGTTTAAATTATTCATATTCTTTGCTGGGGATTTCTTTATGTGTACAAGATGAGCAAAACAGTATAAACGGAGATTTTGGGGAATTAAAAGTGAGCGTTTGAATTGTCGGCATAAGCGAAGTAGGTGATGGTCGTGCATTCAAAATGAATAATATATTATGAATGATTTAGTATGTAAACTATTTCTTTTATTCAACGAATAAGACACAAGATTTGTGAATATAATATTTTATACATTGAACATACATAATTTGAAAACATCTCATGCATACACACACTAGAAAAAATCTCTTGCATAGAAAAATAATTACAAGATAAAAAGAACTTTTTATATACAACGTTTTTAAATTTTCTGTTAAATTATTATGCTCAATATGCTCAAATTTGTACTTGATAATATGAAGTAAATAAAAAAAAAACAAATATATAATACGGAAATTTCATTTTGATTTCCATAGTAACGCATGTTTATATTAATAATTTAGGTGCTAAGACCCCTTTAACAACCAATATTAGTGTTTTACTTTTTACGATTTTTTCCGAAATTACTTTCCATACAAAACAGAATTAACTGAAAATGAATTCAATTCTGCTTAAAGATGGCTAAAAGTATTGAAAAAATGCATTGTCGTCGTGTTCTGATATATTCCAAAAGTTTCAAATGTCTAGATAGTCGGGAAGATAGTTAAAAATCGATTGCAAGATTGCAAATTATAAAATCAAAGCGTTCACGACATGTCGGGAAGTTAGTTAAAAATCGATTGCAAGATTGCAAATTATAAAATCAAAGCGTTTACGACATGACATGAAATAAGTGTATGTATCAATTTTCAAGTAAAAATACAGGGTGAATAATACAATAAGAAAATAAGAAAAAAGCACATGGAAGTACAAATAGTGAACTAGGTTGATAGACCCCCCCTTAAAAACTTATTAAACAACGACCACCTAAATTCACCCTCACGTAAGTGAAATATATCAATATCCGAAGCGATTTCATTAAACATAATTATTACCCTTCCAATTGGCATTACTAATGGCAGGTTAGCTTTGCATCTTGGGAGAATAAACAATGCCACAGATTCATAAGATAATTGTCAGAGACACACAACCCAATACCACCAAGAACTGAACCACTTGAACCTGTATTCGCTGGATTCGTGCCAGTGAGCTTTTCCAATTAAGCTACGAGCATCCTAATTAATAATGACGATTTTAACTAGTAGTTATTACATGAAATGTTTATTGAGATTTAGGTTAGGAGATTACAGTTAGACTTAGAAATTATTTCAAATTACGATTTAATTAAAATAAAAATTTCTAAAAAATTAAGTTTTAATAATATAAGTAATTAAAAAATTAATAGGTATTTAATTCAAAATTATGATTTATAGAAATAAAGAATGAATTAAAAATAAGAATAAGTTTTCAGATTACATAGATTGATCGATACATATACGTCATAACATATTAATAACTTTAGCGATCACAAATAATTATTAGAACACTTACCCTGGTAGTAGTAAGGGTTTTTTTCTAATAATGTATTTTGAAATCAATTATTTACGATTTAAACACAAACACATCGTTAAGTATGATTGTCAAATAATGGACATACTTTTTTTTGTAATGGATAAACTATAGATGCAGACATTTACCTAGATGAAAAGAAGTAGGAAACCAATTTTTGTTTATATATTTTCAACGACAGCTAAAGATTCCAAAATGTAGATTTCCTCATTTTGTTCCCGAGTGTATTGCTGACAAGATAGAACATACGAAGAATTTTCCTGTATATTATGTTATTTTAGGCGTAATGCTAAGGATTATTATTTTACTACACAAGCTTAGTCAAACCCAAACTAATTTTCCTTGACACGCCGTGTTGTTATTTCCGAGAAAACAAAGAAATACCGCATTCCAACTGTTAATAAGTTCGCAAACTACAAAATCCCTCATTTTTTTCTCTAGCATAGAACAGCATCTCATAAATCTTTGCATTCTCTCTCTAAAAAAAACAAGAGAAGTTCTTGGGATCACAATCCGGGACTAATCATTAGCATTTCTTTTCCCTGTGTTTTTCCCCTTTGTCCCGTGGTCTTAGGCAAACAAAAATCTGCCAGCACCGTACACAAAAGATGCCCAGTACAAACCGTTATTTCTATACACTTTTAACGTTACTTGGGTATTTACTTATTTCGCCAAATGAAAATGTAGAGGTAAGCTGGGAACAGGTGGACAAATTATATGACGCGCTTAAGATAAATATTTTTTTTCAAATAAACAATATAACTTAATGTTATTTCTTATTTGAATACTAAAGATAATAATGAAATTGTCAAACTTGTTAGTGTTATTTTAGTTAGCTATATTTATATAGGTATATACTTAATATAAAATAGAAAGTCCATCCATGGACACGACTCAAAAGAAGATGTGCCCATACTACATCGCGACTACACTAACATAATTCACCCACTTGTCACCTCTTGTACTTTTAAGCTTTGTATTATCAGGGGTAGATTTACGGGTTAGTAGTCGACCGATTATTAATATAAAAACTTCAGTCATTCATCGACCGCGCGTGTACAAATACTTACAACCCAAACTATTTCTGAACGCGCATCGGGTGACTCGACAAGTGAAAAATCATAAAAGGTTAATGCCTGGCTTCCTACTTGTAACCACCCTCCCCCCAGCATTTACGTTCACCATAAAGATCATCCCACCATTCAATTACAGTCCAATATGAAAAAGCGTAACCATCATTAAAACTCATTTAGTGCTATCACCGCGACTGGCGCGTTTGGAGTATTTGGTCATTCGATATAATTAACGTGTTATTTAAATGTGGTAATTAAAAGATCCTATCCCATCATCTTTGTTTTACCCCTGCCGAAAGAAAATGTCTTATTTATTTTTTAGTTTTATTTTAACAATTTATATTTATTGGTGTCATCATATCAAATAGAAAATCACTGTTATTTAATTTAAAAAGTATTAGAATCTATATTATTAATATGTAGTTATTTAAATCAACTTTAACTTTTCCACATTTCATTGTTCATAAATATTGTTATGTTTGATATTATTATGTTTATTAACTTTGACTAATAGATGTGGTGTTGAAGAGATAGAATAGATCTCAATTCTGAAAGATATAAAAGTAAAGGATCAGCTTTCATAAATATATATCCAGTGTTCTACAGTTTTTGCTACATAGCCAGTGGGGAAAACCGTGGTTTGGAAAAGCTCATAGCTAACGAGACATATGAGGATTGACGCGAAAAAAGAAAAATCCGACAAGTATGAACCTCTCAATACTTCCATATATGCGGACGCGGAATCCAAAGTTTACCATAGAAATATAAATAAAAAAATTACAAAGATTCACGAAACTCGATAGTGGAAAATTAGGAAATTTTAGGAAAATTATAATCCTTTCTATAATAAATTTGTTTTCAATTTATTCATATATTTTCCATAGTATTATAAAAATAAACTTATGGTATTAATGACGTTATATTTGTATATAGATTACACTTAATTGATAATACGCGTATTTATTCGTATAATAAAGTAAAAAAACCTGCCAAATTAATTAATTCAGGCAGTGGTAATAAAGAGTGATGATATTGCAAAAGGTTTTACTGTTTTTTCTTCCTTTGGCTTCTTCCTTTCCCAGTATTTCTCTTTTTTACCCTGACTGACCCTAATGTTAACCTTAGACTCAGTGGCGTTCCATTAAACATTTTTTTTTGTTTTCTTTCGTATTTTTAGTATTCCGGACATGCTTACGTATAGAAGAAAGTGTTTGACATTTTTATAAAAGCAAGAAAATAACGACTGTCAATTCAATTTGTCAGGGCCAAATTAGGTCGATGTTGTGACATTTAAATCAACGTCTCTTTTAATAAGATTTACCAATCGTAAGACATTTTTTTCTATTATTTAATGGTCCATACCCACTTATTAACGATTAAAATAAGCTATGTATGTTCAATATATGGAATGTTACATTCTCAAATTCTTGTGAATTATTCGTTAAATAAAATAAAAGGTTTATTAAAAATTGTTAGTAAGTTCAAGTAGACGTTATTAACTAAATATTCGGCGAGGGCCGGGCGTCGGTTAGTAATTAAGGTAATTAATATTCCTTCATTTAATACACAAAAACCGCTAGTCAATAATAACGCAATTCGATAAGCATTTTATGTATTACCCACTAGTTTAAATTATCGTAATTAGATAAGAGGCTCGTAGCATAATTTGTAATGCACAGTTGGCGCGATACCAGTAGTTATACGGGTTCAAATCACGTCGAGCATTTTATTTTTTTTTCAAATATGATCTTTTCTAGTGGGAATAATAATAAATTTATATATGAGGTGTTTTCAAGTTATTTATGTAAAATAAGTAGTGTTAAGTAATCTAAATTACTACATTCAATATGTTTTTTTTCATACACTTATATGGTACGATAGCAGTTTTAGGTACATTGAGTTTCAAATCAATTACAAGGCCTCCTTACAAAAATTTGTTATATGCTGTAATCCGTAACTGTGGTATAATAGTTATTATATTTCAGTTTTAGTGATATATTATAATTTAAATTCTAGATCATTAGGTAGTTTATTGAAATATGCAGCCTGATAATACAAATTAATAGAAAATATATGTTTTTAAATATTTAAAAAAAAAATCACATCGTTAACATCACATTATTAAAAACTATTGTACCCAATTAAAAAAAATATTTTTTAAAAATCAACAATAAAAATAGAAATGAAACATTATCTACAAAAATCTACATAATATTATGATAAAGAAACATATCGTCACTGTTCTGGCAGAAGACACTAATTCGAAAAAATTACATATTGAGTTAGTTATACCAAAATGTTCCTTATTTCAAACTTTACCGTCTGGAAACCTTCTTAATAAATAAACAGTCTTCATTTTAAAGTCACCATTTTTACGATTACTTAATAAACTCACATGATAGACCATTTCAAACATTTTAACAACTTCAAAGTCAAATTACTCAAAACTAGTATTCTCCAGTAAGTGTATTCTGCCAGTACAGAGACGATATTACCTAATACTTACGTCAACTTCTAAATTCAACTTAGGTAAATATAATTTTCATTTTTGGTATAACTTTCTCAGTGCACTTAAGTGCATTCAAAGCTCAGTGACGTACTATGCAACTGACACTTCTTGCATCTTAGATTTACACAGCCTCCACTCTAGCTTCAACGGTGCTGCTTGAGGGAGCGTGGACAGTGGCCAACCCTTGTAATTTATAGTGATTACAACCGGGATTATAGTCTCACACCAGCGCCTAGGGGAAGGACAAACAGGGTTGATACTTGAGATACACCCCATAGTGAAAACTTTGGTTGGTAATATATAAATAAGAACAATTAAATAAAGATTTTCATTAATCAAAGAACGTTATATTTTATAGTGGTAAGTGATAAGTTTTTACTATGGTATATTTTCGAAGTTGTACAAAATGTATGAAAAATATTACATGACAACGCAGCACAGAGAACTAAGAGAAATTATTATTCAACAGTAGTAGACAAAATATAAAGTGGCGCATGGAAACAAACAGATTGACTCCAGACCATTGGACTTCTCAGTTCTTAACCGAACACGGTGGTTTTGCCTCCAAGCTCTGTCAGCTTGGCCTAATAGAATCTCCGACTTGCTTATGTGGCGAATTGCAGGATGCCGATCACATCCTTTGGGAGTGTCCCCATATGTCGGTTGAAAGGTAAGAGCTTCTCAAATCGGTCCGACCCTCAGTTGGACCGGTCGGCCATTGCGCCTTAGTATCTACGAGGAAAAATTTCTCAGCTTTTAAAAAAGTTTGCGGCATTATACGGCGAGCGAGAAGGTCTTTTCACATCGAGAATTGACCGTAATACATTGTATGGAAGTAGGGATCACGCACACTCTAGTGCACGCCAACCAAGGTCTTGGAAATTTGCTCCTGGGACACTTTTGGCACAAATTTGAACAGCGCCTATCGTTCGTTACGCCACGGTATACGCCTGCATAACAGGTGTGGAGACGTGGAGGGTGGTGGAGGGAAAAGCAAGTAGACAAAATAAGTTATCTACTACAAAATATTAATAGATTTTATTCAGAGGAGCCATTGCTTTTTTTATTAAATAACCATATTTTAACAATGCCAGCTCTGAATAAAATTAATTAATATTAATAAAATAAATTTCAAGAATTGAATTTTTAATATAAAATTTCATTCGTTCAAAAGATATTATTTTTATTTCCGAAGAACCAATACCATACGTTTAATATTAAAAGACAAATACTATTAATTGTATTAGTAAATAATATAATGATACGGTCTTGTGATATTGACAAGTAATAACACACATATAGCAATAAAAACTTCTATTGTAAGTGGCAAGTATGACGAGCATAAAAACAAATGCCCTCGAGAGCTTTTTCGAAACTTTTACAAGTTCATTTCCTTTGTGTGGCACAACGCCTAGACTATTAGATTTTCAGCAGAAGCTTCTGATATGTAGACACACATTTTATAGCAGAATTAAAATTTCTTAATCAGAAAATTTTAAATATAAATTCTGTTTTTTACCACGTTTTTCTTAGCTCGTATTCTTGTTAGTCCGGTTGTTTATCGAGTACATATCTTGCAATCGATTTTTAACTAACTTCCCGACTAGCTAGACATTTGTAACTTTTAGAATATATCAAAATACGATGCCAATGCATTCTTGTAATCTAATCCAATCCACTATTATTGGTTGCTAAGGCAGTGGTCATATCAATTAAATTATTGATATATACGTGCGCTACTATGGAAATCAAAATAACATTTCAGTATTATATTTGTTTGTTTGTTAGTTGCAAAAAAGGAAAAAATGATTTGTCGACAATTGCCTTATTTGTCCTAAAGTATCAATATATAGAATTGTCAAGTTTATATGATTCAACAGAAAATTTAATAACATGGTATATAAAAAGTTCTTTTTATCTTGTAATTATGTAATATTTAGAAAAGAATTTAAAATACGACTTGTTACTACATACCAACTTTTGGGTCTAGGACAATTTGGCACCGGGACAACTGGACGCCACGGAATTTTGAAATAAATAGACGTTAGGTACTTATAGGAACTTAATATTTCATATTATTATTTATATTTAAATGATTATATTATGATTTAATAGTTGATGAGAATGTAAATATGCAGACGTAAACAATTATTTAATCGTGCATATGTTTAAGTTCCAACGAAAAAAGAGTTTTTTATTTTATATAAAGCCTTAGGCATGGTTATTCTCAATCCGCAATAAAGAATACATTATGTTAAGAGTAAAATGAATTAAAACTACTAATTAGTAGATATAAATAAATTAAAAAACCTCGTCTACGTTCTGTATACGTGTCTACGACAGTACGGCGTCCAATTGTCCGAAAGCCAGTCGTTCCATTCCCCTCAAACTTGTACTTGATATGAAGTAAATAAAAAATAAACAAACAAACAAATATAGAATACTGAAATGTCATTTTGACATTTCATTTTGATTTCCATATTAACGCACCTATATATTAATAATTTTGTTGCTAGGACCACCCCCTCAGCAACCAATAATAGTCTTTTACGGATTTTTATGAAATAACTTTCCATACAAAACAGAATTAACTGAAAATGAATTCAATTCTGCTTAAAGATGGGTAAAAGTATTAAAAGAATGCATTGGCATCGTGTTCTGATATATTCTAAAAGTTTCAAACGTCTAGCTAGTCGGGAAGTTAGTTAAAAATCGATTGTAAAATTTGTAGTAAAAAACCACCGGACAAACAAGATTACGAGCTAAGAAAAACGTGGTAAAATAGTCTAATTGATAGTTGATCATGTAGTTTGACATACATCAGGAGAACATAAAATATAACTACTTATTTTTAGGCCCATATATTAATTGGTAGGTATTTCGAACATTCATCCCCCATAATTATATTATTTCCGGCAACGGTTCTGTTTACTCGCAATTCCTAACTCATAACTCTTCGCCTGGAAAATACCTACTTTGTTGCAGATTATAATAAATATATATTGACAATTGACACTCTATCTGACACGAGAATACGTTTTTACACCAACATGCCAAAAGCTTCAAATATTCTGAGCATTTTCGGTAACGGTTCAGTTTCCACTCCAAATAGTATATCAAAAAAGACATGATATTAGGATGCAGTGGTAAGCCATTACCGTTCAAATTTCCGTATCTGAGTTATATAAAAGCCACCATTGGCATCTAGAATCTGCATATTATTTCAATTTTAAAGTTTCAGTTGTCATCCAATGAGCACCTCAAGTATATAATGGAATGCGCTTTTCCAAGTGCTCTCCATTTAATTTTTACGTTATGTCATGTAAAATAGGTATACAAATATTTAAATAATAATCATGGACAAATTTATCAACAACAAAAGAAATAATTTGCGACGAAGAATTTAGGCGTTGAATTCTGGCGAAGAATTGTGGGCGAAGAATATTCATAGGAGCCATTTTTGAATGACAATAAAAATTCAAATAAAACAACAATCAAAAATGCGATACTTTATCCATCAATAAAGTTTTTACCTCTATTTCCCAAAAGACTATTTCTGCTCCTCACGAATATCAAAAAAAAGAAGTCTTATCCTTTGTTCAGACGCAGTTATTTTTTAACGCTCCGTGAGACAAGACAGTAAACTATAAGACCAAATTTAACGCGAACTAAAAACTTTTACCCGCAAAGGTCTGTCTTTGCTAAACCGTAAGAGATCGATAAACTTTTTTTCATCCCTCAGGGAAAACCGACAGGAAACTGTTTTACCCTCCACCTACAAAAACTAACATTTGACTATTAAGGTGAGCAGTTATCTCGCTCTCTTCCGCTAAAGTGTGTATCTCCAGCTCTCTCGCGTATAAAAGCGCCACTGACTAAGCTCAAAAACTCTTGTCCATAGACGTATTGTATGGTTAGGAATTTTATGCACGTTTTTAAAACTCTCTTTCTAACTTTGCTTGCTTTCGTCTAGCCACTTCCGTTCCTCATAGAATACCTCTTGTCGTTTTTATTCTCCTGATACTTTTTAAACTCTAATTTTTTAGTACAGTTAAGTTTTATATATGTCTTTTTTATTTAAGTATTTTTTGTGTCCCGGATTTAACACAAATGTAATAATACAATTGGAAAATATTAAATCAATTATAATTTAAAATGAAATTCCCTCCATCGATAGCAATAATGATACTATTATTAATATAAATAAAACACAATACATACTAATTTTCATAGTATTTCGTTTTTACTATATTAATTATTAACCCTTAAATGCATGATACAACTCTTTAATATGGGCACATAGTATTTATTTTCTAACCAATCACATTTACTGTTTAATATTATTATAATTTAACAGTGGCGCCTGTGAATAAAAACTGTAACTATTTTGTCAGCACACTTTCTCCACTGCAGAGAACTGCAAAATTTTAAATAAAATTTCATTCATACAAAAAATATAAAGAATATTACAGTTAAAACCGGTTAAAACGGTGATTTATTATTTTGAATTATTTTTATTGGATTAAATATGATACTGTTAATAATTCCATAGTACAATTTGTATGATTTTTGTGTTGTGTAGATCATTTTATAAAGTTACAGAAATTAATAAAAGCAATACTAATTTTCTTATTATTTAATATTTTTATATTAAAACACTAGATGGCGATTACAGACAATTTTAATATAGCTATAGTTATATTGCTTTCCATAAAAAAAATAGTCTTTTGCCTAAAAGCGTTGTAGTATATTTTGCGTTTTTGTTATGTTGTACCTAGGTGTACTGTAATAATTAACAAATTTTGTAATTGGTCATCTAAATATTCAAAATAAAAATCGTTCACGAGATATAAACGTTATGTTTATAAAACTAATATAATATTGTGTTTTAATCATATTTTTAACTTTTTATATATTTTTTTAATAAATGAAAAATTCCTTCAATGTCTTTGATTTTAGCATATTTTTACAAGAAATATAAAAGAAAATATTATAATAAACATATTGTTATATACGCTGTACATTTTTTTGATAAAAATATATATTGTTATTTAATAAATATGTAGATATTATAAAAAATGAGTTTCCTGGTTGGTTTCGCAAAATAATGTAATTGCAACTTATTATAACTATATTAGTAATTCCATTAGAAAAATGATTCAAAATATAATCAGAAGTATATAAAAAAGTAATCAATATTGTAGGTAAGTATGTAGGTTTTTTTAATTTCCCACTAGCTAAATATTTGGTGCATATATGGGGATCAACAACCCTAGCTGTGTCAGCGTATTAATTAGCTGACCGCAATTATGAATTCTTTAATATTCGTTTCCTGTATAGTCAGACAGTATCTAATAATTATTGCAGACTCAATAAAATAGCTGACTACAATTATAATTTCTTATCTGTTTTCCTATATAGTTAGCCAATATCCAACTGTCGCTAACTCGATATATTATGTAAAATTGCTGACTCAATTTAAATATTTATTTTCTAAATATTCTGTTCAAGATATAAGTTCGATTGTGAGTAATGCCACTCTAACATAACTTCCCGGTCTCTCAGTATCTCAGTGTCTATATCGCTTTGCACAGCATTTTATCTACCGAGCCTGGGACCTTGGAACAGTATCATAAGTATTGTAACATTATTATTTTCGACTTTTTCATCTCAAATCCTGGTCATCCTCCTATAGCGGTCCCACTACAAAGAAACCGCCAAAGATAATATATTAAATGCACTAATATAATATACACTTATATTAAATTTGCATACATATTTATTGTGATATCTCTTGAAAAAGTAATTTCTTTAAAAACATTTGTTTCATCAAATATTAAAAGTATTACAAATCCATCGAAGTGAGTGAACTTTAGATTAAAAACGACACAATTTAAAAAAATATATTATGTAAAAAAAAGAAAACTTTTTAAATTAAAAAAAAAATTAAGGTGAATAACATAATGATACTTAAGAAATCTTTATTACCACTAAATAAGTGTAACACGACAAATTTTCTTGTAAAAGGAATGAAAAATTTCAAAACTTTACTCATTTTCTTTTTGCTTTAGCAAGATAAAAGAAATTTACGTGTAGTAAAAATTGAGAGCTTAGGAAATGTTTGAGTACTAAGTACTTATGTTAATACATCTAAACATATTATATTATATAAGAGTATTGGAGTGTACTCTATATAAAGAAAAATAGTTTCAAGGACCTGATTCATAGAATTTTTTTATCCAGTGTAAAGAAATAGTTCTCTTTTTATTTGATATAAAATTTAATATAAATTAGTATTTTTATTTTATTTACAAAGTCTTACAGTAAACACATAACTTTGCATGCCAATGTTATGAGCTTTTGAATACTTTACTGGCATATTAATTTACAGTTTCATTTACTTTTCAATTTTTAAATTCCATCGAGATAAAATAAATAGGTACTGTTCGGTTATCAGGAATACAGCGGAAAACACATTTTGAAAATAGCCGATAAACTGGATTATTTGTTAGGTTAACCTAACCAAACCTAACCTAACCTAACCTAACCTAAATTAACCCAAACTAACAAATAATCCAGTATATCGGGTATTTTCAAAATGTGTTTTCCGCTGTATTCCTGATAAACGAACAGTACCTACCAATAAATATTATACTAATGATAGAAAGTCATTGAAGTTAAGAGAACATTAATTATTTTATAATCGTTTATCTTCATTCAATCTTAATCATAATTTAAACGCCGAAAGAACTATTGTCGAAAAACAGTTTTGTGGAATCCAATGTCAAAACAATTCATTTTAATAATTTACTGTCTTTATTATTTAATTGGTAGAAGCAGTGGCAGCTCTACCTTTGGAGCTCAAGGGGATGGTAATTGGTAACAATTAAATGACACAAACGAATAAAATAAACACTTGTTTAATGAACATAGACGGTTTCTTCTAACTATACATCATATTTTTTATATTGTGTTACAAAAATAATTATGTAGATCCCTACTAACACTGCCAAAAGGTATCATCACATATGGATCAATTTCCATATAACTCTAAAGAGCCCATGACCATTGCCGGGCTGACTCATAGAAATATGACAAGGGTTGACTACCAGACATTTTTAGTCCATAAGACAATTTTATAGTCACCCTTTGACATCTTTTCACATCAAAGTTAAGTATAATCCTTAAGCCATTAATATAATATATAAGTTCTTTCTTTTTTCATTCACAAATTATATAAGTCACATATATAAAACCTAGAATCAGTGAAAGGTATATAATATAATCTCAAAGTCAAGATTTTAATGCCAATAAATTATTAAATAATTATTATATGACTCATGTCTTAGATAAGATAATTTCGTCACTGTTCTAGCAGAAGACACTAATTCGAAAAAAATGACATATTGAGTAAGTACCAAAATGTACCTTATTTCAAACTTTACCGTCTGGAAACCTTCTTAATAAATAAACAGTCTTTATTTTAAAGTCATCTTTTTTACGGTTACTTAATAAACTCACATGATAGACCATTTCAAACTTTTTAACAACTTCCAAGTCAAACTACTCAAAACTAGTATTCTCCAGTTAGTGTGTTCTGCCAGAACAGAGACGATTTATATCATTAATTATAATGGAAATTATAACGGAAATTATAACGTTAAAAACTATAACGGAAATGCTTCATCTTTTTACGTATTGCTGAAAGGATTTTGGGCTACTTATAATGATGATAATATCTTGCGCATTATATTAAGTTTTGAATAAAGAAAAAAATAAAAGAATAATTATTACTGATACTATAAAAAATATACTGATAGTATCTTATATTACATTAAATATAATCCTGTCACATGTAACTGTTGCAAAATATAATTATCCTGTAATATAGTGATTATAATATATGTAAATGTTACCCCAATGCTGTAAGTTTATATGAAGTACCTAGTTCAAAAAGTACTCGAAACACGCACTGTATAACTCGATAAGGGTAAGTATGCAGATTTTTTCTTGCGTACGGGTTTCCTACGTATATTTGATTACCAATGCCACGAGAGGTTCAAAGGATATTATACGAAAATACCTTTATGCAAACCGTTACTTACCTGAATAATTTAATAATATTGGATAAAGATTTTGACAAAGAATTGCGGAAATATTTTACATAAAATTTTCATATTAAAAATATAAAAAGGTTTTTTACGTATTTTCTATATTATAATGGAATTTATATTATAAGTAAAACTATGTCAAAATATCAGATATTACATATTGTCACTGTTCCGGCAGAAGACACTGATTCGAAAAAATGACATATTGAGTTAGTTATACCAAAATGTTCCTTATTTCAAACATTACCGTCTGGAAACTTTCTTAATAAATAAACAGTCTTTATTTTAAAGTCATCCTTTTTACAATTACTTAATAAACTCACGTGATAGACCATTTCAAACATTTTAACAACTTCACAGTCAAATTACTCAAAACTAGTATTCTCCAGTTAGTGTGTTCTGCCAGAACAGAGACGATATATACTAAATGTTACACGTATATTAGTGTAGCGAAGATTGTTTTTTATCTAAGTAAAATAAAACGTAAATGTAAGGTAATATTAATACAATCTTCGGCAATGATCAATCTAAATAAGTGGTCAGCAAACTTTCTCAGAATTATGGACCATTTGCAAATTTTAGTAATTAATTTATGAAAAAAAAAACATTTTTATAAATAATTAGCATGTGCCTTAAGACTAGAATTTAGAAAAATTCCGACATTCTATAGAAATCAAGGTTAGTAGGTATGTATCATTAGTACCTTGATTTAAAGTATAAAAGCTTATTTCCAATATTAATACAATTCTAAAAACGCTTCAGTTTATGAGTATTAGTTAATTTCGTCGTAACTAGGCAAAGTGCATAAATTGGTGAAAGCACATTACACGGAATTCGATGGAATCAGATTATTTAAAGACATCGACTACCTCATGGAATAACACACTAACTCTAAATTATCAACTTTTCAGGAGAGCAAAAAAACCATTCAAAAAAATGTGTAGCAAAAGCCGTTTATTATGTGCAAATATTATTTAAATTATAATTTAAATATTTAAATAGAGTATCATTTAAGCATACAATTAACTTTTGCAAGACATAATTTTGGGAAATAATACCCTAAATGTGTTTTTCCACGTTAAGTTTGACAACTAAAATATTACATCTAGATTTGGTGTGATTTTTCCCGTTTATATATTTTTAGAGGGTGTACATATCTATACTTGATGTGTTTTTCCACGTAATTTTTTTTTTTCATAAAAAAAGTACCACGTAACTTGAGATGGTGTTTTTTTCCATGCTAATTCTGAAAGATAATCTTAAATATCTCGACTTAGAGAGATTTTTGTTTTTAATTTTACGGGGAATGACATACTATGTGCTCTTAGTGTTTTCTCTCTCGATGATATTTGATTAAACCAAAAATAGGTTTAGATATTCTGATGGAATATGAGGAGATTTTTTAATTAAACAATATTTTATCGCAATAAACTGTATTTTAACCATTCAGTCAGTTTCAGGAAATTGTTTTACAGAACATAATATTATAGTAAAATAATTGCAAAAGTTACTTAATGAATATTCCACTCAACATAATAATGATTGATAGTATAAATTAAGAAATTACAGGATAGTTTGTTACCTATATATTTTACGTAAATTACGTTGCAACATTGTCAAGTAAATAGGTACCTACATGGATAATTATAAACGTTATGTAAATTAAACTTTTTTAAATTAAGTTTAGGAAAACTATCAACTAATATACAACTGTATTCTTAAAATTAGATTTAAAATATGTAAAAATAGTACTTATAAGACTTCTATACTTCTATGCAGCTACTTATTTCTATCGCACCTCACTTAGCTGTTTGTAGATGCCAAAGATAACAATTAATAGCCATCCTATCATGAACAGTGAGATTATAGATGGCATATTATTTTCCCTTATAATGAAAGACTCGTACTTCACTTTGTGACACAGTTAAAACTTTTGCAAATCAAAACATGCTGTAACAGCTGTAATGTGATTTTCTTTTGCACGATTTATATCACCCTGATTCATTTCTCTCGAACGTTCTGTAAATAATAAATGTTGCTGATAATCACTTTATTTTTTATTAAATATTTAATTTACTCAATTATTGTTTCCGTTCCTGTTCAGACGAAGAAATACGAGAAAAATATGCCTTTATATTGGCGTTCAGTAGCAATTGGAAATTGATATTATTTTGATCCAAACCATATGCTATATTGGGGAAACATTTTCACCATATTCAAATTCTCGTCTAAATATTCTTTTTGGCTATTTTTTCTAACATAGTGGGATTCTTTTCTTATAAAATATATTATTAACATGTTTAATTACACTATTTTTGCTTCATGCGCATGAGAACGGTTGTTGTGTCTGCCTTGACTATACAATAGCAATTCTGACTCTTAATTTTTTTTAAAAGCACTCCCCACCCACATATTTGAAATTGAAAGTGTTTGTAAAAACATAGTTTTACATACTTTTATTATTTCGTTATTGCATGACAAACCATAAATAAGTGCTTTTAAACGTCTTAGAGAAGCTGGTAGTTTTTGGATTTTCTTTTGCACTGACTTGTCATATCCTAAGATGTAATCCCATTGTTTCTCATGATTGCCAATAATACAAAATGAATCAAAACTAACTTGACGTTCGGATTCAATCATTTTTGGGCACTTATTTGAATTGGCAAGAATTTTTACACAGTGCTTCCATGGTATTCAAATATTCTTATATTCATTCACATATTCTTCACCTGCATTGAATGCTTTTTTGGCTTTCTTCCTTTTACACAAGTCTTACATTACAGCTCTCTTCTTTTTCTCGATTCAGGTGTGTCAATTTATAGTGGAAATAATTTGAACAGATGCACTAAGTAGGGACAACGTCATGTCTGATGACGTGATGTCTACAAGTGCATTTATGTTTAAAGGTGGCAAAGTACTGACAGAAATATACTGTTATTTATTATGATCTGAAATAGAGCGATATATTTCATTCTGTGTAAGATCTGCTGGAGATTTCGTAATTTCTTCGATCAAATCATCAATCATTCCCAAATCTCCTCCAAATTTTTGCGTCATATATGGCACACTGGAAGAACAACTAAAACCCAACAATCCAGGATCACTAGGACTATTCGGAGTCTTCAGATGGGGATAAAATCAACCTGTTTATCATCGTGGACTATCCAATTTTCACCCAAACATGCAATTAACCTTTTAGACTTTTTTTACTACCATATTTATCATAAAAGTATAGTAAAAAGGTCAACACATATGCAAAAATAGGCAAGTATTACCTTATTTACTTATCACAAGTCGTCATGGAATCAATACAAGAAGAATAATTATTTTAGGTTGTAAATTGGAAACTAATGGTGCAAATATGCATTTATATGATGCTTACTAATGATAGGAAGAGAGAAGTTATAGTTTATATTACGAAATACAGAATATTATAAACATTGAAAATCCTGTAGGAGCCAATAGTAGGTACAGACAGAATATTTAAGGTTGAATCATTTATAATTATAACCTAAAAATGTGTTGTCTGAAGGAGATTTATTTTTTTATTGTTTCCATCCTTTATTTTATTAGTCTCTAGAGCTTATTGTAATATTCGCCGAGATCTAGTTGGGGACATATTAATTAAATGGAATAGTTCATAACTTAAATCCATTAGAATTTAAATTCAAATTCCAATAGTACCCACCATAGGCCGATAGTATTAATAATAATATTAAAATTAGTCATTTGTACACAATAACAAAAATAATACATTTTTACTGTCACAAAAGCAATTTGTGATAATGAAAGTAGGTGCGATTCATTACAAAGGATAATGATTTTTCAATACAGTGTTGTTATATGTTGATAAAGGCGAGATTTGAAGGTGAAAGTTGAATTAGTGTCATATTCCACGGTGAAAACATAGTTATATGATACACTAAAATGATTTGTGTAGGGAGCATGTATATTTTTTCCGAGTAATAACACACCAACTACAAGTGGATTATTATTCCATGTAATTGAGGATTTTACAAAAAATGTTATATAATCATAACTCTACTTACGAGTATTATTTTAAACAGTATTTTGGGTGTTTTTCGAGAAAAAAATCCAAAAAAAAATTGGATGGTGTGGTATTTTTTTCTATGCAACAATAGCTCAAAAAACATAAAACACACTATTTCGAATTGGTGTGTTATTACATGAGGCAGTCGACATTTTCTAAAAGGTACATTATATACACGATGGCCGCCCGGTTTAAGCGTCGGCCTATAGTATCGTGGGTCCCCAGATTCGAATTCGGAATCTGAAAAATACATATATTGTTTTTCAATTTGTGTATGAGTGAGACCATGGACCTAATAGGTTGAGCAAGTGGCCAACATCCACTTTTCGTAAAAACAAAAATCTTTTAATACACACTTCCACCCCGTGGAGGCCCATTTATTATGATCTTGTTAGGTTAGGATCGGACATGGTCAAAAAAAAATATTTTTGAGGTTATTCCAAATTGTTTATTTTTAATAACGTATGTTACATTCTTAAAACATGTAAATTATTCGTTGAATAAAAATAATTGTTTATACTTAGGTATATTTATTAATGCCCACGGTGGCGCCGCGGCTTACGCGTTGGACTATAACGCCGTGGGTCCCAGGTTCGAATCCTGGGTCTAATAAGTACACATATTGTTTTTCAATTTGTGTGAATGAAAGTGTTATGGATCTAATAGGTTGAGCAAGTGGCTGACATCAATTTCTCGAAAAAACAAAATCTGTTAATACAACCCTCTACTCTGTGGAGGCACATACGATCCTATGAGGATCGGACATGGTCGAAAAAAAAATATTTATTAAGATGAAAACAATTGATAAAATTTTATATAAAATAATTTAGATTTATATCGACAATTTGGAAGTTTCTTCTTCCCAATAAATTAAAGCATCATAGCATTGAACCAAAATACTGATAAGCACTACAACTTTCAGAGGACAGCAATAGTTCTTGGGGTGAATTCCAGCGTACCTGCGATTCCTCCAAACGTCCAGGCAGCAAATATTCGACCTTCTCCACGAGGGCGAAAAAGGGGGAAGGGGCACTAAAACAATAAACGCAATAAAAACGAAATTTATTTATTTTTCCCCTAGCCGTGGGGGGCCCCTGTCCGCCCGGCGTACTTTATAGTCCGTAGCATAACTTTGTGCAAGGCTAGGTGGTGCGGAAAATTATGCGTATTGTTATAAATCCGGCGAATAAATAACGCAAAAAGGCTTTGCGTGCATTCTAACCAAAACCTTGAATCATTTTAAAAGGAGACCTTTGTAAATCCACCTATACACACGTGAAAATAAATCCTGCGCTCATGAAACAGAAAATGATATCCAAAATGTAACAGCAGACATTGTATGGAATCATGATTTCATTTAAATAATAAACATACCATACAAGAAATAATGTTTTTCTTCTATTAATATAATTTAAATAAATATAATATGTAGTAGTGCAATGCAGGTTTTATAAAAAGTTGCAATATAATAAATGACCACACATATTTTGTGTAACGGTGTATTATTTTAGGTTACAAACCCCAGCTAGATGTATTTTTAGATTGAATACTTAAATTTCCGCATATACAAGTAATATTTACATAATATAAATTATTTAAAATAAATTTGAAAATATTTGTAATAATTTATTAAGAGCATAGGTACTTCAGTGAAACGGCAAATACTTTTCCACTATAGGTGCGACGAAATTTCGGACTGGCTGCCAATCGGAGAGCAAAAGTCGAGCTGTTTTTTTTGTGATGGCGTCGTGGGAATTAATTCTTAAATCGTGTAAAGATGACTAAAAAACGTTACCCGTTTCCTAAAAAAAAAACATGTTAATGAATATATTATTATTATCACAAATAAAACAATAAACATAACACTAAATGGACGCATGTTGAATTTTTATGACAAATTATGTTTTGTTCTGCACGCGTCGTTTACACATTCTTCGCGTTGCGCAGTCACGATCATTTTAGACCGTGCCCCAGATGAAGTACAGCCTTAAGATACTTTCAAATTTTTTTCATTTATTGTCCGACAACAAGAAATCGGCTTTAGACTTCAAAATTAAAATGTGAATTTTTGCGAAAATTACATACTTATAATTATTATACTATATTTTATAATTACTGAAATTTTCTTCTTTTTATAAATTATCATATTATAAGTATTGATAGATATGGATTTACGTTGGGCGTTGATTTACACTTTTCCACTTATTAAAAACACTGATTCAGGGACATTAAGTATATTTCGCTCGACAAGTAACAATTAATTATTAATAACATTATTTTGTAAACGCACGCTTTGGCGCGAAAAGGTGGCAAGTTGTATTTTTAGAGGCGACGTTCGAGGCTCGGGGTAGGTTACCGACTGCTCGTACCGTACCTACTCTCGATCCTTCGTCCGCCCAGAAAACAGATAACGGTAACTTTCTTTTTGTTTGTTTCGCTGTGCATCCTGGTCGAACCTTGACTCATTTACAGTTACAATAATATCATTATACTCCCAACTCTGTCGATTGGAACATTTTTGATGGGGGATTTAGGCATTATGATATTTGGTATCAGTACGTACCATCAAGTAAACGCTGAGTCACTTGAAAAGATTTTCTTGTATTATTTATATTAAACAAATCCAATGTATGTGTCAATACGCGAGCTTTGATGGAAGCTTTCGTTTTGCGAGCGCATCAGATTTTCGCGTATTATTTCGAATGTGTGTGTAAACAGAGCGCCGCAGATAATGCGAAAGTTTCCACTCGGTGTTATCATTTCGAAATTGCAAATACGATAGCTGGCAAGTAAATACATAGTGAGAGGAGGCAAAGCTTTAAGCTTTTCGCCTACTTCGGAACGAATCCTGCCGTTTTGCACGCGCGTGGTTTTCACCCGAGAAAAGCTCACTAGTCTGTTCGTTTGAAACAAAATAGAATACTCAAAAATACTCTAATATTTAACGGTTTAATAGTATGCTTTCTACTACATCTAAATAAATTACAAAAATTATAATTAAGTATGATATTTTATGACCATACCTACGAAAGCTCAATTCGATATTGATGAAAATATTTTAAATTATGCATTTTTTATATTTTTATTTAAATCTATGTTTTTTAGTCTTTATGTTAGAAAAAAAACAATTGCACGGAGATAGTGAAATATTTTTTTATTATTATGAGGGTAAAACAAAGTTATAATTAAACATACATAATTTGAAAATATCTCAAGCATAATATTATATCCACTAGAAAAATAATACGACACCCTAACTAACTGTCGGATTTGCACAAGTGTGTTTTTCCAATTAAACTACGGGTATCCTAATAAATTACGATAAATTCCACCAGTCGTTCTTACATGAAATGTTTATTGCGTTACAATATTGGCTATCGATTTTTGTATATTAAATTAAATACATTAATAATTACTAACCGACGTCACGGATCACCCAAATATTCAGTTTTTTACGTACATGCACTTGATAATAATTATTTAATAAACTATTTATTTTATTCAACGAATACCTAATTCAAAAAGTTTGAGAATGTAACATTCAATACATTGGATATAACAATTTACTCAAAATATGGTATTACGAGTAAAAGAAACCATTCAACGAATGCATATTTTAAAATATTAAAAAAAGACTGTATGTATATCATGTGTTTTCAATAATAAACATCTAACATTCTTAAGTTTTGTGTATATTACTCAGTATTGAATAATAATTAAGAAATTCATGTTTAATAAATAATTATTTGCATGTGCAAAAGAGGCCTAATTCACTCCTGTAGCTAGTCATAAATCATTTATATATATTGTGTATATTGCATTATTTTTCTGATGTCGAAACACTTGATTTGTATGTCTGTATTTAATGCAGTTATTGAAGATGAATTGACAGGTTAAAATTATAAGATAAAAAGAACTTTTTATGTACCTACCACGTTTTTAAATTTTCTGTTGAATCATATAAACTTGATTATTTTATGTATTAATAAAAACTTTTTATTGTACTTGATAGAAATACTGAATAAATATTATAGGATATTGAAACGTCATTTTGACATTTCATATTGATTTCCATAGTAATGCACGTATATATTAATAATTTAGTTGCTAGGAGCCCCTTAGCAACCGACAATAATAACTTTCCATACAAAACAGAATTAACTGAAAATTAATTCAATTCTGCTTAAAAATGGCTAAAAGTATTAAAAGAATGCATTGTCGTCGTGTTCTGATATATTCTAAATGTTTAAAATGTCAAGCTAATCGGAAAGTTAGTTAAAAACCTTCAATTGTCAAATACAAATCATGGACAAACAAGAAAAAAAATGTACTGGACACACAAGAAAAAATCTGTACCGGACAAACAAGAATACGAGCTAATAAAAACGTGGTAAAATATAACTACTCACTTGGAAAATGAATGATGTAAATTTAAATTCTACGCGATACCTATACGAAGCGCCTAGTTTCAAAAGCCCCTAAAACGATTTTAGGTAGTTCTGAGAAAAATGAGAAAAACGACTTTAGGTAGTTTTGAGAAAAATGAAGAAAAATCATATCTATTAAACATGTGAACTGTATTTATTTATTTTTTAATCCATTACATTCTTAAGAGTATTTTGGCTTTCCATTTTAGGGGTATTTGAAAAGCACACCCAACCATTTTAGCATGTTTTGAAATTTACCCTGATTTTTGATCATACGTTTTGACGGTTTTTGGCGTTTTTGAAAGATTAATCTTAACCACCATATAGGTAACAAAAATATCCATTTAAATATATATCTAACTCAAAAATTTTTAAAAACCGTTTTAGGGGCTTTTGAAACTAGGCGCTTCATATTTTGTCAGAGTTTAACAGTCAAGAATAAGAGAAATATCGCCTAAAATATTGTATGGTCATTTTTTCAATCTTATAGATGAAAGCATATTGTGAATAGAGTCTACTTCTCTATTCGCTAACGATGTCAAATATTTAGTCAAAGGATATAGCTTCAAAACCCACTTTTGTCTCTGTTAAACGGATGCGCCGTCTCGCTCCCCCTCGCTAAGTAAGTGAGGTTTGTATGATGTATGCATACATAATGAATATTTTAGCAGGGCCTAATCGTATGAAGGGTTAAAGTGAAAGTCTGAAATGAAGGGAGGAAATGCGACAACAGTGGCGTAAATAATACATTTAGTTTCACCTTTAAATAAATATTAGTATTAGAGCTACCACTTATCTTAATAAGAGTAACTAAATGATTAGAACATGTTCCCAATTGGTTGGTCACCACGGACCATGGTTATAAACTATGTTGAAAAATATGCTAAGTTTATTTTTAGAAGATATTTACTTAATATAAAAATAAACATTGCTTATCTTATTATTCATACTTCAACAAAAAGAGTCAATTGTCAATAATTGTGTGTCAAAACCAATGACAATAATATGGATGAATCATCTGCAAAAGAAAATGATACTCACTTTATTGTCGGATCTGCCGAATGGCATAATCTGTTCTAACGCCATTACAATAAAGGTGATATTGCTATAAATTCCTGATGCTTTCTGTTAGGTCTGCCGAATGGTTCGGTTCGAATGGGTTCGCTCAAATGAACATTGACATTAGAAACACTGCTCTAACGCCATCACAATAAAGATCATATTGCTATAAATTCCCGATGCGTGATATCGCATAATGGAAATTGCGTGACGTTTACCTATACATGCGAATGCGCAAATTTACTTGCTAGCTACTGTATTGAGTGCGTCGTCCATTAATAATGTTATTGGTCAAAACATGGTTTGATAAGTCATTTTGGAATAGTTTCTTTTGATGACAGTGATTGAATTATTGTAAATAATAATATTCATTGTATTTAATTTTTATACAAATTGTACAAACTAAATCTCCATCTTGTGTCATTTTTCCAAATTTTATTTAGGTATGGTCCCAATATTGAAGCTCAATTTGATAAAAATAAAAGGGATTTCAAGTTATACACATTTATATTTTTATAAAAATCAATGTTTTTTAAAATAGATATAAAAAATATTAAAACTATGAATTTGTCAAAAATCTCTTAGGCGATGCTTTGACAACTTAATAAAATAAATTTTAATAAAAAATATGACCATTAAATATATGTAATAATAAGATGCGGTCCGATTCAACGAATTCATATTTTATTACATTTTTTACAATTATAAGTTTATCTTTGACTTGAATTTAAAAAAAATCTTTTTCATGTTTTCAGATACATATTTATTAATTTAATACAGTTGAAATTGTAAATTATCAAAAAATGTCTCAAATTGCAAGCTTCGTATTATTCCACTAGCTGCCCCTTTTAGAAAGGCTGAGTAAAGGCTTCACATTAAGCGTCGGCCTATAACGTCGTGGGTCCCAGGTTCGAATCCTGGGTCTGGCAAGTACATATTATATTGCTATTCAATTGGTGTATGAGTCAGAGTATGGACCTAATAGCTTGAGCAAGTGGCTGACATCCATTTCTCGTAAAAACAAAATCTGTTAATACAAACCTCCACTCTGTGAAGGTCCATAATATGATTCTATTAGAATCGGACACGGTTGAAAGAAAAAAGAAAGAAGATAAGGTCTTCTGCATTTAAATTATTTTATTCCGTTAAAAAATAATACTGAAATTAAAATGCACGCCACTTTTAAAAGGAAATGATATCTTGACTTAAAAGGGGATAGGTAAGAACGCATAATGTGTTCTCATAGGGAAAAAAGACACCTGGCTTTTAAGAGCTATAGATGTTATTTTGCATAAATTACTAAGATGTTTTTCTTAAAATGTACATAGGTATAATTAAACATTATCTTTTCATTGAAACTATTTTCCTATGAATATTATTATTACTGAAAGCACTCTTCTTATAAAATGTGACAAAATATTATCGTCTACGTATTTAAAATTAATATTTGTTTAACTTCATATTAATAAATCCTCATTCTTTTTTCATATATAATATTATTATAATTTTAAATATATATAATAAAATTTTTATCAAAATACGATCATTTTTAGCTATCTACTTTTGTGTCAGTAATTAGAGCACCTAATTAATATTTTGATTTAAAAACACAAAAGCCGATTATTTAAGGCTATACCTCAGTTGAGGCATGGACTAAAAAGATCGTGGATAGGTAAATATAATTTGGTGAACGAAATATAATTTGTTACATAAATCCAACATGCGTCCATTTAATGTTCTGTTTATTGTTCTATTAGTAACAATAATAATATATTCATTGACATTTTTTCTTTTTCAAGTAAATATTATGTAACGTTTTTTAGTCATCTTTACACGATTTAAGAATTATTACCCCCGTCGCCATCACGAAACAAATTGACGTGCTCACAGCTCGACTTTTGCTCTCCGATTGCCAGTGAGTCCAAAATTTCGTCGCACCTATAGTTGAAAATTATTTGCCGTTTCACTGAAGTATGCTCTTAACGCTAACGATAAATTAACGCAATTTGATAACCATTTAAAAATTATATTATACATTACTAATTTATTTCATTGTAATTAGACAAAATGCTTGTGGTTAAATTAGTAAAGCACATTTGCGCAAATTTGGTAGATACGGTTTCAAGTCCCGTCGGGCTTTGTATTTCATTAAATTATTTGTTTCTAGTTATTATCTTTCACCTTCTTTTTCGGCAGAATCCGCCTTTTATTTGGAGCATATGGACACCACGCGTCTCCAAGAATTCCTGTTGTTTTCCAGTCGTCTTGCTTTGTTATACACTCTATAGATAGTATTAATTAGTGGCTTTCCAGATCACCGGAATCCGGTCAGCTAGAAAAACAGGCAAACCTGGTACAACGTCGCCTTTTCACTCCCAGTGTAATGAGAGGCTGCTTGATGCGTTCTCTTATATCCTTGTTGCTCATAATGTCACACTGTAACCGTCGCAAGCATCTATTTTCGAAGTTCAGTATACGGTTGCTCTGAGCCTTCGTTACATTGTAATGTGTCATGATTCGCTAACCGTAAAGCCTTTTAAAGTTTTCCCGGTTAGCTCAGTCGGTAGAGCATGAGACTCTTCTAGATATAACTGACATTTACAAATTATGTATGTTCAATATTAAGAATTTTATATTCTCAAATCTTGTGATTTATTCGTTAAGAAAAACATCTATGTCGCGTCAGGCCAAGGACGAGTTAACTCGCGGGTTCTTATAAACGTCATCACTTCTGAATAAACATTCTGTGTATATTTTCTTGACAATATTTATCATTTTAGTGTGAAAGTATTCACGATAAACTCAATAAACATGTTGTGTTAGTAAGTTTACACAAATATTTATAATTCTGTTCCTATTTCATATGTGTTAAGGGATTTATTTATTCTAAAAATAGCTGGTCTACAAGTGTCCACCTAGTAACAATTGGCTGACAGTAATAAGGTTATGAATGAATCCTTCGTATTGAATTTTTTTTATAAAAATTCGCTTTAAAAAAATCAGTTTGAAAAGGTTCATAATTTTTTGTCTGTTTAGTGAGGACACAAAACTGAATTATGCTCAATAGTTCGGGCTAGTCAAAGACTGAATTAACAGTTTTTAATATAACCAAAATATCAGTTGTATGTCACTTAGTTGTATTTTATATTGTGTTAAAATTAACAATTTAAACGGTTAATTACATTCAAAATTTAAAAAAATAACTTCAGTAAATTAAACGATTGCATTTTATTTTTCAAATTGGTCGATTTAAGATGCCAAATTGCCGTGGCAATCTGTAACATTTTTTCAAAAGGAAGACTATAGAATAGAATACGAAAATACTTTCTTTGCGTGAGTCTGACTTATTTTCAGAGCAAAAGAGCATGTATTTTGCGGCGAATGTCATTTCTATTCAAACCGTGTCTTTATGGAATGCACGCGGTAGAGAAGATATGGAAATTTTCAACCCCCCCGTGTCATATGCTCTCCTTGTTTTACTCTTAGCCGTATTGTACGTGAATAATAAAACCGCACACTTTAGATTTTCCCATTGGCAAGCGTTTCTCTTAGGAAAATATGTACGTACACAACGGCGGAAAGTAAAAATTAAATGAAACATTCTTGGGGAATTTGTAAGCGGTTGTGTAAATTTATATTAAAAATGAATGAGTAAATATGAGAAGAATAATAAATGAATCGTAACTTATGAGTTACCAATTTAGATATATTATCTAAATCACAAAGATACCCGGTTTCGCCAATTATATCCGCATTCGTCCTTTCTTTCCACCAGCCTCAAATCCACAATTATTATTACAAGACCACCAGTCATGGATTACGCAAGTTAAGCTTAGTTACTTCAAGATAGTCGACGCGCGTAGGCTTGTTAAAACTATCGCGCTCTATCTGACACGATACGAATGAGGAAGCTTTAATAACAGAGTGACTCAAAACACATATGTTCGACCTTCGTTGTGCTAAATGTTGAGTGAACGTCGCGTCTATCATCCATCCTGAACTTATCATCATCATTCATTCCAAAACCAAGTGAAACCGTGAGAGTGACATTCCAAACCATCCGTTTACCAGTGGGTGAGTACGTAAACACCGGACCGGTTCCAGCGCGCGCCAGCCATCTCAACATAAAGTTCAGTGTCTGGCATCCTGTGTAGACCCCTTCTCCTACATCTGTAATCCACCAGTACCTAAAAATTACAGTCCACTGCTAAAAGCGCCACCAATACCAATTTATAATATAAATAGACAAAAATGATAAACCGGTGAAAGATCTTCTACCAAAAAAAATACTTAATGGAAATAGCTTTCGTCCAAAATATAGTTTTCAATTGTTCAACATGGCTGTGGATAGTGACCACCCTGTAATATAGTCATCTTATTTTATACTACAACTCTCCTTCCCTCAAGGTTTTCTGATAATTACAGGACAAAGTGAAACTACTGTAAACTCTTTTTCCTCCTATTTTGCTTCCCAAAACGATCAGTCTCTCCATAATCTAGTCTGCGCCAAATATTATCTCAAAAAAACTTTAAAATGCGTCTCAGGTTATTACCTTCAGAGCCTTATCTGACTACCTATTTCCTTATCTGACATCTCTGAGTGCTCTGTCCAGGAAATACAAAGTATTTGACGACAATAACACACCTTGAATCAATCTATTTATCCCTTACCCTTAAAATATACTACTCAACTTTTTACAAAAGTATGGACAATGGTTTGGATAAGTCTAATTTTTGTGACGGTTAAAATTCCTCGAACTTTCATATTATCGTCACCTCAATACTATAACTAAAGAACTCAGATTTGGTCATTGTTGGTTAAATGAAATTTGAACTTTACTTGGATAACATAAATTTAGGCTATAATTATTATTGAAAATAAAATGGAAAATTGTATTTATTTGTCTAATAATTGAGAATAATTAATTAATAATGTTCAATTTTATAAAAAATATTGTAGATATTATACTATTTTTTTTATTTAATGCATGTAATGGTTTTAAAGTTATCATATATTTTCGATTACAAAATTAATACAGTTTCCTTTAATTTTGACTTAGTAATGACTTTGACTTAGTTTTATAATTTTGTGGAGAAGGAAATGTAGAATCATATTCAATAGCTATCTCAAAAATAGTGAAAATCACAAGTTATCTAGTTCTAGTATTGAGGTAACGATATAGTGGTAAGACGTGTCATCACATTTTTTGTAATCTGCGTTGGTACATTTTTTCCGCTTTCGCTTTATCTGCTAATAGTCTTATACAGTTAGCATTAGTATAAAATATCAACAATAAAAGAAAGACAAAAAAAAAAGTGCCTTGTTGGGCCAATTATGGTCGCCCTCATCCTTATATTTCCTTCCTACCTCAAATCCTCAGTATTGTAGTAAGTCCAGGCGCAACTCAGTTACGGATCAGCAGTCGACCGTTATTGAAAAACATTAAGTTACCTCAAGACAACGAGTCCATCTAGGCTTGTTACATCTAGACCGTCGTTAACGAGAAATATTCAAAGCGCACATACAGTCATTCATAAACTGTACTCTTATAAACACTCATAACCTGAACCATTTTTGACCGCCAAGTGCCGCGCACCAGGTGATCCAATAAAAATACAGCACGAGAGTGATAGGGCGACCAGAAGTGACAGCTAGACCATGGAGCCAGCCTCAATAGCATAAAAGGTCGGTGCCTGGTATTTTACACATAACCCCTTTAGCACCCAAATCATTCCGTCACAATTTACAGTAGGTACCTACACTGAAAAGCGCGGCCAGTACATTAATCTGTAAATTAAAATGAGAATGTTAAGATGTTGTGTTTTAAATTTAATTTTTAGAGGGGAGATGGATAAAATCTTTAAAAAATGAAGTTTTTAAATTGTAGCTAGAATTGTTTATATTAGTTGGAAGAAAAAAAGTTTCTAACACTAAGGTGATAGCGATGAATCGAGAAAGGCATAATCAAATAAATTCAAATTGGAAAATTAACTTTGACTACGTGATGCGATATTCTGATTCGGCATCTTGTTAATTTTAAGGTGCAATTTTGGGATAGAAACGCTCTAACAGAAGTAGAATTCTTTATTTAAAAATATTGGTTTAAAGTTAACTTGTGTATTTTAGAACAGTAGTAAAAAAATTATTGCTGAGGTCTAGTAATGCATAAAGATTAAAAGACAAAAATATTAATTGTAATGTAGTATAAATTAAAAAAAAAAAGTATAAATTATTGTAGCTTAAAAACGATATCAGATAACAATTCTAGCCAACAATTTAATGTGTAAGTGAGGTCACAATACATTAATTTATAAACCTATAATAATTGTTTCACAGCTACTACTATATCACTCCGCCTACCATCGTGATATATTAAAACATTTTAATTCAAAACACTGTCATGATTTCCATGTTATTATGTATTTGTTATTTTAAAGTAGCATATTGTTTGAATTATTTACTTTTTAAGTTTCTTTAGTGAATTGGTTAAATTAATATTTATTTTTTTATTGAAAAGTGTACTAATGTTTATAGTATAGAGTAAATAAAATTACTTTCTGCTATTACAACCATACAAACAGTACTACATTAGTCAGCTAAAATCAGCAAATATCATCATTTTATATTAAGATAGCTTTAATAACTTACAAGCTTTCGGATCGGAAATTGTTAAGCGAAGCTTAAACAAAGTTGGGCGTTAGCCTTGGTTGTACAAATAAGTGAGGTTTTCTGATAAATAATGCTAACCTGTAAACGCCTTTTCAGTTTGTTTTTTAATAAAAAAAAACTTATATTAGAATAGCATGTTTCATAATACTTCCTCTTCTTTGGGCAATACTATATTATATTATGAACCAATTAAAGGCTTTTTAGTTTCTTAAACAGTTTTTATACAACGTTTTTATATACGGTTTTTTGTGTTTTATAATAAATATTATATATATATTATATATATATATATATATTATAGTACTCAAATATTTGACTTTCGTAAAGAAATGCGCATACATTCTCGAATTTAGAAGGCTCACTAAAACATTTAAATATTAAAAAAATATTATTTGTATATTGACCACTTCTTTAACAACTTTCTAACATTATAGATAATACTGATTGGAGTATTTTCTTTAGAATTTTTAGCTATACGCGTTTACAGCATATAAAATTGGTGACATTATAAGATTTATATTTTTATAGTTTTTTAAGTAATGTAGCAATTATAGAGATCTATCAGACGGATCTTCTTATGTTTTTAACATAACGTAATGCTTTTTTATGGCACCCTCATAGTCATGCGTATGGCGCAGGCCTTTCATCCAAGGGCTTCGGGGTCGATTCCTAGTGAGATCAAAATGTTTATGTGAAATTCGCAAAGCCTTGTTTCACTTGTTCACTAATTACACTACTGTTTCAATATGCTACTGTCATTAGACCTTATGGCGTGATGTAGTGTGAAAAATTGTGTATATAATATATATTATTACTCTAAATTTTGTGTATATAATAATGTTACTGCCAAAAGTTGGTTAGTCTCCAAATGGAGTTAAATGGAGTTACACGTTATGAAGTAATATTTTTTTTTTAGAATTATTAATAACCATGTCCATGTTTTTTCGTACAAGATGGTTGTTAGTAATTTTGAACAATCACAAACACCCAGGCTTTGAGAAAAACACATAAATATTGTGTCCTCACCGGGAATCGAATCCAGAACTCTCGGGCGATGGGCCAGCGCCTTACCCACTGCACCACGAGAGCCGCCTTAAAAAGTAATAATTATTACAATTTGTAGTTTGATTTTTCGTCTAAAATCAGGCATAATGCTAATTTATTTGTGGTTTATGCGCATGTTCTATAATATATCAGATGGTCCAATTTTTTTAGCATACATATTTATATTATAATATATATATACACATAATAAATTATTAACTCAAAATACCTCAATTATCTACTTAAATTACAGACCCAAAATATTTTAATATTTTTATTCTGTATGGGTAGGCAGATAAGTATTAGTCAGTTATCAATTCTCTGATGCCATGAAATTTCACGTGCATCAACAAAAAAAATCTTGTTTTTTTAATTTTTTGAAAAATAGTCGGTCGCAATTGGGTTAATGCTTCCAGATGTTATACCAAATCCTATACCGCATGTAATCTTCGAATACAACTCGATTCGTTGATAGCTAAGTACAAAATATGTAGCAACTTCTTTATGTTATTTTCAAAGATTAATATTATAATCCGTATTAAAGAGCACTTTTAATCATAACTTTACACTTATATTATAAATCTCGTAAAATATATTATTATTTAAGTGTTAAGTTCGTGCAAAACATTGCTTTATCAAACAGATGGTAAGTTTTTAATCCTTTGAAAATAGAAAAGTTGAGATTCATAAGGTAAAAAAATTTAATAGCACTTCAAAGCTTTTCTAATCAAATCATGGCCAGTTAGTCGAATATTTTTGTAAAATTAAAATTTTTAACAGTTACATTCTTTCAGGCAGTTATTTTTAACTGTTTTAAACTTATATTCATTCACTCGTATAGCGGTAGGATTGTAAGTGATGTGATCTAAATATACATTATGAAAAACACAGTCACAATACTACAACATGCAGCTGTGGGTCTATTCTATACTTATCGACCGCTAAAGTGATAAAATGATAAATATTATCAAACTTAGGGTAGGTTTGTATCAAAATATTAGCACTTATTGTAACAATTACACGAAGTTGGTTTTTATTGTTGCAATAAGTGCTATATTTTAACAGCACCTATCTTGCCGCTGTTAAAATATCGCACTTATTGCAACAATAAAAACCAACTTCGTGTAATTGTTACAATAAGTGATAATATTTTGATACAAACCTACCCTAAGTTTGATACTATTTATCACATTAGTGTTCGATAAGTATAGAATAGACCCACAGGTATCTTTTTATCACGTATTTACGTGTAGTGAGTATTGTTGTACGGCACAGTGGTGTCTCCAAAGGATTTGATCATTTGTATCAAAATTGATAAAATCATCCAGTGATAGTCAAGTTGATACTAAAATGTAACTGGAAATACATTATTATTATCTTATACTTTTTTCATGATGACACGAAGAGACGCTTTACGTGGATGGGACACGTGCCGCTAAAGAGTGCAATACTTCGTACTCTTGTGGCTCAGCGTCAAGGATTCCGTCGCGTGGCCGACCCTCCCTCACCCTGAAGCGGTGATACAAAAGCGACCTACGTGCTGCAGGTCTGACATGGCGGGAAGCGCAAGAGTTGGCGATGGATCGAGAGAAGTGGCGCAAACTTTTGCTTGCCTCTATGCCTTAATGCTGGGTCATGATAAGGTGAAAGAAGAAGAAGAAGAAGATACTTTTTCAGGATTAATAAAAATAATAATAATAATACAATTATATGAAAATTGTATTATTTGATTTTAAATATATTTTTTAAATAATTATCAATATAATGTACACTCAGCGCTCGAAATGGAAGATTTTACGAACCGGAGCGCTAGACACTTTTCTGAAGAACAATACATAGTTAGAAGACATATTTATCAAATTTTATGTGTATTTCATAAAAATAAGTGTGTTATATTTTCTATTATATGACCTATCTAGCTCAGACAGTCAAATTATTTTTTCCACGAGACGGAGCGATAATTTTACCGATTTCACGAACAGGAACGGCGCTCCGTTGCTTTCCGGTCCATTTCGAGCCCTGTGTACACTACATTGAAACAATATTTTAAAACACTGCGTTTTTTAATTTTTCAGTCAGACAGAATCTCACAATTGGTCAGTAGTTGACCAATATTTATTACTTAGGAATACTTCATAAATCATGAAAACAGTAATTGTATCATATTATATTGTCCACTTGTCTTTTTCGCTGGTTGTCGGTTAATATTTACATGAGCTAAAGGATAGCAAATAATTTCATCTGTTGAGCATGAATATTTTCTGAATATACCATCGTAGTAACAAGAATTATTCTTTTGTACTCTTGTAGAAATATGATATTATTATTGGTATATTTTTAAGTACGAGTACCTAGATCAGTCATGGGATTCCACCTTCGCATCTTCTAACTAAATGAAGCATAAATATCAAGAAGATGAAAACCTGAACAATATAATATTATGGTTAAAGAAATCATAATATCATAATATTAATTGAAATGGAAGGAAATTTTTGGTAATTAATTTAATTTATGTGATCACAATCCTCTGAAGAGACTAAAAATTAATACAATTAGAGTTCTTATTTTACAACGTTTTTCTTAGCTCGTATTCTTATTTGTCCGGTGGTTCTTTGTCCGGTACAAATCTTCCAATCAATTTTTAACTAACTTTTAGAATATATCAGAACAGGATGCCAACGCATTTTTTTAAAACTTGTAGCCATCTTTAAGTAGAATTGAATTCATTTTCAGTTAATTCTGTTTTGTATGAAAAGTTATTTCGACACCATTATTGGCTGCTAGGGGTCTAGGGTTCTAGCAACTAAATTATTAATATATACGTGCGTTACTATGGAAATCAATATGACATGTCAAGTACAAAGTTTTTTAATCGTTTAAGCTAGTCAAGTCAAGTTTATATGGTTCAACAGAAAATTTAAAAACGTTGTGTCTAAAAAGTTCTTTTTATCTTGTAATTATTACTATTAAGGAGTAGGGAAAAGAAATAAAAAATTGACAAAATAACTTAACTGTTACGCTTATAGTAATTTTATCCGTAGAGCTTTCCATTCTACAGTATCCACTGTGTCACACACGTGCAACTTGCCGTAGCAGTGGCTGAATTCACAGCTCGATGTGCCTACCTCCAACTACCGATGCGCATATAACCACCGGCTAAACCACGTGGAAAGATGAACACGCAAACTAACATTACTAATGGTTGCACTTAACCACCGATGGCTATAAACAGAGCCATCGGTAGGTATGCTACATATTAAAATAAGATAGTATATACCATAGATACCCAACAGTTTGAATTTCCTGGTTCACATTGAGTGAAGAAGGCGAAACACGTAAAATGAATATTATTGTTAATTTTTATTGAAACTTTATTTGATTTTTCATTGTACAAAATTAAAGTGGTAGATAGATCCCTCAGTGTCAGTGTGGACATCCCACTCAAGATCTTAACCACATTGTCTGGCAATGTGATGCCTATGACCAGGAGAGAGAAGTGTTATTGAATAAGTTGGGAAAATGCAGGTTATACCCTCCTTTTACGATTAATTCATTCCTGGCAAAACCAAATATTTCAGTTATGAAAATTGTACATGAATTTCTCCAAAAATGTAACGTAAAGGTCTAGTGTATAGTGTAACAAAAATGTAATTCTGTATTATTAATAATGTAACTATTTACGCTTGTAGTTAAAACAATGTATGTATACTTTTGTAAACCATTGTAAAGCAGAATAGCCTTCCATTCAGAGAAGATCTCAATTGCTTCCAAATAAAGAAAAGAAAAAAAAATATCGTTGGAATACTTTGACCATATCATGCGGTAACCCAAAAGGTATCATCTTCTAGGTCATATTATTCAAGAGAATATTAATTCTGATAATTAAGACCTTGGAAAAAAAAAGAAACAGTACCAAAGAATCTCACACACTGGTTTGAGCTTAGCACTATTATTCCTGTTTAGAATAGCGACAGTCAGGGATAGATAACAAAAAATATCGCCGAAAATTTAAGAAATACAACTTTATATTATAGTTTATTTTGATTACCATACAAATAAAAGTAAAGAAGGAGACTTAAAACCAGTGGGATATAATAATATGATGTGGTTTTTTAAGAAAGTGGTTAGGCCAAATGTGGAGGCCGTCATTCTTTATGTCTCCACCTACCTCACATCCTTATTTATCATTGTTGCAAGACCAGGCGACTGGCAGTTAAGGGATATGAGACGACCGTTATTGCGAATAATATTCAGTTATTTCGAGTGATATCAAGAAAGCGGTCGCTGGCGGTCTTTTTATAGCTTAGCCATCGCTAACCACAGATTGACACAAAACGTATATGTTTGACCTTCGTTGCGCTAAATCTGATACGGTTTGAGCGAACGTCGCCGCTATCATCCCTCCTGAACTTGTCATCATTCGTCCCAAAACCCAAGTGAAACCGTGAGAGTGACATTCCGAACCGTCCGTTTACCAGTGCGTGAGTGCGTGAACACCAAACCGGGTTCAGCGCGCACCAGCCCTCGCAACATAAGCGGTCAATTATACTCCCTCCACCACCCTCCATGTCTGTACAGCCGTCGATTATGCACGGCCGCCTTCCACAGCGCTGTATTGCGATATAATGAATATTTAATTGCTCACATTTCATCCCGAACGGAGCCGCACGGGACCGATTATTTGAAACCATGCACCTCGGTGAGGTCAGTATCTGGCATCCTATTCAACTTCCTCCCCCTCGAACCGTAATCCACCAATCAGCATCTTAAAATTATTACAGTCGATTGCTAAAAGCGCCACCAGAAAGTAATCATCAGAATTTTGTGTTATTTCTAAGTTTCTCGTAATTAATTGCTGTGTGTTGCCAATTTTGTCATCCGTTTTTATTACATAACCATGTTGCACACGCCTGTCATACTACTACACCACGGGATAATGGAATTAAGAAACTCGCAAAAGCTTGGCCTCTCAATCGACGTTAAACAAAGAAGAAATGTTAATAACAGTCAACGTGGATAATTAAAAAAAATCGTAGCAATAGCCGCGGGATTTTTTCTACGGTGACAAGAAAAAAACACGTAAAGAGAGAAATTCTCGTGCGGGCAGGGACGGAAATGGCAATTTCGAAAACCCAAAACGAGCTTAAGGCGAAGTCTTCACTGAGCCTTTTTTAAAGAGGCACCTAGCGGAAAAATACGAAGCTTGCAATTTGAGACATTTTTTTGATAATTTACAATTTCAACTGTATTAATGAATAAATATGTATCTGAAAACATTAAAAATAAAAATATTTTTTATTTTAAGTCAAAGACAAACTTACAATTGTAAAAAATGTAATAAAATGTGAATTTGTTCTATCGGTCCGCACCCTATTATTACATATATTTTATGGTCATATTTATTATTAAAATTTAGTTTATTAAGTTTTCTAAGCATCACCTAAGCGATTTTTGACAAATTCATAGTTTTAATATTTTTTATATCTATTTTAAAAAACATCGATTTTTATAAAAAATATAAATGTGTATAACTTGAAATCCTTTTTATTTATATCAAATCAATTATTTTTATGAATATAAATAAAATATTTATATTAATATAAATAAAAAGGATTTCAAGTTATACACATTTATATTTTTTATAAAAATCGATGTTTTTTAAAATAGATATAAAAAATATTAAAACTATGAATTTGTCAAAAATCGCTTAGGTGATGCTTAGAAAACTTAATAAACTAAATTTTAATAATAAATATGATCATAAAATATATGTAATAATAGGGTGCGGACCGATAGAACAAATTCACATTTTATTACATTTTTTACAATTGTAAGTTTGTCTTTGACTTAAAATAAAAAATATTTTTATTTTTAATGTTTTCAGATACATATTTATTCATTAATACAGTTGAAATTGTAAATTATCAAAAAAATGTCTCAAATTGCAAGCTTCGTATTTATCCGCTAGGTGCCTCTTTAAAAAAGGCTCAGTGAAGACTTCGCCTTAACAGACAAAAGCTAGCTTACACGTCAGAGTGTAACTGCATTAACGTGGTGCCACCCCTGGGGGATTGTGTTTTTTAACATTGTTTGTCATCAAAAAATGGCCCTTGATAATACACAAGATAATATTCCTTATTTGACAGCCATTTTCACTGCGCAATCCCGGCCGGAAAAAAAAATCGCTGCGGACAGATATATAAACAATAGGAGTATTAATAACTTTGTTGTAAAATGTTCTCTAAATTTGGCCATCTAACGGTGAATTTAAAACCAAAATACATGTTTTTTTAACACATTCATAAGGCCGGTATTTAATTTATAAAAATAGATTCATTGGTCTTCAAACCATGCTATTGTTATAGTATCTTTTATTTAAAAAATAATGCAAATTTGACCTTTATTCAAATATTAAATATCAACGACTATATTATTATGACATCATCATCAGGGGCGCGACAACCCGGTGTGGGTCCTGGCCTCCTCCAACAGCTTCTTCCATCTGTCCCTATCCAGTGTGGCCGCTTTCCAATTTGGTACCCACAGAATACGGCAGTCACTGGCAGCTCCATCTAACCAGCGAATCTTTGGCCTCGCTCTTCTTCTACGTCATATTGGATTGCTGGTCATCACTCTCTTTGCCGGTTTATTGTCATTCATACGGTGCACATGACCTAGCCATCGCAGTCTCCCAATCTTAATTGATTGAACTGCGCTGCAATCTTCGTACAGCCCGTAGAGCTCGCATATTATTATGACAGCTGTTTCAAAATAATGGTCGGCGTGAAACTAACAAAGAAAATGATTGATGGTGAAACATGCAAAAATATATATGAAACGATATTATAATATAATAATCACCACAGAGATTATAAAGCTAGAAATTAAAGGCTGCCATTTTTTTTCTGATTCCCACCAAAATTGATATTATTTGTGTTTAGTATTGTTTGACAAATCATCATGAAAATATACGCAGTTTTACAGCGTAAACAAATTATTAAAATTTATAACAATACTGAATGAATGTATTAAAGCTACGTTTCGGACATTACGTAAAATTTATGGTCAAAATAATCGACCACAGAGTTAACTATTCGTAATTTAATTGCAAAATTTAAGTTAAATAATATTTTTTACGCCTGGGATTATCTCAGGGAAAGAGGCCCGCGACTGAAGTTGCCACGTACTTGTTTACAAAGACTTTTTAATAAAAAAGTGCTCATGGGAGAGATAAGCAGAGTGATCTAACAAAAATAAATGATTCTAATTATAAAATATACAGTAGCTACAAAAAACAAATCTAAAACATACAAATATAATATGTAAAAAACTCTTCACATCCGCAATACAACACCATATTGTTTTTAAATGCAATAAAATTTGTTTTTATGGCAACCAGGTCAGACGGCCCCATAGGCCCCAACAGCTGGTTGGACCAACTTAAACATTTTTTCCCATTCGGACCATATTCTTGAACATTTTCAAAGGATGTAGTTTGATACCTACCTACTACACAAATCTTTGACAAAATACGATGCCGGGCAGGACTCTTGGACATTTGGAGAGATCCTAGTGTGAGAAGTATCTTAGCACATACCATATAAGCAGATTGTCAATACTATCGCAATTCAACAAGAGCTTCAGGCTTTGCTAATTTCATCCTAATTACGTAAGACGCAGATATCTCTAATGGTAAAGCATTTATAGACCGGAATCCAGTAAATGTAGGTTCGAGTCCAGCTTGGTATTGTATTTTTTTCAAAGATTTTTTTGTAGTGGTTACGTTTTTGAGGTGTGTGTGTGTGATTATGTATGTGTTCATAATAATTTGAATTCAATCATAAACCCTAAGTAACCCAAAACCGATACATTATTTTAACTGTGTCCGAAAATTTGTAGATATACAATTGACCGTAGGACACTTCTTTGAAAGCCATTGACCTTGAAAAATGTGTTCGTATAGCATTTAATGAAATGACGAGTTGTTCGTTGAACATTTCACCGTAAATTACTGTGACACATCCGCATGGTCCCCATTTAGGGATGTCTTTGTGTATCTGGAGAGGCCCGAATCGGTATCAAATCCAACAAATAGTAACGGCTGATTGCAAAAATAATTAAATAATGTTAAATATCTGCCGGCAACATTGTCTGAATAGCGTTAAAAAAAATACGAATGGCAACGCCGCATTTTGTACGGCTCTCAAGTGACCGTTGGTTTTAGCGGGAGAAGCGTTTTTGACAGCAACGCAGTAAGCAGTGTTAACCTCGCTATCCGTCAAAATTAAATCGAAACGAATTTGTATAAAAATGTAACCATTTAGAATATATTAACTTAAATATACCTTGCCGTTTCCAAAACAATTCCGGCACCTCTACATCCTGAATCCAGACGAAAAACCAGACAACAAATTAAAAGTGACAGTTTGCTATTCACCTACCAAAAATGGAGGGAAATGATAGTACGTATGTCACAAAATGCGATGGTTGTTTGCAAACAGTAATAAAGGCGTATAGTTAAGTAGGTACCTATTGGTAACCTGTAAAGTATTATATTGAAGTGAATATTGTTATTTCGGTTAATCTATAACATTTATGTCAAAATAAAACACTTAAAAATACGCGATAAAACCATCGGAAAGACAAAAGAAAATAAGTAAGTACCTAGGTAACTAAATTAGAATAATAATCATAATACAGTATATATTTATGTAGTTTCATCATTAAATTATTTAAAACCAATAAGGACGTCATCTCATAAAATTGATCTAATTGGAGCATACTTTTTACAAACCATCGCCGAATTTTGTAACACACGTACAAATATATTCCACGGTGAAACGGTTCACGAACAAGTGTCGTACATGTAACCTGTTTTTACAACAGGAATTATATTTTTTGACGATATTTTTAATAAAGTAATCTTCAAAATTGATTTAAAATTAAACAGATTTTTTTTCAAATTAATATTATTAAGCTTGATAACATTATAAAATAAATTCCTACACAAGTATTCCGAAAATGCCGTCCCGTACGACAGTGGCTTAACGTTTTATGGGCAATTTTTCATAATGAAAATCTGTGAGTGCAAAGCTTCATGCAAAATCACTTCGCAAACTCGCTCTCACCCCCAAAACCCTCCCCCCTCAAGCGGCGTACCTGAGCGTTCCATAAAAATAACTGGAAAATTCGAGGAGGCTTTTTAATTTCATAATCCACCCCTTATTTTTCCTTTATGTCCCAGCGTCTACGGGAAAGGATTTCAAAGAGTGTTTATACCGAAAAATGATAATTTCGTTAAAATATTTTGTCCCTGCTCATATTTTAAGCAACATAAATTTCTATTTATGAAATATTAAAATATTTTTAATGAAAATTATGACAATATATTGGATTATTAGGTTATTTAGGACACCTGGGCTAAGTCAAAGTTAGATTAACTGACCGGTTATAAAACCACTGGAATGTTTTTGGTACGAATACTAAGCCAAAGCAATGAATGCGTTTACTCATGTATTAGAAGCGCGATGTATTGGATGTCACAAATCGTTATTAGCTTTTTAGCCGTGTGTTCATTTGACTAAATTGGAATAAATGGACGCATGTTGGATTTTTATGACAAATTATATTTCGTTCGGCACGCGTCATTTGCACAATCCGCGCATCGCTTAGCCACGATCTTTTTAGACCATGCCTCAACTGAAGTATAGCCGTAATAAAAAATCTGGCCCAGTATTTAAAATACATTTTGTGGTTACAGCTAATTGAATTAGTACATAATTTGAGTAGACTTTTTCTAAATATTTAATTATGAATAATGCATCAATCATAACGTTAACAAAAACGTGTTTATTATTCTGCAATAAAGATATAATATAACGTAACATTATTGTCCTTAATGATTATTATTATACTCGTATATAATTTTAAAATACGTCTGAGAAATATTATATTATAATATCCACTAGAAAAAATCTTTTAAAAAAAAATACGATTTTGGGATTTGCACACATGTGCCTTAACCGCTACGCCACGTATGTCCTATCTAATTATGCTTAAATTAACTAGCGGTTCTTACAATTTTATTCTCAGCGTGAGTTATCATTCGTTGAAAAATAAATAATTACAAGATAAAAAGAACTTTTTATATACCACATCTTTAATTTTTCTGTTGAATCATATTATAAACTTGACAATTCTATGTATTAATAATTTAGGACAAATAAGGCAATTGTCAACAAACTTTTTTTTGCTATTTTGCAACAAACAAACAAATATTGAATACTGAAATGGCATTTTGATTTCCATAGTAACGCACGTATATATTATTAATTTAGTTGCTAGGTCCACCCCCATAGCAACTAATAATAGTGGAATGGATTACGGATTTCTTCCGAAATAACTTTTCATACAAAACAGAATTAACTGAAAATGAATTCAATTCTACTTAAAGATGGCTAAAAGTATTAAAAGAATGCATTGGCATCGTGTTCTGATATATTCTAAAAGTTTCAAATGTCTAGCTAGTTGGGAAGTTAGTTAAAAATCGATTGCAAAATTTGTACTGGATAAACAATCACCCGACAAACAAGAATACGAGCTAAGAAAAACGTGGTAAAATAGTTTATTACATAATAATTATTATTATGCTTCGACATAAGGTTGATATTCGGTTACCTACGGCAATGGTTGGTATAAATATTTTTTAAAGCACTATGATAACAGTACTTTGATGATGTATTGACTGAATACTCATTTGTGTAGAAAAAGCCTTTCACAAACAATGAGAGAAGAAAGCCGCTTCAAACAAAACCGATCTGTATTCAAAGCAGAAATTCGCAAATTTTATTACTAAATAACCGACGACTTTCCAAAGGAATTATTATGCAAAGCAAACCACGAGAATCTAAGACGATTCGCAAACATTGACAGATGAGAGGTTTAAATAAAAAAACACAGCTTTATTTAAAAATAATATATAAGTATTACTAGTGTGGCACCAGAGATGGCAATACCGGCGACAGGCGGAAAATAGGAGAAGGAAACCATAGCAACCAAAAAACAATAGAAAATAACACAAAGGAAAAACACTGCCATTGTTTGCCAGATATTTTATTACTTAATTACATAATCGATAAATAAAACTATTAATTTAAACTACCAAATATTAGTAGGAGGCATCCATTAACATTCTTGTTAAATTTGTCTTCTTCCTGTCTCACACCCTCTCAAACGTTTACGTGTATGTTCTGTTTTACAATCTTTATTTTGGTATTTCAGACTCAAATATTTTTTTGTGGGCTGCTGAATCAGTTATCAGTAGAAGCTTTGTAGAGTCTCTTGACTCTGCCGAGTAGCACGTCAACACTGAACTCGTTAATTTATCAAGCATCTGATGGTTCTCCATTGTCCAATGTTAAATGTTGCCCATGGTTATAGTAGGTTATGACATTATATCCTTATTATAATTACCACGGGGACTACTTACTACGGGAAGGAAAACCCCTACAGAAAACCAGGGCATGTTCACGGGCCCTAAGGTGGCAGCCCCACCAGTGAACTCGGGTGCTGTGGGATGATCACCTGCACACCCTAAAACAACAGATTAATCCAAGCACAGGGAAGCCTCGGACCCCCGTTTCCATCTTGACGACCTCGCCTGAATTCGGTAAACGATTTTGTTTTGGAACCTACAATATCCGTACTCTAAATGTCCCTGGAAAGGCCGAGCATCTAACAGTAATACTTTCTCAATACAAGTTAGATGTTCTCGGGATCAGTGAGTGTCGACTCACTGGCATTGGCGAGAAGTTTATTCGTGGGTTTCGTCTATTGTACTCCGGACACGCCACATTGCGACGTAGTGGAATCGGATTGCTGATGTCCAAGGAAGCTTGCAAGTGCCTCACCAGCTGGGAACCTATCTCCGAACGTCTACTCCGCGCTACTTTCAAGACCAAGTCGGGCTCCATCACTTTTCTGCAGTGCTATGCTCCCACAGAGGCTGCTAGCGATGCAGATAAGGATACATTCTACGAAAGTTTGGCGGAAGCCGCTGGAAATATCCCCAGCTGTGATCATGCAGTTATCCTTGGTGATCTTAATGCCAAAGTAGGATCTGACCCCTCGCGTGGACCCTTTGTGCTGGGAAAACATGGCCTTGGCCAAATGAACGATAATGGTTCCCGTCTGGTAGATTTTGCCTCAATGAATGGTCTTGTGATTGGTGGTAGTCTTTTCCCTCATAAGACCATCCACAAATATACATGGACATCGCCAGACGGTAATACAAGAAACCAGATCGACCACATTTTGGTCAAAGCGAAATACCGGCATGAACTGCTAGACGTGCGGACATATAGAGGTGCAGACATCCACAGTGACCACGAACTCTTGGTCGGGAAATCCCGTATAGACCTCAAACGAGTCCCAAAACCCAAAAGGACGGTCAGACTCGATGTGGAAAAACTGAAAAGTACCCGTGTGCGTGCAACCTATGAGCTGGAGCTGCAGAAGCGCTTATATGATGCTAGAACTCTCACGTCTTCCATCGACTCGGATCCCTTGGAAGGAAAATGGATATTATTCCGGGATGCTATAATGAGCTCCGCAACTACTGCATTAGGAGAGCGGCATACGCACAGACCGGACTGGATGTCACCTCATACATGGGAGATGATTGAGAAGAGGAAGCTCCTGAAAGAATTGCGAGACAATGGTACATACGACCCACAGCGCAGCGCGGAATACCAGACAATGGACCGCGTGGTAAAGCGTTCTGCCCGCCGCGATAAGCGCCGACGCCTGGATGACCTCATTCGGGATGCGGAATCTGCTGCCTGCAAGAATAATCCAAGTGCTCTCTTCCGCATCACCAGAGCAATTTGCGGTAAGAAACGTCCAGCGGTCACTGCATTACGCAACTCTGACGGAGTGACAGTCACCGAACCTGCAAAGGTCCAGGAGCTATGGCGCCAACATTTCAGTGATGTCCTGAATCGCCCACCTCCATTGCATCCCTTCGATATTCCGTCGGAGATCACCGCCCTCGGAATCACTACTGCATCGGGATTCTGCGAAGATCCTCCGACAACTGCTGAAGTTAAAGAGGCTGTCAAAAGACTGAAGCGCAGGAAAGCTCCTGGAGATGATGGCATCCATGCAGAATTTCTGCTCTGCGGACTGAGCGCTGTATTGCCGTCCTTGTGTGACCTTCTGCACGAGGTGTGGGAAAGGGAGCAGTGCCCCAAAGCCTGGAGGGATGGTACCGTTGTTACTCTGCACAAAAAGGGTAACCCACAAGACTGTAATAATTACAGAGGAATCACTCTCCTCAGCGTTCCCGGGAAGGTGTTGGCGCAGATTCTCCTGTACAGGATTAGAAGTCCCATGCTGGACGTTTTGCGTGCGCAGCAGAGTGGATTTGTCCCGGGGAAGTCCTGCTCAGAGCATATTTCAACTCTCCGAAGCCTTCTGCAACAGTACCAAGAGATGAATATACCTGTCGCCTGCGACTTCGTGGACTATGAAAAGGCATTTGACAGTCCTCATCGTGAATCTCTGTGGCAAATTCTGCTAGGATATGGTGTCCCACGGAAACTGGTCGCCGTGATAAGTGCTCTCTACACCAATACAGAGTGTCGCGTGAGAGCAACCGGAACATCCTCTGACCTCTTTGAAATCACGTCAGGAGTCAAGCAAGGATGTGTACTTGCGCCCTTTCTTTTTATCATCATGATGGATTTCATAATGCGTAAGACGGTTTGCCCCGACAGTGGGATACGCCTACATCATGATGACACAAGCGATCTATGCGAAGAAAGACTGTGCGACTTGGAGTATGCAGACGACGCAGTCGTGTTTGACTCGACGATCGAGAGGTTGGAGGTGACCGTGAACAGGCTAGCCGCGAACTCGATGCGTGTGGGTCTTCATCTGAATGCCGCTAAGACCAAATCCATGTGCAGTGCTGCTTGCATCGACGCCGACACTCCTCTGCGGGTTTCTGGTCTGCCCGTCGAGCTGGTGTCCAGATTCAAGTGCTTGGGTGCCACGGTTGCCGATGATGGTGGTATTTCTAGTGAGCTTGGAATCCGCATGGGTGTGGCGGGCTCTGCGTTCAACCAACTTGGAGTCGCATGGAGGTCAAGGCTGTATTCTGTGAGGACCAAATGTCGTTTGTTTAACGCGTGCGTGCTACCTGTGCTCCTGTATGGCTGTGAGACATGGCATCTTACTAAGCTTCAAGAGTCACGGCTTTTGAGCTTTGAGAATCGATGTCTCCGCAGAATCTTAGGGGTACATTGGTACGACCGCGTTACAAATATCCGAGTTCGTGAGCAGACACAACAGCCTTCGGTGATTGAAGTTATCACAAAGAGACGATTCACGTGGCTGGGACATGTATTCCGGATGCCGCCAAAGAGTGCGGCACTTCGTACCCTTGTGGCACAGCCTCAAGGGTTCCGTCGCCGTGGCCGGCCCTCCCTCACCCTGCAGCGATGCTACAAAAGCGACCTACGTGCTGCAGGTCTGACATGGCGGGAGGCACAGGAGTTGGCGATGGACCGAGGGAAGTGGCGCCAACTTGTGCTTGCCCTATGCCCCAATGTTGGGACGTGACAGGGTGAAAGAAGAAGAAGATAATTACCCTTAATTGAACGAATGTCACAAACATGTTTACACGCTCTACAATTCCATACGGGCAAGGCCGGTTATAGAAAATATGCGTGTATACACGCTGTACTTTACACTAATTATACTAGGCCCGGTAAATTATTGTTTTAAATAATTTAATATACTGTACACATTCTGACATCTCTTAAAATTATGGTAAAATACTTGACCAAAATACAATTATTAGTCTTTATAATATACTGTTAATATGTATTTCCAAATTTCCGTATTTAAACTTCTAGATAATATGCTTTTACGCCACTGGAAGCATCTATCAAATAATGAGAGTGTAATTGTTTTCTTTCACGACCCGATTAAAATAAAGATTTCTCCGATTTTTTAAATTTGAATTGGTGGTTACACGTGTAGGTTTAATATATCTTCTACCTGTATCGCAACCCTCTTATAATATTGGCATATCATGAAGATTCTATTTCATATTATTAGAGTTCGCTAAAAACCTCAAATGGAAATTGGTAGTAACATAACTCGAAGAAGGGACAATCTCTGGACGAATCTAGTCATCCAAAAGTATCCAAGAGGTATAAAACGTCCGCAAAGTAGACCTAGAGGCAGCTGGATCGATGAAATGTACGTGGCAACGCAACGCACCCGATAGAAGTGGAATCAGTTTAGAGAGGCATTCATTAAACAGTGGATAGATTCATGCCGTTGATAACGGATGAAGGACGGTATAAGATGGGCCAATAAGACAAGATAACTTATATAGCTACGATCAAGCGCTGAAAAACTGCATACTACGGCCATATTTTTCTCAAGAAATATGATTTACTCCAACTCATAATGCAAGGATAGGTAAAAAATAGCAGAAGGGCAAGTTGAAAGAGGTACACAGCCTCCATTAAGGATATGAGCTGATGACTAGTCCAGAATACGGAGACATATTGGAATTTGGAGACCATCCTTCGGTAGAAGGTGGCACAAAAATAATAAGATAATGATTTGTATATTTTTATTGGGTGCCTTTTTCTAAACAGATTTTAAATAATAAATATTTGCTATCTACCTTCATGTCACTAATTCTTAAATATTTATATTGGAGAAGAACATGTGAACTATTTTCTAGATGGGGTTGAACTCGTTACCCATTACTTCAGAAGCCAAAATTCTGCTACTTGTTCACTATTAATTTTTGCCTAATAATCATGTATTCATGCTATACATTTTGAGTGTAATTAGCTGTAAGATTGAGAAAATTAATTCATTTATAAAACTTTTGATAGGATCATTACTATTTTTTATATAAGAATTAGTGGAATTTTCAAATAAAACAAGACACTGGTACGTTATGTCATTTGTCACCTTTTATTGTCTCAGCTAAAATTACACTTTGCGACTCGCGTTTTCCCTAACGAGCCACTACGAACATTCACGGAAATACGCGAACGTTTTCGGAACTGCTAGGGAGCAAACGCCGATTGAGGCTCCTCCAAAATGGCGTCCGAAAATTGGTTCATCCCTTAATGACAGAGCCTATCCTTGCGGCCCACCCACCTTTTGCAATTCGATGCAAGCGTGATAAAAGGGGCTTAAACACTCATTTCGGGATCATAAGTCTTTATAAGGGTGTTAGGATAACATTTTTTAAATTACTTTGTTAACAGACACTTATTGTGTAAAAGTTTGAAGTGTTTAAGTATGCTGTTAAAATTGTGTGACAGGAAAAACTTATCTTTTAATCCGTTTGATCTAGCTTTTTGAAATTGAATGATAATATTGTCTGTTTATTAATACACTTAGCTGGTAGATACTGAGGAATAAGTTCACACAGTCCATGTCATAGGTTTTGTTAGGAATTATTATTTTTAGATTCGATGTCCCACTCGGGGTCACCACTGTAGTGTTCGATGTGTGGATTCACACTTCGGGAGTCGTCGATGTGTCGTAGGTAATGGTGTTGAGGATGATGATAAAGAAGTCGAAGATGTATGCAGGAGAGAATTTTATTAGGCGTAACGGTTGGTACAATAGTATGATGTCACAATACTAAATTTATGATAGGTACGGATCCGAGGTCCGCATCTCGGTACAATCAGATGATGGGCGAAACGATATAGAGACTGCGATGGTAACAGACTGGAAACGTATATTCGAGTGACCTTTTGATAAATCAGTATTCGTAATTTATACAGTCAAAAGTAATACATAAACATTATATTCCAGTACATAATTATATTGAACGAGTCAGCGGTTTAAATACGAGTAGCTATGAATTTTATTTATTATTACAGTCATAATAAATTATGATACTATGGGAATGGATATTAAACTAATTTTCTATTGTGATACCGTATTTAATATCGCCAATCAATTTGCTGAAACAGGTAAACAGTAAAGTTTTTTACCGGTATATGAGTCGCTGGGAATTTATTATTGCTGTCAAATAATTTGATACATTAAAAATAGATATTTGATTAATAATATACTGACAGCTACATTATAATTACTAAATAGTAAATTAATCACTTTTAGTAAGTTTGAAAGATATGTCTTTATTGAAGGTAATTTTTATTTAACTACGTACCTGACAGAAAATACAGGATAGAAAATGTAGAAAAATTTCGTAAATATGACTAGCGTATTTTTAATTAAAACGAACGTTTGATCTGAGCTAAAGATTTTATTTATTTATTTGAAAGATTTTAAATAAAAATAACCTTACACTGTTAAATATCACTACCCGAAAGCAACAGTGATACAAAGTGAAATAAGTTGATTTTCAGATAAGTATGCGAATCCATTCTTGAAAGCTATACCTACATCATGACTAACCGAGATTTAAAAAAAATGTAATACCCTATTTAAATTTGCATTTGTTAAAATTGTCCTGTAACTTCAAAGTAATAGTGGGATAATCAAGATATTCCAGTACTAATAATGGTATACCTACAAAAAATCCTACCATTATCATCTATTAATTATAAACCGCAGAAAAAAACAAAATAAACATAAGTATAGTTAACAATTTCATTTGTTTGACATAAACAATATTAAAGTTCAATGAAATCATCTCGAAACTAGTTATTTTTTACTTATCCCACTGTTGATTTCAGGTAGTGATATTTAGTATTGAGTAAAAATTACTGCGTAAGTAACTAAAAGCTACTATACTTTATCAGACTTAATTATTAAACTATTAAGAATTAAAAACAATTGATATTTATTATTATTTTGTATCATTTTACTCATTTTTAACTACACAAGAACTGAAAACAAATAATTACAAGATAAAAAGAACTTTTTATATACAACGTTTTTAAATTTTCTGTTGAATCATAATATAAACTTGACTTGACTAACTTAAACGATCAAACAAATTTGTACTTGATAGAAATACTGAATAATGAAATGTCATTTCATATTGATTTCCATAGTAACGCATGTATACATTATTTAATAATTTAGTTGCTAGGACCCCCTACTAACCAATTATGTTATTGAAATAACTTTTCATACAAAACAAAATTAACTAAAAATGAATTCAATTCTACTTAAAGATGGCTAAAAGTATTCAAAAAATGCATTGGCATCGTGTTCTGATATATTCTAAAAGTTTCAAATGTCTAGCTAGTCAGGAAGTTAGTTAAAAATCGATTGCATGATTTGTACCGGACAAACTTAACAACCACCGGACAAATAAGAATATGACCTAAGAAAAACGTTGTAAAATAATCATAATTGGTTGCGCTTTTCATAGTGGACTGTAATTGGTTTTGATGTGATGATTGTGATGGAGGGTCTGGATGCTGGGAAATTTATGTCATGATGCCAGGTACTGACCTTTTATACTGTAGATGATCTTTCTCTATGGTCTGGTTGCACTATTTTTGTTTGTTGAGTCACCCGATGCGAGGTACTTGATGTTTAGAAATAGTATGGGTTGTACGTGTTTATGAGCGGTAATTGAGTCGTAACTATGTTATGTATGGTTTTGCGACAATACTGAGGATTTTAAGTAGGAGGGAAATATAGGAATGAGGGCCACCATAATTGGCCCAACCAATAAGATATATATTTTTTTAAATTTTACACTTATTATCTACGAATATCTAAATTCTAAACAGTGATCAGGATTTCATAACAATAATGTATTAAATGGCTTGGTACATTTAGTTACTGGCAATAAACTGTTCAGTTGATGTTTATTCTATTAGCGCCCGTCGCATTGCGCACCTTTTTGCTACGAGCCAAATCCCTTGCCAGACCGTCCCGCGAAATCCTTAATGGGTAACCCGATACACGCCTCGTAATCCCTAGCCTGTTTTGTCTCATATTTCATGTTCGCCTGTTACTCGTTATGCTGCAAGAACGTTGCTCGTCGCACCGCATAGATAGCAAAATCGTGTTACATTTTCGCAATACATACATACGTGTAAGAACTCGATCTTCTTTTACGCTCTAACGGTATGCCACCCTGATACTTTTGTAAAAAAAATAATCACAGAAAATAATGTTTTTTGTAAGAAAATATTAAATAATATAATAACGAGATTGCTCGCAGAACTAAACTGGCATGGAGGAATATTTTATTATAGTTTTCCTTTCTTTTCTTTTTAATGCTATAGTAGGCCATACGATCCAATGATAGTGGTACATTTTTAATAAAAATTATGACAAGATATAGGATTATTAGGTTATTTAAGACACCAGCGTATCTATTCTATACACAAAAATGCTTTCGGCCGCTGTCTAGGGCAGGGGTCGGCAAACCACGGCTCGCGAGCTACATGCGGCTCTTTGCCAAATTCCCAATTCACATTTTTTCTAAAAAAGGTATGATTGTTGTCGTTTTAAATCCGCCAATTTTAAAAGTCGATAAATTAAATTTTTCTCCATTTCATATTGACACGAGCACTTTTGAAAAAGATTTTTTTGTGGATTTAACAAGCAAAGAGTTATGTAGCTCCAAATATGTAGGTCTTGCCACCAAAATTGAGAATTTGGAGAGAGAAAAATACAATTTAATTTCACAACTCAGAGGAGCGCTCTAAAAGATCTACAGAATAAGGTAGATACTGCGATTTTTAATACATGGTATAGCTTTCCGAACTCATATTCGAGTCTACATGTATGTGAAAAATCATTTTCAAACATGAATAATATAAATAGCATTTAGATAAGCCAAATAACCGATGAGAATTTGGAGTCGCGCCTAAAATTGAAAACTACAAAGTTACATACCAAACATACAGACACTCTTCAAAGAAATGCAAGGACGGTCATTGTTCACATTAGTTTTAAGGAATGCGTGAAAATTTTATATAACTCATTTTCTGTAAAAAATATATTTATAATTTCAACAATAAAAAACTTATATTTGCGTTAGTTTTTTTTCGCAAAATCTTCTTCACTTGATAAATAAACAATAACATTCACTGAAATAAATCATATTTATAAAAAATATATGTATGGCTCTCGAAAAAAAATTTAACCGTTGTGATACTCATATTTGGCTCTTTTGGTCCAAGAGTTTGCCGACCCCTGGTCTAGGGTATGAAAGTATCCAAGTATCAGCACTTATTGTAACACTACAACAATCAGTTAGTTGTACTTAGTGCTATGTTTTAAGAGCACCTCTCTTGGCTGTGATAAATTTTAGAGTGAGATAGACAGTTTTGCCAGTTCAGACGGCTAACTTATTGTAATTGTTAATATTTTGATACTTTCCTACCCTAGTTAGCTGCTGATTAGGCTGAAAGCAGTCTTGTGTATAGAATATATGCACTGGGCTAAGTCAACGTTAGATTGACTGATCGGTAATAAAACCAGCGAAATGTTTTTGGCACGAATACTAAGCCAAATCAATGATTGCGTTTACTAATAATTTATTTAAAGCTCGATGGATTGAATGTCACAAATAATTATTAGCTTTTTAGCCATGTGTATACTCTTTAATGAACATAGATATATAAATAAATATAATATATGTCACCATTACACATATATTATATATACATATATATATTTTAATACTACTGAAGGCCAAGAGGCTGAATACAACAAATAGTAGTGTATTTAGTAATAGAAGAGAAACAATCACAATAATTACCCAGGCTTTGAGAAAATCATATAAATATATTGTGAACTCACCGAGAATCGAATTCAAGACCCCTGGATGAAAGACGAGTGCTTTACGCTCTGAGCTACGAGGGCCGATGAAACTTAAATTCTTTATCTCAAATATAAATCATTGAATACGATAATTATTATAGACTGCTTTAATTGTTCAACTAGGGAAACATGTACAGCAAAAATGCCAGAATAAAGGCGCATTTTTTGGTTGAAGAATTTGTCAGTGGTTCGACCTGAGGAATTAATATTCAGAGGTGTAATGCGGTAGAAAAGAGATTAACAAATAAACCGTTGGTTAGGTTAGGTTAGGTTACGTAAGGTTAAGAAAAATAAGTTTTTTTAGACTTACATAATTGACAACTACTGGTATTGTATTTATTTATTATTTTGTTTTGATGAAGACAATATAACTTGAAACTTTATTGATTGTTGTGACTATTTGGAAATAAACTGTGGATTTTTATAATACTTTAATAACAAGAGATTTTAAATTGCTTAAAAATGTGAAGTAGAATTTATATATGACAATATATAGGTAAATACTAGTGGAAAAGTTTTAATTTAATTTTTATAATCGGAACTACTATTAATACTATCGATATAAACGATATAATTAATAATATATATATATATATAATATGTTGAAGTCTAAATATGTTTGTTTGCTTTCCTTTTCTTACTTAGCTTCAACTGACGTATATAATACATAATAATATAAAATATACAATGTTTGTTTATTCAAATTATCTTTCCTGCCAATTCTTATTTTGAATTTTCGCGACAGATAAATTTGGCATATTTTAGATTCGATTTTAATTTCTTTTGTTTGACTTGGCTATAAGAATTATTTACATTTTGATAGGTTCTATGCCGAGATACAGGTATTTAAATATGAATGAATATAAACATATTATATATATTTTTTGTTGAACAAGATAAATGCATATTGATCAATGAAGTGACCTCGTGCATAGCTGGATATTTCAACTTAATATAATATTAATAAAAAAAACTTTCACAATTATTTAAGTACAATAAAAATATCTTTAAAAAAACAAGAATTCGGCCTGTATAACATTTTTGCATAATATAATATTAATAAAGCATATTTATTAAGAATTCAATAAGGAAAATAAATCCAATTTAATACAAGTATTGTCTAATATTTATACATCTTCTTCTTCTTTCACCCTGTCACAACCCAGCATTGGGGCATAGGGCAAGCACAAATCTGCGCCACTTATCTTGGTCCATCGCCAACTCTCGCGTCTCCCGAAATGCCAGACCTGTAGCGCGTAGATCGATTTTGCAGCACCGTTTCTGGGTGAGGGAGGGCCGGCTTCAGTCTGTGCCACAAGGGTACGAAGTTTCGCACTCTCTAGCAGCATCCGGAATACATGTCCTAGCCACGTAAAGCTGACCCACAAGACTGTAATAATTACAGATGTATCACTCTCCTCAGCGCTTAAGGAAGGTGTTGGCGCAGACTCTCCTGTACAGGATTAGAAGTCCCACGCTGGAGGTTTTTCGTATGCAGCAGAGTGAGTTTGTTCTGGGGAAGTCCTGCTCGGAGCATATTTCAACTCTCCAATGCCTCCTGCAGCAGAAGAATAAAGAGATGAAAATACCTCTTGCCTATTGCTTCGTGGACTATAAAAAAGCATTTGACAGCCCTCATAGTAAATCTTTATAGAAAATTCTGCTGGGCTTTTTATACATACCAACGTATTACAAAATCAAAGTTATAAAAATAAGTTCACTCTAATAAATTTCTTTATAATACTATAGAAATTTATATTCTCATTTAAAGAATATTTTTCTGATAAATTTCGTAAGAAAAATTATACCTCTACATATGTGTGTGTAATTTCAAAGAAAACAATGAATATAATATATAAATTTCAACTAGGCAACTAATAGTTTTTCTTTGAATATAGATAAAGTGCATTGTCATTATATGGTTCAAGAAACCCCTATTTTAGGGAAATGACTAGTAAGAGAATTTTATAGCATTAAGATGATCCGTCGAAAATAAATATGAAACATATTAGGGATACAAAATACACATTCTGAATATATACCAGTGTATCGATATTCTTTACATTGAAAATCTCACCCCTAAATCTATGCTGGGGCTAAGGAAAATATCCTGTATTTTGGGAAATTTTGTTGCCAAAGATTATAGGGTGAATAAAAATATATTTTCGTGGGTATTTTTTAACATAATTTTTTAATTAATAATTAAAAATACTTATAACTTATAAGTTATCTGTCGTGGTTTTTGGATTAATATTAAGGCCTTGTCTACATGACGCGTGTCTCGCCGCGATTCGCCACGAGTACGTGTGGATACCTCAATGAGGTCACCTGTATCTTGACCGCGCGCGTTAGGTGACTAGTCGCAAGTGTATGTGGACGACTCAATGAAGTCACATGTATCTGGAATGCGCGCGAGTCAAAACGCCAAAGCCTAAAATAAATAAAGCGGCTATCGTCATAATTAGGTACGACACACGTGGTTTAATTGGTAAAGCACATGACTGAAATTCAGTGGATGTCATGCGTCGTATCATTTTTTTCTTGAATCTATATTATTTTATCTTACATGGTGGTTGCGTCATTTATATTTTCATTCATCCTTACTTCTCACCTCCCACTTCAAATCCCAGTAATATTGTCACACGACCAAGTGACCGGCAGTCACGGATCATGATAGACCGTGATGTAAATAACATTTAGTTACTTCAAAACCGCCGAGCGCGTATGCTTGCTAAAGCTGTCGAGCTATATTTGTTACGATATGAACGAGGCCATGTTAGATACAGAGTGATTCAAGAATTAGCTGAATACAAGTGGTGTGCGTGTTAGCCTGTTGCCTACCGCTAAACCAAAGTTTATTAATTAATTCAATTATTATACAGACTTATTCAGAAGTTGTTCGTGGGCCACCGCCAGGGTTAGCTTGATATAGTGTGATCGTCGTCCCAACTATACTTCTGAATATCTGCCAAGCCACGATACCGGCTCTCATCATTCACATAACCAATCATCATCATTCATCAAGCTCACATATTATCATCCATCAATGGTGTACCGTCAAGTGCAGCGCACCGGGTAACCCAAACAAACAATACCACGCAAGTGACAGTGCAACCAGTCCACAAAGCCATCATCAACATTAAAAAAGGTCAGTGTCTGGCATCTTGTTAAAATCCCTCTCCCCCTAGATTCGGAATTCACCATCACCTTCAAAATTATACAGTCCACTGCAAATAGCGCTACCACATGAAGACATGCTTTCCTAAATTCGTTCAACTCTACATAGAGTAATAATATGATAGTGAAAGTAAAAAGAGGAACCGTATCGCATTCGGCTCGAGCACACATCGGAAATGTATACAATATCATAGGGTAGATAGAGTTTCGTGTTTTGCTCGTTTTTACGTGGTGGCGGTTTATTTAAGTTAGTGTGTATTTCCCATGCTTTATTCACTGCCAACATAAAGATGTGACAGAACGCCATTAATCATAACTGCCTTCCCCCGTTCCCTTCCTCGCGTAGCCTTACCTCTCACCCCCGCCGTCCGAGCACTACGCCGCATGCAAATCTAATAGCCCCAAAACCGCCGAGCGACCCCTAAAAATTGTCAAATATGTAAAACTGGACGGCATAATAATATTATATAGAGGAATTTATTCATTTTATTTTGATGTATAGATTATGCAGGAGTATGTCATTTTTCTAATAATACGAATTATTGTATGTAATGTATTTGAAATTCAATTATTTAAAGAAAGGAGAACATCAATTTTATTACATTTATTAATTATCCTGGACAAAATCATGTGGTAAGAAACGTTTAAAATATAGACATAGAGGTCACTAAATCCACGAAAAAGTTTATTTCTGCATAAGTACGTTCTGAATTAGCTTGTGTATCCAGAAGTGATATAGGCTAGTTATATTGATAATAATAATAATATTATCTTATTAGGTATGGAAGTATGGACGCTAAACCAAGAGATGTCACAGAGACTTGAAGCTTTCGAGATGTGGCTATATAAACGCATCCTCAAAATTCCATGGACTGACCGGGTGACAAATGTTGAAGTTTTCAATCGAATGGGGAAGGACCGAGAAGTTCTATCTAGTATCAAAACCAGGAAACTACAGTACCTCGGCCACATTATGAGAGGACAAAAATACAGCATTCCCCAACTTGTCATTCAAGGAAAGATCAATGAGAAGCGTGGCAGAGGACGGCGCCGCATTTCGTCGCTTAAGAACCTCTGTGATTGGTACGAGTGCAGCTCCACTGAACTTTTCAGTTGTTGTTGGGTAGCAGACGACAAAGATAAGATCGCCTTGATGGTGGCCGACCTCCGCTAGGGGATGGCACAATAAGAAGAAGATTAATAGTCCCTAATCAATTTTGTTAAGTAAGTAGTCATTGAATTTATTATGTTTACGTTAATATATATGAAAATCAATGTATTAAATTTTCGTATCATAATATTATTTTTAGTAGGTATCAAAAATAGCGACTATAACAAAATTTTTGTTCAGTCAACCAATTGAGCATATGACCCATTATATTTATTTAGAAACATGGGGCAACAAGAAATGGGACCAGTCCCAGGAAATAATAGCTAAGATTTAGATCGCAAAGAGTACCTTTCACAAATGATATGCCTCCTTAACAATAAAAACCTTTACATGGATCTGAGACTGCGTGTGGTTTCGCTGTTATGATCTCTAAATTCTTTTCCATGGTATTAAAAAATGGTTGAGAATTTCAAAATGTGGCTATATATAATATGTATCCTTAAAATTTCTTGGACTAACCGGCTGATAAATTTTGACCTGCTCAATCAAATGGGAAAGGACCGAAAGGTTTTTCATACAATCAAAACCAGAAATCTACAATACCTCGGCCACATTATGAGATAAAAGTACAGCATTCTCCAATTTGTCATTCAAGGAAATATCAACAGCAAGCGTAGCTGAGGATGCATTCATTAAATATTCATTAAATTGATTATTAATGTGTCTTTTATCTTACTCTAATGCATATTGCGGAAATTATATGTGTATTGAATTCTTTCTCACTTGCACTCATGGTTATTTTTTATTCATGCATTTATGTAGACATAAATCCGGCGATACTTATTCTAAATCTTTTAAATATTCATGTTTTTTGTTGAATTGGAACTTATAAGCAATTATTTAATTCTTTACAGCCTTGAAGCTAGTCATATAACATATCACATACAAAACCTGGTCCATTTTTAATGGAATCCCTGAATAAAAATATACACATAAGCCCGCGAGTTGCAAAGTATGCAAACTCACGTTGGGCTGATGGGGACTCCCCGGTTATGCCCAACAAAGCATTACACATTTCGCGCTCATTTTGCAGACTTTTATGCGGCCAGAGTGAAGACTTTTCGCGGGGATAAATCATCCGTTATCTTTGATTCCGCATACATTCAGTTGTCCGGTAATAGGCGACGTAACGGCCTACTTTGCGCCTGTTTACCGGACAAAATCTGCAGCATCATTGCTGCGGAAGATTAATTGACATTTTTTAAAAACATGGAAATTTTTGTGAATTTAATTAAATTTCTACATGTATCAGCAGTATTTTTTTCTTAAATAAACAAAAAAAAATTGTTAGTCACGTTTTCTCAAACCGTAAAATTAATCGCTATCAGCATAATAATATTATGGTAATGTATGCCTAAGGGAGCATGACATTTACTATTTTTTTTAGTACTTATCTACTAATCTGTCGTGTCCGGAAATTCGTACATATACAATTGACCGTCAGATACTTCTTCGTGAGCCGTTGTCTTTGAAACATGTGTTCGTATAGTATTTAATCAATTGAGGGGTTCGTTGAACATTTTATCGTGGATTATATTGTACTTCAATATCACAAAATGCGACGGTAGTTTGCAAACATGATTTAATTTGCTTTTTTTTTTAAATATCTGTCTTCCAAAATAACATTTATACGATTTTAAATAAATGAATTTGAATTTGAATTTAAATTCGATGTCGAATTTGATTTGATGTGACTGTATAGGCGCATCCTCAAAATTTTTTGGACTGACCGGGTGACAAATGTTGAAGTAATCAATCGAATGGGGAATGACCGAGAAGTTCTACGTAGTATCAAAACCAGGAAACTACAGTACCTCGGCCACATTATGAGAGGACAAAAATATAGCATTCCCCAACTTGTCATTCAAGAAAAGATCAATGGGAAGCGAAGCAGAGGTCGGCGCTGCATTTCGTGGCTTAAGAACCTCCGTGATTATTACGAGTGCACCTCCACTGAACTGTTTCGGATAGCAGACGACAAAAATAAGATCGCCTTGATGGTGGCCGATCTCCGCTAGGGTATGGCACAATAAGAAGAAGAAGAAGTTGAATTTGGCACAGTGAAGTAGGTCAATTAAAAAGGATTATAGATAATTAACTTCATTATAGTTATACGTATAAATAATTGTAATATTATTATGATTATATAGAAAAAACCATACAATGTTGGTACAAAGGTAAAGACACTTACTATTAGCAGTCTTCCTTTTCACTCTCCCCTACAGAACTGTCAAACGATGCAACGTCATATGACAAACTATCTAAGACCAAAAAATAATATATATTTTTGTATAAATACAGGTTTCATTGGCCATGACTGTATGTTATTATGCTTAGTAACTTATTGCACCCACGGTGGTACAAAAACGTGTACATCTCTGATGACGTTAGTCACAAGTTCATTCCGTAGGTAACAATAAAATAAATACATGTTTTTTACAATACAATATCCAAATAGGTTAGGCAAATAGTTAATACCATTTCAATCAACAGGATTAATAACAATATTGTAAAAAGTTTTTAGAATGAATACTGCATACGTGTATGAATTTACTTGCAGCAATTGTGTGTAATTTAAACTATCGCGATAATAACTGTTTACACGTAAAAATGCTGACTGTCTCGCCAGTCTCAGTCTTCAAGAGTAAGCAAGACGTGATGTTGTCATTTTATAGTACTATTTGACAGGTTGTGAAAATCGATTAACCTAAAAATGAATCTCTTCGGTTTTTATACCCGCAGGTTTGCCACTATCGTTCTATTGCGCAGGTGCTGATATAAAACAATCCCAAATGTCGCGTAAAAATTCAGAAGCTTCCGAATTTTTTTGATGATTCATGGATGCAATCTTGCAACTTGCATGATAATACATTTTTACACGTGCATTTTATTGTTATGGCCGCGATATTAATATGTACTGTAAGCAATAAATCCATGTACGTGTAAACGAGGTATAATAGTAAATCAGATGATGCTTTTGATGGCTATATAAGAAATGTCATTATGAAATTAAACAGAATTAGTTTATCGTTTAAAAAAAAAAAATCATTCGATAAAAGAGTTTATACAAATATCTACATCATAACAATTAAATCAAATGGCATGTCTGTCTATTACACATTATTCTGACAGGTACTTCAAAAGTTTTAATGATTATTATATCACATTGAAAAGTAACCACATACTGTGGTTCAAAAGAAAAGAAAATCATAATTAACAAGAAATAGATTCTATTAAGTTTTTTTTCTCTCCTGTAAAATTATTCAGATCTGACTTATTATGTTGTCTTTGTAATCCATCTTTCAATTATTTAAATTTGTTATTCATGTCTTCGAATCCCACTCAGTCCAACATTTTTTTAATATGCATCTTACTGAGGTTTTTCAAAATTAAATAATAAATGTTCTATTAATAAAGAAATTTTCATTCTCTATTATTGTATATATTCAGTATCCATTGAACAAAAAATTGTAGTTCTATTCATTCACAAAAATGTATCCAAAAACAGAATATGATAATAATTTTCATTTTTCCACCCAAAAGTATATGGAAGTTCATGGCAATATTTTCTCGAGGGGGGTCTAAAATGACCCAAAACATTAGTGACGCAACGGCTAGCAAGGGTTATTACTCTGTTTGTCGCACTAGATCATCTCGCAGGTGGCCTTTTTGCTATTTATGGAGCTAATGGGACGAACTTATCCTTTTAATTTTTAATTAATGAATTGCACTGGATTAACACGGCGCGAGCCATCCGTGGAATATATAATTATAATGAAATATATGAAAAAATACGATAATTAAACATGCTTATGTACTTTTAAATAAAGCGGTCACATCTGTTTTCCATTTTATATAATACCTATGTAAAACAATAAATTATGATTTTATTGTCACAATATAACATAACATGGCTATTAAGTTTGAAAATATTAATATTGTAAGTACGACCAAAATAAAACGCAGAATTGTGAAATCTATCATTGAATTATTCAATAGTAATTATAAAACCAATCGAACGTGTGACCCATTATAAATATTTAGGTATATGGGTCAATGAGAAATGGGACCAGTCTCAGGAAATAAAAACTAGAATTGAGATCGCAAGGAGCGCCTTTCTCAAAATGAGACTTCTCCTTAGCAATCGAGATATTTACCTTAGTCTGAGACTGCATATGGTACGTTGTTATGTTCTCTCAATTCTTTTTTATGGTATGAAAGTATGGACGCTAAACCAAGAGATGTCACGGAGACTTGAAGCTTTCGAGATGTGGCTGTATAGACGCATCCTCAAAATTCCTTGGACTGACCGGGTGACAAATGTTGAAGTTCTCAATCGAATGGGAAAGGACCGAGAAGCTCTACGTAGTATCAAAACCAGGAAACTACAGTACCTTGGCCACATTATGAGAGGACAAAAATACAGCATTCACCAACTTGTCATTCAAGGAAAAATCAATGGGAAGCGTAGCAGAGGACGGCGCCGCATTTTGTGGCTTAAGAATCTCCGTGATTGGTACGAGTACAGCTCCACTGAACTGTTCCGGGTAGCAGACGACAAAGATAAGATTGCCTTGATGGTGGCCGACCTCCGCTAGGGGATGGCACAATAAGAAGAAGAAGATTATAAAATATAACTGAATAGTCAAGTAGTTAGACTTGATATTAGTGTAAAAGACAAAAAAAGAAAATAAAACTGTAGAATTTGAAAAACTACTTAAGGGGGGACATGCAAACACGCATTTCAATATCATTTTACTCCCTACTTCAATTATAGTTTGTCAATTTATGGCTACGGCCGTATGTTGTAGCTTAACCACTGGGGAATGACAACAGAAATGGCGTATTTAAAAAAACACTACCTTATTCTTAGGTCAATAATTATTATAACGCAATCATTATTCATAAGATGTTTATCATACTTGAATGGCCAAAGACATAGCTTATAATAAATATCTTTAGAATCATCTTCGAATGTGTTAATATTGCCGATTTTTTGAATAATAAAATGCCTAATTCTTGTCAAATTTGGGATCACAGAGATTATCAATATAATTTTTTATCGTAAATATTTTACTAAAATTATCTCGTCATAAATTATACTTATGGTTTTATAAATGCGATTAAAAATTAATAAATGTAAAAAAATCTTAACACCACTGCACATTCATGTACCGAAATATGACTATATTAAAAGAGCGAGAGGTTTAAAAGAATACTATTTTATGTAACAAAATAACTTTATGCAGTCATCAAATGTTTAAAATAAATATAAAGGATAATATGGCTTCAAAATTATACAAATAGATTATCTACAACGTTTAAGGAGTGTCCAGAATCATGGTTTGAAAATACAATAAAATTTCAATTTTGATCTACGATGAGCATGTGGGCCGTTAACTAAAAAATATATTATTTACATACTTTTAAACGCATCAGAAATATTATATTATTATTGATTCAAATGCTACTGCATATACTCGAGATTTAAAAACGTTAGATTGTTAGTAATGCAATATATAATAAGCCAGGCAATGTAAATTGTGAGTTGATGATACCCACTCAGACAATTTTTTAAGGATTATTTCTACTAAAATATAATATATTTTACTAAATTATGACTATATTAGGTTACTATATTCGTCGTTTTTTATAGAAGCAGTAAATTATATTTTTTTTGATTTATACTGCACATTTTTATAAATTCTAAAGTTTATAAGCTTCATGCATTTTAATCCACGTAGTAAACTAAATTATCTGATGCCATTAAAATGCATAGAGATGCAAATTTGTATGGCACGTTTTTAACGTGTTTTATACGTGAAATGCAAGTGGAAGAGAAGTAATAAAACGGCCAACGGGTTAATTTATGCAATCCTGCATGCAACATAACTTGTAAGGTAAATTGCTTTTGGTGCTCTATTGATTTAAGAGATAGTTACTATACGACAAATTATCGCATTAATATTATAAAATTTATTACAATAACTAGCTTAAGTAACCGGCTTTGCACAGGGTCGCTTTGTGGTTATATTTATCTTAAAAAATAATAAAAGATAATTCTTTTTTTAATATTAAAATATCTGTGTAATACAATATGGCAATATGAAAATAATTCTAATAGGAGTAAAGGTCAAACAAAAGAACACTAAACTAAAATCGAATCCAAAGTAGGAAAACGTTATTAATGTTATTAATATGTAGTAAAAAAAATCAAAATTGGATGGAACAAACAAACTTTGTATTTTATATATTACTCATTAGAAACCCTCGAGGGCGTGCGCACAACAACTGGTCAAAATTTCATCGCAATCGGATGAATGGTATAAGAACGCATACGAATAGAAGAAGATAGAATAGAATAAAAATAAGATGAATATAGTTGTATCAATATAGAAACCTTTGCGGGCGTGAGCACAACACTTGATCAAAATTTCATTGCAATCGAATGAATGGTGTAGGAACACATACGAATATAAGAAGATGGTTGTATTAATTTAGAAACCTTCGCGGGTGTTACCACAACAACTGACGAAGGTTTCATCGCAATCGGATGAATGGTATAGGGATCATACATATAAAAGAAGATAAAATGAAGAAGAAGAAGAAGAAGAAGAAGATAGTTGTAATAATTCAGAAACCTTTGCGGGTGGTACCACAATAACTGACGAAGGTTTCATTGCAATCGGATGAATGGTATAGGAACCATACGAATAAAAGAAGATATAATGAAGAAGAAGATGGTTTTTCTAATTTAGAAACCTTTGCGAGTGTGCATACAATAGCTTACGAAAGTTTCGTTGCAATCGGATGAATGGTATAGGAACCATACGAATAAAAGGAAATAGAATGATGAAGAAGAAGAAGATGATGATTTTTATAATTCAAAAACCTTCGCGGATGTGCGTACAACCAAAAATTCATTGCAATCGGATGAATGGTATAGGAACGCATACGGGACAGACAGACAAACAGAAATTCATTTATATATATAAGATATAGCCTAAACTCTTTGCGCAAGTGCAAGCAATAAGTTGACAAAGTTTTATCGCAATCGGATGAACGGTATGGCAGCGCATAAAATACGAACAAACAAACAAACAAACAAATATTGATTTTTATATACCAGATTATTATCCGGCAGTAAATTCTTTTATTTGGTAATTATTAATTATATTATATTATTTACTTAAATTTTTCTCATTACCAATATAAATTATTCTGGGTATAAAGCCATTATAAATAAATAATACGTTTTCAGAAAATAGTACCTAATCCACGTAATTATTTATCACTATATATTCTTACCAAGTAAATAAAAAGGGTCTAATATTGATTAATAATTTATAAGTTAGCTATGTGAATTTATTCTTAAAATAACTCTATGTGGCCTTTAAAGGCAATTAATTAGAAATTGACATAGTATTAAATACATCAGAGAATTATCATGAAAAGATTTGATACAAACAAATTATATACCAACCTAAACAATAGTAAAATGTTATTCAAATATGGAATTAAATTTTATAATGATTTTGTTTTATCGAAAAACCTAATACAATTTCATTTCTCAAAAATTTTCTCCGTATATTTTATGATGATAATTTAATATTTAACGGCCCACATGCTCAGCGTATGTCAAAATGGAGCTTTTATGCTATTTTAAAAGCATGATCCTGGATATTCCTTAAACGTTGTAGATAATCTATTTACATAATTTTGAAGCATTATTATCGTTTATATTTATATTAAACATTTGATGACTGCATAAAGTATTTTTATTACATTAAATAATATTCTTTTATGGAGGTCAAACGGGTACTCGATGGTTGAGTCACAGTGGTTTTCAGTCAATTTACAAGTGCTGGTATCATGGTTTTTGAGGTGTTGAGTCGACGGAGTTTGTAATGTAACGAACTGTCATTTATTAATTTAAGTGTTTGGTATTACAGTGTCTGGACTGCGACAATACTTATGATACGTAAATAAGGAATATTGAATCAGGTTATGGATCAAATTAAGATCATTATTGGCTCAAATAGACCTTTCTATACGGTCTTTTGAATGAGTACAAATTTATCAATTTATCAAGTTCCTCCAGAGTAATGTATGATATTTCTAAATATTTCTATTTAACGCTTTCGCTGCTGAATAGATAATGAGATTTTAATTGCCCCCTTTAAAATGCACGTTAATTACATCGATCGGCCGCCTGGTCATTACGCACCGTGTGCGTCTTCCGCGTCCAAAGTATTAATGTGGCTATATTATGTTACGAATAACGACCTTCTTATAATGTAAAAAGGTTCTCCACTTATAATTTATATCATTTAATTTAATTATGATTTCGTAGGAAATTGTAATATCTTCTCAGCTAATTCACTATTAAAGTTGGGCTTATTCATAACAGATGATAGATTAGATGAAACTCCATCGACATTAAGTGGCTCAAAATATTAAATTACGTTTTCAGTAAGTATTCTTTTTAGACATACGATACACTGGCTCTCAGGTACAGAATATTATGATAGTTAATAAATACTACTTGAAAAAAATAATAATCACTCTTGAAACAAAATTTTACTTTCATATAATAAATATTATTATATTAATATCAGGGTTTCGAACTGGAGCTGAACCGAAAACCGGAAAACCTTTACTTTTGTCGGAATAAAAACGGAAACGAACCGAAAAAAATATTGGTTTTTCGGTAGGGTACATGTTGAAACACGCGCATTAACATGATTTTACTCCCCATTTCAGTAGTCAAGATGCAACACGTCTTACGTCTTGGCCCTTGGACTCTTAAACTCTTAGACTCTTGCATCACTCATTCATGCAATACAAATAAAAATGTTTAAAAAATAATCACCTGGAGTTTAACAGGAAACCTAAATCGAACCGATACATAATTTTTATTTTAACCGAAACGAAAACCATAAACGAAAAAAAAATGGTTAATACTATCAACCACTCATGATACCTACTTGATGGAATTTGAATTTACATTCCAATTGATTAAAGATTTCTACTGTTACATTTAAGTCATTTATTACAACATGGGTTTTGTTTTTCGGTGTCTTTAGGCATTATACACACTCACCAAAGGCAAATACACACTGACAACTAGTACTTAAATAAAAAGTAAATAATTGCAAAACTTAACTAAAAACAGGAGAGGCATAGTAATACCGCTAAACGTATTTAGTGCCTCCCAAAACATTTAAATATAATATTTAAAAATATTCCAAACTATATTCAAGAATTGTCCGGACAAATAAAGAATTTCGATTTTGCAAACACAACCGAAAAAAAATGCACTTAAAAAACCTATAGAAAATAATAAAATGTAGTTTACTAACTTTTGCTGTATATGTGTTGGTTATATTAATTTTATTACGCTTAGTATGGGAGTATATCTCAAAAATCTCATTTATTTAGGAAACTATTATTAATAAATAATATTTTCTCGGATACAAGTAAATTTAGACGAAATTCAATTAGCGGTTTTTGCAACTAATCGTTTCGTATTATACTTTGTTTGTGAGCTTATATTTCTGATACAAAATTTACTATAATTACAGTAATTATAGCTTGTCAACCGTGTGTTCAAAAAGGCGCGCTATCTCTTTAACACAAATATGTCACAACACGTCGCATATTATGCCTTATCAGGGAGTATTTTGTACACATATTTTAAGTGTACTCTGTTATTTGTCACTGCTTGTTAAACAGGGGTATTAAATGATTACTTACATTTTTTTTAATACTAACAATATCGTTGTTTTAATTAATATAAATAAAATAATATTATCTAAATTAAAAAAATTATGCGGATACAAAGAATTTGAGCACCTTCCGGAAACAAGTCAAAAATATCTTTTTACCGCCAAATAAAAAGCATTTGGCATCATCCGATTAAAACAGGCAAAACCAGACATGTTATAAATGAAACTTTAGGAAATCAGTACTACATATTTATATTAATTAATTAATGATAAAAAAATAACAAATACACAAGATACATAGCTCGTAGAAAGAAACAATTGCTGGAAAAATTTAGCGATTTAGAAAAAAAACCTCCGGGACGATGTGCAAATTTTATGGATGTATGTGATAAAGTAAGTAAATCTAGGTAACTAGATTGACTCTAGATCAATGGACATTTCAGTTTTTAATCAGTCACGGAGCTTTTGCTTCCAAACTCTGTTATTATAGCTTAATATAATCTCTTACTTGCTTAGAAATAAATATGAGGGATGCCAATTACGTCATATAGAATTATAACCATATTCTTATTGAAATGAAAGAGCTTTTTAAGTTGTTCTGATCCTCGGTTTCCGACCGCGTTGCAAATACACGATTTTATGAGCGGAAGTAATCACGAAAAAATGCTTCACGTAACTGGGACATGCGTTCTGAAAGCCGATAGAGAGAGTGATACTTCATACCCTTGTAGCACAGCCTCAAGGGTTTGGTCACCTAACAGCGATGCTACAAAAATGATATGCGTGCTGCAAGGAAGGTGCAAGAGTTGGTGAATGACCAAAGAAAGTGGCGCAAACTTGTGATTAACCTGTATCCCAATGCTGGGGCGTGACAGGGTGAAAGAAGAAGACATATTATTTACAATTACATGTTGGGTCACTAGTGTGGTGTCGATGTGTAGGTAGAGGATGATGAGAATGAAGTCTACGATGTAGCAGGGTGAGATTTATTAACAGCGTATCGGTACAATAGTATATTATAAATGATAGTTACGAGCTAAGTACTTGGATTTGAGTGACATTGAGATAAATTATTCTTCGTTATTTATACAATAAAAGTAACACATTAACATAAAATTCTGGTACATAATCATATTGAACGAAATATAGAGTCAGCGCTTTAAATTGAGTAGCGAAATGAAATATTATTTGTTATTACAGTTGTACGAAAATATGATACTATAAAAATGATTATTCAGCTAATACACCGTAATGATTTATAATGTGCTGTGATATGTAATAATATACCGTATTTAATGTCGCCAAACAACTTGCTGATTTAGCTAAGATTGTTTGCTGGAAATGGATTCGCTGGGAATATATTACTGCAGAGCAATTTGATATAATAGATATTTGATCGCTTATTATTCTGCAGCTACATACATAATAAATAGCGAATTGTACGAAAGTTGAGGTCCGCCTGTATATGACAATATTGGCAATGAGACTCACAGTGTTTGATCCACTTAGAGAAATTGTCATCCAGTAGTGGATTGACCAAAGCTAATGATGATAACCTTTCCTGTGTATCAAATATTCATTAAATAGCCAAAATCAATATTGAACAATACTTTGAAGTATTTCAAAAGATATTGACTTTATGAAACAAAACTACTTTTATTCTTTATTTTGAAATAAGAACAACATATATTGAACAATATACAGTACAAGAATAAACAGTATTTTGACATGTGTATCAAGCACACGATAGAACATAATACACAATTTACAAATGTCATTATTAATGGTGTTGTTTTTTATTATTTCGATACGTTAACAATGAAGTGGAGGCATCACCTATTGACCTTTTCTGTATAACAGGGTAGGATATGCGTGCCAAATGACTGTTTGTCATGTATGTCACCCTTAGCTAACCCGAGTATTATAAACGCACTACCTCCGTAAAAAAATATCCATAATATGCTTGTATAGGTACCGTCTTCATCAGTGATAGAAAAATTAAAAAAGAAAACTTTTCCTTTAAAAAATATCTAATCTAATTAACTATTTTTTTATTCAACGAATAATTCACAAGATTTAAAAATGTAACATTCTAATTATTGAACATACATAATTTTGAAAATACTTAGATAATAAAAAAAATCTTTTTGAAAAAAGTAAGAAATAATTAAAAGATAAAAAGAAATTTTTATATACAACGTTTTAAAATTTTCTATTGAATCATTATAAACTAGACTCGACTAGCTTAAACGATCAAAAAAAATTGTACTTGATAGAAATAATACTGAAATATCATATTGATTTCCATAGTAACGCACGTATATATTATTAATATTAATAATTTAGTTGCTAAGACTCACTTAGCAACCAATAATAGTTTTACTTTTTACGGATTTCTTCCAAAATAACTTTTCATACAAAACAGAATTAACTGAAAATGAAATCAATTCTACTTAAAGATGGCTAAAACTGCTAGAAGTATTAAAAAAATGCATTGGCATCGTGTTCTGATATATTCTAAAAGTTTCAAATGTCTAGCTAGTCAGGAAGTTACTCGTAGTTAAAAATCGATTGCAAGATTTGTACCGGACAAACAACCACTGGATAAATAAGAATAAGAGCTAAGAAAAACGTTGTAAAAAGGAATCGAACCTGCATCTCTCGGGAATCGCGCCCACGCACATTAACCACAATGCTAAAGGAGTCATACTTAATTACGAAAAACTTTAACTAATGGCTTTTAATACTCACTGAAGCACTTTCTCAATTGAGCTACATTGGCGATCGGCTTTTGTATTTTAAATCAACGTAGATGCAGATCGAAAGAGAGATGCAGGTTCAATTCCTGCGGGGTGTCTATTTTTTCTATTGGTTTTAATATATTTTCCCAGAAGTGTTTTAAAAATTATGTATATCTAATGCCAGGTCCACACTGGCAACATGTCGCGCGACAACCTCGTTAAATTTTACGATAAGTATGATAATTATCGTAAAATTTCTTAAGCAATTATGATAAAGAGATATATCTTAGAGACCGTCCACATTGGCAACAAGTTACTGGCAACCTCATTAAATTTCGATTAAAATAATTTTTGGTCAAACAAATTTTGTTAATTATCGTAAATATAATGAGGTTGCCAGCAACTTGTTGCCAGTGTGGACACGGCATAATGTTAACATATATATATTTTAGTGTAACTAGAAAAGAAATATGTCGATTTAATGTGAATGTAATTTATTCACACATGTGAACAACGGTTGGGTCTACCTACACCTCACCTCACTACTTCACATGTGCTATCTGTCCGCTTTACCTACTCGTGGTTAATAATAGTAATTCTAGCAAGTGCGTTAGTCGACAATTGTTAAATGTCAATGCGCGCTCCTCTACCCGCACCTCACTTCACCACTTCACCGCTGCTATCTGACTATTTTACCTACTTATGGCTGTAACATTCTATATTGAACATATGTAATCTATATATTGAGCATACTGGTGTGACTCCAGCAGATATAGGTTGAAGTCCCGTCGGGTATCGTTTTTTTTCTACAAAATGATTTTTTCTAGTGTATACCTATATGCATGTGTTTTCAAATTATTTATGTTGAATACATTATCAGTATAGATGGAACTTTTGTACGGTATTATACTACACAAAAATGTTGTTATTAATACTGTTGTAATTACTTATAGAATCGTCTACACATATGTTTGGACAATGCAAGGGTCTTGTGCATTGCCTGCCATTTCTACAACTCCACTCCACGTGTTTTCCATCACTGCCTAATACTGATTTAACCACAAGTTTCTCTGCTTGTATTATGTAATATAGTGGATAAACATAGACACGTGTTCCTGTAGCAGTGAGTATGATATGTTTGAGCGATGAATAGCCTTTACTAAGGACGGTGGTTGTAGGTTGTATTCTGGCTCTTGAATAGAAGTAATATATATTTACGGAATACACTGTATTATTATCTATGGTCATACATATTATGTTACATGTCTAAATAACACAACTATCAATAATTATTCTTACTTTTGTGGCTGTCATCGGATTCCCAGATCACAATAATTATAATATTATTTATTAAATATATTCTTATATGTTATAAGACAGCGGTTCGGCAATTTCATAATATTCTTCTTCTTCTTCCACCCTGTCACGTCCCAACATTGGGGCATAGGGCAAGCACAAGTTAGCACCACTTCCCTCGGTCCATCGCCAAATCCTGCGCCTCCCGCCATGTCAGACCTGCAGCACGTAGGTAGCTTTTGTAGTACCGCTGCAGGGTGAGGGAGGACCGGCCACGGCGACGGAACCCTTGAGGCTGAGCCACAAGGGTACGAAGTGCCGCACTCTTTGGTGGCATCCGGAATACGTGTCCCAGCCACGTAAAGCGTCTCTTCGTGATAACTTCAATCACCGAAGGCTGTTGTGTCTGCTTACGAAATCGGGTGTTTGTAACGTGGTCGTACCAATGTACCCCTAAGATTTGGAGGAGACATCGATTTTCAAAGCTCAAAAGACGAGACTCTTGAAGCTTAGTAATATGCCATGTCTCACAGCCATACAGGAGCACAGGTAGCACGCACGCGTTAAACAAACGACATTTGGTCCTCACAGAATACAGCCTTGACCTCCATAATATTACGAATGAATAATGTTTCATCATAATTTTAATATAATTTCATAGTGTAAATGTATAAATAGCGGGTTAGAATTGATTGGACATCTCACTCGATTACAAGTTTCTGTCAAAGACACATCGCACCAAACTACCTTTATATTTAATATATTGCATCGATTGTACCTTTGTAGTTATTTGAAACAGTAAATAAAATCAAGCCTCCTCCATCATCGCGAACAAATACTACCGTATCTCATCTGCAATATCTATCCTCTATCGAACCAAAATACTTACACATTATTATTTTTATATTCTGTAAGTCCTTTGGATACCAATATCTTTCAAAAGAACGAGATAAACCTAGAGCTTTCTAGAAAACTTAAGAGTGTAAATGTAGCGTTTTTCGTACAGAAGAAAAGTCCAATTCAAAAAGACAAAATTCCAGGCATACAATGCTACTGTAAAACCTGGAGCCTAAACAAAACCCAAAGGTGGCGCATCTGTACGAATGGTGAGCTTTGCTGACATTTTAAGCTCAATATAGTGAATGTATCGAGGGTGCGAAGACTCAAATGGGCTGGTCATGGTGTTAACTTTGGTCAATCTCGAGCTCTCCATAAAGTTTATGAATGAACCTCTGGACCGCTACCAGAGTAGATGGGTGGATAACTTTAAGAGGGATGTGGAAAGACTGAGTGAGACCGACTGTGTGGAGAGAGCTTGGGATAAAGATTCCTTAAGGACGGTTATGCAATGTGCCAAGGATCTGAATGGTCTGTAGCGCACGGCTGGTTCATTTCAAATACAAAAACCGATTGTCAATAAGTAACGCAATTTAGAAAGTGCTTCAGAGAGTATTGTTAAAACCATTAATTATTTTTGTCGCAATTATATAAGACATGCATAGCATAGTGGTCGTATCGTGGTTGTCATATTTTTTCAAAAAGTTTTTTATAGTGGTTATATAATTCTCAGAATTATTTTCAAATTATTTATCTTTAATAATAGAATGGTACATTCTGAAATCTTGTAAATTATTCGTTGAATTAAATAATAACTTATTAATTATATAATATTTGAAAGGTATTTACTCGAGTCAGTAGCTTAATTCAATGACAAATGAAAGGCATGTTTTAAATTTCACCAAGTAAAAGATTGTTTAACAATTTTTGTTTTTTTAATTAAACATACCTACATAGTTTGAAAATGCAAATGAAATAACTGTTTCTCGAAAAAAATCCATTGGATATTGGCCTGTGTACTTTACAAATTAACTCACCGACGTCCTACCTAATAACGACGAAATTAGATATATATTTTTTTTCCGACCATGTCCGATCCTAATAGGATCATTATGGGCCTTCACAAAGTAGAGTTTTGTATTAACAGATTTTGTTTTTTACAGGAAATGAATGTCAGCCACTTGCTCAACCTATTTGTTTCATACCCTGACTCACACACAAATTGATGAACAATATGTGTACTTGCCAGACCCAGGATTCGAACCTGGGATGCACGGCGTGATAATCACCGTGGGTGTCATAAAATTAGGTATGTAAAACTAAATCTCTTATTAAATTGTTAATATTGTGAATTGAATCAAGGTATCAAAAATAGATAGGTACTTATTTTAATTCCTAGCCGACATCAAAATGTCTCCAATTTTTATTCTAAACGTACTTATAATTATTTTAATATACTAATTTTTATTCCACTAATAATTCACAATAAACTATTGAGTATAAAGTAAAATTCTTTGTATAACAGAAAAAAAATATTTAAATAAAATTATAAGGCTTGGGTTAGAAGTCGGTTCAAGGGAAGCCAGGCGGGAACCGAGCTAATTTTCATAGCCAATTTTTGCAAAATTCGTTAATTCAAGAATTAAAACCTAACCTTACAAATAATTCGGTATATCGGCTTTTTTCAAAATTTGTTTGCCGTAGGCTTCTCCTTAACCGACAAGAACCAAGGTTTTCATCGTAAAAGGTGTGTTCAAATTAGCTCTGTATTTTTAATGTAAAAATACACACACTTATTTTTCAAATTATTGTATTGTCAAATTTTAAAGAAAATAAAGTAAAACATATTTGTTGTAAAGTCCAAGATGGAGATGGGTTGACGCCTTAGAAGTGGACTGGCTTCATATAGGAAGACCCGGTAACTGGAGAAGTGTGGCGAGAGACCGTTGTGATTGGAGAGCGGTTGTGGAGGAGGCCAAATCCCACCCCGGGATGTAGCGCCGTGGAAGAAGAAGAAGAATATATAAAGCAGGATTATTAATTCATTATTAAAGATAGTATTAATTTAAATAAAAAAAAATACATTGGTACCTATAACTTTAATTCTGATAACGTAATTTGATAATATTTTGTGAAAAAACATTATAGAATTTAGTTAACTGATGTCTACCAATTCGGATATTGTATTACACGACCCAATCACAATTTCCAATCGCGAAATGTTATCCTCTTGCTTTTGATATTTGAGGCAACTCGAGAGATACGCAGTGTAAGTACTTACTTGTAACTAGCAGGTAGGTACCTTACAAATATTTAGATCAATAGGAGGGACTTGATTCATCCAAATACAAAAGGGTAGCATGCTTTGGAAAGGAAGGAGCTGAGATTCCTATCGGTTGGTTTGCAACAGAGATGTACAACAAGTCACAGCTTAGGGGTGGATAATTTAATCGGTATTCGAAGTAAAAAAAACCACGCGCGTGTAAATAAACTTTAGAGTTCTGATCAAATTGAGGTGCATGTCGCCTACTATTACGTGACGTCACAGTAAGCTGTCGCTACGGGAAAAATGTCTGTAATGTCGTTTTTCTTAGTGTTTAAAATATTATCAGACTGATGCTCCCACCCTGTAGCACATGTTAAACCCTTAAACGAACAATGTCAGTTGGCAAAATCTGCCGAAATCACCAGAACAACAATGAGATTACCTCACATTGAACTGCACTGCATCTACACCTGTATGACTCAATGAACATTTTTTTATCATTTTCTACATGCCTGCATATTTTTGACTCATGTTAAAATCACGTTTTTTGTTTGTAGTGGTTGGCACTATGAATTTTCTATTATCTATGGTTTGCAGGTTGGGTTATCTAAGGATATAATATTGCAAGTAATTTTAACGTACGTACACGTAGAAACTGTAAAATTAATTGAAATAGGCATGCATAATTAATAATAATTAAAAATACTAATACATTAGAGGTGGCACTCTCTATAATTGAATTTAGAGAGGCGATGATCGTTGAAAATATTCTGTAAATTGACGAAACAATGGTAGAAATCTGTCGTCGTGACAGCGTGATAGTGACGTGACATGCATCTCAATTTGATCACAACTTTACGCTCTCTTGACTCCCGTAGGTCATTTCTGCTCTTGAAACATTTTTGCCTGCTGTCACGAGGGATGGTTTAAAATTTTGGCATCCTAAAAAAAATAATTTATATTCACCTGATAATTACCTACGCGGCTACAGCCACGATTAATTTATTCTAGGTCAGAACCATTCCCTCGTGTCAAGCTATTATACATCATTAGCGAGGGTGCAAGACGGGCCAATGCTCTCCCAAAAGACATAGACATTTTCAGTGATGTGTTGTATATTTTGTTTTTGAAATTTTATTTTATATTGTAATATATTAGACAAGTATACATTTTTTATGTACATACTGTATATACTTGTTTGATTAGCTAGATTTTTTTCAATTTGAATCTCATGTTGAAAACGTCTTGAATTCAGATGTGTTATATCCACAACACAGTGTTTTTTAAGTAAATAAATAAATAATGAAGTAAAATATTACCTTCGAGTATAAGACAATAAGACAAACAAAATAACGAAATTAATAAACTGATATTATGTAACTAAGAGTACAAATCCAGAGCCAAAGTACTATTGTAAAGAGTCAAGGCGCATCTGTCAGATGCACACAATAGATGAAGAAGAAGATTACAAAACTCGTTGTTTCTTTTATTGCAAATTTGAAACACCTCTCGTTAGAATTAATTCCAACAAATCATAATTATGTTTTTTTTTATTTATAATAAACATGACCACAAAATAATAGTAATATGTAATAATAAAATAGGATTCTTTAACGAATTCACATTTTGTATCGTTTTTTCTAATTGTTAAAATAATCTTTGACTTTAAAAAAAAAAATATTTGGTTTATTTTTTTTCAAATTTTTTAGATAAGTACCTACGTATTTAATAATTAACATACTTTAATAATATGTAAATTAACATAAAAGCGAGATGTTTCTGGTGGGTCGAGTGTTTATCTTAAGAAATTTAATTTTAAATTAAGGCAATTGTATCAATATGTATTAGCTTAAATAGTAAAATATATCATCCGAAAATCGATGGTTATATAGCCAAGCCCAGTATGTGACAATATTTCTTCAAATCACAATATTATTATGTATTTTGAAAGTGATAATTATAAACTTTTATTGGCAATGGTTAAGAAATATTATACTATGTGTATGAAAAAATCAATGATTTAAATTATTATTTTTACTTAGGGATAAGCGGTCGTATTATAAAAGTATTAAAAGGTTTTATACGTCTGATGTTCAAAGGAGGGTGGTGGCGCCCCTGTAGGATTTCCGCAAAAGCCTATTGATTTGCCTACTTGAGGCCAGAATAGGCAAACCCAGCACCAACACTCTCACACACCCCGAAGAATCTTATCCTGACACCGTTAAAATAATCTCTCTCTCCTCTCTCTCTCCGAGATATCTCTTATACCGAACTCTGTCTATTTGACGTGAAATGAATGAGCCAGTAGATTAAACATTTAACAAACAATGTAGTATAATTAGTTACATAAATTATATTTGATGTGGTGCTTGTTGCTATTCGTCATGTTAGAATGAAAAAGGAAACTTCTATAAGAATTATTATAAATTATTAATCCACTAAGACAAAGATTAAAATGAAAAAAATCGGTGTGTGTACTTATGTACGCGCGTTAGATATTATACTTTTTTGGCGTAACAAAACAAAAACAAAACTTGTGATAAACCAGATTCTTTGACTAGCTCTTAATTAACTTGTTAAATTACACACTCAAGAAAAAGAACCGCTTATTGGAACGCCGTTGGTTTATTTCTATGCACTTTAACTTATAATACTAAATTATATTATAATGGTTTCTCGTTGTTTTTATTTTTAAAGTACCAACTGTATATCTGACGTTTAATCGTTTGTTTACGTAAGGAATTGCAAATGGCCGACAATAATAAATTTGCTGCCTCGGCAACGGAACAATTATAAACTATATTATTATACTCTATAATCGTCACGATTGCAGTATCATACTGTGGCGTAAAGGTGGTGCGTTCGGCTGATAACCGAACAATCGGTGGTTCGAATCCAATCGAGTGCGTTTTTTTTCGTGAGAAAAAATAAATTATGTGTTACATGTCACACGCAAAAATTCACTGCTCTGATTTTCCAAACGCGCCAAAAGAATTATAACTTCAAAAATGTAATTCTTAATATTTATTACTACAGTTGAAAGAAATAATAACACGTAATGTGAAAAGGGACCATGCTCTTCTTCACGCCACTAAAAGAATGTCACCGTTCGATTTTTTGCCGTACGGTCAAAATCGTATAATGTGAAAGGAGCGTTATTTGTTAATATAATATACAAAATTTCGCTTTATATGGAATTAAACATTCGTTTAAGTGAAAAGAATTTTATATGTAGACGTTGCTATTAGTTTAAATATAATAATAATTCATCACTTACTGCCTGATTTGAAATAAATTTACTAGATGCGTACTAACGGCTCGACAGTGGCACAATGATGTAGGATGCTACATATCACGTGGCGTGTAATCCTTTTAATCTAATTACATGCCGGAGACTAAATGCTTGGTTACATACTGAATTAACTGGCATTGGAATGCTACAAGAGAGGGTTCAGCATTCTGGTAGTATTATTAGTCGTTAGTGGGTAGTTATTGGGACATGAACATTTTCGATTGATTTAAATGTTTTTTATAATAATGTAGAATTGTATTTTTTTATATTAAATAACAGCTATGACAGTCGTAACATATATCAGAAGATAATTTGGAGATTTTTTAAAAGACTTTTTAAAATTATGTGTTGTTTTCTTACTTGTTTCATAGCTTAAAGAATACTAAGTGAGAAACTGACGTGTAAAGTATAACGCGTAATACACAGGTTTAGGACCATGAGCTAGATCGATACTATGGTAATTCTTTCTGGTACAGTGCGTAAGGTATTGGAATTTCATCCGGGAACTCCAAGTTTGATTACCAGTGAGGTCACAATAATGTTTTGTATGTGATTTTCTCAAAGGTTGGATATTTATAAATTGTTTCACTTATATTACTAATTACTAATTTTGCGTCGTGGCCTATTTATTGTAGTGTTATAAAGAATATTTATATTATTATGTATATACATATACTAAAAAAATGAATACGTTCTTGACGTATTTTTCATGAATGTTTACCCGTTATTAAAACGTCTGCCTGTTATGGAATATCTAATTTTGTAGCACATGTACAATGCTTTTCTAAAGTAGATTTATACTTTTTTCTTAAGCTTTTAAAAAGAATAGTTCAACATAATTATTTTTAGGGTATTTATAAATATTAATCTTTTTCTAATTGATTTAAGTTTTGTAATTTCATTTGAGTGGTATTTTACGATCCGGGTTTTACCTTTCGGCACATTCAGGTACTATACACCCTCACGAATACAGTTAACTCTTGCTTATACAATACATAATATATACAATAAAATAATGTAAAAACATTATTATCGACTAAGTAAATGATTAACTACTATAAAATCATTTTTTTAATATTTCAGTTAGCGCATTAGATGGAACCAGGTAACGTGTTGGGAATATAATAAAGTAATAATTATGTAATGAGATAATATGTCACTAAATATAAATACCTACCAAATAAAAATAAAAACAAATTATCAATGTTAAGATATATTTCATAATCGGTAAATTAAATGAATCAATAGCGGTACCTACCACAATTTCAGGTTTTGAAATGGTATTTTAGTTAAAATGCTAAGTTATTTTTAATTTTATTTTTTAAATCATTACCATATACACAATATTATTGCTTCGTGTATAAACTTTTAGATTGGATAAAATTAATCATAAAAAATTTCAAGAAATTATACCACTATTAACTTTAAGCAACGTGCATTGATATAGTACTAGATGAGGAGTTCCCATACAAGTGTCATTTTAAAAATGTACCACAAAAGAAAAAAGAAGATATTACGAATATCGTCTTATAATATTTCCTTGTAGGTATAATGCGTTAAGTCCATTAACATGGATTCCCGAATTTCACCCGTATTGCCTTGGCTGTAAAACTAAATTTGCGTTCTTGGAATATTGACCCTAAGCGTGTCTGCAACCCAAAGCTAGCAAGCTACCAAAAATTCATGTCTGAGCGGACAGAGCAAGTTGTCATGCGCTGACTATTAGTTAGAGTAAGATGCAAGCTAGATCGGGCTTACCCATAATTATTGCCAGGTCGTTTTCGAGACAAATATTAAGTGAGCTTATATCGAGTTAAGTCCGCAGATATTAAAACAGTAAGTTTTAACACTGGCCGAGTCGCTGAAAATCTGGCGTCATTTTAAGAAGCATATGATTCATCCAGTAGTATATCAATGGCAACGTGGCAAATTGACTTAACAGAGTAACCATTATTTTTATCATTGTTTACGAATTGTGATCATTCACTGTGTGAACTTTTATGATTATTTATTTTAGATAATTTTTATGCAGACTGTCAAAATAGATAACTCAAACATCATTCGTGGCCTGGATATTGAATTTTTTTAAAGAACAAAGAGGGATTTTAAAACAGTTTTGCGAGAAATGGATATTAGTAATTTATTTAAACTCATAAATTTAGTCTGAATGCTAAACGCATTAAAAAATATTTCATTCTAACGATGTTGTATATTTTTTAGTTTTATTTAATTGTAATATCTTTTGGCGATCTCTCTGTAGAGGGACGGGAACGTGTTAGGGGTGACAGGTGTAGAGATAAAAGTTGGATTGGAGGTTGATGAATGGAAGAGCGAGAGTTTATTACCAAGTAACGGTATACAGTTGATACAAGGTTAAATATTGCAAGAGTTGTTACTAGTGAAAGTGATGCTGTAGTTCCAGACACGATAAAAGGATGATTCAGGGCAAGATGTGACGAAAGAGTCCGAGGCTCGGTGGAAGATATGCTGTGCGGAGTGATACTGACACTAAGATCTGACTAACAATACGATTATGGCACTGACTTAGATGACTGAGGTAACCCATCAACTATGACTCGCCATTTATAAAAGAATATTCGATTAAGATTCGGAGTCGTTATTGATGTAATTTGCAATTGGAAAATCAATTATTGCAATTTCGAGGCATTTTGATGACCAAAACTGTGGTAGTCGAACCCCATCAAAAAATGTCACACGTATAAAATATGCTGAGATCCGATGATTATGCGATTGCAGTAGCGGAGGGTAGAGGTAGGCTGTTAATATCCGCCAAACATAGTGCACTGTAAACTTTGTTAATCATACGAATTTGTTTTTATTGACTTGAAGACTACAATTTACAGATGGTGTTGGTTAGTTTTTAAAAATCAATTAAGCCTTGCCTAAACCAAACTATAATAGTTTTGGTATATTTTGGGCGATACGACAAAATTGTGTACACTTTTAATTCATTCTTTTTTTCATTGGATTAAGAATAACTTACATATTATTACACATATTGTTAGTTCATTTTTTTAATTCATGAAGCCCTGCTTAAACCAAACTATAATAGATAAGAAATATTATTCTATCAGCTATAAGATATCTTATGTAACGTATGATTTAAATGCATCATTTTAGATATTTTATAGTGAGACGAGTATTTTTATTATTGCTAGTATCTATTTTGGCTTGGTTTTCGCAGCGTTTAATTGAATTTTAAAAACTAACCAACACCATCGGTAAATTACAGTCTTATTTCAATGACATCAAATACGTATGAATGACAAAGCTTAGTGTGCACTATTAATGACGGATCTCAACAGCCCACCTTCACCCTCCGCCAATGTGCGATAGTGACTTGCTGATTTTTACGTTATCGAAATAACGCTGAGAAGACCCGAGGTCATCAACCACTACAATATGGCACAGTACTATTATTCGACCATGTCCGTTCCTAAAGGATCATATGGCCCTCCACAGAGTAGAGGTTTTGTATAAACAGATTTTGTTTTTTACGAGAAATGGATGTCAGTCACTTGCTCAACCTATTAGGTTCATACTCTGACTCACACACAAATTGAAAAACAATATATGTACTTGCCAGACCCAGGATTCGAACCTGGGACCCACGGCATTATAGTTCAACGCTTAAGTCGCGCGGCCACCGGGGGGACCCGGAATTACCGAAATAATGGTGTATTTATTATTGTAATGGGTTTTTCTTCTATTAAATAATTAATTTATACTGAGCTTTGAAAACAGATATTTGCGAGGGATACTGGGTGTGCGGTGGTATGACTTTAGGAGCAACGAGGAGATAAGGGAACGCACCAAGCAGCCTATCATTACGCTGAGAGTGAACAGGCGACTTTTGACCTGGCTCGGCCACGTGCTGCGGATGCCAGAAGAGAACCTTAACCTAGCTTGCTGTTCTTCAAGCTGACCGGATTCCGGCGTCCTGGAAGGCCACTAAATATTATCTATATAATGTATACGGTGAAGCTACGGGATGCTGGTTTGACCTGGAACGAAACAAGAAGACTGGCGAGGGACAGGAATTCTTGGAAGCGCTGTGTGGTGTCCATATGCTCCGATTAAGGGATGGATATGGCGGAAGAAGAATAATACATAAATAAATAAAAACAAAATCGACAACTTATTGTTAAAAATAATGTATAAGTATAAAAAATTAATATTTTAATTTTGAAACATACATTGTATATCCCAAATGAAAGCAATTGTGTGCAAAAATACCATTCAAAATAAAACTCAAGTACTTACCATAATTCACGTAAAGAAGCTTTTCCCGCCACTGTTCATTTCACCTGCAATAATAAAAAAAAATACATATACATTATTACGATATTCTTTAGTAAGCAACAGAATAATAATTTTTCACCTGTATCACAATAGATACGGGCACTTTGATGCGACGATAAACAAAAAAAGATCGCAGTCGCGTATTATGTTTTATTAGAATTTCTCACGTAAATACAATAGTCGATGTTGCTAGAATGTATCTCTCGTAGCCATTTATCAAAGCGTAATAGCAAATTTGTCCGAGCGGATTGCGAAAAAATCTCATACAACGAATGTTATGATCTATAATGCAATGTAACAAAGACATGATATTTCAAATGATTTTTTTCGCGTGCCCTTATGCTATATATTTTTTTACCCACACATTTGAATTACTGTAATGCATTAAATTATAATTTATTAATGCCCCAACCTACATTGCTCCAGCGGGTTTATTATATACACACTGCTTTTGGTCCTCTACGGCAGCTAAATAGGGTAGGAAAGTATCAAATTATTAACACTTATTGTAACAATTACATTAACTCGGTTTAAAATTTATCACAGCCTAAAGAGGTGCTGTTAAAACATAGTACTTATTGTAACAATTATAACTAAATTATTGTAATTGTTACAATAAGTGTTAATAATTCGATACATTCCTACTCTATTTAGCTGCCGTAGCGGACCGAAAGCAGCCTTGTGTATAGAATAAACCCGAAGTACCCATATCTTTTCTTTGCTACACACGCATAAAATAAAGACATTCACTAAAGTATTGTTTAAGCTCAATTATCTTGAAAAGTACACTAAAACTACAAGCTTTTTATATTTATATTTGAGTCGTCCATCATAAATATAGTTGTAAATTTCACAGATTAATAGAATCGTTAACAAAAAGCCAGTTTTTTGAGAAAATGTTATAGATATGTACAATATTTGTAGTCTAGCTGGACCGCTTCCAGATAGAATGTATAGTCACTGCATTGGCGTTTCGTGTTGGTTGTAATGGTATTTTTTTTCTTTTTTGTTGGCAGCTCCAAAACTAAAATGGTGGCTTGCGTTTTGATTTGAAGTTTGTTGTTTCATTTACAAAACCAACAACCGTATTTCTTGGAGTTTTACTTTAAAGGGGGATATGCTCAGCGTAGGTCAAAATTGAGCTTTTGTTCTATTTTCAAAGCATGGTCCTGGACATACCTTAAACGTTGTAGATCATTTATTTATATAATTTCGAAGCCTTATTATCCTTTATATTTATTTTAACATTTGATGACTGCATAAAGTATTTTTATTACATAAAATAGTATTCTTTTAAACCTCTCGCTCTAATGTTTTAGAATATAGTCATATTTCAGTACATAAATGTGCAGTGGTGTTAAGATTTTTTACATTTATTAATTTTTAAACGCATTTATAAAACCATCACTATAATTATTTATATCGACATTATTATAGTGAAATATTTACGATAAAAAGATATATTGATAATCTCTGTGATCCCAAATTTGACAAGAATTGGGCATTTTATTATTCAAAAAATCGGCAAGATTAACACATTTGAAGATAATTCTAAAGACACTAATTATAAGCTATGTTTTTGACCATTCAAGTGTAATAAACATTCTACGAATAATGATTGCTTTATATTAATTATTGACCTAAGAATAAGGTAGTGTTTTTTTAAAATACGCCATTTATTTTGGCATTCCCCAGTGGTTAGGTTAGGTTAGGTTAGGTTAGGTTAATAAGAATACTATTTTATGTAATAAAAATACTTTTTGCAGTCATCAAATGTTTAAAATAAATATAACGGATAATAAGGCTTCAAAATTATATAAATAGATTATCTACAACATTTAAGGAATGTCTAGGATCATGCTTTGAAAATAGAAAAAATGCTCCATTTTGAACCACGCTGAGCATGTCTGCCCTTTTTATTGATTTTGACTGCTTACATAAAACTAACTGAAAATAAATCTTTCCACAAGTATTTATAGTTAAATTTTATAACATTAATATTTCTGCTTTGATACACCAATGTCCAAAACTATAAATTAACGTATTTAATGCTTATTGTAACTTGATCTTACACGTCATCATAATAATCATGTACCTACTTATGTGATTTACTAATTCGGTAAATCTAAAATATTACTTAATATTTGAATTAAATGAAGACAAATGAAACTTAGTCACTTATATTAAAGTTAACGTATTCAATAGAGCAGAGGTCGTTTTTCTGCTTCTATTTGATACATTAGGGCTCCATCCATTAATAGAAGAATGTTATTTTCAACATCTTTGGTACACAATGTTTTTTTTTTAATATAAAATAAAATTGAATTTTCTAAGCCTCCATTATAATTAATAAATTCAGCAGTTGAATTGAATAATTAATCGTTAACAACAATAAACAATGCTATTTACATTTAGAGTATAAATTTTCGTTGTCTCCTAAATAATCCTTATTTGCTTTGTGTATCTAGTCATTGTATTTGCTTACTCCCTTGCGCTGAATAGCATCAATAAATTAAAGATTTGGAGTCTTAATCCTTAACTAAAATAACAATAAATGAATTAAACATATTATTATACGACAATACAAATCAATACAGATAAATTTATGAACAAAATTGATTAATGCTGTTTAGCATAACATTTTTATCGTTTGTTATTACAATACACAAGTTAATATTAAATATAATAAACTAAACTAAAATAAATTATTATAATATAATACATTTTCAAAATAATTTTATAATTATTAAAGTTGGCGGGAAAAACTAGTTCAAATCGTTATCATATTATATGAGAGCTCTACGCATCTATTCTATACATAAGACTGCTATCAGTGGCTATGGAGGTTAGTTTTTCATATTTTTGTATTGAGTTATTAAAATTTTTATAATAAGCTAGTTGTAATTGTTACAATAAGTGCTATGTTTTAACAGAACCTCTCTTGGCTATGCAAACTTTTAGAGCGAGATATACTGTTTTGACTGTTTAAACGGTTAATATTGTAACAATTCATTATAATACCTCCATACAAAAATATGAAAAACTACCCTCAATAACCGCTCGTAGTGATCGATAGCAATGTTGTGTATAGAATAAATGCGCTAGAAACAAAATTTTCGTAAAATGTTGGTAAATTAATTGTTATTAATAAATTACGCATTTCTTTTATTCAACGAATAATTCACAAGATTTGAGAATGTAACATTCTTTCTATTGATTATACATAAATTAAAAATAGGTCAGATAATATTATATACCTACGTTACGGTACGACTTAGGTTAACTAAAATTTGGAGTAATATGGGTTCAAGTTCCGTCGGCGTCGTATTATTTTCCAAGATTTTTTTTAGTGTATATAATATAATTGAGGTGATTTAAAATATACAATATGTTTAATATACAAAATGCTACATTCTCGAATTACAGAAACATTATTCGTGTTTTCTACAATAATAAAATTTTTTACGTAATCTTCATTGAAACAAAAGGAAGGCAAAAACGTTGTCTATAAATATTCAAACCTTAGCAACGAAATCGCCAAGATGGGAGAAAATAACACGTTTTATAAGAGGCTTCGATCAATCTTCATCGAAATGTGAAACAACAAATACACTCTCCATACAACATAACTATATGTGTTTTATGCAAATGTTTGCAAATTCGATCCGCGCTTCGAAATATACGGTTCTCGTAAATCTAAAATTGTCTGAGTTTTATGGCGTAGACATGTGAATGCAATAAATGCTAGTTTATGGTTTGATTTTCTGGATATATGACATATTTGATGGGTAATAAAAACCTGATATTATATTCTGAACCAAGGACAAGATCCAGTATATATATATTTTGTATATGTGGATGGTTAGCAAAGATTTAACGCGTGCGTATTTCTTCGTATATCAAAATTTTGAGTGTCATAAATTCTGTCGATTCTGTTCCCACAGCCCAAATGCAAAATTTTAATATATAGTATGTTTTTGAAGTTATACTTATTTAGGCGTGTTTGGAAAATCAGATCAGAGTGTATTTTTGGCGTGTGACATATGACGCATAATTTATTTTTCCCACGAAAAAAATCGCACTCGATTGAATTCAAACCACGATTGTTTTATTATCAGCCGAACGCACTGCCTTTACACCACAGTATGATAATGAAATTTTGACGATTATACAGTATAATATTATAATTTATTCCGTTGCCTAGGCAGTGAATTTATTATTATATGTACGAAGAATAAATTGTTCCGTTGCCTAGGAAACGAATTTATTATTGTCGGCCATTTGCAATTCCTTACGTAAACAAACGATTAAACATCAGATTGACATTTGGTACTTTAAAAATAAAAACAACGAGAAACCATTATATAATTTAATATTATAGAATTATTATAGAAATAAACGAACGGCGTTCCAATAAGCGTTCCTTTTTCTTGAGTGTGTAATTTAACAAGATTATTAAGAGCTAGTCGAAGAATCTAGGTTATCACAAGTTTTGTTTTTACGCCAAAAAAGTATAACTTCCAGTTTAATCGATTATAACAGAGAATACTTCAAACAGTACACGAAAACAGATTCACAAGATAAGATGAATCGCGCGACCAAATAACCAGATGAACTTGCCGAAGAATTAGTTCAGTTCAAGTATGTATCATTTTTGACAACTGGAAACCACACCTATCACTAGAAACGAATCTCGATAGCGTAAGATGCTGAGCTTCAAAATAGTGGACCTGTATGATTAATAAGGTTAAATCTAATTAGACTAAGCTGACTGGCTGGAATACTGTGAAAGATGAAAATTATGGAGTGAATATAGAGTTAAATTCTAATCCGGCTACCTATCGTTCTCTTTTCAAAGGCACGCTGCTACAAATTTATTTATTTTACGGTTGGTGTACTACAAATAACTAATTTAAAGCTTTCAAAATATTGCGCCTATCTTTAGGAGGTCGATATCGGCAACTAATATTGCATTGCTTACAGTTCCTATACATAATAATACGTTATAAAGCAGGTAGTAAATCTACGGAAAAAGGCTGTGGCTTAAAACAGAACCATGTAAAATATATGAAAACATACCTAAATTATTAACTCTGGATTGTATTTATTGCCAAATTAATCTAGACGGTTCTATATAACACTATTTGTATTAACAATATTTAAACAAAGTACAGAAAAGACTACGTGTTAATGCAACAATCTACTAACTTATAGATTCAATGATGGAGAGTGCCAACTCTAATGTATTAGTATTTTGAATTATTATTCATACTAATTTCAATTAATTTGAACAGTTTTTACATGACGTGCATACGTTAAAATGACTTGCAATATTGTATCCATGGATAATATTTGAAACATAACCCAACCTGTAGACCATAATAATTTAATAGAAAATCCATCATAGAGAAAACCACTAAAAACAAATAACACGCAATTTTGACATACGTCGAAAAAATATTTTCTTAAGTCATATTATGTAGGCATTAAGAAAACTATAAAAAAACGTTCATTGAGTCATTCGGGTGTCGACGAAGCGCGGTGCGCGTGAGGTGACCTCATTGTTTTCTGGTGATTTCGGAAGATTTCCGACAATGTTCGTTTAAAGGTTCAAAATCTGCTACGGGGTGGGAGCATAGCATCAGTCAGATAACATTTTAAATATCAACAAAAACGACATTACACACTTTTTACCGTAGCGGCAGCTTACTGTGAAAGCTTGCGACAGCACGTAACGTGATCATAATCTATTTGAACCTTAATAATCAATGTCATGTTGTATACAGTTTATTTTTTGTTTTTAATTTTTGAATTTCGAACATCTATTTATCAGATCAGATATAACGACGATCATGACAGATTTGCTAGTTTTGAATTAATTGTGATTTATCTTATAACCCGAATGGTTTATATGCTTAATGTTTATAATATATGCATACGCCAGATTATTATTATTGAGGGTAGCTAATAATATTTAAGCTGATAGATTAAAATAATATATTATGTAACAGTGTTTATTGTATATAAACCAAAACCCCACACTTCGATGATAACCAATTTATATACATAGTTGTACTCTATCACCTATCAATATCTAAAATTAACGTGGTGAGGATTATTTATTTATTTATGTATTTATTTTTATATGTAATTCTTTATTTACTGTACATATAAAACACTGTATACATAACAACTGAGAATTAAGGACGTTCACAACATGACATTTTGATTTTAAAATAACTGGTTATAATCAAAAAAGTTGAAGCAAAATAATATTTAGTAAAAATTACCATCAGGAGAGTAAAGAGAGAAAAAAATATAAATAATGTTAAATACAGCAAATCGCTGGAAGTGTATAATATATCTCTGGAGAGTGCATTGATTGGTTCAATTTAATATTCAAATATGATAATAGTATATTGTAGTATTTGGTGAATTTGCATCAACTGTAAGTCTCATATTTTTCATTAGACAATGTTAAATCATTAATTTTTCCCTGTTAACCAAAACATAATTAAAATAGAAAATTTTAGTTATAATAAATTTATAAAATAATATCCCCAATCCAAAATTAAGAGGCTATTTTCCAAATTGCATGCTTCCAAAAACGATTAAATATTTTAATTTTCCATTCTCGCATTCTCTTTAATTTTATAAATACAAACGTCGAATTGTTACCATCTTTAACAAAAAAGGTATTACAATTTTATCAAACACTTAATGGGATGAAAACATTTTTTTTTTAAATATACTTATTATGGTATTATACCCACGATAGCCACGCGGCTTAAGCGTCGGCCTATACCGTCGTGGATCCCAGGTTCAAATCGTGGGTCTGGCAAGTACACATATTGTTTTTCAATTTGTGTATGAGTCAGAGTATGGGCCTAATAGATTGAGTAACTGGCAACCCCCATTTATCCTAAAAACGAAAAATCTGTTAATACAAACCGCCTCTCTAAGGATGCCTATAATATGAACTTATTAGGATCGGACATGGTCAAAAAAATATCTAATATTAATTTCATAAACATACGTTACTTGAATGTTTTTAGTAAATTTAAATATACTTTTTTATGTAATCGCCTCCTGGCACAATAACATATAAAAAATTAATATCAATCTAATTTTCATCACTTTTATAATTAGGCAGTTTTGGAATTAGGCCTACCAATTTAGCACTTATCATAAATTGACTAAAGACCACATATATTTACGTGAGGATAGACATGGATTAAATTATAGAAGTTTATGTCTCACTTACCCAGTACGTACATAGTATACTAAACATTAGGCTTAAAAGATTATAGCACTATCTGTATTATCAACAATACAGATTAACTCACCACACATACTACAATAGTTTTACAACAATGCTGTTATTGTTTGCCAAAAGTTTCGCGTGTATATTGTTGTTAGTTATATTATTTAAGTACTTTCTTGCAATGTGTATTTTAGTACTAAGCTTTCTTCATAGACAAAGATAGGTTGTTTGAACGTATTAAGCTCGACGTCAGGTTCGGCTAAGTTTTACTACCACGTAGAAATTTAAAGTTTACACCCTCAAAATGTACGACACTTTTCTTATCGAAGCTTTTTTTTTATTTGAGCTCAAACTAATGCGACTTTTTAGTGCTTAAAAGAGTATAAAAACGTGTTTTTTAGTGTAATCGGATATTACAGTTTTACTAGTGGCTTGTTGAAACAAAAGCTTTAATCTAGAGGTATCATATTGACCTTGTTCTCTTACGTAGCTTTCAGTTTTTTTATAAAAAAATGACAAAGTGATCAAGACACATATTATTATATAAATGTTTGTTTGTAGAAAATACTGATGGTTGTATGATAATAACAAGAAAAAATTATAAAAATATTATAATACACACTTGCACGCACGAATCTTTTGCACAACAAATAAAAATAGAAATTGCATTATTTACTAAAGTATAAGATTTATTGGAAGGTTTTAGAAGATATTCTGGCAATTTGTATAAATTCATTAATTATATAAATAATACTTTTGCGCAGGTAAGCATGATGTTTTTTCTTATCAGTGGTACGAAAAATGATAATGAGATTAGACACCCGCTATATAAGGGGACTTAATGGAATCTTTTACCAGTTATTTTACATGAGGCATTTTCTTGAATTATAGATCACATCATAAGTTCCTTCATAAGAATTTAAATAGTTTTTCGTACATCCTTTATGGGCGGACGTGCTCAGCATGATCATGGACATACCTTAAACGTTGTAGATAATCTATTTGTATAATTTTGAAGCCTTATTATCTTTTATATTTATTTTAAACATTTGATGACTGCATAAAGTATTTTTATTACATAAAATAGTATTTTTTTAAACCTCTCGCTCTAATGTTTTAGAATATAATCATATTTCAGTACATAACTGTGCAGTGGTGTTAAGATTTTTTGCGTTTATTAATTTTTAAACGCATTTATAAAACCATTAGTATAATTTATGATGAGATAATTTTGGTAAAATATTTACGATAAAAATTATATTGATAATCTTTGTGATCCCAAATTTGACAAGAATTAGGCATTTTATTATTCAAAAAATAGGCAAAATTAACACATTTGAAGATAATTCTAAAGATATTTATTATAAGTTATGTCTTTGATCATTCAAGTGTGATAAACATCCTACGAATAATGATTGCTTTATAATAATTATTGACCTAAGAATAAGGTAGTGTTTTTTTTTAAATACGCCATTTCTTATGGCATTCCCCAAGGGTTAAGCTACATTTTTACCGTTTAAAAAAAAAGATTTTTTTTCGGTTAGGTACATGTTCAAACACGCGCGTTAACATGATCTTAACCAAACTCTCCTAAACTACTACTACAAAACTAAACCTACACTCTCTGTAGATCACATAAATTTTAATGTGTGATTAGAAATGTTTATAGAATAATATGTTTAGAGTTCACCGTGTGATCTAATGAAACAGATTTTTTTAAATGGTGTTAGCGGTCAATTCTCGTTGGATAGATATTCCGTTTCTTAAAATAAAACACAATAATATTATGTATTATTTATACTTTGTGTAACAAATACTACGTACTTACTGCATTTTTTTTTTACTGCAAATGTGAAAAAGTTTATTAATGATATTGTAAAGTTACATTTGTATTTTCCCTAGAGCCAATTTACTGGGTCCACACGTATTGAAAAAATGAGAATTTTTTCAGACTCGAGATTCAAATGCACAATCCACGTGTTCAAAGACTGGCACTCTGCAAAAATGACAAATCATTTATCAGCATTATTTTGACAAATGTATAGAATGTTACCAAATAAACTCTAACTAACTTTACTATTAGAATTACAATTCAAAGTAATTATTTCAGAGTTCTCAAAAGAATAACTTACCTAATTGTGATCCAATTCACACTAATTGAATTAAATTTGATATTCAGATTTTCTACACGCGCATACTCCATTCGCTTTGGTCGCGTCTGTGTGCTTAGTCAGAATATTCACTTTGCTCAAATCCCAAATGTATTAATGCCACATTTACATTTTAGATAAACCATTTACAATATTAATTGAAGGCACTTGTGTAACTAAAAGCGATTCGGCCGCGTAAAATCCACATTAACAATTCGCAATAATATTAATTTTAGTATTTCGCCAGCTTACTCTAATGGCAATTTGACTAATACACTTTAAAAGGGTAGCAAACATCTTGCATGACGTATTATGTTACTTTAAGCCGTTATATAAAATAATATGTTATTTATACGAAGATATAACATTTATTTTTTGAGAACTGTAATAATTGAAAATTATAATATTATAAAATCTTTGAGTGGCTTAAGCGTTGGCCTATAACTTCGTGGATCTCAGGATCAAATCCTGGGTTTTATAAGTACGTTATATTGTTTTTTAATTTGTTTTTGAGTTAGAGTATAGATCTTATAGGTTAAAAATGTGGTTTTACCTATGTTTCGTCTCTGTTCTGGCAGAACACACTACCTGGAGAATGTTTTGAGTAATTTGACTTTGAAGTTGTTAAAATGTTTGAAATGGTCTATCATGTGAGTATATTAAGTAATCGTAAAATGGATGACTTTAAAATAAAGACTGTTTATTTATTAAGAAGGTTTCCAGACGGTAAAGTGTGAAATAAGGAACATTTTGGTATAACTAACTCAATATGTCATTTTTTCGAATTAGTGTCTTCTGCCAGAACAGTGACGGTTTTATCAAATATCTGAAGAGAAGAAGGCTTTGACTGGTGATTTTATTGACAAGACTCTTAATTAATAAAATTCTCAATATTATTCATTTCTTATTTGGAAACAACCATCAAAGAAATTTACATCAGGAAACAAAGCTTTTTTTTATACTGCCAAACCGTTACAAATCAAGCGGAAAAGGTTTGCTATCAAACGAAAAGGAGCTTCTAAAAGAAAATAGTTAGAAAGTAAGGGAAATTATAAAAAGGCAAAAGGGCCAAAAATAGCTGTGCCGATCGAAGTGACGGCGGAAAAGAAAAAAAGGTCTCTCAATTACTTCTCTGTTCAATAAACCTCCTGTAAAAACAATACATTTCCAATAAATGGTCGCCTGTCTTGATATATTTGATTTGGACCACTGCGCAGGATATATTTTTTCATATGAAGAATTTATTTCTTGCTGTTATATTGGTAACCCTTTTAGAATAGAATATAACATGTTTGACAGAAATTGACTTGACAAAGCTAACTATTTTTCTCAGCCTACATTATAACGACAGAAATATAAAGCCACTCCTCTATAGAGTTCAATATTAAAAGCATTCTTTAATATTATATTTTATACAATATATTATGTAACCTGATAATATTTTATTTTTCAAGCAGTGGGTACAATTAATAACAAACTGATGTTTTCATGTTGTTAGTTTCAGATCATTATTACTAATAAAGCGTTATCAAATTAGTACTATAGATATTTAAAACGTCATTGCAACATTATTTTTTTCTGATTCCCAGAAAAATTGATAATTTATGTTCAGTATTATTTGGCAAATCTTCCTAGAGATATACACAATTGTACAGGGTATGAAAATTGTTAAAATTATTACAACAATAATGTATCTATTCTAGCTAAGTTTCGGGTGTTACGTTAAATGTATGGTCAAAATAATAAATCTACAGAGCTTACTATTCGTAATTTAATTAGAAAATTTGGGTCAAATGGTAATATTTGTGATGTTATGAATCCAACTCGTCTAAAACGTAAACGTACTGTTGAAAATATTGATGTTGCAATTCAAAGTATGGAACAATTAATTACACGTCGTTCTTAAGAACTTGGACTTTCTTATGGTCTGATTTGCATTTAATGGTATATAAAATACAGTTACATAAAAACTTAAACCGAACGACCATTTAGTGCAACGAAATTGTATTTTACTAATTGATCCGGCCACACTATTTGCTGTTTCTGGCGCACGGTGTTACATGACTATTGATTTACCTGAATATGGAACCAGGTAAAATGTTTGTTACACACCTTATAATGCTATTTACTCCGAACTTTGCCATGTTTGATAGTGCTGACCTTTGTGTCCCTCACTACGATCTTAGAAATAAGCAACATCAGTTGTTTGTTCTCCCAATATGAAGAATAATTAACCTGCCTTTGATAATACTAATTAGGCGGGCAATCACTGTATTTATATATTTAACCTACGTTAGCATGAGTTTATGTGAACAATATTTTATAAATTCTTAAAATAGAGTAATTCCGTGTACTTTATTTTTTGTATTTATTTACTAATATTTATTCTATTTTTTTAATACTGCTATAATACTTTTTGTTTTTAATTTTATGTTGTAAATGTTTTTAATTCAAAATTTGTAAAGTTTACTAAATGTGATCAAATAAATATGAATTTAAATTTATTTGAATCAATAAAGTAATTTTAACTAATTTTTTTTTCATGTCCTTCCCCATGACTGAGATTCTCCACCCCTCACGAGCTTCTGCAGACAGAATGAAAGCTGCCATTAAGCTTCTTCACTACATCGCTTCAGTACTCCGATGCTTTTCTTCTGCTTTGCTTTCCGTAAATCAGATTTTCCGGTTAACATTTTTAAAAATCAAAATTCGTCTTACAGTAAGTATATATTTTTAATCGAATATTACATAAATATTACCTTGCATTGCTCAGATCATTGGTTAGGTGACCATTCCAACGTCCACACTATCTAGCGGCGGAAGTAACGGAAACAATTGAGCGAATAAATCTGGACTCGTTGTGTTAGCTTTCTGCCGCTAAGCCTCTATGGGGTCGTTATGATAAGGATCACCACATGCGGTAAATAAAATCAAGCTTTCGTGAAATGACCGGAGAGAGCTTTCAATACCACTTTGGCCAGACTGCTAGTCAGAGGCGTTTCCCATCATAGTTTGTTTTATGGTGATGTTACCCAATCATGGTGAAAATGGTGAAAACTTATTTTTATTAGGTAGTTGCACTATTTTTCTCAAAGAACAACAGTACAAATCGATATTTAATAAAATACAATATAAATAGGTAGGTAAGTACTATATAGATACCGTATGTAGTGTTCCTTGATGGTAGGATACCACATTTATTATCTTATGTAAAAGGTTGCATTTATTATAATTATAATGCATGATGCTATGGTCTCTTTTGGGGTTTAAATGATACTCACATGGCAATTTTGTGGTTTTTATATTGTCGACATTAAGTTAGCATTGTACAAAATTAAAGTGGTAGACAGCCCTCAGTGTCAGTGTGGACATCCCACTCAAGATCTTAACCACATTGTCTGGCAATGTGATGCCTATGACCAGGAGAGAGAAGTGTGTTATTGAATAAGTTGGGAAAATGCAAGTTATACCCTCTTTTTACGATTAATTCGTTCCTGGCAAAACCAAATATTTCAGTTATGAAAATTGTACATGAATTTCTCCAAAAATGTAACGTAAATGTCTAGTGTATAGTGTAACAAAATTGTAAATCTGTATCATTTATAATGTAACTATTTATGCCTGTCGTTAAAAAAATGTATGTATACTTTTGTAAACCATTGTAAAGCAGAATAGCCTTCCATTCAGAGAAGAGCTCAATTGCTTCCAAATAAAGGAAAAAAAAAACATTAAGTTAGGTTACGGCACGGCACAGAGTACTTAACTGTATTTGTTTTAGTTGATATTTACTTGAATGAATTATGAATTTAGGAAAGGTATTACGCAAAGCTGCGCGCGTGAATTCGACTCCTTCGAAGCTAGGCTAAATTGCAACTATCATTTTCTGTTCGCGTTATTGTCTACACTACATAAATGGGCATTGACAATAATACGTCAATTGTAGAGTTTATTGAAACCTTTAAAGTACCTCTATTAAGTAAAAATTAGGTAAAAGAGAATTAAAATCGTTAAGGGAGCGTGCATTAATTTGTTTAAGCTTTCACTGAATGTTTCCATCACTGTATTAATTAGGATTTGACAATAGATAATTTGTTGACACCTCAGGAATATACATGTTGGAAAAAAAATAGTGCCGGACAAGACTCGAATCTGTTTTCATCGGATTCTGGTTATTGTACTTGCACCCTATCAAATTCTGACTAAATTAACTAATGTTTATAATACAACTGAAGTGTTTCTCAAATTTCGCTAATATTTACGACTGGCTTTTAGGTATGTATTTTAAAAAATAATACATTTTTAAATCTTGTGATTTATTCCATTACAAAAAAAAAAAATATTGTTTAATAAGTTCTAAAGAAGGTGTTAAAGAGATTTTTATGTAGTTCATCGTTTTAATGATTGTTTAATTACACCTTATCTTCAATAACTGTATGAAAATTACAAATTAATTTTAATTGAAATCTTTGTACTAATTGCGAAATTTTCTATAAGTTTTATTAAGTTTCATATTCGGTAATGGCGCCAAAATATAAAAATTTCCTCAGCAATACTACAGTGACATCAACGTATTTTAAATATGCCAAGTAATACAGAGTATGCCAAATGTGTTATTTTCAAGTTATGTATGTTCAATCTGTAGAATGTTACATTCTCAAATCTTGTGAGTTATTCGTTGATTAAAAGATGTGGTTTATTAAAAATTGTTAGCAATTTCAAGTAGACGTTATAACTAAATATTTGGCGGGAGCCGGACGTCAGTTTGTAATTAAGGTAATTAATGATTCCTTGGTTTAAAACATAAAAGCTGACAGTCAAAATCAACGCAATTTGATAGGAATTTCATGTACAACCTACAAGTTTAAAGTATCGTAATTAAGTAGGAGGCCCGTAGCTTAATTGGTTAAAGCATTATTGGCACAATACGAGTGGATATACGGATTCATATGAAACCTTGTGAAATATTCGTTAAATAAAAGAAATGGTTTATAACAAACATTAAGTCTTTTTCTTTTTCAGAGTTTGTATAAAAAATATTTTACAAGGGTTGCATCTCTACAGAAACTTTTCTTTAACATGTTTGATCTTTAAATATGTTTTTAGTTAACTTATCCTTCCATTTTAAATATAAGTATCCGCCACTGCATTTAAATTAATTCTAAATTGGATCCTTTGATCATTCAGCGTTTGGGAATTTATACTGATTGAATAATGAAAGGGTTTGATTAAACTTTAAATGCCAGCCCACAAAAGTTCCTTTAATAATTTTAATATACTTATCTAATGAAGTTTTAAGTGTAGGTAAACATTAACTTTTACTACCTAGAAGTCCAATTAGTTTTAATAAATCCTATTTGAATACTTAACATTAGAAAATTAGTTCCAAATATATTACTATAAAGTCATTATTTATTAAATCCGTATTTCCCATATTGTTAATGTTTGAATTTCTGTTTTTTATGCAAAATGAATTATTATTAGTTTAAAATTAACGGCCCACATGCTCGTCGTAGGTTAAAATTGAGTTTTTATTGTATTTTCAAACCATGATCCTGGACACTCCTTAAACGTTGTAGATAATCTATTTAAATAAATCTGAAGCCTTATTATCCTTTATAGTTATTTTAAACATTTGATGACTGCATAAAGTATTTTTGTTACATAAAATAGTATTCTTTTAAACCTCTTGCTCCAATGTTTTAGAATATAGTCATATTTTGGTACATGAATGTGCAGTGGTGTTAAGATTTTTTACATTTATTAATTTTTGATCGCATTTATAAAACCATTAGTATAATTTATGACGAGATAATTTTAGTAAAATATTTATGATAAAAAATTATATTGATAATCTCTTTGATCCCAAATTTGACAAGAATTAGGCATTTTATTATTCAAAAAATTGGCTAGATTAACACATTTGAAGATGATTTTAAAGATATTTATTATAAGCTATGTCTTTGACCATTTAAGTGTGATAAACATATTATGAATAATGATTGCTTTATAATAATTATTGACCTAAGAATAAGGTAGTGTTTTTTAAAATTTAACTTCATCATAAAACATCACAAACATAATATAATATTTGGAATAGGAGCATATATTATAATATATTCCGACTGCCTTTCTACATGGCATGCTTGCTTTTCACACTCTTGATTCTTGTAGATCACTTCTGCTCTTAATACATTTTTGTCTGCTATCATAAGGAATGGCTTCCATCCTGGCGTTCTAAAGAAGTTTAATGTATATGCACCCGTTAATTACCTACATGAATGACCTATTCTGGATCAAAACTATCTTCGTGTCAAGCTTATCAGGTTCTATAAGATAGGGGTATAAGACTAATCAATGCGCTCCCCAAAGACAGATACATCTTTAATGATGTGCTGTGTGTTTTGTTCAATGCTAATATTTTTTTTTCTCTCTTGTGAGGAAGAATGTGTTTTAAATTAACCTTTATTAATTTAAATCCGATCTTGTGAATGTTCTGAATTGTTGTTGTTGTTGTTTAATATATAAATATGTACATGCAAGTGCGGAAGGGACTATAGCTCCATAAATTGCCGTCAAACTGCCAATAGTCATGATATAATTGCAAAAATTCAAAATTTATATCACTTAAATTAAATTTATATACTTCATGAAAATGAGATAATTTAAGAAAGAGCTTTTTGAAGTTTTTTAAAAATATCTCAAAGTTTTTTTATTAGCTTAAATTCACAAAAATACACAAGCATTTGATAATTATTTACTTTAAGTTATGTAAAGAACTCTGAAATAATTTTATAAGTGGCTTTTGGCAGATGAGACTAATAACTTCAGTCAGAATTATACATTGGTACTGCACTCGTGCTTTTGCAGGTAAAGTTTCAAATATAAACGAGCCTCTTGACCTCATTTAAACGTACCCAAAAAGTTTTTATACCATAAAATGTTTACTGCATCTTTAAGTAGAGGCTAAAACAGAATAATTTTAATGTGAGTGAGGTTACAAGATGTTAAAATTTATAGAATTTCTGTATAAATTAAGTGCAAAGTTAGCTGTTTATGGAATTAACCATTATGGTGTTACCATTCAAAGCCAATAAAATATGTGTATTGTGCAATAATGTCATACTATTAAATTAACTTGAAACACTGATTTTTAAAAATCAATTAGACATACCTAGTTTATTTATTTTGTTCTTTGTTGATTATTTGATGTGTCGAGTCTACATAATTACTGTATTTAAAAATGTGTATCACAATGAACTCATCATATTGAACATACATAACTTGAAAATACTTCAGATACATACCCACTAGAAAAAAAATCATATTTTCGTATTTTTATTTACAAATCGAAGTTTTTTCAAATATGATTTTTTCTAGTGGGTACAGTGTTGTCATATTTTTCTATGCTGATTATAGTACAAAGGCGTAAAAATTATAGTATTTTTAAAAAATATATAGTACAGGAACATTTTTCGTCTTGCATCCTTTAAAATTATAGTATTTTGGTATATTTTGCATACAATTATAGTATTTCACATTTTCCACGGAATTAAAATGGTTATATTGTACTATAATTATAGTACAGTTGGCATCAAGTTCTCAAGTTCAGTGTTCTCAAGTTATGTATGTTTAATATTTGCAATGGAACATATTCTCAAAATCTTATGAATTATTCATTTGAACAAAAGAAATAATTTATTACAAATTGTTAGCAAGCTCAAGTAGACGTTATAACTAAATATTGGCGAGAGCCGGCCGGACGCCGGTTAGTAATTAAGGTAATTAAAATTTCTTGATTTAATACACAAAAACCGACAGTTAATAATAGTTATAAACTTTTCCCAGACCATATTATGGGAATTGAAAAATTCGCAGTTAAAAAAATGATCAATAATATTATGTCTACTTGAAAAAGTACCTTCTCGAGGTTGTATCAGTTGCATTTTTTTCGACATAGATAGTTACCTGAATACACCTCATAATTGAATAATAACTCAAAATACCTTGTCGACTAATAATAAAATGTCGACTTACAAACTTTTCCCTGACCACATATTAAAAAAACCCGTTGTTAAAAACTTTATCAAAAATATTATGATGATTTGAAAAGAAAATCAGAATTTATTTACCTGAATATATATTATCAGAATTGAATAATAACTCAAAATACCGACCTAAAATGTCAACATACCAACTTTTTCCAGACGACATATTAAAATATCCGCAGTTAAAATCTTTATCAATAATATGACTACTTGAAAAAGTACCTTCTCGTGGTTTGATTAGGTCCAAACTTTTTAAATATTGATATTAATAATATATGAGTTGAATACACTAAATCGATCATTAACTCTAAATATTATCTAAGATATCGACTTTTGGCACCAAATCAGTAAACAATATTTTTAAAATAAATATATACCTATACATCATCAAAAATACGGCAGCTTTACGCTAACAGAGTGAAAAAATAAATTATCACCTGCTGAACGTCAGGGGATTGTTTTCTCTTGTTGTTTACTTTTCGCCATATTCATCTTGCATCGTCATATTGTTTATGGCGCGCCTCTCGCTTGGAACTTCAGCCATTTGTCATCGTTGTTTTTCCCCCGCGCTCTATATCCACTCATACGCCAAGGTGTCTTCTTTGTTTTGGGGTGTAAGTAAACCACTCGGCGACAAAAGCTTCTCAATATTTTAATACTAAGATTTAGAATTTATGATAACTACTATTTAGTTTAATTAACTATTTTTTTTATTCAACGAATCTTGTATATTATTCGTTGAATAAAAAAAATAGTTAATTAAATTATTAGCAAGTTGAAGTAAGTAACAACACAAACACGCCCTCCAAACCAAACTCGCCCTGCACTACACTCGGTCTTAATCGAGCGTATCACGAAGCACTACGTTTGATGTAAAGCATCTGTACAGTTGTTAACGCCTGGTAATGTCCCAGAAGCAGTTACCTGAGACTGAGGTCGCCACGCTCTCAAGTGAGCTTTGACTGAGTTTACTGATTTGACTCTAACGTGTCTAAAGTAAAATGCTGGGGAGAGAAAAGGCATAAGTAAATTAACAAAAAAGAAAGGAATTTAATAAATACATATAACAAAGAACGAAGCTAATCATACGGACAGCAAAAATTATGTAAAGAGATCTTTACGCCTGCAGTAAGACGCCGCAATTCTTTTAAATGCAAGATAATTGGCCTTTGTAGCAACCAGGTTGGACCGCCTAATGGGTTCAACAGCTGGTTGGGTCGAATCGAGTAACTCTTCCCTCTTGGAGCACATTCTCAGACGTTATCGACGAAATCTTTTGTGAGTGATTCGTGACGTCGATTACTAATTGTAGTAATTAATACCTACTTTGATTTAAAATACAAAGGTCGATTGCCTATTATAGCAACTCAATTTAAAAAGTGCTTCAGAGGATATTTTGATAACCACTAGGTAAAATTCATCACAATAATTAGATAAGGTGCCTATAATAGCACTGTGATCAATGCGCGGGGCACGAATCCCTAGAGACGCAGGTTTGATTCTTACTGGATGTCGTATTTTTTTTCAAAAAATATGTTTTTATTGGTTATATATTTCTCAGAAGTATTTTCAAATTATTTATGTTTACTATTTAGTTATTAAACCAGAATAGTTAACAAATAGGTACTAAAGAAACTACATATTTAGTGAGACTCAAACTGAAGTCTTTTACTTTCCGGGTGAGTAAGTACGCCCATGATGTATAAGCAGGTAAATACACATATTATATTATCAATGTGTGTTTGAAGTCATATTATGTACTTAATAGGGTAAGCAATTAGTAGCTAACACCCATTTCTCGTAAAAATAACTATTAACACAAACTTTCACTCTGAAGAACCCCATAATAATTATGGTCTTCCCAGGATTGGACATGATAAAAAAGGACTAAGTAGGTACCTAAATTGTATCAGTTTCAATTTTTATTAAAAGCTAACACAATTCAATTACCCTAAGTACGGATAATATTTTCTTACCAGGGTTGATTTTTAAGCTTTTGTTCAAGTTCTACATAAAATGCTGAATGAGGCACAAACAGTTATAAACAACATATTAGTATTATCTGTAAAACATACATATTTTAAAAACAGTTCTGAGAAATATAATACAAGGATTCGAACCTGTACCACCCGGGATTCATGCTAATGTGCTCTAACTTTATTCTCTATCTATGTTCAATAATAAGAATGGTACATACTGAAATATTTTGAATTATTCGTTGAATACAAAAAATAGTTTATCATAATTTATTGTTTTGACTGTAGGCAATTTTTGTAAAAGAATTTCAGTTTATTTTAAAAAATATTAAAATAATATACCTGCCTTTGTGTCTGAATTTTTTTAATATTTTGATAACTTTTTGCACAGATGAGAAAATCAAAGATATATCGAAAAATAGTTTGTGAACCGTTCGTATAGTATATCAGATTCTTAAGTGAAATATATGAAGTATTGAGTTTTGCCGGTCATTCAATAGCCATTTTTTATCCAGACCATTATTTTACCTGCTGTTTGACAGTCACCGACAACAAATAATAATGATTTTCTGAATATTTTATAAGAAAGTTATTTCATTATTATATTAAAAAGAGTATTAATATAAATTACTATGGCGTCTTTTAACTTATTATTTTAATCTTTTGCACAGTTTTGGTTAATAAATTCGTATCACCATTTCTATCATAATCTTTGTTAGTGTACCTACGGTTAATACAGAATATTCGATATTTATTTCAATATGCATTCATTGATATAATAATATAATGATATATATGGCGTAGTTAAATTCCGAGTATCAACAAAATATTCCTTAATAATATAACAACGACAGAAAATACATCAAAATAATACACTCTTAATAAGTAGGTGAAAACTTTATTACCTACCTATTAAGTCAAGGATCAAGTAAAAAAAAATAGATAAAAAAAACAAATCGTTGAAGTGTTTGTAAAAACCCCTACCTAATAGAAAATTAGCCACCTATTCAGCGCTCACTAATAAGACATTCAATAGGCTTATATGTCATCATTATTGAGAAATAATAGCAACTAAAAATGACTCAAATAGAATTGCGCAAAACTTAAATCCATTAGAATTTAAATTCAAATATAGTACACACTGTCGATAGTATGAATATTAATTTTTAATCGTTTAAATGTATTTAAAGATTGGCTATATTTTTAAATCAGTACCAGAAAAAGTATAGGTACTGCAATAATAAAATTATTAAATACATAAATGATAATAACAAATGCATTGTATATAATATATACAGTACAACAAAGCTTCTCATTGATAACAATACAAAGTTTATGTACAAAAGTACATAAACTATTTATTCATTCGTAGTTGCATAAAGTATCAATATTAAAACCTATATTTTTTTCAGAGTACAACATATAATATTTAATATGTGGCAAGTCGGGAAGAATTTATTTTAACACTAAGCGACACAACAGTTGTTACTATGCTATGCTATAGTTACTATGTACAGACGACTGGTATCACGCTTCATGAATCGTCCCTGATTCCGGAAACAGCCTCTATATTGTCATTCAACCCCTTGAATCATCATATTTTTTACCTTAATTCACTTTTTATATTATGTTACTTCAATATTCATTCTAAATTCAACATCACAACAGCAAGAATACGTTGTTGATAAAGTAAACTCGTATTATAACTGTATACCTCTCATTATTCAAACTGGTGACCCCAAAGCGACAGCTTAATTCATCACAATTTTGTAGCTAGTATGCTAGAATTAATTTGTTTTTTATATTTTTTTCAGCAGAACCTCGGCAAAAATCCATCTGAAGTTACCACAGTCTGCCGAAATTTGCAATGGTGTGGTCACTTACCATGAGTTTTTTCAAGATTTTACGTCTTCGAATTTACCACTTTTTTGTACCTTTTTTGGTTGCAAATGGAGCATATAAATAATATGAGCGTATCCTTAAATCTAAAGTTGTATCAATAATTGTCTGCTATCTTATATACATATATATTTTTTTTCCCTACCATGTCCGATCCTAATATGATCATATGGGCCTCCACATAGTAGAGGTTTGTATTAACCAATTTTTTTACGAGAAATGGATGTCAGCCACTTGCTCAATCTATTAGGTCCATTCTCTGACACACACAAATTGAAAAACAATATGTGTACTTGCAAGACCCAGGATTCAAATCTGGATGTCAATAATGCGAAACAATTATTTAGGAAGAAGAAAAATAACTTAAAATTGCAGATTTTACGTCATTTTATTAGTGCCATTTGGTTTATAATCTTCGATAAAAGTTTGGCATCTGGAGAAGAAGTGGGAACGTTTCTTTCAAACGATTTCACGACTGCTCTATATAAACCATATCTCCGTTATGACTGCAAATATCTGATAGAAGGTAGAATGCACCAAGTGAAGAATTTTATATTCATTTTGTGCCTCAAATAATATCAAGTTTCCCCTCAACGTATTCTCCACTGCCGTTTTCGAGGAAAATAGCTCGCATTCCCTGCCCTCTCCGTAATAATATATGCATGATGTGACGTAATCACACCCCCTTGGCTTTTCCGCCCCCCGCCGCGGTGGTTTTGACCCCTCGCCATCTGTTCGGCCGGGTCGTGCCTCTTCGTATAATGTACCCGAGTCACGTCACAGACCACGTGTTGCCAAGACGTATGATCTGCGGGTCCAAAGTAATCTTTGCAATACATTATACGGCCCGCTGCCTGGCGACGCACCACGATTCATCTGAGACACTCCTATCGCACATAAGCTTCTCTTTTATGGGAGAGGCGTTGACAAATTTTGCATGGAAGCTAATGCAGTTAAGCTATTTTTCTTATATGCATACACAACTTATAGAAGAGAAACGTGACAAAATACAAAAACATTTTAGATTATTCTCTTTGATGTAATATTTTTTTTTCAATTGTCACTCGTTAATGTTACGCGGTAATGTACATGAATTTGAAACATATTATACACGTCCCGCTTAAATTTTTAAGAAATGTTTGGTTATACGGAATACAGCGGAAAACACATGTTGAAAATAGCCGATAAACTGGATTATTTGTTAGGTTAACCTAACCAAACCTAACCTAACCCAAACTAACAAATAATCCAGTATATCGGGTATTTTCAAAATGTATTTTCCGCTGTATTCCGTATAACCGAACGTACCAAATATTTATTTCGAAATAATACTTCTGTTTTATTTTATTATTCTGTTCTCTAATTGAATTTATGTTTTCAAAATATAATGATGTACATATTTTAAATAAATGCTAGTCATTACTTTTCTATTTTTTCGCAGAGTAAAGCTAAGCTGGAGTGCTTTTGGCCGCCTGAATACTGTCTTCAAAAGCGACCTCCCACTGTTCCTAAAGCGCAAAGTATGCAACCAGTGTATGCTTCCCGTAATCACATATGCGTGTGAAACATGAAGTCTAAGTAAATGAGGGATTCAGAAATTTTAGAGGTGCATTCTGGCCATAACGTGAAAGGACAAAAGTAGGAATGAGTGGATAAGGAAGAAGATAAGGGTTTGCAATATGGTAGAGTTTGTTAAAAGCCTCAAATGAAAATGGGCAGATTGTTCGGAGAAGAGAAAATTGTTGGGCAAATCTATTCATCCAGTGATGCCAAAGAGGTACAAAACGTCCGCAAGGTAGACCTAGAGGAATTGATTAAGTTTTGTGGAAGTACGTGGCAACGCAACGCACAGGACTGAGAAAAAAGTTTAGCCATGTGGTATTCAAACTCATCTAGTCATTATTAGCAAGTCGAAGTAAATTACAATAAAAATCTTGGAGTTATCCGTGACGTCGGTTACTAAGTAACGTAATATCTACTTTGATTCAAAATACAAAAGCCGATAGTAACTCAATTTCAAAAATGCTTCAAAAGAGTATTCAAAGCCATCCGTTAAAATTTGTCACAACTAAGTATGACGTCTATAGCATAGTGATCAATGTGCAGAAATTAGAAAGAGATGCAAGTTCGATTCCTACCGAGTATCTTACTTTTTTCAAAAAATATTTTTTCTATCGGTTATAAGTGTTATAACAGATTTTCACAGAAGTTTTTTCAAATGTATGTCGCACCATCGCAACTAAACTGCCACAATCCAAAATGTCAAACAGAGAAAATCAGCTTTGAAGTTTTTACCTTTCGCATTTTTGTACTGTGTTTTTTACTGAATGAAGTTTCGACTTGAATTTGATAACTTAGAGATATGAAATTTTCGGTACATATAATATGAACAATAGACAACGAAACGTAGTAATTAACTCAAAACACGTAAATTTGGACTTGTGGCGGTTTAGTTGGGAGGGTGCGATGTATGTTTAATAAGTAAATTATACCGAACACGCTACAAATATACAGATATACTGGATTCCAGCACATAAAGGAATTAATGGCAATGAAATTGCTGATCAATTGGCGAAAAAATCTGTAAAATACCCATCAGCAAATATAAGAATTCCATACACAGATTTTAAAGCCCAGTTTAAACAAACAATGAGCAAAAATAACGGTAAATATTTAGAAAATCTTGGGAAAGAAAAGGGAACACACTACTATCAAAACTTTTATAGTAGATCTCCTAAAACTTGGTTAAGTAAACATTGTAAAATAAAACGAGATGTAATAGTGACAATAGCTAGAAGCAGGACAGGGCATTACAATCTCAACGAATCATTGTACAAAATTAAAGTGGTAGATAGCCCTCAGTGTCAGTGTGGACATCCCACTCAAGATCTTAACCACATTGTCTGGCAATGTGATGCCTATGACCAGGAGAGAGAAGTGTTATTGAATAAGTTGGCAAAATGCAGGTTATACCCTCCTTTTACGATTAATTCGTTCCTGGCAAAACCAAATATTTCAGTTATGAAAATTGTACATGAATTTCTCCAAAAATGTAACGTAAATGTCTAGTGTAAAGTGTAACAAAAATGTAATTCTGTATCATTAATAATGTTACTATTTATGCTTGTCGTTAAAAAAAGTATGTATACTTTTGTAAACCATTGTAAAGCAGAATAGCCTTCCATTCAGAGAAGAGCTCAATTGCTTCCAAATAAAGAAAAAAAAAAAAGAAAAAAACTAAATTATACATGGTTTTTAAAATATCTCCAATAGAACGGGCCAATAATATTAATAGCATTAGTATAGATGGCACACAGTGTCAACCAAATAATATATGTAAATATTATGTTCTTGTGAATAATATGTAATTAATAACACTGCTTTGATTTCGACATTATTTAAATTAGATTTAGGATTAGAACTTAGGTCTGAATAATATAATCGAATATAATTAACTACTTTTTTATTTATTAATGAATACATTGTCAGGCGCGGACCGAACAACCTGGAGAGACTGGTAGTTTTGGGTAGCCTACAGGGAAGGCGAAGCAGAGGAAGAGCGTCTGCGCAATGGAGCGACCAAGTGAAAGAGCTGACTGGGGGCACCATCCATTCTGCCCTGAGAGAAGCGGAAGATCGAGAAGGATGGAAAGTCTTGGTCGCTCAAAGGATGGCAAAATTTAAATGTGGTCACGATCCTCGGCCATGAGTGCATGACCAAGAAGAAGAGAAGAATAATTACAAAAGATTTAAAAATGTGGCATTTGTTTTTGGACATGCATAACGTTTTTGAGCTATAAAAACCTCAGACGTATTAATTTATTTTACCCTGCATATTTAGTAAAACACTCATTTATTTCTAAAATCAAAATCTCAAAATATTATTAGATAGGTATGACAATTTTTACTTTCCTGTAGGTAATGTTTAAATTTTGTTACATATATATATGAGGTTTTAAGAGCTGAACGACAATACAAATGATATGCTTATATGCAAATGCAAGCCCTGTTTATTATATCTTTATGTTATCTACAATTAATAATATTCAATTAGGTATTAATTATAATCAAAAATTTGGTAAGTATATTAGAGCATCGTATAAAATAGCAGATATCTCAAAAGATGTGTATACAAAAAATATACTGTTAAGTTGTATAAAAGTTTCCAGTGTGAAAAATGTATGTTTTGTATGTATGTGGGTATGTTGGCCAACTGAAATGTCCTCGGACCATGCCACGACACCCGCATCCTTAACTGCGCGAATAAATCTACGAGACTAGCGCTTTTGCCTTTGCAGGAAAGCTCGGGAAGAAAGCTCTCGTGAATTTATACTACGGTAACAGTTACTGGAGCGTTACGCTATTTTATAGTGTACTTTAAGTTACTTAAGAGTTATATAACTAATACACTATATCAACCGTGCTATATTATTTTATTTTTTACGATATACTAAATATTTAATTTAAAAATAATATAATGACGATAGTAATAATTTTAGTTGAGACCGAATTCCATATTATGAAATAATTTAAAGAATATAATGACCTTAATTCAATAATTATAAATTGTTTTGGTACTACATTCAGTGGTGGAATTCATTGTATACGATATTACGTCTAAATTTAAATTAATTAGCATCACTCACATACAATCACACGGATGGTGAAAGATATGAGTTTGGATCCTACTCAATTCATCATTATATTTTTTTTTCCTTTATCTGAGGTTTTTTTTTTTTAAATATATGCAATAACAAGAATGTAACATTTTAAAATTTTATTTTTTATATTACCTAAGAGAACTTATTGTTCTTGTTTATTATTAGTGTAATAAAATATTAAAAAACAATATTGTAGGAATGATAAATAAAGAGCCATTTCACCTAAGGATTTCAATACCGAATAAATATATTATCAATACAGGTATTTATTATTGAATACCGGTATTCGTTAAAACATGTTATATACACAGTAACAAAAAGATGTATCTATCAATTATAGATAAAGCTATTAAAATCTATTAAAAATACAATTTTATAGCAACCTAAAGGACCTATCTACATTTATTATGTTGAACTTTATGAAAATGTATATATCATAATATTTTAGAACCGCTAATTTTTAGAATTAATACTAATTCCTAGTACAGGAAAATTTCTCTCAAATGTAACGTTTGCTAGATATACCTATTATCAATCTTGGATCAAGAGTTATAGAATAATTGGAAATATTTGCCACGGATCTTTTCTTTTTCGAAATATGTTAATTCATCGCGACAATTCTATAAGTCTATTTGAGGGATTTTGTTTTATTTTTATTTAACTTAACTTATGTTAGTTTCATTCAATATAATTTGTATTTTGGCAGCATTAATTTTATACACTAAATTGAACATGCAATATAGTAGTAAGTAATTAAAAAATAACATTAAATTCATTTTCACAAAACATAAACGTGTATGCTTTCTTAAAATCAAAAATAACGGTATTTTGGATTTTTGAAATCGGTATTTCGGTATATTATCAATATCGGTTTTGAAATAAAATACCGGTATCACAATCTCTAATTTCACCCATGATAAATAAAAAAATAATATCACTTGATTTATATGATGTACTCTAATTTCAATATATTATAAATATTTCTATGAAGGTTTTACATTTATATTAAATTAATTTCACTAACACTATAATGCTACCCGTATTATATTATGGCATGGTTTAGCTTGAAACACAGTGTACCTCATAGGTAATGTAATGCCAACATAAATTTTCACTGCTCTACTTGGCCGTACCAAAAACTGCCTCGAGGACCAGCCGAATTTATTGCTACGCCAAAACTTTCGGAAGTGTCGTAGATGGCGCGCCGTAGAAGGTGCAGGTCGATAGAGCGTGAGGGTTCGTAGCTGGCCGCAGGTATGGCCTCTATGCTGGCTCTATGTTGCCACCATATGTGCGTTTCTCAACATTTCTGACTTATCTAGTTGCTTGAATTGTTATTATAAATTATATTTAATATATACATATTGATACATTCAAATAATTGAGCTTTGAAGTGTCACGTGATAATAGCTAGGGAGAAATATAACAACAATTTATACTTGAAGGATACACGCTTTCAGAAACATTTGAATACACAAAAGTTTTTTGATATTTGGCTGAGCTAAAAACATTAAGTGGTAATTGGTATTTTTGTTTACTTAAATTTTCAAGAAGCCTTCATCTTTGGGCATCATATAGGGAACGTTTTCAAACAACTTTAATAGCATCTTGATTATCACTTTCTTATCGATACTTATAATCATGTATTATGCCTTAACGAGCTAGAGATGGTCCAAGATAATAACAATATTTTTTTTACCTATATTAGTGTAGCCGCAGAATAATAAGCGATCAGATATCTATTGTTTAAGATATCAAATTGCTCTGCAGTAATATATTCCCAGTGAATCCATTTCCAGTAAACAACGTAAATTAGAGACGGTGTATTATTACATCATATCACAGCACATTATACCATTACGGTGTATTAGCTGAATAATCACTTTTCATGTATCATATTTTCTTACAACCGTAATAACAAATAATATTTCATTTCGCTACTCAATTTAAAACGCTGACTCTATATTTAGTTTAATATGATTATGTAACAGAATTTAATGTTAATGTACCACCTTTTATTGTATAAATAACGAAGAACAATTTATCACAATGTCACTCGAATCAGAGTACTTAGCTAGTAACTATCATGTATAAAATACTATTTTACCGATACGCTGCTAATAAATCTCACCCTGCTACATCGTAGACTTTGTCATTATCATCATCCTCTATCTACACATCGAACACCATACACTATAGTGACCCCAACATTAGTGTACCAGGGTTTGGTTTAATAACTTGCTGTACATAATATAATTAAATGAAATTTAATAATACATACATTTTGCCTTTAATTTATCCGTATTCTGCGAACGTATTCTCTGTTTTAGTTTTAGTTATTTTTTCAAACAATCCAAAAAAGTCTATGTGAGGTATGAAGGGTTGATCTAATATGCTCCTCTCTAGAATTGCTGTTTTTGTTAGGCTTTCATCTAATTTACAAGTAGATACTGTTACCAATACACTAATACTTTACGAATGCGTGTGACGTGAGATAGTATTATACAGTTTGATTTTTGATTTAAATTTACCTAGTTTCTCCTTTTTACGGACTGTTTTTTAAGGAAATTCTATAAAGTGTTATAGCTTATCTACTAGTCTACTCATACTAGAGTTTTAGAAACGATCCCTCCATGGACGTCTCTACGATAATAATTATATTGCCGAGTAATTTGTGAAGGGCTTAAATATCTGCTACATGAATATCATCCACGCCACAACGCTACGTGTGGTATTTCTCATATTCCTCATTTTCTCTACAGAATCACTAAGACGTAGAAAATTCAGTCTTTTTAGCTTGAAACCATAATATTACAGTTAAAGAGCTTTCTGGCGAGCTTTCTTACAAAAAGTCTCCTAAAATACTTGTTATTTAAATATGTCATGTTTGTATTAAATATTAACTTACAATAAATTCTAAATCAAATTCTGTTATTATATATATATTGTGATCTTCGGTCAAAATAATATTTTATTTAAAAAAGCTTGAATTGTGATTTTCTTTCTTTAAAGTTATTGTTAAAGTCATGATGTTATATCATTATCGTTGTAGATTAAATTATTTACCATTTGAAAGATCTTACTAAATTTAGTAAAACTACGTAGAACGTAGTGTAGGAGTCAATACCCTACCATCCACATGACTCGGCAGGAAATTAATTTATAATTACAATGTACCTTGCAACATAACAATGTTGAAATAGTAGAACAAGCGATTTATGCGAATCAATCAATTTTTAACAGAAAGCTAATTTAGCAAAATAATTCAATAATTATATCAATCAATTATTTATAATTTACAAAACAACATGATATGCACAAAATTGTTTATATGAAAATCAATCGTGCCTAATAATTAAAAAGTGCTTAATTGTCTAAAATTAAAATCAATTATTTATAATTTACAAACAAGGTATGCATTACACAACAAAGCATGATTATCCAATATTCAAGTACCGATAACAGCATTTTCTATTGTATCGAATCACTATAAAAACACCCAGTACATGAAAACAATATTGTCAGTCAGTTATCAAAGACTTAACCGTAAGGTTATCGTTCCACTCCGCCCGATCGACTTCGCAATTTCTCATAACGCATACACGTGCTTCCATCCTGCTAAATTATAATTCGTAAACTTATCTGTAATAATTAAATTGATATTATTTTGGAAGGAGATAATAAAACCAGGGTTCATTTCATTCACGCACCACATTCTGAGTTATTCATTTTAGAGTCAACCTACCCTCTGGTTCCTTATCCCATCTCACGTCCGATAGTAGAAAAAAATATTCATTTTTTATAAATTATTTTCTAAATATTAGAGTTACGTATTTTATATTATATCAATATATACAATGGACAAAGAGAATAATATTATCTGTTTCTTAAGCCGTGGGTTGCGAACACGATATATTTACATGCCGCTCTTGTATCCAGAACATGGAACTACCAGTTTCAACAAAATGAGTAAAAATATATTTTTTTTAATAATAAAAGGTATTTGGATAAAGACGTCGCCTACCAGAGGCGCCTAGTGGAAAACTGATAAGTTTACAATTTGAGACAATTGATAAATTACATTTTAAATTATTAAAAAAAAATCAATATGTATCTAAACATATTTAAAAGCATAATATTTTTTCAAAGGGCAGCTCTCAATTAATTGATTAAAGAATCCAATCATTTTATGGAAGTTATTGTTTATGGATAAATTTATTTTGTTAAGTTGTTAAGTTGCCATCTGTTGATAATAATTCAACTAATACTTTAAAAATTGATCATTATTTTACAGGTTTGCATCAACAATATTAGTTTTCTACTATATAACTAGATAACAGTTATCACTCGCCTAATAGGCGGAGTAATGCAATTGATAGCATACTCGACGATATTTTATATATTTATCTCGCCCGTTGTTTTTGATTTTTTTTTGTCGAATAAATAAATTATAACGGTTTTTCATTAGAGATAAAAATAATAATTCACTCTCTCGAGAATTTTCGTATACCTAACGTAAAAACAGTTGACAAATTATATTTGTTATGACTAATAACATATTTTCATTTATTTGATATTTAAATCAAAATTTTAGATACATTTATATTGTATTTTTAAATTGGTAGCTAGTAACAAGCCAGGCGTGTCAGAAAAGCTCACAAAAACTAACGCAAAAGTATTCGAGCTTAATTCACAAACTCGTGTAACAAGCGAAAGAGAGACAGAAGGTAGATTAAACCGTAGCAACTGTGGAGAGTGACGGAGACAACGTCACAATTAGTAGCGTCGTAGAAACATCAGAGTGCTGTGAAAATGAAAACCATCGTATTAGTAATTACGGTAGTGCAAAAGTGACGTTGTGAATTAAACAATAGCAATTATGTTTTCATTTCTACTGCAGCCGTTTTGTCGGGTTTTGTTTTATTAGTATGCGCGGCGATGTCAGTGCGGGGCATTTTGTAACAGCACAGTGAAAATGAACACGGGAAAGCTATTGTTAGTAAATCATAATGAGAAGACCACGGATCGGAAATATACTATTATGTTGAACAATGTTTTAATTTTTTAAGCACTACTACAATATGACAAAAGTGTTGCTAGTAGCAGTAAAAGAATTATAGAAATACACAACTTAAAGAAAATTACTTTATTATAAATGAGGTATTAAATAAAAATAATTACAAGATAAAAAGAGCTTTTTATATACAACGTTTTTAAATTTTCTGTTGAATAATATAAATTTGACTTGACTAGCTTAAATGATCAAAAAAAATGTATTTGATAGAAATACTGAATAATGAAATGTTATTTCATATTGATTTTCATAGTAACGCACGTATATATTATTATTTAATAATTAAGTTGCTAGGACCCCCTAGCAATCAATAATGGTATCGAAATAACTTTTCATACAAAACAGAATTAACTAAAAATGAATTCAATTCTACTCAAAGATGGCTAAAAGTATAAAAAATGCATTGGCATCATGTTCTGGTATATTCTAAAAGTTTCAAATGTCTAGCTTGTCGGGAAGTTAGTTAAAAATCGATTGCAAGATTTGTACTGGGCAAACAACTACTGGAAAAATAAGAATACGACCTAATAAAAACGGTGTAATCAAATGATATTTTAAGAATTCAATATCAGTGAGCAATTATGTAATTTCTACGTTAAGAGTAAGTACCTGGTAGGTTTTAACGTTCTTTTTTTGATCGTTTTTTTTACTAAAGCAATATCAATATTCCTATTATATAATTATGACTAATCCTTTTTTTATTCTTTAAATAAATCCATACACAAAAAAATTTGACATATCAACATTTTATATAAGTACATCATTTTAAATAATCAGTTTCTATGAAATGTTAGGTTTTTCAACATTCTGTACCTTTAAGCTGAAAGTCTGGAAGGCACATATTCATTTTTTTGCAGAAGAGCAGTTTTAACATAGTTAATTTAATCTAGTTAAAGAAAAAAAAGGTAGTGTTCGGTTATCAGGAATACAGCGGAAACACAGTTTGAAAATAGCCGATAAAGTGGATTATTTGTTAGGTTAACCTAACCAAACCTAAGCTAACCTAACCCAACATAACCTAAACTAACCCAAACTAACAAAAAATTGAGTATATCGGTTATCTTCAAAATGTGTTTTCCGCTGTATTCCTGATAACCGAACAGTACCAAAAAAAAAAACTTAAATTGGACATCCAGTCTTTCAGCTCTAAAGTATAGGTAATAATTGGATTACCGTCGTTTCGAAAGTCAGTATTTTGGACTCCCAATTTTTTAGCATTAAGAGAACGTGAATACACATTTAAATCTGCATACTCTACTCAAAAATGATAATGACTTCCGCACTTTCCTTAAGTTCTAAGGTTACAGTATTGTTTGCATGTGATTTATGGGTATTAAGACGTTATGTATCTTACCTACATTTATGTTCTCACCTCCATCCGTCATGTATATACAGCCGTGGATATGCACGGCCGCCTTCCAACACGCTATAAACATTTCTGAAATAAGTGATTTTAAGTGCTTATTCCATCCCAAGACGGAGCCACATGGGACTGATGCTTCAACCATGCACTGTAGTGCTTAAAAATGGAAGTTAAGAAAGAATGAAAAAAAAAGTGCGATTTTGCATATTATATAATATGAACGTATTATTTTTTATATTTTAATTACATGTGGACATATCGGTTTTTGTTATTTATTAGACCCCTCATGTACTGTAGCCTCACCGAGAATCAGACACAGAGCCACTGGGCGGAAGTCAGTTCCTTATGTATAAAATAACAAAAGTTGCCTCACACAATGGTGCCCCAGTAAGAAAGGAATCTAATGCAGTATTGTTGTAAGAAAATGTCCAATATTTTAATTTACGAGATAATTATTACCATCCTTGTTTAATTTTTAATAATAAATGTATAAAGTAAGTTACGACGTTGCAGTCTTTCTAGTTAACTTGGAACATGGGGGAGTTTACTTCAGAAGACTTACAGTTACGTGGAGATTAACGGTATATTCCGTGAGGACCAAATGCCGTTTGCGTTTGTTACCAATTGCTTAATCTACAAAACAGGTTATCTCCATTTGGGCGAATTGTTCAGGAAGGAGAAAAAATTTTATAATTTTATTATCGAGCGAAATTTAACAATTCCAAAAATAAACCTGGATTTTTTTTACAAATAAGATGCACTATGAGTTAATACACTATTTTAGCTTTCATTTTATATATAAAAAGCGGAGTTGTTTCATTTACGATATTGGAAATTTTGCACTTGCAGTTGGTTGTTTTGTGTAAAGAACGATATAGCATTTATTTATAGGTTTAGAAGTTTGAATTTTTTTGTGACCATAGAAAACATGCTTTATAATAAAACGCCTTTTGGTCAAAATTGCAGTTGGCTGGTTTTCACATTAAGCAGTCGCTATGCTCTTATACTTGTAAAAACGTTCATCTTACTATAAAACGTCTTGACTGAGCTTTTAAAATTGATGTTTCAATTAAACCTTAAGGATATATTGATATTACTCCTTACCAATACTTGAGCTCGTAAAATGACTCATCGGTATTTAATGATTCACAATATCACAAAGAGACACTTAACTAGTAAACAAAAGTATTTATGTGTCGATAAGAGAACGTCAGAACCCCTCTTCGGGTGAAGGCCTCCTCGAAAGTGTTAATCTCTGGACTCTCTGGTTTTTTTCTCCATACCCGTTTGATTTCGTAGCTAAGTATTCGTCTTGTCTGGATTGACCTATTTTTGAATTTAAGTCACCCATTATTATAAAAGTTTTATGTGTCAAAGAGATTAACACTTTTGAAGAGGCCTTCACCCGGAGAGGGGTTCTTACAAACCAAACAAACTAATTACATACCATTGTTCAATTTGTAAATATTATCTAATAGTATTATATACAAAAATAAAAAATCTTAATATATATGTATTATACAAAAATATAAAAAAATAATAAAAATTCATATTATATAAACCAAAAAAAAATAGATAATACAACCATAGATAGATATATATACATAATAGATATATTCAAAGGTTATATAATAAATTCATTAGATATAGTCATTTAACTGTCATTCACTTTTATTTGTAAGAAATAAAAAGGCTTTTTATTTATTTATTTATAAGAGAACGTCAGTTAAATATAGTCAAGGATTGTATACATAGCAAGTAATGACGTAATTATAATAACTTATGAGTAATGATTTTTTCTGAATCCTCTCCTTTGCTTTTTCTAAAAAATTAAACACACAGTTAACTGTTTGAATAAATTATGAAATACTAAGCCACAAATGATCCGTATTTCAGCAATTGTAGTAGGAGTTTCGCTCTACATTCAACGTATTATGTCGTTAAAAATTTGGAGACTACCAGATACAGTCATATTAATATCGTGAGTCATAAAAAAGGTTAATAATGTTCAAATACTAATAAATTTAACAAAATTACTTTATAAAGATGTTTATTTTGACTTGTATTTATTAATCATAGTGAAAGTACAGTTACATGAAACATTACAGTTACGTGAAAGTGTCGCTACATTTCAAAATCATCCATGTCTACCTTTAGGTATTTTTGACTTTTTTGTGAATTGCTGAAGAACTACTGCTTTCTAACATTTCTGCATTATCAAAATGTGGAATTTATTAATTTTAAATATTACCCTAGTGACTGTCTGTGTATTTGAGAAAACAAAAAGTTTTTTTCCTTTTCATCTATTATGGACTTGGCTGATTTTGAAATCTAGCGACACAAATATTCTTATTCGCGTTTTATAAATAAAATAATTTTATGAATCTTAAATATCGTAAAATTCTTTACATAATACCTATACTTTCACCCATCCATTTCTTTGGCGTTTCTTAAATGTATTCCTAACTTCAGTCAGGCTTATTTTTTATAGAAGAGTTTTAAAAAAATTCGAAACTTTAAAATTCTATCTGCCGTTTTCTTTTAATTAGGCATTTGAAAGCTATTTCAAAAATAAAATTGTTCATTTAAGGTAAAAAATAATCATAAAAGTAATAAAAAGTTTTCGGAATCCAATTTTATATTTCCTGCGATATGAATATCAAAATATAATCCATACTTTTTTTGTATTAAAAAAGAAAAATTTACCGGTTGGTATATACATTAATAATCTACGCAATTCGAAAATCAAATTCTTGCTACGTGTTCGCTTAGTAAAATTTCGCGGGTAAAGATTTTTATGTATTTCCTTTATTATATTTTTTTTTCTATTCATTAAAAATTATTATTTATAAAATATAAAAAAATAAGCGTTGACATTCATAAATATAGCAATCGATGACCTTATACTGAGCCAGCGTAGCCAGCCAGACAGTCCTTTAACTATAATTACTTCATCTAGCATCAGCGTTTTTATTACAGGCAATGACCAAACAATCGGCTCTCATGCTTGCTCATCAAAATACCTCGTATTCTTTAGACATTTCGGTCAGCAGGTTTCTCAATCATAACCTAGTTTAACAATGACTAGTATGATGTATTAACCTAGATAAATAGTGGCTCCTGTAAAGTTTTGATTTCTGTTATGTAAATAATAGCCAAGGATGATTGGTAAGAGACAAAGTCAGTCAACTCTCACTCGATACTACTTGACACTCGTCTTTCGAACATGGACACCCGAGGTCATCCCGATCATCATCAATACAGATCGTGGTTCGGTCTGAGCACCCAGCTCATCGCGATCATTCTACACCCTTAATCTTACTCCCTCTATTGTAAGTCTCTGTACTACTGCATCAAGACAATAAAAATCGACATCTATATTAACCACCTTATATATTAACTTTACTCATCACTTTTTCCCTCATCGATTCCTAAATAAATAAATCTTTAACTTGTTTAGTCAACCATTTCACAAAAGTTCACGTTTTCCACCACTAGCAAGAATAATACAAACATTTCTAAACTCGTGGAAGATGAAAGTATATAATATATTACGTTGCTTTCAACTATAAAAAGATATCGAAGTATTGAATTATGTACCTACAATTATTTTTAAATTATCGCGATAAAACTATTATTTTAATCACACAATCTAAACCATAACTGAAATACAAATAGTTTAAATATTACCATTAATTAAATCAATCACAGAACTCAAAAATTTTGATACGTTTACATTAAAAGCTTTCAATGTATTTGAAAAGTTGTTTCAGCTTTAAAAGCTCTCAAAATAATTCCATTTTTAAGCACATTAACTGGATCGAATGTTGCAAAATATTTAAAAATGGAAATGTATTGCAGGCACAATTATTATTGATGGAGTCGTATCGGCAGCCTAAATCTGAATTCTAAAAAGATAAGATTCAATAAAATATATGACGTATGGATAACGGGATCTGTGACGCAAATAGAATCTCCTTGGATTCGGTGTTGTAGAATAAATATTTGAAAAGATATCGTAATTACTCAAAGATTGCATGGACTCAAAAAAACACTAATGTGTTACAAGAACCTCATTAGGCATTTAGCTCCTGGATCGCACCTGGAAAGACCAAACAAACATCACCTAACGCAGACAGCCTGAATGTGCTCGGCTAGATTGAAAGTGTTTCGGATACAGATGACTGGAGGAGGATTTTGCAGTCAGTCATGAACCTGAATAGGATATATTGCCAAATGTATTTTCTATTACAATACCATAATCTGAGGAAATCTCAATCTATTATACTGCCTGGAGCAGTTTGGTAGGGTAGCATTTGTGTGAATCACTACTATTTTAATACAATAATGTTGTATTTTTAATTAAAGTTGATCGTATATTCATAAATTTTGTATTTATTCATTTTACATAACTAATACACCTGTTCCTAAAAATAATTAAAAATAGTTTGTTAATAATAATAGAGATGAATAATACAAAAAGTTTACTTTACCGTTACGATGCTAATAAACTCCGTCCATTTCGTTGATGTTACCTTAGGTTACCGTACGATATTTACAAGTATTTCTATACATTCTTAAATCCTACAAGTCATAATACTATTCGTATCTTAATCGCGCCGCTTATTTTCATATCTTTTCTCACAATTATTGCGTAGGTCTCTTTTTGATGATACTTTAAGATCTATATCTTGTGTTCATTAGATCTCGGATGTAACAAGGAAACATTCGTTTACATTTTAGTTTAAGATTTTCTCCATACATTTATTCACTTTTATATCGAGCTCCTTATCGGATATACCGAACTTAAATATCGTCAAATTTTTTCTTAAAACTGTTAATGTGTCGATTGTTTAAAAACATTTCGACACTAAACAATAAAATCCGACTGGACAGGGTGCCCCACCCACGATGCCCGCTCGGCTTAAGCGTTGGATTATTATGTAATAGGTCCTCGAATCCTGCGTCTGGCAAGTACACATATTGTTTTTCAATTTGTGTATGCGTCAGAGTATGGCCCTAATAGGTTGAGCAAGTGGCTGACATCCATTTCTCGTAAAAAAAATCTGTCAATACGAAACCTCCACTCTGTTGAGGCCCATATTATGATCCTATTAGGATCGGACATGGTGAAGAGAAGAAAAGAATTTTTGGTACTGTTCGTTTATCAGGAATACAGCGGAAAATACATTTTGAAAATACCCGATATACTAGATTATTTGTTAGTTTGGGTTATTTTAGGTTAGTTTAGGTTGGGTTAGGTTTGGTTAGGTTAACCTTACAAATAATCCAGTTTATCGGCTATTTTCAAAATGTGTTTTCCGCTGTATTCCTGATAACCGAACAGTACTGAATCTTTTGTTCGTAATGGAATGCAATGGTCTGTTTGCAATGTGCATTTACAATTCGAGTGCTTAAAGTCAGACAATTATTATCTACAAAAAAGTTTTTTTTTTGTTGAGATAACGTTATTTTACATTTACGGCTACATGATAGTCAAACAACGTTATGTCAATCTTTTCTAATTTTTTATTAAATCGTCAGTAAAGTTTAACGCTAACTACATAAGTTACCCTTGTTTTCATATTTTTTAAAAACTATCCCTATAAATTTTAACATCATTATAAGCAAGATAAATGTACAATACACAATAAATTATAAAATATTAACATTAGGTTTAAATAAACGTTTCTCTTGTTGAGTTACAAGAATCTATAATAACGATTTTTGGCTCTCCTGTAAAGTTGCACTTTTGTAGATAATGGTGTTTGACACTAAGGCCTCGAATTATTAAGTATATGGACAATGTTATCGGTTTTGAAAATTACAACCTTTTAATTAGATGTAATATTGATGATTCTAGGAATAGCTGAAATATGGAGATGGGTGTTTAACCTAAGGCAACATTACAGTAATGAATGTATTAAACATACTTGTAATATAATGTACCAAGCATATTTTTTGTATAGTTCAAACACGTCCTACACAAACGTAGCTCGTGAATGTAAGAGAAAAAATCACGTTTTTCTTTCACTGTCAGAAATTGAAAAATATAAATGCTAAGTATTGTACAATGCGGGTGTGATATTAAAAGTGGCCAGGCCTAAATGTTCACATTAGGAGAAAGAGTAGGGGAAAAGGAACACTTAGAATATGAGAAAACTAACGCTGCGGTGGTAATAACTCATAGTCGTGTCAGCTACCTGACATAAGAAGTGGAAAGTGCTCTTGGAAAATACAAGTTACTTTTCGCACAGAAAAAGAAAACAGCAGGCATTCTATATTACTATATTCCAGATCTATTGAATGTGGCCTTGAAAATGGAAATAACATGACAGTTGTATGTTTTCATACAAGACAAAAGTGAAATATTTTATAAGTATACCTAAGTAATTATTTTTAATTTTATAAAATATATCAATCTTTTGGTTTTCACCACAAAATACAATTACTTTAATATGACCCATACAATAAGCTTTAACAAAAATATAAGTACTAACCATAATTTAACGTTAAGGGGGACGTGCACCGCGTAGCTCAAAATGGAGGTTTTATGCTATTTTCAAAGCATGATCCTTGACGTTCCTCAAACGTTGTAGATAATCTATTTATATAATTTTGAAGCGTTATTATCCTTTATATTTATTTTAAACATTTGATGACTGCTTAAAGTATTTTTATTACATAAAATTAGTATTCTTTTAAACCTCTCATCTAATGTTTTAGAATATAGTCATATTTCAGTACATAAATGTGCAGTGGTGCTAAGATTTTATATATATATTATTTTTAAAAGCATTTATAAAACCATTAGTAAAATTTATGTCGACATTATTATAGTGAAATATTTACAATAAAAAATTATATTGATAATCTCTGTGATCCCAAATTTGACAAAAATTATGCATTTTATTATTCAAAAAATGAGCAAGATTTACACATTTAAAGATAATTTTAAAGATACTTATTATAAGATATGTCTTTGACCATTCAAATGTGAACGAATAATGTTTGCTTTATAATAAGTATGGACCTAAAAATAATGTAGTATTTTTTTTAAATACGCCATTTCTGTTGGCATTTCCCAATGGTTAAGCTACAACATACGGCCGTAGCCATAAATTTACAAACGATAATGAAGTAGGGAGTAAGATCATGTTAACGCGCGTGTTTGAAGATGTACCGTTTTAAAAAAAATCGGTTAGGTACATGTTCAAACACGCGCCTTACTTTTAAAAATTAATAAATATAAAAATCTTAACACCACTACCATGGATGTACTGAAATATGACTATATTCTAAAACATTAGAGCGAGAGGTTTGAAAGAATACTATTTTATGTAATAAAAATACTTTATGCAGTCATCAAATGTTTAAAATAAATATATTAGATAATAAGGCTTTAAAATTATATAAATATAGTATCTACAACGTTTAAGGAATATCCAGGGTTATGCTCTGAAAATAGCATAAAAGCTCCATTTTTACCAACGCTGAGCATGTGGGCCGTTAAACTAATTTTACATTATTTTATTATTTTCACAGTTATTATTCTTGATCGAACGATTTATCATTTTTATATTTTTAAATGTCAAGGACAAGATACACTCTCTAAAAAACATTTAATTAAACAAAATCGCTTTGATGTTTGGTAAATATCTCAACATTAAGTAGTAATTGGTAATTTTGTCTTCTGTAATTTACAGATTATAATTTTAAGATGTTTAAAATATGACAAACAAAATATAAGACTAAATAGAAATAATAATAAAAATTATAAGAAATGATAAAATATAGAAATGTAAAACACCAAGTGAGCTAAATAAGCCCTTCAATAAATTTTAATGCATATTGTATATAATAACTTACTCAATAATGCAAAAGACCAGTCGTCGTAGATCATGGCTTCGAAGCCGGAATCGGTTAATTATCTTATACATTCTCTAATAATACCAATATTTAATGCACGTTTCGTCTACATGACAAACTTTAATAAAAGCATTCAATGATATAGACGTTTATTTTGAGAACAACATAATATTCTGCAACAGGTTTTTAAGTGTAATCATATTTCTCCACACTCGATATTTAAAACTTATTACAGCCTCACTCAAAAAGGAACCTTCTTATTAATAGTTTTAAGTTGGCTGGGTTGCACTTATTCAACAGAATTTTAATATAAATCCAAAAACGGTTTCAATCTCAATTGTTATGAAACCGATTTAGGATTTATATTATTTTGAAATAAGTACAAATCAAATTACAAATAATAATTTTAAAACATTTTTTTATTCTATCTAATAAGATGTCATTCCATTCTCAAAACAGTGCTTTTCAATCTTTTTTTCTATCACAGTGAATAGTCTCTTACATAGCACACATCTTGATCGCAATAATATTTTGCGATACTCTTTCCTATCAAGAACAAAGGCGGATTTGTGGCCTGAAACGATTTAGGGAAACTATTCAGTAACTCAGCCCAACATTAATAATATAATATTTAGATTCCAATTTATTTTGTTATTTTTTTCGAACATAATGCGTAAACATAATGCGTAGTGAAAATGAATTAATAAATAAGGTCGTTATTATATATATATATATAATTAAATATATCGAATATGAAATATTCAGTTTCAATTTTATAAATAATGATCGGTCAAAATTATGATGTTTCATAATATATTATGTGTAAATAGAATTTATTAGCCTACCGGTATTTTTCCTGGAGTCCCGCTTGCCAATTCTTTTACACTTTGATAATAAAACTTCAATGAAATATAATAAGTACATAAAATACTATGACTTAAAATAAACTTTATATTTTATACCAAGAAGTATTTTCGCATAAAAATTAGTTATGGTAATCAAAACAGAGGTAATAATATGGAATGCATGAGACCTGTACACTCAAAGCCGCCAGGCATTCGCGGCACGACCGTATATTTCCCAAGAGATATTAAAATCGTACACACGGTAAGATAAGAAAACCTTTCTCACACTTATGGTTCTACGGATTCGCGTTTTCAGAACTGTCAGCCTTTCAAGTTCACACATAAATGTTTCATTTTTATGTCTTCATAGATTCGTTTTCATTTCGTATTCGTGCAATTTTCATATTATTCTTTACGTTTTTGTAAGTTTTTTTTTTGGTAGTGGTGCTAAGAGAGAAGAAAACGTCTTTAAATTAGAGTTTCTGAAATGTGTGGATCAGAATCAAAACAAAAATGAAAAAAACTGAGTAATACATCTCATCGCTATTACATAATCATTTTTTGTCATTTTCAAAATATAACTATCAATAAAAATTGTCGTCTTATGACACTGCCATCTACAGTAATTTCTTCCAATCAAAAAAATAATTCATTATGAATGCCATATTTATCTATTCTACATAAAAATAGCAAACAAGTCTGACAATTGTAAAATCTTGTAAGAAACAAATAAAGATTTTTCTACAGATAACAATAAATACAAGCTTTCAAGTGATTAATCTGATAAATTATCAGGTATTTTGCGGAAAAAATTGTTGAATTTTTTTTCAATGAATCTATAACAATACTAATTATCTCAGAACTGAATAATTGTGGGTTGAAAAAGTCTGGTTCTGGCCTATACAAATATCATTGTTACTTTTTAATAGGTATCTCTTCTTATTTTAATCGTTTCATCATGGCTAAAGATCGTGGCTACCTTTAAATTCTGTCATCTTTTGAGCGACCAAAACTTCTCATCCCTCTCAATCCTCTGCTTCTCTCAGGGCATAGTGAAGGCTGTCCCCGGTTAGCTTATTGGTCGCTCCAGCAAGCCGACACTCTTTCTCTGTTTTGCCTTGAAAGCTAGTCAAACATATTGTTGAGAGTCGTTCATTTATCTGCACTCAGCAGTGTATGGTTGATTGGCTGGTTCATCTTGTACTCTATCCAAAAAATATGAAGTTTTCGCCGTCAACTCCAGGCATTTCGAAGGCATCAATTACTACGTTTCACTCCTTTGACGTCATGGTCTATTACTCAATAACATATAAAAATATGGAGAAAACCCATGTGTATACAACAGTAATTTTTATTTTTCATTCATCTAAATATACATCTCTAGCAGTGTTCAACATAATAATTATATTTCTTAATTTATTTACAAGTATAATCTTTCAATGAATGAATCATAATATTTGTACCATGTACGTAATTGAAACTTAAAACAACTATAAATATATCTACTTAAATATATATTAAAATGAACCTTTGTTAAGAAATATATCAAAAACCCCTTTAAAAGCACTCACGTAACCTTATATTAATTATTGATTTTACCAAAAATCTTAATATTTCTAATTGCCATTTAAAACAATAAATGAAATTTAGCTTTAGAAACATACGGAAACATAAAATAAACGTATAGGATAAATGGAGGAAAGAACACGCGGTGACAACCCAATAATAGTTTAGGTTTTTCAATAGTCAAGATCCATAATACGCTGGCGATTGGTAATAATAGAGGAGCTAGGGAATTTAGGCAAAAGTCGATTTTGTCATAAGTATAACAATTGATTTCTAAAAACTATCCATACATATTCAATCAATAAAATTTAAAAAAAATCTAACATCCCATTTTAAAGAAAAAATGCCACTGTTGCAGTTATTAAAATTGTCATGAAACTCCAAAACAATAGTAAGATAATTGAAAGAACCCAATGTTAATAATGTTACACGAAACTATTATGTAACCATTAAGCCGCGCAGAAAAAAAATAAAATACATGTAAATTTGAATGATTTTTTAGGGGGCATAAAAACGTTTCTTACGGTTTTCGGTCAAAGTTAAAATACAAAATAGACAGAACATGGAATTGCATGATAATTGATAATTTGATTTTTATATCTCTAATCTGATAATAATAATCGGGCTAATTAAAAAATAAAAGAACAACAATGATGGTTATGTTGTTTTTCTCACGTTATTTCTTTTTTTTTAATTGCTTACCAAATTTAGATAATAAATCGGCATTATTGCAGCTTATATCCTTTAGATACAGCGTGTTTTAGTTGTGTAAAACAGTATTATGCAATAAAACCTATTTTAAAAAACTGAAGGTTACGCATTTTTTTCCCTTTACAAAGTCAATTTGTTTGACACAAACATCAAAATTCAATTATCTTGAAAGTAGTATTTTTACTTATCCCAGTGTTGCTTTCAGGTACCGATATTTCAAATAATCATTTTTATAATATAACATGTTTATATGTATCAACTCAACTTACGTATTGTTTTTTTTAAATATTTATTTTCACCTAGAGTATGGACCTAATAGGTTAAGTAAGTGGGTAAAATCATTTTTTCGTAAAAACTTAATACAACTGCCAGTCTGTGGAAACTTAATTACGTTTATGTATGCATGATTTTAAAAATATAAGAAATACTCTTCATTTTGTATAATAAGTAGTATATATTTTTAATAATTTACTGAACAAATAATATGATAAATATTATAATAACATACAAATGATTAAATATAGCAAATTTTTCTCTATAACTTATATTATAAATATATGTTCGAATGAAAAATTGTGTCTGAATAATTCTTATTCATATCGCGTAAAAGTTGAAACCGATATAAAACGGGAAGCTTCATCCATCGCCAGTTAACACCACATACGCAATAATAAAAGCCTTAAGAGTTCGTGATATCTGTAAAATAAGCATTTACAAATAGCTATTTCTTGATACCCACAATTTATTTCTAATATATTATTTTCTATGGCAAAGAAGTGTCCATTTCTATTGTGGAATCGCCAGTTTGAATAGCACGTCTGCAAAATGTACATATTATTTTTAAAAAAAATTCTTGTTTGTCCATGATTTTTAACTAACTTCCCGACTACCTAGACATTTGAAACTTTTAGAATATATCAGAACACGACGACAATGCAGAATTGAATTCATTTTCAGTTAATTCTGTTTTGTATGTTTCGGAAAAAAACCCACCATACCTTGACACCCACGGTGACCGCGCGGCTTAAGCGTTAGACTATCACTCAGGTTCGAATCCTGGGTCTGGAAAGTACACATATTATTTTTCAATTTGTGTGTGAGTCAGGGTATGGACCTAATAGGTTGAGCAAGTGGTTGACATCCATTTCTCGTAAAAAACAAAATCTGTTAATACAAACCTCTACTCTGTGGAGGCCCATATGATCCTTTTAGGATCGGATATGGTCAGAAAAAAAATATTGGTTGGTAAGTGGGTCCTAGCAACTAAATTATTAATGGAAATCAATATGAAATGTCAAAATGTATTCTATAATATTTATTCAGTATTTCTATCAAGTACAATAAAAAGTTTTTATTTATACATAGAATTGTCAAGTTTATATGATTCAATAGAAAATTTAAAAACGTGGAATATAAAAAGTTCCTTTTATCTTGTAATTATTTATTTATAGCACGTTAAGACAAAATGGTATCACAAATTTATGTTTACTACAGAAATTTATTAGGTAGTATTCATAACAGATGAAAATGTCATTCTATAATGGACGTGTTACCAACGACAGTGCAGGGGAAGAGATGTGTCATACAGTTGAGGCTGCAAATGTTGTCTGTTGCCCAACATTCACTACGCGTAGCATCCATAGCGCATGTTACACTAAAACAAGTTAAACAATTCATCATGATGAGCTTTAACCGTACGTTTATACAACATATTTTTAATTACTATAAATTGAAGTTTATACAAAATGATGCACTGAAGTTTGAATATCATACTAAAATATAATTAGAACATGTTGCAATCGCAATGACATGACTTAATATTGAAGTTTATGCTGATAATATGTTTGACGTTCCAATACAACGTTTTTGAGTTCGGGAGTATCCCCCAGCACGAATATTCTAGAATTTGACCGACATGTCTATCAACCTAAATTTCGCCTTATTGCGAATTAACCAATAGATAACCGCCTTGTGTATGGTATGCCTTTCGTGTTAATTTGGATCAATGAAAATAACGGAAACGTGCTAAAGTGATAACTGTTAAGAATAGCTGCGCCGGAGTGCTTTTGGCCATCTTAATAATATCTTCGACACCCACAATGGCCGCGTGGCTAAAGCGTCAGCCTATAGCATCATAGGTCCCAGGTTCGAATCCTGGGTCTGGTAAATACATTTATTGTTATTCAATTTGTGTATGAGTCAGAGTATGGACCTAATGGAATGAGCAGGTGGCTGACATTCATTTCTCGTAAAAACAAAATTTGTTAATACAAACCTCTACTCTGTGGAGGCCCATATGATCTTATTAAGATCAGGTATGGTCGGGGAGTAATATCTTCAAAGATAACCTCTTATATTAAGTACACACGCACGTTCTTGCTCTTTGGTTTTACGCTGATTCCAACATGTCTCAACGTGTTACCATCTGGCTCGATGGCTTTTTCCTTAGTTCCTTGACTGCGTGGACGCAACGAAGAGTATGCTTCCAAGTCAATATGCTCGATCGAGCAAAACCGTCGAGCAAGAACGTACGTGGGTACTAGGCTTTAGCATGACAAAAATGCAAAGTTAATTAAGTTGATGTGTATCATTTTGAAAGATGCACTCCTTGTAACACTCGATTCTGATTTTAACTTAGTCATTCAATTAGTTTTATACAGTTTTTTATTATATCTGATTCCATTTTCTGGTTGAATAAAAGTTATTATTAATACTATGTATATTTTTCTGGTTCGTTTTGAATCCGGCGAGGTCTTTCAAGAATCCATAAAATTTCAGGTAAAATTACATTAGTACAATGTAAGGCTCAAGACGTAAACGCCAGTCCAGGAGCGGAGCGCGGGCGGCGAATTTGGGTAATAATTGTATTTTTTGTGAAGGAAAGGTCTCACGATGCGAAATGAATGGAAATGCGTGTTTGAATTGGCATTGAATAAGTAAACCCTTCTGCGCTCTGTGCTACGTACGTGCCGAGAATGTAAAAAAATATAATTTGGATATTTGGGAAAAGATGTGCTTAAAAATCTTCATTTTAAATGCGAGGCGAATTTACGAGAACAATGTGCCGCCGCGGAAGGTTTGCGACTTTGCTAAAATTTATTCAACGCCAAACATTTTTTTTACCCCTTTTACTCTCATTGTTTTCGAGATAATCCCGAGTAATATTATGCTGTATATGAGTAATTCCATGATGTAAAACCTTTTTTGTTATAGTAAAAATTCGGCCTATTGTATTGTAAGTATGAATTTAATTCCAAGAATTTAAATGGTTCAATTTGATGAAAGTTATTTCCATACAATATAATTATTGTATAACATAAGTGTAACTTATGTATGCTAATATTGCCTGCTAGCTTCCCTTGTGCCAGCCCAAAATCCCCACCAATTTAATAAATATTTTTGAAGTTATTTTTATTTAGGCGCGTTTGGATAATCAGATCAGAGTGTATTTTTGGCGTGTGACATGTAACACATAATTTATTTTTTTACACAAAAATAAACGCAGTCGATTGGATTCGAACCACTGATTGTTCGGTTATCAGCCGAACGCACTACCATTATGCCACAGTATGATTCTCCAATCGTGACGATTATACAGTTTAATATTATAATTTAGAATTGTTCCGTTGCCTACGCAGCGAATTTATTATTATCGGCCATTTGCAATTTCTTATGTTAACAAACTATTAAATTTCATAGTGGCAGTTGATACTTTAAAAATAAAAATAACGATAAATAATTATATAATTTAGTAATATAAGTTAAAGTGTATAGAAATAAACCATTAGCGTTCCAATAAGCGGTCCTTTTTCTTGAGTGTGTAATAATAATTAATATAATTAATTAATAAATAATTAAGAGCAAGTCGAAGAATCTAGATCATCACAAGTTTTGTTTTTGTTTTGTTACGCCAAAGAAATATAACTTCTAACACGCGTACATAAGTGCACACACCGATTTTTTTATTAAAAATATGACATAAGTCAAATAAATGTTGCAACAATTATTTTGTGTTATCATCAAAATGCAGAATAAAAATGATGAGAAACTTTACCTATAAATTAATATAATATCCTGAATTGTAATGTAGAGTGTTTTAAATTGATATATTATAATATGGACGGAAACAAGCATACATATACAATAATTATTTTATAATAAAATTGCGGAGAGTTTTTTATCATAAATTTATTTGAATATTATTCAAGTATTTGAATAGTTTTTAAAAATATTATAATATAAATGTTTTTTTTTCGTATTCTTGCTATCTCCTGAATCCCTCGCGTCAGCTTATATTCTCATGAGTCGCAAGCTTGAATTTTGAGTCGGTAAAATACACATTTATATAGTTTGTAATGTTTGCTTGGTGTCAAGAGTATCGACCGAGTAGATTGAGAAAATGGCCAATATCCATTTTTCGTAAAAACAAAAGCTTGTTAATACAACCTATTATGCTTCATGAAGGCCCATAATATATCGTCACCGTTCAGGCAAAAGTCACCAACCCTAAAAACATAGTTTTGAGATATCGCAATATGAAAGTTTGAAAATGCAGGAAAAATCAGATTTTAATGTTTTTAAGGTTTTATCTACATTAAATTATTTTCTCATGTCTTCTTAATAATTTCTTTAAGGTATTTTTCATTTTTGATGCTAATTAAAACATCTGGAAGGTTTTGAAGGAGGCAAGGTAGCTCAATTATGGTTTGGTGACTTTTGCTTGTTAATAATCTGAACAATGTTAGCCAAAAGAAGTATCATTAAAACTCACCATCCATAGTAGAGTGACTTTTGCTTGTATATTTATAACGAAAGATTTTTTCTTTATTGAGTCAATAATGTCTATTCACCTATAATGACTTTTGCTTGTTAAGATTTTATCGAAAGTCATTTAGTGAAAAACAAATAATTCGGATTTAAGCAAAATTTTACTAACTAATTTACCGTGGTGAGTTTTGCATCTTAAAGAACATAATTTTACGCTTCGGGTGACATACTCAACTCAAAACTGCCATTTTCGGGGTTGGTGACTTTTGCCTGAACGGTGACGATATGATCTTATTGTTATTGAATATGGTAAAAAAAAAAGAATTAACCACGTGGTTTTAATTTACCAAATGAATTATTTACATTGAGTATTAAACACTACAGAATATCAATTTCAAATACATGATAATAAAATGGGTGGTAGAATGTTTAGCACTATGCTTCTCACAGTATAAAATTGTTTTGACTACATTTTTAAGTCGTGAATAAATTTAACGGACTCGTAAGGCATCTACCAGTATAGTTTGGGTATATTTTGGTATATTAAGGTCAAGAAAATATTCCGTCTATCAGTGGCGAAAGGTGGAGGTAGGCTGTTAAGATCCAACATAAATAATGCACACTAAACTTTGTCAGTTACACCTGTTTGTTTCCATTGAACTAAGACCACAATGTGAAGCGCCTAGTTTCAAAAGCCCCTAAAACGATTTTAGGTAGTTCTGAGAAAAATGATAAAAACTATTTTAAGTAGTTTTGAGAAAAATGAGAAAAAATCATATCTATTAAATCTGTGAACTTTATGTTTTTATTTTTTAATTTGTTACATTCTAAGGAGTATTTTGGCTTTCCATTTTAGGGGTATTTGAAAAGCACACTCAACCATTTTAGCGGGTTTTAAAATTTACCCAAATATTTGATCATACGTATTGACGGTTTTTAGCGTTTTTTAAAGTTCAATCTTTGGCCATCATATAGGTTACAAAAATATCCATCTAAATACATATCTAACTCAAAATTTTTCAAAAACCGTTTTAGGGGTTTTTGAAACTAGGCGTTTCATGTGTAGATAGTGTTTATTAGTTTTTAAAATTCAATGAAGCCCTGTCTAATCCAAGCCATAGTAAATAATAGTCAAAAAACATTTGTTTATTTATATAATAACTAAAAATATGTCAATAAACCATACATCATTTTAGATATTATATAGATAGAAAAATATTTTTTACTGATTATGGCTTGGTTGGCAGGGTTTAATAAATTTTAAAAAACTACCTAACACTATCTGTAATATGTATTCTTAAATCAACGAAAACAAACATGAATGCCTGAAAAAGTGTCCACAATTTTTTTCGGATCGCCCATAGCATACTAATTAAACTATTATGGTTTGGTTTAGACACAGCTTAATTTAATTTTAAAAACAAACCAACACCGTCTGCAAATTATATTTATAGTTCAATGAAAACAAATAAGTGACACTGATAAAGATTAGTATGCACTATTTATGTCGAATCTTAACAGCCTACCCTCACCCTTCACTACTGCCGTCTTTAATGATGTATCGGATTAAAAATCTTGCTGATGCATTATCATGGATAATATATCAACAATACATATAATTACAAGATAAAAAGAACTTTTTATATACAACGTTTTTAAATTCTCTGTTAAATCTTATAAACTTGACTTGACTAGCTTAAACGACCAAAAAAAATTGTACTTGATAGAAATACTGAATAATGAAATGTCATTTCATATTGACTTTCATAGTTACGCGCGTATATATTATTTAATAATTTAGTTGCTAGGACCCCCTAGCAACCAATCATCATCATTATCATCAGCCGGGGTCAATTTGCTGCTGGATGAAGGCCTCCCCTAGCTTCTTCCAACCCTCTCGGTCCTGTGTCGTTCGCTGCCACGTATTTCCGCCGAATTTTACCAGTTCGTCAATCCAGCGGCTTTTAAGGCAACCCTGTGGCCGTTTCGTGCAACTTGGGTACCACTGGATGACGGCATTTGTCCAGCGGGCGTCCTTTTGGCGAGCAATGTGCCCTGCCCATCTCAATTTCAGCTATTTGGCAACGTCTATTACATCGCGTACTCATGTCTGCTTCCTAACCCATTCGTTTCTCTTACGGTCCTTTCGCGTGATGCCCAACATACAACTCTCCATGCCTCGCTGTGCGACTCTTAGCCTTTGGACATCTCTCGTGTTGAGGGTCCACGTCTTGCAGTCAATAATGGTATCGAAATAACTTTTCATACAAGACAGAATTAACTTAAAATGAATTCAGTTCTACTTAAAGATAGCTAAAAGTATTAAAAAAATGCATTGGCATCGTGTTCTGATATATTCTAAAAGTTTTAAATGTCTAGCTGGTCGGAAAGTTAGTTAAAAATCGATTGCAAGATTTGTACCGGGCAAACAACCACCGGACAAAAATAAGAATACGACCTAAGAAAACGTTGTAAAAAATGCGTCGAATACCAAATTCATGTGCAGTTCTGCATTCACGATATTACCGTAGAGTCAAAAAAGTCTAGAAAAAAATCCTTTTGAAAAACCTACCTTTGACTGCAGATTTCGTTAAGTACACGTAAATTCCAAGAATTGGGCCAAATAAATTTGCCGTCATTAGTACCCATGCATCGAAATTCATTTGGAAAAGTGCTAGCTAGTAAAGTTTTCACACGCTCTCTACCGATTCGTTGGAACAATATTACCAATTGCCACTGGAATACCAAGCAAAGCTCCTCAAATACAATACTTGAGAGCTAATGTTGAATGAGCGCTGCAAACTATTTATTTACAAAATTAATATAATTGATCATCATGACGTCATGTACGTCCATTATTATAAAATAAATAAATAAAAAAGCCTTTTTATTCCTTACAGATAAAAAGTAAATGACAGTGAAATGACTATATTTAATGTATATAATAACCTATAATTATATCTGTTATGTATATATATATATATATATCTATCTATGTATGATTTTTTATATTTTATCTAAGTATATTTTTATATGATACATAATATATATATTAAGATTTTTATTTTGTATATAATACTGATAATGATAATTAATGTTTATATATTAAACAGTGTTATGTAACATTTATATAGTATATCTTCAGGTGAAGGCCTCCTCTAAAGAAAGAAGTCCCACTGGACTCTGGGATAGATGCAAGGTTTGTTGTAGGTATTGCGTGGTTGTATTTTCCTTTGGAAGGTTATGGTCGTGATCTTCCTCGGTGACTAGCCGTATTGAAAAATGGTTTTTGTTTCTTCTTATAATATGTTCATGTATGAGATCTCCGGGTGAGGGGGGGGGTTTGGTTGCCATGTATTCTTGTCTTTGTTGACTTGGTTGTTTGTTATAATGTTGGTATTTTTGTTGACTAAGAAGTTCAGCATACCTGGTTTTGGGGCTACTGGGTACGTCCATTATTACATTAGTAAGAAAGAAAAAGCCATTCTAAGAAAGAAAGCAGTAACTGACTCTCACACACTTACTTCGAGATACATGAAAGTGTTTTTTTTTTCAAATTTTAGTAGTGGGAATTAATAAAAAACGTGATATTTTTTATTAGTAGGATGTTAAAATACAAATAAATTAATAATAAACAACAGTAGCTTCAATACATAGGTGCAATTACTGCTTTTTTTCTAAGAAATTTGTATTATTTAAGCAGATGTCCATTTTTTCACTAAGGATTTTAACGGTATTTAGTGATAATACTGATTTTAAAGTGATTAGGTTTCAAAATTACCTAACGGATGGCATTCATAACTCAATTTCATAAATTTTGCGAGTTAGCTACTGCCTTCTTCCTTGGAAGAGCAGTATACCCGTATACACGTGCATAAATTTACTGCTGACAGTACGTATTATCGCGGCCATAATAAGAAAATGCACGTGTCAACACGTATTGTCGTGTAAGTTGCAAGATTGCATTTATGGTTAAAAAAGTTTGGAAGATTATCACGCAATAATTTGTACCTAACTACAATATGGTGTGCACGTATGCGCAGTATCACGACGGTAGCAAATCCGTCGAAAGAAATACTAACTACACTTCAAAGAATATTTTGGCGTTTACCAATTATCTACGAACCTGTACGAACATATCTTAATCTCTCAAATAGCACCATACAATGACAACATCGCGTCTCGTTTACGCTTGAAGAATTGAGAAGTCTTGAGATCTTTATAGCTCAGCCAAACATCAAAGCATTTTTGTGTACCCATTTTTTTCTGAAAGAGTGTAACTTGCAAGGACATATTTTTTGTTTTGTTTTTTATAATCTTAAATCTTATAAAAATATAATAAAAGTATATAAATTTAAAAATTTTAAAAATAAGCCAAAAAAACTTTAGTTCAAACTTCATAGATTAAATATAAAATATATAGCAACTGATACCATTCAACGGTCCGAGATTTATTTTGACTTCAATTAGAAAGTTCAAATTTATCAAAAATAATAATATTATGTTTATCGTAGTAGATTTTTGGGTTTTCACCGTGTGTCCTTCTGCCTTCTTTACTCTACGTTTTGGGCTCGTTGCAGAAGCCATTATCAACAGATGATATGTTTTATGATGAAAATAAAAATTTCAATCATAAAACATATCATCTCTTGATAATGGCCTCTGCAACGAGCCCAAAACGTCGAGTAAAGAAGGCAGAAGGACATACGGTGGAAACCCAAAAATCTACTACGATAAAAAACAACCGTGAAAGCCTCAAACATTATATAATATTATGTTTGTATGATTCGAACAATATATCCCTACATACATCCTGTATGAATATGAATTTACTGAAGGAGGATTTTAACAGTGAAGTTGTAATATCCCATTTACGTAATAGTACTTTTTGTAGAGTTATAATAAATCAAAAGTCTACTCTACACAAACAAGCCATAAACTAATGATGACCTCAAAACTAGAGTTGTTTGATAGACATTGAAAGCAAAAAAACGCCGTGTTTACTATTTATATCATTATATTGTATTTCATACACCTTCAATTGCCTTTCATCATAAATGTGTAGGTATTTTATTTAAATTAAAAAAACACAGGCCATTAATGAAACACATTAAAGTCTAATAATCGTGTTTTATGGCTACAGATTACTTAGTATATATGGTTAATCTATTGACCAGCCTCTGTCGACAGAATTAACTAAGCTTTTGAGTGGTTCACTGATAGCACTCATTGATCGAAAAAAGCTTTCTATACACTCAGTGAAATAGATCTGGTGAGATCTCGGAAGCGTGCTAAGTGTGAAAAAAACAAATCTGAGATAATAGAATCTAGATTAACGGCTCGAGAGCGTGATGGCTGTTGCTACAAGATCGTGATCGGCCGCGAATGTAGGCGAAGCTTTATTTTCCGAACCCAGAGCTTTTAAATCTACAACTAAGTACGTCTGACTGACAGAAAGCTTTATTATTCACAATAATTTTTATTATTGCTATAAATACAAAATTTATATCAAAAAACGATGCCGAGTTGAATCAAAATATAATAACACAAGTAAACACAGCATCTCATAATAATAAAAAACAATATTGTTGTCTTTTTTTTAAAGATTTTTCCCTGCTGACAGCATTTAGATGTGGGTATGAGAGGTTGACATAAAAAGTGTAATATACAAAAAAGTCTTCTATTATGATTATATTGCTAATTTACATGTATTTTTTTTATGTTTTCCAGTAATTTATTTTTATTTACTGTGTAATATAAATATAGTCAAATATTATTTTATATACTCCACATACTCAACATAGTAACATACATAAATAATTCAAATTATAAACACACAATACATAATTGGCATACAAATATAATATCTCCCGTACAACAGAAAGCTCCACAGAAAAAACTAAAACCCGGCTCTATGAAACCGTCATACGCACAGTTGTTGCATATGGGTGCGAGTCATGGACGCTAAATGTGGAAGCAGGTAAAATGGTGGATTGCTTTGAGAGAAAGATCCTGAGGCGGATATACGGACCCATGAATGATGATTGGGAATGGAGAATTAGGTACAACACGGAACTATACCGCTTATACCAAGATTCAAAACTCTCCACCTTCATAAAACTCCAGAGGCTGAACTGCGCAGGCCATGTCCAGCGTATACCTGAGTCACGGATACCGAAGAAAATCCTCGAAGGAAACCCAGGGGGGGAAAGGCCAGTGGGAAAGCCACGCACACGATGGGGTGACAACATTAAAAAAGATGCCAACCAGCTGCTAAAAATCATGAACTGGAAAAGACGTGCGGAGGACCGTTCTGGCTGGAGGACGGCGGTGGAGGAGGCCAGGGCTCGACTTGAGCTGTAGCGCTATCGAATAAGAAGAATAATAGACAGCATCATCAAACAATACACCTACCCTACAATGAGAAACATATATAATTATATAATCAACTACTTCCCTTCTTGATTTATTAAATTATAAACGAAAAGATAAGAGGCGTTATAGTGGCTGGGACATGTGTTTCGGATACCGCCAGAGAGTGCGACACTTCGTACCCTTGTGGCACATCCTAGAGGCTTCGGTCACCGGGGCCGGCCATCTCTCACCCTGCAGCGGTGCTATAAAAGTGATTTTGTAGCACTGCATTGGAGCATATTGCAAGCACACATTCGCTCCACTTCGCGTAAGAATAAGCAAGACGCTATGTTGTCATTTTATAGTACTATTTGACTGGTAGTGAAAATCGGTTAACCTCAAAATGATTCCAGAAAAAAACCCAACTGTTGCGTGAAAATTCAGAAGCTTCCAAACTTTTTTGATTCATGCATGCAATCTTGCATCCTGCATGATAATACATGTTCACACGTGCATTTTCTTGTTATGGCTGCGATAATACGTACTGGCAACAATAAATCCATGCACGTATAAACGAGTTATTATTTTTCCGATTCAGGTAAATTCCGAAATAACCGAATAATAAAAGAAAATAGTCAATTAATGAACAATTATTTTTGTTTCAATTGAAGATTTGAGTTCTCCACTTACAACATTTACGCTCTCGTGTCCAATAAATTTCACAAACATTTCTCAGTAATATAATAAGTTTATTACAATAATAAATTAATGCAACGTAACGTTTGTACAAGTACATTATATAATATTACTGATGTGTAAAGTAAAGGTTTTATGGCAAAAAAATAATGTGATGTAATGGAATCTAGATTAACAAACATTGTACGGGCGTGATAGTAATACCCTTGGCCAAACAAAACGTGTTCAAACATGAGTGTAAGGGAGCCATTTTTTCTTGGCTTTTATGCCAGTCATGCTTTCATATATTACTAATAATAATATACTCACTGCAAAACTGACTGTATGTAGAATAACCAAACACTATATAGATATAATATACTCAAGCATCGTATAATAGTGTTCTACCTGTTGTAATGTAAATATATTTTCTTTCAGTAAACTATGTTTTTATTATAATAAATCATATACAAGATTTAATAACTATGTAGGTATTATTTTTAAGAATTTGGTAAACAAATTTTTTTATCATATCAGAAATAATAGGTATTATGTAATTTGGAAAAAAAGACTGAAAAATATTACACATGTCAAATGTGTCTTGTATCAATATGTATTTAAGATGTAATGAATAATAATTAAGTCTAATTAATCATGGATTACAGTTTTACAGTCAGAAAAAATAATTTATAATTATTAGTAGGTGAAAAACACTCTAGTTGCATATTGTTAAGCAATTTCATCATTAATGTGAATAGCACCCGGAATACGATAATTGATACAATAATACAAGGTTTTGAGGTATTATTTACATATTATATACTTATGCAATTGTATTAGGTACTAATCTTTGATTAATTAATAATATTTTACTTGTACTTTCCTTTACTATGTTTATAATATCTTACGTATATTCAGGCTTTTTGCATGGTTTTCGTATAACATAAATGATAAAACGTCACGGGGACAGTTGTTACTTTAAAAATAAAAACAACGAGAAATAATTATTATATAATTTAGTAACGAATACTCGGTGTGCGGTGGTATGACTTTAGGAGCAACGAGGAGATAAGAGAACGCACCAAGCAGCCGCTCATCACGCTGAAAGTGAAGAGGCGACGTTGGACCTGGCTCGGCCACGTGCTGCGGATGCCAGAAGAGAACTTCAACCTGGCTTGCCTGTTCTTCAAGCCGACCGGATTCCGGCGTTTCCTAGAAGGCCGCTAAATACAATCTACAGAGTGTATACGGCGGAGCTACTGGATGCTGGTTTGACTTGGAATGAAGCAAGAAGACTGGCGAGCGACAGGGATTCTTAGAGGCGCCACGTGGTGTCTATAATATGCTTCAGTTAAGGGGCGGATATGGCAAAAAAAGAAGAAAAGAATAAATTAAAGTGTATAGAAATAAACCAACGGCACTCTAATAAGCGGCCCTTTTTCTTGAGTGTGTAATTTAACAATATAATAATAAGAGCTAGTCGAAGAATCTAGGATATCACAATTTTTGTTTTATTACGCTACAGAGGTATAACTTGTAACGCGCGTACATAAGTACACGCACCGATTTTTTTTTAATATTTTATTACCTGTAAAAAATGATTGAGTTAAGTATATTTTTTTATAAAATGAATGTAAAAGTCAAATAACATTTAGAAACTCACTGAGCCGATAAATCATTCATCCCCGTTTTCAATTTCACCGAAAGAATCCAATCAATTACAATGGCATGCAATAAACACTTTTTGGAAGAAAAAAAAAGCAAACAAACAAACAAGCATCCCAAAATAGTGACAAAGACCGAACGAGCGTTCGAGACCCGCGTCAATTAAAACCGGAAGGAATATATCACGTTAATGAGAGCAATATTTATGATTCAATTGTGGAGGTCAAATTTATTCGCCGGCCGGGACTAATGTATGAATTCCGATCCTTTTGCCCCCATTCCCGTGCGCTTATTTCCTGCAAATGGTGTTTAAAACCGTATCTAATGGGGTAATATATCTTTCAGTACCTAACGCGGTTACACACATAAGAAAGCTCCGTTATTTGTTACGCTGGCGTTTCTATTCACGAGCTTTTGCTATCCGTTGTTGTTTTCCATTTGTTTTATTTACCTTTAATAGCTTGATTGAGTTAAACTTTCATTTTATTTTTATTTAATTATTATGTATAAATTTAATATAAGTGAACATTATAGTTTTTTTTTATTAAGCTACGAAGTTTCAGCTGAGAAATATTAAGCTTTATATTCATACATTGTTATTACATTGGTAAATATATAATAAATTATCCATAATGGGTAGGCATATAATAAATTATAAGATAACTTTATCCATGTAGTATTATCTCAGAAACATTTGGATATACAAAAACGCTTTGATCTTTGGGTGAGCTATAAACATCTCAATATTAAGTGTTGTAATAATTGATAACATTGAAAAAACTAACGCTAACTAAAAATAATAACACAATTAGAAACAAAGTAATGTATGATAAAATATAAAATATAATGAAGTACATCAAGTGAGCTAAATAAACACGTCGTAATGTATACAATAACTTACTGGATAATGTAAAAGCCAGTCGTTACTGACTAAGATTTTAAAGCCAGATTTGGTTTCTAACTGTGTGATGGTCAGGCCGTAAAATGCATTAAATACAATGGGCGATGAGTGCCCTTATATATTACCAATATTGAATGCGCATTTCGTTTATGTGACAAACTATAATGCATATTACGATACAGAAGTAACTTATCGTAATAAGTTATATCGTGGACTCGACTGAATATTAGAATGACTTGATTACTTGTGTTTTAGATCTCTCGCCCCCTTGGTTTTTATAGTGATTTGAGAAAAAAAAATACTATGTTAGCTTGGGGCAAACGATCTGGAGATGCATGTCATTGTTTACTGCATGACCGATGCAGAGTTCACGCCCTCGTAAACAATTCGTGGAAAATTGCATTACGAAATCGCGTTATAAATTAATTAATAATATATATTATTATACAAAGTTGCACTATTCGCATTCTTCCACGATCGGGCAAGTAATTTTCTTGCAATAACAATGACTTGATATTATCGTGTTCGCATTTCTGAATTATTATAAACAGTGAATTTAGCAAGAAAAATATTATATGGTATTGTGAAATTACTGTCGAGGCGGTTTGCTCATCCGAGTTCGCTGACCGCAGAGCGTGCCGTTGAATGATTTGTAACTAATATTAAAAGACATGCTTAATAACTAGCTTTCTTACAAAGTAACATAGGTTCTAAGGTACTTAAACAAACTGTGATACTCACTTAAATATACATTCTGCTTAAAGATCCGTAAAGTACCCACGTACAAAATAATTTTAATAAGAATAAATGTCTAATTTCTAAGATATTTATCTAATTACTGTCACTCAAACCAAGTCACGAGAGGTATTCAACCTTCTTATTCTGCTCCTATGAAAGCGCTTGCGTTAGCTTTTTTCATCCCTTAACGTACCACCGCAACTTTCAGTCTGAAAAATTCAACAGCCTTGACTGTGACGCATGAAATGGATGTGCGTCGTTACAGGAATTTTCCGCGTTTTGTTTGTGAATAGTAAAACACCTGTAATTTATTTTGCCAAAAATAAAACATTTCCCATTACGAAAACTGACATCTTAAATAAATGATTTTTTTTCTTTGTATTCCTGCCACAATATTTTTATTTCTCTCTTTCATTTACATTAATTTACTAGGTATAATTAAATTTTATAATATTTATCGTCACGGAATAACTCAGTTTTCCAACCATTTTATTGAAAATTATCCTAGTGACTAATCCATCACTACAAATGATTTATAGGACTCAAGGCTTGGCGCGTTTTTTTGTGGACTGTATAGACGGGGTAAGAGGTAATTCAGATGCTGGGGGGTAAAATGAAGGATGTCAGGCACTGACCTTTTGTGATGCTGAAGCTGGCTCCGTGGTTTTGGACGTCACCCACTCAGTAATATTATCACTCTCGCGCGATACTTTTTATTTGGAGTCACTCCGTAGTTTGTTGTTATGCATTTACGGTGCTTTGCGAGGAACTGCGAACCAATAATTCGTAAGCGAATTTGTTTCCATTATGCACGTCTTATCGTCGCTATAGGATTGGTTTGTCGAATATCCGTTTTTGTCGAAATCGACCTATTAATGCAGAATATTTTTTTGTATCTAAATGTACTATAACCATCCTTTTCGTTAAATTACTTTGTAATGGTAATGAATACATCATTCAAATGCTGTAAAAATAAAAATTTTAATATATCTATGTATTTAAATATAGGATTATGAAATTTGTTTTTCGTCTCCTGAACATTTGGTCTATTAGACAAACCAATCTTACAGAGACTTTATCACGATTATCATTTGGAGGTTACTGAATTGTTTTATATATGGAAACTTTGCTGGTTGCAATAACTTTTTATTATTATATTTTAAATTCCTGTAGTCAATATGTTACTACTTTTTTCCCTTAATAAATAAAATAAAATATTGTTTCCGAAAATACACATTATTTCTGAAAAGTTTCTGAAATAGTTGAAAGATGAAAAATTCGTCTCTTTTTGTTAAGCCAACAAAAATTGACCTATATATAATATTAGAATTGTTATTTGTTTATTTCTGTTATGACGTTTGAACCTATTATTAGCTAATGCATAAAGTATTGTTGAGTTGGTAAACTCCACAAATATTCACGTCGCTCAGTTAGCATTCCGAACACACGCAATAGCTGCACATTAATGTTCATTGTGATTACTGACTCCATTGTAGTTATAAAATAGTTTTACACAAATTTTACGGAATTTTTGTAGCAATTAGTGTGAGTGTAGCATTACCTGCTTTTCCACTCTCTGTGAAGGATTGTCTTTTTGTACGCACAAAAAAATGGTAGATAAATGTAATATACTTAAATGTAATATACTTAAATGTAATCAACCTGAAATTCATAATTCCTTTCAGCCAACTTAATCAATAGACCAGTGGTCTTTTTTTGCTTTTTATGTGTTTTCAACGTCTTTATTTTAGCAGAGAAATATTATTTGTGTCGCTAAATTTCAAAATCAGCCAAGTCCACCTTTAGGTATTTTTTACTTTTTGTGAATTGCTGAAAAACTACTGCTTTCTAACATTTCTACATTATCAAAATGTGGAATTTATTAATTTTAAATATTCTATACTCGAATTGATATAAAATTTCACCCTTGTGACTGTGGATTTGAGAAAACAAAAAGCTGTTTTTCTCCTATTCATCTATTATGGACTTGGCTGATTTTGAAATCTAGCGATACATTACTTTTGTAGTTTGATAATAGTGTTACAGCCAAAATTATTGCTGTCGACTTATACACGTACATACCTGCTTATAGTTATTAAAATAATTTATATTATATTTGAAGACCGCAAGCAAATATCATTCTATGTCACATCTGTATCATTTTGAGTAAATCGATTTTTAAATTTTCAAACTCTGAATAACTGTTACAATTAATCTTTCACTATAATTTTTTAAATGATTTGTATTTATTACTAGCTAAAGTACCCGGCATTTCACAGGGTCGCTTCGTGGTTATATTTATCTTAGATATTTAAAAAATAATAATTATTTTTTTAATATTAAAATATCTGTGTTATACAATATGGCAATATGAAAATAATTCTAATAGGAGTAAAGGTCAAACTAAAGACCACTAAATTAAAATCGAATTCAAAATATGCAAACGTTATTAATGTTATTAATATGCAGTAAAAAAATCAAAATTGCATGGAACAAACAAATAACAAACGTTGTATTTTCTATAATACTAATTTAGAAACCTTCTTAGGTGTGCGCACAACAACTGACAAAAGTTTCATTGCAATCGGATGAATGGTATAGGAACGCATACGAATAGAAGAAGAAGATGATTTTCTAATTCAGTTGTGGGCATGCGCACAACAACTCACCAAAGTTTCATTGTGAAAAGAAGATGAAGAAGATGGTTATTCTAATCCAGAAACCTTTGCGGGTTTTGGCACAATTATTGTCGAAAGTTTTATTGCAATCGGATGAATGGAATAGAAACGCATACGAATAGAAGAATATAAAATAAAAGAAGAAGATGGTTGTACTAATTCAGAAACCTTTGCGGGTGTTACCAAAACAACTGACGAAGGTTTCATCGCAATCGGATGAATAGTGTAGGAACCATACGAATAAAAGAAGATATAATGAAGAAGAAGAAAAAGATGGTTGTACTAATTCAGAAACCTTTGCAGGTGTTGGCACAACCACTAACAAAAGTTTCATCGCAATCGGATGAATAGTATAGGAACCATACAAATAAAAGAAGCTAGAATGATGGAGAAGAAGAAGAAGAAGATAGTTGTACTTATTTAGAAACCTTTGCGGGTGCTACCACAACAACTGACGAAGGTTTCATCGTAATCGGATGAATGGTATAGAAACCATACGAATAAAAGAAGATATAATGAAGAAGAAGAAGAAGATGGTTGTACTAATTCAGAAACCTTCGCAGGTGTTGGCACAACCACTAACAAAAGTTTCATCGCAATCGGATGAATAGTATAGGGACCATACAAATAAAAGAAAATAGAATGATGAAAAAAAAGAAGAAGAAGAAGAAGATGGTTGTACTTATTCAGAAACCTTTGTGGGTGTGCATACAACCACTTACCAAAATTTCATCGCAATCGGATGAATGGTATAGGAACGCATACGGGACAGACAGAAAGACAGACAGACAGACATTCATTTTTATATATAAGCTATAGTCTATACTCTTTGCAGAAGTGCAAGCAAAAAGTTTACAAAGTTTTATCGCAATCGGATGAACGGTATGGCAGCGCATACAATACGAACAAACAAACAAACAAATATTATTTTTTATATATTAGATTATATTGCATAATATGACATTCACTGAAAAATATTATATTATATTTCCATTTCCTATTTTTGAAAAAAAATCTTTTTCCAGTCAAGTAATTTTTTGTGGGAAAAAAACATTCCATGTGCCTTTGTTGTGGTCAGATCACTAAGTGTAAATATATTATTATAAATCCTAGACTTCTCAATTTGCAGATAAAAATAATGGACAATCATGTCTAGATATACCTATTTTATTCCAAAAGAAAATTTATGGATTAAGATCTATTTATTATTCAAAGTAAAAAAGTTCACATTGGTCAAAAAATGCTATATTTCAAGTGTTTATTATTTAATTATTATATTGTATTGAGTTAAATTATTATTATTATGATACATTAATCTTCATCAATTGTACAATAAATAATACAATGTATTTAAAAATGTTACTCAATTGACAAAAATACAATACATATTACCCAGTATTCATGCACATGGAATGATTTTTCCCTGACCACCTGTACTAGAAACACCTTTTTTATAGGACAAAGATTTATTTTTTCGACAATGATTATACACAGAATAATACGTTAAGAAATTCTCCACAAGATGGTATTAACAGTTAATTTTATACAAAAAATGGAGTTGAAATTATATTTGCTTGTGGTCTTCATTTAATAATTTATATTTAATTCAGGGTTCGTTCTCAACCCCAATTTTTTCAATATATTAAATCCCCAATTATAATTTAAAAAAAAATATGATTCGTTCCGACGTTATATTTGTGTCGCTAGATTTCAAAATCAGCCAAGTCCATAATGGATGAATAGGAGAAAATCAGGCTTTTTTTCTCAAGTACATAGTCACGAGGGTGAAAGTTTATAATTTTTCGATTATAGAATATTTAAAATTAATAAGTTCCACATTTCGATAATGCAGAAATGTTAAAAAGCAGTAGTTCTTCAGCAATTCACAAAAAAGTCAAAAATATCTATAGGTGGACTTGGCTGAATTTGAAATCTAGCGACACATTTTCACTTGTATACTGAAATTGATGACCTTTGACTTCTTTTGTAATTAGAATATGTGTGGTTGACTGATCAGTATGAGTATCATTAGTGATTATAATTAAACAAAGTTAATCGAGAAGATGCACTTAAACCGAGTAGATAATTCTCACTTGCCACTTAAGTCAGCGGTTTTGATACAAGCGACAAGTCAGTACAGGTAGATGCCACGCGCAAACTGTCACCATAATTAGAAACTGAAATATTTATTACCTGAAGGCATAGAGGATTGAGACTCACGTGCATTTAATATATATAAAAAGACAATGTTTATTTTAAGATTATACAAATATAAGTATCTAGTGAATTTACAATATTATGTATCCACCATAGCTAAAATGATAACACTTTTGATTCATATTAGATAAAAAAAATTAACAAAATATTTTGTTTCAAACCTATATTATAAAAACCTTAACAATGTACATATTAAATAATTACAAGATAAAAAGAAGTAAGTTTGTAAGGTGACCCAGATCCACATAGGATTATAAATCCAATAATAATAATTATTACAAGATAAAAAGAACTTTTTATATACAATGTTTTTAAATTTTCTGTTGAATCATATAAACTTGACTTGACTAGCTTAAACGATCAAAAAAAATTGTACTTGATAGTAATAACACTGAAATGTCATTTTGACATTTTATATTGATTTCCATAGTAAAGAACTTATATATTAAAAATTTAATAGCTAGGACCCCAGTCCTCTAGTAACCAATAATAGTGGATTGGATTACGGATTTCTTCCGAAATAACTTTTCATACAAAACAGAATTAGCTGAAAATGAATTCAATTCTGCTTAAATATGGCTAAAAGTATTAAAAGAATGCATTGGTATCGTGTTCTAATATATTATTCTAAAAGTTTCAAATGTCTAGCTAGTCGGGAAGTTAGTTAATATTGATTGCAAGATTTGTACTTGGACATACTAGAATACGAGCTAATAAAAACTTTTTAAAAATGTGACTCATTCCAAATATGAATTTGAATTAGTGATTAATATAACCGAGATTCAAACTAAACAATAATTCTAACATAACAATAAAACGATGGTGGGCCTCAGCATCAATCCGTTATTTCCATATAACTATCATGTTACAAAAGAAACAGTTAAATTTTTTTGTAATCTCTTTCTCGCTAATTGCCTCATTTTACATAATATTATAATATAAACCAGAATTTATTTATGATTTATTATCACTTTTATTTATATTTTGTAAAAAAAAAATATACATGTCGAATAGTTATAAATATTCAATAGATTTTAATAGGCTTAGATAGATGCCACGGTCTAATTTAAATAAGCAGATATTTATTATAATAATATGTATGTAAAATACATTTCCAGCATATTAAGTGGTTAATAAATTTTAGAAACTAATAATTTTTTTTTATTTATGTATAGTCCCAATATTGAAGCTTGATTTGATATAAATAAAAAGGATTTCAAGTTATACCCATTTATATTTTTTATAAAAATCGATGTTTTTTTAAAATAGATATAAAAAATATTAAAACTATGAATTAGTCAAAAATCTCTTAGTAATCTCTAACTCTTGATGCTTACAAAACTTAAAAAACTAAATTTTTACAATAAATATGACCATCAAATTTAATATATGTAATAATAGGGTGTGGTCCGATTCAACAAATTTACATTTTATTACATTTTTACAATAGTAAGTCTATCTTTGACTTAAAATAAAAAATATTTTTGTTTTTAATGTTTTCATGTACATATTTATTAATAAATACGGTTGAAATTGTAAATTATCAAAAAAAAACTCAAATTGCAAGTTTCGTATTTTTCCGCTAGGTTTCCGCCTCTTTAAAAACGGCTCAGTAAAGTAGTAGATTACATTTGTAGAAAATCTGATCAAAGTGAATGACAATATTTATTTTATTCTTTATAGATGACTGACAACAGTGAGCGACTGCCTTTGGCGCAAAAGCACAAAGCACACAGGTGTTGCGTTCATATCAACACTTTAGGGGTCGGCGTAAATTCAATAAAGCCCGTACTCTACCATATATACAACCCCTCCGCGTGAGACTAGTTATTCCAGGAGCTTTTAGTGCAATCCTTGAAAACTAGGTAATATTAAGAAAGACACGCCCAAAATATTTTAGTATGTCACATAAGTGTCAAAATACAAAACAATTATTTAATAAAAAAAAAAGTGGTTTCAGTACAAAAATTGTGTTTTCAATTTGTATAATTTTTAACGTGTTTCAGTGAAGAATAATAATAATGTATAGGGCGGCTATTTTTAAAATAAACGTTTTTTTCCACCCCTAGCTAAAACAGTATAATATTATGTATAACGTAAATAACTATTGTATCTACTAAACACAGTATAAATGACTCTCACAATACAATTTTACCGTGAGACTTTTAAATATATTTAATATATATTATATATATATATATATATATATATATATATATATATATTATATTTCCTTTGGACATTTTGTTTCTTTAAAACTGAAACAAGTCAGTAACTTACTATAAACATATATAAATTTAAAGGCTACAACATCATATATTATTATCATTTATATCGTTGACTCAAGTGTATGAAATAAGTAAAAATAATTTACCTTGCAGTATCACTGCAAGAATGGTATATGCGCTGCAGGTTTATTCTGATAAAAGACATACCTACAATAATAGCACTGAATAAATCAGAGAAAAATTATGCTTTTTATGCTCTGATGCATAAGTAAGTACCTATGTAATATATTTTTTTATATATAATTTATGTTACACAAAACATTATGTCAAAATATAATATTTCTTAAAACTCATTGGAATGAGAAATGTGTGTGTTTTTTTTTTTTTTTGTCAAAAGCAATTAAGTATTCCCTAAACCTAATATTAAGGCAATTGTCTAAAACAGAAACATAATAATTTAAAAATTATGGTATGTTGGTGAATTATTAATAAATTTGAATTTGAGGCAATTAACGTAATTAGTATTCGGTAGGTACTTATTTCTAAGTGTCACGTTAATATTAATTTTGGTATAGAGGAAATTTCAAAATAGCTCGGACGCGTGCAGAATGACTAAACCGGAAACAGTGACTCAGGAAATTTCAAAACGCGTTCGGTCGGACTCATATCCGGTAAAAAAATATTTTTAATATCAGTTTATAATAATAAATATTTAAGCTACGTTTTCATAACAATGCACTAGACGAAATGAAATTTTTCCAGCATTTTACTCTACGATAATAGTATATAGCATTAAAATACATATTTTAATGATATTAAAATTTAACAATAAATAATATACATGTTATTATTATAATGTATTAATACTTCCTCTCTGAGGCATTTGTTGAAGAGAATGAATACCTACAAACAGTATAAATTTTCAGGGATGTTATACAGAATAAAATTATGAAGTAAAAAATGGATTGCGCAGCATTAAAAAAACACAAAACCACATTGTATACTATATGGGGACACACCTTTCAATTATTTTTACAGGTAGATAGAACGTATGTAGCCGTTTCAGTGAGAGATGCGACCGTATGATATATAAAAAAAAGCAATTTTAAATTTCTAACACTCCTAGAAACTTTAACAGACAGGGAATGGTGTATGTCTCAAAATGTGATGGCATAATGACTTTATTAACTTAGTACTTTTATTCACACAATATAAACAATATATACTACGGATGTATGACATATATTATTTTAAACGGATTCATCGCTTATGTTAATTTATAAAGTTTCTATGATCTCTAGTAGGTACTAACCGTCATCGGTCCTGCTATATTGGATTGTGTGGCTTTGAGAAAAACATAATAATATACAGTATTTATAAGTCGTGACGAAAATGTATTATTATCCATCCATTTGTAATAAATGCAAATTATCTCATATACGTTAAATAAAAAAAATATAGGATTGGCTGTTGGTGTTAAAGCGAATTATTTTCTACATATAAAAGGCACCTAGCGGAAAAATACGAAGCTTGCAATTTGAGACATTTTTTTGATAATTCACAATTTAAACTACTTATATTAATAAATACATATTATACATTTATTATGTACCCATCTTAAAACATTAAAAAGATTTTTTTTTATTTTAAGTCAAAGATAAACTTACTTTTTTTTTTTAAATATGTATAAATTAATAAAAAGTATATCAAGTTATACACATTTATATTTCTATAAAAATCGATGTTTTTTTAAACTAAATATAAATAAATTTTTAGACTATGAATTAGTCAAAAATCTCTTCATGAGATTATAGAAAACTTAATAAGTAAACTAAATTTTTATAATAAATATGACCATATAATAATATGTAATAATAAGATGGGATCCTTAAAAAAATCACATTTTTTTAAATTGTAAGTTTATCTTTGATTATAAATAAAATATATTTATCTTTATATTGTTTTCAGATACATATTTATTAACTAATACAGTTTAAATTGTAAATTATAAAAAAAATGTCTGGAATTGCAAGCTTTATATTTTTTCCGCTAGGTGCGTCTGGTATGTAGAGTATTCGCCTTAATCTAAACAGAGTATGACGTAGTCAGAACGAGAATAGTATGAAGTAGGCTACAAATTATTAAACAATGTAAAAAGACAGCAAATTTAAATAAAACATTGCTTTTATTTTTACCTTTACGTTGTGAGGCCCTGTCTGTAATAAAGGTTATCTTCAACGTCCTTGATTACATACAATATTTTTTTATGTTTATAAATTCCTTTTTACGATATTTTATACTAACACAAAATAAATCGAAAATATAAATAATATTATGTACCGTGAAATATAAACGTAAATTTTTTGGCGCTCACGTTAATAACACGCTTTCAAAAAAAATGTAATTTCCGTCCGTAAAACCGCGAAAATAACAAAGGTGTAAAAACATATTGCATGTGCTCTGAATAACTCCCATATAATTTTAAACATCTCATAAAAAAGCAAATCTTACAGCGATATCATAGCATTCAAATGTGTACCGAACGTTATTTCTATTTCTCAAGAAAGTAGTACAAATTCTTTCGAGCTTTATTACGATTCGTATCTCTACGCCGTAGCTGCGTAGAGGGTGCGACGATGTCTTAAAAGGGCTTAAAATACATTTTGGAAAAATGAGTTATTTATAGAGATAGATATTTTAAATACCTTTAAGGTATCACTAACTCGTATCAATGCAAATTAAGACAACTGTGCAAAATACTCTTCAATCCCATACTGTTTGTGGAGGATATTAATTTATTTTATCTGATTATTATATCATGTTTATTTGAACTTCTGTGCGTGACTGTTTAATATGCAACTTGCCCCTGCCATGGCCCATAGCAGACATACATGAACTGAGAAACTACAGGACCCCCCTCGTAGATAAACGAGATTGTAGTATTGTGATAGTATTTATGTGTGACATAATAATATTATAGTACTCTTAAATTTTATTTTGACAAATATAATAATCATTTGTTATATAATTATAAACTATTGTTTTACATAAGACTTTTTGTTGTGAATTTACACTCGTTGGTTTAGTTTTCACTGATTGGCTTTTTATTTGTATTAATTTCCATTTAGATTGTTGTAATTTGACTAAGTTTTGCATTTCGCATATTTTGATTTAGTATTAATAGCGTGCATATAATAATCAATGTGTAGAAGATGTCGATTTCAAGCTTATCTATTTGGTGTTGGATTGGTATTCAGATTATTGAACGAGAATGAATTTTCTATACATCTAGATATGATCAGGACTTGGATCTAGGTGTCTTTCAATGAAAAATATTGAGAAAATAGTTAAGAAAATACATACATGAAATATACGAGTTATACAATAATCCACCGTTATATCACATGCAAAAGTGAATCTTGGGAAGGCCATGGCTCAAAGATGGAAAAGACCCAACAACACAATATACCAGTAGTGAAAATGAGTGTAAAAAGAATACAAAATTCTTGAAGTTTAAACGGTGGGTGTACTTGCAGTAAACATAGAAAGTGAAAAAATTTTCGGAAACGGCTAATACCCACACCGGGTCATGCCAATGATTATTGTAATGATTATTTAGAATGCTATATTTGGCGTCCCAAAAGTGCACCAGAATCATTCCGTGATAAAGATAGTATTACTTTGTGTATATGTATAATATGTATATGAGTGTACTTAGTGAATTCGACGCTTGCATTTCTGCTGGTGGTGGTGCTCATGGTGCTATTTTACGGTAGCGAATCATGGCACCTTACAAAGGCTCAGAGCAACCGTATATTAAGCTTCAAAAATAGATGTTTGCGACGGATACTGGGTGTGCGGTGGGGTGGTATGACTATAGGAGCAACGAGGAGATAAGATAACGCACCAAGCAGCCTCTTATCATACTGAGAGTGAAAAGGAAAAGTTGGACCTGGCTCGGCCACGTGTTACGAATGCCAGAAGATAATTTCAACCTGCCTTGCATTTTCTTCGAGCCAAACGGATTCCGGCGTTCTGGAAGGCCACTAAATACTATCTTTAGAGTTTATACGATGGAGCTACGGGATGATGGTTTGACATGGAACGATGCAAGAAGACTGGCAAGCAACAGGGGTTTTTGGAGGCGCCTCATGGTGTAGCTCCAACTAAGGGGCAGATATGGCCGAAGAAGAATAAGTACTTAGTACAAGTACTTACTTAGTGAAAAATATGTACATTTCTATCAATAAAATAATTTTCGTCAAATTGTAATGTCCGCCCTTTTGACTTAGTAATCTTGATATTGTATTTCGAATACACGATATAACACTTTTGTGTACATAGGTACTTTAAAAATATTGTTATAGCAATACTTCATATTATCCTTAAATAATATACATTGTAAAAAAACTCGTTTACATTATAATAGCTTTGATATTATTGTAAATTGAAGCGACAACACATATAAATGTAGTAATCAAATCATATTATGTATTTTTGAAAATACTTACATGACTTTTAACAGCCTCGGTAAAATAAATTTCATAAATAGCCTCCCAAATTTGATTCAAATACACATATTATTTTACTTGAAGCGTGAATTCTTTTTTCTTTAAACTACCATACCGAATGTCTTCTTTGCGATAATTTCTGATAACTACATAACCAAGCATCTTTTAAAATTTCACCAATATGACAAACATCGTAATTTATCTAATAAAATTTGGTGGTAACCTCACAATGGTTAAGTTTTTAGATCATCGGCATCTACTCCCGGAAAAATAGTAACATGTAAATTATTGTATGTAAAACATTTTCACCATCGTATAGTTCGTCGTGAGCTTTCTTATCAAAAAGAGAAGACCGTATACTATACGGTCTCCAATTTTATTAGATTTAATATGAACATTAATTCAACTTTCATAGCTGATTTTGGAAAATTCATAAATTCAAGAATGAAAACCTAACCTAACCTAAAGTAACAAATAATCCTGTAGTTATATCGGCTATTTTCAAAATTTTGTTTGCTGCTGGCTTCTTGTAAAATGTAAACCGACAAGAACCATGTTTTATTTAGACATGAATTTTATGACAGTACTATACGACCCAAAGAAGTTGGATGGTCTTTAATATACGGCCACATATTTCCGATACAATATTTCACGGTGAAGTAACTGCAGACGTACAAATTTCCGGAGACGAGAAAAACTGTGTGTTATTTTTTAATTGTATACTTGATTCTGTGAAAGGAACGAATGCATTGGAAGAATAACTGACAAATGTTCCTCACAAACGTAGTAATTTATTTTAAAGATTATTAATTCATCCTTAAGACTGGAAATTTGTTATTCAAAACAGATGTGTGCATTACTCAAAAGTTGTAGAATTTACAAAAGTACACAAGTCACACGGTCACACGTTCAGGACACCTACAAAACGATTATTAATTTAATATTGATTCGTAATTGGAAAAGCTTTAAAGTACATATTACTATATTATATATACGTATTGTTCGATGTGTAAAAAATTACGCTACATAATGATACCAAATATCATAATGCCTAAATCGCCAATCAAAAATCCTCCAATCGACAGAGTTGGGAATATAATGATAATATTATTGTAACTGTAAATGAGTCAAGGCTAGACCAGGATACACCGCGAAACAAACAAAAAAAGTACCGTTATCTGTTTCTGGGCGGACGAAGGGTCGAGAGTAGGTACAGTCAGTCGGTAACCTACCCTTGAGCCTTGAACGTCGCCTGTAAATACGATTTGCCACCTTTTTGCGCCAAAGCGTGCTTTTACGAATGTTATTAATAACTAATTATTACTTGTCGAGCGAAATACACTTAATTTCCCTGAATCAGTGTTTTTAATAAGTGGAAAAGTATAAATGAGCAACTTACATAAACCTTTACCTATTAATAAATATAAGAAAGCTTCAATGGTACTTTCAGTGAACATGTACATTCAATATAAAAAAATCAAATAAACATAAAATATCGTTTTACTTCAAATTGTCGACACATTGGATTATTTCGTGGTTGTATACTCACAGATCTTCCCATAGTACTATTATTTCCACAACTATTCGTGATAATTTAAAAATAATTTTATGTACTTTTCAAATCAAAACATCAACATTAAATGCTGATTTAAGGGGTTTAACGCAAGAATTCTCATATCTTTGAAAATCTAGCCACCCTTCCTTTAGGCTTGCAGCACTGGAGTAGCATATAATAAAAAACAAGTGGCCATAAACCCAGTACGCGCTACACAAGGTGGGCGGTATACCCCTATAGGGCATTGACATGAGAAATACGACTAATAGTTTTCGATATGAGATGTGAGCCATTGTGTATTTTTCTTGTAATATTTTTAGCTATATTTTCTAGATAAGATATAACCTATTTTTAGATTTTTTGATACAGTTAAAAACAACTTCGAAAGAAATACCCTCTTTTCTGCGGAAATTGAGTTAGAAGCCGATTCATCAAGAAAAAAATGTGTTTTCTTTTTGTTATACCTACTAAAGACTTTAGTACAAAACTACTGCAACATTATTTTCTAAAGTAATTACTTTGTTGTTTTTCATTGTAAATTCTCGGAAAATATACCTATATAACATAAAATAAATTGGACATAGTTATATGCAGAAAGTAGCCAGTCCACAAAAAATTAAAATAATAAATATGATATAGATCAGATACAAAAAGGTTTTCTCTACGTTCTGCTGAAAATAGCCAAGCCGCAAAAAAAATGTTTTTGAAATAAAATACTATTTACAATTTTACATTTTTAATATTATATTGTTGCTAAAGTGTCATTATTTCAGCTCGACATTATTGTGGACTGGCTAGATTCTGCTTAACTACGTTCAATTGTAGAGCGACGGACAAGTCGTAAAATATCCGACTGGGTAATCGGATGACACTGGTACATATCCTGCATCAGATAAATTGTCATAACGTATTACTTATATTTATATCAATATTATAGAACTTAATTTATTGAATGAGCAAAGCAAGCATAACAAATTTGTAAAAACCTGTTCAGGAGGCGACACAAATCCACGTCGGATTGTAAAATAATGAAATAATAATAATTACTTTAAAATATAATATTATATTTTTCTTTATTCATCTGTTGTACCGCACGAGAAAAATATATTATGTAAATGTATTGGAGAAAACGAGGTAGAGAGAAGTCGTTCTAAATGGGGTAAGGTTAAGGAAAATATACACGTAAATGCCAATTCTAAATTTAAAATGTAAACTGATACTAAAATAATTACAAGATAAAGGAACTTTTTATATACCACGTTTTTATATTTTATGTTGAATCATATTATAAACTTGACAATTCTATGTATTAATTAAAACTTTTTATTGTACTTGATAAAAATACTATTATAGAATACAGAAATGTCATTTTGACATTTCATATTGATTAAATATATTCATATTCATATTCATAATATCATAATTCATATTCATATATTAATATTCATAATTTAGTTGCTAGGACCCACTTAGCAACCAATAATAGTGAGTAGTAAATATTACTTTTAACGATTTTTTTACGAAACATACAAAACAGAATTAACTGAAAATGAATTCAATTCTGCTTAAAGATGGCCAAGGGTATTAAAAGAATGCATTGTCGTCGTGTTCTGATATATTCTAAAAGTTTCAAATGTCTAGCTTGTCGGGAAGTTAGTTAAAAATCTTGGACAAACAAAGAAAAAAGTTGTACTGCACAAGAAAAAAACTGCACCGGACAAACAAGAATACGAGCTTATAAAAACGTGGTAATAAAAGAATTCTTTAATTAAATCGCGTGTTGAAAGAAAACAAATATAATGATCCTCTTATAAGAGTTTAGTATATGGTTTAAACTCTAAATGTGATTTTAATTACAATAATTAAATTTATCTTGCAGAACTAAGCCACATTCAATAATACTGACAGGTAGCACTACAACTTAGCATTTTTTATAGTAACTATATAAGCAGTAAGTAACTATAACGTATCAGTTGTTTATTTACTAGATGTGAATGTACATAATGCCTTGATACCGAAAAGTAAAATCAAGCTCGTCAAAAACAATTCAAATAGAAATAGTATTTTTTACAGTTTTGCACATTTATTCTTTACTAACATTTTAACGAAAAATGTTTCCTACTGTAATTTAAAAAAAATATATTACAATAAATAATTAAGTTTTAATTATAAGCCTTATAGAAACATTAAATTGACTTGAATTTTTGATCGCTAAGCTTCTTGTAATTCATTCTTATAATATCATAACTTTGAACAAAGTTAAAAATAAAAATTTATTGTTAGGCTATTTTCTGATCATATTATCATAACCAAATTAATGCTGCAATATAAAACACTTTTAATTAAGATAATTAATGAAAAATACTTATCTATCAAAACAGAACTACAAAGATCAAAAGCATTTCTTTTTGGTGTCATTACACAAAAATTTCATAAATATCTAGAAGCCTTAATTTAAAAATTGTACTATCTTTAAGTCACCGTTCGTGAATAGAACAACCACCTGAGTAATTTGTGGGCTTTCTTGGCAGGTGAACGCGGGCGTCGAAAAATTCGGCGAAGGCGTCCTTAGGAAAGAGTTACGACCGACGCCGGAAGATGGATATCGCCGGAACGCGCCGTATGCGGAATGCCTTACCAAATAACGGAAATCTTGCGGTCAAAAAAATGTGAGGAAAATATCGCGTAATTAATAACCGTGGTCAGAACTCCTTGAATAATATTCGACATTTTGTTAGACAACTACTATAGTGTTGGAATATTAAGCTAGCTAACTGTGCACAATAATTATCACTCCACTGGTTAACCATACTGTACTTAATGGTATTTAGTATAATTTAGTAATCGAATAGATTAGTACGAGTTTAACTCATCGATCGTGCAGTCAATAGCGACATAATATTATTATAAAACCATGTGCAATACTATTATACCCAAATGTAACTAACTTGTTTAAAATAATAAATTGTCCACGTGCGAAATGCAGTTTTTCAATAACATCAAAACCACTATCTTTTAAAAATCTTACTCGATCATACTTAGCTACATATTTTTTCAGACTTATACGCGGCGTAAATGTGAACTCTGCCATTCTTGGTGGTGTTGGCTTGTGTGTCTCTGATAATTACGTTAGGAATCGAGGGCATCCGTTGTTTTTTCTCCCACGGTGCAGAACTAACCTGCCATTAGTAATGCCAATTGGGAGGGCAGTAACCATGTTTAATGAAATCGCTTCGGATATTGATATATTCCACTTACGTGAGGGTGAATTTAGGTGGACGTTGTTTTATAAGTATTTAAGATAGGGTCTATCAAAGTTTACTCTGTGTGCTTCCATCTACTTTTATTTTGTTACTTATTTTATTTCATATTTTATTACTTATTCTCTGTATTTTTTATTTTTAAAAATTATTAACACTTATTTTATGTCATGTCGTGAACGCTTTGAATTTATAATTTGTTATGTTCATTATATGTAAAATAAATAAATTTGATTTGATTTGATCTCGCACACTGAGATCTATAGGGTCATAACTGCAAAAAAACCCAAAAATGATTTATGAATGCAATTCGATAGAGAAAAAAAAAATATTTTTAATGCTATATGGCATTAACTGCTACTTGAAAGCATTAGCCTCCTACATAATTGTGTCCATGGTTATTATGCAGCTATATAGAGGCATTATTTTACATGAGGCCCTTTTGCCTAAAAATATTTCATCTTTGGTACAATATTGTGCTAGACCGCCATATTTTTCAGCAGTCTACTGAAATTAATTAAATTGTAGTTAATGATTTAACATTCAAACACAAATTTTATTAGTCAAGATCATGTTATTTGCAGTTATGACCCTATAGATTTCAGTGTACGATCTACTGTATTTTTACAAGTTGCCCTAAGGTCTTTAGTTTAGAGTAGGTAGTGAAATATAGTTATTAAACTTTCTATTGGTGTTTTCAATTGACTTATAATTTTGCATTTCTAATTATTAGACATTGTTTTCCATTTTTCTGTTTATATTATAAAACAGTTTGTCGATGTTTATAAAAAAAATAATGGCGCTGTTCATATCGTTAGAAATAATAATTAACAGTGGACTTGAGGATTTGAGATTTTTATACTTAAACGTACATTTTTGTAGGTATGTATTGTAATATTGGAAGAACAAATTTTTATTTATTCATTTAAGAAAACAAAACACTGTGGACATAACAAATCCAAATTCAAGACGATCACAACATGAGTTTACATTATAACAAATATTACCCTCACAAGAGAGAAGAAGAAAATATATTATATTACAATTATCATAAAAAAACATACTTAAGTACTATTATTTTATACAGAAATATAAAATTTCGAATACAAAATACATAGCACGTCACCAAAAATATGTACGTCTTTAGGAAGCGCATTGACTTGTTTTGCAACCCTCGTTATGATGCCTGATAGGCTTGACACAAGAAAACGGTTCTGATCTAAAATAAATCATGGTTGCGACCACGTAAGTAAATTAAAAATTTTAGGGCACCAGAATTGGAAACCATCCTTCGCGATAAAAGGCAAAAATGTTTCAAGAGCAGAAGTTACCTACGAGATTCAAGAGAGTGAAAAGTAAGCATGCCTTGTAGAAAGACAGTCGGAAAATAATCATTTGACAAATTATCGAAAGTAAAATAGTAATAAGTATCAGGACACCAGATAATCGACCAATATTCAAAAATGCTACGCACTAACGAGACGTAGAACGACGCGTAGAGTGCACATATGACATTTAGAATCTTAAATAGTTTGGCTTGTCGCATGATGAATCCTAGAAGCTTACTTGCACGTAGAACTGTAGAAGTTATATGCGAGTAAAAAGATCATGAAAAATCAAAATCTCGAGATCTTCCGCCTCAGATTGACGCTTTAATGTACTTTTTGACATAATCCTTGACCTATAAAAGGTAATATAAAAGTTTTGGTAGTTGGATGTTGTAAATATTGGGTGACGATAGCAGATGAAAGATTGTAATAGTGATATCAATTCCATCATAAATGATAATGATCACGAGTAATAAAAATATCAGTTTTCATAAATAGAAATACTCTTTATTTTACATAATAATACTATATAATACAATATTTTAGTATCAGTGTATTATAACTGCATTAAGCAAATACAAGTTGACTTTTTACTAGCTTTAAGAACAGCCTGTCAGCTATTCAACAGGTCTGTGCGACACGGAACACTTACAAGGATCATCGAGTTCCTTTACTTAGGAAGCCGATCCATCATTTTCTTTCTTTTTTCCCTTAAATTCGCCTGACGGAAAAGCTCTGATTATATTTGCGAGAGTGTGAAGTTATCGCTCTTCGGATATATAAATAGAAAAGCTTTAAAACTGAAATCATTACCAGTCAGATTCGTTCCAATGGAGAAGAATAAAGGTTTAATTATTTTACTTTTTAGGTTTCCAATTACTTTTAACTTAATGAATTCATTGATCAAGTTGTGACTTTATTGATGTGTACGTTACAGTAAGCTGATGATACGGGAAAAAAATGTGTAGTGTCGTTTTTCTTGGTGTTTAAAATGTTATCAGACTGATGCTCCCATCCCGTAGCACATTTTGAACCTTTAAACGAACATTGTTAGTTAGCAAAATCTGCCGAAACCACCAAAACAACAATGAGGTCACCTCACGCGTACCGCACTGCATCGACACCCACATGAATCAATGAACGTTTTTTTATAATTTTCTACATGCCTACACAATATCGACTCGAATCGAAAATCACGTGTTTTTTGTTTTAAGCAGTTGGAACTATGTATTTTCTATAAGAATGTTGTCTGTTATCTATTGTCTGCGGGTTGGGTTCTGTTCAAAATATTATCTATGGATGTAATATTGCAAGTAATGTTAACGTTTGCACACATAGAAACTGTTAAAATTAATTCATAGCATGAATAACACTAATTGAATTTACAAAGATGGTGATAGTTCAAAATTTTCAGCAAAATGACGAAACCATAGACTAAAGTCGTTGCCGTGACAACGTGACAGTGCGCTACATGCCTCCTAATATAATCACAACTTTACGGTCGCGTAGGGTAGAGAATCTCAACTGATATGGTACGAGAGACTGATAAGTGTGCCTCTAGATATTCTTTCATTTAATAATGTACAGTCGATGGTTACGATCAAGAATTCTAAAGGGTTAAAAAAAACTTGTGATCATTATAATCTTGCAGCATCCCTAGTTTGTTTAGGTATATAATAAATGATTCTAAATGTAAGCTACAATGAAGATATAAATCGCGGTTTTTAGAAATGTCCGCTTAATGGTGGATAGAGATAGAGGTTAGAAAATTTAAGAAAACAAAATTTTCAATCAACAATCAATATTGCGATGTATATAAGTTTAAGCGTTTTTGTGCATCCATTTTTTTAATAATAATATTACATGATATTGAAGCTTACATTATGTAATATTATGTACCTAAGCATTTAGAACAATGTGTTTTTTTTATATATTTAATCTTTTGTAAATCGAGGGCTTAATGTCAAACAACACTATTTACAAAAGTTAAGCTTTACAGGAAAGCACAGCCTTTTTTTAGATTCTTGTAACTCAACAATGGAAATGTTTATTTAAACCCGAATGTTCATATTTTATAATTTATTGTGTATTGTACATTTATCTTGCTTATGATGATGTTAAAATTTATAGGAATAGTATATGAAAACAAGGGTAACTTAATATGTAGTTAACGTTAAACTTTACTGACGATTTAAGAAGAAATTAGAAAAGATTGATATAACGTTGTTTGAGTATCATGTAGCCGAACATGTAAAATAGCGTTATTTCAAAAAAAAAAACTTTTTTGTTGATAACGTTGTTTGACTTCAAGCACTCGAAATGTAGTAACTGTTTATAAATGTACAGTTAAATAAGCCTCACCTAAGACCTTTTTTCAGATCAAAGATTCAAAATGTGTTAATTTAAAAGATAGAAACATTATCTACGTATCTACCTAAGTATATTATTATTTCAGTGTCCTGGGTCCAAAACATATTTTCCTAATAACGTGTCATGGCTTAAAAAGGTTAGGAAGTACTGATACAGGTCCTTTATTTTGAGACATAGCATCTTACACTATTGAAATCCGTTTCTAGTGTTAAGTGTGGTTATCTAGTTGTAAAATGCAATACATACCTGTGTAGCGAATAATAACGATCAAATTCATCCATTGTTTAAGATATCAAGTTACTCTGCGATTATACATTCCCAAGCAAATACATTTTCTAGTAAACAACTGAGTAAATCGGTCAGCGAAATCAAAGACGGTGTAGTATTACATATAACAATACTTTATTAGTATTACGGGTATGAGCTGATTAATCACTTTTCATGTGTTATATTTTTGTACGACTATAATAATAAATAATATTACTTTTCGCTATTCAATTTAAAACGCTGATTTTATATTTAGTTTAATATGATTATGTAACAGAATTTAATGCTAATGTACCTACTTTTATTGTATAAATAACGAAGAGCAATTTATCTCAATGCCACTCGAATTAGAGTACTTAGCAAGTAACTATCATGTATAATATACTATTGTACCGATACGCTGCTAATAAATCTCATCCTGCTACATCGTAGACTTCGTCATTATCATCACCCTCTACCTACACATCAAACACCAAACACCGAGTGGCCCCAACACCTGAAGTGAACTGATCTTTTGGCAAGTTCATCTGTTCATTGAGTCGAACGAGTCACCTTTTCTTGTGAAAATAGTAAGTAAAAAATTTAAATCAATTAGAATTTATTTATTATTTATTAAAATAAATTAATAACAGTATAACACTAAGGAATTTATCTATAAATATATTATATTATTTTGTTAAAATATGAATTACCTATCAAAATTATTTTATTCCTATGTACAAGTCGTAAAACTAATGAAAGCTCGTTTTATTGTTTACCTTAGCAGTACGTAATAAGGAACATAATATATAGCATTATGCTAGTATAATAATAGCCGAGCATTAATATCGCAGGCTTTTGGTATATCAAGATCTTTTGATAGCTTAATGTAGGTCAGAACTTCATTCGAGGCGAATATTTACCCAGAAGCCTAGACAGGTTGTCAACTACAGGACTTCGCTCCATAGAAATTTGAGAGAAAACAGGCAATTGCTTTCTTGAAGTCGGAAATCTCTACCTTAACAACAATGATATAATATCTGAGGAAGCCTCTTTAGAGCCAAACGATGTTCTTTTATGAGTTATATATAAAAACTTTTCGTATATAATTTACCTGTAAAAAAGATAATATTATGAATTCTCATATTTTGACTATATTATTATACATTAAATTTGTGGATTTAGTTTCACCAAAAAAATGTTTTAAACTTGTTAAATAACCACGATAATAGTTTACAGGTAACTGCCGTTTTAAAAACACTGTTGAACTGTCACTCGTTAATTGATTAAAGTGCCTGGATGACAACAATGAATGTAAAAGGTAGGGAAGAAAAATGGGATGGAATTTACACTATGATAATTAGCGCCAACATAATATATAATAATATAGCCCAAAATATTGATCCATGTTCAGGTGAGACAAAAATGAATTCATTTATGTTTGATGTATTACGAAAAATGATATTTATAACGTATCTAATTTATATTCACTTACAAAAATTAAATCTAAAAATTAACATTTTATCGTAAACGTGAGCATGCACTTAGTAAGCTTTACCCAAAGATTAAATTGTTTGATATTTACTAATATTTTGATTGGTTCCTTAGATAGAATATTAGTTATCTTGATTTAACTTACCATACACATAATTTCATATCATTACTTCCCCTATATTAAATAGAAAAACAACAAAAAATTTAAAACTGCCTATTCACATTATTCTCTAATCCACCCTTATTACCATAATAGTCGCTCACCCCAGTATGAAGTTATATTATTATGGCTCACCCCAAGTGCACGGTAATACGATTATAATTGTTTCACATTCTACCTCCCCGTTCAGTATGGAAAAGTTAGTGTGAATGCATATTTAAAATTTGCGTCATTATTCAAGTTGCGAAATGTTCCGTGCATACGAGCTATTTGTGAATAAAGAAACCGTGTAAAAACCTAGATGCATCTTTGAATGAATAACTGCGACCTTTAAATATACACAGAATATTAATTGAAATAATAATTAACTTTGTATAATTACATTAATTTCTTCTTCCCAATCATTCTTTTATGATTGGGCATCATGAACACTTCGAAATTCAGTCATTTTCTGCGTGGTAAAATTTACTACCATTAAATTAAAAAACCTATTAGGCATATAGCTCCAGCTATATAGGTTACGTTGTGGTTAGGCTAAATATGGTGGCCGTCATTCCTTTTTTCTCCTCCTACCTCATATCCTTATTTATTATTGTCATGAGACCAGGCAACCAGTAATTACGGGTCATGAGACGACCGTAATTGCGAAAAAGCGGTCGCGTGCCGGCTTGTTATAACTTAGCCGTCGTTAGCCACAGAGTGACTCAAAATGCATATGTTCGACCTTCATTGCGCTAAATCTGATACGGTTTGAGCGAACGTTGCTTCCATCATCCATCCTGATCTTTTCATCATTATTCATTCCAAAACCCAAGTGAAACCGTGAGAGTGATATTCCGAACCGTCCGTTTACCAGTACGTGAGTGTGTGGACACCAAACCGGCTCTAACGCGCGCCAGCCCTCTCAACATTAAATGACTAGTATCTGGTACCCTGGTTAAACCCGCCCCCTAGATCCGTAATCCACAACTAAGAGCACCACCACTTTTTTTTAATGTCATCAGATATCCCATACTTGATGTTTATAATATTGACATAATTGACATAATAATATTATTATCTCGATGGATTTATACACGTACCTAATGTATATCAAGATTTCACCGAAATTAAGTTAATTAATATTATGTACATATATATATATATTATATTTATTTAATACTAAATATACATCAGGTCGTTTTTAAGAATTTTATAATCTTTATAAAAGAAACAATTAAAAATTTTAGAAACATAGATATTAGAAAAAAAGTTGGACCAAGTGGGATTTGAACTCAAGTCTGTTACTTTTTGATTGAGTGTTTTTGCCTCTAAGGCAAGCTATCAATCCGTATATGATTCATGCAAACTATTTTTTTTAATTATTTACGTTTAAACTAAGGTATTTCAAATTCCAGCAATCAGGAAACAATCAAAGGATTAACAAATTTAGTTATTGGCGTTTTTGTATTCACTAATAATGACAATAATTTTATTTGGTTTCATGTACACAAATTTTTTTATATGTTAGGTTCTTTATTATGGAAAGTGTCCTTCCTGTGTCAATCCTATACGCTTAGCTGTCTTGGAGTAACTGAATGTAAGTTGCAGTCACGGTCTACTTATGACCCGTAACTGCCACGTCGCCGATTGGTTTGCCGAATATCCATTTTTGTCGAAATCGACCTTTTAATGCAGAATGTTTTTTTGTATCTAAATGAACCAAAACCATCCTTTTATTTAAATTACTTAGTAATGGTAATGAATACATCATTCATGTGCTGTAAAAACAACAATTTAAATATCCCCATGTATTTAAATATAGGATGATGAAATTTGTTTTTCGTCTCCTGAACATTTGGTCTATTCGGGAAACCAATCCTACAGCGACGTGCCGGTCGCCCTGGTCTGGCGACAATAATGTATAAGAATTCGAGGGTAGGTGGTAAGAAAAGAAGAGGGCTAGCATATTTGGCCCAACCAATATAATTAAAAATTTGGATAATAGAAATATGTATAATAAATAAAATCCCATTATACTTGCAAATTATGAATAAATTAATGAAATATTTTTGGCGATCGACCAAAAATCATTACGCAATCAACCATATTGACACCCCTGCTATATAACGTAACGAAAATTGAAAAATATATCATATAATATAAAGGTATATACAAATAACTGTTCACCCTCCAGCTAATAAACCAAAAACCAAAATCAATTGCGCATTATGTGGTTAGTCGAATGAAGTAAAATTCCAGCCGGACAAAATTTGTATGCGTAAATGATTTTAATATCGCCACTAAAGTATCCAGCGAAACCATTTTACACACTTCGATTGGCCGAACAAGTGTTTATGCGAAGGGTGGACCTCTAATTTAGCGTTTAGTATAATGTTATATCGGTTATGAACTGTATAATAATACGTTATTTGATTTTTAATTTGTGGTAAAGTTGATCTAAAAATAATAAACTTTTTTTTTTTCGAAAAAGATTTCAGAATGTAATATTCTATATACTAAATATACATAATTTGAAAACATCTCATGCATATACATACTAGAAAAAATCGTTTATGTAGAAAAAAATACGACGCCCGACGGGACTTGAACCTGTATCTGCTGGATTCGCGCCAGTATTTTTTTACCATTAAACTACAGGCGCTTTAGATAATTACGACGATTTTCACTAGTAGTTGTTACGTGTAATGTTAACCTAGATACATTTATTTAAATTTTTCTGAGATTTTAATTTTACATTTAAAATATCTTGTATTTTGCAAAGCATTTATATCAATTGTCGATAGACAATTGAAGCGGGCAAAACTGATCCTGAATATTATTAAAGTAAGTGAAATAAGCACTACGTAATAATAGTGGCGGCCCTTTTTAGTGGACTGTAATTTGGAAGGATTGTGGGTGTGGATGCTAGTGGAGGGCGGATGACCTTGATGTTGTTCGGCTGTCAAATGGTTCTATTTTTCACTCGCACGGTTACACTAAACTTATGAATATGAATGATGATAAGTTTGTATGAATGAATGTTGAAGATCGTATAGGTGTGTTAGTATGAGACACCTAGTGCTGGTAACACGGCTTGATATGTAGTCTAATTGACTGAGTTCTTACGGAGACTTGAATTTAATTATTGCTTGGACGATGGTCGCACTGTATCAAGTTGACCCGGTCGTGGTCTACGAATAACTTACTTTATCAACCACGGTCGACTGATGACTCGAGATTGCGTTGAGTGCCAGGACTTTTGACAATAATTTTAATTATAGGTAGGAGGGAAATATTAAGATGAAACAAATAACAGTTAACACCATTAACATTGCATAATAACTTGCTCATATTATTTATTATCAATCAATTAGTATTTTTTCATTAATTCAGTCTTCCTCGCTTTCTAAGTATTAACTAATAATGCTTATCGCTTATTCATTTACTTATTTAACATCCGACTTTGTACTAAGACTATTAGCCATACATATTTAATATCAAAGAGTGAATTTACTTACATAGTAGAAAGGTAAAAGATAGAAGCTATAAATAAAACAAAGCATTACTTTCTCAATGTATTTAATCAACGAAGGCTAGTTGGGACATTATTCTGCACGCGATTGTTATGTACAATGTAATTGCAATTGTTTTCAATAATATAACAACTAGTTACATGACCATAGTGCTTTTATTTTTGTAATATTTATAGAATACAAAGCTTTAAGCTGTACACAAAGTCACTTAAATGTATTATTGTTAACTACGTTTGTAGTTATTTTGTATACTTAGTTAATTTAATTTTGAATAGTCGTTTTCACAATTTAACGTGTGTTTATATGAATAAATAATATTATATTATTAAAAATTATCGAAGACCTATAAAATGAATAGGTAATTCTAAGAAGTATCTCATTTTAGATAAAAATCATTATCTCAATTTATCAGTATTGATTTTTTTAACTTTTTATACCTAAGTAATTGATTTTGGAGATAAATGCATGAAAAAGGTATAAATAGAACTGAGTTTTAATAAGTAGAAAAATAATGTACATAATATATAAGACAGTCAATAATCTAGATAAAAGTTTTTTTTTCGTCCATACCCGATCCTAATAGGATCATATCGGTCTCCACAGAGCAGAGGTTTGGTTTGCAACAGATTTTGGTTTTTACGAGAAGTGAATGTCAGCCACTCGCTCAATCTATTAGGTCAATACCCTGACAGAAACAAAAAAACTTGAAAAACAATATGTGTACTTGCCAGACCCAGGATTAGAACCGGGGACCCACGGCGTGATAGTCCAACGCTTAAGCCGCGCGGCAATCATGGGGAATATTATACGAAATTATTTGGTTTTATGATAAAGTGCATGAGAATATCTATATATTTTGTTAAACGACCTACCCAACAAACAAAGCATACTACGATGAATAACCATGCAAAACATGCCTTTAAAAGGTCTATTAAAGGTCTGGTGAAATCATTCCTGAACAGATATTATCTAATACAGGGGTAGTCAACCTTTTTATACATACCGCCCATTTTTGTATCTCTGTTAGTAGTAAAATTGTCTAACCGCCTACCGGTTCTATAGTAATGGTGATTTATAAAGTAAAATAAAATTTATAAAGCAGAGTTACAGCAAGTTAAAGCATATAATAATAATTACTTACCAAATACTTTATGTCAGACTTTCGCTAAGCTTGGGAGAATAAATCTTTATAAAACAACTTACTTTAGTTAAATCTATCTTTTTATAATATGTTATACTTTGCATACATATAAGCATGAAGTCTGATGAAATTACGTTTAATAAATTAAATTATTAATGTTATCCTTGAGGCTGATGGTGCGAAACTAAATACTGGATAGCTGGCTCAATTTATGTGAGGAACAAACGAATTTTATGACAACATAATGAAAATGTTTTTAAAACCCCTACCGCTCACTAGTAGGCAGTAGAGACCAGGTTGACTACCCCCGATCTAGTAGTCTAAAAGATTGTGAAAGGAGACAGCATGGTGGGGAATGGATTATTTCGGCATCGCCAAAATATGGATGACAGAATAACTCACCAAAGTTACAACTGGGCGTCACACATATTAATGAAATATATGTCGAAAAACACGTAAGTTACAGGTATTTAAACCACCAAATAGACAACAAGTTTAACATAAAGTATTTACCTATAGTAAATATAGGTTTTTAATAATTGTATGACGCAATAATATGTCGATCGATTGTGTGTTTTTACATTTCAATATAACATTGAACGAACTTTTAGAAAACTTTAGATATGGACAATAACATATTACACAAACTTATAAAATAAAACACAGAATTTGCTATATCATATTACACAGTTTTGATTCATTCGAAAGTGTGTTTAAACAAATCGCACAATATTTTTTGTGCAATACAATTTCACTTTATCGATTATTCAGCACAATGTAATATTGAAATAATCGACATGAATTTTAAAAATAATTACAAGATAAAAAGAGCTTTTTATATATAACGTTTTTAAATTTTCTGTTGAATTATTATGCTCAATATGCTCAAACTTGTACTTGATATGAAGTAAATAACAAACAAACAAACAAATATAGAATACTGAAATGTAATTTTGACATTTCATTTTGATTTTCACAGTAACGCACGTATATATTAATAATTTAGTTGCTAAGACCACCCCCATAGCAACCAATAATAGTCTTTTACTTTTTACGGATTTTTCTGAAATAACTTTCCATACAAAACAGAATTAACTTAAAATGAATTCATTTCTACTTAAAGATGGCTAAAAGTGTTAAAAGAATGCATTGGCATCGTGTTTTGATATATTCTAAAAGTTTCAAATGTCTAGCTAGTCGGGAAGTTAGTTAACAATCGATTGCAAGATTTGTACTGGATAAACAACCACCGGACAAACAAGAATACGAGCTAGGAAAAATGTGGTAATAAGTATGAATGAAAAAATGTGCACAATATTTTCGGATTGCCCAAAATACACCAAAATACTTATGGGTTGGTTTAGGCAAGGTTTTAATTGATTTTTAATAAATAACCAACTCCATCTGTAAATTGTAGTCTTAGTTCAATAAAAACAAATACGTATGACTAACAAAGTTTAATGTGCATTATTTATGTCAGATCTTAACAGCCAACCTCCACCCTTTTCCATTGGGTGGTAAGATGTCTAATTTCGACATGATTATTAATTTTATGCTGTTTATAATTAAATACTAAACTTGTACTTGATAGAAATTTGTTATTTACTTTCTACGTATTTTTACGTTTGACTTAATTTTATTGTTGAATTAAAACGCTGAAGACAAAAAGTTGGTGTCTTTATGGCTTTTCAATATCAAGTTAAATGTAAAATCTTAACGCTATATAATATTATATTGTAAAATATTTTCCAAGGAAACAGTCAATGTGAAAAGTTTGAAACAATACATTTTGGAGGAATGCTAAAACTTAGACAAAGGAGCTCATTGTTATTCCAGTGATATTTGTAGAATTCATAAGCAGTTATGTCTTATTTAATTAAATAGAATAATATAATAATATTAACAACTCATATTATAGAATAATAATTAATTCACCTACTTGAATAACGTCATGAACATTTGAATTAATAATGTACCTAATACACCCTCGCAAATAATAATTAAGGGAAGTAAATTTATTAATTGAAATAGCATTTAGTTGAGAAAGCATTCACTGTCAATCTGACAATTATAAATAATTAATTATACATAATATAGTCAAATAGACACAGTTTAATCAGTTCGATTTTACGTAGTTAATATGGTATTTATTTGATGAATGAAAAAAATTTAATCTAGTAATTTACGAAACATAATAATATGACAAACACATTAACGGTAATATTAGTATATACAAACTCAGTACACCCGACAGATGTACCAAAAATAACTTTGTTTTAAAACCATTTCACAATACTAATATTTTTGGTATAACAGTGTTAAAAATTTCTTTTACTATGATGAGAATTACCATTTTCTGATCATCTTGTCATTACATTATGTTACTATATTAGTTTTACGATAGGAGTAGTGTCACGTTGTGAATACTTATACCTAAATTCAAAGTAGGTAAATTCTGACCAAGAGAAGAAGATGCAAAATTGGTTGTGTCTTTCACACCAACCCCCATATTGCGACAGGACGAGATTCCAGTTTTTTTTACTTTAGCTCCGCTATGGATGGATATCAAGTCTTTCACTTTTACCCTGGCGATTCATCTGGAAGGAGCTCTGCACTTAACTAACGTTTGATGAAAGCCGGTACGGACGCCGGTCACATAAATTCTCAGTATTGCTTCAGCTTCATTTGAACTTTTACTACCATTTGTAAAATCAGTGTCTTCAAAATATGAACCAGCAGATGAGTACCCCCACTTTTGTATTATAATGTTATTGTAAAACTATATATGTTTGCATAGCAAAGATCACGAGTCTCTTGAATTTCATGTCTCTATCTTCTTACTTGTTTAAATAAATTCAATGTTTTCTAGCTTAATAATAAACAATTGTTACCTCTAAATTACAGTGTTTTCTTCAATTCTACAATAAACCATTATGTACACACTTAGAAAGCACTTGGCGCCCTAAGCAATAATCAATTTTATCATACACTTTCAAGTCTTGCTTATTCACATCTTTATTTACTACTTAAATTTCTGTTTTATTATATTCTATAGATACAAATATTCTATTCAATTTATATTCTATAGATACAATCATATTTTATTCTTTACTTTTTACTTCTTAACCATGCTCTACTCTTAACTTTCAACTTCTTTATTCACATTCACATCTATCTCTCCTCACACTTTTCATGATAGGAGTAGCTTAAAAGAAAAGAGGCTCTTCTTCATTTTTTAAATGCATCATAGCCACTTGTAATAAATTAAAATCACATCGAATAACGTTCTTATTTTCAATTTAAGCAATTAATTGTTTTTATTATAATATGTACTATAATAATAATAATACTAATAATAATAATATCTAACTTATATTAGGATAAAATACACCCTGCACATATCAATGTGTGTCTCCGATAACCATTTTAGAAATCAAGAACATTGTTTCTTCTCTCAATGTGCAAAACTAATCTATCATTGGTAATAGCAATTGGGCGGCCAATAAACATTTTCAACCAAGTCGCATCAGATATCGATATATTTTACTTACGTGAGATTAAATTTTAGATAAAAATTGTTTTAAAAATGCCCAAGCAAAGGTTTACTTAGCTCATTCGGCTTACTTCCTTTTTATATTGTTTTAATAATATTATATCTTTGTTTTTTTTTATATCATGTAGAGAACATCTTATATATTATGTAATAATTTTTAAAGATCAATAAAAAATAAATAAATAAATGACCATCCCTCAAACTCTATATTTTTAGGTGCAAATTATATCATACCAATTTAACCTACTTATATGAATATTTTTACAAAGGTTTGGGTCAAAATCCCGAAGGCCGGAATCCCGAAGGCCAAAATCCCGAATGCTGAAATCCCGAATGGCCAAAATCCCGAGTGGCCGATATCCCGAAAGCCTAAATTCCGAAAACAGAAATCCCGAATACCGAAATCCCGAACGCTGAAGTCCCGAAAAATAAAAAAATACAAACATCAATAATTGCGCAATTTTTACAAGATAGACAAAACCCTATTTTTTTACGGAAAATGGATTTTGTCTCTCTTGTTAAGATTGCGCAATTTTTTGCAGGAGACACAAAAACCTATTTGTTCTACAAAAAAAAGGCCATTCGGGATTTCGGCCATTCGGGATTTCAGCATTCGGGATTTCAGCATTCGGGATTTCGGCCTTCGGGATTTTGTCTGGCACCCATTTATAAATAAAAATTGCGATTTTGACAACATGTTAAAGATATATCATTATAAGATATTTGTTTTATCGATGAATCTAGGAAAAGCTAAAATAAGAAGTGAGTGAAGTACATAATTTATCAGAAATTTTTATTTTTTAATAATTTTTGTTTAACGTAAGTCGATATCAAAACAAACACAGACGATGTTAATAAATTTTTCAAAAAACGTTGATAATAAATATACTTATATACTTTAATGAATTTTTTATTGTTCATTAAGCTTGAATTTTAATTAACTTAAATTATTTTTTCCGGGAAAATGTAACAAAGATTTTTTATGAACTTTGTCGTTAAAGTTTAATGACTCAAATATCTCGCTGTTATATTTTTAATGTCATTCCTGAATTAGCCAATGAATGACACTTGATGTGACCTATAATAAATTTTATTATATATATTGTTACGTCACAATTGACCTTTTCAAATCACACTGTTAGAGAGTAAATTATGATACAAAATGTCATATAAATAAAAAAAAAGAATAAAGGTATTTGTACTTAGCAATACTTTATAATAAATACTTAATATACCACATTATATATCGAATAAATTCAGAATTAAATATAAAAGTTTGTTGGTTTAATATAAAAGAAAGAAAATGCGACGTGTTATTCTTGATATAGATCCACCGGTATAAGGGGTCTGCTAAGTGACGGCACCACATGTTAACATTTGACATATCATTCAATACTTTTTATACTGTCATGAACTTTGTTCTATATTCGAATACCGGAATATTTATGATAGTATATCTATAGAACGGCTGCTCGACGACTCTGCATTACGCTCTTAGACGATAAATTCAAGATGAGATAAGACGTATTTGATACGTTCCACTAGATGGTGATGCTGAAACTCTTGTGGACGAAGCAGATAACTTCGTCATCAGCAAACTCTATATTCAAGACAAATTCTTTTTGATCCGCCTGCACCGAATATTCATATCACTTAGACGATAGCAACTTGGACAATCATTGTATTCAGTCAGTTCAAAATTTAGAGTCGACGAGGGAAAGCACCTTTCATATAAACTAATATAAAGGATTATTCAATTTCTGCTATGAATTTGTTTTTTTACGTGCAATAAAGAAATCATTTAACGAGTTTTAATATGCAGTGACGTCCGGTAGAGGTAGGCAGATTGAGCGTCGTTTGGGGGCGGCAGATACTCGAAGGGCGGCAAATCGAGGAAAATCATTTAGAATATATATAAATAGCTACCTAAACTTAGTAATAACGAAAGTATCTTTCGATTAAAAAAATGGACTCACTGGTTTTGTCGGGTTCGCGATATCTAGTTTACTTCCGTTGCCCTTTGACATCCTTGGTGACCAGAAACGACACGTGCAGAAATGCGAATAATTAGTCTGATATTTTGTTAGTATTGTATCAATACAACACATTTATTAGATATTGGACTCATGAAAGGATGATAAAATTAATGTATAAAAAAATGAGGCGGCATTTTGGCGCTGCCTAGGGGTGGAATTTTATCTGGGGACGTCACTGATAATATGGCATGTGGCTTCGTCTCATTCCGGTCACAAAACGTCAGTTATCATATTGTGACAAATTTTAACTAAAATGGCTTTTAATACTCACTGAAGCGCTTTCCAAATTGAGCTAGTAATGGCGATCGGCTTTTATATTTTAAATAAAAGTATGTATTACTTTAATTACTGATTTTTTTAGATTGGTTATAATATATTTTCTCAGAAGTGTTTTTAAAATTGTACATGTTCAATAATAAGATAGTTTCATTCTTAAATCTTGTGAATAATAATTATACGTTGAAAAAATATTAAAAATGTCCTTGGTTTTTCGTACAAGGTGGTTGTTGGTAATTTTATACAATCGTAAACACTTACGCTTTGAGAAAAATATATAACTCACGTGTGTGTCCTCACCGGGAGTCGAACAGAACAAAACTCTCGGGTTGAGCCGCCAACCGTAACGGTTTCTCTTTCATAATTTTCAAAGAAGTATACCCTGATGATACTTTCAGCATAAAACAGCACCAGTTTTCAGTATATAACGGCCTCTTTTAAATTACTCGTAGGTTTTCCTCGTCCTGAATATGACAGTTTTACTAACTAACGTACCCGTTGAGGTAAAAATATGCCGGGACTGAGAAATTCGTACAACGAGTACAAGTACGAGAGATAGACAAAATCAAAAATGCAGAGTGTTTTCCAACACAGGCTCAATATGGCGCTGAAAACTGGAAGATTTTGAGGTCTGTACCCGAAGAATAACCCATATTGAAAAAATGAGAATAAAATAATTACAAGATAAAAATAACTTTTTATATACCATGTTTTTAAATGCTCTGTTGAATCATATACACTTGACAATTCTATGTATTAATAAATACTAATTTTTGTACTTGGTAGAAATACTAAATAAATATTATAGAAAACTGAAATGTAATTTTGACATTTCATATTGATTTTCATAGTGACGCAGGTATATATTAATAATTTAGTTGCTAGGATCCCCTTAGCAAACAATAGTGTTTTATTTTTAAAGTTTTTTTTTCCGAAACATACAAAACAGAATTAACTGAAATTCAGTTCTGTTTAAAGATGGCCAAAAGTATTGAAAGAATGCATTGTCGTCGTGTTCTGTTATATTCTAAAAGTTGCAAATGTCTAGCTGGTCGGGAAGTTAGTTAAAAATCTTCAATCGTCCAATACAAATCTTGGAGAAACAAGAAAAAATTTGTACTGGATACACAAGAAAAAATCTGTACCGGACAAAAAGAATACGAGCTAATATAAACGTGGTAAAAATGAGAATGAAAAATAATATAATGATTGATTATTTCGCGAAAGAAAACTTCATTTGTTTTCCAATCCTGTTTTAATCACGCGGCTGACTCATGTCGGACAAACTGTCGAACAAAATTCAAATAAACCGAAATGAAAGCGTGTCAGGCAGAATTCAAATAAATCGAAATGGAAATGAAAATTCCTGATTCGAGCAAATTCTAGTGAGAGTGCGTCCTTACAGACGCGTGGGATGTCTGGCTCGAGGTGCCTGGGGATTAAATATTGCCTAATACAGCCTTTTAATTAAAAAATGGCGTTTTATTTACGTGGATAACAGTAATTAATATCCGGAGTCTGGCGCTTCGCAGCCGTCGAGGGTAAACGATATAGTATACAGACCTGTAGTCTAAATAATATTCTTTATGTTGATATAAAAATATTCATTAACAGAGATTTATTTATACAAATCTGGGATTTCGCCAGTGGTTCAACGTACCATTACTTTGCGCATGTAAAGTGTAATTTTTTATCTTTCTATATAATTTACGTCTACATTTTCTCGTACATTGAAAACAATTAATAGCCCTAATTGGGCTCTAATATTTTAAAGTATTAAAAATTATTACCCATATTATATTTAGCCTATTTAAAATATATAAATATTGACGGCGTTTTTTAGTGTACTATAGGAAAGGAATGATTTAGATGCTGGGGGGGGTATAGAGGAATTTAATCCAGGCACTAACATTTGATGTTGATATGGAAGGCGCGCTGGTCTGGCTCCATGTTTTTGGAGAATGGGACACCTGGACGCCAGGACAATTAGACGCCGCACTGTCGTAGACGCGTAAACAGAACGTAGACGATGAATTTTAATCAGTTTCTATCTACTACTTAGTAGTTTTTAATTATTTTACTCTTAACATAATGTTTTTTTTCTTGTGGATTGAGAATTGTCATGCCTAAGGCTTTATATAAAAATAAAAAAACTCATTTTTCGTTGGAACTTGAACATATGCACGATTAAATTATTATTTGTACAGTCATTCGTTAATTGACTGTACATTGGATTGTTGACTGGACTGGTTGAATTGACTGGTGAGTCGATAATTACTTTTTAATTTTAACATTTAGCATGCTAAATATATCGAACAGCCACTTAATTGTTACGCGTAAGGTGCGTCTTTAGCGTCGAATGTATTAAAATGCCATTGATAACAACAATGATTATTATAGTCGGTAGGGTGGAAATATGAGCTGGGATTTACGCCACGATAATCGGCACCAATAGTTATATTAAAAACTGTAAACAATTTTTTATATTGTGTTAACTGTTAACACAATCACTACTAACCTTTTAAGCTTTTAATTACACATTTAATTAACACGTCAATTATGTCTAATGGCCAACGACTCCAAACGCTGATGCTGGAAATGTATCGTATTATTATTTTAAATAACACGAACAATTTATCGTACTAATTCCATTTTTAATAAATAATATAACTGAACCGGTTTTGTCCGATTCAGAGGGACTTTTTGAACTAAAAAGTTTATCAGTAAAAAAGTAAAAATGTTGTTTATTTCTTCCGGGACACTTTCGGGCGAATATTTTTCTTAAGAAATTCTTGTCTATATATTGAAAGTCATATTATAATTATGTATATGTGTGATGCTCTGTTTTATTTGTTTATTCATAAATAAAAATAATAAGATACAAATAATTTTGAAACCCATTTGCTTGTATTTAGTAGTAGAACGCGATAAAACTATATTAAAATTTTTCCCAATATTGTTATTATTTTTTACAAATACCATTGGAAAAATACTTGAATTTAGTTGTAATGGCATCTTAATAACAATTAACTTTATAAATGCATAAATCTTTCGGCAAAAACTCTATAATAGGCATATAATATTATATCTCCCTAGGGAGATAATTATTTAACTCTAATAATAGTTGAAACTTTGAAACAGGCCAATCACCATAAAAAACAAAATAAAGTATTTTAGGTATTTTAACATAACGCAATAATTGAAGTTATTTCCACCCTTCGTAGTTTGAAGAAAAAGATACCGTCCGGTATTCCGTGTCCGGAAACTTGTACGTATGCAGTTAGCCATATCACACTTCACCGTGAAAAAATGTTGTATCGAAAATAAACGGACGTATATTAAAGACCGTCCAACCTCTTTGGGTCGTATAGTACTGACATAAAATTCATGTCTAAATAAAACACGGTTCTTGTCGGTTTACTTTAGATGAATCCAGCAGTAAACAAATTTTGAAAATAGCGAATATACTGGATTATTTGTTTGATTAGGTTAGGTTAGGTTGTTATTCTTGTATTCATAAATCATTTTGCCAAAATCAGCTGTGAAAATTGAATTAATGATCATATGTATTGAATCTAATAAAATTGAAGACCATATAGTATACTGTCATCTCTTTTCGATAAGAAAGCTCACGGCGAACTGTGCCATGGTGAAATGTTTTACATACAATTTACATGTAACCCTAAGACTCACGATTTTACTTGGTTAAAACCAAATACCGCTTGCATTTTTGTGATGCTCATCCGTCTCACCAAGGATAATACTGTATTTGGCACTTTATGAAAGCTCAGATGCTTTCATATCAGCTTTCTGATAAGAAAGCTCACGGCGAACTGTGCTACGGTGACATTTTTACGTACACTTTACATGACGTAACCCTAGTATTCCAGATCTTGCGTACCTACCTACCAGACTAGTCTTGATAATAATTTGTAATTTAAAGGTAAAGTCGTTATTATTAATAATTATTAACTAGTGCATAAACAAACAGATTAGTTTTACTTGCCTTACAATGACAAAGTGCTCGTGATATATTGCCAATTTATTATTACATAAACTTTCATAATATATTCCTGCTATTTCCATCAACATCTATGACTTAAACCTCGTATTAAAAAGAAAATATACTAAATATTTCATCAGCCGGGGTCAATCCACTGCTGGATGAAGGCCTGCCCAAGCTTTCTTCAACTCTCTCAGTCCTGTGTCGTTTGCTGCACGTATTTCCGCCGAACTTTACCAGTTCGTCAATCCAGCGGCTTTTAGGGCGACCCTGTGGTCGTTTCGTGCCCCTTGGGTACCACTGGATGACGGCATTTGTCCAGCGGCCGTCCTTTCTGCGAGCAATGTGCCCTGTCCATGTCCATTCCAGCTGTTTGGCAACGTCTATTACATCGCGTACTCCTGTCTGCTTCCTAACCCATTCGTTTCTCTTACGGTCCTTTCGCGTGATGCCCAACATACAACTCTCCATGCCTCGCTGTGTGACTCTTAGCCTTTGGACATCTCTTGTGTTGAGGGTCTACGTCTCGCAGCCTCACGTGAGCACGGGTAGCACATTTAATTGCAATGCACATGCAATATTTAATTGCCCCAAATCCTTAATTTTAATTAAAATTAAAAAAAGATCCTCTGGCATAAGCTCCTCGTAATTACTACATAAGTACATATATTATTAGACAAAAATATAGCGTCTATAGTCACATTATTTCCATATAGATCTAGATTTTTTTTGGATTTCTTTTTGAGGCAGTCTTTAAAAGTGCTCTTTATAGCATTTTTTTTCTTTAGTCAGTAGGTACTTCATTAGTTATTTTTTTATATTTGAATATTATATTTGGATGCATCATGCATTAACTGAATAAAAAATAACCAAATCATTAAAATCTACTTATAATATTCATTACATTATGTCAAATTAGAAAAATGGGAAAAGAGTAAAATAGTTATAGTAACGTTATAATGATAATAGTAAAAGAAGTTTAATAATTGTAATGCACAATTATTAAACATTGAGTGCCAACTAATTCAATCAATAAAACATGAAATATTTAATACTATTAATCTCACAGCTTATAAGATTCGGCTTTCTGCCAACTTAACCCTGTGCAAAGAATGCCTTATAAATCACTTATCTACCTCAAATAAAATGTCATTTGTAAACTCGTTGAAATATTAAATAATAATTTTTGGGCGCCTTGAAAGATGTGTAATTACAAATTAAATATAACAGTATAAAAATAAGAACACAGCTAATCGTGAAAAGTGTTATTTAATTACACAAAAACAATTTACATTGAAACTTAAAAACATACTAAAACAAATACAGATTTTTAATACAACTTTGAGAAGCGTTTACTTGGTATGGAACATAAGAATATCTTTTAAGATGTAATAATTACTTAGCTTTATGTTATAATGGCTGGAATCTGCCGACTTATCTCCTACCTTCTCGTCCAAAAGAAGAAGGCGTCATCTTACGTTGAAACTGTCTCTATACTTTAACCGGTGACATCCGTTCGGCACTGAATCTAAACTTGGAGTGAGGATCTTGCGGGCGGAAATAATTTATTTGTTGACATGACGCTTTCAAAAAAGTGGGAATGAACCCGATTGGCCTATTTTTAACCGTCATTGTCTTGGAAACAAGGGTTGACACACACTTTTTAACAAGGTTGTGCCAAATTTTGTTATTTAAATTAACATTATTAATTTAATATCTGCGTTTGAAAAGTAGACATGTCACGTGAAATGTAACATGACAATTATTATACCTACGTACTTATTTAAAATATTATCATCAAAATTAGTCTGGATCTATTCTCTGTTGAATGAAAGCCACTCTAAGCTGATAAAGTTCATTTGCATTGCAACCTTTCGTACTCTGTAGAACATTCCTCGTAGTCAAGGAGCTGGCCTTTTATCAGGGGGATCCGGATATGATTCTGGGTGAGGTCACATTATATTTTTCTCACACCCTAGGGCCTAGGTGAATGTGATTCTTACTCGACTAATACCATTTTTTAATACACCACTGTCATTAAATACCATGGCTTAAGAGATTTTTTTGACCATGCCCGATCCTAATAAGATTATATGGGTCTCCACATAATGGAAGTTTTTTATTAACAGAATATTGTTTTTTTACGAGAAATAGACGTTAGCTACTTGTTCCATTACTGTGACTCAAACACAAATTGAAAAACAAAATGTGTATTTGCCAGACCCAGTATTCGAACTTGGAATCCACGATACTATAAGCGGACCATTAAGCCGCTCGGCAATAGTGGGAAATATATAATACGAGAATATATACATATGCATATTATAATATATTTACCTATAGTATGTTTTTTATTTATAAAATAGAAACACACTCGGTTTTAGTATATATTCAGAGTTCACAGAGATTAATCAACAATAACAGAGAATACTTCTAACGGTACACAAAAACAGATTAACAAGATAATATGACGAGATAAGAAGATAAATCCTTATCCGTCTACATAGCGCTTGTGGCGTCCAGTCAGTGGTCCGCGCTATCTATGGGTTTCTTTTCGTAGTCACGCCGCTATAAAACAAATAAATACCTGGGTAACTATTTTGTCATTCTGGCAGCCTCTAGATCTAACTTTATGACATCTTTTACGTCTTACATATAAATGAATAACAGTTAGTACTAGTCAGCGATTGTTTTCAATATAAACACACGTACCTACATGTTATAAATAGAAGTCTATACTTGGATACCTCCGTTGTTTTTTTTCCCGATAAAACAACTTCGCCATGCTTTCTGATTCATGATCTAAGCGTCGACGTCATCCGGAAGACGCCATTACCAAAGTAAACACATCACCTGGTAAACATAATGCCATTTGATGAAATTCTAACGTCGTTTTATCTAGTTCTCATAGAAATCGATCAATTTGTTTGGGCAAACAATAAATATACTAGACTATTGCAGTAAATGTGCACTTTGAACAATAGAAAGTGAAATAAAACGAGAAAAGTAATATATTATTTCGATTTTAACTATTAGCAAAAAAATGTTACCTTGGTGTTATAAGTATGTACAATTGAGGAGAGGTCCTTAATTATTAGGTTGTATAACGCAGGTATACATACAATACATACCCTAAAAGTTCTTGGAAACATACTGCATGAAGTATGTTTGCAAATACTTTGACTGTCCGATTATAAACGCCATAGTATTAGCGTTATGTATCTTAAAAGAAAAACAAATATATATATACTATAAGATTTCTTAAAAAAACATGGTGATTATAATAATTTATTGACCAATTATATGTAACAATTTAATAATCAATCCATATAATTTTATTCTTAACAACAGATGTATACCTGAAACCAAATCAATGAAATTATATATTACTAAGCTTCATATTTATATTAAAAATATTATTTGAACTTGTAAGGCTAGTAAGATAGTTTTCTTGATATATTTAAAAAAATATCTAGTATAGGTTTTTGTAAAGTTAATTTAAATACATAACTATTTGTCACCTCAGACACATATAAACCTTCTATATTTTTTAAATACTCAGCTTGGTGGGACTCAAACCAACATCGACTGTATTTGCGCCAATTTGCTTTATCAATTTGAGTCACGTGCATAATATTATCTATTTACGTCGATTTTTTTTAATGATTTAAAATTGTATCAATGCTTTATTGAATATACATAATTTTAAAACACCTCAGCTGGTCTATTCTATACAAAAGGCGGCTATCGACGCTAGTTTATCATATTTATTTATTAAGGCGGTTAATTGCTACAATAAATTAACCGTCAAAAGTTTCAAAAAGTACTATGATTTAACAGCCTCTTTCTTTGTGATGTGATGTGTTAACTTTTAGAGCGAGATAAATAGTATTGACTGTTTAGATGGATATTTTATTATAACAATCATAATACATTGATACATAAATATTATTAAAGTGATAATATTTATTACTTACTTATACGTCTGGAGGGAGTCAAACACGTACCCACTAAATTCACACCAATGTGGTGAAAGGCATCATATAAAAAAAAACAAGTCGGAATTTCCAAATTATGTATGTTTGATAAAGACTTCTTATATTCTCAAATTCTGTGAACTATTCGTTATATAAAAAAATAGTTTATTAGATTATTTTCTGTCTGTCTGTATAACTGTCAATTCATGGTGGAACTGAATTGTATTGTTGTTTTAATTTAATAAAACGCATTTTTTTGTAGTATTTATTCCACTTTTAATCAATAAATTAGGACCGGTTTTGTCCGCCTCAGAGGGACATTTTGAAATCATCGTAAAATGTATTCAGTTGAAAATGTCCCTCTGAGGCGGGCTTCGGTCCTAATTTATTGATTAAAAGTGGAATAAGTACTACAAAAAAATTGCGTTTTATTAAATTAAAACAACAATATTAGATTATTAGCACGTGCAAATACGCTATAATTAAAATTTGGAGAGATACTGACGTCGACTAGGAATTAAGGCTATACTTCAGCTGGGGCACGGTCTAAAACGATTGTGACTACGCGACGCGAAGATTGTGCAAATAACGCGTGCAGAACAAAACATAATTTGTCATAAAAAGTCAACATGCGTCCATTTAATGTTATGTTTATTGTTCTATTACTAATAATAATAATATATTCATTGACATGTTTTATTTTTCAAGTAAATAGGTAACGTTTTTTAGTCATCTTTACACGATTTAATAATTAATTCCCCCGTTTCCATCACAAAACAAATTGACGTGCTCATAGCTCGACATTCGCACTCCGATTGCCAGCCAGTCCGAAATTTCATCTCACCTGTAGTTGAAAAATATTTGCCGTTTCACTGAAGTACCGTCTTAATAATTAAACAACAAAATCCGATTGCCAAAATTATTGCAATTATTTATTAGGCACTTCTACAGCTAATTTTCCCGTAGATAAAAAAGTAAATAACATTATATAGAAAGAGCTTTATCTTAATTTATTTATTCAAGCTCAAATAAGATAAAATAGAAAAATAGTGTATCTAAAATAACATCGTAGATAAATAATATTACATTGAATGAATAAATATTTTTATTTTATTCGCATGAGGTATGTAAATAAAATGTTTATTGACAATATAACTGATATTATTTTTATCATCCATATGAAGAAAATTTATGTAACCTAGATACAGAAAATATTCTCTAAGTAAAGAATAAATAATAAATCTAAATCGTACATATATATTTTCTTTGAAATTACATCGCGAGGTTTTTTCAAAGGTCAATAGAGGAGTTTTCTGAAAAACACAGTAAACTCAAATACTATTTTTCTGCACGAAAAACATTATTTTTCGCTGCGGAGAGCTTAATGTGAGTTTCGCTAATTTAAACAAATAAGCTGAAAGGAAGGAGAGAAATATTCTTTTGTATTATTTTCCTACCCATCCCTGCAGAAAAACCTAATTACATTTTTTTCCAAATGTCAAACGGCCCTGAGCAAGTCGACCGTAAAATGTTTTTTCATTATGTTAGTATAAGTAAATAGCAGATATTACATTTTGCAGTTACACAAGTATATAAATATTTGAAATTGAAATACATATGGAAAAGAAATTCAGTCGTAAATTACCTACAAAAGTTGTTTTTAAAACAACAAAATAATTTAATAATACAATGATCGAGGCTATTTCTATCAATTTCATAAAGATATTCTCAATTGATATAACATATCCACAATTATAGCTATATACTAACAAATTTAAAAACAAAAGTTATTTTTTGAAAGAATGACCACCGCAAACCCATCCCATATTTCCACCCTACCTACTACACTTATTGTTGTTATCCAGGGACTTTAATCATGATTGCAAAACGTTTGTTACACGTATACTACAATAGCGTGAATACTTTGACCACCATGCCAACAAAGCAGTAATTTAATTACAAGTTACGGTTTGACCAACGCCGCATCTAATCACCGTAATTCGTAAACAATTATAAACTCATTACGCACCCATCTGTACTAGTTGTGTGAGTGTGTGAATATAGAGCCAGCTCCGACGTTTCAGCCATCTTAACATCAAGGTTAGTGCCTGGACTGAATTCCTGTATAACCGCCCTCCCCCAGCATCCAAAACCCCTTTTCCTATACTCCACTAAAAATCGCCACCAATAAATTTCAAGATAATTGAAGTTTAATGTTTTATTCTATATTTTTTTGCGGTTTATAATAAATGATAACGATACGAATTTCAGTGAAGTGACGCGTCTAATTACCGAAAGCGACAAGTCCACAACTCAATATTTTCGGGAAACAACGTTTTTATGTTTCAAGCTTCAATTATTTGTTTTAACGTGAGATTATTTTTTCCGTTGTATTCTATGTCGAAATTAGAACCAAATGGCAATTTATTTCAGCCGATAAACTCTTAAATGTAATAAATATAGGCAAAATAAAATTGGACGTAGTGCTATTTGTACCTCACTTTTTAATTTACTTCGCATAAGGCACATATTTCTGTGGCACTATCATGAGTTAACCAGATGCTACAGCATGGGAGACGCCCTTTTCAATATTGAACGTGCCCTTATTGGTTGACTTAAATACGCGCAAAATCAACCAAGTTTAAATAATATGAGACACGGACTTGGCGCTTTTTGTAATAAATCGAGACGTAATAAAAATACTTTATGCAGTCATCAAATGTTTAAAATGAATATAAAGAATAAGGTTTCAAAATTATGTAATAAGATTATCTACAACGTTTAAGGAATGTCCAGGATCATGCTTTTAAAATAGCATAAAAGCTCCATTTTGACGTACGCTGAACATGTCCCCCCTTAATGTAAGTAAATTTCCCGAATACACCGTATATTTTTGGTTTGATTTGCAGGAAACAGTGGATCAATAAATTGCAATATAAATACAAGAATCAAACAAAATGCTGAATGAAAATACAAAACACCGTAAAACTAATGGGAAAAAATTCTCCGAACATGATGTCATACTTAAATATAAACAGACGTAAATAAAATCGTTTACATCAAACGTATATTATTAAAAGCACATTAAAACAGCGTCAATCAAACGCAACACGAAAACGTATAAAAAATGTTTTTCTACCCACCTCGTGAAAAGTTCCTACAATAACAAGCGATAATCGTTCGGTAAGCAATAAGTTGCGTAAGTCAGTCTTTGGGCATTCATCCAGAATAAAACATTTATCGGAAAATTCATTGACTTGGGGGCTTCGCAAGCTCGCGTGCTGCCCGCAAAGTTTTCAAGAGTACGGACAACATACTGCAGCAGGTTTTTTTAAACGATAAAAAATAAACGCTTTTAACATTTCTACCGAAAATTTATACACACGATAGTTTTCGTTAAGTCTATACACACTTTTATAAACTAGGCAGAAACATTCTTTGTCCACAATTCTTTATCACATAATATATAAAAAATTTTGTATTATAACTGTATTTTTGTATTTATATTAAAATAATGAACTTTTTAAATCCAAAACGTACGAGTACCGTTACGTGGCATGAAAAGGTGCATGTAGAGCATAACGCGTAAAGATCACAAATAAAATCAATGGATAAGGAAGCAGACGCGATGTGATATAGCAGACAGCTTTAAGTGGATGAAATGGCAATGGACTGAACAAGTTGCTCGGCAAATTCACTGCTGCATGACAAATGCCATCATACAGTGATACCCAAGGATCACTAAACACCCACAGGGATGCCCTAAAACTCACTAAATAGATGAACTTATTAAGTTTGGCGGATGTACGAGGCTGCAAAAAACTTAGGACCGAAAAAGGTGGAGAGAGTTACGGGAGGCCTTCATCAAGCAGCCGATTGACCGCGGCTGATAACGACAATAATGATTATTGTAGTAATGACATTTTACGGACTTTTTTGTTTTCATCTACTTATATCTGGTCTCTGTGCATTTTTTTTCTGGTAAATCTTTTTTATAATGGTGTTTTATAGTAGTATTTTGGCATGGTTAATGCTCATTTTTTATTTAATTATGTGGATGTAGGTATATAATTATTATATTTTTATTAAAAATAGTTAAACAATTGTATAAGACGAAATCAATCCAATTGTTAGTCAAAAGGATTTTACTTTAATCATCCGAACAAAAGACGTTAAAATATTTGCCAATGCAAAACAATTCTTAAATAAAATTGTGTTAACCATTCGTACTATTCTAAAAATTGCGAGGCAAAAATGGTGTCTGGAAAGAATTATATTTGAATTGTTGTGTATGAAAAATTTTCCTATACCTACTTAGTAACATACTCGTATTTTTTTTCCAATACTAGAAAAGTGGAGATGTGTTGAATAAAATGCTTCAGTTTGTTTTTCAATATTATTTTATTAATTTTATACGTATACAATTTTGATTAATAATATTATTATTCTCAACCCTGTACAAAACTTATTTATCAATTTTAAAGAAATTAAACTATTTTATTTGATCTGGAAAATTATTGAATCCAATTACATTTCTGTTAATTCCCAACAACAAAAACCCTCTAACTACTAACCGTAACACTAGCATATTGAAAACTTTTTTATTAATTATTATGAATGATAATATTTTTTGCCATATTAAAAATAGTAATTTATTGATCAAACCTACCTACATACTTTGATTATGATTTTATTTATAATCATATTTTAATACAGCATTTACACAGTAACATTGAAGAGTTACAATTTTACTAATGGGTTAAATTATTCATAGCTCTCATGCAACATTCTTAAAGCACCAGGTATATATAGTAGTATTCTTACATATTTTAATTATGACTTCGTAAAACATACAATAATGTTTTAAATTAATAAATAATACATTTGTATACCTACTTACGTAAATCGGACTCTACTGTCTTTTAAGATTTTCCGGGTAAGATCGAACAATGAACATAGTTTTCCTTTGCTCATTTTCCCATCCCTATTTAAGTCAAATTCTCAAGAAATGTTTGCAAAGCTCCTTGTAAAAGTAGTACACGAAACATACTTCAATAATCGTTTACTTACGTTACAATATTTATAACTTTGTATACTTATAGATTATAATATAATATACATATACTTTTAATCCATTGTTATTATAAGTCGCTTCCTCGAGTTGGTAGAAAGTTTGTAAGTATTTTTCTATAATTAATGTTTCTACGAATATACTACATTCTAACTAAGGTCGAGTGGGATAATCCGACACGACAAACGCAATGCCAATACTATTGTCAAAAGAGACCATCGACAATATAGAATCCCAATATTATTGATCCCGGCCTAATTATTGTACATGTAAAAATGGTTATCTTTAGATACTTTACTCTTTGTCTGGTGCCACAATAATAATAATATATCATATATTTTAACGTATTGTATGTATTTTCTAATGATTATGGTAACTAAACTTTGTGTACTAATTATGTATTAACTTAACTTGTTTTTTTATCCTCTTTTTAATAATAAATGTTTATTTTTTCCCCTTTTCTCTTTATATAATATAAGAAAACTACTTGTTTACGTATCTCATTTATTTTATCTAAATATAATATTGTATTATATGAACAGTACTCTATTTTGTAGTTTTTTTAATTATTATATTCTCATTTGTACAATCACAAATAATGTGTTCTTTGTTTACTGGACAGTTTTGGTTTTGATTCATATATAGCGATCATGCTACTCAGAATTAAATTAGTGACACATTTGAATATTATGTAGGTTTTGTTATTAAAACAAAGCATTGGCAATAATACATGTCAGCCAGTGGCGAAGGCTCCATAGTAAGCGTATATTTAAAGCCTACCTTCTAAGAAAAATAGATCTTCAAGTAACTAGTTTAATTTAAAAAATAAATAAATACACAGAAAAATATATCAAATTGAGAGACATCTATCGTCAGAATACATAAGTTTTATTTTATTTAATAAGCTTTATAACCATATACCCATACTAGCGCCGCCTGGATTCAACTATATTATGAATTAATTTGAACCCTTTTTCAGATCTCTTTTGTATGACTTCAGTCTCAGGGCGCCAATCACTGTATGGCTTTTTATTCCGAAATGATAAGTTGTTTAGTTTGCGCTTACATCGCTAGGGCACATTTATTCAAATTAAGATAATTTAAAAAATTATTTCTATGGGATTCAATCACATATGAATATTGATTGTTAAAAATATAAAATAATTTATCTCGCAATTTTTATTTATCAGTTATTTATACTAAAGTTTGTGTTTTAAATATATAAGTATTTTAAAATGTCTAGTTTTACAGGTTAAATTATAAATTGTTATCGAACATATTATAAACAACGGATAATTTCAAAGATGATAGGTAATATATTTTTTACGATTATAAATTTTTAGGAAAATAAATAATTCAAACTAATTGCTTATTTATAAACTAATTATATCAAACTAATTGAGCTTTTGAAATTTAATCGATTTAGTGTACCTATTCATATTAAGTTATCTTCTTATTTCCCGTAAATATATCTGACAAGCGTGGTTACTCCACAGCCTACCTCTTTCCAAAAGTCACCTTTCGCCACTGTTGTCAGCGTTTCCTCAATCATAACTAGACCAGTAGTATTTGTTTTGATTGAGTATTATGGCAATATATATGTACCACATTTAATATAAATATGTAGAACAATGTATGAACTAACACTAAACTCATCGAGTCCGTCACAAGACGTAGGTACTGCTATTGTCATGAGTTCTTTACTCGACATAGTACATCCGTTATTTTGCTCAAATCAACTCTCTCAGTGCATACTTATAATTAATCTCTTGATCATAATATACATCTCACATAAGTGTATCATTATAATCTCACGTCATTATACTTATTATTGTATTCAGTGTAATCTTGTAATAACCAAGTAACAGTGACTCTTCATTTACCACATCCATCATCATACCTCCAAAAATATTTAAATAAGAATTATATATTATTATATTGCCTTGATATTAATTATTTTTAGGAAAGCATTTTTCATGTTGATTTTTTAAAAAATAAAAAAATATTTACAACAGTACGACAAATTTAATATTGTGCTCTGTTTGTATTATTTTGTATGCATATAAAAAAATATACACAAAATAAAAAGCAAAAAAAAAACTTCACAAGAAATTTGAGGTTATGGTTATGTTGTTTGAATGAGTTGTTTTTGCCAATACAACTGTGCTTCAGAGTTAAAAAGTAGTTTTTTATACAAGAGTAAAAAAGTTTATGTAATATGATGGACTTTTCTAAAGTAAGAAATAAAAGTTTTTATTTGAAGAAACACTGTTTGTCGTATTCAAGAAACTTTGGATTACCTACTTAACTTTTGTAGTAACAACTATAATCGTATTTAAAAAAAAATGATATTAAAAACATAATATCGTCGGCCTGAACCTACTATATGGTCTCTATTTGGTCAAATGACCGTATATTATACGGTCTCAAATTTTAAATTTTAAAACCTAACCTCACCTAACAAATAAGCCATTATATCGGCTATTATCAAAATTTATTGGCTGCTGGTTTTCTGTAAAGTGTAAACCGACAAGAACTGTGTTTTATTTAGACATGAATATTATGTCAGTACTATACCTACGACCCAAAGAGATTGATCGGTCTTTAATATACGACCATATATTTTCGATACAACATTTTAATTCATGGTAAAGTGTGATACGGCGAACTGCATACGTACAAGTTTCCGGACACGGAATCTACCCACTACTAAATTAAGAACTCTTTAAGCTGATTCTATTCCTCTTAGTCTAATGTATTTCCTTCCATTTTAGGAGTAAGTCTAAGTAATTCATTGATTCAACCAGAGATCACAAAATGAATGACAACCGGCTTACCCTAAAGGATGTAGTAGCATTTTGAAGCAACATCCGCTTAATTATTTTTTCCCATTTTTAACTAAGGCACACAAAGCAAGCCGACTGTATGCAAAGATTGAATGAACATTATGTTAAACATAACAATGCATATTATGAAATATAAGTTTCTATTAAAAATAATATCTACATCCAAAATCTGTACCCTGTTATACCACACCCGAGGGTAAATAAGTTTCCATTAATTTTGTCTTCCCTGAATTTAAAGAATATAAGGTCTACCAAGTGATTTTTTCTTTTTCAAGCTTTATGTATCATTACTTTGATTGATATTCTCGTAAAATCTCACCTAAGTTACACATGTGAAGTCTATAATCAACAGCTTGTTTAGTATAAAACATAAATTTAAAAAAAAAACATACGAGACGATGACACTCAATTATTGTATTTTCAATCTCTTAGGCTCGAAACGTTTGGAATCCTCTGCATTTAAAATAATTACAACAATCTGTTATCATTTACAAAAAAACCAGTTAAGATTGTTCAGGAACTATCTTTAGTAGTGAATTAGTATAGGAAACCAAAAGTGGAATACAACCTACTGTCCTAGGGTCGTATTCATGAGATTCCCATAAACCTTGCACTGCACGTTTGTATGCATGAGTACAAACGTAATTCATTATTTAGTGACGTCACGAATGTGACGTCATCGTGTATCATGGTATCCGTATAATGGCAACCTTATAAAATTTCATTCCCCGATCAATAATTCAAAATTTTGAAATTGTAAATGTGTATGAAAGTGTGCGAACGGTACCATATAAATTTAATAATTATAAATGAATAATTATTATGAACTATAAATAATTTATCAGTTATTTTATCACATTTATTTTATAATTCTACTGTACAAAAGGATAAAGTATTGCCAGTAAATATTTCCATTTGGTGGCAATACTGAATACATACATATAATAATTATGACTTACTTCATTTCAATTATGAGATGTCAAAACAGAATAAGAATAAATGACAGAAATGCAAATGGATTTAGATAATAATATGTAATGATCTCGGTATAATATTATCATTTATACCAATCACCGTATGACACTAATGATGTATCCAGTGTATTTGAGAGTTGTGCCTTGTTTTTTACAGTTATCTTACAATAATTAACTATGTAGGTAGGTACCATAATATTTTTAAGAATGCAGAATGCTTCCAATTGCATATTTTAATGCAAGATACAGCAGTAGGTACCTATTTTTGCGGTCGTTTAGGGGAGATATTTTATCGTAATCTTACGTAAATCGATCTTATCTCTTCATGAGAAATTTTGCGCTTTGTAAGCGAAATAGGTACGAGGTATTGTATCAGTTACCTACTAAAATGACATTTGAAAGTGACAGATGAAGCAGCCATTTTTAATGGCGTGTGACGTCAGATTGCTTACGTCACAAACAGTGCTATATGCTATATGATGGAAAATAGGTTAAATAGCTTATAAAGAATTTGGGAATCTCATACATACGGCCCTTACACTAAATACTGCAAGGAGATTGAAAAGATCTTCTATATAAAAATGTGTATTTTTTATTCGGGTTTTACTTTCGGTAACGTACCAACACATGTATGTATTTTTTTTTAAATCTGGGTTTTATGTAAGTGTTTCACTTCTACTACTATACCACTGTTTTTCAAGATTACAGTTGTTGCCTGTTATAATATTAAAAAGAAAAAGAAAGAAAGTATTACAGTTTTATAGAAGTTCTGTGTCATATAATATAAATGTAAAAAGTAATATATGATTTCGTGTTACGTGTAATATGTCCTAAATAAAAATATGTCGTACAAAACTATTCAAATTTCTGTTATAAAACAAACATTTTCCTTGGTTAGAAATCCCGTGCAAACGTTCTACAGAAATTTCATAGATAGTGCTATAAAAGCTCTCGCTATTTTGACATGTAAAGCGCGTATGAAAAAATAACTAGGTGATATACAAAAGACACACACGTGAAATGGGCCGATTGATCGTATAAAAAACGCGTAGTTCAGAGGCGAAGCTGGGGAATGTTGTAACAATATAAATATGAACTGATTTTACGAGAAATTTAATATTCAATGTTTATTTTAAGAAAAATATGCCCATTAAACTGACCATGAGTGACTTTTAGAAGTAGGTAGACTGTAAAGTTCATTATGAATAGATTGTCTGATTTTGGGCTTTTGGTACTATACAGAGAATGGCAGGAGACTGGACATAATCTCGAAACAAGGAGTAGATAATTGTCAACCAGCACTTAGTTTTCAAATAAATACGTTATTATTTCTGTACTTAATAACTATTGCTTATTTAAATGATAATTACACAATATACGTGGTTATAGAATTGATTTTTTTCTTTCTTAATCAAAGAGGTTTGAGATTATACATTTTCTTGTCCCGAAAAACAAACAAACTTAGGGAAGTTACATTTTAAATAGTATTTCTGTTATGTTTGTGACGGCCAACTGACCTTTTTCCATATATCTGAAACAATGTATAAAATCTAAGATTATTTTTAAAAACACGCCAATTTAAATAAAAATCAAACCTGCAGCCCTATGTTCTAACTAGTGATATAAAGTCACCCGACGACATGACGTAATTGTGACGTCAGCCAATACACGCTCGAGGCAAGCCGTCCAACGCATATGGCTCACCATAGATATTATTATGCTGAAACACCTATTTGTGTAGGGGACAATGGATAACGCCACTATTTTAGTAGCGTTATTTTCTCGAATGCTATTATCACTCCGGTAGTACGTCACAATGATGTCATATGACGTCATGTCGACCGGGCGACTACAACTCGCAAGTTCTAACATAAGGCCCCGGCTCTCTTTTGATCAATCAATTTACATGACGTGTGATTGATCTATTGTTATGATGGTAACAGTATTTACTAATAATCAGTCATACTTGCGGAATTTAAGAACATTACACAATGTTAATACTACTGATGAATATGTAGTTAAATACTATTATCTACATAGAATCATATCATAAAATTAAAAATAGATGGCGTAAGTTAGTTTTTAATATTTAATTATAATCTGAAAAAAAATATTTTAATTTTTAAAACATCCAAATTATCCAAGTAAATGGGTATAAATATTAAAAAATATTTTTACTGATTTTTTCTAATAAATATGTTGTCGGTGTATTAAAAAAAAATATTATATCATGATAATATTCAATAAATATTGGTACATTTTATAAATCTCGTGCATTATTTAATTAAATAAACAAAAATAATTATTTTTTTACAAAGCATACTAATTAATTAGTAAGCGTTATAATAATATTGTGATTAATTTACATACTATTGTGAAAACAAATTTAATAATAATAACGATATAAAGTTGAGACACAACAAGAAACATAATTTATCTAGGTAAAATTTCAAATATTATAATATACAAAATGAAAGTTAGCAAAAAAACATCGCAATTCAATTTATGTAAATACATAACACCAATGAAACCCAAGTGCAGCACTGCACTTGTCACGAATGCGGAATATTTTCGTGCGTGAACAACAAATCGTGAGCACGTGAGTTTTGAAAAGCTTACGGTAGAAAAGCTACAACACTGACACGTTCTAAAATAATTGATACTATAAAAAAAATCTAAACCGAAAAGTTTTTATAAAAGCTCGGCTAAACAATTTTAATCTCGTATTTATGATAAAGCTTTAGTGATTAACACACGTACATAATATGTGTGTGGTAAAACAAAAGCTTTTTTATTATGAATAAGCGTTAAAATTTTTAAGTATTAATAACATCTAAACCAGTGATATAATAAATTACATAAATATCACATTGTGACTAATAATATTATTTTCCTTCAAATTCAGACGCTTTAAATGGTTGATCTATACACTGTTACCATCTATATATTACATCAATTAGACGCGTGAATTTATGTGTTATGGTAATTGTCATTAATTGACCAAAGCAGAGCCAGTTTGGTTTTTGTTTTAAATTTTCGCCTTTTAGCAATGCGTTCCAGTGAAAGCGGTTAACATAATTGCTTTAGAAACGTAAGAAAGCATCAGTCGTCTTTTAATCGAGCTTGAAGCATCCGATTCAAAATCTAACTTTTCGAGGCACCTCTTTTTCGGTCCAAAGGAGCGTGAGCCGTTTTCAATTAGGTATAAATCAATACCATAACCATCTACAATTATTATATAAATTTACTTTATCGAATGCGTAAATGAGTATCGAATATAATGTATTTAGTTTGATCTGACAGTAAATAAAGTATTTATTTTCAATTACTGACCACTTCACCCCCTCGAAACAAAATCATGTCGACTTTTTTGCCATTTACTTTAAGATACCATACGCGTTAGTGTGATTTATAGTAGAATATATTATGATGGATGAGTAACGCATAACAAATAAGTTAACGCTCAGAAAACCGGAAGGCAAACGAAGATCTAGTCGTCCTCGTACAATGTGGAAGGATAGATGCATTTAACCCTAAAGGGTTACTGCATGATTTATTTTTTTTGAAAATATTTATTTTTTTGGTGTCAAAATGCCTTGTAATGAAGGAAAACTAATAAAAATAATTTAATATTTTTTTTTTCAAAAATTCCATTAAGTTTTGTATGTTACTGCGTGGTGTCGCAGATTTACGAGATTAGGAAATCTTACATTTTTCAGTATGACAAAATGCAAAACCAGATGATGATAATAATTATACAAAACTAATAAACACACTTTATTTTATGTGTAGATATTTTTTTTAATTTATTTATAAATGCGGATTTTTGCATACATACGAATTCGTCAACTGTCAAAGCAGAAATGCAGAGACTATAATGCAGAAATGCTTTATTTCTTAAAATGTCCAAATAAAATCGGTAAAGTAGGATGTTTATGGTAAAACAGATTTCTAGGCATCGAAAAAGGATATTATTTGATAATTTACACAGATGGCATTGGCTATATCAAAATAGTTTGAAATGTCGCAAATTTGCGACACTATGCAGTAAAGGGTTTTAAAGATCTTGTGCATCCAAAACTGGGGAAAATCTGCTTTTGACAGATCTGGATGGAAACATGATTATGAGACCAACATTTATATAGTATTGGAGGGTGAAGAAGATAATATGATTATATTATATGACTAGAAATAAGTAAGGCGCCTTTTATATTATGTGAAAAAATTCCGGGAAATTTGCTTAAAAGAATAACCGGTGCTATACTTATTATGTAAACCTATGTAAAAAAAAACTATTTATAATGAATAAAATGGCTATAAAATACTATACATAAAAAAATGAAACCGGCTCGTTTCAATGTCATAAATATTACATAACTTGAGTCATTTTTCAAATTTTTGTAGAGCTTAATTTATGAATGAAAACATTCCACATCAGGCTTTTCTTAAGTGAGTATTAAAATATATTACGAAGGAAAAATCTTTTACTTTATATGTATACGGCTAAGGCGGTAAGTAAGTAGGTACACAGTTTTCCTTTTGGGTTACACATGCGATGTGTTAATTCATCACCGAACGAAACATAAATCCAGAGCCAAATATGACACGATACTAGATTGAGATATCGAGATTGGATTTAGTGGAGAAAAGCTTAGTGGAGCGAAGCTTTTGTAAAACTTTTAATTTTATGCAAAATTATTAATTTATTTTGTTTATTATTATGACGATGCTTTTAAATAATTTAATATCATTAAAGAAATTTGGAAACATTCAGAATATAAAGTTGTTTACTTACACATTTTAATAGATATTATTTGAGAGAAATGACTTTTATTAAATTTCTTCTGCTTCCTAATGCCAGATCTTATCACAGATTAGTCATCATCAAAGGGATCTTCATTCTGCTTGGCATGTTGGCCTTTCTTTAGCTGTATTTTTGTCCTCTCGTAAAGTGGCCAAGATAATGTAGTTTTTTGGTTTTGATGCAGGTAAATTCGGTTCTTTTTTATTCTTTTACGGATGTCTTAATATTGGTCAGCTTATCAACTCAAAGAAATTTGAGTACCTTGACATCTATTTTTACCACGTTTTTATTAGCTCGTATTTTTGTTTGTCCAGTACAATTTTTTTCTTGTTTGTCCAAGATTTGGACTGGACGATTGAAGATTTTTAACCAACTTCCCGACTAGTTAGACATTTGAAACTTTTAGAATATATCAGAACATGATTACAATGCATTTTTTAAATACTTTTGACCATTTTTAAGCGAAATTGAATTCATTTTCAGTTAATTCCGTGTTGTATGGAAAGTTATTTCGGGAAAAAATCGTAAAAATTAAAACACTATTATTGGTTGCTAAGGAGGTCCTAGCAACTAAATTATTAATATTTACGTGCGTTACTATGGAAATCAATACGAAATGTCAAAATGACATTTCAGTATTCTATATTTATTCAGTATTTCTATCAAGTACAAAAAAAGTATTTATTAATACAAAGAATTGTCAAGTTTATATGATTCAACAGAAAATTTAAAAACGTTGTATATAAAAAGTTATTTTTATCTTGTAATAATAATTATTATTGGATTTATAATCCTATGTGGATCTGGGTCACCTTACGAAGAGGTTTCTTAACGGATTTTTGTTTTTACGAGAAATGAATATTAGCCACATGCTCAACATAATATTAAGTCTATGATTCGGGTTCAAACACACATTATAATAAACCACATGCCAGACCCTTGACTTAATCTCGAGACCCACAACATTATAAGTTGACACGTTACACGGTTTTCGTAGTTCAGTAAGTAAGGCGCTGGCTTTTTGTCCGGGAGTTCCGGTTTCGATTTCAAGTGAGGTCACAATATATATTTATGCGATTTTCTAAAAGCATGCGTAATTGTAATAGTTTTACTTATATTATTGATCACATTACTGGTCAATGAACTTCATGACATATTGAAATGTTTAAAAAAAGTGAAGTTACCCTTCAGCCATTGCAGATGGATTATTATGTAAATATAATAAGCTTTTTTCACGTCAAAAAATGAACACCGCAAATAATCCAATCCATACATACATACAGATGCGTAAGCTTAAAAAAATACCTACTAAGGACCAAGACTAACGGCAACGTAGATGACCCTGATTCAACGTAAGTCTTGCTTCATTCCAAAAATGTAACCAATTGAAATCAATGCATCCAATGTGAATAGTCTTGTTTGATTCAAATTGTATCAGTAATGAAATTAAATCGAGTAAGATCTGTATTGACTGCAATAAGTATTTACAATATAATTTCAATATACCTAATACCATCAAACAAATATTTATTATTAGTCAATATTTTTTAATAACAATAAAATTTGATTAATGATTTAGGTACTGTTCGGTTATCAGGAATACAGCGGAAAACACATTTTGAAAATAGCCGATAAACTGGATTATTTGTTAGGTTAACCTAACCAAACCTAACCTAATCTAACCCAACCTAAACAAACTAACCTAAACTAACCCAAACTAACAAACAATCTAGTATATTGGGTATTTTCAACAGTACCATAATTTATAATAAAAAATATTAAAAATTACCACTTGGTGGACAAACAAAATATAAAAACGATAATAAACGAAAATATTAGTCAAAATTAAATAACAAATAAAACAGATACTGCTATATATCGATAGATTATTTGTGTCGCCTTTTGAATTTGTTTTGCTGTTTTATTCAGTTGAAAATGCCCCTTTGAGGTGGAAGAAATTGGTACAGATTTATTTATTAAAAGTAGTAAAATAACTACTAAAAAAATTTGCGCTTTATTAAATTAATCAATAATTAACAAAGCATGTTGACATTTTGTTTGCTATATATATAATAAAAGTTATATACTTTTTTATTATTGCTAAAATTGTTTCATTGCATGTACAGTGTTATTTACAAAATGTTGATCATCACTGTTCGTTGGAGGCATATTACACGAGAAAAAATGTTTTTATTACATTATTACACGTAAAATAATTTCAGACAACACGGAAAATATTATAAACTTCATTTTTAATGCGAATACGATGTTGAACAGACGATTTTTTGTGCGATATTTTAATCTGGGAATAATTCTCTTTGGGCCTTTGACAAGGTAACAAAACATTTTTGATTGAACGGTTTGGCCAAAAAAGTAACTTTTTATAGTACTGAAAATATCGGTAATTTTTTTGTCACCACATATGATTTTTTTTTTGATTAATCCTCAAAGTAATTGTGATTTTTTTATTAAGTCATGATTTGAGCAAAAAAGTAACGTTAATTAAACACAAAAAAAAATTTTTTTTTATAGCCTATGTTGGTAAAAAAAATGGTTAAATAAAATACTTTCATTTTTTATTATAATAATCCCTAACCTTTAAGTAAATAAATAAAATAAAATAAAAATAAAAAAGCCTTTTTATTTCTTACAAACAAAAGTAAATGACAGTTAGTTAACTATATCTAATGAATATTTATATATAACTTATGAATATATCTATTATGTATATGTATAGCTATCTATGATTGTATTATCTACTAATTTTCTAGTTTATATAATATTAATTATTTTGTTTGTATATTGTTTTGTATATGTTTATATAAATTTAATTTTTTATATTTTTATATTTTTGTGTAATATATATATATACTAAGATTTTTATTTTGTATATAATACTGTTAGATAATGTTTATAAATTAAACAATGATATGTAATTAGTTTGTTTGGTTTGTAAGAACCCCTCTTCGGGTGAAGGCCTCCTCCAAAGAGTCCCACTGGACTCTGTTTTTGGCTATTTGTAGCTAATTTGGGCCCGCTGTCTTTATGATGTCGTCTTGCTATCTCGCATGGGGTCTTCATCTATAGCGTTTCCCTTTTTGGGCCGTTCCATGAAGTAATTATTTTTGTCCATCCCTCATCTTATAGTCGCGCTACATGACCCGCCTATTTCCATTTAAGTCTTTGAGCATGGATTAGAGCGTCTGTGGCTTTTGAAATATTTCTTATTTTTGTGTGTCTTATTTTTTGTATTTTGTTAATATTTAGCATACTACGTTCCATACCGCGTTGGCAGCTGGTGATTTTGTTCTTTACTATGCTAGAGTATCTCCAGTCTGACAGGCATTTGTTAAGCATGTTAGGAGACATGAGTTCATCACTCTAGTTTTTATCTTTGCTGTCATATCGCATTTAAATATTTCCTTTAAGCTCCAGCATTTATTCCAAGAACTTTGTATTCTTCTTTCTAATTCCAGCTCATTGTTTTTTCTGTCAAAACAAATTTGTTTCCCCAGGTAGGTATAATTTTCTGTGTAGGTAAGTACATCGTTGTCGACTGAAATTGTTGATTCTGTACTGTTAGTTATTAGCACTGTTTTTGATAGGTTCATTTCTAAACCGACTTGTTTACTGACTTCGTTTCTTCTTCTTCGTTCTTTAAGTAAATATCTAACTTAATAATGGAAACATTATTCCATCGTATTCTAGATGCTAAACTGTACTGATAAAGCACTAACTTATCACATTTTTTTTTGATAAATTTAAGTAATATTATTTGAATCAAGGTAGGGTTCAGTGGCGAGGATTGGAGGTAGGCGGTTAAGATTTTTCATAGATTTAGTGCACATTAAGCTTTGTCAGTCATAAATATTTGTTTTATTTGAACTAAGAATACAATTCGCAGATAGTATTAGTCAGTTTTTAAATTTTAACTAAACTCTGCCTAACCAAACCATAATAATTTAGGTATGCTATGGGCGATTCGACAAAAATAGTGCACACTTACCTTGGTCAGTTAAACGTATTTGGTTTCATTGAACTAATTCTACAGTATGTAGATAGTGTTTGTTGGTTAGAAAATTATATAAATATATTGCAACCTTAACAAGAATCAATCTTGGGGACCCACGATGAGAGGTCAGGGCCTTACTCACTGAACTTGGGGCCGCAGGACTACAAATGGCACAATAAGAAGACAAAATGTTAGGATTCTAAGCTATCAGAAATGTATTGATTAACTAATACATAATTCTGAACTAGGTGAATTTAAAATTGGTTATCAGCATTTTGAAACAGGTAAAAATAATTAGTGAACGTACTAAGATAAATGTAAGTTCCTATATTATATTATGATAGTATCTTCAAGAATGACCTACCATTATGTTTTAAGCAAAGGGTGTTCAACCAATGTGTGCTGCCCGTGCTCACGTATGGCTTCGAGACGTGGACCCTCAACACGAGAGATATCCAAAGGCTATGAGTCGCACAGCGAGGCAAGGAGAGGAGTATGTTGGGCATCACGCGAAAGAACCGTAAGTGAAACGAATGGGTTAGGAAGCAGACAGGAGTACACGATGTAATAGACGTTTCCAAACGGTCGGGGCACAATACTCGTTGAAAAGACGGCCGCTGGACATATGCCGTCATCCAATGGTACACAAGGGGCACGAAACGGCCACAGGGTTGCACTAAAAGCCGCTGGATTTACGAACTGATAAAGTTCAGCGGAAATACGTGGCAGCGAACGACACAGGATCAAAAGAGTTGGAGGAAACTTGGGGAGGCCTTCATCCAGCAGTGGATTGATCTCGGCTGATGATGATGATATATTATGATAATTTTCTTACTGAAATGAAAACTGCTCATTAAGAAACGGTTTGTTAAATAATTTACTGTACCAAGTTGCTCGGATGTTTATTTAATAAAGATAAGTAACTTGAATCAAGTGGATATACATCAAGTGAATGTGAAATGTACGTGCAAGTAACTTTGAAAGCAGTACGACCCTTCAACTTTGACAATAATCCTCGGAAACAAATGACAGCCGCTGGTATACTTCACTATTCTTCGTTTTGCATTAATACACTTGTGTCGCGTGGAGTCACAATACTCGTAAATCAAAGTGTTAAGCGTGAAATATTATTATTTCCTTTGCAGAGGGACTTGTATACTGGAAGTTTTCTTGGATCGCTTTGTTTCAGATACGAAAAAATACAATATATTATTTATATTCTATTCCCTCGTATAAGTACAATATACGTTTATGATTTTTTTTTTGTATTATCCACACCTTTTTCATCGACTTTATTATATTTATGTCACTTATTTTTCATGCTTTTCCTACTGTCGTACAATAATATTTTTCCTTTTTCCTGATTTAATCGTTGGACATAAAGTAGTCTCAAATATTGATATGAAAGCTTGAAACTTCAACAACGATTTATTTGGAACACAGCATGTTTCATAAGTTATAAACTTATCAAGTAGTTAAACAAAATATAAAATACAGCAGAAACGAAATGTTATTATATTATGTTATTGACACTGGTAAAGGGGTGTCATCCTCAAGGGACCTAATTCCAATATGACCCAAAGGAGTCCTAATCCAGTATTTACCTTATAGCAAATATAATCAAAGTTGGCTGATAAATTAGGATAAATAGCATAAATTTTATATAATTTTGATTGTCAAAAGTGTAATAATTAAACCTACGAATTCTATTTTTAAATTTTTTGAAAATCTTTTATAAAATAAATAAATATCGTTATTATTGTAGGTTTACATAAATTAACAGAAAATTTTTCTTTTATAAAATACTCTTATTTGTCCATAATGGAAACCAGACAGTGCTTCTAAGAAACTCTGTCGCTCGCCAGTCTTGTTGTATCATTCTAGGTCACACAGTAGCTCCGCCATATACACTATATAAATAGTATTTAGTGGCATTCTAGGACTCGGACGTGGCCAACCTAGGTCCAAGATCGTCTCTTTACTCCCAACGTGATGAGAAGCTACTTGGTTTGTTCCATTATATCTTAGTTACCCATAAAACCATACCACTGCATACCCAGTATCTGTAGGAAACACCTGTTTTCAAAGCTCAGTTTACGACTAATTTGAGATTCTGAGCTTTTATAAATAATGGTATAATAATTATGGAGATAATTAATTCCAGTTAAACACTATAAAAATGGCAGTATTTTTCAATATACTATGACAAATATTTGATAAAATAAATAATATATTATAATTGTTTGGCATCATAGTAATGATTTACACTACAGAACAGTGGCGAAGACATGCTAGGCGATTATTTAATGCCTACATTCTTAAGAAAAATATTTTAATTGCATATTGACATATTTATAAAATCACTTAATTATTTTATATTCTATAAAAATAATTTAATTTTCCAACGACAGAGATATCGTATATGTATGAATGTATTATACAAAATATTAGAAAGCAATCAGGAAAGGTTTAAAAAAACGACGTAAATACATGTTGGATTATTTCTCAAGGAATTATATGGACATTACGTAACGTAACCTCTGTCAGTCTACCGAATAGTATGAAATATGGTAGGCTCTATCGCAGAGCCTAAAACCTTCGCGCATAATATTGTTGTCATGGCTGCACTTCATCTAAAATAATTATTAATAATTAGATAATTTAAAAAATATATTTCCATGGCATTTAATCACATATTAATAATTAATATTGATTGTTTTAAAAAATAAAAAATAAAATATGTAATGATTTTTTGTATAAAGTAATAAGACTCATCGCTCAATTTTATGTCGTCAGTGAGTTTTTGAAGTTTCATTGTGTGTCGTTGTCATAAGTGTGTGCCTATTCATTAATAGTAATATCGTATTATTTTCTTATTTCTTGTAAGAAAAAATTGTGCTCTTTTTCTCAGATCATCCTTCGCCACTGCTAACGAATCAGTATAATAAACTAAATTTTAGCACACAGACATATCATTTTATCTTCTATCCATGTAATTTATATGTTAAATAAAGTATACTAACACTTTCCTCGCGCACTAGCTGTCAAGACATAAAAACACCCCTTTACACGATTTAGTGTATACGTGTATAAGTGAAAAGAGGCGGAGAGCCGAACCCTTGAAATTGCAAAGAAACTTCAAGGTGGGTATTCTCTCCGGCTTGACAAGGGAGAAGGGTAGATTACTATCGTGAAATTGTCTATTTTCTCTACGGCAATATCGAATAATCGGAGACGAACCGTGTGTACCGAGACAGACGATGCGAAACACTTCACAAATATTTACCAATATCTGTTTTGATGTAGACAAATTATTGTCAGAATTATTACGTTCGGTATTCAATGTTGTTTGTTTGCCATACATATTAACATAGTGTATGTTATTATTTGTGGAATAATATTTCATCGCAAAATATATTTTGAATGTACTTGCGTTATTTTTTTACAACGCTTTTCTTAGCTCGTATTCTTATTTGTCCCGTGGTTCTTTGTCCAGTACAAATCTTGCAATCGATTTTATAACTAACTTCCTGACTAGCTAAACATTTGAAACTTTTAGAATATAGGTATCAGAACATGATGCCAATGCATTTTTTAATACTTTTAGCCATCTTTAAGTAGAATTGAATTCATTTTCAGTTAATTCTGTTATGTATGAAAAAGTTATTTCGACACCATTATTGGTTGCTAGTCTGGGGTCCTAGCAACTTAATTATTAATATATACGTGCGTCACTATGGAAATCAATATGACATGTCAAAATGACATTTCAGTATTATTTCTATCAAGTACAAATTTTTTTGATCGTTTAAGCTAGTCAAGTCAAGTTTACATTATGATTCAACAGAACATTTAAAAACGTTGTATATAAAAAGTTATTTTTATCTTATTGAATACTCGCAATAACGTTTCAGAGATATTATTACTTAATTTCTTTTATTGTGTCAACTGTCAATTCATGGTGGAAACTGCATTATATTATTGACTAATTAAATAAAACGAAAATGTTTTTAGTGGTTATTCCACTTTTATTATTTAATAAATCTGGTCCGGTTTTGTCCGCCTCAGATAGACATTTTCAACTGAGTAATATTTATAAAACATGTATTTACCAAAACAAATTCAAAAGGCGTCACAAATAATCTACTAATATATTGCATTATCCGTTCAATAATAATTTGTCACTAACAATTAAATTTAAATTAATAAGATTAGTTTAATAGTTCATACTACATCATTAATTGCACCACACAAAATATTCTAGAACTATTAACACAACATAAAACAAAATATGAAGCAATATGCACTTACAATAATATTTCAATATAATACAATAAAAAATAAACTTGATGAACAAATAAATATAAACAAAAATATGAGTCAAAATTAAATAATAAATAAAAATGCAATCTATTCGTAGATTATTTGTGTCGCCTTTTGAATTTGTTTTGGTAAATACCTGTTATAAATATTATTCAATTGAAAATGTCCCTCTGAGACAGATGAAACTGGTCCAAATTTATTAAATAATAAAAGTGAAATAAGTTACTAAAAAAAATTTGCGTTTTATTAAATTAATCAATTATATTAACTTACTTTTTATATAAAATGCATTTTAAAAATGATAATAGGTACAAATTATATTCATATTAATACTATCGACTAAAGGTACTAGATGGTATCATTAGAATTTAAATTATAATAATTTCTACAGGACAGCTATTAATTTTGGTATTATATATATATATATATTATATTATGGTACCATTATCAAGACAACATCATGTAGAATTTAATATAATTTATATCATCATTTGCAAAGTGGAGTAATAACAATTAAATGCTGACTGAATTAATATAATGCATTTATTGGCAAAGTCTAACTTCAAAAATTGTAATGCATGAAATTATTGTCACTCTTGATTTTATAAACGATGCAAAAAACAGTCAAAATAAGTATTGATACTATTATCAACCGAGGTTACTAGAAATAGAAAACTTGGAATTTGAATTTAAATTCTAATGGATTTAAGTTTTTACTATTCTATTTGAGTCGTTTTTTGTACCCGGGTTTTGCCGTTCGCCTTTCGGCAAGCGATAGATAGAGGATAAGTAGCTGGGAAGTAGCCCCTGAGTTTTAACAACAATATTTAATCTAAACGTAGAGCCTTTCAATAATATTAACCAGTGCATAAACAAATAAAAAATTGTGAAATCCCTAATAATGACCATGTGCCCGTAACATATTGTCAATAATTACTGTTATCACAAACTTTCACTTACGTTTTTGTTAGTTCTATCAACATATATGCCCTATATATCGTATAAAATATAAACCGTCAATCAAATATTTATTTGCTCTAAATAATTAGTTTTAATTAAAGTTGAAACAAACCGTGCAACATAAACCCTTCCAGATTAATAGATACAGACGTAAATATTGAAAATAATATATTATTTAATACGTGCTTAAGTTTATTCCATATTTTTCTCTACTCATGAATATACCTTTCAACAAATTCAACCAGAAAGCAACACAGTTTCAATATTAAATTTGTGTTTCCTGAAAATATCTAAAAAATCTCGCTATATCTATGAAATAATAACTATCTTAGAAATAGAGACCATCAGTTGTTTATTCTCCCAAGGTGCAAAATCAACCTGCTACTGGTAATGCCAATTGGGAGGGCGATAACTATGTTCAACGAAATTGCTTCAGGTGTTGATGTATTCCACCTACGTGAGAATGAGTTTAGAAGGACGTTGTTTTATAAATTCTTAAAATAGGGTCTGCTTAAATCATCCGGTGTACTTCCTTGTACCTCATTCTCTAATATCTAATTTATCTACTGATCTATCTCTTTTTTATGTAATACTGTTTTATATATCTTTGTTTCTAAATGTCATGTTGTGAAACTTATAATTTGTAATGTCCACAATATGTTTAAAAAAAAAATTGAAAATAAATTGAAACTTTAGTGAAAGTATAAAACGTAGCAACGACGCTATGGGTTGATAATAGATACAACAAAGCTTTTATTCAGTCGTGAATTGAGAGAAACGTAAAATATTATGAAAATGTTAAGATTATTCTTTACACGAGTTGAATGAAACTTATACTCAAAATAACTAAAATATTCATCGTATTCAATTAATATCGATTATACTCTCACAGTGAACATACAAAAATAGCCTTATTCGTACATATATCCTATCAACACCATGGGGTTAATAATAATTATTGTTTACCCAAAATGTACGTGGTATATCCTAAAATATATTATATTCGTAGGTAAATATATTATACATATATAATACGGGCATGTAGATATCAATCAAAAACTTCAATAGTAACTTTACATCATAGACGTTAATCATTTAAACGCCCCTCAGCCCGCGGCATTACACAATAAGGAGAAGGGAAAATTTTCCCAAAATTTTCTTATAGCACCACCAAAAGGTCTTGAACGAGTGAAATATTAATTTCATACTACCAATAATGTTTTATTATTCACTTCAAGATTGTTATTTTATATGATTAAATACTTGTAAATGAATATAGTTTCATTGATAACTTTCATATTTGTTTTTAGAATATGTTTCTCAATAGTTTATATAATATAATAATATCATCAGTTTACTAAACATTAAATTAAAAATAGACTGATTTGCATTTAAAAAAAATCATCACCATCTTCCGGGATAATAGATCTTATGTTAGGCACTCCTCCACTCTCATTTGTCCTTGGTTTTTCAATTAATAAGTTATTCAACACAATGGATTTAGTGTCTCTTGGGTGCCAATGGATGACTTCAATATAATACTTTGTGACAAAATATAAAGTGTTTCTCCACTGGTCCATCGCTATTTCATAAACTTGATAACCCATGCTGCATAGTAATATCTTACATATTATAATTATAAAATTGTATATTTTGTATACAAACTTATTTATATCACATAATAAAACAATGATAATTGTGTTTAAAAAAACTTACTTTAAAAAGGTAACTAGGTGTGGTAACAAGTTTTTTTTTCTTATTTGTACCACTCAAAATTTCAAATGTGACATATTATTTCGATATTCATGTTTTGTTTTCAAAACAAATCGGAGTGGCGGAAGCAAATGTCAGCAGTTTCCTTAATCATAACCTAGATCAACAGTGTCTCTTATGATTTATTAAATGTGACAATGATTCTTGTAATGTATTGATTTCATGTGTATAAAATAGCGAAGATGATCCATAACTCCTCACTCCACTCGAGTCCAGTCACTCACGGTCTCTTTCTCTCGACACTTGTCATTCGACATTCGTCTCTCAGGTATAGACTCCCAAGCTCTTCATCCGATCATAATCACGATCGGATCGTGGCTTGATCTGAGCAACTAAGTTCACCGCAATACTCTGTACCGTTATCTTACTCCAACCATTGTAACTCTCTATACTCTGCATCAAGATAATAAACGCTGCATCCATCTCCACTACCAGTGCTTTTAGCATCTTATTACATTTACATCAATGTAAAATAATGATAATCATAATATCATTGATGATCTGTCAAAGATGAGGACTAATCAGTGTAACAAATGTTAAGTTTTAAGTCTATGGGTTTTCGGCAATAAGATAAACTGCTATTAAAATAAACAATTGTATTATACCTAGTTTTATGAAATTACCATATTAATAAACATCAGTATTTATTTAGTGGTAATTAATAATAATTTAAATATTTACTCATCATCGCACATATAAATTTACTTTGGAAAACATCCCTTCCGTTTTGCACAAAAATCAAATTGACCAAATCAAATCACAAACGTATTGAAGGGGGTGACAGCATTTTAATGATGATCTAGTAGTACCTATCTAATTGAGATAAATCGACCAAATGGCAGTGCTAGAGGCTCCTGCATTAACAAAATAGAGAAGTTTAGAGTAAAAAGTGAGTGTTAAATAAATAGTCAACCAAAAACTGTTAATAAGATGAGGGGAACCCTTCAGCTATCAGTAATTGGTAACTGACAGTAATAGATGTAATCTATTACTTTTAGTGACAATGTATATTTGTTGAACTATGGCATTCGCTAAAGTCTTTGCAGAAAATCTACTATATATATAGACAGTCTGAATAGTATTATATAATATGCAAGTGAAGCTGAAAAATAATATAATACTTAAATTAGTTGTAAGTAATTTATTTTGCATTGATTGTAGGAATTTTTAGATTATTTAAAAATTGTAACCGTGAAAACCCATAAAAATGTCACTCATACAGAAATAAGTGTATAAATCATTTGTGTACATATTCAAAAATAAGCAAACGTCAAATATATATATATATATATGTGTCGGTAGATTTCAAAATCAGCCAAGTCCATAATAGATGAATAGGAGAAAAACAGCTTTTTGTTTACACAATACACAGTCACAAGGGTGAAAGTTTATATTATTTCGAGTATAGAATATTTAAAATTAATAAATTCCATATATTGATAATGCAGAAATGTGAGAAAGCAGTAGTTCTTCAGCTTTTCAAAAAAAAAAATCAAAAATACCTAAAGGTAGACTTGGCTGATTTTGAAATGTAGTGACACATTATATGTATATATAATAGCTTCAAACAACCTTAAGCACTTAAACTTAAATTTTTGAATAAACTAAGCTTTTTAAAGAATATTTAGATAAACAATCACAAAATAATCGCTTATATTATACATGCATAATAACTAATTGTCAAAAGAGGCTGAATATAGCGATTATCATCCGACATTATTTAATGCAACGAAATTAAGCAATGCTATTTTTCTTATGGTTACCAATATTCAGTAATTAGCATTATGCAAGTATTGACATAATATTAATAATATTTATAAGATTTCTTGGTACTGTTCGGTTATGAGGATTACAGCGGAAAACACATTTTGAAAATACCCGATATACTGGATTATTTGTTAGCTTAGGTTAGGTTAGATTAGGTTAGGATTGATTAGGTTAACCTAATAAATAATTCAGTATATCGGTTATTTTAAAAATGTGTTTTCCGCTGTATTTCTCTTAACCGAACAGTACCTACCGATTTCTTTTAATAAGTTATATTCATAACTTTTTCTTATAAACTATGCCTTTTCACAATGATGGAGACTAGTGACAGACAGGAAAAATAAAAATTCTTTGTAATTTAATAATGAATATATTATAACAGAAAGAAGACGACACACCTTTTTAATAAATGTAGATACGTGTTTGAGGAAAAAGTTGACAATTTAATCAACTGTGACCTATTTCATGAATATTCATTCGAAATTCAAAATAGAAAATTCGCCATTCATTTTACAATGTACAATCATTCAGACTACACATAATATGGTTATATTGCATTAAAGATACGAGTATGATAGGGTAGATAACTATGATGCATGCACAGTACAAGAATAATAAATATTTGTGAGAAATGCTGGTCACGATCTTTTAGTGGGGAGTTGAGTATCGCAGTACTGAGAGAACAAACTAAGAATGGAAAGGGTGTGAAATTCGCTCAGGTCTTACAACAGGCCCGCGGGTTGAAGGGTATTTCCACGTCTCGCCTCACTCCTTACTTGCTTCACTCGTTTCTGTGCAAAGGCGTTCGTCAAAGGGTACAAATATGACTTTGTATTATTTTTCGCGAAGTAGGTACTTGACGATTTATCAACTTCTTTATAGTAACAGGACAAAGGCATCACTGTATACTAGAGATGGGAAAACTGGTCGATTTTGAAGGCTAAGTACCAGTATAAAAAAATACTTAGTATATAAACTTGTTCCAAAATACTTACTAGTATTTGGAATACTATATCGTTTGACTCAACTGAAACTAAAACCAACTCCATATTATTAGTATTTTAAAATACCTATCGGCTCAGGGAACTCAGACTGTGTATTGGCTTCAATATAATCGCTAAAAATACGCTGAGCTCTGCTTGTCAAAAAGTCCCATTTATTATAAAGTTTTAAATTTATGATTTGTTTTTCTGTTAGGTTACAATACTATTGTTAACAAAAATGAATAACAGTGATTTTTTTTAAATTTTAAACAAATTTTGAGCGGTATATAACAAGCCTGTCCGTCATCTCACCACTGTGCTGCGACACAAAATTTATGACCTATTATTATTCATTCATTCGAACGCAATAGACTAATAAATCAAAATATGCCTATATTGAAGTGCTATTTCGTTCGTGCGCATTTAATGTCAATAGTGTTGAAAGTCTACCAACTGGCGAGTGCACAGAACAGCGACTCGCAATGATATCATCACAAGTTTTTTTGGAATAAGTTGATTGGGCCACAAATACTTAGTATGGGTAATTTCATCCGAAACTTGAGTACACAAACTAGTGACAGTATTTCTAACTCACCTTTACTGTATACCTCAACTTATAGTTAATATTGCGTTATTAAAATTGAATTTAAAATACATCTAAAATCCTAAAATTCTCTGTTTAACTTCTTCTTCTTCGACCATGTCCGATCCTAATAAGATTATAATACGGGCCTCCACGCAGTGGAGGTTTGTATTAAAAGATTTTTTTACGTGAAATGGATGTCAGCCACTTGCTAAACCTATTAGGTCCATACTCTGACTCGTACATAAATTGATAAACAATATTTTCACTTGCCAGACCCAGGATTCAAATCTGGGACCCACGACGTAATATGCTGACACTTCAGCCGTGCGGCCATCGTGAACTGTGTTTATTTAAATACTGGACGCTTTAAATTTAAATTACCGCAACCAATCTTGCTAGGTAATTGAGTTTGACTAGGAATCGGGGGCATCCATTGTTTATTCTCCGTAGGTGCAGAGCTAACCTGCCATTATTAATGCCAAATGGGAGGGTAATTACTATGTTTAATCAAACCGCTTTGGATATTGATATATTCCACTTACGTGAGAGTGAATTTAGATGGATGTTATGTTACATATTTAGATAGGGTCAATCAACCTTGTTCACTCTATGCGCTTACATGTAGTTTTATTTTTCTGGTTTTATTATTGTATTATTTACACACATTACCCTGAATTTTTATTTGAAAATTGTTAGCCTTACTTTATATTGTCATGTCGTGAACGCTTTAAATTTATAATTTGTCATTTTCAGTATTTATGTATATTAAATAAATTTGAATTTTAATTTAATAATGCGAATTATTAAAAATAATGTATTCTTGTGTATTGGGGCTGTTCTAATCATTTTTTTGTAAGATTTTTCAATTATTTAAAAGTATGTTATTCAATAATATCTTATTTATCAATTTTGCCAAATAAATATTTTAATAGCTATTGAAAAAATGAATATTTGTCGATAAAGTGCCCAATACTTAGAACCCAAAAATATGTTGTTAAAATATTGGACGCCTTATATATTTGGTAATATTTTAAATAAAGCAACTAAACTCGTCAGCTACATAATATATTATATTTACATAAAATACAAGTTATCAAAACTTAAAAGTTGCATGTTGGAAACTAGCTGCTCAAATCTATATTTTGCCAAATTTTTTCAATATTTTAAAAATATTAAGTATATTGTTTTCCGATTGTTGAAATAGAAAATTGAAATTTCAGCGTTCGTCATCAGAGAACAACCCCTATTTCACCATACTGTATCGAGTGTGCCAACTTCTATGTTTATAAATATTTTATGGGATAGAATGGGTTCTATAAAAAGTTGCTCTGCTAACCTTCACTATATTTCAAAACCCTCAATAACTATATTCACCCACCTAAGATGACCTGAGGACCCACTAACTTATTTTCTCTCCCTACAGATTAAAACCACAGCGGAGGGGTTTTTGGCCGGTTGTGGGCTTGCTCACCTCCGGAGTTTTTCCCCCCTCTGCGGCTCAAATTTTGATGAGCAAACGGGCTAAGACCCGAAGTAATACACGATAAAGATGCGATTATGGATGCCGATCTTTCCTTTTTGGCCTTCTCTCAGTCTTCCTGGGAGCACCGGCTGGTGCGGAAGAAGACGACCCCGGCTCTGGATTCGGATTGGACGAACGCCAGACCCCACGGACTGAACGCTGGACTCCGCAAAGCCGGACAGAAGCGAGATGTGGGGTGGGGAGATGTTGGGGGCCTGTGGCGGCGGCGGTCCTTGTTGTTGTTTGTTCGGAAGAAACACTTTTTTAAATATACTTACTAGAGATTCCTTCACCCAGATCCTAAACCTGGTCTCGGTCGGTCGCGAAGCCGCTGAAACCGGGTCCTCTCACTCCAATCATGCTTCACTCCAGATAGGTACTTCATATAAAGGGGATAGACGCTAAAAACCGTCTAGGTGGCCCAAATGTATAAGCACATACCCTAAGTAAGTAACTAACTATATTCACTTTATATATAGACATCCATTTCTCATAAAAAAATTATATTAATCTTAGACCCAATTAAAAATAATGACAGGGAATTTATGTTATCATCCAATATGGTATAAAAATAAAACAATAAATAATAAAAACTCGAATGTATAAAACAAAAATTTCGCGTCGCCACTGGTCTCATTTGTAAAAGGCTGCAGGCATTTGCTCTCTCCCTGGCAGGCTAAGGAACACAACAAATTCAGATGTGTTCCTAACAAGCGATAGACCGGTACTAGATACATCCTTTTAATGAAAACACGTCTTCTCTAGTTATAATGGCACCCACCTTTGAGGATATTCTCATTTCAAATTGAACACCGCTATGATAATTATAATCATTCAAGGGAACCGTTTATTTTTCTGCCAAATTATTTGACACATTTCCGCATTAGTAATTATGAAAATTTCATTCAGCCTTTGATAATATAAAAAAACAAGCATTGCTCATATTACGACGCTATAAGATTTTTAAAAACGTTCGAATTTCAAAAAATAAATAAAATCATTTTTGTTGATCGGCTTATACTTTTACTTAAATTTATTTATCTCGGAAGATATGTAATTCAGTTGATTAATGCATCATATTTCTAAAGAAATCGAGAAATTCAAAGATGTTATATGTTAAAAATTGACAGTTTTATATAACTCTATACTTTTTTGGACCCATGCAAAATCGTTTACTTTTTTTAATTGTTCCTAAGAAATATTTGAATATCTCTACAATACACTATCACACAAATATTACAATTATAAAATATATCTAATTTTAATTTTTTCATTACAATTGGATTGAAAGTAGTTATGACTATAAAACATTATCAAATATTTTATAATAAATATCACGCAAGATTCAATCACATCATTCTACTAAGCCTACTGTAAATTTTTAAAAATAATTATTTTAAAATTTTCTTATCAATTTTATAATTATTGCAAACATTCATATTATTAGGTATCTGGGTGGGTCCAATTTTTCTTTGTTGTTGTATACAATATGGAGGGAAAAAATTGCTCAGTATTGAATTAAATACAAATTAATTTAATATATATACATATTATATATCATTGGCGAAGGGTGGAGGTAGTCTTTATGGTCTAACATAAATGGTGCACACTAAACTTTGTCAGTCAAACATATTTGTTTTCATTGAACTAAGACTGCAATTTACAGATGGTATCGGTTAGTTTTTAAAAATCAATTTATCCCTGGCTAAACCGAACCATAATAGTTTTGGTATACTTTGGGCGATACGACAAAATTGTGCACACTTTAGACACAGGACTACAGACAGATAGATAGGTAGATAGTGTTTGTTAGTTATTAAAATTCAATAAAATTAAACCCTGATTAATCCAAACCATTCAAAATTTTAGATATTTTATAGATGGAAGAATATTTTTTATTGATTATGGTTTGGTTAGGCAGGACTTAATGAATTAAAAAAAAACTAACCAACACTATCTGTAATATAATATATTCTTAATTCAACGAAAACAAATAAGTATGACAGAAAAGGTGTGCACGATTTTGCCCATAACATATTTAAAGTATTTTGGTTTGGGCAGGTAGGGTTTAATTGAATTTTAAATACAAAGCAACGCCATCATCTGTAAATAATTGTATTCTTAGTTCAATGAAAATAATTAAGTGTGACTGACAAAGTTTAGTGTGCACTATTTATGTCGAATCTTAAGAACTTACCTCCATCCCTCGCCACTGATATAAATATATATAACTAAATGTTTGTGAAGTCAAAAATATTAGCTTCACAGGAAACTTTTTTTAAATATAGTTAATTGGAACATTAAAAGTATAGTATAAATTGAAATTCCTAACATTTTATATTTTCGTTTAGTAAATTGGTATAATTAAAATAACATTAAAAATAATTTAGGTTCGATGTGAAATTGGTTTTTTAATTATATACAATATGTTATATCGATTTTTGATTACTGATTTCAATCTACTGATGACGTACGTACTTTAATTTAAAGGTCAAGCAAATCAAAATATTGCTGTTTAAAACTGTTTTTGACAATAATTTAGACTTATGTAGATTTATCCAAATAGCAACAGACTGTTTATGTTGATTTTATTCGATTGGATATTTTTGTATTAAAAAGTTAAAAGATACATTAAACGATAAAATTATCTTTGAATAAGGAAAATAAATTCGTTGATTCAATCCAAATGTTATCTTAACACTTCCTATACCCACTTGCCAGTGATTGAAGATTTTCCATCGGAGATTCCTTCAGTACGCCGTAGCACGCGTTAAAACGCTAAATATTCCAATAAATTTAAAATGGAAACGCTGCCGGAAAAACCTGCCCCGGTCTTACCCCAACATTAAAACGAGGCATGCAAAGGGGGTGGCTTCATCCCCGTATTTCCATTTTTATCCCGGAAATAAAATAAAGCAATCGGTAATAACAAATATCCGTCGGGTGGCGGTGAGCAGGACGTGATGCGAAACACTCTATGGATTTTTTTACTCGATTATTTGTAAAGCCCGTTTATTTGCATTGAACGTTTTTAGCGGCCGTGGCAACCACTTTGGTTTATTCAAAATTTAGCAACAAAATTGAATAGCATGACAACACCTATATCACATTAATCAATCATCATTAAATCTATTATAAAGACGCTCATAGTGTGTTTTTATTTATAACAATAGAAACACTTCCAGTTTAATATTTATTCAGAGTTCACAGAAATTTAGTCAACGATGACAGAGAATACTTAAAATGGTACACGAAAACAGATTAACAAGATAAGATGACTCACTTGATCAAAAACCAGATAAACTTGCCAAAGGATTAGTTCAGATAAGTATCACATTTGACAACTAGAAACCACACTTATCACTAGAAACAAATCTCGATAGTGTAAGGTGCTTAGTTTCAAAATAAAGGACCTGTATTATCAAAAGGATAAGAGCTTATCAGACTAAGCTGACTGGTTGTAAGACTGTGAGAGATAAAAATTACGGAGTGAACATACAGTTAAATCTTAATCCATCTACATACCGCTTGCGGCGTCCATGGAATGGGCAGCGCAATCTATGAGTCTCTTTTCAAAGTTACGCTGCTACATGCTGTGTTATTTTATTATCTATTTTTATTGACGTCATCATCTCAACCACTTTCGGTTTACTGCTGAATGAAATAAATCCTCCCTTTGTTGTCTTTAATTTTAATAATCCTATTTTTTCAATATCACATTCTTTTGCTAAACAATATCTCTAAGTACATGTAGATACGTATAATATCTTTTGATAATGACTTCTATAAGGAGCCCGAAACGTCGAGGAAAGAAGAAAAACGTACACGCGGTGGAAACCCAAAAATCTTATACGTTATTTTCTGAAATATACAAACCTGTTTTAAACTATCTAAATGTTTTTTGAATATGTTTATATAATAGGTACAAAAATCAATTAGGTTTGATTTTTTGACGCTTTTACAAATAATTACGTCACACTCTCATCATAATATGTTACTTACCTTCAATTAAAGCTCACCTGCATCATAGTGAACGGAAATAAAATCTCATTTTTTGAAAACCATTTTATATAAATCAATCGACATCTTATTACTCGTATCAACATACTGCTTAATGCCAATACGCCAACCAATGAACGACCCCGAGTGCTTTATGAATTGTTAGAAAATATGTATCAAAGTTAGCTAATGACCTATTTTATACAAATGGTAAATAAATGTATCCAAATATTTTAAATTTGGTATGCAGTGATATTAAACGTGACCATACGTCCCGTTTTTAAATAGCCAGTCCCGTTATCCCCAACCTTAGTTTCAGGACGCCAAAATGTCCCATTTTCAGAAAAAGAGTAACATACGGTAAAAATTTCAATGAAAGGCGGAAAAATCAAAAAATTGATAGATAATCACCGGAAGAAAGGGTCTTTTCTCTTATTTAAGAAAAACACAGTTGCAAGTCGCAGTTCTTAAAGCAATGTTAATTACAAAAGTGAATTTTAAGAAGTCCTGCCAAGAATTTCATTCTCATTTGAAATCAAAACCAAAAATACTTTGTTCTTCAGAAAAATATAAGACCACATAATATATTTATTTTCACGTGTTCATTTCTGTTGTCTTCATTAATAAATAAAAACTATGAAAAAAATGCGTTTTCTTGAATACATAATAATATACTGTTATCTAAAAATTAGTAGATGTCTCGTTTTGAAGAAAAAAATAAATGGTCGTGTCAATGCTATTATAAATTCAATAAGTTAATAAATAATAAACCATTTTTTATTCGACGAGTAATTCGCAAGAGTTAATAAAGTTAAACTATATTTTTTTTTAACCCGCTCAAAAATTTTTCGTCTTAGTTTCTTATAATCAGAAACTTTAAATTCAGTACACAGATGATAATGCGGAGACAATATCGTCGGTATACTGCCAAATGTTGGTAAGTCTCGAAATCATGTTATGGAGTAATCGCAATTTGAAAGTTTGACATGCCCTCTAAAATCAGGCATAATGCTAATTTATTTGTGCCTTATTTATTTAGATGAATTGAAGTATTAACAGTTATCCCTGCATGTTAAAAAACTCAAAAATTAAATTAATCATACAAAATAATCGCATTTTGTAAGATGAGGAGGGACTTACAAACCTTTGGCAGAAATGAATCAGCTCTTTTGAGAGTTATCTTTGCATAGCATTGTGTTAGGATTGAAGAAAGGGAAGGTTTATAGGTTAAAGAAATAAATTTGAAAGCAATTTTATATTATCAATGATCAATTTCAATGCATTTATAAATATTTTAATGGACATACGGCTGTTCATATTACAAATACACATAATATAAGTAATACTTAACATACAAATTTCGAAATTTATAATAGTAAAATGTCATAGGAATTACATTATTTTCAACAGTATACATTGGAAAAGTCAGGAAAATAATAAAATTACATAAACTTTAATTATTTTAATAATTAATTACCCACATGACCTAATAAAGAGAAAAAACTTAAAATAAATCGTATTAATTAATCTGGGTACACCAAAATAGCATACAAACTTATGGGTATGATACAATTATAAAATGTATTAATTTATTAATGGACAATCAATAGTTGATTTTAAAAACATTCATAATACAAGACACTCTTAATATGAAAATATTGATATTAATTAGTAAAAAATACAAATAAATTTATAATACTTACAAAAGTTTACAGTTCCAAAATTGAGGACATAATAAAAATATACAAACTTATATTGAAATAACACATGAATAAAGAGATAAATTTACAAATAATTGGTTTTAACATGATTCTATTCACTATTTCCGTTCTTTTTTAACACACTTGAATGATTATTATAATAAACACTACACTACACCGTCTTCTTCGATTTCATTATCACTTATGGAAGGTTCGGGAATAATGTTTCTACATGATGCACTTGTAGGTAGGTAGTCCTTTTTATCATGAATTTAGTTCTTATGGAATTATTCCAGCACGACACATTTTTTCTTTTCTTTTCTTTAGTTATCACAACATTTTAGTATAATATCCATTCTTTAATTCACTAAACACATTGATAACAGGCCGCCCTCTCATATGAAAAATTAGTATAATGTCCGGTATGGGCAATGATTTTGGTGATCCTTGATTTCTTCCGTAGGAGTTGATAACAGCATAGGATCCTGGAACAATTATTATTATGTCAATAAATCTTATTCATCATTGTTATTATAAAAAACTAATGATAACCGAGCCACTGACATTAAAGCTAGGTAGACATTCTAAATTATTACTCTTGAAACGCAACACGTCACAAAGCCATAACTTGGCTATTATGATTCTATATTAGTTAAGAAATAGGTCAGAGGACTTGGCTGTTAATGTAATATAAGATAAGTTATATTATTATTAGAAGTAATACAACTTACAAACAAAACTAAAACGAAGTTATTTATTGATATTCAAATTGATGCACCGTGCATTGTGACACGTCACGAATCTATAATCTATTATTTTTATTAGTAATTATTACACGTTTATAAACACGTGGACTTTTGTAATATTATAATATCATAATCAATATACTTATTATCAAAACATTGAGAAATATAACAATTATTAATCGCCAAACAACGAAAGTAAAGACAAATGAATCAACAAAATGTAGTTACCTGATCAGTATGACATCGGACATCAGTTTGTTTTACAGCCATCGGTTGTATTTTTATAAACTGATTATAAAATCCTCACAGCTCTAGATGACAAGCACTTTGGGAATGGTTTACTATCCATTTTATATTAACACTAAATAACGTTCAACAAATAATTACGATCACGCACCAACCTGCTCTGACAGTTGTAGGAGAAAGAATGATAATTCTGGCTAGAGTTACCGCAAAATGGCCAAAACCATAGGCAAATGCGCGCTGTAACTGAAGTTACAAATATTTGGCAGTACTAGTAAGTACATTGAATTTGACTCGACTGCGGCTTAAGAGAATACTGTAAATGTTATTACAAACTTATTTCAGAAGAAGTTTTAACTTTTAGCTCAAGTATTGAACTAAAATAAATCGGTTAGTGCCATTACAAAGATTTGACTACCGCGTTTCATTGACATTTGGTTCGATTTTTATCTAGATTAATACTGTAAGCATCTTTACAGTTTTTTTGATGTTGGATAATCGAAAAAACGGGAGTTACGTATTTTTATTAAAATAATGAATAGCTAAAAAACTATGTTCTATATATCGGATGACGTTGATTTTTTTTTCTAGCATACATATTTATATATAGACACATAATCCGTTGTTAACTGTAAATACCTAAACAATCGACTTACCAACTTTTGGCACTAACCCGACGATATATAATAAGATAGAGAGCGCATATACAAATTTGGCGCCTGTCCGGTACTCAAAACAAGTGTTCCCCATACAACGTTCATCAAAATAATAGGCGGGGTCGAGAGTCGAAGGTAACCAGGGGTTAAGTCGTTAATGGAGAATTTGGTCACCAACAATAACTGTGTGGTTTTGACATAGTTAATACATAAAAAGGTCTATATTATATTGTTTAATCAATGAAACTTATTAATAAATTAATATAACATCATGTGGCTTTTTCATACTATAAAATAATTTTAATAAATTAGTGCATAAATATATGGACTACAAATCCATACCTTAACTTTAGTGGAACAATATAGTATCATCATCAGCTGGGGTCAATCCACTGCTGGATGAAAGCCTCCCCAAGTTTCCTACAACTCTCTCGGTTCTGTGTCGTTCGCTGCCACGTATTTCCGCCGAACTTTGTCAGTTCGTCAATCCAGCGGCTTTTAAAGCGACCCTATGGCCGTTTCGTGCCCCTTGGGTACCATTGGATGATGGCATTTTTCCAGCGGCCGTCCTTTTGACGGGCAATGTGCCCCGCCCATCTCCATTTCAGCTGTTTGGCAACGTCTATTACATCGCGTACTCCTGTCTGCTTCCTAACCCATTCATTTCTCTTACGGTCCTTTCGCGTGATGCCAACATACATCTCTCCACACCTCGCTGTGCAAGTGTTAGCCTTTGGACGTCTCTCGTGTTGAGGTTCCACGTCTTGCAGCCATACGTGAGCATGGGCAGCATACATTGGTTGAACACCCTATGCTTAAGACGTAATGGTAGGTCATTCTTGGAGATATTATTTAAACGTCCGAAAGCACTCCATCCCAACATTGTTCTGCGAGCAATTTCATTGTGCATGCTTCCGTCTATGGAAAACAGCTGTCCGAGAAAATAGACGTAGCTGCTGATTTGCTCGAGTTAGCTGCTATTAAAACAGATAATTGCAGGGTTCGAAAAGCAGTCCCTCATCACTTTTGTATTTGAGACATTTCGTCAGCTGAATGCAGAACTATTCTAAAAAATAGAGTTTTTTGAAACAGCCTACTTCGGTTATTTGTTATTTATATGAACAAGTGTAAGCACCATTTTTTTCATCAATAATCCTACTAAAATATAATAATAAAGATAATAAATAATTTCAGTAAGTTGTTTCAAAAAACTCTCTCCTCAAAAATTTCAAATGTAAGTTAGAATAGTTCCGCATTCAGCTGACGATTTATTTTTAAACCGACCGTTTGATTGACATCCGTGAGTTCTTGCATCATACCTTGGAGGTCCTTCGTATCTTGTGAGAATATAACAATATCATCTGCAAATCGCAGGTGACTGAGGTGCTCTCCGTTAATTGGAACACCTTTTTCCTCCCAATCAAGTTTCCTGAAACTCAAATTCACATGGTTCACTCTTATTGTATTCTCCCGGTCCCGGGATAAAAGTCCAGTGCTCTACGCTACGAGAGATGCTAGATTTGGAAGTGCGCTTAAATGGATTATATGTGACTCATGTCAATGTTATTAAATTAGTGTAAAATGACGAGAAGAAAAAAAATATTAAGGGTAGATAACCACAGTACTTAGGCCACATTATAAGAGGATAAATGCTTAGTATACTCAACTCATTCCTCACTCACTCCAAAGATTTATTCAGGGTTGCAGTTAACAAAGTGAAGATCTTGTTGACGATGCCATAGAAAAGATATTTTTTTATGTAGAGCTTTTAAATGAATGACATAAATCTTTAACTCGTTCATGTTTTTTTTAAACTTTCTTGAATTTATCGTTACGTTAATATACCTCATAGAAAACTAGTGAACTAAGCATTAATCATGTCATTTATTGGGGATCGTTTTATACGTCATAAATTATGAAAAATAAACTCATATACATGGTATAAATAAAACTCTTTATGTTATATATTTATAATATACGAAAACCTCAGTTTACTTGCAAACGACCAAGAAGACATTCAGAACAGGTTGTAGAAGCTTACAGATGAAATCCGCTAAAACAAAAGTAATGATAAACTGATTTGCTTATCAATGGCAGTCAAATCGATCAGGTCAGTAACTACATCTATCTCGGACAACAAATGTCAATTGAGAGTTGTATGTATGATGAGATTACTCGCAGAAACAAACTGGCATGGAGTGCATTTTGGCACCTGTAGAGAATCGTCAAAAGTGACCTCCCATTGTGTCGTACATAAAAGGGTGCTACCAACGCTCACGTATGGATGTAAAGTATGGACTTGAAGATTACAAGTAGTGCAACGTGGCATGGAAGATGCACGTTGGACATAACGCGAAAAGATCACAAAATAAACTAATGAATTAGGAAGCACTGGGTATCATACAGTGGTACCCAAGGGGTATTCAACATTCACAGGGACGCCCTTAATCCCGCTAGATAAAACTCGGTGGATGTACGTGGCAGCAAATAACTATGGACCGAGAAGAGTAAAGTAAGCTAGGGGAGGCTTCTATCTAGCAGTGTATTGACTCCATCTGATGATGATAATGTTATAATATAATAATACTATGCAAAGTGAAATAAAATGTTAAACACCGAAGTATCAAATAATTTAACAAAGTAGAAATGAATTTTCCGAACTCACCGTATGGCTTTGCTTGCAGGAAACCTGTTCACCCGTTAGTTAAGTCCAACGTCCAACACCTGCTCTCGTCTTGTTATGATACTTGCAGAAGCACACATAAACAATATACTTTTATAAAACTTCACAGTAATAATACGATATCAACCGTTCCTTATGACAGCTATGCTCTACGCTCTACCATCGTAGATGGAAAACATTTTCCGAACTAACAATCTGGTATAATTCAAAGTGCTTTAGTATTTTCATGAACTACCTTAAAAAACTTTTATAAAAATTGTATTCCATTCTAAACACAACAATTTTTTTTACAGTATTAAATTAAATTATAAACTAAAATAATATAATATTTAATGAATTATTATAATTAGCTACACATTTAAACACTATTTTATAAACAAGAATATTACTATATATATTATTATTTAGATTATTTCTTTAAATTTAAAAAAAAAATGTTATATATATTATCTAATTATTATACTATGCTATTTAGTGTTATCATTGTTGTTTAAATTTTACAACACACTGATTAGTATACATACAAACATAAGGTAATACTGCGTCAAACCTTACTCAAACAAGGCTCTTCAGGATATTATTTTATGAATTAAAATAGAGCCTTCGCTGCGGCGTTGGAGGAAGTAGCAAAATTCAACAGTCGAACGTTTGTGAAATTTAAGGAATTCGGCGGTTTTTCCTTTTTCACATACCGCTTATTCAGTATAAAATATCGCAAGATCGTCTGAGGAAACGGATATCATTTTTGACAGATCACTAGTATTCATATAATAAATACTGAAATAAAAACACTAAATTATTTAAGTCCTTATTGTATATTTGTGTATGTTTTTTTTTAAATTTGCTTTAGGCGATTATTGTTTTTGGTATGTGTGTATTCAATCGCGGCGCGTTTTGGGAGGGTTTTAAGGGCTGCGTGGACGCGACGTTTCTCCTGCGGCGGTTCGATACCGACTAACGGGGTTGAACCAGGCGCAATATCATTCCCTCTTTCTTCCACTCACCCCCATTTCCCTACCCCCGCCCTCAATGTGGGTAACAGGGGCACAGGCCTTACGTTACTACCGCACTATGCGATGCCGAAAAGTTTTCCGGATGCCGGCAGCTTGCATTTTTGCAAGAGAAACGCGAGAAAATCAAGAGGGGAAAATGTCTTCAATTATAATCACCCAAATCAATATCTTATGCATCCATAGATATTTCAGTTATAAGACGTATAATATTTAAACGAATTTTATTTGTATCGTTATTTTACCAGTTAACTGATATTCAAATAATCTAGAGATGATCGAAAAATAATAGTCTGAAACATAAGTTTAAGCGTTCAAGCCTTGATTTTTATAAAACGTTTATATATTGAACATTACCTCATAATCTTAATTTGCCAATTTAAATACATAATAGGTTTTTAAACATCGGCCCTACGAGGCCAACTAGTAATTTTTTGGAGTTGTAATTTTGTGGAACTGAAGAGGAGCGACATATGAATATAATGGCTAATATAGCGGCTGTCGTGGTATAGTGCGTGATGCGCTGGCCTTCCACCCAAGAGTTTTGGATTCGATTCTTGGTGAGTTTACAATATTTATGTGTTTTTCTCAAAGCCTATGAGTTTGTAATTGTTCAAAATAATTACTTACAACCGCCTTGTACGAAGAAACAATGACATGGTTATTAATAATTCTAAAACAACAAAAAAATGGTTAACATAGATAATCTTAAATTTTGACTTATCGTACTATGGAACTGAGCTGTGAATATATTATGTAATGTATAATATTATATTGTCATCAATCAGAATTTTTTTTTCATTTCAAATCATTTAGGCAAGTAATACAGTTTTTTTATTATTAAATAATCATTGAATGTTAAGTAAAGTTGTGAGGATTCTAAAAGAATTTTGAGTGAAGGTCTAACCATCTGGATCTTTAGTCATGAAGTTCCTATTATGAAGAATATATTAAATTATCAATTTTTAGTGAAATCCATATGTTACGAAAAACAAAAATAAATCAATAATAACTTAACTATAATATACTGTGTACTCTAATGAATTTAAGTTTTGTACTATTACATTTGAGTCGTTTTTTGCTACTGGGTTTCGTCTTTCGGCATCTTCAGGCACTATGTGCAGTCACCAAAAGGTAAATACACACCGACAATGAATACAATTAATTCTAACCTCTATAACAAATTAATACAATAAAGTACGGAACAACTTTATTACCTTCATATTAAGTCAAGGATTACGATAAAAACTATAACAAACGAATTATGAATAGTTGACGTTATTAGTGATAGGGGGTTTCAATTGTATTTGTTGTCAGTGTGTATTAACCTTTTAGTGAGAGCACATAGTGCCTGAAGATGCCGAAAGCCGAAACCCGGTTCGAAAAAAAACAACTCAAATGGAATAGTACAAAACGTAAATCCATTAAAATTTAAATTCAAATTCCATCAAGTAACTTCGGTCGATAGTTGTATTAATAATATACTTTGTAAGTTAAATGATATTAATAGTAAATATTGGAAGCATAGATGTTTCATTGGGATTATTTTCCTATTATGATGATCAAATTTTCTTTTCAGCATTATTGTTAACCACGAGTATAACATAACTTTAGTTAACGCTCGAGTTTATTCGTTAAAACGTCATAATAATATAATTGTTGATAGTTTATTCATAACATGCATATCTCTAAACTAGATTTATTACTTTCTGGATGACAATATTAAAATCTGTAATTCTCGACTGTGGATTAAATATAATCTTAGATAATCTTAAACACGTCGTGTTAAAAATATGTTATTATTTTCAATAATTACGACTATACCATTAATAAGTATTATAGTTTGTCACATAAATGATATAGCATTTAAAATTACCAATTTTATAAGATACTTCACAGGTTTTTTATTTCGTGCGTTGTATAGCATGACTGTAATTATGTAATAAACCAAAGCTCAATTCAAACTTTTAGTCGTTTTCATATTTTTATGTCATTAATCTGTTATATTATCATATAAACTAACATTAAAATCTACAAGCTTTTTTTGCGTAAAAAACTTTTAGGCTAAATCCGAAAAAAGATGTGACATTTGCCGGGTATTTAAAAAAATACGTGAATTATAAAATTTTAATGGTAAAAATAAAAATATAAATTGCGTTTTATACGGTATTTAAATGTAATGTGATAAATTCCGTATGCAAAAGAAGTTTAGTTTAAAATATTTTTCAGGCGAATCAAGGAAAGATTGAGTTTTGGAAAATTTTCTGTGTGAACTTCTATGTTTCTGTGTCAATTTCAAATTACATTTGACGCGTCAAAAATGATGTTTGTCGGTATTATATTAGAAATTTTCTAGCCCTACAATCCTTGGCGGATCTGGGCCTTCTCTAAACTTTTTTCATGTTGGTCGATCCAGCTCTGACGCTTTCCAGTTGTCTTGGCCGAGCATTCTAAAATCATCAGTAATGCAGTCCAGCCATCTCAGTTTTAGCCATTCAAACATTCTCTTACCCTCAATGGATGCTTACATTTAGGTTGTCTTATTAGTAACGGCTCTAGAATTCTATACAAGTGGCCGATCCAGCGTAGTGCATTTTCAAATGTCACATATTTTTTTTACTCCCATAAAGTATGTACGTTTCAATGGCAAACGATAAGACTTAATTTTGTAGATAATTAGTTAAAAATAAACATATTAGGTAGGAACTTATGGCATAAGGTGTCTTTTCAGATTAAGTATGCTCTTCAAAAACATATAATATGCTTACATTGTAATTACAAAGAATATTTTGACATCCCTATATATTATAATTTTTTTAATATACATTATTTCTACTGAATACTAATTTATAATACAAATGTATGTAGTGTTTCAGTCATTAGGTCCATAATTTAAAATTATACGCCAACGACGCAATCATAAAATAATGAGGAACTTACGTAATTTCAAAACACCTCAAATATATACCTACTAGGAAAAAACTTTTATCTATGACTTGAATCTGTAACCACTGGAATCGTGCCAATGTGCTTTAACAAATAAACTACGGGCAGTCTAATCTAATTACGACGAAATTAACTTGTAAGTAAAACAAGAAATGCGTATCAAATTGCTTTATGTTTTGTCGTTTTTTTTTGTTTTAAATCACGATGTCAATAAAATAATTAAGTGTAATTACTAACCGACGTCCATCTCGCTCCAAATTTTTGTAATAACATACTTTTAGTTGCTAATAATTTATTAAACTAATTTATGTATAATTATGGTACTTAAGTAATTAAATCAATGTGTTTTCAAATTATGTACGTTCAAATAAAGAATGTTACATTGTCAAATCTTGTCAAACCATGAAAAAAATACAACCAAATAGCAGGTCCCTTACCATATCACATTTTCTCTCATAGAGAGCAGTGCAATCCAGCTAGTATGTTGTTAAATTTGTTTAATGGTTTTATGGATACCTATAAATACTATCATAAAACTATACGTAGCATTCAGCATGCGCCGCATCTACAGCATCTATAGACAGTAGGCCACTGATAGGTATATTATATTATTATATAGTAATTTGACTTTGGTTTCTGGGCATGCTCTGTACCTATAATATGTATAGACAACACGTCACTGGTATGCAGATAATGTGTTTAATTATTATTTATTTTACTAAATAACTGACTTGTTTCGCATTTCCTTGGTATCACTTCATTTTTAGTATTATTGGAATACACCTACACAATTTCATTAGATCGGATTAAGAATATATTCTAGACCACTTGATTAATATAATAATATTATAATCAGATAATATTAAAGGATTCGTCGATGTGATATTGTATTATTATGAAGTAACAACGTAAATCCGCTTACTATTAATCAGCATAAGCTGACATAATAATAAAACGCTAATCCGGCTTAACAATATAGCACAACACGTGTATAATACGTTCGGCTAATTCATGTGCGATTAATATAACGTATTATTAAAATTTAATCAAAATTCCATCCAGTAACTTCCGCGCTGTGCGTATATCCGTGGCTGATCTCCGTCTAATTAATTCTTCGTCGGTCACACAGCGACCTTCGCCATCAGACATACTCTATCCGGGCCCGGGAAACAATTATCCGTGACGTCACTCTCCCCACTAACCTGTCGTGTGGTATGCCAACTATTTTCAGGGAAACGAGATTAAAAAGACACGAACGAACTATATTCGCACTATGGTTATATCAATGACGAAAGATCTATTATTTTTTTTGTGAAAATTAGGAATAATACATAATAAATAATTAATGATGTAATAAGATACATATGAATGGTACACAATAATTATGGATCAAGTTGAATTTTCATAAAATTCGATTTTATTGTTTCAGTGGTTAGATAAAACAGATTTCTATATTATTCTGTGTTAATATCACAATCGTAGCTCTACAATTTTACGCATAAATGGCAAAACTAGTATTGATAAAACATCAAATTGAATGTGAATCATGTCCATTTTGACAGTTCCTTCAGTACTATAAAGAGGTATTTACTAACATTAATTTTCTAATACTAATAATGCCTGAATAAACTTTATGTTTCGACTATTTATTTTAATTGATCCATGTAGTATCACAATACGCTAAGTATATTATAATGAAAACATTCCTGAATTTTACAAAAGGAGTTTTAACTTTAGGTCCTAATATCTCAGGATTCATTTTGATGGACTTGATTCATAATTATTTTAAACCTCCCATATATCAAATAACATAATTATAATATATATGCAACTATAATAATGGTGAAAAATAAAATTGTAAGACATTATTTCAAATATCTAGCTTCTATAAAATCATCAGTAATAATATCGTCTTCTCAATTATTAATACTAAAACTAGATAACTTAATTTTCACTATTTTAAGATAGCTATTGAATATGATTTTACATTTCCTTCTCTACAAAATGATAAAATTAGGTAAGTCAGAAGTTAATGGAAACTGTATTAATTTTGTTTTTGAAAATATTAGATAACTTTAAAACCATAAATGCATTAAATAAATAAAATAATATATATAGAATATTTTTTCATACAATTGAACATTATTTAATTGTTCCTTATTAAACAAGCACAATTTTACATTTTTATTTCAAATAATAATTAAGTAAAGTTTTAATTTCATTTTCCTAACAATGACCAAATCAAAGTTATCTAGTTGTAGTATTGAGGTGACGATATAGTAGTATAATTGTTTCTTCTACTAATGCCATCCCCTATCGAAGCTCAGTAACTATCAAAGCAATCTTCTCTTAACTGTCTTCTACCCTGAATAGTTTAATGAAACTGCATATAACACATAATATCTTAATACAAGGCATTTCCATTAAAATGCAATTTCAACGAGGTCCTAAAGGTACTCTTAGTTATACTAGATCTTTATTTCTTCACTCAAATTACAGAGATTATGAATATAGGAAATATACTTGGAAAAGTGCGAGGGGTCTGCGGTTGATTTTGAAGTAAGTGGCACCTGCAATATGTTGTTAACTTCACCCCTGCCGCCACCTTAAAAATAAAAAAAATATTTTTTTTTCGAAATGGACCCTCCCCATACACCTTTTCTGTGTTTCTGTCTTTATAATAATAATATTATATTCTTGCAGTAGAATATACAAAAAACGGAGATCAAAGCTTTCGTACACTTTTTTTATTAATGTAAAAAGCTCATCTTTTCTTAATATAGTTTTCATAGTTTGGCCGCAATACCAAAGCATAGAAATTTAATTTGCACTGTCCTATTTCTCCATTAAATAGCACAAAGCACATGACGAGGCTGGCTTCTCGTATATCTAATGCAGACCTGTTAATGACGCAAACAACTTTTATTGGACTTCATACAGTTTTATATTATTTACGTATCTATATTATAATAATGAACAGACAGTTAAAATCGTGTTGATTTTGGTTAAGTAAAATGCATATTACACCATTAATTATTTTCACTGTTAATTCTTAATCGAAAACCATGATATTAGAAATTTAAAAGGTCTACTTTTAAGTTTTTTTATATTGTAAAATTTTAAAAATTATTTATTATTGCAAACAAACAGTTTCATAATAATATAGCGCTTGACGTACATGGATTTACTTGCACCAATAGTGTGTATTTTAAACTATAGCGATAATAACTGTTTACACGTAAAAGTGCTAATTGTCTCGCATATCTCATTCTTCAAGAGTAAGCGAGAAACGATGTTGTCATTTTACGGTACTATTTGACAGATCGTGAAAATCGATTAACCCCAAAATGATTCTCTGCGCGGTGTATTTTGTTTCTTTACCGGCAGATTCATCACTATCGCTCTAATGTGCAGGCGCAGATATCGCACAGTCCAATTTTGAAATGCGTGAAAATTCAGAAGCTTCTAAACTTGTTTTAATCTTGCAATTTGCACGATAATACGTGTTTACATATGGTGTATTTTTTTTGTTATGGACGCAATAATACGCACTGCCAGCAGTAAATTCATGCACGTGTAAACGGAGTATTATATTACATTTATAATTATATAGAGAAACAATAATAATTATAATAGAGTTAAACAAAATAAGTGACAAAATATATAAAATTAAACGATATAATTACTAATATTACGAGGAAGGGTGGATAATGCGAGTTTGATGCTTTGGAGTGTTCATTTTGTTTTAGTGAGAGGCACGGGTGAATTAACTTAAGATTATTATAAGTAGTTAAAATTTAGTTCTAAGTAACGTTTGATTGTCGTGAGATATTTTAATGTCAACGAGAGATTGATTCATCCTGGACACATTAATAGAATTATTATACGACATTTTTCTTATTATTTTACTATTAGGGGGTTGAGGTTGTTAAATTAGGTGAAGGTTATTTGTCACGGGCACTTTGATTAAATTTTGTCTTAGTAAACTCAATCATAACACACTTGAGTGCATCGCGACCTCAGTCTTGGACATCTTCTCCTGAGACATTTCCAGGCGTTAACAACTGCTGATGCTTCACATCCAAATGTAGGGCCTCGTTATACGCTCGATTAAGACCGAGCATGGTGAGGGGCGGATTGGTTTGGAGGGACATATTAGGTATTCATCGGGATCTTTTGACTGAGGAACATGATTAAGATGATTCTCTATTTTATTTTAATGAATAATATAATTATATATTATTTTAGGCTATAACGCCTACTCTCTATTCTTAACACGCATAAGATAACGCTCGCTATGTAATGCTTAAGTTGTATTAACTCGTAAAATAAATCGATGACATCCATGTTATTTTTTTTTATTTTTATCTAAAAATTGTACATGACAAATTTATTAGTGACGTAAGTTCAATAACAAAAATGTTAGTTTTTTTTAAGATAGTTGTCTGAAGACCTAATTTATCGAAAGTACCCTTAAAATGTATTAGAATAGTATACTATTTATTAATGGATAATCATCATCATCGTAAGGGACGCGACAACTCGGTGTGGGTCCTGACCTCCTCCAACAGCTCCCTCCACCTGTCCCTATCCAGTGTGGCCGCTTTCCAATTCGGTACCCCCAGAATATGGCAGTCACTGGCAGCTCCATCCATCCATCGAATCTTCGGACTCTTCTTCTACGCCCTATTGGATTGCTGGACATCACTCTCTTTGACGGTTCATTGTAATTCATACGGTGCACATGACCTAGCCATCGCAGTCTCCCAATCTTAATTGATTGAACTGCGCTGCAATCTTCGTACAGCCCGTAGAGCTCAGCATTATATCTTCTCCTCCAATTGGTGCCGTCCCTGATCGGTCCTTATATACGGCGGAGAATTTTTCTTTCAAAGATGTTCTGGGGTCGTTATTAATGGATAATATTTTGTCATAATAATAATATTATTAAGCTCACTCAAGAGGAAGTTTTCAACAACTAAATTGATCAAAGACTACAGATTTTTTTCGTCTGATAAATTCTTCAAATGTGTACCTACCTTACAACTTTGTAAACTTACTTTGGCATGTTACGAGTTTGCGCCAACATCAATTATTTTAGTGAGTATTCTGCATTGCAGATAGTCTAATCTATGTACGAGGAAACATAATATTATATTTTTTTCTTTTATACTTACATATTATTTAAATTTTGTACAAACAATAATTTCTCTCAGATGGGTGATAATCTCTTTTATTTTGTTAACACTGTCAATTCATAGTGGAACTGCATTGTATTGTTGTTTTTTTTTTTTTTTTTTTGTAGTACTTATTCCACTTTTAATCAATAAATTAGGACCGGTTTCGTCCCCCTTATGTCACATTTTAACTGAATATTATTATTCGACTAAATATTAATAATTTTCACTTGAAAATGTCTCTCTGAGGCGGACGAAACCGGTCCTAATTTTTTGATTAAAAATGGAATAAGTAATATTAAAAAAATCGCGTTTTATTAAATTAAACAACAATGGGTCATCATAATATTATGTATGACCAGTTTGATATTACTAGATATACTTAATATACACAATTATATTAGATCTATATTTCAATTAACTATTTTTTTTATTCAACGAAAATTCACAAGATTAAAGAATGTAGCATTCTTATTATTGAACATAATTAATTTTGAAAACACTTCTGAGAAAATATATTATAACCAATAGATTTTTTTTTTGAAAAAAGTTAGACACCCAGCAGGAATCGAACCTGCATCTCTCGGGTTTCACGCCCATGCACATATATTACTATGCTATAGGTGCTATACTTAATTGCGACACATTTTAACTAATGGATCTTAATACCCTCTGAAGCGCTTTCCAAATTGAGTTACTATTATTGGCGATCGGCTCATAACTTTAATTACTAACCGACGTCATGGATTACTCAAAAAAAAATTTGTTGTAACTTACTTGAACTTGCTAATAAATTTGAATAAACTATTTTTAATAATACTTAGGTACTTTGATTTAAAATACAAAAGCCGATCGCCACTAGTAACTCAATTTGGAAAGCGATTCAGAGAGTATCAAGAGCCATTAGTTCAAATGTGTCGCAATTAACTATGGCGCCTATAGCATAGTGGTTTATGTGCATGGACGCGAAACCCGAGAGATGCAGGTTCGATTCCCTGCTGGGTGCCTTTCTTTTTTCAAGAAGATTTTTTCTATTGGTTATAATATATTTTCTCAGAAGTTTTTTTTTAAATTACGTATGTTATATCGATATATATTGTCGGCTCTCGGCATCACATTATGAAGCATTGAAAGCGGCCTCCTTTTTAGTAATAGCCAAGTAATATGCGACCATTTACCATATTGAATAAATAGTAATTTTTATTATTCAGGAAAAACACAAAAAAATAAAATTCTCCTTGTAAAATAGCGCCGCATGCGGCTTTTTTTTACTATTAGTGCAAATGCGAATGTGTGGTACTAATGCTCATGTACGCGTGTGAAACATGCACTTTTAATTAAAGAAATCCAAAAATTGCAAGTATCGCGTGACATGGAAATGTGCATGTTGGACATAACGTATATTTCATAAGAAACCAATAGATAAGGAAACAGGCAAAAATACACAATGTTCTAAAAGTCGCTAAATATATGAAATGGCAACGGGCTGGGCAAACGCCGTTATACAGTGGTACCCAAGGGGCACTAAATGTCTACAGAAATCCCCTAAAACCCACTGGATACACTAACTCATAAAGTTCGGTGTATGTACGTAGCTGCAAAGATCTTGGGACCGAGACGAGTGGAGAGTGACAGGAAAGACTTTCATACAGGAGTGGATGATGATGATGCCAATCTGTACTGAATAGAATTATGAAAACTACGCATATTTGCAATAACTAAACTTAAAATAAACCAGAAATCTAAAAATAACATTGAAAAAATAACTATAAAAATACAATTCAATATTCTTAACTAGATTAGAACAGTATTCAGTATCTTTTACGTACTGGTTGTATGTTTATTAGCCTAGTTAAATCCGCTGAAAAATAAAATTTAACAAAAGCTTTTAATAACAATCAAACCTCTTGTCGCATTGTTCAAAAAGCCCAAAATAAATATTTATTAACAGAATAAATCTCCGGTTATTTTAAAAGCTCTTGGCTGTAGTGCTGGAAAATAGAACTTAACTTTATTATTTACTTTTGGCCTTGTAACAAGAATGTATGTCAAATTTCAAAACCCATAAGGGAATACATAACATATTGACATAAGCAAAATAATATTCCAGTGAATAAATAGATACGTTAAACCGTTGAATTCCTAGTTTCATGTTAATTTTATTTTAATATTTGAGAAATTCGATTTGTTTTCTGACGATAAATTTATTTATAATCTTGTTTACTAATTAAATTGAAGAATCGTCTAGTGCTATCATTTGCGCCACATGCAATACGAGATCAGCAGCACGTAGATCATTATTGTAACAGCGCTTCAAGAGTGTCATAATTTCACATTTTTATATTCATACTTTATTATACGATGCAAAGTTCGTACCCCCGCAACTAAATCGCCACTAGTCCGAAATTACATATTATGTTCAGTTAATACCTGCGTTTCATAGGTTATCGTTTATAGTATATGTAGCAAAAATTTCTCTAAGTCATCTCTAAGTCATCAAAATATGAATGTCAATATTTCGAAAACACAGTACAAAATGTGAAAAGTAAAATCTTTTCGGGAAGTTTATTTTCTCTGTTTGAAGTTTTTGGATGATGGCAGTTTAGTTGGGGGAGGGGTTTGCGACTTATGAAATATTTTAAGTAAACTTTATTTTGTAACCTATATGATATCTGCAATATGGTCACATTAATATTTTAAATAAAAATAAAGAAACATTGTATTAGGTAATTAATTACCATAAAAAATAATTAAGTATTTATTCCACATAATCTAATAATGATCAGGACCGGTATTGTTAGATTCAATGGGCTTATGTCAACTGATACAAATTATACAATCGTACATATATTTATATCAATAAACACAACGGCCCACATGCTCAGCGTAGGTCAAAATGGAGCTTTTATGATATTTTCAGAGCATAACCCTGGACATTCTTTAAACGTTGTAGATAATCTATTTATATAATTTTGAAGCCTCATTATCCTTTATATTTATTTTAAACATTTTATGACTGCATAAAGTATTTTTGTAACATAAAATAGTATTCTTTTAAACCTCTTGTTCTAATGTTTTAGAATATAGTCATATTTCAGTACATCCATGTGCAGTGGTATTAAGATTTTTTAGATTTAATAATTTTTAAACGCATTTACTTATTATTATCTATTAGTAAAATTAATATTAACATTATATAGTGACATATTTACGATAAAAAATATCTTTTATAATCTTTGTGATCCCAAATTTGACAGGAATTATGCATTTTATTATTTAAAAAATGGGCACGATTAAGACATTTGAAGATAATTCTAAAGATACTAATTATAAGCTATGTCTTTCACCATTCAAATGTAATAAACATCCTACGAATAATGACGATAGGAGAGATAAGAGGTTTTTACTTATTAAATGTTTATATAGAATAGATTATATAATTACATAAAGAATTAACATATTATAATAATATGTACATAATAAAAGGCCAAAATAAAATAATAACCAACGTTGTAAAATTAATAATATTAGGTTATAATAACATATTATTTTTAAAACTGTAAATAACCTAGGTGTCACCAGAATATGAAATATCGGTACTGTTCGGTTATCAGGAATACAGCGGAAAACACATTTTGGAAATACCCGATGTACTGGATTATTTGTTAGTTTGGGTTAGTTTAGATTAGGTTCGGTTGGGTTAGGTTAGGTTAGGTTAACCTAACAAATAATCCAGTTTATCGGCTATTTTCAAAATGTGTTTTCCGCTGTATTCCTGATAACCGAACAGTACCGATATATCTCCTTCAGTCCCCCGGATAAAAGAGTATCCAAAACAGCGACTGCATTATTTCTTTTTAATTCTTTACTTTTTCGCTATCTCATATATTCTATTGAACATCACTCACTTGTTTTAACAGTCAATCAGTCAAAGACTGATTTCAGCCAGTATTTAAAGCATGGAGTCTCTAGGGCCATAATAATATGTCTATATACTCAAAAGACAGACGATTTAATTTGGTGACAGATAATTATAATTTGTGGCTTCATTGGCTTCAACGAAACGAGCTGCTAAACTTAATGATTCAACTGATTTATGATATTCACGAAATATGCCAAGAGTCTAGATAGGGCCTTTCACTTATCACTCTATTTGCTTCCGTGTACTTTTATTTTACAACGTTTTTATTAGGTCGTATTCAGGGAACTCAGAAATAATGGGAACTGAAATACACAACGGGTAAGGCGATAGCAGGTAACCGACTCGAGTAAGGATGAATCCGGGTTAAACTTACACACGTGTCTAGAATACGTTTAACGTCGACTACTTAAAACTGCTCTCGGTTTATGCATTTACGCTCTTTTAATGTTGGTGTATTACACACACTATTGCACGTGCATAATGCGTGCTTCATTTTCGTAGGACACTCACACATTCAAAAGCCTGCTTCACCATGCGGCGTATTGAATATAGCCTATTGGTATTCTATTTATTATCTGTTCTGTGGTCGTATTCTTGTTTGTCCGGTGGTTGTTTATCCAGTACAAATCTTGCAATCGATTTTTAACTAACTTACCGACAAACTAGATATTTGAAACTTTTGGAATATATCAGAACACGATGCCAATGCATTCTTTTAATACTTTCAGACATCTTTAAGCAGAATTGAATTCACTTTCAGTTAATTCTGTTTTGTATGAAAAGTTATTTCGGAAGAAATCCGTAAAAAGTAAAACACTATTAATGGTTGCTAGGGGTCTGGGGTTCTAGTAACTAAATTATTAATATATACGAGCGTTACTATGGAGATCAATATGAAATGTCAAAATGACATTTCAGTATTTTATGTCTATTCAGTATTTCTATCAAGTACACATTTTTTTGATCGTTTGAGCTTGTCAAGTCAAGTTTATATGATTCAACAGAAAATTTAAAAACGTTGTATATAAAAAGTTCTTTTTATCTTGTAATTGTTTTTTATTTTATTATTATATTATTTACTCCTATAATCCCGTATTCCTTATTTGAAAATTTTTAACTCTTACTTTATGTCATGTCATGAACACTGTGACTTTTTTATTTGTCATGTTTATTATATGTAAAACAAATAAATTTGAATTAATAGGAAGGTTTTTTATTTATTTATTACATAGAAACACTTAGGGCGCACGTTGGTCGCCAGTTATAGTATGTTATTGATACCACACTTATCACTAGATACGAATCTTGATAGTGTTAGGTACTTACTCTCAAAATAGATGACCTGTGTGATCAAATGGGTCAGAGCTTATCAGACTAAATTGACTGGCTGTAAGACTGTAAGAGATTTCAATTACGGAGTTAACATGAAAGTTAAATCCTTATCATTCTACATAGCGCTTGCGGTGTCCAGTTAATGGGCCGCGCCATATATGGGTCTTTTTAGAAGTCACGCCGGTACAAATTGAAATTGAAGCGCCTAGTTTCAAAATCCCCTAAAACGAGTTTAGGTAGTTCTGAGAAAAATGATTAAAACGCATATCTATTAAATCTGTGAACTTTATCTATTTATTTTTTAATTCGTACATTCTAAGGAGTATTTTTGCTTATCCATTTTAGGGGTATTTGGAAAGCACACCCAACCATTTAAGCGGGTTTTGAAATTTACCCGAATTTTTGATCATAATATTATTCGAAAAGGGCGTAACCCTCGATTTTTCTAAAAGAAGTGCTTTTATTAGATATTAACAATGTATACAACTAAATACACGTTCTATAAAAAGGAAGTAAGCCGCAAATGCCGAATTATTATCTAAATTCAGGTTTAAATTGAGATTCATTAATCTTTAATTTATGGAAAAAAGCATTTATCCTCAATTTAATTTTTTTTTCTGTAATAACTTCTTTAATCATTATTAGATCAAAAATATATTGCACCAAATCATCAATCATAATACACCTAATGTCTGTGCATATTTAAAAAAAATATTAAACTAAAATCACGCAAAAAAACCTTTTTTGCCTCTCCTGTAAAATTTTTACTGTGAGGGTTACGCCCTTTTTCCTAAACACGGTCGTATGTATTGACGGGTTTTGGCGTTTTTTAAAGTTCAATCATTGGCCACTATATAGGTAACAAAAATATCCATATAAATACATAAGTAATCTAACTTAAAAAAATCAAAAACCGTTTTAGGGGGATTTGAAATTAGGCGCTTCAATTAAATTTTATAGAATACATGAGTACTAGGTACATTTTGTGTTTTATTTTAATAGTATAATACAATGTTTTTCCACAGTTTAACATAGTCAAAATAAGACGTCGTATTAATCTTGCATCAATAACTTCACTCATAACCTTTTATCACGTTAGCATAAAATAAATGTTGTTATATCCTACATACGTTTGGTGAAGCATGCTAGCAAAAACGTATGCTTCCATTATTTCAGACAATAAAATTCGGTTAGCGTTTGGAAATGTTTCAAGACATAAACAAGCTACTGAGTTGAACATTGGACCAACATCATAATTTTCCATTTGCATTCTATTAAAACGCTGAATATTCCACTACCGTCATAGTATCGCGAGATTTATACATTACGCCTAACTGATTTTATTGGCATGAAATACTACGTGATATTAAGCCAATTTGAAGTACCTTTTCATACTATTAACGTAAAATAGGCCATTTTTACTCACATAAATAATTTGTTTTATTTATAAACAAGATGGAAAACTAATCCAAAGTATGTACGAAAAAATATTAATATTAATTATTAAATTTTAATATATTATTTAAATAAATTTCTTACCATCGAATAGAAGTTACTGCTGTATGCTCACAATAATGTGAGGATATGAAGAAGACATTGGAGATGACATTAATTGTTTCAAACATATAATATTATATCCTTTGAGTTTGGAAATATTAATTAAAAAATCCATAATATACCAATAATTAGGTAAGTACCTATATTGATAAAAGAATATATATAATATAATGTTTTTTAACGTGGATTAAACCACATTCAAATTTTTCAACAAGAACCAAACCTTGAAAAATGGTTAAAACCAGAGATGAAAAAATAACCAAAACCAAACCCTTAAGATTCCTTTAATTATTCCGGAGACTTGATACTAAATCTTGAGAACACCAAATGAAACTCCTTAAGAATTACAAAGTTGCATTGTTGTATTTTTTTGCAATAAATCATTCGTGCTGAATTCAGTTATTAAAAATAGAGTAATTAATAATGTTACTATACATACCTACGGTGGCCGAGAGGCTTAAGCGTCGGCTTAAAATTTTGTGGGTCCCAGATTCGAATCCTGGGTCTGGCAAATACACATATTGTTTTTTTAATTTTTGTTTGGAGTCAGATTATGGACTTAATAGGTTGAGAAAGTGGCCAATATCCATTAATATAACCTGTTAATACAACTTTCACTCTGTGGAGGTCCATAATATGATACTATCAGGATCGGACATAATGAAAAGAATACAATTTAACGTAATATTTTATTTAAAGAAGTATTAATGTAGTTGAATGTCCACAAATTATAGTGCCCATATGCTCCGCCTCGTAATGATATCTTGAAAGAATAGTAAAAACATCCATTTTGTGTTTTAAAATATAATATCTATAATATACCTAGATTCAGTTTCGTCGATTAGTTATTTATTTAATTATTTATCTTATATCAATTCAAACGCCGATATTTACTATAGATGATAGATCTTTTGTTGTTCGGTGTGTAAATCCAACATCTGTTAATTGTATGCAGAAGGCTGCATCGTGTGTGTGATATTATATGTTCGGGGCACAATAGAAATAAGACACAGTGATGTATTTTCTTGGGTTTATATTGTAGCACTACATTTTAGATTATAGATGTTTGATGCACAGCATTAAAGAATAGTGACACGTTTGTATTGATGTTATGTTACGTAAGATTTACATTATGATTTTGATTGAATTGGATATTCACTGAGTTGCGAGTGAATATTTGACTGTACTATCCTAGTCCGAAAATACAACTGATGTGTTAACTCTCATTTCCGCTAAGTATTATTGTCTGCGCTATACAAATGACCACAGACAATAATACGTCGGTTGTAGAGTTGGGTAAATCTCTACATAACGATATGACTAAATTTACGTGACTAATAATAAATAGGAAATGTTCCTTTTTTTTGAAATTTACATTTTTTCATTATTTTTAGAATGCATATGGTGTATTAAAAATAATATACGAATTTCCTTTAAATACTCGACGAGGATACAGCAAACAATATTAAAGTACCAATTTTAAAATAAGAATACCAGTCAGCATTGAAATATTTTAAAATATATTATGAAATTCTCCCATTCAATTTTCAAAATATTCATTCCAACGTAAAAAAAAAAATGTCAAAGTAAAATAAAGAGAATTTGTTCAAATTTTCGAAGAAGGAAATAACAAAAAGTCGGTCCAAAATATGAATGGATAAAATACACACAAAAAAATAAGAATAAGAAAAAACAAGAAAATTTGGAAGATTATTTCGTCGGGAGAGAGGTTTTGTGGCTTTTTAATTTTGAATGTAATTTTTTATTTATGTAAAAATGTCGTATTTTAAAAAGCAAATAGGAAAGAGATTAAATTTTTCCCTTTCTTATTATTCCGTATTCCTCTTTTCATGCAAAGCTATGTCAAGAACTATATTTTTTTTATAATTTAGCGTTGTTCCACTTCCGCTCTTGCAGAGGAAAACGGGCATGAAAAATGTATTTCCTTAAAAAAGATATTTCACAAAGCGATACTGCTAAAGTGAGGGTATTTCAATGGACACTCAATATTTTGCATATCAATATAAGTAATATTATTTATAATAAACATTTTACCATATTACTATTAAATTATAATAGTATTTTTTACAATTATTTTTTGCTAGAAAAACATGTTTTTAAGACATTAAAAACAGTATGTAATATTTCTGGTTTTATTATTAGTTTAAGAGTGGTTTCATCATTAAGGGTGGGAGTGGAGTTTTTAACAAAATCAACAACACAAACATAGACCCCTCCAAACCAACCCACCCCACGTCATACTCGGTCTTAATCAAGCGTATCACGAGGTCCTACGTTTGGATGTGATGCATCAGCAGTTTTTACGCCTGAGAATATCTCGGAAGCAGATGCCCAAGACTGAGATCGCCACGCCCTCAATTGATCATTGAACTAGGCTTTTTTGGAAACTTCGATTTTCATGTAGTTTTATATTTTTAATAACAAACCAACCTTTGATATAAATAAAAATTGTTTTAAATTATATTATCTAGAACAGCGCTGTCCAACTTCTTTTAGGCCGCGGGCCATTTTTTCTTTAGCAAACATTACGGGGCCAAAAAGGATATATAAATGAAAAGTCAGTTAATGTCAATTTAAACGTTATTTTTTATACAAAAAAAAAAAATCAAAAATCACAGATAAGAACTAAAAATAATAAAAACAATAATATTATTAAGTTATTTAATTTTTTTTTTGAAAAAAATTGTATTCATTATAAATTAATTACCTTTACAAAGCAAAGATTATACTTATACGTACGATTTATTTAATGGGAGCATTGTGGCCTTAGTTGTTGAGCAACAATTTTTTTTATGTTAATATCAACATTTGTTGTGGCAAGTCTAATTATATTTTAAAACGTGGAGTCCTTCAAACTATTTATATTTATTTTGATTTTATGTATTTCATGTCAGAGAAGGCACACTCGCAGATATATGTACTTCCGAACATAGAAATGATTTGAAGTCCAAAATCTCTCATTTTTGAGTATTTTTCTACATCCAAAAGTTTGAACACTTCTATTCCAGTTGCTTCAGTAGACTAAATTCTCATCAACAAAATGATGTTTTTTTCAAACTAGAAAAATTAAGCAGTATATTTCTTTGTTTGGAAAAAGTATTTTTAATATTTAGTATTATAATGAAATGTTTTCATATTTTAATGTATGACGGGTAATTCTCTCCCCAATGTTTGATGAAAAATTTGCTGTACAGCTCGCGGGCCGCCATTTGGACAGCGCTGAATTTTTGTTTAAATATAAAAAAATGCGTTAAGACTATGGATTTTTGGAAAACTCCTACGTAACCTTATAAAGTGTGGCTCTCGTAGTAAGTGTGTGAGGCGCTGGCATTTCATTTGGCGGCTCTGGTTTCGATTCACGATGAAGTCACAATATATTTGTTATTTTCTCAAAGTCTGGGTGTTTGAGATCGTTTCACTTATATTACTAACCGTACTACTGTTTCACTACACCACTCTCATTGGACAACATGGCCTGTTATAGTATTAAAAATAATATAAAGTAAAACACCAATTTAACTACATTTCAACGATAAAGGTGTTCATTAAATATGATATAGGTAGTAATAGGTACTAATAAAAATCTGACTTCTAAAAAAACGTATATTTTATATAATTGTATTTTATTGAAAATGAGTAAGTTTATTTTTTATGAAAAACAAATTTTAAAAAATTAATGTTTTTCGATAGGTACTTGTTATATTATATGAAAGATGTAAATTATCGAAAAAATCTATAAAACTACAGTTTTCAAATTCGCTCATAAGTGCATTACTATCACCCTAAAGACCCGCTGTATATAACGACAACTAAATATAACCATACATTTTTTAATGTAGCAGGCTAGGTATACATTCCACGGATGGTTCGGACATGGCGATATTATGCGATGAAAAGGATGTATTTTATGCCTAAACTACCGAATTACTCGTACCGATTTTTTAAGGTATACTGTGTAACCCGCGATAGCTGAACGGGTAACGCGTCATCCTGTAATTTCACAGGTTCCGGAATCAAATCCTGGGACTGGCGCAAAAAAGTACAAGTTTCTTTTTAATACATGTTTGAACTTAAAGTATGGATCTAATAAATATATGTTGAGCAAGTGGTTAATATACATTTCTCGTAAAAACTAAAAACTATTAATACAACTTCCACTCTCTAGAGGTCCATATTATTATGATCTTAATTAGGATCAGACATGGATAAAAAAAATTGAATTATTTTGAGCATCCTTGCTATATTAATATTAGCAACAGATCTGACATCTCTTTTTTGACATACTTCCGTCGCGCTTATATAATTTTCTTTTGTCAAAGTTGAATTTCGCTCCGAAACTTTTTTAATTGTGCCATTTAATTAATTGTGTATAAAAAGAAAAGCGAGTACAACAAGACTCTTCTGTTACTTTAACCCTGTGTAGTTAACAAAATATTTTAACATAATCTGCTTTGAAAATACTAAAGTGTTCATGTTAAGATAAAAATATTGCTGTATTATAAAATACAAAATCATTTGATTTTATAATATTTGTAATTCATCATTCAATTCATTAGCACATTACAGTCTCTAGGGGCATGCTATTCAATCTTTTTTCTAACGTGGCGCATTTGTATCTCCGCAAAATTCTTTCAGTGGATATATTTTATACACAAGGTGGCTAAAGTGATAAATATTATCACTTTATTATATTTATGTATTGAAGCGTTTGATTGTTACAATAAGTTAACCATATAAACTACCAACACTATCTATCTCGCTCTAAATTAACACACCTAAGAGAGGGGCTGTTAAAACATACCACTTTAGGCAGTTTAGACTAGTAATTTTTAATCTATTTTGGTTAGAGGTACCCTTAAAGCAATTTCTTTAAATCTCGAAGAACTCCTGTCTTGATGACATATATTAAGATTCAGAGGTATAAATTAGTAAATTATGACATACTTGAGCAAAGTGACATATTTAAGGTTAAGTGTTGCATCAAACTCTGTGTAATTATATAACGTTCTGCATTTTATTCATTTATTTTACGTTTAGGTGGTAGAACTTTATTTTAACTCCAACGTTTTATTAAAACCAGTATTTCTGCATTATTATATTTTTGAAATGGATGCATGTAAACAATTTTATCATACTCTCAAAATATTATGTATTAGTCGCATTCCTCCCTTAAATTTCTGCCACATTATAATGTTATACAAAATATTTATTTCCTGCATCCATTCAGATACACGAGTTATATATAACACGTGGAATCTAATTTAACAGTTTGCTTTAACTATAATGTTAGCTTAAATAACCATACATAGTAGGTGGTGACACTTAAATTCTTCCATTGATTATTGCTGCAAAATTTCCTAGTGGACCTCTCTATATGAACTTCTTTAACACGATATCAAAATCTTGAACTTCCATGTTAATTTCTGTACCTCAGAGGCAGACGGATGCAACTCCATTTTTGGGGAAAATGAATTTTTTTTAAGAATCGTCATGCTAAAGGCTTTATCTATTAGTGACAGAGAGATGAAAGTCCGAGTCCAAGACATGCATAGCATCAAGATGCAAATGCCATACCTACCTTAGAAGCAGAAGGATGCAAATCCAATAATCTACTAAGATAAAATTCTCTCAAACCGTCTGCAATATGTACTAGACGAGAACCAGCCAGGAGAACGAGCTTTAGAGGAGGATACAGCACTATGGACCATATTATCCAAGTCATCAGAGAAATCAGAGCGGTAACAGGAATACAAGTTGCCGCTATCCATGGGTTTTATATACTATGAGAAAGCGTTCGATTCCATAAATAAATTTTCAATACTCGATGCACTCAGAAATCAAGGAATCCCCAGGCGCTATATAAATATTTTCAATAAAATATACAGTAGCGCAACAACATCTCCATAAACCATCGCGCATTTTCTATCAGCAAAGGAGTCCAACAAGGTGATACAATCTCACCTAAACTATTTACAGCTACATTTGAAGACTTATTTAGACAACTTGACTGGAATGACACGGATCCCCATAAATGGAGAATACGTGAGTCACCTACGCTTTGCCGATAACAATAAATAGTAGTTTTCAAGACTCAGAAGGCCTCCAAAGCAGAATGCAGTAACTCGCTGGAGTAAGCAACAAAGTAGGCTTGAAAATAAATGTATCAAAGAATAAAGTCATGTGCAACTGCTTTGCGGGCCAAAAAGAGATCCTCATCAATGGCATTCAGCTCGAACAGGTGAAAAACTACATCTATCTGGCACAATAAGTGTCTATAGATGGATGTATATTTGATGAAATTATTCGCAGAGTAAAGCTAGGCTGGAGTGCCTTTGGCCGCCTGAATAATTTCTTCGAAAATTCCTAAAGTGCAAAGTGTTCAACCAGTGTGTACTTCCCGTATGCGTGTGAAACATTGAGCCTAAGTAAAAGAGAGATCCAGAAACTTAGAGTCGCACAACGTGGTATGGAAAGGTGCATGCTGGGCATAACGCAGAAGGACAAAAAAAGGAATGAGTGGATAAGGGAACAGACAAGGATTAATGATGTGATAGAGTTTGCTAAAAACCTCAAATGGAAATGGGCTGGAACATGGCTCGAAGAAAGGACAATCGTTGGACAAATTTAGTCATCCAGTGGTATCCAAGAGGTAAATAACATCCGCAAGGTAGACCTAGAAGCCGCTGGATCGATGAAATGATAAAGTTCTGCGAAAAAATTTGGAAACGCAACGCACAGGAACGAGAGAAGTGGAATAAGCTTGGAGATTAGCGAGGCCTTCATCCAGCAGTGAATAGATTAAGGCTGGTGATCATGGTGATGACATAATAAAAATTTAAAAAAAAAATGTGTTTTGCTTTGTTATATTTATACCTATAAATTTTTTTTACTTATAAATTGTTTTATTTTGGCTAGGTAAATAAGATACAAATCCACATTAACAAAATATCTTTAGAGGCAGAAGGATGCAAATTCACACTACGTTTTTTATTTTATTTTTTTTAGATATAAAATTGTATTATATTTATTCCTTTCATACATATTCCAGAAGTACTTTAATTGAATTAGAATAAAAAAATAATGATCATTCTATGTATATATTTTCTTAGAAGTTATGAGTATTCGTTTAAAATAAAAATTGTTTTTTGGCTCTCCTGAACAATTGGGTATTTGGATTTGCATCCGTCTGCCTCTGAGGTACAGATTTTTTTAATACTCTATTACCAAAAACTTTATGCAAATTCTCACAGAGCCATGGCACTGTTCGCAGAGTCCTAGGGCTCCGCACAACCCCAATTAGAAATCATCACTATAAGTGTTCATCACGTATAACTTTTTCTACACTTTAAAAGTAGCAATTGCCACATATTTTTATATAGTTTGATTTATAAATGATAAATACATTTTAGAAAACATCATCAAATAAACGTTAAATCAGTTTGAACCAAGAATTGTTCCCGCTGCATTATAATCCCTTCATCGTTTCATGCAAGAACGTAGGGTGACTTCGTTGGGTAAATCATGTCTCAAAAGAGTTGAGACCAAAAGACAAATTAATGGTAACGGTAGGTCTAGACTGCGATGGATTAACTGTAAAAAAACCCACAATATTTGAAAATAACCTAATATTTACATTTACGGTAAACAGATAGGAATAGAAAATTTTATAGAGCCTGCCAAGACCCTCATTTAGTTATATGATGATGATGATGACGATGACACGTTAAATCTCCCTAAAAAATCTTTTAAAATATTGCATCATGAACTTCTATGCTGTTAATAAATATATATCGAAACACATATTTTATCAGTATTTATGTTACCCACTATGTTTATAATATCATCCCTATCATTTAAAAAATGTATTATAATAAATTACTTACTGTAGAACTATTTTATTTAGACAAACATATTATTATGCAATGAAAACTTTAAACTTTTGAGACATAAGTTTTTCTGCAGGCAAATAAAAGCTCATCTCCACAAAAGCTAATCTATCGTTACATTAAGCTCGGCCTGCCTACTTGCAAGTGATGAGAATGCGCTGGATCTGCTAAATATATGACATTTTTATTGAAAATATTTAAATGTACATAGCCGGAAGGCTTGCACCAATGTACCATTAAATTCGAGGTGAATACTCTCTCTCATATTTTAATAGAAATCCCTATCTAAAGTTTATACTATATAAATTCAAAAAATACAGTCAGTTATTAATATATTATAATATTTATGTATCAAAATGCATGTATATATCCATATCTAATTTAATTACAATATTTGAGTATGTTAAAATCAAAAAGGCTTCTCTCCTCCATCAATTGAGATAATATGCGCATAAAAATAAGATAGGTGTTTAGGTATATTATAAGTTATATTATATGTTATTCTATTAAGAGTAAACTGAGCTACTTTGACCATTATTTTAATAAAAATTAACTTTATTATTTCTGAACATACATCATTTTGAAAAACAGTTTCTGGAACCCGGGAGATGCAGGGTTCGATTCCCTGCCGGGGTGGCTTACTTTTTTCAAAAAAAGATTTTTTTTATTGGTTATAATATATTTTCTCAGAAAGCGTTTTTCAAAATTATGTATGTTTAATAATTAGAATGGTACATTCTTAAATCTTGTGAATTATTCGTTGAATAAAATTAATAGTTAATTATTTCTGTATAATTTAAACATTTCAGAGAGTGACTATATTGTACATTTCATATATTAAGAGATGCTTTTTGCTTAAAACCTACCCAAAATATTAGACCATCTTTTAAATACTTTAAAACTTCTCTATATACTATAATAGATCAGGTACAAAATGTGCAGATATTTCCAATATAAATACTAACACTTAAAACTGTTACAAATATATTCTGTTAGTAATTTATAATTTTATTAAAAAATACTCCGTCCATACCACTTGCACCTTAATTTAAACATTCAAATAAATACACAATAGTAGCATTATTATATTATTTGGTGAAAATTCTGGTTATGAAGTCCCAGGTAGAAAAAACTGACTGATTCAAGAATCAAAGTAAATGATTTAATTTCAGCACTCCATCACTGTCCGGAGTGGCGACAAATAATAAAAATCATCACCATAGTGAATGTAAGACTCCCTTTACTTAGGTATGACAAACTCTTTAAATAGTATGAGATCAAAGCTGCAAATAAATATGGTTCAGATATCAATTTGTTTCTTATCATTTCGATATTTCATTGGCGATAGAGGCAAAAACAAATCTGAGCAAATCAGGTTGGTAATAACAATAGGTTATACGGAAAAAGAAGTAGGTAATGAAACAAATAAATTTATCGGTAGAGTAAAGGAGCGAGATTGCGCTCGCCCTAAGGGACCGGATAAAAGTGCCACTTAAAGAACAAATGTGACCGGGGATAATTCTGCAAGAAAGCTTCTTTTTTCTTCTTTCCAGATACAATTTTGAAATGGAAAAACAGCAACAAGAGCTTTTCGCGAATACGGAATCGTTTTTCCAGACGCCACTCGAGAATATCGGATTTTAAAATTTTCATTTGTTTCAAAAACAAATATGAATTAAATAAGTCTCGAGCAATATAAATGAGTTTAGTAGATAACGAGCCTTGTCAAATTTTACTTATATTTATATTCTTCATCATCAGTTTTTATCAACTTTTAGAGGAAGGTCTCGTTTCCACGTAGATTGGATCATTTTATATACACCATGGATCTTTTTCTATACTACCCATTTTAATGCCATAAATTAATACTGTAGTGTGAATACCCTACCATCCAGCATAACTTGGCAGGAAACCATAAATTTATAACTACAATGTATCTTGCACCATAATATTGTTAAAATCGCAAAACAAGCGATTTATGTGAATCAATCAAATTTCAACAGAAAGCTAATTTAGCAAAATAATGTAATAATTCAATTAATCAAAAATATCGCAAATTAAAAAATATTGCTATATAGGTTTACCATGATATGCACAAAAGTTGTTTGTATGAAAATCAATCTTGCGCAAATATTAAACTGCATAATTGTTCAAATTAATATCAACTCTTTATAATTTACGAAATGAATCATGCATTGCACAATAAACCAATAAACATGATTATCAAAAATATTCAAGTAGTTGATAGCAGCATTTTCTATTGTATCGAATCAGTATAAAACACTCAGTAGAAGAAAGCAACATCGTCATTCAGTTACCAAAGATTCAGCCGTAAGGTTATCGTTACGCTTTGCCCGGTCGAACTCGTAATTCATCAGAACGCTTACTCGTGATTTCACTCAACTAAAATATAATCTGTAATCTTATCTGTAATAATTAAATTTATATTTACTTGGAAGGAGATAATAAAATCAGGGTTCGTTTAATGCACGCTATCACCTTTTTATTATTGGAGTAAAATCAACCTACCCTCCGGTTCCCTATTCCATCTCACTTCCGATAATACCAATAAAACTGTTAATTACTTTGACCATACCCAGTGCACTATAAATGAATACACTATGTTGGCTTCCTTTTTATATATAAAGAAAATTTATATAAAGAACGGAGTTGTTTCATTTACAATATTGTAAATTTGGCACCTGCAGTTGGCTGTTTTGTGTGAAGAACGATAATGCATTCATTTTGTGTGAGCATAGAAAACATACTTTATAAAAAAATGCAAATAACACTTTCAGCCTCGGCAGGTTTTTATAAATCTAGCCCTATTCCCGGACAAATTTGAGTGAAATTGGTGTTTTATAGTAAATAATGTAATCCTAGTTTAATGTTTTATTTGTGGGAATATTTATATGAAACATTCAAGAACAATAGAAAACAGTAGTGTAATATTTTTTCCAACAACTTACCTTGTGCAGAAGAACATCACACTCTTTATACGGGTACCGAGTCTCGCCTCTCTTCTTCATCTTGGCACATTCATTACATACCCTGGACGGGTATGCCTTCTTCTGTGTTGCTGAAATCATCTGTAAGGTATGTCCAAATAATCTGACAGGCAAATCCAGCATCACATTACGCCTTGGAGCCGGAGAAGACGAGACATCGTTACCAGAGGACAGTAATAAAGTAACAACAGATTTGGGCTTCGTTACACACCTATTTCTGTAATTGAGGCCCAAATCTATCATGTCGCTAGAATGGATAGATGACAATACATTATCCTCACTATGCGCTCATCTTACTTTTGGTCAAAAGTGCAGTTAGCTAGCTTGCAGATTGAGCTGTCGATATGTGATTAAAAAAATATATTTAGTCTTTTTAATAAATTTTGTGATTACTTGATAGTTATTCATAAATACCTTTTGTTTGGTCAAAGTTCAAATAATGAAATAATGATAATAGTTTGTTTTCTTAAAATGTTTATTTACCTTATTCAATTTCAATTTTTATTTATTTATTTTTAACATATTGTGGACATTACAAATTATAAGTTTAAGACGTTCACAACATGACATTTAGAAACAAAGAAATATAAAACAGTATAACATAAAAAAAGATAGATCAGAATAGACATATATAGTAAGTTATTAAACAGTAGAAATGTGTACATACAAAATATATAAATTAGATAGGTACAAGGAAGTACACCGGATGAGTCAAGCAGACCCTATTTGAAGAATTTATAAAACAACGTCCACCTATACTCATCCTCACATATATCAACATCCGAAGCAATTTCGTTGAACATAGTTATCGCCCTCCCAATTGGCATTACCAGTGCCAGGTTGGTTCTGCACCTTGGGAGAATAAACAACTGATGGTCTCTATTTCTAAGATAGTTATCAGGGACACACAGGTCAACCTCATACCTCGTATAAGTCGAGCTAATACGTAGCAAAATAAAAATTTCTTCTAAATTGCAGACTGCAGTATGTAAGCATGCCTAAAAGAAAGTCAGTTGGATAAAGCCACGGATAGTATCCATACAATCTCAAGTAAAGGAGTCTCAAGAATTTCTTCTGAACCCTCTCCACCATAAGGCCATACTTCAACTGATGCGGTGCCCAAACAATAGACTCACTCTCAAGTCTGCTTCGAACTAAAGAATTAATTAATAAAAGTTTTAATACCGTAACATTCGAAAAGACCCGGGAAGTACGCATGACGAATTCCAACATTTTTAGCGCCTTGTTACAAATAGTAACTATATGGCTAATAAATGTCAGTTTACTCTCAAACGCAATGCCAAGATCCCTTACAGATGATATTCGTGAAAGAACTCTGCCATGCATCGAGTATTGGAAAAACAACACTTTTGGGGCTCTGGTAAACGACAAAAGATTGCATTTATCAATATTGAATTCATATAACCCTGTAATTATGATGTTTGGTATACGAATTCATTAAATAATTTATAAATAATAATTAATTGGAGAAAAAAAATAATATTAACTGTAAATTCATTTATTGTATAATATTATTGCTGCGGACACTTCTCATTATTTAACTGAACTAGTTATTGACGAATGTATATTGGTTTCGTTTTCCCTATTGCCTGTTGTTACTTGGTAAGATTTCTCTACGCCCTTGAAGTATGTCACGATACATTCACAGCTAAAACTTGTACCTGTATTATACCTACCTGTATAGATTACTTTTGTCTGCTGCTAATCAAAAACAGTGGTGACACAAAAAGCTCATTTTAATACTAACAATTTAATAAAAATTATTAAAATATTACTAAATATATCCGCTGTCAAAAAGATGCAAGGGATATTTTGACGTAAATGAGTTAGGCTATGTGGTTAATTTGTGGTATTTATTAGCAAGATAAGAGATGAAAAACTGCTTTATAAACATAATAATTACAACCATATAAACTTGACTTGACTAGCTTAAACGATCAAAAAATTTGTACTTGACCTAGCAACGAATAATGGTGTCGAAATAACTTTTCATACAATACAGAATTAACTGAAAATGAATTCAATTCTGCTTAAAGATGGCTAAAAGTAATAAAAAATGCATTGACATCGTGTTCTGATATATTATAAAAGTTTCAAATGTCTAGTTAGTCGAGAAGTTAGTTAAAAATCGATTGCAAAATTTGTACCGGACAAATAAGAATACGAGCTAAGAAAAACGTTGTAATAAAAATGAAAGTTTGTATTTATATAAATAACAAGTAGTAGAAGCTTGACAGCATCGAGTGTGTGCAATAGATCTATTGTTAAGACTACATTTATTGAAGTTTTTATGGTAACAATATAATGATGTTATACCTCAGGTTACTAAGAGTAATTTTACTTTAATTTTAGTAATATTATAAAACGTAGGTTTTACTGCGGTCTAATATTTTTTTTCTAGATGCCTTTATGGATACCTCGCATTTACTATCGAGGTTTCTTTAAGGATTTTGGCACGCAAACTACTCTACTTGATGCTAGTCAAATGACAATTATTGTGCCGGCTGAGAGGATATGCCTTATTGAGAACTATTCTTCTACCCGCATCGGGTATTGTTAATTTTAATTCGGCCGGGGCCTATGAAACCGCCTTGCAAAAACCCTGGAAAATTCTTTGTAGTGCAAGGCGGTGGTGATTCTGATGAATATTTTGTCGTATTCACTGGGAACTGATGACTGCGATTTGTAGCCGAGTTTTTCCCGTGGTAAAAGAAATGTCGCATAGGACTGATATTCTGAGCATATACTTATCCTGTCTTATATGACTGCAGTCACTTATGTAAAAAAAATAGCATGTACAAATATGTGTTTAACTAATATAACTTTTTAAAGACTGTTAGGTATCTCATTAGTTAACTCCATTAAATTCCCAGTACTGACGATTTTACACTTCTTGAAGAATGTATGTAGTATTTATTGATTACTATTAAATTTAATGATCTATTATTAAAAACTTGACGACGTATAAGCCAATTTATTGTATTATTTATGATATGGGGTTTTTACAAACACTTTAACTATTCATAATTTGTTGTTTGTATTTTTATTATGATCCTTGACTTAATAGGTAGGTGATAATGTTTATACCTACTTTATTTTATTGATTTAATAATTATTATTGTATTCATTGTCAGTATGTATTTACCTTTTTATTTAGTGCACTAGTACCCGAAGGTGCCGAAAGGTTAAGCCCAGGTCGCAAAAAACAATTAAATCCAATAGAATTATAATTTTTGTATTTACACTTTTCTAATGTTTAATAACTTAATACTGATCTATTTTTTACCACGTATTCTTGTTTGTCCGGTACAGATTTTTTCTTGTGTATCTAGTACATTTTTTTCTTGTTTGTCCAAGATTTGTATTGGACGATTGAAGATTTTTAACTAACTTTCCGACTAGCTAGACATTTGAAACTTTTATAATATATCAGAACACGACGACAATGCATTCTTTTAATACTTTTAGGTATTTTTAAGCAGAATTGAATTCATTTTCAGTTAATTCTATTTTGTATGGAAAGTTATTATTTTCGGTTGCCCCCCTTGGTCCTAGCAACTAAGTTATTAATATTATATACGTGCGTTACAATGGAAATCAATATGAAATATCAAAATGACAATTTAATATTCTATAATATTTATTCAGTATTTTTATCTTGTACAATAGAAAGTTTTTAATAATTTATAGAATTGTCAAGTTTAGTCGATTCAACAGAAAATTTAAAAACGTGGTAAATAAAAAGTTATTTTTATCTTGTAATTATTTTATATAATACTGTTTTATTAATATTTTTTTGTTTTGTTTCTAAATGTCATATTCTTAATCTCTTAAATTATAATATTTTGTAATGTTCACTATGTAAAAAAATATTAATTTGAATTTAAACATTTTAATACTAATCTCGCTTACACTTACACTTGGTATTTTATATGGTCGCACTTCTATCCAACAAGTTAATAACATAACACAACAATTATTATATGTCATCGTGTCCCTACGCCACTGCGGAAATCTCTCATATAATGATTACCATAGGCGCGGTCACCTAGCACCCGCGCCAGCAAACTACCGAATACTTACACAAATACTTCATTACATATATAAAATACAACCTATTATATTATACATATTACTTAAATGAAGAAAAAATAGTACCTACAAAACTGGTTTGACGACGCAGTGGCGGCGGGTGCCAGAAAGCTAAACCGCGGATATCCTTGTTTGTAAAAATGTAATACGGTCTTACAAAACTTGTTAGGTGATCGGTAATGCATTAGCTATACTCTATCTATATTATTAGGTCCATAATCAATAGAGCAAGCAACAAAGTAATGCTGTAAGTAAGCTATGTTTACTCACGATTAAAATTTAATTTATATGGACAATTAGTCAATAAATCTTTTTGCAATTAAAATTACGTACAATTATTATAAGTAGTTAACATATTTTTTATCTTTGCGATATAGATCTGATGTTTAATTGGTGATTATCCAGTTTTAAAAGGTAGTGTAATGCCTCTAGTGAAAAAATTAAATCTTTAAGAATTTTTAATAAATATAAAATGCGCGTTCATAGAATAAATTAATTTTATTATTAAGGTAATATTTTATGGTTATTTTTATCAATATAATGAAGTCTAATAAGTTCTATCACATACAAATTACAGAAAGATTTTTTTTAATAATTCATAGATTTAGTATTTTTTTATTTAAAATAAAAATGTGTACCTATATTAAATTATTTGGAATCCATATTAATTATATCGATTCGGTATTTTAACTACAGCAAAACTCTATTACATCGCAGTTTTGTATTCTGTCGCTAGAGGCATTATGTTCCCTCCTAAAATTTTGTTCATTATAATTACAAAATAATATGTTTCCCAATTTTATTGAGGACTAATTTTTAAAATAAAATTTAAAAACTTACAAAAAAAATTGCAAACGTATTATTTTTTTACAGTTAATTATTAATCTGCAAGTCCCCATAAAGCACCAAAATATTATTATTATATATCACAAATTTTTTAAATTTTTTATCAATAAATATACATACTAGGATTATTGTCTGATATTTAAATAACGTAATCCATTATTTACGTAATTTAAGAAGTAGATATATTTTTTCGATTTACCTACTTCAATTATTTTGACTTTTCAAATTATTGTATCATGATTAACGTTCAGTCCACAATACCTATATTTATTGTAAATTAGTCTTATACTCTGTTATACATAAATATACTAAAATATATATCAAAGGTTATCTTTATGGTAACCTATTTAGTGGTCTGCGAATAAATGCTACTTTGGCCTGTTACGACATTATCCCGCATACTATCTCGCCGAACTAAAAGCACTCTTTACATGACACTTGTAAAGCCGCTGCTCACCTATGCATCAGAAACCTAGACATTAACTCTGCGAAATGAACGAGCCCCGAACATCTTTGAAAGAAAAATTCTCCGCCGTATATATGGACCGATCAAGGACGGCACCAATTGGAGGAGAAGGTATAATGCTGAGCTCTACGGGCCGTACGAAGATTTCAGCGCAATTCAATCAATCAAGATTGGGAGACTGCGATGGCTAGGTCATGTGCACCGTTTAAATGACAATGAACCAGCAAATAGAGTGATGTCCAGCAATTCAATTAATAGGGCAGGGCGTAGAAGAAGAGGCAGGCCAAAGATTCGGTGGTTGGATGGAGCTGCCAGTGACTGCCGTATTCTGGGGGTACCGAATTGGAAAGCGGCCACACTGGATAAGGACAGGTGGAGGGAGCTGTTGGAGGAGGCCAGGACCCACACCGGGTTGTCGCGCCCCTGATGATGATCATGATAATTTAGTGGTTTGTTGCATACCTAAAAATATACACAAAAAGAAATCTAAATTATACTTTCCATCAATGCTTGTGTAACTGAACCTAAATAATTTGAAATTTCTAACCGATTTTAAATGAATATTTATAAAATTACACATTTTTTCTCTTTTTAATCGGTAAGTACAAATATATTACTTACCATTTCAGTGGCACAATATTTTTTCGATTAATTTGTAACTATTCTGAACATAATTACGCTGGCAACCTTTAACAATCTCGTATGTAATATTATGTAGGTGTTTATTGCATTAAAATAAATTTAAATGAATCATTCACTTGTCAAATTATGCATACCAAAAGGAATAAAATATATTATGACATTATGCAATGTAGGTACATATAATATATAATATGTGTAATGTGTAATATAATATCAAATTAATTCTTAAGTAAGTCAGTGTATTACATTGTTCCGTAATATAATAATTTAGTATTGCATTCCCATACGCCTAATATATACGTTACATATATATGATATCTTTTTAAATGGGTATACAACGTGTCTAACATAATAAAATATATGAGTGTAAGCAAATCCCCTATAGATGACAGAATCTACGAAGTAAATGAAATGTTTTGGAGAGAGCGTATTTCATTGAATATTTAGGTTGCACTCTGGATAATAAACTGGGACAATACCATTGAACTGTAATATTGAGTCAAGAAAGACAAGGGTACTTTCACTCAACATATGAAAATATTATGTAGCCACGACTAAAATCTGGAACTAAGATGCTATTTTTTTAGTCCTATTAAACAGAGTGGAGTCGTGGACACTCACAGAAAATTTGGAAGGAGAAAGTTAGAAATTTTGAGGTAATTTTGAGGATGTAAAAGACCAAAGAAATAATCAGATAAATAAAAATAAAATAAATTGATATATTTTGGCCATAATATGTGGCATTCAGAGAAATATCAACTGCTCCGGTAAGCGAAGCCCTATTAGAAGAAGAACGTCTTGGCTCAAGAACCACAGAGACTGGTTTGAGTTCATCACTCCATCTATGATTCGAAAAGAACATAATTTGCGTAGTTTCTTTTTACCAAAAGATTTTTTTTTACGGAAGTTATTTGAGGTAAGATTTATTTAAAATTTATTGAGTTTGTGAAACTATAATTTATCATCACTAATTGTCATCATTACGATCAGTCTGGATCAAATCATTGCCGGACAAACGCCTCCTCAATCTCCATTGCTTACTGAGATGTAGATTACTATTTAATTATAAATAATAACAAGATAAAAATAACTTTTTATATACAACGTTTTTAAATTTTCTGTTGAATCATATAAACTTGACTTGACTAGCTTAAACGATCAAAAAAATTTGTAGTTGATAGAAATAATACTGAAAAGTCATTTAGATTTATATAGTAACCCACGTATATATTAATAATTTAGTTGCTAGGACCACCCTCTTAGTAACCAATAATAGTATTTTACTTTATACGGATTTAGATAAGAATACGACCTAATAAAAACGTTGTAAAATTGACGTTCGGGTGGTCTCGAGATCTATCTTTCGGTCGCTTTTTACTTGTAAGGTACCACTGAATGACCAGATGTATCCAGTGATTATTTTACATATGTGCCTGGTCTATTTCGCTTTTTTTATAAAAACAACTACCTTCTCCAGAGCCAATGAAATGCGGTATAGTATGAAAATGCAGCCATTTAATTATTGTTATCTGCCCAGAATATACTGTGAATCAGTGTTTACAGTACTTACGATTTTATTCAGGTTTTGATGTAAAATTTAATTTGAAGCACTATTTTTTTCACGACTTTTACTTAATTCAATGTGGATCTTGACCTACTCATAAAGATATTTGAGAAATGAATATTACTTTCTCAACCCATTTGGTAAACATCTATTACAAAAAACTATACTGTTCGGTTATCAGGAATACAGCGGAAAACACATTTTGAAAATTCCCGATAAACTGGATTATTTGTTAGTTTGGGTTAGTTTAGGTTAGGTTAGGTTGGGTTAGGTTTGATCAGATTAATCTAACAAATAATCCAGTTTATTGGCTATTTTCAAAATGTGTTTTCCGCTGTATTCCTGATAACCAAACAGTACCCAAAAAACGTGTGAATTTTCATATGCCAGAATTTAAACGCGTATATAAGCGGATACGTTACGAATTAATTATCTTTAATAAATTATAGTAGTTAAATCTGTTGTAAGAAGTCACTTAGATAAATCGGACATACTGTCATTGTCTCTTGACGTAGGTATGACGTAAAAACTATACATCAATCAATTACTCAATTTAACTATGAATTCACGATACTGTTGTTTCAATACTTTTTTTTTGTTCTTTACTGATTAAATTAAAATGATGCATTATACTGACTTATGTTGATATAAGATACTAAATTATTATTGATCAACGTCACGAAATGTCAAATCGAGATGATACGTTAATTCCAGCTCACTGCCATCCTGAATACTGGTCATGTATAGATAATAATTATTCATGAAACCATTAGTAGAGAAAATTGTTTTATTAATGATGTTAGTTTAATACTTTGTGAGAATATCCAAATAAATGACAAACCCTTAAACTGCAAAATCAATTTGCATGAATCGAAGCAATAACGTATTTAAGTAAACGCTTAAAACTAGCTTAATTATTCTAAAATAGATACATAAAATTAATATTTCTGATTCATGAAAACCATATTGTGATTTTAAATTAAGATGATACGAGGGTGGGTCAATAATTCCTTAGAAAAAAGCATTAAAACAGTTTTTATTTTTGTATTTTTTTTTATTTCTCAACATAATCTCCTTGGAGCTCAAATACACTTGGTAAGACGTTTCTCAATTTTTTTTAAACCGTCAGAAAAATAAGTTTTCGGAAGGTCCTCAAAATAAGCATTTGTCCGATCGATGACTTCTTCATTTGAAAAAAAACGTTGTCCACTTAGCCATTTTTTTAAGTTTGGGAAAAGGAAAAAGTCACTGGGGGCTAAATCTGGCGAATACGGTGGGTGGTCGACCAATTCGAACTTCAATTCTTCAATTTTAGCCATTGATCGTAAACATGTGTGAACACGGGCATTGTCCTGATGAAAGAGGATTTTTTTCCTGTTTAAATGAGGCCGTTTTTCTTCAATTTTGTTTTTTAGCTGGTCCAATAAAGATGCATAATAATCCCCTGTTATTGTTTTTCCTTTTTCCAAATAGTCAACGAAAATAATTTCACGTGCATCCCAAAATACAGTAGCCATAACCTTACCAGCTGGTTTTACGGTTTTCGCCTTCTTTGGACATGGTTTGCCTTCGCAATCCACTGCTTTGACTGTTCTTTCGTCTCGGGAGTATAGTGGTGTATCCATGTTTCATCTACAGTCACAAAGCGACGAAAAAATTTATCCGGATTGCGTTGCATGAGCGACAACAGGGCTTTAGAGGCCACCACCCTATTGCGTTTATTGTCGACTGTGAGCAAACGCGGCACCCATCTTGCAGACATATTTTTCATGCCCAATTTGTCATGTAAAATAGAAATGACGCTACCTTTTGAGATCCTTGTAACCTCAATTATCTCACTCAACTTTAATCTTCGGTCACTTAACACCATATCGTGGATTTTATTGATCATTTCTGGTGTAGTCACCTCTACAGGACGTCCTGAGCGTGGTTCATCCTTTGTTGATGTACGACCACGTTTAAATTCATTTAACCAGTTATAAATAGTTGCAAGTGAACGAGCAGATATGCCGTGAACTAAATCCAACTCATTTTTTATTTCCTTTGCTGTTAACCCTTTTATATTAAAATGTTTAATAACAGCTCTAAACTCAATTTTCTCCATTTTCCATTTTTCCATTTTCCACAAGCAAATTTTTTTTTTAAATGTACGAGAAACACACAACAACCCGACCAATCTGATTGAAACTTCGCAGCATACTGAATCGGTAGTGCCGCTGCATGAAAACAAACCGCTTACAGTACTAGTCGCGCCACCTGTCGGCTTTTCTAAGGACTTATTGACCCACCCTCGTACTTCAGTAAAACGGTAAATAATTTTCAACTACTGGTGCGACAAAATTTTGAACTCGCTGGCAATCGGAGAGTGAAAGTCGAGCTGTGAACACGTCAATTTGTTTCGTGCTGGCGACGGGGGTATTAATTCTTAAATCGCGTAAAGATGACTAAAAACGTTACCCATTTACTTGAAAAAGAAAACATGTCAATGAATATATCATTATTGTTACTAATAGAACATTAAACAGAACATTAAATGGACGCATGTTGGATTTATATGACAAATTATATTTCGTTCCGCACGTGTAATTTGCACAATCCGCGCATCGCCTAGCCAGGATCTTTTTAGACCATGCCTCAACTGAGGTATAGCCTTAAGTAAACGTTCAAAACTAGCTTAATTATTGTAAAATAGATACAAGAAAATTATTATTTCTGATTCATGAAAATCATATTGTGATTTTAAATTAATATTTAAATATTATTATAAAATAAATAGCAAGGTGCAGCATGATTTCAATATAACGCAAACAACCTTGAATGCTTATTTTACATGTCATTTATTTGCGATCAAAACTAGTTGCTCTCGATAAAGGTTTAATACTAAGGAATGCCACCGTTCAGCGATGTTCAAGATAACTTACCATTTTTAATTAAATACGTCTGAAACAATACTAATTATAATTAATAAAAAAATATACATTTATATTGAAAAAGCGATTGTCTACATCATATTATTATGGTTAAAATTTAACAAGCGTACATAGTATTCAAAACTTATGTAATTTTACACAATATTTAAAAATATATTATTATAAATTCCAAAAGCCATCAAAAATTTTAATACCGTTACTAATTCATATATTTTTTTTAAAATATAATATACAGAAAGTAGAAGTTGACATGGCTATAGATACATTAATATATTATAATATATTATTTTAAAATATAAAAATTTTATCTTTTTTGTTCATTTATTTATTCATCCCTATTTTACAACGTTTTTATTAGCTCGTATTCTTATTTGTCCGGTACAAATCTTGCAATCGATTTTTAACTAACGTCCCGACTAACAGAACAGAACACAATGCCAATGCATTCTTTTAATACTTTTAGTCATCTTTAAGCAGAATTGAATTCATTTTCAATTAATTCTGTCGGAAGAAATCCGTAATCCAATCCACTGTTATTGGCTAGCAACTAACTTATTAATATATACGTGCATTACTATGGAAATCAATATGAATGTCAAATTGAGATTTCAGTATTATTTCTATCAAATACAATTTTTTTTTGATCGTTTAAGCTAGTCAAGTCATGTTTATATGATTCAACAGAAAATTTAAAAACGTTGTATATAAAAAGTTATTTTTCTCTTGTAATTATTTATGTATTTTTATTATTATGATAAGTTATGTTATAGAGACTATGTATCATTGCCAACGATAGCCGGGCGGCTTATGATGTTGTGGATCCCAAGTTTGAATTCTTGATCTAGCAAATACACATATTGTTTTTCATTTCTCGTAAAAACAAAATCTGTTAATGCAACCTTCATTTTTATGGAGACCTTTTTAATCCTCTAATGATCAAACATAATGAAGTAGGTATGTACTTTTTATAAGTGACAATACCACTGGTTACTAGCAATACATTTATATGTTTCTATTGTTTTAAGTATATTATATTATATAAGATTTTATCTAGTATTTAACTAGAAAAAAATACCAGGCGGTAGTGCCACCTGTCAACATTTTTATCAATGCGCTTAAAAGTATTATTTTACTACCAATAATATCAATGCAATATAGGGTAACAGTACTCATAGCTAAAGAATGTTTTGATGTATGTTTTGTGAGGGAATGGGTTATATAACGTGTGAGAAAAAAGCATACACGTGACTAAGCAATTAAGTATAGTGCACATAAAATAGATATAACGTGGTGTTCTATGTATGCGATCGCGCAACAAAGACGCAAACTCTTTAACATGCAAATCTAAGTGTGTCAGAAAAAAATGTAGCTTATGCGTTAAATACAGAGTGACATGCAGGCATATAAATCAATACAAATATAAATAATGTAATAAATAAAAAAACATATTAATTTAAAATTAATCCAATAATAAAACTTTAAATAAGCCCGTTAAATTTATATTCTATATTATCAATGACGTTAATATGGATGAAGCATCTGGAAAAAAATGACACACACTTTTTTGTCGGGTCTGCCGAATGGCATAATCTGTTCTAACGCCATTATAATAAAGGTGATATTGCTATAAATTCCCGATACTTTTTGTCGGGTCTGCCGAATGATTTGGTTCGAACAGGTTCGCGCAAATGAACATTGACACTAGAAACACTGTTCTAACGCCATTACAATTGCTATAAATTCCCGATGCGTGATATCGCATAATGGAAATTGCGTGACGTCTACCTATGCATGTGCGAATGTCGCTATGTACGAATTTACATGCTAGCTACTGTATTGAGTGCGTTGTCTATTAATAATGTAATTGTATACTATATATAATTTAGAAACACCCCAGAAAAAAATCTTTTTTTCAAGATTCTTTCTAATAATATGTATTATTTCCAAATTATGTATGTTCAAAAAATAATGTTATATTCTCAAATCTTGTGCATCATATCTGTATAATTCGAATAGAATAAAAGAAATAATCATTGCATATTGAAACTAGCGGTAAACTTTGAACCACCCGTTGTCACAGTACGGAGACATGAGAAAAAGCCTCCATATGTAACACACACCCGGAAATAACGTCTCGCCAATAATTTATATGCGTTATAAAGAGACCAAACAAGATCTTGGTTCAGTTTTTGACATTGAAACCGTTTTTGTGGTCACCGGGCTGAACGTGTTAGCCCCCCAACTACGTGACTAAATTTTCACTTTCAATACGAATTAGCGATAACATCGTCACTCCTGTTATATGTAACCAAAAAAAAATAATGCTTAATTATTTATTATTAATTATTAATCGATTATTACTCTTCTACATTTTTATGTAATGTGTCTCACAAATACAACAATATAACTATTTTTTATTTATGTAATGCTTTTTAAATATGCAATAATATTTTTTTTTAAATATATCTTTTATGTAATGTAGGTAATTACATGATAAAATAAATTCACATTTAACGTGAAATATTTTATTAACAATGAAATTAAATTAATTAAACTGTAGTTTATGTAGTTGACCTCCGTTATAATGGTTATGAATACTCTAGAATTTAATCAAAACTTTGTTTTTAATCATTTACAAGAAAGTGTTATAAAATCAAAAAATAATTGTGTTTAATTGAATTGAAAGTCATCGTTAATTTTTTTATTTTAATAATTTGTATGATTATTACATAGGTATGTGAATGAATATTTTTTTATGACAATGCAATCCTATTCAACTTTCTAATAATGCCACTCAGTAATATATATATGTGTTTGTTATTTTACAAAAAAGGCTTTTGAAGGTTGCTTTTTATAAAATTATTTTCGCATGATATTTTACCGATGTTTTATTACATCATAAACATAATAAAAAATATTATATTTGCTATTAAGTAAAATCGTTAATTGTATTAAAGAAAACGTTCAGTTTTTTTGTATAATTGCTTTTATTGTTGTTCATAATAATAATAATATTATATTTACGTTAAATTCTTTTTGTTTTAAATATATTTATCAAGCACTTAATTGAAATTGAGTAGGACCTTTTTTAAACAGATTTGAAAAAAATATATACAGTTAATTATAATTGTGTTTGATTATGGTTAAAATAATAAAAAAAATATTTGTTTTACAACAAAAAAAAAAATATTTTATTTTTCAATCATATATAAATTAATATAATACGACTACTCACTCCTATTATAATTACACGCATAATAATTCTTTTAAAAAAATCACGCATAAACATAATACAAAATAATATCACACCGCGAATCAAACATTGTTTTAATTAATCGATAATAATTTATAACAGTCACATTTTGGCTACAAAATACGTCTCAGCTTTCACTTAGACTGTGCTGCTGAAGCTGTAGCTGTAACCATCGGGAGACCTGTTCAAATCGAGCTTGCCTGGAGGGAAGAATCTGTGAGGAGCCTGGGTCTGTTGCTCTTCTGGGACGAAATACTGCTGGGGTCTTGGGGCTGGGGCAGTAGCTCTGGAAGCCTGAACTCCACTGAACTGTTGCTGAAGTGGGGCTGGGTTGTAACTCGGTTGGTAGGAAGACACTTTAGGGGCGACGTATTTAGCCTGTTGTTGCACTCCACTGTATTGTTGCTGAGGGGCTGGCTGGTACTGGGGTTGAGGGGCAGGTTGGTATTGGGGTTGGGGTGCGACGTATTGTTGACGGGTTTGAGAGTCTTCACGTTCGTACAGCTCGGGGTAATATTGACCATCATCTTCATTTGGGTTGGATCTGGCTCCACCGCTGTATTGCTGTTGGGGTGCGCTGTATTGCTGTTGTTGTTGTTGTTGTTGGGGTGCGCTATATTGCTGTTGTTGTTGTTGAGGTGCGCTATATTGTTGTTGTGGTGCTTGATTGTATCTTGGGGCGGGTTGTTGTTGAGCTGCTGGGGCACCAGGAGCTTGGGGAAGATGGTCACCGGTAGCGACAAATCCGTTCTTTCCGGCGGTGTAAGAGATGGTACGCCTTTGTCCGGATGGGTCAACATATGAGTAGCTTCCTTTGCGGTTTCCGGCGGCATCACTTTCTTCCTTGAAGTCTACTCCATCTTCTTGGGTGTAGGCTGCTCCGAAAGTACCGTCACCACTGAGGTAACGCTGCTCGCTGAGGATGGCTGCGACCTTAGGGTCGTCGACGTAACGCGCGGCTTTTGGGGTGCGCTGACCTTGGGCTGAAGCCAGTGCCACGATGGCGCAAATGCACGCAAGCCTGAACATCTTAGAGAGTTGACTGCTTGTGATGAAGCTTGAACGGGAGACGCGGTGTGAGTGACTGCCGGGTTAGAGAGGCGGGGTCCTTTTATATGGGCGCGGAGCCTTGAAATGAATTCTGGCGCCGAACGGGGACCGTATGAATGACCGCGAAAATATCATTATACCCAGCTGAGAAAATTCATAAATAAAAAAAATGTCAATCGGCTATCGTTTGATTGTAAGATGTCCGGGTGAAATATTGTTTCCGTCACTCGCTGACAAAGAAGCAACAAATAACATTCACTTGAATGATCCAAAGATAAAACCGAATCATATTAATATTAATCAACCGCGTTCGACATTTTACAAACCAAATATTATTGTATCATAGGTAATATAATATAATATAACTCACGATAATTAATATTCTTTTTAACAATAATAATGAAATGAAATAATGTAAATAATATTTAAAACATAATATAAAGTAGTTACCGACTAAAATTATTCAAATAATCATTGTCTTAATTAATTTGTCAAAGTAAATAAGAAATATTAACATATTACTCAGCATTTTTACAACGTTTTTCTTAACTCGTATTCTTATTTGTCCGGTACAAATCTTTCAATCGATTTTTAACTAACTTTCCGACTAGCTAGATATTTTAAATTTTTAGAATATATCAGAACACGATGCCAATGCATTTTTTTAATACTTTTAGCTTAGCCATCTTTAAGTACAATTGAATTCATTTTCAGTTAATTCTATTTTGTATGAAAAGTCATTTCGACACCATTATTGGTTTCTAGGGGTCTGGGGTCCTAGCAACTAAATATATATATACGTGCGTTACTATGGAAATCAATATGACATGTCAAAATGACACGGATCACTCAAAGATATTTTACTGTTGTAGTTTCCTTGAACTTCCTAATATTTTTTAAGGTTCTATACGTTTATCCTGGATACACCGACTATGGAAATCAATTTAGTATTTCTATCAAGTACAATTTTTTTGATCGTTTAAGCTAGTCAAGTCAAGGTTATATGATTCAACAGAAAATTTAAAAACGTTGTATATAAAAAGTTCTTTTTATCTTGTAATTATTACATATTTTTATCCATCCATATATATCATAATCTTGCAATAATGTTAATCTTTATAATACTATTCATCGTCTACATCTACAAAATAACGAAATTAAATAAAGTAAACAAAACCGACTTACTATAAAATCGAAAATATATCTTTAATTGTTACTAGAGTAAATTTAGAATGCAATTTAGTGGGAGGTAAACAACTTGCTTTATTCAATCCCTAGTACTGTAAACCAAACCAGAATTAACCAATACTCTCTTGTATTCTTGGTATAATGTGTAGTCGGTACCTATAGCAAAATGCTTTCATTTTCAAATGATGTAATACAACGCTGTCGATTTCAATTCGAATAACTATCTGTCTATCCTTTGTTTGGTAAAATTATAGATTTTTAACAAGATTAAATTTTCTACGCAATAATATTTTTAAATCTACCTTTGGACAAAGTGTCTACATCGCATTGTTACTTTAACAAAAGAAATTACATTACACAATTAAAATATTTTATACTTGTAACAAGGAGAGGGTAACTTTTTGTACTTTAAAATAAATAAAACATTCTGTTTAATCTAATTACTTATATGATACGAATTTTAACAATGCGTTGGACTGATTTTAATAATTCTAAATCCGATTTTTAGAACTGATAATAATATAAATAAAACAAAAATAAATCACAGTGAAAACTATTGATGTAACTTAACTAATAAACAAATAACATATTAAATTATACAAACCACATACTGTGGGGTTACTGACAAAAGTTGGTAAGTCTGGAAATCATGTTATAGACTAATTGCAATTATAAGTTTGACATGCTCTCGAAAATCAGGCATAATGCTAATTTCTGAGTGCTTTATGTGAATGTTCTATATATCGGACGACGATGATTTTTTTTCTAGCATATAATATATTTATATATAGACACATAGTCCATTATTAACTCTAAATGCCTAAATTATCTACTTACCAACTTTTGGCAGTAACTTTCTTCATTATTATAATGAAGAAAACTTTCTTATAAAGATATAGAGCCTATAACTCTACACGTATAATATGGTTAAAAACCACCATGATTAGGAATGTTTATTTTCGTACATACCTACTCTGAAATTTTGATTTTTTTTCACGTACAAACGTCACACTGCAATTATTTTGGTGATTTGGAAATATTCAACATTTATGAAATACATATTCATATATTTACATCTTCATAATCTTTGTGAGTCTTTTAATATTTCCATCAAATAAAGAATTGTGTGGCTGGGACATGTATTTCGGATGCCGCCACTGAGTGCGTCGTCATGGCCGGCCCCCTCCAGCACTCTGAAGCGGTGCTACAAAAGCGATCTACGCACTAGAGGTCTGGCATGGTGAGAGGCGTAAGCAAAATACATAATATGTTTTGTATATTTATAGAGTCTTATGACTTTTCCGAATACTCGTTCATTTGTCAAGCGGCATTGCTTTGCTGATGGTCGTACCTAATCTATATTTTTTTTCTATTATCAGAGCGTGTGTATATTACCTAAGTTTACAGTAGACTACAACACACCATTTTCATTATAATTACCCTTAAATTTCTTGAATAACACACTTATTTTATTTCTCAATATGACATTACCGTACTGCAAGCATTTGTTAAAATTATGATTAAAAAATTATCATTTGTTTTCTTTCACGACCCGAATAAAATAAACGATTCCTCTTATTTTTAAATTTAGTTTTTTTTTCATTTATACATATATGTTTAATACGTCTTCTTCGTTTCCCGTTTTCTCTTAAACAGTATCATGTTATATTTTCTCTCATGAGTTACAGATAATTCAATACGAATATAATAAATAAGATAATAATAATCACAGGTGATCACATAGTTAATATTACAATATTAATCTTAAAATACCTACGTAAAATCATTCTGATATAGATTATCTTAAAATATTTTAACCTGACCTATATTGATTGAAAAACCGGACAACGGCATATTGGAAAGCAGCTAAATGTCATCTTGGTAAAGCTGAACGACTATGGTATAACTTCAGAAGATTTATAAATACTTGCAGGTGTCATAATGATATTCATAATAAATACTGCAGTATAAAATATAACAGATAATAAAAAAAAGAATCTCTTAAAATTCATTAATATTTCTAATATTAATAATATCGAGCGAAGGTACTTGATGGAATGTGAATTTAAATTCTAACGAATTTAAATCTTGTACTTTTTCATTTGAGTCATTTTTTGCGACCCAGGTTTAGCCTTTCGGCATCTTCAGGCGCTGTGTACACTCACCCAAAGGCCAATAAACACTGACAACGAATACTATTAACTCTAACTTATATTGTGATGGTTTACATGCGAGACTATATTACGAGTATAATGGTCAATGGTATTGATATACAACATGTATATGTATGTATGTATACGTCTGTATATAAATATATATTAGGTGGGTTTATTTGCGGATTTATTATATTTATAGAATATATTATACATCTCATTAGTTAATTCCATTGGTTACCATTGTTCCAAGAATAGACGATTTTACACCTTTTGAGTGTGGTATTTTTATTGTTTATATTAGTAATAATTTATTATTGGGTTTTGACGATTTATTATAGGCTCATCTAGTGTATTATTATTGATAAGGTAATGGGTTATTTACAAAAACTCCAACTATTCATAATTTGTTTGTTGTATTTGTGTATCGTGACCCTTGACTTAAAAGGTACCTTGGTAATAAGTTTTTACCTACTTTATTGTAATGATTTTTATATTAGTTATGGTTAATAGTATTTGTTGTCAGTGTTTATTTGCCTTTTGGTGAGTGAACACAGTGCCTGAAGATGCCGAAAGGTGAAACCCGGGTTGCAAAAATGACTCAAATGGAATAGTACAAAACTTAAATCCATTAGAATCAATATTTCTTATTAAAAGATCATTCCAAACATGCTCGAGTTTTTATAATAAAAGAAAGGATTTTTGATTAACATTTTATTTTACCGTAACTACAGTTTACTAGAGGCATACGGTTTAAACAAAAAATGCTTACAATGTAACTGAATTAATTCGATTTCACGCACCGGCTTCCTTTATTATTGGTTATATTATTAATCTCAATGCCGATTACGTGGTTGGGCACTTACCGCGTTTTGCAACTGCATTCTCGTACACTTCGTGGCCGATTACTATGCACACCGATTTGATCTACAAATTAGTGAATTAACTTATTAAGTGAACATAAGTATCTACATACACTACGAAACCGCAAAATACTTCAACAATGAAAACAACAGTATTGTAATTCAACTGTTAATTGAATAATATACCTACGTACACGACATTAACATTTTCATTAATAAACATACATAATTTTGAAAACACTCTTAAGAAAATATAGCCAATAGAAAAAAATCGGTGTGTGTACATATGTACGCGCGTTAGAAGTTATACTTCTTTGGCGTAACAAAACAAAAACAAAACTTGTGATAACCTAGATTCTTCGACTAGCTCTTAATTATCTTGTTAAATTACACACGCAAGAAAAAGGGCCGCTTATTGAAGCACCGTTGGTTTATTTCTATCAATTTTAAGTTATATTACTAAATTATATAATTATGTATCGTTGTTTTTATTTTTAAAGTAGCAACTGCCACTATGACGTTTAATCGTTTGTTTACGTAATGAATTGCAAATGGCCGACAATAATAAATTCGCTGCCTAGGCAACGGAACAATTCCAAACTATAATATTATACCGTATAATAGTCATGATTGCAGTATCATACTGTGGCGTAAAGGTAGTGCGTTCGGCTGATAACCGAACAATCGGTGGTTCGAATCCAATCGAGTGCGTTTTTTTTTCGTGTGAAAATATAAATTATGTGTTACATGTCACATGCCAAAAATACACTCTGATCTGATTTCTTAAATGCGCCAAAAGAAGGATAACTTCAAAATTCTTTTTTAAAAAAGTAAGACATCTGGGAGGAATCGTACCTGTTTCTACTGGTTATCGTGTCCTGTGCATTATTACTACTATGCTACGACTGCTATGCTTAATTGGGACAAATTTTAACTATTGGCTTTTTTAATACCTGCTCATAAGCGCTCTCCAAATTGAGTTACGGTAATCAATTGGTTTTTGTTTTAGTTTTAGTTTTAGTAAAAACAAAATTAGAATGGTACATTCTTAAAATCTTTTGAATTATTAGTTGAATAAAAGAAATAGTTAGTTTTCATTAATGAATTCACAAATTTAAAGATATTATAATATCGTCACCGTTCAGGCAAAAGTAACCAACTCTCTAAAAGGCAGTTTTGAGTTGAGTATATCACCCGAAGCGTAAAATTATGTTCTGATGCAAAGATCACTACGGTATTAGTTAGTAAAACGTTACTAAAATCCGAATTATTTGTTTTTCACAGAATGACTTTCGATAAAATCTTAACAAGCATAAGTCATCAAAAAATAAATCCTTCGTTTAAATATAGAAGCAAAACTAACTAAACTATGTATGGTGACTTACTGATTTATCATTTTAAAACTTCTAATACTGACTTGTCTAAAACAGGCAACAATAACTTAACAATAATAGTTTCTTTAGCTTGTCATAATAAAATCGCTTTGGTCCAGATAATTAATAAACAAAAGTCACCAAATCACTGCCTCCTTCGAAACTTTCCAGATGTATTAATTAGCATCAAAATCTTTCTTTCTTATCTCCTTACGATAAGTATATTATGATTTAATGGCATAATTTTAAATATTTTATAAATAGGCAACTATTTTTTCACTATTGTCTATTATGGCTTAGTTTACGCAGGGTTTAATTAAATTTTAAATATGAACTAACAGTATCAGCTGTAATTTTTAATCTTGTGCAATGAAAACAAATACGTTTGACTGAGTGTAGTGTGCACTATTGATGTCAAATGTTAAATGCTTACCTCCACTGTCCACCACTGATGATGGCCATATGATCTTATTAAGATTGAACATGGTAAAAAAATGGATATTTTATTTAAAGCGTAAATAATATTGGTGATCAGCTCGCGGTACATCACCAAATACTGTGCCATTCTCATCAATCTCTCCTGCCGTTTTAAAAGTAATAAAAAAATCGTGTAATCTTATATAATATCGTCTCTGTTCTGGCAGAACACACTAACTGGAGAATACTAGTTTTGAGTAATTTGACTTTGAAGCTTTTAAAATGTTTGAAATGGTCTATCATGTGAGTTTATTAAGTAATCGTAAAAAGGATGACTTTAAAATAAAGACTGTTTATTTATTAAGAAGGTTTCCAGACGGTAAAGTTTGAAATAAGGAATATTTTGGTATTAGTTATACCAAAATATTCTAACTCAATATGTAATTTTTTTTAATTAGTGTCTTCTACCAGAAAAGTGACGATATATTAATCCCAACCCCTATTTCCAATCACAATGCTACATGATATTATACTCGTAGCATTATGACATCGCAGCCAAATATTTTGAATGTACAATAGATAATATCATCCCTATAATATAACACACTCAAAAACAAAACTCAAAAGACAATGATTTTACGTTAGATACTTATTTTTATTATTTTATTTTACTACTTGCATATTTTTATTAAATTTATTTAATTCCTAGTCCAATAGTGTTTGACAAACCTCATGAGTCTAATGAGTAAGATATTTACTTCTCATATGAGAGTTCAAGTTTCGATTCCCGGTGAGGTAACCCAATATTATTGTGATTTTCTTACTACAACTATACAGTTTCATTCCGTACACTAATTATTATATTTTACCACGTTTTTATTAGCTCGTATTCTTGTTTTTCCAGTACTAATTTTTTCTTGTGTGTCCAGTAAATTTTTTTTCTTGTTTGTCCAAGATTTGTATTGGACGATTGAAGATTTTTAACTAACTTCCCGACTAGCTAGAGACTTGAAACTTTTAGAATATATCAGAACACGACGACAATGCATTCTTTTAATACTTTTAGCCATTTTTAAGCAGAATTGAATTCATTTTCAGTTAATTCTGTTTTGTATGGAAAGTTATTACTGTTGGATGCTAAAGGGGTCCTAGTAACTAAATTATTAATATATACGTGCGTTACTATGGAAATCAATATGAAATGTCAAAATGACATTTCAGTATTCTATATTTTTATTCAGTATTTCTATCAAGTACAATAAAAAGTTTTTATTAATACATAGAATTGTTAAGTTTATATGCTTCAACAGAAAATTTAAAAACGTGATAAATAAAAAGTTCTTTTTATTTTGTAATTGTTTACACTATACAGGTTCAAGTCCCATCGGATGTCGTATTTTTTTTATAAGATTTTTTCTAGTATTCTTATATGTTCAATATATATATAAATATTTTTAAAACTATAATAGGTCATGAGGCCTTATGGTAATAGTGTAGGTAGTGAAACAGTAGTTCAGTAGTAGAAGCGAAACGATCATACAAATACACAGGCTTTGATTAAATCACATACATATAATATCGTATAACTGCACCTGGAATTGAACCCGAAGCCCCGGGTGAGCTCAGGGCCTGTTTTAGTATTAAATATATAAAACAGTATGCTGAAAGTATTTATAATAAAGACAATACGTCTTATATATAATTATAATTCACACCTTCTTAAAAAAATACATCACACAAAAACAATATTGACAAAAGTAAACGATATTTCAAACTGTACACGATCTAATGTATGCATAATATTATTATACGTTCGTAAAACTATTCACTCTCATCGATTAAAGAAAATGCGTTTATATTATTATGATAGTATATTGTGTAATAGTGAAGAATATTAAATTTGTGTCAGAGAAACTAGTCTCGGTTACTTACACGTTACTTGATATTATAAAACGTGTACATTATTTCTTGTTGTATTTAAAATGTATACTTACCTTTCCTGATTTCATTGATCTGGTTATTTAAATTAAGATAAAATATCATTTACTTATTACTCCTGACATTATAATAAATATTAACTATTAATGAAACGTGTATATTTTTGTATAGTTTGATAATATAGGGCAAAGGTGTTATTAAGGGACTGATTAAAATGTGTCGGCCATGTCGTAAAATGGTAAAAAATGAAAAGTTTTATAAATCTTTGAAAGCATCGCCGACTTTGTAGGAGGTATGTATATTATTATGTCATTATAATATCATGTCTTTTCTCATCCTGGTAATAAAATTATTATTTTTCGTAAAATACAATAAAAGAGGATTATTCTTAATATCGTCTTTTTAAAATTGATAATAATAAAACCATATTTTGTTTCAAAATATATCAAATCAAATCAAATTTATTTATTTTACATATAATGAACATAACAAATTATAAATGCAAAGCGTTCATGACATGACATAAAATAAGTGTTAATAATTTTTAAAAATAAAAATACAGAGAAGTGTGAGTTAATAATACAATAAGTAATAAAATAAGAAATAAAATAAGAAAAGAAATAAAGTAAATAACAAAAATAACAAAATAAAAGTAGATGGAAGTACACAGAGTGAACTTTGATAGGCCCTATCTTAAAAACTTATAAAACAACGCCCACCTAAATTCACCCTCACGTAAGTGGAATATATCAATATCCGAAGCGATTTCATTAAACATGGTTATTGCCCTCTCAATTGGCATCACTAATGGCAGGTTAGTTCTGCACCGTGGGAGAACAAACAACGGATGTCCTCGATTCCTAAGGTAATTATCAGAGACACATAAGCAAACACCACCAAGAATGGCAGAGTTCACGTTTACGCCACGTATAAGTCTGAAAAAATATGTAGCTAAATAAAGATCCCTTCCAAATTTTAAGCTACAGTATGTAAGCATCCCTAAAAGAAAATCAGTTGGATTATCCATACAGCCGAAAGTAAAGGAGTCTTAAAAATTTCTTTTGGACTCTCTCCACCATAAGGCCGTACTTCAACTAACGCGGGGCCCAAACGACCGACCTACTCTCAAGTCTGCTTCTAACTAAGGAGTTATAGAGAATTTTTAGTACCGTAACATCTGAAAAGACCCGGGAAGTACGCAAGACAAAGGCCAACATCTTTAGCGCCTTATATTTTGGTTATTAATCCCTTTTCGATTTTTTTTTCATAATATTTCATTTAATGTTCACTTAACATTATATACTAAAAAATAAACGGTAAAACTTTCCGTTGGAGTTTGCAATTGACTTGTTATTTTGGAGATATTTTATGACTACTATTTATAACTATATTTTATGTGTTTTTTTTTTTAAATAAAAAGTGTGTAGTAATAATATTTCCAGTTTTCGAAGAGTGATATGACAACCAACAATGGCCTGGTACCATGCAAATGTTGAAAGTGAAGAATTTGGAAAATCTTTGTGAGCTAAGCCTGAATAATCATAAACTTAAGTAAGAAATATAAATATTTGTTTTTTATGATCAAAATCAACATTTCATGATCACATAAATATATTAACACTCTATTATGGTTGAACTGATAATTTATAATAATTTCAGAAATCACTCAGATTTAGCTAATAAATACACCAAAATTCTTCATTGATTTCACACAGCAGACACATTGGCCCTTTATATTCTCTTTTAAACTTCATGTGAGGACAAAATGAATGAAGTCGGTTCAACCATCAATCGTATAGTTCGGTTACGATCATTTTGGGATATGTGAAAGATATTGCGATATATAGGTTATTATTATAATAACAGACAATTGGTTTTGTAAAATTATACTTATTATTTATCTTTAATATATTCAATTTACGCTATATAAAATAATTGCAAGGTTTCTATCACTCTTTAATTATTAAACACATTTAAAAGATTGTCAAAAATTAGGTTATTTTTCTATTTAAACCGGTCCTGTATAATTATTATAATAATGTTTGAATAATAATTTAATACATACTGTCATACTTTCGTTCCTACTTTTATTGTCTATGATAAAAAAAATAATAATATGCAGAGACAATATTATATTATCATTATATCGAAACTTTGAATATAATTATAAAAAAGTTTTCAGTGGTTTAACAGGTACATATAACTATGTACTGTTTCTATGCGACAATAAAACACGAGTTATTTTTCCATCAACGAAAGGTAATCGCTGAATTTAAAATTTAATGCACAATAATCGACATTCTTTATAATATTATGTACTAACCTATTCAACGCTAAATGAATATACACAATCTTTTTCATTAAATTATATTTTAATGAAAATACTTCAAACGTCTTGGCAACCTCGTGGTCCAGTCACTCAGATATTCAGTCATTAAGTCATTCAGTCGTTCAGTTGTTCAATCGTTCGGTCGTCCAGTCGTTCAATCGTTCAGTAATTTAATCGTTCAGTCATTCAATAATTCAGTCATTCAGTCAATCAGTCGTTCATTCGTTTAATCGTTCGATTGTTCAGTCTTTCAATCGTTCAATCTTCCAATTTTTCAGTCATTTAATCATTCTTTCAGTCATCGTATCTTCAAAAGTGAACTCCCATTAAGCATATTTTTTTTTCTTTATTATTCAGATATTCAGTCGTTCTGTCGTTCAATTGTTCAGTCATTCTCCCATAACTCCCATTAAGCGTATTTTTTTCTATTATTATTCAGTCATTTAATAATGTAGTCATTTAGAATTTAGATTATATTCAGTCATTCATTCATTCAGTCGTTCAATCATTCAGTCATTCAGTCATTCTTTCAGTCATAGTATCTTCAAAAGTAAACTCACATTAAGCGTATTTTTTTTTCTTTTATTAATCAGTTATTCAATAATGCAGTCATTTATTTACATTATTAACCATAACTTACACTAAACTTGTATATTTATTAGTCTATTGCTCACACCTTACAAAACCAAAGCACTTACATTACATTTAATGTTTAATGCCCCAACAAATGACCAAAATAAAAAAAAACTCTATACAAAAATCGAGAAAATATTTGTCGGAGTTGAAAGTACAGCGGCGTATGCGACCTTGATACATTAAAACGTTCTTCACCTTTGCTTTGACCGTAAACACCTCGCACAGAACAAGAGCGTATTATACGCCACGCCCAGAGGAAGTGATCACTCTCGAGAGGAAATCAATAATATTAATTTGTTTGCTCAAGAGGATAACCTCTTCGGGTTAATTTGCACATCGCCTGTGGGCTGATTTACGAGGAAGTTATTTTTTTAATAACATTGTTATCCGTATTTTTGTATTTGTTCCGAATTAAATGATGATGTATATTTGAGTATTATATTTCTAATAACAATATAAAAATACTTCCGGTATATCGTTAACGTATAATTACTGTATATTTTTTCCCATTATTCGAATTCGGTTTTTTTTCATTTTAATCGTTCTTCGAATGACCATAATAATCTAGATATAGTGACAAAACAAGTGATGTAAGGCAGTGGCGAAGGGTGAAGGTAAGCTGTTAAGATCAGCAATAAATAGTGCACACTAAACTTTATCAGGCATACATATGTGTTTTCATTGAAATAAGACTACAATTTACAGATAGTGTTGGTTAGTTTTTAAACTTCAATTATTAAACCCTGAGAAAACCAAGTCACAATGATAATTATAAAAAAATACTCATCCATCTATAAAATATCTGAAATTATGAAATTAAATCATACATAACGTTGAATATTTTGTAGATAAAATATTATTTTTAATTTATTATAATATGTTTAGGCAGTCTTAATGAATTAAAAAAATGAACCAACAATATACTATGTATATTTAATCAAATTAAGTATGTATGAAAAAGTGTGCACAGTTTTGTCGTATCGCGAAAGTATACCAAAACTATTATGGTTCGATATAGGCAGGGTTTATTTGATTTTTAAAAACTAACTAACACCATCTGTAAATTGTAGTCTTAGTTCAATAAAAACAAATACGTATGACTAACAAAGTTTAATGTGCACTATTTATGGCGGATCTTACCAGTCTACCTCCACTCTTTGCTACTGATGTAAGGTACCTACACAGATACTTTGTATCTGTATACGTAAAAGATACCATCAAAAAATTTATTTTTAAATGAATCGATGGAAAAAATGTTGAAGAAAATATGTCTCCTAATTTTGGATATCCAGTATTAAGTAACAGGTAACAACCAGCTCGCAATAATTAAGTAATATTTTAATTGAAGAACTAGTCAAAATAAATTATTATACTTTATACATGCTCAATGAATTAAAGTTGCACTAATTACCATTTAGGATAATTTAAAAATTCAAATATCAAGGAATTAACTTCGATTCAAGTGTGCAGGTACGTATTTGCGTAGTACGCACCTATTATTAAAGATAATAATTATCTCTTTCATTGGCGTAGCAATATTATTTATTTTAAGTTATTCCAAAATTATTAAAATAGAATATTTATTTATTTATTTTTAATCCAACTTATTATTAACTTAAATGGCGGTCAGATAATATACAATATTTAAGAAGGTACAATTTTTTGTTGAAAATGATATAATATATTATCATGTTTTGTAACAAATTAGGGCGAATACTCCACCTGCCAGAAGCACTTGGCATAAAAATACGAAGTTTTCATTTTAAGTATTTATTTTGTTGATAATTCACATTTTACAACGTTTTTCTTAGGTCGTATTCCTATTAATATATCCGGTGGTTGTATGTCCGGTACAAATCTTGCAATCGATTTTTAACTAACTTCCCGACTAGCTAGACATTTGAAACTTTTAGAATATATCAGAACACGGTGACAATGCATTTTTTTATTACTTTTAGCCATCTTTAAGTAGAATTGAATTCATTTTTAGTTAATTATGTTTTGCATAAAAAGTTATTTCAATACCATTATTGGTTGCTAGGGGGTCCTAGCAACCAAATTATTAAATAATATTTACGTGCGTTACTATGGAAATCAATATGAAATGACATTTCATTATTCAGTATTTCTATCAAGTACAAATTTTTTTGATCGTTTAAGCTAGTCAAGTCAAATTTATATGGTTCAACAGAAAATTTAAAAACGTTGTATTTAAAAAGTTCTTTTTATCTTGTAATTATTTATTTTAATTTAAGTCAAAGATAAACTTACAATTAAAAATAACCCTTATACAATATGAATTCGTTAAAGGGTCCCATCATAATATTATTACATTATATTCAATGGTCATATTTATTTTAAAAATTTAGTTTATTAAGTTTTCTCTGACTTAACGAAATGAATTTTGAGAAATTCATAGTTTTTATGTTTTATATATTTAAAAACACTTATAAAAATACTTATATTCAGTTCTTTCTTTATAATGGATCATGTACCGTATAATATAAAATTGCATAATTATAAATGCCACGTTATATTAATGCAAATATTAGGAATATACTTTTAAAAAAATTGAATTAAAACACAATTTATTTAAAATAAATAAATAGCATGTACCTAACATAATACTAGGTAAATCAACATATAAGTTTATTTTAATTTTAGAAACTGATTGGGTCTCCTGAATGGGAGGCGGTTAGAAATTGTTGTCGAACAAAATATTAGAAAGAAATTGTATCCTAGCAGGAATGCATTAATAAAAGGTTCATTTATAAAAAAATATGTATAAATATACGAAACAAAATCATACTCTCGAGCTCTAAGTAGTCAAAGATTGAGTTAGCAATTTTAAATATAACTAAAAGGTCAGCAATTTGACACCTTGAAATATATTTTACTCAGTTTTTTACATGTATGGCAACACATCATTATTTTCGAACAGCTTAAACTGCAAAATAATATGTTGACCTTTTATAACTGACGTCATTAACTATATTTAAATAATGTACGTATATATATATATATTATATGTTTTAATTTTATTTAAAAATTAAAAATGGCCTCTATAACGATAAAACAATCTTAAGAATTCATGCTGATAATATTACATACATTACAGAGGCCGTTCAAGAAGGAGATGGGCTGACGCCGTAGAAGTGGACTGGCTTCATATAGGAAGACCCGGTAACTGGAGAAGTGTGGCGAGAGACCGGAGTGAGTGGAGAGCAGTTGTAGAGGAGGCCAAATCCCACCCCGGGATGTAGCGCCGTGGAAGAAGAAGAATATTACTATTGTAATTATCCAAGTATATATCAAAGTATATAATAAAATATGAGAACCGAAAGGAAACCTTTTAATCGTGTTTAATTTGGAACCGTACGCGATGGAGTTAAATTTTTTGTAATATAATTGGTTAAATTTATGTTTCGTGTTTTTGTTTGTAATATTGTAAGTTCAAAACTGACAAAAATAAACAATATTGTACGCCAAAGTTTGAATACTAGCAAGGCTTTCAAAGCTATTAAAAAAGTATACAGGGATGTGTCAACTGTCAACTGTCAATAAATAGCAATGATGATCCAGACAATTTCAATCGTGTACTATTAATTAGACCAGGTACTACGAGGTAAGCGTCGTGGATCCCAGGTTCGAATCCTGGGTCTGACAATTAATACACATATTGTTTTTCAACCTGTATTTGGTTGGAATCAGACTATATAATATCAGAATTCTAATAGGTTAAGCAAGTGACTAACATCCATTTCTCGTTAAAACAAAAATCTTTTAATACAAAATTCTACACTGTGGATACCCATTGTGATCTTATTAGGATTAGACATTGTTAAACAATCATATTATGATAGACACCAAGGCCTGAACAAAAACGATGCAGAAGTGCGAGTGAGAAAGTATTAAGCACCTTTATAATCTCTGTGACACGCGCTAGAGTAAGATAAAAGGGTTATAGTGATGTGTAAGATGATTTGTTGTGGTGTCGCCGCCAAATCTTAGTTTGTTGCATAGCTAAGCGTTGATAACCTGCGAGTGCGTGTTGCTAAAATTGATATTTTCGTGTTAAAAATAAAGTCAGTGGTAAATATTTTTAGTTAATTAAGTAGAAAAGATGGTTCTGTGTGTTGTATTAAAATGTGGTAACCGTACTGATAAGCAAAATGATTGCATTAAGTTTCATAAGTAAGTTGATACATGTTCGTGATAATTTATTTGTATATTATTTTATATTTTAATATCAGTAACCTAGTGTTACTTAAAAATAACTTAAATTATGAATATCTTTACCTAATGCCCGCTAAAAAATACTATATAACGTACAAAAAATAGAAAATAATATTTTAATTCTAAGCGTCTAGTGCGAGAAATTTCGGTGAACACCAGCGAACTGGTCTATGGTCTCAAACATTTGTATACGAATGCGTTCGCTCGCCCATAAACCGAACGCACGGCACGCAGCTTCATTTAGCAATGCAATGGGTGTGTATTTATTGTCTAAGATATACACAGTTATTTTGACGATTCACCTACCTGAGACAATATACACGAAAAGTCGTGATATCACTACCGAAAGTGGTCATGGTTAACACTCTTCACCTTCGTAACTTGATACTTTGCCATCGGATTCGTACACATAATATGGGAGATGGTATTTATTTGGAGATTATAATACACACAAATTTCCAGATACGATGCTATTTGGTTTCTAAAAGTAGGTACAATTTCTACAAAATCGTATATAGGTATGACACGCTGATAAAACAGATTGGTTGGGCTATTTATATTCCCATTCCACTCCTTATCTCCTCACCCACCTTCTAATCCCCAGTGTCATTGTCACCAAACAATCAATAAGCAATTACGGATCAGGAAAGACGGTGTTACAAAGAACATTCAGTTGCGTCTCGACAGCGGGCGTGAACGAGCTTCTAATAGCTTTCCTTCGCTTAAGTGATTGAGTCAATAGATACAGACTCATTTAGAATCTATCATCATCATTCATACATCCTCACATATAATCCATAAAACTGTGTCACAAAGTGCGTGAGTGTACAAACCGGGTGACCCAAAACAACAACACCGCGCGAGCAAAAGTTGAAGCCAGACCACGGAGCCATCATACATCAAGGTCAGTGCCAGGCATTATGTTCCATCACCCTCACCCCTAGATCCGACCTCTTCATCATCCCTTAAAATAATTACAGTCCACTTAAAAACCTCAACCACAGATTTATTATCGATATACACATATGCAAGAAAAACATATATTTTTAGATTTAAATAAACCAATTAGGTACTTACTGACCTAATTGAATTAATAAAGTATTTGTAGCTGTAGTATAGTAGCGATCAAATATTTATTGTTTAATGTATCAAATTATTCTGCAATATTATATTCCCAGCGAATCAATTTCCAGTAAACAAATCTTAGCTAGATCAGCAAGTTGATTGGCGATATTAGATATGGTATATTATTACATCATATCACAGCATATTATATCATTACGGTGTATTAGCCGAATAATCATTTTTCATGGTATCGTATTTTCTTACCACGGTAATAATAAATAATATTTCACAAGCTACTCGATTTAAAACGCTGACTCTATATTTAGTCCAATATGATTATGTACCAGAATTTAATGTTAACGTATTACTTTTTATTGTATAAATAACGAAGAATAATTTATCTAAATGTCACTCGAATCCAAGTACCTAGCTCGTAACTATCTCAGTAGATTATATGTACTACGAGTATCATGGTATAATATACTATTGTACCGATACGCTGCTAATAAATTTCACCCTGCTACATCGTAGACTTCATTAACATGATCCTCAACCCACACATCGAACACCACAGTAGTGACCCAACATATTTGTAAAAAATAAATGAGCACACCAGTAGAATATAAGATAAATAATTATTCGTAAATTACGAAACACAGACTTTTATCTGGTTTTATTATTATTTTAGTTATTAAAAACATCATTAATCGATTGATGTACTTCACTGGATCATAACTTTTCCCATTACAACAAAGGTGACCAACAAATCGGAACGATGTGATGATTTAATAAGGCATTCCTCTCAAACCGAAGGATTTCAACTGGCATGATGAAAAAAGACATTAAAAAATTCGCTCATAACAAAAAAAATGAGTGCACGAGGAAGAAGGTTATCCGGTACAGCTTTTAACAAAAATAAGTAATGAGTTGGTAGTCTGTTTGATACCTATATAAACGACCCACACAAAATTATATGTATCAATCTATTTATGATTCTGTTAAAATATTACTAATGTTAAAGTGGTGACGATCAAAAAGTTTAGAGCTTAGACTATAACTCAAGGCCAAGGGATTCATAATAGTTAATATTATTTTTTAATTGAAACAGTTTAAGTGTTGTAAAACTGGTAGACGTAATAATAATCTTATAATTTTACATAAATAAAACGTTGACGTGTGTTGACCTTGTGTTATACTATACTTAAATAGTACGCCCACGATTTCCGAGCGGCTTACGCAACGGCTTAACATGTCTTGAGTCCCAGGCTCAAACCCTGGGTCTGGCAAATACACATATCGTTTTACAATTTGTGTTTGGATCTAATATCTTGAGCAAATTGCTAAAATCAATTTCTTGTAAAAATAAAAATCCGATAATACAAACCTTTACTCTGTGAATGCCCATATGATATGAGTGATTATTAGGATGGCACTTGGACAAAAATAGAACATACCCACCTACATAAAATAATTTTCATTTTAAGATTGATTTAAATATTTGAAATACGTCATTATGATGAAAAATCGTACAACAATCATACTTTAGGCTGTAGCATAAATTATGTATTATTTTTGCTCAGTAAAGCGCTGGCACATAAAAGTGTGAATTTACTAAAAATTGATAATGTGCGCCCTTCTAACCGACCTCGTCTCAACACTCCATTGCTGCTACATGTTTACTTTATCAAATTTAAATGAAATACCATTTTTACACTTATAATATAAGTCTTACAATTTTAATTAGTAATCCGTTTATCCAATAATACCATCACATGCTTGCAGGTAGTTCTGATTGGTTTTAAAATTCAATGAACAAAAATATTTTTCTACCATAAGAGAATAAGATCAAAAGTAAAATCTTTTTAATTCACAGGCATACACACGTAAATAAATTGTATTGCTACACTGTTGTCAAATAATTACCTAGAAATATCCAACCAATAGTTTAAGGGCATTGCCACCTTCATATAAGATAATAAATGTACATTCACAATGCAATAAAATCAATTACGACTGTATTACAGGTAAGTATTATTATTAAAATACCCCAACTCTTTGTTAGCAATTCAAGATCCGGTATTTAAAATCACCTGGCGACCGCAGCATTCTTTTACAATACAATTTAATCAGAAGTCTATAAATAAACGTGTTTTATAGAACAAAAGAAAAATGTAAGCTGAGTTCTTACGCTGTTTGTCAATTGTTGTCAGCCACCGCCCGTAGCGTAAGTATGGTTAGGTACACAGTCAAGCGAAGCGGAAAGGAGAGCGGTTTCCGCCACCCTCCTTGGTGATCTAAAATTTAGGAAAAGTGCGTGGGTATTCGAATGGTGAGATTCATAAAATTTGACGATCGTTTTACTTAATTGATTTAGTTATTACAGTGTAAAAAGGTATATATTTATTCATTTAAGTATTTGTAATTATTTTTAAAAATTCCGACACACACTAATGGATCGAGGGGCCCAAATCCCTGTAGACATAGGAATATGGGTGAATAAAATTAAGAGGGACGCAGACTGTAGTATCGGGGAATGTGCATGCGGGGCGTGGTTTTAAGTTTCAGAAACTACCATAGCGACGTATAAGACTTGATATAAAAGTCGCACTATTGTAATTCGTAATGCAGTATCACGAGCTGGATATAATACAATCCACACAGTAACTTCAAATGATATACAGGACACTTCCAATAAACGAGTGACTCTAAAGCGTATTCCAAAGAAGATGCTTGAAGGATGCCCAAAAAGAAGAGCATGTGGGATAATAATCGATACTACATGTAGGAAGATTGAGACTGTGCTGGAGAGGAACCCTGAGAATCTGCTGTTGATGAATGATTAAAGAATAGCAGCGAAGAATTAATGTTTCGTTGAGACGGAGGCTTGTAGAGACCGGAGATCAATTTGGAGTATAGTGCCATCATAGTCTTAGAAGTAAAAAAAAAATAACATAATGTGATAATTAACATGGCAATTTACTCGTAACATAAACTATCATGGTATACGACAGTGGGAATAACACTAAAATACTAAGCTATAATTTTTAAACCTATCATATTAAATACCTACTATAATTTTTTATCATAATTAAATTATATTAAATTTAATGTTTACCTTCACATGTAAAAAAATAATTTAATTGCAACATTTTATTTTCCACTATTATATTATTTATACTGGTCAGAAAGAAAGTATTATTTCATTTTGTTTTTATTTAAATATGGAATAAAATCTTATATTTACGAGCAGCTTATTCCATGTATACAAAATTTAATCAAACCATGCCGATGACGTCATAAATAATATTACAAATTATATGGGTGAAATAGGCTTTTTTTTTGAAAAACTTACGTCGTACACGAAAAATAAAACAGTTTGTTTTATAAGAAATGTATGATACGATTGTAATGATTTACCGACTACGTGGTGCTTTGATTTATTCAAATATTTAAACTATCTACTACGATTATTATTGGGTCTAGGACTATTTGGCGCTGGGACAACTGGACGCCACGTAATCGAATGAAAATCGAAAATAAGTAGACGTGAATTATAGGTACTTTAAAAATATATATTTAATATTATTATTTATACTAGCTGAAAATTTAAATATATACACGTAAATAATGATTTAATTGTGCATATTGTGTTAAAACTATTATCATTAACCTCATTATTTAAACGTTGTGTTGTCACAAAATGAAATATTAACTAATTTATGACGTGTAAAGTAAAATGGCTTCCACGATATTAATGAAATTATGCATGATTTTGTGTGGTCACCTGCGTGTAAATAAAATATTTACTATAATTCTATTAGAAGATATATTAAAATAAGCATTTAAAAAATATTGACTGGGCATTATTAACTATTGTGAAGGCTTAAAATATTCCCTACATTTTTAGCTGGGTAAGCGCTGGAAAATAGGAAAACGAATTCACATTATAATATCATTGCGTTACTTTGGCTTCTGGGTAACGCAGACATCCTGTCACAATAAGACAGAATCCATTATACGTATTAACCAGAAACCTCGGTAATACTTACGATCTTATCATAATGCTTTATGTCTTATGTGATCGTTTTTATTTATGTAATTAAGTCTGTATGCAGAGATGTTACCTTTATGTAAACCTTAATAAAAATTTTTAGTTATGTCGAATTGAATTCCAATACAGAGACAATGGCTATGTTAATTTAAGTTAAAATTAAAAGAGGGTTCTTTCAATTTTAATTCTCAATCCGCAATAAAAAAAACAATATGTTAAGAGCAAAATGAATTAAAACTACTAACTAGTAGATAGAACTGATTAAAATTCCTCATCCACTTTCTATATAAAATTAACGAACGTCTATTTTATTTCATGCGGCGTCCAATTGTCCTGACGTCCAGTTGTTCTATTCCCTTATTATTATTGTTTAATTTGTTTGAGTATATTATTTACCGTCCCTACGTAGTTAGGTAGTTACAGTAAATTGTATCAGTTAAAAACTGTATATGAAACAAATTCAACTGAACAAAATATAATCCATAAGTTTAGTATGAATGGTTATCCAAGTATTTTTTTTTTCGTTATACATAGCCTACTTTTCTCCAACAGGCACTTTTTACCACTGATATGGGGATATTATTATAGACAGATTAACTTAAAATATTTGACAGCAAAAAACAAACATTGTTTATTTAGCAAGTCACTATAATATTATGTCAGGTAGTTATTAAACATGACATTTCATGAAACTTGCATGAATGCTTAACCTTCAGAGATTAGATTATAATCTTAGTCATAAGTAAGCAAGTGGTATTTGCAAATAATATATTTTGATAGTACTGATATTATTATTAAATACACATTGTTCATAATGTAAGGCATCTAATCATTTGGGAAGTATAAATAAATTTATATAAAAACCCTTAAATTTAAAAATTAATGGCAAGTATATTTATACAATAATGAGAAGTATAAATTATAATTATATATTATAAATAATAATTACAGCTGAATTTTTTAATAACGTACGAATTTCTGCCTTGGGCTCGAGGAATTGAAGGCTGAATTCAATATTATATGCCTCTCTCACTTGTATTGAAGGACCCAAGCAGTGACGTCCCGTGGGGATAGGTAGGTTATGCATTGCATAAGGGCGGCACATTATAAAGGGCGGCGAATGAAGGAACGAATACAAATGTTACAACTTTTGAGAGTAGTAAATCAGGTAAAACATCTTAGACGTAGAGTAAGAGGAGATGAGTCAACTCCAGAGCAGTTAGACAGAGACAAAAGATTTCGAGAATTTGTATTTTATTATTATTATTATTATTATTGTGTTTTTCTTAGTTTTGGTCTATTCAGATCAAGAACTGTCACTCAGGTTGTGCCCTTTGGAACGCCGGTAGCTCTGCCGGCGTGTTTTTGTAAAATTACAATATTATAAGATAATATTGATTATTGCATGCATTGCATATTGATTGATCACAACTAACAAAGATAATAAATTATTTGTATATAAAGACATGTTTTGAAGTTACTACATTTTTAATACAATAGTGTGCCTCTCAGCCAATAAATGTGAATAGAAGAGGCTTTCGTATAAAAGGAAACAAATCCTACGAAATGAATGAACGACTCGTTGATAAATGAAAGCTTGAAACAATTTGCCCTACATTTTCTTATATACATACACAGTTCACACAAATTGTTATCTTTCTCTCGCTTACTCGTTCATAACGCCTTATCTTCCTTCTTACTTACAATATACAAACTGAAGTAGAGCTAGCCGGACAGGCTCATTAAATATTCAGGTTTTAATTTTCGCGCGAACTGTCAGACTAGCAACGGAGCTCTGTGCAATTTTTCGCGCCATTTTCACACGCTACCGCCCATTTTAAGATACGTCGGAAGATATTGCAAACACCCATTGAAATATGAGTATTTTTATCACGCCTTACTTCCGCAATTTGAATACATACAGATAACAGCGATTATGTGATTTTTTCTATGATTTAACCAAAGAATTTGTACTACAAGAGGAAATAGTACTTATAACCTTTTAGCATTACCACACTAATTGGTGGTGATTCACTTAAAGTATTATTGTGATTGAATATTGACGCAGAAAAGGTAATATTTTGTACATTTGCACATTGAAATATATTGCCACTTTGGCAGGTGTTATTAATTATTAATTTATTTATTTATAAACAACGCGTGCACAGTAAAACAGATTACTCACAACAATAATAATACAATATTTCTGTCAGGTATTCGGACCTAATAGGTTTAGCAAGTGGCTGACATCCATTTCTCGTAAAAACATAATCTGTTAGTACAAACCTCCGCTCTGTGGAGGCCCATATTAGGATCGGACATCGTCGAAAGAAAAAAAAACTGTCGGGTACAATACTGCCGTACTAAGCACAGAGGCCGTATCTGCATTTTAGGCAAGTGGGAGATCTGAGCTTTCATATTATTTTACTTTTCCTGCTAATACTGGGGAACTTTTTATTTATTTTATTTGCCTATAATAGTTAATTTTGGTTTAAGATTTGTTTACATACCTTGAAAATTTGATTTATGTTATTATTATTATTATTATTATGTATTGATATTAGCCATATATATGTCAGATACGGCTAATATGCCTTAGTAAATGATAGTTACAACCAAATCGCTTAGTATTTATCGAGTTTATTTCTCAAACTCCGTAGATACGGCTATTAAAACCCTTGATTTCTCCGTAACTATAGCAGTTACGGCTTGGATTTATTCACCGATCTTATACAAAAACTCTGCAGAATCCAAATATCTAAAAACATGAAAATACCTAAATACGTCAGTTACGGCCTCTGTGCTTAGTACGGCAGAATATAACAAAACAAAATAAAGTTTGTTATTATGAAAAACAAATTCAGAAGGTAATACTTATGTGCATACTGCAGTTCTTGAGTACTTGAACTCAGGGTATTGGACAAGTAAACAGAAGAACTATTTTAAAAAAAATAAACTCAAAATATGAACGAACATGTTTCATATTTTGATATATTTTTTAAGATTTCACGTGATTGATCATCTAAAAATAAAATGTTCATAATCAGTCCATTACAAATTTAATTCAAGTCTCAGAATTTATCTTTATAATATCTTAGCCATTGGTTTTTTTAAGGTATACTTCTTTAGATGCGTTTGGGAAAAAAGATCAGAGTGTATTTTTGGCGTGTGACGAAATTGCGCGCGCAAATGTAATTGCATTAATTTGGCGTGGGACGGAAGTTTTGCCCGCCGATGCAACATAATTTATTTTGCGCGGCGCCGTTCGGGTGTTCTAAATGCTGAAGGTTTGTAATTTTCAGCTGAAATATTGAGAGCTATGGCTTGGGCCGGTTGGGTAAAGACTGAATGTTGCAACTTTTATTATTTTCATTATCAAGGTTGTGTATTAAGATTTGAGGCTATATTTATGTAAGTATTATTTATGAGTAAAATTTTATATCAATAAATAAATAAATTTTGTGAATGTTGAATTGGTAAATAATTCAAACAACATATTTTTACAGTTTAGGATAACATTTGTCGTATATCCCATGTCAAATTATTTATTAGCGGTTTATAATAATTGAAGACTATATTAATTATTATGTTTCATCACAAAAGCCAATATCACGTTTCAGTTAAACCATTAAATAATAGGCTATGTTTTACTTTTGATTTGTAATAAATTATTATTGTTAACGAAAAAAGTTGTACAGTTTAAGCAAATATGGTCGGAATAACGGTTTGCTAAATTTTTCAAACACAGGTTTTGAGATTTTTTTTCTTCCAAAGTAGGTACCTACATTCTCCAATAATATTTTGTTTTGTTACGCCAACGAAGTATAACTTTTAACGCGCGTACATTAGTACAAACACCGATTTTGTTATATTGAGCCTTTGAGTAAATCTGAAATTATACAGACAATAATAGAGTGAAGTTTTTTACATATAAATTTTCAATGCGAAATGATACGCAGATAATTTAAAATATAGTCATATGTGGCAGCTTTATTTTAGTATATTTAATTTAGACTCAGTCGTCTAGATAAAATTTTCATCAACGCCTTTAGATTTTAAACAAAAGTTTCAAATGTCATAGAATTATCAAAAAAAAAAAATGTTTTTAAAACCATTTAAAAGAATTTCTACTAAGTATAATATGCCAATTCAATTATTATACATTTAAGAACATGCTTGTTATATGTTTTAAAGTTCAAACAAATTTATTATAAATTGTATGAATATCCGTAAAATATTCTCAATACGTTACGCCAATTTTGAGATAAACGTATAAAGTACTTACCTATGTATTCTAAAAGTAATTCAAAATAATTAAAAGAAAAAAAGAACTTTGTATATACAACCTTTTAAAATTTTCTGTTGAATCATATAAACTTGACAATTCTATTAAAAAAAATTTATTGTCCTTGATAGAAAAACTAAATAAATTAATAGAGAATACTGAAATGTCATTTTGACATTGAATATTGATTCCATAGTAACGCAAGTATATATTAATATTTTAGTTGCTAGGACTGGAAAATATGTACTGGACAAACAAAAATACTTGCTTATAAAAACGTGGTAAAAATAGAGATAAATAAATAAATGAACACAGAAGATATATACGATATATAAGATAATATATACATTATTAATAATTTAGTTGCTAGGACCCCCTTAGCAACCAACAATAATAACTTTCCATACAAAACAGAATTAACTGAATTCTGCTTAAAAATGGCTAAAAGTATTAAAAGAATGCATCGTCGTCGTGTTCTGATATATTCTAAAAGTTTCAAATGTCTAGCTAGTCGGGAAGTTAGTTAAAAATCTTTAATCGTCCTATACAAATCTTGGAAAAACAAGAAAAAATATGTACTGGACACACAAGAAAAAATTAGTACTGGACAAACAAGAATACGAGCTAATAAAAACGTGGTAAAATAATAGAATTCATGAATTTTGTGAATCATCATTTGTATCACAAAAATCGGATAAAATAGGAAAATTCTATTTAAATCACAAATTATTTGTTTCTGTTAAAATTAGTATGATATGAAAATGTAATACATAATAAAAAATAATTCTCTTATATCATGTCATATTTGAGTAGGTATACCGAATTGCCAAACTCAATTTACTTTTTCATTCAATTATAAGTTTTATGTATCTAGTCACATGGGCTTGTTTGACATATTATTATTCTTCGAAATAGCTTTATTTTTATATCGTATAAGTATGTAAGTAATAACTTTTTTCTAAGCGTACTTATATTATTCATAGTAAACGACTTTTTGTTATTCCCGGGAAAGTTTTATTATATTTATAAAAAATGACGTGTCCAATAATACGAGTATATGAATACTCCCGCCCCATTACTCTTCCTTCTGTAGGATTCTGGATCTATACAAGTTCTGGACGAATACGCTGGTAAATAATGGGTTTGGGTCGAAATTCCGTGAAATCCCGACTGCTGAAATCTCGAATGGCCGAAATCCCGAATGACCGAAATCCCGAAGGCCGAAATCCCGAATGGCCGGAATTCCGAAGGCCGAAATCCCAAAAAATAAATAAATACAAACAGTAATAATTCTCAACAACTACCAACTCGAAAGCAAAAAATACTACTTTTTATAAAATAAAATGCAATAAAAAATATATATATTTAATTTTTAAAATATAATTTTTATTTTCAAATATTAAACCATTCCACTCCCGGGCAGCGCCGGGTGATACTGCTAGTATATTATATCGTGACAAAAAAAAGAGTTTAGTACAATAATCTTTTATACAACGCGTGTGGGGGGAATGAGTTTTGGAATATTTAGAATGTGTCTAGCTGATTATGCAGGCGGGAAGATACTAAACTGATATGCATTATTTCTATGGAGATATGAACATTATTTTTTGTCGCCAATATACTTTATGAGCGATAGCGTCATTTAAAATTCATCCAGATGTGTACTGCCATAAAAAAAATGTCAGTTTCCAAGAATCTGTTCTCTCAATGGTCAGTGGTTGAGCCAAATTGTAGTCGCGTTCATCCTTAGCCCCCCCCCCCCCCTTTACTTAAATTTCCTTATTTGGTATTGTTACAAGACCAAGCGATGAGCAATTACTAGTCAAAGAAGAATGTAATTGTGAACAACAGTTCAGTTATTCCAAAACCGCCGAGCATCTTATATGATACGAACGAGGCCGTGTAAGATACAGAGATATTCAAGAGTTAGTTAAAGACACTGGTGTATGTGCCTGTTAACGCTTAACCACAGTTATCAATCCCACAGATATACCTATCCTCATCAAGTCATCAATCATACAACTCATCACCATTCATCAACAATATTTCATCCATAAATAGTATAGGTACCGTCAAGTGCCGCGCACCGGGTAACCCAAACAAACAATACCGCGCGAGTAATATGTGCAACCAGACCACGGAGCTATCATAAATCATCATAAAGGTCAGTGTCTGGCATTCTGTTAAATCGCCCCCACCCCTCAATTCGGAATCCACAAAATCCTTCAAATTGTACAGTCCACTGCTAAAAGCGCCACCAGTCAGTATTCTGAGTCTTCAAGATGCCATGACCTGTAACTGTTAACGGTTACGTAAAAATTACTATTATAGATAGGCAAAACTACGAAAAAACATAATTTATAAAAATAATAATACTACATAACAAATAATGCAAATTGGATGAATATTTCCAAACAATCGTTTTTATTTATAAGCGTAAATTATTCTCTAAAACAATACATTTCACGGTTATTTGACGTGCCAAAGTGTATTCTAAAAAATGATTTGTTTCTAGGAAGTGATAATGATAATACATAATAGAAAAATAACATCATTTTTTTTTATTTTCAGCCATAAATTTTAAAGAATTAAAAACTGGCAAGAGTGCATACAATGACCCTGATGATGTCATCTTGCACTTATAGCAAGAATTGGTGAATAATATTAATTCATTGTTAGATGTACGTAATGAAACAATTATTATTTTCGGATAGTTTTTACGTTAGTTGTAGTTTACAATAATTTTTACAAGACGTAATTATACGGCATAATGCATTGGTTGATGTTTTACGAGACAGACACTAATACAAGGTGATATACTAATACCTACGTGTTGTAGTGTAAATGGACATAAGAGCATACTTCAGTGAAACGGCAAATAATTTACAGCAATAGGTAGGACGAAATTTCCCTTGCGTCGTCAGTTGGAGAGCGATAGTCAATCTGTGAGCACGTAAATTTGTTTTGTGACGGCGTCAGAGGAATTAATTCTTAAATCGTATAAAGATGACTAAAAACGTTACGTATTTACTCGAAAAATAAAACATTCCAATAAATATATTATTATTATTAATTAAATAACAATAAACATAACATTAAATGGACGCATGTTGAATTTTTATGACAAATTATATTTTGTTCATCACGCGTCGTTTGCACAATCTGCGCGTCGCGTAGTCACGATCGCTTTAGACCATGCCTCAGCTGAAGTATAGCCTTAAGCGTTTATCAGACAATTTTTGGAGTCATATGTTAGTGTTCTTTTTATCGGGATACATATTATTTCGCCACGTCGTGACAGCCTTCATCGAGGCTTTAATCCACCTCCCTCGTCCATCCCTCATAGGCCAGTACGTAAGGCTCTGAACTTTCATCTTTCTCCGGATTTGATTTCAGATGAGATAATGACGTCATTACACGACTGTCATTAGGCTTCATGGCCTGTTGTAGTGTTAAAAAGAGAATTTTATAAAAAATAGAAGATGAAATAATAATCCCTCTCGGTATTCAGCGGCATGCATAGCTTTTTTCAATGTGAAACATGTGGCACAATTGATTTTGTCTGTCCAACTATAGCAACCTCCCTCCAATCTTTGAATCCTTCCAACATTTTTCAAAAAAAATTTCCAGGTCAGTCACCCTCTCTATCATTCTGTCTGGAATCTGGAGTTTGCTCATTATGAAGTTGTTGGCATATTTAGCTATCGATTAGATTCTCAGCATTCACCTCCAACACCAATTTTAATATAGTATATAACAAATAACGCATAACGTGAAACAGGCTCATGACTGTGAAATTAAAAGAAATGTGACAGCCGTCATCTAATTGTCTACATAACAGAAATAAAGTAAATATATTATGAGCAATGGAGCCGAGCCATGGAGAAGTCTGCTTCCCGACAGCAAAATCATCTGGGCCTTAATTTTCAGTCATAAGATCCCATTATGTTGTCTTAGGTAGATGAATTATAAAATAAACTCTGTCTCCCATCGTGTACAAATGAAAATTAGGCGCTCACGCAGTGGTCTTGAAATAACAATTTAAAAGAGTGAGAAGTGGGAGCCTTGACAATTTTTGGGGCTGGCATCATGCCATTTCATCTACACTATCGTCCTAGGTAGACGAATCACAACATAAACTGCTTCCTTTATATTAGACATATTCAACTCCGTCTAGCACGCGGTCTATATAATCGTGTAATCAACATACAAAAAATATGTCGACTTACCATCTCTTAGTAACAAACCCACATTATTAACATTGTTTTGTTAATTGTATTCATAGGTACTAGTAAAGTATTAAAACCGACATAGATAGTGAAAAATAACGTAATAAGTTTTGTCGCATTTTAACAAAAGTAAGTACAATATGAGTGGTTCACAAGCATAGTGAACCAAGTCCATTCTGGTTGTTTTTGAGATAGCTAGGTTCAAACATAAGACTTGAGTATTTCTTATTCTGTAAGGGTATGATTTCCCTTACATAATAACTTAAATGTACTCAAACTAACACTTAAGAAGTGCAATCATACCCTTACAGAATTATAAATATTCAAATATTATGTTTGAATCTAGCTTACTCATAAATAACCAGAATGGACTTGGTTTACTGTGCTTGTAAACCACTCATATTATAGATTTATTGATTGCTTTAAGCTGCAATACAAAAGCTCGTTCGGATTTGTACCACTGGTGTTTCCTTGTTTATTGTTCTGTAACAATCAAACTAATGAGGCTTGATCGATTCAAAAGATGCCAAGCAGGAAATTAATAAAATTTGTTTTGTTGTTATTGTAATTGTATCAACACTTAGCCATTCTATAAATAAATAGTGTCGCCAGATGACGATAACAATTTCCAGTTGTAAAGTACCTAACTAAAAAAATATGGTGTTTGTTAGCCTCTTGTACCATGCATGAAAGGCGCCTAAAATCTTATGACCCAACGTGCCTTTTCTTTTTACTACAATAATCCACCCGTGTATCTCTAGTTTTTAGTTGTACTGAATTTTTAGGATTTCTTTGGACAAATTCTTTACAACGACCGACAAGTTGTCTAGGACGCAGTTTAATTTTAAATAATTACAGTCATAATAAACACATTATTAATTTATCCATCGGTATTTTCAATTGAACAATAATAATTATGTACCTTCATCATCCACATACTCTGAGAATGTCCTAAAATGTGTACGGAAAAGCGAAGAGCTACTCAAGTCCATTCAACCAGCTGTTGGGACAATCGGACCGTCTGACCTGGTCGCCACAAAGGCAATTTTATTGCATTTAGAAAATTTGCGGCGTCATACTGCCAACGTGAAGATCTCTTAGTATAAGCTTTAATTAATTTGTTACTTACTACAATTTTTAACATTGCCTCTACGTGGTCATCTCTCCCATGGGTACATAAACTTAAAGTCATGTTAATTCAGTCAAAGCACATTTGAGTGCATGGCGACCTTAGTCTTAGTAAACTGCTCCTGAGACATTCCCAAGCATAAAAATAAAAATTATGCTTCACATCCAAACATAGGATTCCGCGATACACCCGATTGAGACCGGGTGTGGTGCGGGGTGGCATTAACTTCAATGAACAATAATATGTACCTTTTTCAAATTACAGCGATGTTATAGTAGTTAAGATAATAGCAGTGGTAGACCCATGTATGCTCAAGTTGTCTTCCCCAGTTCAGTTTATATTTTGCAATCTAATTTGAAAGTCCAATTAGTCAAATCAGTGATATAAATCGAAATTCTTACAATAATTAATTTTAATTATTTCAAAAATAAATCATTCATTCACACTTCAAGATTGTATTATTTTCACTCGTTACAAATACATTATTTGTTTTTGCGCTAAGTAATCAGTAAGGGAGCTTGCAGCGTTACAAACCAGTATTTCATTATACTTTCCGTTTTCAGGAGCTTTCGGAAAAAAGCTCTTTTCTTAGCCGTGGGAAGTCAAGCAACTCGGGCAAGTTTGCTCCAAGCGAAGAGGATTAATGACCGAAGCAATTAAACTTGTAAACTACTACAGTAATGACCGTCCGCCTCTTAGACCGAAAGCTCAGTTTTGCTAATATTTCTACCAGCTACTTATGTTACAGTGCCAGCACATACTTGTAACATGAAGCCCATAAGATATGCATACAAAGTTTAGTATTGCTAAAAAGATTTAGTATTGTCGTCACTAGTACAATATTCTAAAGAGGTTTGTATTTTTATTTATCGTGAATTATTTTACCACAACGACCCTTATTCAATAAAAATCAGTTAACAATAGCAATAGACAACACTTTGCTTTTTTGCAACTTTTGCACAATTAATGTATGTAAAGTAAATTATTATTATACTTAGACTAAATAAACAGCGGTTTAAATTTGCCAGAAATCGAAACGAGATTTTAGTTAGATAAACAAAATAGGATGACGAATTCATGACCATTATCTAAAAACGTACAATAATTCTTCGATGTCACGGATCACTCCATTATTTAGTTTTTATAACGTACTTAGACTTGTTAATAATTTAATAAACTATTTCTTTTGTTCAACGAATAAGACCCAAAGTTTAAGAATATAACATTCTATATTATACTTCTTCTTCTTATTGTGCCATCACCTAGCGGAGGTCGGCCACCATCAAGGCAATCTTATCTTTGTCGTCTGCTACCCGAAACAGTTCAATGGAGCTGCACTCCTAACAATCACGGAGGTTCTTAAACCACGAAATGCGGCGCCATCCTCTGCTACACTTCCCATTGATCTTTCCTTGAATGACAAGTTGGGGAATGCCGTATTTTTGTCCTCACATAATGTGGCCGAGGTACTGTAGTTTCCTGGTTTTGATACTACGTAGAACTTCTCGGTCCTTCCCCATTCGATTGAGAACTTCAACATTTGTCACCCGGTCAGTCCAAGGAATTTTAAGGATGCGTCTCTACAGCCACATGTCCAAAGCTTCAAGTCACCGTGACATCTCTTGGTTTAGCGTCCATACTTCTATACTATAGAAAAGAATTGAGAGAACATAACATCGTACCATACGCAGTCTCAGACCAAGGTTAAGATTTCGATTGCTAAGGAGGCGTCTCATTTTGAGAAAGGCGCTCCTTGCGATCTCAATTCTAGTTTTTATTTCCTGAGACTGGTCCCATTTCTCATTGACCCATGTACCTAAATATTTATAATGAGTCACACGTTCGATTGGTTCGCTGTTAATGACAAAATTGGTGTTGGTGTCTGGTGTCGCTATTTTTGATACTAGTAATAGTTTTGTTTTCTTGAGGTTCATTTTTAAACCATTATTACCTGAAAATCATATTATACTGAATATACATTATTTGAAAAAAAATCATGCATATAATACGACACCTGACGGAACTTGAACCTGTATCTGCTGGATTCGGCTGGAGTAGGTAATTAAGGATTTGCATTAACGATAAGCATTTCATGTAACAACTACTAGTTAAAATCGCCGTAGTTCAATAATATGCCCCTAACTTAATTGGAAAAGCATACTGGTGCGAATTCAGCAGATATAGGTTCATATCCCGTCGGGTGTCGTATTTTTACAGTGTTTTTCTTAGCTCGTATTCATATTTGTGCGGTGCAAATCTTGCAATCGATTTTTAACCAACTTCCCGACTAGCTAGATATTTGAAACTTTTAGAATATATATCAGAACACGATGCCAATTCATTTTTTAATACTTTTACCCATCTTTAAATAGAATTGAATTCATTTTCAGTTAATTCTATTTTGTATGAAAAGTTATTTCGATACCATCATTGGTTGCTAGGGTCTAGGGTCCTAGCAACTAAATTATTCATATATACGTGTTACTATGGAAATCAAAATGACATTTCAGTATTATTTCTATCAAGTACAATTTTTTTTGATCGTTTAAGCTAGTCAAGTCAAGTTTATATGATTCAACAGAAATTTTAAAAACGTTGTATATAAAAAGTTCTTTTTAGCTACAAAATGATTTTTTCTAGTGTGTATTTGCATATGTTTTCAAATTATGTATATTCAAAAAATAATGAAATGTCATACACAAACTATTGAAATACTTAAGTACCTATTGGAATAATACTAAAACGACGAAAAATAAATTCCATTAATCAAAAATAAAACTAAATTTCAAAAGTTTTGTAACGAATGCGGTTTTCAGTAACGAATTTTCACTTCTCATTAACAAACGAGTCGAAAGTTAAACATTTTCAATTATTTCCTCAACTCTGAGAAGCTTTCGTGGAAATGATTCTCGCAACATTCATAGAAATAAAACTTTTGCGCTTGATTATATCTCTCTAAATAGAATTAATATCACTTGAAATGTTTCTTGAATCGTCAAATGATGGGTCCTTCGTGAAAACTAATTATTGACGGTAGATCAACTTTACTGAAGAACTTCATTAACAAACCAGTAAATTTTAATGAGTGTTAAATACAATACGTAAAATTCTTTTACATTTAGTCAATCGTGAAAAAGGAATAAATAAGAAATCTAATTATTATATTTAAGATTAATTTTGTACTGTTCTCTTAATTTCAGTCATTTTTTGCAACCCCAAATTCGCTTTTCTGCATCTTTAGTCACTATTTATAATTATTATTACAGAATATACTTAGTTCTCGTGTATATTATACTAAATTATTAATATATAATTAACTATTTCTTTTATTCAACGAATAATTCACAAGATTTAAGAATATATCATTCTGATAATTGAACGCATATAATTTTGTAAAACACTTTCTGAGAGAGTATATTATAACCAATAGAAACCCGGGAGATACGGTGTTCGATTCCCCGTCGGGGTGACTTACTTTTTTCAAAAAAAAAAAACTTTCTATTGGTTATAATAAATACTCTCTCAGAAAGTGTTTTTCAAAATTATATATGTTAAATTATTCATAATTTTAAAATACTTCTGAGAAATATATAACCTATAGAAAAAATAAAAAGAATGTTACATTTTTAAATCTTGTGAATTGTTCGTTTAAATAAAAAAAATAGTTAATTCAATTATTAGCATGTTCAAGTAAGTTACAACAAAAATCTTGGAGTGATAGTAAGTCGGTTAGTAATTGAGGTACCTAATTTAATACTTACCTTCATTTAAAAATACAATAGTAACGCAATTTAGAAAGCACTTCAGAGAGTATTGTAAGAACCATTATTTCAAATTCGTCGCAATTATATAAGATTCCTATAGCATAGTGGTCAATGCACGTGGGTGAGAATCCAGAGACATGCAGGTGCGAATCCTACTAGGTGTCCTATTTATCCTCTTCTATTGGGTAGATATATTATATCTCAGGAGAGTTTTCAAATTATATATGTTTAATACTTTTTGTAAAGTAAGCAGAGAATCTCAAGTGGTTGGAATTTAAATACAATCCCATGTCCCATTACATGTATCTAATATTAAATACAAACTTAATATTAGATAATATAATATTTTACAGATGTCTCAAAATATACAATGTTGTCATTAACATTGAGCACCCCTTAAAAATGTGGAATTAAATTGTATCTATTTTATTGACTGTACCTAAGTTGTAAAATTATTTTAAATATTTGTTTCTACTTTCTTCTTCTGAAAGTATCTTTTCTGACTTTAAAGACATTGGCAATCATATTAGAGAACCCATTTCTATCTTGAGCTTTCAAAAAATTTTATTCGTTAAACGATGCTATTTTATTATTATTGTCAAGAGTATTATTAAGTTTTCTTTAATGCACAGTAAAGATTTTGACTAATTTACAGGTACATCGTTTTTATATTAATTTTTAAAATATCTATTTTTATCTGTAGGATTGTGTTTGAATTTAATTATTAAAAATATTTAAATTGTAAATTATCGAAAAAGGCTTTGTGTCTTTCCTCTGGTAGCCTTAATTAATAGTGATCCTTGCATTTTATGGCAGTTTTTGTAGGTTCGTGCATGAAACTTGCACGTACGGATACTACCAGTTCTTCAGGAATTTCCTTGGCGAATAGTTCTACCATTAAGTATATTGTATTTTTATGTGTGTGCAAATCTTTTTGTTATTTACTCTACATAGTACCATGTACTAAATTGACCTCCCTTCATGGACGAGGCAGCATCTGGCTTCTGACGATCTTATAACAAAGAGTTGGCGACAACGCAGACAAATAATAATAGTAAGTATAATATCTTATTTAAATACGATTACAATGTCTAAAATAATCTGTTAGGTGTGTGACGAATATTTAACCGGGTGCCATATTCAGAGAAATCAAGGCTCAGGTAATGCAGTTCGCCAGTTTTTAATTCTTAAAAGTTAACAGTGATAAATTATATAAAAATATTGTTAACTGTTCGCTGTTGATCTGTAAAAATATGAACCGTACTCCATTCAAATTTGATTATTCGATTCGTTCCCGTTAGCCTAAAAATATTTAATATATTATATTCGTGACTTTTGAATTAACCATTATTCTTAGCTTTAAGATTGTTATATTCATTTTATCAGAATTCAGTCAAGTACAAAATCGGTATAGCAGGAACACAATGAGAATATTGCCAAAATGATCGTCAATATAAGAGCGACAATGTGGAATAGGAAAGAATTTTCATCTCTTGTTGTTTTAAGTATTATATGAAATAACAGAGAAAATTGCCAGGAACTGCAAGCTCGGAAGTGGGTGTGTGGGATAAATAAGACCGCATCGGAAGAAGTTGCAAGGGGCGACCCGAAAAACGACTATTCGGAAACGGAAACGGAAACAGGTTGCAACTTGCTAGTTGGAAATATATACGTCAGTATTTTTGTATACGGCAATATTAGTTTGATAGTATTGTTTTAACACGTCCAGACAATGCGTCGATATTAATTATTGTAGTTAGTTCTAATATTTTCATAATAATTTACTGTGTCGTTAATTATTATTGAATAAGTTATAATCATCGCATTCCGATATTCTTTTTAATTATGCAGATATATTCCAATAGTTTGTATGATATAAATAAAAAGGATTTCAAGTTATACATACATATTTATATTTTTATAAAAATCAGTGTTACTGAAAATAAATATGAATGAATCAAAAATCTGTACAATACAATATAAAAAACTTAAATATAATTAACTATACTTTTCTATTCAAGGAATAATTCACAAGATTTAAGAATTGTTTTTAATGAATAAACAAATATATGTTTGGTTTAGGCAGGGCTTAATTGATTTTTAAAAGTTCACCATCACCATCTGTAATAAATTATTGTAGTCTTAGTTCAATAAAAACAAATACGTGTGACCAACAAAGTTTAATGTGCATTTTTAATTCAATCATAACCGCCTAACTCCACCTTTCGCTACTTAAATAGTTATAATATGTATTTTATATTTAATTTAAAAAAACATCGATGTTTCCAATGTGTATAACGTCAGTATTGTGATCATACTGAATGTTGATCCAATATAAATAAAAAAGATATCATGTTATATTCACTCCTGGCATACTGGGATCTCACCAGCCCCTGTTTGGATGCAAAAAAAAATATTGGCAAAAGATTTTGAAAAAAAAAATAGGTATACACTCCCGTTTTTTTTTATGTAAGAATTTCTCCAAGCATAAAAGATTGAGAATCACTAGGCCGTATACTTATATTATATTAAAATAATATACTAATTAAAAACATTATCATCCATTTAATATTATATATTTAATAACCGATTCGCATGAATATAATGATTGTTTTAAAAAATAAATAAAACATTAAATTTGAATTAGTTTATAAATTCCATTCACGCTTTGAAGATAAATAGAGCGTACAGAATTTTAAAATGTGTGCCAAACTTAACAATTTGCATAGAGCGGGGAATGTCCAATGAATAAATTCGTTTTTGGCGCAATAAATTTTCTTATTTTATTTTATTTGTTCGAAAAACTTTCCATAGATGGCGCAGACTTCCACGTTCAGTTCATAAATCTTAACAAACGTGCCGGAGTTACAAAGATGCACTTGCCCCGCATGCTTCCAATACGACCGCACCGCTTTTGTGTCCTTTTATATTATTATTTACCTTCCCAGAGATTTAATTTTAAAAATATCGAAGCTTTGCAAGATAAAAACCACAACATAATATAGTACCTATATTATGTACGGTTCCATGAAAAAACAGAACAGTGACAAAACAGAACATGACAAAACAGAACAACGATAAATATAACTATGACCTTTCAGGAAAATATAAATTTAATATTGAAATTGTACTATCTCTATTTTGTTGCTAGATTTTTAAGAGCACGGTTTTTCAATACGCCATAATAATTCACATTATATACCTAATTTCTGCATTGCTAATCGCTTTTAACTCCGTGTTGCCGGTAAACTTAGGATATATCATCTTAATCAATATAATTTATGTTCAAAATGATTGGGTGACTAGATACAACAAAATAATCAGTTTAATAATCCCCAGAGACAAAAAACGGAATTTTAGCTATTTGAATATGTATTGTTAGCTATCTATTAGCAACATTAGGATGTCAGGATTAAAAAGAGGTGGATAATTTAATCTTTATCGGAGTTTCCGTTGAATATGGAGAAACAAGTTAATTGTATACAAATCAATGACATTAATATGGACGAATCATCTGGAAAAGAAAATGACACTCACTTTATTGTCGGGTCTGCCGAATGGCATAATCTGTTCTAACGCCAACACAATAAAGGTGATATTGCTATAAATTCCTGGTGCTTTTTGTTGGGTCTGCCGAATGGTTCGGTTCGAACGGGTTCGCTCAAATGAACATTGACATTAGAAACACTGCTCTAACGCCATTACAATAAAGGTCATATTGCTATAAATTCCCGATGCGTGATATCGCATATTGGAAATTGCGTGACGTCTACCTATACATGCGAATGCGCGAATTTACTTGCTAGCTACTGTATTGAGTGCGTCGTCCATTAATAATGTCATTGATACAAATATACATAGTTTGCGGATACAAATTATTTCCAAAGCGCCATAAAATAAATGCATTTTATAATCCGTTCTATATCTTGTATTTTCCCTAATTTAATCATTTAAATAGTTTTACAATAAATGGTGTTAACCTGCGGTAAATATAGCAGCTGCATAATTACCATGCACGGTGTCTCAATAGTTAAGAGCATACATAAGTGAAACGTCAAATAATTTTCAACAATAGGTGGGGCAAAATTTCGCATTCGTCACTAATCGCCGAGCGGCATTCGAGGTGAGAGCACGTCGATTTTTTTGTGATGGCGTCGTAAGAATATATTCTTATATCGTGGAAAGATGACTAAAAAACGTTATACCTGTATTCGAAAAAGAAAACATGTCAATAAATATATAAGTATTATTACTAATATTACAATAAACATAGCTCTAAATGGACGCATGTTGAATTTTTATGACATATTATGTTCCTTTTTGGCAAGCCTCAGTAACACATCCGCGCGTCGCATAGGTACGATGTTTTTAGACCATGCCTCAGCTGAGGTGCCTTAAGAAACTGTCTATTTATTTTCAAAATTTGTAATGTTTATAATAGTATAATTTTTGACGCTTTTGATTTAACGAAAAGAATATAATTAAATAACAGTAGTTCCTAAACCCTTAAATGCATGATTTTCCACTTATTAATAAATATATCGTCACTTTACAGGCCAATCATTGCAGCAACCCTCAAATTATTATCAAATTGTTCAGGAAGTGAAAAAAACTGTAGACATTGGATTTACTTATTACAATTATAATACTTCAATACAATTATAATACTTCAATACAAACATGATACACTACCCTCGTTAACCGCCGATAGCGGTCTTGTGTATAGAATAGATGCGCAGGAATGCATATTTTGCCAGATTATATTTAATTAATAAAAAGAAGATATTCTTCAAGTAAGTTATTTGGTATTTATGTAGGTACATAACGATAATACTGAATAAATATTATGTTAGAAAGAACTAAGGAAGATCCTATAATAGGTTTATGAGAAATGACACGGCGAAAATAAGCTGTTAAATTGAACGAGAAAACGCATCTCTTGCATAAGAAACTTATTGCATTTTCAGTCCATACCGTCATACCTAACATAATTTAAAATGCGCCCGGTTCGTAAGTGGCATGCTTTGAATACATATACGTGTTTTGATCTCGTGTGTCGCATGCTTTATAATGTACAGGGGTAGTAAACTAATAATTATAATTGTATTAACTAAATAGACATCATACGTTGAGTAGATACTATTTCCTTTAAATTTCAATGCTCATCTTTGTATGCACAGTAATTGAGTTATTATTATCAATGACATTAATATGGACGAAGCATCTAGAAAAAAAGACACTCACTTTTTTGTCAGGTCTGCCGAATGGCATAATCTGTTTTAACGCCATTACAATAAAGGTGATATTGGCATAAATTCCCGATGCTTGTTGTCGGGTGTGCCGAATGGTTCAATTCGAACGGGTTCGCTCAAATGAATATTGACACTAGAAATACTGTTCTAACGCCATAACAATAAAGGTAATATTGCTATAAATTCCCGATACGTGATATCGCATAATGGAAATTGCGTGACGTCTATCTATACATGTGCGAATGTCGCTATGCACGAATTTACTTATTAGCTACTGTATTGAGTGCGTTGTCCATTAATAATGTCATTGATTATTATGGTGTCCACTTAAGGACGTAGGTACCTATCCCAAATTGAATTTTAAAAAACTTAAATAAATCATCATCAGCCGGGGTCAATCTACTGCTGGATGAAGGCCTCCCCAAGCTTTCTCCAACTCTCTCGGTCCTGTGTCGTTTGCTGCCACGTATTTCCGCCGAACTTTACCAGTTCGTCAATCCAGCGGTTTTAAGGGTGACCCTGTGGCCGTTTCGTACCCCATGGGTACCATTGGATGACGGCATTTGTCCAGCGGCCGTCCTTTCGGCGAGCAATGTGCCCCGCCCATCTCCATTTCAGCTGTTTGGCAACGTCTATTACATTGCGTACTCTTGTCTGCTTCCTAACCCATTCGTTTCTCTTACGGTCCTTTCGCGTGATGCCCAACATGCACCTCTCCATGCCTCGCTGTGTGACTCTTAGCCTTTGGACATCTCTCGTGTTGAGGGTCCACGTCTCGCAGCCATACGTGGGCACGGGTAGCACACATTGGTTGAACACTCTACGCTTAAGACATAATGGTAGGTCACTCTTGAAGATACTATTCAGACGTCTGAAAGCACTCCATCCCAGCTTTGTTCTTCGAAAAATTTCATCGTGCATGCTTCCGTCTATGGATACCTGCTGTCCAAGATAGATGTAGCTGCTGACTTGCTCGAGTTGGGTGCCAGAAATACAGATAATCGCAGGGTCCGAAAAACAGTTCCTCATCACTCTTGTCTTTGAAACATTTATCTTTAGACCGACCGTTTGACTGACATCCGCGAGTTCTTGCATTCTACCTTGGAGATCTTTCGGGTCTTGTGAGAGTATAACAATATCATCTGCAAAGCGCGGGTGACTGAGGTGCTCTCCGTTAATTAGAACACCTTTTTCCTCCCAATCAAGTTTCCTAAATAAGTCCTCAAGAGTAGCGGTGAATAGTTTAGGTGAAATGGTATCACCGGACACCTTTGTTAATGGGGAATTTACACGACCGTTTGTGGAATTTCACGCATGCTGTGGCATCACTGTATATACTGTTCAATAAGCATCTGGAAATTCCTCGGTTGCTAAGGGCGTCTATTTAAATAAATAATACATACTTAATATTATAGATTTACCTTATTTTTCATAATGACTTCAACCCTAGTATTCATCTAATAGAGAGTTCCCCTTCACATGTTATCGAATGCTCTAAGATTTTTATAATCACACATAGCCAGTAACCACCAACCTAGTGGTATTCCGGCTCTCTCTTTTTATCCAGATTTAATAAAATTCTCTGAATAAAATATACCAGAAGAAAAAATAAAAAAAAATTAATTTAAAGTTTCAATGTCTTACTTTTTTCAAAAATATTTTTTCTATTGGTTATAATATATTTTCTCATAAGTGTTTTGAAAAATTATGTATGTTCAGTAATTAAAATGTTACATTCTTAAATCTTGTGAATTATTCGTTGAATAAAAACAAAATAGTTAAGTAATTAAAAATTATTAGCAAGTTCAAGTAATTTACAACAAAAAATCTCGGAGTGTTCCGTGGTATCGGTTAGCAATAAATTATTAAAGTAATAGTACCTAATTTGATTTAAAATACAAAAGCTGATCGCTAATATTTGATCAATTTGGAAAGCACTTCAGTGAGTATTAAAAAGCCATTAGTTAAAATTTTTTAACTAATTGAGCACAACTCCTTTAGCATAGTGGTTCTATGTGCATGGGTGCGATACTCGAGAGATGCAGGTTCGATTCGGGTGTCTTACTTTCTTCAAAAAGATTTTTTCTACTGGTTATAATATATTTTCTCAGAAGTGTTTTAAAAAGTATGCATGTCTTAATATTTGTTTTTAAGGTTGCTATGGTTTCTGTGTAGCTATCGCAGTAGGAAATATAACCAAAAAATATAAAGTATATAATTTGATGTGTTTTAAAAAATCTGTAAAATTTCATAGGGGTATCGGGATCGCAGACGATCGCCTTGAATTTAGGTAGTAAACGTAAGTAGCGTGTCCGCTCGGGTCATGAATAGCTTTTCCTACGTCGGACTGAGCATTCCCTCGGGCGCTATTTTTTCGATACCTCCTTGATAGTTCTGCTAGCCTGTGATATGAGTAGGTACCTTTATATTTACATTGTCCATTCCACCTTTTGTTCTTTCTTTCAAAGTTCTATTTATTTTATTGTGAGGTAAGACGAATAGCGGTCATTTTGGCATAACTTTTTTACGACAAAGAAATGTCAACTCATCAAAATTTTCCGTTTGTTTCGCTCGCAAAAAGGCGAATTTGGTTTCTTTTTCCTTTGTTATTTTCATATTTTATTTTTCTTGTAGCATAAACATAAACATATTTAAGTTTTGAATTATATTGACGACCCGCATCTTTAAATTATTTTACCACGTTTTCCTTTGCTCGTATTCTTGTTGGTCCGGTGGTTATTTATCCAGTACAAATCTTGCAATCGATTTTTAACTAACTCCCCGACTAGCTAGACATTTGAAACTTTTAGAATACACCAGAACACGATGCCAGTGCATTCTTTAAGCCATCTTTAAGTAGAATTGAATTCATTTTCAGTTAATTCTGTTTAGTATGAAAAGTTATTTCGGAAGAAATCCGTAATCCATTCCACTATTATTGGTTGCTAAGAAAGTGGTCCTAGCAACAAAATTATTAATATATACGTGCGTTACTATGAAAATCAAAATGACATTTCAGTATTCTATATTTCTTTGTTGCAAGATAGCAAAAAATGATTTGTTGACAATTGCCTTATTTGTCCTAAATTATTATTACATAGAATTGTCAAGTTTATATGATTCAATAAAGTTCTTTTTATCTTTTAATTATTTCTTATAAAATTTCCTTCTTATATACCTATTGAAGGATAAATTAAAAAACACCATTAAATTACGTTGTTAATATAGAATGGTGCCAATTAATGGGAATATTACATTACCAAAAAATGTAGTATTGACCTGTATATCGGCGTGACTTTGAAAAAAAACCCATAGATGGTGCTGCCCATTGACTGGATATCGCAAGCACTATGTAGACGCATTAGGATTTAGCTATAATATGTTGACTCCGTAATTGATATCTCTCACAGTTTTACGGCCAGTCAGTTTATTCTGATTAACTCTAACCCTTTAGATCATAAAGGTCCTCTATTTTGAGACTAAGCACCTTACACTATCGAGATTTGTTTCTAGTGATTTAGTGCGGTATCTAGTTTTCAAATGTGATACCTACCTGAAATGAACGAATCCTTTAGGTTTAGTTCATTTGGTTATTTGGTCGAGCGAGTCATCTTATCTTGTTAATCTATTTTCATGTACCGTTTGAAGTATTCTCTGTTATTGTTGTTTATTCTCTGTGAACTCTGAATAAATACTAAAACCGGAATTATTTATATTTTATAACTAAAATATACTATAACTGCCAACCACGTCGGCCCAAAATGTTTATAAGCTATAAATAAATAAAAAATATTCCTATAGGAACTTGTTATTTATGAGAATCTCATAGTTTATTTATTCAAAAATGGAACATGCATGTATATTATATGCAATAAACTATTTAAAATACAACAGCATACAGAATTCTACAATGGTCATTAAAAATGCTATGGTTTTGTTGTTCGCTGATGACTTAAACCTCTTCATGGAGGTTGTCACCTTGGACGATTGTCGTCAACTCTTACTTGATATAGATAATAAATATTAGGTATATTGGGGCAGGCATAACCAACTGGACTTGATAAATAAAATATTTTATCGTTTACTAGAGCCTCGTGAGTATTATTTTTTTAATATTCGATGCATGGCAGAGTTCTTTTGCGTATACCATCTGTAAGGGATCTTGGCATTATTTTTGATAGTAAACTGACATTTGTAAAAAGGCACCACAAAAATGTTGGGTTTCGTCTTGCGTACTTCCCGGGTCATTTCTGATGTTACGGTATTAAAAATTCTCTGGCTGGCTTGAGAGTGTGTCGATTGTTTGGGCTCCGCATAAGTTGAAATACGACCTTATGGTGGAGCGAGTTCAAAAGATTTTTTTGTGACTCCTTTACTTGAAGTTGTATGGATACTAATCCGTGGCTTTATCTAACTGGCTTCCTCTTAGGTAAACTTACATACTGTAGCTTAAGCACTAGACAATATTTATATTTGTCCACGTATCTTTTCCGACTTATACGCGGTGAAAATGAGAATTCTGCCATTTCATCAGTTGTTTGTTCTCCCAAGGCGCAGAACTAATCTGCCATTGGTAATGCTAATTGGGAGGGCAATAACTACGTTGCGCAAGGATGAGTATAGGTGTAAATTGTCTTATAAATTCTTAAAATAGGGTCTGCCTAACTCATTCGGTGTACTTTCTTGTGCTTATTTAATTTATATTTTTCTTGAATTTATACTTTTCTACTTTTTAATAACTTAATAAATAACTGATCTATTTCTTTTGGTACTGTTCGGTTATCAGGAATACAGCGGAAAACACATTTTGAAAATAGTTGATAAACTGGATTATTTGTTAGGTTAACCTAACTAAACCTAACCTAACATAACCTAACCTAACCTAAACTAACCCAAACTAACAAATAATCCAGTATATCGGGTATTTTCAAAATGTGTTTTCCGCTGTATTCCTGATAACCGAACAGTACCTTTCTTTTTTTTTATATAATTCTGTTTTAATAATATTTATTTGTTTCTAAATGTCATGTTTTGAACGTCTTAAATTAATAATTTGTAATGTTCACTAAATATCTATAAAAAATTAAATTCAATTTGAATAAGAAGAAACTTATATTTTGATACTAACGTAAAGTAGTTAACAAACGTAATAAAGCCTTTTATAATTTTATTTTTATTATATTTGGTTTTACGTTGTGGTATGGATTTATAATCAGGTAAGATCTAAAATACAAGTAGTATTCAAACCCATATTATTGTAAATTTTACTCCCCTGAACCTAACATAACCTAACCTAACCTAAACTAACCCAAACTAACAAATAATCCAGTATATCGGGTATTTTCAAAATGTGTTTTCCGCTGTATTCCTGATAACCGAACAGTACCTTTATTTTTTTTTATATAATTCTGTTTTAATAATATTTATTTGTTTCTAAATGTCATGTTTTGAACGTCTTAAATTAATAATTTGTAATGTTCACTAAATATCTATAAAAAATGAAATTCAATTTGAATAAGAAGAAACTTATATTTTGATACTAACGTAAAGTAGTTAACAAACGTAATAAAGCCTTTTATAATTTTATTTTTATTATATTTGGTTTTACGTTGTGGTATGGATTTATAATCAGGTAAGATCTAAAATACAAGTAGTATTCAAACCCATATTATTGTAAATTTTACTCCCCTGATAATAATAAGATAAAATATCCCTCCCTTATAGAGTGGATTAAAGTTAGCCAATCGGCAAAGGTATCCGGATTGATAGAACAAAGTAAACAAATTTACATAAAGACAATTTCTTGCCCCTCTGTGGAACGTGTCAAATTCGCAAAGACAATCTACAAAATGTACCCCGTAATGAAATGGGATATTAAGCCTCCACCTTACCTATGAGCCAATATTTTGGCTTGGCAAATATGAAATGCATTCAAAGGGTTTGTTTGATGCACAAAGGATCTATGTGCGAGAACGGCATGCGACCTCCTTTATAAACAACGTAATTTGACGCCTCCGAGAGCTAGTGGAATGCAGGCACAAGCATTGTATAATAGGTTATGAAATATTTAAAAAGTATGCGTATTAAGTTTACTGTTACCTACTGCATTTTTAATCCGAATCTTTTCTATAATAATATAAAATATTATGGTAAAAAACTCTTTTTTTATATTCAACGAATGTGGGTTTATCCAACTTGCTTACATCATCATCATCATCATCAGTCGGGGTCAATTCACTGCTGGATGAAGGCCTCCCCAAGCTTTCTCCAACTCTCTCGGTCCTGTGTCGTTCGCTGCCACGTATTTCCGCCGAACTTTACCAGTTCGTCAATCCATCGGCTTTTAGGGCGACCCTGTTGCCATTTCATGCCCCTTGGGTACCACTGGATGACGGCATTTGTCCAGCGGCCATCCCTTCGGCGAGCAATGTGCCCTGCCCATCTCCATTTCAGCTGTTTGGCAACGTCTATTACATCGCGTACTCCTGTCTGCTTCCTAACCCATTCGTTTCTCTTACGGTCCTTTCGCGTGATGCCCAACATACACCTCTCCATGCCTCGCCGTGTGACTCTTAGCCTTTGGACATCTCTCGTGTTGAGGGTCCACGTCTCGCAGCTATACGTGAGCACAGGTAGCACACATTGGTTGAATACCCTACGCTTAAGACATAATGGTAGGTCACTCTTGAAGATACTATTCAGACGTCCGAAAGCACTCCATTCCAGCATTGTTCTTTGAGCAATTTCATCGTGCATGCTTCCGTCTATGGACACCTGCTGTCCGAGATAGACGTAGCTGCTGACTTGCTCGAGTTGGGTGCCATGCTTACATACTGTAGTTTAAATGCTAGAAGATATCAATATTTGGCCACGTATTTTCTTTGACTTATACGTGGTGTAAATGGGAACTCTGCCATTATTGGTAGTATTGCCTTGTGCGTCCCTGATAACTATCTTAGAAATCGGGAACATCAGGTATTTGTTCTACCGAGGAGTAAAACTAACCTGCAATTGTGATGCTAATTGCGAGGGCAATAACTCAAGTTTAACCAAATCGCTTCGGATGTTTCACCGACGTGAGAATGACTATAGGTGGACGTTGTTTTATAAATTCTTAAAATAGGATCCACTTAGCTCATTCGGTGTGCTTCCATGCTTTATATTTTTAACAATTTTTGTACCTTTTACTTTACTTTTCATACTGTTTTTGTGATACTGCATATATTTATTTATTCTTTACACTGGTTCTTTGTTTTTAAATGTCATGTTGTGAACGTCTTAAATTTATAATTTGTAATGTTCACGGTATGTTAAAAAAAAAAAAAAATCTGATAACATTTCTGAGCCAGTACAAGAGTAAAGTTATGTTACTGGTCTGAGGTCTGAGACTTGGTAGATGAGATGCTGTGCGGAGCGATACGGAGACTGAGATCTTACTGACACGAAACTTACTGATCGGACTAAGATCGGATAATATTCGGTAAACTTCGAGAGTCGTTGTTGATATAGTTTACAATTAGGAAATATTCTGGCCTCTGCATTATTGCAACTTCGAACGTTTCGATGACAGTCGAACTCAGTCGAACTCTATCAAAGAATTTTACGCGCATAGAATATACTGACTATATATATATATATAGGACGATTAAGCGATAGTTAAATGGCTTGCTAATTCTTACATTGTCGAAATAATGCTAACAAGACCCGAGGTCGTTGACCGCTACAATACCAAATATTAACTATGTAAGTATATGATAATTCTTTAAAAAAAAAAAAACATTGCATTTGAATTACTACTGTATTTCAATTGCCATAAAGTACATCGCACACTCGAATACAAAAACATTCTGCTCTTTACAGATCGCCCAAGAGGTTGCAAGCGATTGTTTCTTTGCCTTAAGTCTTTTCATTCCAGAAAGACGAAAGTACGTATATATTATTATTTCTCTTCTTGCCTAATTGGATTCTATTGCTTTGACGTTCTTATTGCGAGAATAATTTTCTTTTGTGTCTTATAAGCCATAATATTCTCTCTGCTCTTATGGAAAATAATGACTTTAAAATCTCCCATTAATATTATTATTTGCCATCTTTCAAATAAGCCATGTAAATGTAATATAATATTACCAATTTATTACCTACTTCGGGAATTAATTTAATATTTAGCACTTATTTTAAACATGTTTAATTATATTTGTTGTATTTTGTATGAATTATTAGGGTAAGAAAAGTTTGGGAAAATCTTCAACCCACTAGTGCAGTGATTCTCAAAAGGTTTTTTTGGCGGAACACTGACGCATATTAAGGTCATGGGGAATAAATTACAAAATAGTGATGTTAAGCAGTAGGAACCTTGAGAATATCCTAGAATATCAACGGAAAGAGAAGAGATGATCAAGTCGGTTCAACCAGCTGTTGGGCCAATCGGACCGTCCGACCTGGTCGCCACAGACGCCAATTCTGTTGCATTTATAAAATTTGCGTCGTCTTACTGCCAACGTGAATATCTCTTCATTTAAAATGTTCGGCAGTGTTGTATTAGGTTTTGTTACTTACTATAATTTTTAATATTATTGCCTCTACGTGCTCATCTCTCCCATTGATACTCTTAGCTTACTTAAAGTCATGTAGATTCATTCTTAGCAAATTTGAGTGCATGACGACCTCAGTTTTGGGTAACTGCTCCTGAGACATTCTCAGTTATAAAAAATTATGATTCACATCCAAACGTAGGGTTCCGTGATACACCCGATTAAGACCAGGTGTGGTGCGGGGCAGGTGTCGTTTGGTTGAGCCATTAACTTTAGTACGCACCTTAGGATTAGGCAGCCTCAAAATGGCACTCTTTAGTATTTAAGTCTTAATGTTATTTAAATGCGTTACGTACTTACTGACTTCTCTGCATTCTTATCACGAATACCTTTTTATTTCTGATACTTGAAATTTATAATTCTGATACTATAAAAAAAATATATTTTCTACGGAATTAATCGTCAAAACTTTTCGTATTCTTTCGTTAATTTTCCACCCTCTTAAAATGTCTTGCTCTAAACAACGCATGATCTGCCTATCGCCATGAAATTTCTACTGCCTCAAGTAATACTTTAACGGATTTTATACAACAACTGACTTGAAATTTTCCTCTAAAGTAAAAGAAAATCTATCTACTTTAATAATAACTCTGATGCGATACCTACCAAGCTAATCTTTCAAAATTGGAACTTCATTGGTTGAAAACATAGGTCACGATAAACTTTATTTTTAGTCAACTATTACTAAAATGGTTTCCAGTTGTACATATTATTATTACTTAGGTTTTTGGGAAGGTTTGGAGTATTGTTCTACTATGCATATCATAAAAATAATATTTTTATAATAACAAGTGTCTCCACCTCAATATTAAGATACTACAATTTTTTTACTCATACGTAATGCCGATTGCATTGAAAAATATTTCAGGCGCAGAATTTATGCTTTTTGAAAAAAAAATGAGAAAATGTTTTTAAAAAGTGCTAAATTAATTGAAAATTGATTAATTAAATGAAACTAAAGAGTTTAATATAAATTATCTATATTACAAACATGATGGTAAATATAAAGGGTTGGTGTGGAAAAAAAAATATTCAATACTCTCTTCTTCTTGACCGTGGATCGTGACCACATTTAAATTTCGCCATCATTTGAGCGACCATGACTTTCCATCCTTCTCGATCATCCACTTCTCTCAGGGTAGAATGGACGGTGCCCCCAGTTAGCTCTTTCACTTGGTCGCTCCATCACGCAGACGCTCTTCCTCTGCTTTGCCTTCCCTGGAGGCTACCCAAAACTACCAGTCTCTCCAGGTTGTCCGGTCCGCGCCTGACAATATGTCCAAAAAACTGCAGAATTCTTCTCAGACATATCGACGAGAGCCGTTCCTTTATCTTCAGTCTCTGGATGATTGACTGGTTCGTCCAGTGCTCCGTCCAAGAATATTCAATACATTGCATCTTAAAATGATAGGGCATTGTGAAAAACTTATTTTACGCTTATATAACTAATGCATCCCGTTTTTATCTCAGTACATCTGCCGAAATCGGTTGGTAAGTCGATCCAAGGGGTTTTAGGACGACCCTGTGATGTTTAGTGCCATTTTTGTATAGTGAATTAGTGCCGTGATGGTGGGCAGATCATGCATAGCATAGGGGCGACACTACACCTATAAATACCTAAAACTACTTTCAGGAAAATGATATTAATAATATTATTATTACAAAACTTTTGTTTTGTGTCCGGGCTAGTATACATGTATTGTTTTTTTCTTATTGCGCAAACCTTCTACTTACCCCAATGGTCATTTTCTGTGAGCACGGGTTCGAAAACCGGGAACAAAAAAATGTATTATTCAATGCCTGAACAATACAAAAACGAACCATAAGTGCGAGTGAGAAAGCATTCGGCACGCTTATATTTCCGCAATATGCGTTAGAGCAGTGTTTCCCAACCTTATGTCTGCCAAGCCCTACTTTAACGCTTCAAAAATCTCCATGCCTCAAAATTGTATAGTTAGGTACATATCTAATTCTGAAAAAAATTGAATTACTTCAAATAAAAAATGCACATAGGCAATAGTATTTTTAATTTAACTTTCGTAAGTAAATATGTATATTACGTTGTACGTGTACAACTCGGAAGAAAATTAGTGCGATCCTTGTGCTATATTTTGTCTTCAAATGATTTTAAAGATGACCTTTTTGCCTACCAAACCGTTCAAATTGCCCCCCGGTGGGGCGTACGCCCAACGTTGGGAATCACTCCGTTAGAATAAGATAGAATTTCTACGGCTGAATTAAATAATTTTTGTATACGTCACCGGTAAATATTGGTTTTGAATGACTCTTTTCGTTCAATAACACGTATTGCTGAAATTGATCGGTTTTGTATTAAACATAAAGTTAGTGGTAGGTAATTATTTTTAGTGAATTAAGTAGAAAATAAAATGGTTAACTATGTTGTGTTTAAAATATGTAGCCATACTAATAAGCAACACAGTGGTATAACGTTTCATATTTATATTAATAATAATAAAATTGAGATTCTACTGTGCGTTATAATAATCAAGAAACACGGCTGCATTTTTCCGAACGATACCTGCTCTCTTTATATTATTACTCTGAGGTATTATTTATAAAGTACATACCTTCATATATGTACATCATTTGACAATGTACAATTTTTCAAGGTAGTTCCTGTCACTAAACATATTCTACGTTAATATAAAGCTTAGTTCGAATTTGATCCTTCCGTTAAATGGATTATACTGTTTTTGCATCCTTTATTGACATGATTACATATTTGTTAGGTATTATCCGGAAGGGATAACCGGTGTAACGATTTTAATTAGATTCCGCTTTGATCCCCCACTACCATAAAGGGGAAAAAACTGGTTAATTTGAAATAATATTTGTTTTTATTGTATCACAAAAGATTTTTGGTGGGCATCCGATTACGCATATTTTTATTGATCCTCGTTGTGATGTTGTTGTGTTTTTTTAATCTTTATAAACAATACAGCAACACACAAATAACCGATTCTTCGAAAAAATATTTTTTTCTGAAAATAATATATTAAATAAAAATCATAACTAATATTACATTAATACTATCGGCCGAAGGCATTTGATGGAAAATTTTGAATTTAAATTCTAATAGACTTAAGTATTATCCTATTCCATTTATGTCGTTTTTTGCGGCCCCGGTTTTGCCTTTCGGCATCTTCAGGCACTGTGTACACTCACCAAAAGGCAAATAAACACTGACAACAAATACAATAATTAACTCTAAATAACAAATCAATACAATAAAGTAGGTAAAAACTCCATTACCTAGCTATTAAGGCTATACTTCAGCTGGGGCACGGTCTAAAACGATCGTGACTACGCAACGCGAAGATTGTGCAAACGACGCGTGCAGAACAAAACATAATTTGTCATAAAAATTCAACATGCGTACATTTAATCTTATGTTCGTGTTCTATTGGTAATAATAATAATAATATTCATTGACATGTTTTCTTTTTCAAGTAAATGGGTTACGTTTTTTAGTAATCTTTACACGATTAAAAAATTAATTTCCCCGACGCCATCACAAAACAAGTTGACGTGTTTACAGCTCGACTTTTGCTCTCCGATTGACATTCCGGCTGACTCATGTTTGAATTTGAGCGCATGACAATGGGGACATTCTTTGTCCATAGCACCAATCAGCACTTTTGGATGAGCGAAATATTAAATATCTAGCTCGTACTCGAATGCGAGACGAAGGAACAAAACGGATGTAAATGTTCGATGTACTTGTTGGCGTTGCCGGTCATTTGATCTGCGTGTGTTAACTACGAACCGGCGCACTTGGCTCCGTTCTAATTGTCGTTGTTGATTTCGTTCAGCTCGTGCCTCTTGTGATTGAGATGCACGCAATTGCGACATGCTCACACGCACGTTTTTGTTATCTTGTTGGATTTGTTCGTCTGTTCTTTCTGCTCTACTATTTCGCATGTTTGTTGCTTTATTCGTCCGACGGCCCAAATGGCCCACCTTGCGTCTTGCTGGCATTGTGCACTGTAATACACGCACACAAAAATAGATAAATTAAAATAAATCGTACAAAATTTTGCACGCACTGCGTTGTGATATGCCGAATGAAATGTCACAATGACGTGACGCTTCTCTTGAATTCTTCTCGGATGTAGCGTCATCTGTCATTCAACAACATAAATAATTTCGTTCTGTTTGAAATGCGAACGACGGTTAAATTTGTTCATACAAAAAAAAATCGCGATTAAAAAACGGGAGGGTGGGGGTAGGAGGGTGAAAATTTGGGGTGATAGGTATTTTTTGAAGCCAAATAATAAAAAAAATACAAAAAAAAAATTAAAAAAAAACAAAAGAAAATTTTTTCTGGATAGAGATACCCTAATCACCTAGCGATATGAAATATACTTGTTGACTTATTCTCATACCTAACAAATATACATAAAAAAAATTCATAAAAATTGGTATAGCCATTTCGGAGGAGTGCGACCACAAACATCGTGACACGAGATTTTTATATATATAGAGATTATCTACAACGTTTAAGTAGTGTCCAGGATCATGTTTTGAAAATAGAAAAAAAACTCCATTTCGACCCACGCTGAGCACGTCCGCCCTTAATACTCAATATAATTAATTTCCTTTTATGAGAAACTTGTAAACAACATTCAAAAATATTTATCTATCCAATTTCTGATTAAAAAATGATAAATGTCAAATTTTTCAAGTTACCCGGTGGATATAACCATCAGAAGTCTATTCACATTTAATGCACAAATTATTGTTTGTTTACATTTCAAAACCAATATACTACTGATTAGAGTTTTAGCGTTTCTTAATATTCCATGTAGGTATCAGGCAGTGGCAAAGGGTGGAGGTAGGCTGTTTATCCTTCACAAATATTCCACACTAAACTTTGTCAGTCATACGTTTGTTTTCATTGAACTAAAAACCACAGTGTGTAGATAATATTTGTTAGTTTTTAAAATTCAATTAAACCCTACCTAATACATGCCATAGTAGATAATAGTCAAAAAATATTCGTTTATCATAAAATATCCAAATTTTTTCATTAAACCATATTTAATTTGAGATATTATTTTATAGATAAAAGAAAAGTTTTTACAGATCATGGTTTAGTTTAGACAGGGCTTAATGAATTTAAACGCCATCTGCAATATTTACCTATTCATAATTCAACGAAAACAAAAAAGTGTACACTATTTTTGTCCGATCGCCCATAGCATACCTAAACTATTATTGTTTGGTTTAAGCAGGCTTTAATTAGATTTTAAAAACTAACTAGGGTAAGAGCAACTATTATGGGCCAGCTTCAATTATTGGCCACTTGCAGATAAAATCTAGTTTTTTAAGATAATAAATCAGGGGGGGGCAAACTTTTTGGATGGAAGGCCAAATTCAAGAATTCAAAATGAGCGGCGGGCCGCAAACAAAATACCATTTTTAGATATACACTCTTTATTATCACGAAAAATAAACATTACAAAAAAATTAATGAGAATAATGAAACTGTTGTACATTTTTGATTTTTTTTTTGAATTCAGGTGTTAATTTTGTAGTTGATATTCTCAAAACTGCTTCTAAATGGGCATCGGAGATATTTGATCGTAAAGAATTTTTATTGAGGTTCATGATCGGAAATGTTTGTTCACATTATATAGGTTGATCCAAAAATAACGAACATTTTTCTTGCATAATCTTTAAGTTGGTCGAATTTGCCTGAATTAAGGGCATTGTAATATTTGGAGATTTCTTCACGACGATGCAATTCTCTTAAATCAGTGTCACACTGCAGATCAATAATCTCAAGTTGTAGCTCTGTCGGTACATTATCAATATCCATTGATCTACATACAATACATCCAGAGCGAGATTACAATCGGAAATTTCTATCCATTCATTCCCAATCGATGTTCAACGTAGAAAATAGTGGTTATATAGTGTGAGACGAGACGCAAAGAAGACGTACTGAGATAATAGATTTACGAAACAACAAATTCTTTAAATTTTAATCTATTGTTAATATTTTTTAAAAAATTATAAAAAAGTTATTCGTAATCAGAAGTACAATTAATAATGGCGGGCCGCAAAAAAATACCCGGCGGGCCACATGCGGCCCGCGGGCCGCAGTTTGCCCCCCCCCCTGTATTAAATCAACATTACCATATTCTGTTAACTTATTAAGAAATCTCGTCAATTGTTCATCCGTTGGTAAAACAGATAACTGTTACTTTTAGCGTTATAAAACCACCTCAAACCCGCATTTTTATCTGACAATTCGAGCGAAACCGTGAAATAAGTGGGATTTGTTATAAATTGTATAAGGACATGACTTCTGTTAAAAGGTATGTTAAACATTTAATATCATACAAAATGCTAATCCAATTGACAAGTATCTACGTATTTGATTTATGTATACATCATTAGACATATATTTTGGAAAAAATAGGTGGGTAAGTATATTATGATGGTGGCCAAAAACTGATTCCAAAATACGTCGATTTTCCTTTATCAGCCGGCCTGGCTAATAATAGAATATGTGACTAATTAGTAAAGTATTACATTTATTTTTATTAGATGAATAGTGTTTCAACAGTATTATTAATCATCTTGGTTTTTATTATATTTCTCCGACATTCGTAGATAAATGTTGGCCACCTGGCCCATAATTGTAGTTTTGATGGCCGATAATAGAAACTTTTTTCTTGATTGTTCCAGAATAAAAATGCATCAAAATAAACGAATGAAATATAGTCAAGAACTGAAGAATAAAAGAAGCAATAGAGTATATGAAACACCATAGTGAAGAGTCTTCACGTTCAGTAACAAGAAGATTTGAAATACCAAGAAGCACGCTAAAATTCAAAACTAAAATCCTCTACTGAAAAGTTTTGTATGCTGTTGGAAGACTGTGGGAAAACTTCAATGATTCTCATTTATCCTCTATGCTACGTCAAGATGTTTGTTAACTTCTAGGTATTAGGCAGGTATAAGATTTATTTTGAATTTTTGAAATCAATTTCCAACAAGCTCTACGTATTTAATTAAATATACCTCTCTCACTGTAACTCAATGTGTTCTTTGTATTTTTAAGTAATATTTTACGTATGTCTACTAAAATGACGATACAGTTGCATTAAGTACTTGATTGAACACTTAATAATGATATGTGATCATAATATTACATAAACTGTTTTTTAATTTTTGTTTAAATAATGTTATTACAGCAATTTTGGGGTGGCCAATAATTGCATCTTTTGGTGGCCATAAATTGTAGATTTCTGCTTTTTTTTGATTATTTTTTTTATGAAGTAAAATATATTTTTTAAATGTTCTGATAATTGATTATTATAAACAAATAGACAATTTAACAAATTATATTTTTTATTTCACCTTCCTAATGATATGTGTCCACAAAAAATTAACAAAGTTGAAAAAATCCTTAACTGGCCAATAATTTGTAGCTCTTACCCTAGCACCATTTGCAATTTGTATTATTAATTCAATAAAAACAAATAAGTATGACTGACAAAGTTTAGTGTGAATTTTTATCTCCAATTTTAACAGCCTACCTTCACTCTTTGTCACTGGTATCAGGCTCTATGGCTCCATTTTTAAATAATATAAAGGGTTTTTTCAACATTATGTATACGTGTAAATAAGTTTAACAGTATTTTCTGCTGCATATAAGTTTTTGGAGACATAACAACATATTAACTCGACCGATAGCATTATTCCCACATCGACCGAGCAGGATAGCACGATACTAAGCACTGTTTCAACTTCTTTATATTATTATCATTTGCCGTGCGACAAGGCGTTAGAAGCCATTAATAGCCGCGAAAAGCGAGGCAAATTCGCGCGACATTGCCGTCGAATCACCCCCCAGAGTAATTCCAACATTTGTAATGAACTTTTTCGCGCTTCATCTTAGTTAAGCCGGAAAAACTTTCACAATATTGCGTTAACGAGATGGGCGACACACCCCGCGCCGCTTCGCCACCTTTCGCTCGTTTGTTCGACGCCGTTTCCGGTGCCATTCGATTGAAATATATTTGTAATTTCGGTCGTTTCCCGAGAAGATTACCTACTTACCAAATGTTTACCGGTAGCTACGTAACTTGAACCGAATTTGCAAAATGGTAGAGAGGTTTTTTCAACTTTTAAATAAAATTTAAATTGTGTTATAAATAATCCACATATTAAGAGCGGACGTGCTCAGCGTGGGTCAAAATGGAGCTTTTTTTCTATTTTCAAAGCATGCTCCTGGACATTCCTTAAACGTTGTAGATAATCTATTTATATAATTTTGAAGCCTTAGTATCCTTTATATTTATTTTAAACATTTGATGGCTGCATAAAGTATTTTTATTACATAAAATAGTATTCTTTTAAACCTTTCGCTCTAATGTTAAAGATGAGCGTGTAGAGGTTAATTTAATATTTAAGACGGTCAATAACACCAACATAATATTTGTTATCCGATAGAATTTGCTATATATGGCTACCCATTGGCCGATATAAATAGTCAGTATTATCAGTTATTTTAATTAAATTTTATTGTATATAATCTTTTAGTTTAAACTATTATTTTTGAGCACAAAAAGCTACACAAAACCGTCTTATAAATTTGTATTCATGTATACGGTCTCCAACTTTATTAGATTCTCAATAAACTATTTTTTTTATTCAACGAATAATTCACAAGATTTAAAAATGTACCATTCTAATTATTAAACATAAATAATTTTGAAAAACATTTCTGAGAAAATATATTATAACCAACAAATCTTTTTGAAAAAAGTAAAACGCCCAGCAGGAATCGAACCTCTATCTCTCGGGTTTCGCGCCCATGCACATATACCACTAAGTTATAGGCGCAATACTCAATTGCGACAAATTTAACTAATGGCTTTAAAGCGATGTCTTTACCTACGAGTGGCACATAGTCTATAACCAATCGAAAAAATCTTTTTGAAAAATGACAAAAGATGACATACATTGATTATCAGGTATTTTCACTGGTAACATGTAAATTGTAGGTATTAAATTTCACCGTAGTATAGTTCACCATGAGCTGTGTCAGTGCCAAGACACACGGGAATGTAGACGGTGTTGTGTCAGCGTAGGTCTTACTTGATTCCAAATATATACAACTTTATATACGGCTGTATGGATATTATCCGTGGCTCTATCCGACTGATTTTTTCTTAGGGATGCTTACATACTGTATTTTAAAATTTAGAAGGAATCTTTATTAAGCTACATATTTTTTCAGACTTATACGCGGCGTAAATGTGAACTCTGCCATTCTTGGTGGTGTTGGCTTGTGTGTCTCTGATAATTACCTTAGGAATCGAGGGCATCCGTTGTTTTTTCTCCCACGGTGCAGAACTAACCTGCCATTAGTAATGCCAATTGGGAGGGCAGTAACCATGTTTAATGAAATCGCTTCGGATATTGATATATTTCACATACGTGAGGGTGAATTTAGGTGGACGTTGTTTTATAAGTTTTTAAGATAGGGTCTATCAAGGTTCACTCTGTGTGCTTCCATCTACTTTTATTTTTTTACTTATTTCATTTATTTTATTACTTTGTTACTTATTCTCTGTATTTTTATTTTTAAAAATTATTAACACTTATTTTATGTCATGTCGTCAACGCTTTGAATTTATAATTTGTTATGTTCATTATAATATGTAAAATAAATAAATTTGATTTGATTTGAACTTGAATCAAGCAAGACCATTCCACTTAAATTCCTTGATTCAAATAGGATACATTTCGAATCAAGTGAGACCTGCCTTGACTCAGAAAATAAATTTGTAGCACACTGGCATGAATCCAGTAGTTACAGGTTCAGTGGTACAAGTCCCGTCGGGCGTCATATTTTTTGCCAATAGTTAAAATTTGTCGCAATTAGATAGGATAATAAAATTGTGGTCGATGTGCGTGGGCGCGAATCTTAAGAGACGCAGGTTCAATTTCTCCTGCATGTCGTATTTCTTTAAAAAAAGATTTTTTTCTATTGGTTATATTATATTTTCTCAGAAATGTTTTCAAAAAATTATGTAGGCATGTTCAATGAAAAGAATGTTACAATGAATATTTATAATGAATAAAAAACATGTTAATTATGTATATTCAATATAATATAAAGAGTTTACTGCTAAAAGCTGGTAAATCCCGAAATCATGTAATCGATTAATTGCAATTTGAAGTTTGACACGCCCTCTAAAATCAGGCATAATGCTAATTTCTTTGTGCTTTATGAGCATGTTATATATTATATCGGATGACCTTGTTTTTTTCCATCATAAATAATATGTATATACTACTACTACAGCCTGTCATGCCTCAGTGTTGTAGCATAGGGCAAGAACAAGAGTTTGCTCCACTTCCTTCGGTACAATGCCAACTTATGCGCCTCCAGCTATGTCAGACCTGCAGCGCGTAGGTCGGTTTTGTAGCACCGCTGCAGGGTCAAGGAGGGCCAATGGCATCCGGATCACACGTCCCAGCCACGTGAACCGTCTTTTCGTGATAACCTCAATCACCGAGGACTGCCGTATCACATAGACACATAATCCGTTATTAACTTTACTTTTTACCAATTTTTGGCAACAACACCACGATAAAGAATGTTACATTCTCAAATCTTTTGAATTATTAGTAATTGAACATTGAGTAGGGTAACAGAGTTAAAAGATTTGGGTGCATTATATGATGCAAAGTTCACTTTCAATCAGCATATTATTCTTAACATCAGTACTAGATCTAGTAAAATGCTTACTTTTGTTATGAGGGTTTTAAGATCATTTGAAAAGGTCCGAATGCTACGGAGTATTCTTGAATATAACAGCATTATTTGGAGTCCTAACAGGTCCGTCCATAAAATTAAGTTGGATTGAGTCCACAATAAATGTCTTAGATTTATCTACTTAAGAACATACGGATTCTTTCCTTATAATAATGATCATAAAATGAATTTTCCGACTAGTTTTCTTCTTTGTCCACCCGAAAAGTGATTGCTCTTTTGAAGCATTTTATATTACTTCTTCGTGGGTTCATTTACAATCCATAATATATATATACTGGAAAATATTAATAATTTACATGTTCCCACCAATATCACTCGTAACTCTACAGTCTTCATGATACTCCGTCGCATGACGGATGTGATGTTTCATGATGCTGTGTATCGTACGAATAACTTATTTGATGGCACCATGAAGGTTGATTTATTTTTTATTAACTATAATATCATGTTTGTGGGCGTGTTAAGAGCATTTTTCAGTGAAATGGCAAATATTTTTCAACTATAGGTGCGATGAAATTTTGGACTCGCTAGCAATCGGAGAGCGAAAATCGAGCTGTGAACACGTCAAATTGTTTCGTGATGGCGACGGGGGTATTAATTCTTAAATCGTGTAAAGACGACTAAAACACGTTACCAATTTACTTGAAAAAGAAAACATGTCAATGAATATATTATTATTGTTACTAATAGAACAATAAACAGAACATTAAATGGTCGCATGTTGAATTTTTATGACAAAAATTGTTTTATTCTGCAGACATCGTTTGCACAATCTTCTCGTCGCGTAGTTACGATCGTTTTAGACTGTTTCCACAGCTGAGATAACCTGGAATAGGTGAAATTTATAATTGTAATTATCAGTTTACTTTAATATCTACATAAGCACAATATTATATATAATAAGGTAATTTTTATATTTCTTTTATTTTGTTAACTGTCAATTCATGGTGGAACTGCATTGTATTATTGTTTTTATTTAATAAAACGCATTTTTTTGTAGTACTTATTCCACTTTTAATCAAGAGATTAGGACCGGTTTCGTCCGCCTCAGAGGTGTCCCTCTGTAATTTTTATAATTTGTATTTATTGTATTGTATTATGGAGCATTGACCAATCGCTGTAATGCCATAAATCTCTTTTCTAAATAAATAAATAAAGTCAATTGTTGTTTTATTAATTATTGTTATATGTTATGTTGTTAATTAAATATGATTTATAATTATTGTTATGTTATGTTAATTATAATTGATGTTGTTCAACCAAAAATAATTTACAGTAGTGAAAAAATCTGTACTACTAATGTATTTATTTTTCAAACACTTCCTTTGTGTTATATTATAATAAAGTTATACAAAAATAAAGCTTGCCTCACACCACACACGGTAGGCTCGGGAGTAAAATAAAAAAGCAGTTAGCGAGCTCTAACGTTTCGAAATAATTTTCAACGCCAAACGCTTTTTAATCCCACAGCCGTTGTTTTTATTTATTGTTTTTGTTTTGGCCTGGGTACAACAAGAAAAGCTTCCGTGAAAAAACTTTTCATGATGCGCGCAGAGATGGTGAAACGAATCGTTTATTACACATTTCACATCGTTTATTACACATCTTTAAGAATGCACATATCGCACCTAATAGGAATTTTTAGAATAAATTTTAGGATATAAAAAACAATTTTAATGGATTCAAGCTCTGTACTATTCCACTTAAGTCGTTTTTTGCGACCCGGGTTTCGCTTTTCGGCATCTTCACGCGCCGTGTACACTCACCAAAGGCAAACACACACTGACAACGAACACTCTTAACTCTAGTTTACATAATAAATCAATACAATAAAGCAGATAAAAACTCCATTACCTACCTATCAAGTTAAAGGTCACAAAAAATACAATAAACAAATTATGAATATAAATTCTAATGGATTCAAGCAGAATTTAAATTCAAATTCCATCAAGTACCTTCAGTCGATAGTATTAATATTAAATTATGAATAGTTGAAGTGTCTGTAAGAAACCTAATTAGTAAAAACCCTATCTTATTAATAACAATACACTCGATATTATATTATAATAAATCGTCAAAATCTAATAATAGATCATTATTCTTTATAATCAATAAAAATACTACACTCAAGAGGTGTAAATCGTCAATTCTAAGAAAAATAATTAATTGATATTAGTCTTTAATAATACTCTGACATGGTACCTACTTTTGATAACATTATTTAAAAAAACTATACATGTAAACTCGCCTAATATAATATATATAAACTCACCTAATATAATATATATGTATATATACACACCTATACATACCTAAATCCTCATCCATATATTCTCATGATACATATATAAATTTTGTATCAATAACATTGACCATAATAAATAGTCCCATATGTAAAACATCATATAGGATATAACAAAGGGCTACTAGGAAAGCTACGTTGATCATTCAAGATAGGTAAGCTCTGTAACTGTGCTCTATTTATTTCTAATATTTCTTGGTAGAATAATTTACAATCACCCGTATGACTGTGAAGTAGTTTTGCACCCTTTTCAATGTCAAACGTGTGTTCAGTATTAATTTCAGCCGATAGTATTAATAATATAAATGACAAACGATATGTTTATCGAATCAACTTACGTTTATTTACGTTTATTATCTTAAATATTATATTATATATCAAACAAGTGAACTAAAGATCTTTGAATATTTTTTCAAATAGCTATAAATATGTTTCTGATGTGTTTTCTTATTATGTATTGTAGTACTAAATATAATATCTCAATGAATTTAAATATCATCCACAAAGAGTATACGATGGACTTACGGGATGTTGGCGTAATCTGGGAAGATAAGAAGATCAGTGAGCGGCAAATATTTAAGCAGACATGGACACAGAAAAAATATAAATGTAAATTCCATTTTATTTATGACACAAACAATATATTATACCATAACTGTATTGTTATGAATATCGTCGTTATTATTTTTAAAATAAAGCCATTTATTTCTGTAGGAGAAAAAGTCATGCAGATGTTAAATAAGAGAGAATGCTAACTCGGTAAAGCAACGATTAATTAATTGTCTCTTAATATTAGGGGTGAAATCACTATGTTACGTGGATTTAATTAATAGTAAAACATTTACCTATATATCAACGGCGAAATGTGACTTTTTGAAAGAGGTAGGCTGTGGAAATCTGATAAAAAATGCACACTTGTCTGATTGAAATATGAAGTTGATACGATATTACTACTAATGAATAGGTACACACTAATTCTATGACACTGAAACTGACAACATAAAATTGACCGGTGAAAAATCATTAGTTTTATATCATAATATTGTACTTAAGGCTATACTTCAATTGATGCATGGTCTTAAAAGATAGTGGCTAGGCGATGCGCAGATTGTGCAAATGACGTGTGCTGAACGGAATATAATTTGTCATAAAAATCCAACATGCGTCTATTTAATATTATTTTTATTGGTATTTTACTAATAATAATGGTATATTCAATGACATGTTTTCTTTTTTAAGTACATACGTAAAGTTTTTTAGTCATCTTTACATGATTTAAGAATATTTTCATCCGACGCCATGACAAAACAAATCGACATGCAGACACCTCGACTGTCGGTCTCCGATTGGCGACTAGTGAGAAATTTCGTCGCACCCATTGTTGAAAATTATTTGCCGTTTCACTGAAGTACGCTCTTAATTAATTTTAATTTTTAAAAACAATCTATATTTATTTATATGTGATTAAATGCTATAAATTATGCCGAAGGTTTTACTCTTGGTGATCGGAGCACACCATACTGCATACAATGCGATAGACACACTGAGATCACGTAACGTGAACCCCATGCAGAAAAACATCATCATTTCTCGACGGATCGGATCGGATATAAATGCCCTCTGTGGGATATTTTTTTAACAGATTTCTCTGTAATTTGTATTTCTTTATAATACATTCCTACATAACGAATTCCTCCTTACACATATATATATATATATAATAAAAGGAATTCCTGCATAATAAATTTTTGATTTAGGTAGGGTTTAATTCATCTTTTAAAACTAACCAACACCATCAGATACAATTTTTGTAAACTGTAGTCTTACCTCAATAAAAAAAAATACGTGTGACTAACAAAGTTTAATGTGTACTATTTATGTCGGATCTTAACAGCCTACGTCCACCCTTTGCCACTGAAGTATACCAGTAATAATTATTGGATGGTTGGCTTTTTATAGTAGCATAATGCTAAAATACTAAAAAGCTTTTTATAATGTTGTATTAATTATATTTTATTCTGAAAAGAGAGGTTTTTTTCTATTATCTTTCTTCATTAAAGTGAAAGTAATACCCGATTTTGTATAATATTATATTTTTAATACAAAATGCTTTTCCATAGCCTTTTTAGATACTTCAAAGATATTATTTGGAAGATAGGAACTTGAAGTTTTAATGCTTATACATATTTTTGGTTTATGTTACGATATGCTACATACTTTTTCCAAACGAGCAAAAATATTCGCTTGAGTTATAAAAACTTACATCTCAGAACGATCGCAATATTCTTAAAAACAGTTTCACATTACAACTTTTATATTTTAATCAAAATGAAAATCTTCCGACCTCCCACAAAATTCTCCCGAAAATAACTCTTTCCCTGTAACTTCTTTTTCCCCTGAAGTTATTGAAACCGATAAAGTTTACCAAAGCTTAAAAACTTTCCTGAGTGGGTAAGAGAGTAAAAAAAGGTTGTGAACTGCTGATTTAGTGGAGCTTTTTCGCTATTCACGCCTCCCCGTTTTGCAAATCCGCAGGTGAAAGCTCTATGAAAAACTTTGTTTTCTGTCTGCCATTTTTTTGTTCAATAGAGAAAACTTTACCCCTATTACTTCTTACAATATAAAACTTGATAGAAACCGTTTTTGAGATCTATAAAAAGTGTCTGTTATAGAAAAAAATATTACTAAATATTAACCACGTATATCGAATATAATTTCCCACTAATTTATTAAGGGCGGACGTGCTCAGCGTGGGTCAAAATGGAGCTTTTATTCTATTTTCAACGCATGATCTTGGACATTCCTTAAACGTTGTAGATAATCTATTTATATATTTTTTAAGCCTTATTATCTTTTATATTTGTTTTAAACATTTGATGACTGCGTAAACTATTTTTATTACATATAATAGTATGCTTTTAAACCTCTCGGTCTAATGTTTTAGAATATAGTCATATTTCAGTATATAAATGTGCAGTGGTGTTTACGCATTTATAAAACCATCAGTATAATTTATGTCGACATTATTATAGTGAAATATTTACGATAAAAAATTATATTGATAATCTCTGTGATCCCAAATTTGACAAGGATTAGGCATTTTATTATTCAAAAAATGGGCAAGATTAACAGATTTGAAGATAATTCTAAAGATACAAATTATAATAATATTTCTAATAATTATAATTATATCTCTGACCATTCAAGTGTGATAAACATCCTACGAATAATGATTGCTTTATAATAAGTATTGACCGAAGAATAAGGTAGTGTTTTTTTGAAATACGCCATTTCTTTTGGCATTCCCCAGTGGTTAAACTACAACATACGGCCGTAGCCATAAATTAACAAACTATAATTGAAGTAGGGATTAAAATCATCGTAATTCCTTAAGAGGAAAAATGAGTGAAACACAAAAAAAAATCAAATGATCAACACTACATAATATGAATATTTTTATAGATAGGTAGGTATATAAAATATATTACCATGAATAGTAACAAAATAATATGTTTTTCAAATTTTCGTTTAGTTTTAAAATAATATTTAGACATTATTTAAATGCATCAAAAAACGTAATAAATAAAATCATAAAAGTCCTATTTTAAATTGAAGAATTTTATAAGTGGAAAGACGTTGTATTAATTAAAATATAACATTATACGTATGTGCTACTTATTTCAAATATAATTTAGTAAACATCATGACCGGTTTCGTTCGTTTAATTGAATATACAGTCATTTTGTTATTTTGACTATGTCCGATTATATGAAGATAATATGGGCCTCTACAGAGTGAAGGTTTGTAGAAACAGATTTTTGCTCAACCTATTAGGTCAAACACTATGTATACTTTCCAGAGGCATAATTCTAACCTGGGACCGACGACACTATTAGCCGCTCAGCGATCGTGGGCGTTAAATTGACATTAATAACTATAAAATGTTACCAGATGGCAATGCCACAAGTGAACATTCCCATACATCTTCACCACATATCCCTCTCTCCGATACATTTACGTGTATATTTTGTGTATGTCTTTCCTGTCGGTGACCTGGTCTTTCAGATTCAATTATTTGTCTGTTAGTTGATGCATCAGCCTGACGGAGTCTTTGTAGAATTTCCTAACTTTGCCGAGCACGCCATCGCTGAATTCGTTCATTTGTCAAACGGCGACGGTTTACTGATGAATCTTCTTCATCCATAATGTTTCTATTTTTTCATATCTCTAAATTAGTTTTTATTTAAAAATTGTTAATATTGGTACATAGCTGCATTTATTTAATATTATCTTATATACAACGTTTTTAAATTTTCTGTTGAATTATCATGCTCAATATGCTCAAACTTGTACTTGATATGAAGTAAATAAAAAACAATCAAAAAATATAGAATACTGAAATAATATCATTTTCACATTTCATTTTGATTTACATAGTAGCGCACGTATATATTAATAATTTAGTTGATAGAACCACCCCCTTAGCAACCAATAATATTGTTTTACTTTTTACAAATTTCATCCGAAATATTTTTTCATACAGAACAGAATTAACTGAAAATGAATTCAATTCTGCTTAAAGGATAAAAGTATTAAAATAATGTATTGGCATCGTGTTTTGATATATTCTAAAAGTTTCAAATGTCTAGCTAGTCTGGAAGTTAGTTAAAAATCGATTGCAAGATTCGTACTGGATAAAAAACCACCGGACAAACAAGAATACGAGCTAACAAAAACGTTGTAATATAGAATAAGTAGTACAAACTATTGTGTTTTATTTTAATTAAACCATAAATAATCATTGTAATCATCACTGTAATTCAATGTTAACTATACTTTCAGATGATGTATACAATTTTCAATTAAGTAAAAATATTACAAGTAGGTTTTCTACGGTATTTTTCAAATATTTAAAGTATTTTTTTTATAATAATAATTCTGTACAATGAAGAAAATCCTGTTTCGTTTAAAAATATTTTCTTATAAGATTTTTTTTCAATTAATTTCAAAAGCCAAAAGTGCCAAAGTTTTCATTGTGAGCTAGTCTTCGGGAACACAACACAGCGAAGCAGTGATTGTCTCACCCTTTTTAATTATCCAGTTTATTTTTTGAAAAGGTTTCGAGAAAAATGTAAAGAGGCCGCCACTTGATAAACAATGCGCGAAGAAACGCGTTTTGAAATCCCAATTTTTCCCAGTGCCCTCCTGTCTCAGGCAGAGGCCCAATATTTATTTCGGGAAAATTCCTTTTTCATCATAACTCAATTATGTAAACACTTCGTTGACGGCATTCAGCGCATTTTCTATATCGGAAAATCTACGTCTTACTTTATATTAAATATTTATTATTTAATATTTTCTTATTCGCAAAACCAACAATAATGTTATACAAGGTGAAAATAAGCAAAGGGCCACCTTAACTAATTTTTATTGACACGTTCAATACATTATTTTAATTCAAAATTTACGTGATGAACTGATATAAATAGAACTCTACTTAATTATATCAACAGCCGGGGGCCCTCCGTATAATATTTATTTATTTAAAAAAGACACATTATTAATTCAAGACGTTAACAACATAACATTTATAATAAAAAGTACAGATAAATCAACTAACTAGGGGAAAAAATAATTTAATAGCAAAAGAAAATAATTAAAAACACAACAATAATTCAAAAAAAAAAAACAAATGAAACAATAAAATAGAATTTTAAAAACACAATACATAATGCATTATTAAAAATGTCTACATCTCTAGGAAGTGTATTAACCAGCCGCACAGCCCTCGCAATTGGTGCCTGGTGAGCCTGACACGAAGAAACAGCTTTCATCCAAAATAGGTCATGGCTGCACTGCGACCTCGCATGTAATAATTAACGGGTGCATAAAAATTTGAGTTTCCCAGAATATCAGGATTGGAAACTATACCACATGAGAGCAGGGAAAATGATGTACGAATAGAAGTGACCTACGAGCTTCAAGATAATGAAAAGCGAGTATGCCTTGAAGAAAGTTAATTTCGGTGGATATTACTTTATCGTTCTCCAACCCAATATTCCAATACGTATACAACAAACTTAATGTTGGTATTTTTTCGAGTGTTACGGCATTATAAATTATGGCGGATTATTTTCTTCTCCTTTTAACCATGTCCAATATTTATCTGGTGCATATGAACACCACGTGGTACCTTCAAGTACCCCTGTCACTAGTCAATCTTCTTGCGTCGTTCCAGGTCATACCAGCATTCCGTAGCTCCGCCGTATACATTCTATAGATCAAGGGTGTCAACGAATTTGTACACAAGATCTACTTTGGAGAAGAAAAATTCAATTCAAAATTAGCTTTTCATAAAATGAATGATATATAAAAATATAAGTATTGTATATAATAGATATATTTTTAAACCAAAATAGAACCTTACTAAGAATATTAAATAAAGGGTTGAACAGAGAAATAAAATATTTACATAAATGAAGTAATTTTATTTTTAGCTTCCGGATGCTACAGAGCTTGCAATTTACTTATCCTACATTGTAAGTTATCTACAGTTGTTGTATAATTTGGGGGTGTAATTACTGAAACCATTTCTCTAACATGATTCTAAATGTTCATGCGTTAAAGTTGTTCTGTTTTAATAATTTTAATTTGCGAAAACGCTGATTCGCACAAGTATGTCAAACCAAATCAGGCGTACATTTTTTTTTGATACCACGTCCGATCGTAATAAGATCTTATCGGCCTTGGCCCCTGAGCCCCTGGGTTTGTATTAACAGAATTTGTTTTTACGAGAAATGGATGTCAGCCATTTGCTCAACCTATGAGGTCCATACTCTGACTCATACGCAAATTGAAAAACAATATGTCTACTTGCCAGACCTTGGATTCAAACCTAGAACCCTCGACACTATAAGCCAACGCTTTAGCCGCTCGGCTATCTATAAATTTATTTAGAACAGTGAGGGACAAATTTTTATCACATTTTGATCGATTTGAATACTTATCTGCTTTCAAATTATGAATAAATTAATTAAATATTTTGGAGATCCACCAAAAATCATTTCGCGATCGACCTTATTGACACCCTTACTATAGATAGTCTTTAGTGTACTCCTGGATATTAGAATTCAGTTGGCTTGAAGAACAGGCAAACCAGGTTGAGATTCTTTTCTCGGCATCCGCAGAACGTGGCCGAGCCACGGAATCTTTCAGTGTGGGAAAAATCAAGAGTGAAAATATCAAATTGACTCTGAATGATATGACAGTAATTTTGGTACTATATCTGTACTATCGATGTAATTTTCTGCAAAATTTTACAGAATCTGAAATACAGATAATTCTACTCAGTACGATTCATTACTGATGAAATCTGTTCAAACATCAAAATTAATCACGCCGCAAAGTGTATTATACAAAAAGCTCAAAAATTAATCAAAGGGTAACTTTCCATCATTCAGAACTTCCGTGGTCTAACATTTCATAATTTAGCGAAATAATAGGAATGATTAAAGCTCCAACGGCTCGGCTCCCTAAAGCATTATTCCAAGAAGTAACTAACTGCTCGCCGGGCATAATAATTCATTCGGTAATTTTCCAATTTCACCTTGAACCTCGGCGCTCGAATCTCATAAAACTTGTCAAGTTCTGCGGCTGGCGTTTTCCCAAATTCGGCGTCCCGACGAGGAAAGAGACGCCATGGAAAATGGCGTCTGGAAAAAAAACGACGTCAACAAAGGATGCCTATGATCAATGGAAACTGGGATAGAGCTCAAAGTATGTAAGTGATCCCATGATATAAAAAAAATGTACTTCAAATATTCCACTTAAATATTTTTTACCTGAAATTGAAATCTGCAATGCTTTAACAGTATTTTTGTTTTAAATTTTTAAAGATTTATAATATAAATACCTACCTAAGTGATTTTGAAACTTTGCAGTGTGAAGTCATTTTATCAACATTTTTACTATGATTAAAGACGATACCTCTACCTACCAGAGGCACAGCGGAAAAATACGTTAGAAATAAACGCAGTTTGAATGAAGTTTAATTTATACCTATGTGTAAGTTGCCGATTCATTTTATTTTTTCACATAAATTAATAAAAATGAGAAAGATTGGAAAAAACAATGCTTCGCACTATTAACAAGACGTAATTCCACCACATCTCATACGTTTTACGGCAGTTTCATATTTGGCTGACTAATTAGATTTATGAAGCGGAAAGGCCATAAGTACACCATGATTTGCTTTACTATTTTAAATCTCGCTAACCCATCCATTAAGTCTTTACTATCAGAAACAGCAATCGCATATTAAGTTCATATTATTATTTTTATTACAATATTATTTACTCCATTAAACTTATGTATTTCCAAGATTGAACGTATACCTACAATATTAACAATAAATGTCTTAAATAGTATAAATTATACTAGATTTATTTTTGACTGATTTTATCAATGTTATTTGTAAATATAAAAATGTTATATTAACAATGGAAAAAATGCCAATCCCGCGATCAGTCCTGGGATCCCGGGATTGTCAAATTGCAATCTCGAAATCGCGGGATCAGAATTTTGACTCGGGATTGGATTCCCTACTAGTGTCGTATTTTCTTCTACAGAGTGATTAAGTATATATGATTCAGTATATAGAATGTTACATTCTGAAATCTTGTGTCTTATTCATTGAATAAAAGAAATAGTTTATTAAAAAAGTTGAATACCTTATCCGCTTTTCTTTGCATATTTACGAGCAAGCCTTAATATCTATCTTTTGTCTTCATTATGGATGGTGAAAGTATGTCACGTGAACTCGTGCGAGCGAGATGCAGCACAATAAGGAAGTGGATTCGTTCGCAGATTTACCGCGACATATTTATTTTTTTAGTTAATATTTTCCAAAAAATATTCTTCTTCCACCCTGTCACGTCCCAACATTGGGGCGTAGGGCAAGCACCAGTTGGCGCTACTTCCCTCGGTCCATCGCAAACTCCTGCGCCTCCTGCCATGTCAGACCTGCAGTACGTAGGTCGCTCTTGTAGCACCGCTGCAGGGTGAGGGAGAGCCGGCCACAGCGACGGAACCTTTGAGGCTGCGCCACAAGGGTACGAAGTGCCGCACTCTTTGGCGGCATCTGGAATACGTGTCACAGCCACGTAAAGCGCCTCTTTGTGATAACTTCAATCACCGAAGGCTGTTGTGTCTGCTCACGAACTCGGGTGTTTGTAACGCGGTCGTACCAATGTACTCCTAAGATTCGGCGGAGACATCGATTCTCAAAGTTCAAAAGCCGAGACTCTTGAAGCTTAGTAAGATGCCATGTCTCACACCCATACAGGAGCACAGGTAGCACGCACGCGTTAAACAATGTCATGTTATTTATAACCTGACACACTATTTTGATGATGGCAACAAAATATCAAAGGACAACCTGATTGCGCATGCGCAGAGATTAGTTTGAAGGAGTTCGTAAACTATTTCCGGTGCTAACAGAGAAAAAGCAGTTTTTTTTTAAGTTGAAGGCGCAGCGAGAGTCGAGTTCTCAGTTTTTAGCTTTGGAACGAAGCAGACGTCTCTCTTTCCGAGCCAAGGGAAACGGGGCACATGGCCTTGATTTCCTGACGTTTTGGAGACTTTGATGATGGCCCACCGAAGGACGTCCCCATCAGGCCGGGAGATCGAAGGAAGCCCCATGGACCTGACGCATTCGAGGACGGTGAAGAAGACTGAAAAGCATATTTGTATTGGTATTACTTGTTATATCTTCACGTTACGGTCCACAGAGCTAGCGTTTTTATTTGTATTTCTAAAATTGTTTGATTATTATATTGCGTTAGGCGCTTGTAATTAACTAAATTAATAATTACTTTTATACACTTTCACCCGCAAGCTATTCTTATATATTAATTATACTTCTGATCAATTTCTTTATACGCGTTTTATTTATATTACCTTATCACTATTGTCTCTATGTATTTCATAGAGTGGCGCTCAAATCCGAGATATCTATTAACTCCATTTTTATGTCTTTTATTAATTTAGGAACATCCACGAATGAGTGAAGTAACCGGACAGGTAACTGAGGTCTTAGAGGTATTGTCAAACCACCCACGACCCTGCATTTCCCCCAAGTCTCATGCTCTCCGCACTCCTATCCAATTCCAATTCCTATCCTATCCCATCCAACTCCAATCCACTCCCCTTTTCCTTACGTCACAATCTGATCAATTGTCACAATTCCCACCTTTCCTCTTCCTACCCTAATTCCTAATATGACAACAAACGACATTTGGTCTTCACAAAATACAGCCTTGACCTCCATGCGACTCCAGGTTGGTTGAACGCAGAGCCCGCCACGCCCATACGGATTCCAAGCTTTATAGAAATAACACCATCATCGGCAACCGTGGCACCTAAGTATTTGAACCTGGACACCAGCTCGACGGGCAGACCGTAAACCCGCAGAGGAGTGTTGGCGTCGATGCATGCAGCACTGAACATGGATTTGGTCTTAGCCGCATTCAGATGAAGACCCACACGTTTCGAGTTCCAAAAAATATACTAAAAATACATATTTATATATAATATATAAATATATATTTATTTTATTTGTTAACCAAATATAATAACCATGATTATCATGAGTTGAATAATCCAAAGTTCCTTCGAATCATGTATCAATAAAAGTATAGTTAAAAAATAATATGTACTATGTATTTTAATTTATAATTTGTAAGTATCAATACACTAATTGAGTAGTGAATTGTTCCAAGTAAATTTATTTTACATAATATATTTAAGTTTCATAGCCGGTAACTTAACTTTTTTTGATATGTTCTTGATTCTGACTCTGTAGGTACCTTTACATCATATTATTATATTTATTCATATAATACCAAATCAAACTCCGTTTATTAGTTAAGGCTATATTTCAGTTGAGGCATGGTCTAAAAAGATCGTGGCTAGGCGATGCGAGGATTGTGCAAATGACGCGTGCCGAACAAAATATAATCTGTCGTAAAAATCCAACATGCGTCCATTTAACGTTTTATTTATTGTTATATTACTAATAATAATAGTATATTCATTATTCATTGACATGTTTTAAGAATATTTTCATCTAACTCCATGATTAAACAAATCGACGTGCGCACACCTCGACCGTCGGTCTCCAATTCGCAACGGATGCGAAATTTTGTCGCACCTACTGTTGAAAATTATTTGCCGTTTCACTGAAGTACGCTCTTAAATAGAACAATTAAACTCAGCCGCAATTTTTTATGTTTTCTAACTTTAAACATGAATTTTAATTAATTTTAATGATTTTATGCACACATTTAATTTTGTTATTCGTTTTTTTAGTAATATGTTGCAAAAATAAAATATTCTTCTTATTTTCATCACAAACAATTTGTTTGTCGGATTCAAGTTTAGACAGTTAAATAACCAATAATATGTTACGTTTTAAATCACTATTATTTTTCTGATAATATTTTATAATATAATGATATTAACTTGGAATGTAAATTTAAATGAAAGCTTCGCGGGCGTGCGCACAACAACTGGTCAAAATTTCATCGCAATCGGATAAATGGTATAAGAACGCATACGAATAGAAGAAGATAGAATAGAAGAAAAAGAAGAAGAAAATGGTTGTATCAATTCAGAAACCTTTGCGAGCGTAAGCACAATACTTGATCAAAATTTCATTGCAATCGGATGAATGGTATAGGAACGCATACGAATAGAAGAAGATAGAATAGGAGAAGAAGATGGTTGTACTAATTCAGAAACCTTTGCGGGCGTTGGCAAAATTACTGACGAAAGTTTTATTGCAATCGGATGAATGGAATAGGAACGCATACCAATAGAAGAAGAAGATGGTTATACTAATTCAGAAACCTTTGCGGGTGTTACCACAACAACTGACGAAGGTTTCATCGCAATCTGATGAATGGTATAGGAACCATACGAATAAAAGAAGATATAATGAAGAAGAAGAAGAAGATGGTTGTACTAATTCAGAAACCTTTGCGGGTGTTGGCACAACCACTGACGAAAATTTCTTCGCAATCACATGAATGGTACAGGAATCATACGAATAAAAGAAAAAATAGAATGAAGAAGAAGAAGAAGAATAAGATGACGATTTTTCTAATTCAGAAAACTTTAAGGGTGTGCATACAACCACTTACCAAAATTTCATCGCAATCGGATGAATGGTATAAGAACGCATACAGGACAGACATTCATTTTTTATAGGTTAGATATAGCCTATACTCTTTGCGAGCAATAAGTTGACAAAGTTTTATCACAATCGGATGAACGGTATGGCAGCGCATAAAATACGATCAAACAAACAAACAAACAAACAAATATTGATTGTTGTATATTAGATTTAGCTCTCGTTACAGATCCAGCCGAATATAAACCGTTATCTGGAACTCTTTCTCGCTTTTATCAGTTAGTTAGATTCAGCTTCTCTACATCGCCCATCTCTTCCGGGGGCGGTCCAGGGGCATTTTTTCATAAACTTCTTGAAGAACTGTATATCACAGTCTTTTTTGATCTTATATTAAACTGTATAGAGCATAAATTCATCTAAAAGCTCAGTTAAAGCTCAATAATGACACTATTTCTTCAACTTTTTTCAACTGAACTAAGTATTTTTAGGAGAATTTAATTTTTGAATACTATCGGTTACACTGTATAATGTATATTATGGTTTGTTAAGGCGAGCAAGGTGGCGAATCCAAAAACAACAACATGGGAAACGAAGGTTTTTACAAAACATGACAGATAGCGTACGTACAGTATATAACATTCAACTCGATTAAGTTAAATATGCAATAATTATTATATGCATTAATTTTAGCCCATCTGACTCTTCCAGGCATCGACATCGCTCGGTACCTGGATTTACATTCCCAGAATTTGGGACCACTTAGAATATATTGTGTTATATAATTATCTTATGCATATTTTTGAACATTTATATAAAATGAATATTTTATCGTTTCTATTAATTATATTAATTATTATGGTGATAATGGTTTCAGTTTCTAAATCATAAATTATAAAATTGTTAGATTTGTGTTATAAGATTTATGATGTGCATACATTTTAACACGACTAATAGGTATTAGCGCCTAAGTATCTAATTCCACAGAGCCCTGAGGAGCATGTTACCACTATCGGACTGACTCATAGAAATACGAGCTGGGTTGACTACGAGACATAGCAATTTTTAACTCTTAAGACGACTTTATATTCACCGTTGACTACTTTTGACAACAAAGTTGAGTAGAATCGTTTAGCTATTAATAGGTAATATATTATATTCCTACATTTTTTATACATTAATTCTAGAAGCAAACCAAATAAAACTTATCATCGTCATACATTTTATAATTCAATCTTAAAATCAATCACCATAAAAGCAAGCCATCATTTTAAAGTCAATAAATATCAGATGATTAGTAAGTTATAATACAAAGCAAAGCAAATAATGCATTAACCATGAACAAGCGGAGGGGTGAATCTATATTATCACATATATGTAGGTATATATGGCACATAATATTACGTACATGTACATATTGAACGTCAATATTCAATAAAATCATAGTAGGTAAAGTAAATTGTTGATGTTTACGAAACAAGTAGCTAGAAATAATTCTTTCCTGGTCAATTTATCAATCGCCCACGTTTCACTTAGGCACCATCGAATTTACTTGTTGTCGTGTTTTTCTCGCGGGAAATCTCATTGGCCAGTACGGCGTAAACAGTGGCTGGACTACACTGAGAGAAATATTTCAACATATTTAACTCGTAATACCTATATACTAATTCCAAAATAAATAATATCGGTTGTGGAAAGGAAAAAGTAATCCACACAAATCAAATTTTCCAGGAGGCACAAAAACGTTTTTGTTATGGTTTTATTTTAAGTTACAATACAAAATTGACATAACCTTGAAGTGCATGATAATTAATAGTTTGGCTTTTATATCCCTAATCTGATATTAAATATTAAGTTAATTTAAAAAACAAAAATTAAGTAAGGTCGTTTTTCCTAGCTAAATTTTAGTAATAAATCGGCATTTGCAACTTACATCATTTGTCCCCAAAGTGTATTTAGTCGTGTACATCGTTATTATGCAATAGTAAACCCTATTTTGAAACAACTGAGAGTTACGCCCTTTTTCCTATCTAGAGTCGACGCGTTGTGTTAGACGCGACGAGTTTGACGCATTGTGTAAATTATTATTTTTGTGCACTGACAAACAAATTAACAATAATAATTAATGCCACATAGATACCTAGTACCTATATATTAAATTTATTATAATATTTTTCAAAAGCACAGCAATTCTATATAACTTTAGGAAACCCTTCGAACTAGTGGAATTCGATCACACGTCTTTCGTTTGCTGCATTGGAGCCCTGCTCTGACCATTAACCGACTGTTACCTACTATATTATTTCTATTCATGCTGATATTGACTAATTTAGTAAAAAGAAGTAGTATTCTAAGCTATCTCATTGTTACTTTTGTTTCTCCAAGGACAAACACTTAGAACCTTGTAGTTCTCCACTCGCGTAATATGTGCGATAACTGGGTAAAATTGTATAACTCTTGACGCTATCTATAAATTACGATAGCAGCGTTTTATTGTATATTACCTCGGTTTGTTAGTTGCATTTTATCATCAATTCTCTGAGTAAGGCTTTGGTTTTTCCGGGGGCTCCGGGTTCGATCCCGGTGAGGTCACACTATATTTACGTAATCTAATATGTGACTTCCTCAAGCCTTGGAGTTTTGCCACTGCAATTGGACTTCACCGCCTGTTGTGGTGTTAAAAAAAAGAAACAAACAAAAATTATTTGTGACAAATAGGTTAGCGTAATTAAGGTCAGTCATAGATCCGCACAATAAATGGCTTGAATTCGTATTCCACGTAATCCAATATTTTTTCTCAAAATTATGTTTTTTCAAAAACTGACGATGTTGAATAACAGTGACGGCTACCGTCTTTATCATCAAAGTATTTTTCTACTATTCAATTTATCCGTTCCTTTCCGTTTTTTCAGCGCCGGGGTGGCTAAACCACCATGAATTTTGACTATCAACAAAAACAGCCATTATGTTATCACAGCGCGTAAAGTCGATAACTCTTATTAAAATACAATATTATAAACGCTAAGTTATAAAACGTAGCTGTATATTAAGAGCAATAACCTCATTTTGAGGATTATTTCTAATACATTATGTTAAACAAAATTTTTAATAGTAACAGATTACACATTTTTTAAATTCTCTTAACGCTACAACTCCACGTGGTTCTTGCATCACCCCCCTTCCAGGTCTGTCCAAAAACACTTCTTTCAAGTTTAACACTTAATTTCATGGTGTTTTCTGTAAGTAAACGAAATTTTATTTAAAAATTGCAGTTCTCTGCAGTCGACAAAATATGCTGACAAATATTAATAAGTTTTATTCATAAGTGCCACTGTTAATTTATAATAATATTAAACAATATATGTGATCGATTAGAAAAGCAATATGTACCTACATTAATGGGTTGCCATCATGCATTTAAGGGTTAAGTTGAACAAGGTATTTAAATCCAACTCAACTATGTCAAATTCTTTGTCATTGGTTACTACTGTCCGACAACATGATCTCGTCGATTACCGGAAGTCACTGTAGTCGTATATGGAAGACTTCTCAATGATGTACCTGTCATGGTGGCAACGCGTGTTTAAATAATGTATAGGCTCTCGTTTTAAATGTAACTCATTTTCTTCTTCGCAATAAACCTTAAGTTTACGTATAATAATTTTAATATTACTCCTGATCGTTTTATATACCTAAATGTGTATTATAAAAAGAATCAAATTACGAAAATTGATATATCCGTACACCACGGAAGCGTAAAATGTAATGATAAATTTAAGTGCGTTCCTCGTCTGAAACGGAAGTGCAATTAACTGCAAAGGAGGGACTTATTTTTTCACAGTTCTAACAAGTATTTCTTGTTTGATAATAGTACATCCTATGGACAAGCCCTAATTTTATGGACTTTATCTTATACGGGGTCCATTTTATCTATAAGTAATTAAATTAATTAACCTGCCGAATTATGGTTTTGTATTCAGATTCTATATCCCAACAAGGCTACAGCCTGAAATTAATAATAAAAGACAATACAATATTAAGCTTCACTTAGACTAGTCACATAGCAGCTTTTACGCCCCCAAAAGCCTCCATACCACCCCCTACCACGAGGTTAAAGCCTTAATCCAGTAAGTAATCACAATAAATCTCGTAGGAGTTTAGTCTCCCTCGCTGGACGAGGCTGAGTGGCATATCTGAGTTTATTACGCTATACCCGGGAGTATGTATGTGTGTATATTAATTATGTATGCCCACGTCAGTCGTGCTTTAATTTTTATCTCGGCATAAGAATATTCTGAGACATATTTTTAATTCATTCATTCAATGATGATACAATCACAGAAAAATTTAAAGAAAAATGTCAACATGAATTCGAATTAATTAGATATTTTGACCTTTCATACACGCTTAACATGTAAATCTTTCTTTAATTACCAATGGTTATATTATAACATTTATGTATTTTTTTTCGAAATATTTTACTTCATAAACTTTTTAATTAACAATTGATTATGTTTTATGCTGATAGTGAATAATTTTCTTTTTTTCAAAAATATATTAAATTATATACTCACTAAAAGAAAACCAGAATTCATGAAATTCTCTTCAAATAATACTACATGAATTATTATAACGACGAAAATAAATAAGTATCTAATTCTAATAATAGGTGGGTAGGTATTTAACTTAAAAATATCATTAATATCATATTATATACTTAAGTATTATTATTTTATCTCTTTTTCAAAGTGAAGTAAGTGAATGATTATAAGCTATTCATGTAACTCTAACGTCCTGTATTAGAATTTATCAATGCACTACATCAACCAGTGGTGAAGGGTGGAGGTAGGCTGTTAAGTTCCACCATAAATAGTGCACACTAAACTCTATGATTTTAAGGTATTTGTTTTCGTTGGACAACAATTATTATTTACAGACGGTGTTGGTTAGTTTTTGAAATTAAATTAAATCCTGCGAAAACCAAACTATAATAAGTAATAGTCAAAAAATACTTGTCTATCTATGAAATATCTAAAATTATGTCATTAAATCATGTATAATTTTCGATATACTACATAGATAGAATAATATTTTATATACATATTATAGTTTGGTTTAGGCAGGGCTTCATCATCATCATCAGCCTGAATCAATCCACTGCTGGATGAAGGCCTCTTTAAGCTGCTTCCACTTCTCTCGGTCCTGTGCATTGCGTTGCCATGTACTTCCGCAGAACTTTATCATTTCATCGATCCAGCGGCCTCTAGGTATACCTTGCGGACGTTTTGTACTTCTTTGATACCACTGGATGACTAGATTTGTCCGACGATTGTCTTTTCTTCAAGCTATGTGTCCAGCCCATCTCCATTTAAGGCTTTTAATAAACTCTATTACATCGCAAACCCTTGTCTGCTTCCTTATCCACTCATTCCTCTTTCTGTTCTTTCGCGTTATGCCCAGCATGCACCTCTCCATACCACGTTGTGCTACTCTAAGTTTCTGGATCTCTCTTTTACTTAGGGTCCATGTTTCACACGCATATGTGATCACGGGAAACACACACTGGTTGAACACTTTGCACTTTAGGCACAGTGGAAGGTCACTTTTGAATACATTATTCAGGCGGCCAAAAGCACTCCAGCCTAGCTTTACTCTGCGAACAATTTCATAAAATATACATCCATCTATAGATACTTGTTGTCCTAGATAGATGTAGCTGTTCACCTGTTCGAGCTGAGTGCTATTGATGAGGATCTCTTTTTGGCCCGCAAAGCAGTTGAACATGACTTTCGTCTTTGTTACATTTATTTTTAAACCTAATTTGTTGCTTACTTCAGCGAGTTCCTGCATTCTGCTTTGGATGTCTTCTGAGTCTTGCGAGAAAATTACTATGTCATCGGCAAATCGCAGATGACTCAGGTATTCTCCATTTATGGGCCCTTTGTCATTCATGTCAAGTTGCCTGAATAAGTCTTCAAGGGTAGCTGTAAAGAGTTTAGGTGAGATTGTATCATCTTGTCGGACTCCTTTGCTGATAGGAAATCTGCGCGATGGTTTATGGAGATTGACAGATGCTGTTGCGTTACTGTATATATTATTGAAAATATTTATATAGCGCCCATTCTAGGCAGGACTTAATGAATTTGAAATAATTAACCAACAACATGTGTAATATATATTTATAATTCAACGGAAACAAATAAGTATAAATGAAAAAGTGTGCACAATTTTATCGAATCGCCCAAAATATACCAAAACAATTATGGTTGGGTTAAGAGGGTTTAATTTATTTTTTAAAACTAACTAACATTATCTGCGGATCTATTCTATACAAAAAGCTGCTTTCGTCCGCTAAAACCGCTAACTACGGTATGTTTGTATCAAATTATTAACACGTATTGTAACAATTATAATTAGCCGGTATTAATTGTTGCAATAAATGATATATTTTACCGGCTTGCCCCTTGCCAGTGCTAAAATTTAGAACATGAGCGATAGAGAGAGAGCGAGAGAGAGACAGTTTCGACTGATTAACTGATTACAATACAATTACAATTATAATATTTCAATATAAAATGTATGTAACAAATACTAACACATTATCACGTTAGCACGTTAGCGGTCGATAGTCGCCTTTTGTATAGAATAGACCCGCTGTAAATTGTAGTCTTAGTTCAATGAACTCAAATGCGAATGACTAACAAAGTTTAATATGCACTATTTATGTCGGATACTAACAGCCTACTTCCACCCTTCGCCACTGCCATCAAATAATTACAAAAAAAAAAAATATTATAAAATAAACTGGAATTTAAAACTTGGTTTTTCGGTTGCTGTAAATAGATTTCAACGGTCAATCCTTTACGAACCAATTAATATAGCTGATATACTGTTACAAAACAATGTTTAAAAGTAGCCAGCAAGTAAAATTCAATAAAGATTTTTACACCATTATACTCTGACAGTTTCTAATAATATTGAGTGATCGTGCATAGAAAAACTCTGTCAAATATTACACCAGTGTATCTTCTCTCTCTCGACCATATCCAATCTTAATAAGATCATAATATGGGCCTCCACAAAGTGGATGTTTGTAATAACAGATTTTGTTTTACGAAAAATGGATGTCAGCCACTTGCTCAACTTATTAGGTCCTTATTCTCACTCATACACAAATCGAAAAACAATATGTGTACTTGCTAGACGCAGAATTCGAACCCGGGACCCACGACACTATAGGCCGATGCTTGAGCCGCACGGCCATCGTGGGTGTAACTGAATAATTTAATTTTAATTATGTATTTATTTATAAACAGTGAATGAGTATAACGTCAAACATTATCTTAAAAATAAAGTTTTACAATTCAATATAATAAAAATAATTAATACCACACCAAGTATTGAATATTATTTGGGGAAAAAAGGTAAAACAAAATGAATTTAATCAATGGTAGAGAGAAATATTTTAGTCAATGGAATATTACTTATTATTTTTCTATATCAAGACTTCATGGCTGAAGACTCTGACCATGTGTTTGGTTCTACCCTTCTTGGTATTCTGCAGTACGCAAAACCTGACATACTTCAATTGCATCTAGTTTTTGTCTCTTGCCCATACTGTCCATGTTTTGGAAGGAATAATAATAATTGTGATGACTAAATATTATTACTATGTATATGCACTGTGGTTGCTTCGGTACCCAATGGTTTTTCTCTTCTAAATTGTTGGTAGTTATAATATAGAATGTCATAACTATTCTCCTTTTGAGGTTAGTTTGTCATCCACTCTTTATCGGGGATGCTGGAACTAATATAAACATATTCCCTGACCACCTCAGTCTTTTAACAACACACCGAGTTGCTCTATACTTTAAAAGGAGCGATGGACTCTCAGAACTCTATGTAGACAGCATAACCATGAAATTGTGTTCCAAAAATTTTACGATTTCACGAAATACTAAACAACAAAACAATACAAGAACACTACACAACATATTTAATTCTAGCCATAAAGAAAACTAATGATATAAATGGAGGAACATAATTACCTCTAAATGAATATAGCTACTCCTCCCAACCACCTTGTACGAAAAAACAAGGGCATGGTTATTAAAAAAAACCATGTCCTTGCTTTTTCGTACGAGGTAGTTGTTAGTAATTTTGAACAATCACAGACACACAGGCTTTGAGAAAATCACATAAATATATCAGAACACACGGATGGGAGGCCAGCGCTTTGCAGACTTCACCACGAGAACCGACTCTATTATAAAAGAAATCAACATTAGTAATTGGATCTAAACACAATGACATTGAAAGAATAATTGTTTGATTTTAATATTACTGCTCGGCATGACGCAGAGACAAAAGAGCGCGGCGCGGACATCGCAAATGGACAATAACAGTCCTAATAATAAAGATCTTTAGACTATTTTTTATTATATTCGATTATAATAATATCATAATATAGACCTCCACAGAGTTTATTTTGGTATTAAGAGATTTTTGTTTTTACGAGAAATTGATCATAGCCACTTGCTCAATCTATTAGGTCAATACGTGATACACATAAATACACATATTGAAAAGCAATATGTGTATTTGACAAACCCAGGATACGAACCTGAGACTCATGACATTATAATCCGACGTTTAAGCCGCTCGGATATCTAGGGCGTTTTTTTTAGATCATAACTTCTCGATAACAACGTATGGATGTGACAGGTGACCGCAACTCGTGATTTCATTCCACCAGTTGTCGCATGCTATACGTAATATTCTTCGACACATTATTATAAAAAAAATTCTCGATGGGCCACGTGACGCTCACAGGCTGTGGATTGCTCATCACTGAGTTATAGCAATGCTTGAATACCTGAACGAAGGTATTAAACATGTCAATAGAATGTCTGGAAAGAGCGTGAATCGTTGGTTATGAATGATGCATTGAATAATTCGATTAATAAATATTATAGGATTTTTTGTATGTCACGTTAATGGGGACACCAATCTAGATCATATTCAATAAGTCGGAGTAATCAAAGATCTAATCTTCATCTTTAAACAAAACCAAAGCGTTAGTATAATAATACAAAGTTTTTTTTGACAAAAAAACCTAACAATAAAGTATTATTCTAAGCTGTCTAATTGTTACTTTTGTATCTTAGAAAATAAACACTTATAACATTGTAGCTCTGCACTCAGGAAAGGTCATCGGCTTGGTGATTCGATTTCTTAAAAGATAATTAACCTTTCGCTAGTCCTCGTAAAATATTATGAATATCTTATATCAAATATGTATATTTAAATTTTATAACATTCTTGTAATAACAGCTGGAAATATCTCTCACCGTCGTTCATTAAAATATTCAAAATTCAATTTCAACACATTTTATAAACAAAGTTGGTATAAATATATTATACCAGCCTAATATGTTGTGAAGCCTCCGTAAAAGCTCCTCTCTTATTTAAACACGTCCTGGAAATCTAATTACTATGGCAGGTAAGGCTCGCTCAAGGAAACTGTTTTTCGATGTAGCCTCTCCGAAGACTCGGGGGCGTCAAAATCCCCCTAACTAATAAAACTAATTTTAGCAAAGCTTTCCCGGTGGAAGCTCTGAGGCTTACAGCTTCCGTGACCCAGCGGTCTCTGAAAGTCGATTACTCAAAGAATATCAGCGCTTTTTTCGCAATAAGTAGGCATGCTTCGCATTTTTGTAATAATACAAATTCTTATGTAATACTTATCGACTGTAAAAAGGAAAAAGGGCGTAATCCACACAAAGCAAATTTTACAGGAGGAGCAAAAAACGTTTTTTCAATGATTTTCTGTCAAAATCAAAATAAAAAATATACACAGACTTAAAGTGCATAATGATTAATAATTTGGTGTATTATTTTCCCAATCTGACATTAATTACGTAAGTTATTAGAGAAAAACCGATAAAAATGATGGTAACATCCTTTTTCCTTACCAATTTCAAATGTCGTATTCATAAAATACAGTGGACTTACGCAGCAAATAGCCTTTTTTCACACTTATTTTAAATCAAATTCTTGGGAATGTATTTCTTTATAGTGTTTCACTAGGTGTTTATTTAATATTTTTTCATTTCCTATGGTTTAATTATATTAAGTTTAAAATTAGAACAATCATAATTTATTATTTTCAGAAAAAAAGTATTTTATTAAACCATAAATGACACATAATCATTACATAATAGTAATAATGATAATAGTAAATATAGCAAATATTTTATTATATATAGATAGACATAGTATATTGATTCAAGCTAATCTTAGTTATTTACAATAATTATAACAAATAACCAATATTTGCGGATGTATTTGGTTCTTGACAATCACTTGTCACTTTGATCAGTGGCTCCTGACAACAAATTAAAACAAAACGCATTTTACTCAAGATTTATGTTATTACTATAAATAATACGGTGCATAATTATAATTTTTGTCCATTACAATGATTTTAATCGTAAATATAAGCGTACATGGGACCAAGTTCAGTTTAGAATTGTGTTTGACATGTCACATAACCTATAAACCGCACGGCGGTATTTGAAGTAAATATAGAAAATATTTTATTAATTTTATCATCTAATATGAACAAGAGATCATTAACCAATGATTTAGACACAATATAAGTTGTAACATAATGTTTTATAACAATTTACAGAGAATTAACGATGACGCTTCACTTGTGCGGCATAACAATTTCAAGGCGTAATTTTAAGGTCTTACCATTTTTCTTTGTGTTGTTTACTCCATCCATGTTAACACCACACATTTTAAGAATATTTTAACTTCTTTCTATTGCCATTTTCACTGGATTAGTATACTTTAAATGAATTTTAATGGAGAGAGTGTCGAAAAACGTGTTGGACTGTCAAACGAGCGAGCAAAACTATTAGGTGGCTTAATCTTCATTATGGTTCATACCTGAGCCACCCGGCCGTCAGCGTTTAGTAAAACTGCCATTATCCTCATACATTTACGGATTAAGTTGCTTACCGCCCTTTTCCTTACCACAAAAGATTGCTTAAACGACTTATAATGTCATTGACGTGGTTTGAGCCCCTTTTCCTGGACGTAAAATTCACACGCCCTTCATTTCTAAAAACTAAAAGCTAAATTTTCATAATAATTCGTCATTTGCAGCTTAAATCCTTTGGGCATACCATGTATTGAGTTGAATACATTGCTAATAACAAATAAAACCCACTTTGCAAAAACTGAGGCTTACGCCTCTTTTCTCTTCCACAGTCGTTATATATTATATAATTACATATTTTAATGAATACAATAAAAAGGTTGAAACATTACTTTTGAATAATATACCAAGCCTCATAAAAATGTGTAAACAAAAGTAAAAATAAAATAGCGATACATTTATACTGCCTTATTAATATTTCGCAACGTTTATGGTGAAAAGGGTAGAGGGCAAACACCGTTGAGGAAGAATAACCGAATGAAGGAATTTTAACGAACAAGGCTTGCAAAGAATAGAGAAAGACGGAGATGGCTGATCAAGATTTACACACAGTGACGTTCCGTGGGGGTAGGCAGATTAAGCGTTGCTTGGGGTGGCAGTTTCCCAAAAGGCGGCAAATCGAGGAGAATCATTAGGTATACATAGAAAGCTACTTAAACTTAGTAATAACGGGAATATATTTCCATTAAAAAATTCAGCTCACTGGTTGGAAACAAAATATATTAATTAGGTACCTACTATAAAAGTTTTAACAGGACTTTATTTTTTTGTTGGGTTCGCGATGTCTAGTTTACTTCCATTGTCCATGCTTCACGACGTCACGTTCTTGGTGAACTACAATGACACGTGCATACCTAATTTAAAATTTATCCAAATATGTTTGCCAGCACTCGTGAGTTTTGGAAGTTGTCAGGTGTATTTTTTAATGTACCTATCTGAAACCGTAGACTCGCAATATTGTCTATTGAAGCAGAGATGGCATTTAAATTAGATTTAGTGGTATACATATATCTTATTAGTAATGTATCCATACAACACATTTCTTAGATATTGGAGTCATGGAAGGATGATAAAAAGTACTGTATAAAAAATGTAGCGGCATTTTGGCACTGCCTATGGGCGCCGTTTTGTCTAGGGACATCACTGGTTCCACAGTACATCTTTCGGCATTTTAACAATCCTAGTCATGAAGGTTACGATGAGGAAGAGAGAATTGATATTTTGATAGGTACATAACATTTATTTTATGGTATTATATAGAAATTCATTGTTATCAAGAGCATTGATACTTCAGTGAAATGGCAAATAATTTTCAACAATAGGTGCGACGAAATTTTGGACTCGCTGGCAATCGGAGAGCAAAATTCGAGCTGTGAACACGTCAATTTATTTTGTGATAGCGTTGGGGGAATTAATTCTTAAATCGTGTAAAGATGACTAAAAAACGTTACCCATTTACTAGAAAAAGAAAACATGTCAATGAATATATTTTTATTATTGCTAATAGCACAATGACAAATTATATTTCGTTCGGCACGCGTGATTTGAACAATCCGCGCATCGCCTAGCCACGACCTTTTTAGACCATGCCTCAACTGAAGTATAAGCTTAATTTAAATAAAAAACAATAATTTATAAAAGTTAAGTCAGTACTATAAAATTGCACTTTATTTAAATTATTATGTACATAATGGTTTTCATAACGGTTCAGTCAAAAATAATTATAAGCAAAAAATACTTATTTAGTATGTTCAATATACATACCTTGAAAGCACCTCATAATATAATATATTATACACCTACCAAAAAAAAAATGTTTCGGAAAAAAAAACAATCAACCTGTATAAACCACTGTATAATCGCGCTGATGTGTGCTTGCTTTATCAAATTAAGCTACGGGCATCCTATTTATTTGACATTAAAAAATCCATATATTTTATTAGTCTGTAGTTATAACTATTTGTAACTACTATCTTGTAATTACTTAAACTATAAAAAATAGTCGTCAAATATTATTAATATTAGCGACCATATTTATTTTTCTAATTGAAATCGTGGTATAAACTAGATACTTACCTCTGTTCCTAGACGATGTTTCCTGTCAAAAGTATCGAGTCTTTCGCTAATACAGCATATAATATATTAATTAAAAATTCTGCCAAGGTCGACTATAGTATAGCTGGGGCTCTGAATTGTTAGTTATTTATTATCTTTGAATGCAATGCGGTAACCTGATACACAGTAAATGAGAATTTCGATTCAATATTATTTTTCATTATACTTAAGGGCGGACGTGCTCAGCGTGGGTCAAAATGGAGCTTTTTTTCTATTTTCAAAGCATGATCTTAGACATACCTTAAACGTTGTAGATAATCTATTTATATAATTTTGAAGCCTTAATATCCTTTATATTTATTTTAAACCTTTGATGACTGCATAATGTATTTTTATTACATAAAATAGTATTCTTTTAAACCTCTCGCTCTAATGTTTTAGAATATAGTCATATTTCGGTACATGAATGGTGTTAAGATGAGTGGTGTTAAGATTTTTTACATTTATTAATTTTTCATCGCATTTATAAAACCATTAGTATAATTTATGACGAGATAATTTTAGTAAAATATTTACGATAAAAATTATATTGATAATCTCTGTGATCCCAAATTTGACAAGAATTAGGCATTTTATTATTCAAAAAATCGGCAAGATCAACACATTTGAAGATGATTCGAAAGATGCTTATTATAAGCTATGTTTTTGACTATTCAAGTGTGATAAACATCTTATGAATCATCATTGCTTTATAATAATTATTGACCTAAGAATAAGGTAGTGTTTTTTTGAAATACGCCATTTCTTTTGTCATTCCCCAGTGGTTAAGCTACAACATACGGCCGTAGCCATAAATTGACAAACTATAATTGAAGTAGGGAGTAAAATGATATTGACGCACGTGTTTTGACATGTACCGTTTAAAAAAAAAATAAGAAAAAAATTCGGTTAGGTACATGTTCAAACACGCGCGTTAACATAATTTTACTCCCTTTTATTACAGTTGATATTATTACCGCATAAAACATAAAATAAAAAGGGAATCATGACATACCTATTAATTTTAATCATGTTGTTTGATTATAATACTATATTAATCTGCACTTCCATAATAATTAACGAAATTTTAATCTTTTCTTATGAGGCAAAAATAGACTTTCACATAAAAAAATATTTTTAATTTATTTTATCCTTGAACATGACTGATTAATACTACCAATCGAAAATATTCACCAATATATATCTTGTCACCGGTTTCCAGAGAAAACTCCAAGAAAGAGAGCGTCGTCTATTTATTTTTCGAGATAATTGAATTTAAACATAATATTGTCATTATTCAACACTTCAAAATCAATTCTAAATTCAAAAGGAACAAAATTGAATTTAAATAAAGAACGAACCAAAACTGCGTACTTATAAAATATTAATGACCGATAATACCAGGAACTTGTACTATAATAATAATAATAATACTAGTGTACAATACGACAACAAAATAAAAATTCCAAAAAATATAATCGTTTAAACTTCTATTCCGATCTCTCCAATATCTCCAAAGTAAATATTATAATACTATTTTTAAAGAAAATACGTGAGCTTTCGAAAGCTTCGCCATATTATTTCAGCCGAGGTTTATTATTTGGTTTCCTTTAAAATTATAACAGAGAGAGGAAAATAATAATTCAGTTTCCAGACTAATCCACGAAGCTTTTAATCCTATCACAACTATTTTTTGTTCAAATATTACCATAAACCAATTATATTTTTTTACTCTGGAAACTACAAATATATTTTTTAATCAATTCTGAACAAATAATATAATATAAGTATACAAGAGTGCAATTTTCTTTTTACTTAAGGTGGAATTGCAAACATATAGTTACTTGATATTATTTGAAAGAATGCATATCACCCGGAAAGTAAACGATGTGAATTTTAACTATTAGTTCGGGGGTCTAGGATCATAAGGGCGAAACTACAAAAATGGCTGTTTTGAGTTAAATATTGCATTGTCTTGCTAGAACGCAGTTCTATCATATGTACAAAGATGAAACTCGTACGTATAGCGGTTTGCCAGATATTACTTGGCGTATCTACAAATCCAGATGGAATTTTAATGTCATATGGGTGAATGTCCTCTTACACCTGTGTGACTCTGACATTAATGCCGATTAATCAAGGACACTTCGATGTAAGCGGCGTTTCGCCTTTATGTCACTGACATAAAGTTTAGTTTATGGATGTTCCGTAATTTTTAATTTGGCGTAAGTTGTCAATTTGACTTAAGTAAACACTTGTTATCGGTTCATATTTGCATATCAACAATGTTTTGGAGAGGTAATGATTGTGGATTTCTTTAAACAGAACCAACGTACAAGCATGCGAAGTGAGTAATTACTTATGTATATTTAAGTTATGTTATTTCGACTCCTAACCGGTCAAATTGTTTTTAAATGTAATCTGATTAAATATTTATATACTTACAGCATCATTATAAATCATGTTTTTGCAGATCGAAATACAGAATTGGAAGACGAAGAACTGAATGTTTTGAACTCAAATCATGATGTACCAGATTATACACCGACTAATGATTATAATTTCAAGGAGAATAACTCTGATAAACAGTTAACCCTGATGAAATATTATAATGAATTGTTCATTTGTTCAAATATGGCTTTATCCACTAGCTGATTGTATTAAAAATACGATTTTTTTCTCAGACATGCATATTATCATCTTAGGAGTTACTTCGTGGTTGCAGAGCTCAAGATAATATTTTCGAGAGTTTCTCCCTGATACGTTACCAGGATGGCCAGCAAAATGACTAATGGAAAATAATGCTGAATATTCACTCATCATAAAAGACAGAATTGAACTCTATTATGTATTATGTAATTATTATTTTATATTTTTTTAAGAAAACCGGATTCAAAACTCCAGCCTAAATATAACGCAACACTTTCCCTCACTGCGAAAAAGATATCAATGGGCATTATTCAGGAACAATATCATTATTTTTACAATTGTTTAAAGTTGTCAAATCTTGAAAATAATTAGGAAAACATGGATGAAGAAGATACATAACAAAATTATATATATAGTTAGATTTAGGAATAGAATTTGATGAAAGATATTTCGCCTATGTTTTGTATTATCTATATTGTATTAAGAACAAATATTTACCAGTAACCTTATTTGAAAATATTTTGAGAGACAAAAGGGCGAATGTCTCCCATTAATTATATTTTATTTTTTTCCAATCTAACTAATGTCTAAAATGACGATATTGATGCTCTACATTATTCTTAGGAATATGTTACAACAGCTTTAATTTTTTTTTTGTATTTTTACAGTGTGAAATTGTTTTTTTTAACAATAAAAACTATTTTACCCTATTTTCCCATTTATCTCAGTACAGTGTTTTTGTAGTTTCGCCCTTATGATCCTAGACCCCGAGTTATTTCTCTATGTTGATAATATATGCTTTATTATTGTATCGATTAAATATTGTATAAAATCAAATTAAACAACACTTATTTTGAAGTTAACTATATTATAATATGATCATAATAATATGGCAATAGTAAGTCGAAAAATTCGGTAAAAAATAAAAAGAAAAAATATATTTGAATAAAATCAGAATACAAAATCACAAAAGTACTCACATAAAAAGTCGCAGTGGAACCGGCCTACTCTATGAATTTACGTAATAGCTTTCGGTTTGGCCTGGAAAATTGTTCAAGTCATTTTTAAATAGTTTCGATTATTATAAGTTTTATTTTGGTTAGTATCTGAATTTCTTAAAGTAATGGTTTTCAAGTTTTATGTTGAACAACACAAACATAGACCTCTTCAAACCAACCCGCCCCGCACCACACTTGGTCTTAATCGAGCGCACCACGATAGCTTACGTTTGGTGTGAAGCATAAGTAGAGTTTTTTTACGCCTGTGAACGTCTCAGGAGCAGATCCCCAAGACGGAGATCGTCACGCACTCAAGTAAGCTTTGACTGAGTTTACTGAAAGACGTTATTTTATAAAATGTCCCATGGAAGAGAAAGGCCGGGTGATTTTGACAGAAATAAATGAATTTGAACAGTTGGTGCCTAATCCTGTAGTTTTGTATATATGCATATATTAGACATGACGTATATTATATCTCATAGATTGCACCCACCACGATGGCGATGCCCTGAAAGTAATTAGGTAAAACTGGCTTCAAAGCCTTCGTCAATTGAATAGCGACTGACTTTCATATTTATATCATATCCATATATTCTGTGGTAAATATACACCATTGACTAATTTACGATAATATACTAGTTAACTAGTATCACTCTAGATCAGTGGTTCTCACGTGGAATTTAACTGTGGCCGCACAATTGACATTGACAGTTCTATGGAAACGTCTGGTGGCCGCACCAAATTTCACTTTTGCTGTGATTGAAGACATTTAAACATTTTAGTACATATCTATTTATTTGAAAATAATGCAAATGGAAATTCCTCAATACTTCTTTTTTCCAAAGCGAGCCGCATGGCTGCTTCTAAGCTTACATCTATCAACTATTCTATATTTATTTTTTATGAAGTGCATTACAATGAATGATCTTTCACAGTATACAATAGTAGGAAATATGTCCAATATTAATAAAGCAATTGTTGCCAATTCTTTGAATTGACTTGATTCTTGGTCAACGTATAACTTCGACCAATTTTTTTCTATCAATTCAATTATAGATCATTTGAGCGTGGAAAGAAATTTAAGATAAGTCATGTGTATTCAACCAATTTCATAATTTTATAAATACATTTTTGAAATATTATTCTGTAAAGCGCTGATGGCCGCAGCAAAGTCTTCTGGTGGCCGCACATGAGAACCACTGCTCTAGATGGTCTGTGTGTGGTTATTCACATCCACCAGTCGTTGCGACGGGATACAGTGACTGCACGTCATAATGGTGGAAAACTCCAACTGTAAAAATCTCGTCGAAGATGAAATCATTAAAATAATACAAACATTATAAAATAAAATAACTACTTAACAAAATTTGAGTTTTATTATATTGTTTAAATACCATGGCTTTCCTTCCACTAATAATTTACACTTATAAAACAAATGTTTTATTTTACGTTTATAACACGAGACTTTAAGATACTTCACTGTTCTTAAATGTAAATCGCCTCATAAGTGGCCTGCATAACTAATTTACCATGCTTGCGTGGTGCATATCATGATTGAACGCCCATTGCCTGACATACTTAATTGCACAATACAGGTAGAAAGCAGTAATCCACACGGCAAGTTACCTGTGTCGATACATTATGTAGAGTACGTAGCGCTACTTTGGCAGTACCTGCATAATGGATGCAACCCATATTATAAAGCCTCTTATCTTATAAAGAGTCAATGAATATGTAAGACCACATTATACGCCATGATTGCATAATATTATAATATTGTAATACCTACTGTCGATGGGTTGGTATAAATATGGCAACATTAATTAATTGGGATTTTCATGAATATTCTAATAAATAGGCATGACATGTTGCTCAAAAATCAGTCAATCTATGAACATATTATCAAATGGTAAAATACATTCGAAAATAAGACTTAAACGCCGCTGAATTGACTATATAAATTCTGTTGAAGTAGAAACTAGGCTTCCATCTAATGACAGGTATGGTAGGAAGAAAAAGAACTTAATAAGCTTTGGCTTTCTGGTAAACTACATTCAGGTAAGCAAGTAGTGATATCCACTAAATTAATTCTTCTTATAGGCAGTCTTAATGCCAAGAGTTAGCTTAAATTTATTTAAGAATAATATTACGTGTTATTTAAAATGTTTAACTGTGAGATTTGTAACAAAGATTTTACTTGCCCAGTCTGACCGATTCCAAGAAGGCCTAGTGTAATTTCAAATATGTATCGGTACCTTGTACTTCCGCCTGCACCTGAGAGCGTTCGGGCGTATTATATGAGTCGCTTAAAATATTCTACCACGTCATAATGTTCTTGATCTTTAAATAAATAAATAAAAACCGTTCTCCGCTACAAATTATATTACATTAGTAACAAATGTTTCAAAAGGTTTAGGTACGGCTTTATAAATTAAAAAAAAAATTAAGTACCAGAATTATCTGAAAATTCTATTCTTAGCTCAATAAAAACAAATAAGTATGACTGACGAAGTGTGTACTATTTATGCCAAATCTTAACAGCCGACCTCTACCCCTCGTCACTGCCACACACTCCATCTTTATCAGCGCATTCAACACATTAAACACTTTGAGTACATCGACAAGAACGTTGACTGTTGACACTGCCGCCTAGTAATAGGCTATTAGAGATAGTTACTATGTTCTAGACTTCCTTGTCTAGTTATGATTTCAAGTAGTTTGTACGTATTTATCTTTTCGGATTTTATGCATTTGTGCGCTGCCCAGTTATGTCATCCAGATGTCTCATCGTCCAATTGAGTTGCCAAGAGTCATAACTCACATATTCCAAAAATCGAGTATTTAGATAATCGCAAAAAACAACCAGAGGACTGTTGTTTTGTAATTAGAAGAGGACTAGAAATAATTGGACTCCCTTGAATATTAATGAGTGAGTGAGTCGATTTACATTATTTTTTTTTAAATATATATAATACTCCTAAAACTGCAGACACACAGCACACTATGAGAAATAGAGCTCCCTGATTGGTAAGAAAGGCCAAGATGACAGAACTCACATTATTCATTGAAAAATGTGAGTTATGACACCAACAGTTAAATTTGTCAACGATTTTCACATGGTTTAAAGAACCTTTGGTAGCCATCTATTTTTCTTTTATATATATTGATGTCTTTAGAATTACTTGGTATACCTATTTAAGACGATACATCAGTGAAACGGCAAATAATTTTCAACTATAGGTGCGACGAAATTATCGACTCGCTGTTATTCGGAGAGAGAACGTCGAGCTGGGAACACGTCAATTTGTTTCGTGATGGCGACGGGGGTATTAATTCTTAAATCGTCTAAATATGACTAAAAACGTTACCCATTTACTTGAAAAAGAAAACATGTCAATGAATATTTTATTATTGTTACTAATAGAACATGGTGTGTAAAACTCCCACCTCCGCTCCCGTTATGTATATGCAGCCACGTCATACACGGCCGGCTAACATAACCCTTACGTGTGCCAGATCAAAGAATTTAAGCCCTCATTTTGTCCCGAGCAGAGCCGCACGGGACTGGTGATGCAACCTTGCACCGAAGTGCGAATGCATGATGTTAATTTATAAATGGACGCATGTTAGATTTATATGACAAATTATATTTCATTTGGCATGCGTCATTTGCACCCGCGACCCGCAATCCACGCATCGCCTAGCCACGATCTTTTTAGACCGTGCCTCAAATTAACTGAAAAATGACCGAATTGCAAAATGTGAGTTATGACTCTAAGCGACTCAATTTTATTATCCTGGAGTTATATTAAGGACATTATTATAAATAAAGATTTTAAATTCAGTTGAAATTACAGCTGTGCTTTCTATTCACCCCATACACGTACAGTGTCTGCTAAATATTTATGTATCTAGTCTTTATGTAGGTATAATAATAGTTGGTGGTGAATTATCGATTTTATCACGGAAGCTGATTTATGAAAACAGCAGATAATGCCCTGATTAACGTCGTCCGTAATTCCAGAGTATTCAACAAAGTTACTTTACATAGATGGGCTTAAGAAAATCCGCATTATATTATTATTAAGTATTAATAATCTGAGAGTAAACTTTAGAACTATTATAAAGTTTTAAGTTGAAAAATATCATCATCATTCACTACACTGTCATATAATGGTTAAAGATAACTGAAAAAAGTAATATGACAGTCATTGGTCGGGCCAATTATGGCGGCCTTAATACAATATCCCTAAATACCCACCTAACCTCATTATCCTTGCCAGACCTATTATGAATAATACGAATATAGAATCTTCCAAACCAATCCACCCGCACCATACTCGGTCTTAATCAAGCGTATCACAAGGCCCTACGTTTGGATGAACAGGAAATAATTCTTCAACTGTGAGCTTCTAAACATCTATAACCTACGAAACATTAAGACGTTATTTACGTGCACTGATTTTGAACGTCAATTGCCGCGCACAAAGTGACTCAAACAGTAACGTTTGAGAGTGGTAGTCAGTGCCTGGCATCCTTGATATAATCCTATAAAAATAGATTTAAAAGTACATAACACAAAAAAATTAATTTAAATAAACAAATAATTACAAGATAAAAAGAACTTTTTATATGCAACGTTTTTAAATTTCCTGTTGAATCATATAAACTTGACTTGACTAGCTTAAACGATCAAAAAAAATTGTACTTGATAGAAATAATACTGAAATGTCATTTTGACATTCATATTGATTTCCATAGTAACGCACGTATATATTAATAATTTAGTTTCTAGGACCCCAGACCCCTAGCAACCAATAATAGTGTATTGGATTACGGATTTCTTCCGAAATAACTTTTCATACAAATCAATTAACTGAAAATGAATTCAATTCTACTTAAAGATGGCTAAAAGTATTTAAAAAATGCATAAGCATCGTGTTCTGATATATTCTAAAAGTTTCAAATGTCTAGCTAGTCGGGAAGTTAGTTAAAATCGATTGTAAGATTTGTACCGGATAAACAACCACCGGACAAATAAGAATACGACCTAATAAAAACGTTGTAAAATAGCTACGCTGAGAACTGTTTTTTTTTCAACTAATCAATATATTCATGCCATATACGGATATAGTTTTAACAGTGTTTCAAATAAGTACCTGTGATGAGTTTCTAAATGTTATTATTTAGGTATATCAAAAAATATTGAAACATGCTTTATATCATTTTTAATTTTGACTGATTAAACCGGTTAACTAATAATTAGTTATTAGAAAAAAAACAGTTAACCGGCTAGTATTTATCCCCGGTTAATTGGATGCGCTACTTACATATTTCGCAGTGTCCTATATTTCAATACATAAGGCATTGGTTGCTTATACGGGGTTTCCGGGTATTGATTCTCATGATTAATATGATATTTGTATTTAAAAAATATTTACCTAACTACCTACGGTATAGGCTGAGCTTTTCTACAGTTACAATATTATATTTACCTTCTTTTCAATGATATTATTTGTATGAAATAACCAATTCATTTCATATTGAATCCAAACGTTCAAATCATTACATTCGATTTTCTATCACATACCTATTTCTTCCAACCCAAGTTTTAAGGCAGTATCAATAACGCAGCGTTTATTTGTCAGGCTTTCGTTAGTGGCTTCGGCAAATTGCGTTGCGTCTCATATAACAAGACCGTTACCTCTACTGATCAACTCAATTATTCCAGACGCGTCTTGCCAAACCATCCTGAAGAAGGAACAGGGAATAAGGAATAGGCAGGAGGTGGAGAATAAGAGGTAGAATGCATTTTGACAGCGCTAACCCTCAGGAAACAAAATACAATTTCGGCGTGTTACTAGAGCCTTTAGGTGCAATTATTCAGACAAGAAACGTGTTTCCTCTTATGGTAGGTATCATGTGCCTCTAGTATTTTATCCATTGTATTCATACCGCATAACGGAATCATTTATTTCCATAGTACCGTTTTCAAATTTAGAAAAAAAATATCTTAAAGTTAGTGGATGTTGCATTTTATTTTTATTATCAAAATCACATTTCTATTTCATGTATATTACATGCGTTCTTCACAATGATAGGTGCCGCCTTTAAGCCATTCCCTTTCATTTAGTCTCAAATTGTATACATAATTGTTAGGTGTATACATATATATTTTACTATTCTTAACTAACAATAATGCAGCAAAATGATGTACATAACTATTATAATCTACTAAGTATTGGTTATAAAAAACACACTCAAACAGCGATGGTTTAGGTACGTAAAGGTCTGAGGCACAGACAAGTTTGGAGGCTCCCGTGTGATTTCTCTAAGCTAAGATGGTCGGTGCGATGCGCCAGAAAACTGACACCGCTTTTAAAAGTTCTTACGATATTATTCATTCCTTAATTTGCCGCCACTAAATAACGCATAGCCTGCATACTCCCACGGAACGTCACATATTATTATCGTTCATCAAGATAAGTTTGTTTAATCATTGTAAAATCATTGTTCGAAAAAATAAGAAAGCGCTTTTGACAAATCCTTCGAGATTAACCCGAGACTAAGCCGTATCGCACATTCAAAATTGTCTGACTGCAACACATCAAATTTGTGAATGTGATTGTTTTGTCATTAATAAAACACAATAATATGTAATATAATGTACTGCTGTCAGACATTTTTGTTAGAAAAATAGTGTTAATGATGGTTACTTAAACCCTGATGGCAAAAATTATTAAACATGGAGCATGCTTTGCCTACTGATTCTCTGAATGCTGGTTGTCCAAATTCGAAAGAAAAATTATTTGTCAAAGTAACCGAATCCAAAGGATTCAAACAATTTTACTTTACCTAAAAATTATGTAATTACAATAATAAAACTAAAGAATTAATAATAACAGACGAACAATACGTTGCACAGAATGTAGGCCACTGAACGTAAAATGAAAATAATCGGCGCGCGTAAGTAATCGGGGCGGGGCGCGGGCCCCGGGTGGGCTGCGCATCTATCGTCTATTTTTCGTATCGCTTTTGCATCGGAGATCATGAGTAAAACATGTTCCATGTTAAAAAAAAAACATCTCCTTGTCACGAGTAACAATTTTTACTCGACAAGGGGCGCGGGTTGATGACAAAATATCAGCTAACCACGTGATGTCACTGTCCCGGTATAGCATCGCATGTGCGCACGAAAGATAATTGCAACATTGCGTCCGGTTTTGATCAATGACCATAATATCCCAGTCGAGAAAATTTTCAACGTGCAAGTAGTTCTTGTCTAAGTGACTTGCTATTGTTCTTCATACGATTGACGATTGACATAATGTATATTTGCCCAATAATTTATGCACAATATACTCAGACATATTATATTATACATATTTTAATACATTTAGCACGGAAATATTAAATCACAAGATTTTGAGTATTTTTGATTTAATTGTAGTATTATTATTATTATTATATTTTTTTATATTTGTATTTTATTATTTTTTTTGCGAACTGGAGCGCTCGATAATTTTTCAGAAATAGTTTTCTAATTATAATGTATATATAGTTGTAGGGTGAATACCCTACCATCCAGCATGACTTGGCAGGAAACCATTAATTTAGGTATAACTACAATGTATTTTGCAACACAATATTGTTAAAATTGCAAAACAAGCGATTTATTAGAGTCAATCAAATTTCAACAAAAAGCTTATTTAGAAAAATAATATAATAATTCAATTAATCAAGAATATCGCAAATCAATAAATAATGCTATATAGGTTTACCATGATATGCACAAAAGTTGTTTGTATGAAAATCAATCTTGCTCAGATATTAAAACTGCATAATTGTTCAAATTAAAATCAATTGTTTATAATTTACGAAACGAATCATGCATTGCACAATAAACCTCATAAGCATGATTATCAAAAATATTAAAGTAGTTGATAGCAGCATTTTCAATTATATCGAATCAGTATAAAACACTCAGTAGAAGAAAGCAACATCGTCATACAGTTATCAAAGGTTTAGCCGTAAGGTTATCGTTGCGCTTCGCCCGATCAAATTCGCAATTCATCAGAACGCATACTCGTGATTTCAGTAATCTAAATTATAATCTGTAAACTTACCTGTAATAATTAAATTGATATTTATTTGGGTGGAGATAATAAAACCAGTGTTCATTTCTTTCACGCACCAAATTCTGAGTTATTCATTGGAGTCAACCAACCCTCCGGTTCCCTATTCCATCTCACTCACCGATATAGTTTATAAAAATAACTGTGTTAGGTTTTTGTTAATATATCTGGCACAAACAGTCAAAAAAATTTTCCTCGAGACGAGACGGAGCGATAATTCTAAAGATTTTATGAACCGAAACGACGGCACTCCGTGCGCTCCAGTTCATTCCGAGTCCTAACTTTTACACATTTTTTTTCTTTTGTTTTATATTGTCATATGTACAATGTCCTTGGGTAATTAGTAATCTTTGAGGATATTATATTATTATGGTTTGAAGTTCACATATAAATTACAAACAATGCTAAGTTTAATGCGAATGAAACAAAATCTATTAATTAAAACGACTAAACGCGGTGTTGTTAAAGTACCAACAAGTAGACGTTAAATTTCCTCTCAAACTTTACAATAATTCTAATTAAAACTTCACACAATAACTCAACTTGTAGGTTTTATGTTAACTTGCATGGGCACAATTATTAATACACCAAACATTTGGAAACCACACCAAATAATGTATTCGTATTAAAGTCAGTTTTCATACACAATTATTTGATACAAACTGCTTAAATTCAAAGTTAAATTATAAATCCATTACATTAGCGGTGATTTTCTTTCACACATATGGCGCAATTAATTCATCAGAAGATTTAAAAAGGGATTTCGAAACAATAATAAATATAAGTATCTAAATTTTGAAGAAATGTATATTTCTCACAAACTGAGTAGGTAGCTATATTTGCTATATTCCCCAAAACACGTTAAGTATGTGTTATCGCTGTCATTCTAAATAATAATTAATTAAAGTTACAGGATTTGATTCATAGAAAATGTGTTTCGTGTCGACGGTTTTGCTAGATTCTATAAGAGTTGGTAGTTGTAATTTATGACTTACATTATATATTTTATCGTGGTGGGCTCAAAATTAGCCAGTGCCCCGGGCCTCCGCGTCGTTAAAGCCACTATGTACTGCATTATTTTTATTTAAGTATTACTGTACACATTTGATTAGATTTGAGTGACACCGGTTTTGCCTTTTAGCATCTTCAGGCACTATGCACATACACATCTTGTAAATGAAAAACTAATTACAGTTATTGCGTAAAATAAACATATTAAAAGATGAAATGATAATCTTGATAAGATTGTTTTAAAATAATATAAAAAAATACTTTAAAGTTTCGCGAAATTTTGAGTCAGCAATATAATAAAAGTGAAGAGTCCATTATACACGAACCTCATAGGCTCGTACACTGGGCAATCCATAGAGATAACATCCATGAAAATTGAAAATTAAAGGTTTAATTTTAACAGCAGACGACTGAAAGTTTCTCGAATATCTAAAGAAACAGACAACTTGGCAGATATATTTTTAAAAAATATTCGTGAAATATTACACGTCATGTCCTAGTAACATACAAGATGTCCCGTGAATGCTGTAACTATTTAAGATGTACACTGGGCGCGAATGCTGCCGTTGGAGCTGCTGGCTCCACAACCCAGTATTTTTTTTCATTGTATGGTACCTTGAAATAAGACATGAATGTATTAAGTCATCCTGAGGCAAAAACGGTGTAGATATTTGCAGTAAAACCCAACCTTTTACAATATCAAAGTGGAAAAATCTGCTACTAAACTAGGATAAAGAAGGGATTTTCTACCGGAGACCTCGAATTCATACGAGGAGAAAAATCGTGGAAACTCATCCATGCGTGTTGCTCCTTCACGATAATGCTAAGTTTTAAAAAAAATCACAAAAGACAGCGTTTTTCACACTTTAATGGATTGGAGAAAGCGGCGAGATCCTGGTGTTAGAAAAAACATGAATTATTTATTAAATACATAATTTAGAAATACTTAAATAAAAAAAATACTAACAAATTCGTCACCCATCAAGATTCTAACCTGCCCTCCATGGGATTCGCGCACATGTGCTCTTGTTCAGATGCGTGTTAGAAGTGTTTTTAAATCATGTATGTTCAAGAAAAGTTACATTCTACAAAATATGAATACTTAAGTATATATATTTTTTAATTTTTACGTCGTTTCATAAGTAGTGGATAACGTGTATTGAACTATTTGGGATCAATATTGAACATTGAATCGATTTGATTTGTCATCGTTTTCTTGCTGATGTAGATAAAATAATAAGCGGCCCCTTCCTATACGCTATAGCCTACCTATATAATATTACTATATGAGAATCCCCATTTTTTAATAGTTAGGTGGCGGGCTCGATTACAGAGCAAAATCGAACTAGGTTTTTAAGCCTTACTTACACTTGCTTTCGGAAAATACAAAAAGGAAAGCCAACGCCACCTGATATTCCCAAGCGGTCACCCATCGAAGATCATTTTCTTGCTGAGGTAGATAAAATAATAAACGCACCCCATCCTTTACTTCATGGCCTATATTATAATAATTATGTAAGAATTCCCATTTTATAATAGTTGGGCGCCGTTGGGCTTGGTCACAAAGCAAAATTGAACTAGGTTTTTAAGGTTTACTAACACTTGCTTTCGGAAAATACAAAAAGAAAACCAACGGCACCCGATGCTCCCAAGCGGTCACCCATCGAAGATCATTTTCTTGCTGAGGTAGATAAAATATTAAACGCCCCCCATCCTATACTTTTTGGCCTATATAATAATATTATTATGTAAGAATTCCCATTTTATAATAGTTGGACGCCGCTGGGCTTGGTCACAGAGCAAAATTGAACTAGGTTTTTATGGTTTACTTACAAAAAAATATTATTGCTTTCGGAAAATACAAAAAGAAGAGCCAACGGCACGCGGTGTTCCCAAGCGGTCACCCATCCAAGTACTATCCGCGCCCAATGTTGCTTAACTTCGGTGATCGGACGAGAACCGGTGCTTTCAACATGGTATGGTCGTTGGCGAATGGTATAATTTTTTTAACTTATAGTTACTGTTAAGTTACATAATTTATATTCTCATTACCATAATTATTATTATTATAAGATACGGTACTACATATTTTTCTTTTGATAAAATAATTGATAGTACATAAATAATTCATTGATATACCGATGACTCCCTTTCACTATAGGCATCAGAGATACGACAAGGATGTCTGCTGCCCCCCAAATTAAAAATTATTCGTTTAGTGGAAATAGGTATGGCAAAAGTTGGAAAATTATTTAAATGTCATCAAAATATTCGTAAAAAAAATATGATATAATATTACCTCTAAAATAATATAATACTTATTCTGAATTATAATTCAAAGTGACATGGAATGGTCAAGACGTATCGATAGAGCACGGAATACCAAATTTATAGTTTATAATATAATATTTTAATGACATTAAAGAAAGTACCCTAAGTTAAAGAGAGATCCAGAAACTTAAAGTAGCAAAACATGGTATGGAGCGGTGCATGTTGGTCATAACGCGAAAGGACAAAAAGAGAAATGAGTGGATAAGGAAACAGAAAAGGGTTTGTGATATGATAGAGTTTGCTAAAGGCCTCAAATAGAAATAGGCTGGACCCATAGCTCGAAGAAGGGACGATCGTTGGACAAATCTAGTCATCCAGTGGTACCCAAGAGGAACAAAACACCCGCAAGGTAGACCTAGAGGTCTGCGGAAGTACGTGGCAGCGCAACTCACAGGACCAAGAGAAGTGGAATCAGCTTGGAGAGGCCTTTATCCAGCAGTGGAAGATTCAGGCTGATGATCATAATGACGGTGAAATAAAATTGCTTCCTATTCGCGAAACAAGCCTTTGTTTTTATTGGTATACTGTACCTTCACGACAGTTATTTCTGTTGAGTTGTTCTGCCACGCGTTAAATCGTGCCACCCGGGTGTTTCGCATCCCCTGATACTCCCGCTAGGCGTGCCCCTGATAGGCATACATATCTTGTTTTCCAGCAGGATATATGAAAGACTTTACCTCTTAAACGTAGTTATTTCAAATTTTATACACATGTCCTTCTATTCACTTGTCCGGATGGAGTCCAATACTTTGAATAATTTTGTGATGAGGTAACTACTAATTCACTGAGTATAAAGATATATTCAATGGAAGACATTTTCAAAAATTAATTCAAAATAATATTAATAATATTTTCTAACTGTCCTTAATATTGCTTTTGTGACGTCACAGTAGTTTCCTTCGCAATGTTGAATACCTACCATAAATCAAAAGCGGGTTTCTGAAAGAGATGGAAACTCAAGTCTATTATTCCGCGATTTGTAAGGGGCATTAGTCCGTGTATGACGGTCTGGCCTATTTTTGGCGAACCGCCCTACTGCCATGAGTGATGGCCGGCATAAACGAACTCTTTGGATATCAAGTATTCAAACCAACATTAAGAAATGGTCGTCACGGCGGATATCCATCATGATTTTTTCTTTCTCGGCCGATAGATGGTGTTTACATACTTCAATAGATTCTATTCTCTAATATTAGTAGGTATGTTGGATATCTGTTTTTAGCTTGTATCATAACGCTTATTTTTATTATTACCTTTACCAAAGCGCTTGATAATTTTTCGAAAATATTAGTGTGTGAGTTTTTTGTTATACCTACCTAATTACCTTAGACTGACAAATGCAATAGCAGTCAGAGTTTAGACATATTCTGATTTGAAAGATTTCGACAAGGAGTGCTTTTCTAAAAAAAAAACTAACTTTTCACGAAATATGTCGTCAAAAATGGTATTATTATTTTACCCTAAGTAGTGCATGGATATTCTATTCCCTCGGGACGTCATAAATAATGTATTATTTACAGGGATCGGAATGGACCCGAGCACGGCGGAGCGCCATTCCGGTTCTTTAAATCGGTAAAATTATCGTTCCGTCTCGTGGAAAAATAATTTGATCGTCTGAACTAGATAGGTAATATAATAGAAAATCTAATACTGATTTTTATAAAATACACATAAAATTTGATAACTATGTAAATATCTTCAGAAAATTGTCGAGCGCTCCGGTTCGTAAACTTTTCTATTTCGAGCGCTGATTTACGATCGTTTCATTCTCCCAATAATTAGTCATATACCCATTACTTACCCATATATATAGTATACACCCACGGTGGCCGCGCAGCTTAGGCGTTGGACCATCACGCCGTGGGTCCCAGGTTCGAATCCTGGGTCTGGCAAGTACACATATTGTTTTTCAATTTGTGTGTGAGTCAGGGTATGGACCTAATAGGTTGAGCAAGTGAAGTGGCTGACATCCATTTCTCGTAAAAAAACAAAATCTGTTAATACAAACCTCTACTCTGTGGAGGCCCATATGATCCTATAAGGATCGGACATGGTCGGAAAAAATATTTAGTCATATTATCATATACTATCCACAGATATTGAAGATGTCAGAACTAAAATCGCATAAAAACAACATAAAATCTTATTATTGTTTGTAAAAATATGTGTGTATGACATGCCAAGTATCTTTTAAAACTTTATTAAAAAATGTAAATTATTGTAAAATTGTCATAATGATGTCTTAACCGGATCGCCGGAACTGACGGAGCGGTAGTCTCGAGGATTTCACGAAACGGAGCTCCCCTTCGGTGCATTCCAGTTTATTACGAACACTGCCAGTGCTCGAAATGAACAATACATTAAATATACACCATTTACAAATAATATAAAGCCTTTGACCTTTTAAATTATAAAATCATCCGATTTAACATATTGTCTCATTATAATATTATAAGATTTGTAATACATCCAATTTATATTGTAATAACAGCGAAACTATCTAGCCTCGATGATGACGATCCCTTTACTATACTACATTTTCCATTATTTAGATATACCAAAAACGTTATTAACAATATTATTTGGTCTCCCAAAAATAATCTATTTAATAAATATATGGGAACTAAAAAAAGTCTTTTGTCACAAAGTAATTTATTAAATTAACGAGTAAACAATTTAAGCTTTCCAACAAAACGTGATAAAAATTACTCTTTATGCGGTTTTGAAAATTCATAGGAACATGAAAAAAGCAATTAATTGCTACCTATAACCTCAATCGAAAAAACGATTTTTCTCCGCGCCAATCTTTAACCCCCTCGCATCTTCACTCGCATTCTGCGCAGTGGCGTGGGGTAGGGTACAGAATGTCTCAATTATCCGCTCCAAAGAACCGACGCCTTTATTCGACCGGGCCGACGCCACTGGCTTCAATGGGCGTCGGATTCCCCCGTTTCGAACCGCCCCTCCCCCCTCAGCGAAAACCTTTTGTCGAAGGCATCACAAATGAGCTGTGAAAAATCTCTCCCCTGTTATGATATCACTTGCTTTAAATCAAATCCAAATATTAAGTGCCCGATTAAGGGATGACGCTGTAAATCTTTTCTTCGGAGATCGTATTTCAAAATGTCGTAAGATTTTTATGAACTAAAATACTGTGAAGTATTAAATAATATTATGCAATCCAACAGTTTTTTAATGGTTGATTATTGCTTTACATGGCAGTTAGTAGTAAAGTTAGCGTTTGTCTTCTATAAAATTAAAACACAGCTTTAAAGTTTTATCTACATTTTTTATAGAGAAACAACAACAAGAGATCTGCTTAATAAAGAGGGCTGCACATGAAACAGTTCGTCAACTTATGCATGACAAAGAAGTCTGACATTCGGGAAACCATTAGGCAAACGAAGACCTGGTCGACCTTATACAAAATAGAGGGATACTGTTAAGATTAAAGTAAAAACTTTAGACATCCATTTCAGGAATTTCGGTTTTGAATAAACTTGAATGGAGGCAGATGCTGGAAAAGACCAACACCTAGATTGGATTGTAACGGTGTCGTCCCTAGGCAAAGTGTTGCCCTTGGGCAGACTGAGAATGCTTTAAGGCTATACTTCAGGAGGTTAATTCACGACTGAAGCACAAGTGACCAGTTGCGCAAACTTTACACAACTTGCTTCAACTGTAGCATATTAAAAGTCCTTAGCTGGGTGTCACTAGGCCAGGCTTTGGTAGTACACATGCTTTCACGGTAGGGGCGCTCGCAACTCTCCGTTTGACATAATAAACGTCAGATTTCGTATCGTACGTAATATTGGAGAAAGTTGTTGATCTATTGTTTTACATTTACCACTTATTACCACATATTACCGCTAAAATTATTATTTCGTGTTTCAATTCTCATTTAAGGATGTATTTATTGTGATTTTGTAATACAGAAACACACATGTTTGTTTGCAAAATACAACGGAAATTCCGTGTTGTAATCTTGTTGTAATATTGTTATATTGGAGACGTAACTAGCGTGTTTAAAGATTAATTGGTTACGTACTTCAACAATGAATGATTTAATCAGGCAACGTTAACGGTAAGTACTGATTAAATATGAAGTCATTACCAAAATGGATAAAAATGTTATTTAATTTGACAATAGTGCCGTTTGACATGTTTACTTTCTATCTTACTCTAACGCATGTACATGAGATATAAGCATGTTGAATGCTTTCTCACTCGCACTTATATGCCGTTTACCCGTTTCACGCGAAGCTCTGTACACCCAATATCTCCTGTAAAACTAAAAATTTTACGAGCTTCAATTAAAGCAGTTCGGTGACGAGTTTTGCACTGCTTCATTCAGGAATTGCCGTCCAGCTGGGGCACGGTCTAAAAAGATCGTGACTACGCGACGCGAAGATTGTGCAAGCGACGCGTGCAGAACAAAACATAATTTGTCATAAAAATTCAACATGCGTCCATTTAATGTTCTGTTTATTGTTCTATTAGTAATAATAATATATTCATTGACATGTTTTCTTTTTCAAGTAAATGGGTAACGATTTTTAGTCATCTTTACACGATTTAAGAATTAATTCCCCCGACGCCATCACAAAACAAATTGACGTGTTCACAGCTCGACTTTCGCTCTCCGATTGGCAATCAGTCCGAAATTTCGTCGCACCTATAGTTGAAAGTTATTTGTCGTTTCACTGAAGTATGCTCTTAATATAGGAAAATAATCACAAATTTTATGCAAAATTGTACCTGCCAACCTATTTTAATATTTGCGTTTGGCTATCATAAACAGGTGAATGGAACAAAATTCTTTTAAAAAAATGACATACACATTATTAAACCATTTCCACAAAAAATCCTCTCAAACGTCGAAAGTTTTAAGTATGTGGATGTCTGAGGCTCTCTCAAGTTTGGAGACCTTCTTGTAAAAAAAAACCCTATGCGATAAACATGGGCTTATTTAGTGTTAGGGTTTTTTTATCATTATGTTGTAATCAAATGTGTCAGCATTTTCTAACAAAGCGACCACATCAGCTGCTTCATGAAAAATCGCCTCAGTTCTCAAACATTTTCAATATTCGTTTTCGCTCCTTTATTTGCCGCCCCTGAGCAACGCATGACGTGCCCGCTCCTACGAGACTGCAGTGTCGAGTAGGAGAAGTTTCATAATTATTGTGAAGTGGTTTATCTACCAATCGCAAATATTTCTGTAAAATATATATTTTTTTTTTTCAATTTCTGGTTGATTTAAAGGTATAGGTACGAGAATAGGTATGACAAATAATCTATTGTCAAAACATTACTTTTTAAATAGCATTGCATTGCAAAAATGAATTTCAATTGTTTTTTCAATTTCCATGCAAATCTCAGACTTCGTTGAATACTGTCCTGTGAATAAATCGGGACGTTTGGCTATTTTTGAGGAGATTTCAGGTTCGATAGACCATTTTTACCACAATGGCAAAACAACAAAAACTCTCAGTAAAACAAAAATCGTTGGCCAACCGCAACGTCGAAGTCTATAACATAAAGCAGCGTTTCTCAATTAAAAATAGTCACAAAACCCTTTAGATTATGCTTATCTTTTAATCAGTTGGTGTAACTGCATTTTATTAAGTAATAATATATCTTAAAAAATCCTTTTTTTAGTTAAACATAGACGAATGGTAAAATTAATTGACAATAATATATAGTTTGAGTATTACAAGCATGGCCCACATAAGCGGGGCTAACAGGGCTCTAGCCTTTAGGCCCGGCGTGACGGGTTGACCAGTTAAGTGAGAAAAACACTCTACAAATTTCCGAGAATAGTAAAAAAGTCGCTTGATTTCCTTATATTAACATTTTAAAATATGTGGCGTATATTGGAAATTGATGTGATAAATGATGATTGATATAATTAAATTGACCATAAAGTCTAGTTTGTAACCCCAAAACTGTTTATTTGTAAGATCTTAAGTTTAAAATGGTGTTTATTCTCATTAGAGTTTGAGTTTTACTAAAACGCGTGTTTTCGAATACATATACTGTTTTCAACATCAAATATCTCATAAACGGTGAAAGATAGAAAATATATATTACTAGCTGACCAAGCAAACGTTGTTCTGCCATATAAATTATTTCTAGTGAATATTTTGGTTGTTAAATAAAAAGTAACGAATGTATCGTAAGTGTGTGGGGATGGGATCTATGACAGAAAGAGGAATAGAGCACTGTAGACGATGACCGCCGATAAAAACAAAAAACATCAACCATTCATTTTCTCAATTCAAAATGAGTAATGATGTTCATAATGAATGAATTACCTGTGACAGGATCTCGTTGTTTAATGTTTATGCAATATCCGTCTTGTCCCTTCCAGAAAATTAGCGGATATTGGAGAGCGTCGTATGAACGGTGTGTGTCAGCGATGAACTCCAGATTATTGTTTCTTCTTCGAATCACGATTTCTCGCGTCGATGTGCGGTCGCCAACCATGATTCCAGCAATGTCGTCAACAACAGTCGCATTGAATCGACGTACGTGCTATCCAGCTGGTGTTTTATCAGGATTGATGACAATAGCGTGATTGTCACTTTGCAATTCGTGCATGTGTGCTTTGAATAATTTCAGTAATTCATTGTGCTCATTCAACAGGGCGTCCAGTTTGCCGACGATGCGCCTGGCATTAGGCGAATTGAGGCTATTGTAGCCGCAACGTGCATTCACATGATTGATGTCCTCACCGCCACGCCCATGAAGTAGATTTGTAAAAATGTATGTGGTTCGTTTGGCATTAGCAGCAATGAGTCTACTTTGTGGTATACTTGACCTTTGATTTTGAACGTAGAATGGAATTGTTGACCATTTGCCGCAGTATTGTGAACTATTTCTGTTGCTCCGGACGAAGTCATTTGGAAGCATAAATTGAATGTGCGAATGGACTTCAGGAACAGGTTTGTATCTGGAACCGTGCCAATGAGCAAGCTGTTCAATGGTTCTGGTGGTATCTCAATTTCTGGTAGTTGCACTTTTCCTGATGCGCAACACATTCCGGCTGACTCATGTTTGAATTTGAGCGCATGACAATGGGGACATTCTTTGTCCATAGCACCAATCAGCACTTTTGGATGAGCGGAATATTCAATATCTGGCTCGTACTCGAATGCGAGACGAAGGAACGAAGCGGATGTAAATGTTCGATGTACTTGTTGGCGTTGTCGGTCATTTGCTCTGCGTGTGTTAACTACGAACCGGCGCGCTTGGCTCCGTTCCAATTGTCGTTGTTGATTTCGTTCAGCTCGTGCCTTTTGTGATTGAGATGCATGCGATTGCGACATGCTTACACGCACGTTTTTGTTATCTTGTTGGATTTGTTCGTCTGTTCTTTCTACTCTACTATTTCGCATGTTTGTTGCTTTATTCGTTCGACGGCCCAAATGGCCCCCCTTGCGTCTTGCTGGCATTGTGCACTGTAATACACGCACATAAAAATAGATAAATTAAAATAAATCGTACAAAATTTTGCACGCACTGCGTTGTGATTTGCCGAATGAAATGTCAAAATGACGCGACGCTTCTCTTGAATTCTTCTCGGACGTAGTGCCATCTGTCATTCAACAACATAAATAATTTCGTTCTGTTTGAAATACGAACGACGGTTAAATTTTTTCATACAAAAATAATAAAATCGCGATTAAAAAATGGGAGGATAAGGGTAGGAAAGTGAAAATTTGAGGTTATAGGTATTATTTTATGTCAAATAATAAAAAAAATACAAAAAAAAAATTGTCAAAAAAATAAAAGAAAAATTTTCTGGATAGAGATACCCTAATCACCTAGCGGTATGAAATATACTTGTTGACCTATTCTCATAACTAACAAATATACATAAAAAATTTCATAAAAATCGGTCGAGCCATTTCGGAGGAGTTCGACCACAAACATCGTGACACGAGATTTTTATATATATAGAGATATAAACATTTTAGGAAACCTAATAAGCTTTAATGTTTTAACCTTTTTTTGAGATATAACCGAAAAACCAAAAAATGTTCAAAAATTTGGCGGTGTTTTGGCTGCCACAAGTTGTGCCGATGTCAGCCGAATTGGCAAACTCGTTTTTTTCTCACTCTTCACCATATACACAAGTAGGGAAAAAATCTTCTACCCTACTTTTTCCAACCATAAAGTACAGATTGACTGTACTATTATATTTATAATAATTATTTCTAACATATTATCTTTCCATCAAGTAGCAAATAACATTAAAAAAATACACAAATTTTGTTTGGTTTTTCAATGTTTTCAGTTAGTTTTTTAAAGCAGTTTTTATTTAATTATTCAATATCGATTTTACAATATAACGGTTATTTGAGTTTTTGATAATTATGTAAATTAATCTGTAACAAGAATAATTATGAGTAACTTAACACCTTAATGATTTATCGAGTTTCATCCTACAATGTAGTTAAATCTGTACTTAACACTCTAGATTAGTTATAGTTAGTGCACCTTCTGTCCTATACGTGCTAATGACTTGCAAACTATCAGGTTAGTTTGACCCAGTTTTAACATACAACTAAATAGCAATATTGTTGTTTCATATGGGAAACCTTCACCAACCTGTATCAATTACTTACGAGATAATAATATAGTATTTCAGATGAAATGAAACCAAACACGTCTGAGTTAGGTTACTTCTTGCAATAACTTTACTTTATAATATTTTTATCGATCAATAAAAAAATTACGATGCATTCATTAACCTAACACAGAGTGGATTTGTCACTTAAAAAATTCTTGGAAATATAACTAAGTATAATATATTATAATATAAAAGGATCGCTAGAAAGCTTGTCATAATATTACAATGCAATATTATGTACTGGAAACTGAAATACCTAACGGGTAAGGAGTAGCAGTTGACCGATCTCGAGTAAGGAATAATCGGGATGAACTTAAACACGTATCAAGAATACGCCATACATCGAATACTGACGACTGCTCTCGGTTTATGCATTGATGCTCATTTAATATTGATGTATTACACACACTATTGCACGTGCATAATGCGTGTTTCATTTTCGTAGGTCACTCACACATTCAAAAGCTTGCATCAAAATGTAGTGTATTGAATATCGGAATTATATTTATTATCTGTTCTGTGATTATGTACCTAAGATCCGGTATGTCGTATATCCAAAAACTACTTTCGGTAAAATTCGTTTGATGGGTGTAGAATTTTCGTATTTCAGATTTCTGTTATCAATAGAAGACTCAAACGGTAAATTAATGTGAAGGAATCATTCATTTGCTACAAAATAATATGTAAGTTCTAATTAACTAAGTTTCTACAAATCGTATATACAATTATTATAACTGGCTCTAGAGTAGAGAATGTGTATTTTCGTTTGTATAATATTACGTAACATTTGTTGGTACATCAAATATAGAAATACAATATTTCGATTCTCATTACAATGATAATATTATATTTATTTTCATAACAGAAGATTTTTAAAACAAACTAACGTAGGTACCATTTGAAAGCATTCGTATTACGTACTGGTATGGAGTCAATAAAGTATTATATCTTATTTAAAAAAATGTTTTTATAATGATGTATTATACTAATATTCCACTTGTATGTTAAAAGCCTAATTTAAAATTTCTAGTCTAGAAATTTTATTTTTAAGAACCAAATAGCAACTCCTCCACCACACCTCACACCGCATTATCATTCAGCTAGTATATCTTTGAAAGAATTATTTATATAGTATTTGACTAACCTAACCTAACCAAACATTGCATGACATTTTCTTTGTAAATTAAAATAATATTATATATTTAAATTACGATGAAAATCATGTAAAATATATGAAAAACCATTTTTGTTATTCATTTTCATCGGAATAAATAACACGATTCACAATAAATTATAGAATTTCCATAATTAATTATACTTATAGTATTTGACTAACCTAACCTAACCAAACATTGTATTGCATTTTTTTATAAAATAAAATAATATTATATATTATTATGTAAATTACGATAAAAATCATGAAAAATGTATGAAAAACCTTTTTTTATTTTTCATTTATTGGAATAAATAATACGATTCACAATATTATCGAATTTCGATAGGGGATATATCCAATTTACATAATAATTGCCTATATTAATATCTTTTTTCTGATTCGAGACGTAAATGAAATGCTTTCATACAATAATTATTCATTCATCTACAGTGCTGCCCAGATATCCGTCATTATTATATTATTATACAAACTGTAGGTATATTATATTGAAATATGTGGTAAGACAAACAGGACCTAATCTCAAAATTAATATTCCGATGATACTTTTTTTTGTATTTAAGTATCAGGGTTTCATAAAAACATAGGAGGTATATTTTCGTTGACCAGGTAAAACAGAGACTGATTGCGTGGGGTAGGATAAGCGGTGTGTATCCAGTTTCAATAGAGGTTTCAAACAGCCGCTCGTACCAACACATATTATAACGTCGGGATGTATTCATGTCCCCCTAATACTTTCCAGTCTGGTAGATAGCAACTACGATGTCTCTAACTACAGTATGTCGTATAAGATTTCGTATTTATACCAGAATTTTGGTATAGATTTAAGGTAGATAATCAAACTATATTATTATTATATTAGACTTGAGAGATTATTTTTATGTTATTAATAATATTATACAAGCTATATGAATGCAGCATACATAAGCATGAACAAGTTCAAGGAAATGGAAAATTTTACGAACCGGAGCGCTTGATAATTTTACGAAAATATTAACACTGCTACTTATCTAATTCTATACATATATGTATTTAAAAAAACGATTTTGTTAGATTTGTTTTATAATATGACATATCTCGCACAGACGGTCAAATTAATATTTACACAAGACGGAGCGATAATTTTGGGGATTTTATGAACCGGAACGGCGCTCCGGTGCGTTCCGGTCCATTTGGAGCCCTGAAGTTCTTTAAATAAATTGAATGTTTCTTTTTTACCGTTGAATTACAGTTTTCATTTTGTACTCTCAAAGTGTCAATTTACTTTTCAGTGATTGTAATTATTGCGATTATAAAATGTATATCTCACATAATATTTTTTCACGTTCGAATCACGAGTAACATTTTTTTCTAAATTCGGAATATTATACGGTATATCCGTTATCAAAACTTTTAAATAAACAGTTATTTGATAAAATACGAACTTCGGTCACTGTGTATTACTAAATTCGTGTTGTCTTATATTTCAATATTTGTTAGAGATAAGCATTAGTTACAAAATATGGTTTAGATCAGCGGTAGGCAACCGCCTGTTAATAAACCATTGACCGTACTACCATGATAATATCCGGGCCCAAAAATTATATATCAATAATAAAATAATATAAACGACAATTTCCGAATGAATCAATGATATAATATATCAACAAACTTTAGATGAAAATTTTCGTATTATAAAATAGTGGAACAATGAGAAGTACATTTTCATGTTGTCAAATTTAATATTCAACAATTTTGTCAATGAATATGCATAGTGCCTGAAGATTCCGAAAGGTGAAATCATGGTCTCAAAAAATCGACATAAATAAAATCGTATAAAATTTAAATGCATTAAAATTGAAAATATAGGTAGTGATTGCTGTCAATATTGTATTCGCACGGCAAAATTTATTTAATATTATATTGTTGTTTTAATTTAATAAAACGCAATTTTATTTTGTAGTACTTATTCCACTTTTAATCAATAAATTAGGACCGGTTTCGTCCGCCACAGAGAGACATTTTCAACCGAATACATTTTTTTTTTATATAAAACAATATTTATCAAACAAAATCCAAACCGACAGAAATTATATAACAATAGGTACATAAATTATCCGTCCAATAATACCTTCCCAATAACAAATTAATTTAAAATTAATGAGGTTAGACGTTAATATTTTCATACTAACCGGTCCTAATTTATTGATTAAAAGTGGAATAAGTACTAAAAATGCGTTTTATTAAATTAAAACAACAATACAATGCAGTTCCACCATGAATTGACAGTTAACAAAATAAAAGAAATTAATATTATATTAATTCATGCAATGAAAATTACCAAACAATTATATTATATTATACAAAATCATAAGCTAATGTTGATAGGTATCTCACAAAAACATTCATTTTAAATTTTATTTAACGATTTTCTTGCTGTAACGTGTTGCGATAATTTTATTATTGAGGTATTCTGACTGTTAATATGCTTTTATTAGCTCAGATAATTTATAATTACATTACTAGACATGTGATCTCAAAAACAGTAAAAACCGATTAAGTTAACTTAATACAAGTGTCATTTCCAGGTTAATATGTGTATGATTATATACAAACAGACAAAGTAATTATGTTACATTGTGGTTTGTCCACAAATGAATATATTTTAGGGAAACTTCTCATTGCAAAAGTTGCAAATAAAAATAATCTTTATTTCATCCACAAAAAAATGTTTACTAAACCCGTCACTATCTTGATGTCAGTTTAGAAACCCACAAAAGAATGTTGGCATTAATACAATATGGAGCACTGCATAATATTACAATATTATATGTCTTTGGTCTTCGCCCTCAGTACTCAAATGGAGACCTTCGAGTCTTCAGTTCGAGACTCGGAACTTCGAAATCGTGGCGAGCCGGTTGAGCCGGTAGAACCGTTCAATCTTCAAGTCTAGTCTAGTCAAGTCAATTAAATTATTACTCTAACATAAATTAATTTTCGTAGATAGTTAATAGAATTAATATCAGTTAAAAGTAAAAAATGCAATATTTCGAAAAACATAGCAAACTTCTAATAACTAAAACAAAATATAATTGTTTTTAATCATTGAAATTATTTTGCTTAGTGTTCAGAGGTTTTTTAAAAGCCAATATGTAAAAGCCAATGCGTCGAAATAATAAAACATTAATCAGGTAATATTTTTTTCTAGTCAAATTATCGTAATAATATTTAACTATTTCTTGGTAGATGACCACAATAATTTATATTTGTTCTCAAAAATGCAATTACATTAATATGGATGAAGCACCTTAAAAAAAATGACACTCACTTTTTTGTCGGGTCTGCCGAACGGCATAATCTATTCTAATGCCATTACAATAAATGGCCGAATGGTTCGGTTCAAACGGGTTCGCTCAAATGAACATTGATACTAGAAACACTGTTCTAACGCCATTACAATAAAGGTGATATTGCTGTAAATTCTCGATGCGTGATATCGCACTATGGAAATTGCGTGACGTCTACCTATACATGTGCAAACATCGCTATGCGCGAATTTACTTGCTAGCTATTGTATTGAGTGCGTTATCCATTAATAATGTCATTGCAAAAGTAAGTAAGTAAGTAAGTAAGTAAGTAAGTAAAGTAGTAATACACACCTACCTTTATCTTAATTTCTTGCACTCTAAACCAGAGCTTCAAGTCGTTGTTTTTTTTGTTTCGGGTTTCGTTCCGAAAATAATAACAGTTTTTCCGGTTTTTGGTTTTCAGTTCTGCTACAAGTGATAAATTTTTAATGTTTTATTTATATTAAAATTGCACTACGCTCCAAAACCTATGGTTATATTTCTAGATGCATCACACAATCGTGAGTGATTTCTTTACGTCTTGAATTTGATGCTGAACGACAACTAAAGTGAGGATTAAAATCATTTTAACGCGCGTGTTTGAACATGTACCGAACCGAAAAAACCGATATATTTCTTTCAGTTCCAATTTTCGTTCCGAAAAAAATAACGGTTTTACGGTTGTCGGTTCAGTTCCAGTTCGAAATCCTGCTCTAAACAGTAATTGTTACAATCACTAATTGTACCATCATGAAAATAAAGATAAAAAGGGACATTAGTGCTAAAAATAATATTAAAATAAATTATATTAAGTAAGTTCGGACCTACCAGAAACACAATTTTAACGTTAAAATTAACGGACAGTTACTGTAAAAATTGAGTAATAATAATTATATTTGACCAGCTTTTGGATTACCTAGTCCTTTCTTAATTACTTATATATGAAAAAAAAATACAAGAAAACTAACAACCAGTGCTTACACAATATTTTGTACAGTAGCGAAAAATATTTCTTACTAGTTTTGGTTGTATTTTATCATTTAGACGTAGCTTTAGGTTATTGACACAAAACTAGTACCATTATTTAGAAAGGTACTCAACAATATCATTTAGTTCTCACAGAATAGTAAATGCACAGTGAACAGAGACTAGATTGCATTAGAGCACCAGAAGAATTATTACTAAAAAGTGAGAGTGACCATAAAGTTATTAAGATGTGACAGGATGTTCTTAAATTTAGACAGTAACTATTTTACAAAGTGAGTTTTAGAGATACTCAAAAGTTAAATTGAAAACAATTATCAGATTATTGTTATTTATTTTACACAATTTTGTTTTAAAGTTTTTCAATAGTGAAGTGTTTTAAAATGAAGTGGGAAAGTGTGTTTTTTCTGACTGTTTTAAATTATGTGTCATCTTATAAAATACTTGGTCTATTTCCACACCCTTACAAAAGTCATCACATGTTTTTTGAACCCATTCTCAGATCCTTGGCTGAGAGGGGTCACAATTTAACCGTAGTTACTCATTTTCCTCTTATGGATCCTCCAAAATATTATAAGGAAATTAGTCTAGCAGGATCTATACCAATCAGAAGGGATGTACTAGATATAGAAGAAATTGAATATGTGACTACAATATTAGGCAGGTATCAGTTCTTTGAAAGAGTGATGTTTATGTATCGAAATAGTGTAGTGAACTGTCAAAAAGTTCTAGAGTGGCACTCTATACAAAGTTTATATAAAAGTGATGAAAATTTTGATATAATTATTACTGAACAATTTTGTGGGGATTGTGTAATGGGATTTGTTCATAAATTTGATGCACCGCATATTGCGTTGACTGCTCAAAGAATCTTTCCATGGAACTACGAGAGAATGTCAGCTATAGATAATCCATCGTATATACCTGGCATTTTTGCAAAGTACACATCAAAAATGAATCTGTTGGAGAGAATTGAAAATGCTGTATTAAATTTTATAATGAAAGTTCTTCACAATGTAAGAGTTCAGATGCCTCAACAAAAAATTTTGAAAAGGCATTTTGGAAATTCGGTGCCTCCTTTGAAAGATATCGCAAAAAATACTAGCTTGTTACTAGTTAATGCTTATTATTCATTGCATGGTGTTTATCCGAAGAACGAAAATGTCATAGACGTTGGAGGAATGCACATACAATCGTCCAAACTTCCTAAAGTAAGTAGGCATTTTGCTTCTTGTTTCAATTCAGTATGTGATAAAACTGATAACTGATGTATTACAATAAGGAATAAAGTTTTAGTACTTAATTTGTTTTTATTAAGGCCATGCATTAGTTGAGGCACGGTCTAAAAAGATCGTCGCTAGGCGATGCGCGGATTGCGGGTGGCGGGTGAAAATGACGCCTGTCAAACGAAATATTAATTGTCATATAAATCCAACATACGTCCATTTTATGTTCTGTTTATTGTTCTATTAGTAATAATAATAATATATTCATTGACATGTTTTCTTTTTAAAGTAAATGGGTAACGTTTTTAGTAATCTTTACACGATTTTAGAATTAATTGACCCGTCGCCATCACGCAGCAAAGTGACGTGTTCCCGGGTCAACATTCTCTCAGTGAATGGCAGCGAGTCCAAAATTTTGTCGCGCGTACAGTTGAAAATTATTTGGCGTTTCACTGATGCGTCACCTTAAGGGCTCGAAATGAATTTTTAGTGGACCGGAGCGCAGCAGCTCTCAGTCTCGCAGTCTCGTGAATTATTAATAAAGTAATTAAATTAATTTACTACATATTTTTTTCATTTAGCTTAACCCTTTATAGGACAACTTTTTTTTAAGATATGTGTTTAACTATTTTTTTTATGTATTCTATATTCATTTTGATGAACAGAAAATAATTTGCGCGTGTTTGAACATGTACCGTTTAAAAAAAATAAAAAAAAATTCGGTTAGGTACATGTTCAAACACGCGCGTTAAAATAATTTTACTTCCTACTTTAATTATAGTTTGTCATTTTATGGCTACGGCCGTATGTTGTAGCTTAACCACTGGGGAATGACAAAAGGAATGGCGTATTTCAAAAAAACACTACCTTATTCTTAGGTCAATAATTATTATAAAGCAATCATTATTCATAAGATGTTTATCACACTTGAATGGTCAAAGACATAGCTTATAATAAGTATCTTTAGAATCATCTTTAAATGTGTTAATCTTGCCGATTTTTTGAATAAAAAAATGCCTAATTCTTGTCAAATTTGGGATCACAGAGATTAGCAATATAATTTTTTATCGTGAATATTTTACAAAAATTATCTCGTAATAAATTATGCTAATGGTTTATTAAATGCGTTTAAAAATTAATAAATGTAAAAAATCTTAACACCACTGCACAGTTATGTACCGAAATATGACTATATTCTAAAATATTAGAGCGAGAGGTTTAAAAGAATACTATTTTATGTAACAAAAATACTTCATGCAGTCATCAAATGTTTAAAATAACTATAAAGGATAATAAGGCTTCAAAATTCTATAAATAGATCATCTATAACGTTTAAGGAGTGTCCAGGATCATGGTTTGAAAATACAATAAAAACTCAAATTTGACCTTCGACGAGCATGTCTCCCCTTAAATGTATATAGTTTTTTCGTAATCATCTATTTCTAAGCGGTCAGTTTTCTGACCGGTGTCCATTTAGGTAACATATACATAACACACTAATAATAAAAAGACAGGTTTTTTAGGAAAAAAATTTAATTTCATTTATTTCTGCAACAATAATAATTACTTTATTAATTTTATAGAAGTTTCTCAAAATAATAAACATTTCTAAGGCCTTGTTGGCTTTTTCTTTTGTTCAGATAATTGATACGGCATAAAACACGGTATGCAAAGGGATACTTTACAATTTGTTACTGAGCTTCGTATCACTTTCAGCGTAGTGCTGCAATAACCACATCTACGAAGTTTACGTTTTTCAGGATAATGATTTGAATTGATATCGTCAGGAAATGGAGGTCGACCAATCTTTTTTCGTGAAGTAAAAGATCCTATCAGCTGATCAGCCAACTTGTTTCTAAAGTGAAGATGTGTAATAGGTTTTTTTCATTATCCAACACAGCTTGGTATTCTGTAATTCCTTCAAATAATCTCAGGAATGCGTCTTCACACATGTCTTCAAGGTCTTTCGCACTAAAACCTCCGCTTCTCCCATTTTCCATCCTCAGACAATAAAAAAAAAATTGTTCTGCAATATAGGCTTCTACTTATACATATAACATTCCATAACTATTTTATTTCATTCTGAGATATGTATTTCAAAAAATTATTACAGTTTAAATGAAAACAAAAACATTATTTTTACCCGCGATTTTTATGGAAAACATTTTTTTTCAAAGAATGACACAGTCATATCATCAAATAACTCGATAGCGACTAATTATCCACAAAAAATAACTAGTAATTGTGAAAGTTCACTATATTTTTATATGAAATTAGATGTATTGTGGCTTAGAAATTATTTTTAGTGTTTATATTATGTAAATCAAAAATGGTCCAAATTATACAATTTGAGGTTAGATTTTCGACATGCCACTCAATAATTTGATATTATTTTACTATAACACATACAATTTATAGGTGAAATACAAAAAACTATATATTTTTATATATAGTATAAATGTACATACTTTGTTTACAGTAAACAAGTCACAATTTTCGAAAAAAAAGAACTTAAAAAGACTGTTGTTGAAAAACTGGTAGCTATCATGTCGCTAAATGGACACCGATCAGATAACTGACCGGGACACATTTTTCGTAATCTTCTCAATATGTGCAAACTTCAGGGCGATTGGTCAGATTTAAGACCTCTGTGCATTATCTGAGAATGATTAAAACCCATAAGGGTGATTATAACTTGTAAAATTATAGAAATATAGACCTTAATGTTGCCGGTCTCAAAACTATCCGTTTTTCGCTGAACGTGCTCAGCGTGGGTCAAAATGGAGGTTTTATTCTATTTTCAAAGTGTGATCCTGGACACTTCTTAAACGTTGTAGATAATCCTTATGATAATGACAATAAAATGAATTTCCCGACTCTTCTTCTGGGTATGGTATCAATGCAATCCCTGTCTACCCGAAGAGTGATTGTTCTTTTAAAGCATTTCTTTTTACTTCTTCGTGGGTTCATTTACAATCCGTATATACTGGCAAATATTAATTTTCATGTTCCCACCAATATCACTCGTAGCTCCACGGTCTTCAAGATACCTCGTCGCAGGACAGATGTTATGTTTCATGATGCTGTGTATCGTGCAATTAGCTTGATGGCACCATAAAGGTTGATTTGTTTTTTATTAACTATATAATGTTTGTGGACGTATTAAAAAGGCTAAATTTATAATTGTATAAATTATCATATTTCATTAATATTTACACATGCTGTCTTTTTATTGTTATTTGTAATTAAGATATTCTTATACATTTTTATTTATTATGTATTATGGCGCATTGGCCAATAGCTGTAATCCCGTAATACTCTTTTTATAAATAAATAATCTATTTACATAATTTTGAAGTCTTATTATCCTTTATATTTATTTTAAACATTTGATGACTGCATAAAGTATTTTTATTACATAAAATTTTATTCTTTTTAAACCTCTCGCTCTAATGTTTACTAATATAGTCATATTTCAGTAAATGCATGTGCATTGGTGTTAAGATTTTTTACATTTATTAATTTTTAAACGCATTTATAAAACCATAAGTATAATTTATGTCGACATTATTATAGTGAAATATTTACGATAAAAAAATATATTGATAATCTCTGTGATCCCAAATTTGACAAGAATTAGGCATTTTATTATTCAAAAAATGGGCAAGATTAACACATTTGAAGATAATTCTAAAGATACCAATTATAAGCTATGACTTTGACCATTCACATGCAATAAACATTCTACGAATAATGATTGGTTTATAATTATTATTGACCTAAGAATAAGGAAGTGTTTTTTTGAAATACGCCATTTCTTTTGGCATTCCCTAGTGATTAAGCTACAACATACGCGCGTTAACATCATTTTACTATTATAAATATTGTAAATTATAAAACATTGAAGTACAGGATGACAGCGATTATTATTATTTTCTGTACAGAACAGTAAATCAGATGAGATGTCATAGTTATGCTCGATTTAAATTATAGGTAATTTAATAATAATTAATATTGAAAGTAATTTTAATGATTTGCTAAGTGTAATACGGGCTGCCGTTTTCGTAACTGACCGAAAATTTGCGAACCCACCCGAACTTCAAAAATGTCATTCTTATATTGTCTAGTTATAACTTCAATATTTTCGGAAAATCATCCATCAATAAGATTTGTAAAATTTTCTATTTCGAACACTGATTTTGCGATCCCATTCGTTCCCGAAATGGAACCGGTTATAGCCATGTATTATTTACATATTTACAATTAGTATCCTTGCCAGCCGCCAGTAGATCACTTGCACTTACATACTTACTTTTTCACTGGTCAGGTTATTAATTTACGTATTCTTTAAAAACACGTTATTACGGATACCTGACATAAGCACAAAAAATATTGGAGTCAAGTACCTACTGTGTCTTTTTGTGAATGTAAATTTTACTTTCCATTTGTGTGCACAGTGATTAATAAAATTGCTATCTAATACAATAATAATAAAAGCAACAGAGAGAAACTATTTCCTTTCAATTAACTATTATTTTTAATCAACGAAAAATTCACAAGATTTAGGAATGTAACATTCTAATTATTGAACATACATAATTTTGAAAATACTTCTGAGAAAATAAATAAATTATGACCAATAGAAAAAATATTTTTTTTTAAAGTAAAACACCCCGCAGGAATCGAACCTTCATCTCTCGGGTATCGCGCCCATGCACATAGACAACTATGCTAAAGGCGTCATACTTATTTGCGACACATTTTAACTAATGACGTATAAGACTCACTGAAGCGCTTTCCAAATTTTTGGAGTAGCTCAATTTGGAAAGCGCTTCAGTTAGTATTAAAAGCCATTAGTTAAAATTTGTCGCAATTAAGTATGACTCCTTTAGTATAGTGGTATATGTGCATGGGCGCTATACCCGAGAGATATAAGTTCGATTCCTGCAGGGGTCTTCCTTTAAAAAAAAAATTCTAATGGTTATAATAGGCATATATTTTACTCAGAAGTGTTTTCAAAATTATGTACTTATACATATTTTATTTCAGTTGTTTTTTTTAGATAAATAATTATTAATAATAATCTACATATATGATTAGTATTGTTGATTTAATTATTCCCTTGAGATAATGTGTTTTAAAACCTTTAAGTAGATCAAGGTCACTATCAGACTTGGCATTGATTTAATCAATAAGCCCTACGATAACAGTAAAATGTATTGTTAAATTTAATCCTCATAAACACAATAATAAATCACCTAACCCTGAAATTAGTCGTGATTGAATATTTCCTGACTGCCATTAATTTAGGTACCAAAATATTTTTATATAACATAACAATATTAACCTTAATACGCTCAAATTAAGTATAAATCGAAAACAAATATTTTAGTTATTCTGTGATTCTTAGTCATTGACGACGGTTTTAATTTTTGGCTATTTCTATTGTGCAAAAATAATTAATAAACTTTAGTTTTAACGGTTGAATTACTTGAAAAAAAAATGGCAAAGAATTTCTTTTTAATAATATTAATACTACTTAATTTTGTAAATCAATTATTTTGTTATAATATACTTGCAATATTTCCACATAGTGGTTTAAGTCACCATTACGTATTTGAGCCACTTTTACGTTCTCTTGCTGAAAAGGGTCACAATTTAACGGTAGTGTCCCATTTTCCATTAAATAATCCTCCCTTAACGTATAAAGAGATAAGTATAGCCGGTTCATTTCAAGTGTGCAGTGAAATGATGGATCTTGAACGACAGCAAGGCAGTTTTCTCGGAGACTTCTATCACCTATCAGACGTGTTTAATTTCCTTAATCTCGGATTAATGATTTGTGAAAAGTTTTTATCGTGGCCAACTGTGAACGAACTATACATAAGCAACGAAAAATATGATGTGATTTTGACAGAGTTATTCAACAGTGATTGTGGTTTTGGATTTGTAGATAAATTTAAAGCTCCAAATATCGCATTAACTTCTCACGTCTTGACTCCGTGGAGTACAGATAGAGTAGGCGCTTCTGATAATCCATCATACATCCCTACTTACTTCTCTCCGTTTAGTGACAGAATGTCTTTTGCACAAAGAGTTCAAAACACGGTGTTTCTTTACTATCACAAGCTTGCATTTTATATAAGAACAAGAATTCAAGAGCAAAAAATCCTCAATAAATATTTCAGTAATAGTAGTTTTGATTTGGAAGACATTGCAAGAAATACTAGTCTAATTTTGGCGAATAGTTATTTTTCTTTAACAGGTGTTGTACCGAGGTTACCTAATGTCATCGACATCGGAGGAATTCATGTCAAGAAATCAAAGTCATTACCTGAGGTATGTATTGTACCTTTTACTTTCTAATAAAACGGTTTTATTAAATTAAATAAAAAAAGGTTTCAATAAGTAGCTCGAGGGCGGTTTGGGTGAAATTAGCAAAATATTTCTTTATTAAATGAATTATAATATAAGTATTCATATCAGTTAACAGTTATGTGTATAAAATGGCTACCAGAACGCAGTTATCAATATTTTTTTCGCCCCAACCCCATCGCTGACCTTAAAAGTCTCACCAAATTTAAGCCGACGTGCCCATTAATTGACCTCCGATGCAACTCAATAGGTGGCTGAGCACAATCGCGAGTCCGTGTAGATAGTGTAATGTTTGGGTAAGGTGAGTAGGGATTTCAATTTACCGAATCAATACCGGTATTTTGATATTTCTTATTTAATACCGGTATTCGTTAAAACACAGAAAAAAAGAAGTACCTATCAGTAAAATATAGATTTTAAAATATATTTTAAAAAATATATTAGTTTATAGTAATGTAAAGTATCTACCTACATCTATTATATTGACCTTCATAAATATGTATAGATCATAATATTTTAGAACTGCTGATTTTTACAAATACTATATAATTAATACTAATAAGTCCGGCTGCAGGAAAATTTCTTTCAAATTCATTGTATAGTTACAGAATAATTGAAAATATTTGCCTAGAACGTTTTCTTTTTCGAAATATGTTAATTCATAGCAATAATTCTATAAGTCCATTTGATGGATTTTGTTTTATTTGTATTTAAGTTTGGTTGGTTTCAGTCAATATAATAAATTTGCGTTTTGGCAGTATAAATCTCATTTATTAAATTTAATATGCAATTATAGTAGCAAATAGGTAATTGAAAAATACTATTAAATTCGTTTTCAAAAAAAACAGAAACGTGAATGATTTCTTAATACCGAAAATACTGGTATTTTTGTTATATGAAACCGGTATTTCGGTATCGATAAATAATTGAATACCGGTATTGCAATCCCTAATTGAGAGGATCTGCAGCATGTATTTATGCAGATAGTTTTGTTGCTTCGCTGCAAGGTGAAAGAATTTCGGTCACGACAATAAAATCTTTTTACCTTTATGAATATAAATGAAGTGGGGCAAAGCGGAAGTACTATGACTGGATGTCGATGGGCCACTATCGAATTGCACCAGCTAGCCATATAATGGGTGCGCAGGCTTAATCTGATATTTACATTCAGATAACTCTTTTTCTATATAGTAATATAATGTTTATTTCGCTATGAGTAGTTTCTCTGAAGCTATAAGCAATTCTAACGTAATGACTTACCTTTTCAAATACAAAAAAACAGTTCAACGTCAAAAGACATCTATACAGACAGCAATAAAATTATAGAGCCTTAAATCCTACCCTAAAATTATTTCAATTTCAATTTCAATTAATTTATTTTTAACATATTGTAGACATTACAAATTATAAGTTTAAGACGTTCACAACATGACATTTAGAAACAAAGAAATATAAAAGAGTATTACCTAAAAAAGAGATAGATCAGTATAGAGATAGATAGTATGTTATTAAACAGTAGAAATGTGTAAATACATAAAATATAAAATAGATAGGTACAAGGAAGTACACCGGGTGAGTTAAGCAGACCTTATTTTAAAAATGTATAAAACAACGTCCACCTGTACTCATCCTCACACTGGTGGAATATATCGCCCTCCCAATTGGCATTACCAGTGGCAGGTTGGTTCTGCACCTTGGGAGAATAAACAACTGATGGTCTCTATTTCTAAGATAATTATCAGGGACATTATAAAACAGCTTTAAATCTTACTTTACTACGTGTTTATCATCTACTCTAGTGGATATAAAATATCTTAGAAGTCTTACCTCAAGATTGAATACAAAACATATATTAGCGTAGTGCTTGCTAGTAAACATCTAACTTGTTTTTATTTCATATACAGTCTAATTACATCAGTAACTTATATACACTAGTGTATTTTTCTTTTCATCTATTCTTGAATAATGGAAGAACAAAACGGAAACAAATAAACAGCGAAAATATCCGGAAACTAAAATACCTCGCCTACGGTCAATTCTCAGTAAACCGTTGTTTTTCTATTTACTTTCCTACCGGTAGAGCCGTCACAGTGTATTAATACTTTTTGACCGATATGATAACAGTCTTATCTTTATTTCAATATCGGATCATTCGATACTTTTTCCTAGACGGAAAACTTAAATAATGATAATTGGCAATGACCATGCATTAGAACATTGTCAATATTTTAATTATTACTCTTTTAGCATAATGTATAATATATATATATATATGAATGTTTGTTCGTCTGTCCCGTATGTGTTCCTATACTATTCATCCAATTGCAATGAAACTTTGTTCAGTTGTTGTGCGCACACCCGCGAAAGTTCTGAATTAATAAAACCATCTCCTTCTTCTTATATTCGTATGCGTTCCTATACCAAATTTGGAAAATCTATGCTTCTCACATAGACAGCTGTATATGGCCTGCTCACGCGTTAGAATTCGTGTACACACCATACAGAAAAACAAAAAATATTGTCTATCCAAAAGCCCTTCAATAAACAGAATTAAAACACAAACAATTTCTTTCTTTGAGTGGCATTGCAACTCATGCCGGGTACTCGCTAGTAATATTATAAAGCAGTGGCAAGGGCTGTTAACATTCGACATAAATAGTCCACAATAAACTTTGTCATATATTCTTATTTGTTTTCATTGAACTAAGAATATAATTTGCAGATGGTGCTGATTGGTTTTTAAAATTCAATTAAAGCATGCCTAAACCAGACAATAATTGTTTAAATATGCTATGGTTGATGTGTAAATTGCACATATTACATTTTCCCGTAGCACAGTTTACCGTGAACTGTCTTACCGGAAAGAGATTTCCGTATACCATTGAGATAAAAAAACACGCATTTTTCGTGAAGCATTGCAGATAGTACTGTCGCAATGTTATTCGATTCAATAATTAAAGAACAATAATTTGATATTTATTGGTAGCAATTAATTTTTGACTTGATTCATCAACCTCCGTCATTCCCTTGTATTTTGGTAGTTTCTTTAGGAAAGGAATTATTCAATTATATACAGCCATGTATTTCCGATACAACATCTCACGATGAACAACTCTGTTATGGCCAACAAATTGCCGGACACGATGGTCGATCCGACAAAATAGCGCACACTTTGTCAGTCATACCTATTTGTTCTCGTTGAATTGGCCGTAGAATAGATGGTGTTTGTCAGTTTTTTAAATTTCATTAAACCCTGCCTATCCAAACCATAATCGATAAAAAATATTCTTCTATCTATGAAATATCTAAAATTATTTTATAGATAAGCCAATATTGTTTAATTATCACGAGTATCTACTATGGTTTAGTTAGACAGGGTTTAATTGAATTTAAAAAACTAATAAACACTATCTAAACATTGTAATCTTAGTTCAATGTAAACAAATACGTTTGACTGATAAAGTTTAGTGTGCACTATTTATGTCAGATCTTAATAGCCTACCTCCACCCTTCACTACTAATATGAAGTATACTCGAATATGAAGCCGTAAAAATATATATTTTTAAACAATTATATTATTCTTTATTTGTTCTTCAACAAATAAATACGCTGGTGTGAGGGTGACGATATAACAATTGTTTTGAGTCGATGTGTTAAAAATATCCAACCCACTCACCGTGATTTGCAACACGAAATTTCTATATGCCAAAAAATGGGGTGAGAATAAGCCAGTTCTATTTTTATGTTTAAAAAAAAATACTCACCTCGCTATATTTAATACATTTAATATTATAATATCATGGTATTTTTTTCAAGGTAGGTACGAGTATAATGCATTTTTGTAATATTTTAAAAGTGTCGATATTTCTGTGTCAAAACGACATGCAAGCCAACTGCAACCAAAATAGGTGCATACTTATTAATTTTACACTGCACGATGTATGTACCTACGTAAAATGCGTACTTTGCAGTCACGTGTTTGTTCAGAGTAGATACAAAATACCTTACAATTATTTGCATGGCATTCAATAATAGGCGCAAGACTCTTATAATGTATTATAATGACTGACTAATGCATCATTAAACTATTGTCTATCTAAAACTATATAGTTATACTATAGTTGCATTATTTTTTTGAATATACACGTCATGATGTTTTTCAAGGCTGTACAATATGTTTGTGCGATGTTATAATTACTTATTATTGCTTAACTTATGCTATCGTAATATTTTAACACTTAGATTAAACTTGAGTAAGGTAGATCTTATAGTATCATCGTTTAACTTATGTCAATAATACCGTTTAGTAATTAAATTAAATCATTAAAATTTATCAAAGAAATATGATTTCTTGAACTATAATAAATTACAATTTATTGAATTGATTTAAAATGATATCAATTAATTGTAACACCCCTTTGTCTATTCTATACACAAGGCGGCTATCAACGGTAGTTTATCATATTTATGTATTGAGGCAGTTAATTGTTACAATAAGTTCACCGTTGTTTAACAGTCCCTCTTTTTGCTGTGTTAGCTTTTAGAGCGAGATATACAGTTTTGACAGTTACACGGCTAACTTATTGTAACAATTATATAACCTCAATACATACATATGATAAACTACCGTCTATAGCCACCCTGTGTATATAATAGACCTACTGTATTACTATAATATGTATAATTTCTTAATTAATAATCATTCGTTGATATTATATTATTTGCGACTTCATCGCAGTCAAGACATCAAAATATACCACACGTGGTTAGATCACACTAAATATTTAGGTTTAAAATCATAGACTATAGATACATCATGATACAATATACATAGATACATAGATGAAAATAGATTAAGTGACCCAACCAACAAAAATGTTTTATTTTTCAGTGATAATTTAACACAATACTATCTATTACACAATCCTCTTGTGTTTTTTTAATACGTAAGTAATATTTTATAATTATTATTAATTGACAAAAAATAGTTATATCAGACCTGTATCCAATTACGCAGTAAAATATTATATTTACAAAAATGGTGTAAAATGCAAGTGTATGGGCATATAATATTATGTAAATATCGTGTTATCTGGGTAAATAATGAGCTATTGCATAAATAACAGATGTTTCTACAAGAATGACATAAATATTAAATAGACGAACCGATAAAGTTTTTTAGTATTTTAAACATTTACATAAATATATGATTTGGATCATGGCTCCCACATCTTGAAGCGGGCCCTTGGCTAGGATATTTAAATCAGATATGATAAAATAGGATAGTTAAAGGCAGTGTGACAATCTACAGTTATGTATTCCAAATTTTGTTCGAAGTAAAATTAAGGGTATTTTTGTATTTTTTAATACACTTGTCGAATATTGACAAATAATAATCAAAAATTACATCGCACAACGACATATTTTCAATTTTGGTGTAGGTACTTGAAGTGAAATAACGCCGCAAGCGATATTTTTTTTACTATTAGTGCAATTTTCTGATGTGTGTTTATCTCATTTGGTTGCTCAATCTGCCACGCCGGACTCCCAGGCTAGAGCCCTGTCAGCCCCCTCCTTTGAGGGTCATGGTATAGATAATAATGAATAAGTAGAAAATAAGCACATTTTTATTGAAAATGATAACAACAAAAAAAGTAAAACAAAACAATATCGATATAAAAATGTCCGATCCTAATAAGATCATAATATGGGTCCACATGTGGTTTGTGTATTTATTAACAAATTTTTGTTTTCACGAGAAAAGAATGTAAGCTACTTTCTTTAACTACTTTCTCAAGTCCATACTCTGACTAAAAACACAAATTGAAAAACAATATGTTATTGTGTATTTGCCAGACCCAGTATTCGAACCTGGCGCTCACGATATTATAAACTAACGCGTATGCCGCTCGACCATCGTAGGTGTTATAATTACTTATGTATTATAATATTATTTATATAAAAAAATAAATATCTTAGTATTTTGTAAAATATATCCTCCAGTTCCCTGGATATCTCAGGAGTCAGCAGACCCAAAATCTGTGACAATATTTTATTCGCTGTCTCATAACTTATTTTAACTTATAGGGATGTTTTTAATTTTTATTTAAAATTTGGAGATACATCTTCAAAAAATCAATTATTATTTAAATGGATACATACGTTAAAACAATGCCAATAAGTTGACCAATAAATTCTCGATCGTTGGATACAATTTTATAATCAATCTATGTTTCTCATTTTCTTTGCTACATACTTATCCTGTTGAAAATTTTTGACAAATTTAATTCATCGATGACAATATTCAATATACTAAGTATGTGTTATACATTTTCGTATTTATGTAGTCTTTTCACAGCGTTGATTTTTTTAAAAACTAGCAATAGCGTCAAAAATGGAAATAAAAAGTAAACAGACAAACACAATGATGAAATTAATAATGCTGATTCGATTTTAGTGCAATTTATCCACCTTACAATAGTTTCCTTACCAATGAAATTTATTTTTCATTTTTTATCCAATCAGTTATATGTATATCCATTTAATGCTTTTAACACGTATGTCAGTAATACGCTCAACTATGAGCTCGGCCCGTGCCATTGATAACACAGTTAAATTTAAGGCTATACTTCAGCTGAGGCATGGTCTAAAAAGATCGAGACTAGGCGATGCGCGGATTGTGCAACTGACGTGAGCCGAACGAAATATAATTTGTCATAAAAATTCAACGTGCGTCCTTTTAATGTTATGTTTATTACTATATTCGTAATAATAATGGTATATTCATTGACATGTTTTCTTTTTCAAGTACATGCGCAACGTTTTTTATTCATCTTTAAGAATATATTCCTCCGACGCCATCACAAAACAAGTTGACGTGCTTACACCTCGACTGTCAGTCTCCGATTGGCGACGACTGCGAAATTTCGTTCCACATACTGTTAAAAATTATTTGGCGTTTCACTTATGTACGCTCTTAATGGAGACGCGCGTCACTCTACCCCGCACCTCACCGTAAAACACTGCTATCTGAACACATACTCATCTCACAATTCACAATGAATTGTTTCAAGTGCGTTATTTTTATAAAATTTTAAGTCGTAACTTTGTAATCAATAATGTAGTTCATAAACTAAGCATATTCCATCAATTTTCGAGTTATAATGTAACAAACAGATCAGGGAACACAGAATTAATTGGAACTGAAATACCTAACGGGTGTGGAGTAACAGGCAACCGATCTTGAGTGTGTAAGAATATGGGATACACTTAAACACGTGTCAATAATACGTCATTCTAAGCTTTCCTTCGTTTTGACAACTCCTCTCGGTTTATGCACTGACGCTCATTCAATATTGGTATATTTTAAGCTTGCAAGATACACTATTGAACGTCTATAATATTGTTTGCTTCATTTTCGTAGGACACTCACACATTCAAAATCCTGCTTCAAAATGTAGTGTATTGGGATAGCCCATCTGGATTCCGTTTATTAATCTGTTCTATGAAACAGACAGACAGATAAACATTTATAAATACTACAAATGTCATGTTATCATTATCTATATTTGCAATTGCAAATAACTAATCAAAAGGCAAACATAAAAAATACAAATATTCACTTAATTTTATTTATTACCACAAATTATAAAACATATAGATATTATCTTAGTACTTATAGATATTAAAATGTGAGATGTTTTCTTTCAGTTTTTATTGTATAATACGTATTAATCACTGTGAGAATAATCTCATAGTTTTTGTCCCACATCTACTTATATAATACAAAAGCGATGAATTTTTTGTCTTGAGTTTTGGTAGACTTTTCATAAAAACGTATAATTATTAAGTGATTAACAATTAGCTATTAACAATACATTTTAATGTTAAATTAATGAACGTTGTTCTACCAGGAAATAAATACAATACTGATAAAATGGATTTAAATCTGTTATCTCATTGCGGTATACACTCGCACAATAAATAATGGTTTATCATACGACCTTGATTTTATATAGACTATCTATGAAAGAGGTGACAAACCTGTGGCACGCGCGGTAATTTTGCTGGCACGTGTAAGAATCTTAGATGAAATCGATTTGCATTTTTTACCACGTTTTTCTTAGCTCGTATTCTTGTTTTTCCGGTGGTTGTTTATCCAGTACAAATCTTGCAATCGATTTTTAACTAACTTGCCCTACTAGCTAGACATTTTAAGCTTTTAGAATATATCAGAACACGATGCCAATGCATTCTTTTAATAGTTTTAGCCATCTTTAAGGAGAATTGAATTCATTTGCAGTTAATTCTGTTTTGTATGAAAAGTTATTTCCGAAGAAATCTGTAATCCAATCCACTATTATTGGTTGCTAAGGAGGTGGTCCTAGCAACTAATTTATTAATATATACGTGCGTTACTATGGAAATCAAAATGACATTTCAGTATTCTATATTTGTTTGTTTGTTGCAAAATAGCAAAAAAAAAAATGATTTGTTTTCAATTGCCTTATTTGTCCTAAATTATTAATACATAGAATTTTCAAGTTTATATGATTCAACAGAAAATTAAAAACGTGGTATATAAAAAGTTCTTTTTATCTTGTAATTATTTTACAATATTATTGTCTATTTTTCAATGAGTGTGAGCTTGAGTCGGCCGGACGGTCGTCTTTGTAAATAATATGAACAAGCATTTGTCACCATACATGTTTATGGGCGGTCATATATTCTAATTAGACGTATTTCTGCAAACAAGATCCAACCCACACGTATAGCACTCTTTGAAAATTGAATATTTGAGAGAGAATTGATTTAAAAAATATGATGTGTGATTATTTAATTTAAACATCTGATGGGATACTTTAATCAAGAGTCAAGTAATGAATTTTCTCAGAACTACACACGTGTGGGTTCGATCTAGTTTGCAGAAATGCGACTCATTGTAAACGTATGACTGCCGCATTTAAATATATTTTCAATGGAACGTCTTTAAATTGTCAAATTCCAAAAAAAAAACAATACGTATCTGATGTAACCACTTGTTATCAGCTTTCTCACCATCATAGTATTTTTGAATGGACCTTCTTTTTGTAAATTCAGAAATATAGCAGTTTTTGCTAGATTTTTCTAATTAATATATTTAACTAGTCAAATCTTCTGCTTTTATAAGAACAAATATCCAGTTTAATTGAGATTTCACCAATTATTTCATAATACGAATACAGCATTTTAAAATTTTTTTTAATCATTTTATTTGTAATATGACATAGAGACGGCATGGCCGAAATAAAAAAATATATATTTTCGTGAAATTATAATAATCAATTAATTCTTCTCCCTTTTTTATTTCGACCATGTACGATCCTAATAGGATCATATGGGCCTCCACAGGGTAGAGGTTTGTATTAACAGATTTAATTTTTAACGAGAAATGGATGTCAGCCACTTGCTCAACCTAATAGGTCCATACCCAGACAGACATAAACTGAAAAACAATATTTGTACTTGGCAGACCCAGGATTCGAACCTGGGACCCACGGCGTTATAGTCCAACACTTAAGCCGCGCGGCCACCTTGGGTGTAAATTAATACTAAATTAAAAATTAAAACTAAAAAAAATCAATTAATACTAGATACCAATAGGCGATGTCCCGGCAAAACCGCCCAGACATTGTCGCCAAAATAATAAAATTGAGAAATGAGACAATTTATTTTTACATAATATTATACGTATTTTAGATACTCAAATAAAAAAAAAACATATGAATAATATATTTTTTTAAAAAAGTAGATAGTCTAGGTATTCCATTAGGGAACTCAGATATAAGCTATGCAGCTGCACTGGATTAAACACGTATTATCGGCAATGTTTTTGTTTTTCGTACTAAATGATGATTTTAAGTTATTACTCTATAACAGCTACAACTGATTAAATCTCAAATTACACTGATCATTGTAAGTAGCTATGTCAATTTCTATCGATACGCAATTCGAAAAACCAAAAAGCACTTATTTTATATATTTTTATATTTTTTGCGGGCGGGTTTGTGTAGTCGGATTTGTCCGGGCGGTATTGACGAGCACTGGTATGGGCGGATTTGGTTTGGCGGCAATATCCGGGCGGTTTTGTCGGGGTTCTCTAATAGACACATAACGCGGTTCCTCATTTATAATTTACCAACAATATTAGCCATTGGCACGGCACTTATTATTACGAATATTTTGGCACGTAAGCATAAAAAGGTTGGACATCGCTGGTCTATGATATAATTGAATCATTTATAATTAAAAGAACATAAGTCACAAAATTCAAAATTTTGGAATATATTCTAAAAAAATATATTCAATAATATAATATCTACTATTCTACATTAAAACAACTTCAGCCAAACATAATTATTATCTTTAGAAACCGAGCCAAAAAAAAATTGGTGACTTTCAAAACAACAAGTCCTGGACTCGACCATTCATTGAAAGTCCTGTAGAACATCCATTTTATTTGCGGGATGGCAGAATTCCAGTAACAATGCCTACTTCTAAGGCCTATCCTCAAGGTTATGTACCAATAAACAAGAAATAAATAATGACATAAAAAGCTTGATAAAAATATATTGATCCAACAGCACTTAATTTTTCAATGAAATAATCAACTGGTGAACGACAGAAAGTGAAGAAAGACACGAAATCGAAGTTTAAGATTAAAGTGTTACCAAACTTATTAAAAATTATAATAAAAGTAGTTTTTCAAGATATGTAGGTAAAATTAATGTTAATATTTTAGTATATGTTTTGCTTGATAATTAAAACACCAGCTCCAACTCCAGCATTTTTAAACAGCTCTTTTTAGTTGATTTTTTTTTAATAAAGATTTTTTTATACAATCTAATATGCTTCATTTATAGTATTAGCTCACAATTTTTTTATATTTTTTTGAGTGAAATAATCAGTAAAGTTTTCTTTGATTATCTCGGAATATGCTTTTTTGGACTTAGTATCTTTTAATATTCAGTGATTCAATTGTAGGTACCTACTGAGTATTGCATATTTTTTTGTTTATTGTCTCACTGGTAAGTCACCAGCGCGGAAATTAATCTGTCCGCGCATGCCCGTTCACTGATGAATTTAAACCAAAACAAAATACTACAACATGTTAAACTAAAAGAGTAATTTCAGATAGCTTCAGTACAATCGTGTCTCTCTCACGTTAAACACAGTCACACAATGATACCGTTTAGCAAAACTTTATCGTGTTCGCTTATTTTACTTTCAATATTATGTGTATCAATAAACGCGTTGAATATATTGGCTATTTTTCCGTACGATGGAAAGAGTCATATATATGTGACGGATCCGTTGATCAACAGGTTGGCGGAAAAAGGACACGATGTGACAGTCATCAGTCATTTTCCCGAAAAAAACGGACCACAAACAAGAAAAGATATAACGCTAGAATATAAAATACCGGATGATTTAAACTTAGGTGATTTAGGAGAAATGGAATTGATACCTAGATACTTGAGTATGATTCAGATTGTCGTTGAAAGTATGTTTTTATACGACAACGGTGTAACGATGTGTGAATTAATGCTTAATAATTCAGATGTGAAAAATCTTTTAAATAGTGGAAAACAATTTGATGTAGCTCTTGTTGAACAGTTTAATTCTGATTGCCTGCTCGGAATTCTTCATAGATTTAATCTGAAAGCAGTTGGAATTGCGCCAGACATTCCCATGCCGTGGTCTTATAAGAGATACGGAATGATTACAAACCCATCTTATGTACCGTGCCACAATCTTGGTTACGGTAATAAGCCTACGTTTATTGAAACTGTCACTTCAAGTCTTGTATGCGAAGGTATGAGGCTTGGTTATTACTTCAGATCGATTTTACCAACTGAAAGACTCATCTCTGAATACTTGGGTGAAGGCGTTCCGTCTATAAGTGAGTTAACGAAGAACGTACAAGTGCTGCTGACTAATTCTTACTTATCTGTAAGTGGCGCACTAGTTTTACCTCCCAGCGTGATAGGAGTTGGTGGAATACACTTGAAACAGAATAAAGCATTGCCAACGGTGAGTAGAAATAGATCCAATTCGTAAATAGCTTTCATTTAAATATATGCTACATTCAAATGCCAATCATAATACAATACAAGTACCTAGTGCATATCAACGCAGTGACGAACGGCGGAGGTAGGCTGTTAAAATCCGACATATATAGTGCATACTAAGCATTGTCAGTCAAACGTATTTGTTTTCATTGAACTAAAACTACAATGTATTATAGAATAATAGTGTTAGTTAGTTTTTTTTAAATTATTTAAACAATAAGTCTAAACAATAAGAATACTATATATTCTTTGGTATCACTTTAAAAGAATAAGGCATCATTTTGGAATACATGGATGTCGCTAGACAAAGTACCGTCCATTTTTTGGTAAATGTGCCGCAGAGAAGATTTTACAACTTTCTTTTTAGATCAAACCAAACCAAGCCTAACCTAATCTAACCTACCGCAACCTAATATTACCTCATATAATCTTAGTTTGTGATAATGATGTATCAAAATGTATGAAAAATTCAAATTTTCAATTATCGAAAAATATAAAAGCTCATGGCTACCTCTGCGGCACAATTACCCATTTTTTATACAGTATTTTTAATCATCCTTTCATGATTCCAATATCTACGAAATGTATTGTTTGGTTTAAGTAGCACTTTTCAGCAGAGGGTTCGAGCGGACCATTTTTTGAGTTGCTCCGTTATAGCACCGCTCCAGAGTTTGCTCCACTTCTAGGAATTCTATGTATACAAATTATTGTTAAGAAATTAAAAAAACAGCTTTATTTTTCTTTTCATCGTAGAACTGCACATTGATTGCGAGAAAAATTCTATTTCCACGAGTTGTCGCGCCCATTTTTAGGTAAGTAAGTAGCATAATTTTCCCGCCTGTACAAACTGATCACAAAATTACGAACAGCATCGTGTTCTATTAAAATAGTAAGCTGCCAAGCCATTTCACCTGCAATTTTTGGAATCCTTTATTCTATATAATAATAACAAAACATCGGAGCAGTGAAACACTACATATTTTCGGTACTCCGGCTCCGCTCCTTCTCCGGGTAAAACTCCATCGCTCCACTGCTCCATACTCCTGCTCCGATCTCCGCTCCAATACTCTGCTTTTCAGTATAACATATTGTGTTGACCATAAGGCATACAGATAGAAATGTAAAAGCAGATCTAAAAACAGCGTGATGTTATACGAAAATCAGTGAGCTGAATTTTTTAATGGAAAAATATTTCGGTATTACTAAGTTTAGGTAGCTATTTCTATATTATACCAAATAATGAATCCTCTCGATTTTCCGCCCTTCAAATAACTACCGCCCTTAAGCGACGCATAATTTGCCTACCCCCTTGGGACGTCACTGCCAGAATATGATTCGAATAGTACTTTGACATCAATATATTTCATTTATAAAATATAACCGTCCTTAGGCGTCATTAAAAATTAGTTAAAAAAAACCCAAATTTAACATTGCAAAAATTGCGTCGTAATGACAGAATATCGTGATGATAGTATTATTTTAACAGATTTCTTTGTGCAATAAATAAACCGCAACCAAATCGTGATGAAATGATGATTTGCCAGTAATTGAATAATAATGGCAAATAATAATGAAAACTTAACTGTATTTTACGGTTGGTAATTATTGTTTTTTTATTTTCGGTTTTTAAACTGTCACGGTGTGTTTCAGAAGGGAAAAATAATCTCTTAAGCCGGCTCTCACATCTAAACTCGCTTGTCTGCCGAAAAATCATAAATCAAACCTCGTAGGAACGTCGCGCCGATATTGCATATGAAGACCGCGCACATAGACCTAGTGTCACCTCCGCGTAACCGCGTAACCTCTCGAAACGTAGATGTAGGATGCAGCGACCGGTGAGCCGGTAAGGAATTACCAATTCGTAGGTGTGCATGTCCATTCTGGCGGCTTCAACTCGCAGCCCGATACGCATGCGATTTATTGCTAGCAGCACTAGATGTTTTTTTTTTTTTCAAATTAAAAAGTCGCATTTCACCAATGTGTGGAGCTCCATTTGGCAACATGTGTTTGGTAAATAACGTCATATCGACGTATTCAACACGTTGCAAACGAGACTAGTTTTGATGTGTGAGCCAGTTTGAGGTTTAGGCAGGGTTTAATTGAATTTTTAAATTCTAACCAGTACCATCTGCAAATTATTGTATTCTTAGTTCAATGAAAACAAATAAGTATGATTGACAAAGTTTAATATTCACTATTTATATCGAATTAAATTCAATTCAATTTATTTATTTTACATATTGTGAACTATTGTAATTTGTAATAAATTATAAGTTTAAGACTTTCACAACATGACATTTAGAAACAAAGAAATATTATTAAAACAGTATTATGTAGGTACATAACAAAAGAGATAGATCAGTATTAAGTTATTCTACAGTATAAATGTGTAAATTCAAAAAAATATTTAGTGTATAGGTACAAGGAAGTTCACCGGATGAGTTAAGCAGGCCCTATTTTATTTTATTTATACCTTATATTATTTATTTAGACCGAATCTTAACAGCCTACCTCCACCTTTCGCCACTGCAGTCAAGCTAACAAACGTCATGTGAATTTTGTTGCTATGACCATAGCAACAGTTTTGGCGGTATTTTTTTACCAATCTAATTTAATTTTTTTGGACTTGTCAATATTAGGACTGGTATTAAAAAAATGTATGGTTGATAAGAAAAAACACTCTTAGGTATGTGATATATATAAGAGAAAAAGTTGTTGTCGTTTGTATGAATAATATGGACCAAAAAAATAATACCAACATACCTCACTACATTTTTTATAAAAGGCGTAATTAAAAATGTATTAGGTACTTTCAATATACTCAAGTGTATGGATTAAATAATACATACAACAAACATAGTAACTACAACGCAATTTCATTCACCTTTTCATATTGTGTTGCATTAATAATATGGACTATTAATAAATTATAATTTTAATTTATTATTTCAATGTCAAACGTAAGAGTACTATATAATAATATTAATCTACATTACTGTATTGTACAATTTATTTTATTATCATCCAATGAACTTACAATTATTAATTTATTTATTCAACGAAGAAGTCAGATGATTAGAGAGTGCAACATCCTTTATCCAATAAAGTTTATTGGATAAACATAATTTGAAAATACCTTGGAGAAATAATAATTATATAAATACTTTAAATAATTGTTTTTTGAAAAAAAAATATGACGTTCGGTGGGAATCATACTCACGTTCACTAGATTTACGATATAGTTCTATATTACCAACTAAGCTTTTTGGGTCGTATCTGATAACGACAAAATTGTCTATGTAATCCTTTATATGCCGCAATTAGTTAATTGATAGTAATTAACATAAGAATTGGTGTAATTAGGGCGTCCAAAGACGCTTTGGGCACTTAACCGGTTAAAGCGCTTTACAATAATTGTATTACTTTTTGCAGTCGGTTTTTGCATTTTAAATCGATGTATCAATTATTATCAACTAATCGGTGCCAGGATCTCTCCAAATTTTAGTTTTCAAAATGAAGTATGTTGAATAATTAGAATGTTACATTCTTAAATCTTGTAAATTATTCGTTCAATAAAAAAAGTAATTAATAAAAAAAATATTAGCATGTTCAAGGAAGCTACAATACTAAAATATTTTGGAGTGATCCGTGACGTCGCTTAGTAATTAAAGTAATACCTACTTTGATTCAAAGTACAAAAGCCAATAGTAGCTCAATTAAGAAAATGCTTCACAGAGTATTTATTATAAGAGCCATTAGTTAAAACCTTTAGCATAGTGGTCTATGTGCGTGGGTGCGAAACCCGAGAGATGCAGGTTTGATTCCTGCGGGGTGTCATTTTTTCAAAAAGATTTTTTCTATTGGTTATAACATATTTTCAAAATTATTTAAATATGTTCAATAATTAGAATGTTACATTCTTAAATCTTGTGAATTATTCGTTGAATAAAAAAAGTAATTAATTAAAAATATTATACAATGATAAGTACTTAGGACGCCAATGTGTACTGCATTAGTATCTTGTCTATTTTAGATAATACATTTGCCTTATCAATATTGCCATGCATCACAAGAACAATTAAAAAAATCTCAACTGTCGAAAGTGTGTGTCGCGTCTAGCTTCTAAGGTCCACAATTTCACATAAAGAGCCTACCTAAAATAAGTATTCTTCAAAATAGTTACTATTTAACAAGTGGATAATATTATTAGATTACGTTTTAAACATAGCTCTAACGCGATTGTGTCAAGATTTTTGTTCCATATGTTGGGTCACTAGTGTGGTGTTCGATATGTGGGTAGAGGATGATGATAATGAAGTCTTCGATGTAGCAGGGTGAGATTTATTAGCAGCGTATCGGTACAATAGTATATTATACAATGATAGTTACGAGCTAAGTACTTGGATTCGAGTGACATCTAGATACATTATTCTTCGTTATTTATACAATAAAAGTAACACATTAACATAAAATTCTGGTACATACATAATCATATTAGACTAATTATAGAATCAGCGTTTTAAATCGAGTAGCAAAATGAAATATTATTTGTTATTACAGTTAAAATATAATACTATGAAAAATGATTATTCGGCTAATACACCGTAATGGTATAATGTGCTGTGATATGATGTAATAATACAACGTCTCTAATTTCGCCAACCGACTTGCTGATCTAGCTCAGTTGTTTACTGGAAATGGATTCGCTGGGAATATATTACTGCAGAGTAATTTGAAACCTTTAAACAATAGATATTTGATCGCTATTACTCTGCAGCTACACATATATTTGTTTATATCACCATAGTGACGGCAATGCTAATTGGACGTATTTGCATTTATCCATTTAATTTTTACTGGGTAGAGGAGGCCCACGACTGCGACTAATATTCCTGTAGGTCCACCAAACGCCCTTGTGACTTTGTCAAGATAGGACTTTCGAATAGATTGTTTACGATTACGAGCCATCCTATAAATAACTACTATTTTATGTCGATTATCTCTTGTTACTTAATAAACTCACATGATAGACTATTTCAAACATTTTAACAACTTCAAAGTCAAATTACTAAAAACTAGTATTCTCCAGTTAGTGTGTTCTGCCAGAACAGAGACGATATTAGAAAGTGATTTCAAATGATGTATGTTAAAGTATTGAAATAATTTTCGAACAGCACAGCTTAAATATTATTAATTATTATTTAAAGTAAAAAAATGTATCTATCTCATTAAGATTATTATTTTTACTTTACAACAATGACAATATGTGTAGATATTTAAAAAAAATATACCTACTGATATCTTATCAAGGTATAAAGAATCACCGAATATTAAATATAATATTATAATATCTAGGTTGATCTATTTGAGATTTTTTGTTTAAATAACGACGTAACATTTGACAAGTACTGAATTTTTATCGATTGCACACAATAAATTCATTATTACTGTACATAATTCAAATACATAATATATAAAGATTTTGTCTATGGAAATATTTCAGTGTTTACCTAAATTTTGGCAACGATATTTGTATTTTTGTGTTCGTTCTTATTTTAAATAGTCAAGTCACTATAAATATATTGAAAAATCAAAAACAATGATTGTGAACAATTTTTTATATAGTTTAGTTATTATATTAAGTGTTTCAAAACAAGTGCTGTGTTTAAATATATTAGCCATTTTCCCTTACCCTGGGAAAAGTCACTTTTTTGTAGTGTCACCTTTACTAGATTCTTTGTTAGAAAAGAGTCATAATATTACAGTGATAAGTCCATTTAAGAGTAATAAAAAATATTATTCTCATTATAGAAGAGATATTGTTCTTAAAAATAATGAAGAAATACGTCGTGTTGATTTATCTAAAATTGATCAGTCATCTTTGTTTCCGTCGATCGTGGGAAAATTGATATCTAAAGATTTTTTCTTTAAAGTCAGTGAAAAAATGTGTAAAACTATGCTTGAAAATAATGAAGTTAAAGATCTTTTAAAACAAAATCAAACTTTTGATGTTGTTTTAATTGAACAGTTCAATTCAGATTGTCCGTTGGCAATAGTGCATAAATTAAATATACCAAGTATCGCAATAGCCACTGATACTGTGATGGTTTGGTTCTTCGAACGATACGGCCTCAGTGAAAATCCATCTTATATTCCTAACCACGATTTAGGTTACGGAATAAAGCCTACCTTTTGGCAAATTTTGGATAGTCTATTTACAAGATACGCTATGAAGCATGCGTTCTATTGGAGATCACAACAAAAACATCAGCACTTAATAGCGAAATTATTGAATGAAGACGTCCCATTATTGGAGACATTCGCTAAAAATATAAATTTGATTTTAGTTAATTCTTATTTTACACTTCATGGAAGTACAGCGATAGCTCCAAACGTTGTAGAAGTGGGTGGAATGCATTTGAAGAAAATAAAGAATCTACCCAAAGTAAGTGCTATGTAGCTTAATATACGGTAATTTTATTTACATCTTGCTTTGTAATTTCCTCTACCCTCTAAAATCTATATATATGTTTGTAAAAACCCTTGAAATACTATGTAAAATCGCTTAATACCGTAAAAGGCAATTTATACATTAAGGCAATACTTCAGTGAAACGGCAAATAATTCTGAACAGTATGTGGAACGTAATTTCGGAGTACTCGCCAATCGGAGACCGACCGTCTAGGTGACTGCACGTCAATTTGTTTCGTGATGGCGACGGGGGTATTAATTCTTAAATCGTGTAAAGATGACTAAAAACGTCACCCATTTACTTTAAAAATAAAACATGTCAATGAATATTATTATTGTTACTAATATAACAATAAACAGAACATTAACTGGACGCATGTTGGATTTATATGACAAATTATATTTCGGTCGGCATGCGTCATTTGCACTCGCGACCCGCAATCCGCGCATCGCCTAGTCACGATCTTTTTAGACCATGCCTCAACTCAGGTATAGCCTTAACGTGCAGAGGGATAAATGAAAAAATATATCTATAAAACATTTTGACAAACACAACATTTATGGGTGCGTAGTAGGAGGTGACGTTAGGCGGTAGCGATTAAATTTTAATTCGATTCATTCGGTGTTTAATATAAATCTCATTGATTTGAACCTTTATAGTCAGGTACTTAATTTATATAAGTATTATAATACATATTTATAATCATCTCGGGGTTACCGCAAAAAGTTGCTAAATCTCAAAATCATGTTATGAAGTTATTACAATTCAAAGTTTGACATGGCCTCTAAAATCAGACATAATGCTAATTTATTTGTGCTTTATGTGCATGTTCTATATACCGGATGACCTTGATTTTTATAGCATAGCTACATATTAATTTTGTATATAGACACGTAATCCATTGTTAACTCTAAATACCTAAATTAACGACTTACCAACTTTTGGCAGCAACCCAATGTCGATAGTAAAAAAAAATTTGTTCAAAAATAAAAATAAAATACAAAACAAAACAACAAAAATAAAATCATAAAAACATAATTAAAATCACTTAATTTACTATTAACAATTTTGGCAACCATTATATTCTTGTTGAAGAGAATGTTTTTAATTTCCAGACTTTATGTCTACTGCAATCATTAGTTAATTCGTCAATAAATTACTATTAAATTGAAATATAGCATTTGCTTTAGTAATTATGTAATATATTAATATGCAATAACAATTTTGAATTCTTATTGAGCCGCAACATGGTCTGACAAAATAGTTTTGTGGTCCTTTTTTCAACCAGTAATATAGATTAAAATCCTGGCGTATTTTTTCTAATGTCGTCCTTTCACATCGCACCTGACTTCCTGACTATCATTTCCCTCGCCAGATTCCTTGGATCTGCGAGCATTAATTTTGTTTACCTAAAAATCATATAATTAACCCATAGCTTACGGACCGCACAAAATTTTGTTTTTGCTAATTACTTTTCAAATGCAAATTAACACGGTATTTACAAAATTAATTAAAAGGGCCGTAAGCATTGTGTTAAACAATTTTATTGTTAATAAATTAATTTTAACTAGTTATATGTATGCAAATAGGGGTTGTTGCAGAGGCCGATTTGAAGAGATAATGACGTATTGAAGTGTACTGACATGAATGAATGAATGTTGTACTAGGGTTGGTTCCTCTACAGGGAATTATAATCTTACTCGATCGATGATTTTTTTCTAGAATTTTTCTAATGGATATGTTTATAAAGCGTATCACTATTAATTATGATTCTATGTAGTTTACATTAATTTAAAATATAATATTGTGTAGTATTCAGTTTAGACTTTAAAATAATTAAATATACGTAGGTATATTACGTACTTTATTTGGGAAACAATCTGATTATATCATACTAATGAAACGTAATTTATATCACACTGTTAAGATAATAATTATTGACTCATTATTATTTGATAAACATCGGTGATTTTTAATTGACTAATATTATGTGATAATACGTCATTAAATATTATATGGGATATTACGTGAAAGATAAAGGAAAATCCAAATTACTTACATCTTAATTACTTAGTAACAACATATCGTTCCTTGTTTAATTCTAATATTACTAGATTTATCATACATTCGATTTATTTTCAGTTAGTAACATTTTTGTGTACATGGGTATATACTTTACGATTTTCACATGTTGGTATTATAACGAGCGTATATCAGTAATATAACATTATAATTATCAGGGCTCGAAATGGACCGGGACGCACCGGAGCGCCGTTCATCGCCGACAATCCTCAAAATTATCGCTCCGTCTCGTGTAAATATTAATTTGACCATCTGAGCGAGATATGTCATATTATAAAAAAATCTAACACAATCATATATGTATAGAATTAGATAAGTAACAGTGTTAATATTTTCGTAAAATTATCAAGCGCTCCGGTTCGTAAAATTTTCCATTTCGAGCGCTGATAATTATATGAAAAATGGCACAGTGTGGAAGAACATAAGCATTCTGGGATCATGTTAAAAATGAAAAAAAAAATGCTGTTCACATTATTAAAAGTAAGTACCTATTGTAAAATAGTTAGAGGTAACTTTAATGAAACGCAAACAAATCATTTGAGATATTTTTTGCGAACAAAACTTTTAATAAATTTAAAAAAAACATGATTATTTTTATAACAATAATATTTTCAAAATATCTCCTAAAGCGTCAATTACATTGAGCTTCTTTACAAGCTGTTTGTCGGCGAATTTACAATCTGCCTGTAAAGTCGCCCAGTGTAATCATCGAACAAGCTAATAAGCAGGTTGTAAAAACTCTACCGAGAAAAGTTGAGAGCCGGTCAACTTTACACGCTACACGCCGGCGTGTGGGCCTACTGCGTCTGCGCAGTAGAGCGCAGTAGCAACCTCCCGGTAAAAAAACGAACTACGTTCTGTCAAAATAGTCGCTGGCTTGTGGCTTCTCAGCGAATGGCAAGTTTTGTGTGTAATCATCAAATCGCAGTAGCTGAATCGCCCGCGCTTTTAAATTCGCCAACAAACAGCTCTCGAAAGAATTCTACCATATGCCGAAAACATTCTTGGTGACTACCAATGCGGCTTTAGACGAAACCGCAGTACTACCGATCAAATCTTTACACTGCGCCAAATCTTTGAAAAGAAATGGGAATACGCCCAAGATGTACACTGTCTCTTTGTAGATTTTAAAACCGCATATGACTCTATTGATAGAGAAGCTCTCTGGAATATATTGAAAGAATTTGAAATACCGTCAAAACTTATAAATATAATAAAAGTATGCATGGACGGATCCAGAAGTAGAATTCATATGCAAGGTAGTATATCAGAATCTTTTAAGGTGACAGCAGGGCTAAAACAAGGCGACTCCTTATCACCAATGCTGTTCAACTTAGCTTTAGAGAAAGCCGTTAGAGAAGCTCTGAAAGCAGAAGGTGGAGTTACCCTGAATGGGTCCCATAAAATATTGGGCTACGCAGATAATTTGGTGGTGCTCGGAGAATCTGAAGAAGAAGTCAGAGATATTTTCACTCCTCTGGAGGACACAGCGAAAAGGTTGAACCTACGAGTAAATGTGGGAAAGACCAAGTATTTGAAAATGACAAGAGGCATTGAACCCTCTGAAAACATTGGAATAAGAAACTCCTCGTTCGAGAGAACCTCTCTCTTCAAGTACTTGGGCTCCAACATTACCTCTAAAAATGAAATGTCCCTAGAGCTCTCTGACCGACTGAGAAGTGGAAATGCAGCGTACTTCGCGCTTAGTCGTCTGTTCAGGTCCAAAATGCTGTCCATCAAAACGAAATTCCGGGTGTATAACGTGGTCATCAAGCCAATCGTCATGTATGGATGTGAAACGTGGGGTTTAACAGAAAAACAAGAAAAGGCGCTCCAAGTGTTTGAAAACAGAATCCTCCGGAGAATACTTGGACCCGTCAATGAGAACCACCGGTGGCGCATCCGCACAAACGCTGAGCTCTTCGACCGATACCAACCTAGAATCACTAATATTCTGAGGTCAAGAAGGCTCAGATGGGCGGGCCACGTTGTACGATCTGAACGATCTAGAACTCTCTATAGGATTTACAAAGGCACACCAGCTGGCACTCGACCTCTTGGCCGCCCTCGACGGAGATGGGCGGACAACATCCAAAGGGATGCGGAAAGGCTGGGGATAGTCAACTGGGAAGAGAGAGCGCTGGACAGAGATGCCTGGAAAAACGTTGTGCAGTCGGCCATGGACCTGAACGGCCCCTAGCGCCAGTTTAATAATAACAAACAGCTCGTAAAGAAGCTCAATGTAATTGACGCTTAAATAAAATTTGTTCAATCATAATATCTTTATTTATACCAACAATGTGACAATTTACAAGAATATTAAACCACTTTCACAATTATTTCATTTTTCGGTTCGAGTAAAATTTTTATGGCTTAAGCGTTGGACTATCACGCCGTGGGTCACAGGTTCCAATCCTGGGTCTGGCGTAAAAAACAAAATCTGTTAATACAAACCTCCACTCTGTGGAGGCCCATGATCCTATTAGGATCGGACATGGTCGAAAAAAAATTATATTGATTTTCAAACCTTCTTTTTTTATTAATTCTACGACACTCGAGTCACTTAATATGTTGAATTATAAATTATCTTGGAATCATTCTGAGGATTGGTTTATAGCCTAAAACAGATCGTGAGTACAGAACTGCATAGTTGTAAGTGTTTATTTTTGGCGAAACAAAAGTAACAATAAGGCAGGTTACAATACTACTTCATTGTTGGGTTTGTTCTGTCAAAATTAAACGCTTAGAATCTTGTAATATTAGGCTTGCAAGATGTCAAATAAAATAACTTAGATACCATAGAATTAATAAAAATACATTGTAACTATTAGAATGGAGTTCTACTACGTAAAAATCAGTTCAATGAATATAAATTATATCGTTGATTTAAAATTACTGCAAGTTTTGGCTCTACAGTTTTATGCGAATCTGGGCCACATCACAAAGAGGTTTCTTAACAGATTTTTTATTTGACTAGAAATGGATGTAAGTCACTTGCTTTCTATTAGGTCATCACTTTGGGTCTAAACACACATTGAAAAATAACATTTTTCAAGCCCGGGAATTGAACCCGAGACTCGACTATCGTGGGCGACAATTATTACTCCGCATGAATATTGTCAATTGCGTTAATCGTGCAATGTCTAGATTAGAAGCAGAACATTAACTCCATGTCACATGATTTTTTTGATTGATTTATTCAACGAAATCCTGAAAAGTTAGAGAATTGATTAATCTGAAATGCTGAAACAGTTAATACAAGTATTTTGATAACGAGATGCTCCTCCATTATAACCACGTTTTTCTTATCTCGTATTCTTGTTTGTCCGGTGGTTGTTTATCCAGTACAAATCTTGCAATCGATTTTCAACTAACTTCCCGACTAGCTAGACATTTGAAACGTTTAGAATGTATCAGAACACGATGCCAATGCATTCTTTAAATACTTTTAGCTATCTTTAAGTAGAGTTGAATTCATTTTTAGTTAATTTTGTTTTGTATGAAAAGTTATTTCCGAAGAAGAAATCCGTAATCCAATCCACTATTATTGGATGCTAAGGGAGTGGTCTTAGCAACTAAATTATTAATATATACGTGCGTTACTATGGAAATCAAAATGACATTTCAGTATTCTATATTTTTGTTTGTTTGTTGCAAATTAGCAAAAAAATGATTTGTTGACCTTATTTGTCCGAAATTATTAATACATAAGTTTATATGATTCAACAGAAAATTTAAAAACGTTGTATATAAAAAGTTTTTTTTATCTTGTAATTATTTTATGGTTGCATACCGCAGACCCCAGGATAAATAATTAGGTTAGGTGAGCACATTGCGTTATTTATTGAATATCTGCAAGTGAAAATGACAATGGTTGAGTCGCGTGACATCATTGTATCCATAAAATCATCAGTCTGACGTTTTCCTCTCACTTTGTTGATACATATCGGTCTCCATATTGTCTTGTTAAAGTCATTACAGGGCCGCGAACTGCTTTCTCTATTGCATAATCAAACTTATATATACTATTGAAGATAATATACAAATTATTATGGATTTCATATTAATCTTATTATTATCTGGAGTCATTATAAGGTTTCCTATAAGCTTATTTCAGGGCGTATTCAGAAGAAATTTCTTCGACATCTTTATTTTAATGTAAATAAATATTTTCCTTTCGACAGTTTCTCAAACGAGTATTTTCCGACTAGCTTTCTTCAAGGCATGCTCGTCTTTCATTCTCTTGAGGCTCGTATGTAGGTCACTTCTGCTCTTAAATCATTTTTCTCTGCTCTCACGTGGTATAATTTCCAATCCTGATATTCTCGAAAAAATGAATTTCTATGCACCCGTCAATTACATGCATGACCTATTTTGGGTGAAAACTGTTTCCTCGTGTCAGGCTCACCTGGCACCAAAAACGAGAGCTGAGCGGCTGGTCAATGCACTCCCTAGAGATGTAGACATTTTTAGCGATGCATTATGTTTTATGTTTTTAAAATTCTATTTTATTGTTTAATTTGTATTTTTCTTGAATTATTATTGCTGTTTTCTATAAAAATATTTTTTTCTCTACTAATTTGTTTTTTTCCTGTACTTGTTATTATAATTAATATCATGTTGTGAACGTCTTCAAATAATAATTTGTAATGTGCTCAATGTGTACTTTTTAATTAGATAAATATTCGGTAATTAAGGCTATACTTCAGCTGAAGCATGGTCTAAAAAGATCGTGACTAGGCGATGCGCCGATTGCGCAAATGACGCGAGCCGAACGAAATATAATTTGTCATTAAAATTCAACATGCGTCCTTTTAATGTTATGTTTATTATTATATTCGTAATAATAATAGTATATTCATTGAAATGTTAAGTACATGCGGAACGTTTTTTAGTCATCTTAACACGATTTAAGAATATATTCCTCCGACGCCATCACACAACAAATTGACGTGCTCACTCCTCGACTATCAGTCTCCGATTGGCAATGACTGCGAAATTTCGTTCCACCTACTGTTGAAAATTATCTGCCGTTTCACTTATATACTTATTTTTAAAAACTTCTTTTTTACTGTCATAGATAGGTTTACGGAAAAAAAGTGCAAACGATGTATTTTGGTTCAAAGATTTTTTTTAAAACATTCATACGTTTACAATATTATTTAGCATTCGATAAAAATAAGAAAAAATCTAGTACGTATAATTTAATTTATTTAATCGACTATAAGCTCAGTGCATTTTAAATGTTTTTTTTTTTTGTGATTTTACCGAGGCTTTGACTGCGACTCGCTGTCATATCGCCTCTTCTCTTCTAGAAGGGGATCCGTCGATCAGGTCCTCCATTTTAAATGTTAAAGGAGAAAATCCAATCCGTATAAATTAACACATATTATTTGTGGTAAAACAAAGTGCTCAAAAAACATTTACTGTTTTTAATAGTTTGCTGATAACTATTTTTTTTTAATACTCACCACAGTACGTAGATAACCATAATTGATTAATTAGATTATATTATGTATCTACGTGTGCAATAATAAAATTTGCGCGGTAAATATTTATTGTTCGGGTACGCTTTTGTTATGCTCTTGAGTTTCATTGCAATTTTTAAATTTGCCAATATGTCTTTAATCATTGTCTCAGTTTCTTTTTGATTATCAACTGTGAGTAATAATTATTGTAATGATTCAGTATTTCTCTTCACACTCTACATGTTTTTTTTTATCTCATCGATCCTTTGTTTGATTCTGTTTATTACATTATTAACCTTTTCCAACTAATGAAATGTGATTATATATTTTTTTTAAATTAACCAATTACCAAAAAAACTACTTTTTATATTATGAGGACTTTATTATGGGAACCCACTATATGTATTAATGTCTACTTCAATGAGCCATATTAGGGATTTCGCAGAAATTCTAAAAAACTTGCTAAAATTACAACATGAAAACATTTGAAAATGAAAATGCATATCTGTGTGTAGGCGATTTTTTTTTCAAGAATGGGTATCAGTTATTATTATTTGGAAATAGGCAGGTCGTGTATTATTTTTTAATACTTTGGACGCTGAAGACGCACCTGGCACGTAATGACCAGGCGGCCGATCGATGTAATTAACGTGCATTTTAAAAGTGGTAATTAAAAAATCATTATCTAGTCAGTTAAGGGTGGCCCAATTAATGAGAGCATATGAATGAATAGAATACATAATTCGAAAACTCCTCAAAAACACCCTACTTATTATGAAAAATCTTGAAAAAAATATTAGTGCCTGACAGGACATCATCCATTGGGTTCGGTCGATTTACTTTACCTATAGTTTTTCAAGGTTTTTCTGAATTACGTATGCTCAATCAAGAATATTCTTAAATTTTGTGAATTATTTATTTCATAAAAACGTTATTTAATTTAATACTTAATACAATTAATACAAAAAAGTCGACTCCACGCAGATGACAAAAATTTCTCCTGCGGTGCTAATGCTTTGTCTATATTACTCAATGTGTATATTGAAATTGTAAATACTCTTTTTTTATTAATTCGACTTAAAGATAGTCATGTAGAAATACTGAAATGTAATAAGTAATGAATTAACGTAAAAATCGAGACTGCTTAATACTTTGGACGCGGAAGACGCACACGGTGCGTAATGACCAGGCGGCCGATCGATGTAATTAACGTGCATTTTAAAGGGGGCAATTAAAATCTCATTATCTATTCAGCAGCGAAAGCGTTAATGGTATCACATAACCTAATCATGTCATTCTTTACTACTTTTGTTTGAAATGTTTAAAAATACCCAATGGTAAGAATACTTTTTAATACATGATTATTTTTTAGATATTGTACTGACATTCATCTATCGGCAAATGAAATCACCAGATGAATTAATACTACTATAATTATTAATTTTGACTTCTCTGTAAGTTGTGAGATACAATTTACAATCATTTTTCTTTACCGAAATCTCTTAATATTTTATGAATTCTATAACTCTGTCTTCGGGATAAAGATATTATCGTTTATTTGAAATTCAATTAAAAAGAAAAATTAGTATATTGACATAATTCTCCGATAACTTAGATGGAAACAAGAGTAGAATATTTGTTGCAGAAGTAAGTAAGCCCCGATTCCTATACCAAGTTCGTTGGTAATTGGTATGATAAGAAATTTCATTTACTGAGGAAAATCCTTGAAATAACTAGACTTTTATTGACATAACTGTCTAGTAGATAATTTAATTAATAACGTTATCATTCATTTCAGTAATATGTCAACAAACTTCATCTTATCACGGTTTTGTTTGGTACTTATGGTTTTACCAACAGTGACAACATTATTTAATCAGATCTACTCAAATAAAAATTCTTTTTCATACGACACCTGAAGTTTTGAAATAATAATGATTTGACATAAATGACAAAGATATTATTTTTATAAACCATTTTAATAAATTATTATAAATGTATAATTAGGTAAAAATATATTTAACAAATAATTGATTTGCCTTTTGCATTATTCCATTTGAGTCATTTTTTACGACCCGGGATTTGCCTTTCGAAATCTTCGGGCACTATGCGCACTCACCAATGGCAAATACACACCGATAACCTCATCCTTTATTAAGTAGGTAATATTGTTATGTAATTAAATTCTTTAATTGTATTAAATTAGCATTTAAGCACGAATTAACTGTGGGTATTCGTTGTCAGTAGGGATTCCAATCCCGGGATCCCGAGCTATTTTCGATACCTATGAATCTCGGGATTGATAAACATAATCCCGAAACTTTCGGGATTGATTTTTTTATCAATTTTTATGGAAAATAAAATAAAAACAAAAATATAACAGAAAAAATACTTTTAATAACAAATAACTACAGTAGAAATAAACTGAGTTTGAATGAAGTTTGATTTATACCCATGTGTAAGTTGCCGATTCATTTTATTTTTTCACATAAATTAATAAAAATGAGAAAGATTGAAAAAAACAATGCTTCGAACTATTAGCAAAGTAATTTCACTATGATCTCATACGTTTTAGGGCAGTTTCATATTTGGCTGACTAATTAGATTTAAGAAGCGGAAAGGCCATAAGTACACCATGATTTGCTTTACTATTTAAAATCTCGCTAACCCATTCATTAAGTCTTTACTATCAGAAACAGCAATCTCATATTAAATTCACATTATTATTAGTTATATTACAATATTATTTACTCCATTAAAATTATAAATTTCCAAGATTGAACGTATACAATATTAACAATACATATCTTAAATAATATAAATTATACTAGATTTATTTTTGACCGATTTTATCAATGTTGTTTGTAAATATAAAAATTTTATATTAACAATGGGAAAAAATGCCAATCCAAGGACCAGTCCCGGGATCCCGGGATTGTCAAATTGTAATCCTGAAATCCCGGGATCTGAATTTTGGCTCGGAATTGGATTCCCTAGTTGTCAGTGTGTATTTACCATTGGAGAGTGCGTGTTGTGCCGAAAGATGAAACGCCAAAAAATTACTCAAATGGTATAGTACAAAACTCAAGTCAATTATAATTTAAATTCAAATTCGATAGTATGTTTCTTCAATATTTGTTTTATTAAAAATGAGATAATGGGTTTTTTAACAAATTAAACATTAAATTATTAAGGAAAACAATAAATAATAATGGTGGGAGTGAAATAGGTATTGTAGAAACTATTTGTATGTAAACCACGTACAAAGTGATACCAATTTATAAAACAGTGATAAATTTTATGTGGCGTATTGACATTATTTTACCACGTTTTTATTAACTCGTATTCTTGTTAGTCCAGTACAAATTTTTTCTTGTGTGCAGTCCTAGCAACTAAATTATTAATATATACGTGCGTTACTATGAAAATCAATTTGAAATGTCAAAATTACATTTCAGTATTCTATATTTATTCAGTATTTCTATCAAGTACAAAAAAAGTATTTATTAATATATGGAATTGTCAAGTTTATATGACTCAACAGAAAATTTTAAAACGTGGGGTATAAAAAGTTATTTTTATCTTGTGATTATTTATATTGTTAAAAAGACCCTAACGCTAGTGTATAGATTGTTGTAAAACAGTTAAAAATATTTTATGGTCTGCAATCAGTATAATATTGCATATATTTTTCAGACAAGTATATTTACTTAGGTGATACCATTAGATTTTAAATAATCTCATACATTTTTAAAAATATTTGACGTAAATGGGCCTCTATTTTTTAACACTCAATTTACAAAATCTTTCATTTCTGAATGAAAAACGATACAATATAGATTAAAAATCATCATATTATCACTGAAATGTCCATTCCATTAAAAACCCATTGTTACATACTATACAATCGTATTAGTAAATTGTATGCATCAACTGACAAGCGTTAGGAATTACTAAAATGGCATTGGCTATATTTTGCCATAATGTAATGTGTACATTTTCTTTAATGTATACTATTTTTAAAAATATGTATTTCTGAATTTAAGAGCGAATTTATCTCAAGTTAAAGCAGTATTTTTATGGTAGGTAGAGATAACAACCCAAATCACTGACCCAACTTAAAATAATATGTACGCTACTGTTTAAAATGTTTACACTAATTACATGCAATCGGCGAGTCAAGCAAAAAGGGCATACAAGCCACTTTGACGATAATAAGTTATTTTTTTGATTAGATTATTTATAATGCCACCGTTAGCATCCCAAAATGACTTAACGGCCCACATGCTCAACGTAGGTCAAAATGGAGCTTTTATGGTATTTTCAGAGCATAACCCTGGACATTCCTTAAACGTTGTGAAACTGGTTCAATATTATTGTAAATTGTAACGTTGTTGGTATAAAAAAATATAATATGATTGAACAAATTTTACTTAGGAGATATTTTGAAAATATTATTGTTATAAAAATAATCATGTTTTTTTTATTTCTTAAGGGGGGACATGCTCAGCGTAAGTGAAAATGGAATTTTTGTTCTATTTTCAAAGCATGATCCTGGAAATACCTTAAGGGCCCGCTGAAGAGCCCGCCGTTCAAATATAATTTAGTATAAAAAGAACCTCGGCGTCGTAACTACGTCAATTTAAATCGATCTTTTCGCAAAAATCACTAATCATCGGAGATTTTATTTCAAGAAATATTATTATTATTACTGATAATTTCTGCCGCGCGGAGAATTATTATTATTTTATGAACACCTGCGACATGAAGCCGATCAGAAAACAGGGCTGTCAAAATAATATTAAGCATTCATATTTTTTAAATGTTAATTTCATCATGGTTTTTAATCAAACCTGTGCAAGTACGTACTGATAACTTGGGTGGATTTTGTAGCAAACATACTATTGATATATATACGGGTATATTATTATTATAACCCAATTCAAATTGAACATAGGTTGATACTCAAATACTATTATAGTATGTTTATGATTTCGAGAAAATAATACGATGGTATAATTAATCCATATCAATTATTTGAAAACATTACATTCGCACTTTGCACAAAATTACAAACACATTCGAAGTTTGCCGCACACGTACAGACCACGTGATATTTGTTTACGCAAAATCGTCGCTTTTCAAAATGGCGAATTTGATTACCAGATTTTACTGCGATGAATCAGTATGTTCCTTTTTGTCTTTTTTTATTCGTAGGTTTGTTTACTATGTATACCGAGAAATTTCCATTTATAAACTCGGAAACGATTTTTACAGAAGAGTTTTGGAATATAATGCAACCAAAACTGGAAAAAATTCTATCATGGGTGTTGACTTCCTGAATTAGCTAACCCCAGGTCCATGCCACTACGTGAACCACAGTGGATATTAAGCCATTTCCACACTGGCAACAAGTTGCTGGCAACCTCATTAAATTTTACGATACTTACCATAATTGCTTTAGAAATTTTACAATAATTATCGTAAAATCTAACGAGGTTGCCAGCAAATTAACTTGTTGCCAGTGTGGACCCGGCATTAGATGCACAAAACTTAAATAATATATATTATAAATAAAAATTTAAAATTATAAATATATATTATGATTTATGTCTTCGACAGCCCTGATGAAATAAATGTGAAATATGAGTCGGATCAGTCACAGAGCAAATTTATTAACACAAACAACTTTGACACGACCTTTTTATATTAACTAGTAGACCAGATATTATGGACCACATGTTAAAAAATCATATTTTCAATTCTCAAGGCCATTTCTGTAGAACGTCCTCTTAAACGTTGTAGATAATCTATTTATATAGATTTGAAGCCTTATTATCTTTTATATTTATTTAAAACATTTGATGACTGCATAAAGTATGTTAATTACATAAAATAGTATTCTTTTATACCTCTCGCTCTCATGTTTTAGAATATAGTCATATTTCAGTACGTCCATGTGCAGTGGTGTTAAGATTTTTTATATTTATTATTTTTTAAACGCATTTACAAATCCATTAGTAAAATTTTTGTTAACAATATATAGTGACATATTTACGATAAAAAAATATATTTTATAATATTTTTGATCCCAAATGTGACAAGAATTAGGCATTTTATTATTCAAAAATGGGCACGATTAACACATTTGAAGATAATTCTAAAGATATTGATTATAAGCCATGTCTTTGACCATTAAAATGTGATAAACATCCTACGAATATTGTTTGCTTTATAATAATTACTGACCTAAGACTAAGGTAGTATTTTTTTGAAATACGCCATTTCTATTGACATTTCTCAGTGTCTAAGCTACAACATACGGCCACAGCAATAAATTGACAATAAGGCTTCAAAATTATATAAATAGATTATCTACAACGTTTAAGGAATGTCCAGGGCTATGCTCTGAAAATACCATAAAAGCTCCATTTTGTCTTACGCTGAGCATGTGGGCCCTATTTCTAATTAATTTTATTTTATAAATGAGTTGTAATTCATTCATTATGTAAATTTTAATTTCATTTTCATGTATGTCTACCTTTCGTTGTAAAGATTGTCTTTTAAGATTTTGTTTGAACAGAATTTAAAGTTTTATTCTTATTTTACTACAACGATAAGAAAACATCACAATATTTTTTGACGTATGCTTTAATTGTGTTAATAAGTTTTCTAATTCTTATATAAATTTATTATATATTATATTCATTAAATCGTCACCCATTAAATGAATACTATCAAAAATTATATAATAATTACGGCACGTATATATACTAACCAAAGATTTCTTGAGCCAATTTTATTATTATTTCAATACACACTTATTTCGAAATACAATATTGTTGACAAGCCGATGATATTACCTATTTAATTTAATAATTGGCGTGGATATTGTTTTTGAAAAAGAGCCAAGAGTATTTTGACAGAGCAAAAGAAAAAGATAACAACATGTTAATTTAAACTTTTTTGTTTATTCTTACGATGTCTTTTAATTTCAATGGCATATGTACAATATCAATCTTTCTTTCTTCCTCTACTTCAACCTGTAGACGTTCAATGCTACACATATTATACTTCTCCCATTTTCATATAATATTTCTTCACATCTTGTTATGTCAGCAGCCTACTCAGTTGTCAAAATACGAATATAGTAATAAAGATAATTATTAATTTTCTTTAATCACCTTTTTGTCCTAAAATAGAGTAGATACCTATCTAAAAAAACTTTGTTTTTAAAATTAAACTTTTTTTTGAATCCAGTAACGAAAAAATGGGACTAGGACAATTAGATGCCAAGACAAGTGGGCACCGCACTTTCGGATAAAATAACGTTCATTAATGTAATAAATAGACGTTCGTTACGATTTGATACAAAAAGTAGACGGGGAAGTTTAATAAGTTTCTATTTACTACTTAATAATTTTAATTGATTTTGCTCTTAACATAATGTTATTTTTATTGCGGATTGAGAATTATTATGCCCGACGCTTCATATAAAAATAAAAGAACCCTCTTCTAGTTTGAACTTAAACATTATACATAATTAAATCATTTTTTACTTGTGCATATTTAGATTCTCACCAAATATTAAATACATATTTTAAAGGTACCTATAATTCACGAACGTCTATTTCTTTTCGAATTTCATTAGATTGTGTAGTACCCAATTGTCCCGGCGCCCAATTGTCCTAGACCCGAAAAAATAATAATAAATAAATAAATAATAACAAAAAATACTCAGATGACCACTACCAAATCCATAAAATTTTTTGAAGACACTTGGATATTTCAATGAATTAATGTCTAAATACTAATTATTTCTTAAGAAATTCTATAGACTGTTTAAATATTAAGCATAACCATAATTATATCAGTACATTTAAATTAAATAGGGACACCTACATATTATAAGCTAGTTTAAAACATAAGTTATGTTGTAATTTACGAATATGTTAAGTTATTGTTTTGGTAAAATGAATTGAAAACGCGTATTTTGGGGTAGGTAGGTAGGTCATGCGCTTCTGAAGGGCGGTAAATTATGTATATAATTTTTATTCGAGGTGTATTTATTTCATAATTATTTAAATGATTGTGAAAAATAGTATACATACTTACTTTATTTGGTAAGGGAGCTTAACTTATGGGTCGCTTGGTATATTGAGTGGATTACAAAAAAAATTCAATTTATGATAATAGATAATTTTAATATAGGTACCTAATAGGTACTTTGAGGGATTTTAAATTTAAATTCTTTCTTGGGTCTCGAAATCAAACTATGACTGTAATCTGAATTTCAGTTCAAACATCTTAGGAACCCTTATATTGTAAGGTCATGAATTCTAATAAAACTTCAGATTAAATATTGGCAAATTGCGGTATTTAAAATTTTCTTGGGAAGAAATTTGTTTGCGGGCATCATTGATAAATTCGGTACATATATATTAAAATTGATTGAATTGTATAAGTATTTTTATTTTAACAAATTATGTGTTTATGCGTCTATCAATGTCACACTTTTTCATATATTATAATTCATAAACTCATCTATTTATGTACATAACTAATCTATAAAATATTTTGTTTCAGGATATTGAGAAGTTCATCGAAGAATCTCCCCATGGTGTGATATTTTTCAGCATGGGATCTATGATCCGAGCAGTAACTTTTCCTCCAGAGAAATTGAAGGCAATTCAAGATGCCTTCGCAGAGCTTCCTCAGAGGATTATGTGGAAGTGGGAAAACGAGACGATGGCTGGGATTCCGGACAACGTCATGGTTAGGAAGTGGCTGCCGCAGTTTGATATCTTGAGTGAGTGGAAATATATTTTTTTATATTCTTTACGACGTGATATTCCATTAATAGTAAAATCCTACTCGAATCTGTATATTTACCTTGTGTAAGGTACTCAACTCTTTCTGCGATCCTTGGCTCGTTCTCTCAGTCATACTGAGCTAATTTAATAGAATGGTATCACAATATTATTATATACCTAGTCCATCGTTCTCACAAAATTTGTGACGTCCTCGGACAAAATGTCGCCCCATTTTTATACAGTATTTTTTATCATCCTTACATGACCCCAATATTTAAGAAATGTGTTGTATGGATACATTATTAACAAACTATATATCACTAAATCCAATTTAAATGCCATCTCTACTTCAATAAACAATATTGTAAGTCCACGGTTTCAGATGCATTAAAAATACACGTGACAACTTTCAAAACACGCGAGCTAGGTAAGTACCTATGTACCTTACTATAATTCAAAATATAATTCGCAAATCTGCACGTGTCATTGCTGGTCATCAAGGACGTGACGTCCAAGGACAACAGAAGTAAGCTAGACATCGCTAAACCGACAAAAAATACAGTCCTGTTAAACCTTTTATGTTAATTCTTAATACATTTTGTTTCCAACCAGTGAGCAGATTTTTTTAATCGAAGGATATTTTCATTATTAGGTACTTACAAAGTTTAGTTACCTATTTCTATATAATATTTATCTAATGATTCTATTCGATTTGCCGCCCCCAAGCGACGCTCAATCTGCCTACCCTCACGGGTTGTCACTGTGAAGACTCGTAGAAACCATATTAGCTTCAAACACAGATACTTGGAATATAATAGGTAGTAAAATTGTGTCAGAAACGAGGAGATAAGAGAAGGGAAACTCCATTCACTCGTCACATTTAACCCATAGCCGTCCAAATACGAGAATTTCTCTTGCGGCATTTTTTTGTCTTTTGTACCAAGCACGAGAAATTCTCGTGCCTGAGAAGGCACTTTTTCGTTATTTTTTTGGGACGTCCATAGGCATATATTGTATTGAAAAAATAATGAATTAAGAAGCAGATTTCTACACCAAATAAAGCTTTGGTTAGCGAGGTTTCTTACCAAATAAATATATTATAGATTTTGAAAGCGTTGCTGCGTGAATTCGTACTGAATATATTTGTGAATTTTTTTGTGACTATGTGACATCTATTGATTAAATTGTTGATCTAATATATTTAAAAACAGCTTCATATTATACTCTACAAATCAATGATTAGTGAAGTTTTCAACCAAATAATATATTTAGAGCATACTTGAAAACATCGCGGGAAGTTTGAAAAAATAATCAACAAAAGTTCTTATTTATTGAACTTTGTACCTTCATATCTCCATGTTCATGTGATTTATTATTTTTATAACTCTGAAATTATAATAGGCCATCCGTTTGTTTCAAAAATCAATTGATTTCAAGTTATATATTTTGAGTTATTGATATTTGATTATTGAAAGTCATTTTATTGTTCTATATACAAAAATAAACTTGGATTGAATGACCAATTTGTGTTTTGGAAAGTCGCACGCCAATGGTGTCGTTGATATGGCAGAACCATGTTCTATGGATAACTTAAGATATTGTCATCCTGGAATACCTTTATTCAAGCCATCCAGACTTCAGCATCTTAGAAGGTGACTAAAGATCATCTACACGGTTTATAAGATAGAGCTACGGTATAATATCCTGCAGTAGCGAAGGGTGGAGGTAGGCTGTTAAGATCTGTCATAAATTGTGCAAATTAAACTGTGTTAGTCATACGTATTTGTTTTTATTGAACTAAGACTACAATTTACAGACGGTGTTGATTAGTTTTTAAAAATCAATTAAACCCTGTCTTAACCAAACCGTAATAGTTTTGATATACTTTTGGCGATGTTCTGTTCATTCATACTTATTTGTATTCGTTGGATTAAGAAAACATAATATTACACATATCGTTGGATCTTTTTTTTTAAATTCATTCATTCATTTGCCTAAACCAAACTATAATATTATATAAAAAATATTATTAGGTATTTATATCCATAAAATATCCACAGTCATGTATGATTTAATTGCATAATTTTAGATATTTTATAGATACACTGAGTATTTTTTGACTATTATTTATTATGACTTGGTTTCGCAGGGTTTAATTGAATTTTAAAAACTAACCAACACCGGCTGTAAATTGTAGTCTTATTTCAATGAAAACAAATACGTATGATTGACTAAGTTTAGTGTGCACTGTTTATTATCTGATCATAACAGCCAAAATCCATTCGCTGCTATATTTTGGTATAAAAAACGCGAAATCATAATCATATGTATTTAATTCCAGACCATAAGAACGTCAAAGGCTTCATATCACACGGAGGAATGCTGAGCACAACTGAAGCTGCTCACTGTGGAGTACCAATCATCACCATACCACTTTACGGAGACCAGTTTGCGAATGCCGCAGCAGCTGAAGAGAGTGGACTCGGAACAACTCTTCATTATAGAGATATCACAAATGAATCACTTTCAGCGGCTTTGAAAAAAATCTTGGATCCACAGTAAGTATCTACCTACATTAATTTAAAAGATTAACTCTTTTTAAATGTATGAGGCTAAAAATGAACTAATACAGTTCATATTATATAATAACTATAATAACTCATGTAATTAAAAAAAAAAAAACGAAACAGACTTATGAGATTTTCTAAAAATAAATATATTAGAATGTTAATTGGAATGAACAGCGTCATAATAATAATATCATCTCTGACAATTATTACGCACGTACAGTGGATTTGTTGGTTAACTTTAAACATGTAATATTATGTATACTTGTAGATATTCTGTGATTGTAATCGCAAGTAGGTTTTTAATAAGTGCTGGTTAATTATTATAGACTGCAGTTCAACCTATTATTATGTATAGTAGTATTTAAAAAAATAATATGGTTATTTGTGTTGCTAGATTTCAAATTCAGCCAAGTCCACCTTTAGGTATTTTGACTTTTTTGTGAATTGTTGAAGAACTACTGCTTTCTAACATTTTTGCATTATCGAAATGTGGATCTTATTAATTTTAAATGTTCTTTAATCGAAATAATATAAACTTCCACCTTTGTGATTATGTACCTACCTGGGAAAACAAAAAGCTGTTTTTCTCCTATTCATCCATTATGGACTTGGCTGATTTTGAAATCTAAGGACACATTTATTTTAAGCGGGACAGATTTAAGTAGTTTTTAACTAGCATATGAGGACAGTCCTAGAGGAGGTGATTAGCATCGAGCGGTACAAAGGCGTAAAAATTATAGTATTTCTGAAAAATATATAGTACAGGAACATTTTCCGTCTTGAATCTTTTAAAATTATAGTATTTTGGTATATTTGGCGTAAAATTATAATATTTTGCATATTTCGCGAAATCAAAATTATAGTATTGAACTATAATTATAGTACGGTTGACATCACTGACATTGAGTGAGATTGATTCAATTCGGCTAGTTGATAATGCATGGTGGCGAAACTGCTACGATCGGTTACAATTTGCGAATTCCAATAATCTAGATAGATCTCCATAGATAAGAAACTCTAAACATTCTCATATTGCATTGTATATAAAATTTTAATATACCTACTCATAATTCATGGAAACACATAAAAACAAACTACAATCAATGTTATCAGTTTAACTAAATAAAATGAGCTAATTATAAAAAAAGCTGATCAGTAATTTTTCAATTGTTTTATAGTTCTAATTATTTAAATTAGAAGAATGGTCACGTGACAATCATAGCCAATTTGACAAGTTTAAATACATATATAACGCGGCGATTTTCATGTCTGTTACTGTTGTACCACCTACAGTTACTTTTTTTTGTACCAAATGAATTATTAATTTTTTTGTGACTTACTATCATATTCACCAAGTTCTATCTTCGTCATCACCAAAAGGTATCCTGGGCAGATAACAAATTACTGTGACTAGACGAAAAAAAAATTCTACAGTCAAATTGAATAATGAAAATATTAGTTGGTATGCTGTAAATTATAAGTTATACTTAGGTATAATTCTGAGTTGAGTTTATCTCAAGCAAGCCAATTTGTAAAGCCTCTCATCCGATACGAGCAAGGGTTTCTATTTTAACCCAACCTTCAGAAGTGTATAATAGTTCAATCAACTCCCAATATTACCAGTGCATTCTGCCGATATTTCAAGATATATGTTTTCTTTTACAGGATGCAGGCCAGTGCGAAGAAAGTATCAGAAATTTGGAGAGACCGACCAATGCCACCACTAGAAACGGCTGTCTACTGGGTAGAACACGTCGCAAGACATGGAGGAAAGCATCTGAGACCTGCCTCAGCTGATCTCCCACTGTATAGATACCTTCTCCTGGACGTTATAGCATTCCTGACCGTTGTTAGTCTGCTTATTATTTTCATCAGCTATAAGACGCTCGCCTGTCTGCTTGGTCTTATCTTCAAGAAATCCAGCAAGATGTCAAATAAAAATAAGAAAGACTGACTTTGATAAAATATTATTATTGATAAAAAGTGATATTTAATAATAATATTGATGTAGAAATATATAATAATAATGATAATATATTTGTAATTTTTGTAAGTTCGATATGGACGTATCATTATCGATTCGAGAAAATTCCGAATGACTCATCCCAATAATAATTTTACTTTATACCTATAATATAGTATATATCGTCACTGTTCTGGCAGAAGACACTAATTCGAAAGAATGACATATTGAGTTAGTTATACCAAAATGTTCCTTATTTCAAACACTACCGTCTGGAAACCTTCTTAATAAATAAACAGTCTTTATTTTAAAGTCATCTTTTTTACGATTACTTAATAAACTCACATGATAGACCATTTCAAACATTTTAACAACTTCAAAGTCAAATTACTCAAAACTAGTATTCTCCAGTTAGTGTGTTCTGCCAGAACAGAGATGATATTATACTTAATGCATTTTATAGAATAATGAACATTATAAATACTCGTACATACATTTAATTTCCCGTAGTAAAGGGACTTTTCTGGATTTTTTAGCAGTTTTAAATTATTATTATAAGTAATGTTTTAAACAAGACAAGTGTAACAATCAAATTTAAAGAAAAATAGAAGTTAAAATAACTGTTAAGATATTTTTTATGTTGTATCAATAATATAACAGCAGCTGTTTTTTAATATGAATGTTGTGATGAAGTAAGACAAAATTAAATGAATCTGTTTTTTGTTTTCGATTTTTTATTACCTCAAACAAATTCGTGGGGTTGCTGCCAAAAGTTAGTAAGTCGATAATTTATGTATTTAAAGTTAACAACGGATTATTTGTCTATATATAAATAATATGTATGATAGAAAAAATCAAGGTCATCTGATATATGAGTTTTTCACAAGCATAGTGAACCAAGTCCATTCTGGTTATTTTTGAGTAAGCTAGGTTCAAAGATTTTATTTGTGTATTTCTTATTCTGTAGGGTATGATTTCCCTTACATTAAAACCTAAATATACTCAGAGTAACACTTCAGAACTGCAATCATACCCTTACAGAATTAGAGATACTCAAATACTATGTTTGAATCTAGCTTACCCGAAAATAACCGGAATGGACTTGGGTCACTATGCTTGTGAACCACTCATATATAGAACATGCACATAAAGCACAAATATATTAGGATTAAGATTATACCTGCTTTTAGAAGGAATGTCAAACTTTCAAATTGCTATTACTCCACAACATGATTTGACTTAATAACTTTTAGCAGTAACCCCAGGATAAAAAAAAATGTTAAGCATAAGAGTATGGAAAACACAGGACAGTCCGGGAAAAAATCTAGCAATGATCTGCTATGTAAAAGAGTTTATTAAAATGGTAATGGGTAGGTAAGTCATATAACTCTATGAAAATTAATCGCTGAACATAGTCATCCAGTGGTCAAAAAGGTCAAGAAAAAATCTTGAGATTTCGGGATTAAGAAATCATCTGGAATCTCAGAATTTTTATTTTTTATTTTAAACCATATTCTTTCCTTTTTCTTATATTACAATATATTGGAATTTTCGGATTGCAAAACTACGTAGACACTTAATCGGATTTCACTCTTTTTAAAATACTCGTGTTGGAGTATTAGACTGAAAAAATATATTTTTGGAGTGTTTTTAATTATATATCTAATAACGAACACTATATTCTAAAATTTTGTGACGAATTCATTAAATGAAAAATAGTTTAATTAAAAAAATCAAAATTACCTGAGTCTAAGGTATCCTGAAAGAAAACAGATGGCATATTAAGGCGTGTCCAGAAAATTATACTAACGCAGTTAGTTAACCTATCACAGTTAATATTATATCGGAAACCGATTGCCGTAGAATTGAGTTCAGATCCACGTCTAAATAAAACACTTAAATAATACGTGATAAAAACCACCGGAATACAAAGGAATGATTGACGAAAATCTTTAAGTAATTAAGTTATAAATTCAATCATATTGCAGGTATTTATGTACATAACATTCAAGCAGGTGCTCAATCGTTAGTATCAAGTCATACTTATCAAATATCTGATATTAATGACAACGTTAGTATCAGATATTCGATAGCAATCAATATAAATTTAATATTCTTTTTGAAATTAATAAAATTGTAACATTACTGTGTGCAATGCTCTACGAACAACGCATTAGTTTTTGATCTCAATGCTATTCGGGCGATATATCACGGTGAACTGTGATACGGTGAAATTTAATATTTACATGTAACCATATTGAGGTCTAATTAAACGAAGGAAATGAAAACGAAAGATGCTGAAAGGAAACATTAATTAATATTCCAATATTATATTTTTTTTTTTTGAGAAGAGGTAAGGTTTTAAGGTAATTGGACCGATTGGGCCCAATCCCCCGGGACTTTTATTAAAATATTCACTAAATTGTTAGACACAGTCAATATAAAAATAGTGAATATTTTCTTATTTAAGGGGAATCCTCTACCTACTAGAGACACCTAGCGGAAAAAAATGAAGCTTATTTAGGTATAGTCCCAACATTGAGCTCGATTTGATATAAATAAAAAGAGTTTCAATTTATACACATTTATATTTTGATAAAAATCAATGTTTTTTAAAATAAATATGAAAAATATTAAAATTATAAAGTAGTCAAAAATCTCCTCATTTCATTATAAAAAACTTAATAAACCAAGTTTTAAGGGGGAGAGGCACGCCAGCAGAGAACCTAGCGGAAAAATGCGAAGCTTGCAATTTGAGATTTTTTTTGATAATTTACAATTTCAACTGTATTAATTCTTTTATATGTATCTGAAAACATCGTTTAGATTTTTGACTAATTCATCGTTTTAATATTTTTTATATTTATTTTAAAAAACATCGATTTTTATAAAAATATAAATGTGTATAACTTGAAATCCTTTTTATTTATATCTAATCGAGCTCTAATCGAGCTTTAATATTGGGACCATACCTAAAATAAAATTTGATATAAATAAAAAGTCGTTTCAATAGTTTATTTTTTGGAGTTGAATATAATATTATTCGCATTGGTAAGTATTTATAAGGACTCGTGCACATTCTCCAATCGGGCCTTGCATTTACTTAGCCCGAACCTGCTCGGAATGGTATAAAAACATTGATGACATTATTTTGTTTAAATTATTAAATACTTATTCGTACTGTTGAATTCGACGACATACAATGAAGTTAATGACATAGTAATAATAAAATATTAATTTTTAAAATACTGCCATCTATCAAAGTCAATGAAAAATAAAATCTATTTTATATGATTCTTTAGAAAGATCAACAACAAAAATATTTTGGCGCAGTATTCGAAACCTGGTCGGTCCAGTTCAAATTTCTACCATTGTTTTATGTAAATACTATATTTTTCAGTGTAATAGATAACTAAGAAATGTTTTGAGAGATTATAAATATGACATATTTTTTAAATGATTGAGGTCACAATACTATCTCATTTATCTTAATATATCAGGTCAAATAATAAGAAGCACCCGGTTATCATATTATGAATTTCATTTTGATGTTAATATAATTTTATAATGTAGACATATAGCAATAATTTACTTTTAAAAGTATTTTGATCAATGAATATTGAATGAATATATTACAATTTTAAAAAAAACCCTCGAATACCGGTGTTTCTTTTTACAAAGCACAACCTTGAGAAGATCTTATGGGCCTCTACTGTTTGTATGAACAGACTTTTATTTTACGAGGAATGGATGTTAGCCACATGCTCAACTTATTAGATTCATTTTCTCACTCCAAACACACCTTAAAAACAATGTGTGTATTTTTAAGACCCAGGATTCGAACCTGGGACTTTATAAGCCAACGCGTTAGCCGCTCAGCCATCCTATTTACTTACCTCACCATTTTATATGTATAGTCAAAAACCTTTTCTATACATTAGAGAAAACCATAACCACAAAATAATATGTGATCCTTCAAAAAATTATATTTTTTAACTCTTTTTAAATAATTGTTAGTTATCTTCGACTTTAAATATATAATATATTTATTTTTAATGTTTTCAGATACATGTTTATTAATTAATAAACATGTACATATCTGAATTAATTAATAATTTATTTTAAAATGTAATTATTAATCAAATTCGTGACGTGTTTTCCATTAGATGCCACTTGTCGGTAGAATATTTACCTTATATTATAGTGTTATTCTGCCGCGATGTCAAATGGGTATTTGAGGTTGAATGTACATAATTTCATCGCAACCCATAAACGTAGCTACTTAGATACACCCAATATATTATAACAACTAAATATTTTTATTTTTAGGTCATAATATTATAGTTTTTGGTATAATTAAAAATAATAATGTAACAAAACATAAACAATTTCGTATCGCATAAGTCTTTTCGGGTCAGACGTTAAAAAATTATTTATATAATAAAAAAGCCAAACACAAATACTTATTGTATAGACCCCAATAATATTATTAAAATACTCAATTTCTTTTTGATTTTGATACCATTGTAGGTCAGAGTTTATCAAATTAAGAATAAAGTTTATATTATTCAATATCGTCATCTTTCTTTGAGTGATCTCTATTAGAAATTGCTTGATAATGACGTCAATTATTCCATACCGAACTTAGTAAAGTCTTTATATTCATGAGATACTGTCTGTACTTGATTTTTTGACCAGTCTAATATTGTCACTGTTCTGGCAGAAGACACTAATTCGAAAAAATTACATATTGAGTTAGTTATACCAAAATGTTCCTTATTTCAAACTTTACCGTCTGGAAACCTTTTTAACAAATAAACAGTCTTTATTTTAAAGTCATCCTTTTTACGATTACTTAATAAACTCACATGATAGACCATTTCAAACATTTTAAAAACTTCAAAGTCAAATTACTCAAAACTAGTATTCTCCAGTTAGTGTGTTCTGCCAGAACAGAGACGATATTATAAAAACATTTTTTTTAATAAAAAAGTTATATATGGATGTACTCTATTATCATAAGTTACATAGTTAGCAATCTAGGTATATTATGTACGCTGCTTGAATAGTGGGATACTTTCCGGGAAATGGTAGGAAACTGGTATTGTCACGATTTGAGCGGTATGTAATTAACTTGCATAATGGGCACTTAATTTGTCAATTCAGGTTCGACCAAACATATTTTTTTATACTAAATAACATAAAAGTACGTTTATATGATATTTTGTATGATAATGAATTGTTTTTGTTAACTTGTTGGCCGAGATCACAACATAATCTCTCGGCCCCAAAGGAGCCCGGGAAAGCAACTCCTTTTTTAGAGCATCTTGCTAAAAACGCGACAATTTCAAATAAAATCAAAGTTTGGTATATCACTTAAAATTACAATAATACCTCAATTTATATGTGTTATTGATATTATATTACGATCGTAATAAAAATATATTTTACAATTCATTTATTTATATTATTATCATTGTAATTGCAAAATTAATGATTTTCCCATAAAATGATGGAAAAACATAAACTCTGCTTTTTTTCAAATTATTATTATTAACAATTATTGTTATAATATATAGAATTTTATAATCTCAAGCATTGATATGTTATCTTAATAATCTTTCATTATTTATTTCTTGAAATAAAATTTGCACAGTGATTAAGTAAGGAAATCATTTATAATAATAAACCTTGTAAAGGCGCACAGTGTATGAATAGGTACATACTAAATTATATTTAAAACCCAGTTTTATTTATATGTTTGTACGGGGCCGGATTTACGGTTTTCGTATGGTAGGGCCCCAAAAATAACTTCTTAAAGTACCAAATTAAAAAAGAAAAACATATATATACATATAATTGGCATCTCTCTTGCTTCTTTGTTCGATTATTACGTATTATTTTATTCAAATTTATTTATTTCATCAAAATACTTTTGACATTCGAGCAAATAAACTAAATCGATATTTGCCAATAGTGTTATATACTTAAATATTATTTAAATCATAATAATATGAGAAATTTTGATTCAATTTTTTGGAAACCCACAATGTCCTTGTCTCCTAGGGGGTAGGACCTTGGGATATAGCCCTATTTAGCCCTATGGTAAATGCATCCCTATGTAAATTATTTTGAATACTAAATAAATATCCACCTACTGTATTATAAAAAATACTTTTACGTTTTATAACATTTTTATTTATTTTTTGATAATTGGCAACAAGGGTCGGTAGCAACCTTTTTAGACTTATGGGCCACATTCATGTAAGTAATTGTTTTGTAATTTAATTAAAAAATATTGTGGACTTCTTCAAGGACGAGCAGTTCTTTGATATAAATAAATAAGTATACCTACCTAATTAGTTAATATTTTCTTACTTAACCTGACGTCTACGTACCAAAGTTATATATTATTAAATAATAAAACAATCAATGACATATGCCTTATGGATACCATAACAACGTATGAAAATGATTTAAGAATGTGCACATAAGAAAATATTGTCAAAAAGATTTATGAGTGTATATGACTTTACCCTAAAATTCATTCTCATTGAATATATATATAACATAAGATTAGTTTAAACACCAGTCCGTAGTTAAGAGGTTGTTTAAATCGTCGCAGTATTTATAATATTATAATAATTATAAAAAAGTATATGCGTATTCGTCTAAATACTCTTAATCAAATAGGCACCGTAATAATTGTATTTTGTGTGATCTGTGGATAGCTCTGCTATTAAATCGTGTTATTTTTGTCATGCCATAATTTTTCTTTTAATGGTTGAGTATTGAGACTATTTTATTAACAGTGTATTTTTGATTAAATGTAAGTACGCCCACGGTGGCCGCGCGGCATAAGCGTTGGACTACAAAGCCGTGGGTCCCAGGTTCGAATCCTGGGTCTGGCAAGTACAAAAATTGTTTTTCAATTTGTGTGTGTCAGGGTATGGACCTAATAGGTTGAGCAAGTGGCTGACATCCATTTCTCGTAAAAAACAAAATCTGTCAATACAAACCTCCACTCTGTGGAGGCCCATATGATCCTATCAGGATCGGGCATGGTCGGAAGGTGTATATTTAATAAATAATATGGAAAATTATTTTGTTTACATATTGTAGAATAATAGCATATAAAAATGGCGTGAAAATAATAAATCTGTGTATTGCCAATGTGTCATAAATATCAACCAAATAGGACCTCAGACTCTAGCGATTTGGGTAAGTATCTAACTTATAGTAAGTATATTATTATTTATAAGCTTTTTATATAAAAATTTAAATATGTATATTTTAGTGGTATCTATATATTATAAGTTAGTTAGTAGGTAATGTAAAGTAAACACATTTCTTAAATATTGGAGTCATGAAAGGGTGATAAAATTGGGACGGCATTTTGTCTTGTGACGTCACTTCTCTTAGAGTAGAATAATGCAATTGTGCATTTTAATAATTTAAAAATAGAATAACCACCATTTTTCGGGACATTAAATAAAAAAATATATATTTTTGGTAATTGTCCCGCAGATGCCGTCATAAGCTTTTACATTTTTTTTACTGAAAACAGTTTATTCCATGTAGACAATTATAATAAATACCTTTTTCTGTCAGCGCATAGGCTTTTCGATCCAATAATTTATTTTTGATTAAAAATTTGAAATTTTCATACATTTTGATGCATCATCACAAACCAAGATTATATGAGGTAATATTAGGTTTGGGTAGATTAGGCTAGGTTGGGTTTCGTTTGATCTAAAAAGAAAGTTATAAAATCTCATGACGACATCTGCGGCATATTTACTATATATTTTAACCTCTTACTTTAAATTGTCTGTATAAATAGTAATTTATTATTGTATAATATTAAAATGAATATTTTCACTAATTACAATTTTTAATTAACTGTATGTTATCATTATAAATGTCACTTATTCACTTTTCTTTGATTTTGAAGCTGATATTTTCTCTTTTTTTGCACTTCCATTTTTTCCGGTATCACAACAAAATAGACAGACCATTTTTCCAATAATATAATACATAGAAAAAAGAATTAAAGCCAAAACACCTATCACGTCTAGCATTAAATAACGATAAAGTGGAAGATCAGCTAAAACTGGCCGAAGGTGCTCTCCTCCATATTGGGCGACATGTTCTATCCAGAACACTGCAGTCTCCAATGGTGTCTGAGGCCTATGTCTCCATATACCTGACATTTGTTTGGCTCTAGCTTGCATTCTGGAATAAATTAAAAGTATTTTTTAATCAACTGAAGGTAGGTATTTGATGGAATTTGAATTTAAATCCATTAGAATTGTTGGTACAAGTCGGTTTACAAGAAGGCAGGTGGGAACAGCGCTAATTTTCATAGCCGATTTTAGCAAAATTCAAGAATTCAAGAATGAAAACCTAACCTAACCTAACTTAACCTAATCTATCTAACAATTAATAATCCAGTTAATCGGCTATTTTCATTTTTTTTTTGCCTTTGTCTTCATATTAACCAACAAGAACCGAATCGTTTTTAAAGATTTAAATAATTAGAATAATATCGCCTTCACACATGCATAGATTTACTTCTACCATTAATGTAAAATAAACTAACGCGATAACAACTTTACTGTTTACACATAAAAGTGCTGACTGTCTCGCCAATTGCATTCTTCAAGCGTTAGTGAGACACGTGCTTGCCATTGTATGGTGCTATTTGACAGGTTGTGAAAACGTCAAAATGCTCTGCGCGATGTAGTTCGTATTTTTTTCCGACAGGTTTTGCAAGTTGCTACAATTGCGTAAAAAAATCTAATTAAAGTCGTTAAACTTTTTTGATTCATGCATGCAGTCTTGCAATATACACGATAATATGACGTGTTTATATTAGCATTATATCGTTGTGATCGCGATAATACGTACTGCCGCTAGTAAATCCATGCACGTGCAAACGGGATGTTATATATTATATTATGTTTGCACATATTATATACCGCAACTTATTCAGCGTTTTTATTCGCTGTTCACATTTTGCTATAGTTATTTAAACACATTTTCTATGTTTACAATATACGCATTTCGTTGAGTAGATAGATATGAAAGCAGACCATGCTGTTTCTGGTCACACCTAAGGTAGAAATACAACATTGAACCTTGTATTATGAAAGCCTTAAAAGAGTATCAACATAGCCTTCTTCTTTTTATTACGGAGTCCAGTAAGAACACTCAATAACATCGGCAGGGTACATACACTCTAAAGTATTTTATGTTGTGATTGTGAATCATAAATATGTTGTACAAAAGTAGTATGCCAAAATTAATGTAGATAAAAAAATGACCTAAATATATTATAATATCACTAAATAACATCGGTACATGTTGATATGGCTTTGTCCAATTAGTGTGGTATTTGATGCAAGAAGACTAGCGAGCTACAAATATTGTTGGAGGCATCGTATGGTGTCCAAATCGTCCACTTAAGGGGAAAGTGTGGGTATTTCAATCATTTAAAAAAAATACGATTACAACTTTTATTCTATCAATTTTACAAGGCAAACTATTAATATTTCATTTAAAAACCATTGAATATTAAGTACCTAAATTTTACTAACAAAAAATATTTTTATAATTAACTATTTTTTTATTCAACGAATAATCCACAAGACTTAATAATCTAATATTCTAAGTATTGAAATTACATAATTTTTAAAACACTTCTAAGAAAATGTATTATAACCAATAGAAAAAATCTTTTTGAAAAATTATGTAAGTATCTATGTTCAATACTTAGAATTTTACATTATTCGTTCAATAAAAAAATTGTTTATTAAAAATTATTAGCAAGTTCAAGTAAGTTACAACAGAAAATATCTTGGAGTAATCCGTAACGTCGGTTGGTAATCGAAGTAATACCTACTTTGATTTAAAGTACAAAAGCCAATTTTGAAAATCGCTTCAGAGAGTATTATAAGAGCCATTAGTTAAAATTGGTCGCAATTAAGTTCGGCGCCTGTAGCTTTGTGGTCAACGTCTACGGGCGTGAAACCCAAGAGATGCAGGTTCGATTCCTGTGGGGTGTCTTACTTTTTTCAAAAAGATTTTTTCTATTATTTATAATACATTTTCTCAGAAGTGTTTTAAAAATTATGTATGTTCAAAAAACATTTAGTTATTGGAAATATACCTACTGATCTTCCAAAAGAATATTGTTTTATAAGTACTATATTTTATTGAATATACATTTTACTTTACAAAAATTACTCTACATTATTTTTGTATGCTAGTAAAGCTTCTTCTTAAAACATATCACAGTATTATGTACTCACTTGACGCTCAACGTCTCTTTCAAAGCTCGAACGACGCTCTCCTTAGTAATGTCGTCAAAGCTCAGCACCGTACCCACCCCACTGTCCCTCGCAGAGGCTGCATTGGAGAACTGATCCCCGTAAATTGGAACTGTCATCACTGGTACTCCGCTGTAGACCGCCTCGGTGAGCCCTAGCATGCCCCCATGGGTGATGAAGGCCTTTACGTTTCTGTGTTCTGCAAGCCACAATATGACGAGATAATAATATATGCAAGCTTAGATAACGTAACAGTACATACGTGACAAAAAATCTACAATATATTATCCAAGTTATATTTTTTTTAAATGAACTACAAAATAAGGGATGGTAAAAATATTACACGCATGTCACTATGTCATAATATGAAGACCATTTTGGTGTAACACGCGGACAAAGTTTACTTATATTGAATATTCATAATTTTGAAAGCACTTCTGAGAAAATATATTATAACCAATATAAAAAATCTTTTTTGAAAAAGTAAGATGCCTCGCAGGAATCGAACCTGCATCTCTCGGATTTCGCACCAATGCACATAGACCACTTTGCTAAAGGCGCCATAGCTAATTGCGACAAACTTTAACTAATGTCTTTTAATACTCTCTGAAGCGCTTTCCAAATTGAGCTACTAGTATTAAGAGCCATTAGTTAAAGTTTGTCGCAATTAAGTATGGTGCCTTTAGCATAGTGGTCTATGTGCATGGGCGCGAAACCCGAGAGATGCAGGTGAGATTTCTGCAGGGTCTATTACTTTTTCAAAAAAAGTTTTTTTTATTGGTTATAATGTATTTCCTTAGAAGTGTTTTCAAAATTATGTATGTTCAATAATTGGAATATTACATTCTTAAATCTTGTAAATTATTATTATGAATAAAAAAATAATTAATTAAAAATTTATATGTTGTATACAGAAGACAAGTAGTTTTTATTATTAACTATTATTAAAAAATACAATTTTCAGGTAACCTTGTTAAACAGTTAAATTGAAAAAAAATTGTAGGATTATCTTATATCTTACAAACCACCGCTTTGTAGCAGCACCGCAGGACGATCTTCAGTTATAAACAATGAATAAATAAATTAATATCAAGAAAGTTTCAATAATAATTATTAATGTAGTGGAGGTATATGAATATAAACGTTGCTCTAAGAATGTCAAAAGGAATCCGATTAGCTAAGGGCAAACGTTGCTCAGAGTAATCTGTCAATCGTTACGACCATACCGGTTTGCCGAGCACTCGATGGATACAGGACACAACTTTGACTTTGAAACCAAGATATTGAGTCGGAATAAAGAATATTTCGCACGATTGGTAAAGGAAGCCATTGAAACCCATAGAAACCCTGAAAATATTAATAGGGATGATGGATTACGGTTAAAAACGTCATGGTTTCATGGTACATTCGTATACCTCCACTACACTTTCATCATAAAACATATCATCTCTTGATAATGGCCTCTGGAACGAGCCCGAAACGTCGAGTGAAGAAAGAAGAAGGACACACGGTGGAAACCCAAAAATCTACTACGATAATAATTCACTAGATTGTAAAAGAATATCGTTGTGCAGCAGTTGGTTTATGAATAATTATATATGGTAAATATAGGTATTTTTTAGATGATTTATAATAAATCATTATGTGAAACATAATTATGTATTTTCGTTTTTATATTTTATCATCTGACACGCGACTATTTTTTGGGATATTTAGGGTGTTTGAATATAACCTGACACACTTGTAGAAGTAGGCTCACCATCCGTGTACTAAACTATATTTTTTTTAAGTATTAGTTAGCAATTAATATAATTAATATAATTTAATTTGAGACATATATTTTTAAATGCCGGTTTATCCACAATTCATTATTACATACATCAATCGGTTTTTTATCATAAAGTATTTCAATACTTTTTCGTAGGTTCTTGGCGAGTTTGGATTTGGATTAAAGAAGATTTTCTACATAATTAAGTTTATAAATACCTAAATTGTCTTCAATATGACAATAATTTTTCAATCAATTAATTTTAGTCTAGCACAATGTTACGGAAGATCAACTTCTTACAATTCCTATGATACGTTTAATATGGCACCTTATATTATTAAATGACACATTTTTTTTACCTCGATTTGAAAATAACTGTTCCATAAAACCTAGTTTATCTCTCAAGTTAAAAATATACGATTATGTGATGAAGATCTAATAATTTTTTGTATGTATGTAATTTATTAAGTATACCTACTATATATTATTATATATGTCTATACGTGTTTGCGAAAAATATATCATATTTCTATATTATAAAAACTGTTACGAATCGAAGATTTCTTACGCAACACATCGTATTGTGGCAGCCATGGCATCAATTTGACATTTTCCGGCGCCCCTTCCATAGTTTCGTTTTCCCATTTCCACAGAATCGTTTGAGGAAATTCCGCAAAAGCCTCCTTGAAGGCTTTCAACTTATCGGCCGGCCATGACGTCGCTCTCAATACTGAGCCCATACTGAAGACAATAACGCCATCTTCGGATTGGTCGAGGAATTTCGACAAATTCTGAAAATAAATACATTGTTTTTGACTTTATTCCAATTCTACTGTTTTTGGATTATGTTGATTTCAAAATAAATAATAATATTACCAACCATATTTAGATAAGTACCTATATTTGTTATTATGAAACTCTGGGATTCCGCTCGATTATTATTGATCGCTAATATCCCATTTTCACGTGCATGGATTTACTGTTGACAGTAATTATTATTGAGAAATTGTATGGGTAAACATGTATTACCCTGCAGTTGCAAGCTTGCATGCGTGAATTAAACAAATTTGGAAGCTTCTGAATTTTCATACGACATTAGGATTTTTTTCGATCTACGCCTGCGCAGTAGAACGATAATGGCAAACCTTCCGGCAAAAAAACTAACTATACTCATTTTGAGGTTAACCGATTTTCACTACCTGTCAAATAGTACCATAAAATGACAACACCGCGTCTCGCTTACTCGTGAATAATGAGAGTGGAGAGGCAGTCAGCACTTAACCCATAGCTTACGGGCCGCACACAATTGTGTTTTTGCTAATTACTTTTCAAATGCAAATTAACACGTTAATTACAAAATTAATTAAAAGTGCCCGTAAGTTAAGTACGCACTATTGCTACCAGTAAATCCATGCACGTGTACAGGCGCTGTAAGTTCGGGAATAGATTGATTAATTTTAGGATTAGGTTCTATATGATTTTCATCTCAAATAAACAAATCTGTTAAAAAATGTATGAATACAAAGATTTTTTTAAACCCTTATTCTTCAGAGATATAGCCTAAATGTGTGAAATTGAAGTAACAATAGGACACCTGGTTACTAATTAAATTAGCCACACGCGACTTAACGTTGAATGATAATTTGAAGAGAATCAACTTCATACTTTTTCTACTATGACATTCCACTATAATTTCAGATCTACCCAATTAGTTAATTACTTAAATGATTCTATGTGCAGATTAATTGTAAAAAATAATTCTTGAAAACATAAGCTTATAGAAATGCATAGTATATAAATTCAATTTCAATTTGACATTGCTCAAATATTGCCTTATCAAAGCAAGCATTTGAATACGTATATTATACTACACCTGTGGAAATATACTATCTCGTCAATTTTAAGTAGCCAGCCAAAACCAATATATTGACTATTATTTTTAAGATGAATAATAACGTAAAATATCAGGAACTCAATATGTAGGTGATGTAACCAAAGCAATATGTTACACTTGTTACAAAAATGCAATTACACGTACAATAATTCAATTCAAATATCGAAATAGCCTTCAAATTTCCTAATATACAAGGTCTTTATATAAATACAATTTTCATACGTACATAACTCTTGAATCCTGATGTCAAATATTTATATCTGTCAATAATGTCAAATATCAACAATAGTACTTAGGAAATAATACCCACCCATTTCCAATATTTATTTATTTATTTAAGAATACAAAATATTGTGGACATAACAAATCTAAATTCAAGACGTACACAACATGAGATTTACATTATAAGTCAAACATTACCCTCACAAGAGTGAAGAGAATATAGAAAAAGAAATATATATAAACCATTTTTCTTTAATAATTATTACGAGTGTACTAAACTTATGAAGGTTTACTTTTGATATAAGATTTGTTTTCTTTCCGTATTCAACATAATGTGTTTTTAAATATCTGTACAATAAATACACAAATTGCTACTTAATTATTTTTCGACGTCAAATATTTTATAATAAATACACTTTTTCAAATATATTATCTAAAAAATGACAGTGCTTGAAAACGGTGTGTGTACTTATGTACGCGCGTTAGAAGTTATACTTCTTTGGCGTAACAAAACTTGTGATAAACTAGATTCTTTGACTAGCCCTTAAAAATCTTATTAAATTACACACTCAAGAAAAGCAGCCGCTTATTGGAACGCCGTTGGTTTATTTATACACTTTAACTGACGTTTAATCTTTTGTTTACGTAAGGAATTGCAAATGGCCGACATTAATAAATTCACTGCCTAGGCTACGGATCAATTCTAAACTATAATATTATACTGTATAATAATCGTCACGATTGCAGTATCATACTGTGGCGTAAAGTAGTGCGTTCGGCTGATAACCGAACAATCAATGGTTCGAATCCAATCGAGTGCGTTTTTTTTCGTGTGAAAAAATAAATTATGTGTTACATGTCACACGCCAAAAATACACTCTGACTAATTTCCCAAACGCGCCAAAATAAGTATAACTTCAAAAACTAAAATCATGCATATTTTGTATTTTAAAAATCTTGGATGACAATAAACATACATCAAATAGTATTCGAAAATAAAATAATAATATTTCGCTTACCGAGCGAGCGTTATATCCATACACCTAAATGTACTTCAAGTAGGTAGTTTTTGATACCTACGTAGCTAAGGATTTTTTTTAAATTTAGTGAACATTATAATTATGACCATGATTATAATTATTGCTGTTTTATTCAGAACAAGGATCTAATTATGACTATTGGCTGACAAGAATCACTCATATAATTTGTGTGAATATTAGCTATGTAAATCTCTCGGCCAGTGAGGTCACAACATAATGGTATATATATGTGAATACGTGTATTAATTAAGGCGCTAAGTACCAAAAACATAAAATCTGACATTTTTATAGAAAAATGTTCTACATACCAACGCCAATAACTTCAACTAGAGTCTAAGTGCCTCGAGCAAGTCAAAAAAATACAGCAAAATAATTAAACCTGTCGACGTTGTAAATCCGTTGGCGTGTTTTATTTATAATGGTGTAAGCAGCACTACAGTGGTCAACGGCATTCAATATAAAATAGCTGACGATGGTGTGTTGACACTTGCAAGTTCTTAATACCTAAAATTATAGAAGCTGCCGTGATTGATTCACACTGTAAAACTACATTTTTCAAAAGGTCTGCTTCATGAAAATTTACTGCAATGACTCGGTATTTTGTAACTACAGGCAATACTACTTTTTGGTACTTAGAGCCTTATTTAATACACGTATTCGTGTGATGTTGTCAAAGTCTGAGTGTTTGTGATTGTTTCACTCTTATTACTAACTAGACTATTAGTATTGGGCCTAATGGTCTGTAGTATTAAAAATAAATTTAAAAATAGCAAAAATGGATATTAACTTACATTTCTTTTCAGATTAGTTTTGTTACTTCGACCAATATGAATGCCTCCAATTTCTATCAGGTTGGCAGCAATAGGTACTGATCCAGTCAGTGGAAAATACGTATTCGCCAGCATCAGACTCATATTCCTCGCAATGGCTTCCAAAGCCGGAAGATCATCTCCATACAACTCCGCCATCATTTGACGCTCAGGCAATTGTGAAAACCAGTAATAGATCAGCTTATACCAATTATTAACAACAAAGGTTTCGGCGGACTGTAGAAAATTGGGCGATTTTCCATGCCCTAAGTAATGTCCAGGAATATATGAAGGGTGATCTATTAATCCTAGCCTGTCAGTTGACCACGACATCAGTTTATGAGATGTAAGTCCAATGAACGGCGCCTTTACCTTATGGACTATACCCAGACCACAATCACTATTAAACTGTTCAACCAATATAACATCATAATCCCCTTCTTTTATCGCTTGTACTTCTTTATTTCCGAGCATATCTTTACAAGTTACCGATCCCATATTAAATAAATCCATTGGCATTAATATATGTCTGAGAAATTTGCTGGTTCCGGGAGGACACGTGACGTCGCTGAATGTTAAAAATGACGTCTCGTAGTGACGAGTACTCATAACTATCTCTTTGTAGTTTTTAGGTGGATTCTCTAAAGGGTAATTAGTTATTACTGTAACTTCGTGGCCTTTTTGAGATAACTCTATCATTATTGGGTCGAATGCATATGCATGACTCTTACACATATGAGGAAAAACTCCTAGAATTCTATACGTTGATGCACACTCCAGTCCCACACACACTATTAACACACTTAATAAAAATCTTGCCATTTTTAAGAATTTATTTAAATATCATTATATGGATTATTTATGACGTCTTTTTCTTAGAATCAGTTCAGTTTTTTATGCCACTCGATATTATATTTAATCGATTATTAACAATTTTGTTTTATTTTTTTTGTTATACACATTAATAATAGTCTTTATACAGTTTCAAAATAATTAAAAAAAACTTGTACACTAAAAATTAAACTGCAAACAACATTAACATAATATGCAAAATACGTTGATTAGACAGTTAGGAACCATTTAACTACGTATTAGTTATTATATCTTGTTTGACACTGTTTTTGAGTATCATTAAAGAATAATATCATGTATTAACGATACATATGTATTAGTGTACGTATGTCAGAGTTATCTTGTAAATTTATTTTAGCACGAGTATTTAATTGCAGTATTAAATTTCATATGAAATAAAATACTTGCATTTTTTTTTTGAAATGTCTTAAATATCTGTCTCACTTGCAAATTTTCTAATTTGGTCAAAATACAGTAACCACTGACAGAAGTTGTTCAAACCTATGTGAAATTTATTATATTGGGCATATAAGTAGGTACGTATTAAAACAATAAGACTTTTTTGCGAAAAAGCTAAAAGTACCTACTTTAATTTTAAACTAAAAAAAAGATTTTAAGCCCTAAATGAATAATTTTTTTTCTTCCTGACAATACAACCCCGTGTGGGTCTTGGCCTTATCCATCAATCATCTGCCTCTATCCAGGTCTGTCTAAAGCCGTTTCCCTTCAGTTTAAGACGCCCATTTTTTTAAAACCCAACTCGACACTATCCCTCTATCTGTCCCATATCCAATATAGGGCATACCAAAATATGATGTACACCATGTTTAAATGGAAATATTACCAAATCAATTTACACCGACCCTGGAACAAAAGGCAGAACGATCTGTCATGAACTTTCAAAAGTTAATAAAGATCTTTATATTTTGAGACTTTTGCAGAGTGAAACTTATCTAGAAGAGAACCTACAGACTCCATTTCATCAACAAAATTGCACTTTTTGGTACGGTTTACACGCTAGTGGCATCATCGGACCTTATTTCTTCAAAAATGACTAGAGCTCGCGTTACGGTCAATGGAAATCATTACCAGACCATGATCATTTTTTAAATATAGATGACAATGATCCGGATAAGATGTGGTTTCAACAGGAGTGCGCTAGATACGGGCGACCGTTAACATCGACTTATTTCTTATGTATTATAGTTAATTTCGTGAAATGGACCCGTAAATTGGCCTACAAAGTCATACGTTCTGACAACTCTGGATTATGTTCTATAGAGCTACGTAAACTCACTGGATTATGTTGATAAATCAGTAACATAACGCCTTAGAAGTTAACAATGTTTGTGTTATTCGTGATAGTGCTCCAGCGCAACTATTTTATACACAAAACTGCTATCGGTCGCTATCGGCAGCTATCGAGGATAGTTTTGCATCAAAATATTAATACTTATTGTAACAATTACAATAAGTTAGTTGTAATTGTTACAATAAGTGCTATGTTTTAATAGCACCTCTCTTAGGTGTGCTAAATTTTAGAGCGAGATAGACAGTTTTGACTGTTTAGACGGCTAACTTATTGTAACAATTATACGATACAAACATATGAAAAACTACCCTTGATAACTGCCGGTAGCAGTCTTGTGTATAGAATAGATGCGTTGTGGTGCTAGAAAAATTCCTACACAATCTGATGTCGTCAAGAACAGCCGCGGTGGTCATTTATGCCCCAAATCATTTCCAAATATTAAAGCCAAATAAATTTGTAATTTTTTATAGTTTGAAATTCAATCGAGTTTTAAAATACACCCATAACTAGACCTATTTTTGTGTAAATATTTCGCTTCGACTAGTACTCCATTAAAGCAGCAATATTCAATTAATCATCTTCCATTTAAGTAATTTTGACCTATTGAGCTAACTTTGACCCACACTATTTACTGATTATTTAGTAGTACATAAATAATCACTAATCCTCGATATAATAATTATATTTCATTATTTATTTATCATACAACGACTTACGCATTGATGAAAAATCTTCTAATTCATTGATAATATCGGATGTGGTTAACCGTTTTTTTTTTTTAGAAATTATAATATAAATATAATATGACGTTGGGCTTAATTTATCAATAATATGATTAATAGGTAAGAATAAATAACAACATTATATAAATACCGAAGATTGATAAGTTTATTGTAATCTCTCACGTAATTGTGGTTTGTAACTCAATATGCATTTAGGCTCATTCTACCGAGCGCATTATAACTACACTTATTGTTAAATTTAATCTAAAAGTACCGCCTGCGTATATTATTTCCACAAAGTATCCAACCGTAATATTATTCACCCACGCGCGATGGATAAGTAGCAAAGTATCCTCATATGAATTCTTGGATTACGGGTTCCAATCCCCCATCGGATTCAGAGCTTTGGCATATATTATTTTGAACAATGATTTGAGTTAATACATCTTCAAACGCCGCGAATTATGCACGGCCACTTTCATTTCGCTATAAACGTGTCAGAAAACTGTCTGAAACGTAGCTGCACGAGACTGATGTAGCAACTATTCACCTCGAAAACTTAACTTGCTCTGACGGCATTTATCTTTCGTGACATGAATTTAACTATCCTCTGTACCCGTATAGCTATTGAAATTCTATCGCAACTGAGTAATCAGGAGTTGAAAGTGATGAATCTTAGGAGGGATCGAAATTATTCCGTCCTCCATACGAAGCAGCAAACTTTGCAAACTCCTCGAAGTTGGCCTTGGTCGATATCAAGTCGACGTAACCAATCGGGCCCGGACGCACCCTGGCAAACAACTTCTCTCGGTCGGATCCTATCAGTGGACAGTCCCAGAGGATGTGCTCCATGTCTTGATAGTCGTGCCCGCATTTGCATTATTTTGAACAATTATTGACTATTATCCATTTTCCGTAAAAAAAAAAAAAAAAAACTGTTACATATTGAATTGTGCAATAAAAAATTATCACAGTGTGCGAACGCAAGTTACAAAATTTACTTTATTTTAGGATTAACAAATTAGTACTATAAATTTTAAAATGTCATTGCATTTCCATTTTTTTTGATACCCACCAAAATTGAAATTTGCGTTCAATATTGTTTGGCAAATCATCATAGAAAGATACGTAGGTACACAGTAAAGTTGTACAGCATATACAAATCTATTCGAGTTACGTTTCGGGTATTACGTGAAATGTATTGTTAAAATAATCGACCTACTGAACTTACTATGTATTCGTAATTAATTTGGAAAATTCGAGTTAAATATAAAGTATATTATGTTTTATAACTTTTGCATTTTTTTTTTGACTTTTTTACTATACTGATACGCCTCTTTGGCTGATTACTAATAATAATTATTAAGATAATTGGCTGGTTAATATAATATGTAGGACACTAAGAAAATAAATATATAATAATATCTACATGTAAAAAAATATTTTTAGAATATATTACTCATTTTCATATTAAATCCGGAGTGCATAGTTATGAAGAAGCAACTCTAATGTGTGTAATGTTAAGAATCCAATCCATCAAAAACGTAAACGTACTGCTGAAAATATCAATGTTGTGAATCAAAGTGTGGATTAAAATCCAGAACAATCAATTACACGTCGTTTTCAAGAACTTGTACTTTCTTATGACACTACATGGAATATTCTTCGTAAAGAAGGCATACAAAATACAGTTATCACGTCAAGAACACCGAATGACTATTTTGTCAGTAGAAATGTTGCTGATATAATATATTTGATAACCCATTAAATTAATGATTATTAATTTTAAATGTTTAATTTTCACATACTTCTACATTACAACTTGTCTAGATGTCTAGACAAAAAATATTATGAATGCCTAAATAATTATTTTACCATATTTTTATTAGCTCGTATTCTTGTTTGTCCCGTGCAAATTTTTTCTTAATTATCCAAGATTTTTAGATAACTTCCCGACTAGCTAGATATTTGAAACTTTTAGAATATATCAGAACACGACGGGAATGCATTTTTTTCATACTTTTGGCCATCTTTACGCAGAATTAAATTCATTTTCAGTTAATTCTGTTTTGTATGTTTCGGAAAAATTTCATTGAAAGTAATATTTACTACTCACTATTATTGGTTGCTAAGTGGGTCCTAGCAACTAAATTAATAATATATACGTGCGTTACTATGGAAATCAATATGAAATGTCAAAATGACATTTCAGTATTCTATTTTTATTAATTCATAAAATTGTCAAGTTTATATGATTCAACATAAAATTTAAAAACGTGGTATATAAAAAGTTTATTTAATCTTGTAATTATTTTTAAATGCGAGTTTCTTATATTGTGTCCGTTACTAATTTATTTTTGTTCTTTTTTAAAATTGTTATCACAGGTGTATGTAGTTTTCGATGAGAATTACGATAGACATTATTAAATTATAATTAAATAAATAATAAAAAAAATATCAATAGGTTTAAGTCTTTGACATTCAAAAATCTACTCCGCCATAATACAAAACTCCGCACGTATTATTTTAATTCAATCTTAAAATTCGACTAACTAAATTGAACTGAAAATTTTATAAAAACTGGTAGGTACTTATATATTTTTTAATTTTATATTTCTCTATTAAACTTGTAAAACTAATTAAAAACCATTTTAATAGATCATTGATTTATTAATGGTATTCACCCTTTTATTAGACGTACATTATATTCACAAAAAATTGAGCCGTTTTTTACTAGTTGTGTAGATATTTTTGATTTAATATTAATTCACAATATTTTAAATATGAAATTAAAACACACAATATTAATTTACACTTCACATATTTTTATGATGATTACAGCTGTTAATTTAATTTTTGTCACTGTTTGTTTTAATTCACGTTATTTATTTTAAGCTGACATGTGCTGATATTACCTCCTGCACCGCTAAAAAACGACTAAGAATCGAAATTAATCTATTACAATTCAAAATAGCAAGTATAACATATTACTTCAATACATTTCTTCGTATCTGATACTGCGTTGTGAAATCAGGGACGCAAACATTATTGCTAACATCTAAAAAAATATTTAGATTACTTTGCATCTTGGTAGAACAATAGCCCTAATTTAGAGGCAAGTACTTAATAACTCAAGTTTTTTTAATGAATTTTTATTTTTGAAATTATTTTGGGAGCCAGCTTTTAACACCAGATATCGCAACAGAAACTTCTCAAAAATAACCTACTTGCAACAATATGGAGTGAATCTCCGGTTGAGAAACGCGTGCCTGTAAATCGAGCAAATGACATAATCTTTATCTACTTACACTTTTTTAACTGTTGGGCGTGATGGCCACTTGTAGTAAGTACTACAATATTATATTTTTTTTTTCGACCATGTCCGATCCTGATAGAATCATATGGGCCTCCACAGAGTGGAGGTTTGTATTGACAGATTTTGTTTTTTACGAGAAATGGATGTCAGCCACTTGCTCAACCTATTAGGTCCATACCACACACAAATTGAAAAACAATAATATGTGTATTTGCCAGACCCAGGATTCGAACCTGGGACCCACGACTTTATAGTCCAACGCTTATGCCGCGCGGCCACCGTGGGCGGTATATTATTACATAAACTATTTTTTTTTATTCAATTTAAGAATGTAGCATTCTTTTATTGAACATACATATTTTAAAAACACTTCTGAGAAAAATATAACCACTAGAAAAACCCATAACGCAAAATAGTAACGTAATTTAGTAAGCGCTTCAGAATATTGTAGAAAAAACATTAGGTAGTTAAATTTGTCGCAATTAGATAAGATAGTGGTCAGTGCACACGGGCGCGATTCCCGAGGGGCACAGGTTCGTATCGTGATGGGTGTCAATTATTTTACAAAAATATTTTTCTAGTGGTTATAATAATTATCAAATTGTGTATAATAAATATTAGGTAATATTTATTATTTAGGTAATATATTAGTTTTATGTACTAAAAATATCTTCACTAACAACAATAATAAAATTATATGCGCAAATATTCGGATTGACTAATGCTTCAAATACACTCTATGACGATTGGTCATATATATGTCGAAAAACCCGTTTCTTATGTTGGCGTCCTGTGTCATAGGGTGTCACAGAGTGTAAATACGATGTCATAGCTGTCATACAATATGTATGTATAAATGTTGGAATGGCATAGATTTGATCATAGACACTAAAACGCTCTTAGCATATATGTACCCGATCGTCATATAGTCTATTTGAACCTTTACTTGTGTTATATTATAAATTATATATTATTTACCTTTACACGAAATAAAGAATTTCATATAAAAAACATGGCAGTTGCATTTGAAAGAAACAACGTATAATTTTATTCAATTTATACTATTTTACCAGCATTTAACATTTTAAGTTAATTTGATAATGATTAATTCAGCTCCTTTTTCGCATAGGTATCATAAAATATAAAAATATAGAAGAATTGTGTTAATATATTATTTTAATACATTGTTTGAAACTAGATGAAATTCTATATATTATTATTATAATATAAAATATGACTATTATAAATAGTTTATAATATTATATTTTTAAATCACTTGGTTTTATAATTCACCACAATATATTAAAATGTGTTGTATTAATTTTAACACACCTATTTTAATATTTTTTTTAACTTAGGCAATATTTTTAATAACGTGGTAATACAACTTTAAACATGACTACTGTCTGCACGAAGGATACTTTCATATGTTGGCATTTTTACATAATACTTACAAAGAAACATTATGTACGTATAAATTGTTTTTACAAAATGCGTTCTATTAAAGTATATTATGTTAAAATATACAAGCCTTGTTGATAACAAAAACAGGATTTTTTTGACATCTGCAGCGTTATCAAAAATATTCTGAATACATGACTACACAAATAATTAGATTTCATTAGAAAGAGGCCAAAATTAATTGAAAGTCAAGATCAAGACGTAATAATGCTAATAACTAATCAGAACAAGAAATTAGAATAAAAAAAAATATTTAAAAATACATATGTTTGGTAACACAATAAGCATGCCCCCCCACATCCTGAAGCGGGCGGGCCCCACTTGAGCAGTGTGATGCTCTATAATAGCGTTTCCAAAATTTTATTCTACACGTAAATTATCTTTTAAGTATATCAATCGTCATTATCTCATCGAATTGCATTGCACAACAACGTATTTAAAAAAAATATATCTTTGAAGTAAAATTGTGCCGCAGGCGACTTTTTTACAATTAGAGAAAAATTATGATGTGTGTTTATCTCACTTAGGCTATGGCGGGATGCAATTTTTTTTAAATAGTAGGTATATTATTATAATATTGAGAATTTTTATCGTTGTATAAGTGAACTTTTTAAAATAATTGAACGCGTCCCCGGAAAAGGGGTCTATATGCAAAAACAAAATTGTTCATCTGATATATTATCAAATGTATTTATTATATTATTAATTATTATTGCAAATAGAAATATATTATTTGTTAATACTTATCAAAATTAACATTTTATTGGTAATAGCGTATTGGTAGTATGCGTGACTGGTAATCTTCAACAGTAAGATTTAAATCCGCTTATCATTTATTTTTTATTATTAAATAGGTACAGTTAAAAAACATGACACAGACACTTTTTAAATTATATATTTGAATTTAAATATATCAAATCAACCATATTATTATGATATATTATAACACATGTTTTCTTTTCATATTATAATAGTAATACGTCTATTAGTTGTCATATAATAATATGTATAATAGTATTGTATTTACCTAAGTACATTTATTAAGACATCCGGAAAAAGAATTTCAGTCAGATCGATGCAAAAAAATTATCAACGCAACAATTTGAATCATGGCCCCAACATCCTGAAGTGGGCCCCCAGGCCAGGATCGTTGGCGGGTCCCTCTACCTATCGCTAGGGTTAAAGTTAGTGTGATGCTATACAGAAGCGTTTTCCAAAAGGTGTTCCAGGTAAAATTAAGAGTATGCAGTGTATTTTTATCATTTGTTATATTCTTGAATATCAACACACAATAATCAAAATTTGTATCATACAACCACATGTTTTAAAATGTTAATATATTTAAAGAAAATAGCGCCGCAGGTGACTTTTTTTAACATTGGAGCAAATTTACGATGTGTGTTTATCTCACTATTAGGTCGACCCGTCACGCCCCCCTAGACCCCGGGCCCCCAGGCTAGAGCCCTGCTAGCCCCCTTTCCCCTTGTGGGAGCCATGATTTTAATTATACCTAAAACCAATTATTTTGATATAAGTATAATAATTATATATTAGTAAAATTCAATACACTTCAATACGCAATTAATAATCTTGTTAATTTTTGACACCCTGACAATGCTGATAAATATATTATTATTTTAGACAGTGTCGAATATAATCTGCCAAATTATTTGATAAAACGTAAAAAAATAATATATTTATGCATTTATTATCAGTTATGAGTATTATGACATAACGTCTGCGTTTAAATAAAATAATATTTAAATACATGTCATTAATTATACGAATAATAATTTTAAAAATATGATTTATTTCTTAGTTAGTTTTATATAATGTGTAGCTACCTACTATTAACTATTTTAATGTAATTACTTACAAATATTGTTATTATACTAGTTGCCTATTAGAAAACGAAATTAAGACGGCACTTGCAATGACACAAGTATTATACAACCATGGCCCCCACAAGGGGGGGGCTGACAGAGCTCCAGCCTGGGGGCCCTGGCTTAATGGAGGCCCGGCCTGGCAAATTGACCAGCCAAATGAGATAAACACACATCACAAAATTGTACTAATAGTAAAAAAATGTCGCCTGTGGCGCTATTTCACTTTAAGTAAGATTAAAAGCATAAATGGTTGTGCGATGCAGTTTTTGATTATCGTTTGTCAATATTCGATAACTCCATAATTCAAGTGGGTGTATTATAAATACAAAAAAATCGCTAAAAATACCCTAATTTTTACCTCGAACACTATTTGGAATCCACAACTGTAGATAGTCACACTGCCTCTACCTTTAGTGATAGGTAGGGGGGCCCGCCAAAGATTCTAGCCTGGGGGCCCACTTCAGGATGTGTGGATGTATGAATACAACTGAGGGGCAGAACAGCCTGTGTGTGAAAAAATGTTGCAGTAAAATAAAAATAATCTATCTAATAATCATTAATTTTATCATAATATACAAAACGTTTTTATTATATTAAATAATAATAATAATAAATGACCGATAATTAATATCGCGCACACCAATAATGTTTTTTTATTTACATTCAGATTGGCGGAATATAAAATAATATAATATTATCTTGTCAGATATCATAATATTATCACAAAAAAAAAATTCAAACACTAAAATAATAATAATACATTTTTGTATACCTATATGATATTTTACAATATAAATAGTTAGTTCTACTTAGTTAAAGGGCAAACATTATTTAAAAAATGAAAGTATATTGTAAAACTTAAAAAAAAATTAAAAAATATAATACACATAAGAGGATATATTATATACGATCATATTTTAATATTTATCGAGTGAATTAATTAATTATGAAAGCGGCCGAATAAGGGAGTAGTTCGTACAGAAAGACAATATTTTTTAGATACGAGGGTGGGTCAATAATCCCTTAGAAAAAAGCATTAAAACAGTTTTTATTTTTGTATTTTTTTTTATTTCTCAACATAATCTCCTTGGAGCTCAATACACTTGGTGAGACGTTTCTCAATATTTTTTAAACCGTCAGAAAAATAAGTTTTCGGAAAGTCCTCAAAATAAGCATTTGTCCGATCGATGACTTCTTCATTTGAAAAAAAAACGTTGTCCACTTAGCCATTTTTTTAAGTTTGGGAAAAGGAAAAAGTCACTGGGGGCTAAATCTGGCGAATACGGTGGGTGGTCGACCAATTCGAACTTCAATTCTTCAATTTTAGCCATTGATCGTAAACATGTGTGAACACGGGCATTGTCCTGATGAAAAAGGATTTTTTTCCTGTTTAAATGAGGCCGTTTTTCTTCAATTTTGTTTTTTAGCTGGTCCAATAAAGATGCATAATAATCCCCTGTTATTTTTTTTCCTTTTTCCAAATAGTCAACGAAAATAATTTCACGTGCATCCCAAAATACAGTAGCCATAACCTTACCAGCTGATTTTACGGTTTTTTTGCCTTCGCAATCCACTGCTTTGACTGTTCTTTCGTCTCGGGAGTATAGTGGTGTATCAATGTTTCATCTACAGTCACAAAGCGACGAAAAAATTCATCCTGATTGCATTGCATGAGCGACAACAGGGCTTTAGAGGCCACCACCCTATTGCGTTTATTGTCGACTGTGAGCAAACGCGGCACCTATCTTGCAGAAATATTTTTCATGCCCAATTTGTCATGTAAAATAGAAATGACGCTACCTTTTGAGATCCCTGTAACCTCAATTATCTCACTCAACTTTAATCTTCGGTCACTTAACACCATATCGTGGATTTTATTGATCATTTCTGGTGTAGTCACCTCTACAGGACGTCCTGAGCGTGGTTCATCCTTTGTTGATGTACGACCACGTTTAAATTCATTTAACCAGTTATAAATAGTTGCAAGTGAAGGAGCAGATATGCCGTGAACTAAATCCAACTCATTTTTTATTTCCTTTGCTGTTAACCCTTTTATATTAAAATGTTTAATAACAGCCCTAAACTCAATTTTCTCCATTTTCCATTTTTCCATTTTCCACAAGCAAATTTTTTTTTAAATGTACGAGAAACACACAACAACCCGACCAATCTGATTGAAACTTCGCAGCATACTGAATCGGTAGTGCCGCTGCATGAAAACAAACCGCTTACAGTACTAGTCACGCCACCTGTCGGCTTTTCTAAGGACTTATTGACCCACCCTCGTAACTTCCGGCCACGTGTGTACGCCTTGCAGTACGTATATCCATACGTCACTAATCTTCCTCAGTTTCCAGTTTTTCCATCTTCTCCCAGTCATTCTTCATAATACAATAAACCTACTCTTTTCTTCGTCTGTTTTTAAGTCCCTATCACTGGGTTATCCACCTTCCAGGATTTTTGGTGCTCTGCCATATTATAACATTCCTTCAATAGAGAAACCGTCCATCGCAGTCTTTGCAATACAATAGATCGATAGTTTTCTCTTCAACTAGATTGTCCAACTTATAGTTCATCTATATTCTGTAAGTCATACTTACTGTGTTGGTTCGTGTGTTTTAAGTAACAGTTTTCTATGAAAATCTGCTATTTTTCTTTATTATTCATTAGGTACCATGTTGTAAGTTAGCATTCCTTTTTCAACCCAGTATTTTAGATACCAGCAATCTCTTACAGTCGTACATGTCTCATTTGAATAACTACTATTATCAAATTGATCTAATTTCCTTCGGAGAGAGAATATAATTAATTATTCTAATAAGTACCTTATTGTCTATAACTATGATGATCAACTATTTTTGGAACATCATATTGGTATAAAACTTGTAACACTTGTAATTTATTATCGTTGGCATTGCGTTCGTTCGTTTTTCGAAAGTTTTACCCATGCCAAAAAACATTGTAACAATGATTTGAGTTTCCCCATCTCCACCCGCCATGTATATGCAGCCGCGGTTTGTGCTCAGCCGCCTTCCATGACGCTATAAACGTGTCAAAATGAAAAGATATTAGTGCCACACTTCCTTATCCTGAAGCGATTCTACACGGGACTGATGTATCAACCATGCACCTTAGTGCTTAGAAAGAGTTTTAGAAAATAAAAAGAATCTTGACTTACTCTGCCTTCATTTATCTTTAATGACATGAAGTGTCCTCTGTACCCGTGTACTGAAACTTTGCTGTAACAGAGGAGTCAGGAGTTGAAAGTGATGAATCTAAGGAGGGATTGGAATTATTCCGTCCTCCATATGACGCAGCAAATTTTTCGAATGCCTCAAAGTTGGCCTTGGTTGATATCAAGTCGGCGTGGCCAATCAACATTCTAACATTGAAATTAATCTCTCCAAACCAAAACCCGCCACGCACCACACCCGGTTTTAATCGGGCGTATCACGTGGCCCTACATTGGCGATGTGAAGCATCTAGTTAAGTTTTAGGCCGGTAATGCCCTAGGAGGAGACACCCAGGAGTCAGGACTAAGGTTGACTGAGGTTGGTTGCAACATTGTAACAATTATAATACATCAATACATAATATGATAAACTACTCTCGATAGCCGCCGATAGCAGCCTTCTGTATAGAATCGATGCGCAGACCGCTATCTTAGAAGCCCATTGCCAATAGCCATTTATCCGAATAGAATTTTTTTAATCCGCAAATCGTGTCTAAAACTTATTGTATTAACTTTAATTCCATTTTGATAAAATCATACTGATAGAGTTTATACTGATCATTTTATGAGGACGGTATTATAAAATTATCTTCATAAATTATCAACGCATAAAACAATATGCTGAGTTTTCTTTCTAATAAATATAGAAATAATAGTTATTTTGTATTCCCAATGGCCGTAATGCAGGCATAATGATAAATTAAATTAGTTTTCGATTCGCTCAGTTCCGCCGACTTTATTCAGATGCAACAAAAGCAATCTCCTTCCCACTTATAATTGGAAAAAGTAATTTCCTTCGGTTGTGCAGGCGACTCACTGCACCAGCGGTGCACTGCTGCACCGAGTTGCATCGAGTTTCACGCAATTTCAGTGGTCCTAAAAATATATCAATTCACATGATCTTGGTGCCGGGACGAGTCATTCAATTTGACATTCCAAGATGCCTGAGTAACATCCATGGATTGTATACAGGTGTTTTATTCCACTACACGCCAAGTTTCCCGTGTCCGGAAACTTGTACGTATGCAGTTTGCCATATCACACTTCACCGTGAAATGTTGTATTGGAGATTAAGACATGGCCGTATATTAAGGACCGACCAACCTCTTCGGGTCGTAAAACGTTTCACCGTGGCACAGTTCGCCGTGAGCTTTATATCGGAAAGAGATGACCGTATGCTATACGGAATCCAATTTTATTATATTCAATGTGAACATTAAAACAATTTCCATAGCTTATTTTGGCAAAATTCGTAAAGTATTACATTGGACGCTAAAGACGCGCCCAGCCCGTAACGATTAAGGTGGCTATTCGATATAATTAGCATGCTATTTAAATGTGGTAATTAAAAAGTAATTATCTAGTCAGCAGTCAATGTGAAAGTCAGAATGAAAACCTAACCTAACCTCACAAATAATCCAGTCGACAAGAACCGTGTTTTATTTAGACATGAATTTTATGACAGTAGTTAGGTGCTATACGACTCAAAGAGGTTGGAAGGTCTTTAATACGGTGATATATTTCCGATATAACATTTCACGGTCAAGAAGTGTAATACGGCGAACTGCATACGTACAAGTTTCCGGACACGACAAATTATACAGGATTTCAATTTTAGTACATACTCGTATCACCATTTCGGTTCAGCCTGTATTGAGAAAGCATTCCCCATAACCTTGTTCTTATCCAAAACCTCTGGAATTCTTAATAATTGCTCAATCTATATTTTAGAGAACTTATGTAAAATATAAGAAAAATCGACCGAAAATTTCCTAAATGATAAATAATTTCCACTCCTAGCAACCCACACCAGGTCACAACACCAAATCAACTTAACTGAAGGTTGGACAGAATCGAGTAGTACTATTTCAACTGGCATGAGGATAGGAGTGGATGTCTTTAGTGTTCATGAATTCGCCATATCTTCTGCATATATGAGATTCTACTACACAGAATTATGAAAATTATTGCAAAAATTCTCACCAATCATTTACAAATATAAACATTATTTCAATTGTAATGCAGGACAGTCCGCCCTCTACCCAGTTTTTTTTAATTCTTGGTTATTTTTTTGCATATACTTATAATATGTACTAACGTTATATTGAGTAAGGAATGTACAACATAATCAGAGGGTTTTAAATCTTCTAGCTTTCTATGGGTGTATACACCCATTGTGGCCGCGCGGCTTAAGCGTCGGCCTATTGCGTCGTGGGTCCCAGGTTCAAATCCTGGGTCTGGCAAGTACACATACTGTTTTTCAATTTGTGTATGAGTCAGAGTATGGCCCTAATAGGTTTAGCAAGTGGCTGACATCCATTTCTCGTAAAAAGTTCTACGTAGTATCAAAACCAGGAAACTACAGTACCTCGGCCACATTATGAGAGGACAAAAATACAGCATTCTCCAACTTGTCATTCAAGGAAAGATCAATGGGAAGCGTAGCATTTCGCAGCTTAAGAACCTCCGTGATTGGTACGAGTGCAGCTCCACTGAACTGCTCCGGGTAGCAGACGACAAAGATAAGATCGCCTTGATGGTGGCCGACCTCCGCTAGGGGATGGCACAATAAGAAGAAGATTATAATAATTCATCAACAAATATAAATATGAAATAGAAATAATTATATCGGGGTTCTTCTTTTTTTATTGTTGTTGATGATAAAACCCACAATTCCAACTCATGAGTCAATATGGGATTTACTTCTGACCTTATCAAAAATTAGTATAGCTATGTACACACTTTGAACGCCTCTGAGAAAGAATGCACATCTGCATTACCACGGACATTATCACAGACTCATTAACCTAAAATTGAAAATACGTATTGTTTTTGTTAAGTACCTATACATAGTTTATACGTATATAGTACTTAATATCACCTTTTTCTAAGCCGGCTTGAGAGTGGATCGATTGTTTGGTCCCCGCATCTGTTGACATACGACATTATGGTGGAGCGAGTTCAAAAGAAATTTTGACACTACTTTACTTGAGGTTGTATGTATACATAGCTTGGGGTTTTATCCAACTGGCTTCCTCTTAGGTATGCTAACATTTTTTTTTCTAACCATGTCCGATCCTAATAGGATCATATGGGCCTCCACAGAGTAGAGGTTTGTATTGACAGATTTTGTTTTCTTTACGAGAAATGGATGTCAGCCACTTGCTCAACCTATTAGGTCCATACCCTGACTCACACAGAATTTGAAAATTAATATGTGTACTTGCCAGACCCAGGATTCGAACCCACGGCGTGATAGTCCAACGCTTAAACCGCGCGGCCACTAGCTTAAACACTAGACGATATTTTTATTTGGCGACGTACTCTTCTGACTTATACGCGGTGAAAATGACAATTCTGCCATTCTTGATAGTATTGACCAGTGTGTTCCTGATAACTATCTTATAAATCGGGAGAATCAGTTGTTTGTTCTCCCAAGGTGCAGGACTAACTTTCCATTGGTAATGCCAGTTGTCAGGGTAATAACTCTGTTCAACCAAATCACTTCGGATATTGACGTATTCCACCTGCGTGAGGATTAGTATAGGTGGGCATTGTTTTATAAATTCTTAAAATATGGTCTGCTTAGCTCATTCAGTGTGGGTACTTCCTTGTGTCTAATTTAATTTTTTTTTTAATTACACTTTTCTACTGTTTCATAAGAGCACTTAAAATCACTTCTTTCAGACACGTTTAAAGCGTCATAGAAAGCGGCCGTGCATATCCACGGCTGTGCATATATGACGGGTGGTGGTGGACACTTTAACGTAGATCAATTTTTTTATATATAATACTGTTTTATTAATACTTCTTAGCTTCTAAATGTTGTTGTGAACGTATTAAATAAATTATTTGTAATGCTCTCTGTATGTAAGAAAAAATATTGAATCACGTAGCGAAAATCAAAATACTGTAATATCCCTAATACGTTAACCTTCTAAAATGAAAGACGTGTGGTTTGAGTCCTACTTTTTTGTCTACCTTAGGTTTTTCAATAAATAAAAATCTAACATTGTTAAATCTTGTATACGAGTATAATATTCGGTATCGAATAAAAAATTAACAATAAAAAAAAAAGTTTTTGAATTAAATAGCACCTCGCTTTCGTCTAAATTCCTAAATACCCACGACTTGATTATTTATTCTAAGGGCTTTAATTTAACGCAAATACTTACTTATTCCAGACTTTCAAGAACTAGTTTAATTAGTAAACTTAAACTTTTGAAATTCAAAGTAAATACGTAGGCACTTAAATTATTTGGGAAAATTATAAAGGTATATCTAATTAAGAATAAATTTAATTTATTACATTTTTTAAATAATATATTGTGTTACAAAATCATAATAAAATAATAGCCTTATACCCAATATTGTAATACATTTTGGTTTTACTACTTTAAGATAAAGTAATAAATAAAAGTGAGATCAACTATGTTTAGGCACATGTATATTTTTTAACTAAGATTTGGAATAAAAAATCCAATAATAATTTAGTAACCCTATTTGATAATAATTTGAATAATATATTTAATTGTAGTGGGGGTTCTATGAATAAACAGAAAATGATATAACATTAACATGGGCAAACAATTCAGTGGCGAAGAGTGGAGGTAGGCTGTTAAGATCCGCCATAAATAGTGCACATTAAACTTTGTCAGTCATACGTATTTATTTTCATTGAAATAAGACTACAATTTACAGATAATGTTGGTTAGTTTTTTAGATTCAATTAAACCCTGTGGAAACCAAGCTATAATAGATAATAGTCAAAAAATACTCGTCTATCTATAAAATATCTAAAATTATGCAAATAAATAATACATAACTTGAATATTTTATCGGTAGAATAATGTTTTTTATCTATTATAGTTTGGTTTACGCAGAGCCTAATGAATTTAAAAAAAATAACCAACAATATTATATTGTGTAATACTATCTATTCTTAATTCAACGAAAACAAATAAGTATGAATAAAAAAGTGTGCATAATTGTTTCGTATCACCCAAAATATACCAAAACTATTATGGTTTGATTTAGGCAGGGTTTAATTGATTTTTAAAACTAACCAATAACATTTATTAATTGAAGTCTTACTTCAATAAAAACAAATACGCATGACCAACCAAGTTTAATGTCTGTTATTTATGGAAGATCTTAACAGCTTACCTCCACCTTTCGCTCTGATAAACATAATATTATGAAGAAATAGAACGGTGACAAAACAGAACCATGACATTTTCAGGAAATATATATCATTTAATATTGAAATTATCGCATCTTTATATTATATTGTACTTATAGATTTTTAATAACACAGGTTTTCAATACGCCGTAAAAAAAAATCAAATTATATAATTTCTGTATTCCTAATCGCTGAAAGCCTCAATTAAATGTGATTCAAATTTTTGGCAGTCAGTGCTTTATTTCTTAATTTATGTATAAAAAATCTTGGCATCATTCAGTCTCTTTTTGTTTTTGAAAGAAAACACCTAACCACTAAAGAAATAAAATATTTCCAAGCCTTATGGGGGGACATGCTCGTCGAAGGTCAAAATTGAGTTTTTATTGTATATTCAAACCATGATCCTGGACACTCCTTAAACGTTGTAGGTGATCTATTTATATAATTTTGAAGCCTTATTATCCTTTATAGTTATTTTAAACATTTGATGACTGCATGAAGTATTTTTGTTACATAAAATAGTATTCTTTTAAACCTCTCGCTCTAATGTTTTAGAATATAGTCATATTTCGGTACATAACTGTGCAGTGGTGTTAAGATTTTTTACATTTATTAATTTTTAAACGCATTTATAAAACTATTAGCATAATTTATTACGAGATAATTTTTGTAAAATATTCACGATAAAAATTATATTGATAATCTCTGTGATCCCAAATTTGACAAGAATTAGGCATTTTATTATTCAAAAAATCGGCAAGATTAACACATTTCAAGATGATTCTAAAGATATTTATTATAAGCTATGTCTTTGACCATTCAAGTGTGATAAACATCTTATGAATAATGATAGCTTTATAATAATTATTGACCTAAGAATAAGGTAGTGTTTTTTTGAAATACGCCATTTCTTTTGTCATTCCCTAGTGGTTAAGCTACAACATACGGCCGTAGCCATAAATTGACAAACTATAATTGAAGTAGGGAGTAAAATGATATTGACGCGCGTGTTTGAACATGTACCGTTTAAAAAAAAATAAAAAAAAATTCGGTTAGGTACATGTTCAAACACGCGCGTTAACATAATTTTACTCCCTACTTTAATTATAGTTTGTCAATTTATGGCTACGGCCGTATGTTGTAGCTTAACCACTAGGGAATGACAAAAGAAATGGCGTATTTCAAAAAAACACTACCTTCTTCTTAGGTCAATAATTATTATAAAGCAATCATTATTCATAAGATTTTTATCACACTTGAATGGTCAAAGACATAGCTTATAATAAATATCTTTAAAATCATCTTCAAATGTGTTAATCTTGCCGATTTTTTGAATAATAAAATGCCTAATTCTTGTCAAATTTGGGATCACAGAGATTATCAAAATAATTTTTTATCGTGAATATTTTACAAAAATTATCTCGTAATAAATTATACTAATGGTTTTATAAATGCGTTTAAAAATTAATAAATGTAAAAAATCTTAACACCACTGCACAGTTCTGTACCGAAATATGACTATATTCTAAAACATTAGAGCGAGAGGTTTAAAAGAATACTATTTTATGTAACAAAAATACTTCATGCAGTCATCAAATGTTTAAAATAACTATAAAGGATAATAAGGCTTCAAAATTATATAAATAGATTATCTACAACGTTTAAGGAGTGTCCAGGATCATGGTTTGAAAATACAATAAAAACTCAATTTTGACCTTCGACGAGCATGTCCCCCCTTATACGTAATGTATATTACAATATATGTAATTACTATGAGGAAAGTAATGCAGTCTAATAGAAGATATTTATATAAAGGAATGTCCGCTGCTGCAGATTTCATGTGCTGTCCACCATGGCGAGCTACGTGCTCTATCCAGTATATGGCTGTCTCCAGAGGGGGCATAGGGCGATCTTTCCAAATGGCTGATAGTCTCTTAGTTTCCTGTTGCATTCTGGATAAAAAGGAAAAAAAACACCATCAGTATTTCTGATTATAAAATGAGCCGCACAAAATTTAATAGTGTCAAGACCATACTTCCATAAAATGATCTTTGTAGGTGCTATACTAATCAAAGATTGCTCAGTGCTACACATGATTCTCCGCGCATGATGTGTAAATCAATATATCGGTAAGAAGTTTTTAACTAAAATTTTGTATTTAGTTTAAGAGTGTCAGAACAGATTTTATTTAACAAAAAATGTAAAATGTGAAGTTTTCGTCGTATATTATAAATGGAATGAAATCTATGTTTATCTTAAATGATCTTAAACTGATTCTGAGGCTAATAACAGGACACATAATGGGTAAAAAATCCCTTGGAAGAAGCTTCCGGGAAGAAGCTTTTTGCAGCTCTACGAGGAATGTGATGTTTTGGAGGACATTGTACATTATAGCAGTACAATGTCCTAAATATGAACGACACAGTGTACAGTTGCGAATTGTAGATATCTTTGAGAATCTCGACAAATTGAAAGATGCCCTGCCCTGGTGGTGGGTAGGATGGAAGATTTTGGCAGAATTGGAAAGTTTTTTAACAGAATTGCCGAGAGGGCATGATCGGCAGATCCTCTTTAGATGAGAAGAGGCGATGTGACGTCGAGTTGCAGTCAAAGCGTCGGTAAAATCTAATGAAAATCTAAATTATTATTAATGTAATATTACATAATATAAAAACTTATCCATTATTCGAATATACTTAAGTCATGTTAACACTGTGCTAATATTATAGATGTCCTTAGTGAGAAGCCGGCTTGAGAGTGGGTCGATTGTTTGGGCCCCGCATCAGTTGAAATATGACCTTATGGTGGAGCGAGTTCAAAAGAAATTTTTGAGACTCCTTTATTTGAGGTTATATGGATACTATCCGTGGCTTTATCCAACTGACTTTCTCTTAGGTATGCTAACATACTGTAGTTTAAGTGCTAGAAGATATCAATATTTGGCCACGTATTTTTTTCGACTAATACGTGGTGTGAATGAGAACTCTGCCATTCTTGGTAATATTGACTTGTGTGTCCCTGATAACTATCTTAGAAATCGGGAGCATCAGTTGTTTGTTCTCCCGAGGAGCAGAACTAACCTGCCATTGGTGATGCCAATTGGTAGAGCAATAACTCTGTTCAACCAAATTGCTTCGGATGTTGATATATTCCATCTACGTGAGAATGAGTATAGGTGGACGTTATTTTATAAATTCTTAAAATAGGGTCTGCTTAACTCATCCGGTGTACTTCCTTGTACCTATATACTTCATATTTTTTGTATTTACACATTTATACTATAGAATAACTTAATATTGCATAATTACAATATTACATAATACTTTTTTAATAATATGTATTTGTTTCTAAATGTCATGTTGTGAACGTCTTAAACTTATAATTTGTAATGTCCACAATATGTAAATAATAAATTAAAATTGAATGTACCCTTATCTGTTAACCACAATTTGTGTCACAACAATGTTATCGATGCTGTTGTCTTCTATTTGGTACACGTCAAAGCTTCTAGAATATTATCAATTCACTCAATAACAATAATTACCATGCTTTACCTTTACACTTAAACCTAATTGCATACGCTGTTAAGGAATGCACCGCCAATTCTTCGAGAACAATACATTTCGTACCGAAAATGCAATATAAGAAGTATATAAACCACAATTCAAGTATTGTAAATCATTTCACAGTTAAACTTCAATTAGAAGTCGTTGTTACAAGTGATAATAAAGCTTCTTTCTATACACTGTAATAAGAAGCTTTTATTATTTTCGACTGTAACTCTAAAATATATAAAATTACATAACGTCGCTGTAGGATTGGTTTGTCGAATAGACCAAATGTTCAGGAGGCGAAAAATAAATTTCATAATCCTATATTTAAATACATGGAGACATTTCAATTCTTATTTTTACAACATACTAATGATGTATTCATTACCATCACAAAGTAATTTAAATAAAAGGATGGTTTTAGTCGATTTAGATACAAAAAAACATTCCTCATTAAAAGGTCGATTTAGACAAAAACGGATATTCGACAAACCAATCCTATAGCGACGATAAAGATTGTGGATATAATTATACAATACCGAAGAAAAATAAATATTAGAAGAATTACATTGTATACCATTAATATATTAGTCAAGTTAGGTTAGGTTTTACTAACTTTGGTTTAAGAACTTCTTTCAAGCCTGCAAGAACAGACTCCTTCGTGATCTGATAATAGTCCAGAGTTACTCCCATTCCATTATCCTTAACTGCTGCAGCATTAGAAAACTGATCACCATAAATTGGTATATTTAGCATTGGAATTCCACAGTGCACCGCTTCGATAGTTCCCAACATACCAGTGTGAGTGATGAAAGCCTTTATGTTTTTGTGGTCTATAATTTAAAAAAAAAATACAGTTAAATTATCATTTCCGCTCGTATATATAACATTATGGATTTCTATAGAGTGCTATAGAGATTGAATTGCTATAGAGAAGTTATATTTGAAAGATTTTTTACGCGGATAGTATTAGTTTTTTAAGAAATTTGATTCCGATTTCAGAGACATGCATTTTTTCACTACTAATCCATATTAATTATATAATATGAATGTTTAATCGTTTACAACTAATATCGGTTATTATCAATGTATGTAACAGCCAAGAGAGATTATCAATATTGTACCATATACGGTTAAATAATGTGCGTAATTTTCACCTCAGAAAAGAGTATCCACAGATATATTATGATGTGTATTAGGAGACAAATTTTTTCAAAGGCTGTAAATAAAGAGAGCCGTAGAGTCTAAAAAATATCATCGACAATGCTATATAATAATATATGGATGAGAATGCCAGAATTAAAAAAAATCTTTCCGTGTTTCCGTTTAAAATGGTAAAAAAATATTTTACTAGAATTATAGCGCCTGTACACATGCATGGAATTACTGCCGGCAATTTTGCTTATTTTAAACTGTCATGACAATAACTGTTCACACGTAAAAGTGCTGACTGTCTCTCCAATCTCATTCTTCAAGAGTAAGCGAGACGCAGGGTTATCGTTTTATACTACTATCTGACATGTCGTATTGAAAATCGGAGCTCAAAATGAGTAGTTCGTTTTTTTACCGGCGTGTTCTCTATCGCTATCTCGCTCTCTATCGCTCTACTGCGCAGGCGCAGATCGAAAATAATCTTACTGTCGCGTTAAATTAGGAACCTTCCAAACTTGTTTGATGTATGCACGCAATCATGCCAACTGCAGTATAATACATGTTTCCCCATACATTTTATTACTGTGCACAGCAAATCTATACACGTGTAAACGGGGTATTAGGCAATTACCTGACATCAAAGACGAAAGGTAGAGTAAGCTATTGAGATCCAACATAAATAGTGCAATTATTTTTTTTTATTCAATACAGAATATATACGGTTATAAGAATGTTAGATTCTTTATGATAGAAAATTTTTTAAAAACGTCAGAAACATTATATACGTATTTAAAAAAAAATAGAAAAAAAGTACCTCAGTTTAAACGTAAATGTTAGAAACAATTCGCATGAATCATAGACAGATCGATATCATAGAGGCAAAAGCACTCACCCAGAAAGTGAAAGACATTAGTTCGAGTCTCCCTCGATACAACTCATTTTTCAAAATTGTGTTTTGCCTATAAATAGTGCACACCAAACTTTTTCAGTAACACGTATTTGTTTTTATTGAAATGAGACGACAATTTACAGATGGTGTTGGTTAGTTTTTAAAAATCATTTTATTTAAGTTAAGTTAGTTACCTTTTGGTAAGTGCACATAGTACCTGGAGATGCCGAAAGACGAAACCAACCCAGGTCGCGAAAAAACGATTCAAATTGAATAGTACAAAACTTAAATGCATTTGAATTAAATTCAAAGTTCATCAAGTAGGTACCTTCGGTCGATAATATGAATATTATAATAATTCTAATGTTAATAAAAACTCACGTAAAACATCAAATTGCGGAATCCATTTGATTAACTTCACATTTTCTGAAACTCCTTCCATGGTATCATTGTCCCACTTCCACAGTACATTTTGTGGAAGTTCAGCAAAAGCCTGCTGGAAAGCCTTCAATTTGTTATCATCCCACGACGATGCTACCAACATTGATCCCATACTGAATAGAATTACGCCATTTGTAGATTCATCCAAATAATTCATTAATTCCTACAAAAGTTTCAAATTATTAATCCACATTTTCTTCAATTTAATTACATTTATAGCATTTTACTAACACTAAATAATTGATCTGTTTAATCATAATATTAAAATTAACTTTTAAATGTAAGTACTAGAATTTAATAATAAATAACCTTTAGAAAATATCAGAAAATGGTCTCTATCTAGTTGCGATATAAGTATCCTTCTTGCAAAAAATATCTAATAGTGTGGTATCAATTTCGTTTGAAATCTGTTTAAAATCTTAAATCAATGACTAACATAATTATTTATAAATAGTGTTGTAAGAAATCAACCTTTTCTAGCAAGTTATTGATAGAATTGAAAATGTTTCAAACAACGTATTCATTAAGGGAATCAATGGAAAGAATCTACATTTGGAAAGTGAAATACTTCTCGGTCCAAAAAAATCAGGATTTTTTTAATAAGTTTATTTCTGAGGTTTTCAAAAGTATATGCCTACTATTCTAGTCTTATACTTTGAGACGCCAAAGCACATCGGCCTTGCATTATAGTTGTCATATTTAGATTTTGCAAGTACTTATATGTACACAAACAAAAATCATGGCTGTTGGTTTTATCTGGAGATTTCGCTAATAGTATATTTTATACCCTAGCCAGCTCCTTACAAAGAAGGCTAAAATAATTTTCAATTTAATTATATTAATTTTTTTATATATATACCATAATGTTATGCGTCTATTTTCAAAAACCGATAAGTACCAATATGGTAAAAATCTAACAAAAACCCGCCAAAAGCATTCGAAAAAAATATTTAAAAACTTAATGACTAATTGTAATAAACAAATAAATAAAATTCAAATAAATATTATATCCAATATACTTTGCTTATATTTATTGCAATAAATATTTTATTGGCTACTAGATTCGACATATTGTACTTATTTTAAAATACAATAAAAATAACTCAACTAAAAATTAATCATATACGCTTGAAACACAAAAACGTCGATTACCTCAAATATTTCATTATTGTCGGCTTATCGGTTTTTGATAAACGAAGCCTCATTTATCTTTGCATTTATTGAAATATTTTGAACTAATGCGTACTATACTGCCCGTCTAGGGAAGAAAGCAGTAACTAACGCACTTTCGAGTTAAATGACATAATGTGTTTTTTCTCAAACTTTAGTACCTACTGTGAATTAATAAAAAACGGTGGTAATTTTTATTAATAGGATGTTAAAATACCAAAAAAAAGTTAAAATAAACAAGCAGTAACTGCAATGAATAGGCGAAATTTACTGCATTTTTGCTTAAAAAAGTGTATTATTTTAGAAGATGTTTATTTTTTCACTAAGAATTTTAACGGTATATTAGTGATAATACTGATTTTAAAGTGAACAGAACATATAACTTTCAAAATGACCTAACGGATCGCATTCATAACTCAATTTCACAAAATTTACGAGTTACTGCCATCTTCCTTAGAAGGGTAGTATAGAAAACATGTGAAAAGTTAATCATCGGTTTACAAAAAATATTATTTATTAGCTTTTCTTACAGGACTTATATTGTTTTTCTTCTCCAAGTGTACACCAGCCATTTCCACATGATTTTGAGCCCTAGGAACTGATGCAGTCAATGAAAAATACGTATTCACCAAAACCAAACTCATATTCCGCGCTATATCTTCCAACGGAGGCAAATCATCTCCAAAGTATTGTTTCATTAGCTTATGCTCAGGAATTTGTGAAAATAAATAATACATCAAGTCATAATAAACATTCAGAATTAAAACTTCAACTCTACCAAAGAAACCAGGCTTACGTCCATGCTCCAGATAACTACTTGGCACATAAGCCGGGTTAACAATGAAATCAAACCGGCGGTTAGTCCAGGACATTAACGAATGCGACGTCACACCTATAAAAGGTAATTTCAGTTTGTAAGCAATTCCCAATCCACAATCAGTATTGAATTGTTCAATCAGTATAACATCGTAATCTCCTTCTTTTAGTTCTTGTACTTCTTTGTTTTCTAACATAGCTTTACATGTTGAATATCCAGCTGAAAATAATCCTGTCACTCCCCAAATATGACGTAATACTCTTATAAACCCTACTGGTCCTTCGAAAAATTCAAATCTAAATCCGGAAAACCATATAGGGAGAGATCCTTTCAAGCTGATATCTGTGTAGTTTTGTATAGGTGTCTCATTTGGAAAGTGAGTTATCATTGTTACTTCATGGCCTTTTTTAACTAAACCTTTAATCAAAGGTTCAAATGCATAGTGATGACTTTTTCCGATATGAGGAAATACGCCTAGTATTCTATATCCAGAAGTTGTATTGGGAAAAATTACGACTGTTAGAAGCATACATAAAAATAAATACTTCATTATTATTTTGTATAAATACGGCTTTTTCTAAAAAAAAAAATCTGTATAATACCACAAACTTTCACTTTTAATTTTTAATTTAATTAATTTTTCACTAATTTATTATTGAAGGTGTCACACGTTTATTTATAGAATTGAAATGCATTATTTATAGTCATTAATTTTATTATGACATACTTAACAGAAGTTTGTTTTTATTAAAGTTACACTCAAACAAATTAAATTAACCACAGTTATAAAATCGACTGTTATCGAAAAGCTTCTACTGCACGACTGTCTTCGTATCTCTCTCTGTTACATAAAAAAGGTGAAGTGCGCTGCCAAAATACACGCGCATCTTTTCATGGAGCGCTAAAAATAATAAATTTATTTCAAGAGCACAATGATGCTTTGTCAGATTACCAAGTAATGATTCCGATGGTGATTCAAAAACTGTACCAAAATTAAGCATAACAATTAATTATTATCTCATTAAAAACACATTATAGGAAATACACAAAATGTTCAATACAGTAAGAAAGAGCTCTGCTACTAACACATTGAGAAATTTTGGCCAAAATGAAAAATAACTTGTTTGTGATCTGAATCTTTGAGTGATACTATTTGCAATCATACATTATTACCTATCATGGTGCATAAGTAGAACAATATACTCGTACCATGGCAAATTTTGTCATCAGTATGATTTAACTAGCAATGATTGGTTTTGCGGTTTGCCCATCCTTCCACTGAGTACCTATTATACAATCTAAACCAGGATTTGCGAACCTTTTTACGTACGCGTGCCGAAATCTCCCAAATATTATTTTTCGACTCTGACGTGCCGAGCAGTTTTTCACGAGGAAAAAATATTTTTTTTAAATATTATTAAAAAATAATTACAAGATAAAAAGAACTTTTTATATACAACTTTTTTAAATCTTCTGTTGAATCATATAAACTTGACTTGACTAGATAAACGATCAAAAAAAATTGTACTTGATAGAAGTAATACTGAAATGTCATTTTGACATATTGTCATATTGATTTCCATAGTAACGCACGTACATATTAATCATTTTGTTGCTAGGACCCCAGACCAATAGCAACCAATAATGGTGTCGAAATAACTTTTCATACAAAACAGATCTAACTGAAAATGAATTCAATTCCACTTAAAGATGGCTAAAAGTATTTAAAAAATGAATTGGCATCGTGTTCTGATATATTCTAAACGATTCAAATGTCTAGCTAGTTGGAAAGTTAGTTAAAAATCGATTGCAAGATTTGTACCGGACAAAGAACCACCGGATAAATAAAAATACGACCTAAGAAAAACGTTGTAATGATGATATTCTAGATACCACTCGCAGAACATAGCATACAAAATAGGTTTATGACTTTTTTTCAATTACGCCATACATTTCGGTCTACCAATTTTGAAACTGTCTCCCAGATTTACTACTAATAGCTACACCAATTATTTGTTTTTTTTATCTGGTATAGGCATATTTGTGGATTTATAATTGATGAACTGCTGGTTACTGTATTACTTAGTTTGGTTCTTTACGCACAAATTGACATCAGAATTGCTAAAATCCGATGAGGCATTCTCTCGCTACAGTGGTCTCAAGCATTGTAAATCGATCAAAATTAGAGACTCGCGGCGCGACATCGCCCGCCGCCTGATAAGGTTAGTGCGATAATATAATATCTAACGCATAAAATAGGACCGACCTATGCAATTATATATTTAAATTAAACGTAATGCTTAATCTTGAAAGGTATTTGCCTTCTATATTTTATACGATGCGATCTATCATTTATTATTATTATAGGTATTTTTTCTCTTCAAACGCGTGCCATGCAAAATCATCTCGCGTGTCACCAGTAGTACGCGTACCATAGGTTCACCAACACTGATCTACACTATTCAATTGGCAGAGAACAGGATCGATAATATTAATACAATAGGTAGTAAATATTTATTTTTTTATTCTTAGAGAAAATAGTAATCATCTGCCATGTCTCACTACTCTACAATGAGCACATGTACCATGCACACATTGAACGACTGGTATTTTCTCATAATGAACATGACAAATTACAAATTTAAAGCATTCACGATTTCACATAAAAAAATAAGTGTTAAAAATAATTTTAATAAAAATACAAATGCATGAGTAAAAAATAAATTAAGACTAGAAGAAGAACTAAGTTGACTATATCTAATAAACTGATAAAACAACATACACCTTAACCCACTCTTACGTAAATGGAATATATCAAAGCAATTTGATTGAACACAGTTTTTGCCCTCCCAATTGGCATTACCAGTGTGCAAGTTAGTTCTGCACCTTGGGAAAACAAACAATGGATAGTCCCTATTTCTAAAATATTTATCAATTATGATAACATCCGCCGTAAATATAGCACATTAAACTATTTTAGTTATAGACGTATATGTTTTCATTAAAATAATATTACAATTTACAGATGGTGTTGGTTAATTTTTAAAATTAAATTAAGCCCTGCGAAAACCAAGCCATAATAAATACTAGTCAAAAAATACTCGTCTATCTATAAAATACCTAAAAGTATGCAATTAAATAATTATACTGGACATTTTATAAATATTTTTTTATAAAGAAAAACACACGTTTGACATTGAAAAGGGTGCAAAACTACTTCACAGTTATAAATTATAAATTATTCTACCAAGAAATATTAGAAATAAATAGAGCACAGTTACAGAGCTTACCTATCTTGAATGATCAACTTAGCTTTCCTAGTAGCACTTTGTTATATCCTGTATGATGTTTTACATATGAGACTATATTATTATGGTCAATGTTATTGACACAAAATTTATATATGTATGTATGAGAATGTATGGATGATGATTTAGGTATTTATAGGTGTGTTGTGTATATACATATATATATATATTATATTAGGTGAGTTTATATATATTATATTAGGCGAGTTTCTATGTATAGTTTTTTTTAAATAATGTTATAAAAAAGCAGGTACCATGTAAAAGTATTATTAAAGACTAATATCTCATTAGTTAACTCCAATAATTATTTTTCTTAGAATTGACGATTTACACCTCTTGAGTGTAGTATTTTTATTATTTATAAAGAATAATGATCTCTTATTAGGTTTTGACGATTTATTATAATATGCTATCGAGTGTATTGTTATTAATAAGATAGGATTTTTACTAATTAGGTTTTTTACTAACACTTCAACTATTCATAATTTGTTTATTGTATGTTTGTGACCTTTGACTTGATGCGTAGGTAATGGAATTTTTACCTACTTTATTGTATTGATTTATTATATAAGCTAGAGTTGAGAGTGTTCGTTGTCAGTGTGTGTTTACGTTTCGTGAGTGTACACGACGCCTGAAGATGCCAAAAGGCGAAACCCGAGTCGCAAAAAAACTACTTAAATGGAATAGTACAGAGCTTGAATCCATTAGAATTTAAATTCAAATTCCATCAAGTACCTTCAGTCGATAGTATTAATATGAAAAACAATTATGGTTTGGTTTGGGCAGGGTATAGTTGATTTTTAAAAATAGCAGCATCTGCAAATTAATTGTATTCTTAGTTCAATAAAAACAAATACGTATGACTAACAATGTTTCATGTGCAATATTTTATGGTGGATCTTAACAGCCTATCTCTACCATTCGCCACTATTGACCCTCATAGCCTACCTAATTTCAAAGGTCACTCTTTGCCACTGTGACATAGACTTAGTACCTATAACGTATAATTTTGTATGAATATTATTTCTATTGATTGTATTACATAATGATATGGAGGTTCATACGACATATCGACATATTTAAATGTACTATCGTCTTTTTATTCTCATAGTGGATTAGGTCAATTAATAGTGTTAATAGGTTTAAGAATACTTATTATGTATTGCCATAAATATAATAATAAGTGTCATAATGAGTAACATGCAAGCAATTATTTTAATTATTACGTGAATTATAAAAATATCATACGAAAATAAATTATTTTTCTATATCTCCAAGTTCTTACCGAATTATGATAGTTGAGCTCACAGAACAGATTAATGAATAGAATTAAGCGCATCTATTTTATACACAAGACTGCTTTTGGCCACTACGGCAGCTATCTAGGGTAGGTTTGTATCAAAATATTAGCATTTATTGTAACAATTACAATAAGTTAGTTGTCGTTACAATAAGTGCTATGTTTTAACAGCATCTATCTTGTTGTTGTTTAGACGGCTAACTTATTGTAATTGTTACAATAAGTGCTAATAATTTGATATTTATACTTAGATAGCTGCCGTAGCGGCCGAAAGTAGTATTATGTATAGAATAGATACGCAGATAAGCTATACCCTAATATACTACATTTTGAAGCAGGGTTTTGAATGTGTGGGTGTCCTACGAAAATGAATCACACATTATTATAAACGTGCAATAGTATGTGTTGCAACCTTCAAATACACCAATATTGAACGAGCGTCATTGCATAAGCCGAGAGCAGTTGTCAGAATGAAGGACACACTTAGAATGCTGTATTCTTGACACGTGTTTAAGTTTATCCCATATTCTTCCATACTCGAGATCGGTTGCTTGTTACTCCACACCCGTTAGGTATTTCAGTTCCCATTAATTCTGTGTTCCCTGTTTGTCATATTATATAATATGAGTTATATAGCTGATTTTCAGGTACATACCACACGTAGTTTGTCTAATGGCGAAATTGAAACGGAAGTGACAGGTGTGAAATAAATACGTATTGTAAACAGATATCAAGTAGGTATATATTGTTTTGCATATAATTTACTTGTTTCCGACATTTAAATTTGTATCAATGACGGATTATGTACGCAAATAATATCAACCAATGAATAATGTACATTCATTTAATATGTAATTACGAGATTTGTAAATAATTAACACAAAGACTATTCACTTATAAATAAAATCAATTCTAGGGACGCTGTATACGTAGTGACTAATTATACGGTTTATTCAAACAAATCACTTATAAAGCCATCAGAAATGCCAATACGTGCCGTAATATTATTGTTAGACTAGAAAAAATAGCGGGTGGTAGTGCCACCTGTCAAGACTCTTGTCGATGCGCGCAATATTTTTTTTATATCATAATCAAAGCAATATAGAGTAACAATATTCATAGCCAAACTACGCGTCGATTTGAATACCAATGCGTGTAAAGGAAATGCACATTTACGCGAACGCGCAACAAAGACGCATCCGTGCATCATAAAGTGACCAGTTATGCGTTATATTCGAGATAAATATATAATGTAATATAAATGCGCCGGCTAGACGGCAGCGACTTCCCTGCTCGGTATAAAAATAGGCAACACTTTTACAGCGCTTTTCGTAAACAGTTTTCCCGTCCATACACACGGGCTTCCCGATACAAACCAGTTTGCGCTGGTAAACTTGTCGTAAAGTATGAGCGTCTTGCCAGCGCATAATGTTGATACTATATGTGAGACTCTTCGCTGAAACGTTTTCCGAGGCGAGGAAGCCAGAGTTCTACTTTCTTCACTTTTATATCGTACATGATAGATGATACCGAATAAAATCACTGCACCCGCAGTTATGCGCATCGCTCGCATGCAACTTGAATAATAAAAACGGCCACAGGAGCGATAACTGATGATGCAACGCGAGAAACGGCGAGCCAGGGTGAACACGGCTACTACACACTCGCGCTCGGCCCCTCTCGGATCACCTCCGCGACAGTGTACATTTTCAAACATGTAGTTAAAAAATGAATGTTCCTAGGTTCTAATCTTAAGGTATTCTAAGTAAATTATTTTTTCTGTAATAAAACGCATTTTAATAACGATTTTTTACCAATACGCCTCTGCGATTTTGTGTCACACACTCCAAGATAAATAGATCAATTTTATTGGCCTTGTTCTTGGAGATAGTTAACTATTTTTTATCAGTTCAATATCCAGTCAGTAGAGATACATCTAGGTTCAAAATAAATGTACCTATTATTATGCAGTTCTAAAAGAATCTAGTTTATCTTACATATTAAGTCTTATATTGATATTCTGCAATTATCTCTAATGCGTAATATTAAGATTTAACCGATTCTAACCAAAAGATGGTGAATTTTCTCCCAGACGTCATTTTTGTATCGACGAACTAAAAGCACTCTTTACAAGACACTTGTAAAGCCAGTGCTCACCTACGCATCGGAAACCTGGACATTAACTCTGCGAAATGAACGAGCCCTGAACATCTTTGAAAGAAAAATTCTCCGCCGTATATATGGACCGATCAGGGATGGCACCAATTGGAGGCGAAGATATAATGCTGAGCTCTACGGGCTGTACGAAGATTGCAGCGCACTTCAATCAATTAAGAATGTGAGACTGCGATGGCTAGGTCATGTGCACCGTATGAATGACAATGAACCGGCAAAGAGAGTGATATCCAGAAATCCAATAGGACGTAGAAGAAGAGGGAGGCCAAAGATTCGCTGGTTGGATGGAGCTGCCAGTGACTGCCGTATTCTGGGGGTACCAAATTGGAAAGCGGCCACACTGGATAGAGACAGGTGGAGGGAGCTGTTTGAGGAGGCCAGGCCCACACCGGGTTGTTGCGCCCCTAATGATGATGATGATGTCATTTGTGTATGGAAGAAAGAAACAACAAACAAGGTAATTCTGACAATAATTCCATACGGAAATCAATCAACTGGTCATTTTTGCGATCACTTTCATAAATATAAGTCGATCCCTTTATTATAATAAGGCTTTCTTCAATACATTAATTTATCAACCCCATTTTAAATGTCAGATTATTACAATGTATTTAAAATTCCAGATGAAGCTTTATCTTCGATACTAAAATCAACAGCTGATCATTATTAATTTGTCATGATAAAAACTTACTATTAATTCAATCTTTCACTGTCAAAACCTTAAGGAATGATTCAGTTTTGATTTAATGTTGATATTTTGAAGCAATCTTTCCAATGTATTCCACAATACCAAAAATGCATTGTTTTTTAATCGTTTATATATTGACAAGTTCAATACTTTCGGTCAATCACATTACACATGATATTGATATACTTTTAATATATATGTAAGTATTTTAACTGCTCATTTTATTTTTATGACTGACATCCGATATTCATGAAGTCCTAATAAATTAAAAATTGCGTTCTGGTTAGTGAATCATTAAAAAAACATCTATGGTTATAAAACAAAGTATTTCGTTAACTCCACGATATTTTAACAATATAATATCAATACTATCTTAATAACGTTCTGACGATAGGTCCATAATATGAAACAGCTATAACATAAACATAAATAATTCAAATATCGTGAAAAAAAAAATAAAAAACTTGATTTTTAAACCATTAAATTATTCTTTTACTATACATACCACAAAATTATTATTATGTCGAATGCATGGAATACTTATGACATGGCATAAGCTCCTTTTTCTTCAAACAAGCAATAATATGAGCTTTTGTGTCATTTTGCTATGAAGTGTTTTTAGGAAAATTCTTTAGATTGAGTAGTTATAATCAATACTATAAATTCTAATTGATGTGAGTTTTGTACGACTTCATAGGATTTAGGTTTTTGCCTGCCGACATAATCGGAACTTGTGAATTTATATTGATATTACTAAATTAACTAATTAAAAGTTCTAGTGACGTCCCGTGGGGGTAAGCAGATTGAGCGTCACTTGGGGGCGGCAGTTACTCGAAGGGCGGCAAATCGAGGAGAATCATTAGGATAACGGAAATATTTTTCCATTAAAAAAATCAGCTCACTGGTTGGAAACAAAATATTAATTAACATGAAAGGTTTAACAGGACTGTAAGTCGGGTTCGCGTTATCTAGTTTACTTCCATTGTCCTTGGACGTCACGTCCTTGATAACCAGCAATGGACACGTGCAGATTTGCAAATTACAGGTAGGTACATACTTACCTAATTAATTAAACCAAATATTTTTGCCATTGATTCGCTAGTTTTGAAAGTTGTCAGGTGTATTTTTACATCTATCTGAAACCGTGTACTCGCAATATTGTCTAGTGAAGTAGAGTTGACATTTGAATTTTTTTTTTTTGCTACAGGTATATTTTTTTAGTAATGTATCCATACAACACATTTCTTAAATATTGGAGACATGAAAGGATGATAAAAAAAATACTGTATAAAAATGGAGTGGCATTTTGGCGCTGCCTAGGGCGGCGTTTTGTCTTGGGACGTCGCTGGAAAGTTCGTAAATATTACAATATTTATAAATACAAAACAGTTGCGTCCCGTGGCATCGGCAGACTATATAATGCTTATCATCGTTAAATGAAGGAATAAAAGACAGTGCAATTATTAATTTTTGACAGTATATTTCGTAGAAATTATATTTTTCGCCTGCAACGCCGACAGAACTTGCCTACCTAATCCTCAGTGAACATGCATGTCAGAAGTTCAAATACTGTCCTTGCATTTGTTTGCTCAACGAAGGGATACAAATAATGCACATGTATTAGAAAAGAGACTTAACTCAAAATTTGCAATTATTCAGGAGAGACATTTTAATTTTTATTCGATCTTTGATTCTCCGTATTTTCAAAACAATGAGACAAAAATAAAATAAAACCAGTTCACGTTTTGAAGATATTTCTCACATATGCGTAGTGGAAAAGCGACGCAACTAAAAAAATGTCACTGTTAAAGTGGAAAAGTGACACTTGTGAAATCTAGGGATAAAAAAATTACTTTCGCATATACGCACATGTCGATGGCGCTGGCAAGGTTCCAGTGGTGATGATAACTGAAAATCGACAAATTTTGAGTTAGGTCGCTTTTCTAATACATATGCGATAATAAATAACAAAAAATTTTATTTCAAGAAAGCTTTGAGTGTTTCTGTTTGTAAAATTGTATATTTTGAACCCTGGCCTAAGTACAATAGTAATTATTAAAAAAATATTTTGTAATTTCAATAATAACATAATTATTGATTCTTTGATTTCATTGGCATTGATTTAGAAAATAATCTCTTTCGTATACAAGTCAAAATTTTGTATGACAAATAACTCAACAATAATCCTACAGCTAACAAGAAAGCTATTACATCAAGTAGCAAGTATCTATATAGAGGAAGATCCGCGGACGATGGTCTTAGATGTTTTCCTCCGTGTCTTGCAACATGCTCCACCCAATATATTGCGGTCTCCAGTGGAGTATTCGGTCTGTCTTTCCATATATCTGACATTTTCTTCGTATTGGCTTGCATTCTGGAAATAAATTGTAGGCATAGATGTAATATTCTTTTAAAATACTGCATGATATATCGTTTAATTTATTACCATATCACATCTACTTGTAGTGAAAACTCATCACTAAATGATTGTTTGCTCTTTGATTTGAAAAATATTTTTTTAAATTACGAGCATTTAAAACAATATAAAAATATCATAAATAATATAAACAGTATTGTCGAACAAGAACTACTTGTCCACGTGTTAAAACTGTGAACTAACAATCCCATCCAGTGCAGGTAATCGTACTTCCGTTCTCAAATGAGGAACGCCCCAAATTTATCATTTCATTTTATACTCCCGTGGTGTACGGATCTATCAATTTACGTAATTTGAAGCTTTGAAAATAAAAATATATCTAAAATGATCAGGAGTGATGTTAGAATTAATATTAGTATACTTTTGGTTTATTACGCAGAAGAAAAAGAGTCGCATCTAAAAGGAGAGCCGATACATTATTTAATCCTTACAGCGCGAACGCCACAGCTGTTGTGTCCTGATTAGGGGGGCCATTAGATATAATTAGCAATTATATCATAATTAGCAATAGGTAATTAAAAAATAATTAAATGCTCCGCAGTGAATCGGTTTTAAACACGCTTCTAGAACACGTTGCCGCCATGACAGGTACGTTACTGAGAAGTCTTCTATATGCGACTACAGCAACTTCCTGTTATAGCCGATTTTTAGTTGTCGGACAGTAAATAATGATACATATTATATTACAGGTGTATATTTAAAACAACACAATAATAACGATTTCTCTAATAAATATAGTATTTTGAAAATCCCTTCCTAATATGCCTTCATAATGTAATTTAACTTGTCGACCGTGGAGCATTTAATTACTTTTTAATTACCGCATTTAAATAACATGTTAATTATATCTAATGTCCAATTAATTAGTGTACGACAGGTGTTATGTCCACGTGGAAAGGACCCATATAATTTAAAAAATAACCTTAATAACAATGTGAATTAAAATTATTAAATTCTACAGGTTGGTTTATTAGTCAATAGTTATTTTGGTTTTCACAATATATTTCAAGGAAAGTTAATTAATTTAATACGGTTTTCAAAACACTACTCATGTGTTTAATTTTGTCTTTGTAATCTTGATAATGGTGTGACAACCTACTATTACGTAATAAAACAACCAACATAATTTTATATAATTTATTTTAAAGGACCGTCTATTAGTCCATTATCAGATAAAAACGTGTCATATGCGATATATTTTATCTCCTAAAATGGACAGATATATTATTTAAAAAAAAAAATTCAAACATATTTTGCATACTTACTTGGGATCAAGAACCTCTCTAAGGGCATTGAGAACAGTGTCTTTGGTGATATGATAATAATCTAATGTAGAACCCATTCCAGAATCCCTTACTGCAGCGGCATTTGCAAATTGATCACCGAATATCGGAATATTAATCATTGGCACCCCACAATGGACCGACTCAATTGTTCCCAGCATTCCAGAATGTGTGATAAATGCTTTTATATTTTTGTGATCTGAAATAATAAAATATGAATTTATTTAACAATTATAGGAATCGATCTATAAATAACACCATCACAGGATTGCAAAAATAAGTCAATTTACTTTTTCTTTAACTGATTTTAAGTAGGTACCTTAAAATACTGTTTGAATTATTGATTGATTAGGATTTTGCAGACAAAAGGCACAGTTATATTTTGTTTATTAACATTTACAGAGAACAGATTTATAAACAAATACATAATACTTTCTTCTTAATAAATAAGATATTTAATTGTATTTTTTTCAATTTTATTTTAAGGTGGTTATAATATATTTCTCACAGGTGTTTTCAAATTATGTATGTTCAATAAAGAATGTTACAATCTTAAATCTTTTGAATTATTCTTTGGATCAAAAAAAAGTCCATTAAATGCTAATTGTTTGAAAGTTTGTACTATTTATTTAAAACCTTTGAAGGACCGCGAATAACTATGCTAACAGTCACTATGCTAATACTTAATAATACCAGTGGCGAAGGGTAGAGGTAGGCTCTTAAGATCAAACAAAAATAGTGCACACTAAACTTAGTCAGTCAAACGTATTTGTTTTTATTTAAATACAATGTGTAGATAGTGTTTGTTAGTTTTTCAAATTCGATTAAAACCATCCTACTCCAAGCCATAGTAGAGAATAGTTAAAAAATATTTTTTTATCTATAAAATATCTTAAGTAACTCAATTTAGATATATTATTATAGAACAATATTTTTATCGATAATAGTTTGGTAGAGGCACGGCTTAATGAATTTAAAAAAAACTACTCTGTACGATGTACCTATTCTTAATCGAACAAAAACAAATATGTATGACTGAAAAAGTGTGCACTATTTTTGTCGAATCGCTCATAGCAGACCTTAACTAGTATGGTTTGGTTAGGCAGGGTTTAATAAAATTTAAAAAATCTAACCAGCACCATCTTTAAATTGTATTCTTAGTTCAATGAAAATAAATAAGTATCAATGACTAAGTTTACTGTTCTCTATTTATGTCGAATCTTATACTGACTATAAATGTCACTTGTCGGCTGTATATTTGCGATAAATGTATCTGCACAGTGCTGGATGATTTTGAAAGGCGAAACACGGATCGCTAAAAACGTTTCAAATGAAATAGTCTAAAGTAATAAATAAATCACTCGAGAAAATAAGGTTATTTATTATTAGCATTATCTTGGTATTAATGTATGTGCACAAATTGTAATGTAATTTTATATATACATAGTTAAACATTTTTATTATATTTATCCATATTTATCATACCAACACAGATGTAATACATTTTTGGGACATTGTATTTTGAAATCTTTATATTATCATATCGAAGAGTATATACAATTAGGGATTGAAATACCGAATGGATATATCAATACCGGTATTTCGGTATTTCCTATTGAATACCGGTATTCGTCAAAACACATTATAGAAAAAGAAGTAGGTACATGTGAATAAATTATAATTGATAATTGATTATGTTGACCTTTGTAAATATGTATAGATTATAACAGCTATTTTTTTACAAATATTAAAGTCCGGGTAATTCAACGTTTGTTGGACGTTCTATCAACGTTGGATCAATAGTTATAGGATAATTGGAAATATTTTCCACGAATATTTTCTTTTTTCAAAAATGTTAATTCATGGCGACAATTCTATAAAGTATATTTGGGGATTTTGTTTTAATAATATTTTATATTAATTGTCGGTTTCTATCAATATATTAACGTTTGGCAGCATAAAACTTATACACTACATTTAATATACAATACAGTAGTAAGTAATGAAAATACATACAAGTTTATGCTTTCTTAATACTGAAATTACCGGTATTTTGAATTTTTGAAACCGGTTTTTCGGTATCGATAAAAAAAATGAATACCGGTATTGCAATCCCTATATACAAAGTTATGTAAACATTGTAAATGTTATTCAGTTTTTTATCGCATATTTCTACAGAAGGTCATATATCGATGAGTATAAGTATATTTTATTTAATCATTATAATCCCTCAGTTATCACAGTCCAGTAAATAAAATATTAACTAATATAAATCAGTCGAAAATAAAGAAAAGATTAAGTTTAATTTTTTATTTAGTTACAGATAAATATTTCGATATTAGACATTGATAAAACTATTCGACAATGATATTGTAATATTATGCAATTTCCATTATGCGATATCACGCATCGGGATTTTTTTTTTTTTTTTGTGATTTTATCGAGGCTTTGACTGCGACTCGCTGTCATATCGCCTCTTCTCTTCTAGAAGGGGATCCGTCGATCAGGTCCTCACTCCTATTCTGTTAAATAACTTTACAATTTTGCCTAGCTCTTCCGTCTTACCCACCGCCAGGACACCCTTCAATTCGTCGACATTCTCATAGATATCTGCAATTCGCAGCTGTACTCTGTGAACTTCATATTTGGGGCATTGCAGTGCTATATGTACAATGTCCTCTAAAACATGACATTCATCGCAGAGCTGCGATTCGCTTCTTCCCATGAGGACATCAAATCTTTTGCCCATGGTGTGCCCTGTTCTTAGCCTCAGTATTAACTTAAGCTCATTCCTCGTCAAAGAAGACTCTACAAACCAGGGCACCTCTCGTGGTGTTGGTAGAATCGACTTACTCCATTTCCCCTTTTCTAATGATGCCCTATGGTGAAAATCTATCCACATACTATGGCACATTTTCTTTATAGCCTCATTCCAGTCCAGGTTTTCTGGTATCCACTGATATGGTACCCCTGAATGGCCGGCTACCTTTGCCAGCTCATCTGCCCTTTCATTTCCCTCAATGCCCATGTGCGATGGGATCCATTGAAGGCATAGATCTCCTCCTCTATTTTTCTTGGCGTCGATCTGGTCAAGGATGTGGTATGCTATGGTTTTACTGTTATGTGAGCGAGTTGCTGCGGCAAGATGTTGTAAAGCGCTTTTGGAGTCTGTTAAAATGACAGCGGATTGCGCCGAGAAATCATCGCTTAAAGTGTATTTAATTGCTTCGTTTATCGCGATGAGTTCCGCCGTCATTATTGGTATTCTTTTGGTATGGTATGGTTTAGCTTCCAGCTCTTGTTTATACCTACTTCTGGTATCACAAGAGCTGCTCCTGCTCTATTCTGATCTTTGGATCCATCTGTATAAAGGTGGCTCCATCCTGCGTACCTCTCTGTCAGCATTTTTTCGACACGCTCTCTTCCTTTATCGGATACTATGCTCCGTTTTGGTTTGTCTATTCCTTTGACCTCTAGTTGGATAACAGAGCTGAGGTCGTAGGTACCAACTGGCCTCCTCAGCGAATACATACCTAGGCATTTTGTATTTAATACCTCCCAACTTTCTGTGGCTTTTAGGATTCCTACCAGTAGAGGGAGCTTTCTTTTCTCATAGTATGTATTGCTTTCAACAAGCTCGTATAGGAGTTTCACCTTTGCCAATATGGGGTTATCTATTATAGATTTCCACTTCATCCATGTCTTGGTAGCCAGTGCCCATCTCCTGACATTCAGTGGAGGTACGCTGAGTTCCGCTTGGAGCACGTGAATGGGTGTTGTCCTGATAAATCCTCCACATATTCTTAATGCTTTGGACTGGATGCGGTCTAGCCTCACCGAATTAGTTTCGGCAGCGGAGTGGTAAAACATGCTCCCGTAATCTAATCGGCTTCTAATGAGTGCCGTGTATAACCTTCTCATATGAATGGGGTGTACGCCCCACCCACCTCCCGCCAGTACTTTGAGTATGTTCAGAGGTTGTGTCAGGCTATTCGCGCAATGACTAATATGATGCTTCCACGTTAGTCTATAGTCCAGGTTCATACCTAAAAATTTATAAGTGTCTACTCTTTCTATTATAGTGCCGTCGATTTTTAAGTTAAGCTGGTTTTGTCTCTTGCCTCTGGCAAAAAGAACCACCTTAGTTTTGCTGGGAGCTACTTTGAGGCCTCGCGTTTCCAATAATAATTTCATTTCGTCAAGACTCTTCTGCATTAACCTTTGACATTCATCTACTCTTTTTCCCGAACAAAAAAGTGCGAAATCATCTGCATATTGTACAATGTTGACCCTCGTCATTAACTTTAATATGTCAGTTGTAAGAATGTTGAATAGTAATGGGGATAAGGGGTCTCCTTGCGGAAGGCCTCTTGAGCATACCGTACTCTTCTTTTCATTATTAATGCACATGGTGATTTTTCTTTCATTTAAATACTGCTTAAGATATTTAGTGATCTTCCCACCGATTCCCCATTCATTCAACACCCTTGACACTTCTTTCACATGCACATTATTATACGCATCCTGGATGTCCAGGAATGTTGTCAGGGTTACTTCGTTTTTGACCTGTGCTGCATTGATGTCTAGTACTACTACTAGGTTGCCTATGTTCTTCAGAGTCGACTTTTGCCTTCTGAATCCCGTAGTATTGTGATGAAATAGTTGTTTTTTCTCTGCAAACCATTCGATTCTTCTTGCTATCATCTGGTTGAACGTTTTGCACATGCATGATATGAGTGCAATTGGTCTGACTGACGACACTAGGGTAGGGTCTCGCCCTGGTTTTAAGATTGGGATAATCATCGTTTCCTTCCATTGCCTAGGGACTTTGCCGGTTTCCATGATTAAGTTGAATATCTCCACTAGTTTATTTTTTCCGATCTCTGGCAGCTGAGCGATCATGGAATATGAAACTTCGTCCATGCCGGGGGCAGTGTCTTTATTTTTGGTTACTGATCTTAGTTCCGCCACTGTAAGAATTTCATTCATTGTATCATTAGGATTATATGTTTCCTGTTCTGCGATTTCTTCCTTCGTTTCGTCACTTTTACTTGCTAGTTGTTGAAGGAGGAGTGACGCCATGCTTTCATCCAGTTGATTTTTGAATTTGTTTCCCGATTTGCCCTTCATCCAACTCATTTTTCTCCACATTTCTGAGTAGGAAGTTTCCGAGTTGACGGAGTCACAAAATGTTTTCCAACTTTCTCTTTTGGCTTTTAGGATTACTTTTCGAGTCGTGGCTTGCTTTTTCTTTAGTTCTAGGTAGTTTTCTGTGGAACTGATTTTTTTGAAGCGAGTATAGGCAAGCCTTCTCTCAGCGATTGCCTTTGATACTTCGGAGTTCCACCATGGTTTTGGTCTAAAGTTTGGGTGACTGCATACTTTGAGTCTCGGAATGCTTGAATTTGCCCCATTATTCAATATTGCCTCCAATTTATCATACTCTACTTGTGCATCTCTGGTAGGTTCTGTAAGTCTGTCTATGTCATTTGAGATTATTTCTCGATATTGTTCCCAGTTTGCTTTAGGGTAATTTCTTCTTGGGATGATTTCTGTTTGGCATTGATTTTCCACAAACTCGATGATAATGGGTAAGTGGTCACTGCCCATCGTATCGGAGTCTATTTTCCAATCGGTTTCCAGTACCAGCTCGTTGGAGATAAATGTTATATCCGGTGCCGCTCCTCTCTGATTTGGAGGGGCGACCCTGGTACTTTGTCCATTGTTAATCGCTACTAAGTCAGAGTCAAGGCATACGTCAGCGACATCCTCTCCTCTTGCGTCTCGAAGTATATGATCCCACATTGGGTGGTGTGCATTGAAATCCCCACCCATAATTGATCCCTCTCCCATTTGATCGAAAAGCCTGCTCCATGCGTTTTTCCGAATGGTAACATTGGGTTTACAATATATTGCTGTCACTGTTTTTAGTTTTTGTGTCCCTCTGATTTCGACTTGACATGCCTCCAGTTCAGTTGGAAGGCCTTGTAGGGTCTTTTCTTTAGACGCCAGTGTTTTATGCACCAGAATCGCTATTCCTCCGTAACCATTCCCTCTGTCTTTTCTATACATCGTGTAATCATTGAATTTCAGATAGTCTAATTCAGACCTCAGCCAAGTCTCTGAGATTAATGCTATTGAATTTTTTTGTCTTATTAAGTAGAGTTCTATATCATCCTTTTTTTGCTTCATACTTCTGGCATTCCATTGTAAAATCCTAATTTGTTTTTTACTATCCATTTTGCTCCAGAACCTCTCCTAGAATTTCCTTTAAGTGTCCTTCTTTGAATTGTTTGCATACCCAGTCCACTGCTTTAATTATTAGTTGTTTAATGATCTGCTGCCAGTCTCCCCCTTTCAGCAAGACTTTCATAATTTCTCCCATCGCGTTAACCTCTGTCTTCCCCTTTGAATTTTTCTTATTTTTTGTGGGCTTTACGCTACTACCTGTAGCTATTATTGTTGAGCCTGAAGCTTCTACCACCGCTTCTTCTTTCTTTTTGATTTCCTTAGTTTTTTGAATTGTTTCGCTTTCATCTCTTCCTACAATTTTTTTTTGTTTTAATATGTCAGCATAGCTATTATTTAACATATTTTTTTTTGCTTCCTTGAAAGGTATGTTCATTTTTTTCATTGCTTCTTTGCAATTCTTTTCCTCTTGCCACTTTGGGCATTTTTGGCTGTTTGCCGCGTGGTTACCTTTGCAATTGATGCACGTAATTTCCTCATTTTTTTCGCAGGTTTTGTGGTTTTCACCACACTTAGGGCACGTTTCTACTGTACGTCCGCAATTGTTCGCGATATGCCCATATCGCCAGCATTTGTAGCATTGCATAACCCTGAATACATACGGTTCTACAGCAAAAGAGACTCCATATATGTAAATTGTTCTCGGCAATATTTTCTCCCCAAATTTAATACTGACTGACGAGGTCTTTGTCAGCTCTCCTGTATCACCTTTTCTTGTCAACCTCTTAAGGTTGATTACTTTTGCATCACTTTTGATTTCCATTTGCAGTTCTTGGAGGTCCATATCAATATCGACTTTTCTTATTACTCCATAAGAGCAGGAGTCATTCTCTTTGGTCACAAAACCGAGATCTTTGAGTTCTCCAGCTTGTTTCACTTTATCTGCTTCTTTTTCGTCTTCTACTTGGATGTACGTCTTTAAATTTTTATTGTTAATTTTCTGTACTTTTACTCCTGCCTTATGCAGCATCTGCGCTATTTTTAACTTTAATGGAATTTTACTTCCCGTCGCTATCATGACGATGTTTTGGTTTCCCTTTGGAGTGACCCCAGAGTCTCTTCTGGGTTTTTTTCCAGAGGTCACCGTCTGCCATTCTTCTTCTTTTTCTCCGACCACTTCCTCTTCATCATCGTTTCTTTTCTTCTTCGATTTTTTGGTTTCATTCACTTCCATTGTGGTGTTTTCCATTTTATTGTTTTTGCCGTTCACGCGGTCTTGGAATTCGCGCAACAGTGTGAACAAAAAACAGTGTGGACAACCCCTCGCTTCACAGCGTTTGACGCACTCCCCGCACAAAGTGCACTATCCGTGCAACAATAAATATTTTCACTTTTTCTCAAGCACTGGCACTGATTGTCAAAATCACATGGGACCACACATGTTGAGTTTATTGTCAAATTCATTTACAAACAATATTATTTTTGTTGTATCCCGTATTTATAACCGTTCGCGAGTAACCAGGCGAAAAGCGACACGAATACGCAAGCGAAGTTGTACAACCTCACTCCACCGCTGTTGGCTTCCGACTGGGGAATTTATTGCAATATCACCTTTGTTGTAATGGCGTTAGAACAGTGTTTCTAATGTCAATGTTCATTTGAACGAACCCGTTCGAACTGAACCATTCGGCAGACCCGACAAAAAGCATCGGGAATTTATAGCAATATCACCTTTATTGTAAATGGCGTTAGAACAGATTATGCTATTCGGCAGACTCGACAAAAAAATGAGTGTAATTTTTTTTTCCAGATGCTTCGTCCATATTATTACTGTCATTGATTAAAACTAACTAATAAGAGTTATTTTATCATTCAAGGGCATATTAGTAGTAATAATTTGTATATAATATAATTAAAATTTCTTACTTAAAACATCAAACTGTGGTAGCCATTTTATCAATTTAACATTGGCAGAAGCTCCTGGCATAGTATCATTGTCCCATTTCCACAAAACATTTTCGTCGATTTCCGCAAAGGCATCCTGAAAGGCTTTCATTTTTTCCTCAAGCCACGAAGACGCAATGAGCATGGATCCCATACTGAATAAAATAACACCATTATTTGAATTGTCCAAGTACTTCATCAGCTCCTGGAATTTAAAATCAAAAAGTTAATACAGACACACAAAACATTTCTCACATATTCATCAGAATGTTGGGTTTACGTAAAAAATCTAAAAACGTCTGCTAGTAAATTAAAATATTGTGTAACCCAGTAGCAAAGGGTGGAGGTAGACTGTAAAGATCCGACATAAATAGTGCACACTAAACTTTTTCACTCATACGTTGGTATTTGTTTTCAATAAATTTAGACTATAAATTACAGATAGTCTTGATTACTTTTAAAAATTCAATTATACCCTGCGTTTACCAAGCCATAATAGATATTAGTAAAAAAAATAATCGTCTATCTATTACGGTTTGGTTGAGGCAGGTGTAACATGAATTTTAAAAAACTAAGCAATACCATCTGCATTTTTTACTCGTAATTCAATGAAAAGAATTAATTATGTCTGACAAAGTGTACCTACACCATTTTTATCGGATATCCGCAGCCTATCTTCACTGTAATGGTTTGGTTTAGGCAGGGTTAAATTGAATCTAAAAAAACTATTTGCAACATGCAAAAATTATTGTGAGCTATTTATGTCAGATTTTAACAGCCTACATCCACACTTCACCACTGCTGACCCATACGATACAATTACGAAATCTATTAGGAAATCCCGCCCTATAGAAAAAGTTTACATTCTGGCAGAAATAAAGGTAAAGCTAGTAAAGCTTCTCGAAAATAAAACACTTGCAATAACTCATCACGAGTGGGTAAAGTGGTAAAAAAGCAGCGGTGGAATGATGAGGTTAGGTACGGATAGAGGGTTGCGTGCCTACACCCAACCGTCGTCAATCTGTCGAGTTTGATACAGGCAAACGTAACTAAAGGCACCGAATGGATATTCATAGAAATAGTACAACCAAGTAGAGAAGCGTTTGCCTAGATACAACCGTTATAATTATATATATTATGAATTTGAAAAATAAATACAAGTAATTAATAAATTATTTCATTTAAAAAATATATTTCTTTTTTTCAGTTGGACGAAGTATCTGGCGATCGCTAGCTCTAGATATAATAAAAAGCGGAATAAAGTCTGTCTAAATATTGTTGGCAATTCATAAATAAGATTAAACATTAAAGATTACACAAAATATTTAATTCTGGCCATAAAGAAAATTAAATATATAAATGGAGGAACATAATTAACCACACATCAATTCAACTAACCCTACCAACCACCTTGTACGAAAAAGCAAGGGCATGGTTATTTATATAAAACTTTTTAAATTATAATAAATACAAGGCTTCGATTGTGAACTCATTTGAACTTTAATTAATTTAATCACAGAATAATAATCTCCATCCCTCAGAATATACTTACAGGGTCAATATTATTTTTCTTCTCAAGATGTATACCACCAATTTCTACATGATTAGGTGGCCTTGCCTGTGAGGATGTTAGCGAAAAATACGTATTCACCAAAATCAAACTCATATTATTTGCGATGGTTTCCAAAGCTGGCAAGTCATTTCCATAGTATTCTTTCATCATTTTATGCTCAGGCAATTGTGAGAATAAATAATACGCCAAATTATAAAAGTTATTCACTATTAACCCTTCTAACGCTCCCAAGAAATTTATATTGCGTCCGTGGTGTAGATAATGTGACGGTACATACGAAGGGTTATCAATAAGACCTAATCTATCAGTGGTAAATGTCATCAAACTATGAGATGTAAGTCCAATAAATGGAGCTTTTACTGTATAGACTATTCCCAAACCGCAATCACTGTTGAATTGTTCCAATATAACAACATCATAATCTCCTTCTTTTATAGCCTGTACTTGTTTGTTGTCAAGCAACGCTTTGCAAGCAGAATTTCCAGTTGAAAATAAGCCATATGCTGACCCTATAGGTCGTAGTACTCTAATTATTCCAGGAGGGCCTTCAAAGAAATTTAAACCAAAAGTTGAAAACAAAATCTGTAAAGACCCATCAAGGCTTATATCTTCGTAGTTTTCGATGGGATATTTCAATGGAAAATGGCTTATTACTGTGACTTTGTGACCTTTTTCTGCCAATCCTTTCATAAGTGGTTCAAATGCATAATGATGACTTTTTCCTATGTGAGGAAATACTCCCAGTATTTTATACCCAGAAGAAAAATTGACGAGTATAAATAAAAATAATGTTAGAAAACCCAAACTTTTATTGTTATTAATCATTTTTTAGTAAATTCACTGTTTTTATGTTGTTTTTTACTGTAATTTTATATTTAAAATTCTTCTTAAACAAATCGCAAACAACTTAGTAAGTTTTCAATAAATGAAAAATCATAATATTATTTCATAACGTTGATAGAAACACAATAACTACACACAAAATAGAAACTGCATATTTATAATATATCACTCTAATTACGTAAAGCTATAAAACCAAGATAAACAATAGTATTGCTTTCTTAAAAGCTTAATTTTATTACAAACTTTTTTAATAAATAAAGTTTTCACTTATGAACTTTCACGTGGCAAAATATATTATTATAATATTATCATTGATAACCACAATGTACTCACAATACTAATAATGGCAAAGTGAGCTACCCGCGTTATAAATACAATTAACAAACTGAAATATTTATAGCATCTATTAATAATTGTCCGCTATCGTCTTTTGACTAGTCAAAATAGGAAATATCTTTTTACTTTGATAACATTATCATATTACGATATTTATCAGCTTATAGCGAATATTATTTGTTGCTCGTAGATTAAGAGCGGAATGCAGAAACATTTGTCATAACTAAAATTTCCTTAGCAGAAAACACTATGCAGAAACATTGTCTTTAGTTAAGATCATTTCTATTGAAAATAATACCATATTTAAAAATTCTCTTTCCTATAGTTTAGGTAAGTTATTTTATAATTGTTCAACGATGACAAACATATGACAACTGCATTTTATAAATGCAATAACTATTATAATACTCTTATGTTTCCGTTATCAGTCATTATACGTGATTCCACAGGCACCGCAAGATATTTTTTTAACATGGTAATACTAGTGTCAAGTGTCATTCTTCACCTGACATTTTGTATTTCTGCGGGCTGGTGTATAAAAGTAAAATAATATTCTGCAAGTACATGCCAAACGAATTAACACTATCAATATCCATATTGAGATACATTGTTAAATGAATTTGAGTGTATGGACTGTTTTATAGACATGCGAATTTATTTTGACAGCAGCTGTCAGTGGTAAATGGTAATACAGAAGGGGGCGTGTTCATAACAAAAGTAGTCTATGGTTAAGGATTCTTTAACTCTATACTCAGGATTGTCTATACTTAAGTCATGCTTTTAGGTGACTTATTCTTAGGATCGAAATCTTAGATTGTGTATTCCGCTCTAAGCCTGTAGGTACTTCAGAGCCAACGTCTCGTGTATACGATAAAGATTATAAGCTATTTAGAAGCAATTTTGTACCTTTTGGTGATAGCCTTTCACACCCTATTCATTTTTTAATTCTATTCATAATTTAACCCTGTAATTCCGTGAAACAATAATCTGAAGCTCTAAATACCTACAGCAATCATACATTGAGTTTTTTGAAATTGATGGTGCTCTTTTTGGCCATGCGATACACCGGTTTTCGGATACAGAAATATTAGCTCCAAAAATATATCAGTGGCCACTTTTTTTAAATTTTGATCAATGCATTAACAATATATACAACTCTAGATTTCTAGATGGTGTCAGGAACTATCTAAATTTTCAGTTACCTACTAATAGTTTTTACTTTAAACTGTTTTTATTCAAACGAAAAAATATGACAATATATTATTAAGTACTTATATTTAAAAAAAAAAATGGTACTAACATTCTACGTAGCTATATTATGTTTACTATTCAGACGTCCGAAAGCACTCCATCCCAGCTTTGTTCTTCGAACAATTTCATCGTGCATGCTTCCGTTTATGGACACCTGCTGTCCGAGATAGACGTAGCTGCTGACTTGCTCGAGTTGGGTGCCATAAATACAGATAATCGAAGGGTCCGAAAAACAGTTCCTCATCATTTTTGTCTTTGAGACATTTATCTTTAGACCGACCGTTTGACTGACTTCAAGAGTGACCTACCATTATGTCTTAAGCGTAGGGTGTTCAACCAATGTGTGCTACCCGTGCTCACGTATGGCTGCGAGACGTGGACACTCAACACGAGAGATGTCCAAAGGCTAAGAGTCACACAGCGAGGAGAGGTGTATGTTGGGCATCACGCGAAAGGACCGTAAGAGAAACAAATGGGTTAGGAAGCAGACAGGAGTACGCGATGTAATAGATGATGCCAAACAGCTGAAATGGAGATGGGCGGGGCACATTGCTCGCCGAAAGGACGGCCGCTGGACAAATGCCGTCATCCAGTGGTACCCAAGGGGCATGAAACGGCCGCAGGGCCGCCCTAAAAGCCGCTGGATTGACGAACTGGTAAAGTTCGGCGGAAATACGTGGCAGCGAACGACACAGGACCGAGGGAGTTGGAGAAGGCGTGGGGAGGCCTTCATCCAGCAGTGTATTGACTCCGGCTGATGATGATATTATGTTTAATTAAAATTTTGCATCGATTTTGGTTATTTATGCTGGAAAATTTATGCCTGTTTAGTCATGAAAATCAATACCGTCGTATTTTTACGAAAAATATCTATAGTCGTAGAACATAGGTTCTAATAGCCAAAGTATAAGTGAGTTTATATAAATTTATCATATATTATGAGCACATAACAGATTAATTAATAGAATCCAGTTAGGCTATACCCCAATATACTACATTTTGATACAGGGTTTTGAATATATAAGTATCCTACGAAAATGAAACACACGTTATAAACGTGCAATAGTGTGTGGTGCAACCTTCAAATACACCAATAGTGAATCAGTTCATAAACAGAGAGCAGTTGTCAGAATGAATAATAACCTTTTAGAATGACGTATTCGTGACACATGTTTAAATGTATCCCAAATTCTTCCACACTCGAGAACGGTTGCCTGTTACTCTACACCCGTTCGTTATATACCTATTTCAGTTCTTCTTAATTATGTTTTATGAAACTTGTCATATAATTATATAGGTAAAGTCGCGTTGACACGGTCCAAGTACACTTGGACCGTGTCAACGCGGCTTTTATATATGAATATGAATAGGTATACTAATTATTCCTATCCATGCTAACTTGGATGAGTAGGACGCGGTCCGAGTAGCTTGAATAGGAATAATTAGTATGAAGCTGTCGCTTGGATGGCACTCGGTCCAAGTGTGCTTGGATCGTACTTGGACCGTGTCAACGCGCTTTAAGCGAATTTTTAAGTTGAATATTCTATGTAATCATTACCTATGTATTTGAAAAGTTAGTGTCATAAATGAACATTAAAAAAATGTCTAGTTATCAACAGCAGTGATAAACTGAGGTTTTTAATTGCTTTATAATAATGAATTCGTTAATTTTGTTTGTAAACAGCCTGCTACCATTGTCCAAATATTTGTCATTTTTTACTCTTTGTTTAAATTTTAAACTAAACAATATTTGTGTCAGGCAGGAATGGGTTTCCAGAAATTAAAAGTCATTTCACTATTTATTTATGTATCTGTCTATTTCTATGCTATGTCTATTTCTGTGTAGCGACGGTGTCTTTTTCTGCTACTTAATTACAACTTTATGACTGAATACAATAAATGTATTCAACTAAGTATAATATTAATATAACAAATAACGGTACAAGTCGGAATGAACATAAATTCAAGAATGAAAACCTAACCTAACCCAACAAATAATCCATTATATCGGCTATTTTCAAAATTTGTTTACCGCTGGCTTCCTGTAAACTGACAAGTAATAAGTTAAATATAAACATAAGTAGATTGTCAGAAAATTACTTACCGGGCTGATATTATTTTTTTTCTCAAGGTGTATTCCACCAACTTCTATGTGATTAGGTGACCTTGGCTGCGATGATGTCAGCGAAAAATACGTATTTGCCAAAATCAAACTCATATTACTAGCGATAGTTTCCAACGGAGGAAAATCATCTCCATAATATTCTTTCATCATTTTATGCTCAGGTATTTGCGAAAATAGATAATACACCCATTTATAATAGTAGTTTAATATTAAACCCTCCAACACTCCGAGAAAATCGGGCAAACGTCCGTGGTCTAGATAATGGGACGGGACGTATGATGGGTTATCAATTAGACCCAACCTATCCGTTGTCCATGCCATCATGATATGAGATGTAAGTCCAATAAATGGAGCTTTCACTTTGTGGGCTATACCCAGACCACAATCACTGTTGAATTGTTCTAAAATCACAATATCATAATCTCCTTCTTTAATAGCCTGTACTTGTTTATTTTCCAATAATGCTTTACAGGTTGAGTGCCCAATTGTAAATAAAGCATTTGCCGAGCCAATATGTCTCGTTACTCTAATTATCCCAGGAGGGCCTGAGAAAAAATTGAAATCAAATCCTGAAAACCATACTGGTACAGACCCTTTAAGGCTTATATCTTCGTAGTTTTTCAGTGGATTTTCCATTGGAAAATGGCTAATTACGGTGACGTTGTGACCTTGTTCTGCCAATCCTTTCATCAACGGTTCAAACGCATAATGATGACTTCTTCCTACATGAGGAAAAACTCCTAATATTCTGTACGCAGAGGAAAATTGAATTACTATAAACAAAATTGTACTGATAACCGGTATATTATTATAATAAATCATTTTTAAAATATTTAGTTTCAATCGAACAATTTTTTAGGTTATGTATTACGTCGGATTTTGCAAACGATCACGTCTACTATATACGCAATATAAATTATCACAAGTCATCTTATAACTTCCATATTTAATATGGTCTATATTATATTATTACAAAGCAACATTTATATGATTCAATCAATCATTCATTACACTAATTGCACTTAATCGTCACTATATACACTTAACACTTTTCTTCTATGAAGTTACGTAAAACTATTATAATACATCTCTAATAATCTTGCAATTAGGTAAACATTTCTTAAAGGAGGTATCACTAAAATTACTATTTTATTACTCTCATTTTATAATCTTATTATGATTATATCACATGATAATATTATTATGACATAGTAAACGAACGTGACTACATATTTTCTTAACAATCTAAAATATAACAGCTGTTATCTGCTATCGCCTTTTGACTAGTCGAAACATATACATTTATTGAGATAGCAGATCGTATGATAGTCAAAAGCTCGTAGTGGATACGTTTTACTCCACACATTAGTATGTCCTCATAGGAGCGTGCGGAAATAATCAATAACAACTCGGAAACTTAATTTAGATTTTCACCGACAGATTTCGTTATGATTATTTCAATAAAAAAAAAATAACAACAGAAAATAATTTCTATAAAGAAATAAAACAGTTTATAAAGATTAATGCTCGGCTTAGAGTGCTTAAACTATTAACAATATCTAGAGGTGGACAGACTACCAAGCATCTAAGTAAATACTTTTTATTGATAATTTACATTTTTAAATATTATAACTAGGTACTACTATTCGCGTGATAATTAAAAAGGGTTTCAAGTTATTCACATTTTATTAAGAAAAATCGATCTTTTTAGGTGGAGATAAGCTGGATCCGACATAAATAGTGCATACCAAACTTTGTCAGTTATACATATTTGTTTTATTGAACTAATACTACAAATTGCCGATAGTGTTGGTTAGTTTTTTAAATTTTAATTAAGCCCTGCATAACCAAGCCAATGTGTTGGCTATTAAAAACTAACATAAATAGTGCACACTAAAATTTACTACAAATTGCAGATAGTGTCGATTAGTTTTTAAAATTCAATTAAACCCTGCATCACCAAGTATTATAGATAATAGTCAAAAAATATTCATCTACATTCTATCTACAAATATCCAACATCAGTGGCGCACCCAGGATTTAATATTGGGGGGGGGGGCAAGGAGGAAAATATAAATTAGTCCCATAGGCTCTTTTTCTTCTTCACAGCCTAATTTCACGTTTATCGGTTATTTGTCTATTGCACTCGGTGTACCTACACCATGGTCCCCACGTCCTGAAACGGGCCCTCGGGCTAGGATATTTGGCGGGCCCCCTACTTACCGCTAAGATTAAAGGCAGTGTGAAACACTACATTACCGTTTTTCAAATTGTGTTTTAGTTCAAATTAAGGGTACTTATACAGTGAATTATTGGCAATTTTTAATACATCTACTTTAATAATGGAGCTGTCGAGTATCGATACATAATAATCAAAAAATATATTGCACAATTATATAATTGAAAATGTTCATAGCCATGAAGTATAATAGCGCTATTACTACTAAATCTAATTTATGATGTGTGTTTATCTCACTTATCTGGTCAACCCGACACGCTGGGCCCCCCACAGCCCGGGCCCCCAGGATAGAGCCATGTCAGCCCTTCCCAGCCATGACCTACGCCACTCCGGAATTCGGGTGGACACCGAGAATTTTTTTGACAGTTCCATTAGGGATTGGGTTTCTAAAAAAACCTGACATTAGTGTTTCGAAATTTTTGTGTTAGAAATTAAAATCTAAGAAATTTTTCTAAAAAGGGTGCTGGAGAATTACAAATCATTTTTTTGCCGTGTTTTTATTTGTCTAAGCCCAAAGGTATAGGGCTTTCAGTTTCAATGTTTAAAATCATTCTGATAATTTTCATGTTTGGGGGGTGCCAGGGCCCCTTGGCTCCCCCCCTGGGTGCGCCACTATCCAACATTATGCTATTAAATCACACATAATTGTGCATATTTAATAGATACAAGAACATTTTACCTATTATGATTTGGATAGGCCATGAATTTAAAAAAAACTAACCAGCACCATCTGCAATTTTTACTCTTAATTCAATGAAAACAATAAATTAAGTATGACTGACAGAGTGTAATATAGTGACGTCCGTAGACAAAATGCCGCCCCTAGACAGCGCCAAAAAGCCGCCCCATTTTTATACAGTATTTTTTATCGTCCCTTCATGACTCCAATATCTAAGAAATGTGTTCATTGGATACATTACTAACAAAATATATAGGTACCTACTACTAAATCTAATTGAAATGCCATCTCTACTTTAATAGACAATATACATTTAAAAATACACCTTACATCTTTCAAAACACGTGAATTACTGGCAAAAATAGTTGGATAAATTAATCACGGTAATTATATACCTACCTATAATTCAAATATAATTCGCAAATCTGCACGTGTCATTACTGGTCATCAAGGACGTGACGTCGAAGGACAACGGAAGTAAACTAGACATCGCCAACTCGACAAAAAATACAGTCCTGTTAAACCTCTTATGTTAATTAATACATTTTTTTTCCAACCAGTGAGCTGATTTTTTTAATAGAAAGATATTTCCGTTATTACTTAGTTTATGTACATATTTCTTTATAAACCTAACTATTCTCCTCGATTTGCCGCCCTTCGAGTAACTGCCGCCCCCTAGCGACGCTCAATCTGCCTACCCCCACGGGACGTTACTGGTGTAATACCAGTGGTTCTCATTTGAAATTTAGCTGTGGCCGCACAATTGACATTGACAGTTCTATAGAAACGTCTGGTGGCCGCACCAAATTTCACTTTTGTTGTGATTGAAAAAATTAAAGCTAAATTTTATTTACTAAAAAACGGATCAATTTATTTATAGGGTCCATTTTTAATAAAAGACATTTGAACATTTTAGTACACATCTATTTAAAAATAATGCAAATGGAAATTCTTCAATACTCATTTTTTCCCCAATGCGAGCCGCATGGGTGTTGCTGCTTCTAAGTTTACAAGTTCTGTCAACTGGTTTCGATATTATGTTTTTTTTATGAAGTGCATTACACTGAATGATCTTTCACATAACCTACTTATACAATAGTAGGAAAAACGATAATGTTAATAAAGCAATAATTTTTGCCAATAATTCTTTGAATTGATTTTATTCTCAGAAACGCACTATTTCACACATGATCTTATCACAAAAACACATTATGGATCATTTGAGCGTAGAAAGAAATGACATTTCACAGTCATGTGTATTCAACCAATTTCATAAATATAAATAATATATAGGTAATATAATTTAATAATAATAAATATAATAAAATATTTATTTATATAATAAATATAGTTTCATAAAAAGTTTATAAATATTTTTTTTATATATTATTCTGTAAGGCGCTGGTGTATACTATTTTTGTCGGATCTCCACTATGATGGTTTGGTTTAAGCAGCGTTTAATTGAATTTTAAAAACTAACCAGCACTATCTGCAATTTGCATTCTTTATTCAATAGAAACAACTAAGTATAACTGACAAAGTTTCGTGTACACTATTTATTCCACCCCTCGCCACTGGAATTGGTAAAGAAATTTCTAAGATATCTCTGATGCTATGGAAATATTATAGTTTAATGATAAATATAATCATAAAAAAATATGTTATAATATAAGATGAACTACATTATCGAAGGCACATTTTTTTAAACATGTTTTCACCGACTGCTATTATTGGTTAACTGATATACAATAATATAATATATGTACAATTGAGTAAATAATTATTTATTTTCCACATCTTCAAAAATAATTTTATCAGTATTATAATTTGTATAAGATTCCTCCATTTATTTTTTATCTAGTTATCTCCTTTATTACTAATTAATTTAGTAGTTCTTTAATAAACTTTATCACTGCCATCTCGCGTATTTTTTAAATCTTAACAACGCCAGCATAGTATTAACGTTTTGCTAAATAAAAGATATATTTTTTTAATGTTGTCAGATACATATTAATTAATAAAGTTTAAATTGTAAATTATTAAAAAATGGGTACTGTTCGGTTATACGGAATACAGCGGAAAACGCATTTTGAAAATAGCCGATAAACTGGATTATTTGTTAGGTTAACCTAACCAAACATAACCTAACCAAACCTAACCTAACCTTACCTAACCTAACCTAACCCAACCTAACCTAACCTAAACTAACCCTAACTAACAAATAATCCAGTTTATCGGCTATTTTCAAAATGCGTTTTCCGCTGTATTCCGTATAACCGAACAGTACCAAAAAATGTCTCAAATTGCAACCTTTGTATTTTCCCGCTAGATGCCCCTGCTAGGTAGAGGATTCACCTTAATTACTAATTAATAAACAATTAATAATAACATTAATACATTGTTATAGTAAAATAATTATTGTTACTTACTGGACTTGTACTGTTTTTCTTTTCAAGATGAATCCCAGCAATTTCCACGTGATTTGGAGACCGCGGCAATGCTGATGTCAATGAAAAATACGTATTTGCCAGAATTAAACTCATATTCTTTCCAATACTTTCCAAATTGGGCAAGTCATTCCCGTAATATTCTGTCATAATTTTATGTTCGGGTAATTGGGAAAATATATTATAAGCAGAATTATAAAAAATATTTACTATAAGTCCTTCTAAGACTCCGAAAAAATGGGGAGATCTTCCATGGATTAAATAGTGGGATGGAATATACGAAGGATTGTCTAATAAGCCCAATCTATTGGTTGTCCAAGACATTATCATATTAGATGTTATTCCAATAAAAGGCGCCTTTACTCTATAAACAATTCCAAGACCACAATCACTGTTAAACTGTTCCACAATAACAACATCATAATCGCCTTCTTTTATAGACTGGACTTTTTCATTATCCAACAATGCCTTACAAGTTTTATGTCCCATAGAAAATAATGATTTTATCGATTCAATATGTCTTTTTATTCTAATTATTCCAAAAGGGCCTGCGAAGAATTCAAGACTAAATCCCGATAACCAAATCGGTAACGATCCTTTAAGGCTTATATCTGTGTAGTTTTCTTTTGGATCTTCCAACGGGAAATGACTGATTACTGTGACGTTATGGCCTTTCTCTGCCAATCCTTTCATGAATGGTTCAAATGCATAGTGATGACTTCTTCCTACATGCGGAAACACACCTAATATTTTATACTCAGAAGAAAACTGAATAAATATTAATAAAATAATAGTGACAGATATCATATTGATCGATTTAGGAGTATATGATATAATAAATGTTTAGAGATCACTCCTTGTGATATAACACAATTTTATGAAGACACTGCGCACAGAAAACAACGATTTATCTCACAGAATTATCTATATGGACCATTTGTAAACAGATAATAATATTATTTAACTGGGTCGTCTTAGTGTTGTTAAAATATTAAGTCATGGAGTTTTCTTTAAAGAATACTCTTCAATATGAAATAATATACTATTTAAATGTTGACTAATGAAACAACTGTACAACACTGCTAAACCATTTTATTATATTATTAAGCTATACCATTTCGCATTTTAAAGTATCCAACATAAAATGCTGTAGGACAGGTTTTTAACTAGAACTAAAATACAAGAGATTGTCAGTGCACAAATAATATACTTGTTGATAAAACATTATTATCTACAAAGCTGTGTGCAGATTGTAAACAGAGTTTGAAATGACAGAATCGTATCGCAAATTAAGAAAACTCCTGAATTATTTAAGAATTAAACCAAAATCCCAAACTGGATAATTTATATTTGATAATTCGACTGCTTAAAGTCAAACAACGTTATCTACAAAAAAGGTGTTTTTTTTTTTGAGATAACGTTATTTTACATTGCCGGATACATGATAGTCAAACAACGTTATGTCAATCTTTTCTAATTTCTTCTTAAATTTTCAGTAAAATTTAACGTTAATACATAGTTACCCTTGTTTTCATATTTTTTTAAACTATTCCTATAAATTTTAACATCATCAAAAGCAAGATAAATGTAAAATGCACATTAAATTATAAAATATGAGCATTAGGTTTTTAAATAAACATTTCTCTTGTTGAGTTACAAGAATCTAAAATAACGATTTTTGGCTCTCCTGTAAAGTTTCACTTTTGTAGATAGTGTTGTTTGACATTAAGCCCTCGAATTTACAAATTTAAAGTGTTTTAATTAATAAATACGTATCTAAAAACATTAAAATAAATTCGTTCACATTAAAAATTTAAGGGTCATAATTAAATTCCCAGTAGTAGTGGTACGAGTATCCATATGCCTTATGATATCTTAAAATATATATGAATAGATAATAAATAAATACAGCTCCACCTGAAAACTTAAGTCAAATCTTTCGGGAAGAGACAACTAACTATTTTTCATGTTAATTTACTTACGACTTTATGGTTTTAATAATTTTGGGTTTCCATTGTGAATAGGTGAATTATTGATACCGAAAGATGAAATTGTCACTCATTTTCAGCAACGTGGAACTTGTAATAATATACTGACTGATTTAATAAAAAGAATAAAAATAATAAATAGTGACACGTAAAGATGATTCGTGCCTTTCAGATCCAGTGACTGCAGTCATATAAGATAGGATAAGTATTATGCTCAGAATATCAGTCCTACGCGACCTTTTTTTACTACGGGAAAAACTCAGCTACAATAATCGCAGTCCTCAGTTCCCAATGAATACGACAAAACATTCATCAGAATCACCACCGTTAGCAATACCCGATGCGGATAGAAGAATAGTTTTCAATAAGGCATATTCTCTCAGCCGGAATAATTTTAATTTGACTAGCATCAAGTAGAGTAGTTTGCGTGCCATTAAAGAAACCTCGATAGTAAATGCGAGGTATCCATAAAGTCTAGAAAACAAAAAACTACACAATACATTATTTATTATGCAATCGCTGATTTTAAAACTCTAAAATGAATTTTATTCTATTTATCTATCAAAATAATTCTTTTATTTATGTTTAAGGTCTTACCGACAAGGAGCATTAATTTTTTTTAAATAATATTAACTAATTCAAAGGTTACCAAACATTTTCGGCTTACGGCTCCCTTTGATCATACTTTTTTTTTTACCTGCTTACTCCTAAATATATTTCTTGTCTGAATCCAAGTGTCACTCGTTTTTTCAGTGAAAATATTGGAATATTCTGCTGCACACACTTTGGTAAACCCTGGCCAAATATATAAATCCATAATGCAGTCTAAATATAATATCTTTGTCAGATAACATGTGAGACCTTTTTTGTATGATGATAATAATTCTATGCGTATTAGATAATGATAAGATAATTAATAATAACATAATTTTAAGCTGCTTCCACTTCTCTCGGTCCTGGGCATTGCATTACCACGTACTTCCGCAGAACTTTATCATTTCATCGATTCAGCGGCCTCTAGGTCTACCTTGTGGACGTTTTGTACTTCTTGGATACCACTGGATGACTAGATTTGTCCAAAGATTGTCTCTTCTTCGAGCTATGTGTCCAGCCCATCTCCATGTAAGGCTTTTAATAAACTATATTACATCGCATACCCTTGTCTGCTTCCTTATCCACTCAGTCCTCTTTTTGTCCTTCGCGTTATGCCCAGCATGCACCTCTCCATACCACGTTATGCTACTCTAAGTTTCTGGATCTCTCTTTTACTTAGGGTCCATGTTTCACAGGCATATGTGATTACGGAAAGCACACACTGGTTGAACACTTTGCGCTTTAGGCACAGTGGAAGGTCACTTTTGCAGACATTATTCAGGCGGTCAAAAGCACTCCAGCCTAGCTTTACTCTGCGAACAATTTCATCAAATATACATCCATCTATAGACACTTGTTGTCCCAGATAGATGTAGCTTTTCACCTGTTCGAGCTGAGTGCCATTGATGAGAATCTCTTTTTGGCAGCTTGGAAGTGGCCTACATCCAGCAGTGGATAGATTCAGGCTGATGATGAACATAACTTCAAACCATTATAAATGTAAAACATACTTAAGTAGGTACCTTTTATATTAAACATTTTTTATATTGCTTGATGCGCTGTAATATACACGTGTATGGAAATCAATTTAAAAATTTAAAGTCTGCCATAATAAATAAGCAGAAGTGGAAGCAGCTTGAAGAGGCCTTCATCCAGCAGTAGATGGATTCGGGCTGATGATGAAGATAACTTCAAATCATTATAAATGTAAAACATACTTAATTAGGTACCTTTTGTATTAAAGCATTTTTTCATATTTCTTGATGCGCGGTAATATACACGTGTATAGAAATCAAATTAAAAATTAAAAGTCTGCCATAATAGTTTTTTATATATACATATTTATTTTCATCTAATACTAATTTGTACATACATTAATTAACAATAATGACTTACCAGAATATAAAATCACTGATAATTTAAAATATGTGTCATGGAAGATATTTTAAATAAAATAATAACCAAACAATCATGACGTCACATAGATATACAACTAAAACAACCCAGAAAAGCATTCATCTTAAAAGAATTAGAAGAAGAAAAGAATCAATACCTAAAGTGAAATAGATAAAGTTCGATTTCCTAAAAAATCAAACTACAAATCGTCAGCTGAATGCAGAACTATTCTAACTTACTGTTCTTTGAAACTGCATACATAAGTTATGTATTACTTATACAAAAAAATATATTATACATCATTTTTTTCATCAATAGTTTCACTAAAATATAATGTATACATTTATTTATATAGATAATAAATAATTGCAGTTGGTTCTTTCAAAAAACTCCGTTCTAAAAAAAATCAAAGGGAATCCTCTACCTACCAGAGGGATCTAGTGGGAAAATACAAAGCTTGCAAGTTGAGACATTTTTATGCTAATTTACAATTGAAACTGAACAAATATTTTTTATTTTAAGTCAATGATAAACTAACAATTTTAAAAAAATGTTTAAAGTGTGAATTTGTTAAAGGACCCCATCTTAATATTACATAATTATTATTTTATACTCATATTTATTAATGAAATTTAGTTTATTAAGTTTTCAATTTTTTACGGTTTAGATTTTTGACTAATTCATAGTTTTAATATATTTTATATTTATTTAAAAAAACATCGATTTTTATAAAAATATAAATGTGTATAACTTTAAATCCATTTTATTTATATAAAATTGAGCTTCAATATTGAGACCGTACCTAAATAAAAATAATTTTCTTTTTAATATTTTCAGATACATATTTATTAATTAATACAGTTTAAATTGTAAATAATCAAACAAATGTCTCAAATTGCAAGCTTTATTTTCCGCTAGGTGCATCTGGTAGGTAGAGACTTCGCCTTAATGCATGCGTACAAAAAAATATTTAAAAGTGTGTCATGTCAATACCTACATTTTTAACACTGACATATTCCGTTTTTGCTTAGATAATCAGTAATTGATACATTACTTTGTAGGAAACGAGTAAACGACACCCAAAACTTAGTTTACTTATTTCTTTGCACGTGTTTATTTTATTTTATAACAGTCAGTTTGTATTTCTAAATGTCAACCACTATAATAGAGAGGCCATTCGTTATACATCATCTATTTACATAATAATTTATTATCGTCTGCTTACTCTGCAAACCAGCTAACTACACTTTATTACACGTTATTAAAAAGCATGTTTTCTATGTTCACACAAAATTTCAAACTCAAACTGAATACGTGTATTAATTAAGGCGCTAAGTACCAAAAAAATAAAAACTGACATTTTTATAGAAAAATGTTCTACATACCAACGTCAATAACCTCAACTATAGTCTAGGTGCCTCAAGCAAGTCAAAAAAATACAGCAAAATAATTAAACCTGTCGACGTTGTAAGTCCGTTGGCGTGTTTTATTTATATTGGTGTAAGTAGCACTGCAATGGTCAACGGCATTCAATATAAAATAGCTGACGATAGTGTGTTGATACTTGCGAGTTCTTAATACCTAAAATTATAGAAGCTGCCGTGATTGCTTCATACTGTCTGCTTCATGAAATTTTACTGCAATGACTAGGTATTTTTTAACTACATTCAATACTACTTTTTGGTATTTAGAGCCTTTTTAATACACGTATTCATTACTTATAAATAAATGCGTTATCGTTCTTCACACTAAACAGTCAACTACATGTGTCAAATTTTCAATATCCTATATGGAAAAAATCGCTATTTATATAAATTTTCTTTATATAATATAAGGGAAGTTAAAATAGTTTATTAATTCATAGTGCAGCTTATTTGCAAAAAAAAATCCAAGGGTATTTTTGGAATTGTTAAATTCCGCTCTATAGTTAAATTATTAAGGCTATACCTCAGTTGAGGCATCGTCTAAAAATATCGTGACTAGGCGATGCGCGGATTGTGCAAATGACGCGTGCCAAACGAAATATAATTTTTCATGTAAATCCAATATGCGTCCATTTAATGTTCTGTTTATTGTTCTATTAGTAACAATAATAATATATTCATTGACATGATTTCTTTTTCAAGTAAATGGGTAACGTTTTAAGTCATCTTTACATGATTTAAAAATGAATACCCCCGTTGCCATCATGAAACAAATTGACGTGTTCACACTTCGACGTTTGCTCTCCGATTACCAGCGAGTCCAAAATTTCATCCTACCTATCATAGATGTTTTAAAAGTACAGATATGCAACGATTTGGCTTCCTCATGAAACTGAATGAAGCATGCCGACAACAGCCGATAACTCACGAGAAATGGCGACGCAATAAAAAAAATGCAGGGCATCATGGAGGATTTACTTTTGTCATTATAACGTACCCATAAAATATAATGTTAACCTGGAAATTTTGCCGCAAATTGATTACCAACTTGTTTCACCATACTTTTTCGCCATACTTGCCGGCTTCACCATACGTTCTTATACCATGCCGCCCCTAGGTACCTATAGTTGAAAATTATTAGCCGTTTCACTGGAGTACCGTCTTAAGTTTTTTTTCCTTCCTGAAAAATTTTGCCTAATGGAGTTAGCCGGTTTGCGGATTAAGCAGTCAATAATAATATATATTATGTTTTTAAATTATATATTGAACATTCTTGTCAAATATACTTAAAATACGTCGACTATTTTATGCTTTCATTAATTGTTATAGGAAAAACAAATAAATAATACATAAGTAGTAGGTAGCTAATGTTAATGAATTCATTAATCTGCCTTCTTCTTTGGCGAACTAATTATTATCATTCGACTTAAAAGACTAACAAATTGATACAAAATAAACGCTAATATTAACCCCACTAAAGCCAAAAAGGCCAAAACGTCAAGAAGAAGATATCTATAAAGTGGAAGATCAGCTGAAGATGGTCTCAGGTGCTTTCCTCCATGCCGTGCAACGTGCTCCACCCAGTAAATTGCTGTCTCCATTGCTGATGCAGGTCTGTCATTCCAAAGCGCCGAGACTCGTTTGGCACTTTGTTGCATTCTGAAAATAATTGAATGTTAATACTGACTAAAGGTAATAGTATGTATTTAATAGTCTGAAGACCTAAAAGGTTTAAGTGATAACTAACTACAAAACGAGTTGTGATATGCATTTCATTGAATCTCATTTTAGTATGTCATAATATTGAAGCTAAATTTGATATAAAAATGTAAATGATTTAATTTTTTTTTATATAAATCGATATTTTTTTTAAAAAAATATAAAATACATTAAAAGAATTTTTTTTAATGATAAACATAAGCATACAATAACAATATGTAATAATAAGACATGATCATTTGACTAGTTTTATTTTAAATTGTAAGTAATCTTTGGCATTAAATAACAAATATTTTTATATAGGTTCAATGTTTTTAGATATTTATTTACAAACTGGTTAATAAAGACTATTTATTATGTAAAATATCAATAAAAAATAGTCTCAAATTGCAAGTTTTGTATTTTTCCGCTAGATACCTCCAGTAGGCGGAGCATTCAGCGTAAAGTAAATGAAATTACTTAATAATTAATAAAAAAAAAACTATTTCTTTTATTCAACGAATAAGATAATATATTTTGAGAATGTAACATTTTATATATTGAATATACCTAATTTGAAAACATCTCATGCATATACACAAATACCACAATTTGATAAGCATTTCGTGTTTAACAATGGCGCGAATCCAGCGGTTATAGGTTCATGTCTCGTCAAGTGTCGTATTTTTTCTAGTGGTTGTATGCATGAGATGTTTTCATTTTATGTATGTTTAATAATTATTACACCAACGCCCGGTGCTAGTAAAATTGTAATATTCTGTCTTATACATAATATGTTACTTACAACTTATAAATATAATGAACATATTATTATTATTTTTTATTAATTGTCATATACACACTATCTAAAAGTCATGTACACACTTACTTGTCCATTTTGTCCTCAGCTCTTAATTTAAAATGAGCTATATAATTTTATTATCTCAAAATATTTAAAATTTTGTGACTAAGTAATATTAAAATTACTAAATAGTGAATTAAATGCTCTAAACCTTATCAATTTAATAGTGTATTTAACTGACCTTGATCTTTGTCTATGACCTATTATTTTCATAAATTCGTTTATTATTATACCAGCAAAATACGTCTTTTATGCGTCGGTTCTAAACCAGGGGTATTTGAATAATTTGAACAATATACCTACATTAGGTATAAAAAAATTAAAGTAAGTCAAAAGTAGTACTAATTTTCAATGACATTTTTTGTTTTTGTTTTCATGGTACGCATTTATGAAAATGTTGATATCCACTAGTCTTGGCCTAATAGACTGAAGAATTTGTAACCATCCATTTCTTATAAAAACAAAAATCTATTAACATACCTCCACTCTGTTGAATAAAATAAAAATGTAAGCCCGTTGGAATAAAACGAGCAAACTTTGTAACTCTCAGTAATTATCAAAATCTTTTTAAAACGATAGTTTTAATATACTGGTAACTGACAAGTTAAGTTTATTAAATATAATTAAGATTGTAATTATTGAGTTGCAATATAGAATAACAAATATGTTATTGAATTAACGTTTTCGTGATATAACTCCATTATATCTCATATCTATCATCACTCATTATATCATATCATATGGTATACCGAACCACATTTATGATTGAGCTGCAAGGATATTAAATTAAATCTTACTTAGGACTTAAAACCTTCTTCAGCGCGTGCGCAACAGACTCCTTGGTAATCGTAAAGTAGTCAAGAATCACTCCAATTCCACTATCTTGGGCTGCCTGAGAGTTGGCAAACTGGTCTCCGAACATTGGAATGGTAATTATTGGTACGCCACAGCTCACTGCTTCAACTGTTCCCAGCATACCGGAGTGAGTGATGAAAGCCTTCACGTTTTTGTGACCTGAAAAAATTATTCGAGAATTATTTTCCTAAGTATTTTCTTATTTAAGTGTAGAGTAGCAGAAAACTTATCGGATTATAAAACTATTAATTAAAGATTATAAAAAGAAAGTTTAAACAAATATTATAATATGAAAGTACTCATCAATATAGAAAAAAGCTTACGAACTCGAGCTTTTAATAGTTATGAATTTTTTTGGATATAACATAAATATTTGAGTGGTAAAGTATAAAATACATGATTCTACATTAATTTTTAGAATACCAGAATAAAATATACATCTACTGCACTGGCGAATGGTGGAGATCGGCTGTTAAGATCCGCCATCAATAGTGCACATTCATTTTTAGTCATACGTATTTGTTTTAATTGAAATAAGACTATAATTTACAGACGGTGTTGGTTAGTTTTTAAAATTCAATTAAACCCTGCGAAACCAAGCCATAATAAATAATAGTCAAAAAATACTCATCTATCTATAAAATATCTAAAAGTATGCTATTAAATCACACATAACTTTGGATATTTTATAGAACTTTAGATAATTTTCATCTATTATAGTTTGATAAGGTAGGGCTTAATAAAATTTAAAAAATGAACCAACAATGTGTAATATTAATTCTTAATCCAACGAAAACAAACAAGAATGAATGAAAAGGTGGGCACAATTTTGTCATATTGCCCAAAATGTATCAAAGCTATTATGGTTTGGCTTAGGAAGGGTTTAATTTATTTTTAAAAACTAACTATCACCATCTGTAAAATTGTAGTCTTGGTTCAATCAAAGTAAATACGTATGATAACAAAGTTTAATGTGCACTATTTATGACGGATCTTAACAACCTGCCTCCACCTTTCGCCACTATATCATATCAATTTTATACTTAGTATTTTATATATCTATAACCTAAAACAAACCATTTTAAATAATCATCAATTATGTATAACCTTTTTTTGTGTATTTAGACAAAACATCAATATATTATTTCGACTAGTTTAAAAAAAAGCATTTAGCATATTTCAGTCCATTTAAAATTAGTAAATACCATTTTCTGTCGGCGCGCAGGCTTTTAGACCCAATAATTGTTAATTTAAAATTTGAAATCTTCATAGATTTTGATGCATCATATCACAAACTAAGATTATATTAGGTTGGGATAGGTTAGGTTAGGTTATGTTAGGTTAAGTTACGTTAGGTTAGGTTTGGTTTGGTCTAAAAAGAAAGTTATACAATATCATGACGGCATCTACCCAATATTTTTGTTATAAACCAAATTATAGTTTTCATATGCATTAAATTAAACATTAAATTTAACACCCACGGTGGCCACGCAGCTTAAGCATTGGGCTATCACGCCGTGGGTCTCATGTTCAAATCCTGCGTCTGGCAAGTACACATATTGTTTTTCAATTTGTGTGTGAGTCAGGGTATGGACCTAATAGGTTGAGCAAGTGGCTGACATCCATTTCTCGTAAAAAACAAAATCTGTTAATACAAACCTCTATTATCATCCTATTAGGATCGGACATGGTCGAAAAAAAAAGTTAAACATTAATCCGTCCACTGTTTCATAATATATTATAATATGTTTCTACAAACCTGCGATTATCACCTTTCACTTATAATTTCACAGTGATCATTACTGTATTCATAGATTTTTTTAAATGTGACAATTTCTAAAAAATAAAGTTAATAAACCGAGAAAATAGAAGAATTTCTTACGCAATATGTCATATTGAGGAATCCACTTCATCAATCTAACGTTCGGTGGCGCTCCAGTCATATTTTCACTGTCCCATTTCCACAGAATGTTCTGAGGAATTTCTGCAAAGGCATCTTGCAGAGCGTTCAGTTTGTCATCGGGCCAAGATGAACTTATAAGCATTGATCCCATTGTAAATAAAACCACCCCACGGTGCGAGTCGTCGAGATATTTCATCAGTTCCTGAAACCAATAATATTATTATTGAAAGTGTTTATATTCGTGCAATACCTACATTAATTTTATTAACTACAAAATAATTTGTTTTTCGTTATTATAACATTATACATTAATTATTATCAATAATAATCGAATGTATGTCTGTCCGCTTCTGTTTGTTTAGCATTACGGTGATGTCTTTACCTACCAGAGGCACTTAGCGGGAAAATACGAAGCTTGCAATTCGAGGCGTTTTTTTATAATTTACAATTTCAACTGTGTTAATTAATAAATATGTATCTGAGAAAAAATATAAACATCAAAAATAAACTTACAATTGTAAAAATTGCAATAAAATGTGAATTTGTTAAATCGGGCCCCATCTTATTATTAGATATATTTAATGGTCATATTTTTTATTACAATTTATTTCATTAAGTTTTCTAAGCATCGTTTAAGAGATATTTGAATAATTTTGAGTTTTAATATTTTTTATATATATTTTAAAAAAACATCGATTTTTTACAAAAATATAAATGTGTATAACTTGAAACCTTTTTTATTTATATAGCATAATTTTATTTATGGACCATAAAACACAGTTGAAATTGTAAATTATAAAAAAAAATATCTCAAATTGCAAGCTTCGTATTTTTCCGCTAGATGCCTCTGGTGGGTAAAGACATCGCCTTACTCAAAAACTAATTGACCAATATTGATGAAACTTGCATTTATTTTTTTGAGTTTAATACAAACTTGAGCTTTATTATCTTCTGATACTCCAACTATACAACCTTCTTAAAAATAACATGCTCGTCACATTCATGGTTGGTTATCACAAAGGTTTCTTTTAAAGATAATAATTCTTTATAATTCGACACGTATTTCAAAATAAATTCTCGATATTTTCAATATTTCAATAGAAACGAAGTTACATAATTTTAAAAAACTGAGAATTCTGAGAAATATAACCGTAGAAAAAATCTTTTTGAAAAAATACGACACACAGCAGGATTCGAAGCTGTATCTCTCGGGAATCGCGCACGTGTTTTCAAATTATTTATTCTCAATAAAAAGAATGTTATGTTTTTAAGAATCTTTTGAATTTTTTGTCGAATAAAAAAAAATAGTTAAGAAACGAAGTTATTTCAAAAATGCACGTTTCAATGCGCACGTGTCATTTTACTATGATTATTTTATTTATTTAAAAGCGACAAAGAAAAATAATTCAGATATATTATTAATATGTACCTATTTACTTTATAAATTAAAAAATCTAACTTGCGTGAATATGTAGTTTCTCATAAATATTTACATCTCATTTAATATTTTACAGTAGGTAGGCGAGTACCAAAAAATATCTGCATGAAATTTATTTATACAGAAATAACATTTATCAAGTATCACAATTATGTTTAATAGCTACTAACTATAGTATTCACAACCAATGTTTAAAGGGGCCTTGCAATTAAAATTTAATAAATAATCCAGAATATATAGGTAGAATGTAGGTTATTGGTGCATAATCAATAATAAGTATTGTCACAATATGATGGTGTGAATGAAGCTGGGATATATTATTTTAAGTTTGAAGAGGCTATTAAAGGCTGGCGTATCGCGTAAAAGTGAGAATATGGTGTATATTATTTTAATGTAGAAAGTAATTCTGAAAAACTCTATACTCGTAATTTGCAGGAAAGACTTATTTGTCATTATGATATACTACGTCATTATTTATCGTACTAGAAATCAACATTAATTATTAATTAAATAAAAAATATTAATATTACAAGAAGTCATACAGATTGTTTTAAATTGAAATAAAGCCAAATTATTTTAGTATACCTATCAGATAACCGTGCTTATAGTAAATTTGAAATTAATTATTTTTTGTCAATATGTGAAGCTTACCTTTATTTTATTAATAAATCTACATAATTATATAAGTATAGTGAAATATATTGGACAATCTTTCCGGAAAAAACGGTATTTTTTTAATGGGAATACGTTTATTTTTTTATTTAAAAATAAATAGGTATAATATTATTACAATGGAAAAAATAAAAAGAGAAATATAAAGTTTTCTCCAAAATTACCAGTCAATTGCAAAGTCCAATGAAAAGTTTGCCGAATATTTTTTATCTGTTATGCCAAAATATGGCTTTGTTATAAATACCAAACGTTGGCGTTCCAATAATAGTATATTATGGTATTCATATATGTTATTTATATTATTATTAAATGTAGATTTCTACGATGAAAAATTAGGCAGAATAATTAATAATAAATAAGTACTCTTAAAGATACCAAAGAATTTTAATTTTCGACATTTACACAACACGTTGGCACAGTTTTGACTTGTAATACTATAAAAAAATGTAAGTTATGTTTATTAATTCTGTTTGTATTATTTTTAACTAAATTAAAAGTATTTATTCATACGATATTATTGAATATTTACTATAAAGATCTAATTTACTTCCGTAATATAAAGTAAACACACAACTGTAATTATTAATGTGTCCCTAATTAAACACATTTTTTTACATATGAAAACTTTATTGAAAAATACTCTTATTTATTATACGCCATTATTGTTTACTCTCAATTTTCTGATAGAAGGTCAATAGTATAAAGAAAAAAATGCCTGTCACATGGCAAGGAGGTACATATTTTTTCCGAGAATTGTTGTTTATGAAGATTGAATATTTTTTTCAAAGACGCAGTTGTTGCACATGGGAAGTGTTATTCGTAATTTTCCTTTTATATATAAAAGTTGGGTATTTACAAATTAAGATAGGTACACCTACCATTATTCCACTTTTATATAGTATTACAACCAAACACGAACATTTCACTATTTACAAAAATTAATTCAAGAAATAGCATATCTCAAGCCCCACCACGTTTGCTCTCTCTGGAGTAGTAGCATATTAAAATCAATATAAGTATTAATGTTTGTGTTTCTATGATTAACGTCACTCGCGATACCAAAAAATCTTAATTAAAAAAAAACTCTCCGCAAGATAGACAAACTGTTGCATGATGTTTTCAATTGTGCAGTTGAACTCTTTGATAGCGTCATTAAACTATATATTATATTATGTATGTTTTTGTGGATGTTCTAAATAGGTTAAGTTTATAATATGTATTATTACTAAGTAATTGTTTTTTTTATCCATTGTTTACGTATAATATATAGCGTTGTCTACTCAAAATTTTACATCTGGCAAATGGCGTTAAATCTAAAGTTTTCTGATACAGCAAAATAGTGTAAAATTGTTCGTAAAAAATCTACATTTTTACACAAGACTTTCTTAATACCAAATCGACATACTGGATTTTTCTACCTTGTAAATTAACTATTAAATGTAAGCGATTACCAAATGCTGTACCTGAGCCGGCTCTCACTTCTAAACTTGCCTTGTCTGCAACGTGTCGAATACATCGATGTGACGTCATCGTTATTCACAAAACATAGGTTGCCAAATAGAGCTCCGCACATTGTTCGGATGCAACTTTTTAGTTTGAAAAAAAAACATACATTGCTGCTGTCAATAAATCGCATGCTAGAACAATATGCCAGAACGCATATGAACACCTACAAATTGGTCATTCCTATACCGGCTCAGCGATCGCCGCATCCAAATATCCATACGATTCGAGAGGTTACGCACGACTGTCGCTAAGTAGATGTGCGCGGTCTTCACATGCAACACCGGATCGACGTTCTTAGAAGGTTTGATTTATGGCTATATTGCAGACGAGACGAGTTTAGATGTGAGAGCCGGCTAAAAACTGGAATTGATATCGCAAGGAGTGCCTTTCTAAAAATGCGATGCCTCCTTAGCAATTCAGACCTTAACCTTGGTCTGAGACAGCGTATGGTTCGTTATTTTATTCCCTCAATTCTTTTATATAGTATGAATGCTAAACCAAGGGATGCCACAAAAAATTAAGGCTGTGGAGTTATGGCTGAATAGACGCATCCTCAAAATTCCTTGAACTGACCTATGTACTGTAGGATAGTTAAAAATAACTTCACATGACCTAATTGATAGTATTTACTCAACTGCATTTAGGACACAGTCTTTTTGCAAATGAGCGATAATAATCATAATTAATTATTGTTACACTGATTGAACTATGTACATAAAAAGGTGGGTTACCCATTTTTACCACATTTTTCTTAGCTAGCATTCTTGTTCATCCGGTGGTTGTTTATTCAGTACAAATCTTGCAATCGATTTTTAACTAACTTCCCGAGCAGCTAGACACTTGAAACTTTTAGAATTTATCAGAACACGATGCCAATGCATTCTTTTAATAATTTTAGCCATTTTAACGAGGAATTGAATTCATTTTCAGTTAATTCTATTTTGTATGTTTCGGAAAAAAAAATCGTTAATAGTAATATTTACTACTCACTATTATTGGTTGCTAGGGGTCTAGCAACTAAATTATTAATATATACGTGCGTTACTGTGGAAATCAAAATGACATTTCAGTATTTTATATTTGTTTGTTGCAAAATAGCAAAAAAAATATTTGTTGACAATTGCCTTATTTGTCCTAAATTATTAATTGTTGTTTTTATTTAATAAAACGCAATTTTTTTATAGTACTTATTCCACTTTAATTAATATATTAGGACCGGTTTCGTCCGCCTCAGTGGGACATTTTCACATTAATACATAGAATTGTCAAGTTTATATAATTCAACAGAAAATTTAAAAACGTGGTATATAAAAAGTTCTTTTTATCTTGTAATTATTTCATCTTAAATACGTTATCAGTTTTCCAATACTTTTTTGTCTACATATTAGTAACAGAATGAACGCACTACAATGAAAAATGACAACGATGGACCCTTACATAAAACCTTTTGTCCGACGTTACTTTTTAGAAGAATATACCAAAAAGACCTTTTTATATACAACATTTTTAAATTCTGTTGAACCACATAAACTTGACTTGACTAGCTTAAACGATCAAAAAAATTTGTACTTGACATGTCATATTGATTTCCATAGTAACGCACGTATATAATATATTAATAATTTAGTTGCTAGGACCCCAGAACCCTAACAACCAATAATGGTGTATGTAATAAATGGAGCTATACTCATTATTATTATAAAAGTGAACCTACACAAAACCTTTTTAATGTGCTCATTTTGTTAAAAATATTCTCGACAATTGTTAGCGTATGTATGTGTCTAACTTAAATTAAATTAAAATAATTACAAGATTAAAGGAACTTTTTATATACTTACCACGTTTTTAAATTTTCTGTTGAATCATATAAACTTGACAATTCTATGTATTAATAATTCAGGACAAATAAGGCGATTGTCAACAAATCATTTTTTTGCTATTTTGCAACAAACAAACAAATATAGAATACTGAAATGTCATTTTGATTTCCATAGTAACGCACGTATATATTAATAATTTAGTTGCTTGGACCACCTTCTTAGCAACCAATAATAGTGGATTAGATTACGGATTTCTTCCGAAATAACTTTTCATACAAAACAGAATTAACTTAAAATGAATTCAATTCTACTTAAAGATGGCTAAAAGTATTAAAAAAATGCATTGACATCGTGTTCTGATATATTCTAAAAGTTTCAAATGTCTAGCTAGACGGAAAGTTAGTTAAAAATCGATTGCAAGATTTGTACCGGACAAATAAGAATACGAGCTAAGAAAAACGTTCTAAAATATGGAAAAGTAATACAACAATAATTGTACAATAGTGTTAAGAAAAAAATATTATTTTTACCGGACTGATTTGATTTTTTCTTTCCTTTATATGAATACCACCAATTTCCACATGATTTGGCGGCCTGGCTACAGCTGCAGTCAATGAAAAATAAGTATTCACCAAAACCAAGCTCATATCCTTAGCGATGTCTTCAAGAGCCGGCAAGTCTTCGCCATAATACTTAGTCAGCAATTTATGTTCAGGAACTTGCGAGTACAAATAATATGCTACTTTATAGCAATTGTTAACAATGAAAGCTTCCAGAGTTTGTAAAAAGCTTGGCGATCTTCCATGATACAGATAATGGCTGGGTACGTGCGAGGGATTACTTGATAGTCCGAGTCTGTCCGTAGTCCAAGACATCATAAAATGTGACGTAAGTCCTATAAATGGAGCTTTCACTTTATGGACTATACCCAAGCCGCAATCACTGTTAAATTGTTCAAGTATTATGACATCATAATCACCTTCGTTAATGCTCTGGACGTCTTTATTCTCTAATAAGGCTTCACATGTTGTATATCCTATCGTCAAAAGCTCGTTCATTGATATTATGTGTCTGCTTATTCTGTGTATACCAGGGCAAGAACTAACATCGACAAGACTGAAATCAGAGAACCAAATCGGTACTGAACCTCTCAAGCTTATGTCTTGATAGTTTTTCATTGGTTTTTCTAATGGAAAATGACTTATTACTGTCACATTATGGCCCTTTTCCGCTAAGCCTTCCATTAACGGTGCGAATGTATTGTAATGACTTTTTCCAATATGTGGAAAAATTCCCAGTATTCTATATCCAGATGTTACGTTTAATATAAACAACAAAATAACACTCAAAATTATTTTGGAATTCATTATAAAATCAATTTAAATAACCAAAAAAAAACACTTCAGTATTTAAATTATAAGACGTAATGTTAGTATCTCCAAATACACATATTAATTAGTATGAATAAATCTAAAACCACTGATATAAAATTTTATAAATTAAAAGTAGAGTTTTATACACTTTTAAAGTATAATTTTGTTATCTTATAAACCACTTTTTTGTCACAATAATATGCACTATGATTATAATATTATTGCTACAATATATTAAAGTTGGTTTGAATTTAATAATTTTCGATATGATTAGTTAGTTATTGGTACTTGTTAATATTAAACAATTAATAGATCCATTACACTTTGTTAATTTTTCACAATTGTATTTCACAATGATGATTATTAATTATCTAATCGTTTTTTTAAATGATTATTCCTTATCACTATCCACTTATTGTGAAGACGTCAAAGTTTAAATAATTTTTACAATAAAACAGTTCGATTTATATAATATATATACATATTATGTAGAAAAAAAACTTCACAATAAAAACTCGTTCTTGAATTGGATTGGTAGACGCGACACACGAGACTGCCCAGGACACACTAATTAGATAAACGGCTTATTCGCGTCGATTCCTCGAATAGTCGCATATTATTAACTCCATTATTACTTCTACAATACAAGTATAAGACGTATTATTGAGTTAAAATATTGAGATACCATTTTATTTAAATAACAATTTGTTTCACACGCAAACAACATGAAAACAACAAACACATTAGAAGGTTACTTATCGCCCTAAATCAATTAATGATAATAATAGTGATAATATTATTAGGTTAACTCTAATCTTTTTTCAAAATATCTTGGTTATCAGTGGTTTACTGATACACGTTATATCAAAAATTTTATCAAATTTGAAAGCTTCTAACCTAATAAATAAATACGTTAATGATTTTACAAAATTGTCGTATTATTATTAATTCTTTGTGTTTTTGTTTTGATAATTTTAATTTCTTATGTTTTTTTTATTTTATATAATATGATAATTATAATAGGCATCATGGCCCCGATCAGGATGCTTGGCGGGCCCCCATACATATCGCTTAGGTTAAGGGCAGTGTGATGTTCTACACTAGTGTTCCCTAAATGGTATTCCCCAATGTAACCCCAGGGATCCACAACGTGAAATTAAAGACGTTTCGTCTACATATGTTGAATGATTAATAGTATTTTTAAATAAATTCACTTGAATTATTGAGTTTTCGGCAGTCGCCTTTCTATTATAGTAACATGCGACTCTTCAATATATTTGATAAATAGCCATTTTTATTAGTTTGGAAACACAATAAAAACAATTAAAATTAATGTTTACACGTGAATTATCATTTAATTATATCAGTTATCAATATTAAATGGAATTGCACCACATAGCCACATATTCGTAAATGTTAATTGTATTCGAGTTCATTCTTTTTTATTATTAGCGCAAATTTATGGATGTGTTTATCCCACTTAACTCTTCGACCTGACACGCCGGGTCCCCTTTAAGCCCGGGCCCCCAGCCTAGAGCCCTATCACCCCCCCCCCCTCCTTGTGGCGGCCATGATAAGCATATATTATATGGACTAGGTTGTGTGAAACATAAAATGACTACAAAATTATTAGCTTAGTTGCATGAATCATTTTATTATCCTTTCGTAATATACAGATTAGCCAACAAACGAAAGTAACACAAAAAAACAATTCTACGTGCATTGTAATAAGGTCAATTAATTTTAAATCTACTTTAATTTATATACCTACGTCAATTTCTCTTCTTGGTCGTGCACTCATGGCTGAGGATCGTGACCACATTTAAATTTTGCCATCCTTTGAGCGACCAAGACTTTCAATCCTTCCCGATCTTCCGCTTCTCTCAGGGAAGAATGGATGGTGCCTCCAGTCAGCTCTTTTACTTGGTCGCTCCATCGCGCAGACGCTCTTCCTCTGCTTCGCCTTTCCTGGAGGCTACCCAAAACACCACATCTCAAAGGCATCAACTTCCTTCCGTTCTCTTGCCTTCACGGTATAGAAATATCGAGAACACTAATGTTTGCACAAGCATCATTTTTGTGGCAATCGAAATTCCCCGATCCTTCCATATAGTGGTAAGGCGTGTCATCGCATTTTTTGCAATCTGTGTGCGCCTTCTTATTTCCGCTTCGCATCCGCCCTTTCCACTGATGGTCGATCCCAGATAAACAAACTCGTCGACAGTTTCGAGGTTTTGGAGTGTACTTTGTGTTGGTAGAAGGTAGGCCCGATCAACAACCATTAAATTGGTCTTATTCCTATTAATAAGGAGGCCGTATTTGCGACTCTCTTCCTCTACCCGGCGTAGCAGCTCTGCGAGTTCTCTTTCATCATCACGCCAATTTAATTGTTACTTAAATTCAAATAAAAGAAAACAACCAAATATTACTTTACCATGTTCGATCCTGCGATAATCATAATATGGACCTTCACAGGGTAGAGGTTGTATTAACAGTTTTTTTTACAAGAAATGAATGTTAGCCACTTGCTCAACTTATTTGTTCTATACTCTGACTCCAAATACAAAACTAAATAATTACAAGATAAAAAGAATTAATTATATACAAAGTTTTTAAATTTTCTGTTGAATCATATAAACTTGACTTGACTAGCTGAAACGATCAAAAAAAATTGTACTTGATAGAAATACTAAATAATACAGAAATGTCATTTTGACACTTCATATTGATTTCCATAGTAACGCACGTATATATTAATATTAATAATTTAGTTTAGGACCCACTTAGCAACTCCAAATACAAATTTAAATAATTACAAGATAAAAAGAACTTCTTATATACAGCGTTTTTAAATTTTCTGTTGAATCATATAAACTTGACTTGACTAGCTTAAACGATCAAAAAAATTTGTACTTGATAGAAATAATACTGAAATGTCATTTTGACATGTCATATTGATTTCCATAGTAATGCACGTATATATTAATACTTTAGTTGCTAGGACCCTAGACCCCTAGCAACCAATAATGGTGTCGAAATAACTTTTCATACAAAACGGAATTAACTGAAAATGAAATCAATTCTACTTAAAGATAGCTAAAAGTATTAAAAACTGCTTGTGCATCGTGTTCTGATATATTCTAAAAGTTTCAAATGTCTAGCTAGTCGGGAAGTTAATTAAAAATCGATTGCAAGATTTGTACTGGACAAATAAGAATACGAGCTAAGAAAAACGTTGTAAAATAATATGTTTATTGGCCAGACCCAGGATATTTTTTTTACTACTACCATAAAAAGCGTCGGGTTATTTAAAGTTATTATGATAGGTCAATAGGAATGAAAGATTGTAAAGTTTTCGATAGTTTATAAAAGATACATATTTACATTTAAAACTTATATTACAATTAGTATATTGGATATATAATTAATGATGTTAGACATAATTTATACATATATACCATTCTTATACCTAGTATCATTCAACCATGTAAATACGCATTCAACCATGCTAATTGATCAAACTTTATTATCAACATAACGAATTCCATTGCACATATTTGATAATGATATTGTGTACATGACCATAGTAAGGTTCATCTATTAATTTGATAAATATATTTAGTTTTATAGTTAACTAGCTGAAGTACTCAGCTTCGGACGAGGTCGATTTGTTGATTGACATCCATTTATCTCACTTGACAAATCAATAATAAAAAATATTTTTTATTCAATACTGAATTACATACACAGGAGTAGGGATTGCAATACCGGTATTCCAAAACCGGTATCCCAGTATTTTTCGATACCGAAATACCGGTTTTAAAAATCAGACAATACCGATATATTCGGTGTTGAAAATGGAAGCAAATCTTAACGGTTAAATACAGTTCGTTTGCATAATCATCAGTACCTAACCTCAACCCTAGTGGCCAATATTTAATGATGAAATAATAATTATTCACTATAATGGACTTGCCTGTGACTAATTTTTAGATGATTATCTACTAAAGACTAACTTATACAACAATGGAGAAATGAAGCGCTTAGTTTCAAAAGCCCCTAAAACGGTTTTTAAACATTTTTGAATTAGATATGTATTTAGATTCATATTTTTGTTACCTATATGATGGCCAAATATTGAACTTTAAAAAACGCCAAAAACCGTCAATACGTATGATCAAAAATTAGGGTAAATTTCAAAACCCGCTAAAATGGTTGGGTGTGCTTTTCAAATATCCCTAAAATGGAAAGCCAAAATACTCTTTAGAATATAACGAATTAAAAAATACATACATAAAGTTCAAAGATTTAATAGATATGATTTTTTCTCATTTTTTTCAGAACAACCTAAAATCGTTTTAGGGGCTTTTGAAACTAGGCGCTTCAAATATAATAATAATCTAAATAAGTGAGTAATATTGTGTTTGGTTTTATTTCTTACGGGATAAAAGTATATAAATTTCAATAAACTAATAAAACATCGTGTGGAATTATCAGTGGGGCACATCCGCACATAGGTACACATCTAAGAACACTTCATATTATAAATTTATTGAAAGATCATTCACAAGAGGAAAGTTCCAATAGTTTAACTACTAGGTAAACATCATCATTTCTACCATATCTAAACTTTGCCTATTTTTAAGATATTTTAAAAAGTATTTCCATATATCATTGGTAGGTTTTTTCCATATATTTAACGAATACCGGTATTAATGCCGGTATTCAATAGAAAATACCGAAATACCGGTATTGGTACTTTCATTCGGTATTGCAATCCCTACACAGGATGCTTAAGAATATCATAATATTCTTATGAGAAAACATCTTTTTCTATGATTTTTTTTTCTAATCTTTCTTATGTTTTTCAAAATATTGTTTTTTTTTAAATCAATATATTTTTTTCATTTAACCAATATAACACAAATAACATATTAGGAACGACGTAGTGATATTGTTACCCATAATATATAATTTAACAAAACATCATAATGTTTATATCACCAATTGTTTTATTATTGTTTTCAATCACTTTTATTTTTAGATAAACTATGTTTCGAAACTGTCCGGAACATACACTGAAGGATCTTATATGTGATGAATGCGAGAACAGATCCAACGAGAGTCAAAAAAGCGATTACATCTAGAAGTAAGTAGCGGTAAAATGGAAGATCTGCTGATGCTGGTCTCAGATGCTTTCCTCCATGTCTTGCCACATGCTCCACCCAATAAACTGCTGTCTCCAATGGTGACTGAGGTCTATCTTTCCATACTTCTGATAATCTTTTTGCACTCGCTTGAATCCTAAAAAATACATTTCATTACTAGTATTTCTAATTAACGAACATGGATTGACATGGAGCAGACTTAAACGGAGTAAAACTTCAATTCTTATCCTTGGAAAAAACATTCTTCTGGTTCAAGCATTAAAGAAAAAAATTAAATTTAATTACTTTTTTTTCATATAATTTACATATTTTTCCTCAAACGACACTTATCGAAATAAAGACTATTTATTTATTTATCCAATTTTCAGACACAAAATATAATATTTTGAAATATTTTAATGAAATAATAAATAAAATTGTGTTTCCATACATAACATATCATAATAATACTCAGCTAGCATTTATGTATATTTCATTTACTAATTTAAGTCAATATTTACAATTTTTGGGACTAACTACATTGAAAAAAAATCATCAGCCATAATTATCACTCACTCTAGGTGTAGCAAAGATGCAGAACGTTAACTCCGCATCAAATCGCAATAACAAAATACATGACTTAACAACTCTATGTTTGCACTTGAAATACAAATTCGGTTATAATGAACATTTAACATAATAAGTATGTAGCTCAGAAGAATTGAAAACGTTGTTAGAATATAGCAAAACATGTGTCACGTGATAATAAATAGGACACTTCTTGATCATACCTAACTATACATAGGTTACATATACACCACGGTGACTTAACTGTAAAATGTCGGCTTATAATTTCCTGGGTTCAAATTCTGAGTCTGGAAAATTGACATGTTTTTTTTTCAGTGTAATATATTTGGACCTAGAGTATGGACTTAATAAGTTAAGCAAGTGGCTAACTTCCATTTCTGGTAAAAAAAAATCTGTTAACTCTGAGAAGGACCAATTATTATGATCCTCTTATGATCAAACATGGGCAAGTAAGTAATACTATATAAAAATACTGTTTTATTATTAATTAAATACTAATACATTAATTAATCATACTCTCCCTTACTTTGGCTTTAATATATCACCCAACGCCTCTTTTATGGTTTCCACGGTCATGTCCTCAAAAGAAAGAACTCTTCCAAGTCCACTTTCCTCGGCTGCAGCACCATTTACAAACTGGTCTCCAAACAGAGGTATCACAATTACAGGTACTCCTCGATTCACTGCTTCTGTAAGGCCAAGAAGTCCACCGTGTGATACGAATGCCTTGATTTTGTGATGACCTGTAAAAAAGAATTTCATTGAGATTCTTTAATTTATGGTGATGAAATTTCATAAGGCCAAAACCGTGAACTTTCATAATCTGTGAATAATCCATACATAAGTAGAACGATAAGGAAATTTAATAGGTTACTGTGTTAATTAATTTTTGGCCAGTTTACATTATTTGTTTTTATTATTTCATCATGGCTTTGACTGTGACCCATTGTCATACCGCATATTCTATTCTGAGTGAGGATCTGTTGTTCAGATCGCCTCTCCAATTATTATGTGAGAGAAGAATTTTATAATTTAATCGCGCTCGGCCGCTCTCGAAATGCCTGGAAACATTTCAACTCCTTGACGTTCTCAAAGATATCTGCAAATTGCAGATATACTTTTGTAAAAGTGGCCCCCTATTGTGTATTAAGAGTAAAGGGGTTAACTTATATATTATGCTAACATGAAACATACATCCTTTATATAAGAGAATCTAAATATAACAAGCAATGCAACGTAGTATGGTAAGGTGTATGTAAAAAAACTGTTTTTGTCGGTATCAGTAATATTTTTATTTATTATAAGTGAAATGATATAACATTAGTACTAAAACAGTGATTAAAATATGTATGAAAATTCTAATCTCATAATAAAATAAATCAAGCAGATAGATAATATTTCTTTTTAATTTCTAGACACTTTGATGTAGATAGACACTATTTTCCATGTCAAATTTGAACACTTTAGGATTTTTTCGTAGAATAATAATATTTCCATTCAATCATTCACCAAATTTTGTATAAAATACACCAATAACCCAGAATTCGCCAAAACTGCAGATAGATCATATTGTCAGATCACCGTCGAAAACCAATGGATAAGGAGGTACCTAGATGCGTTGTTATAGAGGTCAACAAACAGATGAAATGAGCTGGACTAACGATATAATGGGTAATGGATATAACAATACAACAATAGCTATGTTGTCAAGATTTTTCAAACTTCGATTATTATTTAAACTAATATGTCAATACTCTTTAATGAAGTGACCGTATCATATTATATTTCTGTTCCCAAGAATTATTAATATTATTATATTCGTTCCTGCATCTGCCTCCATGTAACGCATGACGTACTCGTACTTACCCTCACTGCGTATTGCCAACATAAAAAATGTAGCACGTATAATTTTCAGTTTGGTTATAAATAAACCAATTAATTCCTTTACATTAAAATCTCGACTCTGTTTAAGGTAAAGTATCCATGTCTTTAAAACGCAAGGTTACAATATATTATTAGTTTTTAACTCTTGAATGTATGACAGCAACACTTTTACTTTTTGAATCGATTACATTTATATTTATATTACAATATTGTTATAAATTAACAGTGGCACCTGTGAATAAAAACTATAACTATTTTGTCAGCATACTATCTTCATCGCAGAAAACTGCAAATCTTTGAGTAAAATTTCATTTAAGGGCGGACATGCTCAGCGTTGGTCAAAATGGAGCTTGTTCAAACACGCGCGTTAACATGATCTTACTCCCTACTTCAGTTTTAGTTTATCAATTTATGGCTACGGCCGTATGTCATAGCTTAACCACTGGGGAATGCCAAAAGAAATGGCGTATTTCAAAAAAACACTATCTTATTCTTAGGTCAATAATTATTATAAAGCAATCGTTATTCGTAGGATGTTAATCACACTTAAATGGTCAAAAACATAGCTTATAATAGTATCTTTAGAATTATCTTCAAATGTGTTAATCTTAATATTAAAATGCCTAATTCTTGTCAAATTTGGGATCACAGAGATTATCAATATAATTTTTTATCGTAAATATTTCACTATAAAAATGTCGACATAAATTATACTAATAGTTTTATAAATGCGTTTAAAATTAATGAATGTAAAAAATCTTAACACCACTGCACATGTAAGTACTCAAATAATATGACAATATTCTAAAACATTAGAGCGAGAGGTTTAAAAGAATACTATTTTATGTAATAAAAATACTTTATGCAGTCATCAAATATTAAATTTATAATAAATATAAAGGAAAATAAGGCTTCAAAATTATATAAATAGATTATCTACAACGTTTAAGGAATGTCCAGGATCATGCTTTTAAAATGCAATAAAAGCTCCATTTCGACCTACGCTGAGCATGTCCCCCCTTAAACAAAAAAATAAATAATAATAGGTACAGTGCAATTAACGGTTAAACATACTGATGTTACAAGTATAATTAAATCTGAACAAAATATGATGAATTCCGGTTTTAACCATGATATGAATAATAAATAATTGACTTTGTATACTTGTATAATATTACAATATTTTTGACAATCTTTTCTACGGGGCTTTCCGACAACATGCAATTATGTTAAACTTTGCACTACCTAACAGTTATTTAATGACAAATAGTTATATCTTCTACATTCACTATTTATATTACACTTGGTAGATAAAACTAGACTGTCTACTTATTATCAATAAATAAATATTAAACTTTCAGTGGGTTGACAAATAATTTTGCAGAATCTAATCAATTCATTTAAATAGAGATGACTACAATAAAAATCTAACATTTCAGAACTGGTAGTTTTATTTCATGAAAACGGAATTATTATAGTAGGTAATAAATCTTTGAGTTAACAACAATATCAGTAAACCGATATGAAAATATTTACAGTGATATGATAATTAATACAAATAAAAATGAACCAAGGTGAGACCCTTGAAGGGCACTGGAAAATGAGATGTTTACATTACAGTCACTTGTGGTAATTGCTTGTTTACTAAGCGTTTATCACTAAGTTTGGGTAGCTTAACATTGAGCAAGTATTAAAATAATTTTCATGTGTAGTACATAAAACATTAAGTATTTAATATGTACTTAATTAAAATGTAATATAAACAAACAGTTTCTTACTCAATATCTCGTACTGAGGCATCCATGGTCTGATCATGATCTGGTCAGTTTTCCCAGGCATAGTGTCGTTTTCCCATTTCCATAATACTTTGTACTGTGGAAAAGTGGCAAAAACTTCCTGGAATGCCTTCAATTTTTCTATAGGTAACGACTTTCCTCTGATCATTGATCCCATACTGAAGTATATGAAACCGTCTGATTCATCCATAAAGTTTTGTATATCCTAGAATCAATTAAAATATATACATGACAATATTTACATGTTTACTAGTTTACGCAATAATATCAAAAAAAAAAACATCAGATTCAATACGTCTCAACGAGTTCAGAGTCATATTATGTCATATAAACATGAATAATTTAATGATATCAGTATGTAATTAATATTGTAATAATAATCAATACACGTGTAAATATGTGTACAAATGCGTAAGTAGATACTTAAAAGCAGGTGTCGCAACACTTAGATCAGTGGTACGTAACCCGCGACCCTTTGTGCCATTTAATTTCAGCTAACCAACTAATTGAAATACGCAGATAATAATAAATTATAATTTATATTTTAAAAAGGTTGTGCGCATTGAATTGGACCCTTTTTAGAAGGTTAAAAATATAAAAATAGAATTAATTATTTCGAAATTATCAGTAAGTTGTCAATCACGAAAAAAATAATTACAAAATGATTGATTGGTCGGAATTTTTTTTTCAGATTACTTATTTAATATATTATTTTTTATATAAATAAGTATTTATCTAATGACTTTATCTATACAATGATATTTCAAAATAGAATTCATTATACAATTTTAGAGGTTGTTATATATAAAAATCTTTTCATTATTTACAAGGTAAAATTTGTTAAGTACAATAATAAACTATTGCACTTAAGGGGGTACGTAGGTCAAAATGGAGTTTTTTAATATTTTCAAAACATGATACTGGACATTTCTTAAACGTTGTAGATAATCTATTTATGTAATTTTGAAGCCTTATTATCATTTATATTTATTTTAAACATTTGATGACTGCATAAAGTATTTTTATTACATAAAATAGTATTCTTTTAAACCTCTCGCTCTAATGTTTTAGAAAATAGTCATATTTCAGTACGTTCATGTGAAGTGGTGTTAAGATTTTTTTTATTTATTAATTTTTAAAATCATTTATAAAACCATTAGTAAAATTTATGTCGACATTATTATAGTGAAATATGTACAATAAAAAAATATATTGGTAATCTCTGTGATCCTAAATTTGACAAGAATTAGGCATTTTATTATTCAAAAAATGGGCAAGATTTACACATTAAGGGGGATGCTTATACTATCAGAGGCGAAAAGAGGCACCTAACGGAAAAATACGAAGCTTGCAATTTGAGATTTTTTTGATAATTTACAATTTCAACTGTAGTAATTAATAAATATGTATCTGAAAACACTAAAAAGATTTTTTATTTTTTTTTAAATTTAAAGATAAACTGGCAATTGTAAGAAAATGTAATAAAATGTGAATTCGTTGCAGGGTCAAATCTTATTATTACATTATATTTTATGGCCATATTTATTATTAAAATTTAGTTTATTAAGTTTTAGATTTTATGTGGTGTAGATTTTTGACTAATTCATCGTTTTAATATTTTTTATATATATTTTAAAAAACATCGATTTAAAAAAAAATATAAATGTGTATAACTTGAAATCATTTTTATTTATATCAAATTTTATTTTAGGCATGGTCACAATATTGAAGCTCGAGTTGATATAAATAAAAAGTATTTCAAGTTATACACATTTATATTTTTATAAAAATCGATGTTTTTAAAAAAAAAATATATAAAAAATATTAAAACGATGAATTAGTCAAAAATCTACACCACATAAAATTTAAAACTTAATAAACTAAATTTTATTGATAATTATGACCATAAAATATATGCAATAATAAGATTTGACCCTGCAACGAATTCACATTTTATTACATTTTTTTACAATTGTAAGTTTATCTTTAAGTTTAAAAAAAAAATAAAAAATCTTTTTAATGTTTTCGGATACATATTTATTAAATAATACAGTTGAAATTGTAAATTATCAAAAAAAAATCTCAAATTGCAAGCTTCGTATATTTCCGCTAGGTTCTCTGCTGGCATGCGTCTCCCCCTTAAGGATAATTCTAAGGATACTGATTATAAGCCATGTCTTTGACCATTTGAATGTGATAAACATTATTCGAATAATGTTTGCTTTATAATAATTATTGACCTAAGAGTAAGGTAGTATTTTTTTGAAAAACGCCATTTCTATTGGCATTTCCCAGTGGCTAAGCTACAACATACTTCATGCTCTGAAAATAGCATAAAATCTCCATTTTGACGTACGCTGAGCATGTGGGCCGTTAATGCGTTTTAACTACAATACAATATTTTTGATAATACGTTAAAAGTAACTGCGCGACGTAGTGAGTTGATATTGTCAAATATTTAAAATAGCAATAGACTGAAAATAATGCTTTGAGTGGATCAAGCAGATATTATATACGGCCACAGAACCACCCCAAAAGTTTACTAATTTACGGTACATTAAAATTATGAACTATTCAAAAATATTTTCACTGCATTAGAGACAACTTAATAACTAAATTTTAAACAAAAAAAATTTTGAATCCTATAAAAAATATATATTTTATAATGTTTTCATATACAAATATTTTTCTTTTTAATATTTTTGGATATACGTATCGATTAGTAAGAATACTTCACAATCACCTTAAAAATACCTAGGAACTGAATAATACAGTGGCGAAGTGTGGAGGTAGACTGTTAAGATCCGACATAAATAGTGCACACTAATTTTTGTCAATTATACGCACTTGTTATCATTGAAATGAGACTACAATTTACATTTGGTATTTGTTAGTTTTTAAAATTCAATTTAATCCTACCTAAGCCAAACCATAATAGATAATAGTCAAAAAATATTCGTCTATCTATAAAATATCTAAAATTATGCAATTAAATCATACATAATAATTTAATAATAATATGTTTTATTTATTATAGTTTGGTTGAGGCAGGGCTTAATCAATATTATAAAATCAACCAACAATATGTGTAATAATATGTATTCTTAATCTAACGTAAGCAAATAAGTATAAAATGAAAAAGTATGCACAATTTCGTCGTATCGCCTAAAGTATACTAAAACCATTATGTTTTGGTTTGGGCAGGGTTAAATTGATTTTTAAAAACTAGCCAACACCGTCTGTAGATATTTGTAGTCTTAGTTCAATGAAAACAAAATATACGTATGACCAACAAAGTTTAATGTGTAGTATTTATGGCGGATCTTAACAGCCTACCTCCACCCAATAATATTTTCATAATTTGACTAATTTTGAAAGTGTACATTTGTAATTAATTTCATTTAGTAATCGTTACCTTCCTCCAACAACCAGTATTCGCCACTGAGTATTACAAGTCGTTTGAATTTAGAACAATGCATAATGCATCTAACTTCCGCTCTATTATCAATAGTATTTGTCCTTACAAAATCAATTAAGTGCACATATCTCATTGGATCATTATGTTTATAATACATTGTGTTATACCTGCTTAGCAATGTGACTATAGTATGCGACGTTGACATTGTACTTGCAGTAATTCGACATTGATATTATGTAAACGCCTAAAGCCTAGTGTAGACACAACTACTTTTATCTATGACTGATAGCAGATGTGCGCACATGCTGCGTTTGCTACGTCGAACGCGTGTGACTTGCGATGTAGACTTCGAATCTTTTATACTAGTCGATTGAAAATTGTAGTACACGTATTGTAACTGACATTATTTACCACATTGTGTAGTTTATTTTCTGGTATTTTTTCTAAAATTTTTGATTCCGAAGATTTTCAATTTTTTTTTTTAATAAAAAATCTATCATTCTTAAATTATCACCTTAAATTTACCACGTCCTGAATATAGTAAAGTTAGCCTTGCTCGTTGTACAGATCCACCAGTATATTAAGTTGTCCGCTTAGTGAGGGCGCCACATGCTAAAACTTGACATATAATTTAATACTTTTTATACTGTAATGAGCTTAGTTCTAAATTCGAACACATGACGATTTATGATGGTAAACCTATAGTACCGTCGCGCTAATACAATACAAAATGAGAAATCTGCCATTCTTGGTAATATTGATACACATCACTGATAACTATTCATTTTATAAATTATGAACATCAGTTTTTGATCAATTGAGAGAGCATAAGTTTTCTCAACAGTTTTTTTTACGGATATTGATATATTCCAGTTACCTGAGAGTGAGTTTTATACGAACGCTGTTTTATAAACTCTTGACAAAATAGTTTACCTAATCAGTTTATTTTTGTATAGCAAAGACTTTAGGCTACTGACACAACGACCCTCGTAGTGCAGTGCATAAGGCCATTTCATCTTAGGGTTCCGGATTTGATTTCCGATGAGGTCACAATATAGTATCATTTTCTCAAAGCCTATGCGTTTGTGTCACTTCTATTACTAATTAAATTACTGTTTTATTTTACTACTGTCATTGGGCCTCATGGCATATTGTAGTGTTAAAAAGAAAAAGAAAAGAATTATATCATGAATACCAATACATACTGAAGAGAGACAACGACCATCCAATATTATTGTGGAAACTGATAGGAATTTAAAAAAAGTCATGTTTCATACACGATATTTATTCTATCATGTCATAAATATATCATGTTTATCATGTCATATCTAGTCATAAAGTATAAGTCATCTGATATCACTTTATTCTCTCTTCGCGACGGATTGTATAATTATAATAAGATAAATATTTATTTTATATAGCATATTTTAATTCAATGGTTATTGCTGAATTATCGATTTCTTATCTCCTACACTGTTTTACTATAACACGGATAATTATGTCATATTACATGTGGAAAATCAACAAAATCGAGTATTTTTTATAACGTTTTTCTTAGCTCGTATTCTTATTTGTGCGGTAAAAATCTTGCAATCAATTTTTTAATAATTTCCCGACTAGCTAGATATTTAAAACTGTTAGGATATATCAGAACACTATGCCAATGCATTTTTTTAATACTTTTAGCCATCTTTAAGTAGAATAAAATTCATTTTCATTTTCAGTTAATTCTGTTTTGTATGAAAAGTTATTTCGATACAAACAATTAATTTATAATTAATTAAACAAGTTATTAATATATACGTGCGTTACTATGGAAATCAATATGACACGTCAAGTATAAATTTTTTTGATCGCTTAAGCTAGTCAAGTCAAGTTTATATGGCCCCCACACAGGGGGGCTGACAGGGCTCTAGCCCGGGGGCCCGGGATTACGTAGGGCCCGGCGTGGCGAGTCGACAAGATAAGTGATATAAACACACATCAGAAATTCTCGCTAATAGTAAAAAAAAAGTCGCTTACAGCGCTATTTTTCTTCAATAATGTTATTATTTAAAATGGTGCGGTTGTACGATACAATTTTTAACTGTGTATCGAAATATACAAAAGAAATCACTAAATATACACAATTATATATGTACATCATTTTACCGCGTACACCATTTTGAAAACGCTACTGTAGAGCGTCACACTGCTTTTATCTTTAGCAATAGGTAGAGGGGGCCGCCAAAAATCTTAACCTGGGGGCCCGCTTCAAGATGTGGGGGCCATGCAAGTTCATATGTTTCAACAGAATTTAAAAACGTTGTATATAAAAAGTACTTTTTATCTTGTAATTATTTTATTATGTACATCAAAGGCTGCACTAAAACACGCTATAATATAGATTGAGATTAACTGTTCTGTTATATATAATACGTAGATTCAAGAACAGAACAAGAATAAAACAATATAACTGAATTTAAAACTTAATTAACCAAGATATAATATATTATTAATAATAAGTAATTAAATTTATTATTGTAATCAATCACAAACTTAGATATATTATAATATATCATATATTATGTACGTAATTACATACTTATCACAATTTATTGATACTTCGCTATCCTAGCAATGGGTAATTGAGGCATATTATAATAAAGTGATTTAGTACATAGACTGTTGGTCACCACTCACAGTTATGCTGAGTGTCCCCCTTGAGCATCGCTTTGTGGACTCGTTTTCAATTTCAACAAGTGTACCTATTACTTACTAGAAAAATCATTGAAAACATAAACCACAAAGAAATTAGCAGTATGTCTGATTTTATAGGGCATGTCGAACTTCAAATTGCATTTACTTCATAACATGATTTCAAGAGTTACCTACCAACTTTTGGCATAGTTAATAGGTATTATATAAGTAGTAGGTAATATTTTCACTTTTATATTTATTATTATTTACTTTTTATACTGTTTTTGTGATACTGCATATATTTCTTTCTTCTTTATATCGTTTGAATACTATTTCTTTGTTTTTAAATGTCATGTTGTGAACGTCTTAAATTTATAATTTGTAATGTTCACCGTTTGTTTAAAAAAAAAAATTAATTGCATCCACTGGATTCGCGCTAATATGCTTTACGAACTGAGCCGCGTGTTTTCTATCTAATTACAACAAAATTAACTTGTAGTATTTACATCTAGATACGCTCAAAGAATTGCGTTAATTTTGGCAATCGGTTTTTGTGGTTTAAAGAAGCTGTCAATTACCTTAATTGCTAACCGACATCAGAATCTTACCAAATATTGTTAAAAAATAGTACACTTCAATTTTACTAGCATGCTAGAATACTATCAAATCGAGCGAAATCGGTCAAACTCGTTATAAAATGATGTGGAATAAATATTTTATATTGTATTTTATAGTGAAAATAAATAATAAATTCTTACCGGGCTTACAGGCTGCAATGACTTGGGTAAGTGGACTCCTCCAATTTCGACCACATTCGGCCCATAAACCAAAGCACCATGTAGTGGATAGTAAGTGGTGATCATCAGCAAACTCATATTCTTGGCAATGGCATCCAACTGCCAGCGGGACTGTAGGAAACCATTTCCCAAAAATCTGTACTCCAAGATGTGCGTATTGACAAAGTACGCAATTTTGTAGTAGGTATTCACTATTGACGAGGCGACTGATTCAAAAAAGTTTGGGTGCCTGCAGTGATTTAAGAAATGACTCGAAACATATGCTGGATTCTCAGGCATTCCAAATCTTTCTAACGTCCAAGGCATCGGCACGTGCGTTGCTATGGCAACGACAGGTGCTTTGAATTTGTTTATTATTCCAAAAGCACAATCACTATTAAATTGTTCTGTTATAATCAGATCAAAAGTTTCATTGGAGTGCATCAAATTTATTACGCCTTGATGTGATGTCATTGCGTTACAGTTAAGATTTCCAAGATCAAACAGCTCGTATGTTGCCATGATGTGTCTGATTATGCTCCCTGCTCCGCTCAGGAACATGAAATCATCAAAGTCACAAATGTGGACGTTCAAATGCATTGTTCCAGCGAGGCTGATTTCTTTGTAACTCTTCGGTGCTTCTTTCATGGGGTAATGGCTTATCACTGTAAGTTGGTGGCCCTTCGAGGCCAGCTCGCGAAGTAGGGGCTCGAACATTATGTGATGACTTTTCCCCGTGTGGGGAAAGATGGCCAAGATATTATAGGAGAGGCATTGCAGCATTGGAGATAAAATTGCCAGACAGATCACTATCCTCCAAACATTTTGATATACTTTAATTTCCATTGTATTATTTTATTATACTGTATCAACTTCTGCAAACAACTTTACTTTTACAGAATTACTGTTGAATTTTTTTATTTATAATTATTCATTATTGTTTTATCTTTCATTGACTAGAATACCTAAAAAAACATATAATTTTAATCATCACAATTTACAATAAAATTATAACATATTATAATCTATAATAAGCAGCTTTCCTTTACACGAGGTCATAATTGAGGGGTGTATTTTCAAAGTGAACTTATTCCACCACTTGACGAAAATGAGTTATGCATGCCAGAATTTAAAGGACAAAATTTTGAACAAGTATTTTTGTACAGAAGAACCTAATAGCATTCAATACTGTAGAAAAATCAACAGCAAAGTCTGTGTTAGTTACAAAAGTAACTTATCCCAACACAAAAAATATATTATGTTACGTCAATACCGTAAACATTTTTTTGGCTTTTGCCAAAAATTTGTTGAAGTGGAATAAGTTCACTTTGAAAATACATGACCCATTATTGTACAATCCGATAATTTTTTTTTAAAATCCTATTCATTTCTCGACAAATAATATAAATCCTTGCCGGGCCGAAGAAAATTATCCCGGGTGTCTCATACGGCCCGCGGGCCACGATTTGATCAACCCTGATTGTTAACAATACGCACATAAAGAAATTTAAAATATAAATGTTGATTTACTGTTAATTGAGCGAGCGTTTTATTAGAATTGTTTTAATTGTATAATATTATTAAAATCATAACTATTTATAATTCAACGATTGACAAATACTAATGAAAATTTTTGTGTACGTTACTAATTATTGTTACGAAATAATATTATGCTTGAGGTCGCGTGGGAGTGTCACTTCCACACGGAGCAACATCATCCAAGAATGTGACCATTAACTGAAGCAATAAGATCATCGCAAGATTGCTCTAGATTGAATCAGATCGTTGGCAATCAGGCTATGAATATTTTACAAAATGAATTAAAAAATGTATATTGTAAAAATAATGAATTACTTAAAATAATAGGTAGGTATATTAAACGTTTTTTTATTGTTATCTTCAAATAATATTGAATTAAAGTTTCATTCCAATTGACTCAATATCGTGTATATAATATTAGATGTCGTTAAGGATCTTTATAATAAAAAAAAAACACTAATATCATGGTTTTTCTAAATTTTATCTAACAACTCAAACTTCTTCAAGAATTGTAATTATGTAATACACATTATCTTTACTTTTTTATTGATTTAACAATAAATATTATCTGACGTCCTACTTTTTATTACATAATTAGGTGAGTTTTCAAGTACTTAGTTTATTTATTATCAAAAGCTAAATCTACGTTGTTTTATATTAAGTTTTACGTTAAATCACAGTTACTTGCAGAGTATCTTATCAATATACAACTTGCCACAATATTATTTAATGTATTTATTTTAAAACTTTAAAGTTTATTGTTCAGAAATTTATACAAATGAAATTTTTATTGTATGTTCATAATCAATAGCATATAATTATTATTAAAATGATTTAAACGATTCCCGATATTATGATTATTACTGTATAACTTAAAACGTTTTCATTTTAATGACACTTTTATAATTAGTAACTATTATAAATTATTATTCCTAACCTTTGCTTTCCTTTTTGTATATTAAAAACTTCACTATTATAATAGTAATGTAAATATTATCAGTATTATCACATTTCGACTACATCCATTTTAATCAAACATCGCACTATAACTTGTCATCCAATTTAACTCTTTAACAAGTTAATGTATTTAAAACCCACAACGCGACTACTCAGCTAGACAGTATTGGAACTAAATGCCCACGACAGACACGTGGAGAACTTAGTGTAATATATTAATATATTCAAAACAAAAACGTAAATAATGTTTATACGGAAACAGTTGGTACGAAGATTCTACCGCGTTGGAATAACAAACGCTCTATTTAATCTATTAACTATTCTAAACGATCGAACCGGTAGAAATCTAATTAATTAATTATTATATTCAGTGACATCCCGTGGGGGCATGCATGGGTGAAAAATTAATACGAATATTAAAACTTTTGGGGTCTAGGACGATTCGGCGCCGGAAATCGAATTAAATTCGAATAATTACAAGATAAAAAAAACTTTTTATATACAACGTTTTTAAATTTTCTGTTGAATCATATAAACTTGACTTGACCAGCTTAAACGATCAAAAAATTTTGTACTTGATAGAAAAAATATTGAAATGTCATTTTGACATATAACTGGCAACCAACGTGCACCCTAAGTGTTTCTATGTAATACATAAATAAAAAACCTTCCTATTAATTCAAATTTATTTATTTTACATATAATAAACATGACAAATAAAAAAGTCAAAGTGTTCACGACATGACATAAAGGAAGAGTTAAAAATTTTCAAATAAGGAATACAGGATTATAGGAGTAAATAATATAATAATAAAATAAAAAATAATTACAAGATAAAAAGAACTTTTTATATACAACCTTTTTAAATTTTCTGTTGAATCATATAAACTTGACTTGACAAGCTCAAACGATCAAAAAAATGTGTACTTGATAGAAATACTGAATAGACATAAAATACTGAAATGTCATTTTGACATTTCATATTGATCTCCATAGTAACGCACGTATATATTAATAATTTAGTTGCTAGAACCCCAGACCCCTAGCAACCAATAATAGTGTTTTACTTTTTACGAATTTCTTACGAAATAACTTTTCATACAAAACAGAATTAACTGAAAATGAATTCAATTCTACTTAAAGATGGCTAAAAGTAATAAAAGAATACATTGGCATCGTGTTCTGATATATTCTAAAAGTTTCAAATGTCTAGCTAGTCAGTAAGTTAGTAAAAAATCGATTGCAAGATTTGTACTGGATAAACAACCACCGGACAAACAAGAATACGACCTAATAAAAACGTTTTAAAATAAATAGACGTTCGTGAATTATAGGGAATTTTAAAATATATAAGTATTTAATATTATTATTTATATTTAAATAATCATTTAATTTTTATACTTGGTAAGAATTTAAATATGCATACGTAGATAATGATTTAATTGTGCATATTATGTTTAAGCTCCAATGATAAGAGAGTTTATTTGTATATAAAGCTTCAGTCATGATCATAATTCTCAATCCGCAATAACATTATTAAGAGCAAAATGAATTAAAACTGATAAAAATTCCTCGTCTACTTTCTGTTTAAACTAACGAACGTCTACATATTTATTTCATTCGACAGTGCGGCGCTCAATTGTCCTGGCGCCCAGTTGTTCCATTCCCAACTTTTGGGAGTAAGCACGGTCATTTTGTTAAAAAGTCTGAGTTTAAAAATAATTAAAGCAATATCTTAGCCGCTTAAATTTTGTTTTATTGTAATACCTAATGGCGGTTTATCGCAATGTGCCTCCAAACCGGTAGGTGCTTTGGACTTCCACGTAGCAGTGGTAAAGGGTGGAGGTAGGCTGTTAAGATTCGACATAAATAGTGCACACTAAACTTTGTCAGTCAAACTAAGTTGTTTTCCTTTAAATAAGAATACAATTTGCAGATGGTGATGGTTAGTTTTTGAAATGCAATTTAACGCTGCCTCAACCAAACTATATTAGTTTAGATATACTATGGGCGATCCGACAAATGAGTGCACACTTTTTCAGTCATATTTATTTGTTTTCGTTGAAATAATATGTTGGTTAGTTTTTTTTTAAATTCATTAATCTCTACCTAAACTAAAACATAATCGATAAAAATATTCTGCTATCTATAAAAAATGTAAAATATATATGGTTAAATGGCATAATTTTAGATATTTTATAGATAAACGAATATTTTTTTAACTATTATCTACCTTGGCTTGGATATACAGGTATTAATTAAATTTAAAAAACGGACAAACACTAAATATACATTGTAATCGTAGTTTAATGAAAACAAATACGTTTGACTGACAGAATTAAGTTTGCACTAAACTAATTATGTGGGTACTTAAGAGCTTACCTCCATCCTTCGCCACGTAGGTACCTCACCTTACCACGATCCGAGAGTAGGTTTCGTGGAAATGTTCTATTCGTCAGTAATAATCAGTAATAATGATAATGTATTGCAGAGTAATATGGCCGAAAATATAATATAATCACTAATAATTGGGCAGGTACCACAGAACAGATTAATGTTGTATGCTCAGCAATGGCGCGTTTAGTGACATAGATACACGACGCTCTGGTTGATCACATACAAATAACATTTAATATTTTGGTGTTATATTTATATTACATATTATTTCTCTTGATTTATCTATCTGTAACGTAGTGCAAGACATCTCAACACTCTCTCTTTTTTGTCTACGCATTGAATAGATTGAACGCGTTAAGCGTAACGACAAGAATAATGACCTGGATTTTTTTTCAAATAAATTAATAATGTTGTATTACATATTTGGTTTGGCATATTTTGAGGCCCCTTTATTAAATCATCAGGTGAATCGATTGCATTATATGTGTCAAAGTGAATCATCGCTGAACTCGCTGGTTCCCTGGTAGGTACAATAAAACCAATTTTAGATTAAAAATGAAAAGGGCGGCATTCTAATTATGTCTGCCTGGGCGGCACTTTGCTTAGGGACGTCACTGCGTATATTTAGTTTTGATAATAAATAATTTTATATCATGTTAGGTATAACAATTATGTACCTACATTGTTATAATTTTATTGTGAACATATTGAAGAATTATGAGTAATCTCATTCTCTCTCTCTGCACTATCACAAATTATTATGTTATCAGTAATTTACAGAGAGTAAACAATCTTAGATAACAATAATTATTGTTCTAAATGTTTTCAAAATGTTTAATGAAGCAAAAACTAAATTATGGTCATTATAAGACAATGTTACCAGTTGGTAAAAAAATGTTCATTAAACATAGTATTAATTGTGTCAGTTGATAGAGGTAGTTGTATTTAATATAACTTATTTTTAATTATCAATTCTAATCCAGACCGATTAGCATTTGGCCAGAAATAAATAATATTTTTTGTATTCTACCATGGATAAAAACATATCATTACTGACGAAGAGAAAAGTGTGGCCTTATTTGGGGGAATTTATTTACTGTTTCATCGGAAGTAGCGACGTACTGTCAAACGAAGTTTTGTTTTAATCAATTACGATGTATACCTACTGTTCAAATTACATTTCGTCACCTCAATACTACAACTATATTATAACTATGATTTGGTCATTGTTAGGAAAATAAAATTTAAAATTTAATTGATTAACATAAATCTAGGTTATAATTATTATTTTAAATATAAATGGAAAATTGTGCTTGTCTAATTGGAAACATAATGTTCAATTATATGAAAAAATATTGTATCACTTTATTTATTTAATGCATTTATGGTTTTAAAGTTATCTAATATTTTCAAACCCAAAATTAATACAGTTCCCATTAACTTCTGAGTTACCTAGTTTCATCATTCTGTAGAGAAGGAAATGTAGAGTAATGTTCGATAGCTATCTCAAAAACAGTGAAAATCAATAGTTATCTAGTTGTAGTATTAGGGTGACGATTTGATTTTAAAGCAATATTTGCGGCGATGATTCTAACAAATTTATATGCACTTACTTTGTGTAACGTCAAGAATTTACAAACTTCAAACAAATCGTTTGCTGGCATATGTACGAGTATATTAATTTAAAATAGGCTTCACAATTTTTGCAAAATATTTCATATGAGATATTACCGTTATAAATATTAATATTATGATTTTACTTGAATTAAAATCATGCAGTTTATACTATAGAACTATGTGTATTCATTTTTATATGTGACTATTAGTGACATGCGGTGACTTCGTAAAGATACTGTTACTATCTGTTTATGTTTACGGGTTTTTAACTAGGTACCTTATTAAATCTCGGCATGCAGCCGATGAACAATTGAATGATTCACAAGCATAGTAGTGAACTAAAGTCATTCTGGTTGTTTTTGAGTAAGCTAGGTTCAAACATAATATTTGAGTATTTTTTATTCTGTAAGGGTATTATTTCCCTTACATAATTACTTAAATGTATTCAAAATAACACTTTAAAATTTCAATCATACTCTTACATAAATAGAAATACTCAAATATTATGTTTGAACCTAGCTTACTCAAAAATAACCAGAATGGACTTGATTCACTATGCTTGTGAATCACTCAATTATGATCTAGTAATATAGTTGTAATTTTTTCTATATTTTGAAAATATTTACGTAATATTGATAGTATAGAACCTTTAGTTAAGAAAAATTAAGTAAAATTTACTATTAAATTATTAGGCACACAGCGTGTAATCGATTATTTCAGTTGATGCTCCGTATCTACAACATTATAAGGCGTCTAATTACAAAAAGCGACAAGTCCACAATTCAATATTTTCGGGAAACAACGTTTTTATGTTTCAAGCTTCAATTATTTGTTTTAACGTGAGGCAATTTCTTTCAGCGGATAAACTCTTAAATGTTATAATTATAGGCAAAATAAAATTGGACGTAGCGCTATTTGTACCTCACTTTTTAATTTACTCCGCATAAGGCACATATTTCCGTGGCACTGTCATGAGTTCACCAGATGCTACAGCATGGGAGACGCCCTTTTCAATATTGAACGTTCCCTTATTCGTTGACTTAATCACGCGCAAAATCAACCAAGCTTTAAATAATATGAAACACGGACTTTTTGTAATAAATCGAGACTTGACATATTTTTTTTCGTAGGGTTATTCGCGTTTTGGAATTTATAGATCAATACATATTGTGCATAATTATACAAAGAATACGTGCGTATTTTTTTCTCGATTTTGACCAAATGTGGACTTATCGCTTTTTGGAATTAGATGCCTCATATATGGACCGCACGCCACTGGTACATAATGTACTTAAGGAACTATTAACTTCAATAAATAGTTGGAGCTAAGAGTAATTGCAGAATCCCAATTCTTAGTCCATCAGCTACGGATTCGAGTCCCGTATCGGCAAATTTGTGTTTTGATCCAGAACATGTTCCTCAAGTTCAATGAATAGCCAGCAAATATTTATAACAACAATAATTCTCTCAATCTATTCTGTAGATATAACACACATTGAAAAAGTAATATGGGAAATTTTTATACACAATATGGTTAGAACCCGCGAACCACCAATTGAAATCATGGGCATTCAACGACTACTCATACATAAGTGTTATTAAATTTAATTAAAATAATTCATGGACCAGTCGATAGCTTAAATAATACGATTTATCGCCTGAATAGTGAATTACGTGAGTTCGAATCCCACTTCATAAAACTATTTTTATTTTATTTTTTTTAAGATTATTAATATTTTATATACAAGTATATTCACATTCACATTTATATAGGGTAAAACTCACTAACTTTTATTGAAGCCTAACTTGAAGGATTGACTTGACAATTTTTATGTCTAACGTACACTAGATGACAGATGTATGTTTCTACTAATTTGAAGCCCAGAATTCTTTCGGAGAAATTATTATAAGATATCATTGAAAACATCTGTGTAATACTTAGTTTTGTTTGTTTAACTATTAGGTAATTATCTGTTTCATTTTATGTGTTTCTATCTCGTTAAGTGTATAGTGTGTTTCCAACACAACATGTATTTTTACTATATATTTTATTAAGTAACTAGTGAAGGTTTCAGGTCGATAGTATCATTAACAAAAAAGTCATTTGTTTTTTAATAACGTTGTATAAAGACACCCCATGTACCAGACTTTATTTTAAAATACATTCTGTTGCTGCATTACCACCGTTTTACCGAATTTTTAATCTCTAGGTCAACGGCCCACATGCTCAGCGTAGGTCAAAATGGAGCTTTTATGGTATTTTCAGAGCATAACCATGGACATTCCTTAAACGTTGTAGATAATCTATTTACATAATTTTGAAGCCTTATTATCCTTTATATTTATTTTAAATATTTGATGACTGCATAAAGTATTTGTATTACATAAAATAGTATTCTTTTAAACCTCTCACTCTAATGTTTTAGAATATAGTCATATTTCAGTTCGTCCATGTGAAGTGGTGTTAAGATTTTTTAGGTTTATTAATTTTTAAACGCATTTACAAAACCATTAATAAAATCAATGTTAACATTATATAGTGACATATTTACGATAAAAAATATATTTTATCATATAGAAGTAGGGAGTAAGATCATGGTAACGCGCGTGTTTGAACATGTACCGTTTTTAAACAAATATTTTTTTATGTACATGTTCAAACGCGCGCGTTAACATGATCTGACTCCCTTTTTTATTTATCGTTTGTCAATAATTTATGGCTACGGCCGAATATTGTAGCTTAGCCACTGGGAAATGCCTATAGAAATAGCGTATTTCAAAAAGATACTATAAATAATACTATATAAATACTATATAAAAATACTTTATGCAGTCATTAAATGTTTAAAATAAATATAAAGGAAAATAAGGCTTCAAAATTATATAAATTATTTATCTACAACATTTAAGGAATGTCCAGGGTTATGCTCTGAAATTACCATAAAAGCTCCAGTTTCACCTACGCTGAGCATGTCTTTAACGGAAAATAGCCAAAAAAAAAAATTTTTGAGTGTGACAGAAAAACGTTGTAAATTTTAATAAGTAAACAATTTTACATCCAATTTTAAATCCAGTGAACGCGGATTTGAATCCCGCAAGCATGGCCCTCACAAGGGGGGGGGGGGTGTCAGGGCTTTAGCCTGGTGACCCGGCATGGCGGGTCGACCGGATAAGTGAGAAAAACATGCACATCATATATTTGCTCGAATAATAAAAAAGTTGCCTGCGTCGCTAATTTACTATACCATTATTAACATGTTAATATATGTGGTTGGGTGATTCAAATTTTGATTATTGTGTGTCAATACTTAATAACTTCATAATTGAAGTGGATATATTAAAAAAAATACAAAAGTTAAAAAAGTATGACACTGGCTTTAACCTTGGGGATAGGTAGGAGGGCCCGCCAAAGATCCTAGCGTGGGGGCTATACACTCTAGGCTTCGTATTATTTTTTTAAAAAAAAAACGAGTAGTTAGTTATATTATGTGTTTTCAAATCATTTATGTTTAATAATTCAACTTTACAATAGTTATATATTTATAACAAATTAAATTAAGTAAAAAAATCTAAATAGTTACTTTGAATAATATGACACTATTCTCCAAAGTACTATGTAATTTTACCGATTGAAATATAAAAGTATAGTAGCTATGAATGATTGTTGCGATATATTATAATGAAACTATTTATGAATACCCTGTATTGAAGACCGCATTCCTTGTCACAAGACACACGGTGAGATTATGTTATCAACTACATATTAATATTATTTTGTAGACAAACTGTATCGCACGTATTTGATAAAAAGCTAGACTCATAAGTTCTATAGATCTACATTCACACACGCTCTAGTTTACAAAAAAATGTATATTATTATTATAAAACTTACTTTCACTGACCCACAACCGATCCTCATAAATAGCACCTAAAATCAAGTTTGTTACGTAGTATTGTAATAATATATTGGACAATACGATGGGGGCGTCAAAAAGTATAAATGAGTCGCCTAGAGCAGTGCTTCTCAAACTTTTTCATACCTCGGCCCTCGAAATCATAAAAAAATCCAAGGCTCCCCAAATATTTACGTCTTTGAAGACTTTTAAGTGTTTTAAGGGAGTTTAATACTATTCTTCAAATAACAAAAAACAGTGCTCTGATGGTTTTTTTTGATTATATCAAAACACAATTTTTGGAATTATATGTGAGTGACTCTAGGCAACTCAAATACTTCGACACAATATGATCCGACGTTTCGATTTTGATTTTAGCATATTTTTTTGTCGTGATTACTCGCATGTCTTACATACTAATATGGAGTACACTTGAATGTCTGAATTATGATTTTCTGTTACTTATATCATAACCTAGTTTCTATCTTTCCGTGAATGGAAAACGATTCATTTAATTGTCACAAATGTGTACCTATAGTCTCCATACGTGCACATTATGTCAACTCAGAAATCCTTGTCCAGATGACGCGTGTCCCACCGCGCTTTACGCTTGAGTACCAAAAATGTGCTACGCCCATATAGCGCGTTTTATTTGGCAGTGAACAAGCTAGGCATTTTTTTTGACTTGGCATGAGAGTGCAGAAACAAGAAATACGAGTGCAACAAGAAAACCCAAAATTGTGATACACAGTTCCTTTGATATTTTGTGTGTCGTGATAATTTACAAGATGTATTCTTGGGAGTCTACAAGCTAGGTGACGTAATTTATTTTGGAATAGCCATAAACGTTACGTTATCTAGAGTCTCGCGGCAGCTTGCGATTGTCGCGCGAGAAACCCCACGAGTGTATGTGTGGATGGCTCAATTAGATCACTTGTACCTGGATAACCCGCGACTTGTTACGCGCGAGTCAAATCGCGCCATCTGGACAAGGCCTTACTAGTTCAAGTTTTAACATACGTGATTATTTTCATTTCAGTGGCGCCCAAATGTCCTTCATCCAGTTATCCCTTCGTTGGTGGCGCCGATCCGTCCATTTCCTGTTTATCAACATTACATATATTTAGATTCTATCTAGAAATTTGATGCACTCAATAGTAATACTATGAGCCCTATGCACAATCGTCTGTCATAATTACAACAAAATTACAACAAAACACTATCCAGAAAGCCTTTCATAGTTATGATCGAGTTGTCTATGGTCCACCAAATCTGCAATAGCTTCGTTCTGTTTTTCTATTGAAAATATTACCATATATAAAAATTCTCTTTTTCATAATTTAGGTAAATTATTTTGTAATTGTTAAACGATGACAAAAATATAAAAAATATAGAAAATAAATTCAATAACTATAAATACACAATTAATATTTAATAAAAATGATTAAATGTCTCCGCAATTAGTGAATAATATAAGTTATTTTTTGACCATGTTTTTCCCGATACGGTAACACTTGCCGTTGAAATGTCAGATTTTGTCATTTACAATTATTACAAATATATGCCATGATGTGAATAATTATATAGAGTGATTACAACTAATATTACCGTGTTGGTGTGTAGGTAACTAAGTACTTATATATTTCAACTACCTATCTATTGGTTTAATATTACATAAATATCTAAATCTGAATAAGAAAAGTTAATTCATAATTCATTGACACTGACATTTCAATTCGATAATCGGTTTTACTAACTACAGAATCAAGAAAGTAAAGGTCGTATTAAATGTCACGGATATTTAATAGTTGTTCAATACCCATATTGACATCAATTGTTAAATGAATTTGAGTGTATTGGCCGTTTTAAAGACACGTCAATTTATTTTGACAGCAGCTGTCAGTGGTAAATGGCAATACGGAAGGGGGGCAAGGGGGCGAGTTCATAACAAAAGTAGTCTATGGTTAAGGATTCCTTATCTCTATAATCTATAGTTAACAGATGGATTTCGGCCACTTACAATTTTTACTGTTATTTTATGGTAAGTACAAATTGAGCATCGCGCTCTAAGTTAGAACTGAGGTGCGTGTTGCCAAACACTACTTATCAAAAAGCAAAGCATATTATGCAATTTTTGCGCCTACATTGAAGTAGTTTTTTGCCACCGCATTTCAACGTCGTTCATACAGACTAGAGCTCCAAAAGTTACATAGAAGTAGGTACAAAAATTTCGTCTGCCTTGAACCATTTGAAACAGATATTATATTATATACTTAAAACTGTTGCTGAAAATGAGCCTATAAATGAGGACACATAAATGGGTCACTGGCAAACCTTAACAGATCACGTCGTGTAAAATAAACGAATCCGAATAATTTTATGATTTGGTTAGAAGGGAAGTTCTATGAAGAAAGTTCTGGAATGCACACATGAAAGCAATGAACTAAACTATGATTAGGTATACGTGATATACGGAAGACCTACTGATTGCCGTCTTCTTGACTCTTCAAATGATGGAAAGATAACTGAGGCTCATTTTCGCAAAGGTCTAAATTTTACACTCTAAAACAAGATACCATAATTAAGTAGCTTAAAGCTGTACTATAATGTTGGTGACATCGTATTTCAAACGCTTATCAATACAATAAGCCTACCATCAGTGTTATATCACAGTGTACTAAACTAGTATGAGTAAAACCCTATATTCTAGTGTACCTATAACTAAGATAACCGGTTTACTTCTTTCTATGTCAGTATGTGACGTGTTTTCATTTACCTTCACCAGTTGTAATAATAGGTTTATTGAATAACAGCTGTTATCGAAGGTCAAGGTTTCCTACATTACAGACCGCTAGTTACCTGGAGCACAAAAAAGAAAGTGTCGGTGTGGTCAAAAAGTTTCCAGATGTTTTATATTTTTGACTTTTATTATGAATATATTTATATTTTATTATACAATATGTACCTGCTTACACAGCTAAATTCTTTTCTTAGGACTAAGAGATACTATCTCTTCTTGGTCGTGCACTCATGGCTGAGGATCGTGACCACATTAAAATATCTTCGCTATCCTTTGAGCGACCAAGACTTTCCATCCTTCTCGATCTTCCGCTTCTCTCAGTGCAGAATTGATGGTGCCCCTAGTCAGCTCTTTCACTTGGTCGCTCCATCGCGCAGACGCTCTTCAGAAGCTTCGCCTTCCTTGGAGGCTACCCAAAACACCACATCTCAAAAGCATCAATTGTCTATCAACAACCATTAACTTGGTCATATTCCTATTACTAAGGAGGCCGTATTTGCGACTTCTTCCTCTACCCGGGATACTATAAAAAGAAGAGATACTATAAAATTCTTCTAAAATTTAAATAATTTTATGCCTTTCAAAGATTTTGTGCCTTCATTCGGGTAACGTTTTATTAGACTAGAAATATAAAATATAAAAATAAATATAAATTAGATGAAGATCTTTACAGATAGATTACATTTGTCTATGTTTTATGCGCTGTGATGCAACGTACCATTAATTATTTAATCAAACCTTTTTGGTTTTCTACCTGTTCGGTACTACCGGATTACTTTATTTATCTAGTTATGTCTCCATCTCATTTATATTTGATGTTTTACGCAACTATATTATAGAGCTTACATTTATTTGTCCTTATGCGTTATACCAAACATGCACCTCTTCATACCACACTAAACATCTTTAAGTTTCTGAATTTATCTTTTACTGATGGTGTGTGTGTTGTACGCATGTGATTCTGGACCTGTCCACACCGGTTGAAGACTTTGCGTTTTCGATACAAGGGGAGGACACTTTTGAAAACATTATTCAAGATTCAGGACTCAGGATTCAGGACAAAATTCAGGATTTATTCGATGACAATAATTCATGACAAATATCTACCTCATGACGTTGGCAATAATAATTACAATTAGGTACAAAAACTCAAACGATAATTATTTTAATAATGATTGCACTCATTCTTCCTTTTTCATTTTTGACACCACAAGTTTGCGCCACTTCCCTCGGTCCATCGCCAACTCTTGCGCCTCCCGCTATGCCAGACATGCAGTGCGTAATTCACTTTTGTAGCACCGCTTTAGGTTGAGAAAGGGTCGGTCACGGCGACAAAACCCTTAAGGTGATTCATCAGTGAAACGGCAAATAATTTTCAACCATAGGCGCGACGAAATTTTGCACTCGCTCCCATTCGGAAAGAGAATGTAGAGCTGGAAACACGTCATTTTGCTTCGTGATGGCGACGGCCTTAATAATTCTTAAATCGTGTAAAGATGATTTAAAACGTTACCCATTTACTTTAAAAAGAAAACATGTCAATGAATATATTATTATTGTTACTGATAAAACAATAAACAGAACATTAAATGGACACATGTTGGATTTATAAGACAAATTATATTTGGTTTGACATGCCACATTTGCACCCGCGACCCGCAATCCGCGTATCGCCTAGCGACGATCTTTTTAGACCGTGTCTCAACTGAGGTATGGCCTTAAGGCTGAGCCACAAGAGTACGATGTGGCGCACTCTCTGGCGGCATCCGGAACACATGTTCCAGCCACGTAAAGCGTCTCTTCGCGATTACCTCAATCACCGAGGGCTGCTGTGTCCGCTCGCGGACTCGAGTGTTTGTAATGCGGTCTTACCAATGAACCCATAAAATTCGGCCGAAACATCGATTCTGAAAGCTCAAAAGTCGAGACATTTCAAGCTTAGTAAGACGCCATGTCTCAAAGCCATACAGGTAGCACGCACATTTGGTCCTCACAAAATACAGCCTTAACCTCCAAGTGACTCTAAGTTGGCTGAATACAGCTCCGCCATACATATGCGGATTCCAAGCTGACGTTTTTTGGATAGCACTCATACCTCATGATAAAACACTGTCATAAAATATTTTTTGAATGTGGTGTATATCAAGTTATTGATACATTTTAGCCTACGCTAAGTCCACTACTTCACAGCGGGTGCAACAAATCAGTGCTAGAGATGAATAAAAAACGAAACGGGAGAATTCTTTTCTGGAAATCCCGAATCTCGAGTATTTAAAATTTCATCATTTCGGGAAATCCAGAATCTCGAGATTGAGATTTTCTCGGGAAATACCCAACTCTAGCCATGAGATGTTCATGAATCGGTACTGCGTTCCGGTGCGCTCTGGTTCATTTCGACCGCTGCAATAAATAGAAAAAAATATTTCAATATATAGATATAAAAGATTTGGGTGTGTTGTATGATCCAAAGTTCACTTTCAATCAGCATATTCTTAACATCTAGCAAAATGATTGGTTATGTTATGAGGATTTCAAGATCATTTTTTTAAATTTCCGAGTGCTACGTACATATTATATCATTTGTGTTAAGTATTCTCGAATATGCTAGCATTATTTGGAATTCTAGCAGGTCCATCCACACAATGAAGTTGGATGAGTCCACAATATAATTCTCTATTTAATTTAATTAAATTTCCTTATAAAAATTATAAGAAAAAGAATTTTCCGACTCGTTTTCTTCTGGGTATGCTATCATTGCAATCATTGTCCACCCAAAGAATGATTGCTATTTTAAAGCATTTTTTACTTCTTATTGGGTTGGGTTCATTTACAATCCGTCTATACTGACAAATATTAATTTTTATGTTCATGATACTCCATCGCAGGACGGATTTGATGTTTCATGATGCAGTGTATCGTGCAATTAACCTCTTTGATGGCACCATAAATGTTGATTTCTTTTAAACTATATAAAATTCGTGGATGTGTTAAATTTGTAATTGTTTTTATCATTTCCTTTAATTTTTACAATATACTTTCTTTTCTACTTTATTATTATATTGGTTGTTATTTGTAATTAAATCATTTTTATATCTTATATATTTTATTATGTATAGGCTAATCTCTGTAATGCCATAATATTTTTCTTTCTAAATAAATAAATATGTCAACATTATAGCATATATAATTAATACGTGGAAATAATTAGTATTTTGGTGATATTTTTTATGAAATCCCGGATATTGTTTTGTTACATAAAATAAATATTATGTTTGCGTCTTACAGTGGTTTCTGAGAAACTGTATTAAGGTAATTCACCTGAATAATCAATGTTATATATTGTGATAAACAATGAATTCATTACGTCGTATCATTTGTTAATAATTAACTCATGAACCAAAACATGTTTTCGATGTTTAATTTAAGAAGAATAATCTCGTAGGCCGTTGAAATAGTTATAAATGTGTTTTTCGACTGATACAGTAGAAGCTAGTTTTGAATATATGGCTATGGAAACAAGTAATTTGTATGCCTATTAGATAAATCACTTAACATAGTTTTCACAAAGCCTGTCAACATATAAACAAAATCTCGAAGGCATTGAACTGTGCTCGGAATTCGTTAATGGTAAATAATACGGCATAATAGTATTTGGAAATATTTTGCTGATGTCTACAAGGTCTATTTACAAACTACCTGATTCCAAATTTGATTGATGGAAAATCCTGGAACTATGTTTCGTAGTAAAATTTCAAAAGTTACAGAAGATATAACATAAATTTAAAATACGAGGGTGGGTCAATAATTCCTTAGAAAAAAGCATTAAAACAGTTTTTATTTTTGTATTTTTTTTTTTATTTCTCAATATAATCTCCTTGGAGCTCAATACACTTGGTTAGACGTTTCTCAATTTTTTTTAAACCGTCAGAAAAATAAATTTTCGGAAGGTCCTCAAAATAAGCATTTGTCCGATCGATGACTTCTTCATTGAAAAAAAAACGTTGTCCACTTAGCCATTTTTTTAAGTTTGGGAAAAGGAAAAAGTCACTGGGGGCTAAATCTGGCGAATACGGTGGGTGGTCGACCAATTCGAACTTCAATTCTTCAATTTTAGCCATTGATCGTAAACATGTGTAAACACGGGCATTGTCCTGATGAAAGAGGATTTTTTTCCTGTTTAAATGAGGCCGTTTTTCTTCAATTTTGTTTTTTAGCTGGTCCAGTAAAGATGCATAATAATCCCCTGTTATTGTTTTTCCTTTTTCCAAATAGTCAACGAAAATAATTTCACGTGCATCCCAAAATACAGTAGCCATAACCTTACCAGCTGATTTTACGGTTTTCGCCTTCTTTGGACATGGTTTGCCTTCGCAATCCACTGCTTTGACTGTTCTTTCGTCTCGGGAGTATAGTGGTGTATCCATGTTTCATCTACAGTCACAAAGCGATGAAAAAATTCATCCGGATTGCGTTGCATGAGCGACAACAGGGCTTTAGAGGCCACCACCCTATTGCGTTTATTGTCGACTGTGAGCAAACGCGGCACCCATCTTGCAGAAATATTTTTCATGCCCAATTTGTCAAATTAAATAGAAATGACGCTACCTTTTGAGATCCCTGTAACCTCAATTATCTCACTCAACTTTAATCTTCGGTCACTTAACACCATTTCGTGGATTTTATTGATCATTTCTGGTGTAGTCACCTCTACAGGACGTCCTGAGCGTGGTTCATCCTTTGTTGATGTACGACCACGTTTAAATTCATTTAACCAGTTATAAATAGTTGCAAGTGAAGGAGCAGATATGCCGTAAACTAAATCCAACTCATTTTTTATTTCCTTTGCTGTTAACCCTTTTATATTAAAATGTTTAATAACAGCTCTAAACTCAATTTTCTCCATTTTTCATTTTTCCATTTTCCATGTACGAGAAACACACAACAACCCGACCAATCTGATTGAAACTTCGCAGCATACTGAATCGGTAGTGCCGCTGCATGAAAACAAACCGCTTACAGTACTAGTCGCGCCACCTGTCGGCTTTTCTAAGGACTTATTGACCCACCCTCGTATATATAATATAAAACAAATGAATTTTATTAAAATAAATGTTATTTACTTGATATGAGTTAGATACACAATACAACGTATTTCATTAATATTATGATATTCAATAAGCAAACAGTAAATAAGTCCATCATTGCTAAGACGATACATCAGTGAAAGGGCAAATAATTTTCAACTATAGGTGCGACGAAATTTTAGACTCGCTGGCATTCGGAGAACGAACATCGAGGTGTAAATACGTCATTTTTTTTCGTGATGGCGACGGGGGTATTAATTCTTAAATTATGTAAAGATGACTAAAAACGTTACCCATTTACTTTAAAAAAAAAACATGTCAATGGATATATTATTATTGTTACTAATAGAACAATAAACAGAACATTACATGGACGCATGTTGGATTTATATGACATAATATATTTCGGTCGGCATGCGTCATTTGCACCCGCGACCCCCAATCCGCGCGTCGCCTAGCCACGATCTTTTTAGACCATGCCTCAACTGAGGTATAGCCTTAAGCACTGATAGTCAGTAGCAAAGGGTGGAGGTAGGCTGTAAAGATCCGCCATAAATAGTGCACATTACGCTTTGTTAGTCAAACGTCTTTGTTTTTATATTCAATTAAACCCTGCCTCAACCAAACCATAACAGTTTTGGCATATTTTGGGTGATAGGACAAAATTGTGCACACTTTTTCATTGATACTTATTTTTTTTCGTTAGATTATGAATACATAATATTACACATATTGTTGGTTCATTTTTTAAATTCATTTAGCCCTGCCTAAATCAAACTATAATGGATAAAAAGTATTATTCTATCCATAAAATATTCAAAGAGTTATATTATTGAATGGCATAATTTTAGATAATTTATAGATAGACGCGTATTTTTTGACTATTATTTATTATGGCTTGGTTTTGCGATTTAATTAAATTTTAAAAACTAACCAACACCGTCTGTAAATTGTAGTCTTATTTCAATGAAAACCAATACGTATGACTGACAAAGTTTAATGTGCACCATTTATGGCCGATCTTAATAGCCTACCTCTACCCTTTGCCACTGCTGTTAGTTTAGTTCAATGTGTGACCGTATATACCGGAGTAAACGTTTTCATAAGAATATATATTATATATATGTAATAAATGCCTACATACTTTAATTAACTTATTTTTTATGCATTTTTAAGTGTAAAATATCACAGCCTTAAAAACTGACGAAGGGCACACTCGACATAGAATATTGTTTTTATTTTAAATTAGGGAGAGAATACTAATATTAACAAGTACAAAGAGAAGTTAATGGTGGTTCAGAGGCGGCTCTCGTGGTGCAGTGGGTAATGCGCTGGCCTTCCGCCCGAGAGTTCTGGGTTCGATCCCGGTGAGGACAACAAAAGTTTATGTGTTTTTCTCAAAGCCTGGGTGTTTGTGATTGTTCAAAATACTAACAACCACCTTGTATGAAAAAGCAAGGACATGGTTATTAATAATTTAAAAAAAAATGGTGGTTCAGAAGATTCCTATCAGTCAATAGAGGTTTAAAGAATGATCCCAAATCATAGTGACTCAAATTTCAATGACAATATACTGACAACCGAGAAGTAATTACAGAAACTCATATCTCCGTGGTCCACTGGGTTACATGTAAATTGTACGTATTACATTTCACCGTAGCACAGTTAACCGTGAGCTTTCTTATCGGAAAGAAATGACGGTATTATATACGGTCATCTCTATAGCACCGAGATGAAAAAAAATACGCTTTGTTCATAGAGCATTGCAGACAATAATGCTCATTCAAGAATGAAAACCTCACCTAACCCAACCTATCAAATAATCCAGTATATCGGCTATTTTCAAAATTTGTTTGCCGCTGGCTTCCTGTAAACCGAAGGCGGCTCTCGTAGTAGGGTGTAGTGCGTAAGGCGTTTGTTTTCCATCCGAGAGTTCTGGGTTCGATTCCCGGTCAGGACATTGTGTTTGTGATTATTCAAAATTACTAACAACCAGCTTGTACGAAAAATCGAGGACATGGTTATTAATAATTCTAAAAAATAAAAAAAAAACGACAAGAACCGTGTTTTATTTAGATATGAATTTTATCTTAGTACTTTATGATACAAAGAGGATGGACGGTCTTTAATATAGAACCATATTATATTTCCGATACCTACAACATTTCACGGTGAAGTGTGATACGGCGAACTACACACGTAGAAATTTCCGGACACAGTGTCGCTATAGGATTGGTTTGCCAAATATCCGTTTTTGTCGAAATCGACCTTTTAATGCAGAATGTTTTTTTGTATCTAAATGAACCAGAACCATCCTTTTATTTAAATTACTTAGTAATGGTAATAAATACATCATTTATATGCTGTAAAAACAACAATTTAAATATCTCCATGTATTTAAATATATGATTATGAAATTTGTTTTTCGTCTCCTGAACATTTGGTCTATTCGGGAAACCAATCCTACAGCGACGACAGGTTCACAGTACATGATAAAACAGACATATATATAATTATATGTACCAAAATATGGCTTTATTCTTTACAAAACAATAATATTATTGTGATATTAATATATTTCATGTAATCACGAAATGTTGATTCTTAAGATGATAGAAGTTTCTTAATGACATATTATATATCTTTCTTACAAACTCTACACAAAGCTCGAAATTCTTCATTACCGAGCATTATACAATAATTACCTTTTTTAAACCATACCACGAATCGCTCGCTTTTGGCAATGACTACCATACGAATACATTGCTCATATTTTTAATTACAACAATGTATATATCATTTAACTGGAACTCGCTCACTCTGTATTTACGGAAATGTTTTTAATTGTGTTTACAAAGCTTATCAGAAAAACGATGTACATAACTACCTACAATTAGACGAAATCTATACAAACAATCAGCAGGTAGGAAGGAAATTTCCGTAAACTATTGAAAAACAATAAACACCTGAATAATTAATATCGTTATTAACCTGCCATTAAAGATACATATGAAATTATCTAATGGTAGTTTGTTCAATTTTAACTAATTAACTGTACACTAATAATTGATATACCTATTCCTAATAAAAAAAATATTGTCTTGGTTCTAACCAATGACATATTAAATGGACAACTCACTTCATACCGGCGCGCACGAGAAATTGTGCATGAAAGTCATTCACAGATTTATAGGTAGATGTCACGTGACCATATGACGTATCCATTTCCATTATGCGATACAAGCTTCGAGAATTTATAGTAATATAATCTTTATTGTAATGGCGTATTAGTGTCATGACTCATTGCGTTAGAAACAGATTCTCGGTTACTTACGACTTCTCGGAGATTAGACGCAAGTGAGCCCAGCGCATCACAGGCGACTGTCCAATGGTTTCTGTCATTCAATTGCATTGAATAAACATTATCTTAAAATGGCATTTTATAAATAATAAATAATACTAACACATGAAAAGTGATATCCCATCTTTCTTGGAGTATTTAGTAGATTTTTTTTACAATTTTTAACTGGGCACATTGGCATTTTGTAACACAATAATAACGGTGGAGTCGAAACCTGACAGTCAGAAATTTTGTATGGGCAGACCCAGCGGTATCGCCAGATCGCTTGCAAGCAGAATGTTCATTTGAGCGTAGGATACCGATATTAAAATATGAATTTCGCCATCTGGCAGACCCGACACAAAGTGAGTGTAATTTTATTTTCTAGATGATTCGTCCATATTAATGTCATTGGTTCTAACAATATTTGATAGCTCAGACATACAACATTGTAAACAATTAACTCGGCTACCGCTTACAGTACTACTGGCAACATTTAAATTATCTTTGTGTTAATAGAACAGGCCCAATGCTTTGTCAGCAGAGTTACAGCGCCGCATGCAAAAAACATTTTAAATGCGTATATTCTATAGTCATCAAAATAACTCCACTCTGTGGAGTCCCATATTATGATCTTTTTAGGATCGAACATGATAAAAAAAAATTGTTAGTTAATAGTGATAAACATTTCACTATTTATTGATTCCGGCAGCTATTTCGGGCTATCAGTCTATCCCCAAAACAATCAAACAACTCTAACTATAATCCAACCTTAAATATAGCTAGATATATGAATTATAGGTGATACCATTTCACCTAAACCATTCACCGCTACTCTTGAGGACTTATTTAGGAAACTTGATTGGGAGGAAAAAGGCGTTCCAATTAATGGGAGCACCTCAGTCACCTGCGATTTGCAGATGATATTGTTATACTTTCACAAGACCCGAAAGGCCTCCAAGGTAGAATGCAAGAACTCGCGGATGTCAGTCAAACGGTCGGCCTAAAGATAAACGTCTTAAAGACAAAAGTGATGAGGAACTGTTTTTCGGACCCTGCGATTATCTGTATTAATGGCACCCAACTCGAGCAAGTCAGCAGCTACGTCTATCTTGGACAGCAGGTGTCTATAGACGGAAGCATGCAAGATGAAATTGCTCGAAGAACAAAGCTGAGATGGAGTGCTTTCGGACTTCTGAATAGTATCTTCAAGAGTGACCTACCATTGTGTCTTAAGCGTAGGGTGTTTAACCAATGTGTGCTATCCGTGCTCACGTATGGCTGCGAGATGTGGACCCTCAACACGAGAGATGTCCAAAGGCTAAGAGTCGCACAGCGAGGCATGTAGAGGTGTATGTTGGGCATCACGCAAAAGGACCGTAAGAGAAACGAATGGGTTAAGAAGCAGACAGAAGTACGCGATGTAATAGACGTTGCCAAACAGCTGAAATGGAGATGAGCGGGGCACATTGCTCGCCAAAAGGACGGCCGCTGGACAAACGCCGTCATTCAGTGGTACCCAAGGGGCACGAAACGGCCACAGGGTCGCCCTTAAAGCCGCTGGATTGACGAACTGGGTAAAGTTCGGCGGAAATACGTAGCAGCAAACGGGACAAGACCGAGAGAGTTGGAAGAAGCTTGGGGAGGCCTTCATCCAGCAGTGGATTAACCCCGGCTGATGATGGTATGAATTATGGATGAGTTCCAGACTTATTTATTCAATGATGTATGAATACTATCCATGACTATATAAAAATTACAAAAATGGTATACAATATTGAGTTTGCACTACGCGTGTGCAGAGAAGAGCTTTGAATTACATATTTAGAACGCGTCTAACTGCTGCAACATGGAGGTCGACGCAGTTCAAAGTTTCCGGCGTCGCGCTCTGGTATAACGAAATACATATTATTAGTATTATTATTTATCTCATTATACAACGTATGTGCATGAGAAAAGTATGATTAAAGAGGGTGGGGTGTCGTCATATAAAAGGATATGTTACTACCAAGTTTATTTTTTATATAGTGTACCCAATAAGAAAAAAAATAAGTGAGTGATATAGTTGTGGCTACTGAATTATTCCGGGTCGTACAGTGTGTTTCAGCCCCTAGAATGGTATCTATTATGATATGATGAGGTAGATGGCCTATAATAGGAAATTGTAATGGGACATGCCCGATGATTTATGTATCCAATCTCACCCGTACTATGCCTACACACAAAGGTGTTCGCAATGCGGTCATCTTAATTGTATGGAATTAATCAACGCGGTATGTCACTAGTGTACCATTCCCAGCATCTCAATCTCTATGTTATATTATTACCAATGAATACCCATACCTACAAACATGTAATTAAATTATTCTACTTATATATTATTATATAGTATGATATAAAAACAACAGAATTCTCTGAATTCAGATTAATTTTATATTTAAAATTTAAGAATTTATTGAATATTAATTATTCCATAAGGATTGATTTTAGGAAAGACAGTGTTGCCAACTGTCATTCATGAATATATTCTAGATATTCATAGAAAAAATGCTAGATTTTCTCAAAATACGAGTACCAAAAAATTATACAACTCTAATTTTTCACCCAGAAATTTATAAAATTTCGTTCAAAATCGAATTCTAAAGTTTTTAGGCATCAAAAAATACTAATAAAAACGCCACAAACTAGATGCGTTTTTTTTGCAAGCTAGATAGATGATTATCGAAAAATGCTAAATCAGGCAAGAAAAACGATATCTTGGCAACGCTGCACGTGTGTCGCTTTTGACACTTTCAACTTTATGTTGGTATAATAAATTGTTCTTCATCGTTTTTTGATAGCGCTACACAATGACATATTAAATGGACGACTCACTTCATACCCGGAGCGCACGAGAAATTGTGCATGAAAGTCATTCACAGATGTATAGGTAGATGTCACGTGACCATATGACGTATCCGTTTCCATTATGCGATACAAGCTTCGAGAATTTATAGTAATATAACCTTTATTGTAATGGCGTATTAGTGTCATGACTCATTGCGTTAGAAACAGATTCTCGGTTACTTACGACTTCTCGGAGATTAGACGCAAGTGCGCCCAGCGAATCACAGGCCACTGACTGTCCAATGGTTCCTGTCATTCAATTGCATTGAATAAACATTCATCAATATCTTAAAATGGCATTTTATAAATAATAAATAATACTAACACATGCAAAGTGATATCCCATCTTTCTTGGAGTGTTTAGTAGATTTTTTTTACAATTTTTAACTGGGCACATTGGCATTTTGTAACACAATAATAACGGTGGAGTCGAAACCTGACAGTCAGAAAATTTGTATGGGCAGACCCAGCGGTGTCGCCAGACCGCTTGCAAGCAGAATGTTCATTTGAACGTAGGATACCGATATTAAAATATGAATTTCGCCATCCGGCAGACCCGACACAAAGTGAGTGTCATTTTATTTTCTAGATGCTTCGTCCATATTAATGTCATTGGCGCTACACCAGAATTCGGGCCATAGCTTCCTTCAGAGAACACGATTCTCTACGCCCCCTCACCGGTCATCGACGTTAGAAAGAGTTCTTGCGACGACCATCACTTTGTCCTTTCGGAGTATATGTAGCCTATTTTATAGTATATTCTTTTGAAGCTATACATCTTTAGGCGCGTTTGGAAAATCAGATCAGAGTGTATTTTTGGCGTATTTACATTTGACATGTAACACAAAATTTATTTTTTCACACAAAAATAAACGCACTCAATTGGATTGGAACCACCGATTGTTCGGTTATCAGCCGAACGCACTACCATTAAGCCACAATATGATACTCAAATCATGACGATTATACAGTATAACATTATAGTTTATAATTGTTCCGTTGCCTAGGCAGCGAATTTTTTTTTGTCGGCCATTTGCGATTCCTTACGTAAACACACTATTGAACGTCATAGTGGCAGTTGTTACGTTCAAAATAAAAACAACCATAAATAATTATATAATTTAGTAATAATAAACTGTATAAAATAAAGAATAACGGTAATAAACCAACGGCGTTCCAATAGACGGTCTTTTTTCTTGATTTTTCGGTTATCAGCCGAACGCACTACCATTAAGCCACAATATGATACTCTAATCGTGACTATTATACAGTATAATATTATAGTTTAGAATTGTTCCGTTGCCTAGGCAGCGAATTTATTATACAGTATAATATTATAGTTTAGTATTGTATTATTTTAAGATAATTAAGAGCTAGTCGAAGAATCTAGGATATCACAAGTTTTGTTTTTGTTCTGTTACACTAAAGAAGTATAACTACTTTTTTTTAAGACTTTAACTGGCCATGAGGCCCAATGAAAATGTCAAGATCATCAATAAAAGTGAAACCATTTTAAACACCGAGACTTTTAGAAAATCAAATAAAAGTACTGTAACCTCATCTGGAAATCAAATATAAGGGCTGCTTTTTGACTACTTTTCTTTCTTCTAGGTTCCACACAAGTATTATTTTTGACTTGCCTAGTTCTCCCTGAACTTTTTTTAAATTAGAAGGTTTCGAATTCTCGTACATGTATTAGAAAATCATTATACTTGACTTTTCCATATTATATCCACTGCATACTATTTTTTTGAAAAGTCAATCAGTCCAGCTACTTTAATAGTCACCATACAGGTCTTAGTTAGGTACATATACTATCATTGTACGTATAACAGTTTTATGAAGACAAACACTTACTGTCTGTAGAAAAGAAATTGTGAATTTATAAAGGTATATTATTATTTATAAACGGTAAATGTTTTCTGTTTTCTTTCTTCAAGTTCCTCATTTTTTGTTATATTATTATAGAACTCATTTACAAAAACTATGCATAATTCGATGAAGGTCTTTACATCCTCCTACCAGTGACATATGGTTTATTAATGCTGTAGATGACAAGCTCTCCAGAAATAATCGATGAAGTTATATATAATAATAATATTATCTGGGTATTAATAATTGTACAATTTTATTAATTTTAAAAATGCCTCTACATGGCCCTCTCTCTCATGGGCACTCTTAACTTGAAGTCATATAAATTCAATTAAAGCAAACTCGAGTGCATGCCGACTTCAGTCGTGTGTAACTACTCCTGAGAACGTTTAAATCATAAAAAATACCGGTTCTTCACATCTAAACGCATGGTTCCGTGATATGCCTGATTAACACCGGGTATAGTTTGGTGGAGCCATTAACTTCAATGTGCAATTTTATTGAGAGGCGAATAATCAAAATCCCTACGTTGGGACATATACATAATATAGCAAATATTGTGTTTGTATACATGTATTTTTAACAGCATCCCTATAGATAGGCAAAAGTCATCACATGCCACGGATAGGTACCTACTATTGTAAAAAATTGAAAGACAAATCTACGATTAAATTTTCTATAATTATGTTATATTTAAGTAGGTAAATAATATGTATTGTTGTAATATAATAAAGTCTTAATAGAATTAATGTAGGGTAAGTAATTACTGTCAAATTACTTTATTGAATTGCTACTGGGTTACTTTGGCAAATCTGTTTTGTCACGCATGTGCTCCACAGGGAAACCCGCCACTTTAGCGATTCCTGTGGTAATGGACCCAGGCATCATTAACATAGCTGACGAGTGTCTCGCTGTGTAGTCACTGCACAACAATGGGCAACGGAGCGAGCACTTGGCGGTAGCTGGGCTAGCAATTAAATTCTAGACACCTGCATAATTGCATACATACGCGGTGCCAGTGACATACCACGTTAAGTTTGCCAATACTGCCGTACTAGGCACAGAAGCCGTATCTGCATTTTAGGCAAGTGGGAGATCTGAGCTTTCATATTATTTTACTTTTCCTGCTAATACTGGGGAACTTTTTATTTATTTTATTTGCCTATAATAGTTAATTTTGGTTTAAGATTTGTTTACATACCTTGAAAATTTGATTTATGTTATTATTATTATTATTAATATGTATTGATATTAGCCATATATATGTCAGATACGGCTAATATGCCTTAGTAAATGATAGTTACAACCAAATCGCTTAGTATTTATCGAGTTTATTTCTCAAACTCCGTAGATACGGCTATTAAAACCCTTGATTTCTCCGTAACTATAGCAGTTACGGCTTGGATTTATTCACCGATCTTATACAAAAACTCTGCAGAATCCAAATATCTAAAAACATGAAAATACCTAAATACGTCAGTTACGGCCTCTGTGCTTAGTACGGCAGAATAGGGTATAAACAAAAAAGTAAATTATGTTTACACCAAATACCTTCGCGGCGGTACAAAATACACTTAAAAGTAGGGATTCCAATCGCGGGATCCCGAACTATTTTCGATACCTATGAATCCCGGGATTGGTAAACATAATCCCGAAACTTTCGGAATTAATTTTTTTTATCAATTTTTATGGAAAATAAATTAAAAACGAAAATATAACAGATAAAATACTTTTAATAACATATAAAAATAATCTTATTATATTATCTTTTCATAAATAAATAAAACTGTTTTACTTTCACATTGTTATTACAAAACAATAAGTTTTACTTCATTAAACCTTCGTATTTCAAAGATTGAACTTCTTTTCTTCTTTCGACCATGTCCGATCCTAATAGGATCATATGGGCCTCCACAGAGTAGAGGTTTATATTGACAGATTTTGTTTTTTACGTGAAATGGATGTCAGCCACTTGGACTATAACGCCGTGGGTCCCAGGTATAAATCCTGGGTCTGGCAAGTACACATACATTGAACTTACACAATATTAACAATAAATGTCTTAAATGGTATAAATAATACTAGATTTATTTTTGACCAATTTTATCAACGTTATTTGTGTATAAAAAAAGCCAATCCCGGGATCAAGATTTTGGTTCGGGATTGGATTCCCTACTTACAAGTGACACCTAACCAATGCTGTGCAGTAGTGACAAAGGGTGAAGGTAGGCTGTTAAGATATGACATAAATAGACCACAATAAACATTGTCAGTCATACTTATTCGTTTTCATTGTACTAAGTAAACAATTTACAGATGGTGTTGGTTAATTTTTTTAAATTCAATTAAACACTGCGAAAACCAAGCCATAATAGATAATAGTGAAAAAATAATCGTCAATCTATAAATTATGCCATTAAACCATACATAACTTTGGATATTTTATAGATAGAATATTATTTTTTATCTACAATGGTTTGGTTTAGGCAGGTCTTGAATACTGTAAAAAAAACTAACCAACAATAAATGTGTAACATGTATTCTTAATTCAACGAAAACCGATAAGTAGGAATGAAAAGGTGTGCACTATTTTGTCAAATCGCCCATAACATGCCAAAACTAGTCTTAGTTCAATACAAACAAATACGAATGGCTGACAAAGTTTAATATACACTATTTATGTCGGATCTTAACAGCCTACTTCCACCTCTCGCCACTGCGGCGGTGTGCAGTATTAAAACCAGCCTTCTACCTGCAGTCAGCGTGAAAAGTACTCCTACGCTACAAGCAGTCAACGAGATAATTATTAAGGTGACGCATCAGTGAAACGCCAAATAATTTAAAACTGTACGCGCGACGAAATTTTGTACTCGCTTCGCATTCATTGAGAGAACGTCGAGTCAGACATACGTCACTTTGCTGCGTGATGGCGACGGGCCAATTAATTCTAAAATCGTGTAAAGATGACTAAAAACGTTACCCATTTACTTTAAAAAGAAAACATGTCAATGAATATATTATTATTGTTACTAATAGAATAATAAACAGAACATAAAAAGGACGTATGTTGGATTAATATGAGAAATAATATTTCGTTTGACAGGCGTCTTTTGCACCCGCGACCCGCAATCCGCACATCGCCTAGCAACGATCTTTTTAGACCGTGCCTCAACTAATGGTGATTTAAAATTCAATGAGGAATTGGCTCGGTTTTGTCGTATTAATTGTATGTAATAAACCTGGCAACAAACTAGTGCATAAGCTAAAATTTTCATTCTACCTGTCGCTATCCACAGTGCCCCCCCCCCCCCTTTCAACAGTTTTTTGTAGCTCTGTATGTTACTATCTTTCCTGGTTCGTTGTCGTTCATATGCTGAACATGATCTAGTAAGCGTTATCTTCCATTTTTTATTGAATTAAATTTGTTGTGTTATTCAAATGTTGAACCTCAGCATTTTTTCCTCTCCGCTATGTTTTGTCATTTTTTTATGTAAATGGCCGACATCTCGAATGCCGAGTTTAGGTCTTCTGGTCTTTGAAAGCTACTAAGCACTATCTTTAGTATGTATATCACAAAGAGTTTACGCCTTCGAGATGCGACCGTACAGACTTATCCTTAAATTCTCATTTACTGTCAGGGTGGTAAAATGTTTACATAAATTCATTAATAAAAATAGGGAATTACCCCAGCTCATTATCCAAGGAAAAATTAACAGTAAGTATTTTTTAACAGAAAAACACGGCGGCTAAGAAATTTCCACGATTCATGCTAGTGCAACTCCACCAAACTATTTCGAGAAACAAACGATAAAGTTAATGACGTTATCTTTCTTTTGGTGGCCAATCTGCAATAAGATGTAGAACAAAAGAGAGGGTGTCAAGGGGTCGTCAAACAGTAGAACATATCGTATTATCTGATCACCGATTTTACAACGTTTTTATTAGCTCGTATTCTGGTTTGTCCGGTGGTTGTTTATCCAGTTCAAATCTTGCAATCGATTTTTAACTAACTTCCCGACTAGCTAGACATTTGAAACTTTTAGAATATATCAGAACACGATGCCAATGCAATCTTTTAATACTTTTAGCCATCTTTAAGTAGAATTAAATTCATTTTCATTTAATTCTGTTTTGTATGAAAAGTTATTTCGGAAGAAATCCGTAAAAAGTAAAACACTATTATTGGTTGCTAAGGGGGTGGTCCTAGCAACTAAATTATTAATATATACGTGCGTTACTATGGAAATCAAAATGATATTTCAGTATTCTATATTTGTTGCAAAATAGCAAAAAAATGATTTGTTGACGATTGCCTTATTTGTCCTAATTTATTAATACATAGAATTGTCAAGTTTATATGATTCAACAGAAAATTTAAAAACGTGGTATTTAAAAAGTTCTTTTTATCTTGTAATTATTTTATACCTAACTGCAAATTATGGTCGTAGCTAGAAGTAAATTTTATGAAGTTTATCAGAAATTTGAAATAGGGCGCCAATTTTGGTTCGGTCTATCTAAAAGGAAATCGGGTGAAAATAATGTATGTTGACTATTTTAAAGGTAATATATTTGCATTTTAAGGTGTAGCATTTCCCTTAAATGCGCCCTATGCCCTGCTGCATACGCCACTGGTAGTTGAATACGTCACTTGCGCTAACAATGCAACAAATCATATCATTAATTGCGTTAGCGAGGTACTCACCACTTGAAAGCTAGCGTATTTGTACCCAGCCTACCGATTTGTGTGAAAATAATATTTGTCGAGTTTAATTAATTTACAGCATTGCACCTAGGCGCTTCGATTGTGAATTATTTTTACAATCTTTGGAATACAGTGTGGGTGGAGATGGGTGATGATGCTGAAGTGAAGAGCATGAGCAAGAGCATCTTAGGCATGCTTACATACTGCAGTCTGCAATTTATAAGGAATCTTTATTTAGCTACGTATTTTTTTCGACTTACACGAGGTATAAATGAGAACTCTGCCATTCTGGGCAGTATTGACCTGTGTGTCCCTGATAACTATCTTAGAAATAGAGAGCATCAGTAGTTTATTCTCCCAAGGTGCAGAACCAACCTGCCACTGGTAATGCCAATTGGGAGGGCGATAACTATGTTCAACGAAATTGCTTCGGGTGTTGATATATTCCACCTACGTGAGAATGAGTATAGGTGGACGTTGTTTTATAAATTCTTAAAATAGGGTCTGCTTAACTCATCTGGTGTACTTCCTTGTACCTATCTTATTTATATAATACTGTTTTATATTTCTTTGTTTATAAATGTCATATGAACGTCTTAAACTTATAATTTGTAATGTCCACAATATGTTTAAAAAATAAATTGAAATTGAAATTGAAAGAGAGATAGATGAATACTTGTAGCGTAGATTAAGCTTGCGAGTTTATTTTACTGGTTAAGATAATAAGTACGATTACATAGGTATAAGAGTGACAGTTAACACAATAATACATGATAAAAGCGAGTGAGATATTCAGCTAGAGGCGTTGTTATACGGAGTGATATATCCATTCGATTATGATGAGCTAATTATTGTAGCCCTTACAATCAAATAATGCTGTCACTGAATATCCCAATCAACTTTATTGAGTAATGGCTGACTGCATGAAAAATGCATATTAAACCATTGATATACTACTAGATGAGCAGTTCCCATACAAGTGTCATTTTAAAAATGTACCACAAAAGATATAACGAATATCGTCTTATAATATTTCCTTGTAGGTATAATGCGTTAAGACCGTTAACATGGATTCCCAAATTTCACCCGTATTGCCCTGGCTGTAAAACTAAATTTGCGTTCATGGAATAGTGAACCTAAGGGTGGCTGCAACGCAACACAGACAGAGCAAGTCGTCATGCGCTGACTATTAGTTAGAGTACGATGCAAGCTAGACCGGACTTACTCAGTAAGTTTTAACAAAGGCCGAGTCGCTGAAAATCGGGCGTCACTTTAAGAAGCATATGATTCATCCAGTAGTATATCAATGTATTAAACATAACTGACATAATCTTAACATCCTACCTCCAACCTTCGCCACAGTATCTATTCATATTTCTATGAAAGATTCAACCTTGTCACCTTCATGACAAAGAAAAAATAAGCTTTTCGTCCAATTTAATAAAGTACACGTTTATATATTTCTAAGCACAATATAATGGCTGTGTTTTTTCTTCTCCATTAACCACTGATGACTGAATAAACAAGTATTTTTTTGATATTAGAATAACCCAGAAATAAAATATTATACCTACTAGTCCGGCAAACTCCAAGAAATTTTGTTTACATCTCAGCTTTATATGATCGCTTTGAAATTTTATTTTTCTGAGCGCACTTAAGCGAAAAACTATTAGCAGGGCACAAGATTGTGCAATCACTTTAAAACTCGGAATTTTTCTTAGAAAAGTCAGCCATTGAAAAGCGGCCCGTAAAATATTTTCTCATGAAACTTCCACGTACGTCTTGCAAATAGGGATGCACTGTACCACATTGATATTTCGTTACTTTCATAGCTACTCCGATGACCAACGGGCGCAAACAGTAAACAAAAAAACATTACGGTATCAGCAAACTGTCAATATAATATTAAAAAATAAAGTACAATTAAATTCACATAATTTAATAAAAACGCGGATCAGTTTCATCTGCATAGAACCACATCGGTTAACAATCAATGTACAACCAAGAGAACGAAACCTGCCCTGAACGTATATGAAGTACTTTATTATTTATACCATACGTTGTTATGTTTTCTCAATTCTTTTCTATGGTATAGAAGTATGGACGCTAAACCAAGAGATATCACGGAGACTTAAAGCTTTCGAGATGTGGCTGTATAGACGCATCCTCAAAATTCCTTGGACTGACCGGGTGACAAATAATGTTGAAGTTCTCAATCGAATGGGGAAGGACCGATAAGTTCTACGTAGTATCAAAACCAGGAAACTACAGTGCACTTATGAGAGGTTAAAGGCACAGCATTCCCCAACTTGTCATTCAAGGAAATATCAATGTAAGCGTAGCAGAGGACGGCGCCGCATTTTGTGGCTTAAGAACCTCTGTGATTGGTACGAGTGCAGCTCCACTTAACTGTTTCGGATAGGAGACGACAAATCTACGATCGCCTTGATGGTTGCCGACCTCCGCTATGGGATGGCACAATAAGAATAATAATAGATGGATTTACAGACTTGGAGAGTAGAGCCACTGACTAATTTTGAGGCCCCACGATAAAAAAATTACTAAAAACTATAAATCCTAACTACCAAGGATAAGAAGATAATGTTAGTTGCAGAAATTTCTTTTATACTTTGGATTATATCATTTTATACGTATTTATGAGAAATACGCATCGTCTAAGATATTTGTATAATTTAATTTTTAGCTGACCACTTTGAACTGTTTCGAGTCCCCTTTCAAATTTTATTATGAATTTAATGCGTCATTTGCATCCAAAAATTTCCGCTGATACCATGTGAAATTAAGGAAGCTTATTTTTATTGCCATTAAATAAAACAGCACACTAAACGTGACACAATATTAAGTCACATCAAACGGCATTCCAAGAGATATCATCTTCGGCACCTTATCATTCAAGAGCTCCGTAAACATGGCCCCAACGGAAGATTAGCATCCTGACTTGAGGATCTTACAGGCTCGTTTAAGCTCAGCACTATATCCTTGTTTAGAGCAGTGACATACAGAGAATATATGGCCAAAGTCATCGCCAACGTCCGATAGTGGATATTGCACAACATTATGAAATATATTAAAACTTTTTATAAAAAAATTAAAACATAGACCTCCTATAGATATAGTTATTATTTTTTTTCATTATTACCCATTTACTTATAAGTCCTTAACCACAATAAATTGATTGTGTAAATTCGGTCCAGCTGCTAGAATCGAGCCAGCTACATACGTACGAGGATTATCACATAATGATTATTATGATCTGATATTATTGTAAAGATATTTTTTTAAATTTTCAACCAATATCGATGGGTGAGTACTTCGATTGCTAACTTTTTTATGCACATCCTTATTAAAATACCAGGTCGAGGACTTTCCGTAAAAATTGAACCGAGGATAACTGGTCGCGATGGATATCTTGCAGCGTTTAGTTTAATTGAAGATTAAAAGACATAATATTGTAAAGGACGAAGATAGATATATGAAGAAGAATTTATTTTCAAAATGCTCGCTTGCTCTGGTTGCGGTTTATATTTTTTTTTTAAATATTTTCTTATTTTTTTATTTTCTAATCTCTTACATCAGTCAACACAACATACCACACCATTTAATGTGACCAAATAAATAAAAACAAAAAAAATCTCCATATATTTCAATAATTACCTTAGATTGACATGATAAACTTTAATGCTTTCAACCGATAATTTATTGAGGCTATTAAATTTAAAGTTGGTTACTTCCATATTCCGCCATTTTGAGATGATCGCAAAAAGTTGTCAATCATAATTGTTTAAATAATATAATATCTTTATTAAGTAAATAATTATGAAGAGCAGAAAAAAATACATAACAATGATGAAAATAAATAAAAACTAATATAACCGACTTTGCAATCAACCTCCAAGATTTTGCTTACAAAGTGAACCATAGTTAATAGTTTTTTTTTAATATACACAAGATGTAAAAGTACTTGAAAACCGAGGTAACTGATTTCAAAACTAATAGACACAGTTAAACATTTTAAAGTTTTATATTTTACAATATTATGTACCATTGATAGTTATGCACTGTGGTACATAGTTATGTTGAAATCTCTTTAGCTTAGTACGTGGCGCATATAATAATGAATGTGCAATTAACCAACGGAAACTTAAAAAAGGCGTAAGTGCCATTTTTTTAAAAAAGAAGGTAGATGGGAATTTAAAAACACACTAAAACATTCAACTCATACATCAACCATACAAATCATACAACCAACGCCATGTTCTCGATTTTTAAGAATTATTTCCGAGCATCAGTGGCACTTGTACCCTTCTGTAGGAAATTGGCTTTGGCATATGCTATCCATTTCCTAAATAACCCCGTTTTCATAATTTCTGGCACTTACAGTCTTTTAAGTTTCCGGTATTCAATTGTGAGTTTAATAACTAAACAGTATTTTTCATTCGAAAATACCAGAAATGTGAGCAGTGATCCACTTCACGAGTACCAATTGAAATCAAAATATTTGGAAAGATGCTCGTACAAGAAATGAAAATATAATTAATATTAAATTCTACAGGTTTTTTTAAAAAGGTTTGTCGATAGCTATTTCGGTTGTAACACCATTATCAAGAATAGTCTTGATAATGGTGTTACAACCGAAATAGCTATCGACAAACCTTTTTAAAAAAACCTGTAGAATTTAATATTAATTATATTTTCATTTCTTGTAAAATGGAATTCTACCAAGTAAATGCTAACTCAATTAATAGATACTCGTACCTTTGGAATGTTCACATTTGTTTTACTGAAGAGTAGATTCAAGTCGAGTATCAACATTAAGTTTTGATACCCGGAAATATTCACCAATTAGGAAACGAAGCAAAAAAATATCGATAGTAGGTAGGTTTACTAATTTTTAATAAAAACCGAGAAGATTTTGGAAAAAATTCGTTGTTTATAGCATTAAAAGGCACTTTAATGGTAAATTGAAAAAGGCTTCAATGATTTTAATACGGAAACCACAGAAGAATATCATTCATCTTCAATATGCAATATGTTTATATAATATATAATTATAATTTATGTATTTGTGCGAATTTCTTTATCTATAAGATGTTCTACCAGTGAGCCATTTCCGAAAAGGTCATATGGCACTGGGAGGACATGATGATTAGCGAGTACCTTCACTTGCTGTTATCTGTGAATTATTTCAGGTAATTGAAATCGGGAGCTCGCCTCTCCCCCGGAGTGTCGCTTCGTTTTAATTAATTAATTATTTATAGAATAATAATTTTTGAAAAATATAAGTTTGCTGTCTGTCTTAATATTTAAAATATAAACCATTCTCCCCCTCCCCCAAGCTGTTGTTTAATTATTAAAATTAATTAATTAATAAAATTGTAATTTTATTATATTATACTGCTTTTTTGTCTACTATTATCCAAAAGAATATTTTTTTAAATGATATTTTATGACAGTAATAGACAAAAATATACACGTAATTCATACAATAAACTTCTTAATATAATTAGATTATGTAAATACCTGAAAGATTATTCTTCGTGAGGATTCTGTATAACACTGCACCACGTTTATACGCCTGCATGTGATTTCCGTCTTTTGTCACAAAAGCTTCTGTTTGTTGTGTCTATTTGCATGTCATATCACGTTAATGTAGAGTGATAATGAAAGTTGAGTGTCTTGGTTAAAAACTTTTTATTACCAAAATTAAAATACGACAGAAATCAATTCTCATTTTCCTATAAAGTTTAAAAACACATCATCAATCAAAATAAGAAAATCTTGTATTGTTTACTTAAATTCATTTCGATACATTTAAATTTATTTTCGATTCACCCAAATTCACATTAAGGGCGGACGTGCTCAGAGTGGGTCAAAATGGAGCTTTTTTTCTATTTTCAAAGCATGATCCTGGACATACCTTAAACGTTGTAGATAATCTATTTAAATAATTTTGAAGCCTTATTATTCATTATATTTATTTTAAACATTTTATGACTGCATAAAGTATTTTTATTACATAAAATAGTATTATTTTAAACCTCTCGCTCATTAGAACCTAACCGATTTTTTTTTCAACGGTATTTTATGGCTACGGCCATATGTTGTAGCTTAACTATTGGGGAATGTCAAAAGAAATGGCGTATTTAAAAAAAACACTACCTTATTCTTAGGTCAATAATTTTATAAAGAAATCATTATTCGTAGGATGTGTATCACACTTGAATGGTCAAAGACATAGCTTATAATTAGTATCTTTAGAATTATCTTCAAATGTATTAATCTTGCCCATTTTTTGAATAATAAAATGCCTAATTCTTGTCAAATTTGGGATCACAGAGATTATCAATATAATTTTTTATCGTAAATATTTCACTATAATAATGTCATTATTATAATGTTATTATTATAATGTCATGTTCATGAAAATTATAAAGAAATATCAATGATACAATGAAAGCTATGAAAAAATGCATTTGAATATTTTTAAAACACGGTGATATAAAAAGATATGCCTTCAACATATTATAATGTAGGAAATAATATTATGAGTGAGCTGAATATTATAATATTTCAATATTTTACAAAATACGCCCACACACGTAAGTGGAATATATCAATACTAGTGTTGATAGTTATGTACTCTATACATTCAGGATAGTTTTGCACGTTGGGTACACTCACACACAGGGAGTGGACAGATCATCATCTGTTTACAACTAATTGTAAACAAGACCTAAACTTCATAGTAGTGACCATTGATACGTCAGAAAAATGACGTCATAATATCGTAAATGCTTAAAAAACGTTTGAGTTAAATTCGAATAAATCAATGTTTTACCCACTTTTAACAAAGCAACATCTAATTACTAATTACTAATAATGCATATCGCATCAATACTATAAGTAAGATTATGTGATATTATACCAGCTTAATTTGTGCAGATTGTTTGGTTACTTAAATTCCATGGAATATAGTCAAAAAGTCAAATTTACTAACCCCACTCCATCAAGCCATACTTACCCGCCTCTTTTCTACCGTGATCTAAAGGTGAGTTTGAAATGCTGTCACCAGTTTGTGTACTCAAGTCTCCGCATGTTACTACCCATACTCAGTAGGTGTGGCGAAATAAACTTTCTCCAAGAAACTTGTTCTAAGTTCGAACGCATGCGATGAGATCATCGCCGCGACTCGCTAGTTGGTACTGTTGGTAGACTTTCAATACTATTGACATTAAATGCGCGCGAGAGAGATAGCATAATACACGTATGTCGAGTCGTGATATACTCAACTGTCATTTGCGTCATTGCTCTCGCTTTCTCCCCAGTTGTAAAGTTGGTATAGTGAAGGACAGAAATGGTGACAAGTTCGTTTTATAGTAATAATATGGAGTTAGTTTTCGTTCCAGTTGAGTATGCGACGAAGTATTTACGCGTCTATCTGGTTTCATCAAGTCGAGTTTCTCGATTTTTTAGTTTTTAAATTTAAACTAATAAACTGAATTCAAATTGTGTGCGTGATTGTGTAAATGGATAATAATTATATACACAATTTGTGTAAAAATGGCTTCTAAAAATCACCGATATAGCTTTGCACGTCAAACATTCTATACAATATCAAATTCTAGTAAGTATTTTGGAACAAGTTTCGATACTAGGTATTTTGTATACTTGTAGAGTCTTCAAAATCGACCAGTTTTCCCACCTTTACTGTCATCGCAGATAAACTTCCCTACTACGATATACTGCTTCTGTCGATAATAATTTCAAGCATTAATAAAAAACTCTTTATTCAGAATTGGTAACTCTCAGAAAAAATCAATATTTAACTAAGATACAATGCAATCAATCAACTTGTATAGAGACACCTCATGTCGTTACAAATTTCGTGGACGTAGGTACCTTCTACATAATAGCTATAACCGACGCACATTCGCATGGAGTAGCGTCGCGACGCTGGCCATCCGGTAACAAATGCACGTTCTATTTGCATCCGTTTGCATGCGCACATCAAAACTGCATTAGCCCCCCGATTAACAGAATTTGCTAAGCAAAGTTGTATCACGTTATGCAACAACAATATGTTTACACATATAATGCAATGATGAGGAATTAATATCGCTATAACTGGTATGGTGTTCAGTAAATTGTACGAAAACACTTGTGGCCGAAAACATTTAAACTCATTGCATATAGCTTTCGACGAATTTAAAAAATACTTGCCATTTATTTGATTTAGATTTTAATGCAATAATATTTCAATTATATTACAATAGAAAATTTGAGATTAATTCGTAACAAATGTTTGATAATATTTATAGAAAATGTAGGTTCTAGTTCAAATAGATAAAATATATCTTGTGAGAACCTAAAGAATTATTAATGATTTAAATGTATGTATGTAATTATTAAGTACGCGTTCGTAAAATAATTGTGTTATAAGTAGAGAATTGGAGGGGAGCTCTGAGCAAGAGCACGGAGCAGTGGAGCAATGGGGGTTTTACCTGGAGCATTAAAAATTTGTAGTGCTCCACTGTCCCGGATGTTTATTTTATTATTCAATTTTCGTCCTAATTTTTTTTTTACTTTGCAATACTGGAATTATTTGAAATACAGCAACACTGACAAGTGATAAATAACCTCACCTTTTTGACAGAAGAGGCAGATAATGAAAGTCGATTTTCTGTTAAATAGAATCTATCTTTTATTTTTTTAACATTTAACAATACTTTTTAAAACTTTTTACCCAGAGCGGAACATACCCTGAAGTAAGTATTAGCTCCTGGAGTGAAGCTAAAGCGGAGCAACTCAAAAAAGGATCCGATGCAGCCATCTAGTTATAAGTCAGAATCATTGTTTTGTCTTGAAACATCGTTTAAGTTCGGAAAAATGCTGATTGATTTTTGGTATTCATTCTAAATCCTCTTCTATTATTTTTAATGGGTATAAAATGATTTCAGCAATAGTGTATTCATATAAACTATAAACTGACCCCAACGCTACGAGTTTCTTCAGATTGACCTAACCGGAGAAGTAAGCCGAGGAGAGTCTCAAATCTTGAGTTCGCTGATTATGGAGTTATTGCTACGTTTGTCCTTCCACAAGATTCTCAGCATCCGCTCCCATCATCATGTTTCCAAATCGTCTAGACTCTAGAGTCAGTTTTTTCTTGTCTTTACCATTCAATTCTCAGAGTCATACCAATTTACAAATTGGGAAGATAATAGAAATTTTAACTAGACACATTTTAGTCGTTTTTAAAATATTTTTACTCTTCCAAATTGTTTACAATTTCAACAAAATGATATTTAATAAGCTAGATAAATTAAACGGAAATTGTATCTATTTTTTCATAGATACGAAAAAAATACTGTGATATAATAATCATCATAGGTCATGGCTATGTCATTTGTACAATAATTGCTTGTAAAATAAAATGGTAAATAGTTATTTGTGTTGTATACTCTATGTGAAGTGTTCTATCACAGTTAATTAATTTACATGCGGACAGTGATGTCCCTAGATAAAATGCCGACCTTAGGCTACGCCAAAATGCCGCCTCATTTTTTATCATCCTTTCATGAGTCCAATATCTAAGAAATGTGTTGTAAGGACTAAGGATACATTACTAACAAAATATTAGACTAATTATTCGCAAATCTGCACGTATCATTTCTGGTCACCAAGGACGTTGAAGGACAACGGAAGTAAACTAGAAATCGCGTACTCGACAAAACTAGTGAGTTATTTTTTTTTAATGGAAAGATAAATTTTCATTATAACTAAGTTTAGGTAGCTATTTCTATATATTCCAAATGATTTTCTTCGATTAACTGCCACCCCCAACCGACGCTCAATCTGCCAACCCCGACGGAACGTCACTATATGCGGGGTACATAATGATTGTAATATATTGAGAAAAGCTTGCCTTATATAGGTACACGTTGTTGGTTGAAATATTTGATTCAGTAATTATCAGGCAACGATAATAATATTTGTAACCAGCTTAGCGACGGCTTAAAAAAGCAAAAAAGATAATACTGACATAAAACGAAATTGCCATATTAGCACCTAAGCGGAGTATATGAATATTCACAGAGTGGAGGTTATATTATTATTAAAATACATTTGATAACGGAACATGTTCGTTAACCACTCGCCCAACTCGTGATGTCCTTGTGGGTCGCGAGGCCCCATGTGTACCGAGAGCTTAAATTATCAAGGTATGATTGATTAGCTTTTAAAGCCATCGCCTGGATAATGAAAGACGTATACTTTAATTCGGCGTAATATTTTTTTCGAGGAATTGTTAAACCTACACATTTAAAAAAATATTTATTATATTGGTACTTACATCTTTAAAATATGTTGTAAGTCATATATATTTTTTTTAATCATAAGTATTTTTTTAAATTCATCTACCCGTTATCTCACTTCGTTTAAAAGTTTTGAGTTAAGTTTTTACTTAAGAAGTAAGATCATGGTAACGCGCGTGTTTGAACATGTACCGTTTTAAAAATATATATGAAATAGGTACATGTTCAAACACGTGCGTCAACATGATCTTACTCCCTACTTCATTTATCGTTTGTCAATGTATGGCTATGGCCGTATGTTGACGCTTAAGCACTTTGAAATGCCTATAGAAATGGCGTATTTCAAAAAAATACTACCTTATTCTTAGGTCAATAATTATTATAAAGCAATCATTGTTCGTAGGATGTTTATCACATTTAAATGGTCAAAAACATAGCTTATAATCAGTATTTTTAGAATTATCTTTAAATGTGTAAATCGTGCCCATTTTTGAATAATAAAATGCCTAATTCTTGTCAAATTTGGGATCAAAAAGATTATAAAATATAATTTTTATCGTTAATATGTCACTATAAAAATGTCGACATAAATTATACGGATGGTTTTATAAATGCGTTTAAAAATTATTAAATCTAAAAAATCTTAACACCACTGCACATGGATGTACTGAAATATGACTATATTCTAAAATATTAGAGCGAGAGGTTTAAAAGAATACTATTTTATGTAATAAAAATACTTTATGCAGTCATCAAATATTTAAAATAAATATAAAGGATAATAAAGCTTCAAAATTATATAAATAAATTATCTACAACGTTTAAAGAATGTCCAGGGTTATGCTCTGAATATACAATAAAAGCTCCATTTTGACCTACGCTGAGCATGTGAGCCGTTAAGTGATCTCCATATAAATAATTTGTGTTAGGTGTATCCAAATCTTGAATAACTGAGAGTCGCCAAAATTAATAGCATTCTTATTGTTGTGACATTGCGTACACCTTATCTACGAATGTTGATAAGCTGCAATAATACATGAATTCCTAGATACTACAATTCCATGTCGTAAACATAAGATAATTTCATATACAATAATGTACCGTTTGTCAAATTCTAATTCTTGAATTACGAGGCGTGACCTGCACATATCCAACAGGATTGTCGAAATCCCTATGACAGACCACGTTTGAATTTGCATTCATATCATACAAGATACTATTCTTAAACGTGACTGATAAACCTAAGTTAACAAATTAATAATGAATTCTTAATATCTTTTATAATTTCCTGTTTAGTGGCGAAGACTCTATCCTAGGTGATTATTTAAAACCTACATTCTTAATAAAAAAAAATCAATCGGTATATATATAATCACTTGATAATTTTATTGTTGTTTTAATTTAATAAAACGCATTTTATTTGTAGTACTTATTCCACTTTTAATAAATAGATTAGGACCGGTTTCCGCCACAGAGGGACATTTTCAATAATAATTTAATTTTCTAGCGACATCAGCTGTCGTATAATATGTAGGAATGTATTATATAGAATGATTACACATCAATATGCAAAGATTTAAAAAAAATATTTACCACAGCGCGTCATCTGTCTTAATGTAAATAATTGTCAGATTAATCGTCGAGGAATGGTTATTTTTTTTCATAATATGGACATTACGTCACATGACGTCAGTCAGTCTATCGCATTTTATGAAAAATGATAGGCTCCTATCGCCAAGCCTAAAACCTTTGCGCATAATATCATTGTCATGACACGCACGTATTTTAAAGATTCTGGCTGGTGCTGGCCTTCAACATGGCAGGCAAAAAAACTTATTTCTATAAATGAATATCCTATTTTCTGTCCAAAATTGTATTCTCTTTTTTCCCGTTATCTGCCTCCCATATATTTTCCCCAGGACAACACTGATATGTATAACTATTATTTATTTTTCTAACTGATACTAACGTACATCTCTTCTTGTTGACCGTACCCTCATAGCTGAGGATCGTGACCATCTTTGAATTTTGTCATTCTTTGAGCGTCCAAGACTTTCCACCCATCTCGATCTTCCGCTTCTCTCACGGAAGAATGAATGGTGCCCCCAGTCAGCTCCTTCACTAACGAATAATATATATATAATATATATATTTTATTTTAAATCAATCTTTAATTAATATTATTAGGGTAGGTAACCCTTTAATTAGCACGCCTTGATGTACTTAACCTTTTATGAACCAGACAATAAGTGTCCCCCTATTAATAATGAATTTACTGAAAAAAAAACATGTAAAAGCATTAATTCATGTGATTATTTAAAATCACTCACGCATCCTCGATCATAGTCACCAATGCAGGGTAGCAAACTACCGATTATCATGTTAATGTGTGAGTTTGATCACTAATCGAATTTGATTCTGGGAATAATAATACGCAGTGTGACTGTGAACACATGCATAATATGTCAAAATATCGTACGTGTTTGTTGTCTAAAATTATCATAAATAATTACAAGATAAAAACAACTTTTTAAATACCACGTTTTAAAATTTTCTGTTGAATTATTATGCCTAATATGCTCAAACTGGGTTTGGGTCAAAATCCCGAAGGCCGAAATCCTGAATGGCCGAAATCCCGAAAGCCTAAATCCCGAAAGCCGAAATCCCGAATACCGAAATCCCGAACGCTGAAATCCCGAATGGCTGAAATCCCGAATGGCCGGAATCCCGAAAAATAAAAAAATACAAACATAAATAATTGCGCAATTTTTACAAGAGAGACAAAAGCCCATTTTTCTAAAAATATAAAAAAACGAAAAATAAAAAATATTGCGCAATTTTCGCAAGACAAGACCCATTTTTGCGGAAAATGGGTTTTGCAGATTGCGCATTTTTTTACAGGTGAGACAATTTTTTAGAACAAATGGATCTGTCTCTCTTACAACAATTGCGCAATTATTTATGTTTGTATTTTTTTATAGTTCCACAAAAAGTGGGGTTTTGTCTCTCTTGTAAAAATTGCGCAATTCACGATTGCGCAATTTTTTTATTTTTCGGGATTTCGGCCTTCGGGATTCTGGCCATTCGGGATTTCAGCATTCGGGATTTCGGTATTCGGGATTTCGGCTTTCGGGATTTTGGCTTTCGGGATTTCGGCCATTCGGGATTTCGACCATTCAGGATTTCGGCCATTCGGTATTTCAGCATTCGGGATTTCGGCCTTCGGGATTTCGGCCTTCGGGATTTTGACCCAAACCCAGTTTGAGCATATTAGGCATAATAATTCAACAGAAAATTTTAAAACGTCGTATTTAAAAAGTTGTTTTTTTTTTGTAATTATTTATGATAATTTTAGACAACAAACACGTACGATATTTTGACATATTATGCGTGTGTTCACAGTCACACTGCGTATTATTATTCCCAGAATCAAATTCGATTAGTGATCAAACTCACACATTAACATGATCACCCGATCAAACTTGTACTTGATATGAAGTAGATAAAAAAACAAACAAACAAAAATATAGAATACTGAAATGTCATTTTGACATTTCATTTTGATTTCCATAGTAACGCACGTATATATTAACAATGTAGTTACTAGGACCACCCCCTTAGTTACCAATAATAGTATTTTACTTTATTACGGATTTTTCTGAAATAACTTTCCACACAAAACAGAATTAACTGAAAATGAATCCAATTCTGCTTCAAGATGGCTAAAAATATTTAAAAAATGCATTGGCATCGTATTCTGATATATTCTAAAAGTTTCAAATGTCTAGATAGTCGGGAAGATAATTAAAAATCGATTGCAAGATTTGTACTGGACAAACAAGAATACGAGGTAATAAAAATGTTGTAAAATAAAATAACAGTCACGATAATTATTTTGCCTAGACTAAAATAAAATTAACATAATCTAAATAAATATTCAGAGTTATATTAATTATTATCGCATGTCGTATGATTAGACTCACACTAAGTCCGGAGCATTGATCGATTTAAAATCCGATCATTTTTAACATGCCATTGGCACGGCCGTAGGACGATTTGTTTCTTTTGAGAAAAAAAGTTATAAAGAGCTATAAGTAATAGTCTGGGTAAGTGTAAGTCAGTGGCGGCAATTAGCTTTGATTAACCCCCCCCCCCCTCTCACTATCAATCAATCCAATTAACGGCTGATACAATCTACAATTATAAAATTATATTATAATTGTCATGTTTTATTCTTTTTTGTGTGGTAATAATTGTCAACGATTGCTAACTTTGTTAACGATTCCGTTCCTATAATCAACCTAACCATTATTATTGAAAAATGCACAGTTTACCTCATATATATAAACAGAGATATTCAACATATCTCAATTTGATATCTCAAAGTAAACTCTCGATTTTCGATATTTCAAAAGAAGTAAAACTATTTAATTATTATTACCACGTTTTTATTATGTCGTATTCTTGTTTGTCCGGTACAGATTTTTTATTGTGCGGTAGAAATTTTTTCTTGTTTTCCAAGATTTTAACTAACTTCCCGACTAGCTAGACATTTGAAACTTTTAGAATATATCAGAACACGACGACAATGCATTCTTTTAATATTTTTTGTCATCTTTAAGCAGATTTGAATTCATTTCCTAAGTGGGTCCTAGCAACTAAATTATTAATATATACGTGCGTTACTATGGAAATCAATTTGAAATGTCAAAATGATATTTCAGTATTCTATATTTATTCAGTATTTCTATCAAGTACAAAAAAAAGTATTTATTAATACATAGAATTGTCAATCATATTAATATGATTTAACAGAAAATTTAAAAACGTGGTATATAAAAAGTTATTTTTATCTTGTAATTATTTATAAAATAAACAAAAGCGAGTGCCTGTCAAATATTAAATATCAACCACAAATCACAGCTGAAAAATGCCGGGCATTTCAGCTCATCGCACATTAAATTTTATAAATTACCTACAGAACATCTAGTATCTACATAATAATATTGTGTAGCCATCAATAGTTTCATCATCTGGTAAGTATTCTGAACCACTGAACACACTAAAATCTTCGTTTGAACTCATGTTTAGCGAATGGTGGTCAGCAAATACCTCTTTATACTGCTGAAGGAACTGTCAAAATTTACATGATTTACCATTATTATTCTGAAAGATTTCTAAATTCGATCTCTTATCAATACTAATATTGCCATCTATAGAGAAAATTGTAGAACTATGATTGTTATAATTAACATACAGTATAGAAATCTGTTTCACCTAGCAACCGAAACAAAAAATCGAATTTAATGATAATTGGATTTTTATAAATATATTTTTGAAATCTTTTATTTATATCGTTCGTTTCAATATTATTTAATATCAGAGAAATAGTTTTATTTTATAATTAACAATAATAACAGAATTTGTCTGTAATATTTAATTAGCATATTTTAACAATTAGTTTTAATTAGCATCAAACACAAACTGTTCACTTTATCATCCAATTTGGGAATCGCTTTTGTATTTAAACATTATGTAAATGGATTCACGTAAAATTGTTTACAAATCAACCATAATGATATTATATTATGTTATGTTTGGTCGCGATTTTTATATGCTGGAATAGGGTCAGCAAATTGATAAAATAATGGTTTTAATATAATAGTTAATATTGTTGCAATAGTTGGATTGTGTATTTCACAAAGTCAAATTACTTACTCACTTCACTTTGTCACACATCAGTGGCAATCACAAGGCTACGCCACTTCTCTTAGTCCATCGCCACGTCTTACGAGTTCCGTTATGTGATATCTGTAATACGTAGATCGATTTTATAGTACCACTACAAGGTGAGGAAGTTGTGCCACAGCGTATGGAGTGTCGCTCTCTCTGGCGGCATCCGAAACACGACATGTCCCAAGCACGTAAAGTTTCTCCTTGTGATTATGTACTTCAATATAATATCACGAACTCTAGTGATTATAACGCGATCGTACCAATGTATCCTTAAGATTTGGCTGAGACATCGATTGTCAAAGCTCAAAAGTCGAGACCTTTGGAGCTTGGTAAAATGCCATATCTCTTAACACGCACGCATTGGACAAAGTCAAATTACTTCACTCCAAAAGATTGCAGCAGAGATCGCTTTGTCATTTGCCTTCAGCAGGCTCTTGATTACATACGACCCCGATACGAGGGTAAACCAACATTATGACTGACGTCCTGCACCTTAGCCCACTCTCAATATGAAAATTGCTCACCTTTTCAGAGTTGCTTTCCAGATATTATCGGAAAGCAATTAATTATTCATGCCACGGTGAGAGTTTTTCTATTAGCTTGACCATGATATCGGTTATACTGTCTTTCAATTTATGGATGAAGCTTTCTTCTATGAGACAGTTCACTTTTAACATAGAAATTTTAATTTGTGTTCGTTGCGATCGATCTTGTCTCATTGTTGATTTGTTGCTATGGTTTCCTGCTTTCATATTTTCTGCCTGTCGCTTGTGTTGCCATCTCTGCTGTCACATAAGAAACAGCATAACGCATTTTTGTAATATTTATTTATCCAAGATAGCTTCATAATGTTATAGCACCTGTAAACGTGCATGGATTTACTGTCGGCAATATTTCTTATATTAAACTATCGTGACAATAACTGTTTACACGTAAAAGTGTTGACTGTCTCTCCAATCTCATTCTTCAAGAGTAAGCGAGGCGCGATGTTGTCATTTTATACTACTATCTGACAGGTCGTATTGAAAATCGGAGCTCAAAATGAGTAGTTCGTTTTTTTGCCGGCAGGTTCACTACGATCGCTCTACTGGGCAGGCGCAGATCGAAAACAATCTTACTGTCGCATTGGAAATTCGGAATCTTCCAATCTTGTTTGATTTATGCACGCAATCTTGCCAACTGCAGAATAATACATGTATCCCTATACATTTTCTTACTGTGCACAGTACATCTATGCACGTGTAAACGGGGTATAAGCGAGACGCGATGTTGTCATTATAGAGTACCTAACTACTATTTGACAGGACGTATTGAAAATCGGTTAACCTCAAAATGAGTAGTTCGTTTTTTTACCGACAGGTTTGCCATTATCGTTCTACTGCGCATGCGCAGATCTTATTTGCGCATTAAAAATCAGAAGCTTCCAAACTACTACTACTCCAAACTAGTAGTTAGATTCATTCACGCAATCTTGCAAACTGCAGGATAATACATGTTTACCCATACATTTTCTTACTGTGAACAGAAGTCCATGCACGTGTAAACGGGGTATTACGGATGAATTCTATTAGCAATGTTGTTATCTAAAATAGCTGGTGCCATGACCATGGCCTCCACAAGGGGCGGCTGACAGGGCTCTAGCCTGGGGGCCCGGGCTCAGGAAGGGCCCGGCGTGACAAGCCGACCATACCGAGATAGACACAGATCACAAATCTGCTTTAATAGTAAAAAAGTCGCCTGCGGCGCTATTTTCCTTTGATGATAATAATAATTAAGACTATTTGGTTGTACGATGCAATTTTTCACTGTGTGCCGATGCTCAACAACTCCATAATTCAAATGAGTACATATTAAAAATTGCTAAAAATACACCATTAAACTTGGATAACGCTACTGCAGTGTGTCACACTGACTTTACCATTAGCGATAGGTAGGGGGGGCAAACATCGTAGCTTGGGGGCCCGCTTCAGGATGTGGGGCCACAGTTCAGGAGGTCATGACTCATGACAAATGGCATTCGTATTTCACCCATCGAGAGAAGTCATGTCGCACGAATCAGTTTTTTTTAATAATTATACTAAATATAACAGACAGATTACTACGATGCCATAGTATTTTATATAATATGTACTTTATAATTTCCTTACTTTGAATTATTGCTTTATACTTTAATTTGTTGAAGGTGATAATTATAGCTTCAGCGCTGCGTGGAGATAACACTATTTTTGCGAGACATTATTTTTTCCTAACCACTACACTTGTATTATTTAAAGTTACTAGTCTCAGTGACGGGTTTAGAGAATTGGGTACCCGAGGTATTGACTGATTTTGCGGCCCCCCAATATTGAACAAAAAAAACACAAATTGCAACTATCAACGTATCTAATAAAAATATCAAAGAATCTCTTTTCTATAATCACATTTCTGTGATTAAAAATAATTATTTTTGAAGTTGGCGACGAAGAGGCATAATAATATTAATAGTTTATTTTATACTTCTACTATGTTTTATGATTATATTGTAAGCATCTTTGGTATTATATGCAAGAGTTTTGTTATCCTTTGGGTAATCTTCGATATTTTGGAATAATTGTTTGACTAATTCGAACTGTTTCAAGGCCCCATTTTAAATCTAATGGAAAATTAATTGCGTCATCTGTTTAAAAAGATATTCTGACTGGTCTTTATATAATTAACGCGGCAAGCAGGCCCGCTGTGAACAAACGTTATTTTTGACGTTTCATACCCTGAGATTATTAGCTTTGAATGTCAGCAGGGCTATTCTAACATAACACCTTTTTTAACACCTAAACGTTGTATCTCATCATTCATACACACTTGTCATCGTCATTCATATTCATGTGTAACAGTGATAGTGACACTCAGAACCGTCTGCCTACTAGGCGGCTCTCGTGGTGCAGTTCGTAAGGCGCTTGCCTTCCACCCGAGAGTTCCTGGGTTCGATTCCCGCTCAGGACACACAATATTTATGTGTTTTTCCCAAAGCCAGGGTGTTTGTGATTGTTCAAAATTACTAACAACCACCTTGTACGAAAAAGCAAGGACATGGTTATTAATAGTTCAAAAAAAAAACCATTCACCTACTAGGACGTGAGTGCATTAACCCACCCATTAGACCTGCTCCAGCCAGACAACCGAACAACATCAAGGTTAGTACCTGGATCGACTTCCGTTTAAACTGCTCTCCCCCAGCATCCACATCCACAATCATCCTAAATTACAGTCCACTGTAAAAATCGCCACCAATTATTAAATGTTAATGCCATGAATAAATAATCTTCAAATTAAAAAAAAATATATCATATTCATATCTTATACCGTTTTGTTTTTATTTCAAAATAAAAATATATATCTCTTATTTGATAACCCTTTACATCGAAGCTTTGACTCATATTTTCATAATATTAATGTAAATTGTAAATACTGGTGATCTGATTGAATAACAGCTAAATTTAATGACAAAACACTCGCAGGTTTTTGGCGGACAAAATGGCCGGCGCTTTGTTTTGTTTCGTTTCGATTTGTTTATTCCGGCCCTCCATAATCGCAAATTGTTATTGGCGATTTCACGGAATAATAATAAAACATCAATATGAGAAAATCAAACATTTGCAATTCGAGGAGAAAAAAATGAGCGGACGATAACCAATTTAATTATTTTTGTGAAGCGGAAATGAAATTTCGAATTTTTATATTATTCTCTGCCTATTTATTAAAAAATACATATATGTCGATACAGGTAAATAATGTTTTTTTATTAAGTTTGAAATATATATTTTTTTAATCACTCACCGCGATTTCATTGCGATTTTCAGATGATATTGTTGTATTTACAAAAAGACATCTGGAACCGGATATAGGAGCTTGCAATTGAAAACTAATAATTACAAGATAAAAAGAACTTTTTATATACGTTTTTAAATTTTTTGTTAAATCATATAAACTTGACTTGACTAGCAACGATCAAAAAAATTTGTACTTGATAGAAATACTGAATAATGAAATGTCATTTCATATTGATTTCCATAGTAACGCACGTATATATTATTTAATAATTTAGTTGCTAGGACCCCTAGCAACCAATAATGGTATCGAAATAACTTTTCATACAAAACAGAATTAACTAAAAATTAATTTAATTCTACTTAAAGATGGCTAAAAGTATTAAAAAATGCATTGTCGTCGTGTTCTGACATATTCTAAAAGTTTCAAATGTCTAGCTAGTCGGGAAGATAGTTAAAAATCGATTGCAAGATTTTTACCGGACAAATAAGAATACAACCTGAGAAAAACGTTGTAAAATTTGGATTTCAAAATAAGTATATCGAAGACAAAAGTATTAATAAAGGTGACTTTCTTTTGTGCCTAAAACGTAAAGTGTTCAACTAATGTTTGTCAACAGTACTAACGTATGCATATTATGTTAACTGAATATTTATAATTTAAGAGAAATCCAAAAACTATGATTAACACAACATGATATGGAAAGGTGCATATTGGGCATAACGCGGAAAGACCACAAAAGAAACAAATGGATAATGCAGCAAACACAGTACCACACTAAAAAAATCCGTTTGATCTATGAATTCACCAAGTTCAGTGGATGTACCGAGCAGCGCAGAACTATGTACCGAGAATAGTGGAAGGAGCTAGGGGATAGTTCGATAATATATTACTGGCGTTTGCGTGGTCGTTTGTGTAAGTGATACGTAGGGAATTTACTCAAATTATTTTGTCTCACATCTTTTTGCTATCTATCTTATTTCCTTGCTACACCCGCACTATAAAGTGTCGTTACAATTAAATGATGAATGAGATCGATTCAGTTTTTGATAGAGTTTACGAATTGTATAATCATTGTACACAATTCCTCATGATGTAGTTGAACCTAATAGGTACGTGTGCTAGTGAAAGCTTTCTTGATAAAATCGTGGTTACATTACACTGCATACACACAACGTTAAAAGGGTGAACATGTTTATATAATATAATGACCTACATATTTTTCAAAACGTTTGTATTAGTTGTATCTTTACCACCGGAAGACGAAACCGTGCCATCAAAAAACGATTCAAATGAAATAGGTAGAAATATAGGAATACACAACTCAAGCCGTGTTAGCATATTGATCGGCGATAATAAATAGCTGACCATAAATATGAATGCTTTAATATCCATTTTCCATAGTGGCAATTAATTGCAAACTCAGACAGAAACAGAAATTATAATTTCCGCTATATACATTTTTCCATATAGTCCGCTATATCTAGAGTTGGGTATTTCCCGAAAAAATCTCAATGTCGAGATTCGGTCAAATCCCAAAAAAATATTTTTTTTTTTATTTATGTAGGAAAACGAAAATAATTCAAAATATTACCTATTAAAATAGAATTTCAAAAAACAGAGACTGTCAATCGCTGCGTCTGATAATTGCGTACGCTTTTGAGTCACAAAATTCCCTGATGTTGCAAAAATTGCGCTCATTTTGAGTCGACATTGGCTTATATTTATTTGTTAAATGCCCCGATCAGTCTTTGAGCGTTTTGTGTTTTCTGTCCACTTTTTTCATATAGAAAATCGTTTTTTCAATGATAATAAAGAAATCCCGAGAAAAGATTCTCGAGATCCGGGATTTCCCGAAATGTTAAAAATTTCAATTCTCGAGATTCGGGATGGAAAATAACAAAAATTTCTCTAGAATTCCCGTCAGGAAATTCCCGAAACCCAACTTTAGCTATATCCAATTATCGCAAACTTGATATAAAATAGCTGACTCAATTATAATAGTTATTTCCCAAATATTATTTTGATTGTGAGTACGTCGATAAATAGCGGAACACAGTATTGATTTAAAATGCCATTCGATTCTTATTTCCCGGTGAAAACACATCGCACCGTATTGTCATTGTATTTATTATATTATTATGGTACCAATTGTACCCCTGTAAGTATTTAAACAGTGAATCAACTCTCGCTCCTTAATCATCACGAAAAACTACTTCCGTCTTTCATCTGCAACACACATCCACCGCCGAAGTGAAACTTGTCCGGAAACTTGGACGTATACAGTTCGCCGTATAACACTTCACCGTGAAATGGTGTATGGGAAATATATGGCCGTATATTAAAGACCGTCCAACATCATTGGGTCGTATAATACTGACATAAAATTTATGTCTAAATAAAGCACGGTTCTTGTCGGTTTACACTTTACAGGATGCCAGCAGCAAACAAATTCTGAAATATACTGGATTATTTGTGAGGTTATGTTTGTATTCTTGAATTCATGAATTTTGCCTTTTTGAATTAATGTTCATATTGAATCTAATAAAATTGGCAACCGTATGGTATTCGGTCATCTCTTTCCAATAAGAAAGCTCACTGCGAACTGTGCCACGGTGAAATGTTTTACATACAATTTACATGTAAATGAAGTGTACTCCCACCGGTCGGCAGTAATTTTTACCACGTTTTTCTTAGCTCGTATTCTTGTTTGTCCGGTGGTTGTTTATCCGGTACAAATCTTGCAATCGATTTTTAACTAACTTCCCGACTATCTAGACATTTGAAACTTTTAAAATATATCAGAACACGATGCCAATGCATTGTTTTAATACGTTTAGCCATCTTTGAGTAGAATTGAATTCATTTTCAGTTAATTCTGTTTTGTATGAAAAGTTATTTCGGAAGAAATCCGTAATACAATCCACTAGTATTTAATAATTATACGTGTGTTACTATGGAAATCAAGATGACATTTCAGTATTCTATATTTGTTTGTTTATTTGTTGCAAAATAGAAAAAAAATATTTGTTGACAATTGCCTTATTTGCCCTAAACTATTAATACATAGAATTGTCAAGTTTATATGATTCAACAGAAAATTTAAAAACGTGGTATATAAAAAGTTCTTTTCATCTTGTAATTATATTTTTTATGGTGATTATTTAAAAAAAATGCATAACGCATGTTATTAATTCTATCAATATCGTATATTTCCATCATGAAAAAGCATTAAAGTTATTAAAACATACCTAATAATTATTAACAAGTCATATATCCTTACAAATATTACATTTTTGTTATACTGATAATTCTCAACACATATTGTATGAAACAGCAAGTTAATATTTTTGTTAAAAATATTATTGAACCGGATTTTACATACGAATCCACAATGAAACAGTTACATATTTTACCCAATACCCTTAATACCGCATAATGGCTTTGAAATCTCTCACACTTGTTCGCAATATGTGGAAATATTTCACACAGAGGTATAGCAAAAGGTATGGTGGGGCCGGAGCCGCCCCATACATTTTCCATGCGAATTTTATTGCTGTTAAACCAAGAGTGAGGAATAAATGGGGTGTAAATTACCACTGCGAAAATCGCAACCAAGGAAATTTCTCATTGCAAAGGATATGTGAACAATCTGTTCGTATACTGTTTGTTTGGCGATCTCTGTTTTGTACAATGAATCGTAGTGATGTGCCAGCATGGACTGGTAAACTGGTTATTAGAATTCGTATCACGATACCGAGCCGGTAATTTCTTAAAACTAATTAATATAGTCAATCTCACGATAAAATAATTAGACTACAATATTTTATATCTGAACTGTCCAATCATTCGATTTTATAATTATTATAGATATCAATGGTAATATCATCATCAGCCGGGGTCAATTCACTGCTGGGTGAAGGCCTCCCCAAGCTTCTGCCAACTCTCCAAATATCTCTTCCAAATTTCCGCAGAACTTTACCAGTTCGTCAATCCAGCGGCTTTTAGGGCGACATTTAGTACCCCTTGGGTACCACTGGATGACGGCATTTTTCCAGTTGCCGTCTTTTCGGCGAGCAATGTGCCCCGTCCATCTCCATTTCAGCTGTTTAGCAATGTCTATTACATCGCGTACTCCTGTCTGCTTCCTAACCCATTCGTTTCTGTTACGGTCCTTTCGCTTGATGCCCAACATACACCTCTCCATGCCACGCTGTGTGACTCTTAGCCTTTGGGCATCTCTCGTGTTGAGAGTCCACGTCTCGCAGCCATACGTGAGCACGGGTAGCACACATTGATTGAACACCCTACGCTTAAGACATAATGGTAGGGCACTCTTAAAGATACTATTCAGACGTCCGAAAGCACTCCATCCCAGCTTTGTTCTTCGAGCAATTTCATCGTGCATGCTTCCGTCTATGGGCACCTCCTGTCCGAGATAGAATGATAGTATAATAGAATGGTAATATAAATACTCACATATATTTACACTTTTTTAATTCTATTTATAGTGCTTTCACATGCAAGGTTTGTTATGTATAATTATTTTATTATATCATGTTTTACGATACGTATTTTTTATTTTTGTTACGTGGATTAACATAACTGATATGCTACATTTTCGAAGACCGTTTTTGCTAAGAGCGGAATGCACAATCTAAGATTTCGATCCTAAGGATAAGTCGCCAAAAAGCATGACTTAACTATAGACAATCCTGAGTATAGAGTTAAGGAATCCTTAACCATAGACTACTTTTGTTATGAACACGCCCCCTTCTGTATTACCATTTACCACTGACAGCTGCTATCAAAATAAATTCGCATGTCTATAAAACAGTCCATACACTCAAATTCATTTAACAATGTATTTCAATATGGATATCAATAGTGTTAATTCATTTGGCATGTAGTTGGAGAATATTATTTTACTTTTATACGCCAGCCCGCAGAAATACAAAATGCCAGGTGAAGAATGACACTTGACGCTAGTGTTACCATGTTAAAAAAATATCTTGCGGTGCCTGTGAAATCACGTATAATGACTTATATCGAAAACATAAGAGTATTATAATTAAATATTAATATCTATTTGTAGTTATTGCATTTATAAAATGCAGTTGTCATGTTTTTGTCATCGTTTAACAATTATAAAATAATTTACCTAAACTATAGGAATGAGAATTTTTAAATATGGTATTATTTTCAATAGAAATGATCTTAACCAAGGACAATGTTTCTGCATAGCGTTTTCTGCTAAGGAAATTTTAGTTATGACAAATGTTTCTGCATTCCGCTCTATAACTCTAATTAAATGCGACAGTCTTTTTGTTATTATTAGGAACTATGGATGTGCGATATCCACGGCCATGATTAATTCGACGAAATTAATGATTTCTAAAAGCCTACCATTCTGTTTCAGTGATCTGCCATTCAGTGACGTCCCTAGGCTACGCCAAAATGCCACCTCATCATTTATTATCCTTGCATGAGTCCAATATCTAATAAATGTGTTTTAAGGACTAAGTACTCATTACATTACTAACAAAATATCAGACTAATTATTCGCAAATCTGCACGTGTCATTTCTGGTCACCAAGGACATCGAAGGGCAACGGAAGTAAACTAAATATCGCGAACCCGACAAAACTAGTGAGCTAATTTTTGTAATGGAAAGATATTTTCGTTATTACGAAGTTTATGTAGCTATTTCTATATATTCCAAATGATTTTCTTCGATTTGCCGCCCTTCAAGTAACTGCCACCCCCAAGCGACGCTCAATCTGCCTACTCCCACGGGACGTCACTGCTGCCATTCTTGTCTTGTGTGATGTTGTCATATTCCTTCAAGTTCAAGTTTAATCTGGGTAATTCAGATCTCATTACGCCATTACCGGTGGCATCTGTGTGAATTTAAACATAGCAGTGAATGTTTGAGATAAACTTTTTTGTGAGGAAATCCATTTGTGCCCATTTCATACCAGAGGTATTCCGTAACTTTGTGAAAAATGTTGAATATAAACTATAAATATGAACTCTCTCAAACTAATTATATTACGTCAAATTATTAAGTTAAAATGTTGAGAATCTAACGCTACCATTTAGAATCAAGGTTGTTCCTACTTATTGTTAATAATATCTTGGTTTAAAATCACAAATTATGGTTGCCAATATTAATACAATTTTAAATAGCACCTGAATTGTATTTTATTAGTGAGTTTTTCGGTAGCTTAGCAGTCAGAAATTCAGATTCGCTGCAAATATTTATAATACACAGTGTATGATTCTGACCATACGTACTATTAAAAATCAATTTATATAAAATCAATTTATTCTCTACTTGTGTCTACCTGTTAATGTTTTATGTTTATTTTATATTTTCTACACAATTGATAGAAAGACAGTCCAAACAGATATTTCAAATATGTAGGTTGTCAAGTATTAATTCATGTGGTGTTTACATGCTTTTGAAACCATTATTATGTATTCAAAAGTTATTTCAAAATTTCAATAATCAGATTATTAATATTGTAAATTTATAATATTTGAGTACTATTATAAACTATTATAAAACACCAAGTTTATAAATATAATTGGGATAATTTTATATTTTCCCGGAATAATGGCTTATGTTAAATTTTTTTAATGCAAAATAGGTTTTTTCTGAAAAGGTTCTATGTGACGTACTGTTTGTAGTATTACTAAAGGCTCTAGTTCTATTATGTCAGTAAAACGTAAAATGGGGGAAACTTTTTTTGAAGAAGGGCCAATGTTACAATCAGCTTTGACTATAATAATATCAGCCTTGCGACAGCGGTACCGAAGTCTTATACCAATACAAAATGAAAAGAGAAAATGACCATCTGACCATAGTACGATTCTTAATAATTAATCTGGAATATAGACTTTTTTGTTCCAATTTAGCTACGGTTTAATATGACGTCTTGATAGTTTAATATGACTGTATTCTAAATTAAAGATATTTCTAGGTATTTAATAAAAAAATTATAATACATACATTACTTATAAATAAAAAAACACACATCTTTTTACACATTTACATATAGAACTTTTTATTCCTGAAATTTATGATATAAGAGCCTATGTTATATTTACACTTGTTTGACTTGCCGCGACTACTTATGGCTCTCCTGTCAAGTTTGCAAATGTAACATAATCCCTTATTTCGGAAAATTATTCAGTTATTAAAGTTAACCGGTTGATAGTTGATAGAACATCACTATATACTGAATAGGAAATATTTTTCCGTCTTGGAATTGTTCCAATATTCCCCGAGAGCTTAATGGCAATATGGTAAATTGAATGAATGCTTCAACAACGATATAATCGTTTCAATTATAAAAATATTTCCCAGTATTTCTGCCAAATAAAACTGTTTGACTTATTTACAAAATAATTTATACCAAATGTTGACAATGGTATTAAAAAATATAATAATTCGGAGTCTTAACAATAGGATGCCTATGCTACTTTGGTTTATATAAAAACATTACTTTTAATATCTAATTGACAAACATTTAATTATAAGGATAGTTCAACTGAAGTTTCCTCATATTGCATAAATTAATTGATTTTGTTAAAATATCACTTACTTACCTGAATTATTGTGAATTACGGTGACTATGGCTACATAAACGTAGATGCCTAGGTTACAATGTAAATTGTACGTATTACATTTCACCGTGGCTCAGTTCGCCGTGAGCTTTCTTACCGAGATGAAATAATTACGCGTTGTTCGTGGATCATTGCAGACAATACTGTTCCAATTTTATTAGATCCTATCCTAACCTAACCTAACCTAACAAATAATCCAGTATATTAGCTATTTTCAAAATTTGTTTGCCTTTGTAAACCGACAAGAACCGTGTTTTATTTAGACATGAATTTTATGTCAGTACTATACGACCCGAGGTTGGACGGTCTTTAATATACGACCATATTATATTTCCGATACAACATTTCACGGTGAAGTATGATACGACGAACTGCATAAGTACAAATTTCCGGAAACGAGATGTCTATACTATCTCCAGCCAGATGTAGGATTTCGAGAAACTTTTTTAAATTTTAGAAACATGAAGAAGATACAAGATAGACAATAATAAGATAGAATTGTTTAAAGTTGAAAACATATTATGAAACAAACATACTTATTGCAATAAAATTGTATGCTATAGGAAAAGCGGGCCTTCCTATTATTTCACTTGTCTACATAAATCTTCTAATTGTGATAAAAAGTCACAATTTATAATAAACATGTTAATTGTGCCCACAGCTAAAAATCTGCCTGTGGTGCAATTTTGTTTAGTGATTGTATCATCATCAGCCTGAATCTATCCACTGCTGGATGAAGGCCTCTCCAATTTACTTCTCTCGGTCCTGTGCGTTGCGTTGCCACGTACTTCCGGAGAACTTAATCATTTTATAGATCCAGCAGCCTCTAGGTCTACCTTGCGGACGTTCTGTACCTCTTGGGTACCACTGGATGACTAGATTTGTCCAACGATTTTCCTTTCTTCGAGCTATATATCCAGCCCATTTACATTTGAGATTTTGAGGTTTCGTATTGAATTGTATAATTATGTTGTAATTATAATTGTATATTTAATTATACTTGCGCGATACTACATTTTTTTTAAATTTTAGGCGGTCAAAAAATATTCCATAAAATAAAAAATATTTAAAAAAAAAAATACTTACTTTTCACCATATAGGAGCAGGCCCCGTGTTTTTTTAGGTAAGCAGAATTTTAATTTCGCACAACGGCGATATTTTGTGGTATTCAGTATAGGTTGGTACCCATAAAGTAAGTAATCGACACCTTAAAAAACTGTAAATTGTCTAAAAATGTTTTCGTAAGTTCTTTTCACATTGAGAAAAAATCGTAACCCAGGAGTGGGGGTTCTAGCAACGGCTGGTGTGAAAACTTCAGAATTGATTAAGTTAATGTCTCGGAAAACGGGCGAACGGACGTGCCGAAGGGGGAGGGGGCTTTCCCGCGTGGGTGGTTAACTTCCCCTTTCCATTTTTACTTTGAAAGAGAGAGCCGGTTGTGTGTAGGGACTCATTCGTATATAATTTGTCTAGATAGGACGCCCTGTTATAAAAATATGATCCAAATTAGCTTCCAGTTGGAGTACTTATCTAATTTAGTAACTTAAGTTGATTTCTAATTTTAAAAAAAAACGCACATTATTTTGACAAAGTGCAGTTTAGCTTACATACGCTACACCTAATGATGAGGTGATTACAAACATTTCCAGGCAAAGGCACATGGTGTATAAAATAAAGCTCTATTTTACAACGTTTTTATTAGCTCGTATGTCCGGTGGTTGTTTATCCAGTACAAATCTTGCAATCAATTTTTAACTAACTTCCCGACTAGCTAGACATTTAAAACTTTTAGAATATATCAGAACACGATGCCAATGCATTCTTTTAATACTTTTAGCTATATTTAAGTAGAATTAAATTCATTTTCAGTTAATTCTTTTTTGTACCAAAAGTTATTTCGGAAGAAATCCGTAATCCAATCCACTATTATTTGTTGCTATGGGTGGTCCTACCAACTAAATTATTAATATATACGTGCGTTACTATGGAAATCAAAATGACATTTCAGTATTCTATATTTTGTTTGTTTGTTGCACAATAGCAAAAAAATGATTAGTTGACAATTGCCTTATTTGTCCTAAATTATTAATGCATAGAATTGTCAAGTATAAATATGATTCAATAGAAAATTTAAAAACGTGGTATATAAAAAGTTCTTTTAATCTTGTAATTATTTTGCTATATTATTTCAGATAAAACAAGGAAACTATATTTTCAACATTGATAATATATTATAGTTGAGGTGGATTATGTGACGTTCACACCAACTAAATTTTGGCGTCTCGCAGATCTATTCTAATTAGTCATACGTTTCCGTTATATTTCTTGATTCAAAATATCACGTATTATTACGTATTGGGACAATAAATTCCGTATACAAAGCGTATCTATAATAATTGGTAACACAGTTGAATTATTTGAGATCCTAGTTGACATCCCTGAATAATAAATAACTGTTTGAATACGATAAAGTATATTTACTTATCAATTTTTATTGATTTTTGAGTTAAGGCTTTACTTCAGCTGGGGCACGGTCTAAAACGATCGTGACTCCGCGACGCAAAGATTGTGCAAATGACGCGTACAGAACCAAACATAATTTGTCATAAAAAGTCAACATGCGTCCATTTAATTTTATGTTTATTGTTCTATTACTAATAATAATGATATATTATTCATTGACATGTTTTCTTTTTCAAGTAAATGGGTAACGTTTTTTTAGTCATCTTTACACGATTTAAGAATTAATTCTCTTGTCGCCATCACAAAACAAATTGATGTGTTCACAGATCCACAGCATTTCCCCGTGGTTAAGCTACAGCATACGGCCGTAGCCATAAATCGACAAATGATAAATGAAGTAGGGAGTAAGATCATGGTAACGCGTGTGTTTGAACATGTACCGTTTTTAAAAAAATATTTTTTTTCCGGTTAGGTACATGTTCAAACACGCGCGTTAACATGATCTTACTCCCTACTTCATTTATCGTTTGTCAATTTATGGCTACGGCCGTATGTTATAGCTTAGTCACTGGGAAAATGCCAATAGAAATGGCGTATTTCAAAAAAATACTACCTTATTCTTAGGTCAATCATTATTATAAAGCAAACATTATTCGTAGGATTTTTATCACATTTGAATGATCAAAGACATAGCTTATAATCAGTATCTTTAGAATTATCTTCAAATTTGTTAATCTTGCCCATTTTTTTGAATAATAAAATGCCGAATTCTTGTCAAATTTGGGATCACAGAGATTATCAATATAATTTTTTATCGTAAATATCTCACTATAATAATGTCAAAATAATTTTTACTAATGATTTTATAAATGCTTTTAAAATCTAAAAACCTAACAAATCTTAACACCACTGCACATGGATGTACTGAAATATGACTATATTCTAAAACATTAGATCGAGAGGTTTAAAAGAATACTATTTTGTGTAATAAAAATACTTTATGCAGTCATCAAATGTTTAAAATAAATATAAAGGATAATAAGGCTTCAAAATTATATAAATAGATTTTCTACAACGTTTAAGGAATGTTCAGGATCATGCTTTGAAAATAGCATAAAAACTCCATTTTTACCTACGCCGCGCACGTCCTCCCTTAAGTGATATGCTAAAGTTATTATCAGCAAAATGGGTTGCCTCTTCTCCGGTATAATATAACTTTTATAAGATTATTAAATTACAACTGTTTTTGTTAGGTCCAATTTCTGTAACGGACATATCATTAGGAGATAATAATATTATAAATAGTGAGTCAATATAAATATTTTTAATGGTAATTTATTATATGCCTTATCTAGTCATAGCAATATGTATATATGAATAGGTACATGTACGACATTAAGTTTCTGGGAAAAATAGGAATGCTGTTTGTCATTTAGGGGTCGTGGCATTTGGACTATCAAACCGAAAACCCAAAGGATCGGTAGTATATTTTTAGAATCAGGCAATGGTATGTAAGTGCATTAAAACATGTTCTTTTTGTAATTAATAATATTAATAATCAACACGTTCAATTAGAATGGTACATTTTTAAATCTCGTGAATTATTCATTGAATAAAATAAATAGTTAATTATAAATTATTAGCAAGTTCAAGTAAGTTACATCATAAAAAATATTGGAGAAATCCGTGACATCGGTTAGTAATTGAAGTAATAGGTATCTACTTTGATTTAATAAAACAAAAACTGATTGCCAAAGTAGCTTGATTTAGAAGAACGCTGATGAGTGGGTATTAAAAAGGCCAATAGTTAAAATTTGTCGCAATTAGTACGTCACCTTGTAGCATAAAGGGAATGCACGTACGGGGCGTAAACCCAGGAGATGCAGTGTACGATTCGCTGCCGGGGTGGCTTACTTTTTTCAAAAAGATTTTTTCTATTGGTTATAATATATTTTCTCAGAAAGTGTTTTTCAAAATTATGTATGTTCAAAACATGTTCCGTTTAATCTGATGGATAAAACAGTAAATTATAATATGATTTCGTATTTCAGTTATTAATATGTTATAATGGGGTACGTGAACCGATTCGTGGGTGCCAAAGTTTTATATTGACAGAAAAAAATAAGGAAATAATTAAATAATAATAAGTATTCATTAATTCTTACATTAATTGAACGTTTTATTTTCTAGTGTAGACATAGATTTTATAAAATAATTATAAACTTGAAAATGAAAATATCACATTGACCTCATCTGTATAAACCACATATTTTCAATTGTTCACTTTGTATTTAAATGAGAAAAATAAATACGTATGTAAGGTGTTTATAAAATAATGTGATTTATTATGTGATGACATTAATGTCTATTACTTCATGACAACTTTTCAATGTATATTTATGTTGAATGAAATGCATTCGCTGCAGAGCTTTTAATTAAAATTTAAAAACCTCATTTAAATAACATGCTAATTGTATCTAATGGCCACCTGGTGGGCAACGTACCACACGCACCAAACGACCACAAATCTAATTTCGATATGGTTACAATATTGAAGCTGGATTTGACATAAATAAAAATGATTTCATATTATACACATTTTCATTTTTCATAAAAATCGATGTTTTTTAACATTAATATAAAAAAACAATAAAACTAATAATTACTTAGTCTAAAGTATTTACTGTATATTAGAGATTAACTAAATTTTAATAATGTACATGATAAAAATAGCATGTAATTATAAGATGGGATCCTTTAACGAATTCACATTGTTTTTAAATTGTCGGTTTATTCTAAGTATATTGTATTAGGGGTGCGCACTATTTCTTTTATCTGCTTTAAGGCCACAGGATCAAACAAGTTTGAAGACCACTGTTTGCAGAGTTGCCACAACAAACTGACTTTACTGAATCCAATCAAATTTATTCCTATTTTAGAATCCTGATTTCTACCTAAGAAGATTATTTCTTAATGAGTTTTTTTCTGAACGAGGGTTCAAGCATTTGAAGTATGAACCCAAATCTCCAAGCGAGCTAAATAATAATATATTTCAAGCCATTTTGAAAACAACTGCCGTAGGTAAAAAGTAATTTATTAACTTTGCTCTCCTGCTGACAGGTTTCATATTGAAGTTTTTTTTTACAGAAAATACCAAATTCAATAATCATTTGCACAAAAGAAAATATATTTACCGCTTTTTCCTTACCGCGGAAAACTTTTTTTTACATAACATTATACATTTAATAAGAAAAAAACCTCACAAAACGCTTCCTGCACAGGTTTTGTTAAAAAAAAACATTTATCTAATAATTAATGACCTTTGAATGGTGTTTAAATATTGGTGACTACAACTGTTAAACGAGAACTTTTTATCCACGTGTTAAAACTGTGAACTAACAATCCCCTCCGTTTTAAAATGAGGTACGCCCTTAAAATTATCATTTCAATTTACCCACCTATGGTGTACAGATCTGCAAATTTACGTATTTTGAAGCTTGTTATAATAAAAATATATCTAAAACGATCAGGAGTGATGTTAGAATTATTATTAGTAAAATTTTGGTATGTTTCATAGAATAAAATGAGTAGCATCTAAAAGGAGAGCCGATACATTATTTAAACACGTTGCGAGAAGTCTTGTACATGCGATTACAGCAATTTTCTGTTATCGCCGATTTTTTGTTGTCAGACAATAGTAGTAACCCACGACTTTAACCGTGAGAAATACGGAAATAAAAATTAGAAAAACTAAAGAAATATACCGATTATATTTGGTTTTTTGTTCAAAATCATTAAGATAGACAATGATTGGATTTAGGCATAAACACGTCTACACTGACTAGTTTCATCTTCTTCTTCTTTAGCTGTATCTGCCCCTTAGTTGGAGCATATGGACACCACGCGGCGCCTCCAAGAATCCCTGTCGCTCGCCAGTCTTCTTGCTTCGTTCCAGGTCAAACCAGAATTCCGTAGCTCCGCCGTATATACTCTATAGATAGTATTGAGCAACCTTCCAGTATGCCGAAATCCGGTCGGCTTGATTAACAGACCAGCCAGGCATTTGTGTTTGATTGCAATTTAGGATTAATAAAAATAAAAAAAATTAATAACGTAAGAAAACCGGCCGCTTATTGAAGCGCCGTTGGTTTATTTCTTTAAATTTTAACTTATATTACTAAATTATATAATTATTTATCGTTTTTTTTTTTTTTAAAGTAACAACTTTACTGCCACCATGACGTTTAATAGTCGCAGTATCATACTGTGGCGTAAAGGTAGCGCGTTCGGCTGATAACCGAACAATCGGTGGTTCGAATCCAATCGAGTGCGTTTTTTTTCGTGTGAAAAAATAAATTATGTGTTACATGTCACACGCCAAAAATACACTCTGATCTGATTTCCCAAACGCGCCTAAAGAAGTATAACTTCAAAAATTCAGATCGAGGCTTCTAGAAATAAAAGTGCTTAGAGCCTACGAAGGTAATAAAATGGCCCTGCTCAAGCACCGCAAACAATAAAGATACATAGGTAACAGACTCCTCGCCTGGTAAATGAAAGGCATGTAGATTTCCCTCCCCCCCCCAAATATTTCCATATATATGATATTATATATTATATTTCTGACATTATTTTCTAAATAAAAAATAATAACATAAATTGGAAATAACAAAAAACTATTTTTGAATGTCATCCATAATCACGTTTGGGTAATGTAAACGATTTCGGCTTAGTAATGAAATTAAATTTTTGTATGCGGTTAAGCCGTTATTAATTATATTTAATACCCTTACGTACACCACAATTTGATTGAAACAATGAATTTTTAATCACCGATGTCATAATAAATTGGATCACATCATATCCCATTACCATTTTGAGCATTACAAAACCACTGATACCAAATTTAATTTTAATAACTGTGCGGATTAAGCGCACTTTTGTCATGCGCCACTGGATAATTTGACAAAAATAATTAATTTAAAAGGTTTTAAAGCATAAATAATAACAATTTGCATTGGTGGACGAAAAATAAATTGGTAGGCATTATTTGTAAAATATTTTATCATTGTAGATGATAATATTTTCAATAATCCGCTGTTTTAATATATAATGATATTTAAAATCCAAAAATATAATGTGTGTGTATACATATATTATATGGATGTGTGCCTGTGTATAATATACATATTATGTATATTTATATACAATAAATAATAATAAAAATATATATTAATATGTATGTAGCGTTCAACGACATCTGGACTTGTTAAGAAGTAGCAAGTCATTTAATTTAACTATGGCATAATCTAAAGTCAGCATATTCCACGCGCTTAACATTCTTCGATGGGATTCGACTACCTCGGGCTTGGTCATCGAAACGCTCAAAGTTGTAATAATGCAGAGGTCAGCAGATTTCCCAATTGAAAAGTACATCAACAATGACTCTTGCAATTTACCAAATATTCATTTATATAAATAGTCATAGCTTATGAGTTCGTCTTAGTATCAGGTATAAATCCTTAGCTCAGTGACTTAGAACCAATTTTAATTTCAATCCAATCAGTAATCTTCGTGTTAGTCAAATTTCAGTCACCATCACAATCCTCACAGCAATCTTTCCACCGAACCACGGACCATCTCGTCCTGGAGCATTCTCTCACCATGCCTGGCACTACGGCATCACTTCCTCCGAGCCTCGGGAACCGCTAACGTAATTCATGTAATGTATACTGTTGACGCAACAATAAACTCTGGCTAGTCTCGCTTTTCCATTCATCGGAGTAACCTCCGATCCGACTTTCAACTCAACACCTGTCATCCCCTAAGTGGGTCTCGTCCCTCTACAATGAGTCCCGCCAAATGTATAGGTATAAGATATAGTATAAATACGACATATTGTGAAAAAGTAAAAAGGAGTGGCAGATATTAAGATGATTAAAACCATGTCCGATCCTAATAAGATCATATTATGGGCCTCCACAGTGTGAAGGTTTGTATAACAGATTTTGTTTGTACAAAAAAAGGATGTCAGCCACTTGCTCAACCTATTAGGTCCACACTTTGGACTCATGACAAATAAAAATCAATATGTGTACTTGCCAGACTCAAGATATTGACATAATATATTATCAGTGACGTCCCTAGATAAAATGCCGCCTCATTTGTTCATACATTATTTTTATCATCCTTTCATTAGTCCAATATCTAAGAAATGTGTTGTATGAATACATTTTTATCCAAATATCAGACTAATTTTATTATTCGCAAATCTGCACGTGTTGTTTCTGGTCACCAAGGACGTCGAAGGGCAACGGAAGTAAACTAGATATCGCGAACCCGACAAAACCAGTGAGCTAATTTTTTTAATGGAAAGATATTTTCGTTGTTACTAAGTTAAGTTACTTAGCTATTTCTATATATTCCAAACGATTTTCCTCTATTTTCCGCCCTTCGAGTAACTGCCGCTCCCAAGCGACGCTCAATCTGCCTACCCCCACGGGTCGTCACTGTATATTATATATTCTCTCTCTCTATCAGTCTATCACAACAGCCCAAGATTGGATATAAGTTATCCGAATCTTCAACTTTAGTTATAGTCTACCGTTCCGAAAATAGGCTTGTAGCCTAAAACAGCTATCAACATAAATGACTCAATTAAAGTAGAATTAACAAAAATAAATATGTTTTTCAATCATTATAATGGAGTTCTATCACGTAATTGGTAGTTGAATAATTAACTAATTATACAGATTAAATAATAAATGCTGCAGGCGCTTTGACAGAGTTCCATTTGGTATAAATATTTTCTGATGAAAATAATATAAATGTAGTTTCATATTTCTAAAGCCAATAATTATTTAACTGTATTATATTAATTAACTAAATAACATCTATTTTTACACGAAACCAGACTTTGTACCATATCAGTCGTAGCGGTTCTAATTATGCACAAAACTCCTTTATTCGGCGCTCTTGTTTAAATTATAATATGTATTTCTCCACCGTTGACCCTTTTAATAATTCACCTGTTTCATTTAAACATGCTATCTAAAAAATTTTGTATAAATAGATATATAATGTATTTACTTATACATATATATTTATTCTTTTATTTTTTATGTTACTTTTTTATCTTTTGTATATTATTTAATTATTCATTATTCTTCCTCATTTTTCTCATTTTTTCTTATGTAATCTTCTCATGTAATTTCTTTATATTTATGTTATTTTACTCTCTATCTTGTTAGGCTTAACTATATTATAATGTATATATGGAAACTTTGCTGGTTGCATTAACTTTTTATTATTATATTATAAATTTCTGTAATCAATATGTAACTGTTTGTTTTCCTTAATAAATAAAATAATATCTAGAATAACAAAATAAAAAAAAAAAATTAAAAAAAATTATTTCAAATCGCTCATACGAAAATTTACTGATGTTGTTAACTTAGTTTTACTCTTAGTACAAATTATAATAGATTAATTTATTACCAATGTATCTTGTCGATTACATGTAAATCAAGCTTAAACATTTTTTGTTACTTTTAAAACGTTTTTTCAATAAATTATTTTGCTATATTTTTTAATTAATTATAATATTGGTTTGCACCGTATAGCCGTGACTGTGTGCTCTCATGCAATTGTTGTCATTTTTAATTAGCTCAGATTCGTGAAGAGTGCTTAAAATTTTACGATTCAGGTATTTTAGAATGAAAGCTCTTCCCATGTATTTTTTAAACTTTTTAACAATTTTTACTTTTAAAATCGTACTTACATACAGTTTTCTACCACGTTTTGCATTAATACGACTTTATTTTACTTACTATTGTTTTGAAAATTTTCATAACGTATTAAAATTACTTTAAATCAACGCAATAATACAAGACGTCTATACCTACCAGTAGCGAGGGGGGAGGTAGGCTGTCAATATTATAAATCGTTAGTTGCAGAAAATGTGACTCCACAAAATTAACAATTAAACATAAAAAACATTTTTTTTGATGATCAAATGAGGGGCTTAGAAAAAACAGCTGTACCCATTTTAGTACAATGTTGACTAGCCATTAAAAATGTCTTATATCTTTCTAATATGTATAATATCTGAAAAAAAATATTTTCAAATGTTGGTTGTATACTGATAATATTATGTAACATCCAATACTACCATTTTAGAAATTACATATTATATAAAAGACGAATAAGACATTATTATTGACTTTCCAATATTTTTACCAAAAATAGAAACTGTCGTTTTTGTTTCTAGAGTCGTCAAATATTATTCCGTGAGAACATTTCACTGAAATTGATAGTTTTTAACGAATTTGTATTTTATTGAAGGGAGCAACACTCGAGAGATATTTAAAAATCTGACATAATTTATGTAGACAAGTAAAAAAAAATGACGACGTAGGTATGTTTGTTTCATATGAACATGGCTTATAAATTAATAAATAAATACTTAATATAAAACATACATCATTTTGAAAACACTTCTGAGACTATAACCAATAGAAAAAATCTTTTTTTTTTAAAGTGAGACACGCAACAAGAAACGAACCTGCATCTCTTGGGTTTCGCGCCCATACACATATGCCACTATTCTATAGGCGCCATACTTAATTTCGACAAATTTTATCTAATCGCTCTTAATACTCTGTGAAGCGCTTGCCAAATTGAGTTACTATTGGCGATCGGCTTTTGTATTTTAAATTTAAGTTGTTTCCTACTGTGTGTCTTACTTTTTTTATTATTATTAGAATGTCACATTCCTAAATCTTGTGAATTATTCGTTGAATAAAAAAAATATTTAAATAAATAATATTACGATAGACGTCTGGAAGTCAAGAAATAAACGTAAATCGTTTTAATTGTTCTTTTTCTTTTAAAGTCGCTAATCACAAAGTTAATTTAATTCTTCAAAGTAGGATATCTATACGGATATTCCGTAGAGGCATGAAATTACTACCATTATCCTACTGCTGCCTTATCCAGGATATAATCTCGTTTCCCCAACCTATGTTTTCCTTGTATCTTCCTCTATATAATATAGAATAATAATTATATGTTTTAATATAATAAAACCGCATAATATTATATTTAATTAACATTATGTATTAATTTCTGTAACAGAATATTTAAGAGGCGACTTTTGTGTGTAGGAGTAAGCGCCTATATTTTTAGTAATTACAACGAGAAAATTGTATATAATATTTTCATTATGTAAAAGTACAGATTACACTCTCATTTACGGTAAGTAGAAATAAATCCAAATATTATGAGCCATTCGGTGTGCTCCAAGTATACGCTGTGCTTTACATCTCATTCAGTATTACGATTATTTTACTCTGTTTAGCTAAACCACTGTGCAAAACATCTTGTAATCCTGACATTAAGATCGGCATATACAAGAGTTAAATTAATAAGTACATTTTATAAATTTGAAAAAATCTGCAAATTGTGATAGCCGGACTACAAAGTAACGTTTCTGCTAGCATTTAGGGATGGTGTAATTCACATCTTTCCACAAAATATAATTTTTAAAAAATCAGTTGTGAAAACAGTTATAAGTTATAATACATATTTTTAATATTAATACTATCGACTGAAGGGACATGATGGAATTTGAATCCATTAGAACATATTATAACATGGAAAATAATCTAGGTACCTATATAATTTTCTATTACTAAAAACATTAACAGTGGTCACCATGTTGTCGCATAGCAATATGTTGTTTAGTCGAAATTCTTAATGGTGGACGTGCTCAGCGTGGGTCAAAATTGAGATTTTATTCTATTTTCAAAGCATGATCCTGGACATTCCTTAAACGTTGCACATAATCTATTTATATAATTTTGAAGCCTTATTATCCTTTATATTTATTTTAAACTTTTTTTTTAAATACGCCATTTCTTTTGGCATTCCCCAGTGGTTAAGCTACAACATACGGCCGTAGCCATAAATTGACAAACTAAAACTGAAGTAGGGAGTAAGATCATGATAACGTGCGTGTTTGAACATATACGGTTTTTTAATAAATATTTTTTTTTCGGTTAGGTACATGTTCAAACACACGCGTTAACATTATATTACTCCCTACTTCATTTATCGTGTGTCAATTTATGGTTACAGTCGTATGTTGTAGCTTAACCACTGGGGAATGCCAAAAAAAATGGCGTATTTCAAAAAAACACTACCTTATTCTTAGGTCAATAATTATTATAAAACAATAATTATTCGTAGGATGTTTATCACACTTAAATGGTCAAAAACATAACTTATAATTGGTACCTTTAGAATTATCTTCAAATGTGTTAATCGTGCCCATTTTTTGAATAATAAAATGCCTAATTCTTGTCAAATTTGGGATCACAGAGATCATCAATATAATTTTTTATCGTAAATATTTCACTATCATAATGTCGATATAAATTATACTGATGGTTTTATAAATGCGTTTAAAAATAATAAATGTAAAAAATCTTAACACCACTGCACATTTATGTACTGAAATATGACTATATTCTAAAACATAAGAGCGAGAGGTTTAAAAGAATACTATTTTATGCAATAAAAATACTTTATGCAGTCATCAAATGTCTAAAATAAATATAAAGGATAATAAAGCTTCAAAATTATATAAATAGATTATCTACAACGTTTAAGGTATGTCCAGGATCATGCTTTGAAAATAGAATAAAAGATTCATTTTGACCTACGCTGAGCATATCCCCCCTTACCGGGCGTGAAAATCGGCAGGATAAAAAATAAATATTGAAAAGAAAATTTTAATCAACCAATTAAGTTGTACTGTAACGCTATTTTATTGAGATTTTGAAGTGGACGCATTAACCATTCATAGTTTTGTATTTTCTTAACCAAATTACTTAAAAGTCGTTTCAAATTAATCACAAGGAGGCCTACATAACCTTGCCGTCTTTATTGATTCGTATAGCATCACTCACTACCTGTCACAGAAGATAGAGTCCCAACACTTTAAACTGAGGTGTAGTTCCATTTACCGTCACGCAGTAGGCCTTTTGCACAGTGTGAGAATAATAACGATGGGTGCACTGGGTGTCCAAAACAAGACAAACCTTTTTATTTTATGTTTTGTTTATTGAGTTTTTGTGTGTATATTTTTTGATTAAGTAGAATTATTTTGGCGTTGCCATCTAGTCGTTTAAATCCATAACTATATACTTCTTCTTCTTCTTCCACCCTGTCACGTCCCAATGTTGGGGCATAGGGCAAGCACAAGGTGGCGCCACTTCCCTCGGTCCATCGCCAACTCCTGCGCCTCCCGCCACATGACAACTATATACATCGCACCATTATATTCAACAATATTACCTTTCATATTTTCAACACCATTTAACTCATTTAGTGCTAACACCGTGACTGACGCGGCTTGGAGCAGTTGGCCATTCGATATAATTAACGTGTTATTTAAATGTGGTAATTAAAATGTTATTGAAACTTCAGCAGTGATTCTACCATAAAAATGCGATACGCATTGTTATAAGTACCTACTTTAAGCGACTTTTTATTATACTAGCTGACCCGGCAAACGTTGTTCTGCCATATAAATGATTTCTAGTGAATATTTTGGTTGTTAAATAAAAAATAACGAATGTATCGTAAGTGTGTGGGGATGGGATCTATGACAGAAAGAGGAATAGAGCGTTGTAGACGATGACCGCCGATAAAAACAAAAAAACATCAACCATTCATTTTCTCAATTCAAAATGAGTAATGATGTTCATAATGAATGAATTACCTGTGACAGGATCTTGTTTTTTACTGTTTATGTAATATCCGTCTTGTCCCTTCCAGAAAATTAGCGGATATTGGAGAGCGTCGTATGAACGGTGTGTATCAGCGATGAACTCCAGATTATTGTTTCTTCTTCGAATCACAATTTCTCGCGTCGATGTGCGGTCGCCAACCATGATTCCAGCAATGTCGTCAACAACAGTCGCATTGAATCGACGTACGTGCTTCCAGCTAGTGTTTTATCAGGATTGATGACAATAGCGTGATTGTCACTTTGCAAATTCGTGCATGTGTGCTTTGAAGAATTTCAATAATTCATTGTGCTCATTCAACAGGGCGTCCAGTTCGCCGACGATGCGCCTGGCATTAGGCGAATTGAGGCTATTGTAGCCGTAACGTGCATCCACATGATTGATGTCCTCACCGCCGTGCCCATGAAGTAGATTTGTAAAAATGTATGTGGTTCGTTTAGCATTGGCAGCAATTAGCCTACTTTGTGGTATACTTGGCCTTTGATTTTGAACGTAGAATGGAATTGTTGACCATTTGCCGCAGTATTGTGAACTATTTCTGTTGCTCCGGACGAAGTCAATTGGAAGCATGAATTGAATGTGCGAATGGACTTCAGGAACAGGTTTGAATCTGGAACCGTGCCGATGAGCAAGCCGTTCAATGGTTCAGGTAGTATCTCAATTTCTGGTAGTTGCACTTTTCCTGATGCGCAACAAATCCCGGCTGACTCATGTTTGAATTTGAGCGCATGACAATGGGGACATTCTCTGTCCATGGCACCAATCAGCACTTTCGGATGAGCGGAATATTCAATATCTGGCTCGTACTCGAATGCGAGACGAAGGAACGAAGCGGATGTAAATGTTCGATGTACTTGTTGGCGTTGTCGGTCATTTGCTCTGCGTGTGTTAACTACGAACCGGCGCGTTTGGCTCCGTTCCAACTGTCGTTGTTGATTTCGTTCAGCTCGTGCCTCTTGTGATTGAGATGCACGCAATTGCGACATGCTTACACGCACGTTTTTGTTATCTTGTTGGATTTGTTCGTCTGTTCTTTCTGCTCTACTATTTCGCATGTTTGTTGCATATTCGTTCGACGGCCCAAATGGCCCCCTTGCGTCTTACTGGCATAGTGCATTGTAGTACACGCACATAAAAATAGATAAATTAAAATAAATTGTACAAAATTTTGCACGCACTGCGTTTTGATATGCCGAATGAAATGTCAAAATGACGAGACGCTTTTCTTGAATTCTTCTCGGACGTAGCGCCATCTGTCATTCAACAACATAAATAATTTAGTTGTGTTTGAAATACGAACGACGGTTAAATTTGTTCATACAAAAATAATAAAATCGCGATTAAAAAATGGGAGGGGGGGGGGTAGGAGAATGAAAATTTGGGATTATAGGTATTTTTTTATGTCAAATAATAAAAAAAATACAAAAAAAAATTGACAAAAAAATAAAAGAAAATTTTTCTGGATAGAGATACCCTAATCACCTAGCGGTATGAAATATACTTGTTGACCTATTCTCATACCTAACAAATATACATAAAAAAATCATAAAACTTGGTCGAGCCATTTCGGAGGAGTTCGACCACAAACATCGTGACACGAGATTTTTATATATATGTGTCGCTACATTTCAAAATCAGCCAAGTCCACCTTTAGGTATTTTTGACTTTTTTGTGAATTGCTGAAGAACTACTGCTTTCTAACATTTCTGCCATATCAAAATGTGGAATTTATTAATTTTAAATATTCTATACTCGAAATAATATAAACTTTCAGCCTTGTGACTGTGTATTTGAGAAAACAAAAAGGTGTTTTTCTCCTATTCATCTATTATGGACTTGGCTGATTTTGAAATCTAGCGACACATATAGAGATTATTAGAATCACAGAAAAATACAAGTTTTGGTGTACAGCACTATACAATCAAGGATTTCATATAAATACCAGGATGATCAAAAATGTTTTATGAACTCGTATTATCTAGAATTTTCTTTCATAAAAACATATTATTTGAAAATATAACTGATCATCATTAAAATTACAATATTACTACTTATACAAAATTTTATAAATAATTTTATAATCAAATTAGTCAATTAGTTCACGATTAGTTTTCTTAACCACGAAGAATTTCTTTGAAGTATCGACTCAAACATTAAAATGGTTTGTTTTTATAATGAGTATAAGGTCCCCATTGAATGAATTAATTATTAGATATTATTTACAGTACAATTATTTTTAATGGCAATTTAATAAAAAAATTGGCAAAATTTTAATTATTGTTTTTTACGGCATCTAAAATCAAATGTTAATAAGTAGTAATATCGTCTATAACACTATTAATTATTGTTATGTAACGCACCTGTTGATTGCATTTATTAAACATTATATAGATTAACAAAAATCTTCATAAGAAGAAATTGTTCTTTAAACTAGTATTTTTTCAGGATAAATATTATTTAATAATCAAGGTATGTTTATTATGTTGAATACAATTAGTAATTAGTTGATAAATTTTCTTCGATGTACCATAAAATTTTATAACTGGTATAGTGTACCATGTCGCGAAAAAGTTTAGGAAACACTCCTAGCGTACGTCATAATTTTATTTCTCTCTTAAATATTTATTTGTCATTCAAAATTTGAAATCTTGATTATTTTCGACTGATAATGGGTACTATAGCCATACCATAAAATAATAATGGTATATTCTGAAACTTACAGGTTCATATTATAATAAGGACAATGGAATTGGAAATCGATTCAAATTCATAACACTACATTGAGCATTCATATTTGAAAATCATTCAATCCGTCAATTTTTAAGTGTACGCAGAACTTAATGTCTCGTTCCACCCCTATTTTGAGACAATAGCTTCTTTGAAAGTTTAGAGGGGGTTGATATCACAAACCACTTCAATGACGAGTTTCACACCAGCCCCTGAATTAAGGGAAGGGAAAATATGAGACTAGCGTTAAGGTAATGTGTATAAGTAAAAAGATGTATATTTGAATGAATTTATGTATTGCTATAGTTTTGTGTATTCAGAAATAATCAGAACTTACTTAACTGTAAGTAGTTGTGTGTAATAGTCACAAATGTATGTATGTTCAAGTGGATTGAATCGGTGGGGTGGTTAACTGCAACCACGTGGGAGTGGGGTGCGATTAAGTATAAATTAACGGTTTGGAATCACTGACCTCGATGTTATAATAAAATTCTGTGCACCCAGTCAATTTAAATCATTGTTATCTCACTCAGCAATGGTATAAATTTCTTCGGTATAATCTGCATTTGAATAACGGATTCAGCATATATTAATTCGATGTTACTTTAACGTTTTGCCTGAAACTGATTTTAACTTCACTGCGTTAATGCCGTTCCGTTTAATAAGAAATTTTTGCATAGGGTATGGGATAAGGAAGGTAAACAGTATAAAATTAGCATTTAATAAGTTTCTTCAGATCACTATCCAAGCGTCCAGCATGACAAACTTTTTACACTTTATCCTGTCAAAAGTCGTGTCCGGAAACTTCTTCAACGTGAAATGTGATATCAGAAATATATGACCGTATATTAAAGACCGTCCAACCTCTTTGGTTCGTATAGTACTAACAAAAAATTCATATCTAAATAAAACACGGTTTTTGTCTGTTTATACTTTACAGGAAGCCAGCAGCAAACCATTTTTTTAAATAGCCTATGTACTGAATTATTTGTTAGGTTAGGTTAGGTTATCATCCTTGAATTCATGACTTTTGCCAAAATCAGCTATGAAAATTGAATTAATGTTCATATTTAATCTAATAAAACTAAAGACCGTGTAGTATAAGGTAATTTCTTTCCAATAAGAAAGGACACGGTGAACTGTGCCACAGTGAAATGTTTAACGTACGATTTACATGTAACCGTCAAAAGTTTGGTCACCTTAGGTATATATTTAAAAAAAAAAAAACACTGCTTTGTTGTTAACCCCGTCATGCCTCAACAATCAATATCGCCTATAGTATACACCTTCTCCAGCAAATTTAGTAGTATTTAAAAAAAAAAAAAGTATTAAAAAATATGTAGGAACACATCCCCTTAAGCGACAACAAAAAATGTAGCTTGCATTAACCTAGCCATGGGCTGAGGGCTCATTTCACACCTACCCCCTCACAACATGACAAAAGACACACATGTAATTAAAAAAAAAATTAATGAACTGGCATTGCATTTCGACTCTGACAAAATGGAGGTGTGAAAAACTCTTTTGTTTGAATTTCTAATTGTTTCATTTTTAATAATCTGTCTATATGACTACATACATTGTTGACTGTTTAAGTTTATAGATTGTATAGTATGATAAAACTAAATAGAATTACGTATTGCCAATAATTTGATAATTTGCTAATAAGATATATAATTTAATGATTATAATAATTAATGACCAAAACCATAATCATTGGTATAACAACCTAATGTGTGTCATGGTTAGGGAATCCAATCCCGAGCTAAAATTCTGATACCGGGATTTCGGGATTACAGTTTGACGATCCCGGAATTGGAATTTTTTCCATTGTTAATATAAAAATTTTATATTTACAAATAACATTGATAAAATCGGTCAAAAATAAATCTGGTATAATTTATACTATTTAAGACATTTATTGTTAATATTGTATACGTTCAATCTTTAATATTTTAATATAAATAATAATGTGAATTTAATATGAGATTGCTGTTTCTTATAGTGAAGACTTAATGAATGGGTTAGCGAGATTTAAAATAGTAAAACAAATCATGGTGTACTTTTGGCCTTTCCGCTTCATAAATCTAATTAGTCAGCCAAATATGAAACTGCCGTAAAACGTATGAGATCATGGTGGAATTACTTTGTTAATGGTGCAAAGCATTGTTTTTTCCAATATTTCTCATTTTCATTAATTTATGTGAAAAAATAAAATGAATCGGCAATTTACACATGGGTATAAATCAAACTTCATTCAAACTCAGTTTATTTCTAATGTAGTTACTTGTTATTAAAAGTATTTTTCTGTTATATTTTCGTTATTTTATTTTCCATAAAAATTGATTAAAAAATTAATCTCAAAAGTTTCGGGATTATGTTTATCAATCCCGGGATTCATATGTATCAAAAAAAGCTAGGGATCCCTGGATTGGAATCCCTAGTCATGGTCTCCTCCCGGAAAGTAAGTCATTTACTTTGTTAATATGGATTCAATCGCGCATTCCAATAAGGGAAGTACTTCATGTGTTATATATCATCAAAATAATAATTGTTCAACCTAATATACAATAATATACTATTCGATACATAAATCGCTATGACAACTCGAAGATATTTCCTGTTCATACATCAGTGGTGTACAGTCTACAGATCCTGAAGATGCTGAGCATTACTATATAAAAATATGATTAATTTTATTATTCCTTAATAAATTATGTATTTATTTCTCAATTTTATAGTAAGTTTTAGTTAGGTACCCTACATCATCTAAAAATTGTAGGTGGTTGAGCCAATTAGGGCGGTCCTAATACAATATTAAAGTCCTGCCCAGCTGACATCATTATCCTTTCCAGCGCATCTATTATATACACAATACTGCTTTCGGCCACTGCGGCAGCTATCTAGGGTAGGTTTGTATCGAAGTATTAGCACTTATTATAACAATTACAATAAGTTAACCTTCTAAACAGTCAAAACTATCTATCTCGCTCTAAAGTTTAGCATAGCCAAGAGAGGTGCTGTTAAAACATTTATCACTTATTGTAACAATTACAATTAACTTACTATAATTGTTACAATAAGTGCTTAAACTTCGACAAAAACCTACCTTAGATAGCTGCGGTAGCGGCCGAAAGCAGTATTGTGTGTAGAAGAGATGCGCAGGTCGACAACCTACAACCTAGAATATTTTTTACCGTCAAGTGCCGCGCACTGAATGACTCAATAAACAGTAACTCGCGGGAGTAGTAGTGCGATTAGGAGTGGCAACCAGACCACGGAGCCGGTCTCAACAGCATGAAAAGTCAGGCCTGGCATCCTTGATATAACCCCCCCCCCCCTCCCAGCATCTTCGAATCATTCCGACAATTACAGTCTACTGAAAAGCGCAGCCAGTAAGTATATTATATATTGCTATAGACTTTCACGATTGTTTGTGTTTATTCGTGTTCTATATAATAAGTAATATGTAAATATGCAATAGAATAATATTACAGAACCATCATTGCATAATACCACACATAATAAGTTACCCGCCTAGGTAAAAACCCGTAAGTTCATAACTATGTAGGTATATGTTTATTTTTTTCAACACCATATCTACGATAAACACCACTCGCCAGTGTTGTGTATAAATTACACTTATATTAGTAACTTGCTGTGTCAAATGGTAATATACGTGTATTTCTGCACGGATTTCGTTTGTTTTTATCGACGCCACAATCGCAGTCGTCCAGATGGTGTTGCCAAATCCTAAGTCTGCTTTACATTGTGTCTATCGTAAGCTCTATCCACTGCCTGGTAGGTATACTTATATGCAATATCTTTATTCATGCTCTAACTATCACAGTATAGGTCTCAGTTTTTCCATAAACACAGTTTATCAGTCAAATACTATTTATAGATGGTGCTATGTTTAAAAATATCAATAAAATACCTAAAGCCAAAATTCAATAATATTAATAATAATAATAGTATTTTTTGGGTAAATATTATTATTAAAAATATTACAATAATTATCACAGTATTATAATGCATATTTAGAGTGGCATGCACAATCTAAGATTTCGATCCTAAGGATAAGTCGCCGAAAAGCATGACTTAACTATAGACAATCCTGAGTATAGAGTTAAGGAATCCTTAACCATATACTAATTTTGTTATGAACACGCCCCCTTCTGTATTACCATTTACCACTGACAGCTGCTGTCAAAATAAATTCGCATGTGTATAAAACAGTCCATACACTCAAATTCATTTGACAATGTATCTCAATATGGATATTGATAGTGTTAATTCGTTTGGCATGTACTTTCAGAATATTATTTTACTTTTATACGCCAGCCCGCATAAATACAAGATGCCAGATGATAGAATGACACTTGATGCTAGTGTTACCATGTTAAAAAAATATTTTGCGGTGCCTGTGGAATCACGTATAATGACTGATAATGGAAACATAAGAGTATTATAATTAAATATTAATATGTATTATTTATAGTTATTGCATTTATAAAGTGCAGTTGTCATATTTTTGTCATCGTTTAACAATTATAAAATAATTTACCTAAACTATAGGAAAGAGAATTTTTAAATACGGTATTATTTTCAATAGAAATGATCTTAACTAAGGACAATGTTTCTGCATAGTGTTTTCCGCTAAGGAAATTTTAGTTTTGACAAATGTTTCTGCATTTCGCTCTTACACCAAAAAGTATAAATAAAATAAAAAATCATTAGGCACCAAAAAAATTAAGAAATAAACCATAGACAAAAAATACTATGTAGGTTATACTATATGTTATTATTTACTTATCAGTGCCTACAAATATTGCACAATGACCGTAAGTATTTTCCGAAAGATTATTACTTACGTACTAAGTTAATTTATTTTGGAAATCATTTAGACGCCTTTTTCGCTGTATTGCAACAACTTATTAAAGGTATTCTCAAATATCCAAATATTTTTAGCTTGGCGCGAGAGATGATTTTTTATGGCATGTCCTTAGCAAAAGAACCTTCTAATTTGTTTAAAATAACAGATGCATTTGAGTCACATTCAATGCACTGCACCACAATGTCAAAACTATTGGGTGTCAAAATTATTCAAATTATCGGAGTGCGGTCAGTCCGTTCATTGACACCGCATCATGTCTGCAAACAGCCCCAATCGGATTCGAGTCCGGTACCCTCCGCAGGGACCTGTTTATTCATCTCCCGACGGGCCACAGCCGCCATTATTGAATATCTAATATTCATTGTGATGTTAATGAGACGCTTGGGTATGGATGATTCGGTTCCCTAGCAGTGATTATCAATATTTCAAATCGGATTTTATTGATTTTATTTACAATTAAATAATATTTCCAATTAATTACTGAATTGAGTTTTTTCTACAAAATGATTTTTATATTCAATATATAGAATGATGCATTCTCAAATATTGCGTATAATTCAAGAATAAAAAAAATAGTTTATTAATACTGAATTATAGGACAAAAATACAGCATTCCCCAACATGTCATTCAAGGAAAGATCAATGGGAAGCGTAGCAGAAGACGGCGCCGCATTTCGTGGCTTAAGAACCTCCGTGATTGGTACGAGTGCAGCTCCATCGAACTGTTCCGGGTAGCAGACGACAGAGATAAGATCGCCTTGATGGTGGCCGACCTCCGCTAGGGGATGGCACAATAAGAAGAAGATTAGAAAATTAAAGAATGCTTATTTTTCAAAACATATAATATTTAATTTTTAAGTGAGATCAATGTATATTAGATCAACGAAGCAACTCCGTGTCAAGCCGGGTACTTCGAATAGAATTATATAAAATACAAACTGTGTTTTTTCCTTCCAATTTTTACCACAGATTATGATTAAATAAAACATTAGGTACCCAATTATTACGATTATAATGCATTTGACGTTTATTTTTTATTTGAAATCCCGGTACGGCTCTCTCACAGACAAAATGGTTATTTTTAAGTTTCTGATAATTTTAAACTATCTTTTAAACTTTCTCATAAATCGGGGTGAAAACAACCCCTGCCTATAGTGCATTTCTCGTCTGAAGGCTGTCAGGCGCAGATACCGGCCTTTCCGTAGTCGAGAAACTACCCCAGGAATATCATTACTGCCTCATAGTAATTTCATGCATAAATATTTTCCAGCGTCACTTCTCTATCATCAGCTGAGGTGCTTACTAACTGCATAATATATGTAATAATAATATTGTTATTGTCACAATCTATCAATAGAATGCAACACGCCGCAGTGTTTCCATAATACAAAACAATGATAGGAATTCTGTTTATTTTAGGAAACTTCATATATGAGAACACTTATAAATTACATCGATTCTCGCTTTTGTTTCTTCGATATTTCGATGTGACATTTTGACGTTTGTCATCTGAACACATCTGAAAACAAGATACATAAACAAATAGGTATTTACTCAATATTCACAGAAATATAATATTTATCGAAATAATCATATTTTGTTTTACCTATTAATAAAATGTCATTCTTAAACTAAATTATCAACATTTAATAAATACCTACTATTATATTATATTAATCTGTCTACTCCAAACATGTAGACTTTTGAATATTGATAAAAGGTTTGTCTGTTATAAAACTGTTTCCGGTGGAAATAATAATAATATGTGCATTTTCTGAACACGGTGACTGACCACCAAAATCGACTTTTATATTTTGCCTCAAGGCATGCGTTGGATCGATGTGCATATTAGAATTTCCTAGCAGTACTTTTAGCGAATAGTTTCAAAGTAATAGATGCGCATTTGTAATGGTAAGCTCCAGACACTGTACGACTTTTTAGATTTACTTAAATTGTTACAACCGTTTTTCGGAAGTAAAACGAGCTTGCAGACAAACAAGCACATAGTGTATGCAACTAAACACAGCCTTAACTCGTAAATTTTATCCAAGTATATAAATAACATCTACAAAACACATGTTACTTGGGTATTTGCAGAAGTCCACAAAGGAAACACAACGTTTTCTATATGTAAAAATGCTTTGTGTAAATATAAAAATTTACCATGTCACTACATATATGAAAATAACGTAAGTGTTACGTTCATGGCGATTTTTACTTTTGTCAGTAGGCTTTAAAAAAGCTTAAGGCCACGCGTGCTGATTTGTATGATGATTTATAAATACAGTAGTGTTAGGGATAATAATATACTGAATAAATATACCTACATACAAACAGACAAGGAAGAAAATGTAAAAATTTGATAAAAAAATAAATTATGAATGCTCAAACGTCTAGATCTATAATTAACTATTTTTTTTATTAAGAATGTCTCATTCTAATTAATTATTGAACATACATAATTTTGAAAAACACTTCTGAGAAGGTATATTATAACCAATAGAAAAAATCTTTTTTGATAAAAGTAAGCCACCCCAGCAGGGATCGAACCCTGCATCTCCTGGGTTTACGCCCCGTCCGCGCATTACCCTCTATGCTACGAGGCGACGTACTAATAGCGACAAATTTTACCAAGCCAATTCTATCTCTCTATATATTTCTATCTATCTATATATCTTTATTATGTCACGTGATTTTTTTGTAGATATGGGATTCATGGTAAGTAATTTATTAGCCCACGAATTTAGAAACCTATGGATGTCTTGTAGTACTCTAGCATACATACAATTTATTATTACTGGGTACATGTTAGTTGTACATATTACCTTTTACCGTAGCACAGTTTACCGTGAGCTTTCTTATCGGAAAGACATGACCGTATATTGTCCGGTACGGTCGTCTATTTCTATAGCACCGAGATGAACTCGTCCGTTGAGCATTGGAGACAATAATATTCAAATTTTATTAGATTCAATATGAACATTAATTCAATTTTCATAGCCAATTTTGGCAAAATTCATGTATTTAAGAATAAAACCCAACCTAACCTTACAAATAATAATCCAGTATATCGGTTATTTTCAAATTTTGTTTGTCGCAGGCTTCCTGTAAACCGACAAGAAAGAACCGTGTTTTATTTATACATTAATTTTATCTCAGTACTTTACGACCCAAAGAGGTTGAACGGTCTTTGATATACGATCATATATTTCAGATACAACAGTTCACGGTGAAGTGTCATACGGCTAACTGCATACGTACAAATTTCCGGACACGACAATTACTATCTGTGTTACTAGTTAGTTTTCAGTGTAAAATCCAAAGCTGTTAACAGTATGACTTCAATTTAAGTATTTAAATGAAAATCTTTTATTTTCTATATACATTTAACTACGACAGTGCATATGAGCGTGTCCATAAGCTCTACTTATGAATGTTCATAAACTTCATACGTGTTCATAAACTACCGATGTATTATATTAATTAATATTCATGAGAGGTAGGAGAGGAAACGCAAGCTCATTTCAGTTTTTGCACGCAGTTTGACTTTCGCAATGTCGATTCGAAATGTGTTTTGATAACTTTCTCATAACATTATTCCGTATTTCAAATCAAATATTTACGACGATTATTTACATACGATTTATTGAAAATCCTTCTGAAAACAGTTCATTTCATCATTTTTGTACACAAAACTTCTGAAAATACTCTTGCTTTCTCTTAGTTTGATCATTTCTCTAATGACATAAGAACTTTTACCCGCAAATAGTAGATTTTATGTGATAGTGATAACGGTGGTGCTAATATCTCATTTTCGGCGGCTCTCGTGCTGCAATACGTAAGCGGCTGGCATTCTTTTAGAGAGCTCCGGGTTCGATTCTCATTGTGGACCATTATATTGGTTATTACTACCGTTATATTTTGTTTCGCTCAAGCATCGGAGCATTGAACAGCCACAAAATCGTGCCACTTTCTTTGATCCACCTTACATGCAAGACCTGTTGTAGCACCACAGCAGTGCGAGGAAGAGTCATAATTGCTTAATGTAAGGTATGAAAATGCGGAATATGATTTACAGTCAGTGTTAGTTAGTTTATAGCGACTAATATGAAAACAAATATAGTCAACTCCTCACAATTTCTTTTATTCAACGAATAATTCACAAGATTATAGAATGTAACAATTCATAATATACTGTATACACATAATTTGAAAATACCTCAGATATATAACTACTAAAAAAATCTTTTTTGAAATAAATACGATGCCCGACGGGACTTGAATCTCTTTTCTAAAATTAGCCTGTAATTCTTACTGATAAAATTACTGTATATTATATAAGATTAATAATTGTATTGATAAAACAATATTATTTCATTTTTGTACTACAATCTTTTTTTAAGTTATACTTCTTGTGGGGCGTTTGGTAGAGAGTGAAATTAAGAGCTGCGTGCGAACACCGTTACGAAAGTGCGCGACTGTATGAAGCTAGCTGCGAATCAATCAGATGTATACAAACGCAAGTTTGATAGTAGAATTATTCCGTTGCCTATGCAACGAATTTATTATTCTCGGCCATTTGCAATTACTTACGTAAACAAACGATTAAACGTCAGAGTGACAATTGTTACTTAAAAAAAAACAACGAGGAATAATTTTATAATTTAGTAATATAAAGTGTATAGAAATAAACCAACAGCGCTTCAATAAGCTCTAAAAATCTTGAGTGTGTAATTTAACAAGATAATTAAGAGCTAGTTTAAGAATCTAGGTTATCACAAGTTTTGTTTTTGTTTTGTTATGCCAAAGAAGTATAATTTCTAACGCGCGTACATAAGCACACACTGATTTTTTTATTCATAATATACTAATTTAAGTATACCTATTTTATGTGGTGTGCTACAAAAAAAATTCTTCCTCAGTGTGCCGCTAATTTAAAAGCTTAGCAGACACTAGGGGAAAGAAATAATTCTTAGAGCAAGGGTTATTAATAAAGAATGGTTAACAACCATTATTTGTTAATAAAACTTATGTTAACATAGTCTCCACCCCGAGGATATGATTTTTTTTAAATCAATAAAATCTACGAGTATTCGTCAGAGAACCGGCGACATATTTGAACAACGCCTTTTTAAATACGCCGACAGAAATGATCACCTTTTGTTTCTGAGCGCGAACTCGTTTTTAACGACGCGCCTCGGAACGGCGCGAAAATTGGCGTCCCCGGCGTCGAGGCGCACAATCGGCAGGACGCGACCGTCAAAGCGTCGGGTGCGCTTTTGAGCGGTTCGGAAATTTGCGCGCGCGACCGGAAGCGCGGGAAAAAAAAGTGCGCGAAAAAAGTCAAATGGTCGAATAATTAATATACGGCGATGAAATAATTGGATGCGCTTCGAAAACTCAGTGATAAAGGCATTGTTTGCAATATTCCAGGATAATTATTTTGTGCTTTGATTTCATGAATTCTAACGATATATAAACATACTTAGTACCTAGTTGTTTATAACATGACACCTCTATTTTAAAATACTCTATTTCATTAGGATATTACCATAAATGGTTTGATGGATCAATAGTGTATAAAATTTGTGCAGTATTAATAGTATGCTGCAATGGCGAATGGTGCATGTTGAAGGTAGGTAGGCTGCAGTGGTGAAGGGTGGAGATAGGCTGTCAAGATCCGATATAAATAGTGCACACTAAACTTTGTCTGTTAAACGTATTTGTTTTCATTGTACTTAGACTATAATGTGTAGATTTTAAATTCAATTAAGACCTGCCTAATACAAGCCTAGTTGAAAATAGTAAAAAAATATTCGTTTATCTATAAAATATTAAAAATTATGCCATTAAACCATACCTACATTATTTTTAATATTTTATAGATAAACGAATAATATTATTTATCGATTATGGTTTGGCTTTAGGCAGGTCTTAAGGAATTAAAAAAAACTAACAAACACCACGTGTATTAATGTTTCTTAATTTTTAATTCAACGAAAGTAAATAAGTATGACCGATAATGTGTGCACTATTTTTGTTGGATCGCAAGCAATTAGCGCAAGGTTTAGGCAGAGTTTAATAGAATTTTAAAAACTAACCAGCACCACCTACAAATTGTATGCTTAGTTCAACGAAAACAAAAATACGTATGACCAGTGGCGGCTCGAAGACTTCTTAGGTGTGGGGCTTAGCCATTAATTATTAAATATACATACATACCTACCTACTTTCTCATATTATACAAATGATACTTATAATAATAATATGATGTTATTAATGGGGAAATGAGTAATTTTTCAGAATAAATAATATGATTATCTGAGTCGTCACGTCTTAATCACATCTAAAAAGCGTTCTTACAAATATTAACTTAATTAATATCTACCTATTAATAATTATTATAGACTTACCATTATCAGTTTTAAACATCAACGTACAGCGAGCATTTTCACTCACCATAGGGTCATTTGATTCGCTCCCCAGTATGATAAAATAAATTAAATATTGAATTTAATCATGTAAATATGTATGGTTTATTGTGACAGTGATAAAAATATCAAACTTTTATTTTTGACATAATGATGTGGGGATGGTCCCTACGAACCCTTAAGGTAGAGCCGCCCCTGCGTATGTCTAACAAAGTTTAGTATGCCCTAATTATATCAAATCCTAACAGCCTACCTCCATCCCTCGCCACTGGTAGGCAGTGGTAGATAACTGAAAAAAGTTTTAGTATAGTCATATTTACAGTACCTTTGAATTTTTTTCGTCTTCAGTATATTCATCTTTACAAAAATCTTATATTTTACCTTTTTATAATAAATAGGTTTTAAGTAGATAAAAAAAAACAACAGGCACTAAAATATATATTAAAGAGAGGTAGTGTCCAACTACCGCGATTCGAACTCGGGCTATAAAATTTTGATATCGCAGTAATCGTGCGTTTACACTACGAAACTGATTTTTATCGGATCCGGCGCACCGAAATGAGTGTGGGTATATTTTTACAAAAATAGTTTTAAAATCTTTGCATTTAGCTAATATGTGTACTCTGTTTCGTGGCGGTCGTTAGCCAACTAATCCCAGGAAGTTAGCTAAGGGACCAAGGGCAAATGCTTACGTCATCGTATATTGTTCACTGTGGTGGTGAAAACGGCGCGAAATTTAAATTTATATAAAAAAAATGAATAAGTATACATAATTTGAAAAAATCCCATGCATATACTCAATCATTTTATAGAATAACCTTACTTTAATATACTAAAATTAAAACCGATAGCCAACATTATAACGCAATTCGATAAGCATTTCATGTAACAAGTACTAATTAAAATTGTCGTGATTCAATAAGATTCCCGTAGCTTAATTGGAAAAGCATACTGGCAGTACAGCAATACAGCAGATACAGGTTCAAGTTCCGTCGGGTGCCATATTTTTTTCTACAGAATAGTATTTTCTAGTGTATATATGCATGAGATGTTTTCAAATTATGTATATTCAGTATATATGGAATGTTATATTCTGAAAACTTGTGTCTTATTCGTTGAATAAAATAAATATTTTATTAAAAATAACTAGTCATGGCATGTTAAATTTTTGGTAATAAAAAGGGTACTGTTCGGTTATCAAGAATACAGCGGAAAACACATTTTGAAAATAGCCGATATACTGGATTGTTTGTTAGTTTGGGTAAGTTTAGGTTAGGTTAGGTTGGGTTAGGTTAGGTTAGGTTTGGTTAGGTTAACCTAACAAATAATCCAGTTTATCGGGTATTTTCAAAATGTGTTTTCCGCTGTATTCCTGATAACCGAACAGTACCAAAAGGATAAACTGGATTATTTGTTAGGTTAACCTAACCAAACCTAACCTAACCTAACCTAAACTTACCCAAACTAACAAACAATCCAGTATATCGGGTATTTTCAAAATGTGTTTTCCGCTATATTCCTGATAACCGAACAGTACCATAAAAAGATTATAATATATAACAAGTACAGAAACATGTCTAAGCGGTGAGGTAAACAAGTTTTACGAGATGCTTTAACAAATAGTAAAATATGGCGTCTTTTGGTGATATACAAAAACACAAAATATATAAATGCCATTTCACATCGCAAACTTCAACAGGGGATGTTACATTATTCGTTGAATGTTCGATATATCCGGTAGCCAATAAAACTTTCCACATAGCATTCTAGAATTCACCTTCGGTTTGACGGGAATTCCCAGTTGACTACACATCGCTTTCCACCCCACCCATAAATAAGTGTTTGTACTGAAGTGCTATAAGTATTAGTTTATTTTCTGTGTATGTATATTATTTTTCATATACTTATTGTATTTACCACCGACATTACTATATATATTATAACCTTATTAATTTCACTTGGGCTCTAAAAATACATACGTTTTTATCCACTCTATAAAATTATAAAAAGATAAAATAAATTCTGCGAAGATTTTTGTTTTGTTGGGTTTTATATAAGTTACACAGGTATTGGGGGGTAGTCCAGTACTTTAGATAATGTTATTTAAAAACTGTCTTTTATGTTAGGTAATTATATTGTGTCCGGAAATTTGTAAGTATGCAGTTTGCCGTATCACACTTCACCCTGAAATTTCGTATAGGATGTATATATATGGTCGTATATTAAAGACCGTCCAACCTCTTTGGGTCGTATATTACTGAGATAAAATTCTTGTTTAAATAAAACACGGTTCTTGTCGGTTTACAGGAAGCCAGCGGCAAATAAATTTTGAAAATAGCCGATATGCTGGATTATTTGTTAGGTTAGGTTAGGTTTTCATTCTTGAAGGAACATTATTGTCTGCAATGCTCCACGAACAACGCGTATTTTTTTCATCTCGGTGTTATTATAGAGATCATCGTATAGTATACGGTCATCTCTTTCCGATAAGAAAGCTAACGGCGAACTATGCTACGGTGAAATGTTACACGTAACCTAATTATATATCTAAAACCTTCACCTTCAATAGATTCCTCATAGACAGTTTCCAAATAGAAATTTGAAAAATCTGGGTATCGTCGATCTACTTTTCGAGATAAGAGAATGTAAACATTGCATTAGTGTTTAATTTTACACGTCTAAATAGATAAGGAGGCGTGAGATTGGGGAGGGTGTGGTGAATTTACATAGTGTGCTGATTCAGCAAAACCTACCCTCTTTTTAATGACGTTATGAACCTGAATCATTCGCCAATTAATGTCTCGTCTTATCCAAAAACTTGTTATATACCTACCTTTAGGTATGTATTTCAATTTACATTATTTATACTAATATAATAATAGTTTTTAATATTCATACATGGCCACATGTTCCATATAACCATCAAAAAGATTGTATATAATATGTACATTTAATTAGTATACCTACATCTTATTTGTTTAATTAAAATTTACTAGCGGGAGACTCGTCCCTCCCTCTAACCCTCGGGTTAAATATCCACTAGATCTGCAGGAAAGATTTCAAAAGTTTCTTTTATTTACAGTTATACATTTTTCTTGTCATATCTTTGATCCTCTTAATTATTCCCATGGCCCCCATTTGTAATTTTAGTGTTTCGGGAGGGGACATTCCGTTTAATTTAATATGTATTGTTTGATTTTAATTTTGAAATCTTGAGAGGTAATATCTTTTAAGAAGCTAAAAAACTCTAATATTGAAACTAAACAAAGGATATTAAACATAAATATCAGTGCAGTATTTCTAATAACATTTTATAATCTTTAATTTAATATTATTAATGTAATTTGCCTACAAACAAAATTAATCGTTAACTACATTTGAAAATATAATACCGTGATTATTCTAGTATATAGGCCTCAAACAAAAACGTGATATCTCAGGTCTGATTTTTAGAAAGACGTCTGTCTATACAGTTAGTTTTAGTGAGATATTTTTATTAAACGCTTTCCATTTCGTAATATAAATATTAATTCTTAATTATTTATCACTATCTGAAAGAATATATTCCTTCCTAGTCCTACAACAATTATATACCTTTGCCTAATTATAACTATAATATTACATTAGTTGGACAAACAATGTGATTTATTTAGTAATCACAAGCTGGAGGGAGGACCTATGATTAAAACTGTGTTTATTCAATCATATGTAATCTAAGTGCGCAATGAAAAAAAATGTTTATATTATACTTAATGGATGATATTTTATTATTACAAAGTTTTATAATTCTAATCCTGGTGTCCTAAAGAATTTGAATTTACGTATCAATTACCTACGTGGTTGCAGCCATGATCTATTCTGGGTCGGAACCGTTTCCTCGTGTCAAGCCTATCAGGCACCATTAGCAAGGGATGCAAGACTAGTCAATGCGCTCCCCAAAGAAATAGACATTTCAGTGACGTCCTATGTATTTTGTTTTCGATTTTTTAAATATAATAAAATTGTTTACATATTTTTTTTTTTCAAGATTAAATTTTTTGTATAAAATTGTACTGACGGTTTTTTATAATATATATTTTATCTTCCTTCTTCTTGTGAGGGTGATCATATTTGTTATAATATAAATCTCATATTGTGAACGTCTTGAATTTAGATGTATGTCCAGAATGTTTTGTTTTCTAAATAAATAATTGTGCCCCATTTTCCGGTTATTCCGTAAATGTTAGGAGAGTGGGTAATATTTTTTCGATTTCAATATTAATTATAAAATCCCGGGACAAAAATATTTTCAAAACCGTGATTTTAGAATCAATAAATTAAGCGAAATTCCGGTATTACCAATCCTCCAATTGTTTGCCTATTTTCGTTGTTATAAAATTATAATTGTTTTTTTATATGGATAATAATAATATAAGTATACACATCTTTTATATTGAAGAAGCGAATTGTTTCCTCTAATTTAGCAATAATATAAAAGTTTGAATAACACTGCACTAAGACAGCATAATAAAATAGAACAATAAAAACAACCAAATGTACATTGTTCGTGTTTGAAACGGGAAAAGGATTTTCAAAAAACGAACAACCGTTTCCCGCTCTCCGTATAAATTTGGCGCCATAAATCATTAGCAGGCCGTTATAGGAGCAGAGGGGCACTTAGTTAGCGGCGGGAATTATGGCCACTCCATTTCAGACGATATTAATTAGAGACCGAGCCGCTAGATGGAGCTGCCTCCTGCCTATACTTACGCAACTACTGAAGATTGGCACCGTTGAAGCCTTGTTGAAATCCTAGGATTAGCGTTTGATATCTTATCGATCATGGAATTATACAGTTATATATTCTTAACCAAGCGTATAACTGAGAATGTATTTGCTATTGATATTAAACTGGTTTTGGATCATTAGAATTTCTTACAATATTTAAATTTTGGATATTATTATTTATTTTATTTAAGATTTTAATATTTTTCTTTTGAATAATTATATAGGTACTATAAGATGCTTTTTATTTATTACAACGTTTTTATTAGCTCGTATTCTTGTTTGTTCGGTGGTTGTTTGTCCATACCAAATCTTGCAATCGATTCTAAACTAACTTCCAGACTAGCTAGACATTTAAAACTTTTAGAATATATCAGAACACGATGCCAATGCATTCTTTTAACACTTTTAGCCATCTTTCTCTTAATTAAATTTTCAGTTAATTCTGTTCTATATGGAAAGTTATTTCAGAAAAATCCGTAAAAAGTAAAAGACTATTATTGGTTGCTAAGGAGGTGGTCCTAGCAACTAAATCATTAATATATACGTGCGTTACTATGGAAATCAAAATGAAATGTCAAAATGGCATTTCAGTATTCTATATTTGTTTGTTTTTTATTTACTTCATATCAAGTACAAGTTTGAGCATATTGAGCATAATAATTCAACAGTAATTTTAAAAACGTTGTATATAAAAAGTTCTTTTTATCTTGTAATTATTTATAACTTAAAAACACTTTGGACCCACGTTGGGCGCCAGTTAGTTATAGTATGTTTTAGTTATAAAATAGAAATACTTCCGGTTTTAGTATCTATTCAGAGTTCACTGAGATTAATCAACAATAACAGAAAATACTTCTAGCGGTACACGGAAACAGATTAACAAGATAAGATCACTCGCTCTACCAAACAACCAGACGAACTTGCCAAAGTATTAGTTCTAAGCGCTATGTAGACAGATTACGATTTATCTCTATTTATAGCGGTGTGACTTCTAAAAGAGATCCACAGATGGCGCTGCCCATTGACTGTACGTCGCAAGCACTATGTAGACGAATTAGGATTGAACTCTATGTTGATTCCGTAATTGATATCTCTCGCATACATATCGCATATATCTCGCATATATCTCGCATATATCTAGCAAATATCTCGCATATATTTCGCATATATATCGCCTATAGCTCACATATATCTCGCATATCTCTCGCAGGTCAATTTAGTTTGATTAGTTATCCCTTCGTTAGCCCTTTCGATCATCACACAGGTCCTCTGTTTTGAAATTAAACACCTTACCTTATCGAGATTCGTTTCTAGTGATTGTGGTATCTAGTTTTCAAATGCGTTACAGACCTGAATTGAACTAATTCTTTGGCAAGTTCATCTGCTCGTTGGGTCGAGCGAGTCATCTTATCTTGTTGATTTATTTCCATGTACCGTTTGAAGTAATTTCTTTTGTTGTTGATCAATCTCTGTGAAGTCTGAATACATATAAAACCAGAGGTTTCTATTTTAAAATAAACAATCTTATCCTACCATTAAATTATATAATATTATGTATAGTAATAATGTCTAAATTATTATAAAGATTTAATTATTGGTTAATGCACACACAAGGTGCAAATATAATTCTGTGTGTTGTACTTTTTTTTAAATGTATTGAGTATTATTTTCGTAGAAAAAACAAAAAGTCTAAACAGTTAAATTTCTTTGAAAATCATAACGTAAAATTTGAGCTTTTTAATCCAACGGATAAAATAGTAATTTGAAGTGACAGGCGGCCGCAAATTTTAATTTGATAATCTCGAATTTAATTTTTAAAAGGTTGGCGACATTCTGTCTTGCTTTTGACAGGTTTTATTCGTACTTCGCGTAATGAAATTACCGTTGTTTATCTTTAATGCAATCAAATCTCTCAACCACACAACCCTCAAAACCAATTTCGCTTTCATCAAATCTTGCAAAATATCCTGTTTCAGTTAAAAATAAGTAATTACCTACCAAATATTCTTCTTCTTCTTTGATGGCGCTTCAGCTCAAGTTGAGCCCTGGCCTCCTCCACTGCCGTCCTCCAGCCGGAACGGTCCTCCGCACGTCTTTTCTAGTTCATGATTGTTGGCAGCTGGTTGGCATCTTTTGAAATGTTGTCACCCCATCGTGTGCATTGCTTTCCCACTGGCTTTTTCCCCCCTGGATTTCCTTCGAGGATCTTCTTCGGTATACGTGACTCAGGCTGGACATGGCCTGCCCAGTTTAGCCACTGGAGTTTTATGAAGGTGGAGAGTTTTGAATCTTGGTATAAGCGGTATAGTTCCGTGTTTTACCTAATTCTCCACTCCCCACCATCATTCATGGGTCCGTATATCCACCTCAGGATCTTTCTCTCAAAGCAGTCCACCATTTCCTACCAAATATTACTATATATAAGTTTAGGCACCTTTAGATTACAGACTAATAACACAGTTTCCTACGTATTGAAATCTTTCTTTCTTGATCCTATCTGCATGAAGATATCTCGTGACATCGCTAATGGCTTGATGACATTGAGCTACTCTACAAGCTACAAGCCAGCAAATTTACGATCTGCTTGTAAGCTCGCCAAGTGTCATCATCGAACTAGCTAACAAGCAGATTGTAAACAATCTACCAAGAAAAGTTGAAAGCCGGGCTACTTTACACGCTACACGCTGGCGTGTGGGCCGAACTGCGTCTGCGCAGTAGAGCAATAGTGGCGACTTCCCGGTAAAAAAACGGACTACTCAAAACGTCCTGTCAAAATAGTACCAAAAATGACAGTTTGCAACTCGCTAGCTTGTTAGCTTCTGAGCGAGTGGAAAGTTGTGTGTGCCATCATCACAATCGCACTAGCTGACTCACCCGCTTTTAAATTCGCCAACAAGCAGCTTGTAAAATAGCTCAACGTGAGCTTTATAAATACTATGATAAGCCTAATATATTTTTATTAAAGCCCGACACTAGCGATGGACTGGCCATGTGAAACGTATAGATAGATGATCAAACACCGACAACACACCTCGCGCGGGTCTAGGACGATTTGGCGCCTGGACAACTGGACGCCACGCAATTCGAAATTAAATAAACGTTAGATACTTATAGGTACTTTAAAAAAATTAATTAATATAATTATTTATATTTAAATTATTATAATGTGATTTAATAGTTGGTGAGAATTTAAATATGCATACGTAAATAATGATTAAATCGTGCACATGTTTAAGTTCAAACGAAAAAAGAGTTTGTTATTATATATAAAGCCTTAGGCATGGTAATTCCTAATCCGCAATAATAAAAAAACATTATGTGAAGAGTAAAATCAATTAAAACTAGTAAGTAGTAGAAAGAAACTGATTAAAACGCCTCGTCTACGTTCTGTATTTATATGTGTCGACGACAGTGCGGCGCCCAATTATCCTGGCGTCCAGTTGTCCCATTCCCCCTCGCGCGTAGCAGATCAGCATGAATACGGAGTGCAATAAAACTGCACCTTCAGTGGATTGATGGCCTATTGAATAAATAATCGACTAAATAAGAAGAATGAAGTAATAAGACAGTCCCGGGCTGTAACTCCAGAAAAGAAGAAAAATAAATGGAAGTCTAGAACAACTTTATATGATAGACTGGCGGAGAAAATTTAGAACCGTCGAATCCTAATAAATAAAATTCTTAAATGATGGTTCCATTTCCTTAAGAAGTTCGTATAGTTCCGTGGTTTGGTTCCGGTTTAGTTCCTTACTCTACATTTATAATACACCATACTTTTTTTTAAGTATGAGTCAACGTTAACCGAATCCGAGGATCTGAAGATTAAAATGATCGTATTCGTTGTCAGTGTGTATTTGCCATTGGTTATTACGTATCCTGAAGATACCGAAAGGCGAAACTCGGTTCGCAAAAAAATTACTCAAATGGAATAGTACAAAACTCAAATCAATTAGAATTTATTGAACATACATAATTTTGAAAGCCGATCGCCAATATTAACTCAATTTGGAAAGCGCTTCAGAGAGTATTAAGAGCCATTTTAGTTAAAATTTGTCGCAATTAAGTATGATACCTATGGGATAGTGATCTATGTGCTTGGGCGCGAAACCCGAGAGATGCAGTTTCGATTCCTGCTGGTCGTTTTTTTTCAAAAAAAGATTTTTTGGTACTGTTCGGTTATCAGGAATACAGCGGAAAACACATTTTGAAAATTCCCGATATACTGGATTATTTGTTAGTTTGGGTTAGTTTAGGTTAGGTTAGGTTGGGTTAGGTTAGGTTAGGTTAGGTTAACCTAACAAATAATCCAGTTTAACGGCTATTTTCAAAATGTGTTTTCCGCTGTATTCCTGATAACCGAACAGTACCGATTTTTTCTATTGGTTATAATATTATATTTTCTCAGAAGTGTTTTCAAAATTATGTATGTTCAATAATTAGAACGTTACATTGTTAAATCTTGTGAATTATTCGTTGAATAAAAAAAATGGTTAATTAAATATTAGAATTTAAATTAAAATTTTATCAAGTACCGTCCTCGGTCGATAGTATTATTTTTTTAATATTAACGATAGGTACATAATAATTATTATAATATTCAAGATCTCATCCAAAAATTTAAGATGTATATTATTTTGATGTATACCGTTCCCAACTCGCTTTTGTATTACCATATTCTATAGTATTATTGCGAGTTCTTTAATTTATAGTCATCATGCAGTATGGTTAACAAATTGCCTATTTTGCACCCCCTCAGTTAAAATATTTAATTAACACCTTCCACCGGTTGTGTTTTAGCCCAGTCACTAAGTACCCACTCTGAGTTTTCACCTGGCATTTAATAACATCCAACGGGAATCATAATTAACTAGTTAATACGCTTTTGATACCGACACATTTTCTAGACAGCCACTTTTCACTATCAACCCTAGGGAATAATTTCCCCCACGACGAGGCGATAATTAATCTATTCAGAGGAGTGCATATACTATCCAAGGAAAAGGATTCGCGTTCAGGTATATTATATAATATTTTTCCCTTACACATAAATCATAATTTAGATGCTGAGGATTAAACGAGTTGGTTTATTTTTAACAAACTATTTTTGAAGTTATACTTCTTTTGGCGCGTTTGGGAAAACAGATCAGAGTATATTTTTGGCGTGTGACAAAGTTGCGCGCGCCGATGTAACACAATTTGTTATTATGATTATATTCATTTCGGTCCGCGTAGTGTCATTTAGTTAGTCGTTCAATACAACCAAGTAAAAAGCACGTGTTGTAAACATAACCAACATTGTGTCATAATAAATATATATTTTTATAAACAAATTTCTGGAGACTAACATACTACACTGTTAATTTATATTCGTAAAACTTTATTTTTATTGGAGTGTATATTTATTTTTCATTTTAAAGATTGTGTAGCAAGATTTGAGGCTATATTTTATGTATATATATCATAAAACAATTACGAGTGACCCACACTCAGTAAATGCATACCATCTAGCCGCCACAAATACGATGTGATAGCTTCTCCTCGCTTTAACCGCGGACTATGTTCAGATACATTCCACATACCCAGACACTCCGCACGTTCAGTCTATCGATAAACACTTGGCCTGCGAGTATAACTAACGGTGGTTACCTACAAGGCGCAGTAATTTACATACATACATACTATGTAGATGCGTTAGTATTCCAACATTAAAATAAAATAATATATCACACACCAAAATTCAAACCCATACTATCCACGATATAGTTACTTAATTCTCTATGTCAAACTTCTGCTGAGATACTACGATAAACACAAAATGCATAAATTTCTGTAGTACCGCCACTGGCTCTACACTCGAAATTAGTAACGATATGTTTCTGAGGAAACCTTGAAGTGGAAGATTCATGATATGCAGGGTGTCATGTGCTTCTGTCGATCCAGTGGCGCACTACAGTTTTTTTTATTGCAATTTACTGAAATGTTAAGATATTATTTGGATTTTAAATAAATTGTGTATCGTTTGTTAAAATTAAACGGTTAACCTAAAATTTTATTAAAAAGTCAAGCACGATAACATATTATGTTCAACTTTGCTAATCTCATCACGCGAATGAATAAAAACCTATCTCTAATCTCATGAGTAGCAGGTTCGAATCCCGAATTTATAATTATTTATATATATACAGAGTACGGATCCAATGGTTGTTTGAATCTGATCCAAGAATCTCCACATGTATAGCTACGATGCGTGCCATATTACCGGGACTTAAAGGTCTAAACTCTAAACGTTTGAACTTAAAGAATGAACGTCTCCGCAGAATCTTAGAGATACACTAGTACGACCATCTTACAAACACTCAAGTTCATTAGCTAACATTGCATTCCTCGACGAGGGATATACGAGGGTGGGTCAATAATTCATTAGAAAAAAGCATTAAAACAGTTTTTATTTTTGTATCTTTTTTTATTTCTCAACATAATCTCCTTGGAGCTCAATACACTTGGTTAGACGTTTCTCAATTTTTTTTAAACCGTCAGAAAAATAAGTTTTCGGAAGGTCCTCAAAATAAGCATTTGTCCGATCGATGACTTCTTCATTTGAAAAAAAACGTTGTCCACTTAGCCATTTTTTTAAGTTTGGGAAAAGGAAAAAGTCACTGGGGGCTAAATCTGGCGAATACGGTGGGTGGTCGACCAATTCGAACTTCAATTCTTCAATTTTAGCCATTGATCGTAAACATGTGTGAACACGGGCATTGTCCTGATGAAAGAGGATTTTTTTCCTGTTTAAATGAGGCCATTTTTCTTCAATTTCGTTTTTTAGCTGGTCCAATAAAGATGCATAATAATCCCCTGTTATTGTTTTTCCTTTTTCCAAATAGTCAACGAAAATAATTTCACGTGCATCCCAAAATACAGTAGCCATAACCTTACCAGCTGATTTTACGGTTTTCGCCTTCTTTGGACATGGTTTGTCTTCGCAATCCACTGCTTTGACTGTTCTTTCGTCTCGGGAGTATAGTGGTGTATCCATGTTTCATCTACAGTCACAAAGCGACGAAAAAATTCATCCGGATTGCGTTGCATGAGCGACAACAGGGCTTTAGAGGCCACCACCCTATTGCGTTTATTGTCGACTGTGAGCAAACGCGGCACCCATCTTGCAGAAATATTTTTCATGCCCAATTTGTCATGTAAAATAGAAATGACGCTACCTTTTGAGATCCCTGTAACCTCAATTATCTCACTCAACTTTAATCTTCGGTCACTTAACACCATATCGTGGATTTTATTGATCATTTCTGGTGTAGTCACCTCTACAGGACGTCCTGAGCGTGGTTCATCCTTTGTTGATGTACGACCACGTTTAAATTCATTTAACCAGTTATAAATAGTTGTAAGTGAAGGAGCAGATATGCCGTGAACTAAATCCAACTCATTTTTTATTTCCTTTGCTGTTAACCCTTTTATATTAAAATGTTTAATAACTGCTCTAAACTCAATTTTCTCCATTTTCCATTTTTAAATGTACGAAAAACACACAACAACCCGACCAATCTGATTGAAACTTCGCAGCATACTGAATCGGTAGTGCCGCTGCATGAAAACAAACCGCTTACAGTACTAGTCGCGCCACTTGTCGGCTTTTCTAAGGACTTATTGACCCACCCTCGTACCTAATCACAAGGGATGCTTCACGAGGCTTGGACATGTGACCGACTCTCTCTTTCCCTGTAGCGATGTTACAAAAGCGATCTACGCACTACAGGTAGAGTGAGACATGGCGCGAGGCTTGACTTTGCACTCGGATGCTAAGATAGTACAGTAAGTTAGAAACCTCTATATATAATGTGGAAGTTCAAATGCTTCTAAGAGCGAAAATGATCAGTTACATTAATTATCACAATATAACGTTTTACTCTTTATCTAGACTAGTTAGCTGAAAAAAAATTATTAAGAGTTAAGTAGGTTTATTTCATTAAATATAATATTGTATTGTGCCCCCCTTTGATAAGAGTATAGTCGATATTATATTGACAAAGCTAATTTGTGACCCACAAGATAATCTATTACGAATGTTAATGCGTTAATTAATAATGATAAGTAAACAATAAAGCAAAATGTCAAAACACTCCGCAACTATCGTTATTAAGAAATAATTCAATGCTACCAACATCCAACATAACTAATTTTATTCGACCATAGATAGGTAATCGTCATCTATTATTTGCTATAAAAAAGGTTCGAAAAAACTCCATATAGAGATGACAATTTAACCTTAAATTTATTTCATTCATATTATCATAATTGTTGCTTAATAATGTATGTATAATATAAGAGTCCATTTTGGAGGAGATGTGGACGATTTCATTGCAGGGGTAAGAACATTCGTATTAATGAAACCTCTTTCTAAAATTGATTTAAAAATTATACGATGCGATCGCTGTCTCGCCGGCATTTCCTTGTTTATTACAACGTTTTTATTAGGTCGTATTCTTGTTTGTCCAGTGGTTGTTTATCCAGTACAAATCTTGCAATCGATTTTTAACTTACTTTCCGACTAACTAAACATTTGAAACTTTTAGAATATATCAGAACACGATGCCAATGCATTCTTTTAATACTTTAGCTATCTTTAAGCAGAATTGAATTCATTTTCAGTTAACTCTGTTTTGTATGGAAAGTTATTTCAGAAAAATCCATAAAAAGTAAAAGACTATTATTGGTTGCTAAGGGGGTGGTCCTAGCAACTAAATTATTAATATATACGTGCGTTACTATGGAAATCAATAAGACATTTCAGTATTCTATATTTGTTTGTTTGTTTGTTTTTAATTTACTTCATATCAAGTACAAGTTAGAGCATATTGAGCATAATAATTCAACAGAAAATTTAAAAACGTTATATATACAAAAAAAAAATTATCTTGTAATTATTTATTATTATAATTGTTGCTTAATAATGTACGTATTAAGAGTCCATTTTGGAGAAGATGTGGACGATTTCACTGCAGGGGTAAGTACCTACTTATTAATAAAACCTTCTAAAATTTCTAAAAAAAAAATCTAAAATTTCTAAAATTGATTTAAAAATTATACGATGCGATCGCCGTCTCGCCGGCATTTCCGTGTTTATTTTTAAACATTTTCGCGGCTAGTAAATAACGTCCAATGCATAAATATTGCAAAATATTATAATTTATTCCGAAATCCTCTGCGTGGAGATCTCTTATTAGCATTATTCCACCGCGAGGTGTCTGCAACTTCATATTTTTCACACAAGGGGAAACTTTTTAATTATCCTAAAATGCAAATTCAAAGAGGCTTCCTTGTTCGCTCGGAAAATGCGAAAATGGCCGCGCTTTGCTCTCCCGCGCTAATTTTCGGCGGTGTTTCGTATTTTTGACAAATCATCTAATTGAATTAAAACCGTGTTCTTTCGGGCGTGATCGATTGTTAATTACTCCCAGGTGCGAAATAATAATTAACGTAGTTATGCTTTTTCAATTAATAGTTTTTGTGCGCTCAACTACAGTTGATTACCCTTTGTTAACTACAAAATTTAATTTTAAATACTATTAATGAATCCATCACCCGTTTGTGACGTTCTCCTACGAACTAAATAAAATATCATCATCAGCCGGGGTAATCCACTGCTGGATGAAGGCCTCTCCAAGATTCTTCCAACTCTCTCGGTCATGTGTCTTTCGCTGCCACGTATTTCCGCCGAACTTTACCAGTTCGTTAATCCAGCGGCTTCTAGGGCGACCCTGTGGCCGTTTCGTACCCCTTGGGTATCACTGGATGAGCGGCCGTCTTTTCAGCGAGCAATGTGCTCCACCCATCTCCATTTCAGCTGTTTGGCAACGTCTATTACATCGCGTACTCCTGTCTGCTTCCTAACCCATTCGTTTCTCTTACGGTCCTTTGATGATGCCCAACATACACCTCTCCATGCCTCGCTGTGCGACTCTTAGCCTTCGGACATCTCTCGTGTTGAGGGTCCACGTCTCGCCGTCATACGTGAGTACGGGTAGCACACATTGGTTGAATACCCTACGCTTAAGACATAATGGTAGGTCACTCTAGAAGATACTATTCAGACGTCCGAATGCACTCCATCCTAGCTTTGTTCTTTGAGCAATTTCATCGTGCATGCTTCCGTCTATGGGCACCTGCTGTCCGAGATAGACGTAGCTGCTGACTTGCCTGGGCTGGGTCCGAAAAACAGTTTCTCATCACTTTTGTCTTTGAGACATTTAAATTTAAAAAGAAAATATACTATTTTTTTTTATTCAACGAATAATTCACAAGATTTAAGAATGTTATATTCTAAGTATTGAACATACTCAATTTGAGAAGCGCTTCAGAGAGTATTATAAAGCCAATAGTTAAAACTTGTCGTAATTAGTATGACAGCTTTAGCTTAGTGGTCTATGCGCGGCGGGCGCGATACCCGAGTGATGCAGGTCAGGCATACATGTCGATAAAAAACTTTTAAAAAGACAGAACGTGAATAATATTATATAAAAGTTAAACATACATAATTTGAAAACTATGCATATACACACCAGAAAAAAACTTTTTTAGAAAACCGCTGGATTCGCGCCAGTGTGCCTTTCCAATTAACGGGCATCCTACTTAATTACGACGATTTAAGCTAGTAGTTCTTACATGAAATGTGTATCAAATTCTAGTAGGTACCTGAGGTATTTTAAGTAGGCATTTGTATGTAAAAGTTAAGTTGAGAAAAGCCTACTAAAATAAACAAAAGATTATAGCCGTCATATTTAAAATATTACGTTTCTGTGGCTCACAAGTATTGTTTATTATACCAACACAAATATAGACTCCTCCAAACCAAACCGCCCAGCACCATACTCGGTCTTAATCAAGCGTATCACAAGGTCCTACGTTTGGTGCAAAGTAAACTATCAGCATTTTTTTACGCCAGGGAATGTCCCAGGAGTAGATACCCACGTCACTGAGATCGCCACACACTCAAGTGTGCTTTGACCGATTTTACAATGACTTTCTAATAACATTTCACACGGAAGAGAGGAGCACGGTGAACTAAATAAAAAATGATTCTAGTTAATAAATGCAGTGACGTCTCGTGGGAGTAGGCAGATTGAGCGTCGCTTAGGGGCGGCAGTTACTCGAAGGGCGGCAAATCGAGGAGAATCATTTGGAATGTATAGCTACCTAAACTTAGTAATAACGAAAATATCTTTCCATCAAAAATTCAGCTCACTGGTTTTGTCGAGTTCGCGATATCTAAGTTACTTCCGTTGCCTTTCGACGTTCTTGGTGACCAGATACGACACGTGAAGATTTTCGAATAATAAGTCTGATATTTTGTTAGTAATGTATCCATACAACACTTTTATAAGATATTGGAATCATGTAAGGATGTTAAAAAATACTGTATAAAAATGAGGCGGCATTCTGGCGCTGCCTAGGGGCGGCATTTTACCTAGGGACGTCACTAGGGATTTCAATCCCGGGATCCCGAGCTATTTTCGATACCTATGAATCCCGGAGTGATAAACATATTCCCGGGATTTCGGGATTGATTTTTTTTATCCATTTTTATGGAAAATAAAATAAAAGCGAAAATATAACAGAAAAAATACTTTTAATAAAAAATAACTACATTAGAAATAAACTGAGTTTGAATGAAATTTGATTTATACCCATGTGTAGGTTGCCGATTCATTTTATTTTTTCACATAAATATAAAATTTGTATATTAACAAAGGAAAAAAAAGCAAATCCCGGGACCAGTCCCGGGATCCCGGGATTGTCAAATTGAAATCCCGAAATCCCGGCATCAGAATTTTGGCTCGGGATTGGATTCCCTTGACGCCACTGAATAAATGCCATCAGACCCAACGACAATAGTATAGTTAGTAGTAGTATGAAAGTAGGTATATTCAATATTGAGACCTCACTGTAAATCGAACCCGGAATTCCCGGTCTAAGAATCTAGTGCCGTATCCTTTGGACTACGAGGGTGCGTATTGCGAATTATTGTTCATGTCTTTGACAATAATATTCTGCCAACATGTCCAAGTAGTCATCATGAAATATTGTTCTTGTGACTTCCTGAAGACTATAATATGGTTAAAGAACGACACACGTCTACGAAGGTTTTCATCCCTCGTTTTTCTTCTTTCATTAACCATTATATGAAACGCAAAAATACCAATACGTCTAATGAATAATATAACAAAACACATATATTTTTTTAAAGACATAATATATTATTTCCATGAAGATTTTTTTTTTTTTTCAGATTATATTATGTAAATTATTTTACAGTGTCACTGTTGGCGATTCGCAGATGTATAGATATCATTTACTACAATCCATGTTTCCCTGTGCAGTTTCGAATCGCTTTTGCTGTATCCATGGAGCCACTGTAATATGGTTTATCTATAAATAGTAAACGTCCACATATCTTTTATGTCAAACGTAATATTATGAAAAGTTTGCGTTTGAAAAAAGATAAAAGCACTTATCGTATAATATGTTTTAAACCTACTCACTATATTTTAGAAACAATGTTTAACAATTAATTAGTAACAATTAGTAGTCGAGTAGTTGAAAAATATACATAACACATTATTATAAAGCTATTATTATACTTAGGTTTCTGGTAGTTGCAAAACATTGCCACTGCAACGCTGTATGCAGTATTTTAAAGCAAATATTAAAGTACCCTCAACTAACGCCATGCACAGAATCAGGCATATTTTCGGGCATCATTAGACACACGACTCCGGTACTCAGTAATAGGCACTCTATGCAGATTGCAGACTAATTGAGGTTGTCTTGGCCATGCTTCGTCTCCCCTTTTTGCAGCAAAGCCTTCGGCAGGCTTCTGTGGCAGTGTAATTATTATTTTCTTTCGTGGCTTTTTACTATTGCGATGATGATGTGACTTCTGATTTTATGTGTATATTACGAAATCGTTGAAATGAAAATAAATGATCATTGAACCAAGCCTTTGTTAACAGAAAATGTGATACAGATATTATATACCTATATATTATTTAGATCAGTAACCTATCGTGGGTGTAGGCAAATTGAACGTCGCTTGGGGGCGGCAGTTACTCGAAGGGCGGCAAATCGAGGAGAATTATTTAGTATATATTGTAGAAATAGCTACCCAAACTGAGTACCTACTTAATAACGAAAATATCTTTCTTTTAAAAAAATCAGCTCTCTGGTTGGAAACAAAATGTATTAATTAACATAAAAGGTTTAACATGGCTGTATTTTTTTGTCGGTTTCGCGATGTCTAGTTTACACCCGTTACTCTTCGACGTTCTTGGTGACCAGAAACAACACGAGCACGGATGATAGAAAATATTATAGAAAACATGGGGCGGCATAATGGAACTGCCCAGGGGCGGCATTTTGTCTAGGGATGTTACTGATTCAGATACTATAAACACAATATCATTCCATTAAGTTATAAGTGAATGGTTACATGTCAATTGTACGTAAAATATTATTTCACCGTGGCACAGTTCGCCGTAAGCTTTCTTATCGGAAATAGATGACCGTATACTATACGGTCTCAGATTTTATTAGATTCAATATGAACATTAATTCAATTTTCATAGCTGATTTTGGCAAAATTCAATAATTCAAGAATGAAAACCTAACCTAACAAATAATCCAGTATATCGGCTATTTTCAAAGTTTGTTTGCTGCTGACTTTCTGTAAAGTGTAAACCGACAATAACCGTGTTTTATTTAGACATGAATTTTATGTCAGTATTATACGATCCAAAGATATTGGACGGTCTTTAATATACGGTCATATATTTCCGATACAATATTTCACGGTGGAGTGTGATGCGGTGAACTGCATACGTACAAGTTTCCGGAGACGCTAATGAACACAGCGTTTGAATAAAAAGGGGGTCTTTGTAGATCCTGCGTCTTACATAATAGTCAGTGACGTCCCGTGGGGGTAGGCAGATTGAGCGTCGCTTGGGGGCGGCAGTTACCCTAAGGGCGGCAAATGGAGGAGAATCATTTAGAATATATAGAAATATGATAGATACTTATATAGAAATAGCAAAAATTATTTTGTTTACGTTGTAAAATAATAGCATAGTAAAAATGGTGTGAAAATAATAACTCTGTGTATTGATAAATGGTATAAACCAAATGTGTCAGATATATCAACCAAATAAGACCTCAGACTCTGGTGATTTGATAGTCTAACTTAATTATGCGTCAATTACATTGAGCTACTTTACGAGCTGTTTGTTGGCGAATTTACAAGTTGAAAGCCGGTCAACTTTACACGCTACACACCGGCGTGTGGACCTACTGCGTCTGCGCAGTAGAGCGTAGTAGCAACCTCCCGGTAAATAACGAACTACGTTCTGTCAAAATAGTCGCTGGCTTGTGGCTTCTCAGCGAATGGAAAGTTTTGTGTGTCATCATCACAATCGCAGTAGCTGAATCGCCCGCTTTTAAATTCGCCAACAAACAGCTCGTAAAGTAGCTCAATGTAATTGACGCTTTACTGATATTATATTAATTATTCGCTTTTTACATCTAAATTTAATTTTGTATGTTTTAGTGGTATCTATATATTTTGTTAGTAATAATACTAATAATGTTACAACACATTTCTTAGATATTGTGGCGGCATTTTGTCTAGGGACGTATCTGATAATAGTATGCACACACCTATACGGATTTAGCCCAGCACCCGGTATATACGATAATATTTTAATTTTCGAATGAAAGCCATACATTACACTATTCACAGTCAAAATCGCATTACAAAAATAACTGAAACTCGTTTAGTATTTCTGTTTTATTACTATTATTAGTCTCGTCAAATCCACTCGATATTTTGACAGTAAAGTTAAAGGCTCGCCTGTCAAATACAAACGATTATAGGGAGCTCTCCGATTACTCCTCACTCCTGATTTGACTGTTCGACGAATTCACAGTTAGTGCGTACCTCGGTAAGGCGTTAAAATATCAGCTTTCAACTTTGATGTGGCAGGGGACGGGGCTGGCGATTAAAGCAAATTCTACGCCTCCAACCCTTAGATCAGCGTCTCCAGAAAGTTGGTTCGCGGATCGAAAGGTAGCTACACAAGTAACTACATGCTTGACAAACATTCATGATCATTATTTTTGTACAAATTTAATATGCTTGAGCGTCTTTACCATTTATTATTATTTTTATTTTGCGCAAGCGTTTTGATTGTAGAATCGGCTTTAAGATTGATTAATTTTTCATCTGCATGATTGATTCGATAACAGAAGATATGTATGTGATACGCCGAATATGCGAAATTGACTATTACATGAAATGGGCAGAATATCTGTCGAGTGCGTGAATTCGGCAGTAATTTTTCTGCTTCGTTCATGCATTGGACAAATTAGATAGTAGCGCTACGGTGGTGTTTTTTGCAACTAAACTAAATGTGTCAAATGCTCATGCACTGGTTAAAATTTACGTATATTATCTATGGTCAAAATAGATAGTCGCGCTCCGGTGGTGTTTTTTGCAACTAATCAAACTAACCAAATGTGTCAAACGACAGTCTTATCTCTTTGGTCAAACGTCATTGATTATAATATAAAAATATACCAATCAATAACTACAATGACGTTCATATCCATTTACTATGCCCAAAAAAAATCTAGAACTATAATATGATAACAGAAGAATTTTATTAAAAGGTATTTTCGCGATTTGATTCGTGCTTGGGTATCAATCGTGCAATGGTCGATTGTATGTTTGTGATAGTTTGTTGATACTTGTTAGCTAACCTCAAAATGGACATTCAGTTTCAAACCTAGCCTAACCTGACCTAACCTAACCCAACCTAACCTAATAATAATAATATTATATGATGTCCAATTATAACTAATAAAACCATCCGTGTTAAATTTACTTTTTCTACTGTCATGTTGACAGTTCAAGAATTCCACACCCTGGCGAATTCACGTACTCGGCAGATAATTTACCTAACTCATAAATAAAGCAACGGGCTTGACTATTACATGAATTAGCCAAAATTTTGCCCATTTCATGTAATAGTCAATTTCGCACATTCGGCGTAACATATGCAAGGTTGTGCTAGCGAACAAACATCATTGGCTATATTATTTTCGATGATATAGTAATTGAAGGATGGGAGGAAAAAAACGATTTATTCGATCATGTGGACTTTTGGAGTATATCTGTGATTATAATTATGTACATGAAAGCACTCTTTATCATTGACATTTTTTTTTTTATAATAAAATTAAAGAATTATGTAGACCCCTCTTCTACGGTAAGCATTTTAGTATTGCTAATATCTCAAAAACTGTGGCAGATAAAATAATAAAACTTTCCAATAACGTGAACAATACTATATAGCAGTGCTCCGCAACCTTTTCTCACCCATGGCACACCAAAGGTATTCCCAGAATTCCGCGGCACACCACAGGTAAAACAATTTATACATCAAAATATGGACCCCGCATGCTGAAGCGAGCCCCCTACCTATCGCTAAGGTTAAAGGCAGTGTGATAATGTAAAGTAGGTAGTGTTTTTCAAATGGTGTTCGAGGTAAAATTAATGGTATTCATTGTATGTTTAGCTTTTTTTGTATTTATTAATACAAACACTCCCCAATCGGATATTTAAAAATATTAGTATCAGCGTAGTAATAGAACGCCGCAGGCGACTTTTTTTTTAACCATCTTCTCTATTTTTGATACAATGCGTCGCGGCACACCGGTTGCGGAGCCATGCTATATAGGACCCGTTTTAGTCAATAACTTTTTAACATGATGTATTATATAGACCCTTTTTCGGGGGACGCCTTCAATTATAAGTTACTAACTAGGCGGCTCTCGTGGTGCAGTGGGTAAGGCGCTCGCCTTCCACCCGAGAGTTCCTGGGTTCGATTCCCGGTCATGACAAAAACATTTATGTGTTTTTCTCAAAGCCTGGGTGTTTGTGATTGTTCAAAATTACTAACAACCACCTTGTACGAAAAAGCAAGGACATGGTTATTAATAATTCTATAAAAAAAAAAAAAAGTTACTAACTAACTTAGTGTGAGAAAAAGTTTAACCAGTCTTTACAATATATGCCACGTTTTTTCTTTCGTGGTTTTCTTTTGAAAATCATGACATAAACAATCAAAGCGAGCACATCGTCATTGTCCAGGCTCGATATAGTGTCAGCATAGTACAAGCACAAACTGGCGTTGTTCAAGCATACTTGAAGGTAGTCCTACAAACTTATCCAAAGAACGGTCAAAAACTACCATATGGCCGCCATTTTGAAAACGTCATTCGAATGTCAGCTTCTGTCTAGTTGGGAGTCTTGATAGGGTTGTTTTCGACGGTGGCTCCCCCATCCATTCTTCAGATAAGATTGTAGGTCTGTACTATCAACTGCATACTAAACTTGTACAAAAATATTGATCATGCATTATACGTGTGTAGCCACCTTAACAAATAGTGAATACAAGTCATAAAACACGTAGGAGACTTTCTCCCATTCACCTAAGTGACCATAATAATATTGTAATTGTGTGATTGTCTTCATTTTTACAACGTTTTTATTAGCTCGTATACTTATTTGTCCGGTGGTTATTTGTCAAGTACAAATCTTGCAATCGATTTTTAACTAACTTTCCGACTAGCTAGATATTATTTGAAACCTTTAGAATATATCAGAACACGATGCCAATGCAAACTTTTAATACGTTTAGCCATCTTTAAGCAGAATTGAATTCATTTTCAGTAAATTCTATTTTGTATGAAAAGTTATTTCAGAAAAAACCGTAAAAAGTAAAAGACTATTATTGGTTGTTAAATGGGTGGTCCCAGCAACTAAATTATTAATATATACGTGCGTTACTATGGAAATCAAAATGACATTTTCATCTCAAGTTTGAGCATATTGAGCATAATAATTCAACAGAAAATTGAAAAACGTTTTATATAAAAAGTTCTTTTTATCCTGTAATTATTTAATTATTATCTTTTCTATATTAATTTACCAAAGAATGTAGAAATACGTAAGAGCTAATCAATAATCGCTTGTCACGTCATGCGTATTCGTCACTGGTATAAATCAGTGATAAAGACTAAATGCATAAAATAGATTATTTTGTAGGTTAAAGAAATATTACTAATAAATTGGATATCAATTCTTAGTCTTTTGGAAAATTCGCGAACTGAGAGATTGGGAATGACTGAGTGAGACATCAGATGTTCGCTTTTCCCACGAACGCTAAGTGGTAAATCTGGTAATTTCAATGGTACACAATATTGATTGGGTACATCTCATCGGGCAATATTGTCTTTCGTTGAATTTTCGTTTACAATATAGTTTGTAATTCTATTTGGATGGCGTGGACTACCTACGTCCTACATTATTGTTTTATAATATGTATTAGTTGTGCAAATGTAAGTATATAGTTACCTACTTCATGGCCCCCACAAAGGGGAGGCTGGCAGGGCTCTAGTCTGAGGGCCGGGCTCAGGAAGGGCCCGGCGGGGTGAGTTGACTAGATAAGTGATATAAACACACATCACAAATCCTCCCTAATAGTAAAAGAAAGTCAATTCAAGTCAAGTTCAATATTGTTGTTATTTAAAAAAGAGTGGTTGTACGATTTATTTTTTAATTGTGTATCGATACTCAACAATTCAAATGAATGTATTAAAATATTCAACAACACACTCAATATACACATTAATTTTATCGCGTAAGTACACCATTTATATTTAGCGATAGGTAGGGAAGCCCGCCAAAGATCCAAGCCTGGGGGCCGGCTTCAGGATGTGGGGCCATGACCTACTTACCTACCCAGCTAGACAGTCATTCTCAAAACTCAAACTTTTACAACAATAGATAATAATAATAAATAATATTAACTAGTTTGGATTATAGCTGTAGCAGGATTAAGTATTAGGTATACATATTTTGTATTATAACATATTATTGTGTTGGCCATCTCAAGAAGTTTTTTTTGCTGGTTGGTTGTATTGATAAATAACCATTATTAATAATATATGGCTTGGCAGCATTAAGCTGACGGCCTGTTTTCACATTTTGTTGCACTTCTCGCATGATCTATTGTATCTCAGCGCTCGAAATGGGAAAGTTTACGAACCGGAGCGGTCGACAATTTTTTGTGGATGTTTATATAGTAATATAAAATTTTATCTGTATTTTATAATTGTTAATTAATCTGTGTTAGAATTTAAATTATACGGCCTATCAACCTTAGGCGGTCAAAATATTTTGTTCACGAGACGGAGCGATAGTTTTACAAAATTCTCGAACCGGAACGGCGCTCCGGTGCGCTCCGGTCCATTTCGAGCCCTGCTGTATCTCCCATTTTTATTTCTAAATAATCGCCTATTTTACCACGTTTTTTTAGCTCGAATTCTTGTTTGTCCGGTGGTTGTTTATCCAGTACAAATCTTGCAATCGAATTTTAACTAACTTTCCAACTAGCTAGACATTTGAAACTTTTAGAATATATCAGAGTACGATGCCAATGCATTCTTTTATACTTTTAGCCATCTTTAAGTAGAATTGAATTCATTTTCAGTTAATTCTGTTTTGTATGAAAAGTTATTTCGGAAGAAATCCGTAATCCAAACCACTACTATTGATTGCTTAGGGGGTGGTATTATTAATATATACGTGCGTTACTATGGAAATCAAAATGACATTTCAGTATTCTATATTTTTTTGTTTGTTGCAAAATAGCAAAAAAATGATTTGTTGACAATAAATTGCCTTATTTGTCATAAATTATTAATACATAAAATTGTCAAGTTTATATGATTCAACAGAAAAATTAAAAACGTGGTAAGTATATTATATTATAAAAAGTTCTATTTAACTTGTAATTATTTTATAAACCTAATGTTTGTTTATAAATAAAATAAAGAATAAGCTGGCATAAAGCGTTTTTATATCAGTGCACCCAAGAAAATAAATCTCAGAGCACCGAAATTTGATGCAATATTTCTTGCATAATATAATTTAATCATTATTCAGGTTTACGTTCATCTTAATTATTTACTCCGTCTTTGTAGAAGAAGGCTTTCTTCAACATTGTTGTATGTAGGATATAATTATACGATGTTATTAACTATTATCAACAATGTATCCTAATACCTACCTGTAACCAATTTATTATTATTTTAATTTATAATAAAAATAAGCTATACTTACCTAGCATTAAGTAATTATTGGTAATTATTTTTATAAAGCAAGAATAAATTAACGTATTTTGCAATGCACTCCAGTAAAATAATTAAGCTATGTAGGTAAACCTGGATAACAATTTATTTTAACTTCCTGAACCGATCAGATCCTAGGTTTCGTATTATGTTAAGTAGGTAGGTATCTAAATATACACAAAATAAAATAAATGCAAATCAATGTGAAATCATTAAAATAGTGGGCCATAAAATTTATTAAATTTTGTTATTGACTTGTTTATTCTATTAAGTAGTGTTCAAAATAATATTATATTTTTCTAAACAATGCCTGTAAATTGAATGAAAAAGATGTTTCAAAACAAAAAGATTGGACCCTCTCATCGATCTCTTTGTTTCAAAAGGTGGCACTGAAATTCATAAATAACCAATATTATGTAATTCTTTAAGTATCTATGAAAAATAAATATTTTAATACTGTCTAGTTTATGCTGTTTTAGATAGTTATTTTTTTATGACGGCAAAACTGCAAAGATATCGCTGAGTCCAATCGCTTTTGTACACTTTATTTTCTTATCACTTTATTTTCGTCTGGTTGGTTTAATCTCGTACCGTTTTAGGATAATTATTAATAAGGGATTGATTTTTTTAAAGTAGCAATGAAACGAAACGCATTGTTATTCATGCAACACCAGCATAAAATGAACAGTATTACCAACTTGGTAATCTGACGCAAGATAGTTTTATAAATACGAAAAATGTGTTTCTATTTTTAATGTAAATATATAATTTTAGAACGGTGTCACGTTTCTTTTTGAATACACCATTCTACAAGAATCTTGTTAGTCTTTTATCATAAATAAAAAAAATGGGTAAAAAGGGTCACGCTAAACACCCCGCCAGCAAAAGTGCACCCAACGATGTCGAAACCCGGCCTTTACTTTCTGCCAAAAAGAAAAGACAATTGGATCGCTTAGTTGACGACTTGTGGGCAGCAGCTTTCGTTCCGTTTTCAAAGATCGATAAACAATGGGAGTACTATTTATCGATTTGCAAATTATTAGATGGGATCAACACAATTCAATTTCAAATCCCGACTGTCACCCCGAAAGATCGGCACGCTGCCATCGATGACTTTGTTGCTTGGATGAAGTCTAATGGCGCTAAATTTGAAGGTAAATCAACGCCCAATTCTAGATTACATGTAAATTATTTAAAATACCGTCATGCTCATCGAGTACCGTCAAAATTTATTATTGTAGGTGTCGCACACAGAAACAATTCATAATACGTACATACTTACATATTATATTTATTTCTAAACTATACGTGTAATTTTACGAATTTATGATCCCCTTACATGGTATATTTAAATAAAACAAAAGTGTAACTATTGGCTGTAATTTTATAATTAGATAATGTATGGATTGTGCATTATGAATGCCATCTTGTCATTTATTTGGCTTCATTATGTTGGCACCTGTTTATTTAATTTGAATACTATTCTTATTTCAAAATCACAACTTTTGAAGTTTTTAAAACAATGCACAGCAGTGTCATAGTTGGTCATGGTGTGATCCCACATACTTACTTAACTATTTGACACATCTACTTACTTACTGTTTGTAAAACATTAACATAATAATTACTAGGTATGTATTGTAACAGGTGTGCACACAAGGAGGCAGGAAGGTTCTGGTCCGGACCCCTTAACTCTTCATTTGCTCATTATGTAGTGCATTTTGATTGAACCTTTTCTATACCACAAGTATTACTAATTTTTCCCTGCTCGAATCTCATAATATTTCATTTTCATTCCTAAAGATATCTGTGTATATTCAATATTTTAAATGATCGAAAACACTCGATCTTTGGCTAATAAAACGGATGTGAAACAAAGTGATTTAAATCTCCATCATGTCGATAATTTTGGTAATCTGCCATGACTTAGAATTTCATCGTCTTTCCGAAAGATGTCTCTGCGTGTTCAATATTATTGATTATTGCAAACACTTGGTCTCGACTAGTAAAATAAATTAATTAAATTAAATAAGTAAATTTTATATAGTTATGGTCATATAGCAATTAAACAGTTAAGTCCCAGACAGTTCCGCTAAGATATAAGTTATTAAGAATCAATGCTTATTGAAAAAATTACTCAGGACTGGTCATTCAGTATATCCACGATGGCGATCTTACGAGCGACTTACTCGTCGGCTTATAGTGTGATTCCCAGGTTCGAATCCTGGGTCTGGTAAATACGCATATTGTTTTTCAATGTGTGTTTGGAGTCAGAATATGGACATGATAGGTTGAGCAAGTGACTTACATCTCTGTGGAGGCCTATATGATATTCTTACGATCGGACATAGTCAAATTTTTTTTTTGATTATCTTTAATTTATGTTTTCTTTGCAGGAATTGAGATTGCCGATTTTCCCGGTTATGACTTGGGATTGAAGGCGACAAAGGAGTTTGCGCAGGGTGAACCAATCCTTAATGTGCCGAGAAAACTGATGCTGACGGAAGAATCTGCCAAGAAATCAGTGCTAGGAGATTTGGTCAATAAGGACCGATTACTACAATGCATGCCAAATGTCATTCTGGCTATGTATCTGCTTTTGCAGAAGTTTACCGCAAGTATGTTGTCCTTAGCAAGAAGTCAGGTTTGATCACCGGAATCCTTAATTCCAGTATTCATTTCATTGTGCAATATTCAAGAATGTCTTGCAAAATCACATGATATAAGCGCAGTGTAATGTCGATAAGCTGTTAAAACCTCTTAGCCGGCTCGCACATCACAACTCGCCTTGTGTGCCTGACGGCCATAAATCAAAACTTCCGAGACCGCCGGCGAATGTTGCATGTTACAACCTCGCTCATCTGCCTAGCGACATCGACATTCACGCGTAATCTCCCGAAATGTCAAAATATACTCTAGCTAGACGACGCCATTGCGCAAATATGTCATCAGACGCGGAAACAGCGATTATTATGTATTGGTACCGGAGACATTTAAGGAGAAGTCTCTCGTCTGCCATTTTTATTGTGTTGATTGTATGAACAAACGTCAAACGCGGTGCCAGCGATGAGCGAGCAATGACAGTGTAGACAGAGACAGAGACAGAAATGGCCGATTGTGCGGCTGTGCGCATGCGCGGAGTCGACATGCAGGCTTTAGCAAACGCAATTCGTCGCATGCAGGAGCCCCGCAGCGTCGCAGTTGCATCGGCCAATCTGCGAAGCTCCATTTGATAATGTTTGTTTCTTGGTTTACGATGACGTCATATCGACGAATTCGTCGTAAGACACATGCGGTGAGTTCTGATGTGCGAGCCCTCTTATGTGAAAAATTTTGTCTTAACCGGGTGTTAAACGTATTAAAATGAAGAAACAGGAATTTAGAATTGACACGCAAATAAATAGCGGGAAAACATCAATTCCAGGCCGATAAAATTGGGGTTTCACTGTATTATTCTTTAACACGCATGGTTTGATGCCTCATGCTAGGTACAGTGATATTATTTTCTACTTTTTCTCCTATTCTACAAGGTTTTAATATAATATGAAGGGTCCACTGTAAGACCGATGAATGTCCAAGTAAAGTGATTTTGAGATATCTGCATTTAAAGGTTTAAAACGTTTGCAAAAAATACAGGTGTCGAGAAATAAATGAATGTATTTTTAATTTTGAAGTACACATATAAAAATGTTGGGTCACTAGTGTGGTGTTCGATGTGTAGGTTGAGGACGATGATAATGAAGTCTACGATGTAGCAGGGTGAGATTTATTAGCAGCGTATCGGTACAATAGTATATTATACAATGATAGTTACGAGCTTAGTACTTGGATTCGAGTGACATCTAGATAAATTATTCTTCGTTATTTATACAATGAAAAGTAACACATCAACATAAAATTCTGGTACATAATCATATTAGACTAATATAGAATCAGCGTTTTAAATTGAGTAGCGAAATGAAATATTATTTGTTATTACAGTCGTAAGAAAATATAATACTATGAAAACTGATTATTTGGCTAATACACCATAATGGTATAATGTGCTGTGATATGATGTAATAATATACCGTCTCTAATTTCGCCAATCGACTTACTGGTCTAGCTAAGTTGTTTACTGGAAATGGATTCGCTGGGAATATATTACTGCAGAGTAATTTGATATAATAGATATTTGATCGCTTATTATTCTGCAGCTACAAGAATATCTCTACGGTCTTCAAGATACCTCGTCGCAGGACAGATGTTATGTTTCATGTTGCTGTGTATCATGCAATTAACTTATTTGATGGCACCATAAAGGTTGATTTATTTTTTATTAACTATAAAATGTTTTTGGACGTGTTAAATAGGTTAAATTTATAATTGTATATATTATCATGTTTCTTTAATATTTACATATACACATGCTGTCTTTTCTACTTTCTTGTTATATTAATTGTTATTTGTAATTAAGATATTTTTATATATTTGTATTTATTATGTATTTTGGCGCATTGGCCAATCGCTGTAATGCCGTAATACTCTTTTTCTAAATAAATATTTTTGTCAATAGTAGTTGACATTCTTGTGATCAGAAAAAAAAATAATAAAACAAAAATTGTCATTCCATTACTACTGTAAAAATGATGATTGTCCATTTTAACTCTTGCTTATCCTGTTTTTTTTTTTTTTTTTTTTTTTTTTTTTTTTTTTTTTTTTTTTTTTTTTTTTTTTTTTTTTTTATGCATGCATGCGTCTCTTAAATTTCCAGCATGAGGAAGATTATCATGATATTGCTATGTTTCAGGCCGGCAAAATTTCTTCAGGAACTGCAGGTCACTCGAACTAGGCTATCGAATGCATACATAACTCAAAAAAAAATATTTTGTGACATTCAACGGTCTTACAGTGGACCCTTCATATCAAAACCATCAGTACAATTTTTGTGATTTATATTTATAAGTATATCCCCATAATTGAAATTTTTGCACCACTAATTGCATTTATTTATATCACTTTACAAATTTAATACACATGAGCATTTAGAGTCGAAAGTAAAATTTATGAGAATGGAGCAAACAGATAAGCCCGGCTTTGAATACGTTCAGAGCATCATGTAATAGATTAATTGAGTTAGCATTTACTTGGTAGAATTCCATTTTACAAGAAATGAAAATATAATTAATATTAAATTCTACAGGTTTTTAAAAGGATTGTCGATAGCTATTTCGGTTGTAACACCATTATCAAGACTATTCAGATAGGCCGTTTGCCTTTGCTTAAATACTATACATATAGATAGAGACAGAATACATTTTCTTATTTGTTCCAACAGTATTATGACTTTGTATACTTATTATAAATTGTAATATTATTAATACTTTGAAAACGAATAATATTACAATTAATAATAAGTATACAAAGTCATAATATTGTTGGAACAAATAAGAAAATGTATTCTGTCTCTATCTATACATGTAGTATTTAAGCAAAGGCAAACGGCCTATCTGAATAGTCTTGATAATGGTATTACAACCGAAATAGCTATCAAGAAAACCTTTTAAAAACCTGTAGAATTTAATATTAATTATATTTTCATTTCTTGTATCATGTAATAGAAAAGTTTTCTGACTATCGAAGGCTCATATTATGTAGAATACGATTATTATCAGGACCTATGTACCCTGTAAAATCGTAACATAGAAAGCACAATTTTCACCCTGAATTTGAATATTCGCCTCTCGATTAATGCTAATATGCCAGGATACAAACTAAAATATTTCTTTCAAGACTTATGTACTTACCTATTTTATTATGACGTGTTACTAAAGATGTATTCTACACAATGTGTGTGATGTTTTCATGATAAAGTATAATTTTTTTTATAATCATAGCAATAAAAAATGATAGTAACAAGTCATAGTTAAAAAAAGTATTTACATATTACTATAACAATCTTATTTCTTGTAGTCTCCCTGTGATTTTTGAAATATTGCTATGTTCCGCTAAAATCCAGAATAATAAATATTGTATGTTTGAGTTTATCTCACTCATTTTCTTCTTTTGATTTTTAGATACATTTTGGAAGCCGTACATCGATGTTCTACCTACTTCGTATACCACAGTTCTTTATTTTTCTCCAGAAGATATGAAGACATTGGAGGTAATTGTATTACATAATTTATGTTTTATATATTTTTTAGGTGAATGGTACCTATTACACTATTTGTTAATCTTACACATGATTATTTTTGAGCAGGACCATAATAATATAATGTGAAGTGTTCAAAGTCAATTACCTCTAAAAGTAGGGACATTTTACGATGTTATGCTTTTTTGCATATTATCTTTCTGGAAACTGACCGTAAAGAACTTGAAAGACGTGGTATCGGGATGCGTGTGGGAGTGCTGTTTGACATAATTCCGTCATGTGATGTCAGGCGGCCATGAAGAACTGCTCTTACATCTCGCCTATTTCATCTCTTTATCTTGCTTGGCGCTTCTCCCACTATATCTTGTTTCCTGCCAAAACTATCAAACCTCACGGTAGTGTGACGCATTTATATGTAATTTTTTAGTTTGTACCATAACTAATATATATATGAATATGTTTATTTAGTGCAGCACTTTGGAGGAATAAGAAATATTCCATTTCTATAATCTTATAATCATATTTGATATATAGTATATTCTGAAATTTTGACACTACTATATAAATATAGGTAAGATACATAATTTGGAAATACCTCAGAAAAAGTCTTGAAAAAATTATAGTGGTGGAAGGACTTCAACCTGCATCCATCGGAATCTGGCCAATGCATTTTACCAATTTAGCCACCTGCCCCCTACCTAATTACAATGAAATTAACTAATATTTGGTGACTGGCTTTTGTGGTTTTGAAATAAAGTACCAATAATGGGTACTTACCTTGATTAGTAGCCAGCATCAGGATTTTAGTCTTAACATAGGTAGTACTTGCACTTGCTAATAATTTAATAAATTATAGATAAGTAATTCCAAATTGTCTACATTCAATAAAGAATGGAATATTCTCATATCTTGTGAATAGGGAATCCAATCCCGAGCCAAAATTCTGATCCCGGGATTTCGGGATTACAATTTGACAATCCCGGGATCCCGGGACTGGTCCCGGGATTGGCATTTTTTCCATTGTTAATATAAAAATTTTACATTTACAAATAACATTGATAAAATCGGTCAAAAATAAATCTAATATAATTTATACTATTTAGGACATTTATTGTTAATATTGTATACGTTCAATCTTGGAAATACACAAGTTTAATGGAGTAAATAATATTGTAATAAAAATAATAATGTGAATTAAATAGGAGATTGCTGTTTCTGATAGTAAATACATAATGAATGGATTAGCGAGATTTAAAATACTAAAGCAAGTAATCATGGTGTACTTATGGCCTTTTCGCTTCATAAATCTATCTAATTGGTCAGCCAAATATGAAACTGCGGTAAAACGTATGATATCATGGTGGAATTACTTTGTTAAAAGTGGGAAGCATTTTTTTTTTCCAATCTTTTTAATTTTTAATAATTTATGTGGCAACCTACACATGGGTACAAATCAAACTTCATTCGAACTCAGTTTATTTCTAATGTAGCTATTTTTTATTAAAAGTATTTTTTCTATTATATTTTCGTTTTTATTTTATTTTTCATAAAAATTGATAAAAAAATCAATCCCGAAATCCCGGGATTATGTTTATCAATCCCGGGATTCACAGATATTGAAAATAGCTCGGGATCCCGGGATTCGGGATCCCAGGATTGGAATCCCTACTTGTGAATTATTCATTGAATAAATATTTGTTATAGGTAAGTAGGTACTAGAAGTCACATAATTTTGAACCGAAGACAAACCATTTCGAAGCATCCATCTTATGGTTTCGTAAACACATTGATTTAATTTTACAGGGTTCACCAAGCTTTAAATCCTCACTTAAGTTCTGCGTGAATATTGCCAGGCAGTATGCATACTTTTACAAATTGCTCCAAAAATCTGATGATGATGTCTCCAACGCCATGAAGAATTTCTTCACATATAAGGAATATTGGTGAGTGTTTTTTTGTTACATAAATAATGGGCAATATTGAAGAGTTTGAGTATAGCTAAAGAAAACTTTATGATCTTGTATTACAATATTTGTGGTGATTCTAAAAAGTTTTTGGTACGATTGAATAAATTAGTAACCATATAAAAATTAATATCCTATACTGTGGCTGGCAACTGTGTTGTCATTTAAGTATTTTGTACATGTGATATATAATTTTTCAACCAAATATCCTATATAATAGTGATTCAACGTATCTGACTATATTATATCCATGTACAATAATTGACATGGGATTGTCTCGTCATGGGCGCATTATATTGTAAATGTTTTGCTTTCAGTACAAATCAAACATGTTTCATACTTTAATGGTTAATGTATGGTGTGATCAATAAAACAATACAATTTATTTATAACATATTCAAATTTCTGGGTTTATCTTGGCGATAGACCGAAATTGACCTTTTCTATACCTCACGATATTACTATGGCAGTATCTGACAGGCTGCGGATTTTTAACGACACGTTGAATATAGAGCGAAGTTCTTACTACAATCGCTGTAATACTGATAATTTGTGGCTTAGTATTTCATAATTATTCAAACAGATGTCACTGTGGTTAATTTTTTAGAATACAGAATTGCAAATCAATCGACAGTGGCTAGTAATTTGAGTTTAAAGTCGGACAAGATAACTCGTGAAATTTGTATGTGTGGTCTGTCGATCACATCCTCATAGATCGAGAAAACGCACTGCATGCAGCGATAATAGTGTGATATTTGCTACAATCTTTAGATTCTTCAAAATCTTAAATTTTTCAATTATTAGCCTTGGTAATCTCTTCATCAACTTCACTCCCGTATATGTAGGCGCCGTCTTCTACAAATAGCAGCAAAACATCTTATAGTGGAGCCATTTAACCATAAATATACGCAGATGATATTTCTTTTCGGGTGCAGAAAGTGCAGGACTAATAATGATTGTGCCCCTCTGTCAGTACACCTCAGAGTAATGTTGTATCGAAGTAATTAAAACATAATTTATAATAGTTTGATTTATTAATAATTAAAATAAATATAATTTAGGGACTGACAGTGTCTTATAAAAATAAGTATAATATAATATACATTGTCATCGTTAATAATTAAGTACATTTATTGTTTTTAAATTTTAAATACTTACTAATTTTTACTAAAATATTTTTTTTATTCTTTGTTTGAAAATATTGCACGTATGAAAAGGAAATCACATTTTGCCGCAGTCGAAAACTCATCAATATTTCAATAAATACCGACCTACAAATTATACAATAATAATATTTATTACAATTCTTTATTTTACTCATCCAATAGTAAGTACAATCATTCATTCCATCAACGTATTCATTCATTTCAACATTTAACGATAGAGGGCACGTGTTAATATATATTTAACCTATGCTAGTATGCAGTCTAACCTAAATTATTACGTACAATCACCCATCTCACAAACTTGCGTCAATTCACCGTGGTGGTCATTAATAGGCCATCCATGGACTGAAACCGTATGCGGTTTAGAACCGTGTGCCATACTAAGCTTATCTTTTCTGTTCATGGAAATATATTTTCACAAAGTATATTATAAGCATCTGATCGTATCTGTTTATACCATACACTTACACAAATTTAGTGAAAATATATTTTCATGAACAAAAATCATAAGTTTAGTATGGCATTCATGGCTAAATCTCCTTTTATGTTGACACTAATTTTTAATTAAGACATAGTACAAAGTGACGTCATGTAATGATGGAATATTAACTAGACATGAGATAAATTAATTACAATTTGCTTGAAAGTAAATACATTCTTTAAGAGTTTTATTTGATTAAAAGTCAAAATTAAACAGTCAATTATCGTCAGTAAATAAAATCACAATAATACATAGATATCGGATGTTTCTAATACCTTAAGATAACACAGTGATCTCTTAACTTTTTTGATCGCGTACCCGTAAGGTTGAAAACAGAAATTAGACATACCCCTATATAAAACATACATATAAAAATAGATAGTGGTATATGTGTGATTTAATTGAGCGGGAATCTACAGAGGAAAGTATTATAAAAAGGAAATGCGGGTTAATGTCCGTGTCCGGAAATTTGTACGTATGCAGTTCGCACTTCACTGTGAAATGTTATATCGGAAATATATAGTCGTATATTAAAGACCGTCCAACCTCTTTGGGTCATATATATCTACATAAAACACGGTTCTTGTTGGTTTACAGAAAGCCAGCGGCAAACAAATTTTTAAAATAGCCGATATACTGGATTATTTGTTAGGTTAGGTTAGGTTTTCATTCTTGAATTCATGAATTTTGCTAAAATCGGCTATGAAAATTGAATAAACGTTCATATTAAATCTAATAAAATTGGAGACCATATAGTATATAGTCATCTCTTTCCGATAAAAAGCCCACGGCGAACTGTGCTATAGTGAAATGTTTTACGTTTAATTTACATGTAACCGTTAATGTCATAAAAACAGCTTACATATATATGTCTTTATTTTTCTTACTGCAATTTCATATAAACAATGGGACTGCGTTTTTGTAATAAAATAATATAAAAATTCTTGTTTGATGTTCTCTAATACTGCACTTCGAAGGTATGGTTTCAAGTTTAATTTATTTCAATCAGGTAGTTTCAATACCTGACTAATATAATCTCTCTTTTTATTAGAATGCACAGTGTTTAATTAAAATGTATTAATTCTTCAAGTATTAATGATTATTTAATTTTAAAACTTGATTTTTGGCATACCCCACGGATTCACTCGCGTATCCTACTTTGTAGATCACTGCCTTAAGGAAATTCTTTATAATATTTTATTTTTATTGTCAAACTTCGTAAATGTATTGTTGAAAATCAATTTATTACCATCAGAATAAATGGGTTTTCCATAACACACTTAATTTTTGATGTTTCCTAAAATTTAAGGATAGTATTAACTAGTTAGGGACAGATGCTTTGTCAAATTTAACTGCCGTTTAATATAAGGCGGCTGAAATTGGCTATTTACTACAACTGTCAAACGAATCAGATGTGTTGTGCACAAAATTTGGGCAAGTATGTATTGTTAGTGTTATATTTCGTTGAAAACCAGTCAAGTTTTGTTTCCATACGAATGACATGCATTTGCTTGAATTCTGTGTGCGATATGCTTGACCGTGTTAACAGGTGCTAGAATCTGCCACTTATGTTAGTTAGGTCGATTTAACTGCAACATCTGTGCATCTGACCTATAGTTTATCTCCTTGGTTACGAACTCCTACATGTCATCATTTTGCTTATCAAAAACGCAAGTCTGATGTCACCCTATTGTTATAAGAAGTAAAACAGATGTCCACAATTAATAATTACATATCACTTCACGTAAATTAAACTGTTTTTGCTGTCACATATATATCGTATGATTTGGTATTTAGTCTGAAGTAAAACTTGTCACATTGAGAATAATTTACAAGGATTATTAAATAGGGTGACAAAAACCTCACGTTAATATATTTTCTTGACAGTGCGGACTATTGGAATGGCTTTCTCATAGAATCCCACATATAATCGTGACTATCCCTCTGTGACTGCGAATCGATGGTACTTAGTTTCCGATTCTTATAAATTGTTTCTGTGCTCAGCAGAATGGGGCTTATACTTCTCGAACTGCTATTATGCTTGTTACTCTTCCTGCTTCCATCCAGAATGGGTGACCTCACCCTTCCACTATTAAAACTGTCATCGTATCTCAATAGATTTCGTCTTCGTTGACGTATCTTACACGTGACGAATATCGCCAGGAATACAATCATGGATGAGCCGACGATCGCCGAGCTGACGATTATCGCAGACCTCACTCCGACGGGTAGTTTGCTGTAGAAACCCGGTTCAGCGTCTTCGTCTTCGTAATTGTCGTTCTCTTCGATGATGTCGTCAAATTTTTGGTTACTCGCCTGCGGGATGTGATTGTCGATTTGTTCCACTCGCTGAATGTCATCGAGGACTATGAGACCGTCTCCGTCCATGTCTTGGTCTATTCGGATCGGAGGCTGCTGCTTGTCCGGTGTGATTTCAATGGATCCTGTAAATATATTAATATTCGTTATGGTGAATCTGTCAAAGAAGTTTTAGCTAAACAACATTGCGTTGTAATTGGAACAATACGGTATGTTGTTTTAATGATAATTTGAGAATAACTTTGACATGTTGTTTCAGAAATACGATTGAACTCACAGTGTTTGGCTAATCATAAGATAATACAACATAAAACTATTAAAGCCAACAGTGCTTTCAATTTTTCCACACTAAATGAAAGAAAACTCTGTCCAAAACTGAAGTCTTGAGAAAGCTTTCTTTTATCACTTGCCAATTTTTCTTCAAAACCAAAGTCGACAGCTTTTTATATGTTCTTGCCAAAAAAAATATTGTACCCATTACGAAAGTGCTTTTCTGCCCAAAATAAAAATAAGAGGAATTTTTCGTTAATATTTCACATTTATATGATTCAGTAATTCGAAAAATAGTTTTATTCAACTTCTCCGGTTTCTTAAGACTGAAAATACTGTAATTTAGAGTGATTATTTTATTTTAATATAATAGAATTAATAGATTTACCAGCGTATGGTTCCTGGGGATGATAAATACTATGCTCATGACGCTGCGTGTTCCAGTCCTGCACAACCTTTGCATTGACTACTTCCTCCGTTTTAATATACGTCGGCAGACTCGAAAAAATCTGTGACATCTGCTTGTGGCTGTTCTGAAATCCTAGATCACTCCTTGACTCCCGATACACTTCATCTGTCGGCTTGACGTTGATCACGGACGTGAAATAACTCGATCCGTCTGAATCCTTCTTCACGTCTTTCGGATCGAAGACTTTAGGATGCCCGACAAAATCGGAGAACTTATCAAATAAAGTCACGATTCCGAGGTTATCTTCGCCGGTTTTCGACAAGTCGACAAACATCGGCGGGGGATTGGCAGAACCTGACTTTCCATCGACGCTTTTACCCGTCGGTGTCTCTCGAGTATTGCCTTCGATCAATGCATTCAAAGGGTATATCTCCCGCGATATCGGTTCGATGAGGGACTTCGCTAAAAATGGTTCAGCCGGATTCGGTTCTCGTGACGTGTTGTGGAATATGTCGGCCAAGTGAACCTGGCTGGAACCTCGTTCTCGGTGGTCCACGAGCTCCTTCAGCGTCATATTGCGGTCTGCTAATATTTTTGTTAATTTTTCGCCTCCTGAAATTTAATCACATTGCATTAATGTTTGAGGCTTTCAGGGTTGTTTTGTATCGTAGTATATTCTTGGGTTTTCACCGTGTCTCCTTCTTCCTTCTTTACTCGACGTTTCGGGCTAGTTGCAGAGGCCATTATCAAGAGATATGTTTTATGATGAAATGTAGTGTATGTATGTGAATGTAAACGTTGCTCTAAGAATGTCAAAATGAATCCGATTATCTAAGAGCAAACGTTGCTCAGAGTAATCTGTCAATCATTGCGACCGGGGATACTGGCTCGAATATTAGATTTTGCTGATAGTGCCAGAAGCCATGACGTTTTTAACCGTAATCCATTATCCCCATTGATATTTTCAGGGTTTCTGTGGATTTCAATGGCCTCCTTTACCAATCGTGCGAAATATCCTTTATTCCGACCCAATATCTTGGTCTCAAAGTCAAATTTGTGCCCTGTATCCATCGAGTGCTCGGCAATTGCCGACATCGTGTAATGTTTAAGTCGGTATGCTCTCTCGTGTTCACTGTGTGAGTGAACACATCTATAAATAACGTTGTACGATTTTCATACAGACCTGTGATAAGTCATGCATATCTTTATTGCCATACCTACTTTTACTATACAATTAATGTATTCAATCATAATTGATGTTAATTTACGCAACATTACACAGGCAGCCGTTTCGAACAAACAAGATTCAAAACTCATAATTAAAATACTACTATAAAATATATAGATATGAAATCATACAACTTGTCCCGGTGTAACTGTGTGAGTGACCTTATACAGATACGCTTATTATGCCGGCTCGCACATCTTAACGCGTCACGAGTTTAGATGTGCGAGCCCAATAAGTGTTGGATAGTCACACTAATACCATTATCAAATGAACAAGTTATGTGATTTAAACTCTGCCGCCAGAATTGGATATATCTAAAGACATAATCTTAAAAGAAATAAATTAGTATTGAAACATGTACTCAAGTTAATGTGATAAATATTTAGTTATCTTGTTTTTTATCCCTGATGATGTGAAGAATTTTATCTGTTTTTTATTTTGTACAATCATTCATGTGTGGCAGCACATTAAATTTTCAAGCATGTTTTGTACATGATTATTATGTACATATTATTGCCATGTGTTAATTATTCAAAAGTCAATTATAAAATTATATGGTCCAATAATTAAAATTTTAAAATTTCTGCCTTATGAGGTAAAATTGCCAACATGAAAATGTGAAATATAAGTTTATTATTCATAATTAATTACTCTCCCAAATATGTATAAACTACAGTTAAGTTCCTAGTTCCAACTATTATTTAATATCCAATAATTATTAAGGATTCTTTTCAATTCAAATAAGAACTCAATGAATAGTGAATGTCTCCTCGGACAAAAAAAACTCTCCCTAGACAGCCTTTTGAGTACGATACCTTAACATTGTGTGGTCTATTATGATCCGTGGATCTGATAAAAAAAATTGAATGCGAAGATATTTACCCTTTCCATCCGTAAGAACTTCCAAAATTTCTTCTTTAGCACTGATTCCTGTCATTGGCTTGATGGTCGGCCTACTTGTAGTAGTGCTTGTCGTTGTACTAGTAGATCTGGCCACCATTCTATAAGTGGTAGATGAAACTGTTTCCTTAGTTGTAGGAATTCTTTCGGTGGTTTCTACTTCTGCTTTAGCCTTTGTGATCATCTTTGCAGCCGACACCATGTCCGATATACCAAACAGATCTTTTATACTGATCGGGAAAGCCTGACTCGGTATTGCTGGCTTTTTCGATCTGTCATTTTGTTTCGATAGTCTATTTTCAGTGGCGTTAAGTCTTGATCTATTTGGCTTTTCGACTCTTTGTCTTAATTCAGGATTTAACATTCTTTTTGGTATAGCTTTGACTGACGGCATACGTAGCCTTGGTTTTAAAGATAGTCGATTCCTAGTCTCTGCCGTATTTTTCTCAGTTTTAATTGTAGTCGTTTGAGGTGTTTCTGTGGTTGTCGATTGGATCGTCTCAGCTGTGTCAATCAGATTCTTTTCATCTGACGGTATTTCTGTGGTTTCTCCAATCGTATCTTCTTCAATTCTTCTTTTGATTAAAATTTCACTTTGTGACTTTCGAGGATTCATTGGCACAAAAGCATTCTTTTCCGTTGTCGTCTCCTTGGCTATCTGTTCTAAATCTTTTCTTGTGCTTTGCGGCTTTTGTCTTCTTATACTAGATACGGGTAGCCGTCTTCTGGGTACTTCTTCTCTCTCAATTTTAAACTTCTCCATCCCAGTTCTTTCTGTTTTCGTAATTTGTTTACTCGTTGGAGGGAGTATTCGTTTTGGTTTTTCTTCATTAATTTCTTCATCAGCAGGCTTATAAGTATTAACATTTTCTCCTATTCGTATTTTATCATCATCAAAGTCATCTTCAGAGTCATTTTCTTGCTGCGCATTTTTAGATAAAGGAATAAAATCTCCGCTATCATAAGCTGGTGTGGTCGTCGTCAGGGCCGACAATGCGTACTGCTTTCCAGTCAGCAGATCTGCCAAAGAGAGATTTCTCTGCTGTAACACTTCACTTAAACTAAGACCACCAGATTGTTTCAATAAAGCTTTTAAATCAGATGATCCCCCCATCATAACTTGTTCCTCAGTTTCCTGAAATAAAAAAAAATAATAAATAATAAAATAATTATAGGAATTTTCTACCTTCTATATATTGATTTATAACGATTATTTGGCTTTTATACAAATTATCAAGTATATGCCAACGCATATCTGTAAAGTTGAACTCTGCTTTGAATCATGTGCTATACTAGAGTCGCAAACCATATTTCGCGGAATGTGAATAGGTTTTCTCTCAAAGCTGGAATGTTTTTATAGGCTACAACGGCTGCAACAAATTCAAACATGTTTGACTTCATATTGACAGGTGAAGTAGGATTTTCTTATTATGTTGCAACAAAGTCAAATTCCAGGAACGGGCTCGACGCTACATCAGATATAAGAACTTAAATTTTTAATATTGTGCGTGATATCAATAAGATTTGCAATTCGAGAACTCAAAATCATTGAAGTCATTCACTTCGATATATTTTTATGTATCATGTTTTAAAAATAATTACTAAATAAATAATTATTGTTTTTTTCAATTATATTGATTATGTATTATCTGGTTGCATGTAAATTGTACGTAAAATATTTCACGTGGCACAGTTTGCTATGAGCTTTCTTATCATCGGAAAGAGATGACCGTGTACTATACGGTCTGTCTTCAATTTTATTAGATTCAATATGAAAATTAATTCAATTTTCATAGCTGATTTTGGCAAAATTCATGAATTCAAGAATGAAAACCTAACCAAACAAATAATCCAGTATATCGGCTATTTTCAAAATTAGTTTGTGGCTGGCTTCCTGTAAAGTGTAAACCGACAAGAACCATGTTTTATTTAGACATGAATTTTATGTCAGTACTATACGACCCAAATAGGTTGGATGGTCTTTAATATACGGCCATATATTTCTGATACAACATTTCATGGTGAAGTGTGATACGGCGAACTACATACGTACAAGTTTCCGGACACAGTATTATCTACCTACCCCACATTCCGTTAAAATTCCACGATTTGCGAAGTGTTCAATCACAGAAATAGTTTGGGAAACCCTATACTAGACTTTTACTAGAACTATGCTAGAATGGAATTTTTCACAATTGAAATCCATCAATTACATTCAGTACCTATATCATTAAATAATTATTATTAAATATAAATTAAAATTTATGTAAATAAACCTGTTTTTTGGCTTGAGAATACGGTTTCCTGTAGGACTTGTCACTTTTAACAGTCGCACTCTCTTTGTCTGCATCATTTGACTCCGGCTTCTCTTCACCGGGACTGGTAAACTGACCACCGCTGCCACTCGGTGACTCCTCCGCAGGTCCTGACACTTCTGTACCTCGATTCGATCCCCTCTGTCGCGAGTTTTCTTTATCTCCTCCACTAGGCTGTCTATTTCCTAGACCGTGATTAATCTCCTCAATAAACGGAGCCACCTTATACTCGTCATTAGACGTTACTGTTATTTTTGCTCCAGTTTTTGTGTCCACCTGTAAATTACTGTTTACTTTGAATGCCTGATCTCCATTAGCAGACGGTTCAACACCCAAATCTGGCATATAAGGCCTCTGTCTTCTCTTATGACCTCTTCTTCTGTGTGGTCGTTCATTGTCGTTTATTGCTTCTCCTCTCCAGTGATGGTCGTCGCTTTCTGCCGTCTTTTGTGGTTTTCTTTGGCGCGGTCTTTCGTTTTCTGGGCCATCGTAAGCAACCTGGATTCCTCCTTCCATGCTGAATCTTACTCCGTCTTGAGCTGGTCCACTTGGCTCTGATGGGGCGATTCCTCCGTCGACGGCACTCGGAGGCGGTAAGTGTGGTCGTCGTTTCCGTTTTCGTCCAGGTCTTCTTCTTCTTGGAGGATCAGGTTGTGACTCTTCTGGTTTCCATGAATCGGAGAGATCAGGAGTTTTAGTATCAGCAGTGTCGGACGCTCCCACCGCTCGCCATGCCTGAAAATAAAGTAGGATGTAAAATATTAGAAACATTTTTCTAGTAGATATAATTGATAATAACAATGATGATTTGACATTGTAATTGAATGTCTTTTACCTATTTTTAGGGAATAGGTATGTACAATTTTATTTTTCGAGACTTCTACTTTCGGGGTTTTGGCATTTTTAGTATTTTGGGAGACACAACTAAATTGATTTCCTCGTAGTTTTGTTTCAATAGGAAATTAACAATTGATTTTATTGACAACTTGTTTAATGACCTGCACTATCCACACCTCCTCCTTGCTGGATCATGTGTGAGTATGCTCAGGGAGTCCTTGATTGTTATGAGTAGAGTAGAGGGGCTTTCGTATGGGCTTGAATCACATGGTTGTTTAGCAGTAAATGTGAAGTAAACACGGGAATTGAAATTTGATACCGCTGCACAGTTATATCTATTAATTTATAATTAACACAATAACATAAGGTGTAGTACATTTTATAAAGATCGGACAATTAATTATACTATACACGTGGTATGCATCGTAAGGCATAAAGCCCACCAAAGCGGCGCTCGGTGCGCTCTATACGAAGTAGGCCCCCTCCCACCCGCGCATTACCCTACACCTATGTAATAAGGGGCTCAAGGAGCACAAAATAATTATTATTATCAGCGTCTCTCATAACAAAGCAATAAAAATATTATTAAATTTCTCAGGGCTTGTAATTAATATTCACGATGACATCATTCTACAAGCGAAATATCGGACACGCAATAACTAAACAAAGAGTTCACTGTTATTAAATAATGCCTTCTCGCCCGTCTATCGACGACGCTTCCAGGAGCGTGATTTTGTTTGCCGTGTTCAATGAATGGACTACGTTGTATTTTCGTTAATTCGTGCCGCTGAGAAGCCACACAACGATGACTCACGGGGCGGGCGGGCACAATGCGTCGTCAAATCCAGTGCGCGCTGGCGTATTTGATTACGTTGTATTTTCGATGATTCACATAGAATATGCGCGAGCGCCCCGCAAGCCCGCTTTAGTAGACTTTATGCATAAGGTGTTGTTAAGAAGGCATTCAGTTTTCGGGCTTACACGTTAATTATTTATTTGATAGTATTGTTGATTATTTAAAAAAAAACCGGGTTACTTTGCACCTACACTCTTGCGAGGAGTCAGAATATATTTCGATTTTGTATTATAATTATTATCTATCCGGTACTGACTTTGGTTATTATGAAGTTTAGGTTTTTGATGGGGAATTTAGGCATTAATAATAGGATAGGATAGATTCGGTATTAGTACCTACCTACCTCTAAAAAATGTATCAAAGCTGTTTTTAAAATTGATATAACTTCTCGACTATCGACGATAAGCAGTCGAACTAGATGCCAGTCTCGTAATAAAACCATACAAACATCAATATCCATACACGGCGAAAAGAAAGATTTCTCCTTGTTCTTCGATGATAATCAGTCACTAGCAGAAATCGGTCAGTTATATTATTATACCAGTGGCTCTCAATAATGGTCGGGCAATCATTTCACCTGTGCCGTTACCGCAGTAATTAACCTATAACTGTTTTTTGTGTATTTCAACATTACCATTTAAAATGATTGTGTAGTTACTGAAAAAATATTATCGTTCAGTATCTAGGCATTGGATATACTGGGTCTAGGACGATTCGGCGCCGAGACAACTGGGCGCCACGCAATCAAATGATATTCGAAAATAATAGGCGTTCGTAAAATTATAGGTACTTTTAAAATATATATTTAATATTATTGTTTATATTTAAATTATATATCTACTTAATTATTTAAATATGTGACGTAAATAATGATTTAATTGTGCATATGTTTAAGTTCCAACGAGAAGAGAGTTCTTTTATTTTACCACGTTTTTATTAGCTCGTATTCTTGTTTGTCCGGTGGTTGTTTATCCAGTACAAATCTTGCAATCGATTTTTAACTAACTTTACGACTAGCTAGGACATTTGAAAAATACTTTTAGCCATCTTTAAACAGAATTGAATTCATTTTCAGTTAATTCTGTTTTGTATGGAAAGTTATTTCAGAAAAATCCGTAAAAAGTAAAAGACTATTATTGGTTGCTAAGGAGGTGGTCCTAGCAACTATATTATTAATATATACGTGCGTTACTATGGAAATCAAAATGACATTTCAGTATTCTATATTTGTTTGTTGTTTATTTACTTCATATCAAGTACAAGTTTGAGATGATAATTCAACAGAAAATTTAAAAACGTTGTATATAAAAAGTTCTTTTTATCTTGTAACTATGTATATAATAAAGCCTCAGGCGTGATAATTCTCAATGCGCAATAAAAAAACATTATGTTGAGAGCAAAATCGTTAAAACTACTAAGTAGTAAATAGAAACTATAAAATTCCTCGTCTACTTTCTGTAAAAAACGTCTATTTATTTCATTCGACAGTGCGGCGGCCAATTGTCCTGGCGCCCAATTATCCCATTCCCGATATACTTACCTAGATATCGAATAAATATTTATTGACTTCTCACAGCTCAATATTTATTTTTCTAAAATAATAGTTATATATTGGTACTTATGAGGGAATACATATTCTTGACACATGTTTAAGCTTATCACATATTCTTCCACACTCGAGATCGGCTGCCTGTTTCTCCACACCCGTTAGGTATTTCACTTCCCATTATTTATGAGTTCCCTGGGGATAACATAAGATATTATTAAGTATTTATCACCTTGATGAAAGTTTACGCACCGACGTGTGACATGATTCGCCCACATTGTGAGCATGTTGAGGACCGGTTTACGTCGCGAAAGCTGAGATCGTCGGCCGGGAAACCAGTAAGATTTTCTCGCATTCTACGAGTTGATACCTATCTGTCATCCGTTGACCGGTTCATGGCAATGATATTGACTTAATAATTTATAAATTGCTCACTTCACGTAAGTGTAGCATAATAATATATTTTTTATACATATTGAAATTCATTCAAGATTTAAAACATCGATTAAACAAAGATTGACGACAGTGCTGCGTCTTTTACAGCCATTTTCCTTGCACTATGTCATATATTATAAACAGATATTTTTTCTCACAAGTTTATGAAAACGTCTTTGTTTATTCTCCTTTACTCTATCGTAATTTTTAATGTTTATTTGAGTTCTACAACATAATTAAGCCCTGTCTACATTCGGGTATTTTACTGTCTGCATTGGGGTACCTAAGATTTTTCTGTAAAAAAATAATACGTATATTACAGAATCATTATATTGTGCCTTATTGCAGCGTTTCTCATTCGGTGGGTAGGCACCGATATATTGTTATTTCTTGCTGATTGAATGTGTAAATTATTAATTGTTGGAATAATTAATCGATTGTTTTGGGTAGGTGTGTAAGTATTTCCGAAAAACGACACACGCACATAGCGGTTGTGATGGAGAATTCTCGAGAAATAATCAGAAATGGTCAATCCCGAAAAATACCGGTCCGCTAACTAACTAATAGTGAAATAGATCGCGGCTATGGCAAGTTTGTAAAACACTGCTTTATTGTTGATAATAAAAGCAATGTTATTTAAATCAAATTTTAATTATGTATACTAAAAAAATAATCGAGAAGAACTAGCGGGCTATTATTATGTACATAGGCTATTAAATAGTTTATTTCTCGAACTGGTATAATGTAATTAAATATATTAGATAATATTTGTAATGCAACATTTCTTAACGCTATTTATTGCGTAAACGCGCTGAATTGTTATTAAAATCATTTCATTGATAATAAAGTGGAAACAATAAAAGATTTTAAACGTTTATTCAAATTGAAAATGTGCTTTTAACAACCATTTCCTGCATTGCTTAAAAATCGATTTATTTTAAATTCATGCAGCTGCCTGTTGTTTTTATTTAGGGATTGCAACACCGGATTAAAAAGAGGATGCCGGTGATTTTGTTTAATATCTGACCTATAGACTACAGAGGGGCACTTATACGCAAGTATTATAGGCGTTGTAATGTATTGTTCCTAATGTCTAAATACGTCTGTGCGTACTGTATGGTATTCCCTACAATATATTTTTAACGTGAATTGATCTTAAATAATCAATAAATTAGTTTTTTTTTTAATTAGCAATGAAAAAATGTTTTAGTGACTGATTGATATAAGGCGTCCATCTTTCAAATTGTACTTAATTCATTGCCCACTGAAGAAGGAAGCCGATACATTAGAGTCATTACACGACTGGTCCTACTTTTCACCCCTCCCGCTGTCTATGGATGACCTGTCATTGCCTGGCATTGTCTATAGAGTGCTCATACTGACACGTCTGTTGTGTTCACTTGTCAGAGTATTCTTAATTTCAGATTTCTTTCAGATTATTTTAACGTATCTTGGAGACCTTGGAGTTCATCTGATTTAGTGGTTATGTGTTATTAATAATTGGAAGTGACGATCAAAGTAAGTAAACTTCTTATGTGTATAATAATATCATAATATAATACAGTAGGACGTTTATCAATGTGAAAGTCGATTCTAAACGACAATAACTAATAACTTATTTATACTCTTCAGTCATTATAGAATACCAAACTCTGCTTGCAAGTACCTACGTTATCAATAAATAGTATGGCAGTGGACCACTCGTTGCTCGTGCAAAAAGTTATGCTCAGGCTTTATTAATCTAAAGATGGCGGTGACTTCATGTCATTGCATTAAAAAAACGCCACACTTCGACTGTTCTCTTGTACCTCTAAAACATGAACACGTTATTAATTTTACTCTTAATTTTTAGTGTTAAATCAAAGTTAATAGTTTAATTAAACACTCACGTACTTGCCTATTTATTATAATTGCAATACTATTATAAAACACGTAATGTTATTATATATAAATAATCGGCAATGAAAATGGATCTCAGAAAAATAGCTACGCTAGTAAAACAAAAAATGTAAGTATCTAAGAAAGAAGAATGCATAATTATTTTATGATGTAAACGAAGTAGGGTTTCCGTCCTTTTCTGAAACAATTCAAGGACAATTGTAAAATAAGAAGGATTCGTGTGTTTCTGTTTTTTTTCCAGCCAAAATAAAAACTATCATATTTTTTTATTTTTAAAATTTAAATTTCGTGGTGTAACTAATATTTTTTTCATACTATGATTTTTCTCATGTTGTCGGCTAGAAGTATATTTACTGTTGTTAAATCTCAAACGTTAAAAAAATTGGCTAGGTAGACTTTAAAATTTTGGGACTTTGTGCGCCCGGTTGAGGTTCGCCGGGATCCGGGTCAGAATTTTTTTCCGGTACGGTTGGCAACCCTAAAACGAATATGAAAAAATATCGTGTCGCATAGATACCTACATCATGGGCCCCACATCTTGAAGCGGGCCCCCAGGCTAGGATCTTTGGCGGGCCCTCCTACCTATCGCTAAGTACAGTAGCGTTTTCCAAATGCTGTAGCGGTAAAATTAATGTGTTGGCATATTTAATGTTTTATTGTATATTTTAATATATCCATTTGAATTATGGAGATGTCGAGTATTATACACAATTTAAAATAGTATCCTAAAACCACATAATTTAAAGTAGATAATAATATTGTTGAAGGAAAATATCTTAATAATAGCTTTAATAATTGAAGAAAATAGAATTTTTTTACTATTAAAGTAAATTTATGATGTGTGTTTATCTCACTTATCTGGTCGACGCACCCCTCCTGAGCCCGGGCCCCTAGGCTAGAGCCCTGTTAGCCCCCCCCCCCCCTTATGGGGACCATGACCTTTTTTAGGTCCTAATTTTTTATATTTTTATTAAATTAAATACTTAGATATCTACCAATTAGGTATGTCACGATTAATATACCAATATTTAAATCTCTAACAGAAATAATATGTCGGTAGGTACTAATAATTTAACAAAATTATCCTAAATGCTGAAATTATAATTTATATTACGTTTGTTTTGTAACATTTTCTCTTCCTAGTTATTGAAGCACGAAATATGAAAATAGGTAATGTTATGAAGCGAGATTTTTCCATGTGAAAATAAGAAAAAAAACTCTATTGTGTTGAAGTATTGCGCGAATTTATTGTCTGCGAGCCGTTTGTTACGCTGCGTGCATTTTTATCGAATATCCGCCATTACGAAAAACGTTTAAAACCGTATCTTAGATATTAAAACAATGCCCGAAGTGCTCGAACGCAATTACATAAGTAAAAACTCATTTATTTCTTCTTAAAATCGACACGACTTCGTGGCTCTAGCGTTGAATGCACGAATGTTATGCGTTAAGCGATGTTTTCATTCGGGTGAGATAAAACTGAGCAATTTGTGTACCAATTAATAATAATTATTGTAACATTAATTTTGATAGGCTTGACAATGCCGAAAGATGGCAGCTATAGTCCAGGCTCCCATAGACTTTTCGTATACATAATATGCGGAACGCATTCTGACAATTAATCTAGGTTCTATGGGTCACAAAGATATATTATAATATCGATGTTGCCAGCAAATATTAGTGGTAAAGTTTTTTATCGAGGGGAAAAAATAATAAAAACAAACCAAAAATTGTTCAGAGTTCTTCAATAAAAATAAGACCGATAATTTTTACCATGCCATCAGCACGGTCGCAGGACGGTTTGTCCCCTTTGGAAAAATGAAAATAGTCAGTAGTACAATGTGTTCAAAATTATCGATTCTTGGGATCATTCTTGGATTCGATTGCCTAATTTAGTAGTACCTATGTGTATATAATCACTCAATTTGATTTTTCATACCACATCTATAAATATGATGTGTATAGTATTAGTTTTAGTAATCTATAAATACTTCGATGTAATCTATGGAGTACATAATATTTCAGTCGTAATTCATGCGTTTAAAATATATAAAAACCAATATGTGCCGAGTGCTTTGTTTCCACAATATTTGCTTAGAAGCAAATTGCAAACGAATTGATAATAGTTTGCGGAAATACTAATAATATACTGCGATACCGTCACTAGAGACACAAATAAAGTGTGCCTGCGCTCACGTGCCATAATAGGTGGGCGCGTATGCCTATTTATTTTGTTTTTTCAATATTGTTGATTTCGGGTTTCTGTCGTTTGTGTTTGTTTATATTTCAATTACGTATAATTCGTGACATCCTAGATTTATATTGACTGAACTTTTGCTTATTAGCTTGAGCAAGTTAAATAACTGCGCGGCCTACTTGAAGAAATTTGTCATCCCTATAGTCTGTTATGGGAAGTAAAGTAATACTATAATTAAATCATGTAAGTCATCACTTACATTTTACATGTAGTTTCAATTAAGCATTTAAACTAAATATTAAAGACAAACTTTCTTTTGTGCAAATTGAGTTTTACATATTATTAAAGTGAAGTTAAAAAAATTACTAAGGCTAATGATGTGGGAAAATGAAATGGGTTCCGATTGGTGTTTCAAGCATACGAAGGGACCTTATTTTGATAAAAAAATTCATGTATACTTATTAAAGTGAAATTTAATTAAAGTAAATTTGTAATATGTCAGTAAGTAACATCAGTTTATTTACAAAAAAAAAATCAGTGCTGCCAACTATGGCAAATATAATATTATCCAACGCGACTGCTTACTAATACAAAATTTCAAAGTACATTTTCGTATAAATTTGACACATGCGTGGTTTGATAATATTATATGAACGCATATCGCTGTCTATTTATTCTAATAGCTTATTAATAATATTATAATTACCTACAGAAAATAAGAAAAAAATGATTTTCAAATATACCCACATCTGTTCTAAAATTGATTGAAAAGCAAGAACCCGATACACATTCATTAGCCATATAATAATAATTCTCAGTTACGCCTAAAACATAAACAAAAAATATGACCGAGTAACCCTAACAAGGTCACTTTCGTTCTCTATGGTTTAATCTTAATCTTGCAATAACAAACGCAGTCGATCGCTTAGTGCGCCAATCTCTAAACCGGAACGGGATTTTTTGGCGGCAATTATAATATTATTACCGCTCGATCGAATCAATTTGAATTCATAGAACGTATGGAATCATTAGTGATGCTATTGTTTTGAAATTTGAATGGAATTCAAAATAATTGAATAACTCGATTTGAATTCGAATCGCGTGAATACTGGAGCGAAAGGAACATAGAGAAACGAGAAGTTGCTATAAAAAAATATTATATTATGTGTACAGCCGCTATAAATTAGTGTTATAAAAAATCATGAATTCCATTAATAATGGCGTTTAGACACGCTTTTGTCATGTATTTTTCGTATTAATTTTCGAAAGAATGAAAACTGGGAAAATTATATGTAGATTATTATAGTCATATAGGTATCTACTATGTATATATGTGTCGGCTACTTATTGTTTTTAGTCATTACGTACGTGTATTATTTATATTAGTATGTAGGTATGTTTATTGTTCGCGCATTTCAATAATCTTTAGCGGAGCGAAGATGACAGTCACCCAGATGGATTCATCAAGCCTGCGCCACGAAATTGTCCGCTAATATGAATGAAATGATTGAATAAATATACATCCATTTCGACTTGAAACGCCAAGTAGCCAACATACCCGTCAGTAGTGAAGTGTGGAGGTAGGTCTGACATACATAGTGCACACTTAACTTTGTCAGTCATACTTATTTGTTAATTGAACTAAGAATACAAATCGAGGACTTGGTGTCAAACAACACTATCTACAAAAGTGCAACTTTACAGGAGAGCCAAAAATCGTTATTTTAGATTCTTGTAACTTAACAAGGGGAATGTTTATTTTAAACCTAATGTTAATATTTTATAATTTATTGTGTATTGTACATTTATCTTGCTTATGATGATGTTAAAATTTATAGGGATAGTTTTAAAAAAATATGAAAACAAGGGTAACTTATGTAATTAGCGTTAAACTTTACTGACGATTTAATAAGAAATTAGAAAAGATTGACATAACGTTGTTTGACTATCATGTAGCCGAAAATGTAAAATAACGTTATCTCAAAAAAAAAAAAAAACACTTTTTTGTAGATAACGTTGTCTGACTTTAAGCACTCGAAATTGCAGATGGTGTTGGTTAGTTTATAAATATCAATTAAACCCTGCCTAAATCAAACCATAATAGTTTAGGTGTATTTTGGACGATCCGACTAAAACACTTTTTCAGTCATACTTATTTTTGAATTAAGAATACTTACATATTATTTATTACATATGGTGTTGATTGTCTATAAATTATCTAAAATTATACATGATTTAATGGCATAATTTTAGATATTTTATAGATAGACTAATATATTTTGACTATTATATATTATAACGTGGTTTACGCAGGGTTTATTTGAATTTCAAAAGTATTTCATCAAGAAAAAGTTTAGCATGCACTATTTATGACAGCCTATATCCACCCTTCGCCACTGCTACCCGTACTAATGTATAAAATGAAAATATTGCCAAATCAGCATAGACCCGATAAATAATGTAGGTACTCAGCAAAATGCCATTAATTTACATTATAAGTGGTATATAATAATGATATGTACTAGATCAATGTTTCTTAACCTTTTTACATTCGCGGACCATAAAAAAATCAACAAATGTTTTGCGGACCATCAACATTGAATAAAAGAATAAATATTTATATTTACACTATTTTTGAAAGAATTGTCGAAATATAATACAACCCCTCTTCAAATGTTGGGTTTTTAGGTTACTATTTTTGAACTGCAGAAAATTTTTGCGGCCCACCCAAAAATCTTTGTGGACCACCGGTTAAAAAGCTATGTATTATAGTACCCACCCGTCAGTAGTGAAGGGTGGGGTGGGTTATTATGATCCGACATAAATAGTGAACACTAAACTGTGTCAGTCATACTTATTTGTTTTTATTAAACTAAGAATAGGTACTAATTTTAGATGGTGTTGGTTAGTTTTTTTAAAAACATTAAACCCTACCTAACCAAACCTAACCTAACCTAACCGTAATAGTTTATGTATGTTTTGGGCGATCCGACAAAAATAGTACACAGTTTTTCAGTCATATTTTTCTCATTGAATTAACAATACATAATATTAGAGATGGTGTTGATTATCTATAAATTAAATATCTAAAATTATATATTATTATGATTTAATGGCATAATTTAAAATATTTTTTAATTGATTAATTTTTTTTTGACAATTATCTATTATGGCGTGGATTGCGCAGGGTTTAATTGAATTTCAAAATTAGTTCAATGAAATCAAATTCGTATGACTGACAAAGTTTAGTGTGCACTACTTATGTCGGATCTTAACAGCCTTTCTCCACTCTTCGCCTCTGCTACCCGTACCAGAATGTATAAAAAGAAAACATTGTCAAATCAGCATAGACCCGATAAATGTAGGTACACAAAAAAATGCCAGAAGTTCACATTATAAGTGGCCTATAATAATGGTATGTACTAGATCACAGCTGTCAAATTAAGTGCTTACTCGATTTTTTCTGGGTAATCACTATGTCTCAAGCTATTACTTAGCCAAACAATGGATCTTCATTATAAAGTAAATGCTTTGTCGATTATTAATTATTTAGAAGTGGTTTTTTCGCTTACTACTTTCACATGTTTACTCTCCCGATTATGAATTAAAAAATGACAGATGAGTGACGGATTAATATAACTCAATGTTTCTACAATTCAATGTTTCAATCGTAAATAGTTATTTTTTTACCATCTTGTATTTTTAAATAATCCCAATGTATACTTTTATAATTTTTACAATTTATAATTACACATACCGAGATTTATATGTATCATGTTAATTAATCGGTTTTTGCAAGTCATTTTTTTCGTATGCTTTTGGCGGGTCTTGGATGTTACAGCTGACCATTACATATTATTGTGTGGAAGTGTAAATATAATGTAGACGTTTTGTTTTTTAGTTATTAACATTTTTTTTTAAATAATCGTCCCATATGCATATTATGTTATGGTTTATATTTCAAGACTTCTCAAATTGTATTAAAACCGTCAAACAAACACATAAATGAAGAATATAGATAAAAAATACACCCTTCATTTACTCTGTATTAGATGTGAGAATATTCACTAACCGGTGTGCTCTTAACTTTTCAGACACATATCTTTAAAAAATATGAATATTTCCCATAATAGTCACACCATTGCAACTAGGAATTCCAATCCCGGGATCCCGAGCTATTTTCGATACCTATGAATCCCGGGATTGATTTTTTTTATCATTTTTTATGGAAAATAAAATAAAAACGAAAATATAACAGAAAAAAATACTTTTAATAACAAATAACTACATTAGAAATAAACTGAGTTTGAATGAAGTTTGATTTATACCCATGTGTAAGTTGCCGATTCATTTTATTTTTTCACATAAATTAATAAAAATGAGAGAGATTGGAAAAAAACAATGCTTCGCACTATTAACAAAGTAATTCCACCATGATCTCATACGTTTTACGGCAGTTTCATATTTGGCTGACTAATTAGATTTATGAAGCGGAAAGGCCATAAGTACACCATGATTTGTTTTACTATTTTAAATCTCGCTAACACATTCATTAAGTCTTTACTATCAGAAACAGCAATCTCATATTAAATTCACATTATTATTTATATTACAATATTATTTACTCCATTAAACTTATGTATTTCCAAGATTGAACGTATACAATATTAACAATAAATTTCTTAAATAGTATAAATTATACTAGATTTATTTTTGACCGATTTTATCAATGTTATTTGTAAATATAAAAATTTTATATCAACAATGGAAAAAATGCCAATCCCGGGATTGTCAAATTGTAATCCCGAAATCCCGGGATCAGAATTTTGGCTCGGGATTGGATTCCCTAATTGCAATAAACGTTAACATCTCTTGGTATATAACACATGTTACATATATTTAGTCTCTAAGCGCTAGGTCAACTTGCTAATATGTCAACTTTGTAGAACGGTAATACACAGTAAGTATGTTAAATAGTCATCAAACATATAAATCAAACCCCAATAAATTGGTTTATCTTCTCGTGTTGTTATAGTTATTGAAGTTACATCAAAATATATACTTATAAATATAAGGAACATAAAAATAATGGGAAATATAATTATTCTGGGTGAGACTGACACAAAATTCAATTCCTAGGTGTTGAAAAATATAGAATAAACTTAAACACACGAAGAATATACCTATATTTTTTATTAGTTACGTTTGTATCAAAATATACATAAGTACATTAAAATTTGTCACGTAATATAACGTCAATATTGGTAATATTTGAGGACATTCGGCGCTCTTTGTGTTTCTTGCGTTGTATAATAAAGTAATAAACCGTGTATGACTTCAAAGCCTTGGTACATAGCGACTGGCTTTCATATTTTTATTGTATTAATATGTTCTGTGAGAAATGTCAATGAGGTTTTTTTTCCTTTGCCGATCGAGACATTATTGGGCACAATCATTGTATTGATTTACCTTTAGCTTACCGATGGATGTAAAATTTCATTTGCTGCAGAGCGCTCCAATTAATGTGCTGACACCTCATTGGCTCCGATTGCCTTACGAAATGTCAAAAACCATGCGAACTCAGTTATAGTCTGATACGAGAAACATATAAGATAAGAGAATAAATAAATATAAGAGAAATAAGTACTTTAGTTTCAGAATAGTTAAATACTTAAATATATGCAAAATAAATGAGTTGGTTTTTCGTTTCATTGTTTGGCGATATGAAATTGCTTGTTAATACAAAGATACAATCATTATTAATACAATGAATCATTACAATATCTCTCACGTTACCGGAGTAGAGCTACAATTTCTCACAATTTTATAGAAGCTTGAGAGTGTCAATAACTCACTCTTATTGACTACTGACTATGCTGCAAATCTTTCTCTTGATAAAATATGACAGCCGTCATTAAAAAATAAAAATTCGTATAGGTGCAAAATGAAGGTCAATGTTTACAATTGAAGAGTATTGATATTGTGAACTTGGAAATTTCCGAACGGAGAAAGTGACCGAAAGTGGATTCGGCGATCGCGTCTCTCTTTCGCTCGCATGCGTGAACGCGCGCCCATACGTGCCCGAATTTATTTATTTATTGTTAATTTATTTTATGGCAATATTATTTACTGCCGCATCGGAGTTTTCCAATTTCGGGAAAGCTAAATTTGCTAAAGTATTTATTCTTAATGTTGATGTATGATTTCACTATTACCATTATTGTTTATGAATACAATTGTTTTGAATGGTAGAGTAGAGTGATAGACAGACAGACGTATTGAAGCTTAGACTATAGATACATCTAGACGCCACCCAATGCATTGCTAAATGATGCTGCGTGCCGTGTGGGCGAGCGAACACATTCGTATAGAAATGTTTGAGACCATTGACCATTTCGCTAGTGCTCGCCCAAAGCGCTCGCACTAGACGCTCAGGATTAAAATATTAATTTCTATTTTTTTACGTTATATAGTATTTTTAAGCGGTCAAAATGCAACCATTAGGTAAAGATATCCATAATTTAAGTTATTTTAAAGAAACACTAGGTCACTGATATTAAAATATATAATAAAATACAAATAAATTATCGCGAACATGTATCAACTTACCTATGAAACGTAATACCATCTTCTTGCTTATCAGTATGCCTACCACATTTTAATAAAACACACAGAACCATATTTTCTACTTAATTAACTAAAAATATTTACCACTGACTTTATGTTTAACACAAAAAATAGCAATTTTAGCAACACGCGCTCGCAGGTTATTGACGCTTAGTTAAGCAACAAACTAAGATTTGGCGGCGAAACCATATCAAATCATCTCACACATCTGTATACCTTTTATCTTACTCGTGACGCAGAGATTATAAGGGTGCCGAATACTTTCTCACTCGCACTTATGCATAATTTTTGTTCAGACCTTGTATTGAAGCTTCTTTAAATTTACATTAGTTTAATTGTGTTTGTGTTTAATAACATAGCAAATTATATTTTTTTTGTAAACTTTTGCACCTACATAAAAGTACGTGCATTAACATTTATTTGATACTGAAATCACGTAGGTACATACCTGCAAAAATTGCTATACACATATTATAAGTAGTTTGGACAGTTCACATCGTAAAAAATATGCGTCTTAATTTAAAGACTTACTTCACAATATCGCGCGTCGCTACTTCCTATGAAAAAGTTGAAAAAAAACATTGTTTATTTGTTTGCAGGCAGATTATTACGTCAACATGTCCACGCTTGCTTGCCAATCCATTTGTATAATATAGTATTTTTCATCCTCCGCGAAATTTAAAAAAGGTGCATTTGTATAAAAACATATTACATATTATTATTATGGCAATGTTTGTCAACCGTTTTATACATTTTTTTGTACGTTATTTATTTATTTGCCGGTAAATGTATGTAGGTTTGCATTAGGTATGCTTTACGACAAATCAATATCATCTTTTTTGTAATTGTTTATCTAATTTAAGTTAACCTAACACTATGTAAAAGGTTTGCAGCACTGGCGAATAAATTTTAGGGCACAGAGTGTGATACTTGCTACATATGAATCTGAAAATCCAAATGCTCTGCTAACCACTTATTTTCGATGTATTCATTAAAAAAAAAATACCTCACCGCAATGTGTAAACACGAAGTAGGTAGAGAAAGGCAAATAACCAATAATGTTTCCATCGTACCTTCATTAAAAAACAGATTTTTTTACGCTTCAATGAAAACTGAAATCAATTATTGCATATCAAAATAATTATTCTGTGCTAAATATCTGTTTAGTTACAATCAGGTAAGAATTCCTACATAACGCAACTCAAAATACATACACATTATATTACGCAATGCCCTCTTTGTATAGATAATAAGCCGTTTTTTAATTAACTACAATATTCGTATCTAATTATTCAGTTAATAGCCCGTTCAACGGCAGTGTGCTGTTAGATTCGAATCTTTTCGGTAAAAATTCAATTTAAATATTTTATTACTAAGTTAAAATTTGTTTTTTTTCCTTATCGGAATATCCTGCATCCGGCCCTGTGATGGATTAGATTCTAAATCAGGGGTGGGCAAACTTTTTGGATGGAGGGCCAAATTCAAGAATTCAAAATGAGCGGCGGGCCGCAAGTAAAATACCATTTTTAGATATACACTATTTATTATCACGAAAAATAAACATTACAAAAAAATTAAGAAGAATGAAACTGTTGTACATTTTTGAACATTTTTTTAAATTCAGGTGTTAATTTTGTAGTTGATATTCTCAAAACTGCATGTAAATGGGCATCGGAGATATTTTGATCGTAAAGAATTTTTATTGAGGTTCATGATCGAAAATGTTTGTTCACATATATAGATTAATCCAAAAATAACGAACATTTTTCTTGTATAATCTTTAAGTTGGTCGAATTTGTCTGAATTAAAGGCATTGTAAAATTTGGAGATTTCTTCACGACGATGCAATTCTCTTAAATCAGTGTCACACTACAGATCAATAATCTCAAGCTGTAGCTCTGTCGGTACACTATCAATATCTATTGAAATCGATGTTCAACGTAGAAAATAGTGGTTACATAGTGTGAGACGAGACGCAAGGAAGACGTACTGAGATAATACATTTACGAAACAACAAATTCTTCAAATTTTAATCTATTATCAATATTTTTTATAAAATTATAAAAAAAGTTATTCGTAATCAAAAGTACAATTAATGATGGCGGGCCGCAAAAAAATACCCGGCGGGCCGCAGTTTGCCCTCCCCTGTTCTAAATGAAGACTTTTATGTTGATTTTTCTGAATTCGAATAATGTCTGCATTTAACATGAGTTATATATTAATAAACGTATTATTTAATACGTTTTAATAAATTAAGGTCATTTTGGCGTAAGTAATTTATTATTACCTGATCCAGTACGATAATAACGGTATTTTTTTTTTAAATATTAATTCTGTTTTTGCGTATTTGCATTGATCATAATAAATTTAGCCCTAGATGTATAGAACGACAGGTTACGTTAAATCGAAATTACGTCGATTTGACATTGTTATAGAACGGCATATTATTAAAATTGAATATGTACCTAATGATGAAGTATTTTTTTGTATATTACTTTAAATAACTAATTCTTGCTTTATATTCAATAACGCATTGCAGATACGGTATCTATACTAAGTAAGACAAGTATTATAAGGTATTATTAAGGATTAGGTGGCCATTCGATATAATTAGCATGCTATTTAAATGTGGTAATTAAAAAGTAATTATCTAGTCAGCAGTCAATCTGTTTTAACATAGCAATAAAATCAGTACCTATTCTATATAAATTTAATATAAATGATAAATATAAAACGCCTTTAATACTGTTAGTCTTTCGTGTTTACGAATTGAATCGATACTGAATATATGTAGTTGCCTTTTGTCTGACATAAATAAACGACATTCATAACTATTTATTTAATTTCTCGTTAAGGGCGGACGTACTCAGCGTGGGTCAAAATGGAGCTTTTTTTCTATTTTTAACGCATGATCCTGGACATTCCTTAAACGTTGTAGATAATCTATTTATATAATTTTGAAGCCTTATTATCCTTTATATTTATGTTAAACATTTGATGACTGCATACAGTATTTTTATTACATAAAATAGTATTCTTTTAAACCTCTCGCTCTAATGTTTTAGAATATAGTCATATTTCAGTACATAAATGTGCAGTGGAGTTAAGATTTTTTACATTTATTAATTTTTGAACGCCTTTATAAAACCATCAGTATAATTTATGATGACATTATTATAGTGAAATATTTACGATAAAAAATTATATTGATAATCTCTGTGATCTCAAATTTGACAAGAATTGGGCATTTTATTATTCAAAAAATGGGCAAGATTAACAGATTTGAAGATAATTCTAAAGATACTAATTATAAGCTATGTATTTGACTATTCAAGTGTGATAAACATCCTACGAATAATGATTGCTTTGTAATAATTATTGACCTAAGAATAAGGTAGTGTTTTTTTGAAATACGCCATTTCTTTTGTCATTCCCCAATAGTTAAGTTACAACATACGGCCGTAGCCATAAATTGACAAACTATAATTAAAGTAGGGAGTAAAATGATGTTAACGTGCGTGTTTGAACATGTACCTAACCGATTTTTTTTTTATGCTCTTTAAAATGACAAAATGTCAGATTTTTCAAGTTATCGTACAGACGTTACTAATATATTTCGTTGTTGGTGCTATATGATTAATTATTACTGATATAGTGGAATAACTTAACATTTAAATTGCGCAGATTGCAATTTCTTCTACTGCGCAAGAATATTATAATTATTATTGTTACCGTTATTATTTCTGACTGCTCTTACATGAAACCTATTCCATCGTTTTCGCTCGCTCGGCTTCGCTCTAACTACGTCATATTTTCTGCCATAGGTAGGTACTATCGTATTTGGATATTTTAATCAATATTATAAATATTTCAAATGGTAAAAGCTTTTTGGTTGTTTTTTGCGTGAATACTCGTCTTGAATAACTGCTTCAACAACACAAACATGGACCACCAAACCAACCCGCCCCGCACCACACTCGGTCTTAATCGAGCATATCACGATGCCCTACGTTTGAATGTGTGGCATCAGCAGTTGTTTTTGCCTGGTAATGTCTCACGAGCAGATACCCGAGTCAGCTTTGACTGAGTTTACTGAGTTGACTTTAATACAAAAGGCACGGAGAACTGACAAAAATTAAAAGGAATTTAATTCTTAATAATAATAATTACAAGATAAAAAGAACTTTTTACATACAACGTTTTTAAATTTTCTGTTGAATCATATAAACTTGACTTGACTAGCTTAAACGATCAAAAAAAATTGTATTTGATAGAAATAATACTAAAATGTCATTTTGACACTCATTGATTTCCATAGTAACGCACGTATATGTTAATAATTTAGTTGTTAGGACCCTAGCAACCAATAATAGTGGATTGGATTACGGATTTCTTCCGAAATAACTTTTCATAAAAAAACGAATTAACTGAAAATGAATTTAATTCTACTTCAAAATGGCTAAAAGTATTTAAAAAATGCATTGGCATCGTGTTCTGATATATTCTAAAAGTTTCAAATGTCTAGAAGAATAGTCTGGAAGTTAGTTAAAAATCGATTGCAAGATTTTTACCGGACAAACAACCACCGGACAAATAAGAATACGATCTAATAAAAACGTTGTAAAATAAAAAACAAAACTAAACCAATACGGACAAACAGAATTATGTGAAGAGACGCCCGCAGTATGACACCGCAATTTTTTTAAATGCATGAAAATAATTGACCTTTGTGTCGACTGTGTCTGACGACCCGATGTGCCCAATGGGTGATTGGACCGACTTTCCCTCTAGGAACACATTCTGGGACATTCCCAGAGGATGTGATTAGCATCCTATAATTCTCCGCCACATGGACATGTTGGTCGGGTGACAAGTAGATACAATCTCAGAGAGCTTGGCAGCCTGTCAATTGCTTCAATAACCGATAAATAGCTATTAGCGATTTTTGACATTCCATGCATCTGACTATAAGCCGATTACGGTTGTCTATTTCTTTAGCTAATGCTCGTCACCCCAATTTTTAAAGACAGTTTCCGTCTAGAGCCGACTTAGTAATACGCACTCGCTTGGTATAATATTAAATAGTAAATCTTGGCAATCATTATTTTTTTTATGAACGTAAATACTATGTATTTACGTATTAGAAATGGATGTTAATTATGTTGTAAGAAATTACAAATCGGTTATTTGAATATTTGAAGTGTATTATTAATTATATTTTATTGCAGGTGATTTAGGGTAACAACCTGTTGAACCGTGTTATTAGTGAGACTAATAGGTCACATTATTTTAACGCACTGTGCTTTATTAGTTGTAAATCATATATCAATCTTAGATAGTTACTTAGCAATCTTAAAGCAATAAACTAGCATGTGTAATATACATTATGCCGAAGCGCTGTGCCACTTACTGATCACAAAATAGCCATATCTGATCAATAATCAATGCCTAATTTATATATATATTTATATTCCTCAAATAATATAAATATATAGTATAACTTTACTATCAGTTGGGATCGCGATACACTACTACAAAGACATATTTTATAACCATAATTTAACATTTTCAAACATAAGTCTGAAATGAGCAAAAATGCCAATTTTAAAAACATTATTTTGAAGTCGACGACTGGTGAAAAAAAAAACAAGTTAAAATAACGTCGCTGTCATCCGCATTACACGAAAAAGTATGCGTTAATTAATTTATACGTGCATGGCGAAGGTTTCTTTGAGAAATTGGGAACAATTTGCAAAGGATGAATTTGATGATTTACACGACTTTAGAAGACGCTTTTGTCACCATTTGGATGACTTCGTTATCGATTAATTCGGGAAATAATACTTAAAGACATTTTCCTTGACAGCGATAAAAAAATGGATTAGACATCAACTATATGCCAACTTTAGGCAATCGTTTTCTGGTATTTAACCTGAGACACTAATTTCTTAAAAGTGCTTAAGTCAGTTTGGTTGCAGCTGAGAAATACTCTTGCTCAAAAGTTAATTGGTGTATCTGTTTTTATTTCTTTTACGTTATTTATGTACAATTTAGTTTTTGATATTGTGTTTTATAATGTATAATTTTACTTAGAGTTAAAAATGATTTTATCAATAATGCTATTTCTAAAAATTAAAATATCTATTTATTTTGCTTACATGTGACAAAATGGATACACAAAAAAGAGCACTTTCTTCACATTTTTTTCTTAGTTCTTTACATTTAGTTTAGGTTTCTTTACATTTAGTTCTTTACACACATTGACATTTAAAACTTAATTTCGTAAAAATGCGACTTAAGAGCTTTTACCCTGGAACCACAGAATTATAAATTCCAGCGTAAAGTTCCTATTAATTAACAATAATTTTAATTTTTTAATAGTCTATAATACATTTGGTTAATTCCTCATGATACCTGTAATCATGATAGTACGAGGGTGGGTCAATAAGTCCTTAGAAAAGCCGACAGGTGGCGCGACTAGTACTGTAAGCGGTTTGTTTTCATGCAGCGGCACTACCGATTCAGTATGCCGCGAAGTTTCAATCAGATTGGTCGGGTTGTTGTTTTTTATTTTCGTACATTTAAAAAAAAAATTGCTTGTTTACAAAAATGGAGAAAATTGAGTTTAGAGCTGTTATTAAACATTTTAATATAAAAGGGTTAACAGCAAAGGAAATAAAAAATGAGTTGGATTTAGTTCACGGCATATCTGCTCCTTCACTTGCAACTATTTATAACTGGTTAAATGAATTTAAACGTGGTCGTACATCAACAAAGGATGAACCACGCTCAGGACGTCCTGTAGAGGTGACTACACCAGAAATGATCAATAAAATCCACGATATGGTGTTAAGTGACCGAAGATTAAAGTCGAGTGAGATAATTGAGGTTACAGGGATCTCAAAAGGTAGCGTCATTTCTATTTTACATGACAAATTGGGCATGAAAAAAGTTTCTGCAAGATGGGTGCCGCGTTTGCTCACAGTCGACAATAAACGCAATAGGGTGGTGGCCTCTAAAGCCCTGTTGTCGCTCATGCAACGCAATCCGGATGAATTTTTTCGTCGCTTTGTGACTGTAGATGACACATGGATACACCACTATACTCCCGAGACGAAAGAACAGTCAAAGCAGTGGATTGCGAAAGGCGAACCATGTCCAAAGAAGGCGAAAACCGTAAAATCAGCTGGTAAGGTTATGGCTACTGTATTTTGGGATGCACGTGGAATTATTTTCGTTGACTATTTGGAAAAAGGAAAAACAATAACAGGGGATTATTATGCATCTTTATTGGACCAGCTAAAAAACGAAATTGAAGAAAAACGGCCTCATTTAAACAGGAAAAAAATCCTCTTTCATCAGGACAATGCCCGTGTTCACACATGTTTACGATCAATGGCTAAAATTGAAGAATTGAAGTTCGAATTGGTCGACCACCCACCGTATTCGCCAGATTTAGCCCCCAGTGACTTTTTCCTTTTCCCAAACTTAAAAAAATGGCTAAGTGGACAAAGTTTTTTTTCAAATGAAGAAGTCATCGATCGGACAAATGCTTATTCTGAGGACCTTCCGAAAACTTATTTTTCTGACGGTTTAAAAAAAATTGAGAAACGTCTAACCAAGTGTATTGAGCTCCAAGGAGATTATGTTGAGAAATAAAAAAAAAATACAAAAATAAAAACTGTTTTAATGCTTTTTTCTAAGGAATTATTGACCCACCCTCGTACCTAATATCTTCGATTCGATTCGATTGAGTAACAAAATCTGGCTACCCTTCGCACGATTCATTTAAGGCCTATGGGTTCATTTGTAAGAATCAAATTTGACGTAAGCGCCTCAACAATTAGCCATAAGCTTCAGCGCATATCAAAGTAAAAAAACAAAAATCGCTTCGCTCGGCGTCTCCGGGGGTAGATACGAAATCAGAGGTTTTAAAAGTGTTGAATTAATAATATTTTTTTTTCTAACATATTTTATAAACATTTTTGTGGTAGGTAGAATAAATTATAATAATAAAAATAGTAGACCTCCAAATAAAAACCTCATATTATTGATATGCTGAATTTGTGAAGTGACACCTTTTCTTGAACCTATCATATTGTAGGTTCAAATTCAGTCCAAATATTTTTCAAAAAAAAAATCTAATACTTATGTATGTTTCTGAGGTGTTTCAAATTGGTATATTATTTATATATATCGGTGTGTATGAATACAAAAGTTATTCATTTTTTCATGAGCTAACATTACAAATTATAAGTTTAAAACATTCACAAGATGGCAGAAAAGATGTCTGTTATTATTGCGTTTTTATTGAATTATAAAAACATGACTCATAAAAGAAAGCAATTCAATGAATATTTGTCGAGGCACAATTTTTTTTAAATTTAGTACGCAACAATCAAGATTTAAGAAACCATTATTATAATAACGTGTATTTGACGGCAGTACGTTTTGGTCGCCGCGGAGGATTTCGGAACATTAGTGTATAGAAAATTAATAATTGGTTCTTTAATTAGTGTACAGGCTTAACGGTATGTAATGTATTAGAATAACTATTATAAATTATTATTTTTTAAATTTTTTTTCTTCTCTATTGATAGCATCTAATATAATTATTATATTGAGGGTTTCTTATATCCATCAACCGTGTTAGTCTAGGATCAACGAGTTCAGGCGATATACAATTCATATAAATCTTGTCAGTTGTGATGTAAAGAGTAATATTGTTTTTATTATTCAATGAACTAGGTTCTTACCTCATTATATTTTTTACTTGTGTTAAATAATTACTAATAAATGCCTAAGGTGATTCCATTCAATTCAACTCGGCATTAAATATATTAAATTCTAATGGATTTAAGTTTTGTACTATTTCATTTGAGTCGTTTTATGCGATCCTGGTTTCGCCTTTCGACATCGTCAGGCACTATGCGCACTCATCAAATACACACTGACAACGAAAGCAGCTAATTCTCACTTAACAATAAATTAATACAATAAAGTAAGGTAAAAACTTTATCACCTACCTATTAAGTCAAAGATCACTATGAAAAATTTAACAAACAATTAATTATGAATAGTTGAATTGTGGCAGTATGAAAAAAAAGATTTTACCACAAACCATCTGAAAAATACATATATCATAAAACATATACGTGATTTTGTGCCCCAAAAGACTTTTTTTATTATTATTTTAACGATTAATAAAATTGTGACACATGTTTCAGTGGCCATTACGATGACAGCATTCGAAAACGTATTTTACTTTAAATTTTCGGTACTGTTCGGTTAAAGCGGATACAGCGGAAAACGCATTTTGATAATGCCAGTAAACATACTCCTGGATACGTACGTCCCTTTGAAAATAACAAAACATGGCCACCCAGGTACATAAAAACTGTATTAAGTACATGCAAAGTTTTTCAAATCGCTTAAAGCCTAACCAAGTAGGTACATATTTATCAAAACAATTAAAGTCCACCTATATTTTATCTAAACTGCTCAAGACCAAAATATTTTTTTTTTATAAATGGGTCACCGAACGAATACCTTCAGTACTTCCTTGTAGCCATCGTGGTTGTTAGATTCAATTATCTTACAATATCTCACATGCTGCAACCATTTCAATTACAAGATAATAAATAATATAATAAATATATTTAAAACTACATTTTTTTCAGTTTGACATTCAGTGGTACTATATGATGTTTGATATTTTAGTCAACACAAACTATAGCACCTGGCATGCGTCCTGTGTTCGGAATAGAACGATACAAATAATTGCGACTTGCCAATTTGATTGTTACTGCAAAGAGAGTAGAGGTCATTTTTCCATGAGTCAAATAATATTGCTTCGGACTAAATTTTGGGGAAAAAAAGACGTCCTTACCCGTTGAAATTCCAGATCGTACTAACCATGTACTAACGTTAGAAATAAGAAATTAGAAAAACTGTATGGATTAATCGATCAAATAGTCTCTTTTTGTTAATTTCGCAAAATAATTATATTTCTAAATTGTCTGAAAACAGGATAAATACATGAAAATGTACGACGTGTTTTGGTAATATAGCGTCACTAATTGTACCGAATTTATGGGGTTTTATTTATTTTTTTATTATAAATTATTATTTATAGTATTACGGAAATGTTATATTATAATAAAAAAATATTTTTATTGTGCAGTATATATTATTTTGTGAGAAAAAATCATTCAAAATTGGCTGATGTATACTCAAACTAAAATGGCTTTAAAATCTTTATTTTTCTGAAATTAAAAAAAGTACGTGGGTTAATCAATGAAATGTATTGTTTTACCCATTTCTCTCATACAATATATACCTGCAAAACTATTATTAAGTTCAACATTCATTGTGGCGTGACAGTCGTTTTGACCAATTTCGAAAACAGGACTTACTATTTGTCATTTATTTTAAAAAGTAAAGCGATTCGAAAAATTTTAATGACAGAACGTTTTAGTTGAATACTATTTATTAGATTTTAAATAAATAAAGAGTTTATTGTGTATCAATTCGTTTTAAACATGCTTATCATTTCCGCGATTCCGAGAAGACAGGAAAAAACGGGTCCAATGGCCAGAATAAGGTCACTCATTGGTACAGTTAAAATGTGAGTTCGAATCGCATTCAGTCCAAATTTTTTGTTAGGTTTTACAAACTTATGTCTATCTGACTATAAATCTCAGTGCAGTGTGTTGATTAATTAATTCACTCAAATTAAATTGCAATTTATTTATCCATGTAACGCATTGTTCCATACTAATTTGTAGCTGTTTCACACGCTTCAATCAGCCGATGTTTATTTCTTTTCACACTAGAAACGGAATCCTCATTAGATGGACAAGTTTTTATTTATTTTTATCTTCGCTGGAAGGGCGGCGGTACTCAACCTGTCAGGGAAACCAGCCGCTCCGGCACACTGACCCGCTGATCGAATTATTCCAAGATCGATCGCATGCGCTTCTCAAAGTTGATCACAATCGTAGTCGTAGATATGTATATATATTATATGCTATCAAAGAATATATATATTAATAATGGTTTCAAACTCTACACTTCAACGACTCTAGCTAACGTGTGTTGTGTAAAATATCCATTCTTAGTGATTCTATAAAATCTGCCTATCTTTCTTTATACTTTTCCCATGCGACTGCTTAATCTACAAACCAGCTAACTGCACGTATGTGAAAAAATGAGATTTTGATGGCATTTTGTTATAAGGTATGTTTTTTATGATTATGACAGGGCCTTAATGAATTTAAAATAACTAACCAACACCATCTGTAATATGTGTTTCAGTTCATTGAAAACAGATAAGTATGACGGTCAAAATTTATTTTTCCACGTTTTTATTAGCTCGTATTCTTGTTTGTCCAGTACAATTGTTTTCTTTTTTGTCCAATATTTGTATTGGATGATTGAAGATTTTTAACTAACTTAGTATAAATAATTGTATCGGACTTACCTCCCATATCTAGGTTTCATTGTCACCGCTACATGTGATATGAATGAACAGAAATCAGATGACGAATGCAGATATTATCCAACAAAAGTGTTGTATTACGACATTTTTCTTAGTTCGTATTCTTATTTGTCCGGTGGTTCTTTGTCCGGTACAATCTTGCAATCGATTTTTAACTAACTTCCCGACTAGCTAGACATTTGAAACTTTTAGAATATATCAGAACACGACGACAATTCATTTTTTAATACTTTTAGCCATCTTTAAGTAGAATTGAATTCATTTTCAGTTAATTCTGTTTTTTATGGAAAGTTATTTCAGAAAAATCCGTAAAAAGTAAAAGACTATTATTGGTTGCTAAGGGGGTGGTCCTAGCAACTAAATCATTAATATATACGTGCGTTACTATGGAAATCAATATGAAATGTCAAAATGACATTTCAGTATTCTATATTTATTCAGTATTTCTATCAAGTACAAAAAAAGGATATTACTTAATTTAATACATATAATTGTCAAGTTTATATGATTCAACAGAAAATTTAAAAACGTGGTATATATAAAATTCTTTTTATCTTGTAATTATTATGGTCTCAATTCATGGTGGAAATCGATTGTATTATTATTTTTAATAAAATTGATCGTATGACTGACAAAGTTCAGTGTGCACTATTTATTTCGCCACAGATAAATAGGTAGGTATATATATGATGATATTAAAATAGCTCTTAACTCATTTTTTTTTAATATATGTCACTTATACTGTTTAATTCGCAGCCACCTCGGTTATTGACATTTGCCTAGCCGCCCTAGCCTATTTACCGATTCCAATATTTCTCCGCGTGAGTTTTTCCATATGTCCCAGTGACACTGCATCCTGCATTTTCGTTTGATTGTAGATATATAATTAAAGAGTTATGTTATAATATGCTTGCCCTCTAAAAAGAAAGCACCTGAATAATACTAGTATTAACACGAAAAGAATGATAAGAAACTGTAGACGAAAATTGTGCATTTATATCAGCGCATCTGTTCTGTACACAAGGCTGCTATCTGCGGCTATCGAGGGTAGTTTATCATATTATTGTATTGAGGAGGTTAATTGTTACAATAAGTTAACCGTCTGAACTGTCAAAAAGTGCTACGTTTTAACAGCATATCTCTTGGCTCTGTTAACTTTTAGAGCGATATAGACAGTTTTGACAGTTTAGACGGCTAACTTTTTGAAACAATTATAATACCTTAATACATACATATAACAAACTGCCATATATAACCGCTGATAGCAGCCTTGTGTATAAAAAAGATGCGCAGCAGAGTACTATATAAATGATTTAGTGGCTACAAAGAGACTATTTGAATCCAGATAATGGATTTCTGTATTGATACTCCTTAGAAGCCCTCTGGGTTTTAATACCTCAATACCTACATAAATATAATAAACTACCCTTGATATCCACCGATAGCAGCCTTGTGCATGGAATAGATGCACAGCAGGGTATTATAGATCATTTAGTGGCTACAGAGATTTTAATCCAGATAATGGATTTCAGTATTGATACTTCTTTACTGCCCTCTGAGTTTAGCGATACGCCTGCCTTATCTATACCTGCGTTGTCTCAAATTATTAATCGATTTTGTATCTCAACATTCATTATTTTCTTTACGAATTTTAACTCAAATCTCGTCCCATACTTTGAGCGTTCTCGTTGAAATAATTCTCGGATTGTCAATCCTATGTGAAAATTTAACCACCTGCGCTCGCAAACCACGATCTACTGGACTTGTCCTTATATAGACGTAGCATTGCGTGATGTTCGGTTGCAGATTTCTAGTGGTTTTCAAGAGAACACTCTGTTAAATTTGTTATTGACAGATTAAATCGACTGGTGAAATCGAACACGTAAAGCATACATAGACATCAATAGCAATCGATTGCGATGAGAATAAATTAATGATGATCGATATATTTAGACTTAGTGGTTTTGATACATTGATACTTAGTAAATATTTTAACCTAAGGACTTCGAGTTCCTTTCTATTGACGGCAGAGGATCAATTGAGATTTTATTGTGGGAGTTTACTGTATGAAAAAAACGGAAGATTCCACGTGGTCACAGTAGTTTTCAAGCATTTATATTTCTTACTGAATACAAAATATATTTTCCACGATTATAAAGTTGAAACTTACTCACGGTATTCTCCCTATAAGGGTGTAGTCGTTACTTTCTTTGTTCCAACTACATCCGTTGTTCGTTTGATATCTGAAGGTTGCTCGTGTTTGACATGTGTTCGGGCAGAGTTGAATAATACACAAGTTGGTGTTTTATATCGTTAATATTATGGCGCACATTAACTTGTTTCTAATTACACGACAAATAACATGATGTTATTTGGTCTTTTAACTTGATAATTCAGCCAAGGACTGGAGCGTCCTTATAACCTCTACACAGAAACGAGGTCTCTAGAGTACTCTGGACAACTGTCAGTTTCTTATTTCCGCTTCGCCGCTGTCTATGCCCCAAACACGAGCATAGACAATGACGTGACAGTTGTAGAGTTGGGTAAAACCTCTACATCCCCATAGTACCCACGACATAGCTTGTCACTTCGTAAACACGAATATAATTGTCGCTTTCCCTCTATAGATTGTTCGACATAACATTTTTATGAACGTAGAAAAATCGGATACTATATTATTACAAAACACCTATAGTACGAGGGTGGGTCAATAAGTCCTTAGAAAAGCCGACAGGTGGCGCGACTAGTACTGTAAGCGGTTTGTTTTCATGCAGCGGCACTACCGATTCAGTATGCTGCGAAGTTTCAATCAGATTGGTCGGGTTGTTGTGTGTTTCTCGTACATTTAAAAAAAAAATTGCTTGTGGAAAATGGAAAAATGGAAAATGGAGAAAATTGAGGTTAGAGCTGTTATTAAACATTTTAATATAAAAGGGTTAACAGCAAAGGAAATAAAAAATGAGTTGGATTTAGTTCACGGCATATCTGCTCCTTCACTTGCAACTATTTATAACTGGTTAAATGAATTTAAACGTGGTCGTACATCAACAAAGGATGAACCACGCTCAGGACGTCCTGTAGAGGTGACTACACCAGAAATGATCAATAAAATCCACGATATGGTGTTAAGTGACCGAAGATTAAAGTTGAGTGAGATAATTGAGGTTACAGGGATCTCAAAAGGTAGCGTCATTTCTATTTTACATGACAAATTGGGCATGAAAAATATTTCTGCAAGATGGGTGCCGCGTTTGCTCACAGTCGACAATAAACGCAATAGGGTGGTGGCCTCTAAAGCCCTGTTGTCGCTCATGCAACGCAATCCGGATGAATTTTTTCGTCGCTTTGTGACTGTAGATGAAACATGGATACACCACTATACTCCCGAGACGAAAGAACAGTCAAAGCAGTGGATTGCGAAGGCAAACCATGTCCAAAGAAGGCGAAAACCGTAAAATCAGCTGGTAAGGTTATGGCTACTGTATTTTGGGATGCACGTGAAATTATTTTCGTTGACTATTTGGAAAAAGGAAAAAAAATAACAGGGGATTATTATGCATCTTTATTGGACCAGCTAAAAAACAAAATTGAAGAAAAACGGCCTCATTTAAACAGGAAAAAAATCCTCTTTCATCAGGACAATGCCCGTGTTCACACATGTTTACGATCAATGGCTAAAATTGAAGAATTGAAGTTCGAATTGGTCGACCACCCACCGTATTCGCCAGATTTAGCCCCCCCAGTGACTTTTTCCTTTTCCCAAACTTAAAAAAATGGCTAAGTGGACAACGTTTTTTTTAAAATGAAGAAGTCATCGATCGGACAAATGCTTATTTTGAGGACCTTCCGAAAACTTATTTTTCTGACGGTTAAAAAAAAATTGAAAAACGTCTAACCAAGTGTATTGAGCTCCAAGGAGATTATGTTGAGAAATAAAAAAAAAATACAAAAATAAAAACTGTTTTAATGCTTTTTTCTAAGGAATTATTGACCCACCCTCGTATTTTAATATTAAACATTTGTTTCGATGACATGTTATTAAAATTTGTCTATAATCTCTAGATAACAAAATTGGCGTAACATTACAAAATATTGTTTGTCTCTCCCAGGCGAGAGAATTTAAGCAAATTGTGTAGCTAGATTTCAAAATCAGCTAAGTCCAAAATAGATGAATAGGAGAAAAGTTTTTTGTTTTCTCAAATACACAGTCACAAGGGTGAAAGTTTATATTATTTCTAGCATAGAATATTTAAAATTAATAAATTCCACATTTTGATAATGCAGAAATGTTAGAAAGCAGTAGTTCTTCAGCAATTCACAAAACAGTCAAAAATACCTAAAGGTGGACTTTGATTGGTTTGAAATGTAGCGACACAATTATAAGCGGGTGACTAACTAATAGAGGTCCCGGCAGGTAACTACTCAGACGACACGCAAGACGATTGGGAAGGATCCTGTTGATTGTTTTTCGAACCTAGCTTGTCCGATGTTAAATTAAAAAATCAACTGGACTGTTTTGGCCAAATTACCCCAAACACAAACTTCTGAAGTGCCTTGATGAAGTATTATTTTACTGGTAAGTGGTAATAATAACAAAATTTGCAAAACTCTCAGCCGGCTCGCACATCACAATTCGCCTTGTGTGCCTAACGGCCATAAATCAAAAGTTCTAAGACTTTCGACGAATGTTGCATCGTACATCCTCGCATATCTGCCTAGCGGCAAACGTCAAACACGAAAAAAGAGAAGTCTCTCGTCTGCCATTTTTATTGTTTTGATTGTATGAACAAACGTCAAACGCGGCGGCGTGAGCGAGCAATGACATTGTAGACAGAGACAAAGACAGAAATGACCGATGGCCGCCAGCTGTGCGCTTGCGCGGAGTCGTCTTTTTTTAGATACGACATGCAGGCTGTAACAAATTCGACATGTTGCATCAGCGGATCGTCTCGCGTCGCAGTTGCAACGGCCAATGTGCGAAGGTCCATTTAATAACGTTTGTTTCTTGGTTTACGATGACGTCACATCGACGAATTCGTCGTAAGACGCATGCGGCGAGTTCTGATGTGCGAGCCCTCTTAGATTTACTTATCATATTACTACTTCGGTTGAGACTATAATTTAAAAAGGACAATATCCCTCGCCGTATATCATCGCAAATTTAGTAATTACTATATACTGTCCCTTCGTACAAACCAGGTCGCAATAACCGGATGGCCTAACTGAATGTTAGACAGACTTCATTGGCTCTTCCCTTATAAGAGGATATGATTAGCATCCTGTGATGAATCAGATAAGTATCTGTGGGATTCTATTAGGCCAAGAATGATAATTTTACCTCAACGTGTCCGAATATATTTTTTTGTCAATATCAAATTTCGCGCCATTCTGACATAAGAAGATTATTATTTGAAGCCATTTTGATATCCGGAGGTTATGTATTTAGCAATACTCCTAATGCTTCTTTGATTATAACTATCCGTAAATATTTGTAATGTTCCCATAAGAATGGGAAAGTTGAGCATAAATAAAAATACAGGGACTGCGCGGTAACTTCTTTTTTCCTTTTGCATACTCCAAACGTCCACAATATAACCTTGCTTGATTCTATGTCGTCCATTCTAGAGAAACCCCTAACCCTGGGGTTACAGTACCTATTGAAAAGCTTGAATTATGTCATGGCGTAATTTATTCGCCAATGACTGCGAGTGGAATTTTCGAAAGATAGCTAATTGTTAGACATTCCTATAATCCTATTTGAGGTGGAGAGACTATGCTTCATGTTCTGAATTCCATCAAACATTTACCACATCACTTAAACACATAATACAGCTATAGTAAAAAAAAAATATACATAAATCTTATTACCTGCTGGTCAAAGCTTCGCTCCCCTCCCGTCAGATCCTCGCTGAGGTGCGCCAGGTCGCCTCCTCGTCCTGGTCCCTCAATGGTGTCCGCGAGGACCACCAGAGCTGCCAGGACATTGATGACGGGGGCCATGGTCGTGAATAAGCCTATCCTTCTAGCCATGTCTTCGGTGTTTCACACTGATGGTGAATACATCACGTACTTTGTTGTTATTGGTACACTGTTTCTTGTCAAATGTTGATTTCCTTATCCGCGTATTTTGAGAACTCGATGGTTATTTCACTGTATTTTAAGTAATGTATATTATCAGTTCTGTTGTCTCAAAAACAATGCTTAATGTTCACAATCTCTAACAAAATTTTATATACTGTCAATGTCCCTCGATTAAACTTCACTGGTATAATAATAACTCAATATTTAGAACACTCTCATGGAAGTATAATATATCGTCTTATTTCTTTGTCAAGTTGGCATCACTTTCTATATGTATCGTTTACTATTCAAATTAAATATAATATCGAGTATCATATATCTCCAAAGTAGATCACTATCTGTGCGTCTTTTCATTTACATTATTATTAACTGCACTACAGACAACCGCAATCGATTGCCTCTAAACTAAATGAAATCAACTCGAAAGTTACGCGCTCGAATTACAACTGACTACTTTCCGATCGAAATTATTATCTGATGGAGAGCCGCTATTAAAGAAACATTGTTTTTTTTAATTTCACTAAAATGCATCGACCGGTGCATGTGCAATATTAATCGTTATTGCTGCTGCATTCGCAAAAGAAATCGCCTTTTTTTATTTACTGCGTGATGCAAGTAGCATTCATTCCCACACACACTATTAATTGCCTGCAATCAAATTACGTTTTCTTTTGTATAGGTATAATTTACACAAATTTTTTCACTATATTTATATTCCTTTTTTTATTAAAATTAAAAACTTCTATTTTTGGCAGCAGATTTGATATTAATACACTCGTTATTTTAACAAGATCCTGTTTCAACATCAATATATTTAGAAGATGAAACATAAATGTGGTTTAATTTTAAATTTCCTTGCTTTACAACCCTTTTAATATTATGTTGTCTTATGGTTGCTTTATTTAATATTAATTTATTTAAAATATTTTAAGGGTCGTTCAACATTTTTTCTTCAATTTATTAATTTATATTATGTGTTTTACTGTTACTTATTTGTATGTTAATTTATTCGGTAGTTATGTGTTTAGTTGTTATATTATAGTTATGTGCGCACAACGTCTCAGCTCGATGGCCAGGCGACTCGAAGTGTTGTATAGTGAATTATCAAACCCGTGTTTTGATCTCGAAACAGAAGACGCCCGGTTCGACTCCCACCATGTCAATTTTCTCTCAGCGCACACACCGTTTCGCGCAGTGACACCCGCCAGCAATTAAAAACCGTCTTAATTACACGCAATAAAATAGTATTACACAACTGTAAACATCAACTATGATACAATTTAATATTCAAAAAAATGTTTAATAATTTAATTGGATAACAAATCATTTTTATATCAAGTAATATTTTAGATGAATTCTTGAATGAACGGAATCCTTAACTGAATCGGTATGCACTCTACTCTCCCTCTGCAATGATTTCTCGTTTGTCGCGTGCCAATATTTTTTATGGTTTTTTTTTTCAATAATCAATATTTTTCTTCGCCTATTATCAATTTATCACGACTATAGCCATAGCCTCTGGGCAAATCAATTAAGAAAACTATTGTCTATTGACTGTTTCTTTTTTTTTTTAATTTTTGTTCTATGAAATTGAATTCATTCAGCTAGATATTTTGAAAGTTAAGTTTTTGCTGTGTCGTTCGTGTGTTTTGTTTAGCATTATTCTGTCATTTGGAAGTCGTTGCAAGTTCCATTATCAAAAATAACAATCATTTCGCTCCTAGTTATATTCCGTTGTGTAGTGCTAAATAAAAAAGTGCCGGGTCGCTGTTTTAAATTCGAATAAAAATTCAAATTTATTTATTATACATAATAGTGAACTTTACAAATTATAAATTTAAGACGTACACAACATGACATTTAAAAACAAAAAATAGTATTAAACTAGTAAGTATTAAAAAAACAAAGAAATATATGCAGTATTAAAAAATGGTGTTAAATGTAAATACAAAAATTATAAAGTAGAGTAATGATTGATGGAAGTACACCAAATGAGCTAGGTACCAACACCTAATTTAAAGAATTTATAAAACAACACCCATCTATACTCATCCTCACGTAGATGGAATATATCAACAACCGAAGCGATTTGACTAAAGCAATCACTTTCTCATCAGCATCAAGTTTAAAGGAAGTAGGCTGCGTAAAGACAATTACCATGTTGTTTTTATTACCAACTTGATCTTCCTGTAATATGTATATTTAAACTGTCTGCCGATTTTTTGTGTACTTAACGTATTCCCACAGACAAACAGAAATTCTGTACATATGTGACAACCTCTTAACTTTTGATAAATTCAAAATTGTGTGTAAATACCATAACTGTATATCATAATTTAATCGACTCTAGTGTAATGACCTGAAGTTAAAGTTCTCATCTATGACGATGGCGTATTTATACTTAATTTGTTTACCATTGTTTTACATTTAATATGTATCTTAATGTTTTTTAATTTGTCTATAAGTCGCCGCATAGTTTAATTTATTTATATTTATTATGCTGGATAAAGGCCAGCCCTAGCTGCCTCCACTCTTCTCGGTTCTTAGTTATAGTTATTTGCTGCCATGTACATCCACCGAACTTTATGAATTCATCCATCGAGCGGGATTTAGGGCGTGCCTGTGGACATTTAGTGCCCCTTGCCTACCACTATAATTATGACGGTATTTGTCCAGCGGTTGTCCACTAATAAAAACAAAATATTATGATGTTTTTCTTATGCTCGTTTGAAATATTACTTTAAATTAACTTAATCAAATTTTGAAAAAATGTTGCAAGCAAGAAAATCACTTTTAATCATTTTAGGTTTATTTATTTTTTAATAATTTAAAACAATTCATCTTAAAGCATACATCATTCATTTATGAAAACAAAGGGTATTCAACGCACATGGCAATTAAAAAAATGAAAACAAAATTTCGATTCATATTAAAAAAACTCCCATAATAAAACAATATTTTTTTTAATAACGTCTACCTACCTAATATTATTCTCATCGTAAATAAAAAATACGCACGGAGAGTGTGTCAAGGAAAATGTCTGCAGCGAACAGTACAGGAGCTGAGTACTTAGTCAGTTGCTGCAGCTAAAAGGCTATGAGTAGCCAGTAGAGATACGACGAGGTGCTCATTCAACACTCTTTGTATGAGAATTAAGGATATCCTAGCCGCGTCAGAAATAATTAATATTTGGCGTTATGGCATTTACATTTAAAAATGGCTATAGAATATTTTGTTCGTTTAAAAATTGCTTTAGAAATTTTGATATTACTGTTAGAGATTGCAATTTGTAATCCCAGGATTTATATTGTCGAATAGAATTGCGATATGCTATATTCAATACGCTACATTTTGATGCATGTTTTTTAATGTGTGAGTGTCCAACGAAAATGAAACACGTATTATGCACGTGCAATAGTGTGTGTAATACACCAATATTAAATGAGCGTCAATGCATTAACCGAGAACAGTTGCCAGTATTCGACGTATGACGTATTCTTGACACGTGTTCAAGTTTATCCCGGACTGCTACTCCTTACCCATTAGGTATTTCAGTTCCCACTATTTCTGAGTTTTCTTGTTATACGAGGGTGGGTCAATAATTCCTTAGAAAAAAGCATTAAAACACTTTTTATTTTTGTATTTTTTTTTATTTCTCAACATAATCTCCTTGGAGCTCAATACACTTGGTTAGACGTTTCTCAATTTTTTTTAAACCGTCAGAAACATAAGTTTTCGGAAGGTCCTCAAAATAAGCATTTGTCCGATCGATGACTTCTTCATTTGAAAAAAAACGTTGTCCACTTAGCCATTTTTTTAAGTTTGGGAAAAGGAAAAAGTCACTGGGGGCTAAATCTGGCGAATACGGTGGGTGGTCGACCAATTCGAACTTCAATTCTTCAATTTTAGCCATTGATCGTAAACATGTGTGAACACGGGCATTGTCCTGATGAAAGAGGATTTTTTTCCTGTTTAAATGAGGCCGTTTTTCTTCAATTTCGTTTTTTAGCTGGTCCAATAAAGATGCATAATAATCCCCTGTTATTGTTTTTCCTTTTTCCAAATAGTCAACGAAAATAATTCCACGTGCATCCCAAAATACAGTAGCCATAACCTTACCAGCTGATTTTACGGTTTTCGCCTTCTTTGGACATGGTTTGCCTTCGCAATCCACTGCTTTGACTGTTCTTTCGTCTCGGGAGTATAGTGGTGTATCCATGTTTCATCTACAGTCACAAAGCGACGAAAAAATTCATCCGGATTGCGTTGCATGAGCGACAACAGGGCTTTAGAGGCCACCACCATTGCGTTTATTGTCGACTGTGAGCAAACGCGGCACCCATCTTGCAGAAACTTTTTTCATGCCCAATTTGTCATGTAAAATAGAAATGACGCTACCTTTTGAGATCCCTGTAACTTCAATTATCTCACTCAACTTTAATCTTCGGTCAGTTAACACCATATCGTGGATTTTATTGATCATTTCTGGTGTAGTCACCTCTACAGGACGTCCTGAGCGTGGTTCATCCTTTTTTGATGTACGACCACGTTTAAATTCATTTAACCAGTTATAAATAGTTGCAAGTGAAGGAGCAGATATGCCGTGAACTAAATCCAACTCATTTTTTATTTCCTTTGCTGTTAACCCTTTTATATTAAAATGTTTAATAACAGCTCTAAACTCAATTTTCTCCATTTTCTATTTTTCCATTTTCCACAAGCAATTTTTTTTTTAAATGTACGAGAAACACACAACAACCCGACCGATCTGATTGAAACTTCGCAGCATACTGAATCGGTAGTGCCGCTTCATGAAAACAAACCGCTTACAGTACAATTCGCGCCACCTGTCGGCTTTTCTAAGGACTTATTGACCCACCCTCGTAGTTATACCAATGTTCCATTTTTTTCCATTATTTAGACTAAAGAAGATTTATAAGTAGGTACCTAAATGCAAATATTTTTTACCAATTTTAAACACTATTAATGTCGTAATATGAGGTTGAATAATCTTTATTGTTATTTAATAAAATCCAATCCCAAGAAAATATGTCTATCTTTGACTCTACACTTAACTAATATACATGATATAGATTGATATGTGGGTTAATATAATAGTTTTCCACCAAGAATTGACACTTAACAGCATATAGGTGAATGGAATACCTACAGTGCGAATTTTGTATCAAGTCTTCCACGTCACCACGGTCGTTTCTGGAATTAAAACCCGCCTTTCGCATTTAATTTGCCCGCTATTACATCCCTCGCGCCCTTAATTCAGTTTGTGGAGTTTTATTAGCATTACAATTCCTAAACCTTTGCGAAAGCAGACGAAGAGCATTATCTGCTATGACAAGTCAACAAGGAGAAGAGCTCGTGACATAATAGGGTACTACCAAACTACTTCATAAAATATAATGCTTTCCAGTAATAAATAACCTCTACCTTCATTTTTAACATGTCCAAAACTCAATAAAAATCAATTACCGTAAATCACAAAAATAATAAAAGGTTATTAACTTTTCAATCAAAGCGGAAGAAGTAAACTTTTTGTTATTGTCTGTGGTAGGTTTTTTGTCTAGTTAGTTTTTTTTGTGCACAAATCCAATTAGCTCGAATAATCAAGATCAGAGATATTATTTTCTTATAAATTGTGTATCCTATCCTTTCTCTCTCATTTAATCTCTGAAAGTGGCTTTATGGCATAAAGACCACCAAAAAAGCGTTCGGTGCGCTCACTACTGAGTAGGCCCCCTCCCACCCGCGCATTACCCTTCACCTATGTAATAAGGGGCTCAAGGAGCACAAAATAATTATTATTATCAGCGTCTCTCATAACAAAGCAATAAAAATATTATTAAATTTCTCGGGGCTTGTAATTATTATCGGACACGCAATAATTGAACAAAGAGTTCACTGTTCTTAAATAATGGCTTCTCGCCCGTCTTATCGACGACGCTTCGAGGAGCGTGATTTTGCTTGCCGTGTTCAATGAATGGACTGCGTTGTATTTTCGTTAATTCGTATCGCCGAGAAGCCAAAAACGGTGACTCATGGGGCAGGCGGGCACAGTGCGTCGTCAAATCCAGTGTGCGCTGGCGTATTTGATTACGTTGTATTTTCGATGATTCACATAGAAAATGCGCGAGCGCCCCGTAAGCCTGCTTTAGTGGACTTTATGCCTATGAATGACTAAGAAATAAATATTTAATTACGTATTGAAACCATCAAGGACAACAGGAATCATTTCTGAAATTTAATCGTTTGATGACGCGCCATGCAAAATTCAACCAGTTCCAAAACCTTTATAGTTAATATTGGATATAGTAACAGTAGTATTAGTAGTTTGTAGTATTTCCACCAAAACCCCTTCACCACTCTACTTCTTGGAATAGATTTATGATATTTTTAAAATATGACGATTTATTTTATAGAAAAATTATATATCTACTTAACGCGATATTTTTGGATATATTTAAATCTGTAATAGTAGGTACCTATACAGAAAGCTTCCGCGAATTATAATATAATGATAAACAAAATGTGATCTTCACATGTGAAATGCATACGTTCTTCAAATTTTCTTAGCGCAGTAGTAAAAGCGATTACTTTATAATTTCTTATGCTCCTTGTGGAACGGATAGATAGAGACAAACATGTAGGTAACCTTCCCAAACTTTGAACTCTCCGTGAAGCATTTTGTAAAATCTCACGGAACCCCGTACATAATTAGCCCATCAAGAAAACTATAAAATTCAATCAAAATGCTACATACGATTGTAAAATAATTAATTAACTGGTTTATAGCGCAACATGCGACAAAAATGTCTCAAACATGTAATCTACTCCAAAAAGTTATATTGGTCGCATTTTTTAACACATGACCTGATTGGAAACTATAAATTTTGATATTATATATATTACAATAATACTCATTTCATATTTCGGATACACGAGTTATGTTTACACACATTGTGCGAAACTAATGGTACCTAGGCATTAACAAAAAAAACAATAACCATATAAATGCTTTGCGTTAACATGCAAAACTTTGACATAAACAAAATTAGCAGTGCGTAATAGGCGGTGGCCTAAGGGCGGCAGGTTATATGAAAGTATGGTAAAGCAGGCAAGTATGGTGAAAAAGTATGGTGAGGCAGGCTGGTAATCAATTTGCGGCAAAATTTCCACGTTAACATTATATTATATGGGTACATAATGACCAAAGTAAATGCTCAGTGATGCCCTGCATTTTTTATATCGCGTCGCTATTTCTCGTAAGTTGTTGGCTATTGTTGTCCTGCTTCATTTAGTTCTATGAGATAACCGATACTGTGCCCTTCTTTTTATTCAATACATCTATGGCGGTGGCGTTCATTAATGTTAACTGATTATTCGTTTTTTTATTCCTTTATTAAATTTCCCTCCAAGTAAAAGTCTTCCTAATTCAATAATAACTACAGCGTAATTTATTTAAGTAACATAAAATTTCAAAATACTGTAGGGTTGTAAGAATAATCTACGATAAACAATCTGTTTACTTACACTGTTATCAAAAAGGTTTAAAGTTAAACTTTTTCTCGCAAGATTTCGCGGAATCCCAGTTAGTAATCATCGATCTAATGTAATATTATTTTCTCGTCTAGATTGCGTCTAGTTCTAAAACAACGAACGGCTATTTAGGGGTCTTCAGTTCGTTCTTATGATCACTCGTCCAACTGAAGGACCGGCGAATGATTCAGTCCTGATAAAAATTGCAATCGGCCAGTCGATCTTCGTAAACGTTTCGGAAGCCGAATCTCTGCCCCGATCTCGCCTTGTCGGTTGGCCGGCCGCGGCCCGCCGCCATTACTCGGGATCCTTCGCAAACAATATTTAGACGGATTCATGATGATAGTGTTATTAAAGATATACTTCTCAAATTAACGCGCGCTCATAGCGGGAAGATGCGTTGGGAAACAATAATTGATTGCGTAGACATTGCTACTTATCATCGCTTTAAAGATAAAACGAAATATCCACGCTGTCGTATTTTCGGGAAAGTTTTGATTTACTATTTTATACACTTCAGTATAAAACAGTGTTATCTCCATTTACAATTTGCTGCATTATTATACGATAAATATGTCAGATTTTACGTTGATTAACATTGAATAAGATCATAGCTGTATTTTACTGAGCCTTATGACGTAATGCATAGTCATACTTAAGTAGGCCTTAGCAACGTTTTTCATTATAGCGTACCTACCATTAAATCGGTGACGTATTAGAAGTGACAAGAATGAGCGATATGTTTTTTTTTTAATTTGATTGCTTTGGTTAAGCCTAACTTAAGGTCGACATCTTTACATTTGGTCATAAATATATAACATCGAAGCTAAAACATACACCACTAAAGAGTTATGACTAATGGTTCTATGCATATTTAATTAAATGGGTTATAAAGCCAATATTCAGTATCAAATGAATGAGTATTGTATTGTACGTTCAACGAAGAAAAAATATATTGTTTACTTATTATCTCCGCAAACACGAAAGACTAGCGGTATTAAAAGTGTCTAATTATATAATTCACACTATTGTAACTAGTTTTAATTTTTACGCATGCGTCAATTAACCTTATAATTCAAGTAGAATGGGCAATCAGGGACACTTGTATCCACGATATTATATGCATTTATTAAAATAAACCGATGAACATTCAATTTATCATGGTATGTCGATTAAAAAAATATTTTTAGAAATTATGGATAACCATAAAAGTAATAGCAGAATCGCCAAAAGAAACGTTGCCATGTTATTTATTGTTTTATTAAACATTTAAACTGTTAACTTATATAGGGTTCATAATTAGTTAGCTTTACATAACGTCGACATCTTTGCAATAGGTATGACCTAAATCAACTGCAAGTCATTTTTTTTATTTTGATTTATAATAAAAACGTGTATGAGAAACCGTTGAATTAAAAAATAACGTCCACAAATAGGTACCTATAATGTTTTCGTCTGTTTATTTTTACCTTACTACTCGAACCCTACATTTAAAAATAGATCCACCTCTAAAATAAGTGAACTTTTTACTAATGTTATATGAAAAGTGAATCAAACGAACGTTTAATATGAAAAACTGAACATTTAACAAGTGTACCTCGAACCCTACATTTAAAAATATATCCACCTCTAAAATAATATCGAGTGAACTTTTTACTAATGTTATATGAAAAGTGAATCAAACGAACGGTTAAGACGAAAAACTGAACATTTAACAAGTGTACCTATTACCTATTTTTCCTCACAATTAGTAGGTACTGTTGGTCTAAGATACTAACGGTGTAAGATACTAACAATAATTGAGTTTAATAAAAAAATACATATGTAGGTACATTAATGAAACTTAAATTATGTTACCATAAATACAATAATATTTGCAAGAATCGATGGGTACATCATTACGCATATTTATTATTATATTAACAACTATGGACATCACTTTCGATTCAATAAAAAACATTAATAAGAAAGCCTTCAATGAGGTGGCTTTGCTATCAACAAGTAGTGTGTAATATTCTGTGGACACGGTACAAGAGTAATGATCACCGTGACTAGACACCGTGTAGTGTTTTACAAGTGAAAGTTTAATAATATAATAATACAAGCATTTTATTATATACACAAATATGATGTGCGTTATTCGCCAATTACTTTATAGTTGGCATCAGATGCTCTTGGGTCACACTGTAGTTAGTACTTGCGAACCGCAAAGAATATATCAAAAAAATATATTAATATATTTGAGAATCTATTAAGAATGAAAAAATACACAATTCACCAACAAAAGTACATAGTTTGGAAAAAATATATACTTATCAATGACTATTAAGGGAAAAAAATGACCGAGTTGTCAATTTCGTTTGCAAGACGAGGGCTCTAATTAACAAGCTATCGACCATGCAAATATTTCTTTGGAAGCTTTTTCTAATTCCATTGATGGATAATGTTTTTTTAATTTTATTTACTAATAATTTACGTTAATAATTTTCAGGATTTTTTTTAGCAGCTTAGGTAATGTGGGGTTTTCCTTTTAATGTAAGATTAAGTCGTATTATAAAATGTATATATTATCACTAATTGATATTCACCATGTCAAAATATTTAATAATGCACGTGCTTCATTCGCATAGTACCTACCTATACATTTTAGGTTGAAGTACTTGGCTACAATTTTACTAGCTTATATTATAGTACCTTTTCGATGTAATATCGATATATTATTTCAATAATAAAACAATTAAAAATATATGTTTGACATTAATTACAACACGCATAAGTAGAAAAAAATAAATCCCCGCATAGTGTCCATACAGCCTCAAGTAATGAATGCTGATTGCTACTAGGAATACTTCCTCTTCTTTCGTCTCTGTGCAATTGGATGGCAGAACCGCTGGAAGACGTAGATACATTTTTAAGTGCCGCAAAACAAATATTACGCGAAAAATTATGTGTAGCAATCTAGCTAAGTATGTTAAGTTTCGAACTAGCTAGTAGACAATCGATAACGTTTCTACCTGTAATAAAGCGAATTTTAAGGTTGTTGCAAAGACTTTTATCAATGGCGTGCTTTCACATTCCAATCTTGCACTGAAGTTCCAGTTGTCCAGTAATCGGTGTCCAGTCGGAATATTCCTAAACCCACTAACATCCACGATATTGGCTTTTGATAATATTATGTCTTCGATGTTGCATTTCGACGTAGCAAGTGACAGACAATCCACGTGTTCCATGGCTTGTAATTGTCGCTTAATCTATTGTTACACAATTCGGTCCAATTGCGACTGTTACGGAAACGCCTTAATAAGCGTAATCATTTTCCATCTGTCTTCACTGCAGTACGATACAATTAATCTTTTTTCCGTTAACAATACAATGATACAAATGACTAGCATTTAAAAACGTATATAATTTAACAGGTGCTGTACCTATTTGATAATTTGTCTCATATAAACACACCAATCGCCGTAAGTGATTAGGTGTTTCTTTGCGTCTAGCGAGTGTAGTGAAAGTATTTAGCAGAATCTATTATGTCTGCATGAAATGAATGTAAGAGAAAACGAACCAAATTACAGATTGATAATTCGATGAATTTGAATAGTGGAAAATACTTATTAAAGTAATTTGTTTAAAATCGGTTCCTTGTTAGGTAAGTACATAGTACCTATATGTATGTAAATTTGTATCATTAGCCAATATTTCTTGCAGTTTTTTGTTTGTTTTTTTTTTAAACACAATTTTTTACTCCACTACTGAAGTCATAAACCGTGCGTATGTGGCCTATTGCCCATTGGACGTGGCTAACAATGTCCGTCAGTACAAAACTAGTCTTGGATCTATAATACATTATACTCTCTAATAACAATACCAACATTTTCATAAAGTTGTTTGTTATTTCATCAATAAAGGCGTAGATAGCAATCAATGCGTTATAGTTGATTGGAACTACACCGATCACACTGCAATTTGTCCCGGCATATTCGGTTTAAACCGAAAATTTCTGAACACACGGAATTTGTTTTAAATATTTTTTTTGTAGAGGATATTCTAACCTTTCTAACTTATACAAAAAATGTTTGTAGAACCCTATTTATATACATTCCAGTGTTAGTTTCTATGACAGACCAATATTTTCATACTATCTAAAGATTTAATTAGTTTCTCACGTATTCATTTTATGAAATTTTACGTATTTCAATTATTCAAATATCAATTAATTAAAAAAAAAAAAAAACAATCAGAAGTTGCGTTGCTAGAAAAATTCTGCACGGATAGTGTTTGAGCGAGTAGGTTAATCGGTAAAGTTTATCACCCGGAATATGGTAGACGGGGGGGTTCAAGTCCGATAATAAATAAAATTGTCAACTGATGTTTTAATTAACTTGGTGTATGTAATGGTTAATATTTTCTTACAATGAATGCACTGCTAATGCAAGAAATGTGTATACTTCTACAGTATATTACAATGTGTTGACAGTTACATACTATATTACATGGGTTAGGGTTAGATTATTCAGTACTATATGATGAATATGCGTTTGCGGTATAACATTACATCTCTCAACATTACAACGTTATATTATAGCCAAATACATTCAAGCACAAATAATTATTAAAATCTAATTATTATCATATTGAATAATAAATCATATTGGACACAATCACTAACCGTGTACGTTATATAAAAGTAATAATCGTTATCGAATTATAAATCCGGATTAAATTACACGGGCATTATAAATATATATTTTATTATAAATAATATACCGCAATCATGCTCTTGCATAAAATCGGAGAAACTCCTAATGCTTACTTACCACCGCAAAATAAAAGCGCTTTCCATGATTTGTTTTATCATCGAGCGCCTTTCATATTTTTATGAGCGCGTGATAGATATCTCGACGTGGTGTCAATTCCTGTAGTCTACTGTCGAGAATAACACTTGGAGAACCGGTATGGAAATAAGGATTTGGAGTAAGTAGATTATTTTTTAATTGCTTTACTCAGCTCCAACATTAAAATACTAATAGTACTTGCTCGAGATCTTACGAGATGCTCTATTTTCCGCGAATTTATCACAAGAGTACAGCAGTGTGTCAAAACAAGCTATTATTGTTTTATTTCCGTTTACTACGACATATTTATGTAAAGCAGGATTTTCTTATTATGCTGCACGGAGCCAAAGTCCTGGAACAGGCTCGACGCCACACCAAATATAAGAATTCAACTTTCTAATATTGTGCCTGATATCAAGAAGGTTTTCAGTTCAATGACCCAAAATCATCGAAGTCATTAAGAACTTCATTCCTATATATTTTTATGAGTTTTTTAAAATAATTACTCATTACTAAATTCATTGATTATGTATTTTTTTTACCTACCCTACAAAATAATACAAAATCGCAGGAAAAATTTGGGAAACCCTGCTCTAAGTAACACTTTTAAGTCGAAGTAACAATGTTACGAATATATTTTTAGAATCTAACGTAGGTATTACTTCATGTGTAGAGAGAAACTTTAAGTGTGTACACAATCTGCCCCAATGTGGTTGGTTAATACTACCTATTGTCAATTTGTCTTGCGATGACTTCTGCGACCCCACCGGGAGGGCAATTTTTGAAATAAGATACTATACCTACACGCCACAGATTTTCAAGGCATTATTGGACGCCGTTCAAAGTACCATCCTTTTTCTTTAAGCTATCTTGCGTCTTTAAGCATGGTGATATCTTTTATGGTACTGTTTATTTCGGCGGGTCTCGTGCTGCAGTGTGTAAGACACTGGTCCTTAATCCGGGGCCTCTGGACTCGATCCCGGTGAAGTCACAATATATTTTCACAAAATATTAGTGTCAGTGATTGTTTCACTTCTATTACTAAATTCATTACTGTCATTAAGCCTCTGGGCCTGTTGTATTATAAAGAAGAAAAAAATGGAGCCTCAGGCAGATCGAAAGAATCTAGTTGAATTTTTGATTAAGATTAAATATTTAAAACAATATTCGAGTTGAAAGTGTTTAAACCACGGGAGCCTGCGTGTGATATTGTTTTATTAGATTGCTATGCCTCCGGTGAAATAAAAATTAGATTTCTTACTGAAATATTCATGAATAGGTACTTCACTATTTCCGCTCCAATGTGCATCTTGATAATCTTAGAATTTTCTGAGGGAGGTTCGTGGCAATTAGGCAAACTATTAATAGTCGAATAAATGACACAAAATATTTTTCCTTAACTACCTACCTGCCATGGACTGCCAGTACCGGACAGAATTTTAATTTACATGTTAATGGGATTAATACTTTTTCAATCCCGGGATTAGACATGACAATGTGAAATTTGGTCAGCAAAAAATACTTTAATCTAGGTACTTAAACAATTTGGCATAGTAGCATTTATTTGATTAGGCAATGATGTCGTTTATTATATGACATTCTATATATTTAATATGTGTATTTTTCTGATTCCACAGTCCCATTAAAATATCAAATTAATGGTATTTGTATGAGATTTAAATATATATTTATATAAACTATCTCCGTGCTTAGTTGCTAAAAACCATGTACTTATTTCTTTATCAAATATCATATAAAACCTAATTCCGAAATCCGGGTACCTATGTCTGCCGTCTGGAATAATTCCTTTAAATTCTTCATCTTCCAACTAAGCCTGATGGCTGGATAATCTATTAATTTGCCTGAGATGAAAATATAAAAGCGCCCGAAAATATTGCCCGATTGACTTTTTTAGACTGCCAAAAACCGTCTCACTCCGTAGGTTCGTTTTCTAACGATTACTTTTTGTAATATAGTAATATTATTTTGGGTGAAATCTGACTCTTTTGTCTACCAAGTTATTGATACACACTTTTTTTTTGTTTTACCGTAGGTACTTTACTTTACGGTTGATTTATCTCATTAGAGTAACTTATAACAAAGTTATTTATTTGTAATAGGTTCAGTTATATTTTTAACTGAAGTTTTACGTAAAATAAAATTACTATTATCCATATTAACGTAATATTTAATATTTACTATAGGAGCTTCCTGATAAATGTACAGCGAATTACGTATTGGTCCACCGAATCCTTAAGGGCGGACGTGCTCAGCGTGGGTCAAAATTGAGCTTTTTTCTATTTTCAAATTATGATCCTGGACATACCTTAAACGTTGTAGATAATCTATTTACATAATTTTGTAACATTTTTATAACATTTGATGACTGCATAAAGTATTTTTATTACATAAAATAGTATTCTTTTAAACCTCTCGCTCTAATGTTTTAGAATATAGTCATATTTCAGTACATAAATGTGCAGTCCTGTTAAGATTTTTTACATTTATTAATTTTTAAACGCATTTATAAAACCATCAGTATAATTATTTATATCGACATTATTATAGTGAAATATTTACGATAAAAAATTATATTGATAATCTCTGTGATCCCAAATTTGACAAGAATTAGGCATTTTATTATTCAAAAAATGGGCAAGATTAACACATTTGAAGATAATTCTAAAGATACTCATTATAAGCCATGTCTTTGACGATTCAAGTGTGATAAACATCCTACGAATATTGATTGCTTTATAATAATTATTGACCTAAGAATAAGGTAGAAATATGACTATATTCTAAAACATTAGAGCGAGAGGTTTAAAAGAATACTATTTTATGTAATAAAAATACTTTATGCAGTCATCAAATGTTTAAAATAAATATAAAGGATAGTAAGGCTCCATAATTATATAAATAGATTATCTACAACGTTTAAGGTATGTCCAGGATCATGCTTTGAAAATAGAACAAAAGCTTCATTTTGACCTACGCTGAGCATGTCCCCCCTTAAAAGACGTAGTTCTGAATAAAAGTTTGTATGAACGTTGTGCGAATTGAAGTATGGTTATAATAAATAGGTAGGTACATATGACAATCTGTTTAAGATTTTTTGAATTCCACTTTAATATTTTAACTAGGAACTTCAATAAGTTCCTGTTTAAGTTTATGTGTCATTACTCATTACATTTAATGAGTAATGACACATACAGACAATAAAAACACTTTTTAAGCTTTTAACACTAAATCCTGGCAAATATTTTTCACAGCGTGAAACTGTCGTATTTTTGATACAAATGTGAATGCAATTGTCAATCTTTCAACTTCGCTTTTTTATACTTTGGTTTTGTCTCTATAGTAGTAGTACCTACAATGTTTTTTTTCAATGTCATTGGTAAATTTAATAATAATATTCTTATTTGACACTGCGCGCATATTATATACTGGCATAGTCATATATTTTCGTTAAAGTTTAATTAATATATAAAGATTTGTGACTAAGAGATATCGCAACTTTCGTCTGGGTAAATAAATATTAACTAGCAGCCTCTCGCTAAACTTTCGAATAGTATTGTGGATTTTATCAGTTGTAGGTCGTTAGTATGTATTGCCAATTATTTATGCTCCGAGATGAACTGACGCACGGAAGTGTGTCTATAAAAAAATAATAATAATATTAACTAATTTTCTAAATAAAATTAAATTTATACTTTCGAAGCAATTGACACTCATATTGATCGTCTGAAGATTGATACTAAGAAGTGTCCACGTGTGGTATCAAAATTAAATAAATAACATCGTAAAAACTTTCCATTTCGACACTATCATTTAAACTTAAACTATTCTTTATCTCCAAAACGTTGCAGATTTATGATTCAAAGTAAATCTTATTAACGTGATAATTCGGGCAGATGTTAGCGCGTTGTTCTTCAGATAGATATATCACGCAGTAACGAAGGGTGGAGGTAGGCTATTAAGATCCGCCATAATCAGTGCATATTAAACTTTGTTAGTCCTACGTATTTGTTTTTATTGAACTAATACTATACTTTACGGACGGTGTTGGGTAATTTAAAAAAAATCAATTAAACCCTGCTTTACCAAACCATAATAGTTTTGGTATAATTTGAGCGATACGACAAAATTGTGTACTCTTTTTCATTCATTCTTATTTGTTTTCGTTGGATTAAGAATATGTACGTCATATTTTTTTAAATTCACTAAGCCCTGCTTAAACCAAGCTACATTAAATAAAAAATATTATTCTATCTATAAAATATCCAAAGTTATGTATGATTTAATTGTATAATTTTGGATATTTTACAGATAGACGATTATTTTGTTGACTATTATCTAATTTGGCTTCGTTTTCGCAGGGTTAAATTAAATTTTAAAAACTAACCAACACCATCTGTAAAAAATTCCAGTCTTATTTCAATGAAAACAAATTCGTATGACTGGCAAAGTTTAATGTGCACTATTTATGGCGGATCTTAACAGCCTACCTACACCATTCGCCACTGAATTGTCACGTGATTTGCGGGATACGTCTTGTCGAATCTTAACAGATAATATAATTTTATCCGAGAAAACAATGCCGCCTTTTCCATGTACCATCAAAAAGCCATAGTTTATATTCAGCCATCAGATGCACGTAATATAAAATAATTATATCAGTCAACGTCCGCCGGTCAATCCCGTGACGGTCTATAGCTTATTCTTGGTATCTAACCATCAGACGTGACAAAAGGTGTGCATATCTCTTCTAATATTTTGATTTTTTTTTTTACTTGAATTGCTATTGTATAATAAAAAATGTAGAGCTATTATTTACACTGACTGATTTGTTGCAAAATATCAATAGATGACTTCCGTGAGTATTTGCAATATCTTGAAAGTAATTTTCATTTTTTTGTTATATTAAAATTATTGCAAAATTACTGTATTCTAACATAGATTCGTCTTATGTAGTTTATCATATTCATGTATTGAGGTATTATAATTTTATTGTTACAATAACTTAGCCATCTCTAAATAGTCAAAACTCATCGCTCTGAAAGTTGTTAACACAGCCAAGAATGGTGCTGTGAAAACATGGCACTTTTTGACGGTTCAGTGGGTCTATTCTATGCTTATCGACCGCTAAAGTGATAAAGTGATAAATATTATCAAACTTAGGGTAGGTTTGTATCAAAATATTAGCACTTATTGTAACAATTACACGAAGCTGGTTTTTATTGTTGCAATAAGTGCGATATTTTAACAGCAGCAAGATATGTGCTGTTAAAATATCGCACTTATTGCAACAATAAAAACCAGCTTCGTGTAATTGTTACAATAAGTGCTAATATTTTGATACAAACCTACCCTAAGTTTGATACTATTTATTAATTTAGTGTTCAATAAGTATAGAATAGACCCACAGACGGGGTTAACTTATTGTAACAATTAACCGCCTCAACAGATAAATATTATAAAATACCGTCGATAGCCGCTGATAGCAGCCTTGTGTATAGAATAGATGCGCTGGATGTGAAAATTGAATAGGGACAAGTCTTGTGTCATGAATTTAAATAGCCAACAATTTTTTTGTCAATATCGAACAAGTTCACGTAATATCAATATTTGTTTTTATTCAATGATTCTAAAATTCAAAAATGTAGGTTTCTTTTTCTTTCACCTTATAAATATATATATTGGAAAAAATTCACATTTATTTTATACTTACATTTTTTTTTTAAATAAAAACGTTTAACGTAAGTAACTTACTTGTTTGAAATGCTTTAATCAATGTACCTAATATTGATTGTTTTTTTAAATCTTTATCCGGTAAGACTGATAGGACATAACGTTTTGTTCTAAATTCGTACGCGGGATTTAGTGTAGTCGTGTAGAGCCACATCGCCGTAAAAAATAAATGAGATTTCGTACTCATCGTATCGCCAGTAGGGTTGCCAAATGTCCCGGTTTCGTCCCGTAATTAAATCATTGTCCATGATCCCGATTTGAGCTTACCCGAGACGCAGCATATCCCGGAATTTCAATGGATTCTCAATTAAATTCCCGATTCTCGAAAAATCAATGGGCGAAGATTTTTTTGGATAGGCAGCTTAAAAAAGTTCTTCGGAAAAATTTCAAGAATTTTCTATAAAAAAAGTTGGCAACCCTAATCCCCAGTGACGTATTGTCGGTATCGTGTGGCTACAGACAAAAGTACCTACCTGTAATTTGGGCCGGCTATTTATGTAGATAATTTAAAGATAAAAAATATGTCTAAAAAATTTAATTAAATTTGTGTATAAACTGAGGGGTATCATTTTTTTAATCTACTTATTATCTTACGATTGAATAAGATTGTTTTTTTTGTTTGCGTGTTTTAATTTATGTAGCGACATAAGAAGAGTACGAATTCAACTTTCCCGAGGCTTTATGCCTACTTAACCCTCGAACGGTTTAATAAATTGTATTATATGTTTTGTTTTATTCTTGGGTTACATGGACACCATAATATTTTAAGCAGGTAATCCTTATTGACTTTTAAATTATTTAAATATTTAAGACGATATGCGTATTCTAAAGTGTGGATGAAATCATAGGTTCAATTTAAAATGCATGTTTGACGTAAAACATCAGGCACCATTAGCGAGGGGTACGAGACTAATCAATGCACTCTCCAGAGACTTTAATTTATTGTTCAACATCATTTAAGTAGTTTTGTAAACGTCTATAATATAGATACCTATCTACGTAGAAATATATATTATTATATAATATGTTGACTGCTAGCTGTTCTTGTTATTGTACCATCCCCTAACTGACGTCGGGCTTAAGACGGCCTTTGTTCTATAATTTGTTGAGATCGGAGGACCAATCTTTCTTTAAACTACGAAATGCGGTGTCATCATATGGTACGTTTACCGTTGATCTTTCCTTGGATAACAAAATTGCCTACGTGGTCGCAGTCATGCCTTATTCTGGGTCAGAACTGTTTCTTCGAGTCAAGCCTATCAAGCACCATTAGCGATGAGTGCAAGACTAGTAAATGCGCTCCTAAAGACATATACATTCTCAATGATGTACTTACTTTGCATTTTGGCTTTGAAACTTTATTTAATTGTAAAAAATTGTTTATGTTTTTTTTATTAAGTACTTATCTATTAAATATTATTTTCTTCTCTCTTGTGAGAGTAATATTTGTTATAATGTAAATCTCATGTTGTGAACGTCTCGTTTTGATATGTCCATAATATTTTGTTTTTTAAATAAATAAATACATAAATAAACATTGTTCGCGAAAGCTGTACTTTAGTTCTCATAACATGGCCGAGGTTCTGTCGTTAACTGTTAATGATATTATTAATCTTAATGGAAGACTTTATCGTTCACTACATAATGTACAGATACCTATGTCTTTTTTATTGAATTGTAGTTACATGTTGTTATGAAACTTTGGATAGTACTACTATACTTGTTACATATTATTTGTCAAAGCTTCACTTCCTACTTGCCTTGCATTTTAACCTGTTTAAAACAAAACGAGAAATCGGTCGTCCATAATGTAATTTGCACTGCGCCTAGTATTGGAGGTAGCTCATAGAGGAGTTACGTAATCATTTACCTAACATCGCAAAAATTATCATTTTATTAACCGGTTGGTAATATCGGAAAATTTCTCAATAAATTATCGGCATTTTGTGTCAATTTCCACCGAGAAAACACCGAGTTCCTGTCTGACTTAAATCGAGCTTTTCGCAAGCACGTGCCGTGTTATTCAACCTATTTTCTAACACGGCACACGTCTTGTCTCTACCCAAAACTCATCCAGGCCACCCAAGCATCGACATAATCATAATTAGAAATTTCGCTCTGTATAATTAATGATCTGTATCCATTTCTTCACAAATATTTATTAAAAGTCTTTGAGTAGACGCTTTTAATGAAATTGATAATTTGAACTTTATGACTATACTTAACACATTTTACAAGATTTGTATGTTTGGGCATAACCTGTTAACTGCAAAATGTTGAATTTGCTGGAAAGCAATTTAAAGCTTTGAATTGCCCACATATATCTCGGTTCATTTTTTTTATCTGACTTTGAGAAAACATTTTAACATAAATAGTTGAAGAATAATAAAATGATAATAATTAGATTGTCAATTATTCTATAAATTAGAAAAATAATCTCACTTATCAGTGATCAAACTATGATAAGGTGTTTGGTCATGTTTTGACCAAACTTACCGCTGTGTTTGTTCACATATCATCCTATTATTAGCGTTTAGAGCATTCAAATGAAATATAGATAACGGGTTATTACCAGTGGCCCATTTTTTACTCTTAACTAAAAATGACAAAAAAGTAGTTACCAGGTTATCCCCAAACACGATCGACTTGTATCCTTATAATTATTAAATGTATTACATTGTTTTTTTATGTCTTATCAAGGAAAACCCCACTCACATATTATCAAAGTATCAGTTTAAAAAGGTTATAAAATAAACTTTCTACTGTTTTCATTTTATCTCGGATTCCACGTAAGTGTTTATTTATTTATTTATTTTCGTGACAGTAACAAAACGGAAAATGGCGCTCGGCACTTTCGTCAGTAAAATTATGAATTGCAGAGGGTGTGACGCGTCGATATAAAATCGGTAATGACGCTTCGCCATGCAAGCTCTTCGCCATACCTGCACGATATCCAGATGCAGTTTTTACTTCAACCGCGGTGGGATGAACGATTGCGTTATTTATCTGATATTTTTTTACTATTCTTCCATATCGAAAGAACGATTCATCCAGAAGATGTACTTACTTAACCAGTTACTATAATATTAAATTAATATTGTTTAATAATTTTATTCCAACCGTTCGATGATAAAATAATTTTAAAAATAATATTTTGAAGTCAGTTTTAGATGAACAAAACAAAAGAAAATGGCGTTGCGACATTCGCATTACGGAATGAAAAAAAAAAATTATTTATACGTTTCTACATAGTATAGTACAGGTTCCTGAAAATAATGGAGACCATTTTGGAAGGCATAAAAAAGTTTTATTGGAAGGTTTTAATTTTTTTTATGATTTTACCGAGGCTTTGACGGCGACTCGCTGTCATATCGCTTCTTCTCATCTAGAAGAGGATCCGCCGTTCAGGTCCTCACTCCAATTCTGTTAAAGAACTTTGCAGTTTTGCCAAGCTCTTCCGTCTTACCAGGGCACCTTTCAATTCGTCGATATTCTCAAAGATATCCGCAATTCGCAGCTTTACTATGTGTCGTTCATATTTATTACATTGCACTGCTATATATGTAAAATGTCCTCTAAATCATCACATTCATCGCAGAGCTGCGAATCGCTTCTTCCCATGATGGGATTAGGGAACCAATGTTATTGGGGGACGTTCCTAATTTTGTATAGTTACCATCATTCGTAATAAATAACAAGGATTTAATTATTTTTTTTACATCCTTGGATGGACTTTTCACTCAGTTCACAATAATAATTATAACAAAATCAATTCAAACGTAAAATTCTCTACTCGGTAAACCTCACCGTGTGAGCTACATGTGTGTCATAAAACAATCTTTATTATTATATACCAAATGCAAAGTGATACAATCATTTTAAAATTATCATAATCCTAATTCCAGTATTCAAAGGAGATCAATCCTCTTTGGTAAAGAATCGTATTATAAGCAAGAGAGAAGTTAATCTTATCTTTTCGAGATACGAGGAGAGAAGAGAGAGTTGCGGAACAAGATGCAGGCAAGTCTTGCATCTTGCGTCACGTCACATTTGAAAAACTTTAAAGCAATACCTGTATCATGCCTACGTATACATGCAGTTCAGAGATATGCATGTATGTTGATGAGTTTACATGCAAGCGACAGCTGTCGATCTCTTCCATTCGAAACTTATCAACCACGTCAATAGACCAAGTGAATTACGATAAATTGTCACTTTTTTCAATAAAAACCTTTTTGGCGCCCATTGACGTATGCATGTTGCACACTCGCAAAATGTGGCTAACATAATAATATATAGTGCATCAGTAAGGATTGCGAACTGACATTAGTGTGAAATTCTCCGCAAATTAATCTGCTATGCGAAGTTATTTTTAGGTAACTCAATCAATAATTGTCCTTTATTTGCTTCAATTTCATACATTTATTACATACTAAGGTTTTCAACATATTTGTATTTAACAATTTTTAGTAGGTATGCTGAATTTCAGTTTTCTATCTCATCAGGAATTGAGAGATAGAGTAGGTAATGTGGACAAACATTTTTGCTCAAAAGCACAGTTATTAAAATTGGCTTAACGGGTATGTTACGTATAAATTTACCGTGTCCGGGAATTTGTACGTATGCAGTTCGCCGTAACACATTTCACCGTGAAATGTTGTATCGGAAATATATGGTCGTATATTGAAGACCGTCCAACCTCTTTGGGTCGTATATTATTGAGATAAAATTCATGTCTAAATAAAACCCGGTTCTTTTCGGTTTACAGGAAGCCAGCGGCAAACAAATTTTGAAAATAACCGATATACTGGATTATTTGTTAGGTCAAGTTGGTTAGGTTAGGATCTAATAAAATTGGAACATTATTCTTTGCAATGCTCCACGAACAACGCGTATTTTTTTCATCTCTTTCCGATAAGAAAGCTTACTGTGCTACGGTGAAATGTAATACGTACAATTTACATGTAACCTAAATTTCCATATTACTGAGCTTTTACTTTGGTTCCAACCAGACATGGAAAAATCAACAATATATTATAATATGTAAGTACGTGAATTTGTGTTTTCCCATCACTCCCTGCGGCTATGTTTGCAACATAAAATTATCTTACGATAATTTCCTTTTTTAATAATTATATTCAACAACAATTTAATTAGGTATAGCATAAATTCCGTTATGCATAAGATAAAAACATATGAGTATGTATACATACAATAAATTAGCTTCCGTACGTTGGCCTTACTTAGTTAGATGGACATAATAAATTATTCCTACTGTGTGCATTTAAAAAATACAACAATGGCGTAATAATTATTTCATTATAAAACGACACAATTTTGTTTTAATTGCCATTATGCAACTTGAATAATAATAAATTATTCGGTTAAGACGGACAAACCAACTCGGTCAATGTCGTGTACGAAAAAAAACAACAATGCGGGTAACTTTGTTTAATAAGTTGAATTTTATTAAAATATTGTTATTATAGTGTTATCGCTTTCTAAGGTCGAAAACCCTGCGTTTAGATTTTTTATTAAGATACAAAATAACGGTACAAAGATGTACACACTGCCTTCTATCAAAATAATAACTCATAATCACCTAATATAACTGAATGGCCCACTGCGCCAAAAGAAATGTCGCGTGAGAAATATACTTTTCGATGTTATGACAGGGATGGGCATACATGAGGTCACATTCTGGATTTTCTTATACATATATAAAGAGCCACATCATAGTCACGTGTTCTCATATAGTATTAAATACACAAATTCAAATTTAATTACATTTCTACACAAATCTTATATAAGAAAATATAAAAAATACATATATAAGAAAATACTATTGTCGCTTACAACATTTAGAAAAGAAAACTCGCGAAAATACAATTATGATGCGGAAAGAAAATACCTATATTTTTATCAAGAGATATTGGAAGCGGCACTTAACCCAACGAAGAGCCTCATTTGGCCACATCTGTTATATAACTATAAGCATACGACATCAGTTCGATAGTTTTGACGAGGTAACACAGAATTAATGGGAACTGAAATACCTAACGGGTGTGGTGTAACAGGCAACCGATCTCGAGTGTGGAAGAATATGGGATAAACTTAAACACGCGTCAAAAATACGTCATTCCAAGCGTGTCGTTCGTTCTGACAGCTGCTCTCGGTTTATGCACTGACGCGAAGGTTGCAACACACACTACTGCACGTCTATCATGTGCGTTTCATTTTGATAGGACACTCCACATTCAAAACCCTGCTTCAAAATGTAGTGTATTGGGGTATAGCCTATCTGTTTCCTCGTGTCAGGTTCACCAGGCACCAATAGGGCTGTGCAGCTAGTCATTTGTATTTTTCTTGAATTATTGTTTTTTTGTATTTATTTTGTGTCATGTTGTGAACGTCTTAAATTAATAATTTGTTATGTTCTCGATGTGTCTTTTTTTAAATAAATAAATACATAAAGTGACAAATATCCAAGATAATATCAAAACTTCTTCGCATAAAGGAACGTTAATGTACCACACTCAGTATGAGAGTCGATTATAAAGAATTTGGGGTATCTTTCAGAGCTAAGTCTGAGACGTATTTTTTCGTTAAGTCAATTTTTTCGTCTAAGGCGTTTCCGCAGCGATAAAATCAGTATTTGATCAAATCTCTCTCATTTTCGCATTTACTCGAATTTATTTGTCCATTTTTTTTAAAAGTACATAAATGAATTTATACAATTATGTATTCTCATGAATTTACTATACGTTACTGGTTCGAGCTAAACAATAGTCTATTTTTATTCATAGCATATTAATTATAGATAAGTATATATGAAAAATTTGTTTGCAACAATGCACCGAATTTTTCGACTAACGTCGTGTTGTATTGTATTGTGTTTTATAAATCCATGTTACTTTTATCCGTATACTTTCGTTTTTTTGCTCGTTCTGGCCAGAGGCAGGAGAAAAATTATATTTTAATAATATCAACCAAATTCAAATTAGTTTTCTAATTGCTCTGCTTCTTCTTTTGATTGTTTGCAGCTCAGACCATTGTTGCATCGTCATCATCCATTGTATGGAATCTTTTGACCCAACTAAACAGCGATAGTGATAATGATATATTATTTTATTTCGCTCATTTAGCCGACCCAAGCGGAAACTTTTTCATTTATATTTATTTCACTATATTATATCGTATAAATCCAATATTTTAATGCTTAATGGCGATGCGCATTTTGATTATTTAAAGTGAAAAGATATGGAAATTAACATAAATGAGTGTAGGTCAAGCTTATCATTATTTTTTTATAAATCATACATCATAAACGTAATATATTCATTATTTATGAAATAACGGCATCTACAACATACACTTTTATATAATTAATGACGTATATCCTAACAAACCGCCCTTTGACTCCGTACGAATACGGGGAGGAATCACATGAGAGAGAGGTGGATTGTTTGTACTTTTTAGTATGGGGGGTTGTTTCAGAATGAACTGATTTATTGACATAGTAGAAATTACCAAATATGAAATGACCCCCACATTCTAAAGCGGGCCCACACGCCAGGATCTTTGCCGGGGCCCCTTCGGTAGAGTATACGTTTTATAACTTTGCACTTTTTACTATACTGATACTTCTTTTTTCCTGATTACTTCGCATAAAATTAGATCAAATGAATAGATAATAATATGTAAATAATTACAAGATAAAAATAACTTTTTATATACTTACCACGTTTTTAAATTTTCTGTTGAATCATATAAACTTGACAATTCTATGTATTAATAAATACTTTTTTGTACTTGATAGAAATACTGAATAAATATAGAATACTGAAATGTCATTTTGACATTTCATAATGACTTCCATAGTAACGCACGTATATATTAATAATTTAGTTGCTAGGACCCCCTTAGCAACCAATAATAGTGTTTTACTTTTTACGATTTTTTTTCCAAAATCACTTTCCATACAAAACAGAATTAACTGAAAATGAATTCAATTCTGCTTATAGATGGCTAAAAGTATTAAAAGAATGTATTGTCATCGTGTTCTGATATATTCTAAAAGTTTCAAATGTCTAGCTAGTCGGGAAGTTAGTTAAAAATCCATCGATTGCAAGATTTGTATTGAACAAACAAGAAAAAATTTGTACTGGACAAACAAGAAGACGAGCTAATAAAAACGTGGTAAAAAAATATATATTTTTAAAATATATTACACCATTTTCTTCCTAGAGCTGGAGTGCAAAGTTATGAAGCATATACTCTACCTATCGCTAAGGTTAAAAGCAGTGTGATGTTCTACAGTAGCGTTTTAAAAATGGTGTTTGAAGGCATTTAGGGGTATTCAGTGTTTTCTTAACGATTTTTTTTTATTTCTTAATACATTCACTCGAATTATGGAATTGTTGAGTATTGATACACAATAATGAAAAATTGCATCGTATAATCACATATTTTTAAATTTTCGTATTCTTAAAGTAAAAAAGCTTTATTTACAATTACAACAAATTTGTAATGAGTGTTTATCTCATTTATCTCGTTGACCCGCCATGCCGCCCCCTTGAGCCCAAGCGCCAGGCTACAGCCCTGTCAACCTCCTCCCATGTGGGGGCCATGGTCCTAGGTATAGGTTGTTGTTACTACATAGTTACTATTTTCCTAGATCATTTTTATTTTGTTTACTGACCTCGTTAATTATCAACAAAGCCTTCCAACGAGGCAGGTTTAATGAGCTGAATGTAAAAATAATCACTGCTTCGCTGTTGCTGCACCTTTGTTTTAGCTGAAATAATTTCTTCCTAACCGCTCAGTTAGTTAAGTATATTATACTTTTGTTTTAGTTAAAATTTTGTTTGTTCTCACATCTCGTTCTCATTTTACGCTTTTCATCTGAAAAATAATAATACTGCCAACTCACGCCTGAAATGTCGCGTGGGAAATGATGCTTTGCGATGTTACGTGTACAAATTATCATGTTATTCTTACTCAAGTGTATAAATTTAATATCCATGGTGATATCAAATCATCTTCGGAAAGAGGGGGGGACCTTAATGGGAAGGAAGTATTTCCGTCATAACGATTTCAATTCAATTCATTTTGTTCACATTATGACGTCGTGTAACATAATATAAAGAAAAATAAGTCAAATAAAATGTATATATCGTCACCATACTATTAAAACCTCTTAAGTCTGTTTGAGAAGAATGTTGAGGGGATGGAAAAACGTAATGAAAGCCATATTTTAAACACCTCTCTAATCGATGAATCTACTAACACTGGTTGTGAAATACGAGGTTTTAATTCCATGTTTGAAACCACGAGACCTACGATTTTTTTTAAATTTGTCGATAGATGACAGCATACCAGTCTAGAGAACTGAAGTTTTTATATTATGATTTAAAATGTTTTTTTGTTTAAATTTTGTCGAACAAACTTAATTTTTTCATAATTTCGGACTTACGAGGTCTTAATAGTAAGGTGACGATATATTATATGAGTACAAGAAAGTACATAAATGAGCTAAATAAGCCTTAAATTATAAAATAATTCCTAGAGGTTGTGATACTGATGACAATAATATCTATAACGTACTTGCCATAATAACTGAATTTAGAAAGCGCTTCAGATAGTATTATAAAAACCATTCGTTAGTTAACTTTGTCGCAATTAGATAGGACACGTATAGCATAGTGGTCAGTGCACATGGGCGCGAATCCTACAAGGCACAGGTTCTGATCCTGCTGGGTGTAATATTTTTTTTCAAAAAGATTTTTTCTAGTGGTTATATATTTCTCTGAAGAATATTTCTATGATCTGTGTTTCGGAGGCTTTTCCGTATATTTTCAATGAAAAATGCTGCAGTCATAATACGAGGGTGGGTCAATAATTCCTTAGAAAAAAGCATTAAAACAGTTTTTATTTTTGTATTTTTTTTTTATTTCTCAACATAATCTCCTTGGAGCTCAATACACTTGGTTAGACGTTTCTCAATTTTTTTTAAACCGTCAGAAAAATAAGTTTTCGGAAGGTCCTCAAAATAAGCATTTGTCCGATCGATGACTTCTTCATTTGAAAAAAAACGTTGTCCACTTAGCCATTTTTTTAAGTTTGGGAAAAGGAAAAAGTCACTGGGGGGCTAAATCTGGCGAATACGGTGGGTGGTCGACCAATTCGAACTTCAATTCTTCAATTTTAGCCATTGATCGTAAACATGTGTGAACACTGATGCTGTCCTGATGAAAGAGGATTTTTTTCCTGTTTAAATGAGGCCGTTTTTCTTCAATTTCGTTTTTTAGCTGGTCCAATAAAAATGCATAATAATCCCCTGTTATTGTTTTTTCTTTTTCCAAATAGTCAACGAAAATAATTCCACGTGCATCCCAAAATACAGTAGCCATAACCTTACCAGCTGATTTTACGGTTTTTGCCTTCTTTCGTTCGCCTTTCGCAATCCACTGCTTTGACTGTTCTTTCGTCTCGGGAGTATAGTGGTGTATCCATGTTTCATCTACAGTCACAAAGCGACGAAAAAATTCATCCGGATTGCGTTGCATGAGCGACAACAGGGCTTTAGAGGCCACCACCCTATTGCGTTTATTGTCGACTGTGAGCAAACGCGGCACCCATCTTGCAGAAACTTTTTTCATGCCCAATTTGTCATGTAAAATAGAAATGACGCTACCTTTTGAGATCCCTGTAACTTCAATTATCTCACTCAACTTTAATCTTCGGTCACTTAACACCATATCGTGGATTTTATTGATCATTTCTGGTGTAGTCACCTCTACAGGACGTCCTGAGCGTGGTTCATCCTTTGTTGATGTACGACCACGTTTAAATTCATTTAACCAGTTATAAATAGTTGCAAGTGAAGGAGCAGATATGCCGTGAACTAAATCCAACTCATTTTTTATTTCCTTTGCTGTTAACCCTTTTATATTAAAATGTTTAATAACAGCTCTAAACTCAATTTTCTCCATTTTTGTAAACAAGCAAATTTTTTTTTTAAATGTACGAAAATAAAAAACAACAACCCGACCAATCTGATTGAAACTTCGCAGCATACTGAATCGGTAGTGCCGCTGCATGAAAACAAACCGCTTACAGTACTAGTCGCGCCACCTGTCGGCTTTTCTAAGGACTTATTGACACACCCTCGTACTTCAGAATATGTGTAGCAATCTTATCACTCAGCATTAAATGAATGACATACTTTAATATGTATGTTTTGTTGTCAAAACAAAACAATAGAGCAATAATAATCGTCATAATTTCCTCAATCATAATTCGATCAGTAGTCTGTTATGATTTGTTAATTGCGACAATATAAATCTTATAATATATATACTGCATTTGTATACTTTGGAAGGACAATCCATGAAACTCACTCACTCATCGAGTCCGCCATGCGACGCACTACTATCGTCACGAGTCCTTCAATCGACGTAATCAACCGACGTTCCAATCGAATCATGTCTTTCAGTTCATTAATAATATAATCAATCTCTTGATCACATCGATCTCACCAGTACCTCCGTATCCGTGATTATAATCTCACGCTGACATCTTTATTTTTGTATTTATTGTATTCTCGTGTCGACCAATAAACTCTCTCCTCACAGCATCCAAGCATCTACGACCTTCTATCTCCTCCACAAGTCGTCTACCGCCAAATATGTATAATATTCAGTATTGATTTTAAAGTATTATAAAATAACTAGCTGACCCGGCAAACGTTGTTCTGCCATATAAATTATTTCTAGTGAATATTTTGGTTGTTAAATAAAAAATAACGAATGTATCGTAAGTGTGTGGGGATGGGATCTATGACAGAAAAAGGAATAGAGCGCTGTAGACGATGACCGCCGATAAAAACAAAAAAACATCAACATTCATTTTCTCAATTCAAAATGAGTAATGATGTTCATAATGAATGAATTACCTGTGACAGGATCTCGTTATTTAATGTTTATGCAATATCCGTCTTGTCCCTTCCAGAAAATTAGCGGATATTAGAGAGCGTCGTATGAACGGTGTGTGTCAGCGGTGAACTCCAGATTATTGTTTCTTCTTCGAATCACGATTTCTCGCGTCGATGTGCGGTCGCCAACCATGATTCCAGCAATGTCGTCAACAACAGGCATATTGAATCGACGCACGTGCTCTCCAGCTGGTGTTTTATCAGTATTGATGACAATAGCATGATTGTCACTTTGCAATTCGTGCATGTGTGCTTTGAAGAATTTCAATAATTCATTGTGCTCATTTAACAGGGCGTCCAGTTCGCCGACGATGTGCTTGGCATTAGGCGAATTGAGGCTATTGTAGCCGCAACGTGCATCCACATGATTGATGTCCTCACCGCCCATGAAATAGATTTGTAAAAAATTATGTGGTTCGTTTGGCATTGGCAGCAATGAGCCTACTTTGTGGTATACCTGGCCTTTGATTTTGAACGTAGAATGGAATTGTTGACCATTTGCCGCAGTATTGTGAACTATTTCTGTTGCTCCGAACGAAGTCATTTGGAAGCATGAATTGAATGTCCGAATGGACTTCAGGAACAGGTTTGAATCTGGAACCGTGCCGATGAGCAAGCCGTTCAATGGTTCTGGTGGTATCTCAATTTCTGGTAGTTGCACTTTTCCTGATGCGCAACACATCCCGGCTGACTCATGTTTGAATTTGAGCGCATGACAATGGGGACATTCTTTATCCATAGCACCAATCAGCACTTTCGGATGAGCGGAATATTCAATATCTGGCTCGTATTCGAATGCGAGACGAAGGAACGAAGAGGATATAAATGTTTGTTGTACTTGTTGGCGTTGTCGGTCATTTGCTCTGCGTGTGTTAACTACGAACCGGCGCGCTTGGCTCCGTTCCAATTGTCGTTGTTGATTTCGTTCAGCTCGTGCCTCTTGTGATTGAGATGCACGCAATTGCGACATGCTTACACGCACATTTTTGTTATCTTGTTGGATTTGTTCGTCTGTTCTTTCTGCTCTACTATTTTGCATGTTTGTTGCTTTTTTCGTTCGACGGCCCAAATGGCCCCCCTTGCGTCTTGCTGGCATTGTGACTTTGATACACGCACATAAAAATAGATACATTAAAATAAATCGTACAAATTTTTGCACGCACTGCGTTGTGACATGCCGAATGAAATGTCAAAATGACGCGACGCTTCTCTTGAATTCTTCTCGGACGTAGCGCCATCTGTCATTCAACAACATAAATAATTTCGTTCTGTTTGAAATACGAACGACGGCTAAATTTGTTCATACAAAAATAATATAATCGCGATTAAAAAATGGGTGGGTGGGGATAGGAGGGTGAAAATTTAGAATTATAGGTATTTTTTATGCCAAATAATAAAAAAAAATACAAAAAAAAATTGTCAAAAAAATAAAAGAAAATTTTTCTGGATAGAGATACCCTAATCATCTAGCGGTATGAAATATACTTGTTGACCTATTCTCATACCTAACAAATATACATAAAAAAATTCATAAAAATCGGTCGAGCCATTTCGGAGGAGTTAGACCACAAACATCGTGACACGAGATTTTTATATATATAGAGATGTTGCAATCAAGGCACAGCTCTAAAATTAATCGTAATGCCGTTACTATCTATATTATTTACTGGATCAATAAAATGCGTTATCAATTATTATTAATTATTGTTTATGTATATTGTATATCACTGACCAGTGAAAGTTATTTAGAATAATATAAATTATCTAATTTCTCCGGTCTTTTGTTATCGATTAAAAATTTCCATCGATCACTTCCGGAGCTACGGCTCATAAGTGAATTTAGTGATCCAAATGCATAATAAAGCGATGTAAAGAAATTTTGACTCGAGTGATGAATATTAAGTGAAATTCTCCAATCTTATACATATTAGTACTATAAATCTTCTATAGGCCATTAATTTTAATATTAATAAATGTATTTTTTTACTCAATACTAAACATACACAATATTTTTAGAATATGATTCTTTTTATTGAAAGCCTCAGAAACATACTTACATATTAGAATCCTAGAAAAAAGCGGGATCGAGTGAGATTCGTGCCATTATACATGAAGTTATCAATCCATGATATAATATTGTATAAGGCGAAACTACTAATTACGCTATCTGAAGTGTTTCTTTGTAATGATTAATAAACATGTTTTAAGGACTTTTGTTAGAGCCATCAAAGTTTATAAAAGCAACCACACTACCTCAATAAAATCATACTTAAATGGTATTAATAAACTACTAAATTTATCAAGAACGCACACAACTAAGACATTTAGTGTTTTAGCGGCTCTAGTAGTCCAATGCGCAAACCGCTGGCTTCTCAATACAGGAGGGTTATGGGTTAAATTCCTAGTGAGGTTCTCAAGTCTGGATGTTTTTGTGACGTGTTTCATTGCTTAGTGTAATTACTCCCAAACTATTTTCAACAACTTACAGTTATTGGACCACAAAAATGTATGAGTTTAGTATTTAAAGCGAGCCAACGTCCCGGGATGCTGGGTGTGATTTATGCTAATTTATATTTCGACTGTGTTTAGGGAAAAGGACGTAACCCTCGATTTTTCGAAAAGTGCTTTTATTAGATATTAACAATGTATACAACTAAATACACGTCCTGTAAAAAGGAAGTAAGCCGCAAATGCCGATTTATTATCTAAATTCAGGTTTTAATTGAGTTTTAATTATGTTTTAATTTAAGGAAAAAACTATTTTCCCTCAATTTTAATGATTTTTCTGTAACAACTTCTTTACTTATTAGTAGATCGAAAAGATATTACACTAAATAATCAATCATCATGCACCCAATGTCTGTGACTATTTTTTTATTAATATTGAACCAAAATCATTCAAAAAACGTTTTTTGCCTCTCCTGTAAAATTTGTTCTGTGTGGGTTACGCCCTTTTTCCTAAACACAATCAAATTTTGATGATATGCGCGCCCTTTTATTATTTAATTTTTTAAACTAATTTTGTTTCTTTGGAGATATCGTGTAATAAACTTGTCATTGTTAATTATCTCGAAAAATAAATGCCCAAAAATTTTTGGGCATTTATATATAGACACAGTATGAGGTATATATCGGTGAAAGTTTCAAATTGACAGGGCGTTAACAAAAAAGTGTGGATGAAGGTTGTATGGGCATTGGGGACACATCACGTTTGGAGCACCAGAAAAGATAAAACTATCAAATTCCCACCAACAGTGTATCCTATTAGCTGTGCAAGTTTCAGTCCCTTGTTGGCCTAGTAGTTTCCGACCAAACGGAAATTGAAAACCATAATATATGTACTCATAGTTGTAGGTTTAATATATCGGTATATTTAAAATTTGGAATTGGTACTTAGTTAAGTAGGTACCTACCTAGGTACTAAGTTAGAGCCGTTTCAGATGGGACACCGGTGTCGCGCTCGTATATAATATAGGATGCCTTTGTATTCCAATAAAGGGGCCTTTGTATTATGGTAATGAACGCCCCAGAGCTAATGAGTCAACGCATAATTTCGCGTTATAAATTACAATATAAAACTGACTGCGGTAATAAAAACAAGTGTATCGGCGGCTTGAGAATGTAGCGGCTGACGGAAAAGTGTACCGGACACGCGTTGACTCATTAGCTCTGGGGCGTTCAAAAACATAATACAAAGGCCCCTTTATTCGCATACAAAGGCCTCATTATTATACACGAGCGCGACACCGGTGTCCCGTCTGAAACGGCCCTAAGTATCCGCTTAGAGATTTGCCCGTTATCATATTGTACTTATTCATTTTATAGTATTTAATTATTGCTGTCTCATTATTGTATTATTTTATAGTATTTAATTATTGCTGTCTCATTATTGTATTATCTTATAACTTTCACTGTTCGTCATAAAAGAGAGATGATGAAGAAATATTATTATTTATAGTTTGATCGCATTTTAAATAGCAAGAATAATAAATTGAGATAGTTAATATGAACTGTAAGCTGAACATAAATACATTTTTATCTATATTCCAACTTTCCGTGACAAGTCAACAAAACGCCATAAATTTTAATAAAACTCTGTTATAAAACTGTATTCATGAAATGTGAGCTATGTGTAGCAAAGATTACTTAGGTTAAAATTTAATATATACCTTCAAATAGCCTACTGGCAATATATGTAGTTACTAACAGAAACTATAGTATATTGTGTAATATATTGCAGATTAAGATTCTGAATAAGCACTTTGAAACTTTGAAACTGGCCAAACGAGTAAATCGATAAATTATTATTCTTTTATAGCAGAGCAGATACAGGTTTTCAAGTAAACTTAAAAGAAAACTCCTTAAATATTGGTAAAGAGAAATTTTGTTTTGTTGAATCATGTAGGTATTATGTAAAACAATGTTAAAACCTCGTTGATACGCCATCCTCATAGGTTAGGACTTCGCTTTCTGGTCTATGGTAAAGAGGGTTTTGTAGTGTTGCAAAATAAAATTTTCAAAATTCAAGAGATTCGATGATTTCTCTTGGTGAAAAATAGATTAGTAACTCTCAAATCGTACTATTGTTACAATCTCACGAGTGTTTTCTAAAATAAAAAAACCGCGAAAATGTTTCATTCAGTAGATTTAGTAAAATGTCAGTAAACATGACAACACTGCTGGCGGCCACTGTTTTGACAGCCCGTATCAACATAGTGCATTTTATTTTGTTGTCGATTTATTGATTGAAACTTTTTTTATATTGTACGCGGTGCGATACAACTCTCTAGTGTGTTATAGAAGAATGATATACAAGATTTTATAAAACAATGATCTCTGATAGTCTAATACCGTCGGCCGTTCTTGTTGACCAGTCATCCTTGAGATTATAAGTCATCTGTAATTCTCTCTTGCAAATCCTCTAAGTACTTCAACGACCTTCAGTAAAAAACTGATCCACCCAAAAATATTTTTATTATACTATCATTGTCCGGCTATTTTTACCCAAAGTTAATAACTCACATTTCATAATGCCAACTAAAATATTAGCATAGGAATTATTTCTCTGCTGTTTTTTCTCCCATGCTTTTCCCATTCAGCCATAGCTCTAAATGTGATAACTATCAAATAGGTAGATACTTACTAAAATACTTTCTTAATGCTTTACGTGTCATTCTTTGTCACCGCAAGCCAAAGCTACAAAAATCGTGTGAATCTTTAGACAGTGGACTGCGCATAATGTAAGTATATTATTTTTATCCACAGACAATATCCTTAGGTCACAGAATAGGATAGTGATACTAATTCGAATCGTCTCAAAATCGTATTACCTTATTCATTCAATTTTAATTATTTAATACTGGACAATCGGAAACCCATTCAAGTTTCTAACGTTTCATAGTTTATACTTCACCTCCAGCGCTACCGGATAATAATTCTTGTGCCAGTTATCACCGGTGCCTATTGGTATCATTTTATAATACTATGACTTTCCGTTCAAATCTGTGTTACACTTCCAACCACGCCCGCTCTATATTTCTCCATTTAACTTCCGGTAGAATGAAGAGTGTTAATTTTCTAATAAAGTGTAAATATATAATTAACCAAGTCTTATGGCGGCAAAATTGAAATTACGAAAATACTAGTAATTCGATAAAATCTACTAACTCTGTTCACACCAATGAAATTAGTCATTTACTTTTTATCTGTAAGAAATAAAAAGGCTTTTTTATTTTTATTTTATTTATTTATTATATATTCTAGAATGTAGAGCCTTTCTCAATAAATACCTTAATAAAAATACATCTTAATTATTATCATATTCGCTTATTTAACTCATTTAGTACTAACACCGCGACTGGCCCGTTTAGAGTCGTTGGCCATTAGATATAATTAACGTGTTATATAAATGTGGTAATTAAAAGGTTAGCATGTTAGAATGTTTGTTAACATTGATGTGTAAGGAAATCATTTAACTGTAAGATTTTCTTAATACTAAAATATCAAATTAGGCAGTGGAATATCGATTATCGCAGTCTTCCCATGCAGTCAAAATCTGAATTAAATACGCCGATGACGTCACAAATTACTATTCACAAGGATTGTTTGGGCGAAAGAGAAGATTTTATCTAGTTTGATTTCGTTTATATACATCATTTATTTATAACTCATTTTGCAAGCTTTCTGTGACTCGATAGATAAGAATTTGTAAAATATAAATAAATTTAGTTCACTAAATAATTGTAACTAAAATACTCATGAAACAAAATTCAATTTCAAATCCCTTAAGGGGGGACATGCTCAGCGTAGGTCAAAATTGAGCTTTACCGTTAGCACCGCACACTACCTTATTCTTAGGTCAATAATTATTATAAAGCAATCATTATTCATAGGATATTTATCACACTTGATTGGTCAAAGACATAGCTGATAATTAGTATCTTTAGAATTATCTTCAAATGTGTTAATCTTGCCCATTTTTGGAATAATAAAATGGCTAATTCTTGTCAAATTTGGGATCACAGAGATTATCAATATAATTTTTTATCGTAAATATTTCACTATAATAATGTCGATATAAATTATACTGATGGTTTTATAAATGCGTTTAAAAATTAATAAATGTAAAAAATCTTAACACCACTGCACATTTATGTACTAAAATATGACTATATTCTAAAACATTAGAGCGAGAGGTTCAAAAGAATACTATTTTATGTAATAAAAATACTTTATGCAGTCATCAAATGTTTAAAATAAATATAAAGGATAATAAGGCTTCAAAATTATATAAATAGATTATCTACAACGTTTAAGGTATGTCCAGGATCATGCTTTGAAAATAGAAAAAAGCTCAATTTTGACCCACGCTGAGCACGTCCGCCATTAAGTATGACTGTCCTAGCACCCTTTTTCGGTTTCCTATAGTTTCCCTACTTCTAACAGGCACTCTTCGCCACTGGTACCTACCCACAATTGTAACGAAATATTACAACTACTTCTTCTTTGATAGCACTACAGTCAAGTCGAGACTTCCACATCATCCACATCTACGGCAGTCACGATCATTGGCAATTGTGTAGGTACCCACACTTAGCTGCTATAGGTCACATCTTGGACCTAAGTATTCAGTGCTCACATCAAGCGACGAGTAAGTTGCCGCTGCGAATAGCGCGTGTTTGACGTAGCGAACGCAGCGTGTGCAAGCATCCCATACAAACCATTATAGCTTGCACCGGTTCCAGCTACAAGTGGTTGACATCTAGGAAATCTTTAAACATAGGTTCATATTTCCTTCGATGTATTTCCTCATGTGATTCTTAACATTTCGATTATTTTCTTTACGCGTAAAATGCGATGATAGATGTAACACTAACGGTAAAGTTGGAAATATCGCCGTAAAATATAATAATAATATGCTTATCTAATTATTAGTGTAGTAAATCAAGCATTAAATTAAGTCGTGGTTTCCTGCGAAATTTAATGTTGAGTAACCGAGTGCTCATCACTATTTGGGACATGACATTATTGCCCAACACTACTTATTAAATTTTATTACAGTTTTAATAAAATAATAATTCAGTGAATTCAATCGAACTTTCATCGAGTGAAACGAGATATCCGGCATTTTGAAACATTCATGTAATTCGAATGGAGATTGTAAAAATTAAATTTTGTCAATTGTGACGGTAAATAATTATTTGGTTTGTTGGCCGTATCACTGTTAATGTTTATAATATTCCGAATTTATCAAAAAATCTCCCAACCTTATAGCCCGTTCACACGTGCATGGATTTACTGGGGTGGCAGTACGTTTTTTCGTCACAATAACAATGCAATGCAAACGTAAAAACGTATTAATTTGCATGCGATAGCTACAACTTGCGCGACATAAATGCGCATGCACAGTTGAACGATAGTGGCAAACCTGCCGGAAAAAATACGAACTACACCGCGCAGGGCATTTTGACGTTTATCGACTTTCACAACCTGTCAAATAGCACCACACAACGATAAAAAAACGCGTTCGCTTACACTTGAAGAATGAGATTGGCGAGACAGTCGGCAGTTTTGTGTGTATACAGTTATTGTTGCGATAGTTCAATTTACACGCCATTGTTGCCAGTAAATCTGTATGTAAATGAATGTAAATGTTACCTTTAATTGTTTTATAATATTAAACTAGGTGAAAAATCCTTCCAAGGATATACGAAAAATATATATATCTACTCTTGTTAATTATTAGGAACTTTATCCTGGCATCTATAATTTCGGAACATGTCTCATGTAAATAACAGAAAATATTGTAAAGCTGGTACTTACCTAATCCCATCATCAATTTTTACCACTGTCATCCAAACACCCAGAAGTCTTCGAAGACCGTCCATTAAATCTTTTTCATCCTTTGGGAAAAAAATGTTAATAACTCTTTCTGCAGTGCGTAGTGTGAATAATAGCAGCGCTGTTTTAATTTGTTTCGTTCATCTGTCGTGATATTATTTTACTTCAAAATAATATTTTTTGAAATTGGACTGGACAAAAGTAACGCGCGCATTTCAGGCTTCAAAATTTGGTATACTTATGTAAAATTATATTATAAAGGATAATATTTTTATCTCCCATATTTACATCAATTATATACATACTGACGTCAAATAAATATGTTTTCCTGTCGAGAGGGAAATTTTTGCCGGTCTTTTTTTTAGAATAATCGCGAAAGTTGAGAGGAAACCCTCATCACGACATATTATTATATTATTTATTTTCACCTAGCGGAATTTTCCGCAAGAAATCGAATCGCTCCAAGTGTTTTTTGTTTACAATTCAACATGTAAGAATCAGCTTATTAGTGATCGACACGGCATTTTTCAAATTCTTATACTGTACACAATTAACTGATATCTGTGGAAAGTCAGATAAACAGCGCACCAAAATTTCTGGTCCCGACTCCCAACTTAATAAATAAAAGTAGTGTAAGTAGCTGGTTTTTTTTTATTTGCATATCGACTGCTTATTCTGCAAACCAGCCAACTGCACTTTTGACCAATAATGAGATTTTGATGGCATTTTGTTATAAAATATTTTTCTATGCTCACGCAAAACACCCAACTGCAGGTGCCAAATTTTCAATATCGTAAATGGAACAACTTCGCTCTTTATATATTTTTTTCTTTATAATATAAAAGGGAAGCTAAAATAGTGTTTTAATTCATATTGCAGCTTATTTGTAAACAAAAAAATCTTTGGAATTATTAAATTCCACTCAATAGTTAAATTATTATGTTTTTTCTTTTTCCTGAACAATTTGCCCAAATGGAGTTAGCCGGTTTGCATATTGAGCTGTCGATATAAATGTGTAATAATAATCAATATGTACTCGTAAATTGCCGCGCTTATAAACCTCTACAACTTCCTACATAGTAAACCTTACAACCATTTTAGTAACATTTTTTTATTATACGTTCGGCTCACTATATAATAAATGTAAAATATAATATTGTATTTAACTGTTACAATCATTGAATTACTATCGAACGCAACATCTGCAAAAAAAAGTTTCAACGTATACCACCCTGGTCATAGACATCTGGGTCTGCTCATATAAATCATTGTTTCGTAAATATATGACTAGAGGCGAGTTTGGTTGAAAAATTAACTCTACCAACATTGCGTTAAAGGTGCATATTATTTAATATTATGTCTTTGGCATATTCTACTAGCATATTTATTTACTATTGGTTACAACGTAATAGAAAGAAATCTATTTTTGCTATTCCACATCGGAAATCGATTACTATCAGGGTTATCTTCTGCAGGTGAGCTGCACTCGTACCAATTACTTAAATTATTTAAGCATACCCTTAAAATATTGTAGTACTATTAAAAAAATCTTCTAGGTAGAAAGGTACCTTCAATTCATCAATCTCGAGCTATTTAAAATAAATGTAAAATTCGATGTTTTGGATACTGACTCAATCGGCACCCACCCGTTCTCCACATATATTAAATTTGTTATTGTCTCATTGTTCACAGTTGGGCTGTCTCCACGGCGATAACGCGCCTCAACAATATCCCATCCGAGGCGAATCCAGCTGAAAATGTAGTTGCCCTAATTCCATTGTGGGACATGTGCAACCATACCAGTGGTGAAGTAAGCATTTTCGTTTATTAATAAACAGTCAATGGTATATTTGCAGAAATTGTTAATAAATCTTCATACTAGATTAGTACTATTATGAGAATACTTAAGGCGAATCTTCTACCTACCAGAGGCACCTAGCGGAAAAATACAAAGCTTGCGATTTGAATTTTTTTTTTGATAATTTAATAATTTTAGACGAAGATAAACTTACAATTAAAAAAAAATGTTGTAAAATGTAAATTTGTTAAAGGATCCCATCTTATTATTACATATTTAAATTATTTTAAAATTTAGTTTATTAAGTTTTCTAAGCATCGTCTCTAAGAGATTTTTGACAAATTTATAGTTTTAATATTTTTTATAATAATTTTAAAAAACATCAATTTTTATAAAAATATAATTTTGAATAACTTTTATAATTTTAAATTGTAGGTTTATCTTTGACTTAAAAAAAATTCTTTTTAATGTTTTCCGACATATTTATTAATTAATACAGTTGAAATTGTGAATTATCAAAAAAATGTCTCAAATTCAAGTTTCATAAATGTCCGCTAGGTGCCTCTGGTAGAAAGGCTGAGTAAAGACATCACCTTAATATTGTAAATTTTATTTTACAGATTACAACTGACTTCAACCCGAATATGGACCAAGCCGAATGTTTCGCCTTGCGGGACTTCAAAGTCGACGACCAAGTGTTTATATTTTATGGCATTCGTACAAATGCATTCTTCTTCCAGTACAACGGGTAATAATATGGTGTCATTTTTCTTATTGAATTACTGTGTCAGTCGAGCGCCACATGTCAACTCTGCAGTTGGTAGATCGGTGTTGTAGCATTGTTGCAGAATAAGTTAAAAACATATTTGATGAAACATTTATTTTTCTGAGGGTCATGGAAACCCTTAAACCCTCCTAGGCTCATACTTTTACATTAATCCGCTGGTGTACTGCCCAACAACAAGTAATAACGGCGATAACAGGAAGTCGCTATAAGCGCATATAGAAGACTTCTCAGTGACGTACCTGTCATGGCAGCAACGCATGCTAGAGGTGTGTTAAAATAATGTATCAGCTCTCCTTTTAGCTGTGACTCTTTTTCTTCATCACAATAAACTAAAAGTTTACTAACAATAATTCTAACATCACTACTGATCGTTTTAGACATATTTTTATTATAAAAAGCTTGCGTAAATTGATAGATCCGTACACCACGGGAGCGTTAAATGAAATGATAAATTTTATTTCATTTTAAAACGGAAGTGCGATTAGCTGCACTGGAGGAGATTGTTAGTCCACAATTTTAACACGTGGACAAAAAAAGAAGTTCTTGTTCGATCAATACTAACTCATTGTTTTCCTAGATTTTATTCTTTCTAATGTTAGTGTTTATTGTTTCAGTTTTGTCTACCCAGAGAATCAGCACGACTCTCTCAAAATTCTCTTGGGAATCAGCCCCGATGACCCGCTGCAATCTCTGAAGAAGGAATTATTAGGAAAAATAGCCCTCAATGGAGCCACTGAATTTTCATTGGGAAACGTCAAAGAACCGATCAGCCATGAACTCATGGCTTTTGCGAGGGTATTCGTCATGGACAAAGGTAACATTATGTGCTGTAGATAATAAATTATATAGAAATACGTTGATAGAATAAGTAAATTTTTCAAGTACATGTACTCACATTATTTTTTTCATATATCTATAAAATTAGAAATATGTATACATTACAATGGAAAATTAATAAATTATATATTTTATTAACCTACTTTATCCGAATGATCAAAAATTTTCTTCTATTCAATTATTGTATCTTGGAAATTTTATCAGCTTACCCTTTCTCACATTATATACGTAGGTCTCCTTCTCTCTCCCACTTAAGAGTTTTGACAATAATTATAAATTTATTACAATATTATATAGATAGGACTCCAATGTAAAATTTTGGTGCTTATACGCCCTCGTAGGGTCTAGGACGATTTGGCACCGGACAACTGGACGCCACGGAATTCGAAAATAAATAGACGTTAGGTACTTATAGGTACTTTAAAAAAAAATATTTAATATTATTATATTATGATTTGATAGTTGGTGAGAATGTAAATATGCAGAGGTAAATAATGATTTAATCGTGCATATGTTTAAGTTCCAAGGAAAAAAGAGTTTTTTATTTTATATAAAGCCTTAGGCTTTGTATGGTAATTCTCAATCCACAATAAAGAATACATTATGTTAGAGTAAAATGAATTAAAACTACTAAGTAGTAGATAGAAACTGATTAAAATACCTCGTCTACGTTCTGTATACGTGTATACGACAGTGCGGCGTCCAATTGTACGGAGTCCAGTTGTCCCATTCCCCCCTCGTAGTACAGTGCGTAAGGCGTTGACCATTTATCGGGGGGCTCCGGGTTCAGTGCCCAGTGAGGTCACAGTATATTTATGTGATCTTCACAAAACCTGGGTGTTTGTTATTGTTTCACTTCAATTACTAACTGCCAGTAGCGAAGGGTGGAGGTAGGCTGTTAAGATCCGCCATAAATATTGCACATTAAACTTTGTTTGTCATACGTATTTGTTTTTATTGAACTGAGACTACAATGTACAGATGATGTTAGTTAGTTTTTTAAATTCAATTAATGTCAACCAATGTTTTTCAAAAATGGAAACTCTTGTTTTTATTTCTCTTCTTTTTCTTGGTCGTGCACTCATGGCTGAGGATCATGACCACATTTGAATTTCGCCATTCTTTGAGCGACCAAGACTTTCCATCCTTCTCGATCTTCCACTTCTCTCAGGGCAGAATGGATGGTGCCCCCAGTCGGCTCTTTCACTTGGTCGCTCCAGCGCGCAGACGCTCTTCCTCTGCTTCGCCATCCCTGGAGGCCACCCAAAACTACCAGTCTCTCCAGGTTGTCCAGTCCGCGCCTGATAATATGTCCAAAAAACAGCAGAATTCTTCTCGGACATATTGTCGAGAGCCGTTCCTTTATCTTCAGTCTCTGGATGATTGACTAGTTCGTCCTGTGCTCCGTCCAAGAAATGTGAAGCATACGTCGCCAACACCACATCTCAAAGGCATCAATTACCTTCCGTTCCCTTGCCTTCAGGGTCCTAGACCAGACTCCGTATAGAAATATCGAGAACACTAATGTTTGCACAAGCATCATTTTTGTGGCAATCGAAATTCCCCGATCCTTCCATATAGTGGTAAGGCGTGTCATCGCATTTTTTGCAATCTGTGTGCGCTTTCTTATTTCTAGAGCCCTCATAATATGTGCAGACCTACAAACTTATCTGTAGAATGGCCAAAAATGGAACTACGAACTACCATAGGACGCCATTTTGAAAATTTCATTCGAGTGTCAGATTTTGTCCAGTTACGAGTCTTGATTGGGTAGTTTTCGACAGTGGCTCCCCCATCCCATTCTTCAGATAAGTTTGTAGGTCTGTAGTACCTAACAGCTTAATTGTATATATGTAATTGTAAATATGATTCTTTTGTTAAAACTTATTTCGCAGAAACAATCCCAGGTTGATGTTGCTGTTTATTTATTTTGTTAAAATGGTTAAAAATTATATTTTCAGATGAACTGAACTACTATTTGTCCACAAAGTATGATTATTACATGCTTCACGTTGAAAACTGTGAATATATTAAAAAGGAACTGGACAAGAAAGCTTATAATTTTATTCACATGCGGTGCCGATTGTTGGCGAGCGCTCAGAAGCGGTTAGATGACGCCCAACTAATCGAAAAGTTGGCCATTACCGAAAAGACGACTGAGAAAAGCAGGCTTCAGCGAAACGAAAGTCACAGGTATTTTATCAAATTGCTAACATTATAACCTGAAGTGTCTAATAACAATAACCGATAAGACACTCATATTGTCAAAATCTAACAACATACCGTATTTCCTCGATTATAAGACGCATCGTTATTCTAATATACCAATAATGAAAAATATAGGAATACAATCTTATGACAAATTTACGCCCTGCAGCTCTGTTTCTGTGCTCTTTTCCATCATAATGTAGTCTTCTTGCTGACATTTTAAAGAGTAATTAGGGACAAAATTTTTATTCAAATTCAAACGTGTTTAAGGCAGTGGCTAGTGTAACTCGATTACCTGCTCCGCCGCACTGGACCAACTGACCCCCCCACTACTAGTAATCAGTGATGATTTATCACAGCTGTGAAATTTTACAGCGATTGTAAGAAGCCATTGATTATAAGACGCACCCTGAATTCAGAGACACCAAAATAGGAAAAAAACATGCATCTTATAATCGAGGAAATACAGTATTTGAGAATGTAACATTCTTTATTGAACATAGGTACATAATTTGGAAATGCCTCAGAAACATACAGATATATAATATATATACATATATAAAAAATCACGAATAAAATATGGCGCCGGACTGGATTTGAATCTGCATCCATTGGATTCCGGCCAATGTGCTTAACCAATTTAGCCACCTGCGCCTTACCTTAGGATGAAATTAACTAAGTTTTGCTAATATAGTCAATTGGCTTTTGTGGTTTGAATCATGGTAACAATAATAGGTAAGTACTAAACAATAAAACAACAAAAGAGCACTACACAAAATATTTATTTCTGGCCATAAAGAAAATTAAAGACAAATGGAGGAATATAATTAACTGCACGCTTCACCTAAAAGCCTAACCTAGCCAGGTATCTCCAAATAAAAGATATGTTATTAAACGATTAGCAAATGCAAGTATGTATGACATATATAACAATACAGCAACCATAAAGTACTTAAACAAATATGTTAAAAAAAAATAATCCACTTCATGAACATTATCACTCAAATCCAATCCCGATCCAAAATTCTGATCCCGGGATTTCAGGATTACAATTTGACAATCCCGGGATCCCGGGATTGGCATTTTTTTCCGTTGTTAATATATAATTTTTATATTTACAATTAACATTGATAAAATCGGTCAAAAATAAATCTAGTATAATTTATACTATTTAAAACATTTATTGTTAATACTGTATATCGTCACCGTTCAGGCAAAAGTCACCAACCCTAAACACATAGTTTTGAGATATCGCAATTCGAAAGTTTGAAAATGCAGGAAAAATCAGATTTTAATGTTTTTAAGGTTTTATATACATTGAATTATTTTCTCATGTCTTCTTAATAATTTCTTTAAGGTAATTTTACTTTTTGATGCTAATTAAAACATCTGGAAGGTTTTGAAGGAGGCAAGGTAGCTCAATTATGGTTTGGTGACTTTTGCTTGTTAATAATCTGAACAATGTTAGCCAAAAGAAGGATCAGTAAAACTCACCATCCATAGTATAGTGACTTTTGCTTGTATATTTATAACGAAGGATTATTTTTTTTTGTATAGTCAATAATGTCTATTCACCTATAATGACTTTTGCTTGTTAAGATTTTATCGAAAGTCATTTAGTGAAAAACAAATAATTCGGATTTAAGCAAAATTTTACTAACTAATGTACTGTTGTGAGTATAATTTTACGCTTCGGGTGACATACTCAACTCAAAACTGCCATTTTCAGGGTTGGCGACTTTTGCCTGAACAGTGACGATATCATCTCTGTTCTGGCAGAACACACTAACTGGAAAATACTAGTTTTGGGTAATTTGACTTTGAAGTTGTTAAAATGTTTGAAATAATGGTCTATCATGTGAGTTTATTAAGTATTCGTAAAAAGGATGACTTTGAAATAAAGACTGTTTATTTATTAAGAAGGTTTCCAGACGGTAAAGTTTGAAATAAAGAACATTTTGGTACTGACTCAATATGTCATTTTTTCGAATTAGTGTTTTCTGCCAGAACAGTGACGATATGTTCAATCTTGGAAAAACATAAGTTTAATGGAGTAAATAATATTGTAATATAAATAATAATGTGAATTTAATATGAGATTGCTGTTTCTGATAGTAAAGACTTAATGAATGCGTTAGCGAGATTTAAAATAGTAAAGCAAATCATGGTGTACTTATGGCCTTTCCGCTTCATAAATCTAATTAGTCAGCCAAATATGAAACTGCCGTAAAACGTATGAGATCGTGGTGGAATTAATAGTGTGAAGCATTGTTTTTTTCCAATCTTTCTCATTTTTATTAATTTATGTGAAAAAATAAAATGAATCAGCAACTTACATATGGGTATAAATCAAACTTCGTTCAAACTCAGTTTATTTCTAATGTAGTTATTTGTTATTAAAAGTATTTTTTCTGTTATATTTTCGTCTTTATTTTATTTTCCATAAAAATTGATAAAAAAATCAATTATGTTTATCAATCCCGTGATTCATAGGTATCGAAAATAGCTTGGGATCCCGAATCCCTACTCATAATGTCTCTGCCCCATATTATGGAATTGTCAGATGATTAATAGCGCATTGGAAAATTCCATAAGACAATAATTTTGGACGCTAAGTAATTTATTTTTATTTTATTTTTCAGAAATCTTGCGATGCAGTTGAAGGAACACGAAATGAAACTTTTCCAAAGAGCAATTGAATACACAAAAACAAAGTTATAGGAATTATAATAGATTATCCAAAATTATACATAAAAAATAATATTATACTTAAACTAGTAAATTTCAGTGAAACTGAATTATTAATTTACTATTGAAAAGTATTTTTTTTTATTTTGACACATTTCATTAATAATGTATCATTTCGCTTGGTGGACAAAGACGGTTTTATTTATTTATTTTTGAATCAAAATTTAATGTCATTATAAGACTGTTCTCCAAAAATTCCATAATAAATTATTTAATTTTTTGGTGAATGGAACTTCATAATATATACAAAAGCTTATCATTTATACTAAGCTTAAAAAATGTTCCATAGAATTCTGATGATTTGATATATTTTTTATTAATACACAATAATTCTTCACATAATATGATGTATGTATTTTTAATAAACTATATCTCAGTGTTAGTATTACGATAAATGCACTGCTCAATGTAATTTTCATAATATTCTCATTTTAAGCATTATACCTTGTTTACACGTGCATGGATTTACTGCTGACAGTACATATTATCGCGGCCATAACAAGAAAATGCATGTGTTAACACGTATTGTCATGCAAGTTGCAAGATTGCATGCATGAATCATAAAAGTTCGGAAGTTTCTGAATTTTCATGCGACAGTTGGGATTTTTTACAGCGCAGAGAGACTCATTTTGAGGTTGACCGATTTTTACGACCTGTCAAATAGTTTATAAATAAACTGTAAATAATTACAAACTGTAAATAATACCATAAAATGAGAACATCGCGTCTCGCTTACTCTTGAAGTATTGAGATTAGAGAGACAGTCAGCACTTTTACGTGTAAACAGTTATTGTCACAATAGTTTAAAATATACTATATTGCTGCCAGTAAATCCATGCACACGTGTACAGACGCTATTATAGTAAACATGACAATATAGTTCCTATTTATATTATACATTATGTTCTATCCATGAATTAAATTTTATTTTCAAATATAGCATAATTTTACTTCGTTAAAATGCCAATAGATGGATCCATAAAAATATCTACTACACCATCTGTGACTAGATTTTTTAATAATAATTATCACAATGTCCAACAGATGTCAGTGTTGTATGAAAAATCCATAATATTAGATTGTTATTACTTATGGTCACAAAATGTGTTTTGTATTATTCATTTATAACGGCTTCTTGTTTGCGAAGTATTTTCACTAGGAAAACAGTAATATTCTATAAATTATTTTCAGAACTGTAAATAATAAACAGAAAGTTATAATTTCCTAAAACTACATGCTATTAAACATTTGAAAATATTCACCAAAAATACTAAATAAGTGACGTTATAAGTACCTACTCGAATATTATATTATGTAATTATGTCTACATATTGTACGTATTATCAAACCATATCTTATAAATTATATTGTATTATGTTCGATACAATAATTATTAATATCGAAATGAATATTTTTTATTCAACTGTTTCTAAGAATCTCTTCTGAGAATATTTAATATAAAGTTATACATAAACAATATTTATCAATTAAGAATTTCATTTATTATTCATCCTATTCTTTATAGATTTACAACCCATTCTAATACCCTCAAGCATGGCCCCCACAAGGGGGGGCTGTCAGGGCTCTAGCCTGGGGGCCCGAGCTCAGGAGGGGCCCGGCGAGGGCAGTCGACCAGATAAGTGAGATAAACACACAACACAAATTTGCTTCAATAGTAAAAAAAGTCGCCTGCGGTGGTATTTTCCTTCAATAATTTTATTACATAAAATTATATGGTAGTACAATTAAAATTTTAATTGTGTATCGACACTCGACAACTCCTTAATTCAAATGGATGTATTAAAATAAACAACAAAAAACACTAAATATACACATTAATTTTACTGCGTACACCATTTGGAAAACGCTACTGTACAGCATCACACTGCCTTTATTAGAAATAGGTAGGTGGGCCCGCCAAAAATCCTAGCATGGGGGCCCGGTTCAGGATGTGGGGGCCATGCCCTCAAGAGAAGTATTGTAATGTTTCATGATCTTTCTATTGTCTGATAACCTAAACAGCACTCTGCAGGTACGGCCTGTTTTAGTCTTTAATGCCCCTTGTCTAGGTGTTGGTGAAATCAGTAATACGCATGATTGGCCGAATGCTTCACACACACTTAATGAATGCCACGTCGATGTGGCATCGCCGCCTCAGTCCCCCTACCATCACTAATACACTACAGTCACTAATACACAAACAAAGGTCATCAAAGGCTGGAGAGTAAGTATGTATATATTTTTTTTAAATTAAAGAAACGGACTTCAAGAATTTACTTGTATCATTCCGACAAGTAATAAATCATATCACCTGTCAAATAACAGTTATTTACAACATACAACCTGTTAAATTTAATCACCACCCAATTTATTCTTAACAATTATTAACCAATGATTTCACAAAATATAGATATGATAGATTTTTATCAATAAATAAAATTGGAATTTGAATACATAATAAAAATCCTCAAATGGTTAATGAGTCTCTTGAACAGTTTACCAGGTAGAAGTAGAGGGAGGAACGCTGATAAGTTGGAGTGACTAACAAACAGGTCATCCATAGACCGAAACCGCATGCGGTTTTGAACCGTGTGCCATATTAGACTTATGATTTCTGTTCATGGAAATATATTGTCACAAAATATAATATAAGCATCCGATCATTTTCGTTTATACCATACACTTACAAACTTGGTGAACATACATTTTTATAAACAGAAATCATAAGTTTAGTATGGCTTCCACGGTTCTAAACCGCATACAGTTTTAGTCTATGGATGACCTCTAAGTTGAAAGAATTCACTGGAAAATCTATAGCATACGCCACAAGGCTTGCACAGGATGCGAAAACATGGAGAAAGCCGATTTCAAAATCGTACACCATTCCAGAGTGAGTGATTATGTTCCTTTGCCATGAGGGTGATGGTCAAGAAGAATAATATTATTAAACAACTGCATTTATAATTGACATTTAATAGATACATGTTTATAAATATTTTAATGAGAATCATGAGCATTTACTTTACAAAACAAGTACAAACAGAATTAATTATTTTTATTCACTTTGCGCAATAACTTCCGAGGAATTCAAGACACAAGCATTCTCACTCAATATGAATAGTAAACATTTATTGTAGACCAGATCGGCTGGAGTTATGGGTGACGCCAAAGCTCGAATTGACCGATTTTAACTATAAAATTGACATAGAAATTTCAACGTAAAAATTTCAAAATAGGGACAATAAATTTTTGTGTTAGCTCTTGAGCTAAGTAGATGACTTTTTGATATACTTAGAGCGGCGTTCGCATTCATATATCTGACAGTCGACACTTTAATACATTTCCTCTTCAGAAAGGTCACTACAACCTGACCGAAACGTCAGGAAAGAAGAAGGAAGAACACGCGGTGATGATTCAAAAATTTACTACAATAACAAACAACCGTGAAAGTCTCAAGCATTATTATTATGTATTGACATCTAATGAAAATAAATTGAAAATATTAAATCACTCTAAGCGTGTTTTAATTAATCAATATGTAGGTATCTAAAAAATATAATTCAAATTGAAAAATAATCTTACAATTGAGGCATCATAATATTATTATGTGAATATTATTCTATCTATAATATCACACAATACCTAACTGTAATGATATAAAACTCACTAAAGCAGATTATGTCCTATTTTATTTTGCTTATCGTGGGGCTGCTGCCAAAGATTGTTAAGTCTCAAAATCATGTCATGGAGTAATTGCATTTTGAAAGTATGACATGCCCTCTAAAATCAGTAATAATGAACAATATGCCCGATCTCAAAGTCATTGCACGCCACTGGTACCTACATTTGAAAAACTTTAATATTCTGATTTACACACAGTCCTGAAAGCCTTGAGGTACCGATAGCCCCAAAAACCACCCATTTAAATGTAATATTTATGAAGTTCTGCCTACCTACTACCTATTATGATATCCAGAAAACTACAATTATTATTAATACCTAAGCCACATTATGAAAGGCAAGGAATGGTTACAAATGTAAATTGTACGTATAACATTTCACCGTAGCACAGTTCGCCGTGAGCTTTCTTATCGGAAAGAGATGATCGTATAGTATACGGTCATCTCTATAGCATTGAGATAAAAAAATACGTGTTCTGTATTTCTAATTTAATTACTGTCTTTCCCTTGTATTTCGGTAGTTTTTATTACATATTTTGTAAGTGTTTTATGTACAAGTCGGTTTACAGGAAGCCAGGCGGGAACCGCGCCAATTTTCATAGCCGATTTTGGCAAAATTCAAGAATGAAAACCTAACTAACTTATATTAATCTAACAAATAATCCAGTATAACGGCTATTTTCTAAATTTGTTTGCCGCTGGCTTCATGTAAACCGACAAGAACCGTGTTTTATTTAGATATGAATTCTATCTCAGTACTATACGACCCAAAGAGGTCGGACCGTCTTTAATATACGACCATTTATATTTCCGACACAACATTCCACGGTGAAGTGTGATACGGCGAACTGCATATGTACGAATTTCCGGACACAGACAGCCGTTATATATAAATGCCATTAAATCATTCATAATTTTGCATATTTTATAGATATAATAATATTTTTCATCTATTATAGTTTGGTTAGGCAGGGCTTAATGAATTAAAAAAAATAACTAACACCATGACATGTAATATTATATGTTTCTAATTCTACGAAAACATATAAGTATGAATGAAAAAGTATGCACAATTTTGTCGGATCTCCCAAAATGTACCAAAACTATGACAGTTTGGTTAGGCAGGGTTTAATTGATTTTTAAAAACTAACCAACACCATCTGTAAATAATTGAAGTCTTAGTTCAATAAAAATAATAAAGTTTAATGTGCACTATTTACATCGAATTTTAACAACCTACCTCCACCCTTTGCCACTTATATGACGTACCTAGCAATAGATAGTATGTAGCAAATTAAAACACCAACGTAAAAGTGCTTCGCTAATCATTGAAATCTCATCAATGAATTCGAAATCAATACCTACTATCGATCTACTACAAAAATATCGGTAGGTATTAGGTACGTTCACAGTGAAACTGAGCGGTAAACGAATGCGACAAAGGTAACATATCGCACTCGAGAATCTTCACAATGTGTTAGTTGCACAACAAACTCAGGGCTAGAAATGGACTGGAACGCACCGGAGCGCCGTTCGGGGTCGTAAAATCGGCATCACTGTCGTTCTGTCTCATGGAAAAAATAATTTTACCATTTGAGCTAAAATGGCCATAATATAACAAAAAATCACACACATATTTTTTACAAAACACATAAAATTAGATCACTATGTTAATAGTTTCATAAAATTACTGAGCGCTCCGGTTCGTAAAATTCTCCATTTCGAGTGTTGAACAAACTCAATTTCCAAAGAAAAAACAGCGATAGTTATAGACGTATTCGAATATACCGTAACAGTCGGCAAACTAGCGGAACCAAGCAATATTTACAATGTTTCGATATGCTACTACCTATCCCACGGACGAATAGGTATGCAATAAAATTTAAATATGAACAAAATACACTTCAAATTCGTTCATTGGTAAATGCGCCGCAGATGCCGTCATGAGATTTTATAACTTTTTTTAGACCAAACCAAACCTAACCTAACCGAGCCCAACCTAATATTACCTAATATAATCTTAGTTTGTGATAATGATGCATCAAAATGTATGAAAATTTCAAATTTTCAATTAACAATTATTGGATTAAAAAGCCTATGTGCCGACAGAAAAAGGAATTTATTATAATTGTCTACATGGGATAAACTGTTGTCGTAAAAAATATTATATAAATGACGTCATCTGCGGCACAATTACCTAATTAAAATATAAAAAATTCACAATAAAATTCATATCGGAACAAATACACTTCAAATTCGTTTATTAATCACAAAATGTAAACGTATAGTAATATATAACGTGTGTACAATAATCCCATACCATGTTATTAAAAGTAAACTACATAAATTTGGTATTAAGCCGACCTCCCAAATCACCCATATAAGGGCAGAAATCAATGAGCCAGGATACGCTTTTATACTCTCAGTTTTCGGAGGCAAGTATATTTAACTCCAGGTGATACACTTAAAATGCCAGAAAGCATATTGTTAGTTTATTCTAATCATACTGTTTCCTCAGGCGTCTGCACCTAGTCAGCAAGATCCAAGTGCCACCGTACCCGAACTAACCTAACCAAAGAAAAAATACCGCAAGAAGTCAATCTGACAAAGAAATTGGACATCGAAATCAGTAAAAATGGCTCCACCCAATGCTCTGAAAAGAATCCTGGAAAGTACAAACCCATCAGGCAGTAGGTATGTCAGACGAAAAAAAATTATCTACGCTCATGGACACGAAGAGATCATTGCGTAGACCTCGGCAAAAACCCAAAAAAATTGTTAACCACTACTAGTTATTTAGTTTTATTGGATTTCCTGCAAAAAAATTATGGAAATACAATTAATATTGAGAAAATTGCTAACGAATACACATCAGATCAGCACTAGAAAAGATGCTTACCGAAATTTATGGACACTTGGAAGAACGGAGTCTAAAAAGCCGAATAACCAGAATAAAATCGTTTACTGAACCATAACTTCAAAGCCTCCAGTGAAGATCTAAGATTGAGGATCATGTTGTGTTAACTATACTATCATGGACCAAACAATGACAACAACTCTACGAATTCAGTTTTGGAACACAAGACGTTTGATGAGGTGGAAGACATCCTGCGGAATATCGACATATGTGTGTCTGTTGAATCACACGAGACTTTATTAAGCCGCGTTGACACGGTCCAAGTACGATCCAAGTACACTTGGACCGAGTGCCATCCAGGCTCACTCGTACAGGACATCTTCATACTAATTATTCATATCCAAACTAGCTTGGATGAGTAGGACTCGGTCCAAGTTACGCCGTCATCCAAGTGCGCTTGGATGACCGGTTGCCACGTTACGAGTTACGTCCGAGTAGGTATCCGAGTGCGCTCGGTCCAAGTCAACTTGGATCGTACTTGGACTGTGTCAACACAACTTTAACTCATTTGCTGCTGACTATATAATGATTTTTAATTAGCACCTTTAAAATGCACGTTAATTACATCGATCGGCCGCTTGTTCATTACGCGCTTGTGCGCCTTCAGCGTCCAAAGTATTAAACAAATACCTACAAACGGGGTAAGTTTTGATTTAACATTTAACATTTTTAGACATGATTTAATGATGCATAACAACATTTACCGATTCACATACACGGATACCTACTTAGTATGTATGTACGTATATAGTATACTCCTAGTAGTTCAGGTAGATTCAAGAAATTTCATTTTAAATTAAAGACAATGGCTTTTTTACCTCTTTCAAGAAACTTTTTTCTCAACTCGCCAAAGTTTCTTCAATTATGTACGAAAAATCGTTTTTTTCGGTTAGGTACATGTTCAAACACGCGCGTTAACATGATCTTACCCGTATGTTGTAGATTAACCACTGGGAAATGCCAATAGAAATGGCGTATTTAAAAAAAAATACTACCTTATTCATAGGTCAATAATAATTATTATATTCGTAGGATGTTTTATCACATTTGAATAGTCAATGACATAGATTATAATCAGTATCTTTAGAATTATATTCAAATGTGGTAATCTTGTCCATTTTTTGAATAATAAAATGCCTAATTATTGTCAAATTTAGGATCACTGAGATTATAAATAATTTTTTTTATCGTAAATATTTCACTATAATAATGTCAACATAAATTTTATTAAAACGATACATCAGTGAAACGGCAAATAATTTTCAACCATAGGTGCGACAAAATTTCGGACTGGCTGGCAATCGGAGAGCGAAAGTAGAGATGTGAACACGTCAATTTGTTTTGTGATGGCGACGGGGGAATTAATTCTTAAATCGTGTAAAGATGACTAAAAAACGTTACCCATTTACTTGAAAAAGAAAACATGTCAACGAATATATTATTATTATTAGTAATAGAACAAAAAACACAACATTAAATGGACGCATGTTGAATTTTTATGACAAATTAAGTTTTGTTCTGCACGCGTCATTTGCACAATCTTCGCGTCGCGTTGTCACGATCGTCTTAGACCGTGCCCCAGTTGAAGTATACCCTTAATGGTTTTATAAATGCGTTTAAAAATTAATAAACCTAAAAAATCTTAACACCACTGCACATGGATATACTGAAATATGACTATATTCTAAAACATTAGATCGAGAGGGTTAAAAGAATACTATTTTATGTAATAAAAATACTTTATGCAGTCATCAAATGTTTAAAATAACTATAAAGGATAATAAAGCTAAAAATTATATAAATAGATTATCTATATAGTTTAAGGAATGTTCAGGCTAATGCTTTGAAAATATCATAAAATTTTGACCTTCGTTGGGCATGTGGGCCCTTAAATACGCCACCTTAAAAAAATAAAAGTGTTATGGATAGTTGTTAATTTAAAGTTTAATATTTTCGTACATTTCGATGCATCATTATCACACATTAAGATTAGTTTAGATTGGATTTAGTCTAAAAATAAAGTTAAAAAAGGTCATGCGGCCGTCTGGGACACTATTACCGGATATTTTTTTTCAAAATGGACCTCACCCAGCCTCCAAATAATTTTCGTAAGTAACGTCATACTAATCTGTTCATACTAAAGTTCTAACAATTATCGCGCTCTCGATGCGTATCGCGTCGCTATCATTCACCGCTTCGCTTCCTTCTGTACGCGAAGTTGTCACTAACAATAAGCATGTTCTTCCCTTACATTATTGAGTCAGTATTTTGGCGAAGCTTTTCACTTCACAAGTCAATGGCTTGCCAAGTTTTTACCAACATGATTGATTTTCTTCATGACGATAGGTATTTACATACCAAACGTACTCATCCAAAAGTGGCGCATTCGTTCTAAATGCTTAATAATCTTTACTTATTTTCAGTGCTGTTTTCTCGGAAAAAATGCTTCCGGAACGCTAATGAGGGAATATTTAATTTGGTTAATATTGTACAATTGCCAAAATATTTAAAGACGTACGCGTCTTCAAGTTTTCGCTGTATTTCGGCGTTGATTTTAAGTTGGCCTGAATTTGAACATGTGCTCCTAATTCCTATCTATATAAACGTGGTTTCATCATTGCAGTGTTCTTTTCTCTACTTGTCTTCTGTGGCAACTATAAGACTATTCAAAACCATCCACTAGTGAAAATTATAATATCTATCAGTGAGGTAGCTAAGGAAAGTGCCGCCATTAGCTGTCTTATAAATCTTATAATGCATTCATTTTTAGTTTTAAATTGGAAAATTGTTAGTTATAGCTAATATACCATCATAAATCTAATGTATGAATTTAGAACTAAGCTCTTCACTTTATAAAAGTATTGAATAACATGTTAAATGTTAGCACGTGGGGCCCTCACTCAGCGGACAACTTATAGGTACCTAGGTATTGGTTAATTTAAACTTCACATAATTATCGACAAGAACATGACAACTCAGAGTGGATCATGACTTCCTCCAACAACTCCCTCAGCCTAACTTTACTCAAAACGGTTAGTTATTTTATCTTACATTGACAAATACACCAAAAATCTTTAATTTTACATACGTACACTATTAGAGCAATTCCTTAAAACCTACTCTCAAACAGTGGTGGTCTATGGTACGCTAGGTCAGGTAGCGTCGACAGGTTTGGAGGCACCCTTGTGAAAATGTTGCATGTGCGATAGACCGCCATTGCAATAATATGTATTTACAATACGATAATAGTTCAGAATTGTTTATGCTCCGACTATTTTTAAACTAAGATGTCACTGCTTTATATTGAAGTGACAGCATTGTTTACTTCGTGGAAAACCGCTACTGCTCTCAACAGTTATAATATTTGTTCAGTTCCTTCATTCTCCGCCCCTGTGCAACGCATGACATGTTTACCCCCACGGGACGTCACTGAATAGTGTTGTTAGTGCATCTTTTCATCTTGACTCTACCGATTTGACAAAATGAAACTATGAATCGTGCACAACTAGTCAGCAGTGATTCCCAAAATAAGGGCAATAGTAAAAAATAGGCATGCTGCAGTAGAAATTGAAACGTCTGCTACCCGTTGCTATTATATTATAATTATTAATTGTCAGATATATTAATAATTCTTCGCGAAATATAATTCAAACATAACATCTAACTACTTTTATGAAAAAATAGAAAATTCAATTCCTAGCATTGGATTATTCCATAAATTCCTTTATAGTATACGAAATAAGAATAAAAAATTTAAATAATCACATTTATGTGTTTTTTTCTGAATTGTGTATTTTTCACCCTTATTTTCAAAAGTTAGTGTAGAGGTAACTTATGTCATTAGGTTTTTTTGTAATATAACATTTTCCAAACAACATATTTTGACTTGTGTGCTTATACACAAATAGACAATATAGAATCTTATTGATTTATTGAACCGTTAGTAAAACTAAAGATGCAATTTCATGACAATTACCTACAAAGATTTACACTCCAGCAGCGTGTTTAATTTGAATATTTTGGCCTGACTATTAATAATAAATTCAGCTTGGAATATAAATTCATAACGACAATGATAACAAATATGTCTTATTTACAATCGCATATTCATTTTTGAAGTTTATTTACTCAACTAGTCACCGGTGTGTTTCCATTCGTTCAACCCCCCAACTCATTTGAGACAGGTTTGATTTTGCAGGATCATTTAAAAAGAATACCGATTAAAAAAATTTATATAACTCATTTATTATTCATTTAATTCAAATACATCCTCTAAATATTTATATATTAACTATTTATTTGTGATTTAAATTAACTTTCAATATCAGAGGAATCAAGAAAACATTGTCAAGAATAGTTTTTTTTATGTTTTTTAGCCTTTTTATCATCGTCATCATCATCAGCCTAAATCTATCCACTGCTGGATGGAGGCCTCTTCAAGCAGCTTCCACTTCTCTCGGTCCTGTGCATTGCGTTGCCACGTACTTCCGCAGAACTTTATCATTTCATCGATCCAGCGGCCTCTAGGTCTACCTTGCGGACGTTTTATATTTCTTGGATACCACTGGAGTGACTAGATTTATCCAACGATTGTCTCTTCTTCGAGCTATGTGTCCAACCCATTTCCATTTAAGGCTTTTAATAAACTATATTACATCGCAAACCCTTGTCTGCTTCCTTATCCTCTCATTCCTCTTTTTGTCCTTTCGCGTTATGCCCAGCATGCACCTCTCCATACTACATTGTGCTACTCTAAGTTTCTGGACCTCTCTTTTAGTTAGGGGTCCATGTTTCACACGCATATGTGATCACGGGAAGCACACTGGTTGAACACTTTTCGCTTTAGACACAGTGGAAGGTCACTTTTGAAGACATTATTCAGGCGGCCAAAAGCATTCCAGCCTAGCTTTACTCTGCGAACAATTTCATCAAATATACATCCATCTATAGACACTTGTTGTCCCAGATAGACCCTTTTTATACAAAATGACAAAGAATTAAGAACTAAATTTAGTATGTACATAAAAGAAAGACATACAAAAATTATAGCTAAATAATATAATGGAGTTATTAAGAAGATGGAGTGCTATTAAGTATAGGTAGGTATGTTTTTACTCTTTCAAACACCTCATACCTACCGAACTGGTTTAGAATAGATTTTAGAAACAACACAACAACTAGATAACTCTGATTTCGTCATTGTTGGGAAAATAAAATTTTAACTTTACTTGATTAATATAAATTTTGGCTTTATTTAGCATTTAAAATAAAAATGGAAAATTGTGATTATCTAATTGGGAACAATTAAATAATGTTCAATTGTATGAAAAAATATTGTAGATACTTACATAATGCATTTATGGTTTTAAAGTTATGTAATATTTTCAAACACGAAATTAATACAGTTCCCATTAATCTAGTTTTATCATTTTGTAGATGAGGAAAATGTAGAATCATATTCAATAGCGATCTCAAAAACAGTGAAAATCAAGTTATCTAGTTGTAGTATTGAGGTGAAGAAATAACTCTTTAAAAAATAATAAGTAAGTATATCGGATTTCTGCCTTCAGGATTTAGTAACACCAGAAAATAATAGCTACATATAATATCTATTCTTAAGTAATTTTTAGTTTAAAAAATCAAAATGTGATTAAAAATGTTTGGTTTTCACTATTTACTGCAACCTGTAACACCGGCGCCAAAATGTCTCCAATGGGTTAGTAATTATATTTATTCCACGACAAGATTCCAGACCATCATTCTGGATTGCACAGCACTTATAAAAATAGCTTTCAGTATGGCATTCCGGTTCATTCAAGATGGAAAACAGCACTGAATAACATTCTTATAAATACGCATCGACCGTCATTTTCCTAATGTTGTTGTTCTCCTTTGTTATTTTATGCGCGCTAATATTTTGTAAACCCGAATAATATTATTGTCTTGCAAAATATTCAAACGACATTGGGGCTTTCTAGAATACTTTCTCTCTGTGTTTATTATTAGTATGGTATGAGAAAATTACACAAAACAAGATCGCGGAAGGTGGGTATTTAATTTTAAAAAAATCCTCTTGGCACGTGGTTTGGTGATTGACTGAAACTGCCGCTTCTAGGTATGACACAGAGTAATAAAAATTGATATTTCTGTGATCTTAAATCTATCAACGATTAGATAGTATTAAACACGCACAGCACACGTGTGCACTTACAACGTGAAATGCGTTTCATTAAAATTATTCGCAGTCAGGTTCGGACCTCATCATAATAGATTCTTGGGTTTCTACTGCGTGTACTCCTTCTTTCTAAATTAATTTACTCTCAATGATGTAGATAGATATACATATTATAATCTTCGCAATTTCTTCATTAGTTTGCTGTATCTTAGCAACGCACGATCTTCTTACTCGCTCGTAAGTCGTAAATTCATTGCTACAAATATCGCTCTCAGGATCAATAATAAATTATGAATATCAAAACTCCATAATGTGAGGACTCCATTATTATACGTAATAACTAGGGCCCGGATTTATATGCTAGTACTTGTTTTGTTAGGGTGTGTGCACAGCTATGGGAGTTGCAAAGAAATCCGTTTCGAAAGACGCAGAATCCAAAAATAAAATTTTATTGTGCATATAAATGCATATTTGAGACGCTAGAGCATATTTGAGACATCAGTGCATATTTGATTAATAAATGCATATTTTAGGGCTTTTGCATTTATAATTTTATCGAAACATAACTAAATCAGGTAGATGCACTTTTAATGGCATCCCCGAGCATTTCATTAATTTATCAGAGAAAGTGAAATCAACTCGGGCACCTTTATTTAAATTTTGCGCTATCACCTGTGTGGACGTTGAGAGATCATTTTCCGCATATAAACAAAATACTGACAGATATGCGGAAAATTTAATGCCAGAAAATATTGAAAAAAATATTGCAACTTATTTTTTCGGACAAAAAAACAGCAAACAATATTTAGGAATAGTTAATTATGTCGTTTTTGCTTTTTTAAGTTGTGTTTAGTTTCCACAGTTTACATTTACATTTTGCATTTCTTGTTCAATTATTTGTACCTACTTGTAAACAAACTATTTTGAAAATTGTAATTGATTAACTTTATATTGATTATTTGTGTTTTTTGTTATTGTATTATATTGCTTAAGATTATTAATTTGTTATTCGATTTTTATCGGTAATATTGGGTGAAGTGGGTATTTATAATATTTTTCCATAAAAATGTCAATTTTTAACTGCATATTTCTTTGGTTTTAGTGCATATTTCAATGATTTTAAGTGGATATGTGCATGCATATAATAAAGTTTTTGTTGCATATAAATCCGCTCCCTAGTAATAACTAATGTAAAAAATATAACACTTTTGTTGGATAATATCTGCATTCGTCATCTGATTTCTGTTTCCATATCATTGTTAGCGGTGACAATGAAACCCAGATATGGGAGGTAAATGCGATAAAATTATTTATACTTCTTGTCTTATTATATACAAATATAAAATCTTCACATAGAAAAGGAAGGTAAACAGGTAAACAAAATAAATATATTTATAGCTTTCTCAGGATTGCATCGTAGTTTTTCAAATTAATATAGCTGTACTCTTTGATGTCGACGAGGAAAGCTTGCTCCAAATACATTTGTTTTCATAATACTTAGGAAGTATTACGACGTTGCAGTGATTATGTTAGACACCCATAGGTTTTGATTTTATTAGATTAATTATTAATAAATCACTTAAATATTATTAATGATTATATGTTGAAAATACTTAATAAAATCCCAATTTTTACTGAAACAAGTTATACAGTATGTATCTGTTTATAATCAGTCATAACAGGCAATGACGTCCCGTGGAGGTAGGCAGATTGAGCGTCGCTTGGGGGCGGCAAATTGAGGAGAATCATTTGGTATATATATGAATAGCTACCAACATGGCCCCCACAAAGGGGGGGGTTGACATGGCTCTAACCTGGGGGCCCAGACTCAGGAGGGGCCCGGCGTGGCGAGTCGACCAGGTAAGTGCGATAAACACACATCACAAATTTGCTCCAACAATAAAAAAAAATCGCCTGCTGCGCTATTTTCCTTCATTAATGTTATAATTTAAAATTATGTACTAGTACGATACAATTTTTAAATGTGTATCTATACTCGACCACTCTATAATTCAAATATGTGTATTATACTAAAAAAAACACTAAATATACACATTAATTTTACTACGTACACCATTTGAAAAACGCTACTGAAGAGCATCACAGTGCCTTTATCCTTAGAGATAGGTAGGGGGGCCCTACAAAGATCCTAGCCTGGGGTGCTGCTGCAGGATGTGGGGGCCATGGCTACCAAGCTTGGTAAAAACGAAAATATCTTTCTATTCAAAAAATCAGCTCACTGGTGACCAGAAACGACACGTGCTGATTTGCAAGTAATTACAGTCTGACTAATTAACCAGTGTACATTGGCCGTCAAAACTAAAGATGTTAACGATTTTAGTCTGTATCGAAGTGTCGTGCCGTCATTATATCAATTGGTGCTTAAACCTCAGGCTAAAAACTAATATCATTACAAAGACAGAGTAAATTAATGTTTTTCAAAAATGACATGTAAGAATTACCAACATCAAAAAGTCCCCACTTTTAGGGGAAAATATTTTTATCCTAATTTTGTATGTTTTAGTGGGTATATACCTATTTTGTTAGTAATGTATCCATATAACACGTTTCTTAAATATTGGAGTCATGAAAAGATAATAAAAATACTGTATAAAAAATGGGGCGGCATTTTGACGTTGCTGCGTAAGGGCGGCATTTTGTCTAGGGACGTCACTGATAACAGGTGTTAACTAATTTTATCAGGTACGTGTTAATTTCGTCATAGTAGGTATGCAATAATTAATCTAATTTAAAAAGCGATGAGTGTCTTTTTTTGTTGTTTTCAATAACGGAAAATGAAAAAAGCTCGCTAAGTAATGCTACCATTTTCTGAAAAGTATGAAAAGCACATGACTAGAAATATCTTTTACACGTCATGTGCGTACATATTTGGCTTATAATATGCTAATTGTCAAGCAGTGAACTATATATTGGACGTCTGGTAGTTCATTGAATTCTGCCGAACCTAGCCGACTCACTGTCGGCGCTGACGAAAAAGCTATTAATATAAACTTACGAAGCAGTACGAACGAGCTTTAAAGCTCTCTCGCCTACTCTCCGTCACACGAGAGTCATTCTTTTGTGAGGTACATACCAAGAAACACCCGCCTTAAATAAAAATAAACTATTTTAAAATATTATACCTAGTAGTGTTTTGTTATCAAAATGGGCAACGGGACAAGTCAAAATCGCGCGTGTAGAAGCGACAGTTGGAGGCATTCGACGGTAATTGCTGGAACAGTAAATACGGTCAGTGACGAATCAGGTGATTCTACAGCAGTACAAGAAAATGTGCGACGTGACGTCATAACAAAAAACGAGGCAACGAGTGAAAGCCGAGATAAAGAAGTGCACATTGCAGAACAAGCAGCCAGTAATTCCAGACCTCTCAGTGAAGAAAAGACAAAAGAAATGGAGGAGTTTCGCAAACATTTAGCGGAGAAGCGACTAGAGAGAAAGAAGATTTTAGCAGAACGCACAAACGAAATGATGGATTTAAAACTTCAACTGGAAGAAGAAAGAAGAATCCGAGAAGAATTACAAAATGAAAATAAGACTCTACGTGAAGTGATCGAAGGAAATAATAAAGACAATACAGTTGTTAATGTATCAGAAGAAAACATTGAACAAAAAGAAAGCTCCGATTTACGGTTAGCAATAGAAGACATGTCAGAAAAATTAACAGCTTTGAGTGACCAGAGTAAGAATATAAGAAAGGAATTAGCAGAAAGCAATTACGCCTTACAGAATACAAACGCTGAAATGTCTTTATTGAACAAAGAAAACTTCGAACTGAAAAACCAAATAACTTCTTTGAAAGACGTCAACAATGCCAGCAAACAAATACTCTCAATCCGAGAAGTGCAATTAACACAAGTGAGTATTTAATATTATTAGTTTTAACTTTTATTTACTCTGTGATGCAGCAGTGCCAAATTTACGTGTGAAGTGATGTAGGAAATTATTTTCAGTGTACGTTTTATGATAACGCATGAGATAACCTGTCGCGAAGTGATTATGTATTGACGGAATACTGGGCCAGATTTTTTTTTTGTTGGACAAAGCGAAACTTTTGTTAAAAATAGAATATACTGAGACAATGCAAATGTAGGTAATTTTTAGCACACGTTCACTTAAAAAAAACGTGAAGAGCAAAATAAATGTTACTTTGCACAAAGCGTCTTTTTACAATCTTCAAAATACTTACGTAGGTACCTATGTAATATATTGGCTAACAGCACATAACTTCTTCAAGTTTAAATGCTGTATTATTTTTATGATTTTTGCGTACCTACCTAGCATGCTTGATTGATTGATGTCTCTAGGCTAGAGTTTCTCAAACTTCGTTCAGAATGTTGTAATACTATAGCAAGGTGGGGGCGTGAGATAACTTTATTTATAAATTTATAAGATTGTGAAATTCAATGACACATACCTATGTATAAGCATGCTCGCCTCATCTACAGGTACAAACTATGCATTGCATGAGGGCGTTAGAGTTTAGAGGGTGGCAAAGATACGTATTTTTTTAGTGTTATATTCAATAGTCAGTGACCGCTGAACTTCGTTAAGGCTTTGTCCAGATGATGCGATTTGACTCGCGCGCATTCCAAGCACATGTGCTCCATTAAACCGTCCACATGCACTCGCGGCGTATCGCAGCAAGTCACGCGTCATTTGGACAAGCTCTACCCGACCATTGGCGTCCTTAGACAAAGTGCCACTCTTAGGAAAACTTAGACCCCTCCCCTTTTCATTTTTATTCTCAAATTGTATGCAAATCTGTTAGGTAAGTAGACTTAGCTATTTATTTTGATATTTGTGCAACGTGTCAGGCGCTGACAGGTTTGGAGGCCCCCTGATGCGATAAACCGCTATTGAGTGGTACAATACAAAAATAGGATAGGTTGCCAGGTAATGCGTCTACTATTCTTTTAACTAAGATGTCGGCACTTTCTAATGAAGCGACTGCATCGTCTGCTTCATGGAAAACCGCCACTTTTCTAATTCAATATTCGTATTCGTTCCTTTATTTATCGCATTTTGTAATCTGCCAGCCCTAAGCAACACATGACCCGCCTACCCCCACGTCTAACCTAACCCAAATCGACAAAACTGACAAATGGTCTTAATCGTTGGTTGCTGGCTGTTGGAATGGTTTGAACATATTTTAACATCGTGCATGGGATCCAATAGGTTAAGCGAATTGAAATTCATTCGCTTATCAATTCTTGTATAGATACCTTCACACTTTTTAATCGACCATGCCCGATCCAAATAAGATCATATGGGCCTCCACAGGGTGGAGGTTTGTATTAACAGATTTTGTTTTTATGAGAAATGGATGTCAGCCACTTGCTCAACCTATTAGGTCCATACTCTGACTCATACACAAATTGAAAAACAGTATGTGTACTTGTCAGACGCAGGATCCGAACCTGGGATCCACAACACTATAGGCCAACGCTTAAGCCGCGCGGCCATCGTGGGTGGACACACATTTAGTGGGTGGGGCTCATACTTAGAAGGTTCATATATTCGGACATGATGGGGAAACGCAGGTCATTTGCCTTTGACAGTGACGTCTCCAGGAACGGTGTTGCCATTATGCACACTTCAAATACCACTACATTCCATTCTAGTCTATAATTTTCTGTAAATTCAAAACCAAACATAAATTATTGTATTATTTATCTCAGCTATCTAAAACGGAAAAATGTAAATTATTTAAATATGACAAACACATTTACTTACTGATATATGATTAAAGCAAGCATAATATTATATTGTCAGCGCCGCAGGAAAAAATATTCATTTCATGAAACCTACTTTCAAAAGGTGTAATATTTGTATTTTCTCCACTGACTCGTAGAATATGCCACTTTCAAGCAGCACATGGCTTGCTATCACCACGATCCCAACCTGTAATCAGAGCTCGAAATGGAAATTTTTACGAATGGGAGCGGTTGATAATTTTTCGAAAAAGTGTGTTTGATTTTTATGTTGTTATAATATACCTACCGATGTTTTTACAGTTAATTAGATAGACATCTAGTTGATTTAGTGATTACACACAATATATTCACGGAACCTGAAAGTCTTTTTAATAATTCACGATTTTAAATTTTATCCACAAGACAGAGCGATCGTCTTGAGGATTTCACACTCGAGGAGAAGGGGGCGGGAGCCGGTGACCCAAAATAGTGGAATACTCTATCCTAAGTGGTCCTTAACATACTATTCTGCATAATGATTCAAAATTTTTAATAAAAAATTATTTCTGTTTCAGTTGAAAGAAAAACTTGCGGAGATAGAAAAATCCCTCGTGGACAGAGAAATGAGAACATTATCTAGTGACTTAAGAAGCGAATATGAACGACAACTGGAAAACATAAGAAACCTGAGGACGCTATATGAAGAAAGGGCCAGAGTTGCAGAAGTCACCCGGCAGAATATTCTAAAGGACTTTGATGAACAAAAGGTCATTGCTACAATGCAGACAAAGAAGTAAGTACATTTTATTAAATATCTGATTGAAACCGTAATATGCTAACCATAGATAATAGACTTCAAAGTTTAAATGGCTGTAATAAATCAAGTACCTATGCGAATCTAAAATTATTATCTAGTTAGTAGCTATGCTTTTTTATTATATTATTGCTAGACATGTAGGGATAATGCCTAGCACAATATTTAATATACCTATGGCTGGTGTATACTGATGATAATTATGTCAGAATCGGCACTGAAAAAGACATTCACAGCACTGAAAACCTTGTCCAAAACCATGAGCTTACAGATAGACAATCCAAAGACAAAATAGATACCTATCCGTCATTGTCACACCTCAAGAAATCCTATCCGAGTCCAAAGTTTTGTTTACTTTTGGTCTCTCATGAATAAGATTATGATTTCAAAAAATAAATTGACAATTCATGACAGCGAATCAACAAATTCTACTTCTGTCTAACTGACTATAAGACAATTGTCAAACCTGTACTCGTCTACGCATTGGAAACCTGGATATTAAATCTGCAAATGAATGTGCGCAGTGCTCGAAATGGACAATTCTATGAACCGGAGCGCTGCATAATCTTCGAAGAATATCAAAGAGTGTTCGATTTTTTGTTGCAATCTTAAACCGATGAAAGAAATAAAAATAATCTTTGAACTTTTGACATTCACAGCATTATAATCAAGTTATGAGTATGAATACTTAAATTTTTTCCACAAGGTAACTTTGATAATTGTATCTATTTACATCCTTTATTTTCCGCCTTTTAATAAAATGGCACTATTGAACAGTGCATTATCTGCATACTTTTTTATCATACGTATGGCATCAAAAGTCCTGAAATTTTGTTATATCATATTTTAAATATCTAACTTAACCGTTTTATGGGTAAAGAAATTACAAGACCATAGATAAATTCTTTTTTTTTCGACCATGTCCGATCCTAATACGATCATATGGGCCTCCACAGAGTAGAGGTTTGTATTAACAGATTTTTTTTGTTTTTACGAGAAATGGATCTCAACCACTTGCCTAACCTATTAGGTACATACTCTGATACACAATATGTGTACTTGCCAGACCCAGGATTCGAACCTGGGACCAACGACACTATAGGCCAACGCTTAAGCCGCGCGACCATCGTGGGTGTTGTATATTTAAGATGTTGTAAATATGATATTAAGTAAATTCTCTCCTAAAAAAATACACTTACTAAAAGTATCATAATATTTAAAATTAATAATCATTACAAAAAATACATTTGTAACCAGTGTAACATGCAAGAAAGCTTCTCTTTGTCAGGAACGTAATAATATTAAGTATGACGCTTGAGGATTTTACTAGACGACTCGCTGTCCGTCGGCTATTTTACGAACCGGTACGCCATTTTCGAGGTTTTAACGAACAGGAAAGCCATCCTTGGAAATCTCACGAACAGGAACGGCGCTCCGGGGCGTTCCGCTCCATTCCGAGGGCTGAATGTGCGCCAAACATTTTTGAAAAAAAAATTCGTCATTGTACCAATGATAGAAAGAGAAAATTCAATATTGAATTCTGCTGTCTGTACAAACATTGGAATGAAGTTCAATTAACTCTTGTGAGTCTATTCTATACACAAGGCTACTATCAGCGGTTATCGAGGGTAGTTTATCATATTTATGTATTGAGGCAGTTAATTGTTACAATAAGTTAACTGTCTGGACTATCAAAAATTGCTATTTTTTTAACAGCACCTCTCTTGGCTGTGTTAACTTTTAGAGCGAGATAGACAGTTTTGACAGCTAATAATTATAATACCTCCATACATAAATATGATAAACTACCCTTGATAGCTGACGATAGCAGCCTTGTGTATGGAATAGATGTGCTGGTCATGTGCACTGTATGAATGATGATGCACTGGAAAACAGAGTTAAGGCTTGTTCGGACTGTTCCAGTGATTTAGTCGAGTAGCGAGTGATTTGGTAAATAAACGTGTCTGAATAGACAAATTTAGTCGAGTAGTTAAGTAAAATCGTCAGTCTAGTCGATCCATAATAACAAGCAATCCAATAGGGTACAGGAGTGGGGATGGCTAAAAATGGAGCTACCAATGACTGCCGTATACTTGTGGTACCGTATTGCACAGTAACCATTTTAAGTAGAGTCAGGCTGAGAGAGTTGTTGGAGGAAGTCATGTTCCACTCTGAGTTGTCATGTTCTTGACGGTAACTATGTGGAGTTTTAATTATTATCACAACTATTGAAATTTTTTACCATAATCATATTGTATGCCTGCAAACAGTTTTGTCACTTTAATTAACCAATAATTAATATGTTGTAGCATTTAATTATTACGTTATTTAAAAGCAGCTTTCAACCTTGGAGACATCAAAGCAAACTTACAGCAAACAGTTATTTTCTAAATTAATTATTATTTCAAATTACCCACTGGCCTGCCGTAGATACAAGATGGCAAATTGACTATTTGATATCCTTTGAAAATGTCAAGCTTCGGGATGTATTGATTTGTCTTGAGTTTCTGTTCAATAATACTTTCTAACTGGCTAAAAGCCAAGTCTTGTTCATCTAAAAACATTCAAGTTTTGCTTTTAAGATGCAACTTGTATTGAAATGTTCAATTTATATTTTCAAACCTGCGATTTGGCTCGGCAGATTTGTGCCAAGCTGTCAAACTGGGAGATATGGCAATCTAATCCTGACTGCACTACCGTTAAACTAAATGAACTGAGAGAAGAATCATGCTTTGGCCGAGCTAACATATTCTGTCAGGTTCTCTGAAAGTCTAATGACAGCAAAATATTGATATGGGTAAAATGTCATAAGCGAATCTGACCTATTGTAGTTGGTTCAGATAAATAGATTAAATTTCTGCAGTAATCTCTGTGTATCATTCCTTATTTCAAGCTGGACCATGAACATTTCTAATTTTACAATTTTATTCAAGTTTTTAATCTAATTACTTATAATAATATAAGTATGTTGGTGGTACGTTGACTTTCTTATGATAATGTGAGCTATAATAGTACCCGCAATATAGCTTGTCACTTCTTGACCACTAATATCATTGTCACTTTCCCTTTTATGGACGTAAAAAATAGGATACTATATTACTTGAAACCACCTATAATATTTTATTATGTATAGATGTTCTCATTTTGAATTATGTTTCGGCAAGTGACATGCTATAATAATTTGCTTAACTTAATCTTTTCTATGCCTCACGATTACTATGGTATTATCTGACAGGCCGCAGATTTTTAACGACACACATTGAATGTAGAGCGAAGCTCTTACTGTAATCGTTGTAATACACCGTTTACACGTTCATGATTTACTGCTGAGAGTATGTATTATCGCGGCCGTAACAAGAAAATGCACGTGTAAACATGTATTATCATGGAAGTTGCAAGATTGCATGCATGCATCAAAAAGTTCAGAAGCTTCTGAATTTTCACGCGACAGTTGGATTTGTTCGATATCTATGCAGTAGAATGATACTAGTGAACCTGGCGGTAAAAAAATAAACTACACCGCGCAGAGACTCATTTTGGGGTTAACCGATTTTCACTATCTGTTAAGCAGTACAATAAAATGACAACACCGCGTCTCGTTTACTCTCGAAGAATGAGATTGGCGAGACAGTCAGCACCAGGGAACTCAGAAATAATGGGAACTGAAATACACAACGGGTAAGGCGATAGCAGGTAACCGACTCGAGTAAGGAAGAATCGGGTTAAACTTACACACGTGTTAAGAATACGTTTTACGTCGAATACTAAAAACTGCTCTCGGTTTATGCATGTACGCTCATTTAATGTTGGTGTATTACACACACTATTGCATGTGCATAATGCGTACTTCATTTTCGTAGGACACTCACACATTCAAAAGCCTGCTTCGCCATGCGGCGAATTGAATATTGCCTATCGGTATTCTATTTATTATATGTTCTGTGGTCAGCACTTTTACGTGTAAACAGTTATTATCGTGATAGCTTAAAATACATACTATTGCTGAAAGTAAATCCATGCACGTGTACACGCGCTATAATACCGATAATTTGTGGCTTAGTAGGTATTTCATAATTATTCAAACAGATGTCAATTAACAGTAGCTAGTAATTTGAGTTTAAAGACGGACAAGATAACTCGTGAAATTTGTATGTGCGGCCTGTCGGTCACTTCCTTATAGAGCGAGAAAACTCGCTGAAAGGATAGAACCGGTAAATAAAAGTCTCCTCTTATCTCATGGATTGGAATGGGATATATCATCAATAATTTTTTTACAAACACGTATCTCAATTTTTGTCAGTTTTGAGTTATTTGATGTAATGAATTCAGAATTTGAATACGCACATATTCCAGTAACTCAAAATATACTTAATATAATAGATTTAAGCAGTTAGAAAAAATTCGTATCACAATAAAAGACTATTATAAACTCGTATCTTGAGATAGAAGAAAATTTATTTCTGAATTAAAAACTGAGAGAATAAAGTTGTTTTTTGCCTCTCCGGAAAAGTTGTGTTTTTTGAGATACGTGGTTGTAGAAAAGACACGACGTTATGCATATATTTTATAATACCTACCATTTAATTGTTAAATGCGAGCTACAGCTCTGTTGTAGTCTATAGCTATATAAATAGTCTATGCTTATAGCTATAGTCTTAGTTATAAGAAACAAAGTGATTTGGCAGACTTTGCCACCACCATATTTTTTCCTAAATGTATCGCTTTTGTTTTGCTGATGTCCTTATACAAATTTTTAAACATTGTCTCATTTATTAATAATAAACATTTGATTTGTTTCAGATGTGGCGAGCTGGAAATAAGAATCGAAGAATTGGAGAAGGAGTTATCTGACAAAAACGACATTGTTGGCTCAACAGAAAGTCAGTTGGGATTGTCCAAAGCAGAATCCAATGGATTGAAAGCGGAAATGACAGTTATTAATCAGGTTTGATACTTTCATATTACTTCTTCCTTGAAATTCTCTCCAAATGGAGTTAGGATAGTGCACAATATTATCAGATTTTACTATGTAGTTCAACTGGACTTACGCACCATTGATTGCATCCATCAATATTGCTCTTCTGTAAATTAAAATTCTATAAAGCAGCAATGTCTAACATCAAGCAGTTTGTGATCTACTCTCTTGGTCGTTCCCTCATGGCTGAGGATCGGGACCACCTTGGCGTCTTTCCACCCCTCTCGATCCTCTGCTTCTCTCAGGGCAGAGTGAATACTGGGCCCAGTCAGCTCCTTCACTTGGTTACTCCAGCGCGCCAACGCTATTCCTCTGCTTTACCTTCTCTGAAGGCTCCTCGAAACCACCAGTCTCTACAGGTTATGTGGTATGTGCCGAATAATACGTCCAAAAAACTGCAGAATGCATCTCATTCATATTGTCGAGAGGTGTTACCTTATCTACAGTCTCTGGCTAAATACAGAGCATTCGGCGCTAACACCACATTTTGTAGGCATCAATTGCCTTCCACTTCCTTGCCTTAAGGGTCCATATTATATTTCTTTGAGGACACGCATTACAAATTAAACAATATCACTTGTCTTTCAACATTAAAAAGAAATACTCAATTGCAACATTACAATAAGTTTTGATCTACTTTTGGGTACTCATTGCACTCATTATCAAACTGTTCTCATACTGTGCAAGAGTCTATTGCACAACGGAATCAACAATCAACAATCGGAAATTACGCCTCAGTTTAAAATGCCGGGATTCACATCCTGTTTTCCTCTCCCTCCTGTGGCAGGCCGCAAGTGATGCAATACAAATCAAGTGATACTTTCAAGTAGGCTGGTTAAGGAAATAAAAAAATTAATGGGTAATGAATGATTAATTAAACGGTTTCCTCTTCAAAGTGTCGATGAAATCATATTATATTACAATTGAATGTAGATACTTATACATTTTCAAGATTCAATTCCTATGGTGCAATCGACCAAAATACATGACCATGACCGACGTGTTGGAGATGTCTGCTATAAAGTATTCTAAAAAGCCTCAAACACAAAAATTGCATATCGGCAAAAAGTTAACAATCATATTGCCAGTTATTAAGCAATTAATTATTATTGTCTTCATATAAGTAGCAGTTTTCTTGAGGCCACAATTTGACTCAGCTTGTGTGTTCACTACGACCTTGGCATACTTATCATTAATATTTTAAATTATTTTGGAACTATAGTCATCAAAAATTAACTGTCATTATTTTCTATTCTAGTTATTCTCTCAAATGCTTATGGGCTATAACAACACTCAAGATTTGGACAAACTGCTATCCAAATTGGAGGAGAATCATGATCTCCTGGCCGACATGGTGTCTCGCGAAGACTGCAGTGATGTGGCTTCCGCTTTACCAAAACTGATCTTAGATTTAGTAAATCAGATTGATGCATCCGAGCCGCAAAGTTCTGAAGAACAGGATGAACCTGATGTGGGTTCCAGCGATGGTAAATATTTTTAGATTGCTCTGTTTCACCTTTTCTATGCCTCACGATATTACTATGGCAGTATCTGTCAGGTCGCAGATGTTTAACGACACACGTTGAATGTAGAGCGAAGTTTTACTAAAATCGCTGTGATACTGATAATTTGTGGCTTAATATTTCATAATTATTCAAACAGATGTCACTGTGTTTAATTTTTTAGATTATGCAAATCAATTGACAGTGGCTAGTAATTTGAGTTTAAAGTCGGACGGAATAACTCGCGAAATTTGTATTCGCGGCTTCATTGAGCGAGAAAAGTTGAAGGCATAGAACCGGTTAAATTAAGAATCAAAATCTTATCAATTATTACTTTCAATGTAGAACTTTTGAATTGGCTGCTACGAAAATAAATCAATAATGACTTAACCTAAATACCACATTTTCATAGAGTTCCTTTAAAAAATTATTTTCACTATAAAATATACTTTCATTTCAGAAACAATAGTAGGAACCTCAAAGACAGTTACATCGGGTAAAGAAATAGCTGGAAACTTACCAAAGGTGTGGAGGGTTCTCATGGAACTCTTAAGCCACCAGACTGGGCCTCCGCTAATAATATCAGAGATCTCTGAAAAGTCTTCAAGAAACTGCTACAATTCTGTTGACACTCCATCTGGACCAAGGCTTGTGCCAAGTGTCAGCAAGACTTATATAAGGCTAAAGGTGAGATTTATTTTCAATCTTGCATTCCTAATGTACTCTGACTTATTAGGACTCGAAATCATATCTGATGTCCTAGAGAGTTGTAATACTCTGATAATAAATGAATATAGGTACATACTTATAATTTCGATGCGTGGAACGTTTATTTGAATGTGACCTATATTATTTTATTGATAAACATACCACATTAGCGTGAAGTTTAATGCTTTGACAGAATATAAGACATAGTCGAAGCGACAATGACGATTGACAGGATGCAATAGTCTTTATGATCGTGCAGTCGGAAATAACAACTGTAACAATAATCACAGTCACTTTATGTAATTCATGGTTATAAGAAATGACATCTGCCCATGTTCAGGGTTAAATTGTTCCACTGTGGGAATGTTGACAATGTTACAAGAGACAGGGTCAAACAGCATAACAGAACAATAAATTATATTCTCTGATTTACTCTTGTCTATTGAGTAGTGGCGAAGGGTGGAGGTATTCTGTTCAGATCTGACATAAATAATGCACACTAAAGCGGTAATTACACAATGACGATCTGTCATTATATGTGGCGAAAAAACTATTTCTTATGTTGTCATCCTGCGTCACAGAGTCAATACTCTAGCGTAGACTATCATATTTATTATGTCAAAGGGTATATGAAATGTGTTAACACTTCATTCATTTTATGTGACACTCGTTCCTCGTCTGTGACGTCTCTGTGTTGTAGTATATTATCGTTTATTGAGTACATATCATGCGGGAATTATTGTTTTCTCCGTTTTTCAGTTTGAACGCCTTCTTAATGGTATTTTTAATTCAAATTTTAAATAGAAAATTTTATCATGGAGTGGATAGACAATATTATTAAATTTAAAAAAAATTCAAAACATGAGATATCGCTTCTTGAATCGATTACTACGTTTATGATATTTTATGAAGTAAATTTTTATACATCATTATTTATCATCCCCATTTTCTTCTAAAATTAAATTGTAATAGCATCCACTTGTCATAGTTTTCTAATCCATTCACACACCCAAAATCGCATACGTCTTCGTTTTAAACCTTTCTTTTATTAATAAATTTGCCACAATTGCCGCTGTAGTAATTCTATTTGTCATTATAATATTGACACAACTTAGACAGGAACGAAAGAATGTATATAATATGGAACTCTTTTTATTCATAGGTATATTTATTATAATCCCACCAAAAGTATAGCCGAAAACTGTTAAATCTCACTGCTAATGATAATCATGAAAATAGAATCAGAATGATAATATCAGCAATTTTTGATCAAAGACATCCCGAAAATAACATTTTTAAATTTTTGTCTTTCAGGATCTAATCTTGGAGAAGAAATCCCTGCAAAAGGAGATGAATCGGTTGAAACAATTGAACTCTCATCTGGAGAACAGACTGCAAGATCAAGAACGCCGGTTAGGAATGGTGAGCTCAGAATTGAGCAAGACTTGGCATGTGGTCGGGCGGATGCAACGGCAGCACCAACAGTTGCACACCCACGAGAAGATTCTTCGCTACGAGCTCCAACAGAAGAGGATCATGCTCACCAAGCTAAAAGTAGAGTTGGAATACTGCAGGGAAAAGTGGGACATGGCAAAGCAAAAGAATTCACAAACACAAATCGAATGGGAAAGGCTCCGGGCAGAGTTTGCCAGTCGGAAACTGGAATCAGCAGAATCCCCCTCAGCCGAGAGTGGATACAGTGACAACGAAAGAGCCAGCGATGATGATTCTATCGCATCTAATGATGTTGAAAAATCTAACAGGAAGAAGATCGAAAAGGATGAAATGGAGAATGTCGAGAGAAATGAAAACTTAAAAGATAATAAAGAAGAAGACATTGATGATCGAGAAAGAAACGAATCGCAAAATGATGATAATGACAATCCTGTCGATGTTTTGAGTGATACAGAAGATCAGGCAAATTTGGCCGATACGGAAGATCAATCATTATCAGAATCAATCCCAAAGACAGATGAAGAAGGGGTACTTGATGAAAGAGATAGTACTCCTGTTTCAGAATCGTCATCTTCTCAAAACGGATCACCCTGTTACAACGATGTGTTAGCGTCTCGATCAGCCAGGCTCAAAAAGCTGGAAGAACAATGTTATGTTTTGGTTCAAAAAGTGGCAAAGACTAATAGTAAAGGAGTGAAACTTTGTACACGGCTGGAGGAGTTGCACAACCAATATGGCGGCGGAGAGACAGAAGAACCTTCCACTTCCGCTTGTCAAGAAGATTGTGCAAAAGAAGTAGCTGGAAGTCAGGTTGACACGACTACTAACGATTCCCAAATAAAAGACAACGATACATCCACTGAAACTTTAACAGAAAATTGTGAAAACACCACAGAACAGACATTGACTAATAAGGAGTCCTCTTTAAGTAGTGAAATTGCCTGTTTCACAGATGCTGAAATTTCAAATGGAGATACAGTAAATGAAGATATTATAAATTTGGTAACAACTTCAAATGGAGATGCAGTTGAAAGTAATGATGATAGAGAAGCTTTAAAGACATTAGAAGATGGTGGAGAAAAATCAGATACACCACTAAATGATACAAGTCAAGAAAGTACATCCGATGGAGCCGTAGCATCTAAACCTTGTTTTGTTCAAGATTATGAAGCCAGATTCGCAGCCCGCGATCTGAGACTACAACGTATGGAAGAGCAAGCAAAGTCGCTTGTTAATAAAGTCACAAACACTTCAACAAGAAGTGTTGAAATCTGCACGAAGCTTGAAGCACTTCACAACACTTACGGCAGAAGTGAAGAGGAATCTACCGAGTGCGCGAGTGATAGTCAATTAACTACGACTTCAAGTGATACTACAGCAGATGTTAAAATAACCACAACCAAAACAGAGAATACCACAGACGAACACGAGATCACAGAAAGTAAAAATAGCGATGAAAATACTTGATGCAATTTTTTCGATGATGTTTGATCAAAAGTCTTGAGTATAATGATCGTGAAGTGATGTATGAGCCAAATAATATGAAGAACGGCTAGATATTTTTACTCTTTCTAATGAGTACAAAATTTGACTTATTTAACACTCATGAAAGAGATGATGTTATTGATAGTAAAAAAGCCATTGTAAGAAATGCATTTTTCAGTTTTTTTTAACTGCTTTATGTGATATTTCATAATATTTATAAAAATTTTCTTACTCAGTTTCAAATTTAATGTTGAATCAACGTTTGAAGTAAGTACCTACAGACATAGACTCACATATAATATAATTTTCTCCTAGCTTATTAAATTTATTATTTAAATTGAATTACCTGATTCACTAATTAAAAATTGTCAATGATCTATCTATTATATTGTGACATCGGTCATTCAATGTACCTGAACAGTGAAACATTAATTTAATTATGTAGAATTTAATAATTGGGGTGTTTTTAGGGATTGCAATACCGGTATTATTAAATTACTTAATTATTAAAATGAATTAATTAACATAAAAACAGGACTGTAATTATTTTGTAGTGTTACGCGATGGTTGGTTTACTTCCATGGCCCTTCATCGTCTTTGGTGACCAACGAATGACATTTTAATATTTTAAAAAGATTTTTATATTTCCTATTGAAAACCGGTATTAATACCAGTATTCAATAGGAAATACCGAAATACCGGTATTGGTAAATTTATCCGGTACTGTAATCCCTAGTTTTGTATAAAGGTCAAACATGTAATTATATTTTATTAATTTCCTATTGAATACCGGTAATTAATACCTGTATTGGTATTTTCATTCGGTTGTGTCAATCCCTAGTTTTGTATATTGATCAAACATGTAATTAATATATTTTATTAATGATAATAATTAATAAAACGAGGTTTAATTTTTAATAAAATTGTATTTTGTTGGTATTGTCAGTTGATTAAGATTATCTTCTATCCAAAGTTAAATAGAAAGTGCTTAAAAGAGAAAAAAAGTACATTTTACAAACTCATAAATAGTATTTATTATCTGAGAAAATGTTGACCTGAGTAGTTTCCTTTGTTACGAATACAACTTTCTTTTCAAAAAACAGTTTGATGGAATAATAAATTGTCATAAATAATAACTTTACATTGTCAATAAAATCATCACTTATTCTTAAACTTTACAGAATATTTTATTTTTTATAGCATTTACATATACATAAATATATAAAAATAAAATAAAACCTATTTCTCTGCCACTTGGAGGGTCCCGTTTCATTGATCCTGCTTAGGCGTGACTCGAGGATACAACTGAAAACAAATACAAAAGAAGATTACAACTGGATTTTTACAATAATATTGTCTATGTTCTGGCAGAACACACTAACTGGAGAATACTGGTTTTGAGTAATTTGACTTTGAAGTTGATAAAATGTTTGAAATAATGGTCTATCGTGTGAGTTTATTAAGTAATCGTAAAAAGGATGACTTTAAAATAAAGACTGTTTATTTATTAAGAAGGTTTTCAGATGGTAAAGTTTGAAATAAGGAACATTTTGGTACTAACTCTATATGTAATTTTTTCGAATTAGTATCTTCTGCCAGAACAGTGACGATATTATACAAAAATTTACATATCGTCGCTGTATATTAAATACCTCCAGGGTGATTTTGACGAAAATGAGTTATTGATACCACGTGATGCGCATTTTTTTTCTGTCACTTTACAAAATACCTCCTATGTGGTGATACCAAATAAAATCGATATTAAATTAATACTATGTGATAGCATCCAAAATCTTGCACCGTAATTAATCCTATGTGAGCTTCCGCCGCAATAGATCAGTATTATAATAATCTTATGTGAACACGGCATGGTTACACATGATTCAACGTATTCAACACTGTGCATATAGAATTAATCCTATGTGATAAAAACATTGAAAAAGCTATGATTTTTCTATTAAATAATAGATATATTATTAAAAAATATGATTATCCAATTTTAATTTATGATTAGGATCTACAAAAAATGTCATCGCTGTACTTTAAATACCTCTTATGTGGTTTGAGTCATATTTCGAGATAATCAAAAAAACTGATTTACCGGTTCTCTGCCAAAGCGAACTAGTTCGCGGATATGACCGGGCATACAGTGCCGAGCATACAAAAAATGCGAACTTATTCGCCTTTCTTTGAAGACAAAAAGCCAATCTCAGGCATTTGTTTTGAATAATTTAAAATTCGGAAGAATACTGGTCCAATAATGAGACATTTAGCATATGATTGGTAAGTGTTTATGATAAACTTTCAATTTATTTCAAAATAAAATAATAAGGTTTATTTTTGCTAAAAAATTCGCGGCCTCTCACTTGCCGCCATACAAAACCTTCCGGCACAGATCAGGTTAAAAAAATAATCGTAAATGATAATATATGTTTTAAGATTTTTTGTAGATCCTCATCATAAATTCAAATTGGATAATCATATTTTTTACAATATATTTATAAGGTAAAATCGTAGCTTTTCCATGTTTTCATCACATAGGATTAATTCTATATTGGATCCTCTCACATAGTATCGATTTTATTTGGTGATTGAATTTTTTATTTGACCTCTTCTTTTTCTTTGGCCATATCCGCCCCTTAGTTGGAGCATTTTTTTGTGCATTTACAATGATGTTGATGTTAGTAGTGGTGACGTTAGTAAAGCGATTTAAATGTATAGTAGTTATACGAACATTATTTGAAAGCATTCCCACCAAAATTGAAATATGTTCAGTATTGTTTGGCAAATCATCTTGGAAAGATACAGTTGTACAGCGTATACAATTTGTTAAAATTTATTATAACAATAATGAACCTATTGGAGCTACGTTTCGGTCATTACCTGATTATTTATGGTCAAAATAATCGACCCACAGAGCTTACTATTCATAATTTAATTGGAAAATTTGAGTCAAATAGTGATGTTTGCTACGTAAGAATCAAAGTGCGGATGAAAATCCAGAACAATAAATAATTACACGTCATTCTCAAGAATTTGGACTTTCTTATGACACGACATGGATTAGTCTTCATAAAGAGTTTCATTTGAAGGCATATATATATCGATACACCAGTTCAATAGGGGATCAACTCATAAAACCTTGTTCTGAGATAATGGCGTTTGAATTTTTTGCAGTAATTCTTATTTTAATTTTAAAGCCTTGATTTCGATGAAAGTGTATATTTTTTGTATTTGATTTAGTGGAATTCATCAATGCACAATGAAATTGTACATTTTAATAACGAATTAACAAATAAATTTGATTATATAATGGAATTACTGATTAATCTTAGAAAGGATTATTCGATTTTATGACACATTGAAGAAATTTTAATTATTTTTTTTGCTGAATTATAAAGAGAAGACCTTTCTACATCAAATGGCATTCTTAACTCAAAACCTTTAAATTTTGAGTTGTTCCCCTATTGAACTGGTGTATCGATATATATAAAATACAGGTAACACAAACTGAATGGCCATTTGGTGCATCGAAATTTTGCCGATCGGGCTTTTAACCAACTTGAAAGAGACACATTATTTCATGAAAAAATCATCTTCAGCGATGAAGGTCATCTTTTGTTAAATGGCTCCGTAAATAAGCACAATTGACGCATTTGGAGTAATAGAAACCCACATGCTATTCTTGAAACACCTTTAAATCCACAAAATTAACAGTTTGGTCTGATTTACCCACGATGGCCGCACGGCTTAAGCGTCGGCCTATAGCGTCGCGGGTTCCAGGTTCGAGTCCTGGGTCTAGCAAGAAAGTACACATATCGTTTTTCAATTTGTGTATGAGTCAGAGTATGGACCGAATAGGTTGAGCAAGTGGCTGACATCCATTTCTCGTAAAAACAAAATCTCCAGTCTGTGGAGGCCCATATGATCTTATTAGGATTGGACATGGTCGGAGACTGGTTTATGGTCTGGAGGTGTAATTGGAAAGTATATTTTTGAAAATGTAAATGGCGATGCAGTTACTGTCAATAGGGAACGCTACAGAAACATGATTAATGATTTTTTATGGCTGATGATTTTGATCTGGCCGATATGCGGATCCAATAAGATAGTGCAACTTGTCATACAGCTAATCAACATATTGAGAGAAATGTTAAGTATAATCTCTTATTTGATATCCCATATATAAAAAGGCAGCATTAAAAAATAAACAGTTTATCCTCAAAATCTTTCAAAGTTATTTAATGAAAAATTCTTTTGATGATTTCAAATTTAGAATAATGGTGGTTTTAAAAATGTGCAGACTGGGTTTTGTGACTCGCGACTCATACACTCCTTTCACATTATACGGTTTTGACGGTACAGCAAAAAATCGAACAGCGACATTCTTTCAGTGGCGTGAAGAAGAGCATGGCCCCTTTCAAATTACACGGTGCCGGTTAAAGACCAAAACGGCGCCGTATTTGTATACAGTGTCCGGACGGCTACCGATGACTCAGTGGTGTACGTGACATAATACTAGTTTTCACATTAGACGGTTTTAAATCGTACGGTCAGCAAACTGAGCTTGTGACGGAAAAAAAAACCACTGTATAGTGTGAAAAATTATAGATTAGAATTTTTACCGTTTGATTTTTTTCCGTACGGTTAAAACTGTATAGTATGAATGGTAGTAATCAGTTTTCACTGTAAGTAATGAATATACTCACCCCAAGTAAATTGCGAGGCACATATCCCTCCTGGCCGTGCGAGGTTCTCGTCCACCACCACTCCCTTTCCGCATCATCCCCCTTCCGGAGCACTCCCAGCCGGACCCCCGCCACAAACGATAACTCATCAGGCTCGTGCGCCGAGTACGGGAATACTGCGTACACTGCGCCCCCGTTTAAAATGCCCAATTTCTCTTGTACACCTGGGGAGTAACAATTTATTAGTATTATTAATTTATGACAATAGTCTGGCAGAAATTATGCATTCATATGAATTGAGAATAGAAATGAATAGAGATGATCATAAAAAAATATCAGGTACTCACTATACAAATATTCGGAACATCCATCAAAGCCTTCCTCGTCTTCTTCACATTTCTGTGCTGCTGTTTCATGATCTGACAACGTTGTCGCAAATATACAAGCACCTGGAAACAAGAAAAGTAAGAAAAATCAATATGACCCCTTTCTATGGATACCGATAAGAGATTTGATATCACTATCAATTTCTAAAATTTAGCATGTCTATTCCAACTAGTTAACGCCATTAACGCCATAACACCTTTTCGTTATTATTCTTACTTTGAGATAGCTCTGTAATGATGGAACAATTCTATATACAAGTCGGTTAAGTAACTTAAAAAAAGATGTCGCCGAACTAGAATTATTTATATGTTATGTAAATAATTATTGTTGTATGATAACATCAATATGTGTGTATAATGTATTTTTTAAATGTCACATTTGCTTTGTATGTATTACATTGTACATTGTACAAATTGACTAATACAACAACTACTTGACGTGCGGCAGGATGATACTAGTGTCTTAATGCAAGTATTAATTTTCCAAATCGTCGCAACTCAAGTTATAATATCGAAGGTTAAGAAATGAGACCTCATTTTGTTCAAAATAAGTTTTTTTCATTATTGAATATATTAGTAGTATCCACAATTTACCGACGAAAGCTGAAAATTCTTAAAAAAATATTTAGCTCACACATACATTCACTATAGATGGCAAAAACACTGATATAGTGTGCAGGCGAGTTTTTTTCCCCTCTTGTAATGTTATTTCATCTCTTACGAGGTCTCGTTTCTTAACCCTCGATATTGTGGTACCCTATCCCACTCTATCTAGTGCAGCTGCCAGGGTCACCATTAAGAAATGTTACTTTTGAGAGTCCATATCTCGAGATAGTTAATTTTCATGTTTTGAATTATTGTCACGGATTTTTAGCCTTACATGAAAATACCTGTATGTTATCATAATGTAGTCATTTATTTACCATTTTCTACAAGAAATCGGACCATGGCCACATTGTTACAGCTCGCCGCGCAGTGCAAAGGAGTCCAGCCATCTGAATCCTGGGCATTCACATCACAACCAAACTCCACCAGGAATCTGAAAAGTTATATACATATTATATAATTATTAAGTTTTTAAATATTTGAGAGACGATAGATAGATAATATGAGGATAGTTACAATATTCGACATTATAGTTGATATGTTCCACTGGAGTGAGAATGAGTTTAGTCATTCATTGTTTTATAACATTTTAAAATCGTTCTAGCCAGTGCTACCTCTAAGTCGGATTGCACATGTAAATTCGTAGGAATGTCGCAATCATGTTGCATGTCAGCCGTGCACATATGTGCCTAGCTATAGTGACGTGTGCAACCTCTTAAAACGTCAAAGTTGTCAACAAAAATTAAGTATCATTGCACAAAAATGTCATCAGACGATGGAACAGCGATTATTATGTATTGGTACCGCAGAAATCTTTTGGAGTGGTATCTCCTTGTATGCACGGATATTTTTCAAAATTTTGGACAAAGTAAATACTGGTGCGTTCATCTGCCATTTTGAACGCGGGTAAGTAGGAGATGCGGCGACCGGCGAGTTTGACTTTGAATTAGAAATGGCTGACTCGTAGTGCATGCGTAACTACAACATGGAGGACGAGCGACATGCTATGAGTTGCGTGAAATTTGTTGCTAGCAACACCAGCTTTTTTTTTCAAACTAAAATATCGCATTCCTGCAGGATCCAATACGTAACATGTGTTTTCTGAATAACAACAAAGTCACATCGACATATTCGACGTCTTGCAGTCGAGACGAGTTTAGATGTGCAAGCTGGCTTAGTTGTATACTTGTTGTGCTCATTCATGACTTTTTTACCTTACATGCTGCAATGAATTTTGTTGATTACTAACATTAATCATCCGGTATTTGAATTTGGAACTAAGCTCATCATAGTATAAAATATACTGAATGATATATCAAATGTTAGTATGCAGCACCCTCGGTCAGCAGATATCTTATACCTATTGGTAAATCTATACATTTTTTGCAGACACATACAACATAATATTAGATGAAAGATTGATGTTGTCAAACATTACTTGACCTTATTGTCTAGTTATGATCAACTATGGATATATATTTCCTATGTTAGTTAGGCAATTCGAGTTAATTGTTATATATAAAAGTTATTCCTTCAATAAATCTGTCAATTATATTATATAGTTAGAAAATAACTTTTATACTCACTTGACAATTTCAAAATGGCCAGCACAGATGGCGTTATGTAAGGCAGTGATTCCTTCGTCATTCGCTGCGCTCGCGTTGGCAACCTGCAAAAGCTTTACCAATTTGATCCAGACTTCTTTTCTATATTATTATGAATGCCTACCTACCTACATAACTACAAATGATATCAAGACAATATCAATTTTTAGATCTTATTAAATTGTTGCAAAATATATATTATTAATATAATGTACGAATGTAAATTGTATGTATTACATTTCACCGTAGCACAGTAAGCTTCTTTTTGGATAGAGATGACCGTATACTACACGGTCAGATTACGCGTTGTTCGTGGAGCATTCCAGACAATAATGTTCCGATTTTGGCAAAATTCATGAATAATTCAAGAATGAAAACCAAACCTAACCTAACAAATAATCCAATATATTGGCTGTTTTCAAAATTTGTTTGCTGCTGGCTTCCTGTAAACCGACAAGAACCGTGTTATATTTAGACATGAATTTTATCTCAGTACTATACCACCCAAAGAGGTTGGATGATCTTTAATAATATACGACCATATATCGCACCCTCGCAACTAAACCGCCACAAATCCAAAGTGTTTTGAGTTAATTACTACGTTTCATTGTCTATCGTTCATAGTATATGTACCGAAAATTTTATATCTCTAAGTCATTGAAGTCAAAACTTCATTCAATATCTAAACATATTTCGAAACACAGTACAAAAATGCGAAAGGTAAAAACTTCAAAGCTGATTTTCTTTGTTTGACGTTTATTGGATTGTGGCAGTTTTGTTGCGATGGTGTGATATATTTCTGATACAACATTTCACGGTGAAGTGTGATACGACGAACTGCATATGTATAAATTTCCTATGAAATATATGTTTCCTATCTAATTGCTACGAAGTTTGTTAGCGGTTCTTACAATATATTATATTTCTTTGAGGCAATAGAATAAATTTGTTGAGAAATTTCATAATATCAAGGCAAGTTTTTCTACAAAAATCAATGTTTTTTTGTTTTATTTCCATGAGAAAATTCATGAAATTTCTTTATTATTTAAAATTTAAGCCTAAATAAATATTCTTTAATTAAAAAAACAGATCTGCAGATAGATAATAAATGTGAGGTTAATTATTATGTAAATGTTGGTTACATAATATTATAATAGATTTTGTCTGGATAACCAAATACTTGTGTGTATTATGTGTAAAAAGTTACATTGTTTTAAAATAGATATGAAGAAATGTTAAAATACTACAACGAACACTCTTAACTCTACCTTTATTGTATTGATTTATTATATAAGGTAGAGTTAAGAGTGTTCGTTGTCAGTGTGTGTTTGCTTTTGGTGAGTATACACAGCGCCTGAAGATGCCGAAAGGCGAAACCCGGGTCGCAAAAAACGACTCAAATGGAATAGTACAAAACTTAAATACATTAGAAAACAAATAAGTATGACGGACAAAGTTTAGTGTGCACTATTTATGTTGAATCTTAACAGCCTATCTCCACCCCTCGCCACTGGGCAGTATTATAGTGAGTAATCGAATCTCTTTAATTCAACTAATAATTCCCTTGCTTACCTGAGTGGCTGTCTTCTTCACGAGTTCCAACTCTCCTTCCAGACTGGCGTCCAGGAGCAGGGCAAGAGGATCGAAGCTGACTCTCCTCGAAAGATTAACCTTCCCGCTTTGCTTCAGGTTGCCTTTCTTAACCCTCCGCGACACGCAGTCGCCGTTAGCATTATTAATATCCACGGTGTTCATCTGATCGGCCACATTTAACATCCCATTCTTTTCTGGTTGGTCTTCCGAAGAAGTCTCACTGGATTCCGGTGATAGCACAGCTCTGTCTGTCACATCACAGGAATTTGGATTCGCATTACTGCCGGAGAACTGTAATTTGTTTCCATTTATCTTATCGACACCTTTGCTGGACATCTCACCGGAGCTCTCCGAAGTGGTTTGATCCATCTCGGGGAACAGGAAAGACGGAGGCATTTCGATGCGTCTATTCGTTGCTACTGCGACTGTGTTTATTTTCCCCGTGTTATTCGATAGGCTTTTTAACTTAGGCTGCTCACTCAGGGGCTGTTTTCGTATGGTCAGAGGTCTCGCTTTGATGATCATCTGTTGGCTGTCTGTGGAAGACGCCGAGCTGGACTGGTGATTGTTCTGGTTGGGGTTGTCGGGGTCTACAGGCGGGTCGGTGGTAGGCACTGGAGGTATTGCTGACTCCGCATTCCTCAACTGGTCATGGTAGCTCTGCTGCGGGGAATTAGAGTCATTCGCACCTGACTGCGGCTAGAAGAAAAATAAGATCGGATTAAAAATGGATATATTATTATTATCAAACGAAAATTTGAGTCTTAATGCAAAACTATCATAATCCATATTTTGACAAATTAGGTTGGCAATCGTTTTAATGCAAATGTGTAATAGGTTATTTCAACAATATAAGAAAAGTATCTGTTTGATTCACGAATTTTTCAGATTATAACCTAGCTCAAAGTAGTTATTTACATAAATGCAAAACATGTAAAAATGATAATGTACACAAGCGCATATATTCTATACACAAGACTGCTATCGAGGGTAATTATTTATCATATTTATGTTTTGAGGTATTATAATAATTGTTACAATAAGTTAGCCGTCTAAACTGTCTATCTCGCTCTAAAACTTAATACAGCCAAGAGAGGTACTGTTAAAACATAGCATTTATTGTAACAATTATAATACCTACTTCAATACATAAATATGATATACTACCCTCGATAGCAGCGTCGTGTATAGAATAGATGCGATGGTATGACATAAATTTGCTTACATAAAATTGTACCAACATAAAATTCCATATTTCAGAAGAGAATTTACTGTCAATTAAATTTACGATAGTTTTGCATTGAAGTAGATGACATCCTGTTAATAATAAATCAATGTAAATAAAATGAACTACTTAATTATTTACAACACCCTCAGAAACATAACTATTAGAAAAATCATTGAAAAAATCATGGCCGAGGGTCAAACCCTCATTTATTGCATTATGGGCGATAGTTTTACCAATTAAACTACAGACCCAAGTATTAATACATAATTAGTAAATCTTTTAACCGCAATACAATAGATGTAGGATGAGAACCCATCCGGTCCCAGATTTTTTCATCGATTAGAAGTTTCTGAGACTGTTCCAAATTATGTAGGTATACTTATTCAATGAAGAATGTTACATTCATAAATTTTGTGTATTATTCATATTAAATCCCAGGATTCTGCATGCTACATTGTCCACCCAAAACTTTTTTATCAAGTTTATCTTTGTAAGTACAGTAATACCCCGACTTACGCAAACTCGGGAGTTACGCAGTTCTTTATCCGACACTTCAGATCCAGTTCTACCAGAAAAGCACATGATAATTGCAAGCTTGACAGAAGGTCTCAGTTCAATTGAAAAGTGCTTAAAATTTTTAGAAAACAGACCCCAACGAAGAGCCGCGTTAGAGCTACAAAGCAAGGAATAAAAAGAGAAGAAGAAATTCTGGATTAAAAAAAGAAGACATTGTGTCTTCAGACGAATTTGTCATCGCCATCGACATCGAAATAACTTTTTTATGTAACTCATTTGATTTTTTAATATTTTGTATATATTAATATGTATAACTATTACTTCACCATGTTCGATCCTAAGCGCTTGGCCACATCGGTGGGGTGGGCAGCGGGACGGCAGCGGCATGTATAACTAAAATGTATAACCGTGTATGATATGCCCAAAAGAAAGACACTGTCTACGAATATTTCACACACGGTTATACGTTTGAGTTGCGCACGCCGCTGCCGCGCCGCCCGACCACTGCGTTCTTGCACTAAGAGGATCATATAGGCCTCCACAGAGTTGAGGATGTATTAACAGATTTCGTTTTTACGAGAAATGGAAGTTAGACACTTGTTCAACTTATTAAGTCCATACTCTATTGAAAAACAAATATGTAGTTGCCAGACCCAGGATTCGAACCTGGGACCTACGACATTAGAAGTCGACGCTTAAGCCACTCGGCCATCGTGGGATGTATAAAGAACTGGAATATTTTTGTTCTAAACTAGTGTTCTTTTTAGTCCTTGGTCCCAATTAAACAAAATTTATATGTATTTATTATGCAAAAGTTGTACTCCGACTTACGCGAATTCTTCTTAAGTGATTTTCGTCGGACCCACCAATCGCGTAACTTCGAGATATTACTGTATATAAGTAAAATTATAATATGTCATGATTGTAAAAATATGACCATGGAAACATAGAATGGGGAATTAAAATGAAATGTTAAGTATGTACCTTGGCGGAAGGTTTAGGTGGTAAGGCAGGTTTCGGAACGAATTTGTCAGCCGACACGTCAGGGGTGGAGAGTGGGGTGCTGCTACTCTGGGGGGGAGACAACAGAAGGCTTTGCTGGCCGCCGCTCGCCACGACCGCGTTTGTCTTGGGGAATTGGGACTGGGACTGGGACACCGTTTGGGGCTGGACCGGCTGGATCTTGGTGGAGGACGTCTGGTAAATGGGAGACGGCTTTCCGCTCGAGACTTGGACCGATGTTGGCGCGACGCTTGACACTGGTTTCTGAAATCGGTTATTGTGAGGACTTCAGTGAAATCATCCAACTGATACGGTGCTTCAACTAACTATGGTGGAAGTAATTTGTGTGATGTAAACACTACTAGTTAAATTTAAGATTGTTCAATCGTACGTATCAACCGGTGGCGAAGACTGTCTGTTGAAGGTAGGTAAACTATAGATGCCTAACCGAAAAGAATTATTGCGCAACAAATGATAAGTAATGTTAAAAAACCGATGTAATTTTAAAGCCTTGCAAAGTGATATAAAATTGAGTGATGAATTTTGATGAATAGCATATTTTTTTTAATAATTATTACTAATTAAGTATTGTAGAGACAAAGTCATAGATGGGTGGTATGTAATAAATATTTTAAAACTGTGGAATCGCCGTTTACCTTAGAAGGTACAGTGCCATCCTGTTTTAATAATTGTCTGCTAGATGGTGTTACAGTTTTTCATACAAAATTTAAAGTCAATTACACAATTCCACGATGATATGATACAATTGAAAGAAAAAAGCCATAAGGATGATCTCCAATACAATATTATAATAAATAATAATTTATTCACTTACGTTAAGTATCTTAAATGCTAATCAATCTTGAAGGAAGGTAACCGGTAAATAATCGTCTAGTAATGAGTCTTCGCCACCGATATTAACTAATGAAATTATGTACATAACTAATATTTTTGATGGTCATGCAAAAATATGTGGAAAATTAAGTAACATGGAAATTATCACTGATCTTCAATGCTGGAACCTTTTACAGGTTTGGTTATTACAGATGATCTGTCGATCTATTCTTCATGATAATGGCATTATTTTATCTAATATCACTTGAGAGTGGAACCTGCAACGGCTCTGAATTACTGGATTTGCTGATATTTCCCACAATGAGCCTGGCTTTTTAACTTGGCCAAATTACATTGAACTGCACCATTAAGAGTAATAATATTACTTAAATGTAGGAATTATGAAAGAGTTTTTTAGTGACAAATTAGGAGTATAATGTAAATAAAGTCATACCATTTGTCCTGTGGATGTGACGGTGGTGTGCTGGCTGAAGGCTCGCACCAGATCCGCCCGCCCTCCGGCCCCCTCCTGCACCTTGTACTTCATCTGGTCCGCGCCTCTGCTCTGCCCGACCCTCGCGTTCGTATGCCCCATGTTCTCCTTTTCCTCTTGATTGCACTTGCTCCCCGATTCCGACTTTTGGAGGTGATAGCCGCTGGGCTCGTGTTGATACCCATCGGCCGGCATCAGCGGAGTCGCGAGTCCTTTGCTGATAGTCAAAGGCGTGGAATGAGCTGTCATATGATTCAAATTGTTCACGTTGGAAGAAGAAGACACTTTCACTATGGCGGGCGGTTCGTTGGATGATTTACCACTGTCATCGTAAAATTGTCCTTTTTGTTTCGTGCTACCGTTCGCTGTGAACTTGGTATTGTATGGCAACGTCTGGTATTTGGGGTCAGACTTGCTAGCGGCGAATTCCGGCAGGAATTCCTGTTCATTCTGTCTCTGTTTGTTAATTATCCCCTGTTGATTTTGCACAGGCTGTTGTACGTTTTGGTTGTGATTATGATTTACAGTTTTCTGCAGGTCGATATTATATTTATTGATATGATCTAAGAGGATTTTTTGATCGTTTTGTACTTGCTGATTCGCTAGGCCCTGTTGAGTTTGATATGCGTTGATTTCGTTTTGTTTGATCGGGTACTGTTGCACAAATTGCTGATCCATTTGCAGGAGATTCGCTTGCAATCTCTGAGGGTATGCGCCATTGCTGAACACTTGATTGCTGAACTGTTTCTGCTGTAAATAATGGGCTTCCTGCTGGCTGAGATGTCCGCCGATGGTCTCCGTTTGATTGACCAGCTTCATCGGAATATTGTTTTGCGCCGCGTTATGTTTTAAGGCCTGTAAACATCACATAAACTATTATAACACCGTAAAAACTCTTCGGACATACACTATCCTCCATTACTTTCAATACACACGCAACGGTAAACCCGATAAACTAAATGAGTTTGGTAGGAATTGAAATAATCGCTGTAACAATAACAAAAACATAAACACTTGACAGCTAGGCAAGAAGTCTGTCTGGGAAGTCGTAATAAACAAGACTGAAGTAAGATGCTATCATTTCGCGAATGAGTGAGCTGTAAGTAGGTAGGGTATAATAATAATAGGTATTATGAATTTATTAGCGAGATCGTTATCACAATAATTAAACTTTCTATTTCGATAAAAACAAACACAATGCGAAAGAAAATGTAAACACGCAATAATTGCGATGCATGCCGGTAGACCCGTATCATCGTCTCGTATAAAAGCGGTAAATAAAATTTTAAACATCTTTACATTTTACCGGAATATCAGATTAAAATTATTGAGGCTTTAAATTTTATATATTTAATAAAGCACAGGCATTTTACCTAATATCAATTTGCAGAAGAACAAAAACCATAATACAAAACACAATAAACGAATTGCATAATCCTGTAATTTACAATTTAGCATAGACCAAAAGACAACATAGATTTGGTTTTCGACATGTTTAGTAAATAAGGAATTCCAGGTTGTCCAACCACTAAAATATTCGTAATAATACCTGGCAACTGATTCTAATGGCGCGAACATATTACGATCACGTCACGCGAGCGCACGTGCGTTGAAGCTCGCGCCACGGGAAAAAGTGTGTAATGTCGTTTTCCTAGGTATTTAAAAAGTTATCAGACTGATACTCCTTTCTTGTAGCACATTTTGAATAAAAAAACAAAGTGTCAGTTGGCGAAATCTGATAAAATGTGCCAGACCCATACTAAGGTCACCCCACGGGCAACACGCCACCTACCTAACGCGCATAGAGGTATTAGGTACTAACGCGTGATAAAACTTTTTTTTCTAAAAATTAAAAAAAATTACATACCCTCGCGTATCTTTTATCTTAGTGGTTTGGAAGGAAGCTACAAATGACAGGTTGGAATGTTTTTGTAGGTAGGTAGGTTGTCAGTTTTTATTGTTTAATGTTCTGATTGACGCGATGGTTATGTGTTTTATAGCATCATGCTGCCAACAGACACTATTCATTTTTGGTTTAAAATGTGAAACGAAAATGACATAGTATACTTTAACGGGACGTGATCGTAAAGGATGCGCGCTATAATTGTATTCATTGTTTAAAATTTATGTTCCACACTTCCATAGCCCACTATCGCCAAACCAAAATACGAATTTCGATCGTAGTGCTAGTAATTCTTATAATTCGAAAACAATGTGGTTAACAGTTTGTAGAAAATAATGATGATATTAAAATAAATGGTAGGTACTTAATAGAACTTAATAGATAATTAATTTGAACGAAATGTGTAATCAAAGATAATTACTAACCAGCATTAGAATCATACCTCGCAATTCAGTGCCGCGGCCTGACTATAGGCGGTCTTGTTACACCTCATAAGGAAATATAAATTACCTGGAAGTTGTGGCCATGATTGACACTCGGCGCGTGCGGTATGTGATTATATGGTTCTACAGCTGCTATATTTCCACGGGGAACTTGGGAGGTCTTCGACGCAACATTAGGGCCTGTTCCGCCACTAGGATAATTCGACAGTTGAACAGGGGCTGGGTTATTCATCCTGAAAATGAAAGAAACACATACACTTATCATTTATTTTTAAATCTCGCAATTAATTATGTATCCTTCAGTCTGCAAAAATAGACGTAATATTAATTAATAATTATTTGAATGTTACCACACTCTTGCAAATAATTTTAACAAATATATTTACCTACCTATTATAATAGTATTGACCTAGACATTCGATGATAGAGAAACAGTCTAGGACTAAGTGAAAAATAGGTTTTATTTTTATAACCCCCAAAAACTTATTATCAGAGATCATGGCCCCCACAAGGGGGGGGGGGGTGACAGAACTCTAACCTGGGGGCCCGGGCTTATAGAGGGGAGGGGGCGCCAAACAAAAAAAGTCGACTACGACGCTATTTTACTTCATAATGTTAATGTTTTAAAATATGTGTAGATGCGATGCAATTTTTAATAATAATTGTGTGTCGATGTCACACCGCCTTCAACCTTAGCGATAGGTAGGGGAGCCGACAAAGATCCTAGCCCGAGGGCCCGCTTCATTATGTGGGGGTCATGTCAGAGATAGTACAACAGCGATTTGCGCGATGCTAGGCTTGGTGTTATACCAATGGAAGTGACGCGACCTTGTGTTTACATATACCCGAAACGAAGACTTGACAGGATGAAAATAAACAAATATTATCTTTAAGTATATAAGTAGATGCATATTATTATAATTGTCTAAGCGTGAAAGTCTAGTTCTTAACCCATGAATGAATACAATTATTATTAAGTAAGTACCTAGGTAGTTCTTAGTTATTTTCATGTTGTTAAAGATGTTGTACAAAGTAAATAATTATTACTTACTTTGGTTACTATCGTTACGGTGCAATGCACTTTGATATCTACGAGAGATATTTTTACACGTACAGAAGCAGTAATATGTAGACACCATTGAATAAGCTGTTACAAGTCCATTAAAAAGTCTATGATGCATATCTTATGTACAATTAATTACATTTAATATGTATAAGTACTTTAAATTCATTTCATTTGTGTACGTATTTTTTTTTTAAATAAACAATAAATACGAAGCTGTAATTATTCTTCATCACTGGTAGGTGCAATTTAATTAATTAATTTATTTAAAAAATACACATTGAGTATATAACAAATTATTAATTCAGAACGTTCACAACATGACATTTATAATAAAAATTAAATTTAAGTAAAAATTACAAATAAACAAGGTAAAGAAAAAAAAAACATAGCAAGAAATAGGTAGTTTTATACAAAAGAAATAAAAAAAACAATAATAAAAAAAATACAAATTAAACAATAAAATAGAATTTAAAAAACAGAATATTTAATGGATCGCCAAAAATATCTACATCTCTAGGGAGTGCATTGACCAGCCGTAAACAGTTAGTTAACAAATCAATTTATGAATGATTTTCATTTAACAATATTGAATTTGAATAGTTTTTGTTGCCACGGATGGGATACCTGACTGCAGTTTAATACCTAACCTAACCAGCTCACTCGATAATCAGAGCTAGAAATGAATCGGAGCGCCGTTCCGGATCGTAAATAAACAACATTATCGTTCTGTCTCGTGGAAAAAATATGTTTACCGTTTAGAGCTAGAATGGTCATATTATAACAAAAAATCTAACACATTTATTTTTATAAAACACATAAAATTAGATAACTATGTTAATATTTTTCAGAAAATTAACGAGCGCTCCGGTTCGTAAAATTTTCCATTTCGACTGCTGTCGACAATATAATAATTAGTATAATATTGTTTTTAAATTATATTATATTACATTTTTGCCTGGTGGTCGGAAAGATTTGAATATGTACAAGACATTTTGAATACAATTTACCTATATTAAGTACCAACATAATAATATTTAATGCGTTGATGTACCATAAAGTATAGTCAATAGAGGATACAAAATACGAAATAATATGAAAGATTTTATCAAAGTTAGGTATACATAATGTGAGACTGAGTTACACAACTGGTTACAACTTTATTAGTATTAAAGAAGAGTATGCATACACCATTAGTAGGCAAGCAATCACTAAGTAGCTTTTAAGAGTTTTATTTGGGAGTTTATGAAGTGTGAACATAATAATAATGACTATCTATTATAAATAAAATACCAATATATTATATTTAATGTGGAGTTACAATAGGTAACATTAATAATTAATGAACAACATAATAGTATTGTAATACATAATATGTAAGGTCAACAGATGTTTAGGATAGTATTATGGCAGTCAAAGAGGATTATTAAATAATAATATTAGATAAAAGTAATTATTTTAGATGTAATTACTTTTAATGAGAATTAGATTAGTATCTAATATCTAAATAAAATGTTTGTACTGTATGTTATTCAGGTAAAACAAGGTAAATTAAAATGATTGTTTCGGGATTAAAAATAGACAAATAAAATAATATAGAAATTTATGAAGAGCTATCTCATTTATCTTTGGTCATTATATTTTGTTGAATACCTATGTATATAAAAGGTCATTGAATTTCAAATTAAATTCGAAATCATCAGAGTAAAGAAGTTACATATCATTATATTAATCTTTCGTCTGTCGATATAATTAGATGTAATATTATGTAAGTTGGTCCAAATAAAACATAACCAATTGGTAACTACCTACTTATATTTCTGTTTATAGAATTATTAATAGCCATGTCCTTCCTTTTTCGTACAAGGTGGTTGTTAGTAATTTTGAACAATCACAAACACCCAGGTTTTGAGAAAAACACATAAATGTCTTTATCATGACCGGGAATCGAACCCAGAACTCTCAGGTGGAAGGCCAGCGCCTTACCGACTGCACCGCAAGAGCCGCCTACCTATATTATAAGTTATTGTGAAATATTAAAATTTTAAACCTACTAGCTATCCCTCTAAAGACAATATAAATAAACTGAGATTTTCGTATCGTACAGAAACTGGTTTGAAAACCTGAGTCAAATATAAAATAATATAGAATCATCATAGGAATCAGGTTTAGCATAAAATTTGAATAGACTCACAAATATCTCAGTCTGTACGTCTATCAGAATCTTATGTTATTTGTGTATAAACAGAAGACTATAAAACTACTTACCTAACTAATGTGACTTTTATATCATATAAAATGTGTATCATTTCATTAAAATCTATTGAAAATGTGAATTTTCCAGGCCAATTTATTCCTCACAGGGTAAAAGCTGATGCAGTAATGGCAACATTCATTTTCCCGTCGGATGTCTTGTCTTCGATATCCACTGAGCGCGCTGATTTACACGGCTGTCAAAATTAATGGCGCGAAATAAATTAAAGATATTCAATCTTGTTTTCCGACGGGGTATTAAATGGGGGATTTTAAGTATCAGCTTTCAGTCAAAGAGATGAGGATAAGCTATGTCGTAGGATTATAAATGAAAGGTGTACATATATATAACTACGTTAGTGTCGTCCTATGTATGATAATAATATGAACAATTAGGTAGGTACTGTTCCTATTGTAATAAATTGTTGGGCATATGCGCAGGCCCGGATTTACGTTTAAAAAAAAAAGAAAAATTAACCTGGCGGGAACATGGCGGCAAAGTGATGTCACACGACTACCCGAAATTAGTGAAAAATTACATTTGCCCATATGCCGATTTACTACTTGCGGCAAGCAGATGACAAAACGGAAACTATTTTATTTTCAATTCTCCTGTTAATTTGTTAATAATTATTGTACACTTTGATTGAAAACTATCGATATATGGTTTTCCAATTTGTCTTCTAAATACGATTTATTGGTTTTGACTTAATCGGTCTTGATGATTGAATCCAAATAATGCTGTATTGTAAGTAAAATTCTGGGAAAAAAGATTTACAGGTGGCTCTCGTGGTGCAGTGCGTAAGGCGCTGGCCTTCCACCCGAGAGTTCTGGGTTCGATACTCGGTGAGGACACAATATTTATGTGATTTTCTCAAAGCCTGGATGTTTGTGATTGTTCAAATTTACTAACAACCGCCTTGTACGAAAAAGCAAGGACATAGTTGTTAATAATTGTAAAAAAAATAAATAAAGATTTACGCCGGTTGGATTGATATAAATATCAATCAATACAGAATAAAAATATACCGACACATATTTGATAATTTATGGTAATTCAAGATCTCATTTCTTTCATACAACAAGATTTTAGATATGTAATGACGGTAATTAAACACATTTATAAAAAATAGGTACTCCCAGACACAATTTAAATACCGCGATAAGAAAACTGACTGTGTATCTAAATCATTATCAAATATCTAGTATACCTATCTATATAGGTAATGCCTAAATGGCGCATTAAAGATCCCCATCTCTACATTTCCTTCTCCTCCATTTGATAAAGGAAACTCATAGTCGTTTTATCTGACTCCCTTAAGGGGGGACATGCTCGTCGAAGGTCAAAATTGAGTTTTTATTGTATTTTCAAACCATGGTCCTGGACACTCCTTAAACGTTGTAGATAATCTATTTATATAATTTTGAAGACTTATTATCCTTTATAGTTATTTTAAACATTTGATGACTGCATGAAGTATTTTTGTTACATAAAATAATACTCTTTTAAACCTCTCGCTCTAATGTTTTAGAATATAGTCATATTTCGGTAAGTACATAACTGTGCAGTGGTGTTAAGATTTTTTACATTTATTAATTTTTAAACGCATTTATAAAACCATTAGCATAATTTATTACGAGATAATTTTTGTAAAATATTCACGATAAAAAATTATATTGATAATCTCTGTGATCCCAAATTTGACAAGAATTAGGCATTTTATTATTCAAAAAATCGGCAAGATTAACACATTTGAAGATGATTATAAAGATATTTATTATAAGCTATGTCTTTGACCATTCAAGTGTGATAAACATCTTATGAATAATGATTGCTCTATAATAATTATTGACCTAAGAATAAGGTAGTGTTTTTTTGAAATACGCCATTTCTTTTGTCATTCCCCAGTGGTTAAGCTACAACATACGGCCGTAGCCATAAATTGACAAACTATAATTGAAGTAGGGAGTAAAATGATATTAACGCGCGTGTTTGAACATGTACCGTTTAAAAAAATAAATAAAAAAAAAATCAGTTAGGTACATGTTCAAACACGCGCGTTAACATAATTTTACTCCCTACTTTAATTAGAGTTTGTCAATTTATGGCTACGGCCGTATGTTGTAGCTTAACTACTAGGGAATGACAAAAGAAATGGCGTATTTCAAAAAAACACTACCTTATTCTTAGGTCAATAATTATTATAAAGCAATCATTATTCATAAGATGTTTATCACACTTGAATGGTCAACGATATAGCTTATAGTAAGTATCTTTAGAATCATCTTCAAATGTTTAATATTGCCAATTTTTTGAATAATAAAATGTCTAATTCTTGTCAAATTTGGGATCACAGAGATTATCAATATAATTTTTTATCGTGAATATTTTACAAAAATTATCTCGTAATAAATTATGCTAATGGTTTTATAAATGCGTTTAAAAATTAATAAATGTAAAAAATCTTAACACCACTGCACAGTTATGTACCGAAATATGACTATATTCTAAAACATTAGAGCGAGAGGTTTAAAAGAATACTATTTTATGTAACAAAAATACTTCATACAGTCATCAAATTCTTAAAATAACTATAAAGGATAATAAGGCTTTAAAATTATATAAATAGATTATCTACAACGTTTAAGGAGTGTCCAGGATCATGGTTTGAAAATACAATAAAAACTCAATTTTGACCTTCGACGAGCATGTCCCCCCTTAACGACCGTTTTAAAACAGACGCCTCTTTGATTTAGTTACTCGATAAAGAGCACAGAGACTGTAGAATCATAAATAGATAATCGACTAATCTCCCTTTAAATTTAGATGTTTCGTGACAGAGTTTCTTGAGTTTACGAGAAAATTACTTTTCAACCGGTACATGAATAATGAAATGTCCATATTCGAGTATAAAATTTGAACACGTCTTGGTAAAGATCAAAAATCAAAATATTGTACTCATACTATTACACTATATTTATTATTATATGGTGAAATTTAATAATAGAGGAAAATTAAAAACATTTAACCGCGAAATATATTATGGTGCATTTCGCGGACTATCACGTGACGTCACAGTAAGCTGCCGCTACGGGAAAAAAGTGTATAAAGTCGTTTTTATTGGTGTTTAAAATGTTACCAGACTGATAGTCCCATTCCGTAGCACATTTTGAATCTACGAACATTGCAGCTGGCAGAATCTGCCGAAATCACTAAAACAACAATGAGGTAACCTCACGTTGAACCGCACTGCATCGACACCTGAATGACGTTTTGAACGTCTTTATCATTTTCTAGGTGTCTATACTTTTTCGAATCATGTCAAAATTACGTTTTTTGTTTTTAGTGGTTGGCACTATGTATTTTCTATAATAATATTGTCTACTATTATATATGGTCTGCAGGTTGGGTTCTGTTTAAAATATTATGTATGGATATAATATTGCAAGTAATTTTAACATACACACACGTATAAACTGTTAAAATTAATTGAAATTAGCATAAATAATTAATAATAATTCAAAATACTAATACATTAGAGTTGGCACTCTCCATAATTGAATTTAGAGAGGTGGTGATCGTTCAAAATATTCTGAAAAATGACGAAAGCATATACTAAATTTGTTACCGTGACACCGTGACAGTGACGTGATATGCATCTCAATTTGAACACAACTTTACCTACCTACTCACGTAATCACTGACATTACACCCATAAATAAAATTTCAATTTATATCGGTATTCCAAATTCAAATAAACCACGCTAGATAATTTATTATAACGTGGCAATGAAACATTTATGACATAAATTTAAATAAAAATGTTTGATAAATAATAAAATTAATAAAAGCCCTACCTCGGCGCATGGTGTTTTCCTGTAATTTGTGTCGCTAGTTGTCTATTGGCAACCCGTTTCCGTTGCAATCTGCCCTGAAGTTCTGATATCCTCTGGTCTATGCTTGCCATTTCCGCTTGCCGCGCTGTCAGTGCTTCTCTCTGTTGGCTCAATCTCGCATTCTGCTGCTCGTTCAACTTGTTCCGGTACTGTAAAACAATAATATTCCATTTTTAAAAACAAAATATTTTAATATTTTATGGCTGTTCGCTTCAAGAATAATTTACATTATTACTGCCGTTTAGCCATGTATTGTAAATTTAATAAATATTATGTATTAAATTTGAACATTTTGATGTACATAATCAAATGTAAATTAATTTTACTCCTACGCTGAGCATATGTGAATTGGAGGTTATACTTTTTTCTACGATGAATAATAATTGTATTTAGGCGATTTGTCAACCCTATTGGTTATTTCTACTTGATTAATTAATACAAGTTATAATTATTACGGATTAAATACGCGACTTAAGCGTTGGCCTATAACGTCGTGGGTCCCAGGCTCGAATCCTGGGTCTGGCAAGTACACACATTGTTTTTCAATGTGTGCATGAGTCAGAGTATGCACCTAATAGGTTGACCAAGTGGTTAACATCCGTTTCTCGTAAAAACAAAATCTGTTAATACAAACCTCCACTCTGTGGAGGCACATATGATATTATTAGAATCGGACATGGTCAAAAGAAGAAAGGAAAATACACGTTGAAAAACAGTATTTTGTCAGTCAATCCTGCGATTCACATGTTTAGATACGCGTATTCTATTCTATCTATGCCACCGTGGGTACAATTCAACACTGTTATTGTACTAAAGTACCTACTTACAATTAAATAAAAACGTAATAGGTATATTCTAAAAGATAAGAGAACACAAATTGAGATGTAAGCTTTGTTTAATTTCATATATTATTTCTTGACGAAACATGTTGCTTTGAGAGTAAAATATTACATCGCACGATGAAAATAAAATTAGATTCGCCGTTTTACATGTGAAATAAAAACAAGACGTGAAAATGGTAGCCATAGTATGAATTGTCACTATAACTCTTTGGGTGTTTCTAGCGTAGAATCGAGATTATGTTTTAAATTATGTCGCGTATTTGAAACGTACCTATACGTACCGTAGGTATAAACGAAAATTCTAAATTTGAAAAATCGGACCAATCACTTATTTTAATCGGGTAGTCAAAGAAAATATAGATTCTCTCATAATAGTTTGACAGATGCTTAGGTGGGTGAGAAATCAGTGTGTTATCCAACAGATTTAAGAGTAAGAATAATGATAGGGTGCTGTAACCTACTAACCTTAGGCAACATACACAATCAATCAAACAAATAGAAACATTACGGATTAGGGAAAACCAACAGCTGAGCATCGCCGGTTGACAAATGAACGAGTTCAGCGAAGGCGTGTTCCGAAAAGTCAAGAAACTCTACAATGTTAGTGAAATACAGGCTGATGCAGCAAGTTCATAGACAAATAGTTGAGTCTAAAATACCAGATCCAATACAGTAAGACAGAATATACACGTAAACGTGTGTGTGAGAGAGAGACAACATATGGTAATGTTGACAGGTGGTACTGCCACCCGGTAGTGTTTATTACTTTTTAACAAAAAAACAAGTTTGAAACAAGTTACTTGCTGCCGAAAGTGGTTAAGTCTATAATTTAGCTATTTAGAGTTAACAATGGAATATGTATCTATATATTATAAATATGTATGCTAGATCGTCCGATATAATATAGGACATGCAGCGCTCGGAATGGAGCGGAACGCCCCGGAGCGCCGTTCCGGTTCGTGAATTCGTTGAAAATTCCGTTCCGTCTCGTGGAATCCTCGAATCTACCGTTCCTTCTCGTGGAATCCTGATGTCTCGTAAAATTCTCGAGTCTCATCAGAATATTTAATATGGCGTTCCGGTTCAGATTGTGTTGAAATTGACGAATATGAATTGGTATTAAAAAAAATCTTTTTATTAAACAATGATTTTACTTGTTGACTACCCCTGATTTTTAATAATTCGTACATGTCGATACAAATGGGTGCCACAGTAAGGCAAATTTCTTAGAAATGCATCTAGGTATATTTTTTCCTAACAATGCATTTCTAGACAACTCATGCCTGATAATAAAAAATACAGTTTTTATTGAAGAAAGCACCCTTACATGACTGTATTGCTCTCTTCCGTTTTCTTTAAGACAATATGAGACAATAGTATATTATTCTATTCTTCAGTGCTATTCAACAAGTTTTTTTTGCTTGCAGACAAAATCACAAAATACATCATTTATTTAGGGTAGGTACCTACTACTAATATCGATAATAACGTTAAATTATTACGCACCTTTTTTTGATTTTCAATTAAAACACATGAAATATCTACATAGGTATTGTGAAAAATAATTCATTTGTTAATTAATGTTTTATGAATAAATAAACTACCTCTGTGTAGGTATCTACCAAGGCTTGGATTTTAGACACTTTGGTATGAACCACAAGGCTTAGCTGACTTGGGTAAGAGTGTAAATCGCGGGTTCCCAAACAGTTATGATTTTGAGTACATTAAATTTGTAATCAATACGGGAGTGGAAGTCACAATATTTTATGGAATGAAACGGGAGAGAAATGGATGGGAGAAATGGATGGGAGAAACAAAACCATAACTGTCCGATTGACGATTGCGTAAAATATAGGATATATCGTCACCGTTCAGGCAAAAGTCACCAACCCTGAAAATGGCAGTTTTGAGTTGAGTATGTCACCCGAAGCGTAAAATTATGTTCTTTAAGATGCAAAACTCACCTCGGTACATAAGTTAGTAAAATTTTGCTTAAATCCGAATTATTTGTTTTTCACTAAATGACTTTCGATAAAATCTTAACAAGCAAAAGTCATTATAGGTGAATAGACATTATTGACTCTATAAAAAAAAATCCTTCGTTATAAATATACAAGCAAAAGTCACTATGCTATGGATGGTGAGTTTTACTGATGCTTCTTTTGGCTAACATTGTTCAGATTATTAACAAGCAAAAGTCACCAAACCATAATTTGAGCTACCTTGCCTCCTTTAAAACCTTCCAGATGTTTTAATTAGCATCAAAAAGTAAAAGTACCTTAAAGAAATTATTAAGAAGACATGAGAAAATAATTTAATGTAAATAAAACCTTAAAAACATTAAAATCTGATTTTTCCTGCATTTTCAAACTTTCAAATTGCGATATCTCAAAACTATGTTTTTAGGGTTGGTGACTTTTGCCTGAACGGTGACGATATGATAGCCAACTTTAGGTACTAGGTAGGCTTGACGCATTCATAGTTTTCACAATACATCATAAGACAATCGAGGCCGTTCATTAGTCGGCAGAAATACTTCGCAGTGAAAAAATACTCGTAGGTAGGTACCTACCTAAACTTTTTACCTATCCTTCATGTTATACAGAAAATAAAGCTAATGGAATAAATATATTGTTGAGGATATTAAAATAACCATAGTAATACGGTCCTTTGAAATAAATCAATATACTTAGTTCATATTTTTTGTTTCACAAAACTTCTACGTAGCAAAGCTGTTTACTATTCAATAATAATACAATGAATCCTACCTATTGTGCATTGAAAAAAATATTGTCGGTGAAGATTTATTGCTTCCAAATCCACAGAAATGTTACGTAAGGAAGAGATTTTTTTGTCTCAAAAAAGGTTTATAAACAATAACTAATAGCACATGTAATTTTTGATTTGAGGGCTTTGAAAGAATAAATTTTCTTACAAAATATTAGTTTAAACAGCAATCCTCGACTATCAAGAGGTCGTGGTCGTGATCGTTTACATCGTCGTAGTATTTATTTATAAAACCATAATAATTATAAAAAAGTACATACCCACCTAAATCAAGTAGGTACTATAATAATTATTGTGCCTTGATTGTGAGGTTGGTGTTTTGAATTATTGTTTGTCTTGTGATTGGAGAAATTTGTCGCATACTATGCAAACCACAAACATAGTGGTACTATGATAGTACTAAGGATTTTTATATAGGTACCTACTGTACAATAATAGCAGAGTACAAATGAGTAAAAATAACAAAACTGTGTAGGTATTGCCAAGTGGTAACGACGAAATCTTAGAACAATGTATTTTGAGTTGTTTCCCTATAGAAGTTGGGTATCGAATAGGACCTTACATTCCGGTGATTTGGGTAAGTGTCTAAACTCTATCTTATACCTAGTAACATAAAAAGCGAATAAATATTATGTATTAGTTATTAATTTCATATACCTATTATCGCAAAGGTATTTTTTGTTATATATTCATAGAACAGATTCCTCATTACAGAGGTATTTGAGTAATCATAGGGAGATTTAAAATTCTGTAGAAAAATTGACGCGGCATTTTGTTTAGGAACATCACTGTGTGACGTGTTTCTTTTCACCCTCATATGCACCCATATATTATAATTATAATACATAACATATAGATTGCATTGAGCAAATAATACATTGCGAAAACTCATGCGATAGATGTTGACGAAATAAAAGAGCTAGCATACATTTAAATAAAATCATAGAGGAATCCAATGGGAATTTACTTACATAATAATTAATTGTTTCAACAACATCAGAAACCTATTAGAATAAATTATCCCACATGCCCACATGGTGTAAATATTTGAATATTTTTTTCTAATATCTATAAGTCTGGGGTTGTTTAAAATTATGCATATTTAATAATGAATGCTACATTCGTAAAACTTGTGTATTCATTAAGTACTTAATTTTATTAAATTAATTTATTATGAACCATGCTCCTACTTTTTCGTACATGATGGATTTTGATGTGATTAAAAAATTGTTTAATCAAAATATTTCCAATTTAGGTACTAGCTTTAAATAAAGTAGCATGTAACTTGGTTTAACCAATGTACTTATCTTCTGTTTGAGACTTTCACGGTTGTTTGTCATCGTAATTGATTTTTGGGTTTTCACCGTGTGTAATTCTTCATTCTTTGCTCGACGTTTCGGGCTTGTTGCAGAGGCCATTATCAAGAGATATTATATGATATCGAGAAAAGAAGGAAGAAGTACACGTGGTGAAAACCCAAAAATCAATAACGATAAGGTATCTTCACTCATGTTTCCATTTACACTTAGTTACATGTTTTTATTCAAACTACTGACGAAACAAATGGACAATTGTATTTGTTTGTCCATTATTTCATATATTTTTATGTTTCCTACTCCAATTAGATTCATATACTTACATTTAGGTTTATTTGTATAATTATTATTATTATGAATGATGTATTTTTTAGTAAACGATTTCGTGTTACAAACAACTGATTCGGGCGAAGGTGATGAGGAAAATGTTTTATAAAGTACATTATGTAAAACTAAGATATTTTTTTATATTACAGATATTATATCTAATATTGCACATTTTTGAAAACTTAGTGAGCGTTCCTGTTCGTAAAATTTTCCATTTCGAGCACTGAGGACATGCACATAAAGCACAAAGAAATTAGCAGTATGCTTGATTTTAGAGGTAATGTCAAACTTCAATTAATTGCAATTACTCCATAACACGATTTCAAGACATACCAACTTTTGGCAGCAACCCACGATAAAATCATAAGCGAATATAATAATTATATTCAAATTGTATTTAATTTACATACAACTCTAACTTCAAAGAAGCAGTTACTCTTCCATTTACACTAATTTCTGTTTAAACGACAAATAAACAACAAGCAACACAGCTAGTATGAAAATGATGAAAACACAGACTTTCTTTTAATGCAGCCATATTAATTAAAACAGATGTTTTTTGAATAGCCGCATTTCCCGCGTACTTTTACAGTTACATTTTCGAACACCTCTTTTTAGTTTTTACATTATGCGCGTGGTAGGCATGAGTACAAGCGGTTTTATTCAAACCAGAGTTTTATACGTATAGATAAATAAAGTATTCCGAGTAATGTTTGCGCGAAATGAAGTGTTTTACGGATCCATTAATGGCGTGCACAGCTGAAACATTTTGGTTTTAACATGACATTAGATAAGTGTATACAATTATTATTAGGATGGGGACCTATTAACGATATTTATTATTTAAAGATATCCATTAGGTAAATTACTACGCATGCTATTTTAAGAGTAATTTTAGAGATATTTGGACCGTGTTTAATATGGGAAGTAAATCAGCATTTTGGGTCATAAGCGGACCATAAAATGAGCTTATAAAAAAGAGAGCTTTTTGTCTGGATCAATCGGTTACATGTCAATTGTGCGTATTAAATTTAGCTGTATCACAGTTCACCGGGAGCTGTCATGCCGGAAAAAGATAGCTATATAGCATTGTGATTAACAAAAAATCACGTGCTGTTTGTGGATCATTGCAGACAGTAATCATTCAATTTTATTAGAATCAATTATACAATTTATTTAACGTCTTGATACTTACGAGTAGGTACCTACCTACTTGTGAACCTATTTTTGAATTATTCAGAATTTTATATAAATATGTACGATATGATTATATTTGTAATTTATTAGGTCTTTTCCTTGTACTACGGTGGTCTTTATTATTATGTATGTTCAAGTGTTTGTTTAAACATGAATTTGATCTAAATACTATACGGCCATCTATTTATAATACGTACGATTTTCCAGACGCGGTATCAATCACACAATATGGAACAATGTGAAATTTCTAACCGCTCAATTTGGGGTTGAATCTGTATGAATGCTTTGTCACCAAAGATAATTATAAAATATTAAACTATCTCACATTTTTTTAATTGGCTTTACAATTCGATGTGGATATTGGCCGCCGTATGAAGAGATTTTTAAGAGAATTGGGTGTTAGTAATTGCTCAACATATTAGTTACCTGTAGGTATTATAACTCTGGATCCAAATACAAATTTAAAAAAAAGCAATATGTGAATTTACCAGATCCGTGATTCAAAGTTGAGACACATGACTTTTTAAGTCGATGCAGGCGTGATTGTAATTTTCGTTATTGAGTAAGTAGTATTTTTAATAAGTTTGTGATTCATGAAATTTTGTATGCATATGGTAATACAGTTAATTGAAGAATGTAACATGTAGTTTTAAAATATTAATAAGAATACCAAATTATACATAGGAAAACGGTTAGCAAAAAAATATTCGGACGTCAATGTGAAAAGTGTGCACAGCTTTTGAAATCTTAATGACTTTTAATGGAACCGCTAAAAGTGCATATCCCGCAGAAGTTTTGCACTGTTAACACTGAACGTAAATTTCTATTATTATTATTCTGCAGAGTAGACTAATGGAGTACAAAAATAAGACGAGATTGCGGTAAATAAGCAATTAGGGCGTTAAACTTTTTCAAATGGGTAACAGCTTGTTAATTTCCCTAAATTTTTACAAATTATTATATCTACCTAATTTATTATTACGCAGGTAATTTAAACATTTCTTTGTGTAAATGTGTTACAAATAAATTGTATTAAAATTGTAGTTTGTTTTAATTAAAATAATATTTTTCATTTACCATTTTGAGATCCTTTTGTACGACACATTATGTTCACACTTTGAATAAAATCCAAACCATATTAATTTAAACTATTTTTAAATCTAATTATATTAATGTTAATAGTTAGTTTTTAAATCTAGGTAGTTTTTATATTACTGGCCATTTTACGAATCAAAAAACAAATCCCAAAACTCCCCACTGATCATAAAGTAATTGAGAAAAAACCTGTCGATGGTCGAGTTCCAAAAATCACAGACGGAAAAACTACACAAAAACGCCAGCGACGAATAGAAACTCCGCAAACTTACGAATGGTATCAAATTGAACATCGTGCTAAAAAAATAATGATTTAAATGCCAGAAGATATTATTTGTACGCACTAAGAAGAAAGTACCGGGATTTATTATTAATATTATTTATTTATAATATATTATTAAGTAACCCTTGTTCGATGACATAAAGAATGAACGGTATCAATTTATTTCCATTAATAATTTTCCGAACAAACGTCACTGATCATTTAAATTTGGAATACAGGGAAACGGCCGACTTTATATTGTTTGTTTGTGCGTCGTTATTATATGAAAATTATTTCCACGTTAGTAAATAGATTATTCGGATTGTTTTGTGGTGTACGAATTTTCTATTTTGATATGCGGTTTGTTTAAGAATCGGTTTAGCACTGAGAAGACAATGCACTTCGCGTGACAGGCGCTTGATCGACCCGATTTTTCATGCCCTAAATCCAGATGCGTTCAGATAAAATGTGTGCAACACACTTGGCACGAACGAGTGTACGGTGCAGATATATTGTGTTTCTGGCAAAGTGCTGGGCATCTGCAGCCGCTGATTATGTTTGTCCTTGAACGATCATCACAGAAGCTCTATAAACATATCAACATCTTCTTGAAGTCTCGGAGCCATTAATTAAAGTCACACATTTAACTAGGTATGTGTTTTAATATAGATAAACGTTACGTTAATAAACAATTGCTATTTTTGATAAGCTATTTTAATCCTATTGCTATTATTGTAGGTAACCAAAATGAGTATTTCGTCGTATGGGGAGTGTTTTCTTTTAAAATAACACCATTTCATGAAATACAAAGTGCGAATAAAATAATGCATTGAACGAAATTATAATTAAAATTCTCATTTTCAGGCGCTGCAAACCAACTCGCCCTGAATCTGTCTAAATCAAGCGTATCATAAGGCCTTGATACCGTGATAAGGTTTGGATATGAAGCATCAGCAGTTGTTTATGGCTGGGAATGCCTTAGGAGCAGATGTCCAAGATTGAGGTCGCCATGCCCTCAAATGTGCTTTAACTGAGTTTATTGAGATTTTTTTCCGACCATGTCCGATTCTAATAGGATCATAAGGACCTCCACAGAGTTGAGGTTTGTATTAAGTAACAGATTTTGATTTTTTTGCGAGAAATGGATGTCAGCCACTTGCTCAACCTATTAGGTCCATACCCTGACTCACACACAAATTGAAAAACAATATGTGTACTTGCCAGACCCAGGATTCGAACCCGGGACCCATGGCGTGATAGTCCAACGCTTAAGCCGCGCGGCCACTGTGGGTGTATGAGATATTGAAATTTAATTTAATAAAAAGCGCCCACGGGAGAGAGGAGCATGGAGAATTAACAAAAATAAATGATTCTATTTAATTTACATATAATATGTAAAAACAAAGCTAAAACAAAGCTAAAACAATACGGACATACAAAAACTAATTGAAGAGTTCTTCACGTTTGCAATAAGACGCCGTTTTAAAACATTATATGTGGCCTTTGTTACGACCAGATCGGACGGCCCGATCGGCCCAGCAGCTGGTCGGATCGACTTGAGCGTCTCTTTCCTTTCGGAGCACATTCCCAAATGACAGTGGTAAATGCTAACTGTATTCAATGTCAGTGTGCATATTTACCATTAGTGAGTGCGTATAGTGCCTGAAGATGCCGAAAGCGAAACGCGTGTCACAAAAAATACTACAACAATAGAAATAGTACAAAACTTAAATTAATTAGAATTAAAATTAAAATTCCATCACGATCTCTCGGTCGATAGTATAAATTATCAAAATTATATAGGTAAGTATATTTTTAAAATTTTATATTTACTGTTAACTTTTACTGTTACTGTTTAGAGAAACGAATGGGTTAGGAAGCAGACAGGAGTACGCGATGTAATAGACGTTGTCAAACAGCTGAAATGAGATGGGCGGGGCACATTGCTCGCCGAAAGGACGGCCGCTGGACAAATGTCGTCATCCAGTGGTATCCAAGGGGCACGAAACGGCCACAGGGTCGCCACACAAATGTTGGGCTTCGTCATGCGTACTTCCCGGGTCTTTTCGGATGTTACGGTATTAAAACTTTTATTTAATTCTTTAGTTCGAAGCAGACTTGAGAGTGGGTATATTGTTTGGGCACCGCATCAGTTGAAGTATGGCCTTATGGTGGAGAGGGTTCAGAAGAAATTCTTGAGACTCCTTTATTTGAGGTTGTACGGATACTATCCGTGGCTTTATCCAACTGACTTTCTCTTAGGCATGCTTACATACTGCAGTTTGCAATTTAGAAGAAATCTTTATTTAGCTATGTATTTTTTTCGACTTATACGAGGTATAAATGAGAACTCTGCCATTCTGGGCAGTGTTGACCTGTGTGTCCCTGATAACTATCTTAGAAATAGAGAACATCAGTTGTTTATTCTCCCAAGGTGCAGAACCAACCTGCCACTGGTAATGCCAATTGGGAAGGCGATAACTATGTTCAACGAAATTGCTTCGGGTGTTGATATATTCCACCTACGTGAGGATGAGTATAGGTGGACGTTATTTTATAAATTTTTAAAATAGGGTCTGCTTAACTCATCCGGTGTATTTCCATGTACCTATATAATTAATATTTTTGTATGTACATGTTTGTTTAATAACATATTATCTATCTCTTTTTTATGTCATGTTGTGAACGTCTTAAACTTATAATTTGTAATGTCCACAATATGTAAAAATAAATAAATTGAAATTGAAATAAAAGCTGCTGGATTGACGAACAGGTAAAGTTCAGCGGAAATACGTGGCAGCGAATGACACAGCACCCAGCGAGTTGGAAGAAGCTTGGGGAGGCCTTCATCCATCAGTGGATTGACCCCGGCTGATGATGATGATATTTACTGTTGAATGTAGTGCATATTCTTTAATATAATGGATAAATATATGGTAAACTTATTGAAATATGTCTAAAGGTAAATATAAGAAGTTTGATGTAATATAATATTATATAAGATGTGTGAGTTCGTATAATATAATAAATAGTTCGCAGGGAGACATTGACAGAGTCGTAGACACGCATCTCCCACTCCTTGAGACGCGCGTGATAAATCAAACTTATTCGAATAGTTTGGGAAACATATTGGTGGAGGAATCTATGCCATGGAAGGTAGTTTAAATTATGGAAGGTAGACGTCCCAAATAGATGTAACACCTGCTGATGATGGATGAGGTGATAAAACAAAGGTAGGGTAAGGTATCCGAGGTGCGGACGGGCGACAGGAATAAATGCACCAAATGACTTGTGACATTCAACCGAAACGGATTCGCAAATCGTTTTTTGCCCATCTAAATTGTTCTCAATCTGTTAAAGAGGCTGAAACTGTTTGGGAAGGTTCTCGGATATATCTTCGAAGTTTGTTCCGGCTATGTGAGATGTAACAAATCAATTTATGATAGTATGTTGACCCTTTCATAGAACATCATAATATAACGTTAAACGAATACAAATGAGTGCAATTACTATAACAAAATTGCAGCCACATATATATTTACCTACTTATATAATATAATATGGATTTCAAAAATTTCCGTGTGTGTACTGTACCTACTTATGTACGCGCGTTAGAAGTTATACTTCTTTGGCGTAATAAAACTTGTGATAACCTAGATTCTTCGACTAGCTCTTAATTATCTTGTTAAATTACACACTCAAGAAAAAGGGCCGCTTATTGGAGCGCTGTTGGTTTATTTCTCTACACTTTAACTTATGTATATTACTAAATTATATAATTATTTCTCGTTGTTTTTATTTTTAAAGTAACAACTGTCACTCTGACGTTTAATCGTTTGTTTACGTCAGGAATTGCAAATGGCCGACAATAATAAATTCGTTGCCTCGGCAGCGGAACAATTCTACTATCAAACTTGCGTTTGTATTTTGTAGTTTGTATTTACATATTTCGCGGAGTCGTTCGGTTGGCAATACTGACGTCATGTTAAAAAACTTCATTACGAAAAACGGCCTTTGAAACTGATTTGAGGCAAGTGATGCGCAGGCTACGCGTATACTGCGATGCGTTCATCTAGCGAAAAAATGTAGACAGGGCTATTCGATTGCGAGGTGAGGGTTACCACCAAATACCAATGTACCAATAAGATGTTTTCAATTCCCGTCAATAATGACTATATTATTTGTACCTACTATTAATCAAGTTCATCATATTACTAATTTGATTCGTATATGCCATTATGATTAATCACATTTTAGTTTTGCCGCGCTTGTAATTGCCTAATTATAATATTAATTAAATGAATTTGTTACCAACATCTCAATGAATACAAACACGATTTATAAAATAAATGTAGCATTCTTCATTGAAAATAAATTGAAATAGTTCCAGAAACACATCAATCTTATACAAATCTTGGATTCGATGTAACTCGTTTGCTTATCGGTCGAAGGCATTTACTACTAAGCTACCGATCCAAGCACTACTAGCCTTGTAGACATTACGTAGGTAATGCAGACATTTTAAGCCATGCATTATGTATATTGTTTTTATTTTTCTATTTTATTGTTTAATTTGTATTTTTCTTAAAGTATTGTTGTTTTTTTTATTTATATTTCTTTTGCTATGAAATTATTTTTTGCTAGTACTGTAGTCTGTACTTTTTATTCTAAATGTCATGTTTTGAACGTCTTGAATATATTCTTGGTTAAGTGCTTTTTTAAATAAATAAATTAAATAAAAACTATCTACGCTATCTGATGTGGATAACTACCGTGGTTACGTAAGTGTTATCGCACATTGACTACTCTACCAGTGCGAAAATAATGCTATATTCATTTGTTTTGAATATCTCTTATGAAATGAATATCGAAATAATATATACTTAAAAAATTGAAATATCTCGCGCGATATAAATGCGATTTAAATAATATAAATATGATAGGTCGATTTATAGTGCACAAATAAAATGTACAACGTACCTATAAGCTAGCTGTAAAGTTGAAAATAGTGAATGCAAAATAATAGGTTGTATTGGAATAACAAACAGACGGCCATTTATGATTTAAAATTTAGAATGCAGAAAGAAAACATTATTTGGAACGAATTTAAAAAAAAAAAAAAATCCAAGCCCGTACACATTTTCCCGGCGTTTCGCGAACAGCTTCTCGGAATTTCAAGCAGTTTTTTTCGAAACTTAAAAAATTGTGCGGTCATTACAGCAAAGTGTTTTCCGAACAAATTTTCACAAACGAAAGAAAGCAAGCGTACGCGAGAACTCTCTCAGCTTGTTTATTTTCAGATGCGGGCTTTTAAAAGACTTCTTAATTGAAAATATTATAAATAAATGCGTCCGTATTTTTTGGTAGCGAAAATTTTTCCAAGAATGTCGCATGGTCTAGTTATTAAAATTCTATAATTTGTCATGTTTACTCAATTTTATTTTAAAATATAATCAAAAACAGTATCTTTATGCCAGTGGAAAAGGTTGTAGGTAGGCTGTTAAAATTCAAAATAAATAGTAGGTACACACTAAACTTTGTCAGTATTTGTTTTTTAATTAACTATTTTTTTTATTCGACGAATAATTCACTAGACTTAAGAATGTAATATTTTAATTATTGAACATACATAATTTTGAAAATACTTCTGAGAAAATACACTTTAACCATTAGTAAATATCTTTTTGAACCTGCATCTCTCGGAAATCGCGCCCATGCACATAGTCCACTATGCTAAAAGTGTCATACTTAATTACGCCAAATTGTAACTATTGGCTTTTTTAATACTTGTTGAATAAAATAATAGTAAATTAATAATTATTAGCAAGTTCAAGTATGTTACAACAAAAAATCTTGGAGTGATACGTGATGTCGGTTAGTAATTAAAGTAATATTTTGATTTAAAATACAAAAGCCGATCACCAATATAGTAGCTCAATTTAGAAAGCGCTTCAGAAAAACCCTGTCAAATCTAAATCATAGTAGAGAACCGTCCAAAATATTTGTTTATTTATAAAATATCTAAAATGATGTATTTTAACCATATTTTTTCGATTATGATTTGGTTTAGGCACGGTTTAATTAAATTTTAAAAACTAACCAGCACCATCTTCAAATTATATTCGTAGTTCAAAGAAAACAAATAAATTTGGCTGATAAAGTTTAGTGTGCACTATTTATGTCGAATCTTAACAGGCTACTTCCACTCCTCGCCACTGGTACGCATCGACAAAATGTCGTAACAGTTTAATGCAATGACAAATATAATACTTATAGAGATATACAAGGGCTTAATGTAAGTACTTAACAGCTTATATTATAATGTATTATCCTGCTATACGTATGCATAACTTCATTGTATAATGTATACCAGCACAGTTTCCTACGGCGAAATAGCTCAAGATGAAATTCCATTCACCCCGTATTAAAATTTATGTAATATCACTTAACAGTTATTCTCAAACTTACTAAATTTTCCGATCCCTCAGTAGGTATGGCAGTATGTGAAATTTGCGAGAAATTTGTTTTTAGAAAGAGGTAAGTTTACAAACTTAACTTTAACGTAACCTAACCTAAGTTTGCCCAAGTTATTTTAATATATATTGCAACAAACAAATAGATGGATATTTAATGTTTTATGATATTGTTAACAGAACGCGGGATTGCATTCGGTCGTTTTCAAAGGATGTTTGTCATCGTTTAACTCTACGGTAGCTTGGCCTCACCTTGACAAGGCTTTCATCCAGTAGTGGATCAATCGAATACGACGATTATATTTACATGAGTTGGAAATACCTCAGAGACATTTATATTAGAAAAAATCTTACCCAATAACGAAGAAATTATCTAAAAACCATTCAGTTGAATAGTAATACAAATGTTGCTAATATTGGCGACTGGCTTTTGTAGTTTGAAGTTTGAATCAAAAAAACAATATTATGTACACTTATACACAGGACAGGATTTAACATAGGGCTAAAAGGGCTACAGCTTAGGGGCCCCGATTGGAAGTTAGCAAATAAACTGAAACAACCGTCTCCGCGCCGAGCTAGACAAAAATAGAATTGAGCTTTTTATATTATAGTATTGTTGAAATCAATTGCAAAAAAGGAACCCCTATATTATAAGTATATTAAACAGATAAAAAATACATACAAGATGTGAACGAATCAAATAATATAATATCGACTGAGGTCAGTGTTGTATTTCAGTTTTTATTCTTGCAACATGGGAAAGCTTAATAAAAACTATCATTAAATATTATAATAGTTTAGCGGGATACATCAGGGGAACAATTATTCTGTCATTAGACTGACAGAAATAATTGTCATGTTGCAATTGAAATTTTAAACTAGAATAACTTCAGTTTTTGGGGCCTCCGATACGTATTAGCCTAGGATCCCTTCAAGTATAAATTGGGCCCTGTTTATACATATCAAATTATGTATGTTCTATTAAGAAATAATAATGGGATTTTTGAACAAACGAAGATAGAAATCTTTTTCTACAAATTGTTTTATTAAATAAGTTGTCTTTTATATTCTGAAAAGGTTTTCGATAAAGGATAAAAATTAATTAAATAAATATTATAAGCATAACTGCGAATACACACTTGGGAAAGTTCAGACAAACGGGTGCTGAAAGGCGTTCTTAATTTTAGATTACATGGGCTTGAATCAAATTAAATAGTTTAAATACGAAATTGTTGGTAAACAGGTAGGTACGTACCTTTTATAGATACGTGCTTAGAGTTATTAAGTGAATCCATGGAATTTGTTGTGCATTATTTATGGCGGTGAGTGAAAACAATATAATAATATGTTAAACCTATGTTGGTGGTTAGATTGTACCATTATATTTTGCAGCAACTGCGTATCCCTTCAAATCCCGGATAGCTGTAAGGCACAATGCACACTGATATTCGACTCGACACCTACATAATCCTAGCTCAGAAATAATGTCAACAAAGTTGTGTTCACTCCCGCGTATAGAGACGCGATTTAATCTATACACTCTGTACACTACACACAGCTAGTACAAACGTCAAAAACTCAACTGTGAAAATATTCAAACGGAATAAATGTCCATTCTACATCAGAAAAAGAAACAGTAATTTTGTACTAGCGTTTTTTGTATGTGCTAATATTGTGTACAGTTAATTAATTAGAAATAGGTATACAAAAATAGTAGTGTTTGAATTGTTGGAAGGATGTTAACATATTTCCATTGTCGATTTCGAGCTCTCTCTCTGATACGACTGCGATTTCCAACAATTTGTGTCAAGTATTAATTGTCGATAATGTGCGACGAGCCTATGAAATATTTTTTTGTTGCAGCGATAATTGTAATATATAACCGTCAAATAATTTTTAATTTGATATTGTTCCGCTCAAGTAAATGCACATTTAAGATCATTTCGCCTGCGTCGCTTTTCATCTAGGTACATTTAACTGCAAAGTACAGTACAATTTTATTGAATGTTTGTCTCACCATAAGTTCTCTTCTGAGCTTATCCAGTTCTAGGGCTGCTGGCGGCTGGGCTCTCGGCGGTGCTCTTCCTCTTCTCACATCCTCGAGTTGCCTCGTCAGTTCTTCGACTTTCGCCACCGCCACAGACAGTTCTTTCTCTTTTTCATTGAACAAGGCTCTAATGGACTCCAAGTCGCTCGCTGGAACAATAGAAACATAATATACAAATTAATACATTGTTAATAAAATATATATAACTGGAAGGAATCATAATATTATGAACTATGTAAGTATAATATATGATAAAACTAGCGTTGTTAAATGTGTACCTAGCTATAAAGAAAATAACATATTTTGCCTTAGGAGCACTTAACAAACAGTGCGAAATACACAATATGACAGCCTGTTTTGAAATTTAGTTACTGTTTATGATACACTGTTATTTGCAATCTAATTAATACCTATTCATATAATAATCTCAAAATACATAATAAAGATTCATTATACCTATAGGTACAACTGAACATTTATAAAATTAATACTATCAACCAAGCGAATACTTGTTGGAATCTAAACATTTTACTGACCTGATTGATGCATTTAGTTTACCGATTATGGATTATACCTCAACATTGTTTATTTATTCTTTGTTTATTTCGTAGGTATATATATTTAGTGATATTAAATTTTCAACACGCTGCCTGGTTCAACTGTTTACCAATAATGATTAAATGCTCTTACTGAATGTTATAATAATAGTGAGTATCTAATGCATGGCTCCACAAGGGTAGGTTGACAGAGCTTTAGCCTGGGACCCGGCGTGGCAGGTCATCCAGATAAGTGAGATAAAGACAAATTACAAATTTGTTCTGATAGTCAAAAAAAGTCTATTAATTTTAAATAAGTATGCGATTGTGGGATGCAATTTTTTTATTATTGTGTCAATACTCGACACTAACCATAATTCAAATGGATGTATTAAAAATACAAAAAATTGGTTGACATTGTATGAATACCATTAATTTTACCACAAACACCATTTAGAAAACGCTACTTTAGAGTAGCAAGCACACTGTCTTTAACCTTGGTCCGCCAAAGATTTTGGTCTGGGGGCCAGCTTCAGGATGTGGGGTCTATGATTACAAGCATTTTTAATTTTGTTTTTATACTTGATCTTTTACTTAGTAGGTAATAAGGTTTTATCATATATTTTATTATAGTGATTTATTATTTATAAGCAAGAATTAACTGAGTGTTTCCAAGTAATTTAAAAATCTTATTCGGCAGTATCTGTAACTGTAGGTAACATTCTTCTTAAGGTGACGCATCAGTGAAACGCCAAATAATTTTCAACTGTACGCGCGACGAAATTTTGTACTCGCTTCGCATTCATTGAGAGAACGTCGAGTCAGACATACGTCACTTTGCTGCGCGATGGCGACGGGCCAATTAATTCTAAAATCGTGTAAAGATGACTAAAAACGTTACCCATTTACTTTAAAAAGAAAAATGTCAATGAATATATTATTATTGTTACTAATAGAATAATAAACAGAACATAAAATGGACGTATGTTGGATTTATATGAGAAATAATATTTCGTTTGACAGGCGTCTTTTGCACCCGCGACTCGCAATCCGCACATCGCCTAGCAACGATCTTTTTAGACCGTGCCTCAACTAATGCATGGCCTTAAGACGTGAGATAGTGACGGTCCCAATAATTATTATGTGACGTATGCCAATCAAGTACCAAATATAAACATATTCTGTTAAGTACTTATATTTCATATGACAGCTTTATTAATGAGCTTTTTTATGTCAAAAACTTTAAACCCATTTGTCTCCGAATCACTTAATAATACTGGGTCAGATGGTAAGTAATTGTAAGAGGGCAGTATTGTAACTAAAGTGTAGAACATTTCAGGTGAAAATAAGGTCATTTATGGTAACATAATTCTCCCGTACTTTACGAAAATGACGGATTGCTTCCTGAGACACGGTAGACAAAAAGGTCTCTACCCTGACACCGCATTTTTCCAAAGCCTACCTTTCTTTGAAATATATATTATTTTCTATCTCCCTGCGTTTATATATAAAAAAGAATTTTCAAGTGGAATATAAATGTACATATGTGCTTACGTATTTAATTTGTATGAAGATAAATTCTGTTATCTCTTCTTATTATATTATTATAATTTACCGATGTCTGACATACGGAGTTAATATTTATACCAGTATCAACTAATTAACCGAAATTTAAAATAAGATTATATTAAGATTTTTAGACACTCAAACTCATATTGTAATTATAATATAAAATTCTTATATTTATTTAATGCTGATTTAAGAATGTTATGTCGAGTACTCATTAGCGAGTCGTTAATTGTGACCGCTGCAGATACAGTAGCCAGTATGTACGCCAAATAATTAGTTCGCGAGCCTAATACATAATTATTTTGCATCTAGAGTTGGTTACAGTATCTGGAACGGTTACAGTTATGGCTCGCTAATGAGTACCTGGCTTAAGGTTCTTGTAAATGTAAGTACCTACCTAAATAATTAGTTTTGAAAAACTTCAGAAAAATACATTGTAAAAATCTTCGATTGCACGGATATTAGAATACATTTCAATTAGTCATACGTGGATCGATAGTTGAAACGAATATTGCACTTATCAGTACAGTGACAGATATGAGTTCGAAACCCATTCGATCCAACTAATTTCAGGATTTTTTCTAATGAGTGAGTTTTTGAAATTATATATTTTCAAAATATTTTTTTTTATTTAAAAAAAAACTTATGGTTGAGTTGTAAATTTACATTGATTTAAAATATCGAGAGGAATAAAAGAAGCTGGATGATGCTTTCGTGAAGCAGTGAATTACTTTTGTTTCACTACGATGGGATAAGAATATGTACTTGCATTGGATACAGTGATGTATCTATAGTCTAAGGATACAGTGGTCAATCATTTTAGGTACCTGCCTATGTCGGGAAGCAAGGCACTGATAGGACGTGTAAATGTAAACCTCCTTGCGAAAGCTTTGCCTACGCAATAATGTAAATAGTTAATTCGTAAGTGCCACAACTCTATTTTAATATCAATTTGGAAACGACAACGTCTGAAATAATTTATAAACTGGGATTTAGGCATGTTTATTGCATCTCATAGGTCACATCAACTCTTGAATCATTTTTCCCGGTTATCGCGAGGAATGGTTTCCAATCCTGGTGTCCTAAAGAGTTTGAATTTACACGCGCCTGTCAATTACCTATATTCTGGGTCGGAACCGTTTCTTCGTGCCATGCCTAGCATGTGAAGTGTTCGATGTGTGGGTTATGGTGTTGAGGATGAAGATGAAGAAGTCGAAGATGTATGCAGGAACGAGTTTTATTTGCAGCGTAACGGTCGGTACATTAGTACAAATACAATGACAGTACATATTACGTACTGAGATAGTTAAGAGCCAGGTACTTAGATTCGAGTGATATTTTGATAAATCATTATTCGTAATTTATACAGTCAAAAGTAATACCTAAACATTATATTCCAGTACATAAATATATTGAACGAGTCAGCGGTTTAAATACGAGTAGTTGTGAATTTTATTTATTATTACAGTCATAATATAATATGATACTATGGGAATGGATATTAGACTAATTTTCCATTGCGATACCATATTTAATATCGCCAATGAATTTGCTGACACAGGTAAACAGTTGTTTACCGGTATATGAGTCCCTGGGAATTTATTATTGTGGTTGAATAATTTGATACATTAAAAATAGATATTTGATCAATAATATACTGACAGCTACACATGCATTAACGAGGGGCGCAAGACCAGTCAATGCGCTCCCCAAAGACATAAACATTTTAGTGACGTGAAATGTATTTTGTTTTCGAAATTTTATTTTTCTGTATTACAATTGTATTTTTTTAACATTTTCTTCTCTCTTGTGAGAGTAATATGTATTATAATGTAAATCTCATGTTGTGAATGTCTTGACTTTCCAGTATTTCCACAATGTTTTGTTTTCTTAAATAACTATATGAAAATGAAAATAGGTATAATAATGACATCGCAATTTCATATTATGTACCTAAGTCTACAAATTGTTCAGACATAACCTAAAAAAGGTACTCCAAGGTTTTCATTTTCGGCTCTTGAACCTTTAAGTTCATATATGAAAAGATAAAGCTTGTATATTCACACACCAAAAAAAGCTTATATATAACAGAATTTCAATCGTATCTTCAATTTATTTGACATCATGCGGAAATCCCACGTGTTTAGCAAAGCTTTATAAGCGGGCATAAGTAGTACCAAATAATATAAAATTCTGGCGGATTAGGCATCAAATATTCCTTTTAATGCCGGCGAAATACCTCCAGCATCCGAAAAATCTGGCCATATATCGCATTCCGTTTGAGCGAACAGCCATAGTAGATTTTCCCGGCCGCAAAGATACGTATGTGCATGTGCGTACGTAGGAACACTTAATTTTTCAGGGGGTGGATTTTTTCGAATGTGATTTCCTGCAAGCCGGCATAATTTTTCGGGAGCTTTTTCCCTTTGAGTCGCGTAAAAAAGCGCGCCGACCTTAGACAATAGATACAGATAGACACTTCACATTGCCTTGGTACGTGAAGCTGCGTGCCGTGTGTTTGGTTGTGTGAGTGAGTGGACATATGCGTATACAAACGTTCGAGACCATAGGCGTGCGGGAGAAACGGAATATTATTAATATTCATTGATGTTCATTGGTGGATATCTTCAATATAATAAATACAGAAACTTCAAAATGTATTATTATTTAATTATCATAATAATATGGTACCTACATTAAAATTAACAAAGTAAATAACTAAGTAGGTACATGAGTATAATCAATATTAAATTGACAAATTATCATATTAATTTACAAGTATCAATAATTCAAAGGTATGAAATCACATCATCTAAAAATATATACCTACAGAGTATATAAATAGACATGCACAATAGCGAATCGAATACAAAATATGGATCAAAGAAAATCACTTTGAAAAATTCAGATTATTAAAACACAAGTTGAAGGACGTGCAAAAAAAACCTATACAAATTATAATATTTGGATTATATAGAACAGGTCTGGGCAAGCGGCCCGCCAAGTTTTTCTGCGGGACCCGCGAGTTTTAATCGTATTTTTGAAAAAAAATACTTTTTTCTACATTTAACGCTTCGTTAAAAATAAAATTTTATAAATACATAAATTGCACCGTCAAGAAGATATCTGCAAATTTTACAACACTCTTAATTCGGACAAATTAGAACAACTTAAATAAAGATTCTGATCGAAAAATGTTGGTCATTTCTAGATCAACTTATATAATTATGTGAACAAACAATTTCAATTAGGATGATTATCAATACAAACTCTTTACAATCAAACATCACTGATGAACATTTACAAGCAGTTTTAAGAATCTTAAAAATTAACATCTGAAATTAAAAGGATGTTGAAGAATGTAAAACAGTTCTTATTCATTCTTCTCCTTAAATTGTTGGCTATTAAAGAATTATTTATTTTTTTATGTTGAAATTCTTTTTTCATGATAACGAATAACGTGTGTCCAGAAAATAATATTTTACTTGCGGCCCGCCGTTCATTTTATATTCCTAACTTAGCCCTTAATCCAAAAAGTTTGCACATACCTGAAATAGAACAACAAATAACAAAATACATATTATATTATTATCCTAGAACTCTTTCCATTTTGGCAAGCGATACGATAGACCTTCTTTATTATGTCCGATATAATATAATATAATTATAGACATGACAAAAAAGTGTTATTTGAGAGAAGATCTAGTTTCAAAATAATTGTCTAGCAATGCAGAAACTGCAGAACTTTTCAGTGCCTTTAAAATAAATAAAAAATCGGAAAAGACCTTTCAAAAAGTACCAAACAGCCTTACATAAATTTGCATTAAACATTATTTTGTATTCACTGTCGGCCTACAAATATATTCGATGCATATTTGACACGTACGTGCCACACTCCTCTACACTATAGTCCGACAACATAAACGTTAACTTTTTGATGTTCGGTTGGGGTCGGCTGTTTTCGGCCAGCACAGAAGCGACTACGAAGGGAACAGCCCGTATCACACGTAGCAAATCGCCTACCTAACTAAATGGCCATTCGACATCGAAAGATATGGGATGGCAAGAAATACACGAGAAATACACCACCTAGAACTCGGATCATCTTTTAATGAAAACTGCCTAACTACGTAATAACTATTGACCTTTAAATAATACTATTTTATTGTAGAAATTTCTTATTTTTTCAGTCGGTTCATTAAGTTTACTTGTTATGTAGTGTGTTCTTACAGTTAAGTACTTTTGGATTATTAGTTTTATTAGGAATACCACGTGGTTTTCTAGCGGCGATTGATCTGTCATGTGATCTTTTAATTCTTTAAAAATATCTGTGTGTACAAAGTGGCTTAAAACTTCAATCGTCATTTTTTCAAAATATTTCCCAATAGTATTTGCAGAATACAGCTTTACATATTTCTTAAAAACTAGTTCACTATATTTACAAATATAGACAACATCCTGAGAAGGATACCGTAAGCCGCCTACGTCTTTTTTAGCTATTAAGTAAGAATTTAGAGCATTTTTACGATCACTAGCATCCAAAACTTGCAAGCATCTCTCGCATACTATTATTCTGCTAACTTTTCTGACGACAAATCCAGCAATGTATCCAACAATGTCTTCGGAATATTGCGTGAGCGTACTTAAATCAAGCATTGTACTTTCATCAAAAGACGGTTGCTCACAATCATCATCAGGTGGGTCTACTAGCGATCTTTTTGGACAAGAATAATTAATCACATTCTCACTAGAAAGATTCAGACCATTTAAAATATTTATTTGGTCTAATGCGACACAGTTTCCATTACCTAGATGATTTATTTCTGCATGTACTAAGAGTTTCCTATATGCGCTTCGGAATTGTCTAGCGGTTGGATTATTATTAAAACCGCCCTGGGATCGGACAGCACCAAAAAACAATTCAATATGGTCTTGACTGATTTTATACGTGCATATAAATGATATATTCGGGTTAGGAACAATTATCATTTGGTAAAGGTGAATTAACGATTTTATACATATTTTAAACCCCAGAAACCCTGTTTTTTTTGCCGATGCTATCACTTGAGACCCATTCGGCCATCTCAAACCATCTATGTATGTTATTATTTCTGCAAAGTATTTTAAATTCTCATCATAATTTTTGGAATTGAGAGGTTTTTTCCACCCCATTGCATGTAAATTGCGAGAATTAAGAATATCAAATAAATTATTAAAATATCTTATAAAAGTGGAAGTTGACTGGCTATTTTCAAAATCTGGCAACTTCAGTGTATTTCTACAAAAATCAATAGCGTCAGCAACCGAGTTGCTTAATAACTGCGTAGCTAATTTAACTTTCATTTTTTGGCGGAAAAACGATATGTGCGATGCACGTAATTTATTCGCAATGTGTAATCCTTCTTTTTCTTGTAGATCATGGAGCTTTTCGATGTATTTCCAATCTACAATACCCCCGTCTTTATCAATTATAACTTTTTTTTCGCCAAGTGCATTCCTTATCAGTTTTATATTATGGCATGGATCAAAAAATACTGCTATATCTTGTTCCCTATGCCGAAAGGTGGTCTTAAAGTTATTTTCGTCAGAAAAATTACATCCTAAATCTTTAAGCATTGCTGTGTTTGTTGGTGCGCCATCGAAAGTTAATGCTACAATATCTATGTCGCAATCTTTTAGAAGATCAAGGCAATTTCTTACCAACGCACTTTTTTGTAAGCCGGTTATGCCATCAATTAAAAAATACCCTACAGGAATCTTCCATGAGTCATTAAGGCAACTCACTAGAAACGTAAGACATTCCTTTGCCATGGGCACGCAGTCTCCCTCTAAATTATTCCCTACATTTACATGACCATGGTATAATTTTCCATCCCATTCCAGATGCTTCCTAATCGCCATTTCATCAAAAATTAACACTCCTTTCAACCTTTTTTTCGATGCTGACGATTTTAAGCGTATGGCATCAAAAGCTTCTTTTGTAAACCCCGGTTGGCAATCAAGAGCAGTATACCAGCGTGATAATGTTTTTGGATGAGGTAAGCGTGTGGAGAATTGACTTCGAACATACGAATAAGCTCTAGGTGAATAAAAGTGCAGGGTTAATGCAAATTTACGTAACTCGGGACTGTATTGTTTTTTAGACGTATGGCCCGTGCTCGCGATCAAAAAATCTTTATTCCCCTCGAGTGAAGTTAAAAGTTCTAAATTTTCTTCTAAAACCAATTGTTTTAACCTTAACGAATTAATTATTGTTTTAAATGTGACGACTTTTTTTAAAAGTCGTCTTTTAACAGCTTGAATATTTTTTAGTCTACGCAGCCTTGCCGATGCTAATGCTTTTACACGGTTTTCCGACATGTTTTGTCTTTTGATAATCTCCTCCATATTTTTGATGAGCTTTCGCATTTTTTTTTTCCTTGGGGTATTTTCGGATGCTTGTATCGGACGTGGCTTCGAGACCTGAAATTAAATACATATGTAGGTATACTTTATATAATTATATTTTATACCATGTTCGATCCTAAAAGATCACAGAGTGGATGTTATATCAACAGGTTTTTTTATGAGAAATCGATGTTAGCCTCTTGTAACGTATCAGGTCCATACTCATATAACATGGCTTTGTAAATTAAGCCCGTAATTGTTGTCGGAACGAAAACCGAAATAGAGCCGATATATTATATTTTTTTACTTGAACCGGAACGAAAAAATAACTGTTCAAACCCCTGGTACATAACATGTAAAATTTTCCAGACCCTAGAGTCGAATCCGGGAACCTCCACATTAAATGCTTATATAGTAACCGCTCAGCCAATAATAATGGCAATGATATCCTTCTCAGAAATTCACTCAATACCTACCTACTTTCCCTAATTATACAATAGGTTTAAATCATTGTATAGCCCATTATCTAAATTACCATTACTACTATAGTCCAGGTAGAAAAAATCTTAGATATTTTTTCCGCATATTATAAATTTCACTAACTACAAAATATTGTCAATGATATTGATAATAATAATAATAATAATAGAAAATAGAAGAATGAATCATGCCAGTAGGTATGTTTTATCTATTTTTGTATTTTCGTTCAAGCGGTTGCCACATTTAACTGGTATTTTATTGTAATTCGTTTAAATTATATATTATGGAACCTCTTTGTTCAAATTACTTACCCTCAAAAAATGTTTCAATCCTTCAAATTGCGTGGGCAATGCGTCATACGTTAAGCATACCCTTTTTTTCGTTCTTTTAAGATATGCCGCTTCGAAATGTTTGGAACAAATACAACTACTGGAAGTCGGAGCCCAGCTGGAAGGATTGACACGATGTATTTGATTTATCCAATTCTGCCTTTTTGGTTCATATTTTGGGAATCTGTAATCCATTAGGGAGCAACATTACAATAACATTCATAAACCAATTACATTTAGGAAATCACGAAGCAAAAATGTTAACAAACAGGGCACTAAATCGATTATTCCTCGGGAGTTTTTCAACATGTATACTAAATTCCATTTCTTCAAAACAATAAAATGATTGCCTACTATAGGTAATCTTTACTAATATTTTTTTTCAGTTTTTTGTTACTTCAATTTTAACCACATACCCACTTTTTGCGGACGCCTATGAATAATCATTTCGCTAGTGCTCGCCCAAAGTGCTCGCACTAGACGTTCAGCATTAAAATATAATTTTCTATTTTTTTACATTATATAGTATTGTTAAGCGGTGAAAATGCATCCATTAGATAAAGATATGCATAATTAAAGTTATTTCGAAAAAAAAACTAGGTCACTTGATATTAAAATATATAATAATATACAAATAAGTTATCACGAACATGTATCAACTTACCTATGAAACGTAATACCATCTTCTTGCTTATCAGTACGGCTACCACATTTTAACACAACACACAGAACCATCTTTTCTACTTAATTAACTAAAAATATTTACCACTGACTTTATGTTTACCACAAAAAACAGCAATTGTTGCAACACGAGCTCGCGGTTATGGATGCTTTCTGAAGCGTTTCACCACGATTTGCCAGCGACATTGTTGGAAACTAACCAACACACGTGTAGACCTTTTATCTTACTCTAGCGCGTGTCTCAGAGATCGTAAGGGTGCCGAATACTTTCTCGCTCGCACTCATGCATCGTTTTTGTTCAGGCCTTGGCGCCGACCGAGAGGGCCCGCATCTAAGAGATTTTCCCCCAACCCTGTCGCATGTCGCAATTATATTATCATGGGAATTTTGTTGAACTGTGGAAATCTACGAAATATACTTGAGTAAATTAGGAATTACTAGACAAACGAAGCAATTTATTGTCAGACGGCACACATAAGAGAAAATAAGAAGAAGAAAAGATAGAGATCATTTAGATAAAAAGAATAAAACTTCTTATTGTTTAACGTTTATCAGAACCATATGGCTGTCGAACTGCCTTCTAAACGGGTCCCACTCTTCTCGGCATTCTACGATACACAAGGCCTGTGGTCACTGGAAGACCAAGAGCACTCATAAATTAGTAAAACTATCTGGGACATCCAATGTTTGCTTTAATTTCCAGATGCCTCATATTTAAAAGACAAGACAACGTGGATGATACAAATGCACATTAATGATCCTAATAATTATGTATCTACTAAATGTTTTATTTTTCAAACTAAAAAGTCGCATTCGACCAATCTACGGAGCTCCATTTGTCAACGTGTGTTTTGTGAATAACGATGACGTCACATCGACGTATTCGACATGTTGGAGATGTGCGAGCCTGCTTACTGTTTATTGGCCAATATCAAACTGTCATTACACATTATTTTTTTCTAATATATATATTATATATCTACGTAGGTAGCTATTTCATCAGTAATTTGTATGATAATATTTATTTTGTTTCAGTAAAAGTTGCTTCAATATGTCTACTGGGTGGGAAAGCAATACGGCCATTGTGACTATTTTAATAGCAAACAAGTTAATTAGATTAACCTAAAAATGGCCGGTGAGTCGTTTTTTTTAAATTAATTAACGTAAGTGAAAACCAAAACTGCAGAATAGGTGTGTAAATAAATTAATTTACAGCGCGTTTACTATCTGGGTTTGTAATTTATTACTATGTATATGGGTATTCCGTGAGTGAAACCATCAAAAGCCGGTTTTTTAGTAATACACTTAATGTAAGTGAATATATTATTATAAATGTAACAGGTTTGAAAATAATTCACTTTTTAGTTTAAGTGTTTAACACCCGAATTAAAGCTATACAATATGTAAAGCCTTTCCAATGAAAATAATGATATTATACAAATATGTATAACGTATTTTAATATGCGCTGACTATGCTAAAACCTGTGGAAACAATGCCATAATAATAATATAGAAAATAAAAAAAAACATGCTTTGGATTGATGTGAATTTAATTCAGCGGGTTGATTTGTACTCCGATCTAAGTAATACTATGGTAATACTATATGATATATATTATATAAGTTAGAGCGCCAATGATCATGACGAAGTGGCTACCCCAACGGAAGAGACCCAGAGGCCGTCCAAGAAGGAGATGGGCTGACGCCGTAGAAGTGGACTGGTTTCATATAGGATGGCCCGGTAACTGGAGAAGTGTGGCGAGAGACCGGAGTGAGTGGAGAGCGGTTGTGGAGGAGGCCAAATCCCACCCCGGGATGTAGCGCCGTGGAAGAAGAACTATATAATATATACCATCATAAATCGTCCGGTGTTCGAATTTTGAACTATGCTCATCACAGTATAATAAATATTGAATGCTATGCTAAATGTTAGCATGTGGCGTCCTCACTCAGGGGACAGCTTATACTGGTAGATCTATAGATCTTGAAGTCATACTACCCACTACTGCAATATTTACCAACCACCGGTCCGATAGTAGTTGTCGAAATACATCAATCGTTCGTCATTGATAGTCGAGAATAAAGAAAACTAATCGAGTTGTCTTTTGATGCCACTTTGGTATCAAGATAAATAAATAATAATTACAACATAAAAAGAACTTTGTATATACAACGTTTTTAATTTTTTTGTTGAATTATTATACTCAATATGCTCAAACTTGTACTTGATATGAAGTAAATAAAAAACAAACAAACAAACAAATATAGAAGACTGAAATGTCATTTTGACACTTCATTTTGATTTCCATAGTAACGCACGTATATATTAATAATTTAGTTGCTAGGACCACCCCATTAGCAACCAATAATAGTTTTTTACTTTTTACAGATTTTTCTGAAATAAATTTCCATACAAAACAGAATTAACTGAAGATGAATTCAATTCTGCTTAAAGATGGCTAAAAGTATTAAAAGAATACATTGGCAACGTGTTCTGATATATTCTAAAAGTTTCAAATGTCTAGCTAGTCGGGAAGTTAGTTTAAAATCGATTGCAAGATTTGTACTGGACAGACAACCACCGGACAAACAAGAATACGAGCTAATAAAAACGTTGTAAAATATTCAGTTACAAAGTCAATTATCGTCCACATTTTTTTAAACTAGGTAGGTATGTGATAAGAATTTTTCGGCTGTGTCAGTAAAAAAACAACGAATGGACGTCACGAATGCAACGAGTCGTATCTCTGAAACAACACTGAAATCATGGTTATGGAAGATGGAGCTACAGATTTTGCACTACTTTTTACAACTATAATTTTTTTAATTAATTACATATTTTAATTAACAATAGAATTTTTAAAAATGCATTTGCAATCAGACGATTTAAAACTAATAAACAAAATACTATATTAATAATAGTTTTTTCTACGTCAACGGTCCCCGAAACATTTCTACTTTTCTACCGGTCCGCAGGTGTAAAAAGGTTAACTGCATGTATAATCACTAGGGAGCGGATTTTTATGCAAGAAAAAACATGATTATATGCATGCACATAATATGCACTCAAAATCATTAAAATATGCACTAAATCGAAGAAATATGCAGTTAAAAATTGTCATTTTTTATGGAAAAAAAATTTAAATACTTACTTCACACAATATTAGTGATAAAAAATCGAATAACAAATTAATATTCTTAATCAATATAATACAGCCTAACAAAAAACACAAATAATAATTATAAAGTTAATCAATTACAATTTTCAACATATTTTTTTGTTTACAAGTGCAAATAATCGAATAAGAAAATAAATGCAATGTAAACTAAACACAACTTTGAAAAACAAAAACGACACACGTAACCTTTCCTAAATATTATTTGCTGTTATTTTTTGTCAGCAAAATAAGTTAGGTACCGTATTTTTTTTCAATATTGTGCTCTGGCATTAAAATTTTCCGCAAATGTGCCTCTATTTTGCTTATATGCGGAAAATGACCTCTCAACGTCCATATATGTGATTGGGCAAAATTTAAATACAAGTACACGAGTTGACTTCACTTTTTCTGATAAATCTACAGCTCGAGGATGCCATTAAAAATGCAAGTGCATCTAAACTAGCTATCTATATACCTAATTTAGTTATATTTCGATAAAATCATTAAAAAAAACTTGAATTGCAAATGAAAAAGCTCTAAATATGCACTAATATCTCAAATATGCTCTAACGTCTCAAATATGTATTTATATGCACAATAAAATTTTATTTTTGGATTCTGCGTCTCTCAAAACGGATTTCTGTGTAACTCTCGTAGATGTGCATACACCCCAACAAAACATGCACTAGCATATACATCCGGGCCCTAATAATCACACAACGCTATTTGTAAAGCGTTGTTAGAGGTGAATATCATATTGAGCAAAAGTATTCATCAATATATTTACTATTAAATTCGTGAATAATATAATATAATAAAAATAAACAAACAAAGAGCGCAAATTCATCTCATTTATTTCATATAGAGATTACCCTTTGAACATGCTTTGAACATAGTAATATTCGTTTGCCATTATTACAACTGGAGCCGGTTATGTTCCAAGAATTCAGTCAATCATATTATTTCAGGTCTGTTGGCTAAATCACGTTTCGGCCGAGTATTTTTGCGTTATTTTTTCTCCGAGTTGAAAAAGGTCCGACGAAAACAAGAAAAGGTCCCTTTCCAGAACACGGTGACCTAGAAGAGACAGTGTCCATATTACAAACATTGCCTTTCCTAATAAATCTTTGTTAGGATCATTTTATGCCTCGCTACAAAGGATACATAAATAAGATTTATTTTCATTCCATCGGTTTTCGAACTAGACGAACTAATACTCGTTCGACGATTCTTCATTGGACAGCGTGTACTGCTTTTATAATCGTATTGGAATTCTAATAAAAAGTGAAATTGATAGCGTCATCAGACTATTATAATTGGAACTGTCCCATACAATTTAATCAAACTACATATAATATTATGTTAGTTAGTAAAAAAGCTCATATGGCAGATATATTGATGTTTTAGTCATGATAAATACTGTCAATAATAAAGAAGTATTGATAATAAATTGTATGTCCAGTTTTTTTTTCTGAAATTGAAATATGTATCATCATAAGCCGGGGTCAATCCACTGCTGGATGAAGGCCTCCCCAAGCTTATTCCAACTCTCTTGGTCCTGTGTCGTTCGCTGCCACGTATTTCTGCCGAACTTTATCAGTTCGTCAATCCAGCGGCTTTTAGGGCGACCCTGTCCTGTGGCCGTTTCGTGCCCCTTGGGTACCATTGGATGACGGCATTTGTCCAGCGGCCATCCTTTGTGAGCAATGTGCCCCGCCCATCTCCATTTCAGCTGTTTGGCATACATATTTATACTTGATACAAAACGGCTGTCTGTATGGTATATGTACATATTGACACCTCCAAAAGTGTCCCCACTTCTCATAATCTCCCCCAGAACCATAAAAATTCCGGAACAATTATCGAGCTTACTCATATAAATATGAGCAGGGTTGACCACGTAAGTAAATTTTATAGTCAGCCTTTGACAACTTTAACATCAAAAGTTGTAGATATATAATCATGTTCGGCCGTTAATGTATATAAATTCCTGCCTTTTCTCCATACAATTCTAGAAGCAAACGTCCTAAAACCCGACATCATTATAAGATATAGTTAATTACAGACATTCAGCAAGCAGCAATTCTGTATGTTGTATATAATGAATCATAAAGCATCAACACAAAGCCTTCATAAGTAATAGTAAAAATCATTTTTTCACGATCTTGCATTTCCTTCTACTAAGGGTGTGTTTCTCGCACACAGAATTTGGATCAAAGAATTCTCTTGTGAGTCATCTGACAAAAAGCACAATGGAATGCACGGATGGCAGCCAAATTTTCGACCGCTTTTCTTTTTTTCCATTTTCCTTTTGACAGCTTCTCAAACGAGTATTTCCCGACTAACTTTCTTCAAGGGATGCTCGCTTTTCATTCTATTGAAGCTCGTAGGTCACTTCTGCTTTTAAAGCATTTTTCCATGCTCTCACGTGGTATAGTTTCCAATCCCGATATTCTAGAAAATTTTAATTTTTATGCACCCGTCAATTACATGCGTGGTCGCAGCCATGACATATTTTGGGTGAAAGCTGTTTCCTCATGTCAGGCTCACCAGGCACCAATAGCGAGAGTTGTGCGGCTGGTCAATGTGCTCCCTAGAGATATATGATATAATATCAGAGAAAAATGCATCAGAGAAAAATGAAAGAAAATAATAATAATGTATTCATCTGTAATGTTATTATTATGCATTTTTTGTTCCTTTGTGTATTAGGTCATGTTTCGGGTTTATAGCTCTACATATTTGTATAATATAATGTGATGGTTCGGTACAAGTCAACTGTTCTCCGTGTTCCAAATTATCAATAATTCAATTTTCAGGGTAAGTTATGGATTTCAGTATTTGAGAAAATTGATTTTACAATGTTTGATAGATGCTGTTAATAAATATTGTAATGTTTGCTACACATGTATTGTAGATACTTAAATATAACGGTTCTTGTCGGTTTAGAGGAAGCCAGCGAAAAACAAATTTTAAAAATATCCAATATACTGGAGTATTTGTTAGATTAAGTTAGGTTAGGTTATGTTATGTTAAGTAAGGTTAGATTTTCATTTTTTAATTCATGAATTCTACCGAAATTGACCATGAAAATTGACGCGGTTCCCGCCTGGCTTCCTGTAAACTGACTTGTATCCAATTATTTATTCTTCTTATATGCAATTATATCGTCAAGAAGGTACACAGGTACAGTAAAAACAAAACATTCGGTTGGTCGATGGTGTGCGTACGAATGTTTACCCCTACTAGTGCTACTAATTACCTGGCAGCCGATGTACTCGTAGTGCTGACGACGGTATACGTATTCGTACGAATACAATCCACGAACCGAATCATTTTGTTTTGTTGTGTTTGTACAGGATTGTATAACAGTATTTGGGCCTCAAAGTGCCTTAAACCGCTACTGTTGATTTGTATTGTTACATAGTAGTATGTTAAGTTAAATTTGTAATCTTGATAATCCCGACAGATCTTTAAAAATATTTTTATCCGCACAAAATATATATAGTATTTATAGCTTTCTCAGGATTGCATCGTAGTTTTTCAAGTATAGCTATACTCTTTGATGTCGACGAAGAAAGCTGTGGTTATGAAAATTAGCGCAGTTCTCGCTTGGCTTCCTGTAAACTAGTGTAAACCGAATTGTACCAATTATTTAAGATTTTAATATTATGAAAGCTTTGTCATTTAGACAAGTCGAAGTTTTCTTCGAAATCTCACGGAATACTATTATTTCCACCCCTATTTATGTTCCCATTATAAATTTTCCCCTCATTGTGCAATACTTTATTTCACAGCTGTCTGTCATTTAATGATTAATTCAACAATGCCATTACAGAAGTAAATATATAACTTGTTTCATATAAAAGAAGTTATATTACGTTCGGCAAACTTTTGCAAAGCCTACTCACGTTACGAAGAGGAGAAAGCGATTATGAAATCTATATGAGGATGATTAATCAAGAGGTGGATATATTTTGACAGGGTGGCTTTAGCTACGTAATGGATACAGAATAGAATGATTAACTGAAGGGGATGAAAATATCGCGATAAAGTAACGGGATATCTGAGAAAATAATATAACCAGGAAGATAACACGTATATCGAAATTATTCTAATGTTACAAACTGTCAATAGTTTTGTAATAAATACATAATAAATACACTGTTACATTCACAGAAATATAGCAACATAATGTACAGTTAATTTGGCTATCTGGCTTGTTACGGTGTATATGGGTTGTATATATATCAGTGGCGAAGGGTGGAGGTAGGCTGTCAAGATCCGCCATAAATAGTGCACATTAAACTTTGTCAGCCATATGTATCTGTTTTTTATTGAACTAAGACTACAATTTAAAGATGGTGATGGTTAGTTTTTAAAAACCAATTAAACCCTGCCTAAAGCAAACCGTAATAGCTTTGGTATATTTTGGGCAATCCGACAAGATTCTGCACGGGACATTTTCTACTTCCCTCTGAGGTGGACGAAACCGGTCCTAATTTATTGATTAAAAATGGAATAAGTACTACAAAAAAAATGCGTTTTATTAAATTAAACAACAATACAATGCAGTTCCACCATGAATTGACAGTTAACAAAATAAAAGAAATTAAATGTGAGTTGTATGAAAATGGCTGAGATTACTGCAAGGCTGACTGGTCGGGGCACTGAATTGCGAGTTACGATGGTAGTACTAATAATTATTGATTATTTTCGAATACAATGCGGTATCCTGTTTGCAGTAAATGATTGTATATTTCGTTAAAATGAATTAACGTATTACCATTTATTTCATTTTTAACACCCACGATGGCCTCGCGGCTTAAGCGTCAGCCTATAGCGTCGTGGGTCCCAGGTTTGAATTCTGGGTCTGGCAAGTACACATATTGTTTTTTTTTAATTTGTGTATGGGTCAGAGTATAGACCTAATCGGTTGAGCAAGTGGCTGACATCCATTTCTCATAAAATCTGTTAACACAAACCTCTACAGTGCTTCTTATTATCCATGTATTTCAATATGAAATAATCTTAATTTTCTACAAACAGTTTATCATAATTATTGCATTCGAAGTATGAGCAATAACTTGATCTATGATTGAAATTTAGAGCTACGGCCTGACTATAATAGTGGGTCTTGTACTTGAACAATAATCATTATTAAGGTAAAAAACATTTTTTGAATTTTACAGGTGTACGACGTTTTTGTTGAATAACTTCTTTGCCACATAATTCCTATTTTATTTCGTGTATTCAGTTGATGTAAAATACAACAGAATGCTGGACCAGATTTTACTCTAGGTGCCGAAATGACAAAATTAATAGTAAAGAAAAAACATCGTAAATTTTGCACAACACTTTAACGATAATGTAAAAAGGAGACGTCGGCGTTTCGCCAATCGACTGGAAGTGATTTAGCAAAGGGTCCATTAAGTGTAATTAGCATTTACGGCGCCAATAAAGACTTCACCTTTTATTTATTACTTTATTAGATATCGGCGGCCATTAGACGCCGTAAATGTTGTTTAACTATTACGTGTTCGCCCATCAAACTAAACTACCCTCTCACGTCCATTTCCCTACCGCTGGGATTGTATTTCCCGAGTGATTTTCCGGTGTATTGTTGACTTAAATGTATCCATAAAACTTCCAGCTCAATATGGAAAATTACAAAAGATCACATTCAAAGGCACTACGATCCATTTAACTTCATTTGCGTGGAAAATTAGGTATACTTTTTGTACATACACCAGTGGTACAAAACCATTGTTTTATCAGTAGGGCTATTTAACCAATTTTGAATTATTTGGAGTTGCACAAAAGTATCACAATTTATAAGTATAAAATACTGTTTAATTATTAAACTAACAATTAAGTTAAACATCCATCGTCATAATATTATGTGTCACTTACCAGGTTAACTCAACAATTGATTTATTATATAAGTTAGAGTTAAGAGTGTTCGTTATCAGTGTGTGTTTACCTTTGGTGAGTGTACACGACGCCTGAAGATGCCGAAAGGCGAAACCCGGTTCGTAAAAAACGACTTAAATGGAATAGTACAGAGCTTGAATCCATTAAATTCAAATTCCATCAAGAAATAAAACAGATTTTGGAAGGTAGGCGAAACCCGGTTCGTAAAAAACGACTTAAATGGAATAGTACAGAGCTTGAATCCATTAAATTCAAATTCCATCAAGAAATAAAACAGATTTTGGAAGGTATGCCTAGCATCGACTAATCACCCCTCATACCAAATCACGTACTTAGTAGCTAGTTTTCAACTACACGTCAAAATATAAGGCAATGGCCTTTCATTCGGAAGATCCGGGGTTGATTCCCGGTGAGGTCACAATATATATTTGTGATTTTCTCAAAACCTGAGTGTTTGATTATTTCACTTATACTACTACATTACTGTTTCGCCACAATACTGTTATTAGGCCTCACGAACTGTTATAATGCTGCAAATTATATATATATATATATATATATATATATATATATATATATATATTAACACTCCTCATTGCTGGATTCTAGGCGAATATGTTCAGGGATTGATTCATTTTGAGATTAGAGTGGATGGGGACTTTTGTAAGGATGGGCACACACGATTATTTTACAGTAAAAACAAGAAATAAAGTTAAATATAATATCATTATCAATATATGAGTCGCCTAGAATCATAACTCACATTATATCATGTTTTAGTTGAATATACCAAGGCTAAAGGCATTAATCTATATAAAAAAAATAGTTGGCTCTCACAAGTCACTTTAAACCATGTGAAAATTGTTGATAAAGTTGACTGTTGGTTTCATAACTCACATAAAATTTTTCAATGAATAATAACCTAACCTAACCTAACCAAACCAAATAGAGAGCTCTATTTCTCATAGTATGCTGTATGTCTGCACCCTTAGTAGTATTTATATATATTTACAAAAAAAAATGTAAATCGACTCACTCATTAATATTCAAGGGATTTCAATACTTTTCTTCTAATTACAAAAAATAGTGCTCTGGTAGTTTTTTTGCGATTATCTCAAAACTCGATTTTTGGAATATATGAGTAATGACTCTAGGAAACTCAAATATATTTATTTTTTCTTTATATATCTACCATTCATAATGATTTTAGCGCAGAGGTATTTACAGATATAATTATTGTAAGAAAGTGAACTTTGATTTTCAATTTGAATTTTTGTCAAATTTTTTTAAATCTTACATTATAGGTACTTAATTTAAAAAAAGTTTGAGTGAGGGAAGGGATATTTAATACATCTTTAGGGTCAAAACCTTACCATCCAGCATGACTTGGCAGGAAACCATTATTTATAACTACAATATAACTTGCAACATAATATTGTTAAAATTCCAAAACAAGCGATTTATGCGAGTCAATCAAATTTCAACAGAAAGGTAATTTAGCAAAATAATATTATAATAATTCAATCAATCAATAATATCGCAAATTAATAAATAATGCAATGTAAGTTTACCATGATATGCACAAAAGTTGTTTGTATGAAAATCAATCTTGCTCAATTAATTAAAACTGCATAATTGTTAAAAATAAAATCAATTATTTATAATTTACAAAACGAATCATGCATTACACAATAAACCTAATAAGCATGATTCAAAATATTCAAGTAGTGATAGCAGCATTTTTTATTGTATCGAATCAATATAAAACACTCAGTAGAAGAAAGCAATATGGTCTTTCAGTCATCGAAGGTTGAACCGTAAAGTTATCGTTACGCCTCGCCCGATCGGATCTCGTAATCTATCAGAACGCATACTCGTGATTTCACTCCGCTAAATTATAATCTGTAAACATATCTGTAATAATTAAATTAATATTTATTTGGAAGGAGATAATAAATCCAGGGTTCATTTCAGCCACGCGCCAAATTCTGAGTTATTCATTTGGGAATCAAACCAACATACCCTGCCTGTTCCTTATTCCATCTCACTTCTAAACATCGCACTGGGGCGACTGAGTTCCTTGAGACGATTCTGTATTATTAGTTCTAATTTTATTGGCATATCGTTTATGGGAAGTTTGTAGATATTTTATGGGACTTTTTGTCAGATATTTTATGGGCGATATCACCTTTTATCGGTTCAAATGCCTGCTAAAGATGATGGCAACGTGACGCGATTCAGAATAATAGCTATTTCGTTTTAATGCCGCGCCACTTTGCACTTAGTTTATGCCGAAAAATAAACTTCACGACATGGCGTCACTTTCCAATAATGCCGTGAATTTATTCAAATAATGTCAGATGTAAGCAATAAAAAATATCACACAAAACAACTTTATCACGTAATAAATGCCTAAATAGGATGTAAAAACAAAGGAGTATTTTTGAATTGTATGATCAGGGTTGCCTTAAGGGCCCACATGCTCAGCGTAGGTCAAAATGGAGCTTTTATGGTATTTTCAGAGCATAACCCTGGACATTCCGTAAACGTTGTAGATAATCTATTTATATAATTTTGAAGCCTTATTATCTTTTATATTTATTTTAAACATTTAGTGACTGTATAAAGCATTTTTATTACATAAAATAGTATTCTTTTGAACCTCTCGATCTAATGTTTTAGAATATAGTAATATTTCAGTACATCCATGAGCAATGGTGTTAAGATTGGCGAAATGGTGACTCGGTGAAATGTTCAACGAAGAATTCGTCATTTGATAAAATGTTATACGAACTCATGTTTCACGTACTGCGGCGCACGAATACGTGCCCCACGATGAGCTGCATACGTACAACTTACATGTAACCAGTAGAAATAGTGTTTCAACGACAATGAACTGTAGCAATGGACATACCATGTATTATATTATATTATATAAATAAAAGCATTATCAAAACTAATATAATATTCAATATTATAATATATAATGAATAAGTACTCATAAATACTAAATAGTTTATTTACGCCCAAATAAACATGTTTTTTTGCCTATTCGGCTCTATAAATATCTCTTACAAAATCAATAATTATTTCAAATCTTTTTCAGTTGTCAGTTAAAATTGTATTCAGGAGATAAGCTTTGATAAAGGTTGTGGGTTCTTTTTTGTCATTTTGTGGGTGCTTTTCCACAAGATGTCGTTGATAAATGCTTAGATAGTAAGTATATATTATTAATATTATATGAAATAAAGCAATATAACTGATATATACGTCTATAAAAAAGCTTGAGAAAATAATTCAATAATGTATATTGTATCAAATTTTTAAAGCTCTACTCAATCGTATATACGAGCACCGTATATATTTGGAGTCAAACTTCTAACTCGATTAAGTCAAAACTAATAAATCGAACAAATCCATAAGCTTCGGTGTCTTTTCCAGCAGAGTTATGAGCTGAACAGGACGTTAGCCTGCTGCTTTGTGGATTACATTCCGCACCACCCCTCCCTCTCCAGCAAAATTCTCTAGATTTTTGTTGAGCGAGCATAAGAATTTCGCTGGAGTAGGGGAAGAACAAACATTCGCGCGGTTGGTCTAAATACGGCTTAAGAATATGTTGACAGTAGATGCAACGATTGTGCGATAATTTAACTGACTTACTAATTTTTACACTGTCGAAATAATGCTGGCAAGGTCCGAAGTCATTGACCGCTACTGGAGTATACGGTATCCTTCCCAGGATTGTTGGCATAATTAAATCCCTATATTAGAATAGCAATTACTGTATCGGAATTGGTGACATTGTCGCGGAATGATTTTTGGTCACGATCAGAGTCAGACAGGGTTATATGCTTGCTACATTTTTATCCATCATACTCTTTGACTTATATATATACTTACTACGAAGTTCAAACTCGAAATCGAAATCGAACTTAATCGAAGACATCCTAGAGATAATCGTCAGAGTTAACGCATTGGCTTGAGAATATTTTATTCTTCAGATCAAAATTTTAACGAAGAAAAATTGAAAATTTAAGGCTAAGGTGAAAAGAAGTCTTCATTTAATAATGGAAAATACACATATATTCGGTTAAATTTTCTTAAAATACCGCATAATTTATAGGAAACCCCAATATTTTCCACTCTGTATCGATGTTTAAACATATTTATCAATCAGTTCACAGTTTTAACAATCGGCTCGCGAACGTTTTTCAATTTAAACAACAGCTTTACGCGAACCAGTTGAATGACGCCGGTGCGGTAGTAGACTTGTTTACTTTTACGAGATCAAAGGTCACAATTTTCCTTCTCCACGTGTATGTATATCCAACATCAAGGGAAAGTTTAATTCGGACATGAGTTAGTCAACACCCAAACCATTTGTAAATTAAACGTATAAATAGACATAGGTATAAAATGACTAGTACTGTCGTCATATAGACTTGAATTATTTCATTCGCGACGAGACATTAAATAATTACAAGATAAAAATAACTTTTTAAATACCTACAATGTTTTAAAATTTTCTGTTGAATCATATAAACTTGACTTAACTAGCTTAAACGATCAAAAAAATTTGTACTTGATAGAAATACTGAATAATTAAACGTCATTTCATATTGATTTCCATAGTAGCGCACGTATATATTATTTAATAATTTAGTTGCTACGACCCCCTAGCAACCAATAATGATATCGAAATAACTTTTCATGCAAAACAGAATTAACTAAAAATGAATTCAATTGTACTTAAAGATGGCTAAAAGTATTAAAAAATGTATTGGCATCGTGTTCTCATATATTCTAAAAGTTTCAAATGTCTAGCTGGACGGGAAGTTAGTTAAAAACCGATTGCAAGATTTGTACCGGACAAATAAGAATACGACCTAAGAAAAACGTTGTAAAATGTCAGTGGGTTCCTAAATAGGCCCCGCGGAACCCCGGGGTCTAGCTAGTAATGTTAGGGGATTCGCGAGAATTCTGAAATGCTTACGAAAACTATAATTTGAATGAAACCACGATGTATCGAAAGCAATATTAATATTTAAAAAATACTCGTTTATTATTTACTCATAATACCGTCGGCGATATTGGGTATGGCTAGTCAGGTCATGCGATGCTCAATGAGTCGATGAATTAGGGAAAGATAACTTATGAAAGTAGATAAAATTAGTGCTTTCAAATAGAAACTTTGTATGAGTACGTGATTATAATATATAAATATTTACGGTCAATGATAAATTGGATCGATTAATAAAAGCAATATTTAAGATTTCCTTTGTCAAAATGAGACACCCCTTTGAGAATACATACACCAATCTAGACCTGGCACAGCATATGATTCGTTGTTCTGTCTCTCCCTTTCTCCTATCGTGTTGTGGCAAAACTGGCAACATGGTGTGTAAAACTCCCACCTCCGCATCCGTTATGTATATGCGCAGCCACGTCGATGCGCGGCCGCCTAACAAAACCCTTACATGTGCCAGATCAAAGAATTTAAGCCCTCATTTTGTCGAGCGAGCTCCCGAGCAGAGCCACACGGGACTGGTGATGCAACCTTGCACCGAAGTGCGAATGAACGATGTTAATTTATATGGCAACTATCAGAGTGACTTTAATTTGAAGAGTCGCAAGGGGAGTCGAGAGCGTCCCGCCCCCCGTACACTTTAGCGAATTTAGTAAAGGCCTCAAAATTGGCTTCGGTCGCCACCATGTCCGCGTGTCCTATTGTGCCCGAATGGGGTCGGACCCGGGCAAACAGCTCCGCTCGTTCAGACAAAACTGGCAAGGAAGGTAAGACGATAAACTAGGAATTAACACAGATCATCGAAAGATTCCAGATGCGTGTCCGGAAATTTGTACGTATGCAGTTCGCCGTATCACACTTCACCGTGAAATGTTGTATCGGATATATATGATCGTATATGAAAGACCGTCCAACCTCTTTGCGTCGTATAGTACTGAGATAAAATTCAGGTCTAAATAAAACACGGTTCTTGTGTGTTTACAGGAAGCCAGCGGCAAATTAATTTTGAAAATAACCGATGTACTGGATAATTTGTTAGGTTAGGTTTTCATTCTTGAATTCATAAATTTTGCCAAAATCAGCTATGAAAATAGATATGACCGTAGAGTATACAGTCATCTCTTTCCGATAAGAAAGCTCACGGAATATTGTGCTGCGGTGGAATGTAATACGTACAATTTACATGTAACCTAGGGTGACACTATGCCTATATATAAAACGGTATATTAGTTTTATGTATATTTTGTTATTTACCACTTTATGCTTGTATTCTAGGATCTATCACCCAGATTGGAGTTTTTTGAGATTTATTGAATTATTATAAGGGTATCATTGAACAAAAAATGGTTGGAAAACACTGCGACAAGTAAATACGTAAAATAACTACCTACGCGAGGGCCGTAGCAGGAGTTTTTTTCGCCCAGACTAGTGGAGGTCGTCATAAAATTGCGGCTTTATTTTTCATTTCTATATACGTGCATACTTATCGCTGATCGTAAAGAAATGGCGGACATGGCAGTCAACGGTTGCGCGACACGCCATGTTGTAAAAATAAAATGAAAAAATATTATTTGTGTCTACGGCAATGATATTATATTAAATTTGTGAATATGAAAAAAAACGTAACTAGCATAAGAGGAAAGCGAAACGTTTACAGTCGGAAAGAGAAAGGATTTTTAGACGACGGAATGATATTATTGTTCTGATGGCATTTGTGTGTAATAATATGATTCACGTCCTCCCAATTTTTTATACTACACTGGATCCGATTTATGGTGGCATGTAGCTAAAATGTAATAAATGCTGTCCCGTTTTAACATTTATCTCACGCTGTGGTTAACCTTCCCTTTAAGATGCAAATAAATTCCGTCCGTTTGGTGTAGTCACCTTGAATTACCGTACAAAATTGATAATATTACAGTAGCAAAGTCTAATAAGGTTTCAACATCATATTTAGTATTTTTTTTATCAAATGGCATAAAAACTTAGTTATGCTCATTAATTAGAGTGTTTCTATACATTATTAATACTATTTTGATCTCGCGCCTTATTTTCATATCTCTTTCTCACAATTGATTACGTTTCTCTTTGTCACATATACTTTTAGATCTATCTTTTTGTTCATAGTAGAATGCAACGCTCTGTTTGCAAAGTGTATTTATAATTATGTATGGAAAGTTAATAAAATCTGGCGGAAATAATTCAACTATATTATGTATTTACTGAATAATGATAATCTATTTTGAAAATAATAACATTTTAATTTGATGTGATATCAATGATTCTAGGAACAGCTGAAATATGAATATGACAAAGTGCATATTAACTGAAATATTTGCAATTTATTGGTCTGGGTAATCTAAGGTGACATTACGGTGATGAGAGTGTTAATTCATAGTTAACTATTCAATGACTGATTTATGGATGACACACACGTTAAAAATACGTAGATAGAATGTTACATACGTCAAAAGAGAGGGAAAGCATGTCCAATTACCTATGTAACGTCTTACGATGTATGGACTACTTAACTTTTGATCAGCGTTTTGACTATTTCCATGATACCTTAGCATAAAATATAGTATTTTTTTATTTTGTCATCTATTCCGTTATTACTCAAAAAAACTAATATACCGATATTGATAAAACTTGCACATCTTATAGACTATAAAAAATGTTTCTGTTAATATAATATAATATCACAGTAGTCAGATTGCAGCGGGATAGTATTGAAGTAGGTGAAGGTTGTCGAAATCGAATCAGTCCGTCGGTCCCTATTAAAAAAGACGGATCTGCAAAATGCTATTTTTCAGTACGAGCAATCAAAGATGTTTCATCAAATATCCTTTGTAACCTATTGCTTGCCATAATGAATAAAAATACGGGTTATAGAAACTTTTCTAAACGTTTATAAAAACATCCGTCTGTCTGTCCGGTGAACATAGCAGCAACTGTCAGATCTGATGCATCTTGCTCACCCACGCCCAGCCAACAATGTCGGTTGGTAAGAACCGACATTGTTATTCGGACACTGTCGGTAGATCCGTCATTTTTAACTTGAGTATCTCGAAGTTTTTCAAACTAACAAAAAAAACTGTGATTGTGGTATAAATGTTTAAGGTGTTTAAATAACTTTTACGTAATAATCCAAAAATGACAAAATTTTAGATCCGACTTTTTTAATAGGGACCGACGAGTCTATTTTACGAAGACTATTATATATAGTATATATTAAAGACTAACTCGTTTCTTCTTTCACCACTCATCTATATACTATCTACTATGAGGAAGTACATCGTGGTCTAACGAAATGATAAGCGTCCTTCAAAATATGTCCCACAAAAGGATCTTACTTCTTACTCCCCCTCCTATTGCCACATATCAAGTAACATTATGGGTGAAAATGCCGTAACGTAACGAATGTTAGGAATCCTTTAAAGTTTAGCTGAAAGTATCCTAGGAGAAACATTTATATAGATCATTGTTGGTGTTGGCTCACAGAAGCAGCTTTCCAAGACGTTGGTTGTACAGGCTGTTCTGATGTTATGTAAGGGGGAGGTCGATGGTGGGGATGATAAAAATGTATAATCATTAGAAAATTTAATAAAATTATTTTTCATGACCGTACTGTCTTCACCTTTATTGAAAATTTTATTAGAGTGAGTCGACATGCTTGTGTGTATAGTACAGGCTATATAACTTTCTTCGTACCAGGTTCCAATACTTGGGGTAACGAGAGTCACAAAAGACCGTTTGCGTCACACGATAACCCTTAAAATGATGTTCAGAATTCCAATTTAGTATCACGGTTATCGATACCGTCCCGCTCATGAGAGCCATAATGCACACGAATATTGAGTGCCCCAAGAGCAAACCTCCTATATATGTGACAGTGCAATGGAACCTTTATGTTATAAAGATAATTACAATAAAATAATATGAACTCGCTTAACGTCAATAGGTCTTTTGGGCTTATATTATATTAGTCAATTTATACAATCTTACTTAGTCGTACTAAATATTTATGAATTAAAGACCCTCGTGCAATATAAAGGTCGAAAATCACCAGACCCAGAACAATCTGAACATACTTTATGAAAATGAATAATATGCACCAGATTTAGGAATATTACATTATTTCTATTGAAAATACACATTTTATTAAATACCTACTTAGTAAAAATGACAGAGCAGCTTATTAAATAAAATTGCTTTTGAATGTGTGAGTGTCCTACGAAAATGAAACACACATTATAGACGTGCAATAGTATGTATTGCAACCTTGCAATACACCAATATTGAATGAACGTCAGTGCATGAACTGAGAGTAGTTGTCAGAACTAAGGATAAGTTTAGAATGACGTATTTTTGACACGTGCTTATTCCATATTCTCCCACACTCGAGATCGGTTGCCTGTTACTCCATACCCGTATTTCAGATCCCATTCATTCTGTGTTCTTTGGTAAAAATCTTATAAGATGCCGTCTATAAGTCATGCTAGTAATTTTGTCAATAAAATGGTAAAAAGTGAAAAATTTGTCATTTCGCGATATTGCTATAAAAATATTAGTAAAAATGAGCTTTTGCCAGTTTTGTCCAGAAATAATTCGAAAAAAAATATTTAGATACCTTGAGAGCCAAAAAACCCATATGAAATTTTACAAACGTTCAAGCAAAACCAGTTTTGAACAGATCCATTTCGAATTGTTTCCATTTAAAACTGGTGATTGACCATACGTTTCAATTTCGAATAGACATATTATTCTGTAATGTTTCCTTTTAAATCTTGTATATTGTAAAATATTCAAATAGGTATTAAAACAGGGTTATCTCAAAACTACGTTTTTTGAGTTATTACTGTTCAATACTGGGCCATCGATATGTTTGTATAATATGTATTCTCTGTCTTGTTCCCTTTTACATAATTTATACGTTTTCTTTAATGCGTTACAGATAATTCAAAACAAATATATAAGGTATTAGTAATAGTACGGTCCCGCTCAAAATCCGTATGGTTAGTAATCACTTCCTCGGTAGTACGAATAGTCTGATACGAGGTATGTATGCACCGCTCTAGGTGGTACAGACTACAGATACCGCCCATAATATTCCATTTAATCCGGACAAGCTGCAATGGAAATTTATAGATTTAATCCACCAGGTCAGGTTAGATTAAGTCCAATACCGACACAAAAATACTTTTTCACATATTATGCAGTAGCTATAAAAATGTATATGATAAAAATAATCATAAAGTGATGTGTAATAGTATGACAGAAAATGATTTTAAGGATAAGCAAGCAAACGAGAGTATGTGACCCGTCGACGCCTGTCAATTACCTACGTGGTCGCAGTCATGATTTATTCTGGATTGGAACCGTTTCCTCGTGTCAAGCCTATCAGGCACCATTAGCGAGGGGTGCAAGACTAGTAAATGCGCTCCCTAAAGACATAGACATTTTCAATGATGTACTTTGCATTTTATTTTTGAAACTGTATTAAATTGTACTTAAGTATGTTTTGATTATTTTTTTTTTTGTTATTATTATTGTTATTATATATATATATATTTCTTTTTCTATATTCTCTTCTCTCTTGTGAGGGTAATGTTTGACTTATAATGTAAATCTCATGTTGTGTACGTCTTGAATTTAGATTTGTTATGTCCACAATGTTTTGTATTCTTCTTAAATAAATAAATAATTAAATATGTCAAAAGCCTTGTAGAGATAATCCAATAGTACTATAGAGATATAGAATTACAAATTAAATATTTATTTTCCATAGTGTGAAATTATAGTAAACTCTGTAAGGAGCTGACCGCAATATTAAATAATATCCGTTTTTCACTTAGTTAGTCATCCATTGACCCAAACGCCAGATAATAGCTGAATCGATTATTTCAATAAAAAGAATATTATTTTGATTGTATAAATAGCGAATAATAATTCATCGAAATCGTCACTCGAATACAAGTTCCCGGTCTGTTTGAATCTCACTCTCTATATCGCTACCGAGGTTCGGATCTCGGAACCATATCTTAAGTATTGTAACCATGACCCCCATATCTTAAAGCGGGCCCCCCTACCTATCGCTAAGGTTAAGGGTAGTGTCATTTTCTACAGTAGTGTTCCCCAAGAGGTTTTCACGGAACCCCAGGGTTAAGGGGATTCCGTGTATTTTTAGCGATTTTTAAATAAATTCAGTTGATTTATTGAGTTGTCGGCACTCTGTATATTATGAAGCACTGATCGCTACCTCCTTTTTTGGTACCCAAGTAATATGGAACCATACGCCATTTTGGATAAAAAGCTATTTTTTAAGTCTAAGTTAGGAAACACACTAAAAATAATTATAACATAAAATTTTACACTTGAATTATCATTTAATTATATCAATCATATCACATTAAATTACATCGCACAACCACATATTTATAAATGATAATAATTAATAAGCAAAATAGCGCCACAGGCCACTTTTTTTACTATTAGAACAAATTTGTAGTGTGTTTTAGGCGACTTGCCACGCCGGGCCCCCTCTAAGCCCAGGCCCCCAGGCTAGAGCCCTGTCAGCCCCCCTCCCCCTGTGGGGGGCCATGATTGTAACATAACTACTGTATCATACTATTGAACCGACCGTTACGCCGCAAATAAAACCCGCTCCTTCATCCATCTTGGACTTCTTCATCATCATACTCAACACTATGACCTACGACACGTCGACGACTCCCACAGTGGTAACCCACATCGAACACTACAGTACCCTAAAAATATAATGCTATCGAAGGCCACCCCAAAGTACGTGAGATTGACGAAATATTAAGGTTTGGCGGAATTACGTGACGAAGTTATTTTTTAATAGCAAGTCTACCATTTAATTTAATTGTTATTTAAACCACTTAATTTAAAATATCAGTAAAACGTTTTAAATATAATCTTATGTATTCTGTCGTTAGATGTCTCTAGTAAATTTTAAGTACCTAGGTAACACTGAACTTTGGCTATTTTTTTTCTATAATCATACTATAAAAATAAATACTATTCAAGTGGGTTGCGTTCTGGGTGTGGCCGTAAAATAGTACAATCCTCGAGTGTGAAGAAAAGTGATTCCTAAGAATGTATTATTTTAAATAGTTTGTATTATAATATACATTAAAATTTGTCACGTAAATGAATCGCGTTTTTAATATAGATCATATTTATGTATTTAATGCGTTTAATGGCCTAACCACTATTAAATCATAAAACAAAACAGACTTCAGAGTACTGGTCTGGATTTGTATGGCTGTCTTTTGCATTAATCTATTATGAGATTTTTTATTTTCGACTTATTGTGTTATATGACCGCTCATTTTAAAAATACCTATTCTCTGATATAACGAGTAACGCTTTTAACGAGCAAATTCAGTCGGTCCCATCTTCTTCGTAATAACGAAGTTCGACTGTATTTTATTTTATTACTATATTTAAGTAAATATGTTGTTTATCCCTGCCTAATAGACAGTGGAGTGCATAACAATCGATGGAATGATACAGTCCGCCCCCACACAATAAACAAATCGTGTGTATTCAATAAAACTGGCTTACGACTATTTAATGCACCAAAGAAGGATTATCTGCGACCATAACGAATATTAATTTACCACCAAACCAAGACATTTCAATATCCCTACGCTGACCGATGAATAATTAATTATTATATTAAATAATCGATATTCTGTAATTTTGAAATCACCATAACGTATGGTATTTTTAATTATATTGTATTTTTGAAGTTCTATTTCTTTTGGCGCGTTTGGGAAAACAGATCAGAGTGTATTTTTGGCGTGTGACGAATGCAACACAATTTATTATTATGACTATATTCATTTCGGTCTCGAGGGTACATGCGCATGCGCATATTGTAATTTAGCTAGTCGTTCAATAGAACCAAGTAAACAGCACGTGTTGTAAACATAACAAATATTTCTACACTGTTAATTTATATTCATAAAACTTTATTTTTATATTGGAGTGTATATTTATTTTTCATTGTAAAGATTGTGAATCAAGATTTGAGGCTATATTTATGTAAGTATTATTTATGAGTTAAATTATATATCAATAAATATATAAATTTTGTTAGTAAATAATTTTAATTCATCATGGGCATTTTTGAATCGATTATAATCGCTGTATGGCAAAGATGAGTTTTGGTCCAATACAATAATTAAATTACAATTATCATTTGCTATATTATAAATATGAGACACAGATGAATCGCGGACACAGATCAACCTAATCCACTGCAATTTTAATAGACTCAGGTAACGGCTTATTTTGTTTTGTTACTCCAAAGAAGTATAACTTCTAACGCGCGTACATAAGTACACACACCGATCTTTTTAAACTAAGATTGGCTTTTCTTTACATGTAAATAATTTTAGCATATGGTATGTTGGTATGTTAGCCGATAAGCTAATCGTTGTATTGATATTCTTCATTTATTTTGTTCATGTTATTCATTAAACGGGAGACACGTGAAAGGTGGAGGTAGGCTGCTAAGATTCGCCATAAATAGTGCACAGTCAACTTTGTTAGTCATACGTATTTCTTTTCATTGAATACAATTTACAGATTGAGTATTTAAAAATCAATTAAAACCTGCCTAAACCAAACCATAATAGTTTTGGTATACGAGTACTTTGGGCGATGTGTACACTAAAATTGTGCACACTTTTTCATTCATACTTATTTGTGGATTAAAAATACATATTACACAATATATTATCGGTTAATTTTTTTAATTGTTAAGCCCTGCCTAACCAAACTATAATAGATACAAATATTATTCTATTTAGAAAATATCCAAAGTTATGTATGATTTAATTGCATAATTTTAGATATTTTGTAGATATAAGTACGAGTATTTATTGACTATTTATTACGGCTTGGTTTCCGCAGGGTTTAATTGCATTTTAAAACTAACCAACACCATCTGTAAATTTTAGTCTTATTTCAATGAAAGCAAATACGATGGCTGACAAAGTTAACTGTGCACTATTTATGTCGGATCTTAGCAGCCTACCTCCTGCCTGATAGTCCCGACTAAGGCAGACCATCAGTTGTTTATTCTCCCAAGGTGCAGAACCAACCTGCCACTGGTAATGCCAATTGGGAGGGCGATAACTATGTTCAACGGAATTGCTTCGGGTGTTGATATATTCCACCTACGTGAGAATGAGTTTAGGTGGACGTCGTTTTATAAATTCTTAAAATAGGGTCTGCATAACTCATCCGGTGTACTTCCTTGTACCTATCTAATTTATCTACAGATCTATCTCTTTTTTTATGTAATACTGTTATATTTATATATCTTTGTAACTAAATATCATATTGTAAACGTCTTTAACTTATAATTTGTAATGTCTACAGTATGTTAAAAAAATAAATAAATTGAAAAAATCTTGCTAGATTTGGGCCCGTTCCAAGACATATCTGTCTATTAGTATATAGGTACTAACACACAAGTAAACTAATTAAGAATAAAAATAAAGCTTTACGTATTTCTAAGAATAAATAAACATTTTAAAGTGATATTCACGTTAAGCGTGTTAACGTTATCCTATAAAGTGACAAAACGGCGTGTTAAACCGTGCGTTATGGCAGGGCTCACGACAAATGGGTGATAATGAATTATTTAGGCGCGAAGAAGTCCGTCGCGACGCCTTCAGTAATTGAACGTTTATAAGACTGGAGACGTCGTTACGTGCAGTCTTTTTTGGGACTAAGAAAAGGCTTTGAATTCATTACTGTGACGTGATTAAAAAAGATCCGTCAAGTAAATTGCAATCGTTATTAAAAGTTAGTTGACTTTGAAATGGTTTCAAGACAAAGGCTTGGAGAGATAGTTTCAAGAGAGTTTTACTTACAATATAATATGGTGGTATTAAGTTGAAATCATTATAGAAATGTTATACTACATGTATTTTATAGAATAATTATCTAATCTTCGTAAATCTTGTCTAAGGATTCCAATCCCGGGATCCCGAGCTATTTTCGATACCTATGAATCCCGGGATTGATAAACATAATCCCGAAACCTTCGGGATTGATTTTTTATCAATTTTTATGGAAAATAAAATAAAAGCGAAAATATAACAGAAAAAATACTTTTAATAAAAAATAACTACATTAGAAATAAACTGAGTTTGAATGAAGTTTGATTTATACCCATATGTAAGTTGTCGATTCATTTTAATTTTTCACATAAATTGATAAAAAATGAGAAAGATTGGAAAACCAAGTAATTCCACCATGATCTCATATGTTTACGGCAGTTTCATATTTGGCTGACTAATTAGATTTATGAAGCGGAAAGGCCATAAGTATACCATGATTTGCTTTACTATTTTAAATCTCGCTAACCCATTCATTAAGTCTTTACTATCAGAAACAGCAATCTCATATTATATTCACATCATTATTTATTTATATTACAATATTATTTACTCCATTAAACTTATGTGTTTCCAAGATTGAACGTATCCAATATTAACAATAAATGTCTTAAATAGTATAAATTATACTAGATTTATTTTTGACCGGTTTTATCAATGTTATTTGTAGATATAAAATTTTTATATTAACAATGGAAATAAATGCCAATCCCGGGACTGTCAACTTGTAATCCCGAAATCCCGGGATCAGAATTTTGGCTCAGGATTGGATTCCCTAATCTTGTCTATATTTAGTGTTCAAAAATAAGATTATTTAATTAAGAAATTTATTAAATGGTATTTACTAAAATTCGTATAATATGTCCATATTGAAAAAATGCGAATGTAATCTGAAGGAAAAATGAAGATAAGCCTAAAGACACTACTTTAAGGAGAGTTAAAAAAAGTTTCGGACAACCTTTGTGAGTCTGTGTGAAATTTACTAATTCGGAGAAATTGTTGATTATGGCTAATTTTCCTCACTTATTCAAATATTTAGATTTTTTAAGACTTACGTAACAATTATTAACATAAATAAATTTGAATTATTCAAATAAGTAACTGAATTTGTGATTTTTTTAAAATATGTTTTTTCTTATGCATATAAGCATTCACATAGTGGAGGTTTTTTTACCCATTTGCCCGATCTATTCGGTTAGACAATTCTGACATCTTTAATAATTTTTATAATTACATCATGCACTCTTCTAAATGACATAATATACACACCAAATAACGAAATGAAAAAGTTTAATACTTTAGCTACACTCGTCTTCCGTTCTTTTGTGATTCGAGTGAAATACGTATTAGTAGAATTTAATAAAATTATTCTAGAATGTACTTACCTTATTCTTCTTCTTTCGACCATATCCGATCTTAATAGGATCATATGGGCCTCGACAGAGTGAAGGTTTGTATTAACAGATTTTATTTTTTACGAGAAATGGGTGTCAGCCACTTGCTCAACCTATTAGGTCCATATTCTGACTCATACACAAATCGAAAAACAATATGTCATAAATATATGTATGTATATAATATAATATGTAAATATATATATAAATATGGTATAAATCATTCTACAGTGGCACCATAGGCGATTCGCGCGTGTATTGAATTGCTTGCGACAATGCCTGTTTCAATGCTAGCAAACAATACCACTACAACTGCAAGCGGCATTTGCCGTACCCATGGTGCCACTATAAAACGATTTACCTATACTTTGCCAGACCCAGAATTCGAACCCGGGACCCTCGACACTACAGACCCACGCGGCCATCGTGGGTGTCTTATAATATGAGAAATATAATATTTGAACTTTAATATTGAACTTTGAATGGAAAAAACTTATTCATCCGATTTAAGGCCATGCATTAGTTGAGGCACGGTCTAAAAAGATCGTCGCTAGGCGATGCGCGGATTGCGGGTGGCGGGTGAAAATGACGCCTGTCAAACGAAATATTAATTGTCATATAAATCCAACATACGTCCATTTTATGTTCTGTTTATTGTTCTATTAGTAACAATAATAATATATTCATTGACATGTTTTCTTTTTAAAGTAAATGGGTAACGTTTTTAGTAATCTTTACACGATTTTAGAATTAATTGACCCGTCGCCATCACGCAGCAAAGTGACGTGTTCCCGGGTCAAAATTCTCTCAGTGAATGGCAGCGAGTCCAAAATTTCGTCGCGCGTACAGTTGAAAATTATTTGGCGTTTCACTGATGCGTCACCTTAAGTACGTAGTTCCAACAAATTTTCTTCTATCAAAGTGTATTTTTTGATATATTCTAACTTAAGTTATATAATGAATGTTTGTAAGTGTGCCATTGCAATATGTCTATTGTAAATAAACGTTCAATAAAATGGTCACATTCTCGTCATATTCCTCATGGTTTGAGAGACTCTTTTCATAAGGATAAGCCGAAGGCAAAGTTGTCAAGTGGAAATGAGAAGTTTAATAAAGCGATATTGCATGGGCGTTAAAAGTCACGTACCGTTAAATGTTAAATGCAAGCATTTCATATGTACGTATGTGTAATGTAACAACATACTAAAAGGAGCGGAAAGAAAATACGAAATGCACTGGATATCAAACGTACATGTTGACTTTGGAAGAGATTTTAAAACAGTTTCTTTTAAATACGCGATTCAATAAGCTATTGAAAAATAGCAGTGATTCCCGAATATTTATAAAGTATAAGATATGGTTGGGCCAATTATGGTCGCCCCCATCTCTATATTTCCCTCCTACCTCAAATCCTTAGTTATTGTTAAAGTCCAGGTGACCAGAAGTTATGGGTCATCAGTCGACCGTGATTGAATAACATTCAGTTAACTCAAGTTACTTCAAGGCAACGGGAGCGTTCTACATAAGTCCTCAGAAACATACATATTAGTAACACAATCACTCGAGTTGATAATATGTACTTTGGATGCCGTCAAAGATCACGACACTCCGCGCTCTTGCAGTAGAGCAGCACGGACTACAGTGTCGGACCTAATCCTGCGTTGTCTTGCAGTGTTGATACAATAACAATCTACGCGCTAAAGGACTGAAGACAAGACGCTTAATCGAGTGAAATGGCGCAACCTTGTGTTTTCTCTGTTTTATAATGTAGGACCATGGTAGGATGAAGTAGGCAAGTACATAAGTTAAATATTATAAAATACTTAATGTACGTAGATGACATTTATTACATACTATTTTAAAATATGAAATTATAATATTAAAATAAATTTTTGTTATAAAACGTGGTTTATATTCGTTCAATAACGTAGGTATTTTAATATTTAATACAATAACTTTTTTGAGTACCAATATAAAACTAATAAATCAAGAAATATAAATGTTTAAGAAGGTTCTTTCACAGAAGATAACATATATATATATATATGCTACGGTTGGTGCTTTCTAGAGTTAAGACATCAATCGCCTGTTTGCTACTGAAAAGATTGTACAAACTTTGAAGTCTTTAAATGGAAAGAGGGAAGCATTGCTCAGTAGGTACATATATACGAATGTATAGGGAATATACTTGTACTTATATGTATATGTGTTGGAAACTAGGAGAGGAAAGTGATTGAAATTTTCATTTCAATCACACTTTTCCATATATGAACAACTGACATCTTACCACTGATATACGGATAGATAGCATTCGAATTTTGAAAAACGGAAACTAATGTTTTTGTCTTGCATTAACCATGATCGTTAAATAAGCATTTAATTTATTCAATATTGTATTTTTATATAAAAGATTATGTATGTTTTGTTGTTACGAGTATATATACTTTTTTTATAGCACATATGGACATTGAACATAGAAATATCACACTAAGTATACTTATATTATATTGCTAAGGCTGTGGAGTGAAGAATCCAAGAAACGACAACCTAGGTTGGGAACGGTTTATATTTTAAAGATCAAGGCAGACAGGCTACAGTTTACAATAATTATTGTTCTATAAACTAGAGAATTTAAACGAAATAGCCCCCCCCCCCGACAAGGGGTCAAAGTGGGTCTAGGACGATTCGACACCGGGACAACTGGGCGTTTGCGTGGCAATCGAATGAAATTCGAAAATAAATGGACGTTCGTGAATTATAGGTACCTACCTATCTTTAAAATATATAATTATTATTATTCTTTATATTTAAATTATTATTTAATACTTGGTGAGAATTTAAATATGCACACTAAATAATGGTTTAATTGCATCATTGCATCATTGCATTAAGAGCATCTCTTATCTTTCGGAGTACACTGTTTCTGTACGAGAGTTTCGGACATTCTCAGAGAATGCGGCATCCTGTAGTTCTCCGTCACATGGACATGTAGGTCGGGTGATAAGACAAAACTTAAAGAACTTGGCAGCGAATCCACCGTGGCCGGTCAAGAATTGACTGGTGTGATGGTCAGAAGTCAAATTGGTTATCTCCAATCAACATTAGGAAAGAACAATAACATGTGTAAGGGTTGAAATAGGGTCGTAGTCGTTGGCTTGCCTTGGTCAAAATGTTGAATAGGGCGGGTTCCAATAATCAAAAGTTGTAGCGGAGAATGGTATTTATTTGACGATCAGGCAGCGTACAATCGGCTTTAAAGTTTAAATAAAATCGAGGAGGTATAGACAGCTGGTCAGCTGGCAGAAACAACCTGTCTTCACAGAATTGAACAACCACGTTCTAGGCAGCTAATTTTAATTAAAATTCTTAAATTGAAGGGTTGAAAGTCTATAGTGTCTAAGTGCCAAAACTGTGAAACTGAGATACATTAATATTTTTACAAAGTTACACAAGAACATCAATATATTATGAAACGTTTACATTCTTCTAAATATAAAATAAACAAAGGAAGAATAAAATATTTAAACATGGATAGTATTGAAACTTTGTAGAAGGGTATGTAGTGGCACATAGACCCCGGCAATATTTCAATGTATTTATTTGTATGACAAAAATAGTAGAGTTCAAAATTTAGACCCTTCAGAATATCATTAGGCTTGGCATATAGATTGTATTGAAATAAAAAACTTGTTATAGAATTTTTTGGCACTTAAACCCTATATACTTTCAACCCTTTAATTTTATTTGAATATAAAAAATAAAACTTATTTATAGATAAGACACCGTAGTTAACTATGGTTTATTTGGCCACAATATAACGGTTCTTTTTTGGAGGGTGCCCAAAATATAAGGTATCATTACACCACCCGTAAAGTCATCAAAATATTTTCAACGAAATTTTTCAAAATGTCGTGAATAAATGTAATAAAACGTTTATCTGTTCCTGGTGCCGGCGCTGATTTATACTTCTTCGTAAAATAATGTCCTATAATGCCTCCCATGATGCCCGATTTACGAACGTAATAAAAATACAAACGTATTCATGGAGGTATAATCCGAATATTAAGTTTTTTGTTTCTTATGGGTCTAAGAGGTCAGAAACAATTTTATATCAAAAACTTAACATAAAATAAAATTACGAAAAAATTAGCAATGGGTCTGTGTAATATATACGAAAATTTTGGATTATATTTATGTTGTACATATTTCAATGTCAATAAACGGGAATGGGACAATTCTGCGCCAGGACAATCGGGCGCCGCATTGTAGAATGAAATACATAGACTTTCGCTACGATTTTATACAGAAAGTACACGAGAAATTTTAATCAGTTTCTATCTACTACTTAGAAGTTTTAATTCATTTTGCTCTTAATATAATGTCTTCATTACAGATTGAGAATAATCATGCCTGAGGCTTTATATAAAAATAAAACAACTCTCTTCTCATTAGGAGTTAAAAATATGCATAATTAAATAATTGTTTAGGTGTGTATATTTAAATTCTCATCAAGTATTAAATATAAATTTTTAAAATATATATAATAAAAATTCATGAAAGTCTATTAATTTCCAAATTTCTTTCGATTGGGTGGCGCCCAGTTGTTCCGGTGCCAAATCGTCCTAGACCCTAATAAACTTATGTAGGTATATATTACTCAGATGACAGTATTAGTCACAAAATTAATTTAAACAAAAATATACAGTGGTAATATTATATTAGTGAAATTTTGTACCACGGTTCGTCCACCTACTATGAATTGAATTTGAACACTTTTTATTTGTCTTTATTACCTAATTTTACTAAGTTTTTAAAACTTGATGTTCCATTGTTGAATGTCCTACGGTATTTCCAAATAGTTAAAGTTTCCAACACTAGATTATTACTTGCTGTTTTACTTAGATGTTATTTTATTCCGTGTCACTGTGAATTTACCGTCGTGAATGCGCGTAATATGGTCTGAAGATGCCGAAAAGCGAATCCTGGATCGCAAAAAATACTGAAATGTACGAGAGTTTGTGATACATAGAAATAAATGTAAATATTAACAGCAATCAAATATTAACTAAATATTTTTAAATCTTAATCGTTGCCGACTTATTATGATTTGTCCCTGCAGTAATAATATTATATAAACTCACCGTGTGACGAAACACGTATGATATTACTAAATAATATTAGTTACAGTATATTGTGAATCAATGGGGGGTTATCTTATCGTAAAGCAGGTGAGGTAGGTAGTTAATTTGTCAAGAAGTTCCAAAACTAATTTGACACATATTTTTCACAATTTGCTTGTAAAATATCAATCGAAGTATATACAAATCCTGACAACATAATTATTGCTGTATTCTTAACACTTACTGACAATAGATAAATTTATTATTCATAAGGGGTCCTCCAAATTAGAAAAATGGAACCGGGTAACCACATATGTTTAGAAAAAATATAATTATATTGCGTGATTCCTATGTGTTGACTCCTGCCATGAATTGTTGATATTCTTAAGTTAACGACCCTCCAAATTTTCGGTTCAATATGGTAATTTTATTAATAGTTAAATTTCACGACAAAAATGATATACGGCTAAAATTCCTTTTAAAATACCTAATTTTAGTGTTTGTTCCGCGAGATTGGAATGGATCGTTTAAAAAGTCATTAAATCTACCGCAATCGAAAATAAATAAAAACAAGTCAACATATTATCTAGGAATAAACATGTAATTATAAATACATGTATTAACCTCAAACGTTTTAGAACTAACATGAGATATAAAACCATTTTCACGGTGGCATTCTATTTTAAAAATTTCAGCAATATTGTTTTTTTGCGTATTTCGGTTGTGACATTGTGACATATAGTGTTAAGACAATATAAATATTTTGAATTCATGCATATTATTTATACTGTTAATGTGTTATAAAATAACTATTCACTAAAAACTACAATTATTGGTTCATGTCTGTTTAGTGGAAGCCAGCGGCAAACGTATTTTGAAAATAGCCGATATACTAGATTATTAATTGTTAAGTTAGTTTAAACTATCATTCTTGAATTCGTGAATTTTGCCGAAATCGACCATGAAAATTGCTGCTGTTCCCGCCTGGCTTCCAGTATACTAAGTAAACAGACTTGTACCAAAGTATACTGTCGATGTGGCAAATATGATAAAAATAAATAGAGGTTTAATAAAAAAACAAAACTGACCACGTAGGCAAGTAAGTATTTGCTTTTAATAAAATGTACACAGATTTTTGTGACAATTTGTCCTGAAATCATTCTATATAGATTTTTCTATCATATCTATCACATTTTATATAGATTTTTGTATTATTTAACAAATTAATTGTTTAAATATTGTGTCTGTATTCAGTAGGTAACGAGCATGAGGTAAATTTGCACGATTTTTTGATTATCGAACAATATAAGGTGACGCGAGCTTTCCCGCCAAAATGTCATGTCGGGCATGCGCAGTGCGCACTCAGAACTAGTCTGAGATGTAAACGGACATGGGTTGGCTGGACCACATTCCTAGAGCGGTCATGTATGGTAAGCCGGAGAGACGACAGATGCCTGCTATAAGGGTCCGGTCACAGACAAGGCGACACGATGCGATTTTAAGTGAATTAATCAGTTGATATTTTTGTTGGATATATATTAAAGAGACAATATCTAGCGATACTAACTACTGTTATCAATATATTTTTATTTAGGTAAAAAATGCCCACAGTGGCCGCGCGGCATAAGCGTTGGACCACCATGCCGTGGGTCCCAGGTTCGAATCCTGGGTCTGGCAAGTACACATATTATTTTTCAATATGTGTGTGAGTCAGGGTATGGACCTAATAGGTTGAGCAAGTAGCTGATATCCATCTCGTAAAAACAAAATCTGTTAATACAAACCTCTACTCTGTGGAGGCCCATATGATCCTATTAGGATCGGACATGGTCGAAAAAAAAATGAAAATGAAATTTTTCAAATATATTCTGGGTTAGTAAATCAACAGATTTTTTATAAGTAAATGGTGTTTAATTACTCTTCCAGCCTATACAATTCTGTGAATGAACATACAATGAAAAAAAACACCGTGTGTTTTTTTCAGACACGTAGTTCGAATCCACGATCTACCGTTCCGGGTTTACATGTAAATTGTACGTATTACATTTCACCGTAGCACAGTTAGCCGTGAGCTTTCTTATCGGAAATCACCGATGAAAAAAAAATACACGTTGTTCTATATTTGTAATGTAATTTAAACTGTCTTTCCCTTGTGTTTCGGTAGTTTTTATAACGTATTTTGTAAGTGTTTTATGTACATGTCGATTTACAAGAAGTCAGCCGGGAACCGCTAAATTCCATAGCCGATTTTGGAAAAAAATCAAGAATGAAAACCCAATCTAACCAAACCTAACTTAACAAATAATTTAGTATAACGGCTTTTTTCAAAAATTGTTTGCCACTGATTTCCTGTAAACCGACATGACTGTGTCGCTACATTTCAAAATCAGCCAAGTCCACCTTTAGGTATTTTTTTCTTTTTTATGAATTGCTGAAGAACTACTGCTTTCTAACATTTCTGCATTATCAAAATGTGGAATTTATTAATTTTAAATATTCTATACTCGAAATGATATAAACTTTCACCCTTGTGACTGTGTATTTGAGAAAACAAAAAGCTGTTTTTCTCCTATTCATCTATTATGGACTTGACTGATTTTGAAATCTAGCGACACGTGTAACTAAAACACTTACAAAACACGTGTGAATCGATGAAAGTTGGGTAGAATATTACCGAGTGTATGCGGCGTATACGTGGAATGTAATATCTTAATTTTGACAACTGTTATCAACAAGTTACTTATCCGAATGTAATCTCCAATAGTTTCCATTAGCATCGATATTATACTTAATTTAAAATAATTACCAGTCAGTGTTATTGTTCTATGAAATAATTGCATGCCGTCGCATGATATCGTTATATTCAAACCGCGTCTTTTTATCAACACAAACTTGAAGTGACAAACAAACTGAAGGCTTCTGTCACACGATGGCGCTCAAGTTTTTGTGTACTAAATCCAAAACCAACTTCACAGCCGCGTCGTTTATTGAATAGGTGTTAATGACTTCATGGGAACGGCTCGCCGGATTGTGTCCATCGGATTATAATTTATTACGTACTACAAAAACTGATGGAGGAATTTAAGGAAAGATACTCGTACAATGTGATAAATATTTTAGATACTTCTACATTATTTATCAACAGCCAGTTTTTCGAAAACTAAATTTAGAAATATTTTCTTGATCATAATGTAAAATGTAAATGAAGTGAGATAATAATTGATTAGAATAAATTGGCACTCTATTACTGAGTGATTATACAATTCATCACACTTTGCCGCCAAAAGCACTACGAGTTCTTCTATATAAATTGTTAAAACCAGATGACATAGGTATTATTTAAAAGTATAAATGAATCACTATCTTACTTTGCCAAGTATTTTTAAAATCATCTATTTATGATCGTTTTTAAACAAAGACATTATTGTAAAAGTCTGTTTACTAGACGCCCACGGTGGACCATAACGCCTAGGGTCCCAGGTTCGAATCCTGGGGCTGGCAAGTACACATATTGTTTTTCAATTTGTGTGTGTCAGGGTATGGACCTAATAGGTTGAGCAAGTGGCTGACATCCATTTCTCGTAAAAAACAAAATCTGTTAATACAAACCTCTACTCTGTGGAGGCCCATATGATCCTATTAGGATCGGATTCAGGGTCCATTGTTAACTTTGAATATTTTGAGATTAACTCAAGTATATTAATTTGTCATTTGATCCATTTTACAACGTTTTTATTAGCTCGTATTCTTGTTTGTCCGGAGGTTGTTTGTACAGTACAAATCTTGCAATCGATTTTTTACTAACTTCCCGACTAGCTATACATTTGAAATTTTTAGAACATATCAGAATACGATGCCAATAAATTCTACCATTCAGCCATCTTTAAGCAGAATTGAATTCATTTTCAGTTATTTCTGTTTTGTATGAAAAATTATTTCGTAAGAAATCCGTAATCCAATCCAATATTATTGGTTGCTAAGTGGGTGGTCCTACCAACTAAATTATTCATATTATATACGTGCGTTACGATGGAAATCAAAATGACATTTCAGTATTCTATATTTGTTTGTTTTTTATTTACTTTACTTCATATCAAGTACAAGTTTGAGCATATTGAGCATAATAATTGAACAGAAAATTTAAAAACGTTGTATATAAAAAGTTCTTTTTATCTTGTAATTATTTAAAATAATGGCATAACCGCAAAGTAGATGTTTTTAATTTGCGCACAGTAAAGTTGTCTACTGCGGTCAATATTCCGTAAACCTACTAATGACTATGTTTTACTAGAATATCAGCGTCAATTATTGGAAGTAATTAATATAATAGATTAATTAATATTTTCTGACTAAAATAAAATAGGACACGATTATTCTGAATTTTCATCGAATACAATAAGAAGATTTACTTTTACTATATTATGTATGATATTACTGGAAATAAAGACAATTATGATTTAATTGTCTATTGGTAAGCAGTAGATGTTATATTACCGTTAAATAATTTTGAGAATTCAGCCAAATTAACTTAAACAATAAAAGAAAAATAATACATATATATCGCTTTTCAGTACTCTTAATCGGAAAAGCGATTCGTTTGTTATTATGTCAAGTGGAAAATTGTCCAATAGCTTATCTTTGAGTTAATATACAATAAATCGTTCAATAATAATTACAGACACGACTATAAATTTTCGTTTCATTGGAATCGTAATCTGTGGAACTAATTTATATTTATAATATTATTATTTTTGTATTTCCAGAACACTTTTACATATATATAAAGAAAGCATAAAGAAAATCATGCAAATATAACTGTATGGGAAAGAAAAACTTTATAATAATATAATGAATATTATAATATTATATCATATGATTTTAAATTACCATTTTTACTTCTTCTAGTTGCTGTTTTAGCTCAATAATAATTGCAGATGAAATTGGTTGGACTCTCAGAAGGTAGTTGTGTATAATATGTAATGTTCTTATTAAATTTGTCGCTAAGAAAGATGCAATTGAAGTATGTCACGTGATAAAAAGGGTTTCTTGCTATTCAACCACGTATTGTTGCTAATCTAAATTATCCGATATAACGCAAACCACGACGCTCATTTTGAGTTTTTAATTGATTCAAAATTATTTTTTTTTCTCGAGAAAATTTTAAAAGTTTTGTTTAGTATCAAGACCGAGGGCTTTTTTAGTAGGTACTTTCGGACAAATATTTTTTTAACCCAAGAATTTGAAAAAATTGCGTACAGAATTAAAGTCGATAGTTTTCTTAAGGTCTTTCGGCCGATGTACTGACGAAATCTCAATTACTTCATTGATGATTTCTCGAGAAATGAAAATCTTGAAATTTCTCGAGATTCGACATTTAGTCTTTTCTCGAGAATTGTCGATCACAAATTACGATACACGTATAGAACTGATACCTACACTGCCCCCATAAGCAAACAGGCAGCTATTTGCCAAAGTCACATTTTGAGATAATGAGACATTAACGTTTTTTCAACTTTTCTTAATATTTTTTTTAAATAATGTGGGATAAGCAAAAACCAGTATATTTTCAATCGATGCTGTGTTTTTGCTTATGAAATTCGTTATAATGTCTTTTTGTTTAGAATAACTACCGTTTTTGTGAAAAAAAACAAACAATATGTCGATTATTATACTGAAATAAATTTTATACCGCTTTTGACTTTATGTCAAATGGTTCAGAATTCCACGTAGAGCATTATCTGTACACTAACTCAATTTGTATTTTTTCTCGAAAGGCTGCCTTTTTCCTTATAAGGGCAGTATATACATAAGCCAAAACAGCGGAATTCCATGATGCATTCATATATTCAAATTTTATTTTATAAATGGATGCCACAACATGAACATAGCGAACGTAAAGTAAGAAATAAACCTTATTTCCAAATTAAGTTCACCTAATAGTGACCCACTTAATATATCGTAAGGTTTAATGTTTATTTCTTTGTAAAGAAGTACCCATTTACATGCAAAATAAATATGTCATTATAATAGTATAGTTAAGCAAAAACAAAATGGTTAAAAGATGTTCGTTTCGAACAACAGGTATCCTTTGTGATCCGTTGTATACTATACACTTGTACAAACAAACGTTTATATAAACAAGTGGTCGGTGGCCGAAGAATTTTACCAGGGCCTGAATTGGCAGGGACCGGAAGAGAAACAGGGGGAAGCAAGGAAAAAGGAAGTCTCCGACTCATCTTTTTGTCTGTTCTTATTTTCTCACCACCCTCTTAAACCCATACTCCTTGACGCCGGGGAAGAGATTTTCTAAGATGTTGACTCAAAGACCTTACCGCCGAGAGTCTTGAGTACTCTTTGGCAGATGTGGATTTAGAAACTTTACGGCCACTGCGGAAAAAGATAAAATTTTGTATTGGTGCAATAAAGGGTTCATTGCAGTGATTCTTTTATATGGAAGATTTTATTCAACTGAAAATACTAAAACTATTTCCATTTATGAAGTTAAGGTACGACACTTTTAAATTAACTTGTAAGTAAATATATCAATGATAATTACAAGATAAAAAGAACTTTTTATATACCACGTTTTTAAATTTTCTGTTGAATCATATAAACTTGACAATTCTATGTATTAATAATTTAGGATAAATAAGGCAATTGTCAACAAATCATTTTTTTTTGCTATTTTGCAACAAACAAACAAATATAGAATACTGAAATGTCATTTTGATTTCCATAGTAACGCACGTATATATTAATGATTTAGTTGCTAGGACCACTCCCTTAGTGGATTGGATTACGGATTTCTTCCGAAATAACTTTTCATGCAAAACAGAATTAACTGAAAAGGAATTCAATTCTATTTAAATATGGCTAAAAGAATGCATTGGCATCGTGTTCTGATATATTCTAAAAGTTTCGAATGTCTAGCTAGTCGGGAAGTTAGTTAAAAATCGATTGCAAGATTTGTACTGGATAAACAACCACCGGACAAACGAGAATACGAGCTAAGAAAAATGTGGTAATAATAAAATATTGCATATTTCTGTTCTAAAATAGAGTATAATTAGGAGGTATTTCTATTGACATACTATTATATCAACTATAATGTTTTTCAGAATACGTGAGACATTGACGAAAATTTGCAAGAAAATATAGGCAGAGTTCATTTTGTTTGTAGGTACAATCCTGATATATTAATTGTTCTAACTGTAGACGATTCATCAGAATAGAATAATACTGAAGTTTGAAAATCGAATGTTTATTATAAGGTTGTTTTTATTATTTTTTCAGTGACATTCAACAGTATTTGACTGTTCATACGACATAATAAAAGTGGTACCTTGACTACCAGACTAAACATGTATAGGAGATGGTATCATTTTATTATTCACACACTTCACTATTATCACCTGTATCTGTCAAAAATACCAACCATTTCACTAAATCTGTCAATTCTATAAATTATCAAATTTATACATATTGACAAGATGGACATGTGTCAGAATTAAAGTATTCAAATTATAATACAAATGCATAACGATTGCAAACGACAGGTCGGATTAATTTGTATACATACTAAAATGAACTGTACTGAAAATACGTATGCCATATGCCAGTGGCGAGGGGTGGAAGGAGGTAAGCTGTTAAGATTCGACATAAATAGTGCACACTAAACTTTGCCAGTCATACTTATTTTGTCTTTGTTGAATTAAGAATACATAATATTACAGATAGTGTTGCTTAGTTTGGTACTGTTCGGTTATACGGAATACAGCATTTTGAAAATAGCCGATAAACTGGATTATTTTTTAGGTTAACCTAACCAAACCTAACCTAACCTAAACTAACCCAAACTAACAAATAATCCAGTATATCGGGTATTTTCAAAATGCGTTTTCCGCTGTATTCCGTATAACCGAACAGTACCCTTAGTTTTTTTAAATTTATTAAGTCCTGCTTAAATGCAAAACTATAATCGATAAAAAATATTCTTCTATCTATAAAATATCTAAAGTTATGTATGTCTTAACTCCAGATTATTAAACTTCTCGGTTCTTAGCCGGACACGGTGGTTTTGTTTCCAAGCTCTGTCAGCTTGGCCTAATAGAATCTCCGACTTGCATATGTGTCGAATTGCAGGATGCCGATCACATCCTCTGGGAGTGTTCCCATATGTCGGTTGAAAGAGAAGAGCTTCTCAAGTTGTTCCGACCCTCAGTTGGACTGGTCGGCCATTGCGACTTGGTATCTACGAGGGAAAATTTCTCAGTTTTTAAAAAGTTTGCGGCATTTTACGGCGAGCCAGAAGGTCTTTTCTCATCGAGAATTGACTGTAATACATTATATGGAAGTATGGACGCATACTCTAGTGCACGCCAAACAAGGTCTTGGGAAGTTGCTCTTGGGACACTCTCGGCACAAATTTGAGGAGCACCTATCGTTCGTTACGCCTGCATAACGGGTGTGGAGACGTGGCGGGTGGTGGAGGGAAAAGCAAGTATGGCTTAATGGCATAATTTTACATATTTTATAAATAAACAAATATTTTTTTACTGTTATCAAATATGGCTTGGATCAGGCAGGGTTTAATTGAATTTTAAAAACTAATAAACTGTATCTACACATTGTTGTTTTAGTTCCATGAAAATAAATATGTTTGACTGAAAAAGTTTAGTGGGCAGAGCCTACCTCTACCCTTCGCACTGCCATACGTAAATAATATTAAATCTTCAAAAAGCAATTAATTGCTGTGGCTATAAACAAGATGAAGGGTGTGCCAATTATAGTTTAGCATGGCTACTTATTCACGCACACGTTAAACGTGGAGATATTTCGTCAGCTATATTAAAAGACAAACTTTATAAAATGCTCTTCAGTTAATGTGAAATAATTTTATTATAACTGTACTCACATGGACTTGATATATATATTCACTGTCAGATTTAAATAACAGTCTAATAAAAATATTATTAAGTATATAATGGTGTTTATATTTACCACGAGAATATAATTCCATTGTATATGTTTAACAAAGCCAGTCTATTTCAAGATATGGTATACAGGTGAATAAAGCCAACAACAATCAAAAACAAAACACGACGTATTGTATAACATCAATTAAAATAAAGAGGGCGTAATTAATCCTAAATTTAGCTCTGAATATCAGAAGATGAAATGGGATTTCCCGAGCAGCGGGGCGTCGCGACGTTTCGGCAAGTGGAAAACGGCGCGTGTTTTGTTAGGTGTCAAAAACAGCGTTTTTATTTGAGTCCATACAGCCTAAACGGCGTCTACAGGTGATTCTCAAAATAAGAGCACATTAGAGGTGAGTTGAAAATACTGTCACCAGTTTGTGTACTCAAGTCTCGGCATGCAACTACGTATGTCGAGCCGTGATACACAGTCATTGGTGCCATTGCTCTCTCTTTCTCTTCAGTTGTAAAGTTGGTATAGTGAAGGACAGAAATGATGCCAAGTTCGTTACATAATAATGTAATAATATGGAGTTAGTTTTAGTTCCAGTTGAGTATGAGACTGATATGACGTATTTATGCGTCTATCTGGTTTCGTCACGTCGAGTTTCTCGATTTTTTAATATTATAATTGGAACTTATAAACTGAATTCAAATTTTAAGCGTGATTGCGTAAATGGATAATAATTTGTCTAAAAAGCACTGACACAGCTTTGCACGCCAAACGCTCTATATAATATCCCAAATACTAGTAAGTATTTTTTAACAAGTTTCGATACTAAGTATTTTTTTATACTGGTAGTAAGTACAGTATTCTCATATTTTAGTGATGAGTTCTTAAACCCGAAAGTTTTTATTATTTAGTATGTTTTATATATGTTTCACTAATACCGGTATTCAATAAGAAATACCGAAACACCAGTATTGGTATTTTCATTCGGTATTGCAATCTCTTGTTGAACCCCGTAGATTCTATGGTGGCTGTTGTCCCTTTCTCACCAGCGATGGGATAAAAGTAAGAGATAAGAGATTGAAAATTAATAATAAATAATTACAAGATAAAAAGAACTTTTTATATACAACGTTTTTAAATTTTCTGTTGAATCGTATAATCTTGACTTGACTAGCTTAAACGATCAAAAAAAATTGTAGGTACTTAATAGAAATAATACTGAAATGTCTTTTGACATTTCATATTGATTTCCATAGTAACGCACGTATATATATGAATAATTTAGTTGCTAGGACCCCAGACCCCTAGCAACCAATAATAGTGGATTGGATTACGGATTTATTCCGAAATAACTTTTCATACAAAACAGAATTAACTGAAAATGAATTCAATTCTACTTAAAGATGGCTTGCTAGGACCCCAGACCCCTAGCAACCAATAATAGTGGATTGGATTACGGATTTATTCCGAAATAACTTTTCATACAAAACAGAATTAACTGAAAATGAATTCAATTCTACTTAAAGATGGCTAAAAGTATTTAAAAATGCATTGGCATCGTTTTCTGATATGTTCTAAAAGTTTCAAATGTCTAGCTAGTCGGGAAGCTAGTTAAAAATCGATTGCAAGATTTGTACTAGATAAACAAACACTGGACAAATAAGAATACAACCTAATAGAAACGTTGTAAAAAAGGCACTGGATGTAACATATATAATCATATTATTTTTTAATACCAAATAAACATCAAAATGTCCTGAGTTGTAAGTATATTATACGATTGAGAAACACAGTGATGTCTCAGGACGACTTATACACTTCCACGAAACAGTGTGTAAGTTAACTAAGTGCTTATTTATTTTATAAAAATATACGAAAATTGTCTGCGACTGAGATTTTGTTTGTGATGTACGGAATTTAAATTTCAGACCTTCTCAAGGTCATCTACGAACACGCATACGTTAAATGTTTTAAAAATATGTACAAAATTTGTGAAGACGACAATATTTTGTAAAACGTAAATGCCGCTACTAGAGTACAAATTTAAATAGATAATATAAAAACAGTAGACAACTTTATTTTAGTATATTAGTTACAATATATTACGTTGCAATATTTCTATATAATCTGTAATATAATTTACAAAATGCTCGGTTTCCATCCACGTAAAAGGTTTTTTATGGTTGTACAATACAATTTTACAATATTATTATTGTTGAATGATAATAATTCAGCTTACCTAGTATTTTACAACGTTTTTTGTTTGTCCGGTGGTTGTTTGTCCAGTACAAATCTTGCAATCGATTTTTTACTAACTAGACTAGCTAGACATTTGAAACTTTTAGAATATATCATAATACGATGCCAACGCATTCTTTTAATACTTTTAGCCATCTTTAAGTAGAATTGAATTCATTTTCAGTTAATTTTGTTTTGTATGAAAAGTCATTTCGGAAGAAATCCGTAATCCAATCCACTATTATTGGTTGCTAAGTAGGTGGTCCTAGCAACTAAATTATTAATATATACGTGCGTTACTATGGAAATCAAAATGACATTTCAGTATTCTATATTTGTTTGTTTTTTATTTACTTCATATCAAGTACAAGTTTTAGCATATTGAGCATAATAATTGAACAGAAAATTTAAAAACGTTGTATATAATAAGTTCTTTTTATCTTGTAATTATTTTAAATAATGGAATAACCATAAAGTAGATGTTTTTAATTTGCGAACAGTAAAGTTGTCTACTGTGGTCAATATTCCGTGAACCTACTAATGGCTATGTTTTACTAGAATAACAGCGTCAATTATTGGAAGTAATTATTAATATAATAGATTAATTAATATTTTCTGACTAAAATAAAATAGGACACGATTATTCTGAATTTTCATCGGAAACAATAAGAAGATTTACTTTTACTATATTATTTATGATAATACTGGAAATAAAGACAATTATGATTTAATTGTCTATTGGTAAGCAGTAGCTTTAGCATTAGCCATCTTTAAGTAGAATTGAATTCCTTTTCAGTTAATTCTGTTTTGTATGAAAAGTTATTTCGGAAGAAATCCGTAATCCAATCCACTATTATTGGTTACTAAGGGGGTGGTTCTAGCAACTAAATTATAAATATATACGAGTGTTACTATGGAAATCAAAATGACATTTCAGTATTTTGTACTTGTTTGTTGCAAAATAGCAAAAAAATGATTTATTGACAATTGCCTTATTTGTCCTAAATTATTAATACATAGAATTGTCAAGTTTATATGATTCAAAAGAAAATTTAAAAACGAATTCCCGTCGGTAAAAAACTGTTGAGAAATCTTTTTCGGAAGGAGTCGAACAACAACGATATCAGATTGTAGAGCCAATGATTGGTTTTGGTACATTTACATTTATTTATAATTCCCGAAGACGCCAAAAGGCTAAAACTTGGATCGCGAATATATAACAAAATAGAAGTAAATCTCTTAAAAATAATTTCGGGTAAAAATAATGGTGTAAGTACATAACTGTATGATTCTGTATAAGCATAAGGTAGTGTCTCTTCACTTCCATATTTATAATAAATTAATATACTTACCTATTGTGTTTATATGAATGACTTACAAAAATAGGGTCTACTGGTAATTTTTTATAAGGGTGTTTTTATTTTATGTTTTGAAATACACTGCCAATTAAAGCATCTGGTTGGACCAATTATGGTCGCCCTCATCCCTATATTACCCTCCTACCTCAAACCTTCATTATTGTCACAATTTCAGACGCAACTGAGTTACGGGTCATCGGTTGACGGTGATTGAATATCAATTAGTTACCTCAAGACAACGGGCGCGCATAGGACTGTTACATGTTACCGTCGCGAGTATTTCAAAGCGCATACAGATTGATTCACAAGTCAAGTGCCGACCACGGGCGTGTACAGTCGTTGAAACCATAATTATATTCGAGTCTCCATGCAAATTCTGTTAATCAAATTACATCTGTCCGTGTTACTGGTACAGGGTGTCTCCTCATTTACAATAAACTCAAGGGTACCATGCAAGCGCCTACTAGGACGTGATGGCATGCACCTGAGACTAGCTTCAGCCAGATATCTGAACATCAATAAGGTTAGTGCCTGGACTAACTACCATATGATCGCACTCCAAGCATCCACATCCACCATCACAATCATTCTGCCACCAAAATTTACAGTCCACTATTAAAATCACAGCCAGCATATTCATTGTATGACATATGTCTTTCAATGCATAAATTGTTATAAAAAATACTGCACTGAATACAAAATCACAAAATATTATATTGAATATATTATTCCGTCTTGATCTACAGAATATGATATATCGGTGAAACAAAAATATACAAGAAACTATATCAGTCAAAAAGTAGGTACATTTGAAAAGAACATGCAATTTATATTTTTTGAATAAATTCTCCATTCATTCGAATACAAGAGAAGTGAGACGTACATTGGAATCATATCATTCTTTTTTCAAAATATATTTTTTCTTTTGTTTTTACTCATATTCACAAAGAAGACGTACGTGTGTAATAATTTACAAAAGTCGAGTTCTATCAACTCTGGATAACTTTGACTAAATTTTTTCTCTACTAATGAAACCCAAGTTTTTTTGAGATTCTATTGACTCGATAATATTAAAAGTTTAATAGTATTTATTTTTAAATATGATTTTGAACACATGCTTGTCATTTGCCGGGAGAGATCTCTTAGCATTGGGCCATCGATTTAACTGTTTAACCCTGCAGATATTACTACTGGGTCTGTCTATTCTATACACAAGGCGAATATCGACGGTAGTTTATCATATGCATGTATTGAGGTGCTTAATTGTTACGATAAGTTAGCCATCTAAACTGTCAAAAAGTGCTATGTTTTAACAGCTCCCCTCGTGGCTGGGTTAACTTTTAGAGCGAGATAGACAGTTTTGACAGACGCCGATAGCCGCCTTGTGTATATATTAGACCCACTGAAGCGTTTCTTAATTCACGTTTTTAATTTAAATTACATTATTACCTGGACTCATAGATAGCGTCAGGATTATTCAAAATTTTTGAGTACTAAGAATGGCATTCTTAAATCGTGTGTAAGTATATATTAGTATTTAATAAAAAACAATTAAATTAATTACAACTTATATTTTTTAATAGAATTCCGTTTTCTGGTAATATTTGGCTATATATAAGGCACGTAAATACATACGTCATTTAAAAAACAAAAATGTTTAAAACAGAATTTTGAAAATGAAACCATATACATTACTATGCGTAATATTTTCATATTTTCCAGTAAAACCATTTCCGTTCATGTGATTATATACTATATTAAACGTATACAGGGTATTTTCCGATATAATAATATGTTTCTTTTTATGTAAGGCTTCCAAATTCAAAACGCTTAATTCCGATATGCACCAATTTTACGCAAGATTAAAAAAAAACAAAAGAAGGTCATAAACACTGTCACTTACATACTATCCACTCATTTTAAGAGCTTTTTTACATGGTCTTAGTACTAATCATTAGTACTTGAAAATATTTCTATTAAGCTACGAAGTCTCAGCAAAGGCCTATTTAACTGTAAATGTAAATAAGATAAATGATTAAAAAAACAAAAGGTACATATTATTCATACTATGGGTAAGTACGTAATGTTGCAAGTTAGCTTTAAAAATCTGGTATTATAATAATAATTATATACTTGTAGTTTACTTTGTCTCAAAAATATTTGAAAACACAAAAAGCTTTGATGTTTGGTTAATCTATAAACATCTTAAGATTAAATGATAATTGGTAATTATGACCTTAAAGTACACTTGCATTTTTTACATGGTTATTAAAATAAATATTTGCTTTGAGCAAAATATTTTTAAAGCTGATAATTTATTACATTTAAATAAACTAAATATGTTTATAGGGAAATAATGGTCAAAAGAGCTGCCGATACTTGAGTGTGGCCACCACTAAAAATGAAATCATATGTATAGTATCAAAGACATAGTATGAACCCTCATCTTTCACAAGTTTTATCATGTAGTATAGTATTTCGTCGGAAAAACATCAAAGGCTAAACTGTATCTTTATTCATTGAAAAATCTCTATTGGACCCTAGCGCACTTGGTTTCTTACCATAAAATATATGAAATAAAGATTGAGGGATATGGCAACTCTGTTTCTTATAATACAATGATATAAATTATTTACTAATATGATTTCTACCATCTTATATTTTTAAATACATAAAAATTGAGACGCCACATGATACGTCTGGGGTTGATGCTGTGATTAAAGATTAAATGGGTATATTTTTTAATCCCATAAGTAATATGGAAATAACCAAATTCGTAATTATATTTAAAATGATCCACCAGATAAAGCACGCCACTAGAGTGTTAGTCTTTATCTGTCAAATTTCCAGGAATACACACTGTCTAATTTTTACACAAGCTTTAAAATGTGTGTCGGAGCCAGTGTGCCTCAACTACAATTTTGCCGATAATTAATTAAGTATACCAAGATGTATACTTAAATTATCACATGTTGTTGGATTTCTTCATAACATATCTTATAGCGCCAGTAGATATGCATGGATTTGTTAGCAGCAATAGTGTATGTTTTAAACTATCGCGATAATAACTATTTAAGCATAAAAGTGCTGACTGTCTAGCAAATCTCATTCTTCAAGCGAAAGCGATACGTGATGTTGTAATTTTATGGTACTATTTGACAGGTCGTGAAAATCAGTTAACCTCAAACTGTGTTGTTTGTTTTTTTTTACCAGCAGGTTCGCCACTATCGTTCTATTGCACAGGATTAGATATCACACAGTCCAATTGTGGCATGAAAATTCAGAAGCTTTTTAACTTTTTTAATCAATGCATGCAATCTTGCAATTTGCACGATAATACGTGTTCACGCGTGTACTTTTTGTTATGGCCACGATAATGCGTACTACCTAGATTCCCCCCACCTCCCTTCATGTATGTACAGCCGTGGATATGCACGGCCGCCTTCCATGACGCTATAAACGTGTCTGAAAGAAGTTACTTTAAGTGCTCATTCTGTCACGAGACGGAGCCGCACGCTACTGATGCTGCAACCATGCACCGTACCCATTGTTTAAAGAAGAAGTTTAGAAAGAAAAAAAAGCGATAATACGTACTATCAGTAAATCCATGCACGTGTAAGCAAGGTATAACGCATGAAGCCAGTAGCTTAATTATTAAGTCTTTGGGTGCTAAAGATGCGCTAGGCGCGTAACCATTAGTTGGCCATTATATATAATTAGCATGATATTTAAATGTGGTAATAAATTAGTAATTATCTGGTCAGCACTGAATTCGAAAGCACTCATCTGGTATATGCTAAATATGGGATCAAATGCCACTCAGTCAAAGACTTTTTATGCTTTTATTTCATTGTTATGTTTTAACGAAGGTTCTTTCATTTATAAATCATGTGTATTAAATATGTATGTTATATCTTAAAATTGAGTCTTGAAAAAAATATTAATATAAAAAATAATTAGCTTTTGATTATTAATCGATTCAGTAGATTGGTTAATGACATAAATGCGCATAGCTATAAATCACAAAACTAAGGACGATGACATTATTATAATATATGGTGGATAGCCATGCCTAGCTACAGATCTGGCATGGCACGAGGCTCAGGACGTGGTGCTGAATCAAAGAAAACGGTCGGAACCTGTCTTTGCCGTATGCTCTGAAGATAATAATATAAGGTAAAAAAAGCAAGTAAAACATTGTCAGATGATGATAAAAACTACATTTAAACAATACCTCACAAGTGCTTTGTCATTTTTTCAATCGTATCTCTAGCCCCTAATATTTCGCAAGAATTGTAACCTTATATTTTGGGTTTCGGGCGACCCTAAAGATTTTTCGAAACTCGGAAGCATTTTTCCCTTCCTGTAACATTTTCTTTTTTGAGATCAAAGGTACGAATCTATTTCGTAGCAAAAAAAAAACATAATACCAAGTATACGTAGTGAAAATGTTTGCAAACAAAAACCAATATTTCTCACGAAAATGCGTGTCAAATTACCGCGTAGATCAAGAATGTGTATGGAAAATTTTCCGACTGAATATTTTAAACGTACACATTCAAACAATTCAAATCTTTTGGTGACCAGAGTGAAACTAGAATTTTTACGTAAATTTATAGTATTTTTTGTTATTTGTTTATTCATATTGTTTTATCAGAATTGGATCTAATTAAGGTATCTATTTGAAAATTTTAATAAATCGGGTTTCACCTATTGGCACTTTCAGATACAATCCATGTTCAGTAATGGTAAATATATTACTGACATAGGTTAAAGTTACCAACATAATTTATCTTATTAAAAATGGTAAAAATACTATATTACAAAACAAAGAATTATACAGACTTCCAGACTCTTTGTATGTCCAACTGGCGTTTCAGAGCATGAGTTAAAAGGTGGAGAAAAATTTTAGAGGCAGCCAGTTACCTCACACGGGGTTGTAGTGCCATTTATAATAATAAAAACGTATGTATGTATTATAATAACAGTCTTTCTAGTGAGTTTGGAATCCGCACGGGCATGGCGGAGTAGTCTGCATTCATTCAACTTAGAGTCACTTGAAGTCAACGCTGTATTATGTGCACATGCGTGCTATTTGTGAGAAATTACATCTCACTCTTTCTAGATTGAAAGGTCATGATCTTTTAATATCGAATTTTAGGGGTACACTGAAACGTCAGCATTACAAACAATATAGTTCATAAGCTAATATGTCACTGGTGATGGTTATTTGACTGTCTCGTTGTAGAGGGATGGGACCACGGTAGGATGGCCAGGATGATAAATGATGAGTCGTCAGGAGGAGAGATGAGAAGTTGTGATTTGGTAGTTGCTCCGATAGATGAATGAGTGAGTTTTTATTGCAGAAGTAAACATTCGGTACAATAGTACGTTACAATACTTATGATATTGTTCCGAGGTCCGAGTCTCGGTAGAGTGAGATGCTGTGCGGAGCGATACAGAGACTGAGATACTACCATACCGGAAAGTTATAATCGAGTGACATTTTTAATCAATTGTGATCCGCTATTTATCGACGTACTCACACTTAAAAATAATACCTTGAAGAGAATATTTAGGAAATAATTGTTATAATTGAGTCAGCTATTTTATATCGAGTTTGCGCTCATTGGATTGGCGCTGACTATGTAGAAAAACGGATATTGCGGAAATTATAATTGCAGTTAGATATTTACTGAGTTTGCAATAATTGGACACTACGGGAAATGGATATCAAGGAATTCGTAATTGTTTATTTAATATCAACGATCAATATGCTGATACGGCTTGAGTTGTTTATTGCCATAGGTATAATATGTATGAAGAGACTATCCACGTGTCTTGGACATCTCTCATAGCGAGATGCAAAGGATGAAGTGTTGTATCGAGGGGCGTGGTCCGAATTTGTGCTTGTCCTATTTTCAGATTCGATTCTGGATCATGATTCGGTAAATCAAATAAGTAAGTACATACATTTGTTTAATTTTCTGAAATATAGAATGTTTTCAATTGACAATATAACGTACTAAACTAGGGGAGTTAAGCTAAAGAAGGCGTCCATTCAGGCACTCCAATCTTTTGCGAATTGGCAGGATGCGGCCGTTAGGCATTAAAAAGATCGCACGAAAAGGCATCAAAACGAAGCGAAGTGACCATTTACCTAAATATGCCCCATTAAGGAAGCTAATTCAATTGTTTCGATCTACGGTGTTTACTTTTATTTTTACTTTTACTGTATCGAGTAACGAACTGTGCCCAACGAGCGAGAGAAAAGATTTCGGCTGAGAATGAAAGTTGCCGCTTTGCAGTCACAGTACAGATAAAGGTGGTATCATTTTTAAATTTAACACGGCTCAATGAATAAAATTATTTCAATCTATGCAGTTTATTTTTATTAAATAAATAAAATAACAGAATTATACGACAATTTAAAATGAAAGATAAAACTATGTATACCTACTGTGACCAACAAGACAGTAAGCCGGCTCGCACATCAAAACTCGTCCATCTGCAACGTGTCGAATACGTCGATGTAACGTCTTCGTTATTCACAGAACACACGTTGCCAAATAGAGCTCCGCACATTGGTGGAATGCGACTTTTTAGTTTGAAAAAAAAATCTAGTGCTGCTAGCAACAAAACGAATGCGTCTCGGGCTGGAAGTCGAAGCCGCCAGAACGCATACGCACAGTTACGAGTTGGTCCTTCCTATACCGGCTTGCTGGTCGCCGCATCCCAATTATATCCACGTTTCGAGCTTATGTGTGCGATTTAAATACGCAACATCGGAGTGCCGTTCCTAGAAAGTTTGCTTTATGGCTGTGCGGCAGACGAGGCAAGTTTAGATATGAGAGCCGGCTCCATGATATGAACTGATGTAGGTACTTAATGTTACCTAAACTAAACTGAAGATTTCGAAAAATAAATTGGGGGATTTTAATGGAATATAAGAAAATTTAAATCAATTAGAATTTAAATTCAAATTCCATCTGCTACACTTTGTCGTGAGTATCAATTATTATGTTTGTCAAATTATTAACCTCAAATACTAAAAAATATACATATACTATCGACCAGTATCGAAGGGTGGAGGTAGGCTGTGATGATTCGACATACATAGTGCATACTAAACATTGTCAGTGATACTTATTTGTTTTCATTGAACTAAGAATACAATTTGCAGATGGTACTGGTTAGTTTTTTAAAGTTCAAATAAACTCGACAAAAATAGTATCTACACACTTATTTTTTGTTTTCGATGAATTAAGAATATATTATATTACAGATGGTGTTAGTTAGTTTTTTTCAAAATTCATTAAGCCCTGCCGGAACCGAACCATAATCGATAAAAAAATATTCTTCTATCCGTAAAATATCTAAAATAATCTATGGTTTGATGGCATTATTTTAGACATTTTAAAGATAAACTTGATATTTATGTAGAATAGCTTGGATTAGTCAGGGCTTAATTGAATTTTAAAAACCAACAAGCACTATCGGCACATTGTATTCTTAATTGAATGAAAACAAATACATTTAACTAACAAAGTTTAAAGTATGCACTATTTATAGGTTGCATGTAAATTGTACGTAACACATTTCACCGTAGCACAATTCGCCGTGAGTTTTTTTATTGGAAAGAGATGACCGTATATTATACGGTCTTCAATTTTATTAGATTAAAAATGAACATTAATTCAATTTTCATTGCTGTTTTTGGCAAAATTCATTAATTCAAGAATAAAAACCTAACCGAATCTAACTTCACCTAACCAAACCTCACAAATAATTCAGTATATCGGCAATTTTAAAATTTTGTTTTCTGCTGGCTTCCTGTAGGTAAAGTGTAAACTGACAAGAACCGTATTTTATGTAGACATGAATTTTATGTCAGTACTATTCGACCCAAAGAGGTTGGACGGTCTTAATATACGGTCATATTATATTTCCGATACAAAATTTCACAGTGAAGTGTGATAGGGCGAACTTCATACGTACAAGTTTCCGGACACGCATTCATGTTGGATCTTAACAGCTCCAACCTTCGTAACTGCTATCAACTGTAATCTGAATGAATAAATCTGACCTTTTCTCCCTTTGTATTAGGTATGTATAAAATAAACGTTTAAAAACCCCACTTTAATAATTGTATCCATCGCTGTAATCGATACAATACTTACTATGTATGTAAAAAAAGTCCTTATTTTGTATAACAGTCTATAAAATAAGCCGTTTTGTACTAACAAAAAAGCTCGGTTTAACCTTTTAGCAGGTTCCAAAGTAATAAATGCTATCTTAATGATCAATTAACAAAAAATAGCTTTGCGAATCGTACAATCAAGCGCGAGCTTTGTCAACCGTACTGGGAATTACATTGGAATATTAGAAAGCCTCTCCTAAAAGGTTAATTTGCCTATCGTGGTAATAAATACTTACACCATGAATAAAATAAATTATATATTTTGAATTGGGAAAAATACGTTTCGGCAATAATTAAGCTAATGCCAATGTTGGTACCTATATTGCTATATTAGCTACAAAGTTAAATGTAATTTTAATATACCTACCCAAGAAAAAAAAATATTACATTATAGTGAACACTTACATAGTGTTTAAATGATGCTTTAAATCCTGACCAAAAGCCGAAGTCAGAGGCGAACAAAGTAAAAGTTTTTATAAATTCCAATTAAATTCAAAGTATCAGGTATCTTAAATTCATAGTAACTGATTAGTGTAGTAATAGTTAAGTGTAAACTGGTGTATTAATATAATCGTGATTAATTGACCAAAGCAGAGCCAGTTTGATTTTTGTTTGAAATTGGCACAATTTTAGCAAGATGCGCTGTCTCCTGGCAAAAGTGGTGACATTGCGCTTCCGCATTTTATATATGAAAAAGATCAGTTGCAACAAATAGCAAATTCAAAAATATAACTTTATTTTTTGTCGGGCCGAGTGTTGTAATCTCGAGCCCCTTCAATAAGTTAAAAATCAATTCTATAAATTTGTATAATTACCATAATATACATGTGCGTTGATGTAAATTTGTATCAAAATAAATATTTTTTGATCGGACCCAACCGTAAAAGAAGTAATTATTATCAAATAACCTATGCCTCGAATCGAGATTATATATTGAAGTTTTCGGCCATTCCCTGTAACGTTCCTACCATACGCCCAGTATCACAGTAGATATACCTAAGTATTTTAAAAAGCTTAATTTGTAAAAGCCCCGGATGTATTAATTATATACCTACCTATATAAAAGCTTATTATTAAAAATCTGTGTTTCAAACACACTTGGATCGCATACCAAGCGTTTGTATACGAATTACGAAACCAGTCCAGCCTGCATTTACCGGATATGTACCTAATCTAATCGTACTCGGTCCAATATTTTTTCAATAGTTTTTCCTCAGAGTAATAATATAAAGAGAGTGGCTATTGTTCGGCAAAATGAAGCCGTGTTTCTTGCGTGTAACGCACAGTAGAACCTCAATTTTATTAATATTAACGTACCTATAAAACGTTATATGTATTATCATGTTGCATCTCAGTACAGCTACCATTTTCTACAAAATTAATTAAAAATAATTACATATAACTTTATATTTAACGCAAAAACAACATATTTCAGCAACACGTGCTTGCAGTTTTTAAATGAATGTAGTCATTCAAGTCAATATTTACCAGCGACGTGTAGAAACATATTTAATTCAGCCGTAGAAATTCTAGCATACTCTAATAATGCATATCGCGGAGATATAAGCGTGCCGAATGCTTTCTCACTCGTACTTGGCCTTGGGTTTTTTTTAAATCTTTTAAACCTAACATTTTTAAATCTTTTCGTCAGCAAAGTTCATATTATTATAGATTTTTTTTTAAATTATTGTAATGCACAATTTCAAAACAGTTAAGATATAAAAATCGATGAGAATAACCATATATGTACAGCAATTATAGTAAAGCTAACTAAATATAAATTGCATCTCGCATACATGAGTTATTATTATTGTTGTGCATTGTATAATTGCCATTGATAATGCTGCTTGATAATTTCGGAACACAGATCGTCTCGTTCCATTAATGAATCAGCACATTCATTTCTCTAATTCACCAGGAATTATAATTCAATCAAATTATTTTCAGGTTGTATAATAACATGAAATACAAATAATGATTACTATTACGGAATCAAAATATTTTAATTAGACGTGGTACCCAGTAATAAATCTGGCCGTTAGAATGCGCGGCGATCGCCAGTTTCACACTCCATCGACTCTTTTGTGTTTAAACTTTGACGTGGCAATAAATCACCAAGTAATAATCTCGCCATAAAAAGAACACCCCTTGGGAATCGATTACTCCCCTATTTAATAAGCATGATCTATTTCGCGTCAATGAGGAGAAAAGAGCATCGTTTTGGTTATAACCTGAATCAGGAAAAAGGGTTTTTTTGAGATTTTTAATGTTTTGTGTGAAAACGGTTAATATTGCTGGTTTATCTCGATTAACGTAAACCTAGCCGACTCTCACATCTAAACTCGTCGATGTGACGTCATCGTTATTCACAAAACACACGTTATCTTATAGACCTTCACACACTGCTGGAATAAAAAATTTAGTTTGAAAAAATATCTGCGCATCTATTCTGACTACAAGACTGTTTGTGTATAGAATAGAATAAAATAAAACAAGTCATGGCCCCCACATCCTAAAGCGGGCCCTCAGGCTAGGATCTTTGGCGGCCCCCCTACCTATCGGTTAAGTTAAAATCAGTGTCACGCACTATATTAACGTTTTTCAAATTGTGTTTTAGGTCAAATTAAAGGTACTTATACAGTATATCATTAACCACTTTTATTACATCTACTTTAATCATGGAGTTGTTGAGTATCAACACACAATAATTAAAAATTACATCGCAAAATCATATCAATTAAAATGTTAATGTCCATGAGGGATAATAGCGCCTTTTTAAAAACTATTAACGCTAATTTATGATGTGTGTTTATCTCATTTATCTGATCAACCCGGTCCCCGGGTCCACAGGCTAGAGCCCTGTCAGTCCCTCCCTTATGGAGTCCATGATCCAAGTATTAGCACTTATTAACCAACAATTACAATAAGATAGTTGTAATTGTTATAATAAAGTGATGTTTTAACAGCACCTCTCTTGGCTGTGATAAATTTTAGAGTGAGATAGACAGTTTTGACAGTTCAGACGGATAGTTAGTAGATAGTAGGACCCTAGTTAGCTGCCGTAAATGCCGAAAGCAGTTTTGTGTATAGAATAGATGCAACATGAGACACATGCAACTATTTTCACGCGACATGCAACGCAGGTATAATCCCGCAATGTCGCACGTCGTCATTTATTTTGGTTTACCGAATGACGTCACTGTCCTCCCACGGCCTTGCTATACGCACATAAGAGAGTTGCATTTTACGCTCAGTTTTGACTTATGACTATTATCCCGATCAAGACGTTTTTAATGTGCGACTGGGATTACATCTACAGAAAGACGTCACCTGTCAACAATGCTATTAAATTAAATATAGTTTAGACAGTGGACATCGTAAAAATTTGCGCAGGTCAATCAAAATAAACAAATAAGCAATACCACCCGTCGCTACACTTTCTATATTATCAGTACATTTTCACATATTTTCCATCCTCTGCGGCGGGTATTTGTATCTATAAAAAATATTTGAAATCTTTTTTATATACCGGATACTCCTGTTCTATTGTAGATATGAGTAAACAATCATAAAATACTCTTTTAAGCATTCCATATTGAAGGTAATTTTCGCGCCAAATGAAGGAAAATCTTCGCACCGCTTTCCACCACTTCCGTCATGCGCCCTTCCGATTGGGCCGCAGTTCCCCTTCCGGTAAGCTGCCTTAATCTAAATGCTAATAAATCGTCTTCGGAAGGGATGTCGATGACGCGGCGCCGCTAACTAATTCAATTATGAGATTAAAGTTGTTCTTTTGATTGCTGCTGGGGGCGAAATGTTCGGGGAGAATATCAGAATCGTACAAGGCCTTGCGCTATAATAGTGCGCCTAAATTCTATAAACTATCAAAAAAATAATATATAAGGCACCCTCAATCAATTATCTATCTCTTAATATGTTACTATGGTAACAAAAAAAATCGGTGTGTGTACTTATGTACGCGCGTTAGAAGTTAGAAGTTATACTTCTTTGGCGTAACAAAACAAAATAAGCCGTTACCCGAGTCTATTAATATTATAGTGGATTAGGTTGATGAAAACGTACGCGATTCATCTGTGTCTCATATAGCACATGATAATTGTAATTTAATTATTGTATTGGACCAAAACTCATCTTTGCCATACAGCTATTATAATCGATTCAGAAGCCCATGATGAATTAAAATTATTTACCAACTCAATATTCACAAAATTTATTTATTTATTGATATATAATTTTACTTATAAATAAAACTTACATAAATATAGCCTCAAATCTTGATACACAATCTTTACAGTGAAACATAAATATACACTCCAATATAAATAAAGTTTTATGAATATAAATTAACAGTATAGAAATTTTTTTATGAACATATTATTATATATTTATTATGACACAATATTGGTTATGTTTACAGCACGGGCTCTTTACTTGGTTGTATTGAACGACTAACTAAATGACACTATGCGCATGCGCATGTACCCTTGAGACCGAATGAATATCATAAAAGTATGTGTTACATCAGCGCGCGCAACTTCGTCACACGCCAAAAATACACTCGGATCTGTTTTCCCAAACGCGCCAAAAGTACAACTTCAAAAATACCATGTTATTAAATGTTGCCATACCGAACTATAGTTATATGTAATTTCATAAATATACATCAACATTATAAGCCTGTTTTAATCCACTGCTCAATGAAAACCTCATCAAGCTTTCTTCTATCTTCTGTTCCTTGTAATGCTTTATCATATAATTCCATATAAATAATTTGAAAACATCTCATGCATATACATACCTGACGGGACTTGAACCTGTATCTACTGAATTTGCGCCAGTATGCTTTTCCAATTAAGCTACGGGCATCTTATTGATTAACGATGATTTTATCTAGTAGTTGTTACATGGAATGCTTATCGAATTGCGTTATAATGTTGGCTATCGGTTTTAGTATATTAAATTAAGGTAGGTAACAATTAATTTCTTAATTAAACAAATAATTATAACACAATTCGATAAGAATTTCATGTAACAACTACTAGTTAAAATCGTCGTAAATCAATAAAATGCCCGTAGCTTAATTGTAAAAGCATCTGGTGCCAATCGTACAGATGTCCCGTTGGGTGTGGTATTTTCCCCACAAAATAAGTTTTTTCAAGTGTGCATATTCATGATGAGATGTTCTCAAATCGTGTATATTCAGTATATATAATGTTATATTCTCAAATCTTGTGTCTTATTCGTTGAATAAAAGAAATAGTTTATCATATAATTCTACAAAACTTAATATTTTGTCAGTCAAGCATTACTTTGACTGCCGAGTAGATAATTACTTTTTAATTATCACATTTAAATAGCATGCTAATTACATCTATCGGCCGTCTGATCGTTACGCGCTAGGTGCGTCTTTAGCGTCCAATGACTTAACAAATCTTTAATTGCGTTTTACAATAAGCGCTCTTTTTAGCACTGAGGTACAGAAATAACTTTCAATTTGAAATATTAAACATATTTATACACTCGTATCATTTAATTTCTTATATTATTATCGTTGAATTGAAGGTATTGACCCGTATAAATCCACAAAACGATTGACCCACTTCTGAATAAGTCACAAAACCTCTCTCCTTTAAAAGATCGAGATATATGACTTCTCTTCCACCATCAAAATTATTATTATGGGGACTCGAGGTGACGAGGTGAAATCGGTAGAACTTCGATTGGTCTATTTCACTACGAGGGCTTTACCCTTGATAGCGCTCCCGATTATCGGACACACTGAGTACGGAATACGGAAAAAAACTTTTTATTAAATGACAAAAAAGTGATGTAGCAAAAACTTTTTTATAACTACAGAAAACTTTCTTCCAACTAAAGCGACAGAGCATAATTATATGAAAATGACGCTGAAAAAAAAAGGTTATTAAGGCATACTTTTGAATTTATATATTTACGCTAGGGAACATTAGAAAATATAAGTTCAAGACAATATGAAAAAAAATACGATGGATCAAACATAACATTATTTATTTATTTATTTTCTTTTTAATAAATCATCATTTATTTACTAAAATCATACGTCAAAATTACCACCCTACCTTCCAATTGATGTATCTCCCGATTATGTTAAATTTAGTACCAAATCGATCGCCACCAATCAACATAAAATACAGATATAAAATAAAAAATAATACGTAAGTAAACAAGTAAGCCGACCATATTATAACTAAAATGTATGCGAGTGATTGACCGGGGATCTGGAGGACTTATTGTGCTCACCAAACCTAAACGTTAGTGCCTGGAGTTCCTCAGTCCACCCAATCCATACAAACTCAATATCCAAATATACGGTCGAATTAAATATCGCTATCATTTATTATGGACATGTATGATTCCAGTTATATTATTTTTGAGTCTTCTTCTTCTTTCACCCTGTCACATCCCAACATTGGGGCATAGGGCAAGCACAAGTTGGCGCCACTTCCCTCGGTCCATCGCCAACTCCTGCGCCTCCCGCCATGTCAGACCTGCAGCACGTAGGTCGCTTTTGTAGCATCGCTGCAGGGTGAGGGAGGGCCGGCCACGGCGACGGAACCATTTAGGCTGTGCCACAAGGGTATGAAGTGCCGCACTCTTTGGCGGCATCCGGAATACATGTCCCAGCCACGTAAATCGTCTCTTTGTGAGAGATTCATTATTTTTGTGTAATGTCATTTTAATAGACTTGTTAAATATATTAACAGTGAGTGTATATATAAAATCCAACCACTTCGAATGCAATACTTTGGATTTTCAACTTACTTTTGGTTATTATATTAATTCGGTATATAGGCGAGAACTAAGTACCTATATTCTGTGTAGATTTTCAATTGGTGAATGTACATAGAAACTGAAAATACCCGGGTCCAAAAAATTACTCACCTCGAATAGTTTAAATCAATTACAATTTAAGAAACAATACATTTAATACCACAATGAAAAAAAATGATTATTAAAAATAAGTTCATGGACCGAGCAATTACCTCACGACAATTTTGTTTTTTGAGATTTATTTGCCAATATTGTACTGAGACACTGACGCCTGTTAAAAGCAGAAAATAAATTTATTAAAATACTTAAGTTAACGATAAAGTTTTACTCAATAATTGTCGACTGGAGTCAATCCATTACTGGATTCTCTTTATTAGCTCCTGCCACTCTTTTCGGTTAATAGTTAGGTATTCGTCGATCTAGCGAGATTTAGGGTGCCCTCCCTTGTTACAATACGTTTTTATCTTAATATTTTTTTATATTAAGTACACTAGAAAAACAAAAGTATGTTGATTTTTATTTACATTAAATTATCGCTTTCCACAAAAGATTGATTGTTAGATATACATGGAGTATCATTATTTCATTACCTTTCATAAACTAATTTTCAAAAATGTTCATCACATAAGTACACATATTTCAAAACCACCGATACGTCTTAAGAATGTCTTTATTAAAATTCACCAAACCCAAAACTATTCAAAATTTGACGTCTTAGCTGAATTTAACCCCGAAGCTATGCTGCTATGTTTCTAGAAAGACGTGAAGTACGTACTACCGTACAAGATTTTCTTTCAATTTGCGTCTGACGAAGCTCATCACCGAAAGCCTTGGGAGAGCTTTGACGCGAACGCCGGAGGATCGGGGTCTAGCGAAAGCTTTTCAAGTTTAACTTTTAACATTAACACGGGTCGATGGCATCAAAGCAAACGCTGTGCAAAGAGCACGCACAGTATTTTGTGTGACTTTAATATAACAGGAATAATGAGACTGCGATCTTAAAATCAAAGGAATTTAATTAAAAATAAAGTAAGAATATTGTTGGATTGTTTTTAAAACGAAGCATACGCTCATTATTATTCAAATCAAAAAAACTGCAAGTAGCGCAACGTAACATAAAAAGAAGCGTGTTGGACATAATGCGGAAAGACCACAAAAAGAGATAGGCTGTTAAGTTTTGGCATAAATAGTGCACAGTAAATTTTATCAGTCATATATACGTCTTTCTTTTTATTGAACTAAAATAACAATTTACACTAATTGTCTGATGGTATTGGTTAGTTTTAAAAAATCAATTAAATCCAGCCTAAGCCAAACCAAAAAGTTATGGTTTGCTTTGGGCGATCCGACAAAATCGTGCACACTTTTTCATTTATAGTAATTTGTTTTATTTTTAAAAACAATCTATATTTATTGATATTCGATTAATCGCAATAGAAATATTTTTTTTTATTTATCTAATTATTAATTATTTTGGACAAAGTGTAGTAATTATAACAATATTATGCGAGAAGGTTTTAGGCTCTGCGATAGCAGCCTACCATGTTTCATACAATTCGATAGACTGACTGAGGTTACGTGACGTAAAGTCAATACAAAAATAATTACAAGATAAAAAGAACTTTTTATATACAGCGTTTTTAAATTTTTTGTTGAATCCTATAAACTTGACTTGACTAGCTTAAACGATCAAAAAAAATTTTACTTGATAGAAATAATACTGAAATGTCATTTTGACATGTCATATTGATTTCCATAGTAACGCACGTATATATTAATAATTTATTTGCTAGGACCCCATAGAATAGCAACCAATAATGGTGTCGAAATAACTTTTCATACAAAACAGAATTAACTGAAAATCAATTCAATTCTACTTAAAGATGGATAAAAGTATAAAAAAATGCATTGGCAACGTGTTCTGATATATTCTAAAAGTTTCAAATGTCTAGCTAGTCGGGAAGTTAGTTAAAAATCGATTGCAAGATTTGTAACGGACAAATAAGAATACGAGCTAAGAAAAACGTAGTAAAATATCACAATTCCTTTACAAATAATCCCAAATTTATTTACGTCAAGACAGATGGCATACTGTGGTACATTTATTTTAAACCTTTGCATATAATACATTCCTAAATGTACGAATCTATCTTTGGCAAATTAAATATGTCAATATGCAATTAAAAAATATTTTTCTTATGAAAGTAGGCTTTAAATAATCGCCTAGTGTACGGAGTATTCGTCACTGGTCGATACTAATCGTTGCATTTAAAACACAGTATCGTTATGCAACAGTTCAACACTAATGGCATTGTATTTGTTTTTGCAAGCGTCCTAGACTTTATAAAAGACCGAAATAATTGGACAACAGTATTCAGAGCAAACAAAGCACCAGGAACATAATGGTTCCGCGTTCTAATAGGCTTATTGTGCACTCAAACTGGCGTTTTAATTCCACCTCTTGATTTTGAATGGATTTAAAAAGCTTAGGACAAACGTAAGCGGAATACTTTTTTGTATAAATCCCCATACAATTTGGCCCAGATAAAAAAGTATAAGCCCAGATTCTCTTTCATGCGCCTTCTTCTTCTTCCTGTAAGAGAGTGGATATCATCACAATAAGCTGCTATGTTGGTGATTCCAAAATCACATATCCTAAGATCGCGTTTAGTATCTATCGAAAGTGATAACAACTCGGGATTTCATGCTGACTTTATAAATTAGTTATTTCATTAAATTTTTACTTCAATAGTTACTGAATACAGAGATGATTATAAAAACCCCAGAAAAAATATAAAAATAAAAAATTATATTATGTGTATTCACTATTAAATAAAAATTACAGTTTAATTAATAACTATCCGTCTATAATTATCTGTTTAATGAGTTGCTTGGTTTTCCATGGCGGAATAAAATTACCTCAGATAACGTAGTAATTAGGATCAATTTGCACGAGTCACAGACGGATTGGTAGCACCGCTTAAGGAATAAGAGCAGTCACCTGGACAGTGAAATGTGTGAGTTCAAATCTTAATTCACAATACTTTATGTTTGTGGTACGTCAGTAGGTACAACATGTGTATAAATTCCCACAATTCTGAATTAATCGTTGAATAAAAAATAGTTTATAAATATATTAGTTAAATATTGTTTCAAAATTATTTTATATTCTGAATATTTACGTGGATTTTATAAAGCGAAGAGTCGTCTATATTGACTGACATTGAAGAACAAAGAGAAATTATTATTATTCTATACAGATATTTGAAGTAAATATCAAAGTAAAAAATAAGGTAAAATTTACGACAAAAAAAAACTTTTTTGTCCAAAATTCAACAATATAGTAAAAAAAAGTCAGTGCCTAATTTAAAATGAGTAAACCCCTAATTATTAGTTCTTTTTTGGATGTTAGATGAAAAAAAAATGGTTATACAAGTAAAACTCTCCGAATAAAAAAAAGTCTTTTTTAATTGAAAGTCTTGTTCGAATTGAAACATCTTTTTAAAAGGCTTTCACTTGTGTGGGTTCTTAAATTATAAATTGTATATTTGGATTTAGAATAATAACTTTTTTCATAGCATTTTCTTGACCTGATTTAGATCCACATGTGTCCGAGGGTGTCGATAGTTTAAGCCACCCGGCGGTCAACGTTCCCTCAAATTTTATTATTGGATCGTAAACTGATTTAAGCAGTAAATTTTGAATAAATAATGATGTGTGCAAATCAATGACATTTTATTTTGCTTATATAAACGAACTCGTCAAATTATTATGCCGCGAAGGAAAGCTTGTAACCACAGAACAGATAATATATAGAATTCCGATATGCTATATACCAATCCAGTAAATTTTGAAGCAGGGTTTTGAATGTGTAGATGTCCTATGAAAATGAACCACGCATTATAGACGTGCAGTAGTGTGTGTAATAAATACAGCGATATTAAATGAGCGTCAATGCATAAACTGAGAGCAATAATTGTCAGTATTAGAGGTATGACGTATTCTTGACACGTATTTAAAATAATCCCGTATTATTCCTTATTCGAGAACGGTTGCCTGCTTCTCCTTACGCGTTTAGGTTAGGTTAGGTAGAAAGGTAGAAATATATGATTACTAAAAAATATCTAGTAGTATCCAGTAGGTTTTAGGGTACCTATTCTAGCACATATCTCTTAAATGCCATTGTATGACGGCATTTATCCAACGGTTGTCTAATCGCCAAGCGACAATATGTCTAACGCAAAAATATTTCATCCGCTTGTCTATCACATCGCGTACTGTTTTCTACCTCGATATCCATTGGTTTATTCTGTGGTCTTTTCGCGTTATGTCCAATATGGACCTTTCCATGCCACGTTGCGCTACTAATAATTATTTATAAATTTCTTTAAAATTACTATTTCATGTTTCACTATTATGTTATTATAAAAACTTTACGTTTTGTTGTTGTAAAGTGAATTCTATCTATATTGCACTACATTATATGCGTCGACGTCGTTGCCTTATTCTAGTAACGTGTGTACTATATATTATGATACTGTACATGGGTGTCGCAGAGTATTTTTTTGTAGTTTGAAATGTTCTATAAAACTGCATAATATGCAGTTTAATATTGTGAAGATACAATACGTTGATTGGTATATGGCAGGGTCGGCAGAAGCGGCTCTTTGCATAGACGTTGGCGGCTCTTCAGACATAAACTTCAATTTCAGCACAAGTGGACAGCTTTAAAACAACTGCCTAAAATAGAAACAATAATATTTGATACATGGAATAGTTTGCCTGAAACATATGACTTGTTAAAAAAACTAGCTTTTGGTATTCTCACAATCTTTGCCTCTACATATACATTTGCGAACAAACATTCTCATCTTAGAACCAAATAAAAAAAATAAACTTAGAAGCAGAATAGCGGATGAAAATTAACAATCATTTAGTAAAAATTCTTGAACTTTTTTCCCCTAAAAATCCATATCCATATAGGTACATAATAATATATTACATATATGCGGCTCTTTGGTACCTTTGTTATCGTGTTAACTTGACAATTTGGCTCTTTTCACTTGACAAACTGCTGACCCCTGGTATATGGTATCCCTAATTGTTTATTTACAGACGCAAGATATAGAAGATAATTTTGGAAACCAGGGTCCCACAATATAATATCGTGATATTCGAAAGACCACACTCGGGGTATGATTCACACATATTAAGAGGAAAAAACGAGGAAAGGTACGAGTATATAAAAAACATTGTGATATGACTGATTTTTCATTATTTTCCAAGAAAATTGAGCTCACTTCTCCGATACTTAAAACTTTACGAAAACAATTATTAACAAAAAATGGCTTTGGAGTGTTGAAGCTTTTTTAATACTAATAAAATAATAAGTAACTGAGATGTAAGTGTGTTTGAAACATTTTGTAAGGCATCTTCAAAGCTTTTATTGTTCAATGAAGAAAGTTTTTTGATCCGGGCATTTTAAGGGAGGAAAGTATCATAAACCTTATTGTCTCAAAGTTATTTTAGTATTGATAAGGTCTTCTTGCCTTGATTATTTGACATTATAAAGTTTAATTGTTGAAACTCTGCCTGTTGATACATAAAGGAAGAAGTATTTTACATAACCAACGTTGTATAAAATATTATATTTTGGTGGGATTCAGATTTGGCAGTCTAAGCTTCCATTTGGAGGTTTTGCCGCCTGGCTGCTTTCGGGCGCCGGTATTTTTTGCTTTGCTAAATAAGTAGATAACTCAGAGTAATAATATAAAGAGTCGAGTTTTTTCGGCAAAATGAAGTTATGTGTTTCTTAGGTATAACGCAGAGTAGAATATCAATTTTATTGTTATTATTAACTTAACTATGAAATGTCATGACATCATGTTGCTTCTAAATATGACTACCAAATTTAAACACAACATAGTTAACCATATTTTCTACTAAATTACCTAACTAAAAATAATTACTACCAACGTTATATTATTTAACACAAAAACAATAAATTTCAGCAACACGTGCTCGCAGTTTTTAGATGACTGTAGTCATTCAATTCCCGCCTAATTGTAGTCTCCTACCTTGGAGGTCTACCATGCGTCCAATCTCGACTAGACGACAGATCTAAGTAATCTTTAAATTTTGTTTAATCAATAAAATTCAATTACTGATGTAACTGTGCCGAGAGATGGGCTTTAGCCCGCTTTTCATATAATATGTATACTTATAATAAGCTTCGTGGTTCGTGAGCGAAAAGATTATGCATTCCTTAATTAAAAGACAGACAAAAAAGCTTATTTCAATGAAAGGAATGTCTACGTATGGTGTGTTTTCTAATTAATTTGATATATAAGGTAGAATATATATATTTATACTATATAATGGAGCATATTATAATATGACGTATACTTCTACATCTACAATATCTTATAAGATTATTTAATTTGGATTAATTTTTATTCTTATGTGGGAAAAGAAGGAAGATAAAGGCCGTCTTTTATGTACTTGTGTTTTATTATGAAATTTGTCGAATACACTATGCTAAGTACATAAACCTTCAAATGACAGTAAGCAATATAAAAGCGTCAGAGAAAGATAACTGATTAATTCAAGTGTTCAGGTAACAGGATTCATACTACATCATCATATGATAGATTGCTGAGAATATGAAAACGTGAAAAACTGCTCGAGGAGTACTTTAGAGTGATTGCAATTCTTAGCTATGAGTGTGACACCGAGGAATAGAAATTCAGGGAGTAGGAAGCAAGAATGTGCAAACGAATATAGAATGTCTTATTTTTAATCCAAATGCATAATATGACGTATAGTGGATAATTTGAATCCGTCTTACGAAATATTGAAGATTAAAGGGTGTAACCGAAAGTTAATAATAGTATATATTGAATGCCAAAGACAAGAAACAGATAGAGGCTAGTCGCTTTTGAAATGTGGTTATGAAAATCATTGAAGATTTGAAATAGCCTTGCTCTGCCTTCTGCCTATGCATAACTCTCGATTTTCTTAGTCATATATACCTACGCAGAGAGAATTCAAAAAAAAAAACTCAAAATATTTTGTCAAATCAACGGTTAGAGAGGATGAGGAAGTGCTTCCTCCTCCTAAAGTTTTCTACTGGCACCAGCTCTGCATGCCGTTAAATGTTTAGTGATATGGGTCCAAGCCATGGAGAAGGCTTTTAAGATGGATCACTATCCTTAGTCAGGACAAAGAACAAGAAATTATATATTGATTAGTTGGTCAATTATTCGAAATATTTTAGTTAAATAAAATGTATAACGAGAAAAAAAATTATGGATAAAATATTCCATGTTACCAACGCTCAAAGCAATAAAAATAATAATTAAATACATTGTTTTATTTCTAAGAACATTGTAATGAAATCTAAAATACACAAAAGTTCCACATGAAAGCTTCGTGTTTCAAGTTTTCATAAGCCAATTAAATCTGAAACATAGCGCTCAGATTTAATTAGCGCGACACTCGAACAATTTATTTTATTTCCTCGAAATATATAATTGCAAAGAGGTATAATAAAATAATTTATAAAAAACGAAGGGTCGGAGGAAATAAAGGTGGCGACTTATACTCCTCAATTAAATTTGGATTGATTACGTTAATTAATTAGCGATGTACAGTGTGTTAAGAGTCGTAGGGGATGTAAGGGGTTTGTTGATTTGATACACTGATTAACGAAATAGATGACTAAGCCTCTGAGGATATAGAACACTGTTATAATTAAACTTTGGTTTGACTGTGTTAAGTGAAATATAATTTTATTACCAGTTATTTATATTATGATGTTGAAGACAAACTAAACTGACAAAGCACGTTTGAAATAATTATTGTATAAGATACTATATTTCTAGGGATTGCAATACCGGTATACCAATATTTTTGAATACAGAAATACCGGTATTATTTAAAGTTGAAACCAAATGTATTGATTAACATAAAAGGTTTAACAGGACTGTATTTTTTGCCGGCTTTTGCACTGTCTAGTTTACTTCTGTTGTCCTCCGATGTCTTTGGTGAACAGCAATGACAATTGCAGATTTGCAGAATAAATTTCCATTACAGGTAGTTATTTCCTTCATTTTAAATTGATCTAAATGTGTTGCCAGTCGCTGCGAGATTTAGAAGTTGTCAGGTGTATTTTTTAGATGTATTTGATGTAGCCGCCTTCCGGCATGAGAAAAATATTAATTCTTGTTCCAAGTTCTCACAAGTAATACAGAACCAAATCAAATGCAGTATTAAAGTTAATGTTCTTTTACAAGCCGTCAGTGTCAAAATTACGCACTTTAATCGGGAATACACATCAACAGTACAATTAAAAAATAGTGTCGACAATTTCATTCAATAAATTCGCACCCACACTTCCTCCATTCCTACCGATCTATACAGTCCATTAAATTTACAATCAATATATTTCGATACCATGAAATGGACTATGTATAATGTATTCAAATATATAAACTAAAACCATCCAAAAGATAATTGTTAACCGTATATAGGAAATCTCCTTTTATTTTTATTGCCGGCCGTACAAAATACGAAAGATGCAGTTATTTAAATATATAATATAATTAGCTATTATTAACAAAGCTTTTAAAAGTATATTAAAGCACTTACTTAGGGCAACATTGTTGAGATTGGTCTGGTCTAGTTGACCCCTCAGCGCTCTCAACCTTCGAAGCTTCAGCTCTTGGGCTTCCACTCTCTCCCGTAACCTTCGGAGACGCTCATTCTCAGCTGCCACCTGAGGACAATGAAAAACAGTATCAGCAAACAGGTATTAATAATCAAATGCTATGGTTTTACAGTATTCAGTAGAAATATGTTGGGAGACATAATATTATGTTACATATAAACATATAGATATTTTAATAACCTCAGTAACTGAAGAAGAAGCTTGAAAAGGTATATTTCTAAATTATGCATATTCAATAAAAATGGTTTTATTTAAAATCAATAACCAGTACAAGTACGTTAAAATTATTATGTAGAGATCCCAACACAGGTTAGGTGTCAAGGTAACTTGGTACCTATTATTGGTACCTAGTTTCAATCCAAAAAAGCCGGTCGTGTATATTAACGAAATATTAATGAGACTTCAGTTGCACAACTATTAATTAATTTCGTCGGAAATTAAGTATGGTACTAGTGACTACTAGCTGAAGTAAGCAACAAAGTAGGCTTGAAAATAAATGTACCAATGACGAAAGTCATGTAAAACTGCTTTGCGGGCCAAAAAGAGATCTTCATCAATGGCACTCAGCTCGAACATGTGAAAAACTACATCTGTCTGGGACAACAAGTGTCTATAGATTGATGTATATTTGATGAAATTGTTCGCAGAGTAAAGCTAGGCTAGAGTGCTTTTGGCCGCCTGAATAATATCTTCAAAGGTGACCTCCAACTGTGTATAAAGCGCAAAGTGTTCAACCAGTGTGTGCTTCCCGTAATCACATATGCGTGTGAAACGTGAACCCTAAGTAAATGAGAGATCCACAAACTTAGAGTAGCACAACGTGGTATGAAGTGATCTACGCTGAGCATAACGCGAAAGGATAAAAAGAGGAATGAGTGGATAAGGGAACAGACAAGGGTTTGCGACGTAATTGAGTTTGCTAAGAACCTCGAATGGTAATGGGATGGACACATAGGTCGAAGAAATAACAATCGTTGGAAAAATTTAATCATCCAGTGGTATCGAAGAGGTACAAAACGTCCGCAAGGTAGACCTAGAAACAGCTGAATTGATGAAATGATAAAGTTCTGCGGACGTACGTCACAACGCAACGCACAGGACCGAGAGAAAGGGGATCAACTTGGAGAGGCCTTCATCCAGCAGTGGATAGATTCAGGCTGATGATGACTAGTGGCTGAATTATTAAAGCACATTAGTCGGATTCTAATGGATGTGGGTTCGAGTCCCGCTCGGTGCATATATTTTTTTCCAATGTTTGTGTTTGTGAAGTATTTCCTAAATTACGAATCTTGTCTATACTGCACTATCGTCCTTTTAGAATCTGTATAAAGTCATTAGAGTAAGTAATATTCTATTTTCAAAAAATCATTTTTAAAATTCGCTTTGTGATGTCAAAGAAAGAAAGAAAGAGAGAAAAAAACTATTCTCTGCCCACTCTAAGGTGGTACATAGTGAGAATATTTTATGAGATAATCCATTTATGTTGACAGTTATCCTATTGGCTGTCGTGAGCCAGTAGAGAAGGGCAGTTCTTAATTAAATTTCAGACGAAGAAACATTTGTTAGCGAGGTATGGTGCTCAACATGTTCGTAAGTGAGTAGGTTAATATACTAGTGGCCGACTTGTTAGGACTACTAATATAGCTATTTATAAAATTAATGCAATCGACTGGGAGGCACTATGCACATGTAAATTGTACGTAAACATTTCACCATAGCACAATTCGCCGTGAGCTTACTTATCGGAACGAGATGACCTATAAATACTGTACGGTCTCCAATTTTATTAGATTCAATATGAACATTAATTCAATTTTCATAGCTGATTTTGGCAAAATTCATAAATTCAAGAATGAAAACCTTACCTAACCTAACCTGACCTAACAAATAATCAAGTATATCGGCTATTTTCAAAATTTGTTTGCTGCTGGCTTTCTGTAAAGTGTAAACCGACGAGAACCGTGTTTTATTTAGACGTGAATTTTATGTCAGTACTATACAACCCAAAAAAGTTGGACGGTTTTTAATATACGGCCATATATTTCCGATACAACATTTCATGGTGAAGTGTGATACGTCGAACTACATAAGTACAAGTTTCCGGACACGCTACGCACATTCACCTATGGTAAATATACAACCAACATAGATTAATAATTATTATATACTTACACCTCATACACTACAACAACATATTAACATCAGCCAGGATCGATCCATTGATGAACGAAGACCTCCTCTAGCTCCCTCTACCCTTCTAGATAAAAACCGGTATTTTAATAATAGGTAATATGGTGATAAATAACTCAATCCGTGTCAGCATATTGATCGGCGATATTTGATAACTGGCCGCAATTATAAATTCTTTAATATCCATTTCCCGTAGTGTCCAATTATAGCAAACTCAGTAAATAGTTTTCTGCAATTATAATTTCCGCAATATCCATTTTTCCACATAGTCAGCCATATCCAATGGCGTTAACTCCATATAGAGTAGCTGACTCAATTATAAACATTCTTTTCAAGATATAATTATTTTGACTGTGAGTATGTCAATAAATAGTGGATCATTATTCATTGGAGATGTCACTCGAATATAAGTTCCCGGTCTGGTAGAATTTCAGTCTCTGTATCGCTCCGCACAACATCTCATTCTACCGAGACTCAAACCTCGGGGCAGTATCATAAGTATTGTAACATACTCTTGTACCGACTGTTTACGTTGCAAATAAAACTCGCTCCTCTATCCATCGGAGCAACCACCAAATCTCGACTTCTTCATCGACAACACCATGTATCCCACAGTGATAATCCCCACATTATTGCATTATTGCCAATTTTAGAATATTTAACGAATTTTTAACGAAATAGAGATAAAAACAGGAAACATCCCAATAATTTAATGAAATTGAATTATTTATTTAACATACTTAATTACGAACTATGAATAATTTATTTATCTTATTGTGGGTTTTGTAATTTGAAATAATTCATTGAATATTTTAAATTAAGACAGGCAATATTCTTGTCATTAAAAATATGTAAATTGTTTCATTTACACAATACCCTTTTGTTTCGCAATATATGTATCTACACACAAAACAATTTGCGGTAAATACAATTGACGACTCCCAATAGATTAAATGGTGATTAATAGCATTGTTCAAATATATAGTTTGAGAGCCACAAGTTCAAAACTCCGAACCTTGGGGGATTAAAATTAAACGGGCGATCACAATTGATAGAACTGGTAGGAAAGTTTGAGTACCGATAATGTGCGCCGCCAAATCTGTCGTTCTGTCATTTTAAACTTTGGAAAACTTTTTCACTCACTCCACATTTTATCTTTACGAGAAACGAATAACAGGTATTGTATAATATAATGTAGGTAACTATATGTAAGAGAGGATATTTTATTTTTGTATACGGATGTATTATATTATAATATATATATATTATGTTTAAGATTGTTACTTTGTACGAACAAGCTGGTATCAAATCGTCACTGTTCTGGCAGAAGACACTAATTCGTTAGTATAGTATTGAGTTAGTACTAAAATGTTCTTTATTTCAAACTTTACCGTCTGGAAACCTTCTTAATAAATAAACAGTCTTTATTTTAAAGTCATCCTTTTTGCGATTACTTAATAAACTCACATGATAGACCATTATTTCAAACATTTTAAAAACTTCAAAGTCAAATTACTCAAAACTAGTATTCTCCAGCTAGTGTGTTCTGCCAAAACAGAGACGAAATGTTGGAGAAAAAAACATGATAATATTCTATCATTACTATAATCTAAAATATATATATCTAATAGAAAAAATCTTATTTGAAAAAAAATTGACGCACGTCAAAAATCGAATCTGTAACCGCTAGATTCGCACCAACGTGCTATACCAATTAAACTACATGCATTTTATTTAATTCAGATGAAATTAATGAGCAGTTATTACAAGCTGTTATTAAATGCTTATCAGATTATCAATTTACAATGTTTAACAATGTAGAATTCGTTCTTGAAGCGAAATAATTTAAATATTTAATGAACCTTTTTGTGAGATGGCTAACTTCCACGCCAGATTGCAAAGTTAATGAAGAATGATATTTAAAAAAATATATTAAAAATCGCCAGAACTTATTATTATTATTCGTTACAATAATCACAATCTAAGTCCAGTGAGAAAGCTGACGTAGGCAATCCTACTTAAATTGAAAGCTTTCATTTTTCATGACAATGCACTTTGGTAGGTCACTGCAATTTCACTAATTGAATGGATTGTGCAAAGTTATCTACATGCACTATAAGATAGTATTTACTACAATATTTCAATCAGCAAAACATTAATTAAATTCAAACTGATATTATATTAATACTGACGACCGAGAGTACTTGATGGAATCTGAATTTAAATTCTAATGGATTAGTTAACTTAAATTATTCCCAACACGTTACCTAGTTCCATTGTTTTCCAGTAATGGCCACTAATATGCTTACTAAATGTATTAATAGCGAGTAGGTATCTGTTAGGTACGGATTTCTAACACTTAAAATTGATTTGTTTTTTCTTTATACTTGATCCTTTATTTAGTTGCCGATATGGTTTTTACCAGGGCTTCGAACCGGAACTGAACCGAAAACCGGAAAAACCGTTATTTTTGTCTGAACGAAAACCGGAACCGAACCGGAAAAAAGTAGTTTTTTTCGCTTTGGTACATGTTTAAAGCACGTGTGTTAGCATGATTCCCCACTTCAGTTGTGTATGTGTAAAAATATGAGTGTCAAATTTAAGGCGCTAAGAAAATATCATTCACGATCATTGATATACTACTAGATGACGAGTTCCCATACAAGTGTCATTTTAAAAATGTACCACAAAAGAAGATATTACGAATATCGTCTTATAATATTTCCTTGTAGGTATAATGCGTTAAGACCGTTAACACGGATTGTCCTGGCTGTAAAACTAAATTTGTGTTCTTGGAATAGTGACCCTAAGGGTGTCTGCAACCCAAAGCTTGCAAGCTACCAAAAATTCATGTCTGAGCGGACAGAGCAAGTCGTCATGCGCTGACTATTAGTTAGAGTAAGATGCAAGCTAGATCGGGCTTACTCATAATTATTGCCAGGCTGTTTTCGAGACAAATATTAAGTGATTTTATATCGAGTTAAGTGCGCTGATATTAAAACAGTAAGTTTTAACACTGGCCGAGTCGCTGAAAATCGGGCGTCATTTAAGAAGCATATGATTCATCCAGTAGTATATCAATGTTCACGATCGATTCTCATATAATATTTTAAAAATTGATGGTTCAAAGCTCTGGTTTTCACTAACGTTTATTGTATTAATTTATTATAAAACTGAGAATTAACTGTATTCGTTGTCAGTGGGTATTTACCACTGGCGAATGTGCATAGAGCCTGAAGATGCTGAAAGTCGAAACCCGGGTCGAAAATAAATGACCCAAATAGAATAAATAGTACACATCCATTAGAATTGTATAGTTTAATAAGTAAAACTATTATTTTTGAACTACAAATTTTGAGTACACATACTTGATGGAGAAGTGGTAAAATGTGCTCATTCTCTCAATTACAAAAAATCGCGATTTGTCTTTATATATAAGTTTTCTTAGAATTGCTTATTCATTTTTTATGTCCGATTATGTACATTTGTATTTTGCTTATTTACTTGAATTATTCATTTGATATAACATTTTAATTGTGTTATATTCATCGGTATATAATATATTCTTTCTAAAAATAAATAAGTAAAAATACCGCGCTTACCTGATGATGCCTGGCTTCCTGCTGTTTGAGGAAACGTAGCCTCTGTTCCCTGGCGGCCAGCAGCTGGTGCTGGCAGTCGATCTGCTGCTGCTGGCGGAGAGCCATGGCTCGCAACTCTCCCAGCGTCAGCTCCACGCCTTCCGGCAGCTAAAAAAAAGAAAAATAACCAATCAATATACGGAAAGCTTTCGACAATGTACATATTGGGAAATATGGATGTAATATATATTAATATATAATATGCTTAATATTTAGATTTGAGATATTGATATATAAAAGCTTTTGAAATAATATTTCATTTTTCTTGCGGCATATATTCGAAAAGAAAAGATAGAGAAATTAGTTATATTACCTAATGAAAAAAATATCCATACAGCAGGAGCAAAATTTAAACTTTTAAAAATTACCTCTACATACTAAAAATATTGTTTCAATAATCTAATAAACGCGCATGTTTCACATAAAAAAATAAGCAGTCAATAGAATAATGTGATATGACAGAGTTTATCAAAATGATAAAATAGTAATGAGGTGGCATGTCGCTTAACAAATTATGTAGCTAAGAGGTAGAAAAACCAGCTCGATCGATGAACTCGGAAAATTTGACGGGTGTATAACAGTTAAGAATTAGGCACTGAACAAAGTGTAAAGAGTTAGGGAAGGACTTCATCCAGTGATGGATCGATTCAGGGTTGATGGTGACTAATCGAGTAAATTACTTGCTTGATTCCCAACCAAAGCCATTCGTTCCAAGCCTCGTCGCCAATCGGAGACTGACAGCAAAGTGTGCGCACGTCGATTTGTTTTGTCATGAACGGAACATGACCGTCGGATGAAAATATTCTTAAATCGTGTAAAGATGACTAAAAAACTTTACGTATGTACTTAAAAAAGAAAACATGTTAATGAATATACTATTATTATTTGTAATATAACAATAAACATAACATTAAATGGACGCATATTGGATTTTTATGACAAATTATATTTCGTTTGGCACGCGTCATTTGCACAATCCGCACATCGCCTAGCCACGATCTTTTTAGACCATGCCTATACTGAAGTGTAGCCTTAATGAAAGATGGTTGTTAAATAATTTTTCAAGCATCTGCAAACCTAATTATTATGGAACAATGAAAATTTAGCAATAACACTAATACACATAAATTAATAAAAAATGAGAAAGATCGGGAAAAAAATGCTTCACAGTATTAACAAAGTAATTCCACCATGATCTCATACGTTTTACGGCAGTTTCATATTTGGCTGACTAATTAGATTTATGAAGCGGAAAGGCCATAAGTACACCATGATTTGCTTTACTATTTGAAATCTCGCTGACCCATTCATTTAGTCTTTATTATCAGAAACAGCAATCTCATATAAAATTCACATTATTATTTATATCATAATATTATTTACTCCATTAAACTTATGTATTTCCAAGATTGAATGTATACAATATTAACAATAAATGTCTTAAATAGTATAAATTATACTATATTTATTTTTGACCGATTTTATCAATGTTTTTTGTAAATATAAAAATTTTATATTAACAATGGAAAACAATGCCAATCCCGGGATTGTCAAATTGTAATCCCGAAATCCCGGGAAAACACTATCCATAAATATTAATTAAAATATCTCTTTATTGCAATATTTCGTGATGCGGGTATTACAATTCAAATAAAATACTACAGGGAAAAGATTTCAGTGCTAGTAACCGTGCATATTATGTTTTATTTTACATAATATATTCTCGTGCGTACTAAAAATTCACTAGGTACGCCAGAAAAGCTCGCGAATTTTTCTCTTGTGAAAAAAAAGCTCCGTGAAAAAAAGATACACTCAATATTTCGCCCTTTTGCATATCGGCCGTGCCTTTATACCGCGGACTTCTTTTACTGGTCTAAATGCGAAAGCCCAACACGTTCGCGTTGTAAAAATGAGCTTTCGTAAAAAAATAACACTTTTTGCGAAAAAAGGGATCGCGGTACCGGTTTTTACAGCGTTTTCAAGTAAGTACTGATTTATATGTACTAAAATTTAGCCGAAAATAATACTGGCGTACCTAGACATGTACCCAACCTATAATACTTATAATAACTATTCGTAATTTGTAATTTAATCGATGTTGATTATGTCATTGAACTCAGTTTTAGCGATATATCCACATTTAGAATGAAAACGATTGGGAAAAAATTACTATGTTGCCATATTAATTAATTTGAGCATTTCAAAATTATTCTTAAGTAAATGAATTAATAAGGCTTTGGAAACCTATACGTTTAAGAACTATTTAGCATTGGACAAGAATGAGATTTAAATTAATTACACATCAAATACTATATACCTACTAGCCTGAAGGTTTTTTAATATTAAAAAAATGTTAGATCCTTAAATCTTGTGAATTATTCGTTAAATGCAAGAAATACATTACATTTGGAGTAATCCCTGTGTCAGTTTGTAATGAGGACACTTAATTGATGCCTTGATTTTTAAACACTGAAACCGATAGTAAAAAATTAGCGCAATCTAATAAAAATGATATGTAGAAGCTACAAGTTAATTTTGTCGTAATTAGATATAACGCCCGTAGCTTAATTGGAGAAGCAAATAGGTGCGTATCCAGTGAATACAGGCGCATGCCCTGTCGGGCATCGCATTGTCATCACTACTTACATGATGATATTCCCACTAATACCAATGCGAATAATATTGCTAAAAGTATGCTATTCGTGTGTCTAAAATAACATTAACATCTTAAATACTAACTTAGACTTTCGGTTACTTTCTAATGTATGAGAGTGAGTTATGATTTGTGAGATGGAATGATAATGCATTCATTATAGTGTTTGTAACAGTACTTACTGACTAAGACCCGTTTCATTCCGCATTTACATATAAATGAACGCGACACTCGTGTGTCCACGTCGGAACGCGCCCATTCAGTTATGTATAAATGCAGCCGCTCGCCACACAGGTGTCCCATGTGAAACGGGCCGAAGACATCATTCAGTCGATACTAATATTTGAATTTAATATTAAATTTCAATCGATTTTTTATGTTATTTTTAATAGTTTTATGTTTTATCCAAACACACTAGTATTAACAGCTGATGTATCGATTTAGAATTCATAATCAGTTAGAGAAATTTATTAAGTATCACAAAAGCTTTAAATGCCATTTTTGTTGACATAAAATTAGTATATTAAGACAATATTGTCACTATACTAAATTGAGCAACACGACATTTAAATCCAGATAATTTTGAGTAATACAACCGTTATTATATTAAATAAATACCGATAAACCGGTTTGTCATTATTCTTCTCTATTAAACTCCCTAACTGCGCTACATAGGTATTTACTTGTAACGAGGGGCACGCGGGAAATTCAATTTTTCGCAAGAGCTTTTATTATCGTAGCCAGATCGTAGACCGACCGTAGCCAAAGCTCTACGCCTCTACGCATGATATTATCTTGTTCGAGAAACAAATTTTATTACTTCTAATATTAACGAGCTATTTTCCGGATACATAAAGTTATTTTGTCATATAATATTTCAAAATAACCATGAAAGTTCGAGGCATATTGTATCTTCTCTTTTTCTCTTTCTAATTAGGCTATATCCCAAATTGAACTATGACCTCTTAGTAACTCACTTGCATATATCACTTTGTTATTGTTAAAACCACGGTAACCTAGTTAGTGGAGGCCCTGTTTACGAAATCGTCCGTCATAATTCGCAACTGATTTAACCATCCTTAACCATTCCTTGAAATGACTAGTCCTCGTAAAAATGATCATAATGTGAACTCCATTTCTGGATTCTACGGTTAAGAGAAAACAGTATTCATTTTTATTAACATATTAATACTCGCATGTCGATAGTAGATCTCGAAACAGTAAACAAATTAAAAAATATTGTTTTGCGAATACTAGATTATGAAAAAATCTTTAAATAGACACTATCTATTTAAATAGTATGTTAAAACAATACAATAATTTTACATAAAATAAGATAAAAGGTAGTTTAAAATATGGGTTCTCATTTCACTACACACAAAAACACTGTCTTTTTACTTAGCAGGGCAGAATAGTATATCTTACATTTTTTATATGTGTTACGCCAAATGTGAGAAATTGACTATTACATGAAATGGGCAAAATTTTGCCTAAATCATGAAAAATGCAAGCCCGTTGTCTTATTCATGAATTAGACAAAATATCTGCCGAGTGCGCGAATTCGGCAGTAATTTTTCTGCCTAGTTCATGCATTGGACAAATAAGATAGTAGCGCTACGGTGGTGTTTTTTGCAACTAAACTAAATGTGTCAAATGCTCATGCATTGGTCAAAATTTACGTATATTATCTATGGTCAAAATAGATGGTCGCGCTCCGGTGGTGTTTTTTACAACTAATCAAACTAACCAAATGTGTCAAATGTGAAATGTCATTGATTATAATATAAAAATATATACCAATCAATAACTACAATGACGTTCATATCCATTTACTATGCGCAAAAAAAAATCTAGAACTATAATATGATAACGGAAGAATTTTATTAAAAGGTATTTTTGCGATTTGATTCGTGCTCGTATCGTATTAATCGTTCAATGGTCGATTGTATGTTTGTGATAGTTTGTTGACACTTGTTAGCTAACCTCAAAATGGACATTCGGTTGAATTTAGAATAACAAAACTTAACCTCACCTAATAATAATAATATTATAGTATCTCCAATTATAACTAATAAAACCATCCGTATTAAATTTGCTTTTCCTACTGTCATGTTGACAGTTTAAGAATTCCATACCGTGGTGAATTCATGTACTCGGCAGATAATTTACCTAATTCATGAATAAGGCAACGGGCTTGACTATTACATGAATTAGCCAAAATTTGCCCATTTCATGTAATAGTCAATTTTGCACATTCGACGTAACATATGTACGTATGTAGTAGATACTTGAAAAAGTACACTTTTTGTTTGAAAGCTATAATTAACGTAAAACAAACACGTGTTGGATCACAACGTATTTGAATCCCTCAAGACTTTCATACTGAAGTATTCTCAACTCAATTGCCAGATTAAATAATAAAATACATAAAAGCTTATTAAGTTGGTAACAAAGTAAAATATAAAAGAGAGATTACTTAGTAATATTATTATCATACGGTAAAACCAAAATGTATAGGAAACCTAAATAAATACATACGTTATTAAGGTCTCCAATCATAAAAATTCATGCCTTAGTCAGCTCGTTATTGTATGAAATTTATGTATTTATTTTATCATATCAAAAATAAATATGTATTAGGCTAGGATAAGAATAAGCTCTCAAATGCTTATGTTCCCCTTAAGCTCTATAGAATGAGGTAATTCCTTGCAGACGTAGAATAAAAAATATAATATAATATAAAGTCGTATTAGTCATAAAAATGTTTGAAGAAAACAATACAATGAAATCCACTAGTTTTTTCAAGTAGAGTAAACTTTATTTTGTCCTTATTGGGCTAGTGTTAAGAAGGGGTACTAAACTTTTCGTTAGGTAGTGTTTTTTTAAATCTTATAATATTTATTTTTAATTTTGTGTAATCAATATTATTCTAATTTATTGAATGTTGTACTACATGCATGTATGGCAGGTCTGGTTATAAAGGGACGGGGCTGCTGTAGGAGGTCACCCGGATGTGGTATAGAGCAGCGATTTTTTTATTGCAGTGTAAACATTTTGTACAAGAGTTATGATACTGTTCCGAGATCCGAGGTTTGGTGGACGAGATACTGTGCGGAGCGATGCGGAGACTGACACGAAGATTACTGACAAGAATATGATTAAGATCGATACTAAGACTACTGAACTGACAGAGCTTAATTTTGATATTAAGATTACTCATCAATATTTGGTAAATTGCAAGAGTCATTGTTGATATAGTTTGCAATTGGGTAAAATTAAATCTGCTGGCTTCTGCATTATTGCAACTTCGAGCGTTTTGATGACCAAGCCGAGGCAGTTAAACTTCATCGAAGAATATTACGCGTGTAGAATATTATGCTGATTGTGATGGGACGAGTATGCGATAATTAAATGATATGCTAATTCTTACATTGTGAAATAATGCTGACAAGGCGTGAAGTCATCGACCGCTACACACATAAATCAACAATGCTCAGTTTTGTCCACTTAACTAACACCAAAATATATTTAAATTTTCACAGTTGTACAAATTTAAGTATACCTACATAACTTGGCACGAAATATGTATTATATTTGTTATGTATTAAACTGTCATTATCAGTGTTTATTCTATAACGTATGAATATAATAGTTTGTCATACATTTTACTAGATGTGGTATAAGGTAACAGGTACCTACTTTAAGTGGTAGCTGAAATAATAGTTTATATCTACCACTTCGTAGTTTTAGTTCATTTTGCTCATTTATTGCATAATATTTCTTTTATTGTGGGTTGATCATGCCTGAGACATTATATAAAAATAAAAGAACTCTCTTCACGTTGGAACTTATGATATGCATAATTAAATCATTATATACGTGTGCATAATTAAATTCTCACTAAGTCTTAAATATAAATATAAATAATAATGAAATGTCTAATTTTAAAGTGAAATTTATAATTTTTAATAGGTACACTATAAAGCGCATCAGTACATATGTAATATTACATATACCTCATATAAAATATGAAAAACACGCGAATTCGAAAAATAAAATATGCATCCCAAATATGATAATGCGATCGACGATGAAAACAATATTCACGAACGTCTATTTATTTAAAAATTTCATTCGATTGCGTGGCGCCCAGTTGTCCCGGCGCCGAATCGTCCTAGACCGAGACTTTTATCCAGCAGTGGATCAATAATGAAGATTATTTCACTAAAGATAATCATTGCAAAAAATCGGTGTGCGTACTTGTGTACGCGCGTTAGAAGTTATACTTATTTGGCGTAACAAAACAAAAACATAACTTGTGATAACCTAGATTCTTCGACTAGCTCTTAATTATCTTGTTAAATTACACACACAAGAATTTTCTTGAGCTTATTAGAGCGCGTTGGTTTATTTCTATACCTTTTAACTTATATTACTAAATTATATAATTATTTCACGTTGTTTTTATTTTTAAATTCACAACTGTCACTCTGACTTACGTTTGACAGCTGACAGATTCGAAGCTAACTTCATACTGTCGCGCACTTTCGTGACGGTGTGCGCGCGCAGCTCTCAATTTCACTCTCTACCAAACGCCCCAAAATAAGAATAACCTCAAAAAATCATAAAATAAATTCGGTTCAAAATGCCTGACAAATAGTAGTTTTAAGTCCAATAAGCCGGACGTAGTAAATAAATCATAAGTTTTCTCAACTGCTATAAAGGACCCGTACAACCATAAACAAGGATTTAGTATAAAATCCTTTTCTCATCCGCCGTATTGCTACTGAGTCTAACAAGTACGCTGTAATTCATTATTTTATGGAGTTATACGCCACAAAATTTTGTATGTGGGCGAGTGTACATATACCTACACATTTTGTCATTTTACAGGGTGAACGTAAGATATACCTACGAAAGAATTCGTGTGTGTACATTTTTTCTACGAGCATACATATATCTTTATATATTGTGTATAGAAAATAGTTCTCAAGGGATAAATATTTTCGAAACCCTTTTACCTACGTCTTGTTTAGGGGTATGAATTTAGTGTTTACTGATTGTCTACGGGGTAGAAAAAAACTGCTATTATATTATAACGTCTCATTTAATTGTTGCTAAGGTATAAAGATTTTATAAAATCAAAATGTACATAAATATTCTAGTAAATATCACAATATTTTTTAGTTCATTGTACCTATTATATTTTTATATCAAATTATAATTATGTATTGAAGGTGAATTAATTGTTAATCATTTAAAACACATAGAACATGTACAATTTCATAATTTTTGTTTGTTTAATAATGTTCGTAATAATTGATTATTTAATTGAGATCATACTATGATGCTCTTTTGTATTAAGTATATTAAAGTTTTTTTTATTTGCTTTTTGTATGATGTAGCATATATTATGTTGGTTATACCATAAATACTGTTTCCGCTGGCATTAAACAGGAGAAGCTTTTTTCAGGGTTTGGGTCGGAATCCCGAAGGCCGAAATCCCGAAGCCTGAAATTCCGAATGCTGGAATCCCGAAGGCCTAATCCAGAAATCCCGAATGCTGAAATCTTGAATGGCCGAAATCCCAAATGGCCGGAATTCCGAAGGCCGAAATCCCGAAAAAAAAATACTAACAGTAATAATTGCGCAATCATTTTTACAAAAGAGACAAAAAACCATTTTTTGTGGAAAAATGGATAATTGTTAAGATTGCGCAATTATTACTGTTTGTTTTTTTTTATTATTTGGGATTTCTGCCTTCGGGATTCCGGCCATTCGGGATTTCAGTATTCGGGATTTTGGAATTCGGGATTTCGGCCTTCGGGATTTTGGCTTTCGGGATTTCGGCCATTCGGGATTTCAGCATTCGGAATTTCGGCCTTCGGGATTTCGTCCGGCACCCCTTTTTTCAGAATATTAAATATATGAAAATCCGTTAATTCAAAACGATTCGGAACCGATATACTTATACCAATTTTAAAGTTTTATACTCTGGGTGAAAATTAGATATATTTCGATTTTAAAAGAAAATTAGCCCTAAGTAACAAAAAATGGGCATAGAATGAACTGAACACACATTTGTTTAAAAAAATAGTTTATTAATGGAAAAAAATATATACATAACTGTAAATATGTAACCTTCATTTTCACAGTAATCAATTTATTAACCAAGTAGGTACTAAGAAAACAAAAAAATATTTCAGAGTTTTAAGTCGGTAATATTCTGTATACAAAATGTAACTATGTACTATTTTTGCTATTAATATACAGAGTGAAGATTATATTAACAAGCTTTTGGATCGGACATCGAATCTTTCATAGACAAACACTTCACTCTAAAATCATGCAATATTATGATAAGATGCTTGATGTATTCCATGCGTTTAGTATGAAATAACACTTTTAACGGAAGTTCTGTCAGGTGTGTTAATTAGATAACTGGTCGAGCTGTCATTTTTTTGTAATATTAGCGTACTGAGCAAGCACGACTTCGTCCAGAGTACAATAAGTTTGAACATCGTGCGAAACATAGATAGGTACCAACTGCCTTTTAGATAATTGCAGATAACCATTTCGCATACACACTACGTCCGTGATAGCAATACTTCGAATATAGGATGTGTAATTAACTGCATATCCGGAAATTCTTACATAAAAAGTTCACCGCAGGACACTTATTCGTACGCCGCAGTTCGTGAAACATGAGTTCGTGTAACATTTAATCAAATGACGAGTTCTTCGTTGAACATTTCACCGTGGAGTATATTTGTACGTATGCTACAACATGTGGCGAATTTTATGAGATGTCTTTACTAGGTTAGGTTAGGTTAGGGTTAATCTAATTGAAACAGTACTATTTGCGAACTATCGCCGCATTTTGTAAGATACGTACAAATTGTATTCCACGGTGAAATATTCAACGAAGCACTCGTCATTTGATAAAATGTTATACGAACTCATGTTTCACGTACTGCGGCGTACGAAAAAGTGTCCCACGACGAACTGCATAGGTACAACATACGTGTAACCAATTAACTGGTGTTATGTAGTTGGAATAGATCTACAAGAATGCGCATGCATTTTAAATAATAATATAAAACCGTATGTGTATACACTTTCTGGTGACCCTACAAAATTATATTAGATTGTTTACATTCCACGTGGTTAGGTAAGGCACGGAGGCAGTCACTGTTTGCAGAAGAAAATGAATTAGGCCCTTCCCAAGAATGTGCACAACAAACACAAAAACATTTATTATTATTTTCAAACTAGGTACATACCCTTTCCCCAACGACTCTGCAGTTTAGTACGCTGGCGATAAATCGAAAAGCTTTCATTTGTACGTCGAACCTTTTTTATGTTAACGTTCCAATCATTAGACTGAAGAGAGTATTTTCAAGTATATAAATACGCGTTTTCTGATAGGATGGGAATAGGAATACGGACAATATCAAAAAAGGAATACATTTTGATTTTCTGTGCAATGATATGTGATTTGTAATGTATATTTCGATATTTTCTTATTAAAACGTTTTGAGTTTTTTTTAAATACATTATTTACCTACTTACATATTTGAATTTTGATTCGAAATTTATTAAAAAAAAAACAACAACAACAATTGTGTTCAGAACATCAGAAACATACAAGAAATAATTCGCATAAATCATCGACGAATCGTTTTCTAATCTTAGACGTGGAATGTGAAAGACGTGAGTTCGAGTCCCACTTGGTCCAACTTTTTTCTACCATAAAAAATTCATCCACACACATTCTTAACTTTATGTATATTTAGTAATAAATAAAAAAAAATATTTACCTCTCTTCACAAAACTGTGTAATTTTACCTTATTAATTTCATTCACTACATATTATATTATTATGCCTGAATATGACAAAAAGTGGATCGATTGGATAAGAAAACATACAACGGTTTGCGATGTAATAGAGTTCGTTAAAAACCTAAATGGGCTGGATAATAAGATAAATAGCTCGAAGAAGGGACAATCGCTGGACAAATATAGTCATCCAGTGGTACCCAAGAGGTACAAATTGTCCGCAAGGTAGACTGCAGCTGGATTGATGCGGAAGTGCGTCGCAAAGGAACGCACAAGACCGAGAGAAGTGGAATCAGCTTGGAGAGGCATTCATCCAGCAGTGGATTCAGGCAGATGATGATGGTGACATGTCAGTATGCTAGTATATCACAATATCTTCAGCCTTTTTATCAGACCGCATTTTGAAAGTTACTGGATGTTTCTTTCCCTCTTCTCAATTCAAAATTTTGATCATAGCATACTTACGATTTTTATTTAGTACGTATTCTTTTCAATATTTATAAAATGACACGAACGTGTAGTACTCCAAAAAAGTCATGGAAAATGTTTTTACAGTGATAATATTTGCGTCAACTAGACATACCTACATGCTTAGCGTGAGGTGAAGTGTTACTATAGTAACTACAGAATTGTTTTACTAGCAGTGACCAGCGACAGAATATGAAGCCTTCAATTATTAATACAATTTTTAATACGTAGGTCTCTAAAAGCATTGAAAAATTAAATTTATTTACAACTATTAACTACGGTTTTTAAATGGGCATTTGTTGAAAAGCCGCCTCTTATTGGTAGATCGTTTTTATGGTTATTTAATCACTACAATTTAGCTTATTAATTGTAACGTATTTTATATCTTACTCGAGTAAATTGAGTAAAATACATCGATATTCATATTATTATCCTCATTAATCTAACCTAACCTAACACTTAATAAAGTTCTACACTCATATCGTTCAGTATAATGTGTTTTATTAATTTAACCTACAAAAATTACAGCACTTTTGACATAAAAGAAAAAAAAAATTACGTGTTTTTTTTGAAATTTTGACGATTTTTCGGTTTAAAAAAAATTGAATAAGTGCCTTTCAATCTTGTTATTTTAATATTGAAAATATAAAATAATTAAAACAAAATTTTCATTTTTTAAAATGATAAAGAAAATTGGAATGCTTTTTATGAGTTTGAGACTTAATTATGTCAATATAAGCTTTCGATGGATTTCCGCATCTTTTAATAATATTGATGAAGAAAGCTTTTTAAAGCAAATATTATGAAGTAATTTAAAAATTCTACGATGAAGACTCAACAAAGGCATAGCAAAAACAAATAAGAGACACAAAAAAACCTTTGTCTGAAATTAAGTTAAATGCTTAGTCAATTGTATGGGAGCTTTTTAAAAGCGGATGTAGGCGGGGTGGCAGAAAGCTTTTTAATTTCAAATTTACATAAAAGTTCCATAATGAATAAGCCATAATGCTGTGTGAAAAGACAATGAAAATTATATTAAGCATATTATGCCGTATTGTGTACGATGGTAATAATGGTGTAAAAAAAATAATTACCGGTGCCCATCACAATATGTTATGTCTTTATACGTAATAATTAATTGTTATGCAAACATTGGTAAAACCGTTATTTTAAAGATTAAGATATATATGTACATTATTTTGTATCCTAATCGCATGTAATAAAAAAAACATTCTATTTTTAGAGACTCTAAAGTAGGGTTTAAGTAGGGTTTCGTGATCCATATTAATTTAATAACATCAAATTGTGAATTATAAAAAATAATTACAAGATAAAAAGAACTTTTTATATACTTACCACGTTTTTTAATTTTCTGTTGAATCATATAAACTTGACAATTCTATGTATTAATAAATACTTTTTTTTTGTACTTGATAGAAATACTGAATAAATATAGAATACAGAAATGTCATATTGATTTCTATAGTAACGCACGTATATATTAATAATTTAGTTGCTAGGGCCCCCTTAGCAACCAATAATAGTGTTTTACATTTAACGATTTTTTTTCGAAACATACAAAACAGAATTGACTGAAAATTAATTCAATTTTGCTTAAAGATGGCCAAAAGTATTAAAAGAATGCATTGTCGTCGTGTTCTGATATATTCTAAAAGTTTCAAATGGCTAGCTAGTCGGGAAGTTAGTTAAAAATCTTCAATCGTCCAATAAAAATCTTGGACAAACAAGAATACAAGCTAATGAAAACGTGGTAAAATGGTAAACAGTAAAAAATAACACCGAGACGAGGCCCCATATTCGGCCATGGTGTTGAGGGATTATAAAATTGGGCGCGTGATGACAGAAAAGATTGTCAACTACTGATTTTTAAAAATAATCACTTTATGAAATGCAGGTATTCTGTGTTAATATTATTTTAATGCATTTTATATTTTTTTTCAATTTTGATCAAGTCAATCAAATATTATGTTATAACTTAGTAATATACAATTGACAAACAAAAATCTAAAAAGGAATACAGATTAAAATCAGTTAAATAATAGATTTTTTACTAAAATAATATGATTATTAACTGCAAAATTTTAAGAAATGTATAAAAAACAAAATAATACTTAAAGCATATGACAATCCAAAGACCACGCTGGATCGGGCACGTGCGTGGAATGCGGGAGGATATACCGGTCTATGGTATGCAACCCCCGATAGCACGAGAAGACCTGGACAGCCGAAATTGAGATGGTTGAACCGTGCCCTGGGAGATTTAAAAATGGTCGGTCAAAGCAAATAGGGAATGTCAGCGCTGGATTGTCCATGATGGAGGAAGTCTTTGAAGGTGGCCAAGACCCACCAAGGGTTGTAGTTCCATAAATGATGATGACTTAAAACTAACCTTCGATTCATTTTAAGAATACATTAGAATACGTTAGGCAATATTACGATAATAAAGTTGATTTTCATTACGTAAATTTACATTGTATAATTATGTATTTACCCTAACCCTAAACTACTAAATGGTACTTATGTTAAGTTTTATCTAAGCATTGTTTTATATTTGTTGTGTCAACTTTACTATGATAGTGAAACAGCGATCGAAAAATTGATTTTCGAAAATAGAACGTAATTTAATTTTAATACTGTTTACAAAATCACAACCATTATTAATATCTAAACTGGCGGGTGTAAGGGTATACTAAAATAAAGTATTTTATGTTATAATAAATATCAAAACGTTTTTTTTAATAAAACTATTCTCACGAAACTGGTTCAAGCAGAACTTCTCAAATATTTTTATATTTATTAATCTATAAATGTAAGTATTGTTATGTAGCGACTAGCAGGCAACGCTCAGCGTTATAGTCAGTTATATTAAGTCAGTTAACTATCGCACAATTGTCGCATCTACAATCAGCATATTCGGCGTGTGTGCAATTATTCGATGTGGTTCGACTACCTCTGGCTTGGTCATCGAAACGCCTCGAAGTTGCAACAATGCGGAGCTTAGAAGATTTCCCAATTGGAAACTATATCAACAATGACTCTCGCAATTTACTTCAACGCTTTAACATAGTCAGTCTTATAAATATACCAGTACACTCTATCATAACTTTGCCTTGTCCTTTTTACCATTGTACTTATTTGAATACGTGTATTAATTAAGGCTGTAAGTACCAAAAACAAAAAAACTGACATTTTTATAGAAAAGTGTTCTACATACTAACGCCAATAACTTCAGCTATGGTCTAAGTGCCTCAAGCAAGTCAAAAAAATACAGCAAAATATTTAAACCTATTGACGTTGTAAGTCCGAAGGCCTGTTTTATTTATAATGGTGTAAATAGCACTACAGTGGTCAACTTCATTCAATATAAAATGGCTGACGATGGTGTGTTGACACTTGCGACTTCTTAATACCTAAAATTATAGAAGCTGCCGTGATTGCATCACACTGTAAAACCACATTTTTCAAAAGGTCTGCTTCATGAAATTTTACTGCAATGACTCGGTATTTTGTATCTACAGGCAATACTACTTTTTGGTACTTAGAGCCTTAATTAATACACGTATTCATTTATTGTCAGTAATAAACTGTCTCCTCGATTCATTAGAGTCACTCCAAACAGATTTTCATCTCTACACCTTTACACCAAACAACAGGCAGTTACTCCAAAACCACCGAGCGCGTAAGGCTTGCTAAAGCTGTCGAGTTATATCTGATATCATACGAACGAGGCCATATTAGATACAGAGTGATTCAAGAGTTAGTTCAAGACACTAGTGTGTGTGCCTGTTAACGCTAAACCATAGTTTAATTAATTCAATCCTAAAGACACATCTATCCTCATCAATCATACAACTCATCATTCATCAACCATAAAATGTGTACCGTCAAGTGCTGCGCACCGGGTAAACCAAACAAATAATACCGCGCAAGTGGCAGTGCAACCAGACCACGGACCCATCATAAATCATCATAAAGGTCAGGGTCTGGCATTCTGTTAAATCGCCCCCAACCCTAGATCCGTAATTTACATCACCTTCAAAATTATACAGTGCACTGCAAAAAGCGCCATCACTCGTGATAAAAAAATATTACAGCTATAAAATGACGTCACAATATTACTTTATCTTGGTTAGTAAATGTTGGTATAATTTGCATTTTTTTATTAATCTGGTATTTTAAGCGTGGTCGATTTAATGCATCTTTATACAGGGGAAACTTAAATCATAAAAGTGCAGATCAAAAAATGATCGACGCTCTTGTGATATGATACCGAAAGCATATTCTCATTCTTTTCTAAGCAAATCTGTTCTCGAATAATAATGGATTTCTAGTATAATGAAACATTCAATCATCTATCTAGGACGATTTCATTTATATAGATTACATACCCACAAGACGCTATGTTTTTTCATCAATGCATCACGCATGCGTCCCTAGATAGCTGGCTTCTACGCTTCTTACGGGGAAAATGTCTACGGCGTGCAATGGGGTCAAACCCATATGTTGTAGTGAAGGACGTTATTTTTAATAGTGTGCAATTTAAAAAAAAATGCAAAATATTTTGATTGCTTTAAAATTATTTAATTATATAGATTTTACCGCATCTTTTGTTTCGCACAATATAACACCTATGATATGTAATTTGAACTTTTTTATCAGTAACTATGTACATATATAATATTAGCGTTATGGGTGGATAAGGAAGGAAGCAGACAAGGGTTTGCGATGTGATAAGAGTTCATTAAAAGCCTCAAATGGAGATGGGCTGGACACATTGCTAGAAGAAGAGATAATCGTTGGACGAATTTAGTCATCCAGTGGTACCCAAGAGGTACAAAACGTCCGCAAAGTAGACCGATGAAATGATAAAGTTCTGCGGAAGTACGTGGCAACGCAACGCACAGGACCGAGAGAAGTCGAAGCAGCTTGAAGAGGCCTTCATCCAGCAATGGATAGATTCAGGCTGATGATGATGATAATGATATTAAGTAAATAGAATACTGTAAATGCGCCTGTGATGATTATTAATATGTATCGCACTTTGATAAGCGCTGGTATAGACTGTATTGAAGACAATAAATCATTGATTGCTCGAGGGAGTTCAAAATATAACGCTACAAAAATTATTTTCAGACAAAAAGGCAAAGAAAAACTTTTGAATTATATATTATTGCGAAATGAGTGATCGCCAAATTCAAGAAATACTTTTTGGCATTCTTAATTCTCTGGGGAAAACAAAAAAAAAATGTCACTCCAATTCGGTGTAAGTTTCACGTACAAAATTTATTAGATTTACCTTTGTGAGAAATCGTATAGGGACTAGGAACAAAATATGAGATAACACCTTTTGAAAGTTGCTTAAAATACCTTGTACGAGTTGAAACATACTTGTAATTCACTCTACGTATCTTGAGTGAGGTAAAAGATTCCATAGTGATATATTGAAATATTGCCAGTAGCTGTAAACAGGATATGCAAAAATGAATAAACTACATCTCACAATCAATGACATTAATATGGACGAAGCATCTGGAAAAAAAATGACACTCACTTTTTTGTCAGGTCTGCCGAATGGCATAATCTGTTCTAACGCCATTACAATAAAGGTGATATTGCTATAAATTCCCGATGCTTTTTGTCGGGTCTGCCGAGCGGTTCGGTTTGAACGGATTCGCTCAAATAAACATTGTGACACTAAAAACACTGTTCTAACCCCATTACAATAGAGGTCATATTGCTAAAAATTCCCGATGCGTGATATCACATAATGGAAATTGCATGACGTCTTCCTATACATGTGCAATATCGCTATGCGCGAATTTACTTGCTAGCTACTGTATTGAGTGCGTTGTCCATTAATAGTGTCATTGCCCACAATATATTCAGGTCCGGGAATTCATAATATTATAATAAACTATTTCTTTTATTCAACGAATAAGACACAGGATTTTAGAATGTAACATTCTATATATACTGAATAGTGAATATACAATCATCATCATCAGCCTGAATCTATCCACTGCTGGATGAAGTCCTCTTCAAGCTGCTTCCACTTCTCTCGGTCCTGTGTATTGCGTTGCCACGTACTTCCGCAGAAATTTATTATTTCATCGATCCAGCGGCCTCTAGGTCTACCTTGCGGACGTTTTGTACTTCTTGGATACCACTGGATGACTAGATTTGTCCAACGATTGTCTCTTCTCCGAGCTATGTGTCCAGCCCATCTCCATTTAAGGCTTTTAATAAACTCTATTACATCGCTAACCCTTGTCTGCTTCCTTATCCACTCATATACAATATACAAAAATATTAGATTATGCAAAATAAAATGTGATTATAATTTCATTTATGTGTAACTTTGAAACACCTTGTTACGAAAAAATATTCTAGAACATAATAATATAACATATCACTGTCCTTGCAGAGGTTAAGTCAAATATGTTCAAGAGCAAGTGAAAAGGTTATTAGGTTAAGTCCATCTTAATATATTGTATAACAATAAAAATATAGCTGGTAGGAAATATATTAGTTTTTGGGGTTATGATTACGGTAGACCAACGTAAATATCAGATATTTTATGGATTAGGAATTGACGTATTTTGAAGTTGTAACTGCGTTTGAATATTTGGAGTTCGAGGATGATGATGAAGAAAACGAAGATGTATGCAGGAGCGAGTTTTATTAGGTTTAACAGTTGGTACAATAGTATGTTACAGCAGTTATGTTACAATACTAAACTTATGATAGGTATGGATCCGAGGTCCGCATCTCGGTACAATCAGATGTTGGGCGAAGCGAAATAGAGACTGCGATGGTAACAGACTGGAAACGTATATTCGAGTGACATTTTGATAAATCATTATTCGTAATTTATACAGTCGAAAGTAATACATAAACATTATATTCTAGTACATAATTATTGAACGAGTCAGCGGTTTAAATTCGAGTAGCTGTGAATTGTATTTATTATTACAGTCATAATATAATATGATACTATGGAAATGGATATTAGACTAATTTTCCATTGCAATACCGTATTTCATATCGCCAATCAATCTGCTGACTCAGGTAAACAGTTGTTTACTGGAATATGAGTCGCTGGGAATATATTATTGCGGTCTAATAATTTGATACACTAAAAATAGATATTTGATCACTAATAAACTGACAGCTACAAATATATATATATATATTTTAATTATCTATATAAGAATTTATTCTTGATGTGTATAGTAATAAATAATAACCATTGATATATGGCAAACGTAATTGGTATATATACGATAGCGGAGGCATAAGCTCGTATATAATACGAACATTGACTGACCACGTAAAGTTATGAAAAATACACAATTTATATGTACTTCAAATCAGTTGCGGCTGATCCTCCCTTACCCTGCAATGATTAATTTGAAGGTAATATGCGCTCCAGCGTTGACATAGCAAAATATGTGGGACGTGGTGATGGACCGGTGTAAATTGTGCTTCATCAATGGTTCAAGGCTCGAGCGTAAAATGAATAAGAACCAATACAGTTAAAACTACGTTTATATGGGATTATTATTAATATTTTGAAAAACGGATAAGTGACAAACAATGTATATTATAATATTCGACGTGTAATTAAATTATTATAGGTATTATGCCTTCAGCGAGTTATCGCCGTGATCGACAGGCCGCACGTACAAATTTTGCGAGTTATATCGTCCGGCTTTAAACTTAAATTACTAGCCACTGTTGATTGATTTGCATAATCTAAAAAATTAAACACACAGTGACATCTGCTTGAATAATAATGAAATAGCTACAAATTATCGGTATTACAGAAATTGTAGAAAGAGCTTTGCTCTACATTCAACGTGTGTCGTTAAAAATCTGCGGCCTTTCAGATACTGCCATAGTATCTAATTTCGTGAGGCATAAAAAAGATTAATGTTATCTGGAAATCTACGTGGACCAAGTGACATTGAAAAACAAAGTTACACGAATTGATACCAATGTGTCAACTGGTCAAGATAATCGACAAGTAACAGTGTACTTAAACATACTATTGTCAGTTATATATTATTTTATGTCCACCCTGTGATTTGATATAGATTATCGATCCAAAGGCATAATATTATTTATACTTATATTTTTATACTGTAAAATGAGATTTATTGAGTGAAATATTTTATTTTATAATAATATACTCGGTGTCTTAACTTTTGTGTTACCTACGATAAATATCAATAACAACTTTATAATAAATTTATCTCACTGAATTTTCATTTTTTTCCATGTCTTTTTACGGCATTCAGTTAACATTTATTTCAATTTAGTCTTGGCGAGGCAGGCGTGGATTAGGCTTAAAAGTAATAAAAAAACTTTTTAATAAAAATATATGAGATTTGCTGACACTTTTTTCGAAAGTATTTTTGGTGTATCACGAAACTTTCAATTTCCTGCTAAATGCTATATGATAATATATACCTGTGGAATTATCGTGGATACAAAATATGTTTCATTTTAAAAATATTCATAGACGTTTTACTCACATGAGATGTATTAAAAGATAGTTACAAGTAGGGAATCCAATCCCGAGCCAAAATTTTGATCCCGGGATTTCGGGATTACAATTTGACAATCCCGGGATTGGCATTTTTTCCATTGTTTATATAAAAATTTTATATTTACAAATAACATTGATAAAATCGGTCAAAAATAAATCTAGTATAATTTATACTATTTAAGACATTTATTGTTAATATTGTATACGTTCAATCTTGGAAATACACAAGTTTAACGGAGTAAATAATATTGTAATATAAATAATAATGTGAATGTAATAGGAGATTGCTGTTTCTGATAGTAAAGACTTAATGAATGGATTAGCGAGATTTAAAATAGTATAGCAAATAATCATGGCGTACTTATGGCCTTTCCGCTTCATAAATCTAATTAGTCAGCCAAATCTGAAACTGCCGTAAAACGTATGATATCATGGTGGAATAACTTTGTTAATAGTGCGAAGCATTGTTTTTTTCCAATCTTTCTATTTTAATAATTTATGTGAAAAACTAAAATGAATCGGCAACCTACACATGGCTATAAATCAAACTTCATTCAAACTCAGTTTATTTCTAATGTAGTTATTTTTTATTAAAAGTATTTTTTCTGTTATATTTTCGCTTTTATTTTATTTTCCATAAAAATTGATAAAAAAAATCAATCCCGAAATCCCGGGATTATGTTTATCAATCCCGGGATTCATAGGTATCGAAAATAGCTCGGGATCTCGGGATCCCGGGATTCGGGATCCCGGGATTGGAATCCCTAGTTACAAGTAAATAATATTACCATTCAGGATTGTATACATATAAGAATCAGATATTATTCTTCTGAAACTAAAAATGTTAGAGAACCTATAATAATGGGCCTTGACCTATTCCAGAGTCCACTTTTAGTCCAAGTTTTATACTACGAGTATATTTTGGTTGGACTTCTTCTGCCATATGGGTTCGTAAGGTTACTTGTGTTGCCGTAAGTGACTATATACATAACCCAACTAACTGAAACGTCATACCTTAAGTATTTTGATAAAATGCAGGTCATTATTAAATGTTTTTAGAAGTCATGATTTTCAACGAATCGTATTTAGACACGTATTAAAAAAAGATATAAAAGACGTTCATGGAATGGTACATCGCGAGATTATTATATTAACACTTTTATATAGTTCTGGTTATGTAGATTTAATTTAAATGTAATAATTAAAAATGTCTAGAAATTAAACTGTCAGTCGACACTTCAATAATATCATAAAAAATATTGTCTGTAGATATATATATTTCATACATTCAATAATATCTTGAGACACTCCATAGCCCACCCGGGACGGCAATATTTTTTTTTTTTTGTAAATAGAATGTAAAGTTCTGTTAAATACATATTATTATATTAGTTTTATTTTTAGTAACCTACAAAGTCTCATCTGTGGGTCTATTCTATACGTATCGATCGCTAAAGTGATAAAGTGTTAAATATTATAGATATCTAGAAAAGGTTTGTATCGAAATGTTAGCACTCATTGTAACAATTACAATAAATTAGTTGTAATTGTTACAATAATTGCTATGTTTTAATCGCACCTTTCTTGGCTGTGTTAACTTTAGAGCGAGATAGACTGTTTTGACTATTAAGACGGCTAAATTATTGTAACAATAATTATAATAACAACTAAATAGATAAAAATATGATAATTTTTATCACTTTATCACTTTAGCGGTCGATACCTAAGTATAGAATAGACCCACTGATACATATTACATAATATTATATGTTGGCTTCAACCGTGTGGTATTAAAATTAATTTTATACTTGTAGATTCTCTCAGAAACATTTGGATAACCAAAAATGCTTTTTGTTGTTTGGCTGAGCTATAAACATCTCAAGATTAAGCGGTACTTACCTAAATAATAATTTTAAAGAGCTTTCGTCTTTGACCAGCATAAAGCGGACATTGTCAAAGAACTTGATTTATATCAGTATATTATTTAATTAGTCTTATTTGTATAAGTGACGTAGGCGAAAGAAAATCTAATTTTCATGAAACTTACTAAGTACCAAATTAATATTCGCAGTAAATTAAAAATTTGCAATACTCAAAAATACACCACCATGAAAATAGTACATGATCTGTCTACCCAGACAATGCGTCACTGTGCAGCGAATAGATTGAGTTTAAATTTGAATTTCTGATAATAAAATAAATCAAATAAATAAATTTGTTAATGTTATATTACAAATAGGTGAAGCGAAATGTAAATTAAATGAATGATTTTTGTTTAAGCGAGCTGTAAACACCCGTTGATAAAGCACTTTGCTTACTTGCAAAGAAAATTAAACTGCCAAGTTTGTTAGGTAGAAATTGGATTTAAATAATGATTTTAATTAAAACTTACATTGCTTGTAATACATGTGCGTGTAATTGATCTACATACAGATGAACAGAATGTTCAAGAACTAAAACCAAATGAGAAACTATTTTTAATGCCTGGTTTGAATTAATTCTACTGTGGCGTCCCGCACACACACAATAGACGTGACATCAACTTAACCTTTTATATGCCTCACGATATTACTATGGCAGACAGGTCACAGGTTGATAATAATTATGACTTATTTTTTTGAACTGTTAGTTTCTGGTAATTTTTATCTTGTAAAAATCAGGTATTATTTCGGCCGCCTAACTTATTTTCATGCCCTATCTAGCATATTTTTGTCAATGGCAGTTGGCAATACTGACCGTAACATATCAGTTGCTTGATAACAGCGATTGATACTGTTTAAACTCAGTTTAAAGTTTAATTATTATTCCATATATGATGACATTTTTTATTTTTATGTAGTTTTTATTTTATATTATTGTAGTTTTATATGATAAAATAAAACATATATTTGACAGTTCCATTGTAATTAAAGCTTTATGGATATATAATATCAAAAGCGTTTGTCAGTATATCGATAATATATAATCCATAACACTGAAAAAGCTTTCATCTATATAATTACGAAAACCGATTAGAAAATATATTGAAAGATTTAACTTAGTATTTGAAAAAAGGCTGCTTTTGTTCAGAAACTCTGTTGCTGTGTTGGCTAATTGAGAAACAGTGCTAAAAGTAGAGAATAGCCAATACAATAAATACTTGTTTGTTGTAAAGTTGTGCCGATTCGTTTTAAAACAAGCCTTCGGTAAAATTCAAAGCTCTATAAAGTTTGCCAACTAAGAACAGTGAGGCAGAGATTTTCAATTTTTAATTTAAAAACCCTCAACAGTTATACTTAACAACAGGAAACTGTAATAATTTTTATTTTATAAAAAAAATGCTGGTACAACTGGACAATTACCATCTTGGCGACAGTCATACGTATATATAAAAGTAAGAAGAATAATGCAGATAACGTTGTAGAAAATTTGCTTCGAGCAAGATATAGATAACCATTTTCTTTACTAAGTGGATAATAATAATTATGTGCTTTTACAGTATATGTAATTATTACGTACATAATTTTTTACGAGAAATAATTTTTGCTTTTTACGTGATCTATTGTATACTTTGGGGCAAACACGTCATGTAGATATGACGACACGTTGGCTTCGTACTCTCGACCTACTGATTCAAAGACACTCCAGCCTAATATACTATTATTGAATGGATATTGAAAAAACAAAATAAAATAATTACAACATCAAAAGAACTTTTTATATACCACGTTTTTAAATTTTCTGTTGAATCATATAAACTTGACAATTCTATGTATTAATAAATACTTTTTTTTGTACTTGATAGTAATACTGAATAAATATAGAATACTGAAATGTCATTTTGATTTTCATAGTAACGCATGTATATATTAATAATTTATTTGCTAGGACCCTCTTAGCAACCAATAATAGTGTTTTACTTTTTACGAATTTTTTCCGAAATAACTTTCCATACAAAACAGAATTAACTGAAAATGAATTCAATTCTGCTTAAAGATGGCTAAAAGTATTAAAAGAATGCATTGTCATCGTGTTCTGATATATTCTAAGAGTTTAAAATATCTATCTAGTCGGGAAGTTAGTTAAAAATCGATTGCAAGATTTGTATTGGACAAACAAGAAAAAATTTGTACTGGACAAATAAGAATACAAAAACGTGGTAAAATAATCAAGCCGAAAACAAGTTGTATGGGTTTAAGGGTAAATTTTATAGTTTCAGATTTTAGATTGTAATAAAACTGCTCATATTTTCCAAAGTTAACAATGCTGTAAACATAAAATAAATATACTTACTTATTAAAAGTAAGATTTTTTTCAAATGGCGTCTTGAAAATTGTAATTCAATATCCCAAGTTTACTGATAGTTGACCAGTTGACCCAATAAAATTGGGATTATGGTGAAGGTATACAGTATGAACGAAAATTTGGAAACGAAAGGTTGAGAAGCGCTGTTTCAAGCGCAGCTTTACAAACTCATAAAGTTCACGTAAACACGGCGCAGGCGAGCAACGAATTCGAAGTGGCGTACTACCAAGGGAGTCACCGGTTTGTGAAGGGGATAGAAATTGCCGCAATGGAAACTTACATTAAAATCATTTTTTGGACTACACTCAAAAATTAGTTGTACAGATAATCGGTAATCAGTTACTAATTACTTAAATACCGATTCGCCACTGCTCTTACCACACTGTAAGCATCTGTCAAACGATTATGATTGTATCATTTGTTTTCTTTCACGACCCGAAATTTAAAATCTTTATTTTTACGTGTATGTTCAATAGGTATTCTCCATGTTTAGCTTTCTCTTACACATTTCCATATATTTACACTCATGCATTACAGAAAATTTAAGACAAATATAGAGTCGGTTTTTTTTTTTTTTAACTTTTAACACTACAACATGTCACGAGGCCCAATGACAGTTGTATATTAAGTAATAGAAGATAAATAATCACAAACACTCAGGCTTTGAGAAAATTGTATAATAGTAATATATCGTGATATCACTGATAATCGAACTCGGGGCACACGGATAAAAGGATAGTGCCTTACAAACTGGACTACGAGAACCATCATTTGAAGGTAAGTAGAATTTTATTATAAAATTAATAAAAATATTTTATTATTAGTCTATGAATCTAAATTTTCGGTTCAATGATAAAATTAATTACGTGTCCGGAAACTTGTATGTATGCAGTTCACCGTGAAATGTTGTATCGGAAATATTATATGGCCGCATATTAAATACCGTCCAACCTCTCTGGGTCGTATAGTACTGACATAAAATTCATGTCTAAAAAAACACGAGTCTTGTCGGTTTACACTTTACAGGAAGCCAGCAGCAAACAAATTTTCAAAATTGCCAATATTCTGGATTATTTGTTAGGTTAGATTAGGTTTTCATTCTTGAATTCATGAATTTTGCCAAAATCAGCTAAAAAAATTGAATTAATGTTCATATTGCATCTAATAAAATTAGAGACCGTATAGTATCTGGTCATCTCTTTCCAATAAGTAAGCTCACGGCGAACTGTGCCACGGTGGAATGTTTTACGTAAAATTTACATGTAATTATAACATTATTCAAGTTTATTAAAATTATTATTTTTATGCAGTAGTAAAAAATATTATTTTTGGCGCGCCATTGATTTGACTACCACACTAACTTTAATTATTTTGAATAAATTAAGCTATGTTGGTACTAGTCTATATCTACGAGAGAAACTGAGAACGGGAGGAAAAATACAACTTATATAATACATTTAGATATGCAAGTGTGTGAAAGAAGACTTGAGAAGTGTTTTTGTATGGGAAATTATTATGGAAATAGAGTTACTAACTTATAAATTACAAAGTATAATAATGAAAGCTACACAAATATATATTATACCTCGTGAGGTGGGAAATATTTTTATACGAGGTGCCGATTATAAAGAAGAAAGTTGGAAAATTCATTTTAAGAATTACCATTTTAGTTAGTTTTCAGTGGGTATCCTAGTGATTTCAGTAAGCAGTAAAAAAAGTTTCTGAGTGGAAAGTAGTAAAAAAAAAATAGACCGAATTTAAAGAGGTTGGTAATAAATTTTGCTTTGCGTAGATTGAAAGTGTTGCAAAAATAATTTAGACGAAATTTTTTATATGCAGTCGAATTCTGGAGCGAATTTTTAGTAGCCTAGAGTGGTATTTAGCTTCATGAATATAAATAATTCTAGAAGTATTTCAAACAATATTTACACATTACGAAGTTATTTGCGGAATATTATAGACTTAAATCTTTTAAATATTATAATGAACAATATTATTTTTAGGCCAATTATGATCCTAATCAGATCCAATATTTCCTACCTACATATCATTATTATTGCCGCCATCCAGGCACTGTAATAGTAATCATGTTAATAAATAAATTACAGTTGGTTAGTTACATCACCGGCACTTTTGAATTGATTATAAACTGCTGTGCGTACAGAGTGACTCATCCAACCAGTACCCTTTCGACTTCCATCGCGCCGTACTCTGATACGACATGACCGATGCCACGTTAATAATACAGGGTGATTCATTTATAATGCACCTGTTCGACCTTCGTTAAGCTAAATCTGATATGGTTAGAGCAAACGTCGCGTCTATCATATATCCTGAACTTGTCTTCATCGTTCATCCCAAAACACAAGTGAAACCGTAAGAGTGATATTATGAACCGTCTGTTTACTAGTGCGTGAGTGCGTGAACACGGAATCAGCTCCAGTGGGCCAGCCATCTCAACATCAAAGGGTAGTGCATGGAAGGTGTAACCGCCCTACCCTCCCCCAGCATCCAAAGTTCACCACAAATACAGTCCACTGAAAAGCGCCACCAATTATAATTTTCATATTGCATATTCATATCTATCTTCTTATCCGAAGTTTTATTTTGGGATTACTCTTTCCACATTACATTGCACTACTCGTAGATCTCTATTGTTTATATACAATTTCAAAAATCTGTCAAAAATCTGTAAAAAAATTGTTTCAAAATGTTCAATAATTAATTCAAATTTAAATAATTAAGGGTTGATCGGCTTATAAAAGTTAATGGTTAATGTTATAAAAGCTATGGTATTCAATTCAAATGTGTTACGATGGAAAAATGTAAACTAACGTTAACATTGAAGCTTGAAATAAAATAAAAAAACATTGTTTACCACAAAAAATGATCAATTTTGTGGAAATATGGTATTTGGAAATACACATCTTCAATATTATACTTTAATAAACTATATATTTTATTCAACAAATAAGATAAAAGATTTGAGAATGTAACATTCTATATTGAACATAGGTACATATTATAAATTCGATAAGCATTTCATGTAACAACTACTAGTTAAAATCGTCGTAATTAAATAGGATTCCCGTAGCTTAATTGGAAAAGCACACTGGCGCGAATCCAGCAAATACAAGTCTCGTTGGGTGTCGCATATTTTTTTTCTACAGATTTGGTTCTAGTCGGTTATGTGGAATACAGCGGCAAACACATTTTGAAAATACCCTATATTTGATAGTTTGGGTTAGTTTAGGTTAGGTTAGGTTAGGTTAGATTAAGTTCGGTTAGGTTTGGTTAGGTTAACCTAATAAATAATCCAGTATATCGCCTATTTTCAAAATGTGTTTGCCGCCAAATTCCACATAACCGACTTGTACCAAAGATTTTTTCTAATATGATAATCGTACTTTGAGGAGTTAAAATTCTCTTTTTAGAGTGAATGTAGGCATAACAGGATATAAATTTATATATTTAATCAAGTAAAATAATACACATCCAAAATATGTTAATATTAATATATATTATTATTATTATTATTATTATTATTATTAACTAGGTAAAGTAAGAAAGCTTTTATGTGGGACTAAGCTTTCCACTGATTACGTTACTAATCTAATTGTTATTAATTATCTCATCTCTCAATTCTTGTCAGTGCCCCCTCAACCCCTTGAACAGACCAAAAGAGGGTATACTGGGCTTAACATAAGTAAAATAGCTAAAGCGACAATTTCAGTCAAGCCTCCTTTCTTATTCCTGAGTTATCCAATTAATTTATGGGAAATTTTACATTGCCCTATTCGTATACTCACACTACTACTGCAAATCTCGGGAACATTTCGGGCACAAAGAGGGACCTAAGTAATAAAATTACTCCTCCATTGAATTTTAATTTCGGTATGATAAAATACTTTTTTGTTGCCACAATTGAGTTATATAGGGATGCTTTTATGTAACAGACGGAGCTTATAATAAATAATACGTATTAAAATTCTTGTCTTCCAGATTTATAGATATGCTTCTGAGATTTGGACGGTAAAGACAAGATAAATCCAGAGGCTAGATGCTTTTGAAATGTTGTCATGGAGACAGATGTTGAGAATCTTTCGTTTGAAGTAGACTTGAGAGTGGGTCAATTGTTTGGGCACCGCATCAGTTGAAGTATGGCCTTATGGTTGAGAGGATTTAGAAGAAATTCTTGAGACTCCTTTACATGCGGATGTATGGATACTATCCGTGGTTTTATCCTACTGACTTTCTCTTAGGTATACTTACATACTGCAGTCTGCAAATTAGAAGAGATATTTATTTAGCTACGTATTTTTCTCGACTTATTATAAATGAGAGCTCAGTCATTCTGGGCAATGTTGACCTATATGTCCCTGATGACTATCTTAGAAATAGAGAGCATCAGTTGTTAAATATACTATACATGTGAAAAATATATACTTTCATAGAGCTAAGTGGTGCAAAAGACCGCAACCAATTTATTATTGTGGATTTTGTATCAAATATAAAATATTTACCACATTGCTTACTAGAATTATTCCCTCAAGAAATAATTAGTGCAGGATAAGGCAAACCGACGAGAGTCAGTAACGAATCTAGAATTTACTGATTATGGGTTCGTTCATACTTTTGGCCATGGTTTCAATTTCATATGACATGAAACATTATAATAAAGAAGAACAAAAAGTAGTAAAAGCGATAAAAATGAAAATATTAAAAAAAACATAATATAAACGTACAAAAGCAGTGACAATACAATTATACATCTATAGAAGTTCAAAGAGGGACACTGAGTTTGCTAGGAAGGCCCTATTTTAATAATTTATAAAATAGCGTTCACCTAAACTCACCCTCTCGCAAGTGGAATATATCAACACCCGAAAGAATTTGTTTGAACATAGTTATCGCCCTCCAAATTGGCATTACCAGTGGCAGGTTGGTTCTGCACCTTGGGAGAATATACAACTAATGGTCTCTATTTCTAATATATTTATCAGGGACACACAGGTCAACACTTCTCATTATGGCCCGCGTGGCTTAATCGTCGGCTTATAGGCGTCGTGGGTCCCAGGTTCGAATCCTGGGCCTGATACGTACACATATTGATTTTCAATTTGTGTATGAGTGAGAGTATGGACCAAATAGCTTGAGAAAGTGGCTAATATCAATTTTTATAGTAAAAACAAAATCTGTTAATACTCTCTGGGGTTCATATGATCTTATTAAGATCGGACAAGGTTAAAAAAAATATATATAATATATTTATAGGTACATAATAATATTATAGTAGGTACCTATAATACATAAATGATTCTAATGCGAACATAATATCAAACAAATCCCCCTGTATGAGCTGAAGCTCGATATAAACCGCAAAGAAGGCTTGCCAAATTTCCCGATCGTCACCGATTTTCATTTGTTGAATGTTGAAAACTTGTACTAGAGAAACCAAATTACAGGCTCTATTCTGCGAAACGGTGATTGAATAAACAAATAATAATGCCTATAGAGCCTCCGAACCTTGCGAAAGCACGTTCAGCACACAGCCAGGCGTGATTTACGATATTGGGGTAGCGCCCGATAAGCCAAAGTTTAACTTCTACCGAATCAATGAGGAATAATCATATTAATATAAACTATTCGAGGTGCTCATAATAATATGTAGAATAGGGATTTGCTATCCGGGTTAGACCTTTAAATTCCAACATTTAGGGATCCAATGCCGATATCGGCAAATATACTCTTATACAAAAGTTTATCCATTTTTCCAGTAATAGTGTAATATAAAAATGATTTTATTCTAACGGAAAAAAAAGAATGCAAATATTTCACGTTTTAGCTAACGATAATTAAGTATATTAATTTTTATTCTTCCTGTTATTTTGAAGAAATGGAGAAGCAAAAAACAATATAATAATGGTAAAGTATATTACTTAAGGATAGTAAAATCGGTATATCAAAACTGGTATCCCAGTATTTTACCACGTTTTTATTAGCTCGTATTCTTGTTTGTCCGGTACAGATTTGTCCTTGTGCAGTACAATTTTTTTCTTGTTTGTCCAAGATTTTTAACAAACTTCCCAACTAGCTAGACATTTGAAACTTTTAGAATATATCAGAATACGACGACAATGCATTCTTTTAATACTTTTGGCCATGCCGAAAGGCGAAACCGGGTCGCAAAAAACGACTTAAATGTATTCCATTGACCTTGAATCCATTAGAATTTAAATTCAAATTCCATCAAGTACCTTCGGTCGATAGTATTAATATTATTATGGTTTGGTTTAGGCGGGGTTTAATTGATTTTTTTTTAAATTGACCAACTCCATCTGTACATTTTAGTCTTAGTTAAAAATAAACAAATACATATGACTGACAAAGTTTAATGTGCACTATTTATATCAAATCTTAACAGCCTACCTCCACCCTTCGCCACATACGGTCATTTCTTTCCGATAAGAAAGCCCACGGCGGACTGTGCCACGGAAAATGTGTTGCGTACAATGACATTAATATGGACGAAGCAATGACATTATAAATGGACGACGCACTCAATACAGTAGCTAGCAAGTAAATTCGCGAATTCGCGTGTATAGGTAGACGTCACGCAATTTCCATTATGCAATATCACGCATCGGGAAATTATAGCAATATGACCTTTATTCTAATGGCGTTAGAGCAGTGTTTCTAATGTCAATGTTCATTTGAGCGAACCCGTTCGAACCGAACCATTCGGCAGACCCAACAAAAAGCATCAGGAATTTATAGCAATATCATCTTTATTGTAATGGCATTAGAACAGATTATGCCATTCGGCAGACCCGACAATAAAGTGAGTGTCATTTTCTTTTCCAGATGATTCGTCCATATTAATGTCATTGGGACAAAGCATCTGGAAAAAAACTCACTCACTCACTTTTTTGTCGGGTCTGCCGAATGGCATAATCTGTTCTAACGCCATTACAATAAAGGTGATATTGCTATAAATTCCCGATGCGTGATATCGCATAATGGATATTGCGTGACGTCTTCATATGCACGTGCGAATGTTACGTTTGAATTTACTTGCTAGCTACTGTACTGAGTGCGTCGTCCATTAATAATGTCATTGGTTGCGTACAATTTATATATTATATGTTATAACCTATCTCTAGATACCATTTTCAAATATATAATAATTTCGTTGTCGTAACTGATGCAGCAACGCTACAAAAGCAATCTATTCACGGTAGATTTTTTTAATCTATGCAATGATAAAAGTGTTTTTTGATATTATATTTTGTATATAAAAATAAATTGTAATGGTATTACTGTTGGGAACAGTCACGAAAAAAGAATTACTTACGTATTTATATTACTACACGCTAATCCTCTATAAAAATTCACCCAACCTATGATTTTGTAATAACACCTTGACGCTTAAACAGTATCGTGCTATAGAAGTGGTCAAAATAAATAGGGGACCAACGGATTAGTTAAATGGTCAGATAAACACGTACAGACGGGTCGAAGGGTTAACGTCAGGTGTGTTTCATTATTATTTGTTTTCGGTTGAAGAGAACAGGTAAAGAGGATTATGTTAACGTGTGTGGGGTAAAATGGAATATTTATCTTATGGGAAAGGGATGTAATGTTTATGGATATGACTTATCATTGACGGTATATATTATTATTAGGTATATATAATAATTTAAGATTTATTAGTGTTAATTAAAACTATTTTTACATATAACTAAAATATTTTTAAGAGAAACTTAATAAGTCCATATTACGAGGCGACATATTCAGGTGTTTGTGAGGTATTATCTGAAACATTTCTATTTAAACCCTACTCTCACTTGGTAATGTTTCAAGTCCTAATATTCTATAAATTTGAATTTGTATCTCTTTTTGATGAAAACTATTTTCTCGTATCCAGCTTATCGAGCACCAATAGCGAGGGCTGTGCGATTTGCAATGCGCTTCGTAGAGGTTGTAAATATTATTAGTGATACGCTATATATTTTAATTTAAAAAAATGATTTTACTTTAGAAAAAATTCTTTCTTTATTTCCTACCAGTGTTTTTGATCTTAATGTTATGTTGTGAACGCCTTGAATTAATAATTTGTTATGTATTCAATATGTTTTTTTAATGAATTAATAAGATTGTAAAAAATATAAGTGATGCTCTAATGTATGTATTTTGTTTTTAAAATTGTATTTTATTATTTTTTTTTCTAAAATGATTTTACTTAAAAAAAACTTTCTTTCTTTGTGTTTTACCTGTTTTTTTTTTCTTTTCTTGATGTCATGATGTGAACGTCTTGAATTGATAATTTGTTATGTACGCTCTTTGTTTTTTTATAAATAAATAAACATCAGATGCACGCGAACTACTCACGTCAGTATCATAATGTTGAAATGTTTACCTGTCGTTATATCGAAAAGTAGATTGACGGAATATTTTCTTATAAAATCGAAGAATTGATTACCAAAAAAATCAGTTCAAAGTGGCACGTGTGGCATCGCCTCGTTTGTTTCTAGAGTCGTAAGCTTGCTCTAGAGGCGTAAGCGTAACAACTTGCAAAACTCGTCCACATCCGACGGTCTTTGCTACACTCTATGTCATTGTATTTTTATTGTACGCCAGTTCATTCAATGGAAATCTGAGGATAACGAAAGCGCTACGGAAATTAAGCTCGGCAAAACGTAAAAACTGTGCATTACACTATGGGCCTATGGCTGTCGGTCTCTTTTTAATATTAATGCCTATTTATTTGTGACACATTGATTAAAACCAGGCAAAAAATACTATTATTGTGTTTTATTGAAGCTTTATCTAATATTTCACCTAAAACAAGTTAACAATTTAATAATGTGATATTTTCTCGTATTAAAAAAGCTCATTATTTATCGTGAACGCTTTGATACTGCCTGTGGTAAGTTAGTTCCACGTCTGCTACGTAATTAGTTTGACAAATTATTAAGTACGGCGGCTAGACGTCATAATTATTGCCGTTTGCTTCAAGGAGAGAGCTTTTGACGTTGAAAGCTTTCATATTGCACGAACTGTGTACACAAAGCTCCCCGTCTATAGGTAGTAAGTCAAATAATATTTAGTTTTGGATCTACGACAGAAATAAGTTTCGCACAGGTTCAGAACTACGATAAGGATATAAAAGAAACATTTGGATTTGTCTGAGCTTTGGAAATACTACATATTATTTGATGAAACAAAATTTATTACATACTATGTACACACTTATACTATGATGCTAAAAGTAGAGATTTGTTTATTATATGTGTATATAATATAATATACATACATATAGTTTCATTTGATAAAGATCAGAGAATTATTGTGAAAATGACTAATAAATCTCAACAAAATTATATAGAACGCAGATAGTTTAGTTGGTAGAGAACATAGGCGCGAATACCAGGGACGCGGGATTTTCAAAAATATTTTTTCTAATGGCTATATATTTTTCAGATATATCTTCAAATTATATATGCCTAATAAAAAATGTTACATTCGTACATCTTGTGAATCATTAGTTTATTAGATATATATAAAATATATGTAATATATAAAAAGATAAAAATATTAAGGAATACAGAAATTTGGTTTTCCATGTCAAAATACCATACACTTTTACTGTAGTGAAGTTGGTAACATTTTAATATACTAAATTACTAGGAGAAGTTTTTATCGTTTGGTGATAAATAATAAAATTATGCTTTTTTGACTTTGCTCATATAATTTTACCCGTCATATAGTTTATTTTCAATTATGAACTTAGTGACATTTCCAGCATAATTTTTTTAAACCATAATATATATTTTTGAATGTCATCATTTCAAAAATGTTTTGAAATAATCATAGCGATGTCTGTCGGTATATTTTTTTACGCACAAAAGAGTTTCGTTAAAAAGCCGTTTTTACGGTACGTTTTTTTCCGAGCAATTAAAATTCCGAAAAGTTTCCCGCCTTAATCTAAATTTATTCAATCTGATGAACTTTATTTAATTAACTTGAAAAAAAGTCGGTTTCTGGACAGTGAATTTCTTTCATCTCATCCATCCATTTTTTTGAATTGTAATCAGCTATTCAAAAATATTTATTTTCGGCAAAATATTTTAGTATATTTCGAATTTCCTATATTTTGCATATTCAAATTTCAAATTCATTTTTTGAATACACGATGAACATTAAAAATTATAAATTTAAGACGTTCACAACATGACTGTTACTTATAGCTTATTTAACACTTAGAGCCTTATTTAACACACGTATGCAAGTGTAAACTGACAAGAACCGTATTTTAATTGTATGGCAGTACTATACGACCGAGAGGTTGGACGGTCTTTAATATACAGCCATATATTTTTGATACAACATATCAAGGTGAAGTGTGATACGGCGAACCGCATACGTGTAAGTTTCCGGACACGCATGAAATAATGTTGATTAACAAGATAGGACACTGGGCACCTAATGTCAAACAGATTTTCCAGACTTGGCTAAGGAAGATACGCATGGTTATACATGTTTGAATTAGATTATACGGCACGTGGGCTCTTAAAATATGTACAATACTTTTCATTTATGGCTTTTAATTTTGGCTCCCGTCTGTTCTGTGGAAGCCAGCTGCAAACAAATTTTGAAAATAACCGATTTACTGGATTATTCGTTAGGTTAGGTTATGATAAGGGTTAGATGATACGTGTTTACACATGAATTTTCTTGTTATGGCCGCGATAATATGTACTGTCAGCAGTAAATCCATGCAGTGCAAATAGGGTATTAACTCAAAAATTCTAAATAACGCACTTGAAGGAAAGTATTCATATAGCAGCAGTGGAGTGGTAAGGTTACCTATAACTTAAAACTATTTGACCAATATTCATAAAACTTGTACATCTTATAATAATGAAGTGTCAGTACCGACTTAGTAAACTTTCATCTCGATAATACTAATTTTCCAAAGGAGTGATAAGGTATAGTACGGCTAGAAAGGAACTCGCCTAAATTCTACCCTTTTCTATATCGTTACATGTAAATTGTACGTATACATTTCGCTATAGCATAGTTTACCGTGAGCTGTCTTACTGGAAAGAAATTACCGTATAGCATTGAGATTAAAAAGCATTGCAGACAAACAGCATTACTTTGATGTTGATTGGCATCAAATGTTTGATAATAACGCTGTCATTATAATCAGATATTTGATAGCTACGTCTTGATACTTAAGTTAGGTTATCATTCTTGAATTCATGAATTTTGCAAAAATCGGCTATGAAAATTGCTGCTGTCGCATCTAGCTTCCAGTAAACAGACTTGTGCCGATCTTTTTTCATTATGTATAACTAAGTTATTCTTGAGAATTTGATTAAATAATACGTACTTATCAATGATATTTTACATTGATTAAATTTTATGATAAAAAAATGGTATAAAAATCTAATTAAATTTCACTTATAAAAATGAGACCAAATACGCTGTTGAATAATAATAAACTTGACGAAGAACACAATAATTGCCAAGCCATTGTGTACTTTATTACAGAGGCTCTTCTATCAAGTTATAGGTCTCGATGTGGGCGTACCACGAGAGTCTATTATGACTGTTGGAGGTTTTTTGCTTTGAGTTTTCGGCTCAACAGCCCGTCTTACACTGCGCGAGGGTAGTTTCCCTAGATCACCCGATAAGGGCGACTGTCGCTGACAGTTCCTGCTAAGCAATTCACTTCGCACCTTTTATATCGCGAGGCTCGGTATTGTATAATAAGAGAAGACAGCTGGGAAATAACTACTAATAGGAAAACAAAAAATAATATGATTTATTTTGTTTTTTGAGAGTGTATAATAAAACAGAGTATGGATTTTTAGGGGACTTAGGTCGAGAGATATTGCCGTTTTATAAACGTAACGTTTTAGTAATGTCAAATTAAATTCTGATGCACAGACGAAAGCTTTGTAACGGAAGTTTAACCCACAATCTCACTTTAAGTGTTCAGAAATGCTGTCATCCATAAAATAATAAATAATTTAATAATTTACTGATCAATTCTACTAAAATTTACCATTGCACGACTTTAAATATATAAAATTGTATTAAAATGTACCGAAAGTATTTAGAATGACTAAAAAATATCCACATAAGTAAATAAAGTAAATTTTCTAACCTAACCTAACTAGAAATTTAAATTCAACAGAATACGGGTACACAGTATTAAAATACTTTTATACCAGATATTATAGTTGTTTGATATTCACCAAACCCATTGGGTTTTGCACTGGATTACGTACACGATGACTACATTTTTAACCAGCCGCGGCTTGAAACCTGCGACTTACGGTAAGCTATTACTTCATTCTAGTGCCAGAGTTCCTAGAGGACGTATACCAAGTACCCATTTATATTTATTTTACTCGATCTTTGTAATCATTCTATTCCGCAACTGTAAATTTGACAATTAGCCATATGTGCATTCTTTGGTCACACATGTGAAATCTTGGTGAGCCTAGTAAAAAAAAACCAGCACGTTTGTGAGACTGAGAGAAAAACCGCAATATAACTTATACATACTGTAAACTTGTAGAATGTAGTTACCGCGATACTGAAGTGGTGCCGTTAGTGGCTAGCTAGACCATGGCAAAACTGTTACGTTGAACAGACACAGAATTGTCGCAGACACTCGATGTATATATTTAGTATCTTGACTAAAGTGAACAAATATATGTGAAGCTTAAAAGCTCTACATAGATTTTTCAAGAAGTAGATAATAAGATTTCCATACGATTGTGAGAAAGCTTGAACGTTTTTTCTGGCATTAATATGTCTTATATTATAACCAAATTTACTAGTTAAGTTTATAATATAATATATGTACTAATATCGATGCGGTTATTTGTGAATGATCAACAACCTTAATCTGTTTGCAATCATTAAACATAACAATAATGAAACGCTGGTTTACTGAATGGGTAAAGGGAGAGGAAGTGGTGATTGGCACAAGGTGAAAGGGGGAGGTTTCATTTCCCGCGCGGAAACGGTTGTGTAGCTTTACCGATTCGCTCGCGTTATTAGAGATATTACAGAAAAAGCTCCCGGAAAATGCGAAACGCCAAAACGAAATGACTTTCATAATTTGCCAGAAAGAAAGCTTTTAGTAATAATTGACAGTCGTCATAATTATTAAGTCGTTAGACGCCTGTTTGCATTTTGAAAAAACAAGTCTATAATAAGAAAAAAACGTTACAGTTAGTTAGATGTAGAAAATCCTTTACAAAAATGAGAACGGGCGAGAAAATAAAAAGCTTATTGGGAGCAAATAACAAAAAATGCTTTTCTAAGATATAACAGCAAGAATATGTATGTCAAACTTAATTTATAATAAGCCAAAATTAATGCAATGTGTAAATGTCTTTAGATAATATTATAACAATTAGGTACCTACACGTTTAAATTGAGTTACAAATAATTACAAGATAAAAAGAACTTTTTATATACAACGTTTTTAAATTTTCTGTTGAATCATATAAACTTTCTTAATTCTAAGTATTAATAATTTAGGAAAAATAAGGCAATTGTCAAAAAATCATTTTTTTTGCTATTTTCAACAACAAACGAATATAGAATACTGAAATGTCATTTTGATTTCCATAGTAATGCACGTATATATCAATAATTTAGTTGCTAGGACCACCCCTTTAGCAACCAATAATAGTGGATTGGATTATGGATTTCTTCCGAAATAACTTTTCATACAAAACAAAATTAACTGAAAATGAATTCAATTCTACTTAAAGATGGCTAAAAGTATTAAAATAATGCATTCACGTCGTGTTTTGATATATTCTAAAAGTTTCAAGTGTCTAGCTAGTCGGGAAGTTAGTTAAAAATCGATTGCAAGATTTGTACTGGATAAACAACCACCGGACAAACAAGAATACGAGCCAAGAAAAACGTGGTAAAATCAACTCAAATGGATTAGTACAAAATTTAAATCAGTGAGAATATAATTTAAAATTCCATCAAATATACTCAGTCAATACTCAATAGTATTAGTACATTCGTTCGTTTATTGTATCCTGTAAAGGAGCAATGGCTTCTGTTGTAATGGGATAATAATTGTCTGGTATTTTAACTAAGTCTGCTCAAATTTATTTTATCCGGTTATAATTATTGATATTACCTAGTACTTAATTGTTAAAATTGTAATGAAATTTGCCGAGCCTGATTATGAAAGCCTACGTAAATTATATTACGTAGCAACTTAGTAAAACACTTCTTCAACATCGATTACTGGTTAATCTATTTATACGCTTTAGGAATTTCCTCATAAAACGTACTCGAAAATGATCAATAGAGTTGACAAAGTGAAAATTATCAGATAAGAGGTGGAAATACAAGTATGTACTTGAAAATATTATTTCTAGGTATGGGCGGGTATTGATTCTCACTTAGCGTTTGGTAAATTATTTAGCTGTTCACTAAGCCCTCACTGGAATTTGAAAAAGAAAATTTGTTTCCGGTATTGAAAAACACACGTAATTATGTAATTAATATTTTATGCTTATTACCATAATATTATATAAATTGATTTATGTATAAAAAGTACTATGTAGTGTGTATGTACTAAGTTTATGTAAAGTGTTTCGTTATTTTGCAGAATCTCTGTATTCAATAATGGAGTAACCTAGTAACGAGTTTCTGTAAATTCAATAATATTTTGAACGGAGCCCAACCCGCAGACCATAGATAATAGACAACATTCTCATAGAAAATACATAGTAGCAACCGCTAAAAACAAAAAACACGCTATTTCGGCATGAATCGAAAATGTGTAGGCATACGAAAGTGATAAAAAAACGTTCAAAGCGTCACGCAGGTGTCGATGCAGTGTAGTAAAACGTGAGGTGACCTCATTGTTCTGGTGATTTCGGCGGATTTTGCCAAATGACAATGTTCGTTTAAAGGTTCAAAATGTGCTACAGGGAGGGAGCATCAGTCTGATAACATTTTAAAAACCAAGAAAAACTACATTACACACTTTTTTCTCGTAGCGGCAGCGTACTGTGACGCCACGTGATAGTCCGCGACATGCACCATAATAAATTTTTCGCTTAACAGTTCGCTGTCACGTGATCTCTATTTAAGGAATTAAGTGTATATTTGGAATGTTCAGCTCATTAGGGTTTAGATCTATCGGGGGTGCAAGACGATGGTGGTGTTTTACCCCCGATGTTATATCGTTCAGACGGTTGTCGTGTGTGTTGAATGTGATATGGTTCGGGGCGCATTTACTGAAACACGTCATGTGGGCGGTCATGTAGATTTGTATTTCTTAAGAAGCACAATTATTACGTATAACACAGCACTATAAAAGGATAGTATAATAAACTGTGTTTTGAGTGTAAAGTTTATAATAATACTTTTGGATTAAGATATTACAAGGGAACAGACGAGCTGCTCCTATCGACTACATTTGGAGAGCGCTGTATGACAACTGTGTCATTTCCGTTGCGTCTATGCTCTAGAAATGAGCATGGGCAAAAACATGTTAGTTGTAGGGTTGTATAAAACCTCTACAGATCCCGTAGTATATCTATTTATTATTGAACTAGAATGTTGTTACGTGGTAAGGGAATTTTTCTAATCTGGTACATGAAAAAAACAATAATCGATAAAGTCAGATGTATTAACAATTGTTTTAATACGTAAGTAGGTAGGTACCAACTAATTATTGTTTATTAACCCTGCCGGCAGTAACGGATAGGCAGCTCGTGCGTTGCTTAGGAAAATATATTTTAAGAGTGCGGCAGATGAAGGAACGAATACGAATTATACAACTTTTGATATTAATTTTTAATTTGTCACTGTGTACTTTAATAATTATTATTAGAGTCATAGTAGAGGTTCCGGGAGATATTAAAGACGTTCCACCAAAATAAATAAGGTTGGGAATCACTGAAGATAATTATATATGATACAAAAAACTAGTCATGGAAAAATTTTCAAAATAAAAACAAACATGAATTATAACGTCAAAAAGAAATTTCACAATAATTAATTTGCTGTATGCCTATTGATAATTACTTTATACATGTGATTTTACACGTGACATATTTTCTAAAATTATTGATTGTAGGGAATAGTAATCACCACGGAAATTTTTATCATATAACATGGAAAGACGTATCAACACTGAATAAAATTATTATAATATTTTCTATATAATTTTAGAGTAGTAATCAACTAAGTGAAGTAATTTATTCATTGATTTTCAAGTGATATGTTTCTGAAATTATTTATTTATTTATTATAGTATTTAATCTAAAAATATAACTAAACACTGACCATGTTATATTGTATTCATACAAAATAAATTTAATATAACAACGAAAGACATGCGGATAAAAAATCGATACGTAGGTAATCAAAGAAAACCAAGCTTGAAAATACGCGGAGAAAATATTGTCTTATAAAATAATAGGTTGGTAATCAGAAATTTATTGCAAAATAACGTGTATCACGGGAACTCCCGCTGTGCCCGATAGTATCACGAACTCAGTCAGACTATCATTTTTCCATTATAATACTATATTATATCGTCACATCAATACTACATCTAGATAACTTGGTTTTCACTGTTTTTGATGTAGCTATTGAATATAATTCTACATTTCGATGAGGTGACTATATGGTAGATACCTAAATCGAAAATATAAATGAGTTTAACGTCGAATGCACTTTTATAAAAACTTGCGACTGGTTGAGTCGTCATGTTCTTCCAATTAACCACCATATATAGACACTCCCAGAGGATGTGATTGGTGCCATGAAATTCACCAAAACCATTGAGCCCGTTTCAGTCAATTATTCAGTCAGTATTCAGTTATCTCCAACCGTCAGTTAAACTGTTGTACGAGATACCTAATGCTACTTGCATAGTAATTGTTGCAATTTATTTTTACTGTGTCCGATCCTAAGAACATCATAATATGGACAGGATGGAGGTTTGTAAGAGATTTTACTTTTACGATAAATAGATGTTAGCCACTTGCTCAACCTATTAGGTCCATACTTTTGACTCCAAATTTACGTTGAAAACAATATATGTATTTATTATATTAATATTATCGACCGAGGGTACTTGATGGAATTTGAATTTAAATTATAATGGATTTAAGTTTTGTACTTCCTATTCCATTTGATGGAATAGTACAAAAATTAAATCCATCAGAATTTTAATATATTATGTATTTACCAGCCCCAGGATTTCTCAAAATAACCCCACTTGCAAGAATCCATCATGTGTATAGAAAGTGGCCAAATAGGAGCGTTGGAGTGGTTAGGTTAGGTGATAGTAGTAGGCACGCGCCTACATGCAACTGTTGTCAATCGCGTAAGCTTTATCGAACTTGTTAACGAATTTAGATCGAGAGTGATAAAGCGATGGAGTTGAGAGGAGTAGGTAGGGAATCGAACCAACCGTTGTGTATCGTATTAATTTGAATAAAAAAAATCGAATCAGTCTGATTTTTCATTCTGCATATTATCAAAGTATCTCATCATCAGGGGCACGACAACCCGGTATGGGTACTGGCCTCCTCCAACAGCTCCCTCCACCTGTCTCTATCCAGTGTGGCCGCTTTCCAATTCGGTACCCCAAGAATACGGCAGTCACCGGCAGCTCCATCCAACCAGCGAATCTTTGGCCTCCCTCTTCTTCCATGTCCTATTGAATTTCTGGACATCATTCTCTTTGCCGGTTCATTGTCATTCATACGGTGCGCATGAACTAGTCATCGCAGTCTCCCAATCTTAATTGATTGAACTGCGCTGCAATCTTTCAAGCTCAGCATTATATTTTCTCCTCCAATTGGTGCCATCCCTGATCGGTCCATATATACGGCGGAGAATTTTTCTTTCAAAGATGTTCAGGGCTCGTTCATTTTGCAGAGTTAATGTCCAGGTTTCCGATGCGTAGGTGAGTACTGGCTTTACAAGTGCCTTGTAAAGAGTGCTTTTAGTTCTATCAAAGTATCTACTTTTATTTATACATATTCAATAATTTTATTATCGCTAGTGTTAAATACAATTTTTATTACTTAGAACATTGCAAACTTGTTATGTAATTCCAAAATTATGTGTGTTCACTTTTGCGTAGGCACAGTTCATTTGTTTAGAGAAAAAGTGACTTGGAACTCCGTATCAACGAGTCACGAACAAGACCTTTCACTTCTGTTTATTCAAACAGACATTTCGAGTCTAGGGATATTAATATTTGATGCGAGTTTGACTCGAGCATACAGCTGGTTGCTCCTTTGATTGCTTGCCCCATTTCTTGGACCGCGTTTTATATTTAACTGCTATATTATTCTACAATGTTATGTGAATTTAGAAAATACATTTTAAAGACATTATAAAAATCTATGCGATGACACGCCTTACCACTATATGGAAGGATCGGGGAATTTCAATTGCCACAAAAATGATGCTTGTGCAAACATTAGTGTTCTCGATATTTATATACGGAGTTGAGTCGTGGACCCTGAAGGCAAGAGAACGGAAGGCAATTGATGCCTTTGAGATGTGGTGTCGGCGCCGAATGCTTCGCATTTCTTGGACGGAACACAGGACGAACCAGTCAATCATCCAGAGACTGAAGATAAAGGAACGGCTCTCGACGATATGTCTGAGAAGAATTCTGCAGTTTTTTGGACATATTGTCAGGCACGGACCGGACAACCTGGAGAGACTGGTAGTTTTAGGTAGCCTCCGTGGAAAGTGAAGCAGAGGAAGAGCGTCTGCGCGATGGAGCGACCAAGTGAAAGAGCTGACTGGGGGCACCATTCATTCTGCCCTGAGAGAAGCGGAAGATCAAGAAGGATGGAAAGTCTTGGTCGCTCAAAGGATGGCGAAATTTAAATGTGGTCACGATCCTCAGCCATGAGTGCACGACCAAGAAGAGAGAAGAGATAAAAATCTGCAAATGTATCTGAGAATATTTCAAAAGTGAACAGTGTAATTAAACTTTTAGAAAGTAGATTAGAAGCTATTTTGCAGAAAAAAATGTTAGAATTCTTGAAAAAGAAAAAATAATAATCCATCATAGCATAAGATTCCAAAAGCTCCTATATTTGAAATTCATGTGAAAACGCAAAAGGTAGTGAAAACGATGTTTTTTTTTTTTTAACTAATTGCGCTTTCAAAAAACAATAAATTTAACACCACGTGCCAGATATGGTTTTTAGAAGCAAGAAAATTAATAAATTGTAACGTTGACCAAATACGGCCACTAACCACAGCTCACAGTCTATCACCTCCGAAGGTGGGGAGAGAGAGCTTTAGGTATCCCCTCTCGCCTGGTATTGCTGTCAGATGAGACCGTCTACTGTTTGTATACTCAGAGAGAATACCTAACCGATTTTTTTTAAACGGTACATGTTCAAACACGCGCGTTAACATCATTTTACTTCCTACTTCAATTATAGTTTGTCAATGTATGGCTACGGCCGTATGTTGTAGCTTAACCACTGGTAATGCCAAAAGAAATGGCGTATTTCAAAAAAACACTAGCTTATTCTTAGGTCAATAATTATTATAAAGAAATCATTATTCGTAGGATGTTTATCACACTTGAATGGTCAAAGACATAGCTTATAATTAGTATCTTTAGAATTATCTTCAAATGTGTTAATCTTGCCCATTTTTTGAATAATAAAATGCCTACTTCTTGTCAAATTTGGGATCACAGAGATTATCAATATATTCTTTTATCGTAAATATTTCACTATAATATTGTCGACATAAATTATACTGATGGTTTTATAAATGAGTTTAAAAATTAATAAATGCAAAAAATCTTAACACCACTGCATTTATGCACATTTATGTACTGAAATATGACTATACTCTAAAACATTAGAGCGAGAGGTTTAAAAGAATACTGTTTTATATAATAAAAATACTTTATGCACTCATCAAATGTTTAAAATAAATATAAAGGATGATAAGGCTTCAAAATTATATAAATTGATTATCTACAACGTTTAAGGTGTGTCCAGGATCATGCTTTGAAAATAATAGAAAAAAAGCTCAATTTTGACCCACGCTGAGCACGTCTGCCCTTAAACAAAGGTCTTGATGACGTGCATCGTCTGTTCGAGTACAATTGCACTCATCTAAAAACAGACACAGAGAATCTCGCTGCAGCTAATCGGCAACGAGTCGATCATGTGACTCATCAGCGCCAAAAAATAGCTGCCTAACTCATTGCGGACACGAAAACAAAATTTGAATATCGTCTCTGTTCTGGCAAAACACACTTACTGGAGAATACTAGTTTTGAGTAATTTGACTTTGAAGTTGTTAAAATGTTTGAAATGGTCTATCATGTGAGTTTATTAAGTAATCGTAAAAAGGATGACTTTAAAATAAAGACTGTTTATTTATTAAGAAGGTTTCCAGACGGTAAAGTTTGAAATAAGGAAAATTTTGGTATAACTCAATATGTATTTTTTTAGAATTAGTGTCTTCTGCCAGAACAGTGACGATATATTATCAACGACGAATAATTACATTTTTGGTTTGAAAATTGCTGTCTCGTAGTCAACGATTTTCATATTTTTATGAGTTTGCCCGATGATGATTCCGGCCTCTTTAGATGCGGACTGAATTTTCAGTCAGCATACGTCACGTAGCATGCGTTGACCGTATGCATCTTGCTGCGGCGTCCAAAACGTTTCTCAGTTAGCTGTTACCACTGAAGATATTTTGTATTATAATGCTGTCAAAAAAGCAACCCTAAATAAAGGAAAATCAATAGAGTAAGCTATTAAAACTCAAGCAAACTAGTATTTAATAACTTAGTGTATAAATGGCGTGTTTGGCTAAAACGAAATTAAAACTTTTTATAATGGCGTTAGATAAACATTAACGTTTATGAAGTTTCGTATTGATGCGTCTTTTATGTACACAAAGCCATTGATAGCGTGAGGCCATTAACCCTAATAGGGTGATTGGATCATTAGCACGATAGTAGAATATTATATTATGGAAGTTAATTACTCCTTTCCATTACTTCAATACATAGCTATTATATTCACAGTAATAAATTTCTTTTTTGACGCCAAAAAAGAAATGACTAAGTATCATATTAATTAATTATTATTATCTTAATGATACCGACTTGACCATTAAAATAGTATATGAAGATAAGAATTTACAAATATTAGAAAATAGAGTAAATTACTAGTAACAAAATAAATAATGTGTCTGTATATTTTATTTTAACATAAGGGTTGCTTTATAAAATTTTAAGGCTGTACCTCAGTTGAGGCACGGTCTAAAAAGATCGTGGCCAGGCGATGCGCGGATTGCGGGTCGCGGGTACAAATGACGCATGTCAAACAAAACATAATTTGTCATATAAATCCAACATGTGTACATTTAATGTTCTGTTTATCAGCCCAATTTTTTTTTTCTTTCTTAACTTTATTCTTTAAGCACTACGGTGCATGGTTGCAGCATCAGTCCCGTGCGGCTCCGTCTCGGGACGGAATGAGCATTCACTTCTTTCAGACACGTTTAAAGCGTCATAGAAAGCGGCCGTGCATATCCACGGCTGTGCATATATGACGGGTGGTGGTGGGCACTTTAACGTATGTTCTATCAGTAACAATAATAATATATTCATTGACATGTTTTCTTTTTAAAGTAAATGGGTAACGTTTTTAGACATCTTTATTCAATACAGTAGCTAGCAAGGAAATTCGCGTTCGCACATGTATAGGTAGAGGTCAAGCAATTTCCATTATACGATATCACCTTTATTGTAATGGCATTAGAACAGTGTTTCTAGTGTCAACAGTCAATAGTGTGAACAGAACGCGTTCGAACCGAACCATTCGGCAGACCCAACAAAAAGCATCGGGAATTTATAGCAATATCACCTTTATTGTAACGGCGTTAGAACAGATTATGCCATTCGGCAGACCCGACAAAAAAGTGAGTGTCATTTTTTTCCAGATGCTTCGTCCATATTAATGTTATTGTCTTTACACGATTTAAAAATTAATACGCCCGTCGCCATCACAAAACAAATTGACGTGTTTCCAGCTCGACGTTTTTTCTCCGAATGGCAGCGAGTTCAAAATTTCGTCGCGCCTATAGTTGAAAATTATTTGCCGTTTCACTGATGTATCCTTAAGTAAAAACTCATTTAAAAAAGCTATTTGAAGTAAGAATTCTTACAACTTTTATGTTTTTATTACTAGGCACATGATAGTCAGTGAATATTATAAATACTATTCACAGTTTGTTTACATATTATTATATTCTTTCGAAATTATATGCGTTTGGCAGAATTAATTGTAGTTGTCCGACTTTACGTCGACTTTCAAACATTCATTAATAAGACAACTACCACACATCTCACTTTACGTAGAATGAAGTCATCTCAACTATTATGAACTTTAATTATTACTTAACTATTCAAAGAATTCACAAGATTAAGAATGCAACATTATTTTAATTGAACATACATGTTCACATCAATAGATTTTTTTTTTTTTTTAAAAATACAACACCCGGCAGGAATTAAACCTGAGTGTCTCGGGATTCACACCCATGCACATCGTTATAATATATATTTTCTCAAAAGTGTTTTCAAAATTATGTATGTTAATAAAAAAAATATTACATTCTTAAATCTTGTGAAATGTTCGCTCAATAACAAAAATAGTTAATTAAACTATTAACAAGTTCAAGTAAGTTACAACAAGAAATCTTGGAGTGATCCAAGATTTTTTGTTGTAACTCACTAGTTATAGACTGAGAGGCTAGTCATATCAACTATTAGAAACTTTACTTATTACTTAACGATTTTTGTTATTCAAAGAATTCACAAGATTAAGAATGCAACATTCTTTTACGTGGACATACATGTTCACAAGACAACTACCACACATCTTACTTTACGTAGAATGAAGTCATCTCAACTATTATAAACTTTAATTATTACTTAACTATTCAAAGAATTCACAAGATTAAGAATGCAACATTATTTTAATTGAACATACATGTTCACACCAATAGATTGGTGGATAGAGTGGAGGAATTGAACCTGAGTGTCTCGGGATTCACACCCATGCACATCGTTTTAATATATATTTTCTCAAAAGTGTTTTCAAAATTATGTATGTTAATAAAAAAAATATTACATTCTTAAATCTTGTGAAATGTTCGCTCAATAACAAAAATAGTTAATTAAACTATTAACAAGTTCAAGTAAGTTACAACAAGAAATCTTGGAGTGATCCAAGATTTTTTGTTGTAACTCACTAGTTATAGACTGAGAGGCTATCCATGGACTGAAACCGTATGCGGGTTAGATCCGTGTGCCATACTAAACTTATGATTTTTCTTCATGAAAATATATTTTCACTAAATTTGTAAGTGTAAGTGTATGGTATAAACGGATACGATCAGACGCTTAAAATATAGTTTGTGAAAATATATTTCCATAAACAGAAAATATAAGCTTAGTATGGCACATCGTTCTAAACCGCATACGGTTTCAGTCCATGGATGGCCTATGAGCAATATACATGCATGTAGGCGGACGAGGCCAAACTCACAGAGTTGTAGCAAAGAAGAATATTAATCTACATTACTTGATAGTTAATGTACAGTGCATAGTTAATTTACTATATTTTAGTGTAGTTATGCAGAAAACAGCCAATCCACAGTTTAAGCAAAAATAAGTAATCGTTTTTAACATGATCTACCACGATTTTTATATTCACTGCATAAATCACAGTCTTCCTTCATAACAATAAAAAAACACATATACACAAAAAATGACATATTTGATTTGCAGAAAACAAGTCACACACACTAAAATACATTAACATAAATATTCCATGTAGCTTCTTATAAAGTATTTATAAATATGTATAATATTTATCAAATATGATATCTTCTTCAACCATGTCCGATCATAATAAAATCATATGGGCCTCCACAGAGTGGAGGTTTTGTATTGACAGATTTTGTTTTTACGAGAAATGGATGTCAGCCACTTGCTCAACCTATTAGGTACTCTGACTCATACACAAATTGAAAAACAATATGTGTGCTTGTCAGACTCAGGATTCGAACCTGGGACCCACGACGCTATAGGCCAACGCTTAAGTCGCGCGGCCATCGTGGGGGTGATATATATGATATACTTAATTTTAAATAATTAGACTTCACACCAAAGTGTATATTTCTCTGTCTGTGTTCTGTGTGGCTGAGCTATTTTCTGCATAATTTTTCTCATTTGTTTTTCAATATATGTATCAATATGCATAACAGTGACTATATATTATTTGTTCTACAATCAAGTGTGTTAAGTGTTCTACCAATGTCTGATTTATTTTAAGTAGCTCAACGTGGCATGGTAAGGCGCATTTTTGGCATAACGGGTAAAGATCACGAAAGAAACCGATGGATAAGGAAGCAGACAGGAGTACCCGATGTCATATAGGTCGCTAAGCAGATGAAATGGCAATGGGCGAGTGCATAATCGCTGGACAATTTTTAATGCTGTCATACAGTAGTACCCAAGGGTACTAAAAGACGCTCTATATCAGCTGGAAAGTTCGGTGGATTTACGTGCCAGAATAGTACCAGGGACTGAGAATAGGGGAGGCCTACTTCCAGCAGTGGATCGACCCAGGCTAATGACGACGATAAGAGGTTTTATAACAGTTATATGAGTGTTATGTATTCACTCAATCTATAGGTCAATGCTATATAAGTATACGTCCGTGTGACTTACTACGGTAAGTTATTTGTAACAAATTTCAGTAAAATGCCGCGTTTAAAGGGCTCATATAAATAACCTAACATAATATCAACCTTGTGCGTCAGTCATTAGTCGTAAACCCCGTGTTTTTACTGCCGTTATATTCGTGTCGATCGCGAAAAAGCCATGCGAACCTTATAATTTAAAAAAAAATTGACTTCCGTTTGACGCGGTCGACCTCGGGACGCTGCCCTGCTCGCGTGACGGACGCGGCGTCGTTTCGATTTTGTTTCGTGTGTGGAACGAATGTCTTGGAATTAGGGTTTGCAGTGCCGTGATCCTAAATTGCTTGATTTGTATGTAATAAATGGCGTATTTTCGTGTACGAAATTTAAATTATAATATTCCTCAAAACTATTGGTTGGGCCAAATATTCTAGTTCTCATTCCTTTCTTCCCACCTACTTCCAAATCCCTTATTTATTATTATCACAAGACCAGGCGACGAGCAATTACGGGTCATCAGGCGACCGTGATTGAATAACATTCAGTTAGCTCAAGTGATATCCAGAAAGCTGACGTGGGCTAGCTTGTTATAGCTTAACCGTCGCTAACTACAACGCGACTCATACAAAACGTATCTGATCGACCTTCGTTGCACTAAATCTGTTGCGTCGCATCTATATCATTCATCAACCTCATAATATATCATCCATCAAAAGTGTACCGTCCGTTAAACAGTGCGTGAGTGCGTGAACACTAAACCGGCCCCAGCGCGCGCTAGCCCTCTCAACATAAAGATCAGTGTATGGCATCGTGTGCAAATCCCCTCTTACCTAGATCCGTAATCCACCAAGTACCATCACCTTCAAATTACAGTCCCCTACTTAAAAAAACGCCACCAACTATATTGAAATGATATTGAGAATAAATAACGCCATCGTCATTATCGGTAACAAAAGTTTGCAGAATATCCGCAATTAAACCATAGATTGACCTCAATTATTTCAAGATCGTCGTACAAACAAGTCCATTTTTGATACAAAATAATTACAGCATAAATATTCTAGTATCTTAGATAAAATATTCTCATGTGTAACTAATGTAACTAATTAATATTTTAATCTTCATTATGTACACTATGAATGACTAAACAATGTAAAATATAGTATATCAATCGACAAATTTAATTAACTCTTATTATTTCAATCTAAAAGCAAGATAGGATATTGATATAAAGAAAGAAGCAATAATTATATTATGTCCAGGCAATAAATTTATATAAACTTAATTTCTTTTATGGTATTAAGTAACTGTTAATTGTTGATGGAAATGCATTACGTAAGTATATTAATTAAAGTTGAACACAATATGGCGTAGAGTGTACATTTTATAACTCTGCACTTTTAGGTACACTGATACACCTCGCACAAAATTAGATCAAATGATATTCACTTGTATATTATGTAGCAATAAATAAATAGTTAATATATTTTTTTTTACTAGAGACGGAGTGCAAAGTTATGAATCAATACTCTACTATTATAGTTCCACATATTTTAATATTATTCAGGACCGGTTTCGTCTGGTTCAAAGAAACCAGTTAAAAACATGCAGTCCTGCCTGATGAGTATTAAAATATGTGGAACTAGTACTACAAATTGTGTTTTATTTTAAATATATAATTACAATTTAATAGGTAGTTATGTCAAGAATTGTTCACATTTTATAATGCATTATTTTTTTTGTTATTTTAACATAACCAATAATCTTTTTTGTTGACCATTACTTAGTTATAAGTAAAACAATGGGTTTAAATGTACGAATATATAATTAGACACTACTTTGTTACAAGTAAAAATATCGAAACATTTTCAAATGTCAAAATTTAATATTTTTACCAATCCCGGGATTCAAGAAAAGGGTTCATGATCGAAAATTATAATCACGAAATCCCGGAATTAAAAATTCTGTCCGCGATTTCTCGTTGGAATGAAGGCCAGCAGAAAGCTTTATTAAAAAGCTCCGTTTGGAATTCGGCGATTCGAAGAAAATAAATTATTGTTTGGCAAACTTTTCTGGAAATGCCAGAGTTTTTTTAAAATAAATATTACATATAAATAATAGTCCTTACCCCTTAGTATATATATATATATATATATTATACTAAAGGCAACAAACAAAGCCTACAAATAGTGACTAAAAATACTTTTCAATGGAACAAAGGTTTTTTGTATAATAAATAATAATATGTTGAATTCTTTTTATATTCACCACAATATAACGTCTCTCTTATTGATTTTTTAAATTAAATATTTCTTACAGAAACCGTTAATATGTACAGTAAAGTATATAATATACTATATGTGCAAACTGGATGGGGAATAATGTATAGGGCCGTCTCATCTCAGATAGAATTATACTTTTATCTACTATGGCTTGGTTGTGGCAGGTTGTGACAACATATAAGTAAGAATGAAAAAGTGTACACTATTTTGTCGAATCGTCCATAATATAGGTACCCAACTATTATGGTTTGGTTTAGGCAAGGTTTAATTGATTTTTAAAAACTAACTATAACCATCTGCAAATAAATTGTAGTCTTAGTTCAATAAAAACGAATACGTATGACTGAAAAAGTATAATGTGCACTATTTGTGTCGGATCTTAACAGCCTACCTCCGCCCTTCGCCACTGCTATATCATGCTTAGGCTTCATCTATACAGATGAAGCTTTCTTTAATGTTTGTTCACAACTTTTTTTATTTATTTATCTACATACTTGTAAAACTAATAAATTATAAACTGAATAAAATTCATTTAATATACCTATTCTTAGAGTACGTCGTAACGATATTAATTATATCTTCATGGAATACTGTCCGTATCAAGCAGTAAATATCGTCAACTAAGAACATAAATTAACTTCAAATTTAATATAGCACCCGGAAAGTTTGGGGTAGTTCGCCACATCTTAACTTCACTTAGTTCTCAAAACTTAACTTTCGAAGAAAGGGCTCTGCATTAAATGCATATGTCGTCAATGATGAAAGTTTCAACACAATTATTATTACATGACAAAAGCACCATACTGCCATGATAGTCAGTGAGTATAGTATAACAGTGTACTAACTACAAAAATTACTACCATCTCAGTACTTATTTCATAAACTTTGATTTATTAAGAAACTGAGAATATTAATTACGTTATAATTGTATTGTTTTTAACTAAGGTTTTTCTTTTCAGACTTTACAGACACTGTGCATATCCACAATATATTAATTTAAACTGTGGTGTTATTGAGATATAGATATAATTATTGGTTAGGCCAATTATGGTGGCCATAAATTTCCCTATACTTCCTTCCTACCTCAAATCTTCAGTATTGAGGCAAGAACAGGCGACCATCAGTTACAGGTGATCAGTCGACCGTGATTGAATAACATTCAGTTACATCAAGACAACGGGCGCGTGTATGCTCGTTACAGATATACCATGGTTTAACGAGTAATTTGAAGCATATAGACTGATCAAAAAATTAAATGCATAGCACGAACGTATCCAGTGCAACCGTCGTGGAAACCATAATTTTATCCGAGTCTCCGGCACAGGGTATTTACTCATTTATCGTATCATTCATCAGAAGTGTTCCATGAGTATGCCTACTATGACGTGGGTCATGCAACAGGGACTAGCTGCAGCAAGACCGCAGAACATCATAAAAGGTTAGTGCCTCGACTAACTCCCGTGTATCCGAATCCCTATCCACTTTTATTTTGTTAACTGTCAATTTATGGTGGAACTGCATTGTATTGTTGTTTAATTTAATAAAACGGATTTTTTTTGTAGTACTTATTCCACTTTTATTTAATAAATTAGGACCGGTTTCATCAGCCTCAGAGGGACATTTTCAACTTGAATGTTGGGTAGTTGAAAATTTCCCTCTGAGGCGGACGAAACCGGTCCTAATTTATTGATTAAAAGTGGAATAAGTACAACAAAAAAAAATGCGTTTTATTAAATCAAACAACAATCCATATCCACTACCACAATCATTCCACCAATTAATTACAGTCCACTATAAAAAGCGCAACCAGTTACATTAATTAGTTATTTAAAAAAGCTTTTCATATAAGTTAAAATCATAATAAATTAGGTATTTCATTATCAGAATATAGTTACTTTTATATTTACTTGAATCTTGTACACTTCTTATTTAAACGGTTTTTGTATATAGCGCCCATAAATAAAACCAAGCTTATGCATATATACAGACAAAACGATCATAATTAATATAACTCTCAATATTAATAAGTTCAAAGGAAGACCCAGGAAATAACCCATATCATAGAATTTGATATAGGTTATTGGATATAAAACTTGGATTAACCGATCAATATGAAAGTTTATAGGTATTATGATTTGTTTCAATTTCAATTCGCATGGAATACCCACAGTCGATGGTATTCATACACATTGTCAATTTTAGATCTCCCAACCCTTACTAATATTTTTTTTTAAATACGATATTAACCATATCATTTTAGTTTTTTTATTTATAAAATTTATTTATCTTGGCCTTGGATACTGCTTAAAATTAATCCATACTTTTCCACGTTATTCAACTAATATTTGAGTTATATTTTTTTTATTAAATATATATGTGAACCTTTTTCTTTTACTGTCAAAAAGTTTAAATAAAAAAAGTAAATTTATTACCATTTTTGCTTATAGTTTGTATGAACATGCTTGTCGGCATGCATAATTTCTATCATTTCACCAAACTCATTGATTCTGTAGTTTGGAATAAAAATAAATTGAAAAAATAATTTATTTATTATACTTAATATGTTTTTTATCGGATATATAATCTATTGTATACATACTGTATTGGTGGCCATTATGCATATCACGTAGTATAATTATGATAATACAGAGACTGCGCTGGATTGGTCACGTAGACAGAACCATGCAGAAGATAGAGGCCGTGCTACGTACGTATCCCCTTAGAGCAAGAGAAGACCTGGGCAGCCGAAATTCTGATTACCGGATTCTCAGCCAAAGTAATTTGCGAGACTATATCAGAATGAAGACAGTTTCTGGATGAGGCTAGGTCCTGCCGTGAACTAATAATACCAATAATGATGAAATTGAAATAATGATCAAATATATTATAATAGGTAGATAATATACATATAAAACACGACACAAAAAATCATAAAATAAAGCTTTATTATAACTTCGTCAAACTGATATACCTACTTATATAAAAATAAAATTCTCGCCACTGATTTATTTTATGGCGTAGACCGTAGAACTATGCCGTGTAGCACCCACCCGTAGCACAATAGTCCTGCATACGTGGTGGTAACTGATTTTTAGCAAGGTCAATACAGCGAAATAATATTATTAAGTTATTCAGAGAAGTTAAAACGTTATGAATGACCTATATCACGGAATAGTAGTTTTAAAAAGTAATGCTTATTAAATTAATCCAAATACAAGATTTCAGTTTACTTTGAATAATTATAAGTCAATATTATTTACTCATTGGTGATAATTACAAATATTTTTATATTTTTTACTTGTTGTACCGATTGAGGTAGTCCATTATGCTACCTGAAACAGAACAGCTGTAATCGTATCAAATACGGAGATACTAAAGCCATGGGACATGGCATCTTTCTCTACTATCTAGATTCAAGATCGTTGATTTTTTACGGGATAATAGTGTACTCTATCGTCAGCTGAATGCAAAACTATTCTAACTTACATTTGAAATTTTTGAAGAGAGAGTTTTTTGAAACAACTTACTGAAATTATTATTTATTATCTTTATGGATAAATGGATGCATCATATTTTAATAGGATTATTGATGAAAAAAAATTTGCATACACTTCTATAAAAATAATAAATAACTGAAGTAAGTTGTTTCAAAAAAACTCTTCTGCAAAATATTTCAAATGTGAGTTAGAATAGTTCTGAATTCAGCTGACGTCTTGTTCTCTCATAATGTGTCCAATGTACCGAAGATTCTTAGTATCCCTATCAGTTCAATTTCGAATTTCGGAATAAACAGTCTCAATTCTTCGTTATATTTTCCGGTTAAACGTTTATACCTACATGTCTGAGAAAATAATTAATATTATAGACAAGCGCATCAAACACATCATGTATCAAAGTTAAAATCTCTATTGCTAAGGAGGTCTCAATCACGACTGATCGCATTTAGACTTTTAACGTTATATCTTATGAGATGAGTTGTTTTCTTTATTCTTATGAACGCTAATGACAGATTGTGACGATAAAGTTTTAATTAAAAAAATCGAATTAATTTTAGTTTCGTCAATGACGAGAAAATAATAGTGACTAATAAATTTGGCAGATTGAGCTTTTTTCCATATTCTATCTAGGGATTGCAATACTAAATGAAAATACCAATGCCAGTATTCATAAAACAATAATTGTTGAAATTATTTAAAAAAAAAAAAAAAATACAATAATAATTACATATGTAAAAATCTCTTTAAAATATTAATATTTTATGACATGTGTCATTGCTGGTCACCAAGGAAGATGAAGGGCCACGGAAGTAAACCAGACATCGCGTAACCAGATAAAAAATATAGTCCTGTTTAAGACTTTTTATGTTAATTAATACATTTTGCTTCCACTGTCAATATCGATATATTCGGAATTATCTGATTTTTAAAACCGGTATTTTGGTCTTGAAAAATACTAGGATACCGGTTTTGAAATATCGGTATTGCAATCCTTAATTCTATATCCACGGTAAGATTAAATATACGTAGTCTAATTATTCTAACCCAACTATATCGATATTTCTAAAGCATTAATAATACAGTTTTTACGGGTGGCTCTCGTGGTACAGTGCGTAAGGCGCTGGCCTTCCACCAAAGATTTCTGGGTTCAATCCCGTTTAGGACACATTATTTATGTGTTTTTTTTTTAAAGCCTGGGTGTTTGTGATTGTTCATAATTACTAACAACCACCTTGTACGAAAAAGCAAGGATATGGTTTATTGATAATTCTAAAAAAAAATACAGTTTTTACAAGTTTTATAAACTTTTTGTCTACTTTTGTTTGTTTTTTATAAAATATTGACAGTACCACACAACACACCTACAAACCTTTTTTGGGCAGAAATTTACTGCAAAATGTTGTGTATGAATTATTCAAATATTATGATGTTACACAATTACAACATACGGTTGTTGGTTTAAGCTTTATCATGCATCATAAAATTGATAACAGTACTCGAACACGTGGTGGCAACGACATGCAAAACCAACAAGACAAGGTTACCCAAATATTATGGTGTGAGGTTACCAAAATATTACCAATAATAGAGGAAATTTTTACTTAAGGGCCCACATGCTTAGCGTAGGTCAAAATGGAGCCTTTATGGTATTTTCAGAGCATAACCCTGGAGATTCCTTAAACGTTGTAGATAATCTTTTTATATAATTTTGAAGCCTTATTATCCTTTATATTTTATTTTAAACATTTGATGACTGCATAAAGTATTTTTATTACATAAAATAGTATTCTTTTAAACCTCTCGGTCTAATGTTATAGAATGTCATATTTCAGTACGTCCATGTGCAGTGCTGTTAAGATTTTTTAGATTTATAATTTTTAATCGCATTTATAAAACCATTGGTAAAATTAATGTTAACATTATAATATAGTGACATATTTACGATAAAAAATTATATTTAATAATCTTTGTGATCCCAAATTTGACAAGAATTAGGCATTTATTATTAAAAAATGGGCACGATTAACACATTTGAAGATAATTCTAAAGATACTGTTATAAGCTATGTCTTTGACCATTCAAATGTGATAAACAATCTATGAATAATGTTTGCTTTATAATAATTATTGACCTAAGAATAAGGTAGCATTTTTTTGAAATACGCCATTTCTATTGGCATTTCCCAGTGGCTAAGCTACAACATATGGCCGTAGCCATAAATTTACAAACGGCAAATAAAGTAGGGAGTAAGGTCATGTTAATGCGCGTGTTTGAGCATGTACCTAACCGATTTTTTTTTAAACGGTACATGTTCAAACACGCGCGTAAACATGATCTTACTCCCTACTTCAGCAATAGATCAACCCCGATGACGAAGACAATAAAAAATTTATTATAATAATGTTATGCACATGTAATTAAAAGGTTTCGATAAAATTAATACTAGAAATTAATCTTAACTGTAATCTCGTGTATCATGTAATTAAGTAAAAAAATAAATATTCGATAAAAACTTGCGTATAAAAAATTTCTAGTTTGAATGCGTAGGAGGTCCATGCGCCTACGTATCACTAACCTATCAGCTGTCATTCATGAGAAGGGTAGTTTATATGTTAGGGAGAATTTTCTATTTAGATGCTGATTGTTTTGAAGTATATAAAATATGGTTTGTCGTCGGAAAAATGATAAAAAATGTAATACGACTTGATGGGATTTTTATAATAATAGAGTGTGGTTTATTAATTTATGATTCATTGTCATTAGTTACCATTTCTTTTATATTGGATGAAAGTCTTCCAGTTTATTAAATTATATTCTGTCAGGCTATACCATTTTTGGTCCTATGCAGAGTAAAGCAATACGGGGTTCCATAGGGCTAAGTTAAAGTTTGGGTTACCAGACATACTGTACTTATTTCTGAAAGAAGCACACATTTATAATACAGCCTGTGAATTATGTCAAATACGAGATTCGAACGCACTTCAGATGTGGTTACGGTTTCACTTCTCTGCAATTTGTGTAGCAATAATGTAATATATACGAGAATATTCCTTTTTGTAATAATTAATCTAGCAGTGTTTTGGTATAGGTAAGTATTTTTTTTAAATTTATCAATTTGCTATATTTAAATTAGAAATAAATGTATTTTTTTGCTGAATTACTTCTTACAGTCGAACAATACATATTTTCACAGAATATTGAACTAAGAAAATGTATTAGTACAGTATAAGTATATAAGATTATTAATGTGTCGAACTATTTCAGGCCTGTTTACAGCAAAGGTTGTATTTCCTGTGTGAATACCGTATCGCTGAAGGGTGGCATGTTCTAGCTCGTATTAGCATCCGGTCGAAGTATCCTTATCACTAAGGAATCAATACACTACTGTAAACTAAAATACTAATCGATGCTTCATGAATAATTAGCAATATACTGTAAATGAATTGGATTTGTTTGGGAAAATGATTTTAAAAGAAGACCTTGCTTTTTTGATTAATTCTTATTAAAGGGTAACCAAAAAATAGTTAATACCATTCAGTGTAGCTACGGAATGCTGGCATGACCTGGAGAGATGCAAAAAGGTTGGCCAGTGACAGGTTTTTAGGTACTGTTCGGTTATCAGGAATACAGCAGAAAACACATTTTGAAAATAGCCGATAAACGGGATTCATTGTTAGGTTAACCTAACCTAACCTAAACTAACCCAAACTAACAAATAATCCAGTTTATCGGCTATTTTCAAAATGTGTTTTCCGCTGTATTCCTGATAACCGAAATGACTCATAGTGTCCATTTACCGTTATATTATGAAAGAATATACATGAATATAAGCAATCTCAAGTATAATTCAGTATGGTTCATAGTTTGTTTGTCTATGATTTTTACTTGTGACTAGCTTCAAGTGATGAGATACTCTGCTAGCTTTCTCCAGAGAAGCTAAGAGGGTTTTATCGTTTTACATGCAGACGATTGATCATCTTTGGTTGAGACGGTCAAAAAAATCACTCCTAGATTTTGTTCTCCTGATCATCAGAAGTATAAATTGCCAACTGAACAGAAACAATAAAGTATCACTTAGTTTTTGTAGACACCGGTTTATCAAATAAATAAAATAAATGATAAATTTGGTGTGTTTTCAATATAAAAAGTGATACCTGCCTGCTAATTCAATTGGTAATTGTTTGTGATGTTAAGAATCCAATCCGTCAAAAACGTAAACGTACTGCCGAAAATGTCGAAGTTGTAAATCAAAGTGGAGATATAGCATAGATAATTTTGAAAACATCCCAAGACACCGGCAGGAATCGAACCTGCGTCTCTTGGGTTTCGCGCCCTGTGCATTACAACTATGCCACGACTGCCATGCTTAATTGCTACAAATTTTAACTATAGGCCTTTTTAATATCTGTTCACAAGCGCTCTCCAAATTAAGTTACGGTAGGCGATCGGTTTTTGTGTTATAAATTAAAGTATTTATTACTAGTTATGTATGTTCAATAATTAGAATGGTACATTCTTAAAATCTTGTAAATTATTTGTTGAATAAAAGCAATAGTGGATATATAAATTCAGAAGATTCTATTATCTACACGTCGTTCTCAAGAACTTGGATTTTTTATGGCACAACATGGAATATTCTTCATAACGATTTGCATTTGAATGTGTATAAAATACGCTTAACTTAGACCGAATGACTATTTGGTGCGTCAAAATTTACCTTATTAGGCTTTAGAACAACTTTAAACAGACCTAGTATTTTATAAAAAAATAATCTTCAGCGATGAAACTCATTTTCGGTTAAATGGCTTCGTAAATAACCACAATTATCGCATTTGGAGTAATAAAAACCCATATACTATTCTTGAAACACATTTGAATTCACAAAAATTATCATTTTGGTGTGGTTTATGGACTGGAGGTATATTTTGACGGTATTTTTCTGAAAATGAAAATATAAATACAGTTGCTGTCAATAGAAAACGCTACAGACTGATTTTTTTCTGGACGATGTGTAGATTTAACAAGATGGTGCAACATGCCATACAACTTTCGTGGGTCTCGTTGGTGGGGGGCGAACCTTGTTTAAGGAGTGACCAGGAGGTGTCGATGGAGAGTCGTCAGGGGGAGAGATGAGAAGTCGATATTTGGCGGTAGTTGGTCCGATGGATGCCGGAGCGAGTTATATTTTCAGCGTAAACGGTCGTCACAAAAGTATGTTACAAAACTTATGTTATGACAATTTGTCCCGAGGTCCATCCTCGTGGGACAGTAGTGACTTACACGAAGCTTACTGATGAGACAATGAGAGATTATGATTGAAACAAATAGGTATTTAGACTGAGCCACTCATCAACTATGACCCGCTAATTATATACATGAATATTCGGTAAATTGCGAATCATTGCACTTCGATGTCAGATGCGAGAGTCATTGTTGATATAGTTTCCAATTGGTAAATCTTCTAACCTCCGCATTGTTGCAACTTCGAGGCGTTTCGATGACCAAGCCAGAAGTAGTCTTAAACTAGAATTGCACACGCGTAGAATATGCTGACTGTAGATGCAACTATTGTGCGATAGTTTAAATGATTTGCTAATTCTTACACTGTCGAAATAATGCTGAGAAGGCACGAAGTCATTGACCACTACACAATAAACTTATTGAGAGAAAAGTTCAGTATATATATTTTTTATTTGATAACCCTATATAAACAAGAGACGTGCTTGTAAATTTAGTACACATCCTTGTTTATCTACATAAGTGTAAATAGCACAAACATGAATATAAAATTTATATCTATATTACAACGCTTTAATATTGAAACGAACTGCAAATTGCAGGCTATATTACATTGGTTCTCGTTTAGAAACAATTTACATGATATTACTGGTAGGTACCCAGCAGAAAATTCATGCGAGTCACCCAATATAATAACGTACCTAACGTAACCCGATTCGCGTAAATTCAATTTCATACATTCGCGAAATGAATTGCAAAGCTCGAAGCTCCCGACGCAAACTTTTCCGAGGCGCGCGAGTGCTTTAGGCCGAACTCTACGTACATAAGTAAACCCGGAAACTTTGCTAAGAATCGCCTGCCGGCATACACACTAGAGATGTTCATTGAGCTAGAAAGCTCTTTGTTCTGAGCTTTGATTCAATTACACTTGTCACATCAGATACAATATCTTACAAACATGCACGTAAATAAATAATATTATTTTACTTATGAAACATACATAATATTATGTTATAGAAAATAAATAAATAATTTTCCGAGTAGAATTTGAGCTCACATATTTTACTTTCCGGGTGATTGCTATTATCTGTTACCTAAAATATCGATATGTCTATATATTGCATTATAATCGCTAACTACCAGTGGCGAGGGGTGGAGGAAGGCTGTTAAGATTCGACATAAATAGTTCACACTAAACTTTGTCAGTTATACTTATTTGTTATCTTTGAACTAAGAATACAATTTGCAGATGGTGCTGGTTAATTTTAAATTCAAATAAATCTTGCCTTATCCAAACCAAAATAGTTAAGGTATGCTATGGGCGATCGGACAAAAATAGTTCACACTTTTTCAGACGTATTTATCTGTTGTCGATGAATTAAGAGTACATATTAATTGAATTTTGAATAATTTGAAATATTTTATAGATGAATGAATATTTTTTAGCTATTTTCTACGATGGCTTGGATAAGGCAGGTTTTAATTAAATTTTAAAAACTAACAAACACTATCTAAACATTGTACTATTAGTTCAATGAAAACAAATTACGTTGAACTGACAAAGATTAGTGTGAACTATTTATGTCGAATCTTAACAGCTTCCTCCATTAACTTTGCAAAAATCTGAATAAATCAAAGGTGAAAAAAAATACCTTTTTAAATATCCGCCGGTGTATGGCTAGGTAGTTATCAAATGCTAATATGAACCTTTCTCTGCAATTATGATCCAAGAGTATACTCGGGCGAAAGTTGTTACCCTTGTTTTCAAGAGATAAATCAAGTTCAAGTGGAGGAAATGAAAGTTTAGGCCCCACTAAGAAGAACAATCATTTCGAAGTGATTGTGATTTTCTATGGGAATGAATTTTGTTATCTTGATTTTAACATTATTAGTTACAGTAAGATTTCCATTCCGGATGAGATTTAAACTGCTGACTTGTTATATACTATTTAATGAAACCTGCTGCACGTTTATATTTATAAATATTATAAATAACAAATACTATTACATGTGTATCGGCCAATGACTTCGGGCCTTGTCAGCATTATTTCGACAATGTAATAATTAGCAAGTCATTTAACTATCGTTTAATTATTGTCCCATCTAGAGTCAGCATATTCTACACGCATGACATTCTTTGATGTGATTTGACTGCCTCGGGCTAAGTCATCAAAACGTTCGAAGTTGCAATAATGTGAGCCTGACAGATTTCCTAATTACAAACGATCAGTACCTAATATTCATGTCAGTCAGATCACAGACTCTGCATTACACCGCACAGCATCTCATCCACAGAGCCTCGGACCTCGGAACAGAAACATAACTCTTGTACCGACTGTTTACGCTGCAATAAAAGCTCGCTCCTCCGTTCATAGGATCAACCAGACGCTAGACTTTCATCTCTCATCGTAACTCATGCTCACCTCTTATAGCGGTTTCGGCCCTTTACAACGAGACTGCCAAACAATCGTTATAATTTATTCTTTTGTACTAATACATAATTATTGTAATAAGGCGGGCTTCATCTTGGCAGACATATTACATGAACACACAGTTTTACAGCATAATATTTATAACATTTCTGTTTTCACATATCACTTCAACAATTACTCTACTTTTAATAAAATCAAAAAATCGACATTGGGCTAGGATAATAAAAGTAAGTTCGTCAATTAATTAAAAACTCATTAATAGAATATATTTGTTGCCAAGTTTTATTGCCATATTGCTATTTTTAAATAATCCCAAAGAGAAAGGAGAGAAGTGATTATCTTGTGAGTTTTGTACTTTAACCTTAGACATATGAATACGTGTATTAATTAAGGCTCTAAGTACCAAAAAGTAGTATTGTCTGTAGTTACAAAATACTGAGTCATTGCAGTAAAATTTCATGAAGCAGACTTTTTGAAAAATATGGTTTTACAGTATGAAGCAATCACGGCAGCTTCTATAATTTTAGGTATTAAGAACTCGCAAGTGTCAACACACCATCGTCAGCCATTTTATATTGAATGAGGTTGACCACTGTAGTGCTATTTACACTATTATAAATAAAACAGGCCAACGGACTTACAACGTCGACAGCTTTAAATAGTTTGCTGTATTTTTTTGACTTGCTTGAGGCACTTAGACCATAGTTGAAGTGATTGGCGTTAGTATGTAGAACACTTTTCTATAAAAATGTCAGTTTTTTTGTTTTTGGTACTTAGCGCCTTAATTAATACACGTATTCATATTGTTTATTTTTGACAACATCTACTAAAGTTATCGACTAAAAACAACTGGTAGAATTTAATATAATTAATATCTGTCTACCAAATAAATCAATTTGTTAAAAAACTAGTATCGTCAAACTTTTGAGTGATTTGTATTATAGTGAATATAAAATGTTTTCTAAAATGGTTGAGCTTTCCGCAAGTGGCCTGTATTATTGGAAGGATGTTGATGGATGGTGAGTAGTCCGGATCTAGGGGTGGGGTTGGATGATAATAATATATGATAATGATTTGTATGTACGAACGTCTTGAGTAATGATAGACGCGCAACGGCTGACTTGAAGTTACTCCTGACTTTGTTTGTATTTTTTAATTACCAGCGACGGTAAGCTATCAGAAGCCCGCTCACGCCCGCTATGTAGATGTAACTGCATGTCTCTTTGCAACACGGTCTCTCACGACCCGTAATTGCTAATTGATTGTCTGGTGACATAAACACTGGGGATTAGGAGGTGGGTGGGGAAATAAGGATGACAATCGCTCACAATCGGCGCAACCATAAAATAATATCACAAAATTGATCATTAATTATTACTACTAAGTAATTAACTTAGATAGAATTTTGATTCAGTAAAGAATGCTTTTTACTTTAACGCCATTTATCCGTATTGTAATTTGGCGCATCAACCGGATAGCGATTAAGTGAATTTATTCACAGGACATTAGCGGTAAATATTTTGTTTGGTGTCTCTTTATCATTCGGTAATTCTCCGTAAACATTAAATATTCGAGCGCAAAACAAACACTTAATAATTCCGGTATTTTGTTAAGCATTAATTCCAATATTATGATAACCTATTTAACAAGTATGTATATTAATAACTAATAAGAGTGTGTTTATAAACCCCTCACACAACACGGTGTTAATTATTAGGGATATTAAATGATATATTAATTGTAGCTTGACCATCATCAATTTGGGAATTGCCATACCGAATGAAAATATCAATACCGATATTCGTGAAATATATGGAAAAAATATCAACCAATAAAATACCTATATATATTTATATAAAAATCTCTTTAAAACGTTAATATTAGGAGATCTATGCCTTCAATGGATCCCATCGCACATGGGCATTGAGGGCAATGAAAGGGCAGATGATCTGGCAAAGGAGGCTGGCCATTTAGGGGTACCATATCAGTGGATACCAGAAAACCTGGACTGGAATGAGGCAATAAAGAAAATGTGCCATAGTATGTGGATAGATTTTCACCATAGGGCATCATTAGAAAAGGGGAAATGGAGTAAATCTATTCTACCATCACCACGAGAGGTGCCCTGGTTTGTAGAGTCTTCTTTGACGAGGAATGAGCTTAAGTTAATACTGAGGCTAAGAACAGGGAACACCATGGGCAAAAGATTTGATGTCCTCGTGGGAAGAAGCGAATCGCAACTCTGCGATGAATGTCATGTTTTAGAGGACATTGTACATATAGCACTATAATGCCCTTAATATGAACTTCACAGAGTACAGTTGCGAATTGCGGATATCTATGAGTATGTCGACAAATTGAAGGGTGTCATGACGGTGGGTAAGACGGAAGAGCTAGGCAAAATTGAAAAGTTATTTAACAGAATAGGAGTGAGGACCTGATCGACGGATCCCCTTCTAGAAGAGAAGAGGCGATATGACAGCGAGTCGCAGTCAAAGCCTCGGTAAAATCACCTCTCTAACTCGGTAGTACGTAGATTTTTTATATTTTTTAACACCAAAATGGACATTACGTTTGATTACTTTCATAAGATTTTACCATTGACATTCACATTTACATTAAAAAAAAAAACTCGATGTGACAAATTCTATTATGTGCAATATTTTCCCGATAAAAGGATGCTTGATTTATATTCTTTTAATAATCGTTCTTCGTAAAATACTGAGAAAATGTATTTACTAAATCAGTAATGTTTCATTCTAATTTATATTTTTAAAAGATTTTATAATTATCACAGAAATGTAAAAAAAGTCTCCTAATTTTATTTCGTCATCAAAAATTAAGAATTTGTACCTCAATATTTTGTTCATTTTACGATAAAATAATTTTTATAAAGCGTATTGTTTTACATTCCTTCGGCAACAGGCGTCTGAAATAATTTAAAATTTTAATGATGTCTTTACGCAACACATTTTTTCTATTTTTTTTTCATAAATGTAATAAAAACTTTGGACGTGAAAATATTAATAATTGAAATACGTTTGTTAAGAGAAAAAATAAAAAAATCTTGAAATGTTAATTAAATAAAATTCAATTAAAAAAGTTCTTTGTTTATAGGATATCGTAAGTATAATATAGGTATATATTTTAAATAATTACTTATATTTTTAAAAATTGTATCGAAGTTATTCCACGCAGATTTAAAAAAAATGTTGAATTGTATAATATGTTAGTATATTTTATATAACCTAAGTTTGCTAAAATATTGTAAGAAAAAGATTATTTTTGTAAAGACATGAACTGGCCAAGTTTGTGTTTTTAGTAAGTATATATTGTAAATTAGAGACATTATTAGGTCAGCTTATTACATCATACGATCGAGTGAGATTTCTAGGAGAGAAAGGGTGGGTTTTATATATTCAAACACTGTATTAATATAGCACGTGGAGACACTTTTATTGTTTAGACAAGTAAAGCACGAATCAAATTATTGAGGTGCATGTTGCCTACTGTCACACTGTAGTGGCGACAAATTTAGTCTATAGTTTCGTCAATTTGCAAAATATTTTAACGATCACCATCTCTGTCAGTTCACTGAAGAATGACACCGATGAAGAGTCCCAACTATAATGTATTAGTAATTTGAATCATTATTAATTATTCATGCAAATTTCAATTATTTTAAACAGTATCTACGTGTGCGTACGTTAAAATTACTTGCGGCATGACATCCATAGATAATATTTTGAACAGAACTCAACCTGAAAACCATAAATAATAAACGATAAATAAATAGTAGAAAAGACATGTGCAGAGCAAAAAAGTGATTTTGACATGACAGTCGAAAAGTGTAGGCTTGTAGAAGATGATAAAAACGTTGATTGAGGCATGTAGGTGACGATGCAGTACAGTTCAACGTGAGGTGACCTCATTATTGTTCCGGTGATTTCGGCAGATTTTGCCAACTGACAATGTTAGTTTAAAGGTTCAAAATGTGCTACGGGATGGGAGCATCAGTCTGATAACATTAAAAAAACCTAAAAAAAACACGACATGACGTCACGTGATAGTCATCGACATGCACCATAATATAAATCGCGCTTAAGTTACATTATTTTGGGCGAGAATTTTAAATGAATTTAATTTAATTTTGTCAACCAATTATTTAGTTAGGCCATAATATCATAATGGTAATAAAATAGGTACAGTAACTAGTTTCATGTAAAACTTAAAATTTCCATGAGAATTAAGTATATAAGCAATAAATAACTGTAATCTGTGTTTGTTATATAATTATTTACGCAAAGTGAATATTATGTATAGTGCATAAAGATGCCGAAACGTAAAACCTTAGTCACTATGAACGATTCAAATGAAAAGTACAAACTTTAAATCAATTAAAATTTTAAGTCAATCACCTTTCATCAAAACTTTCGGAATATGATGGTATTATTGTGTCTTTTCTCGATTTTAATTGTTTTTCTCAAACGTATACAATATAAATTCTAATGGATTCAAGCTGTGTAATATTCAATTTAAATCGTTTTTTGCGACCCGGGTTTCGCCTTTGTGTCCGTGTGTGTTTACCTTTGGTGAGTGTACACGACGCCTGAAGATGCCGAAAGGCAAAACCCGGGTCGCAAAAACGACTTAAATGGAATAGTACAGAGCTTGCATCCATTAGAATTTATATTATATACGTTTGAGAAAAACAATTGATATCGAGAAAAAGATACAATAATACCTTCCTATTCCGAAAATTTTGATGAAAGGTGATTGACTTAAAATTCATTAGAATTTAAATTCAAATTCCATCAAGTACCTTCAGACGATAGTATTAATAGTATATAATATAATATGCCTAATGATTAATAATTTACAATAAGCGATAGTTACTTATTGTATATTGTATTGTGGTCAATTTGGCATAGTATCAAACTCAGACGACTCCCACGAAAGCTATGCGTAGCGTCTTCCCCGCGGCGCCCTATTGCGGCGTCGTCTGCCGAGCTTCCGTTTCCCACCTCTGGCATTAATTAGTAACACCTCCAGCGAGTGACTGTTAATTGGAGCGGCCCGGGTTACAAGTACTGTGCTTTCACTTTGGCAGAAATCGAGAATCGAAAGCACCGCAAAAGGTTCCGGGATTGAAAGCTTTTAGATCTTTACTTCGGAGCTTAATTGCGTTGGCTGGTAATGAGTAGGGTTGAATACATTACGGTTAAATACATAAGTGTGTAATTATATTGATACTAATCAAACTTGATTTATAGATTAAATATCAATAAATAATTTTATATTTCAATTTGAAATGATATTTTAATTAATAAAATTTTAGGCCATGATCATCACGCTCCTTTGAATATTATAATTATTACATATTTTAATGGTATTTACATATACTTTAATGAGTTTAATAAAATAAATCATAAAACTGTATTTATAATCTGTTTTTGTCTAACTAACAATACCTAATTAACTGAGGCCAGAAATTTATCAGATAATGGATCTTGGGTTCGAATCCTGGGTCTGGAAAAATTACATGTTATGTTTTCGTGTGTGTTTGGATGCAGAGTATGAACCTTATAGGTTGAGCAAGTGGCTAATTCATTTATCGTAAATCAAAAATCTGGTGGAAACCGTAATTTTAACGAGGTAAAATTCAATTATAATGGTTTTGTAGCACTTTTTCTGTTAATTATACGATATTTAAGTTATTAATGTACAGATATTTGGTACTGGCAACCTCATTAAATTTCACGATAATTATCAAAATTTGTTTGACCAAAAAATATTTTAATCGAAATTTAAAGAGATTGCCAGAAACTTGTTGCCAATGGACACTCTGGACAATCTGAACATGGGTAAAAAGTCCAAAACAGGTTTCAACATAAATAAATGAAATGTCATAGAATTAACAAAAAAACTACGTTTTAAAACAATAAATCACATTATATTGGTAAATAACTATTAGTAAATAATTAATAGCATACTTCAGTGAAACGGCAAATAATTTTCAACTATAGGTGCGACAAAATTTTGGACTCGCTGGCAATTAGAGAGCGAAAGTCGAGCTGTGGACACGTCAATTTGTTTCGTGATGGCGACGGGGGTATTAATTCTTAAATCGTGTAAAGTTGACTAAAAAACGGTACCCATTTACTTGAAAAAGAAAACATGTCAATGAATAAATTATTATTGTTACTAATAGAACAATAAACAGATCATTAAATGGACGCATGTTGAATTTTTATGACAAATTATGTTTTGTTCTGCAGGTGTCGTTTGCACGATCTTCGCGTCGCGTAGTCACGATCGTTTTAGACCGTGCTCTAGCTGAAGTATAGCCTTAATGCTTAAGTAATATATTTTATAATAGACTTGAAAAATAATTGTTTTATAAAAGACATACCTTCACTGGCTTTAATTCGGTAGAGGGTTGAAAGATTGTACATTGCGAGAATTTTGTCTCAAGAATCTGCATATTCCTTACCTGGAAAAAATAAGAAAATAAAACAAAATTAGTAAAGTACATACCTTATAAATCAATCGGAATACACATCGTCAACCCTGATGAAGTTAAAACTGTAATATGTGTATATTTGAAAATAAATTGTTGGTGAAACATTATTCGACCAATCAACAAAAAAATCGGTAACCCTGATTTATTTAACTTAACTTAAAAACTTAAATAATGAACATACATAATTTTGAAAACACTTCTGGGAAAATATATTATAACCAATAGAAAAAATCTTTTTGAAAAAAATAAGACACCCCGCAGGAATCGGACCTGCATCTCTCGGGTATCGCGCCCATGCACATAGATCAATATGCTACAGGCGTCATCATGGCCCCACAAGGGAGAGGGGTGACAGGGCTATAGCCTGGGGGCCCGGGCTCAGGAGAGGCCCGGCGAGGCGAGTCGACCAGATAAGTGAGATAAACACACATCACAAATTCGATTTAATAGTAAAAAAAGTCGCCTGCGGTGCTATTTTCTTTCAATATCATTGTTATTTAAAATTACTATGTGATTGTACGATATATACAATTCTTAACTGTGTATCAATACTGGACGTCTCCACAATTCAAATGTATGTATTAAAATAACACTAAATATACACATTATTTTTTCAGCGTACACAATTTTTTTTTAGAAAGCGCTACTTTAGAGCATCGCACTGCCTTTATTCTTAGCAATAAGTAGGGGGGCTGCCAAAGATTCTAGACTGGGGGCCCGCTTCACGATGTGGGGCCCATGGGCGTCATACTTGATTGTGACAAATTTTAACCAATATCTTGAATTTTAAATCAATATATTAAGTGTTTTCAAAATTATATAATAATATGTTTAATAATTAGAATGTTACATTCTTAAATCTTGTAAATTATTCATTGAATAAAAAAAATGTTACAAAAATAATGATTTGAAGTACAGTTTTCAAAATTTAGTAATTACATATATTTTTAGATTATATTATTACATAATCAATATCAGTAGAATAACATAAAATACAATATTTTTATTACTAATAGAAGATGCCGTAAAAGTATTTTTTTTTCTTCATTCGTTACCAACATGAAAGGAAATTAATTAGTGATTTAGATTACTTGAAAGTATAATAGACACAAAAATAGAATGCTTTGGTACCATTTCATCCAATACCAGTTTTCTACAAGAAGGTTTGCAAAAACCTTTTGTGAAAAAAACCACAAATGAAATAATGGACTGATAAATAACCAGACAAGTCTAATTATATTCTAGGGCTTTACTATGTTCTTGGAAAATGATGATCACGTGGTTTTATTCTGATATTGAAAACAATTTCAATTATAAGAAGCCTTATTACTAGAATGGTACGGAGAAAAAAAAATTAGTTACTTTGTAAATAATACATTTAAGTTTTATTTTAAAATCACATGCAATTTTAATACAATTTAGGTAAATTAACAATATATTATTTTAGAAAAGCAATTAAAACTCTACAGTAAATAATTATATCTTTACACTGAATCAGTAAAAAAAATTGTAATTAAATGCTGTATATTTAAACTCAAATTTTCCGAAAATCGGTTAAAAAAAATACGTAGAAATTTCAAAATCCCACGCGGTAAATCTATAATAAGCATTAATCAATATAGAACAAAGAATTCCATTGATTAAGGTTAATATTTAACAATGAATAGTATTAAAGGTAACTCAGGTAATTTTTGGAACCATCAGAATAATAGCCCGTTTACACGTGCATGGATTTACTGCTGACAGTACGTATTATTGCGGCCATAACAATAAAATTCACATGTAAACAATATGTATTATCATGCAAGTTGCACAATTGCATGCGTGAATCCAAAAAGTTCTGAAGCCTTTGAATTTTCTCGCCACAGTTGGGATTCGTTCGATATCTGCGCCTGCGCAGTAGAACGATAGTGGCGAACATGCCGGTAAAAAAACGAACTACACCGCGCAGTCATTTTGAGGTTAACCGATTTTCACGACCTATCAAATAGTACGTACTATAACATGACAACACCGCATCTCGCTTACTCTTGAAGAATGAGATTGGCGAGACAGTCAGCACTTTTACGTGTTAACAGTTATTATCGCGATAGTTTAAAATACACACTATTGCTGCAAGTAAATCTATGCACATGTACAGGCGTTATAATAACTAAGTTTTTCGATAAAATGACACTCTTAGAGGCCATCCATGGACTGAAACCGTATGCGGTTTAGATCCGTGTGCCATACTAAACTTATGATTTTTGTTCATGAAAATACATTTTCACTAAATTTGTAAGTGTATGGTATAAACGGATACGGTCAGATGCTTATACAATATAGTTTGTGAAAATATATTTCCAAGAACAGAAAATATAAGCCCAGTATGGCACACGGTTCTAAACCGCATACGGTTTCAGTCCATGGATGGCCTTTTAGTTATCTTAATTTTAAATGTGAAAAAATCATAATACTCAGTTATTACATGGTATTATCATTAGTTCCACAATATGATGTGAATCTTGAATGTTTCCCCCAAGAGGATTATTTTATGAGAAATTAAATGTTATTCAGATGCTCAACCTATTAGATAGGGATGCTCGGGATCCAATATGTAAATTTGTCAGTTGTGGGATTAGAATCCGTATTCTACGATTCCATAAGCAAACGCTTTAGTAATATAATAGCGGGCGCTATAATAGCATATGCAATAATATAAAACAATACCTCAGTTGCATTGGTCCCTTTGCACGTAGTGGTAGCCTCTGTAGAAGCTTCATCAGTCTTGTTTTTCACCGTCAACCTATCTCGTCTGATGGATTTTGTATTGTTCGCCTTGTTGCCATTATCCTCGGCGCTGTCATCGAAGTCACTCTCGATTCTCCCCAGCACATCCTCGCCGACCAGAATCAGATTATCGACGCAGTATATTTTGCCGTCGTTATCCGTTATCGTTACGACGCCATTACACGCATTATTGACGCCGCGGGCGGAAACACTTTGCACACTTTGCTCGGGCGTCGACGATTTGTTGCGTCGCGACGCCGAGCTAACGCGCTTATCTCTGCAGCTTAAAAGTTTGCTACGATGCGTCGCATCAACATTATCATTACACGTCTTCAAAAGTTTTTCTTGATTACCTTTCTTAAACGGAAAATTAATTTGTTTGTCACCATTTACATTAAGCTTTTCTTGAATATTAGGTGAACTGTTTTCCTTTGGGCGTTTCACAGGGCTCGGTTCACTATTTGCAGAACTAATAGAAGAAATTTTTGTTGTTTTAGTCCGTTCTTCTATCTTTCTTAAACTTAGTAAATTATTCGGGGATTTTTGTTGGGAAGGCGATGATTTCGTATCGTCGCTCGCTGTCGATGATGACTGAGGCTTGGGCGGTGGCTTTGGTGGGCGCGATTTGAGGCCCCTGGGTCTTTGCAGCGGACGCCGTGGCCCGCCCAGTGGACCCAAGGGCGCCGCCCTGCCACCCTGGTACAGCCTTGTCTCTGCAGGCTGACAGACACACGCCAGCATGCTTTCAACACTGGGAGCTTTTGTTTCATTCACTTTCTTAATGGGCACTTTATAAATCGAAATGTTTTATCACTATATTGGTTTTTTGTTTTTTTTACACACTACCCCACACATCAATATCACTCATCAATCTTTTTTTATAAATTATTTAGGGTAGGTACCTAAAATTGGTAAAATCATTCGTTATTCATAAAATATTGTTTAAAAAACTAACGAAATAATAAACATATATTAAACAATTAAAAGAATATAGAGTTAAGTAAATCAGAACTTATATAATTTCAAGAAAGCATAATTAATTCAAGAACCTACCTAATTAATTGATTGGGTATCTAATTGCAATATTTAGTTGATTTATATTGAAGTTGTAAGACGAAGTATTAGTGTGTAAACTAATATTACATTAGATTTATACTGAATGAATAAATATCTTGATGACATACGATTTTAGATAATATTTTATTTTCATATAAGATTGTTGTTTTTATTTAATAAAACGCAATTTTTTTATAGTACTTATTCCACTTCATATAAGATGTTACTAAATAGTAAATATAGAAGAACAACTATTATCGTAGACGCAAACCGATAAATTATATATTCATTAATTATTAACAGATGGCAATATAAAAATGTTATTTATTAAGTAGATAATAATATGTTTAAAAACTTTTTAATTCTGTGTGAATTCTGATAATATAAACTGCATAAAAATATATTCAATTAATTATGGCCGGTACTTTTATAATCTAAGTAAATAAATAAAAATACTTCTTTCGTGTGCGCTCGGCACACAATATATATATATACAATCTTTGATTTTTAGTATAAAAGAACCGACTTTCACATAAACTATACTGCCACTCGAGAACATATTCAATACTTTGATTTAGACATACGAAAGGTTCAGGAATAAAAAGATGCACACACCTTTTCTTATCGTGATGTGTCACAGTACATTCCACGCGGGAGCGTACATGAGGAAAAGCGTGTCCCTGAAAGGGTGGAAAAAGAAAAGGCCTCGCAGATAAGACTGTGTTAGTGTCAACACTTTCCGGCTGGGGTGTGGAAGGGTCTCCGAGGGACTAGCAACTCGGGATTCAATATTGGGGCCTCGCGATAACTTTTATTTTTAACAAATCTCACCATCTTTCATTGGCGCGACGAAATACGACTGATAATGAAAAAAGGGAGAGTTTACTGAATTTGGATTTATATATAAATAAAACACAATAAAGAATTCTTTTAGGCGAAATAAAAAAGAAGTGTTTCTAGTTTGAAGGCAGCCGTAAAGTTACCTCTCAATCCTTTTTCGTACTGGGACAGTAAACACATTTAAATCTAAATAATGGTCCAATTGTTTTTCATTTAGTTTCAATTGTATTATAAAGAATTCTTTGCCCAGAATTGAAATAAAAAATCTTTTTATGGTTTAATAATGATGAATAAGGAAAGAACAGTGAACAATATTATTTTTGTATTTGAGTGATAAATAAAGTTTTACAATTAAATTTAATTCATTTCATAAAAAAATCAATTAAACGACTTAACAGAACAAAATATTACAAATTATTGATATTAATTAAAATAAAATAATATTTAAAATATTTTGTATCGGTTTCGTTCACTTTAGAGCGAGATTATCAACGAACAAAATACTATACAATAAGACAGATATTTATGCAAACCATTTTTGAGGTTATACTTCTTTAGGCGCGTTTGGAAAATCAGATCAGAATTGCGTATTTTTGGCGTGTAACATGTAACACATAATTTATTTTTTCACACAAAAATACACGCACTCGATTGGATACGGATTGTTCGGTTATCAGCCAAACGCTCTACCTTTACGCCACAGTATGATAATCCAATCGTGACGATTATACAGTATAATATTATAGTTTCGAATTGTTACGTTGCCTAGGCAGCGAATTTATTATTGTCGGCCATTTGTAATTCCTTACGTAAACAAACTATTAAACGTCATGGTGGCAGTTTTTAAAAAATAAAAACAACGATAAATAACTATATAATTTAGTAATATAAGTTAAAGTGTATCGAAATAAACCAACGGCGTTCCAATAAGCGGTCTCTTTTCTTGAGTGTGTAATTTAACAATATAATTAAAAGCTACTCGAAGAATCTAGGTTATCACAAGTTTTGTTTTGTTACGCTAAAGAAGTACAACTTCAAACGCGCGTACATAAGTACACACACTGATTTTTTTTCATAAAAAAACAAAAATATTTATTAAAAAATATGAATAATAATTAAATAAAATTCCACTGTTTCGGTTATCAGAAAACATTATTATAATCGCATTTACAGATACTAAAACTAAATAAAATGAATTTTTATATTACCATAATGAATAGCTATTTGGAATTTAATAACGAAACCCTCAATTGTAAACATAAAACTATAAAATTCAAAAGAATGTCCCTCTAAAGCAGGTGAAACCACCATGAAAAAATGACAGTAAAGTTAACACCATAAAAAATATTATTGATATATAAGATAACAAGACAATTTACTATTAGCAATATATTGATCGGCGATATTAAATAGCTGACCGCAATTACGAATTTCTTAATATCCATTTCCCATAGTGTCCAATTATTGCAAACTCAGTAAATAGCTAACTGCAATTATAATTTCCGTAATATACGTTTTCCATATTATAGTTAGCCATATCCAATTGACGCTTCGATATAAAATAGCTGAGTCAATTATAATAGTTATTTCCTAAATATTCTTTTGATTGTGAATACGTCAATAAGTAGCGGATCACAATTGATAGAAATTTCCATTCGATTATAACTTCCGCGTATAAACACATCGCACCGCATTGTCATTGTGTTTATTATATTGTACCGTTTGTACACTTGTCATTGTGTAAACAGTAAATAATTAACTCTCGCTCCTCCATCATCACAAACAATAAGGACCGTCATTCGTATGCAACCTATCCACCGCCGAAGTGTGTACATACTTCCACAGATACATGGTGTAAGTTCATTCTATCTTCCCTTTTCCAGTTGCCCTGGTTTATCAATTAGCATCTGCAATGAAGATCTTTGATGTCCTCATGGAGAGAAGTAATTCGTAGCTTTGTGATGACTATAGCGTTAACGTTAACGTACACGTAGTGGTAAAATGCCCTAAATTTGAACGACACGAAGTAGGGTTGCAACGTGGATAATACGACCCGAAGAACTTTGAGAGCCTCAAAGTTAACCGATGGCTGCCAATGACGTCTTAAGACGCGAACTTTTCCGTAAACAGAACGCCGCTCATACGAAAATGTCTTTGGACGTCCCGCTTTAACTGTGAAATGGGGGGTAAATCAATTATTTATATATATATATATATTATTAATATATTTATAATCAGAATTGAAACAGAATTAGTTTTCACTACTTGAAACGTAAATTGATTTTTTTTTTGCAATAAAATTCGCGGCGTGCAAGGTACCGCCATACATACACCTACCGACAGTAAAAAGGTTAAGGTGATACATCAGTGAAAAGGCAAATAATTTTCAACTATAGACGCGACGAAATTTTGGACTCGCTCGCATTCTGAGAGAGAACGTCGAGCTGGAAACACGTCACTTTGTTTCGTGATGGCGACGGGCATATTTATTCTTAAAACGTGTAAAAACGTTACCCATTTACTTTAAAAAGAAAACTAGTCAATGCATATATTATTATTGTTACTAATAGAACAATAAACAGAACATAAAATGGACGTATGTTGGATTTATATGACAAATTATATTTCATTTGGCATGCGTCATTTGCACCCGCGACCCGTAATCCGCGCATCGCCTAGCCACGATCTTTTTAGACCGTGCCTTAACTGAGGTACATCTTAAGGACGACGGAAGAGCTTGGTGAGATATATTAAGTTAAGAGCCAAAAAATGGATCCTAAATATTTGACAGTGGGTCACAGTAAAACGTCGGTAAAAAACAGATTAATTATTTATTTCATTATAATTTAACAATTAAAATCGTAAAGGATTTTTATATATTGTGTTTATATTATGTTGAGCGGTGGCCGCGCGGCTTAAGCGCTGGACTATAACGCTGTGTGTTCCAGGTTCGAATCCTGGGTCTGACAAGTACACATATTGTTTTTCAATTTGTGTGTGTCAGGGTATGGACCTAATAGGTTGAGCAAGGGGCTGACATCCATTTCTCGTAAAAAACAAAATCTGTCAATACAAACCTCTACTCTGTGGAGGCTCATATGATCCTATTTGGATCGGACATGGTCGAAAGAAAAGAAGAAAAGAGCTGTTAAACTAAATTAAATAATATGAATGTTACAGAATAAAGTTAGCCGTAGAGTCCATATTTTATTATATGATAGAAAGAAAATTATTATCTAACCGAATTCCTCGTGGCGTTTCTCTGCATGTGTGAAATAATAAAATAATATATGACGCACTTACTCCGAAAGGGTTCTCAATAGATGATGGAAGAGTTGTGGGGTTAGACACGAAATTTACACGCCAGTTACGGTAATTGAAGAACCCTTTTGGGTCAGAGAAAGCGCTAGAGAATAAAATTGATCTATGAAAAAAGGTATACAATAATGGACTATTTCGCTTCTATTAGATTTCTTCTCTCAATATTGAAATGGTTTAAGATAAAATATCTTATTTTGAATCGTAAGCTTAGTAAAAATGAGTAAAATATATTTTGGCAGGTGAAAGAAAAACGAAATCTAAAATCACTAGGTAGTATTTCGAAGAAAAAAATTATATGTGTTTATGGATTGGACTGGCTCATTTTCCTTTTATGTATTATTGCAGATCGAATAACAGTTTTTTTTTTCAGTTTTATCTAAGGATAATTATTATCTTTGTAGGGTTGAAAGTGGGATTGTGTTGATATATATATATTTTTCTATTTATTGGTATTTTAGTTTAAGGTGAGAATTTTTCACTATGTTTATCTATTCGATTACTACCTTTATAATATATAATAATTATAATATACATCCGACTGCTGATGCTTTTGACAAAATGCAGAATTAATATTGCCTTGTAAAAATGTTATTATTCCCATTCCCATAATAATCGAGTTTATAATATTATGGTAAAAAATCTAAATTATACAAACAGAAAAATGCGGTAATTCCTGTGAATTTATAAATAGAATCGGAATGCGAAATTGCTACGAAACACATTTTTTTTGTTTTTGCATTTCACCTAAAATATGGAATGCCATTTGTTTCTAAATCAGCATGCGCGGTAAGCGATGCGAATTTGACATGATTTTTTATCACTTTGTATCGAAGCCGGAGACTGAATTTAATGTAAAGTGGATTTTGTATATTTTCACAATATAGACATTAATACGTGAATGATTCAGATTAATTCACAAATAGTCAGTATGCTTGCAATATAACGAACAATATAATAGTACCTAAGTATTTTTAATAATCGACAAATAATTTGATGTTACTGTTATATTTATCAGTAGTTATCAGTATAAATCAGATATTTTGTAGAAGACTAAAGTACCTAATACATAATACATTAAATTAGGTACTATGTCCGTTGGTCACTTTTGGTCACTTTCTCAATTAATTAATAAAGTCAGAGGTTGTTTTATAAAATATTAAAACAATTTAGTTTATTTAACATACATAATTTGAAAACACCTCAGATATTAAAATACCCACTAGAAAAAATCTTATTGTAAGAAAAAAAATACGATGCTCGACGGTATTTGAACCCGTATAACCACTGGTATTGCGCCAACTGTGAATTAACCAATTATGCTACGAGCCTCCGAATTAATTCACAAAAACCGATAGTCAAGTTAGTTGATTTCTTCGTTTTGTAATACTGTTTTGATACTAAATCAATGTTTTTTCATGTCATGCTGTGAACATCTCGAATCTATAATTTGTAAATAAATAAATTTGAATTTCGGACGTCCATACTCTGGGTCCAAACCTGCGCTGCCAGATAATTGTTTTACCAAATCGGAATTTTTACCATGTGAAACAAAAAAAAATCGGAATTTAGGAGCAAAAAGTGGAACATTCTAAGCTCATAATTCAATATTTATAATGTTTATTTCTATAATGTCAATCACAGATGACACAGTCAACACAAACAACAAAACTCTTTGACTATCAAAATAAAAGTATTAAATAATATTTTTCCCGACACTCGTCTATTTGTAGTACCTACTTGGCTAAATAAATTCATGATAAAATTCATGTCTAAATAAAAAACGGTTCTTGTCGGCTTACACTTTACAGAAAGCCAGCAGCAAACAAATTTTGAAAATAGCCGATATACTGGATAATTTGTAAGGTTAGGTTAGGTTTCCATTCTTGAATTGGAGACCGTATAGTATAAGGTCATCTATTTTCGATAGAAAGCTCACGGTAAACTGTGCCACGGTGAAATGTTTTACGTACAATTTACATTTAACCCTGGCAATGCTGGTTCAAACATACATTGCCAAATCCAGGATTGGAACCCGAGATCAAAGAAATTATAAGCCGACATGTAACCGCTCGGTCATCGTTGGTAGTAATAGATATGGATACGTAGTTAAAACATGTTTTAGTTACACACATGTTGTCGGATTATTATCTCATTTTATTATAATTAATAATATGCAAGCATGCATATGCAATTATTGTTTATACAAACTGTCTTTAAAATATAATACCAACCATACAAATATCGAAATATACTATTGATTGTGAGAATAAAAAATGCTTACGTATACTATTATCTATTATATGGAACAAAAGAGTTGTTAATGATAACAAACATGTTCTTTATTCTTTTGTTTTCAAATATATTTTATTTGATAATATTAACCATTAAATATTTTCTATAATGATATGAAATATATATATATGTATTTTACATATATAATTTTAATATAGACAGCCTATTAAAGATGATATTTTTTTCATTTCTACATTTCAGCGAAAAATATCTGAAGTGATTTGTTTTTTTTTTTGTTTTTCATATACACAATATACTAGCAAGCATATGAACAAAAGGGCTTAACTTTTTCAATTCGCGAAAGATTCCTGCGTCGGGGAAAAATCAATATTCCGTGTGGTATGCCTGCTTTTCATCGACAGAATACCAATAAAGTGGCAGTACGCAAATAGAGGATATATTATATACCCTGCCGGAAAATGGAAACAATATTATATTATATGAAGGAAAACTAGTGATTGTATACCAAGGGGTGGAGGAATGAAACTAGAAGCCAACTAATATATATAATATATAATTATTTCAAAATAATCATTACAGAGCAGTTATTTTGTACTACCCTTTCATTGTCACGAATGAAATATTGGTATTGACAATTTACTAATTCTCGCAATGCTGATAATTTTCGACAATCAATGACTTTGAATGTGTGTAGGTACCGGTGGCGAAGAGTGGAGGTAGACTGTTAAGATCCGACATAAATAGTGCACACTATTATCTGTCTTGTTATCCATACATATATATATATATATTGCTAAATAGATTATCCATGATACTATGGATACTATGGTGGTGATGGAGTGTAAAGCACTTTGTTAAATCAGAATTAAAGTGTTAATTTATTTAAGACGTTAAAACAATTTTATTTGATTATATTTTATTAATAGGTAGTGCTCAAAGTCTACTGATGATGACTTCTATAAATATTGATAAAAATTCACCCCAGTTTGTATCTCAGAACGTTTCCAGTTACTGAAAAGCCTTAGGTGCCTCGGTGTTGCCTTACATTTTTACATATTATTCACCCGATATTTTTTTTGCAAGTGCGGCTTTTTGTACTGAGGGAATATTTTCGCGATGTAGAGAGTTGATATAATATGCCTACTTTTGAAAAGGGATGATGGCTTACAGCAGTTTTTTTGTACATGAGATGTTTAACGCATACTTTATGAGTTATTGGTCGTTTTGTTGAGAATATTATGTTCCCACAGTGTAACAGTATTTCTTACCAAAAGATCTGATAATATATCGCATTTACTTATTTTGGATATAAAATTCTATGAAGACACTTCAGTAGAACACTTGTGGAGTTTGATAAAAATAAAACTCTCACATACAGTATCAAACTAGGGTGCTTTTTATTTTTTCAAACGCCGTTTTAAAGATATAGCTACTAAAAATACTTTCTCTCGCTTTTGAATTCTTCCTAAATACCACCACATATTTTTTTTCGGTTCGTAGCATGGATGTTTTTTTTGACCTCCTGAATATATTGTTCTTTCTGTGCCATATACATTATTGGATATCAGCGATTATTTTGGCTACTCATCTGTATCATTGCTCTAGATAGGGATGGTGTATCGAACTCAAAGCAATCTCTGACACTACCTAAATAAGGTTTTAATAATAAAATTTAAAAACTGCAACTTGATCAAAAATTATAATTGAAATTACAAAAAATGTGGTGGAAAATTCTCGTCCAAATCCTGGTGAAGCCTACATTTATGAGCAGATTAACATGTATTTTTCAATGTGATATAATGGGATTCAGAGCGACATCCAAATGTATTGAATGATTATTTGAGGGATGTGGTTGAAAAACTGGATAACCTTCAAAATTGTGTTATGCAGATAATCAACATCAAAGTTTAAAAAAAATATCTTGAATATACTGAGTGAATTTTTTGCAAAAATAAAACATGTATCTATGTTGTTTTTTTTATATAAATAACACACATTTTATTGAATACACATTTTTTTATAAATTACACTTTTTAATGTGGCTTATGCAGTTTTTCAATATATGAAAATTTATGGATTTAGATAATAGTATCACAGAATTATTATTTTACCTGGTAGTTTTGCTTAATTTATTTATGCTCAGTGATCAATAGTTTCATCTAACATTCCTTAAATGATATTTTTTATTTTAAAGTTTTTTGGTTTTTAAAAATTCTTATCAACAGTCATGCATACCTACATGATAGTGAAAAACTGGATAATCAATATAAAATACAAGTTGAAGTGACTACTTGCTTCATCAGTAAATTTATCCAATATAACAGTATTTTCATCTAGCTAGATTAACAATTTCAACTATGTTCAACGAAATTGCTTCGGGTGTTGATATATTCCACCTACGTGAGGATGAGTATAGGTGAAAGTTGTTTTATAAATTCTTAAAATAGGGTCTGCTTAGCTCATCCAGTGTACTTCCTTGTACCTATCTAATTTATATTTTTTGTATTTACACATTTCTACTGTTTAATAACATACTGTCTATCTCTATACTGATCTATCTCTTTTTTATGTAATACTATGTTATATTTCTTTGTTTCTAAATGTCATGTTGTGAACGTCTTAAACTTATAATTTGTAATGTCCACAATATGTTAAAAATAAATAAATTGAATTAAATTGAATTGAACATAAGCTGGAGGTGGAAAACCTATCAAGATATAAACTAAGCTGCTAAACGACAAAAACTATATATATGTAAATGATTATTGAAAATCAATATTTTAATTAAATAAAGCTAAACTATTAGAATAACTCTAGTTGAAATTCAGTAATGATATATTAAAGAATCGGTTGTCAAAGCAAAAGATATATAAAATAATATTTAAAAATGACAATGCATGAAAATATACTATTTAATGAATATGTTATATTGAATATTATATAGGTGCTTGAGTTACGAAGTATACATAATATGATGAACCACATATAAAAAAACTTCCAATTACATTTATAAAGTTGATATGGGAAAACAACCGTTATTAATTGTGTGCATACAGGTATGTATTCGTAATCGTGTGATTACGCTGATTATGATGACACGTTCAAGTACGAAGCCATATCGTTTTTCGAGTACCTAACCACCCTTCAAATGTACAGGCTTCATAATTTACCCATTTGAAGTAAAGTATCCAAAAGCTGAGTCATATTCATAATATTAACATCTGTTAATTTAGTAAATATTGAGAAAACATAATACTAATTAACAGTTAATTAATTAAATTCATGTAGTCAAACTACACGACCAGATTTAAGTCTTGCAGACTGACGTAGACAATCCGGTTCACACGACCGTCAGTTTTCAGTATATTTTGGGTATACATAATTGATTAATTAAATCTGTAGTTTTAAATTTGATCGATAAATAACGCAATAGTTATGATAAGTCAGAAGCTCTTGTAGGGTTCATTACTCCTCGCTATATTGACAATTTAAAGAACTTATTAGTGTCATTTTATAATATAATGGGAAAGAAGATCAAAACCACATACATTTTCATTCTAATTGATGGCAATTTATTAAAAATACACGTACCCCTTAAAAAATAAGGCTACATAAGGAATTTAATAAAATACAATATGTACGCGAATAAATTATTTGTAAGAGGTAAATAAAATTAAATGTATCTTGATTAATATAATATCAAATTTACCTAATAACTAAGTAAACATGGTCTCTTAGCAACAGAGAAATTCAGGAATAAAAAATTGTAAATCGTAGCATGGATATGTGTATGTTGGGCATCACGCTAAAAGACAGAGAAAAGAGGAATTTGATAAGGAAGTAAACTAAAGTATGCTAAAACGCTGAAATGATCCGGTGGTACCTAAGAGATATAAGACAATTGAAAAGCCGTTCCAAGTTCATACGAGTATTTGGTCGATGGAATATTAAAATTTGGCGTAACTGGCCACGAAGAACAGATGAGTAGAAAGAGCTTAAAGAAGCTTTCACCCTGAAGTGGATTGAAACAGGATGATAATCATGATTAAGTACAATTCAGCTTTTACTTTATGGTAAGTTATAATAATTTATTAATTTCGTTAATCACTTGATAATCACCACATTATAGAGATTATTTTATGACACTTCATTTATTCAGGTGTATATCATTAAGTATAAGTACTGAAATTTATGTTTGAGTATTTGAGTATATCTAATGACATAATTGCTGTGAATACTATGCAGGGTGGGGTGTAAAAAGGAAGCTATGTTGTGTGGAAATTGAATAAATTTTAAAATTACTGTCCGAAAGCAAAAATTCGTTCTTTTAACAAAGTTTCTCAGTGACTTCTCAGTGATGTACCTGTCATAGCGGCAACGCGTGCTAGAGGAGTGTTTAAATAATGTATCGGCTCTTTTCGGCGACTCTGCCTCTTCTTTGCAATACACCAAAATTTTACTAATAATAATTCTAACATTTCTCCTGATCGTTTTAGATATATTTTTATTATAAAAACCTTAAAATTACGTAAATTGATAAACCCGTATACTACGAAAGCGTGAAATGAAATGATAAATTTGGGGTCGTTCCTCATTTGAAAACGGAAGTGCTATTAGCTGTACTGGAGGGGATTGTTAGTTTTAACACGTGGACAACAAGTTCTTTTGAGTAACGGGGGTGGGAAATTTAACGGGAATAATTAGGGTTAAATTGTTATGGTACAAGTCGGTTATGGGGAAGCCAGCGGCAAACACATTTTGAAAATAGCCGATATACTGGAATATTTGCTAGGTTGGGTTAGTTTAGGTTAGGTTAAGTTAGGTTAGGCTAGGTTTTCATTCTTGAATTCATGAATTTTGCCAAATCGGCTATGGCAATTAACGCGGTTCCCGCCTGGCTTCCCCATAACCGACTTGTACTATTGTTCTTAATTAATCTGTTATAACTGTTAATATTTCGCACCGTGAGTGTAAAACCAAGGCATCTGCAAAAGTCGGGAACTTGATAATGTAAAAGTGAAGTGACTGAAAGAAAATGCAATATAATGTAGATATAAACCAAATATTATGTTTTTTTTAGAAACTCTATTTGTCCTAACAAAACGAAGACTTCAAACCCTAATATATCCAAAATATGTCTTTTGCAGATGCCGTGGTTTTGCAGTCACGGAGCGATTTGTATTTATTTTAAGTGAACGTAACACGGTGAATTAATCTAAATAAATAATTTAAATGATAAAAGTATCACTCAAATTTTATAAATAGAACTTCATCCCCTAACCGAGTGACTTTACGTGCCTATATGAAAATTGTCGCGCTACGTGATCCCACACGTTTGTATCATTCCATATTATATTAACATACGTTCTCGCAATATGTTTTCCCAGCCATAATCGTGATAGATATACCTTTCCTCGCTAAAAAAATTAATATATTTTGGCATAATGCCGCGAGGTACTTGATATATAGGTAATATACCTATAAATTATAATGACAAAAAGATAGTTTAATATTATTTATATTTTTATTTCTTGTAAAATGGAATGCTACCAAGTAAATGCTAACTCAATTAATTTATAATGATTTGATAAAAAAATGTTTTATATTATTTAAGAAATTATTAATGAGACTAAAATAAGTGGACATATTTGTAAATGGTAATTACATGATTAATAAAAAAACAATTAATGCCACAGAGATGTTATAGATTAGGTTTAATTTTGACTAATATAATCAGAGGTAGAAATATAATGAGATTCACTTTCAAGGGGGATGAAACGATCATCATATGGTAGAGTATACGCTTTATAACTTTGCACCTTTTACTACACTGATTCCCCTCTTCACCTAATCACCTCGCATAAAATTAGATCAAAATTAATTATTATTCACTTATATTAATATAATACGTAGTAATAAGAAAATAAATAGTATATGTAAAAATATATTTTTAGAATAATTACATCATTTTCATCCTAGAGCCGGAGTGCAAAGTTATAAAGTGGTAACTCTGCATACAAACACAAAGACTGCGTTGTAATGACCACGTAGGTAGAATACTGGAAGAGGTTCTAGTAACACGGGGTGTTCACATCCCTTTGAAGTTAAAAAAAGATCTAATTGCCTAATATTAAGACTGTTCCACAGAAGTTTTGAAGATATCAGTAAAAATAAACGTACAGCCATGATGCTGGACTCTGGTTCGTCCGTGATAGTTATCCAAGAATGATGATTACTCTTTTCTTTGCAATGCACCGACCATACAAAATATCACACTTTATTCAGAGATTGTATATTCTAAACTGGTAATTCTAAGATGAAAATTTAAGTAGGTGCATAGTACATAACAATTAAATTCTTAAAATGTTCATATGAGTATCGATTTCTGTTTAATATCTGATAAAGATTAATATTTAGAATATATTAAGACTGCTGTCAAAAGGGCTTGGTTAAAAAGGTAAAGGATTATAGATCAATTATTTAGAAAAGTTTCTTCAGCACTGATAAAGTGGTTGAGTAAAAATTGTTTCGCGACAGTTTGGCAGGATACTTATACGACGAAACCAATAAATTGCTCTCTTGCAAACTTTTAAATTGTTACCAACGCATAAGAAAGTCGATATATATTTAAAAATTAAACGTAAATATACCGAAATCTAATTGAAAGCCATCGGCGTCGACTGCAACTCCTCTTTCCAGGGGGGGTAGTTTTCCAGGGGCAGTAATATCAGAGGCGCCCGAAACGAACCGAGGGTAAAAGGGTTTAACTGACGGCTAGCTTCACTTACAACGAACGTCCATTCCTTCGTAGGCCGAAGTAATCTATCTTGGTATTACGTAATTTGGGTCGGCAATTTGATCTGATCGTGAAGTGGGACCTATGTGACGTAGGATTAATTTACTCGCAAAATTGGAACCGTTTTTAAATCAACATTGGGAGAACGGTTTTATAATTCGAAAAAGGGATAATCAATAATTTATATTAATGATAATAATATTAGGTAGCTTCTAATCATCGACATATTTATGTATGTGTTTACTGTACCTATTTCTACATTATAATACAAAATTACTACAAAGAAATGCAATGAAATGCACTACCAATACCTTGAGTACATATTCAACATATTATTAAATAAGTTTGTCAGTGAAAAGTATTTTTTTTCATTGAACTTAGACTAAAATGGGTGGATGGTGTTTTTTAATTGTACAACGTTTTTATTAGCTCGTATTCTTGTTTGTTCGGTGGTTGCTTGTCCAGTACAAATCTTGCAATCGATTTTTAACTAACTTCCCGACTAGCTAGACATTTGAAACTAAAAATATATCAGAACACGACGACAAAGCATTCTTTTAATACTTTTCGCCATCTTTAAGGAGAATTGAATTATTTTTCAGTTAATTCTGTTTTGTATGGAAAGTTATTTCAGAAAAGACTATTATTGGTTACTAAGGGGGTGGTCCTAGCAACTAAATTATTAATATATACGTGCGTTACTATGGAAATCAAAATGACATTTCAGTATTCTATATTTGTTTGTTTGTTTGTTTTTTATTTACTTCATATCGAGTACAAGTTTGAGCAAATTGAGCATAATAATTCAACAGAAAATTTAAAAACGTTGTATATAAAAAGTTCTTTTTATCTTGTAGTTATTTAAAATTTAATTAAACCCTGACTAAACCAAACCATAGATTAGTAGAAAATAGTAAAAACATATTCGTTTATTTATAAAATATCTAAAATTATGCCATTAAACCATACATAATTTTAGATATTTTATAGTTTTTATCGATTATGGTTTGGTTTAGGCAGGGCTTAATGAATAAGTCATTCTTCTTTCAACGACAACAAATAAGTATGACTGAAAAAGTGTGCACTATTTTTATCAGATCACCCATAGTATACCTAAACTATTATGGTTTGGTTAGGCAGGATTTATTGAATTTTAAAAATCTATCTACACATTGTTAGTCGTAGTTTAATGAAAACAAATACATTTTGACTTTACGGAATGAAAATGTGGAATATATTTAAAAATTTACATGTAGCAAATACTTTTGTTTCAAAGCTTTTAAAACTTAGGATAGAGTAAGTGGTTTTTAATTTATAAACTATTATAATATTTTCATAGAGACAGAGTAAATATAAATAAAAAATCTTCAGAGAAAATTCCTTTAGATTTTGCCGAGCTTTTCACCGAAGCAATACATAATTAATGTTTGAATATTAAAAAGTCGTTTATACGGGAGCTGAATTTACTTAAGTTCTACCAGTAACGCTTCAATCGGTTTCGGGAAACTCAAAGCTCGGCGTAGTTCGCAGAATTAATTATCTGTAATAGAACTTGCTAACAAAGCTTTTGAGCACTTGCCTCAGTACAAACTGAATCAGTTGGACATAGACACAGGAAACAAATTACTCACTTAAAGGCAATTTGAATGATTCCCAAACGGCTTGAATAGAAATACTCAGCAGAGATCATTCAATGACGATAGGCTATTTAGCTAAGTTGGAATACTAAAGGCATACAATTATGAATGGTTATTATATTAAAATAGATTTTTTTGCATTAGCTAAACACTGGTTGAGCCGATTATGATCCCAAGCCAATCCTTAAACCCGCACAAATATCTCATACCTACTATCTCATTTAATGTTGTCATCCAGGCGCTTAAATATAAAACATATATAATCAGTCGCCCGTGATTGATACAAAGGCAGTTATTCGTAGACCACGACCGTGTCAACGTGCTACAGTCGCATTACGAACTCCGTGAACTAAACACTTGGCAAGCCTTGATACCGGCTCTTGTGACTTAACACCCGTAACCGCATACAGGGTGACTCATCAAAAGAGTATCTTTTTTAGTGTCATCATTAACCACAAAAGCCCAGAGTGCCGTGCGAGTGATAAACAGAATCATTCCCATACTAGCGGAACCTGTTTCAGCCATAAAGCCGAACAACACCAAGATTAGTGCGTGGATTAATTCACGTTGTAGATGTAGAATCTAAAAGCATCCCAGATTACAGTCTACTAAAAAGCACCGCCAAACACTAATTGGAGTAATGTTAAATAAAAATTTGTACTCAAGTAGAATAAACATGTTTAGTCAATATTATAAAAAAAACTACGCGAAACCTACAAAATAAATTTACATTTGACAGATTTGAGGGGGTGTTTTCACGAGTAAATAATATGAAAGTTGTAAGAAACAGTGGGTGGTTTAGTGTACATTTGATAAAATATTTTCTGTTGAAGAAAAGTTTGAATGGGACATTAATAATTTAGTAAAGTGAAACGTTATGAAGGAGAGTTATTTTAAAAGAATGGGAAATGTTCGGATGAAGATTTTAGTGGACTTTGACTAAGTAATTACGTTTAGTCATTTTATTTTAATGACGCTACCTGTAAATTATTGGTGGAAAACATTATATAAATTATATATATTATATGTAAAGGAAACTATGATTTTAATTTTAATTTTACTAATTAAAACGAGCCGTAGTCAGTTAGTAAGTTTAACCCGCTTAGAGAAACGTAGTTACGATATTATGTAATTTTGGTGCAGAAATCATCATCAGGGCTCGGCCAAATATCAAGGCGTTCTAAGTGTTTCTAAGGAAGTATGGCCTTCAAGTTTAAATTATTGTAACCTTTTTTACCTAGTAAATTTAAATTTTAATAATACATGAATAATAATTATTGTAATAATAACATTGTCATAAAAACAGAGTATGCCACCTATATAATTAAGTAAACGTTATACTCTGTTTACACGTGCATGGATTTAATGCTAAGTAAATAAGTAAGTAATTACGAGAGAAGATCTGTGAGTGAAATTTTAATGAGTTTAATTCAATTACTTACGTGGTCGCAGCCATGGCCTATTCTGATTCAGAACTGTTTTCTCGAGTCAAGCCGCCTATCAGGCATAAGATCTAGCGAGGGGTGCAAGACTAGTCTAGACTAAGAGGGCTCGCACATCAGAACTCGCCGCATGAGTCTTACGACGAATTCGTCGTTGTGACGTCATCGTAAACCAAGAAACAAACGTTATCAAATGGAGCTTTGCAGATTGGCCGATGTAACTGCAACTCTGCGACCCTGCGACATTCGTCTAGTTGCATTGGCCAAAGCCTGCATGTCGATGTCCGGCCAATATCGACTCCGCGCATGCACACAGCTGCAGAATCGGGCGAATCGGCCATTTCTCTCCAGACTGTCGCTGCGTTTGGTAGAGCTAGAGCTAGCAGCGCTAGGCAGATGTGCGAGGTTGTGATCGTGCAACATTCGCCGGCAGTCTCGAAGGTTTTAATTTATGGCCGTCAGGCACACAAGGCGAGTTGTGATGTGCGAGTGGACTAACGATGTACTTTGCACTTGTTTTTGAAATTTTGTTTTATTGTATTAAATTGTTTATGTTTTTTTTTTAATTTTCTTCTTCTCTCTTGTTAAAGTAATATTTATAAGAATGTAAATCTCATGTTGTGAACGTCCTGAATTTTGATGTGTTATGTCCACAATAATCATGTAATTTGATGCTTTGGTACTTGGTGAATTTAATATTCACATTGTCTAGTTACAAAAAATTACAAAATTATATACAATAATTATATTTGTTAAATTTAAATTCTGGTATCTGGCTAAGCAATATAGAATAAAGCATTTCCATTTGCATCTACTTCATTTATATAACATAAGAAAAGTTCCATGAATAGCTTTATGTGAGTATATATTCTATGTGGGTATACCAAAATCGCATTAATATTACATCAAATCCAGTGTCCTCATGTGAAAGGGTCTCGGGCAATCGATTACTGACAGACGTCGTTTATGTAAATTCCGCAGAATTTCCGTTCGCTTCGAGTAGTAATGATACTTTGATAAATCAAGTATTTGCAATTTATTATTGCTTGCTGTTAACTGTTTCAATAATCTATAAAACGTTATTTATTACGAAAATCCGAAACTGTATTTTGCTATATAAGAAACAGTATATGTATTTGTTAGTATTAAATTAATATATCAATTGAGTTAGCATTTCCTAGATAGAATACTATTTTATACAATGATAATATTATAAATTATATTAAATTCTACAGTTCGGTTCATAAGACTACAGAGATAAAAAAAGGTGGAAACCTTCCTCTCTTTTACTTCAGCATATATTTAGGAATAATACTCACATAGTTAGTTTTTTGGAAACCGCATTAACCTAATTACATTTATTTCAAAATAAGCCTGCCAGCTTAATTTATTATAATTATGATTCGACCCTGGGTCAAAATTATAACCCCATGCGTTATCGGCGAAATTGAAAAAATATATAATATGTGTTTGCCAGACCCCGATTATAGATGCTTTATTATTTAGTTTTCGTTACCACGTTCTTCCACTGCGCGTTATATTTAAAATATACTCTCAAATCTAGGCAATTTAACATCGAGTATGAGGAAAATGTCCATAAAATAACATTATATAATAATTTGAAGTAAGTATTTTGTCTCCCCTATTAATATGTATGCCACAGCATGCGTGAAACTCCACAAAAGGTCGTGTAAATTCCCCATTAACAAAGGTGTCCGGCAAGGTGATACCATTTCACCTAAACTATTCACCGCTACTCTTGAGGACTTATTTAGGAAACTTGATTGGGAGGAAAAAGGTGTTCCAATTAATGGGGAGCACCTCAGTCACCTGCGCTTTGCAGATGATATTGTTATACTCTCACAAGACCCGAAAGACCTCCAAGGTAGAATGCAAGAACTCGCGGATGTCAGTCAAACGGTCGGTCTAAAGATAAATGTCTCAAAGACAAAAGTGATGAGGAACTGTTTTTCGGACCCTGCGATTATCTGTATTTCTGGCACCCAACTCGAGCAAGTCAGCAGCTACGTCTATCTCGGACAGCAGGTGTCCATAGACGGAAGCATGCACGATGAAATTGCTCGAAGAACATAGCTGGGATGGAGTGCTTTCGGACGTCTGAATATTATCTTCAAGAGTGACCTACCATTATGTCTTAAGCGTAGGGTGTTCAACCAATGTGTGCTACCCGTGCTCACGTATGGCTGCAAGACGTGGACCCTCAACACGAGAGATGTCCAAAGGCTAAGAGTCACACAGCGAGGCATGTAGAGGTGCATGTTGGGCATCACGCGAAAGGACCGTAAGAGGAACGAATGGGTTAGGAAGCAGACAAGAGTACGCGATGTAATAGACGTTGCCAAACAGCTGAAATGGAGATGGGCGGGGCACATTGCTCGCCGAAAGGACGGCCGCTGGACAAATGCCGTCATTCAGTGGTACCCAAGGGGTACGAAACGGCCACAGGGTCACCTTAAAAGCCGCTGGAATGACGAACTGGTAAAGTTATAAAGTGGTAAAGAAATACGTGGCAGCGAACGACACAGGACCGAGAGAGTTGGAGAAATCTTGGGGAGGCCTTCATCCAGCAGTGGATTGACCCCGGCTGATGATGATGATGATTAATATGTACAGTACACAACCAGCGAAAACTATGAATACTGTTTTCTAAATAATATCCTCTTGAAATTTATCTAGATTATCAAAATAGAGAAAGGAAATTCTTAGCCCAAATCTATTGTCTATGAAATCCTTTCCGTCATCTAAATTACGTTCTATTGTCTCGGTACAGTCTCAAAACGGGAGCTCTACGTGTAATCAAACGTGTTAAAACCTCCCGGGTCAACGTATTAAGGCAAATAATGTACGTCATTAAAGCTCGCACCAGCTGCCACCTGTTTGCAGCTTTTCGTGCGAGAGCTTTTAAATTTATCTCATACCATATTTGAATTTTAACTCTATCCAGTTGCGAACGTTCAGCTGATGCGAGAGGATAAATAATTACGTGTGCCAGAATCTAATACGTTAGCGACATGAAGTAATGTTTACTATCACATTTTTTATTATCATTTAATTGATCAATTGATTAGTTTCAACATAAAATTGTTGTAAACAGACAGATTTATAAGCTTATTAAAACAAGTGTAAATTAAATTAATACATATATTACCCGTTTTTTTGTAAACTGGTTTACTTATAAATATAGTAAATTTTTAATGAATTAAGTAGGTTACTACAGAAAAAAATATTTCTAACAAAGTACTGGTATTTAAGTTAATGATAAAAGTTCTTTTTATAATAGTATTAGATTATATTATGACAGTGAGAGCCGTGAAATCTTAGACAAGATAAGTACTCAGGGCTAGTATTTTTTCTAATATTTAGGTGTGTTTCTGACGTTTTTCAAAATAAAGTTTTTTGATAGTTGCCATAATAATTACTTTAATTACATTAATTATGGTATTCACTTAATTTTTACCAACTTACTGGCAATCTCTTTTCTCAGTAAATTCAAATTCAAATTTTATTTATTTTTGGGAACATTACAAATTATTAATTTAAGACGTTCACAACATAGAAACTTAGAAACGAAGAAAAATCATTAAAACGTTAGTTTATAAAAAAAGAAAAAGATTAGTATTATGTTATTAAACATTAGAAAAGTGTAAATAAAAAAATATAAATTAGATACAAGGAAGTACACCGAACGAGCTAAGCAGATCATATTTTAAGAAATTATAAAACAATACCCACCTATATTCAACCTCACGCAGGTGGAATATGTCAAAATCTGAAGTGATTTGGTTGAACAGAGTTATTGCCCTCCCAATTGGCATTACCAAATGAGAGGTTAGTTCTGCACCTTGGGAAAACAAACAACTGATGCTCCCGGTAATTTTGCATGCCTCGTCAAGCTTTCATGCCAAGCATTTCATGTAACAGCTACTAATTTAATCTCGTCGTAATTCAGTAAAATGCCCGTAGTTTAATTGAAAATATATACTGGCGAGAATCCAGCAGATACAGGTTCAAGTTCCGTCGGTTTATTTTTTTCAACAAAATGTTTTTTTCTAGGGTGTATATGCATGAGGTTTTTTGAAATTATGAATACTTAATTATCGTCTGAGCTCGTTAGTTATACTTTATGTTAGATGTTACTATAGATTGCTGTGTAATACTTCTGTATAGGTACCTATATTATTCTGAATACTATCAGTTGGGTAAACATCTCCAATAATCATAATAAACAGAAAAGACATACGATATTTACATGTAAATTTAACACACAATGCGTAAATAATGTAAACACACTATTTAGTAGAGAAGATATGCATACTCCTCAAATATAATTAGTTGTTTGTGTAAATTGATAATAAAATGTGACACACACACACATTTAATATTAAAATCCATAGAGAAGCGTTCATTAGACGTGTTATACACTGTGCTACGAGATATCTCTTGTCTATGGTATTTGGTGTTTGTCTGTTCATTAATATTCATTACAATATCAACCTATGAATAAAGCATAGCATGTATTAGTATAAGGAGTATAATAATATTATGGCAGTAAATATTCCGTATTAATAACCTACAGAATTACTAAGAAAAACAAAGTATTTAGCATATTATTTCGTGATTATTTTTGTGGATTTTTTTTTTATTATACTGAGTGCAAAAAATAGATAATTAGTCATATTAATATTATTAATACTATCGACCGAAGGTACGTGATGGAATTTAAAATTAAATTTTAATGGATTTTAGTTTTGTACTATTCCATTTGAGTCGTTTTTTGGGTTGACCGTTGACGTTGACCTAGGTTTCGCCTTTCGGCATCTTCAGGCACTATGTGCACTCACCAAAAGGCAAATACACACTGACAACGAAAACAGTTAACTCTAACTTATACAACAAATTAATACAATTAAGTAGGTACAAACTTTATCACCTACCTATTATTTAAGTCAAGGATCATAATAAAAAAATATAACATACAGATTATGAAAAATTCAATTGTTTGTAAAAAACCCATACCTTATCACACTCGATAAGCGTGTAAATCGTCAAAGTATAATAGATAATTAGTAATTATAAACAATAAAAATACTATACTCAAAAGGAGTAAAATCGTCTATTCTTGGAACAATGGTAACGTATTGGGAATTTAATGGAGTTAAGTAATAGTTAAACTAGATAGTTAGTCATCAAAAGAATTTGAAATATATTTTTTCATAATTTCGTTAGTTTTGGGTTTAAAGGTGCTTATCGAATATAGAAAACTGGAAACCTATCGTAAAATTTAAGAACATATTTTCCCGAAACTTCTAAGTATTTTTTATACAATACGTACCTAGTTATCAATTATCTGATCTGACATTACGAGTGAAATTATCAACGCCTCAAATAACTTGCGGAAGCAATAATTATTCCATAATACTATTTAACATTTTTTATGTTGTGTAAAATAAATATGTATGTTACACCGAATGTGTGAAATTGCGTATTACACGAAATCGGCAATATTTTGCCTAATTCATGAATAAGGCAACGGGCTTGCATTATTCATAAATTAGGCAATTTATCTGCTGAGTGCGTGAATTTAGCAGGGTATGGAATTCTTAAACTGTCAACAAGACAGTATAAAAAGTAAATTTAATACGTTATTTACGTACAGTTTTATTAGTTATAATTGGACATAATATAATATTATTATTATTAAGTTATGGTTTTATTAGTTATAATTGGACATAATATAATATTATTATTAGTAAGTTATGTTAGGTTAGGTTAGGTTTTTTAATTCTGAATTCAACTGAATGTCCATTTTTAGGTTAACTAACAAGTGTCAACAAACTATCAAATCGTACTATCACAAACAATCGACCATTGCCTGAGACCCAAGCACGAATTAAATCGCAAATATACCTTTCAATAAAATTCTTCCGTTATCATATTATAGTTCTAGATTTTTTTTGGGCATAGTAATGGATATGAATGTCATTGTAGTTATTGATTGGTATATTTTTATATAATCAATGACGTTTGACACATTTGGTTAGTTTGATTATTTGCAAAAAAACACCACTGGAGCGCGACCATCTATTTTGACCAATGCATGAGCATTTAACACATTTGGTTTAGTTGTAAAAAACACCACCGTTGCGCTACTATCTGATTTTCCCAATGCATGAACTAGGCAGAAAAATTACTGCCGAATTCACGCACTCGAGAGATATTTTGCCTAATTCATGAATTAGGCAACGTGCTTGCATTTTTCATGAAATAGGCAAAATTTTCCCGATTTTATATTATACGTAATTTCACACATTCGGCGTAACATATTATATATTACAAAATACAGACGATATTATTATGTATGAAAATCGCCATATTGAAAATTTTAATAGGGTAGATAGATAACTGCTTTGATAGATAACACCACTTGTAATAAAGAGCATACCCAATAAACGTCACCGTAGGTACGTCAATAATGGTGGTTATATATAAATTGTACCATCTTACCTGAATGAGATGGACGTATACCATTGAGATGAAAAATAGGCGATGCCCGTGGAGCATTTTATTAGATTCATTAAAATCATTACTTTGACATTGATTTGTATAAAATATCTAATAATAACGCTGTGATTATCATCAGATATTTAATAGGTATGACTTAATACTTATAAGCACATCTGAATTTTATATAAATTATACGAAATGATTGAATTTCTAATATATTTACCAACCTTTTTCTGCCTTTTCCTTGTATTCCGGTGGTATTTATTACGTATTTTTATTAGTGTTTTGACATGAATTTAATCTCAATACTATACGGCCATCTATTTCTGAAACAACATCTCACGGCTAACTACATACGTACAAATTTCGGATAATAATGATGGTAACACCAAAACCGAAGCGCGCGCCACTCAACGGCTGCATCTAGGTACACTTTTTTTTTAACCTAGCAATCTTTTCAAATAATTCCTGCATACATAAATAATATATATCTTCAACTAACTAATCTCAATGGTATAAGAATATTATATAAGATAATACACATTATAAAACTAAAGTGTGTTTTGAGTTTTGACACAATATTCCTATTCCATTATTTACATTAGACAGAACCATTGGAGAGAGAAAAAAATATACGCGAATGTCTTCTATTTGACGCAAACAATATTCATCTTACAAGCAATGTATCAAGAAAAGACAGAGCGAATAATTTAATTATTCCAATATTTCAGTTAAATTAGGTTTGTAAGTGTGTCATTATAAACGTCTGGGCTATAATGTGACGCAGCGTTTTCTTGTAATTGATACGAAATAAAACGTGCGTAAAATTACTCGTACTTATTGTAAGCACAAACAATTATGTTTATAGCGTAAACAAATTTAGCAGACATTCAGTTTTAATGTCGACGATATTTAAATTAATAAATAACAACAGTATAATATTACTATTTAATTAAACTATAAAGATATTACCATAACATGTCTTGGCAAGATTTATGGGAAATTCTCTCTGATTAATCTTTAATATTAGGTAAATCTAGACATCTAGAGTAAACTACATTATTATGTCAATTGACACACTGGTTGGGCTATTATGGTCATTTTCATCCCTATATTTCCCCCCTACCTCAAATCCCCAGTTATTGTCGAAAATCCAGGCGATCAGCAGTAACGGGTCATCAGTCGACCGTTATTGAATAACATTTAGTTGCCTCAAGCTACCTCAAGACAGCGGGCGCATTCTAGGCTTGTTACAGTCAGACTGTCGCGAGTAATTCATAACGCATATAGACCGATTCAAAAGTTATTTGTAGACCACGGCAGGGTCAAGTTGATATAGTGTGACCGTTGCCCAAGCATTAATTCTGAACAGCTGGCAAGTCGTGATACCGGCTCTTGTCATTCATAAACCTCATTTATAATATCATTCATCAAAAATGTAACGCCAAGTGGCGCGCATCGGGTAACCCAACAAACAATACAGCGCGAGTGCAACCAGACCATGGCGCCAGCCTCACAGCAATAAGGTTAGTGCCTGGACTAACTCCCGCGTAACTCCCCCCCCCCACCATATAAATAACCGCTAAATTAAATGTTATTTAAAGAAGGGGAATATATTATATTCGCACAATTTAATCGGCTGTTTTCACAAAGTGCCGACCACAGTTTTTAAAAAGATGAAATTCACATCGGAAATGGATGGTTTCACAAATGATCGATAACTAACTAACTTTCACTAACTACCTACGGAAGGATGTAGTTATCACAGTCAATAGATTATTGTATCACTTAAAAATGGATAGGTGTATCAACGGAAAATACATTTTGCTGCTTTCTGCGGTTAAATTAATTAAAATAGTATACCCACTTAATAGTATTGTACATATTATATTCAGATATAACAGTATATAAAGCTATGAAAAAACTCATTTAAAAAGAAATGATCAATTTGATAAAAGGTTATAATTATTATACAGTTGTATGCCTTCAAAAATATATTATCTTATATTCGATTTTATGTACATGGGATGGATTTTGTGAACGACAATTTCTACAGTAACATCATACATTATTAATTGATATGTCATCTGAAATTAATATTATGACGTTTCGCAGAATAACGAGACCATAGCCGACCACAGTGACATTAGTCACGAGCAATGGCGGCTGATAGTCTTCAGAATAGCATTTTCTGGTAGTGCGCAATAGTTTACACTTCTAGAAAGAGAAGATAGCATTAAAAATGTCTCATATCTTTCTTATAGGTACAATTATTTCTGAAAAAAATATTCATAAATATTGTTTATATACTAATAATATAGCTACATTTTTTAGAAATTATAACTATAAAAGAGATATAAGACATTTTTATATGGTTCATAATAATGCTACTACTTCGCTAAGTGAGTGATATACATACATATGAATAACAATGAAAAGTTGAGCGATGTCTTAAAAAATGCAGGCAGTGCTTTGCACTTGCATGGTATTAAAGGAGCCGCCACTGGTCACGAGTCAGGATTATTTTGCTTGGTGAATAATTGCTTCGATTTATGAATTTCCTACTTTTTCTATGTGACCAGTTCTCAAAACTAATTTAGTTAATTATATTTTTTAAATGTGATCATTTGCTTGGTATTATTTAGTATATGCGAAAACTATTTTCTAAATGTTTGAATATATTTTGTTGATGTGAATTTTGACCAACGCGATGTGTGATTAATTCCAACCCTTAAAATAATATGCCACTTGTTTTCAATGTTCTTTCTGCTATTTGTAAGTATACAAATATTTTCGGCAATAATATATTCGTACAGATTATGTTATTTATTGTCAATATTATTTTTGTCAATATTTTGCTAAAGTTATATCGAGAAAGACAAAAATAAAATCAAGTCACTCATGGGATAAAGAAAATATCTAAAAATCGGTATTTTAAATAAACCATTATATTACAACAATCTTGTAAAACTAATATTCAAAATTAAAATAAAACTTTGGGTGATTTAAAGTTTACATTGAAATCGCTGCAAAAGCACGCTTTTAATCACTACGTAGGTACTAGTAGACAGAATAGGGAAATGCATTTGAAATTTATTTGCGATCAATTTTCCGACGTAAAAATTTCCGTCGATTCAATTAAAAATCAATTTTCAATTATGACTGTCGCTCCTTAAAACAATCAGTGTCGCAGATTGGGCGACCGAATAATTGATTGACTCACTGTCGAAAAAAGCTCGGGATTCAAATTAAGCTTTTTAATGGCCCAACGAGCTTTCTGATGGAGACAATTCGACGAAGCAATTTTGGAGAATAAATCAAGCAATACCAATACACTATGCATACATACATAATAATATACAGTACACTTCTGTCTGAGTTATTTATATCTAATAAGAAAAAACACATGTGTGGGAAACTAAACATGTTTGAATAAATTTTACTTCTATACATATTACCATTATTCCATCTTCCATATTTTATAGAAAATAATAAAAAAATATACATACTTGTAAAAATAAAAACAGTAACCTTTTATTATTTTTGTAATAACGTCAAATATTATTTAGTTTTTGATTTGATTATATTATTTTATATATATAATATCTGTGTTAGAAAGAAAAAGGAGGTTTATAATATGCCAAATTAATCATCATGTGTATAAATGAAAAAAGGACGAATCGAATCATCGTATTTGAATTAGTAAATTTCTAAGAGAAACACATTTGGTAGTTCCCATACAACGATGTCCAATCTGAAACTTCCTTTGGCTTTCCTGAAAATTAGTTATGATTGAAGACTGATTCTTTTTTAGTTATATTCTTTAATAGCTATTATTATTCAAAAAATGAGTTAATAAAGATTGCATTTTTCAAGTTTTGACGTCTGTTTAATAATACGATAACTTGACTAACTATATACAGTAACTGTCTGAATCTCGTAGGTTAATTTTAGTCTTGAAACATTTTTGCCTGCCATTACGAGGGATGGTTTCCAATCCTGGCGCCCTAAAGAATTTAAATGTATATGCGCCTGTCAATTAATTGCCTAGTGGTCGTAGCCATGACTTATTCTGGGTCAGAACTCTTTCCTCGAGTCAAGCCTATCACGCACAATTAGCGAGGGGTGCAAGACTAGTAAATGCGCTCTCTAAAGATGTTTAATTTTTTTTTTGAAAATTTATTTTATTGTATAAAATTGTTTATGTTTTTTTATTATTATTATTTTCTTAACTCTCTCTTGTGATAGTAATATTTGTTATATTATAAATCTCATGTTGTTAACGTCCCGAGTGTTTTAATTTGTTATATACACAATGTTTTGTAACTTAAATAAATACAAATAAATACAGACCTCATGGTCTGAGATTACATATACAATATTATCTCATTTTTTTCTATAACATAATTTTCATATGTTTCAGGCAATAATCAATAATATTGTGAAAATTACCCGGCGAGTGCCCAATCTTTGTCAGAGTGTAGTTATAGTACAAGAAGAAAAGGATATTATCAATATTTTATTTGGCGATATTTTGAATTTGGCGGATTTCGTTTGAAATATTTCTTAATAGAAAATATGAATTTAATAATAAATACTTACACATTTTCAATTGAAATATTTTGAATTAAATCAAAAATAACCGGAAATAATAAAATGCTTCAAAAGTTTGACGTCATGTCCGAGCTTTTTTGCAAAAAGAATGATAAACGAACCCGAAGTGAGTACAGCGAAATGAATGACATCGAACACAGAGGGAGGAAAAAAGGTATTTTGTGTCATAAGTTAGCCCTGGCAGAAGGCTGTGTGGATTTCTTGTTCGCCAAAATAAGTTATCTCTACAACATAGTAATAAAACTTTCGTATATTTGCCGAACGTAAAAACGGGAATAGATAGCGGGGAAAGGAAAATCAATTTGGCGGAAAAAAACTTTGAGAATGTTATTGAACTTCGATGTTTATTTTAAATCTGTAAAGTATTTGTCTTTCATAATAATATGTTGGAAACCTTTGCATTTATTTTGTGTACTATCTTGTATAACTGAATGTTGCGACTTCCACTGACTAAAACGTATTTTTCATGACATCATTTTATATTAAAAATTATGTACACACTTATATCAGTGTATTGTGTGAAGCTAGAAAGCTGATTAAACCTGCCATTGGTGATACAAATACTCTTCAACCAAATTGTTTCGGATGTTGATATAGTCCACCTACGTGAAGATGCGTATTAGGTGTGCGTTGTTTTATAAATTCTTAATATAGGGCCCACTTAGTTTATTCGGTGTGCATCCATGCATTATAATTTATAATTTGTGTACCTTTTACTTAACTTTTTATACTGTTTTTGTGATACTGCATATATGTATTTCTTCTATACACTGTTAAATACTATTTCTTTGTTTTTAAATGTCATAATGTGAACGGTTTAAATTTATAATTTGTAATGTACACCATATTTAAAAATAAATAAATTTGAACTCCGTTTGGACAAATTGTTCAGGAAGGAGAAATAAGTTAATAATTTAACTATCGAGCGGAATTTAACAATAATTCAAAAAATACACTAGAATTTCTTTTACAAAAATAAGCTGCACTATGAATTCGAGTGCTTAAAGTCAGACAACGTTATCTACAAAAAAGTGTTTTTTTTTTTTTGAGATACCTAGCGTAATTTTACATTTACGGCTACATGATAGTCAAACAACGTTATGTCAATCTTTTCTAATTTCTTATTAAATCGTCAGTAAAGTTTAACGCTAACTACATATGTTACCCTTGTTTTCATATTTTTTTAAAACTCTCCCTATAAATTTTGACATCATCATAAGCAAGATAAATGTACAATACACAATAAATTATAAAATATTAACATTAGGTTTTAAATAAACATTTCCCTTGTTGAGTTACAAGAATCTAAAATAATGATTTTTGGCTCTCCTGTAAAGTTGCACTTTTGTAGATAGTGTTGTTTGACACTAAGACCTCGAATTAATACACTATTTTTACTTCCCTTTATATATAAAGAAAATATATATAAAGAACGGGGTTGTTCCATTTACGATATTGGACATTTGGCACCTGCAGTTGGCTGTTTTGTGAGAAGAACGATAACGCATTTATGTATAGGTTTAGGAGTTTGAAGTTTTGTTTGAGCATAGAAAACATGCTTTATAACAAAATACCACCAAAATCTCATTTTTGGTCATGTGCAGTTTGCAGATTAAGCAGCTTTTATTTTATATAATGAAGCTAAATAATCTAATGAGTATTGACAGCTTTTTCTTAATTTTCCAACACACACTTTCGGTTTACCTGTCAAAGCTTATTGGCGAACATATCCTATGATCTAAGATTCTAAGATTATTCGTATGACCTCTAAGGTTGTTTCTCCTTGTAATTTTCACTGAAAGCGTAACCTTTCTACAAAATTAAGATAACAGTCAACAAGAACAAAAATATTTGCTACATTTCAGACTACTTATTACACACTCTAGTTCGATGTGTACGTAGAGGATGATGATAATGATAAAGTCTACGATGTAACAGGGTGAGATTTATTAGCAGCGTATCGGTACAATAGTATATTATACATGATAGTTACGAGATAAGTACTTCGAATCGAGTGACATTGGGATAAATAGTTCTTCGTTATTTATACAAAAAAGGTAGTACATTAACATAAAATTCTGTTACATAATCATATTAAACTAAATATAGAGTCAGCGTTTTAAATTGAGTGGCGAAATTAAATATTATTTGTTATTACAGTTGTAAGCAAATACTATGAAAAATGATTATTCAGCTAATACACCGTAATGGTATAATGTGCTGTGATATGATGTAATAATACACCGTCTCTAATTTCGCCAATCGACTTGCTGGTCTAGCTGAATTGTTTACTGGAAATGGATTCGCTGGGAATATATAACTGCAAAGTAATTTGATATTTTTATAAACAATAGATATTCGATCGCTTATTATTTTGCAGCTACACATGTCTATAAAAATAATCTGTATAACTATATATTGTTACTACAATAATATCGTTTCAATATAATTTTAGTATCCCACGTTTGCCTTTGAGCGATGATCGATCTTCTAGCATCTTATTTTGATTGATGTGACTATATAAAACGTTTCATAATATTCCTATAGGATCATAATACACAAAATATTAATGCTATTTTAGAATTTAATAATAAACATAGCACACTTGTAGGAGTTTGTTGTTTACGCTATTGGTGGAAAATTAATAGGATAGACTTACTTACAGAGAATAATTTATAATATATTTACCTTCAAAGCAGTTATCTGTAAAATACAGAAGAGCTTTATTTTGGAGACTGGAGATAAATTTTTACAAAAACTTTATTAGGCATACATAAAATTTACATGAATTTTAACGTAAAGTATACTTTTTTTTAAATATAATAAATTCGGCAAAACTATAGAGAGGGAAGTTATTAAAATACTTAACTTATAATATTCTAGCAGTAAACAAATTACGATAGGATATTATAATCCTTTCATCATGATAAAAGTTGATATTGTATATTATTAATAAATTACTAAAACAATGAAACACGTGCCGTTTTTTAAATTCCTTATTATTTTAAATTAAATTCTTATAACTAAGTAAATTTTTAGTATAAAAACTAGTGTCAAAAATTTGTATTAGATAATATTATATAAGACTTCCACTATTAATAGCATTCAGAAAATTCATTAAAATGTCGTTACACCGTCGTGAGATTACCTCAATCTCCTGCGCTTTGCAGATGATATTGTTATACTCTCACAAGACCCGAAAGACCTCAAAGGAAGAATGCAAGAACTCGCGGATGTCAGTCAAACGGTCGGCCTAAAGATAAACGTCACAAAGACAAAAGTGATGAGGAACTGTTTTTCGGACCCTGCGATTATCTGTATTAATGGCACCCAACTCGAGCAAGTCAGCAGCTACGTCTATCTCGGACAGCAGGTGCCCTTAGACGGAAGCATGCACGATGAAATTGCTCGAAGAACAAAGCTGGGATGTAGTGCTTTTAGATGTCTGAATAGTATCTTCAAGACTGACCTACCATTATGTCTTAAGCGTAGGGTGTTCAACCAATGTGTGTTACCCGTGCTCACGTATGGCTGCGAGACGTAAACCCTCAACAGGAGAGATATCCAAAGGCTAAGAGTCGCACAACGAGGCATGGAGAGGTGTATGTTGGGCATCACGCGAAAGGAAATGGGTTAGAAAGCAGACAGGAGTACGCGATGTAATAGACTTTGACAAACAGCTGAAATGGAGGTGGGCGGGGCACATTGCTCGCCGAAAGGATGGCCGCTGGACAAATGCCGTCATCCAGTGGTACCTAAGGGGCACGAAACAGCCACAGGGTCGCATTAAAAGCCGCTGGATTGACAACCAAGTAAAGTTCGGCGGAAATACGTGGCAGTAAATGACACAGGACCGAGAGAGTTGGAAGAAGCTTTGGAGGCTTTCATCCAGCAGTAGATTGACCCCGGCTCGTGATGATGATGATGACATAAAAATAATGAAACTAGGTAAAAGTGTTGGCAACAAAAGAAGACTAGGTAATGAGAAATGCCAATAAATATATTTAATAAAACTAATAAACAATGTAAGGATTTATAAACCATCAAGGTAAATTGAATACGTTACGAATAGATCGTCTTTCATGTAGATATTAGTTGAATATAATAATATGTACTTCAAAGCAGTCAATAATTGGTGTAAAATATTGTATCAGTAAAATAGAACAAATTGTCTTAGGTGTCTTGAATTGAGTTAGGCTGTTGTTATGTCAATCTATGGAACCTGTAAGAAATATCTATTGGTTTAATCCCAAAGTATGATAGCTTCAACCACACCTTGTGAACCCGACAAAACAACACGGCGGGAAATATGTATGAATTCATAAAGTGAATTATTGTTTGACTAGTCAAAGCTTACAAATAAGTAACGTTAAGTCAAGAAGTAACGAGAACAAAGGAAAATGGAGTCATTGTCTGGGGAATAAATAATAAACAGACGTATAACTTACTTTTAAACTAATCTTGGTAAACTTGATTAGCTTCACGTCAAAACAGTGTAAATTATGAACCGGTACGACTCTCAAAAATATCATTTAACGTATATGATGGATTTGAAAGGATTTCATACAAACGTATGAGGAACGAGAATGTGTACCATCACCAGATGCCACCACTTTTCAATTTATGTTTTACCAGGTTTATAGCCAACTAAAAACAAATTTTATCTGTTAACATGTTTATGCTATACTATTATTGATTGGGCCAAATATAGTGGCCGTCATTCCTTATTTCCCCACCTACCTCACATCTTTATTTACTATTGTCACAAGATAAAGCAACCAGCAATTACGGGTCATGAGACGACCGTGATTGCGAATAACATTCAGTTAGCTAGAGTGACATCAAGAAAGAAGTCGTGTGCGGGCTTGTTACAGCTTAGTCGTCGTTAACCACAGAGTGACTCAAAACGCATATGTTTGACCTTCGTTGTGCTAAATCTGATACGGTTTAAGCGAACGTCGCGTCACTTGTCTTCATCATTCATCATCAAAAACCAATTGAAACTGTGAGAGTGACATTCCGAACCGCCTTTTTACCAGTGCGTGAGTGCGTGAACACCGAACCGGCTCCAGTGCGCGCCAGCCCCCCAACATATAAGGTCAGTGTCTGGTATCCTGTGTAAACCCCCCTAGATCCGTAATCTACCAGCATCCTCAAATTAAAGTCCACTGATAAAAGCGCCACTAATTATTTTTATTGTAATAACTCATCTTTGTCTCTACTTATAACGATGGTCTATTATTTCTTTTCAGTTTGGTGTAATTGGAATTTTCCCAGAAGTAATTCAAACATAACCTTTTTTCTGGCTGCGAAATAATTATGTTATCCAGTCGCGAATATAATATCTACAATATTTTTTAGGTACCTACCACTTTTTTTTATTAAAACTATTAACGCTAATTTATGATGTGTGTTTATCTCACTTAAAGCTCACAAAGCCCGGGTCCCCAGGCTAGAACCCTGTCAGTCTACCCCCCTTATGGGGGCCATGCTCGTAACCATCACCTAAGTCGAAAAATTGTTGGAAAATTGTAAAATTAATTTATATTGTAAGTTTGATTAACAATTTAGGTGAACATGATAGCTTTGAGAGAGTTTATAAGAAACAATGTTTGTAAGAAGTTCGTTTCAATTGAGTTGACAATCTGACAACGCCATTGCGGGAAAGCAAGCGTGGAAATCCAGTGTTAAATTCAGTTCAGTCTTGGATTGTTGGTTTTGACTTTCCCGGACATTCAAGAACACTTCTGCGTGAAAACTTTGTGAGAGTACTTCGATCGGTTTTGACTTAGAGAGTGAATTGCGTGAAATTGTACGACACTATTGTTTTAGCACACAAATGAATATATATTTAACTATAATGGGAAACTGTTCAAGTGTGACTTGATAAAACTTTTCGACTTGTCGCCAACTTGTCAAGTTTGAGAGATCGAGAAAACTCGGCGATTAAGCTTTAGTCAATATTGCTGTCTGGAAAACTGGAAATCATATAATTATAATAATATACATTTATTTACTGCAGACAATTTAACATTTCAAAAGCTTATTTTTTTTTTCGACCATGTCCGATCCAAATAGGATCATATGGGCCTTCACAGAGTAGAGGTTTGTATTAACAGATTTTTTTTTACGAGAAATGGATGTCAGCCACTTGCTCAACCTATTAGGTCCATACCCTGACTCACACAAATTGAAAAACAATATGTGTACTTGCCAGACCCAGGATTCGAACCTGGGACCCACGGCGTGATAGTCCAACGCTTAAGCCACGCGGCCACCGTGGGCGTTTAATAAGTCTATATTTTAATGTTATTATAAGCTTAATATTATAAGCTTATAATAAGTATATATTATAATGCAGGGTTGGCGAATTTCCCAAATATTATTGTTCAATTGTCTGACGTGCCGAGCAGTTTTTCATGGGGGAATTTTAAGAATTCTATTAAAAATGATGAAGTTCTAGATACCACTCACAGAACATAGTGCACATATAGCTTTATCACTTTTTTTCAATTACGTCATACACTATGGTCCACCAATTTTGAAACGGTCTGCCAGAGTTACTACTACCTAGGTACTAGTTCCTCTAGTTTTTGTGGGTAGAAATGGAATCAAATGAGGCATTCTCTCGCTACAGTGGTGTCAAGCATTGTAAATGGGTCAAAATCAGAGGTTTGCGGCGCGGCATCTCCTGCTGCCTGATGAGGTTAGTGCGATAATATTATTATATGTGACGCACAAAGCCTAAGGACTGACCTATACGATTATATATTTACATTAAACGTAATGTTTATTCTTGAAGAGTATTTGCCTGCTATTTTTCAAGTTTTTATTAGGTCGTATTCTTATTTGTCCGGTGGTTGTTTGTCTGGTCCAAATCTTGCAATCGATTTTGAACTAACTTCCCGACTAGCTAGACATTTGAAACTTTTAGAATATATCAGAACACGATGCCAATGCATTTTTGTAATACTTTTAGCCATCTTTAAGTATAAGTAAATTAATTTTCAGTTAATTCTGTTTTGTATGAAAAGTTATTTCGGAAGAAATCCGTAATCCAATCCACTGTTATTAGTTGCTAGGGGTCTGGGGTCCTAGCAACTAAATTATTAATATATACGTGCGTTACTATGGAAATCAATATGAGTGTCAAAATGACATTTCAGTATTACTTCTATCAAATGCAATTTCTTTTTTATCGTTTAAGCTAGTCAAGTCAAGTTTATATAATTCATTAGAAAATTTAAAAACGTTTTATATAAAAAGTTCTTTTTACCTTGTAATTATTATAAAATGCGATCTGTCTTTAAAAATTATAATAGGTATTTTTTTCTCTTCAAACGCGAGCTATGAAAAATTATCTCGCGTGCCATAGGTTTGCTACCACTGATGTAGAGTATCTGTAATATACATAGTCTCATTGATTCCCAACAGAAGTTTCACGAGCTGAGATCTTGTGAAAGAAAAAAGGTATTTATTTTTAACTCGGTATAAAATATTGAGTTATAAAAAATATTTCAGTATAGAAAGTTTTAGTTGTGAAGGAAATTATTATAGCACTAAAGAATCAAGGAATTAATATTTCGGTAATGAATATTCCCACCTACTACACGCCCTTAGTCATCAGATAATATAAGCTCTATCAGAGCTTTTAAAACTTGAACGTTAGTGATATACTAGTAAATCATGGATTTTGTCTACACTATTTGTATTAATTTTGGACAAATTTAATAATAATACACAATTATTTCAACAAAGATAACAACCACGATAAAATGGTACAGTGTAATGTGTAATGAATGTATACATTTTTTTTATCATTAATATTTAGTTAATTTTTCTCAAGAGTTACGCCATTCAAAAAAGTTTGAGAATCTTTGGTCTATACAGAATTGCATAGATTTAGTAATAGAGGAGTTACCAACTTAACTCAATGATCATTAACATATTAATTTGTCGTATGACATAATTTATTAGATTTACAACTTTCTTTGTGCGTACACGTAGGGATTACAATACCGAATGAATATATCAATACCGGTATTTCGGTATTTCTTATTGAATACCGGTATTAATACCGGTATTCGTCAACACATATTAAATCAAGAAAGATAAGTACTTATCAATAAATATAGCTATTAAAATCTATCGAAAACACTATTTTATAGTATTTATGTATGAATCATAATATTTTAGAACTACTAATTTTTAAAAATACTATAAGTCCGGATACAGGAAAATAACTCTCAAATTCAACGTTTTATGGATGCACTATCAATTTTGGATCAAAAGTTATAGAATAATTGGAAATATTTGCCACGAATGTTTTCTTTTTCGAAATATGAATATTAATAATTCATCGCGACAATTCAATAAGTATATTAGAGGGATTTTGTTTCAATATTACTTAATTTTTACTGGTTTCAGTCAATATATTTGTGGTTTGGCAGCATTAATCTTTACACTAAATTTAATATAAGTACAGTATAAATAGTAGTAAGTAATGAAATAAAATTTAATTAATTTTCAAAAAAATATTGATGGGTATGCTTTCTTAATACCGAAAATACCGGTATTTTGGATTTTTGGTATTTTTGGTATCGATAAATAATTGAGTACCGGTATTGCAATCCCTACGTACACGCCTTTAGACCTCAATGTGTTGTTTTGAATGAGATGATTTTAAGCAAAGTCATACAAAATTGCTTGTTTACAAAACGTACGAGTAACTAACTAATCGGTCGGAGGCGAGAATGTACGACCCACATGAAGTAATGAAATTTCGTCTCGTGCACAATTACTCATGTGTGAACGAAGCTTTCCTGTGAGTGCTGCAATAATGAGATACTCAAGGCCTAGTGGAAAGTAATCAATAAAATTGTAGTATACAATTGGGAGATTGTATCAGTGGCGAGGGGTGGGGGTAAGCTGTTAAGATCCGTCATAAATAATACACACTAAACTTTGTCACTGAAACGTATTTGTTTTCATTCTACTAAGACTAGAATGTAGAGATGGTCTTCGTTTGTTTTTAAAATTCAATTAAGCCCTGCCTAAACCAAACCATAATCGACAAAAAATGTTCTTCTATCCATAAAATATCTAAAATTATGTGCAATTATGGCATAATTTAATTGACACATTGAAGTCTTAGTTTAATGAAAACAAATACTGAAAATACAAAACTTAAATTCATTATAATTATTGTAAAACAAATACGTTTGACTGACAAAGTTTAGTGTGCACTATTTATGTAGGTTCTTAACAGCCTACTTTCACCCTTCGCAACTGGTAGTTTATGTGTCTGAAATCATTTCCATCATGATTTCCTACAAACTGGTGAGGTATCCCGGGTTCTGGGCTAGCTCAGAACTGTGTCGAACTCAGGATTCACAAAAATTAATTAAATAAAAGTCCTTGTTTTTTTTTGGTTAGCACGTGGCTTTGTATTTTTCTATGATTTTTTTTTTTTACAAGAAAGAAATTTATGTTAAACAGTGACATAGATATTTATTATTATCGTTTTTATAGTTCCTTAAACTTAGTTCCTTGATTAACTATATCATAATATCACTTATATTCTAGTTATTAATGGCCGACATTAGTTTTATTTTTGGCGCGCGAGTTCGCGAACTCAATTTGCGTCCGCTCGCCACTCGTATTTTTTTCCGACTGCTGTTAGGTTAGGTTAGGTTAGGTTAGGTTAAATAAAAGAAAAAAATCTCACTTAACAAGTTAGTGAGTGGTACAGTCGCTACAAAAGACTTATATGCTAACTCTCTTTCACGCTTACATATCTTACACCCATCTCTTTTAAACTCAAAAAGCAAAATCTTACATATAATTACTATTCCTTTTTATCCAGATAGCCAAGTGATACGTCATAAGCCTTTCATATTCTGTTAATTGACTATGTGACCAAGCTGCACGCTTAGGCCTACAAAACTTTATTCCGGCTCCACATTGAAGACGGGAAGTCCAGGAGTATGTCACTGGTTTTAATATTGTAGTTAAACTTAACCTTATTTGACTAAATCATTTATTACAATATTTATTCATAATATTTGTTTTAATAAAAACCCCTTTGGTGACATTACAAGAGTACGTAGATATAGTTTCACTTAAATACAACATACTAATCGCACATAATTTAAATACTTACCTCAAAAATAAATTTAATCTTATATAATTTTAAAAATCGAAGTGTTCATCCTTTGTTTTAATGCTCGCAAAGTTGCAATCCGAAACAAAACAAAACACCGCACGACCCCCCCTGAAGGTTTATCCAATCTCATAACTAAATTATCTGGAAGCGGGGGATAATATTTTCCCAGATTTATTTTCCAGCCACTGTTGCGCCAATTTTAAAAAAAGAATTGGATTTTAAGTGATACGAAAAGTCCTATTAAAATCAATACAGTATCACTTATATAGACGACACAAAATTGACGATATTCCTTATTTTTTCATTTAAATTTCGATGTGAAAAACATAAGATTTATTAGTTAAAATATTTTTGCTTATATTACATATTATATCATAGTACTATTTTTTTTATTTAAAAACTTATTAAATTTAATCATTTACAAAATATTTAGCGTTTATTATTTGGTGATAATTCATGACGTTTTATATAATGACAATATCACTTGGTATTGACTGCAAATGAAAACTACTTTACTACAGTATGTATTAAGTGTTTCAATCACATAGTGAGATTTATCAAGTATGAGAGTAACAAAATTAACGTTTTGGGTTTTGTGTATTGTAAATCATTGTTAATATTGTGTGATGGTTATAAATTCTAAACCATTATTATTATTCAAGCCTACTTATTTATAAGAAATTACTATTTGTTACAAAGTTGTAATCATTTTTGATGCAGTGGTTTTCAAACTTTATGTTCATATGTCCCATATTTCTTGCCATCCCCTTATTTCAAATGTATAAAAATTTTCGGTAAAAATGTATTTTTTCAACAAATTTAATACACGAAGCAATAAATAAAGGATAAACTTTTTGCGCCTCCCTTTGAACTAGTATACGCCCCCCAGTTTGAAAACCGTTCAATGAAGTGGTGTGCAAAATTGATAAATTTTCGGCATGTAGTAATAAAAATGTGTTCATTAGTTGAGTTATCATTTACTTGGTAGAATTCCGTTTTATTAATTATTGTAATAATGTGTTCTCCAAATTGAAGGCCCGTTGGGTTTTGTCAATGTAGACTTAATTATAGAATTTGCCATTGGTAAGTTCTCATCGTACTCGAAGATGCCCAAAAGCGAATCCCGGGTTTAAAAAAATGACTCAAATGGAATGTAGATATAATTCATAAATTAATAAGAATTTATATTAAAACTTCTTTAAGTACTTTCAGGCGATAGTATTAATTTTCTTTCATCTTGGTTGGTCCCTCGTGGCAGATAATCATGATCACTTTGAACTTCCGTCATCTTCCGAGTGACCAAGATTTTTCAACCCTATTGGTATTCTTCAAGTATCCGTGACATCTCTTGGTTTAGCGTCCATACTACGATGTCACGGAGACTTGAAGCTTTCGAGATGTGGCTGTATAGACGCATCCTCAAAATTCCTTGGACTGACCGGGTGACAAATGTTGAAGTTCTCAATCGAATGGGGAAGAACCCAGACGTTCTACGTAGTATAAAAACCAGGAAACTACAATACCTCGGCCACATTATGAGAGGAGAAAAATACAGCATTCCCCAACTTGTCATTCAAGGAAAGATCAATGGGAAGCGTAGCAGAGGACGGCGCCGCATTTCGTGGCTTAAGAACCTCCGTGATTGGTACGAGTGCAGCTCCACCGAACTGTTCCGGGTAGCAGACGACAAATATAAGATCGCCTTGATGGTGGCCGACCTCCGCTAGGGGGTGGCACAATAAGAAGAAGATTGGTATTCTGTTTCTCTCAGGGTAGAGTGAATTTTCTTTACTGGATTATTGAAATAAAAAATATTTTAACGTTGAACGACATCATCAATTATGACAAACGTTGATTTTTTTAAAGTATTTCTATGTATAACATGGGTATTGATATATTAGTAGAAGAGTGTGTACTTTTAATTAGTTATATATCTCTCAATTAAGCTAATATACACATTAAAATAATATATTGATAAATTTATTACATCAATACATGGGAGGCAGTCCCTTTTCATATGGTAGCATAGACGGAGTTTTCCTCTTAAAACAATCGAGGGTAGATAAAACGGGTTTATAAGTAGGTATAACGTGTTCCCCAAATTAAGTTTGTTTGCATTATTAATCATACGGCAAGGGGCGAATTTTTCACCCTGCTAGCTGGAAATTAACGAGGACACGCCGTAAATGCATAAGGTGCGACGTTTATGGGGCGCTCGACCTATGTGTTCCTCGAAATAATTGCCGCTTTAACGGGGCACTTTTCGAAAAATTAATTTTACAAAAATTATATCCTGCTACGCAATTTATGAGATAGCTCGTACCTACATTCTCCACGCATTTCGGAACTTGCTAAATTAAAACAACACATAAAAACTAGACTAAGGTTAATATACTGGTATGACCTAAGAGTCTAGCAAGAAACCTATTTCAGGCGTCCTTTGTAGGGTTTGAATTAAAATATTATATTAACACAAATTTTGACGATCACACAATGATAAGAAGGTAGTTAACCCTTAATATGTATGTTTTATTGTCAAAACAAAATAATAGAGCGATAATAATCGTCAACGTTTCCTCAATCATAACTTGATCAGAGGGGTTTGTTATGATTTGTTGATTGCAACAATATCTCCTGTAATATATGTACTGAATTTGTATAAATTAGTAGGACAATCCAAGAATCCTCACTCACTCGTCGAGTTCATCACATGGCGCACTACTATTGTAACGAGTCATATAGTCAACCAACGTTTCACTTGAATCAAGTCTCCCAGTTCATTAATATAATCAATCTCTCGATCACATTGATCTCATCAGTACATTCGTATCCGCGATTATAATCTCTCCTCTCTCAATATCCAAGCAATAACGACTTTATCTCCTCCACCTCATCATCATCTAGCCCCAAAGTGGTGAACCCTACGTGATATCACCATACCGCCAAACTTTTAATTTACATATTACTAATCTAATCGATCACATTTATTGTGTAATATTATTATAAATTAACGGTGGCACCTGTGAATAAAAACTGTAACTATGTTGTCAGTATATTTTCGTCAACTGCAGAGAACTATAAGTGTTTAAATATAATTTCATTTACACAAAAAAAAAATATAAAGAATAATAAAATATCGTTGCCGAAAGGCAACACCATGCAATTAATTAAGGGTTAATTTGCATGGAATAAAAAAAGTTCAAATATTAGGTACCTAAATGTATAAACGGTAATTATTTTATTGTAGATAAGTTTAGAATATAAATATTCCAATGCCTGGGTAAATTATATACTTTGAAATAATATATTTTTACGATCTATTAATATTAAGTATAAACCGTAATAGTAATTTAGCACTCTTAAGGGGGGACATGCTCGTCGAAGGTCAAAATTGAGTTTTTATTGTATTTTCAAACCATGATCCTGGACACTCCTTAAACGTTGTAGATAATCTATTTATATAATTTTGAAGCCTTATTATCTTTTATAGTTATTTTATACATTTGATGACTGCATGAAGTATTTTTGTTACATAAAATAGTATTCTTTTAAACCTCTCGCTCTAATATTTTAGAATATAGTCATATTTCGGTACAGAACTGTGCAGTGGTGTTAAGATTTTTTACATTTATTAATTTTTAAATGCATTTATAAAACCATTAGTATAATTTATTACGAGATAATTTTTGTAAAATATTCACGATAAAAAATTATTTTGATAATCTCTGTGATCCCAAATTTGACAAGAATTAGGCATTTTATTATTCAAAAAATCGGCAAAATTAACACATTTGAAGATGAATCTAAAGATACTTATTATAAGCTATGTCTTTGACCATTCAAGTGTGATAAAAATCTTATGAATAATGATTGCTTTATAATAATTATTGACCTAAGAATAAGGTAGTGTTTTTTTGAAATACGCCATTTCTTTTGTCATTCCCTAGTGGTTAAGCTACAACATACGGCCGTAGCCATAAAATGACAAACTATAATTAAAGTAGGGAGTAAAATTATGTTAACGCGCGTGTTTGAACATGTACCTAACCGAATTTTTTTTTATTTTTTTTTAAACGGTACATGTTCAAACACGCGCGTCAATATCATTTTACTCCCTACTTCAATTATAGTTTGTCAATTTATGGCTACGGCTGTATGTTGTAGCTTAACCACTGGGGAATGACAAAAGAAATGGCGTATTTCAAAAAAACACTACCTTATTTTTAGGTCAATAATTATTATAAAGTAATCATTATTCATAAGATGTTTATCACACTTGAATGGTCAAAGACATAGCTTATAATAAATATCTTTAGAATCATCTTGAAATGTGTTAATCTTGCCGATTTTTTGAATAATAAAATGCCTAATTCTTGTCAAATTTGGGATCACAGAGATTATCAATATAATTTTTTATCGTGAATATTTTACAAAAATTATCTCGTAACAAATTATGCTAATGGTTTTATAAATGCGTTTAAAAATTAATAAATGTAAAAAATCTTAACACCACTGCACAGTTATGTACCGAAATATGACTATATTCTAAAACATTAGAGCGAGAGGTTTAAAAGAATACTATTTTATGTAACAAAAATACTTTATGCAGTCATCAAATGTTTAAAATAACTATAACGGATAATAAGGCTTCAAAATTATATAAATAGATTATCTACAACGTTTAAGGAGTGTCCAGGATAATGGTTTGAAAATACAATAAAAACTCAATTTTGACCTTCGACGAGCATGTCCCCCCTTAAATGGCAGTGGAAAGTGTATCCGAATGTTCAGTATGACGTTTACGTTGAATACGCAAAAGTTCTCAGGTCATTTTATAGACATCGATGGGTTTTTATGATAAAGGGAGAAAGCACGTCGGCAGGTAGGTGCCGTAAACCAAAATAACAGAAACGCTTTGAAATATGTAGTATAAAATATCATTGTTTAATTAAACTGTCTGGTTGGGCCAATTATGGTCGCCCTTATCCCATTATTTCCATTCTACGTCTTATCTATATTATTGTCGCCGTCCAGGCGCTCAACTCAATTATCATCAATAGTCATCAGTCAACCGTGATCTTGTCGACTTGATACAGTTTGGCCGTCGTAAATGCGATAATTCAATTCGGGAGTCTCATCACGAACTCCGTCTAGTAAACAACTGGTAAGCCACCGTGATACCGGCTCTTGTAAATTAATCGTGAATGCATACAGGGTGACTCAAAAGTGGCAGTTAAATAGTGTTGCATAAAGATCGCTACGCATCACCACAGTAATCATTCAGCCACGAGTTACGGTTCGACCGCTGCGTCAATTACCGTAATTCACCCAAACATAAGTTTATTGCCCACTAAGTGTAAAGAAAGTTTCGGTTGCTAGATATAACAATAAGCAATAAGTGTGTGCGTGCACAATCCCGAGAAAACCCCGGGAATCAGAAGAGCGCTCCAAGAGCTATCAGTCCGGACTAGTTTAACATCAAAGGTTAGTGCCTGGATACACTCCTGCATCTGTTATCCCTCGACAACATCCAAATCCTCAACCCCTCTGTATAAAGTCCACAAAAATCGCAACCACTGTCTAAAACTGAAATTGTAGCACCATGTGGAACCATGACTTCTTCATCTGGTGACATTATGTAGATACTATCATATTGTCATCATTTTTATTTTTCTTTTATATATATTTCCGACCATGTCTGATCCTAATAGGATCATATGGGCCTCCACAGGGTAGAGGTTTGTATTTACAGATTTTTTTTACGAGAAATGGATGTCAGCCACTTGCTCAACCTATTAGGTCCATACCCTGACTTACACACATATTAAAAAACAATATATGTACTTGCCAGACCCAGGATTCGAACCTGGGACCCACGGCATGATAATCCAACGCTTATGCCGCGCGGCCACCTATACTGACTTATATACGAGTATTATAATATATAAACAGTCTCATATCTTGTTTATACTAACATATTGTTTTGTTTCATAATATTCAGACATCAGTAGTTATCTTTACCAACCAATGACATTAATGTGGACGAAGCATCTAGAAAATATAATGACACTCACTTCGTGTCGGGTCTGCCGGATGGCGAAATTCATATTTTAATATCGGTATCCTACGCTCAAATAAACATTCTGCTTGCAAGCGGTCTGGCGACACCGCTGGGTCTGCCCATACAAACTTTCTGACTGTCAGGTTTCGACTCCACCGTTATTATTGTGTTACAAAATGCCAATGTGCCTAGTTAAAAATTGTAAAAAAAATCTACTAAACACTTCAAGAAAGATGGGATATCACTTTGCATGTGTTAGTATTATTTATAAAATGCCATTTTAAGATATTGATGAATGTTTATTCAATGCAATTGAATGACAGAAACCATTGGACAGTCGCCTGTGATGCGCTGGGCTCACTTGCGTCTAATCTCCGAGAAGTCGTAAGTAACCGAGAATCTGTTTCTAACGCAATGCGTCATGACACTAATACGCCATTACAATAAAGGTTATATTACTATAAATTCTCGAAGCTTGTATCGCATAATGGAAATGGATACGTCATATGCTCACGTGACATCTACCTATACATCTGTGAATGACTTTCATGCACAATTTCTCGTGCGCGCCGGTATGAAGTGCGTTGTCCATTTAATATGTAATTGTTACCAACTTAGTTATAATAATTGTTTATGGTTCTATTATATTATCATTGCTTCCTAGATTCATGTCTCTAAATTACTTATATAGATTACAAAGATCAATATTATGTATATGTAGACTAGGCATAAAACCCTTCAGGACATGAGTGTGTCCACCCTTAACTTAAATACAAGTATTAATTAATAATTATGGCGACCCATGCGAACGATATTTTTACGATCCAGGCCGAAACTTAAGCGAGGCACAAAATCACAGCTCCAGTGGCTGTCACATGGGAAATCAGGGGACATTCTCACGGCCCGTGATATAGAGTAAAATATAGGGTTGAGAATTAACCGAGCCGATGAAAAAAAAAAGCGTTAAAAACCTAGGGTTTTGCAATCGAAGGTGAATTTATAAAAAAAAACTGTTTACAAAGTTAAAAGCTTTATGATAAGAGATATCTTTATTCAGTGATTCTCTGAATAAGTAAATAACGATTTAGATAATATATTTATAACATAAAATAATAAATAAAACATATCGTATATACGCCAAAGTTTTCTTTACGCTTTTAAGTGTCATGTAAATTTTCTTTATATAATAATAATAAATGATAAGTCAACGGATATGCAACGTTTTTCTGACAGAATGTGTGTTATATTTTTTGAATGTATGTCACATTTATATGGTAAATTTTTGCATACTTTTCCAATACAGAGGGACTCAAAATTTCGTACATTTTTTTTATAATGCGGTGAAAATATATACAAAGTTATTAAACAAAACAATATTTTTGTAAACGACACTATCGATCCGAAACGTTCACTAAAGGATTGATGATTATGGACAGTTGTCAAATAGAAATGTAAAAGAAACATGGATGTCATTGATCTGCTTTTCGAAGGTGAGATGGTCGAGGGCTGGATTTAATTCTGAATTTATTAAATATGCAAAGTAGATGAGACTATTGTAATGTTTACATGAACATAAAATGCTCTCATTTATACAGATTTTTTGGCTATTATTTAAATTTAAAATCGATCTAAATCGTGATTTAACTGTTTCTGAGATCATAATTTTACCAATCGAATCAATGAATAATGATATATTTTTGCACGGTAACTATTGACGTTCCAGTATTTTAGTATCCATAATATGTATATTTTTTGAATATCGTCACCTTACTAATAAGACCTCGTAAGTCCGATATTATGGAAATATTAAGTTCGACGAAATTTAAATAAAAAAAACATTTTAAATCATTTCAAAACCTCAGTTCTCTACACTAGTATGCTGTCAATCAGTCGAAAAATTTTAAAAACTCTTAAGTCTCGTGGTTTCAAATATGGAACTAGTGTTAGCAGATCGAATAGAGGTGTTTAAAATGTTGTTTTTATTACGTTGTTTCATTCTCCTCAACATTCTTCTCAAACAGACCTACGAGGTTTTAATAGTACAGTGACGATATGTACTATTTTACCTTTAGATTGTACTATAGTGCGACATCGGTAGCACGATGCCACTCTGCGCGACGTCACGCGACTTGGTGTTATGAGCGACATTAGTCGTGCTAACCAAATTATATGTTAATTTGTAACCCGCGTAAAAACCACATATAGCGTTAGTTAGCGCCACTAGTGAGCATTAAGCCAAGGTGGCTGAACATCCCAAATTATTTAACGCCAAATTGAACGCGGTTCATTAATTATTTTTGATTAAAAGTTGGGCTTTCGGTTAAGAACGGCTTGAATTAAATATGAAAGATACTGAAAGCTTCGAAGCAAAAATGAGCTTTCAAAATTTCTCAAGAAAATTACCCTTTTATAATGAAAAATAGAGATTATAAATGTAACGATTATGAAAAATCTTAAGAATATAATATTTTATTTAACATCGCCCGTCCAGTCTGAGTGGTAAAATATTCGCTTCTGAAATCTACGTCAGACAAATTTATATATCATTGTCTTATTATATATCATATTTAAATCCACAGTATGGACCAAATAGTTTGAATGATTGGTTAAAAATCACATCTTATTAACAAAAACTATTCGGAAAGTTCATCGGAAGATAGCGAAGAGTGTCTTAGTTATGTTGTGATCCTATTAAACTTTTTTCACGTATGAAATAAATAATATGACATAATATGCGATTACACGCCTTACAACTATATGGAAGGATCGGGGAATTTCAATTGCCACAAAAATGATGCTTGTGCAAACATTATTGTTCTCGATATTTCTATACGGAGTCGAGTCGTGGACCCTGAAAGCAAGAGAACGGAAGGCAATTGATGCCTTTGAGATGTGGTGTTGGCGCCCAAGTGAAAGAGCTGACTGGGGGGGCACCATCCATTCTGCCCTGAGAAAAGCGGAAGATCGAGAAGGATGGAAAGTCTTGGTCGCTCAAAGGATGGCGAAATTTAAATGTGGTCACGATCCTCAGCCATGAGTGCACGACCAAGAAGAGAAGAGAAATAAATAATTGAATTGAAAACAATTTACACCGGATAGTAGAATCAATTTAATTTAATATTATACTGGTTATTACGAAGAATATGGGACCGACTGAACTTGCTCGTTATAAGCGTTACTCGTTGTATTAGAGATATAGAGTTATTTATTAATCCTTTTATTGTTATTCAATATTGAGAATCAGATTAAACACTAAGCTTATTTATATTAAAAAAGCACTCATGTGGACAGTGAAATATTTGAGCTTTAAATTCCGATATTTTTAGAAAATCTAAGTACTTATATTTCTATTTTTATGTCATTTGTAATGATCTATTTTTCATGTGAATACCACTTTTTAGTGATGTAATATCAGAAGTTGTGTAATTTAATACATATTAAATCAGAGAACCAGAAGTGTGCGAAATTGTTTTCACATAACTTACATCAATAACTCTCTATCAAAATTGAATAGGGCTGAAATTATGATTCACTTTGACGGCCATAAAAGGCGTAAAACACTTTTCTACAATAAATTTTATTACGATCAAGTGAGAGAGAAAAAAACAGCGCTAAATTTCCCATAAACCGGATATAAAGCAGAGGAATAAATCGTCCGTATTAATAAATCTTTCAGGAGGCTATAAAATTCCACAGACGCTGGTTTTCAAGCGAAACTTTTGTGAAATGACACTTCTTGGCCGAAACGTGACTCCGCGTTTCCGAACAAGCCTTAGTCAAGAACTGAAACGATGCGGTAAAAGGGAAACGTTGCGATATGTATCAAACTCGGAAAACGCTTGCAAATTTATATCAGTATATCACTGGGGTGGAAAATAAGTTCTTAATTCAATTTTTGTTCAGTTATAATTTTCATTGCTGTTTTCTTGTGTTCTAGTGAAAACTCCCATAGAAAAGTTTACGTGGCATTCGTTGCTCAAAGTATACAAAAATCAGACGCTCCCATACTATACGCATTAGTATAGTACCTAGTACTGAAATATTTACCTGTCGTTATCTCAAAAAATAAATCAACTGCACTTTTTTCGTTTAATGAAGAAGATAGATGGATAGGACCAAAAATAAAAAGAAAAGTAAGGAGTATTATAATATGCGACATCACCGATGAACGCAACCTTTAACGGTGTACACGTAGACACTTTTCCAGTTTTAATTGCGACCTTGGGCTCTGATTAGAAATAAGAGCTGTGAATAGCTTGAAAAATTTACGCACACAGCATCCTCCCGTTGACTCACGGTTTTACATAACATTTGTCTAATATAGAAGGTTGGGGATGAAATCGCAGAATGTGGGTCAGTCGTAAAAAGGTCAAACTACATTGATTCTCAGGCTAACTATTTGGCACGATCACCCCCGATCGTCAAAAGTCATTTTCAGGCCGTATTCTGGAGTCGTGATTGTCGAATTGGAACAATTCCTATTTTTGGGGACGATCATATCAAAGATTACCGAGAACTTACGAAAATATCCGAATTAAATTGAGCTTCCAAGTGTGACCGCACGAGCGTGTCCTGTCTTGCGTTTGACTTAAACAACACAGATTTGACGTTTACGTAATGAAGGCTACCTGACTTCATTATTTTAACAAACAAAAATAATACACTAGTAAATACAAACAGACACTCATTACGTCTTGTCTAAATTTCATTTGTTGCTCTACTAATAATTAATTGTTCACACTAGGAACTGAGTGTATATTATGAACCAATCAAATCAAATGCCAACACGATCGAGTTGGTAGCTGAATTGTTCCGTGTAGTTTACATTATTAAAGTCGACGATTGCTCGCAATGATCATTGAATCTGATACAAGTCCACTGGTGTTATTAGGCATTGATTTAACCAACGCTAATAAATTATCTCTTCCTTATTATACGAGTGTTTCCATAAGAGATCAAATATTAAATTAAGTGTGACCAACATTTTTGGGCTGTGATCTGCGAACAAATTATAACAATTCCGCCGCTATCCTCAACCGCTTCGCTTTACTATGAACACACCTAGCCGTTATGCTACCATCTCGTACACCGTCCACGTAGCTTCGAGCAAATTGTGCATTTAAGATTGTTTTATGGAGATTTTCAACTCAACACGTGAAATCTGATATTTATTGCTGTAGTGTAATTTGAATAAGTGTGATTGTTGAAAATATTAGCTATAAAGGATGTATTATTTAACTACATCTTAATTTATAAGGATTTCAGCTAGCAGGAAGGTAGAGTACAATTTACTCATATTTAATATGCTTTATAACTTAGCACTCCGGCGATAGGGTAAAAATAATATAATATATTCTAAAAATATATTTTTACATAATATATTATCTATTTAATTATTTATTACTAGATACATTGATACAAATGAACACAGTTTGATCTAACTTTGTGCAAGGTAATCAGGCAAAGAGGCGTATCAGTATATTGCAAACAGAGTGCAAAGTTATAAAACGTATACTCTGCCTCTAAATTAAGATGAAAAACAAAACTTTTTGTTAATTATATTCCGATGTTATTGAATATTTAAAAACTAGGGTCGTCAATCAATATGTGATTCTCATGATGACATAAGGAAGACGTTGACATACGAATTTATAGAAAATTAATCAGAAATTAATATATTATGTATTAGAACAAGGCTTGTAAATGACGTCCATCACGCAGCTTGGACGCTTTAGTACAGGGGGGGGGGAGGCAAACTTTTTGGCTGGAGGGCCAAATTCAAGAATTCAAAATGAGCGGCGGGCCGCAAGTAAAATACCATTTTTAGATAATAATATACACTATTTATTATCACGAGAAATAAACATTACAAAAAAAATAATGAGCAGAATGAAACTGTTATACATTTTTTAACATTTTTTTTAATTCAGGTGTTAATTTTGTAGTTGATATTCTCAAAACTGCTTGTAAATGGGCATCGGAGATATTTGATCGTAAAGAATTTTTATTGAGGTTTATGATCGAAAATGTTTGTTCACATATATAGGTTGATCAAAAAATAACGAACATTTTTCTTGCATAATCTTTAAGTTGGTCGAATTTGTCTGAATTAAGGGCATTGTAAAATTTGGAGATTTCTTCACGACGATGCAATTCTCTTAAATCAGTGTCACTCTGCAGATCAATAATCTCAAGTTGTAGCTCTATCGGTACACTATCAATATCTATTGAAAATGGATCGCGTACTATTGCTAAACAAATTTTAACGTAATGTCAATATTTTACTTAATACATACAGATAATATAAACCGGGATATAAAATACATTATGAACGATGTTATGGAATGATTTTTTTTAAATTAGGTAGTAATACGCGTGATATTTTGAAATATAAATATGGCGTGACTATCCTCGCGAAAAGTAAAGACCCACTTATGGGGAACATTATTTTGATAAAACAAGTGCGCACTTGAGCATCCCTTGGGGCGCATGTTGGTAAAATTACCGCAAAAAACGCCCGAAAAATACATCAGCCGTGCTTGCTGTTTGTTTATTTTACCGAAAAATTAAAACGAAATATTATCTTACTTAATGCTCACAAATGCGGAAATTTTCGAATGACGCATTACATTAAAATATCTCTGCTTTTAAGTAAATGAAAAAAACATAGGTGACACTCATTCACTTTGTTTTCCGTATATCAGCCCAATTTTACAAGTGTTTATTTAGTTTTTTATGACTAGAACATAATGTTTTGAATTATAATTTGCAATTTGGCTAAGGCAGGGACCTACAGGTTGTAAATTTTTAGAGAAATATTGAAAAAAGATGATTATATTTTTGAAATATTTTAAAGGTTTTCATTTCTCGTGAAATCATTAATGAGATTTGAAACAAAATTACTTTAATAAACAAATTTTGAGTAGAAAATCTGAAATCTGTCAAATGCAACATAAATTATGGACGGGAAAAATCCTGTAGGTAAATAAACCGTAAGGGGATATACATCGAGTTCTTGAGAAACATTATTGAATATTCGAGAATCAGAAAAAGTCAAAAAATCAAAGCTCTAATTAAAACAACAAAAGTTTTTTTTGCTTACTATATTATAATCCATTATAAAAATATGTCGCATATTATACGAGTATAGTATGACGTGCTGCGCGACCAATGGGAGAGATAACCGGCATCAAGTAATGCAAACATTTTTATTTTTTTTTAAATATTACGTGACCCATGAATATAACTAAACTGACTCCGACGGGTCTTCGAATTAGGATTACCTTATAAAACCGATAAGCCTAGCCTGCCTAGGCAACGAAACAATTCTAAACTATAATATTATACTGTATAATTGTCACGATTGCAGTATCATACTGTGACGTAAAGGTAGTGCGTTCGGCTGATAACATTGATTAATCGGTGGTTCGAATCCAATCGAGTGCGTTTTTTTTCGTGTGAAAAAATAAATTATGTGTTACATGTCACACGCCAAAAATACACTCTGATCTGATTTCCCAAACGCGCCAAAAGAAGTATAACTTCAAAAATATATTTTTTAATTATTATTCTATATAAAATATAGGCTTCTGCGTATCTGAATTTGCTTAGAAAATATTATTTATAATATCATAGTCATGGCCCCCACAAATGGGGGGCTGACAGGGCTCTAGCCTGGGGGCCTGGCGTGGCAGATCGACCAGCCACGTGAGATAAACATACATCACAAAATTGCACTAATAGTAAAATATGTCGCCTGCGGCGCTATTTTACTGCAAGCATACTAGCATTTCAAAATATGTCCTTGTGCGATGGAATTTTCGATTATTTTTTGTCGATATTCGACGACTCTACAATTCAAGTGGGTGTATTAAAAATACAAAAAATCGCAATAAAATACCCAAAATTTTACCTCGACCACTTTTGTGTTACACAACTGTAGATCGTCATACTGACTTTAACCTTAGCCATATGTAGGGGGGCCCGCTTCAAGATGTGGGGCCACGATCTAAGTAATGTAAGAAGTCTATGCTTAGTTTTATTTTGAAGTACTAGTTATTTAATTCAGATTTCATAAAGAATAATAATTGTAACGTGTTATAAAAATAATAGACCAATATAAACAATCATCGCCTTTGATCTTATGTACCTTTTTATATTGAGACGTTGAGATGCTGAACTTTTTCCATTTTTCCTAAGTTACTTAAGTCTTTGAAGTAAACTTTGCAAGTAGATTCACGTGAATACGTGCTACGCCACGTAATTGAAAGGATTTTGAATATTTTATAAAGTAGTAAAACAGTGTATGATAACTAAAGAAAGCTGAATGATTTATTAAAGAACGGAAGCAAGATTTTGATTTACAACTGAGGTACTATATCTATATTGATAATAAAGATACAATTTAATTAAATTATTCGTTATAAAATTTAGGTCATCTTCGCTGATTTACGGTATACCAGTCTCGAAGGGTGGAGGTAGGCTGTTAAGATCCGCCATAAATAGTGCACATTAAGCTTTGTTATTCATACGTATTTATTTTTATTGAACTAAAACTACAATTTACAGAAGGTATTGGTTAATTTTTAAAAATCTCAAAATATATTATAATATTTTAAAAAAATCATGACGACATAGTACTGCGAATTTTATTTAGTTTTTAAAATGCTTAACAATCGATTTACAAACGGAAACGACGAAATTCATGCATAAAAGACAGATCGATTGTATAAAAAATAGCAGGCAGATACTCTTAAATAATAAGCTTTACGTTTAATTTAAATTGCATATTATGTCGGTCCTTAGGTTTTATGCGTCATATATAATATTATCGCACTGACCTCAACAGGCGGTATCTAGAGCCGCGCCGCAAACCTCTGATTTCGAACTGATCTGATCAATTTTGACGTCAGTTTGTGCGTAAAGAACCAAACAAAGTTTTTACTTTAACAGTTATAAATAGATAATAGTCAGTTTATGAAGCATTTATTGTTGTCTAGAATCTAGGTAAGTAATGTATATAAGATGAGATTAAAATTTGGTATCTGGTAGTTACCTATACTATTGAACAAAATATCAATTGGTTTTAAAATCTAGTACCTACTCTCATATACATACCTCGTATTAATTTATTGAATATGATTGTTTTAAAATATGAAAACTAGCAAAAATAGTAATTATTATTTTATCTAAGTTAAATCGGTCGGAGTTATACAATTTTTAGATCGATCAAAATAAGTTAAATAAAGTGATATGAATGACAACGGATATTAAACGATGTTTTGTTGATAAATAAAAAAACTCTACGTAATCGATTGGATTAGATAACATAATGTATCATTTAAAGAAAATACTACTTGAAAGCCAACCGTTTAGAAAAATGCAGATTCGTACCACGATTATTTAAATTTTAAACTAAATATTACAATGTTGGGGAGGTACATACTTATTTTAACTTTCCAATTATATTAATGCAATCATGACACCTCGTATTAATTAACATAACTGAGTTCAGTTAAGACGTACTTACTTATACTGATGTTTCATGATTTATGTTGACAATTAAATATAATCCATCTATGTCTACTAATCGGTCATTAAACTAATATCAACAATAAACATTAGAAAAACACAACGATAGTTAATATGATCACTGGATCAGTATTTATAAGCTTATAATTACAATTTTACAAGATCAATTACCTACAGAAAGATATTATGTTGCAAAAATTGAATTGAAAAAAGAGAATAGAAGGTAGGTACTGAAAAAGTTATCACTCTTGTTACATAAGAACTACATAATGGTGTATCAATGTTATTTTAGATAGGTAATTACCTAATCGTGATTATAGAATGTGTATGTAATACAAGCCTAGTATAAATTTTATATGAATTTAACTTCTGCTGATGAACATTTTAATAATGCGATCTCATTTGATAACGAAAGTGAATTCAGCTGTCTTTAAATAATAATTATTAGGTTATACATAACACTTTCCTTAGGTTTATTAGTATTAAAATTTTTGAAACTAGTACACCTACTTAAATATATTTTTTCCAACATTTCGATGCTTTGGTAGGTATTTTTAACTTTTTTAATAGAACTATTTTTTCATGAAAAATAATATTTGGGAAATTTTGGCACGCGTACATAAATAGCTTCGTCAAGGCTGTTTTAGACTATTGTCAATTTTGAAATTATAATGAAAATTTAAATAACCAAACTGAGATACAAATAAGGCGATTACTGGATAAATATGAAAAGGCCAGAAACTCACCACCGAAAATTAGCCAATACGTAGATATAAGTACAGCGATATTAGAGCTTTTAAAGAACAGGTCAACCCTTTTTGTATTATAGGCGTGTAGTGTTTGTAAAAAAATACAACACCAATAATAAAAATCGCTGCACGCCATATCGTGTGGCTGAAATTTGTGGTTTAATTACTTGATATTAAATTTAACCAAACATAATAATATCAGACATTTGGAACTAAAATTAATTATGGTGTAAGTTGTTACCAGATAATGTGATATTTTGAATATCTACGTACTTGATAATGGAACCGCACGAGCATTCTGTATTTTTAGCCTAGTTATTTATTTATTTACAGAAGGTAGTGTTGATAAAATTTACATAGGTTTTATTTTTCTTTAGTTCACTCTGTGTTCACTCCGTGTTCAGTCTTTTTGTTTTATTATTTTATTATTGTATCATTTACTCATATTAACCTGTATTTCTGAACACTTTTATGTCATGTCGTGAATGCTTCAAATTTATGATTTGTCATGTTCATTATATCTAAAATAAATGAATTTTTATTTGAATAACTTCTCGAGTTATGTGTATTTTACTACATATGCAATCTGATATTTATTATTATTTAAAACTCAATTTGGTACTGTTCGGTTATGAGGAATACAGCGGAAAACACATTTTTAAAATACCCGATATACTGAATTATTTGTTAGGTTAACCTAACCAAACCTAACCTAACCTAACCCAACCAAACCTAACCTAAACTAACCCAAACTAACAAATAATCCAGTTTATCGGGTATTTTAAAAATGTGTTTTCCGCTGTATTCCTTATAACCGAACAGTACCCTCAATTTCTCATATATATACATTCAAAAATCAGTTATATCTAGTTGTAATTAGGCTAAGGCCACATAGGTAGGTGCCTTGCTTGGTGGCTACGTGCTAGGTGACATATCCAAGCGAACTTAACTTAACTATCGCAATGGTTACACTACATGCCTCGCTACGTGATTATTAGTCACCTAGTGAGTCTACCGACGAAAATCTGTAAAGACCTGAAAAACTGAAACCTGAAAGAGAAAGACCTGAAAACCTGTAAAACTGTAAATTTTATTGTGTCACCTAGTGATATTGCAAGATGGAGGATGTTTAGAATATTTCTTAAGTATGACAAACGTCAAACACCGTATATTTTGAGGTTATCAATAATGACGCATGGGCCGTATTGTGCCCATAGACGAAAAAATATTGTTTAATGTTACAACAAGTTGTTCCTCGGGTGTTATAGTCTGAAATGCGAATCAACCTTTTGTAATGTCTCTTTTAATTTGCCCAACAATAAGTCATATGTTTCCTGGTTCATCCTCAAATAACTAAAAAACTTTTCCAAGAATACTTCGAGATGAATTGACCCAACCAGTTCGAATTTGAGACTTTCGAAATTTAAAACTTAAATTCTCTGTGAGAAGTAGCTTTCTGGCTAGTTTTGAGAGTGACATCGTTGTTGACTTGTTTGCTCCCAAATGTCAAATGAATTTGTACTTAAGCACGTAGCGTGCAATGTGGCAGTATTGTGTTCAGTAGACAAGCATAGCACCTAGCTTAGCACTAGCGAAGCACCTACCTACGTGGCCGAAGCCTAACTGTTGAAGCAGGGTGATTTCAGAATATTAATAACACATTTTTTGTGAAACAATAAATTTACTGTATGATTTAGCTTAATTTTTATACTGCACAATACGTACACTAATAGGACATATCGTAACTCTGTAAGTACATAGTATTCAAAGGCGTAACAACACATTGAGGCCACGTCGGAAAATCACATTTCGTTTTCCAACTGACTGGTCGCACCAAAGCAGGCCAATAGGAATTCAATCGATTTTTAAAGTTTTCTTTTTTGTGTCGCCACACAAGTCTCGGTGCTCGAACTTTCTATTGTTGCAAAAAAAAAAGTCTTGTGTTTCCGTATTTTACAGTATGCCTCTTTGAAAACAGCGTGAAAGAAAAAAAAACGGATTGACAAACGCGTCTTTTATAATGTGTTACAAAATGTATGACAAACGGTGGCGATTGAAATTGATTGGATGCAAGTTTTGCATTGTGTTTTTTTTCAATCATAATGAATTTGAATATTTTCTATTACCAAACTCTAACTCATTCTTACATAAATATATTCGAAAAAAAAAATCAATTGATTTGTATTTATATAATATGTGTAGCGGGCAAAGACCTCGGGCCTTGTTAGCGTTATTACGACAACGTAAGTCATTTGAGTCATTTAACTAACGTAGAATCGTCGCATCTGCGATCAGCATATTCTACTAACAGGTGTGACATACTTCGATAAGGGTCGACTACCTCGGGCTTTGTCATCGAAATGCCTCGAAGTTGCAACTATGCAGCAGTCAGCATATTTCCTAATTAAAAACTACATCAACAATTTCTACTGCTTGGATACTTTATTTTATGAATATAATGTGTCTATAAAATGGTTTACTGAATTGGGAACACATTTATATACGAGACTGGTATCGATTACAGTTATAAATATATCGACCATAATAAATGGTACGGTTTTCGAATTTAGAACTAAGCTCATCGTAGTATAAAAATTATTAAATTATATGTCAAATGTTAGCACATGGCGTCCTCACTCAGCGCACAACTTGTACTGGTGGATCTATAGTATACCATCGAAACCAGCCTTAATATTATGTTCATTACTATATAAAGGCTTATATAAGGTGGTTACACTCATTTTGGTAATAATGACTTTTGCATTACCAGTTCATCGATTCAACTTAGGTCTATTTTTCGGACATTTTCAGGATAGTCGCTGTATAAATGTAAAATTCTGGTTACATATATATTAACAAAACCTCGAATATATTATAATATTGTAAAAATTTTACCACCATCTACTACTCAGTCGTTAGCTACAATCTCAGAGATCCTGTGACTGTGTTAATCAGTATTACTACTTCGGTTAAGGTATCCCATTGACACGAACAAAAACGCCGACCTTCAGTTAGTGTTTGTGGCAGAGTATGGTTTAACGACATAACTATACAAATCTAGCCTTATAGTCAATTCTACTTTTCAATAGCCGTGCGACAACCTCACGACAAAGTACAAAAAGGATATATAAGTCCCATGGTTCTAAACTATGGAAGGAGCAGAAATGAAATTGGTCGAAAAAGACCATGAACAGGTAACAAGTAGCGTAATCGTTTAGTAGTAGAAAGTAAATGTATGTTGTTAACCTTTTCTTTTGTAAATGTAATAAAAATTTTACGTAAAAGTTTCGCTTCAGAAAATCGAGACTGATCGAGTGTAAATGTAACACTGTGATCACAGGCCTCGAAATGTCACGTCGTATATTTCGACCGCGATCTATTTTAAATATAGATTGCCAGATAATGTTCATTAAACTTAGAAAATAAATTATGAGAAAAATCGTTTACGTAAAATTTGACAAGTACATGCTTGAATAATTTTTATATGAGCAATAGAAATGTATGAAAATTGAAAGAGAAAATTTAACATTTATAAATTTATGTACTGTATAATTATGAGCAACGAATTTTAACACTAATTTTATTAAAACAAGATAGAAGCGAACTATTATTATAAAAATATTATAAACGCGTACCTATGTTTATAGACGCGTAATTATTAATTATAGACATTAGTCATACTATAACTCGCTAACTATAATAAATATTATAAAAGTAACTATTAGAAAAACTTGAGACCATGGTATAAATGGGTTTCTGCCCATAAACAATAATAAATCTCAATCGCGTCCTAGGTAAATAAAAGGATAAAGTATCGCAGCGTAAAACACAAAATAACGCGCGACCTTGAACTTTGAAGAAAATCTGTCTCGGTCAAATACGCGGCTCAGCTGTTTTACGTCGCGAGATAAAAATAGATTAAAGATTGCATTTAAATTACTATGAAAAAGCTACTATGAAAGATTGAATAAATTGGTAGTTGCTCATAATTAACATCTTGCTAAAATCAAACATTTATATACTTACGTGTAAATGTTAAGTGTGATATTATAGTATTTTTACGTAATAATATTTGCCCGAAAGGTAATTATCGAATGAGAAAGTCTCAGAGGGACCAAACAGTTTTATTAAAACTTAGTAAAATTCTATTGGCCTAAAATAACCTAGAGTGGTGGAAAAGACCAGGACGTGGGTGTAACCTTTTCGTTCTGTCATTTTAAAATTAAAGACTGCCATCCCTTTATCTAGTACGCAAATACCTATTCCGATACCTCGTTGGAAAGCTAAAAACTTTCCCCTTCGTTTGAACACGTAAAATTATACAAAATCAACTATTTTGGTTACGTCATCGTAACTGTGCAGTTAAGAAACATGTTCTAGAGGGTGTTAAAAACACCCCAATTAAAACCTAATTTTACAAAAATAAAGTAGAGTAAATTCAACCCGACTAAAGTGGAAGTTATCTCTATTAGAAAATTGTCAGGAACGGGAGATATACGTAAATTTATCTCATGAGAGAAAGGGATAGATCTTCCGTCCTTTACGGACTGTTTCCTATTAAACCTCTGTCCTGAGGGTATAAAAGGTGACACTTTTTTCCGTATAATCATTAGTTTTCTACACTATTCACCAGCGATCTTCAACAGAGCAGCAGTCCTCTCTGCAGTTGTGAGACATGGTTCTCATTAGCATTCGTGAAATCTACGTACAGTAAGACCCCATCGGCGGGCGAAACGTAACGCGAATACTACGTATCTGTCGGTAGTGACGTGTGCCGCGGAGTAATTTCTTTTTCATTACGCATCGTACGAGGTGACGCAATCGGAATAAATTACGCGATCGAATTTGTTTAATAAAAACAAATTAATAAACTCAGTTTGTAATAATAAATTTTAGAAATTATTTCGGGATTATAAAATAAATTTTTGAAACTTTATTAAGTAAACAATAATTATAAAAACAAATTTTAGTAAATAAATTTGTCAATATAAATAAACAATTGTGAACAAGTTTGTAAACATAAACAAACCTTCTGTAAACAAGTTCGTAAACACAAATAAATATTTGTAAACAAGTTGTAAACATAAATAAATTTTGTAAACAAATTTGTAAACAACAATAAAATAAATTCTATTTTTTTTATAAACCCAATACTATGTGACTAAAGAACAAATTATAATTTTTCTTACGAGAAAACATTTTATGAAATAAAAAAATATTCAAAGAACATCCATGTATACATTCCCTGAGTTAGGTGTGACTTTCCGGAACTCGTGAAAGATTTCACAGAGATTCTATAGCGAACAAATAAATAGTTTACTGACACTTTAATGAGATTTAATTGCGAGAATAATGACAGATAACTTAATTGTGAAACCGTGAACTAGAACCTGAATAAATTCGGTACCACACCAACTGAGAGTTTTATTTGGGGAATCAAAAGTTGTATTACTACAAGGGAGGTCCACACCTCCCCAGTTCATCCTCTGCATCCTTAGTGACAGCCCGGCCACATTTAAGAGCTAGCCGCGAGCCGGGTCATGTCACCATCCCGACTATCAATTTCTCTTCCTATACCAATATAACTTCCAGTGTTTTCCACTGTTAAAACAATATAGTCTACCCAACGAAGTCTATGAGATGACTGTACAACAAGAAGGTGTAAGTTCGTTAGTAATAATTAACAAATGACTCTTTTCTTTCCACTATTTCAATATGTTAGTCAGTTGAAACAATAATAATTCGTAGGGAATTCTCGCATTTTTCAATTTAGCCGGCAGTAGGTACTAAGTTAAAAGCAATTATGAAGAAATAATTACGGAAAAAAGCTCTGGAATTCCTCTTGATAGGAAAAAGCTCTGGAGCTTTTGTTTTAAAAAAAGCTATAGACATTCATTCCCGCGCTTTTAGATAAATAATACAGAGAGGTACGAAACAAAGGGCCAGAGCGGGAAATTTAAATAATGAATAGGGCCATTTTTGCCATTTTAATGAGAATATTGTAAACGGACGAATTCTTTAAAATTCTAATTTGGAATTCTTCGAAGTGCTTCAATTAGATCGATATGAGAGAATCATTTTTTTGGTGCGATTCTTTTCGACAATAATTTGAACTGATCACTTAAATGTACAATTTAATTACATTAAATATTTATTCTACAGCAGATTAAATCACTTACGAATTGCCTATTAATTATTTATTATCATTGTTTCGTGTGTCATTAAAATATAATACTTTGCACTTAATTAGTTTGATCTCTGGTATAAGAAATCTATTAAAAAACTTATTAACCTTTGTCTTACTTTGCTAATAAATATCGTTTCGTTCTAACTTTTACGGAATGCGTTACCATTTTAGTTTCAATGATAAAACAGTTAATTTTTTTTAAGTTTTGGTAAAATATAAAATTGATTATTATTTGTCATTTCTTCAGAACTCTAAAAAAGTTAAAACTATTTAATGGATAAAGTGCATTTAAACTCAAACATAAATTTAAACATTAAATTTGTTTCCGACATACAAGGATGGGAAAGGTTAGAATACGATAATCATGGAAAATATTAATAGGTAAGTGGGCCCGGGCTGTGGGGGGCCCCAAGTTTTAGCCCTGAGGCACGGTCGCGCCCTCTCGCCCTAAGTGTGTACCTATGTTTTTTTTTTAATAAAAAAACTTGTTAGTAATCATTTTGAACAATCACAAACACCCAGGCTTTGAGAAAATCTCACAAATATATTGTGTCCTCACCGGGAATCGAACGCAGAGCTCCCGAATGGAAAGCCAGCGCCTTACGCACTGCACCACGAGAGCCGCCTTTATAGGCACCTATATTGATATAACCTCCACTCTACGCAGTTTACTTTTTTAAAACTCAATAAATCAAAACTTGTTCAAAATTGGTTATTATGCGAGGGTGAATTTAATGCGATCTTGATGAAACATGTCGAGAATACTAAGCCAAAAGAGTATATTGTGAAACAATTTACAACCTTACAGCGGTACGATTTGAGGTTAAAAAAATATTGGTTTAGTCTATGTTTTTTTTCCTAATTAAAAACTCTGCCTAGACATTCAAAATATTTTTAATTCAATAATTACGTATTTTCGTAAAAAAATGTCCCTTAAGCTCTTCTTGCTTATTAACATTGATTCCGTGATTCCGACACGTGTCCGACAAGTTGTTTATAATTTCGAGTTATTATTATGACGTAAGGGTAGCGGCCGACGGGGACAGTGCGTCAACCGCGATAATACGTCAACTTAAGTATCCCAAAGGCAATGTTACGTCAGCCGTGAAATAATGCTAACTGCGTTGTGTCAACATTGTCAACAAACAATATGGAAAACTTGAATTAAGTACATTCAAGCTACATCTATTAATGACACACGCTTAGGGTGGATACGGAAATACAATCCTGAGACGTACGCATTTTAGAGAACCTAACACATAGCAGTGGCTAAGGCCCGTTTCAAAAATGAGCGCGGTTCCCGCCTGGCTTCCCCATAACCTACTTCTACCGATTTTTTTAGTTATACTTCTTTTGGCACGTTTGGGAAATCAGATCAGAGTGTACTTTTGGCGTGTGACATGTAACACATATTTTTTTTTTCACACAAAAAAAACGCACTCAATTAGATTTGAATCATGGTTATCAGCCGAAAGCACTACCTTTACGCCACAGTATGATACTGCAATCGTGACGATTATACAGTATAATATTATAGTTTAGAATTGTTCCTTTGCCTAGGCAGCGAATTTATTATTGTCGGCCATTTGCAATTCCTTACGTAAACAAACTATTAAACGTCAGTTAGTAATATAAATTAAAGTGTATAGAAATAAACCAACGGCGTTCCAATAAGCGTTCCTTTTTCTTGAGTGTGTAATTTAACAAGATAATTAAGAGCTAGTCAAAGAATCTAGTTTATCACAAGTTTTGTTTTTGTTTTGTTACGGCAAAGAAGTATAACTTCTAACGCAAGTACATAAGCACACACACCGATTTTTTTTTTAATATCAGTGTCTAATGTAAAAACAAGATCCAAATTAGGTATATTTAAAGACGGAATTTTACTGTAAAAAAAACTTTATAAGCGATAACGTTAACATGACATCAACATAAAAGTTTCTGAAACGTCGTCTCCCGTAGAAGAGAAAATTTTGGAAAAGTTTCCCCACTCACTGCTTACTTACAAAACAGCATGCTCGGGGAAAACTGCTGGGACATCGGAGGGGGAAAAAAAGAAAATTGATTGCGCCGCCCGCTCTGACGAGCCATTGGAAAACCCATTCGACATTTGCGGAAAAATTCCGAATTTATAACGCGATTTTCAATTTGTGACGTATACACGCTACTTATTCCGTTTACCACTTGAATGATTTGCAGAGTCGAAGAAAAAGGGTTGGCAAGCACAAATCAAATGGAATATAAATCTGAAGGAGTCATTTTTTATTATTTCAGAAGAAAAGCTTTTTACTATGCTCTGCTACTGTGCATACGTTTGTTAGTTATATAATATAAAGACTCAAAGAAAAATGAAATCTTTTTTTATACGTTCCTTTTGCTTGATATGACGATAAAATCGAAGATATAAGTATATAATAACGAAACAGACATGGAACCCCAATTTTACATGTTCGAAAAACAGATTGATAAATATGCCGTAGATGCCCGCATGACAGTTTATAACTTTCTTTTTAGACCAAACCTAACCTAAGCTAGCATAACCTAACCAAACCTAATCTACCTCAACTTAATATAATCGTAATTTGTGATAATGATGCATCAAAATGTATGAAAATTTTTAATTTTAAATTAACAATTATCGGGTCGAAAAGCATCTGCGCCGACTTGTCTATACGGAATAACCATTTTTCGTTAAAAAAAAAAATTACAAAAGCTCATGCTCTGCAGCACAATTACCAACATGTTCTCCCGCTATTTTCGCAGTCCAGTTTCACTTTGATACATTTGATTCCCGGTTTTACGTTTTTATTTCCTGAATTTTACGTTTGAAATATTTAAAATGCAATTTATTTTAAACGATTCAATCAAATGCAACACAATCATCGAAATGTACTATTTATGTCGAATCTTAATACTTTGGACGCTGAATGACCAGGCGGCCGATCGATGTAATTAACGTGCATTTTAAAGGTGGTAATTAAAAAATCATTATCGAGTCAGCAATGAATGAGTTAACAGTTAATAGCCTACCTCTATCCCTCGCCACTGAATTATACATAAGAATCATGTAGATAATATATATATAAAAAATGTAAGTAAGCATTAAAAAAAACTATTAATAGGTTATAGAATAGAATTTTATATTATGCAACTTTAACTGTGTAAGTGAATACAGTACATTGAAAGCTTTCTTGTTGCATAGCTACAAAGAAAAATGCAATGAAAACTATTGTAAAAATGTAGCATCACTCGTAAATTGCAACGTGCTTTCGAGGCTGTTAAAAATCAACAACCCCCAGTAAATCCCTGTGCTTTATAATTTGAACAACTCGCCCCGAATCGTAAAAAAATAATATCGTAATATTTTACAGTGCAATCTTTTCATTTTATGCCTAATTTTATAAGCGTATAAGAAGATGTCTATGTTTACAATGTTATCGTTAATGAAATTTTAAAAGAGCTTTATGCCGGCTAAGTGGTTAAAAAATAAGGGTAGTGTTATTATGCTGTTATACAAAAGTAAATGGTTTAGGGGTTTTTTTGAATGCTACTTAAGGAAATTAATATTAAAGGGCTTTTAATGCCCGCAGGCCGTATCGGAATCAGCGCAAAGTTTATTTTGATTATATTCTAGTTGCTTAGTTCTGGTATCTTAAATTTCGTATTAAATTTCAAACTACTTAAAGACTAACTATTCGACCCGTTACAGCAACACGTCGAACAAATAAAAACAGTTAAGGTCAAGAACTTTGAGCGAGAAAATAATTTTAGGCCACGTAAAAAAACTTAATCAAATCAAATTTATTTATTTTACATATAATGAACATAACAAATTATAAATTCAAAGCATTCACGACATGACATTAAATAAGTGTTAATAATTTTTAAAAATAAAAATACAGAGAATAAGTAATAAAATAAGAAATGAAATAAGAAAATAAGTAAAACAAGTAACAAAATAAAAGTAGATGGAAGCACACAGAGTGAACTTTGGTAGATCCTATCTTAAATACTTATAAAACAACGTCCACTTAAATTCACCCTCACGTAAGTGGAATATATCAATATTCGAAGCGATTTCATTAAACATGGTTATTGCCCTCCTAATTGGCATTACTAATGGCAGGTTAGTTCTGCACCGTGGGAGAACAAACAACGGATGCCGTCGATTCCTAAGTTAATTATCAGAGACACACAAGCCAACACCACCAAGAATGGCAGAGTTCACATTTACGCCGCGTATAAGTCTGAAAAAATATGTAGCTAAATAAAGATCCCTTTTCACTTATTTAATGAATACATATTATAATCGACTTGTATTTTAATTAATCGAATTATGTAAAAACTTTTTTATGCGTAAAACACAACTCTGTCATTCATTATAAAATATACGGAGGCCTAACCTTATTTTACAACAACAGAAGATAGAGTAACAGAGGAAAGGGGAAAAAAAGAATATTTACACCCATATTATTTGTACAAATTCATACAAAGTAAGCTCCAAATGCATATTCATACTAAGTGTCTAAGGGGCATAAGCAGCACTTAACGTTAAGTCCCAAAAAATTGTGACAGTGACGTTTATTTATTATTATTCTTCTTACAACGTCTACGTTAAAGGTGACTTAACGTCGACATCTCTGCATTTGGTCATAGGTATACATATTATCGTTTCCTCGCGGTAAAAGTCTTCATAAGTCAAGTACATTTCCATAAAGCGATCGTCGTAGTTTAATTAATGGATAAGATTCTGGCCATAGACTAATATACTTTTAGTTCTGGCTTTCAAGATCAAGGGTTTCGGGTGTAATCCTGGTGAGGTTACTATAGATTTATAAATCTAGGTGTGTATTTGATTATTTCACTAATAATACTGTACTGTAACGGGCCACCGTGGCGAATTGGACTATAAAAAATATGTGGTTTATATTACAACAGGATTGTTTCAAAACGGGCGGTTATGACTGACTGCTGAATAAAACGGGTCATAGATCTGGTTTAAACACGCATCGAAAAAACTAATGTGAGATTCAAATTCGCGATTTCAAAAACAGCTTCAAAAACGAAAGCACGGTTCTGATACTCGTAGATAATCAGAATTTAGCAATAAGTAGCGCCATGGCTCCCACATCCTATCGCTAAGGTAAAGGGTAGTGTGATTTTCTACTAGTATTCCCCAAGTGGTTTCCACTGAACATCAGGGTTAAGGGTATTCCGTGTACTTTTAGCGATTTTAAATAGATCTAGTTGATTTATTGAGTTGTCGGTTCTTAGCATATTATGAAACAGTGATCGCGACCTCTTTTTGTGGTAACTAATTACCTTGCAACCATTCACTATATTGGATAAAAAGCCAATTTGTAAGTTAAACATTCTACAAAATCCTACACGTGAATTATCATTTAATTGTATCATTTCTTATATCACATTAAATTACATCTCACCGCCAAATATTTTTAAATGTTAATAAACATTAAGGAAAATAGCGCCGCAGTCGACTTTTTTTTTACTATTAGAGCAAATTTTTGGTATGTTTTTTTTTCACTTAGTTCATCGATCTGCCACGCCGGGCCCCCAGGCTAGAGCCCTGTCAGCCCCCCCCCCATGAGCAGTGCATTTGAAACTATTAAATAAACTGAACGAACAAATTTCTACGTGTAATATAGAAAGAAACGTCTGCTGCATTGTTACAACTTGTTACTTTTCTATTAGAATCTAAGTAACTGTCTTATTTATATTGTGCTCGTATAGTTAGCCGAAGTTTCCTGCTTCTGTTCGCTCGTTGTTTGCTTTTTATTCTGCGTTTCTCGGATTTTAGGTTCAATTTGATCAACTTTACTTACGCCCACTGTTTCTAACTTTGCCTACGTGCCGAAAGATCTATTTGCTGTTTGAAACATACAAAAGAATGTGTGAAATCATTAACTTCAAATATACATAAATTGAAAACATCCCAATCAATACGTAACCCGACGGGACTTTAACCTATATATTCTGTTGGATGCCGGTTAGTAATTAAGGAATTAATTGATACCTACCTTAATTTAATATACTAAAACCGATAGCCAATGTTATTACGCATTTCGATAAGCATTTCATGTAACAACTACTAGTTAAAATCGTCGTGATGTAATAAGATTCCCGTAGCTTAATTGAAAAAGCATACTGGCGCGAATCCCGCAGATACAGGTTCAAGTCCCGTCGGGTGTCGTATTTTTTCTACAAAATATTTTTTTCTATGGTGAATATTCATTAGATGTTTTCTAAGTATTTATATTCAGTATCTGAAATCTTTTATATCTTATTCGTTGAATAAAAAAAATAGTTTATTAAAACTTCAAATAGTATGTTTTGATTAAAAAAAAATAAGTTTTACTAATTACGTGAGCTGTTATCACTAATATACTTTTTACGTGTTTTAATCATTATCTCCATGTACAAAACTTCTCATTTTTATAGGTAAATCCCATGGATTACGATTACGATTACGGGCGTCGCTGCAGGATTTACAGGTTAAAGTTATTGGTTTGGCCAATTATAGTCGCCCTCATCCAAATATGTCCCTCCTACTTCTAATCCTCATTTATTATTGTCATCCAGGCGATTAACAATATAACGAGTCATCAGTCGCCCGTTATGGATACAAAGGCAGTTATTCGTAGACAGCGACTGTGTCAACTTGCTACCGTGTGACCGTCGTCCAAGCAATAATTCAATTTCAGTCTCATTAAGTACGCAGTCAATTAGACCACCTAGCAAACCGTGTTACCAGCACAGGGTGTCTCATCCAACCTTGTTAGTATCATTTATATAATTTATAAGTGTATACTGTGTGAGTGATAACCAGAACCATACCATAGGCCTACTAGTGCATGAGTTTATCCCGGGACCTGCTCAGGCATAAATCCAAACAACGTCAAGGTTAGCGCCTTGCTTGACTCCCTTTTAAACCATTCTCCCCCAGCATCTATCTACATCCGCAATTATCCCAAATTACAGTCCACTAAAAAGTGCAACCTAGCTATCGAAGTAAGAAAAATAGTACGCATGATATTGTACTGGAATTGATATGGGAAAAAATTACAGTAGTGGTACACTATTAAAAAACCTGGTAATTATAACTATTGTCTTTCATAATGTATAAAACACAATAAATATTTACGATTAAAATATACACCTGTATTTACATACATTTTTATCTTCAAATCCTTTGCCTAGATACAAATCAATGGTGATCAATGAAATTACAGGCGTTGCCAACAATTTGTTTCCATCAAGAACGTTCCTGATCTGATCTTGTTACTTCAGTTATTGCCAGTTCAGTCGCTTTCTCTTTAGTGTCGCTTCATCATACATACGTAGGGTTGTCAAAAAAGTATTTTAGTAGGATTATAAAAAAAAACTCTCGCGAACAAGGATCATTTTTATACTGATACTTGAAAGTTTTGTCTGATATTTTGATGCTTTTCTTTTGATACGAAACCAGAATCTATAGTTTCTTCTTTCGATGATAATTATGACATCTCTACCTGCATGCATTTGGTATAGTAATTTTTATTTTTATTATTAACTGGTGGCCTAACGAAAACTAAGAAATGTTTTAATAAATTAATGTCCTCGTTATTTCCTTTGGATTTACAGCTAAAAGTAAAACAATATGATTGTTTCTTTTTCTGGTATTACAAACCTATGTGTGTCTTGGATTATTCCATCCAGTTTTGAGCTCCCAGTATCCTGAAGTCGAGTTCAACATTATTCATCACGTTTATAGTTATATACCAAGCATGGCCCACAAAAAGGGGGGACTGACAGGGCTCTAGCCTGGGGGCACGGGCTCACGAAGGCCCGACGAGTCGGGTAGACCAGATAAGTGATATAAACATACATAAAAAAATTCTGTAGTAGTAAAAAAAAGTCACCTGCGGTGCTATTTTCCTTCAATAATGTTGTTAATTAAAATTATGTGGTTATATGATACAATTTTTAATTAGGTACATATGTATTAAAATATACAAAAAAAACACTAAATATACACATGAATTTTAACGCGTACCTACACCATTTGGAAAACGCTACTGTAGAGCGTCACACTGCCTTTATCTTTAGCGATAGGTAGGGGGGCCTGCCAAAGATCCTAGATTGGGGGCCCGCTTCATGATGTGGGGGGCATGATACCAAGTATTATTTACTTAAATTATGACACTGAAGACGTTTCCTGTATGAATTATGTTATTTATTTTATAATTACTTTCGTAGATAAATATTAAAAGCCTTAATAATGGCGTTTCTTAATTAAATAATATAATTTATTCGAGCTTCTGACACTGAAAAGTCGTGTTAGACAAATAATGGCCGGCCGTATAATCCGGGCGCGATCCGAAAAGCAATGAATATTAAATTTCATCGAGGAAAGCAATCTCAGACCAGATAAGTTTGAATTAATTATTTTTAAAGCACGTTAATAAATGCCCTCGGAATCGTTTTGCAAGTAGAACCTCCCTTGCAGGAATGAAATTAAGTCCGAACTTCAATATCATAAAACAAGAAAATGGAATTTCCACTTTCAGCAATATGCTAGGGTTGTCATAAAATTGTGGAATACAAATTTCGGTACTGTTCGGTTATGAGGAATACAGCGCAAAACACATTTTTAAAATAGCCGATATACTGGATTATTTGTTAGGTTAACCTAACCAAACCTAACCTAATCCAACCTAACCTAACATAAACTAATCCAAACTAACAAATAATCCAGTATATCGGGTATTTTCAAAATGTGTTTTCCGCTGTTTTCCTCAGAACCGAACAGTACAAAATTTCTTCTGTATAAAATTTATGAAATATGACCAAATCATCCTGTTGGCATATTTCTATAATAAACCATTCCTGCGCATCTATTATATACACAATACTGCTATCGGCCACTATCGGCAGCTATCGAGGGTAGGTTTTCATATTTTTGTATCGAAGTATTAGCACTTATCGTAACAATTACAATAAGTTAGTTGTAATTGTTACAATAAGTGCTATGTGTTAACAGCACCTCTCTTGGCAGTTCTAAATTTAAGAGCGAGATAGATAGTTATGACTGTTTAGATGGCTAACTTATTGTAACAATTTTATTATAATACTTCAATACAAACATATGATAAACTACCCTCGTTAACCGCCGATAGCGGCCGATAGTAGTCTTGTGTATATAATAGATGCGCTGCTCGACGTAGGTATACATTAAAAAATATATATAGGATATCGTATCTATATGTTTATTTTGTTAGAATGCTATTTTAATTTACTTTTGAGTTCTAATTTGTTTCTAATGATTACGAGAAGATGTAGGTGTAAACTGTAGACAATTATTTCAATAATATGATGTACATTATCTTATACGTTAAATTGGGCGCCCGTGTGGTCATTTAGTGCCTATTGGATACTACTGTATGACGACATTTGTCCAGCGATTGTCCAGGCGCCGGAAACGTGCACGTTGGGCATGACACGGAAAGACCACAAAAGTAACCGATGCACAAGGAAGCAGACATAAGAACGCGATGTGATCGAGGTCGCTAACCATATAAAATGGACATATAGCTCGGTAAGTAAGTTGCATGACAGCCAAAATAGATACTGACCAATAAATAAATTCCTAGAGTTTCTAATAAATATTCTGTAAAATATAATTTAATATAGTAAATTGCAACTCAGTTAAATTTTATTACTCATTCAAACGCGCACAATGACCGAACGGTAACGTGTCGGTTTAAAATGTTCAATGTGTGTTTAGACACAGAGTGTGTACCTATTAGGCTGAGTAAATTGCCGACATCCTTTCTGGTAAAACCAACAATTTGTTAATGCAACCTCCACTCTGTGGAGCCCCATGATCATTTTAGGATCGAAAATGGTAATAACGTAATGTTTTATTTGATTTAGCCAAAATGTTATCAATGGAAAGAATTATTCTGCGAATTAATGTGATGTGTTAAGTCAAAATATATCATCATCATCATCAGCCTGAATCTATCCACTGCTGGATGAAGGCCTCTTCAAGTTGCTTCCACTTCTCTCGGTCCTGTGCATTGCGTTGCCACGTACTTCCGCAGAACTTTATCATTTCATCGATCCAGCGGCCTCTAGGTCTACCTTGTGGACGTTTTGTACTTCTTGGATACCACTGGATGACTAGATTTGTCCAACGATTGTCTCTTCTTCGAGCTATGTGTCCAGCCCATCTCCATTTAAGGCTTTTAATAAACTCTATTACATCGCAAACCCTTGTCTGCTTCCTTATCCACTCATTCCTCTTTTTGTCCTTTCGCGTTATGCCCAGCATGCACCTCTCCATACCACGTTGTGCTACTCTAAGTTTCTGGATCTCTCTTTTACTTAGGGTCCATGTTTCACACGCATATGTCATCACGGGAAGCACACACTGGTTGAACACTTTGCGCTTTAGGCACAGTGTAAGGTCACTTTTGAAGACATTATTCAGGCGGCCAAAAGCACTCCAGCCTAGCTTTACTCTGCGAACAATTTCATCAAATATACATCCATCTATAGATACTTGTTGTCCCAGATAGATGTAGCTTTTCACCTGTTCGAGCTGAGTGCCATTGATGAGGATCTCTTTTTGGCCTGCAAAGCAGTTGAACATGACTTTCGTCTTTGTTACATTTATTTTCAAACCTACTTTGTTGCTTACTTCAGCGAGTTCCTGCATTCTGCTTTGGAGGTCTTCTGAGTCTTGCGAGAAAATTACTATGTCATCGGCAAAGCGCAGATGACTCAGGTATTCTCCATTTATGGGGATCCCTTTGTCATTCCAGTCAAGTTGCCTGAATAAGTCTTCAAGGGTAGCTGTAAATAGTTTAGGTGAGATTGTATCACCTTGTCGGACTCCTTTGCTGATAGGAAATCTGCGCGATGGTTTATGGAGATTTACAGATGCTGTTGCGTTACTGTATATATTATTGAAAATATTTATATAGCGTCCAGGGATTCCTTGTTTTCTGAGTGCGTCGAGTATTGAACATTTCTTTATCGAATCAAACGCCTTCTCATAGTCTATAAAACCCATGCATAGTGGCAGTTTGTATTCCTGGTACCGCTCTATGATTTCTCTGACGACTTGGATATGGTCCATAGTGCTGTATCCTCCTCTAAATCCGGCTTGTTCTCTCGGTTGGTTCTCGTCTAGTACATTTTGCAGACGGTTTGAGAGAATTTTTGTGAACGTCTTGTAGAGAATAGGGAGTAGACTTATTGGACGATAATTTGCTAGGTCTTCTCTGTCACCTTTTTTGTGAAGAATGACAATGCTGGCATTTTTCCATACCTCTGGGACATCCTCTTTGCATATGCAGGCTGTGAACAATTGTGCAAGTACTTCATTTGCATCCTTTCCTGCTTTTTTGAGGATATCTATCGTTAAACCGTCTTCCCCGGGGGCTTTCCCACTTTTCATGTAATTTAAAGCATGGGTTACTTCCCAGGATGTAATTTCGGGAGTATGGTCTTCCGAATTTCCATTTCTCTGAAGATCTAAGTCTATAGTCGTATTGTCAGTGTCATCACTGTAGAGATCGCTGTAGAACTCTTCAACTCGGCTTAACAAGTGTTCCCAATTTCTGACGATAGAACCATCTTTTGCTTTTAGTGCTGTGATTTGACGTTTTCCTATCGACAAGCATTGCTTGTTTTTGTTTAAACTTCTGCCTGCTTTCACAATTGCTTGTATGAGGTTTACATTGAATTTACGAAGGTCTTCTCTAATCTTCCTTCGGAGGGTTTTGCAAAGTGATGAAAACTCCATATCGTTTTGCGCCTGTCTATCGCTCTTGGTTTTCCTTCTCTGCTCCATAAGATTCAATGTTGCCTTCGAAAGCTTGGTGGAAGGTGTAACTTCTGAGCTTTTTACGCCTGTTTTTTCTGCACATTGTAGAATAATATTCGTTATATCCTCCGCGTTGGATAGGGAAACGGTTTCGTTCTCATCTAAGAAAGCCGATAGTGCATTTTTGAGTTCATTTTGGAATTCAGTATTGTTCTGCAGGTATACGCGAGCATTTGACTTCTTCTGCAGTTTGGATCTTTCTGATTTGACGTTCAATCTTATCTTACATCTCACCATCCGGTGATCACTGCCGGTGTTAAACTGATTGATCACCTTACAGTTTAAAAATGTATATTTTCTGTCAGCGAGGATGTAATCGATTTCGCTGGTCCTTCCTGTCGGGCTTCTCCACGTCCATTTACGTGTAGGTTTATGTTGAAAAAAGGAATTCATGATGTGAAGATTGTTGGTTTCAGCAAACTCCACAAGCATGTCCCCTCTACCATCCCTTGAGCCATGTCCGAAATGTCCGACCGCTACGTCATCTCTTTGGTATGATCCAATACGTGCATTGAAATCTCCCATTATGATGTTGAAGTGGCATTTACTTTTATTTTTCAAGGATGTTATTTCCTCGTAAAACTCTTCCACTTTTTCATCAGGATAGCTCTGTGTCGGAGCATATACTTGCAAAATCTGAATGCGGTACCTAGCATTGATTTTAAGTATCACGCTTGCGACCCTGTCAGAAATGCAGTTGAACTCGACTATGCGGTCCCTCCAGGCTTTGTTGACAACAAATCCAACACCGCTCGTGCGTCCTTCATCGGTTCCTTTGGAGTACAGCACATGTCCGCTTTGTAAAGTAATAATACTCTCACCTTTACGCCTTACTTCGCTGAGTCCGACAACATCCCAGTGGATATTCCGGAGCTCTTCTTGAAACTCTACAAGTTTGGCATCGCTGGACAATGTTCTTGCGTTATATGTAGCAATGGTCATCTGTTGGCAGCCTTTTCCGGGTCTCCGGGGATTTTTAGCACCCTCTGCCTTCCTTCGCTGATCGCTGCCGTGATCAGTATCAGGTTGGCCTCCGGAGAATGAGGGCCGGGTTCTAGAAGTTTTTGTTTTCATATGAAGGTTTTGGACATAACACACCACGCTGTCCAGACGGGTTGGTGTGTGGTTTTTCTGTCTGGGTGATCCTTCCCGTAGCCAAAGGTCTCTCGTTTTAAGGCGCCAGAGTTTCGCCTTGCACCCTTCTCTATTAGCTACAGATATTATGTTGCGTTATACAGCACATTATCTGCATTGCCCGGGGGACGCCACGCGGAGGCTAGAGATATATATATAAGAGGTTAATTTCATAGCTTATTATATAACGCTCATGATGGCCGAGAGGCTGAAGCGTCGGATTATAATGTCGTGGGTCACAAGTTCGAATCCTAGGTCTAGCAGATACACATTGATGAGCAAGTGGCTAGCATCCATTTCTCGTAACAACAAAATCTGTTAATATTACCTCTAGGTACTTTTGTGGAGGAGCATATAATCATGTAAGGATCAAATATGGTTAAGTAGTAGTCAGTTGCGAAGGGTGAGGGCAGGCTGTTAAGATCCGAATAGTGCACCTTAAACTTTATTAGTTTTAATTGAAGTAAGACTACAATTTACTGATGGTGTCGGTTAGTTTTTAAAAATCAATTAAACACTGCCTAAAAAATTGTGCACACTTTTTCATTCATATTTTATTTGTTTGCATTGAATGGATATGCATAATATTACACGCATATTGTTGGTTATTTTTTTTAAGTCCATTAAGCCCTGCCTAAACCAAACTATGATAGATAAAACATATTATTCTATCTATAAAATATCCAAAATGACGTATGATTTAATGGCATAACTTTAGATATTTTATATATAGGTTATTATGGTTTGGTTTAGGCAGGGTTTAATTAAATTTTAAAAAGTAACCAACACCATCAATTGTAGTCTTAGTTCAATGACGACAAATACGTATGATTGAAAAAGTTTGATCTGCACTATTTATGATGATTCTTAAAAGCCTACCTCCACCCTTCGCCACTGGTAGTAGTAGTATAAACTTAAGAAATTGAACTTAATTACAAAATTTATGGTCGTTCTATATCAACATTTCATAATTTATACTAATTATACTAATTTATACTCAACTAAATAATTGCAACTGCTCCGGTCACTAAGGAATATTTACATCATAAAATAATCCATCTTTCATAAAGCCGTGATAACCCTTTCACCGGCAAACGTACACACTCCATTGTTCGCATTTGAAGTGTCAGCTCTCCGCGCGATAAGCACATTAAAACGCTGTAAAAAAGCAACCTTCCTTTCACCACACTAAACTCCTTACTTCACAGATCGATTTGCATTGTGCCTTGTATTCTGGCGTAAACAAATTTAGTTCGTAAATTTCGCTAAGTCATACTGAAAGGGTTATATTATTTATAGCATGATCGCTGTAAATTTATTACTGAAATTAAAATTTAAAATTGACATTTTCTTTATAATCGTTATTTTTTACTGTTTTACTGTTTACTGGAAACCAGGCGGGAACAAGGGCCATTTTCCTAGCTGATTTCGGCAAAATTCATGAATTCAAGAATGATAACCTAACCTAACCTAACAAATAATACTTCAGTATATCGGTTATTTTTTTTTTCAACTGGCTTTTACTTAAGGCTATACCTCAGTTGAGGCATGGTCTAAAAAGATCGTGGCTAGGCGATACACGGATTGTGCAAATGTAAACAAAAACAAAATATTATTTGTCATATAAATCCAATATGCGTCCATTTAATGTTCTGTTTATTGATCTATTAGCAACAGTAATAATATATTCACTGACATGTTTTTTTTTTCAAGTAAATGGGTAACGTTTTTTAGTCATCTTTACACGATTTAAGAATTAATACCCCCGTCACCATCACGAAATAAATTGACGTGTTCACAGCTCGACTTTCGCTCTCCGATTGCCAGAGAGTCCAAAGTCCGTGTTGAAAATTATTTGCCGTTTCACTGAAGTACTTCATAGACTAGAACCATAAATTTAATTAAACCATAGAGAAGGGATATCCAACACGTCCAAAGAAATTGAGTAAAAACATAACATGATTTCATTGAGCTTTTGAAGCGAAAGCTCTACTAGTGTATGCCTAATTTTATTTCCTTAAACAGCTCGTTTTTCGTCGTTTTCAAATTACCCGCGAGGAAACCCGAGTGATCTCGTCATCTGACGGCCAGTCTCAGAAGTGAGAAAGGGAGAAGATGTGAATTCACCGCACTGAGGCGTGAGGCGAATTACTCACGGCCTGTCGCGAAAATGAGAGAAAGAGTCGTGATTGAATGATAATAATATGTTGTGGTTCCCTTTGATGACGGTGAAATTAAAAAATGGGACTCCTCTAAAAAGCAAATATAAAGCCGATGGTGATTTCTCCCACCACGTGTGAATGAAATCAAAAAGTAATCCTCCAAGATACTTCTGAAAATCCAGAAATCAGTGGCGCAATAAGTAATTGGCAACATTCTGTACTTGTTGCAAAAAAGTGTCAAAGTGTAAAATAAAAAAAAGAAATGCTTTTGTGATAAATATATTTTATAAATTAATAAATGTCACTTCTATCTCATACTCATCCCCTATTTATACATTGGTAGTTGAAAACTGCCCAAGGTGATATTATATTAAAATGTATAGGTTTTGAGTATAAAGTTATATAAAAACATAATAAAGTGTGTATCGTGTTATTAAAATATTTGTATAAACATTAATTCTACAAAATTAGGCGGCAAAACATAAATAAGCGCCCGGAAAACTTTGAAAATATTTTAAAGCCACATGGTGTCGCCTTTCGGAAAATTAATGAACTAATTTATCATCGGAAAAGCGTTTTGTATACTCTTTAATGGCCTACTGACCTTTGGGATTGTAGGGCGATATAAACTTTCGCCGCAATACATTTTCAAGTGTATTTTTGTACACATTTCATAGTGGAAAATAGTAGTGAAACAAATGACCGTTATTATTATTCATTAATTTATTCATTTGCCACTAAAATGGGGTTAGGTAAAACAATGGAAAAATAATTATTGTTTACGTCATTAATTTATTCGTGATGGAAAGCCATTTATTAAAAAAAATGTCGGAAATGTGTAATAAATAACTAAATTCCCATACTTATAAAATGTCTAAGAATATTAGTTGAAATTAATGAGTTATTTTTGTTGCCTGCCGAGCTTTCGAGGTCAAGTATATTATTATAGTTTACGATATCATGATCATTTATGGCACTATAACCCTTGGCGGGTCTTGGCCATCTCAGTTTCGGTTATTCAGGTGTACATAGCTCGCCATGCTGGTATTTTCTCCGGCATTCTATGCACGTGGCCGATCCAGCGCGATGTCATTTTCATACAGTGTGTACAGTTCCTCGTTAGATATACCCAAATGCTGCCTTCTTGAACATATCTAAAAAATATTTCTAATACCCTTCTCTAAAAATATATATTTACACCTCTCTTAACCTGTTTGCTAGTTTCCAATATGCATAACTAAAATCTATTCTATCATTGCTAACTTATGCGAAAAATGCACCCTTGGTACAAAAGTTAAAAATATAGTAATGGTGAATGTTGTGCAGAAAGAAATTACTAAACATAAATCAATGGATAAAAAGGCACAAATGTTCTATAAATAATCACTGAGTAAAAAGAGCTAAAGATGCTATCATTTAGCAGTGAATCGAGCCTGATTACTAATGATTACGGTATATAATTATGTTAATTCAAGAATAAAGCAACGGGTTTTGCATTTTTCATGAAATATGCAAAAATTTTCCGATTTTATGTAATACGCAATTTCATACACTCGGCGTAACACATATAAAAACAGTTCAACACAAAGATGAAAAACCTTCTATAGATGCAGCCTTAATATATCGTCTCTGTTCTGGCAGAACACACTAACTGGAGAATAATAGTAATTTGACTTTGAAGTTGTTAAAATGTTTGAAATGTTCTATCATATTTATTAAGAAGGTTTCCAGACGGTACAGTTTGAAATAAGGAACATTTTGGTATAACTAACTCAATATGTCATTTTTTCGAATTAGTGTCTTCTGCCAGAACAGTGACGATATGAAATTTACGCAAAAAAGAACCAGAGAACTTTACACTATTGTTATGACATATATTTGCCAAATTGCAGACCATATAAATAGACAATCCAAAACGACGAGTATATAAGTAGGTTGCCAATAATAATTAATAACACACTTCGGCATTATTATTTATTTGAAACACCCTGTAAAATTTGTGTATAACTGTTAGTAATAAAATCGGAATGGAAACTGAGCGCTTAATATTTTTGGAGTTAACCAACTCAACTATGCTTCCATGCACTTGCAAAATAATTTCAAATGTCATAATAGAACTAACACAATATAAGACTCCTTCTATCAGTGGCGAAGGGTGACTTTTGGAAACAGGTAGGCTGTGAAAAAAGCACACTTGTTAGATGTATTAACGGGAAATAAGAAGATAATCCGACATAACTACTGATAAATAGGTAGGTACACAAAAGCCGATGAAATTTAAAAACTCACTGATGGTATAAAATTAAGCAATTAATTTGAATTATGTATTTTCTTAAATATAAACGCAAGATACGCTCAAAACATATTGAAAATATCCGTTGTTGTGAATCTGTTCCATAACAATTTATAATTTAACCCGTAAACTAGACATTTTAAAATACTTCTATATTTAAAACACAGACTGAGATACAATATCAGATTTTAACTTACATAATTGGCTGAATAAATTGTCTTAGTCTATGAATAAACTAACTGACAAATAAAAATCACGAAATAAATTATTTATTATTTTTAACAACAATCAATATTTATATGTGATGAATCCCTAAAAACTATTTTTTTTAAATTATCTTATAAATTAATTTGAATAAATGTGCACTTACGTAAAATGTAAGCGCTCCTTAAATAGCTTACCAATTTATATGGGCCGCCGCAGACGTCTTGAAATTATGAGAAACAAACTTCATATAAAAAAAGTTTTCGATTCACGCGAACGTAATCCATACAATATGTGAAGCGAAAAGAGATGTCGCTTATTTTTTTAAACCTTCGAGACATGCCATAAATGGTGCTTATTGAAATAGTGGAAAAGAACGTAAAATTAATATGACAATTATACGATAGATGTCGTTGGGCATATTGAATTTATTATTATGTGATTATATTATTTAATATGTCAATATAAAATTAAAAAATATTTTTCTTAAGAAGGTAGGCTTTAAATAATTGCCTAGTATGGAGTCTTCGCCACTGCCTTCTATATTATATAATCGAAATTCTTTCGTTCAAATCTACTGGTAATCTAATTAAATTAAATAAATGAATTAAAATTTAAAGCCTAATTATATAAAGTACCCTCAGTCGATAGCATCGATTTAGTTGTGTATATTTAATCATCCCCACAATTTTGTATGAATTCTACCTAATACCTATTTTAGAATAATGAAAAAGTTTCAAGTATGATTCACAACTTAGTGAAAATACACACTATCAATATTTTCGTTGCAGAAGTTTACGATTATACAGAATTAGGGTACGAAACTCATTTAGCAATTAAACTTTTCACCCCTTTTCTATCATATTGCCGGAAGGAATAATCCACCTTTTTGAATTATTATTGCAAATGTGTCTAGCTGTAGTCTCTTTACAATATATTTTGTTATATTTTGATCCATAAACTGCGTTTATCCAGAATCAGGGGTTTAATATAATATTATAAACATCAGTGGGTCTATTCTATACTTATCGAACACTAAAGTGATAAATAGAATCAAACTTAGTGTAGGTTTGTATCAAAATATTAGCACTTATTGTAACAATTACACGAAGTTGGTTTTTATTGTTGCAATAAGTGCGATATTTTAACAGCACCTATCTTGCTGCTGTTAAAATATCGCACTTATTGCAACAATAAAAACCAACTTCGTGTAATTGTTACAATAAGTGCTAATATTTTGATACGAACCTACCCTAAGTTTGATAATATTTATCACTTCATCACTTTAGCGGTCTATAAGTATAGAATAGACCCACAGGTATGTATAATTGAAAAAAAAGTAATATGTGTGAATCAGTAGCAGACTTGTCCAATCCATAAAAATAAAAAAAAAACTGAGTTAGATATCTCATCGCTATAAAATATTAAATTTTTGTTCAAATATGACTAGGGAATCCAATCCCGGGATCCCGAGCTATTTTCGATACCTATGAATCCCGGGATTGATAAACATAATCCCGGGATTTCGGGATTGATTTTTTTTATCAATTTTTATGGAAAATATAACAGAAAAAATACTTTTAATACAAAATAACTACATTAGAAATAAACTGAGTTTGAATAAAGTTTGATGTGTAGGTTGCCGATTCATTTTATTTTTTCACATAGATTATTAAAAATGAGAAAGATTGGTAAAAAAACAATGCTTCGCACTTTTAACAAAGTAATTCCACCATGATATTTGATTGTTTCATATTTGGCTGACTAATTAGATTTATGAAGCGGAAAGGCCATAAGTACGCTATGATTATTTGCTTTACTATTTTAAATTTCGCTGATCTATTCATTATGTCTTTACTATCAGAGATAGCAATCTCATATTAAATTCACATTATTATTTATATTATAATATTATTTACTCCATTAAACTTGTGTATTTCCAAGATTTAACGTATACAATATTAACAATAAATGTCTTAAATAGTATAAATTATACTAGATTTATTTTTGACCGATTTTATCAATGTTATTTGTAAATATAAAAATTTTATATTAACAATGGAAAAAAATCCCAATCCCGGGACCAGTCCCGGGATCCCGGGATTGTCAAATTGTAATCCCGAAATCCCGGGATCAGAATTTTGGCTCGGGATTGGATTCCCTAAATATGACTACCACTAAAAATTATCGTCTTATGACACTACCATCTACAGTCATGTCTTGCAATCACATAAAATAAGTCATTATGGGTGCCATATTTATCCATTCCACATAAAAATAGCGGACAAGTTTGAAATTTATGAAATGCTGGAAGAAACAGATAAAGATTTTTCAACAGATAACATTAAATACAAGTGATTCATCTGATAAATTATGAGGTATTTTGCGGAAAGAATATTGAGCTTTTTTCGATGAGTCTTTAACTTTAACACTAATTATTTCAGAACTGAATACTTGTGGGTTGGACAAGTCTGGTTCTGGTCCACACATATATTCAATATAAATGAATATGAATTCTACATACCGAAATCGGTAACTCACGTAGGTCTACAACTAATTTTTATCGACTAGTGTATAACTCTTTAAATTTACATTTATATTTGAATTCAAAATTGATCTCGATTTACTTAAACCACATAATAAATGGTTTAAATAATAAATGTGGTGACGAAGTTTTAAGCGATATATATTTAAAGACCTTATTAATTAACCATCTACTTAAATAAGGGTTGAAAATATTAAGATATTCTTGTAAAACTCTGCTATAGCGTAGCTAAAGCTTGTACCGAATTTCTTGATTATTTATTAAAAAAATATCCTTCCAATTTTTAAATTAATGTTTCATTATCGATAAACTCAAAATTTCAAGGTTTTGAGTTAATAATGCTATTCGAAGGTCTTCTCTTTATAATTTAATTTAATTTAATGTGTCATAAAATCGAATTACTTTTTCTGAGATTAATCATTAATTCAATTATATAGGTACTGAAATGCCTAAGTTAATTTCTTATTAAACTGTAAAAATTCATTGTGCATTTCTGAATTCTACTAAACTAAATTTAAAAAAAAACATACATTTCCTCAAAACCGAGAAGAATTTCTTCAAAAAAATCAAACGTTATTAACTTAGAACAAAGTTGTGTGAGTTTTTTCCCTGTTAAAATATGGTATCATTATGTAAGTAAAGTGAGTTATACAATCTCTCAGATTATTTTGAATTTAAGTTTCGTGGAAATAATAATGATTGTTCTTGTGGAGATAATGCAGGTAGAAAATAAAGCATAAACAATAGGCACCGGTCCAATTAAACAATCAATAATAGGCATTATACATACGTCCACACTCCACACGAGTTCAAACTATCTAATCGCTTAATCAAGCACGTTAATTGGAATCAATAGCTAAGATTGGATTCTATATTAGGAGAAATCGAGAACAAAGCGAGATGCTGACATTGCGTTTTGAGACAGTGGACTACCAATATTGAACGTAATCAGAATAGTTAAGGAAATTGATTGAATTTGCCTGTGTACTTAAATGCAGGCTTAACTAGAATTTCGAAGTGAGAATAACATTGGTTTATAATACACCTAATAATAAATGAGTTTGATTTTCATACAATATTTTTAAGTGTTTTCTAATATTGTTTTAATATAAATAACTGCCAACTATTACCAGGTCTTCTTCCTATTTCATTTTCTCTAATATTACGTGTATTTTTCTATCTAACCCCCGTTTCAGACGGGACACCGGTGTCGCGCTCGTATATAATAAGGAAGCTTTTGTATTCGAATAAAGGGGCCTTTGTATTATGTTTATGAATGCCCAGAGCTAATGAATCAACGCATAATTTCGCGGTATAAATCAGAACATAAAACTGGCTGCGGTCATAAAAACACGTGTATCTGCGGCTTGATAATGTAGCGGCCGACGGAAAAGTGTACTGGACACGCTTTGACTCATTAGCTCGAGGCGTTCATAAACATAATACCAATACCCTTTTATTCGAATACAAAGGCCTACTTATTATATACGAGCGCGACACCGGTGTCTCGTCTGAAACGGGCCTAAAAGTTTTTGCTCTGGTGTGTCAGACACAATTATTTCACATCAACCTGATTGAGTATTTGTAGAGTGTCCTGACTTTGCCGATTGATTGTACAGTGATTAACAACACTCTATCCTTATTATAATAACCTTTCTTTAAATCTCTTAGATACTACACTAATGTGTCGATAGTCTAACCACTCGATATACTATTACCGCACTGTAAGTATCCGTCAAACTAAGAGAGTATCATTTGTTTTCATTCGAAACTCGATTAAAATAAACAATTTCTTCGATTTTTTTTAAATTATAATTTGCGTATATTATATCCAATACACTTTCTACCTATCTCACTCTTTCTCGCACATGTTCAAACGTTTTCTCCTAATACGTTACAGATTATTTAGAACAAATATCGTCGCCTTACTATCAAAACCTCGTAATTCTGTTTGTTGTTACATGTTTTAAATATATGCAAAGCTGCTTTGAACAACTATTTACGAAGGATTATTAATTTTCCACTGTAATTTACACGATAAATAGTTTTATAGTTAGGCACTTAGTTCTGAGTTCGTAGTAATAGACTACAAATTAAGTATTGATAATCTGCCAAAATGTTGAAAGTAGGGAAAAACTGACCCACCTATTTCAAGGTGATCATAGTCAACGGTGAAGAAGAGAATGATATTGTAATATATATCGCGACCCGAGAACTACAAGGTTCTAAGTGTCGATTTTTGGCCAAACTAAAGTAATAACGAGGCAGTCTTCCAAGTCACATTATCTACATACTATATCAATATGAGGTCAATATTTCTTATATTTTTTCATTAAACCCCAATACTACTGAGTTCTATGTGCACTTTACAAAATATCTGTGGTACTACAGAGTTCTATCATAATTTAAAAAGATTCGTCGTTCTACAAAGTTCTATGTGCTTTGACATTTCGTAGTTGTGAATACTAATAGAAGTTGTTAAAATGGTTTAAATTGCAATATGAAGAGTAAAATCTTGTTGTTTTGTATTTTTAATTTATTATTAAGACTTCATGCAGTGTATTTAACAATAAACCACGAGTATTTACATAAACTACTATAGCTTCGAGATACATAACCTCAAAAAAATGTTTCGTGATATTTGATATCAACAGTAAATTGTGAACTCACTAATAGATGAATTATAATATTATGAAACGTAAGTAATATTTAATTATATTATCGTTATTTTTTAAAATTTCGTTACAAACGACGTTACAGTTACATATTCACAAACCGTTAATTTCAATACCTACACAATTGATTATTTTAATAATGTGAATGTCGAACGAACATTGTACACTATATTCTTTAACCTTTTGTTATTAATAATGTTTGAATATTGAGAGTATTTTAAGGCTATTTCATTCTTTGATTGAATGTTTTAGGTTTAAAAGTCTTCCTGGAAGTGATATTAATGTTTGAGATGTTTCAAATCTCAATAGATGAGGTGAAGAAATGGTTATGTTGTATTCTAAAATCCCTATTCCTGAGAATTCCCACACTATAGAGATTTAGTATATTAATTACACAGTATCATTATGATGTTATGATGGATCTGAAAGATATGCCTCTTGCTGGCTTGAAGTTTATTCTAAAACTGAGGCGAATAATTTAATAGAAGAATTTTTACACAACATTACCTCAGCCATTAGTAACAACAATCTTGTATACACAATTACAATGAATGTATCTTATGTAGATGAAGACAACAAGCCAGTTGAAATTGAACAATAAACATTGGTCTTGTTGCATCAACATTAGTTTTTTCAACATGATTTTCATTTTAAAATGGTATTAAACAAAAATTACAAAAAAAATATTTAAGTTGTTCCGAATTTCCCATTTTCCCAACAATTTTCATACATTTTTTCCGGAAAAAATATTACATTAGATAACTTTCAAGAATTTTATTTATTTTAATATGAAAAGTGAAACTATGTGTCCTGAATCACCAGGATTTCCATACAAATTTCAGTTAGAACCTTGTAGTAAAGGCGATTTGTTTGAGTTTCAGGTGGACAAAGTTCTAACTGAATTTATGATATATAAAATTAGCCATTAAAAACTAGTTTTAACGTAGTTTTATTGATAGTTACAAGGCCATAACTTTTTTGCTGCAGTTGTTCACTTAGAACCCTGTAGTTCTCGGGTCGCGATATGTCATCTTACTATTAAAACCTCGTTATTCTGTTTGATAAGTATGTTGAGGGGAAAGAAAATGACGTAGTAAAAACAAAAATTTAAACACCTCTCTAATCCATGAATGTGATTGCACTGGTTGTAAAATACGAGGTTTTAATTCCATGTTTCACATCATGAGACTTACGAGTTTTTAAAATTTGTTGATAGATGGACAGCATACTAGTCTAGAGAACCGAGGTTTTGATATGATTTAAATGTTTTTTTTGTTTAAATTTTGTCGAACAAACTTTATTTTTCCACAATATCGGACTTACGAGGTCTTAATAGTATGGCGACGATATATATTATATGGTAATTAATACAATGTTACTTTGGAATGCAAATAGAATATTATTTTTTTACTAAATTAAACTTTACAGTTACCTGCGTCAACGCACTATGCTTTAAGAAGATCGTGTAAATGGTGATATTTTGTGAACAGTTTGTTACAAAATATTCGTTTAACTGCAGTGTGCTAAAAGCATAGCGAAATGTTTAATTCAAATAACCGCTAGGTATAAAAAATGTACGTACTGTAAAAATATGCTTAAAAAAGACAACAGACGTGAAATAAACTACGTTGAAATGTTTCATTCTGCTGAAAATAAAACGAGAAAAATTCACAACTCCAAAATAGGTGACCCAACTTTGCTGGAAGCATTTAGAGTAGGTACAGAAAAGCGGTAAAAAAGATGACGTGTCCGGGAAAATACCGGCGCACTGATAGCTCCCGTACCTATCCAGGTAAACAGATGCATACTACATAGACTATAGAGAGATAATATGTATATCGGTTTGAAATTCTGCAGATAAAATGAACATCACGAGGTGATTTTGATGCAGTATGCATTCAGATGTATTGATAATAATTCTGCATTGCATTTTGAAGCAATTTTATTGCTTTTATCTCACATAAAATTCAGCGTAAAAACTACACAGTCACAAATGCATGACCGTGTTAAGTACCTATGTATCACATTAAAATTGACAATAATCATTTAATTAGACATATTATTTACGTAACTATACCTATTATTTAAGGTGAATTGCAGTGACACTGAAGTAATTCTACTAGAGATACCTAACGATGACATAACAAACGAATAGAATATAATAATAATTTACATTTTCCAAAGTGTAAGTCAATGCTATAATATTTAAAATTAATAGTTTAAACGGTTAATTCATAAAAATGGATTTTAACGATTGAATTAATAAACAATGAATTAAAAAAAATACAATGGATATGGTTATAGTAAAACAACTTAACCAAGAAATTGCGCAGATTGAGATTTCTTCTATTGCGCACAGGGTGGAGGTTTTGTGTTAGGTAGGTACTTAACATATTTTTTACAAGAAACGGGTGTTAGCCACTTGTTAAACTTATTAGGTCCACTTTCTGACAAAAATTGAAAACAAAAATTTATTTGCCAGACCCAGGATTCGAACCTGGGTCCCACGACAATATATGCCAACGCATGCCGTTAAATGAGTACCTTGGTATCAAAGTGGGACATAAGCCATTTACAAAATTTTACAGGAGACTGACAAACATGTGTGAAAAGTGACCGTTTTTCATATAACATACCAACTTTAAACTCAAAAATCTCTATGAAAACTACCGTTTTTGATACTTTTGGTGGATTTTTTGAAAAGAGTATCACTTGCACTACCATAATCAATTAAAACATGAATTTAGTGGGAGGTGGCGTATGTCCCACTTTGATACCAAGGTACTCAAATGTAAATACAGTATAGATTATATCAGCTTATTCATAATAATGTAATTAATATAATTTGAATTGATAATCAATGATTTTTATACGAATTAAAAATATTATCAATGATTTTTTTAATTAATGAAAATAATCAATGAATTTATATCAAAACTATAAACTTTTATAAAAAATTTAATTTTTCTACAAATTTACAAATAAAAAATCAAATATGTATAACGTAAAATTTTTTGTTTTATTTTTATGGTATATAGCTTCGATAGTGTAGCTTTTAATATAAGTATTATAATTAAATTATCATAATGATTATTGTAAATATAGAAAATATACAAATATATTAATGCCAATTTTTTATATGAGGTCTTTATATGATCACTTCATAATATAAAATACATAAAACAATTTAAATTTGAATGACCACTGAATGAAAACTGAATATTGTGATATTTTTTACTCATTTGACCCGAATACATAAGTAGGTGCTATTTGGGGAAGTATGAAAATTTTTGACCTACATAGGGTTTAAGCTCAAGAGTTATCATAATATTGTAGAACCTTCAAATAGTCCTTTACAAATATCAACTGGACAAAGAACATTTTTTATCATATATATCAGGCGTGTCTGTTAGCTGTGATCAGTGCTGCCAACTGACGTTGACAAAAACATACCAGGTGATGAAAACAAGCTATATGGTAGGATTTTGTGAAAATAAAATAAAATAAAATTTTGTGAAATTAAATTTACTTATTCTACCAAGAACTAAGTGAATACCTTTACCACATACTAAGCACACATTAAATTATGTGATACCATTTAACTATAAGGCCACTAACGCTCATATTGTTTCAACGTATTAAATTATGTTGTTTTATTTCTCACGCTACTAAAATAGGTACCTACCGATTTACTTGCATTAAATATGTATCTGATAGTCAGAAATTTAATGCGCATGAAAAAAAATAAACTAAATATCTAGCGTATTTTCAGCACATTTAAAGCTGTAGGCGGGATCAAAAGATGCTACGAGTAGTAAAAACGCCACAAGCCAGATGCGATTTTTGCAAGAAAAACGCTAAATTGGCAACGCTGGCTGTGATCTACTGTCCAGTAACAAAACGGACAGTGACCTACGACACTCTTTCATTGTGATTCTAAAACTTGAAAAAACGTACTATATTTGGATATGGACAATTTTTTAACAATACACTTGTGTTTTACCATTATTGTCTTGTGGGCACTTGTAGCATTTACTGTAAAATTATTCTCATACTGTGCGAAAAGCTTACTGCGTGATGGAAAAGAGGAAACTTTACCTCAGTTTAAAGCGCAGGGATTCACATCTTCTCTATCTTTCTCTCACTTCTGTGGTAGGTCACAAGTAGGGAATCCAATCCCGAGCCAAAATTCTGATCCCGTGATTTTGGGATTACAATTTGATAATCCCGGGATCCCGGGACTGGTCCCGGGATTGGGATTTTTTTCCATTGTTAATATAAAATTTTTATATTTACTAATAACATTGATAAAATCGGTCAAAAATAAATCTAGTATAATTTATACTATTTAAGACATTTATTGTTAATATTGTATACGTTAAATCTTGGAAATACACAAGTTTAATGGAGTAAATAATATTGTAATATAAATAATAATGTGAATTTAATATGAGATTACTATTTCTGATAGCAAAGACATAATGAATAGATCAGCGAGATTTAAAATAGTAAAGCAAATAATCATGGCGTACTTATGGCCTTTCCGCTTCATAAATTTAATTAGTCAGCCAAATATGAAACTGCCGTAAAACGTATGATATCATGGTGGAATTACTTTGTTAAAAGTGCGAAGCATTGTTTTTTTACCAATCTTTCTCATTTTTAATAATCTATGTGAAAAAATAAAATGAATCGGCAACCTACACATCAAACTTCATTCAAACTCAGTGTATTTCTAATGTAGTTATTTTGTATTAAAAGTATTTTTTCTGTTATATTTTCCATAAAAATTGATAAAAAAATCAATCCCGAAATCCCGGGATTATGTTAATCAATCCCGGGATTCATAGGTATCGAAAATAGCTCGGGATCCCGGGATTGGATTCCCTAGTCACAAGTGATGCAATTCAATTCAAGTGATACGATGAAATCCAACGAGTGTTTCATGGTTAATTTGAATACTTCATATACGTTAATTAGTTAAGAAATTTAAAATAGGAAAGGTTAATCCACATAAAATCATCATACTACATTACAACTAAAAGTACTTCATGACTCAATACCTATGGACCTATAGTGCGATTGACCAAAATTCATCTCGGTATTGCCACGTTGTACGAGGGTGGGTCAATAATTCCTTAGAAAAAAGCATTAAAACAGTTTTTATTTTTGTATTTTTTTTTTATTTCTCAACATAATCTCCTTGGAGCTCAATACACTTGGTTAGACGTTTCTCAATATTTTTTAAACCGTCAGAAAAATAAGTTTTCGGAAGGTCCTCAAAATAAGCATTTGTCCGATCGATGACTTCTTCATTTGAAAAAAAACGTTGTCCACTTAGCCATTTTTTTAAGTTTGGGAAAAGGAAAAAGTCACTGGGGGCTAAATCTGGCGAATACGGTGGGTGGTCGACCAATTCGAACTTCAATTCTTCAATTTTAGCCATTGATCGTAAACATGTGTGAACACGGGCATTGTCCTGATAAAAGAGGATTTTTTTCCTGTTTAAATGAGGCCGTTTTTCTTCAATTTTGTTTTTTAGCTGGTCCAATATAGATGCATAATAATCCCCTGTTATTTTTTTTCCTTTTTCCAAATAGTCAACGAAAAAAATTTCACGTGCATCCCAAAATACAGTAGCCATAACCTTACCAGCTGATTTTACGGTTTTCGCCTTCTTTGGACATGGTTTGCCTTCGCAATCCACTGCTTTGACTGTTCTTTCGTCTCGGGAGTATAGTGGTGTATCCATGTTTCATCTACAGTCACAAAGCGACGAAAAAATTCATCCGGATTGCGTTGCATGAGCGACAACAGGGCTTTAGAGGCCACCACCCTATTGCGTTTATTGTCGACTGTGAGCAAACGCGGCACCCATCTTGCAGAAATATTTTTCATGCCCAATTTGTCATGTAAAATAGAAATGACGCTACCTTTTGAGATCCCTGTAACCTCAATTATCTCACTCAACTTTAATCTTCGGTCACTTAATACCATATCGTGGATTTTATTGATCATTTCTGGTGTAGTCACCTCTACAGGACGTCCTGAGCGTGGTTCATCCTTTGTTGATGTACGACCACGTTTAAATTCATTTAACCAGTTATAAATAGTTGCAAGTGAAGGAGCAGATATGCCGTGAACTAAATCCAACTCATTTTTTATTTCCTTTGCTGTTAACCCTTTTATATTAAAATGTTTAATAACAGCTCTAAACTCAATTTTCTCCATTTTCCATTTTTCCATTTTCCACAAGCAAAATTTTTTTTTAAATGTACGAGAAACACACAACAACCCGACTAATCTGATTGAAACTTCGCAGCATACTGAATCGGTAGTGCCGCTGCATGAAAACAAACCGCTTACAGTACTAGTCGCGCCACCTGTCGGCTTTTCTAAGGACTTATTGACCCACCCTCGTATATGCCTGTTTTATGGGAATACTGAAGTTCAGACCAGATTAAGATCATCATTTTAAATGACAAAAATTAGTTTTGATAAAAATTTTATTAAATTGACTGAATTACAAAATTAAGGCAATAATAATATAACTATAATATTATATGGAGATTAAACCTAGATGTTTAGCGGACGAACTTTAGGAAGACTGAACTTTTTGAGATGTGTCTGTATCGACGTAATCCAGTAAGCTAAGAGAATTTGTAGCTACCTACCATACACTGTAAAAAAAGCGTCAATTACATTGAGCTACTTATTGAGCTACTTTACGAGCTGCTAGTTGGCGAATTTACAGTCTGCCTGTAAAGTCGCCCAGTGTCATCATTGAACAAGCTTACAAGCAGATTGTAAACAATCGACCGAGAAAAGTTGAATGCCGGTCAGCTTTACACGCTACACGCCGGCGTGTGGGCCACTGCGCCTGCGCAGTAGAGCGCAGTAGCAACCTTCCGGTAAAAAAACGAACTACGTTCTGTCAAATAGTCGCTGGCTTGTGGCTTCTCAGCGAATGGAAAGTTTTGTGTGTCATCATCATAGTCGCAGTAGCTGAATCGCCCGCTTTTAAATTCGCCAACAAACAGCTCGTAAAGTAGCTCAGTGTAATTGACATATTGTAAGTGACATATTTTGTCCTTATTTTCTGTAATGAAAACTTTGATTTACTTCAACTACTCATAATTACTTATGGATAAGTGTAATAGAGGCGTTAGTAAAAATATTTTTTCTAGATTACACAGCAGTATAAGTATCGAAATGTCCAAAGCATTTGTGATCTGTGGGTCTATTCTATACTAAACTTATCGACCGCTATAGTGATAAAGTGATAGATATTATCAAACTTAAGGTAGGTTTGTATCAAAGTATTAGCACTTATTGTAACAATCAGAATAAGTCGGTAGTATTGTTGCAATAAGTGCTATATTTTAACAGCAGCAATGGGTCTATTCTATGCTTATCGACCGCTAAAGTGATAAAGTGAAAAATATTATCAAACTTAGGGTAGGTTTGTATCAAAATATTAGCACTTATTGTAACAATTACACGAAGCCGGTTTTTATTGTTGCAATAAGTGCTATATTTTAACAGCACCTATCTTGCTGCTGTTAAAATATCGCACTTATTGCAACAATAAAAACCGGCTTCGTGTAATTGTTACAATAAGTGCTAATATTTTGATACAAACCTACCCTAAGTTTGATACTATTTATCAATTTAGTGTTCGATAAGTAAAGAATAGACCCACAAGAGGCGCTGTTAAAATGTAACGCTTATTGCAACAATACAACCAAGGTATTGTAATTGTTACAATAAGTGCTAATACTTTGATACAAACCTACCCTAAGTTTAATAATATCTATCACTTTATCACTATAGCGGTTGATAATTACAGAATAGACCCACTGATATGATCAATCCAAGATAATAAATAATATTGCAATCTGGTCGTCAACAAAAAAAGGCACCAAGAGATAAAGAAAAAAAATAATAATTCGCAAACTATTTCCTACACTTTGTTCTAATTAATTTCTCTCCAATGGAAAAACGTTTTATTATCAAGCAAGTAAAGTGAAATGTATAAGGCCATTATAAGAGATTGATAGAGTATACAAGCCTGTAGGCAGGCGTAATTATTTGGTATTAAAATCAGTTTGAGATATTACTATGTGAATAGCCGTTATAACTTCTGTCAGCCTAATACACAGACCAGCTGGAATACAAAGGTAGCATTATTAAAACAATATAACAATCTATACTAATAATAAAATTGAAAAGTCTGTTTGTGATTTTAAAATGTTTGCTTTTTGATAAGCGTTTTTACTATTTCCATGATACCTACAAAATATATTTTTTTTTATATTTGTATTTGCTTGACTATCTGTTTATTCAGTTATAACTCACTCAATAACTTTGAGACCAATATTGATATAAATGTTCAAATAGATTACATTGTTAGTACCAATTTAGATTCAACATTTAAAGCTGACATATGAGTACTTAACTATTAAATAATTACAAGATAAAAAGAACTTTTTATATACCTACAACGTTTTTAAATTTTCTGTTGAATCATATAAACTTGACTTGACTTGACTAGCTTAAACGATCAAAAAAATTGTACTCGATAGAAATAATACTGAAATGTCATATTGATTTCCATAGTAACGCACGTATATATTAATAATTTAGTTGCTAGGACCCCAGACCCCTAGCAACCAATAATGGTGTTGAAATAACTTTTCATACAAAACAAAATTAACTGAAAATGAATTCATTTCTACTTAAAGATGGCTAAAAGTATTAAAAATTGCATTGGCATCCATCGTGTTCTGATGTATTCTAAAAGTTTCAAATATCTAGCTAGTCGGGAAGTTAGTAAACCACTGACAAGAACCACCGGACAAATAAGAATACTAGCTAAGAAAAAATAACACATTCACAATAATTAATTACAGGTAGGTAATTTTTTCAGATAGCAACGATGTAGTGGTGAGGTGAAGTGCGGATGGAAGGGAACATGTCTACAACTTACCGTTGTCGGCCACGCGTGTTTACTAGAGCTCTCACCCGAGTGTGATACTGATAGGAGGTGTATAGAGTCACTGACTGAATAGTCAGACGTGACCGCGCGTGCTTAGATTCAAATTATTGCCATTGATTAAAAAAAAAAAATTGAAACTGTTGTCTACATCAGGCTCTAATACCCCGTTTACACGTACATATATTGACTATTGACAGTAAGTATTATCGCGGCCATTATAAGAAAACGTATGGGTAAACATGTATTATCCTGCAGTTGCAAGCTTGCATGCATGAATCAAAAAAGTTAGGAAACTTCTGAATTTTCATGCGACAGTAGGAATTTTTTCGATCTGTTCCTACGCAGTAGAACGATAGTGGCGAACCTGCCGGCAAAAAACGAACAATACTCATTAACAGGTTAACAGATTTTCACTACCTGTCAAATAGTACCATAGAATAATAACATCGCGTCTAGCTTCCTCTTGAAGAATGAGAATAGAGAGACAGTCAGTAGTTTTACGTGTAAACAGTTATTGTCACGATAGTTTAAAATACGCACTATTGCTACCAGTAAATCCATGCACGTTGTACAAGCGCTATTAATTTTATTTATGGAGTCAATAATTGACATTTTTTTAGAGATTAGGAGAGTTATTTAATTTTATAAAAGTATGAGGATCGCATAAAGTATAAATACTAACGCGGTAAATATTTAAAAAAAGAATAGAATTAGAAATCTGTTCTCGAGTATCAATCAATAAATCAGTTTAAAAAAGATCATCGAACTAACTGTAATTTCGTCATCCTACCACTGCTTTTATGCGGCCATTTAGTAGTAGCCAGATGAAGTTTAGTATGCAAAGCTCTAGGCCAGTGTAATTGTTTGGTATTAAAGTCGGTTTGAGATCTTACAACCTCGATAATTTCTGATTGCCTGATACCCGATCGACCGGGGACATCGCAATTTGTTCAATGTAGCAGAAACTGTAGACGCATCGCGATATAACAGGATAGCAGAAAAACTTAATTGTGAGGAGGTGAAATAATAATAGTATTAAACTACTACATTTCTTATAAGACCAGTGGTTGTCATATTATGAATGACGATAAAAGTACTGCTATGCAGTTTTTGTTTTCTTTAATGGTTCTTACTGACAGTTCTTGTTTTAAATTAAATAAAACACAATATTAAATATCAATACCACATAGTTAAATAATAATTTTATTAATAAAACTGGTTATATGTTATATCCGCTTCAATGGAACTGAATTAACTTATACAAAATATACAATATTACAGTTATGTATATATACATACCATCATTTATCAGGTGTTCGAATTTAGAACAAAGCTCATCCCAGTATAAAAAGTATTGAATTATGTGTCAAATATTATCATGTGGCGTAACACTAACAAAATTTTAAGAAAAAAATATTTTTGAAGATGTTATATTCGTATTCTATATATCTAATATTAAATAAATCAATTACAATTTCTTTAAGGGGGGACATGCTCGTCGAAGGACAGAATTGAGTTTTTATTGTATTTTCAAACCATGATCCTGGACACTCCTTAAATGTTGTAGATAATCTATTTATATAATTTTGAAGCCTTATTATCCTTTATAGTTATTTTAAACATTTGATGACTGCATAAAGTATTTTTGTTTCATAAAATAGTATTCTTTTAAACCTCTTGCTCTAATGTTTTAGAATATAGTCATATTTCGGTACATAACTGTGCAGTGGTGTTAAGATTTTTTACGTTTATTAATTTTTAAACGCATTTATGAAACCATTAGTATAATTTATTACGAAATAATTTTTGTAAAATATTCACGATAAAAAATTATATTGATAATCTCTGTGATCCCAAATTTGACAAGAATTAGGCATTTTATTATTCAAAAAATCGGCAAGATTAACACATTTGAAGATGATTCTAAAGATATTTAATATAAGCTATGTCTTTGACCATTCAAGTGTGATAAACATCTTATAAATAATGATTGCTTTATAATAATTATTGACCTAAGAATAAGGTAGTGTTTTTTTGAAATACGCCATTTCTTTTGTCATTCCCTAGTGGTTAAGCTACAACATACGGCCGTAGCCATAAATTGACAAACTATAATTAAAGTAGGGAGTAAAATTATGTTAACGCGCGTGTTTGAACATGTACCTAGCCGATTTTTTTTTTTTTTTTTTAAACGGTACATGTTCAAACACGCGCCCAATATCATTTTACTCCCTACTTCAGTTTTAGTTTCTCAATTTATGGCTACGGCCGTATGTTGTAGCTTAACCACTGGGGAATGACAAAAGAAATGGCGTATTTCAAAAAAACACTACCTTATTCTTAGGTCAATAATTATTATAAAGCAATCATTATTCATAAGATGTTTATCACACTTGAATGGTCAAAGACATAGCTTATAATAAGTATATTTAGAATCATCTTCAAATGTGTTAATCTTGCCGATTTTTTGAATAATAAAATGCCTAATTCTTGTCAAATTTGGGATCACAGAGATTATCAATATATTTTTTTATCGTGAATATTTTACAAAAATTATCTCGTAATAAATTATACTAATGGTTTCATAAATGCGTTTAAAAATTAATAAACGTAAAAAATCTTAACACCACTGCACAGTTATGTACCGAAATATGACTATATTCTAAAACATTAGAGCGAGAGGTTTAAAAGAATACTATTTTATGTAACAAAAATACTTTATGCAGTCATCAAATGTTTAAAATAACTATAAAGGATAATAAGGCTTCAAAATGATATAAATAGATTATCTATAACGTTTAAGGAGTGTGCAGGATCATGGTTTGAAAATACAATAAAAACTCAATTTTGACCTACGACGAGCACGTGGGCCGTTAAGTAAGTACCTAAGTAAGATTACAGTATTTTTTTAACAAGTTAGATCAATTTAATTAATTCATAGAATATAATTTTATTATTATCCATATCTTAAATAAATAATATTGTTGCCCCTAAAATGTATTAATATAAGTAGCTCTAAGGTTGTATATTATGTTGTTGTCAGTTGAAACAATCCCTTTGAAGTAGACGAAACTGATACTAATTATAAATTTTAAATTATATAGCATAAGTACTACACATTGTGTTTTATTTTAATTAAATAAATGCTTAAAATAGTATTTAATCAGTTGCATGTAAATTGTAAATTTAGCCGTAATACAGTTCACCGTAACATGTCTTACCGGAACAAGGTGGCCGTTTAGCATTGAGATCAGAAAAAATATCATTATTCATGAAGAATTCTAGAAAGTAATTTTATTCACATTATTTTGATATTCTTCGGCAGTTTTGTAGTAGTTTTTGTACAATTTTTAATTTGGCCGCAACGTGCCTTTTTCTCTCATTTCACATAAAAGCCTGCACGTCCAATCAGACACGTCGGAAGCAACGATAAACGTTAAACGGTGTATCTATAATCTAATAAAGCACTTTCAGCCAACCGATGCCATGGCATGCATCCTAAACCGTGGATATCAGTGATTAGTGACGTGGAACAAACACAGGTTATTGGATTAAGGCCTTAAACCAAGGAGAGCCATAATCAATGGTTGATTGGCCTGATATTAAGGTAGTATTTTTTACGTACACAAATACAACCATGACGTGGTGTAGTCTTGGTAATATTATTTTATTCAAATATCTAAGAACTTTGTAATTTATTACTACCACGTTTTTATTAGCTCGTATTCTTATTTGTCCAGTACTATTTTTTTCTTGTGTGTCCAGTACATATTTTTTCTTGTTTATCCAAGATTTGTATTGGACGATTGAAGATTTTTAACTAACTTCCCGACTAGCTATACATTTGAAACTTTTAGAATATATCAGAACACGACGACAATGCATTCTTTTAATAATTTTAGCCATTTTTAAGCAGACTTGAATTAATTTTCAGTTAATTCTGTTTTGTATGGAAAGTTATTATTGTTGGTTGCTAAGGGGGTCCTAGCAACTAAATTATTAATATATACGTGCGTTACTATGGAAATCATGAAAATATGAAATGTCAAAATGACATTTCAGTCTTCTATATTTGTTTAGTATTTCTATCAAGTACAATAAAAAGTTTTTATTAATACATGGAATTGTCAAGTTTATATGATTCAACAGAAAATTTAAAAACGTGGTATATAAAAAGTTCTTTTTATCTTGTAATTCTTTCCAAAAAACATGTATCGGGTCTGAAAGATGTAATAATTTATTTACTTATTTTCAGCTAAATCGGACTTGAAACAAACATCATAGGGATTGCAATACTGGTATTTCAAAGCCGGTATTCAATTAATTATCGATACCGAAATACCGGTTTCAAAAATTCAAAATATCGGTATTTTCGGTATTAAGAAAGCATATACCTTCATGTTTATGGAAAATGAATTAAATGTTATTTTTTCATTACTTACAACTATATCTATTGTACATATTATATTAAATTTAGTGTACTTATAAGTTTTGTGCTGCCAAAACGTAAATATAATACGCCAACAAAGGTTAAATAATACTAAAACAAAATTCATAAAATATATATACTTCTATAATGATCGCAATAAATAAACATATTTTAAAAACGAAAATATTCATGGCAAATATTTCCAATTATAACTATTGATCCAACGTTGAATTTGAGAGAGTTTTCCTGTACCCGGACTAATAGTATTTATAAAAATTAGCAGTTCTAAAATTGTATGATTTATCTATACATATTTATAAAGGTCAACATAATAAATGTAGGTAGGCACTTCAGGTTGTTCTTTTTTCTGTAATATATTTTGACGAATACCGATATTCAATTAAAAATACCGAAATACCGGTATTGATACATTCGTTCGGTATTACAAACCCTAATAAATTATACTGGCTTTGAGGTACATAAAATATTATCACTTAAGATATCAATAAATCTGTAAATACATAATGTATTAAATTATACAATTTATAAAGTCTATTGTGTAATTTACCGTTGGTTTCTTAGGATAATATTTTTAACGCTGGTGATTTTTTCCTATAAACTGTGAATAACGCATAGTACCTACTATTTGAAAAGCTCGATAATTCACAAAGCTCATGTTTAATCGATTAAAACAAAATCGAGCGGGTAATAAAAAAGCTATTTCGTTTTTATAAAAGCTCCCCGCAAACCTGCGGCGGTGACGTCACCGTACATTATTAATCCAAACGTATTATATGGTATCGCGAAATTGACTGATATTACACAATTCCCATCACATGACTAATGAACTTATGCATAAGTCGTCAGTTCTAACTAGTCGTAACTGAGAGAATAGAATTTGTGGGTAGTAAAGTCTTGATAAAATATTTATATATATTAATATATTATAAGAGAGATTAAAGCTACAAATATTAATGTTACACACACTACTTATAATATGTATAATAATTAACATATTGTCCGACACCAAGAAATCGGTGATAACAGGGAGTTGCTGTAATCGCATACTTCTAGTGAAGTACCTGTCATGGCGGCAGCGCGTGCTATAGGCGTATTTAAATAATGTATCGGCTCTTCTTTTAGATGCTACTCCTTTTCTTCTTCGCAATAAATAAAAAAAATACTAATGATAATTCTAACATCATTCCTGATAGTTAGATATATTTTTATCATAAAAAGCTTTAAATTACGTCAATTTACAGAATTTTAGACCACGGGAGCATAAATTAAAATGATAAATTTGGAGGCGTTCCTGATTTAAAAACGGAAATGTGATTAGCTGCTCTATATGGGATTGTTAGTTCACGTTTATTATTTTGTACAACAATATTTTAACAACTCCATTTTTTTAATTAAAAATATACGTAAGTACACATACTTGAAAGTAAGCGATGGAAAAAAATAATTGGTATGTTAATAAAGATCGGAATTTTTTTTTTATTTTTTCATTGGTTTATTTTAGTCACTTCCTCAATTTATTAAATCAACATACCTATATTAAAACAATATATGAATTTTCCAGATTCGAACACGAAACCCATGATTTTCAAAGCGTTATCACTCGGCTGTCGCTGGTGAAACTATATAATATATTACAGTAAAATATAAATTTATCATACAATAACGGCTGAGTTAAAGGTTAGGTTTCGTAATATCATTATTCCTTAGGGTCGGAATATATCACTAGCAAAATAAGGTCTATACCAACCGGAAAAACACCTCTGTTGGTAGATTATCATTTTCTTATAACGCCCTTTTAGTTAACATTATGGGTTATATTTGTTTTCTTTCAGTATGTAATGCAAAAAATTTGTCCTTGTCCATTACAATTTGTTTAAATAGTAAAAAAAAAACTACAATAGGTATTATAAATGTGAACGTAAATATAATATAAAATAATGGATGTTTGGATATCGGTAAGTTTCCATTTTTATTCCAAATTTAATTTTTTACTTTAAATTAAGAATAAGTTGGTATGTTTCGGTTTCGATTTTAAATTTGTGTTCTTTTGTTTGACATTTATTGCTATCAGAGCTAATATTATTATATGGCAATATTGTAACCCTGGTTTAAATAGTTATTTTAATTGGAAAATGTAATAACAGACTTACAAACTTATCTGAAAGATCGGATGGGGAAGCCACTGTCGAAAGCTACCCAATCAAGACTCGTAACTGGACAAAATCTGACATTTAAATGAAATTTTGAAAATGGCGTCCTATGGTAGTTCGTAGTTCCATTTTTGACTATTCTACAGATAAGTTTATAGGTATGTAATATTATTTTGATAGACGGCGTGGACATTAGAGAAAAATAACATTCATAATTTGAAAATACCTCAGATATATATAAAACGAGCTACTTACAAGAAAAATATTTGAAAATATGTGAATTATTCGAGGAACAATAAAATAATTCATCTCTCAAATAATGCTTTCTTCCTAAACTAGAAAAACGTTTTACTATAACATATAGTCATTACCGACTTAAGCTCCATCAAAAGCTTCTTTGAAATACATTATAAAGCTGAAGATACTGAGGACAGTCTTTCAGTACAATTCACATTGGGTTAAGTCCAGATTGCATTAAAATCCTCTCCATCATGATTACTGAGGATAAAAAATTATACGTATTTTGATAAATGAAATGACCTCTTACAAATGGTTACGAAGATTTAAATAAATAACGGTTAAATAGTTTTTTTCTAAAACATCGTTCGCCTTGTTTAAATTGCTGTTTATCAATTGCGCGGCAGGGCTGGCGGCTTCCGATAAAAATATAATTTTCTGCCTTTCCAAGTAAAAATAACTCCTTTTTTGATCCCACAAAGAGCAACAATGTGCCCGTATATTGTGTAAATACTATCGGATGCTTCCAGGGTTGGCACAAATTAAATTCGGCTTGACGCTCAAATTTATTGTCTTTTGGATTATCCTCGCTTCGGTGGGTAAGCATAGTTAGTTATTTCAAAAAAATACCATAATATGGTAACGGTAATAGCAATGTAATTTTTTACAAATTATATCTTTTTTATCATCCTTTCCAATTTAAAATTTTTACTATAGATCAAAACCAGGTAACTACAATACCTCGGCCACATTATGAGAGGCCAAAAATACAGCATTCCCCAACTTGTCATTCAAGGAAAGATCAATGGGAAGCGTAGCAGAGGACGGCGCCGCATTTCGTGGCTTAAGAACCTCCGCGATTGGTACGAGTGCATCTCCACCGAACTGTTCCGGGTAGCAGACGACAAATATAAGATCGCCTTGATGGTGGCCGACCTCCGCTAGGGGATGGCACAATAAGAAGAAGACCATAGATTAAATAATTACAAGATAAAGAACTTTTTATATACAACGTTTTTAAATTTTCTGTTGAATCATATAAACTTGACTTGACTAGTTTAAACGATCAAAAAAAATTGTACTACTAAAAATTATGGATACCTAAATCTTTGTTTGCTATTTCACATCCTTTTTTTTTCAAAAAAAAAATGTAAGCTAAATTTAGACAAAACTTTAACATTTTACAACGTTTTTCTTAGCTCGTATTCTTATTTGTCCGGTACAAATCTAGCAATCGATTTTTAACTATCTTCCCGACTAGCTAGCCATTTAAAACTTTTAGAATATATCAGAACACTATGCCAATGCATTTTTAGCCATCTTTAAGTAGAATTGAATTCATTTTCAAATAATTCTGTTTTGTATGAAAAGTTATTTCGACACCATTATTGGTTGCTAGGGTCTGGGGTCCTAGAAACTAAATTATTAATATATACGTGCGTTACTATGGAAATCAATATGACATTTCAAAATGACATTTCAGTATTATTTCTATGAAATACAAAATTTTGATCGTTTAAGCTAGTCAAATCAAGTTTATATGATTCAACAGTAAATTTAAAAACGTTGTTTTTAAAAAGTTATTTTTATCTTGTAATTATTTTGCAGCTAACTTCCTTTGGAAACAGCGTGTATTTAGTCTTGTTCAATTTATTATCCAATAAAACATATTTTGAAAAATTTAGGGTTAAACCATTTTTCCTTTCTACAGTCAATATATTTAGGCTCTATCTAGTAGGAAAGGATTAATTCAATGTATTTCGATTTTAGCGGAATTCAACAAGTATTATAATATATTATATTATTTTACAAACAAATAAAAATAAAGAATTTCTTTTATTATTTATCGGTTAACATTATTACACGACTGAGTGAATTTATTCAATAATAAAATATTTAAAAATGAATTTGGGTTACTGGTGGTTGCCAAAAACCTAGATAATAGATATCAATGATATCATCAATATTGTACAGGGCTGTATTTATATATTGGACTAGATAGAATAAGCCCTGGGTTTATTATAACCACAAAATGACAGTTATTGCGGCAGGGTCGGAATGAGAAAATTGAAAATGGCAATCTCCCGCCACTCAAACGTTTGACAATATTCAAAATGCGATCTGCACATTTTGTAACAGCTTTGCGAAACATGCATTAAATAACATTTAAAGCAAAATGCAGTTAGAAGAGATTGCAGAAAATATTTTATTAATGCAAATATCACAAAAAGGTGATTAAAAATTTTATAATTTTTATTTTTAGCTAAAAGTTGTAGATTCAAAAAATATATGTTTACACATATATTTTAAAATATATTATCTGTATTCGTACTGTAAACCTATATAATAGTATCGTTATCTCACGAAGGCTCATTTACGCATATTACACTTATAGATACAATACACTTATTATGAATCAATTATTTTGTATGATGTAGTACTCGAACTGAGGTGTTAGTAGTGTTGCCAACTTTTATCGACAAAAATTTGCGACAGGTTAAAAAAAATATTTGACCGACAAAAATGATAGACTTTTTGAAAATTAAAAAAAAACTGCAGCTACTTTGTACAATTGACTATTTTTAGGTATAGTCCAGAAAATTCGACGGTGATATTTGAAAAAATCCGGTAGAGAAATATGTCATATTTTTTGTTGACGGAAAATGGACAATAATTATCAAATTATTTATTTTAAAAAATTGTCACGGTGGAGATCAGGAGAATTATTTTGTAGCAACATTAAAAAACTCATGGTGACTTTTATTATCAAAAAATCGAACTTTTTTTTTAAGTTTAAAGTTGGTTGCAATATAAAAAATACCATAGATTTAAGGCTACAAAATATTATTATCATACATACTAGATGCAATTTTCTCAAGCGAAAAGCTACAAAAATTCTAGATTTGGCAACAATAGCAGTTAGTTTTTAATTAGTTTTTAATTACAAAGTTAGTCAGCTATACAACACTCAGATAACTGTTATATATTATATACTGGTTGGGCCAATTATGGCGGCCCTAATACAATATAAATGTCTTACCCACCTAACCTCATTATACTTGCCAGATCTACTATTAACAGGCAGTTATTCTGCAACCGTGTGAGTGTAAACACCTATAACCTGTAAAATATTAAGATTTTATTTATGTGCACTGGTTGATAATCAAAATTGCCACGCACAGAATAGCACACGCGAGTGAGCGAGAATCAGACCACGGAGCCAGCCTCATTATTATTAAAGTTCAGTGCCTGGTATCCTTGCTATAAACACCCTGCATCAAGCATCCGAATCATTCCGTCATATTACAGTCCACTAAAAAGTGCCGCCATGTACATACCTACTATCAATTTATTGAACTCAGGGTAACTTAGTGATGAATTTAAAATATTTAATATAGTATAATCTCTTTTATTTTGTTAACTGTCAATTCATGGTGGAACTGCAGTGTATTGTTGTTTTTATTTAATAAAACGCAATTTTTTTGTAGTACTTATTCCTAATAACTAATCACTAATGACTAATCATAATTATTTTTTGATATTAATGTTATTGTAAGTGTTTTGTTTCATATTTTGTGGTTTGTTAATATTTAAAATAATTTGTTTAATGCCCCTGATGTAGTATGAAATATTAACGTCCAACCTCATTAATTTTAAATTAATCTGTTATTGGGAAGGTATTATTATTTGGATAATTATTTATGTACCTATTGTTGTATTATTTCTGTCGCTTTGGATTTTGTTGGATAAATATTGTTTTAAAAAAATGTATTCAGTTGAAAATGTCCCTCTGAGGCGGACGAAACCGGTCCTAATCTATTGATTAAAAGTGTAACAAGAACTACAAAAAAAATGCGTTTTATTAAATAAAAACAACAATATAGTATAATCGTTGAAGCTATTAGAAAGAAACAGGTATATTTTGCAGATAGAATTGCTCTAACGAAAAAATTATTCTTATTCAAAATTTTTGGTCACAATTCACAGAATATAAAAAAAACGCGGCAATAGCTTATTATTATATTGTTTCTTTGCGTTTTTATTATACGTCGAGTCGGAGATGGTAAGTATATATATGTAAATTCAACCGTTTTGTTATATTACTCGTATATTCATATGACAAGATATGACTCGTTTCATATTGTCAGTACAAAGCATCGCGGATTTACAAAACAAAGCAAAGTTTGTGGTTGGAATATTTTCAGGTTATATTTTAATGTATATATATGTGATATTATAATGTCAAAATATTCAAATGAACAATTTTGAATAATGCGTCTTTTCATCATACTGTAAATTAATATTTCGTTTGTCAGTGTAATGTGATAAGATAGTAATATATAAATTTACATGTAAATCGTTTTTGTAGATAGGCACATTTTTTAAAAATGATTATCTATCACAAATTTATGGATATTAACCTTTAATAAAAGTATTTATATATATGTACGGCATGTGTTTGATTTACAAAGTAATTATTATCAATTAATAATTATAATAATTATTAACTCTCTATTTACTGGTTAAATAAATGATTTCTACCTTTACACAAACATTGTCAGTTGCCGAAATCTCCATAACAACTATGAGGTCACCTCATGCATACCGCGCTAGATTGGTAACCGCATGCCTCAATGAACGTTTTTTTTAATTTTCACTGTGGATTTTCTATTAAATGATTATCTATAGTCTACAGGTTGGGTTATGTTCAAAATATTATCTATGGATGCAATATCGCAAGTAATTTTAACGTACACGTAGAAACTGTTAAAAGAAATTAAAATTAGCTTGAATAGTGAATAATAATTCAAAATACTAATAATACATTAAAGTTTGCACTCTCCGCCATTGAATTTATAGAGATAGTGATCATTTAAAATATTTTTCGGAATGAAGAAACTATAGACTAAATTTATCACCGTACCGGCATGATGTGACAGTACGTGACGTGATCGTAATGTATTTGTGCCTTAATTGTATTCAAATGAAGTTGCAGTGCAAAGTCACATATAGCTAACTGCATGGTGTACATAGGTCCCTTTTTGCCTACATATTATATAGAAAAGGTTTTTTTCAATATCGTTGAATCCCTCAAAATATTATTTTTTGTTTGCATATAGAGTTTATTCATCGATAGCAGTTGGTGTAAACGTCACAAATTGACTGTATTACACAATAAATTCAAAATACATATTCTTAAGTATATTTACAGTAGAAAAGAAAACGTGTTCATACCAACGCTGTGTGTGGTAGTGATATAAAAAAACCTATGCGAAAAATAAAATTCAATTCCAACAGGAAGGCAATATTCTTTTCTCGGGATAATGGTATTATTGTACTGGCAATACGTTCGCGACGAAAAACGAGCGGGGAATTCGCGAATCGGATACGCAAGTGCGGGGAATATGTATTATTTATATGCCGTAACCGCAGTTAGGGGTTAAGAGGGTAGCAAATCGGTAAAGCACAGTGTATTAAGCAGAATGAAATAAGTTGGCTTTTAAAGTTTAATATAATCAAATAAAGTGGCAACACTCAATGAAATTTAAGATGTTTCTAGCGTATTGTATTACTATTGTCAAACATTGTTCTTCGTATCAATTCTTTATAATTACATAATTAATGGCTTAGCATTAATGACATCGCGGTTACTTTGAAATATCTAATAAATGGATATAATATACACGTTGTAATGTGATATATTATACAGTTGTTTTGAAATATCTAATAAATGAGTATTATATCATTCATTGGGGTTAATATGCTAGACCTGATCCTTTCTTCTTACCTATCCTCGAATTCCTTATTTATGAATGATATCTAGAAAGCGTACGTGTTGCAAGCGTATTAATTGCTTATCCGTTGTTAACTACCGAGAGACTCAAAACGCATATGCTTGACCTTTGTTGCGCTAAATCTGTTACGGTTTGAGTGAACGTCGCGTCTATATCATCCATAAAAAATGTATCGTCCGTTTACCAGTACGTGACTGCATGAACACCGAACCGGCTCAGCGAGCGCCAGCTGTCTCAACATAAAGGTCAGTGTCAAGCATCCTGTGTAACCCCCCCCCCCCCTAAATCTGTAATCGACCAATCAACCATCATCCTTAAATTATCGTCTACTACTAAAAGCTCCACCAATCATATTATGAAGAAGTAGTGATCTTTCTTTAAATGAGTTTTAGCCGGTTTCATACGTGAATATGAAAGAAGAAGAAGATTATAATACCATTCATATTTGACAAATAGAGCAATTATTATGTATGCACTATTAAGGCGTGCGAATCCAATTAAATAATATCTTGCTGAAAAAAAAAACGCTTGCATTCTAACGGTGCTGCTTTACGGTAGCGAATCATGGCACCTTACGAAGGTTCAGAGCAACCGTATACTGAGCTTCGAAAACAGATGTTTGCGACGAATACTGGGTGTGCGGTGGTATGGCTTTAGGAGCAACGAGGAGATAAGAGAACGCACCAAGCAGCCTCTCATCACGCTGAAAGTGAAGAGGCGACGTTGGACCTGGCTCGGCCACGTGCTGCGGATGCCAGAAGAGAACTTCAATCTGGCTTGCCTGTTCTTCAAGCGGACCAGATTCCGGCGTCCTGGAAGGCCGCTAAATACAATCTATAGAGTGTATACGGCGGAGTTACGGAATGCTGGTTTGACCTAGAACGAAGCAAGAAGACTGCCGAGCGACAGGGATTCTTGTAGGCGCCGCGTGTTGTCCATATGCTCCAGTTAAGGGGCGGATATGGCAAAAGAAGCAGAAGAAGAAAAAAACAGTTTATATATTTTTACAGATCAAGACAGTGTACAATTTACAATAACTACTCTATAAATTTGTTAGTGCTCTTGACTGACTCTGTGATAGCACGACTTCATATATTTTAGGCTCGCTCGCTTTTTCAGAATTATGGAAATAGAAAAATGTTTGTTACACTTCTTATAACACTTCTTCTTTGGACATTATAAAAGGTACAATGGCCCCACATCCTGAAGCGGGCCCCAAGGCTAGGATATTTGTCCCCCCCCCTTACCTATCGCAAAGGTTAAAGGCAATGTGACGCTCTATAGTAACGTTTTCCAAATGACGTTCACGGTAAAATTAAGGGTGTTTAGTGTATTTTTAATAAGTACTTACATCCACTTAAATTATGGAGTTATCAAGTAACGACACAATTAAAAATTACATTACACAATCACATATTTATTATTATTTTACTATTAGCGCAAATTTGTCGTGTGTGCTTAACTCACTTATTTGGTCGACTCGCCACGCCGGGCCCCCCATGAGCCTGGGCCCCCAGGCTAGAGCCCTGTCAGCCCCCCCCCCATTGCGGGGGCCATGATAGGTACCGTATAAATTAAAGTATAAATTTAGTGACTGTACACACATAAATTATTACTCGTGTATATACTTACTCATTTTTATAACAGTTAATAAAAAAAACTGAAGTACCTAGATGTCTGTCATTTAGAAATAATTACTACATTACCAGATTTTTAACTATTTCTATAATGTCTAATGGTAAAATATAGTTTTTATTGTAATTTATTAGAATTCCGTCTTCTTCTAGTATACCAAAAAAATATTTTTCCAACAAAATTTTAAAGATAAAAATCAATTTAAAAGTTTCAATAGCAGAATTTACAGCTGATATAAAATGTAAAAAACGTTAGCATCGTTGATGTACTTTTCGAGATAATTTACATTCAACAATTCGTTATCTCAGGGTAAACTGACGGTCTCTTACATTAAACAAAAAATAATATTATATAAAGTGATTCACGTAAATATAAACTCAAGAAACCGATAATGTTGTATAAAAACCACTTGAAGTGAGGTAGACCGCTTTATATGATAAGTTTTCGCACTATGTCGTATATGTATAATATATAAGGTTTGATATATTTGCAATTTATGTTATATTAAAGTTATTCTAGATGTGCTTTAAAATGACTTTTATAGATCGATATGAAAAAATATTAAAGTGCTTGAAAGATTTTAATAAAATAACACATTAGATACAGGTATATCTTACCTTTATTAGCCGTAGGTATTTAGCCATGATAGTAAATTATACAAATTATTATGTATATAAACAATTTATAATAATAATACAATTTAAGCTTCTCTGTGTGTTTGGTTACGACTCAAAATTGGTTGGACCAATATTAACAAAAAAAATGTACAATATTAGGTAAATCGTGGATAGAGAGGAACGTGTCCAGAAATCGATAGAAATAATAGAATATATTTCTTCACTGTATATATGTATACGTGTTATATCGCTATTGTTTAAAAATAACTAATGTACAATTTGGAGAATTTCTGACACCATCTATCTATACATCAATGGCAATGAAACAACGTGAATTAAAATAATAATAAAAAAAACATTAAAAAATACGTAAATAAACAACTTGGTTGGTTAATGGTTATAGTAGTTAGTAAAATATGTCCGTTGGAACTTCATTCGATCGGAAACTTTAAGTGCTGTTCTTATTATGACGTGTTTCTAATAATTTTCAAAATAGTTTCCAAAATATGTACAACATGCTTGTTGCTACAAAAAATCTGTTTTCATAGTAATTATTTACGTAGCTAATTTATTGTAAAATTTCTTATTCAGAAAATATTCATAATTTAAAAAAATCTTCATGAATAGTTCGGTCTAACATGGTTAGTGTAGTAATATAGAAACATACATATGCACAATGGTAATTAATGTAGTACGACAAAAATATGAGTGTAAATGTATAAATACTACTATCTAAATGTTTCATAATAAAGTGAATTAAACCAACTTCCCATGCAAAATTATGAACATACATATTATCAACAGTATTAAACGAGTTCAAGAATGTTTTAATTAGGTTTACAGTAGAATAAATTTACCTTCAAGTTGCAGTTTGTTCTGTATAATGTATTAAACAGGAGCTTTTAGGAAAAGCTCGGCAAAATTTAAGCTTCGCTTTGCTCACATATCTGTTAATACTGGCGTTAAGCCTAGGCGTCAAAGTTAGTTGTGAAAGAATATGTAATGTGTTTTATTGTGCATTTCATGACTTAATAACGGAAGTAGATGATAATAAAGTTATACAAATGCTTGGACCATATCGGGAGAATCGTATGTGAAAAAAAATCTGTATTACAGTATTTATCATTCAGTCCCTTGTAAGAAAAATCCTAACACAAGAATCAAAAGTAATCTTTAAAGCTCAGAGGTCTCACTATTTAATTGTACATTTTTTGAAAATATTTTTGGGGATCGATGAGGGAGAAGGTGGTGAGGTGCTACAAGCAGCGGATGTGTAGATTGGCTTAAATGTTTATTGTCTTGAGAGTACAGAGAATTACAATAGTCGGAGTAAAAACTAACGGTGTAGAATGTAGAGTGATTGTGGTGAGCTCGTGCTCAGACCAAGCCGCGATCTGGTAGCGACTACTGATCTACTGTTAAACAGGTGACTGTGTCGACTAACGGACTCGAGTGGATTAGTAAAGAGTTTTGGATCGTCCTTGCTATTAATTATACAAATGAAATTAATGCATTACAAGAGCCATTGTCGCAATTAAATAATTCATAATTGACACTGTTGATCTAGGTTATGATTGAGGAAATGCTGACAATCGCTTCCGCTACTCTGATTTGTTTTGACAACAAAACATAAATATCTAAGTGTGTCACCTTTGTAAGCTGAGTGAAAAAAATATGACGCCCGACGGGACTTGAACCTGTACCCACTTTAGTCGCACCAATGTCCAACTGTAATGAGAACGTCAAATAAAACTATCCAGAGTTTTGTGATATCTAAACGAGAGATAACAAGTTCTCCTGCTGGAAAAGAGATACATAATATAATAAATAAAAACATACAAAGTATTTTTTTTAATATTGCCTAAGTCTAAGACATTGTCCACCCTAGTTGGATAAATAATTCGGCAAAGAAGTAACAGTGTCCGAAAATTATTACTGTACTGTACTGTACCAAAATGAAATGTCAACAGCACCGAGTAATGTATCCAGTTTACGCAATTTAAATTAGACCATCGCATTTAACCGAGAATATATATCTGTTTCACTAAATTCGTACCACAAGGAATAGATAAACTACGATTCACAAAATGATTCCACCATTTGTTGAGAAAAATATTTTTTATCAGGCATATTTGCTATGATTATTTTACTTTGAAGAAATAATTAAATTTGGTGTGTATTTTAGTACAATTGCCATTTTTTATATTAATTATTAATTAATTTAAACGTTTCAAAATTGCATATAAGTGACGGAGTTATAAGAATGATTGTGTGAAATGGTCTGTATACTGCAGAACAAATTATTTGCTTCGACTAATTAGAAACGGTGTAATTTCTCTGCATGGAGAACACTACATTTGGAAGTAAATTAGTTCCCCCGTTCCCTCTACAAACTCTATAATAAGTGACACTGAGCATTCAAATAATCCAGTAAGCCTGGTGCTTTGTGTGTGAGAGTGTTTTGTTATTTCATTACGCCTGCCGAGAAATTAATAAACCGGGGGGCAAGATTACTCCACCCAAAAATTAAGACATTTGGCCCAATTGTATATTTGGATGGCCAAAGCAATCTCACAATAAAATTAATTATTAACAATATTATAAAAGCTTAAATAAAGGTAGGTATCTATCAAATATTGGTAAAATTCAATTCGATGAGCTTTTGGGCCATGTTATAAAAATCTGTGGCGAAAATAGGTACTATATTTTTTATATTATATAATTTAGTGAAATATTTGTTGCTGCTTTATGTTTAAATTTACAATTATTTATTTACTATCGACCGAAGGTACCTACTTGGATATTGAATTTCAATTCTAATGGATTTAAGTTTTGTACTATTTCATTTAAGTACCACATTAATTAAGTATCCAGTTAAATGGAATAGTACAAAAGTTAAATCCATTAGAGTTTACATTTATTTATTCGCAGTTTATAATTTAATACTTTTCGATATTGAAGCCACAATTTATAAAATAATCCTGAACGGGTTTCAGCTAAATCATTACTTTTGATGAAATAATTCATCTACGAAAATAGTTGTTCGCAGTCATATGTCTACACAAAGATAGTGAAAACAGCGTTTGTACAATGCTTTTCTTAGCTCGTATTCTGATTTTTCTGGTGGTTCTTTGCCCGGTACAAATCTTGCAATCGATTTTTAACTAACTTCCCGACTAGCTAGACATTTGAAACTTTTAGAATAAATCAGAACACGATGCCAATGCATGTTTTTAATCCTTTTATCAATATTTAGTAGAATTGAATTCATTTTCAGTTAATTCTGTTTTGTATGAAAACTTATTTCGACACCATTATTGGTTGCTAGGGGTCTGGGGTCCTAGCAACTAAATTATTAACATATACGTGCGTTACTATGGAAATCAATATGACATGTCAAGTACATTTTTTTTGATCGTTTAAGCTAGTCAAGTCAAGTTTATATGGTTCAACAGAAAATTTAAAAACGTTGTATATAAAAAGTTCTTTTTATCTTGTAATTATTTTCATTGAATTTAACATAGGTATCTAATAATAGATTTCACGGTTTAATTAATGTACATTTTGCATTATTACTTTTTATTCATAGTAGATTTTAGATAAATTAAGTAGGGAACTATAAAAACTAAATAAAACAATGCATACTAAATCCTTGAGTTCAATGTATATTATTATCTAAGAAATACTAAACTATTTTTAAATTGTGACTATTTTATTAATGTTATGAGCGCGATGCAAAAAAACTATCTGGATTAATTACTATTATTAACTAACTCGAGATAATTAGGCATATCATGACCGTATTTTAAATGGTTTCGTTTTGGGCCACTGCCCTTTTTTTGCAGATTTACTACCTTCTATATGACGTATTATTATGTATGCATACTATAAGCGACGCAATCTAAGTTGCCGATATTGACTTCCTAAAGATAGGCGCATATCTTAGAGAATTACGATCTTAAGCATGGCTCTGCATTGCACTCTATAAGCAGAAGGACTTACATAACATAGGCAAGATCAATTCAATCTTCTGATTATAATTATATAAGTGGTTTAATAATAAGCTATAATATTATAATGTCAATATGTTTTTTTTAAATAACCATGTGGACATTACATCCGCTCAATCTTTGTAAGACTCGTCGCCAAATCACGCTTTAATAGGACTCCACGATTGCCTGCATCCTTCGTTTTAAATGAATTCATAAAATTCTATAAAAATAACAAAAATATTTCACTTCATCGTCGAAAGTGCTGAATAAGTAGACGTTTTAACTGTGGAGTATGCAAATTAAGAAAAATAACCTCAAAAGGTGAAAGTAAACAAAGCGAAATTGCAACATAGTCGAGAGTTTAAAGTGAAATTTACGATTGTTGGCGTTAGTAAACAGATATTTTGATACACAGAGGAGCTTTTGCGAGGCTAACGAGAATATAGCTTCGCTTTATTGTATGGATTGTTAAATAACTATTACTCTGGAGCATGAAAATTTTCTTTTCTTTTTCTTATAAAGTTTTGTAGAAAGAATATTATTTATAATGGTTGCTATGTAATACATATTAACTATTATTGAGATATATAATATTGATATGAACATAAAATGACATTTATACTGTTTAATAAAAACTTAATTGGAAGTTAAAAAAAATATGATAAATTATAACGAAAAGCTTTAAATTTTTAGGTTCTCATACCTAAATACGATTATAAACTCAGAATAATTAAAATAGAAATTGATAACTTTAATAATATTAATACTATCGACCGGGTACATGATGGAATTTGAAATTAAATTCTAATGGATTTAAGTTTATGTACATTCCATTTGAGTCATTTTTCGCTACCTGTGTATATTTATATTATATTTGTGTATTTGGGTACCTATGTGTGTGATTTTTTTTATTGGTTTATAGTATTTCTTACCAAATATGGATTATTAATACCTATTGTTATTTATTATTAGTATGATCGTGTATCATTAGTATGATTATAAGGACGCCCACGGTGGCCGCGCGGCTTAATCGTTGGCCTATCTATAGCGTCGTGGGTCCCAGGTTCGAATCCTGGATCTGGCAAGTACACATACTGTTTTTCAATTTGTGTATGAGTCAGAGTATGGAAGTGGCTGACATCCATTTCTCGTAAAAGCAAAAATCTGTTAATACAAACCTCCACTCTGTGGACTCCACACTATGGAGGCCCATATGATCCTAGTAGGATCGGACATGGTTTAGAAAAAAAAATGATTATTAGGAACGGACATGGTTGAAAAAAATATATATTATTAATATTTCTCACTAGTAAACTCCATTAAATTCCGATTACATCTATCGATTGTGTTATTAGTGAGTAGTTATCTAATGATCTAATGTAGGGTTTTTGACGTTTTATAAGCAAAGCGAATGTATTAATAGTAATTAGGTAGGATGTTTTATAAACACTTCAACTATTCATAATTGGTTTGTAATATTTTTTAGTGTGAGCCTTGAAATGACAGGCAGGTGTTAAAGTTTTTACTTACTTTATTGTATTAATTTATTATATTTAAGTTAGAATTAACAGTATTCGTTGTCAGTGTATATTTACCATTGGTGAGTGCCTGAAAATGTCAAAAGGTAAAATCCGAGTCGCAAAAAAACTACACAAATAGAATATTTAGTACAAAACTTAAATCCATTATAATTTTAATTATGTTACATTTTAATTGTAAATAAATCGTTGAATGTGCGTTCTAAAGTATTATAATGATAAACGGTTGAAATTTTGTATTAAATTAGAATTTATCTAAATAATAGATATTACCTATGTACCTACCTAATAGTGTGTTGATTCAAGAATATTGAAGATATTAAAAAAAAGTGAATTACCATGGTAGCATAATATGGGCTTTCACAGGGTGGCGGTTATATAAACAGAATTGGTTTACGATGAATATGTAGTTTCGTTGCCCCAAAAAACAAAAGCACTTGTGCAAAAATATAATTTTGAGGAAGACGCAGTTTTCGAGTGAAAAAAGTCGTGTGGAGGTTATTTCGTAATATTATCAGTCAAACATTGAAATGCACTTTTTATTTATTTGTCATATCTTGTGATGATTCTCATTGCATATTATAAATACTAAGTTTTTCTTATATTATTTTTGTAACCACTGCACATATATTGGCAAAATCATGTACATGTTACATTTTTATTATACGTTAATTGGAGATTAGTTTACAAATACACACATGACCTTTATTATCTTTTGTAAATTGTGATATCATGGATTTAGCTCCACAAATGCCATTTTGCCTATAACGTAAAGAAAAAAATACGAACAAAAGTACATTCACAACTCAAAATCGTAAAAATGACACAAGTGGCTTTTTGGTTTTGGAGCGACGACGGTTTGTTGGCCTATTAAAAACATTTTAATTTTGGTGGTTTCTATGACAACAAGGCGATTGTTTAACTATAAACAGAAAATTCTAAAAAGTTAGTAGGTAGATATTACCTTGACACAAGGCTTGTGTATAATATGATTTCAAGTCCAATTTTCAACAGGCTTTTTTTACTGGCCTTATTTCTGTAACCAAAACAAATGGGTGTAGATTTATCTGTACAGCTTTGAAGATAATATTGTTTAATGTATTTTAGGTGTAGAAAAACGGAAGGTATATTAATGATATTGCTGTAGTCACGTATTCTTTTTATTTAGCAAAAAGTCGTGCAGTTAAGGGTTAATGTTGCACTGTGGTATAAAAACGGAAGAGTAAAAGGGAGATAGAGCTGTGATGATACATTATATATTTATCTTTGCTTAACGTTTAGCTGGCTAGAATAATGTTGCCATACCAAATGGGAGGTTTTCACATGTTATGCGCCGTCTTATGTAATAAGGTAGAGTATCATATTATATAATTAAAATCGCAAGATAAACACTCAAATTTATGTTTATTTACCGCATATTAAAAATAATTATAAGGTCTCAATTACAAATTTAAATATTCAAGAGGAAAAAAGGAAAGGGTTTTGAAATTAAAATGAGAATTTTTACTATTTTTGGAAATTAATACTATCATCAACCGAAGGTATTTAATGAAATTTAAAATATTATAAGTATCGTTTAAGTTTAGTAGTAGGTATTCCATTTGAGTTTTTGCATAAAAAAACAACCCGAAAGTACGTATTCTTAACTAGGGAATCCAATCCCGAGCCAAAATTCTGATCCCGGGATTTCGGGATTACAATCTGACAATCCCGGGATCCCGGGACTGGTCCCGGGATTGGCATTTTTTTGCATTTTTTATATCAAAATTTTATATTTACAAATAACATTGATAAAATCGGTCAAAAATAAATCTAGTATAATTTATACTATAAATCTAGTATAATAAATCTAGTGACATTTATTGTTAATATTGTATACGTTCAATCTTGGAAATACACAAGTTTAACGGAGTAAATAATATTGTAATATAGATAATAATGTGAATTTAATGGGAGATTGGTGTTTTTGATAGTAAAGACTTAATGAATGGATTAGCGAGATTTAAAATAGTTTAGCAAATAATCATGGCGTACTTATGGCCTTTCCGCTTCATAAATCTAATTAGTCAGCCAAATCTGAAACTGCCGTAAAGCGTATGATATCATGGTGGAATAACTTTGTTAATAGTGCGAAGCATTGTTTTTTTCCAATCTTTCAATTTTTAATAATTTATGTGAAAAAATAAAATGAATCGGCAATGGGCAATGGGTATAAATCAAACTTCATTCAAACTCAGTTTATTTCTAATGTAGTTATTTTTTATTAAAAGTATTTTTTCTGTTATATTTTCGCTTTTAGTTTATTTTCCATAAAAATGGATAAAAAAAATCAATCCCGAAATCCCGGGATTATGTTTATCAATCCCGGGATTCGGGATCCCGGGATTGGAATCCCTATTCTTAACTAATATACCTTCAAATGGGTTTAAGTTTTGTACTATTCCATTTGAGTCGTTTTGTGGGACCCGGGTTTCGCCTTTCGGCATCCTCAGACACAATGTGCACTCACCAAAAGGTAAATACAAACTGACAACAAATATACTTACTTAATTCTAACATTTATAATAAATTAATACAATAAAGCATGTAGAAATTTTATCACCTACCTATTAAGTCAAGTATCACAATGAAAAATATAAGAAACAAACTATGAATAAAAATTATAATGGATTTAAGTTATGAACTATTCCATTTGAGTCGTTTTTGGCGACCCAGGTTTCGGCTTTCGGCATCTTCAGCCACTGTGTATACTCACCAAAAGGCAAATAAATACTGACCACTGCACCACCAGGCAAATAAACACTGTGCCAAAAACGACTCAAATGGAATAGTGCATAACTTAAATCCATTAGAATTTAAATTCAAATTCCATCAAGTACATAGGTACCATTGGTCGATAGTATTAATATTAAAATAATGAATAGTTGAAGTATTTGTAAAAAACCCCTATCACTTAATAATACAATCAGTATTGACGATTTTACACCTCTTGATTGAAGTAATAGAATGTAGTGTAATTGAGTATTATCTAATGATCTATTATTAGAGTTTTTACGATGTATACTCCTATTGATTGTATACACATACATGTACACTTCAACTAAAAATCTGTTAATACAAACCTCCACTCCGTGGGCCTCCATATTATGATTTTAATAGGATCGAACATGGTCAAAAAAGAATATAAATATAAATTAATTAAGTTAATTAAAATATTATTATTTACCATTAAATATTTTAAATATAATGATAGGTAATCGATATTATTTTATCTTACGTTGTTTGAAGTTCCTCGTCAATGTCAGCATCAAAACAAAAACAGGGGACGAACTTACAGCAGCTGACAACACCGTTTGCACCGACAACAGCCCCAGACTTTGTCGTTTTAGTAAATTGTTGGCTATTTGGAAGCCTCATTCTCATTATGGATACACAGCAGTGCGATGCGAAAAATACAGCCCGACTAAATTAACCACCAGACGAGGTTGGGGGGGTAATTTATAGATGTATCTTCATAAGCTGGTAGTCTAGTTGAGATTCGACTTACGGCTATACCTCAGCTGAGGCATGGTCTAAAAAGATCGTGACTAGGCGATGCGCGGAATGCGGGTCGCGGGTGCAAATGACGGAAGCCGAACGAAATATAATTTGTCATAAAAGTTCAACATGCGTCCTTTTATGTTATGTTTATTATTATATTCGTAATAATAATAGTATATTCATTGACATGTTTTCTTTTTTAAGTTCAAACGAGTTTTTTAGACATCTTTTACACAATTTAAGAATATTTTCATCTGACACCATGACAAAACGAATCGACGTGCAGACGCTTCGACTATCACTCTCTGAATGACAACGCGGCCGTAATTTCATTATTCATACAGTTGAAAATTATTTCCCGTTTCACTTATGTACGCTCTTAATATATGGACATCGTCGACATCATCATGTTGTCGTCTGAGGCAGGAAACTGAAATTCAGGCGTGTGCAGTAGAGTGACAGAAGAAATATTTTAAGATATTTTAAAAAATCTTGAAAATATATGGTACCGGACAGGATTCGAATCTGCATCCATGGGATTTCACCCAATTAGCTTTACTAATTTAGCCAGCCTAATTATGACGAAATTAACTAATAGTCATGAAATTGAAGCACTTCTCAATGAAAACAAGAAAGCATATAATAGTTTCTAATATAATAGGTCTGGCATGGCGGTAGGCGCAAGAGTTGGTGATAGACCGAGGGAAGTGGCGCAAACTTGTGCTTGCTCTATGCCCCAATACTGAGGCGTTACAGGGTGTAACAAAAATAAGGGAATTTAATGCATTGAAACAGGCACTTGAAACATACATGCGGTGGTCAGTAAAAGTTTGTACACAAAAAGATTTGCAGTCAACTCTTCATTATAATGCTTTGCATCTCATGGACCACTCAGGAACCAAGATAGTTCCAGCCAAATCCTTAATGGAGAACACAAGCAAACTGAATGGAAATATGTTTTGGTGGTGTCAATATGAGATGTGATAGATGTCGTCAAACTAAATAACCATTGGGCCACTCTAAAACTTCCGGATAGGTGACAAAGTTTGGCGAACATACTAGCCGAAAATAATGGATAGAATTATGAACACACCTTTATTCAGCATTGAATATACCCAGGGTGATAATGATTATGACAACTGATGTAAATAATGTTAATATAAAAGGTATTTTCATAAGATTTCTTGCGTTAGTTTGACTGTAATATCGTGAACAACAAAAACAGGCGTCGCAAAAAAATTAGAGTGAATCGTCGACCCTTGCGGGGTCATTTAGGCAAGGATGATAGAAAATGCGAGCAAGAAGTATAAACCAACTGAACAAAGGAGAGTTTATAATAAGTACCTACAAAATGGGCACTAAATGCATTATATTATGTTTTATTAAGGCAGATAGTATAGTAAATCCTATTTTAGTAAGTATGTATATAAGTAATTGTGGACGCAAATTTTTTATAAACGAGTCAACATTATATGAGGCTTACCTTATCGGCCTAATATAATGTTATATAATATTATAATAATACATTTTCCAAAAAATATATATGAAATGTGCATGGGTCTTCTGATCTCCGTTAATTGACGATGTCGATGACAGATGAATAAATTAAATAAAAATAAAGTTGTTTTCTATCACATTTCGTAGGTAGATAAAAATAAAATGAATAAAATTATGCATACATACATGTAATAATATTGTCACTGTTCTGGCAGAAAATACTAATTCGAAAAAATGACATATTGAGTTAGTACCAAAATGTTCCTTATTTCAAACTTTACCTTCTGGAAACCTTCTTAATAAATAAACAGTCTTTATTTTAAAGTCATCCTTTTTACGATTACTTAATAAACTCACATGATAGACCATTATTTCAAACATTTTAACAATTTCAAAGTCAAATTACTCAAAACTAGTATTCTCCAGTTAGTGTGTTCTGCTAGAACAGAGACGATATGTTGTAATAGTTTCGTTTGGGGTAATTTTGGTCGCTTTTATCCATCCTACCTCAAACGCCCAGTTATTGTCGGAAGTCCAGGCGACCAGCAGTTACGGGTCATCAGTCAGCCGTGGTTGAATAACAGGCAGTTACCTCAAGACATTGGACGCGTGTAGGCTTGTTATGGTTTTACCATCGTTTTAACGAGTACTACCAAGCATACAAACTGATTTAACCGTCGTGAAAACCATAATAATATCCGAGTCTCCGTGCTAACTCCGTTAATCAAACCACCTGTATCCATGTTACCGGCCGGGTGTCTCCTCGTTTATCATATCATTCATCAAAAGTGTACCGTGCGAATGCCTACTAGAACGTGAGGGCATGCACCAGGGACCAGCTTCAGTCAGACCGCTGAATATCATAAAAGGTTAGTGCCTGGACTAACTCCCGTGTATCCACCCGCCTCACCATCCACATTCACTATCACAATCATTCCACCAATCAATTACAGTCCACTATGACAAGCGTAACCAATAAATTAAATAATTAATGGGGAACATTTTGTAAAGCATAACAAAGTTTTAAAAGACGCAGGCGATCTCGATAACTTCATTAATTATTGAAAAACACGTGTTACGAGTATTTATTAATACAAGTTACAAAGCTTAATGCAAAATAATGATGTTGCAATTAGTAATCCAAAAAGTAATAAAATGACATTCATCCGAATGATTTATCGTGAATTATGTCAAATATTATATGGAAATATCACTGATCTTAAATAAGGTTCATAAAACATGTTATTTTTTGTCTCATTATCATAGATTTAATGCATAGCTAGGCCATCTTCAACAACCATCTTCTTCAACATCTTTGGTAACAAACCACCTCTGCTATTAACTCCGTAATGCGTGTATTCTGTCTTAATATTATATTCGTAAAATTTACCGGATACTGTTTATCATAACCTTTATTTTAGAGATATTTATCTCCGAACCTACTTTGAGTTGGGTATTTCGTTAAATATTCAGTCTATATAAATACATTCACGTAAAATACTTCTATACTTTATCATACAATAAAATCCATGAGTTCTTCCTTACCTTCCATTAATTTGTGACGTGTAATTAAAAAATCTCTAATCATAATAATGCTTCGTAAAAATCTGAGTAATGAACTCATTTCTTTGAGCTTAAAACAACGTAAACTTCTTTTAAAAGTTAATTAAAGAGCTTTCGAGATTTTTAAAGGAGATTATATTTTTTTACAACGGGTACGTACCTACTTCGGATCACGTACTTCCGCCAGGCTTAAAAAAAACTTGTGTTATCTGTGAGCTTTGAATTTTTGAAAGTTATCGTTTTTTGAAAAGCTTTGTTAATATTTAAAAAATATATCAGCACTAATGGAGAACCAAAATTTTGCTTTTTACATTTTAAATAAGCTTCAATTTTATAACAGTTGAAAAGTGAAAATAATTTTTTAAAAAATCTATTGACCATCCATTATGTGGCATTAATATTTTTTTTTCTCCATAAATTCTACATTCACCAAGTGGAATATTTTTTACAATTATTATTACTCTCCATTATATTACCATTATGTTTTTGACAAAAATTATTTTAATTTTATACAATACACGTTTTTAGTTGACATTGTAAACTTTAATAAATTAAAACAATTTCATAATAATGTCGTTACTACAAAGTTATATTTTTTAATGAATTAAAACAATTTAATAATATGTTGCTACTAAAAATATATAATATTATCATAGCTAGGTACTCGTATATAACCAAATTCGAAATGTTTTAAAATCTGTTTATTTTTAATACTGACACGGAAAATTCGACTACAAAGTTATTTATTATAATATTTATTATGTATATAACCAAATTTGAAATGTTTTTAAACTCTGTTTATTTTTTTATATTTACACGGAAAATTTGTTATATTAGTATGTACATGGTTGAAAAGCTTTTATAATAAATGGAAATTTGCGGTAGATTTTTTAAAATTAATATCAGATATCACAAATTTAATATGTGTAGTGTTGGACTTTCTGCGATAGGTTTTGTCATTGAATACGTGTATTAATTAAGGCGCTAAGTACCAAAATAATAAAAACTGATATTTTTATAGAAAAATGTTCTACATACCAACGCCAATAACTTCAACTATAGTCTAAGTGCCTCAAGCAAGTCAAAAAAATACAGCAAAATAATTAAACCTGTCGACGTTGTAAGTCCGTTGGCGTGTTTTATTTATATTGGTGTAAGTAGCACTGCTGTTGTCAACGACATTCAATATAAAATAGCTGACGATGGTGTGTTGACACAAAATTATAGAAGCTACCGTGATTGCCTGACACTGTAAAACTACATTTTTCAAAATGTCTGCTTCATGAAATTTTACTGCAATGACTCGGTATTTTGTTACTAGAGGCAATACTACTTTTTGGTACTTAGAGCCTTATTTAATACACGTATTCATATGTTGACCTGTCTGATTTCGTTTTTAGTTAGTTTTTGCTACCCTAAATTTTTCGCAGAATTGACTTGGATATACTTTATATCTTATGCACACTAGTAACCAAATAGTCCTGATAATTGTAAGGTTAGCAATCTGTAGAATTTTATATAAGTAATATATAATTATTTAATTATTTTTTTCTAAAAATAAATAAATATCAAATACATTATTATCATGAACTATAATAGAAAACTTAGTGATTCGAAAATATTACTTAAGTATGTAAACATAATATTGTAAACGTTTACAAAAAAAAAATACTATTTTTGCTCTTAATATAGAGCACTTTAATATATGGCACTTTACAGATATGAGATTTATATTAACGGAAGTTTTTTAAGAGGAATGGTCATCAGCCTACTCATTGGGCTAAGACACACATTGAAAAAATACGCTTTTCACTTGGATTTCACATACACCCACGCTTTTAGAAACAAACGCTCTACCCTGGGAACTCAGAAATAATGGGAACTGAAATACACAACGGGTAAGGCGATAGCAGGTAACCGACTCGAGTAAGGATGAATCCGCGTTAAACTTACATATGTGTCTAGAATACGTTTAACGTCGAATACTGAAAACTGCTCTCGGTTTATGCATTTACGCGCATTTAATGTTGGTGTATTACACACACTATTGCACGTGCATAATGCGTGCTTCATTTTCGTAGGACACTCACACATTCAAAAGCCTGCTTCACCATGTGGCGTATTGAATATAGCCTATTGGTATTCTATTTATTATCTGTTCTGTGGCTCTACCAATAATCGTACAAAAGTCTTATTAGATTAGATTAGAAAGTAAAGTAAAGTAATTTACCATATCGACTGTGTTTAGGAAAAAGGGCGTAACCCTCGATTTTTTGAAAAGTGCTTTTATTAGATATTAACAATGTATACAACTAAATACACGTTCTGTAAAAAGGAGGTAAGCCGCAAATGCCGATTTATTATCTAAATTCAGGTTTTAATTTAAGGAAAAAAGCATTTACCCTCAATTTTAATGACTTTTCTGTTAATAACTTTTTTATTATTATTAGATCGAAAAGATATTACACCAAATCATCAATAATCATGCACCGAATGTCTGTGGCTATTTTTTTATTAATGTTGAACCAAAATCATTCATAAAACGTTTTTTGGCTCTCCTGTAAAATTTGTTCTGTGTGGGTTACGCCCTTTTTCCTAAACACAGTCGATATTTTATGAAATGCGATGTATATGTAGCTTAAGAGAGTAGAAGTTTAATTAGTACTTTTCTACGAAGAATATTTGTCAGTCATTCGCCCTATTTATTGGATCTGTGCGCTGAATCAAAATATAAAAATTGAAAAAAAACGTATATTTTTTTAGAACAGCGATATGCCCATTCGATCAACTACTAATATACGAGTACCTCAATAAACCCACTTGGTACGAGTACTATCAATTAAAATAACATCAAATTAATCAGCCGTGGATTTAAACCATAATCTAAAAATAGTAGGTGCAGTATATTATTATTATTATTTAATATTTGGTGTACATTCGTTAACTAAGCCACTGTGTATACAACAATATATTTGTTTATTTTTGCAGGATGGTTGGTGAAATTCGGTTAAAATTTTAGATTAAAAAAAATTAATCTCTTGCAGAGAAATAAAGGCAGCCAAAAAGACTGCATACGGTTTTAATAGTAGGTAAAGCGGGATTGTGCTGACATCAGTGAAATTTATGTGGCGTCAAGTTTGAAAAAATATCACACGTTTGCTGTAAAATTATTAAAAAAAAAAAAAAACATTTTAAATCGTATAACAAATGACTAAGTTAATATTATGGAATTCTTATGTATAGTCAAATTAAAGGAGTTTTGATATTATAATATTATACCCATTAATTACTAATGGCAATCTATATGTTGCCACATTCTCGATTTGCTTAAGGTTTAAAATTTCAATCTTAGTCACAAGTAAGTATTATTCAAAATTATAAAAGTCACATAGTACCATCCCCCCTTAACATGCTTAAATGTCACTGACTCATGTCTCAGACCATCAATCAAATTTAATACTCTTATAAATTTTGAATTTTTAAATAAGTTAATACTATCGAACGAAGGTACTTAATAAAATTCCCAGTATTGACGATTTTACACCTATTAAATGTAGTATTTATTACAACGTTTTTATTAGGTCGTATTCTTATTTGTCCGGTGGTTGTTTATCCAGTACAAATCTTGCAATCGATTTTTAACTAACTTCCCGACTAGCTAGATATTTGAAACTTTTAGAATATATCAGAACACGATGCCCATTAAGTAGAATTGAATTCATTTTCAGTTACTTCTGTTTTGTATGAAAAGTTATTTCGACACCATTATTGGTTGCTAGTCTGGGATCCTAGCAACTAAATTATTAATATATACGCGCGTTACTATGGAAATCAATATGAAATGTCAAAATGACATGTCAGTATTATTTCTATCAAGTATAATTTATTTGATCGTTTAAGCTAGTCAAGTCAAGTTTATATGATTCAACAGAAAATTTAAAAAAGGTGTACATAAAAAGTTATATTATTTGTCTTGTAATCACTGATTATTATTTTAATGATCTATTATTAGAGTATTGATGACTTATACACCTATTGATTGTATTATTAGTGATTGAGAGTTTTTATAAACACTATTATGAATATCATGATATTATGAAACACTATTCATAATATGTTGAATATATTTTTAATGTGTTCCTTGACTTAATAGGTAGGTGAGTGATCAAATTTTTTCCTACTTTATTGTATTAATTTGTTATATAATTTAGAATTAATTGTATTCATTGTCAGTGTGTATTTACCTTTAGGTGAGTGGACATAGTGAAGATGGCGAAAGGCAAAACCCTGGTCGCAAAAAACGACTCAAATGGAATAATACAAAACTTAAATTCATTAGAATCTTAAATAAGTTTTGTATTGTTTATAAATTGAATACAAAAAAAACCTTCACTGATAATTTTGTGAATACCTCATATGCTCTACATTGGGGTTTGTGCTTTTGTAAAATATACTTTTTACGTGGCAAACTTATGAAATTTAATGTGTTATTTTAAAAAATAATACCGCACGTTAGTTGACCCAATTCACGTAAAAAGATATTCCTTCTTGTCATGTCAAGAGGAACTTTTTTATATTCGCAATGTCACGCGTGCTTTTTTGTAACTCGCGAGAAAGCTTTTGTATATCGGCAAACAAACTGTAAATATTTTTATGAATTATTTTTCTTTCGAGCCTTTTTCATTCTTTGTAGAAATAAAATTGTTTTTCGTTTGTCACCGTCTCCATTGTTTAGTGAGATATATGTATGAATATATTATTAAATGTATTTGTATTCCTAATAAATGTTCATATTCGCACAAAATAAAATTAATTGTTTTTTTAACAATGAATTTCATCTGGATTTACGTTGACATTTCAGTATTTATCATCCATCATTAACATGGTCGAACAGCTTCTTGTATCGTGCATCTCCATGATTCCTGATGAAGTATATGGTTTTACCATTCGTGAAATTAAAGTATTTCTAATAATTCTCAGATTAAAATGACTATTACTGTGTTATCATGGTACTGAAGATCCGAAACCCGTTCATGACTTCACTTTGACATCGTGTAATAAAAAATAGGAGTTGTAAGCCAGAAATAATACAGTAAAGACAATGGCAAAAATCACCATGTCCAAAAAATCTAACTAAAACATAACTAGATACTATAAATTAAAATAAACCATAATAATTATATAGTAATAAATCCACTTGTTTTAATATAAGTCAGGACTCATTTCGTCCTCTTCAAAGAGACATTGTCAACTAGTTAAGAATAAAAATATTCTTATTATGCAGTAATAAAGATATTTATTTTTGAACAAGGAATTTCTTATAATTTTATTTAATTATTATTCTTATTCATATCTTCAATACATGTTTTGTCTTTTAAACTTGAATAAGAAGTTTATATGATTCATTACCAGTTGACCAGCTCTTTATCAGTCTCTTTGAAGTGAATGAAATTGGTCCTTACTAATATTAAAATTAGTCGAACTATTACTGCATTTATTGTGTTTTTTTTTTTATATATGTAATGCATTTCCAATAAGAATTGATAGTTAACAAAATAAAAAGAAATAATTAAATACACTTAACGACATTTTCTATGATCGCTAGCCTTCTCCATATGCCCTTACTGTGTGGATACATGAACAGTGGATACTGAAAGCAAGAGAAAGAAACTCGAGGAAGATGTTACAAATTCAATGAACAGGTAACTGGACAAACGATTTTATTCTGAAAGAACTGCATACCAAAAATAATGCTTTCAACGTTAAACGTAAAACACATACTGGGTTTCTTTTGCCATATTACCTGCAGAAACTGGTAGTTACCAGGAAAATCGAAGAAATATAACTAGGAAAATACTCTGTAAATTAATCCAACACTTAGCAGAATTTTATACAGGAAGTATTTAACTTAAAAATATTAGCCAGCCTGGGGAGACCCGCAGTTACATTATAATTATTACATAGTAACTTTTACTTCCTCGTTTTGACGGGACGAAATTTTGTTAATTTTCTGAAAGGGTTGGAATATTTCACCCTCCAAATATTTTCGTGTTTCGCCAGGCAGGAACTGTACCAAACCATTTTGTTTATACGAGAAAATTAAGCTGTTTAATTTTTCTCTTAATCGTATTAAAAATTATCCCCTCCGGTACTACTGGCAACCCCGAAAAATACATCCTACAATAATATTATATAATAAACTTACCTTTAACATGGAACATTTCGTGCTCAAGTAAACGTAAGGCATCCAAGTATATATGGAAATTATTATATGTGTTGTATTCATAATAATATGAATATGTAACAATGGCGGAGGGTGCCTTTTGAAGATAGGTAGGATGTGGTATATAACCGAAAAAATTAAGGATATTTTTACAGTACATACCTACATGGTTTTAAATTTGGCTCATCTTCACTATTTTACTGAACAACAAAATATTTTACCTGTTCACATATAATAATATATTACACGAAAAAGACAAAAGGCAATAATATATATATATATATAAAGCAATGCCCAACCGCGATTCGAACTCGCTAGAAAATTGTATTGTCACGATAGTTATGCGTTTTGACCACAAGACTATTTGGCATCGAGTCCAGCGCGTCTAAATGAATGAATATTTTTACAAAAATGACATCGCTGCATCCACCGGAGAACTCGTTAGGCTAAAATACCTACAGTCTCAAATTTTTACAATACGTGTGTGATCGTAAGGGGAATGGGACAACTGAACGCCAGGACAATTGGACGCCGCACTGTCGTAGACACGTAAACAGAACGTAAATGATGAATCTTAATCAGTTTCTATCTACTACTTGGTAGTTTTAAATCATTTTACTCTTAACATAATGTTTTTTTATTGCGGGTTGAGAATTACCATGCCTAAGGCTTTATATTAAAATAAAAACTCTTTTTTCGTTGGAACTTAAACATATGCACGAATTTACGTGTGCATATTTAAATTCTCACCAACTAAATAATCATGAAATAATAATTTAAATATAAATAATAATGAATTGAGTTGGTAGAATTCCATTTTAAAAGAAATGAAAATATAATTAATATTAAATTCTACAGTTTTTTTTAAATAGGTTTGTCGATAGCTATTTCAGTTGTAACACCATTATCAAGATTATTCTTGATAATGGTGTTACAACCGAAATAGCTATCGACAAACCTTTTTAAAAAAACCTGTAGAATTTAATATTAATTATATTTTCATTTCTTTTATAAATAATAATATTAAATATTTTTTTAAAACGTAGGTACGTACAAGTTTCTAACGTCTATTTTGAATTGCGTGGCGTCCAGTTGACCCGGCGCCAAATCGTCCTAGACCCATCGTAAGTATGTGTTGTATGCGTGACATGTTCGAAATTATTTAGAGCCTTCTTTTTATTGTATTGTGCCATTGCTGGTAACGTATTAGTGCCATGCACGTGTCCGGTCGGTCTGTTTATGCAAGCCGGTAATCAATTTATAATATATACCTGCACACAGATGTCGTTGGCAAATTACATTATTTTTGTAGAATATAAAATAATGAAGTTGTTATTTTAATTACGGTAATATAGACAATTAATTTTTTTATGATAATGTAGGCTTTAAATTATAATGTAATATGTTCATCATTATATCATAAGTAAAAAAGGGTAAATTACCATGCTCACTCTTAAATGGAGCATATTATACTCTTCTACAGTGTGGCAATGATTACATCAAATTAGAGTGTATTAAATTAAAAACCATTTTTATTGTGTTATGAAGGGTTTTTGTAATTATGTAATGAATTTTAATTAATATACCATACATACATTGCTGTTTGAATTTTTTTAAACGGTCAGTCATAAAATGGTCGTTATATATATGTGGATACTAAGGGAATGAAATAAAAATGATATCTAACAGAATTCAAACATAAAAAAATATCTAATGTAATTAATGGTGATTAGTAAATCTTTATTATATTAAAGCAATTGACTGCACTAATTAAAAACATAGCTGAAACTTTAAAAACAATATAAAAATATGCGTTATATTGTAAATATATTATTAATAACTAAATATAAATAACAGTTCAAGTTCGAATAATTTATAAGCGAAAATTTCATGCTTTTTAATATATATAATCAGTGCTTCCCAAACTTTTCATACCACGTACTTATCTGAAAAAAATAGTCCCTAGCCCCCTCCGCCGAAAAAAAAAAATTTTAGTCATCAAAAGCTTTATTTGGCATTAGTTATTAATAACAAAATAAAATAAGAATAACAGAGATTCCACAGTTGGCCATGGACCTGAATGACATATAGCGCTAGCTTAAGTAAGTAACCTTGCCCCAGGGGGCCGCAATCCATGAGTTTGGGAAGCATCGATCTATATAACCTACACATTGACCGCGTCCAGGGAAGGTTTTCAAATATAATTAATGTTAACATAGTATTTTACATCTTATAAATATGAGATTTTTGTTAACGCAATCTCTTAATACTTAATGTCGCTAACTGAAAGCATGCCAATTGATTGCTGTAATGTATACCCACATATCGAGGGCTTAGTGTCAAACAACACTATCTACAAAAGTGCAACTTTACAGGAGAGCCAAAAATCGTTATTTTAGATTCTTGTAACTCAACAAGGGAAATGTTTATTTAAAACCTAATGTCAATATTTTATAATTTATTGTATATTGTACATTTATCTTGCTTATGATGATGTTAAAATTTATAGGGATAGTTTTAAAAAAATATGAAAACAAGGGTTACTTATGTAAGTAGTTAGCGTTAAACTTTACTGGCGATTTAATAAGAAATTAGAAAAGATTGACATAACGTTGTTTGACTATCATGTAGCCGTAAATGTAAAATAACGTTATCTCAAAAAAAAAAAAAAAACCTTTTTTGTAGATAACGTTGTCTGACTTTAAGCACTCGATATATGATGAATCCCCCATTTCAAAGACAAAATATCGACTCTCGTGGTGCAGTGCGTAATGCACTGACCTTCCATCCGAGAGTTCCGGGTTCGATTCCCGGTGAGGTCAAAATATATTTGCATAACTAATATGTTAATTCTTCAAGTCTGGAAGTTTTGCCACTCTAATCAGGTTTCAAGGCCTGTTGTGGTGTTTAAGAAAGAAAGAAATAAATAAAACAAATAAAAAAAATGTCGCTGTTACATTTATTATAATTGACTCTTAATATTAAAGTAACCGTGGTCACTAAGACACTGTTAACTGTTAATAATTAACAAACAAAAATCTTACCAATATCATATATTATAAACTGCAGAAAAAACAAAATATACACACAGTTAACAATTTCATTTGGATGATACAAATATTAATGTCGATGTAATATCTCGAATTGAGACAGTATTTTTGACTTATTCCACTGTTGCTTTCTCATATCCATGTGTGTTTATTGACTGACTGATATGATATGTATTGGTGTCCACCGCGTCCACCTAAGTTTTTATATCAGTTTATAAAATTTTAATACTTCAAAAATCCACCTAGCTCATATTTCACAAAGTTTTCGATAAGTTTTCCGAACAACAAACACAGCTTCTGAAGCATGTTTCATTAATAGTATATGACATAGCCCGGCGGGAGAGCCAAACTAAAAGTTACTGCAGGGATGCGCTTTAAATTTTTAATCGGAGCTTTGGACAGAATTTGTGCTTCGGCGATTTTGTATTAACTTATTTAGTTCAGAAGAGTATTATCAGTTAATAACTAGATTAGTGAATAGGCACACAGAAATACGAATTGCTTTAGTTCAACATTTAGATGGGCAACTTACTTATACGAGAGTTTTTATAAACAATTCAATCTAATACAAAATACTTAAGAAAGTTTTAATGAATCTAATCCAATATATTATTATTTCCTAAATGACTTTCTAGTCTAGAGTCTAAAGCTTTTATAATACTGTAATGTATATAAGTACTACTACTTTAAAAACTACTTATTTGGCAAACTTTGAACCATCGATCATATTATCTTGACACGTGTTATTCTCTTAAAAATAGTTTTAAAAATTCAATAAAAAATTTCTAAAGATATTGATAGATTTCTAAATAAAAATAATCCACCACAATTTACGCGAGTAGACAACGTTAAATGTGAGTAATATTATATTTTATCATAATGCTGGATAGAGTCTCGTTTAATTTTACTACAATTATTGTCACTTAAAACTATATCAAAGACTCTTATTTTTTTCCATTTAAACTCTCAAGCCACTTCTTATAAAAAAATATATTTAAAAAATATATATATATATATTATAGTCACTACGACAAATACATCGTTAGGAGTATAATTGCATCTGAATATAATTGATTGGGCCAAATACGGTGGCCGTCATTCCTTATTTCCTCAGCTACCTTACATTCTTATTTATTATTCTCACAAGACCAGGCAACCAGCAATTATGGGTCATCTCAGATCAGAGGACTGTGATTGCGAATAAGATTCAGTCATCCTAAGACAACGTGTGCGTGTAGGGTTGTTGTTACCACTAAACCACCGTTTATTGATTAATTCAATTATACAGAATGATTCAAAAGTTAGCTCAAGTGATATACAGAAAGCGGACGTGGGAAAGCTTGTTATAGCTTTACCGTCGCTAACTATAGCGTGAGTCATACCAAACGTCGTATCCGTAAATTTGTACGTAAACAGTTCACCGCAGGACACTGATTCGTGCGCCGCAGTACGTGAAACATGAGTTCGTGTAACATTTAATCAAATGACGAGTTCTTCGTTGAACATTTCACCGTGGAGTATATTTGTACGTATGCTACAACATGTGGCGAATTTTATGAGATGTCTTTACTAGGTTAGGGTTAATCTAATTGGTACAGTACTATTTGCAAACTATCGCCGCATTTTGTAAGATACGTACAAATGTATTCCACGGTGAAATGTTCAACGAAGAACTCGTCATTTGATAAAATGTTATAAGAACTCATGTTTCACATACTGCGGCGTACGAATAATTGTCCCACGATGAACTGCATACGTACAACTCACATGTAACCACAAAACCTATCTGCTGTTAGTCCTGTTTGAGTAAACGTCGCGTCTATATCATCCATTCTGAACTTACCATCATCATTCATCAACTTCATAATAGATCATCCATCAAAAGTGTACCATCCGTTTACCAGTGCGTGAGTGCATGAATACCAAACTGGCCCCAGCGCGCGCCAGCACTTTCAACATAAAGGTCAGTGTCTGGCATCCTGCGTAATCCACCAACCAGCATCACCTTCAAATTACAGTCCACTGCTAAAAGCACCACCGATAATTTTAGAATTATTATTAAATATATCTACTAGAGGTGAGTTGGAAATACTGTCACCAGTTTGTGTACTCAAGTATCGGAAGAAACTATCCTTACTCAGTACGTGTGGCCCAATAAACTTGTGATGTGAGTCGCTGGCTAAATGGTAGACTTTCAATACTATTGACATTAAATGCGCGCGAGCGAGGTAGCACTTGAATACAATTATATTATAATTTATTAGTCTATGCATGCGAATGACATCATCTTATATGTATGAACAAATAGGTCATAAATTGTCTGTAGTAGCATATTATTCCATCGAATTGTGGTGAGGTGACTGAGGTGACGCAGTTTACAATAATAAAAATCATTGGTATTCATTTTATGTTAACAAGAATATTATAACATAACATAAAAACAACTCTTAAACACTTAAAAAACTCAAACTTAAATTTTATAATAAATGGACATTTCGAAAACCCCATTTTAGCGATTCTATTGAAGCCGATATTTCAAATACTAATATGGAGTTAAGTTTTAGTTCCAGTTCAGTATGAGACTTATGTCGCATACGCACGCCAACCGCTCTATATAGTATTCCAAATACTAATAAGTATTTTGGAACAAGTTTTGATACTAAGTATTTTTTATACTTGTAGTAAGTATACTTAGTCTTCAAAACCGACCAGTTTTCCCACCTCTAATATCAACATAATATTCTGTTGGTTATGAAATTCTAATAAGAAGAAAACAATGAGTCGCGAAGTTGCGAGTGATTTACTAATAAATTCTGTTTATTTTTCAATGATTTGTCAACTGAGCCACGCAATCTTTTCAACCAAATAAATCTGTGTAAATCGTAGCAGAAAGGAAATTATTTTCACATTATTCAGGTGCGAGAAAAGCTTTCTCTTAGATCCGAAATAAATTAATTTTCCCATTTAAATTCAATTTTACGAGCCAGATGCCGCACCCACTACCCCTGCATGCTTTATGAGTTCGTATTCTGTGTTTCGCTTTAGTTTTGGCGTAAACTTTGGCGCACTGTTCATGATAGTAATCGTGATTGTCTTTTAATTGGATTCCTATACACACATTAGTCTCTTAGTTACACCATTCTATGGTATACCAAAACTAATGCTTATTTATTTACCTTTAATTATTTTTCCTCATATCAAATATATTACGATATTCAAATTAGGTACACATTAAACATCATTAGTTAAATTTCTACCCTTAATGATAATGTTTTTAAATGTCTATTATTACACAAAATTTATGATTTCAAATGAGACAAAAGTAGTTAATTAAAACTATTCTATAGACACATGCATATTTCATGCCTGGTCAAAATATCTATAGTATTATTAATTTAGGACAAAATTAGTTTATAAAGCTTTATGAGTATCACACAGCAGCGAAGGGTGGAGATAGATTGTTAAAAGTGCACATTAAACTTTGTTAGTCATGCGTATTGGTTTTTATTGAACTAAGACTACAATTTTATTAACAGATGGTGTTGGTTAGTTTTTAAAAATCAATTAAATCCTTCCTAAACCAAATCACAATAGTTTTGGTATACTTTGAGCGATACGTCAAAATTGTGTAAACTTTTTCATTCATACTTATTTTTTTCGTTGAATTAAGAATACAGATTACACATATTGTCGGTTCATTTTTTGTCTAACCAAATTATAATAGATAAAAAAATATTATTCTATCTAAATAATATCAAAAGTTATGTATGATGTAACTGCATAATTTTGATACTTTATAGATATACGAGTGTTTTTTAACTATTGTCTTTCAAAGCTTGGTTTTCGCAGGGTTTATTTGAATTTAAAAAACTAACCAACACCATCCGTAAACTGCAGTCTTATTTCAATGAAAATAAATACGTATAACAGACAAAGCTAAGTGTGCACTATTTATGATGGATCTTAGCAGCCGATCTCCATCCTTCACCACTTGACCATAGATTTATACTTGGCTTACTTAAATTAAATTTATAACATTATACCTACTTAACAGCGAGAAGTTTTTACAATACCTACATTTCAAAAGAGTGTATTATATTTATTAAGAAAGCCGTTAAATAATATTTGTTTTAAGTCTTCCATAATATAATATTGTAATAATATGAGACTTCAAATTATTATTTAATCACTTTTAACAAGTTAATGAAATTAAATATAAAACAATTACGATAATACTTGTTTCTATTTTAACAAATATAGGTGTATTCTGCATGGTAACAACTTTACAAAATATAATTTTTTATTTCTATACCTACGATTAAAAAAAACAATTATAAAATAAATAAATAAATAAATAAATAATAAATTGAACATACATAATTTTGAAAAACACTTTCTGAGAGAGTATATTATAACCAATAGAAAAAATCTTTTTTGAAAAAAGTAAGCCACCCCGACGGGGAATCGAACCCTGTATCTCCCGGGTTTACACCCCATCCGTCGCATTTACCAATATACTACGCAGTGACATACTAATTGCGACAAATTTTAACTATTGGTCAATTTTAATACCTACTCACCAGCGCTCTTCCAAATATTTGGCCAATAAAATTGACCAACAGTTAAAATTTGTTGCAATTAGTATGTCACTGCGTAGCATATTGGTAAATGCGACGGATGGGGCGTAAACCCGGGAGATACAAGGTTCGATCCCCGTCGGGGTGCTTACTTTTTTCAAAAAAGATTTTTTTTTTTGATTATAATATACTCTCTCAGAAAGCGTTTTTCAAAATTATGTAGGTTGAATAATTAGAATGATACATTCTTAAAATCTTGTGAATTATTCTTTGAATAAAAGAAATAGTTAATTATAAATAATAAATTCTTCAAAAATATAACTAGTCATGTAATATTTCAATCTTACTGAATCATAATTTAAGACGAAATTATACGAAAGATAAAGCAAATATTATGTTTTTCTATTATATTCCTATAAATTTTCTTATATTTTAATAGAATCAAAGACAATTTACAAAGCGACCGAGATACAGCTTTATAAAACGTTGGTAATTTAATTATACAAGCTTCCAATCTCCGCGGAGGGGCGCCTTTTTCCAGCGGGGGGATATAACATCCTTTGCCGGAGATATTAATTACTTTAAGATTTTCCAGAATTTCCTTGTCTCATCTCCAATGATACGAACTGACTATGAATTAGGGTTACCAGCGTTGCTAGCGGTATTATTAATATTTTTTGGCCAATTATAGTAGCGCTTATTTTTCTTATTGTGATATCCCCTAGCGGAGGTCAGCCACCATCAAGGCGATATTAGTTTTATCATCTACTACCCGGAATAGTTCAGTGAAGCTGCACCCGTACCAATCACAAAGGTTCTTAAGCCACGGAATGCGGCGCCGTCCTCTGCTACGCTTCCCATTGATCTTTCCTTGAATGACAAGTTGGGGAATGCTGTATTTTTGTCCTCTCATAATGTGGCCGAGGTACTGTAGTTTCCTGGTTTTGATACTACGTAGAATTTCTCGGTCCTTCCCCATTCGATTGAGAACTTCAACATTTGTCACCCGGTCAGTCCAAGGAATTATGAGGATGCGCCTATACAGCTACATCTCGAAAGCTTCAAGTCTCCGTGACATATTTTGGTTTAGCGTCCATACTTCCATACCATAGAAAAGAATTAAGAGAACATAACAACGTACCATACGCAGTCTCAGACCTAAGTTAATATCTCGATTGCTAAGGAGGCGTCTCATTTTTAGAAAGGCGCTCCTTGCGATCTCAATTCTAGTTTTTATTTTCTGAGACTGGTCCCATTTCTCATTGACCCATGTACCTAAATATTTATAATGGGTCACACGTTCAATTGGTTCACTGTTAATGACAAAATTTGTGTTGGTATCTGGTGTCGCTATTTTTGATACTAGTAATAGTTTTGTTTTCTTGAGGTTCATTTTTTAGCGCTAATCCCATACAAATTCCTAAAATAACTGTTGTGCGTCCAGGCATGTTATAATCAAGTTAGTTACATTAATAACTTCGTTGATTCTACACATGTAACGCCGTCGATACAGGCACTTATGAATTGACCATTATAGTATCCTTTGAACCTCCATGGCACCGTGATCTGATACGATGTGACCAAAACCGCGTTAACAAGGTGACTCATCCATAACGCATCTGTACAACCTTCGTTGCGCTAAATATGATATGGTTTGAGCGAACGTCGCGTCTATCATCCATCCTTAATTTGTCATCATCATTCATCCCAAAACACAAGTGAAACCGTGAGAGTGACATTCCGACCCATCCATTTACCAGTGGTGTAAGTGCGTCAACACGGAACCAGCTCAGCGCACTAGCTATCTCAAAGACAAAAGCGCCGCCAATATAAATTAAAGTAGGAAAACAATATTAATAATAAGTGTTAATTTACTTGGATTTTTGTTCGTGTTAAGTACCTGTTTCATATTTTATTGATCTCAAAAATTCATCATACGACATGTGGTAGTCTCGTATGTGTCTTTTATTGTGTGTAATTTCCAATATGATAATGTTTTAAGATGAAACCTGTTATATAACTTCATGTTGAATGCATTACCGAACGCGCCATCAAACACAACCATTGGTTTATAGTTAGCTTGCCTACAAGAATGTTTTGTTTTACCGGAGAAGGTGTTTGAAAAGCGGGTGGCGGTTAGTACGCCTCGGGAGGCGATAGCAAGTTATTTCTCTGCACTATTTACATCATGCAATAAAATCATGAATGATGAGCGGGTTGTTTGCAAAATTGAGAAGCGATCAGTAGCCAGTATCCCTCGAGTACAAACAATAGACTAAGAAACGAGTAATTAGTATTTATTTTTAATATTAAACAGTACATAATTTCTTTCTACATAATATGAATACGTGTATTAAATAAGGTTCTAAGTACCAAAAAGTAGTATTGCTTGTAGTTACAAAATACCGAGTCATTGCAGTAAAATTTCATGAAGCAGACCTTTTGAAAAATGTAATTTTACAGTGTGAAGCAATCACGGCAGCTTCTATAATTTTAGGTATTAAGAACTCGCAAGTGTCAACACACCATCGTCAGCTATTTAATATTGAATGCCGTTAACCACTGCAGTGCTACTTACACCATTATAAATAAAACACGCCAACGGACTTACAACGTCAACAGGTTTAATTATTTTGCTGTATTTTTTTGACTTGCTTGAGGTACTTAGACTATAGTTGAAGTGATTGGCGTTGGTATGTAGAACATTTTTCTATAAAAATGTCAGTTTTTATTATTTTGGTACTTAGTGCCTTAATTAATACACGTATTCATATGATATTAGTGGTGTTTAGTTTTGAACCGTAGTTTGTAACATTCGTTTTACCTAAATGATCGTGTAAATGCATAACTCGGAAGCAGAGAATGCTGTGACAATCAAATAATGTACCAAGAGAACACCAAATTTAGTTATAAATGACCATTTAATGACATGTATTTATATATACACAATAATTGCTAAATTAAACGTGTAGGACAATAAATTCGATAATATTGCGGTGTTCATCAAAATATGTACACGATAATGATTAGTTTGTATAGTGTTGTCGCAGCCCTGAATATATTACACATTCTACCATTATGTAGATGAATAAACATTAAAAGGAAAATCATTACGATATCTTTGGCAGGAATATCAACGTAAATGAATATTTCATATTTATACTTTTACTGATTTAACATTCTGTAGCAAATTAAGATAGGTACGCTTTTTACTAAAAGGAAAATAATATTATATTTTGCAAATTAAGTATGTATGAAATAATTTATTGAAACCTTATCAAAGTAAAGATGAGCGCTCCTTCAATTGAATTTTGTATGAAGTTTATTTTTCAATTTTCATTTAGAACCTTTAATCATATTTTCGCAATGTACCCAATTTATTTTAAATTAAATGATTTTTTATTAAATGGTGAAATCTTCTCTATTGAACACACTTCATTTGGAGAAACTGCAGAATAATTAATGCTATACATCCCAACATTTCCTAAGAACTACGCATTTGTGTTCTATAAATTTCATTTCAATATTGACTGAATTGGTATGTGGATATAAGTATATATACATAGTACATACACCAGTGTGACATTTAATATTATATAATATTATAAAAACAGGTGATTTATATGTATATTAAGTACCTACTTACTTAATTTTGTATCTGATAAAGCAGAATATACTCGACAAACAATATTAAACACAAAATAATATATCAATGTACCCACATACTAGGGATCGGCAACGTAGCGTATGTTGACGATATTTATGTACCCACAAGAGTGTTGACTGATTATTCATTGACGATAATAAAAATATGACACGCCAATAAAAACGGTAAGCAAATATTTAATTGACTTGAAAAAAACTAGGTTACCTTAAAATCATAAGCGCTATAAATTCTAATAACATGTCATAAATTTAGATTGGTAGTTTTCTAATAAATGTATTTCACGTATGTTGTAAAAGTCGTCTGCGGCACAATTGTGTATAATAATTATAGACATTTAAAAATATAGAGCTTTTGTGTCACTACATATTTTTACGTTTTGACTTATTCAAAAAAATACGTAAGTATTCATGTGCTCTTGACGATTTTCAAAATTTGAATTACGACTTGCACCGGATAAAGTTTAAGGGTAGTAGTTGTTATTTGTTTGGTCAACTACCCCCTTTATTATTTTATATGCGGTTATAACGGTTGGTTTTGTAAAATGTCAGATGTGATATTGTATGGGCAGTAGCCAGTATTCAAGAAATACACGTGTTGGTATTTATTCGTTTTATCTATTATTTATATGGCACAAATACACTAGTGATATTACACGGCAGATAGCATGAAGTTATATTAAACTATGTTTTACGTGTAAAGATAACTTGATAATTTGGAAAAAGCTGAGTGCCCTTGTAGCCTCTACATAATATCGTGTCTGTTCTGGCAGAACACACTAACTGGAGAATACTAGTTTTGAGTAATTCGACTTTGAAGTTGTTAAAATGTTTGAAATGGTCTATCATGTGAGTTTATTAAGTAATCGTAAAAAGGATGACTTTAAAATAAAGACTGTTTATTTATTAAGAAGGTTTCTAGACGGTAAAGTTTGAAATAAGGAACATTTTGGTATAACTAACTCAATATGTCATTTTTTCGAATTAGTGTATTCTGTCAGAACAGTGACGATATATTAAAGGTTGCTAGACAACTGTAATTTCCGACTCGTTATTGTCTATGCTCTAAACATGAGCATAGTCAATAACGTCAGTTATAGAGTTGGGTAAAACCTCTACAAAAGCTTGTTAACCTATCGTATATGTCTATACGAAAGGCTTTACTTGCAGCCTTAGACAATAGATAGAAGCATACTTTGATAGTAATTAAATAATTGTTACTACATGTTTTACCTTGCCATCGAATTATGCAGCGCGTATGATATTTTTTACAAATTAAAATAGGTACCACTTAGTAATAGGTACTCTTAACATTACGGTACTTATTACAAAACGCTTGGAGTACTAAAAAAACATTTTTTTAAGAGTACCTAACATAACATATTAACTGAGTGTAATAAAACTGTGATATCTCACATTTTTTGTCAAGCGGGGTTAGAAGAGTGATTATTGCACGTCGGGAATTTGCTGACAGGCTCTCATTTTCACCGTTGTATTCCCACAAGGTAGAAATGTAGCAGAGTAGACGACAAGTAACATATTATCATGAGTTCAACACTTCAAAGGCAAAGGAGAATTTCAAATAAGAACCAGACAGAATGTGGCTTAACCTCTATCCTGTTTGTGTATAACGTTATATCGATTGTATGAAAAAACAAACTTATTCAATAAATTAAAAATACTGTCAAAGGTTACTGGACTATAACTGATTTAGAGTTTTACCCCATGGCCCCATTATAAGTGAGATAAACACACATCACAAATTTGCTCTAATGGTAAAAAAGTCGCCTGCGGCGCTATTTTACTTTAAGAATATTACCATTTTAAAATATGGCGTAATGCAAATTTTTAATACTGTATGTCGATATTCAAAAACTTCGTAACACAAATGAATTTATTGAAAAATACAAAAAATCGTTAAAGATACACTGAATACCCTTAATTTTACCTGGAATACCATTTGGGAAACGTTTCTGTAGAGCGTCTAGCGATAGGTAGGGGGGCCCGACAATGATCCTGGCCTAAAGGCCCGCTTCAGGATGTGGGGGCCATGTTTTAACCACATCCATAGGTCACCGTGAAACATCAGAAAATGAAACGTTGTTTGTGCAGCATTACAAATAGTGAAGTTTCAATGGTACTATATTGAATAAGAAAATTTTTACATTTGATATCGATTAGTATCAAAAAATGTCTGATATTAACACTGTCATTATGTACGTATGTTTTATTACTTACTAAAACCTACTTTTCAATCATTCAGATTTTTTTTTATAAATATAATGTATGGCTGTATTTCTAATTTATTTATCTACATATTATCTTCTATCTTTCGTCTGTATTCTGTTTTTATTAAGTATTTTATTTAGACGTGAACATGATCACAATGCTATATACATATTGGTTTCTAATACAACAGTAAAGTTTATAGTGTATTTGTAAATTGGCCAATTCTATACGTATAATTTTCTGGACAGAGTGTTTTGTGTTAAGTCTATTTAAGATGTTTTTAATGATACTGGTTTCTTCAGGCACTATGAACAAGTGTAGCTACAGGTAAACAGTTATACCTAAATGATTTTTTTAATTCTTTATATTTTAAAAGTATCACCAATATATTATATAGTTTCATAATTACAAATGGTGAAAAAATCAATTGAAAACACAATGAATTACATTTACGGCTTTTAAAACCAGCTTTTGGAATTTTAAATACATTTAACTTTATTTTATTTTAAATACATTTAACTGTACATTTCTGATATAATTTTTTATTATGTATACATGATTTAACGGCTAGGAACCATGGCTGTCTAATTCTGGAAAGGTAGGCCATAACTGCTATCCTACGCTGGATTTAAGTAATTATTATGGAATAGAGCCAGTTGTGAAGGGAAATACAGTTCTACAATATAAAATAAAACACACTCAAAATTATATGCTTAGCCGGTCAATACCTATTAGTATAAGACTGCTCGAATTTTTTCTCTATAATTATTTTGATCCTCAAATAAATACTGTTTTCCGCTACAAATCTTCTGATTATTGGAACCCACCCTACAGTAATCTCTTGACTAATGCATACCATAAATATAGTTTTGTTTCAAGCATTATTGCCACCAGTTAAGTCACTCGTTATTGTAATTTATTTTTGCTGGAAGCAAGGGTGGAACTGCACATACTATATAGTTTTATTATGTACATTTGTGACGATGTACGCGCAAGCAATGTTGGTGAGGCAATATCTATTTATACCTACATGTTCAAGTGAGTAACTGCACTAGCACACTGCACTGTCTCATTAGTCTTGCGTGCTTTACATATTTATGTTTGAGAACCTACTATTATAAAACGTAACAGCAGCGTTGCCAATTGAGCATTATCCTATAGGATTCTAGCTTGCAAAAAACGCACCTGGCTTGTGGCGTTTTTACTAGCGTTTTTTGATGCCTCCAACAGCTTTAAAAATATTGGTGTATTAGACACACTACTGCACGTCTGTAATGGATGGTTCATTTTTGTAGGACACTCACATATTCAAAACCCTGCATCAAAATTAATTTGTATTGGTATTATAGCCTATCGGAATTATATTTATTATCTGTTCTATGGTTATATTGTTTGGTTAAGACGATACTTCAGTGAAACGGCAAATAATTTTCAACTATACGTGCGACGAAATTTTGGACTGGCTGCCAATCGGAGAGCGATAGTCGAGTTTTGAACGCATCAATTTTCTTTGTGATGGCGTCGGGGGAATAATTCTTAAACCGTGTAAAGATGACTAAAAACGTTACCCATTTAATTGAAAAAGAAAACATGTCAATGAATATATTATTATTATTATTACTTATAGAACAATAAACATAACATTAAATGGACGCATGTTGAATTTTTATGAAAAATTATGTTTTGTTCTGCACGCTTCGTTTGCACAATCTTCGCGTCGCGTAGTCACGATCGTTTTAGACCGTGCCCCAGCTGAAGTATAGCCTTAAATGTGTTGAAACAACGCTATATATGTAGTTTATTTATTTTCATGCGCATGAAGTTTCTAACTATCATATAGTTAATGCAGGTAGGTCGGTACATAAAACATGATGAAACAATTTCACGCATTATGTAATGTTTTTGTATACTTATTACTCCGAATTCCCGCGTATATAAAATAAGAATTTAACAATAATTATTCATTTAAAATGTGTGTTCTTTATTGAACATGGATAACTTGAAAACACTTCAGATATATACGCACTAGAAAAAATCATATTTGAAAAAAAAAACCTCGACGGGATTTGAACCTGTATAACAATTGGTGTCGCGCCAATATGTGCATTAACCACAGATTGGCGCGACACCAAATGTTACACCGGTTCAAATCACGTCGAAGTTCTTATTTTTTTTCAAATATGATTTTTTCTAGTGGGTAGGTATAAATATTTATTTATTAGGTATTTTCAAGTTATGTATGTTCAATATATGGAATGTTACATTCTCAAAATATTGTGAATTATTCATTTGAATATAAGAAATAGTATGTTCTTTAATTCTCCGTCTGTCCTACAAGAAAGAAGCTCTCGTCTTCAAACATGAAACGAATCTTGAACGCCGTTGACACAATATAGGTATTTTTGTCAATTTCGGAATATATTTCTGTTAAAATGTGCGGTTACTTATCGGCAGTTTTTTCGGGTCTAGGACGATTTAGCACCGGACAACTAGACGCCACGGAATTCGAAAATAAATAGACGATAGGTACTTATAGTTACTAAAAATTAAAAAAATATTCAATATTATTATTTATATTTCAATGATTATATTATTATGATTTAATAGTTAGTGAGAATGTAAATATGCAGACGTAAACAATGATTTAATCGTGCATATGTTTAAGTTCCAACGAAAAAAGAGTTTTTTATTTTATATTAAGCCTTAGGCATGGTAATTCTCAATCCGAGATAAAGAATACATTATGTTGAGAGTAAAATGAATTCAAACTACTAAGTAGTAGATAGAAACTGATTAAAATACCTCATCTAAACGTGTATACGACAGTGCGGCGTCCAATTGTCCGGAGGCCAGTCGTCCCATTCCCGTTTTTTCGATTTTTGCATTGTTCAATGGTATGGTAATGGTAATGGAAATCAAAGGTATTGTATTCGTTCTTAGTAAAATAAGTAAATTTACTTAAATTTTATTTTCACAAAATCTAGCGTTTTTTTCCTGCCAACTAAATATGTATCTTGTTTTCGTTCCCCGTCTGTTTTTGTCAACGTCAGTTACAACTTAGGTACCTACCTCTGTTGATGAGATAGGACAATAATTATGTATTCATTATTGCATAGTTTTCATCAGTAATCCCTGTTTCCGATTGCAAATTTAGATATATTAAGATGTATATAAAACTCTACCATCAAAATATAAGGCCAAAAGTTACTCTCATTAACCCGTAGAAAAGAGAGGTGAATAATTGAATCTGTGCTACTGATTGCCTGCAGGATTTGTATGGCGAGTGAAAGGTAAGACACGGATGGTGAAATACTGAGAAAAAGGATTTATTTCTGTAAAAGAAATTTAGCAAAGGGTCATTCATGTAATCAACAATTACGTAGTTTTCTTAGAGGTATTTTATAGAAAAAAAAGGTTTGATTGGCTTAATGTACTAATAAGTAACCATAAGAAATAAAATAATATTATTATTGATTTAAGAAGCGTAAATTGATCACATACGTTGATTAAATTCATGTTGTTTTTTTAATATAAAAAAATGTGTTTATGGATACAGAAAATGAGCTCATGTGACACTTAAACGCTCTATCTTGGAACCAATATTTGGATATATCTTTTTTATAAAACTTATCTTTAAATATTAAAATTATTGAATCATCAGAGCAATAATATAAAGAGAGTGTGTATTTTTCGGCAAAATGAAGCCGTGTTTCTTGCATATAACGCACATTAGAACCTCAATTTTATTATAATTAACTTAACTATGAAACGTTTGGTTATACCATCATGTTGCTTCTCAGTACGACTACCGAATTTAATCACAACTTATAGCATACTTAGACCATCCATGGACTGAAACCGTATGCGGTTTAGAACCGTGTGCCATACTAAGCTTATCTTTTCTGTTCTTGGAAATATATTTTCACAAACTATATTATAAGCATCTGATCGTATCTGTTTATACCATACACTTACACTTACAAATTTAGTGAAAATATATTTTCATGAGCAAAAATCATAAGTTTAGTATGGCACACGGATCTAAACCGCATACGGTTTCAGTCCATGGATGACCTGTTAGTTAATCATATTTTCTACTAAATTAACTAAAAATAATAAATTTCAGCAACACGTGCTGGCAGTTTTTAAATGGCTGTACGTAGTCATCCAAATCAATATTTACCGGTGACGTGTACAAAAAATATTTTATTTAACCGTAGACATTCAATCTTACTCTAACGCATATTGCGGAGATATGAGCGTGCCGAATGCTTTCTCACTCGCACTTATGGTTTGTTTTTTTTCAGACCTTGATTAGATCTTAGGCTTTTATAGTGGAAGTTATATTAATAGATTTACTAGTTAGTAATTCATCAAATCCATTGGGTCTTTGCACCGGATAAAATACACATTAAATAATAAGATGCATGTTTATACACCACAGTTTTTATGATAACCACTCAATTCGGCTAGCGTAGATCTAATTTTTTTCTATCGGCACTACAGTATTATATGGAAGAGGATTCTAAATAGTTTTTATTATGAGAAATGAGTTGTAGCCACCTATTACTTTAAACCTATTAGGTCCACGACCTGGGTCTAAACACAAAATAAAAAGATACCAAAACCAGGATTACAAACCGAGACTCACAACTTTCTAAGTAAACACGATACCACTCCTCCAACATCGGTGCGGGCCATTGGTGATTAATAATAAGTAACTTAAATTAATGCATTTCAAAAAATCGTGTTAGTTATAAAAGAAATATCTAGTTGGTTTATATGGATTAAGCTCATCACAAAGCAACATGTTAAAGCCTATACAAAAAGCTTGAAGTGGGTAGGTAAGTAACGCAATCCAATTTAAAATGTAAATACGCCATCCGTTACATTTAGGCTTGCACATTTTGGGTTCGAACCCGCAAACAATGGCTGTCGCTTAACAAAAGCTTCGGGACTTAGAGCCTTATCAGCGGTTTCTTTTCAGGTAGAGGTATTTACGGTCGGCAAAAGCTTTCGCGGGAATTACAATTACTACTGTGATGAAACTGATCGCGGTATCCAAAGTATCCGTATCGATTGCTGGCTGTAATGAGTCTTGCGTCACCATGACTCGTAATTATTTAATGGATTATTTATTTTCTACAATAAAGACATGAATACTATTAAAGTTTGTTTATGAATGATTTATAATAATGCGTATATTAGTAATTGGTTGGGCCAATTATGGTCGCCATCATCCCAATGTTTCCCTTCTACTTCAAATAATCAGTTATTGTCGCAAGTCCAGGCGCAACTCAGTTACGGGTCATCAGTCGACCGCCATTGAAAAATGTTCAGTTACTTCAAGACAACGAGCGCATCTAGGCTTGTTACAGCTTGACCGTCGTTAATAACGAGTAATTCACAGCGCATACGGATCGATGATTTTATTAGGCTAAACAAAAATTTGTGTCAGTAATATACTAATACATGAGAGTAAAAGAAGGGTTTACAGAAGGCATTCATTCAAAAGTGACTGTCGTCCAGTTGTCAATGGACTAATCGGATTGCGTTCGTTGATGATTTATTGAGTCTAGCATTTTCCCCCTTATTTACCATTTATGTTATCAATCTTGAGCAGTCTATAATATAGAGCTTATATTATAAGCTTTCACTTTCTTCATGCCAATAACATTATCAATTAACTTATGAAGAGCTTTGCTTCAGTCAGATAGTTAAGAGTCTGTCTTTAACAGTGTTATTGAAGGATGTATGTGATCGTATGAAGATAAAGTATTGATGTAAAAATATCGACTACTTCATTATTGAGAGTATTGAAGAAGAAAAAGCATCCTTATCGAGTAGAGTAGGCTTTTATGAATGCGTCACCGACAACGCCCGGTAAATCAAGCGTCGCTTTTTGACGCGCAGTTTAAATGGAATGAATTTAGACTTTTAGAGGGTTTCTTGCTAGTTAGATAGGAATTTATCGGGGACAATTGATTGAATTAAAACGTCTTACTGATGAAAAAAGTCTAATTGCGAATAACTTATCGGTTTTTTTCTAATACCCCAAAAATTATTATACGTAAATACCAAATAGAACAGGGTTGAAAACTTCAACAGATTTCTAACCCTAAAATATAAATACATAGTTTCTATCAAATTCAATCCACAGTAAAATATTTAATTTTGCTCATAAAAATATTAAGTTCCTAAGTAAAGTTTGTATTTTGCCGCCTAGCATAATATGCAGATTTAGATTCAGAGGGTAGTTCTAAAATTTTGATCAAATTAATAACACAAAAGGCATAATAAGATACTCTTTTACTATTCTTAAACGATTTTTAATAGTAATTAAAAAATATATATTATGGAAATGTCATGTAGCTTTTAATAAATATTATTTTTTTCTAAACGAATTACAATCCAAGAATATAGCATTCTTTATTGATTATACTTACATAATTTTTCGTAACAGAAAAAGATAGAAATATATCATAATGTATGTTTCCGCTGTATTACATAAGAAAATGTACTAATTAGGTAAGTATATTATTTATTACTTCTGTGGGCTTATTCTACACACAAGGCGGCTATCAGCGGTTATCGACGGTAGTTTATCATATTAACATAGCACTTTTTGACAGTTTAGAGTTTAAACGGCTAACGTATTGTAACAATTATAAAACCTCAATACATAAATATGATAAACTACTATCGACTGCCGCCTTGTGTATAGAATATACCCACAGAATACCTCTGCTACTGCCATCGACAAGTCATTACGAAATTCAGATGATTTATTGATAGTATCTATATGATCAATGAAACAAATGGTGGAATTTTGTTACTAAAGTAATAGATACCAAATTATGAAAAAATATAATATACTTACAATATTTTAGTATGCAAATGCAAGCCAACGTCAATTATTAAATAATGTTATTTATATCATTGCAAAATAACAGCATTACAAAATTAGTTTTTAATTAAAATAACAAAAAAGAAATACTATTACTTTAGTAAGTAAATAATATGAAAACAATATAGAAGGAACGACTTCTACTAAGGTACAGAATATAGAGTATAGAATCACATCTTATAATAAACAATACAATATAAATTCATGGTCATAAAAACAACAGTATTGCGTAATCGATAGCAATTTCGTATGTAAAATGGATCCATGTACTTGGACGAATCTGTTGTGTGAAATGAAAAAGCATTCAATGAAAAATTCCGTAGCTTTCCTATAGGTACAATCTCGCTGTGCCAGTTTGTAAACGTGAGTACTTAAACCCTTTCACCACTAAACACAAACAAACGTGAACAGTTGTTGCATGTTTTAAATATATGCAAAGCTGCTTTGAACAACTATTTACGAAGGATTATTAATTTTCCACTGTAATTTACACGATAAATAGTTTTATAGTTGTGGCACTGAGTACGCAGTATCATAGACTACAAATTTAGTATTGATAATCTGCCAAAATGTTAAACGTTGGAAAAAACTGACCCGCCTATTTCAAGGTGATCATAGTCAACGATGAAGAAGAGAATGATATTGTAATATATTGTCATCTTACTATTAAAACCTCGTAAGAAACGTACTTAATAAAATAATATATGCACAAACAAGGTGTCGTATTTTATATTCAACTGAATCTACTTATCAAATTTGTCATTCAGATTACTAGAAATAATAGGCCCGTCGAAAATTATTGTATCTGCTGATAACTGGGAACGAGAACTATACATAATCGAGTGACATGTCCAATCAATTATGACCCGCTATTTATTGACCCGCGCACTATGGAATAATATGTTGAAATGATTATGCAATAAATTGCGGATCCGCTATCTCATAATATTACAATATCATAATATGTCTGATTCTACGTGAAAATTAATATTTAATAATATATACTACTATAATATTGAGATCTGGGTCACAGGAATCCGATGACAGCCACAAAAGTATTAACAATAATGTAAAATCAGGTTTTACTGATGTGAGGTTGTCAATTTCATACTTTGTCACTGTATTTATGTTATCTTTTGTCATTGTTAATCTGCATATGAATACATACATACTATATACGTGGAAGCTGATAATTTATTATGACACTGTAATATTTAAAAAAATTATTAAAACCACGATTCAGTAATGGGATTTGCGAAATAAATTATAATTATGTAAGTACCTATTCTTTTAATAAATGTATAAGTGACTTTCTTTTAAATTCATTATTAACCCTTTATTTTTCATACAAGATGGTTCTGTTATTCCATAAATATTTTTGAATAATTTTGTATTGAGTACCTATGCTATTATGTTCCTCCATGAATTTCTTTATTTTTTTATTTTATAGTGACTAGAATACAACGTTTTGTTGTTTATTATTTCGCGATTATGCTGTCCACACAGAGCTCCAAGAGTCTATAATTCATTTTCTAGTATTGGAGAGTCGCTAGTAATATGTACCTAAAATTATTTCAGACGTGTTGTTGTCACATCCATAGCAATCATTTTCTCTTAGTTTGAATCCGTTTAAATAGACTCTCAGTATTTCGTGACTTTTTAAAGATTAATGTTTCTTCAGATTCGTAAAACGTAGTAGACTTCGACAGACGAGGCATATAGAAATGGACAATACTCAGACCAGACACTCGGAGGTAGATTAAAAGCCTAAACTTTGGTAGTTTGGCAGTATCAACAAGGATACTAGAATGGCTGGGCTTTGGATGGAGAGCGACGGAGGAAGTTCTTGGAGGAGGCTAGACTCACCATATATTGTGAAACCAATAATGATGATAATTATTATGGTACCTCAAAATAATAACCATAAATGCTAACAGTAACAGAATGATTGCAGAGATGAATAAAAATGGCCTACATAGAGCAGTGGAGAATGAAATGTAAACGTATATAACTATGAATTAATTATAGCTTTAGTGTGTCAAACACTGTCTTTTTCATTTTATTAATGCATTTGTAACTGCCAATAAAAGATAGTACAATATAATTATATATTATAATAATCATGTCTTTTTCGTAAGAATTGATATAAAGTAGTAATATAAGTTAGTTTAATTTAAAATAGTTCTATGTCAGATAAAGGGTTTTAGTCTCTTACCTTTCACCTAGTAGGCGTGGGTTGCCTCTAGGACTAGGCCAAACTTTCCCTTCATATTCATATATAGTATATACAGTATAATAATATGATATATGCAGTAGAACATATTTTACAAGAGTTGAGTCAAAAGCTCTCTTTATTTTTTTAATATAAAATAATATTAAATTCGAATTCATAGAAATTTTGTATTTATTCATTTTAGTGACATAGTTGAGATTTGTATATAAATACAGTTTACTGACAAAAACAAAAATAATTACAAGTAAGTACTTTGTGAAAAATTAAATTTCAGTATACTTGCAACTTGAAATCATCTATTAAAATAATATTTACTTATAATAAAAAAAATAGCTAATGGCATAAAATCAACCTCAAAATCGAACGCCGACATATTACATTATTTTATTAAACAGAATAATAATTTTTTCATCCGTATCATCAGCCAGAGTCTATCCAACGGGTTTTAGGATGTAACTGAGGTCGTTTAGTTGCCATTTGATACGGCACTTGTCCAGCGATTGTCCACTCGCCGATTGACATATTCATCCCATTGCCATTTCGCCTGGAGCGACCTATCGCATACTCGTATCTGCTTTGCTACCCATCAGCGTATTTTGTGGTATTTACGCGTTATGCCCAGCACGCACCTTTCCATGCCATTTATAATGATAACAATATTTAGCCATCGTAACTGAAACTACTATAATATAACGTTAATCTGTTGATCTAAAATAACTTGTATTTTCAGTTCACAGTAATGATTGAGTTATTTGTGGATACTCAATGTCTCGCCAAATGAACAGTGGCAGCATAGTATAAGTACAGGAGCTCTATGTTAGAACTTGCGAGTGCAAGCTTCCCGGTCGACATGACGTCATATGACATCATTATGACGTACTACCGGAGTGATAATAGCACTCGAGAATATTACGCTACTCCGACAGCGGCGCTATTCATTGTCACCATACACATATAGGTGTATCATAATAATATTTTCTATGGTTATTCTGTGCGCGGTCGGCATGCCTCGAGCGTGACGTCACAATTACGTCATCTCGTCTGGTGCTACACGAGACGAGAGTTAGGAAATCGCGGTGCAGCAGTGGTATAGAAAGAAGGCATTTACCACCCCGGTAGACACTAGAAGGCAAGCGGTACAAATCAATACTACAGATTTTCACCTTTATGATTTGATCTGCAGAAATCTGTTGAACAAAAAATATTGTATTTAAAAGGTTTCTCTAGTAAATATGTGTCGTGTTGTGTGTTTTTAAGTGAGTCAGACTTTCTGATTGTATAAAAGCTTAATTACATTGGCAGACGCGCAGACCCAACCCGATCCAACAACCGTCATGGCCAACGTTTTAACATTATTTGCAATTACACACAACGATTCAATCACATTGGTCCTTTTGATTGGTGTAAAATAAACATAGTGTTGCTATTATTAAAAACATAGGTTGACCGAAAACTGATATTTATTGGATTGGTGGCTACACTAAACGTATTCCGCGCAATTTTACGTCAAAAAGCTGAGCTGTCAAAGCTAGCGAGCGTCTGTTGAAATTTGCGGGGCCGTTTGATATTTATAGAAAGTTTTGTATACTTATTGTTAATTTACATCATGAATAACTGGGCGAGCTTTAATTTCCAAGCCAATCGATTGAGACTAATTGTAGCGAGTATGGCTATATTTCAACTGGCGTGTATTAATTCGACGAGGACCTCAGCGCTAGTCCATACATTGTTTTGAGATTTCGCCATCTTGTATTTGTTGAAATCGAGCAGTAGAATGAATGAACATTTGCGTGGCTCGCGAGCGGGCACGTATTCGGCTATCTACGCTTGCTAATGACGGAATAATAGAAAAATTTCCACTTTCGTCCCGCTCGCTCTCGATCCTTGAAAACCATAGAGAATAGAGTTTGACAGTCGTGGCAGACGATCGGGCTAGACGCAATCTGCCAATGTAATTCGAGCTTTAGAATAATCGGTTTACAGGAAGCCAGCGGCAAACAAATTTTGAAAATAACCGATATACTGGAATATTTGTTAGGTTAGGTTAGGTTAATATCACTTCCCTCCATTTTGGTAAGTGAAAACAAACTGTCAGTTTTGCTTCGTTATGGTTTTTTTTCGTCTGGGTTCGGGATATGGAGGTGAACAATAACACACCGGAATTGTTTCGGAAACGACGAGTTTATTTGGTGTTAATATATACTAGATTACTACATTTTATATAATTTATTTTTCGGATGACGAAATATGCGTAGCGCGAGCGAACAGTGTTTTCTGCGTGCTGTCAAAGTACGAGTAGCTTCTGCCGCCAAAACAAACGGTCACACTTGCGAGCCGTGCAAAAATGCGGCGTTGCCATTCGTATTTTTTTTTTGACAATGTTGCCGGTCAGATATTTATTAGACATTAAACATTATTAAATTATTTTCGCAATCAGCCGTTACTATTTGTTGGATTCGATACCGATTCGGGCCTCTCCAGATACACAAAGACGTCCCCAAATGGGGACCATACGGGGGTGTAACATTAACTTAGGTTAGGTTTTAATTCTTGAATTCTATGAATTTTGCCAAAATCGGCTATGAAAATTAGCATGGTTTCCGTCTGGCTTCCTGTAAACCAACTTGTACCTAATAATCATTGGTTTTAAATAGTTTCTTCCCTAAAATTGAAATGTCTGTTATTTAAATACTTTTAATGGCAAATATTGCATGATTATATTATCGAAAATCAATTTGGCAGAGCATCCGTAATAAAACTGAAAATAAATAGAAAATTAATTGTTGCGATGACTCACAGTGGATAGTCCTGCCTTCTTGAATCGCCTTACAGCGCTCATTTTACGATCACAGGCAAAGGTACCCATTACACGAGAAACAACCGGTATATTAAAATTCCATACAGATTTTTTTATACGGGTTCTAGAAAATAATACCCCTACAGAGTGCAGCGTGCCGGCATCTGGGTGAGACCGTTAAGACTTAAATTGTGATATTGTGTAGGCATGTGTAGTGCACACCGGGTACAACTGACATTAATTAAAAGTCTAGTAAGCTTGAAGTAAAAATGTATTAGTTGGAAAATGACAATATATTTTACTTAGCAATTAATTTCTAATGAAAAAAATAGCTTAGATCGGTACATGGTATTGTAGTCTGATAGCATTGACGTAAATACATTCTAATGGATTAATATTTTTATACTATCCCATTTGAGTTATTTTTTGCGACCCGGGTTTCGCCTTTCGGCATCTTCAGGCGCTGTGTATACTTCCGACCATGTCCGATCCTAATAGGATCATGTGGGTAACATGGATATCATATATTATGTAACAACAGATATTGTTTTTTATGAGAAATGGATGTCAGCCACTTGCTCAACCTATTAGGTCCATAGTCTGTGTATAAAATAATATGTGTACTTGCCAGACCCAGGATTCAGGGAACCATGCTTAATCCGCGCCAAAGGCAAACACACACTGACAACGAACACTCTTAACTCTAACTTATATAATAAATCAATACAATAAAGTAGGTAAAAACTCCATTACCTACCTATCAAGTCACGGGGGCACTTGCCTTTGGTGAGTATACACAGCGCGTGAAGATGCCGAAAGGCGAAACCCGGGTCGCAAAAAAAGACTCAAATGGAATAGTACAAAACTTAAATCCATTAGAATTTAAATTCAAATTCCATCAAGTTCCTTCGGTCGACAGTATTAATATTGTAAATACATTCAATTGAAGATTTCAATCGAATGCGTTTGGAATTAAGTAAGACTTGCGTCTAAGCATGCAAACTGCAGTGTCATGTGTCTGAGCCCTTATTTAACAAATTTAGATAATATTTTAGAGACGTCGCTGAAGATTTCTTGAACTGATCACATTGAAATAATTAAGGTTTTAATATAAATCAAAAAAGCGGCTCTCGTGGTGCAGTGCGTAATGCGTTGTCCTTCCATCCGGAAGCTCTGGGTTCGATACCCGGCGAAGAGTGAAGACACAATATATTTATGTAATTCTCTCAACGACTGGGTGTTTATGATTGTTCAAAATTACTAACAGCCACCTTGTACGAAAAAGCAAGGACATGGTTATTAATAATAATAAATATAATATATATATAAATCAAAAAAAAACTTATAGCTAATATCAACTACAGACAAGCTGCATACTTTGGCCATTCGGTTTCCGTACGTGGAGGTCAGGCTCCTTTCCGAAACACTAGACTTTGAAAAATACACATATTTACTTATATGATTTAATTGTTTCTAACAAAAAGAAAAATAAATATATTGGGTACCTATCCAGTTGTATAACTTTAAAAAAAGCCTCATTTACGGCATGTTTGCAGTAAGTACATAAAGTCATTTTTCAATTGAATTTAGTAATATAGAAGCACAATTCACTTTTCAATTTACATTATTTAATAATAAAAAAAAAGAAAAATCTGCCTACTTAAATACTCGCCCAGTAAAGCAATAACCATCATTCTCAATTATATATTGAATACAAACAAATTGTCATTGACATTATTGGCAAACTGTCAGGCCGAAATAGGTTTTTTGTGTAGCTTTTGGTTGCCATGGTAACGGGAAATAAAAAAAAGCTTCCCATGATCCGCGTCATTATTTTTTTTATTATTTAGCATGCAAATTAGTTAGCTGACAGGAATAATAATATAAGTATATATTATAATTATTACTTTTTATACTTAAGGGGGGACATGCTCGTCGAAGGTCAAAATTGAGTTTTTATTGTATTTTCAAACCATGATCCTGGACACTCCTTAAACGTTGTAGATAATCTATTTATATAATTTTGAAGCCTTATTATCCTCTATAGTTATTTTAAACATTTGATTACTGCATAAAGTATTTTTGTTACATAAAATAGTATTCTTTTAAACCTCTCGCTCTAATGTTTTAGAATATAGTCATATTTCGGTACATAACTGTGCAGTGGTTTTAAGATTTTTTACATTTATTAATTTTTAAACGCATTTATAAAACCATTAGTATAATTTATTACGAGATAATTTTTGTAAAATATTTATCTTAATAAATAAACAGTCTTTATTTTAAAGTCATCCTTTTTACGATTACTTAATAAACTCACATGATAGACCATTTCAAACATTTTAACAACTTCAAAGTCAAATTACTCAAAACTAGTATTCTCCAGTAAGTGTGTTTTGCCAGAACAGAGACGATATTCAAATTTTGTTTTCGTGTCCGCAATGAGTTAGGCAGCTATTTTTTGGCGCTGATGAGTCACATGATCGACTCGTTGCCGATTAGCTGCAGCAATATTCTCTGTGTCTGTTTTTAGATGAGTGCAATTGTACTCGCACAGACGATGCACGTCATCAAGACCTTTGTTTAAGGGAGGACGTGCTCAGCGTGGGTCAAAATTGAGCTTTTTTTCTATTTTCAAAGCATGATCCTGGAAATACCTTAAACGTTGTAGATAATCAATTTATATATATTTGAAGCCTTGTCATCCTTTATATTTATTTTAAACATTAAATTTGATGACTGCATAAAGTATTTTTATTATATAAAATAGTATTCTTTTAAACCTCTCGCTCTAATGTTTTAGAATATAGTCATATTTCAGTACATAAATGTGCAGTGGTGTTAAGATTTTTTACATTTATTAATTTTTAAACTCATTTATAAAACTATCAGTATAATTTATGTCGACATTATGATAATGAAATATTTACGATAAAAAAATATATTGATAATCTCTGTGATCCCAAATTTGACAAGAAGTAGGCATTTTATTATTCAAAAAATCGGCAAGATCAACACATTTGAAGATGATTCTAAAGATATTTATTATAAGCTATGTCTTTGACCATTCAAGTGTGATAAACATCTTATGAATAATGATTGCTTTATAATAATTATTGACCTAAGAATAAGGTAGTGTTTTTTTGAAATACGCCATTTCATTTGTCATTCCCTAGTGGTTACGCTACAACATACGGCCGTAGCCATAAATTGACAAACTATAATTAAAATATGGAGTAAAATTATGTTAACGCGCGTGTTTGAACATGTACCTAACCGATTTTTTTAAAAAAAAATTTTTAAACGGTACATGTTCAAACACGCGCGTCAATATTATTTTACTTCCTACTTCAATTATAGTTTGTCAATTTATGGCTACGGCCGTATGTTGTAGCTTAATCACTAGGGAATGACAAAAGAAATGGCGTATTTCAAAAAAACACTACCTTATTCTTAGGTCAATAATTATTATAAAGCAATCATTATTCATAAGATGTTTATCACACTTGAATGGTCAAAGACATAGCTTATAATAAATATCTTTAGAATCATCTTCAAATGTGTTGATCTTGCCGATTTTTTGAATAATAAAATGCCTAATTCTTGTCAAATTTGGGATCACAGAGATTATCAATATAATTTTTTATCGTGAATATTTTACAAAAATTATCTCATAATAAATTATACTAATGGTTTTATAAATGCGTTTAAAAATTAATAAATGTAAAAAATCTTAAAACCACTGCACAGTTATGTACCGAAATATGACTATATTCTAAAACATTAGAGCGAGAGGTTTAAAAGAATACTATTTTATGTAACAAAAATACTTTATGCAGTAATCAAATGTTTAAAATAACTATAAAGGATAATAAGGCTTCAAAATTATAGAAATAGATTATCTACAACGTTTAAGGAGTGTCCAGGATCATGGTTTGAAAATACAATAAAAACTCAATTTTGACCTTCGACGAGCATGTCCCCCTTTAAATAATAAAAAGTAATTATCCAATTACACAGTAATATACTAGGCAACGTATAAATTGTACATATTATAGTTCACCGTCAGCTATCGTACCGGAAACAAGATGGCCGTATAGCATTGAGCTAAAAATACGCCTTGTTCGTAGTGCAATACAGATACCTAGTAGTATTCTAATTTTATTACATTCAATACGGGTATCAAATATCTAATAATAGGTATAAATGGCTGTCAGTAGGTATTTTTAGATATTTTGATACTAACGAGCACCTACTTGATAATCTAATTTTTAATCATTCAGACGGTTATGTAAGAAATATATACGATTTGATTATATTTCTAATTTACTTACTTAGGTACCTATTTTCTTCTGTCTTTCCCTTATAACATGAATTTGATCTCAATAATATATGGTCAATTATTTCCGTTACAACACTTCACGGTATTGTTTATAAAATAGGGTGAAAAAACCGTTTTTTTATTTCTATATTATATTATATTATATACTAGATACCTATATGTAACTACAGTACTACATAATACGCTTCAATTATAAACGTGAATGACGTGGGATTTAAGATAGGCACCTACTTCATATACAAAATTATTGGACTGTCATATGCGTGGTAGATTATATAGGTATATTTGATGTAGGTATACAACGATTTGACACGTTGGATTACAGACGTATATCAGTTGAAATAAACTATAAACATAAATTTATTATAGTTCAACTATTTCTTGATATTCTCTTTTATGGAACTACGATCCATCACCCTAAGTGTGTATTTAACAGTATAAATTTAATGGTAGCTTTCTATTCCTACTTACTAAGTTTATTTGAATATTTATGAATAAAGCTTTGTTGTGATTGTTTTCACGTTGTTGATTTTTAATCCATCAAACCTGTCTGGGAAGCAGCTATTTTAGCATAATATTATTTTGCCTGTGAGTAAGTGGAAAATGAAAGGAACTTATTAAAATGCAAATTAAAGTCATTCGCCATGGAAAAAAAATAACACCAGGTGAGCAGGAGAAAATATGTCAATGTTTTCGATTCGTTTTGTGAGTTTATCAAGAGATGATATTATAAGTTTAAATTCGTGTTGTATGAAAAGACGATTTAACAATTATACTAAATTCTGGAGGAGTATAAATAAATTATTGGTAGCATAGATATTTTTATTCATACATCAATATCAAGAATATGTCGACTAATAAACCAAAATGTAGGATTTTAATTACCTACCCACCAAATTTATATTATCATTAAATTAGTAAAATGGAATTCTCCGCAGTAAATGCTCGATTAATTGAGAGTTTAACTTGTATAAATAACTATTATCTATTTAAATAAATGCACGATATTGAATTATAATGTTAACCACTCTACAATAAGCTTTTCATAGAAATGCATAGGAAATAGATATAAATAATATCTAACAAAATACATATTTAAATATTATATATCGTTGTGAAATAGGTATTAACACTGTTTTCGTGTGTCATCTACAATATTATTGCCAACAATACGTTCATTCAGTTAATACATTTTAAACTTTTAAATAAAGCACAATAATTATCTATCATTTAATAATAAATATCAGGACCTGTTTCGTCATCTTCAATCGGACATTATCAAACATTAATAAATAAAGTGAAATAAATATCTATTTAGTATCACCTAACTATTAAAGAAAATGTTAAGTATTATCTAAAATTATCCTTTTTTAACTCATTCAATTTTAACGTATTTTTTCATCAAGAGTAATCATATAATAATAAAGTAATTCATAACATAGAAATAAAAGTCTTCGTATAATATATTGTACTATTATGTCAATCAATATTATAATAAAGAAATCAGACTTAGGCATTCACTAAATATTTAAATTTATTAAAATTGATACTGAAAGATCATTTCAAATAATTCTTATTCAAATTCTGATAAATTACAATACGACGTTATAATATACTTTAAATATATATAACCTGTAAAACAAATCTATTTGAAGACGAGGGGGGGGGTAAAATATTTTAATACCTACAATATAAATAAATAATTACTTACTTCGAAAATCTTTCGTAGAAAAATATAAAATAAACAAATTTAAATAATGGCAAGAAACAAAAGAAAGATTTATATTTTTCATAAAAAAATAATAATATTAAAGTATTCACATGTCGACCTTTGCGGCAAGTTTCTTCTAAAAAAATCACATTGAAAATTCACATAAACAAAACACAGCAAACAATATCCACAATGAAAATAAATTTAAAAAAAACGAGGGTCACGTCGGAAAATTAGAGGCGCTTGAAAAAATCTTGGAGAATTTTTCAAACGTCAAATTAAACGGTGAACTTTATTTACGTTTTCAATATTGGAATGCGATCGGAATTTTCCTTGCGCGAGGGGCGAAAAGGATACGACCTTACTCTAGAGCGTTCAAAACGCGACTGACTGAAATTCGGAATTTAGCTGGCGAGTTTCTAAAGCTAAAGCCTCTCTCGCCCTTATGCCAACCTCTACCATGCACTGTTTGTCGCACAAGGCCTCGGCGCAATTCTATAACCATATAAGCAAGCAAACCCAATACAATAACTGGATAGTTTGAAAAAGCTCTTTCATACCACGGAAAGCTTCTGAAAGAATAGCTCATTATCAATGTATTATCGTCAACTTAGGCTAGGTAAGTTTATTGTGTTTACCCTACCTATATTAAAAAAATAGCCTTTGGCGTATTCTGAAAAGTTCAAGCAGGTATTAGAAGTCTTTGCTACGGAATAACCTTTTTCTATTTCAAAGCTCTGAAACAAATTAAAAGTAACAATAAACTTTAACTAATACACATGACTACAACAGCTGATGTGATGATAGAATCGTGTTTTAGTTGCATTATATTAAGTGAAAATTCTTACATTATTGAGTGAACATTGTGGAATCAAGGATTTTTTGAAAAATCTATGATAATATGTGAGTTAAATAGGTGTTGCCCATTTAATTATCTTTTCTACCATCCATATTGAATAATCATAAATCATGAAATTTGCCTTATATGTTTCACTACTAATAAACCTATTTAACATAACTATCACTTTTCCTTCAGCTTCACTTTTTACATCACTTTACCAACCGCACAGCCCTCACTATTGGTGCCTGGTGAACCTGACATAAGGAAACAGCTTCCACTTAAAATTGGTCATGGCTGCGACCACGCATTTAATTGACGGGTGCATAAAAATTCAAATTTACCAGAATATTCCGATTGAAAAATATACCACGTGAGAGCAGGTAAAAATGATTAAGAGCAGAAGTGACATACGAGCTTCAAGAGAATGAAAGGCGAGCATATCTTGAAGAAAGTTAGTCGGAAAATACTCGTTTGAAAGCTGTTGTGAGAGAAGATTCGGTTTATATTGTATTCACTTTAACTTGTGTATTAAGCATCTCGAAGACCCTTACTTGACGTAGAAATAGAAAAGATAAGTCTTGATATGGCATTGTTTTACTATGTGTTTTTTCAAGAATTTTAAGCCTGTGAAAACAAGTTATTATTGCCATCAAAATAATGGTTTTCAAACATTTTCTTTATGGAATTTATAACGGTAGGTACATAATTTTTAATGCTTCACAATTTTCGTTCAAAATGAAATGCAGGAAATATCTTACTTCGCATGAAGAATGTTCACGAAGAATTCTGTAATCAAGGATTTGGTACTTACTCTTTTCTTTGCGAAAATTTAATATAAGTGGAAAATTATTGACACTTAAAAACAAACGTGCACCCTTCTTACTTCAATACGCGACAACTGTCACTTGCCGTTTGTTTCGAAAATTCGCTACTTTGCCGCCTTTTTCAACAACACTTTTATAAATCTCGGAAAATTTTGAAAATACAACGTTATATTGTGAAAATAAATTAATATTTCGCAACTATGAAAATTTGTCGAAGAAACAAGCTCGAATGACAATCAGAATACAAATATTTGAATGAAAATAAAATCATATAAAAGTAATATGTATTCTGGACTTAAATCTACAACAATAATTTAATTATAGGAATTACAATAGTTATTATTAATGAAAAATATTGACCATTATTTTTGATTCTATATAAATCTATAAAAACAATAATAATTAGACGAAAATTATGTTTCTGGTTGTGGTTACTACCTAATAGTTCTCTTAAAACCAAACTGTTCCGCACCATACTCAGTTTTAATCGAGCGAATCACGAAGACCTACGTGTAGATGTGAAGCATCACGTGCCTGAGAATGTCTCAGGAGCAGATGCCCAAAACTGAGGTCGCCACGCATTCAAGTCTACTGCGAGTGAATTTACTGAGACATACTTTCATCAACGTACGCATGGGAGAGTAGAGCAATGAGAATGAACAAAAATAAATGATTATAATTAATTTAGATATTATAATATGTAAAAACAAAGCTTATACAATATGGACATACTAAATTATGCGTAGAGATCTATCCGAAATACAGAATAGGTTGTTAAGGCTATACATCAGTTGAGGCATGATCTAAAATGATCGTGGCTAGGCGATGCGCGGATTGTGCAAATGACGCGTGCCGAACGAAATATAATTTGTCATATAAATCCAACATGCGTCCATTTAATGTTCTATTAGTAACAATAATAATATATTCATTGACATGTTTTCTTTTTCAAGTAAATGGGTAACGTTTTTTAGTCATCTTTAGACGATTTAAGAATTAATACCCCCGTCGCCATCACGAAACAAATTGACGTGTTCACAGCTCGACGATTGCTCTCCGATTGCCCAAAATTTCGTCGAACATATAGTGGAAAATTATTTGCCGTTTCACTGAAGTACCGTCTTAAGATAATGCGAAAGACTTTGAAGCCAATTTGGTTAATGCAAGAATCAGAAAGCTCGATATATCTTCAATTTAAACCAATATTTAAGTTTATCCCATGTTTCTCCACATTCTAGAATCGTAAATTCTTACAGCCACACCCGGTAGATAAACAACTTTATTTAATTTTGTTTTCCCTGCTCCGAAATAATAAATTGGGAATTTTTAAAACTAAATAATCTGAAATAATACTGATTGTTTTTTATTTTTTTTTCCGCCTCAATAGCAGATGTTAAATATTGACATAATGTGGCATAATCTAATATAAATTATACGGTTATTTTTTTTAAATAAAAACTTAGAGTATGATAAAAAATGTTGATAAAATTAATATTATTTTGAAGTATCTATGTAGGTACCAATTACGATGTTACGTCAAATGTGTTACTGAATAAATTAATTATATATTATAGCTATATAGTTACTACCTTGCAATTAATTTAGATGGATGATCAAATGGAATAGTACAAAACTTAAATCCATTAGAATTTAAATTCAAAATCCATCAAGTACCTACATTCGATCAATAGTATTAATATTACATAGATACATATTTGATAGTGTTCTTATCGTAAGAAAAGACCTTACGTATATTATATTATAGTGGAAAAAAATGTAATGGAAATTTACTTACTTATGCACCAAATTACCCGTTTCGAAAGGCATTTTAAAATGTTGCGAATTAAAATCACCTTCTAAAATGTCTGCGAAATATGACCGATAAAGGTCAAACATATAATATATTATATACCTACACAAGCTAAGTAGAGCGTGACTTGTAGACTGAAAATGTTATAATATTGAGCTTATTAAGCTCGTTATTTTATGTTAAGCTCCAAGCTCATTCATGTTGTGCTTATATTACTTGAATCGATAGTTTCGACGGAGCGATCCGTAAAAGCTTCGCAGTACACAAAAGGCGTACTTTGTGTATAGATTTTAAAAATACACCGCTACACACATTAATTATATTCAATAACTATTTCAATAGTTTAACTGACAATAATTCTTAGTGGAAATATATTGTATTTAATAAAATAAAACTAGTTACTAACTAACTAATAAACCCCAAAGTACGTATTTTTAACTAATATACCTTCAAATGGGTTTATGTTTTGTACTATTCCATTTAAGTCATTTTTTGCGACCCGTGTTTCGCCTTTCGGCATATTCAGGCACTATGTGCACTCATCAAAAGGCAAATACATATTAGGCACTCGTGGTGCAGTGCGTGTGGTGCTGACCTTTTATCCGGAAGCTCCGGGTTCAACCCGGTTAGGACACAATATATTTATGTGATTTTCTCAATGACCATGTCTGATCCTAATAGGATCACATAGGCCTCCACAGGGTGGAGGTTTGTATTAACAGATTTTATTTTTTTACTAAATATGGATGTCAGTCACTTGCTCAAGCTATCAGGTCCATACTCTGACTCATACACAAATTGAAAAACAATATGCGTACTTGCCAGACCCAGGATTCGAACCTGTGACCCTCGACACTATAGACCAGCGCTTAAGCCACGCGGCCATCGTGGGTATTATGTAATATATATTATGAATAAAGATTTTTCTTTTAAATTATTCAATGATACTGCCTAATATTGAGTGGTATAATTTAAAGTATCACAGTTAAAATGTAGTTATAAAAATTAATTTATATGAATTATAGACGAATCGATAATTAAGTCGAGAAAGTACTTATCCGGAAAGTAATGGACGTGAGTTTGATTTTGACTCCCAGTCGGTTCAATTTCTTTTCTAATGGACACTAATAAAAACACGTAAACTCTAGGGGCGGCAGGTTATATAAAGTATGGTGAAGCAGGCAAGTATGGTGAAAAAGTATGGTGAGGCAGGCTGGTAATCAATTTGCGGCAAAATTTCCACGTTAACACTATATTATACGGGTATGTTATAATGACCAAAGTAAATCCTTCGTGATGCCCTGCATTTTTTTTATCGCGTCGCTATTTCTCGTAAGTTGTCGGCTATTGTTGGCCTTCTTCATTCAGTTGTATAAGAAAGCCGATTCCTTGCCCCTCTTTTTATTTAATAATACCTCTATGCGTAAACTTAACATTATATAGTGTTTGTCAGTTCTAATAAAATAGGTATCTACTAATTTAAATCTGATAATTTCATATTATTCATATCATAAAGATGAAAATTTTCCATACCATTCTGTTTTTATATATACCATTCTCACTTTTCCATCCACCATAAACAACCACTGCAATAATATAAAGCAGTTAAAAATACAGAAATATCCCACCATCACATCTACCTGCCAGGTGAAAATTATTTCTCGCAATAAAATTCGCCGTGAGAGTTTTTCTCGTAAGGGTTTAATGTTTAATGCCTCGCCGATTTTCTCACCCTGAGGGAAATAAAAGTGTGAATATTCCGAGAAATGACTCCCGACCTGCTTTATGATACTACCTTCCTTGCAATGATATTCATGAACTTGTTTATCTTATATGGAAGGTAAAATATACCTCTAATATTTAAAAAAAAAATACTTTTTTGATCAAAAAGAATCTACATTATTGTAACTAATATATGTATTTTGATATTCCTATTGCTTCTAGTCCAAGTGTTTTCCTCATGTGGAGTATCTAGACAACGTATGTCTCTCTCTCTCTTCTTCATTTTCACAAATGAGTGACGTCCCGCGGGGGTAGGAAGATTGAGCGTCGCTTGGGAGCGGCAGTTACTCGAAGGGCGGCAAATCGAGGAGAATCATTTCGTATATATAAAAATAGCTACCTAAGCTTAGTAATGACTTAGTAATCTTTCCGTTGAAAAATTCAGCTCACTGTGTATAAGTAACTTAAAAGGTTTAACAGGACTGTAATTTTTTTATCGAGTTCGCGATGTCTAATTGACTTCCGTTGCCCTTCGACTTCCATAGTGACCAGTAACGACACGTGCACAGGTGATAAAAAAAACTGCGTAAAAAATGGGGCGGCATTTTGTCTTGGGGCGTCACTGTCACCAATTTTATAATACGCCCTATGGAAGGTATTTAATATCTTTTCAATATATCGGTTACCCCTTAAATTAATAAACAAAGCCTGACTTCAGATCTTAAGAAATTGCATGATCTACCCTTTATTGCATAATGATAAACCACATTTGAATTTGCCAGACGAGAGATTTGATCCCGTGGCCTACGGAGTTAAAGATTAGGTTTCTGCCACAATATACATTTCGTATAGCGCATCTAGTCTGTCCATGGAACTTTTTGACCTTCTTTTTGTGTCATGGTTTTCGATCCCGATGTCCTGCGAAATGTAAATTTACACGCATGCGATGGCAGTCATCACCTAATCTGGAGAAAACTAATAACTTCGTCGTTTTCAGTGATGTGCTGGATATTAGTTATTTTTTAATTTTTAACTAATAATTATATTTTACAGATTTCGCTTTATATAATATTATATTATCTCCTATTTATCATCTATAAAAAGCATGTTTCTATGCTCATACAAAATTTCAAACTTCTAAATAAAATAAATGCGTTATCGTTCTTCACATAAAACACCCGACTGCAGGTGCCAATTAATATCCAATATCGAAATGGAACAACTCCGCTCTTTATATAATTTTTCTTTATATATAAAAGGGAAGCTAAAATAGTGCATTAATTCATAGTCCAGCTTATTTGTAAATAGTTACAAGATAAAAAGAACTTTTTATAAATTTTCTGTTGAATCATATAAACTTGACTTGACTAGCTTAAACGATCAAAAAAAATTGTAAGTACTTGATATAAATAATACTAAAATGTCATTTTGACATTTCATATTGATTTTCGCAGTAACGCACTTATATATTAATAATTTAGTTGCTAGGACTAAATAACTTTTCATACAAAACAGAATTAACTGAAAATGAATTCAATTCTAGTTAAAGAGGGCTAAAAGTATTAAAAAAATTCATTGGCATCGTGTTCTGATATATTCTAAAAGTTCCAAATGTCTAGCTAGTCGGGAAGTTGGTTAAAAATCGATTGCAATATTTGTACTGGAAAAACAACCACCGGACAAATAAGAATACGACCTAATAAAAACGTTGTAGAAAAAGTGTATTTTTGGAATTGTTAAATTCCGCTCGAGAGTTAAATTATTATGTTTTTTCTCCTTTCTGAACAGTTTGTTCAAATGGTGTTAGCCGGTTTGCATATTAATTAAGCAGTCGAAATGTTTAATGTTAATTTTATATATTTAACACAATATTAAGTAGTACATTTTATTATTTACTGTGTTAAATACTTGATTAGTTAAAAAAATTAAACATTAAAAAATTACACGCGACATTTTCGTATTATGCTAAAAGTTACGGTCATATAATAGAGGGGTATACCTATCTCATTGATTTCCAAATAAAAGAGTTTTGAAAAAGAAAGAATAGTATAAATTTCGTGACGACATATTTTATTTTGTACAAGAATTTTATAGTAGTTGGACATCCTGTTTATTGTCATATGGAGCAAAAATACAATACATCTTTTGGTGATAATAAAATACTAGCTTTTTCTACTGCAGTAGGGTACTTACTACTTGGTATTTTTTATGAATGATGGTCCTTTTGTGTAACCTATTTTGAAGAGCGACGGCATCCAGGGTCCAGATTGTAATGCATGTGATGAAATTTGAGCCCTCATAGAAGAAGGATCCGAGGAAGGAAGAGGAATATGAAAATGTTCCCATGTTGACTTACCTGTAAACAAAAGAAAAATAATATGTCAGTAAATAATTCAATAAAAATAGCGCAATCAATTGGACAAAATATTTAAAATAGGGCTTTGAAACAGTTTAAGCCAGTCATAGTCTGCTTTGTGTTCTTTGGGTTGGGTTATAAAACAATAAAAAACGCAGCTTCAGAACCTTGGTCCAGGAGAACTGGCCTTTCTGTTTCCATTTTCATTTGTTCTGTAGTGACAACTTTATTGAGTTAAAGAAGTTTGCTGTTATTATGAAACCTAATATCGTTGATAGGTATCGAGATTTATATATTTTTAGTTTATTTCAAAAGTAATATAAATATCATCGTGGCCGCAAATAAATGTGTACGTATGCAGTTCGCCATATCACAGAAATATATTGTCGTATATTAAAGACCGTCCAACCTCTTCGGGTTGTAGAGTACTAAGATAAAATTCATGTACATGGTTCTTTTCGGTTTAAAGGAAGCCAGCGGTAAATAAATTATGAAAATAGCCGATATACTGGATTATGTGTTAGGTTAGGTTAAAAAATATCAAATTGAACATAACAATAATGATAGCGTAAATATCATGTATTTGAAACCAATCAGTATCAAATTAATGTTCATATTGAATGTAATAAAATTGGAACATTGATGTCTGCAATGCTCTACGAAAAAACGCGTAATTTTTCATCTCGGTGCTATAGAAATGACCGTATAGTATACGGTCATCTCTTTCTGACAAGAAACCTCACGGCGAACTGTGCTACGGTGAAATGTAAATGTATACAATTTACATGTAACTAAATATTCTAAGCTGAATATTCAGTGAATATTGAATACATTCAATGAAAAAAAATTAAAGCCTTCAAAAGCAATGGTATAATAAACACAACGGCACAACGCCACCTGTCATTCATAAAACACTTTACAACCGAAGCGTACTTTTTGTAAGTAAAATACCGTAAGTGCGTCTTTAAAAGTGGCAATTCTATTTCCTCAACCACAATTAAATGAAAGGAAACTTTACTGGGTAGGCTCGTAGGCTTGAGCTTACAGAAAAAATATAGCAGTCGCTTTCTATTGAAAGGTTTTGGGCTGAAAAGCTTCGTTAAAATACTGAATCAATTTAACGGGTAATGTAAAGAAAGCTCTTGCGAGTAAATCTTGCCTGTAAAAAGTTCGGTGAAAAAATGGTAACATTGAAAAAAGGTACGTTCTTTCGACCTTTAACTGTGCCCAATAATTGATTTTATAAGTGAGATTGAGATATAATTATTAATGGAACTGACTTTTAACAATACTGTCTACTAAAAAGATGTCCATCTTTCTTCCAGCAGGTCGATTCTTAACGGTTAGCACGTTTCCGTTATTTTAATTGGTAAAAATTAGCACGAAAGGCATTCTATAACAAAATAGTTATCGGCCGCTATTTCTAATTCATAATACGGCAAAAATTTAGGTTGATAGACATGTCGGTCAAATTCGAATATGTTCGTAATGCCGAATACAAACGGATAACGCCGAATCAGCGCTATCTAGTTGGCAATGAGCCGAAAACAAGAATTTTGTATTGACATGTCAGAAACATCAACATAACCTACAATTTTCTCAGTCATGTCATTGCGATTGCAGCAAAACAGTCGGATCTTGCGTCTCAATTCTCAATACATATAGGTATGTAAAACTACTTTTGGAGGGTTTCATTGGGTCTATTCTGTATTTATCGACCGCTAAAGTGATAAAGTGATAGATATTATGAAACTTACGGTAGGTTTGTGTCAAAGTATTAGCACTTATTGTAACAATTACAATACGTTGGTTGTAATTGTTGCAATAAGCGTTACATTTTAACAGCGCCTCTCTTGCTGCTGTTAAAATATAGCCTTTATTGCAACAATACAACAAACTTATTCTAATTGTTACAATAAGTGCTGATACTTTGATACAAACCTACCCTAAGTTTGATAATATCTATCACTTTATCACTTTAGCGGTCGATAAGTATAGGATAGACCCACAGATCCGATTTTTTAAGATTAGTTACCTTAAATCGTTTTGAGGATGGCGTTATAAAAATATAAACCTGGAATTTTTTTTATTGTTGAAATAAAAAAAACTTTTATTCAAGACCAAAATTATGATTGCTGATGATGGTATAATCAAAATCGAAATAAACATCTTGATAAGTCAGAGAATACTTAACTGCTTATACGTGCCTACGTTATTGCATGATATTCATATTCACCTGTTAAAATGACAGTCGTTAAAATATAATATTGTCGTAAAAAGATTTCAATAAGGTAAAGACTCCACTTTTTTTCTTGCATATTCCTTTGTGGATTTAAGAGCCTTACAACAGCTCATGGCATCTAAAATATTATTTTCAGCTACCTTACTTTACTAACTCGAATTTCAGTAATAAACTTTATAAGGCTGTTTTATTGACATGGAAAACAATAAAATATTAAATTAAAATTTTAGTGGCAGGGTTTTAGTTAAAATATATTTTTAATCAACAAAGGATCAGACTTCAATTAATTTTAAAACAAAACTTTCTCTAAATATCAGATCTAAAGATTTCTTACTGCTGCTAACAGAATATTAAATTTCTTTTTTTATTTAATACTGAATATAGAAAATATTGTTATTTTTTTTAGAAAATACATTTTTAAAAATCTTAAAAATATACATAGTATTAGAAAAAAAAAATCTAACAAGTGCCAGACTTCCAAATGTACTATGCCTTGGATAGGTTCTCGTTGCTTCCCACACTTTTCCAGATACATTTCCCATACCAGACACTCCACACTTTAATAAACATCTGGCCTGCACGTATATCTAAGGGTTCTCACCTACGGGTGGCTTAACGGTCATAATTATTATAATCGTTAGTGTCCGTTTATGTCATCCGCGCTGTCTTGTTATTTAAACGCACATTGGAATATTAAAACAAAAATTGAATGCCCCAGACAATTGCACCAGTTTATGAGTGCCACGAGTCTTTCAGTGGCTACAGAATTTACGTGTCGTAAAATGCCGAGAGAAGTAGAGCCAACCCGTTTATAGGCTATACTACAACCAAATTATCCAGGTTTTGATCCTCAGTCATGAAGTCCAGACGAATAAAGAAAAGAAGAAAATAAATAAGTATCCCATTTACCTAAATAATTTGTTTTATTTTGTTTTGGGGGGGTTCGGACACGAAAAACCCTCCCTTGTGTGTGCGCCTGGTAGGAACTCATTATCTAATAACGAAACATTATAATATTTGATTTTTGATTATTTAGTGGAAACCAGCGGCAAATTTTGAAAATTAAAGAAGGTTAGGTTAGGTTTGGTTATCATCACAGAACAGATAATAAATAGAATTCCGATAGTCAATATTCAATACATTGCATTTCGATGCAGTGTTTTGAATGTGTGAGTGTCCTACGAAAATAAAACACTCATTATGCACGTGCAATTGATAGTGTATGTAGGTAATACACCAATATTAAATGAGCGTAAATTCATAAACCGAGAGTTGTCAGTATTCGACGTATGATGTATTCTTGGCAGGTGTTTAAGTTTATCCCGGATTATTCCTTACTCGAGATCGGTTAATTACTACTCCTTACCCGTTAGGTATTTCAGTTCCCATTATATCCCTGAGTTCTCTAGTTATCATTCTTGAATTCATGAAATTTGCGGAAATCGGCTATGAAAATTATCACTATTCCCGCCTGGCATCCAGTTAACACTTGTACCTAATATTTTTTATTTGAGACATTCATTTGAGTGAAACATGAAGACATCGGGACTATATTATATAGTGTTGTATCCTAGTCTGAGCTTTACAATTATGTATATACTTACCACTTGGTCCCTTGTCAGTCCATGTTGGTCATTCCTGCAAAATAGTTTTGTTGAATATGTCAACTAATAGTGGTGTTTCCTCTAAGAAAATTTGACAAAGCTGATAGCTGATTATTACAAAATATATTATTCTTATTTTAGTGCATTATAAATTGAATATAATTTATCAACATTTTCTTCTCAATATCAATAAATCAATCAGTATCTAACATTTTTGATCGATTTCTGTCAGTGACAAAGAGTGGAGGAAGGCTGGTGCATTGTGCACACTAAACTTTGTCAGTCAAAGGTATTTTTTTGTTTTCAATGAACTAATAATACAATTTGCAGATAGTGCTGGTACTGGTTAGTTTATAAAATTCAATCAAACCCTTCCTAAACCAAATTATTAAATTTTATTTATGCTATGCGCGATGTGACAAAAATGCTGCACACTTTTTCATACTCATTTGTTTTCATTGCATTAATAATACATATTATTAAAGATCGATTTGGTTAGCTTTTTTAAAGTCCTGTCTCAACCAAATCATAATTTATAAAAAATATTCTTCTATCATTTTATAGAATATATAAAACTGTGTATGGTGTAATGGCATAATTTGAGATATTTTGTGGAAAAACCATTAATGGGAAAAACGAAAACTTTTTGTCTATTATCAACTGTGGTTTGAATTAGGCAGGGTTAAGTTGAATTTTAAAATTTAATAAACACTACCTACACATTGTACCTAGTCTTAGGTCAATGAAAACAAATAAATTTGTCAGACAAAGTTTTGGGTGCACTATTTATGTCGGATCTTAACAGCCTACCTCCATTCCATTCTACACTATTCTACACCATTCTACACGTCATTCTACACTACTTCCATTGGCGTTTGTCAAGGTGTCTTTACACCGAAAATTGTCCCTTGAATTATAAAATACAGTAGTTGATACCTATCTTTCGGGATGTTGCCAAAGAACAACATTTATAATTTTGTGTTCGTTGTGCCAAAGTATGCCAAATTTTGACTTCTTTGGTTATTTTTTATATATTATTATCTCTTCATTATCTTTCCAGCCGACAGGGAACATGCGTCGTTGCACAAAATGTCGAAAAATAACGGGAGCGAAGATTATAAAATCTACCGCAGGCTTCAACGAAATACAGAATTGAAAATTTTCAAAAAGACAAATATGCCAACATTAACACATTAAGTTTGGTTCTGTATTTGTTTTGTTTTCTTAATATTTTCACTCCAGAACAGATTAATAAATAGTATTCCGATAGGTTATATCCCAATACACTACATTTTGAAACAGGGTTTTGAACGTGTGCGTGTCCTACGAAAACCTTCAAATACGTACATCAATATTGAGCGTCAGTACATAAAGCGAGAGCAGTTGTCAGAACAAAATACAAGAGTATTCTTGACACGTGTTTAAGTTTATTCCATATTCCTTCATATTCATTATTTCTGAGTTCCCTGATCTTCGCCATAGTATTTTTGTTTGATTACTAGATACAATGACATATTAAATGGACGACTCACTTCATACCCGGCGAGCACGAGAAATTGTGCATGAAAGTCATTCACAGATGTATAGGTAGATGTCACGTGACCATTGATGTATCCGTTTCCATTATGCGATACAAGCTTCGAGAATTTATAGTAATATAACCTTTATTGTAATGGCGTATTAGTGTCATGACTCATTGCGTTAGAAACAGATTCTCGGTTACTTACGACTTCTCGGAGATTAGACGCAAGTGAGCTCAGCGAATCACAGGCGACTGACTGTCCAATGGTTCCTGTCATTCAATTGCATTGAATAAACATTCATCAATATCTTAAAATGGCATTTTATAAATAATACTAATACAATTATGCAAAGTGATATCCCATCTTTCTTGGAGTGTTTAGTAGATTTTTTTACAATTTTTAACTAGGCACATTGGCATTTTGTAACACAATAATAACGGTGGAGTCGAAACCTGACAGTCAGAAATTTTGTATGGGCAGACCCAGCGGTGTCGACAGACCGCTTGCAAGCAGAATGTTCATTTGAGCGTAGGATACCGATATTAAAATATGAATTTCGCCATCAGGCAGACCCGACACAAAGTGAGTGTCATTTTATTTTCTAGATGCTTCGTCCATATTAATGTCATTGACTAGATATGATTACACACATTATGACATATATAATCTGGTCGATATTTCAGAATGCTGTACATATGTATTATGGAAACACGGAAGCTGGAGGAGGGGTAGATATTTATGCGAAATAACGGGAAGAAATTTTTGTTTTTTAATAGGGCCACGATGGCGTGTCGGTCGGAATATAGCAGTAAGTACTTATATAATAATAATTGTCCTAAAATGGCAGGATTTCTTCGACGTAAGTATATGTTTTTGTAAACTGTGAACAGATGAACTTTTATAAATGATTTTTAAAACTCATTTTAGACCCAAAATGGACCCATCATAATATTCTTTTGATAGCTTAAGTAAAGTGATGGACGATGCATAAGAGACAAATATCACAAAAATACCTAGGATTTAATTAGGTAGATATACTAAGTATTTTTATTGCTAATCAATATTTTGAAAAACTATATTATAACAATGATCGTAATACCTATGCCTATATAATAAATCTTCCTTATAGTTTTGACAAATATTATAAAGATTTTACCTCCAAGCCATCGATGGTATACTTAATATAAAATATAAATAAACTTTACACATTTCCAGTTTGGTCAAGTGACTTAATATTTAAAAAAAAAAGGATGCAAAAAAACCACATTCTAAAATGTTGTTTTTGTTCACTTGTACACCGCATGATGACGCCACTCCGGGGTGAGAAACTGGCACTGGACCCTACTCAAAGAAGCTGCGATCTAGGGGCGGAAGAGGCGGAGTCCAGACTTTAGAGTCGGGGGTGGTTTTGGTATGCGAACAATTCTTCCACGGATAAATCAGAAAGAGTAACATCTTTTTGTTCCAATAAATTGTCGGAATTATAAAATGTTTAGATATTAGTACCAAGTTTACAGTGGAATTAATTTAAATTCTAATCGATAAAAGTGTGTTGTTGTTATCTCGTTAATCGTTATTCTGACTGGGGATTCGCCTTTGGCATATTCGCCACATCTCTCTACATAAATGGTGTATGTTCAACGGTACCGTAAGCAATAATGAATTGACGAATTGCGAAAGTAATGTAAAGTTCTTTCTACGTGTCGTATTGTACAATAATTTATTGATTTATTCGAAAAAGACACGTTGAGTACATAACAGATTATTAATTCAGGACGTTCACAACATGACATTTAGAATAAAAATTACAAGTAATCAGTTAGAGAAAAAATAAGGTGGAGAAAAAAAAGGAAGCAAAAATAGTTTTATACAAAATAAATAAAATAAAAAAAAAACAACAACAATTCAAAAATACATATTAAACAATAAAATAGAATTTAAAAAACAGGATATATATAATGGATCGCCAAAAATATCTCCATCTCTAGGGAGTACAGTGAATAGTGCAGAGTGCATAATTAGTATTGTGGCTAAAAATAATCTACCAACAATAAAAAAATGCTAAACAATAATAATTACAAAACAACATCAGAAGGCCTGTTCTATACATAAGGCGGCTATCGGTAGCTGTCGACGGTAGTTTATCATATTTATGTATTTAGACGGTTAATTGTCACAATAACTTAACCATCCAAACACTCTAAACTGTCAAACAGTGTTTTAACTAATTTATTGTTACAATTTTAATACCTCAATACGTACATAATTATAATAAACTACCGTCGATATGCGTTGATAGCCGCCTTGCGTATAGAATAGACCGACAGAGGGCATTTCCGAAATTTTTGTTGCATGTGTCAGTTTATATTATGTATATGTGCACCTATAAATTTTGTATACAAATTAAGATTAAAAATGAAAGGGGAAGACGTTCTAAGGGCGGCACTTTGTCTAGGAACGTCACTGCATGAATCCATCTGTTTATTTAACTTTATCTGAGTATGTACCCTATGAGTTTAGTAAATGAAGTATAACAATACTTAATACAATGAATTACTTAACAAGATTAATAAGCAAGAATTCGATGGATTTCGTGCCCGGAAACATGTACGTATGCAGTTCGCCGTATCACACTTCACCGTGAAATGTTGTATCGGAAATATATAGCCGTATTAAAGACCGTCTAACCTCTTTGGGTCGTATCTTCTTCTTCTTCTTCCACGGCGCTACATCCCGGGGTGGGATTTGGCCTCCTCCACAACCGCTCTCCACTCACTCCGGTCTCTCGCCACACTTCTCCAGTTACCGGGTGTTCCTATATGAAGCCAGTTCACTTCTACGGCATCAGCCCATCTCCTTCTTGGACGGCCTCTGGGTCTCTTCCGTTGGGGTAGCTACTTCGTCATGATCCTTGGCGCTCTAACTCCAGGCATTCTCTCCACATGTCCCGCCCATCGTAGTCTTTGGGACTTACAGTGTCTTATGATTGTTTGCTGTTCAATCAGCTCTTCCAACTCGTGTACTCGTGTTCCAACTTTGGGTCGTATAGTAGTGACATAAAATTCATGACTAAATAAAACACGGTTCTTGTCGGTTTACTTTACAGGAAGCCAGTGGCAAACCAATTTTGAAAATAGCAGATATACTGAATTATTTGTTAGGTTCTCAATCTTGAATTCATGAATTTTGTCAAAATCGGCTACGAAAATTGCTGCAGTTCCCGCCTGACTTCCAGTAAACAGACTTGTACCAAAGTCTCTAAATTTAGACCATAGATTTAATATTCAGATATAAATTAAGTAAAAAATAGAAAATAATATCGAAAAGAAATATTTGGATTAAATAAATTAAGTTAATAACGGTGACGAGTTGTTGTGGTCGAATTAAGGGGTAGCTTTCTCCGTAAAGCATTGGTATTCAACTGGTGATTCACGTGCTACCGGTGGTCAGTAATGTATAAGATAACATTGGTGCAACGAAAAACTACGTGGAATAAATTTCAATAGAATCCAGTCGGGTGTTATGTTATAGATTTATCTTCTGAATTTAGATGAAATCGTGTCGAAATATATTTAATGTATATTTATATTATTAAAATAATTAAAACATAACACAACTGTATTATTTATTTAACATACGTAGGTATTGGTTTTGTCCTCTTTTATAGAATATTTGTAAACGATGGCCGCGTGGCTTAAACGCTGGCCTATAGACTCGAGGGTCCCAGGTTCGAATCCTGGGTCTGACAAGTACGCATATTGTTTTTCAATTTGTGTATGAGTCAGTGTATGGACCTAATAGGTTGAGCAAGTGGCTGACATCCATTTCTCGTAAAAATAAAATCTGTTAATACAAACCTCCACTCTGTGGAGGCCCATATGATCCTATTAGGATCGGACATGGTCGAAAGAAAGATTTATATTATATTTTACACCAATAAAACTTTAAAATAAAAAATAAAACTTCGTGTAACTGATTTTTTTTGTTTAAAAAGCATTAAATAAATACTTAGGTACTGCAAAATACTTTCCTGGGAATGTAAGCTAATTTTAAGATGCAAAATGCTGAATTTATCATTCTGTCATTTATCATTTAATTTTTTTCGGTTCTTGCCTATTTAGTGGAAGCCAGTGGTAAAAAAATTTTGAAAAAAAAAAACAATATACCTACTGGTTTATTTGTTAAGTTACGCAGCCCGAGGAGCACGAAACTTGTCGATTGCAACAGTAGATTTTTTTTTTTCAAGCTAAAAAGTCGCTTTCGACCAATCTACGGAGCTCTATGGCAACGTGTGTTTTGTGAATAACGATGATGTCACATTGATGTATTCGACACGTTGCAGGCGGACGAGAGTAAGTTAACGAATGATAAATATCGCTAACTTATCTAACGCTTCATTACTAAATTAAAGTCTTTATTTTGTAATAATTTATCCAATAATCTTTTTCCATATCGAGCGATCCTTCAATGATAATATATTAACTGACAGATAAAATAATGGTTCACTATTACTGTAAAAGTGTAAAACCTTGCCTTGATATAAGCATGTTAATATAAGACAGCAAAATATTCCCATATGGTATTTATAATTAAATAGATACAAATGTTATAACGAAACTCATAGCACGAAAGTGGTTTAGTCTATTCTTGAAACGATGAATATTATTTTACTAACTATATTTTAATACTTACTCAAATATTAAATTGAAACTATTATTTCAGCTGCACATAGACTAATATAAATAAAGCAAACATAATATACGAAATAAATATATATTTTCAATACATTATGTAATTGTTATCCTCATTTTACAATAAATTATGGTTGTATGCAGAGATCTTAAACTAAAAAAATATGGAATTGAATTTAGAGATATGTTTTCAAATTAACCAGTTAAAAAAAATACGATGCTAATAATATCTAGATATAGATACATATCTCGCTAATTTGCTTTAACCAATTAAGTTACAGACCATTTATTGATTTAAAACACAAAAACCGATAGGCATTAATAACGCAATTTCATAAACATTTAATGTATGATCAACTAGTTTAAATAATCGTAATTATGTAGGAGGCCTGTAGTTTAATTAGTTAAAGTATATTGGCGCGATACCAGTGGATATACGGGTTAAAATCCCGTCAGGCATCGTAATTTTTTCAAATGCGATATTTCTAGTTTTCAAATTATGAAATAATATATTCAATATTATATGGAATGTTTCATTCTAAAATCTTGTGAATTATTCGTTGAATAAAAGAAAATGGTTTAATCAAAGATATGTTTTCTATTTTTAATATATATTAAGTTAAACATCTATATTTTTCAATATTACAACAGGTACTGAATACATTTATCTATGTATGAAATAAAACACCAGTTAAATGGGTAGACCTTGTTTCTAATTCCTTTATATTATTTTAAATACGAGGTTTTAACTTTAGCATGATCTAAAAGATTAATATCTAAGACTTACTTTCGTTGAATATGAATAATTAAACTACATAGATTATATATAGGTACTTTTTAATTAAAAGTTAAAATTACAAATCAGTTCATGACTTCGAAACCTTTAGATGTAGTTAGAAGACCAACGGAAAAGTTTTTATATTTCGTGGTTAGACCTCAAACCTCAGATGAGAATAGAAGATTACATGTACAGATATCTTGAAATTAAACCTATCTACCAACTCTTTGCTGCTAACACTTGTACAAACTAGGATCGGAACTAGGCCAGTGAAAGCTCGGAGGAGGCTTTATACAGACCTCAGTGCCACAAAGTGACACTTGTTGCATGATCCCCTTAACTTAAGTTGTAAAGCCTGAACTTAAAGGTGCGGTAGAATTTGCCATAGCATAATAATTTAAACGGCGCACAATGTAAATGACAGGACACGAAGCGTCAAATTTAAGAAAATGTATTCTAAATCCTAACTATGGTTTGGATGACTAGACACCTAAATGATTCATAATAATACATATTATAACAACAATAACGAATATTATGACATAATTTATATTAATATAATCTTCTTATTTAAGTATCGTCTTGTAAAGGCTTAATTACGTTTGCAGACACGCAGATCCAACCAGATCCAACGATCCACGCCGACCGCGGTGACCAACGTCTTTACACTATAAGCAATTACACGCAATGACTCGATCGCGTTGGTTCATGCTTTTCATTGATTTAAAATAAACATCATCATCGGCACTACAACCAAATGTGGGTCTTGGCCGACTCCAGGAAACCTCTCTACTCTCCTCTGTCTGCCGCAAGCTCCCTCCACCGCTTAGTCTCAGGGATGCTGTGTCTCTTTCTATACAGTCCAGTCACCGCAGTCTAGGTCCCCCGACCCTCCTTTTCCCTTCTGGTCTGTTGAAGGGAAGTTGGGTATCTTCCATCCTTGAGACATGGCCTACCCAACGAAGTCGCTCTACTTTCACATGTGAGACTACAGAGGGATCTTCATACAACGCATATATTTCATGGTTGTACCTTCCTCGCCACGTGCCATCTTCCTAACATACAGCTACGAAGACTCTTCTTAATATCTCTCTTTCAAAGATACCCAGCTTCCTCTCATATTTTTTTGATAAAGCCCAGCATTCCGACCCGTAGGTTAATATGGGTCTGATGAGGGTTTTGTATAACTTTATCTTAGTTTTCTTTGAGAGGAGTCTTGATCTGAAGTGTCACTGTAAACCGTATTAAGATTTGTTTGCCAGAGTAATCCTTATGCTAACTTCTTGGCTGAAGTCGTTTTGAGGGGTAATGCGTGATCCCAGATATATGAACTCGTCAACCTTTTCGAACTGATACGTGCCAATCGTGAGTGGTGAGCTTGAAGGAGCCTCACTTGCAGGCATGTATTTTGTTTTTTCTTGATTGATTAAAATAAACATAGTGTTGCTAATATTAAAAATATAGGTTGTCCGAAAACTATTTCTTCATTAGATTGATAGCTACACTGAACAGTTTCTCTCGCAATTTTACGTCAAAAATCAGATGTCAAACCTAACCTCGCAAGCGGGCGGTAGCTTCGGATATTTTCGTACATTCTCGGCAATCTTCGCTTGAATCTTCGTGAATCGTGGAAGACGGAAATAGGATTGGTTCCAATTTGCTCACGTAATGTAATTTGAGCATTACGAAGGTTGGCGACCAAATTGCAATATATCTCTCTATCGTCTCTATCCTGTGTCAATCGTATCAGATTACCATCACCTTGGTCATAGAGTTACTTATAGAGGTTACACGTTCAAGATGATCTTCTTCTGTCTACATAACGCCTCTGCTGCTTTCCTTTCCCTGCATTATTGCGGAAAATATAGCCGAAGTATGCAGCCTTTCTGTACTTGATTCTAACCATACTACTAAACTAATACATAAAACTAGCGGTATTAAATACGTCTTATTATATCATTAATATTATGTACTAACATCTACTTACGTAAACAGTCGCCATCTAAGAATTTCTTGCCATGTCAATAATAAATATACGAATGAAAATGTACACATGCCATTGTAAGTATACTGTATCGTTAATGAATATTTATTACTAAACTAAAAAAAACTTTATATACTAAAAATTATAATTATTCGAAAAATTATATTAGGTATAAGTATACTTTTACCATCATCTTATCGGAAAATTGAAACTAAAAAATAATGGCAACAATTCTTATTGTGGAACGCGACGTTAGGTATCTGCATAATTGAGTTTTTTTCACCTATAATTTAATTTTGATTTCCGCATAGCATTTTGATATTATTTCGATCGAACGTAACTCGACAATCTATGCATCTCGGCTTAACAATACAACATAGTTGAGTACATAGTTAATTCAAAAATACTTATGTATATCACGCCCAATTAAAATAAGCGTGCATTTTCAATGACTCTTTTATTATTAATTTAAGTGTTGAAATCAATAATTTGTTTATTTAAATACTGGCAATATTTCTCTCGCATTTTTTGAACCGTGCAATCTGCCCACAATCAATCTGTGGAATATATTAAAACATGTACATTTTTTTTCATACAGGAGCGTGTTTTGATTGCGAAAATTTTTAATACACAGCGTGGAGAGTTTTTCTTTTTGACTTCGATTCAAAATGAATTATTCAAAAATCAGAATTTGATCGGAATAAAAAATATGCTGTGTTATCTATTTGTCGAATTGAAAAAAAAAAATAATCCGTCGCAAATATCGAAAATCAAATTACTTATTTATTTCCATAAAAATAATATTTATAATTATTATTCTAAGTATTTTTACGTCATAGTTTTTTTCATAGTAGAGCATTTTCCGTCACATTTATAATAAAAGTATTTTGCGAGAATTGATTAAAGCTCCAAACAAATAAAATGAGGCAAAAAAGAAGGGATTCTAAAGTAAATTTAATAACTACGAGATATTATATATGGAACGAAATTATTTTTCCAAAGCGGCCAATCTTTTAAAAGCTCTCAGTATTTTCTATTTCCGCGGTGACGTCACAAAAGCTTTGCTTACAGTCTGTCGTTGCATTGTTACAAGCTTAATCCATTAGGTCGTATTGGTAATAAAATTAGAGATGTGTTAAAAATACTTTATCAACTGGTACGCTAAATTGCTATCACGTCAAAAAAAAATCCTCTCGATTTGAGATGCGTCTCTAATCTTTTTACGATAAAAGTGAATATCACACAAATACTTACTATCGACACTTATAGAACTCGAGTAGGTAAGAATTTGAATTTATATTCTAATTCGACTGTGTTTAAGAAAAAAGGCGTAACCCTCAATTTTTCGAAAAGTGCTTTTATTAGATATTTACAATGCATGCAACTAAATACTTGTTCTGTAAAAAGGAAGTAAGCCGCAATTGCCAAATTATTATCTAAAATTGAGCTTTAATTAAGTTTTTATTTAGGGAATAAAGCATTAACTCGATTTTAATGATTTTTTTGTAATAATTTGTTTATTATCATTAGATCGAAAAGATATTACACCAAATCATCAACCATCTTGCACCCAATGTATGTGTCTATTTTTTTTAATATTGAACCAAAATCATACAAAAAACGTTTTTTTGCCTCTCCTGTGAAATTTGTTCTGTGAGGGTTACGCCCTTTTTCCTAAACACGGTCGAATTGATTTAAATTTTGTACTACTCCATTTGAGTCGTTTTAGTGCAATTCGGGTTAAGTTTTTCGTCATCTTCAGATACTATGTCAACTCACCAATGCTAAATGCAGACTGATAACGAATAAAGTTAATAAACGAGAATTAACCGTATAAAATGCTTTTCAACACTATAGTTTTTAGGTGACATTCTAGTCATTCGAACAAACCTTGCTCGGAAACAAATGCACATGATTGCCACGCGTGTTTTATTAAAACTCGCACCCACAGTTTCAGAAACGACTGGCTGACGACTACTGACGACTGGACCAATTAACTACCATAGTGTATATGCATATTGCAAAAAAACTCAAATATGTTCCAAGTAATTTAGATCAGAATAGCAAATTACTTCGCAGTACGGCCACGGGGCTTAAGCGTTGGCCTATAAGTCGTGAGTCCCAGGTTCGAATCCTGGGTCTGGCAAGTACATTATATCGTTTTTCAATTTGTGTATGAGTCAGAGTATGGACTTAATAGGTTGAGCAAGTAGCTGTGATTCATTTCTCATAAAAACAAAATCTGTTAATACAAACCTCCACTCTGTGGAGGTCCATATGAAAATTTGTCCAATTGTTTAATATAAGATAGTAATACAGAACTATGTTCAATCAAATTGCTTCGGGTGTTGATATATTCCACTTGCGTGAAGGTGAGCTTAGGTGGACACTACAAACTCGGTGTACTTCTTTGAACTTCTATAATTGTATTTTCACTGCTTTTGTATGTTTATAATATTATGTTGTCTTTTTATATTTTCATTTTTATCGCTCTTTATAATTTGTAATGTCCACAATATGTTAAAAAAATTAATTGAAATTGGTATTCACTAAGGGTCACTAAGGGGCACTCGCTGGATCGATGGAAGTTCGACTACAAGTTCGGTGGAAGTATGAGGTGGCAAATGGTTAAGTATATACCGAAAAATTATAATAAGCTTGGGGAGGCCTCCATCTAATAGTTTATCAATTCTAACTGACGATGATGATGGATTTAAGTGTCGTTTTCCAGACTTATGAAGATTACCGAAGGGACATCACTACTGTACCGAGGACACAGCGGAAGTTCAGCGTCAACGTGCAGACTACAGATACGCGATAACGCATGCGTCGATTTGGAGATATCACAAAGACTCTCCATGTTGGTACTTATCTACCACTTAAAATTTTCAGGTTAAGTGTTTCAGATATTTCGCATCGATAAATATGTCATTAATAAATGTCGATCAAGTGCCTCGTGGCAGATTCGCAATAAATCTGATTCGACGGAATCAAATTTTCAGCTATTATTAGTCAGTGATTTTATAAAATTAACCTCTTCATTGTCAATTATAATTAAGGCGGGCAAGGTTACTGAAGCCTCACCAAAATCAAACTCTCCATACGACAGTATTTTAGATTTTTTTTTAAATATATATAAGAGTGACCGTGTTGTTTTTGTTTACCATGTAGTTTCTCATTACTTGCTATGTTAGGCTATCCGCTCACATGAAGTTGGAAATACTGTCATCAGATTGTGTACTCAAGTTTCGGATGAAACTACCCATACTTAGTATGTGTGGCCCAATAAACTTATTCCAAAAAACTTGTGATGATATCATCGCGAGTCGCTGTTCTGTGCACTCGCCAGTTGGTAGACTTTCAAGACTATTGACATTAAATGCGCGCGAACGAAATAGCACTTGAATATACCTAGGTTTATTTTAATTTATTAGTCTATTGCGTTCGAATGTTTGAATAATAGGTCATACATTTTGTGTCGCAGCACAGTGGTAAGATGACGCACAGGCTTAGGCTTGTTATACGACCGCTCAAAACATGTTTAAAATTAATCTTCAAAATCGACCAGTTTTCCCACCTCTATTACATTCTCAAATCTTGTGAATTATTCGTCAAGGCTTATACTTCAGCTGGGGCACGGTCTAAAACGATCGTGACTGCGCGACGCGAAGATTGTGCAATCGACGCGTGCAGAAAAAAACATAATTTGTCATAAAAATTCAACATGCGTCCATTTAGTGTTATGTCTTTTGTTCTATTTGTAATAATATTAATATATTCATTGACATGTTTTCTTTTTCAAGTAAATGGGTAACGTTTTTTAGTCATCTTTACACGATTTAAGAATGTATTCCCCCGATGCAATCACAAAACAAATTGACGTGTTCATAGCTCGACTTTTGCTCTCCGATCGCCAGTCCGAAAATTCGTCGCACCTATAGTTGAAAATTATTTGCCGTTTCACTGAAGTATGCTCTTGAATAATTAAATGGTTTATTAAAAGTCATAATAGGTATATTATTATTTAATGAAAAAAGCTTCTAAAGTTCTATTTTAAAACACAGAATATTATAATAAATGTGTATAAACTTATTTCTGCGTACCTAGTTCCAGTAGGTACAATGTAAAGCGCACGCTAAAAAACACAAGCGAGCAATTTATCTTCCTCTCACAAAGCCGCAGCACACCGTTTTCCAGAATTCCATTTATTTTTTGTTAACGCATGTAGTCAGTAATTTATTATTATTTAATACTTTGGAACACTTCACTTTGATATTATTATTATTTCAAAGTAAAAGTGAGCAGAGTAAACTGGCGCCACGGGGTAATACAGGGAACAGATTATGTTCCTCCTATCTTACCTAACAAGACCGTTAGTGGGATATTTGAAACTTTTTCCTAAGTGGAGAGTGCACGGCAAGTTTTAATCCTAACACCGTTGCGACTGGCAAGGATCTAACATATTGACTCCTTCTATTAATTAATTAAGTTGGTTTTATTATTTGGTAGATTTTTTATCTTTATAGTATGATGTTAAGGCGATAATTTAGTGAAACGGCAAATAATTTTGAACTATGTATAGGCGCGATGAAATTTTGGACTCGCTGGCAGTCTGAGAGCGAACGTCGAGGTGTGAATACGTCAATTCCTTTCGAGATGGCGACGGGGGTATTAATTCTTAAATCGTGTAAAGATGACTAAAAACGTTACCCATTTACTTATAAAAGAAAACACGTCAATGAATATATTATTATTGTTACTAATAGAACAATAAAAAGAACATTAAATGGACGCATGTTGGATTTATATGACAAATTATATTTCGTTTGGCACGCGTCATTTGCTCAATCCACGCATCGCCTAGCCCAGTGGTCGGCAAACCGCGGCTCGCGAGTCACATGCGGCTCTTTGGCCCCTTGAGTGCGGCTCTGCCACAAATGCCCTCTGCCCTATTTTACATGGTTACAAAAAAGAAGCAAAGTTAAACGGAAGACGAAAACCATGAATTTAAAGTTGAATGGACCGAGACTTAAGCGTTTATTCAAAACTTAAATGGCCTACCGACTAGTATTATTTATCGGGAAAAATTGGCGCATTCAAATTTAGAAAGACACTTTACAACTAAACACTCATCATTTCACACTAAATATCCTGTCGGTGATCCAAGGAAGAAAGCAGTTGAGGAACTTTATAAGAGTCAAGTTCTGTACTTAATTACTGAATAATATCTTCTAATAATGTTAATACAGCAAGTTTTGTGTGTAGTTAAGAGATAGGAAATCAAGAGTAAATTGAGAAGTCGTCTTATTGACGAGAACCTGGAATCGTGCTTAAAATTAAAAACAACACATAAACCTGACTTACCCAAACTTTGCAAGGAGATGCAAAACCATTATTCACGTTGATTTAATTTAATGGATATCTTACGTACAATTTGATTTTTATCAATACATGAGATCATTATTACGTATGCTATCAACTTTTATTCAGTGCACCTATAGTTTAATTGAGACTTAAAATTTTAACTAAAGTTTATTAAGTTGATAAAGAGAGCTACTTACATAATTTAAGTTTAAGAAATTTGGCTCTCAAAAGAAATCTCAATCGTTGTACTATTGATATTTGGCTCTGTTGACTAATGAGTTTGCCGACTACTGGCCTAGCCACGATCTTTTTAGACCATGCCTCAACTGAGGTATAGCCTTAATACAAAAATGTGTACAATAATATAGTATTAACTACCTGAGTAACTAAATTATTTGAAGCTATGAGATGTAATAAAACAATTATTAATTATTATAGGTACTCCATAGTAATAACAAATTAGATAAAATAACTAAATAGAAGCAATAGTGGTAAAATCGTAATGTAATGAAAGGCTTTTAATATATTTAAATTATTGGCAAAATCAAGAATTAATTAATTCGTTTAAAAAAATATATTTTGAAACTATTCAAGTATTTAGCGAATGTCCAACACAGGGTTAAAAGAAATACAATCCACCAAATTACCTATTAACACCAAGTTTAAGAATTCCGAAGAAGTCAAAAATATCTTAATGTCCTATTGCAATTTGTTTTATCAAGAAGTCAACACATTTCAGTGCTTCATTGAGTAGAAAAGAATAATAACATCAAGTTTATAGCTATATGATGGACAAAAATAGTTTTTGAGAATGTTTGTCGAATTCCGTTGTATACCTACGTTTTTTTTTTTTGTTATCTATAATAAATCAGCCAACACCATAATCATCATTATAAGTGGCCCGAAGACTTAGGGCGGATCCTACAATCCTACAATCCTCCAAGAACTTCATCCGTCTGCCCATATCCTGGGCTAGTGTCTTCCAGATATCTGCGCCGGCCGCTCTAGGATCTTTATTGATACCATAACTCCCACAATGAGGGGGACTAACAGGGCTCTAGCCTGGGGGTCCGGCGTGGCGAGTCGACAATTTGATGACATTTGTAGAAGGTGTGTTAATGCTAGTGTATTATTTATCATGTAACTAATCTATTAAAATCAAACCATTCCCTGTGTGAACACGACAGGCGCGTCAGTATGAGCACTCTATAGAACAATGACAGGAAATGACAGTTCATACATAGACAACAACGGGAGGGGCGAAAAACTAGGGCCAGTCGTTGTGAATGTATCGGCTTTCTACTTGAGTCGGCAATGGTCGGTCCCATCTTCCTCGTAATAACCAAGTTCGAATTATATATGAGGTGTTTTCAAGTTATATAAATGTCGAACCTAACAAATTTAATAATACAGTATATCGGCTTTTTTCAAAATTTGTTTGCCGCTGGTTTCCTGCAAACCGACAAGAACCAAAATAATGTACTTACTTATTATTATATACCTATAATAGATCAAATAGATACTATACGTAGGTATGGAAAATCATTATTATTTAAATAATTAAATAACATGTTAATAATTAATAGTATCTACCAAGATATACATCATTGGTATCTACTTATCTTACGACTACCTAAGTCCATTAAGTAGTTCAGTTGGCTCGTTAAAGTGTGTTGAATTTAAATTGAATTTGACTAGGTATTTACTGAAAATAAAATACACTATCGCTAGGACCGAGAAACCTGACATTTTGACTTTACAGCAAGTAGTCAGGTATAGCAGTGTCAGTCGCACAAAGGGGCCGGGGTTTTGAATTCGGGCTGTGTGCTTTTTTCACGCAATAGCCCATGCTTTCAATACAAAGAGAACAATACCGGTAAGTCACGGTGCGTAGTTTGAATGGACCAACAAAAAACAACGAAAAGAATGTCACATGTTGTTTTGTGCTGCCTTTATCACCGATTCGAACGCAAAATTCTCGGAAAGTAGGGTCACCATAATTTAAAGGAAACAAAAACAGTGGTAGGTAAGTATCTGTGAATAAGAATTCATGGTACTGTTCGGTTAAAGCGGATACAGCGGAAAACGCATTTTGAAAATAGCCGATAAACTGGATTATTTGTTAGTTTGGGTTAGTTTAGGTTAGGTTAGGTTAGGGTAAGTTAGGTTAGGTAAGGTTAGGTTAGGTTTGGTTAGGTTAACCTAACAAATAATCCAGTTTATCGGCTATTTTCAAAATGCGTTTTCCGCTGTATCCGCTTTAACCGAACAGTACCGAATTCATAAATATTTGTATTTTTTTTACTTTGTGCCGTTGTGAAAAAAAAGAATTATCATTGAATCAAGACATTTTATAAAAACTTGCAAATTAATTTATTTATTTGTTGATTTCATTACGAATACATAATCAATATAATAATAATATAATATTGGTCTTTATACTAGGGGCGGCATGTTATATGAAAGTATGGTGAAGCATGCAAGTATGGTGAAAAAGTATGGTGAGGCAGGCTGGTAATCAATTTGCGGCAAAATTTCTACGTTAATAATGTAATTATTTATGCCTGTAGTTAAAAAAATGTATGTATACTTTTGTAAACCATTGTAAAGCAGAATTGCCTTCCATTCAGAGAAGAGCTCAATTGCTTCCAAATAAAGAAGAAAAAAAACATTATATTATATGGGTACGTTATAATGCCCAAAGTAAATCCTCCGTGATGCCCTGCATTTTTTTATCGCGTCGCTATTTCTCGTAAGTTGCCGGCTATTGTTGGCCTGCTTCATACAGTTGTATGAGAAAGCCGATTTCTTGCTCCTCTTTTTATTTAATACCTCTACATCTTTATATCAGATATATAGATATATTATATAACTTCTGGTGACCGACGCAGGTAATCAAAAAGATCATAAAGACGCTCTTAAAGACTTGGACATGTGTTCCGGATACCGCCGAAGAGTGTCCCCGCCGATGATGAACCAGAAACACAGCGTATGATCCCTTGCTCGCCTGTCAGGCCTACCACCGTAAAAAATGTAGTGGACAGTCAGCAAGGTATTACCCCACATACCTTAGACAATACGCATACCACGCCGACGGTTCGTCGCTGGCGAGCACTATATCAGAACTCGTCTCGTTTAAAAACGTGTCGAATACGTCGATGTGACGTCATCGTTATTTAACGAAACAACAAATCACATGCCAAATGGAGCTTCGCATATTGATCGAATGCAATTGTTTCGTGGCTGTTGCAATCGACATGTTGCATCCTTCCCGGGCTCCGAGTCGGAGGGTAGAAGTCACAAAGAAATAAATACGAATTGGTCATTCCTATACCGGCTCGCCGATCACCGCATGAAATATCAATACGTTTCGAAGGCTACGCGCGACTGACGCTAGATAGATGTGCGAGTTGTGTCATGCAACACTGGCCGCCCGTTGTCGGAAGTTTTGATTTATGGCGGTCAAGCACACTAGGCGAGTTGTGATTCCGTGGCAGTGCCTGACTCTATTGTATTTTTGTTATCCAATTTGAGATTCTAATGGAATGCATTTAGAATCAAGTAAGACCTGTGTCGACGCACGCTAACTGCAGTGTCGTGCGTCTGAGCCCTTAATAATTTGCCAGAGATTTTAAGTCTCTTCCAAGAAAATGCAATGGTGAACACACTTAGTTACTATTTTATTTTATTTTGTAAATCTGAAGACCGTGCCAATTTAAGTTGTCAGGATAAAAGTTACGGTTATTTTAATCTATCTTTGCTACGTACTTGTAGGTACACAATATAAATCACTGAATGGATTTTCAAACAAAAATATGATTTGAAAAGTAATGAATATTGTCCGATTACTATTGGAACATAATATTATTTAATAGTTAAATAATATTAATGTAAATATCGATAATTGAAAAAAAAATAGTAATAGATACTTCTACTACATAAGATGCATATTTAGTAATGCATTAATTAAATACCTTTTGTGCAATCTATTAATACTGAAGAGTGATGGCGTCCAAGGTCCAAATTGCTTTGATGATTATCAAGAAGTAACATCTGGACTTCTGGTAGAAAAACCTCCATCGAGGAATATGAATCGTGATGAATAATTACTCTATTGACTTACCTGAAAACAAAAGAAAAATAATATGTCAGATGGCGTTGAAAAAATATATAAAGTACTTACATGAAATTAACATTTTTTTTTTATAATATTATTACATATTTTACAGTCATTTTTTTAGTTATAACAAATGTAATTGTTGGACCATTTTTGACTGATCATAGAATAGACAAGGCTGTGTTAAATTACATTACAAGTATTTTGTAAATATATGTAGGAGGTATATCTACATTAAAAATCGTTTATCAAAAAATAAGCTAATGGTTTAACTTTTTCGTTTTTCCCGTGTCTGAAATAGAAGGCATTATAGTATTAAGATTAAATTCATGTCTAAATAAAACACTTGGAAATACGTAATAAAAAACATCTAAGCATGGATAGTTATAATTGAATGATAAAAGAAAATAGATATGTAAGTATATCAGAAAACCTATCATATTACAGAATTTAAAATAACATTCTGGTAGATCCTCGTAATTATCAAGTTGTACCTATAAATTAATGTAATAAAATCGGTAATGGTCCACAGACAACGCATATTTTTTAGATGTCAATGCTATACGCGTAATACGACCGTATATTTTTGATAATACAATACAGCTCACGGTGAACTGTGCTACTGTAAAATGTAATACGTAAAATTTACATTCAACCTATTTTCCCAGGCATACAATTAATAACTTGATGATCAAATTTAAACTACTTAGTGAAATGTAAATTAAAATATTGATGCCTACTAATAGGGCTTAATAAAAAAAATAATAAGATATTTTCAAAAGGGGTTGTCAGACTGCCAGACAGCACTATATCAGAAACCACCCCTAACTATCGTTGCAATGCTTAGTAAGGCAAAGTACGGTTAAAATAACAAAGTACAGAGAAGGATGGTAGATACTTAGTATTTATTATTGTACTATGCTCGTAAAGAAAATCCACTGGAAAAATGTGTGTCTTAAAACAAAATGCGCTTTTCATGTTTTGATATATGAATGCACTTAGGTACACACTCAGAGAAGTACAATAGGTAACTAAATTCTTGCAACCAAAGTTGAAGTTACAAAAGTTAAATTATGACCTAATGTTATTATTTAATGATTTTATAAACAATTATTACAAAAAAATCAGATAGTTATCTAAATTCTATATAATTTACGTCACAGCCTTAATTGACTATACCATTGACATAGTTTCAGGATTATACCAATTCATATAATATCTGCGCATCTATACACAAGACTGCTTTCAGCCGCTACGGCAGCTATCTAGGGTAGGTTTGTATCAAAGTATTAGCACTTATTGTAATAGTTACAATAAGTTAGCCGTCTAAACCGATAAAACTGTATATCTCACTCTAAAATTTACCACAGCCAAAAGAGGTGCTGTTAAATCAAAGTGATACCTCGATACAAACTTACACTATATAGCTGCCGTAGCGGCCGAAAGCGGTCTTATATTATTATATATAATAGATGCGCAGAGTACTAAAGATGGCACGTTAATAAAAAAGATTATGTATATCTGAAAGAATCACCCTTATTGCATTGTAGGTAGAATTATTTTATTTGTTAGAGACAATAATAATATGATGTATTTTTAAGATAAACATTAAAGGATCCATGTACGTACAGTTACGTGCATATCAACATAGATGCCCGTCACATTAAAATAATATTTAAGATTTTCGTATAATTTAAAAGTTATATGACTGGTTTAAACTTTTAATCGATAGCGTCATCTGTGTCAAATAAAATTACCACTGTCCATGTATCGTAGCTAAGCGCGCACACAAGGGGGGGGGGAGTTCGGTTAAGCCATAGAGGTATTAAATAAAACGAGTGGCAACCAATCGGCTTTCTCATACAACTGAATGAAGCAGGCCAACAAAAGCCGACAACTTACGAGAAATAGCGACGCGATAAAAAAAAATGCAGGGCATCACGGAGGATTTACTTTGGTCATTATAACGTATCCATATAATATAATGTTAACGAGGAAAATTTGCCACAAATTGATTACCAGCCTGCCTCACCATACTTTTTCACCATACTTGCCGGCTTCACCATACTTTCATATAACCTGCCGCCCCTAGGGTTAAACCATGGACACCAAACTTTTCCGAGAACATTCACCATGCCCAGATACTCCGCACTTCTAGCAGAAAACCATCAGAGCACTGTTTTGAATTGAATTGAATATATTGAACACCCTTGAATATTAATTAGTGACTGAGTCGATTTACATTTTTTTTAAAACATACATAATAATTATATAATATTCCTAGGGCTGCAGACACACAGCACACTATGAGAAATAGAGCTCCCTGATTGGTTAGAAAGGCCTTGATGACAAAAGTCACTCTATGCATTGAAAATTGTGAGATACAGTCAACTTTTTCAACGATTTTCACATGGTTTAAACTATTGACTTTTAATATCCAACTATTTATATATATATAGATTAATGCATTTTGAATCAATTGGTATCTCTTCTTCTTCTTCTTCTTTCACCCTGTCACGTCCCAACATTGGGGCATAGGGCAAGCACAAGTTGGCGCCACTTCCCTCGGTCCATCGCCAACTCCTGTGCCTCCCGCCATGTCAGACCTGCAGCACGTAGGTCGCTTTTGTAGCATCGCTGCAGGGTGAGGGAGGGCCGGCCACGGCGACGGAACCCTTGAGGCTGTGCCACAAGGGTACGAAGTGCCGCACTCTTTGGCGGCATCCGGAATACATGTCCCAGCCACGTGAATCGTCTCTTCGTGATAACTTCAATCACCGAAGGCTGTTGTGTCTGCTCACGAACTCGGATATTTGTAACGCGGTCGTACCAATGTACCCCTAAGAGATTCTGCGGAGACATCGATTCTCAAAGCTCAAAAGCCGTGACTCTTGAAGCTTAGTAAGATGCCATGTCTCACAGCCATACAGGAGCACAGGTAGCACGCACGCGTTAAACAAACGACATTTGGTCCTCCCAGAATACAAGGCTCTGCGTTCAACCAACTTGGAGTCGCATGGAGGTCAAGGCAATTGGTATATTTAACTAAAAAATGATAAAATATGAGATATGACTCTAGGCGACTCAAATATGTTGCACCATTTCATGAGTGACAGGAAATCCACCAGCATAGGCCAAGGGAGTCGTAAAATGCTGACAAGAGAAGAGTCTACCCATTGAGAAGTCTGTTTAACAGCCAAGTCATCTGGGTTATTATCCTATGTCAAGAGATCCTGATAAAGAAGAATGAGTAATAGGTATTGCATTCACCTTAATAAGGGCATTAAGAAATGATAAAAGCTGCACGCCAAAGCTTTGCGTAATTAAATTGCAGAAAGCTAATATGAATGTAAACTATTGTAAAAAATAAGTTTAGATATTATAATAAAATAAGCTTCTAGCGATTTTGAATTCTATCTATTCAATGAATTAGTCAACTGACTATGATAAGGCTCACTTAGATTTCAACATCTTCAACATTGGTAACCCACCCAATTAATATATCGAATTTAGGGGATCAATACTATATTAGGCATTAAGGGCAAACCTACTCCACCCTTTGTTTTCAGGAGAAGGAATCTCTCCACAATGGAATTAATGAACGTGTGACGTGGCACGCCCTCCCAGCATTGTCTTCTGTCTAAAGCTGACAATTTCATTCTGAAGGTACAATGCTTTGTTTACTTATGCGAAGGCCTTATGTGCAATTTTAAAAGATAATAGATACCTCGAGCGACTTCTACTTGTATGACAGGTCACTTTATTTATTTGTAGAGGGAAAGTTAAATTGTATTTTAAAGGAGAGTTTATTATAAAGTTATATTTATACGTCCACGATAGCTGCGATGGCCGAGATGTAAGCCCAGTCGCACAGTGAAAATCGACTCGACTGGGATATTATAGTCATAAATCAAAATCAGTAAAGCAGTGGTTTCCAAACTTCATCTTACTACGCCTCCCTTTAAAAAAAATTAATCTTGGCGCCTCCCCCACCCTTTTTATTTCATTAAATAATACAGACACCTTTTAAAATAGCCAAAAATGTACTACTTAATACAACAATGAAAAAAAAAATTAATTATAAAAATAAACAAGATTTTATTACTTAAATTCATTTTTTAATTAATTTGTTTTTCATGCGATGATGTGCTTGTTTATTAGCACAAAGTGTTCTTTTTCTATTAAATATATTCGATATTTGGATTTCATTGCAGCTAATACAGAAAATCCCGTTTTGCATAAATATGATGTTACGAATGGTATCAGTTTACAGCTTGCATTGCTTTTCTTGACAAAGTATTATATCATTCTTCGCTTCGATGCAATCAAAATTGAACTAGGGTTTATGTTTCAATGAATTATCGCATGATAATTCTATCATTTTTTTTTTTCCTTTTCAATAGTAGTCAATCCGGCGGCTCTCGTGGTGAAGTTGGTAAGGCGCTCGTCTTCCACCCGAGAGTTCCTGGGTTCGATTCCCGGTCGTGACAAAAACATTTATGTGTTTTTCTCAAAGCCTGGGTGTTTGTGATTGTTCAAAATTACTAACAACAACCACCTTGTACGAAAAAGCAAGGACATGGTTATTAATAATTAAAAAAAAAAAAAAAAAAAATAGTAGTCAATCCAAATTCATCATCGTTCATTGACAAATGGTTTCTAGCATGGGCCCACCTACCTATCGCTGAGGTTAAGGGCAGTGTGGTGCTTTAAAGTAGTGTTTCCTAAATAATACACGGGAGTTATCATACTTATAGCAATCATCATATAGGTATCACATCAAATTACAACGCATAACCACAATATATTTAGAATATTTTATAGTTTTAACTTTTTTTTTTAAACTATTAGAGTAAATTTGTGATGTCTGTTATGCCCGAACCCCCAAATTCTTTATAAACTATGCATTTGCAAACTGCAAACCTGTGGCTACATTTGTGTTGAACTCTTCGCGCCTCCCTTTGCAACACTCCATGCCTTCCCCAAGGAGGCGCGCCTCCCAGTTTGGAAACCGCTGACGTAAAGCATCTCAGAGCTGGCGATAGATCGAGGGAAGTAGCGCAAACTTATGCTTGGCCTATACCCTAATGCTGGATTGTGACAGCGTAAAAGAAGAAGTTTTCAGTGTCAAAATGAAAGAAAAAGCAGCTCCTGCACATGGCCCTTTATGACATTTTGGTAGCATACCTTCGATCTCATGTCGGGTGAAATTTGTTGCTTGCGACACCACCTGTTTTATTTTAAACTATAATGTCGCATTTAAGCTGTGCGGAGGTACCTACATTATATTACACGTGTTTTGTGAATACCTACAAAGTAACATCGACATATTTGACATGTTGCAATCGAGACAAGTTTAGATGTGTGACCGGGCTAACGTGTCGACTTATAATGTCGTATTCAAATTCCGGGTCTGGAAAATTCACATGTCGTTTCTATAGTATGAGAAAGTGGCTAACATCTATTTATCGTAAAAAATAACAAAAATCTGTTTATAAAACCTTGACTGATGAAAGGTGCTTTATAGCAGTGGCGAAGGGTGACTTTTGGAAAGAGGTAAACTGTGGAGATCAGAGAAAAAGAGCACACTTTCCAGGCAACTTACGGGACATAAGAAGATAATACTTACGATATTACTACTGATGAATAGGTGCACACTAATGACAACGACACACTGGTCATAGGTTTCACCGCTGAATTTGTCAAATTATTTAAATCACTTATGGCAGTAGAATTCCACGCAGACTTTTCTTTAGCAAACAATACGCATGGTCAACAAAAAAAATTGTTTAATGTATAACTGCCAGTTAAAAACAAATATTTATCATATAAATTGTTGTGAAAATGTCTAATATAAGTTTTTTTGCTGTATTCAAATCAAAATGAACCCTTGGAAGGTGAAGCTTTGATAATTTTTAATTTTTGAAGAAACCTCAAACTCGGGAATGTTTTTTTTTAAATCAATCATTCGGACAACATCTTCGATCGGGACACAAGACAATTTAATAAATACTTATATAAAGCACTGACGAATGATTTCGGTACAATATGAGACAATTTATCCACATTCAAAAAACAGTTATGCACTGAACTTTGTATTATAAAATATAACTTTATCACCGTCTTTGAAATGTCAATATTACATGAACTGTGAATAGCATGTTATGTTTGTCTATGACTGAAGTAACCTAAATAATAATCGCGAAATACAATATTTATTTTTAATAACAATTTATAAATTATATGTGATCGAACGCAATAGTTTTTTTTTTTTTTGAATCATCCTTATTATTTATTATTTGCTTAAAAAGATAGTTATCGACAATAAGCAAATCAACATAGAGCGTAAATACTTGAAAATAGAAGGTAAGCTTTAAATAATCGCTTAGTATGGAGCCTTTGCTACTGCTTTATAGTATACGATGGTGTGTTAAAACGTTTTGACAAACAGTTTCAAAATGATGATTATCGAGTGATAAAGCTTATAATGGTATCGAAGATAGTCAAATCCCCACTTGCAGCAGAATTAATACAAACACAAAATCGGGATCATAGATCTATTGAAAACTAAATAAATTTTAAATTGCTATTATTATTTGTACTGAATTGCAGAGTTTTATAACGAATATTGTTCTTTATAAAAAAATATACTATTATTTTATAGCACCATTTATTGAATCTCGGAATTGGGTGAAATTCGCAGGCTTTTATGTAAAAATACTATATTAAAGTATTTCTATATTGAAGTCTGCATCTGTTTATTTAACTTTATTTAAGGTTTAACTGCTCTATGTTTCGGGGTGAGCGCAATGAACACATTTTATAGTAGCAATTTACCTAATAATCTAATTATATACTATATAGAAGTACACTTAATAAAATTTTATTTAAAGCTTTAACCTGAATTTGCAGCATGCAAAGAAAATTACTAACCAACTCAGTGGTAAACAGAATTTTTAACCGTTTTATTGATCGTAGGTACCTACATGATAGAAAATAGCCGCGGAAATATATGGAAGCGATTGCATACAAATCTAACAGTTTTCCGTTGCATTATGTAGCGGATGTAGTAGCTACGTAGTTACATCCAGGCGAAGCCTGACACAGAAGGACACATGTGATGACAATAATTATAAATCATTATATACCTACATAAATTGATTACAACAAAATTGTAATTACCTATTACTTTTAGTTACATTACGTCTACCTAGACGTTAAGAAAATTTCTTAAATGTATTGTGACTTCACAGGGAATTAAAACCAGAGCCCAAAGATAAGATACCTTACCACAGAACAGATAATAAATATAATACCGATAGGCTATATTCAATACGCCGCAGGTTAAAGCAGGCTTTTGAATGTATGAGTGTCCTATGAAAATGAAGCACGCATTATGCACGTGCAATAGTGTGTGTAATACACCAACATTAAATGAGCGTAAATGCATAAACCGAGAGCAGTTTTCAGTATTCGACGTAAAACGTATTCTTGACACGAGTGTAAGTTTAACACGGATTCTTCCTTACTCGAGTCGGTTGCCTGCTATCGCCTTACCCGTTATGTATTTCAGTTCCCATTATTTCTGAGTTCCATGTACCTTACTCACTGGGCTACGAAAGCCGACCCCAATTTACAGATGGCCATATAATAAAACTGTGGTGCTGAATCCGTAATCAAGAGCCATTGATTACCATAAATGTCTACCATCATGACTCATGACAATCAGGTAAGATAATAATTTTCTATGTACCTACTTATTAATGTAACTGTCTATTACGTGGTAGAACTTCATAATAATAGTTTTAAAATAAAGTTTTTAAAATGAAAATAAAACACAATATTTAATACTATCTCTAATCGGCTTAAGCGTTTAACTATAAAGCCGTGGGTCCCAGGTTCGAATCCTGGGTCTGGCAAGTACACATATTGTTTTTCAATTTGTGTGTTTTAGGGGTATGGACCTAATAGGTTGAGCAAGTGGCTGACATCCATTTCTTGTAAAAAACAAAATCTGTCAATACAAACCTCCACTCTATGGAGGCCATAATATGATCCTATCAGGATCGGACATGGTCGAAAAAAAAATATATATTTTAATATTGATCAGGATCAGTTTCGTCCGTGTCAAAGGCACATTGTCAACTGGTAGAGGATTTACAATTATTCAGATAATTATACTAACAAATTTTAAAAGGCAAAATAATTATTTATTGGAGATTTTTATGAATGATAATTAAATAAAATTCTAAGAAATTCTCTGTTCAGGAAAAAATCAATTAAATATACTCGTACATAGCTTATCACAAAACGAAAACATTAGTAAAATCGTATTTAGGTACCTAAGTATTAGGTAAGCATTTCGGTAGGTGCTAGGTAAATAAATGTTAATTCCACAATATCTGAGTTATTTACGTTGACACCTGCATTAACATAATTTATATAAGTAGTATATAGCCTCTCACCAGGGAACACAGAATATATGGGAACTGAAATACCTAACGGGTGTGGAGTAACAGGCAACCGATCACGAGTGGAGAAGAATATTGTACAAACATAAGCACGTGTCAATAATACGTCATTCTAAGCTTTCCATCGTTCTGAAAATTGCTCTCAGTTTATACACTGACGCTTATTCAATAATGGTGTATTTGAACGTTGCAACATACACTTCACACATTCAAAAGCCTGCTTCAAAATGTAGTATATTAGAGTATAGCCTATCTGGATTATATTTATTAATCTGTTCTGTGCCTCTCGCTCTATTTCTATGATGACAGTCTAAAATAGAAAGACAGTTATCCAAATCTTCAACACCAGCTATAGTCAACCGTTCCGAAGATGGGTTTATAGCGTAAAACCCCTGTCATCATAAATAATTTAAATATAGTGTGTAAAACTAACAATAAACTTTACTTAAAAACCATTGTTTGTATGTAGTTTTAATAAAAATTATATTAGTTCGGGTCTAATAAACTACGAAAAGAAAGTGAATATGATAGGAATCTATGATTTAAAATAAAATAATATGTATTTTTTAATGATGCAACATTTTCGATTATTGATTAAATTATAACATCTTCTGGTCCAATATTCAGCGTTCACCACCGTACAGTGGCAGCTAGAGGCTATCTCCTGCATATTTGATGCACTTTACAGGGTATGCGTGTCTCAGCACAATTTTGAAAATAGGTGCCCCGTACGTGTTCCTGGTGAATCAAATTACTATTTATATTTAATTTTTATAAAGCAGAAATGATCTATACTAGGAATTTTAAAGGAGTCGCCAAAGTATTGAATAAATCATTTGAATCAAATTATATCAAAGGGGGTAAATAACATTGACAGCTACACAATCGCAATATGTTCCGTTGACTACCTGTCAAATGTAAAAACAGGATAATTAAAGAAACAAGTAATTGGGGAAATTTTAATCTGAAAACCCCACGATTACCGAGCAGGTAACGCATCACATTATGATGTCGTGGTCTGGAAAATATACATATTACTTGGAATCAGAATATGGACTTTATATGTTAAACAAGTGGCTAACACCCATTCCTCGTAAAAAATCTGTTAATATATCTTCCACTCTGTGGAGGCCCATATGATCTTCTTAAGACAAACATAATTACAGACACATTCTTCTTCTTGTTATCATGCCATTCCCTCATCAAGGCGTTCATCTCATCATCTTCTACTCGGACTTCAGTGAAGCTCCAGTCATGTTATTCACGGAGGTGCCTAAGTCATGAAATGCGGCATCGTCCTTTGCTACACTTATTGCTGATTTCCTTGGATGACAAGATGGGTTTGCTGTTCTTTTGTCCTCTCATAATGTGGCCGAGGTACTGTAGTTATCTAGTTATGATACTACGCATATACTCGATTCTTACTGAATATTAGTCACCCTGTCAGTCCAAGGATTAGCATATACGATATAAAATAATTGAGAGAACATCACAACAAGCAATACGCAGTGTCAATTTCTAAGTAGGTGTCTGATTTTGAAAAAGGCAAAAATATATAATCAATCACCCGTATGACTGTGAAATAAATTTGCACCTTTTTCAATGTTAAATATATGTATTTTATTTCATAAATTGTTCGCAGATGTTGATGCAATCTTTGGGCTGCCAAGTACTCTAAAAATATAATATTTAATTTCCTCGTAGTTTTCCCCACGTAAAATTTTGGACAATTGTTGCACTGTAATCTATAAATACCGGATTTTTTAAATTTTTATTCTGGTCCATAGTGCATGGAGATGCTGAAAGACGAAACTAGGGTCGCAAAAACTACTCAAATAGTACCTAATACAACGATGTCTTTCAAATATTATTTCTTATAAAGAATTAATGGACTCGAACTGTGGTGAATTTTGTCTGATTTTAATTAAAAGACGCAGTTGGTATCAGGCAAGTTGCTACCGTTTACTGCAAATTGCAGAGCCATGCTGTTAGTAGGCCAACTCATTTGGCTTCCTATAATATTCATATAACCACAGATTGAAAGAACCAAATTAATGTTCTTGTCTATTAAGTGGACGCCAGCGGCAAACAAGTTGTGAAAATAACCGATATACTTACTGGATTATTTATTAGTTTAAGTTTAATTATTTATTTAAGAATACAAAACATTGTGGACATAACAAATCTAAATTCAAGACGAACACAACATGAGATTTACATTATAAGTCAAACATTACCCTCACAAGAGAGAAGAAGAGAATATAGAAAAAAATATATATAATAACAATAATAATAATAATAACAAAAAAAATAATCAAAACATACTTAAGTACAATTTAATAAGTACAGAAAAATATAATTTTTGAGAACGAAAAACATACAATTTTATACAGAAAAATACAGTTTCAAAAACAAAATGCAAAGTAGGTACATCATTGAAAATGTCTATGTCTTTAGGGAGCGCATTTACTAATCTTGCACCGCTCGCTAATGGTGCCTGATAGGCTTGACACGAGGAAACGGTTCCAATCCAGAATAAATCATGGCTGCGACCACGTAGGTAATTGACAGGCGCATGGAAATTCAAATTCATTGGGACACTAAAATTGGAAACCATCCCTCGAGATAACAGGCAAAAGTGTTTCAAGAGCAGAAGAGACCGACGAGATTCAAGAGAGTGAAAATAATCATCTGACGAATTATCTAAAGGAAAATAGTTAAATGTTTTAAAATAAAGACATCGAAGAAATTTCTTCTGGACGCGTTCCAAAATAAGCTTATAGGAAACCTCATAAGGACACCAGATAATCGACCCATATTCAAGAATGCTACGCACTAATGAGACGTAGAGTGTACGTAATACATTAGGATTCTTGAATGGTTTGGATTGTCGCATGATGAATCCTAGAAGCTTACTCGCACGTAGAGCCGTAGAAGTTATATGCGAGTGAAAAGATAACGAAGAATCAAAAATTATCCCAAGATCTTTCGCCTCAGATTGACGTTTTAATGAATTAATTGACATAATATAATTAGTTATATAATTATAATATATTTTAATATGTTAGGTTAGGTTATCATTCTTGAATTCATGAATTTTGCCGAAGTCGGCTATGAAAATTGCCGCTGTTCCCGCCTAGTTTCCAGTAAACAGACTTGTACCGAACTAATAAATTATTTTGATCTAGTTGGAAGAATACGGTCACAGATTTAAAAGTGGATGTTCAGTCAGTTTGTGATTAATAAACCTAATGAATATTTATCTATGTGGGTATTGTAATATTTTATATAGGAAAATAACAAAGTGTTTTATTTAAATATGCCATGTCATGAAACACACAAGAGTGATCTGAATCGATTGAATTTACTTTTCTTAATCCACTCAAGGGTTTTGGGTTGTGTGAGAATAGCAATCGAAGGCTGAACAAACAAAACGTGTTTATATAGTCTCCCACATTCAACTTGAGCTTAGGGTCCCAATCTTGTATATTTTATTTTATTGCAGTCTCATTGAGTATAAATATATGTTATAACTACATATTATTAGTAAATTTAAAAGATTTTCTTCTGAAGATTTTGCAAGAATGATATTATGGTGACCTGAATAACATAAGATTCAAGAATATTTAAAAAAAAATCATATTATAATAAGTAGGTAAACTGTACGTATTACATTTCGCCGTATCACAGTTCACTGTCGTACCGGAAATACATGACCGTATAGCACTGACTTAAAAAATGAAGCATGGCACTTTGCAGAGAGTAATGTTCAAGTTTAATGAGATTCAATAAAAACATTAATTTAAACTGATTGTTATCAAATAGCTACTGATAATGACGCTGTCATTATTATCAGATAATTTATAAGAAAGCACGTATTTATACTTACGAGCACCACGTTTGGAATCATTCATTCATTTTATATAAATACATACGATATGATTGTATTTCTTATTTACTTACCTAGATATATTCTTCTGAGTTTCCCTTGCATTCCAAGTGTTTTATTTAGACATGAATTATATCTCAATACTATACGGACATCGGTTTCCGATACAAAATCATATGGTTAACTATACGGCCAACTGCATACGTAAAATTTTTCGAACACGTTAACCAAAGTTTTTAATGCCATGTAAAATCTACTAATTCAGTTCTTCGCAATTATATAAGACACCCGTAGCTTATCGTAGCACATTGGTGCAAATCAAGTGATTATAAGTTCAAGTCCCATCAAGGCATCGTATTAAAAAAAATCGGTTCTTGTCACTTGAAAATAGCCGATATACCTATTGGTTTATTGAATTTGTTAGGTTAGGTTAAAATTCTTGAATTCATGAATTCTTGCTGAAATTATTGGCTATAAAATTGCCGCTGTTCCCGCCTGGCTTCCAGTAAACAGACTTATACCAAAAAATCCAAGTACGTATCTGAGGTGTTTTTAAATCATGTATGTTAAACAATATGCATTGAAAATATCTGACAATATATTTGAATATAAGCAGAATAAAGAAGAGTACACTTTTCGTAATTTTCCTCTGTGTAGGTATATATTTGTAAAAGTATTATTATCAAGCTAGGTAATTTCCATGTAAACGATTTTCATGTAAAGTAAAGATAGATACATCTTGAAAGAAAATGTTTTTCCTCTACGTTCGTTTGCTACACTATTGCAAAAGAAAATCTTCTTTCCTTAATTAAACTCAGTAGATGGAACCTGTGCTTAACGTTATGGAAACTAGATGCTCGACTAGGAAATGGTTACGGTAGGTCATTAGGATCCAGTCCAAATGGGAAGCTCTAGTCTTTCATATCGTTTTTGCTATCAAGACTTTACGGAAGGTGCTGAGTTAACTAGGCAAGTTACTAAGAAATAACTGGATTACTCTGTTTCCACTCTATAAAATTATTGTGAGTAGATTTTATATTGTTTAAAATTAAATAAGTACCTAACTAGAAACTTATAAAAACAATAATATAATATTTGGCGGTAGATGAAGGGGAGGAGAGAGAAGTTCGTGGTTACTTGGTTGTTTGGGGGAAAGTTTATTCGTCGGTACGAGAATGCAATAATACTTTAATCAAGATGACAGCGTGAGATTATAATCACGGATACTGATACTGATGTACTGATGAGATCGATGTGATCAAGAGATTGATTATATTAATGAACTCAGAGACTTGATTCGAATGGAATGATTATTGACTATGTTGAGTGAAGGACTCGTGACAATAGTAGTGCGCCTCGTGACGGACTCGATGAGTGAGTGAGGATTCATGCATTGCTCTTCCAATTTATACAAATACTAATGCAGTACATATATTACAAGAGATATTTTTGCAATTAACAAATCATAACAGACCCTACTGATATAGTTATGATTGAGGAAATGCTGACTATTATTATCGCTCTATTGTTTTATTTTAACAACAAAAAATTCATATTAATGTGTGTCACACATTATGCAGAGTGACATGATGATGTCGGGCAACGGGTTGTCACGTTTTTGATTCTTCTAACTGACGAAATATTTTTCATCTATGCAGTCATCTGGATTCGATACCATACGTAAATCAAACACAATTTTCCGGATCCAGACGCTTTAACACTCGGCTATATTTGTAGTCCAAGAAGAGTGATAAAAAAGCATTATTTGTACTAGCCTGGATGCAAGGCCGCGCCAGTGGTTGTTCCTGCTCAAAAATTTTCAACATCTACTGACGATTAGACCATTTTCACGAAAAATTGTCTCAAAATAGCGGTGTTTTAAGGTACGTGGAGGTCTGAGGCACTGATAGGTTTAGAGACTTTCTTCTGAAAACTGTTCTTGTGAGATAAACCGGTAATGCAATATAAAAATATGAATATGAGTTACCCGGATTTTAAATGAATCCAATTTTTTTAAACTAAAATGTCGACACTTTCTAACGAATCAACCGCATCGTCAGCTTTATGGAAAACCACCACTGCTCTAAAAAAAGTGTAATATTTGTATTCGTTCCTTCATTTGCCACCCTTTATAATATGCCGCCCCTACGCAACCCATACTAAGATAGTCAATAGCCTAGCACTGCTATCATAATTCGCAATTTAATGCCTCGACCTGTATTTAGTCGGCTTGGGAAAAAACTATCCAATAATCAGTTATTAATTATTACTTACTGTATCTCATGCATTAAATGATTGTATGTTAAAATTATTATAATATTATCATTGGAAAATAATCAAATATATTTGAAAAGTATAACAAAATAAAAACGTTTACTGAGAGTGTCGAAGGATTTAATGTATCGAATAAAAAGTTAACATGTACCATTTGTATCCGAAAGCAAATTAAGGGTTCAATTTCACGACCACAAAGCGATCGATCCCCCGAGGGCCAAACCGTTATTCAATTTTATATTCATTTGTTGCCTCTAACGCTCGCAGAGCCGGAATTCGCGCTGTTTGTTTTATTATTATTTGAGGATATAGGTAAACAGAATACCTTCCTTATGCGAAAGAATGCAATACATCTTGGTAAACACTACAAATTGACTGAAAAGCGAAAATAATCGAGCAGAAATTGGTCACCTTTTATTTACTTGTACATAATATAAGGTATTCATTATGTACATTTTATGGCGTAGGTACCTGCATAATAAAATCTAGATTTTATTAAAAATAAAAAAAAGATTTCGGTACTGTTCGGTTATACCGGAGGCAGCGGAAAACGCATTTTGAAAATAGCCGATAAACTGGATTATTTGTTAGTTTGGGTTAGTTTAGGTTCGGTTAGGTTGGGTTAGGTTAGGTTAGGTTAGGTTAGGTTAGGTTTGGTTAGGTTAACCTAACAAATAATCCAGTTTATCGGCTATTTTCAAAATGCGTTTTCCGCTGCCTCCGGTATAACCGAACAGTACCAAGATTTCTTTTTGTACATTCACAACTTGTCATTCAAGGAAAGATCAACAAATGTAGCAGATGACGACGCCGCATTTCGTGACCTAAGGCTATACCTCAGTTGAGGCAAGGTCTAAAAAGATCGTGGCTAGGCAATGCGCGGATTACGGGTGCAAATGACGCATGCCGAACGAAATATAATTTGTCATATAAATCCAAAATGCGTCCATTTAATTTTCTGTTTATTTTTCTATTAGTAACAATAATAATATATTCATTGACATGTTTTCTTTTTCAAGTGAATGGGTAACGTTTTTAGTCATCTTTACACGATTTAAGAATTAATACCTCCGTCGCCATCATGAAACAAATTTACGTATTCCCAGCTCGTCGTTCACTCTCCGAATGCCAGCGAGTCCAAAATGTCGTCGCGCCTATAGTTAAAAATTATTTGCCGTTTCACTGATGTATCGTCTTAAGAACCTGCGTAACTCGGAGTGGAACTACTATGAATTGAAAGTGTGACCTACTCTAAGTAATTAGGACCATGGGTCAATGAGAAATGGGATCCAAGGCCAAGATGTTTGGCGGACCCTCTACCTATCGCCAAGGTTAAGATCAATATTGTACCATTTTATAGCTACGATATAAAACATAATTTTGAAAACACTTGAAAAAATGTATTATAACCAATAGAAAAATCTTTTTGAAAAAAGAAAGACACCCCGCAGGAATGGAACCTTCGAACCTGCATCTCTCGGGTATCGCGCCCGCCGCGCATAGACCACTAAAGCTGCTATACTAATTACGACAGATTTTACCTATTGGCTCTTATAATACTCTCTGACGTACTTTCCAAATTGAGCTACGATTGGCTATCGGTTTTTGTATTTTAAATCAAAATAGGTATTACTTTGATTACTAACCAACTTCACGGATTACTCCAACATTAGTATTGTAACTTACTTAAACTTGCTGATAATTTTTAATTTACTTACTATTTCTTTTATTCAACGAATAATTCACAAGATTTAAGAATGTAATATTCTAAGTATTGAACATATACATGATTTTGAAAACACTTCTGAGAAAATGTATTATAACCAATGACATTATTAATAGACAACGCACTCAATACAGTAGCTATCAAGTAAATTTGCGCATAGCGACATTCGCACATGTATAGGTAGACGTCACGCATCGGGAATTTATAGCAATATCACCTTTATTGTAATGGCGTTTTGAACAGTGTTTCTAGTGTCAATGTTTAATTGAGCGAACTCGTCCGAACCGAAGCATTCGGCAGACCCGACAAAAAGCATCGGAAATTTATAGCAATATCACCTTTATTGTAATGGCTTTAAAACAGATTATGCCATTCGGCAGACCCGACAAAAAAGTGAGTGTCATTTCTTTTCCCAGATGCTTCGTTCATATTAATGCCATTGATAACCAATAGAAAAAATCTTATTGAAAAAAGTACCCCACGGTATACGATATAAGTTATAACACCCAAATAATACCGATTGTTAAAATGTTATCAAAAAACAACAGATATTATATATTTTCATATAGCAAATAATTGAAAATATAAATGTATACGTAATATTGTACATATCAAAATTACCATAAAAATATCAATAGACGCCTACAATATCCGATTTAGCGTTTGCATATCAAAGGAAGATCTCCAAGAACAAGACGAATGATGCGATCCATCTCGAAAAGTGGAGGGACACGAGAAGAAGAAGAATTGAACGAAAACGTTCTCAATAAGACAAAAGGAAATAAGCCGTTCAAAAGGATTTCAGGAATAGTTGAAAAGTGGAGGGGGAATAAGCAGTCTCGACCGTCTCGACGATTTTGACTTTGCTTTGTCTGCGAGACGCTTTCCTCGATACAAAAGTTTGTACGCGATTAAATCGGAGACCATACGAGTGGAGGGTGACCACAATATCTCAAAATATTTTTCAAAACTTCTGTGATAGCGATGGCAGAGTATCAAATCAAGAGAACTAGTCAAAAATCCAATTAGTGCTACTTGTCAAAGCATGTCAATTAGTCAATTTAATTATTTTATCAATATTAAAATGTGTAAGTACGCATTTATAATTATTATTGTTTCCTAAGTATTATAATGTATAAGCTTTAAAGCACAATTGAGTGCATATTTGCACTATTAACCTAACTTTTATCGTCACCTTACTATTAAGACCGATATAAATAATTTAGTTTATTCGACAAAATTCAAACAAAAAACATTTAAAATCATATCAAAACCTTGTTTCTCTAGACTAGTATGCTTTTCGTTTTTTTGTCCTCTCGTGTCGAGGGTTCCAGGTTCGAATTCTGGGTCTGGCAAGTACAGATATTGTTTATCAATTTGTGAATGAGTCAGAGTATGGACCTAATAGGTTTTCTGTAATGCTCCACGAAAAACGCGATTTTTTTTTATCTCAATGCTATACGGTAATGTCTTTCCGGTAAGACAGCTCACGGTAAACTGTGGTACGGTAAAATTTATTACGTACAATTCACATGTAACCACAATTATTAAGTTATTAATTTCCATTAACGGAATTTGAATTAACCCAGATAAACATAGTTATTTGAAATAATTAACATAAATCATGAACCAAACGATAGCAAAAATGATAGACTACTCACCTCGAAAGTGAAATAGTGAGTTCAGGTCCAACTTTTTTTCTGCGAGTTTAGCAGCAGCAGCAGCAAAAATGTTTAGTTTACATTAGAAAGATATGAATTATTAGATAAACGTTCACTTATGTTTTTGATACCACCATATAATTATTATAATATGCGAAAAGGGAAATATACATAATACGTAATTCTAATTGCCCCGAATTCAAGGTTTTGATTAAAGTTAAAATAAACCCCTCGAGATGCACCCCTCCACAACGGTACATACAAAAATCATATTATGTAATTTTAATTAAAAAATACTTATTTTACGTTGTATCCACATATTTTTATAATAATGCTTGGTATCCCTACTTGTACAGGTAGGCAAAAACAAAAACCAAAGAGAATGATTTCGCGGAATAGGATTTGAATAAGGCGATGGAACAACTCTAAAGAGAGACATGTCATCCATGCTGTATTGTATTGTGAAGAATAATCTGATTACCTAATTTGCGATAAAAATACACTCATCGTTGAGTATTTATTTACTGTATCAGAAAAATACAGAAGCTGTGTTTTACATTATACTATATTTTATTTAATTAAGTATCTACTTATATGTTTTTTATGCTCTAAAATCAGATGCCGCTTCATAGGGAGATGTCTTACAATATTTATTACGAGAAATGAATGTTAGACAATTTCGCCAATCTATGCTCTGGATCAAAACACATATTAAGAGACAATATGTGACCTTTGCCAGACTTGCAATTGAAATCCGAGATCTGAAAGTAACGTCTCGTAGGGGTAGGCTGATCATGCGTTGCTTAGGGGCGCCAAAAGATAAAGAACGGCAAATGAAGGAACGACTATTATCGTTACAATATTTGCAAGAAACGAACGATGCGGTCGCTTAAGATGTGAAAGTACTGACCGCGTAAATGCGGATATGTTAATATGTCCGTCTTTACTTTGGACACCAGACAGTCGCATAAACAGATAACTGCTATTTGTCTTTATCTACTTCGTGTAAGTTGCGCCGTTAGCGAACGTTAGAGACGCAATAAATTATTTTTGAAGATAATATTCCTCTAAACAGTTCGAATTATGATGATTTCAATAGTAATAATTAAAGTTGCTAAAATTTTGACATCTCATGTAAAGTAAGACATGTAGTAGTTGTCTTATTAATGAATGTTTGAAAGTCGACGTAAAGTCGGACAACTACAATGCTGCCAAAAGCATATGATTTAGAAAAAAATGTAATAAGGCGTAAATTAATTAAATACTATTTATAATAATCACTGAATTCCAGGTGCCTAGTAATAAATACATAGAAGTTCTAAGAATTCTTACTTCAAATAGCTCTCCTGTAAAATTGTAGATGTGGATGCAGGGACCGTCGATCTATTAACTTTTTCATTCCGCTTAACGCGGATGATCGCAGTATTATACGGGGTCCGGCATAGAAGTTGGGCAGTATTTATAATAAATGAAAATAATAACTAAATAGGTATAGTCCATTCCTAGTTTATTTTAATTTATTTACCTGATTGCTAATTTTATTAATAATTAATACAGGCCGACTCCTCTGCCGGACAAAGTATAAATTCAAACATACCAATTGCCACTTGTTGATAAAGTTTATTAAATTGGTGAACAACGTATCGTATTAAAGAGTTATTGGTACTATACGGTTATCGTGGATACAGCGGTAAACACATTTTGAAAATAGCCGACACACTGGATTATTTGTTATAACCTAACCAAATCTAACCTTACCTAACTTAACCTAAGCTAACAACTAATCCAGTATATCGGCTATTTTCAAAATGTGTTTGCCGCTGTATATAGGATAACCGTATAGCACCGAGTTATTATTTATGCTAAATATACTGAGCGTTACATAGATGAGTTTTGTAATTTAATTATAAGAGTTTACTAGGACTATTATAAATATTGACGATTTACCCCTCTCTTAGTCCACCAACTATTCAGTAGTAATACTCTAATATTTAATTTGCAATTTTGGAAACCGTAGGTATTAATAACAAATATCGGGAATGGGACAACTGGACGCCAGAACGATTGGACGCCGCACTGTCGTAGACACGTATACCGAACGTAGACGAGGAATTTTAATCAGTTTCTATCTACTACTTAGTAGTTTTATTCATGTTTTACTCTTAACATAATGTTTCTTATTGCGGATTGAGAATTACCATGCCTAAGGCATAAAGTCCACTAAAGCGGACTTGCGGGGCGCTCGCGCATATTCTATGTGAATCATCGAAAATACAACGTAATCAAATACGCCAACGCACACTGGATTTGACGACGCATTGTGCCCGCGTGCTCCATGATTCATCGTTTTTTTGGCTTCTCAGCGATACGAATTAACGAAAATACAACGTAGTCCATTCATTGAACACGCCAAGCCAAATCACGCTCCTCGAAGCGTCGTCGATAGACGGGCGAGAAGCCATTATTTAATAACAGTGAACCCATTGTTTAGTTTGCTGCGTGTCCAATATTTCGCTGGTAGAATGATGTCATCGTGAATAGTAATTACAAGCCCCGAGAAATAATATAATATTTTTATTGCTTTGTTATGAGAGACGCTGATAATAATAATTATTTTGTGCTTCTTGGGCCCCTTATTACATAGGTGAAGGGTAATGCGCGGATGGGAGGGGGCCTACTCAGTAGTGAGCGCACCGAGCGCTTTTTTGGTGGGTTTTATGCCTAAGGGTTTATATAAATTAAAAAAACTCTTTTTTCGTTGGAACTTAAACATATGCAAAAATTAAATCATTATTTACGTGTGCATATTCAAATTCTCACCAACTATTAAATCATAATATATAATTTAAATATAAATATAAATGATAATGTTAAATATTTTTTTTAAGTTCCTAACGTCTATTTAATTCGAATTGCGTGGCGTCCAGTTGTCCTGGCGTCAAATTGTCCTAGACCCCTAATATCTTATGTGTATTAATTTATATAATATTATTATTTTTATTCAACTCTAAATGAAAAGTATGGTCTGATTTTATTTGAATATCCCAGCGAATTTAATATAGCTGATATTTAAAGAGAAGAAATTCTGATGATATTATTGAAATCTAAATAATATTCATCGGACTCGATTTCAAGCAAATTCAAATTAACTTTAAGAAGAATAATTATTAATAAGCAAACCTTCTAGATCGAACAAATTCTCGTACAATAAATTCACTTACTGTTTCATAACACACTTAGAAACGTTAGCTGTTAAGGAAAACTTCAGACTGTATTTCATTATAGCTGGTAGTTATATTCTGGATGAAAGTGAGATGTCATGAGAGAAAATTCAAAAGATTTCAAAAACAAAATACGCTTTACAGGGCCGCACTATTTATTTTTCATTTTATGAGTAATACAAATATTTCTTTACAATTATATTGTACGACCTTGATGCTGAGATTCTTTTTAATACTTCCTTTCCCAAAATATAATCATATTATGGTAAAAAAAGAAAATAAATGTATCTATCAAAAGTATCAAAAAAAATTTTTCTTAATAATATAGGAACTTTAGATGTATTACAAAATAGGTACCTACTGGAATGTTTACTACTGCTATATAAAATAAATATTCACAGTGATTTGTTCACTAGAAATAAATAAAAATATTAACAATAATACCACACTAATAATTCCATGATTTTCTCAATTTAAATTTCCACACTCTCTACTCAATAACTTGTAATTTCAACAACTATCTCTTTCTCACATAACGTAGCCCCCTTTTTATCCCCCCAACACGCAATAGTAGTATAATCGTATAATAAGTATTACGATTGCACATATAATAGTATATAACAATATATTTGTAGCGCCAATGAAAAAACCATATATTAAGCCACAGTTTAGAAGAAAAACAACCACTACTTTCCTATTTACAAACTATAAACACTCATTTTTTTAAATTTAATATTAAAACCATCAACAAAATTATTAGCCGAGTCATCCGCACCATCGTTAATCTGAATAATTGATCCAAGGTGGGTTGGGCCAATTATGGTCGCCCTCATGTTATATTTTCCTCCTACCTCAAATCCTCAGTTATTGTCGAAAGTCCAGGCATATATCAGGTACGGGTCATCAGTCGACCGTGATTGATATTTAATCACGACAAGAATCGCATCTAGGCTTGGATTCAATCTTCAAACTCGGTCGATACAAAACTGGTAAATCACAGATACAAGTTATATATTATAATAATTGTAATCTTAACAAATTGTAACAAAAATATAATTGGAAATTCTAATTGGATGCATTTTGAATCATTAAAACTGCAAACAAACTGTAGTGTCATGTGTCTGAGCCCTTAGTCCTTAGTAAGTTAACTAGTTGGAATAGGGGTGCTGATTTTATATCTACAAACATAAGAACAGAAAATGGTGCAATAATATTTTTATATGGCTAATTCGTAGTACCTAGTTGTTGCATATAATTGTAGTGATCATAGTAAGTACTAATAGCTATTGTCTGTTTCACAAAACATTTTATTTTTCTCAAAATAAGAAATAGGAAGCTTTTAAGCGTTCTATCGTTTACAAGCTTTTGCTCTCGGGGTGGGCCTTTTTCTCTTCGTAAAGCAATTAGGACAATTTATAAGTTTATCAGAGTAAAATAATTATTAAAACAAAGCGTTCAATGGAAGTTTGCTCGACTAATTACATTTATATTATAAATCCCTGAGACTTTTTAATGAGGCTTTTGACATCGGAGGCTTTGATGGAAAACAAAAACCGAAAAGCGAAATACGAAACAACAATATTATTATTAAATCAATATGCTTATTTGTGTTTCGTGGAAATTATGTACGTATTTTTCATTACAGCCATTGACAAAAATTTAATGGAAATTTTTATCTGTCCGCTTTTCCAAGTATTAAAAAGGTATCAAAACATTCGTAATTTAATTAAAGAAAACATTTAGTCCAAAATGTGTCATTGAAATAAAAATTAACAAACATTATTATTGAAATCGAAAATATTTTAATTATATTGAATTCAATTATATTATACAATTATATTATTGTACGTATGCAGTTTGCCCTAGCACACTTTCACTGCGAGATAAATACATGGCCGTATATATTATTATTGCAATCGAATTCATGTTTTAAAAACACAAGGAAAAGGCAGAAGAAAATAGGTATCTAGATAAGTGCATTAGAAATACAATCATATGATAGATATTTACATAAATTTTAGTGGGCAAGTCGTGTGTATAGTATATAATAAATACTTCGACAGTTAAAAGAAAAAGGACTTAACCCACACAAATCAAATTTTACAGGTGGCACAAAAACGTTTTTGTTATGGTTTTCAGTCAAAGTTAAAATATAAAATATACATAAACCTTAAGTCTGTCATTGTTATTAAGTTGATGTTTAGTTTTCTTAATCTGATAAATAATTATTGAGATAATTAAAGAAAAGCCAATACAAATGATGATTAAGTCTTTTTTCCCACTTCACTTTGCTAATTTTAGATAAAAAAATCGGCATTTTGCAGCTTAGATCCTTTGGACACAACGTGTATTTAATCGAAATCAATGATATTATCCTTTGAAATATATTTTGAAGAAAACTGTGGGTTAACTCCTGTTACACCCCCGAATTGTCCCCATTTGGGGATGTCTCTGTGTATCTGGAGAGTTTCGAGTCGGTATTAAACCAACACATAGTAAGGGTTGGTTGCGAAAATAATTAAATAATGTTAAATATCTGACTGGCAACATTGTCTGAATGCCGTTACAAAAAATACGAACGGCAACGCCGCATTTGTACCGCTGGTAAGCAGTCGTTTGTTTTAGAGAGAGAAAAGCATTTTTGACAGCTTGTTAACCTCGCTATCCGCCAAAATTAAATTGAAAAGAATTTGTATAAAAATGTAACCATTTAGAATATATTAACGTAAATAAACCTCGCCGTTTAGGATCACAATTCCGGTGTGTTATTTGTCCACCTCCAAGTCCTGAATCCAGACGAAAATCTATACAAAGAATAAAAGTGACAGCATGTTTTCACTTACGAAAATGGAGGGTAATGACACTCCTTTATCCTTTCTGCATTCGAATTATGATAAAAATGATAGCGTTATCATCAGTTATCGTTCTAATTCGATGTAATAAAATTGGTAGATTATTCTCTGCAATGTTCCACATACATCGCGTTGTTTTATCTCAATGTTAAGACCATCTTTTTCCGGTAAGGTAAGCTCACAGTTCTATTAACTATGTTAAAATGTAATACATATAATTAACATGTACCTAACTAAAAAAATATAATACCTATGTGATATATGAAATATGATGTGCCGTTCAAAGGTCGATAATGAAGAGTTCGGGATAAGTTAAGTACCTATAGGGAATAACTCTATAGAATAATATTTGTGTCATTATGATGGCCTATCCTATATTTTTCCAATGAAATGTCAATCGAAAATTATTGTATTTTATCCAAAAATATCAGTCGAATTCAAACATAAATAATATTTACTTTTATTGAATATATTTTATCGTAGGTGTATGAGGTAAATGTCTAATAACATGTGTAACGTTAACAAAACATGTTTATAAATGGATACATAACTAAATATAATAATCATATAAAAATATAAATGCAAGAAAATGGGTTTTCATAACACACAAAAATTTATAATGTTACTTTTAGAAGTATACCTATTAGAAAAAGTATTTGTATAGCGAAATATTTCACAATAGTCATAGACGGATCGATAGCAGGCTAGAGTACCACACAAAAAGTGAAAAATGTCAGTTCGAGTCCCTTTTTTAATAAACTTTTTTCTAAAAGTTTTTTATACTACAGTTTATTATTACTTATATTTACAATCATATCATCATCAGCCTGAATCTATCCACTGCTGGATGAAGGCCTCTTCAAGCAGCTTTTACTTCTCTAGGTCCTGTGCGTTGCGTTGCCACGTACTTCCACAGAACTTTATCATTTCATCGATCCAGCGGCCTCTAGGTCTACCTTGCGGACGTTTTGTACCTCTTGGATACCACTGGATGACTAAATTCGTCCGACGATTGTCTCTTCTTCTGGCAATGTGTCGAGCCCATCTCCATTTGAGGCTTTGAATGAACATCATATCTATATTTATTTTAAACATTTGATGACTGCATAAAGTATTTTTATTACATAAAATTACCTAACCGATTTTTTTAAACGGTCCATGTTCAAACACGCGCGTTACCATGATCTTACTCCCTACTTATCCTTTGTCAATTTATGGCTACGGCTGTATGTTGTAGCTTAGCCACTGGGAAATGCCAATAGAAATGGCGTATTTCAAAAAAAATACTACCTTATTCTTAGGTCAATAATTATTATAAAGCAAACATTAATCGTAGGATGTTTATCACATTTGAATGGTCAACGACATAACTTATAATCAGTATCTTTAAATGTATCTTTAAATGTGTAAATTTGCCCATTTTTTGAATAATAAAATGCCTAATTCTTGTCAAAATTGGGATCACAGAGATTATCAATATAATTTTTTATTGTAAATATTTCACTATAATAATGTCGACATAAATTTTACTAATAGTTTTATAAATGCTTTTAAAAATTAATAAATATAAAAAATCTTAACACCACTTTACATGGACGTACTAAAATATGACTATATTCTAAAACATTAGAGCGAGAGGTTTAAAAGAATACTATTTTATGTAATAAAAATACGAGTACTTTATGCAGTCATCAAATGTTTAAAATAAATATAAAGGATAATAATACTTCAAAATTATGTAAATAGAATATCTACAACGTTTAAGAAATGTCCAGGATCATGCTTTGAAAATAGCATAAAAGCTCCAATTTGACGTACGCTGAGCATGTCCCCCTTAATATGTGCCTGGTATATTTCTACGTATATATTTTTATTTTGTGTCATCCGATTTCATAATATAACCGGAGCTTTAAAAAAATGGTAAGCTTTTTGTTTATGGCGTCAGTGATGAAAACAAAAGCTGAAGCATGAATACATAAACTTAGCGTCTAATAGCTAGTTGAATTGAGTTAAATAACCAACTCTTTAAGAGGCCAATCTCTTAAGTTTAACTGTCGTTTACTTTTATACTTTTTAAAAGGAGACTCAGTTATAAGTTTATAACTTTTGCCGTAAAAAAGTACCTACTCCAAATACTGGTTCCAAGACTAGTGATGTAGCACTTAGGTCTTACAATATTTTGCAAGAACCGGTAGATTAAAAGATCTCAGCCAGTTAGACACAAATTAGCAGTGGCGAAGACTCCATACTAGGCGATTATTTAAAGCCTACCTTGGCCACTATCAGAAAACCTACCTACTTTAAACTACGAAAATTATTTTTTAATTGCATATTGACATAGGTATTTGTACACTTCATTATTTTATGTTCTATAAAAATAATTTATTTTTCCAAGGAGAGATGTCGTATATGTAGGAATGTATTACAGTATTACACAGTTAAAAAACAATCTGCAAAGATATTTAAAAATATACCATCCGATATATGTAATATATGTCCGATTATGTGTGAAATAATTCTGAATTTTTTTCGTATGGACTTTACGTCTCGTAACCTTCGCAAGTCTGTCGAATTGTATGAAATAAGGTAAGCTCCTCTCGCAGAGCCTAAAACATTCGCGCATAATATTGTTGTCATGACTGCACTTTGTCCAAAATCATTATTATTATAATTAATAAATACGTATAGATTGTTTCTAAAATTAAAAATTAATTTTATCTAATGATTTTTGATGGGTATAAATGTGTTAAAAAATACGTAATTTAAACACATCGCTCATTTTTATGTCGTCAGTGAGTTTTTGAAGTTTCATTGAATTAGTGTGTCGTTGTCATTTATTAGTGTATTCATTAGTGGTAAATATCGCATTATCTTCTTATTTCTCTATAGTCTTATTATAGTATACCTGACAAGTGTGCTCTTTTTATCAGATGTCCACAGCCTACCTTTTTCCAAAAATCACCCTTCGCCACTGTAAATTGGTTATATTAACATACATTTTTTTAGTTCCATAATTTGACCATGTTCATAATTCGTACTCAACTAACATGAATATACATAACAGTTTTATATAACATAATATTATGTTGGTTTTGAATTGTTTTATGAAATACGGCATCGCATTGTTCGATTTTGATAGCGAGTACCAAATTATTCATCATCCTAAATATTAATCTGATTAAAAATTATTTTAGCTCCCGGATTCGATTATTTGAACAAAAATATACTAAATAAGGAACATTTTTGGTTAAAAATGAAAACAATCCTGATGATTATTACCAATGAGTGCTAATAACTACGGATATTATAAATAAACTATTTTTAAAATATTTGATATTAAATGTCAATTCACATAATGATAAAGGTTAGGGCATCGCAATGACACAGACATATTAACCGCACAGGTTACTTTTCTTTGCCATTCAATCGTACATAGTTTTGGATATTTTAAAGATACCTATAATATTTTTTTTTATCTATTATAGTTTGGTTTGGCAGGGTTTAATGAATTTAAAAAAAATTGACCAACAATATGTGTAATATGTATTATTAATTCATCGAAAACAATAATAAGTATGAATAAAAAAGTGTGCATACATACGAAAACTATTATAGTTTGGTTAAGGCAAGGTTTAGTTGATTTTAAAAACTAACCAACACCATCTGTAAATTGTAGTCTTAGTTCAATAAAAACAAATACGAATGGCTGACAAAGTTTAATGTTCACTATTTATGCCACACAACAGCCTACCTCAACCCTTCGTCACTGATATGCATATTTCAAAAGTGACAAGATTTTTTAACATTTCGTACAGATGGCCGAGCGGTTACTCGGCATGCATATGATGTAGTCCAGATCCCTGATTCGAATCTCGGATCTGGAAAATTCAAATGCTGTTATTCAATGTGTGTATGGTCGTAGATAAATATAAATGAAAAAGATCTATAAACAGTTTAAATTATAATTGTTTTGAAAAAAAAATTGATTATAAATATTAATAATTACAACAATCGATATGAATATTAAAAATATATGTAAAATAGTTTCATCTATAAATTATTTAAAAAAGAAACAAATATGTCAGTATCTGTTTGTTTCAATCATGATTGAAAGATACACGTTGTATTCAAGACACAAAAAAAGAAGTGAATGGGATGACGATGATAATATAATAATATTATTCATATCTAATAAAAATAATTTGTCAGAATATCCATTGCTCTATGCATTTTATTTTATGACAAAATAATGTAGCAAAATAATAATAATTATTGAACAAACCTACATAACTTGAAAACACCTCAGTTATATACCGACTAGAAAAAATAACATTTTTGAAAAAACACTGGTATCGCGCCAATATGTTTTGACCAATTAACCCACGAGCCTCCTACCTAATTGCGATAATTTAAACTAGTAGGTTTTACATGAAATGTTTATCAAATCGAGCATCGTATTTTTTTCAAATGTTATATTTATAATATATATCTGAGGTGTTTTCAAGTTATGTATTTTCAATATATGGAATGTTACATTCTCAAATCTTGTGAATTATTCATTGAATAAAAGAAATTTTTAAAATGGCCGATGTACTGGATTATTTATTAGGTTGGGTTAGTTTAGATTAGGTTAAGTTAGGTAAGGTTAGGTTAGGTTTTCATTCTTGAATTCATGAATTTTGACAAAATCGGCTATGACAATTAGCGCGGTTGCCGCCTGGCTTCCACATAACCGACTTGTACCAGAAATGGTTTATAATAATAATTATTGATGAAAATCTTATTTAACCTAAATAAACCTACACAAACCATCACAATACATTAAAATTTCTACTTTCTAATATAACAGTCTTTTAAGGAACCGGTTGCTATATATCATTATATTTCAGGGGTAGCACTGCTGGGGTCCGAGAGCGGAGCTGTAAATAATAAATATGTCGTGAAATTTATACAAATAGTCTCGTAAAAGAAATCGCCCACTCTCTGCGTCTTTATTCCACGAAATGGGCGCTCTGCCGAAATCTTTGTCGGAAAAATATTACCCTTCTGCGCGGTGCTGTACGTAATATAAAAAAGTCGGCGTCCCGTTTTCGCTAATTGATAAAAAATAAAGCTTAACACATTATATGTGAGTAAAATGATGTATTAATTTAAAATAGTCTTCTATGTTCCTTTTTTAAAAAGAGACTAAAGACTGCTGTTTTTATTTGATAAAACATTTTAGACTTATAGTAAACTAATGCATAGTCAACTGATGAAAACTAGAAAATAATTTTTACAAGATAAAAAGAACTTTTTATATACTTACAACGTTTTTAAATTTTCTCTTGAATTATTATGCTCGATATGCTCAAACTTGTGCTTAGTAAATAAAAAAACAAAAAACAAACAAATATAGAATACTGAATTGATTTCGATAGTAACGCACGTATATATTAATAATTTAGTTACTAGGACCACCCACTTAGCAACCAATAATAGTGGATTGGATTACGGATTTTTTCCGAAATAACTTTTCGTAGAAAACAGAATTAATTGAAAATGAATTCAATTCTACTTAAAGATGGCTAAAAGTATTAAAATAATGCATTGGCATCGTGTTCTGATATACTCTAAAAGTTTCAAAAGTCTAGCTAGTCGGGAAGTTAGTTAAAATCGATTTCAAGATTTGCACTGGATAAACAACCACCGGACAAATAAGAATACGAGCTAATAATAACGTTGTAAAATCGTGTAAATATTTGATAATATAAAATGAAGATTACAAAATTCAAATTTCTAAAACTACTCTTCAATGATTAATATTTGAATAAGATAGTATAAATATATCGACTGTAGAAAGGAAAAAGGACGTAATTCACATAAATCAAATTTTACAGGAGACACAAAAACGTTTTTGTTATGGTTATAGCCTTGAAGTGCATGATAATTAAGAATTTGGTTTTTATATATCCCTTATCTGATATTAATTATTGAGTTTATTTAAAAAACAACAAAAATTATGGTTAAGTCGTTTTTCCCATGTCACTTAGATAATAAATCGGGATCTGCAGCTTACATTCTTTAAACACAACGTGTATTTAGTTGTGTACAATGTTATTACGCAATAAAACCTATTTTGAAAAAAGAACTGAGGGTTACGCCTTTTTTCCTTTATACAGTCGATATGTAGGTACTTAAGCAATTTATTAAATATTATATTATTTACTGAATACATAACAACATTAATAATTATTAATATTAAACCAAAACCTATTCTCCTGGGATAATTGTATACCTACCCTTTTAAGTATTTAACAGACTACCTGCAATGGTCATTTAAAAAATATAGTAAGTACATACTTATGCATTTTCACTAAATTTTTATTCTTTATTTCAATTATCTATTCCCATGATGGCCACACGGCTTAAGCGTCGGCCTGTAGCGTTGTAGGTCCTGGGTTCGAATCCTGAGTCTGACAAATACTCATATTGTTTTTCAAATGAGTATGGACCTAATAGGTTGAGCAAGTAACTGACATCCATTTCTCGTGAACACAAAAATCTGTTAATACAAACCTCCACTTTACGGATGCCCATATAATCTTATTAGAATCGGACATGATCGAAAAATAAATAAATAATATAAATGCTGATTTCATAATATTTTATTTTTAAATGATTAATTGACTGAAAATTAGAGTATTCAGAATTCTAATCGTTTCAAGAAATAATTAAGTGTACAAATGAAATGTTAAAATAATAATAATATTGTCATTCTGTGAAATTTGATAAATTTACATTCGCGAAATAACTTATTCAATCAAACAATTATTTCTCAAATTTTATTGTTTTATTCAATTTTCAATGTCAAAAATCGCGTGACACGGACAAAGCGATCAAATAATGAGGCCACCGAAGACGTTTAAAATTAACCCAATTTTTTAAAAAATAAATACGTAGAAGAAAATAATATGAAATTGAAGGGCAAAGAACGAGTTAAGAGAGCAGTTTTCTTGCAAGGCCAGCCGTCGGTTTTGATGGCATTTTTATTGAATTGGCCGCCTTTCGGGAGAAATACTTAAGCACCCTTTAAGCTTTACTAATATCGCAGGGCTTATTCGACCCGCGAAAGCCTTCGCATCATGAGGAATTGTGTCATGGTTTTCTTAACATTAAAACTGTGTAGTATTGGGTTACATTATTTTATCTAAATATACAAATAATTGCAAAAATAAATAATTTCGTCCGGTTTTTATTTGGCAATATTTTGCAATATTGTTCAATAATTGATTCATTAATGCATTTTGAATAATTAACGTATCGAAAACCGTTGAAGTTAAAATGTTGCCATTTTAATAATACATAATTAAGTACTAATACAACAACGTTATAACGGAATCATTAAATATTGTTTAAAGATTCTATTAACTGTTATTTCACATTATTCATATTCTGATGCTGTTTTTATATGTTTACGTTCCATTGCCATTATTGTATGTAAATTAAAAAATAGTTAAATAATTGACCAAAAAATCGTAATTTTACTTTTATTCTATGTGAGTGTTGTTAAATAGTTAGTTTAACTCAACGATGAGATTCTATGTATCAGGCCCTAAATAGTTAGATATACTGCAGCTTAAAAGAGAAACATGCGCTTTATTTTAATTAGTTTCGCTAATTAATATTAACTAACTGGTTGGTCACTGTTTAATTAATAATTGCCATTGTCAAATTGTACTTATAATTTTTAGAGTTCGTTATATATATTAAAACGATTAAAAGAGTATACCAGCACAAAAGTATACCAGAGTCAATAGTATTGAAGTCCATAAAAATAATCTAGAATACGCATATCCTTGACAATATTACGTATGTATTTATTGTATGGTACCAATAACAAAACAATAATTATATCTGGTGTTATTATACACCTTGGATGCAGCCCAATTTTAGGGGCTGATTTATTTCAGTCAAATGTTCGTATAAAATTTGGGACAAGAATTTTATTGAAGTATTTTGTATTCAACTTCTTACGATTTTATTATATTGTATATACATATTTAAATATAATTTATTAACATGTAAACATTTTAAAATGTTTTTTTTTTATTTATTACATACTAGTTCATAAAGAAAGTAAAAATATATCAAGGGTTGTATCGTGAAAACCAGGCTTCGTACATTAAACGTGAGAGAAAAAGTCTCGTATATTCGGTACAAGAGAGCTTTCCTACAAACTGCTTCAGCGAGCTTCGAAAGCTGTTCGTCTCTTTTAACTTTTTAATGCCGCGCTCAAATTAAATCATTTTCAATTTGAAAAAGTCCCCGCGAGTAAGCCCAATCGCTGACTTCGTTAAGCCAATTTAAATAAATGGACAATCCACTTTGCAGAAATAATTGGGGGGGATCAGAGAGGACCGTTCTCGCCACAGTATAAAACGAACTAACCAAAGACGTCGAAGAAAACTTTGCCTTGTATATAGGCGTAACCTTAATTATATAAAATTAAAGCTGGAAAAAGTTTACTAAGACTAATGATTACATTTGGATTCCTCAAGTCTCAATCTGACCTGCCTTTACGTGAAACTACTCGTTTTCCGGCGTTGTATACAATGGAGCTACGACATGCTTGATGCAAAAAAATTTAAAATAAGTTATGGGTAGTGATACCAAATATCATAATGCTTAACTCCCTCATCAAAAATCTTCCAATCGACAGAGTTGGGAATATAATGATAATGGTCAAGGCTAGACCAGGATTCACAGCGAAACAAACAAAAATAAAGTTACCGTTATCTGTTTCTGGGCGGACAAAGGATCGAGTGTAGGTACGGTCAGTCGGTAACCTACCCTTGAGCCTTGAACGTTGCCTGTAAATACGATTTGCCACTTTTTTGCGCCAAAGCGTGCGTTTACGAATGTTATTAATAATTAATTGTTACTTGTCAAGCGAAATATACTTAATGTCCCTGAATAAGTGTTTTTAATAAGTGGAAAAGTGTCAATCAACACCCTACGTAAACCCATACCCATCAGTAGGTACTCTCAAATAAGACCGCATAGCTATATATAGATCTCCATTTAAAAGCAGCAGAGGTTTTTGACTTTGACCGCTTTCCACTAGAGTTTTTTTTACATGTAAATTGAACATTTAACATGTCATATTTTACCATGGCACAGTTTGCCGTGAGCTTTTTGATCAGAAATAAATGACCATATACAATGCCGTCTCTAATTTTATTAGATTCAATATGAACATTAATTCAATTTTCATCGCTGATTTTCGCAAAGTTCATGAATTTAAGAATGAAAACCTTAACCGAATCTAATAGATAATCTAGTATATCGCCTGTTTTTTAAATGTGTTTGCAGCTGGCTTCCTGTAAAGTGAAAACCGACAAGAACCGTGTTTAATTTAGACATGAATTGTAAGTCAGTACTATACGACCCAAAGAGGTTGGACCGTCTTTAATATACAACAATATATTTCCGATATATACTTTTCACGGTGAAGTGAGATACAGCGAACTGCATACGTACACGTTTCCGGATACGAGAGTTTTTTGTCGGCCAGGCCATCTTATCTTTTGACCGGCTGCCGAATGTCAAACCGTCTAATATCGCAATACTCTGATATTAATTGTTTTTTTTTCTATTTTAAATTTTATCGTTGAAAGCGTCATTTTGTACCTATGTAAACTTTTATTTATATTTTTATAAATATTCGCAACCCGACACCCCCACTTGACACAACTGCCTTAAATATATTATAATATATAAAAAATATGGATGTATTTGTATTACCTGAAATCAATAAACATCATCGTATTCAAAAAAAAAAATAATATACTTATAAACAGGTGATTAATTACAACAAAAAAGTCCAAATATAATATATCGGAGCGTAGAATCGTCGGTATTGAAATAATATAAAAGACAGTGTCATTGTATTTTTAACGCGGACTACAAATAAAAACCGCAATGCGGACGTCACTGAGTAAAACAAATGATGTGCTCAGTATACATTCTACAGTGGCGTCCAGAGCCAGAAGGGGATTTAATATTGTGAAAATATACGTCGTCGCCTGGCATTTGACTAAAAATATAAAAATATGCTAGTATGAAAATAAAAGTAGGTATGTTGTAATTGAGGAATGAATGAGTTCTTTTCTCCTTTTGCCATATCCGCCCCTTAATTGGAGCATATGGATACCACGCGGCGCCTACAAGAATCCCTGTCGCTCGCCAACTTCTTGCTTCGTTCCAGGTCAAACCAGAATCCCGTAGCTCCGCTGTATACACTCTGTAGGTTATATTTAGCAGCCTTCCAAGAACAGGCAGGCCAGGTTGAAGTTCTCTTCTGGCATCCGCAGCACGTGGCCGAGCCAGGTCCAACGTCGCTTCTTCACTTTCAGCGTGATGAGAGGCTGCTTGGTGCGGTCTCTTATCTCCTCGTTGCTCCTAAAGTCATACACCCAGTATTCGTCGCAAACATCTGTTTTCGAAGCTCAGTATACGGTTGCTCTGAGCCTTTGTAAGGTGCCATGATTCGCTACTGTAAACAGCACCGTCAGAATGCAAGCGTCGAATAGGCGGCATTTGGTTTTGACCGAGTACAATCGTGAGTCCCAGACATTCCGCATCGAGTTGAATGTTGCTCCAGCCATTCCAATTCGGATAGCGAGCTATTTGAATGCGTACAAGTCACATAATATGTTATAAATTAAAATATTATTGTAATTTAAAAAATATTTAGAACCCACAACATAATTAAAATTGCTATAAATTGAGTTTGGACAATTCATCAACAAAAAAGTTGATAACGATAGGTATGCTATTTGTCCAACACGTGCTTGCTAACTGTATATAGATATGGTATCTTACCAGGTTTGAAAGGTCTCGGCTTCTGAGCTTTGAGAGTTAATGTTTCCACCAGTGCTTATGTGTACATTGGTACAACCTTGCTAAACACTTGCCTTAGTGAGCGGACACAGCAGCCCTTGGTAATTAAAGTAGTTATGAAAAGATGTTTTAAATGGCTGGGATATGATTCTGGAAGCCACTGGATATTTTTATATAACGTACCCATGTTACAAAACCTCTAAGGTTTCGTCGCCGTGGCTGACCCTTCCTCATCCTCTAACAATGCTATAAAATCTAAGTACTGCTGGTCTCACATGGTGGGATGCGCGGGACGTGGCGATGAACCGAGAAAAGTGGCATGATTATATGCTTGCCCTGTACTTCAATGCTGGGGCATGACAGAGTGAAGTAAGCAAGTAAGTAATAACTAAACTTAGCATAACGTGGTATGTAGAAGTCCATAATGATCATAACGCGTGAGGAAAAACCCGGAATTATTGGGTACCCAAGGAATAACAAGGTTATGGTATGGTTGGTGCCAAGCCTAAATTGCCGCTCTCCCCCAATAAATAATAATAGTAGAAATATGACAGAAATCAAAGAAAAGTTGAATCAATTATTATGTTGTCATCAAACTATATAACAAAAATTATTATTTAGTTTAACTATTAAATAATATACATATAATGAAAATGCACCGCAGGCGAGTGTTTTCATCATAAAATGGATTTTATGTAATTAAATAATATTTTTCATAATACTGGACTTTTGCCCGCCCCCTGAATCCTGCCGCCCGGATGTTTTGCACCCCTAACATCCCAGCTTAGCATGCCCCTGGTAACTTAGAAATGTGAATCGAGAAGAATGGAAGCAGTTTAGCCAGGCATTCATCCAGCAGTGGATTGATAGATGCCGGATGCCGGTAATGAAAGAAATTTAAAAGAATCATAAAGCTTAATTAACTAATGAAATTCAAAGAGGGTTATTCTATTTTATTTCCGAGTCCCTGGCATATTCTTTTTATTTAAAAAATAGTTCCATTAAATAAAAAAAAACCTCCATCATACAATGCTTCTCAAACTAAGCTCGCGAGGGAAATCCCTGAAATTTATAGTCCGGTATTTACATATTAAACTAACGGCGCGGGCGTCCGGGTCATAATGGCGCAGCCATCTCAGCAAATCAGGCTATGATGGAAAGTGAAAAACGATGAGATAAAGCACACATTCACCGCGAGATGGCGGGATAAAGGTTCCAGCGGAGGCTTTTATGGCCTTTTGAGGTTGCCGACTAAACAGAAAGTTGTTGTTGTTGGAGTAAAAATGGGAAAGGCTAAGAGAATATGGGAAATAGGGTTGAAAATTTCACCAACCATTATCATTTGTAGTAAATTTAAGCTGGTTTTAAACGTACATCTACAGGTTTAGTAATCTAACTTTAAACTATGAGGGAAAACGGTTACCTCTAATTTAAATAAAAAGTCACGTAGTTTACAACATTAAATAACTAAGTAAGTTTTACAACTTTTACTCAACACGCTTCAACAATATATAAAACAATAAAGAAGCTTTTAAAAAGCTTCAGGATTTAGTTTGTGGTAATTCATGATTCTTTATAACATATAGTTCTTCTTCTAGCTTTTTCCACGGCTTGGCTCAATTTCTCTCGGCATTCAGTAACATATAAGTCGGCTCTCACATCTAAACTCGCCTCATGTGGCCCACAGCCATAAATCAAATCTTCCGAGAACGGCAATCCAGTGTTGCTTATGAAGACCGCGTACATCTACCTAGCAACAGTCGCGCGTAGCCTTCGAAACGTATAGATATTTAAATGCGGCGATCAGCGAGCCGGTATAAGAATGACCAATTTTTAGGTGTTTGTATGTGACATGGCGTCTTCGACTCGGAGCCCGAGAAGCATGCAACTTGTCGATTGCAACAGCAGATATTTTTTTTCAAACGAAACAGTCGCGTTTGACCAATCTACGGAGCTCCATTTGACAACGTGTGTTTTGTGTTTAACGATGACGTCACATCGACGTATTGGACACGTTGTAGGCTAGACGAGTTTTAATGTGAGAGCCGGCTAAGAGCTCTGGAAGTTTATGGCGGGACACTCGAGGTCAGCAGGGGACGAAACCCCACTAATAAAATATAAAATTAAAGATAGGTTTCTTCAGGTTAGCAGGATCTTAAAATCTATTCTAGTCATTTAAAAAACCTACTTTATTTTTTATATTGTTGACCTCGTGTGTATCAGTGAATTAAATATCATATGTTAGCGGGTTGTGGTATCGTTGAATTTGTATATACGAGCTCACTAAGAAATAAGTGGTGGCCCTGTCTTATAAAGCAACTTTGTATAAAGATATAATTTGAAAGTCTCGGTAAAGGGATTTAGACTCAGTTGATTGAAGTGGTTACATCGAATCGCGTTAAATTAAAATGTTAGCTTTCAATTTGTTTCAAAATAAGACGCCGTTGTCGGTCGGTTTAATTACGAATTTTATATTTAATCAATCCGAATTCTGCTATTTGTTTTAAGTTACGTTTGATGTTCCGAAACACTTCAAGTTAAAAATTTCCAACATTTAAGCAATGTAGAGTCTCTCTGTATACTAAATTCTAGCCACAATACTTACAACGTTCAAGATTAATAATTTAAACATTAATTAATACATTTTTTAATCTAATATAACGTAACGTACTCTCTTTACTAGCGTGAACTTTACTGATAAATATTAGTAAAAAGAAAATATATTTAGATTTAAAATAAAACACAAAAAATGTGTGTAATTATTACTCAAAATTAGATATCAACTCTGTCTTTACTTCTGTCAATTTATTGAACAATAAAATATGTTATGTGAGTAGTGACTACCTACTACCAATTGAATTGTATTGAAGTTATGAAATCAACAATTTAAAATATCTTAAGTATTTCTTAGAAATACTTAAGATATACCTACCTATTATTATATGAAATCTCTGAAGGAGTTTACATTTACTAGTGCAGTCTTATCTGATCAATTTTTACGTAGTAATTAATGAGAAATTATGCACTTTTTAGCCGGCTTTCATATCAAAACTCGTGTCGAATACGTTGATGTGACATTATCGTTATTCACATAGTACATATCGCCAAATGGAGCTCCACAGATTGGTCGAATGCGACTTTTTGGTTTGAAAAAAAAACATCCACTGTTGCGATAGACAAGTTGCATGCTTCTCAGGCTGCGAGTCGAAGATGCCAGGATACACATGAACACCTACAAATTGGTCATTCCTTTACGGCTCGCCGATCGCCGTATCCAAATATCTATACGTTTTGAAGGCTACGTGCGACTGTCGCTAGGTAGATGTGCACGGTTTTAATATGAAACACTGGATCGACGTTCTTGGAAGGTTTAATTTATGGCTGTGCAGCAGACGGGCGAGTTTAGATGTGAGAGCCGGCTTAGCCGCTCAAAATTATTGCGCAAAACTGTGTAACGTAAGGAAAAGAGAACGGATGGGAAGGTGGGTAGGATTATGACAATTGATCAGATTGTAACGTAGGGGAAAAGGGTGTGGATTGGAATTGTGAGGGAAAGGCAGGTGCGCCTGGGTATGAGGAAAGTGGATATGGGATAGGAATGGGACGGGATAGGAGTACGGCAGTTGCCATCATAAAAAAAGTGTGGTCATGTAAATAACATGACAACTGTGCTGTTTATCGAATCGAAAAATTGTTAGGAATAGTCTGAAAATGTAGCGTATTAAAACATTGTGAAGTGAATTTCAATCAAATCAATTCAAAAGTCTGAAAAACTACTATAGGATTGCATGGAAAAGTTTCTCGTAAAATTATACAATAATCAAAAGAAGTGGCGTTTATGCAAGAAATTTCTGCGTTTTTCAAATCTCTAAGTGAAATTATATAATATTATAGGATAATTTAAAGATAAAATTATTTTTTAAAAATATAACCACTAGGTAAGTAATTAGGTATTACTTATAATATATAATATTCTACTATATTTTTTATATTTAAAATTAAATTTGCATAGCTTCACAGAATAAAATTTTAATAAACTCGTTCACTGTACACAATATTCATAATATTCTTTTTATAACGAGTAAAAAAATAATTTCGTGAAAGCAAAGCATTTTTTTACCGACTAAATTAAAATTAAATCAAACTTATACGGGTAGGTACGTGTATGGAAGTTGTTGGATAATAATAGAAGAAAGGAAAAATTAACAAGCAAAAAGGGTAACTTTTATTCTTTTCATAAATGTGCGACTTTGATTGTATCTGGCTTTTAAATAAGGGCACTATTCCAGAAAACATCAATCTTCTTAATATATATTTTTATATACCTAAATATAAAAAAAAAATACTTTTCCACAGTGTCAGTTTTAGCTTCGTCGTCCTGTGGCAAAGACAGGTTTGGAGGCAAACTCGCAAAAATATTGCCCATGCGATGCGATAAATCGCCATTGGATATCTCAAATCTAGCAATAATTATGTTGCTAGGATATTTTAATGATTTTTTACACTGAATATTGTGAAAAATATGGATTACATACATTTTAATACATCTGCTCCATGTAAAACCATTTTTGCTTGCCAGAGTTCTACATTGTTATACCATACCACATAACTAAATCGACTTTTACTATGGCCAGCTTTGTCAATGTTAGTAGTATTTAATAGGATTTATTATTATCTATAAAAGATTCAACAATTAACATTGTGACATCAAAGCAACAGTGGGACCAGTCCTGGGGCTCAATACCTATGTAATTAAATAAAAGACCGTAAGGATTTGAATAAAGATGTAGGTACTCCTTATATGCTCTGCTAAGTAAAAAGACAGTGTTTTTGGTTATAGTAAAATGAGAATCCAAGTTAAACTACATTTCCTCTTATATTATATAAATTATTGGAGTGTCTTGACATACTCTTTAAATATACACTTTCTATTATATACAGAGTTGAGTAATCATGATTTACTGGGTGATCCGCTTAAAATCATAGCAGATGGCCTAATTGAAGTCTTTAATATGAGATGTCAAGTCTGGTTCTGGTCCACACACTTATGAACTGCTTGATTGAAAGGTTTCATATCGACTAAGACCGATAGTTATATTTTATGTCGATAGATCTTAATATAAGTGATTGGAGTATCTGATATCTAACTATTAACTTTAAAATAGTATAATGAATGTCTAGTCTAGTATAATATACATATTACTATTTTTCGAGATTTTTATCTACGGCTGCCCGTGAACAATTAGAAAATGAATAAATTGGCCCTTTCGTCAAATAGATTATGCACCACTGCTCCAGACGAACTAATTTAATATTGCCAATTTAAAAAATGTTATCTTCTCCACTTATCTACGCATTAATAGTTAATGATAATTAATTAATATCGTGAGCCACGTTTTAAATAGCAGCCCCGCAATGTAAAAGGTGTGCCAAGGTATAAAGGTGTGCCTACACTTAACCACCGGCCTCGCCCAGCGACTGTCAGAGCAAAGCTTTGTGTGGGCTCGCATCTACACAGTGCTCATTTAGTATTGAAATGAAGACATTTATAGTCCAAAATCTAGCGTGACAGACCGTCAAAATTCAATGGGATGCTCATAAATAGTCCAGCGTCTGCGTCCACCCACGGGCTTGAATTAACCCCACATTGAGTGCATTCATTCAACTATGTTGCAATATAATATTATTTTAGATAAACCACATGAGTCAGTAGTTTTATCAGTAATATTTGTTAACCTTTCTTTTACTGAGATTTAATAAAATCTATTCCGTCCTACAGTCACATTGCGTTACTGTAATAGTTTTATAATATGACCACAATAAAGTGACAGTTTTGGTAACGATTTTTAAGATAGTTATTCATTCAAATTAAAATTTATTTCTTTACATATAGTATATAGTTACCATTAATAATATGAAATATACTAATTTAGTAGTATTAAAATATTTTATTCATTCCATTGTCTATTATGTATATTGCAATACGTAATGTGTATTATTATAAATTTTGCATTTATAATTCACAATTTAATCTTAATAAATATATCCATAGATTAATATCAATAAACTCATCTCCCCTTTTTAGTACCTACACATATGGATGAACACATATGGATGATTTTAGGAATAACTAAAATATTGCGTAAACGAAGTGCACATTAACAGAGAAATCATGGGGACACGAACTACCTTTTGGTATTTGAAAGGCATTGAATCAGTTATCTATATATATATATATATATATATAAAGTTATTATCCCTCTCTCTCAGTCTCATGTACCTAAACGCAGAACACGAATGATACACTGGTCTGCATTTTATCGGGGCCATAATGCAATGAGGAGAATCTGCTAAAGTAAATTGTTAAAGAAATCTTCATTGAAATATTTTGGAGAGTTACGTATATAAGTAAATATATATGGGTACACCACAGAAAAGAATAATAAATGAAATTCTGATGTGCTATACCCCAATAGACGAAAGGTTTTAAATGTGTGAGTGCCCTACGAAAATGGACCACTAGACGTGCAATAGTGTGTGATACAACCTTCAAATACACGAATATTTAATGAGCGTCAGTGGATAAGCCGAGAGCAGTTTCCAGAACGAAGGACACGAGTATTCTTAACACGTGTTTAAGTTTATCCCATATTCTTCCACACTCGAGATCGGTTGCCTGTTACTCCCTATCCGTTAGGTATTTCAGATTTCATTAGAGTCCCTGAGGGACACACATATCATATAAACTCATTTTTAATAAAATATCTTGTAACATATCTGTGAATACAGAATAGGTATACGGAATATGTAAGGTTAGATAATAAGCCAGTGTCACCTTAAAAAACAATAGTAAATTATTAAGGATATTTTTTTATAATATTTTTCTGTGTGCGCGCTTGGCGTCATCTTCAATTGAAAACTTCAAAACTGTTACTTAGTTCAGCACTTGGCAAAAATTATTATCCACCTGCACGAAAAGATAATATTCGAGAGAGCAGATTTAGTGGAAAACTTTTCGATTGTCACCTACTTGGCGTTGGCCATAATAAAGGAAAGTCAAAGACGATAGAATAGGAACACTAGAGTATGCACATTGAGAACTAACTTTAGTAATCATGAAAGGCAGTCAATTCTCAGCTATAGATTGATTATTGCTTTAGTTTTGCACTATTACATATTAAAATGATTTTATGACGGTTTAGTTAATGTAATAAAATATACAATGGTGCTATCGCGGATTTGTTAAAAATTATATCGTTATTTACAGATTCTTTTTTCAAAGAATGGGTGTTAGCAAATTATTTTTCCTTTAATGATCATATTCTAATCTAATACATAATGAACAACACGTGTATATATATATACCAGTAGCGAAGGGTGGAGGTAGGCTGTTAAGATTCGACGTATATAGTGCGCACTAAACTTTGTCAGTCAAACGTATTTGTTTACATTGAGCTCTAAGACTACAATGTGTATCTTGTGATTGTTAGTTTTTAAAATTAATTAAACCCTGCCTAATCCAACCTATTTAATAGTAAAAAAATAATCGTGTATCTATAAAATATCTAAAATTATAACGTTAAATTATATAGAATTTTCACTTTTATCTTGTCTTTGAGACATTTATCTGACAAAAGTGATGAGGAACTGTTTTTCGGACCCTGCAATTATCTGTATTTCTGGCACCCAACTCGAGCAAGTCAGCAGTTACATCTATCTCGGACAGCAGGTGTCCATAGACGGAAGCATGCACGATGAAATTGCTTGAAGAACAAAGCGGGGATGGAGTGCTTTCGGACGTCTGAATAGTATCTTCAAGAGTGACCTAACATTATGTCTTAAGCGTAGGGTGTTCAACCAATGTGTGCTACCCGTGCTCACGTATGGCTGCGAGACGTGGACCCCCAACATGAGAAATGTCCAAGAGTCACACAGCGAGGCATGGAGAGGTGCATGTTGGGCATCACGCGAAAGGACCGTAAGAGAAACGAATGGGTTAGGAAGCAGACAAGAGTACGCGATGTAATAGACGTTGCCAAACAGCTGAAATGGAGATGGGCGGGGCACATTGCTCGCCGAAAGGACGGCCGCTGGACAAATGCCGTCATCCAATGGTATCCAAGGGGTACGAAACGGCCACAGGGTCGCCCTAAAAGCCGCTGGATTGACGAACTGGTAAAGTTCGGCGGAAATACGTGGCAGCGAACGACACAGGACCGAGAGAGTTGGAGAAAGCTTGGGGAGGCCTTCATCCAGCAGTGGATTAACCCCGGCTGATGATGATGATATAGAATTTTCGATATTTTATAGATGGAAGAATATTTTTTATTGATTATGGTTTGGTTAGGGCAGGACTAAATGAATTTAAAAAACTAACCAACACCATCTGTAATATGTATTCTTAATTCAACGAAAATAAGTAAGAATGACTGAAAACATGTGCAGTATTTTTGTCGGATCGCCTACAGCATACCTAAACTATTATCATTTGGTTAGGCAGGGTTTAATTAATTTTCAAAAACTAACCAACACCATCTGTAAATTGTAGTCTTATTTCAATAAAAACAAATACGTATGACTAACAAAGTTTAATGTGCAGTATTTGAAGGGGATCTTAACAGCCTACCTCCACCCTTCGCCACTGGTATATACCAGATTCTGGGTTCAAATCTGAAACACACGAATCCATAAGTGAACGTGTTACCACTTCACTGTTTTTTTCCGGTGTGATGACTTTGAGATTTCGCAGTCTCGTTGGGCCAATTATTATGGTCTATTATCCGTCTACATAGCGCTTGCGGCGTCCATTCAATGGACCGCGTCATCTATAGGTCTCTTTTAGAAGTCAAGCCGCTACACAATATATTTTAAGTATTTAACAATGATAATCACTAGTATGAATAAGAAAAGACCAAACATAACAACGTATTATTAAAATACTAAAATTACTAAAGCACCACAAAATCACTCCTCACAGAAAAACGTTTGAATTATAATTGAACCGTTTTCCATTCGGTTCACGAAAGCTATCTGGAAATAGGTGAGGTAGATACGTGCTACATAGAAGAAAAGCTCGGTCACGCTCTCGTACCAGAAGCTAAGTGAAAATTTATGCCACGATACGTGAACGACCAATGTTTTTCGAAGGTGGAAGCCTTGACCTTTTACCTCGATAGGTGGGACGGCATTTAGGCACTCGATGAATCGAAATTGTAATTTCGAGCAGTCATGGTGAACCGGGGTACTTTAACTTAAATAAAATAAAATTAACACACACCAAAAGTTATAAATCAATATAGGCTATTATAATATTTTTTTAAACTATTTTTTAAAAATTTATTTAGGTATAGTCCTAATATTGAAGCTCGCTTTGATATAAATAAAAATGATTTCAAGTTATACACATTAATATTTTTATAAAAATTATTAAAACTATGAATTAGTCAAAAATCTCTAAAGGCGAAGCTTAGAAAACTTAATAAACTAAATTTTAATAATAAACATGACCATAAAACATATTATGTAATAATAAGATGGGGTCCTGCGACAAATTCACATTTTATTACATATTTTTACAATAATTGTAAGTTTATCTTTGACTTAAAATAAGTAATATTTTTCTTTTTAATGTTTTCAGATATTTATTTATCAATTAATACCGTTTAAATTGTAAATTATCAAAAAATGTCTCAAATTGCAAGCTTCGTATTTTCCCACTAGGTGCTCTGGTAGGTCTAGACATCGCCTTAAGAGCCATTAATTAAATTTGTCACTATTAAGTATAGCGCTTTTAAACTTGTGATCCTATGTGCATGAACGCGAAACCCAAGATATGATATGCATTTTCAAAAAAGATTTTTTCTATTGGTTATAATATATTTTCTCAGAAGTGTATGTAAGTATGTATTATAATATTACTTCGCCTAACATTCATTATCGGACAAAATGATGATTTTAAACTTTACATGAGAACAATAAATTATTTTCAAAAATAATTAATTATTATTAAATCACATTTTTTTAATTAACTACTCCACCATAGTAAGTATAGTAAAGTTATAACTAGTATCAGTGGCGAAGAGCGGAGGTAGGCTTTTAAGATCCGGCATAAATAGTGTAGGTATACTAAACTTTGTCAGTCTAACGTATTTGTTTTCATTGAACTAAGACTACAATGTGTAGATAGTGTTTGTCAGTTTTACATTAATTCAATTTTCATAACTGATTTTAGCAAAATTCATGAATTCAAGAATGAAAACCTAACCTTACAAATAATCCAGTATATCTGCTATTTTCAAAATTTGTTTGCTGCTGGCTTCCTGTAAAATGTAAACCGACAAGAACCGTTTTTATTTAGACATTTTATGTCAGTACTGCACGACCCAAAGAGGTTGGACGGTATTTAATATACAGCCATATATTTCCGATACAATATTTCACTGTTGCTTAATTTAATAAAACGCTATTTTTGTGTAGTACTTATTCCACTTTTAATCAATAAATTAGGACCGGTTTCATCCGCCTCAGAGGGACATTTTCAACTGAATACATATTTTTAAAACAATATTTATCAAACAAAATCCAAAGCGACAGAAATAATATAACAATAGGTACTTAAATTATCCGTCCAATAATACCTTCCCAATAACAAATTAATTTGTTAATTTGTTAATGTTATTTAATTTGTTACTGGGAAGGTATTACTGGACGGATAATTTATGTACATATTGTTATATTATTTCTGTTGCTTTTGATTTCGTTTGATAAATATTGTTTTTAAAAAAAAAATGTATTCAGTTGAAAATGTCCCTCTGAGGCGTACGAAACGGTCCTAATTTATTGATTAAAAGTGGAATAAGTACCACAAAAAAAATGCGTTTTATTATATTAAACAACGACACAATGCAGTTCCACCATGAATTGACAGTATAAAATAAAAGAAAACAATATTTCACGGTGAAGTGTGATACGGCGAAATGTATAGTGCAAGTTACCGGACAAGTTGGGAACCAAAGATAAAATATTACGTATCACTGAAGAACACTGTGTTATAACGTTATAAGTTATAACATAACAAGGCGAGTCGTTACATTATACTCCCAACAAAGTGTGACAATGACATTCCGACACTTTTCGAATTACAAATTATTATTTCAGGGCCTCTGCTATAAATCATTAGAAATTGTTACTTGTCCCTATTATTATAATCACTTTCTTTACGATCGAATAAATTTAATATTTAAATAAATTATTCGAGCTTTTGTTGGGCTTTTACGGTCGTTGGGTTGTTACGAACAAACATTGACATCGTCGATTTTATTATAGATACATAAATTATTACGTACTTATATACATTTATTGAACTTTTCAAATGATGTTATACCTATAAGTAAGTATTTACGTAGGTATATTTTTTGTTCCCAAAGGTAATGATCTGTAGTATCACAAAAACAAACTATTGAATTCATTAATAATTGAGATGCTGATGATTAAAGTTAAGTTAGGTAAAGGAGAAATTTTATAAAAATACATTTCAGATATTTGAATCATCATCATCATTTATGGCACTACAACCCTTGGTGGGTCTTGGCCTCCTCCAAAAATTTCATCCATCTTATCCAGCGCTGACACTCTCCAATTGCTTTGACTGAGCATTTTTAAATCTCCTGTGGCTCAGTCCAGCCATCTTAGTTTCGGCCGTCCATGTCTTCTCTTGCCATCAGGGGTTGCGTACATAGCTCGCCTCACTGGTATATTCTCCGGCATTCTATGCAAAAACCCGTAGGAAGTAGATATATTAGATACTCACTAGTGCTAGGAGCGCACCGGAGCGCCGTTCCGGTTCATGAAATCCCTTAAATGGAATCCACGTGGAAAAATATGTTGATTGTTTCAGCTAGATAGGCCATATTACCAAAAATCTAACACCGTAATTTGTATAACTATACTTACATTATAATTGGATAACTATGTTAATATTTTTGAAAAAATATCGAGTGCTCCGGTTCGTAAAATTACCATTTTAAGTACTGATACTCACTCTTAATAAATTTAGTAAACGTATTCAATGGCCATTCATTACTCATAAAAAATGGAATTAGTTAACGAGTTGGGAATTTTAAAAAAATAGCTAATGAGAAATATCACAAAATAATAAAAAAAAAACTACTTTCACTCAGTACATTGCCCCACATGCTGAAGCAGGCTCCTATGTCAGGATCTTTGGTAGACCCCCCGTACCTAACACTAAGGTTAGGATCAGCAGTGGCGAAGGGTGGAGGTAGGCAGTTAAGATCCAACATAAATAGTGCACATTATACTTTGTCAGTCATTCGTATTTGTTTTTACTGAACTAAGACTACAATTTATATATAGATTTATTATTTATTATTAATTATTAATTAAACATTGCCTAAACCAAACTATCATAGTTTTGGTATGTTATAAATAGGTGATTCGACAAAATAGTGTACATTTTTTCATTATACTTATTTGTTTTCGTTGAATAAACAAAACATATCACTTTGTTGATTAGATTTTTGAAATTCATTAAGCCCTGCCTAAACAAAACCATAAACCATTGTAGATAAAAAATATTATTCTATCTTTAAAATATCAAGAAATATGTTTGGCTTAATGGCATAATTTTAAATATTTTATAGATAGACGATCATTTGTTGACTAAAATCTATTATAGCATGGTTTTTGCAGTGTTAACTAAAACTAACCAACACCATTTGTAAATTATATAGAACTAAATAGTAGTGCCGTAGTGCCTGAAGATGCCGAAATGTGAAACCCGGGTTGCACAAATTTACTCAAATAGAGAACAAAACATAAATCAATAAGAATGTAAATTCAAATTCCATCTAGTACCCTCTGTCGTAAATACCTACTTTTTTTTTTGATAAAGATTAATGTATTCATCGAAATCTCATAATATGTAATTCTCTGAAAATGGTTTTCAGTAGGTACCTAATTAATCAAACTTGTAAATGAAACTCTTGAAACTTTTACATTAAATTTCATTAAATTTGTGAAACCACCTACGGTACAAATTTTGAAAAAAAAATAGCAATGCTCTCTCAAGATCGAGCTTGAGTCATTCATTCAATGTTGTTTTTTAAAAATGTGTCTAAATTTATCTAAGAACAATACAATATTTTAGGTACTGGTTTGGGTTTCCTTTTTGTTGACTTTTGTGAATGAAGATAAAATAAAAATATAGATAATGAAATTTTTTACCTGTTTAACGTGCGTAAATAAAGCACAGGTAAACTTCCATTGATACTTTACATTTTGTCAATCCATTGTCATTCAATTGTATAATAAAAAAAAAACAAATAGTATTCAGTTTATTGTTTTTTACCACAGCCACTTAAAGCTTTGTTGCAAGATTTGTTGTTTGTTTAATTTATTGGGCAATATACCACCAAAGATGATGTTTTTGCAATGCCAGCCAAGATTTCTTAAATTTCTTACTGATAATTTCAAAAAAAATTAAGTAAAACAATTTTTAAAAAAGTTCAATCATTGAATATATTATTATTATGTTAATTCAATTTGTTATTACATACTATTTTATGGACATTTTTTATCGTAAAACTGTAGTTTAATAAGCTTTTTCGAACTTAGTTAAAATATTTTTATTCAACCTACCTATTTTTTTATAATTAAAATTTTTTAAATGTATAAAACTTTAAATCATATTTATTTATTCAGGTTTCGGTATTATGACAGCTAGTGGCAAAAAAGCAGACGTGATATGATGGAGGACGAAAAGCTGATGAAATGGGTATTTAATCCAATAGGTTGACTACCGCATCGTGTACGTGGCGGCAATATCTATTGACCAATGAGATTGTAAAGAGCATGACAACCGGGAAGGGCGTCATCCAGCAGTGAACTAATTACTGCTGATGTTGGTAATTGACAAAGCTTACTAAGTGAAACATAATATTAAGGTTAATAATTAATAACCTTTATTTTTATAGATAGTACGTTTTAATAGCTATGTAATTTAATTTTGTCACATAAATTCAATATAAATCTTTTAGTAGAAGAAAGAAAAAACCTACCCTAAGCATTGTCACAAAGACGAAAGAGGAAATTGAAGAGTAAGGGAGGCTAGAGCATGGAATGTGTATACGTACATTTTACACTACTACCTTCTCCAATTACGAAATGTCAAGACGGTCTGGAAAATATTGCAGTGTTCAAGGAAAAGTTTTGTCGGAGAATCTACACTCAGAGCTTTAAAAAAAGCTTGGAAGATTTATAATGTGGGAGTCGAAAGTGGAAATCAGTGAAATATATTCGAATTTTTTCTTTGTTTAGGATGAATACTAAATGTTCAATTTAGAATTACTGTCTTCTACTGGTTAAGAATATAAATAATTAATATATTATTTGTTTATCTTTATATAAGTAGCGAAGGGTGACTTTTGGAAAGAAATATACGGTGGAGAAAGCACACTTGTCAGCTATACTTTCGGGAAATAAGAAGATAATCCGATATTACTACTGATTAATAGGTACACACATGGCCCTCACATCCTGAAGCAGGCCCCCAGGCTAGGATTTTTGGCGACCCCCCTACCTATCGCTAAGGCAGTATTAGCAAATGGTGTACGCGGTAAAATTAAGGTGTATTTTTAGCAATTTTTTTGTATGTACGTACACAGTTAAAAATCACATCGTAAAACCAAATATTTCAAATTATTAATATCATTGAACATTAACCTAAGGAAGAACATTGAGACGCCGCACGCGACTTTTTTACCATTAGAGCCGATTTGTGATTTGTGTTTATCTCACTTATTTGGTCGACTCGCCACGCCGGGCCCTTCCAGAGCCCGCCCCCCCAGGCTAGAGCTCTGTCAGCACCCCCCTTGTGGGGGGGGGGGCATGGATACACACTAATGACAACGACATACTAAATCGATGAAATTTCAAAACCTCACTGACGATATAAAATTGAGCAATGAGTTTGAATTATGTATTTTCCTAAACATTTATAAAGGTCACAATATGCAATCAAAATATATTGTCATCTTTGTTGCGTATCTCTACCGTAACAATTTACAATTATTTCACCCGTAAAACTAGAAATTTAAAAATACTTATATATTTAAAACACTGATGAATGACTTAGGTATCTAATAACAGATCTCAACTGACATAACTGACTGAATAATTTATCTTAGTCTATGACAGAACTAACTGATAAATAAAAAAATCAACAAATTAATTATTTTTTATTTTTAACAACAATCAATATGTATATTTAATCGAATCCCATAGTTTTTTTTTAATTATCTTATCATTAATTATTGTGAACAAAAGTGCAGTCATAGATAACAATATTATGGGCAAATGTGTTAGGCGCAGCTTTAACAGCCTATCAATTTGTATGGAATGACACAGACACCCTGAGGTCATGTGACATAAACTCAATACAAAAAACGCCCGGATTCACCACCAAATAATGCATCTAAAACAGTGTTGAAGAGAGACGCGGTGTGGCATATTTTTTTTAAACTTTCGACAGATGGTGCTTATTATATAATAAATTTCTACATAATTATACGATAGATGTCGTTGGCAAATTGAATAAATTATTATTATATAAAATTTATGTAATTATATAAATACGTCAATGTGAAATTAAAAAATATTTTTCTTTAGAAGGTAGGCTTTAAATAATCGCCTAGTATGGAGTCTTCACCACTGCTTTTTATGGTAAGTAGATAACTACTAACAAATAATATGCGTGCGAAAAATGGATCCTAAAAAAAAGAAATCTAAAAATTCATTCAGCACACACTGGTTGAACACTTTGCGCTTTAGGCACAGTGGAAGGTCACTTTTGAAGACATTATTCAGGCGGCCCAAAGCACTCTAGCCTAGCTTTACTCTGCGAACAATTTCATCAAATATACATCCATCTATAGACACTTGTTGTAAAAGATATATGTGGCTTTTCACCTGTTCGAGTTGAGTGCCATTGATGAGGATCTCTTTTTGGTCCGCAAAGCAGTTGAACATGACTTTCGTCTTTGTTATATTTATTAAGGAAGCAGACAAGGGTATGCGATGTAATAGTTTATTAAAAGCCTTAAATGGGGATGGGCTGGACGCATAGCTCGAAGAAGAGACAATCGTTGGACAAATCTAGTCATCCAGTGGTATCCAAGGATTACAAAACGTCCACAAGGTAGACCTAGAGGCCGCTGGATCGATGAAATGATGAAAAGTTCTGCGGAAGTACGTGGAAACGCAATTCACAGGACCGAGAGAAGTGGAAGCAGCTTGAAGAGGCCTTCATCCAGCAATGGATAGATTCAGGCTGATGATGATGATATATATGTAATAAAGACTTTTGAATTTATTTATAAGCAAAATTACACTTTAACCAAAATATTCAGCACAAAAAATTACGGTGATTTAATAAATTAAACCAGCGTGCAAAATATTATGCCCGACATGCATCTTTCTACGGTACGTTGCACTGGCCATTTTTGGATTTCCTTTAAATGAAGGTTGTTACCATAAAACCTATTAATAAATAGAAATGTAAAAGCCATCGCCATGGACCAAAGATCTGAAGCATGGTAGGTTATGGCCTAACACCCCCCCCATAAAACCCAAAAAACCGCGTCGACTGTTCCTAAAGATTGAAAATCAAGTACGTATTCTTAACTATTAAATAATTACAAGATAAAAAAAACTTTTTATATAAGTAGTTACAACGTTTTTAAATTTTCTGTTGAATCATATAAACTTGCTAAACGATCAAAAAAATTTGTACTTCATAGAAATAATACTGAAATGTTATTTTGACATGTCATATTGATTTCCATAGTAACGCACGTATATATTAATAATTTAGTTGCCAAAACCCCAGAACCATAGCAACCAATAATGGTATCGAAATACTTTTCATACAAAACAGAATTAACTGAAAATGAATTCAAGTCTACTTAAAGATGGCTAAACGTACTAAAAAATGCATTGGCATCGTGTTCCGATATATTCTAAAAGTTTCAAATATCTAGCTAGTCGGGAAGTTAGTTAAAAATCGATTGCAAGATTTGTACCGAACAAAGAACCAGCGGACAAATAAGAATAGAGCTAAGAAAAACGTTTCAAAATAGAATATTCTTTAACACGTGTTTATGTTTATCCCATATTTTTCTACACTCAAGATATTTAGCCTGTATAGTAAGCCAGTTCCCATTAATTTTGTGTTCCCTGGGTATTACAAATGCAAACGTTAATACTATTAATTGTAATCTTTACGCTTTAGGCACATTATAATAATATTATATTAATTTATAAAAACAATTGTTCCACGTGTTATCAAATATATGAAAATATAATATATAATTTTAAATTTTCTTCAGATTTAAAACCCGTGTTTCATCAAAACATAAAAACACGATATCATTGTAGTATTATAGCGGTGTGTGCAGCCATGCTAACATCTTAAAAAAGCACTCAGCAGTACTGTAAAAGAGAACTTGACACGAATATGGGAAAGACTTTCTCGGAAAAGTGCATATGACTCCGGAGTGCCACACAACCAAGAGCTATGTTTTGTTTTTCCGGAGTGTTTTCTTTTCTATATCCCCTCGCAGTGTGAACTTTACAAAATGGCAGGATTTTTAGAGTACTTATTCAGAAGCCGGGATTTTAGAAAAAACAAACACGGTTAGAGAGAAAATTTTTAACAAATGCAATTTCAACAAGATTAAAGGTAACATTATTTCACATGTTTACTTTTTTACTAATAAAAATGTCTTTGATAATTTCCAAATTCTATACTTTCTAACATACAATTTGAATTTATAAAATATGTCCACTTAATTAATTTTTGTTTTAATAAATCACATTTATTTTTCATCATAATGATTATAATGAACATATTTTAATGATAATATAAAAATGCTATTCTTTCATTTTTGTTATTTTAAAATTTAGAATAAAACTGTACCTATATCCTATATTATGTTTCATAAAATAAGCGTGGTTTTTGTATATTTTAAAATTGCTATTTCATGAATATGCGCATCACAATATTATTAACCATTCATTATTACGTAAAATATTTCCAGTTAAACTTTATATTGGTGTTGATTCACTATTTTATAGTAAATTTGAAACATTTTGAGATTGATGATGTAGGCCGCGATATCCATATTGTACAATTATTTATATACTATGTAGTATATTATTGCCACAAGGGTACGAAATGTTGCACTCTCTGGCGGCATCCGGAACACATGTCCCAGCCCATTGAGGACTACTGTGTCTGCTCACAAACTTAGGTGTTTGTAACGCGGTCGTACTAATGTACCCATAAGATTTGTCGTAACCAGCCCTCCCTCGCCTTGCAGCGGTGCTATAAAAGTGATATACGTGCTGCAGGTTTAGCATTGCAAGAGGCGCGAGAGTTGGCGATGGACCTAGGGAAAGTGGCGCAAACTTGTGCTTGCCCTATTTCCCAATGCTGACGCGTGGCAGGATGACAGAGAGAAGTGTATATTATTGTGGCAATTTCCATTCTTTATCATTGGCATCATAACCGAATGTGGCTCTTGGCCACCTCTAGTAAACATCTCCACTCCCCTATGTCTGCCACAAGATTCCTATATATCATTAGTCTCTTTTCTACACAGATCAACGAAAATAGTCGAGACTTTAAGTTGTCCTACCTTCTTCTCTTCTTGTTTTTTGAAGAGGAGTGTCTTCCGAGGTTATATTATAACCCCATTCTTGAGACATGACTTTTATATGTGAGATGACTAGGATTATCGTGCAACGCGTATAGATCCTTTTCAGTATTATCTTTTAAAAGATGTAGCATTTTCTCCCCCCCCTCTTTTAATTAGGCTAGAGATGATTATCTAATAAATATACTAAAATAATGAATGAAAAATGACTTTAGTACAATATAGAACCAAAACATATTGACAATTATTTAGGGCACCATTAAATAATTATAATAGTCATAATAGCTTAAAATATCAATGTATTTTGAAAGGCTAATGATTTTAGTTACCCCATCTGCACCCATCATGTATGTATATGCAGCCATGTGCACGGCCATCTTTAATGACACTACAAACGTGTCAAAATGAAAAAAAAATAGTAACACACTTCCTTGTCCCAAAACGAAGTTGCACGGGACTCATGTACCTTGGTGCTTAAAAAAAGAGTTTAAAAAAAATTCTTGAATTGTTCTGCCGTCTATTGTTAGTGACATGAGGTGCCCTCTGTACCCATGTACTGAAACTCTTCCGAAACAGAAGAATCAGGAGTTACAAGTAACGAATCTTAGGGGGGATCGGATGAGCCAATTACATTGTTAGGTGCAAAGGATCTAGAGCTCTCTATAAAGTTTATGAAGGAATCGTTGTAGGGATGTAGAGATGGGTGAAAAACTAATAAATAATACATTAAGAGGGACGCCGAGAGACTAGTATGAGCCAGTCACGTTGTTAGATGCAAAGGATTTAGAGCTCTCTATAAAGTTTATGAAGGAACCTCTGTATGCATGTAGAGATGGGTGTATGTATAACTAGAGTTGGGTATTTCCCGAGAAAATCTCAATCTGGAGATTTGGGATTTCCCGAAATGATGAAATTTTGAATTCTCGAGATTCGGGACTTCCAGAAAAGAATTCTCGAGAATTCCCGAGATATCGGAAAATTTAAAAAAAATCTATAATAATCCTAAAATCAGTGTAAAAATAGACAAATTCCAAAAAAATATGACTTTTTTTAATTTATTTAAGAAGACAAACAAAATAGAAGTAGGAAAACAAAAATACTTCAAAACATTACTTATTAAAATAGTATTTCAAAAAACACAGACTGTCAATCGCTGCGTCTGACAATCGCATACGCTTTTGAGACACAAAATTCCCTGATGTTGCAAAAATTGCGCTCATTTTGAGACGATGTTGGCTTGTAAACATTGGCATTGGTAAACATTGGCTTGGAACGTTTTGTGTTTTATGTCCACTTTTTTCATATAGAAAATCGTTTTTTCAATTAATATTTGATAATAAAGAAATCCTGAATCCCGAGAAAAGATTCTCGAGATCCGGGATTTCCCGAAATGTTAAAAATTTCAATTATCGATATTCGGGATGGGAAATCTCGAAAATTTCTCGAGAATGCCCGTCGGGAAATTCCCGAAACCCAACTCTATGTATAACTATTAAGTAATAAATTAAGAAGGACGCAGAGAGTCTATTTGACTGACTAGACTGACTAGAGAGAAGGAGAGCTTGGGATAGGGATCCTGATGGACGGTTGTGCAGTCGACCATGAACCTGAATAGTTAGTAGCACCAGCTTATGTAAGTGACTTTTAATTTTTAAATGTTTTTGAAATGATAATCTACTTAACCCTACTTAAGAAAATACGGACGAGCCTAACGCACTGCTAAGGGTTGAGTGAAAGTTTAAAATATCCTTCTCCCTTATCGATGCTCTGAACTAAAAGAGATAACTCTAATGCAAATTTATGAATTGAGATTGCGGCTTAAGGGACAATTAAGAAGCGCTTAATCATATTGATAACGAATTACTTGAGGGCTTAGTCAGAATATTAAAATGTCAAATTAAAAGACGATTCAGCTCAAAAATTACAATGGAAAATTAAAAAGTTATTTGCACAATTTTAGCTAGATACTTTTCCATTTGAATCGTTTTTTTTGCGACCCGGGATTTTCCCTTTCTATACGTCATACTCCCTTCTGCCAATGAAAAATATATAACTGATACCGTATACATTTAATTACTATTTACATAATATATACAGAATATTAATACAATAAAAGATGTCTAAGTAAAAAAAAACACTTAGGAATTTATAAATAATGTATATAAATATCTGGTTGTACTTTTTTATATTAGACTGTAATTGTGGATGTGGATGCTGGCAGAGGGCGTAAACAGGAGTCGATCCAGGCACTAACGTTCATGTTGTTCGGCTTTCTGACTGGAGCAGGTCCCGGGTCATGCACTCAAAGGTTTACAAAATTTGCCACAGCGCGCTTTCTGTCTTTAACGTGTTTATCGGATTATTCGAATTCTGATGTTGTTTTTATATATGAACTTTACGTCACGTGACCTCAGTCTGTCTATCGCATTGTATTCAATATGGTAGGCTCCGATAGCTAAGCCTAAAACTTTTGTGCCTAATATTATTGTCTATGACTGCAACTTGGTCCAAAACAATTATTAGTTAGATAATTTAAAAAAGTATTTCCTGCGGCATTTATTCATATCTGTAGAGGTTAACTCAACCCTACAATAGAAGCATTATTATATAAATGCTCATTTTTATAGCATAGACAATAATACTAACACGAAATGACAGTCAATCAAATCAGTTGCTTTTCGATCTTCCTACTGCGTAGTGCACGTGCATACACGTGCAACTAACGCCGTGTAATATTAAATCAAATTCAAATCATAGTATAAACTTTTTATAAACCTCAACTTAAAAACGAATATAATAGTCCTGTATCAGTGCCATGCATAATCCAAATTATTATTTGCAATACAAAACCAATAATATCAACAAAGTGTATTATTTCAACTGTCTCCCGAAGCATCATAATATCACAAACACACACAACGCAACCTTCTAGAACATTGATATAAATGTTGTATTCTTACACCAAGTAACAATAGGAACAACATGTATACGTCTAAATAAGTAAGTAGGTATAGATTGTTTTTAAAAATAAAAATAAATTTTATCTAATGACTTTTGATGTGTATAAATAGGGAACTCAGAAATTATGGAAACTGAAATATGTAACGGGTAAAGCGATAGCAGGTAACCGACGCGAGTAAGGAAGAACCGGGTTAAACTTACACACGTGTCAAGAATACGTTTTACGTCGAATACCGAAAACTGCTCTCGTGCATTTACGCTCATTTAATGTTGGTGTATTACACACACTATTGCACGTGCATAATGCGTGCTTTATTTTCGTAGGACACTCACATATTCACAACCCTGCATCAAAATGCTGCGTATTGAATATAGCCTATCGGTATTATATTTATTATCTGTTCTGTGGTATAAATGTTTAGGAAAATACGTAATTTAAACTCATCGCTCAATTTTATGTCGTCAGTGAGCTAAACACAATTTTATAAAAGAAAATACAATACATTATTATGAATATAACGTATTCCAGACGTTTATAATGAAAAACATCGTTTCAGATTAATTTGGAGTAGTAACGCGTCGCTATAGATCGGTTTGTCGAATATCCCTTTTTGTCGGAATCAACCTTTTAATACAGAATGATTTTTTGTATCTTATTGGACCAGAATCATCCTTTTCTTTAAATTGCTTTGTAATGAAAACAGCATTCATATGCTGTAAAAACAACAATTTAAATACATCCAGGTATTTAAATTTAGTATAATGTAATTTGTTTTCATCTCCTGAACATTTTACATTTGGTCTATTCGACAAACCAATCCTACAGAGACGAACGGTAAAAATTATAATATTATTATTATGTACACTCATAAAATACCTGTTTGTCGCAATATTCTTCCGATGAATATTATAATAATAATTATTATATATTTCATCTTTAACCACCAATTTTCGCTTCAAGAGATGATGCTGAATTTAAGTAAATATGTAGGAAAATTAAACAAAACATCTAGGAGGATCCCAACATTAAGAAGAGTATACATTTAACATAAATGCTAAAGCAAACAACATAAACACAATTAGCGACGCGAAAATTTCCCGCAAACGAATAATAATAATTGATAATAAGAATCTCCAAGGGGACCCAATTAATTAACAATGCCCGAGTGAATTGGTTCGGAAATTTTCATTGGCAATTAACTTAAACAACAAACAAATTGACTTTGAAATTGTCTTTGTCCCAAAGGGAATTCAGAAAAAAACGAAAATGCTCTCTAGGTAGGAAAGAACGCTAAAAATAAATAGAGGATGTCCCGTTGGAAAAACCTATTGTTATTATTTTATAAGGCTTGAAACGGCTGTTTTGTATTTATTTAGTAAGATTATGCTCGTCAGATTACAAAGTGTCGGTTACCTACCTTAGTTTTTACTTTTTAAAGTTATACTTTTTTGGTAGAGAGTGAAATTGAGAGTTACAAAAGTGCGCGACAGTATGAAGCTACCTGCGAATCAGTCAGCTGTATGCAAACGCAAGTTTGATAGTAGAATTGTTCCGTTGCCTATGCAACGAATTTATTATTGTCTGCCATTTTCAATTCCTTACGTAGACAAACGATTAAACGTCGGAGTGACAGTTGTTACTTTAAAAATAAAAACAACGAGAAATAATTATATAATTTAGTAATATAAGTTAAAGTGTATAGAAATAAACCAATGGCGCTCGAATAAGCTTAAGAATAATCTTGAGTGTGTAATTTAACAAGATAATTAAGAGCTAGTTGATGAATCTAGGTTTTGTTTTTGTTTTGTTACGCTAAAGAAGTATAACTTCTAACGCGCGTACATAAGTACACACACCGATGTTTTTGATTCTGTCAATAATTTTCCATCAAACATAATTATGTTCTTCTTCTTCATGGCGTTACCACCATATATGGGTCTTTGCCTCCTTGGCCTCAAGGTCTTTTAATCCAACAACAGTTTAACAACATCATAAAATTCTTTAACATGTAGCAATCATACCACTGAGTGACACACTTTAATATGTATGTTGTGTTGTCAAAACAAAACAATAGAGCGATAATAGTCGTCAGATTTTCTCAATAATAACTAGATCAGTAGGGTCTGTTATGATTTGTTAATTGCGATAATATCTCTCGTAATATGTGTACCTACTCCATTTGTATACATTGTAAATACAATGCAGGAATCCTAACTCAACTCATCGAGTCCATCACGAGACGCACTACTATCGTCATGTGTCTTTCACTCGACGTAGTTAGCCATCACTCCACTCGAATCAGGTCTTTCATTTCATAAAATCTCTTGATCACATCGATCTCACAAGTTATCATTACACCCGCGATTATAATCTCACGTTATCATTATTATTATTGAATTTATTTATTCTCGTATTAATAAATAACACTCCTCTCCAAACAACCAAGCTACCACAACCTTCTATCTCCTCCACCTCATTTACACCAGAAAACGGAATTGGAGGAAATTATAAAAACAAAGATTACCGGGTTTGATTCCAATACTAATAATTGGGTGGTTCACAATAATAATGGATCAACTCCAATTTTCATAAAATTCGATTTCTTTATTTCAGTGGGGTTATAAATAGATTTCTAAATTATATGTTAATACCACAATCGTAGCTTTACAATTTTTCGCATACATGGCAATACTAGTATTGACAAGACATCAAATTGAATGTGAATCATGTCCATTTTGACAGTTCCTTCAGCCGTATAAAGATGTGTTTGCTAATATTAATGAAGCTTGATTATACTTCATGTTTCGACTATTTATTTAAATTGATCCATGTACTATCAAAATATGATAAGTATATACAGTGCAAACATTCCTGAATTTTACAAAAGGAGTTTTAACTTTAGGTCCAAATTCTCAGAATGCATTTTGATGGACTTGATCCATAATTATTGTGAACCATCTAATTGATTAGGTTTATTGACGTTGTACTATGATAATTGTACGTATAAGTTCGCAACAAACATACATTATGTTTATTTATATCTAAAAATAATAGTAAATATCTATCCTGTATATACGTCAAAAACCACCCTTAGGCAGTGTACTCAGGACTTGGTCTTCGTGGTAATTAATTATATACAAGTTCTGAAGAAAAAAGAGACAAAGTGTGGAAAAATATGGGACAGGGAACGAGTAATTAGAGAGCTTCTGGCCAGAAAGAAAGAAACGGAATTCATATAAATGGCGCCCGAGAAAATATGCCTCTCTCACTATTCTGTAGATTACATTTTTTCTACAAATACTAATAATATTTTCCTGGCATTTTCAGCTTATGCCAATACGGTAGTTTTGTTTATTTGGTACATTTTTATATCGGAAAAAATAAATGATAATCATTAAATAAGTAAGTAATCTTATTGTATTTTAGGGTAAATTAAACGTAAAAATATTTATTTTATTAAACTAGACAATATATTATTTTGCTTGTTTAGTTTTTGTTGAAATATTATGTTGTCTTGGACAAATATGACGAAATAATATTATAGTTGTGTCAATAAATATATCAACAACATATATTATTTATTTAAAAAAATGTATACTTAACTTATTTATGACTCTCATATTCTTGATATTATTTCAAATCTTGGGGGTAATTATTATGAAATAAATAAATAAAAATAAAACCTACTTCGGTACAGTTCGGTTATGAGGAATACAGCGGCAAACACTTTTTAAAAATAGACGATATATTGGATTATTTGTTGGGTTAACCTAACCTAACCTAACCTAACCTAAACTAACCCAAACTAACAAATAATCCAGTATATCGGGTATTTTCAAAATGTGTTTTCCGCTATATTTCTCATAACCGAACTGTACACCAACTTCATAATATTATGAAATTACCCCCAAAATAGGTAAAAAGCGTAATGGTTTTTGATCATACATACTTTTGAAAACACTTCTGAGAAAATATTATAACCAATAGAAAAATCGTTTTGAAAAAAGTTCTGCATCTCTCAGGTATCGCGCCCATGCACATAGAACCACTATGCTAAATGAGGCATACTTAATTGCGACATATTTTAACTAATGGCATTTATAACTCACTGGAGCGCTTTCCAAATTGAGCTGCTATTGGCGATCGGCTTTTGTATTTCAAATAAAAGTAGGTATTACTTTAATCACTAACCGACGTCGCGGATCACTCCAAGATATTTTAATGTTGTAGCTAAGTACCTTGAACTTGCCAATAATTTTTAATTAACTATTTTTTTATTCAACGAATAATTAACAAGATTTAAGAATGTAACATTCTAATTATTAAACATACATAATTTTGAAAACACTTCTGCGAAAATATATTATACGGTTAAAATTTGTCGCACTTAGTACGTCGCCTTGTAGCATAGAGGTAAACCCAGGAGATGCAGGGTTCGATTCCCTGCCGGAGTGGCTTACTTTTTTCAAAAAAGATTTTTTCTATTGGTTATAATATATTTTCTCAGAAAGTGTTTTTCAAAATTATGTATATTATAAAATAAACCAATAGAAAAATCTTTTTTGAAAAAAGTAAGACACCCCGATGAAAACGAACCAGCATCTCTCGGGTATCGATTGAAGAAATGCTGATGAATATTATCGCTCTATTGTTTTATTTTGACAACAACACATTCATATTAAAACGTGTCACTCATTTAATGCTGAGTGGTATGATTGCTACAGATATAACAGTCTATCGTATATTTTACAAAAATCATTAAATTTACACTTTCTCTAAGCGATAGCGCTCATAGAACGCGTCGAGCGGGCGAAGTCGGCGAATGCAGTGTTTATTCATAACCATAATCACACGTCTCTTCCCGCGCATTACCCTTCACCTATGTAATAAGCGGCCCAAGCAGCACAAAATAATTATTTTTACAGTGTCTCTCATAACAAAGCAATAAAAATATTATATTATTTCTTGGCTTATCATTAATATTTACGACGACATTATTCAACCAGCGATAAACTGAACACGCAATAAAATTAAACAATGACTTCTCTGTAATTAAATAATTGCTTTTCGCCCGTCGATCGACGAAGCCTCAAGCAGCGTAATTTTGGTAGCCGTGTTCAATGAATGGACTTCTTTGTATTTTCATTAAATCGTATCGCCGAGAAGCGAAAAACGGTGACTCATGCAGCACGCGGGGCGCAAGGCATCGTGAAGTCCAGTGGGCGCTGGCGTATTTGATTACGTTGTATTTTTGATGATTTACGCGCCACTTGTAGAAATTTTGCGCGAGCGCCGCATTCGCTGCGTCAATGGGCTTTATGCCTAAGATGTATTGTTTAATATACGTTGTCTTACTGACAATGTACGTGTTTATTTTATCATTTTCTATAATAAAATTAGCGAACAATGACAATAATTGAAGAAAGCTCCCGGGAGATTACAAGAAAGTTTATTCTACGTCGAAGTTTCCCTCGCGATATAATCAGCTCAGGTCTGCTTTCACGCAACAAGCCCGCCACCTCCTTAATTTTATATTATAAACAGTAGACTTAAAATAAAATAAAAAAAATACATTTTACTTCTCAAATCTAGTTTGCATTTTACTTGTTAAAATTCCATCTTACAGCGGTGAAATAAATTAAATAAACTCGTTTTATAATTGAAGGGGTAATCGCAAGACAATGATATGCCACATAATTATGAATTTGTTGATTTTGGTCAATCCACTGCTGGATGAAGGCCTCCCCAAGCTTCATCCGACTCTCTCGGTCCTGTGTCATTCGCTGCCACGTATTTCCGCCGAACTTTACCAGTTCGTCAATCCAGCGGCTTTTAGGACGACCCTGTGGCCGTTTCGTGCCCTTTGGGTACCCACTGGATGACAGCATTTGTCCAGCGGCCGTCCTTTCGGCGAGCAATGTGCCCCGCTCATTTCCATTTCAGCTGTTTGGCAACGTCAATGCATAAAAATATGCATTTCAATTTTCAGCTGTATTAAATAAAAATTTTATTGAATGAAACGTGAAATTGATATAATTATAGCCTCATTGTTTACTCACGATAAGCAGCGGGCTTATATCCGGAATTTGGCAGATATGATCATCATCATTGGTACTATGTCTCGTCAAAGCATCGCATTTAGGTGTGTGAGCTTTTTGAGTAGTTAGCAAATTGAGCTTAGTTAGTGTTAAAATGAGCTTTCTGAGTAGTTTATATCCATCTTTTCCATCCCCGAGACATGGACTATCTGATGAAGTCGTTTTAATATGACGTGTGAAACGATAAAGCAACTTCTTGATATTAGACCCACATTAGACTGCTATGCTGATAATAATGATTACGAAGTGTTCTTGTTCATTAAACATTTTAATTATTTAATTAAATATTATATGTACTTCCGATCTTCATCATCAAATATTCGCTATAATTCAAATTTAATAATTTACACTCAATAAGATTATAGTCAAGTTTCGTTAGAAGAAAAATGAAATAATAATCAATTAAGTACTTAATTAAAAAGTGTAGCGGTATGACTTCGAAAAGAGATCCACAGACGACTCTGCCCATTGACTGGATAGCTCAAGCGTTATGTAGACGGTTAGAAATCAACCCTATGTTAAATCTGTAATTTGTACTCACAATCTCACAGCCTCAGCTTAGTCTAATTATCTCTAACCCTTTTGATCATACAGGTCTTCAATTTTGCCTTACCTACCTTACCTTACCTTACCAGTACCTTACACTATCAAAATTCATTTCTAGTATTAACGGCCCGCATGCTCAGCGTAGGTCAAAATGGAGGTTTTATGCTATTTTCAGAGCATAACCCTGGACAATCCTTGAAGTTGTAGATAATCTATTTATATAATTTTGAAGCCTTATTATCCTTTATATTTATTTTAAACAGTTGATGACTACATAAAGTATTTTTATTACATAAATTAGTATTCTTTTAAACCTCTCGCTCTAATGTTTTAGAATATAGTCATATTTCAGTACATCCATGTGCAGTGGTGTTAAGATTTTTTATATTTATTAATTTTTAAAAGCATTTATAAAACCATTAGTAAAATTTACGTTGACAATATTATAGTGAAAGATTTACGATAAAAAATTATATTGATAATCTCTGTGAACCCAAATTTAATAAGAATTAGGCATTTTATTATTCAAAAAATGGGCAAGATTTACACATTTAAAGATAATTCTAAAGATATTGATTATAAGCCATGTTTTTGACCATTTAAATGTGATAAATATTCTACGAATAATGTTTGCTTTATAATAATTATTGACCTTAGAATAAGGTAGTATTTTTTTGAAATACACCATTTCTATTGGCATTCCACGGTAGTTAAGCTACAACATAGGGCCGTAGCACAAACGATAAATGAAGTAGGGAGTAAGATCATATCAACGCGCGTGTTTGAACATGTACCTAACCACAAAAAAAAACATAATATACACAACATAATAATCACAAGATGAAATAACATTAAGTAATTTTTTGTCATCCCCGTCAATTACCAAATTTATTAAGTACTTCACTAAAAATTATCAGATAATAGCGATATTAATATTTTCTTAACCAGGGAGATACGTGCATCTGACATAAAATGCTGTAGTCATAAATACACCTCTCACGTGGCCTATATTCTGGAGGTAGCACAGTTTGATGATGTAACGTACTCATCATGTAGCTATAACCGTCTCAAGTACATCGTCGATATTGCACGTAGAGAGAAAATCTTCGCTCCCCCACTTTTGCCACAATTTGACACTCACTTTGTTACGTCATAAAACGACTCGTGCGAGTGCGATATTATGTTATGATGTGTTAGAGTCGAGATAATTGTGTGTCACACCTTTATATATTATTATTATGTATAAAACTCACTTATTAAAAAATAACTACATAATTATATAATTGAGCATCTATTACCAGTTGTAGTAACTTGGCATTCTACGAAATATTATTTTGTCACCTCAATACTACAACTAGATACAAGATATCTGATCAATATTTTCTTTTTTAAATTATCAATGGTTTTGTTGACTCGCCAAACCTACTTGAAAGGGTGGGTTTCCATTGTCCATCAAGATTTACGCGAAACCAAACTTTGTACCATATCAGTCGTAGCGGTTCTAATTATCCACGAAACTCCTTTATTCGGCGCTCTTGTTTAAATTATAATATGTATTTCTCCACCGTTGATCCTTTTAATAATTCACCTGTTCTATTTAAACGCGCTATCTCCAAAATTTTGTATACATAGATATATATACTTATATATTTTTTTTTTATGTTACTTTTTTTTGTATATAATTTGATTATTCATTATTCTTCCTCATTTTTCTCATGTATTTTATTATGTAATACCTAACCGATTTTTTTTAAACGGTACATGTTCAAACACGCGCGTTAACATCATTTTACTCGCTACTTCAATTATAGTTTGTCAATTTATGGCTACGGCCGTATGTTGTAGCTTAACTACTGGGGAATGTCAAAAGAAATGGCGTATTTCAAAAAAACACTACCTTATTCTTAGGTCAATAACATAGCTTATAATTAGTATCTTTATAATTATCTTCAAATGTGTTAATCTTGCCCATTTTTTGAATAATAAAATGCCTAATTCTTGTCAAATTTTGGATCACAGAGATTATCAATATAATTTTTTATCGTAAATATTTCACTATAATAATGTCGACATAAATTGTACTAATGGTTTTATAAATGCGTTTAAAAATTAATAAATGTAAAAAATCTTAACACCACTGCACATTTATGTGCTGAAATATGACTATATTCTAAAACATTAGAGCGAGAGGTTTAAAAGAATACTATTTTATGGAATAAAAATACTTTATGCAGTCATCCAATGTATTAAATAAATATAAAGGATAATAAGGCTACAAAGATATATAAATACATTATCTACAACGTTAAAGGTATGGCCTTGAAAATAGAAAAATAGCTTCATTTTGACCTACGCTGAGCACGTCCGCCCATAATAAAAAAGACGACTCTGATTTCATTGTTGGAAAAAATGAAATTTAAACATTATCTAGGCAATAATTATTATTTTAAATTCTTCTTCTTATTGTGCCATCCCCTAGCGGAGGTCGGCCACCATCAAGGCGATTTTATCTTTGTCGTCTGCTACCCGGAACAGTTCGGTGGAGCTGCACTCGTACCAATCAGCAGACGCAGTAGCCTTCGATGATTGAGGTAATCACGACGAGACGCTTTACGTGGCTGGGACATGTGTCCCAGTTGCCGCCAAAAGTGCGACACTTCGTACCCTTGTGGCATAGCCTCAAGGGTTCTGTTACCGTGGCCGGCCCTCCCTCACTCTGCAGCGGTGTTACAAAAGCGACCTACGCGTCTACGGTCTAGAATGGCTGGAGGCGCAAAAGTTGGCGATAGATCAAAGAATAGAATTTTTTTTTTTTATTATCGCATTATTAATTATTATTTGAATAAAGCGCCAAAACGACAGTACTCGACACTAATTATATCCTGTGATAAGCTTTGCCTTTTCAGCTTATAGATTCGTATGAACAAAACCAGACTACCCTGGTGCCCTTGAGACTTAACACGTATATTGCGATGAACAGTTAAAGGAGAAATTCCATCAGGTTGGTTTGGAAGAGTTTTACAAAACTTATTTGGACAATGAGAATTAATAATATCCTGCATTTTACAAACATGCTCTAAAGATGACTTCGCTATTTAGAAACACTTACCCGAGTGAACAGCTTTTTAGTCGGATGAAGCATATCAAATCCCGAGTGAGAATACGAATAATTACTGATGTGCATTTGGAAAACTGTTTGCGTGTAGGAACAACCTCACTCGATATCGATATTGATGCACTTAGTTCTGCCACACAAAATCAACTCACTAAATTCTCAAACCAAATTCTCACTAAAATTTATTATTTTTATATTATTTTGTTTATCTTTTATTATTTAAAAAAGTCTAATCTAATTAATATGTTGGATTATACTTTTTGTTTTATTTTATTAATATATATTTCTTTTTTGTTTTGTATAATGAAAAAAATGGCTGTGCGGCCCGGTAGGAAATCTCATTTTTAGAATCTGGCCCGGCTGCTGAAAAGGTTGGCCACCCATGGATTAAAGCTTTAGATTTTCTTTGTGAAATTTACTTATAAATGATACGATTTTTTATTAAATTTGTACCGGTAGGATATTTGTTTCTGCGTATGTTTCTATCATATTTTCTTATGTTATAAATACCAAATATTATTGATGAATTTCAATCAACCATATTATTTTATCACGTTTTTATTAGCTCGTATTATTGTTTGTCCGGTACAGAATTTTTCTTGTGTGTCCAGTACAATGTTTTTCTTGTTTGTCCAAGATTTGTATTGAACAATTGAAGATTTTAAACTAACTTCCCGACTAGCTATACATTTGAAACTTTTAGAATAGGTATATCAGAACACGACAACAGTGTATTCTTTCAATACTTTTGGCCATCTTTAAGCAGAATTGAATTCATTTTCAGTTAATTCTGTTTTGTATGTTTCTGAAAAAAAATCGTTAAAAGTAATATTTACTACTCACTATTATTGATTGCTAAGGGGGTCCTAGCAACTAGATTATTAATATATACGTGCGTTACTAAGGAAATCAATATGAAATGTTATAATGACATTTCAGTATTCTATAATATTTATTCACTATTTCTATCAAGTACAAAAAAAGTATTTAATAATACATAGAATTTTATGATTCAACAGAAAATTTAAAAACGTGGTATATAAAAAGTTATTTTTATATTTATTCATTATTAATATTAAAACTGATATTAAAATATAGTAATCAACTTAGCCAATATTTCAGTTCTTTATGGATTATTTAAGAAGACTGTCTGGATTTCCACACCATAGCTAAAATAAGCTGTACATAGTGAATAACTTTTTAAAAGCTCGCTTGTAATCCTACTAATAGTTTGGCTTCCATGCGACACTTTTGTCTAAGTATACGATATTTACTCGCATAGTTAGGCAGACTACGTTTGCTAGAAATACGACATTTTCAAACTAAGTACATCGTGTGGAAGGAATATAATGCAAAAAGGTTTTCGAAATAGTTATTTTGTTGACTAGTTTTATGGTGTAATTTATTTAGAGAAGTATCGTATTGATCTATTTATAATAGATATATTAGTAGCGAAGGGTGGAGGTAAGCTTTTTAGATCCGACATAAAAAAATAGTGGACACTTAACATTGTCAGTCAAACGTATTTGTTTTCGTTGAACTAATACTATGATGTGTAGTGTTTGTTAGTTTTTAATATTCAATTCAACCCTGACTGATACAAGTCATAGTAGATAATAGTAAAAATATATTCCTTTACTTATCTCTAAAATATCTAAAATTATGCCAATAAACCTAGAATAATGCACAGAATTTTGAATATTTTATTGATAGAAGAATGTTTTTTTTATGGATTATGATTAAGTTAGACATGGTTTAATGAATTTAATAAAACCAACTCCATCTAAGTCTTAATTCAACGAAAACACATAATTATTACTGAAAAAATGTGTACCTACTATCTTTGTCAGATCGCCCATAGCATACCTAAACTATTATGGTTTGAACATACATAATTTTGAAAAACACTTTCTGAGAAAATATATTATAACCAATAGAAAAAATCCTTTTGAAAAAAGTAAGCCACCCCGGCAGCAAATCGAACCCTGCATCTCCTGGGTTTACGCCCCGTCCGTTGCATTTACCTCTATGCTACAAGGCGACGTACTAATTGCGACAAATTTTAACTATTAGCCTTTTTAATACCTACTCATCAGCGTTCTTCTAAATCAAGCTACTTTGATTGCCAAAGTTAGCTATTGGTTATAATATATTTATAGTGATTTTCAAAATTATGTATGTTCAATAATCAGAACGGTACATTCTTAAATCTTGCGAATTATTCATTGAATAAAAGAAATAGTTAATAATTATATATTATGGTTTGGTTTAGGCAAGGTTTAATTGAATTTAAAAAACTAACCAGCACCATTTGCAAACTGTATGCTTAGTTCAAAGAAAATAAATACGTTTGACTGCCAAAGTTTAGTGTGCACTATTTGTGTTGAATCTTAACAGCCTACATCCACTCCTCGCCACTGAGTAATATAAATGTCTTATGTATGATATTCTGTACAATCTCAAAGTGAGACAACTCTCTACTGATACTTTTTATTAAGTGGTATATATAGGATTAATTAAATTCATTCGCGTACATATACTCCGTTTTTTACAAATTATGATTCAAATAAACAGCACTATACCTACATTAGTATATAGCTTAGTATCTTTTATTTTATCACACGAATATTACATAAGACGGTGAATTACACTAATTAAGGTTTCATTCATGAAAATCTGTCTATATAAGTAAGTAGGTATATATAAACTTTTATCAATAAAGCAGTACGAGACATTAATACTGCAGTCGAATAAAAATCCCATACTACGAAATCTACCAAGTATAAAATGTGTAGATATAATATAATATTCATAATTCATGTGTTTACTTCCAAGGGTCACAGATTTTAACACTGTTAAAAGAATAATTATTAAGCATTTATTCTGTAAAACCCAAATCAATATTAATTAAAAATAATTACAAGATAAAAAGAACTTTTTATATACAACGTGTTTATATTTTCTGTTGAACCATATAAACTCGACTTGACTAGCTTAAACGATCAAAAAAATGTGTGCTTGACATGTCATATTGATTTCCATAGTAACGCAATAGAACAATAAACAGAACATTAAATGGACGCATGTTAGATTTATATGACAAATTATATTTCGGTCGGCACGCGTCATTTGCACCCGCAATTTGCGCATCGCGTAGCCACAATCTTTATAGACCATGCCTCAACTGAGGTATAGCCTTAAACGATCAAAAAAATTTGTATTTGATAGAAATAATACTGAAATGTCATATTGATTTCCATAGTATATATTAATAATTTAGTTGCTAGGACCCCAGACCCCTAGCAACCAATAATGGTGTCGAAATAACTTTCCATACAAAACAGAATTAACTGAAAATGAATTCAATTCTACTTAAAGATGGCTAAAAGTATTAAAAAAATGCATTGGCATCGTGTTCTGATATATTCTAAAAGTTTCAAATGTCTAGCTAGTCAGGAAGTTAGTTAAAAATCGATTGCAAGATTTGTACAGGACAAAGAATCACCGGACAAATAAGGATACGAGCTCAGAAAAACGTTGTAAAATATGGGACATAATATGCATCCTTTTTATATTAGGATAGAGTTTAGTAATTTAGTCATTTGTGTCAAATACAATCGGCACTGGATGTGTTGTATCGTCGCTGTAGGATTGGTTTGTCGAATAGACCAAATGTTCAGGAGACGAAAAACAAATTTCATAATCGTATATTTAAATACATGGAGATATTTAAATTGTTATTTTTACAGCATAATATGAATGATGTATCCATTACCATTACATAGTAATTTACATAAAAGGATGGTTCTAGTCCATTTAGATACAAAAAAACATTCTGCATTAAAATGTCGATTTTGACAAAAACGGATATTCGACAAACCAATCCTATAGCGACGGTATCATACAAGACAGTATCGTATCAGATTAATAGAAAATTATTGTCGGTTGCTCCTCCTAATAAAATGTCATAGTTTTTTAAACTTACCGAACACCATAGATTTTTCCCGTTAAATTTGATATAAGTGAACAAATTTAATATCATCGGATAGTAACATACCTGGAACAAAGAGAGAAAAAGTATAATTAATACACGTTATACAAGAAGTTAACTTTTCGATTAGTAGTATATACATACACCGACAAACAGAGGTTATGATGGTCGCAAGCTCAATTTAAACTCAACTTCAATAATTTTATTGTTTGATTTTTTTTCTTATGATACCTAGCGTTATTGAATCCAGCAGATGGATCCAATTACTTGATCATTAAATGGCTAATAGCTAACCACGGTAGAAAATTTATATTAAAATATCAAAACATAGTGCAGGCTTATAAAGTCTCCAATTAAGGCTCCATATAAATGCGATTATGAACATAACCTCCATAAAATTAATAGAATTTACTCACATTTTTATGATAATGGAATAAATCAGTTAACGCGAGGAAGCCTACGTTTTTACCATTAAAGTCATAAATTGTAATTGAAATATTTTTTGGACTATTCCATACAAATCGTTAGAAATGAGGTTTCAATTTTCCGCGTCTACAGACACAATGTAGCAGTGTCTTAGGGTAGTTGTAGGCTGTTAAGATCCGACATAAATAGTGCACACTAAACTTTGTCAATCATATGTTTTCCTTTTCAATGGACCAAGACTACAATATGTAGATGGTCCTGATAAGTTATTAAAATTCAATAATTAAACTCCGCCTAAACCAAACCATAAAAGTTTAGATATACTATGGGCGGTCCTACAAAAATATTGCACACCTTTTCAGTCATATTTTCGTTATATTACGAATACATTTATTACAGATGGTGTTAGATATATTATATTTTTTTTAATTCGTTAAGCCCAGCCTAAACCAAACCATAAACGATAGAAAAATGTTCTTCTATCTTTAAAATATCTAAAATTTTGTATAGTTTTATGGAATAATTTTAGATATTTTATAGATAAACGAATATTTTTTTGATTATTATTTATTATGGCTTGCATTAGGAAGGTTTTAATTGAATTTAAAAAAAACTGACAAACACTATCTACATATTGTAGTCTTAGTTCAATGAAAACATATACGTATGAATAACAAAGTTAAATATGTACTATTTATGGTGGATCTTAACAGCCTACTTCCACCCTTTGCTACTGCTATGTAGATATATTAAATAAAATATACAATTGACTGATTGTATAAAAGTACTTACTGTTTAAACTGTTTTTTGAATGAAAACGATTCAAATAGAATAGTACAACATTGACATTAATTAGAATTTAAATTCATATTATATAAATTACTCTTAGTCTATTATATATTATAGTAACATTTTTTTTTTAAATAATCACCATGAATTAGTAAGTTCCAACTATACTTAAAATATAACACAAAGTTTTAGCACATACTAAGTATTTGTATTGTAAAATAACATTCACAGTCCACTCGAAATCACTTTAATTAACTACCGTAACATAAAAAGCTCCGACTCAAAGCTCTCGATCGCGTCAAATCCGGAAAAACAATACGAATGTTGTTTAATTGCCATGCGTCATCGAAGAGACTTAATATCCTGGCGCCCCCACCATAACCTCCAGCCAGTAATGACACAATGAATACGATAATTCCGCTAAGCTTACACACGGATCAATCCGTCTTTATCGGATTAAGTTAAATGGGATAGGCGGATATCGGGGTGTCATTGGATTTAGCGTTTAACTGCCATGATGGCATTACTATGTTGTACGTGAGAAGTTTATCATTTAAAGTTGTTACAGTTTAAGCAGTTTAAGCTTAAAAAAAATATAGATTACATATCGCTACCTCAGTACTAGGGTACAATATTTAACAAACGCCTGTTAGGAGAAAATGACTGTCAAAGTTTTTGAAAACCATGAGAGTAGTTAGATATTTTTATATAAGTATTCATATTCTTCTTCTTATTGTGCCATCCCCTAGCGGAGGTCGGCCACCATCAAGGCGATCTTATCTTTGTCATCTGCTACCCGGAACAGTTCAGTGGAGCTGCACTCGTACCAATCACGGAGGTTCTTAAGCCACGAAATGCGGCGCCGTCCTCTGCTACGCTTCCCATTGATCTTTCCTTGAATGACAAGTTGGGGAATGCTATATTTTTGTCCTCTCATAATGTGGCCGAGGCACTGTAGTTTCCTGGTTTTGATACTACGTAGAACTTCTCGGTCCTTCTACATTCGATTGAGAACTTCAACATTTGTCACCCGGTCAGTCCAAGGAGTTTTGAGGATGCGTCTATACAGCCACATCTCGAAAGCTTCAAGTTTCCGTGACATCTCTTGGTTTAGCGTCCATACTTCCATACCATAGAAAAGAATTGAGAAAACATAACAACGTACCATACGCAGTCTCAGACCTAGGTTAAAATCTTGATTGCTAAGGAGGCGTCTCATTTTGAGAAAGGCGCTCCTTGCGATCTCAATTCTAGTTTTTATTTCCTGAGACTGGTCCCATTTCTCATTGACCCATGTACCTAAATATTTACAATGGGTCACATGTTCGATTGGTTCGCTGTTAATGTTAAATATTCATATATTTGTTATTATTATGTAAATATCCTAAAAAAATAACCTTAAATTCCATCCCATATTTAAATTAAATCAATGTATGTAATACAGTGTAGTATTTCACTAAAACAATAATACTACTTTGATATTCATGTTGGTGTCATACAAATTTATCTAAAATATAATGGTAATATAAATTTCTACAAAAATAGTGCAGCTTTGCCCAGAAACTTCAAATGGTTCTCCATATTTTGTATTTCATAAGTTAAAACTGACATGTTGTCAAATGATGTACCCTTGTACTGAGGCAGTGGTATACTACGTATATACGTTTACAATGAGACTGATCTTGCTGCTAGTTTTTATCCATTCACTCGCATTTAAAGCGAATGGGATTAAAAGAGATGGTACTGAGGACAAATTCTCGTTTCAATATTAGTGGTGAACGACATTTTGTGTTGCAAAGCAGTCAGTTTTAACGTTATTTTAATTTTTTGGACTATATATATATAATAGGTCCATTTGTATTAATCGAAAAAAAATATTGCAATAAATATTAACATTTACAATCAGTCAAATTAAAAATGTATGCCAGGATTAAACCGGTCTTGTAATAAATATGATACATTAATATTGTTGATAAAGTACGCAAAACCAGTTTTAACTTTTATAATATTAACAAAATAAATACTTTGTCTTTTCTAGTCTTTAATAATTAATAAGTGTTTAATATTTATGAGATATCATTTGAAACAGTAAAATGACTTTTCATTAAGAAAATTTTCCCTAATTCAACCAACAGTTTCAATCACATAAATATATGATAATAGTATAAACACAGGAAGCCTGATTAAATCAAACAGTATTTTCAGAGTCGTATACAGTAGAGGCTACGTTGGCCGCGCGGCTTAAGTGTTGACCTATAGCGTCGTGGGTCCCAGGTTCAAATCCTGGATTTAGCAAGTTTATATATTGTTTTTTCAATTTGTGTATGAGTCAGAGTATGGACCTAATAGGTTGAGCAAGTGGCTGACATCCATTACTTGTAAAAAAAAATCTATTAATTCAAACCTCCACTTTGTGAAGGCCCATATTATTATGATCATATTAGGATCGGACATATACGAAAGAAAAAAAGAAGAAAATACAGTAGAGGGAGGAATTGAAAATGTACTTAATACAAAATAGTTGGTATGAAAGTGAATGATTTTTTAACTGTACACTTAAAAAATGAACTATATGAAAATGATAAAATATATAATAGATCTTACATTTATACAATATTTAAACACCTGGTAGAATGTTTGTACTAATTTGACTTGTATTTTTAAATAATTTTTATAATACTATATAGTTTAAAGGTATTTAGATAATTTAAAATATCATTTATCGGGTAAAAATCTTTTACAAAATACTTAGTCAAATCACCTAGTTGACGTTGAATCAGCAATGAGCAAAGCTCGGCAGACCATTATCCGTATAAACGAAAGCCTAATAATCCCCACAGCAGAAAGTTCGTAGCCTTTCCGCTTGATTAAACCTCTCGGCGGCCTCGATAGGCGTCGACCGCTGCACGACGCCCGCAAAGCCTGGGCCGAGACGTCTTTTAGCAGAGCTTAATTACATTTCCCTCTTTGATATGGGATACGGCTATATACGACTCGGTTTCGAGTAAAGGTTGACATATCACGTCGATGATGCAATATGTCTTATTATTATTTTTTGATTCAGCGAAACAAATTTTATCTTATTAATACGTACGAGTAAATTTGTTATTATTGAATACTTAGCACGGAGCATGTGAACACCACGCGGTATATTTTAAACAGGCGCAGGAAAAATAGTTTAAGGGGGACCATTTTGCAAAATTATTAAAGATCAACAAAATCTAACGGGTCTCACTGACACATTTACCCCGCCTACTATCCAGAATATCCTACTTTTCAATATTATCACTATCTGTTAAAATAGTGCATAAAGTCAGGCAACTTACTATGTCTTTAGCAAGATGGTTAATTCGGACATTATCGTATATTCTCGGTAATCTTCGACCCAACTGTAACCGATCAGTGAGTCAGGAATTTAAAATATAAATTTTATTATTATATGTCAGCCACGACTTCAGGGAATGATTCAAAGTGACATTTCACAATCGGTAACGATCGTAGTCGGGGCGGACGATCGCCATGAAAACTATCAATGTAAGGTTACTTCTACCGAAGTATCTTCTATATTAAATTATTACATCGCCTCTAACTGGGCTCAAAAAACGGATATTTTTTTAATTACCGTCAATTATCATAAATGTGTGTGTAGCTGAAAAATCTTTGCTACCTACTGCACATAATATTTGAGTTCAAAATTCTACTTTAATTAACTCAAAATTAATAGATCGATCGTTCAGCAAATTAGAATTGGGGCAACAATATATTGTGAGAAGACAAAATTTAACATTAGAAAAAATATATTTGTCTACTCTGCCAAAAAAGTTCCTCGTAACTTCATTACGGACTAACCCTTGCTGACGAGCATTTTGGATGCTAAAGGAAACATTCTAAATAATATGTTAACGTCATAAATAACTGGTTTCGCCATAGCATCCATTGGCACCATCGATATTTTTAGTGGTATTTTGTGATCTCTTTTTCATCGTGGTCTCATTACTGAGAATCATGAGCCAGACGATTTAGCCGTTTGACAGCCTTCACCACTTGTTCTATATCTGCGGCATATAAAGCCATTGTCAATGTAAAAAGTATGGCAGTATTGATTTGGTCTATCCATCTGAAAGGACCTTTGTTCTCCCTTGTCTTTTCAGACGTTTGACTTGACCGAATATCACAATTTTCCACATTGTCATCTTCTCTGCATGCTATATGATCACAAAAATTAAATTTCCTATAAGTCTGTCTTGAATATAGAGTTCACACTGATTACACAGTCAATAGTACGTTTGACCATCCACATGATTCTCAGCATTCGCCTTCAGCACTACATTTCAAAAGTATCTTTCTCGTACCTTTACCATACCAGTCTCAAAGAGCAATAAGTCAAGTGGTAATACTTTTATAATATTTATCTATCACTTGATTTCATTTAATGCAGTATAAAAACTTAACAAAATATATGCCATATTATAAGTACTACTTATATGTTAAGAAAATATGTTCATTGAATAATAAAGTTGAGGTTTTTTACGTCTAGTATTCTCGTATGAATGCTCAATAAAGCGCCTCACAAAGGCTGGAAATCTACAAAGTTATTCATTCAAAGTTGCTCGCATGTAAAATAAATTTGCAAGTCAAAGGATGAACTAGAAGAATTCAAAATATCAACATTGTCGTAAATTCAAATGCCCTACCCACCCATATGCGCTGCATTTATAATACTTGGTGTAGAAAGGCATTAGGATTTATTTTATCAGTCACATTTAAAAATGACAAATGCAACATTGTACTAATATTATTGGTAGAAGCGGTAATTTTTTTCATTTGTTCATTCGTAATCGTTGGTCTATTCTGATATCTTGCCCACTTCAATATTGCGATTTCGCAAGTCTGTTGTTTTTATAGTGTGTTTGATAAAAAAGTATGGACTCATTGAGTTGAGCAATAGACTACAACTGTCTTAGCTGGCTTGCACAACTAAACCCGCCTCGTTTGCTACACAGCCATAAATCAAAAATTCTAGAAACGTCTAAACAGGAATGACCAACTCATAGCGTATTCGTAACCGGAACACTGGCGGCTTCGACTCACAGCCCGAGCGCGTGTGATTTGTTGCTAGCAACACTACATGTTTTTTTTTAACTAAAATGTCGCATACCACCAATGTACGGAGCTACGGCAACATGTGTTTTGTGAATAACGATAACGTCACATCGATGTATTAGACATCTTGCAGACGAGACATATTTAGATGTGTGAACCGGCTTAAATAAACAAAAAAAACTATACGATGACCACTACTTACGAGCAAAAATTGCTATTTATTGTTTTAATGCCATTGTAACATTTTTTTTATGTTCATCCGACTTTCACCATAAATTAGGTTTTTTTTGTAAATGATTGTCAAATATTATTGTACGCGCCGGAAAAGGTGTTAAAATGAAATAAATTTTTGAAATTATTAATTTTATATAAAGAGTAATTGTACCTGATAATAATAGTAAGTCATTAAAATAATATCGAATGGATGTCATTGCTTACTGCATTCAGAAATTGAAATATGCAACATGAATGCAATTTCAGTGACATTCAAAAACCATATCACAGCCGTACCAACGTTTGCATTCAAAAAGTTGCAGTCATGCCAACTGTATTAAGCTTTGGGAAGCTTGTCAAACAAAATGATTATTTCATATTTAATTTATCATTTAGGTTAAGATTTTTTTTTAAATATTTTTTTTTCAAATTATGTGTTACTTGCACTTCATTACAGATCTTTGTCGGTTCAAAAAACGCACAGGTATCAGTGGGTCAGCCCTTGGCTACGTCAGTAGAAGGGGTTGACCGGTAGAGAAGAAAAATCTTAAAATGCATGTGTTGAACGAAACATCAATAATTAAATAGGTGTCATTTAATTCAAGTTGAATGGATATCAGAATAATCGCTGGACTGACTTGGGGATGGAAAATACTGGATTTGACACAACTGAGAAAAATGCATAAGTAATTTGTCCAGCAGTGAATATATTATACATTCTACATATCGAAAAAGAAGAATATTTGAATGCGGATTAGAGTAGTAGAAAAAAGTCGTCTCCAAAGTGATAACCGAATGTTTTGAATTTTCTGGTTGATTCAAAAATGGGTTTAGTTTTTCAACTTGTGTTAGGCAGGCCTAAATCATAAACCAAAGTTTTTGTGTTTATTCGAAAAGAGTTTATTGAAATAATTTATTATACTTGATAAAGATCTACGTCAGGGTTGGCGAACCTTTTTACTTACGCATGCAAAAATTTCCCAAATATTATTTTTCAACTATCTGACGTGCCGAGCAGTGGAAAGCATGAGAAAAGAGCATGAGGGAAAATAGTTTTTAATAATTGCGATGAGGATTCCCCCGCAGCCTGATGAGGTTAGTGCGATAAGATATGTAAAGACCGACGTAAAGGATTAAATGTAATAATTATTCTTGAAAAGTATGTGCCTGCTATTTTTTATACGACGCGATCTGTCATTCATCATTACAATTAGGTAGGTACAATTTTTCTCTTCAAAATAAAATATTCTCATGCCATGCAAAATCATCTCGCGTGCCACCACTGGTCTGCGTGCTTACTCGTATATGAGGTGACATATTTTTTACATTAAACGCAGCATTGTATCAGAATGATAAATGCCATTCCTATGGTTGCTGTAGAGCTCATGTATTGAGTCCTATCGATACCACCATATTGTATCGTAATATGTAATAGACCAAACGTTATTTATGCTGCATTAAAATAATAATTATTAATAATTTTCTGTTTGAGAAGCGCTGAAACAAAGAGATAAACTCGTACAAAATGCAGCCGACTAAAATCTAACAATACGGTATTAAAAGGAGAGTTTGCGATTTACAAAGTGTTTTCATGTAGGTGAATTTATTAACAAAACATGATCTACGAACACCAAGTTTTCAGCACGTCTACTCCGCTTTCAGACAGAATAAATAATTATTAGTCCCCATAATAAAATCTTAAAGCATAATATAGCTATCTCAAGTTTATATTCAGGGGTCAGATTAAATACCGGAGAGAGAGATACAGAGAAGAAGCAGAAAGCATTATGAACACTCATGAGATTGATACAAATACATACTAAATATTAAGGTGATACATCAGTGAAACGGCAAATAATTTTCAACTATAGGCGCGACGAAATTTTGGACTCGCTCGCATTCTGAGAGAGAACGTCGAGCTGGAAACACGTCACTTTGTTTTGTGATGGCGACGGGCGTATTAATTCTTAAATCGTGTAAAGATGACTAAAAACGTTACCCATTTACTTTAAAAAGAAAACATGTCAATGAATATATTATTATTGTTACTAAAAGAACATATATAAGTGCCCACCACCACCCGTCATATATGCACAGCTGTGGATATGAATGGCCGCTTTCTATAAACAGAACATAAAATGGACGTATGTTGGATTTATATGACAAATTATATTTCGTTTAGCATGCGTCATTTGCACTCGCGACCCGCAATCCGCGCATCGCCTAGCCACGATCTTTTTAGACCGTGCCTCAACTGAGGTACAACCTTAACAATGAAGGGTGGCATTTGAATTCTTTTAAATTACAAGTTTTGAATTTGAGAGTAATACACATTACTTTAAGATATTTCAATATTTCAAGATGTTGATAGTTTAATGGGCCAAATGTCCTTATAAGCCCGCTCTCACATCAAAACTCGTTTAGCCTGCAACATGTCGAATACGTCGATGTGACGGCTCGTTGTTCATAAAACACACGTTGCCGAATGAAACTCCGCATATTGGTCGAATGCGACTGTTTATTTTGACAAAAACATCTGCTGTTGCAATAAACAAAACAAATTGCACACTTTTCGGGCTGCGAATCGAAGACGCCAGGACGCATCAAATACCTACGAATTGGTCATTATTATACCGGCTGGCCGATCGCCGCATCCAAATATTTATACGTTTCGAAGGTTCCGCGGTCTTCATATGCAACACCGAATCGAAGATCTTGAAAAGTGTGATTTATGGCTGTGCGGCAAACGAGCGAGTTTAGATGTGAGAGCAGGCTAACGTGTGTCTTATCACTCTTGTCACAAAATTAACTCCGATATATTTAATGAATTAGATTTTTGAAGAAACGTGTTTTTCTCCACTATTTTCATTGATCCATAACAACCAGTCTGCATTTCACTACTTCAACAAGCATAAGGTAGTAATCAACCAGTAAGTTTCTTAGATATATTATTTAAACCAAAATACGTCCTATTTGATTTTAAATTTAATGTATTCATTGTAATTATAAAAAAAACATTCTCTTATAATCGGTAGATGGCAATATAAATTGCTTCTATTAAATTAAACAAGATGAAGGGATCCGAATGCCTCAAGCACCCTTTTTGCTACCCACTCTCTGACTATGTCGGACTTATTATCAATCTTAAAGACAACAGTGAACAACAACAGTGTACCTAATCATGTGTAAATACCGCCATGTTTTTTTTCCATGGGCTATGATATGGGCCAAAGTTATTCCGTATACCTATTAAATACTGAATTAGTGTGTTTATATATAACGCGGTAATTTAATATTTAAATCTCAAAATACAACGCAACTGTCATGTCAGTCAGGATGGTGACGTCACGCAACTAGCCGAAACGAATAAAAAATCAGCTTCTGCACACGTGACGACGTGACGTTCATATACCTACGCCCGATGGTGGGTGACATCAGCTGTTTTTTTTTAAACTAAAATGTCACATTCGATCTGTGTGCTGAGGCATAAGTTCCATGTATTTTGTGAATACCAACAGAATGACATTGACACATTCGACGTGTTGTAGTCGAGACGAATTTAGATGTGCTAGATGTGCTAGAATTTAGATGTGCCAGCTAAGAGTCTAATGAAAAATAGTCCTGTCCCTAAAATATAAGGTTGAGTACACTATTTTTAAAATACTATTTAACACATTTATAATTGTCAATTTATAATCGCATATTAAAGACCGTCATGTAAAATTCATGTCTAAATAAAACACGGTTCTTGTCGGTTTACACTTTTCAGGAACCCAGCAGCAAAAAAAATTAAAAATAGCCGATATACTGGATTATTTTTTAGGTTAGGTTTTCATTCTTGAATTCATGAACTTTGCCAAAATCAGATTTGAAAATTGAATTAATGTTCATATTGAATCTAGTTAAATACAAAGAGCATATAGTTTACGGTCATCTCTTTCCGATAGAAAACTCACGGCTAACTGTGCCACGGTGAAATGTTTTACGTACAATTTACATGTAACCTTTAATTTTTACCCCACAGTATCTTAATCTCTATTGATGGTACGGTAATGATATCATCAAATTATCTAACAGTATTCTTCTTTAACCATGTCTTAGCCAATTTGATGGCGCACATGGATGCAACGAGCGGATAAACCATAAACCATCACGAAATACATTAAGAGCCCGTACGAGGCGCCACTACACAGTGATCTGCTGACCAAACGTACCGTTACCGCCAATATGATATTCCAAAACCAAAACAAAAGTATGACTATAATAACGTCACTGTTCTGGCAGAAGACACTAATTCAAAAAAATGACATATTGAGTTAGTTATACCAAAATGTTCCTTATTTCAAACTTTACCGTCTGGAAACCTTCTTAATAAATAAACAATCTTTATTATAAAGTCATCCTTTTTACGATTGCTTAAAAAACTCATGATAGACCATTTCAAACATTTTAACAACTTCAAAGTCAAATTACTCAAAACTAGTATTCTCCAGTTAGCGTGTTCTGCCAGAACAGAGACGAATTAATTATAAGATAAAAAGAACTTTTTATATACAACGTTCGTAAATTTTCTGTTCAATTATTATGCTCAATATACTCAAACTTGTACTTGATATGAAGTAAATAAAAAACAAACAAATATAGAATACTGAAATGTCATTTTGATTTCCATAGTAACGCACGTATATATTTATAATTTAGTTGCTAGTACCACTGCCTTAGCAACCAATAATAGTGGATTGGATTACGGATTTCTTCCGAAATAACTTTTCATACAAAACAGAATAAACTGAAAATGAATTCAATTCTACTTAAGGCTATACCTCAGTTCAGGCATGGTCTAAAAAGATCGTGGCTAGGCGATGCGCGGATTGCGGGTCGCGGGTGCAAATGACAATTGAGATATAAATCCAACTTGTGTCCATTTAATGTTATGTTTATTGTTCTATTAGTAACAATAATAATATATCCATTGACATGTTTTCTTTTTAAAGTAAATGGGTAACGTTTTTAGTCATCTTTACACGATTTAAGAATTAATACCCCCGTCGCCATCACGAAACAAAATGACGTATTGACACCTCGACGTTCGCTCTCAGACTGCCAGCGAGTCCAAAATTTCGTCGCGCCTATAGTTGAAAATTATTTGCCGTTTCACTGAAGTATCGCCTTAAAGATGGCTAAAAGTATTAAAAGAATGCATTGGCATCGTGTTCTGATAAATATTCTAAAAGTTTCAAATGTCGAGCTAGTCGGGAAGTTAGTTAAAAATCGATTGCAAGATTTGTAATTGATAAACAACCACCGGACAAATAGAGAATACGACCTAATAAAAACGTTGTAAAAATCATACCCTACCCTAACTCACGTGAAATAAGTTTTCTACAATTTCATTTGTCACACTGGCGTACGGTCATTATGTAAAACGCTAAGGATTATTATTATTTGGAGCAATTTTAGTTTCATTCCACACGTTTCCGAATTTATAGATACCATCCATTTGGTATAATATTTCGGACGTTGAATGATGAACTAATTTATGGGATTAGCGCGAGATTAAAGGGGTCCTTTTGTGAGGGTTTTGTAATGTTTGCTTTGAATTATTATTATCATAACACGACGATAATACTCGGCTTAATTCAGACGACCACTTAAAGTATTATTGTTATTATGAATTATTACTGAATATATTATCATGTATATATTAATAATAATATCTCTCATCTCTGGTACTTCTCGAAGAAGATGGAGTGACAGTACTTATTTGTTAAGACAGTAAATACAATATGTTAACACTCCCGTTACTGTAAAGTGTAATGTTACCTTAGGTTACCCAGCCCAGTAAACTGTTAATATTTCAGTTAATTTTTATTTCGTCATCTTAATATTTCGGAAATTCCTAGAATCATCAAGATTACGATAACATATAAATAAAATGTTTTTATTTACAAAATTGATAGCATTATCAAGTAAAGTGGCGAAGGGTGACTTTTGGAAAGAGGTAGGCTGTGGAGATCAGATAAAAAGAGCACACTTGTCAGGTATACTTACGAGAATAGTACGATATTTACTACTAATGAATAGGTACACACTAGTAAATGACAACGACACACTAATTCAATGAAACTTCAAAAACTCATTGACGATATAAAAATGAGCGATGTGTTTAAACTACGTATTTTTCAAAACATACCCATCAAAAATCATTAGATAAAATTTATTTTTATTTATAAAAACAATCTATACTTACTTATTTATTAATATTCGATTAAACGCCGTTGAAATTATTTTTTTAATTATCTAATTATTAATGATTTTGGACAAAGTGCGCAGTCGTGACAACATTATTATGTGCGAATGTTTTAGGCTCTGCGATAGGAGCTTACCTTGTTTCGTATAAATCAGCAGACTTGCTGAGGTTACGAGACGTAAAGTCAATACGAAAAAAATTCAGAATTATTTCACACATAATCGGAGATTTATTTACGTCGAGACGTCGCGGCGTTTATTATTTAATTTACGGCGCGCTGTGTTTTTTTTAATACGTTTGCAGATTGTTTTGTAAACTGTGTAATACTGTAATACATTCCTACATATACGACATCTCTCGTTGGCAAAATAAATTATTTTTATTCATCATAAAATAATGAAGTGATTAAGTATATAAATATGCCAATATGCAATTAAAAAATATTTTTCTTAAGAAGGTAGGCTTTAAATAATCGCCTAGTATGGAGTCTTCGCCACTGGTAAATACATATAATTTATATAAAACCGTTTTCATTTACCAGTCATAAATTATTATAAATGCACATTGCAAACAGAGCATCGTATTCTATTATAAACAAAAGAGCGACAAAGAAAGACATACTAAAGATATTATATAGAAATAAGGAGAGAGATCAGAGATCAAGATAGTATTATGACTTGTAGGCTGTAAGGTATGATTATAATAATAATTAAGCCTTGATTATTTTATAGATATAACAAATTAAAAATAATGATGATAAAACTTTGAAAGATTTATGTATGTTGCCAAAATAGGTATTTCCCTTTTATCATAATGTAATCTTGTACGGTAATCCAAGATGACATTGCCGCAACGGACGGAATTTATAAGCATCGTAAAGAAAAGGTTAAGAATATTTTATTTATTAACTCGTATTAAAATAAATTAACAATCTATACAGCATTCAACAAACATATTCGATTGTGCTTCTAGCGTCCAAACTACGTTACGAGGTATATCCGAATGTTCTCACGAAAGATATTACTTATATGAATATATTTGCATCTCTGGAGTGACAATGGTAGGTTAAGGGGGGACATGCTCGTCGAAGGTCAAAATTGAGTTTTTATTGTATTTTCAAACCATGATCCTGGACACTCCTTAAACGTTGTAGATGATCTATTTATAGAATTTTGAAGCCTTATTATCCTTTATAGTTATTTTAAACATTTGATGACTGCATGAAGTATTTTTGTTACATAAAATAGTATTCTTTTAAACCTCTCGCTCTAATATTTTAGAATATAGTCATATTTCGGTACATAACTGTGCAGTGGTGTTAAGATTTTTTACATTTATTAATTTTTAAACGCATTTAATAAACCATTAGCATAATTTATTACGAGATAATTTTTGTAAAATATTCACGATAAAAAATTATATTGCTAATCTCTGTGATCCCAAATTTGACAAGAATTAGGCATTTTATTATTCAAAAAATCGGCAAGATTAACACATTTGAAGATGATTCTAAAGACACTTATTATAAGCTATGTCTTTGACCATTCAAGTGTGATAAACATCTTATGAATAATGATTGCTTTATAATAATTATTGACCTAAGAATAAGGTAGTGTTTTTTTGAAATACGCCATTTCTTTTGTCATTCCCCAGTAGTTAAGCTACAACATACGGCCGTAGCCATAAAATGACAAACTATAATTAAAGTAGGAAGTAAAATTATGTTAACGCGCGTGTTTGAACATGTACCTAACCGATTTTTTTTTTATTTTTTTTTAAACGGTACATGTTCAAACACGCGCGTCAATATCATTTTACTCCTTACTTCAATTATAGTTTGTCAATTTATGGCTACGGCCGTATGTTGTAGCTTAACCACTGGAGAATGACAAAAGAAATGGCGTATTTCAAAAAAACACTACCTTATTCTTAGGTCAATAATTATTATAAAGCAATCATTATTCTTAAGATGTTTATCACACTTGAATGGTCAAAGACATAGCTTATAATAAGTATCTTTAGAATTATCTTCAAATGTGTTAATCTTGCCGATTTTTTGAATAATAAAATGCCTAATTCTTGTCAAATTTGGGATCACAGAGATTATTAAAATAATTTTTTATCGTGAATATTTTACAAAAATTATCTCGTAATAAATTATGCTAATGGTTTATTAAATGCGTTTAAAAATTAATAAATGTAAAAAATCTTAACACCACTGCACAGTTATGTACTGAAATATGACTATATTCTAAAACATTAGAGCGAGAGGTTTAAAAGAATACTATTTTATGTAACAAAAATACTTCATGCAGTCATCAAATGTTTAAAATAACTATAAAGGATAATAAGGCTTCAAAATTATATAAATAGATTATCTACAACGTTTAAGGAGTGTCCAGGATCATGGTTTGAAAATACAATAAAAACTCAATTTTGACCTTCGACGAGCATGTCCCCCCTTAATATTATGCTAAAGAGAGAAAGCACGTCGTCAGATAGATACTGTTTTCGAACATCGCACGATGGCAGCATCATCCTTTTCTCCTATTGTCCGATGATATTTTTGCAAAAAATATCGCTTACAACGCAACAGAAAATTACCTGCAGGATTACTAAAATAAGACTAGAAGTCAGTCGCTGTAGGACAATACTTTGAAGCGAGATTTAGTTTATGGTTTAATAACGGTCATGCCATAAAATGCAAGAAATACAAATAATCCGGAAAGAATATTTCAATTCAATTTCAATTTATTTATTTTACATATTGTGGACATTACAAATTATAAGTTTAAGACGTTCACAACATGACATTTAGAAACAAAGAAATATTATTAAAACAGTATTATATACATAACAAAAGAGATATTCTACAGTATAAATGTGTAAATACAAAAAATATTAATTATATAGGTACAAGGAAGTACCTACACCGGATGAGTTAAGCAGACCCTATTTTAAGAATTTATAAAATAACGTCCACCTATGTACCACGTAGATGGAATATATCAACATCCGAAGCGATTTGGTTGAACAGAGTTATTGCCCTCCCAATTGGCATTGGCAATTGGAATAGGCAATAATACCTTGTGACTATCACACCTAGAAGGTAACTAACACACCTCCAATTACTTTTGTGTTCCCTATTAGCGATAGTTGCATTGGCATGCCATCTACGTCAAACTCGCTGTTTATAAATAAAATCGATAAGTCCTCCTCGCATATAATACAACCTTGATTCTTTAATATATTTCGGCATGAGTCTCATACTACTTTCTTTCGGGTAATTATAAGCTACTGCGGATAAAAAAGTTACTTGAGAAAAAAGATATGATAAGAAGATAAAAGATAAGAATGGACTTGTAGCTGCCAGTATATTATTTAACAAATATTTATTTTTAATGTATCAAATTATTCGACCGCAATAATAAATTCCCAGGGTCTCATATACTGGTAAACAACTCTTTACCTGAGTCAGCAGATTGATTGGCGATATTAAATACGATATCGCAATGGAAAATTAGTATCATATTATATTATGACTGTAATAATAAATATAATTCACAGCTACTCGAATTTAAACCGCTGACTCGTTCAATATACTTATGTGCTAGAATATAATGCTTAGGTATTACTTTCGACTGTATAAATTACGAGTACTTAATGATTTATCAAAATGTCACTCGAAGATACGTTTCCAGTCTGTTACCATCGCAGTCTCTATATCGCTTCGCCCAACATCTGATTGTACCGAGATGCGGACCTCGGATCCGTACCTATCATAAGTTTAGTATTGTAACATAACTGCTGTAACATAATATTGTACCAACTGTTACGGCTAATAAAATTCGCTCCTGCATACATCTTCGACTTCTTCATCATCATCCTCGAACCCCAAAGACTTATTCTAAATGATAGCCTTAGGTATGATATACCGGAAAATGTATATATATATATATATATATAAATCACTAAGTGAATAATATTATTATGCCTCCGTTAGTAGGTGCATAAGTATAGTTAAGTATGGAAAATTCTAACTGCATATTATTGCAAAGCTCTGATGCACTTCGCTGCTTTCGCTTCGCACGAAAACTGCACAAAAGGGCTAATAATTTTATAATTCTACAGAGTACTAATATTCTGACACGACCGTATACTATTAATAATATTATCATATATTCGCAGCTTCTTCTAGTAAGTAATCTAATATACCTATTATATTTTCTGTGTACAGTATTTTTTTATTCACTTGAGTTATTAAGTTATTTATTTATAATGGTATAATATAGGAAATATGTTAATGCATTTCATTAAATGAATTACCTAGTATCATATAGGTACCATCAAGGGGAGCTATGTACGCAATCCCCGAATGCAAGATAAGACTTAGCCGAAATTAAAATGGCTGGACTGCGCCACAGGAAATCTAAGAATGATCGACCAAGGCAACTTGAGTGTGTCGGCACTGGATCGTCTAGGATGGAGGAAAATCTTGAAGGAGGCCAAGACCCACCAAGGGTTATAGTACCATACTTAATGATAATTTATTTGCACTCACGTTTATCTAGTTTGTATAAATCATTAAGCAAAATCGAAGTTATATGCGTCAAAGAAAATCGCCTCAGCTGAAAGTCTTAAGACGGTACTTCAGTGAAACGGCAAATAATTTTCAACTATAGATGCGACGAAATTTTGGACTCGCTGGCAATCGAATAGCGAACGTCGAGATGTGAACACGTCAATTTGTTTCGTGATGGCGACGGGGGTATTAATTCTTAAATCGTGTAAAGATTACTAAAAAACGTTACTCATTTACTTGAAAAAGGAAATAAGTCAATGAATATATTATTATTGTTACTAATAGAATATTAAACAGAACATTAAATGGACGCATGTTGGATTTATATGACAAATTATATTTCGTTCGGCAGGCGTCATTTTCACAATCCGCGCATCGTCCAGCCACGATATTTTTAGACCATGCCTCAACTGAGGTATAGCCTTAAGCAACCATAGATTATAAATAAATAATTCAAGCATCATAAATGCATTTGGTTTTTTTCCTTAAATAATGTGTCGAATAAATACTTTATCACTATTAATTTTAAATTAGCCAATTGTTTTTCTTTCTCAACCGATTTCCACTTACTATTTTCATACGATCAAACATATTAAATGAAGGTTAATATTTCTCCAATGATACAACTAAAGAAGTATATACACTTTATATTAACAATACAACAAAAATACAATGCTTAGTTTATATGCATGTGTACAAATAAGTACTCGTCAGCTTCATTGTAAGAAGTTAATGATTGTGACTAGCACCTTTCTATTGGCCTCAGATTCGAATGGTGACTTAAGAAAGTGGGCAACTGGGCGAAAGTTGAATAGGTAAGTAAGTAAGCACTATGAACTGTAAACACATCGTAAGTTAGTAGCCTCAGACACTTGAGATGTTGTCGACTCAACTCGTATGCCAGAGTTACGAGACTTTCTCTTCTAAAATATAAGTTACAAGCCGCGGTCTTGTCAGAGTAAAATACGTATACAATGTATTCAAATATACCCACTATAAGTACTTTGTGTTCATTGTTTTGTGTACACATAAATATAAATATAATTAATATACTTACACATATTTCTAAAAAAAGAATTATGTAAGTAAAATATTTTTTTGTTTCACGTTTTTCATACTGGGTACTTTTGCATTTAATTAACTTTGATTGTTGCTGACCCTCGGTGAAAGGTCACTACAATTAAATAATTATATTTTTTTATTTGACGTAGTAAACCCAGAGAGAATGGGGCCATTTTAAAGAAAAAGAATTTAAAAAAATAAACCGTTTGGACTCAAAATGTTAAAGGTATATTTATTATTATTTTTAAGCTACGTAGTCTCAGCTACATACACTGTTAATTACATTTATATAAGGTTGCTATTTATAAAAACATATTATTCATAATGGGTAGGTACTTATTTAATAATATAAAATGTTAGCTATAATATATAACTATGTGATGTGGTATTATGATTATTTGTACTTGCAGGTTAAATTCTCTCAGAAATATGCGGATACACAAAAACGCTTTGATGTTTGGGTGAGCTATAAACATATCAAGATTAAAAGTGATAATTGATAATTTTGACTTCTTAAATTTTCAACAAGCATTCGTCTTATTTTATATGTATCTATTCTTCTGCGGTATTCCTCAATTTGTCATCCAAGGGAAGATCAACAGTAAGGTATTGTCCAGATGGCGCGCGCATCACAGGTACATGTGACCTCATTGAGCCGTCCACATTTAATCGTCGCGTGTCACTTCTCGCGCGCGGTTGAGATACAAGTGACCTCATTGAGCCGTCCACATACACTCGCGACGTATCGCGGCGAGACACGCGTCATCTGGACAAGGTCTAAGCATAGCAGAAGACGACGCCGCGTTTTGTCGCTGAAGACCCTCTGTAATTAGTACGAGTGCAGCTCCACCGAACTGTTTGAATGGGTGACGATGATACAGCAAAGATTGTCCTGATGGTGGTCGACCTCCGTTAGAGGCTGGCACGATAAGAAGAATTCAAGAGGATGATTAGATTTATTTGAAGAAGCGGAACCAGATCTGCAATTATGTTTAATTGAACCAAACCTTTAAAAAGTACAGAAATTCACCAGCTCTATGTAAGTAATGAAATATTGAAAGATTTTTTTATTCAACAGAGATCGCCATATTTTTATAAAACGATAAGAAAAATATGATTCTTGTCGGTTTACACTTTACAGGAAGCCAGTGTAGTAAATAGCCGATATACTGGATCATTTTTATGTTAGGTTAGGTTTTCATTTTTGAATTCATGAATATTGCCAAAATCGGCTACAAAAATTGGCGCGGTTCCCGCCTGGCTTCCTATAAACCGACTTGTACCAAAAATATTTAGTGTTTGAATAAACTGTATTTATTCTTACAGTGTTGGGCTATTTTTCTCATATTATAGTCCAATCAAAGGCAGCTGTGCTCAAACATAACTTAGTGCACAACTTCGTTCCGCTGAGATTGCTTTTGTCGGCTTGCGTTACAGAAGAAGTCAATTTGCCTACACTTTTCACAGAGGCGTACATAATAATATTATGCAGGGTCAATCACCACAAATGTTATTTGTTATTTATAGAGTTAGCATTTACTGAATATTTGTTATACTTAGACCGCGTTATGCATTAAACTAGTATTTCTCAATCTGTGATACGTGAATAATTATTATTATAAACGGGGATGCGGTCTAATTTTTTTTTCGTAACTTCGTCTCTGCTTTTTGCAATGTTACCAACCCTCTACTTTTTTTCGTACATCTCTATTACCAAGTTCTCTAATCACCACAAGTCCTTGCTCGATTTATTAGATATATTATATAACACAGAAGTAATGGGAACCGAAATACCTAACAGATGTTCAGTAACAAGCAACCCCGATCTCTAGTGAGGAAAAATATAGGATAAACTTAAACACCTGTCAAAAAATCGTAATTCTAAGCATGTCCTTCGTTCTGACAACTGCTCTCGGTTTATGCACTGAAGCTCAATGAATGTTGGTGTATTTTAAGGTTGCAATACACACTACTGCAGGTCTATAATAATAATGCGTGTTTCATTTTCGTAGGATTATAATTTATTGGGGTGGGGTATAGCCTATCTGAATTATATTTAATAATCTGTTTTGTGCTTAAAACCCAACCCCGCATGCCGTTCGTTCTTTAATATATTATTATACTACAGTAATATATATATATAGGTACAGCGCTATTACGTATCGTCCACCATATTTGAGTAGCACTTTATATTATAAACGATGGTATATGTTGTCTAAAACGTATAAGAGTTTAAAATAGGTATCTACAAATTTTAAGCTATTTTTTTACTGCGTTAGGTTAGTTTAATAATGTAAGCATGAACAAATATTTTTTAAAATAATTTTAGCGTGTGTTGTATTTTTGATTTCAAAGTTTAGTATAAGTGCACTGCAGTTTTTTTTACATATTTGTTTCGTATTGAAGAATTTTAAACATTGGTCTATTTATATTAATATAACAATACTATGTTTCCTTTGTTTAATTCTTCGAGTTTCCTTCGTAAGGTGACCGAAAGCCTAGCAGGAGTGTTTTTTGATGTGCGGTTAGATATATTTAAAAGCAGGGGTAGCCACTTGGTCATAATGTTTTTATTTAAACAAATAATTTATTTATACGTTAAATATTACATACGAGGGTGGGTCAATAAGTCCTTAGAAAAGCCGACAGGTGGCGCGACTAGTACTGTAAGCGGTTTGTTTTCATGCAGCGGCACTACCGATTCAGTATGCTGCGAAGTTTCAATCAGATTGGTCGGGTTGTTGTGTGTTTCTCGTACATTTAAAAAAAAATTTGCTTGTGGAAAATGGAAAAATGGAAAATGGAGAAAATTGAGGTTAGAGCTGTTATTAAACATTTTAATATAAAAGGGTTAACAGCAAAGGAAATAAAAAATGAGTTGGATTTAGTTCACGGCATATCTGCTCCTTCACTTGCAACTATTTATAACTGGTTAAATGAATTTAAACGTGGTCGTACATCAACAAAGGATGAACCACGCTCAGGACGTCCTGTAGAGGTGACTACACCAGAAATGATCAATAAAATCCACGATATGGTGTTAAGTGACCGAAGATTAAAGTTGAGTGAGATAATTGAGGTTACAGGGATCTCAAAAGGTAGCGTCATTTCTATTTTACATGACAAATTGGGCATGAAAAAAATTTCTGCAAGATGGGTGCCGCGTTTGCTCACAGTCGACAATAAACGCAATAGGGTGGTGGCCTCTAAAGCCCTGTTGTCGCTCATGCAACGCAATCCGGATGAATTTTTTCGTCGCTTTGTGACTGTAGATGAAACATGGATACACCACTATACTCCCGAGACGAAAGAACAGTCAAAGCAGTGGATTGCGAAGGCAAACCATGTCCAAAGAAGGCGAAAACCGTAAAATCAGCTGGTAAGGTTATGGCTACTGTATTTTGGGATGCACGTGAAATTATTTTCGTTGACTATTTGGAAAAAGGAAAAAAAATAACAGGGGATTATTATGCATCTTTATTGGACCAGCTAAAAAACAAAATTGAAGAAAAACGGCCTCATTTAAACAGGAAAAAAATCCTCTTTCATCAGGACAATGCCCGTGTTCACACATGTTTACGATCAATGGCTAAAATTGAAGAATTGAAGTTCGAATTGGTCGACCACCCACCGTATTGGCCAGATTTAGCCCCCAGTGACTTTTTCCTTTTCCCAAACTTAAAAAAATGGCTAAGTGGACAACGTTTTTTTTCAAATGAAGAAGTCATCGATCGAACAAATGCTTATTTTGAGGACCTTCCGAAAACTTATTTTTCTGACGGTTTAAAAAATATTGAGAAACGTCTAACCAAGTGTATTGAGCTCCAAGGAGATTATGTTGAGAAATAAAAAAAAAATACAAAAATAAAAACTGTTAAAATGCTTTTTTCTAAGGAATTATTGACCCACCCTCGTATTATACGATTGTAATAGTTATACAACACGTTGGTATAAGACAGATAAATCAACAACACGCAGTAAAATCGATTAGTTTCATTAAAAAAAATCGTTATTTCCATGAGCAACTACCGACTATATAATATTATTATTATAATATAACTTCAGATTGTTCGCCGGTCACAAGATATACACCAATAGATGGATATTTTAATTTATCGATTTAATAGTTAAAAACTTTCATGCACGCCATTGGAAGTGTGTGTGGCATTTGTAAATAGATAGTGTGTGTGTCAACTAATTTGTCATAATGCTTTTATTATCCATCATCAAATACGCATGCGTTCAACTCCCATGAAGGAACACAGGCTGTTGAAACAGAAAACTGTTTGACCGTGTAAACATTCTTAAATCGAAATTTAAAAGTAATTTAGAAAAATTTTATTGATGATTAAATAACTAAAAAAACATTACTTAATCTATCTACTAATAAAAATAATATTAAAAATATCTTACAAAATTAGCTAAAATTAACAGTATTTTAATTTCGTTTCTAACAAGGTAGTATTATATTTATTTTCTGTAAATAAACCAGGAATACTCAACGGATCTAATGAATGAACTAGGTACTTACTAATTTATGTAAATATAAATTTTAAATCCTCTTAATTCTCTGAAATTAATGAATTATTTTTTTTTGTGTGCTGTTTAGAGGTAATCCATTTCGAAAAATATACATCTATACATACAATCTAATATTAATTTTAGCGTACAAGAGCATAATATTATGATATAAACATTGTATTATAACTTAATAAATTGTATTTTTTCGTTCCTGGGGGGGTCCGGACCTGAAACAGTACCTTATGTGCGCCCGATTATCCTTTTTAGATATTTAAAATATTCACTAAATAACACTTTTTGTAGATTATATGAACACAGTCACCCGAAGATACAAGCGTAAGAAGGTCTTTGACTCAAACGTAATGTAAACAATAGGTGAGCTATGCACATTCCTATTATGTAGGTATTAAAAAAACAGTATATAATTGTTATAAACAGATTCATATCTTTAGAAAAAGACGCTTTTATTACAAACGATAGATCGTAAAAACCACAAGTATATTATTGTTTGGTCCAGGCGCACGTAAGAAAGGGTTCGGGAGCGATTCATTTCTGGAGTTATCTAATTCGCATGGCGTGACTGTTATAATTATTAGGATCATTAGTGTCCGTTTGCATCGTCTGCGCTATCTTGTCTTTTAGACATGCCGCGTCTGACGATTAAAGCAAACATTGGATGCCCCAGACGGTTGCACTATTTCGCCGAACCCACCCCCACCCCCTGTGTGCGCAGCTGATTTAGTCGATCATAAATAATGGATGAATGCCTTCTTCCGAGGCCGCAAGTTGGATATTTAAATTCACTTGTTTTTTTAATGTATATTGGATCCATATAAAATATAATTAATAGTGGTCTAAGTCATTTTATCACTGATCTGGTACATATTTTCTGTAAAAATATTAAAAAAATGTAAAACAGTATTATAATATAACATACAATCTGTGGAGACATAAATGGATCGTCCTTGCTATTTATACAAATGAACTTAATACATTACAAGTGTCATTGTCGCAATTAAATAAATCATAAAAGATACTGTTGATCTAGGTTATGATTGAGTAAACGCTGACAATAGCTTCCCCCACTTTGATTTGTTTTGACAACAAAACATAAATATTGAAGTGTGTTACACTTTAATGCTGGTGGTATGATTGCTACATACCTATATGTAAATCTTTTCGCATTCTCTTATAGAAAATTTAACATCAACAAAGCAAAAAATTAGATTAATCGAGACATAAAAAAGACTGCATTTTATCGACTCAGAGGTCGCAAATGGAAAATGTTAGTGTTGAACAAACAAAACTTGAAATTGTAGAATATACAATAAATCATAATAATAATAATAATTTAGTTATCCGTATATTGTAAAAACAAAGTTATATGGAGCTTTTAGAGGATATTAAGATGATATTAGAAATTGTGTTTTTGTAGATAGCTTCTTGCGATTCTAAGATTCTACACAACTGTGATGAACATACCAGTATAAAGTTTTTTTTGTTTTAAATTTAAACGACATATAAATGATAAAACACTCAGTGGTTTTAAATATTCTATTAGGTTGAGCAAATGGTGTAAAACTAACTATTTTAGTAATTAAAATTGAGGATAGATACTACATACAGTTCAGACAAGCAGGTATGCTCTGTATTGCTATTGAAATAGTAGACAGCTATTTTACCCCATCACTTTGATCTCTGGTTTTATCGTAAGTACCTACCTACTTGTAAAATAAATCAATTCTAAATTTGATGTTAAAAATTGATTTATTTTACAAACACTTAAAAAAATAGGTTCTTGTCGGTTTACAGGAAGCCAGCGACAAATATTTTTTTAAAATAGCCGATATATTGGATTGTTTGTTAGGTTGGGTTAAGTTAAGTTAGGTTAGATTAGGTTAGGTTAAATTTGGTAAGGTTAAGTTTTCATTCTTGAATTCATGAATTTTGCGAAAATCGGCTATGAAAATTAGCGCGGTTCCCGCCTGGCTTCCTGTCAACCGACTTGTACCCAAATTTTAAATTGTTGACATTCAGGACTTGAGGAAAAAGACAAATAAATAATTGTACACTGTATCATACAACATACATGGAAGTAGGTAAGTATACCGAATGAACTACTTAGTAATCCATAATTTAAAAAAAATATAAAACAATATCCACCTGAACTCATCTTCGCGAATGTGGTAGTTTAAAGTGTTTTTGAAACCGACGATAAAACTCATGTATTGTGAATGTTTCTACATCAGATATCGTACGATTCGTACAGTTCGTTACACGCTGTGGGCAGTCAAGCAGCCGACGGTAAAAACTTAGCAGCAGCCGGCAGCCATGTTGTCTAGATCCGACGCGACGTGGGACTCCATCTTAATTATGCTCTCACAGACTGCACGACTTGGCGATTTCGTACTATTTCACGAAACTTCGACACAAGATTATTATTTCCCTCAATCTCACCGGAATGCCATTTTGCACTATCACGAATCAAATCACAACTATATTATTCATTTAGAAGCTTGTTTTTAACGCGATAATAATTTGTATTCCAGACGCCACGTGGATTGATCAGACAGTACCTTTAGGCGGCTTAAACAATTGTTACTAGAAAGAAAAAAAAACGATATACGCTTAGAAGCGTGTAATTTCAAAGTGAACTTATTCCGCTTCAACAAATTTTTGGCAAATGAGTGGAATGTCAGTTGACTATATCGAGTGACCGGACTCAATGCGAGAGTGAAGACTTATGGATTGAGGCGTGTATTTTCAAAGTAAACTTATTCCACTTCAACAAATTTTTAGCAAAAGCCAAAAAACCGTTGATGGGTTAAAAAAATATCGTTTTGGATCGTGGACGGAATTATTTTGCTAAAAAAATTGGATATATAATTATAAAATTTTTATACCCTAGGGCACCGTCAAACGCAAAAGTTTGAAAACCAATGGTGTATTTAAAAAAATGGGTAAAAATAAATTAACCCAAAGTCTGAAGCATAGATCGATTGAAACTTTGGTAATTTAACAACATCTGTAATATTTGTATTCTAAGTTAAATGATGACAAAAGGGAATGGGACAACTGGTCGCCGTACTTTCGAATGAAATAAATAGACGTTTGTTACGATTTCATACAGAAAGTAGACGAGGAATTTTAATCAGTTTCTATCTACTACTTAGTTGTTTTAGTTCATTTTGCTCTTAAGATAATATTCTTTAAAAAACTTTTTTCTCGTTGGAACGTAAGCATAATATGCACAATTTAATCATTATTTACGTGCATATTTAAATTCTCACCAAGTATCAAGCAATCATATAAAATATAAATAATAATATTAAATATAGATTTTCAAAATACCTATAATTCATGCATTTTCGTTTATTCGATTCCGTGGCGCCCAGTTGTCCCGGCGCCAAATCGTCCTAGACCCTAAATGTGCACTGTTTTTTTTGGATTCCACAGCCTATCTCTTTCTAAATATCATTGTTTTGGCATTAGAGAATGGAAAACACATTAATAAAAGTCTTATATTAACAATAAATAAATAATTATTAATAAAATATTGAAGAAGTCGAAAAAAACGGAAAATCTTTGCTATCTGAGACCGGATGTTATAGATACCACTGAGCTGTCTAATAACTCTTATAAAGTGGAGACCGGCGGTTCGGAAAAGTGCATCATAAATTATTTGAGCGAAATGAATTTTTCATTTCGTCTTGAGGAAAATACTAAAGCCGCAATGGCGAGAATTATTACAAGTCCCCAGAGTATTAAAGTTTTTCTTACTCCGACAGCGAACTTGTCATTTCAAATATAAAGTTAAATACGTCTTAATAAATAGTTGGGTCACTCAAAGATATAATAAATATGGTTGGTAACATTTTTTTTTCATAGAAAGCACTTTGTGGATTTTATCTATCTACCAACGTGAGAAAAATTACCAAAAATCCGCGAAAGATAGGTATGGGTATACAAACTTGATTTGAAATGGAAAGAAGCTATTTTACTTCATAGATACTCAAGCTATGAATAACGTTAATTTAGACTAGGGTTTCCTAAACTTTTTTTGCAATGGAACACTTCGCAAACCCAGAAATTTTAACGGAACACTTAGTTTATTTTGTAGGTTATTTATTAGCGCAGCTAACCGTTCTGCCAATTTTGGAAACTGTTGTTGAACTGACAAGACTTGTTAATCTGAGTTAAAAACAATATACCCCATCTTTTTCATGCGCACGGTATGAGGAAAGATAGTCCTCCGTCTGTACCTAGATCATGGCCCCCACATCCTGAAGCGGGCCCCCAGGCTAGGATCTTTCGGGCCCCCTACTTATCGCTAAGGTTAAAGGCAATCTGACGATCTACAGTTGCATATTCGAAATGTTAGAGGTAAAATTAAGGGTATTTTTTTAGCGATTTTGTGTATTTTTAATACACCCACTTTTATGTTGATATGCACAATAATGGACATGTCAAATATCGACAATAATCAAAAATTGTAAGAACCTATGGCAAAACCACATATTATCAAATGTTAGTATGCTCGAAGTGAAACAGCGCTTTTACTATTAGTGCATGTGTGTGATGTTTGTTTATCTCACTTGGCTGGTCGATTCTCACGCCGGCCCCCCCCGTAAGCCCAGGCCTCCATGCTAGAGGCCTGTCAGCCCCCTCTTTGTGGGAGCCATGACCTATCTAGATATTTGACGTCATAAACATCAGTGGAGATTGATCATCACTCGCCTTTTAATATAAAGTAGATTCTTTATTAGTTAATTATTTTAGTTTTACTTATTTTACTTCTACTTAGTAGAAGATCTTTAAATGTGTTGCAGTGTATAAAACCTTTCCAAATGGTCGCGGAACATCTATTCAGGTTCAGCGGAACACTGGTGTTCCGCCGAACATTGTTTGGGAAACCATGATTTAAACTATTTAAAAGTTCTTCGGAGTTATCCCGTGTTTTCAATTCGCGCTTTTAATATTCAACGCTGACAAAGATAGTAATCTGACGTAAATTTTGACAATGCGATTTAATATTGTGAAAATGTAGATTTTTAGCGTATTCAGATATTTGAGTTTACTAATGTAGCAATCATAGCACTCAACATTGCATGGGTGACACACTTTAATATGTATATTTTGTTGTCAAAACAAAACAATGAAGCGATAACGCTTGTCAGCATTTCCTCAATCATAACTAGATCAATATAGTCTATTATGATTTGTTAATTATGACAATGTATCATGTAATATATTATGGACTGCATTTGTATAAATAGGAAGGATACTCTATAAATCCTCACTCTTTCATCGAGTCCGTCACTCGACGCACCACTCTCACATAGAGTCCAGTCATTCGACATAGTCAACCGTCATCCCACTAGAGTCCAGTCTCTCAGTTCATTAATATAATCAATCTCACCAGGATAACCGTACCCGTGATTATAACATCACGCTGTCATCTTTATTATTTATTTATTCTTGTAACGATAAATAAACTCTCTCCTCACAGCGTCCAAGTAACTACGACTTAATCTTCACGCACCTCATCATCCCCAAAGTATTATAATTAAGTAGAATCTGAATATTGTTCTTTAATCTTCTGGCAACTCAGATTCACAAAATGTATACGATAATAATTGATAAGTTTTACTTTTAAAAAATCATTTTTAATTTAACCAACTAGAGAATACCTTGAGAATATATTATATTACTATATTTTATAACTCAATATTTAACTGAAACAATGTTAAGGTTAATTTTATAATATGTTTGCATGCTATTAAATAAATCAAAGTGTCAACATAACTCAAGCGCGTTTTAAGAATTTCATTAATAAATAAGGGACCTATTGCTTTTTAATGATCGTAGTTGAACTTAATGATGCGAACGCCTGTCTACATTTTAAAATAAATGAACAAGAAATTCATTTAATCTTTTAAACTATTCCCGGATTAATTAGTGGATTTTATATATAAGTCGTGCTTAAACACAGACCCACTGCTGTTTTACGCGTGTATAAGATATACCTGTTATCTTTCTTTAAACGTGTTAAAACGTATCAATAAGAATGTTTGTATACCGATTGTACCTAATAGTAATAATGCCTGTAAACGTGCATGGATTTACTGGCACCATTAGTGTGTAAATTAAACTATCGTGATACTGATTGTCTCACCAATCTCATTCTTCAAGAGTACCTAAGCGAGACGCATTGTTATCATTGTACGGTGTTATTTGACAGGTTGTAAACATTGAAAATGGAAAAAAGCGTCAAAATGCTCCGCGCGGTGTAGTTCATATTTTTTCCGGCAGGGTTTATGATAATCATCTACTACGCATGAGTATACGTCATTCAACTGAACATTCAGAAGTTGCTATTTTTTTTGATCCATACATGCAGTCTTGCAACGTGTTTAGTCTAACTAGTTTAGTAAATCTATCCACATATAAACGGGATATTACTTAATAATTGGCGTTCAATATCACATCAAATAATATCTGGACTAATATAATGGCGTCCATCAAGGTTCACGCCTTGGTGCATGATAGCCACCTTTATAAAACTCTTGATGCTAAACCGGGTAAACCATTTTCAGCGCATGCCAGAGACACTGGTGCCAGGAATTGTCCTCAGTTGGAAACCCAAGAAGAAGAAGCCCAGTGGTGAGACCATGAATGTGCTGAGAGCGACGCATAAAATCTTTTCAACGTTGAAGACTGGAAAAGTGTCATGAAGGATCTGGATAAAAGCGGTGGAGGAGATCATGGTTTAAATAGAAACCTTCTTTTTTTTATTTAATATATTTTAATAGCTGTTAAGCGCCGGCTAGACGCTCATGCTTTAACACAAGCTTACCTGCGCAAACCGGTTTGAATCAGGAAGTCCGTGTGTATGGACGGGAAAATTGTAGCTCGCGCATACCGAAAAGCGCCGTAAAAGTAGTTTGCACAAACTATACCACGCAGGCAAGTCGGTGCTGTCTAGCCGGCGCTTTATTAACATTTCAATTTATAATAAAACAAGTATTTTATGATTCGTTACATTGTAAATCACTATACATTTTTATCTTGAATTATCTGTAACGCATGAGAGAAAACATAATATTATGTAAATTTGTAAACTTATATAAAAAGCGAGACATGTAAAGGACGTATTAAATAATATACGTAAACGCTTATTCTAAATTCAAAAAAATATAGGATTCATTTATTTTAATTGATCCCTGAAAAAAAAACAAACGCTACCTGTCATAATAGTTTGACAGGTGCATACAGTGCAGTAATAGCATATCGATGAATATAGATTAATTTATGACAGATTAACGGAAAGGCATATTATAGTGTCAGATAGGAAACAGTGTCATCGTTTGACAAATGAACGAGTTCAGCAATGGTGTACTCTACATGTCAGGAGACTATAGTCTACAAAGATCCTGCCAGGCTAATGCAGCAGCTCGCAGACAAATAATGAAATACCAGAACAAAGACAGTGAGACAGAACATATATGTTAACGTATGAGAATGTCGACAGCCACCTGGTAATATTTTCTAGTAATATTATAATTTATTATTATCATATTTTATTGGAGAAATGTCAAATTAATGCTAAATGTTTTATTGTAAGTTGTGAAAATGTCCGATATATGTGGTGTTTCTTTAGAATATGATTAATATTGGTAATCAGTATTTTCTTTGCGGCTTTATTTATAATATTACTAGCATATGGACTAAAATCGAAACAATCCACATCCACTAAGCTGTATATTTATAATAAAACGTTACTTTGATCTTTATAAGTATTAAAAAAAAATACCTGTCGTTACGATGAACTTGAACAAAGCGAATACGAGAACAATAGATAAGATGTTTATTGCCTGTTGAAAAGAGACAGGTGCATAATAGAATCTTAAATGGCAACAAAAGCAGAGTGTACCTGGGTGAAAGGGGCGGGGCGTGGCGTTCATTTATACTTGTCAAAACAGCAAATCCGTCAGTACTTTGTGAAAAGTTTGTAGGTACGGAAGCTGGATGACATTTTAGATGACACCCAAAAAATAACGGAAGGATATTAAAGTAGAACAAAAAGAAAATCTAGAAGGAAAATGGAGTTAGAACACTATTCTACGCAGGTGCGCGATGACTGGTAAATATGCAGGTAAAAAAATAATTTGTAATCTTATGCATATCTTATACATATATTTACTACCGACGGTGGCCGCGCGGCTTAAGCGTTGGACTATAACACCGTGGGTCCCAGGTTCGAATCATGGGTCTGGCATTTACAAATATTGTTTTTAAATTTGTGTCTGTCAGGGTATGGATCTAATAGGTTGAACAAGTGGCTGACATCAACAAAATCTGTTAATACAAACCTCTACTCTGTGGAGGCCCATATGATCCTATTAGGATCGGACATGGTCGAACGAAAAGAAAAAAAGAATGCATATCGGTCCAATTGAAGGTGAATAACACCCAGATTGCACGTCTAAAATAAGCAGGTCATGACATAGGCCGATTTCTTGACATATTACATTAACCAACTGAGGTATTCAGGATTATAGGTACCATTATTTACAGTGGAACATCCGAACATCTTTATTCTTTAAATAATTAATATAACCCTAAAGATTCAAATAATAGTTATTTTTATATATTCAATACTGAATATAGGTAGACGATTAAAGAATGTTAGATTATTTATGATAACAAATATAATTTTTTTATCTCAGCCACTAAAACAACCCTATATAAAACTGTGCTCTGTTTTAACATACGTTTAGCGATGAAGGTTTAGAGATGAAAATCTGTTTGGAGCGGCTCAAATAAATAAATAAGTAAAATAGTAAAATGATTGGGCAAAGTAATGATACGACTGACGATGTTAAAGGGCTGAGATTACTTAACGGACTGAGATAACTCCTTAACTATGACTATTTATATACTTGAATATTTGGTAAATTACTAGTTATTATTGTTGTAGTTTCCAATTGAGAAATCTGCTGACCTCCGCATCATTGCAACTTCGAAACGTTTCGATGACCAAGTCCGAGGTAGTCGAACCCCATCGAAGAATGTCATACGTGTAGAATATGCTCACCGTTGCTGTACGTTGTCGAAATAACGCTGATAAGTCTCGAGGGCGTTGTCCGCTACTTATGAATTATAATACTGGGCACTCAGCAAACAGAATAAAAGAAATATGGATATCTTTGAGAGGACAGTTTTTAGAAGAATCTTTGGACTATCCAAGAAGATGTCATCTGGAGCTCGAGTAGCTGTAAATACAGTTTGGGTCGAAAATATCACGTGGCATATGAAAATACAGAGACTGCACTGGATTGGCCACTTTCATATAATATCGGAGGAGTAACTAGCAGAGTGGGCTATGTATGCATTTCTATAAGGTAAGAGAAGATCTGGACAGCTGAGATTTAAGAATACTTGATCAGAGCAATAATGATTGATCTATGTGAGATGTATCACCTTCTCGGAAAAAATATTTTTAAAATTCTACATTTATATATACATTAGGCCCAGGTATATATTTATGTTCATGCTTTCATTTAATGCACAATTTTCACTAGCAGCTATTGATAATATGCATATATTTGTATTTTATGGTGTCTTGAGATTACCTATTCTAAGCAAAGCCATCGATCATTATGTCTCAAATGAATGGGTAAAACAGGCACCTGTTACCTCATCTGTGCTACCTGAGAGAAGCGTCTATGAATATAAAAGGTAGTGTAAATAAATACGCTATTATTTAATCCGGAAAATTGCACAATATATTAAGAAAAAGAGGTTAAAGAAATTCAATTTCCTTTTCCGATCTACTGGAAGTATTATGCTCTACAAACTTAGTTCAATAAAAATATTATATTTAATAACTTAAGGGGGGACATGCTCAGCGTAGGTCAAAATGGAACTTTTATTGTATTTTCAATGCATGATCCTGGACATTCCTTAAACGTTGTAGATAATCTATTTATATAATTTTGAAGCCTTATTATCCTTTATAATTATTTTAAACATTTGATGAATGACCCTAACCGATTTTTTTTAAACGGTACATATTCAAACACGCGCATTAACATGATCTTACTCCCTACTTCAATTTTAGTTTGTCAATTTATGGCTACGGCCGTATGTTGTGGCTTAACCACTGGGGAATGCCAAAAGAAATGGCGTATTTCAAAAAAACACTACCTTATTCTTAGGTCAAAAATTATTATAAAGCAATCATTATTCGTAGGATGTTTATCACACTTGAATGGTCAAAGACATAGCTTATAATTAATATATTTAGAATTATCATCAAATGTGTTAATCTTGCCCATTTTTTGAATAATAAAATGCCTACTTCTTGTCAAATTTGGGATCACAGAGATTATCAATATATTTTTTTATCGTAAATATTTCACTATAATAATGTCGATATAAATTATACTGATGGTTTTATAAATGCGTTTAAAAATTAATAAATCTAAAAAATCTTAACACCACTGCACATGCATGTACTGAAATATGACTATGTTCTAAAACATTAGAGCGAGAGGTTTAAAAGAATACTATTTTATGTAATAAAAATACTTCATGCAGTCATTAAATGTTTAAAATAAATATAAAGGATAATAAGGCTTCAAAATTATATAAATAGATTATCTACAAAATTTAAGGAATGTCCAGGATCATGCTTTGAAAATGCAATAAAAGCTCCATTCTGACCTTCGCTGAGCATGTCCCCCCTTAAAATTTGTTGAAGAAACATTGTAAGACGTTTTAATATATATAATTTAGATACTTGATTAAAAACACCATTTTTTTAACGCAATACATTACCATATTGCAAAAAATCACAGGTAATCTTCCTAAAAAACGTGTGTATTGAATATTTTCATTCATATTGTCACTCAATTTGTACATTTTTAGACCAGGTAGGTATTTTATTTAAGAAAAAATGGAAACGGTAAATGTGCAATTTTTTGGTGTCTACGATACTTTCATTTACATTACAAAATAATTAATGATTTTTATCTACCTACATATTGACTGCTTAATTTGAAAACCGGCTAACTCCATTTGGATAAACTATTCAGGGAGGAGAAAAAATTAAATAATTTAGCTATCGAGCGGAATTTAACAATTCCAAAAATACACTTGGAAAAAAATATTTAAAAATAAGTAAATAAATTATTAAATTGAACACTAAAAAGCGGAGTTGTTCAATTTATTATATTCGAAATTATGCACCTGCAGTTGGCTGTTTTGTGTGATGGAAAATAACGCATTTATTTATAGGCTTTATTTGAATTAATCTGCAAGAACGGCAACTGTGATTTTGATTTCATTTTGCAATAAAGCACGTTTTATAATAATGCTCATACAAAATTTCAAACTCCTAAACATATAAATAAATGCGCTATCATTCTTCACACAAAACATCCAACTGCAGATATCAAATTGCCAATATCGTAAATAATAAAACTATTATGCTATTTATATATTTTTTCTTTGTATACAAAAGGGAAGCTGAAATGGTGTATTAATTTTATTTATAGTGCAGCTTATTTGTAAAAAAAAATATTTTCCTAGTGTATTTTTAGAATACTTGTTAAATTTTGCTCGATAGTTAAATTATTATGTTATTTTTCCTTCCTGAACAATTTACCCAAATAAAGTTAGCCAGCTTGCAGATTGAACAGTCGATATGTTGTTCATGTAAATCTAAACGAAAGTTCAGTTTCAGAAGCACCACTACAGAACCACAAGTTTGTCAAGTTTGGCGGAAGTACGTGACAGTGAAAATATATGTAACCAAGATAAGATGAGCAAGGAGAGGACTTTATTCAGCAGTGGATTGACCCAAGCTATTGCTGCTAATAATGGAATATAAACATTTTGTTTTATTTTACTTTTTACACCTCCTAAGTGTTTTCCAGAAAGAGTTAAGTTTGTAACAATGACAGTAATGAAATGCAAAACATTTTTTTTTACAGGTATTACGTTCTTTCATATTTCATCCACAGTATTCCAAGTATTGGTACGTGAACAGGTAGGTGTGAAATAGGGGATGTTATACGGGATGGTTTGTATAATACATTTTGGTTTGAGAGCCGTAAGATAAAACGTATTTAATCTTATCCCCAGTATCTCTCTTGATGCGACTAATATAGTGTAAGAAAGCCTCGCAGGTATAGCGAAGAGAAGACGGGGGTAAGAGATTGAAGTGGGGTAAGTCAAGATGAAAATATTTCTCCCACCGTCTGGAATGGGGAGGTCGGGATAGATTTATTGTTTATTGGAAAAACCGAAAAACACAAGATTAACTAGGGGATTCGTACTGCGCTCTACAGATTATATTCTCTCTGTACGTTATTTATATTATTATACACGGATTAAATACGAAATCGTATGTACAACACAATAAAATTATTGAAATTCAGATTGAAATTATTGTGTTACTTAGACCAGGGGTCGGCAGTTTGTGAAGTGAGAAGAGCCAAAATGTCAGGGAAACAGGATAACAAAGGTACCAAAGAGCCACATAGGTATATGTAATATACATATGTGTATGAATAAGGATTTTTAGGGAGGGGAAGTTCAAGATTGTTTATTAAAAAAATATTTAGAACGGCATCCATGCATCGCTTTGATAGCTTTAATATATCTGGCAAATAGCTATTTGAATACATGATTGCAAATTCTCATCCATTATTCTGCTTCTAAGTTTATTTTTTATTTGGTTCATAGATGAGAATGTTTGTTCGCACATATATGTAGAGACAAAGATTGTGAGAATACCAAAAGCTAGTTTTTTTAAACGCGACATATTATGTTTCAGGCAAACTATTCCATGTATCAAATATTATTGTTTTTATTATAAGCAGTTGTTTTATAGCTATCCACTTGTGCTGAGAAATCAAAACTACTCAATTATAAGGCTGCTTGATATGGGGTGAAATTGGCGTTTATGTCTGAAGAGCCGCAAACGTCTATGTAAAGAGCCGCTTCTGCCGACCCCTGACTTAGACGGTCAAAAAGTAACAATTTTATTAATACAATGAGACCGAATAGGTTGAGCAAGTGGCTGACATCCATTTCTCGTAAAAATAAATATCTGTTCCTACAAACCTCCACTCTGTGGAGGCCTATATTATGTTTTTATTAGGATCGGACATGGTCGCGGGAGAACCAGTGTATCTTAGCCGGCTCTCACATTTAAACTCGCCTCGTTTGCCACACATCCATAAATCAAACCTTCTAAGAACGTAGCTCCGGTGTTGCATATGAAGACCGCGCACATCTGCCTAGCGACAGTCGCGCCTAACTCTCGAAACATATATTATACATTTGGATGTGGTATAGGAATGACCAATTTGTAGGTGTGTCTATGCATTCAGGCGTCTTCGACTCCTAGCCCGAAACGCATGCGATTCGTTGATATAGATCCATCAGTATAAGTTGTCCGCCGAGCTAGGGCATCGCATGCTTTTGACATTATCTTTTAATACTTTTTTATACTGTAATGAGCTTAGTTCTAAATTCGAACACCGGACAATTTATTATAGTATTTCTATAGCAGCACTTTCAAACTAAAAAGTCGCATTCGATCAATCTGCGGAGCTCCATTTGGCAATGTGTGTTTTGTGAATAACAATGACGTCACATCAACGTATTCGACACGTTGCAGACGTATGCGAACGGCTTAAGTCAAAAAATAATACTTTTGTAAAAACGCAATTTAAGGTGTTGCATGCTAAAATTTATTGTACACATGATGGCTATTGTAATAATATTAATGATGAAATCATTTTGTATAAGCGAATGCTTCTAGATAGACATACAAATAATCATGATCTAAGTATTTAAAGTTTCACGTACTTACTTGCCATCGTAAAGTTTTGCCCGTCGAAAAGAAGAGAGTTAAGTCGGTGCAGACTTACCGTGAGAGAAAATAATATTACGGTAATTGGCGAAGGTTTTGCGGAGAAGCTCACTCTACGATGTACTCACCTGTAAGAAAGAAAATAAATCGTTAGGAAAAGTGTAGAAGCTTTTAACTTTGGAGCGTTAGCTTTGTTGTTTATTGGACAATGGTAATTAGTATGAAAAAAAAATTAAAAAGTTATAATGATCAAAACTCAAGAGCACGAAGTTCTTAAAAAGTAACGATTTTAAAGAATAAAACATGTAACTAATAGCCAGTATATCTTATTTTTCTTTTCCTTCTCGATTATACACTCAAGGCTGTGGATCGTGAACACTTATTAATTTGGCATTCTTTGAGCGACTAAGACTTTTCATCCTTCTCGATCTTCCACTTCTCGCTGGGCAGAATGAATGGTGCCCCCCCAGTCAGCTCTTTTACTTGGTCACTCACTTGGAGCATCAGTTAGTTGAAAAAACTGAGTTATGTTCGGGTGAGTATTTGTGGAATCAGATAACGAAATTGACATAAGCCACTCTCCTTTATATAAATAATTAATATTTTTCCTCCAATGAGATTAGAGGGTACTTGAATTGTTGGGGAATATCAAGGGAGGCATACAATTTTGGAAGTTATTTAAATTAGTATTGTTTTTAGATTTCATGTGTTTGTTTCCTTTCTTTGTTATTATACTATGTACATGTGTTTGTCTTTTATTGTTGTTTTATTATATTATAATAGTATGTGTGTTATCAACAACTATTAACGTGGATACCTATATATATTAATTTTATTCTTGTCACTGGAAAGACTTGGCAATATGATAAACATACACTTCTGTAACTATATAAGTTATACAAATTTTTTCCAGAAGAAATTATTCAGTTGGTAACAAAACTTGAAACAAAAAAATATTTATAAACTTATGTGTTGACTTACACAACTTTACACACTACGCCAGTGGCGAAGGGTGAAGGTAGGCTGTTAAGACCGTACATAAATAATGCACACTTAACTTTGTCTGTAAAACGTTTTTGTTTTCATTCAACTAAGACTATAATGTGTAAATAGTATTTGTTACTTTTTAAAATTCTATCATACCCTGCCTAATCCAAGCGGTAGTAGATAATAGTAAAAAAATATTCATTTATCTATGAAATATCTAAAATTATGCCATTAAACCATACACAATATTTTCAGATAATATATAGATAGAATAAGATAATATTTTTTATCGATTATTTTTTGGTGCAGGGCTTTGAATTAAAACAACTAACCAATACCATCATATAATATGTATTCTAAATGCAACGAAAAGAAATAAGTTTTACTGAAAAAGCGTGCACTATTTTTGTCAGATCGCCCATAGTATACATAAACTATTATATTTTGGTTTAGACAGGGTTTATTTGAATTATAAAAACTATCTAGCACCATCTGCAACTTGTATTCTTAGTCCAATGAAAACAAATAATAAGTATGACTGACAAAGTTTAATGTGCACTATTTATGTCGGATCTTAACAGCTTACCTCCATTCCTCGCCCTTGACACCTACACTAACCATTGATATTAATATATTATTAAAAAAACTCAATAAAGATGAAGGATTACTTAATTTTAATGTCATTAACTAGGTACTTACATCTCAACGGGTAGTTTTTTCAAAGTAATACAATATATTCTTTTTGCAAGAAGCAAGAATTCGATAGCTAATTTAAAAGAAATTAGTTCTTGAAGACTTACATAAAAAAAACATTATAGTCAATTAATTTATTACAACGATTTTATTAGCTCGTATTCTTGTGTGTCCGGTGGTTGGTTGTCCAGTACAAATCTTGCAATCGATTCATAAGTAACTTCCTGACTAGCTTGACATTTAAAACTTTTTAGAATATATCAGAACACGATGCCAATGCATTTTTTAATACTTTAGCCATCTTTAATCAGGATTGAATTCATTTTCAGTTAATTTTGTTTTGTATGGAAAGCTATTTCATAAAAATCCGTAAAAAGTAAAAGACTATTATTGGTGGCTAAGGGGGTGGTCCTAGCAACTAAATTATTAATATATAAGTGTGTTACTATGGAAATCAAAATGACATTTCAGTATTCTGTATTTGTTTGTTTTTTATTTACTTCATATCAAGTACAAGTTTGAGCATATTGAGCATAATAATTCAACAGAAAATTTAAAAACGTTGTATTTAAAAAGTTATTTTTATCTTGTAATTATTTATACTAGACTTAGTTAATTAACAACGTAAGAAGTAAATAATATTCTTAATAATACAATATTTATTTATGTTATAAGCTGAACGTAAATATTTATATTTATTTATTAAAAATAAACAGAATACGCAACAATAAATATAATCATTGTTATTTTATCTAAATAAATCATTAGATAGACTGACAAAAAATGTATTTTTTCATAACGAAAAAGATAAATAACACCATTTCCTAGAAGAGAGACGACAAAATTGATAAAATAACGTGTGGATTTTCCTGTCAATAGACGTGGGCGTTATGAGTTTTCTCGCAAAACAACTGGTTCTATAACTTTACTATATTTCGAAAATGGAGATTTTCAATAACAAATTAAACGCGTATGTTATATTTACATTATATTATATGCAACCAAAATTTTGAAATATGTGCACACATTTTAAGGAGACCTACCTATTCAAAATAATCGATTTTCTTTTTAAGGATTTAAAAATACTATGTACTTGATTTAACATGATTGTAAGTAAATATTTATATGCTTGATAAAATTATATTCGTACAGTTTCACTCCCGTTTATAGGGACAGTAGAATTTGTGTTTCTTCTAATTTAACTGTTATAATATGCTTGCTTGCGAAATCAAAAACCTTAACCCTTTTGAAATTAATTTTTTGACTGTTTTATTTTTTTGTTGAAAGTTTAGAATTATAATCATTTAAATAAATCAAGCATTTACAGTACCTATTACCAAAATAATACATCACCAAGGTATGTAACGATATGTTGTTCTAATTGTGTTTTGATTTAGGTAATTCAAGGCTTCGACTTGTTATTTTTTCTGTTTCGGTTTCCGTTCCGGTTCAAGTTAATTATATGTATATATATATATATATATATATCGGTTTTTGGTTCAGTTCCGGTTTGAAGCCCTGATTTAATTTGATAAAAAAACTTTTAAATTCATATTATTCAGCGCCATTTTGTATCCCGAATAGTACACGTGAACCCATAAATATTGTATTTAAACGGTACCCTATTTGCTCTTTGACATGTTGTACTCCTAAGCCCGTTTCGATATTTTATAATCAATATTTAACATCTATCGTACCTATATGCTGTAATGGTAAAAGTTTAATCAAATAAATACATTTTACGGTATAAATAATTATTGTAGATATATAATATTACTTAAGTGTTATTGGTATTTCGTTATTTTTAAACACACTAATGGTATCCTATTGACATCCCGCTTTACAGCTTTCTGTCTGTTCAGTCTAAAGTAGGAAACACAGGAAGTCTTAAGATGTTAATATCACATATATACCTACGTATTTAAAAGCCAAGTGGAAGCAGTTATTTAATGTACCACACATACCAATAATCTTTAAAAAATATGGCAAGACTATTAAACCTGGCAAAATTGTATATCCTATCTATACTAATATATTTTAATATAAAATGGTTTATGTACATACCTATGTGCACAAATAACTATATTACATTGATTAATTTCCTATCGATGTAAGATATTTTTCCATTGAAAGCGCTGAGGTACAGCATTTCAGGATTTGCACAGATATTTTCCAGTGTGGAAATGCAAGAGGATCAAGTGCATTGGGTATTGCAACCAGATGAATGCTGAATATATAGCGACGACGCAGCAAAACCTTCTACGCAATAAAAAATCAAACTCTAAAAGTTATCCTATGAATTTTATTACGTTAGCCGTTAGCACAATGTTTCAACTTAGTTTAGTTGTAAATAAATTGTTGTTAAAACTAAAAGACAGCGAAACACTGACATCCACTATATTAATTTTTGAGGATTAGGCCGGAACCGACTTCTGATGATCTACTGAACGTGAGTACTTAGATTAATTTTGTTGTTTTAAGAGTGGCGGTTGTATTAGCAGATTTCTCTTTTGTGATAAATGGATGTTAGCTACTTACTCAACCGAATAGGTCCATATTCAGGGTCCAAAAATACATTGTAAAACAACATGTGCTTTTTATTGACAAGCCTGGAATTCGAACCCGGAAACCACGACATTATAAGCAAACACGATATCAGCTCGAATATCATGAGTGTAGATTTAATATTGTGTAACAACAGTAAGATTTAGTTATAGGTGTCTGTCGAAATTAGATTAGCTTTAAAAATTGTGTATTATAAATGTTTAGGTCTATTATGGCAGCCCAATCATAAAGGTTAGTACCTGGAATCCTTGACATACCCCCCCCCCACATCTGAATATCCCGTCTTATTACAGTCCACGAAAAGGCGCAAGCAATAACTAAAGGCCTGCTAAATGTTTCGGTATGAACGTTATTTAATGTGGTAAACCTTAAAACAACTATAATTTTATCTGACAGGAACGATGATATTAAAACACTGGAACTTATATTATAGTTTTACCGTGTTTATTGAATGCACTTCCAATATAGTATTACATTACATTATGATTAGGAATTGCAATACCGGTATTCAATTATTAATTGATACCGAAATACCGGTTTCAAAAATCACAAATACCGGTACATATTTTCGGTATTAAGAAATCATATAAGTTATGTTTTTCGAAAATGAATTTAATGTCATTTTTTCATTACTTACTACTAATTCAAATGTAGTGTAAAAGTTTTATGCTGCCAAAACATATTGACTGAATCCAACTAAAGTTAAATAATACTCAAATAAAACCCTCCAAAAAATATTTATAGAAAAGAAAATTTTCGTGCAAATATTTCCAATAAATCTCCTGTAACACTATTAATCCAACATAATTGCAAATCCAACAAACGTTGAATTTGAGAGAAATTTTCCTGTACCCGGACTTATATTTGTAAAAATTAGCAGTTTTGAAATATTATGATCTATACATATTTATAAAAATAAACATAATAAATGTAGCTAGGTTGTTATACAATAGTGTTTTAAATAGATTTTAATAGTGATATTTATTAATAGGTAGCTCTTTTTTCTATAATATGTTTGGACGAATATTAATTATATTCGATAGATTTGAAGGAATGCAGTGGACCAACGATTTGATTTTGAATTGTGAAGTTTAAGACGTGATCCACATGTTTGTTCTTTTCCGCAAGAATTACTCTTTCACTCAACCAATTGTGATTTTTGTGGTTAGCAATGATGTTCGGGAATACTTTGTTGATGAGGTCGTCCTTCGCTGAGACGAAATTGCAAAAAATCAGCGGAAACTAAATCAATCCGTTCGATTCGTCGACAGTAACACGGCCGCTACCAATAGTCAGCAATTGCATGGAGACATTTTCGGCAGATGGATCGTTTAGCAATGCAACTCGCATGTTTGTCGTCAGCTGAAGTTTCTTCACATAGATACTTCTCAATCAACGAGACAGGTCGCATCATATCGGGATGCCTGCGACCGACCCTCGTTGATAAAATATACCCCATCATAGGCATAGCTCCTCCCGATATACGAAGAGAAGTAGCGGCGAATGTCGAAAGAAGGAAGCAGACGCATGATCCCAGACACCCACTCCATGGACATCAAGCAGAGACCTCAAGGCTCAAGTCCAGAAAAAGCTTCCTTAAAAGGACAACGGAAGTGGATTGCCTCCCAGAAGAGAGTTGTATCCAGAAATGGAAAGAAAGACTCTGCAATCCTTGGATAGAGCCAACAGAGGAACCCTCGTCGGGACACGAGCTTCCCTTCGATGTCTGGAAGGCACTGAACAGACTAAGAGTCGGTGTCACAAGGTGCAAGACAAACCTCAAGAAGTGGGGTGTCTTAACCGGTGAGGATGTCTCATGCGAGTGTGGGGAGGTGCAGGATGCGAAGCATATGTTGGTTTGCCCTCGAATTGGGATTGAGTGTGTTGAGGAGGACCTGTTGAAGGCCAATGACAGGGCGGTCTCCGCTGCAACGTTTTGGAAAGGAGCGGTGCGATCCCGGACACGATAAGTAAGTAAGTAAGTCTTCACATAGAGTCGATGATTTGAGGCAAGCGTTTATTTCATCGGCAGCGGTCGACCTAGGTATGACTGGCAGTGTTTGGCGGAAATCGTCAGATAGTAGAATCATTGCGCCTCCAAATCATCTTGAGTCATTGCACAGATCTTTCATAGTTTGATTGAGTGCTTCCAATGCGCGTTTGTGCGCCATTGTGCATTTATCCCAGGTGATGATTTTACTTGCTACCAAAACTTTGGCCATTGCTGAGTGTTTCGCAATGTTGAATGTGAATGTCGGTTTTTCAGTTGTTTGAAGGTTTAAGGTTAATTTCAACACTGAATGAGCCGTTCGGCATCCTTTTAGCAACGTGGCCGCTATCCCAGAAGAAGCGACAGCTACAACAATTTCGGATCTCAAACGAACAGTGGCCAAAATCAATGACATGAGAAATGTCTTCCCAGTTTCACCGGGCGCATCGAGGAAAAATAAGCCACCATTTCCATCATCAATTGCCTTCATTAAAGTATCGTACACTTTCTTCTGTTGGGGGTTCAACAGTGGTACATTTGTTCGAAGTGATTGGTTCAATGCATCTCGATCATATTCACGTTCACTTTCCAATTCTCGATTGAAAGCGTCGTTCATTCCACGATGTGGCGTTGGCATTCCTAACTTGACTAACAAACCGCCGCACACGAGGTAACACATGTTTTCGATCAAAAGCAAAGCCTGGTTATGTATCTTCTCATTCACATCGAGATCGGGATTCCCTAAACTGACACGAATTCGATGTAAAATGTCTTCTGACATGTCATCCTTGTACTTGTTCCACAGTTCAGGTGGATTCGATGGGAAGCATGTCGAAATAATGATTGCAAATAAATTTGATTGCAAATGTGCGTATCTGACTTGGAGATGCAGAAATAATTGCTTCAGCGATTGTCATGTCCCAATGAGTATCGTTTTCAAGCAAATTGAGCTGTTGACATGCAGCACGAAATGTTGGGCACACTACACCATCGGAACCAGCATACAACGCCATGTTCATTCTTGTCCGTGTTTTGTTTCTGTCATGTATCAGAGATGGCGTTGTATACGGATTTAATTTTTTGTGATTTTCTTACTTTTCCAATGCGCGAGGAAACTTCTCGAGGCCGAGACGAACAAAAAAAATTCATCGAAATTTTCCGATGTTTTAATAGTTATTCTGCTATTCGGGGCGGAGACAAATCCAACAAATTAAAGATCATAAAAATCGGTACAGCCGTTCTTGAGTTATAAATCGTGTAACTAACCCGACCGTGTTATATATATATATATATATACATAGATATAATTAAATATTAATTAATTATCTATAAAACTTCCCAGAGAATAATAATTATGACATAATATGAAATAAAATTAATGTCGAAAAAGACATAACCAAAACTAAATTCATATTGCGAAGCTTAGAAATGAAGACAAACAAAGGCATCAAAGGTAAAAAATGAACAGACTAACCTCAGAATTAATATGTGAAATATTTTAGATATGCTTCTTAAACATCTGAGTATCTAGTAATGGGAAAGATGCGAGAACACAATATTTGAAATTATGTATGTTAAAAAAATGTAACGTGGAAGGTTTTCCCAGTGGAAATGCTGAATATATTACTCCAGTTCGCCGCATTCATCGCTTTGTGCTCTAACCAGAAATGTATGGAAAGCCAGCTGACTGCGCGATAGGAAATCTTTTCAGAAAATCTACTGACGTTATCTGGAATCAGATAATAGAAGCTCGCTGAACAGATACGGACATGCATATTTCTTTTTACTATGTATTTAATTTAGTGACAAGGATGTTGACAATGTCTGAATTGTATATTATATTTACATAATATTAGTATGTTCACAATATGCAATCTACAACAGTACAAAATATTTATGATAATATTGTAGGTGTAGCCTTATATAGTATTAAACAGTTTTTAGTGTTTGGTGCATAAATAGTAGTCAACAATATTGAGTTGTATAAGATGCTATGTATTGTATGTATTTAACTCATTCAATAAAATTGTTCGTTGTATTTTAAAGTTTTTTTTATTTTCTTAATAATCATGTTGTGATAATTCTTTAAAATTGTTAGTTTCTCATCGTGTTAAAAACTAAACAAAAATATGAAAATTTAAAAGGTTTTTGTTTATAACTAGCATACGGAAATGTGTATTTCTCGTTTTAAGAATAACCTATTGCTATCATTATAAGAATGCGTTGATGAGACTTATAACTGATACATTATTGTGAAGGAGTTAACTTTAAATAAACAGGTAAATTCTGATGGATTTAAGTTTTGTACTATTACATTTGAGTAATTTTTTTGCGACCCGGGTTTCGCCTTTTGGCATCTTCAGGCACTATGCGCACTCACCAATGGTAAATACATACTGACAACGAAAATAGTTAAGTCTAACTTATTACAATAAAGTAGGTAACAACGTTATCACGTACCTGTTAAGTCAAGGATCACAATAAAAACATAACAAACAAATTATGAATAGTTGAAGTGTTTGTAAAAAAAACCCTACCTTATCACTAATAATACATTCAATAGGTGTAAAATCATAAAATGAAATAGTACACAACCTAAATCCATTAGAATTCAAATTCCATCAAGTACCATCGGTCGATAGTATTAATATTATAAGCAGGGAAAATTTATTTTTATAATTTGTCAAAGTTGACGCAATTTTACGATAAGTGAGATTCGGCAAACTTCCACTAGGCACATCCCCAATCTATAAGTTGCAGGCCATCGCGTGGGCCGCCGGACACAGTCAGATTTACCATGCCATCTCACGTGGTATTATTTTAAAGATTTTACAATGTAACGGTAACAGATTTAACACACGTATAGCCCCATACGTCATTATATGAGTATATTATGTACTCCGTTTACAGTATCACAGTTCACACGAATATGCTTAATGTGGTTAATCCATAGGGAGTACTCAATAGTTTGGGTGAACGATTAATAACCAGACCTCTGAATATTAAACCAAAACTGTAGATATATATTATGTTCCGATTAGGAATGAATATGGTTATTTTATTTTATTTTGTTATAATTTAGTTTTATATAATAGAGAGGGGTGTGAACTGATAGTTGGCTATCGCTGCTCTCCATATGCAATTTTCATTCATCTTATGCACGTCATGCAGGGTTTTCTTATTAAAATATTTTCAGCGTCAGTCATTTTACCCTTATTTTTCTAAATAAAGGTGACGCGGAAAATACATTTCAAATAAACGATATACAATATTTAAAAAATATATTTATTAAAAGTATGCAGTTGATCTATTTTAGCTTTTTTGCTAAGCTCAAAGAAAAATGCATAAAAAACGCAAGAATCAATCAAATTATAAAAGTTTCAAAGAAGTATGTGTCTTATTTTTATATACGGACATATATTATACAGATATATAATATAGTTGAGCAGCTCATTATTACGTATTCTATATAATATATGTCCGTTCCTTAAGCATAGAGACCAACGCAGTATTTTCGAGAACTCCTGTCAACCCAAACGGGATCCAAACCTTCACCCCGCAACTTTGAGCCTCCTTTATATTTTTATCAAGTATTAATAACCAGCATAATGAATGCCTGGCATGATATTTGATAAAGATTTGCTTTATCGCACAATTTGTCTTATCAATCTAAACGTCTGAAACGCAACGTTCTTTCTAAAGAATTTTGTTTTATATCGACTTTTCTTATCAAACTAAACATCTGACAATGCCATGTATACTATTAATAAAGTTTCTTTTATTCTTCTTCTTTCGACCATGTCCGATCCTGATAGGATCATATGGGCCTCCACAGAGTAGAGGTTTGTATTGACAGATTTGTGTTTTTTACGAGAGATGGATGTCAGCCACTTGCTCAACCTATAAAGTCCATACCCTGACACCCACAAATTGAATAACAATATGTGTATTTGCCAGACCCAGGATTCAAACCCACGGCATTATAGTCTAACGCTTAAGCCGCGCGTCCACCGTGGGCGAATTAAAATAGCTTTTCAACTCAGTATTATGTAAGATGCATCAACTGCATTAAATCATTGTATCAAATTAGACTGTTAACATTGTCATTAATAACCTGATCCGTGCCACAGACGAATTAACTAGCCAAAGCATGTATTATGTCGCGTCAGGCCACGGACGAATATATTCGCGGGCTTTTGTAAACGTCATAACTTCTGTATAAACATTCTTTGTATATTTTCTAAACAATATTTATCATTTAGAGTGAAAATATTCACGATAAACTTGATAAACATGTTGTGTTGCTAAGTTTTCACAAATATTTATTATTCCGTTCCTATTTCATATTATTGTTTAAAGGATTTATTTTATTCCGATAATACCTGGCCTACAAGTGTCTACCTAGTAAAAATTAGCTGGCAGTGATTATAATCTATTATATATGTATACTTCACTCTAATAAAGTCAGTTTAAAAATAAAAGGTGTTTATATGAAGTTCGTACTGCTGTTCCATAACACACCGCCTTGTGTGTGCGCCTGCACCCTGGATTTCCATTATGATGAAAAACGATGCTAACCTCTCGGAATAGCTTCGTAAAAATAAGACACATACTTCTTTGAAACTTTTATAATTTGATTGATTCTTGCGTTTTTTTATGCATTTTTCTTTGAGCTTAGCAAAAAAGCTTAAAAATATTTTTTCACACCTTAAGTAAAGTTCTGTGGAGGGAATTTCCCAAAGTGACAGCGCAAATTCGAGTCGTCTCTCAGGCGAAAGACTAAAATAATGTATGGGAAATAAGTTGAAATAGGTGGTGGCGTGGCGTGAACACGGAGTAGGATTTGAATACATGAATAGTGAATCAAAAGAATGGTGAATTGAAATCGGCGTTTGAATTTATCAAAACGTTTGTTACGTATTGAACATTTTCACGTGTGAGTACAAAAACTACGCATTTTTTCATTCGTGTACTACAAGAACTGTAGAAGTTAAAATAATCGGTGTGTGTACTTATGTACACGCGTTAGAAAATATACTTATTTGGCGCAACAAAACGAAATAAGCTTGTTACCTGAGTCTATTAATAATACAGTGGATTAGGTTGATAAAAACGTACGCGATTCATCCGTGTCTCATATGGCAAATGATAATTGCATTGAACCAAAACTCATCTTTGCCATACAGTAGTTATAATCGATTCAGAAATTCACATGATGAATAAATAAAAAATCAAATTTTAATATAGTTTTTGAATTAATTTCCAACTCAAGATTCACAAAATTTATTTACTAACTAATACTTACATAAATATAGCCTCAAATCTTGATACACAATCTTAACAATGAAAAATAAATATACACTCCAATATAAATAAAGTTTTATGAATATAAATTAACAGTGTAGAATGTTAGTCTCCATAAATTTGTTTAAAAACGTATATATTTATTATGACACAATATTGGTTATATTTACAACACGTGCTGTTTATTTGGTTGTATTGAACGATTAACTAAATGACACTATGCGCATGCGCATGTACCCTGGAGACCGAAATGAATATAATCATAATAATAAAGTATGTGTTACATCGGCGCGCGTAACTTCCGTCACACGCCAAACCTGTTACATCGGCGCGCGCAACATCACGTAACGTCACACGTTAAAAATACACTCTGATCGGTTTTCCCAAACGCGCCAAAAGAAGTATAACTTCAAAAATAAAACTGTAGAAACGGAATACGTATGAACGATTGGATGAATGAAATATACATCAAGTAGAAAATGTATACAATAGGTATAATATAGGTACTATAATAGATTAATTTGAGCTATTATGATTCGTTCATGAATACATTCAGTCCAGTCAGGATCAAAGTCTCGGTTCAATTGAACGTAGTTATACAATTATGTAAAGATTGAGTACCTATCACGTTAGCGAACGGTTGACCTTGAAGTTTTGCTTCTCTTTGTATGTCATCTAATTCTATCTAAGAGAAACATTGCTTTAGCAATATTTAATTCAAATGTTATATTTGCAAACATTTCCCATAAAAATCCACAAATATAGGCCGCACTACATAGAGGCCGCTATGCACCCATGATGGCCACCGCGTAACTTAAGTGTCGGCCTACAACGTCGTGGGTCCCAGGTTCGAATCCTGGGTCTGGCAAATACACATATTGTCTTTCAATTCTGTCTGAATCAGATTATAGACCTAATAGGTTGAGCAAGTGGCTGACATCCATTTCCAGTAAAAACAAAATTTATTAATACAAACCTCTACTCCAGGCGAGGGCAAACTTTTTGGATGGGGGGCCAAATTCAAGAATTCAAAATGAGCGGCGGGCCGCAAGTAAAATACTATTTTTAGATATACACTATTTATTATCACGAAAAATAAACATTACAAAAAAAATAATGAGAAGAATGAAACTGTTGTACATTTTTGAACATTTTTTTAAACTCAGGTGTTAAATTTGTAGATGATATTCTCAAAACTACTTGAAAATGGGCATCGGAGATATTTGATCGTAAAGAATTTTTATTGAGGTTCATGATCAAAAATGTTTTTTCACATAAATATAGGTTGATCCAAAACTAATGAACATTCTTCTTGCATAATCTTTAAGTTGGTCGAAATTGTCTGAATTAAGGGCACTGTAAAATTTGGAGATTTCTTCACGACGATGCAATTCTCTTAAATCAGTGTCACACTGCAGATCAATAATCTCAAGTTGTAGCTCTATCGGTACACTATCAATATCTATTGAAAATGGATCGCGTACTATTGCTAAACAAATTTTAATCTATTGTCAATATTTAAAAAAAATATATATAAAAAAGTTATTCGTAATCAGAAGTACTCGTACAATTAATGATGGCGGGCCGCAAAAAAAATACCCGGCGGGCCACATGCGGCCGGCGGGCCGCAGTTTGCCCCCTTCTGCTCTACTCCGTGGGGGCCCATATGATTCTATTAGGATCGGACATGGTCGGGATGCTCATATGGTCACTATTTATAAATATATCACCATAACAAAAATGTTATCATAAAATTCGTAAAATAGTACACACTTAACTTTGTCAGTCGTATTTATTTGTTTTCATTGAACTAAGAATACAATTTGTAGATGTTGCTGGTTAGTCTTTAAAATTCAATTAAACCCTGCCTACACCAAACTTTAATAGTTTAGGTATGCTATGGGCGATACGACAAAAATAGTGCGCGCTTTTTGATTCATACTTTTGTTGAATTAAGAATACATTACAGATGGAGATGGTTTTTTTTAAATTCGTTAAGTCCTATCTATACTAAACCTCAATAGATAAAAAATTTTCATTTATCTATAAAATATCTAAAATTTTGTATGGTTTAATATGACTTTTAGATATTTTAAAGACAAAAAAAAATCTGTGTGTGTTGTTGTGTGCGCGCGTTGGAAGTTATACTTCTTTGGCGTAACAACACAAAAACAAAACTTGTGATAAACTAGATTCTTTGACTAGCTCTTAATCATCTTGTTAAATTTAATTACACACTCAAGAAAAAGAACCGCTTATTAGAACGCCGTTGGTTTATTTCTATACACATTAACTTATATTACTAAATTATATAATAGTTTCTCGATGTTTTTAATTTTAAAGTACCAACTGTCACTGACATTTAATCGTTTGTTTACGTAAGGAATTGCAAACGACCAACAATAATAAATTCGCTGCCTAGACCACGGAATAATTCGGGGTTTTAGTGTCAGAAGGGTGTAACTACAAAATTGCTGTTTTCAATGTGAATATGCCACTATATTCAGTTTTTGCCGCTTTATATTATGTCAGAACGATGTATCTCTATCTTTAAAGCCTACAAAGTTAGGCGTCAGGGTTAACTAGGGGTAACTACAATTCTTTCAAAATAATTAGTGTCATAATGATTTAACACCTCTTACATCGTTGTGTCACTAAATAACATATACTATGCAATATGGATATCGGGCGATACACCCTTCTGACACTAATCGATATTAACATGTTGCATTATCGTTAATTCTAAACTATAATATTATACTGTATAATCGTCACGATTGCAGTATCATACTGTGGCGTAAAGGTAGTGCGTTCAGCTGATAACCGAACAATCGGCAGTTCGAATCGTGGTGTGAAAAAATAAATTATGTGTTACATGTCACACGCCAAAAATACACCCTGATCTGATTTCCCAAGCGCACCAAAATAAGTATAACTTCAAAAATATTTTTTGTCTATTTACTACGGTCTTAGACTGGGCTGGGTATATTGGATTTTAACAAATAACAGACTCTATCTATACATTGTAGTTTTAATTTATGAAAACAAATATGTACGATTAACTGAGAAAGTTTAGTGTGCACTATTTACAACGGATCTTAATACCCCAGTTTCACCCTTTGGCACTGCTATATCTGATTTTTTTTTTATAAAAAAAATCAATCTTATAGTAAATATATATTTAGAATTCTGTTGTCGCTTGCATCGATTGAAATTTTAAACATTGATAATGAATGTATACATAAGAAGATAATGACAGAATAATTTGAAGCATTCATGGGATAGCGAATATAAAATTGAGCCTCTAATTTATTTCACATCGCAATGCAGGCTTCAGTGGTTATTCTCTATGGTCGATGTTAACAGTGGCGTAAAAATATTTAAGAAAAAAAAATACTTAGTACGTAGTGTAAAAAAAGGTGAGAAAGGCCAGACCATTAATCAAAGTGTGAGGCGGGCGGCGAAGCCTTAAAGTGCGAATAACTACGCAAGAATAACATTTTCCGAGAAAATGAATAATCTCGCGGGTTGCCACAGAGTTACTCACTATGACAAAATTATATTCAATTTCTAGAATGCGGAGGAAAATGTTCATTTAGCTTCCGACCGGAAACTTATTGAATTGGTTTGTTGGCAATAAGTTGTAGATGTAAAGTTGTTCTACAGCTTTTTTTAATTTTATTAATTAATTGTATTTTTGTTTAAATCACTTCGATAATAAATATTTTGACAAATACATTTTCGACACCTCTTACGTATAACGATGGAACTGCAAAATAGTAACTTTTCAGTTGAGTTATTTTAATTTTGCGATTGTCACCATAATGTTATTTTAAATGCTGATTGCCCGACCGTTTATATCAGGTCTGGGTAAACTTTTTGGATGAAGGGCTACATTATGTGTATTAAATAGACGACGGGTCGCAAGTAAAACACTATTTTTAGACATACATTATTTATTATCATAAAAAAGGAATTTTAACATAAAAAAGATAAATTTAATGATTCTCTAATAGCCAATAACTTGATGAGAAGAACGAAACTGTTTTAAAATTTTCAACATAGTTTAATTTCAGGTGCTAATTTTGTAGTTGAGATTCTTAAAACTGCTTGTAAATATTCATCAGTGATGCTTGATCGTAAAGAGTTTTTTTTATTGATATTCATGATTGAAAATGTTTGTTCACATATGTAGGTTAATCCAAAAGTATTGTATTTTACATTTTCTAGCATACTCTTTAAGTTGTTCGAATTCGTTCGATTTAAGAATGTTGTAAAATTTGTAGATTTCTTTTCGTCGATGCAATTCATATATTATATTCAAATTTTATTTTTAAAAAGGCGTTGAAACGTAGAAAAAAGTAAACTTTTTTCAGCTCGCGGGCCTCAAAGAAATACTTGGCGGGCCCGTAGTTTGTCCAAACCTTATTTATATCTTCAAAATAAAATAAAAATTTGGTTTTATAAAAAGTGTACATATACATTAAAATTGTTTAATAAAAGGCAATTACTTAAGTCAAAATAGTCAAAACTTCAGTTTCGATCTTTTATGTATTAGATGTCGAAATATTTTAAATTAAATTACGTTAAACCATTTTCAAATTAATTAAAAAAGTCGATATGATCAAAAAATACGAATTTTTCTTTCGATATAATAATTGAGTTTGTGAGCAAACGCGACAGTGCTTTGGAACACCTGGGACTTACAATTATTAGGTAGGTAGTAAACTTTGACCTAATCAGGTACATATTCCTTAATTGGTAGGATCCGATTGATATAGGGTCGAGACCCACGTTAATTTTCATCACCCCAAAATATTTTATAAAGTGTAAGGGGTATTTACAGATATAATATGTGTGCATCTAACCATTCTAAATTCAAAACCCATCATTTTGAAACCCACACATTTTATATTATAGGATTTAAAGGAAAAGAATACCTATCACATATTCTGTCAATTACATAATTACATACAAACTACGTTTATGTCAATTTATTCTCTAGTATCAGAAACTGTCATTATAAGACGTATTTTTGTTTATTGATTGCTATGAATTTTAAAACCTATTAATTGGAACAACTTGGGTACCCTGAGAATTTTTTAAATGTATTTTCTTTGTCAACTTATGATGAATTTTCATTCAGATTTTAGAGCTCATTTAGATCAAAGAATTACTGATTCAAAGAATCACTGATTCAAAGAAATTCAAATACAGTATAGCAGCATTATACTGTATATTATTTATAATAATAAAATTAAACTTGAAATTTCCACTATACCAATTTTATTTTTCATTAACAAAATATAGCAAATAGCCAATCTCACACCACATTGCATTTGCTCTCGTAGAAAGTTGCTTCGGGCAGCTAGTAATTTATTTTAATTATTAAAATATCGTAATATATAAATTATAAGTCAAAAATCAATAAGTAGGTAGCTAGGTACATTCTATATCCAGATTGTTGAGAGTTGTTTTTCTCTCTTGTAATATTAATGCCCTCGTATTAAAATATTATATGGAAACACTGCAGTGGTGAGGGGTGGAGGTAGGCTGTTAAGATTCGACATAAATAATGCACACTAAACTTTTTCAGTCATACTTATGTGTTTTCATTGTACTAAGAATACAATTTTCAGATCGTACCGATTAGTTTTTAAAATTAAATTGAACCCTGTTTCAACCAAACCATAATAATATTATAGGTATACTATGGACGATCCGATAAAATAGTGCACAGCTCTTCAGTCATACTTATTTGTTTTCGTTGAAGTAAGAATACATAATATTGCAGATTGTTAGTTAGTTTTTTTTTTAATTCATTAAGCCATGCACTTAACCATAATCGATAGAAGATAAACGAATATTTTTTTACTATTATCTACTATGGTTTGGACTAGAGTTTAATTGAATTTAAAAAACAAACATACAATATCTACACATTGTAGAATTAGTTCAATGAAAACAAATACGTTTGACTGAGAAAGCTTAGTGTGTACTATTTATGTAGGATCTTAACAGCCTACCTTCACCCTTTTGCCACTGAAAATTTATTATAATTATTAAAATATTATAATATATAATAATATACATTAAACTAAGTAGGTAGGTTCATAAATTATAACTCAATAATCAATAAGTAGTTAGGTAGGTAGGTACATAGTATGCCTGATTTACTTAGGCAATATTAGTGAAGTTGTTTTTTCTCTATCAATGCCCTCGTATTAAAATATTACATATGTGGAAACAGTTGTATTTTTTTAAATTCATGCATTTAAAAAAATTGTAAATACAGTGTTTAAAATTGAACACATAAAATGCCATTTACTGGAATAGTTAGTTATTATTAGGGCATGACAGTATTTTGGGCGAGTGCCAATTTCCATTCAATCTCTGACAGTAAGTGATGAAATATCTACGTAGATGCCACATGAATGATTCACATTCTCTTCATTTTTAAAGTCTTTCAAGTTTACTTACGAATTAAAATAATGTGCATGAATCAGTCTCTTAAAATATATAGTTAAAAAAATAGACAGGAAGTAGATTTCAAATTTTAGCGTAGGTTTATCATGAAGACGAAAATAACAGTCCGCATTTACAGAAGAATTTAAACACGTAGAAAAAAATCATATATTCATTAGGGATGTCAAACACCTTCGATAGTTTTATTTCAATATGATATCCATACATCCGGAATAATATAATGCCATTGTAAATAGTCATACCTACCAATGCCTGATATACTTTGCTAAGCAATTGAGTAGGTTAAACGCAAAGAAGCTTCTCTCCATCACTTACGCATAGAGTTGGGAATTTCCCGAGAAAATCTCAATCTCGAGATTCGGGATTTCGCGAAATGATGAAATTTTGAATTCTCGAGATTCGGGATTTCCAAAAAAGAATTCTCGAGAATTCTCGAGATATAGGGAAATTTAAAAAAAAACCTGTAAAAATCCTAAAATCAGCGTAAAAACAGACAAATTCAAAAAAAACTATGTTTTTTTTATTTATGTAAGAAGACAAATAAAATAGAAGTAGGAAAACAAAAATAATTGAAAACATTACTTATTAAAATAGAATTTAAAAAAACACTGTCAATCGCTGCGTCTGACAATCGCGTACGCTTTTGAGACATAAATTCCCTGATGTTGCAAACATAGCACTCATTTTGAGTCGACGTTGGCTTAATTGTGTTGGATGACTCGAAAGTCTTTAAACGTTTTGTGTTTCTGTCCACTTTTTTCATATAGAAAATCATTTTTTTTCAATTAATATTTGATAATAAAGAAATCCCGAATCCCGAGAAAAGATTCTCGAGATCCGAGATTTCCCGAAATGTTAAAAATTTCAATTCTCGAGATTCGGGATAGAAAATCTCGAAAATTTCTTGAGAATTCCCGAAACCCAACTCTACTTACACATTGAGATATACTCATATATATATATATAATGACACAATTTTGAGAGGGTTTCATGTATTATACTATAAGTTTTATTTTATATTGTATTAAAAGAGTCTACTAAGATAATTTGACCACTGTTTAAATTAAAAATAGGTAGTTATCTGGTCTGATTTGTACATTTCAAAGAATGACTGTTATTTATTTTATAAAATGGAAATAAGCCCTATTGCTTTTAACCTATTTAATTATATAGCGCATATTTTGCATCATTTGCATTGTCATTGCCAATAACTGAATAGGCAAATGATTATATTATTATATTAATACTATCAACCGAAGGAATATCGACTTGATGGAATTTGAATTTAAATTCTAATGGATTTAAGTTTTGTACAATTACTACCACTACTACAGTAGTGTTTGTTTGCCTTTTGGTTAGTATACACAGCGCCTGAAGATGCCGAAAGGCGAAACCAGGATCGCAAAAAAAGACTTAAATGGAGTGGTAAAAAACTTAAATCCATTAGAAGTATGTATATATTATATTATTAGTGTACCTACGCAGAGCTACTATGACTTTGCTCGCTCGCTTCAGTTTTCTTTTTAGTTATAAATTTTATTTTTGCAGTTATTTTGAGACCCAAATCTTTCATTCAACCCATCAAATACTGAAGTAGATTCAGTGGGTTTTACATAATTTCATGTATAATACGAAAATATAATACATATTTATAGATTAAGTAGCTTTAGTAAGCTAGGCTGTATATTATACAATACAATATATAAAAGCTAACTGTCAAAACATGTGTGTATTAAAAGTATGTGGGCAGTTATATTATATTTGAGGTTTTCATAAAGGTTACTAAGCCATACATTATATTATACGAATAAAAGGAATGGGTTTGGCAGCCTTCACGTCAGTCAATTCGACCGTGAAAGACCTTTTGTTGAAGTAGACGTATCAAAAACATCGCAAGACGAATGATCTACCATCAATTTTTACAAATAGTTTATTGAATCTGACTTGCATCGATTGCTGTTATAATAATTATCATTAACAAAGCTTAATGCCCTAGGTTGGATTCTGGATCTATTTTTACTATCTCCACATAAATCCATAAAAGCTCACAAATAAGATAACACTTAAAAAATTAAGTCAACTCCATAACATTCTAAATAATTTATCGTAAGAATATAAATTTACAATAATTAAAATAATACATTATATTATTATGTAGTATTAATTTTATATGATTTAATAATAATTAGGACCGGTTTAATTAACTTCAATACCACATTATTAACTAATATAATATATACACAATCGTACAGTTACGTATACAAAAATTACAAAAATAATTGTACAATATTCTAAGAACTCATCTGTTCAAAAAAGAGTCAATTATATTTACTTACATTTTTAGAAAATATCATCAAATCATCGTAATTAAGCAGGATCCCCGTAGTTTAATTGGTAAAACACATTGGCGCGAATCCAGTAGTTACAGGTACAAGTCCCGTTGGTCGTCGTATTTTGTACATAAAATACTTTTTTTAAAAGGTACTTATATATATATATATATATATATATATATATATATATATATATATAATATATATCTGAGATGTATTTAAATTATATATATTCAATATATAGAATGTTACATTCTCAAATCTTGTGAATTATTCGTTGAATAAAAGAAATAATTTATGATAATGTTAATTAAAACAATGAATTTACAAAAATTAACAGTTAACACCATAAGCGTCATTACGGTCTTTATTGAGAAACATATCGTCACCTCAATACTACAACTAGATAACTTGATTTTCACTGTTTTTGAGGTAGCTATTGAATATGATTCTACATTTCATTCTCTACAAAATGTTAAGTCAGATGTTAATAGGAACTGAATTAATTTTGTTTTTGAAAATTTAAAAAAAAATATGGATTAAATAGATAAAATAATATATCTACAATATTTTTCAAACAATTGAACGTTATTTAATTGTTCCCAATTAGAGAAGAATTTCCATTTTTATTTTAAATAATAATAATTATAGCCTAGATGTATGTTACATAATGAAGTAAAGTTTAAATTTAATTTTCCTAACAATGACCAAATCATAGTTATCTAGTTGTAGTCTTGAGGTGATGATATTATATAGAATGTTACAATCTCAAATCTTGTGAATTATTCATTGAATAAAAGAAATACATTGAAAAAAGAAAGAAAAAATTAGCAGTTAACACCATAAACGTCATGAAAGTCTTTATTGAGAAACATATTTTGATGAAATGAAAGTTTTTGTTATATTATGATAATAGAGAGTGGTTAACTTCTGAGCTTTGGTGAAACGTCATACAAAAAATGGATTTAATACATCATTAATCTACCCTCCAAACATTTCATCTTTTACACCGTTTGATATCAGACACCATTCAGTTTGTTATGCGAACATCTCCGCCAAAATTTTATTGTGAAAATCTATCAACCATTGAACAGCGTAAGACCTCGCATGATTTATGTACGAGGCGCGCTAACTGAGTTCATTTTCGATTCAATAAAGTGTCAGCTATTGTGGTGGGATTCGTGAAAATTTCACACGCCGAAAGTTCTGGAAAATATGCTAGAAAAACTGTACGCAATTCGCTGATATTTTTTCCAACTAAATATAACAGTAGAAGTGGTTTTCATACAGTTGATTTATGTAATGTTTTTCTTTCGAAATTAGTATTCAATAGTACGCAATACCGAGTAATATTAAAGAGTTGTCATTTATCAGAAACATACCTATAAAATTATATACGTCGGTATGAAAATGGGGGTATTATCCAATGTTAAGAATAAAATATTTATAATAATATGTTTAATAATGTCGTTCGTTTGTTCAACGCGTGCGTGCTAACTGTGGTCCTGTATGGCTGTGAGACATGGCATCTTACTTAGATCAAAGGCTTGCTTTTAGGGGTACATTGGTACGACTGCGTTACAAACACCCAAGTTCGTGACGTTCACGAAGAGACATTTTACGTGGCTGGGACATGTGTTACGGATGCCGCCAAAGAGTGCGACACTCCGTACCCTTGTGGCACAGCCTCAAGGGAGCTATAAAAGTGATGTGTGTATGGGAGGTGCAAGAGTTGGCATTGGATCAAGGTAAGTAGTGGGAACTTGTGCTTGCCCTATGCCCCAATGAAGAGAATATGTTTAAATATTAATTATTTTTAGTTTTCTACTATTTAACTTGAGTAATTTTTAGCAACCCGGGTTTCGCCTTTCGGCATATTCGGCACACTCACCAATGTAAAATTTACAATGCCAAAATAATATATAGTTCATTCTCGCATACCTATATGAGAACCTTTTTATCAAAACTGCCTAACTCCACGAACCAAATTGTTTAAAAAAAAAAACTGCTGTGGGTTTAATAAATATAAAAAATACATATTGATTTGTAATGTGGAAGCAGCGTTAAAAAGATAATTATTTAGAAATTAAAAATGCACTTAGATACGTTTTGAAACTCAATATGTATTGTGTATAAGAGTGTGTCATGTGAATTTAATTTGTTTTGAAAATAAATATTTTAGTATCCTGCATACAATGGTCCTAGTTAAATGAAAAAATAAAACAGCCCGTTTTTGTTTCTGATGTCATTAGTTATGTGAATTATGCAAAATTTAACCATTTTTAACTTGAGGAGGTTTAGAAACTAAATACGATTTTGAACATGCGATATATCTGTATTTAGAGCGGTTACAAAAGTGTTAGTTTAGGTTAAAAAAAATGTTTTCGCGTAAATATTGTAATAGAGAACAGTTTGACATCAAAATTTGAATAAAAGTAAAAATGGTCGTTAGGTCGGTGATACAAATATGCTCATATATCAAATTAAGACATAATTTGGAAAAACCTTCAAGCTTTATTCAAAGTTTTTACTAATATATAATATGTTTCTGAGGTTTTTCTTTCAAATTATGTACATTAAATAAAGAATGTTATATTGTGAATAAAATGCTTGTACACATTTAGCAGGATTTTATATAAATAAAACTTTTATAGCGGATTCGATCTTGAAAACCCTAAAGCGAATGGCAAGTACACAGCTAATCATTAAATTGAAACTCGCAATGTACACATTTACTCCACTCCATACCGGCTGAGAGGAAAAACTCTGAAAAACTTTTCCAATCTGTTCACATTTGTTTTACCGCTGGAATAATAAAACGACTACTTATTTTCTTACCAGCAACCAATATTACTTTTAAATAAATAGGATAGTTTTTACTATACTTAAAATAGTACGTTTTTATTTTATTCAAAGGTATTAATATTAAGTAGGTACTCATATATGTGATATATATTTCAGAACAAAAAAAATGTAAATTCCAGATGGTTTTATTTTAAAAAATATATATATAAATGTAGTCGATAAACTTTATTATTAAAAACAAAAACATCATAGACATAAAAGCCAAATTTATGATGCGATAAATGACCGTTTTCTTTTCTTTCATCCAGGTGCTACAACCCTATGTGGGTCTTACCTCCTCATCTCCACGTTGACTTTAATGGATCAGAAGATATTGCACAGCACGCTTCACTCAAAAAAGCTCAACACTCTTTCCATGTTTCTGATCATGCATCAGGTTTCCGAGACAAAACAATCGGTCTTTTAAGTGTTTTGTACAAATTTTGATACAATGCCTTGGAACGTCTTAGCCTTCTCCAACGCCTGCCTCCATCCAAGTTTGTCAAAGCCTGTGTCTATCCGGTTTAGGAGTCAAAATGCCTATAAATCTATGTCGACACTATCCCTCCTTCAGTTTTTGTTTGCCTTCCTGCTTCCTGAATGTAAGTTCCTTTGTTAAATTCGTCCATCTTGTGTACGTCTTAGCGTACAGCTCGTAATTGTAATAATACCACTCTAAGGTCGTACTTCAACTGATGTAGGGCCCAAAGACTCGGGAGAATAGTAAAGGATACCATTTTCGTGTGATAAAATGTTGTTGAAATGAAAAAAAACTAGTACCTACCATAAGAGAAAGTAGAAAAATGTTTTTTTTAAGTAAAATTATATTATGAAAATCTACTATCACTTGCGTTTCTTTTTTAGGTCTTTCCAGAAAAACTTTTCCATCAAATTTCCCATCAAGATGATAGGGCACATCGCAGTTTATAGCAAACAAAAAACTTTCAATGTCCTTTAGGAAAATTTAAAAGGAAATGCAATTTCCTCTTAAAAACCACTTGTGAACACTAGCCGCTCGGGAATTAGATTTTTTGGCTTTTCCTCGCTTTTCCGGAAAATTGCTTTCCCACTGGGTATTTAGATTATGCATTTTGGAATAGTGCAACGAGCGCGTTCGCAAAAGTGATATATTAATGGATTTTCACCGACTACTTCTGCTAAATATACAATGAATAATATTATTTTATAAAACACTCTATTATTGTAGGTACGTTAATTAAAAATCATAAACTTTTATGATACATTTTGGTTAACGTTTACTGATTTCTGTGGCTTTAATAAATAAACTGAAGGTGTTTGATTAATTTAAAATGATTAAATTAATAAAACATTAAAGACTTCTACTACCCATATAATTTATTTGGGCCAATTATGGCGGCCCTAATACAATATCTTACAATGTCTTACCCACCTTACACCATTATCCTTGCCAACTATTAATAATCAGTCACTCTTCAACCGTGTGAGTGTACACACATGTAACCTGTAAAACATCAATCTCCGCGCACAGGGTGACTCAATAAACAGTGATCGCGCGAGAGTGGTAGTGCTAGTGAGTGACAACTAGACCAGGGAACCAGCTTAATCATAATTAAAGATCAGTGCCTGGCATCCTTGGTATAATCCCACCACCATCATCCGAATCATCCCCGTCTTACTACAGTCCACTGAAGAGTACCGCCTAATTTATTAGCATATTAAAAGAGCGTAAACATAATTTTTTTGTGAGTAATTATAGAATTGCCCAAGTATTTAAAAATCTTAAGTGTTTGATATTACAATGTAATAATTGTATCATTTAAATTGTTTAAAAACATAAAAAGTCATCTAGGTACCGATGTAATAACATATTTACATCTTTAGCGTTAATTCTAAATAACTACCTATTAGAGAGTCGGCTCAATCTACTACACTGAACTTTTGGGGTACCTATCTAGTTAACAGTGGCGAATACTCCATACTAGGCGATTATTTAAAGCCTACCTTCTTAAGAAAAATATTTTTTAATTGCATATTGACATATTTATATACTTAATCACTTCATTATTTCATTGTATATAAAAATAATTTATTTTGCCAACGAGAGATGTCGTATATGTAGGAATGTATTACAATATTACACAGTTTACAAAACAACTGCAAAGGTATTAAAAAATATGCCACAGCGCGCCGTAAATAAATAATAAACGCCGCGACGTCTCGACGTAAGTAAATCTTCGATTATGTGTGAAATAATTCTGAATTTTTTTCGTATGGACTTTACGAAGTCTCGTAACCCCAGCAAGTCTGCTGATTTGTACAAAATAAGGTAAGCTCCTATCGTAGAGCCTAAAACATTGGCGCATAATAATTTTGTCACGAATGCGCACTTTGTCCAAAATCATTAAAAATTAGATAATTAAAAAAATAATTTCAACGGCGTTTAATCGAATATTAATAAATAAGTAAACACAGATTGTTTTTATAAATACAAATAAATTTTATCTAATGATTTTTTATGGGTATACATGTTTTGAAAAATACGTAATTTAAACACATCGCTCATTTTTATGTCGTCAATGAGTTTTTGAAGTTTCATTGAATTAGTGTGTCGTTGTCATTTACCAGCGTGTACCTATTCATTAGTAGTAAATATCGTACTATTCTCGTAAGTATACCTGACAAGTGTGCTCTTTTTATCAGATCTCCACAGCCTACCTCTTTCCAAAAGTCACCCTTCGCCACTGCTAGTTAGTATTCTAATAAAATTCATGGAAAAATTCTTATCCATAAATTAAGGCGTTAATGCAATTGCGAACAATGACTGGAATTTTAACACACCCTAAGAGTGGTCTGTATTGTATAGGGGCTTTGCCCCCTGAAAACGTCCACCATTTAAATAAATACCCACCGGCTTCAAATGCCGTACATCATAACTCCTACAAAGCCTTCGAACTGAAACCTTTTTAATCCTAAAAAAGCCGTCACGACTGTTCACAGGAACATACAACAATAGTATGAAGGCTTCATTTAACCATAAAGACAATGGCATAAGGTTTAAATATAGATTTTATATAATATTATTATTCAAAAATACATTGTTTGAAAAAATAAATCCTGACGCTTCATATCGATATGCTAGTGGGCAGATGTTGTAAGTCGATAAAATCAAATATATAACTGTGTTATTTGAATAAGAAGATGTATTTTGAGATACCTTCTTTAGACGTACTATATTTTCACAATGTAAAGGTAGGTATAATGCAGAAAAAAATCAATGAAAGTAAAAAGTATTTATGAATGGAGTAAACTTTGTTAAACATATATTATATTATTTAAAACAGTTAAGAAACATTAAAAAGTAAATCACGAACACACGAAAAAGGTTAATAGTTTAGTTTAAAAATGTAAGCCAATATGTTAATATTAAAATTTGAGAGATCTTGATACTATCTATGAAATGAAGTTAGTGCCTATTTTTAATACATTGATTCAAAGTTAGAAAATATGGTAGTTAATATGAATGAAATCAATTGAACTAACACCTCAGTTACATATTGCTATAAAAATCGGCCTGATTACCTCGTTAGGTTAGCAATAGTATAGTAACTAGCAAGTACAGCAATAGGTTTGCAATGTTTATGAATAAATATGAATGAATAAAACTTGCATTGACCAGAATTTAATGAATGCAAGTTTCAGTCTCACTCTGTGCCAACGTTTTTTTTAAACTGTTTTTTTCCCAATTGATATATTTTTGAGATCTTCCAATTAATGATATTTTATAATAAATTGAATTTTAATTAAAAACAACAGATGTACTAAGGCCGGGAAATAAATAATGACTGTTTTTCAATGAAGAGCATGAAAAATTTGCATTTTCTTATATTCGAGTCTTTAAGCATCATGTATGAAATACTGTAGTACATGTGGACGTAATATATCGTATTAGTAAAGTAACTTTAAAGAATGATTTAATATTGAAAATGTTTGAGAATTGAGAGCATAAGTCGTGAAGATACACTGAAAATTGTTGCCAAAAGGCTTCAAGAGAAGAAGAACTATCGTGGAATAAATCTATCAATGTTAAAATATAAAATTTATACAAAAATATCCATAAATCAAAATGTCACTTACATTATTTCTAGTACAAGGTTTCAAATAAAATTCTGCGATATAACCTATTATTTCATTTTTATTTCACATTCAAAATGGCTTAACCCTGATCATTAATTAGACGGCTTTTGTGCGATATGAGTTTTATAAGTATTATTAAGATTTATCAGTTTTCATATCGAAAATTATTAAAAATATGATTAATTACTAATCAAATTATGGGACTCAGTTTATCAACTCCGGAATTATAACGTAGAAAAAACGCTATGATGGACAGGCATTCAAATTTAATTTTTGTAATAAATTATCTGACGATAATATTATATGAGACTCTATATTGGTATATTAATCCTCATACTAATAACATAAACCTAGTTTTAAATACAGTATTTGATTTATTAAGTTTATCGTGTTTAATACATGTAAGAAACTGTAATAACATTTTCTTCATGTGAAACACTATATGAAAATGAATTATAAAACAAACTAGTCTTTAAAAAACCTTATTGATTAGGACTTTACTTAGGACTATATTTTACACTATTAATCATAGACTATAATAATTATAATATATGGATAAAAATAATTACAAGATAAAAAGAACTTTTTATACACAAGTTCTGTTGAATCTTTTATACTTCACTTGACTAGCTTAAACGATCAAAAAAAATGTACTTGATAGAAATAATACTGAAATGTCACATTGATTTCCATAGTAACGCACGTATATATAATTAATTTAGTTGCTAGCACCTAGCAACCAATAATGGTGCCGAAATAACTTTTCATACAAAACAGAATTAACTGAAAAAGAATTGAATTCTACTGAAAGATGGCTAAAAGTATTAAAATAATGGATTGGCATCGTGTTCTGATATATTTTAAAAGTTTCAAATGTCTAGCTAGTCGGGAAGTTAGTTCAAAATCGATTGCAAGATTTGTACCGGACAAAGAACCACCGGACAAATAAGAATACGAGCTAAGAAAAACGTTGTAATAAAGAGTTAATAAAAAAAGGTTTGCATATTACTATGGTGGAAGTAGTAGGTGAAACTTATCTTATCAGGCTTTTTACAATAATTTATTGATTCATTCACAAAACACACACATAAATAAAACGTTTGAATTTTGCCATTACTACATAGTGGTTCAAAAAAATGGTACAAGTAATATATTAAAAATAACAGCGACCGAATAATATAATTAATTATTTATTTTATTCAACGACTAAGACACAGGATTTGGGAATGTAATATTCTAATATATTGAACATACATAATTTATAAACATGTCATCCATATACACACTAGAAAAAAGCCAACATTATAATGTAATTCGATGAGCATTTCATGTAACAACTACTAGTTAAAATCGTTGTAATTAAGTTTGATCCCCGTAGCTTAATTGGAAAATCACACTGGCGCAAATCCAGCGGATACAAGTCTCGTCGAGTGTCGTATTTTTTCTACAAAAAGATTTTTTCTAGTGTGTATATGCATGGGATGTTTTCAAAATATGTATGTACCTAATAAATGTTCATTTTATATTAAATATAATATAAATCTTTAAAAAGTAGTCTTTGTTCGTTGTCAAAAATAATCGACAGAATTAAAAACAATTTCACAACAATGTGTAAAAATATAATTTATAACATATAATATAATGATCAATCAATATACATAACACGTAGGTACCTAATGCATTTTAAAAAAATCCTAGTCTTGAATTAAAAATGCAGTAAATTTTCTCCGACATTACAAAAACATTTATTTTTTACGATGGCAATTAAAGATTTGCGCCGAAAAATCTATTCACTGTTTCAAAGAAAAAAATGTTTTAGCATAAACCAAATGGATAACAAGCTGTCTGAATGGCTTAAAGATCAGTTTTATTATTGATATTCAACATTTTACAGAGACACATTACGATTTCTTCGAAATGTTTTATGAGAAATGATCAGAATTTATTTATAGGCATAAGTATTTCAACTTTTTTCAGATTGAATCGTTGCTATCAGACTTTGTATAATACATTTACTCCAGAGTTATCACCTACTTACTATACATAACAAGTCTTATTGTGGGTGCTTACAATTTCTTAAAGAAGATTTTTTTTAAAAGTTATTAAAATAATTTTATTTGCTGTCAATTATTATTAAATACGTAATATAAATATGAATTGGCAAGTTTTGAGATACAATTTAAGACTGATTATCATGACCATGGCCCCCACAAGGGAGGGGCTGACAGGGCTCTAGCCTAGGTGCCCGGGCACAGGAAGAGCCCGGCGTGACGAGTCGACCGATAAGTGACAGATACCGAGATAAACACAGACCACAAATTTGCTCTAATAGTAAAAAAAGTCGCCTGCGGCGCTATTTTAATTCAATAGTTTTATTTATAATAATTGAAATATTTTATTGTAGGATGCAATTTTTAACTGTGTGCCGATACTCAACAACTCTAATATTATAATCATAATTCAAATAGCTGTACATATAAAAAATACAAAAAATCGCTAAAAATACACCTTAATTTTACAGCGTACACCATGGAAAACGCTACTGTAGCGCGTCTCACTGCCTTTACCCTTAGCTATAGGTAGGGGGGGTGCCGAAAATCCTAGCCTGGGGGCCCGCTTCAGGATGTGGGGGCCATGATCATGAAATTAAGATTTGTGAAAAATGGAAGGAAAATAAAGGCAATACAAGCATTAAAAGACTCATTGAATATGAAAAATTATAGTCTTAATCAAGTAAGAAAAGACATTTATTACTCCGGCAAGATTCTGCGGCTTTAATTATATGAATATATCTCGCCTACCCCTGCTGTCAGCAAAACAGTCAAAAAAATCTTCATATGGATTGTTTCTACCTACTTGTAAGACGTCATAGTATGACTAAATTATATGAACAATCTAGACAACCTGTAAATTTATGATTCAAATATCAATTGAATCGTTTCGACACCAATTGGTTTAAAGTGTTGATTTTTTAGAATAAAGGACATGCATCATATAAAGTTTTCTGATTGTTCAGTATTATCTCCCAACTATATTCTAGATTATTAATTTGTGACCTTTATCCGCGCACTCGGGGCCTTGGTTTCATTGTATTTTCACTGCTTTTGTATTTTTATAATTATTATGTTCTCTTTTCATATTTTCATTATTATCCCTTTTTTACTTTTTTTCTTCTTTATAATAATGTTTCATATCATGTTGTGAACGTTTTAAACTTATAATTGTCCACAATATCTTAAAAAATTATATTTAAAAAAAGTAGGGAGTAAAATTATGTTAACGTGCGTGTTTGAACATGTACCTACTATTTTTTTTTATTTTTTTTAAACGGTACATGTTCAAACACGCGCGTCAATATAATTTTACTCCTTACTTCAATTATAGTTTGTCAATTTATGGCTACGGCCGTATGTTGTAGCTTAACCACTGGGGAATGACAAAAGAAATGGCGTATTTCCAAAAATCACTACCTTATTCTTAGGTCACTAATTATTTTAAAGCAATCATTATTCATAAGATGTTTATCACACTTGAATGGTCAAAGACATAGCTTATAATAAGTATCTTTAGAATCGTCTTCAAATGTGTTAATCTTGCCGATTTTTTGAATAATAAAATGCCTAATTCTTGTCAAATTTGGGATCGCAGAGATTATCAATATAATTTTTTATCGTAAATATTTTACTAAAATTATCTCGTCATAAATTATACTAATGGTTTTATAAATGCGATTAAAAATTAATAAATGTAAAAAATCTTAACACCACTGCACATTCATGTACTGAAATATGACTATATTCTAAAACATTAGAGCGAGAGGTTTAAAAGAATACTATTTTATGTAATAAAAATACTTTATGCAGTCATCAAATGTTTAAAATAAATATAAAAGATAATAAGGCTTCAAAATTATATAAATAGATTATCTACAACGTTTAAGGAGTGTCCAGGATCATGGTTTGAAAATACAATAAAAACTCAATTTTGACCTACGACGAGCATGTGGGCCGTTAATATAGAACTAGAAAATATACGTATTCTTAGTGTAAAAACAACTTCTGTATTTTTTCATTAAGACGTCAAGAAGTCAATCTATCTATTAAGAGATTTTCTCGAAAATAATGAAGAAAAACAAAACGCTGTAATAACATTTCGTTGTCCCAGGGGCTTAAAAATCATCTCGGAAATGCCAGGTGTGTAATAAGTTATAACGCTTTAGAAAAACTCCGGGAATAATTGAACAACAGAACCGGAATTTCAGAGGGAATAAAGGAAGCAAATGTAAACACTATTTCCTCCCTGGAGTAAACAAGGCGGCCTTTTTAACTTAAGTTGAGGCTTGGATCGCAGAGGTGTATTCAGGTAGAAGTGAAATATTATTTTAACAACGAATTGTGACGTTTAAATTGGTTAAAATAATACAAAAGGAGTTTTCTCTTCTAGACACGTTCGAATCAGTACTTATATTATAACTAAGTCAAACTAAGAATAATGTACACTTACAATCTAGTTCAGCATTTCCTCGATTTGATTCCGCAAGAGTAGCTGGCTTATATAATTATGTTATGTAAATTGGTCCAGATTATTGATTATATTATATATATAACGACCACCACTCGGATTTTCTCATGCATTTAATAAGTCTGGTGGAATTTTGAAGTATATTATATAGGATGTTAATAATTAAATAAAACACAATATTAATTACTAATTCAACTTTTTTTTAAATATTATTCTGGACCGGTTTCGTTTATTTTAAAGGGGCATTTTCAACTAGTAAAAAATATACGATAATACAGTAAAGCAATTGAATTAATAATAACTATTTATTATGAAAATATTAAGCCTATACTTCAGCTGAGGCATGGTCTAAAACGATCGTGACTACGCCACGCGCAGATTGTGCAAACTACGCGTAACGAACAAAACATAATTTTTCATAAAAATTCAACATGCGTCCATTTATTGATATATTTATTGTTATTTAAGTAATAATAATAATATATTCATTGACATGTTTTGTTTTTCGAGTAAATACGTAACGTTTTTTAGTCATCTTTACACGATTTAAGAATTAATTCCTCCGACGCAATCACAAAACAAATTGACGTGCTCACTGGTCGACTGTCGCTTTCCGATTGGCAACGCGTGCGAAATTACGTCCCACCTATTGCTGAAAATTATTTTCCGTTTCACTGAAGTATGCTCTTAATATTCACTTTATTCAGCTAAGTACCTATGCGATTATAATAATGTATTTCTGACAAGCTTAATTTATTTTGAACAGTGGATTTCCTAGAATATTATTTAAGTATTATTCGTTATATGAATAAATATATTTTTGTCTTTTTTTAAATTGGTTACTAAAAATAAATATTATATTATTTGCTAGTTGACAATGTCTCTCTGAAACAGACGAAACTAGTTCATAATAATATAAAAACGTAGAATTAGTAGTTAATAAATACTGTGTTTTATTTAGTTATCAATACAATGAATTTCTACGATGATTATTGACAGTAAGTAGTTAACACCATAAAATAAATTAATTATAAGAGATAGTAAAATTATAAACATCATTCGTAATGTAATAGCTCGGGTGGGTCCTGCTATCCCATGGTTGCCATATCTTTTTTACAGCCTAGTGCGGAAGGTTGACGAACTGATGCACCGCCAACTTTAAATTAATATAGCCTGAGCATAACTTTTTGCACTAGCAACGAGTGGTCCACTGCCATACTATTTATTGATAACGTACTTACAAGCAGAGTTTGGTATTCTATAATGACTGAAGAGTATAAATAAGTTATTAGTTATTGTCGTTTAGAATCGACTGTCACATTGACAAACGTCCTAGTGTATTATGATATTATTATACACAGAAGACGTTTACTTATTTTGGTCGTCACTTCCAAGTATTATTAATATCACATAACCACTAAATCAGATTAACTCCAAGGTCTCCAAGATACATTAAAATAATCTGAAAGAAATCTGAAACTAAGAATACTCCGACAAGTGAACACGATAGACGCGTCAGTATGAGCACTTTATAGGCAATGACAGGTCATCCATAGACAACGGGAGGGGTGAAAAGTAGGACCAGTCGTGTAATGTATCGGCTTCCTTCTTCAGTGGGCAATGACTGATGGCAACATTCGTGAAAAGTAAAAGAAGGTATACTATTTATTTTATTCAATTTGGTATCTTTGGGGGTCTGTATTTTATTAAAATATATATTTTATAGAGAGTTTCCGAGAGTGAATATGAATATTATAGGGGTACGATAGGGAATCAACTATTTAACATTGACAAGGAACGATTTTAATACACGATAGCCTAAGATGGAAGAACAAAGTTATTATTTATATACAGTCTTGAATTCAAGTAACAAGGCAAAGGATTTAGAGACAATTCTTTGAAGTAATAGCAAAAATCACCAGAGTTTAGACATTCCTTAGTGCAGTCCTGTAGAAAACTAAACGTCAATCCAGCGAGCGAGATTTTCCATTCAAAGGAACAAAGGATGTGTTTTAGAAAGTTTTCCCGCCAAAAAAAGAAAGTTTAGCCGCGCAAAGTGTTTTGTGTCAGATTTGCAAATTGAATGTGGAAACAGGGCGTCATCCGTTTGCAGTAATGGCGTGTCAATTCTTCTGATCTTGAATGACGCCAGAGAATTGTTACACGTGTATTTTATTTTCCCGATAAAAGAATCCGAGAAAATTTATCAATATATTATGTACATATTTTCGCTTTAAATATATGTATGTAAGGTATATAGAATCAAGGTTATATAAAATACTAAAATGTAGAAGAATAATTTCCAAAAATTGGATATTTCAGCGTCGTCAACTTGACTACCGATATCCAGGCGACGGGCATCTCGACGCCGCACAAATTATTAATGAAATATGTAAAGTATTGTACGCAATTTTACAAAAATTATTCTTATTCAGCTTAAAGTGGAGGTATGCAGTTTTAAAAATAATACATACTCAGAACAAATCACTCATTCGGTGATTAACAAAAGATATTAAAGAATGTAAAGGACGTCCAAGAGTTCATTAGATTGTTAAGATTGCCAAGTTCAGAGGACATACACACAAAACTAAGGAGACTAAGGTCCAAGAAGAGTGAAGACAGAGAGGATATAATTATCTTCATCTGGCAGAGGATTAAGAGAGGCTGGAGTGATATCACCATTGCTAAGGGCGTAAGTACAACTTGCAACATTTGGATAAGCAATTTGATATAAGAATTAGATTAACCATAGCATACTACATCCTTAACCAGATCGACGCCAAGAAAAATAGAGGAGGAGATCTATGCTTTCAATGGATACCATCGCACATGGGTATTGAGTGCAATGAAAACGGCGGATGATCTGGCAAAGGAAGCTGGCCATTCAGGGGTACCATATCAGTGGATACCAGAAAACCTGGACTGGAATGAGGCTATAAAGAAAATTGGCCAAAGTATGTGGATAGATTTTCACCATATGGCATCATTAGAAAAGGGGAAATGGAGTAAGTTTATTCTACCATCACCACGAGAGGTGCCCTGGTTTGTAGAGTCGCCTTTGACGACGAATAAGCTTAAGTTATTACTGAGGCTAAGAACGGGGCACACAATGGGCAAAAGATTTGATGTCCTCATGGGAAGAAGCGAATCGCAGCTCTGCGATGAATGTCATGTTTTAGAGGATATTGTACATATAGCACTACAATCCCCTAAATATGAACTTCACAGAGTACAGCTGCGAATTGCGGATATCTATAAGAATGTCGACGAATTGAAGGGTGTCATTATCATTTTTCTTCTTGTATTCTCTGCTCTAAGCAATATCTACATTTCGTCTTTAATTAGCAGCCTTCACATGGATATATTTTTTTTTAAACTCAGTTTCTCATTAGTCCAGGCAATAATAAGGAAAGTCAAAAGCAGTGACGTCCCTAGATAAAATGCCGTCCTATTTTTTATACAGTATTTTCATCATCCTTTCATGAGTCCAATATTTAAGAAATGTGTTGTATTACTGACAAAATAGCATAATGTAACTATTTGCAAATCTGTACGTGTCGTTTCTGGTCACCAAGTACGTCGAAGGGAAACGGAAGTAAACTAGATAGATATCGCGAAACCGACAAAACCAGTGAGCTGATTTTTTTAATGTAAAGGTATTTTCGTTATTACTAAGTTTAGGTAGTTATTTCTATATAGGTATTCCAAATGATTCTCCTCAATTTGCCGCCGTTTGTGTAACTGCCGCCCCCAAGCGACGCTCAATCTGCCTACCCCCACGGGACGTCACTGGTCAAAAGTAATGATACATTAAGATAATAATTATTGTAATAATTATTGCAATATGCAAATATATACATATATTTAGTCATAAATTACAGTAATGTGGTAAAGATTGCAGCGTGTCCTTCGTTGTAGGTAAGCTCTGCTTGGTAATGCGAGGTTTAACCTGATTTTCGAAGAAAATTTGCGATTTTGCCAAAAGCTTGTTGAGTTTATGGTACGTTTGGTCTTCGAGGCAATAAAACTTGAAATCCAAGAAATTAGAAGTTAGAACGTTGTAGAAATAATAAGTGCCCACTTTAAAACAAAGTATAATTATGAAAGATTCAAAATATAAAATTGCATATTATTATTATCCTATGTATTGAATTATTTAAATTCATTGAAGAACGAAAATCACCGTAGGTCGAAAAAGGTAGATTTTTATTTTCTTAATTTTACATTCATAATTTGAAAATACCTTAGATATATACTCATTAGAAAAAATCATAAAAAAATACGATGCTCGACGGGGTTTGAACCTGTATAACCACTGGTATCGCGCCAGCTCTGCATTAAGATGGTACTTCAGTGAAACGGCAAATAATTTTCAACTATAGTTGCGACGAAATTTCGGACTAGCTGGCAATCGGAGAGCGAAAGTTGAGCTGTGAACACGTCAATTTGTTTTGTGATGGCAACGGGGGAATTCATTTTTAAATCGTGTAAAGATGACTAAAAAACGTTACCCATTTATTTGAAAAAGAAAACATGTCAATGAATATATTATTATTATTAGTAATAGAACAATAAACATTACATTAAATGGACGCATGTTGACTTTTTATGACAAATTATGTTTTGTTCTGCACGCGTCATTTACACAATTTTCGCGTCGTGTAGTCACGATCGTTTTAGACCGTTCCCCAGCTGAAGTATAGTTTTAACCAATTATGCTACGAGTTTCATATGTAATTGTGAGAATTTTAACTAGTAGGTCATACGTGAAATGCTTATCAAATTGTGTTATTATTGACTATCGGTTTTTGTGTATAGACATAGTAAACCATCATTACACTCGAGTCCAGTCTCTTAGTTTATTAATATAATCATTCTCTCGAACACATCGATCTCACTACTACATCCATACCTGCGATTGTAACCCCACGCTATTATCTTTCTTATTGTATTTAAGTATTCTTGTAGGTAACTATAAAATTTAAGTCTCCCCTCACAGCATCCAAGCAACTAAGACCTTCTTTCCACACACTTCATCCACCGCGAAACTTATATAGTGGTAAAAAAAACTATAATGAAATCTATTCAATATACAACAAGATACCGAATTCAATAAACAGTGAATAATCTAACAATATATTCAAAGTCATATTGTAATGATTTCCAATAAATAATAATAGATAAAAAAAATATTTAATTTTAATCATACCTTTTTAAATCCAGACCATTTAAGACTTCTCTGGATGCTGGGAGCTCGTCCTGTTTTCAGCAAAACAACTTGACATTCAATATCATTCTGAGGTCCATCCTCGAAACAATATTTGAACCTTTTACTTTCGCTTTCACTAACATAATCACTGTCCACAATTACTTCCGCACAATCAGTAGCCTTTTCATTACGGCCACAGCCTCTGTCACGAATTTCACAACGATCCAAAGACCTCTTATAATCACGATTTAGAAGTAGCCTGGCGTCGTTTCTTGTATCACAACATTTCATTCTTACAAACAATTCATTTATTTTTCTATCTTTTTTATCTTCCACAACGATTTCTGCGTATTGATTTTGAGCTCTAAGTTCTTCTGCGTTTAACTCTTCAAGACTCTCATTCAGCGAAGCTATTGTTTCTGCCAATGTAGCATCAATCAAAGAATACGCTTCTGCTCTTATATCTCGTTCACTTTTTTCTGAACAAATACCATTTCCAACAGACGAAAAAGCTTCTTCTTTAATATCTTTTTCACTTTTGACTGAATAAATACTATTCCGAATTGAAGAGAAAGCTTCTTCTTCAAATATTTCTTGTCCACTTTTGACAGAATATATACTGTTTCTAACTGATGTTCCAGCAGTGTCTGTTCCCATTGAGTAAATATCACTATCATCGTCAGGATATGACACGAGGTAATCATCATTTTGTGGACATCCATCTTCACTCTCATAGGTTCCCGATCTTCTGTAATCTTGGATGGAGAATATAGTGACAATGTTAGATTCTTGATCTTTGGTCGTCAGCTCCTGGATGTGGGCAAATCTTGAAGGATGTATTGTTTTTCTTAGGCGTGCTCTTCGTGGTGCTTCATTCGACTGGTATTGGATACTTCCAGACGAAGAATCGTCAAAATTTGACTTATTGGAATCCATTTTAAGGGTTTGTTTTTAGGCACTATTTTTAATAAAGTGTTTTCCCATTTAGTACTATAATATTGTTAGAATACACCTAAATTTAAAGGAAAGAATGATAGATAAAATTATTATATATTTATAATGATATTATATTTGGTAGACTCATGCTATATAATATATTGAAGACAATGCCGCCTGAATAATAGAACTTATTCATATTATATTGATATCTGAATTGGTTTAAATCAAAGTTTGTTTTACGATTACTAATTCAACGAATAACATCAAGAAATTTAGACGAAATACAATACTACGAAACAAAACGCAAGCAAAGATAAAACCTAAAGAAAATATCGTCAATGTTCTGGCAGAAGACACTAATTCAAAAAAATTACATATTGAGTTAGTTATACCAAAATGTTCCTTATTTCAAACTTTACCGTCTGGAAACCTTCTTAATAAATAAACAGTCTTTATTTTAAAGTCATCCTTTTTACGATTACTTAATAAACTCACATGATAGACCATTTCAAACATTTTAACAACTTCAAAGTCAAATTACTCAAAACTAGTATTCTCCAGTTAGTGTGTTCTGCCAGAACAGAGACGATATGCTTTATAAAAACGAGCTTAGTCAAAACTGTATTTCTCAGTGGTTAAGTTAGGTTAAGGTTAGGTGTCAAATTAGGTAGGTCAATTTTTTTTTAAATTACGTGTATTTCACCATCCTGGAAGATCCAGCGCCAACACTCTCCATTTTCTTTGACCGATCATAATAACATATATTATAACTAAAGAGCTCAGACGGTAATTAAGTGCTCGTCAATCGAATATCATATTAATTAGTCGATATCAAACCTTCTAATTAAGAAGTACAAAAATAATATCTCAATTAAATAGTCGTTCCGCGCATATAGTATTTCTCATAATATGACATAAAACTATTATATTATACTAAATTAACATAGATAACTAAATTAATATCCTCATGATTTAATACAGTATAAAAAAATGCATACAATGAAATAACCATTATAGACAGTTCTGTCTGTATCCACCAATGACAATGTCATTGGTAGGGCGGCTCTCGTGGTGCATTGCGTAAGGCGCTTGCCTTCCACCCGAAAGTTCTTGGGTTCGATTCCCGGTCAGGACACAATATTTATGTGTTTGTCTCAAAGCCTAGGTGTTTGTGATTGTTCAAAATTACTAAGAACCACCTTGTACGAAAAAGCAAGGACATGGTTATTAATAATTCTAAAAAAAATGTCATTAGTATCCACAAAAATTAAATTTAGTAGTTGAACAACTACAAAAAATATAGTAACCTCTTAAATATAGTAACCTCTTAAATGAATAGACAATTACAAAGGTTAACATCAGAACCCGTCACATAGATTGTGAATTCAATATTTTTTGTGTCATAATAATAATTAAGCAGGTACCTAGAGTTCAATCAAATTTAAAAAAAAAACATTCGCATAATATGCTATGGTAAACTCACAGTAATTTACATAGGCGTACTAGTCTTAATGATGATCCAACATGGGCAAACCAAACGTTGGTGGATGCCTAATAATAATTATTGTTAGCGCACGTAATTGCGTTTTGCATTCCACTACCTACCTACGGCAATGTCAATGTTTCCGTTATACTAACAAAACACGTGCAACACCTCCGATTTAAAATGAATAACGCTAGAATAAACTTTACTTTAAATCCATTAAAATTAACGTGAGCACATGTACATAACTATATCCGATATAAATATATGATTATATTTTATATACTTTAGTAAATTATTTGTGATTTTTATAATCTACTTGACAGACGAAAAAGAAATGATTTAATAATTATAAAGATATTTTAAAAATAAATTTACTGACTATACTATATCATTATAATTGAACAATTAAATATTATAATTAATAAAGAATAAACTGTGGTAATTTTTTTATTCTAAGCCCGGTCGCACATACAAACTCGTCTCAACTGCAAAACGTTGAAAATGTCATTCACAAAAAACAAATTTAACTTAATGTATGCCGGACATATCGTCGGTGCGACATTATTTGTAAAAAAAACCTCTGCTTGTCAACAATTTTCACTAGACATGGGTCGCAGGTTGCAAGCTGCTTTTTCATTCGTTTTGGCTAGCCACGTGACGTCACTGCCCCGGTCTCTCCAGTGCGCGCGGAAAAGAGCTGGGATTTTGCTGGTGGTTTTGATTTATGAACATATTTATCATTTTAAATTTTATATGTTAGGTTAGGTTCGTCATCAGTCATCACCGTGAAATTAACAAACATATATTGTATATTGGGGGAGAGTGAGGTCACAAAGCATTGTTGTCGATGCAGCTGTTTTTTTTGTCGTAAAACTAGACATTCCATAAAAATGGCTGTAACAGAGACTTTTGTTTTAAACTGTAATAATGTAAAATTCAATGACAACCATTAGCATTGCTTTAAAGATAATTTTATATACTTAGTAAATTTCATTACAACTTTTATGTCGACCAACTTCAAAGACTTATCTTTTTTAATAAAAAAAAATATGATACTAACTAAGTAGGTATTTACTGAATTATTATACTCACTGAAATTTTGTTTTCTCAGTGTATTGTCATATTAAATTACTAACCGGTGCGCAGCTCTGTTGGTTATTTTCAAAATTTAATTCAATTCCATTTTAGAGTGTCTTGGGTTTCGGGATTTTTTTCTTCTCAGGGTTAATTTATTATTGAATTAGGATAAAAAAAAAATTATCCTTTTCGTCCTCACGACCCACATAATACGACAACGATTAGGTACTAAAAACACAAAACTTATAAACAAATATGTGAACTACATAAATTAGCATTTACGAGGTATTGTATCATCGTGATTCATACGAGCAGAATGTCCAAGGGAAACACTAATAACTTGTGGAATTAATGCCTACATACTGTACGGAAATTAAACCGTACCTCCCAGTGCATATTGCATAAACACGCATTGAGATATTTTAGTCAACGTGAGTAAGGATAACCAATCTGCTGAGCCAAAATAAAAACTCGTCAAAATTCATACTATTACTATAGCTACACTCTATGGGCCGTATGTATGAGATTCCCAAATTCTTTATAAGCTATTTAACCGATTTTTCACCATTATAGCGTATAGCACTGTTTGTGACGTAATCAATCTGACGTCACACGCCATTCAAAATGGCTGCTTCATCTGTCACTTTCAAATGTCATTTTAATAATGCATTCATTACAACAAACGTTTGCTTGAGGCCCTCGCTCATTTTTTAGACTCTGTAAAATATTTGCGAACTTTAAAAACAGTTCCTAGTCGTGCTGTTTACAAAATACGTATAGTTTTGATCTATAGTCTATAACCTAGATAGTAGGATGGTAGATAGATAGATAGATATGTAGATAGTAGGATAACATGGATTTACGTAAGATTACGATAAAATATCTCCGCTAAATGACCGCAAAGATAGGTATCTACTGCTGTATCTGTATAATATTATACAGAGATCATTACATTACATTCCAAACTAAATCCATTTTCATTTCTGTCATTACTTATTCCGTTTTGACATCTCATAATAATATAAGTGATTGAAGTGAAGTTAGTCATAATATAATTGTATGTATTGCCATCAAATGGAAATGTTTATCGGGAATACTTTATCCTTTCGTACAGTAGAATTATAAAATAAATGTGATAACATAGCTGATAAATTATTTAAAATTCATAATAATTATTCATGTATAATTATTAAATCTATATGGAACAATTCGCACACTTTCAGACACATTTACAATTTCAACATTTTAAATTTATGGTCGGGGAATGAAATTTTATAATTTTGCCATTATTTGCAAGCTATGACACATTATGACGTCACATCGTGACGTCGCTAAACAACGAATTACATCTGCACTCATGCATACAAATGGGTAGTATATTGCCTATAAAGTATTTGTGAATCTCATGCATATACCATATAGCTATGCGAATTATTATCTTAAATGAATATATGGATCAAATTGTATTACATTGGTTTTTAAAATACAAGGACAGTAGACTGAACAGAATTATTAAAAACTTCTTCAGAATCTCAATCAGTGATGCCAACCGTATTTTAATTATAGTACAATACTATAATTTTGATTCCGCGAAAAATGTAAAATACTATAATTTTACGCCAAATATACCAAAATACTATAATTTTAAAGGATTCAAGACGAAGAATGTTCCAGTACTGTATATTTTTTAGAAATACTATAATTTTTACCCCTTCTTACTATAATCAGCATAAAAAAAGATGGCAACACTGATCTCAATGTTTTATAAGATTGTTTATAAAAAAAATAGAAACACTTCCTGTTTTAATATTAATTATTCAGAGCTAGTGATCAACAATAAAAGAGAATACTTCATACTTCGAACAGTACAAGATAAGATGAGTTGCTCGACCCAGCAGTGATGCCAACCGTACTATAATTATATTACAATACTACAATTTTAATTCTGCGAAAAATGTAAAATGCTATAATTTTACGCCAAATATACCAAAATACTATAATTTTAAAGGATTCAAGACGAAAAATGTTCCTGTACTATATATTTTTTAGAAATACTATGTATTTTACGCCTTTGTACTATAATCAGCATAGAAAAAGATGGCAACACAGCGACCCAGTGACCAGACCAGATGAACTTACCAAAGGATTAGTTTACTTCAATCCAGTGATGCCAACCGTACTATAATTATTGTACAATACTATAATTTTAATTCCGCGAAAAATGTAAAATACTATAATTTTACGCCATAATATTATAATTTTAAAGGATTCAAGACGAAAAATGTTCCTGTACTATATATTTTTTTGAAATACTATAATTTTTATGCCTTTTTACTATAATCAGTATAGCAAAAGATGGCAACAATGCTTCAATCCAAGTACGTATCGCATTTGATAACTAGATAACCACAATTATTAGCACTTGAAAGGGATCTAAATAGTGTAAGGAGTGTAAGGTGCTTAGTCTCAAAATAGAGGACCTGTATGATCAAAAGGGTCAGAGCCAATCAGACTAAGCTGAAGCTGAGAGACTATGAGTGAAGATTAGGAAGTGCACATAGGGGTAAATCCTATTCCGTCTGCATAACGCTTGCGACTCCTAGGCAAGTGGGCAGGTTCATCTGAGGGTATTTTTTCGAAGTCATGACCGCTACAGTTTTAGAATAAATCTTCAATAAAGAAACATGAGTCGACCGATCGTCAGTGATGAGAGAACTCTTCTGGCATTTGAAATAATATGTGTTTTTTTCTGAGACTTTTTGAGGTTAGAGTATTTTCAACAAATATTATTACAAAACCATTTTTTTTTCAACGAATAATTCATATGATTTAATATAATACTAAATTTCTTTAAATAAACTAAATATATTATAAAATTCCATAACAGGGTATAATAATAATGTATCTAATGGTTTTAAGCTGAAAATTATTATGTGTTGTGAATATAATTTTAATCATAAAAATATTAATAGAGAACGTTTTTATAATAATATATAAGAATGAAATTATCAACAATATGTCTGTTATTTTATAAAAGTGGGTGGTAGATGGATCAAATTACGAATAAAATTGTTGTTACATCGATTTTGCGGATTCGACTAAATTTTATTCGTTTTGTTTGTACCTTTTGACAGACAGACAGACAGACAGAACAATTTACAGAGAAAAAAGGTTAGACGGGCTCAACTAGTCTCAATGACATTAAGTGTATTCTGTATCCGCATATTGAATATCAAGATAATGCGATGATGATTCTATGGAGTTTGTATGTAAATATTATATGTATTACTGACATAAAATTCATGTCTAAATAGCCAGCAGCAAACAAATTTTGAAAATACCCGATATACTGGATTACTTGTTAGGTTAGAATAGGTTTTCATTCTTCAATTCATAAATTTTGCCAAAATCAGCTATGAAAATTAAATTAATGTTTATATTGAATCTAATAAAATTAGAGACCATAATATAATATACGCCATATGGTCATCTCTTTCCGATAAGTAATCTCACGGCGAACTGTGCCACGCTGAAATGTTTTACGTACAATTTACATGTAACCGACAGGCAGACCCGGCTGATTGGCTCATACATTTTCTAACACGGAAGGTCGAGAGATGTGTGGCAGATTCAAACGCAGCGAATGGTGGTTTGTGGCGGCGGACAGTAATAACTTTATAAAATTTAACTTAAAAAAGGGTAAGTACTTAATGTAAATCTTAGTCGATAAGTGATCGAATGAGAACAAAAATCCTTGATAACATATAACTTAGCGCTACAGACTGTTTAGACTACACAGCCAGGCAACTCACAGGCATAAAAAACATGTTGAAAAAAATAATAAATGTTTAATTGTAAAGTTTATTATGTGAAAAGTATTAAAACTGTAACAATAAAGTATATCTTCAAAGAATAATTTATTCTTAATTATTTCCAGACGAGATATTATATCATTCTACTTACTTGTAAATATATGTTATCAGTATGTTTTCCATGTGTTGTAATATTTCACTTTAAATTGATGACGGAAATTTAAGTTATACTGGTTGTACATACACTATCATGAATTTGTGAGATAATAAACGAGATACGGTACTATTGTGTAAGCTTTTGACAAGCGAGCTTTAATATAATATTGCGAATTGTAATACTCTGGGTAAAAAATATTATCACAATTGGGTAGCCTTTCCATCGCCGCATGATTAATTGACACTGTATATTTCAGCTTTGTATACTTGGACAACATATCGACTTTTCCAAGACAAAAGGGCGTAAGTAATATTTTGGCGATTTTAAATGTGAGGTTAGGGTAACAAAAAAAATAGCTACAGACTGGCAAAAGGCGTTCTTCATAGATGATTGCAAACAGAGTTACGTTTCTCTAATTTGGGTGTAAGTGATAATCATACAGAAAGCCAATAATAATTAAATATGTAGCACTAAAGTAACTTACCAAAATTAATATTTACATATTTGATTGCAGAATATAGGAAGAAGATACATATTCTGTTTGTCGTGCAAGCGTGAAATGGAAAAGTTTACGAACCGGAGCGCTCTACAATTTTCTGAAGATATTTATATAGTTATCAAATAGTATGTGTATTTTATAAAAATAAGTGTGTTAGATTTTCTATTATATAACATATCTAGGTGGTCAAAATATTTTTTTCCACGAGACGGAGTGATAACTTTACCGATTTCACGAGCCGGAACGGCGTTCCGGTGTGCTTCGGTCCATTTCAAGCCCTGGACTGCAAGCAGTGTTATATGCTTATGCATTTCGACATTAGCTTTTAAAAAAGGGTATTGTGCACTTTAATTGCAGAAATTCATCTACCCAAGTGGTAATAAAACAAAAAATATAAGAGTTACCAATGAAGACGACATTTGGAATCATTAATAATGACAAAATATACATCAAAGTGGGAAAAATGTTTGCATACACAAGAACTTTTTACAGTATATACCTACCCAGATTTAAGCATACAAGAGATTAGAGGTTAGAAGGATTATTAAATTGGGTAAACTGCATGGATAAAAATTCCACCAGATTGCGTAAATCATAAATTAATAAGTATTCTTATCTTATTGTCACGATAATGGTCAAACTTGAATGGCAGAGGAACATCACAACTTAACACAATAATTTTACAAATCAATCTATTAGTTTCAAACCCCCATTTTTACTTTTTTTATAATTTTATTATTATTAATTCTTGATTCTAATTCTTAGTCTTTTTTTATCGTAAAATACGAAATTCATATCCGTTTGTTAGTTAAATAGAATTAAACCGAAGGATAATTATTTAAATGTCGTTTATATGCATCAGCCATCAATTGTTATATGTTGCGACAATCATTAACATGATTTTTTATTAATTTTAATGAGGAAGACATTTTATTTCGGTATTTGCTTTTCATAATAATTGCTTACAAAAATAAGATATTATATTTGGAGTCTTCTCTGTTCTTGGTAGTATTTTTGCAATTATCTGAAAATAATGGAATATGGATGTTACCGACTTTGAATCTAATGGCCTCAAATTTTATGTTGAAAAACTGTCTGTCACCTCTTTAACTTCAACAAATTTTTAACATTAGTTATAGTTAACTGTTCAGAAGACAAATTTATATCTCCAAACAGCCGTCAGCATAAATTATTCTGATAAAGTAGAATTTAAATAATTACAAGTTAAAAAGAACTTTTTATATACTTACAACGTTTTTAAATTTTCTGTCGAACCATATAAACTTGACTTGACTAGCTTAAACGATCAAAAAAATTTGTACTTCACATGTCATATTGATTTTCATAGTAACGCACGTATATATTAAACATTCAGTTGCTAGGACCCCAGAGCCCTAGCGACCAATAATGGTGTCGAAATAACTTTTCATACAAAACAGAATTAGCTGAAAATGAATTCAATTCTACTTAAAAATGGCTAAAGTATTAAAAAAATGCATTGGCATCGTGTTCTGATATATTCTAAAAGTTTCAAATGTATAGCTAGTCGGGATTTAGTTAAAAATCGATTGCAAGATTTGTACCAGACAAAAAACCACCGAACAAATAAGAATACGAGCTAAGCGAAACGTTGTAAAAAAGAAACGAAATTCGTGGTTTCAAAACCATTATCTGTTGCCAATTGAAAATATCTTATAGGAAAAAAAACAGTATTGGGTGTAGCGTGTGCGTAACATAATAATTATGGAATCAGTAGAATAGATCATAATACGATTATTGTAACATGAAGTGTTTGTTGTTCCTAATACAAAAGATAGGCCCTATTCTTTTGGTTATATACGTTCGGAAGCTATATATCTTAACTATCCCAAGAGACTAAAGAGAAAGATGAAGTAAGTGAATAAAGTAAAGTTCAGAAAGCTAACATAAGTTCGTGGAAACTTTTCGAGTAAGTGTATTAAGGTGTATGAAATATCTGGGAATATAAGGCCAGAGAAGATTTGAGATAGTTTGCCCACGTTCATGCTCTTGTAATATACCTGTTGAAGATGTTCACCTTTTCGTTTAATTTTCGACTTTTTAGGACAGAATGTAATGGAGATACTTTTAAAAAGTTTATAACGACTTTCACTTACTGTAATAAATTATTATTAAAGAACTAAGTAGCAGTTTTAACCTTCACTATCTGAGTGGTTTATTTGCGAGACTTTGGCGTTCTTCATTCATTTAATACTGGATTATTATCTCAATAGCTAAAACTGTAAGCCTATTTTCTTTTGAATTGTACTAAATTTATAAATATGTATAATTTAGTAAATACTTGATTTTGATTATAAATAAAACCGTAATTTGCTACTACAAATTTCTCAAAAAAACTATTTTTACGAAATATCTGTTTTAATTTTTACCATATTATTTTGTATGTATGAACTATAATAATCCGCCGTTTTCACTAATTGAACACTTGTCTGGTTTTTGGGGTGGCGGATTACTGAGAAAGTACTGTATAATACTATCACGTGACATGAGGCTGTGGGTATTTAAGACTAACGGTTCTTTCAACGATGTAATTTTTGTAAAAATATACATTCGTTTTGGCGCTCCGAGCCGACACCGAAACAGTCACGTGGTCCCGATATTGACGGTATAGCACAATTTTCTTACTAGAGTTCGAACGCGGTTGGTTATTACTTTTATTAATTAATATTTATTTTTTAGTGGCTGTCGTCTTTATTATGTAATAAATATTTTTTAATGATAATATATATTTTTTTGTTCAATAAAATACTGAAGATGAAAAAAAAATCATATTCAAGTACTTACTGTAAATAATATGGCTATGCTAGGACTATTTTCAGTTATGTAACATAGCCTTGTTATGTTCATTTTTAAACATAACCAACTTTAACCCGTTGGCAACTCGAATTATTATCGATGGTCAAGTTGGAAGAGCGTTCGGCGAATAAACAGATGTCGCTGTTGGAATTTCCGGAGACAGTGTCAGGTTGCGTGGTGTAACATAAGAAATTTTTGATTTTGTCTGCCACCCAGAACAGTCGTGCTCCGGTCGGGTCTACCCAATAGTATGGACGTCACCTAACGGAGCACGATGAAGCCGTCATGCCAAGACTCTCGGATCGTTCCAATTGGGTATTTTAGAGATCCTTTTATTTTGTAATTGTGACTTCAAAAATCACAATAACAAAATATTCTACATAACAGCCTTCAAAACTGCAGTAGACACCCTTCACCACTGAATGATGCAGAAAATCACGTTAAATTCCCAGGTTATATAAATCATTACATGGGCTTTAAAAGTTTTAGCCCCAAGCGTTTTAGAATCATAGCTGATAGACCATTACAAATTGTGTGAAATTGCACATTTTTTATAGATGGATATTTCGTTGAAGTTAATATTCTCAGCAAATAATAAGCCAAAAGTATAAAGACGTTTTCAAGAAATAAATATACCATACATAAAATATGCATAAAATGCATACCGCATAGGCATAAACAGAAATTCATAATGCGACATGATTCATCAAAGGATTTTGAAACCACTCATAAATCAAATTAAAATAAACAAACACGATAGTGAAGAGTCCAAAATAAACAAAAATACTTTCACTCACGCGTCTTATTGGATAGTAATGAGAACGAATTTTGTTGCTTTGTTTTGATTCTTGGAAAGTTCAGTGCTTTTAAATAAGATATGAAAAGACTGGCCAAAGAATAAATCGTTTGCTGGAAATACTTCAGTTGAAAGTCTCTTCAGTATCTTAAGAAACTTTTGCACGTGGTGAATGAAATATTATCTTACTAAGTTGTGTTCAAAGATGCTGTATTTTTATTGTTAACAGTAGTGTTTTACTAATTTATAAGCTTATTAAGTATTACAATGAATTTTCATCTAAATATTATTGTTTGGGACAATTATTATGGTAGCACGAATCCCATAAAAATTCCCTACCCACGTTCATAATTATTGTCGCCATCCAGGCACTGTAGTACCAGACACATTAATAAATAAATGACATGCAGCCATTCTTCAACAGTGCTAACGGAAACACATGTAACTTGTAGAACATCAAAACGTCACTACGTTCACTGGTTTTGAGCGTCAATTCCCGCCACAGGGTGACACAACAAAAAGTTAGCTTACGACCTTCGTCACCGCTAACGTCGCATTTACCAAACAATCATAAACTCATTTTCATCAAGACAAAGTGTTACCGCGAGAGTGATAGTACTCGTGGGGAGTGCTGGAACACGGAGCCAGCCCAGCGCGGTAGTTTGGGAAACCCTGCCTAGTTTGATATATTATTATGGGCTCTAAAAACAAAAACGACAATGTCAATTTCGCTTATGAGTATAATTTCTGAAAAAAAAATATTGTAAAATAAAAACGGCAAATAATTTTCAACTATAGGTGTGACGAAATTTCGGACTGGCTGGCAATCGGAGAGCAAAAGTCGAGCTGTGAACACGTCAATTTGTTTTGTGATGGCGACGGGGGAATTAATTCTTAAATCGTGTGTGTAAAGATGACTAAAAAACGTTACCCATTTAATTGAAAAAGGAAACATGGCAATGAATATATTATTATTATTAGTAATAGAATAATAAACATAATATTAAATGGACGCATGTTGACTTTTTATGACAAATTATGTTTTGTTCTGCACGCATTATTTGCACAATCTTCGCGTCGCGTAGTCACGATTGTTTTAGACCGTGCCCCAGCTGAAGTATAGCCTTAAATATTATCAAAATATGTTTATTTAAATTCACTTGCAACTTCAACACTTCACATTAAACTGAATTGCACTCTTTTAAACTATATTATTATTTAATATGGATAAAAACCAACATATACACAAGTGTCATCATTCTCGAAAAGTTTCACACTTTTCCCCACACGGAGGGCTAATAACCTCTCCACGTGTCTACAGTGATAAACTTTTTGAAAGTCGAACAGTTTCATTCAAATATCGGCGGGCGATTTGTTGTGGAACTAGTTTCGAGTTTGACAGCGCGCGCAAATTTGGCGGCGCGCTGACCACTTGTGGCGTCGCGTTCTGTATTCGGCGTCGCCTCGGTCGACCGACGCGTGCACGAAAGAGGGCGTCGAATTTAAAAACTCATCATGTGGTATTATTAAATTGAATGATGGCATGTGACTAATTCAAAACATTTACTGAATTATATCGCTGCGAGCGTATGTATATTATTCTACCATAACAAGATAAAAGATTAGCTCAATAAAAATGTTTATCCACAACTATATTTTCCAATAAGCGTTAACTTATAAATAACAAATAATTATATAAGAACTACTAGTTTATTTCGTCGTAACTAATAAGGATGCCCGTAGTTTAATAGTAAAACACATTGGCACGAATTCAGTGGCTACATGTTAAATTCCAGTCGGTCGTCATATTTGAAAAATATTTTTTTTTTCTAGTATATTATCTGAGGTGTTTTAAAGTTGTGTATATCAAACATAAAAAATGTTAAATTCTCAAATCATGTAAATCATTCGTTGAATAAAAGAAATATTTTATATGCATAGTATAGGAAGGTTTTTATTTATTTATAACATATAAACACTTTGGGCCCACGTTGGTCGCCAGTTATAGTATGTTATAGTTCGTATAAATATATTTATTTAGAGTACACAGAGATTAATCAACAATAACAGAGAATACTTCAAACGGTACACGGAAACAAATTAATAAGATAAGCTGATGACTCGCTCGACCAAATAACCAGATGAACTTGCCGAAGGATTAGTTCAGTTCAGGTAGGTATCACATTTGAAAACTAGATACCACGCTTATCAAAAAAAACGAATCTCGATAGTGTAAGGCGCTTAGTCTCAAAATATAGGACATGTATGATCAAAAGTGTCAGAGCAAATCAGACTAAACTGACTGGCTGTAAGACTGTGAAAGATATCAATTTTGGAGTCAACATAGATAGTTAAATACTAATCTGTCTATAGTGTTCGCGAAGTCCAGTCAATGGACAGCGCCATCTGTGGGTCTCTTTTAGAAGTTACGCCGCTGTATATGTACAGTTAAATTATAATCTGTCTACATAGCGCTTGCGATGTCTGGTCAATGGGCGCGTCATCTATGGGTATTTTTTCGAAGTTATGCCTGGTATTTTATATTATATTTCATATATTTTTCTACAGATTTGACGTTAATAAATTCTGACACAAAGGTTTTTTCAACAAAAACTTATTACTCGGGGCACCCAACCCGAGCAAGTCAGCAGCTACGTATATCTCGGACAGCAGGTGTCCATAGACGGAAGCATGCACGATGAAATTGCTCGAAGAACAAAGCTGGGATGGCGTGCTTTTGGACGTCTGAATAGTATCTTCAAGAGTGACCTACAATTGTGTCTTAAGCGTAGGGTGTTCGACCAATGTGTGCTACTCGTGCTCACGTATGGCTGCGAGACATGGAGCCTCAACACGAGAGATGTCCAAAGGCTAAGAGTCGCACTGCGAGGCATGGAGAGGCGTATGTTGCGCATCACGCGAAAGGACCGTAAGAGAAACGAATGGGTTAGTAAGCAGACATGAGTACGCGATGTAATAGACGTTGCCAAACAGTTGAAATGGAGATTGGCGGGGCACATTGCTCGTCGAAAGGACGGCCGCTGGACAAATGCCGTCATCCAGTGGTAACCAAAAGGCACGAAACGGCCACAGGGTTGCCCTAAAAGCCGCTGGATTGACGAACTGGTAAAGTTCGGCGGAAATACGTGGCAGCGAACGACACTGGACCGAGAGAGTTGGAAGAAGCTTGGGGAGGCCTTTATCCAGCAGTGGATTGACCCCGAGTGATGATGATGAAACTTATTACTTACTTAATAATATGTTTAAACTACATTCATTAAACTGATGATTTTGCAAATCGACGACTTTGCCGTTGGTACGTTGGCTATATTTTTTTCACTCTTTGATATACTTAAATAAATACGCAAAGCAAACGAAAATACGCCATCATCGCTTCAGTTTGTTTGTACACTCAAACTGAACTAAACTTAGCTCATCGGACAAGATGATTTGGCGACGGAAAGCGAAAAAAAACTACTAACCTACTTAGCAATTTCCGGTATTGGGATGCGGAAAAGCATTATTTTCATGTGACATTTTTATGTTTTTTTTTTACAAGGGCACTGCTGTCATCTTTTACTTTCACCAAAGTTATGTTGTCTAACATTGGTGGATAAAAAATCTATCTTCACCTATTCATCATTTGTTTGTCATATATGTTTTACAACGTTTTTATTAGCTCGTATTCTTATTTGTCCGGTACAAATCTTGCAATCGATTTTTAACTAACTTCCCGACTAGCAAGAAATTTGAAACTTTTGGAATATATCAGAATACGATGCCAATGCATTTTTTAATACTTTTAGCCATCTTTAAGTAGAATTGAATTCATTTTCAGTTAAGGCCATGCATTAGTTGAGGCACGGTCTAAAAAGATCGTTGCTAGGCGATGTGCGGATTGCGGGTCGCGGGTGAAAATGACGCCTGTCAAACGAAATATTATTTCTCATATAAATCCAACATACGTCCATTTTATGTTCTGTTTATTATTCTATTAGTATCAATAATAATATATTCATTGACATGTTTGCTTTTTAAAGTAAATGGGTAAAGTTTTTAGTCATCTTTACACGATTTTAGAATTAATTGGCCCGTCGCCATCACGCAGCAAAGTGACGTGCGTCCGACTCCACGTTCTCTCATGAATGCGAAGCAAGTACAAATTTTCGTCGCGCGTACAGTTGAACATTATTTGGCGTTTCACTGATGCGTCACCTTAATTCTGTTTTGTATGAAAAGTTATTTCGGAAGAAATCCGTAATCCAATCCACTATTATTCGTTGCTAGGGATCTGGGGTCCTAGCAACTGAATTATTGATATACCTATACGTGCGTTACTATGGAAATCAAAATGACATTTCAGTATTATTTCTATCAAGTACAAATTGTTTGATCGTTTAAGCTAGCAAGTCAAGTTTATAATTCAACAGAAAATTTAAAAACGTTGTATATAAAAAGTTATTTTTATCTTGTAATTATTTATTATTGATTTAATAGGTAGGTAATAAAGTTTTTACCTACTTCATTGTATTGACTTGTTATATAAGTTAGAGTTAATTGTTTTCGCTGTCAGTGTATATCTGCCTTTGGTGAGTGTACACTATACATAGTGCCTGAAGATACCGAAAGGTGAAACCCGGGTCGCAAAAAACGACTCAAATGGAATAGTACAAATTTAAATTCAAATTTCATCAAGTACCTTCGGTCGATAGTATTAATATTTATTATACATAATAATATGTAAGTAGTTATAAATATAAAAAAAACATATGTTTAAAATATAATTCCACCATTGTTATCCTAAAGCTGGAGTGCAAAGTTATGTATGTAGTGGTAACTCTACTCGATGTATGGTATCTATCACAAAATGGTATCTATCAACACCAAATCAAAACATCGTTAGTGTCAAAATTAAAAAAAAAAACAATAACATTTAAAGTGAAAAGTCAATCAGGGAAAAAAAAAATATTTTATTATTGTAAGATTTTTTTCAATCGATAAAACTGAATAAGTTAAAAGTATAATAATATTACATACATATACTTTCATGATAAAACGATTTTATTTCATTAAGCATTTCACTACGAGGAGGGTACTGTATCGTTCCGGCTCAAACCAGTCCATGGTTAGCCTTGGGACGGAACACACGCACATTACACCGTCATACAGAGTTACTTTGCAGTGCAACGTATAAGTCCAAATTAACATCATATAAAATCACAGGTCTCCCACCAAAATCAATCCCACAGTTATCATGAGGATAATAAGCAAATTTGTTACATTGTAACATTTTATAAAATGTAATATGTAGGTACAAATGTTGCTAATAATTGAAGTACTGAGGATTGGGCATCTAATATCAACTTCAAAGGTAATTATGCGATTGTAAACTCTGAACAACTGTTTTCAACATTCTGTAAATGAGGTCAATATCAATAATCCTTTATTACTATTCCACTAAAAACATATATACCTACTTATCTCTTAGTTTATTGATGAAATCAAACCAAAACATTCAAAGTATACGTTATTAATGGTTGTTATGTAAATATTTTATACATCACATTATCAATGGGATGGGATGTAGGTACCTACATCAAATGTTGGCAAAACATTATTATACTTATATCTTTTCATATAGCTACATGTTTGAATTGTGTTTCCTGAAAAATATTTGAATTTTGTTACCAATCAAATTGATAATATCTAGAATCTAGATTAATGCTGGAACGGATATTTGATTATTTATGTAGTTGTAACTAAATATTACAATAATATTTCCAAGCTTAAAATATTATTATTTGAATTTATGAATTTCAAAATCAATTTGTCGTTGCTTTGATCTTAGCAGTCTTTGATGTTAATTGGTAATTTAAATACTTCATAATTTTTTTAAGACTTTATTATAATTATTATTAAATGATCAGCTTTATATTTTTGTTATTTTTTAACTAGCGCGTGTCAAGTAAACTTAATTTTGATTTTTATTAATTTTCATTCACGCCTTTTTTATTTCATAATGGATAACAGGTGGTAAACTCATACACCATGCGTAATATATAGTAAAATAAATATTCGTAGTATTTTCATGAATGATTTATCTGCCCCATTACATGTGGGTAGGGAATCCAATCCCGAGCCAAAGTTCTGATCCCGGAATTGGCATTTTTTTCCATTGTTAATATAAAATTTCTATATTTACAAATAATATTGATAAAATCGGTCGAAAATAAATCTAGAATAATTTATACTATTTAAGACATTTATTGTTAATATTGTATACGTTCAATCTTGGAAATACATAAGTTTAATGGAGCAAATAATATTGTAATATAAATAATAATGTGAATTTAATATGCGATTGCTGTTTCTGATAGTAAACACTTAATGAATGGGTTAGCGAGATTTAAAATAGTAAAGCAAATCATGGTGTACTTATGGCCTTTCCGCTTCATACATCTAATTAGTCAGCCAAATGTGAAACTGCCGTAAAATGTATGAGATCATGGTGGAATTACTTTGTTAAAAGTGCGAAGCATTGTTTTTTTCCAATATTTCTCATTTTTTATTAAATTTATGTGAAAAAATAAAATGAATCGGCAACTTACACATGGGTATAAATCAAACTTCATTCAAACTCAGTTTATTTCTAATGTAGTTATTTGTTATTAAAAGTATTTTTTCTGTTATATTTTCGTTTTTATTTTATTTTCCATAAAAATTGATAAAAAAATCAATCCCGAAAATTTCGGGATTATGTTAATCAATCCAGGGATTCATAGGTATCGAAAATAGTTCGGGATCACGGAATCCCGGGATTGGAATCCCTACATGTGGGTAAGAAAAATAATAAATATCATAAAGTCAATTATTAGGTACTACTCTCAATGAAAACAATTATTATTGCTGCAAGAAACACATCAAGAGTAAAAAGCAAGACACCTTAGTGATAGCTTGATAGGAGAGCAATTTGAAATAGAAATTGTATTGGTGGGTATCGATATACATTTTTCATTGATTACTGAATAACTGTTACTTTGGGATATTGATATGTATCGTCAATATTGTGCATTGGCAAACAAACAAACAAACTAGTATTCATTCGCAATAAATACAAAATATTAAAATGACCTATTATAACATTATTATTGTGAACTGTGGGTCTATTCTATACGTATCGACCGCTAAAGTGATGGAGTGATAGATATTATCAAACTTAGGGTAGGTTTGTATCAAAGTATTAGCACTTATTGTAACAATTACAATAAGTTGGTTGTATTGTTGCAATACGTGCTATATTTTAACAGCAGCAAGAGATGCGCTGTTAAAATGTAACGCTTATTGCAACAATTACAACCAACGGATTGTAATTGTTACAATAAGTGCTAATACTTTGATACAAACCTACCCCAAGTTTGATAATATCTATCACTTTAGCGGTCGATAAGTATAGAATAGACCCACTGGACATCAAATTTGAATAATGTAGGCAGTGGAATTACGCGGGAATAGAAACTTATATCAACCTATGTTATTCTTATTACTGTTACTAGAGTATCAACAAAGGGTCTTGACATTATTGGTACCCATATCAGATTTAATGATTCTATAGAGAAACAAGCAGATAATTCAAACCAGTTCCAAAAATGACAATGCTAAACAGATTATGCTACCTTTTACATATTTCTATTTTAGTGTATGAAAGGGATGAAATATCATAAAACCGCGACAATAACCGTGTCCGAAAACTTGTACGTATGCAGTTCACCGTTTTACACTTCACCGTGAAGTGTTGTATCGGAAATACATGGCCGTCTAACCTATTTGGGTCGTACAGTACTGACATAAAATTCATGTCTAAGTAAAACACGGTTTTTGTCGGTTTAAAGTATTTACACTTTACAGGAAGCCAGCAGCAAACAATTTTTGAAAATAGCCGATAGGTATTTATACTGGATTATTTGTTAAGGTTATGTTAGGTTAGGTTTTCATTCATGAATTCATGAATTTTGCCAAAATCAGCTATACAAATTGGAGACCGTATAGTATACGGTCATCTCTTTCCGATAGAAAAAGCTCACGGTGAACTGTGCCACGGTGAAATGTTTTACGTACAATTTTCATGTAACCGACAATAACATGGTAAAATTTACCGTGTTTTAAACAATCTAAACTCCGGATTTGGTAGCTATAGCACACTTTTCATTATGGCTATACCTCAGTTGAGGCATGGTCTAAAAAGATCGTGGTTAGGCGATGCGCGAATCCCGGGTCGCGGGTGCAAATAACGCATGCCGAACGAAATATAATTTGTCATATAAATCCAGCATGCGCTTATTTAATTTTTTGTTTATTGTTCTATTAGTAACAATAATAATATATTCATTGACATGTTTTCTTAAGTAAATGGGTAAAGTTTTTAGTCATCTTTACACGATTTAAGAATTAATGCCCCCGTCGCCATCACGAAACAAATTGACGTATTCACACCTCGACGTTCGCTCTCCAAATGCCAGTGAGTCCAAAATTTTTTCCGCTTATAGTTAAAAACTATTTGCTGTTTCACTGAAGTATCGTCTTAATTCTCGATTATGCATCGTATATAATATCATGTGATTATTATTTAAAAAGGTGACAGAGATTTAGGCACTGTTTGCTAACAAATACTTATTTATACAGAGGACACGTGTCTTTAACACAATACACTCCATTGGGTCTATTCTATACTTATCGACCGCTAAAGTGATAAGTAATAAATATTATCATACTTAGGGTAGGTTTGTATCAAAATATTAGCACTTATTGTAACAATTACACGAAGTTGGTTTTTATTGTTGCAATAACTGCTATATTTTAACAGCACCTATCTTGCTGCTGTTGAAATATCGCACTTATTCCAACAATAAAAACCAATTTCGTGTAATTGTTACAATAAGTGCTAATATTTTGATACAAACCTACCCTAAGTTTGATACTATTTATCACTTTAGTGTTCGATAAGTATATAATAGACCCACATAACCACATTGAATAGTAATTACAAGCTGATTTGAACACAATAAAATACTTACAAACAAAAAAACACATTTAAAAACAAAAATAAATTTATAAAATTGTAGAAACGAGAGCAATAAATTATCAACACACTGATTAAACGTAAAAAAAAACGACACGATGAATTTCGAATCTTTGGCAAACTTTCAATGTCTGGTACCGATTAGAAAGCTCTGTTGATAGCTTAAAAGCTAAGAAGACACTGGATCTTCACTGTGTACGTATCGGTGTTATTGCGTCTTGCGTAAAAACGCTTGTTGATTGTGTGGAGATATCGGGAGCGAGTAAACAAAGTGATTCTCATACCGTGTGGATACTTGAGAGTCGTAAACAAAATCTGCCAAAAATACTCGTACTATTATAATATATTTACCGCACAAAATCCAGAAAAAAATAGCTTCAAGTAAGTGATAAGGGTGAATATTGAACACTGTATTTCGTCACTGTTCTGGCAGAAGACACTAATTCGAAAAAATGACATATTGAGTTAGTTATACCAAAATGTTCCTTATTTCAAACATTACCGTCTGTAAACCTTTTTAATAAATAAACGGTCTTTATTTTAAAGTCATCCTTTTTAACGATTACTTAATAAACTCACATGATAGACCATTTCAAACACTTTAACAACTTCAAAGTCAAATTACTCAAAACTAGTATTCTCCAGTTAGTGTGTTCTGCCAGATCAGAGACGATTTATGAATTTACGATATTAAAATACCGTGCAGAAAACTCGCTTTAAATGGATTTATATTTTCAGAAAATAGTAATATGACATAACCATGATTGATCAGTGGGCCACAAAGCAGAATAAAAACTATAATACAAAGTATCTACCTATTTTTTTAACCATGCCCGATAGTAAGAAGATCATGCCTCACGGTGTGGAAGTTTATACAAACAGATTTTTGTTAATACGAGAAATGGATATTTGCCACATGTTCAACCTATGATCTCCATACTCTGACTCCAAATACACAATATTGAAAAACAATATATTATGTATTTGCCATACCCAGGATTTGAATCAATACAATAGGTATACAATATCACAGAACACATTAAAGGCTGAAGTGATGTGTGAAAGTCTTTGGGGAATGGGAAAAGATGAACTTTCAAATAATAATATGTAAAAGCGTCAACGCAAAATGTTGTAAGTTATCTAAAATTATGAGATGAGACTCCATTGAATAATTTACTAAATATGTTTGAATATAATCTGTTTAATTTGGTCAAATTGAAGAATATATACCTAATGGGTGTGTTGTCAAAATAGTAATTTGAAAAGGTGCTGTAACTACGGACATCTGATGAACAAAATACTTATGGCTTTACAATACAATACTCTCAATTGTATTAATATTTTAATGTGGTCATTAAAATTTTAATTATTTATAAGATAAGAAAAGAATAGTTTTCATAATGTCATATACTTTTTCCTACAAAGTTTACAGACTATCAAGCATCTATCAAGGCTAAGTTCGCAAACATACACAAAATTTTTCATCTTCAGCTTTACACAGAACTCCTTTATTAAGGTAAAAATGCAAAAATATCAGTCATAGATGAAGAAGATAGTGACAACTAAGATAACAAACGTAAAAAGTACAAAGCTCCATGAATGTCACGTTACAAAATTTAATATATTTTTAGCACAGACGTAAGTATTGGAAATAACATATTCTCGAACATATTATAATTATGTTTATTCTACATTTTATTCACACTCAAGAATCGTGCTTCCATACAACCATACCTAAAAATTAACGTACTTTCCATTATTTTTGTTTCCCTAGTATACATAGTAAATAAAGTAGAGACTATACATGGACTATATAAATAAATACACATATTATATACAGTGAGAAACTATATGAAATTGTGATACCCATATAATGTCATTTCTGGTAAACTACTCAAATATCAATGCAGGTAGAGTTCAGTTTTGAGTACATCTGGCGTTAAAATAAAAATACATTGGGGAAATAAGAAATCATAATGACTACTCAGCTTAGGAATTCACCCTTATCGTAATACAGGGAAAGTTAATTTTTCTGTGTATTACGAAATAATAACATATGTATGAGATGATTCTGGCAGATTAAAATGTAACCTGTCAGGTCAGCGGTTTTATTTTGTAGGTAAACATTTTATTATGTATGCCAGACCTTTCATGATATAACAGATTGGCAACATTGTTAGTTAATCCTGCGGTTAGATATTCTGTTGCAGCGTCCTTCTAAATGTGCAACTGCTGCACTTCAGCGAGTTATTCGCTGGAAGCATATTGAAGTACTGACTTTGTAATTTTAGACGGATAATCATGTATGGCCACGTGACTTGGGATATACGTTTATTCTTCAACTACACTCCTTCCATCAAATGTTTCAAAAATACTAAATTAACCTAACAATACATACACATTATTATTATGAAAAGACGATCTATATAGAAAGGTTATACGTAACGCTATCTCTATTTTTGTATTGTGTGTGCGGATCGTAAATTCATCAAAGCAGTCAATTTTGTAAGTACACAAATATTATGTACACATTCATCATTTTTGCGTAGATAAAGAAACCTGTCAAATTATTCAACTGTGAACTGTGAAGAAAAAATAGAATAATGTGATGACATTCGTTCTGTGAAAAATGAGTCTGTGCAGAATGTACAAATTTATTAGGTATACAATATACCTACATGTTGTTTTTTCAATATGGTGCGAGATTTTTTCATATTTTTTTTAATACAACCTCTACTCTATGGTGGCCCATATACTCCTCTTAGGAGCGAACATGGTAATTATGTTAAATTAATAAAATGTTTGTCGGTATCGCAAACTATTTCTTGCAAAATTGAAGATACCTAAGTCAAGTAATTTTACTCTCGGACCTTCATAATATATACTTAATAATATTGTATCACGGTGAAATCATCTTTTTCAAATAAATGCACTTCTCTGCTACAACTACAAAATAAATTAATGCGCTAGAAATGTAAAAGCCATTGACATTGACCAAGGTTTTGAAGCAGGGTACTTCATGACGGTCAGGCTATAGTATAACAAAGCGTGCTCAAAATATTGAATGCACGTTACATTTCCGTGACAAACTGTAATGCATAGTATTATGATACAGACGTAACTATTGAAACAACAAATTCTTCAACACATGTTTAAGTTTATCACATATTTTTCCACACTCAAGATTCGTAGCCTGCTATATCACACCTAGTAGGGAATAGATTTTAGATATTTTATGTATAGACGAATATTTTTTGACTATTATCTACTATGGCTTGGATTAAGCAGGGTTTGATTTAATTTTAATAACTAATAAACACTATTTAAACATTGATGTATTAGTTCAATTAAAACAAATACTTACGTTTAACTGACAAAGTTTAGTGTGCATTATTTATGTCGGTTCTAAACAGCCTACCTCCACCCTTTGCTAATGGCACTCAGTTCTTGTAGAGTCATACAGATTTATCTAAAGAACGGTCAAAAATGGAACTACGAACTACCATATGGACGCCATTTTGAAAACATCATCGAATGTCAGATTCTGTCCAGTTGCGAGTCTTGATTTGGTAGTTTTCGACAGTGGCTCCCCCATTCATTCTTTAGATAAGTTTGTAAGTCTGTACCGCCCCTCGGAGGAGATGGGCGGATAACGTTAAGAGCGTACATAAGTGAAACGGCAAATAATTTTCAACTGTATGTAGAACGAAATTACGGCCGCGTTGTCATTCGGAGAGCGATAGTCGAGGCGTCTGTACGTCGATTCGTTTTGTCATGGCGTCGGATGAAAATATTCTTAAATCGTGTAAAGATGACTGAAAAACTTTACGTATGTACTTAAAAAAGAAAACATGTCAATGAATATACTATTATTATTACGAATATAATAATAAACATAACATAAAAAGGACGCATGTTGAACTTTTATGACAAACTATATTTCGTTCGGCTTCCGTCATTTGCACCCGCGACCCGCATTCCGCGCATCGCCTAGTCACGATCTTTTTAGACCATGCCTCAGCTGAGGTATAGCCTTAAGAGGGACACAGAGAGGCTGAGTGTGACTGACGGAAGGTAGAGAAAGCGTGGGATAGAGATTTATGAATCATGGTTGTGCAGTCGTCGGCCATGAACTTGAATGGTATTTAGCCCCAGATTAACTACATAAGTAAGTAAATAATAATACCGAGGAAACTTATAATAAAGCTCTAAAATAAAATGCAATAATCCATGTGATTTTCTGACTGGTATGAGTCGCAGTAAAATAATTTATGACTCGACTCATTTAGAATTGGCACAGTGCACCGAGCCGAATGTTTTATTCACAAAATAATAAAGCGATAAAATTAACTCAGGACGCCATACTGCTATGCGTCCGTGAACTAGTTCGTATTCCCAGAAGTGCACCGGTACATTATGTATTAAGAATCCATGTCCCGAGAGGTAAAATGGGTTATAATTAGATATTTTTTTTATTTAATGAATAATTCACAAGATTTTAAGAATGTACCATTCTAATTATTATACATATATAATTCTGAAAACACTCATGAGAAAATATAGCCAATAGAAAAAAAATTCGATCGACCCTGCTTCTCTAGGGTATCGCCCCCTATTGGCATTTTTTAATACCTGCTCATAAGCTCACGGTTTTTGTATTCTAAATTAAAGTATTTAATTACTAACCGACGCCACGGATCACTCCAATATTTTCTGTTGTAACTTACTTATACTTTCTTCTAACTTATATTTTCGTTTGTATAACTTGTGTTTTCAGAATTATGTGTGTTTAATAATTATAATGGTACAATCTTAAAATCTCGTGAATTATTCGTTGAATAAAAAAAATAGTTAATTAAAATTATTAGCAAGTTCAAGTAAGTTACAACAGAAAATATCGGAGTGTCTGTGACGTCGGTTAGTAATTAAAGTAATAAATACTTTAATTTAGAATACAAAAACCGATCGCCTAGCATAACTCAATTTGGAGAGAGTTTATGAACAGGTATTAAAAAGACCAATAGTTAAAATCTGTCGCAAATAAGCATGGCAGTCGTAGCATAGTGGTAATGCACAGCGCGCGATTCCCAAAAGACGCAGGTTCGATTCCTGCCAGGTGTCTTACTTTTTTCAAAAAAAGATTTTTTCTATTAGCTATGTTTTCTCATGAGTGTTTTCAGAATTATGTATGTTAAAAATGGGTTAAGTATTCGAAAATCACATATTTTTCAGTCGAGGTAAAAAAAATATTTTATTTAAAACGAAAGCGGTTTTAATTCAAAGTTATATTACGTTAACACGTAGCTTATTGCATGTCAATATCATAAAATACACGAACGGCAAAATTTTGTTTTTTTAGGTACGGGAAATATTGCATTTTTATTAACTCATCTCACCTCTCGGCTCCAGAATTAATATGGCGGATGACTGATTTTCTTGGCTGAATGCCGCGGTCACTGGTTCGTTCAATTCCAGACCGGATCAGGTCACCAGTGAGTAGATATAATATTGTGGCTGTTTTCAAGATCACAATATCAAGTGTGTGAAATTGATACTATCGAACTTGATACTATGATTTGCAAACAAGTGGTTATCTCTGTTCACTTTATTATTATTAATAAATATAACTAAACTTCACAACGGTTACAGATGAAATTATAAATGCATTTAACTACCAACGGCCTTTTCGTCTCTACATTCTCAGTCCCTATCTAAAGTTAGATTTTTTGAAAGCTTGTTAGTTTTCCAATATGTGTGGCCAGGATCCTTAGTGAATCGCAGAGTTGATAAAAAGAATATATAAAATTCTGACTTTAAAAAAATCTTATTTGGAATGGATTAGAAATCATTCTTTTGTCTACCAGTGGAGGTAGGCTGTTAAAATCCGACATAAATATTGCACACTAAACGTTGACTCGACGATCCAAAGGTTGGAGGTAACCGTGAACAGGCTCGCCGCGAACTCGAAGCGTGTTGGTCTTCATCTGAATGCGGCTAAGACCGAATCCATGTGCAGTGCTGCATGCATCGACGCCGACACTCCTCTGCGGGTTTCCGGTCTGCCCGTCGAACTGGTGTCCAGGTTCAAATACTTGGGTGCCACGGTTGCCGATGATGGTGATATTTCTAGTGAGCTTGGAATCCGCATGGGTGTGGCGGGCACTGCGTTCAACCAACTTGGAGTCGCATGGAGGTCAAGGCTGTATTCTGTGAGGACCAAATGTCGTTTTTTTAACGCGTGCGTGCTACCTGTGCTCCTGTATGGCTGTGAGCTTTTGAGCTTTGAGAATCGATGTCTCCGCCGAATTTTAGGGGTACATTGGTACGACCGCGTTACAAACACCCGAGTTTGTGAGCAGGCACAACAGCTTTCGGTGATTGAATTTATCACGAGGAGACGCTTTACGTGGCTGGGACACGTATTCCGGATGCCGCCAAAGAGTGCGGCACTTCGTACCTTTGTGGCACAGCCTCAAGCGTTCCGTCGCCGTGGCCGGCCCTCACTCACCCAGCAGCGGTGCTAAAAAACCGACCTACGTGCTGCAGGTCTGATATGGCGGGGGGCGCAGACGTTGGCGATGGACCGAGGGAAGTGGCGCCAACTTGTGCTTGCCCTATGCCCCAATGTTGGGACGTGACAGGGTGAAAGAAGAAGAAGAAACTTTGTCATTCATACGTATTTGTTTTCATTGAAATAATACTACAAATTACAGATAGTATTAGTTAGTTTTTAAAATTCAATTAAACTCTGCGAAATCATTACATAATATAATTATAATAGTCAAAAATGAATCGTCTATATATAAAATATTCAAAATTATTCCATTAAATCATAAATATATTTTAATATTTTTTCTCTATAATGGTTTGGTTTCGGCAGGGCTTAATGAATTTAAAAAAACGAATCAGCAACGTGTGTAATAATAATATGTATTCTTAATTCAACGAAAACAAGTAAGTATCAATGTAAAAATGTGCACAGTTTTGTCTGATCGCCCAAAGCGTACCAAAACAATCTTGATTTAGTTTAGATAGGGCCTAATTGATTTTTAAAAACTAACTAACACCATCTGTAAATTGCAGTCTTAGTTGAATTACAACAAATACGTATGGCTGACAAAGTTTAGTGTACATTATTTATGTCGAATTTTAACAGCCTACCTCCACCCTCCAAAGTTATGAATAATTTATTATAATATACCTATCCATTTCAAATCCTAACGTCAAAATCTGAAATATTCTATATAAGTGCGTTATTGGTTTTAAATTTTAAGTGGATCCTAAAACGCATTTAACTTGAAATAATATTACTTAGTGCTGTCACTGGTTAATGTTAGAATTTAACCGACTATTACCATTATTAGGCGGTGGCTCTTGAAAAATACTACTTTGAAAAACACTTAAGAAATTGGTCTAGTATAAAACAATTACTTAAGTATAAACTGTTTTTTATGTAACGAATAATTTACAAGGTATGAGAATATAATTATATAGTATATATTATATAGTAGATAATAGTACAACGCAGATGTGTGCTTATGCTGACGACATAGTAATTACAAGCAGATCCAAACAGAGGATGATCAACCATGGTGGCACTATGAAAATAAAAGCAGAAAACTCTGGGCTGCAAATAAACCAGTCAAAAACTAAGTATATGGTCAGCACACGCGATCAGGTTCCGCGGCAGAACATAGACATAGGGCAGCATGCATATGAAGGGGTGGACAAGTTCACGTATCTCGGATCCAGCCTAAATACTCAAAATAAGACAGCGGAGGAGATAAAAATCCGCATTATCTCCGGGAATAAATGCTGGCATGCCTGCAAGTGACTGGTGGGGTCGAAAATTCTACGCCGAAGAAATAAACTTCTAAGATATAAAACAATTATAAGGCCAGTGGTCACTTATGGCTGTGAGACTTGGTGCGTAACTCAACATGAGGAAAATAAATTAGCTGTCTTCGAGCGCAAAATACTCCGAATTACCTATTATTAGTACCTTGATTCAAACCACAAAATATTTTCGAAATAGACCCCACCCCCAACCATTTTCCATGCGCACGCCTGACTTGTACCAAAAGGCAAAAATAAATCGTAACACTGACGCCTATGAAACGTGGTAGAGGAAAGGATTCGATGGACGTAAAAAAAATCGGTGTGTGTACGTACGTATGTACGCGCGTTAGAAGTTATACTTTGGCGTAACAAAACAAAAACACAACTTGTGATAAACTAGATTCTTTGACTAGCTCTTAATTATCTTGTTAAATTACACACTCAAGAAAATTCCGCTTATTGGAATGCCGTTGGTTTATTTCTATTTTTAAAGTACCAACTGTCACTCTGACGTTTAATCGTTTGTTTACGTAAAGAATTGCAAATAGGCGACAATAATAAATTCGCTTCCTAGGCAACGGAACAATTCTAAATTATAATATTATACCTACTGTATAATCGTCACAAGTGCAGTATCATACTGTGGCGTAAAGGTAATGTGTTCGGCTGATATCTGAACAATCGGTGGTTCGAATCCAATCCAGTGCGTTTTTTTTCGTGTGAAAAAATAAATTATGTGTTACATGTCACGCGCCAAAAATAACTCTAATCTGATTTCACAAACGCGCCAAAAGAAGTTTAACTTCAAAAAACGAATATCTCAATCAATTCTGAAATGAAACATGAAGTACATACCGGTTATTAATGTAATTAATGAGTTATGAGTAATTAAAGTACCACTGAGGTAATAAGGTACATACATAATATGTATATTTCTTTCGACTTTATAATTGCATTAAAATTCAAATTAGATAGAGAATTAAAGGCAATAATTATCATGGAATGACAGTATTCCGATAAAATCAACTGTGTAATTACTTAAGTCGTAAATTACTTTATCATTGCATTGCAATAATTATGACTGATTAACTTTTCCATCAGCTAAGAATTAGTTGCACACAATATATCACGAACACTGCATGCAGCATGGCTAATGTGTAACGTCACCCTTGTTAAAGCTCTATCAAGATTACAAAAGCTTTCCTTGTATGTAATACTGGAAAACCAGAGAACGGTCATAATATACTCTTGTAAGAGAAGGTACGAGTAGGTAGGTAGTGCCTAACTTATACCAGCAGTTTACTAATTAAATCCTCTACTAAGAACTAAACTAACGAAGGAACTGGCTTGTGTTATATGAGGCTTTGGCGCAATCAAATAGCTAAAATTATATACAAAATATGACGGTCTCGTTGGAGAAAAGATATTTTGTATTAAGTATCTAAATAAATTATAATATTATTATTAATTAATTGGGTAAGCGAAAAATTTTATATAAAATAGAACTAACGTACTCATCACTCGAACTAATGATATTAAATTGTATTCGATATGATGATTAGTCGATATCAAAGCTTTTAATCAAGCAGTTGAAAATTAAACGTACAGTTGAATAGTCGTTCTACGCATTCTGTGTTTGTCCGAGAATGATGTAAAACTATTTAATACTAAATTCACATACTTAGGTATATAACTAAATTAATATTATCTAAATATATATTATATCCTCAAAATGTAATACAGTATATTGTATACCTATAAGTGCATATAATAAAATACCCATTAAAACAGTTCTGCGTTTATCAATCAAACATGACTGTATCCATACAAACTTTAATTCAGTAGTTTGACATCATACCAAATGGTTATCCTTATGGAAAGTGATGAAGTGATCAAGTTTGTATGAATGGATGAAACCAAAATGGTTTGATGCTTAGATTACAGATCCTACATTTGATAGTAAATTTGAAGTGATAAAAAATTCATAGGAATTAGTTTAAAGGTCAAATTACACCAACATACTCGTAATCTCAACCAAATTGAACGATGCATGCCGATCGTCGTAAGCAATCGTTTACTTTAAACAGCAACTATAACGAACGATTCAGCTATTAACTCAATCTCGTTAACACTCAATTTGATTGGTTTGTATTTACTAGCTTATTATATTATTGTCTATTAAAATAATAAGTCATGAGACCTTTATTATGTAAATCGCAAATTTGCGTCAAAAACTGGACACGCCACTACCCGGAAGCTTTGGTTAATTTTGATATTTTCGTACGTTCTCGGTAATCTTCGACCCAACTATCGTCGATGGGTGTATGAATTGGGCACTAAAAATAGGAATTATTCTATTTTGACAACGACTATAAGCGATGGTGCCCACAGAACGCGTCGGGCGCCGCACTCGCGCAAAATTTCTACAAGTGGCGCATAAATCATTGAAAATACAACGTAATCAAATACGCCAGCGCCCATTGGATATGGCGACGCATTATACGCGCGCGCCGCATGAATCATCGTTTATTCGCGAATCACCGCTTCTCGGCGATACGAATGAAAGAAAATACAATGAGTCCATTCATTGAACACAGCGAGCAAAAACATGCTGCGCGAGGCATCGTCGATCGACGGGCGGAAAGCAATTATTTAAATACAGAGAAGTCATTGTTTTATTTTATTGCGTGTTCAGTTTATCGCTGGTTGAATAATGTCATCGTAAATTTTAATTACAAGCCCCGAAATAATATAATATTTTTATTGCTTTGTTATGAGAGGCGCTGTAATAATATTTATTTTGTGCTGCTTGGGCCGCTTATAACATAGGTGAAGGGTAATGCGCGGGAAGAGACGTGTGATTATGGTTATGAATAAACACTGCATTCGCCGACTTCGCGCGCCCGACGCGTCTGTGGGCACCATCGCTAAGGATCAATCCAAAGTGAAACTTCACGATCGTGGAAGACGATAAGCGTAATATAATGTGAGTTATCTGAATATTTATCTAATAAGGCCTTGTCCAAGTGGCGCGATTTGACTTGCGCGTAAAAACTCGCGCGGTCGAGGTACAGGTGACCTCATTGAGCCGTCCACATTCACTCACGACGTATCATAGCGAGACACGCGTTATTTGGACAAGCTCTAAACTGAACGATTCGTGCACCCCTCTACGTCATTTCTTAATGTGTGCTCTGTAGTTTTAGAGCGCATATTATTGTATTTCGGTTGAGTGAACGCATCTCTCGAAAAAATGACGTATGCATTGTTTGTCCACCGCCTTTTAAGGACTTTGCTCATCACGACTGAGAGGAGTATAAGAAGTTACAGAAGGATTTTATCCACTAACGGATCCAGCGGGTCTATTCTATACACAAGGCGACTATCGACCGCTTAAGGGGGGACATGCTCGTCGAACGCCAAAATTGAGTTTTTATTGTATTTTCAAACCATGATCCTGGACACTCCTTAAACGTCGTAGATAATCTATTTATATAATTTTGAAGCCTTATTATCCTTTATAGTTATTTTACACATTTGATGACTGTATAAAGTATTTTTGTTACATAAAATAGTATTCTTTTAAACCTCTCGCTCTAATGTTTTAGAATATAGTCATATTTCGGTACATAACTGTGCAGTGGTGTTAAGATTTTTTACATTTATTAATTTTTAAACGCATTTATAAAACCATTAGCATAATTTATTACGAGATAATTTTTGTAAAATATTCACGATAAAAAATTATACTGATAATCTCTGTGATCCCAAATTTGACAAGAATTAGGCATTTTATTATTCAAAAAATCGGCAAGATTAACACATTTGAAGATGATTCTAAAGATATTTATTATAAGCTATGTCCTTGACCATTCAAGTGTGATAAACATTTTATGAATAATGATTGCTTTATAATAATTATTGACCTAAGAATAAGGTAGTGTTTTTTTGAAATACGCTATTTCTTTTGTCATTCCCCAGTAGTTAAGCTACAACATACGGCCGTAGCCATAAATTGACAAACTATAATTGAAGTAGGGAGTAAAATGATATTGACGCGCGTGTTTGAACATGTACCGTTTAAAAAAAAATAAAAAAAAATTCGGTTAGGTACATGTTCAAACACGCGCGTTAATATCATTTTACTCCCTACTTCAATTATAGTTTGTCAATTTATGGCTACGGCCGTATGTTGTAGCTTAACCACTGGGGAATGACAAAAGAAATGGCGTATTTCAAAAAAACACTACCTTATTCTTAGGTCAATAATTATTATAAAACAATCATTTTTCATAAGATGTTTATCACACTTGAATGGTCAAGGACATAGCTTATAATAAATATCTTTAGAATCATCTTCAAATGTGTTAATCTTGCCGATTTTTTGAATAATAAAATGCCTAATTCTTGTCAAATTTGGGATCACAGAGATTATCAATATAATTTTTTATCGTGAATATTTTACAAAAATTATCTCGTAATAAATTATGCTAATGGTTTTATAAATGCGTTTAAAAATTAATACATGTAAAAAATCTTAACACCACTGCACAGTTATGTACCGAAATATGACTATATTCTAAAACATTAGAGCGAGAGGTTTAAAAGAATACTATTTTATGTAACAAAAATACTTTATGCAGTCATCAAATGTTTAAAATAAGTATAAATGATAATAAGGCTTTAAAATTATATAAATAGATTATCTACAACGTTTAAGGAGTGTCCAGGATCATGGTTTGAAAATACAGTAAAAACTCAATTTTGACCTTCGACGAGCATGTCCCCCCTTAAGTGATAAAGTGATAGTATTTATTACATGTTTGTATCGAGGTATTATAACTGTTACAATAAGTTAGCCGTCTAAGCAGTCAAAACTGTCTATCTCGCTCTAAATTTTATCAAAGCCAGGAGAGGTGCTGTTAAAATATAGCACGTATTGCAACAATTACAACCAACTTATTTTAATTGTTATAATAAGTGCTAGTACTTTGTTACAAACCTACCCTTAGGGTCGTATGCATGAGATTTCCAAATACGTTATAGGCTATATACTGCTCGTTTGTATGCATAAGTGCAAATGTTATTTGTTGGTTAGCGACATCACGATATGACGGCATAATGTGTCATGGCGTACAAATAATTGCAAGCTTATAAAATTTCATTCCCCGACCATTAATTTAAAATTTTGAAATTGTAAATGTGTCTGAAAGTGTGCGAACGGTACCATAAAATTAATAATTATACATGAATAATTATTATGACCTTTAAATAATTTATCAGTTATTTTATCACATTTATTTTATAATTCTACTGTACGAAAGGATAAAGTATTGCCAGTAAACATTTCCATTTGGTGGCAATACTGAATACATACATATTATTATGACTAACTTCACTTCAATTATGAGATGTCAAAACAGAATAAGAATAAATGACAGAAATGCAAATGGATTTAGATATTAATATGTAATGATCTCTGTATAATATTATCATTTATACCATGTTTATACCAATCACCGTATGACACTATTGATGTTTCTAGTGTATTTGAGTTGTGCCTTGTTTATTACAGTTATCTTACAATAATTAACTAGGTAGGTAGATACCATAATATTTTGAAAAATGCAGAATGCTTCCAATTGCATATTTTAATGCCAGATACAGCAGTAGGTACATATTTTTGCGGCCGTTTAGCGGAGATATTTTATCGCAATCTTACGTAAGTCCATCTTATCTCTCCATGAGAAATATTGCAAGCGAAATAGGTATGAGGCATTGTATCAGTTACCTACTATCTAGATTATAGACTAGGGATCAAAAGTATACGTATTTTGTAAACGGCACGACTAGGAACTGTTTTTAAAGTTCGAAAATGTTTTACAGAGTCTACAAAATGAACGAGGGCCTCAAGCAAACGTTTGTTGTAATGAATGCATTATTAAAATGACATTTGAAAGTGACAGATGAAGCAGCCATTTTGAATGGCGCGTGACGTCAGATTGCTTACGCCACAAACAGTGCTATATGCTATATGATAGAAAATCGGTTAAATAGCTTATAAAGAATTTGGGAATCTCATACATATACGGCCCTAAGGCATAAAGCCCATTGACGCAGCGAGTGCGGCGCTCGCGCAAAATTTCTACAAGTGGCGCGTAAATCAACGAAAATACAACGTAATCAAATACGCCAGCGCCCACTGGATTTCACGACGCATTATACGCGCACGCCGCATGAATCATCGTTTTTTCGCGAATCACCGCTTCTCGGCGATACGAATGAAAGAAAATACAATGGAGTCCATTCATTGAGCACGGCTACCAAAATTACGCTGCTCGAGGCGTTGTCGATGGACGGGCGAAAAGCAATTATTTAATAACAGAGAACCATTTTTTAATTTTATTGCGTGTTCAGTTTATCGCTGGTTGAATAATGTCGTCGTAAATTTTAATTACAAGCCCTGAAATAATATAATATTTTTATTGCTTTGTTATGAGAGGCGCTGTAATAATATTTATTTTATGCTGCTTGGGCCGCATATTACATAGGTGAAGGGTAATGCGCGGGAAGAGACGTGTGATTATGGTTATGAATAAACACTGCATTCGCCGACTTCGCCCGCTCGACGCGTTCTGTGAGCGCTATCGCTAAGTTTGATAATATTTATCACTTTAGCGGTCGATAATTAGTATAGAATAGACCCACTGAATCTAAGCTGATGAGTGATGAGTGTGATGAGGATGACAATAACGTAAGTCGTAAATGAATTCGCTGTAGGAGCATACTATTTATTACCTTCCAAATCCATTCGTTGCAAAAAAAAGTATCCACTTAACCCACTTGGCAGTCCCTTTGACTCTGTTGCGATGTTAGACTGTTTTGCTATTGTATGGCAAAGAAAGACAATCGCTTCGCTATTTGCAAACTGTACGATGCGGTCTGCTTGGTCAGAAGGTGGATCCAATTACGCATTGTGCATGGAAGAATAGTCAACCAAAGTGGATGTATTGTGTTACACGGACAAAATGTATATCATACGATACAATGGGAGATGTGATTTCGCGATGCATTTTCTGCTGAGTTGTGCTCGTCTTTGATATGGTGGTGATTTCAAATTGGAAGTTTTTTCCGGTCCCGTAAGCGTAACAGGTCTCACAAAAACATGATATTTATATTTAAAAAAGATACAATAACAATTTTTCAATACTAGTGATGATTAAAATTAATATTACGTGTTCTTTCAGCTAAATAAAAACAACATATTTTTAATATCTACCGAAGGTACCTACTTGATGGAATTTGAATTTAATTTCTAATATATTTAAGTTTTGTACTATTCCATTTGAGTCGTTTTTTCATTAAGGTTTTTACGACGTATTATTGATCGTATTATTAGTGATAGGCGTTTTTTTACAAACACTTCAACTATTCATATTTTTATTATACATAATTTAAAAACCACCTCAGATATATTATAATATACCCACTAGAAAAAATCATATTTGAAAAAAATACGAAACTCGACGGGATTTGACCCCCTATAACCATTGGTGTCGCGCCAATCTGTGCATTAACCAATTATGCTACAGGCCTCCTATCTAATTATGACAATTTAAACTAGTAGGCCATACATGAAATGCTTATCAAATTACGTTATTAACGTTCTACGGATTCAAATCCCGTCGAGTTTCGTATTTTTTTTCAAATATGATTTTTTCAAGTGTGTATATATCTGAGGCGTTTTCAAATTATGTATGTTCAATATATGGAATGATACACGCTCAAAATCTTGTGAATTATTCATTGAATGAAAGAAATTTCATAATTTGTTATATTTTTTATTGTAATCCCTGACTTAATCGGTAGGTGATAAAGTTTTTAAATACTTTATTGTATTCATTTGTTATATAAGCTGGAATTAATTGTATCCATTGTCAGTGTGTATTTACCATTTGGTGATTGCAAACTGCACATAGTGGCCGAAGATGCCGAAAGGCGAAACCCGGGTCGCAAAAAACGACTCAAATTGAATAGTGCAAAACTTAAATCCATTAGAATTTAATATTTTTACTACTTGATATTTATTTTCGCAACAAAATATAACAGCCAAATAATGTATGTGAATGACATTACAATCGTAAAAATATAATTTACACATTCGGGTACCTACTCAATTGACAATATTATTATTGAGATATTTTTCAAATAAGGCTGTTCATAATTTGTTACTTCCGCCAAGTATATTAAATTTTTATATTACGAGTATCACAAAAAAGCTCACGCATAGACAATAGTTACTTAAAGTTTTCGTATTCATAGAGGGAATTTTTAACCACTTATTAACACCTATTGGCAGTAAAAATGTTCTCTCAAATAGTCTAGTTACTAACGGTTCGCTTGCCAAGTGTGAATAATTTTATATTAAGTCATTTATTTTGATATTAACCATTTAAATTCAGACAGTAATCAATAATATTTTTTTTTACTTTTTACCTATACTTATATGTCACTAGATTTAAGAATTAAGCGTTTGTTATTGAATATACACACATAATTTTGAATACCTACCTCAGAAATATACTTCTTTCAATACCTAAGTATGTTTCTGGTTCTCAGATAATCCAAATTATTTAAGTACAATATAATATATATACCCGTGCTCACGTATGGCTGCGAGACGTGGACCCTCGACACGAGAGATGTCCAAAGGCTAAGAGTCACAGAGCGAGGCATGGAGAGGTGCATGTTGGGCATCACGCGAAAGGACCGTAAGAGAAACGAATGGGTTAGGAAGCAGACAAGAGTACGCGATGTAATAGACGTTGCCAAACAGCTGAAATGGAGATGGGCGGGGCACATTGCTCGCCGAAAGGACGGCCGCTGGACAAATGCCGTCATCCAATGGTACCCAAGGGGTACGAAACGGCCACAGGGTCGCCCTAAAAGCCGCTGGATTGACGAACTGGTAAAGTTCGGCGGAAATACGTGGCAGCGAACGACACAGGACCGAGAGAGTTGGAAAAAGCTTGGGGAGGCCTTCATCCAGCAGTGATGATGATGATAATATATTATTTTGAATCTTCAAATCACTAACATTCCATTGTGATTGTTGGATTGTTCTAGAGAGAGATTGATAAAAATACATTCTGTTTACAAGAAAGAAACAAATTAACTACATGCCTATGTAATTGTATGTGTACCTAGCAATCTAGTACAATCAGTTTTCTATTACAGAAAAATCATAATTTAGAAAATATAGAAAATTCTTGGATAATATTAGTTGAACTGAGTTGGAATAAACGCTTTAGCCGAGTAGGTACCACAGTTAAAATATAATTATAAGAAATAATTTGCATGCTTCATATTATATGAGCTTAGATGCCAAGGCACTATTCCGGAAAATAAAAAACGCGAGTTCGAGATACACTTGGTTTAACTTAATTTCCATAATAAAGAATAATATAACATTTTTATACCTTATTTATATTCAGATTGGATTTCAAGGGGGGACTTATCGTATATATATCATTATAATAATGTCGACATAAATTATACTGATGGTTTTATAAAAGCGTTTAAAAATTAATAAATGTAAAAAATCTTAACACCACTGCACATTTTTATGTACTGAAATATGACTATATTCTAAAACATTAGAACGAGAGGTTTAAAAGAATACTATTTTATGTAATAAAAATACTTTATGCAGTCAGCAAATATTTAAAATAACTATAAAGGATAATAAGGCTTCAAAATTATATAAATAGATTATCTACAACGTTTAAGGAATGTCCAAGATCATGCTTTGAAAATAGAAAAAAAGCTCCATTTTGACCCACGCTGAGCACATCCGCCCTTAAAAATGTTCTTTTTTTTTCTTTTAAAGTAACGTTGGTAGATATAAATTAGAAATGCATAATATATTATATCCAATACAGTATATGGGGGATGTTGTAAGATGTGATACCTCCCCCGATGTTACGTATAATAAATGTTCTGATGGTTGCGTCGTGTGTGTGCGACATATTATGTTCGGACAGTGATGAATGGAAACACGAGTTGGTATTTTCCTGGTTTATATCATGGCAATAAAGTTTGGTAACACGGCACAACGAAATACATTCTATTAATTCCAGTTTGAGTGTAAAAGTTTAAATAATTATACTTTAGAATTTAGATATTAAAAAGAGACACGGACGAGCGGCGCGTGTCGATTACATTTTAGAAAAGCTCAATGACGACAGTCATTTCCGTTGCGCCATTGTCTATAGTCTATAAATGACCATAAACAACAACATGACAGTTGTAGGGCTATACAACCTCTACAACAGCATAGTAAAACACGAAAGTTGGGACACTTTGGCCACATCATGTGGCATCGTAAGAGATATCATCTTCTGCACCTTATCATTGTAGGGAAGGTCCCCGGTAAGCGAGGTCTAGGTAAAAGAAGAACATCCTGACACAAGAACCTCGGAAACTAGTTTGTGCTCAGCACTATATTCCTATTTTGAACAGCGATGGATTAAGAGAAAATGGTCGAACTCATTACTGACTTCTGAAAATGGATATAACATAAAAAGAAGATACTTAATATAAACTATAAAATGTACACATACTAACTTGGTAAAACAAAACGAATGAACGAAACGCATGTATTTAGTAAAATATTTTTATTAGTATTACCAGGTGATAAATACACTAGGGAAATTAATTATTAATGTGTCTAAGTTAAACAGATGTATAATAAACCATTTCGTTACCCTGTTGGAGCATATTATATAGTAGGTACTATATTGTATGCATTTTTTATAAGGAACGATTACACCGCGGGCGTGCAAAAGGGGGGGAAGTATAAAGTATGGGACAATTCGGTTTATTTTCCTTTTAGTATTTATTATTTACTTAAAATTGGGCATTATTATCTTGACAATGGTTATGCAGTGAAAAAATGTTCAAGCAATGTGTCCACAATTAATGATAAATACCTACTATTTTACAACATTTTTATTAGGTCGTATTCTTATTTGTCCGTTGGTTGTTTATCCGGTACAAATCTTGAAATCGATTTTTAACTAACTTCCCGAGTAGCTAGACATGCCAATGCATTCTTTTAATACTTCTAGCCATCTTTAAGTAGAATTAAATTCATTTTCAGTTAATTCTGTTTAGTATGAAAAGTTATCCTATATTATAATCCAATCCACTATCATTGGTTGCTAAGGGAGTGGTCCAAGCAACTAAATTATTAAGGCCATACCTCAGTTGAGGCATGGATGCGCGGTTTCTGCAAATGACGCGTGCTGAATGAAATATATTTTGTCATATAAATCCAACATGCGTCCATTTAATGTTCTGTTTATTGTTCTACTAGTAACAATAATAGTATATTCATTGAGATGTTTTCTTTTTCAAGTACATACGTTAAGTTTTTTAGTCATCTTTACACGATTTTAGAATATATTCATCCGACGCCATGAGAAAACAAATCGGCGTGCGCACACTTCGTCGTTCGCTCTCCGATTGCCAGCGAGTCCAAAATTTCGTCGCACCTATAGTTGAAAATTATTTGCCGTTTCACTGAAGTGTCTTAATATATAAGTGCGTCACTATGGAATTCAAAATGACTTTTCAGTATTCTATATTTGTTTGTTTGTTCCAAAATAGCAAAAAAAAATCGTTGACAATTGCCTTATTTGTCCTAAATTATTAATACATAGAATTGTCAAGTTTATATGATCTAACAGAAAATTTAAAAACGTGGTATATAAGAAGTTCTTTTAATATTGTAATTATTTATGCTAAGTTTGTGAACAGATAAAAAATAAAATATGTAAAATACTATGTTAAGAAGAGGCTCGCACGAGCTGGTTTGCTCCCGAGGGAGACATCACTCGATAGATGTATTCATGAATGAGCCGCCGTATTTATTTGGCAGACTGCCAGCGCCATTTTGTGGAAATTGGCCGATCCGTGAAGTTATCTCGGTAGCAAAAATGACGATAATTATTATAATAGCAGGCTGTGTTGCCCACTAAATTATCTAGCCCTGCCCAAAATCGCTACTGTCTGCATTCCTCTTTAATTTATGATACTGGCAACTTATTTATTGCTAGAATGTATTCTTTATTAAAGAAACAAGAACGCTAGATGAATAAATATTAAAAATTAAATGTTTTCTAAATTACAATTTGGTTAAAAATTAATTTAACAAAAATATGTCTCTTCATCGTATTGTTATGAAAATATCACAGAAATATTACTCACCTACGATGATGGCATATTAATAATGGATCGGTGAGTTAAAGTACTTTAGATTTTTTTGATTATTTCTTTAATCCAACTTATCGCTCCCCAAATTTAGTGTAAAGGTTATTACTAATTAAATTCTTGGAAAATAATCTGATGCATACTTAGTGCTCAGAATGGATGATTTTTTTACGAACCAGAGCGCTTGATAATTTGCCAAAATAATATCAACAAATTTTTCTAATTTTATGTATATTATATTTAAAAAATACGTATGTTGAATCAACGCAGCAACCGTGATAGTAACATTTTATTTTTTACTATGAATTTTTATCTTAAACTTTAATATATTATTTATTATATTTAAAGTAAGTAAATTGAATGGAAAAACTGGAATGCAATATTTAATTTTTCTACTAGACGCGATATCGGGAATTTTACAAACCAGAACTGCGTTCCGGTCCGCTCCGGTTCATTTTGAGTGCCAAATTAATAAAAACACGTACATATTTATATAAATACATATTTCCATAGGTATATTAAAAATTAGTTAATTTTGAAGGTAAGTTAGAGTATACGTGTAAAAGAGGTCAGCGCACTGCGTTTCTGATTGGAGAGCTGCGTCATTGGCTAGTTAACATATTATATTAATATGTACTTATTTAGGATGTGGATTTAAAGTATCACTCCAATGGATTACAACGAATTCTCGTAAAGAAGTGATAATTGGTGAATTAACTTTTTGTAAGTGTTTCAAAGTAATTCAACGTCATTTTATAAGGTCCATTAATAATATATTGCGTATAAAAACTATCAGTGTATTTAATACATTTAATACATAAGTATAAAAATATAAATTAAAATGATTTTAAGATCGATCAACTCATTTAATATAACCCAATTTATGGCGATATACCTACTATGCCAACAGCCAATTATTTTTAGTTTCTCATAGGAAATTTCTTGTAAATCAAAAATCTGGGCCATTACTGTGGGCAATAATTTACTTTAATAATCTGGGACGGACGATATATTAGGTAATATTTAATATATATCGTTTTGGGTTCAATCTTTATGACTTTTTGAGTTAATGAAATGCTTCTTTAGAAAGCCTTAAACACGTTTCGCTTAATATTTATTATGATATTAAAAAAATAGAATATTTTTTATCGCTTCTACGTTCCAATGATACATTAGGCCTTCTCTCGATGAGGTTTTTTAAGAGATTTTTACGAGAAATTATTATTAGCTAATTAATATACTTACATAGATACGTTTCCTTATAATCTACATCATAACCTTAAAGAATCAGTCTTTAGCGTAGCTTATCATTACGAAAATCAAACCAGTTTTAAAATATTTAGTTTCGCAACATCACACTCATGAATCTCATTAAACATCAATTAAAGGTAATTTTCATAAAAATGTATTGATTTAATGACTATTGATAAGTAAAGTACCTAAATAATATTATATAAAAAAATATTATATATATATATAATAAACAACTCAATCAATTGATCGGCGATATTTACTTATTTTATTTATTTAAGAATACAAAACATTGTGGACATAACAAATCTAAATTCAAGATGTGCACAACATGAGATTTACATTATAAGTCAAACATTACCCTCACAAGAGAGAAGAAGAGAATATAGAAAAAAAATATAATATCAATAATAATAATAACAATTTTAAAAAAATCAAAACATACGTAAGTACAATTTAATACAGAAAAATATAATTTTTGAAAACAAAAAACGTACGTATAATTTTATACTGCAAAATACAGTTTCAAAAACAAAATGCAAAGTACATCATTGAAAATGTCGATGTCTTTAAGGAGCGCATTTACTAATCTTGCACCGCTCGCTAATGGTGCCTGACACGAGGAAACGGTTCCAATCCAGAATAAATCATGGCTGCGACCACGTAGGTAATTGACAGGCGCATGTAAATTCAAATTCATTAGGACACCAGGATTGGAAACCATCCCTCGTGATAGCAGGCAAAAGTGTTTCAAGAGCAGAAGAGACCGACGAGATTCAAGAGAGTGAAAAGTAAGCATGCCTTGTTGAAAGGCAGTCGGAATATTAAATAACTAAACATAACCCTTAAACTCAGCAAATACTTAGCTTACTGCAATAATTTAATAATGCCGATAAAACCAAATAACCATCATCAAAAAGTAACTCATTCAAAATATGCACAATAACTATAATTTTTTGAATAAAATAATATGATATTTTTGCAAACCATGTGTTGAAGTACCATAAAGATATCGTTACTTCGCATGTGCTGTATCATAGTCATAAAATGCTCCATCCAGAGAACCCATTGACTATGACATCAAGTTTACTTACCTGAAACAAATAAGAAAAAAAAATATTTAAAAAAAAATTATCTTGGTTAACCATCCAAGAATAATTTTTCAGAGAAGTTCTTAAAATAAAAATCCATTGTATATCATTATATAGATACCATTTCTAATTCATTTTACTTGCTCCTGTGTTGATATCATAATTATTATTCATAATGTATAATATATAATATGGCTGGTGCCGAGAGAAACCATACTAACTCAGTTTAGGTAGATTTTAAAACAAAGTTTGAAATATTGCGAAATGTATATATTATTTTAGCACCACAAGGGCCAATTATTGACATTATAGTAGTATTTTAGTAGTACCTTGTTGAATAATAATAGTAGCAGTGAAAAATCATAGAACTCCTCAGGCTTTGAAAAACTCACATATCGCTGGAAAAAAAAGTTCCTTAGGCGAGGACTAATTTTAATGTATTACTAGATGATTAGTTAGTAAAACGTGTACTATATTTTAATTGTTATTTTATAAGTTTTGTAGTATCGTCATATTCCAAAAAATATTAACATGAATTAACATTATAATATATTATTATCACGGGTCTTCAAATCTTTTTTGAGTGACTACCCCATTTTACAATAGTCAAGTAGGTAACCTACGATTTCCCCCACGTTTCTATAAAAGATATTTTTAACGTAACACACTAATACGAATTATAAAATAAAAAAAACAGTTTCATCATCAGTCAACGCATTTTTTTTTCATATTTAAATGTTAATTTGCGATCATTAGTTTTAATTTCACTATTTTCCGATAGCCATATGTATACATATATATACATATATACATATATATACTATTTTTTTTAAGATTTAGAGTCCAACGCTCTCATTAAGGGGCGCACGCGTAGTTTAGTAAATATTTGTCGGCACAAATATTGACAACATCCGCACACATAAAATACGTATAAATTAGTTGGTGTGCGATATCTGATTTTTGATATTTGCGAAATATCAGCATACAATAATAATAGTCCACCTATAATGACCATAATGGGATAAATATCCTAAATTTGGTAAGAATACAGAGCAATTTACACTAAAAAAAAAACTTTTTTTAAAGTTTCTTCATTGATAGCTTGATGCTATCTTTTGTGACATAATAATTTGACAAGATCATTGATTATCTATCTACTATCTACATGAAAATTTTTTATCCATGGTATTTTTGATTTGTCGTTTGTTGTTTTTGTGAATAAATTTACTAGTATGCAGATTGTGTACATTTTTTTTAAGTAAATAAAAACGAGTAGGTATTTATCAAACAAACCTTAGATAACGAGTAAAATCCGGTTGGGCTAATTATGGTCGCCCTCATCTCACTATGTCCCTTCTACCTCTAATCTTTATTATTGTCACCGTCCAGGCACCCAACTTAATTACGAAGTCATCAGTCGACCGTGATTGATAAACATTTAGTTACACCAAGACCATGAGCGAGTCAAGGTATTGATACAGTTTGACCATCGTAAATGTATACAGAGTGAGGGTTCAACCGTGTTATAAAAACTACCACGCGTCACCATAGCAACCATTCAGTTACGAGTTACAGTTCGACAGCTGCGTCAATTATCGTAATTCATCCAATCATAAATTCATTACCTACTAGGTGTCAATATTAAGAATGTTTCGGTTGATTCATGTGAAAGTGAGAGTGCTATACAGAACAATCAGCAAAAAATGTGTGCGTGCAAGACCCGGAAAGCAGAAAAGCGCCCCAAGAGCCAGCAATCTGGACCAGCTTAACATCAAAGGTTTGTGCTTGGCAACACTCCTACTTCCGCTGTCCCTCACCAGCATCCAAGTTTTATACAGTCCACAAAAAGTGCAGCCAATTTCAATAATAAAAATCCCATGATTGTTGTGATAATAATATAAATAAATCGTTACAATAAAGTTATAATATTTCTACTCTGAGCTATCGATATGCAAATAGCAGTCAAACACGTAAATATGTTCGCGTGTAGACAAAAATTTGAGTCATTATTATGGGAAATAAAAAAAAATGACGAATGAACAAATTTTCTTCTATCGAGCGTGCGCTTGTAAACAGTAGTATCGTGATCGACTGACGCACGCGATATGTTTGAGGAAATTGCATCCGTTTAATGTTTTATGTGAGAACGTATCAAAAAAAATATAATTCACGTCATTATTATTAAGAATAATTATGAAGTTTGATATTCGATGAATATGTTTAATATTATTAATAGTGTTCCATTCTACTAAGAGCGATCCAATATCAATGCAACTTGTCACCTGACAATTAAAAAGGTTTAAATAAGTTATAAACATCAACACCACACCACAAACACCATCTGTAAATTATTGTAGCTTAGTTCAATAAAAACAAATGCCTACGTATGACTAACAATGTTTAATGTGCACTATTTATGGCAGATCTTAACAGCCTACCTTCACCCTCTGTCACTGTCTTTTCTTAAATTTAAAATTTCTTAAAAATACATCTTAATAAAAAAATGTGTTAATTTTAAATTACCAGTGGTGTCGATATTTAGTAAGATTTACTATAAAATTATTGGGGTGTTAAAATTGGTGTTATTTAGTTCAAAAGTTCTTTCACCAGGAAAGTGTCGATATATTCTCCAAAGAGTGAGCACCTAACACGGTTTGGTAATAAATGATATCGTAAACAACAGCATTCGGTGAAAAGTCAAGCGTGAAAATAAGAGAAAAATCCCTTAGATTAGAGGCTCTCAACTGAAATCCGCATCCCTTAAGAAGGATTTAAAAATAATTATTATCGTAAAAGAAACGACTTATAGGTAGGTCACATTTTATTTTAAAGTGAAAATACTCATTTTTCGTATGCGATATCGGTTCAAAAAAAATCAGCTTTTTTAATATGGGTAACCATAAGCTACCCTATTGTGACCCTTGACTTGATAGGTAGGTAATGGAGTGTTTACCTACTTAATTGTATTGATTGGTTATATAAGTTAGAGTTAATAGTGTTTATTTGCCTTTTGGTGAGTTTACACAGCGCCCGAAGATGCCGAAAGGCGAAACCCAGGTCGCAAAAATGACTCAAATGGAATAGTACAAAACTTAAATACATTAGAATTTAAATTCAAATTCCATCAAGTACCATTGGTCGATAGTATTAATATCATAAGATACCTTGTTGTGCTTGTTCTAACAATCGTATGGCTCCAGTCATAAATAAACCCAAAATCATATTTTAAATACGCAATATGGGTAGACCATAGTATCTTGTTCCATGGTAGCGTTTAGATCAGTTCCAAGGAAGACATCGCAGAACATATTAACTCTTTAGTGCCAGACCCAATTGCTCACGTTAGTGTCACCCGTGTCCATATGGACACGCAATTATTGTAGTACAGTTTACTTTGCCTAATTGTTATTTTAAAATAATAATTTGGTTTATAAACGTTAGTTAGTTGAAATAAGTACACTGCTTAAATTGTTCGTCATTTGAATGATCTAGCTGACATAATAAAATTAATATCAAGTGTCAAAGTGGCCATTCATTTTATAATCAAAAAATGATGGACTTATGTTAAAGGTAACCGTGGTTTTCTGATTATATTGTTTCAAAGAATAATATTTCTGTCATTGAATACATTATAAAGGTGTTCACTTTCATGATATGTAATTACGAAATGGAATTATTTTTGTTTATGTGGTGTTATTGCATAATGAATTAATGCGTGTCCATATCGACACGCGTGCCACTTAACACTACAAATTTAAATTATGATTTGTTATCAGTGTTATCACTATATTTTTTATAAAATTTATTATTCTCATTTTGTCAAATTATTTAGTTTCTGGGATATGTCTAAGATTGTAGGAAGAGAAATGCTGGTAAATAATGCATTGGATGCACTTTATGAAGCTAGTGATGATGATAATGTCGACGAATATAATATTATTATTTATCTCACCATCGACCAGATCCTGCGGTTTTAACAGATGAGGATGGTGGTGGAACAATCGATAATTTAAATCATAGACAATTAAAAGCAGATACACAAGTGAAATCTAGGAATGCAAGAACATAGATAGACCAATCTGATATTTTATACTGCAACTGGAGATTCTACATGCAATTACACCTAGCTGCATAAAATATCAATTTTTCGGGAAAAATGTGGAAAATAAGAACGCTGATTGATCTTGATAGGATGGATATTCATAACTATGTACATCAAAATCAATGGTTCTAGCAGATATACGATTTAATGGGTTAAATTATTTTTTCAAAAAAATAGAAAAAATCGACGCTGTGACTGATTTTTTGAAAGAAAAAGAAACATCTGAAATCAGAACGCAGTGAAGAAAATGCAATATTAGCTTGTGTGTAATGTGTATTGAAAACTATAATACTTTATAATAATTCTACTAATAAACCATACAATCCACAAAAAAAAATTATAATATAAGTGTCACGCGTGTCCATATGGACACGGCTATTATCTCAAAACTTAAAAACGTTATGAAACTTTTATTTTCACTATTCATTATCTGTTATATTACAGATACATAAAAAATGTAAATAAACAATTTTTAAAACAAATAAAAATTCATGTCACACCATCAACAAAATTGATGTGTCCATATGGACACCTGTGCCACTAATGAGTTAATACATAGAATTCCGATAAGCTATTATACCTCAATACACTACATTATGATGCAGGGTTTTGAATGATATTAAGTGTCCCACGAAAATAAACTACACATTATAGACGTGCAATAGTGTGTGTTGCAACCTTCAAATACACCAATATTGAATTAGTGTGATTGTAAGAACGAAGGATAACCGTTTTCTTGGCACAAGTTTACCCCATATTCTTCCACACTCGAGATCGGTTGCCTGTTACCTACTCCACACCCGTTAAGTATTTCAGTTCCCATTATTACTGAGTTCAGAGTAAAGAGGGGTTTAATTCCCGCTCGATACTGGTAGCTAACGTTAAATATAAATTTGATTTCCTTGTGTTAATTTATTACTATTAACCTCTTAATTATTGACTGTACAATTTGAGCTAGTTTTTTCCTTATATACCTATGTTACGCCGAATGTACAAAATTGACTATTACATGAAATGGGCAAAATTTTGCCTAAATCATGAAAATTGCAAGTCCGTTGCCTTATTCATGAATTAGGCAAAATATCTGCCGAGTGCGTGAATTCAGCAGTAAATTTTCTGCCTAGTTCATGCATTGGGCAAATTAGATAGTAGCGCTACGGTGGTGTTTTTTGCAACTAAACCAAATGTATCAAACGCTCATGCATTGGTCAAAATAGATGGTCGCGCTCCGGTGGTGTTTTTTGTAACTAATCAAACTAACTAAATGTGTCAAGTGTCATTAATTATATAAAAATATACCAATCAATAACTACAATGACGTTCATATCCATTTACTATGCCTATTAGAACTATAATATGATAACGGAAGAATTTTATTAAAAGGTATTTTCGCGATTTGATTCGTGCTTGGGTCGGTCTCAGGTAATGGTCGATTGTTTGTTTGTGATATTATGATTTGATAGTTTGTTGACACTTGTTAGCCAACCTCAAAATGGAAATTCAGTTGAATTCAGAACTACAAAACCTAACCTAACCTAATAATAATATTATATTATTTTTTGTCCAATTACTAATAAAACCATCCGTATTAAATTTACTTTCTCTACTGTCATATTGACAGTTTAAGAATTCCATACCCTGGCAAATTCATGCACTCAGCAGATAATTTACATAATTCATGAATAAGGCAACGGACTTGACTATTACATGAATTAGGCAAAATTTTGCCCATTTCATGTAATAGTCAATTTCGCACATTCGGCGTAACATATACACATATCAACCTGAGAGAGGTGACCTCATAATGTTGAATGATGTTTTAAGACAAATTATTGATCACTGCGGACAATAGACCGCAAGCAGGCAAACTTTTAACTTTATTGTTCCTGCATTATGTGGTAATGTGAAAAATACTAACGGTGTAACTGACACAATTCTCTGTAAACTCCAATAATCGGACATTCTGAATGTGACACTCCATTTTTTAAAAAGCATAATAATTATATTTTAATAATGCTGGGCATACATTATTTGGAATGCCTCATTAGGGAGTAAAAGTATGTTAACGCGCATGTTTGAACATGTACTTAACCGAATTTTTTTTTATTTTTTTTTAAACGGTACATGTTCAAACACGCGCGTCAATATCATTCTACTCCCTACTTTAATTATAGTTTGTCAATTTATGGCTACGGCCGTATGTTGTAGCTTAACCACTGGGGAATGACAAAAGAAATGGCGTATTTCAAAAAAACACTACCTTATTCTTAGGTCAATAATTATTATAAAGCAATCATTATTCATAAGATGTTTATTACACTTGAATGGCCAAAGACATAGCTTATAATAAGTATTTTTAGAATCATCTTCAAATGTGTTAATCTTGCCGATTTTTTGAATAATAAAATGCCTAATTCTTGTCAAATTTGGGATCACAGAGATTATCAATATAATTTTTTATCGTGAATATTTTACAAAAATTATCTCGTAATAAATTCTACTAATGATTTTATAAATGCGTTTAAAAATTAATAAATGTAAAAATTCTTAACACCACTGCACAGTTATGTACCGAAATATGACTATATTCTAAAACATTAGAGCGAGAGGTTTAAAAGAATACTATTTTATGTAACATAAATACTTTATGCAGTCATCAAATGTTTAAAATAACTATAAAGGATAATAAGGCTTCAAAATTATATAAATAGATTATCTACAACGTTTAAGGAGTGTCCAGGATCATGGTTTGAAAATACAATAAAAACTCAATTTTGACCTACGACGAGCACGTGGGCCGTTAAGACGATACATCAGTGAAACGGCAAATAATTTTCAACTATAGGCGTGACGAAATTTTGGACTCGCTGGCATTCGGAGAGCGAACGTCGAGGTGTGAATACGTCAATTTGTTTCGTGATGGCGACGGGGGTATTAATTCTTAAATCGTGTAAAGATGACAAAAAAACGTTACCCATTTACTTTAAAAAGAAAACATGTCAATGAATATAATTATTATTATTGTTACTAATAGAACAATAAACAGAACATTAAATGGATGCATGTTGGATTTATATGACAAATTATATTTCATTCGGCATGCGACATTTGCACCCGCGACCCGAAATCCGCGCATCGCCTAGCCACGATCTTTTTAGACCATGCCTCAGCTGAGGTACCTTAACATACCTACCTGTTGGATATTCTTTTGCTTTGAGGTGTTCTAAATAATTTGCATTGAATAAAGAATGCTACATTCTTAAATCTCGTGTACTATTCACTGATTACAAAAACAGTGCAATAAAATATGTGTTTTATCATAACAATTAGAATTAATTGATTAACCATTTAATACAACATTAATTATACTCCCAGCGTCGGCCTATATATAGCGTCGTGGGTCCCAGGTTCGAATCCTGGGTCTGGCAAGTACACATATTGTTTTTCAATTTGTGTATGAGTCAGAGTCTGAGCCTAATAGGTTGAGCAAGTGGTTGAAATCCATTTCTCGTAAAAACAAAATCTGTTTATACAAACTTCCACTATGTAGAGGCCCATATGATCCTATTAGGATCGGACATGGTCGAAAAAAATTATAATAAATTACAAAATTAGTTTATAACTCGATAGGTATTGGTTGGACCATTTATAGTCCCATTCCACTCTTTATCTCTTCACCCACCTCCTAATCCCCAATGTTATTGTTACAAGACAGTCAATAAGCAATTAGGGGTCATGAGAGACGGTGTTACAAAGAACATTGAGTTGCATCTCGACAGCGGACGCGTGCGGGCTTCTAATAGCTTTCCGTCGCTTAAGTGATTGACTCAATAGATACAGACTCATTCATAAACTATCATCATCATTCATACACCCTCACATATAATCCATAAAACTGCGTCATAAAGTGCGGGAGTGTACGAACCGCGTGAACCAAAACAACTATACTGCGCTAGCGAAAGTTGAAACCAGACTACGGAGCCATCATACATCATCACAAAGGTCAGTGTCTGCCACTCTGTTCCATCGCCCCCACCTCTAGATCCGACCTCCTCATCTTCCCTTAAAATAATTACAGTCCACTAAAAAGCTCAACCAGGTATTTTAGTTTTAATAAATTCTTGTGATTTCGTCGACGTTTTAATATTACCAGAGTACCTACGTAATATCCCATCTCATACAGCTTGAGACTTCTAAGCTTTTCGTTGTACAGTCCGATTGGAATATCGTCTTGTGCTTTGAACTTTTGATCTCAAGGGGTATAATTAATTGTTTTACTAAACAACTAAACAAACGTTGCTCAGAGAAGCGGATGTCACATTATGACAGTAATATTATTATCTACGTTCTCTTGACGTGACTATATAAGTATAGCTTTTCGTTACAATAAAACAAGGGTCGCAGAAAATGAGAATGTAATAGAAAACTACAAAACTAACGTCAGTAAAAATTTGTATAAATTTTGGTTAATATACGAAAGCAAATCTGATATAACAACTCGTATACCAACGTCAAGATTACCGTAAGCCATGCCACATTGAGAATCTTCACACTGGTATCGCCCGCATCTGTCAAATACCGCAAGCAATTTAGGACAATTATTCTAGATTCACTAAAACAATATAATATTCCATAAATTATTGTACTTGCATTTGTTGCACGAATGAATGGTGTTGCTTTTAATATGTAAAATATTTATTTTATTCAACGAATAAAACACAAGATTTGAGAACATAACATTCTATATTATTTGAAAACATATGCCTATACACACCAGAAAAAATATTTTGTAGAAAAAAATACGACACCCGACGGGACTTGAACCTGTTTCTGCCGGATTCGCGCCAGTATGCTTTTCTGATTAAGCTACGGGATGACTAGATTTTCTATTCAATTATTGGCATGTCTAAGTACGTTTTAAAAACTAAATTGTGGAGTGATCCGCGTCGTCGGTTAGTAATTAAGGAATTAATTGATACCTACTTTTATTTAATATACTAAAACCACTAGCCAATAATATAACGCAATTCGATAAGCATTTCAAGACGTAAGAACTACTAGTTGAAATCGTCGTAATTTAGTAAGATGCCCGTAGCTTAATTGGAAAACCATACTGGCGCAAATCCAGCTGATACGGCTACAAGTCCCGTCGGGTGTCGTATTTTTTCCCCCTTCAAAATGATGTTTTATAGTGTGTATATGCACGAGTGTTGCTTTTTTTAATTTTTGCCAATATTATAATGCAATAATTATAGTTATGTTATCTATTTTGCTGCCAATATAGACTGTAAAATAGGACTGTAATGTGGGATTTCTTTCTTTCTTTGGAGGAGGCCTTCACCCGAAGAGCTGTTCTTACATACCAAACAAACAAACAAACCAAAATATTATTTAAGTTACAAATACAAAAATATATACTTTATAAACGTTACATAGCACTGTTTAATATATTAACATTATTTATCAATATTATATACAAAATAAAAATCTTAATATATATAATACAAAAATATAAAAATGTACTTAAATGAAATATAAAAAATCATAGATATATAGATATATTATATACATAACAGATACAATTATAGGTTATTATATACATTAGATATAATCAATTCAATGTCATTTACTTTTTGTCTGTAAGAAATAAAAAGGCTTTTTTATTTTATTTATTTATATGACTGTAAAAAATATGAATGGACTGTCAAATACACCAAATTGTAATTATTTAAAAATCGTATATGCCATACTTTCGTATGATTCATAAACGTTCACAACCTCAATTCCCGAAGAAAGCTGTTATAAACAATCACACTAAATTCAATATTCAAAAGCTCTACCTAAGTACAATAGTCAAAGAACTAATTGCAGGCTGTATATCGTATTAGTAACTTATACAATAACTAATCTAATGTATAAATAACTTAAGTTAAATTCTAAATGTGTAAAAATCAAAATATTGTACAAACACTGTCTTATGTAGATTAGGTATCACTTTCTTATGGCGCGGATTAAGGCGAGTATACACGTTTCAGGATGTTTTACTCTCCGTTGAACGGGAGCATCTTTTATGGCATAAAAAACCGAATGTATTAGGTAGGAAGGTACTTTCTACTTGGGATTATGCTAAGATAATAAAGTAAAACAGGGTTATATTGAGCAGGGTTTATTTATATATACTTGGGTGCTAGGATAACAAAAGGTAGCACCGGAAAAGGGGTGCAAAAAAACATAACCGTCCTCGTCCGTCCACAATAATATCAGTATTTATTTATAATGCTCATTATTGGCACCCAATTATATCAGAAAGAATACAATATATTATTACTATCTTTTCACTTCAAATAACCGGAGCGCAAAACAATAAATTTTCCGAAAATATTAATATTATATATTCGATTTTTAAGTTATATTTCTACCATACATTTCGGATCAACTTTAAGAAAACTTTTGTAACGTCAATGTATTTAATATTTTCTTAATAATTTACGTATGTATCAGAACGCAATATTTATAAAATTTTCACGAGACGTATGTAGCGATAGTCTTGAGGATTTTACAAACCGGAGCTGTGTTCCGGTCCGGTTCATTTCGAGCCATGTCCAATTAAGCTGCTGGCATAATATATGACAACTATTTGAGAGTGTCCAGTATTCATTCCACGAAATTTAAGATTTATTGCGAGGAATTGCAAGTGTCTCACTCTCTGGAAGCAACGAGGCGCGGTAATAAAATCGGTGGGAGCAATGGGAAGAAACGCGTAACTAATTCTATATAGAAATATGTGAACGCTTTATATTACGCAATTTAATAGCGATTCCAGAAAGATGATAAATTAGCACGATAGAAAATCTAATTGTTGTTATCAGTAGTTCGAAATACAAAAAAAAATGGCGGCCCACTTTGAAGTTATTTTATACACTATATATTATATAGAATTACATACATTTACGTGCGTATATGTATGTAATAGTTTTCCAAATCACATTTGAGTGTGCAACAACCGGGTCTTGACTGACTTTCCATTCCCAGGCATAATGCTCGATATCAAAATCTAAGGGCCTCATGATATTGCCGATTAAACTCTTGTGTGGTGACGATTTATGTAGTTTGAACATGGGCCCCATATCCTGAAGCCGGGCCCCCAGGCTAGCATCTTTGGCGGGCCCCCCTACCTATCGCTAAGTATAAAGGCAGTGTGACGCTCTACAATAGCGTTTTCGAAATCGTGTACGCAGTAAAGTTAATGTGTATATTTAGTGTTTTTTGTATATTTTAATAAATCTATTTTAATTATGGAGTTGTCGAGTAACGATACAAAATTTTGAATAATAACATTATTGAAGAAAAATCTCCGCAGGCGACTTTTTTTATTATCAGAGAGAATTTTATTTGTGATGTGTGTTTATATCACTTATCTGGTCGAATCGGCACGCCGGGCCCTTCCTGAGCCCGGGCCCCCCAGGCTAGCGCCCTGTCAGCCCCCCCTTTGTGGGGGGCATGAGTTTGAATACATATTATGTTTAAGGATTGCAACTAGAATCTGCACTGCAAAATGTATTTTCTCACCCCGGCCTTGACAAATATATTATATAAGAGTACACTGTCAATAAGGATTGCAATACCGAATGAATATATCAATACCAGTATTTCGGTATTTCTTAGAGAATACCAGTATTCGTTAAATATATAGAAACAAGAAGTCCTAATCAATACACATAACTATGTATTAGAAGCCATTTAAAACACTATTTTATAGCAATTTAAAGTACCTACCTACATTATTATTGTGATGACCTTTGTAAATACGAGGTATAAATCATAATATTTTAGGACTGCTAATATTTACAAAAGTCCGGGTACAGAAAAGCTTTCTGAAATTCATCGTCTGTTGGATGTACTGTCAATGTTGGATGAATAGTTATAGAATAATTATTGGAAATATTTGCCATGAATGTTTTCTTTTTCGAAATACTATGTTAATTCATCGCGACAATTCTCTAAGTACGAGTATATTTGAGAGATTTTATTTTAATGTTATTTAATTTTTGTTCGTTTCACTCAATATAATATTTACGTTTTGGCAGCATAATTTAATTTACAATTTAAATTCATTTTTGGAACCATTACCATTATTTTGGATTTTTGAAACCGATATTTCGGTATCAATATATTTGAAATATCAGTAAGTATTGCAATCCATAACTGTGAAGCTTATTGTGCATTCTTTATCTTTACTATCATATCGACTATAGAAACTAAAGAGGACGTAACCCCCATTTTTTCAAAAATGTTTTATTGGATAATTACGTTGTACACAGGGAACTCAGAAATAATGGGAACTGAAATACATAACGGGTAAGGCGATACCAGGTAACCGACTCGAGTAAGGAAGAATCCGGGTTAAACTTACACACGTGTCAATAATACGTTTTACGTCGAATACTGAAAACTGCTCTCGGTTTATGCATGTACGCTCATTTAATGTTGGTGTATTACACACACCATTGCACGTGCATAATGCGTGCTTCATTTTCGTAGGACACTCACACATTCAAAATCCTGCTTCACCATGCGACGTATTGAATATGGCCTATCGGTATTCTATTTATTATCTGTTCTGTGGTTGTACATGACTGAATACGGTTACATGTAAATTATACGTTATATATATTACATTTCACCATGGCACAGTTCGCCGTGAGCTTTCTTATCGGAAAGAGATGACCGTAGGTATACTATACGGTCTCCAATTTTATTAGATGCAATATGAATTAATATTCACTTTTCATAGTTGATTTTGGCAAAATTCATGAATAACTCAAGAATGAAAACCTAACCTAACCTAACAAAGTAATCCAGTATATCGGCTATTTTCAAATTTTGTTTGCTGCTGGCTTCCTGTAAAGTGTAAACTGACAAGAACCGTGTTTTATTTAGACATGAATTTTGTGCCAGTATTATACGACCCAAAGAGGTTGGACAGTCTTTAAAATACGGCCATATATTTCGGATACAACATTTCACGGTGTGATACGGCGAACTGCTTACGTAGAAGTTTCCGGACACGGACTAAGTACACGTCGTGTGTTATTATCCAAATTTAGCTGGGAATAAAAAAAAAAGGAGGTGACGTCGGAAAAACGACTTAACCATCATATTTGTTGATTTTCTTATCTCTCTGTATTTTAACTTTGACCGAAAACCGTTTTTGTGCCTCCTGTAAAATTTCGTATCCGGAAATTTGTACGTAAACAGTTCACCGCAGGACACTTTTTCGTGCGCCGCAGTACGTGAAACATGAGTTCGTGTAACATTTAATCAAATGACGAGTTCTTCGTTGAACATTTCACCGTGGAGTATATTTGTACGTATGCTACAACATGTGGAGATGTCTTTACTAGGTTAGGTTAGGGTTAATCTAATTGGAACAGTACTATTTGCAAACTATCGCCGCATTTTGTAAGATACGTACAAATGTGTTCCACAGTGAAATGTCCAACGAAGAACTCGTCATTTGATAACATTTTATACTAACTCATGTTTCACGTACTGCGGCGCACGAATAAGTGTCCCACGATGAGCTGCATACGTACAACTTACATGTAACCGTAAAATTTGATTTGTGTGGATTACGACCTTTTGCCTTTCTAAAGTCGATATTATACTTACTGGCGTATGCATATAACAGCACACTGCATTCAAGCTATTTAATGCAAATTTGCATGCATAAACCTAAATATAGTCCGTTGAATAGTGACGTCACGTCGCTAACATAATATGCGTCATGCCGTGACTAATGTTACCAACTTTTAAATTTTGATTCCCCGATAATTAATTTAAAATTTTGAAATTGTGAATAGGTGTAAAAATATGCAAACGGTACCATATAAATTTAATAATTATAAATGAATAAATAGCATGAAATTCACTTATTTAATTATAATTTATTTGTTATAATATCATATTTATATTATACTTCTTAATGCACAAAAGGATAAGTATACCCAGTAAACATTTCGATAATATGGCAATACAGCTTCGCAGGATCATTGACAACATTGACATTTAAATCGATCATCGATATTATCTGTATACATTTTTACAATTTAAACATTTTTACCATCATGAATCCATCTATAGCCCAACGACGACGGGCAGTTAACTTCAATCAAGACGAACTAAACCTATTAAACGCTGTTTGTGATGAATTCATTTTAGACGTATATTAAAGTGACACTGACAGATCGCGCAGATCGCCGCCATTTTAAGTTTGGTGCGCATTCCTGTACGCATCTTCGTGACGTATGCATTTTTTATAGTTTTATTATTCGGCCGATAAACCATTAACTGCGATGAGTGCAGTTCGAGACTGTATGAATACGGTTGTATACTTAGACTATATTTTCAATAAATAAACATTTCTCGAACATAATATTTGATTTATTATTATGACTAAGGTCTTCTTTAATACCTTTTTTTTAATTGTATCAAACCATGTACATCGCCTTGTAATACGTGTCGCAGTATTAAAAGTTTTTTTAGTTAACCAGTTGAAAGAATCGTGTGGGTGCGCGGGGGTAGTAAGTTGTCGCTAAGCCCGAGAATGTGTGAGACGGCAGGTGGCGTAGAGGGGTAACGACCCTTATCGCAGCGCCTCTAATGCCTTTTTAATGCCCCCACATTACCCCACTGTCACGAACGCCCCCGTACTACCCCGCGGTCGTTGTTTCACTTTCTCACCACAATATATTTAAGTCACCAAACTAATTTTTATGTTTACCAGCAGTAAAATGTAAATGGTCAAACGAAACTATGTTGTTAGTTAGTTTCGACTGAAAATAATCAAATTAAAAATAATTACAAGATAAAAAGAACTTTTTATATACAACGTTTTTAAATTTTCTGTTGAATCATATTTTTTTTTATTATTATTATTAAGCTACAAAGTCTCAATTGAGTCTTACTTAGCTTTTCTTTAAAACATATACTGTTAATACATATTATTACAATAATTACTCATACAGTTATTACAATACAAATTTACAGGAGAGTAAAAAAAAACAAAAACAATTTAAACTTGTAGGCGACACTCACTCAGAAACACTTGGATTCACTGGAACGCCTTGATATTCGGCCGAGCCAAAAATATCGCAAGATCCAGTGGCAATTGGAGCTTCTGTGTACTTAGATCTTTTAGACGCCGCTGTCTCTGGGTATCATACCGAGGACATTGCCAAACAACATGATTAACATCTTCAATCTCACTTCCGCACTGGCACCCAGGGTCATTTATTATACCCAAGCGAGCCAGGGATGAGGCAAGATTATAATGGTCTGCTCTACAGCGATTGATTGTGACAATTGTTTCCCTATTTAACATTTGTACAATTGTACTTCATAGAAATAATACTGAAATGTCATTTTGACATTCATATTTATTTCCATAGTAACGCACGTATATATTAATAATTCAGTTGCTAGGACCCCAAACCCCTAGCAACCAATAATAGTGGATTGGATTACGGATTTCTTCCGAAATAACTTTTCATACAAAACAGAATTAACTGAACATGCATTTAATTCCACTTAAAGATGGCTAAAAGTATTAAAAAATGCATTGTTATCGTGTTCTGATATATTCTAAAAGTTTCAAATTTCTAGCTAGTCGGGAAGTAAGTTAAAAATCGATTGCAAGATTTGTACCGGACAAATAAGAATACGAGCTAAGAAAAACGTTGTAAAAAATACAGATTTCATAAATGCATACTTTTTTATAATTATTTAATATTTCTATAATATTATGTAGATTTATTTGTCGAAATTAATGATACTAATATAATAATACAAAAATTAAAAAAGGTATTAGTATTACATAGTAATTATAAAATATATGTAAAAAAAACACGATACTTAGCTATGGAAACAAGTATAACTCTATTATCTTATTTGAACTCTACTTTTTTAATTTAATTTAATAATATAACAGTACTGCCAGCGTGTATTAATAACTAAGCATTCAGTGATTCTCAAACTCTTTTATGTCCTTGAAGAATTTTGGAAAATCTTAGGAACCTGACTGATAATTAAATATAAATATAAAAACGTCGCTCTAAAACGAACTAAAAAACATTGTATTATTTTTTTGCGTAGATAGATATTTTTTTAAAGGATGGTTGAGTGGTTACCACATTGGCTTAAAATGTCATGGGCCCCGGGTTTGAATCTTTGGTTTGGAAAATTCATATTTTGTTTTTGAATGTGTGTCGTGACCAGAGTATAAGCCAGGTTGAGCAAGTGTGCTTACGTCCATTTCTAGCCTTACACACTGGACTACGAGGGTCGTATATTCAGGCCGTGTCACTAATTTCCCATTACGAGAATAATGCTGGTTATTGATTATCTTCGAATTGAACAATCACAAACACCCAGGCTTTGAGAAAAACACATAAATGTTTTTGTCATGACCGGGAATCGAACCCAGAACTCTCGAGTGGAAGGCCAGCGCCTTACCCACTGCACCACGAGAACCACCTTGTATATTCACATAAAAATTATTACCATTTATTTCAATATACAGCAATCATAATTATCTACAAACAGTTTACCATATTTCGTTCAAAGTATAAGCAATAACTAGCACTAGCAACGAAATTTAAAGTTTCGTGTCAACGACTAACTATAATGGAACTTGTCTCATCAATAAATATGACGCAATATCTAAAAATCTAAATTTTTCAAAAAAAAAAAATTCACAAGATTTTCTAATTATCTCGGAACTCTGGTTGGGAATGACTATACCAGAGTGAGTACATGAACATAATGCTTTCAAAATTACTAATAATATAATTAAAAAATCAAATTGTTATGTTATTAACTGAATCTATCATTCGAAAAATATATAGTTTAAGTGTCCATATGTAAGCCTTGATACGTATTTATATAATATAAATAAGCATAGTTTTGGAAGTCAAGCTTGTGGAAAGATTATTTTTCAGCACCGATATATTTTCTCCGTGATACTACCCCAAATGACATAGAAAGAAAATCTAAGTATGTATATGAAAATAATGTTGAGAGAAAATGACATTAGCTTTTGATATCCAGTGAATATAGGTGGTTTTCTTTTGCCTATAATATGGAATAGTATGCCAGACTTGGTTTTATATGATAATATAAGGGAAGGATTGAGGACAGTGTAATAATTGGTGGTGATGTTAAGACATTTTAAGTCCCGCATACTATCTCGCCGAACTAAAAGCACTCTTTACAAAACACTTGTAAAGCCAGTGCTCACCTACGCATCGGAAACCTGGACATTAACTCTGCGAAATGAACGAGCCCTGAACATCTTTGAAATAAAAATTCTCCGCCGTATATATGGACCAATCAGGGATGGCACCAATTGGAGGAGGAGATATAATGCTGAGCTCTACGGGTTGTACGAAGATTGCAGCGCAGTTCAATCAATTAAGATTGGGATACTGCGATGGCTAGGTCATGTGCACCGTATGAACGACAATGAACCGGCAAAGAGAGTGATGCCCAGTAATCCAATAGGACGTAGAAGAAGAGGAAGGCCAAAGATTCGCTGGTTGGATGGAGCTGCCAGTGACTGCCGTATTCTGGGAGTACCAAATTGGAAAGCGGCCACACTGGATAGGGACAGGTGGAGGGAGCTGTTGGAGGAGGCCAGGACCCACACCGGGTTGTCGCGCCCCTGATGATGATGATGAATAATTGGTTACATGTAAATTGTACGTAAAACATTTCACCATGACACAGTTCGCCGTGAGATTTCTATCGGAAAGAGATGACGGTATTGGTACTATACGGTTTCCAATTTTATTAGATTCAATATGAACATTAATTCAATTTTAATCGTTGATTTTGGCAAAATTCATGAATTCAAGAATGTAAACCTAACCTGACCTAACCCAACAAATAATCCAGTATATCGCATATTTTCAAAATTTGTTTGCTGCTGGCTTTCTTTATAGTGTAAACCGACAAAAACCGTGTCTTATTGAGACATGTAGTGCCATGTCAGTACTATACGACCCAAAGAGGTTGAACGGTCTTTACCATACGGCCATATATTTCCGATACAACATTTCACGGTGAAGTGTGATACAGTGAACTGCATACATACAAGTTTCCGGACACTTAAGGGCCCACATGCCCAACGAAGGTCAAAATGGAGATTTTATAGTATTTTCAAAGCATTAGTTTGAACATTTCTTAAACGTTGTAGATAATCTATTTATATAATTGTGAAGCCTTTATTTTTTTTATATATATATTTATTTTTAACATTTGATGACTGCATTAAGTATTTTTAATACATGAAATAGTATTCTTTTAAACCTATCGATCTAATGTTTTAGAATATAGTCATATTTCAGTACATCCATGTGCAGTGGTGTTAAGTTTTTTAGATTTATTAATTTTTAAACGCATTTATAAAACCAGTAGTAAAATTTTAAACTATGCATAATATTTTATTGAATATTTTTTTGAAATACGCCATTTCTATTGTCATTTCCCAGTGGTGAAGCTACAACATACGGACGTAGCCATAAGTTGACAAACAATAACTGAAGTAGGGAGTAAGATCATGTTATCACGAGTGTTTGAACATGTACCGAACCGTTTTGAGTCGACGTTGGCTTAATTGTGTTAAATGCTCCGATCAGTCTTTGAACGTTTCGTATTTTCTTGTCCACTTTTTTTCATAATATATACAAATCGTTTTTCAATTAATATTTGAAAATAAAAAAAATCCCGAATATCAAGAAAAGATTCTCGAGATCTGGGATTTCCCGAAATGTTAAAATTTTCAATTCTCGAGATGCGGGAAGGAAAATCTCGAAACCCAACTCTACGCACAACCTGCGTCACTGGGTAATAAATGACAGTACGTACAGTTCCTAGTTTTGTAATACATTAAACAAACTGCATACAATAAACTTTAATAAATAACTATTGCGTTAATCGTAAAATGTCAAACCAATGCATTCGGTCCATAACACATACCAGTGACAAATTAAAATGCCATCTAATTGAATTTATTCAGTCAAGCCGCTCGTGATAATGAGATGGCTATAAATTTTTCTTAGTTGTAATAAATTACGAACTAATTTTTGAACTCAAATGCTCAGTTAAAAACTTTCTACATTATGTGAGATGTATTTGGATTTCAAACAGTTTTATAATTTATCAATACGGTAGCTTGTCACGACTCCATTTGCCACACACGGGAAGATTTTTAGAACGAACTTATCCGCAGTAACGTAAAAAAGAAAATAAATAAACTCGTCAAAATAAACTATCTTGCAATAATTTAATTTCCTCAAAAAACTAATGGATCACTAATATGTTGTAGCTCAATGAAATAATATCTACTTATCGATTCATTATTTATCCAACTATTCTAAAAGAATGTATGTTATATACTCGCCGTCGTGTCTTTGAACTATTCTACTACCATATCAACTTATGTTTCGCTTATTACAAATATTTTTTGTAATATTAAAAGAATAACGTTGTAGATTGTATATAATAACCTTATGGTTGAAAAAAACCTTCTCATATGTAGATGAAGCCTAAATATAATATGAAAGGGATGACTTCAAAGGGACCAATGTCATCAGTAACTTTAATATAAACTCCACAATGAGTATGTATTGCTTTATATTTTTGTTTTATATTAATAATTAAGAATGTTTGGTTTTAGTGTTCTTTTAATTACTAATTAATAATGAATTAAATTAACTAAAATAAATAACTAAATTAATAATTGGTTTATTGTTTTTTTTTCATACAAAAGTGACACTTATGTCAAATTGAAATAATTGCCTATTTTATAAGCTTACCACAGAAAGCTCAGTCAGAAGAAGCTTCAACATAATAATATGTATTTGTATCACCTATTTATGGCGATGATATTCATTGTTTCAAACGATGTTCGAAGTGTTTTTTCTTTTATTACCCCATACATCCATCTATTATACTGGTAAGTATTAATTTTCATATTGCAACCAACGGCATTCGTGGTACTCCATAGCTGGACGCTGATGATGTTGCATGATGCTGTGTATCGTGCAGTTAACCTATTTGCCTATACACAATAAATATTGATAATATATTATATTAATCTTATTTCACTCTACGTTCAGTATATTTTTTGTAGGTTTTTACTTAGAAATTTACTTTCTGATTTTTTTAATCTATTTTATGCTATTATCTAGTTTACTTTTTGTAATTGTATACCTATTTTGTATTTTAGAATGTATTGTGGCGCATTAGTAAATAACTATAATAGCTGTATAATACTGTTTTATTCTATTAAGGAAATTGTAATAAGCATTATATTATAGGCAATAAATAGACAGACACAGAGCGTTGGAGCGGAGCTTGGAGAAGGAGCACGGAGCACTGGAACAATGGGATTTTACCCGTAGCAGAACCGGAGCCGGAGCACCGAAAATGTGTAGTGCTAAACTGCTCTAGATGTTTTTTAAGTATTATTAAAATTTCGTCCTAAAATCCAATAAAAATAGTATATTTTGACACACTATAACAGTGGAATTATTTGAAATATGGCAACACTGCCAAGTGATAAATAACCTCACTTTTTTGACAGAAGAAGCAAATAATGAGAGACGATTTGCTGACGGAAATTTCTTTTTAATAGAATTAATAATGAAAATGACGATTATTTTAAAACTAAGTAGGTACCTCCTTATTTTTTTAACATATATATAACTACATATAATACTTACTAAAACTTTTTACCTGGAGCGGAGCCGGCCCAAGTATTAGGTCCCGTAGCGGAGCAACTCAAAAAAGAGTCCGCTCCAACATACACAATATTAAATTATTTTTAATCAACAAGTAGTCCACACGATTTAAAGAATGTAACATTCTTTTATTGAAAATAGGTACTTAATTTGAAAACACGTCTGAGAAATATATAACCACTATAAAAATCTTCAGTATAGAAAAGACACCCAGCAGGATTCGAATCTGCATCCCTTGCAAATCGCGCCCTTATACCTACACCGACCACTATTTATACTATAGGTATCTTATCTAATTGAGACGAATTTTACTAATGTTTTTACAAACTCTCTAAAGACGCTTTTTACTCGTTACTAATAATTATTGGCAATCGGCTTTTGTATTTAAAATCAAATTATCTTAATTACGAACCGTTATCGGAATAACTCTAATAATTTTTCAAAAGGATTTCTGGTGGCTTATTATTTATTCAGAGTAAGAAATTTCATTTACAATTTAATATGTTCAATTAACATGAGTGTTTACACTAATCAAACCTAACCTAACCTAACAATGTGTAATAACATGCACTAATCTAATCACGACAAACCAATATGCGTTTCCTCTGGCGTCTTCGCAAACATTTGAATTCAGTGGATCAATTCCGATGAAACACATTTTCATGTATATCCCCTTGAAAGATGTCGCTCTAAGACAGGACTTGCATTAAAATTTATCTGAACCCATAACTAAAAGCATATTCCTGCCATCGATTAATTTCGAAGGCGAGCTTTTTCTATCAATTGTAAGTGAAAGCCTCCATTAAACTTCGATAAGGTAATTGCGCAGCTGGAGAAAGCTCGATAAGACTAATTCAAGATTTATTCGATTCGTGAGAGACAAATTATTTGATTTTTTTTATACCAACTTCATCCACTTACTTATTAGTGACAAGAACATGTATTTCTAGGTGCTTATATAAGATTATGGCATATTATATACTAACCATTTCCCAGTAGTGAAGGGTGAAGGTAGGCTGTTAAGATCCGCCATAAATATTGGACATTACACTTTGTTAGTCATTCACATTTGTTTTTAATGAACTAATACTACAAAAATTTACAAATGGTAGATATACGTTAGTTTTTAAATATCAATTATACCCTGCCTAAACTAAACCATAATTGTTTTGATATATTTTAGGCGATACGACAAAATTGTGCACACTTTTTCATTCATACTTGTATATTTTCGTTAGATTAAGAATACATATTATTACACATATTGTTGGTTCATTTTTTTAAATTCACTAAGCCCTGCCTAACCAAACTATAATAGATAAAAATTATTATTAAAATGTCATGTATGATTTAATTGCATAAATTTAAATATTTATACTATTATGGCTTGGTTTTGGCAGATTTAATTGAATTTTAAAAACAAACCAACACCATCTGAAAATTGTAGTATTATTTCAATGAAAACAACTACGTATGACTGACAAACTTTAGTGTTGATTTATGGCGGATATTAAAAGCCTACCTCCACCCATCGCCACTGTCATATCCTCACACTATTTTTGAGTTAATGTTCAGTGTGGGTTATTCGTTTTGAGTTAACCAAGATTCAAACTCAAATATATCCGAAAGAATGCCCGAAACTACCTATCGTGGGGTAACTGCCATAAGTTGGTAAGTCGATGTCTATATATTATAAATATGTATAGTAGAAAAAAACTCAAGGTCGTCCGATTATAGAACATGCAGATAATTATAAAGAAATTAGTATTGATTTTAGAGGACATATTGTCATGATTTCGTGACTTATCAACTTTTGACATCAATAGACATTACAAGCACCCACATAATTAGGAGGGGGGAGTATTCGGGTTTGGACAGGCCCAGCAGCCCTATGTTGTAACTTGTGACATGAAGTCACCCGACGACATGACGTAATTGTGACGGATGCTCAACACACGCATCGAGGCGAGCCACCCAATGATCACCATATATATTATTATGCTGAAACACCTATTTGTGTATGGGGACAATGAATAACGCCAGTATTAGAGTAGTGTTATTTTCTCGAAGACTATTGACTCACTCCGGTAGTACGTCACAATGATGTCATATGACGTCATGTCGCCGGGTGACTTCATGTCACAAGTTACAACATAGGGCTGCAGGAAAGAAAAAAAATACAAAATATTTAGGTGAATGGGATATAATTCTTATTTTTCGTTAGGACTGCGAATCGTAACCCGGATGGTTTGGCTGTCGAAAAGCCTTCTCAACGGTTTGTTCAGTCTCCTATTAGAATTCTACAATACGCAGGACATGTGTTACTGGAACTCATGAATATTCTGATGTGACATGTCTAAAAAACAAGACAAATGGACACTGTTGACCTTTATGACCGTTAGGCCACGCTCAATCGATAACTACTACGTATGCTATATGTCGTAACAACTAGTCGGTGAGTACCCGTAGTTATAGCGACAGACCAGATATTCATCGCTAGACTCAAAAATTAGAGTGTCTGGGTATGAGGAATGAAAATGTATAAGTAGTAATCGGAGTGAATGCGGAAGTCTGTGGGGATTTTTTAAAACTCGCCTTCTTCCGCCACCTTAAAAATGAAAATTTAATTTTTATTATTGATATTTATTTCGAAATGCCCCCCTTCCTTAAACTATTTTTCTGTATGAGCACCTGACAGAATTTTGTATATTCGCTATAATAAATAATATACGTTATAATCAAATTACATACTTATGTTTTCTTGCCGAAATTAAAAAAAAAGAATTAACTCTTTCGGTCAAAAAACACTTTACCGCAAAATTCAAAGATTGAGGGATATTTTAAGCGTGTAGGTATGGTTATGGTTATGGTAGAGGAAGAGAGTCGCAAATACGTCCTCCTTATTAATAGGAATAAGACCAAGTTAATGGTTGTTGATCAGGCCAACCTTCTACCAACACCAAGTACACTCCAAAACCTCGAAACAGTCGACGAGTACGTATATCTGGGATCGACCATCAGTGGAAAGGGCGGATGCAAAGCGGAATTAAGAAGGCGCACACAGATTGCAAAAAATTCGATGACACGCCTAACCACTATATGGAAGGATCGGGGAATTTCGATTGCCACAAAAATGATGCTTGTGCAAACATTAGTGTTCTCGATATTTCTATACGGAGCCGAGTCGTGGACCCTGAAAGCAAGAGAACGGAAGGCAATTGATGCCTTTGAGATGTGGTGTTGGCGCCGAATGCTTCGCATTTCTTGGACGGAGCACAGGACGAACCAGTCAATCATCCAGAGACTGTAGATAAAGGAACGGCTCTCGACGATATGTCTGAGAAAAATTCTGCAGTTTTTTGGACATACTGTCAGGCGCGGACCGGACAACCTGGAGAGACTGGTAGTTTTGGGTAGCCTCCAGGAAAGGCGAAGCAGAGTAAGAACGTCTGCGCGATGGAGCAACCAAGTGAAAGAGCTGACTGGGGGCACCATCCGTTCTGCCCTGAGAGAAGCGGAAGATCGACAAGGATGGAAAGTCTTGGTCGCTCAAAGGATGGCGAAATTTAATTGTGGTCACGATCCTCAGCCATGAGTACACGACCAAGAAGATGGTATGGTTATTTTTAATTGACAGCATTTTTTTAAATTCAACGTTTCAACGTTTTCGTTTGTAATTTTTGCCTAGTACCCACTTTAAAAATTCCTCGAATTCACGAGAATCCCATTAATGATTTCTCGAGAAATAAGAATTCTCGAAATTTCATAAAATTCTGTTCTCGAGATTTGAGATTAAACTTTTCAGATTATTGCTCGATAATTCTTGAGAAGAGATTACTCGATCAGAAACTTTAGATAGGTACCTACGTTTACGTAAAAGCAAAAAAATGCCTTCGAGAAGTTGTAAAACGCATTCAAATAAATTTCTTTTACCAAACAGTATTATATAAGTACATAATAATAGATATGATATCTATATCACCGTTGTGTAAATAACTGAGAATCTAGCCTCTAGCGCACCTGTAATGTTTACCTATTCTTATTTTTAAAACGTTTTAAAAATGGTTTGTGTACACTTCCTGCGATAAATATAGGCTAAGTAAATACCAGACAGGTTGTACAAAAGTAGAGCAGCAGGTCACGTGAAGAGTATAGAGATATTTTTAGAAGAGAGTGTAGGTTTCCTTGATGCACTTGTTCTGAAAGTATTATTATCATAGCGTGAATAAAACCAGTGGAGGGGTGCATAACTGAATAAATTAATTATTTACAGAGTAAATGAAAATTTAATTTAAGACGATACATCAGTGAAACGGCAAATAATTTTCAACTGTAGGCGCGACGAAATTTTGGACGCGCTTGCATTCGGAGAGAGAACGTCGAACTGGGAATACGTAAATTTGTTTCGTGATGTTGACGGGGGTATTAATTCTTAAATCGTGTAAAGATGACTAAAAACGATACCCATTTCCTTGAAAAAGAAAACATGTCAATGAATATATTATTATTGTTACTAATAGAACATGGTGTGTAAATTCCCACCTCCGCTCCCGTTATGTATATGCAGCCACGTCATACGCGGCCGGCTAACATAACCCTTACGTGTGCCAGATCAAAGAATTTAAGCCCTCATTTTGTCCCGAGCAGAGCCGCACGGGACTGGTGATGCAACCTTGCACCGAAGTGCGAATGCATGATGTTAATTTATATGGCAACTATCAGTGACTTTAATTTGAAGAGTCGCAAGGGGAGTCGAGAGTGTCCCGCCCCCCGTACGCTCTGGCGAATTTAGTAAAGGCCGCAAAATTGGCCTCGGTTGCCACCATGTCCGCGTGTCCTATTGGGCCCGAATGGGGTCGGACCCGGGTACTAATAGAACAATAAACAGAACATTAAATGGACGCATGTTGGATTTATATGACAAATTATATTTCGTTCGGCATGCGTCATTTGCACCCGCGACCCGCAATCCGCGCATCGCCTAGCCACGATCTTTTTAGACCATGCCTCAACTGAGGTATAACCTTAATATCGTGTACTTACTATAATATTTTTGGTAAACGTTTATTCAACTACAGATTTGACTAGCGATAGCCATCAATTTCGTTCAGGTGGAATACAAAAATTAGACATATAGGTAGGTAGGTATACAGCAGGCGAGGTATCAACTAACTAAGAATAAAAATCCTCCGTGATCTACTGTATCTGAAATTAAGGACATACATAATATATTATATAGGTATAGTATACAATAGATATATTTTAAAACGAAAATAGAATCTTACTAAGAAAATTAAATTAAGCGTTGTACATAGAAAATTTTTGTTTACATAACAGCTAAGTATAATTATTATATTTTTAATAAGTACATAAATTTTATTTTGAGCGTCCGGGTGCTACAGAGCTTGAATTACTTATCCTTAATTGTAAGGGATGTACAATTTTTGTATAATCGGGGGTGTAATTACTCAAACCATTCCTCAAACATGATTACAAATGTTCGTCCGTAGTGCTCGGTCGTAGTGGTTTGGCGGGCGCGGCGCGGTGGCGTCTTGCGAAACTCAAACGTATAACCGTGTGTATTATGCAATGACATATTAAATGGACGACTCATTTCATACCCGGCGCGCACGAGAAATTGTGCATGAAAGTCATTCACAGATGTATAGGTAGATGTCACGTGACCATTGATGTATCCGTTTCCATTATGCGATACAAGCTTCGAGAATTTATAGTAATATAACCTTTATTGTAATGGCGTATTAGTGTCATTGCGTTAGAAACAGATTCTCGGTTACTTACGACATCTCGGAGATTAGACGCAAGTGAGCTCAGCGAATCACAGGCGACTGACTGTCCAATGGTTCCTGTCATTCAATTGCATTGAATAAACATTCATCAAAATCTTAAAATGGCATTTTATAAATAATAAATAATACTAATACATGCAAAGTGATATCCCATCTTTCTTGGAGTGTTTAGTAGATTTTTTTACAATTTTTAACTAGGCACATTGGCATTTTGTAACACAATAATAACGGTGGAGTCGAAACCTGACAGTCAGAAATTTTGTATGGGCAGACCCAGCGGTGTCGCCAGACCGCTTGCAAGCAGAATGTTCATTTGAGCGTAGGATACCGATATTAAAATATGAATTTCGCCATCCGGCAGACCCGACACAAAGTGAGTGTCATTTTATTTTCTAGATGCTTCGTCCATATTAATGTCATTGGTATTATGCCCCAAAAAAGACACTGTCTACGAACATTTCACACACGGTTATACGTTTGAGTTTCGCAAGACGCCGCCGCGCAGCGCCCGCCAAACCACCACGACTGAGCACTTAGAGTTGTTTGGTACTTCGATTTTATAATTTTAATTTGCGAAAATGCTGATTCAATGTCAAATAGATGTACACTTTTTTTAGCACATTTTAATAGATTTGATTATTGTAATCAATGTATTAATGACTCTATAATTTAAAATAATTGTTTGTCACATAATTTATTAAACATATTATTCAATGTTGTTATTACATATTGAGCAGTTTAGTAGCAGTTTTTGATAATTAAAAAATTGATTTACTGATATTGATGGTTCTTTTAAGCTACAAAGCCATCATTAGATTGATATATCACTAAAATAAGTTAACCTAACACCAATAACTCAAAACATCTTGATTCGAAATCATTACAATAACGTCATCTAACCTAAGTCAAATATCAATACAAATTTCCATTCAATATGTGTGTACTTAATATAAGATACATATCACAGTGACTATTATTATCTAATATTACTACAATATGATGGACATTATTCTAAGTGTATAACAAGTTTGAACACGGTAACCGGATTGAACGAAAAATATTCGATGACCCAGTGGTCCAGTGGTTACGTTGAGGTGCAATTTACCGGTTCACACGTAATGAATAAATATACCTCATTATTCTGCCAACAGAGTTCGAGCTATCATTAAAAAGAAATGCGGTGTTGCTAGGCTCACACATAATATTATATAACAATAAAACGCAAAAGTCAACTTGTTTTATATATTGAAATATGGTAACATAAAATTGAATAAGTAAGTATGTCGTTTCTATATAGTAAAACTATATTTTCCACCATATTTTCTACATAATTAAGAAAAAAGTCCAACTTTACTTTAATAAAGTACAAGTACCTATACTATAAAAAATAATGTAGGTACGTAACTATTGAACAACATTATATAATATATATGTAGCAATCATACCACTCAGCATTGCAAGGGTGACTCACTTCAATATCAAAGCGATTATCAGGATTTCCTCAATCATAACCTAGATCAACAGTGTCTATTATGATTTATTTAATTGCGACAATGACTCGTGTAACGTATTGATTTCATTTGTATAAATAGCGAGGACGATCTATAACTCTTAAATTACGTTTGAAAGATCTTGGAATTAAGTTTGACAGTAGACTGACATTTAGTGGTCATATAGATACCATTTGTAAAAAGGAGCTAAAGAGATTGGGCTTTGTCTTGCGTACTTCCCGGGTCTTTTCGGATGTTACGGTACTAAAAATTCTCTATAACTCCTTACTTAGAAGCAGACTTGAGAGTGGGTCTATCGTTTGGGCCCCGCATCAGTTGAAGTACGGCCTTATGGTGGAGAGAGCCCAAAAGAAATTTGTAAGACTCCTTTACTTTAGGCTGTATGGATATTATTCGTGGCTTTATCCGACTGATTTTCTCTTAGGGATATAAGACTTTTCATATTTAAAATTTTATGACTATTTATATTCTTTTATACTTAGTTAAGGTTATTTGTTTTAAGAAAACGATTAAAAAGTTTATTTCACTATAATTATTTCATGCATATTGCTGTGTTTGTCGCAAACAAAATAAATAATAATTTATCACACTGATAATGATAGAGTATACAAAGTTTTATGAATTTTAAAGTATATCTTGCTTTGGTAAAACTTTTGTATTGTCAATATTAATAGACCACTTATATATAACTTTCTTTCTTCTATAATATAAATTCAGCATGCAGGCAAACTATTGTATTTAGGTAACATATAGTTACTTAAATATCTAAATAAAAATACAATATTACTGACAAATAATATTATATTAGATCTGGCAACCTCACTGACGACTCACCTTCAGGCACCTGACAGCAATAACCGGCGTTTCAAAAAGTAACGGATATTTTTTTGAAAAAACATCTCTTCACAGCGTAATAAAATTAAATAAAAATATCGAATAGCGGATATTATTCACCTAGGTATATTTAGAACAGCTACGTCAAAGTAAAATATATTTTAAATAATAAATAGTGATTGAACGACAGATAAATCAAAAAATTCTTTATAATATATATAAGTAGTACCTATATGAAAATTAAGTTTACTAGGATTTAATTAAATTCGCTTTAAAAGCTTTCAACTGTTATCACATATATAGGTGTCAAAAGCATTAAATATTTAAATACAATTCTAGATATCAGTCAGTAATTTTCATAAATCATTAAATGTACGAAAATGGATGGCATTATTTGTACATTACTACATACATTGACCATTTAGAATACAAAACATTATCTACTTATGACGGAATGAAATAATTATTATCACAACACTGATATTAAAAGTTGTAGCTATAATTGTGTGTGATTAACTGCAGTCCACGTTAATTATTGCAGATATAAAAAGTAAACCATTATTGAAAGCACCTAATTGCAATTAATATTACTAATAACCTTTAAACAAACTATACATCCGTATATATAATACTATTAAATAATACGCTTTCCGAGGTATTTAAAGTTTTAATCTTTATTTAATTAAATTAAAATTAAATAGCGAGGTTAATCCCCAAATAAAAGACGACTAGCTCTGTAATTAAAACAATACTGTAATATTACTAATAACTTTGAAAGAAAAAATCTCCGCCGTATATATGGACCGATCAAGGACGGCACCAATTGGAGGAGAAGATAGAATGCTGAGCTGTACGGGCTCAATCAACTAAGATTGGGAGACTGCGATGGCTAGGTCATGTGCACCGTATGAATGACAATGAACCGGCAAAGAGAGTAATGTCCAGCAATCCAATAGGGCGTAGAAGAAGAAGCAGGCGAAAGATTCGCTGGTTGGATGGAGCTGCCGGTGACTGCCGTATTCTGGGGGTACCGAATTGGAAAGCGGCCACATTGCATAGGGACAGGTGGAGGGAGCTGTTGGAGGAGGCCAGGACCCACACCGGGTTGTCGCGCCCCTAATGATGATGATGAATATTACTAACATGATATAAAAGGCATCCGATGTGATATAACTTTATTTATGATTTACATACTTATTTGCAAATAATTACTTTTGAACGTACGTACCTACATAGTTACTTGGAAACAACTCGAAAACATACTGACACGTCTTCGTACTTCCGGTCCACTACTGCCCTTCTAAGGAAGTAGGCAGTAACTGACTCTCACACACTTTCGAGATAAATGATATAATGTGTTTTTTCTCAAACTTTAGTAGGTACTGTGAATTAATATAAAACGGTGGTAATTTTTATTAGTAGGATGTTAAAATACAAACAAAGTAATATTAAACAAGCAGTAACTGCAATGAATATGTGCAATTACTGGTATTTTGCTAAAAAAATGTATTATTTTAGAAGATGTTTATTTTTTCACTAACGATTTTGACGGTATTTTAGTGATAATACTGATTTTAAAGTGAACAGAATTTATAGCTTTCAAAATTACCTAACGGATGGCATTTATAACTCAATTTCACAAATTTTGCGAGTTACTGCCTTCTTCCTTAGAAAAACAGTATGTACCTGAAGTCCTTTTTTGGATAATTTAAAAAATAGCCTAAACATGCCCTCGATCTGGTAGTCAAGAAAGGGCTTAGCAAAAACACACGGACGTATTCATGATTAGTCAACGGGGTTGTTTTCTAAGTAATAGTATGCTTGGGGATGAATGATATTCGGCTTTTGTCACTTGTAAACTGTGTTAAATGTAAATTGTTTTATATTAAAATATGTACCGCTTTGCAAGGAAGATGAAAGGTTGATGAATTTTGTGAATCTCGGGTTCTAATGCTAGCCACAGAACCCAGGATATCTCAAAAAAATTATGGCGCTGGATAGGACTCTAACCTGCATCAATCTGATTCCAGCCTAAGTGCTTTATTAATTTAGCCACCTGTCAAGATTTGAATCCGAATTATGTATGTTCAATAAAGTATGTTACATTCTTAAATCTTGTAAATTATTTGTTGAAAAAAAAATATTAAGTTTAAATAAATTATAATTTGAACTATCGTTATTTAAAAAGTTGGATGAACGATCACAAAAATTGCATGTGAAGCGCCTAGTTTCAAAAGCCCCTAAAACGACTTTATGTTGTTCTGAGAAAAATGGGAAAACGATTTTAGGTTGTTTTGAGAAAAATGAGAAAAAATCATTTCTCTTAAATTTGTGAATTTTATGTATTTATTTTGTAATTCGTTACATTCTAAAGAGTATTTTGGCTTTCCATTTTAGGGGTATTTGAAAAGCACACCCAACCATTTTAGCGGGGTTTGAAAAGAATCCTAATTTTTGATTATACGTATTGACGGTTTTTGGCATTTTTTCAAGTTCAATCTTTGGCCATCATATAGGTAATAAAAATATCCATTTAAATACATATCTAACACAATAAATTTCAAAAACCGTTTTAGGGGCTTTTGAAACTAGGCGCTTCATGTATTGTAAAGGCATTACGATTAACTAAATTTTCTCAGAAGTGTTTTCAAAATTATGTATGTTCAATAATTAGAATTTTATTCGTTCAATAAAAAAATACGCATAATATGTTTAAATTTCAATAATTTTAACACAAATATAATATTATATTATACCTTATTATATTAACAAATGTTTTTTTTTGTCTATAATTCAATATTCTTTCTCATTTATCTTATGTAGTTTGTCTATCTTTTATGTTCTTCCTACTCTCTTAGAACGGAATGCAGAAACATTTGTCATAACTAAAATTTCCTTAGCAGAAAACACTATGCAGAAACATTGTCCTTAGTTAAGATCATTTCTATTGAAAATAATACCATATTTAAAAATTCTCTTTCCTATAGTTTAGGTAAATTATTTTATAATTGTTAAACGATGACGAAAATATGACAACTGCACTTAATAAATGCAATAACTATAAATACATATTAATATTGAATTATATTACTATTATGTTTCCGTTATAAGTCATTATACGTGATTCCACAGGCACCGCAAGATATTTTTTTAACATGGTCACACTAGCGTCAAGTGTCATTCTATCATCTGGCATCTTGTATTTCTGCGGGCTGGCGTATAAAAGTAAAATAATATTATGCAAGTACATGCCAAACGAATTAACACTATCAATATCCATTTTGAGATATATTTTTAAATGAATATGAGTGTATGGACTGTTTTATAGACATGCGAGTTTATTTTGACAGCAACTGTCAGTGGTAAATGGTAATACAGAAGGGGGCGTGTTCATAACAAAAGTTGTCTATGGTTAAGGATTCCTTAACTCTATACTCAGTAATCAGTATAGTCTATAGTTAAATCATCCTTTTCGGCGACTTATCCTTAGGATCGAAATCTTAGATTGTGCATGCCGCTCTTACTTTCTATCTCGTTAGGCTTAACTATATTATAATTATTTATCTAATATGGAAACTTTGATGGTTGCGATATCTTTTCTCTAATCTATTTTTATACATATTTGTAATCTATGTACAAAAATAATAAATAAAAATATATATTTATAAAATTATTTATTTATAAAATTATTTATTTATAACTGTATTAGGTACATGTTCTTATCCAAGACATGAATCTTATAAATTGAGCAATCGATTAACGGCCATTATCCAAAAAGTAACGTCTTCGGGTGGCTGTGAAGATAAACGGATTTTAATGACACGAAAATAATTTAAGAATGTAATAGCATTCTATTTATTGAAAATAAGTCTCATCATCATCACCAGCCTGAATCTATCCACTGCTGGATGAAGGCCTCTTCAAGCTGCTTCCACTTCTCTCGGTCATGTGCAATGCGTTGCCACGTACTTCCGCAGAACTTTATCATTTCATCGATCCAGCGGCTTCTAGGTCTACCTTGCGGACGTTTTGTACTTCTTGGATACCACTGGATGACTAGATTTGTACAACGATTGTCTCTTCTTCGATCTATGTGTCCAGCCCATCTCCATTTAAGGCTTTTAATAAACTTTATTACATCGCAAACCCTTGTCTGCTTCCTTATCCACTCATTCCTCTTTTTGTCTTTTCGAGTTATACCCAGCATGCACTTCTCCATACCACGTTGAGCTACTCTAAGTTTCTGGATAAAATAAGTACCTACTTTGATTTAAATCACAAATAATAATATGGTACCAGGGAACTCAGAAATAATGAGAACTGAAATACATAACGGGTAAGGCGAAGCAGGTAACCGACTCGAGTAAGGAAGAATCCGGGTTAAACTTACACACGTGTCAATAATACGTTTTACGTCGAATACTGAAAACTGCTCTCGGTTTATGCATTTACGCTCATTTAATGTTGGTGTATTACACACACCATTGCACGTGCATAATGCGTGCTTCATTTTCGTAGGACACTCACACATTCAAAACCCTGCATCAAGATGCGGCGTATTGAATATAGACTATCGGTATTCTACTTATTATCTGTTCTGTGTATGGTACCCATTTCGTCGCTATATGATCGGTTTGTCGAATATCCGTTTTTCGAATATCCGACCTTTAATGCAGAATGTTTTTTGTATCTGAATGGACCAGAACCATCCTTTACTTTAAATTACTTTGTAATGGTAATGAATACATCATTCATATGCTATATAAACAAAAATTTAAATATCTCCATGTATTTAAATACATACCTATAGGATTATGAAATTTGTTTTTCGTCTCCTAAACATTTGGTCTATTCGACAAACCAATCCTACAGCGACGATTTATTGAACCACGTGAGGAAAGACACTTAAGTAGGTGGCCTAAATCGGTTATATGCACAGAACAGATTAATAAATAGAATTCCGAAAGGCTATTTCCCAATACACTACATTTTGACGGAGGGGTTTGAATGTGTGAGTGTCCTGCGAAAAATAAACCTCACATTATAAACAATAGTGTGTGTTGCAACCTTCAAATACACCCATATTATAACGTTAAAGTTTATCCCATATTCTTCCACACTCGAAACCGGTTGCCTGTTACTCCACACCCGTTAAGTATTTCAGTTGCCTGGTTATAGGGCGCTCTTCTAGTAATCAAAATATTTTGTATTTGAATTGCACTAGGCCTAAGTTTTTTTTTTTTAGTACATATTTATCTTTCCAATAGATATGAAAGACTTTTCATACAACAATAGTTTAATTATTAGTAGAAGCCAGATGTTTTTACGTTTTGAATCCACATAATGTATGAAGTTTTACATTTAATTTTCACTGTAATAAAACAGTACATTTTCATTTGAAAATATTGTTTCTTGGTTTCTCATACTCTAAATAATATTTACTATATTCACACTGAAGTGCTAGACATGTATTGTATTCAGTTGAAATTTTATTCCGTATATTACTATTTTGTCTTGACGACTTTCCGACATAGAGCATGACAGTTAGTGGAACTTGAATAGAATTCAGTAAACGGTTCCCAAACATAAATGCCCATCATTTAGTAGATAGAATAGAGGAAGAGCGCTAAAAAACCGGCCATACAATAACAGTAATGTAAGAACCACTCAGTCGGCGGTTTAGTTCTGCATTCAGAAGTTTACGCGGTGATAATACGGTACGTTTTGTGGAAACATTGGATGGCAACCATTTTTACAATATGCATTACCTTTATCAGAAGCCAATTAGTCGTAAATCTAGAATTGAGATCGCAAGGAGCGCCTTTCTCAAAATGAGACGCCTCCTTAGCAATCGAGATCTTAACTTAGGTCTGAGACTGAGTACGTTGTTGTGTTCTCTCAATCTTTTTCTATGGTATGGAAGTATGGACGCTAAACCAAGAGATGTCCCGGAGACTTGAAGCTTTCGAGATGTGTCTGTATAGGCGTACCCTCAAAATTTCTTGGACTGACCGGGTGACAAATGTTGAAGTTCTCAATCGAATGGGGAAGGACCGATAAGTTCTACGTAGTATCAAAACCAGGGAACTACAGTACCTCGGCCACATTATGAGAGGACAAAAATACAGCATTCCCCAACTTGTCATCCAAGGAAAGATCAATGGACGGCGCCGCATTTCGTGGCTTAAGAACCTCCGTGATTGGTACGAGGGCAGCTCCACTGAACTTTTCCGGGTAGCAGACGACAAAGATAAGATCGCCTTGATGGTGGCCGACCTCCGCTAGGGGATGGCACAATAAGAAGAAGATAGTTAGTCGACAGATATGTTCACATCACTGTGAACGATAATACCTATACTTTTTTTGATAATTATGTACGATTAAAATCCGAAATATCTATCATCCATACAACAAATTTGTAAAAATATTTTTATAAACTGCTATAATCACTGTCTTATATGGATAAAGTTAGTAAAACATAAAATGCAGTCAAACTGATCAAGCCGCTTACGTTAGTCTACCAGAATCGTCCCATACAAATGTTATTCTTTCGTAAAATAAAAACAGATAAATATAAATAAAACTGACGGAAAATGTGAAATCATGTAAGTACCTATATCACAGTAGTGAAGGGTGGAGGTAGGATGTTAAGATCCCCCAAAAATAGTGCACATTAAATTTTGTTGGTCATCCGTATTTGTTTTTATTGAACTAAGAATACAACAGTACTACAATCTACAGATGGTATTGGTTAGTTTTTAAAATTCTATAAACCCTGCCTAAACCAAACCATAGCAGTTTTGGTACCTGTATTTTGGGCGAGACGACAAAATTGTGCACACTTTTTCATTCTTACTTATTTGTTTTCGTTGGATTAAGATTATATTGTTGGTGCATTGTTTTTAAATTCTTTAAGCCCTGCCTAAACCAAACTATAATAGATAAAAAAATATTATTCTATCTATAAAATATCCAAAGTTATGAATAATTTATTTGCATAGTTTTAGATATTGTATAGATAGACGAGTAGTTTTTGACTATTATCTATTATTATAGCTTGTTTGTCACAGGGTTTAATTGAATTTAAAAAACTAACCATCTGTTAATTGTTTTAGTCTTATTTCAATGAAAAAAAGTATGACTGACAAAGCTTAGTGTGCACTATTTATGGTGGATCTTAGAAACCTATCTCCACTTTTCGCTACTGTAATATATTAGCTTTAGTTTTATATGTCATTATTTAATTCTTGTCTGTTCTCTGTGCTCCTCTCTCCCAAATCAATTCAAAATCTTTTAAAACTTAGTTAGGCCACGTTTAAGTGCGTAGCAATATCGGTCTTGGGTAACTGCTCCTGAAACGTTTCTAGTCCCGTCCCGTATCGAGTCCCGTGATACGCCCTTTTAAGACTGGCTGTGGTGTGAGAATAGAGTTGTTTGGTTGAGCCATTGACTCAAAACAACAAATTAGTTTATAGAACAAAAAAAAATCCAATGGATGATAAAAATCATATTTTATTATATAATCAACAGACAGGTATGTTACAAAAAATGTTGTTTATCTCTTACGCGGGACACCACATCACGCATGGCTAGCACAAATTCGAACGTGTTTCTACAGTTAGGCACGTCTCATTAGACTCGCGGTTATTAAGCCTTTTGCTGCGGCTAGGCCTTATTAGAAGAAGCCTTACATTGAATGTCATGCCGGTGATGACGACTGCCGTGAGCAGGGTACTGAGCTTGAATCCCAATAGGTTCTGGGTTCTTAACTGCCAAGTCGATATGGTTAAATCACCACAAATTAGTGCATTATTGGTACCTACATCGATTTCATGTTTCACTGTCTATTAAAATAATATTAAAATTAAATAAATATTTAAAAAGAATGTGATGTCTGTTTATTAATTATTAATGATCATATAAAAACAATCCGACAAATATATACGAGTATAATAATATTATAATTCCACACGCTAGGTTCACGAAATTTTGAAAAAAGAACACCGAACCGATTTTAGTATTAAAGGCTGCAATCTTGGTCACATGATGAGTGCAAAAATAAAATTTATTAAAAAAAATAACAATTCTAATGGATTTAAGTTTTGTACTATTCCATTTGAGTAATTTTTTTGCGACCCAGGTTTCGCTTTTCGGCATCTTCAGGCACTATGTACACTCGCCAAAGTAATGGAGTTTTTACCTACTTTATTGAATTGATTGGTTATATCAGTTAGAGTTAATACTCGTAGTATTCGTTGTCAGTGTTTATTTGCCTTTTGGTGAGTGTACACAGTGCATGAAGATGCCGAAAGACGAAACCCGGGTCGCAAAAAACGACTCAAATGGAATAGTACAAAACTTATATCGATTAGAATTTAAATTCAAATGCCATCAAATACCTTCGGTCAATAGCTATTAATATTAGAAAAATAACACTAAAGGCCAAGCGAACGAGAAGGAATTTTGCAATGAGTGATCGCTATCCGAATGGAAAAAGTTGGAGCAACATTCAACTCGATTCAGAGTGTCTGGGGGCATATATCCAAATGCCATTTTCCTATTCGACGCTTACATTCTGACGAATCTGTTTTACGATAGCGAATCATGGCACCTCACCAAGCTCAAATCAAGAGTAAACTGATATTCAAGAACATATGTTTGCGACGGATTCTGGGCGTGCGGTGGTGTGACTTTAGGAGTAAGGAGAAAATAAGAAAGTGAACCAAGCAGTCTCTCATCAACGTTGCTCATTACGAGAGAGAAGAGGTGACGTTGGACCTGGCTCAGTCATGTGCCACGGACGCCTAAATATAACTTCAGCGTAGCTTACCTGTTCTTCAAACCGACCTGATTACGTTGTCATAGAAGGCCGCTAAATAGTATCTTCAGTGTATACGGCGGAGTCACGAGATGATGGCGTTACCGGGAATAACGCAAGTAAACTGGCGATTGACAGCTATTCTTGGAGGCACCGTGTGGTATTCATATGCTTGATTTAAGAGACAAACATGGCCGAAGAAGAAGATACTATCTTATATGTATTGGGGCCATTTGATTTTTTTTAAATACTTACTAAGATCATGGTAACGCGCGTGTTTCAACATGTACCATTTTTAAAAATAATATTTTTTTTCGGTTAGGTACTCGTACTTTATTTATCGTTTGTCAATTTATGGCTACGGCCATATGTTGTATTTCCACTGGGAAATACCAATAGAAATGGCGTATTTAAAAAAAAATACTAAATTATTCTTAGGTCAATAATTAATTATTATAAAGCAAACATTATTCGTAGAATGTTTATCACATTTGAATGGTCAAAGATATAGCTTATAATCAGTATCTTTAAAATTATCTTTAAATGTGTAAATCTTGCCCATTTTTTAAATAATAAAATGCCTAATTCTTGTCAAATTTGGGATCACAGAGATTATCAATATAATTTTTTCTATAATAATGTCGACATAAATTTTAGTAATGGTTTTATAAATGCTTTAAAAAATTAATTAATATAAAAAATCTTAACACCACTTCATATGGACGTCTTGAAATATGACTATATTCTAAAACATTAGAGAGGTTTAAAATAATACTATTGTATGTAATAAAAATACTTTATGCAGTCATATATAAAAGATAATAAGGCTTCAAAATTATGTAAATAGATTATCTACAACGTTTTAGGAATGTCCAGGATCATGCTTTGAAAATAGCATAAAAGCTCCATTTTGACGTACGCTGAGCATGTCCCCCTTAAAGGAATTCTTTTTCTGTGTAGAAAAAATTACCAAGCTAACATTGTAATATATTTTTTTTACCTCTTTTACACGTGTGATTCTAAAACTTATTTAACACAAAGCGCTTAACGTCAGCGGACAGCAGAGCCAGTCCAAAAAACAAAACAAAAAATTTCACTTAACTTTCTTCTTTAAGCACTACGGTGCATGGTTGCAGCATCAGTCCCGTGCGGCTCCGTCTCGGGATGGAATGAGCACTTAAAATCACTTCTTTCAGACATGTTTAAATCGTCATAGAAAGCGGCCGTGCATATCCACGACTGTGCATATATGACGGGTGGTGGTGGGAACTTTAACGTATTTAAGCGGTATTTATTGAAATAATACGAGATAAAGTTTAAATAGCTTAGATTAAAAACGATGAATGAAACTTTACAATCACCGTGAAGTTACTGAAGTATATGTGAGTTCAGTATTAGGTTTATTGTTTGTACAGGTGATAAGGCCAGGTAAACGCCGGTCCACTGAGATATTAATTCAAGAAATCGATATGTAAACATCGCTTACTCGATCCAGGTGTAAATTTCACACGCGGCGTTGTAGATTCGAGCGCATGTACATTCATTGACACGGTGATGTGAAAAATACATTTTCACACCAGCATTGAATTACTGAATACATATTTGAAAGCCATTTTATTATTTGTTTAAGTAATAAATCAAATATTTTTATGCTTCCTCAAGACGTTTCATCATATTCAAATGGCACTTGTACAATTGGTTGACCGTTGTCAGCCACTTGAGATTTTTATATGCCATATCCGTTATCGGACAACATCGGCGATGATTTCAACCATCAACCTCACTGCTCAACCATTTCAAACTCACTGTTCTAAACAGGGATAGTGATCTGACCTCAAAACCTAATATTTCTATTAAGACGATACATCAGTGAAACGGCAAATAATTTTCAACTATAGGCGCGACGAAATTTTGAACTAGCTGGCATTCGGAGAGAGAACGTCGAGCTGGGAACACGTCAATTTGTTCCGTGATGGCGACGGGGGTATTAATTCTTAAATCGTGTAAAGATGACTAAAAACGTTACCCATTTACTTTAAAAAGAAAACATGTCAATGAATATATTATTATTGTTACTAATAGAACAATAAACAGAATATTAAATGGACGCATGCTCCTGAACTGAACTGAACCTGAACTGCTAGCTACCGCAAATCATATCGAATAGATTGGGTTAATTGAAGTGTTTAAATATACCACACTTGAAGAATAAATGAATCGAAAGAAGAAGACAAAATATCTTACCACTTCGTCGGGTGTTCCTGGCTCCTTCATACCATCGCTAGTGAGAGCGCGGCGTCCACCTGGAAAAAATAAGTAAATTGTTAAAACTTATAGGAGAAAAACCTTCCAGAACGCATTGTGCAGTATTCATTTTCAAAAATCTATATGATGGATTCAATATCAACTGATATATTATAGTTGATGATGAGAGAGGAAAAAAGTAAGAATTTCTGGTAATATACAAGTATTAACTATCCAGGATGTGCTTTCAATCAACATAATGTACAAAAATTAAGTGAAATGATGTAGGTACTGTCAAGAAACCTAGGGAACTTTTATACAACTAAGAAAAGTCGTTCACAACATGATTGTGCTATCTTCATTTTGACACGTCACTCACTAATTTACTGTGTTCGGACAGTATTCAGTTATTAAATCATTTAGTGGTAACTAAATCATTCGCCACTCTACTAAACTACTCGACTAATCCGAACCGGCCTTAAGTCCACTCTTCGCCACAGATGCCAATAAAATGCATAAATAAACTTTCCCTGGTAGGTGCTAAGTAAGGGTTGGGGATTCCAATCCCGGGATCCCGAACTATATTCGATACCTGTGAATCCCGGGATTGGTAAACATAATCCCGAAACTTTCGGGATTGAGTTTTTTATTAATTTTTATGGAAAATAAAATAAAAACGAAAAAATAACAGAAAAAATACTTTTAATAACATACGAATACATTAGAAATAAGCTGAGATTGAATGAAGTTTGATTTATTACCCATGTGTTGCCAATTCATTTTATTTTTTCACATAAATTAATAAAAATGAGAAAGATTGAAAAAAACAATGCTTCGCACTTTTAACAAAGTAATTCCACCATGTTTTTTAATGCATTTGTCATTTTTTTTATTTTAATTGAACTTGTATTTAACAAGAAATGAAAATATAATTAATATTAAATTCTACAGGTTTTAAAAAAAATGTTTGTCGATAGGTAGTCTTGATAATGGTGTTACAACCGAAATAGCTATCGACAAACCTTTTTTTAAAAACCTGTAGAATTTAATATTAATTATATTTTCATTTCTTGTAAAATGGAATTCTACCAAGTAAATGCTAACTCAATTAATAAGAACTTGTATTTGTTATCTTTTCATATTATATAAATAAAACTGTTTTACTTCCACATTATTATTTATATCTACATATTACAATATTATTTACTCCATTAAACCTATGTATTTCCAAGATTGACCGTACACACTATTAACAATAAATGTCTTTTATTTTGTTAACTGTCAATTCATGGTGGAACTGCATTGTATTTTTGTTTTTATTTAATAAAACGCAATTTTTTTTGTAGTACTTATTCCACTTTTAATCAATAGATTAGGACCGGTTTCGTCCGCCTGAATGTCCCACTGAAAATGTCCTACTAAGGCGGACGAAACCGGCCCTAATCTATTGATTAAAAGTGGAATAAGTACTACAAAAAAAATTGCGTTTTATTAAATAAAAACAACAAAACAATAAATGTCTTAAATTGTATAAACTATACTAAAATTATTTTTGACCGATTTTATCAACGTTATTTGTATATATAGAAATTTTATATTAACTATTGAAAAAAATGCCAATCCCAGGATCGTCAAATCGTAATCCCGAAATCCCGGGATCAAGATTTTGGCTCGGGATTGGATTCACTAGTTAGGGTCTAATAAATACTCATCGTAGTGGGTACTACAGATAACTTACTGTTAACCTTGATGTATAGCTATGCATAGTACATTCAACGATGGTTAAAACAACACCTTACTACTGACGCATTTTTTAGTTGACGCAGTTAACTAACGGTCTTCGCATCCGACCAGCCTTTTTGCGTTTGCTTTGCGATTTGTTCCACGTACATAATATCTCAGTACTATAAATAAATTGTAATAAGAAATTAATTCATTACTATGTCATAATATCAATAATATGATGCGATGGCGATTTTTTTTCGACGCAGTTGACGCGATCGATTCCTCAGAAGATTTAAAAGGGGGCCTCGAAACAGTTAAACCCAGTCATATAAATGTTAACTTATACCAAAATCTTAAAACAAAAATGCATATTTCTCACACATTGAGTATTAAAATATTAACATAACCATAAGAAAACATCAAAAGGGCATATAACATAATATTATCATCTTCATTAATAATTATTTTTATTTTATGCTACAGGACAGGAGCATTAATATTTTTACCATTTAGATACGTTGGCTGTCGGAATTTATGGTTTTTACTTAGTTTTTTATTCTTGGAGACCTCAGAATTAGTCAGTGCATCAAACCTCCACGTCCCCAAATCCATGACTGATAGAATGTTCTATAATTGATGTAAATATACAGATAAATATCATTTCGAATTAATTGATATTTTGACACAGTTCTGTTTTCTTATTAAATATTCCCCCAGTAGGTACCTACCTACACTTTTCTGCCATAATGCCGTAATATATATTATTTCAAGTCAAGAAATTGTTCCTCCAGTCTATTATATTTGGGATTTTTATCTACCATGTGTACGAGTTGCTCCAGCCAGGGGCGACTCTACCTTAAGGGTTCATAGGGACCATCCCCACATCATTATCATGTGGAGAATGCGTAAAAAACGTCCGATATTTTTATCATTGACATAATATACCTACTTATTTAAATGATTAAATGAATTATTTAATTTATATTATCTATCTAAATCCGTCGCAATTTTAGAGAGATATTTATTATTATTATACAAATAAATAAAGCAATAATTGTAAATTTTGTAATAATATAATAATGATTGCGCCGTATTAAAATAATTTATTAAATTAAATAAGCAATATTTCACGATGACACATATGTACAAATTAAGGATGCTCGGCGTCTATTTTTTGATGATCGGGGTCACTCAGTCCCATCCCGTTGCTGCGGTACAAATCTCTTTCTACAAAGTATGTGAATGCATTAGCGTTACTATACGCATACTAGGGACAGAATAGAATGACCCCATAGGTGAGTAAAAACGCTCGTTGTTACTATGTTGTTGTTCAAAACTGATGTACTATAATAAAAATTATTATTAATTAAGTTTATATTTTGAAGCACGATTTTTAGATTTGATTAAGTAACGACCCAGATAATCATAATATTTATTCTGAAAAATTACTCATTTCCTCATTAATCAAATCATGTTATTATAAGTAGCTTCGTACATAATGTACCTATACTAATATGAGAATGTAGGTAGGTACATACTTGTACATATATTTGATAATTAATGACTAAACCCCACCACCTAGAAATTCCTCGAGCCACCATTGCTCCAGTATATTATATCATCTGGGATTATTATCTACCATGTGTACAAGCATTACATAATATATAATTTTGAATTAAACTAGAATCATAATTCACTCAAAACTAAATCGTACCAAAGATTAAGACAGAACTGAAGTAATCGATTAACCAAGCAAGCATAATATTATATTATAAAAAATATGTCTAAATAATAATATTGGTTGCCAAATATTATCTCTAATCGAAAATAAATTACCTTTGCATAATTTATTAAAACCCAGATGCCAAAAGCGTTATCAAAACGCAAGTTATTAAACTCTTTGCCGGCACGACTTTGCGAAGCGTAAGTCTTGTAAATTATTATTGCTGAAGAAGTTTTGGGGCATTTCGATTGTGAAGTAGGGACGTCTAAAGACTAAAAAGCGATTACTACAGGCGACTCACTTTGCCTCCAGCTATCTAGTAAGTATAATTTATAGCTCTATTTTCTAAAGATGAATAATTGCGGTTAATTTGTAATAATTTTGGACAAAATATAACTCTAAAAATAATTGATACACTGGGACACGACTTAATAATTATTATATAAATAACGACACGATAATTATTGTAATGCATTTCGTGCGGGAGACGAATAACAACAACACGAGCAATAAATATACAATACAATATATTATTTTATGTTGGCGGCTCTCGTGGTGCAGTGTGCAAGGCGCTGGCCTTCCACCCGAGAGTTCTGGGTTCGATCACCGATGAGGACACAATTGTTACGTGATGTTCTCAAAGCCTGAGTGTTTGTGATTGTTTAAAATTACTAACAACCACCTTGTACGAAAAAGCAAGGACATGGTTATTCATAATAATTCTAAAAAAAATATATGTATATTTTAAGTATTTCAGCACGAAGTTTGAAAAAATCAATCAATTACTTCGTGTGAATAATATTATAATAACGTTTTATTGACAATTAAAAGTTGCATAACGAGATAGAATTTTCCCATTTACAAATATCTTTAATTACACACAAACTGTGTGTTTAAAAAAGTACTTAATTAAAAGTTAAAAAATGTTTCCAAAATAATTTATCATTTCAAGCATTATGACATCAACAACGATCGTTGTTAGCATTTCTCGCTGTTATTATGAACAACGACATATCGTTGGTTTACCATTCAATAGGTTTAAATAAAGAATATATCAGTATTTATTTTTTTATTTATTTAAAAAATGCACATTGAGCACATAACAAATTATTAATTCATGACATTCACAACATGTCATTTGGAATAAAAGGAACAGGTAAATCAACTGGGTAGAAAAAAAAACAAACCAAAAAATTATATTGTAGCAAAGAAATAAAATAGAATTTTAAAAATAAAATACGTATCGCATCGCTTTAATGTCTACAACTTTAGGGTGTGCTATTCTGTGCATTCTGACTATAGTGACGTTTCTCGGTATGTAGATGATAATATATCAATACCTTGAAAACAATGAGTGCATGCTAGCTCACCTCTTCTAAAAACGACTCGATAATCTCGTTTGTAGAATGATTATGAAGTATTTTAACTGACTAGCTGTTAATTTGAAGGCACGCGTAACCGTTATGCGAAGTGCAGTTTATTAAACATCAAAGATAAATAAACACCACACGCTAACATCATTTGCAGTGAGTACCTACTTCAGGCATTAGCTTAGATAATAATTGGTTTTGTAAGTCAAAGCCTACAGTGTGCTTGTTAACTTTTTGACTAGTGTAAACTTGGAAAATTAGTTTGACGGTTAATAATTATTATCGGTAGGTGATAGAATATTTATCTAAGCACATATATAAATTTGTATTATCATCACTACTTACTCTGCTTTATCTGGATTTCAGCCTTATGCCGAGATGCATGTAATGTCACAAATCACTGATTGCTATTTTTTTCTTGTAGCATGCAGCATGCTGCGTGTAAGACCATTTTTTATTAGTATGACTTGTAAGCAGGTGACATCTGTCAGTCGCGTCTTGCAAGTATTCACGCAAACAACAACAAAAAAATCTATGATTACCTTCAAATAAAGATTTATAATATAGATTAAATTCGCAAATACGACTGACAGTAGGTACTAAATATATCTAGATGTAAATTTCTTGCCATTTCATTAAAAAATTAATAATTAAATAATTTAAAAAAAAAAAACACAAAATAAATCATAACTAGATCAGTACAAAAAGAACGTTTTATGTATCCGTGATAAATATCAACTTAGTAATAAATTAATTAGGAACCCAATCAAGCTTTTGATCTTGCCAAGTCAAATAGAATATAAAAAAAGCTCAATTTAGCTGACCGACGACCGTCCGGGCGGAAACTGATTTTATAAAATATCCTCTTATACATTCTGAGGATAAGACCTCTGGATTAACATTAACGATGATGACATTTTAAAAGCAATGATGTCCGACAAAAGACAGACCGCGCCGCTTTATTCAGAGAGTCAAAGGGTCGCCTGTTTTGTCCTTTTTGTTGGAATGCCCTTGGTAGGGTCTGCTTGGGAGGTCCCGCCTTCACGAGGACTCAAGTAATCGTAAGTTCTTCTTATAATGTACTGGTGACCCCTGGAATCAGTTGGGGTCAACCGTAGAGAAACATTTTTTACGTAAGTATATGAGTAAATAAACATTTTTTTTAAATATATATCTAATAATTAAAGATTTTAGACAATGTTTTTTTGTATTTCAACAGATGGAGGTGATTTGTCTACGTTACATTTATGTGAATTGAAAAGTGGTTGGCTGTTTTATCGTTTGGACATGTGTGTTCACCTTTTTTTATGATTTTACCGAAGCTTTGACTGCGACTCGCTGTCATATCGCCTCTTCTCTTCTAGAAGGGGATCCGCCGATCAGGTCCTCACTCCAATTCTGTTAAAGAACTTTGCAATTTTGCTAAACTCTTCCGTCTTACCCACCGCCAGGGCACTTTTCAATTGATTCATATTTGAATTCATATGAAATTTAGGGCATTGTACTGCTATATTATGTACAATGTCTTCCAAAACTTCACATTCATCGCAGAGCTGCGAATCGCTTCTTCTCATGAGGACATCAAATCTTTTACCCATTGTGTGCCCTGTTCTTAGCCTCAGTATCAGCTTAAGCTTAATTGTTCGCCTTAACAAGAATTATACATTTAAAACAAATTCAAGTACATATTTAATAATTTGTGGAAAAGACTTATTGGTTAATTCTAAATTTGTGTTAAAATGCAACATGTATTTTTGACAAATATACGGTCAAGAGCAATGTTACGTTTTCTACCTGGATTTTTAGCTTAACTGTCTTATATTTAATATCAGTCTGTAGAGAAGTTTTCTTAAATATTACATTAATTAATTGGGTTATCATTATTAATTCAGAATGACAGCCTTAGGCAACTATTACGTCTAAAGTTTTGTCACGATAATATAATTTAAAAAGACATGTCGATTAATTATTAGCTTGAAGCTTTAATAAAAAGTTTAATGATTTCCTACTCGAAATCTACTAATCTAATAAAATATTAGCAATTAATTTTAATATAAATCAAGACATCCAGTATTAAAGTTGACAAAACAGAACTGAAGTAGGCTCGAACAAATCAAATTAGATAATTAAAATCCATATGAATCGATGTTTGAATATTGAGAGATATAATGGATAGCTGTATTGCAAAAAAGCAATAGGTTACAAAAACGAATCGACAGTGCTGTAACCGTATGGCAAACCCATCTGACAGAAAAAATGATCAAGAATTGGAAATTTCGGGTATACAATGTGACCGTCAAACTAATCACTCTGAATGGGTGTGTAACCATGAACCCAACTGACAAACAGGAGATATCTATGCAAGCTGAGAACAATAATTTAAGTCCAATATAGTCAATGTCTTGATGACGCGAAGAGTCAGATGGGCCAGTTGCGTTGTTGGATGCGATGAATTTAGAGCTCTCCGTAAAGTTTGTGAAAGAACTGCTGTAGGAAATCGGCTGTCTCGGAAGGAGATGGATGGATAACGTCAAGATGGACGTAGAGAGGCTAAGTGTGACTGACTGGATAAAAAGAGCTCGGGATAGGCTTAGACATAGCCATGGACAGAATTGTCTATAGCGCCAGTCTTATGTAATGAAGTAAGTAGTATTTAAGCTAATATGGCCGATTTCTTCCACTTAGACAGATATTGTCAATTATTGTTTGACATGCCTCGTATTAATAATATAGACCAAATCATAAAAACGCAGACGGTGGTAATGAGATAAAATAAAAACTTTTTATACATAACACAAATAATGGACGAGCAGTAACATTTCGGCTTATAAAGTCGTGGAGCTTTGGGTTAAATTTTCGAGATTTCCCATCCCGAATCTCGAGAATTGAAATTTTTAACATTTCGGGAAATCCTCTCCGGAGAATCTTTTCTCGGGATTTGGGATTTTTTTATGTTCAAATATTAATTGAAAAAACAATTTCTATATGAAAAAAGTGGACATAAAGCACAAAACTTTCAAAGACTGATCGGAGCATTTAACAAAATTAAGCCAACGTCGACTCAAAATGAGCGCAATTTTTGCAATATCAGGGAATTTTGTGTATCAAAAGCGTATGCAATTGTCAGACGCAGCCATTGACAGTCTGTGTTTTTTTGAAATTCCATTTTAATAAGTAATGTTTTGAATTATTTTTGTTTTCCTACTTCTATTTTGTTTATTTTCTTAAATAAATAAAAAAGTCATATTTTTTTGGAATTTGTCTGTTTTTATACTGATTTTAGGATTTTTAGAGTTTTTTTTAAAATTTCCCGATATCTCGGGAACTCTCGAGAATTCTCTTCTGGTAATCCCGAATCTCAAGATTGAGATTTTCTCGGGAAATACCCAACTCTAGTTGTATCTCAAGTTGCTTACCAATGTGTGTTTGAATTAAAACCTAAATCATTGAGCAAGTGGTTAAAATCCATATCTCGTCTCAGAAGTCTGTTAAAAAAATATTTTTATGAAGCGGGAAGCATCCACATTGAATTGTTGCCAATTGCCAATAAATCTGATAACAGCAAGAAAACGGATAAGATAAAAATAGTCTTCTATTTTAAAAAAATCGTTCATTATTAGGAATTTATTATTTTGAAAATGATATATTTTTAAAAATATAGAATATTAAATAAAAACAAAAGAAATATTTAAAAAAAGTAACATTTTGAAAAAAAATATGCTTCTAACGAGTACAAAAGGTTAGAGTTGAAGTTTGCTTCCGTAAACCTGTGAATATTGTGTACAAATAAATGAAGTACTGTTTTCAAATTGAAATATGACCTTCAGCATTCAAATAATATTTTTTATACTAAAAGTTAAGTGAATTAATCAAAGGTCGTGCACTGTGTAGACATCGTTGCAAAATTAATGTAATAAACAGAGTAAATTATGTAAACTTTTGATGTTGACTAAATCATTCACGTTTATACTAAAATAAAACTTTTAACTTTTTATATTATCTTTTTTTGGTAAGTTATTCATTCAATTGACCCTCACATTTTATCGTGCTTTCCTGATACGGATATGATCACAGAACAGATTAATAAATATAATTCCGATAGGCTATTCCCCAAATACACTACATTCTGACGCAGGGTTTTGAATTGTGTGAGTGTCCTACGGAAATGAACCAGACATTATAGATGTGCAATATTGTGTGTTGCAACCTTCAAATACACCAATATTAAATTTGCGTCAGTACATAAAACGAGAGCAGTTGTCAGAACTAAAGACAAGCATATTCTTTACACGTGTTGAAGTTTATCCCATTTTCTTCCACACTCGAGATCAGTTTCTTGTTTCTCCACACATTCTTACTCCACTTATTTCAGTTCCCTGAATATGATATTTCGTTACGATTGTTGGGCTCATTTTCAGTTCATTCGAGCATTCTTACGAAAAAAGTTTTACTTTTAAAAAATACACCTAAGTTTGTAACTAATCTAAGTAAGTATTGCGCGAATTCTGTAGATGTCGGTTTGAGTCCCGCTGGTGGTCTTTTTTTATATCGTAGGTACTATATAATATGTTTCCAAATTATGTATGCTCAAAAGAATGTTAGATATATTATATTGTTAGTATATTACTTAAATTATTAGCAAGTGCAAATACGTTATATTTTAAATTTTGAGAGATCTTGACACCAGTTAGTAATTAAGGTAATAATTGATACTTTGTACCGCGATTTCCTAACTATCGACTCGTGTGTCAGCCGACGACATGACGTAATTGTGACGTCAGCCAATACACGCTGAGGGCATGCCGCCCAGCACACAGTGCTCACCATATATATTATTATGATGAAACACCTATATGTGTATGGTGACAATGAATAACGCCACTGTCTGACCAGCGTTATTTTCTCGAATGCTATTATCACTCCGGTAGTACGTCACAATGATGTCATATGACGTCATGTCGACCGGGCGGCTTGCACTCGCAAGTTCTCACATAGGGCCCTGGGTTTACAAATAAAAAAGCAAAAGTTAATTGATTTTGAAGAGTTTCAGGAATGTAAACACCTACTAGTTAATTTCGTCGTAATTATATAAGACGCACATGACTCAATTGGTAAAGTATATCGGCGCAAATACAGTGGACATCGTATTTTTTTCAAAAAGTTTTTTTCCATTAGGAATAGGTACATAATATATCTGAAGTGTTTTCAAATTCTGTTTGTTCAATAAAGAGTGTAATATTCACGAATCAAAAAATAAATATAAATTTAATAATGATTATTTCATGTAATTAAAAATAAAAAAAATTGTTAAGTGTATCTGATTAGCAGATAATTACATAAATTATATTAAATAGATCTTGTATTGTTATGTATTACAAAACAATAATAAATACATTAATTTAATAACAATTATTAAGCTACTCATGAGGTGGAGTAAACTTCAGTCAGTCAGTACGAATTTATAAATTAATTAATAAGTTAACACTTCTTGTTACGGTTTACAACCTCTCCCCGAATGAATGACTCGATGTCTATGAAAAGCGACACTTCAATCTTTATTTAGGACGGGTACACAAGGAAAATAAATATTTTGTATGGCTCCGGCCATAGACTATGAAGTGAAGGCTACATTAACTCGATAAAGAGAGACGTGGCTTATTTATGAGAGCTTTAATTTTGTAATGAACCAAACGTGGTCACTGAAAGCCATTGACAGACTACAAAAATGAGTTGAATGACAGATTTCTAGTTCTTTGTACACGATAAATTGAAATTTTCGAGATAGCAACTCTGTATTTTTCCCAACAAATTTGGAATAGCATCATTTTGATATATTCATATTTGACATAGATATGAGTATTTTTATTAAATTATAATCACATATTGCAGTGCTGGGAGAAGGTCTACCGAATATAATAGAAGAGAAAGCTCAGTATTAACATAAATCATGAAATAATTATATTTCCAGGAAAGTCCTTCGATACACAAATATAATTATTTGAACAGAAGGACGTGAAACATATTCGACTTGCTGGATTGATAATGTGTAGGATGCCACCATTTCCCATTTTTCTTAATGACACTATGTCACGAAATACCTTTATTTTTACACCTAAGCGGACGTCTAATAATCGAAGGTTTTTTTTTGTGATTTAACCGAGGCTTTGACTGCGACTCGCTGTCATATCGCCTCTTCTCTTCTAGAAGGGGATCCGTCGATCAGGTCCTCACTCCTATTCTGTTAAATAACTTTACAATTTTGCATAGCTCTTCCGTCTTACCCACCGCCAGGACACCTTTCAATTCGTCGACATTCTCATAGATATCCGCAATTCGCAGCTGTACTTTGTGAAGTTCATATTTAGGGCACTGTAGGTACAATGTCCTCTAAAACACGAGATTCATCGCAGAGCTGCGATTCACTTCTTCACACGAGGACATCAAATCTTTTGCCCATTGTGTGCCCTGTTCTTAGCCTCAGTATTAACTTAAGGTCATTCTTCGTCAAAGGAGACTCTACAAACCAGGGCACCTCCCGTGGTGATGGTAGAATAGACTTACTCCATAATCGAAGGTTATATTAACATACTTTTTCGAGGAATTATAGTAGTCAGCATATGATAGGTGGAGATGGGGTAGCTCAAATGGGTCATTTCACAATGCAAATTTTTATAAAACAACATAATATTATATTCAGTGGTGGGCATAGGAAGTTGAAGGGCCAAGAGATTGACATATTATGAAGAGATTTTACATATAATACAAATAAAATAAAAGAAACCATAATTCCAACTAGATACTTATGTGCCTAGTAAAAATATCAATGTATCTCTAAAAAGATGTATTATTATTGAAGATGATAGTGGTGACACATACTAATTTTATTGTTTTATTTTTGTATTCAAGTACTTATTTGTTTGAGTGGTTGCATTATACTTATCTTTGATGCTATTTACATGGATTTTGTTATGCCTTGTGTAATATTTTATACTCAACGTATATTGTGAAATATGCATCTTTTTAATATATTGGTATAATTGAATAATTGTGTGATTGGTTTGAAGTTTCGAGGCCCCTTTTGCGTTATCTACGTTAGAAGAAAATCCCCACTGCATAATATTGTGTCCGACCGCTGACGCAGAATCACGTATGCGACGACTGACAGCGTTTTATTTCATATCACCAGAAGTGTAATAATTGTTCTTTATACAAAATACAAAACGATATAAATGTTCACGCGCGTTTTCTTTTGTAAAGACTCACATAATATCACATCGACACATCGAATCGCAACATGACTGAACATATAAAATTAGAGGGTGGTTGACAAACACAACAATTACACCCATGGCCCCCACATCCTGAAGCGGGCCCCCAGGGTAGGATGTTTGGCAGCCCCCCCCCCCTACCTATCGCAAAGGGTAGGCAGTGTGACGCGCTACAGTACCTAGCGTTTTCCATGCTGCACGCGGTAAAATTAAGGTGCATTTTTAGCGATTTTTTGTATTTTTAATATGTACATACATTCTTTGGATTATGGAGTTGTCGAGTATCGGCACTCAGTTAAAAATTGTATCGTACAATCAAATATTTTAATTATTAATAATCATCGAATGAAAATAGCGCCGCAGGCGACTTTTGTTTACTATTAGAGCAAATTTGTGGTCTGTGTTTATCTCACTTATCGGTCGACTCGTCACGCCAGGCCCTTCCTGAGCCCGGGCCCCTAGGCTAAAGCCCTGTCAGCCACTCAGGAAAAACCAATAGTTTTTCAACAAAGTATATGGATTAATCTGGCTTTATCTCAAATAAATTAGTTTTGACCATTATATTATGTTAAACTTTCTTTTAATTTTTAACTAAACTTAAACGATGTACACTCATTATAAGTTTCTTTAAAATATTTTTTTTTATATAAAAAATAACTTTGGAAAAGCATCATGACATAATTTATCTTGTGATACGATTTTTATTATATATTCTCGTAGTATTTTCTCATTCGTCCGTTTTTTACTACCGTATCCATAACGATATAATATAATGACTTCAGTAGGCAGAAAAGCATTCATCCAAAAAATGTGTCAGTAGCCAAACGATAAGGTGTCGTAAATTCCTGACCGATAATAATACCATATGGCCAATGAGGGTCCATCACGCCCAAAATGATTCGCGTAAATCATACTATATTTTATAGTCAAATTTACAAATGAGGAGTGATGCATTTTTTACATACATATATACATTTTTACACTATATCTATTATTACTGCCAAAAGTTGGTAAGTCTCAAAATACCTAAATTATCAACTTACCAACTTTTGGCAGCTTATTCTAAAAACATTACGATTATTTTTAAAAGATTTATCTATCTTTCGATATGCAATATAATTAAAATTTTATTATTTAAATGACAACTGTTTTCAACCATCTCTCTGAGACGAACTAATTCTTAAGTTTTTTGACCATATGATCCGGAAGAAGGAGTGGGGGGGGGGAGTTGGCCGACATCTTGGAGAAAATAGAGAATAAAAGCTTGCATGACGTTGAAAAAAGAAAAACACTTGGGCAAACAAAGAATACGGCATGATTATTTATGGTGTCAGCGAGATATTCTCCTGAGTTCAAAGACAACCCAAAGAGAATCGTCTGCTGGATAAAAACTGCTCAGCACAGTCCTTGACAATGAAGCAAACTGTGAATTATTTAATGTGCTTCTAAATTACTACTACTTCAACATGTTTGATCTTTAGATAGTCACATGGGCCTCCATTCAGTGGAGGTTGTGAGGTTGTATTAACAGATTTTTTTTTTTTTTTACGAAAAATGGATGTTAGCCAATTAGGTCCATACTCTTGACTCCAAACACAAATTGAAAAACAATATATTGTGAACCCACGACAATATAAACCGACGTTTAAGCAGCCGGCCATCATGGACGTTCTAAATAATTATGTTGAAAATGGATTAAGTAAATAATATTATGACAGTTTGTTTATTGACTGATTATTGACCTCCGACTATAACCCTTAATTACATGGTACCTATTGCATATCAGCAACAAACTGAATTATTCTTTATATTTTTTATATGAATGAAATTTTATTTTAAAACTTGCAGTTATCTACAAAACGTGCTAACGAAATATTTATAGTTTATATTCACAGGTGCCACTGTTAATTTATAATAATATTAAACATTAAATGTGATGAACATTAGAAATGAACTATGTAAATTTAAGGGTTGCAATAATGCATTTAAGATATTTAAGGCTATACCTCAGTTGAGGCATGGTCTAAAAAGATCGTGGCTAGGCGATTCGCGGATTGCGAGTCGCGGGTGCAAATGACGCATGCCGAACGAAATATAATTTGTCATATAAACCCAACATGCATCCATTTTAATGTTATGTTTATTGTTCTATTAGTAACAATAATAATATATTCATTGACATTTTTTCTTTTTCAAGTAAATGGGTAACGTTTTTCGTCATATTTACACGATTTAAGAATTAATACCCCCGTCGCCATCACGAAGCAAATTGACGTATTCACACCTCGACGTTCGCCCTCCGATTGCCAGGAGTCCAAAATTCAAATGGAAAATTATTTGCCGTTTCACTGATGTATCGTCTTAAGTATTAGCAGAACACATAAACCCAGTAAACAACTATTTTCATGTAATGCAAGTCTACTAAAATGCAAATTCTATAAGATCTACTCTGAGACCTGACACGGAGAAGAAATGACAGAAAATAATAAGAATACATTAATTTTACCAATCGTTTATTTATACTTACCATTATTGAAACAACATTTTCTTCTGTACTGTAATTTTTGATACTTAATTAAATTTTCGATATCTTTAAAATATTTGAATACTAATAATCGCGAAGCAATGAAAACACACACAATTTTATAAAGCAATAAACGAATCTTCAAAAATGTATTAAAGATAAAACTTCTAAAATTATAATAGAGAAAATATTTATTTATAGCTGTCATATCTTGAGTTTATTTATAATAAATACATTATGCCCCGTTTTCCATCACGTAACATAAAACACGTTTTCGTTTGAAATAATGACGTTTGAAAGTCTTCGTCTGTTTCTGACACGTTTATAAATTGACATTTCAGAACCTTTGAGAAACACACCTGAAATATTACAATAATTCTTACTTGATCGACCAAGTCCCACCCAGTTTCAAATTTTTGGAAGAATGTTTTTAGAAATAAAATTATTAACAGTATTATAATATATTTAAGAAATACTATTAGTCAAATTGATGTATTTGTCTCTACTAATAATATAATGGTACAGCATATAAAAATGCTTTTTATAAAAGAAAATGACTATATTTGTACAGCGATTATCTTTTCTATAAGCTATGTATCCTACCCATTTGTATTTATCGTTTTTTGTAAACTCTATTACATGGCATACACTTGTATGTTCCCTTCAATTATTTTATTGTTGTCCTCAGTGACGTCCCTAAGCAAAGTATCGCCCTTTGGCAGACTTAGAATGCTGTCTCCTTTAATTTTTAATCTTAAATTGTATACAGAAATGTACACACCTACCCGTTTAATTATGATAAACAAACAAAATGTAACAAATCCAATCAAAAACTTGAAGTAGTATAATATCATTTGCTGAGGATTAGAGCATTTTCACGAAACCTACCTTAAAACAGCGGTAGTTTTAAGTATGTAGAGGTCCAAGTCAGTACTTTTTATTGACGTGACCACATCGTTTACTTCATGGAAAACCGCTAATGCTTTCAAAATTTGTAATGATCGTATTTGTTCCTTCACTTTCCGCCCTTTATAATTTGCCACCACTAAGCAACGTATGACCCGCCTACCTCTACGGGACGTCACTGGTTGTTTTTACGGGTTATACCTATATATAGCATGTATCATGCCTTACTACGCTATACTACTCTATGTATTTAAATTTTCTTTTTACTAAAAAGGCTTGCGTACGTGTTTTTGGAGACTAGAGAGTACACACTGATTGCACTCCTTGCGTTTTAGGCACATTAGAAAAGAATTATACATATATATTTTATAAATAGGTATATAATAATAATACATAAATATAATTATTCTTTGCCAGTTCAAGCTAAGTCACCTTGATAAAGTTCTCTATTTGTTCAGCAAGGCAATTATAACAGAGCTTATAAGTATTATTTAAAAATATTAGTACGAAAATTACGTTATACGTGCCGATAGTATAGTAACTCACAATATCATAGACTATTATTTAAATGAATACTTTATAAACTATCGAAGCAAACCTATCATTTCCTCAGCAGGCGATATGAATACATTTTGAAACATCATTTGAAAGCGGTGTCAAACTAAAAACAAGCAAATAATAACGTCGCGACGCCGGAAATGAGATTTCGACGTCCCGACGCTCGAACTTGCGCCTTGACATTCCATAGGCTTTGACGCTGAATCAATGCGAATACTTCATCTGCTGGATGGAAACTAAATTGACTTGTGAATGGAATATTAATGAAGTATTAATAAGTTGTGTGCATATTGCACATATTATAAAAATGAGTACTTACTCTCTTGAATAACATTATTTAAAACTTATGTTAAGACACTGCGAGGTCGAGTTTTCCATGTTATAGGTATTTCAGATTTGAATTAAAACCAATCTTTTCTATATCATAGTCTCAATATGATAAGGACAGCATATAAATTCGTACCTTTTTAAATATGATTGTTAGCAATTTTGAAATCTATAAAAAATATATACATTAGGTACAAAATGATAATATAAATTATATTAAGGCTATACCTCAGTTGAGGCATGGTCTAAAAAGATCGTGGCTAGACGATGCGCGGATTGCGGGTCGCAGGTGCAAATGACGCATGCTGAACGAAATATAATTTTTCATATAAATCCAACATGCGTCCATTTAATGTTCTGTTTATTGTTCTATTAGTAACAATAATAATATATTCATTGACATGTTTTCTTTTTCAAGTAAATGGGTAACGTTTTTAGTCATCTTTACACGATTTAAGAATTAATACCCCCGTCGCCATCACGAAACAAATTGACGTATTCACACCTCGACGTTCGCTCTCCAAATGCCAGTGAGTCCAAAACTTCGTCGCTCCTATAGTTGAAAATTATTTGCCGTTTCACTGATGTATCGTCTTAAGTTCTACAGTTTGATATACTTTATATAATCATTTTGTAAAATGGAATTCTAACAAATATGTTCTTTTACCTTAGAATTTCTAAAGTACTTAAAAATTTAAATTTTTAAATAACTTAAACGAACCCTGGCGTATAAAAAATTCAATAATTTATTTGGTAAATAAAATTCTTGAATAAACCTTAACAGTGAATTTGGTGACTGGATAATTAGAGACCATCTTTACATTGCAGTTATTGTATAACACTTTGAGCATTTTTCATAACCAATTTATGATATAATTTTTAATATTTTAGTTTCATTTAATATTATTTTAATGGATTCTAACTATTTCGAGGTCCCCCTTGCAATCTTCTCATGAATCGATAGCGTCGTATGTATAAAAAACAGCCACTTATAAGTATTTATATTATACATAATATAATTACCCCCGCGATTACGAGTAGGAAAGTGACATAAAGCTGTGGGTCTCATGTTCGAATCCCGTGTCTAAAAAATTCAATTGTTGTTTTTCAAAGTGGGTATCGGATCCTGAGCATGGACTTAATATTATATTAAGCAAGACAAGGCTGAAATTTATTACTAGTTAAAAAAACTGTTAAAAAATGCACGATTTTAGAGGTATTTTTAACAGTGAAACATTTAATCAACATATCGGATACTTGCCGTAGTTCAAAAATACCATTATTTTATACTGGCAACTACGGAATCCAATCCCGATTCAAAAGTCTGATCGCGGGATTTCGGGAATACAATATGACAATCCCGGGATCCCGGGACTGGTACCGGGATTGGCATTTTTTTCCAATGTTAATATATTTTTTTTATATTTACAAATAACATTGATAAAATCGGTCAACAATAAATCTAGTATAATTTATATTATTTAAGATAAGTATTTATTGTTAATATTGTATACGTTCAATCTTGGAAATACATAAGTTGAATGGAGTAAATAATATTGTAATATAAATAATAATGTGAATTTAATATGAGATTGCTGTTTCTGATAGTAAAGACTTAATGGATGGGTTAGCGAGATTTAAAATAGTAAAGCAAATCATGGTGTACTTATGGCCTTTCCGCTTCATAAATCTAATTAGTCAGCCAAATATGAAACTGCCGTAAAACGTATAATATTATGGTGGAATTACTTTGTTTACAGTGCGAAGCATTGTTTTTTCCAATCTTTCTCATTTTTATTAATTTATGTGAAAAAATAAAATGAATCGGCAACTTACACATGGGTATAAATGAAACTTCATTCAAACTCAGTTTATTTCTAATGTAGTTATTTGTTATTAAAAGTATTTTGTGTGTTATATTTTCGTTTTTATTTTATTTTCCATAAAAATTGATAAAAAAATCAATCTCGAAAGTTTCGGGATTATGTTTATCAATCCCGGGATTCATAGGTATCGAAAATAGCTCGGGATTCAGGATCCCGGGATTGGAATCCCTACTGGCAACTGTCCAGATGTAAGATGTAACATAATAATATTACATAAGGCATTCAACAAAGAGTATAAAATACTTAGTTATATAATATAGTTATTATATTTGATCAAAACTTAACAGGCTTTCCATCCATTAGCTGGCAAAAGTACTTTGTTGCTTTTGTATTTCTAGCAAAGTGAAAATATAAGCCAATTTCTACATTTTTCTAAGTCAGAACAAACAGCACGTTCTTTGTGAAAACGGTCTAAAAATAATGTACGAAATAACAGTACAGAAAAATACAATAGACAATTTCTTTGATAAAAGTCATATGGGACTTTGAATGTATCGTAATATAAAATAGTAGTTGAATCGAAAATCAAAGCATGTTCTGTTTTATATTATTTATACGTAGGTACCGACCATCTTTTTTATCAATTATCTTTGAGTTAGTACAAAGTTATCGAATATTGTATATAAGATAAAATATTTCTTATGAAAATGGCTACGTACCTAATATAATATTCTTTTAGTAACTGTTACATAATTTATTGTAACATTATTAAACAATAATACATTGGTTAGAGCAGGAACGTCAGGAACATACTTATTATAAAAAAATCCTACAATTCATAAACGAATGGGATCCCGAACACACATTTTTCACCTGCTGAGTCAGTGCTCTATCTACTATTCCTGTATTCTTGTCTTCCTAATGCGTTATATCCCATATAAAATAACATATTATTTAAAAGGTGACTACAATTTTTTAATGCCAAGATAAAATCACTAGAATATTTTATTTATAGATGGCAACATTATGATAAGGCATTTTCAATAAAGAATATTACATTCTTAAGGGGGGACATGCTCAGCGTACTTCAAAATGAAGGTTTTATACTATTTTCAGAGCATAAGCCTGGACATTCCTTAAACGTTGTAGATAATCTATTTATATAATTTTGAAGCCTTATTAATTATCCTTTATATTTATTTTAAACATTTGATGACTGCATAAAGTATTTTTATTCTTTTAAACCTCTCGCTCTAATGTTTTAGAATATAGTCATATTTCAGTACGTCCATGTGAAGTGGTGTTATAAATGCTTTTAAAAATTAATAAATATAAAAAATCTTAACACCACTTCACATGGACGTACTGAAATATGACTATATTCTAAAACATTGGAGCGAGAGATTTAAAAGAATACTATTTTATGTAATAAATATAAATAGATTATCTACAACGTTTAAGGAATGTCCAGGGTTATACTATGAAAATAGCATAAAACTTCATTTTGACGTAGGCTGAGCACGTGGGCCGTTAAATATCGTACTTTTTGTGTAAATGTAACAAAAGTAATAATAAATGAATTAATGATTATTAATTGGTTATTGTTATGCAACTGGCTTTCTCTTATGTATGCTTACATACTGTAGTTTAAATGATAGAAGACATCAATATATGCCCACGTATTGTTTTCGACTTATACGCGATGAAAATTAGAACTTTTTGTATATTGACCTGTGTGTCCCTGATAACTATCTTAGAAAACGGGAGCATCACAATATGTTTGTTCTCCCAAGGTGCAGAACTAACCTGCTATTGGTAATGCCAATTGGGAGTGCAATATCTCTGTTCAACCAAATCACTTCGGATACTGGCATATTCCACCTGCGTGAGAATGAGTATAGGTAGGCATTGTTTTCTCTTATCTCATTATCATTACCATCTTCGTTTATCTCGTTTATATTTACAATTTTCTACTGTTTAATAACTTTTATATACATATATTGGTACTGTTCAGTTATCAGGAATACAGCGGAAAACACATTTTGAAAATACCCGATATACTGGATTATTTGTTAGTTTGGGTTAGTTTGGGTTAGGTTAGGTTAGGTTGGGTTAGGTTAGGTTAGATTAGGTTTGGATAGATTTACCTAACAAATAATCCAGTTTATCGGCTATTTTCAAATTGTGTTTTCCGCTGTATTCCTGATAACCGAACAGTACCCATATATTTATATATAATATTTCTTTGTTTCTAAACGTCATGTTGTGAACGTCTTAAATTAATAATGTGTAATGATCACTATATGTGAAAAAAAAATAATTAGAATTTAAATTTGAAAAAGTAATAATGAATGAATGATTTTTAGTCGGTTGTTGTTATGTCATATGACACGCAATATGGAACTACATAGTTGAATATACTGTTGCATATTATATTCGACGAACTATAAGCAAGGTAAATAAGTTACACTCTAAAAAGTTTTATTCTCCACTTGAGACGGAATCATTGATACTATTGTGGTTATTCACGTTTTGCGTTATATAACTAAAGTAACCTTTTGTATTCCGTCTGGCTCGTTTCTAGTTTATCTTTTATGATGTAGAAATAAGTGGCTTTTGAATAAATTGAGCGAACTTCTCTGTAGTGTATTAGAAGTATTCAATTTGAAAAAAAGTAAGCATCGCCATCCGTCAAAGTGTCGTCTTAGCGAATGAATAATGGTGTATTTCATCCACTATCCCCATGCCGGTCACGTAAGTGGAGTTGCTTCGCGTGGAATCTACAAGAGCTTGCATTGCCAACCTTTAAAAAAAAATATTATCGTATATTATAATACCTTCGTTAAAGAAAATTTTATGTAAGTAACATTTATTTCTGTACACTGAATAGATTACTAATGCGTCAATGACATTGAGCTACTTTACAAGCTGTTTGTTGGCGAATTTAAAAGCGGGCGATTCAGTTACTGCGATTGTGATGATGACACACAAAACTTTCTATTTGCTGATAAGCCAACAAGCTAGCGACTATTTTGGCAGAACGTAGTTCGTTTTTTACCGGGAGGTCGATACTACGCTCTACTGCGCAGACGCAGTAGACCCACACGCCGGCGTGTAAACATGTAAAGTTGAGTTCAACAACTCTTGGTAGATTGTTTACAATCTGCTTGTTAGCTAGTTCGATGATAACTACAGGCAGATTGTAAATTCCCCAACAAGCAGCTCGTAAAGTATTACGACGCTTAAGATCGAACTGCGAAAACTAGCTATCATAGACAGAGGGTTTGAGGCCAAATTAGGTTTTATTACTTGTATAAATATTACCAATATTGAATGCTCGCTTCGTTTACGTGACATACTTTAATAGATACAGACGTAACTATTGAAAACAACATTAACACGTGTAAAATAACCGTGTTTATTACAAATAATTCGCATGAACACGAAGAGACGGATAGCTAGTTTAATGAATAAGTGCACTCATCCAGGCAGTGAAAGATGTAACGTCAAATCCCACTCGGTCTAACTTTTTTTAGGAGGTAGGTAGGTAGGTACCTTTGTATGTTTCTGAGATTTTTCAAGATTATATAGGTAAAGGGAGTCCTCGTTATCCGAAGATAATTGTGACCAAAAACATACCTCTTAGCGAAGCCGCTTAAAACGGGGACCAAGACTTAGTAAATGTGTTTAATTGTGACACGTGGGCAAGACAGAAATAGCGTAGGAGTGTGAGATTGAAAGTGACAGCTGACGAGTTATTGCACTTGTGTTTTTTTATGTATTTTTATAGTTTTTTTTTGCATTTTCCACCAAATTCGTAACTGCGGGGACTCGGATAACGAATACTTGGATAATGAGGACCCCCTGTACCAAAAATTGTGGTTTTTATTTATAAAAATATACCACATAACTGATTAATAGATTTAAAAAAGCCAGTTCGCATGGACCGAGGTTTTGAAGCCGGATTTGGTTTTTGGTTATATGACGGTCAGGTCATAAAATGCAAGAAACACAAAGTGCTTCAAGTGTCCTCAAATATATCAATATTGAATGCAGCAATCGCGGTACCAATATTTCAGGCGTTAAGAAGGTAAGATTAGCTAAACAAACTTACTTACAAGCATTATAAGTATTATTTTATTTTGTAATCATTAAGTATCATATTATATAAAATTATAGTTTCGTAAGCAAACTCTCTGATTAGATAAAGCAATAGGTCATAACAGAAGGTCAACCGGACGATAGGGATTGGTAGGCTTTGCAACTATGCTCTATTCATTTTTAATATTTCCTGATAAAATAATGCATGATTACCTGTATGACGTTGACACCCACGATGGCCGAGCGGTTACTGTGTCAGTTTATAATGTCTCGCGGGTCCCGGATTCGAAGCTCGGGTCTGGAATATTCGAATATTGCCAATATTGAATTCACTTTTTCTTGACGTGACAAACAGACATAGCCATTGAAAATGGCATATTATTCTGTAACGTAACACGTGTTTAATTTTATCACATGTTGTATGACACCAAACCGTGTTACAGTCTTACGTAGAAGGCAAGAAGTAGTTCCCACCACTACCCGAGACTGACGATGCTGCAACCATGCGCCGTAGTGCTTGAAGAAGGAAGTTTAAAAAAAAAAAGATATTTTTTGAACTTGTTCCGCTGTCTGTTCTGTGTATCCGCATACTGAGTGTCACGAGTTGAATATTTTTTATCACTTGGGTAAGATGCATTGCCTTGCACATTAACACATTTTAGGTTGGTACGTACTAATTTTAATACCACAGGTTGTTTAGCAATGTCAAAAATGAAGGGAAAAAAACATAAAAATACTGTGTGATCGTTACACGCTAGGACTTCCTAGACATTCAAGTTAATTGTTATTTTATACAGCGAAGGCGAAACACTGATCCAAATCTCTATATCACGTTTTGTTTTGTTGCTAGGAGATGGCATCCCATTGATTTGTGCACATTATGGCTTATTATTTCAATAAATTTGCATTCTTAATTTGAATCGCACGATCAAGCATTCAATTCTGATAGCACGTAAGAAACACTTTATTACCTAGGTATTAATTATTGCGTGTATATGTTATGCGTATAATTATTGCTTGTATGTGTATATAAACATGGACCCTAAGTAAAAGATAGATCCAGAAACTTAGAGTAGCACAACGTGGTATGGAGAGGTGCATGCTGGGCATAACGCGAAAGGGCAAGAAGAGGAATGAGTGGATAAGGAAGCAGACAAGGGTTTCCGATGTAATAGAGTTTATTAAAAGCCTTAAATGGAGAGGGGCGGGACACATAGATCGAAGAAGAGACAATCGTTGGACAAATCTAGTCATCCAGTGTGTCCAAGAAGTACAAAACGTCCGCAAAGTAGACCTAGATGCCGCTGGATCGATGAAATGATAATGTTCTGCGGAAGTACGTGGCAACGCAATGCACAGGACCGAGAGAAGTGGAAGCAGCTTGAAGAGGCATTCATCCAGCAGTGGATAGATTCAAGCTGATGATGATGATATCCCCAATATATATGTCATTTAATATAATATTATTTCTTTTACTCAACGGATAAGACAAGATTTGAGAATATAACATTCTATATATCGTCGCCCTGCCATGAAAACCTTTTATGTCTGTTTTATGTAAATGTGTAGGAGATAGTTAAAACATGCTATTTATTACATTTATTTTCTAAATAAAATTGTTTTAAATTTATGATACACTTATCGTGAACTTAAAATAATATCTTAGATATTAAAAACTTTTATATTTATAAAAGAAATTTATTAAATAATACGTTTTAACTCTCTCATGAATATTTACATAAAACAGACATAGAAGGTTTGCATAGTAAGCCGACGTTATTGATCATATATAATTTGAAAACATCTCAACACACCCGACGGGACTTGAACCTGTATCTGCTGGATTCGTGCCTGTATGCTTTTCCAATTAAGCTACGGGCATTTTACTAAATTACGACGATTTATATTATTTTATAGGTACACAAAAATATGTAAGTAGACAAGTTGATAGCATAAGTCAAACAAGTGAATGCGAATTTTCAATAATTACTTATGAAACCTACAGACATGTTAGCAGTGCTGTAAAATGCAGTCACTGAATGTAACAAAGATGTATTCCATTTTATTAATATATACTTGTGTCCGTGACGCTGACTACCATTTTTTTTTGTTAATAATGTTTTCATGAGGTGTATTTTTTATAAAGAACCACACACTTCTCAAGTATAAAAAAATTAATTGCAAGTTACTTTGAGAGCTATCTCATGATAAATGGGTCATTAATAATAAATATAATTAAGTATCCACGTGAGTTGAATTAACTTTGCTTTACGGTATTTCAAACGCAGATTAATTAAAGTTATCGCAGATCCTTTCTAAATGGCATGACGGTAATTTGGCGTATGAAGAATGGTATCACTATATTAATTCTTATTACGATAATAATAATTATAAGGATATACTAGATTGACTAGCCGAACCCAAAAAACGCCTGCAACAAAATTTCAATTAAAATAATTCAAATGTAACACGATTATATTATTAGTGTATGACTTCTGTGAAATTAGGTAGATTTAATTTACTTATTTTTTCAACAGGGAAGTTATTAAAATAACGTATTTTTCAATTGTGGAAGCAATATACTTAAGTACACTTATATAAACAAACTGTTAAATATATGAAAAACTAAATGAAACAACTACTTGTCACAATAAAATACTACAGCATTATCTAATTGACCTGTTTTCGGGAAGATAATGAATTGTAGACAGGGTATGAGAGGTAAACGTTATGGATCCATATGTAGAAACCAGATCTGCATGCCCAATTGAACCACAACAATAATTATTAACTTGTGTATTTTAACTCAAATCAATTAGGTTACAGGTTTTCTACTGACACCTGCCCTGTGTGCAACTGAATGCCGAGAGGCCCAATGAAGGCCTAGAAAAGAAATGAAAAAATATATCAATTGAAAATCAAAGTAGGCAAAACAGGTCCTGCGTATATATTCTATACAAAAGGCTGCTATCGGCTGATATCGAGCGTAGTTTATCATATTTATATAATTATTAAGGTGTTATAATAAGTGTTACTATAAGTTAGCCGTCTTAACTGTTAAACTGTATGGAGGACGGAATAATTCCGATCCCTCCTTAGATTCAACACTTTCAACTCCTGACTCCTCTGTTTCGGCAGAGTTTCAGTACACAAGTACAGAGGACACCTCATGTCATGTCATTAAAGATAAATGACGGCAGAGCAAGTCAAGATTCTTTTTATTTTCTAAGACTCCTTCTTTAAACACTAAGGTGCATGGTTGCTACATCAGTCCCGTGCAGCATCGCTTCGGGACAAGGAAGTGTGGCACTAAAATCTTTTCATTCTGACACGTTTATAGCGTCATGGAAGGCAGCCGTGCACAAACCGTGGCTGCATATACATGGCGGGTGAAGATGGGGAAACTCAAAGCATTGTCTATCTCGCTCTAAAAGTTAACACAGCCAAAAGAGGTGCTGTTTAAACTTTTTGACAGTTCAGACGGTTAAAATATTGTAACAATTAACCGCCTCAATACATAAATATGGTGAGTTACCCTGGATAGCAGCCTTGTCTATAAAACAGATGCGCTGAGCAGTATTAAGTTTTATGAGATAAGCACTTGATGTTGTGTTTTATTTTATTGTAAGTAATACCTACATAATAATATAATGAATGTACCCATTGATCGATAATTCCATTCGTTTTCCTTCACATTACCATACCATGTATCCTATATTCTTTTGTACGAATCTAAATAAGCAAAAACTATCAGACCGATTTCAACGATTAATTATTATCGACGAATAGCAAAAAAGCATTCAAGCCGGATGAAATAGTCATCAATAAGCATATTGTCGAATTGGACATCTATTTGAATTTTAGAATTTAGTGGCGTACAAGACATATTAATTCGTCTCTGTTCTGGCAGAATACACTTACTGGAGAATACTAGTTTTGAGTAATTTGACTTTGAAGTTGTTAAAATGTTGGAAATGGTCTATAATGTGAGTTTATTAAGTAATCGTAAAAAGGATGACTTTAAAATAAAGACTGTTTATTTATTAAGAAGCTTTTCAGACGGTAAAGTTTGAAATAAAGAACATTTTGGTATAACTAACTCAATATGTAATTTTTTAGAATTAATGTCTTCTGCCAGAACAGTGACGTTATGTACGACACTTATTTCAGAACATTTTTTATTCTCAATGAGTCAAATGTGCATACATACACAATATCACTGACTTTAGAATAAATGTCGTTGGTTGGGCGAATTATGATGACCGTCATTCTTTCCTCCCACCTACCTCCAAATCCATTATTAGTGTCACAAGACCAGGTCGACCAACAGTTACGGGTCATGACACGACCGTGATTGCAAATAACATTTTGTTAGTTCGAGTAACATCAAGAAAGCGGACGCGTGCAGGTTTGTTGTAGCTTAGCCGTCGTTAACCACAGAGTGACTCAAAACGCATCTGTTTGACCTTCGTTGCACTAAATCTGATACGGTTTGAGCGAACGTCGCGTCTATCATCCATCCTGAACTTGTCATCATCATTAATCCCAAAACCAAGTGAAACCGTGATAGTGACATTCCGAATCGTCCGTTTATCAGTGCGTGAGTGCAGGAACACTGAACCGGCTCCGCCTCACATAAAAAGTCAGTCTCTGGCACCCTGTTAACCCCCACCCCTCCTAGATCTGTAATCCACCAACCACTATCATCTTAAAATTAGGTACAGTCCACTGCAAAAAGCGCCACCAGTTATAGATAAGTTTTACCATCTCTACAAAGTCATTGACGAAAATTTCACCCGATTTGCATGAATTTCTATCGTTTTTTTAGTCAGCCTTATGGTTTCTGCCAACAGCATTCGTATAAATGTTTTGTAAAGTATGTTATAGTTATAACATAACCATTGATGTATTATACATAAACATAACTATGTCAAACAAACTAATTTAATATTTCCATATTTAGAATAATTAACTTTTGAGTGAATGCCCTATCATTTTCATAAATATTGCCCGTTTTATGAAACAAAAATGTATTGTAGAACAGGTCATATGTGAACGATTCCATCAAAATTATTAATTATAATTAATGTATGACATTTAGTCAGCGTTGTTGAAGCGGTCTAAAGCACTTAGTTATCAATATCATAAATAATGCTGTCTATCATAATAAAATGTCGAATGAAATCGAAATATTCATAATCTGCAATCTCGTTGACCTGTAAAATTCCGCATTGTATTGGCAACACTGTGGTTTTATACCATTATCCAATTCAAATTTAAAAGCCTTTTCGAAGAACGATCGCTAAATGACATAACCGATGAAGTAAGCATAATATGTGCGTGGATAATTGAGGCTATAAGTTTTAAAGTCAGTAACCTCCATTTTTTCATATTTTTCTTGATCTGATTCGGTAAGTTTCTTTTTTATAGTATGTATATTCATAAAAAAATATATTAAATCTACCTGCGTTTGTTAGTTAAATGGAATTAAGCCGGAGTTTGATTGCAAAGTTGTTTACATATTCATCAGCCGCCATGTTCTTATATTTAACGACTAATTTTAAACACGATTCTTCATTAATTTTAATGACGTTAAGATATTTATATTTCATTATTCGCTTTTTCTAATTACTGTTTACTATGTTTGTACCTATAAAAGAAAATATTCTATCAGCAGTCTTAAGCGATAGTGCCCATAGAACGCGTCGAGCGGGCGAAGTCGGCGTATGAAGCGTTTATTCATTACCATAATCACACGTCTCTTGCCGCGCATTACCCTTCACCTATGTAATAAGCGGCCCAAGCAGCACAAAATAATTATTATTACAGCGTCTCTCATAACAAAGCAATAAAAATATTATATTATTTCTGGGCTTGTAATTAATATTTACGACGACATTATTCAACCAGCTAAATATAGGGCACGGAATAAAATTAAACAAAGAGATCTCTGTTATTAAATAATTGCTTCTCGCCCGTCGATCGACGACGCCTCGAGCAGCGTGATTTTGGTAGCCGTGTTCAATGAATAGACTTCTTTGTATTTTCATTAAATCGTATCGCCGAGAAGCGAAAAACGGTGACTCATGCGGCAGGCGGGGCACAAGCCATCGTCAAGTCCAGTGTGCGCTGGCGTATTTGATTACGTTGTATTTTCGATGATTTACGCGCCACTTGTAGAAATTTTGCGCGAGCGCCGCACTCGCTGCGTCAATGGGCTTTATGCCTAAGGGGGGAGGCATGCCAGCAGAGAACCTAGCGGAAAAATTCGAAGCTTGCAATTTGAGATTTTTTTTTGATAATTTACAATTTCAACTGTATTAATTAATTAATATGTATCTGAAAACATTAAAAAGATATTTTTTTTAATTTAAAGATTAACTCACAATTGTAAAAAAATGTAATAAAATTTGAATTCGTTGCAGGATCACATTATATTATTATTACATTATATTTTTATGTTATGTTATATATTATAATAAAAAGGATTTCAAGTAATACACATTTATATTTTTATAAAAATCGATGTTTTTTAAAATAAATATAAAAAATATTAAAACGATGAATTAGTCAAAAATCTAAACGACGAAAAATTGAAAACTTAATAAAATAAATTTTAATAATAAATATGACCATAAAATATAATGTAAGTAATAATAAGATGTGACCCTGCAACGAATTCACATTTTTTTGCAATGTTAAGTTTATCTTTAAATTAAAAAAAAAATCTTTTTAATGTTTAGAGATACATACATATTAATTAATTATTACAGTTTAAATTATTAATTATCAAAAAAAAAATCTCAAATTGCAAGCTTCGAATTTTTCGCTAGGTTCTCTGCTGGCATGCTTCTCCCCTTAAAAGTGATTCACGGTTTTCCACGATTATCTCAAAATGTCGGAATATTGAGGTAACTGACTTTGAAACTAACATCCTCAATTATAATAATTATAAGACTATCGATAAATAAACTATTTGTATTATTATTGAATGTATTAAGTCTCTTGCTTAGTTTCGAGAGCATTTTATATACCCACATCAAGTATAGTAACGTAAGTACATACCTACTCAACACCTACAAATTTTAAATGCACCTATTCAAATTCGTGAGAATTAACTAAAAAGTAATCTAATCAGTATCACAATAGACTCCATATGGGCGCGGAATAGACCGTGAAATTTGATAGAAAGTTTAGAATGCAAAAGTTGACAGACCAATTAGGGAAAGGCTATTAATTTAGACAGGAATCCCACACTACACAATGAACAATCTTATCTCGTTCTTTATTTAAAAACAAACACAATGTCCGTTCAACGAGGCGTCAATAGGGTACCAAAATATGCTACGGTTCGAAAAATAGAAAAAGTTTTTGAAAAAATGTATTGTCAAGGCACCTCTAAGTTAAGTATGATTCAATCAGCGTTGCCTGTTTAGCGTTTTTCTTGCTAGATTTCGCATTTTTCGATAGACATCTAGTTTGCAAAAAAATTCATCTAACTTGTGGCGTTTTTACTAGTATTTTTAATGCCTCCGACAGCTTCAAATGTGCTGAAAATACGCTAGATATTTAGTGTATTCATTCTCACGCTCATCAAATTTCTGACTCCTACTTAATGGTACCTATTTTAGTAGCGTCAGAAATAAAACAACATAATTTAATACGTTGAGTTGAAACAATATGAGGATTTAATATGGCCTTATAATAGTGAAATGGTAGATATCATATAATTTAATTTGTGCTTAGGCGCAGGTATGACTGTGGTATCAGTTTGACGATTATTGGAATGACATGAAACGAAACTTGAACGCTGTTTACACAATATAGGCTTTTGTTATCAATTTTGAAATATATTTCTGTTAAAATGTGTGGTTTTTAGATAACAGACATTTTTAGATTTTGCAATTTTTCGATATGCGAAATGTATTGGTAGAATAAATAAATTTACTTTCAATTTTATTTTCACAAAATCTAGCATTTTTCCTGCCAAATAGCTTGTTTTCGTATCCCGTCTGTTATGTTTTTGTCAACGACAGTTAGCAACACTGGATTTAATGCGTTCAAATTTAAGCATTTAATATGAATCAGAGAGGATGAGATCACAATATGAACGTGTACTATATAACTACATAATTATATACGATATTCTTTTCATGTACAGCGATAATAAATATTACTTAGCATTATCTATAACATGGTTTCCCAAACTATGGGTCGCGAGCGAATATTGAGTGGGCCCTCGCTACTGTATATATACTATGTACACTGATTTTCGGCTATGGTTAAAATTAAAACTAAATACCGAAATAAATTGGATATATCAAACTCACTGCGATTAAAAGTAACTAAAGTTGAAGTTGATGCTAAACCTGTAAATGAAGAAAAATAAGAAACAAATAGGTACATCCTTCCCATTGAAATAACTTTGTTAAAAAACTTTGCAGGTGTAGGTATTTAAGTAATATTTTTTTTTATTTAAGACAGCATTAAGTAGTTCCACGACTCGCCACTAGGGAATCTGAGCATTACCAATATTTATTCCCTCTTTTCTCTAAGACAGCTAAAAAGTGGGTCCCAAGATTGGAAATTTTTGTTAGATGGGTCGGAGCCCAGTCAACTTTGGGAACCACTGATCTAGAATATATAATTTTTCTTATCTATACGTCATATTGCATAAAAAATATAAACAGCTCAATATCACGGAGATCTACGAATTTAATTATACGAATTCTGTATTAGTTCGTGGGTAGCAAAATATAGGTATTATTAATAGTCCCAGTACCCTAATTAGACGGCTCCGCGACCCTGAACAAAATTGCACATTATTTTGTCACGGATGAGTCGGGCCGTAATAAGGTGAGTGCAATTTACTTCATGTGGCGAGAGGATGTCACGAAGGATACTGCAGTGTTAAGATGTATAATTAATAGTAATTATGGATAATATAATATCTTCGAGAGATTTAGAGATATCCTTTTAATAATAGGTTTTTGTAGCGAAAGTGGATTTCGTGATAGATATCGACAATGTTGTGAAATATTTTCACACCAATTACACACTGAATGATTCTGACTAAGTATCTACATGAATATTCAATAAATATTTAAATAAATAGCATATTTTTATATTTCCCACAATCTTTTTCTGTCTGTGAAAGGGAAAGGGAGATAATTCAAAAATCAGGAGAGTAAAAAAGATTACCTTTTTGTAATTCGACAGCATTGATTCGACTCAACTCTTTTCATCTTTACATATTATACAAGCTGCTTAGTACAACTTACTATACCTATCAGAAAATGGCGTGTGATGTGTAATTATTATAATCCAGTTAATTTTATTTAATTCTGACTAAGTACATAAATATTCAATAAATATTTAAATAAATAGCATATTTTTATATTTCCCACAATCTTTTTCTGTCTGTGAAAGGGAAAGGGAGATAATTCAAAAATCAGGAGAGTAAAAAAGATTACCTTTTTGTAATTCGACAGCATTGATTCGACTCAACTCTTTTCACCTTTAAATATTATACAAGCCGCTTGGTACAGCTTACTATACCTATAAGAAAATGGCGTGTGATGTGTAATTATTATAATACAGTTAGTTTTATTTGATTCTAACTAAGTACATAAATATTCAATAAATATTTAAATAAATAGCATATTTTTATATTTCCCACAACCTTTTTCTGTCTGTGAAATGGAAAGGGTGATAATTCAAAAATCAGGAGAGTAAAAAAGATTTCCTTTTTGTAATTCGACTCAACTCTTTTCACCTTAAAATATTATACAAGCTGCTTAGTACAGCTTACTATACCTATCAGAAAATGGTGTGTGATGTGTAATTATTATAATTCAGTTAATTTTATTAGGAACTATTTTTTTAGAAGGTACGCAATGACAGTAAATGCTGCGTTCGTTTGCTGAAAAAATTGCTATCGAAGTAATTTATTTTTCAAAATTGGTGTATCCGGCGCGACGGAAGTGGTTACATAAAATATATAATATCTAAAAAATATCTTTTATGATTTAAATATATTGAGTCGCCTTAGTCATAAACTCACATATTGCAATTTTGTCATTTATGAGTTAAATATGCCAAGTGATTCCAAGGGCATAAATCTATAACATATAGAAAAATAGTTGGTTATCGAAAGTCACTATAAACCACTATGTGAATATCGTTGACAAAGTTGACTGTTAGTGACGAAGCCCACCAGAAGCGGCGTTCGGGGCGCTCACTACGAAGTAGGCCCCCTCCCACCCGCGCATTACCCTTGACCGATGTAATAAGGGGCACGAGAAGCACAAAATAATTATTATTATCAGCGTCTCTCATAACAAAGCAATAAAAATAATATTTTATTTCTCGGCGGTTTGTAATTCATATTCACGATGACATAATTAGTATCGCACACCCAGTAACTAAACAATGAGTTCACTGTTATTAAATAATGCCGAGGCGCCCGTCTATAGCCCATATTCCATTAGCAGATTGCGTCTGGCCCGATCGTCTGCCACGACTGTCAAACTCTATTCTCTATGGTTTTCAAGGATCGTGAGCGATCGGGTCGAAAGTGGAAAATTTTCTATTATCCGTCGTGCGATCCTTTCATTATCAAGCGAAGATTGCCGAAAGCGTACGAAAATAGCCGAATATGCGCCTGAGTCATGCAAACGGTCGTTCATTTCATTCTACTGGTCGATTTCAACTGAACAACTACAAGATGGCGAAAACTTAAAAATATATATGGAGTATCACCGAGGACACAGTCCTCGTCGAATAAATACACGCCAAAGATATAGTGTGGAACGTAAAAAAAAACCCGCCATATTCAATGGCGATCACGCTGTTCTTCAGTTAGCCAACTTTTGACCCAGTGTTTTCGTTTATGGCTTCGTATATCCTGACCGCCTGAGCCAGTTGAAATATAGCCATACTCGCTACAATAAATTAGTCTTTGGATTATAATTAGTCGATATTCGAATTACTCAATTGGTTTGGAGATTCAAGCTCGCCCAGTTATTCATGATGTTAATTAACAATAAGTATACAAACTTTCTATAAATGTCAAACGGCCGCATAAATTTTAACAGATCTGATGCTCGCTAGGTTTGACAGCTGACAGCTCAGTTTTGTTGACGTAAAATTGCGCGGAAATGCGTTCAGTGTAGCCACCAATCTAAGAAATATCTAGTTTTCACTCAACCTATATTTTTAATAATAACAACACTAGTATTATTTTAACCAATCAAATCAAGGACCAAGGAGATTGAATCGTTGCGTGTAATTGCAAATAGCTAGCGACGACGGTTGGCGTCGATCGTTGGATCGGGTTGGGTCTGTGCGTCTGCCAATGGAATATGGCCTTATCGACGACGCGTCCAGAAGCGGATAAAATGAACAGCGCGCGCCCCTTTTGCTTGCCGTGTTCAATGGGCTTCGGCATATTTGACAACATAGTATTTTCGTTAATTCGTCCCGCTGAGAAGCGAAACAACGCGTGAATCATGGGGCGGGCGGGCACAGCGCTTTGTCAAAACCAGTGTGCTCTGATATAAATTTGATTACGTTGTATTTTCGATGATTCACATTCAGTATGCGCGAGCGCACCGCACCGTTCGCCTGATTCAATATGCCCGGCGCCTTAGTATCATAGCTCACATTTTTCAATGAATAATGAATGAACCAATCAGGGAGCTCTATTTCGACTAGTGTGCTGTGTGAATGCAGCATTACGAGTATATTATGTATTTAAAAAAAAAATGAAAATCGACTCACTCACTCATTAATATTCGAGGGAGTTCAATACTTTTCTTTTAATTACAAAAACAATGTTCTGTGGTTGGTTTGTTTTGCAATTATCTCAACTAACTCGTTTTGTTGAATATGTGAGTTATGATTCTAGGCAACTTGTGATAATAGGCACTCGGTGACTCTCGTAGTCCAATCCGTAAGATACTGGATTTTAATGCCAGGGACCGTATTTGATTCCCGTTGAAGTCGCAAAACATAATATATTAAATGATTTTGTCTAGTGTGAGTGTTCCTGTGATTATTTCACTGTTATTATCACACTATTGTAATTGTGCTACTTAGCTTATTATAGTGCTTCCTAAATCCTTCTGCTGGGAACAGATCCACAATTTATGAATTCTTTATATTTAAATATTTTTAACCAAACAGTATTCACATACATAGTGATCGTTTAGTTAAGGAAAGTATTTCAATTTCAATTTAAATTTTTATTTATTTTACATATTGTGGACATTACAAATTATAAGTTTAAGACGTTCACAACATGACATTTAGAAACAAATAAATATTATTAAAACAGTATTATGTAATACTGTAATTATGCAATATTAAGTTATTCTACAGTATAAATGTGTAAATACAAAAAATATGAAGTATATAGGTACAAGGAAGTACACCGGATGAGTTAAGCATTATGACTTCCTTTTCTGCTACTATATCAATAACTCTAATTTTAATAAATAAAATAGTTATGAATGATACTTAAACAAGAGTCATGTTAAATTTCCTTTGCTTCTAAGTTATCAAGTTATAACATTTTAATATGATAGCAATAATCGCAGACAGATAGATCGGAAGTTAACGGGCTGTTGACCGGAAGTTTCGAGTCCGGAAATGCGACGGAGGGAACATAACAGACTGCTTCCGGTTGCACCCTCTTGATTGTTGCGCAACTCTTGGTATTTTTTTTTGTTTCCATTGTGTTGCTTTTACTCTGATTATTTGATTGTATTACTGTAGGATACTGCAATTTGTGCAGTGACATTTAATCTACTTAGAATCGATACATAACAAAAGTTATGTTTTCATGATTTTACTATACCAATTAAATTATTGGGATACACATAAATTGGTAATGATTTTCTTTTGACGCAGATAATGCAATGAAATCGTCAGAAAATTTAATAAGTATACTCAAAACAGTTAAACTAGTCATATAAAATATTAAATTATACCAAAATATTAATATAAGTAAGTATGATATTGAACATACATAGTTTTGAAAACACTTTTGAGAAAATACGACACCCAGCAGGAATAAATTATGTATGTTCAATAAAAAGAATGTAACATTCTTAAATCTTGTTAATTAATAGTTAAATTAAAAAAATAGTTAATTAAGTATGATAACTTTCATTTTATAGATGAGTGTTCTAACTAAACCAATTAATCTAACGACTCAAGTATCATTCACGAATTATTTTTCTAAAAAATTAATATGCTATCTGAGGTAGTTAAAATTCCGCCAAGAAATTTTAATTAATTCAATTTAATTATTAATTTGAATCAAATAATTTTTAATTTTCAGTCGAAGTTAATATTGAATTTAAATTACGAAAAATGGGCGATAATAAATGTTTTATTGATTAGCTTTTAAGCCTATATTTATTTCTAGTTTCCGATGTACTTTTTTTAATCACGATTTAAGTTATATTTATATCTCTTTGACATTAGCGAAGGCTGGAAGTAGACTGTTAAGATCCGCCATAAATAGTAGACATAGAACTGTGCTAGTCATACGTATCTGACTACAATAAATTTACATAATATGTTGTTGGTGAGTTGTTAAAAATCAATTAAACCAAACCATAATAGTTTTGGTATATTTTGGGCGATACGACAAAATTGCGCACACTTTTTCATTCATACTTATTTGTTTTCATTGGATAAAAAATACATATTATTATTACACACATTGTTGGTTTTTTTTTTTAATTCATTAACCCTGCCTAAGCCGAACTGTAATAGATAACAAAATATTATTCTACGAGTACCTATCTATAAAACATTCAAAGTTATGTAATACGATTCAATTGAATAATTTTAGATAATTTATAGATAGATGAGTATTTTTTGATTATTATCTATTATGGCATGGTTTTCAGAGGCTTTCATTATATATTTTAAAAATAATCAATACAATCTGTAAATTGTAGTCTTATTTCAATGAAATCACATACGTATGAGTGACAAAATTTAGCGTGCACTATTTATGGCGGATCTTAACAGCCTACATCCACTCTTCGCCACTGCTCTTTGATGTAAGTATGCCTCATAAATAGTTAAGTATAATCTCCAAAACTGATTTCTATTTTACGATCCTATCTTTTCAATCATACATAGAAACATTCACATTGTAAAAATTACATTCAATCACCCGCCTCTGTAATCGGGTTATACGAGAAATATTTGCGAGTGAATCCATCACACCTACACTGTACTAAAAATGCTTTTGTATCTTAGTAAGTAAAGATAGATACATACAGCATGCAGTGGCGTAATTTTTATAATCTATTCATACAAGTTAATAAGAGAAAATTTCTTTCAATAGAAAAGGGTCTTGTCCAATTTATAAAAAAATAAGTAAGTATTTAAGTTTTTAATAAACTATTTTTTTTATTCAACGATTAAGACACAGGTTTTGAGAATGTAACATTCTGTATATTGAACACACATAATTTAAAAACATCTCATGCATGCATCTTAATTGGAGAAGCATACTGGCGCAAATCCTGCAGATACAGGTTCAAGTCCCGTCGGATGTCGTATTTTTTTCTACAAAATGATTTTTTATAGTGTCAATATGCACGAGATATTATCAAATTATGTATATTTAAGATTTTGTTGATTATCTTAATAATTTATAAAAAATCATTCAATAAACCCGTAGGTAGACAGAAAGTTAATTAATATTAATCTTCAACAAGGGAAAAACATAACCAGATGAATAAAATAAACCATAATAAAAATTTATGATAATAAACAATTAATGGCAAATATTAGAATCATTTCTATTAAAAAAAAACACCTTATGTGTACCTACTGCTGTGGTTTGTAAAAAAGTCAAAACGGGTTATAAGTATATGAGCATACATATATAAGTGTATGTATGGTTATTAGGTTCTTATTCTTTTTACTTAATATAATGTTGTAACCCAGTGTGACACTACCGGAAGGGACGGAATTTATTAGCACCGTAAAGAGAAGGTTAACAGTAAACATCATTATTTAGTACTTACATTTTATTGATGATTGATGTTTGTAAAATAGTATATGAAATCATTATCACGTCCTGGCAATTAGTTTTATATACAATACACAACATTATTATGGTAATGTATTTTTTTTTTTAATAAGTATACCTACATGTTTTAATTTACAAAGGCGCAACCTCACTCTGCTAAAGAAAATATACAGCAGTAATATTCAAATGAGAAATAATTTCCAATTGGTTTCTATACGCGGTCGACGGGATGGGGACACGCCTTTGTTCAGAAAAAAATTAGGTACCTGCATAATTAAGAAAAAAATATTTACGTTCAAATTGTGCGGTGACAAAAATAATTTAAGCGAAACAAATTATAATAATATATTATTCTCTTTGTCACCTATTGAATATAGCTACAAGCCATTGTCATGATAAAAAGTGCTAAACACTCACATAGCAATTTGCATGTGTCCTAAAACATTCGCGAGGGGTCAAAAAAATTAGGCACGCCACTGCCTGGCTAACCATTTGTTATTGTTGATTTCTTATGTGGCTATTGTTTGAGACAAAAAGACATTGACCTCGTAAAGTTTACGAAACAATGGAATGTAACTCTCAAAAATAATAGCTGGATAGTTTAAAGCTAGAGTTTGATCGTGGCTGGTTTGTTTCTGGGCACCGTGTTAAGATTATGAAGCTAGCTTTAATTACAGTTTGTGAATCAAGGTTAGGTCTATTTTTGATTCATTGTTATTCGACACTTTGAATATTATTTACATAGTGAGCGCTGTCAATTATTGTCATCTATACAATTTATTTTAAGGAAAAAGTCATTACAGTCTCCATGGAAAATCAATACATACGTATAAAAAATACATAATCAATCATGAAAAACTTCAAAAGAATATAGGTATACCTACCCTTACTTACTACAATTAAAAAATAATCCTAAAAACAAAAGTTGGATAGAATGGGCTCAAACTCTTTTTTTTAACATACTTCATACTCATAACAGTCATAACTAGGGAATCCAATCCCGAGCCAAATTCTGATCCCGGAATTTCGGGATTCCAATTTGACAATCCCGGGATTGGCATTTTTTCCATTGTTAATATAAAATTTTTATATTTACAAATTTACAATAACATTGATAAAATCGGTCAAAAATAAATCTAGTATAATTTGTACTATTTAAGACATTTATTGTTAATATTGTATACGTTCAATCTTGGAAATACATAAGTTTAATGGAATAAATAATATTGTAATATAAATAATAATCTGAATTTAATATGAGAATGCTATTTCTGATAGTAAAAACTTAATGAATGGGTTAACGAGATTTAAAATAGTAAAGCAAATCATGGTGGACGTATAGCCTTTCCGCTTTATAAATCTAATTAGTCAGCCAAATATGAAACTGCCGTAAAACGTATTGGTGGAATTACTTTGTTAATAGTGCGAAGCATTTTTTTCTCCAATATTTCTCATTTTTATTAATGTATGTGAAAAAATAAAATGAATCGGCAACTTACACATGGGTATAAATCAAACTTCATTCAAACTGAGTTTATTCCTAATGTAGTTATTTGTTATTAAAAGTATTTTTTCTGTTATATTGTGTTTTTATTTTATTTTCCATAAAAAATTCCGAAACATTCGGGATTATGTTTGTCATTCCCGGGATTCATAGGTATCGAAAATAGCTCGGGATCCCGGGGTTGGAATCCCTAGTCATAACTTACTTATGCATGCGGTGCAAGTCGTTGTGTGTATTTTCAGTTTAAACACGTCACGAAAAAAAGATTGCAAGAGTTTGAATTATTTCCCTAATATTAAATAAATAAAAAAAATTCAAAACATTAAAATTGTCTTTCTTTCATCTTTAGTTTCAACGGTCTACGCAAGTTCCGGGCGCAATGGTTAAAAAGTCAGACTATACGTTATTTTACAAAAAGCATTCTTGCTTTTTACCCTTTCCAATATTGGATGCCTTTCAACCTCATAAGTATAAATTAGTTGATGTGTGCAAAATAATTGTTGGATTTTACCTGTAATAGATCCGTACACCACGGGAGCGTAAAATAAAATGATCAATTTGGGGGTGCTCCTGATTTGAAAACGAAAATGCGATTAGCTGCACTGGAGGGGATTGTTAGTTCACAGTTTTAACACGTGGATAAAAAGCTCTTGTTCGACAATTAATAGTACGTTGATTTCACACATTTTTTTATTATTATCAATGCCAAAAATTGTAATAGTTTTAAAACGAATACCATGTATTTTAAGATTCAAGTAATCACTCACCACTCTTAAACTGTGTTACAATCTTACATTTGGATATACAGAGCTTAGAAAGTTTTTAATTATCCGTTCGGCCATATTTTTTATTCTTTTTGTCTATGTGCTAATTTTGCAACTCATTCTTTATGACCAAAGAGAGAATAGGGCAGTTATATTTATTGAATCTGATACGGAAATACTTTTTCATATTTCATTGACTGATAAGATAACCACGATTTGTTAGAGAAGTCAAAATATTTATATCTTTGGTATTGGTGATACTTTAATTCATCAATTTTATTTTTTCATTTTGTAGTTAAACATATTATTTGCCAGTCTACCACTAAATATTGTTTGATAACACGTCAGGTCAATTAACAAAATAATCCTAGTTTGATTCGCACTTATGTCAAAATTGTTGTGCTTATAAATTTACAGCCAATCGTCAATTTCATTTAACCACTTTGATAGTTTTTCAAAATATTCCTTTGAAGAAATATACGATATAAATGCTTGTATTTGAAAAGAGACGATGCAATGTTTGCTGATACAGTATAACCCCTATTTTACGTTTTTTAAGGGACTGAAGAAAAAAAACCTAATTGGAGGGAAAATGTAAAAGGGGGGTATTGAAAAAAAGAACATTTAAATTTTATGTTTCTAAAAAAATAACGTTTTATTAAAAAACAACATTCAATTTAAATTTTTATTGAAATTTTTTATTAAAAAAAGTCATGTAAGTACCTATATCAGTTTGTTGCATTTTTGTAATTCTCTTTTAAGACTATATAAACATTTAAAAGTGTCATCTTGAATATCAGCAAAGCTTGTAAAGTAGGTTTTTAAACCCTCGATGAACCTCATTGCTTCTTCTTTTGTTGGAATATCAACCTCTTCAATCATTGTCAAGCGCGCGTAACTCGCATATTTTGAATATTTCCGACGTAAATCGCGGGAAAGAAAAACGTAAATGCGGGTATTAAATGTACTGCAATACATCGGGACTGAAAAAATTACACGCAATTGCCGGGAAAACGTGAATTCCGGGCACGTAAAAACGAGGTTATACTGTATGTCATGGTTACACGTAATTTAAACGTATTGCATTTTGCCGTAGCACAGTTCACCGTGAGCTGTTTTACAGGAAAGAAATGGGCGTATATTAGAACAGATTAATAAATAGAATTCAGATATAGTGTCATGGAAGGCGGCCGTGCATATCCACGGCTGTACATCCATGACGGATGGTGGTGGGAAAACAAAGGCTATACTTACCCAAATACACTACAATTTGAAGCAGGGTTTTGAATGTGTCCTACTAAAATAAAACATAATTATTAAGCTTAGATAAGATTTTAAATATAAAATATAATATAATTATTATATAAATAATGAGTTAAACATGTAATAGTGTGTGTTGCAGTCTTCAAATACACAAATATTGAATGAGCGTCAGTGTATTAACCGAGAGCCGTTATCAGAACGAAGATCAAGCATATAATGACGTATTATTGACACGTGTTTAAGTCCATCCCATATTCTTCCACCCACACTCGAGATCGGTTGGCTGTTACTCGACACCCGTTGAGTCTTTCTGTTCCCATTAATTATTCTGTGTTCCCTGGTATATAGGATTGAATGTTTCAATTTTATTAGATTCAATAAAAACGACAATTTAATATAATATACAAACGACTTGATACTCAGGAGCACTTACCAGAATTTTATATAAATATATACAATATGATTTTGTTTCTAATTTACTTATCTATCTATTTTATTGTCTTTTCCTTATAATTCGGTGTTTTATTTTGACACGAATTTGATATCAATACTATAGCGCAATCTATTTCCTATACAATACCCCACGATGAACTGTGATTCGGCCAACTATATATTTATAAATTTGTCGACACGATGTCACCCAGTGACGATTATACGTGAACTAGCGGAAAAATACATCCAATATCACCAAAATTTAAAAAATAAATGTTTTTTTAACTTTTCTACTTAAGTAATTTAATTTAAAACATATATGTTTACCGTCCGTATATAAAATAATCAATTCTTTTTTTGATCTCGTTGCTATAATTATATCTTTTTCCGATACAATACGTGAAGGCCCTTGTAGCTTAGTGCGTAAGGCGCTGGCCTTTCATGCAGGAGCTCTGGGTTCAACCCGGTGAGGTCACAATATATTTATGTGATTTTCTGTCTGGGTGTTTGTGATTATTTCACTTATATTACCAACTACTGTTTCACAACTGTCATTAAGCCGCATCTCATGTTGTAGTGTTTATAAAAAATACAGCTCATAATAAACTGTGCTACGGCGAACTGCATAATAATAAATATTATGTACAACTTACATGTAACCGTTGATCATAATATACTCTATTGATTGTATTTTACGATAAATAGAAATGAAAAAAAACCCACAAATTTATTAATCTAATAAAAGGGTCAACATTATTAAAACGATGCCTGTATTATACCTGACCCTGTGTGTATAATCGTAGTGCTTCTAAAACTGTACTTCGCGTAAAGATACCAGGAAGATACAGTAAAAAGGTTCATGAGAAATTGTCTGCGTATATAATTAACCGCAGATGGTGTGATATTATTTTAATCCCAGTAGTTTTTTAACCGTTTATTCGTTTACGTTATACTTATAAAATTATTCAGAAATGGATAGAGGAAACATCCACTGTTATAACGTATTTGATTAACTGTAAACTTGAATTAGGTATGCAGTGTTTTAAAAGAGACGCTTTGAAGCTACTCATCCGGTGGCCATGGGTAGGGACGTTATATAGAATGAAAGTATTGATACTAAGTTCAGGACAAAAAGTGTTGATATTTTGTTGACGTCTCTAGCGATGGGTTTGATTCATACGTCTATATTTAATTGTACTCTCTGCGAGTTAATTATATAAGGTAATAGATTCCTTACATTATACATTTTTTTAGAATTATTCATAACCATCTCCTTGCTTTTTCATATGTGGTTGTTAGTAATTTTGAACAATAACAAACACCTAGGCTTTGAGAAAAACACATTAATATTGTGTCCTGACCGGGAATCGAACCCATAACTCCCGGGTGGAAGGCAAGCGTCTTACGCACTGCACCACGAGAGCCGCCTTATATGCACCTATATTGATATAACCTCTACTCTACGTAGTTTACTTTTTTAAAACTCAATAAATCAAAACTTGTTCGAAATTGATCATTATGCGAGGGTGAATTTAATGCGATCTTGATGAATACATTATATTAGCGAAGAGCGGAAGTAGGCTGTTAAGATCCGACATAAATAATAAATACTAAACGTTGTTAGTCAAATGTATTGGTTTTCATTTAACTAGAATTACAATATGTCGATATTCTTTGTTAGTTTTTAAAATTCAATTAAACCCTGCTTAATTCAAGCCAAAGGATATTCGTTTATTTATGAAATATCAAAAATTATGCCATTAAATAATACATCATTTTAGATAGATATTTTATAGAAAGAAGAATATTTTTTATCGATTGTGGTTTGGATTAGACAGGGCTTAATGATTTAATAAAATACTAACACTATATGTAATACTATGGTTTAATTCTTAATACGACGAAAACAATTAATAAGTATGACTAAAAAGGTGTGCACTCTTTTTGTCAGATTACCCATAGCATACCTAAACTATCATGGTTTGGTTTAGGCAGGGTTTAATGGAATTTTAAAAACTAACAAGCACTATCTGCAAATTGTATTCTTAATTCAATTAAAACAAATTTAGTGTCCACTATTTATGCAGAATCTTAACAGCCTACCTTCACCCCTTGTCACAATGTCTACAATAAAATAATTGCGCTATTTCTAAATTGATTTTCTCAAACACAATCGTCTGTATAATATTTTATATTTTAAAAATTCGGCTTCTTTTCATTGTATTATAACAGCTATTATAAGTAGGTACACCGTCGTTTCGCTTAATTATTGTATTTCTCTGATTTGAAGACGCCGAATAAAAAGTTTGATAATCCGTGGTGTAACCCGTATATCCCTAATTGGGCCACGATTTTCACTGTAAACTTTTTATAGTAAAAGTACTCATAGTACCGGACCTTTAAACACAGGCTTATCGACATTGCTAGATGGTGGGCGGACAGTTGTTTTAACGGAGGAACAGACGGACTGAGACGGACTATCGGATAAATAAATGGACGGATATATCCGACATTCCTTAGTATTAAACAGTGTTAATCTACACCCGTACCAATGAAACTGTATTGAAGAGACTAAGTTTGTTCAATTTAATTCGAAAATTACTACTTAATGTTAATCCATGTAGGTAGTAATCCGTAAAAATAACCAATGTTAATGTTATCAATATGACGATTCGGCTGCCTAATCTGCAAACCAGCTAACTTAATTTGGGCAAATTGTTTAGGAAGGAGAAAAAAATTAAAAAACAACTATCAAGCAAAATTTAACAATTCCAAATAAGCTGCACTATGAATTAACACGCTATTTTAGCTTCTCTTTTATATATAAAGAAAATTTATATAAAGAGCGGAGTTGTTCCATTTACGATTTTGGAAATCTGGCACCTGCAGTTGGGTGTTTTTAGGTTTTTTATGGGTTTGTTTATAGGTTTGGGAGTTTGAAATTTTGTGTGACCATAGGAAACATGCTTTGTAACAAAATGCCATCAATATCTCATTTCTCAGTCGAATTCTAAAATTATTCGTTTAATAGATGTTTCTCATACGTTGCTATTAGGTATAAAAATGAATATTTTCCATGGCAATATCATTTTCTACATAATTTCTTTTTATAATGGCGTATATTTGTATTAACTTTAACATATAATCTTCTGTATTTTCAAGTTAAAAATACTCTTCAAAGAAATACTTCATATTGTATGCCCATTCACAAACGGGCCACGCAGACTTTATATCAACAGAGGCCCACTTTGTGACTTTTGAGAAATGTGCAGCATCGTATGGAGACTATATTATCATCATCATCACATTTAAATTTTGATAGTCAGTATTAGGATACAGAGGATACGAAATGATACTAAGACTAGCTGAACCTGTCCAATCGTTTTATTTTTTCTCATTTTTTTTTCTTTAAGCAACACGGTGCATGGTTTGCACATCAGTCCCGTACGGCTTCGTATCAAGATAGCAGAGTGAACACGTAATTTTTTTTTTCAGAAATGCTTTAAACGTCATGGAAGGCAGCCCTTCATATCCACGGCTGTACATATATGACTAGTAGATATGGAGTCATCATCTAAAATCATGTTCTAAATGCCTTTTTAGTTTACTCAAATACACTGAACACATTTTAAATTTTCCATTTAAATTAACAACGGATAGTAATTTAATATCAAATAGAAAATATAATATAGGTAAGTGTTGTGTTTATATAAATATGTTAATAATAAATTACTTTTAATGAAGATCAAAACCGGCTTCTTCTCAATAAGCTGTAATTTTCAACCGATCAAAATGACAGTTAAGTCTAAGTGAACAAAACCTGTCTTGATTTGATATTAATTAATAGTATGCGGATAAAGTCAATTTCTACATCTAATAAGGATATATGCATAATTATTTCAATATTTATATTATCGCTTTCTATCTGACGGGCAGTTAAAAATAGTTACGTAGGTATTAAAACATTTTTTTTTTCATAAAATAAGCATCCATAATGAACAGTTATAAAACACCATGATTGTTGGGATATAGTTTCCGTTTCGAAATTAAAAATATATAAACTCAATCGTCGTACAAATGCAACTCAAAGTTCTGCTATAACTATAATTACGATTAAACGTAACGTGACAGGAAAAGTATGAACATAACATACCGGCTTACTATTTTAAACATCCGGAGTCGATGGCCATATTAATCTTTCTATCATTTTACTGTTTTTAAATGGCGGTATTTCCATTATTTGAGTCTTGTTAAAAGGATGCTGGCGTTTGAAAACATTGAAAATGTTTTCTGAATAATTGCTTTATGTTTCTCAGTTTCTCACGATAACCAAAAAAATATTTATAAACCGATTACAAAAGGAAGTTAAAGCATTCAAATTCATTAAAGCAGATAAGTCTAATTCTGTATTTTGTATATGTACCGAACAATGACGAGGTGTGGAGGTAGGCTGTTAATATTAATCATAAATAGTGCACATTAAACTCTGTCAGTCATACTTATTTGTTTTCATTAAACTAAGATCGACTATTGTTGGTTTAGACAGGACTTAATGAATTATTCCTCTATGATAATCTAAACATAAACCAATGGGGTTTATTATGACTTGTTAATTGCGACAATGTTTCTTGTAATCTATGAACTGCATTTGTATAAATAGCAAGGACAATCTATAAATCCACACTCTACTCGAGTCCATCACTCGGAATACTAGTCACATCGCGTCCGTTACTCGGCGCACTACTCAGCTCGAGTCCAGTCTCTCGGTTATAATAATATCTCGGAAATCACCAATCAATTCAATAATAATACAATCTATCTCTTCAGTACATCCGTAACCGAGATTACAACATCACTCTGGCATTTCTATCATTATATTTATGTATTCAGGTATCAAAAATAAACTCTAACCTCACAACATCCAAGCAACAAGGACTTTATCTTCACACACCTCATCAACCTGAAAGTGGTGACCCCGACATTACGTAAGTACATTACGTATAGATCTACTTTGTTTTCCTACATAAGAGTCTATATCGTTTCAGTATACAGACTTTTATGAGAAAAATACGTATGGTGTTAAATATTGTTAATCGTGTCCGTAAATTTGTAAGTATGCAGTTCGCCGTATCACACTTCACCGTGAAATGTTGTATCGGAAACATATGGTCGTATATTAAAGACCGTCCAACTTCTTTGGGTCGTATAGTAATGTCTAAATAAAACACGGTTCTTGTCTGTTTACACTTTATAGGAAGCCAGCAGCAAACAAATTTTGAAAATAGTCTATATACTCTATTATTTATTTTGTTAGGTTAGGTTAGGTACCTACCGAGATAAAATTCATGTCTAATAAAAACACGGTTCTTGTCGGTTTACAAGAAGCCAGCGGCAAACAAATTTTGAAAATAGCCGATTTAATGGATTATTTGTTAGGTTAGGTTGAGGTAGGTAAGGTTAGTATCACTTCCCTCCATTTTGGAAAGTGAAAACATGCTGTCACTTTTGCTTCGTTGTATGGATTTTCGTCTGGATTTAGGACTTGGAGGTGAACAAATAACACACCGGATTTTTTTTGGAAACGGCAAGGTATATTTACGTTAATATATTCTAAACGGTTACATTTTTATATAAATTCGTTTAAATTTAATTTTGACGGATAGCGAGGTTAACACTGCTTACTGTGTTGCTGTTAAAAATGCTTCTCCCGCTAAAACAAACGGTCACTTGCGAGCCGTACAAAATGCGGCGTTGCCATTCGTATTTTTTTTAACGGCATTCAGACAATGTTGCCAGTCAGATATTTAACATTATTTAATTATTTTCGCAATCAGCCATTACTATTTGTTGGATTTGATACCGACTCGGGCCTCTCCAGATACACAGAGACATCCCCAAATGGGGACCATTCGGGGGTGTAACATTAGGTTAGGTTTTCATTCTTGAATTCATAAATTTTGCCAAAATTTTCATATTGAATCTAATAAAATTGGAAACCGTATAGTATACGGTCATCTCTTTTCGATAAGAAAGCTCACCGTGAAATGTTTTACGTAAAATTTACATGTAAACGAACAAAATACGTATGGTGTTAAATATTGTTTATTCGTGAGTTTTTAAAGCTCAAAAAATATATTTAGAAAGTTAAACCACTCCATCAAATGAATACGCGCTGCGATGCGATGTATCAAAGTATTAAAATAATATTTAATATAAAGTCACAGGTCAAATAACAAAAAAAATCGTGCTAAATATTTAGAGGCATTGTTTTAAAGTCATGCATATTTACTTGTTGAATAAATAACTGAATACCTCACCATTGGACATAAAGAGTTTTTGTATGGAAGAAAACAACATCAAAATGAATAGAACAAAGCAAAAGAATGATAACTCCGCTAACAATAACACAGTACTAAAACAATGTAAGTCCTGTACAATGTATACGCTGCGAAACAATTGCTTCTATTCAGACTTTTAATGAAATTTATTTAACCTTTTTTCTTAGATTTTTTTCCCTGCAGATGACAGAATAAATTTAAGTAACGCCTGAAAAAAGCGACGTTCAGATCCTTTATAGTAAAATAATGGATGAATACAGGAATATTCACTCGTTTGCTTTTTTTATTGTCTTCTGTCTTTTAAATTACATTTTGAAGAAATTTTCCAATACACTATTTTTTCACATAATATAAATAAATTGGTATGATGATGAACGAAAGGAAATAGGTATAAGAGATTTATACGATATACGCAAAGCCTCAGGCCTGTTTCAGACAGCACACCGGTGTCGCGCTCGATATAATATAGGAAGCCATTGTATTCGAATAAACGGGCCTTTATATTATCCCAGAGCTAATGAGTCAACGTCTAATTTCGCGTAATAAATAAGAACATAAAACTGGCTGCGATAATAAAAACAAGTGTATCGACGGCTTGAGAATGTAGCGGCCGACGGAAAAGTGTACCGGACACGCGTTAACTCATTAGATCTGGGGCGTTGATAAACATAATACAAACGCTCCTTTATTCGAATACAAAGGCCTCCTTATTGTTTACGAGCGCGACACCGGTGTCCCGTCTGAAACGGGCCTAAGCCACCCAGTGGCAAAAAGTAACTTTTAGAAGTTGGCAGGCTATGGAGATCATAGTGCATAACTGCATAGGTTACTGTTGGATATTCTCAGTCATACTTGTGGAAAACATAAACATACAATAAACCTTTTCTTTTATTCAATGTAGGTCATACATGAAATGCTTATCAAATTGCGTTATTATTGACTATCAGTTTTTGTGTATTAAATCAAGGAATCTTGTGAATTATTCATTGAATAAAAGAAATGGTTTATTAAAAACTGTTAGCAAGTCAAGTAGACGTGATGTAAAATATTTGGCGAGCGTAATTAAGGTAATTAATATTCCTTGATTTAATACACAAAAACCGATAGTCAATAATAACGCAATTTGATAAGCATTTCATTTATGACCTACTAGTTTAAATTGTCATAAATACATAAGAGGCTCGTAGCATAATTGGTTAATGCACAGATTTGCGCGACACCAATGGTTATACGGGTTCAAATCCCGTCGAGTTTCGTATTTTTTTCAAATCTGATTTTTCTAGTGGATACCTATAATATATCTGAGGTGTTTTCAAGTTATGTATGTTCAATAAACATATTATAATATTAATACCAAGACATTACTACTGATTTTCAATGTAATTTGCATTGTATTGTTTGCAACAACGCATTCTAACAAAATCCAACGTAGAATATTATCGTAGAATTAATTATTAAGAAAATATTAACTAACGGCCCACATTCTCAGCGTACGTCAAAATGGAGCTTTTATGCTATTTTCAAAGCATGATCCTGGACAAGCATAGGTTTAAAAGAATACTATTTTATGTAATAAAAATAGTTTATACAATCATCAAATTAATGTTTAAAATAAATATAAAGGACAATAAGGCTTCATAATTATATAAATAGATTATCTACAACGTTTAAGGAATGTCTAGGATTATGCTTTGAAAATAGCATAAAAGCTCCATTTTGACGTACGCTGAGCATGTCTCCATTTTTTTCGCCCGGGTTACTACACTAAATCACAAATAACTGCGTAAATAAAACACGAAATAACTTAATTAGACAACATATAGCTTATTTTATAACCACCTCCTCCCTCCATAGATAATATCAAAAGAAGTCATATTGTTTTAATAATATGTAGGTAAGTATTACTTATTATAAATCGATAATTATGCATGATATAATATAAAACACAGAGCGGTAAAACTGTGCATATGTTTAATAAGATTATATTTTTCATTAGTATGAAGTATTTGTATGCCATAGAATATTATTATAGATAGAGTGTTTTTGGCTGGCTGAGATATATCATGGATCAAATTCCCGCCAATTTACTCAAAGCGAAGCATCGTCTCGGCTGAAGGACAAACCGCATACCCCCGCACAACCTCCCCCCTACACACGGCTTCAATTCTGCGGTTTTGAAAGGCAGATTAAAAATCAAAATAAAAGACAAAATTCTTGCATATAGTGATAAACGCTAAAATAATTTAAATAATACAAACAGTAGGGTTTTTTATAAAATTCAATGATACTGTGATATACCAACTACTTGGTCATAAAATACATGAAAACTAGTCCCTATTTAATTATTTATCCTAGCAACATTTATGTTTAGAAATCCGCTAATGCCAATTTGGTTAGTGTTCCTATTTTAAATAATAACAATGATGATATTTTTTTGTTTCCATCGTGTTGCTTTTACTCTGTTTATTTGATAATACTATTGTAGTATATTGAAATTTGTCCAGTGATATTTTAATCTACATAGTACCAGGGCTGGGAATGGACCAGAGTGCACTGGAGCGCCGTTCCGGTTCGTAAAATCGTTAAAATGATCACTCTGGAGCAAAAAAATGTTTAACCGTTTGAGCCAGATAGGCTATAATTATAACAATAAATCTAAAACACTTATTTGTTCGGTTATACGGAATACAGCGGAAAACGCATTTTGAAAATAGCCGATAAACTGGATAATTTGTTAGTTTGGGTTAGTTTAGGTTAGGTTAGGTTGGGTTAGGTTAGGTTAGGTTAGGATAGGTTAGGTTTGGTTAGGTTAACGTAACAAATAATTCAGTTTATCGGCTATTTTCAAAATGTGTTTTCCGCTGTATTCCGTATAACCGAACAGTACCACTTATTTTTATAAAACACACATAAAATTTGATATATATGTAAATATCATCAGAAAATTGTCGAGCGCTCCGGTTCGTAAACTTTTCCATTACAAGCGCTGCATAGTATCAATATAAAAAACAGTAAGCTTAGAAAAGAGATTATAATATTAAAAAAAAATAGTTTAATTGTGATGATTTGACTATAACCATTTAAACTATTGGGATAATATACAATATAAGCTAGCGGCATTTTTGACGCATATGACGGAACCGATTCGTAGTAAGATAATGTGTAGGCAAAAAGAAAATAATATAAAACGTTCACTGAGTCACGCGGTTACCGATGTAGCGCGGTACGCGTGAGGTGGCCTCAAACTATGCTACAAGATGGGAGGTATCAGTCTGATAATATTTTAAATAGCAAGGAATACGACACTAGACACTTTTTACCTGTAGCGTCAGCTCACTGTGACAGCGGATAACGATAATGTATTTGAAGCATCAATGTGAAAAGCGTTGGTGATCTGATATGAATAACCTAGGACAGAGGTGCTTGTCGAGGTTTTGTAAATAAAACTACAACTGTCATGCTGTTGTCTATGGTCATTGATAGACCATAGACAACGACGCAAACGGAAATTCAACAGTTGTCATTCGGCCTTTCTATAATGTAGTCGATACGCACCACTGTTCCGCGTCTCTCACCATATCGAAATTGCAAAGTATAATGTAAACCTTTCAACCTTTTCTAAGTATAATTACTTTAAAACAAAACCAAGAAAATACAAACTTGTGTATTATTCATCATGCCCGAACATACCACACACACACACACACTCACGCAACCTTCAGAACTTAAACTTTACATCGGAGGTAAGAATAGCACTTCGTTTATCCCCCCGATATACTATTTGGTCGACAAAATTCGATTGAAATCGGTCTCAAAAGAAGATAAAAATAATTTTGTAGCAATGTTAACTGCCTGATAATTCCATTGTATGAATTCCTGAAATGTGTAAATCGTGATTTTATTCAAAGACTATCAACATTCAATGTCAGAATAATAGTTTTCCAGTAATACGAAAAATGTTAATAAAATCCGTCCATTGTTTTGAGATTCTAGACATGCTTCGGTCGGATGGAAGATTAAAGCGAGCAAATTTTTACATAAAAAAACAATGAAATTGTAATTTATTTGCCTACAGAAAGAAGCTCGGTCTCTACAAAATGATTGAGGTAGTCTGATTCTGATCTTAAAATACAATAATGAATTTAAAAGAGGATTGAATATAAATATAAATACATTAAAAGTTTTAAAACATTAAACTAACATTAGGTCATTCTGATAGCTTGCTTTGGTACTAAACATGACGTATATTCGAAGCATGATTAAAAATTAAAACGATTTGATAAATACAAGTTACTCTATTTTTAAATACGTTGTTCTCGTGTACGATTTTTTATATTTAAAAAAAAACAGTCAGAAAATTATCGTAAACCAAAAATATTAATTTTGCAACGTAATGCAACCACACTGGCAACAAGTTGCTGGCAATTTCATTAAATTTTACGATAATTATCACATGTATCGTAAAATCTAACAAGGTTGCCAGCAACTTGTTGGCAGTGTGGACCCGGCATAATAGAAGGTTTAGCAACATGAGTGAAATATAAGAAATACTAACTAGATAGATAGTAGGTAACCAATAAAAACGTTTTTTTATATTTTTATAAAACATATAGATTTAACATACTTAAATAACTTGAAAACAACTCAGACACCCAATAGATAAAATCACATTTGAAATAAATACGACGCCGGACGGGATTCTGGTATCGCGCCAATATGCTTTAACCAATTAAATTACGGACCTCCTACTTAATTACGAACATTTTAACCAGTTATTATTAAGTAGGAGGCCCGTAGCTTAATTGGTTAAAGCATATTGGCGCGATACCAGTGGATATACAGGTTCAAACCCATCGAGCGTCGTATTTATTTCATATGGGAATTTTTCTAGTGGGTGTCTGAGGTGTTTTTAAGTTATGTATGTTCAATATTATATAGAATGTTACATTCTCTGATCTTGTGAATTATTCGTCGAATAAAAGAAATGGTTTATTAAAAATTTACCTATAGGCTTTTTGAGTCAAATTGAATTTCAGCATTATAGATTACGAACTTACGATGATTTCTTTTTCATAAGTGTAATATACAATAATGGAGGCATACCACAAAACAACATTATATTTTAAATTATAATGTTGTGTGTTGTTAATATAACCTATTGGAAAATATTGTTTAATATTATACCTAATAGGATTGGTAGTCATATTAAAAGAGAAATGGTTAAAAACGAAGTATAATATAGGTATAATTTATAATGTTAATTATAATTCAATTGCCTAGCAGTGATTTTTTAATGCAAACGGAGGCCTCTAAAGCAGTCATAAAAATATTAATTTAATTAAGCAGTAATTGCATGTCAAGTAGGTATTCATGATTTGTAAAAACGAGTCTGTTTACGCAAATAGCCGATATATTGAATTATTTGTTGGGTTAACCTAACCAAACCTAACCTAACCTAACCTGACCTAAACCAACCTAAGCTAACCTAAACTAACCCAAACTAACAAATAATCCAGTAGGTATATCGGGTATTTTCAAAATGTGTTTTCCGCTGTATTCCTCATAACCGAACTGTAGGCGGCTCTCGTGGTGCAGTGGGTAAGGCGCTGGCCTTCCACCCGAGAGTTCTGGGTTCGATTCCCGGTCATGACAAAAACGTTTATGTGTTTTTCTCAAAGCCTGGGTGTTTGTGATTGTTCAAAATTACTAACAACCACCTTGTACGAAAAAGCAAGGACATGGTTACTAATAATTCTAAAAAAAAAAAAAAATAACCGAACTGTACCCAATTGTTTATATAATTTACACAAAATAAGAATTGTATATCGTTGGAATGGATGAATTTATTGAAAAATAAAATTTGTTTTTATCGTGCGAGGGCTCTAAACTGGTCAGTGCGTCGGGTATCTGCTTCACTAAATGTGCCACTGCAATTATTGACAGCATTTTAACGCTCTGTATTACGTGCAGAAAAATACCATTAGTGTACTAATAATATAAATAGTAATACGTAGTGTTGATAAGTAGATGTATACAATTATTATTGTGTTGTGCACATTGGGCATTTCGCGAAGTTATCAGAATTTGAACGAACGGTTAAGCGAGCAACCAACGCGTTGAGTGCGTAATAATAAATAGAATAATTATTCATTAATACTCAAATAGCAATGTGGCATCAGGGGAGTAGAATCAGCTATTGTTTTTCCGCAATCAATTTCCGATATATCCACCAGCCTTATGGTATTCATTTATTGGTTTTACAGCACCTTACTGTAGTAATACATATTAGGTACCTACTAACCTTGCATAGCCAATTTTGTTCACTGATTTATCACCATAATCGTCAAATAAACGTGATTTAACGTGTCTCTATAATATCTATAATATAATATTATACGTATATAAGAAATTTATATACCACAGAGGCGCATGAGACGCCTTTTACATCAAATAACTAAGACCGTGGTCTCAACATTTTCATAAAAATAAATTCCTGCTATTCTTTTGTTTCAGATAGAGGATTTCACGTGCATTTTAATACGTACTAACATGGAAAAATGTTGTCTGTGGTTCGAATTTATTTTCTTACATAGATATTCGTCATTTTTATAAAATGACATCTCGGCTTTCACATCGACTGTGTTTAGGAAAAAAGGCGTAACCCTCGATTTTTCTAAAAGTGCTTTAATTAGATATTAACAATGTATACAACTAAATACACGTTATGTAAAAAGGAAGTAAGCCACAAATACCGATTTATTATCTAAATTCAGGTTTTAATTGAGTTTTAATTATGTTTTAATTTAAAGAAAAAAGCATTTTCCCTCAATTTTAATGATTTTTCTGTAATAACGTCTTTAATTATTAGTAGATCGAAAAGATATTACACCAAATAATCAATCATCATGCACCCAATGTCTTTGACTATTTTTTTATTATTAATATTGAACCAAAATCATTCAAAAAACGTTTTTTGCCTCTCCTGTAAAATTTGTTCTCTGTGGGTTACGCCCTTTTTCCTAAACAAAGTCGACATCAAAACTCGTCCGCCTGCAACTTGTTTAATACGTCATCATTATTCACAAAACACACGATGCCAAATGGAGCTCCGCAAATTAGTCAAATGTGACTTTTCAGTTTGAAAAAAAAAAACATTTACTGTTGCAATCGACAAGTTGCATGCTTCTCGGGCTGCGAGCCGAAGACGCCTGGGCGCATACAAATACCTACGAATCGGTCATTCCTATACCGGCACGCCGATCGCCACATCCGAATATCTATATATACCTACGTTTTGAAGATTACGTGCAACTGTCGCTAGATAGATATACATGGTCTTCATATGACACACCGGATCGACGTTCTTGGAAGGTTTGATTTATGGCTGTGCGGCAGATGAGGCGAGTTAAGATGTGAAAGCCGGCTTAGTACATTTCAAATAAAACACAATATATACTAATTGTTATGCTTTATATTTTAATTTTTGTTTTAATTTAATAAAACGCAATTTTTTTGTAGTACTTATTCCACTTTTAATCAATATATTAGGACCGGTTTCGTCCGCCTCAGAGGGACATGTTCCTAATCTATTGATTAAAAGTGGAATAAGTAATACAAAAAAAAAATGCGTTTTATTAAATTAAAACAATACAATGCAGTTCCACCATGAATTGACAGTTAACAAAATAACAGAAATTATATTTTAATAATTAATAAATTAACACGACTAGTTTCGTCGGCTTTATTCGGAAATTTTCAACTCGTAGAAAATGTATGTTTGCATAAGTACATATATATATATTTTTTTTAATTGTCAAAAGTATTTATTATAGGACAAAAAAAGAGCAAAATTTTACGAACATGTCTTATTATTATTATAGAACACTACACGTAATTAGCGCGACAACTTTATTTAAATATTGGCGCAAACCTCATAAATATTTCTCATACGGTTATATTAGAGGAAATATTTCAGCTTTTTTAAACGACGCATTAGATTATAATTTGAATTCAGTGGCCGACGTAATAATTAATATAATATACATAGTCCGAAGCTTCACCGTTTCCCGCCAAATGGTAGATAACGTCTGTCGACAAGGTCACTGGTACTGGAGAGGAATAAACAAAAAACGAACAATCCGTTCACATATCAAAGCGCGGATTTATTTCTCCATGCAGCCCTCATTTTAGCATGGACTCGAAGCTTGTTCGATAGGAATTTATTTATTAGGTACCTACCTGATGTAGTGTACAACAAAAAAACCCATCTAGTTTGTATCTTTGAACGTTGTTTTCTTTACTTTGTGAAACAGTGAAATACCTACTTCAATATGCTACCTATAGACTTCGGGTGATATGCCAATAGACGATAGAGAGCTATGAGTTGTGATTTTATTTTAAGAGAGTGGAGTAGTAAATGAACATGAATTCATACACAGTTGAGACCTCAGTAGACGTATTCTGTACAAGTAGTATAAGTAATTCTGAAGATTTAAACATTAAACAAAAACTAAATGTAATAAAAAATGTGTCCAGCCTCCAAACAAAAAAGGGGTGTTTTACATCGTTAAAGTAAATCTATATCCTAGTTTCTATTGGCAATAACTCAAACGTTGTTCGCTGTTGACTCATGAAAAATGGTTTAGTAGCTGAACAAGCAAACCATCTACGATCTGGTTGGCGTCTTTTGGTTTATAATCGAAAATTATTTGTCTCAAAACTGCGGGAAATCAAACTATATTGATAAATAGCACTGTCTAACAATTTCCAAGTAGGTATATTCACTTATTTATTATAATACCACTAATTTGTTGTGGCAAGTGTGAGTAGGACAGATAGCATGGAAATAGCACCGCAGGCGACTTTTTTTACTGACAGAACCATAGACTATAAATACATCTAGACGCCACCCATTGCATTGCTAAATGAAACTGCGTGCCGTGCGATTGGTTTATGGGAGAGCGAACGCATAAGTATTCAAATGTTCGAGACCATAGACCATTTCGCTAGTGCTCGTTCAAAGTGCTTGCACTATACGCTCAGAATTAAAATATATTTTTCTATTTTTTTACGTTATATAGTATTTTTAAGCGGTCAAAATGCAACCATTAGGTAAAAATATCCATAATTTAAGTTATTTTAAAGAAACACGGTCACTTGATATTAAAATATATAATAATGTACAAATAAATTATCACGAACATGTATCAACTTACCTATGAAACGTAATACCATCTTCTTGCTTATCAGTACGGCTACCACATTTTAATACAACACACATATCCATCTTTTCTACTTAATTAACTAAAAATATTTACCACTGACTTTATGTTTAACACAAAAAATAGCAATTTTAGCAACACGGTTATCGACGCTTAGTTAAGCAATAAAGTAAGATTTGGCGGCTACACCGTAGCAAACCATCTCCCACATCTGTAAACCTTTTATCTTACTCTAGCGCGTGTCGCAGAGATTATAAGGGTGCCGAATACTTTCTCACTCGCACTTATGCATCGTTTTTGTTCAGGCCTTGGACAGAACGAATTTGTGGTGTGTGTTTATCTCACTTAACCGATCGTTCCGCAACGCCAGGCCTCCAGGTTGGAGCCCTGTCCGCCCCCCCTTATGGGGGCCATGCTTACCACTCACGGTTAACTGTATACGGTAAAAAAAATACTTACGTACAATTTATATAATGTAACCAATTATTTCAATCGATATCATACATTTTTATCTCAATTACATACACTAATTCGAATTAATGAAGATAAGACACGACTTTAAGCTCCAACTAATCTTATCGATAATTAAGATGACATGCTAATAAAATATAAGTATTTGCTGGTATCACAGATTTCTCTTGGTCAATATCGCCATTAAAAAAAGAGGAGATGATATTTTAAGACACTTCCGACATGGCTCTGATGAGATTCTAATCAGTGGAAATGACTATCATTTTTTTTTTGGATTGTGAAATATTTACATTCAACGTAAATAATATATTATAATTTAATGAGGAACATGACATGTCCGAATCAAATAAATTTGTTGGTAATTTTGTATATTTTAATAATTATTACTTAATATGTATTTGGTTAGTCTTGACTCGTTGTGTAGGTAATGAAATTATTTAAACGATATACAAAATAAAATATATTCTTTTAATAATCGTACTTTGACACCAGAAATTAATAATAAGAACAATGGAAAAATTAATTTGATATTGAAAAAAATGCATTTGAGAGATAAACTAAGACGTGGATAGAATCGCAAAAACGATATTGTACATTTTTTTACTTTTGGCAGTGATATTTTTCTTGTTTTAATAGTGTCTTCTACACGGCGGGTTTCTTTGAGGCAGGTGACGCAATCGTTTCGTCGAATTAATAAATTAAACTAAAATTGTCCACACAAATTTCATCTCACAGTCATCCTTAATAATAAATATAATTATATATAATGTATGTGTAGTTGTTATTAATTTTAACAGTTTCCTATAAATAGTATATTGTTTCTATTAAAATTATACGTAATATTTTTTAATTCAAATGAAGTACTTATAATGTATTTATTTACATAATATAGTTAATTTTACAAAAGTACCTACACCGTATTTTAAGAACTAATAAAAAAAGTCCAATTAAATGCTAAAATCATCCTCACATAGGTGGAATATATCAATATCCGAAACAATTTGGGTGGACACAGTTATTGTCCGCCCAATTGGCATTACCAATGGCAGAAAAGTTCTGCACCTTGGGAGAACAATTATTATTGAACTTGAGTTCGCATTTACACCCCGTATAAGTCGGTAAAAGTACATAAAATTGTATTCACACGCTATTAGTTTGAATGTAGATACTCCCTTGGTATACCTACATACGTTCAATTTGCTATATTTTAACAATGCACAATGTCGGTAAACCTATTGTGTATCAGCAATCAATATAAAAATAATAATTTACTCATGTATCAAAAGATATAGGTACCAATGCATAAAATGTGTTAAATCGCTCTCAAAATTTAAACGAAGAACGTTTTCTTTAGCCTTTTACTCCAATCGTAAACGATAATGAAACCGCATTCGATATTTAAATATAAGTTGGCAACAATGCTAAAATAATTAAATCAAAACTCTCTTAGGTGCATGGCAACACCGATTAAACATGGCGTACGTAGTGAAAAGCGCGGCAAACGTTTCAAGGTCATCCACTCGAAGGCTTCTTTCAGCGGGCATCCTTGGAATATTTTATAATAGCATTAATATTTATCATCGGTACATTCACATCGCTCCGTTTCGTTACGTTGTGATCTTGTTGGTAGCTAGACGCGATCTTTAATTTTATTTATTTTGACTAATGTAGGTGTGTATTTTTGTCTATGATACATTGAGTACATATTATTATTTATACATATTTAAATATTAGATAATACGAATCAGTCGTTTCAAGGTTAGTTTTAGTTATTCATACAACGACTGGTTACGAGATGTAAGTATGTTTTATAATTAATAAGATGACTATTTTTAAAACAGAAAATAAATTATGGTTATGATATTATGTAATTCATGTGGTTATGGAAATAAATACAAACAAAGAAATATATCACAAATGAAAATTAACACTATTTGACTGTGATAGAAATAGAATTTAAAATTTTGTGCTATCGCGAATGAATGTGTTGTGTTTGTATATATTATAATATTTGTACTAAGTTATATATTAATATATCTGACAGGATTGAAGTTAATTATTATGAAGAAAAAAAATATTAAAAAAGACGAAACATGGTAATCTAAAATTGGTTTCTATAGAATAGTAAAATAATTTCATCAAATTGAATTTACATATTATAAATGAAATTATAACCATTTTCATAAATTTAATTCAGCTGTACAAACCAGTATTTTTTACCTGTTTAGTATAACCACACCTACTCATATAGACTATACACAAGGCTGCTATCGGTGGCTATCGGCAGCTATCAAGGGTAGTTTGTCATATTTATGTATCTATAGGGAGAAAAATATTGAATAAAGTTAATTTTTTGGATTAGAATTTTAAATACCCCAGACCCGGATATAAAAGACTAGGTGCTATTTTATTGAATATTACATCGGTGTACTGAATCATTAATTTATTTTTAATAAAAAATATATGTCTTAATATTCATCGCTTTTTGCCAACCAAATACCTACACCAATATTTCTCCGTTTGTGTGTATATTTTTTTCACATAAAATAACCATTCAAATCGAAAGAACAATTCACCGAGAAGCGACGGTATTTTTCGCAAAATATAGTCCCCATGGGACATATTATATTGGTATCGACGGATTGCTGTCGTCATGGTTTTAATAAATTTAGTTACCTATCGATAATTGGTATGCCAATTTTTTTGTTATTCTTTAATAGTTAAATTAGTTACCTTATATAATCTTCTGGAAAGGGATAAATCTTACGAGGATCGGAGATAAAATTAAATTGATTTTATTCTCGCACCTGAGGCGACCTTTGTTGATAAAAAAAAACCTTTTTTAAACCCAAGGAGTCGCATTCCAGATTCTACCGTTGGTAACGGTTTGCATGTCGATTGGTTTGGTAAAAAATAAGGTCTAGAGACTATAGGGATAATTATTTTTGATATGTTTTCCTTATAGTATGAAGTCATAGTAACCCATATATAAACACATCTATTTTTCCAGACCTAGTTTCAACACACAAAAAAAAATCTACGATACATAATGATGGTGAAAGGATGCATTCCTGTAATATAAAAATTATAAGTATATAATAATATTAAGTAATATATAACCAATTTCACATTGGATATCGTTGGATGATTATAATATAACATTCATTGTAGGTACTTGGTACTTTATAATTACATTATCGTGACTGTATTGAATAAAAAATATACATAATAATGTATGATAAATACGATTGGAAAACATAAATACAAATTAAATTTATTTGACGAGTTATAAATTTAACTTAAGGAATTTTGGATTACAAACTATTACAACACTTGTTGGTTTCAAAACATCTGTAGAATGGTGAAATTGGTAAAGCTTGATAAAAATTAATCTACAATGCAAAATGACTTGCAGCTAATTTTAATAAATCTTGTTAGGTACTGTATCTCTTTTTCATCATAATGTTTATAGCACTTTACCGTAGGGCTCTGTTTAATATTTATCTATTATAGAACAAAATGTCTATCAAGGTATTTCAGTTTGAAACACAGAACAGATTAATAAATATAATCCTGATAGGCTATAGCCCAATACAATACATTTGAAGCAGGGTTTTTAATGTGTGTCCTACAAATATGAAAGACACGTTATAGACGTACAATAGTGTGAGTTTCAACATTCAAATACACCAATATTGAATGAGCGTCAGTGCATAAACCGAAAGCAGTCGTCAGAACGAAGGACAAGCTTAGAATGACGTATTCTTGACACGTATTTAAGTATATCCCATATTATTCCACACTCGAGATCGGTTGCCTTTTACTCCACACACGTTAAGTATTTCAGTTGCCATTAATTATGTGTTCCTTGGTTTGAACCCAAAGCTTTTTTATTACAATTTATTAACTTATCGAAACAATAGCAAATCTAAGTGTTTATTATGTAGGTATATTAGCATACTAAAATATAACTGATCAAATGGTCAATGGACTCCTAAAGATGTAGACATTTTTAGCGATGCATTATGTATTCGGTTTTTTAAATTCTATTTTATTGTTTAATTTGTATTTTTTTTTTTTAATTATTTTTGTTTTTTATTTTAATTCTTTTCTATAAAATTATTTTTTATATTTACCTTGTTTTTTCTCTAGCTGATTTACTTGTACTTTTTATTGTAAATATCACGATGTGAGCGTCTTGAATTAATAATTTGTTATGTGATCAATGTGTATTTTTTAAATAAATAAAATAAAATAGATACTTATACAAAAAATAATATCGTTGTGTCAACTTCGTACCCAAGTGAATAATAAGAACATAGTCGGTCAAATCAACGATATTAAAAATATGTAGGTAACACATTGTATAAATTCAAAGATGCTTCAATGAATAAATTTGTCGAACTGATAATGATCGTAAAAATAAAGATCGAAGTGTTATCGTCAGACGTGCAAAATGCCAATCTTAGCTAAATATTTGACGGCAACATACGAGCATGTTCAATGGAGAGAAACAAAAAAATAACACGAACGAACAACCTGCCTACATACCTGTATTTAAAGCAGCCTCAGTTACACACACATGTAATATAAAATATAGCCATTCTTGCTTGCTACAAACACATATTATCTACTCTCTTTGCAGCTCTTTGGAAAAATTCTGATCCAAACGGGTTTTTACGTTTAAACTACCTACTACGTTCACACGCTATATCTCATCGTGTCTTTCTCTTCCGTTCTCTTTTTAGATGTTGACATCTTTAAATCGTATTTTGCTACATTTACTATCAAGGGTTACTGAAAATTATCCATTCTGGTCGTGATTATTTTTGATAAAAGCCATATTGTTGTCCATCTGATCTTGGCAAAAACTGGTTCGACCCAACAGTGGTTGCGTGGTATTCTTTTTAAGAAGGAATTCTCTGTCGCGTATTATTATTGAGCTCAAAAAAAATCTATGGGATAGTGACTTAATGAAATTTAGCATTCATCTACACATAATATCGTCACTGTTCTGGTAGAAGACATTAATTCGAAAAAAATACATATTGAGTTAGTTATACCAAAATGTTCCTTATTTCAAACTTTACCGTCTGGAAATCTTCTTAATAAATAAACAGTCTTTATTTTAAAGTCATCCTTTTTACGATTACTTAATAAACTCACATGATAGACCATTTCAAACATTTTAACAACTTCAAAGTCAAATTACTCAAAACTAGTATTCTCCAGTTAGTGTGTTCTGCCAGAACAGAGACGATATTATATTATCATGGGGTTACTGCCAATTTTTTTCTATATATACACATAATCCGCTGTAAACTCTAAATACTTAAATTATCGACTTACCAACTTTTGGCAACAACCCCGTGATATATACCTACTGTTTTCGAGTCTATTGAATCTTCTACTAACACAAGTAAACAAAGGCTTGGAATAATCCAAAGTTTTTTTTGTATGCAGTTTGACATGGTTTGTCTTCGAGATTTTTGATCTGTCTAGTTCACTATATGAAACGGACCATGCTTCGAAAGACTACGCCTTTACGTGGATTATTATTATTTATATTATTTTAAATGCATTGGATTTTTTGTTAGTGTGCTCGACTAGTGATTCCGTAGACGTTCAGTTCGATTCGCGGTTCAGTAAATTATATCGGTAAAATACTAGAGATGAAACAAAATTCAAATTCAAGTCCCGTAAATATGGTTGACCTAAGACTTTTTTTTGTTATCTAGCACAGCCTTCATTGCTTCAACAGTCACCCTTTGCCACTGGTAAATAATCTGTATATAATATGTTTGAATAGTTTGGGTAAGACCAATTTTATGATAAGCCAACTACAGCGACCAATGTTCCCTGTAAGGTGTGCGCGCGCACACCTATCAAAATGTGTCCGCACACATGTTTACATCCCCGCACAGTCCTCACACAAAAACATTGTAAAATAAAGTTTCCTTTGCCAGATTTTAGTTTTTCTCGAATGTCGAATACATTAATGCAGTCATTAAAAAATATTTTTTGACGAGTTACGGAAGTCTCGGTTTCATACATTAATTAATTGTCGATGAAAGTACGGATATATCTGTACAAAAAATGTTAATTTTGTACGTCAAATTTCGATACGTACGGAATGAATTACAAGACTATTTTTGTATGTATGTGTGTGTTTGTGGGGGGGGTGTAAGTTTACCACACCGGGTGACGGCCCGTCACTGACGAGTGACACCAACCCTAGTTACGCCACTGCTCTGATGCGTTGATGATCCGCACACACAATAGAAAAATTAGAGGGAACGTTGACAGCGTCTGTATTAATTATTTAGGCATTTAATTTTGACATGACGTTACAACATCTTGTTTTACTTTTAAAAATGAACTAGGTATAAATTTTACAAACTAAATTTAATAATAACAAAGTATCTGTAACATACCCTGGGTATAAGTACGAGTATATTAATGATGCTCCCCTCCTCTTTTAGTTTCCTTAAACTATTCAAAGAACCATCACAGTTCATCATAAACCATTGTATTAGAAATAGAAGGGTTTAATTATAACATTGAGATCACATTGATTTCTAAATAAAATACCTAGAATTCATTCCGGTACACAAGCTGGAAGCTTCTCTATAATAATATATTCAATATAAATTATAATATTTATAGCAGTGAGCAAATAGCTGCGTACTTTATAGCAATATTATCTTTCCATGTATGGAAGTGATAGGAAATTATCTTAAGTTATTTATTGGGAGGATATTTGTGTTCAAGAGCTCGATATATTGCTTATTATATATTAAATACACGAGAGCTTTTCCAAGCTAATAGTAATAACACACGTAGATACTTAGACTGACTTTAAATTAGCGAGATCGAAATGAGCAATAAACTAGTTATTATTCTACAGATTGTGCTTAATCGTGGATACTTATTGTATTTTCTTCTTCTTTCTTTAGTTTAAGCTATTTTAGATAAGGAATATGTACCTAAGTACATAAATTTTATTGTGAATATGTAAACTTAATAATGTTTTCCATATAGGTACTGTCACCAGACGAAAAAACCCCTGGCCCGCAGTTTCAAATCACAAATCCGCAACCTAATCAAACGCCTTCTAATTAGGGTTCACCACCCCTGATTTACGAAATAACATCATCACGGCACATTTCAACAGCGGCAAAAAGGGCGAGTACCTAAGCCCAGCTACTAGGAAATGGTAACTTGCCGAGAGACAAACAAAAATTTACCGTAATTTTGTTTCATCCCTTTGCCCCTCCCTCCTGTCTCATCACCCATAGATCCGTCGGAGATAATTGCAGGCAGTACAAATTCTCCCGGGAGAGTGGTAGGTGTCTAGGACCACGCGCTCAGCGTGGCCCGGTTGGCCCTCCTCAACGCGAAGTGCAAAGCCACGCTTGCCCCAATATGATAAATTAGTGAATCTCTTTCCCCGTTATTGTGTTAATAATAATCCCTATAACCACCTCAAAACCAGGCGTCGCGTCCTCGATAAAACGTTTTCGCGCCAGTTTGGCCAATGTGTTCAAACACGTGCTCCCACATAGTGACTGTGCGATAGCTAAATCTAAGACTCCTTTAAGTGTAATTAATAATGTAACCCAACCAATGTCTGGAAAGTTAATGTAATTAAACGTCCCTGCGCAGGGAAATTGTCAAATCAAAGACGTGTTTTATCTTGAATTATATGTCCTGATGTCCACACAACCCTCAATCAAGGTGATACTCGTAAAGAACGCTGCCGGCATACATGTGAGTTCGCCACCCATTCTTCTCGGTATCAGTACTTAAGTATGGTAATAAAAAAATTGATTACAATTTAGAATATAAAAGTTATGTGGATAATAATAATAATTTTCTACCCATATTCTTATCATAAGCTATATATTTTTTGCGTTAAAAATTATCTAAAATTTCATAAACTTTCATAATGATCAGGCTTAGCATTTCGCCATCTACAAACTTTACGTAGGTTTATCGTTCATTAAGTGACCTTAGTTTAAGCTCTAAAGTATTATACAAGTATAATATAATGTATGTTTTGATTCGAAGCAATAATGTGACTTAAAAATAAATAAAAAAAATCTTGTTAATTAATAATAATTTGTTATTTATCCAAAACATTAAGGCGATAAATCAGTGAAATGGCAAATAATTTTCAACTATAGGCGCGACGAAATTTTGGACTCGCTCACTACTCGCTGGCATTCTGAGAGAGAACGTCGAACTGGGCACACGTCAATTTGTTTCGTGATGGTGAAAGGCGTATTAATTCTTTAATCGTGTAAAGATGACTAAAAACGTTACCCATTTACTTTAAAAAGAAAACATGTCAATGAATATATTATTATTGTTACTAATAATAAACAGAACATTAAATGAATGCATGTTGGATTTATATGACAAATTATATTTCGTTTGGCATGCGTCATTTACACCCGCGACCCGCAATCCGCGCATCGCCTAGCTACGATTTTTTTAGACCGTGCCTCAACTGAGGTATAGCCTAACTAGAAAATACAATCTCTAACTATTTGGTTGCATTGATAGCTATTTTTTATTAAACATATTTTTTATTGGGCCATATATTTTGGCATATCTTCCTCTACGACAGATAATTTGTATATTTTTTAAAATAGTGAGAAATGAGAAATAGCTTTTGTACCTACTGAGAATAAAATTCATTTTAACTACTGCAAAATGCGATTCTGTGGAGTAAATATTAAATCTCACCCTTGATAATATTGTAGTTACATAGTATTATAAAATTTCGTATCTGGCAAATTCACGTATTAATTTTCTATATAATTTTTATACAGTGCACGTGAAAGGTTTAATCATGTATTGTTTAGAAAAATCTCGATTAATTAAATGATAAGAAAAAAATATTTTAAAAATACAGTCTCATTCTATTATAGTCAGACTATCTTGATTCCGGTGCTTACATACATTGTATTCGCTAGTTTCAACTAAACATGCTTCATAAGTTGCTCATGTATTTCTAACTTTGTAGCGCACGCTGTACTTATCTCTAAAATGTGAAATAATATATTGTGCAGTTAGTGGATTATACTTGTATAAAACACCTATGTAACTATACGACTATCCACAACAAAACAGTCGTGCAAATAAAACCAACTATGTTCTGAATCTAAAGGTCAGTGTGCACCTACATAATAATACCTAATGATACCGGAGAATATAAACAGTTTAAGATGGACGTAGAGTATACGTATTATAACTTAACACTTTTTTGCAACTATTTACTACACTGATACGCCTCTTTGCCTGATTACCTGGCATAACATTAGATCAAATTAATGATATTCACTTGCATTAATATAATATGTAGTAATAAATAAATATATAGATAATATATGTCAGAAAATATTTTTAGAATATATTACATCACTTTAATCCTAGACCCGGAGTATAAAATTATTTTTTTTTTCATTTTATTTATTAAGGAAACAAACAGTTACATATTGATTACAAAAATTTAAAATATAATAATGAACAGTTATTGCAACCAGCAAAGTTTTCATGTATACATTATAATATCTATAGTTAAGCCTAACAAGATAGAGTAAGAATAACATAAATATAAATAAATTACATGAGAAAAATGAGGAAGAATAATGAACAATTAAATTATATACAAAAAAACATAATATATATATATATATATATATATATATATATAAGTATATAATATATCTATTTATACAAAATTTTGGAGATAGCGCGTTTAAATGAAAGAGGTGAATTATTAAAAGGATCAACGGTGGAGAAATACATATTATAATTTAAACAAGAGCGCCGAATAAAAGAGTTTTGTGCATAATTAGAACCGCTACGACTGATATGGTACAAAGTTTGGTTTCGCGTAAATCTTGATGGACAATGGAAACCCACCCTTTCGAGTAGGTTTGGCGAGTCAACAAAACCATTGATAATTTAAAAAAGAAAAGATTGATCAGATATAGAACGTCGACTTTCCAAAGATGGTACCATAAAAATTGCAGTAGTCGAAATAGTTTAAAAAGTTATTAAGCATAATTATACTCTACAACTAGTGAATTCATGTATTGTCGTAGAGATAATTCTTGGTAAAAAAAAAACATAGTAACACATTTAAGAAATATGTATTAGATATTGATACTATATTTTTGGACTTTGTTGATGATACCCTTACCTTCTAAGCAGATGAAATAAGTGTTGATCATTATTCAAATAATATGTTAACTGAGTTGCAGATGATTTCATTTGTTTTTGTTGAATGTATTATTATAGAGGATATTTTTTTAGGTAACATGTAAGTTGTACATATGCAGCTCATCGTCAGACACTTATTCGTGCGCCGCAGTACGTGAAACATGAGTTCGTATAACATTTTATCAAATGATGAGTTCTTCGTTGAACATTTCACCATGGAATACAATTGTACGTATCTTGACAAAACAAAATGCTACGATAGTTTACAATTATTACTGTTCCAATTAGATTAACTCTAACCTAACCTAACCTAGTAAAGACATCTCCACATGTTGTAGCATACGTACAAATGTATTCCATGGTGAAATGTTCAACGAAGAACTCGTCATTTGATTAAATGTTACACGAACTCATGTTTTACGTACTGCGGCGCACGAATAAGTGTCCTGCGGTGAACTGTTTACGTACAAATTTCCGGATATGGTTTTTTTAGAGGTTTGTTTTTCGAATTGGCTACACTTTTTCCAGCGACAGCCAAATTTACAGCTGAAAGCTGATAATATGTGCTCAGTTTCGTTTGCCACCATGAATAGACTTACGCCAGAACATCGCATGTAAATTGTGCAAATTTATTTCGAAAATCGTGGTTCAGTTCGCGAAACTTATCGTACTGGGTGTTAGTGGTTAATAAATTCCTGTACCTAATTAAATAATTTCTTTTATAGTAAAGGTAAAAATTTTAATGTTAAAAAATTGGGTCTTTTAAGAAAAGTAAATAGTCACCTAGTAAGGAGTCTTCGCCAATAATATCAGGAGTCGATAGGAAAGCTAAGTGGAAAATATTTTTTTTTCCAGTAAATGGAGACGAGAAGTCCTTAGCTATTCGCTTTGTTGACGAAAGATGGTTCAGTTTTTTTCAGAGACATAAAAACAATCTACAAAAGTCGCGTTTTACATTAAACTCACCTTACCACTCGGGTCTAGATATTTTGATCAGAGTATCAATTATTATTCGTATTTAGATCTTTATTATTCGATACTTGTAAGGAAATTCTTAAAATATATGTAATTTCCAGACAACTAATAACATTGCACACCATATTCAAAGCGATTAAATACAAGATTATTTATACTAACAAAACAATCTGATATCAAAATATTTATTTTAATCAAGATACAAGTTGGTAATAATACAAAAAATACAATTCTGTTGCTAGTTATAATGTACAATACAAAATATTATAACTCAAGTAATTTAATTCAGAAAAGTTGTACTTGAAATGTATATTAGCAGACCCCTTAGATTTCATCCCAATCACTATAATATGTAAGAAGAATGTTGCACTTGAATCGACTCTATTAAAAATAAAAGAAATTCAAATAAATATTGGCATATCTGATCAAGTCATACACCTGCTTCGGTGAATTCCGATCCACCAAAGAATTCCAGTCGTACATATACACCACTTTATCTATAATCTGTTTAAGCCTTACTTACATATATTATTTATTTATTTAGAAAAACAATTGTATTATGGCATTTTTTGTAGAATTATTAATAACCATGTCCTTGCTTTTTCGTACAAGGTGGTTGTTAGTAATTTTTAACAATCACGAATACCCAGGCTTTGAGAAAAACAGATAAATATTTTGTCCTGACCGGGATTCGAACCCAGAACTCTCGGGTGGAAGGCAAGCGCCATACGCACTGCACCACGAGAGCCGCCTGTATTATGGCATTACAGTGTTTAGCCAATGCGCCATAATGCATAATACATTCAAATTAATAAAATGACGGAATTAATTGGTAATAACAACCAATATGTATAACAAGAAAGTAGGAAATAAAGTGTGTTCTTATGTCCCTAAATATTAAAGCAAAATGATAAAAACAATTATAAATTTAACCTATTCAACACGTTCAGAAACATTATCCTAGTTCAAAAAAAAATACCTTTATGTTGCCATCAAACAGATTAATCGCACGATACACAGCATCATGAAACATTGAATCCGTCCTGCAACTGGGTATTGAGATGACCGCAGTGTTAGGAGTGATATTGGTGGGAACATGAAAAATATTTTTTGCTAGCAGGTAAATGAACTTACAAAGAAGTAAAAAGAAATGCTTAAAAAGAGTAATCACTCGTCGTATGGACAGGGATTGTATTAATAGCATACCCAGAAGAATACTAGTCGTTTTATGTCTCGATCATTTACGCCAATTGCTCTAGATTATAATATTTCACTTTGGATCGCTCACTGCAGTCGTTGCCAAAATAAAATAGTTTTCACTAACAACTCTATCAAAGATTGGTGACAGTTGCGTCGATGTAGATCATGGCAGACGATCGGCGTGATAATCTTCCAGTGTAATTTAACCTTAATTAACTGAATCACTACACTTTCAAAATGGGACAACCAACTATGCGTTTCGTAATGTTTGTATGTTCCTCGTCACATGCCATACATAATATCGTATCCGGAAATTTGTACGTAAACAGTTCACCGCAGGACACTTATTCGTGTGCCGCAGTACGTGAAACATGAGTTCGTGTAACATTTAATCATCAATGACAAGTTCTTCGTTGAACATTTCACCATGGAGTATATTTGTACGTATGCTACAACATGTGGCGAATTATATGAGATGTCTTTACTAGGTTAGGTCAAGTTAGGGTTAATCTAATTGGAACAGTACTATTTGCAAACTTTTGCCGCATTTTGTAGGATACGTACAAATGTATTCCACGGTGAAATGTTCAACGAAGAACTCGTCATTTGATAAAATGTTATACGAACTCATGTTTCACGTACTGCGGCGCACGAATAAGTGTCACACGATGAACTGCATACGTACAACTTACATGTAACCACATAATATATGGGTCATGGGACCATTTTCAATCTATAGTTAGTTTCCTCTCGTAATTTCTCGATAAAGTCCACCAATCTCAATCAAGTGTCACTATGAGCCTGATAAGTTTTATTTTGGTTTAAGTTATGGGCGTCTCTGTAATCCATATTAACATTTTTCCAATGAAAGTTATCAATTAATTAAAAATAAGTTTTCATTAACTACCTACTTAAATCTATAAATGGAACGAACTATAACAACGCATTCATTACCTTCGCATTGCGTTCTCTGTCTCGCTTTATTATTCTTCTGTCCTTTTCGTATACTTGGTCTCAAGTCGTATAAGAAAATACTAATGTCTTTCTTACCCATATAGAAGTTATTTGGATGTATTTTATTAACTATATTAATATATTAAATACAGTCAAGAGTAAAAATATGTATGTAATAAAATATCACACTAACTTTATGGCAGGTATCACAATCTTATTATCGGCTTACCTTATATACATAATTACTTAAGGCTATACTTCAGCTGGGGGACGGTCTAAAACGATCGTGACAACGCGACGCGAAAATTGTGCAAATGACGCGTGCAGAACAAAACATAATTTGTCATAAAAAGTTAACATGCGTCCATTTAATGTTATGTTTATTGTTATATTCCTAATAATAATAGTATATTCATTTACATGTTTTCTTTTGCAAGTAAATGGGTAACGATTTTTAGCCATTTTACACGATTTAAGCATTAATTCCTCCGTCGCCATCACAAAACAAATTGACGTGTTCACAGCTCGATTTTCTCTCTCCGATTGCCAGCCAGTCAAAAATTTCGTCGCACCTATAGTTGAAAATTATTTGCCGTTTCACTGAAGTACCGTCTTAAGAGCATACATAAGTGAAACGGCATTTAATTTTCAACTGAATGTGGACCGAAATTTCGGCCACGTTGCCATTCGGAGAGCGATAGTCGACCTGTTTGCACGTCAATTTGTTTTGTAATGGCGTCGGGGGAAGATGACTAAAAAACGTTCCGCAAGGTACTTGAAAAAGAAAACTATAATATACCATTATTATTATGAATATAATAATAAACATAACATAAAAAGGACACATGTTGAATTTTTATGACAAATTATATTTCGTTCGGCTCGCGTCATTTGCACAATCTGCGCATCGCCTAGTCACGATCTTTTTAGACCATGCCTCAGCTGAGGTATAGCATTAAGATGGTGTACAGGGAGAAAACAAATGGTATAGGTACTTATATATATACTATTTAATATTATTCTAAACCACGATATTGTGTGTTGCAAAAAGTCACCCTTAAGTGGACATACTGGATTGATAATAGCACAGATTTTCACCTACCATTATCCTGATCATAATCCTCAGTCAAGATCCTTACGAAAGTGATAGGTATTATTAAAATAAAAGCTTATCACAATAATAATAATTCTCTTATATTGTTTATATATTGCTTATAAGGAACTATTATTCGCAGTTTTATTGATAATAGAGAAAACAAAAACTATACTAAATTTCATGAATTAATGTTGTATTTGACAGATAACTATTTGGGTTGTAACTATGGATTGCAATACCGGTATTTCAAAACCGGTATTCCAGTATTTATAAATACCGGTTTTAAAAATCCAAAATACCGGAATTTTCGGTATTAACAGAATGCTTACGTGCCCTTTTAATTAATTGTGTAATTAACGTGTTAATTTGCATTTAAAAAGTAATTAGCAAAAACACAATTTTGTGCGGCCCGTAAGCTATGGGTTAAGAAAGCATACTCGTTTAAGTTTTTTAAAATGAATTAGAAAGCTATGTGCCGCTAAAATGCAAATATATTCAGTGAATCCAACAGAGGGGAAAAAAAATAATAAAACAAATGTCATCAAATATATTTATATAAGTAATTGTCGCGATGAATTATTATCATAATATTATTTCGAAATAGCAAACAAACGTGGCAAAAATGTTCAATTATTCTACAATAATTAATGATGACTGTACAAGTGTTGAATTTAAGAAGCTTTTCCTGCAGCCGGACTTATTTGCACTTGATGAACTTTTGAGGGCTTTAGTTAAAATTATCAATATATTCAAATTATTTGTAAAAAATAACTAGTTCTACAATTATGATCAATACATATTTTTAAATGTCAACATAATAAATGTAGATATGTAGGTTTTTGCTATAAAATAATATTTTTAAAAGATTTTAATAGCTATATTTATTGATAAGCACCTACTTCTGTTTTTTTAATGTTTTTTTAATGTAATAACGAAAAACCGATATTGACATTTTCATTCGGTATTGCAATCCCTAGTTGTAACTCTAATATTAAGGGAGTACATTATTTTTTTTTGTTAATTAATCGTTCAATATAAGGAATAAGAAGACGAATGAACGTAAACGATTAAATACCCATTAGGTTCTTAGATCAATAATATTATATATATACCCTTTTTTAATTCATGCAATCACTCGTATGGCAACAAGCACCACTATCTTTAGATTAATAAAGCCTGAGCATAACTTTTTGCACAAGCAACGAGTGGTCCACTTTTCAGCTGTCAAAATCAGATCCCAGATTGCTTGACATATTGATTCGCCCTTTCTCGTTGCAAATTATTGAATTATAAAAAAATCTCAAATCAAATATATTATTAACTATCAGTGTTATTAATAAATAATATACATTCCTATTATTTATCAGCTGTCAAAGTCAGACTAGTCCTTTACACAAAATCCGGTGGTAATATCGATTTCCAAAAAATATGTAACATTGATCTATGCATTACATTTGTAGAAGGTGTGTTAATGCTAGTGTATTATTTATCATGTAACTTATCTATTCAAATCAAACCATACCCTGTGTGAACACGACAGACGCGTCAGTATGATCACTATATAGGACAGTGTCAGGCAATGACAGTTCACACATGGACAACAACGGGGGGGCGGAAAAAGTAGGACCACTCGTTGTGAATGTATCGGCTTTCTACTTGAGTCGGCAATGCAACAAGACATAATTTACACACAAACAAACCCATAGGTTCATAGGTTTTGGGTTAGGTTACTTCTGCCAAAAATATAAAATTTGATTGAAGAAATCGTAATTATTTAATCACAATGAAACCTTGATGATTACGAGCATAATTTGGTGAATGAATTAAAAAATATATGGAATACGTCATGAAAAACTCTACACTACTTAGATAAACAAGATAACTAGCGAACAGTTTCGACACATGAAACTAAACTAGATATGCTGTCAGAGAGAATTGTATTGAAAAAACAGTCTGAAAACAACGATATAGTTGTTCTGGTGCAAACTTTTGGTTTGAAACATGACTATAGCTTATTATTTAAAATGAAAAGTAAAATTAGAATATTTAAAAAAAATAGTAGGTATGTTTAAGCAAAAGCATAATTTATACTAATTAGGTAAGTACGTAAGTATATATTTTTGTAGATAATTAAAAAATACTACGTAATTAGGTTAGTATATTATTTAAAGAAAATGTATAAATGTGAAAAATATTAGAATACGACCATCAGTAAAATATTGAAATTGAAAGAAAATTCAAGTTGTTTTTATGTACCTACATAATTCATATATATTTAGGAAAAAAACACTTCCAAATTTAAATTTTATATCATCAAGTATAATATATGCTTTTCAAAATGTCTTCTGACATTATAATGGTAGGTAATATTTATGTCTGAGTACCTAAGCTTTCAACGTGTCATATTATATTTTAAGAAACAAGTGGTTATAGGAATATGTGAAAAATTATTATAAAGCACAAGCTCGTCGTGTAAAATAAAATAAAAACATTTACAAAAGTTTAATCTCTCAAAGCTTTTACTTAGCACGCACTGAAAGCTCATTTCGTGAAAGTTGAGAACTTGATAATTAATTAATAACAGGTATAGCAGTTACCAGTTAGTACGCACTAATTACTAGATAATACAATTATATACATATTATAAAACTGTGTTTTTTATTATAATATCACTCACCTTCTTTCAAAATATACATTGATAGTATTTTAGATACAACACAGAAAAGGTGTAACCTAAACGAGTAGTGTAAATCAAAATTTCGTCTTTAATTATAATTTATGTACTTAATGTTTTAAAATTGAATTGATTAATGGCAAATAAACAATGTTTTATAATTAAGTCCACATAAATTGTTGCTTAGTCCGTATACCATGTATTAATAGGAGATCGAATCAGAACTGATTTCGTAGGAATCGGGACATCAAATAATTGGCCCTAGGCACGTTATATATAAATAAAAAAGTATTGGTCAAATATTATTGATACTTCAAAAAAATGATACTTTTTTAAAGACCCTTATACTTCCAGGTTTTGGCTTAAAGATTCCATATGCATGTGAACAGTGACGTACCAAGGGATGGGTGGGCGAGCCAGACGCCTCGAATGCAGCTCGAGATGGGGCGCAGAAGTGGCAGATAATATGTAAATTATTTTACGTAAAAAATTTCACGGTGGCACAGTTCGCCGTGAGCTTTCTTATCGGAAAGAGATGAAAGAGGTTCAATATGAACCATTAATTCAATTTTCATAGCTGAATTTGGCAAAATTTAATTAATTCAAGAATGAAATCCTAACCTAACCTAAAAACATAATCCAGTATATCGGCTATTTTCAAAATTTTGTTTTCCGCTAGCTTCTTTTAAACGTAAAGTGTAAACCGACAAGAACCGTGTTTTATTTAGACATGAATCTATTTCAGTACTATACGACCCAAAGAGGTTGGACGGTCTTTAATATACGACCATATATTATATTTCCGATACCACATTTCACGGTGAAGTACACATTTCCGGACACTGAAGTGGCAATATTCGTACGTCAACGACTGGCGATCATTTTGGTCTACGATAGTTAGTAACAAAATTGTCAATGCGCGCATTAGGGCAATACTGCCTAAAGTAGATACTGATACAGTTAACTTTACTAGGTTGCTGTTATTTTTTTCCAGGAAGATGCGAAATATTTCAGTAATAAATTAATAGCTAATAATCACTCCCTCTTCATTCTGTTATTCATCTAAAATTGTATACTAAACACCAGTACAGTATTCCCTTATTTTTAAAGTAGTAGAAAGCGGAAATATTGCAAAGAAATTTCAATATTATCAGGAGAAAAACCTTCTTATAATTAATATAAAAAAAAATATTTTATTATTTATAAATAATTACAAGATAAAAAGAACTTTTTACATACAACGTTTTTAAATTTTCTGTTGAATTATTATGTTCAATATGCTTAAACTTGTACTTGATATGAAGTAAATAAAAAACAAACAAATATAGAAATACTGAATACTGAAATGTCATTTTGATTTCCATAGTAACGCACGTATATATTAATAATTTAGTTGCTAGGACCACCAAGCAACCTTAGCAACCAATAATAGTGGATTGGATTACGGATTTCTTCCGAAATAACTTTTCATACAAAACATAATTAACTGAAAATGAATTTAATTCTACTTAAAAATGGCTAAAAGTATTAAAAAAATACATTGGCATCGTGTTCTGATATATTCTAAAAGTTTCAAATGTCTAGCTAGTCGGGAAGTTAGTTAAAAATCGATTGCAAGATTTGTACCGGACAAAGAAAAATACGAGCTAATAAAAACGTTGTAAAATAGTCTGCAGTGCTAATATCTGTAATTTAATGTTCATTATTCATTAAATTAGTTTTCGATTATTGTTTAGTACCTTTGTCTGATTATTATAATACTTAACGTAGATAAGTCTTTGTTTTTATATTTGTATATCGTCACCGTTCAGGCAAAAGTCACCAACCCTGAAAATGGCAGTTTTGAGTTGAGAATGTCACCCGAAGCGTAAAATTATGTTCTTTAAGATGCAAAACTCACCACGGTACATTAGTTAGTAAAATTTTGCTAAAATCCGAATTATTTGTTTTTCACTAAATGACTTTCGAAAAAATCTTAACAAGCAAAAGTCATTATAGGTGAATAGACATTATTGACCCTATAAAAAAAAATCCTTTGTTATAAATATACAAGCAAAAGTCACTATACTATGGATGGTGAGTTTTATTGATCCTTCTTTTGGCTAACATTGTTCAGATTATTAACAAGCAAAAGTCACCAAACCATAATTGAGCTACCTTGCCTCCTTCAAAACCTTCCAGATGTTTTAATTAGCATCAAAAAGTAAAATTACCTTAAAGAAATTATTAAGAAGACATGAGAAAATAATTTAATGTAGATAAAACCTTAAAAACATTAAAATCTGATTTTTACTGCATTTTCAAACTTTCAAATTGCGATATCTCAAAACGATGTTTTTAGGGTTGGTGACTTTTGCCTGAACGGTGACGATATACAACATAAGGGGCGCATTTTTTGCTACAGCTTCGGAAGCCAAAATACCTTCCTACGCCCCTGCATATCTACTTAAATCGTTAATGTGACCTGTTTAATTTAAACGCATGTAACTTTATATATATATATATATATATATATATATATATATATATATATGGGTTCTGACAAAATATAAATCTGGTTTTTGTTTTGGGTTCGCTCCCTGTTCATCTTTCAACTCTTCGAATATGCTGTACTGCATTCTATGAGAAGGCATCTGCGGTACAGCATTCTTGCTAAAGGTTCGCATGCGTGCAGATTCTTATCAGGAATCTGTCTCTCTGATGATGACGAGACCAGTTTACCTTCTCTTTAGTCTTTGATGCGACAACGCGAATGATTTTACTTATTCGCTAGGAACGCGGCAGGGAAGAGGTTAGATTGTTTTTTAAATACCTCGCAGTATTAACCCGAATTGCTAAAACTTGCAGTCATTTTAGCTTCTTCTCCACAAAACAAACGTTTACATGTTTACAAAATAAAATTTATAAAAGCTAAAACATTAGAACATTTTTTAATAATGGGTAGGTAATAAGGAAACTTTCATTTTTCGGCGTTCTTGATACTTGTCATTTACATTTAGTAAGATGGTTATAATAATATTACATAAATCACTAACTTAGGTGCATTTTTTTATATTTTTAAAGTCAGTACAAAATCATTATAAAGAAGTTACATCCCTTAAACTAGAATCTAATTAATAAAACAATCACTGTATAAAACGCAAACTTTTATCTTAGTACTTTTTCCGATTTTATTAATAATTATATCTGCGCATCTATTATATACACAAGACTGCTTTCTAAAACAACTATCTAGGGTAGGAAAGTATCGAAGTATTAGCACTTATTGTAACAATTACAATACGTTACTTGTAATTGTTACAATAAGTGCTATGTTTTAACAGCACCTCTCTTAACTATCATAAATTTCAGAGAGAGATAGTTAGTTTTGACTGATTAGACGGCTAATTATTATAATAAGTATTAGGTACTACTTCGATACTTTCCTACCCTAGATAGCTGCCGTAGTTGGCTGAAAGCAGTATTGTGTATAGAATAGATGGGCTGGATCGGTTTCGTCCTTAACGAGGTGTATGAAAATATAAATATCCATTTTCATTACTTTTAATTTAATTGTTATTGACATAATATTATTGGATGAATAATTCAGTGTATTGATTGATTATTTGGGTCACCTTTTGAATTTAATTTAATAAATGTCTCTTGTGAAAGATTATTTTTTTAAGTTGAAAATGTCCCTCTGAGGCGGAAGAAACCGGTCTAGATATAATTAATAAAAGTGGAGAAAGTAGATACTAAACAAAATTAAATTAATAATAAAGCGTTTATACGAAAATTTTACCAACGTAGGCAATCGACCTTAAGCACGATATCACACTATTTAAAAAAAAAATACCACAGTTAATCTACCATTTATATATTTTCTTTGTGGTCGATACATTACTTATTAAGAGACAAAATAATTAATTATCCACCAGTGAAAGTATATAGAATTCTAAAGAGGACACTCCTGTATATTTATAATATTAAACGTTATTTAGGGTAAATTAAATACAGAGTAATTGTTAATTTTCTTCAATATCATAGTAACTGAATTTATAATATAGTCTTTTCAAAGAATCAATATCTATTTATTTATATAAATCATAATTAATAAAAAGAGTAAGTAGGTTTATCGTTTGATATTATTCACAGCATATAAAAATTCCTTCACGGTACATGTTTTGCTCACATTGTGAGCTTTATCAACCCCTTCTACTAATTGAAAGCTAGGAATTTTAGTAACTATCTCTTTCCCACTTACCCACACTATCATTTTCTACCCCAGTATTTTGACAATACTTATAACATTTACTCAATCGTAAATTTCGCTACTCACCCATTCGGCACTTGATAAAACTCATTGTATGAACGAAACACGTGTCGTAAAGCTATCTTTATTTTTATTCGCTCTACAAGAGGTTTCTAAACATATTTTTTACGCTAAATGAATATTAGCCACTTCCTCACCCTATTAGGTTAATCTTCCAAACCTGGTATTTAAATTCGATGCCTACGACTTTAAACCAACACGAGATACCACTTTGCCATCTGAGGCGTCGAAGCAATCTTTATAATATGGTTGTGGTAAATGTCAAGGGCTAGGTAGGTATATAGTTTTTTTTTTATTAAGTTGTGAATCTGTCCATGCGTACAAGAGTTGTAATTCGTTAGATAAGTAAATATTATAATGCTGACACAGCAAAAAGCATGTGCAATTAAAATATTTTATTTAGCATCGTTCGCTGGTTCTAGGCACTTTATATACAAATAGGTACCCACCTGCATATATTTAGTCCAACGCAAGAAAATAATAAAAGCAAGCATTATTTCCAACAAAGCGTAAAATTTCCACAGTGAATAACTTTTTGTACATAAGCATTCCTTTTATTGTTTTGACATAAATCACTGTACTGTAAATATACGGGCGTCGTCGCCGGCGGGAAACATTTTCAATGGTGGAGAGGTACGTATTCTAATCCGCTAGATAAAATATTATTAGGCATAACACAGACACCATCATTATTTGTAACTGCAACTGGTGGCAGCCAGGCACAGTAGACGGCATTTATCATACTGTTTTGTGTTGCGTGCAACTCGCTGCTGAATTCAATGAATCTGCAGGTTATCGGTCTGATCGACCTACGACCTACTGTAATAGTACGGTTTAACCAGGCATCAGGCTGCTATAATTAGTCCAAGATTAGTAATAATTAAGGCTATACCTCAGCTGAGGCATGGTCTAAAAAGATCGTGACTAGGCGATGCGCGGATTGCGGGTCGCGGGTGAAAATGACGCAAGCCGAACGAAATATAATTTGTCATAAAAGTTCAACATGCGTCCCTTTTATGTTATGATTATTATTATATTCGTAATAATAATAGTATATTCATTGACATGTTTTCTTTTTTAAGTACATGCGGAACGTTTTTAGTCATCTTTACACGATTTAAGAATATATTCATCCGACTCCATCACAAAAGAAATTGACGTGCGAACAGGTAGACTATATCTCTCCGAATGGCAACACGGCCAAAATTTTGTTCCACATAGTGTTGAAAATTATTTGCCGGTTCACTTATATATGCTCTTAACGATTTATTGGATTCATTTATTAGACAATTTATTATAAGGTATTTAACATACATTTACTTTACTATCAGTATTAATGGGTTTTGAAACAACAGTCCTACAATTGTTAGCTACATGCACAATATTATATGGATTGGATACTGAATACAGATTTATTGTACTTGCAATCTTCCCACGGTCAACGGTCAAGGGGAGAATATGTAGGCTCCCTAAGTAACAGATGTACTTCAAAAACACCATAAACTATCGATTTAACGATGTGAACAATTACAACCATCTACAACAATATATATATTTGAGTCGCTTAGAATCATAACTCACATATTGCAATTTTGTCGTTTTTTAATTAAATATGCCAAGTGATTCTAAATGAATTAATCTATATACCGAAAAATAGTTGAGTATTAAAAGTCAATTTAAACCATGTGAAAATCGTTGACAAAGTTCATTATTGATGTAATATGTCGTATATTTCAAAGAATAGAGTTTTGTCACCAACGCCTTCCTAACCAATCGGGGAGCTCTATTTCTCATAGTATGCTGTATGTCTACAACGTTAGGAGTATTAGGTATATATATTTTTTTTAAAAAAAAGTTATTCGACTCTCTCACTCATTAATATCTAGGGAGTTCAATACTGTTCTTCTAATTACAAAAAATAGTGCTCTGTTGGTTTTTAGCGATTATCTCAAAACTTGATTTTTGGAATATGTGAGTTATGATTCTAAGCGACTCATTCTTAAAATTACACAATAAATCTAGTCTCTAATCTGTACTTAATCTAAAAGGTATCCCTTATTTATTTATATCATAACATCCCTTGCTATAATGTTTAACAAAATAACATAAAACTGTAGGAATTTCATAGTCATAAATTTACTTATTATTTTATGTCGATACTCAAATTTCAGATACTCATCACTTTAAAACGAACGGCGTTATAACTGAGTGCAGGTGTGACCTGTGGCAACTACTACTAGACGCACCTAACCACTAGTGACAACGCCTGCATCGGTATTGCGTACATACTGTTATCCGTACTAAATACTTACGTTTGTAATTGTTTGTCACGTGCTATCTATAAAAATCGCTGTCATTATTGGGAGCATATTATTTTTAAATAAGTACAATAAAAAAAGAAAAGCCAATGAAAATTTAAACGACGTGATAACCACTGGTTTTATATTAATATACTTACATCACAACGTGTGGCATGTCCTTAGAATCTTAGATGAATGACATTACAAGATATCGTGGGTATCATTCTACGAGTACAATATTAACTGATTTAGAGGTAACACCGCGACTGTCGCGTTTGGAGTCGTTGGCCATTAGGGCATTAAATATAATTAGCATGTTGTTTAAATGTGGTAATTAAAAGGTTAGCAGTGATTGTGTAAAATTATTATACATGAAAAGCTCGAATACGACGAAGCTTTAAATTTAAATTGAGCTTAAATAAATTTAAAAAAAAAATGTTATTGGAAGTATTTGGCTATATTTGGCAGGTGGTATCCGATGAAAATGCTTGTTAAAAAACAGTAATTTTAGATTCCCCACTAGCCACATTATGTCTCCTTGTATTTGAATCCCACTCAGTTCAATTTTTTTCTTGGATTTAACTAATAATATTTATTATCTAGATAAGTATGTGTATTTCTGATGCTTTTTCATAGATCATGGGGTTGCTGCCAAAAGTTGGTAAGTAGATAATTTAAGTATTTAGAGTTAACAACACATTTTGTGTCTATACTTATATAAATATGTATGCTAGAAATATAATTCAAGGTTATCCGCTATATAGAAAATTAACATAAAGCACAAATAAATAAGCATTGTGCCTGATTTTAGAGGTTTATTTTATCTTTTTATTGTCTACTGCATACTTAGAAGATTACGCATCAAAGAATGTGTTGCTTAAAATGTCCTTAATAAAATAAATCATGGATAACTAAACTAACATGTTTATAGCCAATATGTCAAGTAACCTTTGTATAAAGTTCTCACGGCGACAAAAGCGAGTTACAAACCAATTTGTCGCCTTTGCTCGTCTTCAATCAAAGTTTTTGTCTACGTCAAACCGCAAAAACCGACCCGCACAAGCGACGTTGCAACTTTGCTCTTCTGAATTCATTTTGGCAATGCTGTAGCGTAATAGTCTCCAAGAATATTTTCCCTCTTCGTGAAAATTGAATCATTCTCAATATTGTTGTTACATGATGTAAATAGAAAAATAATTTGTGTAACTGACTCGAGATAATGGTTTAGGTAACAATTATATAATCAGAATCAGAAATACAAAAAAGTACAAACAAGTCGATGATGACAAGACGATGTTAAATAATTAAAACGAAATCTTAATGTTTTTATCAGAAATAAAGTAAGTATATTTTTTTTGACCATGTCCGATCCTAATAAGATCATACAGACCTCCACAGATTGGAGGTTTGTATTAACAGATTTTGCTTTTACGAGAAATGGATGTCAGCCACTTGCTCAAAAATAAAAATCTATTAAGGCTACACCTCAGTTGAGGCATGGTTTAAAAAGATCGTGGCTAGGCGATGCGCGGATTGCGGATCGCGGGTGCAAATGACGCATGCCGAACGAAATATAATTTGTCATATAAATCCAACATGCGTCCATTTAATGTTCTGTTTATTGTTCTACGGGCCCAATTGGTCATGGAGATCTGGTAGCAACCGAGGCCAACTTTGCGGCATTTGAGAAATTTGCAGCGTCGTATGGGGAGCGGGATAGTCCCGACTCTTCTGTAGACTCATCCATTTCAATTCGTGACACTCAGTATGCGGGTACACAAATCTATTATGTAAAGTAGTGAGAGTTAAATCTCTTTAAAAGTAAATTCTGTTGACCATGGCCCCCACATCCTGAAGCGGGCCCCCAGGCTAGGATGTTTGGCAGGGCCCCCTACCTATCGCTAAAGGTAAAGACAGTGTGACACGCTACAGTAGCGTTTTCCATGGTGTACGCGGTAAAATTAAGGTGTATTTTTAGCGATTTTTTGTATTTTTAATATGTACATCCAATTGAATTATGGAGTTGTCGAATATCGGCACACAGTTTAAAATTGTATCGTTCAATCAAATATTTTAATTATTAATAATTATCGAACTAAAATAGCGCCGCAGGCGACTATTTTTACTATTAGAGCAAATTTGTGGTCTGTGTTTATCTCACTTATCGGTCGACTAGTCACGCCGGGCCCTTAGGCTAGAGCCCTGTCAGCCCCCCCTTGTGGGTGCCATGTTGTTGACATTTCGTTATATCACAATTTGATTGCACTTAAAATATTTGATTCGATAATTATTAATAATTAAAATATTTGATTGAACGATACAATTTTGAACTGTGTGCCGATATTCGACAACTCCATAATTCAAATGGATGTACATATTAAAAATACAAAAAATCGCTAAAAATACACCTTAATTTTACCGCGTACACCATGGAAAACGCTACTGTAGCGCGTCACACTGCCTTTACCTTTAACGATAGGTAGGGGGCCCCGCCAAACATCCTAGCCTGGGGGCCCGCTTCAGGATGTGGGGGCCATGGTCAACACAATTTACTTTTAAGGTGATTTAACTCTCACTACTTTACATAATAAATTACTTAGACAATATTGTATATTATGGACGATTTCACGCAGCAACGGATATTTTAAGGCACGGTTCAGACACGGCGGATTCGGCGCGTATAAAACCGCGCGGAAATTGATAGCTGTAAAAGCTCGGAGCTTCATTGTTAACATTTAAGTCGAAGAAGAACTATGTTTTGGGTGCTCTACAAAAAATAATAAAACAAATCACAGAATAAACGCAGTGTTGGGTGAACCTGGGTAAAGCCTTTTTCCCAACAATCCAATTTCCACCCAAGAGTTCCTGGGTTTGATTCCCGGTCAGGACACACAATATTTATTTGTTTTTCTCAAAACCAGGGTGTTTATGATTGTTCAAAATTACTAACAACCACCTTGTTCTAAAAAGCAAAGACATGGTTATTAATAATACTAAAAAAACACAACCGGCATCATATCTACATCCGCAAATATGTCTACTAATTCCTGCCAAGCTCGCTTTTTTATTATTTTATTGGAATAATCTGAGTTCTGGATATTCCTAATTGTATTTTTTTATCCACTTTATCAATACAATTCCGTGTCCAAGCGCTTTATTATCCCCAGTCGCGCACTATTCCGGGTTCATTCCTCATACCCAAATACTCCGCACTCACGAGTCTGGCAGTAAGCACCTGTCTCGCAGCTACAACAGCTATGCAATGCACCCACGAGTGATTATCGAATGCGATTGGTGCGATCGAATCATAACGGTCATAATAATTAGAACAACTTACTGCCCGTTTGTATCGTCGGCGCGTCTCGTCTTTTAGACAAGCCACGTCCAAATACTAAAGAAAAAGTTGAATACCTCAGATGGTTGTACTAATACGGGGTTACACTGATACGGGTTATACGTTTCGTAGAATGCTGAAAGGGGCTAAGCCATTGAGAAGGCTGTTCGACAGGTAATACTGATCACGATCCTAAGTCATGAGGTCCTCCTGACGAAGAAGAAATAATACTGTATTCACCTAGGGTCTGCACTCGAACTTCCTTTTGTAGACTTACTTTTGAGACAATTATAGTATACCTACGGTCATCTCTTTCCGAAAAAAAGCTCACGTCGAAGTGTGGTACGGTGAAATGTTTTACGTACAATTTACAAGTAACCGTACTTAGATGCCGTATTCATTAGACACACTTATCATGTCCAACGAGATTGCTTGCACAACCAAAATGAAATCGAGTTGATTTGGACGCCTGAATAGTATCTTTAAAAGTCACCTCTCATTGTAACTTTTTACGAATGTGTACTACCAGTGCTCGTGTTCGTATGTGAAACATGGACTCTTAAAGTATGAAAACTTAAAAAATACGAATAGTGTATGTTAGGCACAATGTGGAAATAACATTTAAAAAAAACCGACACATAAGGAAGCAGACGAGAGTACGCGATGTGATCTAGGTCGTTAATGGCAATGAGGTGGACATGTCACACGGTGACTGAACAACCATTGGATAAAATTCTGTCATAGAGTGGTACCCAAGGGGCACCAAGGACGCCTTAAATCCCGCTGGATAGATGAACTCATAAAGATCGTTGGATGTTCAGGCATCGTAGAACTAGATAATATCGTGAAGAGTGGAGGAACCTATGGGTAGGCCTTCACCAGCAGTGGACTCTCCTTGGTTTATGATGATGTACTTAAACAAATCAAACGATATTCTTACCGCTTTCGTCAAAAAAATGGTATTTTGTGTGGTTTTGCCTTTTAGTGTAATTTATTATTATTATAGGTTTAAATAAAAATATATTCGCGTGCCATGTAAGTAAGTGCATTTTTTCTGTCCTGAGAGAGGCAGATAATGATGAAACGTAAACCAAAAAGTTATAACAATGGTCAATTAAATAGCTAGTCGAAATATTAAGTATACAGCTTTAATACTTTTTGCAGTAGTTTTTTTTTGTGGTTGTAATAAGTTCTAAATGATTGGTCCCTTGGAGCGAATCTTCCGGAATACCTCAATGCTAAATAGACCGTGAAACAAAACGCTTTTTGTACCAATTTTAATGGTTAAATTATTTCCTGAATGGTCAGTTTTCGATTAAAAAGACAACAATGAAAATGTTATGCCAGAATCACAGATATTTAGCAATGAAAAGTTGTAAGCAATAATATCGTTCTCTCTTGATACCAGGTACCAGTGGCGAGGGGTGGAGGTAAGCTATTAAGATTCGACATAAATAATCAGTCACACTGATTATTTGTTTTCATTGAACTAAAAATATAATTTGCAGATAGTGCTGGATAGTTTTTAAAATACAATTAAACCACGCCTAAGTCAAACCATCTGTACTATGGGCGACCCTACGAAAATAGTACTCACTTTTTCAGTCATACTTATTTGTTTTCGTTGAATTAAGAATACATATCACAGATGGTGTTGGTTAGTTTTTTTTAAAATTCATTAGGCCCTGCCTAACCAAACAATAATCGATGACAAATATTCTTCTGTCTATAAAATATTTAAAATTATGTATGGTTTAATAGCGTAATTTTAGATATTTTTTAGATACACGATCATTTTTCGACTTTTTTCTACTATGGCTTTCTTTTTTATTCTTTTTTTTCTTCTTTTTGACCATGTCTGATCCTAATAGGATCATATGGGCCTCCACAGAGTGGAGGTTTGTATTAACAGATTTTATTTTTACGAGAAATGGATGTCAGCCACTTGCTCAACCTATTAGGACCATACTCTGACTCGTGCACAAATTGAAAAACAATAAGTGAACTTGCCAGACCCAGGATTCGAACCTGGGACCCTCGACACTATAAACCGGCGCTTAATCCACGCGGTCATCGTGGGTGTACCTGGGGATGGCTTGGATTAGCCAGGGTTTAATTTAATTTTAAAAACTAAGAAACACTATCTACACATTGCAGTCTTAGTTCAATGAAAACAAATACGCTTGACTGAGATATGTTAGAGTGCACTGTTTATGTCGAATCTTAACAGCCTAGCTCAACCCTTCGCCATTTCCAGGTACCATAATATCCGTTTCCGAATGTCAGTCATAATCCCGACGACAACATTCATCACCCATTATTATTGTGCTGACGATTTAACTATAAGTGTCTCTATGTCTTCTGGGGTACCTACCTATATCTATTGACTTTCACAGATAGACCAGAATGGCGGTAGTAAAAAATTTATATGTAAGTAGTATTTACTGACAGACATTATCGATATCGCACTAATGACTAAATGGATACTAAGCACTTAAAATAATTAAGATATGCGTAGAGGTTGCGATCAAGTTTTCATGAGAAAAGCTGATTTCCGTTACGACTTACTTCGAATCTGACCGGAAATAATTACAAGATAAAAAGAACTTTTTATATACCTCGTTTTTAAATTTTCTGTTGAATCATATAAACATGACAATTCTTTGTATTAATAAAAACTTTTTATTGTACTTGATAATGTCATTTTGACATTTCATATTGATTTCCATAGTAACGCACGTATATATTAATAATTAAGTTGCTAGAACCCCCCCGTAGCAACCAACAATAATAACTTTCCATACAAAACAGAATTAACTGAAAATAAATTCAATTCTACTTAAAAATGGCTAAAAGTATTAAAAGATTGCATTGTCGTCGTGTTCTGATATATTCTAAAAAGTTTCAAATGTCTAGCTAGTCGGGAAGTTAGTTAAAAATCTTCAATCGTCCAATACAAATCTTGGACAAACAAGAAAAAATTTATACTGGACACACAAGAAAAAATCTGTACGGGACAAACAAGAATACGAGCTAATAAAAACGTGGTAAAAATCTAGATTAACCATAAATGAAAAATATCGAGAAATCAATACTCAAACCTACGTACATCTCAAATTGCTCGAGAATTATCTATTCTTGAATTCTAAATGTCTCAATAATCTCTGAACTTCTGTAGATGTATATTTGTATTTTCACTGGTTTTGTATGTTTATAATATAAAGTATGTTCTTTTTTTATATTTCCATTTTTATTACTTTTCATCGTTATAAAAATGTTTCATGTCATGTTATGAACGTCTTAAACTTATAATTTGCAATGTCCACAATATGTTAAAAAAAATTGAAATTGAATTCTCAGTTCATAAAATACTATGCGGGTAGTAATAAAAATCTGACTTTCAATGAACGCACATTTTACATAGAGTTGTTAAAAATATCATAAGTTTATTTTTGAATTAAAAAGAAAATCTTGTATGTAGGTACTATACCTTGTCAGATATATACATATTTATTATTTAAAATTAAATTATTACATAAAACGTTACTTTTATCATAACTTTATATGAAGAGAACCTAAAACCCGATGACTTGACGTGCCTTTTCTTTTTATCATAATCATCCATCCTTATCTCTCCAGAAACCTAAAATTGTACGTATATCTTGTAGTTTTAGTACTCGCGTCAACTTCAACAATAATAATGCGTATTTTAGTTGTGTCACTAATGCAGAATGTGATCTGTCAGAAGTCAAGCTGACAATAATATTTTTTACCCAAAATATCATTAATGCGATTGTGTAGAGTTAATAAAATATTTTTTTCTATCATATATCTATTAAATATGTCGACTTATTATCAAACTAAAGCTTCCGATAAGCTGTGACGTTCGTGAAATATCAAAATGTAATATTATTATATCGAACATTGTCAGAGCCGCATGACAAGTCGTACTATTAATGGTTTTAACGTCAAACTGGTCGGCCATGTTGCGTCCAGAACAGCTGACTAATGATGAATTTCTTGAACAGACTGTCATTCTGATATTGAATTAATGCATTCAATACAATATATTATTTGAACATGTATCAATATGGTATCTATCGTAATAATATAATGATAGTTTTAAATAAATGCAAAATCCTACAGCTAGCTTTAAATTTTAGTAAAGCAATATCAAACATAATATTATTTTGATGATAGTTTGTTCTTTTCCGTATTTTTGAATCTATAAAATCATATTGCATATTTAATAATTGTTAACATTTTCAACCTAAGTAAGTAGTGGTTATCTGAAAGTTTTTACACTCACACTCACTCACATATCACAATATCTTCATGTAAGATTTCAAGTAAAGATTATATACATTTTATAAGTAAGTATTTAAATGTGCTTAGAGGCTTGACGACAAATTTTTTGACACAGATTTATACAATTAAAATAAAAACACATTTTACACAGTTATTCACAATTTAGATATATACTCAAAAAACTTCAGCGCACTGGACTTTTAATTTGAATTTTGGTTTGTTGTAGTACCTTAAATACCTGTTACGTAAAACTGCATAATATTTCGTATCAATTAACAATGTTCCATTGAAGCGAAGGTAGTCCTGATTAGTTGTATACTAGGTACATAATTATACCTATTGTGTTTTATTGGGACTAGGACGATTCGGCGCCGGGACAACTGGGCGCCACGCAATCGAATGAAATTCAAAAATAAATAGATGTTCGTGAATTATAGGTAACTTAAAAAATATATTATATTTAATAATAATATTTATATTTATTGAATTTAAATATGCACACGTAAATAATGATTTAATTGTGCATATGTTTAGGTTCCAAGGAGAAGAGAGTTCTTTTATTTTTGTATAAAGCCTCAGGCATGATAATTCGGAATCCGCAATAAAAAAGATTATGTTAAGAGCGAAATGAAATAAAACTACTAAGTAGTAGATTCCTCGTCTACTTTCCTTCTGTATAAAATCGTAACGAACGTATATTTATTTCATTCGACAGAGTGGCGCCCAATTGTCCTGGCTTTCAGTTGTCTCATTCCCGTTTTATTTAAATTAAGACATGAATACTTATTCATAATAATGTAGCTAGTGTTTAATACCACTAACTATTTAAATAGGTATTTAAATCTAAATCTCGGGAAACATTACACATTTCACTACTCATTTTAAAATGTATTTAACTTTTAGCTATACCTTATATCGGAAACAATTAAAATTTACGAGTGTTCAAAATAGCCAATCTTTCCTAATACCTCCACAAACAATCAACGGTAAATTGCCAATCTCACGATATAAAAGTCTTGGTGCTTAGTCTGCCACGATGGTAATAAAAATAAATAAAAACCTCAGCGCGATAAACAATGATTTCCGTCACAAACAAAATAATATTAAATAACGATAAATTTTAATTAAAATCTCACAGAGCCATAAAATAGCTTCATTGTTTAGATTTCTATTCACAGTTGTCGTGAGCTTTTCCTTCGCAATGATAGTAACAGTTGAGTCTTAGAAAATGAAAAGGTGTATTCATGATAGTTGATATTATTAAGCACAGACAATTCATTATAAATTTCACATAACTTTTAATTATAAAACATTTCGAGCTTTTGGGATCTACATAATATTAAATAACTTTTTCAATAGATATGCCTATAATTCAGAGCGCATTTAAACGCCTGAATAATAGGTACATATTATATTCAAAACTGATTTCCCACTGTGCATATAGTGCAGAGGGGGGCAAACTGCGGCCCGCGGGCCTCATGTGGCCCGCCGGGTATTTTTTTGCGGCCCGCCATCATTAATTGCACTTCTGATTACGAATAACTTTTTTATAATTTACAAAAATATATATTGATATAGATTAAAATTTGTTCAGCAATAGTACGCGATCCATTTTCAATAGATATTGATAGTGTACCGACAGAAATACAACTTGAGATTATTGATCTGCAGTTTGACACTGATTTAAGAGAATTGCATGGTCGTGAAGAAATCTCCAAAATTTTACAATGCCCTTAATTCAGACAAATTCGACCAACTTAAAGATTATGCAAGAAAAATGTTCGTTATTTTTGGATCAACCTATACATGTGAACAAACATTTTCGATCATGAACCTCAATAAAAATTCTTAACGATCAAATATCTCCGATGCCCATTTACAAGCAGTTTTGAGAATATCAACTACAAAACTAACACCTGAATTAAAAAAAAAAATGTACAACAGTTTTATTCTTCTCATAATTTTTTTTGTAGATAATGTTTATTTTTCGTGATAATAAATAGTGTATATCTAAAAATGGTATTTTACTTGCGGCCCGCCGCTCATTTTGAATTCTTGAATTTGGCCCTCCATCCAAAAAGTTTGCCCCCCTGATATAGTGTGTACTTATACTTGTGAAACATGAACATTGCCCAGTCGCACATTGAAAATCGTCTCAACTGTGATACGATCATAAAACGATTTTGAGCGCAATGTTGCAACTCTCTTCTGTGCGCACAGGCGAGGCTATTCCGCGACAGCGCGGCTTATGACGTCGCGAAATTAATGAAAAAGCAGCCTATTATACATGTGCCTAATGTCGAGTGAAATTTGTATACCCACTGACGCTATGTTCGGCAGTACATTATGATACATATTTTTTTGAATGACAATTTAATGGCCAAGCAAAAAATTTTGTTTAATGGCCCACATAAAGGCTCTTATAATACTCTCAGCAACGTTTTCAAAATTGAGTTAATATTGGCAATCGGCTTTTGTATTTTAAGCCAAAGAACCTACCTAGGTATTAATTACCTTAAATACCAACCGATGGGACGGATCACTCCAATTTTTTTTCTTGTAACTTACTTGAACTTGTAACATTTTTAAATCTTGTGAAATTATTCGTTGAATAAAAAAATAGTTAATATTACGTTTTTATTCATAATGAGTGGCATAATACTAATTAATACAATGTCTTTCTATATAGCATTGACAGTTAAACGCCGTTAAAGTAAAGAGTTGGTTATGATCGTTTAAAGATATTTAAGTAAGTAAGTTTAACTCGTTTTTCTTAGTATCAAACACTATAGATACATCATCAAACATTTTTTCGACAAATGAACAATCACCATAAGGACTGATTTTACACACTAAGCGTTGGCCATTCGTTCAATCCCGTATGTATATCATATCTATAGTCTTGTTGTTTTGTACTTATTCCACTTTAATTAATATATTAGGACCGGTTTCGTTCGCCTCAGTGGGACATTTTCAACCGGTCCTAATATATTAATTAAAGTGGAATAAGTACCATAAAAAAATTGCGTTTTATTAAATAAAAACAACAATACAATGCAGTTCCACCATGAATTGACAGTTAACAAAATAAAAGAAATATCTATAGTCTATACTAAATACATATACGTAATATTAAGTGATAATACAACACGTCCAATAAGAGGCATGGGTGTTAGTCTCCCCTCTCTTTTTATCTGCAGTACAGCAGATAAAAAATTCACGTTTGTTCCTATAAACAAAGTTATGCCACCTAACTTTCGACATGACTTGACTTACACCATTTTAGTTTTCAAGTGCCAAGTTTTCCTTTCGACAAAGTCACGACTTTATGTCTCCCGCCTCTATGCATTCACAGATTCCTAAGCGAGAAACTGGAACTAGCTACATGGCTGTTCCGAAGAAATAACTTGGTATATACCACCATTGTTGTTTAGCGCAATGAAAGCGTGGGATGTATTTATCAAATAGTTCGGAGAGATGCCACGTGAGCGATTGATACTATAACATGTCCTGTGGGTCTATTCTATACTTATCGACCGCTAAAGTGATAAAGTGATAAATATTATCAATTTTAGGGTAGGTTTGTATCAAAGCATTAGTACTTATTGTAACAATTACAATACGTTGGTTGTAATTGTTGCAATAATGTTGCTATATTTTAACAGCAGCAAGAGAGGTGCTGTTAAAATATAGCACTTATTGCAACAATACAACCAACTTATTGTAATTGTTACAATAAGTGCTAATACTTTGGATACAAACCTACCCTAAGTTTGATAATATTTATCACTTTATCACTTTAGCGGTCGATAAGTATAGAATAGACCCACTGATGAGAATTTGGGAAAAACAATGATTTTTTCAGACATCTGGGATTGCGAATTACTTAACCTTTAAAACGACATCTTCAAAAAAGTAGTAGAACTAAACTCTGCCAAATAACAAAAACATAAACCCCTTCAAACAACCCGCCCCAAAACACTCGGTTTTAATCAAGCGAAGCATGGGGTCCAAGTTTATTGTGAAGCATCAGTAGTTTTTGTATCAAGAGCAGATATCTAAGAGGTTGCCATGCATTCAAGTGTGCTTTGACTAAGTTTACGAAAACTTTATTTAATAAAAAATACACATGGCAGAGAGGAACACGTGAACTAACAAAAAGCAAACGATTCTAATTAATTCGGATATGTGGATAAACAACTCAATTCGTGTCATCATATTGATATGCGATATTAAATAACTGAGTGCAATTATAAATCCCTAATATCCATTTCCCGCAGTGTCCAATTATGGCAAACTCAGTAAATAGCTGACTGCAATGATAATTTCCGCATATCCGTTTTTCCACATAGTCAGCTATATCCAATGACATCAACTCCATATTGAGTAGTTGACTCAATGATAATAATTATTTCCTAAATATTCTTTTCAAGATATTATTTTGATTGTGAATTAATACGTCAATAAATATCGGATCATAATTCATCGGACATGTCATTCGAATATAAATTCCCGGTCTGTTAGTATCTCGTTCTCTGTATCGCTGCGCACAATATCTCATTCTACCGAGACTCGGACCTCGGAACAGTATCATAAGTATTGCAACATAACTACATTACTGTAACATACTCTTGTACCGACTGTTTACGTTACAAATAAAACTCGCCTTTCCATCCATCGCAGCAACCATCAAATCTTGACTTCTTCATCCACAACACCATGACTTCCACATGGACATATGCACATGGACATGCACTATGTAAAGAGATCTTCACGTCCACAATAAGATGCTGTAAAATTTTTAAACGCAAAAAATGACCTTTGTGGCCCGATAGGTTCAACAGCTGGTTGGTCGAACTTGAACATTTCTTCCCTTTACATGAGTACATTCTCGGACATTCCTAAGGGATGTGGTTAGTATAGGTACTGTAGTTCTTCGCCACATGAACATGTTGGTCGGGTGACACGTTCAATCACAAAGAGCTTGGTAGTGAATTTCACATGGCCAGTCAAAAAGTGACTGTTATAATAGTGGTCAAGAGTCAAACAGGTTGTCTCCAATCGGCATTGAAAATATCGTTTTAAAATAAGTCCGATCCTATGAAGATGTTTTGTTTATTACGAGAAAAGGATGTTAGACAGCTGCTCAGCTTATTAGATCTAAACACATATTAAAAAACGACATGTGATTTTTCCAGATCCAGGATTTTTACCACTAGTCCATCGCGGGGATATTTAGTTGTAAAAAAAGAATATCATTTTTACTAAAAATTACCAGACGAGTAATTTCTATTGCACCAAAAATCAAAAATAATGGGAGTGAAACTTTCGTTTCCGAAATGAATAAAAAAATATTAAATGTGATGGGGAAAATACCGCAAATGCTTTTACGAAATCCCAGGTGAGAAGCACGATGTATATTTTTCACCAGGCATTTTCAAAGCTATAATGTAGGAGCCTCTCATTAAGAAATTATTTTTCAGAAAAACGTGTATTATGCATAACATGAAATGCACATTACATCAGTTAATAGTCTCTTAGAGGCCATCCATAGACTGAAACCGTATGCGGTTTAGATCCGTGTGCCATACTAACCTTATGATTTCTGTTCATGAAAATATATTATTTTCGTTTCAAGTTTGTAAATGTAAGTGTATGCTATAAACGGATACGATCAGATGCTTATAATATATTTTGGGATTATAAAGATAGCTTGTAAGTGCGATAACTTTCACTGACAAAATACCAATGAATGTTCTTTGTACCATGTCCGATCCTAAAAATATTATATAGGCCTCCACAGGGTGGAGGTTTGTATTAACAGATCTTTGTTTTTACGAGAAATAAAATTGATGTTAGACATCTAGGTACCACCCTATTAGGTCCATACTCTGACTCCAAACAATGTGTGTATTTGCCAGACATTCGATTCGAACCTGAGACCCAGGACATTATACCATTTTTTTTTACAAAATATATATTAAAATTAGTATTATATAAATATGACAACTTCATGAACACTTCTTCGTGAACATGAACACTTCTTCACGTGAAAATTTGAAAACTATTTGACGTACAAGTGTAGACAGTTCACACGGTGGGTAATACCTATACTTTCAACCTAAAGCAAGCGCAAAACTACTCTTGTGTTAAAATCAGAATTAAATAGTTGAAGTGAAGTGGAAAATGAAGTGATCAATAATAATGTAGACATAGCTTATGAGAGTTATTTCTTTGCGGTCTCGTGACTGAATTCTTTGACATCGCCTGGATCGTAGAATAACTTGTCGAAAATGAAATAAGAAAATATTTTTAGCTTCCAATATTTCCACGTGTTCTTATTATTTGTTTTCCATTTCGCCACGTCCGACGAGACCTTTGTCTTGCTACATACATTCCTGTTTTCCTTCACATTCTGTAGGATCTAAAAATAATAACGAGTATCGAAAGGAAAGAGGTCGGCGGTTGGATAGTGATAGTAGTAATGTTATTTTGATAGGACAGTGGTATTAAATACATAATGTGTATTATATTATATAATATATATTATGTAATACAAATAATGTTGTAGTAAGTATATAATTATTATAGACATGGTTGTTTGATTATTTGTTAAATATGAGTCGCCTAGAGCAGTGGTCGGCAAACCGCGGCTCGCGAACCACGTGCGGCTTTTTGGCCCATTGAGTGCGGCTCTGCCACAAATGACCACGTGCGGGTGCGCAGGTATACCACGAAAGTACCTACTACTTACCTGTATTGTTCCATACAGCTACATATCCTACAGGTATTTTTGTCATATAAAAAGTAATTGAAGACTCGATATCATCAGTAGAAAAAACTGGCGTTTGCTGTTCTTTCCCTTTTCGGTTCTACATATTATTCACGCAAACAATCTTTTTCAAGCATGGACCTTATCAAGAGTTAATTGAGGAGTCGTTTTATTGATCAGAACCTGGAACCGTGCCTAAAATTAAAAACAACAATATACAAACCTGACTTACCATAACTTTACTTACTATAACTAGGAAATGCAAGGCCATTTTTCACATTAAGTGTTTGTTAATCATTTTCATGATTTAATTTTATGGATACCTTACTTACAATTTATTTTTTATCATTAAATAAGTAATTAAGATCATTACTGAGTATGATATCAAGCTCTATTCAGTGTACCTATAGTTTAATTAAGACTTAAAACTTTAAGTTAAGTTAATAAACAGTGTACCTACCTACCTATCGTCACTGTTCTGGCAGAAGACACTAATTCGATAAAATGACATTGAGTTAGTACCAAAATGTTCCTTATTTCAAAATTTTCCGTCTGGAAACCTTCTTAATAAATAAACAGTCTTTATTTTAAAGTCATCTTTTTTACGATTACTTAATAAACTCACATGATAGACCATTATTTCAAACTTTTTAACAACTTCAAAGTCAAATTACTCAAAACTAGTATTCTGCAGTTAGTGTGTTCTGACAGAACAGAGACGCTATATAGTTTAAGTTTAAGAAATTTGGCTCTCAAAAGAAATCTCAATCGTTGTGCTGTTGATATTTGGCTCCGGTGACTAATGAGTTTGCCGACCACTGGCCTAGAGTCATGACTCATATTATGCAATTTTGTCATTTTTTAAAGAGCAAATAAATTAAGTAATTCTCACCCTTGTATTTCATCTCAATCGTTGATCATCAACCATCGATCTCCGAGTCTGTACCGTATCATCAAGCGCACAACTGAAAATCTCCCACGCCGTCTGCGGCCGTTCCCACGCATTACCAGCGTCGTGACGTCACCGCTCGAGGAATGCGGCAGGACGTTTAGGGAATATAACTTGCCCCGTCGGCGCCCGGCTTTCAGAAAAGGTTTCTATCACAATATGTAAGTTTTATATTAGAGCCTCTGAAGGAAACAATAATAGGAACATACTAGTATTATAAGATGTTGTGAATGGATGGCTGTAATATTTTCTTTTTTTTTTATTTGATTATTTATTTATAAAATCGACACGTCAATCGGTTTATTGACATAGGGTACCATTTACGACGATTCTTTTTGTTTTTTAAAATATCTAAATTAAAATTTGTATTTTATTAGTTTACCATATCTAGTGTTGCTGACTCTCGATTTATCGGGGTCGATGTGAAAATCTATCAAAGGACAATTTATGCCTACCTACAAAATACCTACATAATATAGGCACTACATATATATACGGGTTACTCATGGATGTGCGGCTGGTCAATGCACTATGCCTAGAGATTTAGACATATTTAGCGATGTATGTATTCTATTTTTGAAATTCTATTTTATTGTCTAATTTGTATTTTTTTTCAATTATCGTTGTTTTTTTATTTTATCTCTTTTCTATAAAATATTTTTTTGCATTGTTTTTTTTTCTCTACCTTGTTTTTCTCTAGTTGGTTTACTTGTACTTTTTATTCTAAATGTCATGTTGTGAACGTCTTGATTTAATAATTTATAATGTGCTCAGCGTGTCTTTTTTAAATAAATAAATATCTAATACCTACAAAACTATACATTATAATGAATTTATGTTTCCACTATGCAAGTATTCTACAACCAAAATGTCATAGCTACCATTCCATGGCGCTGTATGCAGTGTAAGGGTGGTAAACGAGATTCAGAAGTATAGATATTTATGTGAAAGTACACAGATATTTGTAGTTCTACAGATCGCCGCTAAGGTGCCCGCAGCCATGATAATGTAATGGAAAAAACTATTAATTAATATGTACGTTGTTTGGTTTTATTTATATCGTAGAGAGATCCAAACCAGTCACTACCAAGGGCCTCAACGCAATTCAAGCTGTCACTGGTTAATATGTGAAAGAGTAAGGTACCACGTGACGTTTCGTGTCCGGAAAATTCCGCGTATATAATTCACCATCTCACAATTATTAACGGTAAGCTGCTGTGTCGAAATATACGAGCGTGTAGTATTAAGATCAAATTAATTCATATCTATTAGCGTTATTATCATATATTTGTTAACAATCAATATCAAACTAATGTTTTTATTGAAGCTAATAACATTGGAACATTTTGCCTGCAAACAAGCGTCGCATCTAATTGGTTTTGTAACATACGTACAGCTTACTTCATGGTGAACTGTGATACGGTGAACTCCATACCTGCGTAAAATTTACACGTAACCGTGATATTTACGAGATAACAAGATTCGAATCTGCAATCTGGTGATCAGAAGCGGTGAGCGTAATCCTTTCGTCTACCTTGTGTGGGAATAATAATACGAGTATGATCAGACGATAATAGTCCTTATATCTTGAGAGCACGAAACACTCTAAGAATATAATAAAAAGAATGTAGTTAATATGTGACAACAATTAAAATTCCTCTCACGCTATGTGAAGCGAGCCCTTTGCACCGACGTCGCACGTACGTCAGCGTCACTAAAAAGTACACATTTTGTACTAACATCAGGGATGGCGCCATGAGATCACGCCAGAGGAAGGTACCTACGTTCTGAGAAAATGAGTACCCACCTCTAAGGTACATTCAACTATGCGTGTGAGTACTGAGTTCCACGTTACTTCATACCTTTGCTAAGTACTCACGGCTTAGTCTTACCTGAAAATCTCATTGCACAGGGTGGTCAATAGAAATATATTATCAATAAAAAGTAATTTTTTACATCATTTTTGAGTGTCAAGATTTTTATTCTGCAAAACAACATTCTTTCGCTGGTGTATGCTTTGCTTAGGAAAGTAAATTGCAATTGTTAATCTATGATTGCAATTAAATTATTAATAATTACAAGATAAAAAGAACTTTTTATATACAACGTTTTTAATTTTTTTGTTGAACCATATAAAATTGACTTAACGTATATATTAATAATTTAGTTGCTAGGACCCCAGACCCCTAGCACCCAATAATGGTGTGGAAATAACTTTTCATACAAAACAGAATTAACTGAAAATGAATTCAATTCTACTTAAAGATGGCTAAACGTATTAACAGAATGCATTGGCATCGTGTTCTGATATATTCTTAAAGTTTCAAATGTCTTGCTAGTTGGGAAGTTAGTAAAAAATCGATTGCAAGATTTGTACTGGACAAACAACCAGCGGACAAACAAGAATACGAGCTAATAAAAACGTTGTAAAAAATGTATAGTAGATATGCTCAAAATACTATTATTTTTTGCCGAAATACTATATAATTTCTTGGACCGCGCACTATAATTCGGTGACAAAAATATGGCAACACTGCCGCCCGCTATCTTCTTATAAATAATATGTATTTAATTCGATAAGTTCCTTACACTACGTCTTACGTGAGCGACGTCGGCAAAGTGACGAGCGGCGCGCGCAACGCAAATGTATAAACGTACAACCAAAAAGAGACTGTTTACGAACATTTTCACACACGGTTATACGTTTGAGTTGCGCGTGCCGCTCAACGCTTCGCCGACTTCGCACACGTAAAATTCCCCGTTAGAAGGTGACAAAACGATTTTTGGGAAATATAAAGTTCGGAATTATAGAGTCGGAGCGTACTATACTATCATAACGATTTATTGCACCGATCGGTTATTAGCCATTCATGCAATTACTATTCAAATGGGGGAATAATTAAATTTATTAATATAAGAAAGGGAATGGTTTGCTAAGCAATTGGTCATCATCTAAATCCAAATTCATTTTTTAATAATTAGTATATTATGATAGTATTTAAACGCTGATGTCTCTTTGTGTCTAATTTACATGAGTCATATGTACGTTACTGCGTTCGATATTGTGGCCAAAGAGGTAGTGTACAAAGTGAATAATTCATATCTATTGATTTTGCAACGCAAATTACTCACGATGTCAGGTGTTTTGTCAACCCCTACAAGTACATTCACCCTTCTCAAAGCACCCACTTAAAACTACCCCCTAAAAATGCACAGGTATAAAACTGTTTTTATGGCTTGTCCCCACTTAAAATGACGGAGTGGGTGAACCAATAAAAATACGCGAACGACACATTCGCGTGTCAGTTTCTTTTGTTGAAGTGGTTTTCAACACGTCGAGCATTATGTTGTTCAATAAACGTAAGTAAATTTTTAATTAAGGGGGGACATGCTCGTCGAAGGTCAAAATTGAGTTTTTATTGTATATTCAAACCATGATCCTGGACACTCCTTAAACGTTGTAGATGATTTATTTATATAATTTTGAAGCCTTATTATCCTTTATAGTTATTTTAAACATTTGATGACTGCATGAAGTATTTTTGTTACATAAAATAGTATTCTTTTAAACCTCTCGCTCTAATGTTTTAGAATATAGTCATATTTCGGTACATAACTGTGCAGTGGTGTTAAGATTTTTTACATTTATTAATTTTTAAACGCATTTATAAAACCATTAGCATAATTTATTACGAGATAATTTTTGTAAAATATTCACGATAAAAAATTATATTGATAATCTCTGTGATCCCAAATTTGACAAGAATTAGGCATTTTATTATTCAAAAAATCGGCAAGATTAACACATTTCAAGATGATTCTAAAGATATTTATTATAAGCTATGTCTTTGACCATTCAAGTGTGATAAACATCTTATGAATAATGATTGCTTTATAATAATTATTGACCTAAGAATAAGGTAGTGTTTTTTTGAAATACGCCATTTCTTTTGTCATTCCCCAGTGGTTAAGCTACAACATACGGCCGTAGCCATAAATTGACAAACTATAATTGAAGTAGGGAGTAAAATGATATTAACGCGCGTGTTTGAACATGTACCGTTTAAAAAAAAATAAAAAAAAATTCGGTTAGGTACATGTTCAAACACGCGCGTTAACATAATTTTACTCCCTACTTTAATTATAGTTTGTCATTTTATGGCTACGGCCGTATAATGTAGCTTAACCACTAGGGAATGACAAAAGAAATGGCGTATTTCAAAAAAACACTACCTTATTCTTAGGTCAATAATTATTATAAAGCAATCATTATTCATAAGATTTTTATCACACTTGAATTGTCAAAGACATAGCTTATAATAAATATCTTTAGAATCATCTTCAAATGTGTTAATCTTGCCGATTTTTTGAATAATAAAATGCCTAATTCTTGTCAAATTTGGGATCACAGAGATTATCAAAATAATTTTTTATCGTGAATATTTTACAAAAATTATCTCGTAATAAATTATACTAATGGTTTTATAAATGCGTTTAAAAATTAATAAATGTAAAAAATCTTAACACCACTGCACAGTTCTGTACCGAAATATGACTATATTCTAAAACATTAGAGCGAGAGGTTTAAAAGAATACTATTTTATGTAACAAAAATACTTTATGCAGTCATCAAATGTTTAAAATAACTATAAAGGATAATAAGGCTTCAAAATTATATAAATAGATTATCTACAACGTTTAAGGAGTGTCCAGGATCATGGTTTGAAAATACAATAAAAACTCAATTTTGACCTGCGACGAGCATGTCCCCCCTTAAGATATATTCGTATTACGTATAAGTACATCATTTTAGTATCGTCTAAACATGGCCTAAACTAAAATTTCACACCATTTCGTCTATATACTGTCAATGGTAGGAAGTCGCTAACATTACATTTTTTTTAAATATGAAATAATATTGCCACTTCTAACGGTCCATATTATATTAAAATAATACCACCTACTTGCAAAGGTGATCGATATTGTTTGAAGTATATGACATTCTTTGGTTTAACGATTAAAACTATCATTTCAAGAGATTCGAAATTTCTATATAATATTACTAAGTACCTATATATTTCATCAAATAATATAATTTTTATATAGCTCTCTGTTTACCCTCCTTATCACTGACAACCAGCGGTAATTTTTGTTGACGCACTTGATTCGGGGCAAAAAGTAAAAAGGGGCCTCGAAACAGTTCAAACCAGTCAATTCACCAATATCTTAAAAATATACATATTATTTTACACAAATTGACTACAAAATATTCTTCTTCTTCTTCGACCATGTCCGATCCTAATAGGATCATATGGGCCTCCACAGAGTAGAGGTTTGTATTAACAGATTTTGTTTTTTACGAGAAATGGATGTCAGCCGCTTGCTCAACCTAATAGATCCATACCCTGACTCACACACAAATTGAAAAACAATATGTGTACTTGCCAGACCCAGGATTCATACCTGAGACCCACGGCATGATAGTCCAACGATGCATAACAAAATCCATGCAACTAGCATCAAAGTGACTTATAACATTAGCACTCAAAACAAATACGTAGGTCCTTAAATACAAAAATTAACTCTAAGTACTTACTATTATTATTTGTCATCTACAATAATAATTATTTTTAGTTACAGGATGTGATTCTAGTAAAGTGGATACATCGATTTTTTATTAGGTACGTTGGTACCTAGTTGGAATTTATGGTTTGGGCCTCAAAATCAGTCAGTGCCTCGGGCCTTCAACTTCCTAAGCCCACCATTGTTGACGACACTTATATTATTATATAATCACAAATCACAAATGTAAAATATAAAATATTTCCAAGTTCCGAATGTTATTTTTTACAACGTTTTTATTAGCTCGTATTCTTGTTTGGCCGGTGGTTGTTTGTCCAGTACAAATCTTGCAATCGATTTTTAACTAACTTCCTGTCTAGCTAGACATTTGAAACTTTTAGAATACATTATCAGAACACGATGCCAATGCATTATTTTAATACTTTTAACCATCTGTTAACAGAATTGAATTCATTTTCAGTTAATTCTGTTTTGTATGGAAAGTTCTTTCAGAAAATCCGTAAAAAGTACAAGACTATTATTGGTTGTTAAGGGGGTGGTCCTAGCAACTAAATTATTAATATATACGTGCGTTACTATGGAAATCAAAATGAAATGTCAAAATGACATTTCAGTATTCTATATTTGTTTGTTTGTTTGTTTTTTTATTTACTTCATATCAAGTACAAGTTTGAGCATATTGAGCACAATAATTCAACAGAAAATTTAAAAACGTTGTAAGTATATAAAAAGTTCTTTTTATCTTGTAATTAAGTATTTATTATTGACTTACAATACGACGTGAATCTTGGCCGCCACATTCAGAGGTTTCTTGGGTGATTTTATACTTGAAATAAATATTAACCATTTGCTAAACCTATAAGGTCCAGTGGGTCTATTCTATACTTATCGAACACTAAAGTAATAAATAGTATCAAACTTAGGGTAGGTTTGTATCAAAATATTAGCACTTATTGTAACAATTACACGAAGCTGGTTTTTATTGTTGCAATAAGTGCGATATTTTAACAGCAGCAAGATAGGTGATGTTAAAATATAGCACTTATTGCAACAATAAAAACCAGCTTCGTGTAATTGTTACAATAGGTGCTAATATTTTGATACAAACCTACCCTAAGTTTGATAATATTTATCACTTTATCACTTTAGCGGTCGATAAGTATAGAATAGACCCACAGATGTATATTAAAAAATAACATTTAAATTTGCTAGACCGATGATTTTACAAGTGAACACATTATCAACGTTTGCACCATTAGGTATGTGATAAATAAAAAAAATATAGAAAACTTGTGTAAATTAAAATCATTTATATCATTAATAGTAATTTTCCATGATGTATATTATAATTTAATAACCAGTCATATCAATAATACACTTTTATTTGGTATAAATTAATAGTTAATGGATAATAATTATAATAGAGAAGTTTTAGAATCAGTTATTAACCCTATTTTCATAAGGGTGTGTGCCTCACTTCCGCATTATTTTTCCATGTGGATTTTGACAGATAATTACATGCAAAACATTATAGATAAAAAATACATATTATGTACTTACTTAAGTTTATATTTATGTCTAATAATGATGATGTATAAAATATGTAACTAAATAACTATATAACAGATAAGAATAGTTAAGTAGGTAAGTATGTTATATTTTTGTTTCGACCATGTCCGATCCTAATAGGATCATATGGGCCTCCACAGAGTAGAGGTTTGTATTAACAGATTTTGTTTTTTACGAGAAATGGATGTCAGACACTTGCTCAACCTATTAGGTCCATACCCTGACTCACACACGATTCACACGACACGCAGGATTCGAACCTGGGTCCGACGATGCTATAGGCCGACGCTTAAGCCGCGCGGCCACCGTGGGCGTTTATTTTTTTTAGTATTACAATAAAATTAATTGATGTTTCTAACACTTTAAAAGTTTGAATAATATAACCTAACAATGTCAACTTATTACAAAAACAATTAATAATATAATCGGGAGTATCCCGTGGCACAAACAGCGATGTGACATGTAGTAGTTGTTTGGGTCTGTGAATGTCTAAAAAATAACTGTTGAAAGCTTGGATTACCACACACTAAAGTGGACCTAATGAGTTTAATTTAAAAATTACTCTTAGGAGAAGATGAAAGTACAGAAAGAAAAGAAAAAAAAGAATCGTCCCAATTATTATAAGATGCGATCCTCTTGATCACCGTATGACGCAATACATTATACGATTCAATATTATGTGTATGACCACAGAACAGATAATAAATAGAATACCGATAGGCTATAATTCAATACGCCGCATCTTGATGCAGGGTTTTGAATGTGTGTGTCCTACACGCATTATGCACGTGCAATAGTGTGTGTAATACACCAACATTAAATGAGCGTAAACGCGTAAACCGAGAGCAGTTTTCAGTATTCGACGTAAAACGTATTCTTGATACGTGTGTAACTTTAACCCGGATTCTTCCTTACTCGAGTCGGTTACCTGCTTCGCCTTACCCGTTATGTATTTCAGTTCCCATTATTTCTGAGTTCCCTGTTGATGACTTATGAGTAACCTGGTGAAAGCAAATTCGTAAAAAAAGATAGGTTTTATTTAGCTTAACTACATTTAAAAGACTAACTGTTGGTTATTTATCACGTTTCCTATAGTTACAATTCGTGGTTTCAGTGGTCGAGGCTGAACCGCCTTAACCCTGATAGTTGATGCTACAAGAATGATCTACGCCCTGCGCTACGAGGTTAGGCCATGATAGGGTGGAAGAATTAGTAAGTAAAATACTAATGTCATATACCTACCTGCTTCAACAGTAAATATCTATTATCTATTACTATTAGCATGGTAGGTACGCTCAAATTTAATGTAATTAATTACTGTGACCAATCCAATGTTGTAATAATTAAAACAAATAACTAATTGAATATTGAATGTCAATTTTAATGACAGAGCTTAAATAAATTGACATTTGCGTATTATTTGTTGTGAAATTTTCGAAGCATTCATTAAAAATACGTAAAATGTCAAATTCGCATGACAGCCACCGGTAAAAAAACTTCCAATTAAAACGTCGCATGCGTTGTCATGCAGGTGCTATTAAAATGTGTGCAGTTTTAGTGTACTCCAGCGTAGATGATTGATTTTTATCTATCAATGATATTTTGTTATATCTGTAGGCATATGATAAGTAAATACGGAGATTAAACATTAACTCAAGAAAATTAGGATGTCGTGATATGTAAATAATAATATTATTATGTAGGTATTTAACTTGTGTATTTAAATCATTATAGGAATTTTATCGGGGAAAACATTAGAATACGCAAATCACATATCATTAGAATGAATAAAATTATCTCGGGGAAAAAATTAAAAATGCATAAAACCTAGATTCTATCGACAGACAATTGAATTTAATATAAATTGGTTGTATAATTAGGTATAACTGTTTAAAACCTGTATTGAACATTATAAATAGAAAATTATTAGCAACCCACATTGATTACAATACATTTTATAATGCTTAACAGACTTTAATTGAAGTTGCCTAAATCTTCCAAAAATTAGGCCAAGAATAATGATATATAAAAGTATATAAGATTTATACGTTTACCTAAATCATCGCTAAAATCTCAACTTGCTTATAATACAATTAAAGTATCTATATCAGCGGTCGGCAACCCAAATGTATTGGCGTGCTACAAAACAGGTAATTCAAAGTACTGGACACACGGCGTGCCACTGAAATAAAAATAGTAAATCTATTGTAAGAAAATTTTATTTGACTATAATAATACACGGTACATAAAAACATCATAAAATTACAATATTTAAACATATGGAAGCTAACACCTCCATATTTGGTTCATTGTTTGAAGCATTTAATTTTTTGCACATTTTCAAATTTTCTTCAGTTTAACGATTTCGATACGTGTTTAAAATATATTTCATAATTGAGAATGTTTGCTCACACTAGTACGTTGTACCGAAAACACTTGAAGAGCGAATGCGACTTTTTTCATACAATGAAATCTGTCTGGGAGTTCATTTCACCGAAAATGTTAATAAATCGTCATTTTCGAGGCGTGCCATCTAGTGGCAAACGTGGCATAGGTTGCCGAGCGCTGATCTATATGTCATATCAGAATATTTGGATTTGAATCCATTATAAGCAAATATATTTTATTTTTATGTGTCATTTTGTAACGTTATAACTTAAAAAGTAGTACATAAACATCGATGAAACTTTTACAGCTTATAGAATACATTCTTAGTAATAATCGATTGTGACATCCAAAAATATTGCAAAGTTACAAAATAAAACTTCTTGAAATTCGGGAATAGAAACAACTCGTCATGAATAGCTAAATTGCTTGCGTAGTAACGGTGGAGTGGAGGGATGAGTATTGTGCCTCCGTCCAACCGTTGTTAATCGTGTGGGCTTAGTCGGAACTAATTATAAAACTGAATCACAATTGGTCAATGACATTATTAATGGATAACGCACTCAATACAGTAGCAAGTAAATTCGCGCATAGCGACATTCGCACTTGTATAGGTAGACATCACGCAATTTCCATTATGCGATATCACGCATCGGGACTTTATAGCAATATCACCTTTATTGCAATGGCGTTAGAATAGTGTTTCTAGTGTCAATGTTCATTTGAGCGAACCCGTTCGAACCGAACCATTCGGCAGACCCGACAAAAAGCATCTGGAATTTATAGCAATATCACTTTTATTGTAATGGCGTTAGAACAGATTATGCCATACGGCAGACCCGACAAAAAAGTGAGTGTCATTTTTTTTCCAGATGCTTCGTCCATATTATGTTATGGTGTAGGAGCGCGTGACTGGATCCAACCATTATCTAGTTAAAATGTAAGCACTTTATTTCTCCATCCAATATTAACGTTCGTACATGTTCATGTAGATACATGTCATGTTCATGTACACATTTTTATCGCAAAAACATAAACTGTATTTTAAATAAATCTCAATACATCACTCATCTTCTGGACACATATCTATTTATAATAGAACCATATGAAACAAAATGTGCAATGGAAAATAATGGGCTAGGTGATATTATGTTCATAACAAACACACAATATAGAGTGAGGGACATAGTATAATAATATTTTTCCACACTGTAATCATTGTACGGGGCCATTCACATGATATTTATATTTGATTATTGTGTCACAATAAAATACCGTGAAAATTATTAAAAATAAATATTAGAATTTTTTACTATCATTTGCTATTAACAATAAAGAATCTGGCAAGCCTTGAAAAGTGACAGATAAAAATTCTCGAATATTGCAACTCAAATTAGGTTATGTTGGTTTGCAATCAAACGTAACATCTTACTTTTAATAATTAATACTTACTATCGACTGAGAGTATTTCACCAGTGGTGGGCTTAGAGACTCCGAGACACTGACAGAATTTGAAGCCCCAGAAAAAAAAACCGTTAATTCTAACTACCAACGTATCTAGTAAACATACATAATTTTAACACTTTTGAGAAAATACATTTCTTCTCATTAAAGTTTGATTTGTACTAAAACGCGTGTTTTCGAGTACATATATACCTACTGTTTTCAACAGCATATATCTCATTAATGGTCAGAGATAGAAAAAAAACGTATGATATAAAAAAATTAGGAAATATAATAAGCTTTAAATTGTACATAACAATATTTTTGTTACGACCGACCGTTTTTTAGATATAAGCGAAAAACCAGAACAAAATTTTGCGGGTTTTTTGCCCGCCAAAAGTTGTGCCGAAGTCATCCGAATTGGCAAACTCGTTTTTTTCTTACTCATTATCATCTATACAAGTAGGGAAAAAAATCTTCTACCCCACCTTTTGCAACCATAACTTATTTTTCGGTCTAATTTGACTGGACTATATAGCTATCTCTCAAATAGAACGAAATAGTACCTACCATAAAATGACAACATCGCGTCTCACTCGCTTGCTTTTCCCTCCACCACCCGCCTCGTCTCTGTGGCGTAACGAACGTCAAAATTTGTGCCGAAAGTGTCCCAGTAGTAACTTCCCAATTTGGTTGGCATGCACTAGAGTGTGCGTGATCCCTACTTCGATATAAATTCCATCTCAAATTTATTCTCGATGAAAAAAGACCTTCTCCCTCGCCGTAAAATGCCGCAAACTTTTTAAAAGCTGAGAAATTTTCCCTCATATATACCAAGTCGCAATGGCCGAACGGTCCATCTGAGGGTCATATGGGGGTACTCTCGCTCACTCTTAAAGAATGAATTGGGGAGACAGTCAGCACTTTTACGTGGAAACAGTAAAGTTATTGTCAAGATAGTTTAAAATACCCACTATTGCTGCCAGTAAATCCAAGCACGTGTACAGACGCTATAAGACATAATGAAATTATTTACAGTGCGCTTGTTGACTCACACGATTTTGATATAAAACACTATAAAAATCCGTTAGTTAGAAGATAGTGAATAATAATATGTAAGTTTGTTGTTTTTTACTGATGCTTCAGTGAATAAAATTGCTCTTTCTGGCGAAGAATGCCGATAATTACATGGCCTGAGTGGCAGAAGAGATGCGAGGCACGTACGAAGAATGGCCAGGGATATGTGACAGAGTCGCTTTTAGGACCGGGCAGAAATATACATTGGCACAAGGCGTTTTGTTTTTTGAGCTAAATAATAACACCGTAGTAAAACACACATATTATTATTAAATTAAAAATAATATGAGAATAAGATATCCACTGACTTACGGCATCGCGCTTTCTAGGTGTAATTATAAATATAAGTAATTAAACTCTTCTAAGGTATTACTTACACGACTGAGGATGCGCATGTGTGTAATTTAAAAAGACTTTTGAAAACATTATTTTCAATTTATAACAAATGAAGAAAATAATTTAATAAACATACGGTTGCTGTCATTCGTATTACGCAATTAAAATATAATATAATATATGTATAATATAATATTTTGTAAGCCATGAAAAGTTTTATTGGGTGGCATTGGACATTCTAGCCACTTGGATGATTTCTTCTGACATTTTCCGTGGTACTTTAAGGCAAACTTTTTCTCTTATTTAAAATGAATATCGTTCCCCAATTGTATGTGATTTCAATAATCAACAAGAATTTGGATATTTCCGGTCTCCTAGGTCAAGTAACGAGGTAGAATAAAGTATCTCCAGCTTTCTAAAGCAAGTAAGTTACGGATAATTCTATCTATTCATGCCAATGCAAAATCTAAAACTTCACGATATTTTGATTTAAATTAATAGAATATTGTAATTCAATGGTGTAATGGAATACTGAAGATCAAATCTAAAAACAACCCCATTCCAAGTTAAAACTTAACACAAATAGGTACTAAATTCTAATTGATTTAATTATTGTACTATTTATTCCATTTGTGTCGTCTTTGCTACCCAAGTTTTGCATTTCGGCATCTTCTGCTACTTTGCGCACTCGGCAATGGTAAATGCACACTGACAACAAATACAGTTAATTCCCGCTTATATAAAAATGAATACAATAAAGTTAAGATACTTATTACCCACTAAGTAAGTAAATGATCAAGTATAAAAACATATTATGTTGAATATTAAATGTGTTAATGTCATTAAATTCTCATCAGGTACTCGAAATCATGGAATAATACAAAAATATAAATCAATTAGAAATTAAACTTAAATTCCACTAAGTCGATAGTATTAATTAATATATTGGAACATATCAAATTTATATCATGTGTACAATAACGATCAATTATCAACGAATCGTATTTGTTGTGTTAATAAATGATATATAATTAATGAGAATATTTAATTACAAATTAATAGTATTGGCATTATTATTCCTAACTACAATTCTGCAATACACTGATTGCCGGCGTGTGCAATCAGCATTGCATATTATTATTATCAGCACTGTGGCTAGTTGATTATTAAATTTCATACGTCTGCGAACGCATGCTGAAATAAATATTTTTACAAACTATTCATACAAACCATGTGGAACGTGCCACAGTGGAAAAAATTAGTACCTAAGCATCTTACAACTAATTGTAACAAGAAACGCGTAAGTGAGATATGCAAACAAGACATTATTTTAATATTCTACTACCGAAAATTTGATTATATTCCATGTGACGATTTATGAATAATAATTCTTAATAATACCTACGTTCCTTGAGTGTGGGGTATACATATGAAGGAACGCGCCAAGCGGAAGTGTTGGAGGTGCGTCAACACCCGGGCAGAAAGTTTCAGGAGGCGGCAAAATTTTCAGAAAAATACATTTAATAACAGTAGAAATATGTCACATTCGATTACATAATCTGTATCTTTAGTTAGAATACTTATTTGAAGTAACGTCTCTGCATAAATGTAATTCCTTATACTGTAAAGAGTCATAGAGTTATAAAATTTGAAAGGGAATTTTTCTCTCTAATTTGTTTCCAGGATAGCAAAACTAATAAGTACTTTTTTCTAGATGAAAATACAATAGGTATACTGAGATTGATATTTCAACCTTTTTTATTTATTATTCTTTGGGAGCGGCAATTTTCGGTAGGTACCCAAGTGGCAACCACCCTTAGCACGGCTCTGCACAACTGGACAGTTGCCATCTGGGCATAAGAGGACTGGACGAAGAAATGAAGAAATTTAAGGCGTTCTATGCGTATACTGCCCCCATAAGCAAAAACACAGCTAATGGGAAAAAATGAGAAATTAAAGTAAGTATGAGGTGACATACTAGATAAAATTCTGAACATAATTGCATAAAATAATAATCTGGAAATCATTTATTTTAATATAGAAATCATCATAATGTGTTCACTACTTTTGCAAAAATGTTAGGCTTTTCGATGCAACAAAACAGTAAATAATGATTCATAAGCAAAAACACAGCACATCTATCGATTTGCTGTGTTTTTTGCTTAAAAACGCTGGCTTACTGTTTTTTTTGCTTATGATCCTAGAATTTTTACACAAACGTAATACCGCATGTAACTGGTAATAATGAGATAACCTCAAATTAATCATTCACTAACTTCATATCGCCCTACATTTTTAATGATATTTTAATACTCAAATGTGATTAGGTTCTAAATTGGATTAGGAATTGTGAAAAAAAGATTCTCAACTTTATTTTGGAGAGTATGCAATTGGATAAACTTGATCAAAATGCTGCAAAATCCAATGAAATTATAATGGCAAGTAAAATGCTAATGACCAGTTAATTACATTTTAATTACCACATTTAAATATCATGTTAATTATATCTAATGGCCAACTACTGAAAACGCGCCAGCCCATTGTTAGCACTAAATGAGTTATTAATTTTAATCTTAATCTATCATAAAACACATTTCCAACTATCTAGTTTTATTAAATTAATGATATGTGTACTTACGTCTCTGAACATTTGATATTTAAAAATAATGCAAACGGAAATTCTTCAATATTCCCTTTTTCCAATGCGAGCCGCATAACTGCTTCTACGTTTACATCTGTCAACTAGCTTCGATATTTGTTTTTTATGAAGTGCATTACACTGAATAATCTTTCACAGTATACAGTAGTAGGAAAAATTGGCAATATTAACTCATTTAGTGCTGACACTGCGTTTGGCGCGACTAGCCATTAGATATAGTTAACATGATATTTAAATGTGGTAATTAAATATTAATTAACAGGTCAGCAGTTTATGGATCATATATGGAAAAGAAGAAATGCATAATTCAAAAATAAGGAAGAGTAATGCCTACAAATAGGATGGCGTTTTGCGAGTCTTCCCACCAAAACTGACGGATTTTTGTATATTTAAAAATATATATTGTCATTCCAATATTATTTAATGAACAAAATACCATTACAAGTATTTAATTCTTCAAAAATATCCATTACAATTTAAATTATAAGTAAAAAAACATATTTACTGTTTTTTTCCTTATGAAACTGACATTATTCCATTCAAAATCATAAATAAAAAGACAATAGTGGAGTTTTATAATCAATATTTTTGTAATTTTGCAATTTTTATGTAATGAAAATATCAATTTTTAAATAATCTATTTTAAACCGAAACATTTATTAAAATTGATTAACTTTTAATGAAGCAGCAATGAAAAACATAATAACCTCTCTTTTCTCAAAATTGACTTTTTCCCATTAGCTGTGTTTTTGCTTATGGGGGCAGTATAGTAAGTACGTTTGCGTATATTAACGTAATCCAACCTTTTGGTTATAATATATTTGACCTCTTGAACACTCTTCTATTGACATGTTCAATACCTCCATTCAGGCACTCAGACATTACAGTAGGTAAATGATTTTTTTGTTGTGTACTAAACTTGTCTTTTGTTAATATAATATATATTATGTACCTACTTAATTATAATATTTTATTGTTATTTTTCTGTAATTTTATTCTTTACTGTTTTTTATGAGTTTATGTAGTTACATAATACATAATATTCCGTTCTTATTGATATTTAGACCTAATCATAGTCCATCTAAGATGCGAATGTCATTAAAAAATAATAAAAAAATCCTATATAATAATTGTGGCTAAATAATTCGTGACATCACTGGAATACAAGCAACGTAATTTGTTAGTTACAAGTCGCAATACAAAGATTTTTATATCATTTAAAGAAAAACTTGGAGTAGGCTAAATAAATGTTGCTATTGAATATTAGTATTTTACAGTTTAGCTTTAGATAACATCACGAGTTAAGCACAACACAAAAAAAAAACTCCAAAAACAGTTCTTCCAACTTTGCCTACAAATACCTACTTAATTCAAATACTATGTCCCCCACAAAGGGGGGGCTGACAGGGCTCTAGCTTGGGGGCCCGGCGTGGTGATTCGACCAGTTAAGTAAGATAACAGATTTGCTGTAATATTGAAAAAAAGTCATTCAAGTCAAAAAATTTAAGTGTTCAATTTTATTTTATAGTTATATTTAGTGTATTTCCTGACTAATGACATTGAAGTTAATCCCTCCAAACCAAAACCCGCCACGCACCACACCCGGTCTTAATCGAGCGTATCACGTGGCCCTACATTGGCGATGTGAAGCATCTAGTTCAGTTTTAGGCCGGGAATGCCCTAGGAGAAGATACCCATGGCTAAGGTTGCTAATGACAATGACTATTTTTCCAATATGATGAAGGTTTACAAGTTACTTAACTACAGCAAAAGGGGGTCGTGATCAGTGGTTTATAATATGATGCCAAGTGCCGACAACTGAATAATTCTAGATTTATTTAAAAATACAAAGTATTGCTAAAAATGGACGAAATACCACTAATTTCACCTCGCGGAACCTTGGGTTCCACAGAATACCAGTTGGGGAACACTACTGTAGAATATCACACTGCCCTTAAGCTTAGCGATAGGTAGGGGGGCCGCTTCAGGGTGTGGGGGCCATGTCAAATACACTATGCTATCAAAATCAAATAAATATGTGAAGCGCCTACTTTCAAAAGCCCCTAAAACGATTTTAGGTAGTTCTGAGAAAAATGAGAAAAACTATTTTAGGTCGTTTTAAAAAAAATGAGATAAAATCATAGGTATCTATTAAATCTGTGAACTTTATGTATCTATTTTTTAATTCGTTACATTCTAAGGAGTATTTTGGCTTTCCATTTTAGGGGTATTTGAAAAGCACACCCAACGATTTTAGCACGTTTTGAAATTTACCCTAATTTTTGATCATACGTATTGACGGTTTTTGACGTTTTTTAAAGGTCAATCTTTGGCCATCACATAGGTAACAAAAATATTCATTTAAATACATATCTAACACAAAAATTTTCAAAAACCGTTTTGGGGCTTTTGAAACTAGGCGCTTCAATTGTAATAATGTGATAATTACTAATAATAAAATGTCTAAATATATTGCCTAATTATAATTATCGTATAAATACTTCTAGTTATATCGAAGAGCTCAACGCGCGAAACAAGAAAACCTAATGATATATTAATTAAACCTCATTTGAAACAAACCAAATTATCACTACATTATGTTGTATAAAGATAATACCTAGATATTAATTATTATTAAATGACGCTAAGTGATTATTTTGCTACATTCCATACAATATGTAAGTAACTATTTTTTTCACAATTCAAATAATAATAATTGGTAGATAGTGATTATTGGTAAAGTAAAAAAATATTAAATAATTTAGTATGTAACACATACATTACATTATCAAACCCCACTATATAGTCCAGTGGCGAAGGTAGGCTGTTATGATCCGTCATATAGTGCATACTCAACTTTGTCAATAAACGTATTTGTTTTCATTCAACTAAGACTACAATGTAAAGATAGTGTTTGTTAGTTTTTAAAATTCAATTAAACCCTATGTTAGAACCCCGTATGGTCCCCATTTGGGGATATCTCTGTGTATCTGGAGAGGCCCGAGTCGGTATCAAATCCAACAAATAGTAAAGCGCTGATTACGAAAATAAATAATAAAAATAATAGAGCCGGCAATGCCGTAGCTTATGACGGTTGAAAAATATTTGCAACGTCGCCTTTTTGACAATGCTTCTGGTTGAAAGCGAAACACAAGATGGCGGACAGAACGCTGCAAACAGCCAAATCGCAAACAAATACATTTCGTCCTACGTAAAATAAATTATTAAAAATGTAACTATTATATAATATTAACTTAAATATACCTTGCCGTTTCCAAAACAATTCCGGTGTGTTATTTGTTCACCTCCAAGTCCTAAAATCCAGACGAAAAACCAGACAACAAAATAAAAGTGACAGCTTGCTATTCACTTTCGAAAATGAAGGGAAATGACACCTACCTAATCCAAGCCATAGTAGACTATAGTAAAAAAAATATTCGTTTACTTATAAAATATTTTTTGACCATCATCTACTATGGCTTGGATAAGGCAGGCCATAATTGAATTTTTAAAACTAACAAACACTATCTACCCATTGTAGTCATAGTGCAATGAAAATAAATACGTTTGACTGACAAAGTTTAATGTGTACTATGTATGTTGGATCATAACAGCCTACCTTAAGTACTATGTTTGTAAAAAAAACCTATCACTAATAATACAATCAACAGGCGTATACATCGTCAAACCCTAATAATAGATCATTAATAATAATCAATAAATACTACATTCAAGAGGTCTAAAATCGTCAATACTAGGAATTTAATGAAGTTAACTAATGAGATATATCAATAATAATATACTTACTTACTAATAATATTAAATAAGTTTTTCAAGTAAATTCCTAATAGAAGCATAAAACCAAAATGGTTAACCATTCGCCCAAATTATTGAGCTAGTTCTAGAAACAACATCAATTTTTTTCGAACCCGCGACTTTGTAGTTATACAAAGACGACCGCTCTACGACCAATGCTAACGTGGGTGCAATACTACAAATAAATTCCATTGATATTTTCAGAAGAAATACGTATTTAATAATAAAGATGTTATCTTCAATGAGACATAGGTACTATAATGATGTAAGTATCCATATACGCCTTCTGTTGCACTGAACATAAAACCATATTGCCGACAAAGCTTTCGCCTCATTAAAAAAATCAAAAAAGATGTCGGGAGATAGTGCCTTTTTACAATAATAAGTTTCTTCAAAATTATTTTCCAGAAGAGCTTTAATAATTTTATATTGCACCTGCGTTTTTGACGTTACGTGTTACAGAGTGAGTTTTTGTTTTTTTTTTTTTGGCTTACAAAAATGTTTATGACTTGTGCGGTTTGGCGAAGCGCCGTAATTTGTAAAGAATTTTTACCTGTTTTGATACAAAGTGGTCGGTAGGTGGGTTGATATTTCATCCCTTATAATGTAATCCGTGTACCTATAAGCAAAATATCTCCGTAACCATCAACATAAGCTTTTATTTAACGATGCAAACATTACACTTATTTAAAATGATATCAACTAATGAAAACTTAAAGAAGCTTGCATTCAAAATTAAAGCATTCCTTAATTAACTACGTATCTTAAATGTAGTTACTAGAATGATATGTAACTATTTGGGCTCTAAATGGGAGATTTTGACCAAAGAAACAACGCTGAAAAAAAATTGAAGATTTCAAAATGTTCTGTATAAGCTAGAAAGACAAATTTACTAATATTGAGACGATTTCGAGGATGAAAAAACTAGACAGTACTTTAGCCGCATCATGCGGTATCACAAGAGATATCCACTTCGGCATCTTTCATTCAAGGGAAAATTTCCGGTAAGCGAGACCCTGGCAATGCCCTGATTTAAGGATTTCAAAGACTTGTTTGAGCTCAGAACTCCTACTCATTTAGAGCAGCAAAGTACCTAATAACCTGCCTAAACCAAACCATAATCGATAAAAAGTATTCTTCTATCTATAAAATATCTAAAATTACGTATGTTTCAATGGCATAGTTTTGATATTTTATAGATAAAAATATTTTTTGACAATAATTATGTAAGTACTATGGCATGGATTAGGCAGGTTTTAATTATATTTCAAAAACTAACAAACACTGTTTACACACTGTAGTCTTAGTTCAATGAAAACAAATATGTTTGACTAACAAAGTTTAGTGTACACTATTTATGTCGGATCTTAACAGCCTATCTCCACCTTTCGCCACTGCCATAATATTATCATTGGCTTACAAACTCTACTAGAAACACACATATTTTTGTAAATACACACGCATGACAAAAATCCTAATAATGTGTAAGTAACGCAATGCGTGAGTGGTGGCATATTATTATGATAACTATTTTAGAAATAAATTTTAAATAAAGAATTTTCAAGCAGGTAAATCTGTAAATTCTTACTGACGTCAACTGTATCATTGCTCAATCTAATTAAGATAATAAAGCCTATCACACAGAAATTTCAAGAATGTTTCACATTGTACAATGAAGATGTAGAAAAAAGTAAATAATTGAGCTTGCAAGAATCAAAATCACGAAAAGTGTGATGCTTTTTATACACGTTTAGTTGCATTTGTTTCTTACCACTTTTGTTACATTCCGGTAGCAAAACACTTAACCCTATTTTGCCTGGCATAATAATAAATTTTCTTATATTTATAAAAAGGTATAATTATAAAAGAGTAAAAATGGATAGAGAAATCTTTCTTCATCGAAGTATTAATAAGATATTATATTACTATAGTGTGTTAAGATACCGTTGTACCGTTTAAAAAAAATCGGTTAGGTACTCCATATCTACTATCATTTTACTCCCTACTTCAATTATATGTAGCTTGACCACTAGGGAATGCCAAACGAAATGGCGTATTTCAAAAAAACCCTACCTTATTCTTAGGTCAATAATTATAATAAAGCAATCATTATTCATAGGATGTTTATCACACTTGAATGATCAAATACATAGCTTATAATTAGTATCTTTAGAATTATCTTCAAATGTGTTAATCTTGCCCATTTTTTGAATAATAAAATGCCCAATTCTTGTCAAATTTGGGATCACAGAGATTATCAATATATTTTTTTATCGTAAGTATTTCACTATAATAATGTCGATATATATTATACTGATGGTTTTATAAATACGTTTAAAAATTAATAAATGTAAAAAATCTTAACACCACTGCACATTTATGTACTGAAATATGACTATATTCTAAAACATTAGAGCGAGAGGTTTAAAAGAATACTATTTTATATAACAAAAATACTTTATGCAGTCATCAAATGTTTAAAATAAATATAACGGATAATAAGGCTTCAAAATTATATAAATAGATTATCTACAACGTTTAAGGTATGTCCAGGATCATGCTTTGAAAATAGAAAAAAAGCTCCATTTTGACCCACGCTGAGCACGTCCGCCCAAATATTTTTTAATTGCTAATTAACGTATTTTACTTAAATAATAATTTGATTATTTTATAATATTCTGTCATATATTATGTAGGAATGTATTATAAATTGACCGCTGGCTAGACATACATGTATCTACTCCTACTAGGCCAATAGTACCAGTACTAATACGTAGCAGAAACCAACACAATCATTCAAAGACATCAAGACATCAAGTAATATACATTTCACGCATACAACACATACAAAGTATTACACACATATTTTAAAAAAAGACACTAAATATCAATACCAGTGACATGAGGCTTTTTTTTATAAAGCCTAACAGGCCCTTTTACATAATATACCTACATTTATTTCAGCGCACTGGATTCGTCCCGTGATATAGTGTGGTCTGAGCGATCGACTCTCGTGATGGCACAATTTTCTGCTAGAGATCAAATTGCAATGGAGGCGGTTGGGCATTACTTTTTTTTTTTTTTTTTAAATAAATGTATCTTTTTAGTGCCTGGTTTTTTTTCGTATAATATCATATCTACTATAAAAGGGTAAAATGTAATATTTCGTTGAGGAAAATATTGAAGACAAACAAAATTTAAGTACCAACTGTAAATATGGCTGTTCTATGACTTGTTTTCAGTTATCTAGCACAGTCTACTTACCAAGAACAGGCACCCTCCGTGATTCGTTCCATTTATCTTAAGTAAATAACCAACGGGAGTGTTAATTTAATTAATAAGTTTGGCCCATATTACATAACATTAAATTTGATTACCGTTAATGGACAGAAAAAGAAATTTCAAATATTATGTAAGTACTAGGTACCAAATACAAATACTTTAAAAGATTAAACGGACAGGTCACTGTGACCGTAGCGGAAGGAAAATCTTAGAACAATAATGAAAAATAAAAATGTTAATTATTATACTGCCATATATCGTAAAATCTATGTTCTACCTATTTTTCTATAACCTACGGTTCTACCAGTCAAGACACCTGACTAGATAGTAGCAGTGAATAGTTTTTTTAGAATGTAAGAAAGAATAATATTGGTCACAAGGTGGAAATATGACAAAATAATCAAATTGATAAGGAGACAGGCAAGAGTACGCATAGAGATGCCAAGATGATGGGATGACAATGGTTCGGGCATATAAAATAGACAATAGCTGGAGCTGGTTACGTGCAGTGATACACTGGTGTCCAAGTAGCATTAAACGTCCACCATAAAATCCACTAATACGACGATCTCACTAAGTTCGTCGAATCTACAGTAAAAACAAAACGATAATTCGTTTCGTGGATTGTATGCGTATGAATACGTATACCATTGTCAGCGCTATGGGCACACTGACCGCCAGGTAATTAGTAGCACTAGTAGGGCTAAACATCCGCACGCACACCATCGACTAACTGAAGCATTGTTTTCTTCTTACTACTGTACGTACAATGGCATTATTAATGGACAACGCACTCACTACAGTAGCTAGCAAGTAAATTCGGGCATAGCGACATTCGCACATGTATAGACGTCACGCAATTTCCATTATGCGATATCACGCATCGGGAATTTATAGCAATATGACCTTTATTGTAATGGCGTTAGAACAGTGTTTCTAGTGCGACGTTCATTTGAGCGAACCCGTTCGAACCGAACCATTCGGCAGATCCGACAAAAAGCATCGGGAATTTATAGCAACATCACCTTTATTGTAATGGCGTTAGAACAGATTATGCCATTCGGCAGACCCGACAAAAAAGTGAGTGTCATTTTTTTTCCAGATGCTTCGTCCTTATTAATGTCATTGTGTACGTGTCAGGAAAAATTAGAGAAAGAGAATAGTTAAAGGAGCCAGAGGAGGCCAGTGAACCAAATGAAGGGTTTTCACCGTGAACGGACCAAAAACTTTCTTCTTATCTTAATAAAAAAATAGTATAATAAAAATTTATATTCGGGACACGATGGGTTTTTGTTTCGGAAATCTTTCGTGTACAAGGCAAGAAGCATACCGAGAAATTTTGTAACAAAATGTTTATCAGTCATGAATGATGACTATGCACAAATTGAGTTTAAGCTATTTCTACTTTACTGCTTTTTACGTAACAATCTAAGAGAATTTTTATCAGTACCACTGAGATAACATTTTATTCATCTATTAGGTAAGCTATTTTTTTTATCTATGGACATCTAAATTAATGACAACAATACTCTCGAGCAGGTATACAATATTATAAAACGGTCAAAATTCATTTATACTTATCTGATTAAATCTTTTAATTAAATCTCGTTAAAATCTTTTTGGTACTTACTGTCCAAACATTACATAAAATAAACTTAAACGATACTTATACTGACTGCTTATTATTTCTAATGGACGTTTGTCTAGTTTCTATGTTAAAAATATACTGACTGTAGAAATAATTATATTCTATTGATCCAAAAAAAATAATAAAAATAGACTGTGTAACAAAATACCAATACCACAGTTTTAATGAACAAAATTCACATCAAGATTCATCTAGAAGACAACCAAAGCAAAGTTTGGACAAGATAGTACTTAGTAAGAAAGGTATAAATAAGCATTTATAAAAATGGCACATTGTGAGAAAGATACAACCATGGTCTGTATCCGTTGTACATTGATTTGGAAGCAACCATATGTTTTTTTCCTGTGCGATAAACCAATTAGATAATAGTTATGTTGTGAGGATTTTGTATGCTTCTATTAATTACAACGTTTTTATTAGCTCGTATTCTTGTTTGTCCGGTGGTTGTTTGTCCAGTACAAACCTTGCAATCGATTTTTAACTAACTTCCCGTCTAGTTGAAACTTTTAGAATATATCAGAACACGATGCCAATGCATTCTTTTAATACTTTTAGCCATCTTTAAGCAGAATTGAATTCATGTTCAGTTAATTCTGTTTTGTATGGAAAGTTATTTCAGAAAAATCCGTAAAAAGTAAAAGACTATAATTGATAAGGGGGTGGTCCTAGCAACTAAATTATTAATATATACGTGCGTTACTATGGATGAAATGTCAAAATGACATTTCAGTATTCTATATTTGTTTGTTTGATTGTTTTTTATTTACTTCATATCAAGTACAAGTTTGAGCATATTGAGCATAATAATTCAACAGAAAATTTAAAACGTTGTAAGTACCTATATAAAAAGTTCTCTTTATCTTGTAATTATTTTTAAGCTATAATTTCGATCTTTCTAATGAAGTGACTGACTCGTTTTCTTGCTTCTAGCTGCTACTGCTCTCAAAGGCTGTCAAATTGGTATACGTTCCTTCATCAGCCACCCTTTATAATGTGCTGCATCTATGCAATGCATGACTTGATTACGGCGTTGCCAATTTAGCGATTTTCGATGGGCATCTAGCTTTAAAAAAACGCATATGGCTTGTGGCATTTTTACTAGCATTTTTGATCTCTCCAATAGCTTTAAATAATGCTGAAAATACACTACAGATTTAGTTTATTTTCATGCGCATCAGATTTCTATGTCTATATCTCAGATACATAGTTAGCTGGTAGGTCAATAGGTACCTATTTTAGCAGCGTGAGAAATAAAACATGATAATTTAACACGTTGAATCAATATGAGCATTCATGGCCTTATAGTGAAATGGTATCACATATTTAATGTGTGCTTAAGGTATGTGACATCAGATGGATGATTATTGGAATGAAGGAAATAAGTATATTTTTTTCTTCTTTCGACCATGTCCGATCCTAATAGAATCATATGGGCCTCCACAGAGTAGAGATTTGTATTAGGGCATTTTCGCCAAAGTTTGTACATGTTTGAAATTTGGGTAATATTATTTTTTCACTCAAATTAACCATTTTTATATAGCTAGCAGATTCCTTGTTCTATTGCTGAATTGGTGATAGCAATTTTTCAGCAAAATATTGATTAATACAATATTTATATCATTTTTATTATGAAATTGGGCATAATAAGTTTCCGTTCCGTGACTACGAAACTTAGCTTTTAAAACATGAATGAAACACTTTTTATCACTTAAAAGAGCTCTATTAGATTAAAAAAACCATACACTTCAAAATAAAACTACAAATAGTCAAAAAATATTATTGAATTTTAATTCTTGGGCACATTTCGTTCCCCTCCGTTACCCTATGTCTATAATGGCAGAGCATTTTTCCTTTAGTATTTGAAAAAACCAATCAATGTTCGTTCTGCTATTTTTTTAAAGACAATAATCACTTTTACTAAATTTTATTGGAAAAATAAATAAGTTTCGTTATTTAATAATCAAATGAAAAATAGTTAACGTTCAACTTTTTTGGGGACATTTTCGGAATGGAACGAAATGGTAACGGAGTGTAATTTGTAAAGCTTAAGTTACATGTTACCATAAAAACAAATTTTTGTTTTATGAAATTTATTTGAATTTTTTGATAGACAGATAAATATTCAACGTGCGTCAAAATAACAAAACAAATCAAACTTAATCACTAAAATAGACATATTTTATAATAAATTTCACAATACTTGTAAAATAAGGTAGGTAATAATTTTGACACACTATACATTACCATAACTTTATTTGGCATTTATATTATTTGTAACTCAGATAAAAAATATTTTTAAGCAAATTAACAATATATGAAAAAAAAAATCAGCAAGGGATTCAGACGCGAGTTCCTAGCGCGGCACGGAGTATATAACTTTTACGAAAATAATTATAGTCAAACTCGGTTATTACGATCTCTGACATAGCGAGATCTCGGATGTAATAACGAAACATTTGTTGACAATTGGTTTATGATTTTCGCCATACATTTAATTCTTTCACTGTTATAACGAGCAACTTATCGGATATACCGAGCTAAAATACTGTTAATGTGTCGACCGTTTTAAAACATTTCGACCCTAAGCAATAAAATCCGATTGGACAGGATGCCGCCGGGGTCGGATTACGTTTATGACACTAGTAAAGTGTCTAAGTACCTACCTTATTGGTGTTTCACCGACAATAATAAAAAAGTATCCACGCATATGGTTGAAAAATCCAAGGTTTGTGAAGTCCGTAGGTACCTACCAGCGTTAATTACAATAAACAACTTCTTTTGTAGTTTATGAATGCCATGCTCGTTTCGGGGATTTTTACGATGGTTTCCAAATTTTTTATTTTCGGCTTTTTGTGTAATGTGACATGCTCATTTAAAAATACCTATTCTCTGATATAACGAGTAACGCTTATAACAAGCAAATTCAGTCGGTCCCATCTTCCTCGTAATAACCAAGTTCGACTTTATGTTGTCTTGAAATTTAATTGTATTCATCAACATAAAATGTAGCTATACAGGTTGATTGTAATCAAGACGTACTTTTCTGACATTTCGTGAATACCTACAGTTCTAGGTATTAAATCTAATCGAGTACACATTTCTGTTAAACGTGACAAAAAAATACTTTTTCATACATTTTTATAAATTTCTATGCCTAAAATGTATGGAGAAGTTTTAAAATTTTGGTGGCGTATAACAGAAAGAGTATGACAGAGCCAGTGCCTGTCTCGCAATTATTTCAGTCTGGTGTTTTTTCTTTTCCTTCTGTTGTTTTTTTTTATCTCCATACTTTTATGTGCGCTATTTTTGCGTATTCAGACATATCACATACTTTTTTAATCTTTATTATATTATTATATTATAGTCAGGTTATTTTTTATATTTTTTAATGAAAATATTTTTGTTTTTCATACGAACAGACAAAATAATTTTTTTTATAATCTATGAAGAACTAAACACACACTGTAAACCCAACTTTATGCATGCCATTTCGTTACTTTTACATTCCACATATACGTTACCACCAATATAGTTTCGGAGTGGAAGTAACGGATTCTGTTTCAGAAGTGTTTGAAGCCAAAATTTAGCTTAGTTTTATTGTTAAACCTGCGATATGTTTTATTATATCTGTAGTATGAAAGATAAGCTCCATATGTGTAGTATGTGAAATAGAAATATGTGTTTTCTTACCTTATAAATCGTGGTAACAGTAGTGGAACTTCTTAAATGACCAACCCAGAAAGCAACCTGTTCCGATAGCGATACCGACACACACCAACAATTTAAAGTGTACATGGCGATCAGTGTTATACAAAAATGTTGCTACATTAAAAAAAAACATATTTATAGTGAAAATTTTTCGCCTTCATGCTAAAATCGTGGTAACGGAATGTGGAGTTCCACTTTTTCAAATATCCTGGGACACACTTTAAACGTGATTTTTTTTCAATATTGGTACAAATTTACGAAAAAACTATATATTTTCCAAAAATATATAATGTAAGCTGTTGAAAACACTACGAATTTAATTTTACACACTCAAAATTAATGACGAAATCAGACTTTGTTTATTTGAATTTATGGGTGGGACATGGTAAAAACGCACTACCTTTCGATCTAAATAATCAATTAAAAATATATACAGGTCAGATAGTTGTATTTAACTGATTGAATAGAGTAAATTAATAAATTTGCATGTTAAAAGTACATAACTTTCCAACATTTTATAATATAATAACTATGAAAAAATCAATCAAAGTCATGGGACATGCCAAAAACGCAATGTACAAACTTTGGCGAAAATGCCCATTAACAGATTTTGTTTTTTACGAGAAATGGATGTCAGCCACTTGCTCAACCTATTAGGTCCATACCCTGACTCACACACAAATTGAAAAACAATATGTGTACTTGCCAGACCCAGGATTCATACCTGAGCGTGATAGTCCAACGATTAAGCCGCGCGGCCACCGTGGGTGTCAAGTATATTTACTAGCAATTTTATTTTCAGAAAGCCTAGCGTTTTGTCTTACCAAATAGCTTGTTTTCGTACCCCGTTTGGCATGTTTTTGTCAACGATAGTTGGCAACATTGCTTACCCACCCCCACGCGGTCACTGATAAGGCTTATCTTATTCTGTATTTTTATTATTTTAATTTCTACAATTTATATTACAAATTAGTCAATTGAAAATGCTGCAAGACGAAAGCAGTTTTGGGAGATATTTAAAATAAAAATTAGCAATAACTAATTAATAGAATTACTTAGTTATTGCTTTTCAATATCACATCTTTCACCAGAAAATAATGACTTTACTTAACAAGATATTTTTTGCAATCTACTCAATAGAACCAGTGCTTCGTTGGCGGCTCTCGTGGTGCAGTGGGTAAGGCGCTGGCCTTCCACCCGAGAGTTCTGGGTTCGATTCTCGGTCACGACAAAAATATTTATATGTTTTTCTCAAAGCCTGGGTGTTTGTGATTGTTCAAAATTATTAACAAACCACCTTGTACGAAAAAGCAAGGACATGGTTATTAATAATTCTAAAAAAAAAAAACCAGTGCTTCGTCAAATTTTATAAACTCATAGTTTAGTTTAAAATGTGAAAATTCGGTTGGTGTATAAGCTGTCTACATTCTTTCATAAGAATTAATTCACTAGAAATAATTATTCAAAATTTGTACTAAAAAGCTAAACAAAACACGAATTATTTATAACCTGCAAAGGTAATACAATAAAACTTGATATTCCCGAAGCGAGCCTTACAAATGAATACCGAAGAACGGCCACGCGAACAACTGCCTTGGGAAAAATCCGCTCCAGACAATAACATAAAGAGGTTTTCATGCGGCAGAAGTTTAGCGATTTTGCGGCTTGCAGCTCCCCGGCCGATGGTTACCGACCGCTGCGGGATCATAACTCACGGTTCAACTAAGCAACAATCTGCCCATTAATTATGAATAGACAAAGGAGAGGCGATTCACACAACTTCCGTATTCCCACGTGATACTCCACAGGGACAGCGATTGCCAACTATCATTGAGTGTGAATTTTAATGGACCTCCTCTAGACACCCTATCTAAACCCACTATCATTCATTATATTCTTAAGTGTACTTTATTTATTGTTATACAATCAAATGGATATCATTCTTCTTAATTTTCGCTTCATTATAAGGCGAAATATAGCTAAACGTACCCATACTTAACTTGAAAACCTATTTATTATTTCGATCTCTGGTATTGTCCGATCTTTGATGTAGATAAAAAAAATCAGGTAATCCAAATTACTTAAGGAAAAATATAGAATAGTTAGAATGTTCTGATGTAGGGAAAGACTTTTAATCGTTCTTATTAAATTTCTTCAAAGTATTCCGTTAGTTATTTACATACAAATATTACTTAATACTTTGGACGCGGAAGACGCACACGGTGCGTAATGACCAGGCGGCCGATCGATGTAATTAACGTGCATTTTAAAGGGGGCAATTAAAATCTCATTATCTATTCAGCAGCGAAAGCGTTAAGATTACACCTCTTCTGATAATTTTGCATTATATTTTATTTGAGGCGTCTAATTACAAAAAGCGACAAGTTTACATTTCAATATTTTCGGGAAACAACGTTTTTATGTTTCAAGCTTCAATTATTTGTTTTAACGTGAGATTATTTTTTCCGTTATATTCTATGTCGAAATAAGAACCAAATGGCAATTTGTTACAGCCGACAAACTCTTAAATGTAATAAATATAGGCAAAATAAAATTGGACGTAGCGCTACTTGTACCTCACTATTTAATTTATTCCGCAAAAGCCACATATTTCAAATATATATCATTATATATCAAATATTGTTATTTTTTTTTTCAAATCACCGTTTCGGCAAAGCGCTGATCGATAAAAAATCCACAGCGCTTAATTACTTTTCTATCATTAATTTTGTGAATCGGCACAATGATTATTGCCAATTTTTCTTTCAACAAATTACTTAAAAAAATGTATTATCTTAGGTAAAGCAATAAATCACTCCAGTTCGTATATTGTTAACAGTTCTAAAACTGTTTTGGTTTACTGAGTGTACACATAAAATGTCAAACTACTTCTTACGTATCCTAAACCAGTTTTTAATTATCAGATATCACCACACCAATAAGTAAGTTCCCTCCAAACTTGTCCTTGTATATGCTTATGCACCCTTGTAAAAAAATCCACACAAATATTTCTTACATCCATATACAGAAACTTAGTGAAAAGTAATATATACGATAGGTACCAAATTATCAGTTAACCTAAACAGACAATGAATGGCCAACATTTTATTAGACTCACCAAAAGCTGCACATTTTACATACACATTTCTTACAAAATTACGTAGAGCACCATTTAACCGTGGTACTTATAATATTGTGCAATTTATATAAAAAAGTTGGTCAGAGGCATGGAAAATGCACGTTAGGCATAACGCGGAGAGATCCCAAAAGAATTCAATGGATAAGGAGCCAGTCAAATACGTGACAGCGAAGCGAATAACTAGAGCCCGAGAAGAGTGATGGGGCTATGGGGACGCCTGCATCCAGCAGTAGATCGAATGTGGCTGACCATGTTATAAAAATAATAACGAGTTCATTTATCTACGCAAAAATAGTGAATATTAATTATTGCAAAGGTTTTTTTTACAAAATGTCAGATGAATTTATGATCATCACATAAGTTTAATGATATATAAATTACAATATAAATGTGGCGTATGTCAACTTATAAACTATTATATTCCAATATTTATCAATTATTAGCTAAGTACTTTCATAATAGGTTAATACAAGTAGCGAGCGGTAACTTTAACTTGTAGGGATGTTGTTGAAGAATACATACCTATTACATATTTACATACTTACTAAACAGTGGTGCGGTTAGTGACGTTGAGGCTCCTCAAAAGTATTCAGTAATTAAATTTAGCTTAATAAATCTATACATTCAAAAGATTTATTACTTTGAAAGAGGCCCATTTTCAATCTTATAACGAATCGATTGCGTCATTTGCGTTACAGAAACGCGCCACCGTTATTAGGTATTTGCTCACTATCTATCTACTTGGGGCTTTGCAACTAATTGAATCGTAATGAACGGTCGACGCAGTATGGTATGCAGTGTTGCAGCTTAGTAGCCCTCATTAGGTAATCCAATTCCGAGCCAAAATTTTGATCCCCGGATTTCGGGATTACAATTTGACAATCCCGGGATCCCGGAACTGATCCCGGGATTGGCATTTTTTTCCATTGTTAATATAAAAATTTTATATTTACAAATAACATTGATAACATCGGTCAAAAATAAATCTAGTATAATTTATACTATTTAAGACATTTATTGTTAATATTGTATACGTTTAATCTTGGAAATACATAAGTTTAATGGAGTAAATAATATTGTAATATAAATAATAATGTCAATTTAATATGACATTGTTGTTTCTGATAGTAAAGACTTAATGAATGGGTTAGCGAGATTTAAAATAGTAAAGCAAATAATCATGGTGTACTTATGGCCTTTCCGCTTCATAAATCTAATTAGTCAGCCAAATATGAAACTGCCGTAAAACGTATGATATCATGGTGGAATTACTTTGTTAATAGTGCGAAGCATTGTTTTTTCCAATCTTTCTCATTTTTATTAATTTATGTGGAAAAAAATGAATCGGCAACTTACACATGGGAATAAATCAAACTTCATTCGAACTCAGTTTATTTCTAATGTAGTTATTTGTCATTAAAAGTATTTTTTCTGTTATATTTTCGTTATTTTATTTTCCATAAAAATTGATAAAAAAATCAATCCCGAAAGTTTCGGGATTATGTTTATCAATCCCGGAATTCATAGGTATCGAAAACAGCTCGGGATCCCGGGATTGGAATCCCTAGCTCTGATGTACTTTAAAAATATTTTTTTACGTAATAATAATAATATAGAACATTTCGAAGTAATACGAAGTAACATTTATCTTACAATTATCACAATAAATACCTACCAGCATTAAGTATATTATTAATTCATAGTATTATATCAGGGAACTCAGCAATAATAGGAAATCGAATTAATACCCAACGGGTGTGGAGAAACAGGCAATCGATCTCGAGTATGGAAGTACATGGGATAAACTTAAACACGTATCAAGAATACGCTTGCATTTCGTTCTGACAACTGCTCTCGTTTTATGCACTGACGCTCATTCAATATTAGTGTATTTGAAGGTTGCAACACACTATTGCACGTATATATAATAATTATGTGGTTAATTTTCGTAGGATACTCACACATTCAAAACCCTGCGTCAAATGTATGGGATATTAGCCTATCGGAATTCTATTTATTAATCTGTTCTGTGTACTATATCGATTATTTTACAACGTTTTTCTTAGCTCGTATTCTTATTTGTCCGGTGGTTCTTTGTCCGGCACAAATCTTGCAATCGATTTTTAACTAACTTCCCGACTAGCTAGACATTTGAAACTTTTAGAATATATCAGAACACGATGCCAATGCATTCTTTTAATACTTTTAGCCATCTTTAAGTAGAATTGAATTCATTTTCAGTTAATTATGTTTTGTATGAAAAGTTATTTCGGAAGAAATCCGTAATCCAATCCACTATTATTGGTTGGTTGGGTCTGGGGTCCTAGCAACTAAATTATTAATATATACGTGCGTTACTATGGAAATCAATATGAATGTCAAAATGACATTTTAGTATTATTTCTATCAAATACAATTTTTTTCGATCGTTTAAGCTAGTCATGTTTACTTATATGATTCGACAGAAAATTTGAAAACGTTGTAGGTATATAAAAAGTTCTTTTTATCTTGTAATTATTTATATTATCATCTACAGTATTTATGGACCGCACACCACTGGATATTAATAATATAATATTATTGTAGTAAATATGATATAGTGTTTCTAAATAACGCCTTTTATACAATTCATGACAATTTCAATACACGCAATTTGTACCTACTTAGTATTTATTTGGGTCCCAATTCGTTGTTACAAAAACAAAATTGCTAAAGTCATTATTGCTTACCATTGCGGACTATTATTCTGTGATTACAGGCAATAAAAACAATATTATTATTTCGTAAAATATTACTTTATCATTATTGAACACGAGTGAACTCGATCGACCAATTCTTGAATGATATCGACGATCGAAATAACACCGAGTGGTAAGGGTGCAATCTCTCCCTACTATTGAAGCGTACCGGATCGCGGGAGACCGTTATCATAGTCAACAACGTCTAGGACGATTCTGTGCCGGGACAATTGGGCGTCACGCAATCAAATGAAATTCGAAAATAAATATACGTTTAATTATTGGTAAGTACTTTTAAAATACCTATATATTTAATATTATTATTTATATTTAAATTATTATATTGTTTCAATTTCAATTTATTTTTTTAGCATATTGTGGACATTACAAATTATAAGTTTAAGACGTTCAAAACATGACATGAAAGATAAAGAAAAAAATCAATAAAAACGATAAAAATTAAAATATACTTAGAGAACATAATATGTATAAACATACAAAAGAAGTGAAAATAGAAAGTTCAAAGTACACCGAAATTGCTTAGGAGAACCTATTTGAAGAATTCATAAAATAGCATCCACCTAAACTCATCACACGCAAGTGGAATATATCAACACCCGAAGTAATTTGGTTGAACATAGTTATCGCCCTCCTAATTGTCATTACCAGTGGCAGATTGGTTTTGTACCTTGAGAGATTAAACTACTGATGCTCTCTATATTTAAGATAGTTATCAGGGACACAGAGGTCAACACTATCCAGAATGGCAGAGTTCTCATTTATACCTCGTATAAGTCGAAAAAAATACGCAGCCAAATAAAGATCTTGGTGAGAATATACGCACAAGTAAATAATGATTTAATTGTGCATATGTTTAAGTTCCAATGAGAAGAGAGTTCTTTTATTTTTATATAAAGCCTCAGGCAATAAAAGATAGAAACCTATTAAAATACCTCGTCCTCCTCCGTATGAAATCGCGACGAACGTCTATACATTTCATTCGACAGTGCGACGCCCAATTGTCCTGGTGCCCAGTTGTCCCATTCCCTAATCAACATCCATAATATTATGTATAATTTATATCGAAGTTGAGATAGCGTTTAGATACTTGATTGCTTTGTAAAATTAAATTTTAGAGAGAAAAACCTTTGGATTATATTATGACGTTTTTGTAGGATTTTTCAGACTTACATACGTCTCTGTTCTGGCAGAACACACTAACTGGAGAATACTAGTTTTGAGTAATTTGACTTTGAAGTTGTAAAATGTTTGAAATGGTCTATCATGTGAGTTTATTAAGTAATCTTAAAAAGGATGACTTTAAAATAAAGACTGTTTATTTATTAAGAATGTTTCCAGACGGTAAAGTTTGAAATAAGGTACATTTTGGTATAACAAACTCAATATGTAATTTTTTCGAATTAGTGTCTTCTGCCAGAACAGTGACGAATATCTTCTGACCTATGTCATATTTGTAAAATCTAAAAACAAGAATCGATAGATATCGTAAACACCCGCAAGATGGCATTCAAATGTCGATTTCTATAAAAATGACATAAGGACCTATGTCTGTTAGGGAATCAATTCGTCAATTGTCAAAAAAATGAAAACATCAAAACAAGCGAACCGGAAGTTGATTGTTCATGGTACATCACTGGCGGGCCGTGAAAAAAACCTGAAATCAGCAAACATGGCAAGCAGACAGCAGCGTTATGAAAAATAAAATCGACACCATTTTAGTAAGCAGTTTTGTATTTACCATATGCGAAAATCACGATGCTAGTCCAAAAAGTCACGCAACAATCACGAACTAATTATAAACTGAGCACTTTTACGATCTCGTTCTAGTAAAAGAAGAAGAAAACGATCGTTAAAACTTTCACAACAATATAAAACTTAACAAACCCAACACATCACTTTTTGAACGCACCAAAATCACTTTAAATTTAAAAACAAGTATCGATCATTAACGGACACTTAGGTAATTTAGTATTAATTACCTATATTCTCATCAATATCGCGGATGTTTACTTTAATTTATTTTTCAAATAAATAATTTTTGCTTTAAATAATATTTCCTATTAATAATTATTACTTAAATGAACATTAGTTATAAATTAATATTATCGAGCCAAGCAGAAATTAAATAAAAATCCAAGGTTGTTGACATTGGGTTAAGCTATTACATACATCAAGAAGATTTTCGCAGAAGTAGGAACCTAGTTGATTTTGTACTGTACATATTTTTACAGAATATTATTAATACTAGTTGTAGGATATGTAGGTATTTTAATTTTAGAATAAGTATATAATTGTATCTTGACAAGTACCTAGTCGTTTAATTATTCTTCATTAGAATTGGCTTTGAGGTATTATCAAACAAATAATTTACCATCGTGGGCCATTGTATAGAACAAAATTACATTTTGACAATCAAATCAGTCGATTTTGTTATATTGAAAACAACATTAACATCACAATTTTCGTGCAAATATCTGCGCATGAGCACAACTTATTTTGACAGGTACATTTGAAAATGGAACGATTTGAAATTCACTGCGCGTGTTCGACAATGTAACGCAACTATCTATGAAATCACAACGGGAACGAGGGGCACTTTTGGATATTTTGTCATCGAAATTATAGCGCGAACGCGGCACAATTTTCAAAGTTGGAACGCGGGCACACACTACACTAGTAATTCGAATTTCGAGCGCGATTAAACCTAGTGACATAGACAATAACATTAATCTCCAAGGGGTGCATTCACAATTACTTTTGTACAATATATATGCGACGGGGGATGTTCACAATGTTATGTTTCGGCGTATTTTTGTCGTTATCACAACGGACAAGGCTCCATTCGCGATTCCCGATACATCGGAATGTTGTCTCACCGCCTGCGAACTCGAGGCTCGGCTAAAGACCGTTGATCGAACTGTCGGTATTGTAGATCTCTGCGAGACCGGCGCCCGCGCATACGGAAACCTCCGCTGAAGCCTTCTCGCTTTTACGCGCACCAGGAAATGTACAAAAAAACGAGACGGCCGTCTTTCTGTACACCCCTTTCGTCATGAATGGACATAAACAACCTGTGATCTGTACGTATAACAATGATACAGGTGAGATTGTGTGGGTGAAGTGGAACATCTGCGAAAAAATGTATCTCTTTCTATCCTTACGCAACAAACACATACGCGAACGAGACAGTAATTGTTCGATTTATTCTAGTTCTTACCTGCGCTGGACGTGGGTATACGGGACAGGTTTAGTTGTGTGCGTGACTGTTTGATTGTGTTTGTGTTAAGTACAAGTATTGCGGACAGGTAAAGGTAGGGTTTTATCATTAGCAGAGGTGTAGCTGTATCTTTGATTAAAATATAAAATAGTTTTAAATTTCATAAATGCAATGTTTTTTTTTTTTTAAATATATTATAGGTAGTCAAATTATCTCATGCCATATTAAATTATGATGTTTACAAAGTCATCATCTTAATAAACAAAAAAAAAAATTAAGTCTAAACAAAATATAAACAATATTGAGTACCTAGTTTAAAAAAAATATTTACATATTAAGAAACAAGTTAGTTTATAATCAATATTTTATTATAAACACATCGCAATGGCAGTTTATTAGTTCGATTTTACTTATGCGATGATTGTATATGACTATCTCTTTGAAAGCCTACAACAAATTGCATATAGGTACTTATCTGCTATGCGATCATCGCATATGCAGAATCACAGAGGCGAAGATTCCATACTAGGCGATTATTTGCAGCATACCTTCTTAAGAAAATTATTTTTTAATTGCATATTGACTTATTTATATAATCACTTGATTAAATATTCTATATCTCCACAGCCTACCTCTTTCCAAAAGTCACCCTTCGCCACTGCAAAATCACCACTTAAATTATGTGGAGGCTAAGCTCTAGGCTTTGACTGCTTTCGAGGTCTCCTACAATATAAATTAAACAAAATAACTGAAATAACCTATATTATAATATTAAAAAAATATTAAATTGATTATATAATATTTTTGCATATTTGAATTAAATTGTGTATGGAGATTGATGTACATATAGCTTACTCGAATAGTTTTGATTCGTCGGCTATTTTTGCCAATATGCAACGATGGGCAATCTTTCGGATTAAAGGGTCGGGTACGGGGCGTGTATTTATAACTCGTCCAGTTATATTTTCGACAAAAGGGTACACCTTTTCTATAAACTAAAATAACACAATATTGTATGTGATAAAATATTCAATTATTTTTATGAATAAATAATGAGGAAAGTTTTGTCAGTATAGAGCAGGGGTGGCCACACTTTTTTTTTCTAGGATCGACTACTTGATAAAATAATTTATGGCGATCGACTGAGATTTCGTTTGTAATTATATCACGCGAGAACAATAAAAACCCAATTTTATAATAAAATTCAAATATGTATTTATATATTTTTAAAACAGATAATTTTTACATATAAAAATAACGATTCGAAGAAAAACAATTATCGATAATAATATAATTATTATGTAATTAAGTACACATGAACTGTAATTTCGACATTATAGTTACACAATTTACCTGTAAGTATATCTAATATTAGAAATCTTAAATTTTTTTTTTTTCATCCGAAACTTTGCATTGCATCTTTTTAGCAATGTTGTCTTATTGTGCTTCAAATTATCATTAGTCGTTTTGATTACATTCATCGAAGAGAAAGCCGATTCGCACAGATATGTAGAATCAAAAAAGCAAGTTAAATATACTGCATCCAATTGACTGCGTGAAGATAGGTAAGGTAAGAGAAGAGATAAGAACTAGCGGATTTTAAGAGCTGGAACGTCGAGTAGTTTTGATTCGTTTGAACAAGAAATAGTACAATATATTATTATTATGTCCGCGATCGACCAAAAATACCTTCGCGATCGACGCACTGGCCATCCCTGGTATAGGGTTTAATACATAGAGGTATTAAATTTAGAGGGGAAAGAAATCGGCTTTCTCATACAGCTGAATGAAGCAGGCCAACAATATCCGACAACTTACAAGAAATAGCGACGCGATAAAAAAAAGTCTGGGCATCACAGAGGATTTACTTTGGTCATTATAATGTACCCATATAATATAATGTTAACGTTCAAATTTTGTCACAAATTGATTATCAGCCCGCCTCACCATACTTTTTCACCATACTAGCCTGCTTCACCATACTTTCATATAACCTGCCGCCCCTAGGTTTAATAGATTTAATTGTACTTAACTAATTTCATGATATTATTTTATATCATCAATTACGTAGCTACTTACTGATATTAATGCATTGTGTGAAGCTATAAAGCTTATTAAAGTGTTTTTGAAAGATATTGTATTTTATTTCAAGTATTTTTTTTCCGACTATGTCCGATCATAATATGGGCCTCCACAGAGTAGGCTTAACAGATTTTGTTTTTACGAGAAATGAATGTCAGCCACTTGCTTAACCTATTAGGTCCATCCATACTATGTAGGTATCATACACAAGTGAAAAACAATATGTACTTTCCAAGCCCACGATTCGAACCTTGGACTCACGACGGTATAGGCTGATGCCTAAGCCGTGCGGCCATCATGTTGTCAATTAATTAAATTGCATATATTTATATTTAGATGTATTTTAATATTGATTTTTTTTGCGTGTCGTAAAATCCGAAGAATGTCGAACATAGCCGATGATTCAGGACAATTCATGCGTGCTATAATATGTAGATATATGTGCAAATCTCCATTATTACAATCTTTTTCAAAAATTTTCCTGTGCCATAAGGCATAAGCCACCAAGGAGTACTAATAACACAGAGGGTCTAGGACGATTTGGCACCGGGACAACTGGACGCCACGGAATTCGAAAATAAATAGACGTTAGGTACTTATAAGTACTTTAAAAAACATATTTAATATTATTATTTATATTTAAATGATTATATTATGATTTAATAGTTGGTGAGAATGTAAATAATATGCAGACGTAAACAATGATTTAATCGTGCATATGTTTAAATTCCAACGAAAAAAGATTTTTTTATTTCATATAAAGCCTTAGGCATGGTAATTCTCAATCCGCAATAAAGAATACATTATGTTAAGAGTAGAATGAATTTAAACTACTACGTAGTAGGTAGAAACTGATTAAAATACCTCGTCTACATTCTGTATAATACGCAGTGATGCCAACCGTACTATAATTATAGTACAATACTATCATTTTAATTCCGCGGAAAATGTTAAATACTATAATTTTACGCCAAATATACCAAAATCCTATAATTTTAAAGGATTCAAGACGAAAAATGTTCCTGTACTATATATTTTTCAGAAATACTATAACTTTTACGTCTTTGTACTATAATCAGCATAGAAAAAGATGGCAACACTGATAATACGTGTCTACGACAGTGCGGCGTCCAATTGTCCGGAGTCCAGTCGTCCCATTCCCAATACAGAAGGTACTCATCTACATTAGAGTTGTGTTGCAAGAACTGTACACTGAAAACCGTTAAATTGTGAAAAATTTAAAAATCCAGTTTAATTTTCAATTAAATAATTTTATATTATGTTAGTAAATAGTTTATGCTACAGCCCTGATAATAGTGGTCACTATTACATTGTAGGAGAGCGGCAGTTTGAATCGCGAGGTCTGTAAGTTAACCGAAACTCCCGACCGAAACTAACTGGTCAGACTCATATTAGTGGGTTACCTTTCGTGCGTATACGTTAATGTACGAGGATAAACGATCGGTGACCTATAAACCAGCACTCGATAATCTTGTTTATGCACAAATATTTGGAATGTAGATTCGGAGAAAGGAGATAAATTTGAACCTATACCTTTTATATTGATAACGGAATTTTCAATTAGTTTTAGGAACCGTGTTTAAATTAATAAATAATAATATACTCATCATACATAATGTATTTACAATAAATAGTACAACAAATATTTAGATTGCGATCAGTGGGGTCCGTTTGAATTCCAATAAAGGAACGTCGATAAAAATGACTTTACACGATTATGGGTATTTTTAACCACCGCTTATTCTCCATTGACAGAGTAATAATATATCGTCGCCCCAAAAGCAAAATGGCACATGTGCAATTTTGACGGCTTTGAGTTATGAATGCGGTTTTCTTCGTAATTTTTTTCTCTACATTATGGGAAAAACGGCATTTGTGAAGCAAAACCCATGAAGAAAATAAAGGTTACTTGTGTATTTGTAAACTGATCTGCATTTAATGTAAAGAAAAAAGGTAACATGTACACGATTTTAGGAACTATGTGCAATGTTTACAAAAATAATAAAGGAAAACGGTAACAAGTGTAATTATTTAAAAGTGAGTAAGGGCCTTTGTACAAAAAAAAAAAATTTCGTTGCAGAAAAAGGGCACTTCTGAAATTTTGTGAAAAATTTAAAAACATGTTGGCAGCGGACAAAGAGGCCCAAATAAATATTTTGGAAGATCACAATAAGCGTAAAGTGGACGCTCGCAAATCAAAAGATGAAGATAAAGCTATTCATAAATGCATATAGGAAAAAGGTAACATGTGACTTAAAACCTCTTAAAAATCAAAAATTGACAAAACATAAAAAAATAAAAATTGCATTTCAATCTTGCGTAATTACGTCACATGTGTTCCAAATTTCATATCAAAATAATAAGTTATAACCTCTCCACGATTTTTTTCACTCCAAAAACACTTAAAATGCGTTTTTCTCAAAACTCAATTTATGCACAAGTGCCCTTTTGCTTTTGGGGCGACGACATTATATACCTATACTTATATATATATATATATATTTCTTTTTGACCATGTCCAATCCTAATAAGATCACATGGGCCTCCACAGAGTGGAGGTTTGTATTAACAATTTTTGTTTTTACAATAAATGCATATCAGCCACTTGCTCAACCTATTAGGTTCATACTCTGACTCTTACATAAATTGAAACTCAGTGGCGATGGGTGAAGGTAGGCTGTTAAGATTCGACATAAAAAGTGCTTTCTAAACTTTGTTAGTCATACTTCTCTGTTTTCATTGAACTATGAATACGAATACTATGAAACCTTGCCTAAACCAAACCATAATATTTTTTGTTTTTATTGAACTAAGAATACAATTTGCAGATGCAGAAACTAACTACCATAGTTTTTAAAAATCAATTAAACCCTCTTAACCAAACTATAATAGTTTAGGTATGCTATTAGCGATCTGACAAAAATAATGTACACTTTTCCGGTGAAACTTATTTGTTTTCGTTGAATCAAAAATACGGTGAATTACAGCGCTCGAAATGGAAAATTTTACGAACCGGAGCGCTCGATAATTTTACGAAAATATCAACTATATAATACTATAACTACATTAATTGTAAATGTGATTTATAAAAATAAGTGTGTTATTTTTTTTATTATATGAAATATCTAGCTCAGACGGTCAAATTAATATTTCCACGAGACGGAGCGATAATTTTGTGGATTTTATGAACCGGAACGGCGCTCCGGTGCGTTCCGGTCCATTTCGAGCCCTGGGTGAATATAGATGAAGAAATTTAAAAAATAGCACCTTCATAAAACATTACAATTAATAAAATAAAGACAATTTAATAAAATATAAAATTTGACAGCAGGTAATACAACGGAAAAATTTATATATTGAGCAATATAATAATTATAATCATTAATCACTCACCTATGTAACATTTGAATGTTATATCAGAAGCAAATGGACGTCACTACGACAAATTTCATTGGGCTTACCTGAAAGAGAAAACAAATGTTAATTATAACACAAAACAAAAATAGGTATTGCACATGGTGTTATGAACGGATGCATGCTAAGGACAACGTGTTATGACAGTTAACTAGTGACGTCCTGTGGAGTAGACAGGTCATGCGTTGCATAGGGGCGGCACATTATATAGGGCGGCAAATGAAGGAACGAATATAAACATTGAATTTCATGAATCACTTCTTGTCCACGTGTTAAAATTGTGAACTAACAATCCCCTCTAATATAGCTAATCGCACTTCCGTTTTTAAATGAGGAACGCCCTCAAACTTATCATTTAATTTTACGCTCCAGTGGTATATGAATCTATCAATTTACGTAATTTGAAGCTTGTTATAGTAAAAATATGTCTAAAACGAGCAGGAGTGATGTTAGAATTATTATTAGTAAACTTTTGGTTTATTGTGAAGAAGAAGAAAAAGAGTTGCATCTAAAAGGAGAGCCGAAACATTATTATTTAAATACGCATCTAGCACGCGTTGCCGCCATGACAGGTACGTCACTGTGAAGTCTTCTATATGTGACTACAGTGACTTCCTGTTATCGCTGATTTCTTGTTGTCGAAAATAATAATAACAAGTTTTGACAACATGACTACTGTTAGTTCTACTGTAATACCTATTGTAATATAATATACTCTAGTGCAGAGGTAGTCAATCTGGTCCATACCATCCACTAGTGGGCGTTCCAGCTATCATGGTTGGCGATAGGGGTTTTAAAAACAAACAGATATCCAGTATTGATCTCATTAATAATTAAATTAATTAAATGTAATTTCATCAGACGTCATACTTATATGGATTAAAAGTATAACTAAAAAGATAGATTTAACTACAGTAAGTTATTTTATAAAGATTTATTCTACAAAAGCGACAGTCTGACATAAAGTATTTGGTAAGTAATTATTATTATATGCTTCAACTTGCTGTAACTCTGCTTTATAAATTTTATGAAGTAAAGTTACTTCCCTACTTTACAAATCGTCATTACTGTGGAACCGGTGGGTGGTTAGAAAATTTTACTACTAACAGAGATACAAAAGTGGGCAGTAGGTATAGAAAGGTTGACTACCCCTGCTTTAGTGTCTCAAATCTGTATTAACATGACTTTTATATTTTTATGACAAAACTCCTATGGATCTATGGTGCGATCGACGCGTTGGACATTTGTCTGCTGTCAGTCATCCCCCCGCCGCAGTACCTAAGTAATATTTTGAAGAAAACAAATTTCACTACAGTTAATTGTTATTTCTCGAGGAGATCATTAATTTCAATTACCATGAAAGCAAGTCTGTTTAATCGTTCTTGAGCAGATGTCAATCAGTGTATATTATTTAGAAGTGCCATCATGGAGAAACTCATGCCTCCTCGGGCCGGTGACAGAGTTTTCCATAAGGCTGATGACGCGGTCGCTCCGTCAGAAAGTATAATAATTTCAAAATCGAAATCTGAGTCTAAAAAATCAATTAAAATTAAAAAAAAACCGTAACATAACTATTATGTGTGTATTTATTCCCCACTGAAGAAGGAAGCCGATACATTACACGACTGGTCCTACTTTTCGCCCCTCTTCTTGTCTATGGATGACCTATCATTGCCTGTCATTGTCTATGGAGTGCTCATAGTGACGCGTCTGTCGTGTTCACTTGTCGGAGTATTCTTAGTTTCAGATTATTTTAACGTATCTTGGAGACCTTGGAGTTCATCTGATTTAGTGGTTATGTGTTACAGAATTATTAATAATTGGAAGTGACGATCAAAGTAAGTAAACTTCTTCTGTGTATAATAATATCATAATACACTAGGACGTTTGTCAGTGTGACAGTCGATTCTAAACGACAATAACTAATAACTTATTATTATACTCTTCAGTCTATGGCCCCCACATCTTGAAGCGGGCCCCCAGGCCAGGATCTATAGCGGGCCCCCCAACCTATCGCTAAGTTAAGGACTGTATGATTTTCTACAGTAGTGTTCCCCAAGTGATTTCCGCGGAATCCCAGAGTTAAGGCCATTCCGTGTATTTTTAGAGATTTTTAAATAAATCCAGTTGATTTATTGAGTTGTCGGCACTCTGCTCGTGAATTATCATTTAATTATATCAACCATCATATCAAATCAATTACATTGCACAGCCACATATTTCTTAATGTTAATAATTATTAAGGATAATAGCGCCGCAGGCGGCTTTTTTACTATTAGGCATAAAGCCCACCAAGACGGACGAGCGTGCGCAGTCGGCGTGAGAAGCGCATATTCTATGTGAATCATCGAAAATACAACGTAATCGAATACGAAAGCGCACACTGGATTTGGCGACGCATTATGCGCGCCCGCCCCATGAGTCATCGTTTTTTGGCTTCTCGGCGATATGCATGAACAAAAATACAACATAGTCCATTCATTGAACGCGGCGAGCAAAATCACGCTCTGGAAGCGTCGTCGATCGGCGGACGAGAAGCCATTATTTAATAACAGAGAACTCATTGTTTAATTTTATTGCGTGTCCTATATTTCGCTGATTGAATAATGTCGTCGTGAATATTAATTACAAGCCCCGAAATAATATAATACTTTTATTGCTTTGTTATGAGAGACGCTGTAATAATAATTATTTTGTGCTTCTTGGGCCGCTTATTACATAGGTGACGGGTAATGCGCGGCAAGAGGCGTGTGATTATGGTTATGAATATACGCTTCTCACGCCGACTGCGCCCGCTTGTCCGTCTTGGTGGGCTTTATGCCTTAGAGTAAATTTGTCGTGTATGTTTTTCTCATTTAACCAGTCGACTTGCCACACGACGGGCCCCCAGGCTAGAGCCCTGTCAGCCCTTCCCTTGTGGGGGCCATGTTTCAGTCATTATAGAATACCAAACTCTGCTTGCAAGTACGTTATCAATAAATAGTATGCCAGTGTACCACTCGTTGCTTGTGCAACAAGTTATGCTCAGTCTTTATTAATCTAAAGATGGCGGTGGTGTATTGCATTTTTAACACTCAATGGTGGATTGGTAAAATTCAAAAAGTACGTTCTCTTTTTTTATGGTTATATAGAAATTGATAGATTGAACATTTTTATTATTTGAATGCTGATGATTGATGAGCATCGCTTGTGTTGTTGTTATATTAATAACTAGAACCGTGGTATTGACACATAAAAGTAAATAAAAGCCAAAGAGTCATCCTCACACCTGTTTGAGACCGGCAATTCTTGGAGCGCGACTTTCACCTGTCTTAAGTTTTAATTCAAAATATCAAAAAACTAACTCCTTAGAAACCTAACAAGACGCAACATATTATTTTTTTTTAATATCATATTTTAAAATAATATTAAGTAATTTTGAAAACACTAATAAATCTATTATAACCAATTTATCGTCAGCTGAATGCAGAACTGTTCTAACTCACATTTAACATATTTTACAGGCGTGTTTTTTGAAACATCTTATTTTCGTCACTGTTCTGGTAGAAGACACTAATTCGAAAAAATTACATATTGAGTTAGTTATACCAAAATGTTCCTTATTTTAAACTTTACCGTCTGGAAACCTTTTTAATAAATAAACAGTCTTTATTTTAAAGTCATCCTTTTTACGATTACTTAATAAACTCACATGATAGACCATTTCAAACATTCTAACTACTTCAAAGTCAAATTACTCAAAACTAGTATTCTCCAGTTAGTGTGTTCTGCCAGAACAGAGACGTTATGTTATTTATTATTTATATAGACAAACTTATGCACCATTATAAAAGATTTTTTTTTTGAAAAAAGTAAGACACCCAGTAAGAAAGTGCTTCAGAGAGTATTAAGAGCCATTACTAAAATTTGTCGCAATTAAGTATGGAACCGATAGCATAGTGGTCTATACACATGGGGGCAAAACCCAAAAGATGCAGGTTCATTTCCTGCTGGGTGTCTTACTTTTATCAAAAAAGATTTTTTTTCTATTGGTTAAGTATAATATATTTTCTCAGAAGTGTTTTCAAAATGATGTATGTTCAATAAATAGAATGTTACATTCTTAAATCTTGTGAGTGATTCGTTAAATAAAAACATAGTTAATTAAATATTAAGTAGTAGAAACAATCACCAGGTGGCAGTGCCACCTGTCAAAATAATAATTGTCGATGCGTTCGATATTGTGTTCATGCTCAGAAAGAGAGGGAGTGTTTGTGTCTGTATATATGTGCTGTGTTGCGCTACGTTACAGACAGATAAATCGAGAAAAATAATATAATATACCCAATGTAATTAACTTAAATTAAATAATAAAAAATAACAATATGACGTAAGTAGCCCTTATTCCTTTTCATTTTTTAACTCTTATACAATATGACATAATATTACATCTATTATCTCTACTATGAATTACTAGTCTATTTTAACTTCCTTTTATATATTATATAGAAAATTTATATAATGAGCGGAGTTGTTCCATTTACGATATTGAAAATTTGGCTCCTGAAGTTGGCTTTTTGTGTGAATAACGATAATGCATTTATTTTTAGATTTAGGAGTTTGAGCATAGAAAACATGCTTTATAAGAAAATGCCATCAAAATCTAATTTTTGGTCATAAGTGCAGTTAGCTGGTTTGCAGACTAGGCAATCGAATATGTACTAAAAAAATTCAACGAAAAAAGTATTATTTGTCGAATAATTAAATAAAATTTTAAGGCTATACTTCAATTGAGGCATGGTCTAAAAAGATCGTAGCTAGTCGATGCGCGTATTGTGCAAATGACGCGTGCCGAACGAAATATAATTTGTCATAAAAATCCAACATGCGTCCATTTAATGCTATGTTTATTGTTATATTACTAATAATAATAGTATATTCATTGACATGTTTTCTTTTTTAAGTACATACGTAAAGTTTTTTAGTCATCTTTACACGATTTAAGAATATTTTTATCTGACGCCATGACAAAACAAATCGACGTGCGCACACTTCTACTGTCGATCTCCGATTGGCGACTAGTGAGAAATTTCGTCGCACCTACCGTTGAAAATTATTTGCCGTTTCACCGAAGTACGCTCTTAAGAATTTTTACAAGACATAAAATAACATAGTATTTGTACATAAGAGTAGTTATTTATTACTTTAAACTGAATGCAATAGTCAATACACTAAATATTGTTTTATGCCTACAATATGACTACATAAATTTATCTTGCCAGAGTTAGAAAAGTAGACTCTTAAGATAGTTTTTTTGTATTAATATGTCTACATACAAATACTTACGCAGTTACATAGGCATATTAGTATAATATAGAACGAAGTGTATTAAACGAATGTAATAAAGCACAGAAACGTAGTCAGTATAAATCAAACACTTTCACACCTTACGGGTTATTAAAATTAATATATTATCTACAAAAAGATTATTTATTATAACGACTCTACGTTATAATAACATAATAAAATACCTTGTATCGTATAATTATATACGTAATAAAAAATAATTAATTAAAAAATATCTACCTTTATGACTTATAATACGTGTCAATGTTGTTTTTTTTCTTACTATTAATTTCACTTAAACTCTAATTTATTTATGTCATATCTGCATTTAAACTGTCGACAGGTCTATCGCCTGTAGTTCCAGAGTAGTAAGAGATTTGAAACTCGCGGGCAATTCATTTGCTCATTGCATCAATACATCAGAGTAATAATTATAAAGAGAATGGATATTGCTCGGCAAAACGAAGCTGTGTTTCTTGCGTATAACTAAAAGAATAACCTTAATTTTATTATTATTAACTTAACTATGAAACGTTATACCATCATGTTGCTTCTCTGTACGGCCACCATATATAAACACAACACAGTTAACCATATTTTCTACTAAATTAACTAAAAATAATTACCAGTAACTTTTTAACTATTTTTTTTCTTTTACTGTTCTAACTGTTAGTTCATGGTGGAGATGCATTGTATTATTAATTTAATTTAATAAAAAGAAAATTTTTATTGTACTTTTTCCACTTTATTAATTATATCTAGACCGTTTTCGTCCACCTCAGAGGGACATTTTCAACTGAAATTTTGAAAGTTTCTAGGTCGAAGTTCATATATATATTATATATTTTTAAATATAAATAAAAACCTCTGTCACTTGAAATCTTTTAAGTTATATCGAATCGATCTATATAGTCGATTCTATATACTTATTCTTCTTATTGTGCCATCCCCTAGCGGAGGTCGGCCACCATCAAGGCGATCTTATCTTTGTCATATACTTATACATATATTTACCTAAATAAAAAAGAAAGAATTTATGAAAAATTTTATGATAACCAATTATTAAAGTTGGATTTTCAACAACCACACAGTTTATGACATAAAGTCAGCTACTGCGTACATGGGACTCCGGCTAAGCAAAAGTAAAACAAAATACATATTATTGTCAGTTCTCCACAGCGTAACAGATGATAATAACACCTTCATCATTGGCAGCGGTTTTTGAAACTGTGGACTTATTTGTTTATCTAGGGTCCCTTGTCACAAACACTAATAACACGAGCGACAAAATAAAACACCCTCGCCAACAGGTTCTAGTTTGGTCTCCAAAAGCTTCTAAAGAACAAACAACTCTTAAAGAAAACCAAAACAACATTATATAAAACTCTCTTGCGCCCAGTATTATTAACATATGGATAAATTTCAAGGCACTCAGCAAACAGGATGAGAGAAATATGGATATCTTTGAGAAGAATTTTTGGGGTTGTTTAAGAAAGTGACATTATGAGGTCAATGTATAACGAGGAGCTGTACAGACTTTATAGGGACAAAAAGATCACCACGCTTCGCCCGATCGAACTCGTAATCACCAGAAGGCATACTCGTGATTTCGCGCATCTAAATTATCATCTGTAAACTTACTAGTAATAATTAAATTGATATTTATTTGGAAGGAGATAATAAAACCAGGGTTTATTTCATTCACGCACCAAATTCTGAGTTATTCATTTGGGAGTCAAACCAACCTACCCTCCGATTCCTTATTTCTTCTCCATAACAAAATATATATGAAAATTCAGAGACTGTGCTAAATCGGCCATGTGCATAGAATGACGGAGGATATACCGGCGAGGCGGACTATGTATGCAACTCCCAATGGCAAGAGAAGACCTGGATGGCAGAAATTGAGATGGCTGGACTGTGCCACGGGATATTTAGAAATGTTCAGTCAAAGCAACTGAAGAGTGTCGACGCTGGATCGTCCAGGATGAAGGAAGTTTTTGAAGAAGGCCAAGACCCGCCAAGGATGAATGAAGACACATTGTATAAGATAACATTGAATTTCAAAAATATATATTTTTATTTGAATACTTTTAGATACTAACGTCGTGATCATTAATCAAAATTCTTTAAATTTTTTACTATTATCATAAAATTGTTGTTTTAAATTGCGAGACACCGCTAGTACCATTACACTACCCTTTATCATCAAAATATTTAATATCAATAAATGTTGTTTGTATTGGAAAAGCAAACACAGTATCTACCTGTAAATAAATATTAAAAATGTAAATAATATGAAGTCCTTTTTCAGAAAATTGAATTTCAAAATAATTTTATACTAACAGTAAAGAAAATGGTTCAGTGGCGTTACAGTTTTCATTGATAAATAATACTAAAACAATACATATATTTATTATATATTTTTTTCATTGTATTGGAAGGGTGTCGAGAGTCAAACTGAGGTTGTTAAGCTGTGTATAAAAAGATACAGCATCCCTGAAGTCAAGGCTGTGAAGGGTAGTCGAGGCGGTATGGATTTCATCGTATGTATACTTAGGTATACTTACTGCCATGGCCCCCACATCCTGAAGCGGGCCCCCAGGCTAGGATCTTTGGCGGACCTGCCCCCCCTACTTATAGCTAAGGATAAAGTCAGTATGACGCTCTATAGTAGCGTTTTCTAAATTTAATGGTGTAGGTACGAGGTAAAATTAATGTGTATATTATTAAGTGTTTTTTTTTGTATATTTTATTACATTCATTTGAATTATGGAGTTGTCGAGTATTGATTCGCAATTCAAAATTGTATAGTACAACCATATAATTTTAATTAAAAATATTATTGAAGGAAAATAGCGCCGCGCCGCAGGCGACTTTTTTACTATTAAGGGGGGACATGCTCGTCGAAGGTCAAAATTGAGTTTTTATTGTATATTCAAACCATGATCCTGGACACTCCTTAAACGTTGTAGATGATCTATTTATATAATTTTGAAGCCTTATTATCCTTTATAATTATTTTAAACATTTGATGACTGCATGAAGTATTTTTGTTACATAAAATAGTATTCTTTTAAACCTCTCGCTCTAATGTTTTAGAATATAGTCATATTTCGGTACAGAACTGTGCAGTGGTGTTAAGATTTTTTACATTTATTAATTTTTAAACGCATTTATAAAACCATTAGCATAATTTATTACGAGATAATTTTTGTAAAATATTCACGATAAAAAATTATATTGATAATCTCTGTGATCCCAAATTTGACAAGAATTAGGCATTTTATTATTCAAAAAATCGGCAAGATTAACACATTTCAAGATAATTCTAAAGATATTTATTATAAGCTATGTCTTTGACCATTTAAGTGTGATAAACATCTTATGAATAATGATTGCTTTATAATAATTATTGACCTAAGAATAAGGTAGTGTTTTTTTGAAATACGCCATTTCTTTTGTCATTCCCCAGTAGTTAGGCTACATCATACGGCCGTAGCAATAAATTGACAAACTATAATTAAAGTAGGGAGTAAAATAATATTGACGCGCGTGTTTGAACATGTACCGTTTAAAAAAAAATAAAAAAAAATTCGGTTAGGTACATGTTCAAACACGCGCGTTAACATTATTTTACTCCCTACTTTAATTATAGTTTGTCATTTTATGGCTACGGCCGTATGTTGTAGCTTAACCACTAGGGAATGACAAAAGAAATGGCGTATTTCAAAAAAACACTACCTTATTCTTAGGTCAATAATTATTATAAAGCAATCATTATTCATAAGATTTTTATCACACTTGAATGGTCAAAGACATAGCTTATAATAAGTATCTTTAGATTCATCTTCAAATGTGTTAATCTTGCCGATTTTTTGAATAATAAAATGCCTAATTCTTGTCAAATTTGGGATCACAGAGATTATCAATATAATTTTTTATCGTGAATATTTTACAAAAATTATCTCGTAATAAATTATACTAATGGTTTTATAAATGCGTTTAAAAATTAATAAATGTAAAAAATCTTAACACCACTGCACAGTTATGTACCGAAATATGACTATATTCTAAAACATTAGAGCGAGAGGTTTAAAAGAATACTATTTTATGTATCAAAAATACTTTGTGCAGTCATCAAATGTTTAAAATAACTATAAAGGATAATAAGGCTTCAAAATTATTTAAATAGATTATCTACAACGTTTAAGGAGTGTCCAGGATCATGGTTTGAAAATACAATAAAAACTCAATTTTGACCTTCGACGAGCATGTCCCCCCTTAAAGCAAATTATTTGTGATGTGTATTTTTCCCACGGTGGCCGCGCGGCATAAGCGTTGGACTATAAAGCCGTCGGTCCCAGGTTCGAATCCTGGGTCTGGCAAGTACACATATTGTTTTTCAATTGTGTGTGTCATTGTATGGACCTAATAGGTTGAGCAAGTGGCTGACATCCATTTCTCGTAAAAAACAAAATCTGTCAATACAAACCTCCACTCTGTGGAGGCCCATATGATCCTATCAGGATCGGACATGGTCGAAAAAAAAAATTATCTCACTTATCTGGTCGATTCGCTTCGCCGAGCTCACAGACTAGAGCCCTGTCAACCCCCCCCCCCCCCTTGTGGGGGCCATGCTTACTGTAGTCAAAAAGTTAAAAGAAGTCTTTATTGGACCACATTTTTTTGTCACTAATATCTACATGATGTAAATAACAACCTGCTATTCTTGTTAGAACTGCAGTTGCTATCCCTGATAACAATCTTAAAATTCAGGAAAATCTGTTGTTCGTTGTCCTAGGATGACGAACTAGCCTGTCATTGGTGATGCTGATTGGGATGGCAATAACTACATAATATATTCAACCGAATTACTTTGTTTGTTGATATTATTTTATTTACTCACCTTTAGTACAGGTTTGTGTATTATAACATTTTAAGAGTCTCACTAAGCGTAGGTAGGTACTTCGTGTACGTATATTTCTTATTTATACACTTATTTTCTTTGATTGCCGTGTCATATTTTAATGTCTTGAATTTATAATTTGCTTTGTTCACTTCATCTAAATATTTTTTTACAAAAACTTGATAGAGATAAAGAGCAGTGGAGGCAGCCATATATTGCATTTTTATTCGCCCTTCACAACTGCACCCCTAATTTTACTAGGTCACTAATAATAGATCAAACTTTTCGCAGAGGTATCAAATTAAAAAGACTCTGTTTTCTTCAGTTTTACTGAAAAATAGCTTTGTGTTATATGTATATCCAAGTATGCGAATGCCACCTTTGCGGGTGTAGGACGATTTGGCACCGGACAACTGGCCGCCACGGAATTCGAAAATAAATAGACGTTAGGTACTTATAGGTACTTTAAAAAAAATATTCAATATTATTATTTATACTTCAATGATTATATTATGATTTAATAGTTTGTAAGAATGTAAATATGCAGACGTAAACAATGATTTAATCGTGCATATGTTTAAGTTCCAACGAAAAAAGAGTTTTTTATTTTATATAAAGCCAGGCATGGTAATTCTCAATCCGCGATAAAGAATGCATCATGTTAAGAGCAAAATGAATTCAAACTATTAAGTAATAGATAGAAACTGATTAAAATACCTCGTCTACACGTGTCTACGACAGTGCGGCGTCCAATTGTCCGGAGGCCAATCGTCCCATTCCCACCTTTGCTATCCTCTTCTTTAATCCCAAGATGAAGAACTCCACGAAGCGTGATATATATATATATATATCAATACGTACGTACCCATATATTATTTTTGCATTGCCTTACTGGACCTGATTATGCATATACATAATTTATATATTATACTTGTATATTGTTGTCATACGAATAACCTTTAATAGCACCTTCCTGAATCTGCTACTGGTATGATACGAATAAAAATATAAACCAATATAGCTATAGAACTTATAGGTGAAAATAGTATATTGAGGGAAATATTTCATTTTCGAAGGGACGACAATGGGTGCTTAATACGATAATATCAAATCACAGAAGCTGGCGGGGGGTATATTGCCGTACTAAAAATTCAATTCCAAATAAATTGATTTATTATTGAGAAAAATAGGCTGTCTTTTATAGGAAAATAGAATAAGATATATATTATGATAACTTTCAACTGTGTTGACTGAATAAATAGTGTCTATAACCAGTATATTTTCACTACGTAATGGACCATTTTTTATTATAATAATGACGTCATTAATAAAAAAATAATCGAGTAACTAATTAACAATTATTATTCAATGTTTATCATGTAGCTAACAGTGTAATTAATATGGGGATAAACAACTCAATCCTTGTCAGAATATTGATCGGCGATATTAAATAACTGATTGCAATTATAAATTCCTTGATATCCATTTCCCGTAGTGTCTAATCATGGCAAACTCAGTAAATAGCTTACTGCAATTATAATTTCTGCAATATCCATTTTTCCACATAGTCAGCCATATCCAATGACGTAAACTCTATATAGAAAAGCTGACTCAATTACAATAATTATTTCCTAAATATTCTTTTCAAGATATTATTTTGATTCTGAGTACGTCAATAAATAGCGAATCATAATTCATTGGACATGTAACTCGAATATAAGTTCCCTGTCTATAAGTATTAGTAGATATCTAGTAGTGGTCTCTGTATCGTTCCGCACAACATCATATTCTACCGAGACTCGGACCTCGGAACAGTATCATAAGTATTGTAACATACTCTTGTACTGACTGTGTACGCTGCAAATTAAACTCGCTCCTCCATCCATCGGAGCATCCACCAAATCTCGACTCCCTCATCTACAACACCATGAAACATACATTAATATCAATAATGTATAGGCTCTGTCACGAATATCATCTGTAAGGGATCTTGGCATTACGTTTGAGAGTAAACTGACATTTATTAGCCATATAGTTACCATTTGTAACAAAGCGCTTAAAATGTTGGGCTTCGTCATGCGTACTTCCCGGGTCTTTTCAGATGTTACGGTATTAAAACTTTTATTTAATTCTTTAGTTCGAAGCAGACTTGAGAGTGGGTCTATTGTTTGGGCACCGCACCAGTTGAAATATGGCCTTATGGTGGAGAGGGTACAGAAGAAATTCTTGAGACTCCTTTACTTGAGGTTGTATGGATACTATCCGTGGCTTTATCCAACTGACTTTCTCTTAGGCATGCTTACATACTGCAGTCTGCAATTTAGAAGAAATCTTTATTTAGCTACGTATTTTTTTCGACTTATACAAGGTATAAATGAGAACTCTGCCATTCTGGGCAGTGTTGACCTGTGTGTCCCTGATAACTATCTTAGAAATAGAGACCACCAGTTGTTTATTCTCCCAAGGTGCAGAACCAACCTGCCACTGGTAATGCCAATTGGGAGAGTGATAACTATGTTCAACGAAATTGCTTCGGGTGTTGATATATTCCACCTACGTGAGAATGAGTTTAGGTGGATGTTGTTTTATAAAATCTTAAAATAGGGTCTGCTTAGCTCATCCGGTGTACTTCCTTGTACCTATCTAATTCATCTACTGATATATCTCTTTTTTTATGTAATACTGTTATATTTATACATCTTTGTTTCTAAATGTCATGTTGTGAACGTCTTAAACTTATAATTTGTAATGTCCACAATATGTTAAAAAATAAATGAATTGAATTGAATTGAATTGAATTGAATTGAATAAAAAATATGTATTTGATTCTATGAAAAATATTCAATTAGAGACGCCTTGAGAATCTCTGGGATCAATATAAACATCCCAAATAACTAACGATAACAATTAATAGCTAACGTAAACTTCATAAACCATCTTGCAGATTTCCTGTTAGCATGGGCGTCCGGCAAGGTGACACGATCTCTCCCAAATTATTCACAGCAGTTATGGAAAATCTACTCAGGCGAATTGACTGGGATAACGGTAAAATTGCCATTAACGATGAATACTTCCGTAAACTGCAGTTTTCTGTTTTCGCAAGCGACCGATTGACCTTCAGAATATGGTGCAGGAGCTTGAAACGAAAAGCCGCAAAGTAGGTTTAAACATAAATGCCTCGAAGACAAAGGAAAATGATAAACTGCTTTGCTAAACTAAAAACGATCTTTACCAATAGCACTTTAATCGAGCGGGTCAACAACTACGTCTATGTATTGACGGTGGTATTGTTGACGAGATTTCTCACAGATTGGCGCCTGAATAGTTATCTTCAAAAATGACCTACATTGTGTCTTAATAGTCAAATGTTCAACCAATGTGTGCTATCATTACTCACGTAGTGTGAAACATGGACTAAATGTAAAAAAAAAAATCAAAAATTGCGAGTAGCGCAACGTGGCATGGAAAGATGCATATTGAGCATAACGCGGAAAGACTACAAAATTATTCAATGGATACGGGGACAGACAAAGAGTATGCTATGTGACAGAGAAAGCAGATGAAATGATAATGTGTTTGATAAATGCCGTCATACATTGGTACCTAAGTGCCACTGAACCATCCGGACGCCCTAAAATCCGCTGGATTGATGAAAATGGGGTGTTCGGTGAATGTTCGTGGCAGCGAAGAACTAAGGACCCATAAGAGTGGGTGGATTTAAAGGAGGCTTCCATCTAGCAGTAGAGCGACCCTGGCTAGTGTTGATATTTTAATTTAATACTTATTGAAAATAATTACAAGACAAAAAGAACTTTTTATATACAACGTTTTTAAATTTTCTGTTCAATTATTATGCTCAATATGTTCAAACTTGTACTTACTACGAGTAAATAAAAATCAAACAAACAAATATAGAATACTGAAATGTCATTTTGATTTCCATAGTAACGCACGAATATATTAATAATTTAGTTGCTAGGACCACCCCCTTAGCAACCAATAATAGTCTTTTACTTTTTACGTATTTTTCTGAAATAACTTTCCATACAAAACAGAATTAACTGAAAATGAATTCAATTCTACTTAAAGCTAGCTAAAAGTATTAAAAGAATGCATTGGCATCGTGTTCTGATATATTCTAAAAGTTTCAAATATGTAGCTAGTCGGGAAGTTAGTTAAAAATCGATTGCAAGATTTGTACTGGACAAACAACCACCGGACAAACAAGAATACGCGCTAATAAAAACGTTGTAAGATATTTTATAAATAGTAATAATCTAATGTGGCTTTCACGTTCATTCATTTTATTATTTGTTTTATAAACGAAAATTGACTGTATTTTGTATCCCTGTGCATTTACCATTGTTGAGTATTATTATACTTAGTGCTTAAAGATACCGAAAGATGAAAGCCGTTTCACAAAAATTACGTAAATGGAATAGAACAAAACTTAAATCAATTAGTATTTATTATAATTTATGTTTTCTCGGAATGACAGGATTGGTATACATTTACACAAACACAAAACTTCATTTTTGTTCAATGACAAACATATCGTCACCTCAATACTACAACTAGATAACTTGATCTTCACTGTTTTTGAGATAACTATTAAGTATGATTCTACCTTTCCTTCTCTACAAAATGATAAAAACAAGGATGTCATAAGTTAATAAATGGGAATTGTATTAATTTTGTGTTTGAAAATATTAGATAACTTTAAAACTATAAAAAATTCATTAAATAAATAAAATAATATAATATCTACAATATTTTTTCACACAATTGAGTACAATTAATTTATTGTTTCCAATTAGACAAACACACTTTTCCATTTTTTATTTTAAATAGTAATTATAGCCAAGATTTATGTTAATCAAGTAAAGTTTAAATTCCATTTCCCCAACAATGATTACCAAATCAAAGTTATCTAGTTGTAGTATTCGGGTGACGATATTTAAATGTAATTTTCGTGAAAAAAATTAGCAATGTGTAATTCTGAAAATAAATAGACGAGATTTGTTTTGTTTCGACTAATCCAGCAAACTTTTGATGCCGGTATTGAATAAACACTAATCCGGCATTGAAAATTTTCTCCGGATTGAGATCCCTAGTTTATTTTCTTATGTACGTATTTATTTATTATATAAAAAATATATGTTCCTCCTTATAGATACAACTTCTCATTACTGATTTTCCCCGTTTTAAGAAAACGAGTAGCTCAAGAAAAACAATTGAATAAAGCAACGCCCAGTGGATTTCAATTAATAAACCCATTAAGTTCTGTAATATCTGCGTAATTTCAGGATAGATGTTATTATGCCTCTCTGTCTTTTACTACTATTGTCAAACGTTGAATTCTAATTTATTTATACCATCATAAAAAAAATCTGATTCACCAAATTTTTAAACAACGAAAAATTATCCATATTTAGCTGTGTAATACGAAAAAATAAATCATTATTTTAATATGATATAATAAGATATAAAAACATTGGATGACAAAAAAATTGCCTTAATTTATTGGTCAAAAACCTCAGGTATTTTTACTTTTTGACCGATTTCTGCATAATTATGAAAGTGATGTATACACGGTGGAGCTAGAGCGATCAAGTGACTGGGGGCACCATACATTCTGCCTTGAGAGAAGCGGAAGATCAAGGAGCTCAAAGGATGGCGAAATTCAAATGTGGTCACGATCCTCAGCCATGAGTGCATGACCAAGAAGAGAGTATATACGGTGATGATTCGTGGATTTTAAATCGGGATGGAATTAGACGTTAACGAAATCATTCTTCTACATAGATAGAGTGAAATAGTAAAAAACAATACTTAGGCTTCTGATTAAATTAGCTATCAGTAATTTTACATTGCAACTAGGGAATCCAATCCCGGGATCCCGAATCCCGGGATCCCGGGATCCCGAGCTATTTTCGATACCTATGAATCCCGGGATTGATAAACATAATCCCGGGATTTCGGGATTGATTTTTTTTTATCAATTTTTATGGAAAATATAACAGAAAAAATACTTTTAATACAAAATAACTACATTAGAAATAAACTGAGTTTGAATGAAGTTTGATGTGTAGGCTGCCGATTCATTTTATTTTTTCACATAGATTATTAAAAATGAGAAAGATTGGTAAAAAAACAATGCTTCGCACTTTTAACAAAGTAATTCCACCATGATATCATTCGTTTTACGGCAGTTTCATATTTGGCTGACTAATTAGATTTATGAAGCGGAAAGGCCATAAGTACGCCATGATTATTTGCTTTACTATTTTAAATCTCGCTGATCTATTCATTATGTCTTTACTATCAGAAATAGCAATCTCATATTAAATTCACATTATTATTTATATTATAATATTATTTACTCCATTAAACTTGTGTATTTCCAAGATTTAACGTATACAATATTAACAATAAATGTCTTAAATAGTATAAATTATACTAGATTTATTTTTGACCGATTTTATCAATGTTATTTGTAAATATAAAAATTTTATATTAACAATGGAAAAAAATCCCAATCCCGGGACCAGTCCCGGGATCCCGGGATTGTCAAATTGTAATCCCGAAATCCCGGGATCAGAATTTTGGCTCGGGATTGGATTCCCTAATTGCAACTGTGTAACGAACATAATACGTTTGTATTATTGATTTAATTTAATACTTATTTCACTTTTAATAAATAAATCTGGACCAGTTTCGTCCGTCTCAGAGAGACGTTGTCAACTGAATAATTAATTATAAAACAAGTATTTATCAAAACTAAATCTAAACCTAAGAAAATAAATCAATAATACAATACATTTCTACCATGAATTGACAGTTAACACAATAAGAGAAATCATACGAAGTTCTGAGATTTATTTTTCAGGTCTGTACTGAAAAAATATCATTTCAGTTGTATATACCATTAAAATAATTGTATACAATGTTTGTTTACTAGAATATTTAATGAAAAATTAGAAACACGATAATACCAATAGGTATAACTTGTGTACTTTACAATAAAATGTCATTTTTTCATTCATTTTTGTTTAAATATTGCCTCGACATTTTTTCTATGGCTACCAATTCAACGACACTAAAAACGTTCTGGAATTTCTAATAAATGTTTACATATCAGAATCCTAAGTTAAAATACTGTCTACTAAAGCATAATTCTAGGCATTAAAAGAGTTCTTGCTGAATTAAAGACAAGTATTGAGAGCCACAGAGTTTAGCTCGAGCTTAATTCGATTATCCGCAAGACATTTTGAAGAGGTACCTTACCGAAAGAGAGAATGGGCAGCTTAGGTTAAGAAAGGGGTGCAAATTAATAGAACGTAACTGAAGAAATTTTAAAGAGCTTTAGCCCTAATATTAGAATTATTTCTTTATGTTTTGTTCGCCTTTCATATTTGCTATTTGCAATATTTATTTAATTTGTTTCCTATGTATTTATTTCCAACCTCTTTCTTATTATAATTAAAAATGTCATTTGTTATAAATGAGAATAGCAGACCATGGAGGAAAATAGGTAAGTATATAGATTTTACAATTATTTGTTGTCAATTTGGCCATATAGAACGATAGAATGTCTAACTAACGTCAGATTTCAAAGCTTGCAATTTAAAAACATAAAAAAGATAATTAAATATTTGTACACTCAAATATTCTCTAATCCTCAGTAGATATGTTTATCAGAAGTAGAAAAGTTTATTATTTTAGTAGTAATATATAATATATAGTCCATTATTTGTATGTAGAAGGTTGCGTCAATAATACCTCGGTTGTAGAGTTGGGTAAACCTCTACAGTTTGCATGTCGAAGTCTTCAAAGATTCCTCGATAATAAATCAAGGCTATATAAAGGGGTTTAGAGAAAAGCAATATTTTCGTAAAATTATCGAGCATCTTGAAACAAGGAAGGTTTAACACTGAGGTTTGGTCGTACGGTTCCATGAATAAACAGAACATGAAGAAACAGAACACGAAGAAACAGAACAGTGACAAAACAGAACACCGATAAACAGAACTCAAACATTTAGGAAAAATATAACATTTAATATTGACATAATTGTCTCTATATTATGTTGTACAGATTTTTAATAACACAGGTCTTCAATACGCTGTAAAAAACATAAAATTATATAATTTCTAATCACTGGAAAGCCAGAATTTAACGGGAGTCAACTCGGCGTTGTCGGTAAGCTAGGTATATCTCGTCTTAATCAGTCTAATGTATTCAAAATGCATTGTGTGACTAGGTAAAACGAAATAATGAGTTTATACATGTTTAATAATTCTGTGATTGTTGTGCATGATTATCAAAATCCAGTAGATATATTGAGGTTTTTACGCCGAATGGCCAACATGCAGATATAAATATTTATATATATTTCGTTTATAAACTTAATTTTTCAGATACGACAAAAATAAAGGTTTTATTTTTTCACTTGTTGTTCTGTTTTGTCACCGTTTTTTTTATTCATGTTCTGTTTTGTCCGGTTACTTCCTCGTACACCAACAACATCTCACGTATAAACAAAAAAAATCAGAAAAAATATGGTAACACGTTCAAAAATTTTACGCACTGACGGATTAATTAACCCGATAATAAAATAAGGGTTGGAATAACCGCCTGCTTGCAGGTTCGGATTACTTTTTAATGCGTAAACTGTATGGCGAAGCGATTTTCCGGGATACTTAAATTTGCCACGTCAAGTGGAAAACGGTTAAGCGAAATGCGAATTGAGCCATAGTACGACGGATGTATTAGTTCCCTTCACCAGTGGCGGTTTTAAATCGAGCAGTTGAAGCAACGGTTTTATCGGAAATTACCACAATATTAAAAATGTTTCGGTACTGTTCGGTACTGTTCGGTTATCAGGAATACAGCGGAAAACACATTTTGAAAATACCCGATATACTGGATTATTTGTTAGTTTGGGTTAGTTTAGGTTAGGTTAGGTTGGGTTAGGTTAGGTTAGGTTAGGTTAAGTTAGGTTAATGTGACACCCCCGTATGGTCCCCATTTGGGGATGTCTTTGTGTATCTGAAGAGGCCCGAATCGGTATCGAAGCCAACAAATAATAACGGCTGATTGCGAAAATAATTAAAAAATACAACACGCCGATTTCGTCCTCCGCAAAATTAAATTATAAAAAAATGTAACGATTATAATATTAACGTTAAATAAACTCGCCGTTTCTGATCACAATTCCGGTGTCTTAATTATCTACCTCCAAATCCTAAAACGCAGACGATAAACCAGATACTAAAAATAAAAGTGACAGTTGCTATTCCCATCCAAAATGGAGGGAAGTGATAAGTGGCCCCAGTCAACGTGGGACTACGCTTCTTGATTTTGATCGTCTGGAATCAAGAAGCAGGTGGAATTTCTTTCACCCGGACACACACCCTGAGATTCAAACACCGGAATAGGAAACGGCGAGGAAGAAACATCCAGAGGCTTGCCCTCTGGTGGCGCTCAACAAAGTATAATAAAAAGCAGTAGAAAGAGGATGCTGCCAAAGCCAAGCCAGTGAAGAAAAGAGCAGAAACACCCGGATTGGAAAACGGCATCAAATGCCCTGCATCATCAGCCGCTTGAGCCCTCTTCGTCAACAGCAGCGTGTCTGTGAGCCTTGCAATCAGCCCTGGCCTAGATGCACCAGGATGAAGAGAGCTACAAAGCGGCCTTCTTCAGCTGAGCAAAGCAGCCTCCATCAGCGGATAGCAGCCAAGCAGCATCATCCTCAGCCCTTAGCATCATAGATTAGTTAGTTTTAAGTGTTTTGTGTTTGGAAGCGATGTATAATGAGTTATTTCAGTGCTCGAAGTGGAAAATTTTACAACCCGGAGCGGTTGTATGAGGCAGAATGGCGTTCCGGTCCATTTCGGGCCCTGATATATTTTTAAAATTATTTCTATAAACTTTAAAGCCATTTTAAGTATCAAATTAAGTTTTCTGCATATTATATTAGTATAATATCAGTTCAGTGTGTGTAATTCGATAGCCACGGCAGGGCAAGCGAGCAAAAAGGGGAACGAGTAATATGCCGGTATGCATTTTCGTGAGGGATCGACTGATTTTCGGACGGTCGCTGTTGGGAAGGCTGGGTGCGACGTCCTCTCTCAGCATCCGCCCGTACGGTAGAACGGGGAACCGCGAACCACTACGCCCACAAAGCGGCGTAGTGCTGCATCCGAGTCTCTCCGGTTGCTGACGGTCCGAGGGTGTTGAGAGGGCTGGGCGCGACGCCTTCCTCTCTCAGCAGCTTTACGGTAGGCCCGGGAACCGCGAACCACTATGCTACATTCTCCAGCCTAATAGGATCATACGGGCCGCCACAGAGTAGAGGTTTGTATTAACGGATTTTGTTTTTTACGAGAAATGGATGTCACACTCTCTTGAAACTGACTGACTCACACACAATTTGAAAAACAATATGTACACTTGCCGGACCCAGGATTCAAACCTGAGACCCACGGCGTGATAGTCCAACGTTTGACAGGATAAATAAATTTTAACGTTTTTACATTACCGTTGTTTCAGTGTATATAATATTAAATAACCTGCACGTATTTTTTAAAGTGTTCAATTTTATGTCATTTTATTAGAGTGTGTATTAGAGATGGGAAAACTGGTCGATTTTAAGACTAAGTATACTTACCACCAGTATAAAAAAATACTTAGTATAGAAATTTGTTCCAAAATACTTACTAGTATTTGGAATACTATATAGACTGTTTGGCGTGCGTATGCGACAAAAGTTTCGTACTCAAATGAAACTAAAACCAACTCCATATTTTAGTATTTGAAATACGTATCGGCTCAGGGAACTCAGACCGTGTATGAATTCTTCAATAGAATCGCTAAAAATACGCTGAGCTCCGCTTCTCGAAAAGTCCCATTAATTATAAAATTTTAAACACCATTTTAAATTTATGAGTTATTTTTCTGTTAGGTTACAATATTCTTGTTAACAAAAATGAATAACAATGATTTTTTTTATTGTAAACTGCGTCACCTCAGTCACCTCGCCATATTTCCAAGGGAATAATATGCTGCTACAGAAAATTTATGACCTATTTGTTCACACATAAGATGATGTCATTTGCATGCATAGGCTAATAAATTAAAATATAGTTGTATTTGAGTGCTACCTCGCTCGCGCGCATTTAATGTCAATAGTATTGAAAGTTTACCAACTAGCCAGCGACTCGCGATGATATCATCACAAGTTTTTTGGAATAAGTTTATTGGGCCACACATACTGAGTATGGGTAGTTTCATCCGAAACTTGAGTACACAAACTGGTGACAGTATTTCCAACTCACCTCTAGCATGTATTGCCAAATATTGGACCAAGATATATAGTCAAATTTCCACGGAAATTGTATGTATGCAGTTCGCCGTATCACACCTCACCGTGAAAAGTTATATCGGAAATTTTGAGTTTAGGGTTATTTTATAAAAATTATATAAAAATTTTAAATTAGGTAAGGTTGGGTTAGGTTTTCATTCTTGAATTCATAAATTTTGCCAATATCGGTTATGAAAATGCTCCACGAACAACGCGTATTTTTTTCATCTCGGTAGGTACTATTATAGAGATGACCGTATAGTATACGGCCATCTCTTTCTGATAAGAAAACTGACGGCAAATTGTGATATGGTGAAATACGAGGGTGGGTCAATAATTCCTTAGAAAAAAACATTAAAACAGTTTTTTTTTTTGTATTTTTTTTTTATTTCTCAACATAATCTCCTTGGAGCTCAATACACTTGGTTAGACGTTTCTCAATTTTTTTAAACCGTCAGAAAAATAAGTTTTCGGAAGGTCCTCAAAATAAGCATTTGTCCGATCGATGACTTCTTCATTTGAAAAAAAACGTTCTCCACTAAGCCATTTTTTTAAGTTTGGGAAAAGAAAAAAGTCACTGGGGGGGCTAAATCTGGCGAATACGGTGGGTGGTCGACCAATTCGAACTTCAATTCTTCAATTTTAGCCATTGATCGTAAACATGTGTGAACACGGGCATTGTCCTGATGAAAGAGGATTTTTTTCCTGTTTAAATGAGGCCGTTTTTCTTCAATTTCGTTTTTTAGCTGGTCCAATAAAGATGCATAATAATCCCCTGTTATTGTTTTTCCTTTTTCCAAATAGTCAACGAAAATAATTTCACGTGCATCCCAAAATACAGTAGCCATAACCTTACCAGCTGATTTTACGGTTTTCGCCTTCTTTGGACATGGTTCGCCTTTCGCAATCCACTGCTTTGACTGTTCTTTCGTCTCGGGAGTATAGTGGTGTATCCATGTTTCATCTACAGTCACAAAGCGACGAAAAAATTCATCCGGATTGCGTTGCATGAGCGACAACAGGGCTTTAGAGGCCACCACCCTATTGCGTTTATTGTCGACTGTGAGCAAACGCGGCACCCATCTTGCAGAAATATTTTTCATGCCCAATTTGTCATGTAAAATAGAAATGACGCTACCTTTTGAGATCCCTGTAACCTCAATTATCTCACTCAACTTTAATCTTCGGTCACTTAACACCATATCGTGGATTTTATTGATCATTTCTGGTGTAGTCACCTCTACAGGACGTCCTGAGCGTGGTTCATCCTTTGTTGATGTACGACCACGTTTAAATTCATTTACCCAGTTATAAATAGTTGCAAGTGAAGGAGCAGATATGCCGTGAACTAAATCCAACTCATTTTTTATTTCCTTTGCTGTTAACCCTTTTATATTAAAATGTTTAATAACAGCTCTAAACTCAATTTTCTCCATTTTCCATTTTTCCATTTTCCACAAGCAAATTTTTTTTTTAAATGTACGAGAAACACACAACAACCCGACCAATCTGATTGAAACTTCGCAGCATACTGAATCTGTAGTGCCGCTGCATGAAAACAAACCGCTTACAGTACTAGTCGCGCCACCTGTCGGCTTTTCTAAGGACTTATTGACCCACCCTCGTAATATAATACTTACGTACAATTAGAGGTGGGTATTTTCCGAGAAAATCTCCATTTTGAGATTCGGAATTTCCCGAAATGATGAAATTTTGAATTCTCGAGATTCGGGATTTCCAGAAAAGAGTTCTCGAGATTTCTCGAAATCTCTGGAAAGTTTAAAAAACCTGTAATAATATAATATATAATAATATTTAATATTTAATATATAAGACAAACAAAATAGAAGTATGAAAAAAAAATAATTCAAAACATTATTAATTAAAATAGTATTTCAAAATACACTATCACTCACTGTCAATCGTTGCGATTGACAATCACGTACGCTTATGAGACACAAAATTCCCCGATATTGCATAAAATGCGCTCATTTTGAGTCGACGTTGGCTTAATAATGGTATTCAATGCCCCGATCAGTCTTTGTACGTTTTGTATTACTTGTCCACTTTTTTCATATAGAAAATCGTTTTTTCAATTAATATTTGATAATAAAAAAATCCCGAATCCCGAGAAAAGATTCTCGAGATTCGGGATTTCCCTAAATCTTAAAAATATCAATTCTTGAGATTCGGGATGGAAAATCTCGAAAATTTCTCGAGAATTCCCGAAACCCAACAATTTACATGTAACGAAATGCATCCGTGTGATTGTTACCCGACAAATTTTTCAAATACTATCTTAGACCCTACCATCTCTGTACAATGTACATGAGTTAAAATAAAACATTACGTAATGAAGGATCTAATTCAAGAAGAAATCTTCAATATATACCTACATTGTATAGCTCCTCGATGAGTTTCATTGATTGTTCCCATTGACAATAATAATCCATTTTGGAAAATTGAGACGCGATGGAATAAATTTCCTAGAATACACGCGCACATAACAAACGACCAGCCTTTGATTTGATTTTGAACAATTTCCATAAATTAATCATAATTTTGAAGTTTCAATGATACCAAATCCACGAATTATTTGAACAAAATTTCCAGAGTAGGTATACACCCACATAATGACAACCGGTTGGGTAAATTTACGCAAATTTGATCTTCATTATTATTGAATCGAGTCTTATTTGCCAATACAGGGTTTTATATTTTAACCATCATGAATATTCTGTCGTATTAAAAGTATAGCAAAGGGTTGATTAAAGGTTTTGATTAATTTAGATTTTGTATACATGGCCAGTTACGAGGCTTAAGGCACTGGCTGATTTTGACAAATTTTACACAAAAAAAATTCCAGCTATCAACGGACAACGGATAAATATATCTCTTTTATAGAGACACAAACTATAAGATCCACCAGCATGGCCCCCACAAGGGGCTCTAACCTGGGGGCCTGGGCTCAGGAGGGGCCCGGCGAGGCCAGTCGACCAGATAAGTGAGATAAACACACAACACAAATTTGCTTTAAAAGTTAAAAAAAAGTCGCCTGCGATGCTATTTTCTTCAATAGAATTATTAAGTACTTAAAATTATATGGTTATTCGATAAAAATTTTAATTGTATATCGACACTCGATAACTCCTTAATTCAAATGGATGTATTAAAACATACAACAAAAAATACTATATAAATACACATTAATTTTACTGCAAACAACATTTGGAAAACGCTACTGTAGAAAATTACACTAGCTTTATCCTTAGAGATAGGTAGGGGGACCCGCTAAAGATCCTAGCATGGGAGCCCGGTTCAGGATGTAGGGGCCATGTCCACCAGTATAAGTTGTCCGCTGAATGAGGGCACCACATGCTAACATTTCACATATTATCCTTTAATACTTTTTATACTGTGATGAGCTTAGTTCTAAACTCGAACACCAGACGATTTATAATGATATATTGATATTGATTTATAATGATATATGAATATGATAGTGTTTAATACACACATGATATTTTTATTATTATCAATATAATAAAGAATGTTACATTCTCAAATCTTGTGTCTTATTCGTTGAATAAAAAAAAGGTTTATTAAAATTATTAGCAAGTCTAAGTACCTACGTTATAAAAGTTCCATGTGCTTTTCTCTTCCTGGCACTTTGCATTAAAATAAACTCATTAAACTCAGTCAAAGCTCACTTTGAGCGTAGCAACCTAAGTCTTGGGCATCTTCTCCTTCGACACTCCCAGTCCAATTGTTTCAGATGCTTTAGATCACCAATTGTAGGGTACCGCGATACGCTCGATTAAGACCGAGTGTGGTGCGGGGCGAGTTTCGGTGGAGGCGCTTAACTTTAATGTATAAATTACGGGTGATGTTTGTGGAAATATAGCAATTGACACGTCATATGCTAAATACGATCATTATTGAACATACGCAAATAAACGTAACATTATAATATTAACATCAAATCACTTAAGGAATATTATATGTATGGAGGTACATAGATCCAATGATACGAATTATACTCAGAGCAATAATACGAAAGAGAAAGGGTAATGTCCGGTTACATGAATCCGTTTTCTTTGCATATGATGTACAGTAGAACATCAATTTGTTCAAATTTTATAACATTTAATAATATTTTCTACCAAATTAACTAAAAATAATGACCAGTAACATTCTATTTTACATTAAAAAACTATATATTTCTGAACACGTACTCCTGGTTTTGCCCTAAATACATAAAACAAACCAATATTGACCGGCTTCACTTCTAGTTTCACTACGTCGATTATTCATATAACTTCTATCTTACTCTAACGCATAATGCGGCAATTATCGGCGAGCCAAGTGCTCTCTCACTCGCACTTATGGTTGGTTTTTTTTTCAGACTATACTCGAAGCGATTAGATGACGTAGCACTGACATGACTTCAAATGATTTAATTATTTGAGAATTAATATATCACAATAAGGCGTAGCATATACTTACAATATACGATATGCCGATGATACTGTGCTGATTGCTGATAGTTTAAAGAGTTTACATCAACTGGTAGAAAAGGTTAAGGGAAATGTCAGTAATTCTTATGGTTTAAAAATGAACCTCAAGAAAACAAAACTATTACTAGTATCAAAAATAGCGACACCAGACACCAACACAAATTTTGTCATTAACAGCGAACCAATCGAACGTGTGACCCATTATAAATATTTATGTACATGGGTAAATGAGAAATGGGACTAATCTCAGGAAATAAAAACTAGAATTGAGATCGCAAGGAGCGCCTTTCTCAAAATGAGACGCCTCCTTAGCAATCGTGATCTTAACCTAGGTCTGAGACTGCGTGTGGTACGTTGTTATGTTCTCTCAATTCTTTTCTATTGTATGGATGTATGGACGCTAAACCAAGAGATGTCACGGAGACTTTCACGGAAGCTTTCGAGATGTGGCTTGTTATGTTCAAAATGAACATAACTAACATTCATACTCTGGCAACCCCGACGAATATTTATGGTCACGTCATGGAGCGTACGCCATTGCACAGATGTCGCTGATAAAATTTCTGGCCGCAACGGACGTCGCGAGGTGTGAAAGAAGCAACAAGGCTTTTTGATTCTGTCTGTCATCCAGTATAGTCGTGCTCTGCTTTGGTTTTACCCAACATTTATAATGGACGTCACTTAAAGCAGCACGATTGCAGCCGCAGTGCTTGAGGACTCTGTGTCGTTCCAAGTTTGGTATTTTAAAACTATTATTATTTGATTCACTTATCTTCCAATGTTTCTTTTAAAACTTAGCTGCTTGCCTTTATTATAGTATTTCCTTAATAACCTTTTAATGTAATATTCTTGTTTTTGATATAATATAGTTTCGGTCAAGTACATAAATTGCTCTTTCATTTATTATTCCCCCTTTCTTCCACACTGTTATAAAATTATTATCTTTCACGGTTTCAATATCGTGTGGCGCCCAGGTACATATTTTAACCATAGATTGCACGTGCCTTCAGCTGTGCAATTCCTTTTTGTATTCTAATTTAATTTTTACAGTTGTCAGTTGCGAGGTTACGGAAGTAATTATTGTTCAGCTTGAAAAGGATGCAGGTAACCCATGGCCCTTCCTTGTTTGCTTATGTCTCATGCTTCTCTCTTTAACTTTATACTTTATTCCATCCCATCTAGAGAGCTGTTTCTCTTTTATTTTGTAGTTGTGACGACAATGATCACAACTACAAAATATTAATATATCAGGCTGTATAGACGAAACCTCATAATTCCTTGGACTGACCGGGTGACACATTTTGAAGTTCTCAATCGAATGGGGAAGGACCGAGAAGTTCTACGTAGTATCAAAACCAGGAAACTACAGTACCTCAGCCACATTATGAGAGGACAAAAATACAGCATTCCCCAACTTTTCATTCAAGGAAATATCAATGGGAAGCGTAGCAGAGGACGGTGCCGCATTTCGTGGCTAAAGAACCTCCGTGATTGGTACGAGTGCAGCTCCACTGAACTGTTCCGGGTAGCAAATGACAAAGATAAGATCGCCTTGATGGTGGCCGACCTCCGCTAGGGGATGGCACAATAAGAAGAATAATATACTTACAATAAATGTATATTGTACAGATGTAGATGTACATATACATACTCGTATTATAATACAGTAAACAAAAGTCGACATTTTTTAAAGAAAATAAAATAGCCAACTTGGCACTTACCAGCATTTCACGTCTCGACCCGACCCCTATAAAATGAAATCACTGAACTGCTTGTGGAGACTTTCTACACCTTACGGTGTTTTCCCGAAGTAATACAGAGCCGTTTTCTAGTTTACATTTAAAAATGTAAAAAATAATTTCTTTTTACCATAAAGAAACTATGTAAAACGATAACTTTCTTAGACCCATTTTCTTAGTCACATTCAATTCAATAGTGGCATAATTGAAAAAATAAGTGGCAGATAAGTGTGAGTAATTAGGGATTGAAATACCGGTATTTCAACACCGGAATTCAATATTTATCGTTACCGAAATAACGGTTTCAAAAATCCAATATACCAGTATTTTTGGTATTAAGAAAGCGCATTTATTCACTTTATGTTTTTCGAAAATGAATTTAATTTTATTTTTTCATTACTGACTACTATATTATATATTTAATTAAATGTACAACTTTAGTGTAATGCTTCCAAAATGCAAATATATTAACTGAAACTAACAAAAGTTAAATAATAATAAAACGAAATCCCTTTAATGTATAGAATTTTCGCGATTAATTAACATATTTTGAAAAAGAAAACATTCGCGGCAAATATTTCCAATTATTCTATAACTATTGATCCAACATTGATAGTACATTCAACAACTAACCAACACCAACTGTCAATAATAATTAATGATTATTGTAGTCTTAGTTCAATAAATACAATTAAGTATGACTAACAAAGTTTAATGTTGCTTTATTTATGTCTGATCTTAACAGCCTATCTCCACCCTTCACCACTGATACACGGTAATCATCGTCACAACTTTTGCCGATCTGTAATTGAGTCATGAGCGACAAATAGGAATTATTTTATTTTCGCGATAATTCCAGTGAACGATCGAAATTAACATTTCATAATCATGGCAAACGATCGGCGTTTAAATCTGCTTGCATGACTTGGCCTTAAAGCGTCAATTACATTGAGTTTCTTTACGAGCTGTTTGTTGGCGAATTTAAAAGCGGGCGATTCAGCTACTGCGATTTGATGATTACACACAAAACTTTCCATTCGCTGAGAAGCCACAAGCCAGCGACTATTTTGACAGAACGTAGTTCGTTTTATTAACGGGAGGTTGCTACTGCGCTCTACTGCGCAGACGCAGTAGGCCCACACGCCGGCGTGTAGCGTGTAAAGTTGACCGGCTTTCAACTTTTCTCGGTAGAGTGTTTACAACTTTTTTGTTAGCTTGTTCGATGATTACACTGGGCGACTTTACAGGCAGATTATAAATTCGCCAACAAACAGCTCGTAAAAAAAGCTCAATGCAATTGACGATTAAGGGACATATCTTCAGCTTTAACATGACGATTTAATCCCAAATAAAATCTCCAAGCACTAAAATTCAACCCTGCCCGTTTTCCCAAAGGACCACTAGCTCCTTTCTGAAATGTCCACAATAGAGTAGTAACAAATCTTAGCAACGACTACTTGCGTCACTTACGTTGAATATTACGGCCGTGCGACATTTTAAACCGCCACAAACAACCCGTGGACCAAAATAAAATATACCACAGTAACGTGAGCCCCTACATATGTGGGTACTTACGTACGTCATGCTCGGAGCTTTTGGATTTATCTTATACTTAAGAAGTATAAAATTATACAAAGTATCATTTTCACAAACATAAAATATTATCATCTATCACCCGGTGTTTGCCACACGTACAAAATTATTTAATCTCACAATACGTATTCCACTCGCATAATAAGCTTTATCCCGCCCGCGATGGTCAATTGATAACGTGGCCGATTCGAATCCCGGGTCTGATAAATTAACATGTTGTAACAAGGGCATGCCCTGATATGCAATTAGTGACTATCATCAACCTCATAAAAAAATCATCGTAGGTACTAAATAAGTGCCCACCACCACCCGTCATATATGCACAACCGTGGATATGCACGGCCGCTTTCTATGACGCTTTAAACGTGTATGAAAGAAGTGATTTTAAGTGCTCATTCCGTCCCGAGACGGAGTCGCACGGGACTGATGTTGCAACCATGCACCGTAGTGCTTAAAGAAGAAAGTTAAGAAAATGTTTGTTTTTTTGACTGGCTCTGCTGTCCGCTGACGTTAGGCGCTTTGTGTACCCGCATACTGAGTGTCACGAATTGAAATGGATGAGTCTACAGAAGAGTCGGGACTATCCCGCTCCCCATACGACGCTGCAAATTTCTCAAATGCCGCAAAGTTGGCCTCAGTTGCTACCAGATCTCCATGACCAATTGGGCCCGTGTGAGGACGGACCCTGGCAAACAGCTCCGCTCGTTCGAATTCCATAATCGGGCAATCCCAGAGGATGTGTTCAACATCTTGGTGGTCATGCCCGCAGGTACAACCCGGCCCATCTACTATCAAGCCAAACTCGTGGAGTCTGGCGGCGAAGTTGCCATGGCCGGTGAGGAACTGTAGAGTTAATGAAGAATGGTCAGCTTTATTATTATTTAAGTACCAATATTATTTATGTATTTACGTACACTCTACGTCTCATTAGTGCGTAGCATTCTTGAATATGGGTCGATTATCTGGTGTCCTTATGACGTTTCCTATAAGCTTATTTTAGAACGCGTCCAGAAGAAATTTCTTCTATTTTAAAATATTTAACTATTTTCCTTTCGATAATTAGTCAGATGATTATTTTCCGACTGCCTTTCTACAAGGCATGCTTAGTTTTCACTCTCTTGAATCTCGTCGGTCTCTTCTGCTCTTGAAACACTTTTTCCTGTTATCGCGAGGGATGGTTTCCAATCCTGGTGTCCTAATGAATTTGAATTTACATGCGCCTGTCAATCACCTACGTGGTCGCAGCCATGATTTATTCTAGATTGGGACTGATTCCTCGTGTCAAGCCTATCAGGCACCATTAGTGAGCGGTGCAAGATTAGTAAATGCGCTCCCTAAAGACATAGACATTTTCAATGAAGTATTTTGCATTTTGTTTTTGAAACTGTATTTTTCTGTATAAAATTGTACTTAAATATGTTTGGATTTTTTTTTTGTTATTATTATTATTGTTATTATATACATTTTTTTCTAAGCCTAATACTTGCTCCAGCTCCGCTCCAGAGTCTGCTCCGCTCTGGGTAAAACCGAGTCTTAATATGTATATAAATATTAAAATTTTTAAAAATAACTAGTTTTGAAATAAGGTTTATTATTCGTATTCTATTAAACAAATTTTTCACCGGCAGCAAATCGTCTTTATTATCTGCCTTTCTATCAAAAAAAGTGAGATAATTTATCACTTGGCAGGGTTGCTGTATTTTAAATGATTCCAGTAAATAAATTTATCTAAATAAAGAGGATTTCAAGTTATACACATTTATATTTTTATAAAAATCGATATTTTTTAAAATAAGTAAATATAAAAAAATAATAAAACTATGAATTAGTCAAAAATCTCTTAGGCGATGCTTAGAAAACTTAATAAACTACATTTTAATAATAAATATGACCATACAATATATTTAATAATAAGATGGAGTACAATTCAACAAATTCACATTTTTTACAATTGCAAGTTTAGGTTTATATTTTTCTTTTTCATGTTTTCAGATAGGTACATATTTATTAATTAACATAGTTGAAATTCTAATTTATCAAAAAAATGTGTCAAATTGCAAGCTTCGTTTTTTCCGCTAGGTGCCTCTGGTAGGTAAAGACATCGCCCTAATGTTTAATGTTATTATGAATTAACAGTGGCTAAAAAAAACTATAACTATTTTGTCACTTTGTCCACTCCAGAAAACTGCAAGCTTTTAAATAAAATATCATGCACTTAAAAAATAATACAGTTTGTTGCTGAAAGGCAACACCATGGAATTAATGTTTTCTTTTAGAATTATTAATAACCATGTCCTTGCTTTTTCGTACAAGGTGGTTGTTAGTAATTTTTGAACAATCACAAATCCCAAGCTTTGAGAAAAACCCATAAATGTTGTGTCCTGACCGGAAATCGAACCCAGAACTCTCGAGTGGAATGCAAGCGCATTACTCACTGCACCACGAGAGCCGCCTGTAAAAACTGTATTATTAATGCATTAGAAATATCGATATAGTTTGGTTATAATTAGACTAGGTGAAAAATAGATCCTTATATTTGTTTAAGAGAACACTACTTCTTTTATGTCTGGGTCGATGCTTGAACTAGATATTCGTAATTATTGCAACACCCTTTACAAATGGCTACGTAAACAAAAAAGAGGTTTGAGTTAGTCTTAACACCCGACTTATACTTCTAGATGATGATTATGACTAATGATCTACTGATGCTAGAGTAAATTCTTGAAACTAAATTATAGAAGAAACTGTAGTAGGTAAATAATTTGTTCCTTAAACTCGAACCAAATGTATCCAGCTTAGCAGTGTATGGAAAAAGTTTGATTAATGTCATGATAAAAACAAATCCACCATTGCCATCCACATTAGACCCAACAGTTCGAGTTAGATAAACAAAAGTTTTCCTATTCACTCTTTTTCCCTTCGTTTTGATACAAAGAGAAAACACATGGTATATGTACCTAGATAATATATAAAGAAAAAATGTCTTCAACTAACAAAGGACTCACTTGCTAAGTTATTCATTACGAAACTTTGAAATAGAACACTGTTGTTATATAATTTTATGAAACTTTCCTACTAAGTAGATGCTTTCCTCTTTAAATAATGGTACATTCAACGATATTTACAATCATCGTTGCTGTTTAAACTTAACTTGCTTGGACACTACTACAGTGCTTCCCAACCTCCTTTACGTCACGGCATACTATTACTTAAATTAAGATTTTTCTTTAAAAAGATTTATAGAATCATATTTCTTTAAAATTGTAAATTTTTAACATTAAATTAACCATATAAACTGCTTAAGGGAGTTTGTGGTATTTTCAAAGCATGATTCTGGACATTTCTTAATCTTTGTAGATAATCTATTTATATAATTTTAAAGCCTTATTTTCCTTTATATTTATTTTAACCATGTGCAGTGGTGTTAAGATTTTTTAGATATATTAATTTTTAAACGCATTTATAAAACTATTAGTAAAATTTTTGTTAACATTATAATTATAGTGAAAATTTTACGATAAAAAATTACTTCTTAATTAATCTCTGTGATCCCAAATTTGACAAGAGTTAGGCATTTTATTATTCAAAAAATGGGCACGATTAACACATTTGAAGATAATTCTAAAGATACTGAATATAAGCTATGTCTTTGACTATCCTACGAATAATGATTGTTTTATAGTAATTATTGACCTAAGGAATAAGGTAGTATTTTTTTGTAATACGCCATTTCTATTGGCATTTCCCAGTGGTTAAGCTACAACATACGGCCGTTAATATTTTTTAAATATTAACAATTACAATTGCGCCACGGGCAACTTTTTTTTACAATACGTAACATACAAGTAGAATAAAATATGAAAAAGGTGTAGGTACGAAAATATTACTTTTAATCGTAATTTACATTTAAAAGTCTTATGGTGAGCATGAATGTATATTTTCATTATCTTGATTTTACCAAAATTAAAACACAGTAAGAATTTCTCACATTTCGACCCACCTTTAGGGGGCGCTTTATTGTTCGAAACTCCACGGTATACAACTGTATAATAAACATACATAATTTGAAAACATCTCATGCATGTTGCATATTGGTACACACTAGAAAAAATCTATTTGTAGAAAAAATACGACACCCAATGGAACTTGAACCTGTATCCGATGGATTCGCGCCAGTGTGATTTTACAATTAAGCTACGGGAAGTGATCAGCGACATAGGTTAGTAATTAAGGAATTAATTCATACCTACCTTAATTTAATATACTAAAACGAATAACCAACATTATAATGCAATTCGATAAGCATTTCATGTAAAACCTACTAATTAAAATGGTCGTAATTAAGTATAAGCCCCGTAGTTTAACTGGAAAAGCACACTGGCGTGAATCCAGAGGATACAAGCTGAAGTTCCGACAGGTGTCGTATTTTTTTCTATAAAAATATTCTTTCTAGTGTGTATTGATAATTGAGTCGTTAATTTTAAACTGCTTGATTTAAAGGTTTGATATTGACTGATTATTTGATATTAGAGAGACGAGTATTTAACTGTTGATATATGTTAATATGCTCCCTATGTCTATAGAGTTATCTGCGTTCTAATTTATATTTCATCTGATACATGACACATATAGAGACAATAGAGTATAGGTACTAACATAATATATAGACGAATAGACGCTTAGATACTTACAACAAAGACTCAAAAGACTGGCAGACCTTAGTATAATAATGAATGAATATAATGAAAAAAAGTCTTCTCTCGCGTTGCCGGCAGGTATTGTCGCGAAGGAAAAATAAAGAAAATCACTTTAGACTTTAATAGACTTTTCCAGTCCTATTTCGTTTACCTTAATACAAGACGCCTTTTCTTGTAGGAAGGTTTAAGTTCCTTCTTCAGTTGCTCTAGTACGAGATTTCTTCTTTTTTTTGCTCTTATTGTACATAAATGGGCGAACTTCTAACTGGCGGACTGCCTTTTGTATGAGCTAACACAAAATGGATATTGTTAAAGAAATGACAAAGAAAATTGTTTGATTAAAATGAATGCAAATTATTTGAAATTCTAGTGCAGGGATAATATTCAGAGTAGCGAAGAGTGGAGGTAGGCTGTTATGATCAGCCATAAATAGTTCAGATTAAACTTTGTTTGTCATACGTGTTTGTTTTTATTGAACCAAGACTACAGTTACGCAATAGTTGTTGTACAATTTACAGATGGTGTTGGTTATTTAAAAAAAATCAATTTAACCCTGCCTAAGCCAAACCATTTGGTATATTTTGGGCGATATGACAAAATTGTTCACAATTTTTCATTCATACTTATTTTTTTGTTGGATTAATGATACATATTACACATATTGTAGGTTATTTTTTAAAATTTCATTAAGCCCTGCCTGAAACAAACTAGTATAATAGATAAAAATATTATTTTCTCTATTAAATATCTTACCTAATACCTATTGGTTAGTTTTTAAAAATCAATCGAACCCTACATAAACCAAACCATAACAGTTTTTACATAGTTTGGGCGATACGACAAAATTGTACACACTTATTTGATTTCGTTGGATTAAGAATACATATTACACGTCATATTGTTGTTACATTTTTTTAAATTCATTAAGCTCTGCCTAAACCAAACTAAAATACACAAAAATATTATTCTATCTATAAAATAATCAAAGTTATGTATGATTCAATTGCATAATTTTAGATATTTTGTAGATGGACGAGTATTTTTTTTCTATTATCTATAATGGCTTGGTTTCGCAGGGCTTAATTCAATTTTAAAAACTAACCAACACCATCTGTAAATAAATTGTAGTCTTATTTCAATGAAAACAAATACGTATGATCGACAAAGTTTAGTGTGCATGATTAACGGCGTATTTTAACAGCTTGCATCCACTCTTTGGCACTAATGTAATAGTATAAAGTATTAATAATAATATGTTAGCTAGTATGTAGGTCCATAATATATCATCGGTGTTTTGTAAAAAGGGCGAATTAACCAAAATGCTATTTTATAGGAAGAGGGTTTTTAACTTTTGACATCTATTTATTAATTACCTGTGGACGATTTTAAATGACTATATATATATATATATATAATAAAGCTTAGAAAGAATACTGTCCTTATAATATCATCATCATCATCATCAGCCGGCGTCAATCCACTGCTGGATGAAGGCCTCCCCAAGCTTTCTCCAGCTCTCTCGGTCCTGTGTCGTTCGCTGCCACGTATTTCCGCCGAACTTTACCAGTTCGTCAATCCAGCGGCTTTTAGGGCGACCCTGTGGCCGTTTCGTGCCCTTTGGGTACCACTGGATGACGGCATTTGACCAGCGGCCGCCTTTCGGCGAGCAATGTGCCCCGCCCATCTCCATTTCAGCTGTTTGGCAACGTCTATTACATCGCGTACTCTTGTCTGCTTCCTAACCCATTCGTTTCTCTTACGGTCCTTTCGCGTGATGCCCAACATACACCTCTCCATGCCTCGCTATGTGACTCTTAGCCTTTGGACATCTCTAGTGTTGAGGGTCCACGTCTCGCAGTCGTACGTGAGCACGGGTAGCACACATTGGTTGAACACCCTACGCTTAAGACATAATGGTAGGTCGCTCTTGAAGATACTATTCAGACGTCCGAAAGCACTGCATCCCAGCTTTGTTCTTCCTTATCCTTATAATATAATATTTTAAAAAGCCTAATATGTAATATTCGCTTATTATTCGTAATACTAAGTGGATATTAGCTCTTACGATTATCGTTTTTAAGTACTTTCCTGTGGAGATACAAATTCGCAGTTTTAATTTGCAGTACCTACATATTGTTTTTTTCATTAAAATCTCGATTTCTCCAAAATGGTTGATTCGCCATTTTTACAAAACACCGACGATATAATATAATCAGCTCATCATCAGATTTATACCAATGTATATATTACATGGCACCCACTACTCTTATATAATAAAATACATATCCTCTTTTCATTTTGCACACTAGTATCTAGAGTGTCAATTACTTTGTCTCCAACGAATAAAACTAGGGCACATCTCTCGAGTAGTCTAATTAGACGCACGGCAAGTCAATTAACCTCAAAAGATGCAATTTTTCCACAATGCATTTCCGCTTCTTTGAGTTGCATCTACACTTTATGTTGTGCATTCCAGTCAAAGCAAAATTTCCCCCATGTTACGCTAACCACTAAGCTAAGTGTATCCTATATATTTACGACGCTAGTGGTTTTTTTATGATTATTCTTTCTAAAATTTGTTATTATTTGCAGTCGGTATCAAGTATTAATAATATATATATTTTTTTCGACCATGACCGATTCTTATAAGATCACAGGGTGGAAGTTTGTATTAACAGATTTTGGTTTTACGAGAAATGGATGTCATCCACTTGATCAACCTATTATGTCCATCATGACCCCCACAAGGGGGGGGGGGGCTGACAGGGCTCTAGCCTGGGAGCCCTGCTTTAAGAGGATCTCCACCTGGCGAATCGACCACCCAAGTGAGAAAACACACATCACAAAATTACACTAATCTTAAAAAAATGTCGCTTGCGGCGCTATTTCAATCATACTATAATTACATTTTTAATTATGTGGTTGTGCGATGCAATTTTTGATTATTGTTTGTCAATATTCGATAACTCCATAATTCAAGTGTGTGCATTAAAAATTATTAAAATACCCTAATTTTTACCTCGAACACTATTTGGAATATACAACTGTAGATAGTCACATTGCCTTTAACTTTAGCGATAGGTAGGAGGGGCAGCCAAAGATTCTAGCCTGGGGGCCCGCTTCAGGATGTGGGGGCCATGATGTCCATATTCTGACTCATACACAAATTAAAAAACAATATGTATAGGTACTTGCCATACTCAGGATTCGAACCTGGGACCCACGAATTTAAGGCCGGTGTTTAAATAATATTATTTAGCTTAATTACTAATGGTGGTAACTGTCAAATCTATAAAATACCCCATTTAAGCGAATGAAACCGATTCTGATCATTATTGAATTGTGTGAAATACGTAGTACATATTGTCCATTATTTCAAATATGGCCCAGCGGTAACATGTCGATTTATAAAGTCGTTGGTATCGAGTTCGAATGCTGGGTGTGGCGATAATTTATATATTGTTTTTCAAACTGTGTTTCCATCCAGAGCATGGACTTTAATTAACTTAGCAAGTGACTAACAATATTTTTTTGTAAAAATACAAATCTTTTTAGATACTTCTTTGTGAGGCGACAAAGATTTATATCGTATTGTAGAGCTACCTATATATATATATATATATATATATATATTTATATCCGACCACATTTAGCGGCTCATGTGTGAATAGACGACCTTCGTCGATCACTATTTCACATGTCATATATAATGACATGGATGAGGTAGCAACTTGCTGTCTTTTTCGTTATATTTAAAACATGGTCAGCTATCACTTAACTATAAATATTATGTTTATACCCAAAAAAATATCATCTATTTTTAATGTCTCTACATTGATCATTTTGATCAACACACTTGTTCGTTCATGCAACGTTGCCAAATTATCTTGAGAGCTAGCTTTGTTCAACTAATGTTTACAGCTGTTGTATTGTTATGATGAGAGTTTTTAAGACCATTTTATATTTGAATGTAAATTACAAGATAATAATATTAGAAAAATAAATAAAATTAAAATTTGTGTACTAACATTATAAGTATTTGAACATTTACAAAAAAAACCAAGTTGATACAGTTGATATATTTTGGAATGAGTTTGTTGCTTTGAAAAATGAAATTTGACTATCGATAAGAAAAATATCTTTTTAGTCGGTATCTTGATAAAATCATGAATAAAAGTATTTAGAAATGATTAGGACGATAGGTATTGTACCTAAATGAATGATTTACATGAGTGGTGTACGGTGTGGTGTACCTTAATTATTAAGGTAAGTAGGTACATGCAAAAAAATAATTCGTCCACACCAGGGATATGTACATACTATTGGAGAAGACAGATAAAGGTGTGAACTGTAATAATTCTAATTAGTTTTTCGGCAATTATAAATATGTCTCCAGTGCCAGTGGCACCCATACTACCAAATAATATTTTGTATGAATAAAATTATCTTGTGAAGTGCATGTAAAAACAATACATAGCATTATGACCACTGTACTGCTTGGGCTTATTTTTTTTTCCACTAAACAATGGCTACCTTTTTTTGTTTACTAATAATTGAAAAATTACTCATTTTACGAGATTCTCATTTTATGCCGTGCTTATTCATAAAAACTTTTTAGATTTTAGAACTGTATTAAATTTAATATTTGGCGTTTTTTAAATCATTCTTTTATTATGCCTACTGTTAATCTTTTCGATGCACCCCAACTATTTTATAACTTTTTAATATAAATTCTCCACCTAAAAGCTACATATTAATAAAATAACCATACAATTTGAATTTGTGAAATGATACCATCTTATTATTAATTTTTATTTTATGGTTATGTTTTTCACCCTATGATTATTGGTTTTTCTCTTGTGCAGGACAAGTTCAAATGATTTTGAATAATTCATTTTTTTGATTTTTTAGATAAATAAAAATATGTATAACGCGAAATCCAAATCTGTACCTTAGCGTCAACTTGACCCAAGATTTTATAATATTTGTATGTATGTGATGCAATTTTATGTGATATAATAAATTATCTAAATTTGATGATAATTCACATTTGGAATTTTATTTTATAATTATCTGTAGTGTGTTTCCTGACTAATATAAATGGCTATTTATCCAATATGTAAAGGGTCGCATGTTAATATGTTACCATGAAAGGGGGTCGCGATCAATGGTTCATAATAAGCCAACAACTCAATAATTCAAGTGGATTTATTTGAAAATTACAAAAAATACACAGAATACCATTCATTTTACCTCGCCAAACCCTGGGATTCTACGGAATATCATTTAGGGATAATATGGGGAATACTACTGTAGAACATCATACTGCCCTTAACCTCAGTGATAGGTAAAGGGGCACGCCAAACATCCTGGCATGGGGCCCCGGTTCGGGATGTGGGGACCATGGCCAAAGCATAATAAAGCAAAAAAAAAACTGTCTACGATGAGAATTTTCACATTCAATGACTGGTGTAATTTTGTCAAAGAATGCGGAAATTCATTGTCTCAATGACGTTTCAGGTTTTTAAATCATTCGCATCTAAATATGATAACCCAACGCACCATTTAATTTATATTACAAAAAAACATTGTGTGGTAAAATAGTTCCCATATACAATATGGCGTGGTTTCACGTTTGAAGAGATGATTTTGAGAGACTCTTTTTATATAAACATCATTTGAAGAAAATGATTTTATGGTAGTTGGTTAACGACGAAATATAGAAAGAATTCCTGTTATTGTTCCAGATATACCTATAATAATTAAGAATCCAAAGAAATCATATTTCTAAATTAAAATATCGTGATTTAGTGACAACGCTAAATACATACCAGAGGAATACCAAGAGTATTTTCGTGGGCTTTCCAGACAGTGAAGATTATGCCTGTTTTGTACTATTCTTTTGTTGATAAATGCAAACCTAAAAAACAACGAAGATCTTAATGTTATCTAGCTTATGTATCTACCTACAGAACCCAAATCATTAAAAAACAAGAGATTATAATATTATTTATCAATAGTTATATTTTTTGTTATTTTAACCAATATGCAATATTTGAAAAAACATGAGAGCCAAAATTTCTTAAAAACCCTAAATACAGTCAAAAATACAGGTACCAAAACAAAACATTTTTCACATCATTTTTCAATAGTGCATGAACTGTAAAATTTTTGTTTTTTTCAAGTGAAAAACAAAATACCTTTTTAGTGATGCGTGTGTGTAAGTAAAGTGATTGGTATTATTTTGATTACATATACGTAATTATTTTCGTCGGAAATAATTTTCGATATTTCCATGTCGCGCCAAGTTGCATTAAATGCATTAACCAATGGTTATACGGGTTCAAATCTCGTCGAGTTTCGTATTTGTTTTCAAATATGATTTTTTCTAGTGGGTATATATCTGAGGTGTTTTCAAGTTATGTATGTTCAATATATGGAATGTTACATTCTCAAAATCTTGTGAATTATTCATTGAATAAAAGAAATGGTTAATTCAAAGATGTTTATTTATTGAGTGTATTTATGTATTCATATTGGATCAATACAAGCAAGCAAAAAATAAAACATTTGGTAGGTCGTGCCATTTATTTCAACTTTAATAGTATGCTTATAGTTAAGCACATATCTACTAAAATGTAGTCTATACAATTATTACGCACTTTTTTTGCTATTCAAATCATTTGACGACCTCCGTGGACGAACGGTTAAGATTCTCATCTACGAATCCGGAGATCGCGTGTTCGAACGCGGCGTGCTAAGTCAATTTTATTTGATTCATATGTGTTATTTTACGTTTAATTACTATAAAATAATATAGTATAGTATACTTGCGGCAAGTTCCGGAGCGGTGGATACTCTCAATATCGTGAAAGACAACAATTCAGAATCGAAACGTTGCTTGAAATGACTTCTAGTCCAAATACTAAACAAAAAAGTATCAAAATACTAAAAGTATTTTGATATCCATTAAAAACCCACTTAGGGTTTTCAAAGTATTTATAATATTACAATTAATAATAAGTATACAAAGTCATAATATTGTTTCAACGAATAAGAAAATGTATTCTGTCTTCATCTATACGTATAGTATTTAAGCAAAGGCAAACGGCCTATCTGAATAGTCTTGATAATGGTGTCACTTCATTCAAGTGTAAACAATGGACCCGTCTCCAGCACCTGTACCTACAGTAAAAAATATTTCTTATGCAGTTTACGCAAAGGATATTTTCGCATATCATTGAAATTATACAATTTCACGCACCGTTCCCGTTCCGTCTCACCTTCCTATCACCTCTCCCTTGCAGTGGCAACGTCGCACTCTCCGATCAGCTAAAGGCGATTAATAATGAACGGAAATAATCAACGAAGTCACGTTCTATATTCAGGGATAAAAAAGTATATAGGAGCCTATTTACTGCCTTCGAAATTATCACTTACCTTATCAAATTGAGTTATAGGTACCTACGGTACCAGCTCGTCGAGCTGGTCACAACTGCATATAAATCTATACCTGACAATGATCAAGTAAGTGACAAATGAGCCAATAAGTCGAAATGATCAGGTAACTCCGGTAATTTGTGGACGGTTTGATTCACTAACTGCCCTTAGACATACTTATATATATATATATATATATATATATATATATATATATATATATATATATATATATATAAAGTTATTATTATGAGTCCAAAAACCAAAATTGTAACAAAAACACCGTATCATAGATACAAATACAAAACGTATTAGGGAATATTTTCGTTGGGATGATTTTTTTGGTTGCTATTTTCAACGAGCGTTTCTCTCTTTTCCCAAATGACTACAACTATTTTAAAGTGATGTTCATAGATGTCACCGGTAGTTTTGTCGGTTGTGGTTGCTGGCGGTCTCTATCTCCCCGACGTGAAACTAAATGAAAATGAGAGAATTTTATTTTCGCGTCGCTGATTTTCTTTGATGTTTTTTCTACTTAACAGGATTTTTTCCAACGGAAAAACATGAGATTTTTCAGTGTAATTTCAATTATTCTCGCACCATTTTCGTGTCTTAAAAAATAAACGAAATAGTACACATTTGTAGTTACATTAATTAAGTTAAAATAATTAATTAATATAAAAATTATGTGCTTACTACGATATGTTTTGTAAAAACGTCATAATTATGATTTTCTTTTACTGGGTGAGTGATCTGCAACACAGCAGAGATTTTCTTATATAATATACCTACAATAACTCAAGATGGTTTTAAATTTTCTCAACATATTATTATAATATTCAAGTCAAGATCATAATCCCTACTAACAGGTGTATAAAATATTCTGTTCACTTTAAAATCAGTATTATCACTAAAATACCGTTAAAATCCTTAGTGAAAAAATAGACATCTTCTAAAATAATACATTTTTTAGCAAAAAGGCAGTAATTGCACCTATTCACTGCAGTTACTGCTTGTTTATTATTACTTTGTTTGTTTTTTAACATCCTACTAATAAAAATTACCACCATTTTTTATTAATTCACAGTACTAAAGTTTGAGAGAAAACACATTATGTCATTTATCTCGAAAGTATGTGAGAGTCAGTTACTGCCTTCTTCTTAAGAAGGGCAGTGTACTTCTGACTACATGAATGAAATTTAATAATGATTATTACCAATAATTGCATTTATTTTCTTTTTGTTTTGACCATGTCCGATCCTAATGGGCCTCCACAAAGCGGATGCTTTTATTGGTAGTTTGTTGTTTTTACGTGTAATGGGTGTTAACCACTTGCTCAACCTATTAGATCCATACTCTGACTCCAAACACAAATTGAAAAACAATATGGTATTTTCCAGACCCAGAATTCAAACCTGGAACCCACGATATTATAAACCGACGCGTAAGCTGCTAGGCCATCGAGGGCATGATTGGGCGAAATTGAATTTATAGATGATAGCTATCTGTTGAGGGAATTTTAAATCGCCTTCGGTTAACATGAGTATTTGAGAATACCTAGAGAATAATAGTTTTATGTAATTTTGTATGAGTACAAGAGGTCCTCAAGTGGAAATTCCAACATTTTTAAAAATGTTTCGATTTTAAATAAAAAAATGAAACCCCGGTTCTGGAGTTCAGTTCTGGTACTGGAAAAAATCATAATACTTATATACTTGTACCGACCCAAATAATATAGGTATATTATTTAAATTATATTTTCAAATTAAAACTAAAAAAGTAGAGGCCTATAATTTATAAACACTCGTAGGTACTAATTTTTCAAAATAACCTTATTTGGACACCATAAATATTATTTTGTAAGTACAAAATCGCTTTAGTGTAAAAACTATTATTAAAAATGACTACGAAAAGACGTATAAAATATACTGGAGAAATTAAAACAAAAAAATAAGATCTTCCAAATCCAAAATCATTTTACCACGTTTTTATTAGCTCGTATTCTTATTTGTCCGGTACAGATTTTTTCTTGTGTATCCAGTATAAATTTTTTCTTGTTTGTCCAAGAATCGTATTGGACGATTGAAGATTATTAACTAACTTCCCGACTAGCTAGACATTTGAAACTTTTAGAATATATCAGAACACGACGACAATGCATTCTTTTAATACTTACTTTTAGTAATTTTTAATCAGAATTGAATTCATTTTCAGTTAATTCTTTTTTGTATAGAAAGTTATTATTGTTGGTTGCTAAGGGGGTACTAGCAACTAAATTATTAATATATACGTGCATTACTATGGAAATCAATATGAAATGTCAAAATGACATTTTAGTATTCTCTATTTATTCAGTATTTCTATCAAGTACAATAAAAAGTTTTTATTAATACATAGAATTGTCAAGTTTATATGATTCAACAGAAAATTTAAATACGTGGTATATAAAAAGTTTTTTTTATCTTGTAATTATTTAGTTCTGATTTAAATCCAGCGCATGTCATAAATATTCTACTATATTGTATAAGATTATTACCTCGTTTTTTACATTTTAATTAAAACTTCCTTGATAAAATGCTCTATATTTTTGGACAGCCCTCCTCAGTTTCTGTTGCCCACGCCTACATATTTATCTGCATTATTATTGTAATTAAAAGTTGGTCAGTAAAAGTTTTCCCTTGTGCTTCCTGAAAGGTGATGTAGTTAGAGCCTCAGTTGACGGAATGCTAATACGCGAAACTTGTTTATCAACTTGGCAAGCTGTTGCGTCACAAATGACGTGACGCGGTTTCATAATGAATGACAGTACGTAATGAAATCGTGATCTAAATTAATTAGAATGGATTTTGTTCATCTAAATATATCAAAAGTTACCTGTCATTAGTCACTACGCAAAAAAGCTCAGGTAAATCATGTATCTAGGACAACGTTTCTCAATTAAATTTAGCCACGAAATGGGGCAAAACATAACGGAAACTCTTAATATAATAAAATTATATTTTTTGTAGCACAACATAGAAGAAAATAATTACAAGATAAAAAGAACTTTTGGTATAGTTCGGTTATGAGGAATACAGCGGAAAACACATTTTGAAAATACCCGATATACTGGATTATTTGTTAAGTTAACCTAACCTAATGACACACACTTAATTTTCCGCCCCTGTGGGGGGCGCTCCCATAAGGAGTAGTGCCTCCCAGCCGCTCGGTCTGATCCTGGTAGTCAATGTACCATCGGTTAGATGATTACGACCCTCGACAAAGCAGAACAATATTTAATATATGTAGAAGTCCCGCAGTTTGCTCTGACAAGTCCCACCACTTCTCAGGGTGAACTGTGGAAGAGATAAGTCGGTCACAGACCATGTACATATAGGTAATAAGATAATAGGATTAAATTTTGACTAAATATCATATGGTTAGGTAAAGGGTTAATTAAGATAGATTAAATATAAAATATGATTTGGTTGTAAGATAATTGGTAATGTATAATTGTAATATAATGGTTAATGAAATGTAATATGCAATGGGTTAGCGAAATAATAAAGTGGGACATATGGACGGGCATAATAGTATATGGTAATTAATGTAATTAAAGTAATATTAATATTAATCATATTGTGTACATCGATATCACTATATGTTTGGTTGATAGACTGACATCCGTCAACCTTATATAAATGTGTAGCATATGGCGGTATCGGTTTGAATGGGTAAGAAATACGACCACCCCTAACGGATAAAAAGGCAAGGTTCTAAAATCCGATCATCAGTCTGCTTTTGGATTCCGGGGGGCGTCTCTGTGACGCTTTGTTGCCCCGGGACCCACGCGATCTCGTCTGCATAACTAATTAGAAATAATTAAGTTAATGTTAAATAATTAGTTAATAATAATCAAGTTAATTTTAAAATAATTAAATAATAATATTCGAATTTATTTTTAATTTATCAGTAATAAATGTGGTTATTTTTGTGGACTTCGAGATATAAATAAATCGGACGTTTTCAAATGTTTTTTTTTTAATTTCGAGATTTAAATAAATGACTTTTCATAATTTACTTGTGAATTTCGGATGCGAACAATTCAGACCTTTTCCTTTTGGATAATTGTGGCTTGTAGACGTTAAATAATTTGGACATTCGACTTATTGTGATTGTTTAACGAGAATCTAGTTACATATAAACATTATTTCATTGACATTTGATTATAAACTTTTGAATAAAGGGTGACCTTAAGTTAAATTGTGTAACAACATTGATAATAAACCAGTTATGAAGTTTAACCAGTGTTTTCTTGAGTTATCGACTTTCTTTCTCTACCGTAACTTCTTGGTTACTCCACGTCTATGAGATTCCTGCCTGTTCCTCCACATTAATGAACCTCCACTTCCAAGTGCCTGAGCTAGTCAAGAAGTCGGAGGCCTTCACTAACCCAACCTAACCTAACCTAAACTAACCCAAACTAACAAATAATCCAGTATATCAGGTATTTTCAAAATGTGTTTTCCGCTGTATTCCTCATAACTGAACTGTACCGAACTTTTTATATACTTACCACGTTTTTAAATTTTCTGTTGAATCATATAAACTTGACAATTCTATGTATTAATAATTTAAGACAAATAAGGCAATTGTCAACAAATCATTTTTTTGCTATTTTGCAACAAACAAACAAACAAATATAGAATACTGAAATGTCATTTTGATTTCCATAGTAACGCACGTGTATATTAATAATTTAGTTGCTAGGACCAGCGCCTTAGCAACCAATAATAGTGGATTGGATTACGGATTTCTTCTGAAATAACTTTTCATACAAAACAGAATTAACTGAAAATGAATTCAATTCTACTCAAAGATGGCTAAAAGTATTAAAAAGAATGCATCGGCATCGTGTTCTGATATATTCTAATAGATTCAAATGTCTAGCTAGTCGGGAAGTTAGTTAAAAATCGATTGCAAGATTTGTACAGGATAAACAACTACCGGACAAACAAGAATACGAACTAAGTAAAACGTGGTAAAATAACCTTGGTTCAGGGTCAAATACATATTAAGATTTTCACAATCTATGCCAGAAAATGTGACTGGTTTATCATGTTATAATTGAATTTGAAATCAGACATTATTATGTTTCATTGATGACATCATTTTTTTACCGCGTCCGATCCTAATAAGGTCATAATAATATGGGCCTCCACAGAATGGAGGTTTGTATTTGTATGTTAGCCACTTGCTTAACCTATTAGGTTCATACTCTGACTCAAACACAAATTGAAAAACAATATGTGTAACTAGCCAGAGTCAGAATTCGAACCTGGGACCCACAACGTTATGTGCCGACGCTTAAGCCGCTCGGCCTTCGTGGGTGTATATTTTTATTTATTGTAAATGCCAAATTAAAGGTTGATTATCTTTATTTATCTTGGGATGGTAGGGCGATAGTACAATAATCAATTTTTTGAGCGCCACGACCGCTCAATCAAAATACAATATTATATTATTTCATACTAACTATTACAGACCTCGCAGGATACTGCAGAGTGACAGTACCCAAGGATCATTCAGTTTACACCACTGGAGACTTTGTTAGGTGGACGGCACTTGGCCATTTTTTTCTTAGTTTTTGAGCATATCAGTCTGAATAATTGTTTGCCAATCAATTCTTTGTGATCGATTTCTTGATAAAGCTTTAAAAAAATGTTGTCGATCTACTTTCCGAGATAACGAAATGAAAACTTTTCGCTACTTTACCAATACATAGGTTTTGCTGCGACTGTGAGTTATGTGCGCTGAGCCTTGTAAACCCTTCACCACACCTTCTCCTGTGGACTCACTAAAGGGTATACACAGTGATATTCAGTGAAGGTAGGAAAATCTTGTGTCGCTTAGAGGCGGAAAATAAATAAAGGAAATATAATAATACAGTTTTTGAGAGCAGATTTTGTGGACATGAGGCTTTTTTCGTCCGCGGCACCCACATTATTTCGCTACTATTACCTATTACATTTTTCCATTCAAAATAGCTAATACCAAATATTATACAGTAGATAGGTGCATAATAAATTGATATTTAATTTCACCCTATTGGATAGCATTTTAATTATGATTAAGGGTAGTACTTGCCTAAGTAGATGTAAGCTGACTTTTCGGATACGAATCGTAAAGGCTGTTTTGTAAATACATTTCATTACAAGGCGATCTTTCTAAAACCTTATAGGATATCAATTGTTAACACTGTGGAAATAAGTAAATACACAGAAAACTTTCACTGAATAAAATTGTATCACCTTGCCGCCCTCGGCGTTGCATATTTTATTCAAAAATACAAATTTCCCCTCAAAGTTAATCCTGAGTAAACAGCTCAAACCAGCGCCCACCTCTGGAAACATCTGAACAGATTGAATGTACATCTGTTACTCGATGGCAAAGTGGCTGCTTAGAATTCAAGGGTTGTTGGATCGCGACCTTTTTTCCCACGCCGAAATGTAAGATTTTGGATGACAACAGTGCTGAATTGTGATTGAGTTGGCGGGATAATAATTTTAACTACATTATTTTTATATGAGTGATGTAATATTTTACATAATATTTCAACTGTGTTGAGTCGTGGATAATATACATTTCCAATGTCCAATTATGGCAAACTCAGTAAATAGCTTACTGCAATTATTATTTCCGCAATATCCATTTTATACATAGTGAGCTATATCCAATGACATAAACTCCATATAGAGTAGCTGACTCAATTATAATAATTATTTCCTAAATATTCTTTTCAAGATATTATTTTGATTGTAAGTACCTACGTCAATAAATAACGGGCCATAATTCATTGGACTTGTCACTCGAATATAAATAAGTTCCCAGTCTGTTAGTATCTCAGGCTCTGTATTGCTCCGCACAATATCTCATTCTACCGAGACTCGGACCTTGGAACAGTATCATAAGTATTGTAACATAACTACTGTAACATACGCTTGTACCGACTGTTTACTTTGCAAATAAAACTCGCTCCTCCATTCATCGAAGCAACCACCAAATATCGACATCTTCATCTACAACACCATGAATCCCACACCTTTGAAGTGTGGTGATGGCACCGAATATTTGAGTCGCTTAGAGTCATAACTCACATATTTCAAAAATCAAGTTTTGAGATAATCGCAAAAAACCAACATTGCACTATTTTTTGTAATTAGAAGAAAAGTATTGAACTCTCTTGAATAATAATGAGTGAGAGAGTCGAATAACTTTTTTTTTTTAATATATATACCTAATACTCATAGCGTTGCAGATACAGCATACTATGAGAAATAGAGGTCCCCGATTGGTTAGGAAGGCGTTGGTGACAAAACTCTATTCTTTGAAATATGCAAATTATTACACCAACAATGAACTTTGTCAACGATTTTCATATGGTTTAAATTGGCTTTTGATACTCAACTATTTTTCTGTATATAGATAATTCATTTAGAATCACTTGGCATATTTAACTAAAAAACGACAAAATTGCAATATGTGAGTTATGACTCCAAGCGACTCATTTAGAGTTAGTTAAACAGAATATAAAATAAACCAATGAATCATCCATAGACTATTAAATATACAATATCCATGTCTAAAGGTACATTCTGCTATTTATTCAAACACATTGTTGAAGAGTGGTTTTAGTAGACCCATGGAATAATACAAAGTAGACGAAGAGCACTGGATTGCTGAAAGGACCAAGTGAAAAAACTTACTGAGTATAATATACTTCGATCATTCTAAGAGAAGAACATGAAGGTGAGAGGTGGATAATTATTATTAAAAACATAATATTTATATAGTAAGATGTAATTTAGTAAATACTCGATGAAGACACACTTGATAAATGAACACTAATAATAATTTGTACCATTCGGTTTTATAATTATACAATTGGTGTACTTTTATGAAAACTTCAAAACTGACGTCAAACTTTTATTAATTATTAAAATAAATCAAAATTTAATAATATAGTGCTTAATCTACATAATTTAATAATGTTCCAAAGGGGGTTTCTTTTCATTTTAAACTGTCCTCACACAACGACCACGCGTCTCAGCAACTTTTCCGCCTCTGTATAGCAGTTAATCACAATCGTTGCAGTCACCCCACCCCCTCGCACACCTGTCCTACCTTTCGCCGTTGCGATTGCAGGAGCCATACGGCGGAGTATGCCTCACGCGGTGCAGAGAGGGCTGAAGGTTGCTGCGACGCGTGGTCTATGTCTATGCATAAAACGTATACAGTATGCAGATAAGTAATATATTATATGTACTGTTTTTTATTTAATTATTTATCATCAAATTATTAAATTATTGTTTATAATTTTTTCGCGTAATGAGCCCCTATTCAAAATCTTCTTAAAATAAAATAACATCGAGTAATATATTTGTATTCCTACTTATTCGTATTTTTTCATTAATTAAGTTGCTGTTTTGACAAAGCGGTGGACTTCATAAATAACTTTTATTTGATATAGTTCAGTGTCGCATATTTTAAAAATCTATCCAAAGCACACGAAGATAGGTATGTAAGTAGAGTATTTAATAATTCATAACTTTGCACTCTGTCTCTAGGATGAAAATGATACAGATATAACCCAATATTGTCTACTTATTTATTTATTACTACAAATTATATTAATAAAAGTGAATATCATTTGATCTAATTTTATGCGAGGTAATAAGGCAAAATGATAAATAATAAACATGATAATTCGTATGTAAGACAAGTAAACCGATGCATTATTATGGTCGGGACGATTCTTTGACATGTCGGGCTAAATTTCAAATGTCTCGCCATTTACAAGTATACAAAAATACAAAGAGATTCGATGGGGCGAAAGGATTGCTCGTGGTTTGCCCTGGAATACTCTATTTTGTATAACAAATAAAATTCGAATTAACATCTTTCGTGTTGAGATTGCAAAAGGTTATTTAATTATTTAAAAAAAAATGATTAAAGACGTAAACGTCATAACCTATAGATTAAATTCTTCAATTTGTTTACGATTTATTCGCCTAGCAACATAACAAAAATGCTATTCCTAAATACGTCACTGGTCACAGAGGTCTGTTTGCAGTGAAACGAACTTATTTCGGAAAGGGCGTCGTAGAAATGGCTCGGCACTCTCGGGATGAAACCCTCCCCCATCCCTCCCCGACTGCCAAATCTAAATAAAAGTAAAAGAATCGTATTTGAATATTGACCTTTTGATACGCAGTAAAGCCTACTCAATTAGAATAACGAAGAACTTCTTCTAATACAAAAATACAACTTACTTATTTGCTGTAGATCGGAGTCCGGGGGACACAGTCTTGATTTCGTGATGACCAAAAGGGATGAAAATTGACATGACGGTATTATGATTTGTCTTAATGTATGATGGATTTGATGTCATCGGTTAGCACGCTCTTCTGGTACACTATACTTTGTTCCAAATGCTTCGCGGGACGAACATAGTAGTTTTTTTCCTGATAAAAATGTTTAAGGTACATCACTGATTTAGGGCATGAACCCAATGAGTTAAGCGAACGACTGACGACTGATTCTTGTCAGACAAGACTATTAAAACACCTCGAAACACTTCTAAGGCCAATAGAGGCTGTAAGCAAAGTTGTAATACTTACCAGTTTTACATAGGCATAATTAAAATAATAATTTATACCTATGAAATTTTAATTAAATCACGTTTTACACATCACATAGGTATACCATAATATGAAAGTTTCATATTTTATAAGTCGATTCAATAAACGTTTTTTACAAAGATTGGTCGTAAATCATTCTTTCAATTATTCCTATTGACTTATCGTAATTGTATGTATATGAGATAAATTTTTCTATGCTTTTTATCATGTTTTAGTAAAGTTATATTATATGTATGTGGCAGTGGCGCACTCAGGGGGTGGGCCAGGGGGCCCTGGCACCCCCCAAAATAAAAATTATCAGAATGTAATTCACCAGCACATTTATCCCCAATCCCTAATGGAACTGTCAAAAAAACTCTCCGTGTCCACCCGAATTCCGGAGTGGTGTAGGTCATAGCTTGGGAGGGCTGACAGAGCTCTAGCCTGGGGGCCCGGGTTATGGGGGGCCCGGCGTGTCGGGTTGACCAGATAAGTGAGATAAACACACATCATAAATTAACTTTAATAGTAAAAAAAGTTACTTATATAATTGTGCAATATATTTTCTGATTATTATGTGTCGATACTCGACAGCTCCATTATTAAAGTAGATGTATTAAAAACCGCCAATAATTCACCGTATAAGTACCCTTAATTTGAACTAAAACACAATTGGGAAAACGTTAATTTAGTGTTTCACACTGACTTTAATCTTAGCGGTAGGTAAGGGGGCCGCCAAATATCCTAGCCTGAGGGCCCGTTTCAGGATGTTAGGACCATGGTGTAGGTACACAGAGTGCAATAGACAAAAGACCGATAAACGTGAAATTAGGCTGTGAAGAAGAAAAAGAGCCTATGGGACTAATTTACATTCTCCTCCTTGGGCCCCCCCCAATATTATATCCTGGGTGCGCCACTGGTATGTGGCATCTAACAATTTGTAGATTTCAAGGCGACCTATGTACATATACATATACTGGCCAAAACTGAGGTCGCAGGACTACCTTACAGAAGACTTGAAGATGCTCGTCCATCATAATAAGAAAGCTGCAGCGTTTAATCGTCATGAAAAGTTTCTGGAGAACTCAAAAATCCTTCAATGGTTGTAAATGTAAAAATGAAGATAATTAATAAATTATTTGTTATATTGTTGTGAAAGTAATAGAGTGAGAGTTGTATTTTATCATATTATTTAATTGTCAAAAATGTAAACATTAAATAATATTATCTTTTAGCTAGAAACACTGATTTTGTATATCGACGTGGAAAAGAAAATGGCGTAATCCACACAAATCAAATTGTACAGGAGGCACAAAAACGTTTTTTTTTTATGGTTTTCGGTCAAAGTTAAAATACAAAATATATATATCTATAATATTGAAGTGCATGATAATTAATAATTTAGCTTTTATATCCCCAATCTGATATTAATCATTGTGTTAATTAAAAAATTGAATTAATTAAGTGGTTTTTCCCACGTCACTTCCTTTTTTTCTTTTTTTTTAAATTGCTAGCTAAATCATTAAATTTAGATAATAAATTTGCTTGCAACTTACATCCTTGGACACGACCTATATCTTTTTAGTCGTGTAGAACGTTATTATGCAATAAAATCTATTTTGAAAAAACTGAAGGTTACGCCCTTTTCCCTTTCTAAAGTCGAATCTACAAAAACATATATTATTGACATATTATTCAGGTTTAATATATTTTTTAAATATAGCTGTCGTCTTAAACAAATAATATTTTTATACAAACACTGATTGACTGAAAATCAAACCGCTTTTCATACATAGTAAACTAACTTCTAAAACCAATGTTAACTTTACAAAATCGGGAAAACTGACAAACATGTGTGTTGGATAGGAGACTCGACGTTAATGCTTGTCAAACAGTTTGACGTTCAAATAACACTTGTTTAAGTCATTACGTACCCCAAAGGAATTAATCAACGTCAGTTGTCATCATCAGCCGTCGCAGGTGAACGTGTCTAAAATGTTTATATGCCGTTCAATGTGTTAGTTGATATTACAGATACTAGATAGTCACTATGATAATAACCAAATCATTCTTATAGACCCATCAGTGTTGCCATATTTTCAAAGTGTAATTATAGTACAGAGCCTCCAAATATTTCGGCAAATAATATAGTACGCAATACTTTCCTGCATTTTCCAAAAATTACACCTAAAGTAATTAACGACTCGTTTTTTAGAAAAATTTAAAATGTTTAGGGCCCACATGCTCAGCGTAGGTCAAAATGGTGCTTTTATGGTATTTTCAGAGCATAACCCTGGACATTCCTTAAACGTTGTAGATAATCTATTTATATAATTTTGAAGCCTTATCCTTTATGTTTATTTTAAACATTTGATGACTATAAAAAGTATTTTTATCACATAAAATAGTATTCTTTTAAACCCCTCGATCTAATGTTTTAGAAATTAGTCATATTTCAGTCCATGTCATGTCCATATGAAGTGGTGTTAAGATTTTTTATATGTATTCATTTTTAAAAGCATTTATAAAACCATTAGTAAAATTTATGTCGACATTATTACAGTGAAATATATACAATAAAAAATTATATTGATAATCTCTGTGATCCCAAATTTGACAAGAATAAGGCATTTTATTATTCAAAAAATGGGCAAGGTTTACACATTTAAAGATAATTTTAAAGATACTGATTATAAGCTATGTCTTTGACCATTCAAATGTGATAAACATTCTACGAATAATGTTTGCTCTATAATAATTATTGACCTAAGAATAAGGTAGTATTTTTTTGAAATACGCAATTTCTATTGGCATTTCCCAGTGTCTAAGATACAACATACGGCCGTAGCCATAAATTGATAAGCTATAACTGAAGTAGGGAGTAAGATCATGTTAACGCGCGTGTTTGAACGAGAGCTTTTTTTTAGGTAAATTCTATTGCGAACTTTTTTTTACGAATTTTCGAAATTATAGTACTTTCGGACTTTTATATCGTACATAGTTCGCGGATCGAAATTATACTACAACTACGGTTGGGATCACTTTGACCCATACTATCTGATGTATCAATTATGTAATTTAAATTAATAAATAAAATCCCTAGCATTCGATAGAACAGAAGTAACTATTTATAATTTAAAAATATAATATTATTTATTACACATATGATAAAGCACGCACAAATACAACTAAACCAAGCAGGCCTTTCAAAGTGGATTGTATAAATAAATAATCATACATTATTCATTTTTATTTGTAGCGGTAGCATAATCGATAAAGCTCACTATCCGGGTTGCAATTTGACATGGATGCAAGTCCTAAGCTTAGGAAGTGGCTATATTATCTAACTAAAAATAAATGACTTTAGGAGTAACGAAGAGTTAAGAGAGCGGATCAAACAACCTGTCAGACGTTGGGTCTGGCTTGGCTACGTGGTGCAGATGTCACAGGACAATTTCAACCTAGCTGGTCTGTTCTTCAAGCCAACCAGATTCTGGTGACTTGAAGGGCAGCTAAATAACATATATGCACTATTTATGGCACATCTTAACAGCCTACATCCACCCTTCGCCACTGAGTGACGGACATGGTCAAAGAAGAAAAGAAAACATTATCTTCTAATTATTTATTTGACTGTGCCTTATTTTTTTTTTTAATTTTTATTAAAACAATAATTTCATTTAAAATATTTTATATGAAATATTAACAATATCGTTACAATGTTTAAATTATCAAGTATAGCCGCTGAGGATTTTTGTCGCCTAATAGTTCAACTCTTGTGCAACAATTCGAGCTTTCCCTTCTAACTTCTAGCCTGACGCCGCAGCGTGAAACGAGCTTTCGGAAAGCTCAGGCGATCAATCTTATTCCAGCCAACAGGTGTTCTCATTTTTCAGGACGCGAATAAATTGTGCTTTCGGCAGGAATATAAAAAAGAAAGTATGGCGAATTTTAATAAGACTAATGTACCGGGGATGCTTACATTAGGTACATAATTCACGAAGCGAAAAAAGCCGGACTTTTTCCAATTTTGATTAACACCCCCGAGTGGAATGTTTCAGTTTTATTACTAGTGACTTTTTTATAAAAAAAAAATCGGTGTGTGCACTTATGTACGCGCGTTAGAAGTTATACTTCTTTGGCGTTACAAAACAAAATAAGCCGTTACCTGAGTTATAATCGATTCAGAAGTGCCCATCATGAATTAACAAAAAATCAAATTTTAATATATTTTTGAATTATTTACCAACTCAACATTCACAAAATTTATTTATATATTGATATATAATTAGACTCACATAAATAATCTTACATAAATATAGCCTTAAATCTTGATACACAATCTTTACAGTGAAAAATAAATATACACTCCAATATAAATAACGTTTTATGAATATAAATTAACAGTGCAGAAATATTGGTTATGTTTACAACACGTGCTGTTTACTTGGTTGTTTTGAACGACTAACTAAACGACACTTTACGTATTCGCATGTACCCTCGAGACCGAAATGACTATAAGCATAATAATAACTTGTGTTGCATCGGCGCGCGCAACTTCGTCACATGCCAAAAACACACTCTGATCTGTTTTCCCAAACGCGCCAAAAGAAGTATAACTTCAAAAACTACACGTTTTTCATAATTTTGAGTAAAGTATTTTCGACAATAATTATTATCAAGTAAATTAAAAATCTACGTCAAAATATGTTCATAATGCAATATCTACCAACATAATTTAAAAAACACCTCAGCGCATAAAATTAATAATTTTGTTTTCTTGATGTGACACAATTTAATGTTTTCCAATCTTATGTAATTCGGTACTCTGACGGCAGACGGTTATAACTGCAGTTTTTTCACTTTTTAAGTTTTCTTCCATAATATGTTTCAAATTCGATGTGGTGAAATATTAGAGCTGCAACTTTATTGGTCACAAAGTAATGTTAAAAGATATATGTATCTGACCAAATCTGAAAAAAAGTTGATATGGCAAAAAAATATATTTGCTTAAAATAAAACTTCATTTTTTTTGAGATTTATGTTGGGGTAAAGCACTCTTTACAAGACACTAACTTGTAAACCCAGTGCTAACCTACGCATCGGAAACCTCGACATTAAGTCTGCGAAATGAACAAGCCCAGAACATTTTTGAAAGAAAAATTCTCCGCCGTATATATGGACCGATCAGGGACGCACCAATTGGAGGAGATGATATAACGCTGAGCTCTACGGGCTATACGAAGATTGCAACGCAGTTCAATCAATTAAGATTGGGAGTCTGCGATGCCTAGGTCATGTGCACCGTATGAATGACAATGAACCGGCAAAGAGAGTGATGTCCAGTAATCCAATAGGGCGTAGAAGAAGAGGCAGGCCAAAGATTCGCTGGTTGGATGGAGCTGCCAATGACTGCCGTGTTCTAGGGGTACCAAATTGGAAAGCGGCCACACTGGATAGGGACAGGTGGAGGGATCTGTTGGAGGAGGCCAAGACCCAAACCTGGTTGTCGCGCCCCCGATGATGATGATGATGATGATGATGATAATTCCGTTTATTTTGATATAAAATACTTCAATATATCTTAATATAAACTAACTCTTTTCAGACTGATTTCAAAACTTTGTTTTTGCTCTCATGTAAAATTGTGTAAACAGCAGTTTATAAACCATTTGCCATCACAGTACCGCTATTCTATATACAAGACCGCTATCGGCAGCTATCGGGCGGCTATCGAGGGTAGTTTATCATATTTATGTATTGACACGGTTATTGTTACAATAAGTTAACCGTCTGAACTGTCAGAAAGTGCTATATTTTAGCAACACCTCTCTTGACTGTATTAACTTTTAGAGCCAGATAGACAGTTTTGACAGTTTAGATGGCCAACTTACTGTAACTCAATATATAAATATGATAAACTACCCTCGATAGCCGCCGATACTCTTTTGTATAGAATAGATAGGCAGGTATATTATGTATAATAACTAAATAAAACTTTTTGTAAAAATACGACACTCAGCGAGACTCACCTCCACTAGATTCGCACTAATGTGCTTTACCAATTGAGTCCTATTTATCTGAAGCGCTTCACAAAATACGTTATTTGGCTTTTGTGTTTTAAATCAAAGTATCAATTACCTTAATACTAACCGGTCTCAGGATCTCTCCAAATTTTACTTATAACGTACTCGCACTTGCTGAGACTTTAATTAAGTATATTTTATTCAACCAATAATTCACAAGATTTGGCAATGAAACACTCTTTATTGAACATAGTTTGAAAACACCTCAGATATTATATTATATAACTACTAGGAAAATATTTTTGAAAAAACTACGACTCCCAGCGGGATTTCAACCAGTATTCACTGGATTTGCGCCAATGTACTTTACTATCGCTTCAGAAATATAATAAAATAACTACTAATTCATTTCATCGTAATTAAATATAACGTACATACTAACACATTTATTTTTTAGTCGCTCAATCCTTAATTGCAACAAATAAACGCACGAGAGAATAAACAAATTACTAAAATGATCAGGGTAGCTAATGCGGTAGCTTATTTTATATGTTTTTAAAACCATTATAACGAAATTCTACCTCGTAAAAACACTAATATTTCAACCAATAAATATCTTAATATTTCCTGTAGAAAAAAATAATCTAGATAGTATAAGATTATTTTTTTAGACTTACCAGTTTTCGCGTAGCGCAAAATAAACTGCACTCCGTTTTCTTGAGCCAGAAGGATGTCCAGTGGCTTTTCGTCCTCTCCAAGGACACGTGCTGGAAGTAAATCAATACAAAAAATATATTAGTGATACAGTTCTTCATAAGTTACTATAAACCATTTTCAATTAACATGGACACCATAAATTCAGTCACAATAATTAACATGTTCCTTTCATAAACGTTACTTATTTTAACTTAGCTGTATTATAATAAATCAATCATTATATCGTTTGTTTTACTATCAAACACTTTTTCATCCTCTTTTTGTACAGTAGAGAATTCATTATACTTATTTTGTTTTTGTAAAAGAACGTAAACGTGATTGGTAGAAAATCAGTTTATGAATGACTGTAATATTTAAAAAAATCTTTATTTATGTTAAATTCTTTAAACTAGCAACATTTCAAATTACACTTATATTATATAATGTTACTTGGTTTGTAATTGATAACTCTCACAATTCATTGAGGAAAAGAGGTTTGTCCAGTCCACCACGATCACAGATACAGTTTTATGCGAAGTTACAACATTGTTTAAATGGGTTACTGAATTTAAAACATGGTTGAACATGGTAAAAGTCCAAAGACATTATCGGAAACATTATGTAGCTAATCATAGATTAATTTTAAAGTGAGCATGCAATATCGGTTTTCGGTAAACCGGTTTACCGATAAATATAGTCGACTTTCATTACCGAATAACCGATAAACTTATTTTTAATTATTATTTTAATATTTATATAGATACTTATAATATTATTATGTTATTATATTCAAAGTGAAAGATGTAAATTTAAATCCCACACCAGCCAATTTTTTTAGGAGTTTTACTAAAATGTACTTTTTTGTATTTGTATTTTATAATTGTCGGTAATGCATTTTCTCGGTAATTTTACGTCCACTCAAGGCAGAATGAGAATCTCAACACAAACAAATACAAAAAAAATGTATAAAATTGTAAAGTAGCTTTGTATGTGCCACGTTTGCTCACTTTTAACGATAAACGTGTTCGCATGAAAGTTTCAACCAAGAGCTTGGAAAGCTCCAATGAAAATAATGGTTTTTTTTTTCGACATTTATAAATAACGTAATGTCGCTTAGTCTTGGCCACATACAGACAAATCTTCACCAATGTTTAATTATTATTGAAAAGAAAAAAAATGTTTAGAATAGGTAGGTACGTATAAAATCATTTTCATCGATTTTTTCAAATACGTATATCGTGTATTGAAAGTTTCAACAGCTTTTTTTAAACTTGCGAATAAAATTTATACTCGAATTTTTAAAACGGATTGAGTTTAGTTAAGCCATTTTTCTAATTTGATTTTAAAAATTAACAAATTAATGTTTTAAATTGAAAGAACCACCAAAATATATACCTACCTATATAATCGAATTCATATTTTATTCCATCGAGAGAATTAATAATTGTCGGTCGAGATCTCGTTCGCGTATTAATTCGGCATTTTTATTTTTAAATTCTTGCGTCGCGAATTCCAAGGGTTGAATAGAATTTTTGATTGTTAATTAAAATAAACGGCCCGAAAAAAACTGCCCTATAATTTTGCGAAAACGTTGTGAATCGCTAATTAAAATTAATTGAAGGGGGTTGATATTAAGAATCAGAATATTTAAAGACAAGGTCTCGGCTTAGATCGTAGAATAGGTTTTATTTCAGTGGTTTAAAAAGTGTTGCCAATTAAATTTTTCCATGTACAGATTTGAGGTTCTAATCCTTTTTTATAGAAAATATTATATATTACAAGCTGAAGTACCCGGCTTAGCAAGCACAGGGTTGCTTTGTGGATACATTTATCTTAGATATTTAAAAAATAATAATAAGTAATTATATTTTTAATATTAAAATATCTGTGTAATGCAATATGGCAGTATGAAAATAATTCTAATAGGAGTAAAGGTCAAACAAAAGAACACTAAATAAAATCGAATCCAAAATATGCAAACGTTTTTAATAGTATTATTATGTAGTAAAAAATTCAAAATTGGATGGAACAAACAGACAACAAACTTTGTATTTTATATAATACTAATTTAGAAACCTTCGCAGGTGTGCGCACAACAACTGACAAAAGTTTCATCGTAATCGGATTAATGGTATAGGAACGCATACGAATAGAAGAAGAAGAATTTTTTCTAATTCAGAAACCTTCGCGGGTGTGCATATAACCACTTACCAAAATTTCATAACAATCGGATGAATGGTATAGGAATGCATACGCGACAGACAGACAGACATTCATTTATATGTATAAGATATAGCCTATACTCTTCGCGCAAGTGCAAACAATGAGTTGACGTTTGATCGCAATCGGATGAACGGTATGGCAGCGCATAAAATACGAACAAACAAACAAACATACAAACAAATATTGATTTTTATATATTAGATTAACGTGAGAATGTCACATGGCTATAAATAATATTCTAGGCGATTATTTTTTTCTATAAAAAAGGATTAGAACCTCAATAGTTTGATTATCGGCTATTTTTTATAAAACAAAATATCAACAGTACAATAATTAAACAATAATACTTTCACTTACTGAATATACAAGATATGTATAACTACTGAATTTTCATTGCATTCTTCATCAAACTGTTCTCTGTTATGGAACGGTGGGATCAACTTCATATAAACACCTTTTATATTTAAACTGGCTTTATTAGAATATAATATATATTACTTATATAATAAAGGGGGATGCTTCTACCTACCAGAGGCACCTAACGGAAAAATACGAAGCTTGCAATTTGAGACATTTTTTGATAATTTATAATTTTAATTGTATTAATTCATAAATATGTATCTGAACACACAAAAAAAAATATTTTTTATTTTAAGTCAAAGATAAACTTACAATTATGGTAAAAAATGTTATAAAACGTGAATTTGTCATAGGACCGCATCTTATTATTACATTATATTTTATGGTTATTTATTATTAAAATTTAGTTTATTAAGTTTTCAATTTTACCTCGTCAAGATTTTTGACTAATTCATATTTTTAATATTTTTTTATATTTATTTTAAAAAACATCGATTATTATAAAAATATAAATGTGTTTAACTGGAGATCCTTTTTATTTATATCAAATCGAGCTTAAATATTGGGACCATACCTAAATACGATGTCTACATTTATAGAACATTTTTTCTCTGATGTTGACCAAAATAAAGAAATCTTACAATAATGCTTTTTTTAATTACTTTATTTAAAGCCACATAACTCCATCAAAAACAAAAAACTTATAAAATAATACTATAATGGAAGAATAAGTTTAAAAAAAAAGCTTTCGTATTTACAGTGTAAAAATTTAAGATTCACATTACATTTAAATAACTACAGTTCTGTGGACAATGGGGAAAAAATCACTTTGGTAAAAGGAATAAATTTCCTTTGAGGAATTATTCTCGAGTATTTACGCCACTCTAGCAAGAAGTGGATCCAAGTACTTACTTATTTTTCACGTACATAATTTAAAATCCTTTACAGCTCAGCAAATTGCATTGAAATTTGAATTTAAATGTATGTCGACGATGTATTTTGAACACAGTAGGTACGTAACAGCTAATCTTATTGATATTTCCGGAAATTAAATTATAGCAATAATAAATTCTTGACAGAATACAATATTTGATTGTATTATAAAGACGTGCATTTTTGAATAATTTAACTACTTCCATTGTTATTATTTTAATACTTACCAATAATCATTTTTTACTTGCTGTTCATATTAAATAATTCCAACCTTTTTAATAAAATACTTGCTGTTATTGCATATATATACTTACCCAATAATTTGAAGCCTATTATAAATACTAAGGTTACACTCAACTGGGCAGTATTATTGAACTGAAATGAAAAGCCAAGAAGGTAGCTATTATAAGACTGAAGAAAATACCGCAATGTCGCAGTGGCGAGGGGTGGAGGAAGGCTGTTAATATTTGACACTCGAGCACCATCTGCAAATTGTAATTCTCACTTCAATGAAAACAAATAAGTATGCATGACAAAGTTTAGTGTGTGCTACAGTGTTGCCAACCGTACTTTAATTATTATAGTATTTGTACTACAATTTTGATCCGCGTACTATGTAAGTGCGATATAAAACAGGTCTAGTACGCCCAAAATACTATAATTTTGAATATCGGGAAAAATATGTAAAAAATACTAAAATTTAGATATTTCCGTTCGATAAATTGGTGCAAAGTACTATAATTTCGCAATATAAGAAGATTTGGAGAACTTTGCAAAAAAAATTGCGCGAAAAACGTAAAAAAATTCCTTGACTTTGGTTTATAATGAAATTTCTTGAATTCGTAGGTAAGCATTTTTGGTCGGAAGAGGTACCTAAGGGGTCTCGGAGTTTCTCAAATTCTCGGTTATTTTTTTCTGAGAAACAAAAAACCTATCATTTTCAACAGATGACAACGCGTACTATATTTTTTCCCCAAATACTCCCTAAATTTTGGAGGTTCTGTACTATAATTCCACTTTGAAAAGATGGCAACACTGGTGCGCTATTTATGTAGAATCTTAACAGCCTTCCTCCACCTCCTACTCCGCTACTACCATGTAGCCACGACCTAAACCAAGAAATAAGAATGAGAATGATAATATTAGTATGTCTCTTCCATCCAAATATACGGAGTGGGGGCCCAGACACTCCCAGTCACAATGCTTAATAAGCTTCAAGCTTTCGAAATGTGGGTGTACATATTAATATGTACGTTATATGTTACGTTTTAACTGAAAAAAGAAACTTGCCAATGTCGAGATGAAGAAACCACATTGTGGGGCATGTCGAGAGATATCAACTTCTGCATCTTATCATTTATTTAGGGGAAGATTTCTGGTAAGCGAAGCTCTGTCAGAAGTAGAATGTATCAGTTCAAGAATATGACAGACTTTTTAAACTCAGCTATATGGATTTGAATCTACACCTGGACTGTGAGTGATGTGAGTTAAAATACCGTACTTTCCAACTTTTCTAATTGGTATGTTTTTAATGCATGTAAGCCTGCTCTCACATCAAAACTCGTCACGTGTGCCGAACAAACCTTCAGAGAACTGAGATACAGTGTTGCTTGTGAAGACCGCGCACATCTACCTAGTATATACATAGAAACGTATAGATATTTGAATGCGGTGATCGGCGAGCGAGTATAGGAATGACCAATTCGTAGGTATTTGTATGTGACTTCGACATGGAGCCCGAGAAGAATGCAACTTGTCGATTGCAACAGCCAGATGTTTTTTTTTCAAACGAAACAGTCGCATTCGACCAATCCGTGGAGCTCTATTTGGCAACGTGTGTTTTGTTGTTTGTGTTAAATAACGATGACGTCACATCGACGTATTCGACACGTTAGCCGACTAAGATGTACGTAAAACATTTCACCGTGGCACAGTTCGTCGTGAGCTTTCTTATTGGAAAGAGATGACCTTATAATATACGGTCTCCAATTTTATTAGATTCAATATGAACATTGATTCAATTTTAACTGATTTTGGCAAAATTCATGAATTAAGAATGAAAACCTAACCTAACCTAACAAATAATCCAGTATATCGGCTATTTTCAAAATTTGTCTGCTGCTGGCTTCCTGTAAAGTGTAAACCGACATGAACCGTGTTTTATTTAGACATGAATTTTATATCAGTACTATTACGACCCAAATATATGGCCACAGTGATTCCAACCGTACTATAATTATAGTACAATACTATAATTTTGATTTGGCGAAAAATGTAAAATACTATATTTTTTTCAGAAATACTATAATCTTTATGTCCTTGTACTATAATCACCATAGAAAAGGATGGCAACACTATATAGCCATATATTTCCGATATAACATTTCACGGTGAAGTGTGATACGGCGAACTGCATACGTACAAGTTTCCGGACACAGTTTTTAATCTAGTATATTATTTTGTATTAAATAAAAATAACTATTATAATATAAACATATTTTTTTACTATTCAGATAACATTGCAATGAATCTATTGCTTATCTAGCTATCTACCCTACATGGAATAGAAAACTTCTATTCCATGTAGGGTGGGTGAATACATTTTGAAAATTAAATTTCTGCCATTTTTCTTGAAGGCTTTGGCTGGAAGTATTTCGCTAGGAACCTAGAAAGAGGACGCTGTAAGGCTATTTGTGGGAATTTAAAGATTTCATGGTGTGCTTAGGGGATTTCAATTTAATTTTCATGATAACACTTCACTCGGGAATGTCAGCTAGTAAGCACCCTCTTTAAAATAATAGTGATAGAACTTTTTACATCGCCATCTACTCCAACTGCATATTGAATGCTCGTGGTAGATTCTTATACAACTAATAGCCGAACGAAGATACCTATAATAAATACAACTTTCTATAAGCAAATCTAATTTGTATTACAATATTTATAATTATACATATTCTCCACAGTTTTTGATACGCAATATATAATATTAATTAGTTTTAACAATGAAGGTGGAAATAGACGGCTCTTGACACGTATATTATTTCTAATAATAATACTATCGACCGAGGGTACTTGACGGAATTTGAATTCATACATATATATATATATATATATATAATATGTATATTTGAGTATGTATGTGAGCATATATATTTTGTGGATTTGTTATATTAAAAAAGGGAGCACGTAAGAATATGTTTTTCACTAATATAACTTTTTAAACACTGATATTATTGATATATCTCATTAGTTAACTCCATTGAATTCCCAATACATTGCCATTGTTTTTCCCAGTATTTAAGACTTTACACATCTTGAATGTAGTGTAATTGATTAATAGGTAATGATTGTTCTATTATTAGGGTGTTGACTAGGGATTCCAATCCCGGGATCCCGAACTATTTTCGATACCTATGAATCCCGGGATTGATAAACATTATCCCGAAACTTTCGGGATTGATTTTTTATCCATTTTTATGGAAAATAAAATAAAAACGAAAATATAACAGAAAAACTACTTTTAATAACAAATAAATACATTATCTGATATCAAAATCAAATAACTAAATATACTGAGTATGAATGAAGTTTGATTTATACCCATGTGTAAGTTGCCAATTCATTTTATTATTTCACATAAATTAATAAAAATGAGAAAGATTGGAAAAAAACAATGCTTCGCACTATTAACAAAGTAATTCCACCATGATCTCATACGTTTTACGGCAGTTTCATATTTGGTTGACTAATTAGATTTGTGAAGCCTAAAGGCCATAAGTACACCATGATTTGCTTTACTATCAGAAACAGCAATCTCATATTAAATTCACATTACTATTTATATTACAATATTATTTATTCCATTAAACTTATGTATTTCCAAGATTGAACGTATACAATATTAACAATAAATGTCTTAAATAGTATAAATTATACTAGATTTCATTTTGACCGATTTTATCAATGTTATTTGTAAATATAAAATTTTTATATTAACAATGGAAAAAATGCCAATCCCGTGATTGTCAAATTGTAATCCCAAAATCCCGGGATCAGAATTTTGACTCGGGATTGGATTCCCTAGTAAGTGTTGACGATGTACACGCCTATTTATTGTATTATTAGTGATACTGGTTTTTTACAAACACTTCAACTATTCATAATTCGTTTGTTATATCTTGTATTGTGATATTTGACTTAACAGGTAGGTGATAAAGTTTTTACCTACTTGATTGTATTAATTTATTATATAAGTTAGAATTAACTGTATTCGTTGTAAGTGTGTATTTACCTTTTGGTGAGTGCACATAGTGCCTGAAGATGCCGAAAGGCGTAACCCGGGTCGCAAAAAACGAATCAAATGAAATAATAGAAAACTTAAATATATTAGAACATATTTTTCTGTTTATTCCATTATAATTATATAAACAACTCAATACATGATGTACCTGTACAAATAAAAAATAAATACATAATATTATAAATTATAATAATATTCGAGTTTAATAAGCCAAAAAATTGTAAGTAAAAATTTGCGAGTTTACAAGGAAACAAAAATATAATTTGAAATAAGAATTATATTGTTTTTGTCATTCGTGATGGAATATATTCTAATCTCCTTTGATTTGGTAATTTCGATATCTCTATATATATAAAAATCTCGTGTCACGATGTTTGTGGTCGCACTCCTCCGAAATGGCTAGACCGATTTTTATGAATTTTTTTATTTATATTTGTTAGGTATGAGAATAGGTCAACAAGTATATTTCATACCGCTAGGTTATTAGGGTATCTCTATCCAGAAAAAATTTTCTTTAATTTTTTTGAAAATTTCTTTTTGTATTTTTTTTATTATTTTGCATCAAAAAATACCTATAAATCCAAATTTTGACCCTCCTACCCCCACCCTCCCATTTTTTAATCGCGATTTTATTATTTTTGTATGAACAAATTTAACCGTCATTCGTATTTCAAACAGAATGAAATTATTTACGTTGTTGAATGACAGATGGCGCTACGTCCGAGAAGAATTCAAGAGAAGCGTCACGTCATTTTGACATTTCATTCGGCATATCACAACGCAGTGCGTGCAAAATTTTGTATGATTTATTTTAATTTATCTATTTTTGTGTGCGTGTATTACAGTGCACAATGCCAGCAAGACGCAAGGGGGGCCATTTGGGCCGTCGAACGAATAAAGCAACAAACATGCGAAATAGTATAGCAGAAAGAAGAGACGAACAAATCCAACAAGATAAAAAAAACGTGCGTGTGAGCATGTCGCAATTGCGTGCATCTCAATCACAAGAGGCACGAGCTGAACGAAATCAACAACGACAATTGTAACGGAGCCAAGCGCGCCGGTTTGTAGTTAACACACGCAGAGCAAATGACCGACAACGCCAACAAGTACATCGAGCATTTACATCCGCTTCGTTCCTTCGTCTCGCATTCGAGTACGAGCCAGATATTGAATATTCCGCTCATTCAAAAGTGCTGATTGGTGCTATGGACAAAGAATGTCCCCATTGTCATGCTTGCTCATCAGCACGGTTCCAGATTCAAACCTGTTCCTGAAGTCCTTTCGCACATTCAATTCATACTTCCAAATGACTTCGTTCGGAGCAACAGAAATAGTTCACAATACTGCGGCAAATGGTCAACAATTCCATTCTACGTTCAAAATCAAAGGCCAAGTATACCACAAAGTAGGCTCATTGCTGCCAATGCCAAACGAACCACATGCATTTTTACAAATCTACTTCATGGACGGTGAGGACATCAATCGTGTGGATGCACGTTGCGGCTACAATAACCTCAATTCGCCTAATGCCAGGCGCATCGTCGGCAAACTGGACGCCCTATTGAATGAGCATAATGAATTATTGAAATTCTTCAAAGCACACATGCACGAATTGCAAAGTGACAATCACGCTATTGTCATCAATCCTGATAAAACACCAGCTGGAGAGCACGTGCTTCGATTCAATGCGCCTGTTGTTGACGACATTGCTGGAATCATGGTTGGCGACCGCACATCGACGCGAGAAATCGTGATTCGAAGAAGAAACAGTAATCTGGAGTTCATCACTGACACACCGTTCATACGACGCTCTCCAATATCCGCTAATTTTCTGGAAGGGACAAGACGGTTATTGCATAAACATTAAACAACGAGATCCTATCACAGGTAATTCATTCATTATGAACATCATTACTCATTTTGAATTGAGAAAATGAATGGTTGGTGTTTTTTTGTTTTTATCGGCGGTCATCGTCTACAGCGCTCCATTCCTCTTTCTGTCATAGATCCCATCCCCACACACTTATGATACATTCGTTATTTTTTATTTAACAACCAAAATATTCACTAGAATTAATTTATATGGCAGAACAACGTTTGCCGGGTCAGCTAGTTTTTATATAATATATAATTACCTAAAGTAATACTGTTAACTCTCAATAATTATTAGTGAATATTCCACAGAGATTACGTTAATCAAAATTCAAAGTATTATGTTATTATATATTATTTTTATTTCTCTACAATCCGATATAGGATTTGAGTTGCTTCACAAAATATTTAGAAAAATGTTGGCCACTTTCTCACTCCATGATATGAGTCCAAACACACGTTGAAAAACAACATCATATAGTGAACTTGCCAGACCAACAATGCAAACCCGAGACCTGCTACTTCATAATGTGGACGCGGCATTAAAAAGACCATAATAAAGACTAGCTGCGGGTTTGAAAATAATGTAGGTATTTTGTATTCAATGTGTATGACCTAGTACACGAACTCTGGGTTTGGCGAATGGCAAACAGTTTATTAGCTATTCGCATGGTTACTATTCCTTGCTTGCTTCGCTCTGTTTATGAGGGAACGAACACCATACGAAAACACCAGGGTGTCACCGACCGTATAATTTAAGTTTTACCCAGTTTAAATATGTAGTGAAAATGTGTGATGTCTTTTTTTTTAATGTGTCAGCAGTAACATGTATTCTACAAAGAGATAGATAATAATTGACGAAATGCTTTCTCTCTCGATCATAAAGCTTCATCTATGTCCCTCCAGCGAGATCGTGGAAGAGACTCAATTTGTTTTCAAGAGAGTCAGCCATCCTTTCTCCCATGGTTCGGTTCAGACACATACGTCCTCTCACGGGGATAAATAATTTGTCGTATAGATTTTGACAAATTATTAATAATCTTTGTATCTTTTATTACTGTCGAACAAGATCTTGTTGTCGACATGTTAAAACTGTGAACTAATAATAATAAGCCCCTCCTACTTTTAGCCGCACTTCGACTGCAACGACTTCCGGTTATCGACGAGTTGACTACGTGTTAAAACTGTGAACTAACAAGCCCCTCCTATTTAGTTAATCGCACTTCGAATCCAGCGACTTCCGGTTATTGCCTAGATCTTCTTATCGAATAGTACATGCGTCAAGTGACTTAATAAATAATAAAAAATACGACGCCGCCAAATATTCTGCTTTCATTATATAATAATTCGTATTCTTAAAATGTTTAATAACCACCTTGGCTATGAGGTACCGCCACTCCTTCAGGAATGCCGGGTTGAGAGGTATCAATACTTCTTACCATTGTACATTATCGTCAAATAATTTTACGAAAATATTGTTCGTACCTCCTCAAGAGTACGCGTATCACAGTTTGGTAAGCACTGGATTGCAAACAATTTAATTTAAGTTTATATTGAAAATGATTATTATTGATATATTTATTTCGTTCCTGATATAATTTACGAATCTAAACAATCGTGCGACAGAAACTTTAAACATTCAAACTGCCCCATTATTCAATTTCAATAAAATAAAATTAACGTTTATTATTTGGAAGTAAAAGTTTTAACGGAGTTTGGTCGCTTTGGACTTTACGATTTCGATCAGGGGTGATTTACGAGCTCCGAATGGCTGATTCAGTTATTAATACATTATTAGCTCGTTAAAAATAATGTTTCACGAATTATACGCCATTTGGACTCTACGTTCTAATTTAAACAATATATTACACCTAATCCAAAGACGTTGAACAAACATATTATACAGACGAAGCCTTGGCAAAAATACATATATTTTTAAAATTTAAGAACTTAATGTACACCAAGTGGGACATGGATTCCGTGTCCGGAAACAAGTACGCATACAGTTTGCCGTATCATACTTCACCATGAAATTTTGTATCGGAAATATATGGCCGTACATTAAAGACCGTCCAACCTCTTTGGGTCGTATATTACTGACATAAAATTCATGACTAAATAAAACACGGTTTTTGTCGGTTTACACGTTACAGGAAGCCAGCAGCAAACAATTTTTGAAAATGTGAACTGTGCCACGGTGAAATGTTTTAAGTACAATTTAAATGTAACCCTGATAAATAGGCTTACATCCAGCAGTCAGTGACGTCCCGTGGGGGTAGGCAGATTGAGCGCCGCTTGGGGGCGGCAGTTACTCGAAGGGCGGCAAACCGAGGAGAATCATTTGGAATATATAGGAATATCTATCTAAACTTAATAATAACGAAATTATCTTGCCATTAAAAAATTCAGTTCACTGTTTTTGTCGATTTTGCGATTTATTTCCGTGCCCTCCGACGTCCTTGGTGACCAGAAACGATACGTGCAGATTTGCGAATAATTTCAGTCTGATATTTTGTTAGTAATATATCCATACAACACATTTCTTAGATATTGGACTCATGAAAGGATGATAAAAATACTGTATAAAAACATGGGGCGGCATTTTATCTAGAGACGTCACTGCCAGCAGTGGATATGTTACACCGAATGTGCGAAATTGACTATTACATGAAATGGGCAAAATTTCGGCTAATTCATATAATAGTCAAGCCTATTGCCTTATTCATGAATTAGGTAAATTTTCTGCTGAGTACATGAATTCGCCAGGGTATGGAATTCTTGAACTGTCAACATGACAGAAGAAAAAATAAATTTAATACGGATGGATTTATTAGTTATAATTGGACATAATATAATATTATTATTATTTTAATTAGGTTAGGTTAGGTTAGGTTAGGTTTTGTAATTCTTAATTAAATTATTCAACTGAATGTCCATTTTGAGGTTAGCTATCAAGTGTCAACAAACTATCACAAACATTCAATCGACCATTGCACAATTGATACCCAAGCACGAATCAAATCGAGAAAATACTTTTCAATAAAACTCTTCCGTTATCATATTATAGTTCTAGATTTTTTTTGCGCATAGTAAATGGATATGAACGTCATTGTAGTTATTGATTGGTATATTTTTATATTATAATCAATGACATTTGACACATTTGTTTAGTTTGATTAGTTGCAAAAAACACCACCGGAGCGCGACATTTATTTTGATCATAGATAATAGGTATATGTACATTTTGACCAATGCATGAGCATTATTGATACATTTAGTTTAGTTGCAAAAAATACTATCTTAGCGCTACTATCTAATTTGTCCAATACATGAACTAGGCAGAAAAATTACTGCCGAATTCACGCACTCTCCAGATATTTTGTCTAATTCATGAATAAGGCAACGGGCTTGCATTTTTCATGATTTAGGCAAAATTTTGCCCATTTCATGTAATATTCAATTTCGCACATTCGGCGTAACAGATACATCCTAAATAATATCTGATATGATAAAGATAATAATATTATTACATTGCTGTTTGAAGTTTTATAATATATTTTGTTTGTCAGAATGAAAAATCTTCAGGCATACATCAAGGTTCTTTCAAAACCACAGCATATCATATTATACAGTACGTAATAATTCACGTAACAGTATGTAACTCGCACAATAAATTACGAATGTCACGTAACTCATACGTTATTTTAATTAACAAGAGAACACGTGAAATATGGCGGTGTAAATTAGGCTGAAAACATCGACAGTATTAATTAAATTAATAATTAAATAAACGGGTATCGCTACTAAAGTATTACGTATTTTGAAGTGTTTATTGGGCAAAACGTCTAGCGCCTGGAGCGACGATGGTAGGCAATATAATGTACATTTCTGCAAGTACGTGCGCGTAGTGACTAAAATGCCAGGCGCATTTTCTTGTCGTAAATTATTTTGTTTTACTCCAATACGGAAAATTCGTTATTATAACACTGGAATATTTTGCTCGCTTCGGCTTAGTTATGGGGTGTAATATGTAATAAACACGGGTAGGGTTAATAAAGTGCGAATTTTGGCGTCTTTTAGATGTTTAGGGGATGTTTAGCATTCTTTGGCAGTAAATATTCGCAGAGCAAGAAACGCAATGCCGCCCCGTACCTACCTGAGTAAGTACCTACCTAGTTATCTAGATCATGGGTCGGCAACATTTTGCCACGAAGGGCGCAAAACAAATTTTGAACGTAGCCGGGGGCGCACAATATATACATAATATTATATGCTTTTCCTTAAAGCTGATTAAAAATTCCAATAGAACTTAAAATTTAGGTTTAATTCTGAAAATCACAGAAATGTGCATTATTAATAATATTTAGTTCTGTAAATTAAACACCATATTAATTAATCAATTAATATTTATGAGAAGATACATAATATATTATATCGACATAAATCAACATAAAAAAAATATAATATATAACTAATATTTCAAGCTTTAAAATAAAAAATACAAACACTAAAATAAAATTAGTTATATAAATGGTACTATTCTCTTCGAGTAAATTTCAAAACATTTAATCATTATAATGTGGCAAGAGGCAAGAGAACGGAAGGTAATTGATGCCTTTGAGATGTGGTGTTGGCGCCGAATGCTTCGCATTTCTTGGACGGAGCACATGACGAACCAGTCAATCATCCAGAGACTGAAGATAAAGGAACGGCTCTCGACGATATGTCTGAGAAGAATTCTACAGTTTTTTGGACATATTATCAGGCGCGGACCGGACAACCTGGAGAGACTGGTAGTTTTGGGTAGCCTCCAGGGAAGGCGAAGCAGAGGAAGAGCGTCTGCGCGATGGAGCGACCAAGTGAAAGAGCTGACTGGGGGGGCACCATCCATTCTGCCCTAAGAGAAGCGGAAGATCGAGAAGGATGGAAAGTCTTGGTCGCTCAAAGGATGTCAAAATTGAAATGTGGTGACAATTCTCAGCCATGAGTGCACGACCAAGAAGAGAGAATGTACTTTTAATATAGTATCATTATATATATAATATTATTATTTCCAATTCTCGGTCTTCAGTATTACTAATTTCAAAATATCTATGTTGAAATCATACTAGGTATATGATTTTCGGTAATATTAAATGGATTTATAAAAAATCTCACTACTATTCTAAAAACACAAATTCCTCAAATCTAGAAGAAAACCGTTCTATAATCTGTATATAAATGATGTACAAATAGAGTTTTCTTCCCCAAATTCTCAATAATATGTTTAAGATTTTGGAAATGTGATAATGATTTGTGTATTAAATGATCGTGAGGGCTAATCAAATATTCTCCGAGGGCGCACTGGCGCCCGCGGGCGCCGCGTTGCCGATCCGTGATCTAGATAGCTAAAAGTTTTACCATGGACAATATTACCTTTGTATATGAAAATATCAAATAAAACAGACTTAAATTAAGATCTAACCAGCTGTATAAGAGAGGTAAGTGAATTAAATGGATAGATCTTAGGGGCCTGGATCTTATACGAGTGGAGGTAGGGATTGTAATACCGGCATTTCAAAACCGGTATCCCAGTATTTTTCGATATCGAAATACCGGTTTTAAAAATCAGACAATACCGATTTATTCGGTATTGAAATTGGAAACAAAATGTATTAATTAACATAAAAGGCTTAACAGGACTGTAATTTTTTTGTCGGGTAACGCGATGTCTGGTTTACTTCCGTGGCCTTTTATTGTTCTTCGTGACCAGCAATGACACATGCTATAAAATATTAATATTTAAAAGAGATTTATAGAGATATATTATTGGTAGATAATTTTTTCACAATTATTTACGAATATAGGTATTAATACTGGCATTCAATAGGAAACACTGAAATATCTATATTGGTATTTTCATTCGGTATTGCAATTTATAGGTGAAAGTGAAGGTCTTTATGCAAAGTTCCATAAAGAGCCATATGGCAGCCCAAGTTGCTGCGATCTTCTTGGAACCGACATTTCTGGTTCTTCAGTCACATTTTCTTGTACAGCAGCAATGTTTTTGCGTGAACCCGCTGGACAAACATGTGTCAAGCGATCCAAAACACCATCAGTCTTTTCAAAATATTAAAACTATGAAATATTAAAAAATCCCTTACACAATATAGAAAACTTAATAAACTAAAGTTTAATAATACATATGACCAAATATATCTCAAATTGAAAGCTTCGTATTTTTCCGTTAGGTGCCTCTGGTAGGTAAAAGATTCGCTTTAACGTAAACGTGATATTTATAAACGGGGACCGAAAAGTTCTAAGTAGTATCAAACCAGGAAACTATATTACCTCGGACACATTATGAGAGGACAAAAGTAGAGTTGGGTATTTCCCGAGAAAATCTCAATCTCGAGATTCGGGATTTCCCGAAATGATGAAATTTTGAATTCTCGAGATTCGGGATTTCCAGAAAAGAGTTCTCGAGATATCGGGAAATTAAAAAAAAAAAACCTGTAAAAAATCCTAGTGTCCTCAGTGTAAAAACAGACAAATTCCAAAAAAAACATGATTTTTTTTATTTATGTAAGAAGATAAATAAATAGAAGTAAGAAAACAAAAATAATTCAAAACATTACTATTATTAAAATAGAATTTCAAAAAACACAGACTGTCAATCGCTGCGTCTGACAATCGCGTACGTTTTTGAGACACAAAATTCCCTGATGTTGAAAAATTGCGCTCATTTTGAGTCGAAGTTGGCTTAATTGTGTTCGCCCCGATCAGTCTTTCAACCTTTTATGTTTTATGTTTTCTGTCAACTTTTTTCATATAGAAAAATCGTTTTTTCAATTAATATTTGATAATAAAAAAATCCCGAAATCATAAAAATATCAATTCTCGAGATTCGGGATTGAAAATTTCTAAAATTTCTCGAGAATTACCGTCGGGAGTTTCCCGAAACCCAACTCTAGACAAAATTACAGCATTCCCCAATTTTTCATTCAAGGAAAGATCAATGATAAGCGTAGCAGAGGACGGCGCCGCATTTCGTGGCTTAAGAACCTCCGTGATTGGTACGAGTGCAGCTCCACTGAACTGTTCCAGATAACAGACGATAAAGCTAAGATCGTCTTGATGGTGGCCGACCTCCGCTAGGGGATGGCACAATAAAAAGAAGAAGATATTTGTATTTTTGAATAATCGTGAATTTAGCTGTCATGCGCGGGACAATCTATTTTGCGACGTCCTGCAAAATCGGGACATCTGGCAACACTGCTACCTACCTAATATTTAATTTATATTTCGTTCTCATCTGACTACGTCTATAGATTAGGCAAGATAAAGAAAACTTTCCCCTGTACAATAAAATATATTACATTTGTATTTTTATCAACTTGATACGCACTCCATCAAAAAATATAATTAAAACTTATTCCATTATTATTTACCACGTCACTGAACATTTCCATTTTTTTTTCAATAAACTTTACTGATTTGCATGCCAGTGGTGCCTCGTATAAAGAAAGCCTAGCAATACAATATTTCTGATCACGTCCAAAAAAATCTCAATTCAATGCAGGTTCAGGCTGTATAGATTTGAATGCAGTGAGGCTTGTTTGAACGAAAAATTGCCCTTTCTTCATCTTTGACTTGAAATAAAAAATAAACATTAATTATTTCTACGTCTGGCTTTCCGACAAAAGAAAAATAAGTCAATTAATAACTGTCTTTATATGAGTACAATGTCCTCAACATTATTTTTCATTGCTTTAGATCAGAGTTTCTCAATTAATTTAAGTCACGGAACCTTTTTATATTTTGTATAACTTAACCTTAAATATTTCAACGTAAAACGTCAAACGTGCTGTAGGTAATAAAGCAATTATTCAAGTGTGGATTCTCTAATAAAAATAAGTAAAAATCGTTGTTCCAAAAGCAAAAGGGCACATGCGACATTTTGACGATTTTGAGTTATGAATGTAGTTTTGTTCTTGTTTTTTTTCTCTACATTATAGAGGCAAAATAGTATTTGTGGAGTTAAATCCATGAAATCACAATTTACGAATGAAAATAAAGCTCACTACTGTATTTTTGTAAACTAATCTTAACTTAACATATAACAAGAATATAACGTGTACAGTGCACACGATCTTCCCAGTTATGTGCAGTGGTTACACAAATAATATAAGAAAACGGTACTAAGTAGGTATGTATAATTAATTTAAAATGTCTAAATATTTTGTTGCAGAAAAGGGCCCTTAGGAGTAAAACCCACTTAACGCAGCAAGTGTGGCTCTCGCGCAAAATTTCACAAGTGGCGCGTAAATCAATGAAAATACAACGTAATCAAATACGCCAGCGCCCACTGGATTTCACGACGCATTATACGCGCCCGCCGCATGAATCATCGTTTTTTCGCGAATCACCGCTTCTCGGCGATACGAATGAAAGAAAATACAATGGAGTCCATTCATTGAACACAGCGAGCAAAATCACGCTCTGGACGGCGTCGTCGATCGACGGGCGAAAAGTCATTATTTAGAACAGAGAACTCATTGTTTAATTTTATTGCATGTCCTATATTTCGCTGGTTGAATAATGTCCTCGTAAATATTAATTGCAAGCCCCGAAATAATATAATATTTTTATTGCTTTGTTATGAGATTCGCTGTAATAATAATTATTTTGTGCTGCTTGGGCCGCTTATTACATAGGTGAAGGGTAATGCGCGGCAAGAGACGTGTCATTATGGTTATGAATACGCCGACTTCGCCCGCTCGACGCGTTCTATGGGCACTATCGCTTACGACGAAAACCTTTACAAGATTCACAGTCATTATTATTAAATATTTATTTAGAATTAATTGCTCAATTTTCTACTTCTATATAATTATGTGAAAGTTAATTAATTTTGATTAATTGTCGTACTTATCGCAAATTGATACGAATATTTTAATTCATAAAAATAACAGATTCGGAAAAAGTGATCGATGAAAATTCCATTCGTCTTAATTGCTTTTCTGTAAATGGTTTCGGTACATTTTCGTTCGTACGAATTACATGTTACCAAAAACATCAACATTAACTTTACTTATATGTCGATTATTTCAAGAACACAACATTTTATTTAAATCTAAATTATAGGTACGAGTATAACTATAATATTATGATGGCAATTCGTCCTTTATTTAAGGATATCGTTTAGATTTATTTATCTTATCTTCCCAGTTATGTTTTTTTCGTAAATTGTACTTTATTTTTGTTGAAAGCAAGAAAACATCCAGCACTTTAAAGAAAATTAGATGATTGGAAGAAAATTACTTTAATTAAGTAAATAAAGGAAAAACGGGCGTAGGAAAAATTTGGAAGGATAGCTAAAAAATAAAAATAAATTCTCTCGACCTGGCTTCTGGGCTGATTTTTGTTTTTAATGTATATTTACAACAAGTCAGCAAAATCAAGAAAGGCAGTTTATTATTTAAGGCTATAACTCAGTTGAGGCACGGTCTAAAGAGATCGTGGCTAGGCGATGCGCGGATTGCGGGTCGCGGGTGCAAATGACGCATGCCAAACGAAATATAATTTGTCATATAAATCCAAAATGCGTCCATTTAATGTTCTGTTTATAAGCGTCATAGAAAGCGGCCGTGCATATCCACAGCTGTGCATATATGACGGGTGGTGGTGCGAACTTTAACGTATGTTCTATTGTTCTATTAGTAACAATAATAATATATTCATTCACACGTTTTCTTTTTCAAGTAAATGGGAAACGTTTTTTAGTCATTTTTACACGATTTAAGAATTAATACCCCCGTCGCCATCACGATACAAATTGACGTGTTCACAGCTCGACGTTCGCTCTCCGATTGCCAGCGAGTCCAAAATTTCGTCGCACCTATAGTTGAAAATTATTTGCCGTTTCACTGAAGTACCATCTTAAGTACCTAATACAATACCTACACGCCATGTATGCAAAAGCAAAACAATTACAATGTAAAAAAAAAAACAACCTTATATTTCCTTATATCATTTGCGGTTATCACCAGAGCGTTGGAGCGGAGCTCCTAGCAGGAGCACGGAGCACTGGAGCAATGGGATTTTACCCGGAGCAGGAGCGGAGCCGGAGTACTGAAAATCTGTAGTGCTCCACTGCTCTGGATGTTTTTTTTTATTATTAAATTTTCGTCCTAAAATCCAATGAAAATACTATATTTTGACACTTTGCAACACTGGAATTATTTGAAATATGGCAACACTGCCGAATGATAAATAACCTCACTTTTTTGACAGAAGAGGCAAATAATGAGAGACGATTTACTGTCGGAATTTTGTTTAATAGAATTAATAATGAAAATGACGATTATTTTAAAACTATTTATTTTTATAAATACATATAATACTTATTAAAACTTTTTATCTGAAGCGGAGCAGATCCTGGAGCTGAGCCGGAGCAAGTATTAGGCCCCGGAGCGGAGCAACTCAAAAAAGGGTCAGCTCCAACGCTCTGGTTATCACAACCTCGAAAAATGATACATATAAAATGAAAATCAAATATTAACCGATCGGAGGTAGGTATGTCATTGCCATGAATGTGGCTTAAATTTTTGCTCATCGCGTCAGTGGTTATGAATACGACTATTGTACAGATATAAATAATTGATAAAGTATCATTTAAAAAATCATGCTATTGATATTAAAACTATATTAAACTACTTTACCGTTAAAAAACAAGACAAACCAGAACAAGATGACTGCCGTTAGAGATTCTTGGGAGCATTACTAGAATTCAAACTTAAATATTGAAGAAACCCAAGTGATTTTTGTAGAGGAAATAGTCACAATCCAATCTGGTGAATTTATTGGATAAATTCACTGATGAAGCAAATACCTAGTCCTTACAACTTGTATTTTATGTTGATTATTCAGTTTTTCACTTTTAGGTATTTTTGATTTTTGATGAGGATGTTTAAAAACCGAAAAACTTTCAAAAAAATAATACCACTAAAGAATTTTTAGATGATACTATTGATCACTGAGAATAAATAAATTAAGCAAACCTTCCCAGTAAAATAATAATATTGCAATACTATCTCAATCCATACATTTTTATATAATATAGAAAAATTGGTTAAGGCTATACCTCAGTTGAGGCACGGTCTAAAAAGATCGTGGCTAGGCGATGCGCGGATTGCGGGTCGCGGGTGCAAATGACACATGCCAAACGAAATATAATTTGTCATATAAATCCAAAATGCGTCCATTTAATGTTCTGTTTATTAGAAGACTCCAACCTTCGCACTGGATTAGCCAGTTTCTCACCGGCCATGGCAACTTCGCCGCCAGATTCCACTCGTTTGGCTTGATAGTAGATGGGCCGGATTGTACTTGCGGGCATGACCACCAAGATGTTGAACACATCCTCTGGGATTGCCCGCTTATGGAACTCGAACGAGCGGAGCTGTTTACCAGGGTCCGTTCTCACACGGGCCCAATTGGTCATGGAGATCTGATAGCAACCGAGGCCAACTTTGCGGCATTCGAGAAATTTGCAGCATCGTATGAGGATCATCCATTTCAATTCGTGACACTCAGTATGCGGGTACACAAAGCGCTTAACGTCAGCGGACAGCAGAACCAGTCCAAAAAACAAAAAGATTTCCTTTCTTAACTTTCTTCTTTAAGCACTACGGTGCATGGCTGCAGCATCAGTCCTGTGCGGCTCCGTCTCGGGATGGAATGAACACTTAAAATCACTTCTTTCATACACGTTTAAAGCGTCGGGTGGTGGTGGGCACTTTAACGTATGTTCTATTAGTAACAATAATAATATATTCATTCACATGTTTTGTTTTTAAAGTAAATGGGTAACGTTTTAAGTCATCTTTACACGATTTAAGAATTAATACCCCCGTCGCCATCACGAAACAAATTGACGTGTTCCCAGCTCGACGTTCTCTCTCCGAATGGCAGCGAGTCCAAAATTTCGTCGCGCCTATAGTTTTAAATTATTTGCCGTTTCACTGATGTATCACCTTAAGCCACATTAAAAACTCTAATTTGTAATAAAAATGTACAAAAATTTAATAGAATGTATGTTATTTATATAAAAACCCCATACACCTTTGATTGTCGCAAAATTTTACTCAGTATATTAAAGACATTTTTTTCAAACTTTGATGTTGATTATCTCCATAACACACTTTTATGGGTTAGTATCAAGTTTTTCGACCACACCCCTCAATTTATAACAAAACCTTCGTCAATACTCCTAAATAGAATAATATCACAGTTCTTAAGGTAACTCCATTCTGAGGAATTAACGATTTGACCTCGTGAGAGGAGATTTAACAAAAAACTGCTACATACATTTTTGAGAGTGACTACCTGCGTAGGTAACTATCTTATTCATCAATTGAATTCACGGAATGGTTCCATTAGTATCGTGACTGCGAGCCCATTCTAATTTTTTGTCGTAATTAAAGGTACACACTGAGTGCTAATTCATTACGTTTTTTTCGCACAGCCTGTACAATGTATATCCGTGTATTAATGTCTCTTAATAAATACGAAATGTCATTCATTAAGAATATGTACCTACCAACACAAAACACCAACGAAAAAGAAACTATCATGTTTAAATTAAGAGTAAGCAGTGAATACGTAGACTATAGAGCATAGATTAACAACCTTTTCCCCATGGACGACGTAATACACCATTTGAAAATTGCCAAATGCATTGGCGGCGCTTTTTATAGTGGACTGTAAATTGTATATGATTCTGATTGTGGATATGGATGCGGGGGGCGGGGGGCGGTTACACGAGAGTTAGGCACTAGAGACCGAAAATTTTAACGTTAGGCTTGTCGGCGGCGCTCGCATTGTTTTCGATTTCGAAGTATTGTGAGAGCATTGCCAGGATTGGAAGATAATATTTCCCACTACCTTAAATATGTTATGTATTTTCACAAATTTCATATACAATGATATACATTTTTTCCCAATAACTTAGTATAAATTTTATATGGCAACATTAAAATTTCAAGTATGTTTTGTACCTGTCATCGCGGCAACTCTTTCAACAATGTTGTTGAAGGGCCAAATGAGCTTATTTTATCGTTTTTCTTCTTTACAGTAGGATATAAGATGACTTTTAATCTTCCTGCTATCACTTTTCAAAACTTTTTCTATTATTAACACGTCTAAATTACTGATACCGCGCACTTATAAGACGCGTCAAATGCTTTCAAGGTGAGGGGAATGAATACTGAAACGCGAGAGGAGGGGTTTATAGTTCTTCAAGCCACCGTACATCAACTTAAACTTTTCGCACTCTAATCTTACTGTTGTTCAACTGTTTGGCTGAAGCTGGTTCCTGGTGCATCCTAGTAGGCACTCGCACGGCACACTCTTAAGTCAAAAGAATCTTATGTGCTTGACAATGACCTCTGCAACGTGGCCGAAACGTCGAAGAAAGAAGTACATACGGTTAAAACCCAAAAATCTACTTCGATTTCATTTAATTATTATATCAATGAATCATCAAATTGTATCGCACAACTAGGGCTGTGGGTCGAAATATAAATATATTGTAACTTAAGAATATTTTCCACTAACGATCACTTATTCTTATTACGTCTATTTGTCAATTTTTTTAAAAATATATATTAGTAAAGAAAATGATAAATTAATCAGATTTGTTTACCTTTGTTGCCCTTGTCCACTTTGAGGAGGTGACACTTTTCGTCACCAGGATCGCGACAGCAGTCGATGACGTCACGGCATGTAGTGCTCGGAGTGACAGGGACTAATGTGCCTCCTTCTCCGTCACACCACACGCGAATTATCATCTGAAAACAAAAACAAATTCATTCATATTTTAAAGTAATAAAGTCAATTAATTACAATCTGACATTTGTTATCACACCCAAATGGAAATAAATTTGGAGTAAATTATTCTAAATTCGACGTAGAAAGGTATTTTATTTATTATTTAATAAAAAAAAATGACAAGAAAATACAACCGGTAATAAAATTGAATAACTCTATCTGTGATTAATCATTAATAAATTTATTAATTATAAACAGGAATGTCGGGGTTGATTATTTGTTAAGCTGTAAAATTTCAAGTTCATTGCTACATTCATTAATTGAACTAAATAAAAATTAAACAATTTACTTAAAAATCATTGAAATGAGAATTTATGCAAATCTTTAGAACAAGGTACTTTGAGTTGATTCCCTATAAAAATAAGGTATCGATATATTAAACTACCACAAAAAATACAATAAGACGGAAAATTCAATACATATCCCAAAGCATTGCCATTTTTCAAAAATTACTTGTTAACTCCACGAAAAATTGCTCCAACTGCTTTGTTTATTAAGTAATCGTAAAAATAATGACTTTAAAATAAAGACTGTTTATTTATTAAAAAGGTTTCCAGACGGTAAAGTTTGAAATAAGGAACATTTTGGTATAACTAACTCAATATGTCATTTTTTCGAATTAGTGTCTTCTGCCAAAACAGTGACGACATATTGTTTTTCAATTTGTGTCTGTCAGGGTATGGACCTAATAGGTTGAGCAAGTGGCTGACATCCATTTCTCGTAAAAAACAAAATCTGTCAATACAAAACCTCTATTCTGTGGAGACCCATATGATCCTATTAGGATCGGGCATGGTCGAAAGAAAGAAGATATAATTTTAAGTAAACATCAAAATAATTAAATTGTATCGTGTGAATTATTTTCAAAGGTTCTATAATCTCGGATATCTTAAAAAAACGACTTATGGTTTTGAATGATGTTTAAAATCATACTCTTTTATTGTAAGTACCTATAAATAAATATATTTAATGTGATCATAAATCAATGTTGATTCAGACGATGAGAAAAGATAGTGCATCGTAATGACAAATACAATTTCCTTACAATGTCTATAGATTGTTCGGGTTTAGCTCCCAAGGATCTGAATTTTTAATTTCGTTTTTCATACGATAAGCGGCCAATTAAGACAGCTATGGGATATAATATATGATCCGAAATGGATAATTTCAATGGATTTCAATTTTAATTATTTTATTATTCTGTATAATAATAATATTGTTAGAATGGAGGAAAAAATATGTAGCGAGAGTTGTATAAGATTGAAATAATGTTTTAAAGGATAGTCATGTATTGATTGGTCTATGGGTATTTATGGAATTCTGGAAAATTCTGGAAAGGAAATTTCATTCCGATTTAAAAGTGATTTGTTTTAATTAGATAAACAATCCGTCTTCAAACACATTAAATAGAAAGAAAAAAGTCAAAGATAAACTTACAAGGATCCCGTCTTATTATTACATAATATTTTATGGTCATATTTATTATTAAAATTTAGTTTATTAAGTTTTCTATGCTGTACCTAAGAGATTTTTGATTAATTCATAATATTTATATTTTTTATATTTATTTAAAAAAAACATCGATTTTTATAAAAATATAAATGTGTATAGCTTGAAATCCTTTTCATTGATATCAAATCGAGCTTTAATATTGGGACCATACCTAAATAAGTGTCTAAATAAGGTTATTAAGTTTTCTTTGATGCAGTGAAAATATTTTTGAATAAATTAGAGACACCACGACGACGCTGTTGAAGATTCAAGGTATTGTTAAGACGATACCTCAGTGAAATGGCAAATAATTTTCGAGTATAGGCGCGACAAAATTTTGGACTCGCTGGCAGTCGGAGAGCGAACGTCGAGGTGTGAATACGTAAATTTGTTTCGTGATGGCGACGGGGGTATTAATTCTTAAATCGTCTAAAAATGACTAAAAACGTTACCTATTTACTTGAAAAGGAAAACATGTCAATGAATATATTATTATTGTTACTTATAGAACATACGTTAAAGTGCCCACCACCACCCGTCATATATGCACAACCGTGGATATGCACGGCCGCTTTCTATGACGCTTTAAACGTGTCTTAAAGAAGTGATTTTAAATGCTCATTCCGTTCCGAGACGGAGCCGCATGGGACTGATGCTGCAACTATGCACCGTAGTGATTAAAGAAGAAAGTTAAGAAAGAAAATGTATAAACAGAACATTAAATGGATGCATGTTGGATTTATATGACAAATTATATTTCGTTCGGGATGCGTCAATTGCACCCGCGACCCGCAATCCGCGTATCGCCTAGCCACGACCTTTTAGACCATGCCTCAACTGAGGTATAGCCTTAATACATTGCTTCAAATTAATTCTAAAAGGTCGCCATATTGATATGAAATTAAGTCGTTATTAGTGAGGGAATCGGTAGCTTACACAGCGCTCGGAATGCGATGGTTGTAAACAAATGTCTCATTCTGTACAAATATTTCTAGGGAGTATAATTACGATAAAGAATGCTATTTTATTAACTCTTGTTTACCTATTGGTTATTCATTTAAAATCATTTTTATTAAAAAAATAAGTATGTAATTTTACTACTATTTAATCATGAATAATTAACACAAATTAAATGTAGGATTAAAACTACTTCCATCATGAAATACTAGCCGTTAAAATCAATATCGAACATTAAATTTGAAAAATATATTTCCTGTTGTAAATATTGATAAAAAACAGCCATTACCATATTAAGTACAGATTATTTTTGTAAGATACGCCATATACTTACCTACATAATATAATATTAATATTTTTTAAACTGGTTTTGTCTATCATGCGTTATCATTTTGATTTATCGGCAGACTCCCACCCAAAGCAATTTGTATGAACCTAGCCCAACAGGTGTTAAAAGTAACACAGGAAGCCAAAAAGAATTATTGTTAATTAAATACGGCCAACAATCTCCACGACGGCTCGTGGTTTCGAAAATGTGTCTACATATTATTATTTTAATCGTTCAGTTTTAGTTTTTAACAGTTAGATACGTAACGGAGCGTCCGCGGTGGAGCGAAGCGACCTAGAGAGCGAATCTCTCGGCCTTCTCATTGATAAACGATGCTTCACCAAGGTTTAGAAAAATGAATCTGTCATAATTAACTATTTATTTTCTTTTATTCAACGAATAATTCACAAGATTTAAGAATGTACCATTTTAATTATTGAACATACATCATTTTGAAAAACACTTTCAACACAAACACAATAGAAAAAATCTTTTTGAAAAAAGTAAGCCACCCCGGCAGGGAATCGAACCTTGCATCTCCCGGGTTTACGCCCCATCCGCGCAATACCTCTATGCTACGCAGTGACATCCTAATTGCGACAAATTTTAACTATTGGCCACTTTTAATACCCACTCATCAGTGCTCTTCTAAATCAAGCTACTTTGGCAATCGATTTTTGTTTATTAAATCAAAGTAGATAGATACCTATTACTTCAATTACTAACCAGGATTTCTCCAATATTTTTTATGATGTAAGTTACTTGAACTAGCTAACAATTTATAATTAACTATTTCTTTTATTCAACGAATAGTTCACAAGATTTAAGAATGTACCATTCTAATTATTGAACATACATAATTTTGAAAAACACTTTCTGAGAACAAGAAAAGAAAATATAATTAATATTAAATTCTACAGGTTTTTAAAACGGTTTTATCGACAGCTATTTCGGTTGTAACACCATTATCAAGACTAGCTCAAGACTAGCTAAGAAAAGCTATATAAATGCTAACTCAATTAATACTTCCTGAGAAAATATATTATAACCAATAAAAAAAAAATTGAAAAAAGTAAGCCACCCCGGATGGGGGCGTAAACCCGGGAGATGCAGGGTTCGATCGATCTGTGATATAGGTATGTAAAAACGTGGATTACCCGCTTATGGAACCTGAACGAGTGGAGATATTTGCCAGGGTCCGCCCTCATACGGACCCAATTGGCTACACAGATCTGACAACCGAGGCCAACTTTGCCGCATTCGAGAAATTTGCAGCGTCGTATGAGGAGCGGGATAGGCCCGACTCTGTAGTATCATGCATTTCAACTCGTGGTATACAGGGCGCTTAACGTCAGCGGACAGCAGACAGAGGTCCATTTTTTTTCTTTCTTAACTTCCTTCTTCAAGTACTACGTTGCATGATTGCAGCATCAGTCCCGTGCGGCTCCGTCTCGGGACGGAATGAGCACTTAAAATCACTTCTTTCAGAAACGTTTATAGCATCATGGAAGGCGGCCTTGCATATCCACGGATGTACATACATGATGGGTGGTGATGGTAACCTAGGTGTTTGTAAAAAAAGTACTCAGTCTTCTATTTATGTAAATTCAGAAAAGCGTAGTAATTATAAAATGAATGCTCTTGAATCTGTTTCCGAAAGGAATATTTTCAATTCAATTTTAAGGACCGGAAAAAAGTTTTATTTATCATAATAATAAACAATATTAGTACAATGGGCAAAATGAGAACCTTAGTATATTAGTATGCCCTCGTAGTCTAGTGCATAAGGTACTGGCCTTATATCCGGTGGTCCCGAGTTCGATTGTCGCTGAGGTCACAATATATTTATATGTTTTTCTCAAAGCCTGGTTGCCTGTGATGGTTTTTTTTCTTTTAATAAAATACACTACTGTCATTGGGCCTCATGGAATGCTGTAGTATTAATATTTTTAGTTTTAAAAAGTATATTATGATAATGACTTAATAATTGGGTTATTTTCAAATATTTGCGGAAGAATTAAAGCCGCATTTAAACCAAGTGAGCGAATGCTTGTTTTTCCCCCACTTCAGCGAAATTCTCTTGATGTAAACGCTTTTTGTCGAGCGAGCATAAGAATTTCGCTGTAGTGGAGGAAGAACAAACATTCGCTCGCTTGGTCTAAATGCGGCTTTATGTTGATAATATATTTTGAATAGGTAGGTACTGTTACATTCCCAAATGACCCCCATTTGAGGATGTCTCTGTGAATCTGGAGAGGCCCAGATCGATATCAAATCAACAAATAGTAAGGGTTGATTGCGAAAATATTTAAATAATGTTAAATATCTGACCGGCAACATTGTCTGAATGCCTTTACAAAAAAATACGAACGGCAACGCCGCATTTGTACCGCTCGTAAGCGGTCGTTTGTTTTAGCGCGGGAGAAGCATTTTTGACAGCAACGCAGAAAGCAGTGTTAACCTTGCTATCCGTCAAAACCATAAATTGAAAAGAATTTGTATAAAAATGTAACCTTTAGAATATATTAACGTAAATATACCTTGCCGTTTCGAACACAATTCCGGCGTGTTATTTGTTCACCTCCAAGTCCCGAATCCAGACGAAAAATCCATACAACGAAGCAAAGTGACAGTGTTTTCACTTACGAAAATGGAGGGAAATGACAGTACCAAATACTTGATTTAATTTTAATTAAAAAAATATGTTTCATTAAATTTGTTCATTATAGTTGGTAGCAAGTAATTATATTACACTGATCCGTTTCAACCTCAATCTTAAATATTGTTTGTTTTCATGGCTAAGTTAACTTATAGAACAATGAAATTCTCTGATATGTTGATAAAATATTATTCATCGTAGAGACTAGAGAGAGAGGCGTGAAAATATTTTTCCTTGCTTCGCCTTAGTGCGTACCCTCCTTAAGAATATATACCTCATGCATTTATTACAGTAACTGTTTTATTGGCGGATTTAAAGTTGAACGGTAAAAACGTCCGACGTTTAATCTCAATATCAAGGAAAGATTTTTTTGCTTTAATCATCTTTTTTCATACTTACACTTTAATTGACTACGATTTACGTAGAATCAAAAATGTGACTATTATAGAATATCAGCACAGTCATGGTTATAATGATGTAGGTATCCATTTATTTTTACAACTGAATACTTATTCATAAAGGTGGTTTAGTCATCAGCATCACTCATCAGTCATCAGTCATCAGACTCATCACTCATCATGTTGTGTAATTTTGTACATATTTAACTGTAATAATAACAATATGATACATATGTATATAATAAAGGAAGAATCAATTAGTTACGGACCTGTGACTTTAAAAAGGTCATCGAGTTGGGTTGGGTAGTTTAGGGCTCCATTTCACGGCAAATACAGTTCGGAAAACAATTTGTGAATATTTAACATATCCAAGGTTAGTCCATGATCTGTCCCGTGAATGCTGTAACTACTTAGGACAATGGGCGTCAATGCTACCAGAATAACTTGGATTTACTGGGTGAGGACTGAGGACTCCAGCAATAAAACCTCCCATCCTGCAGATTTTACCTGGCTACCGTAGAATAGATTTCTTCTTCAATTTTTTGAAAAAATATCGATAAGAATTGAATGAGGCGATGAGGGCCTGCTTTTTCCTACTTTTTAGAACAACAGATATTTTTTTCAAAAGATTTAAGCATATTCTGCTTAGGTAGATAATATAATAATCGCCCCTCGTATTTTTATTGTAATGTATGGATGAATATTTATGTAGAATTGCTATACCTATATGCTACTAATTACTATTATATTCTATAATATTATATACTAAAATATTCTGCAGTGCTGACTCAGTCAATTCGAAGAAGAAACTACTGTAATAATATCCCCTATTTTTCCCAGTTTCTTTTTTTTCATTTTTTTCATTTTTTCCCCTTCAGACCCACAACGAAGAGCCATGCGCTCTTCGTTAATAGGTATACAAATGCGAGTACTACTTATAACGAGGATAAAAGGCCATTTGTGTCGCTTGATTTCAAAATCAGCCAAGTCCATAATGTAAAAATGTTATCTGTCCATAGGTGGCAATGCAATTATATTTTCAAATTTTAATTTTATAATATAATTTGCTGATAGTACGAGGGTGGGTCAATAATTCCTTAGAAAAAAGCATTAAAACAGTTTTGATTTTTGTATTTTTTTTTTATTTCTCAACATAATCTCCTTGGAGCTCAATACACTTGGTTAGACGTTTCTCAATTTTTTTTAAACCGTCAGAAAAATAAGTTTTCGGAAGGTCCTCAAAATAAGCATTTGTCCGATCGATGACTTCTTCATTAGAAAAAAAACGTTGTCCACTTAGCCATTTTTTTAAGTTTGGGAAAAGGAAAAAGTCACTGGGGGCTAAATCTGGCGAATACGGTGGGTGGTCCACCAATTCGTACTTCAATTCTTCAATTTTAGCCATTGATCGTAAACATGTGTGAACACGGGCATTGTCCTGATGAAAGAGGATTTTTTTCCTGTTTAAATGAGGCCGTTTTTCTTCAATTTTGTTTTTTAGCTGGTCCAATAAAGATGCATAATAATCCCCTGTTATTGTTTTTCCTTTTTCCAAATAGTCAACGAAAATAATTTCACGTGCATCCCAAAATACAGTAGCCATAACCTTACCAGCTGATTTTACGGTTTTCGCCTTCTTTGGACATGGTTTGCCTTCGCAATCCACTGCTTTGACTGTTCTTTCGTCTCGGGAGTATAGTGGTGTATCCATGTTTCATCTACAGTCACAAAGCGACGAAAAAATTTATCCGGATTGCGTTGCATGAGCGACAACAGGGCTTTAGAGGCCACCACCCTTTTGCGTTTATTGTCGACTGTGAGCAAACGCGGCACCCATCTTGCAGAAATATTTTTCATGCCCAATTTGTCATGTAAAATAGAAATGACGCTACCTTTTGAGATCCCTGTAACCTCAATTATCTCACTCAACTTTAATCTTCGGTCATTTAACACCATATCGTGGATTTTATTGATCATTTCTGGTGTAGTCACCTCTACAGGACGTCCTGAGCGTGGTTCATCCTTTGTTGATGTACGACCACGTTTAAATTCATTTAACCAGTTATAAATAGTTGCAAGTGAAGGAGCAGATATGCCGTGAACTAAATCCAACTCATTTTTTATTTCCTTTGCTGTTAACCCTTTTATATTAAAATGTTTAATAACAGCTCTAAACTCAATTTTCTCCATTTTCCATTTTTCCATTTTCCACAAGCAATTTTTTTTTTAAATGTACGAGAAACACACAACAACCCGACCAATCTGATTGAAACTTCGCAGCATACTGAATCGGTAGTGCCGCTGCATGAAAACAAACCGCTTACAGTACTAGTCGCGCCACCTGTCGGCTTTTCTAAGGACTTATTGACCCACCCTCGTATTATGTGAATAAAGCTGCAATGTTGTACGTAAATGTTATTTACTCGATAATTAGAAAAAAATACTTTTTAGTACTTTTTTTCATATGGCAATACTACATTCCGAGTGTTATAAACTTATAACTATTTTAAAAAATGTGCTACTGAGCTTAAATATTGGGTTTTATCATCGACTAATGCAACAGTCGATGGTTCAATGCATAAATTCATAAATAATTTTATTGTATAATTAAACAAAAATCCTGATATGCAATCCATTACAAATTCCGAACGTAAAAAAATATGAAACGACATTTTGATTTTATGGATAATCAAATTCATAATAATTTGACGATCGTACATTTAAAAGGACGGGATTCCATTTCGTTTCCGGTCGCAAAACAACATTCCAATTTTTAAACATTATTTTTATTAAATATATTATTCCTATATTAAATTTATAATACTCGTTTAACTTGAATATTGATTTGCTCGGATGGCGATTAAATTTTCAATATTTTTAAATAATTATGAACGCACGTCAAACGTAATTTATTCTGATGGGAAAACTTTTAACTCTCAAGTAAAAAATAATAGGTAATAATCGGTATTAATATAAACCCTATCATACCAGTACCTACGATTAGGGATTGCAATACCAAATGAAAATGTCAATACCGGTATTTATTAAACATTAAAAAAAACAGAAGTAGGTGCTTATCTTTTAAAAATATTATTTTATGGCAAAAACCTACATACCTACTTACATTTATTATGTTGATATTTAAAAATATGTATTGATCATAATTGTAGAACTAGTTATTTTTTACAAATAATTAGAATATATTGATAATTTTAACTAAAGCCCTCAAAAGTTCATCAAGTGAAAATAAGTCCGGCTGCAGGAAAAGCTTCTGTAAGCTTGTACAGTCATCAATAATTATAGAATAATTGAACATTTTTGTCACGGATGTTTTCAATTTCGAAATAATATTATGATAATTCATGGCGACAATTACTTATATAAATATTATATTTGATGAAATTTGTATTATTATTTTTTCACCTCTGTTGGATTCACTCACTATGTTTTGCATTTTAGCAGCACATAAATTATAATTCATTTTTAAAAACATAAACGAGTGTGCTTTCTTAATATCGAAAATTCCGGTATTTTGGATTTTTAAACCCGGTATTTCGGTATTGATAAATACTGGAATACCGGTGTTGCAATCCCTAAGTACGATTAATTGTATTGAGAATTGGTCAGTTATTATCACGTTCAATTTAATACTATTAACTCTCTACAGTACCATTTCTGAAATGAGGTTCCACGAGGTACGAGTAATAAATTCCGCGAAGATTGCTGGTTTTGTAAGATAATGTGTTTTTGATAAACGAAGAAGACTAGGTGGCTAGACAATCAATTATACTTAAAACTGTGCTGGATGAAGCAGTGGAGATTATTAATTTATTTTTAAAAAAAATCGACCTTTATAGTACCTAATGATAAATTAAAATTATATTTAAAGACATGGATAATCTCCATTCAGCTCTGATTTTGCATTTGAAGTGAGGTAGGTAGCTTCAGATGGTTAAAGTATTAAATATTTAACTGCTAACTAATATTTACTGCAGCATGAGTAGATTTCGATAAACAACAATTTTGTGGATATCCAAAATTGCATATTTTGCTGATATAGTATGTGTATCCAAGAGAAAAATATAAACAATTTAATACTTATGTAAAGTTTTCATAGTCTGAAAAAAAGGTTTTTTTTTACCCGGGCTTAGTACTAATCATGAGTACTCGCTACTCGCATTAATGTCATCACGTGTAAATCTTAAGACTTTTCCAACAAATACAGATTTTCTACAAGAATCTGAATCAACTAAAATTGAAAAAGTTCATATCGAAAATATTCTTTCGCGTTTGTTGCACATATTGTGTATGTATCTACGTTCATTAAAATACCAATTTTAAGGGTTCCGTTTTGTTGTACAAAATATTAATTGGGTTCCGTGACTAAAATAAATTATGAAACAATGTTCTAAATTCTAATGAAAATGTTTAATGAAAATATCACCCTATAGAATCCATATTTGTAGTTGTGATAGACTCTCTATCATCATTCTCATGACAAGATAAGAGGAATGTAGAAAAAAATATGCATACTCTATGATCCGACGATGGAACTTTATAGGGTAGAAAGTTTTTTATCCATGTCCATTCCTTAATTGGACTATACAGATAATACGCGCCGCTTCCAAACATCCCCGTCACTCCCAAGTTTTCTCGCATTTTCCTAGGTCGTACCGTCATCGTAGCTCCGTCGTATATACCCTGTAGCCTTCCGGGATATCAGAATCGGGTTGGTTTAAATAACAGGCAAGCATGGTTTAAATTATCTTGAGACATCCATTGCACGTAGCCTAGGTCAAACCTGATCCAGAGTGATGAAGGCTGTATGCTTGTTACTTCTAAATTTATACTATTACACACTCAGTATCCTCCGCAATCATTATTTGTTCTCGAAGCTCAATCTAAATTTCGGAATTAAGTGTTATGTTCGACCGCACAGATATTCTTAACTGTTAGCACTTTAGGATATGTTTCCGTTATTTTAACACGGAAGGCATTCCATACACAATGTGTTTATCGACTAATCGTTAAAATAATTGGTATATTAGAAAACGGCGAAAATTTAGGTTGGTAGACATTTTGGTTAAATTCGGGTATGTTCGTGCTGGCATATCCACCCGAACCCCAAAATTTTGTATTGAAACGTAAACATATCAACAGACCCTACAATTTTACAACGTTTTTCTTAGCTCGTATTCTTATTTGTCCGGTGGTTCTTTGTCCGGTACAAATCTTGCAATCGATTTTTAACTAGACATTTGAAACTTTTAGAATATATCAGAACACGATGCTAATGCATTTTTTTAAATACTTTTAGCCATCTTTAAATATAATTGAATTCATATTCAGTTAATTCTGTTTTGTATGAAAAGTTATTTCGATACCATTATTGGTTGCCAGGGGGTCTGGGGTCCTAGCAACAAAATTATTAATATTATATACGTGCGTTACTATGGAAATCAATATGACATGTCAAAATGACATTTCAGTATTATTTCTATCAAGTACAAATTTTTTTGATCGTTTAGGCTAGTCAAGTCAAGTTTATATGATTCAACAGCAAATTTAAAAACGTTGTATATAAAAAGTTCTTTTTATGTTGTAATTATTATTAGTCATCTCATTGCGATTGCAGCAAGTAGTAAAACAAATATTATGTTACTACTATCCACTGTCCACAGTACACCCACGATGGCCGCGTGGATTAAGCGCCGGTCTATAGTGTCGAGGGTCCCAGGTTCGAATTCTGGGTCTGGCAAGTTCACATATTGTTTTTTAATTTGTGCATGAGTCAGAGTATGGTCCTAATAGGTTGAGCAAGTGGCTGACATCCATTTCTCGTAAAAATAAAATCTGTTAATACAAACCTCCACTCTGTGGAGGCCCATATGATCCTATTAGGATCGGACATGGTCAAAAGAAAAGACTATCCACTGGCTATGTGACAGCTCGCGGGACGTAATTATTTTTCAAAACAGTCGTATATTGCATCCCAATTCTCAATATGTAAGATTGATGTACTCTATCTCGCTCTAAAAGTTAACAGAGCCAAGAGTTGTTAAAAAATACAACTTTTTGACATTTCAGACGGTTAACTTATTGTAATAATTAACTGCCTGAATACATAAAGTGATAAAAATGTAATATATTTATCACAGGTAGGTAGCCCTTTCTAGGTGTTAAGTGATTATTATATCACCACTGCAACTTTTATGGTATCATCTTTGGAAAGTCGACGTTCTATATCTGATCAATATTTTCTTTTTAAAATTATCAATAGTTTTGTTGACTCGCCAAACCTACTCGAAAGGGTGTGTTTCCATCGTCCATCAAGATTTACGCGAAACCAAACTTTGTACCATATCAGTCGTAGCGGTTCTAATTATGTACAAAACTCTTTTATTCGGAGCACTTGTTAAAATTATAATATGTATTTCTCCACCGTTGATCCTTTTAATAATTCACCTGTTTCATTTAAACGCGCCATCTCCAAAATTTTGTATAAATAGATATATATTTTTTATGTTACTTTTTTGTATATAATTTAATTATTCATTATTCTTCCTCATTTTTCTCATGTAATTTTCTTATGTAATTTCTTTATATTTATGTTATTCTTACTCTCTATCTTGTTAGGCTTAACTATATTATAATGTATACATGGAAACTTTGCTGGTTGCAATAACTTTTCATTATTATATTTTAAATTTTTGTAATCGATATGTAACTGTTTGCTTCCTTAAAAAAAAGTATGTTATTATAAATGGTGTTATTCATTGTTACCTGTGCAGAGCTTTGACTTATATAATTATGATTAGGTATGTAGGTGCGAAGCCACACGAATTTTTCACATTTTTCAATTTAAATTTCAATCACATAACGTGACAAATTCTATATAAATAATGGATATAAAATCATTTCATTTCTTTTGGAATCGGTAGATAAACAAGCTTACTGAAAGGATATTTTTCATCGCAGATTTTCTTCCTTCAGTCCCGCTTATCCGTTCCATCGTTATATTTTGTCTTTGGGTCATATATCAGTGATAGAAAAGTAATTTTCATTTTTTTATCGTAAATTTTAATATTATTATTTAACTTCCCAACCAATTTGTTTTTTTCTTTTATATTGACTCTTATTCCTGACTGTTATTCCAAATCCAATCTTCTTCTTATTGTGCCATCCCCTAGTGGAGGTCGGCCACCATCAAGGCGATCTTATCTACACTGAACAGTTCAGTGGATCTGCACTCGTACTAATCACGGAGGTTGTTAAGCCACGAAATGCGGCGCCGTCCTCTGCTACGCTTCCCATTGATTTTTCCTTGAATGACAAGTTGGGGAATGCTGTATTTTTGTCCTCTCATAATGTGGTTTCCTGGTTTTGATACTACGTAGAACTTCTCGGTCCTTCCTCATTCGATTGAAAACTTCAACATTTGTCATCCGGTCAGTCCAAAGAAGTTTCAGGATGCACCTATACAGTCACATCTCGAAAGCTTCAAGTCTCCGTGACATCTCTCATCTCTCGATTCAATGCATCTCTATTTAAAACTTCTTTCAAGATTAATTAGGAAGCTAACGTTATGTAAACCTACTAGGGATTTCAATTGAATTAGATGTTATAATCATCAAAAATAATTCAAATTATCAAAATATAGATAAATTATGTAAGTAGTATTAATTTATATATCATGGGTTGCTGAAGTTGGTAAGTCAATTTTTAGGTATTTGGTATATCATCCGATATATTATAGAATATGCACATAAAGCACAAAGAAACGACCAGTATGCCTGATTTTAGAGGGCATGTCAAACTTCAAATTTCAATTACTCCATAACATAATTTCGAAACTTAACAAGTTTTCGCAGTAACCCCACGATGTAGTTTTAAGTTAAATTACATTTTATATGTTTTTATTGAAAAACCTCAGAAACATAATATTATATACTTATTAGACAAATCCTAGAGAAATAGTTGAACCGATTGCAATTTAAAGTCACATCTTTTACTGCCCGGGTGAGTGCACGTATTATTTTACTATGAGTGTGTTAATTATTCCGCTTCGGATATAGACAATATTTCATTTGCGTCAGAGAGTGTAATGGAAAAGTATAAATTCTTAAACACGGTCTACTTAGGTCACTGTGTACTTTCGTGTACCCTTTTTCACTTCAACTAATTTTACTTAATTTATTGGTTTTTTCATCATTGTCGGATTTGGAAACTATGCTATATGAAAAACAAAAAAATTGTTTAAGAGCACAAGTGAATCAAGTTTTTAGAAAATTAAAATAATACATTACAAATTATTGGCTGTTGTAAAATATCTATAATCATGGTTCTACCTCACTGCTCTAGATAACGACAGACGCCGTTCCCCCTTAGTGCGTATCTGCTTTTTCATCTTTATCTCCAGTTTATCACGTTTTGGAATTCCGCCATCTTGCAAAAGTTTCCGCCAACGCGACAATAAATCCTGCAAATCGACAGGTGGATTTCTTTTATAAGGATTAAAGATATTCTGTTTTAAGTTAACTTTATTACTACATCGCTTTTGCCTTTTTCGACAATAAATTCTTTTTCGGAAATATCTTATGGCAGCTGCGGAGAACCCTTTTCAAAATGTTTAACAGATATTTCAATATATTACATTTCAGTTAATGAACCCAAACACGGTCATACTGACAAATCAATTTAACACACCAATAGTGCAGGATCCCATAGACTTTTCGTAAACATAATATGCAAAACGCATTCTGACAATTGGAATAGGTTTTTGGGGTCACAAAGATATATAATGTCGATATTGCCAGGCTCATCTGATCCACTATTTGAGCTTATTGATTTCCTATAACTTGGCTAGGAGCTACGAGAAAATAATTTGTATCCAAGACAAATGAAGAATGAACCTCTACCAAATTATTTAGTTAAATCATGAAAATGTAATTCTAACTGCCGTACATTATCATGTAGTTATAAGAAATCGGCTATGACATGTATATCATTATGCAAATCTGTAAGTAGTGTTTGTAAAAACTGTGATCATGATACTTATAGCAGTTTGAACACTTGACTTGTTTCTTTTTTTTAATAAAGTGCACTTAGTGTGGCTAGTGGTTATCGTTATTTCATTTATTCACCTACCTATATGTGCAACCTATATGGTTTCTGGATTGACCATTATACTAAAACTAATGTCATATGCATATATATGGTAAAGAAACCAATCTGGGTGATTCCATACAAAAATATTACTAAATAAAATAATTTAAGCCAAGGAGAATCCTAAGAATCGATAATTTTGAACACATTGCACTAACCGCTATTTTTATTTTTTCAAATGGGATGAACCGTTCTACGACCATGCCGATGGCATGGTACAATTATTGCATTTTCAATCAATCCCTGATTCGGTCTTGGTTTTATTGAAGAACTCAGAACAATTTTTGGTGGATTTAAAAAAAAAAATTAAAACCTCAATAAAAAAAAATAACCACTAATATCGCCTGGCAACATCGACATTATATATCTTTGTGACCCCAAAAACCTATTCCAATTGTCAGAATGCGTTCCGCATATTATGTATACGAAAAGTCTATGGGATCCTGCACTACAAAGAGTTTACTATATTGTTAACATTTTTGGCTCTTGTGTAAATTGGACTGCTGTTATTCCAAGTAATAATAAATAATATGTGCACTATTCAGTGGCGCACCCAGGGGGGGGCAGGGGGCCTTGCCCCCCCCAAAATATGAAAATCATCAGAATGATTTTACACATTGAAATCGAAAGCCAATAAACTATACCTTGGGCTTAGACAAACAACACGGCAAAAAATGATTTGTAATTCTCCAGCACCCTTTTTAGTAAAATTTCTTAGATTTTAATTTCTAACACAAAAATTTCGAAACACTAATGTCAGGTTTTTTTAGAAACCCGTTCCCTAATGAAATTCTCGGTGTCCACCCGAATTTCCGGAGTGGTATAGGTCATGGCTGGGGAGGGTTGACATGGCTCTAACCTGGGGGCCCGGGCTGTGGGGGGCCTGGCGTGTCGGGTTGACCAGATAAATGAGATAAACACACATCATAAATTAGCTTTAATAGTTAAAAAAGTCGCCTGTGGCGCTATTATACTTCATAACTATGAACATTTTAATTTATATAATTGTCCAATATATTTTCTGATTATTATGTGTCGATACTCGACAGCTTTATTATTAAAGTAGATATATTGAAAATCGCCAATAATTCACTGTATAAGTACCCTCAATTTGAACTTAAACACAATTTGAAAAATGTTAATGTAGTATTTCACACTGCCTTTAATCTAAGCGGTGGATAGGGGGCCCGTCAAATACCCTAGCCCAGTGGTCGGCAAACTCATTAGTCAATAGAGCCAAATATCAACTGTACAATGATTGAGATTTCTTTTGAGAGCCAAATTTCTTAAACTTAAATTATATACGTAGGTAGTAAGTAGGTACACTGCTAATTTACTTAATAAACTTTAGTTAAAGTTTTAAGTCCTAATTAAGTTATAGGTAGGTACACTGAATAAAACTGAATATCATACGTAATAATGATCTTATTTATTAATAAAAATTAAATTGTTAGTCAGGTATCCATAAAATTGAATCATGACAATGACTGACAAACTCAATGTTAATAATGGCCTGGCATCTCCTTGTAAAGTTTGGGTAAGTCAGGTTCGTATGTTGTTGATTTAATTTTAAGCACGATTCCAGGTTCTCGTCAATAAATCAATTTCTTAATTTACTCTTGATTTCCTCTCTTGGAAATCTTTTTACTAACCACAAAACTTGCAATATTAACATTGTTGACAGATTTTATTCAGTACCTAATTAAATACAGAACTTTATTTTTATTGACTCTTCTCCTCAGCTGCTTTCTTCCTTGCATCATCGACAGAATATTTAGCGCAAAATTACGAGTTTTTAGTTGTATCTTTCTACATTTCAATGCGCCAATTTTTCCCGACACATAAATACAGGTCGGTAACCCATTTAAGTTTTGAATAAACGCGAAGTCTCGGTCTATTCAACATTACATTTACGGTTATCCTCTTCCATTTTCTTTGCTTCTTCTTTGTAGCCATGTCAAATATGGCAGAGAGCATCTGTGGCAGAGCCGCACTCAAGGGGCCAAAGAGCCGCAGTTTGCCGACCACTGCCCTAGCCTGAGGGCCCGTTTCAGGATGTGGGGGCCATGGTGTAGGTACACCGAGTGTAATAGACAAAAGACCGATAAACGAGATATTAGGCTGTGCTGTATTGAGTAGGTTGTGTATAATTTAAATGCAATAATACTTTTTTGTCCATTTTCGATTAATATGTTGGAACCTTAATATTGAAAAACCAAAAATCTACGATAAACATTCGGCGAAAATAACGAATACACCCACTACGGTGGTGGTGTAAATCAAAAGAACATTTTTTTTTCGGTGGAATTCGGCATAAATATTGTAGCTCTCTAGACCAGTGTTCCCCAAACTTTCGACATCTGTGTACCCCTTCTATAATTTTCGTAACACTGAGTACTCCTCGTCAAAGAAAAATGCATATAAGTACTTTAATAACAATCAAAATATACTTATATATTCCTTTTGTAGTACATAAACAAAATAATATTAAACAAAAATAAAATTCATTCATAATAAAATATAAATAAAAGTTATATTATAAAAAATAACATTCATTGGTTATTAATTTTAATCTGAGGGGCGGTTCCACACCCAAAAGGCTGTGCCTTTTTTTTACGTAATGTCTACAAATGCTGAAAAAGCAACTTCACATAGATATGAAGTTGGAAAAGGCAAGATGTATTTCAGGAATGTCTCTGTTAAAACTGGATACACATGTTGCATTTGCAACCTAAATGATGTTTAAGTACACGCCTTATATTTATTTTGCAAGAATCCGTCTGAAGCTAATAATTCCAACAATTGCTCTTCTTCCGCATGCGATAAACCTTCTAGCATGGATATTGTATTAATGCTTGCTGCACCAGGCGTAGCCATAACCCGGTGCAGCGCATACCCCCACCAAACTCTTCCCGTACCCCAGGGGGTACGCGTACCACACTTTGGGAAACACTGCTTTAGACCAAGCGGGTAGCACAGCCGATATTACTTAAGTAATCTTTTAGCATACTAGGTACACATGTCCAGCATGGTCGCTGTTCACTTCCAATCTGCCAGTCGCTGATGACACGCTCGACGGTTACCGCCACTATGCCTCCAATTTAATAAAAACTAGGAGAAACTGTACAAACATATCGCCGTGTATTGTGAAAATATGTAAAAATATTTATATGAAGAAGAAAAAGAGCCTATGGGACATTCTCCTTGGGCCCCCCCCCAATAATAAATCCTGGGTGCGCCACTGGCACTATTTAATCAAATGTATTTATGTGGTGGTGTGGTGGACACAGAACAGAATTATTTCTGAGTTCCCTGGTGGTGGATGAAGAAGTTGATATTTTGTGGTTGCTCCGATGGATGGAGAAGCAAATTTTATTTGCAGCGTAAACAGTATGTTACAGTAGTTATGTTACAATACTTATGATACTGTTTCAAGGTCCGAATCTCGGTAGAATGAGATAATTTTGAACAATCACAAATACACAGGCTTTTTCAGAAAAACGCATAAATATTGTGTCCTCACCGGGAATTGAACCCAGAACTCTGGGATTATCAGCGTCTTACGCACTGCACCACGAGAGCCGCCTAGCTAGAACATTAATATTATTTGTAATGTAAAGTCCAAGTGGGACAAGTTCATTTCTGACAAAGCCACCACATCTTGCTCCTTCCGCTTCCCTAAGCTCTTCGCATCTAAACACTGTGTTAATGTGACAGCTTCTTGGACTGTATTCTAAGGTAATTGATATCATTGGATGACTAAATAATTTACTGTGGTCAAAATATATTTATACTCGCAAAATTTCTCTAAATTTCTGTAATGGCAGTATTATTAAATTGGTGAATACGAGACATAGCCTACTGTGCGTCATTATGACTTGGTTCAGTGATCGTAACCAAGGCTTTTAATGTCGGTGAATGTTCTATTTTAAGGTCGGGGTCAAATTAACAAATAAAACACAATTTTTTTCTTTTTAAATCCAATAATCTTACACGTGAAAGATGAACTACCTACTTGATTACAATATACAAAATATAATATCATCTCCTCAATACTATAATTAGATAACTCTACTTTGGTCATTGTAGAGAAAATAAAATTGAAATTTTACTTGATTTACATAGAATTAGGCTATAATTATTATTTAAAATAAAAACGAAAAATTGTACTTGTCTAATTGGGAACGATTAAATAATGTTCAATTGTATCAAAAAGTATTGTAGATATTATTTAAAGTTATCTAATAATATTTTCAAATACAAAATTAATACAGTTCCCATTAACTTCTGACTAATCTAGTTTTATCATTTTGTAGAGAAGGAAATGTAGAATCATATTCAATTGCTATCTCAAAAACAGTGAAAATCAAGAATCAATCTAGTTGTAGTATTGAGGTGACGATATTATAAATTTAATAGCAAAATGTATGCAGGTTAACATAACATATTATTTTTTCCCACTGAATTCAGAGCATTCTTTAAACAGGTTATATAAAAATATGCTAAAAAAACCCCCTTGTGAGGAGATTGAGATCATTTTTATTGAAGAGCCAAGGAAAAATGTATGTCTAAATTACGTTTTTATTTAAAATTATTATTAATTTTCCTTACTGACATTTCTTGATAAAAAGCTATAATAGTTTTTTTTTAAAAAAAGACAGACTTCATCTTATGACATTATCAAAATATATTCATACTTAGTAACTCAGGTTGGTTATTAAAAAAATAGAAACATCTCCAGTTTGAATATTTATTCAGAGTTCGCAGAGATTTGATCAACAATTAAAGAGAATACTTCAAACGCTACACGGAAATAGATTAATAAGATAAGATAACTCGCCAAAGGATTAGTTCACTTCAGGTGTGTATCGCATTCGACAACTAGATAACCACATTTAGCACTATAAATGGATCTCGATAATATAAGATGCTTAGTCTCAAAATAGATGACCTTTATGATCAAAAAAGTCAAAGCTAATCAGACTAAGCTGAAGCTTAGAGATCGTGAGGGAAGATTATGAAGTGAACATAGGAATAAATCTATTCCTTATGCATTTCCGACTTCAAGGCAAGTATGCAGCACCATCTGTGGGTCTTTTTTTGAAGTCATAGACATGATTTTAGGGGTGCGAGACTAGTCAATCCGCTCCCGAAGACATAGATATTTTCAATGATGTGCGGTGTATTCTGTTTTTGAAATTTTATTTTATTGTAAGTATATATTATCATTGTTTGTGCTTTTTTATTTTTCTTCTTCTTTTTTGTAAGTGTAATATTTGCTATATATTTATTAGATAATATGATTTCTTATTTAATTTATTTGTTTCGAACCAGTTTTAACAATAATTTAAATTTTCTGATTTGGTATGTCTACAAGATTTTGTTTTGTTTAAAAAAAAGGTTTAGCACCGGTTTCTTCTGATTAAGACATTTCCAACAATGATAAGTACGTTTTAAAAAATATCGAAAATTACGCTTTTTTGTTTGATGCAGTATTTGAAGAGGGGGTTCAAAATAGCATTCGAAGAAGTACGAGAACGAGTAAAGAGAGATTTTAGACCTTCACACTAAATATTATTTGTGATAGAAACATATAAAAATTAAAATATAATTATATTTGCAGTGCATTGGTTGATGCATTAAAAATTGATTTCTCTCGGTTTGGATTTTAGAGGGACTCTTTTTAGACAAAAAAAATGTCTCAACATTGATTGTAACTATTTTTGGAGGGAATTTGGATTATGCCAGTAGTATTTAAACATTTACTTGGGGCACGAGGATAGAAAAGACTAGGGACCTCTGGAATATAGTTATGCAATCAATCATTATAATCGTTGGGTCAAGACAAAGCCGTGTATTACTATAACTTTTCAATTCACTCTAAAATATTAAAATAATATATTTTGCTTAAATAATTATGTGATAAAATCATCACTCACCTTCTGTGTGCAAACTAATACACTTGTGAACAATATAACTTACATATATTTTTTTTTCACTTCGGTAATATCCATATAATTTAAAAAATATATATGAAAGCTCTACCAAGGCCAGAATGACAGATGTCGCTAAAATGTCTCAACCAATTAATCAACCAAGAACTCGCTTGAATGAACGCCACGCGGATTATTTACAATTTCACACGCTGCGAATACTGTCGCGCGACCATTATTCAACGACGTGTACCTATAAGTGAAATCGTCGCACGATTTTATATCGTCCGATAATATTTGCAGCGTGTGAAATGGAAATGAAATGTTTCGTATTCTCGCCGTTCGTCGTGTGTGTTTTAACATGGAACATGTTTTACTAATGATCTAGAATAACTATAGACGTAGAATAACTATAGACGCGTAGCCCGCGCCCCACGCCGTTTAATTACGCGCGCCGACTATTTTCATTTTACGTTTAGTAGCCTACATACTGTGCGACGTATTCTTCGTCTGGTTATCATCATCATCAGGGGTGCGATAACCCGGTGTGGGTCCTGGCCACCTCCAACAGCGTCCCTATCCAGTGTGGTCGCTTTCCAATTCGGTACCCCCAGAATACGGCAGTCACTGGCAGTTCCATCCAACCAGCGAATCTTTGGCCTGCCTCTTCTTCTACGCCCTATTGGATTGCCGGACATCACTCTCTTTGCCGGTTCATTGTCATTTATACGGTGCCAATGACCTAGCCATCGCAGTCTCCCAATCTAATTGATTGAACTGCGCTGCAATCTTCGTATAGCCCGTAGAGCTCAGCATTATATTATCTTCTCCTCCAATTGGTGCCGTCCCTGATCGGTCCAAATATACGGCGGAGAATTTTTCTTTCAAAAATGTTCATGGCTCGTTCATTTCGCAGAGTTTGTCTGGTATTATCACTTATTTAGTTTTATTATTGTAATTATTACATAATTATCAGAAACGTATTGTTTGAATCCTTTTGATTCGGTTACTTTAACAAAAAAAATCTTTCGAATTTGGACAACCAGCATTCAGAGAATCAGTGGGAAAAGCATGTTTCATGTTTAATAATTATAGCCGTCAGGGCTTAAGTATTTTTTACAACGTTTTTATTAGCTCGTATTCTTATTTGTCCGGTGGTTGTTTATCCAGTACAAATCTTGCAATCGATTTTTAACTAACATCCCGACTAGCTAGACATTTTAAACTTTTCGAATATATCAGAACACGATGCCAATACATTCTTTTAATACTTTTAGTTTTAGCCATCTTTAAGAAGAATTGAATTCATTTTCAATTAATTCTGTTTTGTGTGAAAAGTTATTTCGGAAGAAATCCGTAATTCAATCCACTATTATTGGTTGCTAAGTGAGTGGTCCTAGCAACTAAATTATTAATATATACGTGCGTTACTATGGAAATCAAAATGACATGTCAGTATTCTATATTTGTTTGTTTGTTTTTTATTTACTTCATATCAAGTACAAGTTTGATCATATTGAGCATAATAATTGAACAGAAAATTTAAAAGCGTTGTATATAAAAAGTTATTTTTATTTTATAATTATTTTAGTAATTACCTTATTTTATAGATAGGCTTTCATTCATTGTGACAATAATTGCCCAATACATATTATTTCAAACCGTATTTTTTCACTAGCTTACCACAATACGTCAGGGTGGCGAAGACTGCCTGTTCGAGATCGGTGAATAATAAATAAACTAAAGGAACAATCATAATTAGTTGACACTGTCTACTTCTTTTCTACGATGTAAATAGATAAGCTAACATCTGCAACGTCATCTATTATGGTTTTGTGTCCCAGTCGAAAAACCTTTTCGCATATTTTCTTATTTTCCTTATACCCAGAAACTTGAAAATTCATTCTATTATTGGTGGTCGCTTCAATATTCCAAACATAGGTTTTCCATACAACGTTCTTTTAAAAAAATCTGTTAATTACCCTATCAATTTGAAACATTCACTAATACATTCCACGATGGAATGGAAGGCGTCAAATATAACGTTATAATATTTTTCTTCTCCTCAGACCATCCTCTATTGAAGGTCTGAGAATCCACCATTAGAGTCGGTACCTAATCTTTATTTTATTGTCCTGCATCTCATAGCAGTTCTGTGTGGCTGTGCATGAACTACCCACAAAGGTTCTTAATAAGCTGACTTACAATTAAGAATTTGAGGTATCTTTGGGAGCTAATTTTGTACAATCTTTAAGAGCATACTTCATTGAAACGGCAAATAATTTTCAACTATAGGTGCGATGAAATTTTAGACTCGCTGGCAATCGGAGAGCGAAAGTCGAGCTGTGAACACGTCAATTTGTTTCGTGATGGCGACGGGGGTATTAATTCTTATATCGTGTAAAAATGACTAAAAAACGTTACCCATTTACTTGAAAAAGAAAACATGTAATTAAATATATTATTATTGTTACTAATAGAACAATAAACAGAATATTAAATGGACGCAAGTTAAATTTTTATGACAAATTATGTTTTGTTCTGCAGGCGTCGTTTGCACAATCTTCGCGCCGCGTAATCACGATCGTTTTAGACCGTGCCCCAGCTGAAGTATAGCCTTAAGCTTTGTAGAAAAAGTTTATTTTTCGATATTATTTTATTTAATTTTTAATCGATTTATTTATTATCTGATTCAAGTGCATTAATATTATTCAAAACAAAATTCATCATCGATTATTTCATTAAATGTTACCAAAGTATTCATTACTTTTTGTTTGGTGTTTGCATAGATAATCGTAGATAATACCATCTCCTTTTTTCCGAAACTATTATTTACTCTGTACTCATTTATGTTTGTTTCAATATTATACACCCAGCGGTGTCACGTCTTTATTGTTATAGTGTGTATCGTGCGATTAACTTATTTGATGGCACCATAAAGGTTGATTTATTTTTTAATAACTATATAATGTTTGTGGACGTGTTAAATAGGTTAAATTTATAATTTTATATATTATCATGTTTCTTTAATATGTATATAAACACATACTGTCTTTTATACTTTCTTGTTATATTAGTTGTAATTTGTAATTAAGATATTTTTATAATTTTGTATTTATTATGTATTATGGCGCATTGGCCAATCGCTGTAATGCCGTAATACTCTTTTTCTAAATAAATAAATTAGTTATTACATTAATATTATCGACCCAGGGTACTTGATGGAATTCGAAATTTAATTTTAATTGGTTTAAATTTTGTACTATTACAATATTTGAGTCGTTTTTGGGTCCCGGGTTTCGCCTTTCGGCATTTTCAGGGACCATGTGTATACACCAAACGACACACTGACAGCGATTAGAGATAATTCTAACTTATACAATAAATTAATACAATACTACTACTTCAATTATAGTTTGTCAATTGATGGCTACAGCCGTATGTTGTAGCTTAACCATTGGGGAATGCCAAAAGAAATGGCGTATTTCAAAAAAACACTACCTTATTCTTGGGTCAATAATTATTATAAAGCAATCATTATTCGTATGACGTTTATCACACTTGAATGGTCAAAGACATAGCTTATAATTAGTATCTTTAGAATAATCTTCAAATGTGTTAATCTTGCCGATTTCTTGAATAATAAAATGCCTAATTCTTGTCAAATTTGGGATCACAGAGATTATCAATATAATTTTTTATCGTAAATATTTCACTATAATAATGTTGACATAAATTATACTAATGGTTTTATAAATGCGTTTAAAAATTAATAAACGTAAACAATCTTAACACCACTGTACATGCATGTACTGAAATATGACTATATTCTAAAACATTAGAGCGAGAGGTTTAAAAGAATACTATTTTATGTAGTAAAAATACTTTATGCTGTCATCAAATATTTAAAATAAATATAAAAGATAATAAGGCTTCAAAATTATATAAATAGATTATCTACAACGTTTAAGGAATGTCCAGGATCATGCTTTGAAAATGCAATAAAAGTTCCATTCTGACCTACGCTGAGCATGCCCCCCTTAAATAAGCATTCTTAACATCAGTTATTAGCTCCTTCCTTACCAAAACTAACCTAACTGAAAGTTTCCTATACAAAGAAGTCATTTCTAGATAATTAATGTAAGTTAACAGTGAAAAAAGTGACTGTGTTACTAACTACCAATGAACTCATTAGAATTGCGATTGCCAAGTCTAAAGTATTTCAACTGTGAACTACTTGTCGTTTCTCTTTAATATTGACGGAGAAGAAAATACGTGGTCTCCCTGCGAAATATATTAATGAAATGAACTGTTGCATTTTTAACCCTTGTTTAACTCATGTACTTTCTGTTTAAAATTGATATTGTCTACAACTTTACTGTCTTATTAGAGACTGTTTTCATATTTCCCAACAGGGGTGAATAATTAAGTAGTTCGCAAACGGTAGTAACTCGAGCATTTTTTTGCAGTCCTCATGGTTGATTATACTTACATACTCGTAACATGTGGCATATATTATTATGAATGGTTGAAACAATACAGTATTATATTATATAAAATGATTTAATTTTTCCACAAGTTTTGTATATTTGTGGCTATAGTTGAATGTAAATAACACAGTAAGGCATTCTCGTTCATATGATTTAAGAATTACGTAGGTAGGTCAGTAATTAGAAATACAAATGTTTTGACCCCTTTTAATGTGGATATCAAAGAAATACCATACCAAAAACTTATTTTCTTTCATGAGTTTTACAAATGGCATTACATTACATTACAGACAAAACATTATTTTCGATTAACTCATGAAAATCGGCATATTCGAATTGGGAACTTCAGATTTTAAAGTGGATATGATATAAGCAATTTGGCTTAGGAAAAACAACCACATTTAGCAGAGAGAACAAACTTTACTGTATTATTAATATAAAACTATATCTCCTGTACTAATTATTATACTTTTATTACATATTAACTGGACCAGTTTCGGCCGCCTAAGGCATAAACTCCACTAAAGCAGGCTTACAGGGCGCTCGCGCATTTTTTATGTGAATCATCGAAAATACAACGTAATCAAATACGCCAGCGCACACTGGATTTGACGACGCTTTGTGCCCGCCTGCCCCATGAGTCACCGTTTTTGGCTTCTCAGCGATACGAATTAACGAAAATACAACGTAGTCCATTCATTGAACACGGCAAGCAAAATCACGCTCCTCGAAGCGTCTTCGATAGATTATTTTTTATTTCATTATTTAAGAACAGTAAACTATTTGTTTAGTTATTGCGTGTCCGACATTAATTACAAGCCCCAAGAAATTTAATAATATTTTTATTGCTTTGTTATGAGAGACGCTGATAATAATAATTATTTTGTGCTCCTTGAGCCCCTTATTACATAGGTGAAGGGTAATGCGCGGGTGGGAGGGAGTGTACTCAGTAGTGAGCACACCGAACGCTTTTTTGGTGGGCTTTATGCCTAAGAGGAACATTTTCAACTAGTTGATTATCATCATCATCAGGGGCGCGACAACCCGGTGAGGGTCCTGGCCTCTTCCAACAGCTCCCTCCACCTGTCCCTATCCAATATGGCCACTTTCCAATTTGGTACCCCCAGAATACGACAGTCACTGGCAGCTCCATCCAACCAGCGAATCTTTGGCCTCCCTCTTCTTCTACGTCATATTGGATTGCCGGACATCCCTCTCATTGCCGGCTCATTGTCATTCATACGGTGCACATGACCTAGCCATCGCAGTCCCCCAATCTTAATTGATTGAACTGCGCTGCAATCTTCGTACAGCCCGTAGAGCTCAGCATTATATCTTCTCCTCCAATTGGTGCCATCCCTGATCGGTCCATATATACGGCGGAGAATTTTTCTTTCAAAGATGTTTAGGGCTCGTTCATTTCGCAGAGTTAATGTCCAGGTTTCCGATGCGTAGGTGAGCACTGGCTTTACAAGTGTCTTTTCAACTAGTTGATTAGTACTATAATATTGCATTTTATTTATATTAATAATACAACGCATTTCCACCATAAACGGACAGTTGACACCATACAAAAAAATTTACTGTATTTTGCTTTTTTGTTTGTTTTTTTCTTATTTCTTTACAAAAATATTATTATACATTGTTTTATTTCATTTATGTCTATCTTCTCTTATACAGTTGCGGTAATTAAAATTTAAAATTAATGAGCTCATACGTGAGAAAGCATTGATCCGATCCTTGATCTACCTATATTACATCATAATTAATATACCTAAGCTGTCTTCGTTAACTACAGTGGGAACCTTGAAAAGTATGACAAATAAAATTCAATATACAATATAATATCTGGAATCGAGATGTGACCTAGGTTAAAAATAAAATGTAACTTTTCCAGTTGAGTCACATAGAAAAATTAATTATCTTTCAATCTCATCTTATCTTTTCAATAAAATAATACTCATGATTTAAGAATTTAGTATTTTTTATTGAACACAAAAATATTCATATACCTACTTTAAAAAATAAAAGTGTCAGGCGCTTAAACCAGCATCCATCGGATTCCATCTAATGTGCTACGTCAAAATCACGACGATTTTGACCAATAACTATGCATCCGAGTTGTCATCAATTTCATTATTATCGGCGACGATCTTTTGTGATTTTAAATCAAAGTATTTACAATTAAGAGGTATTTTAGTTATAACATACTTACTCACTTACCTAATTATTAATGAATAATATAGAAGACTTAAGAATGTAGCATTCTTTATTAAACATATTTTGGAACATCTTATTAATATTCCTAGTAGAATCAGTATATTTCTTCGTTGTAGGTGAGTATATAACTTTCTGTCTACACTTCATTTGTATATTTCATGGAAATGAAATCGCGGGGTTTTGCTAGTTTAAAAACCGATGTGATACGTATGATCAAACTCTCACAAAAATATAAGTATAGGTATTTACTTTACGAACAATATTGAATTGGGTACATTATGTGTTATTGAAATAGGCACCTCTTTCCAATAAGAAATGGGACCTGTCCCAGGAAATAAAAACTAGAATTGAGATCGCAAGGAGCGCCTTTCTCAAAATGAGACGCCTCCTTAGCAATCGAGACCCTAACTTAGGTCTGAGACTGCGTATGGTACGTTGTTATGTTCTCTCGATTCTTTTCTATAGTATGGAAGTATGGATGCTAAACCAAGAGATGTCACGGAGACTTAAACTTTCGAAATGTGGCTGTATAGGCGCATCCTCAAAATTCCTTGGACTGACCGGGTGACAATAATGTTGAAGTTCTCAATCGAATGGGGAAGGACCGAGAAGTTCTACGTACTATCAAAACCAGGAAACTACAGTACCTCGGCCACATTATGAGAGGACAAAAATACAGCATTCCCCAACTTGTTATTCAAGGAAAGATCGATGGGAAGCGTAGCAGAGGACGGCGCCGCATTTCGTGGTTTAAGAACTTCCGTGATTGGTACGAGTGCAGCTCCACTGAACTGTTCCGGGTAGCAGACGACAAAGATAAGATCGACTTGATGCTGGCCGACCTCCGCTAGGGGATGGCACAATAAGACGAAGAATATTTCATGAAACATAATATACCTACCTAATAACTATGAAGAACAAAATTACTATGTAAATCTTATAAATTTCATAACATTATCATATATGTATTAATGAACAACGGAACAACCCTCGCCTATAACGATAATGTATATACGATAGTTGAATCTGTAATTTACATTTATATATTCAACCTTATTTTACCTCCCATGATATCGAATAGTCGCATTTTTCGAAATCATTTGTTTTTATATCTGTCGTTCCAATACAAGTGCTGTTTTATGAAATAATTGAGAATGTTTCGAATCGATTGACGTGGTTTTCATAATATATCATGGTTCGTTTATGAAAATAAATTTTAAAATCTTACGAACACACTAAATAAACGTAATGTAAAACCTCAATATATTTGGTTGTCTGTCCTAATAATATATATAAAATTAAAAAAATAATCACAAGTTTATTGTGTTAGCCGAAGGGTTGGCACATCCCATCGCACGGTTGGCAGAAGGCAGTTTCACGGAAGCGGAAAAACGCTTTCCCGGCCAGTAATTAAAAGCCTTTTTTGCGGGAAACGAAGCTACCGACGCCAAAGTTTCGCGAGTCGCTGTTACACTTTGTCGGCTCGCGTTTTGTTTCAGCTTTTCCGCCGCAATTAGTGTGAGAGGAGACGGGTTCTTTTCTTCTTCGTGGGCGGTGGACTTTATAAAACTTGTGGCAACCCTGCTTTGTGTATTAATAAACGTATCCCTTTTATCATTAATTACTGTAGAGTGCTTATCATACTTTTTAATGAGATTTTAACATCAAAATAATGTGTTTTAGCACAAAGAGTCTCAACTTCAACCGATTTCACAGCGTTTTTGTGTTTTAGAATTAGAAACGGTGACTATGTAGTCTATATTGTTTTATTACTTTTAACAAATTACTCCTAAATTCAAATCATCGCACTCCCAGCAGGTTTATACCGCAAATATCAGCTATTATCTAAGCTCCATATACGATGATACTCTGATGCTTCGAAAGGTCACATGACCCGCTACCGTAAAGCAGGACTGCCAAAAATGCAAGAAAGAAAATACTTTATTTAATATTCATTTTTATTAGCTCGTATTCTTGTTTGTCAGGTACAGATTTTTTCTTGTGTGTTCAAGATTTTTATTGGACGATTGAAGATTTTTAATAACTTACCGACTAGCTAGACATTTGAAACTTTTAGAATATATCAGAATACGACGACAATACATTCTTTTAATACTTTTAGCCATTTTTAAGCAGAATTGAATTAATTTTCACTTAATTCTGTTCTGTATGGAAATTAATTATTGTTGGTTGCTAAGGGGGTCCTAGCAACTAAATTATTAATATATACGTGTGTTACTATGGTAATCAATATGAAATGTCAGAATGACATTTCAGTATTCTCTATTATTTATTCAGTATTTATTATCAAGTACAATAAAAAGTTTTTATTAATACGTAGAATTGTCAAGTATATATGATTCAACAGAAAATTTAAAAACGTGGTGCCTATATAAAAAGTTATAATTTATTAATATTTATTATGTGATTTTTCGTTACCTACTTGCTCAAAAAAAAGTTGGGTATGTACTAGGTAGTAGGTATGGTATAAACACTATAAAATTTATAACTTATATAAAAAATGAAAAATATTAAATGTGTATAATAGACACTTCAGGTTAACCAAGGTTTATAAAATACTAACTTGGGTATATAGTGATAAATAATCAATGACCTGCGATAATTTTTTTTAGTGGGTATTCTAAAAAAAATGGCATAGGTTACCTTACTTATTGTCCACTTGGGCCACGAAAAGTTTTATAAATAATTAAATCTTGAACCGAGGGTTAAGTTTTACTTAAAATATGTTTTTCGTTCTCATTACCTACCCAATTTCATAATAAATACATAATTATTATATATTAATATATAGTATTTTATCGAATGTTTTTGGGCATACTCTGCATATTATAATATAGCATTTATGGACCGCACGCCAATAATGCACTTAATAATATGCTAATAATTGTAAAATATATTATATTTTACTTCTTCTCTTCTTAATCATACCCTCGCGACTGAGGATCGTGACCACCTTGAAATTCTGTCAACTTTTAATCGAGCAAGACTTTCCACCCCTCTCGATCCTCTGCTTTTTTCAGGACAGAGGAAGACTGCCCCCAGTCAGCTCCTTCACTTGATCGCTTCGGTGCACCAATTTTCTTACTGTGCTTCGCCTTCGCTAAAGAGTATCCAAAACCACCAGCCTCTCCACGCTGAACAATATGCCCAAAAAACTGCAGAACGCGTTTCAAACATATTATCGAGAGCTAACTAGAACTTTATCCAAGAAATACGAAGCATTTGTCGCTAACACCACATTTAGAAGGCATCAATTGCCTTCAGCTACTCTGTCCTCAGGGTCCATTTTCCACCGTTTTCCACAACCATAATTTTCGTGGCAATTAAAATTCCTCGATCCTTCTCATCTCTGCTTCACATCCGTCTTTTTCACAAATGGTCTATCCCATATATACAAACTCATTATCGAATGAATCTAAATAGTTACGCTTATTTTACTAACAAACATTAAATTATGTGAATATAATATAATAACGCCTGTAGTACACGTGTATGGATTTTCTTGCACAAATAGTGTGTATTTTAACTATCGTGATAATAACTGTACGTAAAAGTGCTAACTGTCTCTCCAATCTCATTATTCAAGAGTAAGTGAGATACGATGTTATCATATTTGGTACTATTTGGCAGGTCGTGAAATTTGGTTAATCTCAAAATGAGTCTCTACGCGGTGTAGTTCATTTATTTTACCGGGAGGTTCGCTACTATCGCACAGAAGCAGATATTCTACGGTCCAATTGTTCCGTGAAAATTCAGAAGCTTCTGAACTGTTTTGATTCATGAATGCAATCTTGCAATTTATACGATAATACATCGGTACTATGATGGCAAACGGTTATAACTGATGTTTACACTTTGCAGGAGAGCAAAAACAAAGTTTTGAAATTAGTCTGACAAGAGTTATTTTATAAGATACTAGCTGAAGTACCCGGCTTCGCACAGGGTCGCTTCGTGGTTATATTTATCTTAGATATTTGAAAAATAATAATAGGTTATTATTTTTTTAATATTAAAATATCTGTGTAATACAATATGGCAATATGAAAATAATTCTAACAGGAGTAAAGGTCAAACATAAGAACACTAAATTAAAATCGAATCCAAAATATGAAAACCTTATTAATGTTATTAATATGTAGTAAAAACAAACAAACAACAAACTTTGTATTTTATATAATAATAATTTAGAAACTTTCGCAGGTGTGCGCACAACAACTTACAAAAGTTTCATCGCAATCGGATGAATGGTATAGGAACGCATACGAATAGTAGAAGAAGATGATTTTCTAAATCAGAAATCTTCGTGGGAATGCGCATGACAACTCACCAAAGTTTCATTGCAATTGGATGTATGGTATAAGAACGCATACGAATAGAAGAAGAAGAAGATGGTTGTACTAATTCAAAAACCTACGCGGGCGTGCGCACAACAACTGGTCAAAATTTCATCACAATCGGATGAATGGCATAAGAACGCATACAAATAGAAGAAGGAAAAGATGATTGTATTAATTCAGAAACCTTTGCGGGCAAGGGCACAACACTTGATCAAAATGTCATTGCAATCGGATGAATGGTATAGGAACGCATATGAATAGAAGTAGAAGATGATTTTATAATTCAGAAATCTTCGTGGGCATGCGCACGACAACTCACCCAAGTTTCATTGCAATCGGATGAATGGTGTAGGTAGGCATTCGAATATAAGAAGAAGATGATGGTTGTACTAATTCAGAAACCTTCGCAGGCGTGTGCACGACAACTCACCAAAGTTTCATCGCAATCGGATGAATGGTATAGGAACGCATACGAATAGAAGAAGAAGATAGAATAGAAGAAAAAGAAGAAGAAAATGGTTGTATCAATTCAGAAACCTTTGCGGGCGTGAACACAACACATAATCAAATTTTCATTGCAATCGGATGAATGGTATAGGAACGCATACGAATAGAAGAAGAAGAAGATGGTTGTACTAATTCAGAACTCTTCGCGGGCGTACTCACAACAACTGGTCAAAATTTCATCGAAATCGGATGAATGATATAAGAACGCATACAAATAGAAGAAGATAGAATAGAAGAAAAAGAAAATAGTTGTAACAATTCAGAAACCTTTGCGGCGTGAGCACAACACTTGATCAAAATTTCATTGCAATCGGATGAATGGTATAGGAACGCATACGAATAGAAGATATAATAGAAGAAGAAGATGGTTGTACTAATTCAGAAACCTTCGCGGGTGTTGGCACAATTACTGACGAAAATTTTATTGCAATCGGATGAATGGAATAGAAACGCATACGAATAGAAGAAGAAGAAGATAGTTGTACTAATTCAAAAACCATTGCGGGTGTTACCACAACAACTGACGAAGATTTCATCGCAATCGGATGAATGGTATAGGGACCATACGAATAAAAGAAGATAGAATGAAGAAGAAGAAGAAGAAGATGGTTGTACTAATTCAGAAACCTTCGCGAGTGTTGGCACAATTACTGACGAAAATTTTATTGCAATCGGATGAATGGAATAGGAACGCATACGAATAGAAGAAGAAGAAGAAGAAGATAGTTGTACTAATTCAAAAACCATTGCGGGTGTTACCACAACAATTGACGAAGATTTCATCGCAATCGGATGAATGGTTTAGGGACCATACGAATAAAAGAAGATAGAATGAAGAAGAAGAAGAAGAAGATGGTTGTACTAATTCAGAAACCTTCGCGAGTGTTGGCACAATTACTGACGAAAATTTTATTGCAATCGGATGAATGGAATAGGAACGCATACGAATAGAAGAATATAGAATAGAAGAAGAAGAAGAAGATGGTTGTACTAATTCAAAAACCATTGCGGGTGTTACCACAACAACTGACGAAGGTTTCATTGCAATCGGATGAATGGTATAGGGACCATACGAATAAAAGAAGATAGAATGAAGAAGAAGAAGAAGATGATAATTTTTCTAATTCAGGAACCTTCATTGGTGTACATACAACCACTTACCAAAATTTCATTGCAATCGGATGAATGGTATAGGAACCATACGAATAAAAGAAAATATAATGAAGAAGAAGAAGAAGATGATGATTTTTCTAATTCAGAAACTTTCATGGGTGTGCATGCAACTACTTACCAAAATTTCATTGCAATCGGATGAATGGTATAGGAACGCATACGGGACAGACACACAGACAGACAGACATTCATTTTTATATATAAGTATAGCCTATACTCTTCCCGCAAGTTCAAGCAATAAGTTTACAAAGTTTTATTGCAATCGGATGAACGGTATGGCTGCGCATTAAATACGAACAAACAAACACACAAATATTAATTTTTATATATTAGATTTTGAAGTATTTTATAATAAAATAAGCGAAAATAGCATCCCAATACAAACCTCAAATCATTTCTTTAAAATAAATGAAGTTTTATTTAACTTAATATATTAAGCAAATATATTTTTTTGCCATATCAACTTTTTCACATTTGGTCAGATGCAGATATCTTAACGTTGCTGTGACCAATAAAGTTGTAACTCTAATATTTTGCCACATCAAAGAATATACAATTTGGAACATATTATGGAAGAAAACTTAAAAAGTGAAAAAACTGCAGTTATAACCGTCTGCCATCACAATACCGACGTGTTTACACATGCACTTTACACATGCCTAGAGTTGGGTTTCGGGAATTTCCCGACGGGAATTCTCGAGAAGTTTTCGAGATTTTCAATCCCGGATCTCGAGAATCTTTTCTCGGGATTCGGGATTTCTTTATTATCAAATATTAATTGAAAAAACGATTTTCTATATGAAAAAATGGACAGAAAACACAAAACCTTCAAAGATTGATCGGGGCATTTAACACAATTAGGCCAACGTTGACTCAAAATGAGCGCAATTTTTGCAACATCAGGTATCTCAAAAGCGTACGAGTTTGACAGTCTGTTTTTTTTGAAATTCTATTTTAATAAGTAATGTTTTTAATTATTTTTATTTTCCTACTTCTATTTTGTCTGTCTTTTTACATAAATAAAAAAAAATATATATTTTTTGGAATGAGTCTATTTTTACACTGATTTTAGAATTTTTACAGGTTTTTTTTTTAAATTTTCCGATATCTCGAGAATTCTCAAGAATTCTTTTATAGACATCCCGAATTTAGAGATTGAGATTTTCTCGGGAAATACCCAACTCTACACATGCCGCGATAATACGTACTGTCAACAGTATTATATACATGCACGTGTAAACTGAGCATTATAATACTGTGCGTAATTATAAAAAATATAATTGCAAAAGATCTTTCGCAAAACCATTTCTTTTGTTAAAATAAACCTCGTCAAATAATTATTTCCGAAGTCAGAAATGAGAGATCAGCCTGATTAAACACAACGCAGAAGACCACCACCGTAAAACGCCTCGTTTAAATTCTGTTTTCGTAATTTTCCATTCGGTTCCTCAAAAACAATAATATTTCAAAAAGTTGTTGAAACTTTCGCCGGTCGAAAATTAATCAGACCATCTTATTCTTTGAAGATGGTACCCACCGCCGTCAGAAGCATAATTACAAGGTTCCGTGAACGAGTAATTCCTGGCAGCCGAAAAGATGTCCGTTATTGAAATAATTTTGAAATCTACTGATTAAATTTATTGTTAAGATTCAAAATGTTATAACAAATAATTTTCGAACACACGTTTGAATTTTATTAACTTCTGATCTCCGGATACATTATTTACTTATGCTTCAATTACAATGAGCTACTTTACGAGCTGCTTGTTGGCGAATTTACAATCTGCCTGTAAAGTCACCCAGTGTCATCATCGAACAAGCTAACAAGCAGATTGTAAACACTCTACCGATAAAAGTTGAAAGCCGGTCAACTTTACACGCTACCCGCCGGCGTATGGGCCTACTGCTCCTGCGTAGTAGAGCGCAGTAGCAACCTCCTGGTAAAAAAACGAACTACGTTCTGTCAAAATAGTCGCTGGCTTGTGGCTTCTCAGCGAATGGGAAGTTTTGTGTGGCATCATCACAATCGCAGTAGCTGAATCGCCCGCTATCAAATTCGCCAACAAACAGCTCGTAAAGTAGCTCAATGTAATTGACGCATTGGTCGTACTTAGTGCTTTTGGTTTTTTGGCTGGCGCCTTTTTATTTTGTTTAGGCCTCGTTACAGGGTGATACGGCGAACTGTATACGTACAAGTTTCCTGACACGACAATAATTAATGTGTTAAGAAATATTTAAAAAATAGTGTACCTAATCTTATATTTTAGGGAGAGCACTATTTTTCATTAGACTCTTAATCGGATCGCACATCTAAATTCGTCTCGACTGCAACACTTCGAATGTGTTAAAGTGATTTTGTTGATATTTACAAAACACGTGTAACTTAATATACCTCAGCACATAGCTTCAATACTACGTTCGATTTCGATATATGACTTTTCCAAGTCCAGAAAATTTTTAATGTGTGACCGGGCTTGTCAAACGAGATTTCAATATTTGATAGGTACGAATTTTATATAAATATATATGATAGTATCTTCAAAAGTGACCTTCCATTGTGTTTTAAGCGTAAAGTGACGCTCACGTAAGCATGTTAAACGTGGACTCTTAATGTAAAAGAATTTCAAAAAATACGAGTAGGGTAACGTGGTATGGAAAGGTGCATGTTGAGCATAACGCGTAAATATCACAAAATAAACCAATGGATACGGAAGCAGAAAAAAGTAACCACTGGATAAATGCCGTCATACAGTGGTACCCAAGGGGCACTAAACGCATAAAGGGATGCCCTAAAATCTGCTGGATAGATGACCTTATAAATTTCGTTGGATGTACGTGGCAGCAAAGAACTAGGAAACGAGAAGTATGGAGAGAGCCAGGGAGGCCTTTATCCAGCAGTGTGATGATGGTTTTATTATGGTTTTATTTCGTATGTTTAAGTGTTTTATTTTGACCTACTATAAATATTATGACGGGATTACAATAAAGATATCAACTAAGTTAACTAAGTTAATCATTTTCTATATATTTATATTTTTTTTATATTTGCGGGGAGGGCGGCAATTTTAGGTTGGCACCCGGTCGGTAACCGCCCTTAACGTGGCCCTGCATGAATGCTTTGTTCAGCGTTAGTTTCAAATATTTAGGCTCCTTGTATCAGAGAAGGTTTTCTATCACAGAACAGATAATAAATAGAATTCCGATAGGCTATATTCAATACGCTACATTTTGATGTAGGGTTTTGAATGTGTGAGTGTCTTACGAAAATTAAACACTCATTATACACGTGCAATAGTTTGTGTAATAATCCAATATTAAATGAGCGTCAATGCATAAGCCGAGAGCAGTTGTCAGTATTCAACGTATGACGTATTTTTGATACGTGTTTAAGTTTATCCTGGTTTCTTCCTTACTCGAGATCGGTTACCTGTTATTCCTTACCCGTTAGGTATTTCAGTTCCCATTATTTCTGAGTTCCCTGTTTTCTATAAATTCAAATGTGTACAGAAATATTATCAAAGACGAATGACAAAGAAAATCTTCTATACTATAATTTCGAAAATATATTTGGATTTTTGTATGTACCGTCGCGTCGGTTTGTCTTTATGCAAATCCACAAGCGCAGTCGGATTTTGACAAAATTTGGATAGTGGACGGACGCCGACGAGCCGGAGTGCGTGGTGGGGGTCTCGAATTTCAGATTTAACCCGTTGCACCCCGGGGCATTTTTACGGTTTTTGCGGAAAAGGGCCTTGAAACGCGGAAGTTAATGTTGCAACCCTCATTTTTTATTGAAAATGTCGCTAGAATGTGTACATTTAAAAAATATTGGCGTTTATTTCAGCTCGATCGGAGGTCAAATGGCAAAGTTAGATGCAAACAATTGTGTTATTAGAATCGCTAATCGGCAGGGAGCCAACCGAGCCAGCGCGACGCCGGCGACGCAGTGCTGCCACATTAGATTGGAATGCTTCACTCACGGACAATTGTATATAGCGGCATAAAGAGTGGGGAGTAGTAAAAATCTATATATTTTGACACCAAATGGAAAAGCCACACACATTATATATCGAAAAGCCCTGGAATGATGGATTTGATATTTATATTATATAGAAAAGCCTTAAGATAATAAATTGAATATGTACTACTTTTTAAGATATTTAAATACAATACATGTATGTAAGTACGAAAATATACTATATTATTATGTTTAAAATAAAAATCTCTAATATTATATTTGTTACTTTTTTAAATTCAATCATTTGCACTCTACGTATTAAATTTATAATTTTTACTTTCAAATATTAAACCATTCCACTCCTGTGGGTCTATTCTATGCTTATCGACCGCTAAAGTGATCAAGTGATAAATATTATCAAACTTAGGGTAGGTTTGTATCAAAATATTAGCACTTATTGTAACAATTACACGAAGTTGGTTTTTATTGTTGCAATAAGTGCTATATTTTAACAGCACCTATCTTGCTGCTGTTAAAATATCGCACTTATTGCAACAATAAAAACCAGCTTCGTGCAATTGTTACAATAAGTGCTAATATTTTGATACAAACCTACCCTAAGTTTGATACTATTTATCAATTTAGTGTTCGATAAGTATAGAATAGACTCACTGGGCAGCGCCGGGTGATACTGCTAGTAATGTTATATTTGCACTATTCAACAACCTGTCAGAAATTCCTATGACATATTATTATGACCGCCTGATACATTACGAACTTGCAATAAACCTTCTTTGTACGCGTGCTTCAACTCGAGGACTTCCGTCACATGCTGTCATTATCCATCGGTATGGGAGTAATGACTACCTACCTCTTATAAGGCAGATAGGCTTCAATATTCCAGTTTTCAACAGTTAAGCATTAACATGTATGCAGCCCTGATACCCGTGACGCGGCTTGCATACAAAATGATGATGTATGTCGCACTACTTTGAATACAAGCATTAATACACCTATGATTACCTGATTCCTGATTTACATATTGTACCTACAATAACTAATACTATAATATACGTATATTCATTAAAAACTCAACGTTTGTAGAAAACTAGAATTAATATGACTAGGTATATGAAATTGAAGTCATTAGCAACTTGATTTTTGATTCATACGTTCATTTTTAATCAGTACAATAAAAGTTTTAGATGAATGCATACATTTTGACGTGTAAAGAATTACTGTGCGAAAACATCTTCTTGGCTACGCTTCTAGGCGCTGTTGTTTACTAAATGGGAGGAGCTTGTTAGTTTATAATGGAAGTGCGGTTAAAAATGGGCGGAGCATGTTAGCTCACAGTTTTAACACGTAGCCAAGAAGATGTTTTTGACACATCCGCGGGAGATTTCGATTGATTATTATGTATTTTTAAAGAAATTAAATCGAATTCAATGCAACTTTATACTTTTCCACTGCTTTGTAACATCTGTCAAAAAATCATATCTTTGATTATCAAAATTGAGTTTTTATTGTATTTTCAAACCATGATCCTGGACACTCCTTAAACGTTGTAGATAATCTATTTATATAATTTTGAAGCCTTATTATCCTTTATATTTATTTTAAACATTTGATGACTGCATAAAGTATTTTTGTTACATAAAATAGTATTCTTTTAAACCTCTCGCTCTAATGTTTTAGAATATAGTCATATTTCGGTACATGAATGTGCAGTGGTGTTAAGATTTTTTACATTTATTAATTTTTAAACGCATTTATAAAACCATTAGTATAATTTATGACGAGATAATTTTAGTAAAATATACACGATAAAAAATTATATTGATAATCTCTGTGATCCCAAATTTGACAAGAATTAGGCATTTTATTATTCAAAAAATCGGCAAGATTAACACATTTAAAGATAATTCTAAAGATACTCATTATAAGCTATGTCTTTGACCATTCAAGTGTGATAAACATCTTACGAATAATGATTGCTTTATAATAATTATAGACCTAAGAATAAGGTAGTGTTTTTTTTAAATACGCCATTTCTTTTGGCATTCCCCAGTGGTTAAGCTACAACATACGGCCGTAACCATAAATTGACAAACTATAATTAAAGTAGGGAGTAAAATTATGTTAACGCGTGTGTTTGAACATGTACCTAACCGAATTTTTTTTTATTTTTTTTAAACGGTACATGTTCAAACACGCGCGTCAATATCATTTTACTCCCTACTTCAATTATAGTTTGTCAATTTGTGGCTACGGCCGTATGTTGTAGCTTAACCACTGGGGAATGACAAAAGAAATGGCGTATTTCAAAAAAACACTACCTTATCCTTATCCTTATTCTTAAACATAACATAAATAACCTTTTTTAATGTATGTAATCTATGAAATTCCCACAAATAAGCGTAAAAATAATGATTTAATTTTAACAAAAAAAGTTATGACAAGTGATTCACTAAAAGTATCTCAAGTAATAAACTTTAAGGGTATTAGAATTTATCTCCTTTTGTAATACAAGAACCAGGTTAATATTAAGAAATGTAACCAGCCCTTTAAAATTCAGAAACATTATACGTCATCCCAATTAAGGTTCTACTATTATTATTCGTTCAGCAGAATTTCCGCACGTGTTAAAAATAGTACACCTGCCATAACGTCGCTATAGGATTGGTTTGTCGAATATCCGTTTTTCCTTTTAATGCAGAATGAGTTTTGTAGTTAAATGGACCAGAACATTCTTTTCTTTAATTTGATTTGTAATGAATACAGTATACATATGCTGTAAAAACAACAATTTAAATACCTCCATGTATTTAAATAGAGGATAATCGAATTTGTTTTTCGTCTCGTGAACATTTGACATTTGGTCTATTCGACAAACGAATCCTACAGTGACGATAAGTTCACCACCACCGTTCTAGTTAAAACGTATGGGATTAAGTTATGAATCATTGTAGTGAGTGTTTGAATTACGCCTTGTGTAGTACAAATTGCATAATTGGCTACGTGTGATTATTCTAGATATAACAGAGTTACGCATCCTTATTTTATTGTGTCTAAATTACTAGCGTCTGATGCAGAAATATAAAATTACAATGTCGACTGCGTAACGCATATTCTAGTGAGATTGGTCACGAATGCCAATAAGATAAGATGCAATAATAAGAATTGTTGAAGAGAATATCGCATTGGTAACTTAAATTAAATAATTACAAGATAAAAAGAACTTTTTATATACAACGTAAATTAATAACAAAATCGGGATTTAGCGATACGTCACTACGATTTGATCTCAAGTAAATAATTATTAGAGTAGGTATTAACATTATTAACAATAGTACCCCAATATGTTACAAAGGTCATGTAAGATGAAATCGTATTGACGTGATTGTTGTCATAATTTTAAAATTTAGTTGTCAAGCTAAATGATAGTTAGCAAATTAATGTCAGAATCAAAACAAATATGATTTTTTATTGTCTATATAGGTATGAAATTACAAATCTTTTATATTCTCAGTTTAGTTATATACCTGATATCAATTTTAAACAGTGGCGTGCGGATCATGGCTTTTGTGAATGCAGCGCATCCCTACATAAATTAATGAAAATTCAAATATTTAATATAAACGTTAAGACCTAAAATAAATAACTGTTAATAAAACCATTAATTATTAATCTAACACTATTACAACAGTATATAGAAAAAATATTTACTCTAAGTACCTACCTACCTACTTACATATTACCCATATTTTTTGCGATTACTGCGATGTCAATATAGCTTTAAAATGTACCTACATTATTTGAAATAAATCTTCTTATGCAATAAATCTCGCACAAGTAGGTATATGGGTAGCAAATTCAAGGATTACATATTGTGTTAAAATCACTTATTTTTAAGAGCATCAACATTTTACAACGTTTTTCTTAGCCCGTATTCTTATTTGTCTGGTGGTTCTTTGTCCTGCACAAATCTTACAATTGATTTTTAACTAACTCCCCGACTAGCTAGACATTTGAAACTTTTAGAATATATCAGAACACGATGCCAATGCATTTTTTTAAATATTTTTAGACATCTTTAAATAGAATTGAATTCATTTTCAGTTAATTCTGTTTTATATGAAAAGTTATTTCGGAAGAAATCCGTAATCCAATCTACTATTATTTGTTGCTAGGGATCTGGGGTCCTAGCAACAAAATTATTAATATATACGTGCGTTAATATGGAAATCAATACGAAATAAAATGACATTTCAGTATTATTTCTATCAAGTACAATTTTTTTTAATCGTTTAAGCTAGTCAAGTCAAGTTTATATGATTCAACACATAATTTAAAAACGTTGTATATAAAAAGTTCTTTTTATCTTGTAATTATTTAATTTAAGTTACCTATGCGATATTCTCTTCAACAATTCTTATTATTGCATCTTATCTTATTGGCATTCGTGACCAATCTCACTAGAATATGCGTTGCGCAGTCGACATTGTAATTTTATATTTCTGCATCAGACGCTAGTAATTTAGACACAATAAAATAAGGATGCGTAACTCTGTTATATCTAGAATAATCACACGTAGCCAATTATGCAATTTGTACTACACAAGGCGTAATTCAAACACTCACTACAATGATTCATAACTTAATCCCATACGTTTTAACTAGAACGGTGGTGGTGAACTTATCGTCACTGTAGGATTGGTTTGTCGAATAGACCAAATGTCAAATGTTCACGAGACGAAAAACAAATTCGATTATCCTCTATTTAAATACATGGAGGTATTTAAATTGTTGTTTTTACAGCATATGTATACTGTATTCATTACAAATCAAATTAAAGAAAAGAATGTTCTGGTCCATTTAACTACAAAACTCATTCTGCATTAAAAGGAAAAACGGATATTCGACAAACCAATCCTATAGCGACGTTATGGCAGGTGTACTATTTTTAACACGTGCGGAAATTCTGCTGAACGAATAATAATAGTAGAACCTTAATTGGGATGACGTATAATGTTTCTGAATTTTAAAGGGCTGGTTACATTTCTTAATATTAACCTGGTTCTTGTATTACAAAAGGAGATAAATTCTAATACCCTTAAAGTTTATTACTTGAGATACTTTTAGTGAATCACTTGTCATAACTTTTTTTGTTAAAATTAAATCATTATTTTTACGCTTATTTGTGGGAATTTCATAGATTACATACATTAAAAAAGGTTATTTATGTTATGTTTAAGAATAAGGATAAGGATAAGGTAGTGTTTTTTTGAAATACGCCATTTCTTTTGTCATTCCCCAGTGGTTAAGCTACAACATACGGCCGTAGCCACAAATTGACAAACTATAATTGAAGTAGGGAGTAAAATGATATTGACGCGCGTGTTTGAACATGTACCGTTTAAAAAAATTAAAAAAAAATCGGTTAGGTACATGTTCAAACACGCGCGTTAACATAATTTTACTCCCTACTTTAATTATAGTTTGTCAATTTATGGTTACGGCCGTATGTTGTAGCTTAGCCACTGGGGAATGCCAAAAGAAATGGCGTATTTAAAAAAAACACTACCTTATACTTAGGTCTATAATTATTATAAAGCAATCATTATTCGTAAGATGTTTATCACACTTGAATGGTCAAAGACATAGCTTATAATGAGTATCTTTAGAATTATCTTTAAATGTGTAAATCTTGCCGATTTTTTGAATAATAAAATGCCTAATTCTTGTCAAATTTGGGATCACAGAGATTAGCAATATAATTTTTTATCGTGTATATTTTATTAAAATTATCTCGTCATAAATTATACTCATGGTTTTATACTCGTAAATGCGTTTAAAAATTAATAAATGTAAAAAATCTTAACACCACTGCACATTCATGTACCGAAATATGACTATATTCTAAAACATTAGAGCGAGAGGTTTAAAAGAATACTATTTTATGTAACAAAAATACTTTATGCAGTCATCAAATGTTTAAAATAAATATAAAGGATAATAAGGCTTCAAAATTATATAAATAGATTATCTACAACGTTTAAGGAGTGTCCAGGATCATGGTTTGAAAATACAATAAAAACTCAATTTTGACCTACGACGAGCATGTCCCCCCTTAAATAAAATAAAAGTAAAACTGTGGCGGCCATGATTTCGAAAAGAGAACAAAATAATACGTTGCCCACTTACCTGGAAGTCTAGAAGTATGGGATTTAACCCTATGTTCACTTCGTAACCTTCACTCACAATATCTCAGCTTAAGCTTAGTCTGATTAGCTCTGACCGTTCTGATCATAGAGATCCTATATTTTGAGACTAATTAGTATCTTACACTTTTGAGATTCGTTTTTAGTGCTAAGTATGGTTATCTAGTTGTCAAATACGAAGTTAACTATATTCTATATTCTTTGTATTCTATATTCTATAACTATATTCTTTGGCAAGTTTATCTGCTCATTGGGTCGAGCGAGTCAACTTATCTTGTTAATATATTTCCGTGTAGGTATTAACCGTTTGAAGTATTATTTTTTTTTGTGATCAATTTCTGTTAACTCTGAATACATATTAAAAGTGTTTCTATTTTTGAAATTATACTTTTTTTGGCACATTTGGGAAATCAGATCAGATTGTATTTTTGGCGTGACATGTAACACATAATTTATTTATTCACACGAAAAAAACGCACTCGATTGGATTCGAACCACCGATTGTTCGGTTATCAGCCGAATGCACTACCTTTACGCCATGGTATGGTACTGCAATCGTGACGATTATACAGGTTAATATTATAGTTTAAAATTGTTCCGTCGCCTAGGCAGCGAATTTATTATTGTCGGCCATTTCCAATTCCTTACGTAAACAAACGATCAAACGTCAGATTGACATTTGGTACTTTAAAAATAAAAACAACGAGGAACCATTATATAATTTAGTAATATAAGTTAAAGTGTATCGAAATAAATCAACGGCGTTCCAATAAGCGGTCCTTTTTCTTGAGTGTGTAATTTAACAAGATAATTAGGAGCTAGTCAAAGAATCTAGTTTATCACAAGTTTTGTTTTTGTTTTGTTACGCCAAAGAAGTATAATTTCTAACGTGCGTATATAAGTCACCGATTTTTTTTTGTGATGAATCTCTGAGAACTCTGAATACATATTAAAACCGGGAGTGTTTCTATTTTTTAATAAACAATCTTATATATAATACAAGTTATTTTGTCTCAAGTTATACAGTTTTACTATACTCACATTATCTAACAAGGCCTTAATTGCGTAAAAAACCATTAATTAAAACCAGAGAACAGGGGGAGAATAATTGAATCAATATTAAAACATATTGTATTAACACGTCGCATAGTTGATATAGGTACTATGTATTTTCCCGTTTTGAATAGTAACCTCAATTAAATGATTACCTTTCTATTACCTACCACTGTATAAATATGTTATAGATAATAACAAATTGAAATAAAACATGAATATTCAACCGATTTTCAACATCAATTACTACAATCATTAATCACTTAACGATCTGAGAGCAAATTGAAGGAAACGACAAATTATACCAATTAATTAAATTCCATGACAGTATAATTAATTCTGACAGTCTCTTAGGGGACACAGAGAATAATTAATAAGTAAACGATAATTTGTTGGATGCTCGATGCATGTCTCTTCACAATAAATTTTCTGCCAACCTATCAACCTATGCTGTGTTTGGTCACCTATGAATAGCTCGGATTCCTAAATAATTAATATCGACGACTGGGTATTGCGATTTGAATCAAGGTGCCAATAATAGGTGACTGTGGCGAAGGCTCCATAGTAGGCGATTATTTAAAGCCTACCTTCTAAGAAAAATAGATAGAAAGTATTTAAATACTTAAATAAAAAAATGTGCGGTAACCAATTAAATATATCGTCAGAATAAAAATTAATATTAAAAAAATATATAAATGAGAGCCATCTATCGTCAGAATAATGTAGAATAAATAAATAATAAGTGACAAACCAGCGCCTCTAGCGAGTATTGAATTAATATCGATTCACTCGAGAATAATTTGCTGAGCTTATTGTATGAACTGAGTCTCAAGGGCATCGGAGCAGTCTGCTTTTATTCATACGAATCTATAGGCTTATAACGCAAAGCTTATATATTTAGTGTCGAGGCTGTCGCTTTGGCGCTTTATTTAAATATTAATTAAAATGCTATAATTTAAAAAAAATCTATTTGTTCAATCACGGCATCTAAAGATAGAATATTTTTTTTAAATATTTTAGACGTATGTTACGTGTAGGTATAGGAAAATACATAATTTATGTATATTCATTGCTGAATTCTATATAATCGTCAGTGAGCTATTGAAATTTCATCGATTTAGTGTGACGGTTAGGCATTTTCGAAGAAATTATTCAGGCGGCCAAAAGCACTCCAGCCTAGCTTTACTCTGCAAACAATTTCATCAAATATACATCCATCTATAGACACTTATTGTGCCAGATAGATGTAGTTTTTCACCTGTTCGAGCTGAATGCCATTGATGAGGATCTCTTTTTGGCCCGCAAAGCAGTTGAACATGACTTTATTCTTTGATACATTTATTTTCAAGCCTACTTTGTTGCTTACTCCAGCGAGTTACTGCATTCTGATTTGGAGGCCTTCTGAGTCTTGCAAACTACTATTTATTGTTATCGGCAAAGCGTAGATGACTCACGTATTCTCCATTTATGGGGACCCGTGTCATTCCAGTCAAGTTGTCTAAATAAATCTTCAAATGTAGCTGTAAATAGTTTAGGTGAGATTGTATCACCTTGTCGGACTCCTTTGCTGATAGGAAATGCGCGATGGTTTATGGAGATGTTGTTGCGCTACTGTATATACGAGGGTGGGTCAATAATTCCTTAGAAAAAAGCATTAAAACAGTTTTTATTTTTATTTTTGTATTTTTTTTTATTTCTCAACATAATCTCCTTGGAGCTCAATACACTTGGTTAGACGTTTCTCAATTTTTTTTAAACCGTCAGAAAAATAAGTTTTCGGAAGGTACTCAAAATAAGCATTTGTCCGATCGATGACTTCTTCATTTGAAAAAAAACGTTGTCCACTTAGCCATTTTTTTAAGTTTGGGAAAAGGAAAAAGTCACTGGGGGCTAAATCTGGCGAATACGGTGGGTGGTCGACCAATTCGAACTTCAATTCTTCAATTTTAGCCATTGATCGTAAACATGTGTGAACACGGGCATTGTCCTGATGAAAGAGGATTTTTTTCCTGTTTAAATTAGGCCGTTTTTCTTCAATTTTGTTTTTTAGCTGGTCCAATAAAGATGCATAATAATCCCCTGTTATTGTTTTTCCTTTTTCCAAATAGTCAACGAAAATAATTCCACGTGCATCCCAAAATACAGTAGCCATAACCTTACCAGCTGATTTTACGGTTTTCGCCTTCTTTGGACATGGTTCGCCTTTCGCAATCCACTGCTTTGACTGTTCTTTCGTCTCGAGAGTATAGTGGTGTATCCATGTTTCATCTACAGTCACAAAGCGACGAAAAAATTTATCCGGATTGCGTTGCATGAGCGACAACAGGGCTTTAGAGGCCACCACCCTATTGCGTTTATTGTCGACTGTGAGCAAACGCGGCACCCATCTTGCAGAAATTTTTTTCATCCCCAATTTGTCATGTAAAATAGAAATGACGCTACCTTTTGAGATCCCTGTAACCTCAATTATCTCACTCAACTTTAATCTTCGGTCACTTAAGACCATATCGTGGATTTTATTGATCATTTCTGGTGTAGTCACCTCTACAGGACGTCCTGAGCGTGGTTCATCCTTTGTTGATGTACGACCACGTTTAAATTCATTTAACCAGTTATAAATAGTTGCAAGTGAAGGAGCAGATATGCCGTGAACTAAATCCAACTCATTTTTTATTTCCTTTGCTGTTAACCCTTTTATATTAAAATGTTTAATAACAGCTCTAAACTCAATTTTCTCCATTTTCCATTTTTCCATTTTCCACAAGCAAATTTTTTTTTAAATGTACGAGAAACACACAATAACCCGACCAATCTGATTGAAACTTCGCAGCATACTGAATCGGTAGTGCCGCTGCATGAAAACAAACCGCTTACAGTACTAGTCGCGCCACCTGTCGGCTTTTCTAAGGACTTATTGACCCACCCTCGTATTATTGAAAATATTTATATAACGCCCGGGGATTCCTTGATTTCTGAGTGCATCGAGTATTGAAAATTTCTTTATGGAATCGAACGCTTTCTCATAGTCTATAAAACCCATGGATAGCGGCAGCTTGTATACCTGTTACCGCTCTGATTTCTCTGATGACTTGGATAATATGGTCCATAGTGCTGTATCCTCCTCTAAAGCTCGTTCTACTGGCTGGTTCTCGTCTAGTACATATTGCAGACGGTTTGAGAGAATTTTATCTTAGTGGATTATTGGATTTGCATCCTTTTGCTTCTAAGGTAGGTATGGCATTTGCATCTTTATGCTATGCATATCTTGGACTAGGACTTTCATCTCTCTGCCACTAATAGATAAAGCCTTTAGCATGACGATTCTTAAAAAAACTCATTTTCTCCAAAAATGGAGTTGCATCCGTCTGCCTCTGAGGTACAGATATATATACCGACCATGTCTGATCCTAATTAGATCATATGGGCCTCCACAGAGTGGAGGTTTGTATTAACAGAATTTGTTTTTACGAGAAATGGATGTCAGCCACTTGCTCAACCTATCAGGTCCATACTCTGACTCATACACAAATTTAAAAACAATATGTGTACTTGCCAGACCCAGGATTCTAACCTGGGACCCTCGACGCCATAGGCCGATGCTTAAGCCGCGATTTAAGAATGTTACATTGTATTAAATTAGTAGCAAGTTCTTTGTAGCAAAAATAATGTAATTTCACTTAAAATTTTAAAGCCGATTGATTGCTAATAGGTAACGCAATTTAAAAAGCGCTTCAGCGCATCTATTTTATACACATGGCTGCTATCGACGGTTGCCGGGATAGTTTATCATTTTTATGTATTGAGGTATTATAATTGTTACAATAAGTTAGCCGTCTAAACTAAACTGTAAAAAATGTCTATCTCGCTCTAAAACTTAACATAGCCAAGAGAGGTGCTGTTAAAACATAGCACTTTTTGACAGTTCAGACGGTTAACTTATTGTAATAATTAACCGTCTCAATACATAAATACGATAAACTACCCCCGATAGCAGCCTAGTGTATAGAATAGATGCGCTAAAAGTGTTGTAAAAAGCATAGTTAACTTCGTCGCAATTAGATAGAACATGTATAGCTTAGTGGTCAAAGACCATGTGTGTGAATCCCGGGGGTACAGATTCAAACACTGCTGGGAGTCGTATCTTTTTAAAAAAAAAAATTCTAGTGGTTATAATATATTTTCATAAGTATTTTAAAAGTATGCATGTTATATGTGTCTAATAAAAAATAATTTTGCAATCATTAAATCTTGTGAATTATTCGTTGAATAAAAAAAATACTATCATTAAGAGCTTTTGCTTTTATAAACAGATAAAAAATTCTTTTTTAATTTAGTATTTTATTTAGATGAATTTTATAATAAGTACAGTGAACAAATTTCATATTGTCTTAACACGTTATAAAACGTAAATATGGGTAATGTGAAATTTCTTGAAGCAAAAAATATTCATGCCAACAAACAGAGAAACAAAATTTTCACAGTGCATAAAAATTTTCTACCATTTTGAATATTTGAATGTAAAAAACGCATCAAAATAAAATGTAAAATCCGCTTTATATGCAATTATTATTTCACTTTAATTAACCTACTTTCGAAGCTGCGATGCATTTTTAATAGCTGTGTAGTGAAAAATTTGTATGCACTGTGGAAAGGGTAGGAAATACACGAGGGAAATATTATGTTTATTTTTTGCTGTTGGTATTGTCAAACAAGTAAACGTAATGCTCTCGCATTGTTCGCTGTACTGACTGTAAACCAAAGTCTAGTACCACCACATAAATATAATTCCATAAACAAGGTAATAACTATTGCTATATTTTTTTTTATTTCCGACCATGTCCGATTCTAATAAGATCATATGGGCCTCCACAGAGTAGAGTTTTGTATTAACATATTTTTGTTTTTTTACGAGAAATGGATGTAAGCCACTTGCTCAACCTATTAGGTCCATACTCTGACTCACACACAAATTGAAAAACAATATGTGTACCTGCCAGACCCAGGATTCGAACCTGAGCCTCACGGCGTGATAGTCCAGCGCTTACGCCGCGCGGCCACCGTGTATATAATAGTATTTATTATTTTATATTCAGTGGCAGATTTAGCCAATCGAAGGCCTATCTATATACATATATAACAGTAGCGAAAAGTGGAGATAGGCTGTTAAGATCCGACATAAATAGTGCACATTAAACTTTGTTAGACATACGTATTTATTCTTATTGAACTGCGACTACAGTTACTACGCAATAGTTGTACAATTTACAGATGGTGTTGGTTAGTTTTTAAAAATCAATCAAACCCTGCCTAAACTAAACCATTTGGTATATTTTGGACGATACGACAAAATTTTACACACTTTTTCATTAATACTTATTTGTTTACATATTTAACATGTTGTAGGATTTGCAGGTTATTTTTTAAAATTGCATTAAGCCCTGCCTAAAACAAACTAGTATAATAGATAAAAATATTATTTTCTCTATTAAATATCCAAAGTTCTATATGATTTAGTTGCATAATTTAAGATATTTTATAGATAGACGAGTATTTTTTGACTATTATCTAGTATGGTTTGGTTTTAGCGGGGTTAATTGCATTTTAAAAATTAACCAACACCACGAGTAAATTGTAATCTTATTTCAATGAAAACAAAAACGTATGACTGGCAAAGTTTAATATGCACTACTTATGGCGGATCTTAACTCTCTACCTTCGCTACTGTTATTATATAATATGGGTAGGCAATATTATATATTATTATCTATACTTATTTGAAAACATATATATATATACTTACATAAAATCCCAAGAAAAACCTCATTTCATAACTATTAATACCGTCTTATTATGTAACGGTTCTTAATATATTATTATTTTTTGAATAATTTCAAATCTAATTAAATTAGGTAGGTAGTTAAAAATTTAAAAAAAAACCTTCAATAATAGTATATTTTTGTACGTATATTTAAAAACTCTAATGTACTAGAAAACATCTTGAATTAAGACCGTAGCTTAATTGAGTGTAGTTACGCAGAAACTAGCCATATCACAATATGAGAAAACTTAAGCTGTCGTGATTAACATTATATTGTAATATGTTTATAGACGTTCTGCATAAATCACACTAGGTATATAAAAATGTTTTACAATTCGATTACAATAAAATTTACTTGATCACAGAATAATAATATTCTATTCCTTTCGATTTGTAGAATTCCATGTGATTATATTTCGTAATGTACCCATCGTAAAAAACATTCTATGTCTACTTGTCGCCATTTTTACGCTAATTAGCAATAAATTACTGCCTCATTTAGGGAAATGGGTAAATAAAAAGAACTGCGTAATTCAAATTTAGAAGCCCATCAAATTCCCAGGTGTAGTAATTTTTCCCGCGCGTTTTTTTCCACTTCAGGTATGCAATTAGAGAGCTCCTACCAAGGCGGACCAAGGCTATTTCCCTTGCGATGAAACTACTTCCGCATATTTCGCGATCCATTTCCTTTGCGACAGAGCGGCTCTCAGTGTTATACTTTCTATGCACCCCTTTAACAATTGAATTGATCAATGGAAATTTTATTTGGCTTCAATGAATGAATCATTTTTGTATTGTCCAGATGTTTTCGGCCAATTTTTCTTTATAAAATATAACGAATATGATTATTTCATACGTTAACTCTAAATACTAGATAATTTTGTGGTTGTAATTAACAACTAAAGTTTTGGAAAGTTTTTCCTAAGTATTGGAAGGACTGTATACACAGAAACAGGTGTCGAGACGTGGCTTTTGCGAAGAAAAGCTCGTGGTCAGTATCAACTATCATCAACATAATAATAATATTATGTAATAGGTAATGCATCAGAAGGGAATGTAAACATTACCTAAAAAAAAGCTTCAGAACCGAGCATATAGGCTTCCACAAAATGAAGGTTATTATATTAACAAACTTTTTATGTGGAATAGTAATTATTGATAGTCATTCGCCTAACCCAGAGGTCGGCAATCTCATTAGTCAACAGAGCCAAATATCAATACTACAACGATTAAGATTTTTTTGAGAGCCAAATTTCTTTAACTTAAATTATTATATTATGTAGGTTTACTGTTTATCAACTGTTATTTATTTATTATACTGTTAATTATTTATTTAAAGTTTTAAGTCTTAATTAAACTATAGGTACACTGAATAAAACTTGATATCATATGTAATAGTGATCTTATTTATTGAGAAAAATTAAATTGTAAGTTTGGGTAAGTCAGGTTTGTATGGTGTTGTTTTTAATTTCAAGCACGATTCCAGGTTCTCATCAATAAGACGACTTCTCAATTTACCCTTGATATCCTCTCCTAGAAATCTCTTTACTAACCACAAAAATAGCAATATTAACATTGTTGGAAGATTGTATTCAGTAATTAAATACAGAATATGATTTTTCTAGACTCTTCTAAAGTTCCTAAACTGCTATCTTCTTGCATCACCGACAGGATATTTACTGCTAAATGACTTGACATGGTGTATGTTGTAAAGTGACCTTCCAAAATTAATTTCTTGTTATGCGCCAATTTTTACCGATAAATAATACAGTTAAGTTTACCACTTAAGTTTTGAATAAACGCGAAAGTCTCGGTCCATTCAACTTTAAATTCACGGTTTTCGTCATCCGTTTTTCTTTGCTTCTATTTTGCAGCCATGTAAAATAGGGCATTTGTGTCAGAGCCGCACTCAAGGGGGCAAAGAGCCACATCTGGCTCGCGAGCCGCGGTTTGCCGACCACTGGCCTAACCATTTTGTTTTCGCATTGGATCAAACACGCGTTGATAAACAATTGCATTATTTTACACAGGTGTTTAAAATTGGTGCCGCGGCCCATGGCTACAGTCAATATGGCTACAATCGATATCTATATATATTCGCCATTATTTCTCCTACTGCAGTAACACTACAAAAATATAGTTATCATTAATCCCATGAAAATAAATGCGAGGGTCAATTACTGCAAGCAACGCAATCTTACTTTCCCCATTGTCTTTTCATGATAATTTGGAGTAAAAATCTGCGTTTAATCTCACCAAACGCAAAACAATGCGACATCATTAATGAGATTAAGTATTAGGACATTTATCTTTATTGTGGGAATGTGAGGCTATTATAATGTGGATCATAGCGACTTTGTAGAGCATTAAGTTTTAAGACGTTGGCGAAACAGATTCGGATAGAGTTATAATCTTCATTGTAACATTTATAATAATAATAAGTAGGCAGTGGGACCTCCGCTTTCCTCCGCTTTCCTCCGATTTCGTTTCACTTGGCAAAGAGCCACAGGGCTGTGATATTTCAATTTGAGGGTTTCGGTGCATTTAATTATAAATATTATATCAAAATACGATAGAAGAATAATATACTATTAAAAATAATAAACATTAAATTATTTTAAAACACATACTATGGAACTAAGAAGCTAGAAACGTACTATCGTACCTCTGATAATATGAAACTTGTTTAGGTATCTATCTACTAATACAAAACCGCGCGAGATATGAATTTAAAAAGTTAAATAGTTGTGCTATGAAAAATTAACTCCCAACCATAGTAATACTTCAGTAATGTTTATGCATACTTACACAGACTGTGGCCTGGTTGGTAGAGCGGTCATCTCATTGAAATCGAAGTAACATAATAATAATATGTCAAGTAAATACGTATCGTAAATAAAAAAATCAGCTAAATATAGTATTACATATTTTTTACTCGTGTAAAACCAACCAAAAAGACCATTAGAATGAATAATTTGCATTAATTTAATATGTACCTACGAACAACAAAAACGTGTTGCCATTTCAAAAATAAATAAAAATGATGCTAGATAGGTACACCATAGGGATACATGTAAATTGTGCGTAAAAATTGCACCGTGGCACAGTTCGCTGTGGCTTTCTTATCGGAAAGATATGACGGTATACTATACGGTCTCCAATTTTATTAGATTCAATGAACAAATTCAATTGTCATAGCTGATTTTGGCAAAATTCATGAATTCAAGAATGAAAACCTAACCTTACATAACAAATAATCCAGTATATCAGCTATTTTCAAAATTTGTTTGCAGCTGGCTAAAATGTAAACCGATAAGAACCATATTTTATTTAGACATGAATTTTATGTCAGTATTACATGATTGAAAAAGGTTGGACGGTCTTTAATATATGACCATAGGCGGCTCTCGTGGTGCAGTGGGTAAGGCGCTGGCCTTCCACCCGAGAGTTCTGGGTTCGATTCCCTGTCACGACAAAAACATGTATGTGTTTTTCTCAAAGCCTGGGTGTTTGTGATCGTTCAAAATTACTAACAAACCACCTTGTACGAAAAAGCAAGGACATGGTTATTAATAATTCTAAAAAAAAAAATATATATATGGCCATATATTTTCGATACAACATTTCACGGTGAAGTGTGATACAGCGATCTACATACGTACAAGTTTCCGGACACGACACCGTAGTGCAAACGCAATTGTGTTGTCTGCACAGAGCTCCGAGAAACTATTCTCCTAGCTTAGTATTGGTCGGTGGTTAATGATATATTGTGACACTGCTTGGGGTGTTGCCGTCACGTTAGAATCTTTTTGAGAGGCTCAGGCATACATAATATTAGTGGTTCTCGCATCCCACCGTTTGCGAGTCATGTACCACTAGAAAAGTTAACGGCTTGTAGTAAAGACGACGCGTCGCGGTGATTAAAATGGCGGATATTTTTCTGTGGAAGTGTCAATGCTGCATGGTGCGAACTGCCAACCAAGAGTTTTCTCTACTTCAGACTTGGTAGTAAAATTTTGATATATTTTATAGTAACTCTCTAGTCAGTAGTCATATTTATAAAAGTGATGTGCATGATGTGTGAAATCAGTCAGTGAATGAATACAGCAAGGATAGAGTAGTAGTGATATTTCTAATCAATGCTAGGTATTTACCACAGAACAGATAATAAATGGAATTCCAATACGCTATATTCAATACGATTCTTTTGGAAATCATTTAAGTTTAAATAATCACTCTTTTAATATCAGTAAAAATTTTAAAATCCTGCATTTGAATGAGAAATCTATAAAATTGGATAAACAGGAAATCCTAGAAATTATTATAATTAAGGTATAAATTTTTGCCCAATTCTAATTTGTTAAATGATCAATTATATTTTGTGTCTTCTCCATTATTATACCCTATTTAATATTTGAAATTGTTAGGTATAACATAACTTTATATATTGTACATTATTTATTATTTTAATTTTTATTTAATTTTGACTCATATTTTGGTTGTATTTGTTTTTGTATTCGATCTCACTTCAATTGATAATATTGTTTATTTTATTTTTTATAAAAATCTTATTGTAAAATTTGAGTAATCATAATTATTTGTTGATATTAATGTTATTGTAAGTGTAGATTGTTTCATATTTTGTGGTTTGTTAATATTTTAAATAATTTGTTTAATGCCCCTGACGTAGTATGAAATATTAATGTATCATTAGTTTTAAATTAATCTGTTATTGAGAAGGTATTATTGGACGGATAATTATTTATGTACCTATTGTTATATTATTACTATTGCTTTGGATTTTGTTTGATAAATATTGTTTTAAAAAAATGTATTCAGTTGAAAATGTCACTCTGAGGCGGACGAAACCGGTCCTAATCTATTGATTTAAAGTGGAATAAGTACTACAAAAAAATTGCGTTTTATTAAATAAAAACAACAATACAATGCAGTTCCACCGTGAATTGACAGTTAACAAAATAAAAGAAATCAATACATTTTGATGTAGGGTTTTGAATGTGTGAGTGTCTTACGAAAATGAAATACGCATTATGCACTTGCAATAGTGTATGTAATACACCAATATTAAATGAGCATCAATGCATAAACCGAGAGCAGTTATCAGCATTCGATGTATGACGTATTATTGACACGTGTTTAAGATTATCCCGGTTCTTCCTTACTCGAGATCGGTATCGTTCGGTATTTCAGTTCCCATTATTTCTGAGTTCCCTGGTATTTACCAAAAGCGTTGAAGACAACCATCTCCGTATAGATGGACAGGAATAAAAAATAGTGTAAATATTATTAAATTCGCTGCAAATTCATTTGTAGGGAACTTCACATTATTATATTAAGTATTTTAAATTTCTTAAATTAGTAAATGTTGTTACAGATATTGCCAAAATAACCCTTAGTTGTGAACATACTATATTGACCATTTTGAGAATGAAACTGTTCGACTTGTACCATATGAAAGCATTTACATTATATTATAAATGTCGTTAAAACTGCCTATAAAGAGGACTTACCTATTCAATAATGTTTAGATGAATTATCACAAAATCGCGTAAATCTTAAATATTTAATAATTTACAGTCAATATATCTGCCAAAGATGACGAGGTCCTATATACATTCAATGCGCCATCGTACATACATAATTTAATTCTTATACTGTGGCTACCAATTCAACCAAACTAAAAACATCCCAGAATCGTAGCTATCAAGTATATAATAATTTATTCACATATTGTTTTTCAATGGATGGTTGGACCAGAGTGTGGACCTAATAGTTTGAGCAAGTGGCTAATATATATTATTTCTAGTAAAAACAAAATTTTTCAAAAGAACATCCACTCAATGGAGGCCCATAATATGATATCCGTTCCTGTAGTTTTTATTAGGTATTATCCCCATTTCATACGCAGCGAATGGAACTGTATGGAATCCTTCACATTACACGTCGGTAAATAATAATCGCACGATAATATTCACCAAGTATAAAATGGGTCTCCATTTAATAATATTGTCATGCGTTATAGTTATAAGTAGATCATAATATAGTGTTCAAAGACCATGCTATTATCACATCGTTGTAAGTAGGTAACTTTTAATGATATCTTAAGGGCCCACATGCTCAGCGTAGGTCAAAATGGAGCTTTTATGGAATTTTTAGAGGATAACCATGGATATTTCTTTAACATTGTAGATAAACTATTTATATAATTTAGAAGCCTTATTATCCTTTATATTTCAAACATTTGATGACTGCATAAAGTATTTTTATTACATAAAATAGTATTCTTTTAAACCTCTCGCTCTAGTGTTTTAGTATGTAGTCATATTTCAGTAGGTACATCCATGTGCAGTGGTGTTAAGATTTTTTAGATATATTAATTTTTAAACGCATTTATAAAACCATTAGTAAAATTTATGTTAACATTATAATTATAGTGAAATATTTACGATAAAAAATTACTTCTTTGACCATTCAAATGTGATAAACATCCTACGAATAATGATTGTTTTATAAGTATAAAGTAAGTATAATATATAAAGTAAATATGTCACTATATAACGTTCATATTAATTTCACTAATGGTTTTGAAAATTAATAAATCTAAAAAATCTTAACACAACTGCACATGGACGTACTGAAATATGACTATAAACATTAGAGAGAGAGGTTTAAAAGAATACTATTTTATGTAATAAATATACTTTATGCAGTCGTCAAATGTTTAAAATAAATATAAAGAATAATAAGGTTTCAAAATTATATAAATAGATTATCTACAACGTTTAAGGAATGTCTAGGACCATGCTTTGAAAATAGCATAAAAGCTCCATTTTGACCTACGCTGAGCATGTGGGCCGTTAATATATGAATGAAAACATCACCAAAGTATATTTTAATGCATTCATGTAAGATTTTATTCAACGCTTGATCAATTGTTTGAATCAGTAATTTTTATTTGCGAGTTCGTTTTTCAAGAAGGTACATAGAAAGTTTAAAAATGGAATAAGCCAGACTGGGCTTGTTTTGTATGCCCAGTCGCGGGAATGAGAGCGTGAATTAAAAAAAAGCTGAATTCTCCGACTTGCACTTCCGGTTTCCAACAATAACGGAAAGCCCTTCCCAACAAAATGTCTATAGGTGGGCATTGAAAAGAATCAGACAGACTATATTATATTATTATTATTACATTTCGATATAATTATGATAGCACAATTTGTGTCAACAATCTCGATGGGTGACTGGTAAAGCGTCCGCTTATGAAGTTCGAACGGGTTCTAACCACACGTCATCCAAATTAATATGTTGTTTTTCTATATTTGAATTTAGGGCACTATTTAGGTACATAGTGAAAGTGGTTTATATCAATTTCTTGTAAATAAACACTGTCAGAAAACCTTAACTAATGAAAAAGGAGTGTACCTAAGTGTATTGCTTTTTGCCAATCACTTTAATTGTGTATAAGGTGTAATGATTTAAATATAACTGAATCAGGAAAGTTTGTACAATTTCAGTCTCACACCTGTTAATTATTATTGTTGCTACCAATTCTAAATTCTAGTAATATTCACAGATAAATTAATAATGGTAAATCTTTAGAGCCATTCATAGACTGAAACCGCATATGTTTTTTAATCATGTATTAAAAATCATCTTATGATTTCTATTCATGAAAAATTATTTTCACTAAATATATGAGCACATACGTATGCGCTATCCTAGTGTTTTTCTTGCCAGATCTAGCATTTTTGATAGGCATCTAGCTTGCAAAAAACGCGTCTGACTTGTGGCGTTTTTACTAGCATTTTTATGCCTCCGACAGCTTTAAATATGTTCGAAAACGCTAGATAGGAATATAGTTTATGTATTTTCTTGCGCAAAAATTCATCATTCAGATACTTAATGCAGGTAGGTCGGTAACTATTTTAGTGAGAAATAAAACACGATGAAGCAATTTCATGCATTATTTAATATTTTTGTATATTATTCCGAATTTCCGCGTATATAAAATAATAAATAATTTTACATTATTCATCTTAAGGGTATCTTCTTTAATTCTCTGTCTGTCCTTCAAAAAAGAAGCTCCCGTCTTCGACACAATAAAGGTTTATTTTTGGTTAATTTTTAAATATATTTGTGTTAAATTGCGGGTTGTTTTTACACGTATCGAACTTTTTTCGATTTTTGCACTTTTTTCGATACACGAAAGCAAAGGTACCTATTTACTTTGTTCTTGGTAGAAAAAGTAAATTTACTTGCAATTGTATTTTCACAAAATGTAGCATTTTCCTGCCAAATAGCTTGTTTTCATACCTCGTTTTTTTGTCAACGATAGTTGGCAATACTGATGTTTAGTGGTATGATATTTCTATAAGTATAATGAGAAAAAACAAAATAACTAAAATAAAAATTAAAATTTAATTTCTCTTAATTTTAACATTACAGAGAGTGGTTGTTCTGCATTTGAAAAATGGTAAGAAGCCATTTTCCTTTTAAACTATCTTATGAACAGTGTTTAAAAAAAAATGCTAGGATATTCTATTATTTAGAAATAATCGTTATTTCGGTAGGTGTCAATTCTTTTTCTTTCGATATGACGATTGACGACCCTACATATGCGTAAAACGGAACCCGCTTTTATGCTGACATAAAATAAGAGCGGATAATTTGGACGTATAATTTGAATGTGCACAGAATGACCAAAAAATAATGCAATACTATTTAAAAAAAAAAACTATAAAAAATATACATTACCATAATAATAGTTACTGTAATTTCACACAAATAAAGAATATTAGTAGGCATGTATTTGTTTCGTACCTACCATTGATATTAATGGAAGCGGCATTTGAAGAATAACGAAGTCCTCGTTAACAAATCTATTCATTAATATGTCATTATTTTATATAGTGGTTTTAAATTGAAGTCCATCTATATTGTAATAAGGGTCAATAATATAAAACGTTGTTCACGTATTTACAACATTATATTAAAGCGCCTTTAGGTGTTCGCCTAAATATTATATTCACACCAAAATCATTTTAAAGTACCTAGTTGAAAATTTAACTCTTCCTACATTGCAATAAGTTTAATGATCGTTTATATACCTTGATCTACTTTGCTAAGGTATGCAATTTTATATCGATACTTACTTTACAATATTATCAAAGTATATTGTCTTAGTATAAGTCAATATTTTGTAGTCTTAATATTTTTTTTTTATTTAAAAAAATTTACTCACCTATACATTCAAATAAAGACATAATATCAAAAGATATCTACCGAAACAAACTTAAATAGAATTATAGTTAAAATATTTAATTATGTCGACTGAAACTTCCTCTCCCATTCCCCTTCTCTATAATCCACAATATTACGTAAATGATCGGACATCTGAGTACCTTGGTATCAAAGTGGGACATAAGCCATTTACAAAATTTTACAGGAGACTCACAAACATGTGCGAAAAGTGTATGTTTTTCATATAACATACCAACTTTAAACCCAAAAATCTCTGTGAAAAGTACCGTTTTTGATACTTTTAGTGGATTTTTTGAAAAGAGCATCACTTGCACTACCATAATCAATGAAAACATGAATTTAGTGGGAGGTGGCGTTTGTCCCACTTTGATACCAAGGTACTCACTGTAATCAGATTCAAAAGCGGTCTATGGCACTTTGATCAGTATTTCAATAATACTCGTAGTAATAAAATAATTGACTAATATACGCTACACGCATCTTGCGATTTATGAATCGTGGAACCTTGGAAACTATGAGAAAAAACCTATTGCTTCTCAAAAATATCTAAAATGCTTCATAGAAAGGAGGAGCTAAGCTGTTGAAATTTTATTATAATATTGTGTTTATATGTCAAGCGTTCGATTACTAAAAATACTTTTTTATTTATTTAGTTATTTATTTTATTATACTCGGTAAGTAGTTACTAAATCTATTTTTATAGCAACTATTGATGCCTGTAATTAAACATATAGGCATTCAATATTTTTGAGTCATGCTGTAATAATTTTAAATAACTGTAATGCAAATGTCAGCTTCACGCTTATTTTAGTTCTCCACATACATAATATGCGTGAGTGCTTTCATTGCTGACATGTTAATTCATCAATAATTCTGCTGTGATGAAATATGTAAAGTAGATTGAATAATTATTTCTGAAGCACCCTGTAATTATTATTCATCCACGCATTGTTCGATTTTTGATTTGGTTTCCCGCCCTCTCGAATCACAATGGCGACTCTCTTTTGTTTCGCGGTCGCGTGCTGTCACCATCTTGTTTTATTTTAAATCGTTCCAAATTCAAACAGCTGCTTTTAAACACACTGGATATTAATTTATCGAACAATATGTCAAACGGCTCTTAAGAAATATGCCGATTTGAAAGACATGCTGTTCAGCGTTCAGTATTTTGAAGAAGACGGAAATAAAAATATACGATGGTTTTCATAGAGAAATAATTACAAGATAAAAAGAACTTTTTATCTACTTACCACGTTTTTAAATTTTCTCTTGAATCATAATATACACTTGACAATACATAATAAAATATAGTACAGAAATAGTAATATAATACAGAAATGTCATTTCGACATTTCATATTGATTTCCATAGTAACGCACGTATATATTAATAATCTAGTTGCTAGGACCCGCTTAGCAACCAATAATAGTGAGTAGTAAATATTACTTTAACGATTTTTTTCCGAAACATACAAAACAGAATTAGCTGAAAATGAATTCAACTCTGCTTAAAGATGGCCAAAAGTATTAAAAGAATGCATTGTTGTCGCGTTCTGATATATGCTAAAAGTTTCAAATGTCTAACTAATCGGGAAGTTAGTTAAAAATCTTCAATCGTCCAATACAAATCTTGGAAAACAAGAAAAATTTGTACTGTACACACAAGAAAAAATCTATACCGGACAAACAAGAATACGAGCTAATAAAAACGTGGTAAAATACCATTTATAATGGGAATACTTGAATGAAGTTTTAATATTCACTCAAATTAGGTATATTACATACTACATAATAATACATATTATCATGAAATGGTCCATAATAGGTATACGGCCAAAGCAAATGCACGAATGTAAGAATTTAGGATAACCACTTAAAGTTGAACGAAACTTAAAAATAATTTAAACGAAATGTATATTTTTACTGCCACTTTCAAGCTGAGACAAACCATTGGCTGTAATTATTTATTTGTCGAGTGCAAGCATAGAGTTTTTAGTAATATTTTCCAAATTGACTATAAAGTTTTCGATTAATCAAGCGAAAAATTTTGGCAGAAAAATACGTGTTGCCGCTTTGGCGGATTTATAATTAATTTGAATATAAGAATAAATCGCCGACATATTATTTCAATTAAATATGTCTCAACGATTTAATTTATAAATCAATAAAAAACCAATTAAATTTTTATCATTACGAAAAGCTACTATAAAAGACAACGTACCTCTTGTATTTCTTTATTAAAATTTAGATGCATTTTTGATATTTCGTTTGACATGGGTTTTAAAAATATGTTGATGCTTCGATGAAGATACTTTAATAAGTACGAGGGTTACTGCCAAAAGTTGGTAAGTCGATAATTTAGGTAGGAATTTTTATGTGTCTGCATACTCTACATATTATTAATATGTATGCTAGAAAAAAAAAGGTAATCCGACATGTAGAATATTATGCACATAAAGCCCAATAAAATTAGCATTATGCCTGTTTTTATAGGGCATGTCAAACTTCAAATTTCAATTACTCCATAACATCATTTCGAGACTTATCAATTTTTGGCGGTAACCTCACGAATTTTGTTTTCTCTATTAGACGTTTGCTATGGGTGCTATGAATTTTTTTTACACTTCACTGGTGTTCCCACATGTCACAAGCATATCATCAGAAGTTTAGCATATTATAAATAATATCATAATGTCATAATGAAAAATATTTTCAATTACACAAGTAATATGTAACGTACATCGTATAGGTTTTACAAATATATTGCGATGTTTAAAGCTTTAGACATACATCTTAAGCTATGATATATATCAATAATGCAAAAAAGTTAAATAATATGACGCTAGCAACATATCAAAAGGATATCAAAATAGATAACAATCAAATATTTATTGGCTTATAGCTCGAATGAAAAGGTTTAATACGAACAGACACCGCCATTTTAATCTCGACAGACAATCTAAGTTTGTAAAGCATGCAAAGAAATAATATTAATTAATTGTTTTTTTTATTACGTCATTAATTTTAAGAACGCTACTGATTCAATAGTAGCTGGTAAATATATTTATAGTATAATTTATTGGTATAATATTATAAACTCGTATGTCATATAATTTAAAAGCATTACTGCCCTCTTTAAGTAAATGGCCTTCATTCAACATTATGTGATTAAAACATTAATATGTCAAAAGTTTTTGATATATAAATGTTAATTTTTCTGCTAATAATATGTACCATAGTCAGTGGTGGAAAAATGTATAATTATAGGGCGTAATGCTCAATTCGTACTTACCACAAACTTACAGTAAAATTGGTAAATAGCCGAAATCCATCTGTTAACTATAGATTATAGAGATAAGGAATCCTTCACCATAAGACTACTTTTGTTATGAACTCGCCCCCTTCTGTATTACCATTTACCACTGACAGCTGCTGTCAAAATAAATTTACGTGTCTATAAACAGCCCATACACTCAAATTCATTTAACAATTGATCTCAATTTGGGTATTGAACAACTATTAAATATCCGTGACATTTAATACGACATATTTTCATTTACTTTCGTTGATTATGTACATGTCTTAATTTAGTAAAACTGATTATCGAATTGAAATGTCAGTGTCAATGAATTATGAATTAACTTTTCTTATTCGGATTTAGATATTTATGTAATATTAAACCAATATATAGGTAGTTAAAATATATAAGTACTTAGTTACCTACACACCAACATGGTAATATTAGTTTTAATCACTCTATATAATTATTTATATCATGGCATATTTGTAATAATTGTAAATGACAAAATCTGACATTTCAACGGCAAGTGTTACCGTATCGGGAAAAACATGGGTCAAAAAATAACTTATATTATTCACTAATTGCGGAGACATTTAATCATTTTAATTAAATATTAATTGTGTATTTATAGTTATTGAATTTATTTTGTATATTTTACATATTTTTGTTATCGTTTAACAATTACAAAATAATTTACCTAAATTATGAAAAAGAGAATTTTTATATATGGTAATATTTTCAATAGAAAAACCGAACGAAGCTATTGCAGATTTGGTGGACCATAGACAACTCGATCATAACTATGAAAGGCTTTCTGGATAGTGTTTTGTTGTAATTTTGTTGTAATTATGACAGACGATTGAGCATCGCGCTCTAAGTAACCATGTTTGAAAAATAAAATACAATATTCTATGGTAATAATGCAAAAACGATCAGAATCGCTTTCGTATATATAAATTTACACTATATCAGTGTTGGTGAACTTTTTTAGGTACGCGTACCAAAATTTCCCAAATAATATTTTTCGACTGTCAGGCGTGTCAAGCAGTTTTTATAGCGGAAAAAAATTAAAAAATATTTTTTTGAGTTCTAAAGTTTAAAAATTACAATTGAGTTCTTGAGAATCTATCTCTCACCGTGTTTCTAGCCGATGGCATATCTTTTATTCTTTGAATATTTTTTCCCCTTGTTTTTAAATTTTTAAGAGAAAAGAGATCGAGGAAGTATTTAAACAACACTCCTTTCATATTATTTTCTCCGTTACTGAACGGTTTCCCATTTTTAGAGATTATGTTTGTGTCAAAATAACAACCAGTTAAAATATTATATTATATTTGAATGACTGTCAATTTTTAATTTCATAATGTTTGTTGATTGAATATTTTTATTTTTAATTGCCCAATCATATGGACCAACCTATGCAATTATATATTTACATTAAATAATGTGATGATTATTCTCAAAGATTATTTACCTACTATTTTTTATACAATGCGATCTGTCATTTATGCATGAATTTAGTCATTTCCGTTTGTGCATCGATTAGTAAAAATAATATTAAAAATCGAAGAAATTACGCATGGCTATGTCGTAGATATAAGTAACTATCTACCTACTTAAATATTTATTTGTAGAATATTTTTATATGTATTTTTTTTACAATGAAACATTCGGTTGCCATGCAAAGTCATCTCGCGTGCCACTAGTGGCACACATGCCATTGGTTCGCCATCACTGCACCACATGATCACCTATTTATACAAATACCTAGGTGATTCTTTTAATAAATGATGGAAACGCATAATATTAATATTATTGGTAGGCAGCTCTCGTGGTGCAGTGCGTAAGGCGCTTGCGTTCCACCCGAGAGTTCTGGGTTTGATTCCCGGTCAGGACACAATATTTATCTGTTTTTCTCAAAGCCTAGGTGTTTGTGATTGTTTACGAAACACCTTGTACGAAAAAGCAAGGACATGGTTACCAATAATCCTAAAAAATATATATTATTGGTAAGCAGTTATTACCCTTTAAAAATTAAACAAATCTGGCAAATTAAGGATACAAAATCTATTGTTGAAGAATTCCAATTTTATTGATGGCATCATTTAAAAAACATTTTTTTCAAAAGAAGGTTGTGTAGTAACCCTATGTTTACTGAATGCCAAACTAACAGATTAATAATTAATAAATGCTCAATATAATATGTGTTTCCTTCAACAAATACATTTTTTAAAGAAGTTCCTTACTGGAGTACGAATCGCTTATAGAATCAAAAGGAAAATGTTTTCACTTATTTTTATGTTATACGTGATTGCCAAATAAAATAATCTTCCATAATAATAAACTACAACATTTAAACATGCATAATTTGAAAAAATCTAATGCATATACACTCTAGAAAAATCGTTTTGTAGGGAAAAAAAAATACGACACCCGACGGGACTTGTATCTGCTGAATTCGAGCCAGTATGCTTTTCTAATTAAGATACGGGCATCTTAGTTAATTTCGATGATTTTAACTAGTTGTTACATGAAATACTTACGGTTTTAGTATATTAAATTAAGGTGGGTATCAATAAATTCCTTAATTATTACTTACCGACGTCGCGGATTACTCCATTATTTATTTATTTACGTACTTAGACTTGCTAATAATTTAATAAACTAAAATGTTTTTTTTCTAGTGTGTTAATTATGTATATTTAATATATAGAATGTTACATTCTCAAATCGTATGTCTTATTCGTCGAATAAAAAAATAGTTTATTAGACTTTATTAAGTTGGCGAACTCGAAACGTGTGGGTCTTAATCTGAATGCGGCTAAGATCAAATCTATGTGCAGTGCTGCATGCATCGACGCCGACACTCCTCTCCGGGTTTCCGGTCTGCCCGTCGAGCTGGTGTCCAGATTCAAATACTTGGGTGCCACGGATGCCGATGATGGTGGTATTTCTGGTGAGCTTGGAATCCGCATGGGTGTGGCGGGCTCTGCGTCCAACCAGCTTGGAGTCGCATGGACGTCAAGGCTGTATTCTGTGAGGACCAAATGTCGTTTGTTTAACGCGTGCGTGCTACCTGTGCTCCTGTATGGCTGTGAGACATGGCATTTTACTACTTCTCGGCTTTTGAGCTTTGAGAATCGATGTCTCCGCCGAATCTTAGGGGTACATTGGTACGACCGCGTTACAAACACCCGGATTCGTGAGCAGACACAACAGCCTTCGGTGATTGAAGTTATCACGAAGAGACGATGTACGTGGCTGGGACACGTATTCCGGATGCCGACAAGGAGTGCGGCACTTCGTACCCTTGTGGCACAACCTCAAGTGTTCCATCGCCGTGGCCGGCCATCCCTCACCCTGCAGCTGCTGGACCCTGCTACAAAAGCGACCTACGTGCTGCAGGTCTGACATTGCGGGAGGCGCAGGAGTTGGCGATGGACCGAGGGAAGTGGCGCCAACTTGTGCTTGCCATATGTCCCAATGTTGGGACGTGACAGGGTGGAAGAAGAAGAAGAAGAAGTTGGCAACATTTTTTTCTATGTGCGTACACGCCTTAAAATGTATGTCAAGATATATAATATTAAATATACAAAACACTACGTAGTTATGAAATATAATAAAATGACAAATCATGTACTTACCGGCACCATAATAAAACTGTTTTCAGCTGCCACTTCATGCTTCCACTAGCAACATTAATTGAACACAAAATACTATTTCACTGTAATTTTTTTAACACTTTATTTAAATTGAAACATGTTTCCTATTATCACCACGCCACTGGAATCTGAAAAAAGGTGAAAAAAATATATTAACTATGAGCGCCTAGTTACAAAAGCCCCTAAAACGATTTTAGGTAGTTCTGAGAAAAATGAGAAAAACGATTTTAGGTAGTTTTGATAAAAATGAGAAAAAATCATATCTATTAAATCTGTGAACTTTATGTATTTATTTTTTAATTCGTTACATTCTAAAGAGTATTTTGGCTTTCCATTTTAGCAGTATTTGAAAAGCACACCTTCTTTCTTTATGTGAGTTTGGTAGTTGTTGAAACTTGTGTCCTACCTTGTACCTAACCGTTTTTTTTAAACGGTACATGTTCAAACACGCGCGTTAACATCATTTTACTCCCTACTTCAATTATAGTTTGTCAATTTATGGCTACGGCCGTATGTTGTAGCTTAACCACTGGCGAATGCCAAAAGAAATGGCGTATTTCAAAAAAACACTACTTTATTCTTAGGTCAATAATTATTATAAAGCAATGATTATTCGTAGGATGTTTATTACACTTGAATGGTCAAAAACATAGCTTATAATCAGTATCTTCAGAATTATCTTCAAATGTGTTAATCTTGCCCATTTTTTGAATAATAAAATGCTTAATTCTTGTCAAATTTGGGATCACAGAGATTATCAATATAATTTTTTATCGTAAATATTTCACTACAATAATGTCGACATCAATTATACTGATAGTTTTATAAATGCGTTTAAAAATTAATAAATGTAAAAAATCTTAACACCACTGCACAGTTATGTACTGAAATATGACTATATTCTAAAACATTAGAGCGAGAGGTTTAAAAAGAATACTATTTTATGTAATAAAAATACTTTATGCAGTCATCAAATGCTTAAAATAAATATAAAGGATATTAAGGCTTCAAAATTATATAAATAGATTATCTACAACGTTTAAGGAATGTCCAGGATCATGCTTTGATTTTACCTACTTTATTGTATTGATTTGTTATATAAATTAGAGTTAATTGTATTCGTTGTCAGTGTGTATTTGCCTTTTGGTGAGTGTACACAGTGCCAGAAGATACCGAAAGGCGAAACCTGGGTCGCAAAAAACGACTCTAATGGAATAGTACAAAACTTAAATCCATTAGAATTTAGAAAGCATTTTGTCTTACTGTATATTACAAGTCGATTTTTATCTACCAACTATAAAGGTATTATATTATAATAACAATTCATTAAAACTATGTTATTTTTATTATTTCCTGATAACTATATCAAAATAATTGCAAGTGTCGGTAAAATGAAAACCAGTTGCGGTTAGGCATTAAAACACGATTAAACGCTAGTTATTTTCACTTGAACGGAGATAAATCTATCGAAAACAGATAAAACAAATTATTATTACTAATGGTTACTATTATTGGGAGTTAGATAGTTTTTGTCGAATGTTGTCTATGAAATTTTCTAACTAACGGTTCGCAATTTGGTAATTTCACCAAATAAATACGAAATACACTCTCTGAAAGCCGACGTCCACTTGATGCATATATACGCGTACTGAATCACTCAGTGGTTGCTCTTGTATCATTTCCAGTCACGTCCCGTGGGGGTAGGCAGATTGAGCGTCGCTTGGGGGCGGCAGTTACTCGAAGGGCGGCATATCGAGGAGAATCATTTGGTATATATGGAAATAGCTACTTAAGCACAACGAAAATATTTTTTCTTTAAAAATTCCACTCACTGGTTGGAAACAAAATGTATTAATAATTAACATAAAAGGTTTAACAGGACTGTAATTTTTTGTCGGGTTCGCGATGTCTAGTTTACTTCCATTGCCTTTCGACGTCATTCGTGACCAGAAACGACACGAGCACAGATGATAAAAAATATTGTATAAACAATGGGGCGGCATTATGGCGCTGCCTAGGGGCGGCATTTTGTCTAGGCACGTCATTGATATTTTCTACGATGACTATAATAATCTGGTCTCCAGCACATACATGCATAACTTACTAAAGATTTTCTATTCGCGACCTTGTAAGTTTTGACTCTCCAGATTAAAAAAAATCACAAATCCAAGATGGGATGAATCAAAGAAGTAGGGCAGATTATTTTAATACCCAATTATTGTTAAGCTTAATTGCCAAGAAAATGTAACGGATCGGTCGAATATAATGACTTATATGAAATCAATTGAGTTGGTTAATTGTTTAGTATAAATTCATGTTACAAAAGTTTGATAACTGCAAAACATGTAAAAAACATAATATTATTAATAAATGTACTGAATACCAAAGTTGATAATGAAAATATAGTAAATAATCATGTTTGATTCTAAGTGGAGCATAATAGACAGGGTGGAGGTGGTATTAGCAGATTTCTTCGACTTTTATTATTTCAAGTACTCCGTAAAGCGATAGAATACTAAAATAACCATGATACATGCGTTATAATGTGAATGGGTCATTCGATTCAAATGACGCGCAATGCGGCGCACTTTGAACCTTCGTCAGTTAGAAAAATCTGCCGAAATCACCACAACAAAAATGAGGCCACCTTACGTTGCACCGCACTGCATCGATACCTGCATGACTCAATGAACGTTTTTTATCATTTTCTACATGCCTACACATTTTAGACTCATGTAAAAATCACGTGATTTTTGTTTTCAGCGATTGGCACTACCTATGTATTTTCTATAAGAATGTTCTGTTCTGTTCAGAATACTATCTATGGATGTAATGTTTTGACGTACGCACACGTAGAAACTGCTAAAATTAATTAAAATTAGCATGAATAATGAATATTAATTTAAAATACTAATACATTAGAGTTGGCACTCTCCATCATTGGATTTAAAGAGATGGTCATCGTTCAAAATATTCTGCAAAATGACGAAACCATATGCTATATTTTTCGTCGTGACAGCGTGACAGTAGGCAACGAGCATCTCAATATAATCACAACTTAATATTAGTGATTAATATAAAAATAAATAAAAATAAAAAAGCCTTTTTATTTCTTACAGATGAAAAGTAAATAACAGTGAATTGACTATATCTAATGCATATATATATCTATCTATCTATATATGTATGATTTTTTAATATATTATCTAAGTATATTTTTATATTTTTGTATAATACATATTATATATATTAAGATTTTTATTTTGTATATAATACTGATAAATAATGTTTATATATTAAACAGTGTTATGTAACATTTATATTGTATATTTTTGTATTTGTAACTTAAATAATATTTTGGTTTGTTTGTTTGTTTGGTTTGTAAGAGCCCCTCTTCAGGTGAAGGCCTCCTCCAAAGAAAGAAATCCCACTGGACTCTGGGATAGATGCAAGGTTTGTTGTATTGCGTGATTGTATTTTCCTTTGGAGGGTTATGGTCGTGATCTTCCTCGGTGACCAGCCGTATTGGAAGATGGTTTTTGTTTCTTGTTATAATATGTTCATGTATGAGATCTTCGTGGGAGGGGTGGGTTGGTTGCTATGTGTTCTTGTCTTTGTTGACTTGGTTGTTTGTTATAATGCTGGTATTTTTGTTGACTAAGAAGTTCAGCATACCCGGTTTCGGAACGATCGGTTCGAGTCAGTGATCATGCGAACCGGTTGAATGTACATCACTCTTTATCTCGCGGTAAAACGCAAAAGTCGACAAAGCGAATTGCGTTGAAATCGCTTAAATATCTCATGATTAATGAAGCGTGAAGCAGCAGGTAGGACTTGGACTAAGTAAATGCGTATAAACTAGGAGAGGTGACTTCGTCAGGTTTCTAATAAAAGTGATGCTTTTTTTGTGTGATTTTGGTCAACTTTTCGAACGGCCAACGAAGCGTGTTGAGCAGTGAAATTGGTCAAAACAATAATATTGCGAAACACTGTCAGAACTCAGAAGTAATCTTTCAAAATAAGACGAATCGAATCTGTATTATAATATTATTATTATTCAACAATATAATACAATACAACATTAAGTAAAATATGAAATTAAAAAACAAGAAAATATTAAAGAGAAATTTTGGCTTTTATTCAAGAACTTTTTGTATATATACCTACCAATATTCAAATTTAAGGAAAAGAAAATTCTGCACAATTTGAATTTTTTTAAATTTATATCGACGTTTGATAATTTAGTCTGAATCGCTGGTAGAGTATAATAATGCTTTATAACTTTACACTCCGGCTCTCTAGGATGAAAATGATGTAATATATTATAAAAATATATTTTTTAAATAATATATCGTCACTGTTCTGGCAGAAGACACTAATTCTAAAAAATGACATATTGAGTTAGTACCAAAATGTTCCTTATTCCAAACTTTACCGTCTGGAAACCTTCTTAATAAATAAACAGTCTTTATTTTAAAGTCATCCTTTTTACAATTACTTAATAAACTCACATGATAGACCATTATTTCAAACTTTTTAACAACTTCAAAGTCAAATTACTCAAAACTAGTATTCCCCAGTTAGTGTGTTCTGGCAGAACAGTGACGATATTATCTATCTATTTATGTATTACTACATATATTAATACAGGTAAATATCATTTGATTTAATTTTATACGAGGTAATCAGGCAAAGAGGCATAGCATCAGTATAGTAATGAGTGCAAAAAAGTGCAAAGTTATAAAACGTATAGGTACGTGAAAAAAAATATCAACGAAATAATATATTGAAATCAGAGTAACCATTTGGGGGCCTTAATCCCAGCAATCAAATCGAGAGAACCAACAGCTATGTCTACCTCGGACAGCAAATGTCTGTAGATGGAGGCATAGATGAGATTGCTCGAAGAGCTAAGTTAGCTTGGAGTGAATTCGGGTGCTTAAGTAATATATTCAAGAGCGACTTTCCAATATGCCTGAAGCGTAAAGTGTTCAACCAATGTCTGCTACCAGTGCTAAGGTATGCTTGCGAAATATGAATTCTCAACACACGAGAGATCCAAAAATTGAGAGTTGCGCAACGTGGCATGAAAAGGTGCATGTTGGGCATAACGCCTAAGGACCGAAGAAGAAAACAATGGATAAGAAAGCAAACAAGAGTGAGAGATGTGATAGAGGTCACCAAATTGATGAAATGGCGGTGGGCCGGACACATTGCACGGCAAATGGACGGCCGCTGGACGAATGCAGTCATTCAGTGGTACACGACGGGCACTAAGCGGCCACAGGGGCGGCCCAAAACCAGCTGGATTGACGAACTTGTCAGGTTTAGTGGAAGTACGTGACAGAGAAAAACAAGTAACCGAGAAGAGTGGAGGGAGCTGGAGCAGTGGATCGACCCCAGCTGAAAAAAAATATATAATCCCAGCACTGATTACCAGCCCCTCATAGAAATACAGCAATCTTTAAATTTAATTATTAAAATAGAAAATTATACCTACGTTAAATTTCCATATAACAATTTTATTATTGTATAATACCAACGGTAAAAAAAGGTACAATATTTGTCAGTATTTTTTAAATTATCATGTTACGTATAGGGGCAATAAAGCTTATTTATGTAACCATTTTTGTAGAATATATTAAAAATATGATTATGAGAAAATAAAATATTTACGATACTACTATTTTTGCTTTATATTTGTTAAAATTTCGATTTAGAGGCCCTCGTTAGCGCACAAGTAAATCCGCTCCTGCCCTGGTTCAAATGAAATTGTTCAATAAACACACGTTTTATGACAGTTTACATTATAATTAAAAAATGTTTAATGAAAAAATGAGTATTAATTATAAGTAAAATGTAATAAATTGCATCATTCGTATTCTACCAAAAGATGCCGCTAGTAGCATTACAAGTATTACAACCCCCTATTGATAGTTATATTGTATTCGCAAGTATAATACTGTACCCAACAGGAAATCATTTCTTCCGGTGAGTAAATAAAATAAATTCGTCAATGATTTTTTAACCCTCGCCAGCCGATGCATAATTATTTGGTAAAGTATTATCCATCATTAGTACTAATAACTTTGGTACATTTATATGTATATGCATACATAATTTACTCAGAAACATAATATTGAGAAAAAATCCTAAATTTAATTGTGTATGGTGAACGTGACAGAAATGATAATGTACATAAACTGAAATCCGGTGGATGCAGGTTCGAATCTTGTCGGGCACCTTAAAGATTTTTTTCTTTTTGAATAGGAAACAAAATGGCGGTACCCTTATGCCGCGTCATGTTAGAAACATTGTTTGAAATACACAGGATTAACGTTGAGTGAAAACACAGTATTTTACCTTGGTTTGTTACGTATTAAAAGTAACAATAAATTATCAAGACACAATAATATGTTATACTGCGGTGCCTGGACCATGGTAGAGGTTCATCCAAATGACGGGACTAGGGAATCCAATCCCGAGCCAAAATTCTGATCTAGTGATTTCGGGATTACAATTTGACCAATCCCGGGATCCCGGATCTGGTCCCGGGATTGAAATTTTCTTCCATTGTTAATATATAATATTTATATTTACAAACAACATTGATAAAATTGGTCAAAAATAAATCTAGTATAATTTATACTATTTAAGACATTTATTGTTAATATTGTATACATTCAATCTTGGAAATACATAAGTTTAATGGAGTAAGTAATATTGTAATATAAATAATAATCTGAATTTAATATGAGATTGCTGTTTCTGATAGTAAAGACTTAATGAATGGGTTAGCGAGATTTAAAATAGTAAAGCAAATCATGGTGTACTTATGGCCTTTCCGCTTCATAAATCTAATTAGCCAAATATGAATTTGCCGTAAAAAGTATGAGATCATGGTGGAATTACTTTGTTAATAGTACTAAGCATTGTTTTTTTTTCCAATCTTTATCATTTTTATTAGTTAATGTAAAAAAATAAAATGAATCGGCAACTTACACATGAGTATAAATCAAACTTCATTCAAACTCAGTTTATTTCTAATGTAGTTATTTGTTTTTAAAAGTATTTTTTCTGTTATATTTTCGTTTTTATTTTATTTTCCATAAAAAATTATAAAAAATCAATCCTATGTTTATCAATCCCGGGATTCATAGGTATCGTAAATAGCTCGGGATCCCGGGATCCCGGGATTGGAATCCCTAGACGGGACAAAGACAATTAATTATTGATTGAACAGTGGGCCTCGCATATTTGAAGAAATAAGGATAAGATATTATGATAAAATAAGAAAGCACGTTATATTAAATATATTTTGATCTAGTAACAGTGCTTACATGTTTGAATAATTATTTTTGAAGAATTTGTAACACACATTGGGTCTTTATCCGTTAAATAGTTTTATCTCAGATATCTCCTAACCGCCACCCATAACCTAGTCACTATTTCACTGTCCGAGTAACGGAATATTGCGATAAATCATCGGACATGGTAAATACTCCAGAACTTGAATATATCTTGCAGCCGATGAAATCGCTTCATCACGGAAACTTGGTACTGCGGACCTACCCCGCCCAGTAATCGCATAGTAATATTTAACACGTTTGAACCCTGACAGATACGCTTTCATCATTTTACACGAATAAATAATAATCGTAAAGTGTTTTTATCATCGTAAATAATTTTGAAGCTTTCAAAGTTTATATTTACTTTTAGAGAGAAGGTTTATCACCCACCTCCTTCAAACGTAATTGAAGCCTTCCTCTCAATAATGATCTATGTTACATTAAATTTGGGCATTTTGAGATAATCAAATGAAACTATTTTTTTAAGAAGAAAAAGAAAGAAGAAAATAGAATAAGGTCTCCTGAATTCCTTAATCGCTTATATTTATTCCTCTTCCAATTTACCATGTGAATTTTTCTCTCTGAAGACTTTTTGAATCCGCCGGTTAGCAAAAACTCTTGTGTCATTCTCCATTTTGACAGATGCGTTGATCATTATTGTTGTGATACCAACATAACGGATATGTGCACTATTTTTGGCGGATTGCCAATAAACCAAACTATTGTGATTTAGTTTAGGCAGGGTTTATTGGATTTTTAAAAACTAACCAACAGGGTCTGCACCATGGCCCACACATCCTGAAGCGGGCCCCCAGGCTAGGATGTTTGGCGAGTCCCCCTACCTATCGCTAGGGGTAAAGGCAGTGTGACGCGCTATAGTAGCGTTTTCCGTGGTGTACACTGTACGCGGTAAAATAAGGTGTATTTTTAGCGATTTTTTGTATTTTTATTATGTACATCTATTTGAATTATGCAGTTATCGAGTATCGGCACACAGTTAAAAATTGCATTTTACAATCAAATATTTTAATTATTAATAATCATTAAATCAAAATAGTAGATAACTTTTTTTTACTATTAGAGCAAATTTGTGGTCTGTGTTTATCTCGGTATCTGTCGCTTATCGGTCGACTCGGCACGCCGGGCCCTTCCTGTGCCCGGGCCCCTAGGCTAGAGCACTATCACCCCCCCCCTTGTGGGGGCCATGGTCTGCACATTGCAGTCTAAGTTCAATGAAAACAAATACCTATGACTGAGATAGTTTAGTGTGCACTATTTCTGTCGGATCTTAATAGCCTACCTCCACCCTTCGATACTATACCTGTATAATATTGAATTCATTCAAGAAGATGGCCATTACTCCCATAGCCACTCTATTGGATCCAACTATGCAATATTGTTTATTCGGACATATCTAAATAAGAAAAGTCATTTGATTTAAACGTATTGCAATGAAAATGTACTTATAATATTTATGATGTAATATATTTATTTGTTAATTACATTCAGGAAATAATACTTGTCTAATATTAACTTCAAATGTTTCTTTCATTTTCGATTTCCGTAAAAATACGAAAATATTGAATCATATGATAACTTTGTAATAATTGAGCTTTTTGCTCGGTCTCACGTAGTTATTGTGGTAGTAAAAAGCTCCTGCCGCCCACCCTACGAGTGATGTGGGACGCTGTGAGGCATATTGCCCACGTGAGACGTGTCTGTCAGACCCACACCTCTGAATCGCATGCCTCAGACTGCAAAGCACACCTATAATAACCAGTGCGCTATCAATTTTGTATTGCTCACCTCGACAAATTAAACAATTACGACCTCGTTTAATCAGTTGAAAGTAAATGTACTTACTTGATTAACAAAAGCTTTTAACTATACATACTTTTACCTTGTGGATGCTCAATTATTAATAATGAATGTCTATTAAATAAAAATACCTATCCGTTAGGATGAAACCGGTATTGGATCTAATATTATGTGGAATGTGTACCTACGGATAAAATTATAACTAAACATTTCGAAAAAAATAATTATCCACTAAGGGAATGAAATTTGAATTTAATTTCCATTGTTTGAGTGTACGTATAGTACCTACATGAAGAAGTGTGCATATAATACTGGTTCACAAAATTATCCCAACCATGTCCGATCCTGATAGGTTCATATGGGCCTCCACAGAGTGGAGGTTTGTATTGACGGATTTTATTTTTTACGAGAAATGGATGTCAGCCACTTGCTCAACCTATTAGGTCCATACCCTGACACACACAAATTGAAAAACAATGTGTACTAGCCAGACCCATGATTCGAACCTGGGACTCACGGCTTTATAGTCCAACGTTTAAGCTGCGCGGCCACCGTGGGTGTGGACTCTGGATGAATTAACTCAAATATAATAAATAGTAGAAAACTTAAGCCAATAATTAAGGTTTAGACATTTTTAATTATTTGTTGTTTTGGTTCTTGTCGGTTTATAGGAAGCCAGTGGCAAACAACATTTGAAAATAGCCAATATACTGGATTATCTGTTAGGTTAGGTTTTCATTCTTGAATTCATGAATTTTGCCAAAATCGATTATGAAAATTGGCGCGGCCCCTTTCTGGCTTCCTGCAAACCGACTTGTGCCGTTATTTCTAATAATTTGCAATTCCGTCAAGACGTACTCAGTGAAAAAAAAACATATACATGAAAATCATCGTCATAATCAGGCGGCGTCAATCCACTGTCAAATGAATGTCTCAACTATCTCTTTCTACTTTTCTAATGTCTTTTTATTTACGATTTGAACTTGATCGGTTCGTCGATTCAGCGGATCGTAGACGACTGCATTTATCTACTCGTCTACCAATATGTCTTACCCGTTTCCGTTTCACCAGTTTGCTAATTTAACTTCATCAATGGTGTTCAAATCAAGCGGCATAACGACACGTCTATCAACGAATGTCTATAAGTGTAGGTTTGTAAGACGAGATTGGTCGCAGAACCAAACGGTCATGGAGCGAATTATTGTCCAGCCAATGTGTACTTCCAATGATAACGCACACGAATTTTCTTTCAATGATTTTATTTTCAAAAAAAGTCCCAAGTGACTACAGTCTTTAAAAACATTTTTAACTGTTAATAACGTAATATATCAAAGTTATGTATATTAAGTGGATTTGGACCATAATAGTTACCAGTATAATTGCTGAAAACTATTATATACGTACGTATGTGTAATTATTATGGTACGATTTAAGTAATAATATTAAAGTATATTTTATATTTTAGAAATCAAAAAGAAAAAATCTCACTGCATAATTTAGCAACAAGTTAACAACACAGATATAATTTTACTGCATTTTATTTCCGAGGACGCCATCCGACTGAAACAATTAATCGACCGATTTTTGTAAGTAATTATTTAATAAAATGAATTCATTTTTATTATTATTATTTATATATCCTCAATATTCTATTATTAATAAATAAAATAAAATTTCAGATATCAAGGACAATATTATAATAATAATAAGTTCTTATTTAAAAATGCTAGGCCAAATTAGCTGGAAAATCGAGATACTGGATCGTGCTGGATGTAGAATTTTTTTATAGAAGTCCAAGCTCCACAAAGGTTTGTAATGCCAGAAATTAAAATGGTATATTTCCATGAATTGTCACAGAGAATGAAAAAGAAGCTATGACTATTATATTATTATATCACACAATGGACGTATTTTGGATAAAAATTATATAAGGTGAAAAATACCTCCTTTTATAACGTCTTATTATACATAGGAGAGATCTTGATAAAAAGACAGAATATATACCTATGTAATTATGGCTCAATAATTTTAGAACATGGTTTTAAAAATGAATGCCTGAAAAAACTGGTGAGCCATCTCAAAAATGTGATCAAGATATCTCGTCTCGAAAAATCACTAGAAATAATGAAAAAAGCTGAATTTTTACTAGAAGTACATTTTTTTTGGAATAAATACTTTGATTTCGGATGGAATCTAAATAGAGCGAAGAGCTTCAAAGGCTTTCAAATTTGGTTTTTCACGGTTTTTTAAAAGAAATTAATAATACCTACCTTAAATTAAATTCTCGAAAAAAATGCTTTGAATTTGTTAATAATTATGATCGAATCTAGAGGATCGATAAAAGTCGAGATATCATAAGCTCTAAGTTGAGATCGCTTTGATAATTATTGTGAGTCTTCGAAAAGCACTCAAAGAAGATGTTATACACAATAAATTTGATTAAAATTTGTTTTCAGCTACTCTTAAAATAAACAACGTTCCACGTCAATAATTCTACTGCAGTTTATTATGAAAATTATCATATATCACTCGGTAAATGCATTTTTACTGCACATTCAAAATGGAGTGCATGATATTATACTTGGCATTGTTTATTTTACTCTATGTCAGCGAGAACGGTAATATGCCCATTGTATGTTGATTCGATGGAGATGGCGTCGTTTCCCACTGTGCAGGGATTTTTAAACATATTATTAAAAACCATTCAGATGTTCATATTATCAGTTCCCGAGATTTTAACTGCGCCAATTTCAAACTCTTGTTTGCTCTTGTATGTATGCTACAAAAAAATTGTCAACCTAATAAAATAATATGTCATAAATTATGGCTCTTACTACCTACTCAATTTCCTTGTTTTTTTATTAATGAATATTAGGAAAAATAGTATGAAATAAAAAAAAAACATTTTTTTTTTTTATTATTAAACGATCATTTAATTAGAAGCAAAATGTACTGTCTCAATCTGAAATATATATTTTCCTATCAAGAAAAACTAAACTTACATACTATACGATAATATTGCTTAAAAACTTAATTATGGCGGAATCAGCCGCACAACGATCGAATGAGTATCGTGGAAAAAATCGCATCTTGTAATTTTAAGAAAACTACTAAATATGATTGACAGCGTGTACGAGAATGTAGAACCAAACAAAATGTTACACTTATGTCGCGTTTGTTCAACTCATACATACTCATTTTAGGGCACGAAATGGAACGGAACGCACCGGAACGCCGTCCGGTTCGTAAAATTATCGCTCCGTCTCGTGGAAAAAATATGTTGACCGACTGAGGTAGGTAGGTCATAGAATAGAAAATCTGATACACTTATTTTTATATAATACACATACGATTTGAGTATGTAAATATCTTCAGAAAATTTTTCGAGCGCACCGGTTCGTAAACTTTTCCATTTCGAGCGTTGACTCATTTGTTTCTAATAAATATTATTTTAAGTAAATTAAAACGCAACTTATCTTATAATTAATATAATAAACTACTATCGGCGGCGAGGACAGATTTTTTCTTGTGTGTCCAAAACTTGTATAGGACGATTGAAGATTTTTAACTAACTTTCCGACTAGCTAGACATTTGAAACTTTTAGAATATATCAGAACACGACTACAATACGTTCTTTTAATACTTTTAGCCATTTTTAAGCAGAATTGAATTCATTTTCAGTTAATTCTGTTTTGTATGGAAAGTTATTATTGTCGGTTGCTAAGGGGGTCCTAGGAACTAAATTATTAATATATACGTGCGATACTATGGAAATCAATATGATATGTCAAAATGACATTTCAATATTCTATAATATTATTTATTCAGTATTTCTATCAAGTACAATAAAAAGTTTTTTTTAATACATAGAATTGTCAAGTTTATATGATTCAACAGAAAATTTAAAAACGTTTTGTTCATGTATATCTCGATGCTGTCGCCGATACTTTGCAGCCATACGAGTGAATGAACTAAACTTTTATAATAGTTTTCTTTCTAGATATCCGTAGGTATATCTTACAATTTTATTAATACTTGTAAAAGTCACTTTCGCGTGAAGATAGTTATATGAAACATCTTTCAAATTAATATACCAACAAAACCTTTGAAATACGTGTAAGCCTATTTTTTTCCAAAATAACAGTACCTATATTATGTGTACGAATCTTTGCTTCTATACACCTTTCATAACGGATGGTCGCGAGCAACAAGTCACAGAATCATAATAATCATTAAATTCGAAGCAACTATTTCATACCTGCCTTACTTTATATGTATATTATTGTATTACTATTACATAATAGTAACAGAAACGTGCGGATGGGTTTATTGTCATTCAACTCTACACAATTACATACTATTATTTTACAGTAATAAAGAAATAGATAATATTATAACCAGGGAAATGGGAAATGAAGTACCAAACGGGTGTGGAGAAACAGGCAACCGATCTCAAGTGTAGAAGAATATGTGATAAACTTAAACACGTGTTAAGTGTACGCTTGTATTTCATTCTGATAACTGCTATCATCTTATGCACTGACGCTCATTCAACATTGATGTATTTTAAATTGCAACACATACTATAGCGCGATTATAATATGTGGTACATATTCGTATGACACTCACACATTCAAAACCCTGCGTCAAAATGTAGTGTATTGGGCTAAAGCCTATCGGAATTATATTTATTTGTCTGTTCTGTGATAACAACACTTTGAACTTAATTATATAAATGGCGATTGCTGGGTTTAATCAAATTGCTTCGGCTATCGATATATTCCTCTTACGTGAGAATATTTTTTTTTTCAACTCAATCAGTCGAATTTGCCTGTTATTAATATATTACTATATTTGTCACCATAATATTATATAATATTTTATAATTTTCACAATTATTTACAGTTTAAAAAAATCTAAATATCACGTCGTGAACTTATTTGTAATGTTTTTAATGTGTTAAAATAAATAAACAGAATTGAAAATTATCAAAAATTTATTTAAATGAAATTATTTTTAATAGTTTTACTAAATTTTATTAATATAAATATTAGAGAAATAAAAACGGTAATCGCACTTTTTACATTTACTATATCGTAATATTTGTATACTTATAAGTATATTTTTTTGATTGACTAAGACATTATTTCGTTGATATTAATTAAAATTAAACTATTGCAATATACCATGACTATCTAATTTTTTTAAATACTTCGTTAGACGGACTACGCCTTGCATAAAGGCATAATGTTCGTCCCCATTATACATTTGCATGAGTCTGATTGTAAGTATAATAACAAAATGACTGAAGCACGGCTTAAAAACTCTATCTTTGCACTCGAAAATAAAACATCCCAATGAATACAGTTTATAATATATAACAAAATCATTTTCGTGGGATTGCGGCTCATTTTACGAATAGTGTATCGCCGTCACTTAAGTTGTGATTATATTGAGGTGCATGTCGCGTACTGTCACGCTGTCACGGCGACAAATTTGGTCTATAGCTTCGTCATTTTGCAGAATATTTTGAACGAACATGATCTCTGTAAATTCAATGTTGGAGTAACCTAGTAACGAGTCTCTGTAAATTCAATAATATTTTCAATAGAACCCAACATGCAGACCATAGATAAAAGACAACATTCTTATAGAAAATATATAGTGCTAACCGCAAAAAACAAAAAACGTGATTTTGACATGATTTGAAAAAGTGTAGACATCTAGAAATAAGGCATCTAGAAATAAAATAAAGACATCTAGATAAAAAAAAACGTTCAAAACGTCATGCAGGTGTCGATACAGTGCGGTTCGACGTGAGGTGACCTCATTGTTGTTTTGGTGATTTCAGCAGATTTAGCTAACCTACAATGTTCGTTTAAAGGTTCAAAATGTGCTATGAGATTGAAGGATCATTCTGATAACATTTTAAACACCAAGAAAAACGACATTACACCCTTTCAGCTTACTGTGACGTCGCGTGATAGTACACGACATGCAGCATAATATATTTCACGCTTTACGCCCCAGCGTGAGCACTTAGCGGATAGAGGAAAAGAAAGCATTGGTTTACTAATTATATTTTTGTTATACAGTAATCATCATCAGCAATCATAATATTATGTGCTATGAATAATTTTAAATAAAGCAACGAATACCAAAGACCACCGCAGACGTAACAAAAATATTTAAACGCCTTTATAGTAATTTTAATAATTATCTCCATGAATAAGTATAACAATGCAGTGTACGAGATTATATTGTTTCAACTCGCTCACGACCGGTTTGATCTTTTAAGGGTTAAATATTATTATTTCAAATACAAATAGAACATCGTTGAATTGAGTCAATTAGGCGGGAAAACTTATGACTTAGTACTAAGTTTTTGAAATATACCTATATGCGTCCATATAAACTTTTAGACTTTACAACAATTAATAGTGATTACAGAAAATTTTATTGATTGATAGACACAGAAAAAAAAATTATTCTATTCCTTGATAGCATTATTAATTGACAGGGTAAACCAGATGGCAGTCCATTTTGACAACACTTTGTTATTTTTTTTACCATGTCCGATCATGAGAGTTGCTTCCAAGAGCAAAAAGCTTCCAAAGCATGGATGTTGAATTAACAGATTTTTGGTTTTACGAGAATTATATTATGTTAGTCACTTACTCCACCTACTAGGTCCAAACACACATTTAAAAACAACGTGTATTTTTTGCTAGACTCGGGATCCACGACATTATATTACTTGTTTTACACGGGATACCTACTAGGATGCCGGCTTATACTTTGTTTTGTGTCACATTTGAACCATATTATTATCCAGACTTATTAGTTTTTCAATAAAATCCTCTGATAAATCCATATCTACATATCAATCTCATTTACAGCTACAAGAAGATTTTAAAGGGGGTGTCGAAACAATTCAAACTAATGAGTTGATGTACACCGTCTACACCCGGCATATAATATATTATGCAGCCGCGATTTGTGTACGGCCGCCTTACATAACGCTATAAATGTGTCAGAACGGAAAAAAAAATAGTAAAAAGATTCATTATCTTTTCACTAAAAGTATTTCTCAGAAATTGAGTACATTGAAACATAATATTACCTACTAACATAACCTAACTACAAAAGAGCCCATAATATAAACACCAACAGATACACGTCTACACAAAAAAATAAACGATTTAAGTTGTGATCAAATTGAGATGCATGTCACGTCACTATCACGCAGTCACGGTCACAAATTTAGTCTATGGTTTCGTCATTTGCAGAATATTTTGAACGATCACCACCTCTCTAAATTCAATTATAGAGTGCCAAGTCTAATGTATTAGTATTTTGAATTATTATTAATTATTCATGCTAATTTCAATTAATTTTAAGAGTGTCTACGTTTGCGTACGTTAAAATTACTTGCAATACTATATCCAAAGATAATATTTTAAACAGAACCCAACCTGCACACCATAGATAATAGACAATATTCTTATTGAAGATACATAGTGCCAACCACTAAAAACAAAAAAAGTGATTTTGACATGATTCAAAAAACTATAGACGTCTATAAAATGATAAAAACGTTCAAAACGTCATGCAGGTGTCGATACAGTGCGGTTCAACGTGAGGTGACCTCATTGTAGTTTTCGTGATTTTGGCAGATTTTGCCAACTGTTATTTGTTTAAAGGTTCAAAATGTGCTACGGGATGTGACCATCCGTCTGATAATATTTTAAACACCAAGGAAAACGATATCACACACTTTTTTTCCGTTGCGGCAGCTTACTGTGACATCACGTGATAGTTCGCGACATGCACCATTTATTTCGCATATATTTTGCACTTAACACTATTATACTGTGGCATCACTGTCATATTCAATAATAATTGAAAAGGGAAGATATATCGATGACCCAGTATTAAACAGTAACAAATCAAAAAACGTAGTTTTGAGATAATCATGTTTTAATATTTTACACAAGATTTGATAAGTTTTAAAAGGATACATGTCAGAATTTATCTATTCTAAATTGAAACGTATGGTCAATCGCCAGTTTAAAATGGAAACAATTCGAAATGGATCTGTAAAAAACTGATTTTGTTTGAAAGTTTGTAAAATTTCGTATGGGTTTTTGGCTCTCAATGTATCTAAATTATTTTTTAGAATTCTTTCTGTACAAAACCGATAAGAGTTCATTTTTACGAGTTTTTTGATACAAATATCACGAAATGTCGAATTTTTTACTTGTTACCGTTTAATACTGGGTCAATATATCACAATATCGAATTGTGATGTTTTCTTGGTATGTTGGTGGTTAGAATTTATGGTTTTATTTTATTGTTTATCGTACGAGGCTTCAGTGTATCGGGTCTACAAGTCCTTAAACCCGCCACTGATCATTTATCTCTAGAATTTCACTGATATAACACATATTTTGATACAATCGAGATATAGGTATGTTAACTATCTCAAACATATTATAACAGGTGGAATTGAATGTTTGCGTACGGATCTGAACGTGTCATTGAATGTAAAGCGTTTTGGGCCATTGTATTTTGAGAACAGGCGCATGGGAGGCGCACGTATAGAAATTGTCCTAGCCGCACGAACAATCTGTCACATCGCAACTCGGGAAGACGGCGACGTGTAATACTGACTTTTAGAGTCGCACGTAAGCGAACATTTCTATTTGTCAGTCGCAAGTCAAAATATAAACATACGTCACGATATAACTAATTGGTTAAATTAATACATTGAAACAGATGGCTTTACTAATGATTCTATTATGTTATTAAATTTAGAGACCGGAAAACATGCTACAAATTTTCATCCATTTTTTTAATTTTTTTTTCCCGACCATGTCCGATCCTAATAAGATCATAGAGGTTTCCACAGAGTGGAGGTTTAAAAAAATGTTAGTTACTTTTCACGTGCATACCATAATATATTGTAGTTATATACATCATTTAGAAAATGTTCACTAATAAAAAAGACCCTAGAAAAAATTTTGACCGGGTAGGATTTGAATTCACAGCATTTATTTATATAAGAAAATAAAACATTATGGACATAACAAATCTAAATTCAAGACGTTCATAACATGAGATTTACATTATAACAAGATGTTACCCTCACAAGAGAGAAGAAGATAATATACCCACGGTGACCGCGTGGCTTACGCGCTGGACTATCACGCCGTGGGTCTCAGGTTCGAATCCTGGGTCTGGCAAGTACACATATTGTCTTTAATTTGTGTGTGAGTCAGGGTATGGACCTAATAGGTTGAGCAAGTGGCTGACATCCATTTCTCGTAAAAAACAAAATCTGTTAATACAACCCTCTACTCTGTGGAGGCCCATATGATCATATTAGGATCGGGCATGGTCAGAAAAAAATATAGTAATAATAATAAATATACATGAGTAGGTACAATATTATACAGAAAAATAAAATTTCGAATACAAAATACATAGCACGTTGATCGCACGTCGTCGAGCGCATCGACTAGTCTTGTACCACTCGCCAATGGTGATGGATAGCATTGACTGACCGGGTGAGTGCTCCCAGAAAACTATTGATCCGTTTATGACTCATGTGAATTACTTCTAATAACAACGCTATCTGAGGTGTTTTAAATTCTCAATTATTCAATTCAATGATATTATAGACTATTTACAATAGTTGACATTGGGAGTTTTGAGAGTGAGAATTTTTAATCATGGCGTTTAAACTTGCCATTTTATGTTTGTTATTATTCAATCCTAAATAGGATAGACATATTAGTTTAAGAATAGGGAGAATAAATTATGTGCGTTGAGTCCATTTTTTTCGCTAAATATTGAATACTTATATTATTATTTCATTAAACAAATAGGCTTTTTACGCTTCACCTGAGACTTTGCTTTATGACTTTTGTAATGTACCACGATACTCACCTGTACCGCGTTTTTAATACAATCACTACCCAGCAAATGATATCAAAATATAATTATCAAGGGTTTAAATTCTTTTATTAATACAATATATTAAGTAGACCGACTAAAAGGAGGATCAGGAAATGCATGAACTCTGACCGCTTTGAAGTTAGTCGCAGACCAATTTAAACATTCAAAGGGAAACGGAAACGTAATGGCAGACCACTAAGCGGAGTCACTCTACTCTGCTCCGTCACGATTTTTCCTCTAAACTCTATAATTCCATTACATGGACGGTTAACATTTTCATAATTCAAGGTATGAACCAAAATTCTTCAATCAAAGTGTACATTATACGTTATGCACAAACGCGCACACGTGGGGAGGGTTTAGTGACCGGACTCCGGACCCCCCCGCAGAAACGTAAACGTAAAATAAATGAAATATTACTTCTTTTTCCTCGTGACTGAGGATTGTGGTCCGCATGATTTTACTATGATAAGACTTGACTATGACGAAGATTTGACAATGATAAGACTGGACTTCTGTGCAACTTCTGAGTAGTATTCACATCTGTTACGTTTAAAGACCGTCATCTTAAATATAATTATCAGGTGATTTACCTTCAAGAATGTATTTAGACTAGATGGCGAGAAGATGATCGAGAACAATAAGCTTTCACGAAAGTTAAAACAGTAAAGTAGACGCGTTACAAAGAATTAAAAATAAAATAATGGAGGGCGCGAGGTGCGTGTCCCTTTTTACACATGTTGGTGGTATCATTTTAATTAGTTTATTAACGTCTTGTATATGATATCCGGCATGGGTCCATGGTGCTATGACCGTCTGCTGGCCTACACTTGTTTTTATAAAATTAGAACAATTCTATATGTATTGCATCACATTACATGGGTATTATTTATTAACCTCTATTAACTTGAAAAGTATGGTAGATATAGGTAACATACTCTGAAACTTGGGAGGCTGTATAACAGTACGATTGTAAATGAACTAACTAATAAGAAGAAAAATACGTGTTTTCGAATATCATTAAGTTTCATATTATTATCGGATGCCATTGGTTTACTAGGAATGTGCTATGGTAATTTACCCAAGAAATTCAAGGCTGGTTTACACATGATCCAATTTAAATTCAGACGGACGTCAGTCGCCTGTCGTTTACCCGCTTGGATCAAAATATAATGTACTAAAAAAACGCTTTTTTTCTGCGTTACTATGCCAGTTGCGTGCGATGGGATGGCTGTAGAATATATTTTGAGGGTTTCATACGGTTGAATTTGAATTGATAATGCAATGAATAGAAAGATTTTTTATTCTTGGGTCATTTTAGGACAATGCTTTGTGAAAATATTTTGTGACAAAGAATAGATTAAATATTATATCAAATGTATTCACATAGATTATAAGAATGGATATGTTCAATTAAATTGATTAGGATATCATTGATTCCTACTTAAATAAGGATGAATCTAGGAGGACGTTGTTTCATAAATCTTTAAAATATAATCAGCGCTCGAAATAAAAAAAAATAAGAACCGGAACGCTGTATAATTTTCTGAACAAATTAAAGTCTGCTCGACATTTAATTTAATGACAGTTTTTACCCTTCGGGCATTATATCTACTGAAGATTTGAGTTGGCAAAATGAATAAGCGTTTTTACGGTATCAATTGACAATTATTATTCTACTATCATCTTTTACTCATTTATCTCCCACCCATTTGCAGTGCATAGTCTGCTTAATCCTACAGACTAGTATAAAACCCTCATTAATTTGATTTAATATTATTAATTATTTTTTTTATAATTATTAATAAATAAATCCTTGCTTTTTCGTAAAAGGCGGCTGTTAGTAATTTTGAACAATCGCAGACACCCAGGCTTTGAGAAATTCACATAAATATATTGTGTCTTCGGGATCGAACCCAGAGCTCCCAGATGGAAGGTCAGCACCTTACGCGCTGAACCACAAGAGCCGCCTACTATTAATTATCACAAATAATAATTATAACGCACATTCGTGTATATTTATAGCAATCATTAATAATTATTATTGATAGAGCAGTGAGTCCATTCTATACTTATCGACCTCTAAAGCGATAAAGTGATAGATATTAACAAACTTAGGATAGGTTTGTATCAAAGTATTAGCACTTATTGGAACAATTACAATAAGTTGGTTCTAATTGTTGCAATAAGTGCTATATTTTAACAGTACCTCTCTTGCTGCTGTTAAAATGATACAAACCTACCCTAAGTTTGATAATATCTATCACTTTATCACTTTAGCAGTCGATAAGTATAGAATAGACCTGCTTTTTGGTTAGCATGCGTTGGTGTAATAGATTTTGTTTGCCCTACAAAAACCAAAGTTTGATCGCTCAAGGTCGAAATTGAACAGAAATATTGAATAAATGTTATTTTTTACCATCCACTCGACAAGTTTTGCTTTAAAACATCAATACAAAAATATGTAAGACATTTAAATGAATTTCAGTATTCTCTCACTAATTCACGTACCGTATGTATACAATTTTTCAAGAAAGACCATAGTCAAAAATTTTCACGAACCGTAGCTGGGCTCCGGTGCGTTCCTGTCCATTTCGAGCGCTGAAAGTATTTAATGCATTGTGTGTATGTCACTATTTTATTTATTAGTATAGTATACTTTTTTGTTAAGGCTAATATACTTCAGCTGGGGCACGGTCTAAAACGATCGTGACTGCGCGACGCGAAGATTGTGCAAACGACGCGTGCAGAACAAAACATAATTTGTCATAAAAATTCAACATGCGTCCATTTAGTGTTATGTTTATTGTTCTATTTGTAATAATAATAATATATTCTATGACATGTTTTCTTTTTCAAGTGTTCTTTTAAAGCATTTTTTTTACTTCTTCGTGGGTTCATTTATAATCCGTATATACTGGCAAATATTTATTTTCATGTTCCCACCAATATCACTCGTAACTCTACGGTCTTCAAGATACCTCGTCGCAGGACAGATGTTATGTTTCATGACGCTGTGTATCGTGCAATTAACTTATTTGATGGCATCATAAAGGTTGATTTATTTTTTATTAACTATAAATAATGTTTGTGGACGTGTTAAATAGGTTAAATTTATAATTGTATATATTATCAGGTTTCTTTAATATTTACATATTATACACATGCTGTCTTTTTTACTTTCTTGTTATTATTAGTTGTTATTTGTAATTAAGATATTTTTATAATTTTGTATTTATTTTGTATTATGGCGCATTGGCCAATCGCTGTTATGCTGTAATACTCTTTTTCTAAATAAATAAAATTAAAATAAAATAAGTAAATGGTTAACGTTGTTTAGTCATCTTTACACGATTTAAGAATTAATTTCCCCAACGCCATCACAAAACAAATTGACGTGTTCACAGCTCGACTTTCGCTCTCCGATTGGCAGCCAGTCCGAAATTTCGTCGCACCTACAGTTGAAAATTATTTGCCGTTTCACTGAAGTATGCTCTTAATATGTTTTTTAATATCATGCTGTGAACGTTTTAATGGTGGTCAACATCCATTATCAATATAATATTGCGCCCCATATCCTAATTAATTTATTACGCCACTGTCTTTAACTAAAAGTAATCCACGGGAGATTTTGATGCAATTTGGAGAGCAGGCCAGATGAATAGAGTATCACGATTTTGAACTTTATCCTTTTTATGTTGAGACATGTGTGTTTATAATACATATTTTTCAATGCTTCAATTTTTAAACGTCCAATTTAGGCTTAGTAACCAAATAAATGTGTTATATTATATTTGTTTATATTATATACGTGGCCTAGTACCTACCACGTTTTAGATTTGTTAAGAGCATACATAAGTGAAACGGCAATTAATTTTCAACAGTAGGTGGGGCGAAATTTCGCAATCGTTGCCAATCGGAGACCCACAGTCGAGGTGTGAGCACGTCAATTTTTTTTTGTGATGGCGTCAGAGGAAAATATTCTTAAATCGTGTAAAGATGACTAAAAAACGTTACGCATGTACTTTAAAAAGAAAACATGTCAATGAATATACTATTGTTATTACTAATATAACAATAAACATAACATTAAATGGACGCATGTTGAATTTTATGACAAATTATATTTCATCCGGCTCGCGTCATTGGCACAATCCGCGCATCGCCTAGTCACGATCTTTTTAGACCATGATTCAGCTGAAGTATACCCTTAATAAACATAGTCGGAAATAAATAATAATAATACATAAATCAGTGGCTAAGGGTGGCTTTTGAAACGAGGTAGGCTGTGCAGATCAGAACATACTTGTCAGGTATACTTACGGGAAATAAAAAGATAATACTATGTTACTACGGATAAATAGGTCCACACTAATGATAATGAGTAATGTAATGACACACTAATTCGATTAAATTTAAATAACTCAATGACGACATAAAACTGAGCGATGAGTTTAAATTATTTATTTTCTTAAACATTTATAAATACTTACATCTAAAATCATTAAGTAGATAAAATTATTTATAATTTTTAAAAACAATCTAAGTATATTTTATTTATATGTGATTGAATGCCATATAATTATCTAGTTAAAAGTTATTTTAATAATATATTATTATTTTAGGCTTAGCGCGTGGCTTCACCGAATACACTCTATTGATAGATAGTATTTAGCGGCCTTCCAGGACGCCGGAATCCGGTTGGCATGAAGAACAGGCAAGCCAAGTTCTCTTCTGGCATCCGCAGCACGTCATGACCGAGCAAGGTCCAAAGTCGCCTCTTCACTCTCAACATGATGAGATGCTGCTTACTTAGGTAGGTATATGCCTTCAAAGTTCAAATATAATATGTACATCAAATAATATCAAATCTTCCATAAATTAATATAATACACACCTCTAATAAGCATTCTACTTTATACACTAATTGTAAATTTCATATGAAATCTCTCTAAAGTTGGCGCTTATATAGGTACCTAGGTACTTTAACGTTTTCAAATGTTCCTACTCATTTAAACTTATTGTATATCTAAAGACTAGATATTATTTAAATAAGCCTTTTCCTCAAGGATGTTTTGTTTAATATTTTTGACTTAAGTCAAATTATGTCATCATAATATCATAAGAGGTTTTCCTAGAAATCGTAAAGCTTTTTAAATTGTACTATTGTTATTATAAGGAGACTCGTTTCTAGGAAACCACATATCTTCAGAAGAATAGCCATGACAAACGCTTTGTCGAAACTGAAGTTTGTAAGAGAAACATTATGAAGGCGATTTAAATATATCTAGAAGAAGGTATGATAGGTTTTCCCAGATTAAATATATTATGTATGCCTCCAAAACTCCGACAGCAAATGTAAGTGAATATCTGAGCACAGTCGATTTTAATTCAGAGATTGTTTAGTACCTATTCTAGTTTCTGTAGGACTCGCTTTTAGTTACCAACGAACGTGATTTTAAACCAATTAAAACTCGAAAACAAAATAATTTTATGAAAGTAAAAAAACAGGTACGACACAAACAATAGTTTTTTTTCAAATGTATACATGAAACAAACAAATACATTTTGATTACAAGTATGTTTAAAAATAGAATAGTGAAAAGTTATTGCAACCAGCAAAGTTTCCATATATAAATTATAATATAGTTAAGCCTAACAAGATAGAAAGTCGACGCCAAGAAAAATAGAGGAGGAGATCTATGCCTTCAATGGATCCCATCGCACATGAGCATTGAGGGAAATGAAAGGGCAGATGATCTGGCAAAGGAAGCCGGCCATTCAGGGGTACCACATCAGTGGATACCAGAAAACCTGGACTGGAATGAGGCTATATAAAAAATGTGCCATAGTATGTGGATAGATTTTCACCATAGGGCATCATTAGAAAAGGGGAAATGGAGTAAGTCAATTCTACCATCACCACGAGAGGTGCCCTGGTTTTTAGAGTCTTCTTTGACGAGGAATGAGCTTAAGTTAATACTGAGGCTAAGAACAGGGCACACCATGGGCAAAAGATTTGATGTCCTCATGGGAAGAAGCGAATCGCAGCTCTGCGATGAATGTCATGTTTTAGAGGACATTGTACATATAGCACTACAATGCCCCAAATATGAAATTCACAGAGTACAGCTGCGAATTGCAGATATCTATGAGAATGTCGACGAATTGAAGGGTGTCCTGGCGGTGGGTAAGACGGAAGAGCTAGGCAAAATTGTAAAGTTATTTAACAGAATAGGAGTGAGGACCTGATCGACGGATCCCCTTCTAGAAGAGAAGAGGCGATATGACAGCGAGTCGCAGTCAAAGCCTCGGTAAAATCACAAAAAAAAGATAGAAAGTAAAAACTATTCTATATTTTATTGGTTGTCAATTATATTTTATGTAGCATGGGCAAAGAGTGGAGGTAGGCTGTTAAGAACCGTCATAAAAAGTGCACAGTGAGCCTTGTCATTCATACGTATTTGTTTTCATTGAAAAAAAACTACAAATGGCAGATAATGTTAGTTAATTTTTAAAATTCAATTAAACCCTGCATAAACCAAGCCATAATAGATAAAAAATATGTAACGATCTTTAAAATATTTTAAATTATGCCATTAGCTGATATTATGAACTGGGCGTATCCACCTTTTAATGTAAACTGCATGGTTAAAGAAGAAACTGAGAGGACAGCTTGTTATTCCCTGTCCCAATAAATAAGCTTTCTTCATCTGTTTTATAGGTATTTAATACAAGAGAAAAATACAAGCAAGATGCATAATACGAAAGGCGAATGTTGTGAGTCGCGTGGAATACTGAAGTTACAAACGAATTCATCACCAGCGAACTCCACATTCTCCTTGACTTGACTCTTCTTAGGTTTTATAGTACACATAGAAAATAATGACCTTGATAAATACTCTGTATTTGGTCAAGTCAAATATCGGTGAAAACTTAAGGGGGTACATGCTCAGCATACGACGTAAACACGCGCGTTAACATGATCTTACTCCCTACTTCATTTATCGTTTGTCAATTTATGGCTACGGCCGTATGTTGTAGCTTAGCCACTGGGAAATGCCAATAGAAATGGCGTATTTTAAAAAAATACTACCTTATTCTTAGGTCAATAATTATTATAAAGCAAAAATTATTCGTAGAATGTTTATCACATTTGAATGATCAAAGACATAGCTTATCATCACTATCTTTAAAATTATCTTTAAATGTGTAAATCTTGCCCATTTTTTGAATAATATAATGCCTAATTCTTGTCAAATTTGGGATCACAGAGATTATCAATATAATTTTTATTGTAAATATTTCACTATAATAATGTCAACATAAATTTTACTAACAGTTTTATAAATGCTTTTAATTAATATAAAAAATCTTAACACTACTTCGCATGGACGTACTGAAATATGACTATATTCAAAAACATTAGAGCGAGAGGTTTAAAAGAATACTATTTTATGTAATAAAAATACTTTATGCAGTCATCAAATGTTTAAAATAAATATAAAGGATAATAAGGCTTCAAAATTATATAAATAAATTATCTACAACATTTAAGGAATGTCCAGGATCATGCTTTGAAAATGCAATAAAAGCTCCATTTTGACGTACGCTGAGCATGTGGGCCGTTAATAGATTGCTTTAAGTAAATATACCAAATCAAAAGTGACAGAAGGTTTCCACTGACACTGCGAGAGTCGGCTAAATGCTGAGAGAAGTTTTGTCGAGTCATGGAGAAGCCTGTCAAACAATCAAATCATCCGGGTCACGATTGTCATTCGTAAGGTCTCGTCGAAGAAAACGACTGTATTCTAGCCACATATAATTTAACTAGCAGGCAACATTTTTTGACCAATGAGTCTATAATTTCCATTGTGTGTATAAAAACACCCACAACTGCTTATCTTAAATCTCGATAGCTACTGTCGGATACACAAAAATATCAAATCACTAATAATACGATTACGCTAATAAATAATTAAAATATTATACTCCTTCAAGCCAAATTAAAAATTTTGATATAGTTCAGTGGTGGCGAACCTATGCCACGCGTGCCACCAGTAGCACGCGGGATGACTTTGCATGGCACGCGTTCGAAGAGAAAAGGCAGTGACGTCCCGTGGGGGTAGGCAGATTGAGCGTCGCTTGGGGGGCGGCAGATTCTCGAAGGGCGGCAAATCGAAAAGAATCATTCATTTGTAATGTATAGAAATAGCTACCTTAACTTAGTAATAACGAAAATATCTTTCCATTAAAAAATCCAACTCACTGGTTTTGTCGGGTTTGCGATATCTAGTTTACTTCCGTTGCCTTTCGACGTTCTTGGTGACAAGAAAGGACACGTGCAGATTTGCGAATAATTGTTAGTAATGTATCCATACAACACTTTTTATTAGATATTGGACTCATGAGAGGATGATAAAAATACTGTATAAAAAAGGAGGCGGCATTCTGGCGCTGCCTAGGGGCGGCATTTTATCTAGGGACGTCACTGAGAAAAGGTACGTATAATAATAATAAATGGATGACCGCATTGTATAAAAATTAGCAGGCAAATACTCTTCAAGAAGAAGCATTACTATTTTTTTTATTCAACAAATAATTCACAAGATTTAAGAATGTAACATTTTAATTATTACTACCTACTTTGATTTAAAATACAAAAGCCGATCACCAATAGTACCTCAATTTGGAAAGCGCTTCAGTGAGTACCATTAAAAGCCATAAGTGAAAAATGTGACACAATAATTAATGACTCCTTTAGTATAATAGTGGTCTATATGCGTGGGCACGATACCCGAGAGATGTAGGTTCGTTTCCTGCGGGGTCTTAATTTTTTCAAAAAGATTTTTTCTATTGGTTATATTATATTTTCTCAGAAGTGTTTTCAAAATTATGTATGTTCAATAAGCATTACGTTTAATATGAATATTAATTACATAGGTCGGTCCTTAGGCCCCGTTCAGGGTAGGCGCGTTCAGCGGAGCGTTGAGCGGCGCGCGCAACTCAAACGTATAACCTTGTGTGAAAATGTTCATAGACAATGTCTTTTTTTGGTTATACGTTAGAGTTGCGCGTGCCGCTCAACGCTCCGTCGAACGCGCCTACCCTGGACGGGGCCTTAGACTTTATGCTTCACATATAATATTGTCGCACTAACCTCATCAGGCAGCGGGGAATCCCGCACTGCGAACCTTTAATTCTGATCGATTTACAATACTTGAGATCACTGTAGCGAGAGAATGCCTCATTTGATCAGAGCAATTCTGACCAAGCTAATTAATACATTAACAAACAATTTCATTTCTGCCCACAAAAAATGAGTGCACCAAATAAGAAACAAAAACCTGGTGAAGCTAGTAGTAGTAGATGGTTCTGGCAGACAGTTTCAAAATTGGTGGACGGAATGTATGGCTTAATTGGAAAAAGTGATAAAGCTATATGTGTGCTATGTTCTGTGAGTGGTATCTAGAACATCATAATTTTTTTAATAGATTTTTTAAAAAGTATTTTTCCCCTCGCCACGTCCGATAGTTGTATAATAATATTACGGAAATTTTGACACACATACGTAAAAATGTTCGTAAACCCTGCTTTGCTTACAGAACCACCCCCATTACACACCCACATTGATTTTATAATATTGTACATTATTTGTATCTAAAATTAAAATATGCTACGTGGTAAATTTTTTGAATATTCATAACATCATATATTTTTGTATATCTTTCTCATTGTGTTTTTTATGGCTTAAAACAAAAGTATCATAAAATTTAAACCACATTCCACCAAAGCCTACGCATTTTTTGATTTCAATGCCTGTAGAGTGACTGGAGGACACTGCTAACTATGACCATTGCAGAATATTATAAATAAAATGTCTCTCACTAATCTCATATTGTTACTTTAATGGAGTTAGGGTTGGGAATATATAAGTCTTTTCTAACATTACAATACATACTTGTTAGAATAAAATACTTGAAATATTTATATTAGGAATGTTTTCGCGTTTTAAAAAAAATCCTATTTAAATCATAAGCATTTTTATAGACTCTACAATCGGTTAGTCAGTGTTACCAGACGTCCCGACTTTTGCGGGACGTCCTGCTTTTTAAGTAAAAATAGATTGTGCCGCGTAGAAAAGCTAAATTCACAATAATTAATCAACAAATATAAATAAGACGTTTAGGTTAAGAGCATACTTCATTGAAACGGCAAATAATTTTCAACTATAGGTGCGACGAAATTTTGGACTCGCTGGCAATCGGAGAGCGAACGTCGAGCCGTGAACACGTCAATTTGTTTCGACGGGGGTATTAATTCCTAAATCGTGTAAAGATGACTAAAAAACGTTACCCATTTACTTGAAAAAGAAAACATGTCAATGAATATATTATTATTGTTACTAATAGAACAATAAACAGAACGTTAAATGGACGCATGTTGGATTTATATGACAAATTATATTTCGTTCGGCACGCGTCATTTGCACAATCCGCGCATCACCTAGCCACGATATTTTTAGACCATGCCTCAACTGAGGTATAGCCTTAAGACAATTACTTGTTCAATTCAACAATGATATACTCATGTGCTGAATTTTACCAATACAATAAGCAGCAGAAAAAAACTTTTCAGAAAGAAATATCTTCGAGCATGGCCCCACATCCTGAGGCGGGCCCCTTCTACCTATCGCTAAGGGTAACGGCAGTGTGACGCACTATAGTAGAGTTTTCCAAATGGTGTACGCGGTAAAATGAAGTTGTATTTTCAGCGATTTTTTGTATTTTTAATTTGTAAATCCATTTGAATTATGGAGTTGTCGAGTATCGGCACACAGTCAAAAATTGCATCGTAAAACCAAATATTTTAAATTATTAATAACATTGACGTAAAATAGCTCCACAGGCGACTTTTTTTTTACTATTAGAGCAAATTTGTGATCTGTGTTTATCTCAGTTATCTGGTCGACTCGTGACGCCGGGACCTTCCTGAGCCCGGGCCCCCAGGCCAGAGCCCTGTCAGCTCCCCCCTTGTGGGGCCATGTCTTCGAGTGTCGGGAAGAAAATGTTGTTTAATATTATTATTTTGATAGTTAAAGATTTTTGTAGTTTGTGTTGTGTCATTTATGATTGATATTATAGAAATAATAAACTATTTGTTTCATAGGTTGTCCCGCTTTTTGCTCCTAAATCCATGAATGGTAAAAATCCCGATTTGGTCAAATAATTATTTGGCAACGCTAATGTTAGTCGTCTCATGAAAGGGTTTCTCAGCTGATCTTTTTACGATAAATAATTGATGTTGGCCAATTTTAAAATTAACAAGACAATTTTCTAGACCCGAGATTTGACGACTTGTAACCATTTGTCCAACCATTGCCTACTGAAGAAGAAAGTCGATATATTACACGACTGGTCCTACTTTTTGCCCTTCCCGTTGTCTGTCATTGCCTGCCATTGCCTATAGAGTGTTCATACTGACGCGTCTGTCGTGTTCACTTGTCGGAGTATTCTTAGTTTCAGATTTCTTTCAGATTACTTTAACGTATCTTGGAGACCTTGGAGTTCATCTGATTTAGTGGTTATGTAGTATTAATAATTGGAAGTGACGATCAAAGTAAGTAAACTTATTCTGTGTATAATAATATCATAATACACTAGGACGTTTGTCAATGTGACAGTCGATTCTAAACGACAATAACTAATAACTTATTTATACTCTTCAGTCATTATAGAATACCAAAATCTGCTTGCAAGTACGTTATCAATAAATAGTATGGCAGTGGACCACTCCTTGCTTGATCAAAAAGTTATGCTTAGGCTTTATTAATCTAAAGATGGCGGTGGTCCAATGCAAAAATTGAAAAATAAGCTTTGGAATTTGTCCTTCTAAGCGGACAAAACCGGTTTTGATCCTAATTTAATTATGTAAAATAAATCTTACTTATAATTTGATTTACCTTCATTAATAATACATTTAACTTTATCTTATGGTCTAAATTCATTAAGGGGGGACATGCTCAGCGTACGTCAAAATGGAGCTTTTATGCTATTTTCAAAGCATGATCCTGGACATTCCTTAAACGTTATAGATAATCTATTTACATAATTTTGAAGCCTCATTATCTTTTATATTTATTTTAAACATTTTATGTCTGCATAAAGTATTTTTATAACATAAAATAGTATTCTTTTAAACCTCTCGCTCTAATGTTTTAGAATATAGTCATATTTCAGTACGTCCATGTGAAATGGTTGTTAGATTTTTTATATTTATTAATTTTTAAAAGCATTTATAAAACCATTATTAAAATTTATGTCGACATTATTATAGTGAAATATTTACAATAAAAAATTATATTGATAATTTCTATGATCCCAAATTTGACAAGAATTAGGCATTTTATTATTCAAAAAATGGCCAAGATTAACACATTTGAAGATAATTCTAAAGATACTAATTGTAAGCTATGTCTTTGACCATTCAAATGTGATAAACATTATACGAATAATGTTTGCTTTATAATAATTATTGACCTACGAATAAGGTAGTATTTTTTTGAAATACGCCATTTCTATTGACATTTCCCAGTGGCTAAGCTACAACATACGGCCGTAGCCATAAATTGACAAACGATAAATGAATTAGGGAGTAAGATCATGGTAACTTCAATTATAGTTCTTAATCTTCTTCTTCTTAATGCCAAAAGAAATGTTATTCTTAGATCAATAATTATTATAAAGTAATCACTATTCGTAGGATGTTTATCACACTTGAATGGTCAAAGACATAGCTTATAATGAGTATCTTTAGAATTATCTTCAAATGTGTTAATCTTGCCCATTTTTTGAATAATAAAATGCCTAATTCTTGTAAAATTTGGGATCACAGAGATTATCAATATAATTTTTTATCGTAAATATTTCACTATAATAATGTCGATATAAATTATACTGATAGTTTTATAAATGCGTTTAAAAATTAATAAACGTAAAAAATCTTAACACCACTGCACATTTATGTACTGAAATATGACTATATTCTAAAACATTAGAGCGAGAGGTTTAAAAGAATACTATTTTATGTAATAAAAATACTTTATGCAGTCATAAAATGTTTAAAATAAATATAACGGATAATAAGGCTTCAAAATTATATAAATAGATTATCTACAACGTTTAAGGTATGTCCAGGATCATGCTTTGAAAATAGTCAAACATTTTCAACGTTATCGTAATCCTCAATTATCTGGTGATAAATCAAACGTATGCCCTCCGATATTAGGAGGTTGTGCTAACGACCTCACCTCGTAAAAACCATTGTTACGAAAAATACCTGAAACAGCCCCGGACTTGGACTGATTCACGAATGACATTTTTTATTGAAAAAATATAACGTACTACCTGAACTTAAATTATACATATGGAGTGTTCTATCTCTATCTATATAGACCCGAAGCACTTAAACTGCTACCTACTTGACGAGTTGAATAATTATTAATACAAGGCAGATATTACTGCTGGCTGGACTGCGCCACAGGAGATCTAAAAATGCTCGGTCAAAGCAACTGGTGTCGGTGCTGGTTCGTCCAGGATGGACGAAGTTTTTTAAGGAGGCCAAGACCCGCCAAGGGTTGTAGTGCCATAAATGATGATATCAAACATGTTAGTGATTTAGTGGTTATTTCATTATAACTTTATTAAATTTATTTGTTAAGTATATAAAATATTAATATTCAATTTATTTATTTATTTTAATTCCTTAAATTTGATTGTTATAACATTGTCTTATGAGCTGATTAAATGCATTTGTTTTAGTCGTGAATGTTTTTGTCTCTTTTTAAATTAATTAGGTATTATAAATATTTGTTTGTTTTATATTCTTTGCTAATTGAAGATATCCTTCCGAAGCGGACAAAACCGATCCAGTTAATATTGAATCATCATCATCATCAACCGGGCTCAATCCACTGCTGGATGAAGGCCTTCCCAAACTTTTTCCAGCTCTCTCGGTCCTGTATCGTTCGCTGCCACGTATTTCCGCCGAACTTTATCAGTTCGTCAATCCAGCGGCTTTTAAGGCGACCCTGTGGCCGTTTCGTGCCCCTTGGGTACCATTGGATGACGGCATTTGTCCAGCGGCCGTCCTTTCGGCGAGCAATGTGCCCCGCCCATCTCCACTTCAGCTGTTTGGCAACGTCTATTACATCGCGTACTCCTGTCTGCTTCCTAACCCATTCGTTTCTCTTACGATCGTTTCGCGTGATGCCCAACACACACCTCTCCATGCCTCGCTGTGCGACTCTTAGCCTTTGGACATCTCTCGTGTTGAGGGTCCACGTCTCGCAGCCATACGTGAGCACGGGCAGCACACATTGGTTGAACACCATACGCTTAAGACATAATGATAGGTCATTCTTGAAGATACTATTTAGACGTCCGAAAGAACTCCATCCCATCCATAATATTGAATAAAAATAGAATAATTAGTACTATAAAATTGTGTTTTATTAAAATTAATAACACAATGCATTTCCACCATGAATTGACAGTTAACACCATAAAATAAATCAATATAATATTGTTAAACTGGAATTTTCAACCATTGTATCAGTTAAAAATCTCTGATCTTATTGATACGTGACATTGATCAACACAATAAATTTTAAACACTATTGACTACAACATATCCACTTAGATTTTGACGTCATTTTATAAATTGTATCAATTACTTAGATGTATTTAATATCTTTCCAATGTTTAGTGATTCCCTGAAACTAAATTTCAATCAATAAAGTAAATTAATGTATTATCTTTACAATACAATTAGATGAAATTAGATTTTAATTATCGTGATATATGATCTTTAAAGTTGGTTGATAAGATAAAGATAATAAACAATTAATAGTTTTAGATTTAATAAATTGTATAGTCTCATAGTTCATTGCTCGTGCTATACAAGTATACAACTCACCCATTCATTCAATTCTCTGATACAATACATCATAATATAATATTAGTATAGTAACCAATTTGCATACACAGAACTCTAATGGCAGAATATACAAGAAATATTATGGGTGATATAACATAAAAGTAAATTATTGATCTCACGATTCCTAATGTATTGAAGAAATTTACGATCACTATTCATTTTAATAGCGTTGTAGAATTCAATTGAAATAGACGTTGAGCACATAAAAATGATGTTTTTATTCATATTTTTTTGTTATTAGAAAAACTAAAATAAATCATAATTGCTTTAGGTTATAATAGACTATAAATATAAATACTTACCTAATTGTGGAAATTCTCGTAATATTAAAAAAAATATATGGTAGGCATTGTCTGACTTTAAAGACAAATCTATAAAGCAAATAAACTTGACTTGCAAAAAAATGTTCTATGAGAAAACATTATCTTATTCTATCTAATATTGGGCAGTAGCGAAGGGTGGAGATAGGCTATTAAGATCCACCATAATTAGTGCACATTAAGGCTATACCTCAGCTGAGGCATGGTCTAAAAAGATCGTGACTAGGCGATGCGCGGATTGTGCAAATAACGCGAGCCGAACGAAATATAATTTGTCATAAAAATCCAACATGCGTCCATTTAATGTTATGTTTATTGTTATATTACTGATAATAATAGTATATTCATTGACATGTTTTCTTTTTCAAGTACTCATGCGGAACGTTTTTTAGTCATCTTTACACGATTTAAGAATATATTCCTCCGACGCAATCACAAAACAAATTGACGTGCTCACAGGTCAACAATCGCTCTCCGACTGGCAACGCGGCCGAAATTACGTCCCACATGACAATTGGGACAATTATTTGCAGTTTCACTTATGTACGCTCTTAAACTTTCTTAGTCATACGCATCTATTTGTTTTTATTGAATTAAGACTACAATTTTATTTACAGATGGTATTGGTTAGTTTTTAAAAATAAATTAAACCCTGCCTAAACCAAACCATAATAGTTTTGGAATATTTTAGGTGATACGACAAAATTGTGCACACTTTTTTACTCATACTTATTTGTTTTCGTTGGATTAAAAATACATAATAATTAAAAACCCACTTTAATGTATCATTTTAATATAAGGCTCTATAGAACCCAATCAATCCAATCATCCTAAAACCGGGCCTGTGGATGACAATAATATATTTAAAACGTTATTTATGAGAAGTTACAATACCCCGGTGTTTTGGATATAATATTTGTTTCCAATAAGTTGGTAACCAGGATCTTGCAATGTGTTAAGGCAAAGTCTTTGCCTTCCAGAGGCACCTAGCGGAAAAATACTAAGCTAAATAAAGAGAATTTCAAGTTTACCCATTTATATTTTTTATAAAAATCGATGTTTTTTAATATAAATATAACAAACATTAAAGCTATAAATTTGTCAAAATTCTCTTCATTACAATATAGAAAACTTAGTAAACTAAATTTTAATAATAAATATTATCATAAAATAATATATTGTAAAAAGAAGGAATCTTTTAACAAATTCATATTTTATGACATTTTTTTAAAATTGTAAGTTTATCTTTGAATTAAAATAAAAAATATTTTTCATTTTAATGTTTTCAGATACATATTTATTTATTAATTAATAAAACACAAACCAACCGCCCCGCACCACACTATGTCTTTTTCAATTCCATTCAATTCAATTTATTTATTTTACATATTGTAGACATTACAAATTATAAGTTTAAGACGTTCAAAACATGACATGAAACATTATTATAAAGAAGAAAGAAAAAGAAAAGTAATAAAAGCGATAAAAATGGAAATGATTAAAAGTGGAATAAGTACTACAAAAACAATGCGTTTTATTAAATTAAACAACAATAAAATGCAGTTTCACCATGAATTGACAGTTAAGAAAAAAAAAATTAACATATAAAAAGAAAACATAATATAAACATACTAACGCAGTGAAAATACAATTATACATCTATATTAGTTAAAAGGAGTACACCGAGTTTGCTAAGGAGACCCTATTTTAAGAATTTATAAAATAGCGTCCACCTAAACTCACCCTCACGCAAGTGGAATATATCAACACCCGAAGCAATTTGGTTGAACATAGTTATCGCCCTCCCAATTATTGGCATTACCAGTGGCAGGTTGGTTCTGCACCCTGGGAGAATAAACAACTGATGCTACCTATTTCTAAGAACACTGCCCAGAATGGCAGAAACTCATTTATACCTCGTATAAGTCGAAAAAAATTAAGTATTTTTTTCGACTAAATAAAAATCTCTTGATGAAAATCAAAAAAATGTCTTAAATTGTAAGCTTCGTATTTTCCCGCTAGGTGCCTCTGGTATGTAAAGACTTCACCTTAATAATTCGACCCTGCTCACAATCCAAAATAACTTTTAATTAAAATTAAACCATTGATTGCTGTGTTACCATAAAATCGTCTTGATAATGATGTCGTTTATTGCAAAGACTTTTTTTTAATAACCTAAGATCCCATGTTAAAATAATTAAAATATAGCGAATAATCAATCCTATTGTATTTGTTTTTTTTATTTCGTAAACGGTCCCGTGAGTATTTTTGTTAACGGAGAAAAAAAACGTTAATTAATATAAAAGAAAAAAAAACAGCGTTTCAACATTGTTTCAAGTAATTTGTATTGTCTGACACATCCATTACGATGTAAATTCAAACGATTTGAAGTGAAATTATTTCGTAAAATAGACATTTTGAATGATTTAGTATGAACGAAATTCGCACCGTAAAAATATGTAGCCAACTAACAAAACAATTCATGGTAACAAAAAAATGTTTTGTACTTCTTAAAATACGACGCAGTATCGTTAAATCTGTTTGAATCATAGAATCAGCATTAATTTAGAACAGTCATTCCCAACCTTTTTTGGCTCGCGGATAGTAGATTTATCTAGGGCTGACGTGGATTAATCGTCTACGTATTCTAATAATTGGCTTTGTTACACCGCTAGGATTTAGTTATAAATGATACACATAATAACATGTATTTGGTTAAATTATTATAAAACTTTTAAAGTGGATATTTAAATAATATAAGTTAATATAATAATATGTCATCTTGAGTATGCATTTGGAACATAAAAAAATATTGTTTAAAATCGTCACAATAATTATTTTAATTTAATAATAAATAAGAGGTATTTCATATAAAATCCTAATCAAGGATTATTGTTATAACTCAGTGGTGAGGGGTGGAGGTAGGCAGTTCACATTCGACATAAATAGTGCACACTAAACTTTATCAGTCATACTTATTTATTTTCATTTAACTAAGAATACAATAATTTGTAGATGGTGCTTGTTAGTTTTTAAAATTCAATTACGCCCTGCCTAAGCCAAACCATAATAGTTTATGTATGTTATGAGCGATCTGACTATAATGGTGCACAGTCACAGTCATACTTATTTGTTTTCGTTGAATTAAGAAGACATAATATTATTACAGATGCTGTTGATTAGTTTTTTTAATTCATTGGCCTAGACCAAACCATAATCGATAAAAAAATTCTCCTAACTATAAAATATATAAAATGACATATGTTTTAATGGCATAATTTTGGATATTTTATAGATAAATGATTTTTTTTGATGTTCTACGATCTACGATGGCTTGGATTGTGCAGGTTTTATTTGAATTTTAAAAACTAACAAACAATATCTACAGATAGTAGTCTTAGTTCAATGAAAAAAAAAATATGTCTGACTGACAAAATTTATTTTGCACTATTTATGTCGAATATTAACAGCCTACCTCGATCCCTCGCCACTGGAACCAACATAAATTTATTCGGAGGTATTTTAATAGAATTTTAAAAAATATTCATGAATTTTTATGAAATGTTATGATGAGGAGAAATATTAATAAAGAAAGAGAAATATTAAACCGAAAATGAAGCCTTTGAGATGATTAGTTACATCCATAATATTATTAGAGAATAAAAAACAACAATTTTTGGTGGCCGAGGTAAATATTTTGTAAATTACTTTTGAAACCATACGCATACAAACCATTGAACGATTGCAACGTAAACGTTTTATTAACTTTAAACATTGTATTCCATTTGAATCTATTATTTACAGTCATTTAATGTGTACCTACTAAACTTGTATTTTATAATTATACGATAATTTTAATGTATTTTCAGTTTTTCTTTTTTATTTTTAAATTAAAGATAATTTATAATACATGTTGTATATATTGGTTGGGCTAATTATGGTGGCCCTAATACAATATAAGTATCCTACTCACCTGACATCATTATCCTTGCCAAACCTACCGTGTGTTTGTAAATACTTATACACTGTAAAACATTAAGACGTCATTTGAGTCGCTTAGAATCATAACTCACATATTGCAATTTTGTCGTTTTTTAGTTAAATATGCCAAGTGATGCTAAATGAATTAATCTATATACCGAAAAATAGTTGAGTATTAAAAGTCAATTTAAACCATGTGAAAATCGTTGACAAAGTTCATTGTTGGTGTAAATATGTCGTATATTTCAAAGAATAGAGTTTTGTCACCAACGCCTTCCTAACCAATCGGGGAGCTCTATTTCTCATAGTATGCTGTATGTCTGCAACGTTAGGAGTATTAGGTATATATATTTTTAAAAAAAAGTTATTCGACTCTCTCACTCATTAATATTCCAGGGAGTTCAATACTGTTCTTCTAATTACAAAAAATAGTGCTCTGTTGGTTTTTAGCGATTATCTCAAAACTTGATTTTTGGAATATGTGAGTTATGATTCTAAGCGACTCATTTATGTGCACTGGTTTTGACCGTCAACTGCCAGGGCCCATTTTATCATTATTAAAGGTCAGTGCCTGGTATCTTTGATATAACCCCCCCAGTATCCGAATTATTCCGTTATATTACAGTCCACTGAAAAGCGCCGCCATATATCATATTTTAACTGACTGTATAAATTGTGTTTTCTGTTTAAGTATTTTACATTATTTATATTAATTTCCTTCTTAAGCGCCAGCTAGATGCTCATGCTTTACGACAAGATTACCTGCGCAAATCGGTTTGTATTGGGGAGCCCGTGTGTATGGACGGGAAAACTATACGCGAAAATCGAAAAGCGCTGCTAGTGTTCTGTATTTTTATACCGCGCAGGCAGTCGCTGCTGTCTAGCCGGCGCATTAGGCACATGCGGCGTTTATAAACAAATAATCACTTGAAAAACGTAAAATGTTATTAAATTTATTGTCAATTATATTTACTCTCCGCCACTGCATTCCATGGTCGTAGTCATTCGGGACAGTTTTTTTATGTTATGTTTATCATATAAAAATATTACTTGTCATTTAGATAAAACTCGCATTAAAATACGTCAGTTTTTAATAATAATTTGCGCTCTCGTACACTGTACCATAATATTAAAAATTATACATCAGCTATTTTTTTGTTGATGTTTATGTCACGTCAATTTTTAATTAGGCGAGGCACGCACTGGCGAGCATTAACCCACGGATAAAGTTTTCCGGGAAAACACATTTCGAAAAACCTGAGCCAATGATAGCCACGTTAAATAATGTTTATTACGTTTTTGACACGCGACGTTTGAATTTCGACAGTTTTTTTTTTAAACCATTTTAACATTCAAAACTATTGCTCACAAAGATAGTAACCATTTAAATGATTTGAATAACTGGGTAGTTAAGGTGTCAAAAGTTTACCAATTATTAAATATGAAACTAATAATTACATATTTATAAAATAATAATTTAACATGCAAAATTAATTTTGTTGAAATAAAATAGTCAATTATTTATAGCATATCACGTGCCATAACGAATATTTAATCTCTCGTTTACTATATAAGCATATACAAATAATACACTACTATAGGTGGTTTACAATAATATATTATCCTATTTTTGACATCCATAAAATATTTTATAGAAGAAGGAGAGCGACAATGATAATATTCGTGTTCACGAAAATGACAAGCTATGCTTTTGGCACTAATTATAATAAATATAATATAAATATAAAAAGCCTTTTTATTTCTTACAAACAAAAGTAAATGACAGTTAATTGACTATATCTAATGAATATATATATAACCTATGAATAATATATCTATTATGTACATATATCTATCTATGATTGTATTATCTACTTATTTTCTAGTTTATATAAAATTAATTATTATTATTTTTGTATAATACATAATATATATATTAAGATTTTTTATTTTGTATATATTACTATTAGATAATGTTTATAAATTAAACAATGATATGCAATTAGTTTGTTTGGTTTGTAAGAACCCCTCTTCGGGTGAAGACCTCCTCCAAAGAGTGCCACTGTACTGTTTTTGGCTATTTGTAGCCAATTTGGGCCCGCTGTCATTATGATGTCGTCTTCCCATCTCGCATGGGGTCTTCCTCCATAGCGTTTCCCTTTTGGGCCGTTCCATGAAGTAATTATTTTTGTCCATCTCTCATCTTGTAGTCGCGCTACATGACCCGCACATTTCCATTTAAGTCTTTGAGCATGGATTAGAGCGTCTGTGGCTTTTGAAATATTTCTTATTTTTATGTGTCTTATTTTTTGTCTTTTGTTGATATTTAGCACACTGCGTTCCATACCGCGTTGGCAGCTGGTGATTTTGTTCTTTACTATGTTAGAGTATCTACCATGCTTAACCTATGCCTATCAGACCTGGAGATACTTAAAGAATTATTTATAATAATAATCATTATTATTAATAAAATGACATCAAATATGACATCCTGAATAACATTGCTAATGTTTTTATAGTAATATTCAATAGAATATATTGTTTATAAAACATGTTTTAATGGTAAGTAAACAGTAGTATAAATTCAAAAAAATCCTATTAAATATGTAGGTAAAATGTTTTTCTTTATTAATTAACGTGGATTAAATATAATAATATCTGTCGTTATTTCATTTATCATTTTCCTCATTTATTATATTTTATCTGTTTGTATCATTTCAAAAAGAAAATTTAATATGATCATTACAAATAGCTTATGGTATCTATGTAATTAGAATTGTTCTAGGACAAAAAATCCTACCGTGGTTTCCAGAGACTCTTATAAAATAAAACAATACAAAGTTTTATCAGGCCCATTTTGGCCTACATTGGAAGTTAGATATCTTTGAAAGGAAGATATTGATAAGAGAATAATTCGTAGTCACACGGGAGGAAGACCATGCGTGGCGAGGAACGAATGAATATGCAATGTAAAATCATCCTCTCTTCGGCGTTTTCTCACACGTGTCTTTGTCAGATAGGTTACGTCAAAGAGATAGAAAATATCACATAAATGAATCAGAATAGAAGAGCAAAGTCGGGAGACTTAGTTCCCTGCTTAGACCCGTTTCACGCGGGACACCTGTGTGGCGCCACCGGTGTGTCGAGATGCCGCAATTAAATTTAAATAAACGTGACAACCGTGTGTCTCCGTCTGAACGCGCCCATTTAGGTATGTGTAAATTCAGCCGCTTGCATAATATAGGAGGCCTTTGTATTCGAATAAAGGGGCTTTTGTATTATGTTTATGAACGCCCCAGAGAGTCAACGCGTGTCGGGTACACTTTTCCGTCGGCCGCTACATTCTCAGGCTGCCGATACACTTTTTTTTATTACCGCAGCCAGTTTTATGTTCAAATTTATAACTCGAATTCATGCGTTGGCTCATTAGCTCTGGGACGTCTATAAACATAATACAAAGGCCCCTTTATTCAAATACAAAGGCTTCCTATATTATATCGAGCGTGACACGCTGTGGTTATTTAACTGTGTGATTATGGACACAGAGGCCCTGCGACTAAAGTAGTGGAGTGGTAAAACAGAAAGAAGTAGACCCAATACCTAATGTCTGAAAGCAAGTTATGACCCATATTCGATTGTAGTAGCGATGATGATGATAACGTTATATTATTATAGGTACATCAAATTTTGGCCATACAACAAAATTCGTAGAACAAAATATGTCAAACATATTTTTTTTTTTAATGTAAAAACGGTATTTAAAATAGTCAAATTCTAGTTTACAGAAATCGTACGATGTCATGAGCAAAGTTACTTTTCGTTACGTGGCTTATAAATAACCAAAATGCCCATTAAAGTCACAAGAACAGATCGTGTTAATGTGATTTCCCACTAACCTTAATGAATTAAACATTAATATCATTCCATTTATTTATATGGTCCACGCACTGAATGATTAATACAGCTATGTTAATTTTGACCATTTTCAAGTAATCTGATAAACCGGCCCCAAATAAATAATTCTAACATAGGCGCCGCCACTGATTGATTTTATGGCTTTCTCGATTTGATACTCCATTAATAGTAAAAAAAAAACTAAGCAAATAATTTATTATTGAAAGCTAATTTTACTTTGCTTAATAACATAAGTTTATATATTATAAATGTTTAAAATTAATGGCGTCAGCACATTGAGCAATACTAACGAATAAAACACATGAAATAAACACTCGATCTTTGATCTAAATCACTATCATTAATTCTTTAATTGCGACTTGAGAGATAAAAATTCTCAATATTAAAGTTGACATATTAGCGGAATATATCAAAGACAACATGCAGACGTTGATTTGGAGAAATCCTACTAGGCCGTTAAATCCAAAAATCCATTTTTTTTGTTAACCCTGCATAGTTTAAAAATCAAAGTAAAATGTTGAATTCTAGTTGAATAATTTCTAGAGTTCTGCCATGTTGTGTTTTATAGCAACATCTATCGACATAAAATAAAACTAACGATATCAGACGATAATTAAATACTCGTCAGTCGAACTTATCATATTACATTTTTTTTTTTTTTGTGATTTTACCGAGGCTTTGACTGCGACTCGCTGTCATATCGCCTCTTCTCTTCTAGAAGGGGATCCTTCGATCAGGTCCTCACTCCTATTCTGTTAAATGGCTTTATAATTATTTTGTCTAGCTCTTCCGTCTTTCTTTCTTTCTTCTTTAGACGCCAGTGTTTTATGCACCAGAATCGCTCTCCTCCGTATCCATCCCTTCTGTATTTTCGATACATCGTGTAATCATTGAATTTCAGATAGTCTAATTCAGACCTCAGCCAAGTCTCTGAGATTAATGCTATTGAAATTTTTTGTCTTATTAAGTAGAGTTCTATATCATCCTTTTTTTGCTTCATACTTCTGGCATTCCATTGTAAAATCCTAATTTGTTTTTTATTATCCATTTTGCTCCAGAACCTCCCCTAGAATTTCCTTTAAGTGTCCTTCTTTGAATTGTTTGCATACCCAGTCCACTGCTTTAATTATTAGTTGTTTAATGATCTGCTGCCAGTCTCCCCCTTTCAGCAAGACTTTCATAATTTCTCCCATCGCGTTAACCTCTGTCTTCCCCTTTGAATTTTTCTTATTTTTTGTAGGCTTTACGCTACTACCTGTAGATATTATTGTTGAGCCTGAAGCTTCTACCACCGCTTCTTCTTTCTTTTTGTTTTCCTTAGTTTTTTGAATTGTTTCGCTTTCATCTCTTCCTACGATTTTTTTTTGTTTTAATATGTCAGCATAGCTATTATTTAACATATTTTTTTTTGCTTCCTTGAAAGGTATGTTCATTTTTTTCATTGCTTCTTTGCAATTCTTTTCCTCTTGCCACTTTGGGCATTTTTGGCTGTTTGCCGCGTGGTTACCTTTGCAATTGATGCACGTAATTTCCTCATTTTTTTCGCAGGTTTTGTGGTTTTCACCACACTTAGGGCACGTTTCTACTGTACGTCCGCAATTGTTCGCGATATGCCCATATCGCCAGCATTTGTAGCATTGCATAACCCTGAATACATACGGTTCTACAGCAAAAGAGACTCCATATATGTAAATTGTTCTCGGCAATATTTTCTCCCCAAATTTAATACTGACTGACGAGGTCTTTGTCAGCTCTCCTGTATCACCTTTTCTTGTCAACCTCTTAAGGTTGATTACTTTTGCATCACTTTTGATTTCCATTTGCAGTTCTTGGAGGTCCATATCAATATCGACTTTTCTTATTACTCCATAAGAGCAGGAGTCATTCTCTTTGGTCACAAAACCGAGATCTTTGAGTTCTCCAGCTTGTTTCACTTTATCTGCTTCTTTTTCGTCTTTTACTTGGATGTACGTCTTTAAATTTTTATTGTAAATTTTCTGTACTTTAACTCCTGCCTTATGCAGCATCTGCGCTATTTTCAATTTTAATGGAATTTTACTTCCCGTCGCTATCATGACGATGTTTTGGTTTCCCTTTGGAGTGACCCCAGAGTCTCTTCTGGGTTTTTTTCCAGAGGTCACCGTTTGCCATTCTTCTTCTTTTTCTCCAACCACTTCCTCTTCATCATCGTTTCTTTTCTTCTTCGTTTTTTTGGTTTCATTCACTTCCATCGTGGTGTTTTCCATTTTATTGCTTTTGCCGTTCACGCGGTCTTGGAATTCGCGCAACAGTGTGAACAAAAAACAGTGTGGACAACCCCTCGCTTCACAGCGTTTGACGCACTCCCCGCACAAAGTGCACTATCCGTGCAACAATAAATATTTTTCACTTTTTCTCAAGCACTGGCACTGATTGTCAAAATCACATGGGACCACACATGTTGAGTTTATTGTCAAATTCATTTACAAACAATATTATTTTTGTTGTATCCCGTAGTTATAACCGTTCGCGAGTAACCAGGCGAATAGCGTCCCGAATACGCAAGCGAAGTTGTACAACCTCACTCCACCGCTGTTGGCTTCCGACTGCATATTACATTGTATTATATAATAATGATTGATTAGTCAATATCAAACCTTTCACTCAATCAGTTCACAATTAATCTCTCAATAACATCTTCGCTAGTGTTTGTCCGAAAATTATGTAATACTAAATTCACACAGTAATCAAATTAATATTACAAATCAAATTCAAATCAAATCAAATTTATTTATTTTACATATAATCAGCGTTCGAAATGGAAAAGTTTACGAACCGGAGCGCTCGACAGTTTTCTGAAGAACAATACATAGTTATCATAGTTATAAGAGATAGTTATCAAATTTTATGTGTATTTCATAAAAATAAGTGTGTTAGATTTTCTATTATATGGCCTCTAGCTCAGACGGTCAAATTATTTTTTCCACGAGACGGAGCGATAATTTTACCGATTTCACGAACAAGAACGGCGCTCCGGTCCATTTCGAGCCCTGCATATAATGAACATAACAAATTATAAATTCAAAGCGTTCACGACATCACATAAAATAAGTGTTAATAATTTTTAAAAATAAAAATACAGAGAAGTGTGAGTTAATAATACAATAATTAATAAAATAAGAAATAAAATAAGAAAAGAAATAAAATAAAATAACAAAATAAAAGTAGATGAAAGTACACAGAGTGAACTTTGATAGACCCTATATTAAAAACTTATAAAACAACGTCCACTTAAATTCACCCTCACGTAAGTAGAATATATCAATATCCGAAGCGATTTCATTAAACGTGGTTATTGCCCTCCCAATTGGCATTACTAATGGCAGGTTAGTTCTGCACCGTGGGAGAACAAACAACGGATGCCCTCGATTCCTAAGGTATTACATAACATTATTAATTACATAAATATATACATCCTCAAAATGTAATACAGTGTACAAGTGTATACAATAAACAATTCTGTCTCTCTTCATCAATTATGTATCCAAATAAAATGAAATTTAGTAGTTGGACATCATACTAAATTAAAATAACAAACAACTATGTACAAGTGCCTTTGAGATGTGGTGTTGGCGCCGAATGCTTCGCATTTCTTGGACGGAGCACAGGACGAACCAGTCAATCATCCAGGGACTGAAGATAAAGGAACGGCTCTCGACGATATGTCTGAGAAGAATTCTGCAGTTTTTTGGACATATTGTCAGGCGCGGACCGGACAACCTGGAGAGACTGGTAGTTTTGAGTAGCCTCCAGGGAAGGCGAAGCAGAGGAAGAGCGTCTGCGCGATAGAGCGACCAAGCGAAAGAGCTGACTGGGGGCACCATCCATTCTGCCCTGAGAGAAGCGGAAGATCGAGAAGGATGGAAAGTCTTGGTCGCTCAAAGGATGGCGAAATTTAAATGTGGTCACGATCCTCAGCCATGAGTGCACGACCAAGAAGAGATGTACAATTAATGATAATCCCGACGGAAAGTGATGAACAACTACAGTTAATAAACTATACTTTTACTACTTTCCAAACTGTTTAAGGTCTAACAGTGGAAATGAATGCCCCACTAAACCATGCACCATACCTGGTCTTAATCGGGTGTAACGTAGGGCAGGAGGATTCATACTCAACAATAGTAATAATTGAGACCAGGGCCGTCATATCGAAAGCAAAAGTATAAATCAATAAGCATCGATACATTTTTGACGACCCTACGTTTTGGTTAATGTATTAAAAAGTTTCTCGCGAATGCATAAACGCGAATTTCCAATATACGTAGAATTATGCCTAATTTATATCATTAATCTTGCTCAAGGTTGACACTTTCAGTATATTCCATGATCGTATCATAACTTTACGACAAACTTGAGTAACGCCGGGTACTTGCAGCTAAAATATAAATACATAATAATATATTATATGTATATTATGTAGCTAAATAATTATGTATACTAGATTCATTCTCACCAGCATCACTCTCGATGGAATGCCATATTGTGTTGCACGGCAACAAAAAAACAGAAATACCAACATCACGAATAAAAACAAATTAGTCAAAATATACACGAGTTGCCATGAAACTGTGGGGCATTGAGGCCCGCTGGATCATATCGGGGAGACCAGGTTGCAGAAGAAATTCGGATAATTACACAATTATTATTGGACGGATTATATTTTTTATTATAACAATTAATTATATTACGTCAAAATCTTGTCCGTGGTGAGGCGATAGTAAATATGGCAATATCCTGACGTTTGTTTTAAAATATTGTTAAACAAAATACATCGATAATATTATATTGGGTAGCTGTAATAAACAAAGCCGCCCTGGTACTTTGGAATAGGAGGAGGTGCGACAGAGTGTCAGTACCTATTAGCCAAGACAGTTGGCAAACGTTTTGAAGGTGCGGTTTATTATAAAATTAAAACACGGTATTTGGCAGCGCCTTCTTAGTTTATTAAGTCGTTTGACTTAAGGGGGGACATGCTCGTCGAAGGTCAAAATTGAGTTATTATTGTATTTTCAAACCATAATCCTGGACACTCCTTAAACGTTGTAGATAATCTATTTGTATAATTTTGAAGCCTTATTATCCTTTATAGTTATTTTAAACATTTGATGACTGCATAAATTATTTTTGTTACATAAAATAGTATTTTTTTAAGCCTTAAATTTATGGCTACGGCCGTATGTTGTAGCTTAACCACTAGGGAATGACAAAAGAAATGGCGTATTTCAAAAAAACACTACCTTATTCTTAGGTCAATAATTATTATAAAGCAATGATTATTCATAAGATGTTTATCACACTTGAATGATCAAAGACATAGCTTATAATAAGTATCTTTAGAATCATCTTCAAATGTGTTAATCTTGCCGATTTTTTGAATAATATAATTCATAATTATTCCTAATTCTTGTCAAATTTGGGATCACAGAGATTATCAATATAATTTTTTATCGTGAATATTTTACAAAAATTATCTCGTAATAAATTATACTAATGGTTTTATAAATGCGTTTAAAAATTAATAAATATAAAAAATTTTAACACCACTGCACAGTTATGTACCGAAATATGACTATATTCTAAAACATTAGAGCGAGAGGTTTAAAAGAATACTATTTTATGTAACAAAAATACTTTATGCAGTCATCAAATGTTTAAAATAACTATAAAGGATAATAAGGCTTCAAAATTATATAAATAGATTATCTACAACGTTTAAGGAGTGTCCAGGATCATGGTTTGAAAATACAATAAAAACTCAATTTTGACCTTCGACGAGCATGTCCCCCCTTAATGTCTGAAAAGTTCAGTCTCCTTTACGCTAAACACACAAAAGCTCCCAGCTACTTGAATGGTCAAGGATGGAGCATCATTTTTTTTGTTTTTAACCAATAGGATCCACCACAGAGAATAATATAGCATAATAATATGTGGTGATTCCGATAACAGGCTCAGACAAGAAACATTATCAATCGAATTATTAAATACAGTTATAAAGAATATATTGGAAAGATATGAAAAGTGGTAAATGAAGTAAAACACGTGTAAGTATTTATCAGAATAAAAATAGAAAAAATATTGAAAAACATAAATAAGTACCAATAAATATATAAAGAAAAGACAGTCAATATAGGAAAAGAAAAATACAATAGAAAAGCAGATAAAATTAGTTATAAATTGTGGAGAAACTTAGATTTAAAGAGGCAAGATAACAAAACATATCCACTCGATTACTGTGAAGATTCGTGGTTCTGCAGAGTCGAGCTACTGGACAATAGTAAAATAATTTGGTTTGAATCATCGTGATCATAATAAAGAGAAAAGGCACGTCGTCAGGTGTGCGCATTTTTGTAGGCAATACGTTATCGAAAATCATTATTGTAGACGACACGTTGAAAGATGTCACAAACTTCCAACATTTAAACTGGATAAGACTAAAATTGTCGGTGATGCTGAGGATTTAGCAAGTAGATATAAGTGACTTATAATTACAGTGATCATATTTAGGAAGAAGAAGCAACAGGTTTCAAAAAAAATCATTTAAAATATGATATTTGTATATATCCAAGTCTAAGGTCTTGGCCACATAAAACGCACTATATGGCTTTTAGTATATAGCAAAAAAAAAATATTAATATGCTGACAATTTAAAACCACAAAGTTTGATTTCTAATATTGATATTAAATTAATATTAATACAAATTATAAATAATTACAAGATAAAAAGAACTTTTTATATACCACGTTTTTAAATTGTCTGTTGAATCATATAAACTTGACAATTCTATGTATTAATAATAAATACAAGACCTAGCGAGACAGACTGGCGTCCACCAGCTGGCTCTGCTGGTAAATATAGAATACTGAAATGTCATTTTGACATTTCATATTGATTTCCATAGTAACGCACGTATATATTAATAATTTAGTTGCTAGGACCCACTTAGCAACCAATAATAGTGAGTAGTACATATTACTTTTAACGATTTTTTTCCAAAACATACAAAACAGAATCAACTGAAAATGAATTCAATTCTGCTTAAAGATGGCTAAAAGTATTAAAAGAATGCATTCCCGTCGTGTTCTGATATATTCTAAAAGTTTCAAATGTATAGCTAGTCGGGAAGTTAGTTAAAAATCTTGGACAAACAAGAAAAAATCTGTACGGGACAAACAAAAACAAAAACATGGTAAAATACTAACATATTAGATGCATTGTATCGAGTTTTTGCCACTGTATTGGGTACAGAAGATATTGTTTGATATTTTATTAATTCCGTTTGTAAATACTAAATTCAAAATGTTTGAGAAGCACTATAGACTAATATGACCATGAAACGCGCTTAGGCCCACAAAAAGTGGATCCGAAGACCTTGGCAAACTGATACGCACAGCCAGCAACTCGAAAACAAGGCCACCACACGAGAGCCGACGTAATATTGTGTTACATTCATACTATTTGACCCATTATAATGTTAATATTACAACTAAATTTTGTATAAATAAATTTATTATTATTACACTATGGTGAGAGACAAATTTATTCTTATTTAGAATTTTTATAAAGTTAATAACTGTAATATATTCGCAGCGTTCAGACTAGTATCAATATTTAATTAACCATGTTTTGAAGGGGACTTTTCTCGATTTTATGTATTTGTATAAATTACGTTTTCATGATTTGATAATGTTGATTATGGAATCCACAAGATAAGTGATGATGTGTGCAATGTTTTGTTTAAGTATATATATATTATAAATAAGTAAAATCTTAATGCACCAAAAATGACATGAATCGTTAATAATTAAAAAGCATTAAAAATCATATCGGATCGGTTAGTCTAAAATAATTTAATGCCATTAAAATATAAATGTTTATATTATTATGTATTACAAAACGCTATATAAACCATGAAATTCGAAGGGAAGACGATATTTTTACCACGTTTTTATTAGCTCCAATTCTTGTTTGTCCAGCACAATTTTTTTCTTGTTTGTCAAACAGTATAAAAAGGTACTATTTCGGAAAATTGTGAGTTTGGAAATGGTATTGGTTTTTCAATTTTGAATTAAATTCTAAACAACAAACTATGAGATAAAATAACAATTTTATTACAACGTTTTTATTAGGTCGTATTCTTGTTTGTCCGGTGGTTGTTTACCCAGTACAAATCTTGCAATCGATTTTTAATTAACTTCCCGACTAGCTAGGCATTTGAAACTTTTAGAATATATCAGAACACGACGACATTGCATTTTTTTAATACTTTTAGCCATCTTTAAGCAGAATTGAATTCATTTTCAGTTAATTCTGTTTTGTACGGAAAGTTATTTCAGAAAAATCCGTAAAAAGTTAAACACTATTATTGGTTACTAAGGGGGTCTAAGCAACTAAATTATTAATATATACGTGCGTTACTATGGAAATCAATACGAAATGTCAAAAAATGACATTTCAGTATTCTATATTTATTCAGTATTTCTATCAAGTACAAAAAAAAGTATTTATTAATACATAGAATTGTCAAGTTTATATGATTCAACAGAAAATTTAAAAACCTGGTATATAAAAAGTTCTTTTTATCTTGTAATTATTGTTTATATTTTTAAAAACTTACAGGCAATGACAGGTTTAGGGACTTTCGCATCCGAGGCAATGACTGATTTAGGACCGATGCGAAAAATAATAAAGATTACGTATTATAATATATTTTATAAATTTACGCACTTAATATATAAACATACAATTATGTGAGATAATTATTTGTTGTTTGCCTGATTTTAATGTTTATAATCGAAGACGTGGTTTTGATGTCGATTTGAAATAATTAATCCATGAAAATAGTATTTTGCAATAGTGTGTTTAACGAAAGACGGTCAATATAGCGATGTGTTATTTTTTCATTGAATAAAATGTAAGTATCGAACAATGAGTTCTATCTATATGCAATGACAATATTATGTTTTTATTAACGTACAAATTGCTAAGAGAACCTATCTACCTACTAATCTCAATAAAAACATAATATTATTATGTATTATTCAAATGTTCGCGTAATTTGTTCGAACACCGATAAAACAAGTGTATTCAGTGGATTTTAGATTAATTTAGTAAGAAAACATTAAAACTGTACGTGTTTTTTTTAATGTAAAGTAAAGTTTATTGAAATCATAGATTGCATATAAAATTACATGGTAATTAATATAATATTATAATATATACAATACCTAGGACATAACAATAGGCGGCTCTCGTGGTGCAGTGCGTAAGGCGCTTGCCTTCCACCCGAGAGTTCCTGGGTTCGATCCCGGTCAAGGACATACAATATTTATGTGTTTTTCTCAAAGCTTGGGTGTTCGTGATTGTTCAAAATTACTAACAACCACATTGTACGAAAAAGCAAAGACATGGTTATTAATAATTCTAAAAAAAAAATACTTAACAATAAAGGAGTAAAACAAAAATAGTGAAAGGTGTAAAATATAAGTATAAAATATATATTTAGAAAACTTTTGATATCCTAGGTTTTCCTTAGTATATAAAATATCTCCTCCAGTCCCTGAATACTTCAAGAACACCTAAAACAGCGACTGAATTATCAATTTGTATTTTCATGCTAATTCGCCATCTACTCAGTTGAACGGCACTCACCTCAGTAAAGCGACGACCGATCTCAGCCACTATCCACAGAGTCCAAATGTCTCGAAAACCAGGGGACAGAAAATATAATTTGGTGACAGACAGTCAGGGGCAGATCAAGTCAAGCGGAGGCCCTGAACGGTAAAAAATTCAGGGCCCCCATTTTCAAGTTAGGAAAAAAAAGTTTTATACGTAGAAACTCTCATTAATTTATTAACATAAAATATAACAAAGGTAATAGAAATAAAATAAAAAACCATGTTTTAAATAAATTTTCGTCTTGGTTTATTTCTTGTAAATTCGTAAATTATTTTGGCACTGTCAATTCGGTTTAAAATTTCTTGCTCTATATACAAAATGGCCATATTATTAAATCTTTCTTCTCCCATAGTTCTTCTCAAATATTTTTTACACGCTTTAAAACAGAAAACGATCATTCACCTGATGCATTAGATAAGGGGATTGTAAAAAAAAATCAATAATATTTCTACATTTAGGAATGTGCAAGACATTTCTTTGGCGGCTCGATAGATGTCTGGTGTGGTTTTAATAGTGTCCTTGTTTTCTTTAAGAAATATTAGGAAATGGTCAAATTCATCTTTAACAGTACCAACATCAATGTCCTCTTTGTAAATATCCATCAACTTTTTTATCGCGTTCTTTTTTTCTTCCAATATCTTCTATAACTATTTCATATTATGTTTGTGTTTATTGCGATAGTTCTGGCTTGGTCTTATCATATCATATGGATTTAGGTACTTTGAAATCCTCTCTAGTTGTAAATTCATGTCTGCGAGTTTGTCCATATTCATCATTAAGAGGACGTTCTACAGAATTGGCCTTGAGAATTGAAAATATGATTTTTTAACATGTGGTCCATAATATCTGGTCTACTAGTTAATATAAAAAGGTCGTGTGAAAGTTGTTTGTGTCAATAAATTTGCTCTATGACTGATCAGACTCATATTTCACATTTATTTCATCAGGGCTGTCGAAGACATAAATCATAAATATTTATAATTTTAAATTTTTATTTATAATATGTATTATTTAAGTTTTGTGCATCTAATGCCGGGTCCACACTGGCAACAAGTTAAGTTGCTGGCAACTTCGTTAGATTTTACGATAATTATGATGATTATCGTAAAATTTCTTAAGAAATTATGGTAAGTATCGTAAAATTTAATGAGGTTGCCAGTGTGGAAATGGCTTAATATCCACTGTGGTTCACGTAGTGGCATGGACCTGGGGTTAACTAATTCAGGAAGTCAACACCCATGATAGAATTTTTTCCAGTTTTGGTTGCATTATACCTATTCCAAAACTCTTCTTTAAAATTCGTTTCCGATTTTATAAATGGAAATTTCTCGGTGTACATAGTAAACAAACCTACGAATACTAAAAGACAAGAAGGAACATACTGATTCATCGCAGTAAAATCTGGCAATCAAATTCGCCATTTTGAAAAGCGACGATTTTGCGTAAACAAATATCACGTGGTCTGTACGTGTGCGGCAAACTTCGAATGTGTTTGTAATGTTGTGTATTTTATGTTTGTGTATCACGCATTGTCGGCCATATTTGCCGGCCTTTCTGATTGCCGTGATTTGTACACATCTTCCTTCCTGTCTTTTTTTATTCGTAGAAACAAACAGTATTTTTTATTAGTTACTAGCTGAAGTACCCGGCTTCGCACAGGGTCGCTTCGTGGTTATATTTATCTAATATATTTGAAAAATAATAAGAGGTAATTATTTTTTTATATTAAAATATCTGTGTAATACAATATGGCAATATGAAAATAATTCTAATAGGAGTAAAAACACTAAATTAAAATCGAATCCAAAATATGAAAACGTTATTAATGTTATTAATATGTAGTAAAAAAAAAAAACAAAATTGGATGGAACAAACAAACAACAAACTTTGTATTTTATATAATAATAATTTAGAAACCTTCGCAGGTGTGCGCACAACAACTGAAAAAAGTTTCATCGCAATCGGATGAATGGTATAGGAACGCATACGAATAGTAGAAGATGATTTTCTAATTCAGAAATCTTCGTGGGTATGCGCATGACAACTCACCAAAGTTTCATTGCAATCGGATTAATGGTATAGGAACGCATACGAATAGAAGAAGATGGTTGTACTAATTCAAAAACTTCGCGGGCGTGCGCACAACTGGTCAAATTTCATCACAATCGGATGAATGGCATAAGAACGCATACAAATAGAAGAAAAAGATGATTGTACTAATTCAGAAACCTTTGCGGGCAAGGGCACAACACTTGCAATCGGATGAATGGTATAGGAACGCATACGAATAGAAGAAGAAAATGGTTGTATCAATTCAGAAACCTTTGCGGGCGTAAACACAACACTTAATCAAATTTTCATTGCAATCGGATGGATGGTATAGGAACGGATACGAATAGAAGAAGATATAATAGAAGAAGATAGAATAGAAGAAGAAGATGGTTGTACTAATTCAGAAACCTTCGCGGGTGTTGGCACAATTACTGACGTAAATTTTATTGCAATCGGATGAATGGAATAGAAACGCATATGAATAGAAGAATATAGAATAGAAGAAGATAGTTGTACTAATTCAAAAACTATTGCGGGTGTTACCACAACAACTGACGAAGGTTTCATCGCTATCGGATGAATGGTATAGGGACCATACGAATAAAAGAAGATAGAATGAAGAAGAAGAAGAAGAAGATGGTTGTACTAATTCAGAAACCTTCGCGGGTGTTGGCACAATTACTGACGAAAATTTTATTGCAATCGGATGGATGGAATAGGAACGCATACGAATAGAAAAATATAGAATAGAAGAAGAAGATGGTTGTACTAATTCAGAAACCATTGCGGGTATTACCACAAAACTGACGAAGGTTTCATTGCAATCGGATAAATGGTATAGGGACCATACGAATAGAAAAATATAGAATAGAAGAAGAAGAAGAAGATGGTTGTACTAATTAAAAAACCATTGCGGGTGTTACCACAAAAACTGACGAAGGTTTCATTGCAATCGGATGAATGGTATAGGGACCATACGAATAAAAGAAGATAGAATGAATAAGAAGAAGAAGAAGAAGAAGATGGTTGTACTAATTCAGAAACCATTGCGGGTATTACCACAAAACTGACAAAGGTTTCATTGCAATCGGATGAATGGTATAGGGACCATACGAATAGAAAAATATAGAATAGAAGAAGAAGAAGATGGTTGTACTAATTAAAAAACCATTGCGGGTGTTACCACAAAAACTGACGAAGGTTTCATTGCAATCGGATGAATGGTATAGGGACCATACGAATAAAAGAAGATAGAATGAATAAGAAGAAGAAGAAGAAGAAGATGGTTGTACTATTTCAGAAACCTTTGCGGGTGTTAACACAACAACTGACGAAGGTTTCATCGCTATCGGATGAATGGTATAGGGACCATACGAATAAAAGAAGATAGAATGAAGAAGAAGAAGAAGAAGAAGAAGATGGTTGTACTAATTCAGAAACCTTCGCGGGTGTTGGCACAATTACTGACGAAAATTTTATTGCAATCGGATGGATGGAATAGGAACGCATACGAATAGAAAAATATAGAATAGAAGAAGAAGATGGTTGTACTAATTCAGAAACCATTGCGGGTATTACCACAAAACTGACAAAGGTTTCATTGCAATCGGATAAATGGTATAGGGACCATACGAATAGAAAAATATAGAATAGAAGAAGAAGAAGAAGATGGTTGTACTAATTAAAAAACCATTGCGGGTGTTACCACAAAAACTGACGAAGGTTTCATTGCAATCGGATGAATGGTATAGGGACCATACGAATAAAAGAAGATAGAATGAATAAGAAGAAGAAGAAGAAGAAGATGGTTGTACTAATTCAGAAACCATTGCGGGTATTACCACAAAACTGACAAAGGTTTCATTGCAATCGGATGAATGGTATAGGGACCATACGAATAGAAAAATATAGAATAGAAGAAGAAGAAGATGGTTGTACTAATTAAAAAACCATTGCGGGTGTTACCACAAAAACTGACGAAGGTTTCATTGCAATCGGATGAATGGTATAGGGACCATACGAATAAAAGAAGATAGAATGAATAAGAAGAAGAAGAAGAAGAAGATGGTTGTACTATTTCAGAAACCTTTGCGGGTGTTAACACAACAACTGACGAAGGTTTCATCGCTATCGGATGAATGGTATAGGGACCATACGAATAAAAGAAGATAGAATGAAGAAGAAGAAGAAGAAGATGGTTGTACTAATTCAGAAACCTTCGCGGGTGTTGGCACAATTACTGACGAAAATTTTATTGCAATCGGATGGATGGAATAGGAACGCATACGAATAGAAAAATATAGAATAGAAGAAGAAGATGGTTGTACTAATTCAGAAACCATTGCGGGTATTACCACAAAACTGACGAAGGTTTCATTGCAATCGGATGAATGGTATAGGGACCATACGAATAGAAAAATATAGAATAGAAGAAGAAGAAGAAGATGGTTGTACTAATTAAAAAACCATTGCGGGTGTTACCACAAAAACTGACGAAGGTTTCATTGCAATCGGATGAATAGTATAGGGACCATACGAATAAAAGAAGATAGAATGAATAAGAAGAAGAAGAAGAAGAAGAAGATGGTTGTACTATTTCAGAAACCTTTGCGGGTGTTAACACAACAACTGACGAAGGTTTCATCGCAATCGGATGAATGGTATAGGAACCATACGAATAAAAGAAGATATAATGAAGAAGAAGAAGAAGATGATGATTTTTCTAATTAAGAAACCTTCATGGGTGTGCATACAACCACTTACCAAAATTTCATTGCAATCGGATGAATGGTATAGGAACCATACGAATAAAAGAAAATAGAATGAAGAAGAAGAAGAAGATTATGATTTTTCTAATTCAGAAACCTTCATGGGTGTGCATACAACCACTTACCAAAATTTCATCGCAATCGGATGAATGGTATAGGAACGCATACAGGACAGACGCACAGACATACAGACAGACAGACATTCATTTTTATATATTAGTATAGCCTATACTCTTCGCGCAAGTGCAAGAAATAAGTTTACAAAGTTTTATCGCAATCGGATGAACGGTATGGCTGCGCATTCAATACGAACAAACAAACACACAAATATTAATTTTTATATATTAGATATGAAGTTGGCATTGAATTTGTTATAAAATAATACACAATTAAAAGATTTTGAAATAGAAAAAAACACATTTCCAAGCTTTCAGCCGTGCTCACTCATGCATGTCATTCGTCATTTAGATAAGTATATACACATTTTGATGTTATCTTTGCAAAGTGCGAATGTAATGTTTTCAAATAATTGATATGGATTAATTATACCATCGTATTATTTTCTCGAAATCATAAACATACTATAATAGTATTTGAGTATCAACCTATGTTCAATTTGAATTGGGTTATAATACTAATATACCCGTATATATATCAATAGTATGTTTGCTACAAAATCCACCCAAGTTATCAGTACGTACTTGACAGGTTTGATTAAAAAACTATGATGAAATTAACATTTTAAAAATATTAATGCTTAATATTATTTTGACATCCCTGTTTTCTGATCGGCTTCATCTCGCAGGTGTTCATAAAATAATAATAATGCTCCGCGCGGCAGACAATATCAGTAATAATAATATTGTTTCTTGAAATAAAATCTCCGATGATTAGTGATTTTTGCGAAAAGATCGATTTAAATTAACGTAGTTACGACGCCGAGGTCCTTTTCATACTGAATTATATTTGAATGTCGAGCTCTTCAGCGGCCCCTTAAAGGATAATCCTGATAAATCAGTTGCATCTTTTTCAACTTTTTCATATTCTTCTTAGAAATTATTGATGAAATTTTCTAATGACTTCAGTTGGATAGATCCTTTCAATAGTTCGCATTCCACTGTTTAGTAGCGATACCATAATAAAGTACACGATGAACTGCACCCAATCACAGAAATGATCAAAAAATTATCAAAATTCGTCTGTAAGACAATTCTTTAAAGACATTCCAAAATCTCGGGGGCCGACGCGGCCGCTTAGTCCGCTTACCGCTAGACCAGCCACTGCAGAAGGTCGTATTTTTTGGCCACGTTAGACTCAGTTTCTTCTTCTTATTGTGCCATCCCCTAGCGGAGGTCGGCCACCATCTAGGCGATCTTATCTTTGTCGTCTGCTACCCGGAACAGTTTGGTGGAGCTGCACTCGTACCAATCACGGAGGTTCTTAAGCCACGAAATGCGGCGCCGTCCTCTGCTACGCTTCCCAATGATCTTTCCTTGAATGACAAGTTGGGGAATGCTGTATTTTTGTCCTCTCATAATGTGGCCGAAGTATTGTGGTTTCCTGGTTAGTTTCCTGGACTCAGCTAAAAGTGCTAAAGAACCTGACGATTCGACTGATTTATTCAGGTTAGATGATTGCTTCTTGTGAGATGTGATGATCACAAACCCTACATGTCTCTTTCCTCTATGGAATCATCGTAATAAGATAATCAAGTAAGTAGATAGATATTGTGCAATAGCTCAACATTAACCAGTCACACATTTTTAATAGTTTACAAATGCATTATGATAACAATCTTCAAGTTAAAAATAAGCATATGATTTGTTGACCAAATCCAAATTATCACTGTAATAAACCGTACATAAATGTTATTAAGAATATATAGGTATAATAAATTTTAGTAAAATTGAATTGTTAGAAACATATGTTTTCAGACGAGTATTAAATCGTTTTATTTTATCTACCGGAGACGTTCACATTAGCAGAAGCTTGTGAGCTTTTTTTAAAAAGTAATATTAGTAACGGTTTTATTTGATCAGAGAATTAAAGTGGCAATATGCAAGATATTATGTAAGACTTCCAGATGGACTACACATGTGACATAGTAGGTATAGATGACAAGCAATTAAAATGTATCGGTAATAAGAACGGTATGTATTATTAGACAATCGTTTAGGCTTTATGATTTTCTGATAACTGTAGAAAACCGGGAATAATGGAGAGAATTAGTATTTTTTTACATGATGATATAGGAATATGTAACATAAGTCGGTCAAACACGCGCGTTAACATAATTTTACTCCCTACTTTAATTATAGTTTGTCAATTTATGGCTACGGCCGTACGTTGTAGCTTAACCACTTGGAAATGCCAAAAGAAATGGCGTATTTCAAAAAAACACTACCTTATTCTTAGGTCAATAATTATTATAAAGCAATCATAATTCGTAGGATGTTTATCCCACTTGAATGGTCAAAGACATAGCTTATAATGAGTATCTTTAGAATTATCTTCAAATGTGTTAATCTTGCCCATTTTTGAATAATAAAATGCGTAATTCTTGTCAAATTTGGGATCACACAGATTATCAATATAATTTTTTATCGTAAATATTTCACTACAATAATGTCGACATAAAATATACTGATGGATTTATAAATGCGTTTAAAAATTAATAAATGTAAAAAATCTTAACACCACTGCACAGTTATGTACCGAAATATGACTATATTCTAAAACATTAGAGCGAGAGGTTTAAAAGAATACTATTTAATGTAATAAAAATACTTTATGCAGTCATCAAATGTTTAAAATAACTATAAAAGATAATAAGGCTTCAAAATTATATAAATATATTATCTACAACGTTTAAGGAGTGTCCAGGATCATGGTTTGAAAATACAATAAAAACTCAATTTTGACCTACGACGAGCAGCTCAGTATCGCGAAATTCAAACCTACGGAATTCTGCCAATATTAATAAGTTGAAATTATTATCGTTTTTCTACTTTCATTTTCCCACATTCCGAATGAGAGAATTAAGATTTAACACGCACCAAATGTCAATTCGGTATTTAAGTATGAATTTTAATTACTTAATATCCATATCGTTTAATCAGAACTCCCTCAGACTACACTCCAAGCAGAATCATAAAGCCATATGGTCACTTAAGTCAGTTCGAGTCGCCAAGAGAAGCCGGCCATAGTTCTTTTCCATTACGAATAAATCTTTCCGTCAATGGAAACAAAAAAAAACATAAAAATAATTGACCAGATGAGTTGTGCGGCCTAAGAGATGTTTATTGTTTAATTGGATAATATTTATTTAATAAACAATTTAAAAAGAAGTTTAAATACAATATTATATAATTATATCAAATTAATTGTGATTATTTCTGAACAGTTAATTATCTTTTATTGATAATTCTCATCAATCGAATTAATTGAGTTTTACACAAACGTAATTTACTGTCTGTATTAAATTAATTTATACACAAATATGTGGAAACGTTTGGTTTGAAACTTAACGGTAAGTAATTATTATTGAAATGAAAATAAAATTGTTATATTATGTATAGTTAAAATAAAATCATTACTTATGTATATAATTAATAAGTTATAAAGTATTCTCTTTCTCCTAGGTTGTTCTGTCGTAACTATGGATTCCAATCGTAGCTATTTTCGATACCTATAAATCCCGGGATTGATAAACATAATCCTGAAACTTTCGGGATTGATTTTTTTTATCAATTTTTATGAAAAATGAAAATATAACAGAAAAATACTTTTAATAACAAATAACTACATTAGAAATAAACTGAGTTTGCATGAAGTTTGATTTATACCCATGTGTAAATTGCCGATTCATTTTATTTTTTCACATAAATTAATAAAAATGAGAAATATTGGAAAAATACAATGCTTCGCACTATTAATTAACGAAGTAACATACGTTCTCATACGTTTTACGCCAGTTTCATATTTGGCTGGCTAATTAGATTTATGAAGCGGAAAGGCCATAAGTACACCATGATTTGCTTTACTATTTTAAATCTCGTTAACCCATTCATTAAGTCTTTTCTATCAGAAACAGCAATCTCTTATTACACTCGCTATATTATTTTTATTACAATATTATTTACTCCATTAAACTTATGTATTTCCAAGATTGAACGTATACAATATTAACAATAAATGTCTTAAATAGTATAAAGTATACTAGATTATTTATTTTTGACATTTTCTCAATGTTATTTGTAAACATAAAAAAAATATATCAACAATGGAAAAAAATGCCAATTCCGGGATTGACAAATTGTAATCTCGAAATCCCGGGATCAGAATGTTGGCTCGGGATTGGATTTCCTAGTCATAACTGAGGTACTGAAATCAGTTATATTCTGTGCAACCAAGATTTTACACCCTTCTCGAACCTCTGCCTCTCTCAAGGCTAAGTAAAGGCTGCGCCCAGTAAGCTCCTTTCCTTTTAGGCGCTTTTCCTCTGCTTAGCGTTCCTTAGAGGCTACTCAAAACCAAGAGTCTTTCAGGGTTAACCAGTCCTCACCGAAAAAATATCCAAAAATAGCTCTGTTCAAGAAATACGAAACATTCAACGCCAATACCAAGTTTAGAAGCCGTGAATTGCCTTCAGATCCCTAGCTCTCCACTACTCCACGGCTCCACGACTCGGCACCATACAAACACTAATGTTTACATAAGTATCATTTTCATGACAATTGAAATTTACCAACCCTTACATTATAGTGGTATGTCGTGTCATCGATTTTTTTGCAATCTGTATACGCCTTCTTAAATCTGCTTCACATCCACTTTTTCCACTAATGGTCGATCCTAGATAATATACAAACTCGTAGTTGAATCTAAGTAATTAATACATTAATGAATTAGCTCCTTTGCTTCTGGGTCCCGAAATATATCACAGTAGCGAAGGGTGCAGGTAGGCTGTTAAGATCTACTATAAATAGTGCACATTAGACTTTGTTAGTCATACGTATTTGTTTTTATTGAACTAATACTACAATTTATAGATGGTGTTGGTTAGTTTTGAAAAATCAATTAAACCCTGCCTACGCCAAACCATAATAGTTTTGGTGTATTTTGGGCGATACGACAAAATTGTGCACACTTTTTCATTCATACTTATTTATTTTCGTTAAATTAAGAATACATATAACGATATAACACAAATTGTTGGGTCATTTTTTAAATTAATTAAGCCCTACCTAAACCAAAGTTGGTTATACCTATATAAAAATATTATTCTATCAATAAAATATTCAAAGTTATGTATGATTTAATTTCATAATTTTAGATATTTCATAGAGAGACGAGTGTTTTTTTACTATTATCTATTATGGCATGGCTTTCGCAGGGTTTAATTGATTTTTAAAAACTAACCGACACCATCTGTAAATTGTAGTCTCATTTCAATAAAAACAAATACGTATGACTGATAAACTTGAGAGTGCACTATGTATGGCGAATTTTAACAGCCTACCTCCACCATTCGCCACTGAATATCATATAATACCTAAATTGCATAGTATGCGTATTACGCTATACATTTCAGGCCTTCATTTAGTAGCGGATTGATCCAAGTAGTGATTGAATTAAATATTAAATTCATTATTAATTTTATCAGTAAGTATACTTATTATTATATTCTACTTGATTTATGAGCAAGATGCGGTTCATGTAAAAACAAATCAACAGTCAGTGATTCTTTATCCAATTAAGAATATCACGATATATTTTGACGGATCATTTCGTTATGAAGTATAAATAATGATATTCGTTTCGTATGCAATACTATAATAAATAGTTGTAAAATGCACGTTAGCTTTTTAAAACGTTTCTTTTATTTTTATTAAATACCTACTTGCCCTTAAATCTTCACTTTGATAGACAGAGAAACGGAATAAGCAACAGGTGGTTCGCGAGCTAATTCTGTGTTTGATAAAAAGCTTATTTGAAAGAAAGTAGGTATTGTATTTACTTGTAATTCGCAATCAAACTGTCAAAGTATCGAACAACTCTGAGAACTGAGGCCGTGCCAATCGCTCTCGTGTCAAGTTCAGTCGAATCGAATATCTCGAAGTAAACGTAAAGTGTATTCATTGCTTTTTCATTAAGTTCAACTTGAAACTAATCCGGATAAACTGCAGCCTTGAAATGGATTAAAACTTTTTTTGTTTTTTAATGCTGCTTCTGCAGTGTTTACATTGTTTAGAACCTTATAGACAGGTAGATACCTGCTACTATTTTTATTATCTACTTCAACATGACTGACAGTCGCTAAACTAGGAATTACAATAACGAATGAAAACATCAACAGGTACCGATATTTTAGTATTTTATAATATAGAATAATGGTTCATTAAAAATTTACCAAGAATTTTTTTTTACGTCACCCAATTTTTCCCCACTGCACTTAACTCTCCACACAAAATGAAAGAAAATTTCGTTCAGAAATTGATGTTGTGGAAGAGAGTTATTATTTTTTATTTTATTTGTCATGTCCGATCCTAATAAGATTATAATATAGGCCTCCACAGAGTGGAAGGTTTATTAACAGCTTTTTCTATGAGAAATGGATGTTAACCACTTGCTCAACCTATTAGGTCCATACTCTGACTCATACATTAAAAAACAATATGTTTACTTGCGAAATCCAGGATTAGAACCTGTGACCCACGACTTTTAAGCCGCGCGGCCATCATGGGTTTGTGTTGTTGTGGGTGGTGATTGTGGATGGATGGGTGGTTTGTTTATATCAAGAGTCAAAAAGTCCCAAGATAAAATAATATATATAGTAAATTTTCTGTTATTTCACTTTTGTCGGATGATACAGCTAATTTTAAATTTCTCTGCTTTTTTAATAACTAATATACCGGTAATATAGATTTTTAATACCGGTATTTCGGTTTCGATATCATACTGAGATCCTGGTTTTTAGAATACCGGTATTACGATCCTTAATTGGAAGCACCTCAAATCGTATCTACCCATTGAACAAAATCCGCAACTTGAATTAACAGTTCAGTGACAGAGTAATGTATTTTTACAACGTTTTTATTAGTTCGTATTCTTGTTTGTCCGGTGGTTGTTTGTCCAGTACAAATCTTGCAATCGATTTTTAACTAACTTCCCGACTAGCTAGACATTTGAAACTTTTAGAATATATCAGAACACGATGCCAATGCATTATTTTAATACTTTTAGATATCTTTAAGCAGAATTGATTTCATTTTCAGTTAATTCTGTTTTGTACGGAAAGTTATTTCAGAAAAATCTGTAAAAAGTAAAAGACTATTATTGGTTGCTAAGGGGGTTGTCCTAGCAACTAAATTATTAATATATACGTACGTTACTATAGAAATCATAATGACATTTCAATATTCTATATTTGTTTGTTTGTTTGTTTTTTATTTATTTCATATCAAGTACAATTTTGAGCATATTGAGCATAATAATACAACAGAAAAGTTAAAAACGTTGTATATAAAAAGTTCTATTAATCTTGTAATTATTAATAAATAATATTACATTGTATATTAATTATTGTCTTGTGTGTATTAGTATTGAATAAAAAATAATTAAAATTATCTCGGATAAATAAGTCTTAGCTGCGAGAAAAAAAATGACAGTAAGTACATTAAACTCTCAGAGTATCTTATAAACACAGTAATACTTTGGCAATGAATAAAAATATGCTTCACATAACAGAACAAAACATAGTCAAGACTCAAGAGCAACCAGTGTCGGATTAAGAACGATTGGCACCAAAATCGTCAAATTTACTGAACACACTATAGACTTTCGCAGTTGGTGGTTATTATATTTTGGTTTTGAACTACCAGCGTGTATTCTTCTTTTTTATTTTATTGAAATATTGACTTTGCTTGAGGTCTATTGAGAATGGCCTTCCACGGCGACAGCCCAAAAACCAAACGCAATTATTGGGTATTACTTATAGTTTACGCAAATCAATATTTTTATATACAATACTAAGTTTATTTAATATGGAGTAACTTATTTTATTTTACACATTTGTGTGTGTTTTAAAAAATACAAATCTAAGACTCTTTCTACTTAATATATGGACACGATCCAATATCACGTATTAGTTTTATTCAAACTTGCTGGAAATAAAAAAATCTACAATCTATAAAAATGTAGCTTTTATTTCATATAAAAACGAAGCTGATAATGATAAGTCATTTTACACTACAGTTTCATTTTTAACAAGTTTCACTCTTTTCCTAATATTTGTAATTATGTTTTTAATACTTTATAATTTTTTTAATGTATATTCTAGTATATTGACTAATCACTGTTGTGTCATTAAGTCAAAAACAGACCTACATATACCTACCGATGAACAATAAAGAACGATATATAAAAACTGTTCACAAATTGTTCAAACTGGATAAAAAAAAATCTTTAAACCTACTTACTGACAAACAGCTTTTACGACGTGAACATTTTAAAATTTAATTTAATTTGATAACAATATTTGCTGGTGTGTTAAATATGATTAGGTACAAAAAATGATAATAAACAGTTGTATAATAATATTTTGTAGTACAAGTCTGTCTACTTGAAGCCAGGCGGGAACAGTGGAAATTTTTATAGTCTATTGGCTAAATTCATGCATTCAAGAATGATAACCTAACGTAACTCAACCTAATAGGCGGCTCTCGTGGTACAGTGTATAAGGCGCAGGCCTTCAATCCAAGAGTTCTGGGTTCGATCCCGGTGAGGACACAATATTTATTTGTTTTTCTAAAAGCCTGGGTGTTTGTGATTGTTCAAAATTACTAACAGCCACCTTGTACAAAAAAGCAAGGACATGGTTATTAATAATTCTAAAAAAAAAAACCTAACCTAACAAATATTAATCCAGTATATCGACTATTTTCAAAATTTGTTTGCCGCTGGCTTCCATAAAACAGACAAGAACCTATTTTGTTTACAACAAGGTATGTATGTACTAGGCATATTTCTATATAATTACAAGATAAAAAGAACTTTTTATATACAACGTTTTTAAATTCTGTTGAACCATATAAACTTGACTTGACTAGCTTAAACGATCAAAAAAAAAATGTACTTGACATGTCATAATATTGATTTCCATAGTAACGCACGTATAATATATTAATAATTTTGTTACTAGGACCCCAGACCCCTAGCAACCAATAATGGTGTCGAAATAACTTTTCATACAAAACAGAATTAACTGAAAATGAATTCAATTCTATCTACTTAAAGGTGGCTAAAAGTATTTAAAAAATGCATTGGCATTGTGTTCTGATATATTCTAAAAGTTTCAAATGCCTAGCTAGTCAGGAAGTAAGTTAAAAATCGATTGCAAGATTTGTACCTGACAAAGAACGATATGAGCTAAGAAAAATGTTGTAATAAAAAGGGAGGTGTGTTTAATTTTATCCACCAAATTATTGGAACTCGAGGCCGACAATTCTTTAGCTCTCGTGAATCCGCTACTGTGCACAACAGTTTGTTATTGAAGGAGTTTTTTTTTCGCACATTTGTCATACTGACGCGTCGAGCGAACATCTTTGTTTGTTTGTAACTCTCTCGCGAGTTAGTGAGAAAATAGAAGCTATCACCTTTTACCCATTTATATGCGACCTCATAACAACGTTACGGTAAACATGCGAGAAAAAACGTGACGTGGTTAGTTGGTAATTAGAAAGGTTTTTTAATGTTTCTTAATTGACACAGTCATTAAAATTAACAGTTATAATGTTTACAATATTATATATCTTTACAACAAGAAAAAAAAATAATGCAATTATTCTAAATTCAACGACACTTAGTGCATAAAACTGACATGTCAATTATTATTTTACAACGTTTTTATTAGCTCGTATTCTTATTTTTCCGCTGGTTGTTTGTCCGGTACAAATCTTGCAATCGATTTTTAACTAACTTCCCGACTAGCTAGACATTTGAAACTCTTAGAATATATCAGAACACGATGCCAATGCATTCTTTTAATACTTTTAGCCATCTTTAAGTATAATTAAATTCATTTTCAGTTAATTCTGTTTGGTATGAAAAGTTATTTCGGAAGAAATCCGTAATCCAATCCACTATTATTGGTTGCTAAGTGGGTGGTCCTAGAAACTAAATTATTAATATATACGTGTGTTACTATGGAAATCAAAATGACATTTCAGTATTCTATATTTGTTTGTTTTTTATTTACTTCATATCAAGTACAAGTTTGAGCATATTGAGCATAATTATTCAACAAAATTTTAAAAACGTTGTACTTATATAAAAAGTTATTTTTATCTTGTAATTATTTTTATATATTATATTATCTTCATTGATGAAGTGATTAAATTCGATAGAAATGCATAGTATTGAAGAACTAGCAAAGGTCATCGTTCAGCAGTAGATCAATATTGCTAGCTGATTGATGATTAAGGTTATCAGCTGGGATCGATACACTAATAAAGGGATTATCAAAGTGTGCGCCGCGAAATGTTCCAACATATTATTTTGAGGAATTCATCAATTAATCGATACCAAGAATTAGTATATTATATTGTGAACAGTTTTATACATAAATAGATAACTCACAAAATTCCAATATCATTCAATGAATCAGAAGCTGATATTATCAGGTATGAAGATATTATATTGTGCCACCAGTAACATTTGAAATAATTAGAAGAAGTGAATTAAATACCTTTTAAAATATTTACTTTTCAATGCGAGAAACATATTACTATCACGTCACGTGAGCTCATGTGCTATAATAATCAGAATATTATTCAATAATAAAAACTAGCAACCTACAACTTACATTTGTGTTAATCATCTATCATCTTTAGCTCCCTTCCAAAACAAGTAAGTTTTCATAAAATAAAAATCATGCGTGAGGTGACCTTGGTGTGGTTCTAAGACATTTTGGCAGATTTTTCTAACTGACACTATTCGTTTTCGGCTCAAAATGTACTATGGGATGGGAGAATCTGTCATTTTAAATAGGTACCATGTAAAACACAACATTGCACAAATTTTCCTTCGTGACGCGAACTTACCGTGAGGTCATGCATGCCCACGTGACGTGATAGTAGTGTATTTCTAGCATTAGAGGATAATGGCATAATTATATTCTATAATATCTGCAATCTCGTATGAAAAAATGGCATAAAGAGTTAAATCAATCAAAGATCACGCGAACTTACCGTGAGGTCATGCATGCCCACGTGACGTGATAGTAGTGTATTTCTAGTATTAGAGGATAATGACATAATCATTTTCTATAATATCTGCAATCTCGTATGAAAAATGACATAAAGAGTTAAATCAATCAAAGCTCATCCTGTTGAACAAAAAACGATCCACAAAAAAAATGCAAAAATTATCATACCATATTATCACTCATCTATCACAAAGTTTTTCTATATTTTAAAACACCTAACAAATAAATCATCTGTGGGTTTGGGTGGAAACAAATATTTATCTGAAAACATCTTAATAAGAACTAGTCGACTTCAGTTTAAGGCGACGTGAATCTAAAAAGTTTGGTTACCCCTGCTCTAATGTATGACGACCTTCTCTGATACCTTCTGATCTTATTGGTGGTAAGTTTTTTACTATTGGTTATGGGACGATTCTGCGCCAACGATGGGCGACGGGACAACTGGGCGCCGCACATTTGAATGAAATGCGCAAAGGAATAAAATAGTATGTAGACACGTTATTACTTGAAATATTAAGTAGACAAGAAGGCTGAAACAAAAAAATAAGTTATTTTAATTATTATTATTTTGTCAGTAAAAAGTCAAATATCGCAATGGCTGCAAAGATCACAAACGAACAATGCGTGATAAAAGTAATAAAATAACCGTCTGGGAGAAAAACAAAAGCTTTCGTCGAAAAAAATACACTATTAAGTGAGAAATAAAAGAAATAATGTAAGTATAAGGAGTAGAGATCTCTCAGTACGCAATCATATTGTCAAGTTGTCTAACTTGAAAGGAAGATGGCGTGAGAATTGAGCGGGAAATAAAAGCGGAAATGATTCGAAACAATATGACCAATCAATTATTGCAAACTCTCCACTGAGGCGTAATAAGATTGTGACTTTTGATATTTTAATGTTGTTGTCAGTAATGAAAATATAGAATACAGTGTTGTATTTATACCAAAGCCTATTAAACGATATTATATTTATTTTGTAAGCTACTTTTCGAAACAATAAAAATGCTTATTCGGCCCCAAGTCTTCAATTTTTTTTATAGATGTAGTGAACATTACAAATTACAAATTCAAGACGTTCACAACCTGACATTACTAAAAACTGTTAAACACTATTAAAAAAATAGAAGCAGTATAAAAAATATAAAACTTCCAAAAACACAAAATTCAAAATTAAAAATTCCAAAATTATTATGTAAATAATAATATGAATTCTTAAGGGGGGACATGCTCAGCGTATGTCAAAATGGAGCTTTTATGCTATTTTGAAAGCATGATCCTGGACATTCCTTGAACGTTGTAGATAATCTATTCACATAATTTTGAAGCCTTATTATCCTTAATATTTGTTTTAAATATTTTATGACTGCATAAAGTATTTTTATTACATAAAATAGCATTCTTTTTAACCTCTCGCTCTAATATTTTAGAATATATTTTTTTATATTTATTAATTTTTAAAAGCATTTATAAAACCATTAGTAAAATTTATGTCGACATTATTATAGTGAAATATTTACAATAAAAAAATATATTGATAATCTCTGTTATCCCAAATTTGACAAGAATTAGGCATTTTATTATTCAAAAAATGGGCAAGATTTACACATTTACAGATACTGATTATAACCTATGTCTTTGACCATTGAAATGTGATAAACATTCTACGAATAATATTTGCTTTATAATAATTATTGACCTAAGAATAAGGTAGTATTATTTTGAAATACGCCATTTCTATTGGCATTTCTCAGTGGCTAAGCTATAATATATGGCCGTAGCCATAAATTGACAAACGATAAATGAAGTAGGGAGTAAGATCATGGTAACATGCGTGTTTTAAAAGGATAATAAGGCTTCAAAATTATGTAAATAGATTATCTACAACATTTAAAGAATTTCCAGGATCATGCTTTCAAAATAGCATAAAAGCTCCATTTTTGACCTACGCTGAGCATGTGGGCCCTTAAGTGTGACCATAATATTAATTCAAACTATAAATATTCTTTTCGTCTTATAGTATGGGTACTAAGGATCGTTTAAGTAAGATAAAAAAAATCTTTTCCGAAAAATCTAATATCACAGAAACTGCCAATCAAAGATTGTCAATCTGTCTCGGCAATCTGTCGATCACTTCGCAAAAGTTTTTTTTTTCATTAAACTAGATCTGAGAGGTTGACAAAATAATTGAATTCTTTTAAAATGACGTTATCAGAACTTTTAAACTTAGCAAATATTAATACCCAGTAGCTTCACGGTTATATTATTATAATATCTACCTTACTACCAGAGTTTAAATACTAAATCAATAACAAAAACTTTTCTAGAAATAAATTTCAAATTTGTAAACAGTAATTTAAAATAATATTATAACTATTTAGAAACATCTCGGAAAATATTATATAAGTACCCCAAAATATAGTGCCTTGAAAATAATGGAATAGGACACAAATTAATAATGTATAAATGTGAAAGGCAGTTGCCATAGTCCAAGACTTTGAATGTAGTTTTGATTTATAACTTAATGACAATCAGGACATTAAATGCAAGTAATATAAAGTCCTCTGAATGGATTTTTAAGTGGTACATGATTTAATGAGTAATGTTATAATGCAATATTATTAATATTATAAATAATATATTTTGTGTTTACGTTTTGTATACGTGTTTAAGTTTATTCCTTATGTTTCCATACTCGAGAATTTTACGTTTTAACAGTCACATCCATAATGTAGAGTATATGCTTCATAACTTTGCACTCCGGCTATAGGATGAAAATGATAAAAATATATTCTAAAAATATATTTTTTACATAATATATCATCTGTCTATTTATTGATTACTACATATTATATTCAGTCGAGTAAATACCATTTGATCTAATTTTATGCGAGGTAATCAGGCAAATGGGCATATCAGTATGGCAAAGAATGCAAAAAAGTGCAAAGCTATTAAACGAATATTCACACTACGAATTCGCACTACCCTTATTTTTGTGTATCCTGTAAAAAACTAGATTAATTAGATTATTATATTATGATGAAAAGAATGCTGTCCACTAAAAAGGGATTTTTACTTAATTTGTTCTATATAAATTATTGTCTAAACCAATTAACTAAAGATATCCAAGCTCTACTTCTAGTATATAAATTTATTTTGTAGTGAATTACAATGGTTAGAATTGTTGTACTTTTAATACCATTAAAAAAAAACATGTCGCAAATATTTAAACAAAAAATACTAAGTATAGCTTAAAAATATTTACATATTATATTCTTGATGTATTTACTTACAGTGACGTCCCTAAATAAAATGCCGCCTTAGGCAGCACCAAAAAGCCGCCTCATTTTTTATACAGTATTTTTATCATCCATTCATGAGTCCAAATCTAAAAAATGTATTGTATGCATACATTACTAATAAAATACCAGACTAATTATTCGCAAATCTGCACGTGTCGTTTCTGGTCACCAAGTACGTCAAAGGGCAACGGAAGTAAACTAGATATCGCAAACCCGATAAAACCAGTGAGCTGATTTTTTTAATGGAAAGATATTTTCGTTATTACAAAGTTTAGGTTGCTATTTCTATATATTCCAAATAATTCTCCTCGATTTGCCGCTCTTCGAGTAACTGCCGCCCCCAAGCAACGCTCAATCTGCCTACTCCCACGGGACGTCACTGTTTACTTACGTAGTATGCTGAAATAATTATTAAATATTAAGTAATCGAGTACATAAAACTGCCAAATTATAATGCTAGAAAATAGACTGACACTAAAAAAACTGAGTGAGATTAAAAACAAAATAAATCATTGATGCCCCCAGCGAATTACTAGGTATATTGATTATAAATTATTATAAGTCGTGTGAAAAATATATTTTGTGAAATATATAATATCACTGCCTACGTTTTTTAACGCAGAGCTTCCCAAACGGTATGCCATGATGTCCGTGAGCAATTAGGACGTATTATAACTGTAGGATAGTGTAACATAAACATTCTTTAAATTTTGGCGTCAAATGGCCTGTAAGGTACTTGCCTTTCACCCTGTTCGATTCCCTGGATATCACAACATATTTATAAAGTTTTGTCAAAGACTAGATTTTTGTGAATGTTTCACTTGTATCATTATTTAAACTACAGTACCTACCTACTGTTATTGGGCCGCATGTCCTGTTACTTATAAAATATACTTATTATATGTGTGTATAAAAAATGGTGACCTACATGTAAAATGTCCGGAAACAGATGACCGTATAGCATTTAGATCGCGTTGTTATTTATAATAACAATAATTATACAATCTGCGCAATTTAAATTATATTTTTTCTATATACCAAAAGCACAAGACGTATCACCCATCTAATTTATAATTATGTGTAAGGCGTAAAACCCACTTAACGCAGCAAGTGTGGCTCTCGCGCAAAATTTCACAAGTGGCGCGTAAATCAACGAAAATACAACGTAATCAAATACGCCAGCGCCCACTGGATTTGACGACGCATTATACGCGCCCGCCGCATGAATCATCGTTTTTTCGCGAATCACCGCTTCTCGGCGATACGAATGAAAGAAAATACAATGGAGTCCATTCATTGAACACAGCGAGCAAAATCACGCTCTGGACGGCGTCGTCGATCGACGAGCGAGAAGTCATTATTTAATAACAGAGATCTCATTGTTTAATTTTATTGCATGTCCTATATTTCGCTGGTTGAATAATGTCGTGGTAAATATTAATTACAAGCCCCGAAATAATATAATATTTTTATTGCTTTGTTATGAGAGACGCTGTTATAATAATTATTTTGTGCTGCTTGGGCCGCTTATTACATAGGTGAAGGGTAATGAGCGGCAAGAGACGTGTGATTATGGTTATGAATAAACGCTTCATACGCCAACTTCGCCCGCTCGACGCGTTCTATGGGCGCTATCGCTAAGTGTATGATTTAAAAAAAATGCATGAATTTATAGTCGTATGTTATGAAATTATGTGTGCTATTTGAAATGTCACCTGGAGCTTCGTAGATGGGAAAACAAACATCAGCGTACTCCACATTCAAGACTGACTATTCTCGATTTATATGCGCTGAATTATTCAATCTCATATTATAGTCTGCAGAGAGAATGACAACTTTGGAATTTTTTTAGTTTATGGTCAGGTCAAGAGAACGAGGAAGATTTGTCTCCAGATCAAGAAAGTTTTTCATGTGCTGCTGAATATTGATAGGGATTGAGCCAAGTCACGGAGAAGCCTGTTCAATCCGATATTGAAGAAAAAATAGATTTAAAATGATGAAGATGTTGGCTGAATAGGCTGGATTACACCAATGGTATTCAAACTGAGCGCCGCGACGCCCTAGAGCGGACCAATACCCAAGGCGCCACAAGCGGTTTGAAAAATACTTTTAGACAATTTTAAAACAATATGGCGAACCATGATCATAATAATAGATACCATTAATTTACCAGCTTGTGATATCCCATTAGTCTTTTTCTCACGATTTTGAAAAATACTTCTCTCACCTTAGCAGGTGGTTTCAAAAATACTTACAGGTTGATAATATAGTGAAGCTTATATTGATTCAAGATCTGAGAAAAATAACAGTGGTTACAATAGTAACATTCCGCAGACCATATGATTAAGAGGTCATGCTTTGCTTTGTAGTGGCGAATTAAGGAACATTATTTTGAACATACATGATTTTAAAAATACTTCTAAGAAAATATATTATAAACAATAGTAAATATATTTTTTGAAAAAGTAAGACACCCCGCAGAAATCGAACCTATATCTCTCGGGTTTCGCGCTCATGCACATATACCACTATGCTAAAGGCGCCATACTTAATTGCGACAAATTTTAATAAACGGCTTTTAATACTCGTCTCTTTGAAGCGCTCTCCAAATTGAGCTACTATTGGCGATCGGCTTTTGTATAATAAATCAAAGTAGGTATTGCATTAATTACTGACCGACGTCACAGATCACTCCAAGATTTTTTATTGTAACTTTCTTGAACTTGCCAATTATGAATGTTATTTTATTGCCTGCGGTGCTTACAACTTTCATTTATATATATCAGAGACTAGAATAATCATTTTTAAGCACTCTTTACAAGACACTTGTAAAGCCAGTGCTCACCTACCTATCGGAAACCTGGACATTAAATCTGCGAAATGAACGAGCCCTGAACATTTTTGAAAGAAAAATTCTCCGCCGTATATATGGACCGATCAGGGACGGCAGCAATTGGAGGAGAAGATATAATGCTGAGCTCTACTGGCTGTATGAAGATTGCAGCGCAGTTCAATCAATTAAGATTGGGAGACTGCGATGGCTAGGTCATGTGCACCGTATGAATGACAATGAACCGGCAAAGAGAGTGATGTCCGGCAATCCAATCGGGCGTAGAAGAAGAGGCAGGCCAAAGATTCGCTGGTTGGATGGAGCTGCCAATGACTGCCTTGTTCTAGGGGTACCAAATTGGAAAGCGGCCACACTTGATAGGGACAGGTGGAGCAGGCCAAGACCCACACCAGGTTGTCGCGCCCCTGATAATGATGAGAATAATCATTTTGAATCTATTTTGGGGTGGCACTTTGCCTAGTTATTATCACTGGATGACTGTGCATAGTTCCCACTATTATTTTAGAAAATATTTTGACACGAAAGGTAATATAAATGATTGGGTCATATAATATTAAAAAAGTTTGAAATTCACTTGAATACGCAGTTCCACGGTCCATTTTAAAATAAATTAAATTTACCAAACGTTGTTAAATAAAATACCTTTAGGTTGATATAGGTATCGTAAAAATAATAATGCCGACTCTCACTATCGCCTTAAACATGTTTTCGAAATGATAAAATACTTTCATGCCCTATTCGGTTATCTAAACTTTGTATTAAAACATTTTTACGATTATTTTATTTCTATCACTGCACTATTTTACATATCATTATTACGGATATAAAAATAATATGCTTCCAACAATTCAACGCCGGATTTATGTTAATTATTATTTTAATTAAAAGAACCGTGATATCATATCGCAAGAATTAACAAATCATTTTTATGAAATAATACATATTATGTTATTGTATAAAACCCAAACTATGATAGAGTGCAGTGCCAAAGGATGAATTTTGGAAAGAGTTAGTCTATGAAGATCAGAGAAAAAGAGAACACTTGTCAGGTATAATACTTACGGGAGAGAAATCATGTTATTACACTGATGAATATACACACTATTGACGACGACACAATAAATCGATAAAATTGTAATAGCTCACTGACGACGAGTTTAAATATATTTTCTTAAAACTTAATCATTACATAAAATCTATACTTATATATTGTGATTGAATGCCATAGTATTTTTTTCTTTAAATTATCCTATTATTTTGGACAAAGCTGCAGTCATAGACAATAATATTTGCGTAAAGGTTTTAGGCTTCGCATTTCATACTATTCGGCCCTACCGTATTGCATACAATTCGGTAGACGGGGCTGAGGTCACGTGACCTGGAAGACATACAAATAAATCTGAATTCCGAACAATATAATCATATAAATACCATAGTTGAAGACAGATGGCGTTGTCGCATATTTATTACCTTTGATACGAATTCTAAATTTAGTACCTACTTGAAATTTCTGACGTCAGATGAGTCTACTAATATTTTAACTTTATAATGTCATTAATCTATTATTCTTACACGGTAGGCTTTAAATAATCCTCTAGTATAGAGCATTCGCCACCGATAGAGTGAAATAATAATTGCTTCTGAAGTCGGGGGTCACGGGTTCGAAATCTGCTTCTAGCGAAATTTACATCTCATTATTTTAATGTGCATTTAAAGCTAGCGCATGGGTACTGACATAGTATCGACAATTTCTCGTAAAAAAATAAGACGACCACGTCACACATGTGCATGAATAAGCACCGATAAAATCGCCCCATGTTTAATGGTCCAGAAGGGCTTTGAGGCTTGATAACCTACAGATAGACTTTTGAGCACTGGATGTGATCGACTGAAGGACCGGAGTTGTAGTGCTCAGTAAGGAAGAACAAAAGTACTTATACCTATCATCAACAACAAAAAAACTGTAAAGATACAAATATTTTGACTGAGCGCCAACTGTTACTCTCCAAGCTCTTTATTGTAGTACTATGTATTTTAATACATCAATTTGATTATTTTAACAATTTGAGAACAGCTAAATGGGAACGTAAAACGATAATTATCAGGTGGTAAATTGTTATAAAATTAATATGGTAAAAATGTCATTATGGTTTAAATTAAATGAGGCGTCTAATTACAAAAAGCGACAAGTCCACAGTTCAATATTTTCGGGAAACAACGTTTTTGTGTTTCAAGCTTCAATTATTTATTTTAACGTGCGATTATTTTTTTCGTTGTATTCTATGTTGAAATTAGAAGCAAATGGCCATTTGTTTCAGCCGATAAACTCTTAAATGTAATAAATATATTCAAAATTAAATTGGACGTAGCGCTACTTGTACCTCACTTTTTAATTTATTCCGCATAATTGTTCCACTGTCATGAGTTTACCAGATGCTAAAACATGGGAGACGCCGTTTTCAATATTGAACGATCCCTTATTGGTTGACTTAAACACGCGCGAAATCAACCAAGCTTTAAATAATATGAAATACGGACTTGGCGCTTTTTGTAATAAATCGAGACTTAAAATATTTTTTTTCGTAGGGTTATGTCGCGTTTTGGAATTTATAGATCAATACATATTGTGTAAAATTATACAAAGAATACGTGCGTATTTTTTTCTCGATTTTGACCAAATGTGGACTTATCGCTTTTTGGAATTAGACGCCTCAAATAATACTCAAATATTATTATTAATAAGTAATAAATACGTACAATGTAATAAGGAAGGAATAGAAAACGTGTTGCGATTCTTTTTATTCGTGTGTTATGCGGATTAAGAGTAAATATATTAATTTATTTAATATAATACACTAAATATTAATACATTATAGCTAAATTGTAAGTAAGTAGCGCTAGTTTTCTCTTCCTACTCGTATGGCAAAGGATAAAAAAATCAATGGTGATCTATTGCACGGTTAAAACCACGCACTACCAACCCACATTGTTGTAAATCTATTGTGGTTATTGCCTACTAACTCAATATGGATTTGTTACATTTATATTGCTTTGTAAACAATCAGAAACGTACAATAATCTAAAGTTGGATAATGAATCTTTTTGATGTGATTCATAGCTCTCAAAATATTTGATAAAAGGGTATTTGGCGTTTGATCTTTTTTGGTTCATTCAATCAATCGTAATTCGGCTAGGTTTACATTATATGATTATGGTATACTATACATAAACAAAACCACAGACACAAAGTCAATAATAGTTCATATGTTTACTGGGAAAGAGCCTCACTCCATGTTAATTATTTTTCACCAGTGGTGTATATTCCTTAATATATACATTATTGTTTATTATGTCGAGCCTACCTTATAAAAATGCATGTTACATTATATTACACCAGTGGCAGACGAACAGATGCATCGATTCGTAATAATAAAGTAATATTTATCGCAAAATACTTACATACAAATGCGCTGTGTCGTATATTTACTATTAATACGCATGCGTTCAAAGACTGTAATAACCAGTAGGTAATTAAGTAAATTTATCATGTTTTTGTATAGAATATCGTGAAATCAATCGGAAAATTGTAATAAAATTGAAAACTTTTAATTATCAGCCATGAAGCAAATAGTTAAATCATATTGAAATGCTTTAAAAATAAAATTGTAATTTTATCTCATAGTTTTTTGTTTAGAATTTAATTCAAAATTTAAAAACCAACACCATTTATAAACTCACAATTTTCCAAAATAGTAAGTACCTTTTTATACTGTTTAATGTCTAGAACAATAAAAGCAATGGTAATATTGTTCCAATTATTGTCAGTGACGACAGAACAGTAAGAATGCGCTGGTTATTAAGAGAAAAATCTTGCAATAAATCTATGACCCATCTCAGGTCAATCGAGGTACAGCATATAAATAAAAATATGAATTATATTTATTTTACACAAATATCGGTATAAAGGAGTATCTCTTAAAAATGGAAGACTTTCAAGATTGGAATTTTGGGATTGGGAATCCAATCCCGAGCCAAAATTCTGATCCTGGGATTTCGGGATTACACTTTGACAATGCCGGGATCCCGGAACTGGTCCCGGGATTGGCATTTTTTCTATTGTTAATATAAAAATTATATATTTACAAATAACATTAATAAAATCGGTCAAAAATAAATCTAGTATAATTTATACTATTTAAGACATTTATTGTTAATATTGTATACGTTCAATCTTGGAAATACATAAGTAAAATGGAGTAAATAATATTGTAATATACGTAATAATTTGAATTTAATATGAGATTGCGGTTTCTGATAGTAAAGACTTAATGAATGGGTTAGTGAGATTTAAAATAGTAAATCATGGTGTACTTATGGCCTTTCCGCTTCATAAATCTAATTGGTCAGCCAATCATGAAACTACCGTAAAACGTATGAGATCATGGTGGAATTACTTTGTTAATAGTGCGAAGCATTTATTTTTTCCAATCTTTCTCATTTTTATTAATGTATGTGAAAAAATAAAGTGAATCGACAACTTACACTTGGGTATAAATCAAACTTTATTCAAACTCAGTTTATTTCTAATGTTGTTATTTGTTATTAAAAGTGTTTTTTCTGTTATATTTTCGTTTTTATTTTATTTTCCATAAAAATTGATAAAAAAAATCAATCCCGAAAGCTTCGGGATTATGTTTATCAATCCCGGGATAGGAATCCCTAATGGTGATACTAGTGAAGGGGCCACTTCGTATTTTTTCATTATCCTTCGATATCGTGTTTAGCTCTTTGTGGCTGTGAATGCATTATTACCAAATATAAATATTCGTATTTTTAATATTGAAGTACCTAATTACAATATTAATTATTTCATATCTCTTCAATAATATTATGTATATAACTGAGGTTACTTGATGAACTTTAAATCTGAATTTTAATTGATTTTCGTTTATTTTTTTCCAATTTTAATCGTTTTCGCTTACTCGGGTTTTGCCTTTCAGTTACTTCCGACGGTCACAAAAAGCGGTTCAAATGAAGTATTACAAAATTCAGATCAATTCTAATTTGGATAACATGTTTATATCCAAATTAAATATTATTATAAACTTTCTTCATAAAATAACAACGGTAACATATCATTTCCATAAGTAAATGTACACATCACAAAATGTTAGAAAACCCTGGCTTAGCAGTGACCATAACATTATATTAACAATAAAATCGCCTTAGTATAAATTGGCAAAGTTATTCAAAACAACCGGTATGTAAACTGATACAACATTAAAACTATTCAGGTATCCCAATTTCAAAATATCTCTAGTTCACCCATAAATTATTCAAGGATAATACACTATTTTCCCTACTATTTATATACACTATTTTCATTGCAGTGTTGCTATATTTGAGAAGTTTTCATGAAAGTTTTCATTCATATATATATATATATATATTATGTACATCAAAGGCATTATACCAAAATAGTTCAGTAAGTTAAAATGATGTTTGTAGTGATAGCCACAATTGCTCATGTCATTAATATAATGTATTTATAATTTCCTCAGTGATAGGATAGATAAAATAAATGTCACATGATTAAATTATGATCTATCAACCTAGTTCATTCTATGTGCTTTTATGTACTTATATTTTTCTTATTTTATTATTAACTCAAATTACCCTGTGTTTTTAACACTTTATATAATTTGTCATGTTCATTATATTGTAAAATAAATAAATTTGAATTTGAATGTGCAGATGTTTATCGAATCTCTTGATATACAAAGGGATTTGTTGTATGAGTGAATCACAAAGATTACGTGGAATTAATATTTTTTACTCACGTAATTCGGACTAGATAATTGCTTTTTAATTACCATATTTAAACAGCATGTTAATTATATCGAACGGCCACCTAATCGTTACGCACTAGGTGCGTCTTTAGCGTCCAATGTATTAAATAATTTGAAAGTGACATTTTGAAGCTGAATTTAACACACGTCATGCAACACGCTTGACAGCTTAAAGGCAAAATACGAGCTGTTACAGGTTTATTTGTGCAATGTTCAGATATGGGGAATTGCTAAAATGGCTGTATCATTTTTGTTAAAATAAACATCATTGGTCATATAGGTCAGATACGGGGTATTGACATTAGACCATTGGTGTGTCTTTCATCACAAATTTGGGCTGTACGTTGTAAATCAGCGGCTACTTCTCTACTAACGGAAACACTAACTATATTAGGTACATAGAATATTGTGTAGTTTCAATATCGAAGTATAATAGTATGAAAATGATAAATTTAATAATGTAAATAGATAATTAGGTATTAATAGTAGTATGACTATTTTTAATGTTTAAAACCAAGTGGTACCATCAGGGAACTCAGAAATAATGGGAACTGAAATACATAACGGGTAAAGCGATAGCAGGTAACCGACTCGAGTAAGGAAGAATCCGGGTTAAACTTACACACGTGTCAAGAATACGTTTTACGTCGAATACTGAAAACTGCTCTCGGTTTATGCATTTATGCTCATTTAATGTTGGTGTATTACACACACACACACAATTGCACGTGCATATGCGTGCTTCATTTTCGTAGGACACTCACACATTCAAAACCCTGCATCAAGATGCGGCGTATTGAATATAGCCTATCGGTATTCTATTAATTATCTGTTCTGTGCCTGTAACGTAAAAAAGTGGTAAACTAAAGCCCATAACGCCTAATATAATTATAATGATAACATCCAATAAAATGTGACATAATATATAATACATACATATATATATATATAAAGATAAACATCCAAAGTTGTTATATTACTTACTGTTTTGCCTTTTAAATAATTCGAAGGTGACTTTTTGAAGCTGAATTCAACACACGTCATGCAACACGCTTGACAGCTTAGAGGCAAGCTACGGGCTATTACAGGTTTATTTCTGCAATGTTTAGATACGGGAAATTACTAAAATGGCCGTATCATTTTTGTTAAAATAACTACAGATACGGGAATTTCGCAGTCGATGGGCACTTATGTTGTTTTTAGTACCTACATCAAACAAATTTGGGCTGTATGTTGTAAATCAGCGGCTACTTCTCTACTAATGGAAACACAAACTATATTACATAGAATATTGTGTAGTTTCAATATCGAAGTATAATAGTATGAAAATGATAAATTTAATAATGTAAATAGATAATTAGGTATTTAAGTATGACTATTTTTAATGTTTAAAACCAAGTGGTACCACAATCTGTTCCACTCCTGTTAAATAAAGTTATTAATTAGACGCTCGGATTATATACAATCGTGTAATATCCATTACCAATTTAAATTAACCATTTTTTGTATATTATCAATTTGTAGTTAATTTAAATGTGACATTTAGTGGGCATATTAGTGTGGGCAGGTAAGTGTACTGGTTATGTTGATTTCATTTCAGTATTCATAGAGATTTTTACACTCGGTAATGTTTACTATATGAGTCACACTTAATTATATTTAATTTCGACTGTATTTTTATCATTTCGTTTGTGTAAATAGATAAATTTGACAATGTATTTTATTAGGTACCAAAATGTAAGGATTATAAAAAATATGCTTTTCATTAATACAACATTTAAATTTATAATCGTCAATCGATGTTTTGAAATCTGTTTAATGAACTAAATATAAATAAATTCTTCCATAACTGGATTGAGAAAAACATAAAGGACTCAACTGAAAATTTACTAAATGGTATATTGAGTTACAAAGTCTGTACCTATATGTCTTTAGATAATTTTGAACATGAAAACTATTCAAATACTGAGACAACTATTAAATTATATATATATATATATATATATATATATCTATTACCAGTTAAATAATACTATAAAATGCAGTAATATATCTTAGGATATTATTTAATAATACAGTTGATTCCTGTTCACTTTATGACATTTTTCATATAAATAATCACTAGAAACTATTTTACATAAAGGAACCATCAGGTGATTCTCTTTTGTATTATTTCATATTATTTGAGGCATCTAATTACAAAAAGCGACAAGTCCACCATTCAATATTTTCGGGAAACAACGTTTTTATGTTTCAAGCTTCAATTATTTGTTTTAACGTGCGATTATTTTTTCCGTTGTATTCTATGTCAAAATTAGAACCAAATGGCAATTTGTTTCAGCCGATAAATATTGGCAAAATAAAATTGGACGTAGCCCTATTTGTACCTCATTTTCTTAAATTTACTCCGCATAAGGCTCATATTTCCGTGGCACTGTCATGAGTTTACCAGATGCTACAGCATGGGAGACGCCCTTTTCAATATTGAACGTTCCCTTATTGGTTGACTTAAACACGCGTGAAATCAACCAAGCTTTAAATAATATGAAACACGGACTTGGCGCTTTTTGTAATAAATCGAGACTTAAAATATTTTTTTTCCGTAGGGTTATGTCGCGTTTTGGATTTTATAGATCAGTACATATTGTGTAAAATTATACAAAGAATACGTGCGTATTTTTTTCTCGATTTTGACCAAATGTGGACTTATCGCTTTTTGGAATCAGACGCCTCACTTAACAAGTTGTAAACTACGTATTAATTATAAACATACAAGTGAAAATAAATATTTGTATATCTTTAATAATCTAAGAAAAAAAACTTATGGTTAAGATTAACTCTATATCATAAAAAAAAACCTTGACCTTCTGCCTCTCATGATATTTAAATACCGACTATGGCAGATACTTTGCAGGTGGTTCCTTGTTTATAACAAAAATGTTGACGTTTAGAATATCTTTCCGTTAGACAAAAAAAAAAAAATGTAAATAAAATGGGAACTACAGCGAATGTAACTTGGATCTGGACTACTTTTAGGATTAGTTTCCATTCATAACTCAAAATACCTAAAAATGTTAGTTGTGTATCTAAATGCAAATACTAATCTTACACAAAATTTTTATCCTTTTCTAAAACGGCTTAAATTGCTTCCCATAATTTATTTATAACACTAATATTATATAATGAATGTAAAAAATCTACAATATCTATATAATAATATTATTCATTTATTGCTTTATATTTTATTTTTGCAATCTTAAAAATACGACTGGCTGCCACCAATCAACTTACCAACAATCACATCAACTTACTGTCTGTTGAGTTTCGAGACATTTTTTGCCCTAGGATCCCACTGTTTTGCGGACGGTGGCAGAGATCAGCTGTAAGTAGGTCGACAGACCAGTTGAGTGCCACTCAGCCGAGTACCCGAGATAGTTAATAAATAAATACATCCTAAAATACCATGCAATCGCTGTATTGGGTACACAATTAGGGATACCTAGGGTATTTAGAAGGTCATAATTTTTTTTTTTTTTTTTATATTATGTAATAATTTAACATTATTATCTATTTTTATTGTTATTATTATCAGTTAAATCAAAATAATATAAATGATATATAATTACATACCTACTTACATGAAATAAAATAGGAACTATGTGCCAAATTTATAAAAAAAACAGTCATAATAATATATGCAGAAATTGTATATAATATAGGCCAGTATTACAATAAAAATGTAATTAAGTCCCTTAAAAATATTTCAAGCTTCTCTCTGTATTTTAATCAATATCAAAGATGACTTTGGAAATAATATTTGCCATGCGTTTTGTTAAAATAGGCACCAAGTGCCAAATATCAGTTGTATACAAATGGTTGAAATTAGTGCTTATAAACAAGTACATAGTCTATCCACAGAGGAATTCTGGTGGCACGTCAAGTAAGTCCATCGAGTAAAAGTACAATAATTATTACATAATCCTTTTCTCAAGTCGCCATAAATACTTAAAGTTATTTGGTATAATTAAACAATATTCATTATTTTATGTACCTATTCTTAATATATTCATGTTGAATAACTTTATTTTAAATATTTGGCACACATAATAATATAGTATAATATACGATATTTTCTTTAACCATTAAATATATAAATTAAAACTCTAGTATAAATAACGTGAGGCTATAATAATATAATATCGTCAAATAAATATTTTTTTTAATTTTAAAATCCCAATGTAGTAATTATGTTAATCTTCGATTTTCTATCTAAACATTTTGATATTATTATTCATGTATATTGGAAGTTGTCAATAATATTTTTCCCTGTCTTGTTATGCATACTAAATAATATTAAAAGAAAACACAGTCACCAAATATGTCAACATTCGATAGAGAACTATACTTATTTATGGAGATATTCAATGATTCTGTAGTAATGCACCGTGTACGCCTGGCTTTAACGCCGATCCGGCTTCATTATTCCTACAATAACTGTCAACATCTATTTTCAAACCTAACTTAATGCAGATTTATACTGTTTTCATATTATCTGCCTACTAACAATGTTCGATTTACATGTAACCAAAGCTGAATTAACATAAATAAAATTTCTTTACTACCTTGTTATCTATAACTGTATATATTATTGAAATAGCACGCTCTGAATTTTAATGATACTTTCTTCTTAAATATTATAAGTAGGGAATCCAATCCCGAGCCAAAATTCTGATCCCGGGATTTCGGGATTACAATTTGACAATCCCGGGATCCCGGGACTGGTCCCGGGATTGGCATTTTTTCCATTGTTAATATAAAATTTTTATATTTACACATAAAATTGATAAAATCGGTGAAAAATAAATCTATTATAATTTATAATATTTAAGACATTTATTGTTAATATTGTATATCTACGTTCAATCTTGGAAATACATAAGTTTAATGGAGTAAATAATATTAAATATATATATATATATAAATAATAATGTGAATTAATACGAGATTGCTGTTTCTGATAGTAAAGACTTAATGAATGGATTAGCGAGATTTAAAATAGTAAAGCAAATAATCATGGCGTACTTATGGCCTTTCCGCTTCATAAATCTAAGTAGTCAGCCAAATATGAAACTGCCGTAAAACGTATGAGATCATGGTGGAATTACTTTGTTAAAAGTGCGAAGCATTGTTTTTTCCAATATTTCTCATTTTTAATAATTTATGTGAAAAAATAAAATGAATCGGCAACTTACACATGGGTATAAATATAAATGAAACTTCATTCAAACTTACTTTATTTCTAATGTAGTTATTTTTTATAAAAATTATTTTTTCTGTTATATTTTCGCTTTTATTTTATGTTCCATAAAAATTGATAAAAAAAATCAATCCCGAAATCCCGGGATTATATTTATTAATCCCGGGATTCATAGGTATCGAAAATAGCTCGGGATCCCGGGATTGGAAGTAGATAACAATAAAATTATATTCTAGATACAATCTTGTTATTTCAGTAATTTATAAATATACTTCATATAAGGCAGTTACGTCGTCACTGCCTTTTGGAAAGAGGTAGGCTGTGGAGATCAAAGAAAAAGAGCACACCTATGAGCGCATATATTCTACACACAAGACTGCTTTCGGCAGCTACGGCAGCAATCAAGGGTACCTAAGTTTACATCGAAGTATTAGCACTTATTGTAACAATTACAATTTAGACGTCTAAACAGACAAACAAGGCCAAAAGAGGTGCTGTTAAAACATAGCACTTATTGTAACCATCACAACTAACTTATTATAATTGTTACAATGAGTGCTAATACTTCGATACAACTCTACCCTAGATAACTGCCGTAGCGGCCGAAAGCAGTTTTGCGATAGAACAGATGTGCAGGTATACTTAAAGAAATAAGAAGATAATACGATATTGCTACTGATGAAGGTACACACTAATGACAACGTCACACTAAATCGATAAATTCCGATAGCTCACTAACGACATAAAATTGAGCGATGAGTATAAATTATGTATCTTTTTAAATAATTATACACAAAAGCTGCAGTCATAGACAACAATATTATGCGCAAATGCTTGTAACCATCGTAGGCTATCGTATTGCATATATTGCGATAGACGTGCTGAGGTCACGTGACATAAAGCCCATACAAAAAAAAGCATTCCCCGGCGAATAATTCGATAAATACATTAAAGAGAGATGGCGCGCTATATCGATGTTGTGAATCAATATGTTGATGAAATCCAGGACAATCAATTAGGTGTCGTTCTCAAGAACTTGGACTTTCTCATGCCACTGCATGGAATATTCTACATAAAGATTAGCATATTTTGAAGGCATATAAAATACAGTCAACACAAGAACTTAAAAGCGTACTTCAGGGAAACGGCAAATAATTTTCAACAGTAGGTGCGACGAAATTTGGCACTCGTCGCCAATCAGAGACCGATAGCAAGGTGTGCGCACGTGTAAAGATCACTAAAAAACTTTACGTATGTACTTGAAAAAGAAAACATGGCAATGAATATACTATTATTATTATTAATATAACAATAAACATAACATTAAATGGACACATGTTGAATTTTTATGACAAATTATATTTCGTTCGGCACGCGTCATTTGCACAATCCGCGCATCGCCTAGCCACGATCTTTTTAGACTATGCCTCAACCGAAGTATAGCCTTAAACAGAATGACAATTTGGTGGAACGAAATTTTGCTGATTGGGCTTTAGAGAAACTTAAATGTATATCATATTTAATAACCTTATACTATTTGTTATCAGGAGAGTTTGAGATTAATGTATAAGGTGTAGAGGTTGGAAATACTGTCACCAGTTTGTGTACTCAAGTTTCGGATGAAACTACCCATACTAAGTATTTGTGGTTATTCCAAAAAACTTGTGATGATATCATCGCAAGTCGCTGTTCCGTGCACTCGCCAGTTGGTAGACTTTCAACACTATTGACATTAAATGCGCACGAACGAAATAGCACTTGAATATAGGTATATTTTATTTCATTAGTCAATTTCGAATGTATGAATAATAGGTCATAAATTTTGTATCGCAGCACCGTGGTGGGATGACGCACAGGCTTAGACTTGTTATATATCGCTCAAAACATTTTTACAATTTAAAAAAAAGTCACTGTTATTCATTTTTGTTAACAATAATATTGTAACCTAACAGAAAAACAACTCATAAATTAAAAATTTCATAATAAATGGGACTTTTCGACAAGCGGAGCTCAGCGTATTTTTAGCGATTATATTGAAGCCGATACACAGTCTGAGTTCTTGAGCCAATACGCATTTCAAAATACTAATTATATGGAGTTCGTTTTAGTTTCAGTTAAGTATGAAACTTTTGTCGCATACGCACGCCAGACGATCTATATAGTATTCCAAATACTAGTAAGTATTTTGGAACAAGTTTATATACTAAGTATTTTTTTATACTGGTAGTAAGTATACTTAGTCTTCAAAATCGACCAGTTTTCCCATCTCTAATAAGGTGGACTTTTATAAAGTGTGAATAATAAACATGGCAAATATATTTACAGTATATTATTAAACACAAATCTTAGTTTAAAAACGACTTAATGCATAGATCAAATTACTAATTTTATGAACAAATTAAAAGACCAACATCCGATTGGAATATTGATTTTTTGGATTTTATAAAATTGGAAATAACATGACCGGACAACAAGATGCATATTAAGATCAAAACGTACAGTTCCCAAGATAGCTAATTTTGAAACTTTTTGAAAAATACGTAGGTACCTAGGTATTACATTACATTTTCAAATACATAAATGCATATTATGACTACGTAGAAAAATAAACAGTCATCCATTTTTGCGAAATCATACAATGACAGTATTTTTTTACTACAAAATAGTTACAAGAACCATTCAATTATAAAAGGATTATGTTTATTTTTAACATAACTAAAAATATTTAACCTTGTAAAAATTATATAAGAATTTAAAATTCACACAGAATTTATTTTTCTGTAGATTTTACATAATTTAAGATAAAATGTAAAAAAAACGAATCACGTAAAAACCTATCGCTGTCTATTGTTTCGTGCATTGCTAAAATGTTCGCAAAATAGCATAACAGGAAGCTCTCGGATAGAGTTCAAAGTCATGTAATAATACAATACATTGGATTTTTATGAAGGCCATACGAGTCTGAGAATAACACGCTAGATTAATTTTTATTATTAAAACTAAGTAGGTATTATAATTTATCTTTATTTGATCGAAATTCAAAATGTATATTTACGAGTATATTATTCTTGCACACATACATATTTAAAAAAAATTGCCACATGGATATGCACTAAGTTGCCATGGTAATACACACAATCATACATTTGCATAGATACTTGCATTTTATATAAATTTGTGTTTTTTAAATGTCCGAATGAATCTTGCTTTTGGTTCGCACTGTCATACAAATATGACTGCGACATTGAATTGGATACATGACTACGGGATTGATCTTAAATCCTCTAGAGTCTAGAATCTAGACTCTAGATTACCGAACTCATCAGGTTCGGAGGAAGTACGTGGTGATGATTGACTATAGTGGAAGGAACTGGGGAAGGCTTTCTTCGAGCAGTGGATCGACACCAGCTGATACTTTGATTATCAATGGCAGTTGATGAGGAAGGACAAGCAATAAGAGAAGAATCAAAATACAATTATCCAGTTATGAAGAACCATGCAGTGAGACTATTGGTTTCCACATCGGTTACATCCATTTTTACAACGTTTTTCTTAGATCGTATTCTTATTTGTCCGGCGGTTGTTGGTCCGGTACAAATCTTGCAATCGATTTTTAACAAACTTCCCGACTACCTAGACATTTGAAACTTTTAGAATATATCAGAACACGATGCCAATGCATTTTTTAAATACTTTTAGCCATCTTTAAGTAGAATTGGATTCATTTTTAGTTAATCCTGTTTTGTATGAAAAGTTATTTTGGAAGAAATCCGTAATCCAATCCACTATTATTGGTTGCTAAGGAGGTGGTCCTAGCAACTAAATTATTAATATATACGTGCGTTACTATGGAAATCAAAATGACATTTCAGTATTCTATATTTGTTTGTTTGTTGCAAAATAGCAAAAAAATGATTTGTTGACAATTGCCTTATTTTTCTTAAATTATTAATACATAGAATTGTCAAGTTTGTATGATTGAACAGAAAATTTAAAAACGTGGTACTTATGTAAAAAGTTCTTTTTATCTTATAATTATTTTATTATTTTTTATATTTTTCTTCATTCTGTTTCCGTCATATCGACAGCTTAATCTTCAAACCAGCTAGCTGCACAATGCTATTTTGATGGAATTTTGTTATAAAGCATTTTTTATGCTCACACAAAATTTCAAACTCCTAAACCTATAAATAATTAATGTGGTATCGTTATTCACACAAAACAGCCAACTGCATATGCACCAAGTACCAAGTACCAAGTTTCCAATATCGTAAATGGAACAACTCCGCTCTTTATATAAATCTTATTCATATATAAAAGGGAATCTAAAATAGTATATTAATTCATAGTGCAGCTTAGTTGTAAAAAAAATTCAAGTGTTTTTTTGGAATTTTTAAATTCCGCTCGATAGTAGAATTATTAAGTTTTTTCTCCTTCCTGAATAATTTTCCCAAATTGAGTAAGCCGGTTTGCAGATTAAAAAGTACACATTCGTAAACAGTCAAATCCAGCTAATTTTATTAGTAAAATAGTATTAATCTTAATATTGATTGCAATGTTGGTTACAAGCATCAGTCGCCATTTTTAATATTATTCAATAAACTATATAACAAAATAAATATACTAATTTTAAGACTTTAAAGTATCAATAAATATTTAAGTACTACTAATAGTTTTTCAAAAAGAAAAAATATTCTATTTGCAGTCCAAAATGTGTTAGACGGTTTTTTTACGATCCTTTCAAATTGGCAGAATATGAAGGTAATCGACTTCCTCAAGTATGAGTAACTTATTTTGAAAGAGGCAAGAGAACAAAGCAATCAAAGCAGTCAAAACAGTTATACTCGATCACCGTGTTGAGTTATAGTTCTGCTGAGTCAGAACCACTGAACAATAATGAATATTATATTGACGCAAAAATCGAACGAATTATCTCAGTGTTGCCAATATAATGATTTGTCTATAAATGCAAGCGTCATTTAATTATCTACTAACAGTAATTCTACTCCAATTATTTGATCTAGAATAATATTACAGTTTCATATCTGTTCCACTACAATTAGTGCAAAGATTTAACAAAGAAGAAAGCGACATTGTTTACCCACAAATTTCTTCTCGAATATCTTTTTATCAACAACAATATTTTATTATTTCACGATTTCGGCGGTGACTGGCATAGAATCGAGGTCGCCTCCGATTCACATGGACCACGCCGCAAAGATGAACAAACAATGCGGTCATCCGACCACCATATTACCGCGATGGTTGCTAATAATTACCGTCGAGATTTATCGGCCATGGCAGTACCCTCATCGTTTTACCTCTGATTGTAGTTCACACGGAAGCCACGCTGCTACGAACCTGTATTTATGCCACTCAAACTGTGGATATTTTTAATACATATAGGTGTATGATATTCCGGAAAGAGAACTATTTGGAAATATTATCGAACAAGAACTTCTTATCCAAGTGTTAAGGGCGGATATGCTCAGCGTTGGTCAAAATGGAGCTTTTATTGTATTTTCAAAGCATGATCCTGGACATTCCTTAAACGTTGTAGATAATCTATTTATATAATTTTGAAGCTTTATTATTCTTTATATTTATTTTAAACATTTGATGACTGCATAAAGTATTTTTATTACATAAAATAGTATTCTTTTAAACCTCTCGCTCTAATGTTTTAGAATATAGTCATATTTCAGTAAGTACATACATGTGCAGTGGTGTTAAGATTTTTTACATTTATTAATTTTTAAACGCATTTATAAAACCATCAGTATAATTTATGTCGACATTATTATAGTGAAATATTTACGATAAAAAATTATATTGCTAATCTCTGTGATCCCAAATTTGACAAGAATTAGGCATTTTATTATTCAAAAAATGGGCAAGATTAACACATTTGAAGATAATTCTAAAGATACTTATTGTAAGCTATGTTTTTGACCATTCAAGTGTGATAAACATCCTACGAATAATGATTGCTTTATAATAATTATTGACCTAAGAATAAGAGAGTATTTTTTTGAAATACGCCATTTCTTTTGGCATTCCCTAGTGGTTAAGCTACAACATACGGCCGTAGCCATAAATTGACAAACTAAAACAAATGTAGGGAGTAAGATCATGTTAACGCGCGTGTTTGAACATGTACCTAACCGAAAAAAAAATCTTTTTTTTAAACGGACATGTTCAAACTTTTGGTTTATTGCGAAGAAGAAAAGGAGTCAAATCTAAAAAGAAAGCCGATAGATACCTACATTATTTAAACACGCGTTGCCACCCTGACGGGTACGTCTCTGAGAAGTCTTCCATATGCGACTACAGCGACTTCCGGTTATCGAAGAAATCTTGTTGTCGGACAGAAAGCAACTTCTTCTTTTTATGTAATATCAGTTATCGGACATCGGCGATGAGTGCTGCCATAGGCTCTTGAGCCAAGACATTTCCTTTTAAAGTTAACATGCAGACGTTAATATCTTTCAGGATACCACATTATGTGTCCAAATACATTGCGTGTCAACTTTATTGTTTTTAAGTCTACCTTTTTTTCATCCTCGACGTTTGGACATCCACATGAAATTACAATTTACGAACATTTTTCTTACGCTAAATCCGTTGTTATTCAATATGTCACCAACGAAGAATGAAGCAGACGATATCAGCCTTTCATTCATCATCAGTGGAGAACTATCCAACGTCCGCCCACCACCACCTTTCGGAGATGATAACGGTAGCTTAGATTACAGGATTGATCACCCAGATTACTAAAAATATGAGGATATGATCTCCTAATCTCATTCGATCCAACTTTTTATATGGTATTTTATAATAAAGATAATGAATATTTAACCACATAAAAATCCATAATATGATTTGCATTATTATAAAAATATATCTTTATATTTTTATATTACGAGTTGTTGAAAAACCTCTGGACTGTCATAAGAATATAAAAAAATTTTAAGCATCGCTGCTAAATGGATATTGCGTTGAAATAATAATTATTGCTATAGAATTATAAATGATATATCCCAGTATTTTTAAGACAACGAATATTGTAGATAAGATCTTTGCGAATGGTATCATTTTAGATTGTAACACACAATAGATAACAATAGTGTATTTTTATTTTACTAAAAATATTGAAACCTGTGATTAATACGATACTTTTAGAGAATTTAATTATTTAGTAATAGATATGTCAAAACATTTTAATGAAATAATAAAAGCACAGTTAATCTATTCTTGTCTATTTGGTGAAAGTATTATTAAATTTTAATTCAATTTCAATTGAATTGTTAATAGCTTGTTAAGAATCAATATTATAATTCTATAGCAAAATTACATTACTACTCAATACCAGTCGCGAAAGTTGACTTTTGGAAAGAGTATAAGGTTTAGAGAAAAAAAGCACACTGTCAGTCAAGTATACTAACGGGGAATGCAATTAAACCACGCACAATTTAAAATATTTTTTATAGATAGATGATTATTTGTTGGGTATTATAACAATAGCATTAATCTCAGAGACTTGGCTGAGGTCTGAATTAGACTATCTAAAATTCAATGATTACACAATGTATCAAAAATACAGAGGGGATGGATGCGGAGGAGAGTGATTCTGGTGCATAAAACACTGGCGTCTAAAGAAGAAAGAAAGAAAGAGCTAGGCAAAATAATTATAAAGCTATTTAACAGAATAGGAGTGAGGACCTGATCGACGGATCCCCTTCTAGAAGAGAAGAGGCGATATGACAGCGAGTCGCAGTCAAAGCCTCGGTAAAATCACAAAACAAAAAAAATAAAAAATTCAACGAAAACAAATAAGTATGAATGAAAAAGCGTGCACTATTTTGTTTAATCGCCCAAAACATACCAAAGCAACTATGGTTTTAATTTAATAGACAAGGTTTAATTGATTTTTAAAAACTAACCAACACCATCTGACCCATCTGTAAATAGTATCTAGTATTATACATACATAATTTTGAAAAACACTTCTGAGAAAATATATTATTAGAAAATATAACCAATAGAAAAAAATCTTTTTGAAAAAAGTAAGACACCCCGGCAGGGAATCGAACCCTGCATCTCCTGGGTTTACGCCCCGTCCGTGCATTACCTCTATGCTACAATGTGACACACTAATTGCGACAAATTTTAGCTATTGGCCTTTTTAATACCTACTCATCAGCGCTCTTCCAAATCAAGCTACTTTGACAATCTGTTTTTGTTTATTAAATCAAAGTAGATACCAATTACTAACCGACGTCGTGGAATTCTCCAATATTTTTTATGATGTAACTCACTTGAACTTGCTAATAATTTATAATTAACTATTTCTTTCATTCAACGAATAATTCACAAGATTTAAGAATGTATGTACTATTCTAATTATTGAAAATACATAATTTTGAAAAACACTTCTGAGAAAATATATTATAACCAATCGAAAAAATCTTTTTGAAAAAAGTAAGACACCCCGGCAGGGAATCGAACCCTGCATCTCCCGGGTTTACGCCCCGTCCGTGCATTACCTCTATGCTACAAGGTGACATATTAATTGCGACAAATTTTAACTGTATCTAGTATTAGTTCAGTAAAAAAAATACGAATAACACTGACAAAGTTTAACGTCTACTATTTTTGTTCGATCTTAACAGCCTACCTCCGCCCTTCGCCACTACAACAGTATTTTTAATTATAGAGAGAAAAACATTACTAATATAATCCGGAATATTCTGGATATTGTGGATTAGTTGGTATTACAGTAATTAATTTATAGAAGAAAACAGCTAGAAAATATTTTCACTTCACTAATTCTTCTTACCATGTACACTCCCATAGCTGTTTGTTTTAATTGCAAATAAAAATGTCGAATAAACATGAAATAGTAAATTTTCTCATCGTGCATTACCGTAAACGAAACTGAAGCAGCAAGTACAGAGTTAACGCGTTGCAAGTCGCTAAATTATTGGGGTTAACGTCAATTGCATTGACCCGCCAAGTCGTAGGCTTTAACCATTCCCAGTGTACAAAGCCAGTTAACAGCTGATTTTTAACTGGACCTTATTTGGCAATAGTAATCTTGCTTGCTAAGTGTTGAAAGAAATGTATGAGAAAGCTCACACCAACTTAAGAGCATAGAAAGGTGAACTTTTATTATACAGTAACCAATGGTTTTTTTATCATAATACAACATCACAAATTATATAGATATCAAGAGTAAATTAGAGATTATAAGATAGACACACACGGTGGCCGCGCGGCTTAAGCGTTGGAATATAAATCTGCGGGTCCCAGGTTCGAATTCTGGGTCTGGCAAGTACACATATTAATTTTCAATTTGTGCGTGTCAGGGTTTGGACCTAATAGGTTGAGCAAGTGGCTGACATCCATTTCTCGTAAAAAACAAAATCTGTCAATACAAACCTCCACCCTGTGGAGGCCCATATGATCCTATCAGGATCGGATATGGTCGGTTTTTTATTTATTTAAAAAATTAGAAAGACTTCCTGTTTCAATATTTATCAAGAGTTCACAGAGATGTGAGATTGATCAAAAATAAAAGAGAACTTCAAACGGTATACGGAAATAAATTAATAAGATAAAATGACTCGCTCGACCCAATGAGCTGATGAACTTGCCAAAAGATTAGTTCACTTCAGATGTGTATCGCATTTGACAACTAGATAACCACACTTAGCACTAGAAACGGATCTCGATAGTGTATGGTGCTAAGTCTCAAAATAGAGGATCTGTATGATCAAAAGGGTCAGAGTTAATAAAACTAAGCTGATGCTGAGAGATTTCAGAAGGATAGCTGTATGAATGGAGCCACGATCCTTTACGGTGAAGAATACAACAAAGGAGAATAATAATTAATAATGGTTGAATTTCGTATAAAATATTTTTTACAATGCTTTCATTCTAGAACTAGACGATCATGTTATGTTGTGTATACCTAATTTTATTCAAAATATTATTATAAATATACGTTAGTATATTATAAAATATTAAAATTTCTAAACTTCTTAAAACACATTACATTTTCTTAGACACGGCAAGAAAATTTCAAACACGTAGCACTTTTGTCTTATCAAAGAAAATATAATTTCCTTTCAGTGACATAAGTAATCGTTTTCTCTAGCAAATGAAAATGGGAAATTCTCTCGAACGTATATCAACATCTTTTGAATATTTAAAAAAGTAAACTAATTTACCTTACATTTTATGCTACACAGTTTATAATATAAAGTGTACAAAAAAATAAGTAGTTGAGGTATATTTAATTTTCCTAGAATATATTATATCACAAAAAATGTATTTCATTTCTTAGTTATTTGTGTAACATTTTCATGGGCAAAGTAAAGATAATAGTAAAAATGTATTACCAGATACCCGTCTTTCTAAAAAAAACTATATTACTTTATTATGTCTAGTTTTATAATTACAACTTATTAAAAATAGCTAAGAACTTCTGCAAATATTGATGCAATAATAAATGTAATAAATCATTGTATTAAGTAATATACAATAATATGTGAATTGTTTTACGACTGTTGTTGGAAATATTGAAAAGTGATAAATACATTAGTAAACGTTACATTATTAAGGGGGAGAGGCATGCCAGCAGAGAACCTAGCGGAAAAATACGAAGCTTGCAATTTGAGATTTTTTTTTTGATAATTTACAATTTCAATTGTATTAATTAATAAATATGCATCTGAAAACAATAAAAAGATTTTTTTTTTAAATTCAAAGATAAACTTACAATTGTAAAAAAATGTAATAAAATGTGAATTCGTTGCTTATTAATACATTATATTTTATGGTCATATTTATTATAAAAATTTAGTTTATTAAGTTTTCAATTTTTCGTCGTGTAGATTTTTGACTAATTCATCGTTTTAATATTTTTTATATTTATTTTAAAAAACATCGATTTTTATAAAAATATAAATGTGTAGATATAACTTGAAATCCTTTTTATTCAAAAAAATATTTTTAATGTTTTCAGAATGCAAGAACTCGCGGATGTCAGTCAAACGGTCGGTCTAAATGTCCCAAAGACAAAAGTGATGAGGAACTGTTTTTCGGACCCTGCGATTATCTGTATTTCTGGCACCCAACTCGAGCAAGTCAGCAGCTACATCTATGTCGGACAGCAGGTGTCCATAGACGGAAGCATGCACGATGAAATTGCTCGAAGAACAAAGCTGGGATGGAGTGCTTTCGGATGTCTGAATAGTATCTCAAGAGTGACCTACCATTATGTCTTAAGCGTAGGGTGTTCAACCAATGTGTGCTACCCGTGCTCGCGTATGGCTGCGAGACGTGGACCCTCAACACGAGAGATGTCCAAAAGTTAAGAGTCACACAGCGAGGCATGGAGAGGTGCATGTTGGGCATCAGGCGAAAGGACCGTAAGAGAAACGAATGGGTTAGGAAGCAGACAAGAGTACGCGATGTAATAGACGTTGCCAAACAGCTGAAATGGAGATGGGCGGGGCACATTGCTCGCCGAAAGGACGGCCGCTGGACAAATGCCGTCATCCAATGGTACCCAAGGGGTACGAAACGGCCACAGGGTCGCCCTAAAAGCCGCTGGATTGACGAACTGGTAAAGTTCGGCGGAAATACGTGGCAGCGAACGAAACAGGACCGAGAGAGTTGGAGAAAGCTTGGGGAGGCCTTCATCCAGCAGTGGATTGACCCCGGCTGATGATGATGATGACATATTTATTATTTAATATAATTGAAATTGTAAATTATCAAAAAAAAATCTCAAATTGCAAGCTTCGTATTTTTCCGCTAGGTTCTCTGCTGGCATGCCTCTCCCCCTACCTAAATGAGGTATAGCATTGAGATTTAAAAATAAACAATTATTCGTAGAGCATTATATACAGTACGGTTCCAGTTTTATTAGATTCGATAAGAACAATAATTTGATATTGATTGGCATCAAATGTTTGATAGGTAATAAGTAATAACGCTGTCAGTATAATCAAATATTTGATAGGTACGACTTGAACTACCAGAATTTTATATAAATTATACGATATTATGATTGCTTTTCTAATTTACTTACCTACCTATTTTTCTGTTTTTCCCTTGTATTCCGGTGGTTTTTATAATGTATTTTAAGTGGTTTATTTAGGTAGGTATGGAACTGATTTTAATATTATTTGATACCAGTGACTCCCAAAGTGAACTATATGGCCCTCTTGAGTTTGTTTTTTGTATCTTAAGGGTGAGCGTAATGCTACTAGCGGTATTTAGCGACAGACAACAAAGCTTGCAATTAAATACAGTATTTAAAATTATTTTAATTAATCTATTGACCAATCTAAAAACTTTAAAAACAAAAATTCTTACTTAAATATAATTTTAATTCACAAATGATACGACGTGTATATCATTTTTTCAAGATTTTTTATAGCATTTTGACTGTTTAAGAAGCGTTAAATAAATGGGCAATAAGAAGATAGGTGTTTTCCGAACAAATGTACATACAATTTGAGACTACATATTATGAAAGGGCACGGGATTCTAAGTCTGCATAAGGGCGGCACCAGGAAACACAGAATCAATTAATGGGAACTCTGAAGTAACAGGCAACCGATCTCGAGTGTGAAAGAATATGAGATAATTCATCGCATTCACAGCGTCCAAAACAACTGGTTGCGTTGCCCATCAGGTGGCCAAATGAAATATTTATATATTATAAATATATTATATTTGGACCTAATAGGTTGAGCAAGTGGCTGACATCCGTTTCTCGTAAAAAACAAAATCTGTTAATACAAACCTCTACTCTGTGGAGGCCCATATGATCCTATTAGGATCGGACATGGTAGAAAGAAAAAAGAAAATTAAATATTATTTTACACGTCTATAATGTGTGTTTCATTTTCGTAGGAAAATGTAGTGTATTGGGGTATAGCCTATCTGAATTATATGTATTAATCTATTCTGTGAGCGGCACTTTCAATTGGGATATAACTGGTAAGAAGTGTAGTGTAATGTTGTAAAGAAGGCAAGGGGGTTAGTCTAAAAAGGTTTGGGAGACCCTGAATAAACAAATTTCGGATTCAGAACAACATTTTTTATTTTCTACTCCACTCTACTCTACTCTATGCAATACGATAAAAAAATGCAGTCATATAGTGTTCCTGCAGAATCTTACCGATTAGGCAAAATACAGATTTCTGCTTTTGGCTCGCACTTTCATGCGAATTTAATTGCATTATTGAAATTTGTATCAAGGGGTACTGAACGACTTCATGGCTGCCCTAAAACCCGTTTGTTCAACGAACCCATAGAATTAGGCGAAAATGCGTAACCGTGAAAAACTGTGAATCGAGATGCATTGAAAGAAATAGTTAAGGGAGGCATTCATAAACTAGTCATCTGACTCCAGCTGATGATGATATTAATATTTTCGTTAATATCTTCAACAAAAACAACAGTTTTTATGCTCATTTTTTTTATTAATCTTTACTTAATGAATCCTGCATTTGGTTCGCACTTTCATGCATATTGAATGCATTATTTGTTCGCAGTGGAATGCAATTGCATACAGTGTTGATATTAAGTAATTTATTTTCAGCATTGTCAAAAAACAAACCCATCCGAACCATTAAAATTCTTTGACTTGGAAGATGGCAAATTTGTTAAACTTTTTTTTTATTGCATTGCTTTGTGAAGTTTATTTTAAGCCCTTGAGACGTTGGGTTATGTATATTGTATAGCAGGGGAGGGCAAACTTTTTGGATGTAGGGCCAAATTCAAGAATTCAAAATGAGCGGTGGGCCGCAAGTAAAATACCATTTTTAGATATACACTATTTATTATCACGAAAAATAAACATTACAAAAAAATTAATGAGAAGAATGAAACTGTTGTACAGTTGTTGTTTAGTTGTAGTTGATATTCTCAAAACTGCTTGTAAATGGGCATCGGAGATATTTGACCGTAAAGAATTTTTATTGGGGTTTATGATCGAAAATGTTTGTTCACATATGTTGATCCAAAAATAACGAACATTTTTCTTGCATAATCTTTAAGTTGGTCGAATTTGTCTGAATTAAGGGCATTGTAAAATTTGGAGATTTTTTCACGACGATGCAATTCTCTTAAATCAGTGTCACACTGCAGATCAATGATCTCAAGTTGAAGCTCTGTCGGTACACTATCAACATCTATTGAAAATGGATCGCGTACTATTGCTAAACCTGTCTCAATTTTTCGAAAGTCACCAAATCTTTGTGAAAAATCTTCATTCAGAGCTTTAATAATTTTACCACATTCTTCAAATTTATATTTTGGTATATTCAGCAACTTCAAATTTGTAAAGTGGTACACGTTGTTATTCGATATTTGTCGAGTTTTAATTGAAATCCATTCAAACTTTTTTCCATATCATGAGCATATATTTTGTTTCCTTGCAACGCGGAGTTAAAAGTATTTAAATGTGTCACGATGTTCATCGTAGAAAATAGTAGTTACATAGTGTGAGACAAGACGCAAGGAAGACGTACTGAGATAATACATTTACGAAACAACAAATTCTTCAAATTTTAATGTATTGTCAATATTTTTTAAAATATTATAAAAAAGTTATTCGTAATCATAAGTACAATTAATGATGGCGGGCCACATAAAAATACCCGGCGGGCCGCAGATTACCCTCCCTTGTTGCATAGGGTCGTCAATAGGTATTGATTCTTCGATTCTCTGGTATCGATAATTTCGCTCAATGGCAATACTGATTTTGCATTTTTTTATGAAATTAGTCCCTAGCAGACAAGCATCATTTGATAGCGAAGCGATACTTACTTAGATATTTTCTTTCAATACGGTACCTATTACCGATACCAGGTATTGATACTCTTTCTTTCGATATTACGGCCCTAATTATGTAACATAATACCGATAATAATATTTGCATAAATATATTTTAATAAGCGTTTTAAACTCGAGAATGTTACACAAAAAATCGCTTCCTACGTCGATTCCTCACCCATATTTATACATTTTAAGAGGTCAGCCAAACAGAGTGAAAGAAATAACCAACACTAATAATATTATTATTAAATTAGTTTATTAGATAAGAGGCGTCTAATTCCATCAAGCGATATGTCCACATTTGGTCAAAATCGAGAAAAAAATACGCACGTATTCTTTGTATAACTATACACAATATGTAGTGATCTATAAATTCCAAAACGCGACATAACCCTACAAAAAAAAAAAATATTTTAAGTCTCAATTTAATACAAAAAGCGCTAAGTCCGTGTTTCATAATATTTAAAGCTTGGTTAAGGGAACGTTCAATATTGAAAAGGTCGTCTCCCATGCTGTAGCATCTGGTAAACTCATGACAGTGCCACGGAAATATGTCCCTTATGCGGAATAAATTAAAAAGTGAGGTACAAGTAGCGCTACGTCCAATTTTATTTTTCCTATATATATTACATTTAAGAGTTTATCGGCTGAAACAAATTGCCATTTGTTTCTAATTTCGACATAGAATACAACGGAAAAAATAATCTCACGTTAAAACAAATAAGTAATTGAAACTAGAAACATAAAAACGTTGTTTTCCAAAAATATTGAATTGTGGACTTTCGCTTTTTGTAATTAGACGCCTCATATCTACTTATTTTAAACTATTAGTACTTCTACGTACATCATGTTGCAGGGTTTCGAACTGGATCTGAACCGAAAACCGTTATTTTGTCTGAACAAAAACTGGAACCGAACCGGAAGTAAATATCGGTTTTTTTCGGTTCAGTACATGTTCAAACACGCGCGTTAACATGATCTCAATCCCCATTTCAGTTGTCGGTCAGTTGTCGTACTATTTTTTTAAATATGGCTACAGCTGTGCGGCATAACCACTGGTTTCGGAGTGTGGCGCCGGGCTATCATAAAGTATCGTAACATGTTATAAATTATGGTAAAAAATATTTTTTTAATACAAATAAAAACATTAAAAATTAATCACTCGGAGCTGAACCGAACCCATATATTGTTTTACTTGAACGGGAACAAAACCCGAAACAAAATCAAAACGGTTTTATGCCCTTTCATGTTGTTCCATCAAGAAATAGGTACTAGTAAATAAAATTAATGAAACATATCTTGACTGTCATGGATTGAAAAGTTCTAAGTTTGTGCCTAAAATTTAAATTTTCACTCAACAAAAATATGTGGATTCCAAACATAATTAAAACGCAATCGAATAATTACGTGATGAATTCCAGTATGATAATCAAACCCCTTGGGGGTGTTTTCTATTGCTTAGTCAAAAGGGTGTAAATGATAAATAGGAACATTATAGGGAAGAAATTCTAAAGTAAACTAAAGAAAAGACTTCAGAGACAGGTCGAAAATGTCCGGATTGGACGTGCACGTTGCATGTAGCCATTTTTGCCACCTTACACTTATTATTCGTATGATCAATGTGTACGAAAACCTGTAATCTTTTTTCTTCGCCATCATTAAAAAGTGGAGTTTGTATCCTTATTAATTTCAAACCTTCAGGTGTCATATTAAAAATAAACATTGTGACTCGATTAATATGTGGTTGTTCAATTATGGTCCCCCTCAACCCATTATTTCCTTCCTATCTATAATATTAATTATTGTCGCAAGTCCAGGCGCTCAACATAATCACGGGTACATCAGTCGACCGTGATTGATAAAGTCAGTTATTTGTAGACCATGACCGTGTCAACTTGATACAGTGTGACTGTCGTCCAAGCAATGATTCAACTCGAGTCCATTACCAACTCAGTCAACTAGACCACCTATCAAGCCGTGTTACCGGCATAGGGTGTCTCATACATGTCACATCTGCACGACCTTTGACGCGGAACTAAACATCTGACAAGCCATCATACCGGATCTGGTGATTTAACAACCGTAAACGCATACACTGTGACTCATCAAACGAATTGGTATCCTTCGAAGTGTCATCATTAACCTAAAAACCCCAGTTATAAACCAACGAGTTATAAACATAACCATTTGCATACTAGTACGTGAGTGCATGCTTGCTCCTCCTAGACAGCCCAACAACATAGTGGTTAGTGCCTGGATCGACTCCCGTTAAAAACGCCCCCCCCCAAGCATCCACATCCACAATAATCCCAAATTACAGTCCACTAAAAAGCGCAGCCAATATATTTAATGAAACAATGTTAGTAGAGCTATTAAGTAGGCACACACACTACAAAACATGATAAGAGATTTTTTTAAACATATTACGCAAACCATTGATAACATTAATAATTAAATTATTCATGTACAACTTCTTAAGCCGTGGCGGGTTTTATAGTGAAAATATGTGATTTTAACCTGTATTGAATTGTGACTGAAAAAAAACAATAAAGAGTTTAAAATGACAGAATCATGATTGAAGAATGCAATATTCTCCAATTATTTATTTTACATTATTCTTTCGTGAGGAACCGCACGGAAAGAGTAATACTATGTTGATGTTGATCGATGATTATGACCTCGACGAACGTTTCGGGTACGTAGTATATCCGTCTGCACCGCAATAACAGTTCGGCGCCAATACGGCTAGATGCTTCATCGATATAACACCTAATAAAAAATATACACAAAATAATTTCTATGTCGAAGATTGATATATCTCTCGATACACTGTAATATTTACTGCTCTATTCACAAAAGGTGCAGGATACGGTTACAAGTTACAATATGTAAATTATACGTAAAACATTTAATCGTGGTACACTATACGGTATCGGGATACTATTAAACGATAGTGGCGAAGGGTGAAGGTGATACGGCGAACTGCATACGTACAAGTTTCCGGACACGGCAGAATACGATACGTCCGAATTTGGTGATAACTTTAAATTTAATTAAAATTGAAATAAACTCTAAAATTTTACTAACAGAAAAGTATTAAAATGTCTTTTGACGTAAACAAACGTAAATCCGGTTTGGGATATTAAAAATAACTAAAAACTAAATAAATATTTATCTTTATGTTGTATTAGAAGACGGGCTTCCTTTCGCGCCCAACTTCGATGATACCAGATTGTTACAGTACGAGAGTATGAGAGTTTATCAAATTATTTAAGGGTGGAGGTAGGTTGTTGAGATCCAAGATAAATAATGCACTCACAGAACAGACTAATAAATAGAATTCCTACATTTAAAACCTTTTAAAATAAACTCACATTCACGCAATAATATATACATTTATATTTGAAGCAATTTGGTCGAACACGGCAATTGCCCTAGCAATTGGCACCGCCATGTCACTTCTGCATTTTGGGCGAACAATGCTCCCAATATCATAGATGCAACAATGTTGCCACTTTTTACTGCAATATTTTCAAAAATCGGCATCAATGCAGTATTACAAAAAGTTTATAAGGCAAACTCTAGCTATAGACTTAACTCTTTAAAACCGGAGCTGTAAATTGGGTACCTATCAGCGTTGCCAATTTAGCGCTTTTCTTGCCTTGCCCTAGCAATTGGCACCGCCATGTTACTTCTGTATTTTGGGAGAACAATGCTCCCAATATCTTAGATGCAACAATGTTGCCACTTTTTATTGCAATATTTAAAAAAAATCGGCATCAATGTTGTAATGCTAAAAGTTTATAAGGCAATCTTTACTACAGACTTAACTCGTTAAAGACGGAGCTGTAAATTGGCTACCTATCAGCGTTGCCAATTTAGCGTTTTTATTGTCAGATCTAGCATTTTTCGATAGGCATCTAGCTTACAAAAACGCATCTGACTTGTAGCGTTTTGTTTAGTGTTTATTGATGCCTCCAACAGCGTTAAATATGTTTAAAAAACGCTAGATATTTAATTTATTTATTTTCATGCGCATCAACTTTCTGACTATCGGATACCTAATGCAGCTAGGCCGGTACCTATTATAGTGAGAAATAAAACACTATGAAGAAATTTGATGCACTATTTTTAATGTTTTTGTATGTTATTTCGAATCTGCGCGTACATAAAATAATAATTTAACAATAATTATTCATCAAAAAGGTATCTTCTTTAACGCTCTGTATATCCTACAAGAAAGAAGCTCTTGTCTTCAAACATGAAACGAAACTTGAATGCCGTTGACACAATATAATATGTATTTTGTTGTCAATTTTGAAATATATTTCTGTTAAAATGTGTGGTTTTTACACGTATCGACATTTTGTCGATTTTTGCACTCTTTTTTCGGTACTTACGCGAAAGCAACGGTTGGCTTTGTTCTTGGTAGAATAAGTAAATTTACTTGCAATTTTATTTTTAAAAAATCTAGCTTTTTTCCTGCCAAATAGCTTGTTTTCGTACCTCGTCTGGCATGTTTTTGTCAACGACAGTTGGCAACACTGGTACCTATATGTATATCTCAATAGCAACTAATAATATTTCGCTATTAAAAAATAATTACAAGATAAAAAGAACTTTTTATATATAACGTTTTTAAATTGTCTGTTGAATTATATAAACTTGATTTGACTAGATTAAACGATCAAAAAAAAATTGTACTTGATAGAAATAATACTGAAATGTCATTTTGACATGTCATATTGATTTCCATAGTAACGCACGTATATATTAATAATTTAGTTGCTAGGACCCCAGAACCCTAGCAACAATACTAGTGTCGAAATAACTTTTCATACAAAACAGAATTAACTGAAAATGAATTCAATTCTACTTCTAAGATGGCTAAAAGTATTTAAAAAAATGCATTGGCATCGTGTTCTGATATATTCTAAAAGTTTCAAATGTCTAGCTAGTCGGGAAGTTAGTAAAAAATCGATTGCATGATTTGTACCAGACAAAGAACCACCGGACGAATAAGAATACGAGTTAAGAAAAACGTTGTAAAAAAAACAACGTAAAATAGTACCTACATATTGCAATTTTTATAAAATTCAAATCAAAAAACAATTGAATGGTTGCCGCGACGGAAGATACGTCTATGAAACAAATGAATAAAAAATAGCCACGGTATGATCGTAATAACAATAAGAATTTAATGTAATTATATCGTTTTTGCGAGCTTTTTTATGGCTCGTGTTTTCGTCTTGAACTCTTGGCAAATATTTCTAAGACGATTGAACCACGAACAGTTAGGGAGACGCCATTGAAGAGGTTTTCGGAATGAAGTGTCTGCGACTGATGAAATAATTCGTATCTATTTGTTTATTTTATTTCCTTGGTTACGGAGTACACGCGATGACATGGCGTGGTGACTTTTAACGTGATTTAACCGATAAAATCGATAATGGAATGTCTGTCGGCCACGCCACGTTCTCAAGTGGCGATATTAATTTGTTGTTGACAGTTTATTATTGACAGTCAATTCATAAGTGGGAACTATATTTCAAAAAATAGATGAACTTAATAATTGCATTTAACGAATTTGAGGTAAGTAGGTACGTATTTTCTTCTTTTTTCTATTCAACAGTGAATCATCATTCAAGTCAACTGATTGCGTAGTAATAGCGCCTGTACACATATGGATTTACTGTCAGTGGTTATGGTCAAATAATAGTGGTTATTTTAAACTATCGTGACAATAACTGTTTACACGTAAAAGTGCTGACTTTTCTTCAAGAGTAATAGCGCCTGTACACATGCATGTAATTACTGTCGGCAATCGTGCTTATTTTAAATTGTCATGACAATAACTGTTTACACGTAGAAGTGCTGACTGTCTTTCCAATCTCATTCTTCAAGAGTAAGCGAGACGCGAGGTTGTCATTTTATACTATTATCTGACAGGTCGTATTGAAAATCGGAGCTCAAAATGAGTAGTTAGTTTTTTTGCCGGCAGGTTCGCCACGATCGCTCTACTGCGCAGGCGCAGATCGAAAATAATCTTACTGTCGCATTGGAAATTTGGAAACTTCCAATCTTGTTTGATTTATGTACGCAATCTTGCCAACTGTGGGATAATACATGTTTCCCCATACATTTTATTACTGTGCACAGTACATCCATGTACGTGTAAACGGGGTATAAGCGAGACGCGATGTTGTCAATTTATAGTACAATTTGACGAGACGTATTGAAATTCGGTTAACCTCAAAATGAGTAGTTGGCTTTTTTTACCAGCAGGTTCGAAATTATCGTTTTACTGCGCAGGCGCAGATCTTACTTGCGCATTAAAATTCAGAAGCTTCATAACTTGTTTGATTCATGCACGCAATCTTGCCAACTGGAGGATAATACATATTTAGTATTTACTCATACATTTTCTTACTGTGAAAAGTAAATCCATGCACGTGTAAACGGGATATAAGTTACTTAAATTATTTGTTTCATTTGACGCCATTTTGATTACGGCTATTGGTTCAATTATAATCGATACGACGGACCTACATGAGATCATGGGATCTGTGACAGTTAGAAGATAACCCGATAAGATACCCCGTTTACACGTGCATGGATTATGCACTACGTATTATCGCGGCGATAACAAGAAAATGCACGTGTAAACATGTATTATCATGCAAGTTGCAAGATTGCATGCATGAATTTAAAAAAATGGAAAGCTTCTGAATTTCCACGCGACAGATGGGATTTGTCCTATATCTGCGCCGTCTGCGCAGTAAAACGATAGTAACGAACCTGCCGGTAAAAAAACGAACTACATCGCGTACTCATTTTAACCGATTTTCACGACCTGTCAAATAGTAACTACCTACCAGTGGCGAAGGGTGGAGGTAGGCTGTTAAGATTCGCTATAAATAATGCACACTAAACTTTTTTAGTCATATGTATTTGTTTTTATTGAACTAAGACTACAATTTACAGATGGTGTTAGTTAGTTTTTAAAAATCAATTAAACCCGGTCTAAACAAAACCATAATAGTTTTGGTCTAATTTGGGCAATACGACAAAATTGTGCACACTTTTTCATTCATAGTTATTTGTTTTCATTGTATTACAAATACATATTACACATATTGTTGGTTATTTTTTTTAATTCATTAAGCCCTGCCTAAACCAAACTATAATAAATAAAAAATATTATTCTATTTATAAAATATTCAAAGTTATGTATGATTTAATTGCATAATTTTAGATATTTTATAGATAGACATGTATTTTTTGACTATTATCTATTATGGCTTGGTTTCTCAGGGTTTAATTGAATTTTAAAAACTAACCAACACTATCTGTAAATTGTAGTCTTATTTCAATGAAAACAAATATTTATGTGTGAAAAAGTTTAATGTGCACTGTTTATGGCGGATCTTAACAGCCTACCTCCACCCTTCGCCACTGCTACCTACTATTAAATGAATGTAATTGGCAAGACAGTCAGCACTTTTACGTGTAAACAGATATTATCGTGATAGTTTAAAATACACACTATTGCTGCAAGTAAGTCCATGCACGTGTACAGGTGCTATAACAGCTTTGAGAGTATCATATTATTAACTTTTAGTAGGTTTAAAACACTAGTTTTTTTTTCTAATTAAGATTAATAATAATTGTAGTGTGGATGAATTATTGGTAGCTATTACCAAAAATATTTTTTACATTCCCGATAGCGGTGACGAATTAAAAGATAGCTGCCTGTTTTTACGTTTTGTTATAATGTTCTCATGGAAGTAGCGTAGTTGCGTAGAGTATGCGTTTTATAACTTTGCACTTTTTTTACTACACTGATACGCCTCTTTGCCTGATCACCTTTCATACAATTTGATAAAACATTCATTTGTATTAATATAGTATGTTGTAATAAGAAAATAAATATATATCTACCTAATATAACAATATTTTTATCATTTTCATCCTAGAGCCGGAGTGCAAAGTTATAAAGTGGCAACTCTACACTACTGAACTGCATCATTCTATAAAAAAAAAATCGGTGTGTGTACTTATGTACGCGCGTTGGAAGTTATACTTCTTTGGCGTAACAAAACTAAAACAAAACTTGTGATAACCTAAATTCTTCGACTAGCTCTTAATTATTTTGTTAAATTACACACTCAAGAAAAAGGACCGCTTATTGGAACGCCGTTGGTTTATTTCTATACACTCTAACTTATATTACTAAATTATATAATTATTTATTGTTGTTTTTATTTTTAAAGTAACAACTGCCACTATGACGTTTAATCGTTTGTTTACGTAAGGAATTACAATGGCCGACAATAATAAATTCGCTGCATAGGCAACGGAACAATTCTAAACTATAATATTATACTGTATAATCGTCACGATTGGAGTATCATACTGTGGCGTAAATGTAGTGCGTTCAGCTGATAACCGAACAATCCGTGGTTCTAATCCAATCAAGTGCGTTTATTTTTGTGTGAAAAAATTAATTATGTGTTACATGTCACACGCCAAAAATACGCTCTGATCTGATTTTCCAAACGCGCATAAAGAATTCAAAAAATAAACATTAAAACATCTATGTCTAAATTTATCCGAAATATTTTTAAAGAATCCAAGAATTTCACATAATTTTTGCAAAATAATCATAATTATATTATATAGGTGCTTGAACAAAACATTTTAAGGATTCGGTACCTAATACGGTATTATAAGGTATTTCTTTGCAGAATTTCAAAAATCTCAGTTAACGTAGTTATTAGTATTTATTCACAAGAATGATAGATAGAACTCAAGCTTAAAATTATTGATTAAAGCACAATATATTAGCTTGAATCTCATTCAGTCCGTTTTTTACGGTTTTTTAATTATGTATGTAGGTTTAGGGGGTTTTTCAAAAGTATGTGATTTCAATTAAAAAGAGTGTTACATTCTTAGTACTTAATAAAAAATAGCTAGGTACCATATCTTGTGTGACAACCGTGTTTAGAGATTAAAATATAGTATCAACACAAAATACCACAGATAATAATTATGTTGCTTATTTTTAATATCACATCATGCTGTTTGTAAGCGTAAATGTACATATTATGTAGTATGACAATTGAATAACTTATATACCTATATGCATATCGCAGACACGAGAACTTGTGGGTGCAACAGGTCGTATGTACAATCAACTACTTGTAGCTGTAGTTCACGTGTTCACCGATCGCGTCACAGCGACAAATATTAATGTTTAAAACCAGAGCGTTGGAACGGACCCTTTTTTGAGTTTCTCCGCTCCAGCTCCGCTCCGTGACCTAATAATTGCTCCGGCTCCGCTCCGGGGTGTCCTCCGCTCTGGGTAAATTAAAGAGTATTATATTATGTAGTATACAAATATTTTTAAAAATAAGGTTTTAAAATAATCGTCATTTTCATTATTAATTCTATTAAACAAAACCGACAGCAAATCGTCTCTCATTATTTGCCTCTACTGTCAAAAAAGTGAGGTTATTTATCACTCGGAAGTGTTGACATAATATTTCAAATAATTCCAGTGTTGCAAAGTGTCAAAATATACTATTTTCATTGGATTTTAGGACGAAAATTTAACAATAAAAAAAACATCCGGAGCAGTGGAGCAATACAAATTTTCGGTGCTCGGGGTAAAATCCCATGCTCCAGTGCTCCGTGCTCCTGCTCTGAGCTCCGCTCCAACGCTCTGGTTTAAACACGATGGGTATACAGGGAGAAAGTTCGGAGTATAATAAATGCAGTTTGCAGAATATGGTTATCATTATTGATTTTGGTTAGTCGTTGTGTTTACACGTGGCGTTAACCTACATAAGTGTAAATGTCGTTTACGGAATAATTTGCACTAATGTTTTCCAAACTGTACCTACCTCCAAAGCCTCTGGTGTTACGTGACTTTAAAAGTTTGAGAAACACTGATATTCCAAAATTCATACCATCTTCATAAACCCCGTTGTAAGTAATAGCCGACTTGTTAACAATCTTCTCATTGTCTATGGAAATATTCAAACAATTTGTGAGTTTGCCCGGGGCGCTGCCTAGTAAGAACAAGAAACAATTCCGACGCTACGTGACGTCCCATGCCTATGTTTTTTACACACCGCAAAAGCGATTAGAGTGGTATTTTACCACCTGGATTACACGAATAACTGGATTCGTGAATACAAAAAAATATAATAAGTGGGGTAAAAAATTAAGTTCTTATAATTATATTACAATAATTAGTTTAATTTAAATTAAATTATAATATACAATAAATAGGGTGGATCATAAAAGAGAGTAGAGAATTCAACAGCCTCGTTCTACTAACTATGCTTATTGGATTACACTAAGAACGGAATGCAGAAACATTTGTCATAACTAAAATTTCCTTAGCTGAAAACACTATGCAGAAACATTGTCCTTAGTTAAGATCATTTCTATTGAAAATAATATTTAAAAATTCTCTTTCCTACAGTTTAGGTAAATTATTTTATAATTGTTAAACGATGACAAAAATATGACAACTGCATTTTATAAATGCAATAACTATATTAATATTTAATTATAATACTCTTATGTTTCCGTTATAAGTCATTATACGTGATTCCACAGGCACCGCAAGATATTTTTTTACACTAGCGTCAAGTGTCATTTTATCATCTGGCATCTTGTATTTCTGCGGGCTGGCGTATACAAGTAAAATAATATTCTGCAAGTACATGCCAAACGAATTAACACTATCAATATTCATATTGAGATAAATTGTTAAATGAATTTGAGTGTATGGACTGTTTTATAGCACGAGAATTTATTTTGACAGCAGCTGTCAGTGGTAAAATGATAATACGGAAAGAGGTGTGTTCATAACAAAAGTTGTCTATGGTTAAGGATTCCTTAACTCTATACTCAGTATAGTCTATAGTTAAGTCATACTTTTCGGCGACTTATCCTTAGGATCGAAATCTTAGATTGAGCATGCCGCTCTAAAGCAATAATTGATTGCATGAACCGATGATTACTCATGGCGTCGAAGGGAGGAAGACTTGTGAACGTAAAATTCACTTGACACCAAAATTAAAAAAATAATTTAATAAGTAATCTTAAATCACCCAACAATATTAAATGAAATTTGGCTCATTTATATCCACCCAATTACCCGTAGGAATAAATAATACATAAACTACTTACCTGACTTTCTCTTGAATTAAAACGGTTTATCGTAAAAGTCAAAACTGATTGACAACCAGTATAGCATAATATAATAATACCAGTATATGGATAGGGTACTAAATTTCTTAATAGAGAACAAAAGTTAATTCGTACAAACATCGGTTTATATTGAACAGAAACAAATCTGATACCTAAGTGAATATGAATCTTAAACTCGTGTAGGCCTTGCGTCAATATCCCAGGCATCTAAAATGCAATATCATCGATGCCTGCTACTTCATTCTGTATTTTTTTTCAAATAAAATTTATATTAATACTGAAAAACCTAATTATTACTAATTTAGTTTCTCATTCACAATGCCTGTGGCAATATTAAAGAAAAGATTGTACAACTTCCTAATAACACTCCTGCCACTCCCTGATAGTTTCAAAACTTTCGTATGTATGTACCTAAACGTAAATTATAGAAATGAAGCTTTCATTAGGTATATATTATTATTTCATAAATTTATCGTAAAGTTAATATTTTGAGGTAGATACATATTATATTATATAAAAGTGTAGGCACTTACTCAATATTATTATAGTCAAGCGAATTAATAGGAATGTAACTAATTAACAGGAAGCCATAAATTGATTAATTACAAATTACGTTTTATAATTAATTTCATCAAGGGAAGGTTTTCAAAAATCACACGTATTTTTATGGCTTTTTTAGCATATTTATTTTCAAGGTTTCAGACATACAAGGTTTCCGATAACTGCGTCACGCATTTCCAACCATTGCCCGCACAACTATTTCGTTTGGGAGAAACAAAAATAATAATATTATAATCACAGAAGTTGGCTACAACATTGCTTTCGAAACGTTATGCGGGTAGACTCGGTTAACTTTGCCGGGAAACTTTAAATTAAAATATCTTCATGGTCTTATTTTAATTTTGCTGCAACGGCATTATGAATTTTTGAAGTTATACTTCTTTAGGCGCGTTTGGAAAATCAGATCAGAGCGTATTTTTGGCGTGTGACATGTAACACATAATTAATTTTTTCACACAAAAATAAACGCACTTGATTGGATTAGAACCACGGATTGTTCGGTTATCAGCTGAACGCACTACATTTACGCCACAGTATGATACTCCAATCGTGACGATTATACAGTATAATATTATAGTTTAGAATTGTTCCGTTGCCTATGCAGCGAATTTATTATTGTCGGCCATTGCAATTCCTTACGTAAACAAACGATTAAACGTCATAGTGGCAGTTGTTACTTTAAAAATAAAAACAACAATAAATAATTATATAATTTAGTAATATAAGTTAGAGTGTATAGAAATAAACCAACGGCGTTCCAATAAGCGGTCCTTTTTCTTGAGTGTGTAATTTAACAAGACAATTAAGAGCTAGTCAAAGAATTTAGTTTATCACAAGTTTTGTTTTTGTTTTGTTACGCCAAAGTATAACTTATAACGCGCGTACATAAGTACACACACCGTTTTTTTTAATTTACCTATTGTTAACTTGTTTCAGAATTTATAATATAATTACTAGAATGGGTTCCGACTCCCTAGCCACTTTTACTGGCTCAACCCCCTTCACGGGGCTTTGCTCTCTAACCACCCACTAATAATGCAACCTATACGTGCATTGTATGAAGATCCCCCTGTAGTCTCACACGTGAAAGTAGGGAGACTTCGTTGGGCAGGCCATGTCTCAAGGATGGAAGACACCCAACCACCAAAGAGGCTTCTCTTTAACAGACCAGAAGGGAAAAGGAAGGTCGGGAGACCTAGACTGAGGTGGCTGGACTGTATAGAAAGAGACACAGCATCCCTGAGACTGAGGCGGTGGAGGGAGCTTGCGGCAGACAGAGGGGAGTGGAGACGTGTCCTTGAGGCGGCCAAGACCCACATTGGGTTGTAGTGCCGATGATGATGATAAGTTCCATTATCTCGAAAATCAGATCGACAACGTCCATATTTTTCACATGTCTATGTGGAAATCGTCCATGAATCTATTAACTAACACCTCGATATTATCATTAACAAAAAATGTGGGTTTTTTTTAAATGGTTTATGGACGGCCACAAATTTTAAAAGAATATAATTATCATCGCATTGGCATCTGTGTACCGAATTTTAAATTTAGTGACATATAGGTACTATATTGAACTTCAGGGATTAGGCCGAAACCCACTTTGGGTGATCTTACTATTGGGAGTTAGCTTAAATTTAATATGTAATAGTATTATTTAGTAGTGAATATTTTAGGTTTCTGTTCAAATTTCTGATTAGCTATAAGATTGTAACATACCAAAATGTCTACCACCGACGGTATTCAGGTAAATAAAAAGCTAACGGTGAGTAAGAGTGTGTGATGATTACATTTATCGTCACTTGTCACTTATCTGAAATCGCGCAAGTAAGAAGTCACTCAGCTTTTGTCCCTTGGATATATTTTCTGTGACATACTGTAACCGTCCTTTTTTAAATAAATACTTCGCGGCCGTGATTTTCTTGTAGATTATTAGATTCAACAATCCCCAGTCGTATCACTGTGTACATTTGTAATAGGATAAAATACCTTTTAAGCGGGACAGAAAAAAATTTACAGAAAATCTTACCCCGAAAATACTGTAGTTTTTAGCATAACTTTTAATACGTCTTATCTATAGAGCAGATGGTAACAGAAGAAAACATAGCATGATATAACAGAACAAGAATAAACAGAACGGTGACAAAACAGATCAGTGACAAAACTGAACAGCCAGTGGAAAAATAAAACATTCATTTTTGTCGTATCTATTAATTAAATACTTATAAAATTTAACTTTTAAAAGAAATATATATATTATAATCAATACATGTAGGCCATTCGACGCGAAACCTTCAATTTATCTGCTTGATTTTGATAATCATGCACAACTCCACAAAATTATTAAACTCATTATTTCGTTGTACCTAGTCACTCAAGCATTTTGAACATATTTGATTGATTAGGACGAGATAGATCTTGCAGGCAGTACCGAGTTAAGTCCAATTTAATAATTGAAGTTTTCCAGCGAATACGAATGGAGAAATTAATATATAATTTGTTTTTACGGCGTATTGATAACCTGTTATTAAACATATAAAGATACGACAATTATTTCAATATTAAATGTTATATTTTTTCTGAAATTTAATGGTTATATTAATCGCTGTTCTATTTTATCACCGTTCTGTTTATTCATGGAACCAAAGTAGATAATATTATATAATATCGACGGGCTAGTTTGCAGATGTGTTTTGATAAAATCCAAAGTAAAATTAACATTATTATATACCTACTTGAATGAAACAACTTATTCTGAAATGGCTACTCTATTCTAAACGTACAATATTTTCGGAAAATGGGAATTTTGTGTATTAAAACTTAATAGCGGTAAAAACTGAAAAAAAAATGTATGCATTAACCATTAACCCATCAATATAATTTATTATAATAACTGAATTTCATATGATGTAATTATTATTACCCACATATTCAATACAGTAACCTGTTGATACTTTTTATATGGAATATTAAATTTTGAAAAAAAAACATGGTAGGTACTATCAATAAAAACAATACAATTATTGACTGTGTTTTCCCCACAGTCCCCTAATATACGCAATGGCGCTTGTGGTAAAAAAGCGTTAATCGTTTCGACATTCGACAAACGAGATTCTCTGGGTCAACCTTCTACCACCCGCATAAACAGTTATACTATTTGGTTCGGTTCAATTTGTTGTGTGTACACATTGTTTATTTATTTCCGATTAATATAGTATTTTTCAATTAAATTTATTTAAATTTATTTATTTTTAACATATTGTGGACATTACAAATTATAAGTTTAAGACGGTCACAACATGACATTTAGAAACAAAGATATATAAAACAGTATTTACATAAAAAAGAGATAGATCAGTATAGAGATAGATAGTAAGTTATTAAACAGTAGAAATGTGTAAATACAAAAATATATAAATTAGGTAGGTACAAGGAAGTACACCGGATGAGTTAAGCAGACCATATTTTAGGAATTTATAAAACAATGTCCACCTATACTCATCCTCACGAAGGTGGAATATATCAACACCCGAAGCAATTTCGTTGAGCATAGTTATCGCCCTCCCAATTGGCATTACCAGTGGCAGGTTGGTTCTGCACCTTGGGAGAATAAACAACTGATGCTCTCTATTTCTAAGATAGTTATCAGGGAAATACAGGTCAACACTGCCCAGAATGGCAGAGTTCTCATTTATACCTCGTATAAGTCGAAAAAAATACGTAGCAAAATAAAGATTTCTCCTAAATTGCAGACTGCAGTATGTAAGCATGCCTAAGAGAAAGTCAGTTGGATAAAGCCACGGATAGTATCTATACAACCTCAAGTAAAGGAGTCTCAAGAATTTCTTTTGAACCCTTTCCACCATAAGGCCATACTTCAACTGATGCGGTGCCCAAACAATAGACCCACTCTCAAGTCTAGTTCGAACTAAAGAATTAAATAAAAGTACTAACAACTCACTTGCTAATGGACGCAGCGTGTGAAAAATTAAAGGACAACTTTCATACAAAAGTCTAATTATGTTTAAAAGAATGTAAGTTATGCGTAATAGGGTTATACTTCGATTTATGAGTGTTTAGATTTTAAGAGCAATGAGCAAAAAAAAACAGGGCGTAGGGACTTTGTTTCTATATAACTTTCAGTCATCCACATTGATTCTCCGCGATACTGGCATCATAATATAATAATTATTATTATAATATGAAGAGGTAGAAATGAGCAAAGGAATTTTTTTTAACCATGTCCGATCGTAATAAGATCATATTTATAATTGTATAAATTATCATATTTCATTAATATTTACACATGCTGTCTTTTTATTGTTATTTGTAATTAAGATATTTTTATACATTTGTATTTATTATGTATATGGCGCATTGGCCAATAGCTGTAATGCCGTAATACTCTTTTTATAAATAAATAAATAAATAAATATGGGCCTCCACAGAATGGAGGTTTATTGGTTTGCATTAACATAACATTTGCATTTGTTTTTACGAGAAATGGATCTCCGTCACTTGCTCAACTGCTTGGGTTATCATGGCCCCCACAATGGGGGGGCTGACAGGGCTCTAACCTGAGGGCCCGGCGTGGCAGGTCAACCAGTTAAGTGAGATATACACACCGTAAATTTATAAGCTCTAATAGTAGAAAAAGTCGCAGTAAAAAATATTATGATTCCTGACTTATAAAAACGACTTTTTATCCAACATGGCGAAGAGTCACATGTAACTTGGCTACCATAAAAGAGGATCGCGATCAGCACTTCATAATAATATGCTGCTGAGTGCTGACAATTCCAGCTAATTTATTTCAAATACCAAAAATTGCTAAAAAATACACGGAATACCCTTTATTTTCATTTTCAAATTAAAAATACACTGAGTTCCGCGGAGTATCATTTGGGAAACACTACTATAGAACATTACACTGCCCTTAGCCTTAGCCCAATAAAAATCGTGGCCTGGGGGCCCGCTTCAGGATGTGGGGGCCACGGGGTCCATACTCCGACTCATACGCAATTTTAAAAACAATACGTGTACTTGCCAAATCCAGGATTCGAACCTGGGACCCACGACCATATAGACCGACGCTTAAGCCTACATAATTAACATACATAATTTTGAAAACACTTCTGAGGAAATATATTTATAACCAATAGAAAAAATCTTTTTTGAAGAAAGTAAGACACCCGTTTCGCGCCCTTGCACGTATACCATTATGCTATAGGCGCCATTCTTAATTGCGACCATTTTTTTACTAATGGCTCTTAAGGTGACGCATCAGTGAAACGCCAAATAATGTTCAACTGTACGCGCGACGAAAATTTATACTTGCTTCGCATTCATTGAGAAAACGTGGAGTCGGACGCACGTCACTTTGCTGCGTGATGGCGACGGGCCAATTAATTCTAAAATCGTGTAAAGATGACTAAAAACTTTACCCATTTACTTTAAAAAGCAAACATGTCAATGAATATATTATTATTGATACTAATAGAATAATAAACAGAACATAAAATGGACGTATGTTGGATTTATATGAGAAATAATATTTCGTTTGACAGGCGTCATTTTCACCCGCGACCCGCAATCCGCACATCGCTTAGCAACGATCTTTTTAGACCGTGCCTCAACTAATGCATGGCCTTAATATTCTCTGAAGCGCTTTCCAAATTGAGTTACTATTGGCGATCGGCTTTTGTACTTTAAATCAATTAATTAATTACTAACCGACGTTACGGATCACTCCAACATTTTTTTTTGTAACTTACCTGAACCTGCTAAAAAAATTTAATTATTTATCCATAAATGTCGAACTTCGTCAATCATTTTGGCTTGGCGAGTGACATCATTGTCCTCGTAAGGCCTTGCTATACGCACATAAGAAAGTTGCATGTTGCGCTCAGTTTTGGTTTATGACTATTATCCCGGACGAGACGATTTTCACTGTGCGTCTGGGCTTAGGGGTACATTAGTACGACCGCGTTACAAGCACCCGAGTTCGTGAGCAGACACAGCAGCCTTCGGTGCTTGAGGTAATCACGAAGACACTTATGCCACCAAAGAGTGCGACACTTCGTACCCTTGTGGCACGGCCTCAAGGGTTCCCTCGTCCTGCAGCGGTCGGGTCACCGAGGGGAGTGACTCGAACTTGTGGTTGACCTATGCCCCAATGCTGGGTCATGACAGGGTGAAAGAAGAAGAAAGAAGAAGGCGGCTCATAATAAAATATACCATAGAATCTTGTCTCTTTTGTGATCAAATCTTGCGACATTTCATTTGTCAATTTGTATTTTTATTTAAAATAAAAATCTTGTCAACTGTCACATCTAAAATTATTTTTATAATATCTGTAACATGTAACAAATAAATATATTATAATTGTATATCATTAATATGGATTTTACAATTTATAAGCTTATCCGTTGGCGATGTGGCGTCTAATAAAAATTGCGTCCGGAATTCCGCGCGACAAATCGTGATTTCTAATAATCGGAACGCCAAATATCGAAAATTCACAACCGGTTATTTTTATCAAAACATTAAGTTCACGCACAAGAGATAAGTATGCGGTCTTAAAACCTGTTGGATTGGAACGGATAAGTTTTTTTGCGCCACGAGTTTAACTGTTAACCCGGTCTAGGCTGCGTCGTTGTAAAAATAGAATTTGAAACAATTTATAAATATATTATTATTTCGCTTCTAGGCATTCTTTGCCTTATCGCTAAAGTAATTTGCTTTTCTTTTTTTTTGTTCACCGGAGTAATTATAATTAATATTGAATATGAAGTTCAGGGTAGATATCGATTGAAACGCCATTAGAAGAGAGAAGAGAATCAGTCATGTCCTTAGGAGTTTTTCACTCTTATAAAGACAGGTTTAGTATTACAATAGGAATAGAACCAACCCCTTCCCGGATAGTTACTACTTGAGCAAGCCCTCCGCATGAGCCGATTTTAGTGAGTAATGTTTTACCAAGTGCATATCCAACACGCCAGTGTTGCCATAATATAATTTATAAAAACATCACTTGTAAAATTATAACATTGGAATAAATATTCGATATCTGGCAACACTACGACACGCGCACAGTCACACATATTTTTGAATAATCCAGGAAAGGGTCGCGGAGGAAGCGTAAAGGGGGCGAGGCAAGTGCGTGAAAAAGTTCGTCATGTTTTGAGGGACAAACACTTGCAATAGCTCTATCTATATTTTTCTATAAACTAAGCACTTAAGGTTCTTCTTATGAGTTAGTCTCGCAGGGCTATTCTAACACATTTTCGTCATTTTTCTTGATATGAAATATCGCGGCTATCACTAGGGACAATTCTGAATACAAGACGGCTATGTATCTAAATTGCAAGTGAACACTTACGCACTACGCATATCCAGTGCCACTAACATTTTACCACGTTTTTCTTAGCTCGTATTCTTGTTTGTCCGGTGGTTGTTTATCCAGTACAAAACTTGCAATCAATTTTTAACAAACTTCCCGACTAGCTAGACATTTGAAACTTTTAGAATATATCAGAACACAATGCCAATGCATTTTTTAAATACTTTTAGCCATCTTTAAGTAGAATTGAATTCATTTTCAGTTAATTCTGTTTTGTATGAAAAGTTATTTCGGAAGAAATCCGTAAAAAGTAAACTACTATTATTGGTTGCTAAGTGGGTGGTCCTAGCAACTAAATTATTAATATATACGTGCGTTACTATGGAAATCAACATGAAATGTCAAAATGACATTTCAGTATTCTATTATATTTATTCAGTACCTATTTCTATCAAGTACAAAAAAAAGTATTTATTAATACATAGAATTATCAAGCTTATATGATTCAAGAGAAAATTTCAAAACGTGGTATATAAAAAGTTCTTTTTATCTTGTAAATGTTCAACGAAGAACTTGTCATTTGATAAAATGTTATACGAACTCATGTTTCACGTACTGCGGTGCATGAATAAGTGTCCCACGATTAACTGCATACGTACAACTTATATGTAACCATGCGGTGTGATAGAGTTTACTCAAAGCTAATTAACGCTTGGGATCCAAAAGATGGGAAAGAAATTGAGGAGGCTTTCATTTAGTATTTTTTTTTAACAAAGAATGTTATAATAATATGTCCATTACCTGCCTACCGCATTGACCATCGTAATGAATATAAAATAACTTATCATTCTATATGGACGACAATGTCTTAATTAGGTTGTACTTTATCTTGTAACGATGCCAGGATCGAAATTGTATTACATTTCAATCTAATTAAAATGAAGTTCCAACACTATCTACTAATTAATTGCCCTTGGAGCAACGTTTCGTTTTATATCTCTCATTAATTAAGAGATACAATTCAAGTCTCACGGTTACTAGCATTGTATGTGCACGCATTGCCTTATCCGGATTTTAAGAGGACCCTATTTGTGCAATGGCGTATCTTGAGAGAAATATTGTGAACTTGCTAAAAGAGGAAAATAATTATTTAAACAAAACAACACTTGGTAATGATGTGATTATTTTCAAACGCTTTTAATTTTTATTATTTCAGATTGAGTATGGTTAAAAACGGTCTAAGCGCTGGTAAACTTGACATGGTAAGAGACGCGGGACGTGACGGTGGACTGAGAGAAGTGGGGCGACCTTGTGCTTGTTCTACGCTCTGATGCCGGAGTGAAGTAAATAAACGTATTTTTAGTAATATTCTTAACATAATAATTATTGGTGCTGTCAGATATATTAAATAGTTTGTTTGGATAAATTTAATTATTACAAAATTGTCAAATTAGTTTGTCCATGTTGACGTTTTTAATTAAATTTAAATATGAACGTAAAATGGGGCATCCATAATTTAAGATTTTTGGTAAACTGTGTTTTGGATTCAAATATTTCTTTTTATCGTTAGTTTCATTTTTTAATCATATACTATTTTCAGATATCAATAATATGCCAAATTTTATTAGACAAATAACTATATTGATAAGCAAAATAAAATCATTTTAATTAACCGGTTTCTATGTCATTTATGGGTGTTTTTTTCAGAAATTGAATTACTTATTAAATATACTTATTTGTTAGATTTTATCAATATGTGGACTTAACGGGTTTTTGAAAATGTCTACTCACTTCACCAAGGCAACGAAGAATTAAAATGTCATCTACCCCCGTTATTATTTTATATTCAGACGGTTGCTTTTGTATGTGACATGTGATGTTGTATGGGCAGTGTTGAAGGAAAACACGCTTTGGTATTTTATATCGTTTATATGGCACAAATACATTAGTAGTATTTGTTACACGGCATATAGCATGACATTATATTAAACTGTTTTTGAGTGTAAATGTTTATCCTGATTATTTTAACTTGAGCCTTTGTAACCTCTACATAATATTATATAATATTGAATGTCTCTAGATAACAGTCACTTCCGACCGGCTATTGCCTATGCTCTTAACATGAGCATACACAATAACGTGTCAGTTGTAGAGTTGGGTAAAACCTCTACGCTTGATCGACAATTAAATAAGAAAAATAATTTCTACAATATGTAAAAGTAAACTAATAAACTAAACAATATCGAAGTTCTTTTAGCACATCCTCCATTAGTAGGTAATAATAATACAATTATTATTTAGAACGTATTCACAAACTCTTGAGTATAGATTGAGCGAATGACTATATTGATTTTGAATAATCCCATTAACATTTGACTAAGTAATACAAAAGCAATTCTACTTCATGTTGCTACGTGAAGAAAAAAATTATCTACGCATAAAATAATTAAATTAATTTTGTTTTTACCCTCGGGATGTTCTATTTGAAGTGTGTACGCCACTGATTAGAATGGTGAGTGATACAGGTGATTGCTTTTCCGAAACCACGGTCCAATGGGTGAAATTAGATCGGCAACCTGGGGGGTATTCGGTACGACGCAAATTACGACAGAATAAAGCTCGCAGCTCATTGAAGAAAGTCGAGAAGAATAAGATTTGCTATAGGTATAAATGCCGGCTCTCACATCAAAACTCGTCTCGCCTTAAAACGTGTCAAACACGTCGATGTGACGTCATTGTTATTCAACACAAATAACAAAACGCACGTTGCCAAATGGAGCTCCGCAGATTGGTCGAATGCGACTGTTTTGTTTAAAAAAAAAAAACATCTGGCTGTTGTAATCGACAAGTTGCATCCTTCTCGGGCTCCGAGTCGAAGGGTTGAAGTCACATGCAAACACCTACGAATTGGTCATTCCTATACCGGCTTGCCGATTACCGCATTCAAATATCTATACGTTTCGAAGGCTAAGAGCGACTGTCGCTAGGTAGATGTGCGCGGCATTTACAATCAACACTGGATCTCAGATCTCGGAAGGTTTGTTCGGCACACGGACGAGTTTTGATGTGAGAGCTGGCTATGATTTATCTACGCCAGCTTTGGACTAGTGAAATACTGTTCACTTCTGTAACTGTAGGGTCACGAATCCGTATGCTACGTCTTTTTTTTTTTACCGTAAAGTGAAAATAGTTAAAAGCCTTTCAGCTACTTTTTTTATAATTATTACAACAGGATAATGAATAAGTGAATGTAACTTTGCTATTTTTCTAATAATATTGACCGTCTTATATTAAAATTCAAAATATTTTCATAAAATCTTCGGTGAATTGGGTACGAAGGAACGGCCAAGGCGAATTATTCAAAAAAAGATATCCATTCCAGCATGCATAATATTGTCCTTTTTATAGCTTTTAAAGACCGCTGCTACATATATTTGCTGTTGTAATTTTAATTTTAGTTATATTTAATTTAGATGGTTCTGAAGATGAGTTTATAGCTCGATATGGATCAGGATTAGATCAAAATGAGTTGCATAGAGTCATAGCTCACATTTCAATTTTCTTATATTTTAGATAAAATTACGTAAAAACCATTTCCAATTTGGTAAATTATATTTTACGCTTGAGGTATTTTTTATTACAACGTTTTTCTTAGCTCGTATTCTTATTTGTCCGGTGGTTCTTTTTCCGGTACAAATCTTGCAATCGATTTTTACTAACTTCCCGACTAGCTAGACATTTTAAACTTTTAGAATATATCAGAACACGATGCCAATGCATTTTTTTAATACTTTTATCCATCTTTAAGTAGAATTGAATTCATTTTCAGTTAATTCTGTTTTGTATGAAAAGTTATTTCGACACCATTATTGGTTGCTAGGGGTCTGGGGTCTTAGCAATTAAATTATTAATATATACGTGCGTTACTATGGAAATCAATATGACATGTCAAAATGACATTTCAATATTATTTCTATCAAGTACAAATTTTTTCGATCGTTTAAGCTAGTCAAGTCAAGTTTATATGATTCAACAGAAAATTTAAAAACGTTGTATATAAAAAGTTCTTTTTGTCTTGTAATATAACTTATCAGAAATCTGTATTTTTTCTCACACTGTCATGTAGAATTTTACATCTTAAGATGGAGACATAATTAGATCTATAATATATACAATATAATAATCATATGACTATTTTGTGATTACTGTGAAACTGACAAAATAACAACAAAAAAACATTTTATATGATTCATCCACGTAAATGCTAGTTCAATCAATAACTGAATTATAAAATATATTTTTTTGAAAAACATTAGTGTTTGTGTATTAATTTGTATGCAGTGTATGTTATATTTTATCTGGTGATTATTATATTACGATAATCTTCCACCCAGAAGCACCAAATGAGCTAGAACTCTGCGAGAGCCGTTTGAACTTCGCGGAGCGCTTTCTAAATTGCGATTCTAATTGTATTACGAATTGGATTCGAGAATGGACACGAGACACTCCAGCCAGACCGACCAGAACATCTTAACTTTAACTCGACGGCTGCGCCAGGCCGTCTGAAAATTAGAAATATAATAATGGTGAACCGATCTGCGACACTACCATGACGCATCTAATTATTTACCATGAAGGTTGTATTTGGCAGACCAGATTGGATATGCTGTCAAACTGAACAAAAAATAGCCTTGGTTTTGAAGTTAAAGTTGGTGACGTTTATACTAAATGTAAAAATATATGCACCTGTGAAGTATTTGCGTGGTAGTCATGACAATTTTTACTTATGACGAAAATAAAGCGAGGGCTACAAGACTGATCAATATGCTCATTAAGGATGTAGACATTTTAAGAGACTTCGTATGTGTTGTTAACGAGGCTCTCATAATTCAATGGTAAGGCATTGGATTCTTATCCGAGGCTTCTGAGTTCAATTATCGGTGAGATCATAACAACATTCATATGATATTATTAAAGCCTGTATCGTTCTGTGATTATTTAACTTCTTGCACTACACTACTGTTTACATACATTACTGTCATTGAACTTCATGTCCTACTGTAGTGTTACAAAAATGAAATGAAACCCATTTAAAACTTATTTTGTTGTTTAGTTATACTATCTCTACCATAACTATAATAATATTTATTTTTAGTGAATAACCACTTTCGTTCCGAAGTAAGGCATAATATGCATTTTCATATAGTTAAGGGTGTATTTCCTACGATACCCGAGCAGTTACGCATCAGGCTTATAATGTCGTAGGTCCCGGGTTCATATCCCGGGTCTGGCAAATTCACATGTTGTTTTTTAAAAAGTATTTGGACAGAGTACGGACCTACAGGTTGAGAAAGTGGCTATCATCCATTTTTCGTAAAAACAAAAATTTGTTAATACTACCTCCACTATGTGGAGGCCAATATGAACTTAAGGTCGAATATAGATTTAGAAATAAGGTTTAATTATTATACGCTAAACGAGAAATGGTTGTTAGTCATTCGCTCAACACATTGGGTCCTTTCTCTGGATCAAAATATACAGCAAAACAGAGTGTATTTTCTGATAAATGCCAGATTCGCGCTAGAGTCCGAGACAACTACTCTATCGTATTAAGCACAGAGGCCGTATCTTAATTTAAAAAACAATCAATATTTATATGTGATTGAACCCAATAGAAATAATATTTATATGCTTAATTATTTTGGACAAACGCGTTGTCATAGATAATAATATTTATTGGCAAATGTTTTAGGCTTAGCTATCGCAGCCTATCATTTTGTATACACTGGGATAGACACACTGAGGTCAAGTGATATAAAGTCCATGGACTTAAAGACATCACCTGCAAATAATTGATATAATACACTATTGAAGAGAGATGACGCAATGTGGCGTATTTTTAAAACTTTCAACAGAAGATGCTGCAATCTGTGTACATATTATATTAGTATACGTTCCTAAATAATTATACGATAGATGTCGTTGGAAAATGGAATTATTTTTTATATAATATAAGTATGTGAGTATATAAATAGGTCAATATGAAATTAAAAATTATTTCTCTTAAGAGGGTAGGTTTTAAATAATCACGAGTCTTCGCCACTGGTATCTACATTTTATGAAAATATAAGCTATTCTTCAACCCCTCTTACAATTAATATCGATCATCTTTCTTTGATTATCTTGTAGTGTCATTCTGTACTTTTATTTCTCGTAAGTAATACTGTACGTATACTAAGCGTGCAGCCAATAACAGTGAGAATTAGAACGCTGGTTATTGGATAATATCAAGTAACAAAACAATATCGGGTAACTTTTTGCAGTATATAATTCCATTTTCCGAAAACGAAAAAACACTTGCAAGAAAATGTTAATAGTCACCGTATAGAGTGAGAGATGAATTAGTAAATTATATTGATATTAAAAAATATATCGATTAACGTATGTATCTACATAATATTACGCACACATTAAAAATATATCTCGATTAGCGTGTATGTAAAATTTACAGTTAGGGCTGTCAAAAATGTATTGATACTGCAAGCTTCGATATATTTTATCGAGTTTTAACGTAGGCAGAAGTGACAATATTGGTAATTTAGTTATTCATTTCCTGAGTGCTTCAGCCTTACAATAGGAAATGAAAGAAGATAACTATTGTGATTGCAAAGTAAAGTATGATATCGTTTTCTCTTCTAAACGGAGCATGTGTACCTTCACGTAACCTACTGGGACCTCATACGTAATCAAATACACATTAAGAAAACAACATGCTTTTTTGTCCAGTAGCGGCTTACAGACGTCCGGTCTACCAACTTATCCATTGTCAGTACATACTTCTTCTTATTGTGCCATCCCCTAGCGGAGGTCGGCCACCATCAAGGCGATCTTATCTTTGTCGTCTGCTACCCGGAACAGTTCAGTGGAGCTGCACTCGTACCAATCACGGAGGTTCTTAAGCCACGAAATGCGGCGCCGTCCTCGGCTACGTTTCCCATTGATCTTTTCTTGAATGACAAGTTGGGGAATGCTGTATTTTTGTCCTCTCATAATGTGGCCGAGGTACTGTAGTTTCCTGGTTTTGATACTACGTAGAACTTCTCGGTCCTTTCCCATTCGATTGAGAACTTCAACATTTGTCACCCGGTCAGTCCAAGGAATTTTGAGGATGCGTCTATACAGCCACATCTCGAAAGCTTCAAGTCTCCGTCCGTGACATCTCTTGGTTTAGCGTCCATACTTCCATACCATAGAAAAGAATTGAGAGAGCATGACAACGTACCATACGCAGTCTCAGACCTAAGTTAAGATCTCGATTGCTAACGAGGCGTCTCATTTTGAGAAAGGCGCTCCTTGCGATCTCAATTCTAGTTTTTATTTCTTCAGACTGGTCCTACGTTTTATGCCTAATCAATATTTATTTATTCATTTTATATAAAAAAGTACTAAAACAGCGTCAGACAAAATTATAGATATTGAACAAAAACGTATAAAATATCATGTACATAATAATAGATATGTAGAACATGTAGATACTTTCCACATGCATTGCGTTTCCAGTGGAATGTCGAAAAGACAGAAGTTAAATAAAATAAGAAAAAAATATTATTATGAAATCGAACGTTCGTGTGTTAATAAACGTTTTCTGTAACAGGGAATACAAATAGACAAATTTTAAATCCACCATAGGATTTATTTATCACACTTCGAAAAAAATTGGTGCTTTTTTCGGTATGTTCACATTTTTTTGCTAAGTGCTGTAAGCCTCACTAAATGTTTTCTTGATTTTACAGTTTTATTGTGGATATTGACAGATATGGAGTGATTTTGAGATGCATATAGATTTTAACATTTTTACTGTCAAATAATTGCTATCGTATCAGGGTTTTTTTTCAACTGTATGTATTTTACAACGTTTTTATTAGGTCGTATTCTTATTTGTCCGGTACAAATCTTGCAATCGATTTTTAATTAACTTTCCGACTAGCTAGACATTTGAAACTTTTGGAATATATCAGAACACGATGCCAATGCATTTTTTTAATACTTTTAGCCATCTTTAAGTAGAATTGAATTCATGTTCAGTTAATTCTGTTTTGTATGAAAAGTTATTTCGACATCATTATTGGTTGCTAGGGCTCTGGGGTCCTAGCAACTAAATTATTAATATATACGTGCGTTACTATGGAAATCAATATGACATGTCAAGTACATTTTTTTTAATCGTTTAAGCTAGTCAAGTCAAGTTTATATGATTCAACAGAAAATTTAAAAACGTATATAAAAAGTTATTTTTATCTTGTAATTATTTTTAATTTAATATCATCGCTCGTTCTATTGAAACGTATCTTATATAGGATAATATGCCTATATTAATCCTTTGCAAATCTTCACAAGTAGTACGCAGATGAAAGAAGATATTACGTTGGTACTTATCTAAAGGAGAGGCATATCTCGAAAGAAATGGAGAGAGAGTTTTATTAAAACATCAAAGACAAAAATAATATAATAACATATAGAGTTTCAAATTTAGAATAAGTGAGTGGATACTTACATGTCTTGTAAACTGTCAATCGAGTTTTTTCAAATATGGAACAATATTAAATGTCTTCATGTTATCATACCAACAAGAAATAAAACATGTAATTAGTGTCTGCCAGTGGCGATGGGGGCGAGTGGGGTAGGTTGTAAAGATTTGACATAATGAACACGCACGGCGTGCTATTTCTGACCTTTTTTTTTATCTTCAAATTAATTAACAACATTCCGATTCCCCACAATTTTACTGTCTAATTTAAAATTTTATGTTGGTACCTAGTGTCAATATTCGTCCACACATTTTCTCACTTATGTACATTCATACACATTAAAAACCGATATAGGTTACAATTATTGTCCGGTGGCTCGACTCTGCAGAACCTTGAACTTTCACAGTGATCAAGTACTATTTAAACTATTTTGTTCTCTTGCCTCTTTCAAATTAAATTGTGCCAAAATCTACGACTAATAATAATAATTGTATCTACATAATTTTGAAAAACACTTTCTGAGAAAATATATTATAACCAATAGAAAAAATCTTTTTGAAAAAAGTAAGCCACCCCGGCCGGGAATCGAACCCTGCGTCTCCCGGGCTTACGCCCCGTCCGTCGCAGTAACCTCTATGCTACGCAGTGACAAAAAAAAACGATTCAAATAGGTATAAGGGATCTTCAGTAGTATTCATTTATAAAAAAAATCTTCATAGATTATTTGTGTCGTGTTTTCATGAAACCGTATGTGAAAAATTGCATGATTTTTTCCCCCTTCCTATATTTTTTGCTCATACAACCTACCTACCCCTACGGGACGCCACCATGTTTTAGTACTTATCCAACACTGGCCGTATTCAACTTATTCTGACAGCTATTATAAGAAGTTACGTGTCTGATAATGTAATACTGAAACCTTAGTTATGTGTAAAGACTGCAAGTTCGCCTTGGCTTATTGCAATAGCCTTACAAGGGTAGAAATCACTGGAAAACAAGGGTTGCGTCACGTTTGCTACATGAAGTCAAACATAAAAAACTACACATTTATAAAAAAAAAATATTAACCTAGTTAGCAAAACTTTGACTATTACATGCATTTACAAAATGTATTATTTAATCTTATAATAACGTCTGGTGGTTCCAGAAACAAAGTTTGTAGAGCTTTCAGTTTTATCACATACGCCATTTTCTGCCATTTATATCCTGTACAGTGTATAGCACTTTTTCTCGACTACATTTGACACACCCTCATCGACCTTTCTGAGAGTAGAACACTCTGACCCATGACAAGCGGGGGTTGACAGGGGCCTAATCTGAGAGACCGGGCTGGTGTGCCGGGTCGACTAGCTAAGTCAGGTAAACACAAAATTTTCTTTAATAGAAAGAAGTCGCATGTGACACTATTTTATTTTGATAAACTTAAAAGGTTATTTACGTCTAGAATTTTATTTCATAATTATTTTCAGTGTGTTTTCTGATTATAATAAATATGGCTATTTATTCAATATGGTGAGGGGTGCATGTTACTTGGCTGCCACCATGGCTCCCACATCCTGAAGCGTTCCCCAAGGCTAGGATCTTTGTCGGCCCCCCCCTACCAATCGCCGAGGTACAGTAGCGTTTTCTAAATGGCCGGTCACGGTATTAAGATGGGTATTTTTGAAACTTACATCTTCTTGAATTATGGAGTTATAAAGTAATGACGTAATTAAAAATTACATCGCACAACAACATATTTAAAAATATAAACTTTACTAAAAGAAAATAGCGCCGCAGGCGACTTTTTTTACTATTAGAGCAAATTTGTGATGTGTGTTTATCTCACTTATTTGGTCGACTCGCCTCGCCGGGCCCCCCATGAGCCCAGGCCCCCAGGCTAGAGCCCTGTCGGCCCCCCCTTTGTTGGGGCCATGGCTGCCACAATAGGGGGTTGTGATCAGTGCTTAATATGATGCTAAGTGATGACAACGTGGATTTATTTAAAAATACATGAAATACCTTTAATTTTACCTGGTGAAATCGTTGGGCTCCGCAGAATACCATTTGGGAAACACTGATGTAGAGCATTTCACTGCCTTTAACTTTAGCAAGTAGTAGGGGACCCACTCCAGGTTGTAGGTTCTATGGTCATGGATCAATGTGTTATTCCAAAATTTTATATGACGTGAGAGGATAGTAAACTTAAATTGAGATTGGTTAGTACTTAATAGAAATTACAAGGCATTAATGCTCTCTCTTCTTGGTCGTGCACTCATGGCTGAGGATCGTGACCACATTTGAATTTCGCCATCCTATGAGCGACCAAGACTTTCCATCCTTCTCGGTCTTCCGCTTCTCTCAGGGCAGAATGGATAGTGCCCCCCAGTCAGCTCTTTCACTTGGTCGCTCCAGCGCGCAGACACTTTTCCTTTGCTTCGCCTTCCTTGGAGGCCACCCAAAACTACCAGTCTCTCCAGATTTTCCAGTCCCCGCCTGATAATATGTCCAAAAAACTGCAGAATTGTTCTCAGACATATTGTCGAGAGCCGTTCCTTTATCTTCAGTCTCTGGATGATTGACTGGTTCGTCATGTGCTCCGTCCAAGAAATACAAAGCATTCGTCGCCAACACCACATCTCAAAGGCATCAATTGCCTTCAGAGTCCACGACTCGACTCCGTATAGAAATATCGAGAACACTAATGTTTGCACAAGCATCATTTTTGTGGTACAATGCTTATATGCTTTTACGTGGTATGTTTTACGTTTTATGTGGTACAATGCTTTTATGCAGACAAAACAGATTTAATTCATTATATGCGCCAGAAATCCATAACTACAAAATTTTATGATCGAGAAAAGTGGAAATATATTGGGGACTCCTTCATTCGGGAAATTATCCACAACACATAATATTTTAGAAAAAAGTGGATATTATGAAATTCTGCCATCGCAGTGATCATACGTGACGTAAGTGCCGACACTAACTACTCAAAACCCATGTTCAGGGGTGATTTAATTTGCACGTCATAAAACTTGACTGAAGCCTGACTGGCTTTGCTGCTGTAGGTATATGTAAATTAGAGCAATAATACTATTACCATTATGTTTATAGGCGGTAAAATACCTGGATTCTATCACTTGACGTACATTTAAATATGATTAGAACATCCCATGGCTAGGATTTTTATGTGTTTTCTTTAAACTAATAAAATTAAAATAAATATATATAATAGCGTGCGGCGAGACTTGCTCGTGGGAATTCTGTTTGAAAAATTCATAATATATACCTATTATGTACTACAAATCATCAGCACCACTTAACTTTGTGGGTGCAGTTTGTATAAAAAAAACTATATCCAGTTAAGTACATGATTAAATTTGGATGACAGAAATTCAAAACGAACGCGAAATAAAATATTATGTCCACACGATTGCTATGTAAATACAGAAAATTATTGCATATTATATTTTTATTGCCATGCTCCGCATCCGTAGCATCTATAGACCGCACGCCACTGATAAATATGTTATCAGAATTAACATACTTATTATAAAGTGACCTTATAAAATAGATAGATTGTTAACTAAAAGTAAGCATTGCTCATTAAATCAATATGTACGATTATGATCACAGAATATCGTCGTGGTAAATGCAATAGGTCGTATGTCAAAAAAATCTCAAAACTGTTTTATTGCGCCATAGTGATCAGCTCAGTCATCTACACGACCTCGAATAGCTCTTATGTCGTTGAACCAATAAGAAGTCGACTATTTCAACACTTGCAAAAAGACGAATCGACACGTCATTGATATTGGTCAAGCCAAACAGTTGTATGTCAAACCTCATCATGACAGTAATGTTTTTGTTTGTTTCTATTCCTCGTTCTTGACGTTATATTCAAGAATTCATCAAATAATTCGATGTAAGTAATTTTCTAACCACTGTTTTATTTAAATCTACTTTATAATTACATTACTGTTGTTAATTTTAGTAAATTTTTCAAGATTCTTTCTAGAGATACTAACCTTACTTTTTGTCTCATTTATTTATTATTGCCAAAGTAATTATTTGTTCAAGATCGACAGTTTTAATAAGACACTGTTTATTTAGAGTAAAAATTAGTTATATAATAATGCAATTATTATTAATTAAATAGAAATTTGGTACACGAATCTTTGACATAGAACCTTTTGCATCAGGGAATTCCGAGCATCGGTTTTGACATACGATCAATTGCATCTGTTCCAGATTACCAAAAAGCTATCAAAATGATTAATGGAAGTCGTGGGCGGTACTTGGTATCTTTAGCAGTCAGCAAAATTACTTCATCTAAGAATAACGGTAAGAATAAATAAGTTTATCTCGTCATAAAACAATACGGTGTGGAGTGGAGATGACATTTTGCTGAGGAGCATGAACGATTATCAAATTTAAAAATCATTATTTTCTTCAGGACCTCAAGTAACCTGTGGAGTCGTAGGAACCACTGACGATGTGGCGTTACAAGTTGAACCTGGGAATGCGGCGGAAATTGAACTCTTAAAGCATCCATTAGAAGAAATTTTTCAAAATATTGGCTCAGAAATAGAACTCGATTTTGCTGAAGTTAATAATACTTTGACTGTTGAAACTCCAATTTTAGAACAAGCAGAATCATTGTTGAAGCAACCTTCGGACATAGAGATAGCAGAGAACACTGTATCAACACAATCAGCCCTGAGACAAAATATAAATTATGATATGACGATGGCTGAACATCTAAGTGGCCCTGAACATTCACTATCTGACAGCAGTAGTGACTCTGAAGATCTGTATCAACCTGAAGCTAATCAATCAAGCTCATCAGAAGATTTAGAGGAGTTTGCTATGCAGTCTGACACCCATGGTGATGAACCTAATGAGCAAGTCAATCAAAGAAAACGAAAAGGGCAAAGCATTAATTGTAAACTGTGGAAGAGGCAAAAAAACTCTCAACTGCGATTGCTAGGCAAGTCTTATGTGGGTTTTGAGAAGAGTGAAGAGTCCGGCAAGTATAGACAAACGTCTAAAAAAAAATCTAAGACCATAGGTCCACGTTGTGGTGGGCATAATGTGCGTCCTCAAAAGGGTGGGCCAAAAACAGCCTTTAAGTGCGATACAATTAGTGATAAACAACGCACCGTGATATTCACAAATTTTTGGAAAAAAACAAGTTGGGATTCCAAAAAAACATTTGTCACCGAAAACATTTTGCAAACCACCCCAAAATACAGAAGAATCGCCAGTGAAAACTCAAGAAGAAAACAAAGCTTTCGCTTTTATTTTACAGCAAAAAATGAAGAAACTGAAGAAATAACTGAAAATATAATTAAAAAACAAGTTTGCAAAAAAATTTTTTTAAACACTTTAAGTATAGGGGAAAAATGCTTAAAATTATGGACCTCGAAGGTTGAAGAGCCGCAGTCATCTGAAACGAATTTAAATAACCAGAAAGATGCAACACTAACTATTTCAGAAGAGTTAGAGACCTGGTTTAACTCTCTGCCAAAAGTTGAATCGCACTATTGTCGATCCTCTTCAAGTAAGTTATACCTGGAGCCAATTTTTTACAGTTTTCGAGACATGCATCGCTTATATCTAGAAAAATGTGCTTCTGAAAATAAAAGAAAAGTATCATGGGGTACATTTCAAAATACTTATAAAAAATTGAATCTAGACATTTACACGCCAAAAAAAGATCAGTGCAATGAGTGCACTTTGCACAAAAACGGGACACTCGACGAAGAAAGTTTTCAGAAACACATTAAAAAAAAGAACGATGCTAATGCGGAAAAAGAGTCTGATAAATCCTTAGCTCTGAAAAATGAAAACATCAGATGTTACACAGTCGATTTGCAAGCTGTTCTTCTTTCGCCTCGTTTAAATGCTTCAGCAAATTATTATAAAACAAAATTAAAAGTACACAACCAAGTCTATTATAACCAAGCCACGAAGGACGTCTCGTGTTATGTATGGCATGAGGGAGCTGGGGGGCTTGAAAGTGACGTCTTTTGCACTATAGCTACTAAATTTATCTTGAAGAAAATCGGCCATCTGGTACCGCAAAAAGTTATAATATGGAGCGATGGTTGTGCGTATCAAAATAGGAATGTAAAATTATCAAACGCACTACTCGACATCAGTATGAAGAATAATCTTATCATAGAACACAAATATCTGGAAGTAGGGCATACACACATGGAGGTTGACAGCGTCCATTCAACAATCGAAACGAAGCTGAGAAATCGAAAACAAATTTTCGTCCCTGCCGACTACATGGCTATCATTGAAAGTGCAAGAGTAAAGAAACCATACAAAACACTTTATCTCAGCCATGACGATTTTCAACAATTCAGCACAGACTACTACAGCAGTATTCGGCCTGGAAAGAAAACTGGCGACCCATGTGTAAACGATGTCGTTGCATACCAGTATACTCCAGAAGGTTTAATAAACTTTAAATTGGACTTCGGCCATACATGGAAACCACTTCCAACACGAGCGCGAGTTTCAATCGCAAGCAGTGAACGATTAAAATTATACAATGGGCCTTGCCCTATTGAGGAGAGTAAATACCAACACTTGCAGGTACTAAAACTATTAATTCCAGAGGACTACAGAGATTTTTACACCAGACTACCGTTTAAATAAAAAAAATACTTTTTTATAAAAAAAATTAAGTATTCTTTTAAAACTGCTATTTTTACTTTTAAGTAGGTATTTACCTGCTCTGTTTTAATGCTTTTTTAAAAAATATTTTATGTATTGTATTTTAACTTTAATCTTTTCTTTTAAAAATTGTAATTGTTTTTAAAAGTACCTAATTAAACAGATCTCCAATTTATAATAAATCTACTTTTTCATTAGTCTAAGCTTACTTTTTAAGCGTTTATGTACAAGTGTATAACAATATGTATATTAATATAATATAATCTGTATAATATTATATTCGTTTCATTATAAATACCAAATTTTAGTGAATTAAATATAGGTATGTATACATAAAAATTGGACTTATGTCAACAAAAGTGGCCAACATTGATGAGCAAATAGTCGTATGTCAACCTAACTTTCTAAATATTCATCTTACGTAAAAATGTTGATAACCATCTTAACAGGGAACAAATTTAACCAAGAAAATAAATTTGTGAAAAAAATCGGTGAAATGGGGTTAAGATGGGATAGTTTTTTGTCTCTCCTGAAAAGTTTGGTATTTTTGACATACAACCTATTGCATTTACCACGACGATATGTTGAATATAGATCAAAATTAATTAATTAATTAAAATTGTTAGCGCTTCATTGAAGTTATCAAAATTTAGAATACCTACTGCAGTTAAAATAATTAATTATTAAATACATCAATTAAATCAAAAAAAATCTTTTTTTAATAACCTGCTTTGTTTGTTAACAAAAATGAATGAATTATAAATACAATAACATCTTTGTAAGTCGTCGATTGCATGCATGCCGGAAATTCTAAATTACTAAATTGTAATTATTATATCTTACGTTTTATGTAGCATCCCGACTCAACCAGTCCGTGGCAGGCCTCAGGACTTTTTGCTCTTGAAGATTATTATGACTATGTTGTCACCTACACCCTGCCGCTATACGAGTGAATGAATGAATCAGTGTTACTAGGTTACAACAATGAATGCATTTTTGTAAAGCTCATGAACGTATCGGTATGGTTAAGTGAAAATATTACATAATATTATGAAACCGGAATACATTATTAATTTTATTGATTGTAAGTAAGTAAGCTTAGTGACGAGACAGATTCAGAATGGCTGTGCTCTATATATTATCGTAACATCCCATCATTCCATGGAATGTAAAACGGTGGCGCGTGTATAGGGAAGTCATAATATACACATAATAGCGACACAATTTAATCAGGAGTAGGGAATCCAATCCCGAGCCAAAATTCTGATCCCGGGATTAGGGATTACAATTTGACAATCCCGGGATCCCGGGACTGGTCCCGGGAATGGCCCACATGCTCAGCGTACGTCAAAATGGAGATTTTATGCTATTTTCAAAGCATGATCCTGGACATTCCTTAAACGTTGTAGATAATCTATTTACATAATTTTGAAGCCTTATTATCCTTTATATTTATTTTAAACATTTGATGACTGCATAAAGTATTTTTATTACATAAAATAGTATTATTTTAAACCTCTCGCTCTAATGTTTTAGAATATAGTCATATTTCAGTACGTCCATGTGAAGTGGTGTTAAGATTTTTTATATTTATTAATTTTTAAAAACATTTATAATGTTATTAATTGTTAATATTGTATATCTACATTCACTCTTGGAAATACATAAGATTAATGGAGTAAATAATATTGTTAATATAAATAATAATGTGAATTTAATATGAGATTGCTGTTTCTGATAGTAAAGACTTGATGAATGGATTAGCGAGATTTAAAATAGTAAAGCAAATCATGGTGTATACTGTATGGCCTTTCCGCTTCATAAATCTAATTAGTCAGCCAAATATGAAACTGCCGTATAACGTATGAGATCATGATGGAATTAGGTACTTTGTTAATAGTGCGAAGCATTGTTTTTTTCCAATCTTTCTCATTTTTATTAATTTATGTGAAAAAATAAAATGAATCGGCAACTTACACATGGGTTTAAATCAAACTTCATTCAATTTATTTCTAATATAGTTATTTGTTATTAAAAGTATTTTTTTCTGTTATATTTTCGTTTTTAATTTATTTTCCATAAAAATTGATAAAAAAATCAATCCCGAAAGTTTCTGGATTATGTTTATCAATCCCGGGATTCATAGGTATCGAAAATAGCTCGGGATCCCGGGATTGGAATCCCTAATCAGGAGCATGCCCAGTATGTCTATACTATTAACATGGCAGCTGATAGTTTATCATATGTAATGTATTGAGGTATTATAATTTGTTACAATAAATTAGCCGTCTAAACTGTCAAAACTGTATATCTTAACCTAAAAGTTAACACAGCCAAGAGAGAAGGTAGGACTTTTTGACAGTTTAAATGGTTAACTTATTGTAACAATTACCCGCTTCGATATTTAAATATGATAAACTACCTTAGATAACCACTTATAACCGTCTTGTGTATAGAATAAACACACAGATGCAATATATTCGAGTGCGCTGGGATTAGGAAGATCTAATGTAATAATTATAGGTACCTAAGGTTGTTATTTTCGATTGTATTTAATTTACATCAATAACATTATAATATCGGTTTTTTTCGCTTGAGAGCTCTTGCGAATATGTTTTGTTTTCTTCTAAAACAATCGAACATCGCGCCAGTATGATAATATGTTTGTAATAATAATATGATACCACATACACCATATATTGCAATTATTCGTGTATTAATTGTAAATATGTAACAATATTTAAGCGTACTCGCTAGCAGAATATGACAAATATTCAATATAGTCATCAATATGAATTTACGTAAAGTTATTTTTTCAAACACATTCATCTATATTCCACTGTTTATGAAAAAAAAATATAGACGAAGTTGTGTTAAGGAGGACTATTTACGAAATTCATTTAATAGATGCTACGTCCACTCATCAATTGTAGAAAGTAACATGCTATATTTGAGGTTATAGCCCAGTGGCGAAGAGTGCCTGTTGAAGGGAAGTATGCCATGGGTAAAATTCTTCTTCTTCTTTCACCCTGTCACGTCCCAACATTGGGGCATAGGGCAAGCACAAAGTGGCGCCACTTCCCTCGGTCCATCTCCAACTCCTGCGCCTCCCGCCATGTAGGACCTGCAGCACGTAGGTCGCTTTTGTAGCACCGCTGCAGGGTGAGGGAGGGTTGGCCACGGCGATGGAACCCTTGAGGCTGTGCCACAAGGGTACGAAGTGCCGCACTCTTTGGCGGCATCCGGAATACATGTCCCAGCCACGTAAAGCGTCTCTTCGTGATAACTTCAATCACCGAAGGCTGTTGTGTCTGCTCACGAACTCGGGTGTTTGTAACGCGGTCATACCAATGTACCCCTAAGATTCGGCGGAGACATCAATTCTCAAAGCTCAAAAGCCGAGACTCTTGAAGCTTAGTAAGATGCCATGTCTCACAGCCATACAGGAGCACAGGTAGCACGCACGCGTTAAACAAACGAAATTTGGTCCTCACAGAATACAGCCTCGACCTCCATGCGACTCCAAGTTGGTTGAACGCAGAGCCCGCCACACCCATGCGGATTCCAAGCTCACTAGAAATACCACCATCATCGGCAACCGTGGCACCCAAATATTTTAACCTGGACACCAGCTCGACGGGCAGACCGGAAACCCGCAGAGGAGTGTCGGCGTCGATGCATGCAGCACTGCAAATGGATTTGGTCTTAGCCGTATTCAGATGGGTAAATCATCATGGGTAAAATAGTGACAAATAATCATATTTTATTTTTATATTTTAAACGATGCAATCAGCACTTTCACGTGTAAACAATAAAGTTATTATCGCGATTCACAATTGTGTAAAATACACACTATTGCTGCAAGTGTACAGGCGCTATAAATCCAAAGTTTAGTGTTTTGTGGCCTTTTGAGTGTAATACCGCGTCACACGGTCCGAGAAAGCTCGGTGTAAATAGATTATTCAACGAGACGATATTGCATTACCTGCACTTGAAATTTGTATGTACCGCTGTTTAATTCAAACGGTGTGAGTTACAGATAAATAATTATTCCCTTTTATTTAAATTTAAACTGTTTTAGTGTTAAGAAGCGGTTTGGTCGAACACAGTTATTGCCCGCACAATTCACATTACCGATTACAGGTTAGTTCTGCACTTTGTAAGAACAAACAACTGATGTTCCCGACTTATATGATAGTTATCAGGGACACACAGGGATACAAAAAAATGGCAGAGTTCACATTTACACAGTCGAAAAAACTACGTAACGAATTATTATAGATCTCTTCTGACTTGTATACTACAGTATATCTAGTTATATATTAACATATCTAAAAAAATCAGCAGGAAATCTACACTACAGATAGTATCCATACAGCTTCAAATAAAGGATTTTAAAGATTTTCTTCTGATTCTTCTCCACTATAAGTTTAAACTTTGAATGAATGATCAGTAAGAACAGCTTCTGTAACGGGCCACAAATGTTATTATTTTTAAATTATTAAACATACATAACTTGAAAATACTTCAGATATAATATACCCACTAGAAAAAAATAGATTTGAAAAAAAATACGACGCCTGACAGGTTTTGAATTCGTATATCCACTATACAATATGATTTAACCAATTAAGCTACAGACCTCCTACCTAATTACGATAATCCTACATGAATTGCGTTATTATTGACTTTCCGTTTTTGTGTTTTAAATCAAGGAATATTAATTGCCTTACAAACCGACGCCCGGCTCTCACCAAATATTTAAGTAACAAACTCAGATACCAGATGACAGACACCTGTGAATATCTGGCAGATATTCACAGGTGTCTGTCCAATATCTTTCTCTCACCTGCGCACATTTAATATAATACACCAATTAACTGTAACGTTATATTATATTATACAATATTTTTTTATAGAAAATAAACATCAGCTCACTCTTAGTTAGCGGTTTATAATAAATAACATAATTATGCATGCCATCTTGTAATCAGGTTATGTTCCGCGAATGAATATACGGAAATGAGTTTGAAGTAGTAACTAAGCATCTTTCCTTTGCACCATACCGGCAAATGCTGCTCCGGGAAATGATAGCCCGGATTGAAGAACGCGTTCAAGACAGGAACAGGAACCGAGGAGTACGTTAATGAGATTAGATTATATACAATAATAATATAACGGTTTACATTTAACTTAAACCTATTAATATTTAACTGTACTTTATTAAACCTGGAATAAATAAAAAAAAATAAGATTGTCGTAGTGGCGAGGGGTGGAGGTAGGCTGTTGATTCGACATAAATAGTGCATACTAAGCTTTGTTAGTTATAATTATTTGTTTTTATTGAACTAAAAATACAATTTTAAAATGGTGATGGTTAGTTTTTAAATTTCAACTAACCTGGCTAAAACAAACCATAGTACTCTATAGTCTATGGGCTATCCGACAAAAATAGTGCACACTATTTCAGACGTTGAATTGAGAAATTGAAGAATATATAATTATTAGATAATAAATGGTGTTGGTTAGTTTCTTTAAATTCATTAAGCCCTGCCCAACCAAACCATAATCGATAAATAATATTCTTCTATCTATAAAATATCTAAAGTTATGTATTGTTTAATAGTGTAGTTTTAGATGTTTTATAGATAAATGATTATTTTTTTACTATTATCTACTATGGTTTGGATTAGTCAGGTTTTAATTGAATTTTAAAAACTAACGAACACTATCTACACATTGTGGTCTTAGTTAAATGAAAACAAATACATTTGACTGACATCACTATTTATGTGGGATCTTAACAGCCTACCTTCACTCTTCGCAACAGGATTGTCGCGACATAATCCGTAATATGCTGTCGACATAAATGTATGAAAATAATATCGTGTAGGTACACACTGGAGTTGGCAACATTATAAAAAACAGCAACTCAGCACTGACTCGCTCAATAAATATTGATATAAAGTTATACAAACTAAACTATTGTTTTGTTGTTTTTATTTAATAAAACGCATTTTTATAGTACTTATTCCACTTTAATTAATATATTAGGACCGGTTTCGTCCGCCTCAGTGGGACATTTTCAACAAATGTCCCACTGAGGCGGACGAAACCGGTCCTAATATATTAATTAAAGTGGAATAAGTACTATAAAAAAAAATGCGTTTTATTAAATAAAAACAACAATACAATGCAGTTCCACCATGAATTGACAGTTAACAAAATAAAAGAAATTAAACTATTGTTATAAAATCAACACAATTTATCATAAAATAAATTATGACAATATTTTAATAAATATTTTACAGGTTATAAACCTTTCTATGTGTGTTATATTATTATTACGGTAGATATGAAAATAGACAATAATTATTACAGGTTTCATATAATGTATTATTTATATTCCTAAGAATATGAAAGCGGTAGCCGTATGACCTTGTCCACATGGCGCGTGTCTCGCCGCGATTCGCCGCGAGTGCATGTGGACACCTCAATGAGGTCACCTGTACCTGGAATGCGCGCGAGTTAAAACGCGCCATATGAACAAGGCATATGTATACTATTTTTAATCTACGATATTCTTGTATATTTAAAAAAAATACATACTTATTACATATTAGCTTGAAAGTGATTTCGTAGAGAAAGTTCTGTTTTTTTTTTTTTTAATATTCAGATAAGCAAACTCTGATACTGTTATTGTTACTTATCCTGACCATGTCCGATCCCAATAAGATCGTATATGGGCCTCCACAGAGTGGAAGTTTGTATTAACAGATTTTGTTTTCACGAGAAATGGATGTCAGCCACTTGCTCAACCTATTGGGTCCATAACCTGACTCATACACAAATTAAAAAACAATATGTGTACTTGCCAGACCCAGGATTCGAGCCTGGGATCCACGACACTATAGTCTGACGTTTAAGCCGCGCGGCCATCGTGGGTGAGATTTTTTCGTTGATATATTTTAAATACTCGGAAATACCAAATCCAAAGATTTTTTTTGGTAAGAACATTAATTAATTAAACATATCCCGGTAACGAAAACAAGTACGCCTATATCAGGTTATATCACTTCCTTTAAACACAGTTGACGTTTTTATATTAATGTAATACGTTGCTTTACAACAAACTGGTATCGAACGGAAATTGCAAAAAAAACTTAATCTTTTTTATGGGCCGTTTGATAGATAATAATGATATAAAGAAGATTTCAACCTTCATATTATTATATGACCCACAATACTATATCAAGACAGTCGTAAAAGTGGATAAAATTAAGGGGGGACATGCTCAGCGTAGGTCAAAATGAAGCTTTTGTTCTATTTTCAAAGCATGATCCTGGACATACCTTAAACGTTGTAGATAATCTATTTATATAATTTTGAAGCCTTATTATCCTTTATATTTATTTTTAACATTTGATGACTGCATAAAGTATTTTTATTACATAAAATAGTATTCTTTTAAACCTCTCGCTCTAATGTTTTAGAATATAGTCATATTTCAGTACATAACTGTGCAGTGGTGTTAAGATTTTTTACATTTATTAATTTTTAAACGCATTTATAAAACCATCAGTATAATTTATATTGACATTATTATAGTGAAATATTTACGATAAAAAATTATATTAATAATCTCTGTGATCCCAAATTTGACAAGAATTAGGCATTTTATTATTCAAAAAATGGGCAAGATTAACACATTTGAAGATAATTCTAAAGATACTTATTATAAGCTATGTCTTTGACCATTCAAGTGTGATAAACATCCTACGAATAATGATTGCTTTATAATAATCATTGACCTAAGAATAAGGTAGTGTTTTTTTGAAATACGCCATTTCTTTTGGCATTCCCCAATGGTTAAGCTACAACATACGGCCGTAGCCATAAATTGACAAACTAAAACTGAAATAGGGAGTAAGATCATGTTACGCGCGTGTTTGAACCAATAATAGTTTTACTTTTTAAGGATTTCTTCCGAAATAGCTTTTCATACAAAACAGAATTAACTGAAAATGAAATCAATTCTACTTAAAGATGGCTAAAAGTATAAAAAATGCATTGGCATGGTGTTCTGATATATTCTAAAAGTTTCAAATGTCTAGCTAGTCGGGAAGTTAGTTAAAAATCGATTGCAAGATTTGTACCGGACAAACAACCACCGGACAAATAAGATTACGAGCTAAGAAAAACGTTGTAATATGACAGTATTAGTGGTTAATGTTGTATATTTAAGTACGTATTATATTATGGGTCCGTTTGACGTTAGCTGTAGAGATTTTGTAATACTTTAGGCATCTAATATTTTATAACTAGGTAGGTACTCAATTCGTAATTACTAAATGCGCAACTTTTATAATTTTGATTTAATTTAATACTCAATTGTATGTTTAGTTTGAACTGTTTCGAGGCCCCCTATTAAGCATTCTGACGAATCGATTTCGTTATTGACGTCAAAGAAAATGATCTCTGGGGATAAAAGCTGGGTCAAAGCGCTAGTAATTTAATTTATATCGATCAATGAAATTAAAATACAGATTGAAGATTTCTGATAGAAAACTATCAGTACATAGTTTTATTTATTTCATATCCACTGATTGTACAAATCTACAAAACGGTAAAACATCCGGGAAGTGAAGATACGGCTCTCTCTAGATGGTTTGTAGTACTTATTTATTACATGGCATATATCGTATATTATGCTATTTAAACATACCATTTTTACATTAATTGAGTGAGCTTTTGCTTTAGCGGTTATTATTCTCAATCATTTAACCTTCTTCCTTTTCTTCAGCTTGCGGGCATCCACTGTCGGACATTTAAAGCCTATCTTGTCTACCTATATTGCATCCGATCCTGTGCCGTCCACATAATTCGACTTTAGAAAGGAAAAAGGGCGTAATCCACACAAATAAAACTTAAGAGCATACTTCAGTGAAACAGCAAATAATTTTAAACTATAGGTGCGACGAAATTTTGGACTCGCTGGCAATCGGAGAGCGAAAGTCGAGCTGTGAACACGTCAATTTGTTTCGTGATGGAGACGGGGGTATTAATTCTTAAATCGTGTAAAGATGACTAAAATACTTACCCATTTACTTGAAAAAGAAAACATGTCAATGAATATATTATTATTGTTACTAATAGAACAATATAGAATATTAAATGGACGAATGTTAAATTTTTATGACAAATTATATTTCGGTCGGCACGCGCATTTACACAATCCGCGCATCGCCTAGTCACGATCTTTTTAGACCGTGCCCCAGCTGAGGTATATTATAATAGCCTTAGCACTGATAGCATAAAAACGTTTTTGTTTTGGTTTTCAGTAAAAGTTAAAATACAAATTAGACATAACGTTGAAGTGCATGGTAATTAATAATTTGGTTTTTATATTCCTAATCTGATATATTAATTATTGAGTTAATTAAAAAAAACATACGAAAATGATAGTTAAGTCGTTTTTACCACTTCACTTTACTTCCTTTTTTTTTTAATAGACAGTTAAATTTAGATAATAATTCGGCGTTGCAGCTTACATCCTTTGGATACAACGTGTACCTATTTATATCTTATATCTTGATTTCAATGTCTACATTGACTCAGCTTATTCACAAAAAAAATACTTTCTGTCACCAATATAACAATTATTCAGTAAAAAAATTGGTTATCGAATCGATACAAATCAAATCAAATCAAATGTATTTATTTTACATATAATGAACATAAAAAATTATAAATTCAAAGCGTTCACGACATGACATAAAATAAGTGTTAATAATTTTAAAAAATAAAAATACAGAGAAATGTGAGTTAATAATACAATAAGTGATAAAATAAGAAATAAAATAAAATAAAATAACAAAAATAAAAGTAGATGGAAGCACACAGAGTGAACTTTGATAGACCCTATCTAAAAAACTTATAAAACAACGTCCACCTAAATTCACCCTCACGTAAGTGGAATATATCAATATCCGAAGCGATTTCATTAAACATGGTTATTGCATTACCAATGGCAGGTTAGTTCTGCACCTTGGGAGAACAAACAACGTATGCCCTCGATTCCTAAGGTAATTATCAGAGACACACACGCCAACACCGCCAAGAATGGCAGAGTTCACATTTACGCCGTGCATAAGTCAGAAATATATGTAGCTAAATAAAGATCCTTTCTAAATTTTAAGCTACAGTATGTAAGCATACCTAAGAGAAAACCAGTCGGATAGAGCCACGGATAATATCCATATAGCCGAAAGTAAAGGAGTCTCAAAAATTTCTTTTGGACTCTCTCCACCACAAGGCCGTACTTCATACGATACGATTATTACTAGGTACAAACTTTTTGACCTGTCATATATCCGTCATTATCATAGATTATTTCTTCATGCGTTGCATTAATATTGACTGTGACAAATTTTGATGAAAATATTTCAACTTGCAGTAGGTACCTATCCCTTTAGACACGTGTCTGAAAATTTGCACGTATGCAGTTGGCCGTATCACAGTTCACCATGAGCTGTTGTTTCAAAAATAGATGGGCATATAGTATTAAGATCAAATTCATGTGTGAGTAAAGAAAACAAAAGAGAGAGTGACAGAAGAACTAAATTTGTCTGCAATGGTCCAAGAATAACGCATAATTTTTTGATCTCAATATTATACGGCCATCTATTTCCGGTACAATGGCTCACGGTGAACTGTGATACGTCGAAATATAATACGCGCAATTTACATGACGTAACCGATTTGACGTAATAAGTAAGTACAGTACAATTTTACGCATATTTCCATATTACATTAGTTTCTTTCTTTAGTTTCTTTATTAAACACCACAATAGGCCGTGAAGTCCAATAATAGTGGTTAAACTCCCAGGCTTGAGGAATTTACATATTAGATTATGTAAATATATATTTTGACCTAATCGGGAATCGAAGCCAGAACTCCGGGATGGAAGGCCAGCGCCTTACGCACTGCACCACGAGAGCAGTGGTAAGTATTGTGTTAATATGGTAGAATAGTGCAGTCTATATTATTCCGGAAACAAAATTGTGCATTAGGGAACACAGTAATTAATTCAAAATATATTATTTACTCTAGAGTGTTTGTGAAATTACTACTGCATACCCTGAGGGCAGTTTAAATATTTTGGTCTAGCAAACAATAATTGTATTTACACAGTATCACCATTTACCACATAAAACAGGGCTTAACGCAGTGATGGGACACCTAATAATTATAACCATTTAATTACTTTTTTTATTCAACGAATAATTCACAAGATTTAAGAATGTAACATTCTAATCATTGAAAATACATAATTTTCGAATTATTAATACCTACTTTGATTTAAAAGCCGAGAGCCAATAGTAGCTCAATTTAGAAAACGCTTCAGAGAGTATTATAAGAGCCATTAGTTAAAATTCAGTACCTAGTACATATACGATATGCCGATGATACTGGGCCGATGATTGCTGATAGTAAAGAGTTTACATCAACTTGTAGAAAAGGTTAATAAGGTCAGTAATTCTTATGGTTTAAAAATGAACCTCAAGAAAACAAAACTATTACTAGTATCAAAAATAGCGACACCAGACGCCAACACAAATTTTGTCATTAACAGCGAATCAATCGAACGTGTGACCCATTATAAATATTTAGGTACATGGGTCAATGAGAAATGGGACCAGTCTCAGGAAATAAAAACTAGAAATGAGATCGCAAGGAGCGCCTTTCTCAAAATCAGATGCCTTCTTAGCAATCGAGATCGTAACCTAGATCTGAGACTGCGTATGGTACGTTGTTATGTGCAATTCTTTTCTATGGTATGGAAGTATGGACGCTAAACCAAGAGATGTCACGGAGACTTGAAGCTTTCGAGATGTGGCTGTATAGTCGCATCCTCAAAATTCCTTGGAATGACCGGGTGACAAATGTTGAAGTTCTCAATCGAATGGGGAAGGACCGAGAAGTTCTACGTAGTATCAAAACCAGGAAACTACAGTACCTCGGCCACATTATGAGAGGACAAAAATACAGCATTCCCCAACTGGTCATTCAAGGAAATATCAATAGTAAGCGTAGTAGAGGACGGCGCCGCATTTCGTGGCTTAAAAACCTCCGTGATTGGTACAAGTGCAGCTCCACTGAACTGTTCCGGGTAGCAAACAACAAAGATAAGATCGCCTTGATGGAGGATGGCACAATAAGAAGAAGAAGTTAAAATTTGTCATAATTAAGTATGGTACCTTAAGCATTGTAGTATATGTGCGTGGGCGCGAAGTGTTTTAAAAAATTATGTATGTTCAATAATTATTATAAGTATGTATTCTTGTGTTGCATGAAATTTCAAGATACGAATCATTAATACAATGAAACCTCGATTTAACGTTTTTGAAAGAACTGATAAAAGTGTTAATATAAAAAATAATGTAAATTGGGTTTGATTTTTTTTTAAATTAAATTTATTTTTGTAAAAAAAATAATATTGAAATTGTTTTGGTAGGTAAGTACATGCTTTTGGCTTGTTTATATAAAACTCTTTCACTATTATAAATTGAAACATATTGTGTATAGGTACTTACATATTATTAATTATAAATCCCAAATAAAAATACTTAAGTATCTACTTACATATTTCTGAATTTACTAAAAATGAAAAATAGTATTTATTATAAGTACTTGTATGTAGTGTATTCTGTGTCATAAAATATTCAAAAATTTAATTTAACATCCATATAAGATGAAATAATGTAATAAACGTCAAATATTATTTCAATTGTGTTTTTTTTTTTAAATAGAACGAAAATAATGGGACGCATAAAATAAAAATGAAAACAATATTTTTCAGTGTTGTCAGATGAAAAAAAATAAGCAGTTTGACAGCACAATAATAATCACGAGTAAAAAGTGGAAATATGTATAATATAACATTGTGGAAAAATGTTGATTTTTAATATTTTTTTAACATCGTATAATATACAACAGATTACGTACTGAAGTACGCTTAAGCGATGGGTTGAAGCGGTCACTAATTATTTCTAAATTATTATTGGTGTCATCGTTTTGTTTATGTGAACCCTAATGATCTAAGCAACCGCAATCAAAATCCAGCAACTGGTGGAAGCTGCAATCAGGACCAACGACGAAGGAAGAAATGACCATCCACAGAACAGAGTAATAAATAGAATTCAGATAAGCTATACTCCATTACGCTACATTTTGAAACGAGGTTTTGAATGTGTGAGTGTCCTACGAAAATGAAACACACATTAAAGAATTGGAATAGTTAGTGCTGCAACCTTAAATTACAACAATATTTAATGAGCGTCAGTGCATAAAAAAGAGAGCAGTTGTCAGAACGAAGGACAATGTAAGTTTATCCCATATTCTACCGTGCTCAAAAGATCGGTTGCTTGTTATAAGATATTTCAGTTTGCATTAATACTGTGTTCCCTGGTGTCAACATTGTAATATGATGATAATAGCTTGATGGTACAATATCCCCAATCTATGGGTACTATCTCGGCCTTGCTTGCTATTATTTTTTTTGTTGTAATATATTTAATTCATGCACTCATTATGGGACTCGTGTCTTTGATTCAAACCATCATACATCCAAATAGGTTAATTGGTTTTCGTATAAGTTCAAGTATGTACAATACGGAGACATATTATAGTGTTACCATTGTAGAAAATAATAATCGCTAACACGTAAGAACCATGAATGTATTATTGCAATCGTGATCCATTGAACAAAGCAGAGCGAGTTCGATTTTTCTTTAAAACCCACGCCGTTTTGCAAGAAAATGGCAATAATAAACGCTTCCGATTTTTTATACATCTTCTTCTTCTTGGTCGTGCACTCATGGCTGAGGATCGTGACCACATTTGAATTTCGCCATCCTTTGAGCGACCAAGACTTTCCATCCTTCTCGATCTTCCGCTTCTCTCAGGGCAGAATGGATGGTGCCCCCTATCAGCTCTTTCACTTGGTCGCTCCAGCGCGCAGACGCTCTTCCTCTGCTTCGCCTTCCCTAGAGGTCACCCAAAACTACCAGTCTCTCCAGGTTGTCCGGTCCGCGCCTGATAATATACGAAGGTCAGTAATGTACTTCGGCATTACTAATACGGACAATAATTTGATAATAATTTCTTATTATCAATTTCCTTTCTCTCGAATTGAAATAACATCGAGTTTTCTGTCATTCCCCATAAAGAACTATAACATTAATGTCACAATATATACAAATAATAATAAAATCAGTTTTCAAAAAGTTGATACTATTAGTATCATGGGTCAAAGAAAAGAAGATCTAGAATATTTTACGTTTATTAATCGAGTCAGCAATTAATACATTGTAGAATTACATATAACAAATGATAATATAAATCATTTAAAATTAAACAGATTGTTTTTATTAAGTCGATAGTTTTTTCGGTTGTAACACCATTATCAAGGCCATAAAATAAACTATCTGTCTACGCTTAAGTATAAAACTCATAGAATGAAACGGAATGATCTCTCTCTCACTCTGCAGTTAGTTGGAGACAAGGCCTGAACAAAAACGAACCGTAAGTGCGAGTGAATAAGCATTCGGCACGCTTATATCTCCGCACTATGCGTTAGAGTAAGATAGAATTTCTATGGCTGAATTAAATATTTTTTGAAAACATCGCCGGTAAATATAGATTTGACTGATTACATTAATTTAAAAACTGCTAACACGTCATGTTGCTGAAATTTATTGTTTTTGTGTTAAATATAAAGTTAGTGTAAATTATTTCGAGTTATTTTAATGTTATGTTTAAACTTGGTAGCCGTACTGAGAAGCAACACGATGGTATAACGTTTCATAGTTAAGTTGACAGTAATAAAATCGAGGTTCTACTGTGCGTTATAAATACGCAAGAAACACGGCTTCATTTTTTCGAAAAATAGGCGTTCTCTATATATTATTACTTTGATGTTGGAGAGAACTTCGATCCGATAACAAAAGTGGATAAAGATCTTAAAAGTGAGGATATGTGTTTCCTGTAAACGACGACCACGTCGACAAAGAAAAACAGAAGAAGAGATTCGTTTTTGTGGTTCCCATAAGACGTAATAGCATCAAAGCTTACTTTCATTATTATATCCCATCCTTATACGAACGACTTTTTTTGATATTTATTTTTTATGCGTGCACACAGTTTTGCAGTATTGTTTGCGCTGGTCGCATCTGTGCCAAGGATTCTCCAATTGATTATTTAGATTGCCAAGACGCAATTTTGCTTCGCAGGTGGAAATTGACAAAACATTTTATTTTCACCAAAGCCTACCCCACTTACGTTTATCATTATGTATATTACTCAATACCAAAGACAATATTATTTATTAGTATCACACATTAAACGTCACAATTGTAACGCCGAGTACTGAACGAATATAGGTGACCTAATATAATTGAAGGGTGGAAAGTATATATAGTCTAAGTGCCGAAAACGTGAAACTGAGATATAACAAAAAAAATAATAAAACAATATATATATTAAATTTACATTTTTATTTTTACAAAGTTACAGAAAAACATCAGTATACTATGATAAGTTTACATACTTCTAAAGATACAATAAACAAAGGAAGAATAAAATATTTAAACATGGACAATATTGAAATGTACTATGTAGATGGGTACCTGAAAATTCTTAGGGACACATAGACCCCGCCCATATTTCAATGTATTTGTGTGACAATAATGGTATAGTTAGGAACTTAGACCCTTCAGAATATCATTAGACTTGACATATAGATTGTATTGAAGCACTTGTTATAGATTTTTTGGCACTTATACCCTATAAACTTTTAAGCATTCAATTAAAAAAAAATGAATTACGAGCAGTTTTCACATTACCACATACCTACATATTTCAGCATAAAACGGGATTTAAACATAACATAACTGTTTTTTATAGAAGATTATTAGATATAAGCATTTTATTCCCTATGAATATGCCATAAAATATGCCTGAATAATATCTTCAAAAGTGACCTTCCACTGTGCCTAAAGCGCAAAGTGTTCAACCAGTGTGTGCTTCCCGTGATCACATATGCATGTGAAACATGGACCCTAAGTAAAAGAGAGATCCAGAAACTTAGAGTAGCACAACGTGGTATGGAGAGGTGCATGCTGGGCATAACGCGAAAGAACAAAACGAGGAATGAGTGGATAAGGAAGTAGACAAGGGTTTGCGATGTAATAGAGTTTATTAAAAGCCTTAAATGGAGATGGGCTGGACACATAGCTCGAAGAAGAGACAATCGTTGGATAAATCTAGTCATCCAGTGGTATCCAAGAAGTGCAAAACGTCCGCAAGGTAGACCTAGAGGCCGCTGGATCGATGAAATGATAAAGTTCTGCGGAAGTACGTGGCAACGCAATGCACATGACCGAGAGAAGTGGAAGCAGCTTGAAGAGATCTTCGTCCAGCAGTGGATAGATTCAGGCTGATGATGATGATGATGATGATGATGATGATGATGATTATGCCATATAAAATTATCTCGTTAGTATTTTCATAAAATTGGTTTGAATTTGTCCTCCTTCAAACTTGCCAAATAGTAATAAACCTAAAGATAATATCGATGGCCGTGGGGAACAATCACATAGGTCAATATTGCATTTTTCAGGATGCAGTCTGGTGCCATTTTTCAAAGAAATCTTTCCTTAATTTAAAAAAAATATCATTTCAAAATAGGTCATTGATTTATGCAACATTATTTTTTTTAGAAAAATATAAAATAATACAATAAAAAATATCTTAAAATTCGACTTACACGATTGTTCCCCCCAGCCATCGATATATCAATATTTTTTTTGGACGAGCAATAATTTAAATTAATTGAGAACTATTTAGAAAATTATAGCTATCGAAGTAATGTCAACGATAAAGAAAGTCAAATAATTAGAAAAATAAAAACTAGAAATTTGGTATAATTTGGCCACATCATAATATGGTATGTTGAGAGACCAACTTGTGCATATTATTATTCAAAGAAAGATTTACGGTAAGCAAGGCTGCGGCAGAAGGAAAACGTCCTAAATCAAGAATCTCAGAATTCCAAAACGATGACCAAGATCATCGCTGATACCTAATAATAGATATGGCACATAAAGAAGAAGTTAAATAAATTCTGTAAAACTTCTATCAGAGTTTGTAATTGACTCATTATTTTAAATATAATTTTGTAGTATTTGTCGCGATATTCATTTTAATGAGTGCATGAGGAACATCCCTATTAAGTCAAAAACGTCCTTGGCAGGCCAGAACCTTAACACGATTAACTGAAACTAGACTGAACTGAACACTGACCGTCTTAATCGACTACAAGCGTGAAATAAATTATGTGCATGTCGCGGACCATCACGCGGTCACGGCGACAAATCAATGGTTTAGTCATTCTGCAGAATATTTTGAACGACCACCACCTCTGTAAATAAAATTCAATGATGGATAGTGCCAACTCTAAAGTATTAGTATTTTGAATTATTATTCATCATTCATGCTGATTTCAATTAATTTTAACAGTTTCTACGTGTGCGTACGTTAAAATTACTTGCGATTTTATATTCAAAGATGATATTTTGAACAGAACCCAACCTGCATATCATAGATAATAGACAATATTGTTATAAAAAATACATAGTGCTAATCGCTAAAAACATAACACGCGATTTTGACGTACCTATATCAAAAATGTATAATCATGTAAAAATGATAAAAAAACGTAAAAAACGTAAAAAACGTCATGCAAGTGAAGATGCAGTGCGGTTCAACGTGAGGTGACCTCATTGTTGTTTTGGTGATTTCGGCAGATTTTTCTAACTGACAATGTTCGTTTAAAGGTTCAAAATGTCCAAAGGGATGGGAGCATCAGTCTGTGACGTCACGTGATAGTCTGTGACATGCACCTCAATTTGGTTCGCGCTTTAAGGGGGGACATGCTCAGCGTACGTCAAAATGGAGCTTTTATGCTATTTTCAAAGCATGATCCTAGTAACGCGCGTGCTTGAACATGTACCGTTTAAAAAAAATCGGTTAGGTTCATGTTCAAACACGCGCGTTAACATGATCTTACTCCCTAATTTATTTATCGTTTGTCAATTTATGGCTACGGCCGTATGCTGTAGCTTAGCCACTGTAAAATCCCTATATGACTATATTCTAAAACATTAGAGCGAGAGGTTTAAAAGAATACTATTTTATGTAATAAAAATACTTTATGCAGTCATCAAATGTTTAAAATAAATATAAAGGATAATAAGGCTTCAAAATTATGTAAATAGATTATCTACAACGTTTAAGGAATGTCCAGGATCATGCTTTGAAAATAGAATAAAATCTCCATTTTGACGTACGCTGAGCATGTGGGCCGTTAAGGTCATCAAAATATAAAGCTGCTTATTGTTAGTCGAAATATTGATTTCTTTTATTGTATGTGCAATCTATAGGTAATTCACAGGACAATGGTAATTATAATTAATGTGGCGAAATGTTAAAAAAAACGGCATCCGGAGATTAAAATAAATAATTACAAGCCAGACATATGACATGACCCGGCTCACGGCTAGCTCAATAATGCTACCGGGCCGTCACTGAGGAGACTAGTGATGAATTAGGAGAGGTGGATCTCCTTTGTAGTATCACAACTTTTGAATTCCCGAATAAAACTCTCAGCTGGTGTGGTGCCGAATTTATTCAGGTACTAGAGTTCACGGTCACACAATAAGATTAACTGTCATTGTTCCCGTAATTAAATCTCATTAAAGTATCAGCAAACTATTTATTTGTTCACTATAGGATCTCTGTGAAATCTTTCACAAATTCCCGAAAAAGTCACACCTAATTCAGAGAATGTATACGCAGATATTCTTTGGATATTCATGAAATATTTTCCCATAAGAAAGAAAATATAAATTATTCTTTGGTCACACAGTATTAGGTTTATAAAAGAATAGAATTATTTTATTGTTGTTTATAAAGTTTATTTATGTTCACAGTGTATTTACAAATATTTATTTGTGTTTACAGACTTGTTTACAAAAGGTTTGCTTAATGTTTACAAATTTATTTACTAAAATTTGTTTTTATGTTTATGAATTTGTTTACTAAAATTTATTTTATAATTATGTTTACTTAATAAAGTTTCAAAAATTTATTTTATAATTATGTTTACTTAATAAAGTTTCAAAAATTTATTTTATAATCCCGAAAAGATTTGTAAAATTTATTATTACAGACTGAGTTTATTAATTTGTTTTTATAAAACAAATCCGATCGCGTAATTTATCTCGATTACGTCACCTCGTATGATGAGTAATGAAAAATAAAATTAATCCGCGGCGCGTCACTATCGACAGATACGTAGTATTCGTGCTACGTTTTGGCGGCCGACGTCACTACCGACAGATACGAGTTATTCGCGCTACGTTTTGCCCGTCGAAGGGGACTTACTGGTACGTATGAATCGCGAATGTACTGAGAACCGTGTCCCACAAGCTCGCAGAGAGGTCTGCTGCTTACTGAAGATCGCCGGTGAGAAGTGTAGAAACTAATGATTTTACGGAAAAAGGATGTCACCTTTTATACCCTCGGGATGGAGGTTTAACAGGAAACAGTCCGTAAGGGATAGCAGATGTATATCTTTCTCTCACGGGATAAATTTACGTATATCTCCCGTTCCTGGTAACTTTCTAATAGAGATATCTTCTAATTAAATCGGGTTAAATTTACTCTACTTTATTTCCGCAAAATTAAGACTTAATAGGGGTGTTTTAAGCACCCTCTAGAACATGTCCCTTAAATACGCCGTAGCGGTGACGTAAGCAAAATAGTTGATTTTATATGATTTTTCGTGTTCGAACGAAGGGGAAAGTTTCTAGCTTTCCATCGAGGTATCGGAATAAGTATTCGGGTACTAAATAAGGGAATGGCAGTCTTTAAACTTAAAATGTCAAAACGAAAGGTTGACACCCACGTACTAGTCCTTTCCACCACTCTTGGCCTTTTTAGGCCAATAGAATTTTACTAAGTTTTAATAAAACTATTTGGAGCCGCAGAAAACGTTTCATTCGATATTTACCTTTCGGACGAACATTATTACGTGAAAACACTATAATATTATACTTAACATTTCAACTTAAATATATAAATGCTTAATCCTAACAAGATGTTATTTACAAGCGACTACAAATTTATTTCGTCCTTAATAGTGGCTTTTCCATAGTAATCTAAACGTAACCTTGAATCTATTTTTATCCGGCAACTCAACACAGCCGGGCCGTAAATTCTAGTCGAACAGAATTCAGTTAAGGTTCAAGGTCATGCGCCAGTTTGTGTTTTTAGTCGCAGTATTTGATTCTTTTATTACTTAGGAGGCAATTAAGATTTATTATTGTTTATGGGTAGAAACCCATCTATACCAGAATCTCAAGTTTTTCCAATTGTTACTTTTACAATATTCATTATAGTCAGCAAGTTATAGCATTAACAAAATCTATAATTATAATTACGCGTCTATAGATATAGATACGCGTTTACAATATTTTTATAACGGTAGTTCGCCTCTACCTTGTGCTGATAAAATTAGTGTTAAAATTCTTTATTCATAATTATACAGTATATAAATTTATAAATATTCAATTTTCTTTTTCAATTTTCATACATTTCCATTATTGCTATAAAAGTTATTGAAGCATGTACTTGCTAAATTTTACGTAAACAATCTCTCCCATAACTTATTTTCTAAGTTTAATGGAGATTTCCCGGAAATTATTTCCGAAATAGATCGATTTGAAATTTCATGGCGTGTCATTTCGAGGTCTGCGGTCACAGCGTTCCAATTACACTTGAACAGTCTCGATTCTCCGAGGCGAAATTTTTTACGTAAAATTTTATTACATTTTACAAAGAAAAGGTTAACAACATACATTTTACTTCCTAATACTAAACGATTACGCTACTGGTTACCTGTTCATGGTCTTTTTCGACCATTTCTTCTCTGCTTCTTCCATAGTTTAGGACCATGGGACTTATATATTCTGTTTGTACCTCGTCGTGAGGTTGTCGCACGGCTATTTGAGAAGTAGAATTGACTACAAGGCTAGATTTGTATAGTTATGTCGTTAAACCATACTCTGCCATAAACACTAACTGAAGGTCGGCGTTTTTGTTCGTGTCAAATGTCCACCCTTAATAAAGACATAACTGTATATGTCTAGTCTCAATTCACCATTGCCACACCTCAGGACTCAGTAATATGCAAAGCGATAAAGCAACAGTAAAGCATATTCAAAATAAAATACACAAAATCTGCGCATGCACACAAAGTTTTTCTTTTACTTTTTATAATTAATATTCGCCCAGATTCAGGTCTTAAAATTCTAATTAATAAAAGAAAATTATATAATTCAATAATTCTGAAGTTAAAAATTTTATTTTGAGGACGGTGAGTGCTGTATGGGACGACTACTGCTTTTCCTGCCGAGGGACAACCGCAAGGAAGAGGACTCACGGAGACGCTCCCTTTACGACCCATGGACAGAAGTAGAGTTCGACTTCCCGTCGCGAATCACGTTCCCGCTTACTAGAAAATACGGCATAGTACCATGATATGCCAGGGAGACTCCCCTGACAATACCTTTAACATTAAATTACATACGGTCATTTAAACCTATTCAATCTAACGCTCAATACTCCTAGCTATATATTACATTCTACAAGAATTTGAAATCAATCCCAATCAAGAGAATTATTTTTCGCAGCTCCGAATACTAATAAGGACTTAGCGTGAAAGTTACGAACTTCCCCACGCCTAAATTAGCAACGCGTCTTCATTTCGCAGCTCCGAATACTATTAGGGGCTTAGCGTGGAAGTCAAGGACTTCCCCATGCCCTAACTAGCAACACTTTCTTCGTTTTGCTCTCCCCGAAGACTTATTTCTTTCTCGCTTCGAGAAAAGACTCGTTTGCTTCGATAATAGACTTATTTCTTTATCGCTCCTCTCGAAGACTTGTTGTTTGCTCCGATAATAGACTTATTTCTTTATCGCTCCTCTCGAAGACTTGTGGTTTGCTCCGATAATAGACTTATTTCTTTATCGCTCCTCTCGAAGACTTGTTGTTTGCTTCGATAATAGACTTATTTCTTTATCGCTCCTCTCGAAGACTTGTTGTTTGCTTTGATAATAGACTTATTTCTTTATCGCTCCTCTCAAAGACTTGTTGTTTGCTTCGATAATAGACTTATTTCTTTATCGCTCCTCTCGAAGACTTGTTGTTTGCTTCGATAATAGACTTATTTCTTTATCGCTCCTCTCGAAGACTTGTTTGTTTCGCAGCTCCGAATACTAATAAGGACTTAGCGTGAAAGTCACGGACTTCCCCACGCCTTAATTAGCAACACGTTCTTCGTTTCGCTCTCCCCGAAGACTTATTTCTCTTTTGCTTCGAGAAAAGACTTGTCTTTCGCTTCGATCAGAGACTTATTTCTTTATCGCTCCTCTCGAAGTCTTATCGCTCGCTTCGATAATAGACTTATTTCTTTATCGCTCCTCTCGAAGACTTATAGCTCGGTTTAGTTAGAGACTTAGCTTACAGGCGATGGCGGTAGCGATCGCTTTGAGCGACGCTTACCTGATCGGCCTATACGCTGATACTGACGTTTGGGGGGCGCATTCCGGATGGGGGCGTCTCGTAAGACAGCGTCCAACGCATCCCGCCACTCGCCAAAGGTAGTACCTTGATCTTTGCTCCAGGGCGTTGGGAAGTTGGTCCTCGCAGGGCGCCGCCCTCCCAACCGTCCCACTCTCCTAAATTCTCTCTTGGGGGGCGCTATCTTGATGGGGGCGTCTTGTAAGACTGCGTCCAACGCATCCAGCCTCTCGCCAAGGGTCATCTCTTCATTAGATATTGTCGAGTCAACAATTCTTTCTACTTCAGCTCCTCCACCGCTAAGTTCGGAATCTGTTCCTGAACTCGCCAGTAGTTCTTCCCGCGCACATTCCTGCGCATCCATACGACGTTCTGACAGGGCGTGCACTCCCTCGTCTCTGTCGCTGGTAGCTTTGGAAAGCGGCGTAGGTGATACCACCGGGTCGTCTGCTCTTTCATTAGCCAGATTCTTCTCAAACTATTTCGCACCGCAGCTCCGAATACTAGTAAAGGACTTAGCGTGGAAGCCATGCGCTACCCCATGCCTTAACTAGCAACACTCTCTCCGCTATTAATTTAAAATATATTACACTTAGCACTGATATGTATATCACGCTTATCATAATCATATATATCAATTTAACACTAGTATTTAAAACACTTTTAACACTAACATTTTTATCAAATTTAATATTTAAATCTTTATGAGGTAAACTATTTTTATTACGTGCAATTGCAGTAGTTGGCAATTTCTCTTCACCCGACGCATCCAACGTACTACCTACAATTGTCCACGTACTTCTGACTACGCTATTTGGACGGTCTGCAGTCGTTACAGATGGTAGTGTCTTTTGACACGCCGCAAAGTTCTGTCCCCGACTACACCTGTCCCTAGGATCTAAAATATTTACAGAACCGAGAAAATCCGTAGATATTTTGCTTTGTTGGTCATGGGCCGCCGTAGCTGAGTCCCATAACTCTTGTTCTCCGTTATTGAGTATATCACCGCCTTTGAGACGATGATCATACACAACAACTCTTTCGTCACTATATCTAGCTTTATCTATATACATTAAGTTCATATTTCTTAGTTCAAACTTAACGCTATCAAAATTAATCTTATTAAGCTTACGTAACTTATTTTTAATAATCTTAATACTAAAGGACTTACATTTACTTGATTTTTGCTTAAGATAACGATTATAGTCATCTAATGCTATGAGCTCTTCTTCATTAAGTTTATTTCGCCTTAATTTACCGAAGGTATTAATGTTTTGTAGTCGATGATTAGTTCGACTCTTCCTAATAATATTCTTAACGTCAGCCTCGTGGGGTCTGTTCGCTAATTTAAAAGGTGAGTCCCTTCCTAAAGCTTCGTTGCTCGATTGCAACGACGATCGACTATCTAAACTGCATACATCGCTATTAATATCAAGTAAACTGCCAGCTTCGGCTTTAGTATAGTTAGTACTATTAATATTTTTACACAAATGGTTAGCGGAAGCACAATAATTCGTTAAATTATTTGTTACAAGAGATCTGTCGTCAGTATCGACGAGACTACAGTTACTTACGTTTGCCGATGTTCTCAGCACACCAAGAGCGCCACTGCTTACGCCTTCGCCGCATCCACCGCTAGCTGTCTTTAACTGCTTATCTTGATAACCTTCTTCCTTGTTGCCAACATTTATTTCATAACTCCCTAATTCTAATTTATCTAAAAACTTTTTATATTCTATTTCGCCGCCGGTAAAAGAATTATTAGCTCGCGAAGTCTCAACATTGGACAACGTCTTACCGCTATTCTTTTTATTAAAATTTTCTACTATTTTACTAGCAGAATTATTAATATCGCGTTTGCGATAATTCTCCGGTCTTACGCTGCTATCCTTTACAAGAGGACCTGTACAAAGATTAACTTGGTTACTGGGGCCAGCTTCGACCTCACAGTGAACCTTAGGGTTAAATGATTTCACCGGAAGGGTGTCCTTCAGTTCACTTTCACAGTTAACCCTATTCGCCAGAAGAGCGTCTATGTCACTAGCTAGAACTCGGCTGAACGGCGTTCGAGGAACGTTCGTGTCACCTTCTTGAGTCTTCTCTTCGGCGGTCCGCCAGTGTTCGTCGTCTTGGAGCCATCGACGATCAACCCGGCCCGCGAGCCGTCTTCATGGCTCCTTTCTGGTCTGCTGAGCTGCTTGCCTGTCTGGGCAATCCTTGTTTTCATGGAAGCCAGGACAATGTTGACAGCGCCTTTGTCTGGCACCGCCTCGCTCATCAATGCGAGGACGTGGGCGGTACGCAGGTCTTTCCGAATCGTTTTGCTGGTCTGATTGCCGTGGAGGCCTTTTATCAACAGCCTCCGTGGTCTTATCAGATTTCGCGTTAGTCTCTTGTACCGAACGCGGCTTCTCGCGCCAAGTATTTTGCTGAGCGGGCCTCTTTTCATTATTCGCCTTGACGGCATTTGCTGGAGATGGCACGGAAGCCAATGCCGATTTCAATGGTCGAAGTGTATGAGCTACTTCAAGCAGCTCGTCCATCGTCTTCCATTTCTCTTGATTAACCCTTATCTGATCGCTCACAGTGAGTAGGTCATAAAAGGTCGAAGCCAGGGTTTCCGACTTCATCTCTGGAAGGAGTACCTCGGCTAACTCCATCTTCTTCAGGAGGAAACCATAAGCTCCCTCTTGAGGTCCTTGCTCTTTATGTTCGAGCTCCGTTCGTTGAGCACGACGTCTTGAAGGCGATTCGAAGTGCTCTTTCAGGTCGTTACTAAACGACCGCCAACTGTCCGATGTGTCAATATTCTTGGCCCAAGTCTTGGCCTCTCCTCTGAGCTGACGTATAGCCAACTCTGTCCAATTCTCAGCTGGGTACTTCACAGCTTCGCAATATTCTCTGCAGCGTCGGAGAAAAAGTTCAACGCTCTGCTTTGGGCTACCCTCATAGGTGGAATGGAGTTCCGGCTTAACATGGCACGGGGTACACACGGCTGGTTCTGGTGGTGCCATTTTTTGTTTGGGATCCGACGTGCTTACTTGCAAAAATGAATCCTCTTCGGGGAATACTTGCGCGTTTTGCAAGCCTTCTTCCAATATGAAGTCTTCTTCCACACTCGGACCCGGAACAGGGTTCGGCATAATTTCTTCGAATTCCTCCGTCCCCTGGAGTTGGAAGAAGCGGACCTTCGACCGTAAATTCATATAAAAATTCAGCTATCGATTGCGCCGGTTTTCAGCTTCCTACGACCACCCGTTCGTCCGCAATCGACGTTTAAAGTATTTTGAGGGCATGCGCTGCTTGTCGCTGATAACCCTGAAGGCTTGCAACTCCTGTTACAAGCGTCCAATCTTCTCCGTTTAAAATCTTATATTGTAATAGGTACGGGCCTTCATGTACCTATACCCATGACGTCACGGTAGTTATGATAATTATCGAGATTTTAATATACAAAGTAGTATAAATTTATTTTTTTCAAAAATTTTTTTCTTTGTCTGGGTTCTTGTACCTATACTTGTATGGTACTCAACTTTATATTAGAAAAAAGCTTAAAAATTCACACGAAATTTTTATTGTGCATTTTATTCTTAATTCTATTATTTCTGTTACGGTGAGTAACACAATTTATTTTTATACTTTCTTTATGGCTTAAAAGGGTCAGAAAGATCCTTTGGACAGTCTCATCGACATACTTTTGCTTAATGTCGGTATCTGACTCTAATAAATTACCAAAAGTATTTATTTTATTTATTCTTTCCTTTTCCAAGTAAATCAAGAAAAGTATTCTATATATAGTTGCCTTTACGTATATATTCTTCTCCAAATTATATTTTTCAAAAGTATTCATCACTGGTTCCTCGTTAATGCGAGTTAGACTTTATTTCATTGTACTCACATTTATAAAGTTGAGGTAGATCGCTCTTGTAGCTCCGGTATAAGGTTCTTAAAACCTCTCAGGTAACCACAATTCATTGATACACTTCACAATATATTGTTTTTAAAATCTTTTAGTAGATCTTAGTTGTAGGATCGTTCAGGTTTTCGCAACCTGAAGATGCCGCACGCATTTGGGCGCCATAATGACATGACCCGGCTCACGGCTAGCTCAATAATGCTACCGGGCCGTCACTGAGGAGACTAGTGATGAATTAGGAGAGGTGGATCTCCTTTGTAGTATCACAACTTTTGAATTCCCGAATAAAACTCTCAGCTGGTGTGGTGCCGAATTTATTCAGGTACTAGAGTTCACGGTCACACAATAAGATTAACTGTCATTGTTCCCGTAATTAAATCTCATTAAAGTATCAGCAAACTATTTATTTGTTCACTATAGGATCTCTGTGAAATCTTTCACAAATTCCCGAAAAAGTCACACCTAATTCAGAGAATGTATACGCAGATATTCTTTGGATATTCATGAAATATTTTCCCATAAGAAAGAAAATATAAATTATTCTTTGGTCACACAGTATTAGGTTTATAAAAGAATAGAATTATTTTATTGTTGTTTATAAAGTTTATTTATGTTCACAGTGTATTTACAAATATTTATTTGTGTTTACAGACTTGTTTACAAAAGGTTTGCTTAATGTTTACAAATTTATTTACTAAAATTTGTTTTTATGTTTATGAATTTGTTTACTAAAATTTATTTTATAATTATGTTTACTTAATAAAGTTTCAAAAATTTATTTTATAATTATGTTTACTTAATAAAGTTTCAAAAATTTATTTTATAATCCCGAAAAGATTTGTAAAATTTATTATTACAGACTGAGTTTATTAATTTGTTTTTATAAAACAAATCCGATCGCGTAATTTATCTCGATTACGTCACCTCGTATGATGAGTAATGAAAAATAAAATTAATCCGCGGCGCGTCACTATCGACAGATACGTAGTATTCGTGCTACGTTTTGGCGGCCGACGTCACTACCGACAGATACGAGTTATTCGCGCTACGTTTTGCCCGTCGAAGGGGACTTACTGGTACGTATGAATCGCGAATGTACTGAGAACCGTGTCCCACAAGCTCGCAGAGAGGTCTGCTGCTTACTGAAGATCGCCGGTGAGAAGTGTAGAAACTAATGATTTTACGGAAAAAGGATGTCACCTTTTATACCCTCGGGATGGAGGTTTAACAGGAAACAGTCCGTAAGGGATAGCAGATGTATATCTTTCTCTCACGGGATAAATTTACGTATATCTCCCGTTCCTGGTAACTTTCTAATAGAGATATCTTCTAATTAAATCGGGTTAAATTTACTCTACTTTATTTCCGCAAAATTAAGACTTAATAGGGGTGTTTTAAGCACCCTCTAGAACATGTCCCTTAAATACGCCGTAGCGGTGACGTAAGCAAAATAGTTGATTTTATATGATTTTTCGTGTTCGAACGAAGGGGAAAGTTTCTAGCTTTCCATCGAGGTATCGGAATAAGTATTCGGGTACTAAATAAGGGAATGGCAGTCTTTAAACTTAAAATGTCAAAACGAAAGGTTGACACCCACGTACTAGTCCTTTCCACCACTCTTGGCCTTTTTAGGCCAATAGAATTTTACTAAGTTTTAATAAAACTATTTGGAGCCGCAGAAAACGTTTCATTCGATATTTACCTTTCGGACGAACATTATTACGTGAAAACACTATAATATTATACTTAACATTTCAACTTAAATATATAAATGCTTAATCCTAACAAGATGTTATTTACAAGCGACTACAAATTTATTTCGTCCTTAATAGTGGCTTTTCCATAGTAATCTAAACGTAACCTTGAATCTATTTTTATCCGGCAACTCAACACAGCCGGGCCGTAAATTCTAGTCGAACAGAATTCAGTTAAGGTTCAAGGTCATGCGCCAGTTTGTGTTTTTAGTCGCAGTATTTGATTCTTTTATTACTTAGGAGGCAATTAAGATTTATTATTGTTTATGGGTAGAAACCCATCTATACCAGAATCTCAAGTTTTTCCAATTGTTACTTTTACAATATTCATTATAGTCAGCAAGTTATAGCATTAACAAAATCTATAATTATAATTACGCGTCTATAGATATAGATACGCGTTTACAATATTTTTATAACGGTAGTTCGCCTCTACCTTGTGCTGATAAAATTAGTGTTAAAATTCTTTATTCATAATTATACAGTATATAAATTTATAAATATTCAATTTTCTTTTTCAATTTTCATACATTTCCATTATTGCTATAAAAGTTATTGAAGCATGTACTTGCTAAATTTTACGTAAACAATCTCTCCCATAACTTATTTTCTAAGTTTAATGGAGATTTCCCGGAAATTATTTCCGAAATAGATCGATTTGAAATTTCATGGCGTGTCATTTCGAGGTCTGCGGTCACAGCGTTCCAATTACACTTGAACAGTCTCGATTCTCCGAGGCGAAATTTTTTACGTAAAATTTTATTACATTTTACAAAGAAAAGGTTAACAACATACATTTTACTTCCTAATACTAAACGATTACGCTACTGGTTACCTGTTCATGGTCTTTTTCGACCATTTCTTCTCTGCTTCTTCCATAGTTTAGGACCATGGGACTTATATATTCTGTTTGTACCTCGTCGTGAGGTTGTCGCACGGCTATTTGAGAAGTAGAATTGACTACAAGGCTAGATTTGTATAGTTATGTCGTTAAACCATACTCTGCCATAAACACTAACTGAAGGTCGGCGTTTTTGTTCGTGTCACATACTCAAATGCAATTATGTTTTTATTAAATTCAACGCATGAATACGTTTATTAAAACATTATTGCCAATACAAATTAAAATAATTGTCGTTACATAACTATTATACACCCGATTTTAAATGCATTAAATTTTCCATATTCATTATTATGATGCCGATGTTTGTCAAACTTTCGTGGGTTCGAACCCCTTTCGAATAAATTTCTAGATTATTAATTTTGTCAATATTTTATTACGTTATTTTTATAGGTAATTTTCAAACAAAAGCTCTAGACATTTTGCAAATTGTAATGGGATTTTAACTGCATAAAAATACTGACATGATGACGTTGTATTAATTTTATAAAAACATTATTTCACCATCCTTAAAGGATGGGCCTCCACAGAGTGGAGGTTGTAATAACAAATTTGTTTTTACCAGAAATGGCTGTTAGCCAACCTATTAGGTTCATACTCTGACTTGTTTTTTCCTCCACCACCCGCCACGTCTCCACACCCGTTATGCAGGCGTATACCGTGGCGTAACGAACGTTAGGCGTTCGTCAAATTTGTGCTGAAAGTATCCCAGGAACAACTTCCCAAGACATTGGTTGGCGTGCACTAGAGTTTGCGTGATTCGTACTTCGATATAATGTATTACGGTCAATTCTCAATGAGAAAAGACATTCTCGCTCGCCGTAAAATGCCGCAAACTTTTTAAAAGCTGAGAAATTTTCCCTCGTAGATACCAAGTAGCAATGGCCGACCGGTCCAACTGAGGGTCAGACCGACTTGAGAAGCTCTTCTTTCAACCGACATATGGGGACACTCCCAGAGGATGTGATCGGCATCCTGCAATTCACCACATAAGCAAGTCGGAGACGTGACAAGTCGTGGGCGTTTTAAAACATTATTTACTGATGTTTAATAGAATAATTTTATTCAAATCAAATAAAGCACCCTCTTAATAAAACTAGTAATATCTTCCGTATTATTACAGAATTTTTAGGTACGTATTTATCAGGACATAATAGTACCTATAACCAACTTTCAACAACATAACACAATAATTTTAATTTTTATCAATCAACGATAGTGAATTAGACTAGAATTAGTGAAGGGTCATTGATAAGCATTAAATTTAACCACACACAAGGTAGACTAGGCCTTTGAATTTGACAGTGGTGGGAAAACTTTAGCAAATGTGCCACATAAAAAGTATGTCTTCTTAAATATTATTAGTTTTATCGCCAACATATTTTATGTGTAGTATCAGGAAACACAAAAATAATGGGAAAAGGGTTAGGTGAGGCTCTACAGATGTTATATCTATACTGTGGAGAAATTTGTGAAACACGTGGTTAAGAATATCGTCACTGTTCTGGCAGAAGACACTAATTCGAAAAAAATGACATTGATTTAGTTATACCAAAATGTTCCTTATTTCAAACTTTACTGTCTGGAAACATTCTTGATAAATAAACAGTCTTTATTTTAAAGTCATCCTTTTTACGATTATTTAATAAACTCACATGATAGACCATTATTTCAAACATTTTAACAACTTCAAAGTCAAATTATTCAAAACTAGTATTCTCCAGTTAGTGTGTTCTGCCAGAACAGACGATATGTTATTTTCAATATCATAATATGCAATGAAGTTTATCATATAAACGAAACTCATATTCAATATTGGTAATATTTGAGGGCGGTCAGCACACTTTGTGTTACTTGTGTTTTATGGTAAGACCGTCATAAAGTAGATAATAAACTGAACCTTAAAAAACCTTGATCCATGGGCGACTAGTTTTCACATTTATATCATAGTACTGTTCCAGCCAAAAACAGTGTCCAGTGGGACTCTTTGGAGGAGGCCTTCACCCGAAGAGGGGTTCTTACAAACCAAACAAACTTATTACATATCACTGTTTAATTTATAAACATTATCTAATAGTATTAAATAAAAAAAATCTTAATATATATATGTTTAATACAAAAATATAAATAATAATAATAATTAATATTATATAAACTAGAAAATAAGTAGATAATACAATCATAGATAGATATATATATACATAATAGATATATTCATAGGTTATAATATATATATATATATATATATATTCATTAGATATAGTCAATTAACTGTCATTTACTTGTGTTTGTAAGAAATAAAAAGGTTTTTTAATTTTATTTATTTTTATTACTGTTCCATGTGTACTTATATTTCAGTCTATGGTCGTCTCAACCAAATCGAGTATTGTCTAGAGACGTTCCACTTATTCAGTTGATTTTTACTTTCTGAAAAGAACGGACAGAACCTCATAGTTTGGGAACCAATGGCGTTGGTGTGTATTAATGTAATTAAAATGAAATGCGTACAAAAAATAACTATAGTACTAATAACTAACTACACTAAGCTACAAACATCCCGATTTGGTACAAACGTTCGAGAGTTGCTCGAAAATTCAACCCTACATTTATTATAACACGACATGCTTGCAGAATAATAATAAATGTTCTGTTACCATCATAATAATGGCCAACAGCGAACGAAATCAAAGCATCTGGATGCATATTAATTACTTCATATCAACCAATTAAATGTTTTTACTCCTTGTAATAATAATATTATGCTTTTTATAAGTTGCCGACGTAAATAAATTGATCATTGTTGAGCTGTTGTGATCTGATGTGAACATCTGATGTGATCATTTTGTCAAAATGATTTTTTATTATTATATTTAATATATTCTATATCATCATCATCATCGATCGGGGTCGATCCACTGCTGGATGAAGGCCTCCCCAAGCTTCTTCCAACTCTCTCGGTCCTGTGTCATTCGCTGCCACGTATTTCCGCCGAACTTTACCAGTTCGTCAATCCAGCGGCTTTTAGGGTGACCCTGTGACCGTTTCGTGCCCCTTGTGTACCACTGTATGACGGCATTTGTCCAGGGGCCGTCTTTACGGCGAGCAATGTGCCCCGCCCACCTCCATTTCAGCTGTTTGGCAACGTCTATTACATCGCGTACTCCTGTCTGCTTTCTGACCCATTCGTTTCTCTTACGGTCCTTTCGCGTGATGCCCAACATACACCTGTCCATGACTCTTAGCCTTTGGACATCTCTCGTGTTGAGGGTTCACGTCTCGAAGCCATACGTGAGCACGGGTAGCACACATTGGTTGAACACCCTACGCTTAAGACATAATGGTTGGTCACTCTTGAAGATACTATTCTGACATCCGAAAGCACTCCATCCCAGCTCTGTTCTTCTAGCAATTTCATCGTGCATGCTTCCGTTTATGGGTACCTGTTGTCCGATTCTATATACCACAACGTATATTTAATTTAATAATTTCATAAACTGGCATAGAGTGCATTTGGACGCCTAAATAGTATCTTCAAAAGTGACCTCCCATTGTATCTTAAGCGTAAAGTGTTAAAACTTAACCAAAGTGTGCTACCAACGCTCACGCATGCGTGTGAAACATGGACTCTTAATGTAAGAGAAATCCAAAAATTACGAGTAGCGCAGCGTGGCATGGAAAGGTGAATGTTGGCCATAACGCGTAAAGATAACAAAATAAAACAATGGATAAGAAAGCAGACAAGAGTACGCGATGTAATAGAGGTCACTAAGCAGATTAAAATTGACGATTAAAACGAAAAATAAGAAATATTTCAAAAGCTACAGACGCTCTAATCTATGCTCAAAGACTTAAATGGAAATGGGCGGGTCATGTAGCGCGACTACAAGATAAGAGATGGAATAAAAAAAATACTTCATGGAACGGCCCAGAAGGGAAACGCTAAAACGACATTACAAAGACAGCGTACCCAAATTGGCTACTAATAGCCAAAAACAGACCCCAGTGGGACTCTTTGGAGGAGGCCTTCATCCGAGGAGGGGTTCTTGCAAACCAAACTAACTAGTATCTTAGCATTAAATAATTACAAGATAAAAAGAACTTTTTATGTACAACGTCTTTTAATTTCTGTTGATTCATATAAACTTGACTTGACTACCTTAAACGATCAAAAAAAAATGTACTTGATAGAAATAGGTACTGAATAAATATACTTACTGAAATGTCATTTTGACACTTCATATTGATTTCCATAGTAACGCACGGATATATTAATATTAATAATATTGCAATGGTCTGGATATATCGCTCGGCGAGTGGACAACCGTTCATGCAGTGGTACCCAAGAAGTCTTAAACACCCTCAGGGACGCCCTAAAACCCGTTGGATAGACGAGCTCATAAAGTTCGGTGGATGTACGTGGCAGCAAAAAATTAGAAACCGAGAAAAGTGGAGATAGCAATGGGGAGACCTTAATTCAGCAGTGAATCGACCCCGGCTTATGTCGATATTTAATTATAGAAATTGTCCATTTAATATGTCTTATTTTAATAAAACCGTTATAGTACCTTCAACGCATGTCATTATTGTATCGCATTTATTACAAACACTAACATTTAGATTTAGGTTCTCCCAAACTTTTCCTGCAATGGAACACTTCGCAAATCCTGAAATTTTAACAGAACACCTTGTTTATTTTGTAGGATAGGTAAATAATACATTATCAATATATTTTTTTTAAATAATGAGAGAAACAGATAAATATTAATTATTTAGTTATTATTTTTAAAACATAACGCATAAAAAATTTTAATGAATGAAGTACTTAGTGTCTTCGATGATTTTGGGCTTGCAAATCTTTTTGATACCAGGCGAAAGTTAATTCTTATATCTGGTGTAGGGTCGAGCCTGTTTCTGGACTTTGACTTCGTTACAGCATAATAATAAAATCCTGCTTTACATAAATAGACATGCCATTGTCACAGAACAGATAATAAATAAAATTCCGATTTGCTATATAACAATACAGTAAATTTTGACGCAGGGTTTTGAATGTGTGAGTGTCCTAAGAAAATGAGCCACGCATTATATACGTGTAATAGTGTGTGTAATACATAAATATTATATGAGCGTCAATGCATAAATCGAGAGCAGTTGTCAGTATTCGACACGTGTTTAAATTTATCCCGTATTCTTCCTTTCTTGAGATAGGTTGCCTGCTTCTCTTTACCCGTTAGGTATTTCAGTTCCCTGGTCATAGTAAATTAAATTAAAACATTAATGGCTTGTTTTAACACACTTACCACTGGGTTACTTTTCTGATAAATTCGCGGAACATTGTTTGGGAACCCTGGAAATAAATCAAATTTATTCGCTGACTTTAAAAAAAAAATAAAGTCTTCCTTATTGGTCGTCATTTTTTTTTCTTCAAATGAGCGATTTTATCAATGGTTTCGTGCTTCTGGTCTTAAAAAAATATTAGTACACCGGTTAGTTGTTACTCACAAATATTTACATAAATAATTTGCTAGCCAAAAAAAATACGCTAGGAGGCCTATTTAAAACGGGCTATCCTAATACTCTAATAGCAAACCAATGTCACACATTAATATTATAATGAGAGAACGTATGGTAAAAGTACATAATAATATATTATACGATATTATTATGTTTGCGGCCGCAGTAGAGTAGTGTAATAATGCCCACCTCAAAATACGTGGGTTGCGACTCCATATCTCGCGGGTGACTTAAAATGTGTGTGGAGCGAACCATTTTTTGAGTTGCTCCGCTACGGGACCTAATACTTGCTCCAGGTGCGCTCCTGAATCTGCGCTGCTCCGAGTAAAAAATTTTAAGATCATACTTCAGTGAAACGGCAAATAATTTTCAACTATAGGTGCGACGAAATTTCGGACTCGCTGGCAATCGGAGAGCCAAAGTCGAGCTGGAAACACGTCAAATTGTTTCGTGATGGCGACGGGGGTATTTATTCTTAAATTGTGTAAAGATGACTAAACAATGTTACACATTTACTTGAAAAAGAAAACATGTCAATGAATATAATTATTATTATTGTTACTAATAGAACAATAAACAGAACATTAAATAGACGCATGTTGATTTTTTATGACAAATTATGTTTTGTTCTGCAGGCGTCGTTTGCACAATCTTCGCGTCGCGTAGTCACGATCGTTTTAGACCGTTCCCCAGCTGAGGTATAGCCTTAATAAGTATTATGTACATTATACAGATATTAAAAAAATAAGTAGTTTTGAAATAAGGTTTATTATTCGTACTTTTCATTATTAATCCTATCAAATAAAATTTCCGACAGCCACTTCTGACAAAAAAGTAAGGTTATTTATCACTCGGCAGTGTTGCCGTATTTCAAATAATTCTAGTGTTGCAAAGTGTCAAAAATAATATTTTTATTGGATTTTAGGACTAAAATTTTATCATATCAACATCAAAGGTTAGTGCCTGGATTGAATCTCTATCTTACCGCCCTCCCCCGCATCTAAACCATCCCAATTACAGTCCACTGAAAAGCGCCGTCAACGTCAGAAAAAAAATGCTGCGCGTTGCTTGGCGTTACTATAAGTAGTGTATACTTTATGACTGTTGTATATTGTAAATTATATATTGTTAGTCTTTTCGTATACCTTCACTTTACAGACACTCGCATACGGTGATAAAGTGACGGTGAGGATGTAGTATTAGCCATTTGCATCACATTCGAGGGATGGCAATTACGTGAAAAAGCCGCAAGCACCAATGATGGATCTACTAAAAAAATTTTTTTAATTCGTATGCTTTAAAATATAGACTTTGAGTAACAATGGAATGATTATACTAAAATTATTTATCGTTGTGCATTGTGCTATTAAACAATACAAACGAATAATAATGAAAAAATATTTTATTTGAAATATTGAATACCGAAGAATATTAAAAATAGTAGGTACTTAAAGTTTTATTTTTTAATATGTACTTCTCAAATAATATCATTCTGTTTTTAACTATCCAACATGGCCGGCGATGATATTAATCAAAACACTGACCGAAGCGAAAAATAATGTAAGTATTACATTATTCAAAGAGAAAATTTAACTTTCTATCACCTTTTCTTCTAACCACAGACAAGTCGCAATAATTTATAAACAATTATGAGAGAAAAAAACAAAAAACAACCGAATTATTTGAACCGTTTAGCATTTACAGTTGGTATTATTTATCTAGTACCTATTCCAATTTCAAATAATAAATATTTTATTAGCTGTCAATTGTCATTGTTAAGTTTTGCATTATGTTAAAACCTGTCAAATTTTATTGTTTCTATTGTTAACATATGGATATAAATGAGCATCCATTAGAAGATTCGAATTTCCTGTTTTAAACTATATTGTGTGTACGCTGATTAAAAGAAATAGTAGATAATATGTGAATGATAGTACCTTACTTATTTGCGATGTTACAACTGCCAAGACCAGCATTTGCATCACTCCAATAATTATTGTGGAACCCAATCTTCAGAACCGACTTTATCTTAACAATCTATCTTGTGTGGTAAACCAGATCTTCAGATAAAGTTAAATAAACAGATGGAGTATTTCCAAATACAGAAAAACTATAAAATAATTTGCCATAAAGATGATGTGAATTCCGAAAATTGTGAATACTGAACAAATCATGGTACTATTTTTCATAACCTACAATTTGCCATACGAAGCTGTAATGCAGAATGATATACTAAAATTACCTCGTTTTTAATCGATACATATTATGCTCAGAATTTGAATAGGTTTGGCTTCCCAAATGTAAGTATTTTTACACTACCATATACCCCATTCATCCATCAATTTTAAACGACTTAACCATCAGTCAAGTTTTATTCCAGCTGATGCTGGGAAGGGGAACCAACGGTCAAAGTGACAGATGACAGCCAAAGCAATCTTAAATTGCCATTGGCGAAAGAGCAAAAACTCTGCATTGGCCTCCTCAATTTTTCTTTCTTCATTATCGTCAGTCTCCAGCAGTCTATGATCAGCACTGTAGTGTATTGGGTTATACCCTATCCTAATTATATTTATTAATCAGTTCTGTGGAACGTACTATTATAAAATACTGGAACTCATTATCCAAAACGTTTATTTGACTGAAAAAAACGACAAATCACAGATATCTCAATCAATAATTGAAAGTATTATGTACCATTTTTTTACGATAAACACTGAATAACTTTTAAGTTTTTAATTGATTTATCTGAAACGAATTTCTTTTAAATATTTTTTGCATAATATAATAATATAGAAAAGCCTTCACTCTGCTGATTCAGTAATTTAAATGGTTTTTAACGTGATATCGCATTTTTTAAAAAGGCTATTGCTTATTATAGAGGTTTATTAAAGTTTCATTTGATTACACTGCGTCAATCAGTTCCGTCTAAATATATATTTTTTGAATTACCTTTTTTTCTATTTTTTTTAAAGAGTAACCACGCTCAATTGGCAGGTGTAATAATAAATGATAATAATGACTGCGTAATAATCTTTCAAAGAGGAAGTTAATCTAATTTAAAGCGAAATGAATTGCGGCCAAAGTAACAACTTGCGGCTAACATTATTCGAATGGTGCAATTAAAATTGATATATTTTTGGCATATCCTGGTGGTATCAACGATTCGACACACTTTTAATAAAATCTGCACTGGCTTTAAACTTCCTACATAACTACTTAATTATTTATTTGTTAATTTGCCACCTACAGTGAAATGCAACAAAAAAGCCCAGGGTTTTGAGACACTTTTCACATAGCAAACATTATTCTAAATAAAACAAAATATGATATTTTTTAAATTACTCAACCATCAGTCAAGTTTTGTTCCAGCTGATGCTGTAAAGAGTTTTCTGACATTTACATCATGTTATATTTTATATAATTACTTGCAATTACTTTCAGGTTACTCAGAATGTTCCTAAACCAACGACCAAAGTGACAGAAACTGGTGACTGGCAAAACCAATCTTAAATTACCACTGGCGATAGAGCAAACATTTACCATTGACCTCCTTCATTGTCATCGTTCTCCAGAAGTCTACGATCAGTCCTGCACGCCTAAAAGCTCCAACATCATATTACCATTAATCTTAACCGAATATTTTTTCAAATTTTCAGAGGTTTTCTAAAAGCCATCTTAAACGAACTATCAAAAATTTGTGTGAACATATTTAAGAAATAAGAGCGATAATCATGTTTCTCACCGTAATTATAGTTAAGTACATAGAAAAATATTTTGTTTTTATATTCACTTCGGACTATTTATTTACTCATACGAAGACCATCCCAAGTTTTCTCCGAAATTATCAGCCCACGGTGTTAATTTAATAAGAAAGATAAGTTTTTAAACTTATTTAGTACAAATTAAAGTAAAACATGATATTATGTAGTATAAAGGCACTAATTTCATTTAGTTTAATATTAATCAGAACCGGTTTCGTCCACTTCAAAGGGACATTGTCAACTGTCCAGTTTGCAATGTCCCTTTGAAGCAAACGAAACCGTCGACAATATCAATTTGAAGTTTATGAAACTGGTTCTGATTAATATTATACTAACTGTAATTAGTACTACATATTTATTACGTCTTATTACAATGTATTTCTATGAAGAATTCACAGTGAACACAATAAAAGTATAAATAAATAACATTTTTTATCTAGCTAATAAGAGCTGCTCACAAAAACTAAGATCCTCAGTAATGATACAACGATTGAGAAGAATATCTATTGTAACGATCGAATGCTATATGAAGGTCTCTCCAAGTTAACCCCTTTCTTGGTGGCCCATGTTATTTATTAAAAATTAAGAATATTTATCTAACTATTCTAGTTTTGTATGAATTTTTATTTTTAACGGGATAAGAACTAATCACAAAGACCACGATTTTCAGTAATGAGGCAACGACTGTGAAGAATATTATTAATTATTAACAATATAAATCATGTACAATATTTGACTAAGTATTCAACAGATGTTACATACATATTATATTTAAAAAAATGTAGATTATAAAACTCGTCCGGTAAATAAACGATGTATATTTTTATCTATTGTTTTTCAAGTTATGCATTCAGTAATTGGAAACCAAAATCAGGCTATAATTTTTAGATCTAGGTACTTGATATGCGTCGGTTATGTACGACTGACTTGAAACATCATGTCGTCGCTATAGGATTGGCTTGTCGAATAGACGAAATGTCAAATGTTCAGGAGACGAAAAACCAATTTGATTATCCTATATTTAAATACATGAAGGTATTTAAATTATTGTTTTTATAGCATATGAATGCTGTTTTCATTACAAAGCAATTTAAAGAAAAGGATGGTTCTGGTCCATTTAGATACAAAAAATCATTCTGCATACAAAGGTCGATTTCGACAAAAACGGATATTCGACAAACCAATCTATAGCGACGATGTGTCAGAGGCTGCACGTGAAACAGTCAATGAGCTGAGAAAAAGACTAATTCAAATGTCACGGTTAAAAGCCAACGTCGTGAACGCTCTGAAGATAGGAGCGAGTCATTGGGTCATGGCCCCCACAAGAAAGGTTTGTCGCAAGTGTCGCGGGTCGACCAGATAAGTGAGATAAACGGACATAAAAAATTTGCTCTATAAGTGAAAAAAGTCGCCTGCGGCGCTATGTTAATTCACGAATGTTAACATTTAAAAATATGTGGTTATGCGATACGATTTTTGATAATTATATGTGGATACTTGACAACTACATAATTCAAGTAGTTTTCAAAACATCGTCAAAATTACACTAAGTACTCATAATTTTACCTCGAACACCATTAATTGGAAAATGCTTGTAGGGTGACGCACCCAATTGTTGGCACTCCACCAATTATCAGCACCCTTCAAGTAAACGTAAGAATATAAGATATGTAAGCATAGTTAAGTTTGCCAAGTATAAAAAATGTGTTCAGCAATTAATATTGTTTACGACAAGCAACATTCATCATACCAGGATTAACAAAATAGCGGGAAAATAGTGCGTCAAAAGTGCTCTGTTGTGTTTTGTGATTTTTTCCGCCATTTTCTTTGTGCCACGGTAAGAAAATGTTTCAATAGCCTTGCTGTTTTGTCTACATCTAAGTGTTTATCAATAAACTGACGATTTAAATGATTGCGGGATAGAGCCAGGCATTTGAATTTAAAATTTAATTTAAGGTTTATTGTTCGTTGTCTTTGTTTAAAGGGTGCCAACATTTGGTATCGTGATTGAGTAGTTTTCCTATTATTGGCACATGTGCTAATAATTGGTTATTTTGATAAAGTATTATTTTTAACAGATTTTAATTTCTATAGCCTATATCATTAAGGCTCTAAGTAATTCCATTGATAAAAATGTGTTACACTCGTTTTTTCCAAATGTTAGCCCCATGCTAATAATTGGTTTTGGCTTGTGCCAATAATAGGGTTAAATTATAGCTTGTGTCTTTATTTTCAGACTGAAGTATTCAAAATGGATCCAGTTAATGTGAAAAAGAGGAAAGAGAAGAAGAAGACTCTCGACAACACAATAATAAAAAGAAAAATATACAACCATGATAACTTGGTAAAAGCACTTGAGGCTGTAAAGTGCGGTATGAGTAAAAAACTGGCCGCAAAAACCTTTCATGTACCAAGAGGAACTATTCAGTTCAGGTTACGGAAAGTAGATCATCAAGACCTTCCAGGACCAAGTACAGTATTAACCAAAAACGAGGAAGAGACTTTGGTGAAATGGATTAAAGACTGTTGCCGCAAAGGATTCCCTAGAAGAAAGCTAGATGTTCAATTGAGTGTTGCACATTTCATAAAGAAAGCAAATAGAAAGAATCCATTCAAAGATGGAATACCTGGTAATAAATGGTACCAACTCTTTTTGCATCGTCATCCCGGATAAAGTATACGTGCACCTGAGGCAGTCACAGCATCAAGTGCGGCAGTGTCAGAGCAAGATATAAGAAACTGGTTCATTGGAATTGAAACCTACTTAAAAGACAACAGTTACTTTACCATTCTCTCGGATCCAAGTCGCGTGTTCAACGGTGACGAGTCAAACTTTCAGCTATGCCCAAAAAGTGGAAAGGTTATTGCAATGAGAGGTGAGAAGGATGTTTATGAAGTAGACCATGCATCTGCCAAATCTGCTCTAACAGTTCTATTCACGTTTTCTGCCAATGGAGATACCACGCCTCCAATGATCATATTTCCGAATAAAAGGTTACCTAAGGATATAACATTAAATGTGCCAGGAAACTAGGGTATTGGTTTGAGCGATTCGGGATGGATGAAGGCAGAGGTATTTTATGATTATATAAAAAACGTTTTACACCCTTATCTATTGAAAACAAAAAGACAACTCCCCGTTTTACTTTTTGTTGACGGACACAAAACGCACCTCTCTCTGGAAGTGAGTGAACTGTGTAAAAGCTTGGACATAGTTCTGGTAGCTTTATATCCAAACGCAACAAGATTGTTGCAACCAGCCGATGTTTCAGCATTCAGGCCACTTAAACAAGCTTGGAAAGAAAGTGTATTGAAGTGGAGGCGTGAAAACCCCTTAGCTGCACTCACAAAAACAGATTTTGTTCCTGTGCTCAAGGAAGCTGTCGTAAACGGCATTAAGCCTTCTACTGTTATAAATGGTTTTAGAACCACCGGTTTATGTCCATGGAATTGTGATGCAATCAATTTTAACAAATGCCTAGCACGTCAGAAAACTGTTGAAAATTCAAATACCGAAGAGAAGAACAATGACAATTTCAAAGAAAAGTCTCTATCAAAAGATACGTTTTATAACATAGTGGGAGGGAAAAAATTGAATGCCTTACAAACTCTTACCGAAGACTTTCTAATAGACAGTGACAAAATCCTGAAAAAGCTTTTGAACTATTTCCAACATGATGAAAAGCACCAAGAATCAGAAATATTACATGAGGTCAACCTTACAGAAGAAATCACTATAGAAGAGATGCCAATTTTATTTATGGATATCCTTGATAACTCACAGTTTGATTTAGTTACTGTGCAGAAATCTATTGAAGAAATGGGAAAAAACAAATTTGAAAGAAAAGAACACAAAACTTTGTTTGAAAGTGACTTAGTTACTTTAGATAAAAACGAAATGGAGATTCCAGAAAGTGATTTAATAGCAACGTGCAAAGAACATGTAGTTAAAGAATGCGAGATTATGGATATTATTAGTCAACAGAAAGAATATTTAACCCCTGTAAAATTAAGTGACGTTTTAGTAAAACCGAAAACACCTCAAAGAAAAGGCGTTAAACAAAGTGAAAGAGTTTCCTTTGTCTTAACTTCAGACGAATGGCAAAGCAAGGAAACCCAGAAACGGAGAGAAAAAAGTCTTAAAGAAGAACAAGTCAAGAAAAAAAAAGAGGAGAGAATCCAAAAACAAAAGGAAGTGAAAACTAAACAAGGAGAAAAGAAAAACCATACAAAAAAACAGCAGCAACGTTAATAAATAAACAGAGTAAGAAAGTGCAGTTCGGACCTGTGCAAAATACAACTAAAAGAGAATGTCAAGTGGAAAGAGAACCTAATGTAAAAAAAGAGAATATGATACCCGAAACGAAAAGAATCAAAGTACTGGCCGATATAAGATTGAACAAGCCTCTGGTGCCAATAGTTAACCAACAAGTCTCAAATCCCATAGTTGATGAAGACAAGAAAAATGATGGGATTAGAGATCCTTTTGATAAAATTTTAAGCAGTCGTAAGAAATCATACACGCTGGAAGAACTTGAAGCCATTTTAAATGATGATGATTAAATATTTAAGCGGTTAACATCATAAGAACTTACGTAATTAATTTTAGACACCTAAATATTTTTTGAGAATCTTTTGATCTCAATTAGTTCCTGAATTTATTTAAATATAATCATTATTTCTTTTGAGGTTTTTTAAAAATAATGTTACCTAATAATAAATGCATGAATAATAGTGTAAAACGTGTTTAATTTGCATCATTAATACACTTTTTTGGATCTCTATTAACTGTGCCAATAATTGGAAACGGTTGTGTCAATAATAGGAAAAAGTATGCCAATAATTGGAGTAAGGGCCAAACTCAGGAAATATCACAATTGTGTGCATATGTACAATACAAAAGTGTTATTGGAAGTATTCAAATAAAACTTAAGTAAACATATTATTTAAATCAGAAACTTAGGAACTTAGAAAGATAATTGATAGAATACTGTGCGAACTTGAACTGCTCAGTTCCCTTAAAGTGCCAATAATTGGGTGCTTCACCCTATGTATGCTTGCCTTTTAGCGATAGGTAGGGGGGCCGTTTCAAGATGTGGGGGCATGCATTGGTTAATTTATGAAAGCAGAAGCGAGTTAGATGGTACACAGTGAACGCTCTGAAGACAAAAACAGAATTCGTGATTGCGTTCGATGAGAATTTTGGTTATTCGCGACTCGAATGGGTGAATCAGTAAGAACGAGACATGACAATATGTAATTGACGCGAAGATCTATTTTAAATGACTCATTTCCCATGAGGTACAATAAAAGATAATTTAATTAACAAGTACTAAAATAATATTTATTTTTATGATTCTATGGGGTAGTTTAAATACCAATAGTTTATTTTATGTAAGCTCCAATTTAAAGAATGATATATACAAACTTTTCATTGCTTAAGCCAGTACGTGTTTTCTTTACTTCAAGAATATAATATTAAGACGATACATCAGTGAAAACTATAGGCGCGACGAAATTTTGGAGTCGCTGGCTGCTGGCATTCGGAGAGCGAACGTCGAGGTGTGAATACGTAAATTTGTTTCGTGAAGGCGACAGGTAAAAGTAATTAGCAAAAACACAATTTTGTGCGGCCCGTAAGCATTGGGTTATTCTTAAATCGTGTAAAGATGACTAAAAACGTTACCCATTTACTTGAAAAAGAAAACATGTCAATGAATATATTATTATTGTTACTAATAGAACAGTAAACAGAACATTAAATGGACGCATGTTGGATTTATATGTGAATTATATTTCGTTCGGTATGCGTCATTTGCACCCGCGACCCGCAATCCGCGCATCGCCTAGCCACGATCTTTTTAGACCATGCCTCAACTGCGGTATAGCCTTAATCCAGGGACGTGTACGTATTATTAATCCGATCACGAATCGACACTTGAAATGCCCTGCGGCTGCGTAAATCATCTCTGACATTTTGTTTTATAACAAGTAGAGGAAAAAGTCAGTGTGAAAAAGAAACAGCCATTATTTTGTCATTACAAATGTTTATTCTGAGCAAAAAAAATCTCATGATGCTTATCATTAAAAAATACATATTTCAGCACTTGGAAAAAAACAGCCATTTATAATTTACTTCGTCATCATTATTAAGTCTCATACTCGATAAACGTAGCGGATTCAGATGTGCGGTCATAGTGTAGCGAAGCGTCGAATGAAAGCGACTTAGTACTTCGATTATTTTGTCCTAGATACAACTATCACATACAAATCATGAGTTATATCATACAGTATCAAATCAAACTAGTAAATTAATAAAAGTAGATACGAGGCTGCTATAAAATAAAAATAGCAATGCAAAGGCGTTTTCCTTTGACGCAAATAACACAACCGATTCGTTATGAAATTTACAAGCGAGCGTCTAAACAGTTGTAATCAGTCATAATGTTTTTTTTAAATTATATGTATGTAGTGGCCAATGACTTGACAGCATATTCTACACGCGTGACATTATGCGATGGGATCGAAACAAACGAAATGCAATAAATGCAGATGAGATTTCTCAATTGCAAACTTCATCAATAATACATATTAAAATCAATCATAATCTCCGTCCGATTAGTAAGCTTCGTATCAGCCGCTCCGCTCAGCATTCGATTCCACCGAGTTCGGGCTTCGGAACAATATCATAAGTATTGTAACATAACGCTCTTGTAATATACTATTGAACTGACTGTTTACGCTGCAAATATAACTCACTCCTGCATCCATCGGAGTAACCACCAAATCTCGACTTCTCATCAATCCTCTTGACGACTCTCCATCTACACCTGGTCATCCCCGAATACAGCGGTCTCGCCTACAACAACGAGACCTCGCAAAAGGTAATATATATGTAGCTGTCAGTATATTATTGATCAAATATCTATTTTTAATGTATCAAATTATTCGACCGCAATAATAAATTCCCAGGGACTCATATACCGGTAAACAACTGTTTACCTGTGTCAGCAAATTGATTGGCGATATTAAATACGGTATCGCAATGGAAAATTAGTCTAATATCCATTCCCATAGTATCATATTATATTATGACTGTAATAATAAATAAAATTCACAGCTACTCGTATTTAAACCGCTGACTCGTTCAATATAATTATGTACTGGAATATAATGTTTGGGTATTACTTTCGACTGTATAAATTACGAATAATGATTTATCAAAATGTCACTCGAATCTAAGTACCTGGCTTGTAACTATCTCAGTACGTAATATGTACTGTCATTGTATTTGTACTATCGTACCGACCGTTACGCTGCAAATAAAACTCGCTCCTGCATACATCTTCGATTTCTTCATCATCATCCTCAATACCATTAACCACACATCGAACACTACATATCTCTCACAAATTCATGTTTTTATTTTATTAATAATATCGGTACTTGTAGCTTTCACAGAACAAATGCTCAGCGATCATTCAACAATTTTAAAATCAGTGACTTCTTGTAAGAGTGTGTAGATCATATTGTGTTGCTAAGAGACAGCACATTAATGCAGTAGTAGATTTCATTGACGTTAAATTGTTATTTTTATCGTATTGAGCCTTTATATCACTAAATAGTGACTGTAGCAATGAAAACAACACTACGTCGAATCTGCTACTGATTTAGAAGAGCCAAAATATGAGGTTATAGAATGCTTGTAGTAAGATCTCTTATCTTCCCGGTTTCTATATTATATTCCTCCAAGACTTGGATAGTGATAATTAGATAACAGAAACTATGTGCATTTTAAATGTGGTAAGAGTCCCGTGGATGGTCGAATGAACTAACGGTAGCATTTTCAGCGAACTACAAATTCAATTCAGACTTTTACATGATCTACTGCGCCGGATTCTCCAATTTTTTGTGTTCATATCACCCGCAGGGAGGATGATAACCTGGAAAACCTGGTATTTCGTCAGGTCGAAGGTATAAGAAGACGAAGATAAGATGAACATGAACGGACTAAGTCAAGAATGCCTCCGGTTTTTTACTGACAGAAACGGAAGACAGAGATTGATGGAGCCGAGCTACGGAGAAAGTTTCTAGCGAACGTAAGTTATTCAATATTATCATAGTAACTGTGGTAAAGTAGAACGGTTAATACGATACAATATTATTTTTGATTTATAATATCCATTAAAATCACTGTGAGTAAGTTATATATATATATTTTTAATAATATGCTCGTTAATCCATTATGTCGTGTACTATAAGGGGTGTGGTTGTTATGTTTTTGGTCAACTACCCCCGTTATTATTCTATTCAGACGGTTGCATTTGGATATGAGATGTGATATTATATGTGTCTCTAATAAGGAAACACGCGTGAGTGTTTATACTACTTTGTACATATCACATTTTACATTGGTGATATTACACGGCAGGATAACACGAAAGTATATTAATCTATGGTTTACACGTAATGGTTTATCATGATCCTTTTGATATTTTAGACAGGCTGAGTGCCTTGTAATTTTTATATATTGAAGGTCTCCAGACAACTGAAATTTCTGTCCCGTTATTGTCTATGCTCTAAAAATGAGCATAGACAATAACATATCATTTGTAGAGTTGGGTAAAACCTCTACAGTGCAATTAATGTGCAAATCCAATAAATTATTTGGCAATCAAAGATCAGCGACTGCATCACAACGGTTGTTTGTGAAACTAAAAATACCACATGACTTACCAGCATCACCAAGTAGAAAAATCGTAATAATAGCTATTTAAAGTAATTCTAACCATTTTTTTCGGTAACAGCACATAACATAGCGGTGCGTTAAAAACGCTTTCTTTCACCGCTTCGTTCCACTACGTACACAATCAACTGTACGTTATGCAAACTTCAATCACTTTGGACTTGGTTGTTTTTAGATTGATTAATAATAATTTTACTTCCAAACTAGCTAGGTACCTACCTATCTAGTTCTCTGGTTGAACGCATCTGTGAGCAAGTAGCTCAATGATTATCATGATAAATATTATTCTTGGATGGTTAAATTAATATCAATAGAAATGAACAATATTAAATATTATATAACTTTAAATAAAAATTTCCCAAAACTTGTGCCTTACGGCAGAGTAGGATTGGAGTACCCGTCTTTTAATCCACGGAGTTACTAAATTATTGAAAGCTATCATTATTCATTAAATATTTTATTGCAATAATAGGACGTTGTGTTTTTTTATAAGAAAGCTCTATAAAGAAAATATGACTTCCTAGAGTTATCCAAATCTGGTGACAGATTGGTGGCTTATTTTATTCAGTGATTACTAGGGATTCCAATCCCGAGCTATTTTCAATACCTATGAATCCCGGGATTGATAAACATAATCCCGGGATTTCGGGATTGATTTTTTTATCAATTTTTATGGAAAATAAAATAAAAGCGAAAATATAACAGAAAAAATACTTTTAATAAAAAATAACTACATTAGAAATAAACTGAGTTTGAATGAAGTTTGATTTATACCCATGTGTAGGTTGCCGATTCATTTTATTTTTTCACATAAATTATTAAAAATGAGAAAGATTGGGAAAAAACAATGCTTCGCACTTTTAACAAAGTAATTCCACCATGATATCATACGTTTTACGGCAGTTTCATATTTGGCTGACTAATTAGATTTATGAAGCGGAAAGGCCATAAGTACGCCATGATTATTTGCTTTACTATTTTAAATCTCGTTAAACCATTCATTATGTCTTTACTATCAGAAACAGCAATGTCATATTAAATTCACATTATTATTTATATTACAATATTATTTACTCCATTAAACTTGTGTATTTCCAAGATTGAACGTATACAATATTAACAATAAATGTCTTAAATAGTATAAATTATACTAGATTTATTTTTGACCGATTTTTTCAATGTTATTTGTAAATATAAAAATTTTATATTAACAATGGAAAAAAAATGCCAATCCCGGGATTGTCAAATTGTAATCCCGAAATCCCGGCTCGGGATTGGATTCCCTAGTGATTACTATATTATTTTTTCCTTGAGTAAACACCTATACGTATGTTAGGAATACTTATCATTATAAATATACCACGCAGGCGGATCTCGTGGTGCAGTGCGTAACGTGCTGGGCCTTCCATCCGGGAGCTCTGGGTTCGACTTCCGGTGAAGACAAAGTATATTTATGTGATTTTCTCAAAGCCTGGGTGTTTGTGATTGTTCAAAATTACTAAAAACCACATTGTACGAACAAGCAAAGACATGGTTATTGATAATAAAAATATAATATATTTATCTACATTATGAAGCGCCTAGTAAAAGCCCCTAAAACGGTTTTTGATTTTTTTTGAGTTAGATATGTTTTTAGATGGATATTTTTATTACCTATATGATGGCCAAAAATTGAGTTTGAAAAACCGCCAAAAACCGTCATGACGTATGATCAAAAATTAGGGTTCTTTTCAAAACCAGCTTAAATGGTTGGGTGTACTTTTCAAATGCCCCTAAAATGGAGAGCCAAAATACTCTTTAGAATGTAACGAATTACAAAATAAATTTAAATAAAAATAAAAATACATAAAATTTACAAATTTAATAGAAATGATTTTTTCTCATTTTTCTCAGAAATACATAAAGTCGTTTTAGGGGCTTTTGAAATTAGGCGCTTCATATATACCATGCTAAAAGTAAGGTTCGGTAGTTTAAACACGAAACAAAAAAGAGTGACAGAGGTGGCTAGCGGGACGGTACAACAGGCGTGATCTATAGACACTGTAGGACTGTAGGTGAATAATTTCAGAACAGATTAATAGATATAATTCAGATAAGCTATAGTCCAATACACTACAATTGCACGCAGGGTTTTGAATGTGTGAGTGTCTTAGGAAAATAAAACACACATTATAGACGTGCAATAGTGTGTATTGCAGCCTTCAAATACACTAATATTGAATGAGCGTCAGTGCATAAGTCGAGAGCAGTTGTCATAACGAAGTACAAGCTTAGAATGACGAATTCTTGACGTTTGTTTCAGTTTATCCCATATTCTTCAATACTCGAGATCGGTTGCCTGTTACTTCACACCCGTTAGGTATTTCAGTTCCCATTTATTCGGTGTTCCTTGATTTTATAATAAATACATTAGCATCGATCAATTCTTGCACATAGAAAGGAATCAGATCTGTGCGTTTTATTTGTGAATTGCGGTGAAGCTGTAGAAAAAAATATTATCTTTACAAAATATCTGAATAACTTCCCTAAATCTGTAGTTTTGTACTTATAATTCTCGTGGTGATAGTAATCAATAACACACAATACACTAATTAATTATTGAAATTGATTTTGTAGTTTGCTAATATGATAAATAATTTCATAATGGAAATAGTTCAAAATCAATTTAAACTTACGCTAACCATAAAGTGTTTGTGTATCGCGTAACCACATTGAGTTAAATCCTGGGATAAGACGTTGTTTGGTTTGACAGACCCGCATTAAGAAAGATTATTATCCCCTAATCCGAATTTCGCTGAAATATATTTCCCATCTTGGTTAATATAACTAATTTTCTATACCGTTTATACCCGATGGAAAGGTCTAAATAATTTATTATAAATAAACAAAACAGTATTTCGTTTTTGTATAATACCTACTTCTTTCTTTTTACATACCTAAATTAAAACTGGTTTCATCTATTACGATATTTTCAACTAAACTACTTGAGAATTTCAAAGTTCCTACGTCTTAATAAATGAAACCGTACAAAAAATCGATTCAAGCTCATATTATGTATAGTAGTAATCATTTAAATCAGTCGGCTGCACAAGTTGCTGCGCGGTTTTGGTAACGCTGGCAGCAAAACAATGGATTACCGATTATCTACGCAAACACCAACCAAAAGAAATAAATCATTTACAAATATTTGCAATAATTGTCGGTAGTTGATTTTTTAAGGATCTTTATAATCTTTCTAACGATGTATTTTCAATAATTAACTAGTAATAAATAACTTTTTCCTCATGTCAGGCTCACCAGGCAACAATAGCGAGAGCTGTACGGCTGGTCAATGCACTTCCTAGAGATGTAGACTTTTTAGCGATGCAATATGTATTTTGTTTTTAAAATTGTATTGTTTAATTTGTATTTTTCTTGAATTAGTGTTCTTTGCTGTAAAATTAGTTATTCGTTTGTTTTTTTCTCTATTTTTTTTGAGTACTTTTTATTCTAAATGTCATGTTGTGAACGTCTTGAATTAATAATTTGTCATGTGCTCAATGTGTCTTTTTTAACTGAATAAATAAATAATAAGAATCTCACATTATTTCTTCTTGTGTATATTCGGCTTTGAATAAAAAAAACTATATTAAGTAATAATTTATTTCTAATGCGATCCTGTATGTAATATTTGTTTAATTAGAATAAATTAGATTATAGATACTCCCTATTACTATCTCCGTAACGTGCATGAATGGTTACAACATATTTGCACCAGTGGTGGAGATCGAAATATTAGCCCCCCATCCAAATATGATACGAGGACCTTCTTCCGTGTTTCTAAAAAATAACCCGGCAATTCTTAATAAAATATAAAAAAACTGTCACAACTTCAGTTTTAGGTAAAGTAATAAATATTCTTTTTGGAATATTATATTATGTACTGTTCATAAAAAGTATGAAAATTTTGAAAAAAATGGAACAACAGATTAAAAAACATTCTCGGATTTCGATTTTAGAAAGATAAAAAAAATTGGGAGGAAATGGCGATTAGACCAGAAAGAGCTAAAAAAACTCTTAGCTAAGATTTTGGACGATTTTTTTCTAAGGCTTGGAAATGTATGATTTGCATAATTGTGCATGATAGTAACTACGCCAATTGTCTGCACTGTTTGGTCTAATTCTAATATAACCTAAACCAGTGGTCTCCAAGCTCAACAATCATCATTATATACATAATATCAATGACATTAATATGGACGAATCATCTGGAAAAGAAAATGACACTCACTTTTTTGTCGGGTCTGCCGAATGGCATAATCTGTTCTAACGCCTTTACAATAAAGGTGATATTGCTATAAATTCCTGATGCTTTTTGTTGGGTCTGCCGAATGGTTCGGTTCGAACGGGTTCGCTCAAATGAACATTGACATTAGAAACACTGCTCTAACGCCATTACAATAAAGGTCATATTGCTATAAATTCCCGATGCGTGATATCGCATAATGGAAATTGCTTGACGTCTACCTATACATGCGAATGCGCGAATTTACTTGCTAGCTACTGTATTGAGTGCGTCGTCCATTAATAATGTCATTGCATAATATACAAAATTATCCAGGGGAGCATATAGTTTGAAAACGTAATTCACAAAAACTATATAAGTAAGAACATCAGTTGAAAATGACATATTAAAGCAGGCGAAACCGGTCCTGATCACTATTAAATTATGTGGAATAATTACTAGGTAAGTATGTACATATGATAAATTATTTTTAAAAATATAATGTCTTTCCATGCAAAAATTGACAGTAGTTAATACCATTAAGTGAAAAATACATACATTCAGTAATAACATTAATAAATATCAACGATGTGTCCAATAATTGTCTAATATTCAATTCAACTAAAAACTACTTTGTATCTACATCAGCGGTTTCCAACCTGGGAGGCGCGCCTCCCAGGGGAGGCGCGATCTATTGCCAGGGGAGGCGCCAAAATTTTTGAATAAATTATTTTTTATACCATAATATCTACAAATAAATAAAAGTTCATATCTTAACGTAACAGTGAAAATTCAGTGCATGAATGTTTATTTTAATATATAATACATATATTTAAATCCTATTAAAAAAATATTTGGAGCGGAGAAATTTAAAAATGGCGCTTTTGCAAACGCTCTGTTTCGGTAATGCACAAAACGACCGCTGGTTGCATGAAAACAATAACCTCAAATTTAAATGTCACTCGTAGCTAAAGTGTCAACTGAAGCGTGTAGGCAGGGTGTGATATTTTTTTTTTAAATTGTTTTTGACGTGATTTCTTTAATATAATATAACAATAATACATGTCTCCACTTTTAAATGATTTCTACGCCAGATATATTGAAGCAAACAAAAATCTATTTCCTGAGTTCTTGGTTAGTTTGCTAATGCATTTTTCATATAATTTTATTAATAGTAAAAAAAGTCGCCTGCGGCGCTGCTTTGTTTCAGGGCTATTAAATATTTTAATATATGGGTGAAAGATCCTGGCCTGTGGGCCCTATTCACTATGTGGAGCTCATGATAGAATCCATTAATTTTTGTCAATGAACGATGATGAATTTGGTTGACTTCTTTTAAAATTGATTGTGGTAATAAACAAGCTCATTCGTCGCATAAAAAAAAAATTAATTAAAAAATGAATTTGATATAAGTAAGTAGTAAAAACTTGTGTGTTAAAAAAGTGTCTGTATTATTTAATGAAATAAAGGGGGGGGAGGCGCCAAGATTAGATTTTTTTTAAAGGGAGGCGTAGTAACATAAAGGTTGGAGACCACTGATCTACATCATAAATGTGTGACTATATTTTTTAATTTATGATATTATTACATATTTATCAAAACTGAAGAAAAATGCGCCGCATGCGAAGTTTTTGGGCGTAGTCAGTCATTTAAATGGGGGACATGTATGGGAAGTCACTGAATGACATCATTATAAATAATTATAAGATAAAAAGAACTTTTTATATAAGTACCACGTTTTCAAATTTTCTGTTGAATCATATAAACTTGACAATTCTATGTAGGTACATATTAATAAAAACTTTTTATTGTAGTTGATAGTAATACAGAAATGTCATTTTGACATTTCGTATTGATTTTCATAGTAACGCACGTATATATTAATAATTTAGTTGCTAGGATCACCCCCTTAGCAACCAATAATAGTGAGTAGTAAATATTACTTTTAACGATTTTTTTCCGAAACATACAAAACAGAATTAACTGAAAATGAATTTAATTCTGCTTAAAGATGGCCAAAAGTATTAAAAGAATACATTGTCATCGTGTTCTGATAAATTCTAAAAGTTCTAGCTAGTCGGGAAGTTAGTTAAAAATTTTGGGCAAACAAAAAAAAATTGTACTGCACAAGAAAAAATCTGTACCGGACAAACAAGAATACGAACTAATAAAAACGTGGTAAAATATGGCTAGCTGAGATACATACTTCAATTAATTATTACATATTATTTTATACGCAAGCTACCGAAAATGCTATCGCGATCTTTCGCTATAACAGCGTTGCCAACTTTTTCTTGCCAGATCTAACATTTTTAAATAGGCATCTAGCTTACAAATTTTCCATCTGGCGTTAAATCTGGCGTTGTTCGACACCGCAAACAGCTTAAAACTTCTCATAATAAAGCTAGAATATTACACCAGATTTGCTCGAAAATCAACATGCTGGTCTTACGTACTTTATATCTTATTAAGAAAAAATACCAGGTGGTAGTGTCACCTGTCAAAATTCTTACCTTCATTACTTTTTAATTGTATGGCCTATTCTAAGAATCAGCTGTAAAATACAAAATTATTTTTCGATCTTTGTTCTTGTAAAAATGACACATTTTTTTTGAAATGATAGATTGTAGACACTTTCAATTATAAAAAAATTTAGCATTTTATTCTGCCATCTGGCTTATTTTATTATACCCCGTTCACACATAGGTACATGGATTTACTGTTGACAGTAAGTACTATCTCTGCCATAACAAGAAAATGTATGGGTAAACAAGTATTATCCTGCAGTTGCAAGCTTGCATGCATTAATCAAAAAAGTTCGGAAGTTTCTGAATTTTCATGCGACAGTACGGATTTATTCGATCTGCGCATGCGCAGTAGAATGATAGTGGTGAACCTACCGGCAAAAAAACGAACTATACTCACTTTGAGGCGAACGAACGACAGTCAACATTTTTATGTGTAATGTGTTATTGTGACGATTGTTTAAAATACGCACTATTGCTGCCAGTAAATCCATGTACATCTACAGGTGCTATCACTATATCTGGTAAATTTTTGTGAATGACAGTTGGCAACACTGATCGGCAGCTTGCGAGTGACGATTTGGCGATCACTGACTTACACACTATGTACAAACATCGTAATTATCGTCTTCAATTCATTTGCTATTATGTACATTTCGAAATAAATAAAAAAAATCATGTCTACGATGAACCAATGCAAAAAACATTTGAAGTGCGTAATTAATGACGTAAATGTCAGATTATTTGACACGCGTTACAATATGATCTCATAAACAATAATTTATTATTCGAAATCAAAATGGAAACTAGAACGTGTAGTAACCGAAACAGTAAAAATCAGAGTCTATTGTTTACTCAGCTCGCTTGTCTATTATACCTCCTACGCGGCATATAAAATTGTTATTTATAATAGCAGGCAAGTACTTATGTTGTAAAAAAATTGTTATGCCGTATTAATATGATAATTTTAACGAAATCGTCAATGGTTTACGATAGTTGGTTGAGTGAAATACTTCTTCTAAAGACATTATAACCAGAGCATATGGATTCTTCCACGACCGCTCTTCACAGAATCTTTTCCTTCCCTATTAATAATTATTGTCATCCAGTTCCCGTATAATATTCGAGTTGCCTAGGCTGCTAGAGTGATAACTGATAACTCACATTTTGCAATTAGTTCAATATACCAAGTGGTTCTAAAGCAGTGTTTCTCATGTGCGGCCACCAGAGGATTTGCTGCGGCCACCAACATCATTTACAGTATTTCATTTAATTAATAAGTGGGCTAACGTTAAATACGCGTTATTGGAAATGAGTCAAGACCAAGTATACTTAAAAACCATTTTAATAAGACCACAGTTGAAAAATTTTGGTCGAAGTTATACGTTGACCAAGAATCAAGTCAATTCAAAGAATTGGCAACAATTGCTTTATTAATTGTCGATTTTTCAAGAAATCATTCAGTGTAATGCACTTCATAAAAATAAACAAATGTCGAAGCCAGTTGACAGCTGATGTAAACTTAGAAGCAAGCTGCCATGCGTTTCGCATTGGAAAAAAAGAGTTTTGAGGAATTTTCATTTGCATTATTTTTAAATAAATGTATCGCTAGATTTCAAAATCAGCCCAGTCCATAATAGATGAATAGGAGAAAAACAGCTTTTGTTTTCTCAAATACACACGTCACAAGGGTAGGGTGAAAGTTTATATTACTTCGAGTATAGAATATTTAAAATTACTAAATTCCACATTTTGATAATGCAGAAATGTTAGAAAGCAGAAGTTCTTCAGCAATTCACAAAAAAGTCAAAAATACCTAAAGGTGGACTTGGCTGATTTTAAAATGTAGTGACACAAATAGATATACACCTACTAAATCGTTCAGATGTCTTTTATTAAGGTGATGTATTTAATTAGCCTTTCTACCAGAGGCACCTAGCGGAGAAATATGAAGCTTCCAATTTGAGACATTTTTTTGATAATTTACAATTTCAACTGTATTAAGTAATTAATAAATATGTACTTATCTGAAAACATTAAAAAGATTTTTTTATTTTAAGTCAAAAATAAGCCTACAATTTAAAAAAATGTTATAAAATGTGAATTTTGTTATTATAACAAATATTTTATGGTCAGATTTATTATTAAAATTTAGTTTATTAAGTTTTCTAAGCATTGTCTAAGAGATTTTTGACTAATTTATAGTTTTAATATTTTTTACATTAATTTTAAAAAACATCGATTTATATTAAAATATAAATGTGTATAACTTGAAATTCTTTTTATTTATATCAAATCGAACTTCAATATTATGACCATACCTAAATAAGTCATACTTCTTACCTCGCTCCAGGTCCAGAGTGAAGGTTTGTATCAACAGATTTTGTTTTTACGTGAAATGGATGTCAGCCACTTTGCTCAACCTATTAGGTCCGTACTGTGACTCATACACAAATTGAAAAAGAATATGTATACTTGCCAGACTCAGGATTCGAACCTGGAACCCACGACGCTATAGGCCGACGCTTCAGCCGCATGGCTATTATTATAAGCGTAGGTATTAGGGAAATTATTTCTAGGTAATGGGTTATTTTCTCCTAATATAACTGGATTATAATTATTAACAGATACCTACTTTTATAAGTAATTAAATAATATAATTTAAGTCTAAGATGTGGAAATCCCATTTACCCAAAGATTGCAATGTTAAATTAATGTCACTCATGCTGAGTTATACCTACTATAATTCTTAGAAGTTAATTGCAAAAATATTATGAGATCAAGGCCGTCCAAGTGTACCTAATTCCGCGGTTTTACGACACTTTGATAAACGCAAAAACTAAATAATTCATCGTAAATAAGCATTATAGCTATTAACTCATTTTTTGCAGCGCAAAACTCTGAATCTCCGTCCGTCTGCGATGGTTTTTACACATTTTTTTTTTATTATTGTGATAAAAAATATATTATTTATTATTACTAGGTATATTCTCAAACAGCAGCAGAATATAATTAACATTCAACGCTGTCATTCAGTATAATAATTATTATTATGTTAGATACACGTCGGTTTACAGGAAGCCAGGCGGAAACCGCACCAATTTTCATGGCCGATTTTGGAAAAATTCATGAAAAATTCAAGAATGAAAACCTAACCTAGTATAACCTAACCTAACCTAGCCCGACAATGGCTCTCGTGATGCAGTGCATAAGGCGCGATTCCCGGCGAGGACACAATATGTGTTTTTCTCAAACCCTGGGTGTTTGTGATTGTTCAAAATTACGAACAACCACCTTGTACGAAAAATCAAGGACATTATTTATTAATAATTCAAAACCCAAGTAACCTAACAAATAATCCAGTATTTCGGCTATTTTCAAAATTTGTTTGCCACTACCGACAAGAACCTTATGGTATTATCAGGAAACACAGAATTAATGAGAACTGAAATTCCTAGCGGGTGTAGAATAACAGGCAACCGATCTCAAGTGTGGAAAAATATGGGATAAACTTAAACACGTGTCAAGAATACTTTATTCTAAGCTTGTCCTTCATTCTGAAAACTGCACTCGGTTTATGCACTAACGCTCATTCAATATTAGTGTATTTGAAGATTGCAGCACACTAAATTGCAAGTCTATAAATGTTTGTTTCGTTTTCGTAGGACACTCACACATTCATAACCCTGCGTCAAAATGTAGTGTATTAGGCTATAGCCTATCTGAATTCTATTTATTAATCTGTTTTGTGATTATTATATGCCTATAGGTATACGTCAGTGGCGAAGGGTGGAGGTAGGCTGTTAAGATCCGCCATAAATAGTGCACACTAAGCTTTGTCAGTCATTCGTATTTGTTTTCAATGAAATAAGACTATAATCTATAGACGGTGTTGGTCAGTTTCTAAATTCAATTAAACCCCGCGAAACCAAACCATAATATTTATAAGGGTCAAAAAATACTCGTCTACCTAATATCTAAAATTATGCAATTAAATAATACAATATAACTTTGGATATTTAAGATAATTTAAGACAGAATAAGTAATATTTTTTATCTTTTATAGTTTGGTTTAGGCGGGGCTTAATGAATTTAAATAATTACAAAATAAAAAGAACTTTTTATATACTTACGACGTTTTTAAATTTTCTGTTGAATCATATAAACTTGACTTGACGATCAAAAAAATTTGTATTTGATAGAAATAATACTGAAATGTCATTTTGACATTTCATATTGATTTCCATAGTAACGCACGTATATATTAATAGTTTAGTTGCTAGGACCCCAGACCCCTAGCAAGCAATAATAGTGGATTGGATTACGGATTTCTTCCGAAATAACCTTTCAAAATGAATTCAATTCTACTTAAAGATGGCTAAAAGTATTAAAAGAATGCATTGGCATCGTGTTCTGATATATTCTAAACGTTTCAAATGTCTAGCTAGTCGGGAAGTTAGTTAAAAATCGATTGCAAGATTTGTACTGGATAAACAACCACCGGACAAATAAGAATACGACCTAATAAAAACGTTGTAAAAAATGAAACAACAATAGGTGTGTGTAATATGTATTTTTAATCCAACGAAATCGAATACCTACCTAAGTATGAATGAAAAAGTATGCACAATTTTGTCGTATCGCCCGAAGGATACAAAAACTATTATGGTTTGGTTTAGGCAGTGTTTAATTGTTTTTTTAGAAACTGACCAAAACTATCTGTAAATAATTGTAGTATTAGTTCAATAAAAACAAATACGTACGACTAACAAAGTTTAATGTGCACTATTTATGGCGGATTTCAACAGCCTACTTCCACCATTTGCGACTTATATACGTACAATTAGGATGTTTATTTAAAAATAATATAAATCCAGCCGTGTATTGGTTTTGCAGTGCCTATTAATTGCAATATTTTAATGTTATATTATGTACCTACATTACTATTTACACTGACTATTTACATGATAAAGATAAGATAATTTTTTCCGATAATAATAGTATGTCCTAATAACTTTCATGGACTATATTTGTGTTAGGTAGCATATCTATTAACTTATCAATATGATGATAAATTTCGTCACTTTGGTTCTATTTTTTTGCAAGTGCGATTTAATTAGGTACCTATATAGTTGATCGGTTTTTGAGATAAAATCCAAATATATGTGATGTTAGTTTATACGGCACTACAATGCAGTGTTATCTACTATAATTCACAAAAAATATGCCAGATAGGATAAAAAAATGTACTAGATAGCAGGAAAAATTCTAGATTTTCTAAAACTTCAAAAAGTGTCTTGAAACTTACACAAATATATTGTTATAATTTTGATAATTTGATTGGAATAAACAACTAATTTCTTAAGGGGGGACATGCTCAGCGTTGGTCAAAATGGAGCGTTTATTGCATTTTCAAAGCATGATCCTGGACATTCCTTAAACGTTATAGATAATCTATTTATATAACTTTGAAGCCTTATTATCCTTTATATTTATTTTAAACATTTGATGACTGCATAAAGTATTTTTATTACATAAAATAGTATTCTTTTAAACCTCTCGCTCTAATGTTTTAGAATATAGTCATATTTCAGTACATGCATGTGCAGTGGTGTTAAGATTTTTTACATTTATTAATTTTTAAACGCATTAATAAAACCATTAGTATAATTTATGTTGACATTATTAAAGTGAAATATTTACGATAAAAAATTATATTGATAATCTCTGTGATCCCAAATTTGACAAGAATTAGGCAAGTTATTATTCAAAAAATGGGCAAGATTAAAACTTTTGAAGATAATTCTAAAGATACTAATTATAAGCCATGTCTTTGACCATTCAAGTGTGATAAACATCCTACGAATTATGATTGCTTTATAATAATTATTGACCTATGAATAAGGTAGTGTTTTTTTGAAATACGCTATTTCTTTTGGCATTCCCCAGTGGTTAAGCTACGACATACGGCCGTAGCCTTAAATTTACAAACTACAATTAAAGTAGGGAGTAAAATGATGTTAACGCGCGTGTTTGAACATGTACCGTTTAAAAAAAATCGGTTAGGTTACAACAGACAAGAATCTAAATCACCACAAGTTTCAGATTGTATTGAACATTATTATATTATTAATACAATTACTTACCCTTAAATAATAATGTCCAAACAAAATCCAATTTAGGAAATATCACTTTATAGAAACACAAAACTATCACTTTTTAATCTCACAATATATTCGTTAAATCACTTCATATTATATTTAAGCAATATTACAGATCTTATTAGATATTCATAAAAAATATTGCTTATCAGAGCGCAATGCACACACAAGAAAATACCACGATATATTATTTTTTCACCAATGATTATTTTTATTTTTCACGGTAATAATATTTATTACGCATCTACTTCTACGGTTTCAATAAGCTAATTCACCATAAACAGAATTAAAAATAATACGTGCACAATTTTTATTCGGAACACTTGTAACACTATTTATTTATTTTGAATTTGTTCGAAATTCAAATTACATTTCCGTAGTGCGCGAAATATTCACGTGAAAATGCGCGCAGCCGAGAGCATGCGCATAGAAGAGCGCGCGCAATTTGACAGGCGTGATTGCAGCCCATTCGCCGACAGCTGACTGACAGAGCCGCGAGTTTTCAAATAATAAAAACACAGACCGTACCACAAAATGAGGCACACTCGATCAAAACCAGAACTCCTTATATAGATTACGCACGACATTTTGCCGGTTTTGATTGTGCGAAAACCGTAATTCTACGTACAAAACGGCCGTATTCCTTTATTCGCTAAATTGAGGCCCGTGCTATGTGCGTGTATAGTTAAAACTTACAACACTGTCTGAACAAATTTTATTATTTTATCACATTTCTCACGACTTGCATAACTTTCATAGTATCAAAAACACATTAAATTTCTCCATTATTGACTACAAACGGAAATAAACACAATTTAGGTACAAAAATAATAAAATTTCAAACTGTTTTGACTAAGTATATTTAGACAATGATGGGTTTAGGTATTTGGAGGCCTGAGGCACTGGTCTGGAAATTGTAGTCTTATTTGAATGAAAACAAATACGTATGACTGACAAAGTTTAGTGTGCACTATTTATGGCTGATCTTAATAGCCTCCCTCCACCATTCGGCACTAGTTTATTGAAAATTAGAGTGACAACCAGGGAAGTTAGAAATAATGGGAACTGAAATACCCAACGGGTGTGGAGAAGCAAGCAACCTATCTCGAGCGTGGAAGAATACGGGGTAAACTTAAACACGTATTATGAATACGTCATACGTCAAATACTGACAACTCTCTGTTTGTACATTGACTTTCGTTTAAAATTGGTGTTTTGAAGGTTGCAACTGACTCTATTGCACGTAGAGTTGGGCTTCGGGAATTTGCCGACGGGAATTCTCGAGAAATTTTTAACATTTCGGGAAATCCCGGATCTCGAGAATCTTTTCTCGGGATTCGGGATTTCTTTATTATCAAATATTAATTGAAAAAACGATTTTTCTATATGAAAAAAGTGGACAGAAAATACAAAACGTTCAAAGAGTGATGAGAGTGAAGCGTACGCGATTGTCAGACGCAGCCATTGACAGTCTGTATTTTTTGAAATTCTATTTTAATAAGTAATGTTTTGAATTATTTTTGTTTTCCTACTTCTATTTTGTTTGTCTTCTTACTTGAATAAAAAAAAACATATTTTTTTAGAATTTGTCTGTTTTTACACTGATTTTAGGATTTTAACAGTTTTTTTTTTTAATTTTCTCGATATCTCGAGAATTCCCGAGAATTCTTTTCTGGAAATCCCGAATCTCGAGATTGAGATGTTCTCGGGAAATACCCAACTCTAATTGCACGCCCCATAATGCGTGGTTGATTTTCGTAGGACAATCACACATTCAAAACCCTGCGTCAAAATGTAGTATATCTAGGACTGTACTGTGATATTAAGCTCATGTTTATACTAAGAGACAAGAGTTTTCTAATACTTTGATCTCATACTGTATTTTTTATTGTGATGGATTTGTGAGAAAATGCTCAATCGACTTTGTACGTGTTATTTCTTTGCATGTGTCCGAAGACATTAAATCATTGACTCTCATATAAGATACTTTATTGAAAATGTACCAATTGGCTTATTTTTATTGTAATAGGTAGCCGACCAACGACTCTTTGAATCATTACTCATCATCAGTTAGCGGACAGTTCTTATTGTGCCAGTGTCATTCATCCATCATCAGTTCATCACTTTCTTTCAATGCAATCAAATTTATTTGAAAAAACTTTTGGACAAATTATATAAATGCCTATTAATTCTTACTGCTCGTCTAGCTAATCGATAAACACATACGCGAAGTAAATTCACACATACGGATCGCTTTTATTGATTGTTTCACGCTTTCACGTCATTATATTCCAATGGCGAAGGGTGGAGGTAGGTTGTTATGATCCGCCATAAATAGTGCACGCTAAACTTTGTCACTCATACTATACTTATGTTTCGTTGTCGTTTTCGTTGAAATAAATCTACAATTATTTACAGATGGTGTTGGTTAAATTTTAAAATTCAATTAAGGGGGGACATGCTCAGCGTAGGTCAAAATGGAGCTTTTGTTCTATTTTCAAAGCATGATCCAGGACATACCTTAAACGTTGTACATAATCTATTTATATAATTTTGAAGCCTTATCATCCTTTATATTTATTTTAAACATTTGATGACTGCATAAAGTATTTTTATTACATAAAATAGTATTCTTTTAAACCTCTCGCTCTAATGTTTTAGAATATAGTCATATTTCAGTACATAAATGTGAAGTGGTGTTAAGATTTTTTACATTTTTTAATTTTTAAATGCATTTATAAAACCACCAGTATAATTTATATCGACATTATTATAGTGCAATATTTACGATAAAAAAATATATTGATAATCTCTGTGATCCCAAATTTGACAAGAATTGGGCATTTTATTATTCAAAAAATGGGCAAGATTAACACATTTGAAGATAATTCTAAAGATACTCATTATAAGCTATGTCTTTGACCATTCAAGTGTGATAAACATCCTACGAATAATGATTGCTTTATAATAATTATTGACCTAAGAATAAGGTAGTGTTTTTTTGAAATACGCCATTTCTTTTGGCATTCCCCAGTGGTTAAGCTACAACATACGGCCGTAGCCATAAATTGACAAACTATAATTGAAGTAGGGAGTAAAATGATGTTAACGCGCGTGTCTGAACATGTACCGTTTAAAAAAAATCGGTTAGGTTAGTAAGTAGTGTAATAATCAAAAAATACTCGTCTATCTATAAAATATCTAATAGCATGCAATTAACTCATACATAACTTTAGATATTTTATAGATAGAATAATATTTTTATCTATTTATTATAGTTCAGTTTAGGCAGGGCTTAATGAATTTCGAAAACATATGTTTGCAACGGATACCTACTGGGTGTGAGGTGGTGGTATGACTTTAGGAGTAACGAGGAGATAAGAGAACGCACCAAGTAGCCTCTCATCACGATGAGAGTGAAGAAGCGACCTTGGATCTGGCTCTGCCACGTGCTGCGGATGCAAGAAGAGAACCTCAACCTGGCTTGCCTGTTCTTCAAGCCGACCGGATTCCGGCGTCCTGGAAGACCGCTAAATACTATCTATAGATTGTATACGGCGGAGCTATGGGGTGCTAGTTTGACCTGAAACGAAGCAAGAAGACTGGCGAGCGACAGGGATTCTTGGAGGCGCCGCGTGGTGTCCATATGCTCCAAGTAAGAGGCGAATATGGCCGACGAAGAAGTGATGAATTAAAAAAAAATGAACCAACAATGTGTGTAATATGTATTCTTAATCAGCGCTCGAAATGGAAAAGTTTACGAACCGGAGCGCTCGACAATTTTGTGAAGATATTTAGAAAGTTATCAACACTATGTGAATTTTATAAAAATAAGTGTTAGATTTTCTATTATATGGCTTATCTAGCTCAGATGGTCAAATATTGTTTTCTACGAGACGGAGTGATAATTTTACCGATTTTACGAACCGGAACGGACCTCCGGTGCGCTCCGGTCCATTTCGAGCCCTGTTCTTAATCCAACGAAAACAAATAAGTATGAATGAAAAAGTATGCACAATTTTGTCGTATAGCCAAAAATATACCAAAACTCTCATGGTGTAGTTTAATTGATGTTTAACAACTAACCAACGCCACTTGTAAATTGTAGTCAAGTACGTATGACTAACAAAGTTTAATGTCTACTATTTATGGCGGATCTTAATAGCCTACCTCCACCCTTCGCTACTGTTGTATTATTCACATCTCCGGGAGCTTATTATAAACGAGCACATGTGATAGCACACTCGAAAGATTAATCATTAGAAATATACTTACTGTTTTTTTTTCAATAATTGACTAGTTCAGCGTAGCATCCTTGTGGCCAAGGTAGTTGATGGAGCTTGGAGCAGTAGTAGGTACCCTGGGGGCTAGTGGCGTCCCAAGGCAAAGTTCCACCCTTAAGCAGACTTAGAATGCTTTCCCGTTTCATTTTTAGTTTTAAATTGTCTGTATACAAATTCCTTAGGTGCGTACTTAAATATTTTATCATTTTTATTTTCCACCAATGCACCAAAACTCTTTTGGTTTTTTTAAATTTACGTACACATCATCTACTGAGAATTAGAGAATTTCCACAAGACCTACTCTCAAAAAAGGTGGTTTTTGGTAATACATGGAAATATGTGGCGCTGACAGGTTTGGAGGCACCATTGTGAAAAAATATATTATCTGTGCGAGACTGGGGGGGGCTGACAGGGCTCTAGCCTGGGGACCCGGGTTCAGGGGGTCCCGGCGTAGAGGGTCGACCACATAATTGAGATAAACACACATCTTAGTTATGCTATAATAGTAAAAAAGCGCTTTTCGCTTATTTCGATGCAATTTTTGGTTATTGTGTGTTGATACTACTTCATAATTCGATGTGTTAAAAATCGCTAAAAATACACTGAATTTTTATTGACCAGAACATCATTTAGAAAACGCCTCTGTAGAGCGTCAAACTGCCTTTAACCTTAGTGATAGGTAGGGGGGGCCTGTCAAAGATTCTGGCCTGGGTCCCGCTTCAGGATGTGGGGGCCATGCATATAATACAATACAATAATAGATTTGTTGTCAAGTTATGCTTTGATTATTTTGTAAACAAAGATGTTGATTTGAACTTTATAATAAAACGACAGCATTGTTTGAGTCACAGGAAATCGCCACTGCTCTCAAAAGTTTCTTTGTTTCTTCGACCTTTATAATGTGTCGCCTCTATGGAACGCATGGCCTGCCTACCCCTACGGAACAGCACTGCTGGTGGCGGTCAAGACAGATATTGGGTTATTATGATGATCATTAATTCTTATTATCCATATTATGTTTTGTGGTATAATATAGATGTAATCATAGTTTTTACCATAATCGGGTTATAGGTTTAGTTTCTAAATATTTTAAATATAATCCCTGAAAAATAAATCCTTCTATACTATCTGCTTTCAGTGGATTAATTTACTATTATTAAATTATCAATATAAGCAGTAAAATGGGTAGAATGGAGATTTTTATTATATTCTTCTTTTGAGAACCTTGACATAAGTATGTTGGAAAGGCTCACTGTAGTCAGGCCGCGACACGAAAGTGTATACTTACAATAATTTATATGGTAGTGCTAGTTATTGCTCATACTTCGAATATAATTTGGTTAAGGCTATACCTACTTCAGCTGGGGCACGGTCTAAGAGCGGAATGCAGAAACATTTGTCATAACTAAAATTTCCTTAGCAGAAAACATTATGCAGAAACATTGTCCTTAGTTAAGATCATTTCGATTGAAAATATTACCATATTTAAAAATTCTCTTTCCTATAGATTAGGAACACTATCAATATCCATATTGAGATACATTGTTGAATGAATTTGAGTGTATGGACTGTTTTATAGACATTCGAATTTATTTTGACAGCAGCTGTCAGTGGTAAATGGTAATACAGAAGGGGGCGTGTTCATAACACAAGTAGTCTATGGTTAAGTATTCCTTAACTCTATACTCAGGATTGCTATAGTTAAGTCAAGCTTTGCGGCGACTTATCCTTAGGATCGAAATCTTAGATTGTGCATGCCGCTCTAAGACGATCGTGACGTCGACGGGAAGATTATGCAAACGACGCGTGTAGAACAAAACATAATTTGTCATAAAATTCAACATGCGTTCATTTAATTATATGTTTATTGTTCTATTAGTAATAATAATAATATATTGATTGACATGTTTCCTTTTTTCAATTAAATGAGTAACGTTTTTTAGTCATCTTTACGCGATTTAAGAATTAATTCCCCGACGCCATCACAAAACAAATTGACGTGTTCACAGCCCGACTTTCGCTCTCCGATTGGCAGCGACTCTTTCGACGAAATTTCGTCGCACCTATAGTTGAAAATTATTTGCCGTTTTACTGAAGTATGATCTTAACAATTGAAGAATTGAAAAATGATGATTGTTGCGTATTGAAATAAATGGTAATAATTTTAATGAAACATGCAATCGATAATCTTCATTTTGTTACAGTGCCGAGGTCTGAATATAGTCAGCTTTGATTTATATGAAATTTAATTTAGGTATGGTCCCAATATTGAAGCTCGATTTGATATGAATATAAAGGATTTCAAGTTATACACATTTATATTTTTATAAAAATCGATGTTTTTTAAAATAAATATAAAAAATATTAAAACTATCAATTAGTCAAAAATCTGTACGAGGAAAAATTTATAACTTAATAAACTAAATTTTGTTGTAAGTTTATCTTTCAGATACATAATATTAAATTTATTAATGCAGTTGAAATTGTAAATTATCAAAAAAATGTCTCAAATTGCAAGCTTCGTATTTTTCCGCTAGGTGCCTCCGCGGGTCTATTCTATACAAAAGGCTGCTTTCGTCCGCTAAAGCCGCTAACTAGGGTATGTTTGTATTAAATTATTAACACGTATTGTAACAATTATAATTAGCCGGTATTAATTGTTGCAATAAGTGATATATTTTAACGGCATGCCCCCTGCCTGTGCTAAAATTTAGAGAATAAGCGATAGAGAGAGAGCGAGAGAGAAACAGTTTCGACTGATTAACTGATTACAATACAATTACAATTATAATATTTCAATATAAAATGTATGTAACAAATACTAACACATTATCACGTTAGCACGTTAGCGGTCGATAGTCGCCTTTTGTATAGAATAGACCCGCTGGTAGGTAGAAGCAATTATGCTAACAGTGCAGTAATACAGCCACATCCACGAATCTTTATAGGTAACAGTGCCATCTGGTAAAACTTTCGAGTTTCATAATAACAAATTATACTTTTTTTATTAACTTTATTTACTGACATCTAGCTTTTCAAAAGAGAAACAATTTGTCATTCAAATGCGATGCCATCTATTATTTGGTAATAGAAACAATACTAGTAACCTTCCAAGAAACCATAAATTAATAATAGTCACCACATGGTGAAAAAATAATTAAATTAGGTACCTAATCAAAATAATATATATTATTCATTAGCTTTATTTGATTATTATTTACTCTATGGACGTATGTTGTAAAATAGCTGTATAGTTGTAGCTAAATAATGTAGAATATAGCAACAATTAACAAATACATCCTTTTCATGTCCTTAGATACTAGCCAGCAAATTAGATACCTACTACTTACGCATTGTTTATGTATTGCTGGCTTGACATGCAAGAGTCAGAGGCTGCCCGTAAGTCAGTTGTACATCATCTTCTATGTACCATATGACTGATTCGTGACATTGTGGCTAAAAAAGTATGTTTCCATCCACTCTACACACTCTGACGACAGGAGCGAGTCAATGTGTTCTTCATAAATGAGTTTGAAGAGACATTTTGCTATTTGTGACTCAAATGACTTAATTAATCAGAATCTGATATGAAATCCAATCAATACGAAGACTAATAATCACGATATGTTGTGACTCATGTCCTACAACTATCGCAAATGAGAATGAATGTCTTTGATCAACCGGAGAGGTAGTTGCTAATTAATTAACCATTAGAGAGCGCACCTCAGGTGGCGAATTGGGTAACTATATGATGAATGAGAAATAAAACATCTCCATCGACCAACAGACTTAGTCATCCAAGTTGGGGATTGGACCAAATCCCACCATATAATAAAACAATCGGGTATAGACACGAATCAACCGTGAGGAGAGGATAGAGATTCTTGTGTGACGGTAGTGTAGTCGGCTACAGATCTGAATAGTCAGTAACATTAGCTTAAGTCAGGGGTAGTCAACCTGTCCCTACCGCCTAGTAGTGGGCGTTCCAGCTTTCATGGTAGGCGGTAGGGGTTTTAAAAACATTTTCATTATGTTTTCATAAAATTCCCTGTGACAATTTAAACTTCAGAAAATATACTTTATTTGTAATCCCCTCGCATAAGGTTTAGTTCACGTTACGTAAGTGAAACCAAATGACGCTATAGTGCGACCACAAACAAAAGAGCCTTGTCCCAGAATAGCAAAGTATAAATAAAAATATAGATTTAATTACAGTAAGTTGTTTTATAAAGATTTATTCTGCCAAACTTAGCGATAGTCTGACATAAATTATTTGGTAAGTAATTATTATTATATGCTTTAACTTGCTGTAACTCTGATTTATAAATTTTATAAAATAAAGTTACTTCCCTACTTTATAAATCATCATTGCTGTGGAACCGGTGGGCGGTTAGAAAATTTTACTACCAACAGAGATACAAAAGTGGGCGGTAGGTATAAAAAAGTTGACTACCCCTGGCTTAAGTAATACATTTTAAATTGTTGTAATGGATTCTTGTCTTGTGGGTTAATATTTTAATTTTAATTATCTTATTCAGAGTATTAACGGGTAAAGTACAGTGGTACCCAAGGGACACTAAACGTCTACAGAGACGTCCTTAAACTTGCTGAATGGACGAACTCATAAAGTTCATCGATGTAGGTGACAGCGAAGAACTAACGACCGAGAAGAGTAGAGGTCTCAACCAGCAGTGGATTGACCACAACTGATGATGATAATGATTAATGGGTGAGTTAGTGTTTTTCTAATATTCCCAAATAATGTCTACATGACTAGGTCTTTAGCTCCAGAAATAATATGGTAACCAAATTGAAGTCAGCTCCATTTACTTTTTTACAAGAACGTCTTACACCTAAATAGATTATAATAATCTTTATTCAGTAAATGTTTGGTTTTATGGAGAAAGGGTTGGCCAGGTTGAATTTTGACAATCCTAATTAATATGGTAGATATTAAAGTATTGTTATTGATTGCAGAATTAAATAATATTGTATATAGATTGGAAATGGATTACTTTTGAGTTATTAGTATTATACATGCAGTAATTTCAGATACGAGTACATGCAGGCACAAGGCATAGACAAGTTTAGAGGCTCACTTGCAAAAAATGTGCTTGTGCGATTGGATGTTAAATTATAGCAATTTGTTTCAAGGATATTTTGAAATCTTTAATTTGATTTGTTAGTAAGTCCTCAACAAAAACAAACCATACGTGCGAGTGAGAAACATTCGGCACGCTTATATTTCCGCAATGTGCATTAGAGTAAGATAGAATTTCTACGGCTGAATTAAATATTTTTTGTACTCGTCGCTGGTAAATATTGATTGACTACACTCATTTAAAGACTGCGAGCATGTTATCACCGGCCTTCTGCGCGCTCTGAAGCGGAGATGGCAGGCCGTGATAACGTCAAGGTCAAAGCGGGGGTGGGGGACAGAAACGCACGGGGTATTTGGTCAAGGCTGATTTATTTCATCGTATTGCAGGGTAGTCGTTACAGATACGATACAGGTTATTGTCGTCGTTGGCGGTCGGTTGGTAATTGGCGGGCTGCAACGTGGTGTCGCGGCTGGGCTGCTGATTGATTGCTTGGCATCCGAGGCGAGTCAGTGCTTGCGGCGTGGCGATCTGCCGATGTCAGATGTGGTCTTTTTGGCGGGCTGTCCGGAATGCTGGCTTGGCTTCGCGTCCGAGGCGAGCGAAGGCGAGAAGAGATTTTGCGGTCGACGCTGTTGGTTCGGCGGTTGATGTAAGAGAGCCGAGTCAGTGCTTGCGGCGTGGCGATCTGCCGATGTCAGATATGGTCTTTTTGGCGGGCTGTCCGGAATGCTGGCTTGGCTTCGCGTCCGAGGCGAGCGAAGGCGAGAAGAGATTTTGCGGTCGACGCTGTTGGTTCGGCGGTTGATGTAAGAGAGAGCTTTTTGCGCGCGTTCAACTGACAGGCGGCGTCATGTTCATCCGTCGGTCGGGAACCTCTCTGTTTTACCGACGGATTGACTAGTGGTGGCGCGAGCGGCCGTTTTTGATAGACCGCGTCTGTTTTGGCGGGAGTTGGACGAATTTGAATTTCAAGGAGACGGGTTCCGCTCGGCCGAGGGTTGCGATCACCGCGAAGAGTGGACGTAGGCTGTGGTATTTTGGGAAATATGATGGTTCGGTCCGCCCTTTGAGGTAGTCTCCTGTGGGATAGGTATCAATGTGTTGCTGAAATTTATTGTTTTTGTGTGAAATACAGGAGGACCTCGACTTTCGCACATAATTGGTTCCTGAAAAGGTGTGCGAATGTTGAATGTTCGAAAGTAGAGGGTAGTAAAAAAAATTAAACTGTGTGTATTTTGAAATATATATTTATCAAGTAAATATAAGATGTTTAAGAGACATGTTTAAGTGGGGTTTGCGGGTGTTTCCCTTAAAAAGTTATCAAGAGTTAACTGTTTGCCACTCTTCTTTTTCTTTTTTTAAATAAAATATTTTAAATGGTAAATCTACAATATTGCTTAACTGCTGGCATGAAATGTAAAGTGAACCAATCTTTTAATATTAACGCAGTAAACCCAGGCTTTTTTATTTGATTACTGGAAGCAATTCTTTATCCTTCCCTTTCAATGCTCTGGGATTTTCTGGTTGGTAAATTAACATTGGCATCAATTTTAAATCACCAGCCAAGTTTCCACCAAGAAGCAATGTCAATCGGTTTTTTGAAGGTTTATGCCCAGAGGCAAGTGATTCTTCCTTAGATAAGAATGTACGACTAGGCATTTTTTCCAAAATAAACCTGTGTCATCTACATTAAATATTTGGCTAGAGGAATATTCTCCATCTTCAATAATTTTGAATAATGAGGAAATAAAGTCTTTTGCAGCATATTTATTCGCATCAACCGATTCTCCAGTGAATTTAATATAAACCAACCGTTACTTGCTTGTTATAATCGTGTTAGAATCTTCTTTTTCTAGCCTTCCAATCTTTGTACAAACTAAGAGCCTTCGCTTGAATAATTGAAATATTCAGAGGGACATCTTTTTGATGTTGGTCGTCGATCCATGATGACAAAATATTTTTCCATTTCATCCATAACTATGCCGTGTCTTTTGGAAACAACAAATATATATCCACAATTTTGAACGTATTCCTTAATTTTATTTTTCAAAATTGAACATATCGTATCAGACCTGTTTGTATCATACGAACGTCCGATTGAAGCAAAAGATTCACCGCAATTAGAACGTCATGTTAAGTTTATAAGTCCTTGATTTCTTTTTGTTCGTATCAACACTGCAGTTTTTTCCGTTTCTCACTCATGTTTATAAATTTTTAGGGTGAAATATTTCAAATGAAAAAATTAGCAAAACGCACAACATGACACGCCCGCACGCGCTCCTGCGCAAGACTATATCAGCTATCCTAAGCTAAGTGACGGGTGCGAGCACGATGCAAGTGACGCAAAAAATGCACTTGCTTGTGAGCGAGTGAGAAGGGGATATCTTAACCCCACGGCCAGCGCGACGTTTTAAAAAAACGATTTTTTTTGAAATGTGCGAAATAGCGAATTGTGCGAAAGTCGAACGTTCGTAAGTCGAGGTCCGCCTGTATAAAGTTAGTGGTTAGTGAGAAGCAAGATAATAATAATAAAATTGAGGTTCTACTGCGCGTTATTCGCAAGAAACACGGCGTCATTTTGCCGAACAATAGCCACTCTCTTTATATTATTACTCTTGAGTTTGTTAGCATCTGTTATTACTATCGACATATCAAGACCATAAATAAAGCCGGACTGCTTTGACGATGTATGCTCACGGATAACCTCTAGTAAGAATGAGGCATACAAAAAGAAGCAGTACTGAAGCTGTATTATAAAACTACTAGGAGCTCTGATAGCAAGAAAACAAACTTACATACTTAATATGGCGCTACAAACCATTCAGGTGCATGACGGATTATACAACTATCTTCCAGGTTCCTTATGTTATAACTTGCGACATGAAGTCACCCGACGACATGACGTAATTGAGACGTAAGCTCAATACACGCATCGAGGCGAGCCGCCCAATCACCATAGATATTATGCTGAAACACCTATTTGTGTATGGGGACAATGAATAACGCCAGTATTAGAGTAGCGTTAATTTCTCGAATGCTATTGACTCACTCCGGTAGTACGTCACAATGATGTCATATGACGTCATGTCGACCGGGCGACTTCAACTCGCAAGTTACCGGCCCCTGAGCTCTCTCTCTCTCCATTTGGTTACACTCAGCCTCTCTGCATCCCCTTAGGAGGCAGGGTTCCTTTATGGAGAGCTCTAGATACATCACATCTAACATTGTAACCGGTCCATCCGTCTTTGTGCCATCAAGACATTGAAAATATTGGGCTTAAATTGCTTACAAACCTCAGCATTCGTATGGATGCTTAATTTTGTTTTCTAATAGCCTTCTCTCGTTTCTCCGCGAGGTTCCAGGATTCACAACCAAATAAAGTGATTGGTTTCACGCTCACGTTGTATATCTGGAATTTTGTCTATTTGGACAATAGCTTGGACCAGAATACTCTTCAGTGCGAAGAATGCTGTATCTCCACTCTCTGCAGGCAAGTTCTAGGTTCATCTCGTTCTTTTGGGAGATGTAAGTTACCATATAAAGAAAGAAAAAAACAAATACAAAAATTTACTTGATACAATTGAAATGTTCAACCATAGCATTGATAGCAGAGAATTCTGTAGACTGGTGAATAAGGCCGTTTCACACGGGACACCTGTGTCCAGCTACCGGGTCTCCATCTGAACGCGCCCATTCAGTTATGTGTAAATGCAGGCTTGACACAGGTGTCCCGTGTGAAATAGCTCTAAGGACCGTTTCAGACGGGACACAGGTGTCGCGCTTGTATATAATATAGGAGGCATTTGTATTTGAATAAATGGGCCTTTAAATTATGTTTATGCGTTCCCCAGAGCTAATGAGCCAATGCATAATTTCGCATTATAAATTAGAACATAAAAATGGTTGCGGTAATAAAAACAAGTGTATCGGCGGCTTGAGAATGTAGCGGCCAATGGAAAAGTGTACCGGGTACGCGTCGAGTCATTAGCTCTGGGATATTCATAACCATAATACAAAGGCCCATTTATTCGAATACAAAGGCCTCCTATATTAATACGAGCGCGACACCGGTGACACGCCCCAGATTACCCGCTGTAAAAATAAACAACAAAAATAAAACAATATTGTTATTAAATAGGTATGTAAGTATTTTATTGTTCCTTATATAAATAGTGTTATTTATTTACTTTTTATAAAAAAGATACAGTAACTTAAAATCGAAATAATACGTTAGGTATTTACAAAGTGGCAATCTACTATGCATGGGAAAGTAAACATAGTAGAATGTGACAACTTTAAATTGAAAGAATTAACTTGGCCCTCATGTTGTTATCAAAGTATTGTGGGAATATTTAAGGGATTTGTAGTTTTTTCCCCAAATTGCGTAGGTTTCTAAACTAAGAGTGAGATTCCTTTGAACATGTTTTTTTGATTTGAATAAAATTGAACATATATAATTTAGAAAAACACTTTCTGAGAGAGTATATATAACCAATAGAAAAAATATATTTTTACTATATATTTTAAATATATATTTATTTTTGATTTCGAAGAGCGCTTATGAGTAGGTATTAAAAATGACCAATAGTTAAAATTTGTCGAAATTAGTATGTCACGCCGTAGCATATTGGATAAATGCGACGTTTGGGGAATTTACCCGTGGAGATGCAGGGTTCGATTCCCGGCCGGGGTGGCTTACTTTTTTCAAAAAAAGATTTTTTCTATTGGTTATAATATACTCTCTCAGAAAGTGTTTTTCTAAATTATATATGTTCAATAATCAGAATGATATATTCTTAAATCTTGTGAATTATTCGTTTGAATAAAAGAAATAGTTAATTATGAATAAAATTGGTTTTATTGTGATGTGAAGTTAATAAGGTGTTTCTTAAGTTGTGATTATATTGAGATGCACGTCGCGTACTGTCACACTGTCATGGCGACAAACTTAGTCAGTGGTTTCATCATTTTGCGACGATCACCATCTCTGTAAATTCTATGATGGAAAGTGCCAACTCTAACGTATTAGTATTTTAAATTACTATTCATTATTCATGCTAGTTTCAATTAATTTTAACAGTTTCTACATGGGTGTACGTACAAAATTACTTGCGATATTACATCCGTAGATAATATTTTTAACAGAATCCAGCCCGCAGACCATATATAATAGACAACATTTTAATAGAAAATACATAGTGCCAACTGCTAAAAACAAAAAACACACGATTTTGACATGTGTAGGCATGTGGTAAATGTTAACAAACGATCATTGAGTCATGCAGGTTTCGATGCAGTGCGGTAAAACGTGAGGTGACCTCATTGTTGTTCTGGTGATTTTGGCATATTTTGCTAACTGACAATGTTCGCTTAAAGGTTCAAAATGTGCTACGGGATAGGAGCATCAATCTGATAACATTATTAACACCAAGAAAACGCCATTACACACGACATGACGTCACGTGATAGTACGCAACGTGCAGCATAATATAATCACAAATTTACTATCTTTATTCGGAACTTGTTACTAGACTACTTACTTGAAATGTTATATTTTGATGAAACAGTATTTAAAATCAAATACAATGACAGATGACAAAATTTTTCCAATAAGTTGGGATATTTTTAGATAATAATTATATGGTAACATTAAAAATGACAAATAATTTGTGCCTGTCATCATTGCAACTATTTCGTCCAGTTTATTTATTTATAGGCATAACTAATTTTGAAGATTTTTCTTTCCGATTAGGTTATAATATGATTTAATACTTTTCATAACCCTTTGTATTATTAACACGGAAAACATACACACAAATAAATATGAAGGAAAGGTAAGATACAATTTTAATTCAACAAACCTTCGTACTTCAAGTTACAGGGGGTCCTCGTTATCCGAGGGTAATTGGGACTGAAAAAATACCTTTTAAAGCGAATCCGCTTAAAACGGGGATCAAAATTACTTAGTAAATGGGTTTAATTGAAAGAAAAAGACACGTGAGCAAGACAGAATTAGCGCAGGAGTGTGGGATTGAAAGTGACAGTTGACGACTGTGAGCTATTAATTGCGCTTGTGTTTTTTTATAGTTTTTTTTGCATCTTCCTACAAATTCAAACTGCGGTGATTCGGATAATGAGAACCTCCTGTACTTCAACTGTCGCGTTGTAGATGTACTATTTATAAGAGAAAGTAGCAATTTTTTCACATTCATCAGAATTATTACAAAGTGAAATAACAAAAAAACAATAACAAAAATAAATTACATCACAAAGCTTTATCATATTATAAAATACATTATTCAGGAATGTTGTCATTGTATCGACTCAAATGAAATCTAAACAATACTATTGCATTCGATCCAAATAGGTTAAGTTTAGAACCTGCAGATCTATTCCAACCACCATAACAACTATTCATTATTTTTCTGTATTTGAAATAACTCCATTGTGTTACTTATGTATTCAAAGTGTACAGTTGTTATTTAAATTGCGAGGTTAATATCCGTCAAACGAAAACATTTAATTACAACAAAAAAGTGCTGTGCCTGCATAAAGACTTTTGCTAATTAACTGTCAAAGTGACGTTTGACTAACCTTAAAAATCATGGTGCATGCGCAATGCGAAACCAAAAATTTGGAAGATTATATAAGCAATCAGCTGTTGTGCCACCATTTTGTAATTGCAATATTAATGAAGTTAAATTAGACAGATTCCGATATCGCATAAATTATATTAGACATATTAAATATGAATGTTATTACACATAATTACATCCATGGCAAGGTACAGTGCCATTCTTATTTATTGAAGATATTTTATATACAGGCGGGGCCCTCGACTTTCACACAATTCACTATTATTTTGTACATTTCTTAAAATTTAGATTTTTGTTGATAATGCAAAAACTGTGCGCTTCCATGCAGTGCTTCTCTCTCCTCCGCTCCCTGTCACATTATCAAATACATAAAAGGGTGATATTCAACTATCTCTTGGCAAGTTTATAAAGAAAACACCCGATTGCTAATACGCCTCGTTAACTTTATTATAACGATTGATAAATAAATATTTTAAAGTACACTTTTTGATGTTTTTTTACATCCCTCTACTTTCAAACACATTTTCAAGAACTTATTACGTGCGAAAGTCGAAGGTCGCCTGTAATAATAACGGCTAAATTATATAAAATGACAGCTCGCTGACTTATCAGTCGCTATTTTTGATATTAATGAGTTGCTTAGTCGCCAAATGCGCTTTTGGCGATTTTCCAATAAAATTAGAAAAAAATTAAATTGAAATTAAAATTTTTAATGTATGTATATGCTATATCGACAAGTCTACCAGCATACGGATGTGCGAGTTTTAAATTCCGCCAGCTTCGTCAAAAAATCAAAATGAATATTGACTTGAGTCGCTAAACCGCTCCAGGATAATTAATAACAAGTCACTAAATCAGCTCTACATAGCCGACCAATCAGGCGTCGCGATTCAAACCATGAGTATACATTTAAATCGCTATACAAACGTCATCACTATTAGCATCAACATCATCGTAAATTCACAAAACAGTTTTTCGTGATTTACTTGAAACAAAAATCTCCAGAGCGGCTTTAGCGACTAAGTGACTGAAATATCCTGAGATACGTAATGCGTAAATAACGTAATGAGTCAGGCATTACGTTGGAATGGATCTGCTGGTATTCTATTATTTGTTTACGACTTACATATTTTGCCTTCGGATTGATTTTAGTATATTGTATTTTTTCTTGTAAAAAAGCAGATACAGAAGGATTTCAAAATGGTTGCAAACAAAAAATGGCATAGTATTTTAAACCCACATCGAAAAAGCTATAAAACGGTATCACATACAAACAGCTATTGTGTGTTGAACAATATTTTTTTTTAATTACAATATTTTAATCTTTTACAAACCAAATATTGGTTAAAAGCTACCGTCATAAAGGTTTTTCTAAAACTGCACACATTGAAATATGAAAATAATGTGCATTGTTCATAAACCTTGAAACAAAACAAAATAGTACAAAACTGAATTATATAAAGATTTACTATACAACATAAAAATATAAAATTTACATACATAATCATAAAATGTTCCCATTGCTAATACAACATGTATGTATTGTGTTTTAATAACAGTTTTTAGTAAATATACATTAATTACTGTCTCTATAAAGTCAGACTATTTCAAGATCCATTTTTAAATTCAATATTATAAATGAACAGTAGATTTTAATTCACAACAGACTCCTCCTGGGATTGCCTGCACGGTCCAATTCTTTCACGACATCACCAGAAAGGGGCAGGGATAACTTGGAAATACCTGTGGAGTTTAGTCTGGTCAAAGGTCACAGATGATGAGTAATAACTCTTTCCAGATGGGTTGACTAAAATAAGAGTGCCGCCGGTTTTTTATTAGAAAAAAATGCAATTGAAGGCGTCCCCCGAAAAGGGGAAAAAACGCATCATGTCTAAAAGTGATTTTATTGACTTAAAAGGGTCTATATACCATTGCTCACGTTATTGGAAAGTTTTATTATTTTACCTGCCACAGTTTTTGAGATATTAGCAATGCTTACCGAAGAAAATAAAAATTATTATCCAAAATAAAAAAAAAAAAATTTTGTCAATGATTAGAGTGCTTTCATGAACATAATTATTATCACAGATATACTCCAAAAGTCCGCATGATCGAATAAAACGTTTTTTTCCTGTCCTGAACAATTTTGTTTTTACATATAGACCCCTTTTCGGGGGACGCCTTCAATGTTGTTGACTCAAAAGCAGCGAATAAACAGTAATTCAAAAAAAAATAGTTATGCTAGGCTCACTATAGACGAAAGTTCCGTCGCTGAAATTACATTGCGGTAAATCCGTTACTAAACATTGCAGCCACATTCAATATTCAGTGGAAGATGGCAAATAAAAGTGATAGCTATTTATAACGCCGACTGTCTGCCGAATGTGCCGCGTTGCATTAAGTAACGTACAAATGCGACGTTGCCGATCTGAAGCTGACGGAAGATCAGTGCGAGGAGGGCGGAGCAGACGCTGAAATTGAGCAGCCCGCTGACGGACAACCGATCTTCCGTGTAATGTGCCCGATGACAGCAAATTATATATACAGTATAACCTCGTTTTTACGTGCCCGGAATTCACGTTTTCCCGGCAATTGCGTGCAATTTTTTCAGTCCCGATGTATTTCAGTACATTTAATACCCGCATTTACGTTTTTCTTTCCCGCGATTTACGTCGGAAATATTCAAAATATGCGAGTTACGCGCGCTTCTGAAGAACTGTCTGATGGAGAAGAGGTTGATATTCCAACAAAGGAAGAAGCAATGAGGTTCACCGAGGGTTTAAAAACCTACTTTACAAACATTGCTGATATCCAAGATGACACTTTTAAATGTTTATATGGTCTTGAAAGAGAATTACATAACAAAAAAACAAAAATGCAACAAACTAATATACATGATTTTTTCAATAAAAATTTAAATTGAATGTTGTTTTTTAATAAAACGTTATTTTTTTAGAAACATAATATTTTAATGTTCTTTTTTTCAATACCCTCCTTTTACATTTTCCCTCCAACTAGGTTTTTTTTTTCCAGTCCCTTAAAAAATGTAAAAAAGGGGTTATACTGTAGTATAATTTATCACAGTAGTATCATAATGATCAGTTTTGCACTTCAAACAATAAAATTTGCAGTAACTATATTTTGGAAAAAATACTTAGATAATTGGGTATTTTTGAATATTTTTATTTACACTTTGGGTAACCAGATGTAGATTTTATTATCTACGCCGGTAAATCAAAAGTCAACTATATTCTATAAGAAATGATATCTTATAGGAAAGATTAATCACACTAAAACTTCAAAATAAAATTAGTGTGTGCGGCTATACACTTGCATTAAACGTTTTGTTTTGCTCTCTATTTTCATCTTTGATTCCGTAGTCAATATATGGCAACTGTGTGCAGAATTATTGTCATCACTGAAGTTGATCCCATCCCTGTCGTGTATATGCAGCCTGTGCACGACTGCCTTCCGTGACACTATAAACGTGTCTGAATGAAAAGATTTTAGTGTTACACTTTCTTGTCGCGAAACGAAGCTGCACGGGACTGATGCAGCGACCATGCACCCTGGTGCTTAAAGAAAGAGTTTAGAAAATAAAAAATAATCTTGACTTGCGCCTATACATATTATTATGGCTTGTCTTTAATGGTTCGAATGCATGATGCATTAAATTCAAGTGTCAATCAGTAATTTGTTATTGTTAAAATTTCCACAAGCATCGAGCAATTTTCACTGTTTGGCCGGTTGATTCGAAATCACAGCCAACGTAACAAGTGGTTGTATGTACTCAGTGTTCTCTAAAATACTGACGTAGCTGTCAACCGACAAGTCGATGGTTCTAAATCGATCTCGGGTGTTTTTTATTTATGATTCTTCATTACATCAGTCAGATTCACTCTGCGAAATTGCTATACGTACGTGTAAAATACTTTTCATTTAATATATATATATATACACGAAACGATAAGGGTAATTTTAATCGTCTTTAGTTGAAGAGATAGTCTAACAATTATAGAGGCGAGTTTAATGCTTTTATCATGGTTACTTACAGCAAAATCAATAATAAATTTATTATTAAGTTGTTAGTTTATTGTTTTTTTTCCAAAGTAGTATGGTATTTTAAATAATTGGATAATAAAAAAAATTTAAATACAAATACTATAAATGCCTGTAATTGGAAAATAAAAAAAAAATAATATTGTCTTCTTTTATAGAAGATGAATACTGCAATATGTACATAATTTTATGTACTTATCTATAATATTATACAAAAACTTTAAATGCTTCAATACATAATATACAGAGATGATAATAATAATATGTATAATGTACAATGACTATAATTATAATAATTATGTGTGTATTAAAATGGTTATACATTTTTTCTAATAGTATAAATCTCCGGCATCGAATTTGAAAAATATTTTTTATTTCAAAAAACCTGTTTTATAACACTAAATCTGTCACAAAATTATAACAATATTGTGAAATCGCAACTGCGCTTTTTATTGAAAATAGAAAAATACAAAACGTTAAAACGTTAAAACAATTATTAACATTTTGATGTTCTGTTATTTAAAAATATTACATAAGTATCTAAGTAGTATGAAAATGTCAAAATTGTAAGCTTATGGATTGGTAGGAGAGTTATTGTTTTGTTTTTCAGACTGTATCAAGATAATTCTGTAAATGTCAGTCTTTCTTCTCATTCCGTGTTTATAATATTATTTTCACCGAGCGTACGCAAACTATAACATTATCATAAAGGCACACAAACTATAAAATGTGTATGTACAATATATTATAGAAAAATTCATATCCACTAATGTCACAATACAACTCTTATCATCGGTAAACTACAAGAAAAATATTGATATTATATTAATTATGTTATTAGTGTATTAAAGATAACAAATTACATACATTATTAATAATAACATGTAAAAACCATGGAATGTAATCCGATATTAGCACTGAAACACTTTTCGTACAAAAAAGTTACATGTTTGAATCCTGATTCACATGTAATATCACCGTCTTGGAACAAGACTGTTGCATCTCGCGGTGGCGATGGAGGAAGTAGGCTCGAGATCCAACATAAATAGTGCACACTAAGCTTTGTCAGTCAAACATATCTGTTTTCATTGAAGTAAAACTACAGTGTGCAGATGGTGTTTGTTAGTTTTTTTAAATTCAATTAAACCCTGCACAATCTAAGCCAAAGGGATGATAACGGGATCCCCACAAATGGAGAATACCTGAGTCATCTGCGATTTGCTGATGACATAGTAATTTTCTCGCAAGACACAGAAGACCTCCAAAGCAAAATGCAGGAACTCGCTGAAGTAAGCAACAGAGTAGGTTTGAAAATAAATGTAACAAAGACGAAAGACATGTTCAACTGCTTTGCGGGCCAAAAAGAGATCCTCATCAATGGCATTCAGCTCGAACAGGTGAAAAACTACATATATCTGGGACAACAAGTGTCTATAGATGGATGTATATTTGATCAAATCGTTCGCTAAAGCTTTTTCGCTTAGCGATTAAAGCTAGACAGGAGTGCTTTTATCGATGAAATGATCAAGTTCTGCGGAAGTACGTGGCAACTCAACGCACAGGACTGAGAGAAGTGGAAGCAGCTTGAAGGGGCCTTCATCCAGCAGTGGATAGATTCAGGTTGATGATGATGATGATTGATGTAAACACGGCATTAGATATTTTGGTACTGTTCGGTTATACGGAATACAGCGGAAAGCGCATTTTGAAAATAGCCGATAAACTGGATTATTTGTTAGTTTGCGTTAGTTTAGGTTAGGTTAGTTTGGGTTAGGTTAGGTTAGGTTAGGTTTGGTTAGGTTAACCTAACAAATAATCCAGTTTATCGGCTATTTTCAAAATGCGTTTTCTGCTGTATTCCGTATAACCGAACAGTACCGATATTTTCTATAATAAATTTAAAGTCTGGACTCCTGTTTCCCTCACCGGCTAGTTCATCTACCAAAGTACTCATATCCGAAGTGGTTTACGCCGGAAGTTATTTACAATCTAAGGTCAAAGGCATATGATCACGCACTATGGAAAAACATAGACGTACTGCAGATTATAGTACATTTTCCTGTCTCAGAAACTCATTGAAATGTGACATCTCCACGGCCACAAATCATATCTAACGTCGATTGGCCAAAATATTATCTGAGATCCTCAGTGTTTTCGGAAATATATTCATTCGCTTAGTTCCAGTACCACCATCTGTAAAATATTATGTATTTGTAAATTCAACGAAAACAAATAAGTATGACTGAAAAAGAGTGCACTATTTTTATACAACCTCCGATATAATGGTTTGGCTTAGACGGGGTTTAATTGATTTTTAAAATCTAACTAACACCGCCTGCAATTTTTATTCTTAGTTCAATGAGAACAAATAAGCATGACTGACTAGTGTGCAATATTTATGTTGGATCTTCAGTGTCCTACGCCACTGGCATCTTGACAAAATGCAGTTTTGAGTTAACCATACGACTTTTAATACTATTCAATCAGCTGTAATCATGTAAAACTGGTGTATCTCAATTCAAATTTCTTCTGGAGTAACTGTAATAAAATACTCACTACTATTGATTTGTCAAGACTCTTATGTATTACTTTTAACTTGCTACCACTTCTATAAAACTGTCCAAAATCAGTATTCATTCGATACAGAATATCTTAACATCTACCAAATACTCTATTCATTGTTTTGTGACTTGGTTTAGTGAGATTAAAATCTCGCTGGGATCTCGCTGGGCGGATTGAAAAAGCAAAATTCGGCTTTAGCATCAACGAATCTGAGACGAAATAGGTTGGTTATATAAATGCACATTGCAAACAGAGCGTCGCAATCCATACGAACAAAAGACATACATCTAAAAGTATATGGGACAAAGAGAGACATACTCAATGGTGAGAAAGAGATGTGAAAGTAACGGGTGAAATCAAGATAGTATTACATATAAGTTGTAGGATGTAAGAATGTATGGAAATACTCGTATGATTTTAATTAAGTTTTGATGACTTTTTGATCATTTTGTAGATAACACAAATAATAAATAATGATAATAAAATCTTAGTAGACTTATTACTGTTGCCAAAATAGGCATTTCCCTATTACTTTTTCGGATTACCATCCGCTCATGTGAATACTCAAAAAAGACGAGACAGAAACTCCAGTATCTAGCAAATGTATTTCAATGGCGGCTCGCTGACGGCAAGACTGGAATCTCTCAGTTTCAAAACGTTCGCGACCGAAACCGTAAATACGCGACATACGTCTCCCAATCTCTCAATTTCCAGTCACCCATAAAACAGTGGTACCAATATCAGTAGATTCGATGAAAAATCATATTTTATTACCGAAATTGGTAGTACTGAACTGAACTGAACAAGAAATAACAAGCCAAGACATCAAAAGTTAAAGATGGGCGAACCAATTTTTAATTTAAATGTGGCAGATGTTGAGAAATACTCCTGCCTGTATATTCCCATAAAGATATTACAGAAAAAGCTTAGAATGAAGTAGGAAAGACAATGGGTTTGACAGTTTGAGGTTATGAGATTATTATTGCGAGTGGGTTTCAGTAGCGCCGTGTGCGAAGCATCAGTCACTGGCCAGTTTATGAGTTCCATCAACAACCATTTCGTCAAATTTTAGTTTCTACGTGAGCGGATAGCTTTACTGTATCTCGGACGGTAATCCAAGGTGACATCACCGGAACAGATGGAATTTATTTGCTTCGTAAAGGGAAGGTTAATAACTGTTTGTTATATTTGCGTACCCCAGTTTTGAATAATCAAAAAATATATTTAAACACTTTCCACTTCCTCTGGCTCGAGAACATTATTATGACAGTTAAGAATATTTGTGTAGTATCCATCTATCTTTTCCCTGCTAACATTAATTAGACTCGCCTTGTCGAGGCCCCCATTGAAAACCTTGTTATTACTAGTAATATATTCATTTTCAAAATGCCCCCGATGAATTTCTTCTTCGATTGGAATGTTCTCCGAGATCGGGTCACTCTTCCGTCCCGTCATATCGTCGATGGTGTCGATGAGGTTTTCGAAGAAATTCGGATATCCTTCGTAACCTGGATACACGTTAATGTCTATGATAGCATATTGATTCGTCACATTGTCCACTACAATATCCACACCGAACAAGACCAGCTGGAGTTCTTTTCGAAGGACTTTGATGATGGCTTCGATTTTGCAGTCGTCAAGAGTAGCGTTGAGCTCAATATTGGATACCTCGTGAGGATCCAGGATCGAGAGAGTCGACTGGCTGTCGGCCTTGCAGACGTCGCCGCTCTGGAAGTAGATCGGTTCTCGTTCACTGCACGGGTAGAAATTTTTTAAACTAGGTCGCTCTGTTATATAATATCTGAAACAGAAATGAAGCATAAAATATATTTGTAATCTTATGACATCAAACACTTTACATGAATAATATTGAAAATGTTGAAGAAAACCTTCTTCCGTAGAGGTGGAGTCTAAAGTGAAGCAAAAAAAAACATCATGTCTACTAATTTTCATACAAACCGTAAAGAGCAGCGAGCGCAATCATTGTTGAATAGAAAAATAACACTTATAAAAATATTCCTTAAGTGTCAATTACATTGAGCTACTTTACGAACTGTTTGTTGGCGAATTTAATAGCGGGCGATTCAGCTACTGCGATTATGATGATGACACATAAAACTTTCCATTCGCTGAGAAGCCACAAGCCAGCAACTATTTTGACAGAACGTAGTTCATTTTTTTTACCGAGAGGTTGCTACTGCGCAGTAGGCCCACACGCCGGCGTGTAGCGTGTAAAGTTGACCGGCTTTCAACTTTTCTCGGTAGAGTGTTTACAATCTGCTTGTTAGCTTGTTCGATGATTACACTGGGCGACTTTACAGGCAGATTGTAAATTCGCCAACAAACAGCTCGTAAAGTAGGCCAATGTAATTGACGCTTTAGATAGATTAGAGATTGAGCTTAGACTTTGACTTTAACTAGAATGAGTTTATGAACTTTTTTGATAATTTTTTATTTTTTTTTATTTATGTCCACTTAGCCAATAGTTAAAATTTGTCGCGATTAGTACGTCGCTTTGTAGTATAAAGGATAAATGCGCGGACGGGGTGTAAGCCCAAGAGATGCAGAGTTCGATTCCCTGCCGGGTGGCTTACTTCTTTCAAAAAAGATTTTTTCTATTGGTTAAAATATATTTTCTCAGAAGTGTTTTTCAAAATGTGCAGCATAATATAATCACAACTTAAGGGACTCAATTCAGCTTTCTATGGATTCTTTATAAATTTTGAAAAACCTCTAAAACACAGTTCTCATAGGGGGTCTAGGACGATTTGGCACCAGGACAACTGGACGCCACGGAATTCGAAAATAAATAGACGTTAAGTACTTATAGGTACTTTAAAAAAATATATTTAATGTTATTATTTATATTTAAATGATAATACTATGATTTAATAATTGGTGAGAATGTAAATATGCAGACGTAGTAAATAATGATTTAATCATATATTTTGTTTAAGTTCCAACGAAAAAAGAGTTTTTTATTTTATATAAAGCCTTAGGCATGATAATTCTCCATCCGCAATAAAGAATACATTATTTTAACAGTAAAATGAATTAAAACTACTAAGTAGTAGATAGAAACTGATTAAAATACCTCGTCTATATTTTGTATACGTGTCTACGACAGTGCGGCGTCCAATTGTCCGGAGTCCAGTCGTCCCATTCCTCTCATAGGTACTTTGTGTAATTTAGTATTGTATAAAAAAACATAACTTCTTCGATACAAACCCCTAAGTAAACTCGGACATCTAAAAATATGCAATTTTACAGGAGACCTATTTGAAGTAAAACTTCTTAGAACTTCTATGTTTTTATTACTAGGCACCTGAAATTCAGTGAGTACAGTTATAAACTTCTGATTATCTGTGTGCGGATTATCCGTGCAAGATATGATGTACATAACGATATAATAACTCTAAGTAAAATTCAAACTGACATTAGAAAATCATTAAAAGATTCCTGCAAACAAACCAATATCACAGGTTTTCTTAATAAATAATGAGTATAAAACATGTTAAAATAGTTGCCTGCTTTAGAAATGTATAATGTGTAGTATTTTAAAAAGAAAAACCATAGTTCGGATTACCAGTGTTTTTCGTTTATCCGTACCGCCTCTCCCCACCATTAGCCCGGATAATCGGGAGTCTTATGGCGGGTCCAGACATGTGTAATGTTACGCGAATTTTTATGGGCGGCACACGATCTCGACGCGAATCCTGTTGTTGTTCGAGTTCTCGAGCACCGCAAGGCCTTTGTGTTCATGTTTAAGACCGACAGCCAATGAATCAACGCAAACGTCGCTACGACCATTACATGTAAGGATCGTAGCTATGTCGATACGACAAATTCGCGTTACATTACACGATTCTGGACACGGCCTTACTATATTATAAATACTATTCACAGTTTATTTACGCATTATTACATTCTTTTGACAGAATTGTAATTGTCTGACTTTACGTTGACTTTCAAACATTCATTAATAAGACAACTACAAAATTCTTTTTCGGTATATGTCCGAGTTTACATAGGGACCGTCGGTATTATAATATAATCTTACCTATTTCCGATCAGAAATATTTTATACAGTACTGCGTTGTGATTGATGAAACTTTGGACAACGCACGGAGGCTTGCATTCGATAAGTCCGGCCTCGTTGAACACCACCGACATCTTGTGGGCTGATTTCGAGCCGTGGGCCAGCTTCGGCTTGCAGACCAGCGGAAAAGAAACACCTCTTGATTGGAGGACCTTCAGATTCTCGATGTGGTTGTTGGAATACAGGATGCAGAATGGCGGAGTGAATACGCCATGCTTTTGAAGCAATGGCTGGTTCTCCAGAAGGGAATAGTATCGGTACCTGAAAAGGAAAAAATATATTTGTAACATAGACTAAGTATATCAAAGGGCGTGGACAGAAAGAGCAAATTCCACGGGCCTCATATTTCAATGTTCATAGAAGTTCATAACTTCTCTGCAATGCATAGAACGAATCTCATTTTTTTTACAATTAATGTCAATTCTTCTTCTCTCCTTTAACACGGACACCACATGGCGCCTCTAGAAATCCTTGTCACTCGCCAGTCTTTTTACATCATTCCAGGTCATGCCAGCATCCCGTAATTCCGCTGTATACACTCGGTAGATAATATTTAGCAGCCTTCCAGAATTACAGTTGGCTTGAAAAAAGGCAATCCAGGTAAAAATTCTCTTCAGGCGTTCACAGCACATGGCCAACTTAGGTCCAACATCACCTCTTCACTTTCAGCATGAAGAAAGCCTGCTTGATCTACTCTCTTATCTCCTCATTACTCATAAAGTCAAAACTAAATGCCACTTCTGAGGGTATCGCTTTATAGTTAAGTAGTGAGTCATAGCAACGTACGAAGGCTCAAGAGCGACTGTAGTTATGCCATGCTTGTATGACCTGGTAAGATTGCAAGAAGACTGGTGAGCGATAGGGATTCTTGGTAGTGCTGTGTAGTGTACATAATATACTGAGGAGTGGGTATGATCAAATAAGAAAGAACTGGCATTATCAATGGCCGGTTCATTCTGTACTTTTGGACAACAAAAAACTGATGATACAATTACTACGATTATAATACCTTGTTTACATGTGCATGGAATTAATGCTGACAGTATGTATTATCGCGGCTATGACAAGAAAATGCACGTGTAAACATGTATTATCATGCAAGTGCATGAATCAAAAAAGTTCGGAAGCTTCTGAATTTTCACGAGACAGTTGGATTTGTTCAATATCTGCGCCTGCGCAGTAGAACGATGGCGAAATTGCCGGTACAAAAAATTAACTACACCGCGCAGACTAATTTTGAAGTTAACCGATTTTCACGACCTGTCAAATAGTACTATAAAATGACAGCATCGCGTCTCGCTCACTCTTGAAGAATGAGATTGACGAGACAGACAGCACTTTTACGTGTAAACAGTTATTATTGCGATATCCGAATCAATATCATAATAATGTATCGATATCATTAATCCATGCAAGTGTACAGGCGCTACATATACCTAATAATATTATGTAATTTATACATGTAAACATTTTCCTTGTTCTTTTTTTTTATCTCTGCAGATACCAAATACAATTTGTTTTTTTAACACTATTATAATTTTATATTAATTTATTGCAAATGGTAATAAACAGGTGTTTCAACATTATTCTTTTTATTATGAACAAGTGCAGTGTCAGATAGGCAGTACCACTCATTTGAAATTATATTTTCCTTGTTCTATAAATGCATGTTAGCAATCCTATTAATTTTATTCACCTATTTAGAACCAAGGAAAAGGAGGGAATTTTCTTCAAAATTCTTAAAGCTATTGTTATAGATATTGTCGAACAAGAACTTATCGTCGGTATTTTGTAAAAAGGGCGAATCAACCAAAATGCTACTTTACAGGAGGAGGATTTTTAACTTTTGACATTTATTTGTTTTTTACCTGTAGATGATTATAAATATCTAACAAGTTTATAATAAAGCTTCGAAAGAATACTGTCATTATAATAGGTATTATTATATAATATTTTAAAAGGCCTAATATGTCACATTTGCTTTTTATTTCGTAATTTTAATTAATTTAATTTTAGTCGATTATCGTTTTTAAGTACTTTCCTGTGGAGATAAAATTTCGCCGTTTTTACACAACAAAGCTAGTGGGGTACATATTGTATTTTCATTAAAAACTCGATTTCGCCAAAATGGTTGATTCGCCCTTTTTACAAAACACCGACGTTATAATATTTATATTTACTTCTAATTACAGCTAATCGCACTTCCGTTTTCAAATGAGAAACGCCCCCAATTGTATCATTCCAATTTATGCTCCCGTGGTGTACGGATCTATCAATTTACGTAATTTGAAGCTTTTTATAAAAAAACATATGTCCAAAACGATCAGGAGTGATGTTAGAATTATCATTATTAAACTTTTGGTTTATTGCAAAGAAGAAAAAGAGTCGTATCTAAAAGGAGAGCTGATACATTATTTAAACATGCCTCAAGCATGCGATGCCGCCATGACATGTACGTCACTGAGAAGTCTTCTATATACGACTACAGCGACTTCCTGTCATTGCCGATTTCTTGTTGTCGAACAGTAGAAATAGGCGCAATGTATCAGTGGTGAAGACTTCATACTAAGCGATCATTTAAACTTTACTCTACATTACTGTTACATGTAATGACTGTAATACGCGAGGAATTTGAAGTGATACAACCCTTTTTTGTAAAAATATTTTCATTATCTGTTGTGCAACACAAATAGAGCCAAAGCTGACTATTTAACAGTTTTAATGTAATTCTTTCTTTCTGGTGCTACAACCCTATGGGGGTTTTGGCCTCCTCTAGCATTTTTGCTTCCATCAAATCTGTTGAAAATTGCTTCCCTCCAGTTTTATCTGCCGAAGGTCTTTAAATCCAATGCAGTGGCGAAGGGTGGAGGTAGGCTGTTAAGATTCGCTATAAATAGTGCACACTAAACTTTGTTAGTCATATGTATTTGTTTTTATTGAACTAAGACTACAATTTACAGATGGTGTTAGTTAGTTTTTGAAAATCAATTAAACCCTGCCCAAACGAAACCATAATAGTTTTGGCCTAATTTGGGCGATACGACAAAATTGTGCACACTTTTTCATTCATAGTTATTTGTTTTCGTTGGATTAAAAATACATATTACACATATTGTTGGTTCATTTTTTTTATTTCATTAAGCCCTGCCTAAACCAAACTATAATAAATAAAAAATATTATTCTATCTATAAAATATTCAAAGTTATGTATGATTTAATTGCATAATTTTAGATATTTTATAGATAGACATGTATTTTTTGACTATTATCTAATATCGCTTGGTTTCTCAGGGCTTAATTTAATTTTAAAAACTAACCAACACTTTCTGTGAATTGTAGTCTTATTTCAATGAAAAAAAATATGTATGTCTGAAAAAGTTTATTGTGCACTATTTATGGCGGATCTTAACAGCCTACCTCCACCCTTCGCCACTGATCCAATGTGACACTATCCCTCCATATTATACGAAGTCGACCAGGTCTTGGTTTGCCTTCTGGCTTCCCGAATATCAACCCATTTGTCTCATGCGTGTGCTATCGAAGGTGGGCTACCAGCAGGATGTATCTTCCATACAGCAATCGTAACCACTTAATACATCAGAAATACTCAGTCATGTTAATAGATGACAGTACGGTCACACATGAAGCCGCAATGACACAAGGCCAATTCAATTCAAATTCAAATTTATTTTACATAATAAAATGAGCATGGTAAATTATAAATTCAAAGCGTTCATGACATGACATAAAGTAAGTGTTAACAATTTTCAAATAATAATACAGGTTTACAGTAAATAATACAATAATAAAATAAGAAAAATAAAAGTACACGGAAGCACACAGAATGAACTAGGTTGATAGACAAATTATAAAACAATGTCCACCTAAATTCACCCTCACGTAAATGGAATATATCAATATCCGAAGCGATTTGATTAAACATAGTAATTGCTCTCCCAATTGGCATTACTAATGGCAAGTTACTTCTGCACTTGGGAGAACAAACAACGGATGCACCCGATTTCTAATATAATTCATCAGAGACACACAAGCCAATACCACCAGAAATGACAGAGTTTCTATTTACGTCGCGAATAAGTCAGAAATATATGTAGCTAAATAGAGATCCCTTCTAAGCTTTAAGCTACAGTATGTAAGCATACCTAAGAGAAAATCAGTCGGCTAGAGCGACGGACAATATCCATACAGCCGAAAGTAAAGGATTCTCAAAAATTTCTTCTGGACCCTCTCAATGACCAATCAGAGCTCACCCATGGTCCAGCCAAACAACACTCGAGCATTTTTTTCAAATTTCATGTCAATTCTATATGATATTTTCAAAACTAAAAGCAATCGTGCAATATTTTTCGAGTTGACGTTGGTGTAAATAAAATAAAATATAATAGTAATAAAATATAAGAAGAGTGTCAGAATAATATTGATGTTCGGCGATTTTAAACATATTGATAAAAAGGCTTTGCAATTTGACAGCTGATAAAATAAATTAATGGGTAGGTAAGTCTACTTTTATTATATTATGTTTATATACGCTTGTATGTTACATGAAAATTCTTTGCGGTCATGGCATCGAAATAATGATAGTATCTACTTATTGTATTTTTCATGTTTGCAAATCTACCAACGTAAACATAAATACATAAAGAAGTTTACGCTTTAGTAAATTACGTATATAAAATGTCTGTATTATTTTTGCGCATTCTTACAAAAATGGAAATGGCGGCCATTGTCATTTTATTTTTTGACATTACATTTTAAAATTATTGTTTCAGAATCAACATTAATATGACATCAAATCGTTGGATTTTTGGCTGCGCAGAATAACAGCAAGCGATGAAAATTTATAATGAAATCTTCAGGCTACACATAGGAAATTAATGAAGTCATCAATCTGACAGGAAATGATGACAAATAATTACCACCACTGGTGGGAGTGGGTTAAGATTATTATTGTTATGTCCCCATAAATGTTTGTTGTAATTCATGTTAATAATATTATTAATTGCAATAAGCTGTATCTGAGTTGAAATATCGACTTTTATTTATTTTATTACAACGTTTTTCTTAGCTCGTATTCTTATTTGTCCAGTACAAATCTTGCAATCGATTTTTAACTAACTTTCCGACTAGCTATACATTTGAAACTTTTAGAATATATCAGAACACGATGCCAATGCATTTTTTTAATACTTTTAGCTATCTTTAAGTAGAATTTAATTCATTTTCAGTTAATTCTGTTTTGTATGAAAAGTTATTTCAATACAATTATTGGTTGCTAGGGGGTCCTAACAACTAAATTATTAAATATACGTGCGTTACTATGGAAATCAATATGAAATGACATTTCATTATCAGTATTTCTATAAAGTACAAATTTTTTTGATCGTTTAAGCTAGTCAAGTCAAGTTTATATGATTCAACAGAAAATTTAAAAACGTTGTATATAAAAAGTATGTAATTATTTGTGACAATTTTGTTTTTATAATTATTAATACTTCTTTGGGTTCTGGGCCTCACATAGTCAAAATTCATAGTCACGCCAATAGATGGCGCCAATTATAGGGGGCATCCTATTGTATGGAACTAACGAATCTATATTTATATGTATATATATACGTCTGTTATCTATGTGCTCTACTCAAATAATCGATACTCTCTTTTGAGACAGATACCAGGAATAGATAATTTTTCTCGATATAACATACCTAGACCCAAGCATTTTCTAAGCTTGAAAAATGCTTTACTAGAACAACTGCTGTATCATCAATAGACACCCACTGAATAAAAGAAGCGTAAGTCATGACGTAAACCAGGGATGGCGAACCCATGACACTAGGACCATTTTGTGACTTGTTACCTCGTAGACAAGACAGCCGTCAATTTTGAGTAAATTTAGAAAAAAAAATCGGTGTGTGTATTTATGTACGCGCGTTAGAAGTTATACTTCTTTGGCATAACAAAACAAAAATTGTGATAAACTAGATTCTTTGACTGGCTTATAATTATCTTGTTAAATTACACACTCAAGAAAAATGACCGCTTATATTACTAAATTATATAATAGTTTCTTGTTGTTTTTATTTTTAAAGTACCAAATGTCAATCTGACGTTTAATCGTTTGTTTACGTAAGGAATTGCAAATGGCCGACAATAATAAATTCGCTGCCTAGGCAACGGAACAATTCAAAGCTATAATACTATACTGTATAATCGTCACGATTGCAGCATCATACTGTGGCGTAAAGGTAGTGCGTTCGGCTGATAACTGAACAATCGGTGGTCCGAATCCAATCGAGTGCGTTTTTTTTCACGTGAAGAAATAAATTATGTGTTACATGTCACATGCCAAAAATACACTCAGATCTGATTTCCCAAACGCGCCAAAAGAAGTATAACTTCAATAAAACTTTTTTGGCAAATGTACAATAAACCATTGTGTAAAAACATTAGTGTTTTTCTTTTAATATTACTTGATTTGTGGGAAAAGGCTGGCTGTCCCTGACGTAGACTGTGGTAATCTTCAGCAAACACCAGCTCTGTGGTGACAATAAATTGATAAAAACACAACCGACCACAAATTACATTAATCGCATATTTGACATTTACTTAACGAGCTTAGGTTACACATGATCAAACAATTTTTGTGGATTCTACACACTGTATGAATCAACATTATGTCTATAACAGCATTGTGCATATCGCTTGTAAAATCTGTTCGAGATATTCCCAGATTGTGTTTACTATGTGAGAATGGGAATATAACCTGGAAATATATCGCACCGTGAGTGTAAAACCAAGGCATCTGCAATTTTTTCAATTTTGAGATTAAATGCAAAACAACTGCAAAAGTTGTGAACTTGATAATGTAAAAGTGAAGAAACTGAAAGAACATGCAATATAATGTAGATATAAACCAAATATTATGGTTTTTTTTAGAAACTCTATTTCTCCTAACAAAACGAAGACTTCAAACCCTAAATATCCAAAATATGTCTTTTGCAGATACCTTGGTTTTACACTCACGGTGCGATATATATAATATATCAATGGCAAGGGGCGGAGGTAGGCTGTTAAGATCCAATATAAAAATAGTACACACTAAACTTTGTCAGTAATGCTTATTTATTTTCATTGTACCAATAATACAAATTGCAGATTGTACTGGTTAGTTTATAAAATTCAATTTAACCCTGCCTAAACCAAACCTTAATACATAGTTTAGGTATGCTATGGGTGAGTCGACAAAAATAGTGCACACTTTTTCAGTCATATTTATTTGTTTTCGTTGAATTAAGAATATATATCACAGATGGTGTTGGTTATTTTGTTAAAATTCATTAAGCCGTGTCTATGTTAAACCATAATCAATAAAAAACGATTTTCTATCTACAAAATATCTAAAATTTTGTAAAATTCATGCATGGCATGAAAGAAGTATCCGAGGACGACGACTGGAACTTCTATTGGACTGATATGAGTATTTCTGTCGAGAGGGCTAAAGACATGAAGCGTTTCCAAAGAATTAATCATTTTCCTGGAATGCTGGAGATTTGCAGGTGAGAGAAGGGATGTACCTTCTGACAATTTTTACAAAAGTTACCTTTATATGATTTATATGGTTTTAGGTACATCCTATCATTTGGTGTATACATGGAGTTTCTATAATTTATTCAGTTTTTAGTGATTTGCAAACATTCTTAATTTTTTATTATCTACCTAACTTGCTCTTAATTGTTCAATTGTGTTTTAGCAAATCGTACAGTCCACTTTCAGTTTGCGCAAACCGCCATTCGATAGGGCGTTCAATGATTAAAAGTGTGAACTTGCCACAAACAAAAATCTACAATGCAGATAGAAGCACTGCAACACAGATCACTTATCATTAGACTTAGTAACCTTTTTGGACAACTGCTAAAATTGTAAATGATATTCCCTCATACTTATGTAAAGATAACAATATCTTGAATAAATTGTGAATATATTTAAAAGATATAAAAGATAAGAAGTATATTATATTTTTTCTAGGTTTTATAGATGTTACTGTCACCCTTCCCACAAACCACTCAAACAAATCAGCTTGGGGAGTGCTTCATTGTCACATGTCAGAGAGACCTTTGATTTGCATAAATATCGTAGGTGAATTGAGCATGAATAAGGGTTGCATAATATGGTTATATTGTAGTAATTAGTTTAAAAGGGTTTTTTCTTCCACATTGTACACTTTGTTTGAAATGTCAATATTGTTTTTCACATACCTAAGTGCTATGGGGTTTTTATTATTTCATTCATACATGATTTTATGATGTTTATTATATTAACCTATACGTAATTGCCAATCAATTTTGGGGGGTTATCATTCCCTTCCGCCTCCGAAGGGTTGACTGCCTTAGTTTTGGAATGTTACAGTTAGACAAACGGCATCCCGACAAAACCGCCCGGACATTACCACCCAGACATTGCGCCAAACCTGTACCGGTGCTCGTCAATACCGCCCGGACAAATCGCCTACACAAAACCGCCCGCAAAAAATACAAAAATATATAAAACAAGTGCTTTTATGGTTTTTTGAATTGTGTATCGATAGAAATTTACATACTTACGATAATCGGTGTAATTTGAGATTTAATCTATTGCAGCTGTTAGTAGAGCAATAACAAAATCATCACCTTTTTATGGTAGTATTTCTAATTTAGAATATTTAAGAAGGTTAGCACATAATATTGAAATTTAATTATAAATCATTTATATTTTTTTTTATATATCTTTTATCCGTATGTTTCTTTTATTTGTGTAGGTACCTACCAAAAATACACAAAATAAAAATTGTCTCATTTCTAAATTGTCTAGGCGGTAATGTCTGGGCGGTTTTATCAGGACCCCAGACAAACATATGCGTCGCCTGCTTCTCTCGACAAATTCCTAATTTTTTTATTCCAAGTTTGTGGACATCGGGCAATGTGCGAAGACCAAACGGCAAATTTTATTCCGGCATTGAGTTTCATTTGCCATAGCATCCTTCTGAGGTTTTCGGTGGTGAATTTAAGCATCAATTACAGACAATGACATTATCAATGGACAACGCACTCAATACAGTAGCTAGCAAGTAAATTCGCGCATAGCGACATTCGCACATGTATAGGTAAACGTCACGCAATTTCCATTATGCGATATCACGCATCGGGAATTTATAGCATTATAAACTTTATTGTAATGGCGTTAGAACAGTGTTTTGTAGTGTCAATATTCATTTGAGCGAACCCGTTCGAACCGAACCATTCGGCAGACCCGACAAAAAGCATTGGGAATCTATAGCAATATCACCTTTATTGTAATGGTGTTAGAACAGATTATGCCATTTGGCAGATCCGACAAAAAAGTGAGTGTCATTTTTTTTTCCAGATGCTTCGTCCATATTAATGTCATTGATTACAGGTCTTAAATTTGGTATCAGTAAGTAGGTACATACAGTAATAAAAAAATATAAATACCTATCGAGGAGTATTCTGACATTGTTCAACGGATCTATGACGGTCATATCTGGATGATTTGAAATATACTGCTCCACATTACCGATGAGCTCTTTCGACTGAAACCATAAACAAACATAGAATAAGTAAGTCATCCATAACACAGAAGTTGAAATGTCTGAATCATTCTTGATTCACCTCAGCATGGCACTAGTGCTATTTTTTTCTACTCTTCTTTCTCTTCAGCCATGTCCGCCCCTTAGTTAGAGCATATGGACACCACGTGGCACCTCCAAGAATCCCTGTAGTAGTTAGCCTGTCTTCTTGCATCGTTCTACGTCATACCAGCATCCAGTAGCTCCGCCGTATACACTCTACCGATAATATTTAGTGGCTTTCTTAACGTAATGAGAGGTTGTTTATTTTTACAGCAGAGATTATGGATGATTATGGAGATTATGACCATTGCAAATACTTGCTTTTCCCTCCACCACCCACCACACCTGTTATGCAGGCGTATACTGTGGCATAACGAACGTTAGGCACCATTCAATGTTATGCTGAGTGTCCCTGAAGCAAATTCCCAAGACCTTGGTTGACGTGCACTAGAGTGCGTGATTCCTGTTAGATGTCCTCGATAAGAAAAGACCTTCTCGCTCGCCGTAAAACATGCCACTACAATACCATTTGCAGGCAGGCAATATGAATAAGTTAAAATATTAGTTAAATCTTGTTTTTTTTCAGTTTGAGAGGTTATTGGACCAGGTTAAGGATTCATACCTGAGCGTCTCCATGCTCCGCCGCAGCAATAATGTCAGTCAACTTGTGAATGAATACTTTCAATGGTCCTTGTTCCTCCAGAGGCCTTTTAAGATCCAACTGAAAAATATAGAATGAAAATGATATTATTAGTCTGTTATAAATTGACATGCGAGATGACTGGTTAAAGTTGGGGACAACGGATTCTCCAGATTATACCAGAAGAAAATACCAGGATTGGAAACTATAACATGTGAAAGTAGAGAAAAATGCTTTAGAATCAGAAGTGATATTATGGGCTTTAAGTAAGTTACAATAGTTGGTAAGTTATATGAAATAATTACAAGATAAAAAGAACTTTTTATATATGTTTTTAAATTTTCTGTTGAATTATTATGCTCAATATGCTCAAACTTTTACTTGATATGAAGTAAATAAAAAACATACAAACAAACAAACAAATATCAAATACTGAAATGTCATTTTGATTTCCATAGTAACGCACGTATATTTCGAGGGTATACTGACAGAACGCATTAATTCATTAAAACAAGTTCTGAGATAATCGCAAAAAGGACTTTAATTTTTTTTTCAAAGCGTTCTCCCACGTAGATTTTTTTATGATTTAAAAACATTTTTTCTACATTATAAAGACTAACCTTAATGGCAAACACAATATACGACATGTTACAAGTCCTGTATTTTGTATGCGCAGAACGCATTAGGTCATTATCATGCTTTCTATCAGAATAAAAAAATAACAATATGATTTAATAATGTTTCTATTTTCTCACCATTATATCCTATGCATTTTACCAGGACGTAGAGCGTAAAATTGTTTACATTTTGGCATTTAAAACAAAAAAACAGCAAATAATGAAATAATGCGTTCTGTCAGTATACCCTCGATATTAATAATTTAGTTGCTAGAACCACCCCTTAGCAACCAATAATAGTGGATTGGATTACGGATTTCTTCCGAAATAACTTTTCATACAAAACAGAATTAACTGAAAATGAATTCAATTCTACTTAAAGATGGCTAAAAGTATTAAAAGAATGCATTGGCATCGTGTTCTGATATATTCTAAAAGATTCAAATGTCTAGCCAGTCGGGAAGTTAGTTAAAAATCAATTGCAAGATTTGTACTGGATAAACAACCACTGGACAAACAAGAATACAGGCTAAGAAAAATGTGGTAAAATGATTGATGGCCATTAGCACAACCCATTGGGTCTTTTACATTTTTGCCAGCTGCCTATCAACTAGGCCAGTGGTCGGCAAACTCATTAGTCAAGAGAGCCAAATATCAAGAGTACAACGATTGCGATTTCTTTGAAGAGCCAAATTTTTTAAACTTAAACTATATAATGTAGGTACACTGATTATTAACTTAATAAAGTTTTAAGTCTTAATTAAACTATAGGTAGGTACAGTGAAAAAAACTTGATGTCTTACTTAATAATGATATTATTTATTGATAAAAATTAAATTTTATGGACGGTATCCATAAAATTAAGTCAATAAAGTATATAAAAGTCTATAGAGATATAAATTACATCAATTATTATCTTTAAATTAACAATTGCCTTCCATCTCCTTGAAAAGTTTGGGTAAGTCAGGATTGTATGATGTCGTTTTTAATTTTAGGCACGATTCAGGTTTTCATCAATAAGACGACTTCTCAATCTTGATAAGGTTCATGCTTGCAAAAGATTGTTCGCATGAATATGTAGAACCAGAAAGGGAAAGAACAGCAAACGCTAGTTTTTTCAATTGATCATATTATGAGTCAGGAATACTATTCCAGGTGTTAAAAATCATCATGTCTTACTTCTCCAGGTCTTTCAAAGTAGACTACGTGCTATGAACCATATTTGTTTTTCTCCAATATGTCCATATCAGCACAGAGACATTGAAATTTAGAGTTCCATAATTCTTAATTTTTTAAATCCAGCAATTACATTTCAAAATTTCAAAGTTGCCAATGTCAACATTAAAGGGAGAAAAAATTAATTCTGTTACCGTAGCATTAAGAAGTTTTTTTAACAAAGACTAACGTCGCTTTGCTGTTTCTGAATTCCTGAATCCTTCCTTGAGAGCTTTCCTCATATTTAAAATTGTTGTTTTGAAATAGCAAATGTCAATATCAGAATTATTTTCGTAGCGATTTTTCAGCAGGCTTTGAAAGTGAATCGACGATTCTCTTTCGAAATCTTAAGCAAAAAGGGATAATTTGTTTTCGAATGAAATAACTTATTCTAACATCGAAAAAAATGTGTTTCCTTCCCCCTGCAGTTTACGATTAAGCTGATTTAGATGAGACGTAACGTCTCCCATGAAATAAATTTTTGGATCAACTGATTGTCCGTTACCTATTTCTGGATAGTGAACATCATTCTCAAGGAGAAATGGTTTAATTTCTGTTAATAAGAAAGCAAAACGTTTTCTCTTGATAATCAACGTACCATGTTATGCAGCAGAAGATCTGCGTACTAAACTAACTAAAAAAAAATTAAATTGGCGATGATTAAGAGCTAACTTTGCTAATTTCTTTTGGAAATGTCTGCGCACAAAGCGCTTTTTGACGAATGATGCATTGTGCTTATTTTTTTCTTTCAAAATAGTAACAAACCCTTTTCCTACACCGGTCGTACTTTTCGCCCTATCTGTTGAAATTGACACAATTTTATCGAGTGGAATATGATGTTTATCCATGCACTAAATTACAGCATTTGCAATATCCTCTCCACGTGTTTGACCTTTGAGTGGCAAAAATCTTAAAAGTTCTTCTTTATTACCTGTAGATGAAATAAATTGTACAAATTTGTCCTGTTTCATTTATGTCACAAAACTCGTCAACTACTACTAATAAAGATGAAACCAATTTAAGATCTTCGATTTGCTGGTTGGTTATATTCGAAGACATTTTGACTGTTTTATTTTTCACTGTTTTAGTCCGTACGTGGTCATTTGTAGAAGAGCCACACTCAAGGGGCCAAAGAGCCACGTGTGGCTCGCGAGCCGTGGTTTGCCGACCACTGAACTAGGCCAACGTGGGTGCTATAGAAGAGTTAATATTATCAGTGTTAACCACTGGCGAAGGGTGGAGGTTGGCTGTTAAGATCCGCCGTAAATAGTGCACACTAAACTTTGACAGTTATACATATTTGTTTTCATTGAAATAAAACTACAATTTACAGATGGTGTCGGTTGCTTTTTAAAATTCAATTAAACCCTGCGAAAACAAAGCCATAATAGATAATAGTCAAAAAATACTCATCCATCTATAAAATATTTAAAATTATGCAATTAAATCATACATAACTTTGGATATTTTATAGATAAAATAATATTTTTTATCCATTAGAGTTTGTTAGGCAGGGTTTAATGAATTAAAAAAAAATGAACCAACAATACGTGTAATATGTATTCTTAATCCAATGAAAACAAATAAGTATGAATGATAAAGTGTGTACAATTTTGTCGTTCGCCCAAAATATACCAAAACTATTATGGTTTGGTTTAAGCATGGTTTAATTGGTTCTTAAAAACTAACTAATACCATCTGTAAATTGTAGTCTTAGTTCAATAAAAACAGATATGTGTGACTGACAAAGTTTAATGAGCACTATTTATGGCGGATCTTAACAGCCTACCTCCACCCTTCGCTACTGATTCACGGTTATCAGTTACAGCCACCAGAGAGATTTTTGTTAAAATTCGTATTCCAATATTGTATCATATTATATCTCCTATGGATCGACACGTGTATCCCACTTTGGAAACCATTGGTATAGAAAAAGGTTTTTCTTCAACATCTTCGGTATAATCATTGTATTTGAACAAAGCGTCATTCTGATATTCTGAGTTTCATTGAACAATTTTATTAAAATTACAAGGTAAACATTAAATGTTATAAAAACTATAAAATAGTATTTTAGGCCAAACTATGAATTTAATCGGTCATGTTCACTTTACATATTAATGATTCTCGCAAAGGCTGTTCAACACAGCTATATAATCTTTATTTTGTCGTATAAAATTTACACTGACTATTGCCGTTTTTTAATAGATTTTTTTGTAAATTAACTCCACAATTATTCATTGTGGATTTTGACTGACTCATGACAAGATTTCTTAACAGGTTTTTATTTTTATTATGAGAAATGGATTTTAGCCACATGCTCAGCAGATTATGTTCATACTCTGGATCCAAATACACATTGATAAAAACCAACATGAAATTTTACAACACTGAAAGACGATCCAACTATTTTCTTCTTCTTCATGTAGTTACATCTTTTATAAACAATTGAGCCCTTATTCGGTAAAAGAGTATTTTATTTATTTAGAAAAAGAGTATTACGGCATTACAGCGATTGGCCAATGCGCCATAATACATAATAAATACAAAATTATAAAAATATCTTAATTACAAATGACAACTTATATAACAAGAAAGTAGAAAAGACAGTATGTGTATATGTAAATATTAAAGAAACATGGTAATATATACAATTATAAATTTAAGCTATTTAACACGTCCACAAACATTATATAGTTAATAAAAAATAAATCAACCTTTATGGTGCCATCAAATAAGTTAATTGCACGATACACAGCATCATGAAACATAGCATCTGTCCTATGCCGAGGTATCTTGAAGACCGTAGAGCTACGAGTGATATTGGTGGGAACATGAAAATTAATATTTGCCAGTATATATGGATTGTAAATGAACCCACGAAGAAGTAAAAAGAAATGCTTTAAAAGAACAATCACTCTTTGGGTGGACAGGGATTGGATTGATAGCATACTTACCCAGAAGAAAACGAGTCGGGAAATTCATTTTATTATCATTATCATAAGGAAAGCACCCGTATGTTCATCAGGATGTATATCAGGAAATATATGTATATATGTATATCAGGAAAATTCCAGTTCTCGGTAAATCACTTTAAATAGGTCACATGTAAATTGTACGTATTACATTTCACCGTAGCACAGTTCGCCGTGAGCTTTCTTATTGGAAAGACATGATCGCATATATACGGTCATCTCTATTTTCATAGCCGATTTTGTCAAAATTCAAGAATGTATGTAAGTAAGTATGTAAGGCTATTTTCAAAAATTGTTTGCCGCTGGCTTCCTGTAAACATAAACCGACAAGAACTGTGTTTTATTTAGACATGAATTTTATCTCAGCACTATACGACCCAAAGAGGTTGTACGGTCTTTAATATACGACCATATATTTCCGATACAACATTTCACGGTGAAGTGTAATACGGCAAACTGCATACGTAAAAATTTCCGGACACGCTTTAAATAACCATACATTCATTTATCTACGTAGGTACCAGCCAAAAATCATTATTAAAATCTTGACAAAAGATGGCACTGGAAATAAAAGGATGGCCCAGCACGTATCACATGATTTTTGAACTGGCGTGGGCGTTTACGAATAACTAGGTAAGTACTTATTTATTTTTTGATGGAGCAGAAATACTTTTTTGGAGGAAATAATAACATATTTGGGGAAGAAATTTTTGTTCATTCTATTTTTGCACCGATTAATATAAATTACCAAATGTCAATACACAAAATATACCTATAGAATATTATTTAATATGAAATTATTATTTGTACATAAAAAAAAATCTATTTTAATTGTACTCAATTTGGATAACGAGCGCACCTGTATCCACAGGCACGTTGTTGAGAACCCCTGGTTTAAATTGTTCTAATTTCATTTGAAGGTTTTCCTGCGACATGACATTGATAATTGATTTTCATTGGTTATGACACTCGATTGCTTATTGCCAATTCATAACGCATGTCAATTATTGCCTGTCACACTTATAGGCGAACCAATTTTCCTGAACTTTGCCATTTGAATTATACATGGTGGATACAGTAAACTAAAAAATAAATCGAAAGGGTTTAACACACTGAAGATATCTCATAATATAGCTACATAATAAAAACCAGTCGAATTGAATATATTATATTTTTTTAATAATCATGATAGTTATCACCTGATTATCATACTGGTTTTTACTTTTTGGTTACTGGTTTGTTTATGTTTATATAACATTAGATGAGCCAATAACGATTTTTATCGGTGTTGTTTGGAATTCTGAGTGCTTTGAATGACCTTGATTTTTTGATTAAAAAAACTGGATTCTCATAAGTACCAGTTTGGTATTTCAGTCATTTTGTCGAACACATACGTGTATAATTTGATAGTTAACTATTATACAATAAAGTCAATATCACAAAGTGTACCCATAGAAAATTTGTAGTATCAGACGTATAACTCGTTAAAAACAATTCGACCCCTTAGAGTCAAAGAAACCTATCTTAATTTTTAACAATTTTGAGTTACGTGTAGTATTGGACATTAAATGATGTCATGTTAAGTGACAAAGAAACATATCAAATAATTCAATGGATAAAAGATAAGTCAATACATATCTCCCGCAAACACGTTCTTGTTAATGGCTGTGTAATGTAAATTTACTTGTGTTTGGGGTCTCCTGTAAAGTAGAGAAAAATGAAATACGTTTCTTTGACTCTAAGGGGCTGAATTGAGGCTATTATTTCCAAACCCGGCTCAATTCCAAAAATGCAATAAACTGTTATACAGACATATATAAGACTAAGTTGTATGATTTTTTAGTTAATTTGTAGCGTAGCATATTTAAAATAGAAAACAAAGGGAAACTTACTCATTTCTATATTAATAAAGAATCTATTTACATTTTTTAATGTTTGGAATAAGCCAAGTTTGAAAGTGGCATTTGAAATGAGCCATTTTTGAAACTTAACAATGTGGATTAATCCGCCGATGAAAGTATGTAACCAAATGACATACCACTAAAATGTTACAGGCAATTTTGGATAGCAATAATTATGACCAGTTTCAATTATTCAAAACTGTCATTAATCAGAAAAATTAATTAAATAACAAAATAAAATAAAAGTTTTGATGACTTTTACTGTGAAATTTATGTAAACACTGAAGTTTTTTGGCTTCATTTCTTTGCCATTTTTCTGGTTTCCTTTGCCTTTGTCTAACTTTTAATGCTATAACAGTAACATCCATTGTTTATTAATACAAATAACTGCTTCAATTAAAAAAAAAAACACCTTTAAACTTGAATTATATGAGGAGCGGTCACAACACAATTGTCATGCAAATTATACCGGACACTATTAAACACGTGACCCCAAAGCTGAGCTCCCATTGGCTAAAGTGAAACGATCCGTCTTTGAAACTAAATGATTGTGGAATAAGCCACGTTTGAAAGTTTCACGTTATTTTGAATTGATATTTTGTATGTAATGAAGCCGGGTTTGGGGTTGCTACCTAAAAATTCTTTTAAAATGTATTTTTTTTTACAAAATGACATCATCTTTTGACAATATTGAAATGAGCCGTGTTTGGAACTAATAGCCTCTATTGGTTTACTCTTCTTCCGTCTTTTCCATGCTAGAGATGGCTTTAAACATGTCATCGATGGTACAGCTTGATGCAACAAACGGACAGACCATAACGGTCTACAGATCTTTCGGCACCACATACGCAGCCTGAAGAATCATCTGAGTATCCCCATTTCATCATATTGTTTTATCTGGTTACTTCAGTTTGAATCCGATTCATCATTCTCTAAAGATGATAGCTTCTCATCAGACACCACTGAGAAGGCTGTGCAGTTGTAAAATAAATATAAAGGATAATAAGGCTTCAAAATTATATAAATAGATTATCTACAATGTTAAAGGAATGTTCAGGTTAATGCTTTGAAAATATCATAAAATCTCCATTTTGACCTACGATGGGCATGTGGGCCGTTAGGGGTAATAAGAGCAATTCAAATATAATCAAAACGAATAAATATATGCTACTCGCACTCTTGTGTAGGAATGACGGTTACGATCGCATTTCCCAGTTCGTGTGGGGCAGACCTAACAGAACAAAATATTCATTAATTCAAAGCTATGCAAAGGTGTTTAGCATTTAATACTCGTAAAATTCAAATATTCATTAACAAAATAAATAGCACATTATTTGCATATTTTAAGATATTCATAATACAAAATATCAATGTCAAATTAAAAATTAAAAATTACATTTGCAGGAATGTAAACAATCGGTTTAAATGTATTTTAAACAGTTTGTTCATGGACAGAGTGAATTTAACTAAACACCTGATAAGAAAAATCAATAAGAATATTTTTCACAACTTCAGATATGTAACCTTACAGTGTAAAAGGCAGATATACTTAATTACCTACTGAAGTATACTTTTCTTAATAATAAAAAAAAATTAATTCAATTATATACAAAATGTTGCAAGCAAACAACGGTTGCTATTTGAAACACTGTTGCGCATGGATAAGTATCTGTTTCATTGCAACAGTATTTATTGCACATGAACAAATATTTGTTTATATGTAAGCATCACACAATTAATAACCAAACAAATAAATACATTCCTATTTTTTTTTCTGCTCGAAAAAGAACACTGAAAGTCTACATCAGTTTAGCACTGATACAGATAGTGTATGATGTCTCTCTCAATTAAACCTTCACCTTGATACGATTGACTAGAAAAATCACCGCTCAATATTACATGGTTACTTATTATTTTATTTAGCTAGTGTTGGAAGAATGAAAATAAAAAATACACTGCTTATAAAGTATTAAAAAAATTACATACCGTCTCTGTTCTGGCAGAACACACTAACTGGAGAATACTAGTTTTGAGTAATTTGACTTTGAAGTTGTTAAAATGTTTGAATTAATGGTCTATCATGTGAGTTTATTAAGTAATCGTAAAAAGGATGACTTTAAAATAAAGACTGTTTATTTATTACGAAGGTTTCCAGACGGTAAAGTTTGAAATAAGGAACATTTTGGTAGTAACTCAATATGTCATTTTTTCGAATTAGTGTCTTCTGCCAGAACAGTGACGAATTATTTACCATAATTTTTTGAACGATAGAAACTGATTGTAGATTCAATATAACATTGACTAATCCAGGCTGTCACCTACAACACTCAATTGTCATATATAATATTTGGCTTAGTTTATAGTAACCCTCCTCCAACATTATAAGGTTTTGACCGTACGGAAAAAAAATTTACGGTAAATATCTGAATCGGCAACAAGTTCACGGCTGTTTTCGAATGAATATGATGTATTTTACAACGTTTTTCTTAAGTCATATTCTTATTTGTCCAGTGGTTGTTTGTCCGGTACAAATCTTGCAATCGATTTTTAACTAACTTCCCGACTAGCTAGACATTTGAAACTTTTAGAATATATCAGAACACGATGCCAATTCATTTTTTTAATACTTTTAGCCATCTTTAAGTAGAATTGAATTTATTTTTAGTTAATTCTGTTTTGTATGAAAAGATATTTCGATACCATTATTGGTTTGCTAGGAGGTCGTAGCAACTAAATTATTCAATAATATATACGTGCGTTACTATGTAAATCAATATGAAATGACATTTCATTATTCAGTATTTCTATCAAGTACAAATTTTTTTGATCGTTTAAGCTAGTCAAGTCAAGTTTATATTATGATTCAACAGAAAATTTAAAAACGTTGTATATCAAAAGTTCTTTTTATCTTGTAATTATTTCTTATGAGGTGTAAATTTAGCATTACGATAATAGCTAATTATTTACCCATAAAATGTGATTTTTACTTGCATAGAGCTGTTAAAAGATTTGAAGTACACATTTATTTACTTATAGCAATTTTCTTAGACCAATAAAACCATGCCACAGTTAATAAGTAATTCATTATGTTCATTTATTTATGATTCAGTGAGCATATAAATCTACTTATTTCTCAGTAAGTATGCTTATACGTTTTTTAAATTGTCGACTGTCATGCTTGATGATTTTTATTGCAATGTCATTTTTTTTCAAACAGCATCAAGGCTGCTCGATTTCCTATTTGAAATGAAATGCTACTAAGTAATACTAGTGTTAAAAATAGATGACGAACAAATTAATGTTATTTGTTTGTAGTACCAACTACTTATATAATTATAAATTGTATTATTTTTATTGAACTCAGGGGGTGAATTAATGTAACTATCATAAACCCTGTCTACAGTTGGGCATTTTTTCGTTTGTGAGATGAACGCATCACGGTGCATGCGTAGCGTGCGCATTGTCTGCCTCAAACCGGTTTCAAAATGGCCGTTTTGCCAACCTAATGATTCCGCGAAAAATGTATAATAGTATATCAGACCATAAATTTACGCCAAATAAGCTAAAAATACTATAATTTTGAAGAATTAAAAACAAAAAAATGTTTTGTGTATGACAGTTTTTTGAAAATTGTACTAAGTAAGGTGCATTGGGGTAATTCCGACAGGAATTTCTATGAAATGACTATAGGTTATATATTTCGGTTAATTATTCAAAGTGTTTTATATTTACTGCCATTATTGTTTTACCTCTGTGTACTTCAAGAAAAGATGTATGATAAATATATATTAGATTGTGGAATATATAGTTGGGTTCTTTAAATTGAGAATTTGAAATATTGAGTCATTTTTTTTTTGGCATTAGGGAAATTACGAACTATCTTGGGGTAATTCCGAAATTATTCAAAAGTTGATTTTATTGCACTTTGACCGAAGGTTTACCTTTCTTTTTCTACCGTAATTACTCCTAACACAAAATATCATCAATTTTGTTAATAGTATCCATAATCCCTAACTTTTGATACTATTAGTTCGGAATTACCCCAAAAAAAGGTAGTGGTTCTCAACATTTCAGTTAAGTACTTAGGATTATAGGGATTGTGGAACGGGATGGAGCAGAGCAGGTTTATTCCCGGTTGTCACTACCAGTTTTGTTCCCACCGGTGACAAATAATGAGAAAAAATATCCCAATATGACACAAGTACCTACCACCTTAAATCAATAAAATAAAGACGAGGAAAATCAAAGAAAGTGATAATTTTAAAAATCAATTTTTATTTGAGTCTACATTCTTATTTGACTACCTTGATGGAACAATATTTTTATAAAGATATCTTTTGTTTACTTACTGCTTTTTGCATAGCAAAATAAACTTTTTTCATACCCATACAATTAAATTAGTCAACATTAAAAATGTTAAATCAAAGTCGGAACTTGTCTTTTAAATCATTTTCATCTACTTTTATGACATAAACTTATAATTTATTCCTGCTAGCAAACCTAAAACTAAAATGCGGGCTACACTGTTTAAAAAATATAACAGAATTGATTAAGACATGGTCTGAAAGCCTCACATTTACATAATAATGATCTATTGGTTTGGCACGCAATCAGTCAAAATAAATTCTATCTTTATCATTACATAAGTAATATTCTTTTTCACCAGCACTTTTTTTTGTATATCTACTTCTTCACTATTAACGACTCTGGAACGTTGTCACTATCTTTTCTTTTGGTCGTAATAAAGGTTAGCTGCTGCTGTGGTCTCATAGTTATTAAGAAGTTGATAGAGAAGTATGTTTCCTCATGTTTTATTATTTCTTCTATGAACCCAATATAGTATCTCCATTTTTTCTGATTTGACAAGCACTGAATCATTTAATTTGTAATTTTCCTTCATGGCAGGGTCCTTTTCTTGAGTTTTGTATACTATATCTTTATTTTTCAGTTTTAGTAGCAGTTGTTCATCTTTTTCTTTTGAGTCTTCTCTAGTTGTCATATTTTTTCCTTTTATAAAAACATCAACATTATCATCGCTTGAAGAATGAGATTGGCGAGACAGTCGGCATTTTTACATGTAAACAGTTATTATCGCGATAGTTGAATTTACACACTATTGGTGCCAGTCACAGAACAGATTAATAAATAGAAATGCAAAAGCCATCGCCATGGACCAATATTTGAAGCAGGGTATGTTATGGCGGTCAGGCCATAAAACCCAAATATAACAAAGCATGTGACGACGTAGGTATGTATCAAAAATGTCAACCAAATAAGACCTCAGACTGGTGATTTGGGTAAATGTATATCTTAATTATATTATATTTATTACATTTTTACATCTAAATTTAATTTTGTATGTTTTAGTGGTATATACGAGGGTGGGTCAATAAGTCCTTAGAAAAGCCGACAGGTGGCGCGACTAGTACTGTAAGCGGTTTGTTTTCATGCAGCGGCACTACCGATTCAGTATGCTGCGAAGTTTCAATCAGATTGGTCGGGTTGTTGTGTGTTTCTCGTACATTTAAAAAAAAAATTTGCTTGTGGAAAATGGAAAAATGGAAAATGGAGAAAATTGAGTTTAGAGCTGTTATTAAACATTTTAATATAAAAGGGTTAACAGCAAAGGAAATAAAAAATGAGTTGGATTTAGTTCACGGCATATCTGCTCCTTCACTTGCAACTATTTATAACTGGTTAAATGAATTTAAACGTGGTCGTACATCAACAAAGGATGAACCACGCTCAGGACGTCCTGTAGAGGTGACTACACCAGAAATGATCAATAAAATCCACGATATGGTGTTAAGTGACCGAAGATTAAAGTTGAGTGAGATAATTGAGGTTACAGGGATCTCAAAAGGTAGCGTCATTTCTATTTTACATGACAAATTGGGCATGAAAAATATTTCTGCAAGATGGGTGCCGCGTTTGCTCACAGTCGACAATAAACGCAATAGGGTGGTGGCCTCTAAAGCCCTGTTGTCGCTCATGCAACGCAATCCGGATGAATTTTTTCGTCGCTTTGTGACTGTAGATGAAACATGGATACACCACTATACTCCCGAGACGAAAGAACAGTCAAAGCAGTGGATTGCGAAGGCAAACCATGTCCAAAGAAGGCGAAAACCGTAAAATCAGCTGGTAAGGTTATGGCTACTGTATTTTGGGATGCACGTGAAATTATTTTCGTTGACTATTTGGAAAAAGGAAAAACAATAACAGGGGATTATTATGCATCTTTATTGGACCAGCTAAAAAACAAAATTGAAGAAAAACGGCCTCATTTAAACAGGAAAAAAATCTTCTTTCATCAGGACAATACCCGTGTTCACACATGTTTACGATCAATGGCTAAAATTGAAGAATTGAAGTTCGAATTGGTCGACCACCCACCGTATTCGCCAGATTTAGCCCCCAGTGACTTTTTCCTTTTCCCAAACTTAAAAAAATGGCTAAGTGGACAACGTTTTTTTTTCAAATGAAGAAGTCATCGATCGGACAAATGCTTATTTTGAGGACCTTCCGAAAACTTATTTTTCTGACGGTTTAAAAAATATTGAGAAACGTCTAACCAGGTGTATTGAGCTCCAAGGAGATTATGTTGAGAAATAAAAAAAAATACAAAAATAAAAACTGTTTTAATGCTTTTTTCTAAGGAATTATTGACCCACCCTCGTACCTATTTTGTTTGTAATGTATCCATACAACACATTTCTTTCATTAACATTGGAGTCATGAAAGGATGATAAAAATACTGTATAAAAATGGGGTGACATTCTGGCGCTGCCTAGGGGGAGTATTTTGTCTAGGGACGTCACTGGACGTAACCATTGAAAATAACATATTCTAACACGTGTGTAAGTTTATCCCATATTTCTCCATACTCTAAATCCGTTGCCTGTTATACCACACCCAGTAGGGTAAGACAGTTCCCATTAATTTTGTGTTCCCTGGTGCCAGTAAATCCATGCACGTGCACAGGCACTATAAAACATGCGCAAATCTAATCAGCGTTAAAACCAAAATTAAAAAGTTGAAATGCACAGGAAGATGAACTGATCAAATGGAGACGTGACTATAAATTCTACGATGCTGCCAGACAGTGGAAATTGCATACCTGCTACAAGTTGCCTCAGATTCAACCGATCTATCCTCTGGACATGCTTAAGGCAAACATTCAGATCAGATACTTTGATTATTTTGTATGTACAGTACTGTGTATTTACAGTAGTGAATCCAATCCCGGGATCTTGGACAATTTTCGATACCTATGAATCCCGGGATTAGTAAACATAATCCTGAAACCTCCGGGACTGATTTTTTATCAATCACAGTCAATTAGTATATGTATAAAATTATGTTAGTGAAGTGTATGTACCTGCACATAGCACATGTCACAGGGGATATCGCCGGATGCTCATGGATAATTTTTTGTTGTCATACGCAATCGTAAGAACACCAGAAAAATAAATTCATTCATTTTACCAGCTAGACGCCACTAACGTTCTGGCACGCGAAAGGCGTCTAACCGCCAGTGCCACGGACGTGCAGGCAGGCACTTGTTACTACGCTGAATTTTATGAATGTTATATTTTCTTAAATAAATAAGAAAAAGTTTTTTTTTCACATTATTATATATATTATAATATTATTTACTCCATTAAACCCATGTATTTCCAAGATTGAACATACACAATATTAATGTTAAATATGTTTGTTCTCCCACGATGCAGAACTAACCTGCCATTAGTAATGCCAATTGGGAGGGCAGTAACCATGTTTAATGAAATCGCTTCGGATATTGATATATTCCACTTACGTGAGGGTGAATTTAGGTGGACGTTGTTTTATAAGTTTTTAAGATAGGGTCTATCAAAGTTCACTCTGTGTGCTTCCATCTACTTTATTTTGTTACTTATTTTATTTATTTTCTTATTTTATTACTTATTCTCTGTATTTTTATTTTTTAAAATTATTAACACTTATTTTATGTCATGTCGTGAACGCTTTGAATTTATAATTTGTTATGTTCATTTTATGTAAAATAAATAAATTTGATCTGATTTGATCTAAATAGTATAAATTATAATATACGGTTTTGATTGTTTTATCAATGCTATTTGTATGAATAAAAAATAATAATAACTATTGAAAAAATGCCAATCCCGGGACCGTCAAGTTGTAATCTCGAAATCCCAGGATGAAAATTTTGGCTCGGGATTGGATTCCTTAATTTACAGTATGGTTGTGATCGGCAATTTTACAATGGATTCCTTTCAGAGGTTTTTCTCTGTAAATATTTACTTAATTGGCCCATTGAACACTGTATTAATGCACCCAGCAAAGCCATATAGTACTTATCCTATGAATAAAAGCCATGACCAACTATAAAACTTCACTGCTTATTTAATACCAAAGATTTTCGTTAGATATATTTGATGACCTATTTCTCACTAAACATAGATAAAATTAATTTCAATATCATTTACAGATGTAGATTACAAATAATTTATCAATCAAGTTTATATTTATTGATAATAACTCACAATGGATGTGGGTATAATCAAAAATACATGTGCCAACATTTTTCTAACCTTAAAATAATATAGAAATCATTTATTCCGGTTACCCATGGATGTATTTTAAATATATGAAAGGTAAAATTTAAATAAATATTTTTTCTTTAAATTGACAATTGATTTAACTGATATTTTATATATATTTTTTGTGATATAAACAAAAACGTACCTTCACCAAATCGTATCCGTGAAGTCTGCAAACACCAACAAATTCTGTCCATCTTAATTTCTGATATTTTTTCTCCGACATCCAAATGCCGATGAGTTTGAAGTTGTCAGCGGCTTCGCACATTATTAATTTTCAAATTATTAGTTATATTTACAATATAAGTTTGAATGGATTAGTTGTGGATGTCAACAACTAATATTATTACACATTGTTATGCTTTTAAAATGATCAACATTTTTTTATTTTTGCAATAAATTACGGCGGACTGTTCTGCGTCGAAAAAGACAAGAGCTGTCAACTGTTATTTTATTTGTGTACTTTCGAAAAAAATGAACATTGACAGAACTAAACAACACACACACGCGCGCGATCCGTCGTTCGAAAAGTATTGCCATATATAATTCTTTGAATCAGTGCTGCCATGCAGTGTTGCCATCTTTTCAAGGTGGAATAGTTCTAAGCCTCCATTAAATTAAAGTATTTGGGGAAAAAGTTTATTATGCGATTTCATCTGTTGAAAATGTGTAGGTTTTTTATTTCTCAGAAAAAAATAACGGAGAATAGAAACCCCGAGACCCCATTATATTTAGGTACCTCTTCCGACCAAAAATGCTTACCGAATAATTCAAGAACGTTCATTTTAAACCAAACTCAAGGGATTTTTTTACATTTTTCGAGCAATCTTTTTCCTAAGTACCTACCCCAAATCTTCTTGTATTGCGAAATTATAGTACTTTGCACCAGTTTATCGAAAGGAAATATCGAAGTTTTAGTACTTTTTACACATTTTTTCCGATATTCAAAATTACAGTATTTTGGGCGCATTATGTCTGTCTTATATCGTACATAGTACGCGGACCAAAATTATAGTACAAATACTATAATAATTATAGTACGGTTAGCAACTCCGTTGCCAAGTCAAAATTTAAAATTTCAGTAGATTTTGCCAAAAAAATCAGTACCTAGATTCCAAAGAGATTGAAAGACTAATGAAAGACTATTGAAAAGGAGGAGTCCAATCTTTTTGGTAGATTCACATAAAATATCAGTAGATTTTTGTAATTGTAGTACCTATATTAGATATGATTTTTAAGACTAATAAGAATAACATTCACTAATAGTAGTAATAATAAAAACAATGATGATATTAATGGGTAAAATGGCGTTCTTGTGTAGAGTTACAACGTTGTTTTGTTAATGTAGAAATGTCACACTTCGTTTAACGTTATTGTTGGCGTTGTCGGTCATTTGCTCTGCGTGTGTTAACTACGAACCGGCGCGCTTGGCTCCGTTCCAATTGTCGTTGTTGATTTCGTTCAGCTCGTGCCTCTTGTGATTGAGATGCACGCAATTGCCACATGCTTACACGCACGTTTTTGTTATCTTGTTGAATTTGTTCGTCTGTTCTTTCTGCTCTTCTATTTCGCATGTTTGTTGCTTTATTCGTTATACGGCCCAAATGGCCCCCCTTGCATCTTGCTGGCATTGTGCACTGTAATACACGCACATAAAAATAGATAAATAAAATAAATCGTACAAAATTTTACACGCACTGCGTTGTGGTATGCCGAATGAAATGTCAAAATGACGCGACGCTTCTCTTGAATTCTTCTCGGACGTAGCGCCATCTATCATTCAACAACATAAATAATTTCGTTCTGTTTGAAATACTAAGGACGGTTAAATTTGTTCAAACAAAAATAATAAAATCGCGATTAAAAAATGGGAAGGTGGGGGTAGGAGAGTGAAAATTTGGGGTTATAGGTATTTTTTATGCCAAATAATAAAAAAAAAACAAAAAAAAAATTGTCAAAAAAATAAAAGAAAAATTTTCTGGATAGAGATACCCTAATCACCTAGCGGTATGAAATATACTTGTTGACCTATTGTCATACCTAACAAATATACATAAAAAAATTCATAAAAATCGGTTGAGCCATTTCGGAGGAGTTCGACCACAAACATTGTGACACGAGATTTTTATATATATAGAGATTATCTACAACGTTTAAGGAATGTCCAGGATCATGCTTTGAAAATAGCATAAAGCTCCATTTTGATGTACGCTGAGCATGTCCCCCCTTAAGTGTTTCTAAACACCTCCTCCTTGCAAAATTACAATAATTCAAAGTTAAGTAGGTAATCACTTTTAAAATGCATATTATTATTAAAAAAATTATTATGGAATATTATTTTTTTAATAAACATTAGGTGTTGTAAAAAAGATTATGTCAAGAGGTGTCAATATTAGTGAAATAGGTACCAACCTATAAAATACTGCATCTTATATATTACAGTAATATTGTCCGTGTCCGATCCTAATAAGATCATATGGGCCTCCACAGATTTTGTTTTTACGAGAAATAATGGATGTCAACAACATGCTCAACCTATTAAGTCCATACACTGACTCAAACACAAATTTAAACACAATATGTGTATTTTTGTCAGACCCAGGATTTTAACCTGGGACCTACAACACTATAGGTAGGTCGCGGCAAATGTGGATGTAAAAAAAATAAAAATATTGACAGCCCTATCTCCCAGAGGGATACCTATAGATTTGAATATAAATACACTTTTTATTTTGTCCGAATACAATAATTATTTTTTCGACTAATATTAGACTTCGTCTATAGTTTTATTAATTATTATAGTTGCAGTAACTTGTCTTATCTGCCTGTTATCTACTTGTGACTGAAAATAAATCTTTATTCCTAATGTCGAAAGAAATAAATACAATGACATCCCGTGGGGGTAGGCAGCTTGAGCGTCGCTTGGGGGCGGCAGTTACTCGAAGGGCGGCAAATCGAGATTTGGTATACTTATAGAAATAGCTAAAAATATTTTGTTTACATGTTGTACCTACCTACAATAATAGCTTTGTAAAAATGGTGTGGAAATAACAAATCTGTGTATTGCTAATTAATGGTACAGACCAAATACTACATCAGACTTTGATGATTCGGGTAAGTGTCTAACTTAATTATATTTTGTCGCTTTTTATATCTAAATTTAATTTTGTATGCTTTATTGGCAATGACATTAATATGGACGAATCATCTGGAAAAGAAAATGACACTCACTTTATTGTCGGGTCTGCCGAATGGCATAATCTGTTCTAACGCCATTACAATAAAGGTGATATTGCTATAAACTCCTGATGCGTTTTGTTGGGTCTGCCGAATGGTTCGGTTCGAACGGGTTCGCTCAAATGAACATTGACATTAGAAACACTGCTCTAACGCCATTACAATAAAGGTCATATTGCTATAAATTCCCGATGCGTGATATTGCATAATGGAAATTGCGTGACGTCTACCTATACATGCGAATTTACTTGCTAGCTACTGTATTGAGTGCGTCGTCCATTAATAATGTCATTGTTTATTGGTGTTTATTTTGTTAGTAATGTATCAATATAACACATTTCTTAGATACTGGAGTCATGAAAGGGTGATAAAGGGTGGCTTTTTGGCGCTGCCTAGGGGCGGCATTTTGCTTAGGGACGTCACTTAATAAATAGACAATAATATGTAAATAAATCCCGTGTTTGTTCAACATACTTACATTATTGACGACATTAGGACAAGGAGATGAATATTATTCCCCACGCCATACTTTAAGTTTAGTGGTATTACTTACTGCATACATAACTTACTGTTCAATTATATAAATACATAATAATATATATTTTTTAGTCATTAGTGTAATAATAGTAAGTACCTGAGGTCCTCTAGAGGTGAGAGTAGCCTAGAAATTGAAATTAAAAGAAAAATTGTGTTACACAATAAAAATGTCGCTTCACTATAATGAAGATGCTACGTTCCAAGGCAATGAACCGAGACTTAAAATGCGTTGTATATAAAACACTGATGAGACCAGTTGTCATGTCGCCGGGGACTTCATGTCACAAGTTACAACATAGGGCTGTTGGTGCATGACTAAAAGCATGGAAAGAGTGGTGGGCTCATTTAAGCGGTGCGTGCTGTGTAGTATCTTCGGTCTCATCAATAACACATAGTTAGGGTGGAGACGAATATACTTTTACGACCCAACACATTGTATAGTCCATCAAATTAGGCCGCCTTAGATGGCTAGGCCGTATACACAGGATGGATGAGTCACGCATGACAAAGAAACTAGCATTCAGTAAGTCGGAAGGCAAACATAGGTATGGCCGACCTCGTAGAAGATAGTGGGATAGTGTCGAGTTGGATTTAAATATCTTAGGTATCCTAAACTGGAGGAAAACGACTCTGAACAGACCTGGGTGGAGGCAGATGCTGGAGGAGGCCAACATCCACATGGCGTAAGGAATAAGAAGCTTAATAATGATAGGTCAATGATTATGAAAGCATTCAAAATTCTTGTATTATTTATTTATAGGTAAGATTGTACAGGGTTGATAATATATTCAGTATTTTTTTTTTTAAACCAACTTTTGGCTGTCATAATATTTACATTGTATAATTTAATACTAAGTAATTAATGAAAATAACAAATATTATGATTATATAAAATACCTACATCAAGTAGTGCAAAAAAGATTCAAAAATAATAATTATTATCTTATAGCGGCAGCGAAAATTTTCACACCTTATCAAAAATATACATTCACAAAAATTCTTCAGTTTATTATAATAATACTAGCTGACCCAGCAAACGTTGTTCTGCCATATAAATTATTTCTAGTGAATATTTTGGTTGTTAAATAAAAAATAACGAATGTATCGTGAGTGTGTGGGGATGGGATATATGACAGAAAGAGGAATAGAGCGCTGTAGACGATGACCGCCGATAAAAACAATAAAACATCAACCATTCATTTTCTCAATTCAAAATGAGTAATGATGTTCATAATGAATGAATTACCTGTGACAGGATCTCGTTGTTTAATGTTTATGTAATATCCGTCTTGTCCCTTCCAGAAAATTAGCGGATATTGGAGAGCGTCGTATGAACGGTGTGTATGAACTCCAGATTATTGTTTCTTCTTCGAATCACGATTTCTCGCGTCGATGTGCGGTTGCCAACCATGATTCCAGCAATGTCGTCAACAACAGGCGCATTGAATCGAAGCACGTGCTCTCCAGCTGGTGTTTTATCAGGATTGATGACAATAGCGTGATTGTCACTTTGCAATTCGTGCATGTGTGCTTTGAAGAATTTCAATAATTCATTGTGCTCATTCAACAGAGCGTCCAGTTTGCCGACGATGCGCCTAGCATTAGGCGAATTGAGGCTATTGTAGCTGCAACGTGCATCCACATGATTGATGTCCTCACCGCCCATGAAGTAGATTTGTAAAAAATTATGTGGTTCGTTTGGCATTGGCAGCAATGAGCCTACTTTGTGGTATACTTGGCCTTTGATTTTGAACGTAGAATAGAATTGTTGACCATTTGCCGCAGTATTGTGAACTATTTCTGTTGCTCCGAACGAAGTCTTTTGGAAGCATAAATTGAATGTGCGAATGGACTTCAGGAACAGGTTTGAATCTGGAACCGTGCCGATAAGCAAGCCGTTCAATGGTTCTGGTGGTATCTCAATTTCTGGTAGTTGCACTTTTCCTGATGAGCAACACATCCCGGCTGACTCATGTTTGTATTTGAGCGCATGACAATGAGGACATTCTTTGTCCATAGCACCAATCAGCACTTTCGGATGAGCAGAATATTCAATATCTGGCTCGTACTCGAATGCGAGACGAAGGAACGAAGCGGATGTAAATGTTCGATGTACTTGTTGGCGTTATCGGTCATTTGCTCTGCGTGTGTTAACTACGAACCGGCGCGCTTGGCTCCGTTCCAATTGTCGTTGTTGATGTCTTTCAGCTCGTGCCTCTTGTGATTGGGATGCACGCAATTGCGACATGCTTACACGCACGTTTTTGTTATCTTGTTGGATTTGTTCGTCTGTTCTTTCGCATGTTTGTTGTTTATTCGTTCGACGGCCCAAATGGCCCCCCTTGAGTCTTGATGGCATTGTGCACTGTAATACACGCACATAAAAATAGATAAATTAAAATAAATCGTACAAAATTTTGCACGCACTGCATTGTGATATGCCGAATGAAATGTCAAAATGACGCGGCGCTTCTCTTGAATTCTTCTCGGACGTAGCGCCATCTGTCATTCAGCAACATAAATAATTTCGTTCTGTTTGAAATACGAACGACGGTTAAATTTATTCATACAAAAATAATAAAATCGCGATTAAAAAAATGGGAGGGTAGGGGTAGGAGGGTGAAAATTTGGGGTGATAGGTATTTTTTGATGCAAAATAATAAAAAAAATACAAAAAGAAATTTTCAAAAAAATAGAAAAATAAAATTTTCTGGATAGAGATACCCTAATCACCTAGCGGTATGAAATATACTTGTTGACCTATTCTCATACCTAACATATATACATTAAAAAATTTATAAAAATCGGTCGAGCCATTTCGGAGGAGTTTGACCACAAACATCGTGACACGAGATTTTTATATATATAGAGATGACAGTAATGAAAAAAACATTGTAATTATGTTATATAGAATACCTACATCAAGTAGTACAAAATAGATTCAAAAATAATAAGCAAGATAAAAAGAGCTTTTTATATACCACGTTTTTAAATTTTCTGTTGAATCATATAAACTTGACAATTCTATGTATTAATAAATACTTTTTTTTGTACTTGATGGAAATACTGAATAAATATAAAATACTTACTGAAATGTCATTTTGACATTTCATATTGATTTCCATAGTAAAGCACGTATATATTAATAATTTAGTTGCTAGGACCCCCTTAGTAACCAATAATAGTGTTTTACTTCTAACGATTTTTTTCCAAAACATACAGAACAGAATTAACTGAAAATGAATTCAATTCTGCTTAAAGATGGCCAAAAGTATTAAAAGAATGCATTGTTGTTGTGTCCTGATATATTCTAAAAGTTACAAATGTCTAGCTAGTCGGGTAGTTAGTTAAAAATCTCCAATCAAGGAAAAATTTGTACTGGACACAAGAAAAAATTTGTACCGGACAAACAAGAATACAAGCTAATAAAAACGTGGTAAAAAGTAGGTAATAAAATAAAAAATATCTTATAGCAGCATTGAAAATTTTCACACCTTATCTAAAATAAGTACATTTATAAAATTTCAGTTTTTTTTCAGGTTACAGATCCAGTCCAGTTAATATTTTTATACAGTTCAAATTTAAAAAGTAGGGACATGTTGAAAATCACAAAATTAATCAATTATTATTAAGTATAAAGATATCAAGTTGTGCGCTATTGCTAGAAGGAGAGAGCATTAATTAAATATATATTGAAGCAGCATTTTTCACCAGGTCCATATTTCCGTATCCGGAAATTTGTACATATGCACTTTGCCGAATCACACTTCACCGTGAAATGTTGTATCAGAACTATTTGGTTGTACATTAAAGACCGTCCAACCTCTTTAGGTCGTATAATACTGAGATAAAATTCATGTCTAAATAAAACATGGTTCTTGTCAGTTTACAGGAAGCCAGCGGCAAACAAATTTTGAAAATAGCTGATATAACTTTGTTAGGTTAGGTTAAGTTAAGTTAGGATTTGTTAGGTTAAGTTTTCATTTCTTTCCGATAAGAAAGCTCATGGCGAACTGTGCCACAGTGAAATGTAATACGTACAATATACATGTAACCCCATATTTCATTGCATTTGAAACTGGTTGCAGCCTATACTGTATATTATTGAATTGATTTTACCAACAGGAATGTACCTATGCCCGATTGATCAATTATCCTGTAGTGTGAATGTATACCATATTGGAGACAGTGAAAGAACACTAGTTTTACATTTATGATGTCCTCTCCAGATAGCAATAGCTTTTTATTCCACAATGACTTGAATAAAATAATATTAATCTAATATAAGGAAAGCTAGGATGAAATTATTTACATTAAAAGACTTGTTGATTTAGGGGTCAAAGGTTGTTCTTGCATATGTATTGGAATTTAATTATTATACACCCTCCTTCATCATAGTTTCATCATTTTCTTGTGTATCAGAGACAAGCTGCAGGTAAAAGTTGTAAATAATTAGGATGGAGTAAGCTGCATAACCTAGAAAAAAAGATGGGATTATTTTTATGCACGCAATCACTAAACCTATGCAAATCACTTTTGATTGTTTTACAAGAAAACAAAAATAATTTTTGGACAATTTTCTCAAAGGAGAACAGTAGATAACGTTTGGTTAGACATTGGTGTCATGTCTATTAAAATAGTTGATCAAACCATTATCAATCAGTACAAGTATATTTGGAGGGATCCTGACACTGAAATTGATCTGACACCTTGATTCAAACCACAAAAGTCAGTCGCCAATATTAATGAAATTTAAGAAGTGCTTCAGACTCTTTAAATGTTGGGAGGTATTAACATGGCGGTATCCAGTAGAAATATATTATTAAAAGTAGGTATATCATAAAGACTGTCTAGTATTTCGATATTTCATCATGATTCTAAAAGATGGCAATATTGTGTGTATAATATATAAAATTATTTAAAACAATCGACAGGGGCTAGTATGAGTGTAATGTACAGTGTGTATACACATTCATTTTCTATGGCCGGTTTTGCGCGTTCAGAGTTGGAGAACGCATATACACGCTTGTGGCATACATCCGGTTAATGACTATTAGTTGATTTCATCATAATTAGGTAGGGTGTATGTCAGTGGCGAAGGGTGACTTTTTTGGAAAGAGGTAGGCTGTGGAGATCTGATAAAAAGAACACACTTGTCAGGTATACTTACAAGAAATAAGAAGATAATACGATATTACTACAAATGAATAGGTACACACTATTGACAACGACACACTAATTTAATTAAACTTCAAAAACTCACTGACGACATAAAATTAAGCGATCAGTTTAAATTACGTATTTTATCAAAACATTTATACACATCAAAAATCATTAGATAAAAGTTCTTTTTATTTTTAAAAACAGTCAATATTTATTAATATTCAATTAAGCACCATAGAAATTTTTTATTTATTAATTATTTAGTTTTAGGCTCTGCGATCGGAGTTTACCGTAGTTCTTACAATTCGATAGACTGGGCGGAGCTACGTGACGTAAAGTCCATATGAAAAAAATTGAGAATTATTTGAAACATAATCCGACCTTTATTTACGTCAAGACAGATGGCGCGCTGTGTTATATTTTTTAAAACCTTTGCAGATTATTTTGTAATTATTATCTGTGTAATACATTCCTACACATATGGCATCTCTCGTTGGCAAAATAAATTATTTTATAGAATATAATATAATCAAGTGATTATATAAATAAGTCAATATGTAATTAAAAATATTTTCTTAAGAAGGTAGGCTTCAAATAATCGCCTAGTATGGAGTCTTCGCCACTGGTGTATGTGGGTGGGTACATTTATTAACCACATTGGACAGAATCCGTCGAATGCGTGTGATCAAGTTCCGCCTGGCACCAAGATTCAAGTTCAAGATTTTTCTAATTTGTATGGTAGGTTTTTTGTTCAATAAAAAATGTTACGTATGTTATGTTATGTAAATTATTCATTCAATAAATATGTTGTTTGTAAAATGGTATCAAACTGAATGAATGTTAATTGTCATATTGTAAAATTTAAGCTACATTAATTAAACAGAATATTGATGTATACTTACCAATACTTATTATTTCCACCGCTATAAAGAGTCCTTGAAAGATATCTATGGTACCCACTTCATAAGCAATCAGTGTAATGTACCTTTCGAAAAAGCGAACCAATATGACCAATTCGAATAGGCATGCCAGTATGATCCACAATTTGACATATGCTAATTTTCTCTGCAAGAAAATATCAATTAATAAAATCACAAGGGTACAAGATAAATCCAATACACAACAAATTGTAAGCCCTTGGAGAAACATCACAACTTCATACAATTTTTTATATATAATATACGTTATGTGCTGTCACAGTAAGCTGCCACTACGGGAAAAAAATGCAATGTCGTTTTATTTGGAATTTAAAATGTTATCAGACTTGGACCTTTCAACAAACATTGTCGCCAGAACAACAATGAGGTCACCTCACGCGTATCGCGCTAGTTAGTGAAGGTTTTTTTTCTATTATCTGCAGGCCTACACATTTTCGATTTGATTGTTTTTAGTGGTTTTGTCTGTAGATTTTCTATTAAAATATTATCTACGTCTGCTGTTTACATCTATTATCTATGGTCGCCTTGTTGGCTTCTGTTCAAAATATTATCTATGGATGCAATATCGAAAGTTATTTTAACGTACACATATGTAGAAACTCTTAAAATTAATTGAAATTAGCATGGTAATTTAAAATACGAATACATTAGAGTTGGCACTCTCTATCATTGAATTTATAGAGAGAGTGATCGGTCGGAATGACGAAACCATAGACTAAATTTGTCACTGTGACAGCACATAATGTGATGATAATGTATTTGAAGCATTGGGTACTATCAATATTTATTGTCAAATACTATTCTCTTTTTAAACGGACAATAGCCTGTTTACATATGCATGGATTTACTGCTAGCAGTACGTATTATCGCTACCATAATAAGAAAATGCAAGTGTACAAGTCGCAAGACTGCATGCATGGATCAGAAAAGTACAGCGGCTTCTGAATTTTCACTCAATAGTTGCAACTTGCACAACATCATAGAAATCTGATGGTGAACCTGCCAGAAAAATTACAAACTACACCGCATGGAGCATTTGACGTTTATTGATTTTCACAACCTTTACGAACCTGTCAAATAGCATCACACAATGAGAACAAACGCATTCGCTATAGCTTGAAGAATGTGATTGGCGAGATTTTCAGCATTTTTGTGTGTAAACAGATATTGTCACGGTAGTTTAATTTACACGACATTGATGCCAGTAAATCGTACAAATAGTGTGTTTTTTAAACTATCGCGATAATAACTGTTTACACGTAGTGCAGACTGTCTCTCCAATCTCATTCTTCAAGCGTAAGCGAGATACGATGCTGTCATTGTATGGTATTATTTGACAGATTCAGACATGTTCGGACAGGTTTGTAGATAATCGGTAAATGTCAAATTGCATGCGCATTAGTTATGCAAGTACCAATTATTGTGTGAACATTCATAAGCTTCTAAACTTTTTTGATCGATGCATGCAATCTTGTAACTTACACGATAATACCTGTTTACATGTGCATTTTCTTGTTATGGCCGCAATAATACGTATTGTCAGCAGTAAATCCATACACATATTATAATGCTCCAAAATTTTTTCTAAGATTTCTCATACATGCGCAATAATATCGAATATAATAATAGCACCTGAATACGTGTATGGATTTACTGGCAGCAATAGTGTGTATTTTAAGCTATCGTGACAATAACTGTTTACACGTAAAAGTTCTGACTGTCTCTCTAATCTTATTCTTCAAGATTAAGCGAGACGCGATGTTATCATTTTATGGTACTATTTGACAGGTTGTGAAAATCGGTTAACTTCAAAATGTGTTTTTTTACCGGCAGGTTCCCCACTATCGAACAATCCCAACTGTCGCGTAAATATTCAGAAGCTTCTGAACTTTTTTTAATCCATGCATGCAATCTTGCAACTTGCATGATAATACAATATGTTTACATGTGCATTTTCTTGTCATGGCCGCGCGATAATACGTACTCGCGAGTGGAGAACTACAAGGTTCTAAGTGTTTGTCCTTGGAGAAGCAAAAGTAACAATGAGACAGCTTAGAATTAATACTACTTCATTGTTGGGTTTGTTTTTTCAAGGACGAACACTTAGAACCTTGTAGTATTAGGCTCACATACTGTCAGTAGTAAATCCATGGACGTGTAAATGGAGTATAAGATAAAAACAATGAGTTATCGCGAGTGGAGAACTACAAGGTTCTAAGTGTTTGTCCTTGACGAAACAAAAGTAAAAATGTGGCAGCTTAGAATACTACTTTATTGTTGAGTTTGTTTTTTCAAGGACGAACACTTAGAACCTTGTAGTATTAGGCTCGCGTTATGTCATTGCCATTTTTAATCACCACTGTAGTCCTTTACAAAATATGTCAGTGGTCCTGATTAGGATTTAATCAATTTAGACTAAAACCAATATCAGATATTTTAAATTAAAAATTCAGAACAGGACAGTCAAAATTCAATTTATTAATAAAAATGAAAAAAATAAGTTGCTAACCAGAAATATTCCAAATAATAGTATAATCGACATTGTAATATGTGCCAGGAAAACTATTATCTGTATACTGCTTAATATTATCTGAGAATGTGTTTGATGTCCTGTGATCATTTGCGCAATCGTAGAACCAAATGTGACAATATTGACAACCTAAAAATAACAATATATTATAAACATGGTATACAGGTAAAATCCGTTGATTGCGGAGGATACATTTTGGACAAGGTTGCGATACATGAATTTTCACAATCAACGAGGGATTTGAAAAATAAAATAATTTAAAATATGAAAACGCTTTTAAACTAAACACAATTTCTAATCAAATAAAAGTAAAGTAACCATGGAATAAACTGAAAAAAATTACTATTATTTTGTACATCATTGCGAGATGTCGAGAGTCCTTCTGTCTGTGCTTATAATGTAAAATTTGTTGATGACTGTCAAATATGCTTCAGTTATGCTGCAGTTATCCCGCAGATGCCCGCATGAGCTTTTATAACTTTCTTTTTAGACCAAACCAAACCTAACCTAACATTCTTTCGCCCATGTCCGATTCTAATGGGATCATATGGGCCTCCATAGAGTGGAGGTTTGTATTAACAGATTTTGTTTTTAACAGAAATGGATGTCAGCCACTTGCTCAACCTACAAGGTCCATACTTTTTTTTTTACAAGGTGGTTGGGTGGGTTAGTTGCATTGATGTGGGGCTAATTAGGTGCCTCCATTTATATCTTTAATTTTCTTTATGGCCAGGATTAAATATTTTGTGTAGTGTTCTTGTGTTGTTCTATTGCTTAGTGCTTCGTGAGGCTTTTGGAGGTCAATTTCGTGATTATGTTGTCTACATCGAGTCCTGAGAGTCCATCGCTCCCTTTCTAGTATAGGGCAGTCGTTGATGACATGCCACACAGTTTGAGATGTGTTGCCGTCACATGGACAACAGTCGTCATCCCTCAATTTAAATCTTTTTAGATAAGCTCGCACCGATCCGTGGCCTGTTAGTATCTGTGTGAGTTCGTGTGATATTTTTAAGTTCCTGGCAAGAGTGATGGCACAGTTTATGTTTGGAATAAATTTCTGCGTTATTGATCCTGTGGCGGATGTTGTGTATCTGTGGTTCCATAGCTCTATGGTATCTTCGTTTAGTTTTTCTTTTGCGTAACTCAGAGGGAAGTGTGTATAGGTTAAAGGTCTTTTGTCTGTTGTGGCTTGTTTATCCATACTCTGCCATACTCTGACTCATACAAAAATTGAAAAACAATATGTGTACTCGCCAGACCCAAGATTCGAACCTGGGACCCACGACGCTATAGGCCGACCCTTAAGCCGCGCGGACATTGTGGGTGCTCGCCTGCCAAAACCTAACCTAACCTACCCCAACCTAATATAACCTAATATAATCTTAGTGTGTGATAATGATGCATTGAAGTGTAAGAAAATTTAAAATTAACAATTATTGGATCGAAAAGCATTTGCACCGACAGAAAAAGGTATTTAATATAATTGTCTACCAAATAATAAATAAGTACTTAAAACATTTTGTTCAAAAAGGCATTGGAAAACAAAATCCAATAATATGATAGCCAAAAGCAATCTATATGGTGAAATTAATGTGAACTGTGTGCTATGTAAAATATTACATATTATTGGGAAAGCAAAATAATGGGAAGTGGATTGGTTTCTGGGTTACGCTGTAACAAGGATTAAACCTTGGGTGTGGAGAAATATTGGACAAACTTAAATATGTGTTACTATTTTCAATAGTTACATAATAATAATATATCATAATATGCATTAAAGTTTGTCATGTAAACGAATCGCGCATTTAATATTGTTAGTATTTGACGGCGTGCTTATAAAGTAATAAACCGAAACTGGCTTACACATTGCTATCTTATTAATCTATTCTTTGGTTTCAAACAATCAGCAAATCATTTTGAATTCGCTCATGTCTCAAAAAAATTGTGAATTAATGTTTCAAATATTTTTGAAGTTATACTTTTTTGGCGCGTTTGGGAAATCAGATCAGAGTGTATTTTTGGCGTGTGACATGTAACACATAATTTATTTTTCCCCTCGAAAAAAAACGCACTCGATTGGATTCGGACCACTGATTGTTCGGTTATCAGCCGAACGCACTATCTTTTCGCCACAGTATGATACTGCAATCGTGACGATTATATAGTATAATATTTTAGTTTAGAATTGTTCCGTTACCTAGGCAGCGAATTTATTATTGTCGGCCATTTGCAATTCCTTATGTAAACAAACTATTAAACATCAGAGTGACAGTTGGTATATTAAAAATAAAAACAACGAGAAACCATTATATAATTTAGTAATATAAGTTAAAGTGTATAAGAAATAAACCAACGGCATTCCAATAAGCGGTCCTTTTTCTTGAGTGTGTAATTTAACAAGATAATTAAAAGCTATTCAAAGAATCTAGTTTATCACAAGTTTTGTTTTCATTTTAAAGAAGTATAACGTGCGTACATAAGTACACACACCGATTTTTTTAATGTGATGCGCTAGTAAACTTTATAATGTGGATAATACTTACCACATTTATCCACGCAAATATTAAAGATCCAGTCCTTAAATTACATCCGCAGCAACAACTTTCGACATGGGGTATTGTCATTTTGGATGATGTGAAAGTCACACCTTGGATTATTCATGTAAGAAATAAGCATTTTTATCACTAAATATTAGATAGGATAAGTCAGAGATTGAAAGTCCAATCTCTTTGGGATAAGTAAACTGAATCTGTAATTACATTTAATGCTATTAACTTTTATAAATAAAAAAGAACTATGTAAAAATTGTTATTACTTACAAAAAATATAATAATGTTTAACACTAAGTATGCCATGTACTCCTAGAATTTCAACAGTCAAAGATATAACACTGGCTATTAGACATTGTAGAAAAATTGTTATTGTTTTTGTAGAATTATTATCATTATCAAAACCCAACTTACCTTTTATAGATTATTATATTATTTATATTACTATAATAATATTAGAGATAACTAAACTAAAATCAGGACATGAAGATTTGACACCACGGAATGTAGGATAATGATATAATTATTATTGTTGCAATTCATGTTGTTTATGAATTACTAATTTTATTATTAATTAGGACTCTACAATAATTTGACTGATGGTTCAAACATTATGGCTCGATGACATTGAGCTACTTTACAAGCTGCTTGGTGGTTAATTTACAATCTGCTTATAAACTCGCCCAGTGGCATCATCGAACAAGCTAACAAGTATATAGTAAAGAATTTACCGAGAAAAGTTAAAAGCCGATCTACTTTACACGCTGGCGTGGGACGATATGTGTCTGCGCAGTAGAGCGATAGTGGCGACCTCCCGGTAAAAAAACGAACTACTCAATACGTCCTGTCAAAAATAGTACCAAAAATAACGCTTTCAACTCGCTAGCTTGTTGGCTTCTGAGTGAGTGGAAAGTTTTGTATGTCATCATCACAATCGCACTAGCTGACTCGCCCGGTTTTAAACTCGCTGAATAGCTTGTAAAGTAGCTCAATGTCATCGACGCATTAGTGTTAAATTGTACCTACCTAAAAAAATCCATTCCAAAGACTATTTATTTCTTTCATTAGACCGGTTTTCTGAAATAATGTTGACAAAAGTTCTGCAGTTCATGGTCATAAATCGAGAATAGAAAACAATAATTTGGAAAGCCTCATCGTCGGGGGAAACATCGAGAGTCGAAATCACCTACATAACCACAACTGCTTATTATTTTTAATTAAAACTATAGTTGAAAAACTTTGCTCACCTAGATACGTCGTAGAAAATGGGAGCTGAACTGTGATAGCCTTGGAGGGAATCCGAAGATATTCTTTACTAACCGAAATCCAGAAAATAGCCAATGGAACATCGGCGAAGTTCAGTTTTAGCATCCCGCCGTTTCTCAATTCAACAAATTCCTCTCAAATTTATAGGGAAAGCGCTTCTAAAGAATTTTCAGCATTGATTGCAAAAGGGTTTCGAATCCTGTCATATTGATTGTATGAAAGTAATAATTAAATTTCTTTTGCATGTTTTTGAGACGGATCCAAAATTAATTGCTTGTTTTCAATGGTGGTCTGGTAGGTCGTTTGGTACATTTGTAGAGATCCTTGTCTCAACTCCTTCTAATTTATCAGAGCATGTGAATTTATTTAGTTTATTTTCATTCTGGCCTTGTATTGTTTTATCAACTTCATGCAGGTGCTCAAATATATTAACAGCCATGATCGCAAATTTGGCTACTAAGTAAGTATATATTGTATAATATACAAACTTATTTGTTTTTTTTTGGAAGCATTGCACCGCGACAAACCTAGCATCGTCTCGCGGCACACCGGTTGCGGAGCACTGAAAGGTAAGACCGAACAGATCCACTTAAAGCCAAACCAGCGCCATCTAATTGGTAATGAGCCAAACACTAGAATTTTGTATTGACACGTCAGACATATCAACATAACCTACAATTTTATTAGTCATGTCATTGCGATTGCAGTACAACAGATCTTTCATCTCAATTATAAATATGTAAAATTGACGTACTCTGTCTCTTTCTCAAAGTTAGCACGGGTAAGAGAGGGGCTGTAAAAAGATATCACCTTTTGACAGTTCAGACGATTACGATGACGTAAAGAGATAAATATGTGATATATTTATCACAATTAGCTCTTTTTGGATGTTAAGACGTGATATATTATCTAGAATAGACCTGCATGTAATGGTAAGGATGACGATTGCTTACTAGGATTACCTAGACTCCTTGAATATTCATTTAGAATATATTTCTCTCATCTCCTGCGGGTCTATTCTTTACTTATCAACCGCTAAAGTGATAAAGTGATAAATACAACGGCTAACTAGGGTAGATTTGTATCAAAGTATTAGTTTCAATAATTGATATATTTTAACAACAGCAAGAGAGGTGCTGTTAAAATATAGCACTTATTGCAACAATTACAACCAATTTATTGTAATTGTTACAATAAGTGCTAATACTTTGATACAAACCTACCCTAGTTAGCCGTCTAATTTATCACTTTAGCGGCCTTACGTATTGAATAGACCCCCTGGTTTAACTTGCTGTCAAAATATCTCATTTATAATAAATAAATGAAATGAATAAGATGAATCCATTTTATATTGTATATTCTTTATTATTGATCTGAAAATGTACATAAATAATTATTTTAAAATTTAAAAAATAGTAAATATTAAAAATTAATAATATTTATTAAAATTATGCAACAGGAATTTTATTTGTATTAGATTTTATTCATTATGGTTTTGATAATAAATGGTCCTTCCTTTGTCTGTTGCTCATTATACAATTGTTTGGTGAAGCTGTTGATCACAAACACAGTATAGATTACATACACTGAAAACAAAAATATGGTTGTATTATTAAAATTATTCATTAAAATTACATGTTACAGTCCCCTACATAGATCATAGGAACAGTGTTATTTAGGCATTTGTAAAAAGAGAATAAGAATGATTTAAGTATATTTTTAAACTAATTTCTACAAAGTCTGCTGTCAAAAATTGTAATATAAATGATTCCAGATAATTGGTACAGCCCAAACAGTTTTGACTATAAAAGAAAGAGTCTTTTCTGTCATTTAAAATGATTTTGTAAGCGCATGAAGCATGGTTATGTTGGTAAACTTTACAAATATTAAGATCGCTTAGTTGTCATTCTGATTTTCTTACATATTTGATGGCTGTCATTTTTTATGTTTATTATAATTACTTACTCGAGTAGATACAGTTGTAAACAGTTTTACAGGATTTTTATTTACGGAGTGTGTAGTATACAGAACGGATTACTAAATAGAATTTGATAGGCTGTAACCCAATACCTATACTATATTTTGACACATGGTTTTGAATGTGAGTGTCCTCGAAAATGAACCACACATTATAGATGTTCAATAGTGTGTGTTACAATTTTAAATACACCCATATTGAATGAGTGTCAGCGCATTGAGAGAAAGATCCTGAGGCGGATATACGGACCCATGAATGATGGTGCAGAGTGGAGAATTAGGTACAACACAGAACTATACCGCTTATACCAAGATTCAAAACTTTCCACCTTCTTAAAACTCCAGAGGCTAAACTGGGCAGGCCATGTCAAGCGCATGACTGAGTCACGGATACCGAAGAAGATCCTCGAAGGAAACCCAGGGGGGAAAAGGCCAGCGGGAAAGCCACGCACACGATGGGGTGACAACATTACAAAAGATGCCAACCAGCTGCTAAACATCATGAACTGGAAAAGACGTGCGGAGGACCGTTCCGGCTGGAGGACGGCTGGAGGAGGCCAGGGCTTGACTTGAGCTGTAGCGCCATCGAAGAAGAAGAAGCCAGCGCATAAAACGAGAGCAGTGTTGTAAGAACGAAATACAAGCGTATTCTTAACACGAGTTTAAGTTTATACCATATTCTCTTCCACACTCGCGATCAGTTGCCTGTTACTCCACGCCCATTAGTTATTTTAGTTCCCATTATTTCTGAGTACCCTGGTGTAGTATTTTAATTGTGACCGATCGTCTTTTTCTATGCACTGCAAATTCGCAAATACAGTATGATGTTCCTCAAATTTTCCGCCATTGGAATAACTGCCGTCCCTATGCGGTGCATAGTCTGCCTACCCCAACGGAATGGCACTGAATGTACCTAACTGTTTTTGTTAATAAAATAAATATTGATTTGGCATACTTACAGCTGTAAATAATTCCGGAGCCAAGTACCATACATCCAACGATCGCGATGTCATTTTGCATATCCATAATCATGTTGTAGGAAACCATCATACAGCATATTAAACCGATCGAAGTAGTAATTGAGATCATTACCATCCATATTTTGAGCAAATTTATTTTACCCTGAAAAATAATAAAACTAGGTAATCTGTTCTATCAACGCATCTATTCTATACACAAGGCGGCTATCAGCAACTATTGAGGGTAGTTTATCATACTTATGTATTGAGGATTTATAATTGTTACAATTGTTATAATTGTGCTAGGTAACAAATTAATGTTGCTTCGGTCTATCAAAGGTGCTATGTTCCAGGGCATTGGACCGATACTAGAAATGCTTATTGTACAAAACACTAATAATACCAGTGTTTTCAAGTATAAGCCTGAGTGTATATCGATGGTTTAGCGCACAGATATTGTATGTCCAGCTTAGTATGTTTTGAGAAAATCAAAGTTTAAAATTTGAGATGCATGAGAAATGGACAACTTGTGTATTTGAATTAGAGGTGAGTTGGAAATACTGTCACCAGTTTGTGTACTCAAGTTTCGGATGAAACTACCCATACTAAGTATTTGTGGCCCAATAAACTTATTCCAAAAAACTTGTGATGATATCATCGCGAGTCGCTGTTCTGTGCACTCGCCAGTTGGTAGACTTTCAACACTATTGACATTAAATGCGCACAAACGAAATAGCACTTGAATATAGGTATATTTTAATTTATTAGTCTATTGCGTTCGAATGTATGAATAATAATAGGTCATAAATTTTGTGTCGCAGCACAGTTGTGAGATAACGCACAGGCTTAGGCTTGTTATATACCACTTAAAACAAGCTTAGAATTTAAAAAAAAAATCACAGTTATTCATTTTTGTTAACAATAATATTGTAACCTAATAGAAAAACAGCTCATAAATTTAAAATTTTATATTATATGGGACTTTTCGACAAGCGGAGCTCAGCGTATTTTTAGCGATTATATTGAAGCCGATAAACAGTCTGAGTTCCCTGAGCCTGAGTTGGTTTTAGTTTCAGTTGAGTATGAAACTTTTGTCGCATACGCACGCCAAAAAATGCTGTATATTTATAGTATTCCAAATACTAGTAAGTATTTCTATACTAAGTATTTTTTATACTGGTAGTAAGTATACTTAGTCTTCAAAATCGACCAGTTTTCCCATCTCTAATTTGAATGATACAGTATCTTCTAAAATATCCTATTTGGACATATAATATTTTTACAGTATAAAGATATGATGCAGACGAACATTTTGTGTATGTTAACTCAATTTCGACAAAAACTGGACATACGATATCTGTGCACTAAACCATCAATATATAAGCCTATAAGTGATAATACTTCGATACAAACCTACCCTAGGTAGCTGCCGTAGCGGCCGAAAGCAGTCTTGTGTAAGGAATAGATGCGCTGGTAGACCTCGTACAGGATTGAAGGATTTGGACAGACATGTTTGGAGGCAAATGCTGGAGGAAGCCAAGACACATATATGGTTGTAGTACCAGGAAGAAGAAGAAGATAACTTTACTCTAAATAATAGATAAATCTCCGACAACAACCATGCATTTGACCCTTAAATATAAATAAAAGCGAGCATTAATGATTTTAATATAGATGGCTATAATTTTCTTACCTTACATACTCCGATCATAAGTATGATACTCATCACAGATTCGATTAGGCAGACGACGAATGGAATCAGATTGATGAGCAAGCTTGAATGGACAACCTCTTCAAGACATAGATGGCATAATAGACCCACCGAACAAATCTAAAAATAAACAAATATATTAATTCACCCAACAGCCTTCATGATATTATCACTCGACTCTAGAGATATAGAGACAGGCCCGGTCTTAGGACGATTGGACCGATGGGGCCTCACATTGTTATATATAAATTGTTCGCAAAACACTAATGAAGACAGGAAACTTAAAAGGGTGTAAGTGCCATTTTCAAAAAAAGAAGGTAGAGGGAATTTAAAAATACACTCATTCAATTCATACATCAACCATACAATTCGTACAGCCAACGCCATCTTCTAGAATTTTTAAGAATTATTTCCGGGCATCAGTTTCACTTGTACCCTTCTGTAGGACATTGGCCTTGGCACATGCTATCCATTTCCAAAATAAAACCGTTTTCATAATATCTGGCACTCGCAGCCTTTTATGTTTCCGGTATTCATTCACCGTAGCGCAGTTCGCCGTGAGTTTTATTATCAGAAAGTATCGTATACTATACGGTCTCCAATTTTATTAGATTCAATATTTATTTATTTATTTATTTAAGAATACAAAACATTGTGGGCATAACAAATCTAAATTCAAGACGTACACAACATGAGATTTACATTATAAGTCAAACATTACCCTCACAAGAGAGAAGAGAATATAGAAAAAGAAATATATATATAATAACAAAAAAAAAATAATCAAAACATACTTAAGTACAATTTAATACAGAAAAATATAATTTTTGAGAACGAAAAATATACAATTTTATACAGAAAAATACAGTTTCAAAAATAAAATGCAAAGTACATCATTGAAAATGTCTATGTCTTTAGGGAGCGCATTTACTAGTCTTGCACCCCTCGCTAATGGTGCCTGATAGGCTTGATACGAGGAAACGGTTCCAATACAGAATAAATCATGACTGCGACCACGTAGGTAATTGATAGGCGCATGGAAATTCAAATTCATTAGGACACCAGGATTGGAAACCATCCCTCGCGATAACAGGCAAAAGTGTTTCAACAGCAGAAGAGACCGACGAGATTCAAGAGAGTGAAAAGTAAGCATGCCTTGTAGAAAGGCAGTCGGAAAATAATCATCTGACGAATTATCGAAAGGAAAATAGTTAAATGTTTTAAAATAAAGACATCGAAGAAATTTCTTCTGGACGCGTTCTAAAATAAGCTTATAGGAAACCTCATAAGGACACCAGATAATCGACCCATATTCAAGAATGCTACGCACTAATGAGACGTAGAGTGTACGTAATACATTAGGATTCTTGAATGGTTTGGATTGTCGCATGATAAATCCTAGAAGCTTACTCGCACGTAGAGCCGTAGAAGTTATATGAACATTAATTCAATTTTCATAGCTCTAATTGGCAAACAGAGTGGCTTTTCATTGAAACGAATGCCCAATATTAGAAATGAGGCGGTGGGCTCTTGCAGCTCGTTGTGCAGGCAATCGTGATAATTTATTTGTATATTATTATATATTTTAATATCAGTGACCTAGTGTTTCTTTAAAATAACTTAAATTATCCATATCTTTATCTAATGGTTGCATTTTGACTGCTTAAAAATACTATATGACGTAAAAAAAAATAGAAAATTATATTTTAATTCTGAGCGTCTAGTGCGAGCACTTTGGGCGAGCACTAGCAAAATAGTCTATAGTCTCAAACATTTGTGTATGAATGCGTTCGCTCGCCCACAAACCAAACACTTGGCACGCAGCTTCATTTAGCAATCCAATGGGTGTGCGTCTAGATGTATCTATAGTCTAAGCCGTGGCCCATGTCTAGAGTCCTCGCACACATGCTCCAATCGGGTCTCATACTTGCTGGAACCGACCCTGATTTCTAGTGTAAGGATTAAGCTAATACACATAGGTAAATACCTAAAATAACATAGTTTAAAAATTACCAACTTCTTCTGAGACAATTCCGGGACAAGTATAAAATAAATTTGGTAACCAAATACTGAGTCAAGAGTTATTTTTTACCGCTTCTTCCTAATCAAAATAAGTGCTTGCGAAACTCAAACGTATAACCGTGTATGAAATGTTCGTAGACAGTGTTTTTTTTTGGGGCATAATACACACGGTTATACGTTTGAGTTTCGCAAGACGCCGCCGCGCCGCGCTCGCCAAACCACTACGGCCGAGCACTAAACCATCTCACAATCTGGCAAAAAATATCTGCACGGTAGAGCCACGGGACCTTTAACCATTTTATCCTTTCAGTTTTTTATTTAGTGAGGGGACATTTCTCATCTGTTTCTAAATATCTTTTTGTTGAACAGGCACCCGGGCGGCTGGCACTAACGGCGCGGCCCTGGGTAAGACTAATTATTTATGAAGTGTTAGTAGGTATGCCTTATAAAATTGACATATATTAATTTTACCTGGTACCTACTGGGTTTCATTAGCTATTTTGAAATTCAATCATAAACGTCATGTTTAGTAATACTAATAAGTAATAACATTGACATCTGACCTTTTTGATATTGAGTCTGTAAAAACTGCATTTAACTATTTACATTAATATATAATTATTTTATATATTATTATTTATCATAATATTTCTTTGAAGTTTATTTGTTTATGGTTGGCTGTATAATCATAGCAACTATTAATCGCATTTATGCAAGTAAATGGAAACTATAAACATTTAAAAAAAAAACTCTGAAATACGTAGTAAATATTATTGGTTTCATCAATTCAATGTCTGGGATTTGTCAAGAACATTGATTAAAGATGAGATGTTGCAATATTACAAAACTTGTATATTATATTATTATCTAAATATTGCAAAATAGATATTAGTATCAGTGGGTCTATTCTATGCTTATCGACCGCTAAAGTGATAAAGTGAAAAATATTATCAAACTTAGGGTAGGTTTGTATCAAAATATTAGCACTTATTGTAACAATTACACGAAGCCGGTTTTTATTGTTGCAATAAGTGCTATATTTTAACAGCACCTATCTTGCTGCTGTTAAAATATCGCACTTATTGCAACAATAAAAACCGGCTTCGTGTAATTGTTACAATAAGTGCTAATATTTTGATACAAACCTACCCTAAGTTTGATACTATTTATCAATTTAGTGTTCGATAAGTATAGAATAGACCCACAGATCTAGGTATGTAGGTAGTGCAAACTATAACAAGAAAGTAGTTATAAATATACCTATAACTATTTTTTAGACATTAAGGAAGGCTATGGTTCACGATTCATTTTAGACATGGAAGCCTTTTATATTTAAAAAAATAACGTATTATATTATGTAAGTATTTGTATTCTGTCGCAACTATTGTTTTCATGCTGTATTTATTTTGGTTACATGTAAATTGTACGTGAAACATTTCACCGTTGCACAGTTCGCCGTGAGGCTTCTTATCGGAAAGAGATGACCGTATACCATACGTTCTCCAATTTTATTAGATTCAATAATGAACATTAATTCAATTTTAATAGCTGATATTGGCAAACAGAGTGGCTTGTCATTAACGATTGCCCAATATTAGAAATGAGGCGGTGAGCTCTTGCAGCTCGTTGTGCAGGCAACAAAATGATTAAATTTACTTCCAAAATTATTAAACAACAAAATAACAAAATTACACTACACAAGATACCTATCTAAGTCTAGCCATTTAAAAATAATTAAAGAAATATTCACCTAATTCTTTAATTTAGCAATTTATTTAATATGTTCACCTTTCACAGACGTGAACACACAATTAATTACCTATATTCGGTATCTGTATCGTATCGAAAGAATTTATCAATACTGGCGTTGTATCGAAAGAGAAGCATCAATACTTACGAGTAGATTGGTACAGTTCGGTTATGAGGAATACAACGGCAAACACATTTTGAAAATAGCCGATATACTGGATTATTTGTTAGTTTAACCCAATGACATTAATATGGACGAAGCATCTGGAAAAAAAATGACACTCACTTTTTTGTCGGGTCTGCCGAATGGCATAATCTGTTCTAACGCCATAACAATAAAGGTGATATTGCTATAAATTCCCGATGTTTTTAGTCGGGTCTGCCGAACGGTTTGGTTCGAACGGGTTCGCTCAAATGAACATTGACACTAGAAACACTATTCTAACGCCATTACAATAAAGGTGATATTGCTATAAATTCCCGATACGTGATATCGCATAATGGAAATTGCATGACGTCTACCTATACTATATATGAATTTAATTGAGCTACTGTATTGAGTGCGTTGTCCATTAATAATGTCATTGTGGCGAACCTATGGAAGAAACGTGGTTAAAATGCTCCCACAATCTCCTAAAAAAATAAGAAAAAAAATATTCAAAGAATAAAAGATATTCCTTCGGCTAGAAACACAACGAAAGATAGAATCTCAAGAACTCAATTATTATTGTATTTTTTAAACTTTTTAATACCCATGAAAAAGTGCTCGGCACGTCAGACAGATGAAAAATAATATTTGAGAAATTTTGTCATGCGTACTTAAAAAGGTTTGCCATCCCTGCGATACATTAAACACTATAATATTTTAATTTATTTATTGATTATAGCATGATATTATAACACTCATAACCCGATCTGTTGACGTATTTAAATTATTTCCTAGTGATTTTGTAGTTACAATAAAAATATATGTCTTACCAAATTCAACCACGCTATTACTAGCGATCCCGACTTTAAGTCGCATCCACAACAGCACGTCTTAACACGGGGTGCTTCCATTTGGTAATTGTATTTCAAATGTCTTGTGATGTTGAAATAATCAATGATTTTTCTGAAATAAAATGTCCAAAACATTATTTTTATTGATACATATGTATATATACAGGGCTCGAAATGGAACGGAGTGCACCGGAGCGCCGTCCCGGTTCGTGAAATCGGTAAAATTATCACTCCGTCTCGTGGAAAAAATAATTTAACCATCTGAGATAGATTGGTATAACAAAAAATCGAACACACTTATTTTTATAAAATTCACATACAATTTGATAATTATATTAATATCTTCAGAAAATTGTCGAGCGCTCCGGTTCGTAAACGTTTCCATTTCGAGCGCTGCATATATAATATTTGTGCTTCAATACAGCGCTCGAAATGGACAGGAACGCACCGGAGCGCCGTTGTGGTTCGTGGAATTCCAAAATATACCGTTCCGGCTCGTGGATTCATTTAAAATTGCGTTGCGGTTCGTTAGATTGAGGTATTTATGTGTGAATGTATCTTTTAAAGTTTTTCTCAAAATTAAAAATTAACGAAGTTATGTCATGCCGGGCGTGCAAGGGTTAAAAATAAAATTTATGACATCCCTAAATTTCTTTCAATTTTCTTTTTTGTGTCGATACATCCGTGTCTAAATGCATTGTCTAAACACTCCAAATAATTGCATACTTACATAAAAAAGTAACTACAGCTGCAAGCTACAAAAGAATTGTGCCTTTGCTGACATTGTTTGAAAACCTTTTGTACTTAAATAACTTAAATTCAATAAAAAATAAAGATGGCACCTACATATTTGTATAATAATTTCTAAAGTATGAAATATCTCAGTACAGTCTCGCTTTTACCTTTGACTGGTATGCATTGCGAATTTACTTACCTACTAATTTATTACTTATATTTTATTGTGAGTGATAAAACTTATTTATTTTCATCGCCATCTAATCGCCGTGTTAATTTTATACCCACGTCTATTTTTGCGGGCAAAATTTTCGGTGGTAAAATTAATATGATAAAGTTTGGTAATTTAAATCGTACAATTCCGCCAAAATCTACTTATTAGTGATAATCGCTTGTTTTTTAAAACATTTTGTATTATTTAAATTTGTTCTCTTGAAATTTGGTTAAACATCTCAGCAGGCGATACCTTTCTATATATTACATATAAGTATATTTTTTGTCGTTGGTATCCAAACTGATTTAACATATAATGCTGTTGACCAGTGGCCACAAGCAGAATTTTTTCGTTTTGAAAATGATAAATATGAGTGGATATTTATAAATTTTATGAAGGTTTAATTAAGTAGTAGGTACTTCGTGTAAATCTGCTAAAAAATTAAGAATTCACTCCGATAAGCATTTAAGATCGACAATACAGTTGAAACAGGGTTTTCTGATTCAATGTCATTTCGACAATTGACTCGACGTGTTAAAAATATTTATGACGTGTCGTAAACCCTTATTTTTACAATGAGTAATAAATAAATGCACCATTATGCCATTTTCCTACAAAAATGTTTTTGGTATGAAACTATTGAATAGCCTACCGTAATTAGTTTATTTTTAAGGGACGTTTCTATTGTGTTATTACATACGTTGTAACTTGCTACTTTAAAAAAATAGAAATAATAGATACCTACTATGTAGAGAACTTTTAGTTAATTTTTGTTTGTAAATTTGTTTTAAAAAAAAAGATCCTCCAATAAAATTTTATTACTATCATAATAATAAATTATTGTTCTGTATTATCATTATTCATCACCGTGGCAATAATAATGACTATAATGAGACTAGGTAAGGACAAACATCACAAATTGAATCGTTTAGTTTAAAATACACTCACAAATTAGGTAGGTACGTGTTCAGTGCGGACAACAAATACTTTTAGATGGTAGTCATAGATTAAATAAATACGGTGGTAAGTTCTTTAATCTGAGGTGGTAAGTGTACGTATATTACAATAATGGTAACCAAAGCATCATCATTGTAACATAAAATATATGTCATGGTCTCCACAACGAGGGGCTGAAAGGGCTCTAGCCTGGGAGCCCGTGCTCAGGAGGAGCCCGGCGAGGCGAATCGACCAGATAAGTGAGATAAACACACATCACAAATTTGCTTTAATAGTAAAAAAAAAGAATTTTCTTACAATACTATTATTTATAGTTATGTGGTTATACGAAACAATTCTTAATTGTTTATCAATACTCGACATCTCCATAATTCGTATGGATGTTTTAAAATATACAATAAAACACTAAATATACAGATTATTGTTACCCCGTACATACTGCCTTTATTCTTAGCGATAAGAAGGGGGCCCCACCAAAGATCCTAGCCTGGGGGCCAGCTTCACGATGTGGGGCCTATGGTATAGGTATATACATACACTACAATATTAGTCCTTATAATGTTGAATATAGGTAGGTACCTACTGATTAATGACACTTTTATATTATTCTATAGGAATCGTGTTTAGCAACTCGAGTTGCACCTTCCGTCATGTTTTATCTTATATAATTAATGATACTTCTTCTTCTACCCTGTCATGTCTTAATATTGGGGCATAGGGCAAGCATTGGCGCCACTTCCCTCGGTCCATCGCCATGAGCCTCCCGCCACGTCAGACCTGCAGCAAATAGGTCGCTTTTGTAGCAACGCTGCAGGGTGAGGGAGAGGCGGCCACGGCAATGGAACCCTTGAGGCTGTGCCACAAGGGTACGAAGTGCCGCACTCCTTGGCGGCATCCGGAATACGTGTCCCAGCCACGTAAATCGTCTCTTTGTGATAACTTCAATCACCGAAGGCTGCTGTGCTCACGAACTCGGGTATTTGTAACGCGGTCGTACCAATGTACCCCTAAGATTCGGCGGAGACATCGATTCTCAAAGCTCAAAAGCCGATAATTAATGATACACCATTGGTAATTTAAAATGCTATAATTACGTAGTTTGGTGATGATGGCTTGAAGCTTTTCTTAGAAGTAGGTATGGCCTAATGGCCCTTATGGTGGAGAAGGTCCATAAGAAATCTTTGAGGATCCTTTGTTTGAAGCTGTGTGGATGCCATCCATGGCTTTATCCGATTGATTTATCTTAAGAACGCTTACACACTGTGTTCAACCAAATCGCTTCGGATATTGGTATATTCCTCCTGCGTGAGAACGAGTTTATGTGAACGATTTATAAATTCTTAGTTTGATAACTTCTTAAATAATTAAATGGCGTAGTTAGCTCTATCGGTATACAGATATGTACTGTATAAATTTTGTATTTACTCGTCTCTGTATAGGTACTTACTATTTTTTCTAATAGTTGTTGCATCTATTTCTTTATTTTTAAACACTATTTTAATACTATTTCTTTATTTTTTTTAAAATATTCTGTACTCGTCTTGAATCTATAATCTGTAAAATTTGTTATATGTAAATTAATTTTTAATTTGAATCTTTATGGTAGGTATGTGGATATGTTGATTTTTAAGTTTAATTAATTAACAAACTGAACTATCCCAAATGAGACAGTAATATAAGTTATAAGCAGTGACGAGTGGTGGTAGAAGTAACATGCCTGCTGATTATGGGTGGTAGATAAAGTAAGAGTAAAGAATAATACAATTCTTGACGGTATACTTTGTTGAGACGAGGTTCTTTCGCCTGCGGCGCTGACAATCCTTGCCCACTTGCTCAATATACATCCGCGTAAGAAGTTCAAAGCTTATTGCTGCATTTATACATCCAACGTACGTACGTATGTAAAGAAAAAAATTAAGCATACCGTTTTTTCGGAAAATTATAGAGCGTTCCTGTTCGTGAAATTTTCCATTTCGAGCACTGCTTCAATATAATATCAACTTAACTTTTGGTATTCAAACCAGGGCTCGAAATGGACCGGAGCGCATCATCGGTTCATGAAACCCCCAAAATTATTACTCCGTCTCGTGGAAAAAAAAATTGACGGTATGCGCTAGATGAACCATATAACAAAAAAATCTAACAGACTTATTTTTATAAAATACATAAAATTAGATATTTATTTTGATATTTCCGTAAAATTATCAAGCGCTCCGGTTCGTAAAATTTTCCATTTCGTGCACTGATTCATACCTAACTAATACAATCAAAAAAGGCTCCAAGTAATTTCGAACATTTCACGCATACAACACGTACATACGATTACACACGTATTATAAAAAAAAAAACACAAACACAATCTCAAAACCAGTGTCATACTATCATGTGGCTTGAAGCTGTGGGTATTTAATCTGAACGGGTCCTTCCGGTACATATAGCTATATAATTTTTGTAAATATATACCTACATACAAATAATCTCGCAGTCAAAACGCTCAATTATTGTGACCACGCCCTTAACAAAAACAAACAACAAGTGCGAATGAGAAAGTATGCGGTACGCTTATATTCTCCGCAATATTACAAAAGTAAAAAAGAATTTCTACGGCTGAATTAAATATTTTTTGTACACGTCACCGGTAAATATTGGTTTGAATGACTCCATTCATTCAAAAACCGCGAGCACGTATTGCTTAAATTTATTGTTTTTGTGTTAAATATACAGTAAGTGATAATTATTTTTGGTTAATTTAGTATAAAATTATGATTAAACATGTTGTGTTCAAATTTGGTAGGCGTACTGAGAAGCAATTTTTAATAATAACTTATAATATTTCATAGTTAATTCAATTAATTGAGGTTCTACTGTGCATTATTTATAAGCAAGAAACACGGGTTTATATAGCTGAACAATATAATATACTCTCTTTATATTATTACTAGATTGTGACAGTACAATTTTCTAGCCCGAGTTCGAATCAATCGTGAATCATTTTTTAAAAAGCTATATTAGTATTTTCTTTTTAATTTATAAAAATGTGAAAAAATATATTTTTTGTTGAGTAAAATACTGAAAGAAGATGAATAATTACAAGATAAAAAGATCTTTTTATATACCTACCACGTTTTTAAATTTTCTGTTTCTAATAAGGCAATTGTCAACAAATCATTTTTTTTTTGCTATTTTGCAACAAACAAACAAATATAGAATACTGAAATGTAATTTTGATTTCCATAGTAACGCACGTATATATTAATAATTTAGTTGTTAGGACCACCCCATTAGCAACCAATAATAGTATTTTACTTTTTACAGATTTCTTCCGAAATAACTTTTCATACAAAACAGAATTAACTGAAAATGAATTCAATTCTACTTAAAGATGGTTAAAAGTATCAAAAGAATGCATTGGCATCGTGTTCTGATATATTCTAAAAGTTTCAAATGTCTAGCTAGCCGGGAAGTTAGTTAAAAATCGATTGCAAGATTTGTACTGGATAAACAACCACCGGATAAACAAGAATACGACCTAAGAAAAACGTGGTAATAAATATTTATTACAACGTGAATTTACCTAGTAGGTATGGCGAAGCTATATTTTGTTGTTGACATGCTACTAAAATGAACTTTATGAATAAAAAATTTTTATGAATAAATAAATAAATAAATACATAATAATATATATTATATAACTGAAGAATGAATAAATTAGTAATATAATAACAATAATAAATAAAATTCTTACCTTTTACAACAATTTTTTTTTACAAAATCACTTTTCGGTGGAATTAAAACGAGCTAAATTTGTAAGTAATTTTCAACTAGGACTATGCTCGCGTCGTCGCGTATTGGATTGTGTACTTAGAATGTGAACAACTCATTAAATGTTTTCATAACTATAAAATAATTTTGTTTAATGTTATTGATTTTAGTTTCAATCATTGATTAGAGAGCAGCTGTCCTAATAGACACATCGAGTCACAACATGCTGGATTAAGTCCAATAATTTCATGCATCCAATTTAGTAGCAGTGACGTTACTGTATATGTACCTATGTATAGGCAGGGCCGTCCATTAATACAATGACGTGAGAAGGGCGGTCTAAAGTGTGTTTTGTTTTCATTTTAAAGCGGAGAGTAATGTTTTTAGTAAACACTTGTTTGATCTGACTTGAACTTTTATCAATACGTTTTCAAAAACATTAAAAAAAATAGATAAATAAACTTGCAAATTTAACAAAAAACTCTAATATGTAGGTAAGTAGGTATACAATGTACGATTTTAGAAGATTGGCTTTTTATTAGTATGTACCTAGGTATCTATACTTATCTATTTTATAATTAAAATTCCTAACATTGAAATGTATTATTTTTTTAATTTTTTAATTAAAAACATCATTTGTTATAATAAAATTACATTTTATTTTATTCAATTATCAAATAGAGCTTTGATGTGGTCACAATATCAAAGTCGAATCGATATAAATAAAAACGATTTCAAGTCATATTCCGTTATATTTTTTTAAAATAAAGAATTTTTTTAAATTAGAAATAATATTTTAAATGTATTGAATTTTTCAACGATCGTTTAATGACCTTTTAGAGAACTTCATAAAATAAACATTTTATATACATTGAAGTTAATGGCCTTACCAAACCATACCCGTTATTAATCGGGTGTATCACGGGACCCTACGTTTGGTTGAAGCATCATTTTTTATGACTGTGAATAATAATAAATAACCAAGACTGAGGACGCCATGCACACAAATGTGCCTTGACTGAATTTGCAAGACTATAAGTTTTATATACATAGTTATTTTACTGATTATTTAAGATGAAAATCAACAATGAAGTTATTAAATTAAATTGAAATTTTCCAATTCACTCGCGGAGACTTTACGATCACCCTCGAGTATGGAAATTCTATGACCTACGACCTGTTATACATAGATACCCTGAGTCTAGGGATTGCAATACCAAATGAGAATATCAATACCGGTTTTTCGGTATTTGTTATTAAATACCGGTATTTTTTAAACATAAAAAAAACAGAAGTAAGTGCTTATCAATAAATATAGCTATTAATATATTTTTAAAGTATTATTTTATAACAAAAACCTACATAAGTACCTAAATTTATTATGTTGACATTTAAAAATATGTATTGATCATAATTGTAGCACTAGTGATTTTTTACAAATAATTTCAATATATTGATAATTGAAACTAAAGCCCTCAAAAGTTTATCAAGTGCAAATAAGTCCGGCTGCAGGAAACATTTTTGTCACGGATGTTTTCTATTTCGAAATAATATTATGATAATTCATCGCGAAAATTACTTAATTATATAAATATATTTGATGAAATTTGTTTTAATATTTTCTCACCCCTGCTGGATTCACTCAATATGTTTTGCATTTTAGCGGCACATAACTTATAATTCATTTTCAAAGACGTAAACGGGTGTGCTTTCTTAATACCGAAAATTCCGGTATTTTGGATTTTTAAAACCGGTATTTCGGTATTGATAAATACTGGAATACCGGTATTGCAATCCCTACTTGAGCCAAGTCATAAAACTTAAGTTTCAAAATTACTATCTTCTATGCAACAACTTTTTACTCACTGACGAATTTTATGTGTGATTATTTCAATCCGGGGTATTTCTGTTTCTATACTGTAATTGGTGGCCTCATTAGATGTTGTAGTGTAAACAAACCGATGGTACGGGACTAACACACTGTACTTACTCTACTACAGATACTTACATAATATTATTATGTCCCTGTTCCACGAGATTCTGATGTATCCAGGGTTTGAAATGGACCGGAACATAGTTCCGGTTCGTGAGACCCTTCAGACCAACGTTCCACTTCGTGTAAATATTTTGAATTGCTGAGAAAATATGTACCTAATTAAATTATTAATTGACTAATTGACTAATGTAATAATATCGACTGTATTTAGGAAAAGGGCGTAACCTTCGATTTTTCGAAAAGTGCTTTTATTAGATATTAATAATGTATACAACTAAAAACACGTTTTGTAAAAAGGAAGTAAGCCGCAAATGCCAATTTATTATCTAAATTCAGGTTTTAATTGAGATTTAATTTAAGGAAAAAGCAATTACCCTCAATTTTTATGATTTTTCTGTAATAACTTATTTAATTATTATTAGATTGAAAAGATATTACACCAAATCATCAATCATCATGCACCCAATGTCTGTGTCTTTATTAATGTTGAACCAAAATCATTCGAAAAACGTTTTTTGCCTCACCTGTAAAATTTGTTCTGCGTGGGTTACGCCCTTTTTCCTAAACACGGTCGATATGCGAAACCTACGGAACTTGATATAGATTGTTAAATATTTATGACATGTCGTAAACCCTTATTATTACAAGCCAGAAGCGAAGAGTGGAGGTAGTCTGTTAAGAGCCGCCATAAATAGTGCATATTAAACGTTAGTCATACGTATTTGTTTTTATTGAACTCAGACTACAATTTTATTTACAAATGGTGCTGGTTAGTTTTTAAAAATCAATTAAACCCTGGCGAATCCAAGCCATAATAGTTTTGGTATACTTTGGCCGATACGATAAAATTGTGTATACTTTTTCATTCATACTTATTGGTTTCGTTGGATTAAGAATAAGTACATATTATATTTTTTTAAGTTCATTAAACGCTCCCAAAACCAAACTCTAATAGATAAAATTATTATGTTATTAATTGTTAATTAAGTTATGGAAGATATAATTGGATAATTTTAGATATTTTATAGATATTAGTATTTTTTGACCATTATCTATTATGGCTTGGTTTTCACAGGGTTTAATTGATTTTTATAAACTAACCATCTGTAAATTGTAGTTTTATTTTAATGTAAACAAATACGTATGACTTTCAAAATTTTAATGTGCACTATTTATGGTGGATCAACAGCCTACCTCCACCCTTCCCCAGTGGACTACAATGACTAAAGATTATTTTAACTGTTTTGATATTAAAATATAATTACCTTTTCCAAACGATAATAGCACACTTCGACCAGACACAATTTTATTATTGATACAAAATCAGTAAGCGGAGTACGAGTAACTCATTAATATTACCTATCCTATAAATTATAAATGGACTTAGTATATTATATTGTTAAAACCCATTCGCTGCGTCCAATACAACTGGTGCGTTGCCCATCAGGTGGCCATTATATAAATGATTAGTTAATAAATAATAATATAATATTAATTTAAATGTGGTAATTCAATATGAATTAAAAGGTCCGCAGCGAATGGGTTCCCATTTAACAAGGGTTAAACCACAGAACAGATAATAAATAGAATACCGATAGGCTATATTCAATACGCCGCATATTGATGCAGGGATTTGAATGTGTGAGTGTCCTACGAAAATGAAGCACGCATATGCACGTGCAATAGTGTGTGTAATACACCAACATTAAATGAGCGTAAATGCATAAACTGAGACCAGTTTTCAGTATTCGACGTAAAACGTATTCTTGACACGTGTGTAAGTTTAACCCGGATTCTTCCTTACTCGAGTCGGTAACCTGCTATCGCCTTACCCGTTATGTATTTCAGTTCCCATTATTTCTGAGTTCCCTGCGTTAAACATATAGTAATATAATATATAAGTGGAAACCAATTTTTGAATAATTAATAAATTCGTAACATGAATAGTCGAATGTGCAACTTGTACGTACTAATGATTTTTGATGTATCAATGTTTTGAAGAATACGTTATTTTAACTAGTCATTCAATTTTATGTCGTCAATGAGTTTTTTTTAAGTTTCATCGTATTAGTGTGTCGTTATCATTAGTGAGTACCTATTCAACAATAGTAATATTGTATTATCTTCTTATTTTCCGTAAGTATACCTGACAAGTGTGTTCTTTTTTCCTTTTATCTGATCTCCACAGCCTAACTCTTTACAAATGTCACCCTTCGCTACTGCCATGTGACCACCAAGTTCATTGGAAAAAACTCGACAACCGTGGTCACCTTATTCTAGATTAAGCTTAAATACATGACATTTAAGAAAAAAAGAACTCATGGTTTATTCATTAAGTAGGTATGTTATAAGTCAATCTCATAAAATTTCGCATTCAGATAACGGCCATGTTTTTTCAGTTTTGCAAGGTCTAATGAAGCTTGAAAAATGTAGTACATACACTTCATACATTGCATTATTTTTTCTCGATAATTTTGTGTGTTAAAAATAAAATTATTCATTATGAGATATCGAAGGTTGTAAATTTAATATGTTCACCTTTTGATTATAGATATACCATCATAAATCTTCCGGTGTTTGAATTTAGAACTAAGCTCATCACAGTATAGAAAGTATTGAATGATATGTCAAATGTTAGCATGTGGCGCCCTCACTTAGCGGACAACTGATACCTACTGGTGAATCTACAGCAGGGATGCCGAACCTATGGCACGCTAGATGATTTTGCATTGCACGCGAATGTTTTATTTTGAAGAGAATAAGTGACAGATCGCATCGCGTTTACATAGCATTACGTTTAATGCTAATATATAATTGTATAGGTCGGTCTTTAGGCATTATGCGTCACATGTAATAAATATTCATATACAAACCTCTACTCTGTGGAGGCCCATTGATCCTATTAGGATCGGACATGGTCGGAACCTCATCAGGCTCTGAACCTCTGATTTTGACGATTTGCAATGCTTGAGACCATTCTAGCGAAAGAATGCCTCATATGATCGAAACGAGACGTATCAATTGGACATAGTTATGCATAAAGTAGCCAGTCCACAAAAAATAAAAAAAATGAGGTATGATATAGATCAGATGCGAGAAGGTTTTCTCTACATTCTGCTGAAAATAGCCAAGCCGCAAAAAAATTATTCTTGACATAAAATACTATTTACAATTTGACATTTTACATACATTTTTAACGATCATGTTGTTACTAAAGTGCCATTGGCTACATTCTGCATAACTACGTTATTTGAGCTTAAAGAACCAAACTAAGTAATACAATAACTAACAATTTCATTTCTACCCACAAAAATGGCTGTATCAACTAAAAAACAAAAACTTGATGGAGTAGTAATTCTGTGAGTTTCATAATATTGGTGTAGGTACCGAAATGTATGGCGTAATTTAAAAACAGTGATAAAGCTATAATATGTGTACTAGGTTGTATAACTGGTATCTAGAACACCATAATTTTAATAGAATTTTTAAAAACTACTTTTTCCCCATGAAAAACTGCTCGGCACGTCAGACAGTCGAAAAATAATATTTGGGAAATTTTGGCACGCGTACGTAAAAAGGTTCGCCAACCCTGATCTATAGTATCTACAGTAAAGCTACCGTTCATAAGAAAATTGATTTAAAATTAAACCAATTAAATGAGGCGTGTATTTTCAAAGTGAACTTATTCCACTTCAACAAAATTTTTGGCGAAAGCCAAAAAACTGTTTACGGTGTTAACCTTACATATCTTTTTTGTATTGGAATAAGTTACTTTTGTAACTAATGCCAATTTTGAAGTTGATTTTCTACTGGATTGGATGCTATTAGATTCTTATAAAGAAAAAAATACTTGTTCAAAATGTTATCCTTTAAATTCTGGCATTCGTAATCAGCGACGTCCCTAGACAAAATGCCGCCCCTAGGCAGTACCAAAATGCCGCCCCATTTTTTTTATCATTCTTTTACGTCTCCAATATCGAATAATTACCAACAAAATATTATAGGTAGGCACCACTAAAACATACAAAGTTAAATTTATCCCCAAAAGTGGGGATTTTTGACGTTGGAAATATAGTGGCTTCTTACATGCATTTTTGCGTTAAGTTAGACTGTTATTATTCGAAAATCTGTACGTCTCGTTTATGGTCACCAAGCACGTCGAAAGGCAATGGAAGTAAACTAGACATCGCGAACCCGACAAAGTAATTACAGTCCTGTTAAACATTTTAATGTCAATTAATACATTTTGTGTCCAACCAGTGAGCTGATATTTTTAATGGAAAATATTTTCGTAATTATGTTTAGGTTCTTAGCTATTTATATATATACCAAATGATTCTCCTCGATTTGCCGCCCTTCGAGTAACTGCCGCCCCCAAGCGACGCTCAATCTGCCTACCCCCACAGGACGTCACTGTTCGTAATTCATTTTCGTTAAGTTCACTTTGAAAATGCATCCCTCAAATGATCTTTGAAGGTAACAGATAGTATTTTAGTAGGTATTAAAAAAAACGCAATTTATTTATTAGGTACATTTATGTTTTATTAATTTAAATTAAAACATTTCTTAATCTTTACAGATATTTTTTTTATATCCAATAAATAGGATAAAATTTAATAACAACATTTATCACAATTTACATCTCACAAAAATACATAATAATAAGATATTAAATATATACTTATATTATATTCTTTTTAAGACTAGAACAGGCCATGATGCCCAATGACAGAAGTGTAGTGAAACAGTAGTATATTTATTAATAGAAGAGAAAAAATCACTAACACCAAGAATTTGAGAAAATCACATTCATTAATATAGTGTGACCTCACCGAGTTGAACTCGGGGCCAACGCCTGAAAAGCCAGCGCCTAGCGAACTGGACTCCGCAGGCCTCACAACAACAACTTAAATACTAAAGGATCTATTGTATAAACGTAGGTATTTGATGGAAATTGAATTGAATTGAAAGTGACGATGTTTCGCATGTTAAAATATATGTGCTCTTCTGTCACTAACTGTCATAGAAAATTCCAAATGTCAAAATAACTTATTTTTTGTTTTTTGGGAAATATTGTAATTGCAATACCGAATGAATTATAATCAAGACCGATATTTCTTATTGAATAGGAACCAGTATTCATCAAAACATACTATGTATAGAAAAAAGAAATACCTATCAATAAATATATGTATTAAAATCTACGTAAAACACTATTTTATAGCAATCTATTTTAAAAAATACTATAAGTTCGGGTACAGGAAAATTTCTCTCAAATTCAACGTTTGTTGGATATACTACCAACGTTGGATTAAAAGTTAAAGAATAATTAGAAAAATTTGCTACGAATATTTTAGTTTTATTGAAATATGTTAATTCATTGCGACAATTCTACAAATATATTTGAGGATTTTTTAAAAATGTCATTTAACTTTTGTTGGTTTAAGTCGATATATTTGCGTTATGGTAACATAACACCTGTACACAAAATTAAATATACTATATACCTAGTAGTAAGTAATGACAAAAATAACATTGAATTCATTTTAGAAAAATATAAACGTATTTATGCTTTCTCAATGCCGAAAATACGGGTATTTAAGATTTTTGAAACCGGTATTTCGGTATCGATAAATAATTGAATACCGGTTTTGAAATAGGTACCGGTATTGCAATCCCTAGGGAAATAGGCATGACAAACTGGCCTTTAGCTTTTAACTTTTAGTTACCTTGTTACGGGAATCAAAGAAAGCTCTATCTTATAAAACGCATACTATTCAGAAATTTTATTTTTATCTTAACAATCTAATAAACATGTAGATATTATAAATTATCATTATGCCTATCCCTAATCATACAATCCTCATTCTGCGAAAAAATGCAATGCACTGACAGATTCATTCATTACATTGGTAAATGTTATATAATTGCACATCCGGTGCAATAACGTCATAAGTGCAAAACACACTTTTTTCATGAGAAGCATTTAAAAACTGTGAACTTGATAGAGTCACAATATGGTTTCATGATTTGACATACCTATGAGACCATTGATGAAACTATAAGAACTACACTTATGACATTGACGCTCCATGTGTGGAGATCTATTAGGCATGATTTTTGACATTAATCTCATTTTTGATTTTCTAGCACTTGTGACGTTGTTGCACCGAATTATACTTTCTTATTTACTGCTTAGAGCTTTTTACCCACAAAGCTTGATAATACACATTGAAATGTCTACTTCAGAACATTTTTATTTAATACCTAATTACCCCAGATTAAACCTAAATAGATTAAATTAAAATAAAAAAACAGATTAATAAGATATAAAAATGTAAAAGCCAGTTGCTCTGAACTAAGGTTTTGAAACCGGACTATTTTTATTATTGTATAATTCAATGCAAATAACACAAAGTGCGCTAACTGTCATCAAATATTGAAAAAGTACACGTTTTGTTAACGTGGAATACTATGATTATCATGATACAGGCGTAACTATTGAAAATAACATATTCTTTAACACATGTTAAATGTGAATTAAAGTGAAAAGGACGTAATCCACACAAATCAGTTTTTACAGGAGGCACAAAAACGTTTTTGTTATGGTTTTCGGTCAAAGTTAAAATACAAAATAGACATTACCTTGAAGAGCATGATAATTAATAATTAATTTTTATATTCCTAATTTGATATTAATTATTCAGCTTATTAAAGAAAAGCCAACATAAACGATGGTTAAGACGTTTTTCCCACTTCAGGTCCGTCTTCTTTTTTTTAATTGTCAGCTAAGTTTAGATAATAAATCGGCATTTCCAGCTTACATCTCTAGGACACAATGTGTATTTAGTCGTGTAAAATGATATTATCCAATAAAACCTATTTTTTTTAAACTGAAGGTTACGTCCTTTTTCCTTTATATACAGACTGGAGAATTAAACTTTCTTATAACCTCACCCAGAAGGCAACCCAATTCCCTTATTGTGTAACCTGTTTATACTGGATTATTTTCAAAATGGCCAATTTATTTATGTTTTAAATATGTCAGTGAAAATAATGTAATGTAAGACGTATTTAACATTAATAGTGTTTCGTATTTTCGTATTGAATCAACAATCAATTACGCAATATAATTTTCCTTTGTCGGAAACAAGCAAACGACATTTTTTTATGGAATAATATTACTTATATTAATTAATCTTGCAATATATAAAATTATTAATAAAGGCTGCGCCAAACCATTTTGTTAGCCAGTAAGGGCAGTAACATAAAGTATCTTAAATTATCAAACATGTTGTGAGCCCCGAGAAAAAAAATTGTTCGGGGCTTGATATCCGGGAGGCGAAGGCTGGACCGTCTGTCCACCGGAGCTCCCGCGATTTTTGTTGATATCTTTAATAAATTGAAACAGTTTAAAAAGTTATTGTTGAGAGTTCATTATTGGAGCGGTAGTCGGCATGCGGCGCGCCCTCCACCTTTGCGTTGGCGTGTTGGTCTAAGGATTCCCAATGAAGCCGTTCCCTATCATGATTTTGGTGTCAATAGCAGTCTGGTTAATCCATGCTATAACATTAAACTGATGTCAGGTGTGGGGTGAGACGAGACGTGATGAGACGAGACGAGACGAGATGAGATGAGGTGAGACGAGACTAGATGAGACGAGATGAGACGAGACGAGACGAGATGAGACGAGACGAGATGAGATGATAAAACCTGACAATAAGATCATCTCATGAAGAATCCGTAAACATACATTAATTATTGATGAAGAAAAGATGGAAACAGCAAAAGGAACAGTGAGACAGCAAAACCGTTACCAATCAAGTTAATCAATTCGATTTGTTGCAATGTCCATTCCCATCAGTGTTGCCATCTTTTCAAAGTGGAATTATAGTATAGAGCCTCCAAAGTTATATTATTTGGGGGATAAATATAGTACGCGTTGTCATCTGTTGAAAATGTATAGGTTTTTTGTTTCTCAGAAAAAAAAAATAACGGAAAATTTGAGAAACTCCGAGACCCCTTTTTATTTAGGTCTCCTTCCGACCAAAAATGCTTACCGAAGAATTCAAGAAATTTCATTTTAAACCAAAGTCAAGGGATTTTTTTCCGTTTTTCGTGCAATTTTTTTCCAAGATCTCTAAATCTTCTTATATTGCAAAATTATAGTACTTTGCACCAATTTATCGAACGAAAATATCGAAATTTTAGTACTTTTTACATATTTTTTCCGATATTCAAAATTATAGTATTTTGGGCGTACTATACCTGTTTTAAATCGTACATAGTACGCGGAACAAAATTATAGTACACATACTATAATTATAGTACGGTTTGGCAACACTGATTCCCATGTACTTACCTATCTCTATAATATAATATTATATTTAGTGTTATGTATGTTTTGTTATCAATTTATCAGTAATTCATTATTAGATTCATATCGCATAATAAATTGCGTAGTTAACAATTTTGCAACTACAAAACAATTTAAAATCAAATGTCAAGATATTAAATACTGAATCTATAATAAAAGTAATATGTTTAATTTTTGAATTACCGACAATGTGTCAAAAATCAGAATTGTTTTATTATCTGCAAAATAAAATTTAATCAAGTGTTAAAAATTTAAACATTGTTTCCATAGTAAAATTAATACGTTTTATCAATTATTATTAACTATATCTCGGATATAACCGGAATAGTTAGATGTGCAGAATAGTCTCCTGTTACAATTTTATTAATTAAAAGTATACTTACTCTTAATTATTATCTTTATGTGTGAAACTAATCTAAATCGAAGTTAGAAAGTTATTATTCCTAAGATCAGTGGGTCTATTCTATACTTATCGAACACTAAATTGATAAATAGTATCAAACTTAGGGTAGGTTTGTATCAAAATATTAGCACTTATTGTAACAATTACACGAAGCCGGTTTTTATTGTTGCAATAAGTGCGATATTTTAACAGCAGCAAGATAGGTGCTGTTAAAATATAGCACTTATTGCAACAATAAAAACCGGCTTCGTGTAATTGTTACAATAAGTGCTAATATTTTGATACAAACCTACCCTAAGTTTGATAATATTTTTCACTTTATCACTTTAGCGGTCGATAAGCATAGAATAGACCCACAGAAATATGTTCAAGTACTCAGTTTTCACTACGGAATTATAAATAATCAATTATCGTAGGTAGCTAGTAAAAGACAAGTATCAAAATTACGTTATTAAAATGTATTGAATTCAAGAAATAAATAATAATTTCTTTTATTTTGTTAACTGTCAATTCATGGTGGAACTGCATTGTGTTGTTGTTTTCATTTAATAAAACGCAATTTTTTTGTAGTACTTATTCCACTTTTAATCAATAAATTAGGACCGGTTTCGTTCGCATCAGAGAGACATTTTCAACAATTGAAAAATTTGTTCTTCAAAAAAATTGAAAATGTCCCTCTGAGATGGATGAAACCGGTCCTAATTTATTGATTAAAAGTAGAATAAGTACTACAAAAAATTGCGTTTTATTAAATTAAAACAACAATAAATAAATAATAATTACCATGAAGCAAGCGAATAATTTAAATTGACTGAAATTGCAAATTTTTAAAGTATGAAAGTTCTTTGTGAACTCCCAAAAAAAAATGTAAATAACACAAGCAAAATGTGATTATTAATAATTGATAACTGTGTTTTATCAAGCTTCATATTAAAATATTGTCTTATGATGACTTTTGTTACAGATCCCATATGAAATGTCGTGTGTTAAATACCTGTTTAAGACAATTATCAAATTAATTAATTTTTAATAAGATAAATTCGCGAAATTCTTATATTTTAAAATAATTATAGCAGATTGGTCAATCTATGCTATAACATTAAGTCTGTATCTTTCAATCTGAATCAAACAAACGAAATGGGACCGTTTGGTTTGGGACCGTTTGGTAAATGTCCACGGAAACGCTTTTCTGACAACTAATTAGTGTTGCCAGTGCTTAAAATTAATTCAATCATTTATTTACATAAAACGGCAACTCCTACGTCACAACACCAAACAAAAACAAACTTTGAAACTTCAGCCGGCAGTCTTCCGACGACGATTCAAAAAATAATGGGATACATTGAAATAAATCCATTGTATTGAAAACCAAAAATGCAAAGTACTAAATCTAAAATATTAATATTAGCATATCACGATGATCTTACACATGCCGGAGAATGCTGTTTTTAGGCATGTCAATTTTCCTTAATCATACAAAATATTATATTAAAAGTCAAATGTCGAGAAAATAACAAACGAAATATTTGTAGAAAATCTTAGATCGATATCGTTTTCAGGTTATATATACTTTTTAATGATTTCCCGTTTGACAGATAGTCTTAGTCTATGAACCGTTCGAATTGGTTTGAAGTTTCATGTCAAACCATTTCTGATGGTCCGAGAACGGTTTGATTTTCAATGATACACTGAACCAAACTTCAAATCTCAAACCATTTCCGGTCTCATACAATTTGTATGTATATTGTCTATGGTTTAATTTGATTTGTTTCGTACAGGTTGAAAGAAACGAACCTATCATTATAATAGTGTTCACGTGATAAACGTAACAATAATCAATCAATATTGTAGGAAAATACTAGTTATAGTATACCTAATACTAAATATAGTTTGCATAATATATATTCGTGAGAAAGCATAGTAAGGCCATCCTCCCACGGCGCAACTGAAGTCCGACGGTACTGAAACTAAAATTCCAGCCAGTATCTAGCTAATGTATTTCAATGGCGGCTCGCTGACGGCGAGACTGGAATCTCTCAGCTTCAAAACGGTCGCGAAGAGACGCGACATGCTAGTCGCGCGGTCTCTGAAGTTTCCAGTCACCGTAAAACAGTGGTACCAACATCATTAGATTTCGGTGAAAAATCATATTTTCTTACCAAAATTGATTAAATATGAATCGGAAAATTAAAATAACCTTATGTAAACGCTGCAGCGCGCGTGTTGTCAGTTTTTGTACAACACAGCTGATAGTCCAGTTTGACAGTTTGAGGTTTTTTTTTTTTTTTTAGAATTATTAATAACCATATCCTTGCTTTTTCGTACAAGGTGGTTTGTTAGTAATTTTGAACAATCACAAACACCCAGGCTTTGAGAAAAACACATAAATGCTTTTGTCATGACCGGGAATCGAACCCAGAACTCTCGGGTGGAAGGCCAGCGCCTTACCCACTGCACCACGAGAGCCGCCGACAGTTTGAGGTTATGTGATTATTATTTCAACTGGGTTTCAGTAGCGCCGTGTGCGAAGCATCACATTGGTCAGTTTATGAGTTCGTTCACAAACCAGTTTCATCAGATTTCAGTTGCGCCGTGGGAGGATGGCCTAAATGTAGATTATGTCTTTTATAAAATTTTGGTACAGTTCGGTTATGAGGAATACAACGGAAAACACATTTTGAAAATACCCGATATACTGGATTATTTGTTAGTTTGGGTTAGTTTAGGTTAGGTTAGGTTAGGTTAGGTTAGGTTAGGTTAGGTTGTTGGGTTAGGTTTTCCGCTGTATTCCTGATAACCGAACTGTACCAAAATTTCAATTTCATGTTTTGAAAGTTAAATTGTGAAGTAAGTAAGATGAGTTCATTTGAGATTATTGTGTTCGCCAAATGTTAAATTTGATGACGGTGACGAAACAAAAATACCAATTGGAAAACACCAACTGAAGGATGTCTCTCAATTCGAAATGAAAAAACTGAATCTTATTATTAATGTAACAAAAACAAATATTATGCCTAAGCAAATGTGGCATCATCATCAATAATAATTATGAAATTAAATTTAACCAAGAAAAAATATTATTATCGAAATGATTATTATCAAACAATTATTATGGAATCAATTATTATGAAATCAAATAATTTACAAAATCAAGGTAAACAAGAAGTAACAAAAATGTCAATTTAAGAAGAAGCGATGTCATTTAAAATATAAGATGACAATCAATAATTTACATCAAATGCAATCAACTCAAATCAAATCAACATAAGTTATCAACGGATGATGTTTTATATATACCAAGTTCTCAAAACATAAACATTTCAAAGAAGAGGACATTATATTACCATTACGGAGACGAACTTATTTCCAATGTAATCGAGGCCACAACTTATGGATTATTGAATCAAGGTCAACGCAGTTCTTCAATTCAAAACTGACGTCACATTTTTACGATGTCTTGAAGAAAGAAACAAACTACTCCACGATTATTCGACGCCTGTAAAGCAACCGACTTCGAGTCTGCTACTTTACTCTAACATTGTGGTTGTTATGGAATAATATTACTTATATTAATTAATCTTGTAATTTCGATTGCCACCAAAATGATGCTTGTGCAAACATTAGTGTTCTCGATATTTTTATACGGAGTCGAGTCGTGGACCCTGAAGGCAAGAGAACGGAAAGCGATTGATGCCTTTGAGATGTGGTGTTGGCGCCGAATGCTTCGCATTTCTTGGACGGAGCACAGGACGAACCAGTCAATCATCCAGAGACTGAAGATAAAGGAACGGCTCTCAACGATATGTCTGAGAAGAATTCTGCAGTTTTTTGGACATATTGTCAGGCGCGGACCGGACAGCCTGGAGAGACTGGTAGTTTTGGGTAGCCTCCAGGGAAGGCGAAGCAGAGGAAGAGCGTCTGCGCGATGGAGCGACCAAGTGAAAGAGCTGACTGGGGGCACCATCCATTCTGCCCTGAGAGAAGCGGAAGATCGAGAAGGATGGCGAAATTTAAATGTGGTCACGATCCTCAGCCATGAGTGCACGAACAAGAAGAGAATTTATAAAATTATTAATAAAGGCTGCGTCAAATAATTTTGTTAGCCAGTAAGGGCAGTAACATAAAGTATCTTAAATTATGAAACATGTTGTGATTGAGCTCTTTGTTCGTGGCTTGATATCCGGGAGGCGAAGGCTGAACTGTCTGTCCGCCGGAGATCCCGTGATTATTGTCGATATCTTTAAAATGCCGTATCGTTAATTAGACATTTAATCAATAAACTCCCGATGTCAATTGTGTTAAAATAACTTTTAATAAATTGAAACAGTTTAAAACGATATTGTTGAGAGTTCATTATTGCCGCGGCGCGTTGCGTTGGCGTGTTGGGCTAAGGCTTCCCAATGAAGCAGTTCTCTATCATGATTTTGTTATCAATAGCAGTCTGGTTAATCCGTGCTATAACACATTACAAATTATTTATTTAAAAATGACATATTAGTCTAATTTGCCTGCAAGCCTATGTTATAACTGGTGATATAAAGTCACCCGACGACATAACGTAATTGTGACGTAAGCCAATACACGCTCGAGGCAAGCTGCCCAACACACACTGCTCACCATAGATATTATTATGCTCAAACACCTATTTGTGTATGGGGACAATGAATAACGCCAGTATTTGACTAGCGTTATTTTCTCGAATGCTATTATCACTCCGGTAGTACGTCACAATGATGTCATATGACGTCATGTCGACCGGCACTCGCAAGTTATAACATAAGGCCCCTGGTAACCTAGCGCATGCAAACGTCGAAAGTATTCTACTGCGCAGCATTTAATACGTAAACAATTTTGCCATGCGCTAAACAGCCGATACTAATGGGCCATGGCTATATTATAAAGCTAGCTAGTAATATTCCATGGGTGCGGGTCTAGGAAGATTTGGCGCCGGGACAACTGGACGCCACGCAATTTGAAAATAAATAAACGTTAGGTACTTATACGTACTTAAAAAAATATATTTAATATTATTATTTATATTTAAATTATTAAATTATGATTTGTGACGCTAAAAAACAAACGTGGCCATCTCCATCACAAGTGAAACTGAGTAAATCAACTTTTTTGTTTTTGTGGTTAATTTGAACCCGTAAGTTAATAATTTCCTAATTTATGATTATATTTTATTTAAAAGATACGATTTAAACAATGCTCAATAATCGCGAATCTTTAACAAACAAGATATTTACGATTTTATGTTGGAGATGACTATGTTTGTTTTGTATCATCTGGATTTGACCAGGTTTGAAATAAATACTATTGGAGATGGACAGTTTTGTTTTGTATTCGATTGGTTTGTTTTGTATTCTAACAAACAGGGTTGTGTTAAAATGGGTACCGGACGAAATCCCGAATGCTGAAATCCCGAATGCCGACATCCCGAAAGCCGAAATCCCGAAAGCCAAAATCCCGAAAGGCCGAAATCCCGAAAAATAAAAAAATATAAACAGTATTAATTTTCAATCAGCGGTTCCCCAATAGGCGGCGCTTTTTCTTGGGTGTGTAATTTAACAAGATAATTAAATCAGTTATATAAAAACTGTTATTAATTATGGAATGAAGCAACAAAATAATTTTCAACCAGCGGCACCCCAAAAGGCGGCGCTTTTTCTCGATTGTATAATTAATTTATCTAGATAATTAAAATAGTAGTATTAAAAACTATTATTAATTATGGAATGAAGCAAAAAAATAATTTTCAATCAGAGGTACCCCAATAGGCGGCGCTTTTTCTTGAATGTGTAATTTAACAAGATAATTAAAATAGTTATAATAAAAAACTATTCATAATTATGGAATCAAGCAACAAAATAATTTTCAACCAGCGGCACCCAAAAAGGCGGCGCTTTTTCTCGATTGTATAATTTATCTAGATAATTAAAATAGTAGTATTAAAAACTATTATTAATTATGGAATGAAGCAAGAAAATAATTTTCAACCAGCGGTACCCCAATAGGTGGCGATTTTTCTTGAATGTGTAATTTAACAAGATAATTAAAATAGTTATAAAAAAAACTATTCATAATTATGGAATCAAGCAACAAAATAATTTTCAACCAGCGGCACCCCAAAAGGGGACGCTTTTTCTCGATTGTATAATTTAACAAGATAATTAAATTAGTTATATAAAAACTATTATTAATTATGAAATAATGCAAAAAAATTATTTTCAACCAGCGGTACCCCAATAGGCGGCTCTTTTTCTAGAGTGTGTAATTAAACAAGATAATTATTTTCTTACTATTCCATAATTAATAATAGTTCTTATATAACTATTTTAATTATCTTGTTAAATTACACAATCGAGGAAAAGCGCCGCCTATTGGGGTGCCGCTGGTTGAAAATTATTTTGTTGCTTCATTTCATAATTAATAACAGTTTTTATATAAATATTTTAATTATCTTGTTAAATTACTTACTCAAGAAAAAGCGCCGCCTATTGGGGTACCGCTGGTTGAAAATTATTTTCTTGCTTCATTTTATAATTAATAATAGTTTTTATATAACTATTTTAATTATCTTGTTAAATTATACAATCGAGGAAAAGCGCCGCCTATTGGGGTGCCGCTGGTTGAAAATTATTTTGTTGCTTCATTCCATAATTAATAATAGTTTTCATATAACCATTTTAATTATCTTGTTAAATTACTTACTCAAGAAAAAGCGCCGCCTATTGGGGTACCGCTGGTTGAAAATTATTTTCTTGCTTCATTTTATAATTAATAATAGTTTTTATATAACTATTTTAATTATCTTGTTAAATTATACAATCGAGGAAAAGCGCCGCCTATTGGGGTGCCGCTGGTTGAAAATTATTTTGTTGCTTCATTCCATAATTAATAATAGTTTTCATATAACCATTTTAATTATCTTGTTAAATTACTTACTCAAGAAAAAGCGCCGCCTATTGGGGTACCGCTGGTTGAAAATTATTTTCTTGCTTCATTTTATAAATAATAATAGTTTTTATATAACTATTTTAATTATCTTGTTAAATTATACAATCGAGGAAAAGCGCCGCCTATTGGGGTGCCGCTGGTTGAAAATTATTTTGTTGCTTCATTCCATAATTAATAATAGTTTTCATATAACTATTTTAATTATCTTGTTAAATTACTTACTCAAGAAAAAGCGCCGCCTATTGGGGTACCGCTGGTTGAAAATTATTTTCTTGCTTCATTTCATAATTAATAATAGTTTTTATATAACTATTCTAATTATCTTGTTAAATTACACACTCTAGAAAAAGCGCCGCCTATTGGGGTGCCGCTGGTTAAAAATATTACTGTTTATATTTTTTTATTTTTCGGGATTTCGGCCTTCGGGATTTCGTCCGGCACCCGAAAAAAACAACAATATAAATGTATAACTTATTTCATATTTACAACTAACACTTGATTTAATTTGAAAATTATAATTGGGTTTATGAATTTATTTTGAGTTTTATGATATTAGAATTAAATAGGTAACTAAGCAAACATAACAATATTTTTGAATAAAAATATATAAAAAAATATAGATGACTGAACCAGTTTACACGATATTATGCAGCTTTAAAACTGAACTTAAAATTATAAACAGCCAAGGCACAGCCCTGAAGTTCTAAGATGCTAACTGTCGTAAAACGTATGAAAATCAAAATTCACTTACCGTTTTTCAGTCTTCTTTGAACGTTTAATGGTATAATTTGATCTGGTAAACTTTCGTGCATTATCTGGAGACACTATTTCAAACTTTATTTGGATTATTTTCCATTCTTTGACAATTATTTCGCTTAAAAACTTGAAGAGCACATCTTATATACAGAGAAAACTTTTTGCTGATGGGAGCCATATTGATAAAATGCCACGACATGATTGGCCATTCTGAAAAAGTGCTACGTCGTGATTGGCTAAGACGAATGTGACCACGTTTGATATAAAAAGTCAATGGAGATGACTAAGTTTGAAAAAAATCACAACTTTTATTTTGATTTTTTAAGCAGAAAATAAAGAGATAGACATGTCTGAAGTGAATATTATTATATAAAACAACACAAGCAGTCATACCAACCAAAAATCTCAAAAAAGTCAGTGACTGGAGATGGCCACGTTTGTTTTTTAACGTCACATTTAATAGTTGGTGAGAATTTAAATATGCACACGTAAATAATAATGTAATCGTTCCAGCGAAAAAAGAGTTTTTTATTTTTATATAAAGCCTTAGGCATGGTAATTGTTAAGAATGAAATGAATTAAAACTACTAAGTGGTAGATAGAAACGGATTAAAATTCATCGTCTATGTTCTGTTTACGTGTACGACAGTGCGGCGTCCAATTGTCCTGGCGTCCAGTTGTCCCATTCCCATGGGTGCTTAGGGGATTTGTTTTGGCGCGGTTGACTCACGGTGCGTTTTCTGCTCGAGTATTTTTTGGTGGAAACAGTTGACAATCAGCAAAGAGTATATCTGGACCGCTGGAAAAAAAAACAAATATCATTTTTTTTTAAATTCTATTTATTAAGGAAAACAAACAGTCAAATTGATTATAAAAATAGATTAGGGAGATGCAAATACAATAGATACAAATTCACATAGGGGGAGCATTTTATTTTGTTTTGTTCACTTTTCTATATCTATTTCACTAAGGGTAGAGGTAGGCTGTTAAGATCCGACATAAATAGTGCACATTAAGCTTTGTCAGTCATTCGTATTTGTTTTTAATGAACTAAGACTACAATTTACAGATGGTGTTGGTTAGTTTTTAAAAAAATCAAATAAACCTTGCCTAAACCAAACCATAATGGTTTTGGTATGTTATGCGCGATTCGACAAAATAGTGTAGGTACACCTTTTCATTCATACTTATTTGTTTTCGTTGAATTAATAATAGGTACATATTACACATCTTGTTGGTTAGTTTTTTTAAATTCAACAAGCCCTACCTAAACCAAACCATAGTAGATACAAAATATTATTATATCTATAAAATATTCAACATTGTGTATAGTTTAATGGCATAATTTTAGATATTTATAGGTAGATGAGAATTTCTGACTATATTATCTATTATGGCTTGGTTTTCGAGGTGTTTAAAGGGGAGAGGCATGTCAGCAGAGAGCCATGCGGAAAAATACGAGGCTTGCAATTTGAGATATTTTTTTTTGATAATTTACAATTTCAACTGTATTAATTTATAAATATGTATCTGAAAACATTAAAAAGATTTTTTTTTTTAATTCAAAGATAAACTTACAATTGTAAAAGAATGTAATCTAATGTGAATTCGTTGCAGGGTCATATCTTATTACATTATATATTATGGTCATAATAACATGAATTATTAAAATTTAGTTTATTAAGTTTTCAATTTTTGACCGTTTAGATTTTTGACTAATTCATCGTTTTAATATTTTATATATTTATTAAAAAAAATAGTTTTTTATAAAAATATAAATGTGTATAACTAGAAATCCTTTTTCAATGAAAATAAATACTTATGACTGACAAAGTGTATTGTGGACTATTTTTAATTACAAATTAATTACCACATTTAAATAACATGCTAATAGTATTTAATGGCCATATTATGGTTACGCGCCCGGAGCGTCTTTAGCGCTGTGAGAATTAACAGCCTACCTCCACCCTTCGCTACTGCTATTTCACTATTCATAATTTATTTTTCAAATCAAGCGCCTCAACTACGTAAGTATTTTTACTCCACAAAACCAGGGCGGATTAAACCATTTGGGGGCTATATTCTTGCAGTACCATTAGAAAAAACAAAAATTATCCTTTCCTAAATTCATTTTTTTTTAAATGGACACATTCAGTACCTATATTCAAGAGTGGGTACTAATTATTTTTTTAATGTTCCCATTAATCCTCGTCAAGTTTACCCGTAAAATACCATAATAACATAGTTATACGAAATTGACAACGAGCATATAATTTCGGTACTACCGACAACTACTACATGACGAAGGGGAGAAATTATATTTAAAATGGGTTTTTCATGGTGTGTAATTAGGTACAATAAAAATCGAAAAGAACATTTTTTATAACATTTTATGTACCTACTGTGAACATGTTATATTTTACATTGTACATCTCAAATTATTCAACAAATAAAATATTTTAAAAATAACGAGTTACCTATTTTATTTTACCACAGTCAAATCACTAGTGCTACATATGCTACATACCCAACTTTTTTGATTTTATTTAATATCTTCTGTTCTCTAAGGAAATTTACCACCATAAACAATCGAAATGTTGCACTTAAAATATTATATTATCCTGAGGTTGATATATTTTTCGACTGATAATAATTATGAGAAACAAATGTGGGGGTAAGAGCGTCTACTCGCCTTGTTTCCTTAAAACGTTTTTATTATGTACAATCATGCAACATCTACATTTAATGAATATGGTAGTCGAAAAAGAGATTATTGGTGAACAGTCAACAAAAATTTCGAAGAAATATTACAATCGGTTAAAGTTCAACATCAGCTTAAAGTTCATCTAGTCAATTTATATGCCGCACTTACCCTAACTCACCTTATAGATTTAATTGATCCTTTTCTTTTCTCCAATAATTGCAGAATAGAATTATTCTAACTAATTAGGGATTGCAATACCGGTATTCCATTATATTTTGATACCGAAATACCGGTTTTAAAAATCGGATAATACCGATATATTAAATATTGAAAGTGTAAAAATAATGTATAAATTATTACAAAAGATTTAACATGACTCTATTTTTATTGGGTTAAGCGATGTCTGGTTTACTTCCGTTGCGCTTCAATGACTTTGGAGATCAGCAATGGCACGCGGTATAAAATAAAAATATTTTAAAAAGCTTTTTTAGATATTTATTGATAGATACTTTTGTTTTATTTCCATACATTTCACGAATACCGGTATTCAATAGGTAATATCGAAATACCGGTATTAGTATTTTCATTCGGTATTGCAATCCCTATAAACTAATCTATAATATAATCACATACAAACTGTGTATTTTTTTACGATACATTATGATTTCTTTTAAGGGCGGACATGCTCAGCGTAGGTCAAAATAGAGTTTTTATTGCATTTTCAAACCATGATCCTGGACATTCCTCAAACTTTGTAGATAATCTATTTACTTACATAATTTTGAAGCCTCGTTATCCTTTATATTTATTTTAAACATTTGATGACTGCAAAAAGTATTTGTATTACATAAAATAGTGTTCTTTTAAACTTCTCGCTCTAATGTTTTAGAATTTAGTCATATTTCTGTACATGAATGTGCAGCGGTGTTAAGATTTTTTAAATTTATTAATTTTTAAACGCATTTATAAAACCATTAGTGTAATTTATGACGAGATTATTTTTGTAAAATATTTACGATAAAAAATTATATTGATAATCTCTGTGATCCCAAATTTGACAAGAATTAGGCATTTTATTATTCAAAAAATGGGCAAGATTAACACGTTTGAAGATAATTATAAAGATAGTTATTATAAGCTATGTCTTTGACCATTCAAGTGTGATAAACATTCTACGAATAATGATTGCTTTATAATAATTATTGACCTAAGAATAAGGTAGTGTTTTTTTGTCTACTTTTGTTTCTTTTGATTATCTACAACGTTTAAGGAATGTCCAGGATCATGGTTTGAAAATGCAATAAAAGTTCCATTTTGACCTACACTGAGCATGTCCCCCCTTAACGATGTTTTAGAAGTTTTTTGTAATATTGAATACTTTTGTTGATCGTCTCTTTTTTTAATGGTACTACATAATATAATTATCTCTATTACTGTATTCGATAATGAAAGTTTTGATAAAAGATAAAACTTTTATTCAACAGCCATAATTAACCCTTAAATGCGTCATTTTCTACTTTTTAATAAAAATACATATACAACACATAAGCGTGATTGCAGGAAAAATAATTAAAAAAATATTTCATAGTTATATCTTTAGTTTTTCATCCAAAAACACTTTAAACTATAAAAATACTGTAAATAATACTACTAAAATACTATTATCATAAATAATCAATCAATCCATATTTTAGACTCCACAAATATTTTTTTCCGATCAAAATCTAATATTTTTGTGGTTTACACCGAATTTGAATAAGTACAGCCGTTACAAACTGAAACTAAAGTTTGTACTTTTCGTAGTATGGTATGCATTTGTTTCTACAGAAATATACTTAATACGTCCATTATTCGCAATAAACCGATGCGATAGGCAGCATTTTTAAAATATAGTTGTGAAGTATTCTTTTTGCTATTTTGGTTTTTTGCTATTTTTTAATAGGTGTTGAATTCGGGGGCCCGCTATCAGTGCTACTGGTGAATTCGCCCCCCAGTATGGTTAAAGCGAACAAATGATATTGTAAATAATAATTGGAATACAGCATATACTTACATACATCGATGATGAAAAGAGGATAGTAGTATTGTAAGCTGAACTTATCGTTTACGCGAATTTCTTCCATCATAAAAGTCAACCCACGGGCAAAAATTAGAACAATAAACACTGACATCAGTTTCATCCAGATTTGTAGAGTCGCAGCATGTCTCTGGAACAATACAATATGTATATGTAAGTATATTATTGTCAGACAAGACTCTTAAGACATCTCGAAACACTGCTAAGCCCCATAGAGCCCTGACTTGTAACTTGTAAGCAAAGTTGTAATATTTAAAACATTTTTTCAATTCCTATTTAATATCAACGCCCGCGGTGGCCGCGCGGCTTTGGGTCTGACAAGTACACATCTTGTTTTTCAATTTGTGTATGAGTCAGAGTATGGACCTAATAGGTTGAGCAAGTGGTTGATATCCATTTTTCGTAAAAAACAAAATCTGTTAATACAAGCCTTTACTCTGTGAAGGCCCATAATAATATATGATCCTTTAGGATCGGACATGGTCAAATATGGTAAAATAGTAGGTATACAAGGGCACTATAAACGATTCACGGGTGTATGGAAATTGTTTGCTGAGTTGATAGAAAAAAATACCACTACAATTGTTAGACCTAATGATATAATGCCAATGGTGCCACTGAGGGTATACTGATATACCCTTGATTTAAAATGATATAAGTACATTGCCATTAATGATGGATAGAATATTAAAATAGCCTCAAATGCGTATTCGTAAGAAAAGGTTATTAGGAATCCCATACAGCGTATGGTGAATTTAAAAATGAATAAAAATTACAATTATCAACATTTAGTGGCGAAGGGTGGAGGTAGGCTGTTAAGATCCACCATAAATAGTGCACACTTAATTTTCTCAGTCATACGTATTTGTTTTCATTGAAATAAGCAGGTAACTCAGAAATAATGGAAACTGTAATACATAACGGGTAAGGCGATAGCAGGTAACCGACTCGAGTAAGGAAGAATCCATGTTAAAGTTACACACGTGTCAAGAATACGTTTTACGCCGAATACTGAAAACTGCTCTCAGTTTATGCATTTACGCTCATTTAAAGTTGGTGTATTACACACACTATTGCACGTGGATAATGCGTGCTTCATTTTTGTAGGACAAAGCCTGCTTCAACATGCGGCATATTGAATATAGCCTATCGGTATTTTATTCAGCGCTCGAAATGGAAAAATTTACGAACCGGAGCGCTCGACAGTTTTCTGAAGATTTTTACATAGTAAAGTTATCAAAGTACCTATATGTGTTTTTTTCATAAGAATAAGTGTGTTAGATTTTCTATTATATGGCCGATCCAGCTCAGACGGTCAAATTATTTATTCCACGAGACGGAGCGATAATTTTACCGATTTCACGAACAGGAACGGCGCTCCGGTGCGTTCCGGTCCATTTCGAGCCCTGATTTTATTTATTATCTGTTCTATAGAAATAAGCCTATATTTTACAGATGGTGTTGGTTAGTTTTTAAAATTCAATTAAATCCTGCGAAAACCAAGCCATGATAGATAATAGTCAAAAAATACTCGTCCATCCAAAATTATACAATTAAATCATACATAACTTTGGATATTTTATAGATAAAATAATAATATGTATCTATTATATTTTGGTTCAGGCATTGTTTAATCAATTTAAAAAAAAAATGAACAATATAAATATATTTTTAATCCAATGAAAATAAATAAGTACCTATGAATAAAAAAGTGTGCACAGTTTTGTCGTATCGCCCAAATTATACCAAAACTATTGTTGTATGGTTTAGGCAAGGTTTTATAATTGATTTTTAAAAACTAACCAACATCATCAGCTGTAAATTGTTGTCATATACTAAGTTCAATAAAAACAAATACGTATGACTAACAAAGTTTAGTGTGCAATATTTATGGTGGATCTTAACAGCCTACCTCCACTCTTCGCTACTGATGTCTAGACTCTAAGCCTACAGAAAGGCACGTATTTTCAAAATATTTTTCATCATCATACACACCTTATGGGCCGCCATCATAAGCAGCAATGCCATGAACTTTCTTACTAATTCGAGCGTAAACGATATTATGAACATCAAGACATTATAGATGAACGGATGTTGAGAAAGTGGTCTACTGGCCAGATACAAAGTACACAGGGTAGCAATAGATGCGATTATCTGAAAATAAAAATAACAATTAGGTCCAAAATGTAAAAGATGTGAGTTCGAGTACCACTTGGTCCAGCTTTTTTTAGATGATTTTTTTCGAATAGGTATGTGTTTGAAGTTTTTCAAAATGTTGTATTGTCTATATTAATCATAAATAAAAAATAATAACATACTCGTACACAATTTGAAAACAAATCAGAGAAAAAAACCTCTAGAAAACGTCCAACAGGTTACGAACCCGCCCTCACTGGATTGTGCTCTATCAACTACTAAGCTACGTGCGTGTCATATAATTGCAACGAAATTAATTAGTTGTTTTTTATACAATTATATCTGAAACGCTTCACAAATCACGTGTCTTCAAATTATATGTTTAATAAAGAAAATATTACATTCTAAAATCTTGTGTATTATTTATTTACTATATAAGGTAGAGTTAAGGGTGTTCGTTGTCAGTGTGTGTGTGCCTTTGGTGAGTGTACACGACGCCTGAAGATGCCGAAAGGCGAAACCCGGGTTGCGAAAAACGATTTAAATAGAATAGTACAGAGCTTGAATCCATGAGAATAAAAATTAGTTTATTTAATAGCTATTAAGTCAATTCCATTTCCAAAACAAGTTATAGGTAAGAGTTACGTTAATATATAAAAAAAACTGCAATGTATTTAATTTTAATAATAACTTTCATTTAAAATTATCAATACGCATCGAATATTATTAAAATATCTTTAAATATTTTTTTTTGTGATTTTACCGAGGCTTTGACTGCGAATCGCTGTCATATCGCCTCTTCTCTTCTAGAAGGGGATCCGTCGATCAGGTCCTCACTCCTATTATGTCAAATAACTTTACAATTTTGCCTAGCTCTTCCGTCTTACCCACCGCCAGGACACCCTTCAATTCGTCGACATTCTCATAGATATCCGCAATTCGCAGCTGTACTCTGTGAAATTCATATTTAGGGCATTGTAGTGCTATATGTACAATGTCCTCTAAAACATGACATTCATCGCAGATTTGCGATTCGCTTCTTCCCATGAGGACATCAAATCTTTTGCCCATTGTGTGCCCTGTTCTTAGCCTCAGTATTAACTTAGGCTCATTCCTCGTCAAAGGAGACTCTACAAACCAGGGCACCTCTCGTGGTGATGGTAGAATAGACTTACTCCATTTCCCCTTTTCTAATGATGCCTAATTATTAATTAAAAAATAAACATGTGCGTTTTTTTGATGTCCGATTTTATGAGTAGGTACCTAAAACGGAGTTTGAAATATTCTTTAGAATGTGAAAGAATTATTTTTGTAAAATTCATGGTTTTAACATATTTTTTTGTATCGCAAAACCTGCTTTTTAATAAATTTTATTGATAACTTTCATTATTTACTTATCTGAATATATGATAAAGTTTTTTTTAAATTCAATAATATGCATTAATTTAAAAAATATATATATTAAATGTATATTCGTTGAATGAATTTATCTTTTTATGTAATGCTTACTATTATTATTTCGATTTCGGCTTGTGTCTTCCGATAGGTCCAAAAAAATCGATAAGGCGAATCGTCTACCAACCAGAGGCATCGAGTGGAAAAATGCGAAGATTGAAATTTGAGACATTTTTTTGATAATTTACAATTTCAACTATATTACTTAATAATTATTAATATACCTATGTCTGAAAACATTTAAAAGAAAAAGATTTTTTTATTTTAAGTCAAATATAAACTTGAAATTTTAAAAAAATGTTATAAAATCTGATTTTTTTTAAAGGATTACATATTATTTTTTGGTCATATTTATAATTAAAATTTAGTTTATTAAGTTTTCTATGATGTCATGAAGAGATTTTTGACTATTATATTAAATTTATTTAAAAAAACATCGATTTTTATAAAAATATAAATGTGTATAACTTGAAATCCTTTTTATTTATATCAAATCTTATATTATCTTAGGTAGAGGATTTGTCTTAAACAAAAGTGTGGAATTTGGGAAATTTAGACTTAATACATAGACAATGTTCCAAAATTTTTTAATGGCTGTTCACAACAGTAAGAAACCTCGATAGTATATGCGAGGTATCCGTAATGGCATCTAGAAAAATATACTGCTTTTTGTTGTTGCTTGGAACCAATGAAAGATATTAATATTTAATAACCTAATAAAACCCAAAAATCTTTATCATTGTCATCACCAGCCTAAATAAATCCACTGCTGGATGAAAGTCTCCTTATGCTTATTCAACTATATTCAGTCCTACTAATAATTGATATATAAAAAATGTGATATTGCTAGACTAGGTAAATGAAGATATTCTTACCATCTCAATATGACCAATCATATATGTCGCCAACTGGAGGGAACAACATCGATAGCTTATCTTCGTCAGCAACATCTTGGATGATGGAAGCTCTTCCTCAGTCGATATCAACAACAGCTATTACTCTGAAAAGAAAAAAAATAGTATTACAAATTGTAATTATTATTAAATCATTATTGATTCCTTAGCTTCTTCCATTTATATCAGTTGTTAGAATAACTAACTATGTATTTGGTGTAGTGGTGGTTCATTAAGTATACGAAGTTCCCAATATTCATAAGAACTTTATCACAACTTTCATAACAAAAACAAATGCAATCGCAAAAATCGTTTAATGCAATGGGATTTTACCCAGAGCAGGAGCGGAGCCGGAGCACTGAAAATGTGTAGTGCTCCACTGCTCCGGATGTTTTTTTATTATTAAATTTTCGTCCTAAAATCCAATGAAAATAGTAAATTTTGACACTTTGCAACACTGGAATTATTTGAAAATGACGATTATTTTGAAACTACTTATTTTTTTTACTGTTTTAACATTTTTATGTGTACATATAATACTTATTAAACTACTACTACAAATACTTTTTATCCGGAGCGGACCCTGGAGCGAAGCTGGAGCAAGTATTAGGTCACGGAGCGGAGCTGGAGCGGAATAACTCAAAAAAAGGTCCGCTCCAACGCTCTGGTTTAAAGTTACCCAGGTTGACTGTAACTAAATAAATAAATACATACATACATACCAGTGGCGAAGGATGGATGTAGGCTGTTAAGATCCGATATAAATAATCCACAATAAACTTTGTAAGTCAAACGTATTTTTTTTCGTTGAAATGAGAATACAATTTACAGATCGTGTTGGTTGGTTTTATTAATTCAATTAAACACTGCGAAAACCAAGCCATAATAGTTGATAGTCATAATTATAAAGCAAACATTATTCATAGAATGTTTATCACATTTGAATGGTCAAAGACAAAGCTTATAATCAGTATTTTTAAAAGTATCTTTAAATGTGTAAATCTTGCCCATTTTTTGAATAATAAAATGCCTAATTCTTGTCATATTTGGGATCACAGAGATTATCAATATAATTTGTTATTGTACATATTTCACTATAATAATGTCGATATTTTACTAATGGTTTTATAAATGCTTTTAAAAATTAATAAATATAAAAAATCTTAACACCACTTCACATGGACGTACTGAAATATGACTACATTATTCTAAAACATTAGAGCGAGAGGTTTAAAAGAATACTTACTATTTTATGTAATAAAAATACTTTATGCAGTCATCAAATGTTTAAAATAAATATAAAGGATAATAAGGCTTCAAAATTATGTAAACAGATTATCTACAACGTTTAAGGAATGTCCAGGATCATGCTTTGAAATTAGCATAAATGCTCCATTTTGACGTACGCTGAGCATGTGGGCCGTTAATCCAATGAAAACAAATAAGTATGAATGAAAACGTGTGCATTATTTTGTCGAATAGCCCATACCAATATGCCTTTAATTATTGGTTTTTAAAAACTAACCAACCGCATCTGTAAATAATTGTAGTCTTAGTTCAATAAAAACAAATACGAATGACCGACCATTTAATGTGCACTATTTAACAGCCCATCTCCACCCTTCGACACTGATATATATATTATATACATACATACATAAATAAATAAATATGAAAGATCTTCAAGGTAATGAGCTTTATTTTCGTCTCATGAGCTTTCGACAAATCAATCCTATTACGACGCTGTCTGTTGATAACGCTTCCGTCACTACGGTGAGATTCACCATGGCAACGGGATGAGGGAGTGGGTAGCAGAATAAATAGAGGCCAGCAGAACACAACAACAGTTCCTAGTAAGCAGCCCGGTGTTTCCATGACAACCTACTTATTAATATCGAGAGCTAATTTTGCAAACCGCACTATTAATAATTATTGCTTTACGCACTGGACTATGAGGGCCGAGAAGAGGTCCAGCAAGTGGCTAATATCCATTTCTCGTAAAAATAAAAAATCTGTTAATACGACCTCCACTCTGTGGAGGCCCACAAAATGATCTTCTTAGGATCGGACTAGTTTATACTAATATAATCCACATAAAAAAGATACACTGAGCTAAACCAAAACAGTAACTAACTAAAGATTATTATTTTAAAATTATTTTACCTTTTCCAGATGATAAAAGCGCACTTCAACGAGACAGTATAATTATTATTGATAAAATTAATATGCGTATCGCCAGTAATTTACAATCATTAACTTTATAAGTACTATATTAGTACATCAAATGGGCAACATATATTATATATATTATATATATTGGTAAGCGATATAATTATTATATCACATTAGTTGAAATCAAACTTCAAATTGACAAAATCACAACATGAATAGAGAGATGAATGCGCGAACTGAGCTTTCGAAAGTCTGACTAGAGTCGACAAAAATGTGCCCATAGATAAATTTCGTCCAAAGCTTCGATACTTCGGCATCGATAGTTTTATTCCGATACGAAGTATCGATACTTTTTATATCAGCATCGGATCATTTGATACGTTTCCTTTATTCGGAATATTAACGTCATGCCGTTTGGCGACAATTATACATAAGAATATCTCAAGAAATATTTTCATAATAACTCATCGATAGGTTAATTCCAATATAAAATACCAGTGTCAATACTTTTTTGATCAATATCGGATCATTGGATTGGAATATTTAAATGCCGATTGGCAATTATCATACGTTTGAATAGAATGTTCAATATTTTCTTTATTTTCAGTTTTTTCGACAGATATAAATAAACAAGAAACTTTTTTTTTTAAATAATATTTTTTGTTTATCATTCTCCAATAAATATAGTATGTATCAATGGAAAAGACTGGTAAGATCTGACATAAATTCTGCATACTAAACTCTGTCAGTCAAAGGTATTTGTTTGCATTGAACTAATACTAGGTCATCATCAGGGGCGCGACAACCCGGTGTGGGTCTTGGCCTCCTCCAACAGCTACCTCCACCTGTCCCTATCCAGTGTGGCCGCTTTCCAATCTGGTAACCCTAGAACACGGCAGTCATTGACAGCTCCATCCAACCAGCGAATCTTTGGCCTGCCTCTTCTTCTACGCCCGATTGGATTGCCGGCCATCACTCTCTTTGCCGGTTAATTGTCATTCATTGGCATATGACCTAACCATTGCAGTCTCCCAATCTTAATTGATTGAACTGCGCTGCAATCTTCGTATAGCCCTTAGAGCTCAGCATTATATCTTTTCCTCCAATTGGAACAAAACTAGGCACAGTATTAATAATAATAGGTACTATCGACCGAAGGTACTTGTTGAGACTTGAATTTAAATTCTAAAGGATTTAAGTTTTGTACTATTTATTCCATTTGAGTCGTTACAATACGTTACCATTTTTCCCAGAATTGACGATTTTACACCTCTTGAGTGTAGTATTTTTATTGTTCATAATTATTACTCATGATATATTATTATTAATGACGATTTATATACGCTTATCGAGTGTATTATTATGATAAGGTAGAAACAATTCAACCATTCTTGTTTGTTATGCCACTATTTTTTTATTATGATCCGTGACTTAATAGGTAAGTGATAAAGTTTTTACCTACCTACTTTATTGTATTAATTTTGTTATATAAGTTAGAGTTAATTCGGTCAGTGTGTATTTGCCTTTGAGTGCCTGAAGATGTCGAAAGGCGAAACCTGGATCACAAAAAAACAACTCAAATGGAATAGAACACAATTTAAATCCATTAGAATTTAATACTACAGTGTGTAGATAGTATTTGTTCGTTTTTAATAAAATTCAATAATTAAACCCTGCCTTATCCAAACCATAGTCAAAAACTATTCATTTATCTACAAAATATCTAAAATATTTAGATATTTTATAGACAGAAGATTTTTTTATCGATTTTAGTTTAGTAGGGAGGATCATCTGTAATTTGTATCTTAATTCAACTGAAAAAATAAGTATCACTGAAAAAGTGGGCACTATTTTTTTCGGATCGCCCACTATTATGGTTTGGGTTAAATTGAATTTAAAAAAATAACAAATAATTGTATTCTTAGTTTAACGAAAACAAATAATTATGACTGACAAAGTTTAATATGCACTATTTATGTTGAAACTTGACAGCCTACGTCCACCCCTCGCCACTGGTAAGTATATCGATCAATAAACACATCGTTTTGAAGTTAATAATTGAACAGTGTTATTTTTAGTTAATATAATATCAAATAATTCATCAAAACACCCATAGTGTGATTATTAATAAAAAAGATTTTTTCTTAAATGCATAACGAAATAAAAAATAATAATATTATGTTCCATGAAATGGGGTGAGATTAGGCCAGTGATACTTACAAAACTTCGTGCACGTCATAATGAACGCTTTGAGCATGATTTAAAAAAATTAACCTACACCATTTGTAATTATTGATGAAAAAAATCTAAAATTATAGATAGATAAATTATAGATTATAAAGTAGAAACTGTTTTTTTGTTTTAATATTTTTTGTTCGTCGTTCGTCAATAAATAAATACCTACATTGTTTTAAAGTTAATAATTTTACAGTTGTTTTTAGTTTGTAATGTCAAATTCATCCAACACCCACAGTTTGCTTATTAAACAATAGTTTTTTTTAATTACTTAATACAATATAACGAAATAAATGGTATAATCTCACCCCATTCCATGTAATCAGGTGAGATTTTAGACCAATAGGTATGGTACTTTTAAAACATCTTGCACGTGATTATTAATGTTTTACGCTTCATATAAATTTAGTACCTATTACAAAATATTAATATTATTATTATGATTCTTGAACATACATAACTTGAAAACACTTCAGATAATAATATATACCCACTAGAAAAAATCATATTTGAAAAAATACGATGCTCGACGGGCTTTGAACCTGTATAAACACTGGTATCGTGCCAACTGTGCTTTAACCAATTATGCTACGAGCTTCCTATCTTATTACGACCATTTAAACTAGTAGGTCATAGATGAAATGCTTATAAAATTGCGTTATTATTGACAATCGGTTTTTGTGTATTAAATTAAGGAATATTAATTACCTTAATTACTAACCGACGCCCGGCTCTCGCCAAATATTATAGTTATAACGTCTAGGTACTTGAACTTGCTAATAATTTTTAATAAACTATTTCTTTTATTCAACGAATAATTCACAAGGTTTTTAAGAATGTTACAGTCCATACATTGAACATACTTACATAACTTGAAAACACCACAGATATAATATACACATTAGAATAAACCAAATTTGAAAAAAATAATTATTCGTTGAATAAAAGAAATGGTTTAATAGTTAGGTACAGTTCGGTTATGAGGAATACAGCGGAAAACACATTTTGAAAATACCCGAAATACTGAATTATTATTTGTTAGTTTGGGTTAGTTTAGGTTAGGTTTGGTTGGGTTGGGTTAGGTTTTTTTTAAATTTGTTTATTGGGTTCCTTGTTTTTTCGTACAAGGGTTATTACTTAAGTATTAGATAGTTTTTTTTTTTTTTTTTGAATTATTAATAACCATGTCTTTGCTTTTTCGCACAAGGTGGTTGTTAGTAATTTGGAACAATCACAAACACCCAGGCTTTGAGAAAAACACAAATTATATTGTGTTGTCCTGACCGGGAATCGAACCCAGGAACTCTCGAGTGGAAGGGAAGCGCCTTACGCACTGCACCACGAGAGCCACCTAGTATTAGATAGTTCATATTTCATTTACATAATTTACAGTTAAGCACAATAACATGTTATAAAATATTTTAAAAAATTGGTTGGGTTAGGTTAGGTTAGGTTAGGTTAAGCCAATGGCATTATTAATGGACGACGCACTCAGTACAGTAGCTAGCAAGTAAATTCAAACGTAGCATTCGCACGTGCATAGGTAGACGTCACGCAATATCCATTATACGATATCACGCATCGGGAATTTATAGCAATATCACCTTTATTGTAATGACGTTAGAACAGTGTTTATAGTATTAATTTTCGTTTGAGCGAACCCGTTCGAACCGAACCATTCGGCAGACCCGACAAGAAGCATCGAGAATTTATAGCAATATCACCTTTATTGTAATGGCGTTAGAACAGATTATGCCATTCGGCAGACCCGACAAAAAAGTTAGTGTCATTTTTTTTCCAGATGCTTCGTCCATATTAATGTCATTGGGTTAAACTAACAAATAATCCAGTATATCGGCTATTTTCAAAATGTGTTTGCCGCTGTATTCCTCATAACCGAACTGTACCAATAATTATCTTGTAACACTACTCGTAAGTATTGATGCTTCTCTTTCGATACAACGCCAGTATTGATAAATTCTTTCGATACGATACAGATACCGAATATAGGTATACTTAGATATGTTTTCTTTCGATGTGACAGCCCTAAGTAGTAGACTCCATTAGTGTTAAATATTGCCAGATTAAGTTTTATTCAGTAGATTTTATTTCAATTAAAAATCGATGGTTTTGTGTCAAAGATGTCAAATTTAATCTTCTTCCAAACGAAGTCTTCGGTAATTTTTCTATAGAAATAAAATTACACTTTGACGTCGTGACCAGTGACGTCCCGTGTGGGTAGGCAGATTGAGCGTCGCTTGGAGGCTGCAGTTACTCGAAGGGCGGCAAATCGAGAAGAATCATTAGGTATATATAGACATAGCTACCTAAACTTAGTAATCGCGGAAATAAATCTCTCCAATAAAAATCAGCACACTGGTTGGAAACAAAATGTATTAATTAACATAAAATGTTTAACCGGATCGTTTCTTTGTCGGGTTTACAATGTCTAGTTTACTTCCGTTGTTCATGGACGTCACATTCTTGATGACCAGCAATGACACGTGCAAATTTGAGAATTATATTTGAATTATCGGTAGGTACATACTTACCTAATTAGTTTATCCAAATATTTTTTGCCAGTCACTGGCGAGTTTTGAAAGTTGTCAGGTGTATACTATTTAAATGTATCTGAAACCCGTGGAATCACAATATTGTATATATTTTGTTAGTAATGTATACAAACAACACTTTTCTTAGATATTGGAGTCATGGAAGGATGATAAAAAATACTGTATAAAAAAATGGGGTGGCATTTTGGCGCTGCCTAGGGGCGGCATTTTGGCTAGGGACGTCACCGATCGTGATGAAGTGCCGTTTTTGTATATAAAAACAATGATTCTGCCTGTCTGCGGCTTATATAAAAAATAGTGGTGCAAGTGGTCTAGTAATTTATCATTTTTCATAAGCATCTGCATAGGCTTCATAAAAAAAACCTTCTTGCTTGGTGCACGTATAGATACAGAGTTGCCCAATTGCGACATGTTATGTAAGCATGGCCCCCACAAGGGGGGGAGTAGGGGGCTGACAGGGCTCAAGCCTGGGGGCCCAGCGAGGCTGGTTGACCAGATAAGTGAGATAAACACACATCACAAACTTGCTCTAATATGTGTTACTCTAATACAAGGGGGTATACATTGTACATTTTTTAACATTTTTTTAAATTCAGGTGTTAATTTTGTAGTTGATATTCTCAAAACTGCTTGTAAATGGGCATCGCAGATATTTGATCTGATTTGAGGTTCATGATCGAAAATGTTTGTTCACATATAATAGGTTGGTCCAAAAATAACGAACATTTTTATTGCATAATCTTTAAGTTGGTCGAATTTGTCTGAATTAAGGGCATTGTAAAATTTGGAGATTTCTTCACGACGATGCAATTCTCTTAAATCAGTGTCACATTGCAGATCAATAATCTCAAGTTGTAGCTTTGTCGGTACACTATCAATATCTATTGAAAATGGATCGCGTACTATTGCTAAACAAATTTTAATCTATTGTCAATATTTTTAAAAAATATATAAAAAAGGTATTCGTAATCGGAAGGAGTAATGATGGCGGGCCGCAAAAAAATACCCGGCGGGCCGCGGTTTGCCCCGCTCCCGCTCTAATAGATACTCTAATAGGTGTAGTAGTGCGGCGCTATTTTACTTAGGCGTTATTACCATTTTTAAATATATGGTTTGGCAATGCAATTTTTAGTTTTCTTGTGTTGATACTTGGTAACTCCATAATTCAATATGTTAAAAAATCGATAAAAATACACTGAATTTTATTTGACACTAAACACCATTTAGAAAACGCCACTGTAAAGCGTCAGACTGCCTTTAATCTTAGCGATGGGTAGGGGGGCCTGCCAAATATCATGGCTTGGGGGAGCCGCTTCAGGATGTGGCGGCCATGGTTTAATGTAGCGTATCTCAAATGGACTTCCGCAAGGTAAAATAAAATTAATATTTCTATGAGCAGGGCCGGTCCTAACAAATGCGCGGCCCGATTAGAGCATGCACCTAAGCAAGGCACATAGTCCCATACCCGCTATATTCCTTCAAGGGCATAATCATTAACAAATATATTGTGCGATGCAATTTATGAGTATTTATTATTACCTATATCAACACTCGACACATCTATTATTTAAGTTGATGAATTAAAAATACAAATAATCGCTAAAAAGAATACCCTTAATTTTATCTCGAACATCATAATATGGGAAACGCTACTGTAAAGCAACATAGCGATATGTAGGGGGAGCGCCAAAGATCCTGGGATGGGGGCCCGCTTCAGTTTCATAGATTTAATATTTTTTTTATATTTATTTAAAAAAACATCGATTTTTATAAAAATATAAATGTGTATAGCTTGAAATCCTTTTCTTTCTACACCAAGAATCTTTACCAATTATTGTCAGAATGCGTTCCTCATATTTTGCATACGAAATAATCGTCTATCTATATATTGGTATTTGAAATAATTTGTGGTTGTATTTACTTACAAATAACCTTACTATGATTTTGAGTGAAAATTTAAGTATAAATGTTGCTAATCTAATAGCACAACCACTAATAAAATTTTAACCACAAATTATAACCTATGAATTAGTCAAAAATCTCTACAACAAAAGATAGAAAGATATGGTCCCAATATTTAAGCTCGATTTGATATAAATAAAAAGGATTTCAAATTATACACATTTATATTTTTATAAAAATCGATGTTTTTTTAAATAAATATAAAAAAATATTGAAACTATGAATTATTAGTCAAAAATCTGTACGAGGAAAAATTGAAAACTTAATAAGCTAAATTTTAATAATAAATATGACCATAAAATATAATGTAATAATAACGTAACTGTGTACGTAAATTATTAATATGTAACAAATTCACATTTTTTTACAATTATTGTAAGTTTATCTTGGACTTAAAATAATAAATATTTTTCTTTTTAATGTTTTCAGATACATATTTATTAATTATTATTACAGTTGAAATTGTAAATTATCAAAAAAATGTCTCAAATTGCAAGCTTCGTATTTTTCCGCTAAGTGCCTCTGGTAGGTAGAAGCATCCCCCTTAATTATTACATATTATTTTATGGACATATTTATAATTAAAATTTAGTTTATTAAGTTTTCTTTGTTTTATCTAAGTGATTTTTGACTAATTCATAGTTTTAATATTTTTTGTATTTATTTTTAAAAACATCGAATTTATAAAAATATAAATGTGTGTAACTTGATAATCGAATATTTCGTGTGATGCCAACATTTTGAGGTCAAATCCACGCTGATAAGCTGACATACCATTGGACTAGTGTAATATTTTTTTTAGTATCTTGTACAACTGAAACTTGTACCTTTCGTGTATTTCGGACAATACTCAAAGTTTGGAAAGATGTTTTTTTATGGGGGAACTTTCATATTCCTTTTTCAGATTGAGCAAACATCGTGACGTTGATTTTACGATTACAGTGCCAATTTAGATGTTATAAAGGCCACTAGACTTGTTATTCATCTTGAATAGGAACGATTATTTATGATCCGTGTCTATCGAGTGTTAGGCAATCGCTGACATTGTGTGGGATTTTAATCGAAATGCAGTGACATGCCAAGCGGGGATAGGGTGCAATACCAGGGTGGCATGATTCAGGGGCGGCAAAAGTTAAAAAAAAATACATTTTTAATAATTATTTATAATAATATATTTTATTCAGTTATGAAACTTGTTAAAGAATACATAATTATATTATTTTCAATAATGAATTTATTCATATAACTACTTATAATCATAAATGTAGGTAGGTTTGTGATGTAATAGAGTTCTGCGGAAGTAGGTACGTGGCAACGCAACGTACAGGACCGTGAGAAGTGGAATCAGCTTGGAGAGGCGTTCATCCAGCAGTGGATAGATTCAGGCTGATGATGATAATGAATGATATGACGATAGTGAAAAAATATTTTGTTCAGAAAGAAAATAAATGAAAATTACAAAACAATACCACAGAACGTAAAATTAACCAGTCACAGTCACAGTGGGACTGATAAGGTATCAAAATCAACAGCATCCAGTTTGGCTTCGTGTTTGGTTGAAACTCCTTCAGAAGACAATATTCTGCATGACACCGCGGTGGTAGGAATTTCACCACACTCGCAAGGTCATATAAGAACATCTAGAATTCCCATACCGAGCTCAGTTCAGACACATTCTAAATAAAGTCCAGTCGCACATTGAAAATCGTCTCGACTGGAATAATCGTCATAAATCAAAACTTAAAAAGGTAAAAACGTAAAGGCAAGGCCGTGCGAAGGCAGTTAAGTCACTCGACAAGCCAAAATGAATGCTGAAGTGCGACATGTCGGGATTATACCTGCGGTGTATGTCGGGTGAAAATAGTTGCACGTGCCTCTAGATGTTTTTTTTCAAACTAAAATGTTTTATTCCAGCAGTGTGGGAAAGTCATACCTAGGTTCCCACCACCACCTGTCGTGTATGTACAGCCGTGGATATGTACGGCCGCCTTCCATAACGCTATAAACGTGTCTGAAAGAAGTGATTTAAAAGTTCTCATTCCATCCCGAAACGGATCCGTACGGGACTGATGCTACAACCATGCACCGTAGTCCTTAAAGAATGAAATAAGATAACGTATGTTTTGTGAATAACGATGACGTCACATCGACGTATTCGACACGTTGCAGACGGACGAGTTTAGATGTGAGAGCCGGCGTGCAACACAGGGAACTCAGAATTAACTGTTCTGTGATTGGTAATATTACTTGGCACACTTTTTATTACAATATACTTGCATTTTATGACATGACCGTCATAATGCGCCGACTTGACGGTAGCGAGTTAGTATAGTTTGTGCAAACACCTTTACAGCGCTCTTTGGTTTGCGTGAGCTACAGTTTTCCCGTCCATACACACGGGCTTCCCGATACAAATCAGTTTGCGCAGGTAAGCTGGTGGTAAAGCATGAGCGTCTAGCCGGAGCTTAACAGTAATAAACCGACGTTTTGCTTCTTGACGACTGGTTTTCATATTTCTAGCTTACTAATTCTATATACTGTGAACAGCAAAGGGCACTCTTAGCGCGACCCTGGCCATATTAAGCGCTTCTTCCTTTAATCCAGTCAACTGTCGTGTGTAGTTGAATATAATGAATATGCAGAAACCCGTGTAAACTGAAAATAAAAAAGAAAATTATATAAGTAGAATAATTGTTTTGTATTTATCAAAATGCTTCTGAGATGGCAAGAAGCACGTCATTTGAAAGTGAAACACTTCTTCTGCAATCAAAACTGGGTACCTACGCGATGACGTTTTAAAAATATGTTAAATTATATAATTATCAGTACATACGTCGAAAACTGGACGTTAAAGAAATGGGCCCTCAGAAGACTGGAGGCTTTTAAGACGCAGCTATATCATCGTATCATGAAGATTTTCTGGCTGTTTGCATTACATATCGACTGTAGAAAGGAAAAACGACGTAAACCTCAGTTTTTTTCAAAATAGGTTGTATTGTATATTAACGTTGTACGCGACTAAATACACGTTGTGTCCAAAGGATGTAAGCTGCAAATGCTGATTTATTATCTAAATTTAGTTGGCAATAATTAAAAAAAAGTAAAGTAGGAAAAACGACTTAACCATCATTTTTGTTGGTTTTTCTTTAATTAACTCAATAATTAATATCAGATTAGGTAAGTAAAAACCAAATTATTAATTAACATGCACTTCACGGTTATGTCTATTTTGTATGTTAACTGATACCGAGAACAATAACAAAAACGTTTTTGTGTCTTCTGTAAAATTTAATTTATGTGGATTACGTCTTTTTTCCTTTATGCATTCGATATGAACAGGTTTTAAGATATATCAATAAAAAAGAGAATTATTATGTAAATACCAGCAAACGTAAATAATGCTGTATATTTTTCATTGGAGTATGATTTACCTACTCCGGATCATAATATAATATGGAAAGGTAGCAGAGGCATAGTCTAAATGAGATTCTTTTGAATAAACAACCTAACTAGCTCAGTATCCAAGGTGGTTATGATAATAATGTTATAACCGGTTCAGGATTGAGATATTTTTTGCATTCCTGTCGTCAATTTTCGATAGAAAACAGCACCGAAAGCAGCGCTAGAAATAGAAAATTTTACGAACCGAAGCGTATTTTATAAAAATAAGTGTTAGGTTTTTTTTTTATGGCCGAACTAGCTCAGACGATCAAATTATTTTCCTACGAGATTTTATTAATCGGAACGGCGCTCCGGTGCGTTCCGGTCCATTTCGAGCCCTGAGTCCAAAAGAAAAATAACTTTGTTTAAAATAACGATGTTTATTGAAATTATATTGAAGTAATGGTTGGCTAGGTTGATGCCCTATGGTACATGGCCGAATGCACAAACTTATTCCAGGGTCTCTATAACGAGTCCTTTCACACTTTCCAATTGTCACACTATGTGTCGCCGCGTTCCGAAATGATGAAAATGCTGTGTCACATAGGTATGTTATCGCAAAAGGAATTATGATTATCAATGCTGCTTTTGCATTTGACGGATATTCTTGCTGTCGCCTTATCCACAATCTTGCAAGACTTCTCTCATTAAATTCGACTTCAATGAAATTATCTGATCTAATATCAATCAATTCTTCTTGAGCTGCCCACGTAATATGGTCATATTTTAAGGATTCAGAAAATGGTGTTCTTATCCAATATTGTACTTTTGGTCTTCATTTAAGTTTGGGAAATATTTGTTGAAATACTGAAATATTTCGCGATTCCCTGGGAGGAGCTCCAGGCCCCCCTAGGAGGCCGCGACTCCCAGTTTGAGAAGTACTGCCCTAGTTCTATAGGAAAACAATTCAAGGCTTTGAGTAAATGATGCAATTTGATGTAGAAAGTTATCTTTATAATTCAATAAAAAAGATAATCAAAAATTTTATCAACGGGTCAAAAATTCGAATAACCCATTCTGGAATTAATCATTATTCAGTTATAAACGTGAATGTCTTTTTATTTGATAAACTGTAATATTTCATTGCGCATTGCTAAGTTTATTTGCACTAAATAAAAAATAAGCTCATTTACTACAAAAATCAATGCTTGAACATTGAAATGAGAATTTGTCAAAATTTTCAAACGCTATTATCTTAGAACAGTGGTCTCCAAACTCAATAAGGATGTGAGCTACTTTCAGAAATTGAAATTGTCTAGTGAGCTACTTATTATAATATATACATGTTCCTTCTTCATAACTTTTATCATCGTTTTTTATCGTATCTACCATACATAATATTATTATATTACTGAAAATAAATTAAGACATCGGACTTCCAATGAAGCATAAAATGCGTATATTAATTATTTATTTATAAACAAAATAATAATAGAAAAGTATCTTGGCATTCACTTTCTTCCACAATTTTTCCTCCACAGTTTCCATCGTAATACATCGCTGACTGCTTCTCAATTTTACTTCATCTGTACGCACAAATCGTTATGCCAAGAAATTCATATTACAACGACTTGTTAAGCATTTCATTGAAACTTAGTTCGAGCAATATTTCATTTCGGAGTCCAATAATAAAATTTGAGGGGAAAATTTATAAATATGATAAAATATTCTACGTGAGCTACCGAGATGGGCTGACGCGGTAGAAGTGGACTGGCTTCATATAGGAAGACCCGGTAACTGGAGAAGTGTGGCGAGAGACCGGAGTGAGTGGAGAGCGGTTGTGGAGGAGGCCAAATCCCTCCCCGGGATGTAGCGCCGTGGAAGAAGAAGACGTGAGCTACCGAAAATGCCGCCGCGAGCTACCGTTTGGCGATCACTGTCTTAGAACAAGGTATTTTGATATTAATACTATCGACTGAAGGTACTTGATGGAATTTGAATTTAAATTCTAATGGATTCAAGCTCTGTACTATTCCATTTAAGTCGTTTCTTGCGACCCGGGTTTCGCCTTTCGGCATCTTCAGGCGCCGTGTACACACACTGACAACGAACTCTCTTTACTCTAGCTTATATATTAAATCAATACAATAAAGTAGATAAAAACTCCATTACCTACCTATCAAGTCAAAGGTTACAAAAAATACAATAAACAACTTATGAATAGTTGAAGTGTCATTAAAAAAACCTAATTAGTAAAAACCCTATCTTATTAATACCATCGCTAGATATCATATTATAATAATTCGTCGAAACCTAATAATAGATCATTATTCTTTTGAAAAATAAAAATACTACATTCAAGAGGTGTAAATCGTCAATTCTAAGAAAAATAATTAATGGGGTTAATTAACAGAGCTTGATCCCATTAAAAGGTATTTTGAGTTATTTCTCTATGTCACTAAGGTATATAATGTTAGTATTATAAACTATGGTTTAAAATAGGCTTTCAATCATGATTATTACAAAAAAATAGTTTAATATTTTATTATATAAGTACTTACTCAGGTACATCACGAGAAACGTCACTTCGTAGAACACAACGATAAAAATTAGGGTCACGTCTGGCACTATTTGTGTTAATATGACGTATACAAGTAAGACAAGAACATTGACAGATATGATAGTTGAGGTGATCATCCAGCATTTAAGTAAGCTCGTTTTATCCTGGAAATGAATAAAATAATTTATTACCATAAGTAATAAAATTTACCTCCACTGGAAAATTTCAGTTTTACCAAGTTTAAAAAACGATTTCAGTAAAGATAACGTGGTTGTTTCTCCGGGAACACCTAATACTAGGTGGCTTTCCCTTTTTACCATGTGAATCTAACCAATTGGCGAGGAGTGAAGGTAGGCTATTGAAATCTGATAAGTAGGTATACAAAGTTTGTACTAAACTAAACATTGTCAGTTAAACATATTTGTTTTCATTGAACTAAGACTACAATGGGCTGATAATGTTTAGTTAAAGGCGAAACCCGGGTCACAAAAAACGACTCACATGGAGGAGTACAAAACTTAAATCCATTAGAATTTATCTATGTTGATTTAGTAATTTCTGGATCTCTGGAGAGATCCAGAAACTTAGAGTAGCACAACGTGGTATGGAGAGGTGCATGCTGGGCATAACGCGAAAAGACAAAAAGAGGAATGAGTGGATAAGGAAGCAGACAAGGGTTTGCGATGTAATAAAGTTTATTAAAAGCCTTAAATGGAGATGGGCTGGACACATAGCTCGAAGAAGAGACAATCGTTGGACAAATCTAGTCATCTAGTGGTATCTAAGAAGTACAAAACGTCCGCAAGGTAGACCTACAGGCCGCTGGATCGATGAAATGATAAAGTTCTGCGGAAGTACGTGGCAACGCAATGCACAGGACCGAGAGAAGTGGAAGCAGCTTGAAGAGGCCTTCATCCAGCAGTGGATAGATTCAGGCTGATGATGATGAATTTTGTAATTAATACTTTTTCGTCATTCTCGGACAAATAGAATATGCAAGGAACGACTAGTAAATTGAGAGGTTAATTTTTAACTGCTTTATTAAAAGGTTTGATATTGACTGACTAATATGATGCTTGAGTGACGGGTACTTAATTATCGTATGAGCTCGCCAGTTTTAATTTATGTTGATATGTTAGTATATAATGCCTTCTGACGGGACGTGTCGCTGACCCTTACAAAATATTATCACCAAATTTTGCTTTCCCTATACATATAACAATGCTGTAGCATGGTGTGTATTCTATACATACCTTATAAATGCCTACGATGAGAACAGTTGTCAGTAAAAATCCGGTAAGTAGAGGTAAGTAGATTTGTGGATAAAAATAGAAAGGTGATGTTATAGCGAAATACCATATTGTTGATGTGAAACCAATCTGCAATAAAAAAAAATATCGTCCTAACAAGTTGACCATTACAAGACAGATTATAGTACGCTAAAGTGAATGAAATCGTTTGAATACTGATTTCATAATATTATGTAAGTACCTAATTATATTCATGTAATCTGAGGTTATGTAACAAAAACTTTAGTCAATTTTCTGACAGTTATATTCCTCTGTTTGTCATTTAGTCCCAGAAGTACCCGACCTGACGTATAGATAGCAGTTATTGTTTAAAAATAGTGACCATGATAGAAAGTACCAACCTCATAAAGCCTAAGTTTGAAGTTTGACGACGCTACGTTGTTCAGTAATTATTTGTCAGCCATCAACAGTGAACGCTCTCAGTGAATTTGTAAACATGTAAAAAATTTGTCATATTTATGTGATACAATACTTTCATTTGAAAGGCTTCAGTCCAACCAATATCAAAGCGGCGCTAGATTCTACTCTAGGGGTTTCTGTTCCTTTGTTTACAACAGTAACATATTGGGTGGCTGAGTTTAAACGAGGCTGTACGAGCTGCCAAGACGAACATCGCAGTGGTCGACCAAATGAGGTGACCATGCCAGAAATGGTGACGAAAATCCACAACTTGGTATTGGATGAACGTCATCTGAAATTGCGCGAGCTAGTAGATATGGTAGGCATTTCAAAAAGTGCTATATCACATATTGACTGAAAATTTTGACATGAGAAAGCTGTGCGCATGGTGGGTGCCGCGATTACTCACAATGGAACAAAAACCGCATCGCGAGGATGTTTCAATCGAGTGTTTGGCGAAGTTCCACAGCAAAAAAGCAGAGTTTTTGTGTCTATTCATAACCATGAATGAAACATGGGTCCATCACTTTACACCTGAGACGAAAGAACAGTCAAAACAATCGACTGAAAGGGGAGAATCGGCTAAGGCCAAGATAGTTTCATCTGCAGGCAAGGTCATGGCGTCAGTTTTTTGGGATGCGGGTGGGGTAATTTTCATTGATTATCTTCAGAAAGGAAAATCAATCAACGGCGTGTATTATGTTAACTTATTGCAGCGTTTGAGTTATGAAATCAAGAAAAAACAACCGCATTTGGCGAAAAAAAAAGTTTCGTTTCATCAGGACAATTCATCAGTTCACACATCCGTTATCGCGATGGCCAAAATCAATGAGTTAAAGTTAGAATTGCTTCCTCACGCACCCTATTCGCCAGATTTAGCCCTATTGGATTATTTTCTGTTTCCAAACTTGAAAAAATGGCTCGGTGGTAAAAGATTTGCCAACAATGAAGAAGTGGAGTCGTCGATTGATGGCTATTTTGAGGAGCTCGACGATTCTCACTATAAACAGGGTATCAAAGCTATTGAACATCGCTGGAAAAATCCGGGTCGAGTAAAAAACGAGATAAAAGGTCGGGTAGATCTGGGACCACCCTCGTACAGTTTAACAACATACTGAAATAATAAAATTTTATCATCAAGTCCCGTATTTTGATAGTATAATATGGCCGACATCATTGTAGGCACAATTCATTGAATCGTGGACAAATTTGATAACACAGAGTCTGGTATGGATTTCCACCTCTTTTCCACCTCATTTCTTCCAAAATGAGGCTGGTGCTGCACTGACCGTTTTATAGAGGACTTACCAAATCCAACCATGCAATCACCATCGATCCCGTCTTCAAGCTGCAGCAACAGCACGTCTCTATATGTGGAAACATTATTTGACTGACGACTATGTAATTCTGGAGATTATAAAAACTTGTCTGAAATGAAGAAATATTTCGTTAAATTAAAACGCACCTATTTTAGGCTATCAAGGAAATTTTTACAAAAAACTAGTATTTACTTTACATAAACTGTTGATCACTCTCTATAATGATCTGGTAAATATACCGCAGATGCCCGCATGAGATTTTATAACTTTCTTTTTAGACCAAACCAAACCAAACCTAACCTAACATAACCTAACCAAACCTAACCTACCCCAACCTAATATAATCTTAGTTTGTGATAATGATGCATCAAAATGTATGAAAATTTCACATTTTAAATTAACAATTATTGGATTACAATTAAACACTACAAAATAAACTATCCATTGGACTTAATACTGCAGTGCTTCACAATCTTTTTTCGTCACTATACACTACTAACAGTTTAAAAAGTTATCATCACACTGAAGAATATTTTCATACATAATTATTATTAAGAACACTAATTCAGGTCATACACTCTTCTTGAAAATCGATCCTTCAACAACCACTTGGTTTTTCATAAATGTGGGGGTCTGTTGTAAGCGCAGTCGCACATTGAAAATCGTCTCGACTGGTGTAATGGTCATAAATCAAAACTGAGCGCAACCTGCAACATTCTTATGTGCGTATAGGCAAGGGTTACGTGTAAATTGTATGTAAAACATTTCACCGTGGCACATTTCGCCGTGAGCTTTCTTATCGGAAAGAGATGACCGTATACTATACGCTCTCCAATTTTATAATTAAATTTGCATAGGTGATTTTGGCAAAATTCAAGAATTCAAGAATGAAAACCTAACCTAACAAATAATCCAGAATATCAGCTATTTTCAAAATGTGTTTGCTGCTGGCTTCCTGTAAAGTGTAAACCGATAATAACCGTGTTTATTTAGACATGAATTTGATGTTAGTACAATACGACCCAAAGAGGTTCGACGGTCTTTAATATACGGCCATACATTATTTCCAATACAACATTTCACGGTGAAGTGTGATACGGCGAACTGCTTAGTTTCCGGACACGATAGGCAAAGTCGTGCGAGGACAGTGACCTCACACAAGACAAAATGAATGACGAAGTGTGGCATTTTGGGATTATACCTGAGCTGCATGTAGGGTGAAAATAGTTGCAGGTGCTGTTTTTTTTTCAAACTAAAATGACGCATTCCACCAATGTGCAGAGCTACACTTGTCAACGTGTGTTTTGTGAATATTCGTATTCGAAACGTTGCAGACGAGACGAGTTTAGATGTGCGAGCCGTCTAATGTTCTAATTTATAACGAAAGGGTTGGGGGAAAGAAACGTACTAAAATCGATCATTTTCGAGAAATTACAAAAATTTTAATCCTCGGTTTTCAGTTATGTTCCCTTTGAGGTAAGCCTACACACAGAGATACACACTTTTATACAAACCCCGCACAAATGATTCCAACACACAAGCACACATAAATTTTGTAGAAATTAATATACGGTACTAGATAGATATTTTGTATAAGTACCAAAAAATATACTGAGCAATGACGTTTATTACACGCGCCGTTTACACACACACATTCTCACAAGACTAAAATGTCATCAATATTCTTTCTTGTCACGTACAATTAAGTTTCTTTCGCGTGGTATAATAATTCGACGAATTTATTTATCTACGCAAAAAACTACATTTTTTCAATTTTCATTTTACAAATTTTGGTACATACTCAAATGCGTTTATACTCTGCACACGCAATAGAAAGATTAGAGGAAATGTTGGTTAGTTAGGAATTGTCTAATAGTGAAATAACTATAATAAACATAGAAAAATCCTGTTTATGGGTCTAGGACGATTTTTTGCTGGGACAACTGGGCGCCACGCAACCGAAAGAAATTTGAAAATAAATAGATTTTCGTTTAAAATATATATTTAATATTATTATTTACATTTAAATATTACACTATTATTTAGTACCTACTTGTTGAGAAATTAAATATGCAGACGTAAATAATGATTTCATCGTGCATATCTTTAAGTTCAAAAGAAAAGAGAGTATTTTTATCTTTATATGAAGCTTCAGGCATGATAATTCTCAATCCACAATAAAAAACATTATTTTAAGAACAAAATTATTTAAAACTACTGAGTAGTAGATAGAAACTGTTAAAATTTCTGGTCTACTTCCTGTATAAAATCATAACAAATGTCTATTTATTTCATTCGACAGTGTTGCGCCCAATTGTCCTGGCGCTCAGTTGTCCCATTCCCCTGTTCATAACATTATCTATGTAATATTAAATAGAACAAAAATTTCTTACCAAATAAATTGAAAATCCAATGGTCTACCTTTTATTTTTATAAGGAAAACAGATTTTTTAACTTTTACCGAAGGAACTGATACATTTATCTTGCATATCCGCGATACACAATACAGAACTCAGTTTAGTTGAAAAGCTGCAGTAATGTATGTCGTACCTACTCTCTGCAATGAGTAGTTGCCGTTGCAGTGGCGTAGTGATAAGCTACTAAATAAAAAAATATAAGTATGATAATCTATTTCTTTTATTTAACGAATAAGACACAAGATTTTTATAGTGTGTATATGTATGAGATGTTTTCAAAAAAAAATATATAATACTTTTATGTTATTAACATGTTTTTTATTTTGTTCAATAAATTCTATTAGAAATGCAATTTATTTATAAAACATTCATATTAAATAACTGTGGTTGGGCCAATATTCACATTAATGCTTTCTTCCCACCTACCCTCGAATCCTTGTTGATTATTGTCGTCAGACCAGGGCAATCGGCAGTTACGGGTCATGAGTACACCGTGATTGCAATGTACATCCAGTTACTTCAAGACAGCCGAGCGCGTAGGCTTACTAAAACTATCGAGATATATCTGAGACGATAAGATCGGGTGTGTGTTGCAGCACTGCGTTAACTACCGAATGATTCAAAACATATCTGTTCGACCTTTGTTGTACTAAATCTGTTACGGTTTGAGTGAACGTCGCGTCTATATCATCTATTCTGAACTTATCTTCATAATATATCATCCAACCAAAGGTGTATCATCCGTTTACCAGTGCGTGAGTGCGTGAACACCGAACCAGATCCAGTGCGCGCCAGCCCTCTCAACATAAAGGTCAGTGCCTGGTATTTTCGTGTAACCCCCCCTCCCCCAGATCCACAAGCATCCTACAAAATTACACTCTACAAAAGCTCAACCAAACTGTTTCCTAAAATGCGGGTAAATAATATTCATAACATGACGACATTGTATTTTAATATACCTGTATTACCGCTAATTTTATTGTTTGAGGGTGTTGTTTAAAAGATTTAATGTAAATGTGCCACCTACCAGAGACACCTAGCAGAAAATACGAAACTTGCAATTTAAAACGATTTATCGATAATTTATCTTTTAAAGTGTTTTAAATAATCACGATTACGTATCTAAAAATATGTTGAAATGGAAATTCGAATTATCATTATTTTGTGGTTATGTTTATTAACTCATACAGCGTTGACGGCACAGCTGTTGTGTCGGCATTAGATGGCCATTATATATAATTAGCATTTATTTAAATGTGGTAATTAACTAGTAATTGAATGTTTCGCGGTGAATAAGTTAAAATAAATGGTTAGGTCAATAAATTCCCTGCCCACTGTCCAGACAATTTAGTTGCCTCCAAACCATTAGACGTGCATAAAGAAATAATTAGATTTCGAACGACACTACAGAGTGACTCAAAATAAACAGTAACGCGTGAGAGTGGTTGTGCGAGTGGGTGACGACCAAGACAATAGAACCAGATTCAGCATTACTAAAGGTCAGCGCCTGGTATCCTTGATATAACCCCCCAGCATCCGAATCACCCCTCACCCCGTCTAATATAGTCCACAAAAAAGCGCAGCCAATAATAATTATTTATGAGGTTATCTCTGATACAGCAAAAAAAATTGAACAATAATTGTTATGCAATTATGAATTATTCATAATGTATTTTATATATTAAAAAAAACATTTATTTTTATAAACAATATAAATGTGTATAGAACTTGAAATCCTTTTAATTTATATCGAATCTAATTTCGGTATGATCACATTATTGAAGCTCGAAAGTGAATTTGGTTTTTAATGTTCTCTTTAACAGGAAATAGAGTAATTAGTGTACTTATTACAAAACTTATTAACGATTTTTTCAAGATGATAGCGCAGAAGAAGAAGTTCAAATTAGGTGAGTAAATTAATATATGTATTTCTACATAGTATACCTACTTATAATCCATAAAATTAATAATCATTAATTTGTATATAGTATTCAAGAATAAATATCAATATAAAGGGACATTTTAAGATCTTATTTATTAGACATACGGAAACGGTGGCTAATTGGAGATTTTAAACAATGGTCGTATATTTCTGGCTACGCCACTGGTCGCTATAATATCGTCGAGGAAAATGAATACGGAAGAAAAATTATAAAATGGAAATAACATACCAACCTAAGACGACTCGACTGCAATGCCTTGCACAAAACCTGTTTTAATCGTCATTTGGAATAAATTAATCATTAACCATTGCTATTATAGTTTCATACAACTTAAAAAAGTAAGTAAAGTAATAATTGAAGCGTTGTGAATGCCATGTTTCAAGGATATAATACTGACAGGCAGTGCTCGAAATGGACAATTTTACGAACAAGAACGCTCGATGATTCTCCAAAAATGTGTAATATATTATAATAATATCTGTAATATAAAAATAACTTATTTTTACATAATTTACTGTTTTCATCATCAGTGGTAACATACAAATATATAATCATTTTAGTTTACGAAATCGTTTTCTAAAAAATACATTATTATTAATTATACGAAATATAAATACCTAAATGTATATGAATCTTATTGGGATGAGAAACATTATTAAAAGACATGAAATAATAGACAAACTAATCACAATTTCCTATTGGTTTCGTTAGGAGTTTGAATAAAAATATGCAATTAAGAGTGGATAGAAATATGAGTGAAACCTCGGTTAAAACAAAATACATGCCGCTTCATTCAAAGCTCCGATTTTTCGTCAATTCGAAATATGTAAATATATATAATAAATATATTATAAAAGTTGAAAATGTCCCTCTGAGGCGGACGAAGCCGGTCCTAATCTATTGATTAACCCAATGCTTACGGGCCCTTTCAATTAATTTTGTAATTAACGTGTTAATTTGCATTTGAAAAGCAATTAGCAAAAACACAATTTTGTGCGGCCCGTAAACATTGGGTTAAAAGTGGAATAAGTACTACAAATTTTTTTTTTAAGTAAGTTAAAATAAGTTTTTTTTAATTAAAATCACAATAAATTCGAAATAGTTTGATTAAGTAAACTATTTTTAATCAAATTAAAATCCATCGTATACGAAAAAGCAAGGGCATGGTTTTTAATAAATTAATTAAAAAATATGTAATACGCAAGATTTCCGAATGTAGCATTATTTATTAAATATGAATCATTTTAAACAACCTCAGAAGTGTAGGTACATATTATTAGAAAAAAATCGGTATATGTACTAATGTACGCACGTTAGAAGTTATACTTCTTTGGCGTAATAATACAAAATAAGCCGTTACCTGAGTCTATTAATATTACAGTGGATTAGGTTGATGAAAACGTACGCGATTCATCTGTGTCTCATATAGCACATGATAATTGTAATTTAACTATTGTATTGGATCATCTTTGCCATACAGCGGTTATAATCGATTCAGAAGTGCCCATGATGAATTAATAGAAAATGAAATTTTAATATATTTTTTTGAATAATGTACCAACTCGACATTCGTATTGATTGTATGAAAGTAATGATCACATTTCTTTTGCAGCAGAGTTAAATCTTTTTGAGCCATATCCAAAATTTATTACTTGTTTTTAATCGTGGTCTGGTAGGTCCTTTGGTACATTTGTAGAGATCCTTGTCCTTAACTCCTTCTAATTTATCAGAGCACATCAATATATTTTCATTCTGACCTTGCATTGTTTTATTAAGTTCTCACAGGTACTCAAATTATATTACCAGCCATGTACGCAAATTTTGCTATTAAGTAAGTATTGTATAATATACAAAGTTATTTGTATATATATACATATATTTGCAATGCACCGTGGCACACCTAGCATCGTCTCGCAGCACACCGGTTGTGGAGCACTGTTCTAACGTAAGGCGACAATTACGACAAAGCGAAAAATCAAAGAAATACACAAATGAAATATTACCTAAATTCTTATTTAGTTCTTTGAAATCTCTAACGAATAACTAATTCATTATAGTCGCATACAGAAACAACCAAAAGCATTCTTTTATCTTTAATGTCCCAGTATGTCTCATTGATTTACAGGTTTGTTTTAAAGAATATAGTGCAATTATCTTTCAAATCATTGAATACTTTTTTATAAATTGTGCTTGATTTGGTTATTTCAAATCCATACTTTTCAAAGCTACACTTGAAAACTATAATATTTAATAAGTAAATAATATAAATACTTTTGGATTTCTTTTATATTTCCACTATTAAAATAGTTTTTTCATAGGTATTCATCGATACCGAAATACCGGTTTAAAAAATCCAAAATAGGTACCGGTATTTCCGGTTTTAAGAAAGAAGAAAAATTCCAAAAAGCTGTAATATCTAAAATTAATGAATCATCCGACAAAAGTGAAATAATTACTAAAATATTTATTACATAATTATTATTTATTTCATTTGGAAAAACTCTCGACCATAGAACAGATTAATAAATATAAGTCAGATATTCGCCTATCTATACCCTAATACACTACATTTTGATGCAGGGTTTTAAATGTGTCAGTGTCATACGAAAATAAAACAAACATTATAGACGTACAATACAATTATAATAGTGTCTGTTGCAACCTTAAAATACACTAATATTGAATGAGCGTCAGTGAATAAACCGAGAGTAGTTGTCAGAACGAAGGACAAGTTTAGAATGACGTATTCTTGACACGTGTCTAAGTTTTTCCCATACTCTTCTACACTCGAGATCAGTTGCCTGTTACTCAACACCCGTTAGGTATTTCAGTTCCCATTAATTCTCTGTTCCCTGCTCTCGGCGTTGATTTTGCACGAAAGTTGGCAAGGGCTAAAAAAATGTCACTCGATGTCTTTTTAAGGCGGAAAAGATGACGTATGAGAAATATTTATATGGAATACTGGTTTTGACATTAGTTTTCAATATGAAATACCGATATTTGTATATATATTCGGTATTGCAATCTTTAGTGGTTAGCTTGTGTAGAAAGAGACAAAGCTTACACGAAATTAAGGCAATGGAGAGAGGTTGAGGAAGGCCGATTTGAGTGGAGACGTTCTCTGAATATAGCCAAGACTCGTATTGAGTTTTAGTGCCAATAATGATTGAATTTATTGTGACCGCATTGGAAACAGGGCTCAAAATGGACCGGAGCATACCGGAGCGCCGTTCCGGTTCATTAGATTCCCAAAATTATCGCTCAAAATAAAAAAAAATAATATGACTGTCAGAGCTAAATAGGCCACATAACGAAAATCTAATACGCTTGTTTTTATAAAACACACATACAATTAGATAATTGGGTTAATATTTTCGTAAAATCATTGAGCGCTCCGGTTCGTAAAATTTTCCATTTCAAGCGCTGATCGGAAATATAACACTTACATTATTTAAAGGGAAAAAAATATGCATGCACTCGATAAAAAGGGATTCCAACCAATATTTAACATTTAGTATTTTTAAATCTAATGGCTCAAATAGACTCTATGCCGAAAAACCCGTGTCTTATGTTGGCGTCCTGTGTCACAGGGTGTCACATGTCACAGAGTGTAAATACGATGTCATAGCTGTCATACAATATGTATGTATAATATGTGGGAATGGCATATATATGATCATAGACACTAAAAGGCTCTTGACACATATGTGCTCAATCGTCATAATATAGTCTATTTAAACCTTAACACGAATATAACAATAAAAATTACCTATAACCTATAACCTAACCAGATAAGATTTAGCACGCGAAAAATCGTTATTTAACACGCCATAATGATTCACTATATTTGTGTAGGTGGGAAATTACGATTCTAATCGCGAGTGGACAGCCGCCTTGCGGAAAATGAATGAGGAAAATGCAAGATAAAAATAATCGACCTTGTCTTGAACAAGACTAGTTTTACCGTCGACAATAATGTACCTATCTACTTAAGTAATAATATACCCACATATATTTGTATTGAATAATTAATTATTTGTAAAACATGAGAGAAAATATATTTTAATGTGTGGGAGAAAGCGAGACAGGGGGAAGATGTCTTAAACGGCGTACGTCTTTAACGCCAATTTTAAATTTAAAATATAAACTGAAATAAAGTAATCGTTTATTTTAAATCAGACCGTGAAAAAAAACAAATGACTGGATACTCCCATTATAGTTTAACAGAATATGGAGATTTAATATAGGTATGTAGTATATAATATATTTAATTAGATATATCGCAATAGATTTTCGGTTTTCCAGCCGTGTGTACTTCTTCCTTCTTTCCTCAACGTTTCGAGCTCGTTGCAGAGGCCATTATCAAGATATCAACATTTTGATACCACTTAAGAGGATACGTCATCTTCATAATACATTTGTTTTCATTGCAAACGTCTCGTTAATAAAACAAAATGTTACTATACTTTCAAAAGATATATAATAATAATTATGCTTATATGACGCATTCAATATATTTTATTAATATGTACATAATATAATATTATGTACTATACTTATTTGTTAATTTAATCTTCAGAGGTTTTGTTTTATGTTTTCCCTATATGCCTTTATGGATACCTCGCATTTACTATAGAGGTTTCTTTAAGGACTTTGGCACGCAAACTACTCTACTTGATGCTAGTCAAATGAAAGTTGTGCCGGCTGAGAAATATGCCTTATTGAAAACTATTCTTCTACCCGCATCGGGTATTGCTAATTTGAATTCGGCCAAGGCCTATGAAACTGCCTTGCAAAACCCTGGAATTTTTTTTGTAGCGCAAGGCGGTGGTGATTCTGATGAATATTTTGTCGTATTCATTGAGAACTGAGAACTGCGGTTTAAAGCAGAGTTTTTCCTGTGGTAAAAGAAATGTCGCATAAGACTGATATTCTGAGCATATACTTATCCTATCTTATATGACTGCAATCACTGGATCTGAAAGGCATGAATCATCATTACATGTCAACATTTATTATTTTGATTATTTTTATTACCTCAATACAGAAATTAAAATGTGCATCTCTTCCGGCCTCGTTTGCCATGGTCCCCGGAAGGTCTTTAATGTCCGCATCTGCCATCTGTAATAAAAAAATCAGGTTGTGCCGCTCATTGCTAAAAATTGGACAATATAGGAGTAAAAATGTATGACGTTCTGGTCGCTTCCGTCGTCGCATGGGCACTTGCCGTCATTTTAAATGTTATTATTATTTTAAACCGGTGCAGGTATGCTCGCATGACTCCGTGACCTGTAAGAATCTGAGTCATGTCAAAACACATCCCCTTATGCACCCTGACGTCTCGTGCTGTTGAAATTGAAAGTAAAAACCTTCGGGTCAACTCCCCTAGTTCCATTCGTTGTTTATCATATCTGAAATTGTTATTTTCGCGTAGCTCAGAGGAAATTTTTCATAAGCCATCGCGGTCTTGGGTTAAGAGGCATCATGCCGAGCCAACGTAATCGCTAATATAACTATTTTCCTTCTGATAATTTCACAAACGACTATTTTCCAACTGGCTTTCTTCAAGGCATGCTCGCTTTTCATTCTCTTGAAGCTCGTAGGTCACTTCTGCTCTTGAAGCGTTTTCTCCTGGTCTCACGTGGTATAGTTTTCAATCATGAAATTCTATGAAAATTTAAATTTAGGTAAGTATATTATGTACCCGTCAATTACATGCGTGGTTCGCACCCATGACCTCTTTTGGATGAATACTGTTTCCTCGTGTCAGGCTTTTCAAGCATCAATAGCGAGGGCTGTGCGGCTGGTCAATAGACAGACATTTTTAATGATCCGCTATGTATTTTGTTTTAAATTCTAATTTATCTATTAATTTATGTTTTCTTGAATTATTTTTGTTTAGAAATTTATCGGTCATTGTTGTTTTTTATTTTTTTTCTCTACGATTATTTTTTGGCTTGTTTTTCTACTTACTTGATTAACCTGTTCTTTTCATTCTAAATGTCATGTTGTGGTCGTCTTGAATTAATAATTTGTTATGTACTTTTTTTAAATAAATAAAAATACCAAACGTTATACTTATTGAAAATATGAATATAAAATAAAATGAAAGCAATAATTATTTGTCGATATTTTTAAAAATATTTATCTTTTGATACATCGGTTTTGTTTTTTTAGTAATTTAAAAATTATAATAGATCAAACTTCAATTATTACATTATTTCGGGACTATTTTTACAGAATCGACCATTTAGGCCTTCCTTGCTGTGACTCTCGACGTAGCATAGACGTCGTCGTCAACTTATTTTCACGCGTTTAATTGTAATTGTAATAATACAGGCTGCTCTCGTAGTGCAGTGCGTAAAGCGCTGGTGTTCCACCCGAGAGTTCTGGGTTCTATCCCGGTGAGGACACACTATTTTATGTGATTTTCTCAAAGCCTGTGTGTTTGTGATTGTTCAAAACTATTAACAACCACCTTGTACGAATAAGCAAGGACATGGTTATTACAATTACAAAAATATTACTTAATTAGTCTATGCTGTCATTTGATAAAAAAAAACAGTTCAATGGATATAATATGTATCGCGGGGATGACGTTGATGTTTTCTTAGTTCAGAAGATCGCTTGAGGTGCGTGTGTGACATGGTATGTTCGGGCAGTGATGAATAATAAACGGAGTTGGTATTTTCTTGGTTTTATTTTATGGTAATAAATTTCGGATAAACACGACACTAAGAAATGACTATTGATTTTAGTTTGAGTTGAAAAGTTTACATTAATTTGGAATTTAGACGGTGAGAGACACATAACTGTGAAGGCGTGTCGACTACATTATAATATGACGGCCGAAAGACAACTATCATATTTTTGTTTGCGTTATTGTATATGGTCTATAAATTACCATAGACAATAACATGTCGGTTGTAGGGTTATACGAAACCTCCCCATATGTCCCAGCACGAAAATTAATAGGTAGTGAAAAAAATATTGATAACTTTAAATTTATTACTTACATAAAAATTATGATTTAATAAACCATATCGTGTATTTGACGTCAGAGGAATTCTGTTTCACAACTATGGCATGGACTTAACCTATTTTGACACATTTTTATTTGGTATTCATAATGCATATTATTGTAATAATCAATGGACTATACTCATTAGGTTTAAGATAATATATTACAATAACTTATTAATATGATAGATATTACAATAACATTTTTATCACACGGCAATCAATTATAATTCATTGGAGACCGAATTTGAATTTGGATGTTGCTCAGTGCTTACATATATTCTTAATAATAATTTATAATAATATACTATATATTTATAATAATATATATTTATATTATAATTATAATAATATATAATAATATTATAATTATAATACTATATATTTATAATAATATAACTTTATAATAATAATAATTTACAATCATTAATCACTGTGTTTTACTACCGATGTTGGTAAGTTGGTAGTTAATTTCAGGTTTCCGATTTCTTGTCCACTAGTTCGCAGGATAACGGTGGTGTAAACTGCGAGAACGTAATAATGCTGAAATCTAAAAATTAGCAGTCGATGATGGGGGAATGGGACCACTGGACGCCAGGACAATTTGGCACCTTACTGTCGAATAAAATAAATATACGTTCGTTACGATTTCATACGGAAAGTGGTCGAGGAATTTTAATCTGTTTCAATCTACTACTAAGCAGTTTTAATTAATTTTGCTCTTAATATAATGTTTTTTATTGAGGCTTTATATAAAAAAATAAAAGATCTCTCTTCTCGATGGAATTTAAACATACCCACAATTAAATTATTATGTATGTGTGCATATTTAAATTCTCACCAAGAATTAAATAATGATATAAATAATAATTTAAATATATTTTTTAAAAGTACATATAATTCACGAACGTCTATTTATTTTCTAATTTCGTTAGATTGCGTGACGCCCAGTTGTCCCGGCGCCGAATCGTCCTAAACTCGACGATGGGTAATCAGAGTCCAAATAAATAGACGAGAGCGAAACTCAGTAGGAAGCATAATATTATTATGGTCGGTGAAAATCATATAAGCTATTGTAGGCCGGTGGACTTTGAGAGTCGGATTCAAACGAGGTCGTCATCGGATCAAATGCGTTGATGGGACAAGAGGGAGTCAGTGTATTTGTAACAATTGCATTCTTCATTTTCTCTTCAATCAGCTGTTTCGTATATTTGTCTACAACGCTAATGGTGCTAATAAAGTATGCTGAAAATAAAAAAAAATGTAATAATTAAATAATACCCCACCACTGTTCGAACTACGAATTTGTATGAGGACACGGCACTGGATCTTAAACGTGAAAAAGTGAAACGAGCGTGCGTAGTGAAGTAGTGGATAGAATGCCTCTCAATCCGATACTGTCGATGGGTTCAAATATCACAATTAGATCACGTGTTTAGATAAAGGCCATTGACCAATGACATTATTAATAGACAACGCACTCAATACAGTAACTAGTAAGTAAATTCGTGCATAGCGACATTCGCACATGTATAGGTAGACGTCACGCAATTTCCATTATGCGATATCACGCATCAGGAATTAATAGCAATATCACCTTTATTGTAATGGCGTTAGAACAGTGGTTCTAATGTCAATCTTCATTTGAGCGAACCCGTTCGAACCGAACCATTCGGCAGACCGACAAAAAGCATCGGGAATTTATAGCGATATCACCGTTATTGTAATGGCGTTAGAACAGATTATGCCATTCGGCAGACCCGACAAAAAAGTGAGTGTCATTTTTTTTCCAGATGCTTCGTCCATATTAATGTCATTGCCATTGACCCAATGTACATGAATGGCAGTCAGTGGCAAAGGGTGGAGGTAGGCTGTTGAGATCCAATATGAATAGTATACGTTAAACTTTGTTGGTCATACGTATTTGTTTTCGTTGGATTAAGAATACATATTACACATATTGTAGGTTTATTTTTTTAAAGTCATTTAGCACTGCCTAACCAAACTAGGTATATACAATATAATTTTATCTATAAAATATCTAAAGTTATCTAACTAAAAAAACTAACAAACACTATCTACACATTGTAATTTTGAATGAATTAATTGCATAATTTTATATATTTTATACGAGTATTTTTTTACTATAACGAAATTGTGAATTATCAAAAAAATGTCTCAAATTGCAAGCTTCGTATTTTTCCGCTAGGTGCATCTGGTAGAGAAAGACATCGCCTTAAGTCAAAGATAAACTTACAATTAAAAAAAAAGTTATAAAATATGAATTTGATAAAGAGTTAAAGGGTGCCATCTTATTATTACATAATATTATTATTTTTATGGTCATATTTAAGTATTATTAAAATTTATTTTATTAAGATTTCTAAATTTTTATGAAGAGTTTTTTGACCAATTCATATTTTTAATATTTATATTAAAAAACATCGATTTTTTTTTACAGAAAAATAAAAATGGGTATAATTTGAAGTCCGTTTTATTTATATCAAAAAATTGATTAAACCCTGCCTAAATCAAACCATGATAGTTTTGGTATGCTTTGGGCGATCCGACAAAATTGTGCACACTTTTTTATTCATGCTTATTTTGTTTTCTTTGAATTAAAAATACATATTAGGTACACATGCTGTTGGTCAGTTTTTTAAAATTCATTAAGCCCTACTTAAACCAAGCTATAATGCATAAATATATTATTCGATCTATAAAATATCCATAATTACGTATGATTTAATGTCATAATTATAGATATTTTATAGACAGACAAATATTTTTGACACCATTTTTAAATCGTAGTCTTAGTTCAATGAAAAACTAATACGTTTAACTGATAAAGTTTAGTAGGCATGCACTATTTATATCAGATCTTGACAGCCTACCTCCGCCCTTAGCCACTGGTAAGAATTAGAGGTGATTTGGAAATACTGTCACCAGTTTGTGTACTCAAGTTTCGGATGAAACTACCTATACTAAGTATGTGTGGCCCAATAAACTTATTTCAAAAAACTTGTGATGATATCACCGCGAGTCGCTGTTCTGTGCACTCGCCTGTTGGTAGACTTTCAACAATATTGACATTAAATGCGCACGACCGAGATAGAACTTAGATATAGGTATATTTTAACTTATTAGTCTATTGCGTTAGAATGTATGAATAATAGGTCATACATTTTGTGTCGCGGCACAATGATGAGATGACGCACAGGCTTAGGCTTGTCATATACCGCTCAAAACATGTTTAAAATTAAAAAAATACTGTTATTCATTTTTGTTAACAAGAATATTGTAACCTAACAGAAAAACAGTTTTTAAATTTAAAATGTGTTTAAATTTTATAATAAATGGGACTTTTCGACAAGCGGGGCACAGCGTATTTTTAGCGATTCTAATGAAGCCGATATACAGTCTGAGTTCCCTGCGCCGATACAAATTTCAAAATAATACTAATATGGAGTTGGCTTTAGTTTCAGTTGAGTATGAAACTTTTGTCGCATACGCACGCCAAACGATCTATATAGTATACCAAATACTAGTAAGTATTTTGGAACAAGTTTATATACTAAGTATTTTTTTATACTGGTAGTAAGTATTAGTACTAAGTCTTCAAAATCGAGCAGTTTTCCCATCTCTAGTAAGAATACCTTGCATTTTATCATTAGACGGATAAAGTATTACATCATTAAATTATTATGTTATTAAGTAAGTAATATACAATTTTCATATATATTATTTTATCATAATATACAATCTACTTACCCAGAAAAAATAGGCCCAACGCAGTAACAGGATCTGTGATCCACCGTTTAGATTGCATGACCTTATTATAGACTACGCCGAAAAAACCCAGAAAACCTATTAAGATTGTGCTTAATATCCAGCATTTAAGTATGCTCGAATTATCCTGAAAATAAAAAAAAGTCAGGCTCGACCAATCATTTTAAAGAAATAATTAAATAGTACCTACATACTTTTTCATCGGTGGTCTTTAGACAATTAAATATGTTCAGATATTATGTAAAATTACGCTCCATTGACCAACCATATTGTAACTCTAATATTAGGGATTACAATACCGGTTTCAAAAACCGAAAAAAACGGTATTTTCGGTATTAAAATTACACGTTTATGTTTTTCGAAAATGAATTAAATGTTATTTTTTCATTACTTACTACTATTATTGTACAAATTATTGTACTCAGCCAAAATGCGAATATATTGACAGAATCCAACAAAAGTTCAATAATATTAAAATAAAATCCCTCAAATTTTGCTTGTCGCGATGAATTGACATATTTCGAAAAAGAAAATATGCGTTGCAAATATTTCCAATTATTCTACAACTATTGATCCAACATTGATATTAGGTACATCCAACAAACGTTAAATTTGAGAGAGATTTTCCTGTACCCAGACTTATTGTATAGGAACAGGTGGAGGGAGCTGTTGGAGGAGGCCAGGACCCACACCGGGTTGTCGCGCCCCTGATGATGATGATGAGACTTATTGTATTTGTAAACATTAGCAGTTCTAATATAGTATTAATTATGATCTATACAAGGTCAATATAGTAAATGTAGGTAGTTACATTTGGTTGCTAAAATAGTATTAGATTATATTAGTTATATTTATTGTGTAATATGTTTTGACGAATACTGGTATTAATACCGGTATTCAATAAGAAATACCGGGAATGGGACAACTGGACTCCGGGAAATTGGACGCCGCACTGTCGTAGACACGTATACAGAACGTAGACGAGGTATTTTAATCAGTTTCTATCTACTACTTAGTAGTTTTAATTCATTATACTCTTAACATAATGTATTCTTTATTGCGAATTGAGAATTACCATGCCTAAGGCTTTATATAAAATAAAAAAACTCTTTTTTCGTTGGAACTTAAACATATGCACGATCAAATCATTATGTACGTCTGCATATTTACATTCTCACCAACTATTAAATCATAATAGAATCATTTAAATATAAATAATAGTATTAAATATTTTTTTCTTAAGTACCTATAAGTACCTAATGTCTATTTATTTTCGAATTCCGTGGCGTCCAGTTGTCCCGGTGCCAAATCGTCCTAGACCCGAAACACCGGTATTGATAATATATTCATTGGGTTTTGCAATCCCTATCTAATATAAATTCATAGTTTAAATTTAATATATACATTTTTTGGATATGAAAGAATGGGCATTCCGATAATAATATTAGGTATATAAAACTGTAGTAAAATATAAATATATAATTTCTTGAAAATTACAAAGTCAATTACAATAATTTGCCGAATATATTGTACTACAATCTGTTCAATTGAAAAAGTGCTATAACCACAGACATCTGATGTATCAAAATTGCTTATTCTCAATTTTAACATGACGGTTTTAACTAGATAAATTTTTAAATGAGAGAAGACAAAGTATCCTACAAAGTCTACAGCTTATCTAGGCTAAGCTCGCAAAGATACACCAAATTCTTCATTTTCGACCTTCACACAGCACTCAAGAAGCACCGACAATCTACATGAACTATTATAATAGACAGTGACGTCCCGTAGGGGTAGGCAGATTGAGCGTCGCTTGGGGGCGGCAGTTACTTGAAGGGCGGCAAATCGAGGAGAATCATTAGATATATTATATAGAAATAGGTACCTAAACTTAGTACCTAATAACGAAAATATCTTTCGATGAAAAAAATCAGCTCACTGGTTGGAAACAAAATGTATTAAGAATTAACATAAAAGGTTTAACTGAACTTTTTTTTTGTCGGTTTCGCGATGTCTAGTTTACTTCTCTTGTTCTTGGACGTCGCGTCCTTGGTGACCAGCAAAGACACGTGCAGATTTGCGATATATTATATTTTAATTATTGGTAGGTACATAGGTACTTACCTAGCTCGCGTGTTTTCAAAGTTGTCAGGTGTATTTTTAAATGTATCTGAAACCGTGGACTCACGATATTGATTATTGAAGTAGAGATGGCATTTAAATTGGATTTAGTGGTATATATTTTGTTAGTAATGTATCCATACAACACATTTCTTAAATATTGCGGTCATGTAAGGATGATAAAAACTACTGTATAAATAATTACAAGATAAAAAGAACTTTTTATATACAACGTTTTTAAATATTCTGTTGAATCATATAAACTTGACTTGACTAGCTTAAACGATCAAAAAAATTTGTACTTGATAGAAATAATACTGAAATGTCATATTGATTTCCATATTAACGCACGTATATATTATTAATATTAATAATTTAGTTACTGGGACCCACTTAGCAACCAATAATAGTTTTACTTTTTACGGATTTCTTCCAAAATAACGTTTTATACAAAACAGAATTAACTGAAAATGAAATCAATTCTACTTAAATATGGCTAAAAGTATTTAAAAAATGCATTGGCATTGTGTTCTGATATATTCTAAAAGGTCAAATGTCTAGCTAGTTGGGAAGTTAGTTAAAAGTCGATTGCAAGATTTGTACCGAACAAACAACCACCGGACAAATAAGAATACGAGCTAAGAAAAACATTGTAAATTGGGGCGGCAATTTAGCGCTGCCTACGGGCAGCATTTTGTTTACGGACGTCACTGATAATAGATAGCCGTATGGCACGACTTTGCAATGCTTTTCAATCTTGAATAGGTAGTGATTACTGGAATACACATGGAATTCTATTAGAATTTGTAATATATTGACTTTTTTCGATTCTCGAAAATCGAGAATTTATTCTCATAAATAAATATTATATAAAATTTCAATTCTAATGGATTTAATGCGACTCGGGTTTCGCCTTACGGCATCTTCAAGCGCTTTGTATACTCACCAAAGGCAAACACACACTGACAACGAACACTCTTAACTTAAAAATTAAAAATTTTTCTAAGAAATTCTTGAGAGATGACAAGAATTAACTTCTAGTTTATATTGCATTTGTTGTGAATAGTAAGAATAATCAAACATATTGTCGTCTTCACATTAATAATTGCATATGTAGTCTATACTTTAAAGATAGTAGAGCAGTGGTTTCCAAACTTTATGTTACTACGCCTCCCTTTTAAAAAATCTAATCTTGGCGCCTCCCCCCTTTATTTCATTAAATAAGACAGACACCTTTTTAAATAGCCAATAATGTACTACTTAATACAACAAAGAAAAACAAATACTTTTATTATATTCATTTTTAAATTAATTTGTTTTTCATGCAATGGATGTGCTTGTTTCTTAGCACAAAGTGCTCTTTTTCTACTAAACGGGGTCGATATTTGGATTTCATTGCAGCTAATGCAGAAAATCCTGTTTCGCATAAAAATATGATGTTACGAATAGTATAGCTGAAGTAAAGTACTTTGCTTACAACTTGCATTGCTTTTGCACAACTACATATTTAAAATATTCAATAGTTTTGAAACAAAGTCGCGCCGCAGGCGACTTTTTTAAAATTATTTGAATACATTTGTGATGTCTGTTATGCCCGAGCCCCAGATTCTTTATAAACTATGCATTTGCAAACTGCAAACCTGTGGCTACATTTGTGTTAAACTTTTCGCACCTCCCTTTGCAACACTCCGCGCCTCTCAGTTTGGAAATCGCTGTTGTAGAGGTTACGTGCTTTTTATAGTACGGGACATGCACAGCACAAGACCGGTTGACTATTCAAGTTTTCTCTATAAACAATATGTTCATTAGGTTACTTACTTGTACCGTGGTAAGGGCCGATCAGTAAGTCAACCTGTACCCTATAAGTATGATAAACCATAATTTTTGTAACTTACTAAAATGCAGTTATATTTCGAGGGCTTAGTGTCAAACAACACTATCTACAAAAGTGCAACTTTACAGGAGAGCCAAAAATTGTTATTTTAGAGTCTTGTAACTCAACAAGGGAAATGTTTATTTAAAACCTAATGTTAATATTTTATAATTTATTATGTATTGTACATTTATCTTGCTTATGATGATGTTAAAATTTATAGGGATAGTTTTAAAAAAAATATGAAAACAAGGGTAACTTATGTAGTTAGCGTTAAACTTTACTGACGATTTAATAAGAAATTAGAAAAGATTGACATAACGTTGTTTGACTATCATGTAGCCATAAATGTAAAATAACGTTATGTCAAAAAAAAAAAACACTTTTTTGTAGATAACGTTGTCTGACTTTAAGCACTCGATTTTATCTATAAGTATAATATATTATTACATACCTTAACTACACCTATCATCAGAAATAGTGACAGGAATATTCCTAAAATGCTTGATATTGAAAATACACAATCGGGTAACCCAATGTCGAATAACGGTTCATTCATTTGTGTTATTGTTATCGCCTGGAAGCTGAATACTGCTACGCAAATTATCTGCAATAAAGAACAACAAAATTCAAAAAATATTGAATACGACACAATAATTATGGTATCTCAGCGCAGCTATTCTTAACAGTTAGCATTTTAACACGTTTCCGTTATTTTTTTCTTCTTCTTCGATGGCGCTACAGCTCAAGTCAAGCCCTGGGCCCTCCTCCACCGCTGTCCTCCAGCCGGAACGGTCCTCCGCACGTCTTTTCCAGTTCACGATTTTTAGCAGCTGGTTGGCATCTTTTGTAATGTTGCCACCGCATCGTGTGCGTGGCTTTCCCACTGGCCTTTTCCCCCCTGGGTTTCCTTCGAGGATCTTCTTCGGTATCCGTGACTCAGGCATGCGCTGGACATAGCCTGCCCAGTTTAGCCTCTGGAGTTGTATGAAGTTGGAGAGTTTTGAATCTTGGTATAAGCGGTATAGTTCCGTGTTGTACCTAATTCTCCACTCCTCACCATCATTCATGGGTCCGTATATCCACCTCAGGAATTTTCTCTCAAAGCAATCCACCATTTCAGCTGCTTTCACATTTAGCGTCCATCCATTCCGTTATTTTCATTGGTCCAAATAAACAAGGAACGCATTCTATACACAAGTAGCTTATCGACGGTTATCAATATTAATATAGAAGAATAGCCTCGTTGGCGCACCAATCGAGGGTGTTAGAGGTATGAAACAACCGGTAGGTTTCAGGGAGGTAGCAAAAGACAAAAAAAAAGATTATTATTGATTTCATTAAAAAATAATAACCACATATTATTCAATTATATAAACTGAATCTTGTGATGAAATTAGTGAATATGCTGTGTACGTTGCCCACTACTGAAGGGCGGCACTTACCACACGACGACAAAACGAAGAATCAGAGCAAATTATAAATATTACCCATATTCTAATTTAGGAGCGGAATACAGAAACATTTGTCATAACTAAAATTTCCTTAGCAGAAAACACTATGCAGAAACATTGTCCTTAGTTAAGATCATTTCTATTGAAAATAATACCATATTTAAAAATTCTCTTTCCTATAGTTTAGGTAAATTATTTTGTAAACATGGTAACACTAGCGTCAAGTGTCATTCTATCACCTGGCATCTTGTATTTCTGCGGGCTGGCATATAAAAGTAAAATAATATTCTCCAAGTACATGCCAAACGAATTAAGACTATCAATATCCATATTGAGATACATTGTTAAATGAATTTGAGTGTATGGACTGTTTTATAGACATGCGAATTTATTTTGACAGCAGCTGTCAGTGGTAAATGGTAATACAGAAGGCGGCACGTTCATAACAAAAGTAGTCTATGGTTAAGGATTCCTTAACTCTATACTCAGGATTGTCTATAGTTAAGTAAGGTTTTTCGGCAACTTATCCTTAGGATCGAAATCTTAGATTGTGCATGCCGCTCTAGATCTTTAATATCTCCAAAAATAAGGAATAAATTTTAATGTTCTTTCAAAGTCTTAAGGGGGTACATGCTCAGCGTAGGTCAAAATGGAGCTTTTATTGCATTTTCAAAGCATGATCTTGGACATTCCTCAAACGTTGTAGATAATCTATTTATATAATTTTAAAGCCTTAATATCCATTATATTTATTTTAAACATTTGATGACTGCATAAAGTATTTTTATTACATGAAATAGTATTCTTTTAAACCTCTCGCTATAATGTTTTTAGAATATATACATATTTCAGTACATGCATGTGCAGCGGTAGGGAGTAAAATGATGTTAACGCGCGTGTTTGAACATGTACCGTTTAAAAAAAAATCGGTTAGGTACATGTTCAAACACGCGCATTGACATCATTTTACTCCCTACTTCAATTATAGTTTGTCAATTTATGGCTACGGCTGTATGTTGTAGCTTAACCACTGGGGAATGCCAAAAGAAATGGCGTATTTAAAAAAAACACTACCTTATTCTTAGGTCAATAATTATTATAAAGCAATCATTATTCGTAGGAATCACACTTGAATGGTCAACGATATAGCTTATAATTAGTATCTTTAGAATTATCTTCAAATGTGTTAATCTTGCCCATTTTTTGAATATTAAAATGCCTAATTCTTGTCAAATTTGGGATCACAGAGATTATCAATATAATTTTTTATCGTAAATATTTCACTATACTAATGTCGAGGTTTAAAAGAATACTGTTTTATGTAATAAAAATACTTTATGCAGTCATGAAATGTTTAAAATATATATTAAGGATATAAAAGCTTTAAAATTATATAAATAGATTATCTACAACGTATAAGGAATGTCCAGGATCATGCTTTGAAAATGCAATAAAAGCTCCATTTTGACCTACGCTGAGCATGTCCCCCCGATTAGGTCAGTGTCATAATAATCACAATAAATAAAACGTTGCTGAAAAAATATAATTCGATAAAAAGTGCTAGAACTCATTCATGAATGTAAAATAGGTTAAAACAAATAATTTATCTCATGAGTTTGTTTTCTTTAAATATTTTTTTAATAAATTGTGCTTGCGTGGTTCAGCGATAAAAATCGATTCTTTCAATGTTTTTTATGTAAGTATATAATATATATATATTTGTTTTATTGTTAACATGTCCGATCCTTATGAGATCATATTATATGGGACTCCACAGAGTGGAGGTTAAATTAATAGATTATGCTCATTTGCCCAATCTAGTAAGTCAAAACACATATTGTAAAATAATATGTTAATTTGGGTAACCGGACAAAACAGATCGTGACAAAACAGAGCATGACAAAACAAAACAAGACAAAACAGAATGTTGACAAAACATAACATCACAAAACAAAACAGAACAACCAGGGGAAAAATAAAACATTCATTTTTTGGAATTTATTTAAAATATTTAATATTTTAAATTTTATCAAATTTGAAGTTTAACTGTTTATTATCTAGGTATAAGTACTTATATCGTTATGCATAATAATGCATTTTATATATAACTGCATGTTGACCATTCGGCGTAAAAACCTCAATTTATACCTATATTTGTGCATGCTTTTTCAAAGTCCAGCAAAATCTTTTGTGGTGTTATATTGCGCACCAATTGTTTTAATATGGTAAACATTCTGTTGTATGTATCCATATTCTTTTTTTTGCAAAAGAAAATAAATACATGGAGGATATGAATATCCAATCTTGGCATGCCATCTATACAGCTGATAAAACATGCTGGTGCTTTATCAAATGTTCCGTCTCAATAAATGACATCTTTGTTTAATTATGAGAGCAGATCACCGTTCCCAATTGGCAATATTCTTCCAGGGTCATCAGCTCCCGTATCATGCACAATTTTATATAGGTACTCTATATATTAAAAAAAATGCATTATATTCAAAATAAAAATGTATAGGTATATACCAAATAAACAGTTACTGATTTCACTTAAAAATTGAAATTTTTTTAAATATTAAATATTTATATAATACTAGCTGAAGTACCCGGCTTCGCACAGGGTCGCTTCTTGGTTATATTTATCTTAGATATTTAAAAAATAATAAGAGGTAATTATTTTTTTAATATTAAAATATCTGTGTAATACAATATGGCAATATGAAAATATAAGTTTATCCAAAATATGCAAACGTTATTAATTTTATTAATATGTAGAAAAAAAAATGGATGGAACAAACAAAAAAACAAACTTTGTATTTTATATACTTAATACTAATTCAGAAACTTTTGCAGGTGTGCGCACAACTGACAAAAGTTTTATCGCAATCGGATGAATGGTATAGGAACGCATACGAATAGAAGGTGATTTTCTAATTCAGAAATCTTCGTGGGCATGCGCACGACAACTCACCAAAGTACAGCACTTGATCAAAATTTCAATGCAATCGGATTAATGGTATAGGAACGCATACGAATAGAAGAATAAGAAGATGGTTGTACTAATTCAGAAACCTTTGCGGGCGTGCGCTCAACAACTGTTCAAAATTTCATCGCAATCAGATGAATGGTATAAGAACGCATACGAATAGAAGAAAAAGAAGAAGAAAATAGTTGTATCAATTCAGAAACCTTTGCGGGCGTGAGCACAACACTTGATCAACATTTCATTGCAATCGGATGAATGGTATAGGAACGCATACGAATAGAAGAAAATAGAATAAAAGATAGAATAAAAGAAGATAGAATAGAAGAAGAAGATGGTTGTACTAATTCAGAAACCTTCGCGGATGTTGGCACAATTACTGACGAAAATTTTATTGCAGTCGGATGAATGGAATAGGAACGCATACGAATAGAAGAATATAGAATAGAAGAAGAAGAAGATGGTTGTACTAATTCAGAAACCTTTGCGGGTGTTACCACAACAACTGACGAAGGTTTCATCGCAATCGGATGAATGGTATAGGAACCATACGAATAAAAGAAAATATAATGAAGAAGAAGAAGATGGTTTTTCTAATTCAGAAACCTTTGTGGGTGTGCATACAACCACTTACCAAAATTTCATCCCAATCGGATGAATGGTATAGAAACGCATACGGGACAGACAGACATTCATTTTTATATATAAGATATAGCCTATACTCTTTGCGCAAGTGCAAGCAATAAGTTGACAAAGTTTTATCGCAATCGGATGAACGGTATGGCAGCGCATAAAATACGAACAAACACACGAACAAACAAACAAAATATTGATTTTTATATATTAGATATTTCGTTTATAAGTATTTTATTAATAAATAGATTCCACAAAAATGATGTCTTATTTTTCCTCTAACTGTTCTGTTTTGTCATGGAACCGTAAATTTATTATATTTGGGACTCACGACACAATAAACCGACGCGGTAAACCTTCAGTCATCATGGGCACATAATAATATTTAATTTATGAAATGTGTCATAATATGAATATTTTCATTTGTTTTTGTTTCTTTCAAATTTCAAAAACATTTTTTTGTGGATGCGTCATAGCAGAGAAATTTACTTACAGTATTCAACCATGCAATGAGCAATACAATGGGTATCATCTTCTTGTTCAAGCGTGTCGATATGTGTTGATCACTCATTTTGCTGACGATTATAAAATTACGTCTGAAATAAAGAAACATTCATTTATTCAATAAAAGTAGCATTACACCCCGTTTACACGTGCATGGATTTACTGTTCACAGTAGAGGTGAGTTGGAAATACTGTTACCAGTTTGTGTACTCAAGTTTCAGATGAAACTACCCATACTCAGTATGTGTGGCCCAATAAACTTATTCCAAAAAACTGGTGATGATATCATCGCGAGTCGCTGTTTTGTGCACTCGCCAGTTGGTAGACTTTCAACACTATTGAGATTAAATGCGCGCGAAACGAGATAGCACTTGAATATAGGTATATTTTAATTTATTAGTCTATTGCGTTCGAATGAATGAATAATAAGTCATAAATTTTGTGTCGCAGCACAGTGGTGAGATGACGCACAAGCTTAGGCTTGTTATATGACCGCTCAAAATATGTTTAAAAAATAAGAAAAACACTGTTATTTATTTTTGTTAACAAGATTATTGTAACTTAACAGAAAAACAACTCATAAATTTAAAATGTGTTTAAAATTTTATAACAAATGGGACTTTTCGACAAGCGGAGCCCAGCGTATTTTTAGCGATTCTATTGAAGCCGATACACAGTCTGAGTTCCATGAGCCGATACGTATTTCAAATACTAATATGGAGTTGGTTTTAGTTTCAGTTGAGTATGAAACTTTTGTCGCATACGCACGCCAAACGCTAGTATTCCAAATACAAGTAAGTATTTTGGAACAAGTTTCTATACTAAGTATTTTTTTATACTTGTAGTAAGTATACTTAGTCTTCAAAATCGACCAGTTTTTCCATCTCTAGTTCACAGTAAGAAAATGAATGAGTAAACATGGTTTACTCTGCAGTTGGTAAGATTGCGTGCATGAATCAAACAAGTTTGGAAGCTTCTGAATTTTAACGCGCAAGTAAGATCTGCGCCTGCGCAGTAGAACGATAATGGCGAATCTGCCAGTAAGAAAACGAACTACTCATCTTAACCCTACACTGCATAGTGATGCCATTTGGCATCATGATATTTTAATGCAAATATTATTAACCCCATCTACAAATTCGTTTTTGAAATGTTTTACTATGTTTTATTAGTAAATATACTAAGTAATTAGTAGTACAGTTAATTAGCAGAAGTCTCCAAATTATTGCAAAACTTCAAATAAACTCTGACGGAAGTGAAAGCGGTTGAACCTGAAATTCAACTGCTTCAAATTTACTTTTGAGCCAAAGAAAGTCCATTCAGGATCATAAAAAAAATATTTCGTGGTACATTTAGGTATGTACTTTATGATTCCATTATCATTTTAATGCTGAATATCAAATATATAGAAATAATTCGAAAAATGTTTGTGATGCCATTTGGCATCATCATGCATTGCCGGACTGCTTTTTGCGTGTACTTCAGTAATGATTTGGTTCTCAATTTCTGATTTCTTTACCGGAATGAATTTTAGAAAACGAGCATTGAATGACAAGTAGAAGACAAAATAAAAACTGTTTGAAAAATTTTCATATCTTTAAAAAATGCAAAAAATGTACTTCACGTTACTGCATGCAGATGCCATTTGGCATCATATTCTTTATTTGAAAAAAAAAATACAAAAAGTTAATATTTATTTTTTTAAATATTTTTCCCATGGTTTTTATCATAATTCACAACACAGATATTTTTTTCGTTCAAAAAGAAAATGTCATGCAGTGTAGGGTTAAGGCTAACCGATTTTCAATACGTCCTGTCAAATAGTACTATATAATGACTACATCGCGTCTCACTTACTCTTGAAGAATGAGATTGGAGAGACAGTCAGCACTTTTACGTGTAAACAGTTATTGTCACGATAGCTTAAAATAAGCACCGTTGCCGACAGTAAATCCATGCACGTGTACATGCGCTATTAGACTGAAAAGCATACATTTTTTACGGGAGTGGAACAATGTATAAAATATGAAGATCTTTTTCGCTCGAACTATTGACCACTCTGTGAATATCACACTGTATCTGCAGTATCGACGTACAATTTTCTAAACTGATCACGTCCGATCCATACATCTGGAGGGAGCATTTTATCGACCCCCCTGACAGTCAACCCCGTGGCTCTCACATCCTGAAGCGGGCCCCCTACATATCGCTTAGGTTAAAGACACTATGATTAGGGATTCCAATCCCGGGATCCCGAGCTATTTTCGATACCTATGAATCCCGGGATTGATAAACATAATCCCGGGATTTCGGGATTGATTTTTTTATCAATTTTTATGGAAAATAAAATAAAAGCGAAAATATACCTAATAGAAAAAATACTTTTAATAAAAAATAACTACATTAGAAATAAACTGAGTTTGAATAAAGTTTGATTTATACCCATGTGTAGGTTGCCGATTCATTTTATTTTTTCACATAAATTATTAAAAATGAGAAAGATTGGAAAAAAACAATACTTCGCACTTTTAACAAAGTAATTCCACCATGATATTTGGCTGACTAATTAGATTTATGAAGCGGAAAGGCCATAAGTACGCCATGATTATTTGCTTTACTATTTTAAATCTCGCTAATCCATTCATTATGTCTTTACTGTCAGAAACAGCAATCTCATATTAAATTCACATTATTATTTATATTACAATATTATTTGCTCCATTAAACTTGTGTATTTCCAAGATTGAACGTATACAATATTAACAATAAATGTCTTAAATAGTATAAATTATATTAGATTTATTTTTGACCGATTTTATCAATGTTATTTGTAAATATAAAAATTTTATATTAACAATGGAAAAAATGCCAATCCCGGGACCAGTCCCGGGATCCCGGGATTGTCAAATTGTAATCCCAAAATCCCGGGATCAGAATTTTGGCTCGGGATTGGATTCCCTAACTATGATGCTCTACAATTTCACAATCCTAATTTTAAATAATTATACCCATGCGACTTTTTTACTATTAGAGCTAATTTGTGATGTGTGTTTATCTCACTTAACTGGCCAACCCGCCACGTTGACCCTCCGGGCTTGAGCCTTTTTAGCCCTGTGGTTGACCTGATCGAATACTATGACTTTTTCCAGGTTGTCGTCTCTTCAGGCTATCTGATCGAAAAATTGGAGAGTATATCAAGAAACTGGAGTTCATTGATTGAAACTCTTCTTTTGTTTGGCCGTCCATGAGAGCCTCAGCATCCATCTCTAGCACCACATTTATGTAGACTATATCTTTATCTCGTCCCGACTTCCAATTCTCGGAGGCATTTATTTAAAAACTAGCAATAATATTACCAGGTGTCAGTACCATCTGCAAACATTTTCATGGGTCTTTTTTATTTATTTATTTGAAAAAGACACGTTGAGTACATAACAAATTATTAATTCAGGACGTTCACAACATGACATTTAGAATAAAAATTACAAATAATCAGTCCAGAAAATCAGAAAAAACAAGGTGGAGGAAAAAAAAGAAAGCAAAAATAGTTTCATACAAAAGAAATAAAAACAACAATAATTCAAAAAATACAAATTAAACAATAAAATAGAATTTAAAAAAACAGAATATATAATGGATCGCCAAAAAATATCTACATCTCTAGGGAGTGCATTGACCAGCCGCACAGCCCTCGCTATTGGTGCCTGGTGAGCCTGACACGAGGAAACAGCTTTCACCCTAAATAGGGCATGGCTGCGACCACGTATGTAATTGACGGGTGCGTAAAAATTTACGTACATACGTTTACGTGTATTTCTGTCTTTGTTCTAGTACTAGTGTTTCAGAATCAATTATTTGTTTCCTGCTGATGAGTCAGCCTGGCGGAGTTTATGTCGTCTATAGAATTTGCCAAGCACGCCATCGCTGAACTCGTTTATTTGTCAAGCAGCTAATTTACATTATTTTGCAACCCAGTGAAGCAAAATAACTATCTCTATCGGAGATTTTCATTGTTTTCCCAAGAATTGCCAAGTTCTCTTCTTATAATTTATGTATTATAAAATAAGAGGGTTCGGACCCGAAACCCTCCCCCCACCTGTGTATGCGCCTAGGTACTAGGTGTACACTACCTAATAGTTCCATCCAAACCAACCCGCCCCGCACCACACTCGGTCTTAATCGAGCATATCACGAGGCCTTACGTTTGGATGTAAAGCACCACCAGTTGGTTATGTATGAGAATATCTCAAGAGCAGATGACCAAGACTGAGGTCACCACGCACGCAAGTGTGCTTTGACTGAGTTTGCAGAGACTTTCTAATAAAACTGCATATGGGAGAGAGGAGCACGGATAATAATTAACAAAAATAAATGATTCTAATTAATTATATATATAAAAACCAAAGCTAGCGGACATACTAAACTAAACTATGTAAAGAGATCTTCACATACACTGTTTTAGTAAATGATAATAATTATTAACCAAGGCATACTTAATAGATTTAAATAATATGATAGTATTAATAGTTATTTATATTCAATGGAAATTCCGTCAATTATAAAAGAAATAACAATGTTATTATTACTACCAATAAGTGAATATGATGAATAATAATATAATGAACATACGTGTTCTAATAATAATAAAATTGGAGAATTATTAAATCAAACTTAAGATCAAAATTAACAGAAAACCAAATCGCATCTATTTTGCATATTCACGCCACAAAATTTGAGCCAAGATTGCAGGATTTAGTTTCAAACAAACAATTGTATAAATCACATGGTGAAAAAAATTAATTAAAATTTTTAGTAAGTATATTAAATAAGAGTATACACAATGAAGTATTTTTTATTTTTTTTACCTCATGCTTTTTTTAAAACAGAAAATATTTACAAAATAATGGGTGGCCCGCCAAATATTTTTGGTTTCAAAATTGTCCCTTTGACGAAAAAGTTTGTAAATCCCTAATTTAGATCATTAGACTGGTGGTTGTGGGTGGCCTTCAAGGAGCGACCAAGTAAAAGAGCTGCCTGGGGGGGGGGGCACCAACCATTCTGCCAAGAAGAGAAGAATAATGAATCAGAATATCACAATCATGACCTCTACAAGGGGGTGCCTGACAGGACTCTAGCCTGGGGCCCGGTGTGGCGGATCGACCAGATAAGTTTAGATAATATACACAGATCACAAATTTTCTCTATTAGTGAAAAAAATGTATTAAAATTTTAAAATACGCGCTTGTTCGTTGCAATTATTGATTATTGTGTGTCGATACTCATTTCCATAATACAAAAAAACACCACTTAGAAAACTCTTCTGTAGAGCGTCACACTGCTTTTAACCTTGGCGATAGGTAGGGGGTCCCGCACAATGATTCTAGCCTGGAGGCTTGCTTCAGGATGTGGGGGTCATGATCACAGGCTACATGTAAATTGTAAGTATAACATTTCACCGTGGAACAGTTCGCCGTGAGTTTTCTATCGGAAAGAGATGACGGTATACTATACGGTATACTATACGGTCTACAATTTTATTATATTCAATAATAATAATATGAACATTAATTCAATTTTGATTGCTGATTTTGGCAAAATTCATGAATTCAAGAATGACAACCTAACCGAACCTAACAAATAATCCAGTATATCGGCTATTTTCAAAATTTATTTGCTGCTGGCTTCCTGTAAAGTGTAAGCCGACAAGAACCGTGTTTTATATAGACATGAATTTAATGTCAGTACTATACAACCCAAAGAGGTTGTACAGTCTTTAATATATGGCCATATACTTCCGATACAACATATCACGGTGAAGTGTGATACGGCAAACTGCATACGTACACGTTTTCGGACACGATGATCACAACAGTATATTTCCTTATCGCTGAAAGTAACTTCTATAATGTTTGTTCTGTCCAGAGAATCGTAATAAATTGTAGAAATTTGTTGATTAATTTTTTAACTTACCATGGAAGTTGGTAGGTACACGTTAAAAATAAGAACAACACACGACTGCTACCGCAAAAACTTGTTAATTTAATTTGATCATCCATACGGAAACATAATGCAATAAATTATTGTAAATAGGGCTTTCAATTAACCGAAAGAAAAAATACAACCCGGTTATCGGTTTTTAAATAAAACATATTATTTAATATAAATAATAACGTTTCGTTTTTAATTATCATTATCATATCTTGAAATTGTATCTAACATGCTACGTACCAAGATTGAAGATTTTGCTTCAATAAAAGTAACTTTATAGGGGAGAAATTTCAATTATAGAAATAGTAAATTGCTGTTATTGGGTAATTAAATGTTATTATGAAACATGTTTAATATTTTTAAATATGTAAAATGTTAATTAAATAAATGTTCTATAAATAAAGGTTATGAGATGTCATTATTATGCCCTCTCTTTTTCATTTTAGAAATTATCATTTAAGGACCACATAATATATTTCAATAATACAATAAAAACGTATTGTAAACGTCTTCGTTTGAAATTAAAAATGCAGTAATATTTTGAAACATAAGATGTGAGTAATTCTTTTTTGAAATTATTATTTTATCAATATTTGCAATATCTTTAACGTTTAGCATTCTATATAAATTTTGCGATGAATTTTATCTTCGATAATAATTTATTTAACGATGGTTAAATAAATTATTATCGCAAAAGCCCTGCGGTGCATGGTTGTAGCATCAGTCCCATGCGGCTCCGTTTTGGGACGGAATGAGCACTTAAAATCACTTTTTTCAGACATGTTTATAGCGTCATGAAAGGCGGCCGGTTCGGGCATAGCTGTAAATACATGACGGGTAATAATATCAAATAATATTAAATAAATACTTTTTTTTTCGTCTGTTGATATTTCCTTTTTCATAAATATATTATTGTCTCTCAGTTAGGTATATGAATTAAGATATTAGATCCATTTGTATTGAAGATCGTTTTATGTCAGTTCGACCAGTTGTTGGGCTCATAGGACCGTTCGACCTGGTCGCCCAAAGGCCAATTTTGTTACGTTTAGAAAATTTGCGGCGTCACACCGCCAACGTGAAGATCTCTTCACTTAAAACATTCCGCAGTTTTGTATGAGCTTTTGTTACTTGCTAAAATTTTTAACAATGCCTCCACGTGCTCATCTCTCCCATGGGTACTTTTAACTTAAAGTTATGTAAATTCAGTCAAAGTACATTTTTGAGTGCATGTTGACCTTAGTCTTGCGTAATTGCTCCTGAGATTTTCCCAGACATAAAAAAATTATTCTTCACATCCAAACATAGGGTCACATAATACACCCGATTAAAACCGGGTGTGGTTTGGTGACGACATTAACTCCAATGAAGATGCAAATATATAATTATTGATTATTTATTTTTTCGTATAAATTAATCCGAATTTTTACTATTTTCCAGATTTAAGAAAGGTGTTCCTTTCATGTCAGTGTGGAAATAATTTTATTTCTTAAAAAAAAATATTATTTGTAAAAGTTTCGGGATAATTCATAACCGATACTCGTTTAACCGGTTTTGTCTTATCCTGGTATGAAAGCCGTAATTTTATTGCAACGTGCAGCTCCCTACTGAGTACTGACGTAATATTGTATGGATTAATTTACCGGCAGTTAGTACGGTCGCGGGATAACAGAGGGCTCTCCATATTTAAAACCTTTAAAAGTCACAACGCTTAATATTATATTATTCCGTAAATATTTCATGTTGTCTAAACTAATTCAATAAAAACCACAATGAAGTTTACATTACAATATAATTCAACGTAGCAAGGATAATAGAATTATGTTATACATCCCCGATATCACTTTTTGTCAAATTGTTTTACTAGGTATTTTTATGGATACCTCACATTTACTGTCGAGGTTTATTGAAGGACTTTTTTTTCAATTCAATTTAATTATACATAGGTATAATGCACATAACAAGTTATAAATTTGAAGCTTTCACGACATGACATAAAATAAGTGTTAACCATCTTTCAAATAAAAATACAGAGCAATGTGAGTTAAGGCTACACCTCAGCTGAGGCATGGTCTAAAAAAATCGTGACTATGCGATGCGCGGATTGCGGGTCGCGGGTGCAAATGACGCGAACCGAACGAAATATAATTTGTCATAAAAATTCAACATGCGTCCTTTTTATGTTATGTTTATTATTAAATTCGTAATAATAATAGTATATTCATTGACATGTTTTCTTTTTCAAGTACATGCGGAACGTTTTTAAGTCACCTTTACACGATTTAAGAATATATTCATCCGACTCCATCACAAAAGAAATTGACGTGCGAACAGGTCGACTATCCCTCTCCGAATAGCAACGCGGCCGAAATTTCGTTCCACATAGTGTTGAAAATTATTTGCCGTGTTACTTATGTACGCTCTTAATAATATAATAAGTAATAAAATAAGAAATACAATAAAATAACAAAAATAAAAGTAGATGGAAGCACATAGAGTGAACTATTTATAGACCCTATCTTAAAAACTTATAAAACAACGTTCACCTAATTAAAACTCACGTAAGTGGAATATATCAATATCCGAAGCGATTTCATTAAACATGGTTATTGCCCTCCCAATTGGCATTACTAATGGCAGGTTAGTTCTGCACCTTAAGAGAACAAACAACGGATGCCTCGATTCCTAAGATAATTATCAGAGACACACAAGCCAACACCACTAAGAATGGTACAGTTTTCATTTACGCCGCGTATAAGTCGGAAAAAATATGTAGCTAAATAAAGATTCTTCTAAATTTTAAGCTACAGCTTGTAAGCATACCTAAGAGATAGTCAGTCGGATAGAACCACAGATAGTATCCACACAGCCGAAAGTAAAGGAGTCTCAAAAATTTCTTCTGGACCCTCTCCACCATAAGGCCGTACTGCAACTGATGCGGGGCCCAAACGATAGACCCACTCTCAAGTCTGCTTCTAAATAAGGAGTTATAGAGAATTTTTAGTACCGTAACATCCGAAAAGACCCAGGAAGTACGCAAGACAAAGCCCAACATTTTTAGCGCCTTTTTACTCCAACTCTACTTGATGCTAAGTCAAATGAAATTTGTGTGTGCAACAAGAATGTGTAAATATGCATAGATGTTAATGTTGGTATATATTATGTGTATCGTAGATTGAATCTACCAACTCAATCGTATTGATGGTAGATTATATTGGTTCATAATATTATACACTCGCGAATGTGAACAATAAATAAGCGAAGCAACAAATGAAAGTTGGACAAGTAACGAGTCGCTGATTGTAATTTTTACTAGGATATTATTTTCGTTTTGTTTTATTATTGTCTATAAAGTCAGGCAGCCTTCATTATGTAAATATTAAATATATATATGTTGTTATGTCAAACGCAAGATAGGACAAGCGTTTTTGTATATCTTCGGTCATTTTTGATAGGATCGTACCCAAAAAATAGGAATTATTCCAATTTGGTCACGATTCCAGGGAACGACTCTAATGCGCAGGCCATACGGCAGCGACTTGCCTGCGCAAAAAAAAACACTCTCGCATGGCCACACGGCACAAGTAAAACTGCGCAAACCTCATTACGTTACGACAGAAGTCGTCGTCGCGAAAACACTGATTTTCGGAATCCCAGCAATATTTTCAAGTGACGATTTGTTTTTGTCGCAAGCGTTTTTCTTTAAAAAAAAAAAAAAGAGAAATAAATCCTCCAGATCCAAGTGAACCAAACAATGGCTATTGAGAAGAAACATACACTCGCATATAAATCAGCATTTTTTGCTTAAATATAATATATGCTAGTGGCGAAGGGTGGAGATACGCTATTAAGATCCGCCATAAAATGTGCACACTAAACTTTGTCAGTCATACGTATTTGTTTTCATTGAAATAAGACAACATTTTGCAGATGGTGTTGGTTAGTTTTTAAAATTCAATTAAACCCTGCAAAAACAAAGCCATAATAGATAATAGTCAAAAAATACTAGTCTATCTATAAAATATCTAAAATAATGCAATTGAATCGTACATAAATATGAATATTTTATAGATTTAATATTTTCTTTATCTATTGTGATTTTGTTTAGGCAGAGCTTAATGACTTTAAAAAACGTACCAACAATAATATGTGAATATCATGTATTCTTAATCCAACGAAAACAAATAAGTATGAATGAAAAAAGACCGTAACCTTCGACGAACTGAGCGCGGCTTGTAAAACTCGGTTTGCGCAGTTAAAATTTCAAGCAAGTCAAATTTTGCGCTGGCCGCACTTTTTGGTTTGCGCGGTGTACAGTTTTGCCGTCCACACGCACGGGTTTGCCCGCGCAAACCGGTTTGCGCAGGCAACACCGTAGTGAAGCATGAGCGTGTCGCCGGTCTTTAAAGTGACTTCACGATCGGGGGTGATCGTGGCAGACCTTCTGGCAGGACGGTTGGCCTGTGATCTGCCAATGTAATTTGAGCTTTACATGAGAAAGGCGTCGATGAAATAGACATTTAACTGATAACTAATCTATATTGGAGACAAACAGCAACTATTAACTCATTGGCGCCCAAACAAAAGAAATTCTCGTGTTAGAAAATGTTCATGGAAATATTATTTTTCACCACCATGGCCGCGCGGCTTAAGTGTTGGCATTTGGAGTCGTGGGTCCCAGGTTCGAATCCAGGGTCTGGCAAGTACACATATTGTTATTCAATTTGTGTTTGTCAGAGTATGGACCTAATAGGTTGAGCAAGTGGCTGACATCCATTTCTCGTAAAAAAACAAAATCTGTCAATACAAACCTCCACTCCGTGGAGGCCCATATGATCAAGATCGGACATGGTCGGAAATGTCATTTTGACATTTCATATTGAATTCCATAGTAACGCACGTATATATTAATAATTTAGTTGCTAGGACCTCTTAGCAACCAATAATAGTGTTTTACTTTTTACGAATGTCTTCCGAAATAACTTTCCATACAAAACAGAATTAACTGAAAATGAATTCAATTCTGCTTAAAAATGGCTAAACGTATTAAAAGAATGTATTGTCGTCGTGTTCTGATATATTCTAAAAGTTTCAAATGTCTAGCTAGTCGGGAAGTTACTTAAAAATCTTCAATCGTCCAATACAAATCTTGGACAAACAAGAAAAAAATTGTACTGGACAAACAAGAATACGAGCTAATAAAAATGTGGTAATAAAGTCGGTCGCCAGAGTAAAAAAATAATATATTAAGTTTTCTTGAGTCAACCAAGTTTTTCCGCAAAAAGTAATTGTTTCCCGGTGTGCGGCTTTCGAAAACTTCATTCTTTGTTTCATTGCTTGATTGTTTATTACGACTTATCGCTACGTTAATGCAGAACTAGGCAAAGTGGATTTTCTTGTCTAGTACTGAGAAAACCTTGAATGAATTGTTCCTAACTCTCTGCAGAATGAATTAATTAAGTAATAAAAATCGCACACGTACATATATATATATATATATATCATTTACCTATATTAACTTACTATGCTAAGTGACGATTTGTCGGATTAACCTGGCCTGTACTAATTATTGAGGTATATACTTTTTATTTATGTTATATTATATTTATTGTACCCACTTGTACGAGTAGATAATATTCGGTCAAATTTATTTATTCAATGTGTGTTTACATTATTCATAAGAAGCGATGTACCTACGCGCTGCAGGTTTGGAATGGCGGGAGGCGAAAGAGTTGGCGATGGATCGAGGGAAGTGGCGCGAACTTGTGCTTGGCCTATGCTCCAACGCTGGGTCGTGACAGGGTGAAATAAGAAGAAGAAGTACTAAAATATATGATTCTTTATGTACTATTTGTAACAAAACTGTCTTATTAAAAACATTTCGAACTATTATTTATATTATAACCACGGAGTCAGTCTATAGTGTCGTGGGTCTCAGGCTTGAATCCTGGGTCTGGCAAGTACACCTCATTGTTTTTCAATTTGTGTATGAGTCAGAATATGGATCTAATAGGTTGAGCAAGTGGCTGACATCCATTTCTCGTAAAAACAAAATCTATTAATACAAACCTCCACTCTGCGGAGGCCCATATGATCTTATTATGCGCACACAAAACATATTTTGGGAGGGGTCTATTTTGAAAAAAAAATTAATAGGATTTTTTTATTGATTTTTAAGTATCACTGATTTCCGCATTTACCCCGCTTATTTATAACATCTAAATTACTTCAATCGCAGAATACCACACTTTTACAGGTATATTATATTGAATCTACGATAGGTCTACCTGGTCTGCAGGTTTAACGAAGGGTGTCCACCTACGAATTATTGCGAGCTGTCGTATCCACCAGTGGTTATAGAAAGCGCGTGATTTAAAATTATCATACTTATTAGGACCGTCAGTGTCCGTTTGTGTCGTCCACGCTGTATTGTCTTCGAATAGCAATATTGAAGCAAAAATTGGATGCCCCTGTCAGTTACACCAAATTACAAGTACCACGGGTTTTCCAGTGGCTACAGGCCTTCTTGCCGTAGAATTCCAAGAAGAGCGGAGCCGACAGGTTGAGAAGGCTGTTCGACAACTAAATCATCTGAGTCACGATCCTCAGTCGTGAAGTCCTGACAACGAAGAAGAAGAAGTAATATTCGATTCACCTAATTAATTTGATTTTTTCATTTCTTTGGGGGGGCGGGTCCGGCCCCGAACCCACCCTTGTATTGACACCTGATATTCATAATATGTACTATAACACAGGGATGACGAACCTATGGCACGCGTGCCACTAGTGGCACGCGAGATGATTTTCCATGGCACGCGAATGTTTTGTATTGATGAGAAAAAAATATATAGTTTTACAAATAGGCACCTAAATATATATTATATAATATTAAAACTGCGTATTTTCTTCGGTTTTTAATAATATGTTTACCAATAATATTTATCAATCGATGCGCAAACGGAAACGACGAAATTCATGCATAAATGACAGATCGCATTGTATACAAAATAACAGGCAGCTGATACTCTTGAAGAATAAGCATTATAGTTAATTTAAATTGAATAGATGGACCCTTAGGTTGCGTCACACATAATAAAATTACAGCACTGGCCTCATCAGGTGGCGGGGTAAGCCGTGTCGCGAACCTCTGATTTTGATCGATTTACAATCATTTTACAATGCTTGATATCACTGTAGCGAGAGGATGCCTCATCTGAACCGAGACATTTTCCCGTCAATTTGTGCGTAAAGAACCAAACTACGTAGGTATTATATTGTAATAATACTCAAATACTCAATTGCTTATAATTTTTGAACTTTTTTTAATAGAATTCTTTTAACTATTTTTTCATTTTTTTCCTGCTCGAACTACTCAAAAAACTGCTTGGCACGTCAAACAGTCAAAAAATAATATTTGGGAAATTTTGGCACGTGTATGTGAAGACCTTACGAAGTGTGACCTTACGAAGGCTCAGAGCAACCGTATACTGAGCTTCGAAAACAGATGTTTGCGACGAATACTGGGTGTGCGGTGGTATGACTTTAGGAGCAACGAGGAGATAAGAGAACGCACCAAGCAGCCTCTCATCACGCTGAAAGTGAAGAGGCGACGTTGGACCTGGGTCGGCCACGTGCTGCGGATGCCAGAAGAGAACTTTAACCTGGCTTGTCTGTTCTTCAAGCCGACCGGATTCCGGCGACCTGGAAGGCCGCTAAATACAATCTACAGAGTGTATACGGCGGAGCTACGGGATGCCGGTTTGACCTGGAACGAAGCAAGAAGATGGCGAGCGACAGGGATTCTTGGAGGCGCCGCGTGGTGTCCATATGCTCCAGCTAAGGGGCGGATATGGCCAAAGATGAAGAAGTATGTAAAAAGGTTCGCCATCCCTGCCATAACATAATATTTAAGTGTACAAAAATTTGTCTAAGTAAGTTTAATTATTCTTAGAGATAAGTAACTTTTCAAATGCTTGCTGAATATTCTTAGCAATTTTTTGCCTCCTGTCCCGAATCATGAAGTCCCGAATTAAGGTAGCGATGTTCTCTACTACCCCATTCCAAAAAAAAAAATTAGGGATACTTTGCGAAACCAGACTGCTCGCTTAAAAACATGCAAATAATGTTAAAATGTCCATAGCTGATATTCCTATCATACTCGTATTATTGATACACCGTTGCATTTATATCATGATAATAATTGTACATGCCTAGTAATAATTATACTTGCGTCATTTATGTGGGTTATATATTTTTTCTAAATTATATATATTCCATTATTATTATTATTTATTAATGAGGAAAATTTTCTCTATAAGTACATGCTTTAATCAGGAAAATTTTGCTGGAATCTGAAATATCCTTGGGTGATTAAGAAATATTCGTAATCAAACGAACAAACTTAATAAAAATTACATTAGATAAGATAATATAAACCGTGTTAGCATGTGAAATATTAAGTATGGCTATGACACGATCATAACATTTATATAAATAATTATAAGATAAAAAGAACTTTTTAAATACAACGTTTTTTAATTTTCTGTTGAATCATATAAACTTGACTTGACTAGCTTAAGCGATCAAAAAAATTGTACTTAATAGAAATAATACTGAAATGTCATATTGATTTCCATAGTAACGCACGTATATATTAATAATTTAGTTGCTAGGACCCCAGACCCCTAGCAACCAATAATGGTGTTGAAACAATGGGGGGCTGACAGGGCTCTAGCCTGGGGGCCCGGCGTGGCGATTCGAGCAGATAGGTGAGATAAACACACATCACAAATTTCCTTTAATAGCAAAAAAAACTAATTTCCTTCGATAATATTAGGTATTATTTAAAATTATGTAATTGCACGATGTAATATTGAATTGTGTATCGATACTCGACAACTCCATAATTCAAATGGATGTATTCATATATACAAAAAACACTAAATATACACATTAATTTTACCGCGTACACCATTTGGAAAGCACTACTGTAGAGCGTCATACTGCCTTTACCCTTAGCGATAGGTAGGGGGCCCGCCAAATATCCTAGCCTTGGGGCCGCTTCAGGATTTGGGGCCCATGGTATACTTACATACCGTAGCTTAAACACTAGCTAGACTATATCTATATTTGGCCACGTATTTTTCCATTCTTGGTAGTATTAACCTGTGTGTCCCTGATAACTATCTTAGAAATCGGGAGCATCAGTTGTTTATTCTCACAAGGTTCAGAACTAGGGCACGAGGATGAGGATGGGTGGACGTTGTTTTATAAATACTTAAAATACGGTCAACTTAGCTCATTCAGTGTACTTTCATGTATCTACATTATAATTTTTGTATTTTCTCTTTAAACTGTTTTTCTAATAGACTGTTAAGATTCGACATAAATTGTGCACACTAAAATTTGTCAGTCATACTTATTCGTTTTCGTTGAACTAAAATAACAATTTGCAGCTGATGGTGCGGGTCAGTTTTAAAAAAATAATTAAACCCTACCTAAACAAACCATAATAGTTTAGGTAAGCTATGGGCGATCCGACAAAATAGTGCAAAGTTTTCAGTCCTACTTTTTTCTTTACTATTAGATGGTGTTGGTTGTTTTTATTAAGCTAAATTCATTAAGCCCTGATTATAGCAAACCATAATCGATAAAAAATATTTTTCTATCTATAAAATAACTAAAATTATATATGGTTTAATGGCTTAATTTTAGACATTTTATAGATAAACGAATGTTTTTGTACTATTATCTACTATGGTTTCGCTTTGGCAGGGCTTAATTGAATTTTAAAAACTAACAAATACTATTTACACATCCTACACATTGTATTTATAGTCCAATGAAAAGAAATACTTTTCACTGACAAAGTTTAGTATGCATTATTTATGTAGGATCTTCACAGCCTACCTCCACCCTTCGCCACTAAAATACTGCATAATAAATTTCTTTGTTTTTTATACTGTTTTAATACTTTTTTTTTTTTTACTTTTACTTATTTATTTTTAAATGTCATGTCTTAAATTTAAAATGTACAAAGTTCACTAAGTATATAGGTAATAAATAAATTTGAATAATAATTAATATATTAACTTTTTTTTTGTATTTTAATAGGTATTTTAACATTTTCAACTGAAAATTTCAGTTGAAAATGTCCCTCTGAGGTGAACGAAACCGGTCCTAATTTATTGATTAAAAGTGGAATAAGTACTACAAAAAAAAATTGCGTTTTATTAAATTAAACAACAATACAATGCAGTTCCACCATGAATTTACAGTTAACAAAATAAAAGAAATTAAACATACATTCTTAAACCTTGTGAAATATTCGTTGAAAAAAAGTTATTTAAAAATTATTAGCAAGTTCAAGTAAGTTGCAACAAAAAATCTTGGAGAGATTCGTGACGTCGGTCAGTAATTAAAGTAATACCTACTTAGATTTAAAATACCATAGCCGATCGCCAATAGTAGCTCAATTTGGAAAGCGCTTCAGTGAGTATTAAAGCCACTAGTTAAAATTTGTTGCAATTAAGTATGACTCCTTTAGCACAGTGGTCTATGTGCGTGGGCGCGATATCCGAGAGATGCAGGTTTTTCAAAACGATTTTTTCTATTGGTCATAATATAATTTCTCAGAAGTGTTTTCAAAATTATGTATGTTCAATAATTAATACATTATAATAATTTTATTATTAATTGATATTTGGAAGGTAACTCTTGTCGCTTTTATCAAATTTAAATGTAATACAATAATAATGGAATACAGCGATTCTCAACATATGGGGATTATGCTCGTTGTAATTCTGAAAACTGCATTGTCCTTTCGTCTTGTTCAGTCAAATCTCGCATGTAGTTATATACGATGAAAATTTTGTAGGCAGAGTAAACTGAAAACAGAAAAAAATAACGAATAAACAACCACACCAACTAGACCTAGAGGTATCTGGCGGAAGAATACGAAAGATGAAATTTACAACATTTATCTACTCAGTCTTAATTAGTAATTAATATGTAGGTTTCTGAAAACAATAACGTAAATAATTATTATATAATATATTTAAATTCAATGCTAAACATTTTGAAAAAAAACTGGGTATAGTTCGGTTATGAGCAAGGCTCGAAATGGACCGGAGCGCACCGGAGCTCCGTTCCTGTTCGTGAAATCGGTAAAGTTATCGCTCCGTCTCGTGGAAAAAATGACCGTCCTAGCTAGATAGGCCATATAATAGGAAATCTAACACACCTATTTTTATGTAACACACATAAAATTTGATAACTATGTAAATATCTTTAGAAAACTGTCGAGCGCTCTGGTTCGTTAACTTTTCCATTTCGAGCACTGGTTATGAGGAATACAGCAGCAAACACATTTTGAAAATAGCCGATATACTGGATTATTTGTTAGGTTAACCTAACCAAACCTAACCTAACCTAAACTAACCCAAACTAACAAATAATCCAGTATATCGGCTATTTTCAAAATGTGTTTTCCGCTGTATTCCTTTCCTCATAACCGAACTGTACCAAAAACTGTTATAAAATGTGTGTTTTGTTGAAAATTTTACATGGCAATATTAATTTGTGAATGATTAATAGTCACAATGGATTTTTAATACTCAATTAAAAAATTATGAATTTTCTTAGAAAATTAAAATGTCTTTATCTTAAAAACTTTTTTATTTAAATCGAATATAATTTTAGTATGGTCACAAAATACCAATGCTCGATTCGCCCTTTCCACGCCAATCCATTTCGAGCCCTGAATTGGTATATCATTACAGATATTTCTCTAGTATAGGATGGCCTTGGCAATCGGGCGTATCATGTATTAATATTTACCTTCCTATCCTCACTTATATTTGAAAAATACTGATAGCCATTAGAAAATTGCTGAGGACCACCATTTGAGAAACACTGGTTTAGAGAACTCGCACAACAAGCGACATAATAATATGTGAATTTGAATTCCACTTGGTTATATCTGACCCCTAATCGGTGTTAGGGAAAAATAGGTGTTGTGAACGTCTTGAAATGTTCGCTAATGTCAATAAACAATGAGTTTGAATTTGTAGTAAATAACATCGGGTTGCTGCCAAATGTTGGTAAGTCAATATTTTAAGTATTTTGAGTTAATGATGTGTTACGTGTATTTAGTTAAATATCTATGCCTAAAATAATTGATCTGTTCCGACCAGGTACTCATATTATTGGTAAAAGTTTGTAATTATTGCTGATTTTCAGTACGTGGTCAGGGAAAAGTTTGTAAGTCGACACTTACAAATTTCTTTTGGTTCAATTATTGTTGAAACGTCAATACCTAAATGTGCATGTTTGTAAGGCCACTTACTGTATGTACTCTTATATTAAAAATGGTATCAAACTTATAATATTCTGATTCAATATTATTGTTATGCCAAAAGTGCATACTTAATAAGTAATATTATCAATGTATTTGATAATCCTGAAAAAGAAAAAAATACTAGTTTCATTATTGTGAATAAATAAAATTATTAAAGCATTACGAAGCAAATTTAATTATGTTTAAGGTAAAAGTGATTTTATAGAATAATACTATGTCAAACTTTAAAATGGCCATAACTCCATGATATTATGTTTCTGAGATTTACTCACGTATTGTTAGTAACCCTCCCATTAATAATTACGACGAAATTTGACGTAGGTACTTACTGAGGAATACTGAGACAGATACTATTGCTCGATAACCTTCACGGTGGAGGTGTCTAAATTCTTCGTCCACTGAGACCACTGAGACCAAAACAATTCCATCATACATTCCGATAAAAAATACGATAACAGCCATAGGGGTAGTCAACAGCATCCACCATTTAAAAAGGACTATTTTTCTCTGAAAATCAAAAAAACATTAATAGACAGTAATTCGATGACTAGTGCTCTTCTCTTAAAACAAGTGAATAACCTAAAGCTCAAATTTCACTGATAGTTCTCAGTCTAACGCTCCCTATCGTGATAAGTCAATAATTTTGAGTCGTCCCCTAGAGTTGTGACCGAATTGGAATAAGTCATATTTTTTGGGAATGATAGTGCCCAAGATTACCGAAAATGTACGAAAATATCCGAATTAACCTTGGGCTTCCAAGTGTAGCCGTACGTAGCGTGTCCTGTCTTGTTTGATATAACAACGCATATTCGACGTTTACATAATGAAGGCTGGTAGCTGAATCGTTCCGTGTAATTAGTATTTAAACTCGAAGATGGCTCACGACGATCGTTGTATCTGGTTGGTTTCACTGCTGGCGTAATTAAGCTGTTAGTTATACTTAATATTGCCAGGCCAGGATCTTTGGCGGGCTCCTTTACGGGGCGATTATTTTTTTGCGGGAGGAGGACAGAATTTAAAGTTAAACCACTAGTGGATTCAAACTCTGTACTATTCCATTTAAGTCGTTTTTTGCGACCCGGGTGAAGGATACTTCAAAACTTGCGAACCACTTATTAAATGAAAAACACACGTTTGACATTGAAAAGGGTGCAAAACTACTTCACAGTCATACGGGTGATTATAAATTATTCTACCAAGAAATATTAGACATAAATAGACCACAGTTGCAGAGCTTACATATCTTGAATGATCAACTTAGCTTTCCTAGTAGCCCTTTGTTATACAGTCATGATGTTTTACATAATATGAGACTATATTATTATGGTCAATGTTATTGACACAAAATTTATATATGTATGTATGAGAATGTATGGATCAGGGTTTACGTATGTATAGGTGTGTATATACATATATATTATATTAAGTGAGTTATATATATTATATTAGGCGAGTTTATATGTATAGTTTTTTAAAAATAATGTTATAAAAGTAGGTACCATGTAAGAGTATTATTACAGATTAATATCTCATTAGTTAATTCCATTAATTATTTTTCTTAGAATTTATTATTTACACCTCTTGAGTGTAGTATTTTTATTGTTTACAAAGAATAATGATCTATTATTAGGTTTTGATGATTCATTATAATAATATGCTATCGAGTGTATTGTTATTAATAAGATAGAGTTTTTACTAGTTAGGTTTTTTACTGACACTTCAACTATTCATAATTTGTTTATTGTATTTTTGTGACCTTTGACTAGATAGGTAGGTAATAGAGTTTTTTTTAGAGTTATTGTATTGATTTACTATATAAGGTAGAATTAAGAGTGTTCGTTGTCAGTATGTGTTTACTTTTGGTGAGTGTAGACGACGCCTGAAGATGCCGAAAGGCGAAACCCGGGTCGCAGAAAACGACTTAAATGGAGTACAGAGCTTGAATCCATTAGAATTTAAATTCAAATTCCATCAAGTACCTTCGGTCGATAGTATTAATATTAAACCACTAGTCTCTGGGGATATGAGAATTTAAAATATTTGGAAAAATAAAACCTAAAAATATAGATAAAAAATGAAAGTGAAAAACGACACTTTTTGACACTGAGATAACTAGACGCCAGGACACGTGGGACTATTGAATAAAGTAATGTTTATTACGAATTAAGATGAAGGATTGAGAATTATTATGCCCGACGTTTCATACACAAATAAAAGAACCATCTTCTCGTTAGAACTTAAACATAATACCTATGTATAATGAAATCATTATTTATGTGTGCATATTTAAATTTTTACTAAGTATTAAATAATGTAGAATTATGAAATATATATTTAAAAAGTACTTGCCTATAATTCACGAACGTCTATTTATTTTCGAATTTCATTCGATTACGTAGCGCCCAGTTGTCCCACCGCCAAATCGTCATAGACCCCTAATTTTTATACAATCCTTGACAATATTATACTTGTGTACATACCTTATAAATGCCTATCATCAGAAGTATTGTCAGTAAAATTCCAAAGCTGGATGAAATTAACAATTTTATGATTGTTATCCGGATCATTTCATACAGTCTCCTATAAGTTCCTGTGAGCAGTATTCCATAGAATAATACAAAAATTGAACATGCCTGAAATTAAAAAAAAAATATCACCTGCAGGTACTAAAATATTGTACTTAATAATGTTTTTTTCAGTCTAGGCATAATGAAGGGGCCACAGGCAGCGTTGCCAATTTAGCATTTTTCATGCCGGATCTAGCATTTTTTGATAAGTATCATTCTATCTAGTTTGCAAAAAACGCATCTGGCATGTGGCGTTTTTACTAGCGTTTTTTGATGCCTTCAACAGTTTTAAATGTGTTGGAAAAACGCTAGATATTTAGTTTATTTATTTTCATACGCATCAAATTTCTGACTATTTGATACTCAATGCAGGTAGGTTGGTACTAGGGATTCTAATCCCGGGACCCCGAACTATTTTCGATACCTATGAATACCGGGATTGGTAAACATAATCCCGAAACTTTCGAGATTGATTTTTTTTATCAAATTTTATGGAAAATAAAATAAAAACGAAAATATAACAGAAAAAATACTTTAAATAACATGTAACTACATTAGAAATAAACTGAGTTAGAAGAAGAAGAGTTGAGAATAAAGGAGGTTTGATTTATTAGCCATGTGTTGCCAATTCATTTTATTTTTTCACATAAATTAATAAAAATGAGAAAGATTGGAAAAAACAATTACAAAGAGATTCCACCTTGATCTCATACGTTTTACGACAGTTTCATATTTGGCTGACTAATTAGATTTATGAAGCGAAAGCATTAAACTTATGTATTTCCAAGATTGAACGTACACAATACTAACAATAAATGTCTTAAATAGTATAAATTATACTAGATTTATTTTTGACCGATTTTATCAACGTTATTTGTATATATAAAAATTTTATATTAACTATTGAAAAAATGCCAATCCCGGGACCAGTCCCGGCATCGTCAAATTGTAATCCCGAAATCCCGGGATCAAGATTTTGGCTCGGGATTGGATACTCTAGTCTGTACCTATAAATACGTATATCTATTATCTATAGTAGTTTTTTAGTGAGAAATAAAACACGATGAAACAATTATTACAACATGCATTATTTAATGTTTTTGTATATTAGGTACTCCCAACTTTCGCGTATATAAAATAATAATTTAACAATAATTATTTATATAAAAGGTATGTTATTTAATTCTCTATTCTGTCCTACAAGAAAGAATCTCTCATCTTCAAACATGAAACGAAACTTGAACGCCGTTGTAACACAAAATAGGTATTTGTTGTTAATAGTTCTGTTATAATATGTAGTTTTTAGGCGTGTCGACATTTTCGATTTTTGCACTTTTTGCGGTACGCAAAACCAAAGGATCTTCGAACTTTCTTGGTAGAATACCTATGTAAATTTACTTGCAATTTTATTTGAACAAAATCTAGAGTTTTTTCTTGCCACATAGCTTGTTTTCATACCCCGTCTGGCATGTATTTGTCAACCCCAGTTGGCAACTGTAACACTGGTCACAGGTTCGAATCGCGTATGTTGAAAATTCACATGTAGTGTTCAATGTGTTTTTGAATTCATATCAGTAGCGAGAGGTGGAGGTAGGCTGCGCACATTCGACATAAATAGCGCACACTAAGCTTTGTCAGCAAGGCCTAAACAAAAATGAACCATAAGTACGAATGAGAAAGGATTCAGCATGCTTAAATCTCCACAATATGCTTTTGAGTAAGATAAAATTTCTACGGGTGAATTAAATATTTTTTGTACACGTCGCCGGTAAATATTGATTTGGATGACTACAGTCATTTAAAAAATTGTGAGCACGTATTGCTGAAATTTATTGTTTTGTGCTAAATGTATAGTTAGTGGAAATTATTTTTGGTTAATTTAGTAGAAAACATGTTTAACTATGTTGTGTTTAAATTTGATAGCCGTACTGAGAAATAACTTCATGGTATAACGTTTCGCAGTTAAGTTAATAATATAAAAATGAGACTATACTGTGCGTTATATGCAAGAAACAGGGTTTCATTTTGCAGAACAATACCCACTCTATTATTACTCTGAGTTTTTTAGTCATTTTTATTACAACGTTTTTCTTAGGTCGTATTTTTATTTGTACAAATCTTGCAATCGATTTTTAACTAACTTCCCGACTAGCTAGACATTTGAAACTTTTAGAATATATCAGAACACGATGCCAATGCATTTTTTTTAATACTTTTAGCCATCTTTAAGTAGATTTGAATTCATTTTTAGTTAATTCTGTTTGGTATGAAAAGTTATTTCGATACCATTATTGGTTGCTAGGGGTTCCTAGCAACTAAATTATTAAATAATATATACGTGCGTTACTATGGAAATCAATATGAAATGACATTTCATTATTCAGTATTTCTATCAAGTACAATTTTTTTGATCGTTTAAGCTAGTCAAGTCAAGTTTATATGATTCAACAGAAAATTTAAAAACGTTGTAGGTATATAAAAGTTCTTTTTATCTTGTAATTATTTGTTTTCGTTGAACTAATAATACAATTTGCAGACGGTGCTGTTTAGTTTTTAAAATTCAATTAAACCCTGCGTAGACCAAATCATAATAATTGTTTACGTCTCTAGTCTTCTTCTCGTCTTAGGTAAGCGCGTTCGGCGGCGCGTTGAGCGGCGCGCGCAACTCAAACGTATAACCAAAAAAAGACTTTGTCTACGAACATTTTCATACACGGTTATACGTTTGAGTTGCGCGCGCCGCTCAACGCTTTGCTGACTTCGCCCACGTAAGACGACCAGTTAGGTATGCTATGGGCGATCCGACAAAAATAGTATAAACTTTTTCAGTCATATTTATTTGTTTTCTTAGAATTAAGAATCCATATTATCACGGATGGTGTTAGTTAGTTTTGTTAAATTAATTAAGCCATGCCTAAACCAAACCATAATCCATAAAAAATATTCTTCTATCTATAAAAAAACCTAACACGTGCGGGCAGTTTTATATTAAATTTATGTAAGTTTATTTTATAATTATAATGTAATTTAGATGGTGACTGTGTAATATGCGTGTGCCTTCTACTGAGGTCTGCAATGGGTTAAGTTTAATGGGACGCTACATCACCCCCCTCGTAGTGAAAGGATAAATAGAAGGAGATCGTAGCATTGTGATAGTATTTTTGACATAATTACTCTTAATTTATTCAATTTTATACAAAGAGCATAGTAAATTAATATTAACACTTTAATTACATTATAAAGGAATTACCATATTCACCCAGGCAATCATTAATGATCCTGACCTCAAGTTGCAGCCACAGCAGCAGATGTTTACACGTGGAACCTTCATTTCACCGACGGTTATGTAATTCTGAGTATGTATTATAAAATCAAATCTGAAATGAAGAAACATTTTCTCAAATAACAGTAAGCAACTCACCTACAAGAAAAGTTATGCCTATTAACATATTTATATTTAAATAATAACTTGATTATTTTATATTCTACAAAAAAATATAATTTGCCGACGACATCTGTCTGTAAATACACATTATAAATTGATTATTGATTTGGTCAATTACATGGCCCGTAGCAATTCCTCTAATACGTAACGATCAGTAACACAAATTCTATCAAACAAATTCTTAAATTAATTTGGGACATTTCACGCATACAACACATCCAAATGATTACACACGTATTGCAAAAAACACACGCACACAATTTAAATACATGAGGCTAAAGGTATAGAAGCCTAACATGTTTACAGTGATGTATTTTCGTATGTATGTTATGCCGAATGTGCAAAATTGACTATTATATGAAATGGGCAAAATTTTGCCTAAATCATGAAAAATGCAAGACCGTTGCCTTATATCTGCCAAGTGCGTGAATAAGGCAGTAATTTTTCTGCCTAGCTCATGCTTTGGGCAAATTAGATAGTAGCGCTACGATGGTGTTTTTTGCAACTAAACTAAATGTGTCAAATGCTCATGCATTGGTCAAAATAGATGGTCGCGCTCCGGTGGTGTTTTTTGCAACTAATCAAACTAACCAAATGTGTCAAATGTCATTGATTATATAAAAATATACCAATCAATAACTACAATGAGGTTTATATTCATTTACTATGCCCAAAAAAAATCTAGAACTATAATATGATAACGGAAGAATTTTATTAAAATGTATTTTCGCGATTTGATTCGTGCTTGGGTATCAATCGTGCAATGGTCAATTGTTTGTTTGTGATAGTATGATTAAATTTGATAGTTTGTTGGCACTTGTTAACTAACCTCAAAATGGACATTCAGTTGAATTCAGAATTACAAAACCTAATCTAACCTAATAATAATAATATTATATTATGTCCAATTATAACTAATATAACCATCCGTATTAAATTTACTTTTTCTACTGTCATATTCACAGTTTAAGAATTCCATACCCTGGAAAATTCACGCACTCGGCAGATAATTTACCTAATTCATCAATAAGCCAACGGGCTTGACTATTACATGAATTAGGCAAACGTATCCTTATAAATTTGTCCGCGCTGGATTCGATGCAAAATGGTACCTTCGCCAAAACTCTGAACGACCAAGTAGATTTTTTAGCCCAAGTTTCAATCGCGGTTGCATATTACTTTTATATATATATATATATATATATATATTAGTGTCTGTTGGCTTTTTTCGTGAAATATCTATTATAAAAGGGTAAAATATAATAATGTTTTGTTCAGTAAAATACTGAAGATGAACAAGAGTCCTGTAAATATGTTCTAGGAATTTATTTAGTTAACTACCATAACCTACCTTCCTTCAACAGTCACGTGGGATCCAGGTTCGAATCCTGGGTCTGCAAATACATACACATTATGTTTTTCAATTTGTGTTTCGAGCCAGAGTATGAACCTAATAGGTTGAGCAAATGGCTAACATTCATTTCTCGTAAAAACAAAAATCTCCTAATACAAACCTCCACTTTGCGTGGGCCCATTACATATATGATCTTATTAGGATCGGACATGGTCAAAGAAGAAGAAAGAAGAAGAAACGAAACAATTATTGAAACTGATCAAATAAAAATAGTTAGTATTTTCAAATCAATTAAAGTCGGTAGGTACCTCTTTACAGACTTTTTGAGACTTTATTATGAATGCTGTATGGATATCATGTACATTTTGTCATTATTATTGAACTAAATCTTTTTGAGCATGCTTAGGTATTGTTGTTAAAAATTTAGAAAATATCTTTTTTCCATGTATTTTTTCTGACTTATACGTGCTGTAAATAAGAACTTAACCGTTATTACAAATGTTTATTTGTATTTTATTGTATTCTTATCTATTTGAGAAATCGGGAGAATCTTTTGTTTGTTTTCTAAATATACATACCTAATTAGTCTTCTATCACTGATGCCACTTGAGAGACCAACAACTACATCAATCAAAATGATCGTTTGGGATATCGATGTATTCCATGTACATTAGTGAATTTAGATGGAGTTGTTTAAAAATTTCTTAAAATAGTACTTTTTAAGCTCACTTTATAACCGTATTTTTCACTGTTTAACTTGACTGTATTATTTACTATACTGTTTACTCTATAAAGCGTTTAAATTGAAAGTAAATGTCAACTTTTTGTGAATATAAGTATTAATAATTTGTAATGTCCATAATGTGTAAAAGTATTTTTTTTATATTCAATATAGATACTGCGTCAATTGTTATCAAACATGACCTATGAAGTTATTTATCATTTAAAATTTGACCTCTCGAGTGACTAGTCTGGCGTTTCACAAATGAGGTTCCACGAAGTCCTTGAGTTCCGCGAAAAGATATATTTAAGAAAATACATAAGAGGTCATTAGGTTAGGTCGCGTGTTTTGGATGATAGCCGAGTGGGTAAAGACCAAGAAGAAAGGTGTAATATATGAAAGTTTGAAAGAGGTAGAGCACAGCCGACACTCAAGCCGAAGCATTTGGAAACTTAATAACAACGATTGGTTCTACCTTTCCTGCCCCTCTTGTTGTTGCCTATAATTATATAATTACCTATCATTGTTCTATAGAGTGGTGATACTGACGTGTCAATGGTGTTCACTCGTCAAAGCATTTTTCGTTTCTGATTTCATTATCTGATTATCTTACCGTATCTTGGAGACCTTGGAGTTCATCGTATCCGGAAATTTGTACGTAAATAATTCACCGCAGGACACTTATTCGTGTATATTTAGTATATTTGTACGTATGCTATAACATGTGGAGATGTCTTTACTAGGTTAGGTTAGGGTTAATCTAATTGGAACAGTACTATTTGCAAACTATCGCCGCATTTTGTAAGATACGTACAAATGTATTCCACGGTAAAATGTTCAACGAAGAACTCGTCATTTGATAAAACGTTATACGAACTCATGTTTCATGTACTGCGGCGCACGAATAAGTGTCCCACGATGAACTGCATACGTACAACTTACATGTAACCAGAGTTTATGGTGATGGCGCTGGGTAGGTCCATCAAAAACGCATAGCTACTTTTTTATCAGAATCGAATCATTTGATACTTTTTTTCCATAGTTGGATGATTCAAATGCTGATTGTTGGCAATGCATTAACATATTTGCAATATTTTAACCACTATTGTCAATGAATTAGAAAGTATTTTGTTTTTATAATTTATTATTTGTTGTTCTTGAATAAATATAATAATAACCTAAGTAATGTATTGATCAATAAATTAATTTCTACACTGTTTGGAAGTTAATAAGTTGTTATGTTTTCGGCAATGGAAATCCTTACCAATGGGCCCTGATCCTTCACGTGGTCCAGTGGAGAGTGTATGTCAGTAATATGTATTATTTATTCTTTGTTGTTCTTGAATAAATATAATAATAACCTAAGTAATATATCGATCAATAAATTAATTTCTACACTGTTTGGAAGTTAATAAGTTGTTATGTTTTCGGCAATGGAAAATCTTACTAATGGGCCCTGATCCTTTATGTGGTCCAGTGGAGAGTGTATGTCAGTAATAAGACTTGATGGATGTTAATCTTCAGATATGTTTATTGGTCATATTTCAATTTTATTTACAGTTACATGGTGTAAAAATACCTGTGAAAATATAACTTAGGAGAGTTTGATCCGCAGTGAAACAACACGCAGAGTAGAGTTGAGTTAAGTTTGAACAAGTTGAATGATAGAATCATTTAAATATGAAATAGTAAGTAAGTAATATTAGTGACGCTTAGTTTATGCTCAAGGGTTTATGTATCAATGTGTGTAGTAACACAGCTAGATAGGGTGGATAAATTGGGGATGATCAATAATATAATATTGAGTAGGTACATTGCGATAGTCGAAATAACACCGATCGAATATTAATTCTTAACAATGGTACATAATTAATTAGTAACTGAGGGTGTCGATGAATTAATGTCATTGTCATTGGATAGATATTACTTATAGATAGGCTAGTTACGGATACATAACAAAGTTGACAATAAAAAAAATATTTTGACACGACGTGTTGAAAACATCCAACCCACGATGTGTGCTCAGTAACACAAACTATTTTTAATGTATACTGAAATAAATAATATATCTACCATGAAATGGGGTGATATCAGACCAAAGCTACATTAAAAAAAAGATTTGCATTCCCTAATCTTACATTTGTCACAAGTTTAAAGACTGTTATTATATTTGACAGTCTGAACTAGTTTGGTACTTACATACAAAAACACTTTTTTTTATAATACACACATAATAATATAAATATGTAATTATTTTCAGTAACTTATCGAGCGCTCCGGTTTGTAAAATTATCCATTTTGAGCGCTGATATAATAATAATACCTAATGTAACTGAAAATACTGGTGTTACGCTTGTTGTAACACTGAAAACTGCATTGTCCCTTCTTCTCGTTCAGTCAAATGTCGCATGTAGTTGAATACAATGAAAATGCTGTAGGCAAAATAAACTGTAAACAAAAAAAAATATTAATTAATAAATAAATATGATAACTGAAATCAATAATAAGAAAAATATTTTTACAAATTTATTAAACAATTTAAAAAAATCTTTTACTAAAATGTAATTTAATAAGTTCTCTAGAATGTGGGTTTGTGACGTTTTAATGTGTTGTTAATTTAAAAAAAAAACTTTAAGCTCTTAAGAAGTTTATGCCTTCACCAAACCACATCCATTCCGCACCATACCCAGTCTTAATCGGTCATATCACAGGACCCTACATTGAGTGTGAAGCATCAGCATTTTTTTGATGACTAGAAATGTCTCAGGATATCCTAGTACAATAAAATCGTGTATATTTTTATTCATATAAAATCAAACTTTGGAATAGTGACAATGATGACGCTCGGTATGCTAATTCCGAGCTGGTCCGTTTCGGTTCATTCCGAGCCCTGATTTTGTACAGGAAAAATCATTAGTTGACATACACGGTGGCGGATAAACGCGAATTTTTCTCTCGATTAACATAACACTTTGATAATCGGGTTCGATTATAATGTGTTGGCACTCAAGTCAGGTGTAGTGTGGCACAAATTAAAATTATTTATAATAATAATATATATGTGTGGCTCCTATCGGGTAGTGGATATAACAGATGTCTCTTAAATCAACAAATATATACTCATTTATTCTGAGAACCTATTCCGTGAGAACATTCTACTGAAATCAATCATGTTCAACGAATTTCTGTGTTATCAACAAGTTCATAAATATGACATAATTTAGGCAGGGAAATAAGATATTTTATGATGATTTGTTTTAAAAATACTGAGAATGTTGTGACATCATTATTTATGGATGACCCCAACTCGATAGTCGGATGATCACAATTCTTGTTATATACTATTTTTCATCCCATTTTGTGAATGTTTTGCAATGTTCGCTAATATTATATATAAATTATTTGTTATCAAGTAATAGGTACATAACAGTGGCGAAGGATGACTTTTGGAAAGAGGTAGGCTGTGGAGTAACCAAGCTTGTCAGATAAATTAATGGGAAATAAGAAGATAACCCTATATTTCTACTGATGAATAGGTACACTAAGTCGATGAAATTTCAAAATTTCAATTAGTTTGATATACTTAATTAGTTTATAAATAAGCAATTAGATTGAATTAAGTATGTATTTTCCTATAAACTTAACATACGCTCAAAATATATTTTCTATCATCTTTGAAAATATCCGTTGTTGTGTAGGATAATAATATATTCCATAACAATTTATAATTTAACCCGTAAAACTAGACATTTTAAAATACTTATATATTTAAAAGACAGACTTAGGTATAAATAACTGATAAATAAAAATCGCGAGATTTTTAGATTTATATTTTTAACAACAATCAATATTTATATGTGTTTGAATCCCATAGAAATTATTTTTTAAATTATCTTATTAATTATTTTGAATAAATGTGCGGATGTAAGCGCTAACTAAACAGCCTATGATAAAAGACAGACAAAGACTGGCGTCAGTGGCGTCACGTGACTAAAAACGCATACAAGCCACATCTTAAATTCCCATCGAATATTTCACAACATAGTTGAATCCGTGCGGCAGCAGTTATGGTTGTAAACCTTACTAATTTATAAAATAAAGCTATGTACTTCTGAATTTTGACGATAGATGACTATCAATTATCTTGGATTTTTCAGTGTATTTATTTTTTTTAATTTAAACTATTTGCTTGAAGATCTATTTTCTTAGTGGGTAGGCTTTAAATAATCGCCTACTATGGAGCCTTCGCCGCTGGTACATAATAATATTATTAATACCTTATCCAAAGAGGCGTAAATAAATAAATTGAGTAGATTCAAAGCAAAAGGGGTTCCCTCCATCACTTACACATTGAGATATGCGCATAAAAATGACATGGTAAAGTTGTGAGTATTAGGTACAAAATAATATTATTAATACCTTATCAGAAAAGGGCGTTAATAAATAAATTGAGTAAATTCAAAGCAAAGGGGCTTTTCTCCGTCACTTACACATTGAGATACTCGTATTATGCACATACAAATAATGACATAGATCTGAGGGGAATGGGACGACTGGCCTCCGGACAATTGGACGCCGCACTGTCGTAGACACGTGTAGACGAGGTATTTTAATCAGTTTCTATCTACTACTTAGTAGTTTGAATTCATTTTACTTTTAACATAATGTATTCGTTATCGCGGATTGAGAATTACCATGCCTAAGGCTTTATATAAAATAAAAAACTCTTTTTTCGTTGGAACTTAAACATATGCACGATTAAATAATTGTTTACGTCTGCATATTTACATTATTACCAACTATTAAATCATAATAATATAATCATTGAAGTATAAATGATAATATTGAATATTTTTTTTTAAGTACCTATAAGTACCTAACGTCTATTTATTTTCGAATTCCATGGCGTCCAGTTGTCCGGTGCCAAATCGTCCTAGACCCGTTCTCAGAGGATATGAGTTAATATTATATTAATAGAGTTTATATACTGAGGTGCACGGTACTCCATGTGCTATGGAGTATGACTCTAGGAGTAACGAAGAGATACTAGAGCGAGCCAAGCAGCCTCTCATCACGCTGAGAGTGAAGAAACGATATTGGACCTGGCTCGGTCAGGAGGGCAATTCACGAATGAAGCAGTGAAAAACACGTCACTGAACCGCTTTAACTGAAGCACGTAAATTTTTTAGTTTTACAGCAGATATTGTGTGTATAGAGCTTCGAACGAAATGGATACGTACGAGTGAGAAAGCATTCAGCATGCTTATACTTCATGTCCATGCGTTAGAGTAAGATATAAAGTAAACATGCCATGACGGCAGTGTTGCCATATCTACTGAACTTTCAGTAGATCCACTGAAATTTTGGTCAGGAAAAGAAGAAATTATGATATTTGTGATGAATTAAAGACACTTTTTACATGATTTTTTAAAAGACACTTGTGAGATTATGTCAATATGCACGCTTTCACCAAACACAATCGTTGAATTTCATACATTTTTGTCAATCTACTGATATTTTGAAGAAAAAATCAAAAAATCTACTGAATTTTGAAAACTTTAGTTGGCAACACTGCATTACGGAACGGTTGTGAATTTCATGGAAATTAAATAACATTTTTATCCATTTTGGTAATGACTTCATATTTAATCAGTACTTACCGTTAACGTTGCATGATTAAACCATTCATTGTTGAAGTACGTAGCCAATTCATCTTTAAACAAGCTAGTTACGTCTCCAATATAACAATATTACAACACGGAATTTCCGTTGTATTTTGCAAACAAACATGTGTGTTTCTGTATTACAAAATCACAATAAATATGTAAGTGAGAATTTAAACACAAACTAATACTTTCAGCGGTAATAGTTGTGTAAAAGATAGAACAAATAAAATAACAGCCTCCTCACTACGTAAGAATTTTTGACGTTTAATAATATGTCAAAGTCAAACGGAGAGTTGCTAGCGCCTCTACCGCCAAAGCGTGTATACTTCAATTGCATACTGTACTTGACACTGCCGGTTGACTTTTAATATACTTCCTTGAAGTAGGCTTGCGCTTACGTTTTGCAACCGGTCATACTGCTTCATTCGTGAATCGCCCTCCTGTACTGCGGACGCCTGAAGAGAACTTCAAGACAACCGGATTCCGGCGTCTTGGATGGCCACTAAATGCTATCTCCAGAGTGTATAGGACAGAGTTTTGGGATGCTGGCATGACTTGGAATGACGCGAAAAGACGACAAGGGATTCTTGGAGGCACCGTGTGGTGTTATTCTCCAGCTAAGAGATGAACATGGCAGAAAAATAAGAAAATATTGAGCTACTTTGAAAATTGGTTAAATTAAAATTAACTTTGTTACTTTGTGTAATTTGAACATTTTCAGAGAGTGACTTTTATGAGTTTCAAAAATAGAGAGAATCTCTCTTACTTTAATCTTCTCAATTACTTTATTCGGGTACTTACTCAGGAACACTAAGATGATTGTCATTATAACATAACCCTCATTATTTACAAAGCGATTTTCCGAAGACATCAAAATGATTGCACCATACAATTCGACGAAAAACATAATAGCCGTCACAAGGGTTGCCAATATCATCCACCATTTCAATAAGCTTGTTTTACCCTGAAAATCAAGAAAATAATGCATTATACTTTGATCATTAGCCAGTGGCAGGCTTGCATATGCGGACGCTTGACGCACACACTGACTTTGAAGCCCACACGATAAAAATAAAACACAAACCATTAATTTCAAAAACCAACGCAACGTGGGTAGGCATGACCCCCACAGGGGGGGGGGGGCTGACAGGGCTCTAGCTTGGGGGCCCGGCGAGGTGAGTCAACCAGATAGGTGAGATAAACAAACATAAAAAATTTGCTTTAATAGTAAAAAAAGTCGCTATTTTCTTATATTATTATTTAAAATTATGTGATTATACGATACAATTTTGAATTGTGTATCAATACTCGACATCTCCATATTTCAAATGGATGTATTAAAATATATAATAAAACACTAAACATACACATTAATTTTACCGCGTACACCATTTATGGAAAACGCTACTGTAGAGCATCACACTGCCTTTATCCTTAACTATAGGTAGGGGGGCCCGCCAAAGATCCTAGCCTGGGGGCCCGCTTCACGAAGTAGGGCCCATGTGGGTTGGTATCTAGTAAAATATTAATGTACGTCTATCCGACGCACTGACTGATTTCCCCCCCCCCCCAACCCACTTTAATAAAAATTAACGAGACAGTGGTGAGACATAATAATATTGGTGCTTTGTGCGCATCTGTACCAGTGGTTATGTATTAGTCCCCTTTGATGATCTTTGAAAGGCATGCGTGGTTAACATTGTATAGATAGGTAGCTCCTCAATTTGTGAAAAATACCTCCGAATTTTTAATAGATTTTGCCATAATTTACTAATAATTATATGACTGATTTGAACTATTTCGAGGCCTTTTTCAATCTTCTGACGAATCAATTGCGTCATCTGCGTCAAAGAAAATCATCACTGACCAAAAATAAATCTTATTAAAGATAACATTGATGACTAATTACATGGCATAGTAATTTATTAATGGCTTATTTTTTGTGCCCATGTACGTATCTGTTTGAGTAGATGTGTTATAGTCCCCTTTAATAAATCTCTTTCGACGCGGACGACACGGCTGCCGTGTCCCCGTTAAACGGCTATTAGATGCAATTAGCATGTTATTTAAATGTGGTAATTAAAAATTAATCAAAATGTACGCAGTGATTGTTTCTAGTTGCCAAGATTTTGTTACGTTTTGGGTAATATTGTACACACAATTCATGAGAAATATTCTCCTTTTAAAGATTTAAGTATAATTTGATAATTGAGGCGTCTAATTCCAAAAAGCAAAAAGTCCACATTTGGTCAAAATCGAGAAAAAAATACGCACGTATTCTTTGTATAATTTTAGACAATATGTATTGATTTATAAATTCCAAAACGCGACATAACCCTACAAAAAAAATATTTTAAGTCTCGATTTATTACAAGTCCGTTTTTCATATTATTTAAAGCTTGGTTGATTTCGCGCGTGTTTAAGTCAAGCAATAAGGGAACGTTCAATATTGAAAAGGGCGTCTCCCATGCTGTAGCATCTGGTAAACTTATGACAGTGCCACGGAAATATGTGCCTTATGCGGGATAAATTAAAAATTGAAGTACAAGTAGCGCTAAGTCCAATTTTATTTTGCCTATATTTATTACATTTAAGAGTTTATCGGCTGAAACAAATTGCCATTTGGTTCTAATTTCGACATAGAATACAACAGAAAAAAAATCTTACGTTAAAACAAATAATTGAAGCTAGAAACATAAAAACGTTGTTTCCTGAAAATATTGTAGTGTGGACTTGTCGCTTTCTGAAATTAGACGCCTCAATTATTGTATGACTGGTTTGTACTATTTCGAAGCCTTCTTCTAAATTATCTGACGAATTGAATGTGTTATAATATACGTCAAAGAAAATCTTCGCTGTTAGAAGCAGTCTTCTCGTAAATAAATGTGTATAATTTTTGTCAATACATAATATGTTGACACAATAAGTATATTATAAACATAATATACTTATTGTGTCAACTTTCTATAGACAATGAATGGCATTAGACATATTAATCCTAACTTATAAATTCCAACAATGTTGCATTTACTCGTGCGTGACGTAATTCATCAACACGCAAAAAAACAAATGTAAAAAAAAATGAAGCCTGATAATAATCTCATTGTCACGTTACAGAAGGCTCCACCCCAAGGCCTGAACAAAAACGATGCATAAGTGCGAGTGAGAAAGTATTCGGCACCTTTACAATCTCTGCGACACGCGCTAGAGTAAGATGAGAGGTTTACAGATGTGTAGAAGATTTTGTTGTCGACGTAGCCGCCAAATCTTAGTTTTTTGCTTAACTAAGTGTCGATAACCTGCGAGCGCGTTGCTAAGATTGATATTTTTTGTGTTAAACATAAAGCCACAGGTAAATATTTTTAGTTAATTAAGTAGAATAGATGGTTCTGTGTGCTGTATTACAATGTGGTAGCCGTACTGATAAGCAAAAATTACGTTTCATAGGTAAGTTCATACATGTTCGTGATAATTTATTTGTATATTATTATATATTTTTATATCAAGTGACCGTGTTTCTTTAAAATAACTTAAGGGGGTACATGCTCGTCGAAGGTCAAAATTGAGTTTTTATTGTATTTTCAAACCATGGTCCTGGACACTCCTTAAACGTTGTAGATAATTTATTTATATAATTTTGAAGCCTTATTATCCTTTATAGTTATTTTAAACATTTGATGACTGCATAAAGTATTTTTGTTACATAAAATAGTATTCTTTTAAACATCTCGCTCTAATGTTTTAGAATATAGTCATATTTCGGTACATAACTGTGCAGTGGTGTTGAGATTTTTTCCATTTATTCATTTTTAAACGCATTTATGAAACCATTAGTATAATTTATTACGAGATAATTTTTGTAAAATATTCACGATAAAAAATTATATTGATAATCTCTGTGATCCCAAATTTGACAAGAATTAGGCATTTTATTATTCAAAAAATCGGCAAGATTAACACATTTGAAGATGATTCTAAAGATACTTATTATAAGCTATGTTTTTAACCATTCAAGTGTGATAAACATCTTATGAATAATGATTGCTTTATAATAATTATTGACCTAAGAATAAGGTAGTGTTTTTTTGAAATACGCCATTTCTTTTGTCATTCCCCAGTGGTTAAGCTACAACATACGGCCGTAGCCATAAATTGACAAACTATAATTAAAGTAGGGAGTAAAATGATATTGACGCGCGTGTTTGAACATGTACCTAACCGATTTTTTTAAATTTTTTTTTTAAACGGTACATGTTCAAACACGCGCGTCAATATCATTTTACTCCCTACTTCAATTATAGTTTGTCAATTTATGGCTACGGCCGTATGTTGTAGCTTAACCACTGGGGAATGACAAAAGAAATGGCGTATTAAAAAAAAAAACACTACCTTATTCTTAGGTCAATAATTATTATAAAGCAATTATTATTCATAAGATGTTTATTGCACTTGAATGGTTAAAGACATAGCTTATAATAAGTATCTTTAGAATCATCTTCAAATGTGTTAATCTTGCCGATTTTTTGAATAATACAATGCCTAATTCTTGTCAAATTTGGGATCACAGAGATTATCAATATAATTTTTTATCGTGAATATTTTACAAAAATTATCTCATAATAAATTATACTAATGGTTTTATAAATGCGTTTAAAAATTAATAAAAGTAAAAAATCTTAACACCACTGCACAGTTATGTACCGAAATATGACTATATTCTAAAACATTAGAGCGAGAGGTTTAAAAGAATACTATTTTATGTAACAAAAATACTTTATGCAGTCATCAAATGTTTAAAATAACTATAAAAGATAATAAGGCTTCAAAATTATATAAATAGATTATCTACAACGTTTAAAGAGTGTCCAGTATCATGGTTTGAAAATACAATAAAAACTCAATTTTGACCTTCGACGAGCATGTCCCCCCTTAAATAATGGATATTTTTACCTAATGGTTGCATTTTGACCGCTTAAAAATACTATATAACGTAAAAAAAATAAAAATATATATTTTAATTCTGAGCGTCTAGTGCGAGCACTAGCGAAATGGTCTATGATCTCAAACATTTGTTTACGAATGCGTTCGCTCGCCCACAAACCAAACTCACGGCACGCAGCTTCATTTAGCAATGCAATGAGTGGCGTCTAGATGTATCTATAGTCTAAGCTCCACCCTCAGAGTAATAATATAAAGATAGTGTGTATTGTTCAGTTATATGAAGCCGTCTTCCTTGCGTATAACGCATATTAGAACCTTAATTTTATTATTATTTACTAAACTATGAAACGTTATATCATCATGTTGCTTCTCAGTACGGCTACCAAATTTAAACACAACTTAGTTAACCATAGTTACTATTAAATTTAATTACCACACACTTTAAATTTAACACAAAACAATATATTTCAGCAATACGTGCTCGCGGTTTTTGAGTGAATGGAGTCACTCAAACCAATATTTACCGGCGATTCGTATAAAAAATATTTAATTCAGCCATAAAAATTCTATTTTACTCTAGCGCATATTGCGGAGAATATAAGTATACCAAATGCTTTCCCACTTGCACTTATGGCTCGTTTTTATTCAGGCTTTGGCTCCATCTGAATGATATTTGCATATGAACCTTTTTCATTAAAAAATAATCGTTGTTATCCTATACATACCTTATAGATGCTTACCATCAGAAGCACTGACAGTAAAATTCCAAAGCTTGATGTAATTAATGTTTCTATGACTTCTGTTTCGATCATATGAAACAATCTGATATGAAATTCTGCGATCGTTGCTGAATCGATTAATTGAATAACGAAAAATATCTAAAATTTAAAAAAAAAATACATATAATTTATATAGAATATGGGGATAAACAACTCAATTCGTGTCAGCAAATTGATCAGCGATATTAAATAACTGACTGCAATTATAAATTCCTTAATATCCATTTTCCGTTGTTTCCAATTATGGAAAACTCTGTAAATAGCTTACTGAAATTATAATTTCTGCAATATCCATTTTTCCACATAGTCAGCCATATCCAAGGACGTAAACTCCATATAGTGTAGCTGACTCAATTATAATAATTATTTCCTATTTTTTATTGTGACTACGTCAATAAATAGCGAATCATAATTCATTAGGCATGTCACTCGAATATAAGTTCCCGGTCTCTTAGTATCTCAGTCTCAGTATCGCTCCACACAACTTCTCAATTCTACCGAGGGTTGGACCTCGGTACAGTATCATAAGTATTGTAACATACTCTTGTACCAACTGTTTACGCTCCAAATAAAACTCGCTCCTCCATCTATCGGAACAACCACCAAATCTCGACTTCCTCATCCACCACACCATGAATCCCACAGTGATCACACCCACATATATAATGTCAACTTCCAAGAGTAGGTACTGTAGGTAGTGGCGATTTGAGGTACCCTGCTGATGCGAGTGAAAGTAGATATCGTCTTGTTGGGTTCTTCTTCTGCGATATGTTGGACAACATGCATTTTTTTCATAGAAAACTATGTATTTTATTTTTGAGAATACTTGGTTACAGGTTGCAGCGTATACAATACTAAATATTTATAATAGTGTAATGTTACTGAAGCACGCCATCGGAGCTACCGGCGTGCCAAGGGACAGGAACCAAGTGATGGATAGATCAAAAATAAAGCGAAAAATAAAATAATCAACGCGACTTCTGCCACCAAATCGTGACAATCTCTCCTCTCTCTCTAACTGCTATCTGGGGTTGCCTCATCCCATCTCACTGTGTCCACGGCTTTACATCCAAATATTAGGTTCATGCCATTTCTCCGATTTATTCTGGAGCTGAAATAATTTATAATAATTTAAAAAAATATATAAAAAGGAATTACCATATTCAACCAGGCAATCATCAGTGAGCCCGACCTCAAGTCGCAACCACAACAGCAAATATTTACGCGCGGAATCTTCATTTCGCTGAAGTTATATTGGAACTTAGAAGATTATAAAATCAAGTCTGAAATGAAGAAACATTTTGACAAATAAAAATATCAGTAAGTCAACAGGAAAGCACGCGTTGTCTATACTCTAAGATTCAGGGATGGCCAACTTGTTTGGTTTTGCGATCGACTTTTTATGTAGGTACCTAATAAAATAGTCGCGATCTACCTTGAACATACATGTTAAAAAAGGATAGGTACCAAAGAATTTAGAATATAAATATAAGAAGTCTTCTAAATTATATTTTATGCAATGAATATGACATTTGAAATTATTTTGCAAGCGCATGAAGCACGGGGTTACATGTAAATTGTACGTAAGTACAACATTTCACCCTGACACAGTTCGACTTGAGCATTCTTATCTTACCTAACCGATTTTTTTTAAACGGTACATGTTCAAACACGCACGATAACATCATTTTACTCCCTACTTCAATTATAGTTTGTCAATTTATGGCTACGGCCATATGTTGTAGTTTGACTACTGGGGAATGCCAAAAGAAATGGCGTATTTCAAAAAACCACTACCTTATTCTTAGATCAATAATTTTTATAAAGTAATCATTATTTGTAGGCTGTTTATCACACTTTAATGGTAATAGACATAGCTTATAATTAGTATCTTTAGAATTATCTTCGAATGTGTTAATCTTGCCTATTTTTTTAATTATAAAAAGGCCTAATTCTTGTCAAATTTGGGATCACAGAGATTATCAATATAATTTTTTTATCGAAAATATTTTACTATAATAATGTCGACATAAATTATACTAATGATTTTATAAATGCCTTTAAAAAATAATAAATGTAAAAAAACTTAACACCACTGCACATGCATGTACTGAAATATGACTATATTCTAAAACATTAGAGCGAGAGGTTTAAAAGAATACTATTTTTTGTAATAAAAATACTTTATGCAGTCATCAAATGTTAAAAATAAATATAAAGGATAATATGGCTTCAAAATGATATCAATAGATTATCTACAACGTTTAATGAATGTCCAGGATCATGCTTTGAAAATGCAATAAAAGCTCCATTTTGACCTACGCTGAGTAGCGCGCAATAATAATAAATATAATACAAATTGTCCACTTTCGAATAAAAATAGTCAGAGGTTTCAAACTCACCAATTGAAGTAGATACCTATAAACTTTTGAACTAAATATTCAGGAGAACTTTTGAGACCTTCAACATGTAGCATTCAACTAACTTTTTTGGACATGTCCAAATATTATTATTGTAGTTTAAAATTTAGAATACATATTTATTTTCCTACCGATTTCAGATAGGTGTAAATAAGAATACTGCACATTTTGCAAGTATTTATATTTGAAAAATCTAAAAGGATCAGTTATTTTTTGCTCTCCTAATATGTAGAACTAGCCTGCGATTGGTAATGACAAGTGGCAGGGCAATAGTTGTATTTAAATAGGGTATTTTAAACTCACTTGGTATCCTCTTCACCGTGCACTATAGGTATTTTACGCGGTTCTTTCTGTTCTCACTGTATAATATATTTTATAGCGTGTTTCAATTTTAACTAAATAAGATGTTGTGAACAGGTTCAATAAATAATTTGTAATATCTAAAATGTGTCAAAATAAATAATTTTATATTGAAATGAACGCTTGAACAACAGCTAATATATTATTATAATAATGACCTATGACTGTTTTATTTATCATTCAGAAGTGACCTTTCGAGTGAGTAGTTCAGCGTTTCTCAACTAGAGTTTCGCGAAGCCCTTAAAATACAGATCGATGAATAGTTTAAAATATTGTACCTGCGTTTATATTTGGAAAATGGGACTTAGGACCTTTGTTAGATTGCTTTTAGTGCACAACTGATATCCAGAAACTGCAGATTATGTCGAGTGTTTATTACTACAGACTACACCTACCATCCTAAACACTAGAAAACGTTTATGTCATGTCTCATTTAGTGCTAACACCGCGACTGGCGCAGTTTGGAGCAGTTGCCCATTCGATATAATTAACGTGTTATTTAAATGTGGTAATTAAAATGTAATTAAAACTTAAGCAGTGATTGTGTTAGTGTTTGTATCTGTATTTTGAATGGTGGGAAACCCCGTCAGTCCTCAGTATAGGTAAATAAGTATACGTTGGCAAAGAAAAATTATATGGGTAGTCCATTTCGAAATAAATATTCCTTATAATAATTACTCTACGCATACTTGTATTGATATTTTTGAATTACCACTACTTACATTTTGATGTTTGAATTTACAGCAACTGTGAAAGAAGATACAGGGGTTAAGTTAAGGGCGGACGTACTCAGCGTGGGTCAAAATGGAGCTTTATTCTATTTTAAAAGCATGATCCTGGACATTCCTTAAACATTGTAGATAATCTATTTATATAATTTTGAAGCCTTATTATCTTTTATATTTATTTTAAACATTTGATGACTGCATAAAGTGTTTCTATTAGATAAAATAGTATTCTTTTAAACCTCTCGCTCTAATGTTTTAGAATATAGTCACATGTCAACATGTTAACGCGCGTGTTTGAACATGTACCTAACCGAATTTTTTTTAACGGTACATGTTCAAACACGCGCGTTATCATGATCTTACTCCCTACTTCAGTTTTAGTTTGTCAATTTATGGCTACGGTCGTATGTTGTAGCTTCACCACTGGGTAATGCCAAAAGAAATGGCGTATTAAAAAGAAACACTACCTTATTTTTTGGTCAATAATTATTATAAAGCAATCATTATTCATAGGATGTTTATCACAATTAAATGATCAAAGACATAGCTTGAAATTGGTATCTTTAGAATTATCTTTAAATGTGTTAATCTTGCCCATTTTTTGAATAATAAAAAATGCGTAATTCTTGTCAAATATGGGAATCACAGAGATTATCAATATAATTTGTTATCGTAAATATTTCACTATAATAATGTCGACATAAATTATACTAATAGTTTTATAAATCTGTTTAAAAATTAATAAATGCCAAAAATCTTAACACCACTGCACATTTATGTACTGAAATATGACTATATTCTAAAACATTAGAGCGAGAGGTTTAAAAGAATTCTATTTTATGTAATAAAAATACTTTATGCAGTCATCAAATGTTTAAAATAAATATAAAAGATAATAAGGCTTCAAAATTATATAAATAGATTATCTACAACGTTTAACGCTTTCGCTGCTGAATAGATAATGAGATTTTAATTGCCCCCTTTAAAATGCACGTTAATTACATCGATCGGCCGCCTGGTCATTACGCACCGTGTGCGTCTTCAGCGTCCAAAGTATTAAGGAATGTCCAGGATCATGCTTTGAAAATAGAATAAAAGCTCCATTTTGACCTACGCTGAGCATGTCCCCCCTTATGTTAAGTTAAGTTAATTAAGTTAAATTAATTATTAATTAAGATTTCACAGATTCACAGCAGTTAAGTGTCATATTTCGGAAGATACAGATAAAAGAGACAAGTCTAAAAAAGTCTGTTTAAATTGTAACTCTACATAGGCTTTTTTTCACCTACATGGTATTTTTGTGCTATACCTACTATAAATATTCAAACGTGACATTATGTTCTAAAATATATAAAAGGGTTCCATGTTAAAATTTTATTGAGAGACACTGTACTAGTTACTGAGAAAAATTAGATTATTTTGTTTTGTATGTAAACACGTCATATTATGGTTTGAAATAAATACTGCTCGCTTTCTTTATTCCACAATAATTCCGACATTGAAGATAATAGAATCCCGGAATAACAGTTTTATATATTTGTATGTTGTAAAATTTAGCGTATTTTGTGGAGCTTCAAAAAAGTGACAGTTTTTTTTTAAATTAAAAAATATATAATAACGATTAACTCGAACAAGGATTATAATAGCTAATAGAAAATCACAAGAACGGTCAAAAATATCGCAGTAAAAAACAACTTTAATCAGGCTCTGATGGTCGCGAAGCTTTCAGGGGTTGAACTAAATGCGCAACTTAAACCTAGAGATATCAACCAAAACATGAAGAGAATAAAGGAAGAGAGCCCAGGTGCCTCAGCAATTAGGTATAAGCATACATTATAGATTCATCGGTATAAGTCATAGTAGTAACAGAACCATAGTTATCAACACAAAATTGCATTATCAAAATTAACTTTAAAATTAAATTAGCAGGTCGATGAACGAAAACTAACCTGATGGTATTTACCGATTATTTATTTATTTATTTATTTATTTGAAAAAGACACGTTGAGTACATAACAAATTATTAATTCAAGACGTTCACAACATGACATTTAGAATAAAAATTACAAGTAATCAGTTAGGAAAATCAGAAAAAACAAAGTGGAGGAAAAAAAGAAAGCAAAAATAGTTTTATACAAAAGAAATAAAATTTAAGAAAACAACAATGATTCAAAAAATACAAATTAAACAATAAAATAGAATTTAAAAAACAGAATATATAATGGATCGCCAAAAATATCTACATCTCTAGGGAGTGCATTGACCAACCGCACAGCCCTCGCTATTGGTGCCTGGTGAGCCTGACATGAGGAAACAGCTTTCACCCAAAATAGGTCATGGCTGCGACCACGCATGTAATTGACGGGTGTATAAAAATTTAAATTTTCTAGAATATCGGGATTGAAAATGATACCACGTGAGAGCAGGGAAAAATGCTTTAAGAGCAGAAGTGACCTACGAGCTTCAAGAGAATGAAAGGCGAGCATGCCTTGAAGAAAGTTAGTCGGAAAATACTCGTTTGAGAAGGTGTCAAAAGGAAAATAATTATAAACTTTAAAATAGAGATGACGAAGAAATTTTTTCTGAACACGCTCTAAAACAAGCTTATAGGAAACTTCATAAGGACTCCAGATGATGGAGCCATACTCAAGAATACTCCGTACTAACGACACATAGAGTGTACGTAAAACAGTTGGATTCTTGAATGACTTGGCTTGTCTCATGACGAATCCTAGAAGCTTGCTCGCACGCAATGCCGTAGAAGTGATGTGCGAGCGAAATGATAAACGTGAGTCAAACAATATGCCAAGGTCTTTAATTTCTGATTGACGGTTCAGTAATCTATTTGACATATTGTAGTTGAAAATAATTGGAGATCTTGATTTCGAAAAGCTAATACACACACATTTATCAGTATTAAATTCGAGTTTATTTTTTTTCGCCCAAATTTCAATTGAGTTGAGATTATTTTGTAATATGTGACAATCTAATTCACTGTGAATTGACGCATATAATTTGTGTGTCATCAGCACTGGATAGATTCCACCAAGTTGACTGTTCTTACAATGACTTCTCGAAAGCATTTGACAAAATCGAATATGACATCCTGATTGAAAAACTCCAACTTATAAGATTGTCGGATCGATTCTGGAAGTTATTTTAGGAACCGTCTACAATACGTAGCGTACGGCATCTATCTGGTTTTTTTCTTGGTTATTTTCTGGTGTCCCTCAGGGCTCAAACTTGGGGCCATTGTTGACACAATTTTTATAAAGGACATAGCAACGGTCATTAAAAATGGTATGTTTTTGTTGTTCGCTGATGACTTGAAACTTTTCATGGCGGTTGTCACCTTGGACGATGAATGTCGCCAACTCCAAATTGATATAAATAATAATATATTAGATTGGAGCAGGTGTAACCAAATGGACTTAAATATTGATAAATGCAATATTTTATCGTTTACTAGAGCCTCGCGAGTATTATTTTTTCAATGTTCGATGCATTGCAGAGTTCTTTCGTGAATACCATCTGTAAGGGATCTTGGCATTGCGTTTGACAGTAAGCTGACATTTAGTGATCATAATGTGGCTGTCATTAAAAGGCACTAAAAATGTTTGGCTTCGTCTTGCGTACATCCCGGGTCTTTTCGGATGTTACGGTATTAAAAATTGTCTCTAACTCCTTAGTTAGAAGCCAGCTTGAGAGTGGGCCGATTGTTTGGGCCCCGCATCAGTTGGAATACGACCTTATGGTGAAGCGAATTCAAAAGAAAATTTTGAGACTCGTTTATTTGAGGTTGTATGAATGCTATCCGTGGGCCATGGCTTTATCCAACTGGCTCCCTCTTAGGTATGCTTACATACTGTAGTTGAAACACTAGAATATATCTATATTTGGCCACGTATGTTTTCGACTAATACGTGGTGTAAATGAAAGCTTTGCGATTCTAGGTAGTATTGACCTGTGTGTCCCTGATAACTATCTTAAAAATTGGGAGCATCAGTTGTTTTTTCTCACAAGGTGCAAAACTAACATGCCATTGATGATCCCAATTGGGAGGGAAATAACCCTGCCCGACCAAATCGCTCCGGATATTGATATATTCCACCTACGTGAGGATGAGTATGGGTAGTTGTTGTTTTATAAATTCTTAAAATATGGTCAACTTAGCTTTTTCGGTGTACTTTCATGTATCTTCTCTTCTTCGATGGCGCTACAGCTCAAGTCGAGGCTTGGCCTCCTCCACCGCCGTCCTCCAGCCGGAGCGGTCCACCGCACGTCTTTTCCAGTTCCTGATTTTTAGCAGCTGGTTGGCATCTTTTGTAATGTTATCACCTTTTTAGCAGGTGGTTGGTGACTAACATGTATCTTCCTTATAATTTTTGTATTTACTCTTTAAATTGTTTTTCTAATACTTTAATACAGCATATATTTCTTTGATTTTATACCTACTGTTATAATACAATTTCTTTTTTTTTAAATGTCATGTCTTAAATTTATAATTTATAAAGTTCACCAAGTACTTATGTGTAAATAAATAAATTTGAATAATAATTAATATATTACCTATTTTTTTATCAACGAATAATTCACAAGATCCAAGAATGTAACATACTTACTAATTATTGAAGATACATTTTTAAATCTTGTGAATTATTCGTTGAATAAAAAAATGTTAATTACAAATTATTAGCAAGTTCAAGTAAGTTACAACAAAAAATCTTGGAGTGATCCGTGACTATGGTTACCTATTAATTAAAGTAGTACATACTTTGATTTAATATTTAATAGTAGCTCAATTTGGAAAGCCCTTCAGAAAGTATTAATATCCATTAGTTAACATATGTCGCAATTAAGTATGGCGCCTTTGGCATAGTGGTCTATGTGCGTGGGCGCAATACCCGAGAGATGCTGGTTCGAAAGATTTTTTCTATTGGTTATAATAATATATTTTATCAGAAGTGTTTTCAAAATAATGTTTGTTCAATAATTAATACATTATATTTATAATATTATTAATTGATACTTGGAAGGGAACTCTTATCGCTTTTATGAAATTTAAATGTAGGTAATACAATAATAATGTAATAAAGCGATTATTAAAAATATGAGGATTATGCTCGTTGTAATACTGAAAATTGCATTGACCCTTCTTCCTGTTCAGTCAAATCTCGCATGTAGTTATATACGATGAAAATAATGTAGGCACAGTAAACTGAAAACAGAAAAAAATAATGAATAAACAACCACGACAACTAGAGGTATCTGGCGGAAGAATATGAAAGATGGAATTTAAAAAAAATTATCTACTCAGTTTTAAATAATAATTAATACGTAGTTTTCTGAAAACAATAACATACATTATAATCGTTGGGTTGCTGCCAAAAGTTGGTAAGTCGATAATTTAAGCATTTAGAGTTAACAACGGATTATGTGTCTATATGTATGTATTCCAGAAAAAAAAAACAAGTAATATAGATAACGTGTACATAAAGCTCAAATAAATTAGCATTATGCCTGATTTTAAAGGACATGTCAAACTTCAAATTGCAATTACTCCATAACATGATTTTAACACTTACAAATAATGCCTTTAGGTTCAATTATTGTTGAAACTTTAATATCTATCTCTCCAAAGCCACTTACGATACTCATATATTAAACATGGCGTCATACTATAACATTCTGATAAAAAAATGTTATGCCAAAAGTGTGTGACGTAACCACATGGGGTTGCTGCCAAAAGTTGGTAAGTCGACAATTTAGCTATTTAGAGTTAATGACGGATTATGTATCAATTTATAAATATGCATGCTAGCAAAAATTCAAGATAAGTATATAGTATATATATATAAACTTCAAATAAAATTGCAATTACTCCATAACATGATTTTGAGACTAACCAACTTTTGGTAGTAACCCCCATAACAAATAATATTTTTAATATATTTGACAATTCTGAAAGAGAAAAAATACTATTTTCATTATAGTGAATAAAAATAAAAGTATTAAAGCATTATGAAGCAGATTTAGTCAGATTTAATGTAAAAGTGATTTTATTTATAGAATAATATGTCAAACTTTAAAATGGCCATAACTTCACAATATCTTATTGAGATTTACTCAATTATTTAATAATTACGACGAAATTTTACGTAGGTACTTACTAAGGAACACTGAGACAGATACTATTGCTAGATAACCTTCAAAGTGTAGTTGTTTATATTCTTCGTCCGTTGAGACCCAAACAATTCCATTATACATTCCGATAAAAAATACGATAACAGCCATAATGGTAGTAAATAGCATCCACCATTTAAAAAAGCTCATTTTTCTCTGAAAATAAAAAAAAATAATTGACAGTAATTCGATGACTAGTACTCTTCTCTCAAAACAAGTGTATAACCTAAAGCTCAAATTTCACTGATAGATTCTCAGTCTAACGCTCCCGATCGTATAAGTTACTTTTGAGTCGTTCCCTGTAGTCGTGATCGAATTGGAATAAATCAAATTTTTTTGGGAATGATAGTGCCGAAGATTACCGAAAACGTACGAAAATATCCGAATTTACCTTGGGCTTTTAAGCTGTTCTGTCTTGTTTAACATAACTACGCAAATTTGACTTTTACATAATGAAGGCTGGCAGCTGAATCGTTCCTTGTAATTGGTATTTAAAGTCGACGAACGATCACCATGATCGTTGAATCTGGTTGGGTCTACGAGTCTTCTGGTGTAATTAAGGCTATACCTCAGTTGAGGCATGGTCTAAGAAGATCGTGACTAGGCGATGCACGGATTGCGGGTCACGGGTGTAAATGACGCAAGCCAAACGAAATACAATTTGTCATAAAATTTCAACATGCGTCCTTTTTATGTTATGTTTATTATTATATTCGTAATAATAATAGTATATTCATTGACATGTTTTCTTTTTTAAGTACATACGTAAAGTTTTTTAGTCATATTTACACGATTTAAGAATATTTTCATCCGACACCATGACAAAACGAATCGACGTGCAGACACATCGACTATCGCCCTCCGAATGGCAACGCGGCCGTAATTTCGTTCCACATATAGTTGAAAATTATTTGCCGTTTCACTTATGTACGCTCGACTTAAGCCGTTAGTTGTACTTACTAATACCAGAGCAGAATTTTTGGTAGGTTCCTCTACTTATCGCTAAGGTTATTAAAGGCAGTGTGACCCTCCACAGTAGCGTTTTCCAAATTAATGGTGTTCAAGGTTTTTTTAAGCTGTCAATTTATTATATTAACATTCTTTACATTTTATTATATTAACATGGGTTTATAACCGAACACAGCTGTTCTACAATATATACGCCCGTCAATCAGTACCTATATTATATTTCACATTTACTTCAGTTTAGTTATAACTTATAACATCTTTACATAAAATATACTCATTCGGAAAATTTTATGATAAGGGGGGGGGGATTATTTTTTGCGGGGGGCTTGGGCAGAATTTGAAGTTAAGTCACTAGTTTCGTAAGTTAGTAAGATAATGTTTTTTATTAAGGATTGAGAATTATTATGCCCAACGCTTCATACAAAAATAAAATAACTTCGTTAGAACTTAAATATTATGCACAATTAAATCTTTATTTAAGTGTGCATTTTTGAATTCTTACCAAGTATTAAAATAATAATTATATAACATACATAACTTTGAAAACACTTCTGATAAAATATATTATAACCAATAGCAGGAATCGAACCTGCATCTCTCGTGTTTCGCGCCCGTGCACATAGACCAATATGCTAAAGGCGCCATAATTCAATGCGACAAATTTTAACTAATGGCTCTTAATACTATCTGAAGCGCTTTCCAAACTATTGGCGATCGGCTTTTGTATTTTAAATCAAAGTAGGTATTAAGTACTTTAATTACTAACCGACGTCACGGATCACTCCAAGATTTTTATATTGTAACTTACTTGAACTTGCTAATAATTTTTAAATTCTTAACTATTTTTTTTATTCAACCAATAATTCACAAGATTTAAGAATGTAACATTCTAATAATTATTGAACAATAATTCAATTCAATTTGTTCAATACTTAATTAGAATGCAACATTCTTAAATCTTGTGAATTATTCGTTGAATAAAAAAATAGTTAAGTAATTAAAAATAATATTATATGAGTATGAAATATATATTTTAAAAGTACTTATAAATTCACGAACGTTTATTAATCTTCGAATTTCATTCAATTCCGTAGCGCCCAGTTGTCCCGGCGCCAAATCGTTCTAGACCCGTAATTTTTATACAAACCTTGATAATTTACTTATGTACATACCTTATATATGCCTATCATCAGAAGTATTGTCAGTAAAATTCCAAAGCTGGATGAAATTAACATTTCTATGGCTGTTATCCTGATCATTTTATATATTCTCGTATGCGTTTCAGCGAGCATCATTCCATAGATTAATACAAGAATGGAACATACCTGAAATTAAAAAATAGCATTTATAGGTACCAAAATATAGTACCTACCTAATGTTATTCTTCTCAGTCTGGTTCTAATGAAAGGGTCAAAGATTCGAATCGCGTATGTGGAAAATTAACATGTAGTTTTCAATGTGTTTTTGGATCCATATCAGTAGCAAAGGGTGGACGTATGCTGTTAAGACGATACTTCAGTGAAACGGCAAATAATTTTCAACTATAGGCGTCACGAAATTTTGGACTCGCTGGCACTCGGAGACCGAACTTCAAGGTGTGAATACGTAATTTGTTTCGTGATGGCGACGGGGGTATTAATTCTTAAATCGTGTAAAGATGACTAAAAACGTTACCCATTTACTTTAAAAAGAAAACAATATGTCAATGAATATATTATTGTTACTAATAGAACATACGTTAAAGTGCCCACCACCACCCGCCATATATGCACGGCCGCTTTCTATGACGCTTTAAGCGTGTCTGAAAGAAGTGATTTTAAGTGCTCATTCCTTCCCGAGACGGAGCCGCATGGGACTGATGCTGCAACTATGCACCGTAGTGCCTAAAGAAGAAAGTTAAGAAAGATTTTTTTTTGTTTTTTGGACTGGCTCTGCTGTCCGCTGACGTTAAGCGCTTTGTGTACCCATAAACAAAACATTAAATGGACGCATGTTGCATTTGTATGACAAATTTTATTTCGTTCGGCATGCGTTATTTGCACCCGCAACATTTTCATTGAACTAAGAAAACAAATTGCAGACGGTGCTGGTTAGTTTTTAAAATTCAATTAAACCCTGCGTAGACCAAACCATAATTATCTAGGTATGCTATGGACGACCCGACAAAAATAATGCATATTTTTCAGTCTTACTTATTTGTTTTCGTTGAATTAAGAATACATATCACGGATGGTGTTAGTTAGTTTTAAATTCATTAAGCCCTGCCTAACCAAACCACAATCCATACAAAATATTCGGTACTGTTCGGTTATCAGGAATACAGCGGAAAACACATTTTGAAAATAGCCGATAAACTGGATTATTTGTTAGGTTAACCTAACCAAACCTAACCTAACCTAAACTAACCCAAACTAACAAATAATCCAGTATATCTGGTATTTTCAAAATGTGTTTTCCTCTGTATTCCTGATAACCGAACAGTACCAAATATTCTTTTATCTATGAAGGTCGCGCGGCTTAAGTGTCGGCCTATAGCGTCGTGGGTCCCAGGTTCGAATCCTGGGACTGACAAGCACACATATTGTTTTTCAATTTGTGTATCAATCATAGTATGGACCTAATAAGTTGAGCAACTGGCTGACATCCATTTCTCGTAAAAACAAAATCTGTTAATACAAACCTCCACTCTGTGGCGACCCATATGATCTTATTAGGATTGGACACGGTCGAAAAAAATCTAAGTATAAAAAAAACTAAAGTTATTTACGATTAAATGGTATAATTTTGGATATTTTATAGATAAACGATTTGTTTTTCTATTATCTCCTATGGTTTAGATTAGGTAGTGTTTAATTGAATTCTAAAAACTAATACACACTATCTACACATTGTAGTCATAATTTAATCTTAACAAATACATTCAGCTGCCAAAGTTTAGTGTACATTATTTATGTCAGATCCAGCCTACCTCGACCCTTCGCCACTGATCCATATCATGGACCCAATAGGTTGACATAGTGTCAAACGCAAACATAATCGTGTGACGCCAATAAATACATCGGATTTTAAAACCAATGAAAAAAGGTTAAAATCAATGAAATAAAAAATATATTATTGTGGGATAGGTGCTTTTGGGTGACGAGGGAATCACGTGAGGGCAGTTTTTATATTATATTTATTTAAATTGATTGTATATAATGTTAATTTAGATGTGACTATGCGTGTGCCTTCTAACGAGGCCTGCAGTAAGCTAAGTTTAGTGGGACGCTACATGACCCCCCTCGTAGTGAAATGAGTAATATAATGAGATCGTAGCATTGTGATAGTATTTTTGTGTGACATAATAACTCTCACTTATTCGATGCTACTTATACAATGAGCATAATAAATTAATATGTACTTAATTATTACATTATAAATGAGTTACCATATTCACCCAGGCAATCAACAGTGAGCCTGACCTCAAGTTGCAGCCACAGCAGCAAATTTTTACACGCGGAATCTTCATTTCGCCGATGAGTATGTAGTTCTGAGTATGTATTATAAAATCAAGTCTGAAATGAAAAACATTTTCTCAAATAACAATTATTAGTCAATTAAGTCGAATGTCAAACCCCGTATCTGACCTATATGACGAAAATGACTTTTTAAAACTAAAAACAACAAAAATACTGTCCTTCGACTGCGAAATTTCTATATCTGTAGTTATTTTAACAAAAATGATACAGCCATTTTAGTAATTTCCTGTATCTCAACATTGCAGAAATAAACCTGTAATAGCCCGTATCTTGCCTCTAAGCTGCCAAGCGTGTTGTATGACGTGTGTCGAATTTAGCTTCATAATGTCACTTTCGAATTATTTAAAAAGTAAAACAGTAAGTAATATAACATTGCATGTTAATCTTTATATATATCTATATGTCACATTTTATTGGATGTTATCATTACATTAGGCGATATGTGAGTTGCGTTACCACTTGTTACATTACGGGTTATCGGCATGCTATGTAGTTACAACAAGTGTAAACTATTTATTTATTTAAGAATACAAAACATTGTGGACATAACAAATCTAAATTCAAGACGTACACAACATGAGATTTACATTATAAGTCAAACATTACCCTCACAAGAGAGAAGAGAATATAGAAAAAGAAATATATAAATAATAACAATAATAATAACAAAAAAAAAAAAAATCAAAACATACTTAAGTATAATTTAATACAGAAAATATAATTTTTGAGAACGGAAAATATACAATTTTATACAGAAAAATACAGTTTCAAAAATAAAATGCAAAGTACATCATTGAAAATGTCTATGTCTTTAGGGAGCGCATTTACTAGTCTTGCACCCCTCGCTAATAGTGCCTGATAGGCTTGACGCGAGGAAACGGTTCCAATCCAGAATAAATCATGACTGCGACCACGTAGGTAATTGACAGGCGCATGGAAATTCAAATTCATTAGGACACCGGGATTGGAAACCATCCCTCGCGATAACAGGCAAAAGTGTTTCAACAGCAGAAGAGACCGACGAGATTCAAGAGAGTGAAAAGTAAGCATGCCTTGTAGAAAGGCAGTCGGAAAATAATCATCTGACGAATTTGACTATTAACAGTCAGATATGGGATATTAAATATTTTTTTAACTTCCACTCCTTCCACTTCTAATCCTAACTTACTTAGCCTCCACTCTGCGTAGGCCCATATGATCTTATTAGGGTCGGGCATGGTCAAAGAAGAAGAAACGGAACAATTGAAACTGATCGAATAAAAATAGTCAGTTTTTCAAATCAATTAAAGCCAGTACCTCTTTACAGACTTACAAACTCAAGATCAAAGAGAATTTTTGAGACTTTATCATAAATGCTGTATGGATATCATGTAGGTATATTTTGGCACTATTTAACCAAGTTCTTTTGGGTATGCTTAGGTAGTGTTGTTAAAAATTTAGAAAATATCTTTTTTCTATGTATTTTTACTGACTTATACGTGCTGTAAACTTGAACTCTGTCGTTAATACAAGTGTTTATTTGTACCTATGTAATTATTAAGTTCTCCAAATATACATAAGTACCTAATTAGTATTCTATCACTGATGCCAATTTGGAGGCCAACAATTGCATCAATCAAAATAATCGTCTCGGATATCGATGTATTCCACGTATGTGAGTGAATTTAATTGGACGTTGTTTTTAAATTTCTTAAAATATGACTTTTTAACTCACTTGATGGCTTCCTTACTGTTCACTGTATTTTTCACTACCTATATTGTTTACTTTATAACGTGTTTAAATTTAAAGTAAATGTCATGTTGTGAACATAAGTACTAATGTCCATTAAGTGTAAAAATAAATTTTATTTATATTCAAATTAGACTGCGACAACAACTACCTAATTGTTATCAAAAATAATCGATGAAGTTATTTATCATTTAAACGTGACCTTTCGAGTGACTAGCTAGCGTTTCTCAAATGGGTTTCACTAAGTGCTTGAGTTCCGCGAAAACATATATTTAAAAAAATACATATCTACCTATTAATAGACAACAAAAGAAAAATACAGTTTTAATAGATATTATTTTTTTTAAATAGTAAAGGTTAGTTGATAATTATTATTAAAGGACAGGAGAAAATCATGAGGTTAGGTCGCGTGTTTTGGATCACCAAGACCTAGAAGGCAGGTGTAATGTGAAAGAGGTAGGGCACAGCTGACTCTATTACAAGTAGGGTTGGGTATTTCCCGAGAAAATCTCAATCTCGAGATTCGGGATTTCCAGAAAAGAATTCTCGAGATATCGGGAAATTAAAAAAAAACTGTAAAAAATCCTAAAATCAGTGTAAAAACACACATTCCAAAAAAATATGTTTTTTTTTTATTCATGTAAGAAGACAAACAAATAAAAGTAGGAAAACAAAAATAATTCAAAATATTACTTATTAAAATATAATCTCAAAAAACACAGAATGTCAATCGCTGCGTCTGACAATCGCGTACATTTGTTTTTGAAACGCAAAATTCCCTGACGTTGAAAAATTGCGCTCATTGTGAGTCGAAGTAGGCTTAATTATGTTAAATGCCCCGATCAGTATGTGAATGTTTTTATATTGAAAAATCGCTTTTCAATTAATATTTGATAATAAAGAAATCCCGGTTCCCGAGAAAAGATTTTCTAGATCCGGGATTTCCCGAAATGTTAAAAATTTCAATTCTCGAGATTCCAGATTTAAAATCTCGAAAATTTCTCGAGAATTCCCGTCGGGAAATTCCCGAAACCCAACTCTAATTGTAAGCCGAAGCATTCGGAAACTTAATAACAACGATTGGTCCTACCTTTACTGCACCTCCCGTTGCTGTCTATGGATGACCTATCAATGAGTGCTCATACTGACGCGTATGTCGTGTTCACTTGTCAAAGCTGATTTTTCCAGACTTTGGAGTTCATAAATGTGCGCTGGGTAGGGCCGTCAAATACGCATAGCTACTTTTTGTCAGAATATTTTTCCATAGTTGGAAGATTTGCTGGTTGATGACGACAGTGCATTCGTTTTTTTATTTGTTGTTTTAGAATAAATATAATAATAACCTAAATAATATACCGATCAATAAATATGTACAGTATTTTGAAGTTGTTGAAAACATCCAGCAATAATGTTGAACAAACACTTACTACTTTTAATGCATTCCGAACTAAATAATAATATCCTATCGTGAAATGAGGCGAGATTAGACCAATGCTATATTCAAACTTTTTGCACATAATTATTGTTTTTTGCCTCAAATCCACAAAGTTCACTAGGTATATAAATTTTGTGTTATATCATGATTATTGTTTTCAAGGCCTAAAACTAAGCAAATCATTTTAAAATGTCTACAGCTGATATTTCTATTAGACAACTGATAGGTACACTATTACCAAGTGAGGGGTTTTTGTTATATTATACATTCCTACTGTACCTACATCAAAGAGATTGGACTCCTCCGTCTTCAATCTCTTTGACCTACATACAAGAATAAAAAATATAATTGCGTCATATATCTAGGTAAGTATTATATTTCTAAATTATATAGGTATACATTTTTAATTGTCAGTAATAATTTTCATACACGTGGTTTAAGGAAAATTTTGCTGAAAAATTTAATATACGTGGGTGATAAACAAACAACACATTCGTAATCAAAACAACAAATTGACAGAAAATCATATAATGTTTAATTTTAATAAATTTGATGTAAATAGTAAAATATAATCCAAATAAACATTTATTTTTATTTTTAATCGACCGCAGCAACCCCAGATAATATAATATCTACGAGCCGCCACTGCCTATATCTACAAATACCATATTATCACAGAGCTGCCAACTTATTCGAGACGACATAATATGGGCATAAAGTAAAACGTGCCACCAGTGACGTCTCTTTTCCCACTGAATAATGAAATCCATCTCACGTCACGTCACAAAATATATAAACAAATGCCTAGTCACATATTATTATAATCTTATAACTGATCATTAATTGATTGTGGAAAGGTAATTCTTATTACATTTATCAAAATTAATAATTTAAATAAATTTACAGCAAGGGTCGAAATGAACCGGAATGCAACTCTGGGTTATGAAATACCTGAGAGTATCGCTCCGTCTCATAAAAAATTGAATATTGTGTTCCGGTTCGTGAATTATTAAAAAGTTATTAAGTTCACTTAATTTATACCTACATATTATTTAAAAGGATTTTAACTTTCAATACAAAATATCGCACTCATGGTGAAAAAATATTAATTATGATGTGTCGTAAAGCCCATTTTTTGACTGCGGCGCTGACAATTTTGCATTCCCTCACCTTGCCTGTCAAAAATTCAATTTTTTTTATTATATTTGATAGTCTAAGCTACGATATTTAAGTATACACCAAAGAAATCTAACACACTTTTTTATAATACACATATTATAATAATATAAATATTAGGATATTATATTCAGTAACTTATCGAGCGCTCCGGTTCGTAAAATTATCCATTTTGAGCGCTGATATAATAATAATGTAACTTAAAAAATATTGGTGTTACGCTTGTTGTAACACTGAAAACTGCATTGTCCCTTCTTCTCGTTCATTCAAATGTCGCATGTAGTTGAATATAACGAAAATGCTGTAGGTAAAATAAACTGTAAACAGAAAAAGAAAAGATATTAATATTAATTAATTAATGAAATTTTGACAACTAAAAACAAAAATAAGAAAAATATTTTTACAAATTTATAGCTGATAAACAATTAAAAAATATATAGGTATTATTAAAAAGTATTTAGATAGGTTAATAAGTTCTCTCGAATGCAGTTATGTGATAAGATATTAGGATAAATTCATTGTTTTAGTGTGTTCTTAAGGGGGAGAGGCATGCCAGTAGAGAACCTAGCGGAAAAATACGAAGCTTGCAATTTGAGATTTTTTTTCGATAATTTACAATTTCAACTTTACTGTATTAATTAATAAATATGTGTCTGAAAACATTAAAAAGATTTTTCGTTTTTTTTTAATTTAAAGATAAATTTACAATTGTAAAAGAATGTAATAAAAAGTGAATTCGTTGTAGGGTCACATTTTATTATGACATTATATTTTATAGTCATATTTATTATTAAAATTTAGTTTATTCTTTTAGATTTTTCGTCGTTTAGATTTTTGACTAATTCATCGTTTAAATATTTTTTATATTTATTTTAAAAAACATCGATTTTTATAAAAAATATAAATGTGTATTACTTGAAATCCTTTTTATTTATATCAAATTTTATTTTAGGCGTGGTCCAATATTGAAGCTCGATTCGATATAAATAAAAAGGATTTCAAGTTATACACATTTATATTTTTATAAAAATCGATGTTTTTTAAAATAAATATAAAAAATATTAAAACGATGAATTAGTCAAAAATCTAAACAACAAAAAATCTATAACTTAATAAACTAAATTTTAATAATAAATATGACCATAAAATATAATGTAATAATAAGATGTGACCCTGCAACGAATTCACATTTTATTACATTTTATTACAATTGTAAGTTTATCTTTAAATTAAAAAAAAATTAAAAATCTTTTTAATGTTTTCAGATACATATTTATTAATTAATTAATACAGTTGAAATTGTAAATTATCAAAAAAAATCTCAAATTGCAAGCTTCGTATTTTTCCGCTAGGTTCTCTTCTGGCGTGCCTCTCCCACGGCGATGTCTTTACATACCAAAGGCAAATAGCGGAAAAAATATGAAACTTGCAATTTGAGACCTTTTTTCTATGATTTACAATAACATCAACTATTGATTAATAAATATAAACTTATCTGAAAACATAAAAAAGAAAAATATTTTTTTTTTTATTTTAAGTGAAGGATACAGTTACAATTATTATTATTGAAGACCACAAGCAAAAATATCATTCTATATCACATCTGTATCATTTTGAGTAAGTAAATCGATTTTTAATGTTTAAAACTCTGAATAATTTAAGATACCCAAGCACGAATCGAATCGCGAAAATACCTTTCAATAAAATTCTTCCGTTATCATAATATATTATAGTTCTAGATTTTTTTTGCGCATAGTAAATGGATATGAACGTCATTTCTAGTTATTGATTGGTATATTTTTATATTATAATCAATGACATTTGACACATTTGGTTAGTTTCATTAGTTGCAAAAAACACCATCGGAGCGCGATCATCTATTTTGACCATAGATAATATATGTAGGTACATTTTGACCAATGCATGAGCATTTGACACATTTAGTTTAGTTGCAAAAAATACCACCGTAGCGATACTATCTAATTTGTCCAATGCATGAAATAGGCAGAAAAATTACTGCCGAATTCACGCACTCGCCAGATATTTTGTCTAATTCATGAATAAGGCAACGGGCTTGCATTTTTCATGATTTAGGCAAAATTTTGCCCATTTCATGTAATAGTCAATTTTGCACATTCAGCGTAACATATATAAAAATCTATTTATTATATAAGGTAAAAAAATACTGAGCTACTTTTGCGATTGGTTAAATTATAAATAACTTTGTTACTTTGTCTGATTTCAATATTATTTTCATAGAGTGACTTTTATGAGATTCAAAAATAGAGAGAAGCCCTTTTACTTTTAACCTTCTCAATTACCGATTTTTATTTAGGTACTTACTCAGGTATACTGATACGATTGTTATTGTAAAATAACCTTCATCGTTTACATAGGGGTTAACCGATGAGATCAAGATGACTCCAGCGTACAATCCGATGAAAAAGATAATAATAGTCATAAGGGTTGTCAATATCATCCACCATTTAAATAAGCTTGTTTTACCCTGAAAATCAAAAAAAAATGAATTATTGTATGTGATGTGCACTTTGATCACTAACCAGTGGCGGACTTACGGCTGCGGAGGCACAAGGTACTGATTAGAGACCCCCCGAAAAAAAAACACAAACCATAAATTCCAACAATGTACGTTTTTTCTAGTCACATCCTGTAAGAGGCTGTAAGTAACTAAACGTAAATATTATTAAAGATGTTCTGTGCATGTACGTATCTGTTTGCGTGGATGTAAGCCCCTTTGATGTTAGTTGCAGAGGTTTTGTTATTCACCTTTTCAAGATTTTAGTTTAAAATATTTGTATAATTGCTTTGAACTGGTTCAAAGTCCCCTTCTAAATCTTATCGATTAAATCTAAATCGATTACGTTATTTGCGTCAAAGAAAATTGCCACTGTGATTAGCACACTTATCGCAAATATACGTTTATAGTTCTACTCAGGTCTTTGAACCGTTATTTTTTTTCGTTTCGGTTTTCGTTCAGTTCCAAGTGATAGTTTTACACCTTCGACAACTGAAGTGGAGAGTAAGATCATGTAAAGGCGCGTGTTTGAACATGTACTGAACCGAAAAAAAATATTGGTTTTTGTTCCGACAAAATATATAATGGTTCAGTTCCGGTTCGAAGCCGTGGTTTTCATATTGCTGTATTAGGTACTGTAATTATTGCACACGGACATTCGACTCGACATCGACATATTAACCCCAACTCATAAATTTCAACAATGCCTGCATTGACTTGTCTACTACGCGACATAATACGTGAAAATGTCAAAAAATTCAAACCTGATAAATGTCATTTTACACAATTATTAACATAATAATGACAAAACAGTAATTAGGTATCGGTGCTAGAGAAAAATATGTTTTTTTTGCACTGTTGGAATGGTTTTACAGAAAAATTACAGAAGCCTGGAAGAATATTTATAATAGTTAAAAGTTCTGACATTTTATACATACCTTATAGATGCTTATCATCAGAAGTAACGCCAGTACTATTCCAAAGATTGACGAAATTAACATTTCTATTTTGATCCTATTCAATACTCTGATATACAAATCTGCGAGTATTGGTACATAGACTAATGCAATAATGGAACATACCTGAAATAAAAAAAATATATAATTCTATTTATTATGTAGATGAAGTCTACTGTATTTTATGTATGTAGGTCCATTCAATCCATTGGATATCAGCCAATATCTAATCAGATTGTAAATATCATAAAAGAAAGGTAAAAACTGTAATAAATTATTGTCTTTTGCGCGATATTTAGTATAAATTCTCAGTACGGCTACCAAATTTAAACACAATTATTATGTAATATCATCAGTAGCCTGATGATGAGTACCTCTGCTACACGGAAGTAGATTGGAACATGTATTTGTCTGAGAGCAATTGACCACATTCCGATGTACTTCCATGTAGCAGAGGTACTCAGCATTTACCCACTAACCAAATATTTTTTTCAAAATTGATTTTTTTACCCAGTCTCTCAAAAGGTTACCCACCACTGATGTAGAGGGTTTTTTTTACTTTTTAAAATTAAATTAAAACCTCCAAAAAATCTAAGTCATATTAAATAATAGTCAAAAATATTCATTTATTTATTAAATATCTAAAATTATGCCATTAAACCAAACACAATTTTAGATATTTTATTTATATTCACTTATTAACGTATATTTGGTTAAAAATATAAATTAATAATTTAAGAAATACAATATATTAGTAATAAAAATAAATAAAATATAAAAATATATGTCGGAAGTTGGATTCGAACTCACGCCTGCAGAACTTTAATTCGAAATTATTGCAGCCTTAGACCTCTAGGCCACCGTGCTTGTCACGATGATGTGAAAAATTGTAATAAAATAGTAATGGTAACATTTCTGCGTTACATTCGAATTTATGCACACAATTTTAATATCACGTCAAGCGGTAAAACATAATAATATACGTCATGTTAAAAATATATAAAAAGGATTTACCATATTCAACCAGGCAATCACTAGTGCACCCGACTTCAAGTCGCAGCCACAACAGCAAATATTCACGCGCGGTATCTTCATTTTGCTGACGAGTATATTGTAATTCTGAAGATTATAAAATCTGAAATTGAGAAACATTTTGAATAAGTATAAAAATTTCAGGGAACTAAAAGTCATATTACATGGCAGCTGATTCTTAGGCCAATCGTCTGCAACGATCACATCCGATCGTTGCAAAGACTTTCTTAAGGCTATACCTCAGTTGAGGCATGGTCTAAAAAGATCGTGACTAGGCGATGCGTGGATTGTGCAGATGACGCGTGCCAAACGAAATATAATTTGTCATATAAATCCAACATGCGTCCATTTAATGTTCTGTTTATTGTTCTATTAGTAACAATAATAATATATTCATTGGCATGTTTTCTTTTTCAAGTAAATGGGTTACGTTTTTTAGTTATATTTACACGATTTAAGAATTAATACCCCCGTCGCCATCACGAAACAAATTGACGTGTTCACAGCTCTACTCACCGATTGCCAGCGAGTCCAAAATTTCGTCGCACCTATAGTTGAAAATTATTTGCCGTTTCACTGAAGTATGACGTTGTTCCCTGGAGACATGACGAATTCATCGCTTGAAATGGAAAAAATACGAACCGGAGCGCCCGATAATTTCTCAAAAATATTCACCTAATTTATGCAATTGTATACGTTTTGACGTAGGCATCAACGACAAGTTGCGAAAAATGTATTGCGTCGCATGGAGAAGTTAACATACTATTTTAACATTCGATATCTTTGAAAGTGTTAATAATTTTTCAATAAGAAATGTATTCAACTCGACTGGAAAATCTTGAGGGTACATTCGAACTTTGTTATTACGAGGAAGATGGGACCGACTTAATTTGCTCGTTATAAGCATTACTCATTATATAACATTTTTTGCGCCAAGTTCTATTTAAGAATAGAACATAAAAAAATCTGAAAACCATCGTAAAAATCCCCGAAACAAGCATGGCATTCATAAACTACATAAGAAGTTTTTTTTACATGCAACTTCAACCATATGCGTGGATACTTTTTCAATGTTGTCGGCGAAGACACCAATTAGGTACTTACTTAAACACTTAACTAGTGTCATAAACGTAATCAAATCCCGGCGGCATCGGTCTAGTTAACTGCCCGGTCGGATTTTATTGCTTAGGGCCGAAAATGTTGTTTTTAAACGATCGACACATCAACAGTTTTGCTCGCTATACCCGAGAAGTAGCTATAAAAGTGAATAAATGTATGGGGAAAATCATAAACGAAAATGTCAACGAATGTTTCGTCTTTACATCCGAGATCTCGCTATTTCCGTGATCGTAATAACCAAGTTCGACTGTATTTATAAATTTAAGTGAAAATGTCAGACAATGAAATCAATAAAAGCGGGTTTTACGCTTGATATTCATGGGGTCTTAAAAATCCCTCAGCGTAATAAAAATATAATATTATAGGATTAATGACAGTAGAAACGAAAGAATTGACAATCCTTGAATAAAAATATTTACATACATTATTCAACTAACTTTTTTGGACATGCCTACATATTACTGTAGTTTAAAATTTAGTTATTTTATTTTGCTATCGATTTTAGGTATGTGTAAATACAAATTCTGCTAATATTACAAGTATCTATCTAAATGTCGCTGATAACTTATTATTTGAAAAAAAAAAACGAAAGCATCAGTTATATGTAGATTGTAGAACTAGCTTGCGATTGGTGATGACAATTGGCAGGGCAATGGTTGTATTTAAATATGACATTTTAACTCACTTGGTATCCTCTTTACTGTTCACTGTATTTTTTACGGTCCTTTCTGTATTTCTCACTGTATTATTTACTTTATAACGTGTTTAAATGTAAACTAAATGCCATGTTGTGAACAGGTTGAATTAACGATTTGTAATATCCAAAATGTGTCAAAATAAATGAATTTATATTGAAATGAATATTATATTATAAAAATTAATGACCTACGAGTATGACCGTATTATTTATCATTCAACCTCTATCACCTCTCGAATGAGTAGTTCAGTGTTTATCAAATGTAGATTCGCGGAGAAGTCCTTAGTAGGGATTGCAATACCGGTATTTCGAAACCGGTATTCCAGTATTTATCAATACCGAAATACCGGTTTTAAAAATCCAAAATACCGAAATTTTTGGTATTAAGAAAGCACACTCGTTCACGTTTCTGAAAATGAACTATGAGTTATATGCTGCTAAAATGTAAATGTATTGAGTGAATCCAACAGAGGTGAAAAAATAATAATACAAATTTCATCAAATATATTTATATACTTAAGTAATTGTCGCGATGAATTATCATAATATTATTTCGAAAAAGAAAATATGCTAAAATGTTCAATTATTCTATAATTATTGATGACTGTACAAGCGTTGAATTTAAGAAGCTTTTCCTGCAGCCGGACTCATTTTCACTTAATGAACTTTGAGGGCTTTAATTAAAATTATCAATATATTCAAATTATGTGTAAAAAAATCACTAGTTCTACAATTATGATCAATAAATATTTTTAAATGTCAACATAATAAATGTAGGTTTTTGCTATAAGATAATATTTTAAAAAGATTTTCATTTCTATATTTATTGATAAGCACCTACTTCTGTTTTTTTAATATCTAAGAAATACCGGTATTAATACCGGTATTCAATAAAAAATACCGAAAAACCGGTATTGACATTTTCATTTGGTATTGCAATCCCTAATCCTTGGGTTCCGCGAAAGAGCATATATTTTTTTAATATATACCTATTTATTAAGTTTAAAATATTGTACCTGCGTTCATATAGGGAGAACGAGACTTATGCTAGGTTACTTTTAGTATACACATTGTGTACTAATTGCATTTTTAATAATTGATATCCAGAAACTGCAGATTTCGTCTACTGTTAATTACTACACTTACCATCCTAAACACTAGAAAACGTTTGTGAAATTTTAACTTACGAGTTTGGATCTTATTTTTTAACGGTAGGAAATCAATCCTCAGTATTATACAGTTGGCAAATTAAATTATATGCATAGCTAGTCCATTTCGAAAAATATTCATAATAATTAACTTTTGATTTTATAAGACAGAGGATGGCAGTGGGTTCAGACAATCTAGTAGGTGCCATTGATTTTCATATTTACCCTAACTTTTCCGGGTACATTACTCATGCCTAGATACTCCACATTTTGAGTCTAGCGATGAACATCCTGCCTGCAGTTTATTATGGGTGCTTACGAGTTATTGTGAACTCGCCTCTACAAGTAGTTAACTAATGCATGAAGTCTAACGGTCATAATTATTAATATCTTTATTATCCTTCTGTGTCGTATGCGATGATGATCGATGTATGAAATGATTACCTATGGCTGCCAATGGTTTTTCACTGATACAGGCTTTGCGTGCGGTAGAATGCCGAGTGAAAAGGGAACAAATCGTTAAGTAGGCTGCCCGACAGCCAAATCACCCAGGTCACAATCCTCAATCATGAAGTCCTAACAAATGAAGAAGAAGACGAAAAAGATCTTCTTTCCATCTGTATGTCACCGTACCTGTATCTATGCGAGCAAACAAAACTACCACTACAACTACACGGCGCTTTTAAAGTACACCTGTAATGTAATGTAATTCTGATTTACCTATACCAATAAATGTATAAATTGCGACGTGGTTACACGTCCTGTACGCATACCTACTTGTTTTTTTTTGTGTTTTTGAATTATTACTGCGTACCTACATTATTTTTTTTGTGATTTTTACCGAAGCTCTGATTGCGACTCGCTGTCATATCGCCTCTTCTCTTCTAAAAGGGGATCTGTCGATCAGGTCCTCACTCCTATTCTGTTAAATAACTTTACAATTTTGCCTAGCTCTTCCGTCTTACCCACCGCCAGGACACCCTTTAATTCGTCGATATTCTCATAGATATCCGCAATTCGCAGCTGTATTCTGTGAAGTTCATATTTAGGGCACTGCAGTGCTATATGTACAATGTCCTCTAAAACATGACATTCATCGCAGAGTTGTGATTCGCTTCTTCCCATGAGGACATAAATCTTTTGCCTATTGTGTGCCCTGTTCTTAGTCTCAGTATTAACTTAGGCTCATTCCTCGTCAAAGGAGACTCTACAAACTAGGGCACCTCTCGTGGTGATGGTAGAATAGACTTACTCCATTTCCCCTTTTCTAGAACCTACATTTGTTTTTTTGTATTAACAGCAACTTTGAAAGAAAATACATGGACAAGTTAATTAGGATCTCACAGATTTGCAGCACTTAAATGTTTTATTCCTGAAGTTGCTGATAGAGAGACAAGTCTAAAAAAGTCTGGTTAAATTGTAACTCTGTATAGGCATTTTGTCGTGACTTATTTTTCTCACCAACCTGCATGACATTTTTATGTTATACTTACGATAAATAGTCCAATGGTAACGTTATGTTCTAAAACAAATAACAGGGTTCTATTGTAAAATTTTATTGAGAAACACTGGACTGAGAAAAATTTGATTATGTTGTTTTGTATGTAAACACGTCATTTAGGGTTTGCAATACCGCTCGTATTCCCTATTCCAGAATTCCATTCCAAGTTGTATATAAAAAGAACTTTTTATATACAACGTTTTTAAATTTTCTGTTCAATTATTATGCTCTAACTTGTACTTGATATGAAGTAAATAAAAACAAACAAACAAACAAATATAGAATACTGAAATGTCATTTTGATTTCCATAGTAACGCACGTATATATTAATAATTTAGTTGCTAGGACCACCAACTTAGCAACCAATAATAGTGGATTGGATTACGGATTTCTTCCGAAATAGCTTTTCATACAAAACAGAATTAACTGAAAATGTATTCAATTCTATTTTAAGATGGCTAAAAGTATTAAAAGAATGTATTGGCATCGTGTTCTGATATATTCTAAAAGTTTCAAATTTCTAGCTAGTCGGGAAGTTAGTTCAAAATCGATTGCAAGATTTGTACTGAATAAACAACCACCGGACAAATAATAATACGAGCTAATAAAAACGTTGTAATATATTGGGACCATACCTAAATAAGATTTCATATAGTTTGTCATTTTATGGCTACGGCCGTATGTTGTAGCTTAACCACTAGGGAATGACAAAAGAAATGGCGTATTTCAAAAATACACTACCTTATTCTTAGGTCAATAATTATTATAAAGCAATCATTATTCATAAGATTTTTATCACACTTGAATGGTCAAAGACATAGCTTATAATAAGTATCTTTAGAATCATCTTCAAATGTGTTAATCTTGCCGATTTTTTGAATAATAAAATGCCTAATTCTTGTCAAATTTGGGATCACAGAGATTATCAAAATAATTTTTTATCGTGAATATTTTACAAAAATTATCTCGTAATAAATTATACTAATGGTTTTATAAATGCGTTTAAAAATTAATAAATGTAAAAAATCTTAACACCACTGCACAGTTCTGTACCGAAATATGACTATATTCTAAAACATTAGAGCGAGAGGTTTAAAAGAATACTATTTTATGTAACAAAAATACTTCATGCAGTCATCAAATGTGTAAAATAACTATAAAGGATAATAAGGCTTCAAAATTATATAAATAGATTATCTACAACGTTTAAGGAGTGTCCAGGATCATGGTTTGAAAATACAATAAAAACTCAATTTTGACCTTCGACGAATAACCATAAAAATAATGTAATAATAACCTAACCTATGTACCAAATATGTGACGAATTCACATTTTTTTTACAATTGTAAGTTTATCTGGGCCCTTAACCACATGCTCAGCGACCAGCGTAGGTGAAAATTGAGCTTTTATGGTATTTTCAGAGCATAACCATGGACATTCCTTAAATGTTGTAGAAAATCTGTTTATATAATTTTGAAGCCTTATTATTCTTTATATTTATTTTAAACATTTGATGACTGCATAAAGTATTTTTATTAAATAAAATAGTATTCTTTTAAACCTCTCGCTCTAATGTTTTAGAATATAGTCATAATTCAATACATCCATGCGCAGTGGTGTTAAGATTTTTAGATTTATTAATTTTTTAACGCATTTATAAAACCATTAGTAAAATTAATGTTAACATTGTATATATAGTGACATATTTACAATAAAAAATTATATTTTATAATCTTTGTGATCCCAAATTTGACAAAAATTAGGCATTTTACTATTCAAAAAATGGGCACGATTAACACATTTGAAGATAATTCTAAAGATAGTGATTATAATATTTGTCTTTGACCATTCAAATGTGATAAACATCCTACGAATAATGATTGCTTTATAATAACTATTGACCTAAAAATAAGGTAGTATTTTTTTGAAATAAGCCATTTCTATTGGCATTTCCCAGTGGTTAAGCTACAACATACGGCCGTAGCCATAAATTGACAAACGATAAATGAAGTAGGGAGTAGGGTCAGGGTAACGCGCGTGTTTGAACATGTACCGTTTTAAAAAAAAATTGGTTAGGTTAACAACAAATTCGTTATCAAAAGAACAAATTTACTGAAAATCACATAAGAAGAAAAAATAAAAACCATGTTAGCATAATATTATTACGTAATAATATTATTAATTAACGCAATAATCATTACATTAAATCAACAAATACCATTATCACAGAGCTGCTAACTAATTGGAGACGGCATAATATGTGCATAAAGTAAAACGTGCCACCAGAGATGTCTCTTTTCCCACTAGGATAAAATCAGTCTCCCAAACAAATGGACCAGAACGCACCGGAACGCAGCTCTGGATTATGAAATCCCCGAAATTATTATTGCTCTGTCTCATGAAAAATTAAATATTGCGTTCCGGTTCGTGAACTAAAAACTATTGAGTTCACCTAATGTATAGGTTTAATTTTTATTTAATTTTGACTCATATTTTGGTTGTATTTGTTTTTTTATTCGATCTCACTTCAATTGATAATATTGTTTATTTTATTTTTTATAAAATTTTTATTGTTAATTTTGACTAATCATAATTATTTGTTGATATTAATGTTATTGTAAGTGTAGATTGTTTCATATTTTGTGGTTTGTTAATATTTTAAATAATTTGTTTATTGCCCCTGACGTAGTATGAAATATTAATGTCCAACCTCATTAGTTTTAAATCAACACGTTAGGCTGCGCGCACACGGCAAAGCGAAGTTTCGGATTCATCCGCCAAACGACGTTTGCGTTTTATTTGCGTTTTATTTGCGAGCCGATTGCGTTTTAAATGCGTGTCAAATGCGTCAATATTTCGACAATGCTGTCCAAGAGAAAACACGGTTTTCAAGGGGATTCATAAGCGCCTTTTTTTGAAACTGCACCCTGCTGCGAGAGTATTTATCTTTCATTACAGTGGCGTACAAGGGTAAATAAATCAATATAAAATCAGTACGTAATATTGCATTATACCTACATTTATTTTCCCACTATTGCTTCTTTTGGAGCTGGACTGTTTTATATCGAAAGCGTTTTGAAAATTACCTATTGTTGAGCCTATTATATACCATCATCATCAATACTATCGACCGAGGGTACTTGATGGAGTTTGAAATTAAATTCTAATTGATTTAAGTTTTGTACTATTATTATTTATTAATACAATAAAAAAAGATTATAAATTAATACACGAAGAAAGGGTAAAAACCTTATTACCTAGATACCTACTAAGTAAAGGATTAAGTACAAAAACATAATATTTTAAATAATTTGAATATTTGCAGTATTCTAAAAACCTGTTGTAAATACTATTAATACATTCGGTAGGTAAGCAGTTTTACAAAATATAATAAAAAGTTGTGACACAGCACAGCTATGAGAAGAAGTATTTCACGAGAAGAAAGGCTCGCCATATCTATACGGTAAACTAAACTATTATTATTTATTTTGTAGTATGTACTTATTTAATTAATTTTTTTTATTAGTTGACACTGTCATCTTCTATAGATACACTAAAATGGAAACGGGTACTAATAATAATATATTGAAGTGAGAATAATGAATACCCACCTACTACTATTGATAGGTATGTGCTTGTGTACTTGTATCGGTACAAGTATATTTATATTAATTATTGTTTTTTTGTTATAATATATTAGTTGCGATTAATTGACAATAAAATTTTGATAATTTATCTATTTAGCCGCTACAGTACCATATTATTCAATTACATATTCAAAAAAAGTTGGTAGTTATGAATTCAAAACACCTTTCATAAAAAATAGATTGAAATATTAGTAGGTACACTAACACGAAATTACCTGATATAGTCTCATTACAATAGCTATCTTTTTAATACGTAGCTATTGAATTCTAAGCAATAATATTCTATTGGAAATATGAACAGATTTTAAGGGGAGATATTTCAAATGTTTATGAATAATATGTTTTAAATGTTTATTTAATAAAAGATACAATAGGTATAATAATATATTACATTGTTCTAACAAATTATATACAAAAAACCTATAAAATATTTTAATTAAATTATATCTGTTTTCCCCATTGCATTAACGCCACTGTGAAATTCTTGATGACACTAATTAAGAAAGAAGGAAGATTTTTTTAATTTTTTCGGACTTAAGTAATAAATTATGTCATACAATATGTGCCTTATTGTGTTCGCCAACTTATAGCTATTATGGATATTAGTACTTTTTGTTTTCACCGTTAGTGTTATTATGTAAGAATTTATTTATTGCACTATCCGAAGAATTAAAAAAAACCTTTTTTTTGTCGCCAGTGGCAAACTAAGATAAATAAAATATAAAAATATAATATGTAAACATTACCTACATAATTATTAGGTATTTCTTTTTTACCATTTTACCTATATTTATTTTTTCCACTATTGCTTGATTTGGAATAGAATTCTGTTATATTATATCGAAAGCGTTTTTTAATTTGATGATATTTTCATAGTGTAGAAATTATTTTTAATGACTTTCATGCGGATTTTTGTTAGCTATACGCAAATGCAGACATAGTCCAAATAAGCATTAATCATTCAAGTGAATCTTTCTGGTTGCAAACAATTCATCATGACTTCGACAACAATAACAATACAGAACATGAAAAAACAGAACAGCCAGGTTTTCTCCAGGTGTTCTGTTTTGTCATGTTCTGTTTTGTCACTGTCCTGTTTTGTCATGGAACCGACTGAGATTTAACATTCTTCATATTATTATATATGACAATGTGCTAGGTGCAGATTGCGTAGGCTTAAACCTTTACATTATACCCAAGTTTTTAATGAAAAATACCCACTCATCCGGTCATGAGTTTGTCATTGGTAAATAAAATTTATTAGGCCTTTCTGAACATAATTATGTGGTTAATCAGTAATATTTCTTAATACGCGCCCCCATAAATTTCAGCTTTCAAAAGTTCGGTCCTGGCCTAAATGGGAAGATTTAAAAGAACATGTGGTAGGAAGTATATTCATGGCACGTATTGTATGACATAATTAATTACTCCATTGCTTCAGTGGCGTTCATGCAATGTAGAGCAACAGATATAATTTAATTAAAATATTTTATAGATTTTACTGTAGCGGGTGAATAGATAAATTATCTAAATTTTGTTATCAATTAATCGCAAATAATATATTATAACACGAAAACAATAATTAATATAAATATACATGTACCTACACAAGTACACAGGAACATACCTATCGATAGTAGTAGGAAGGTATTCATTATTCTCACTTCAATATGTTACTATTGGCACCCGTTTCCATTTTAGTGTATCTATAGAAGATAAAAGTGTCAACTAATAAAAAAAATAATTAAAGAAGTACATACTTACTACAAAATAAATAATAATGGTTTAGTTTACATTATAGTTATGGCGAGCCTTCACGCTTAAAAACAGATTAAATTTAATAAAAATATTTTATAGATTCGATACCTACATAAAGATTCTACTACTAAAAAGGAGGCATGATTCTATTAAAGATACATACTTATTTAATATCGAATATAACCAAATGCATACCTACTTGTATTCTTCCCAAAAGAATGGTGTTATTTTAAATATGTATTTCATATAATATGAATAGGTAGGTGGGTAATTCAATACGTATCTATAGGTACTTATATAAATATTTTCGGTATAGGTATATAGGTATTCATCAAAAATTATTTAAATTTGCATATTACGAACTATACCTTAACATTGTTTATTCGTTTTTTTTTATTTAGTGAGTAGTTACAGTTGGTGACATCTCTCATTAGTTAATATTATTAAACTCCCAACATATTGCACAACGAGAAAACTATTGTTTACGAGAAATGACATTTTAATACGCTTACCTACCGAATGTATTAATCGTATTTACAACGGGTTTTTTTAGAAACACTGCAAATATTCAAATTATTCAAAATATTATGTTTGTATACTTCATCATTTACTTAGTAGGTATCTAGGTAATAAGGTTTTTACCCTTTCTTCGTGTATTAACTTATATTCTTTTTTTGTTGTATTAATAAATAATAATAGTACAAAACTTAAATCAATTAGAATTTAAATTCAAATTCCATCAAGTACCCTCGGTTGATAGTATTGATGATGGTATACCTACTAATATTTCAATCTATTTTTTATGAAAGGTGTTTTGAATTCATAACTACCAACTTTTTTTGAATATGTAATTGAATAATATGGTACTGTAGCGGCTAAATAGATAAATTATCAAAATTTTATTGTCAATTAATCGCAACTAATATATTATAACAAAAAAACAATAATTAATATAAATATACTTGTACCGATACAAGTACACAAGCACATACCTATCAATAGTAGTAGGTGGGTATTCATTATTCTCACTTCAATATATTATTATTAGTACCCGTTTCCATTTTAGTGTATCTATAGAAGATGACAGTGTCAACTAATAAAAAAATTAATTAAATAAGTACATACTACAAAATAAATAATAATAGTTTAGTTTACCGTATAGATATGGCGAGCCTTTCTTCTCGTGAAATACTTCTTCTCATAGCTGTGCTGTGTCACAACTTTTTATTATATTTTGTAAAACTGCTTACCTACCGAATGTATTAATAGTATTTACAACAGGTTTTTAGAATACTGCAAATATTCAAATTATTCAAAATATTATGTTTTTGTACTTAATCCTTTACTTAGTAGGTATCTAGGTAATAAAGTTTTTACCCTTTCTTCGTGTATTAACTTATAATCTTTTTTTATTGTATTAATAAATAATAATAGTACAAAACTTAAATCAATTAGAATTTAAATTCAAACTCCATCAAGTACCCTCGGTCGATAGTATTGATGATGATGGTATATAATAGGCTCAACAATAGGTAATTTTCAAAACGCTTTCGATATAAAACAGTCCAGCTCCAAAAGAAGCAATAGTGGGAAAATAAATGTAGGTATAATGCAATATTACGTACTGATTTTATATTGATTTATTTACCCTTGTACGCCACTGTAATGAAAGATAAATACTCTCGCAGCAGGGTGCAGTTTCAAAAAAAGGCGTTTATGAATCCCCTTGAAAACCGTGTTTTCTCTTGGACAGCATTGTCGAAATATTGACGCATTTGACACGCATTTAAAACGCAATCGGCTCGCAAATAAAACGCAAACGTCGTTTGGCGGATGAATCCGAAACTTCGCTTTGCCGTGTGCGCGCAGCCTTAGAGGAAGAACCACGGAAGTCACGTTTGGACTTTTGTTCAGGAGAGTGATTTTAGTGTAGGTTAAATGTTTGAAACTCTATAACTTTTTAAAGAACTATAGTAATTAGGGTCTGTAAACGGTATTATTCATAATTAAATTTATTTTAGACCATAGTATAGATAGAAATACCAAAGTATTTAGAATTAATAAATTAATGGACTTCCGTGTTTTATGTTCTAACACATAATGTAGAAGTACCATTAAGCAATACTTCACCTATAGATAATACACGGAAGTCCATATAGGTATAAATTATTTTTATTTCCTACATCATAATATTAATAATTATTTTATTATAAATACACAAAATATTTCAGTAAGTCTAAATATGAAAAGGAATTATATATTTTTTAATTTACATAAGTACAAGATTATTTGAAATCTATTATTGCTCTAGAAAAAAATCAACGCAATGAGAATTATTCCGGGACATCAGCTGATGAGGAATTATGTGGAATTCTATGATAAATTTCTTGAAATTCTGGAGATATCCATTGTTTCATAGTTTGCAGATCTTAACCGGACACGGTAGTTTTACCTCGAATCTCTTGGTCTAATAGAATCTACGACTTGCTTATGTGCCGAATTGCAGGATGCCGATCACATCCTCTGGGAGTGTCCCCATATTATGTCGGTTGAAAGGGAAGAGCTTCTCAAGTCGGTTCGACCCTCAGTTGGACCGGTCAGCCATTGCGACTTGGTATCTACGGGGGAAAATTTGTCAGCTTTTAAAAAGTTTGCGGCGTTTTACGGCGAGCGAGAAGGTCGGAGGTCCACAGTTTGGAAATTTTCATCGGAGAACTTCGCCTTATAACGTAGATAACCAGCGCCATCTTAAGATATAAATAAAAAAGAAAAAAAAGGTGTGCCATCAATATTCTTTTTTTGAGCCACAAAAGGAGCTGAAGATGATGCATACAAAGAGCAATAATTATTTTACATGTCCCTACAAACTGAACCCAATCCTATGGAGTAACAATCTGCATACCGTTCAGCATCTTTTTTGACGTTCTGTTATAGAGTGGTCAGTGTTTATCTCCATGTGTGTATGGCCTCGTAATAGGAATTTGTGATTTATGATTTTCAGCGTAGGAATGGTTTTCAGAAACCAGGTATATGAAAAAACAATCATGATATTCCTATTTTGGCCAGGGCAATTAATTATCATACCAAATCGTCAGCTCTTCAATATTTGCTAAAACATTGCTAGATACCCATTTCATCAAGTAGCAGCCGATCTTATTGTCACCCCTTCCACTTTTTATTTCATCCACATCAGTGTTGTGTCTCACTCACCACTTGCATCATCGTAAATTGTAAAATTCAGGGTCCACAATTTTCTCAGATGGAAACTATATGTTGTAGGTAAACACTTCTTCAAGTCAACCATTATTACTTTCATACTGGTAATTTTTTCTGTTGCAAGAGTTTTATCAATCTTATTTAATTGCAGCTGCTTCCTGTATGTGGTCTTCCAAAAGGTGTCTTTGAATTTCTTTTTCTTCAAAAGAAATATGTATTGACATCTTTAAGACTCATCTTAGGGCTATCACAGGCATCACAGGTATCATTGCTTGGCAAATCAAACCCGAATTAATTTTTTATTTTATTTAATTAAAAATCCATTTTGAATAGCTATATGGCGATAGAGCCACAATTTTGGGTTCATTTATGTGGTTATATTCTTTGAAGAATAAATCAAAAATTTTTGTAATACTTATTTATGTATAACTAGCTGTATCACCCGGCGCTGCCCGGGAGTTACGTAGAGTGCAAGGGATTGAATTAAAAAAAATATATATAATATTTTTGATTTTTATTTTTTTGTACATTTATTGCATTTAAATATCTAAAAAAGTAGTACAAATTCTATTTATTATTATAAAACTGTCCCCAGGGTGCAACGGGTTAAAACTGAAATTCGAGACCCCGACCACGCACTCCGGCTCTGATGCGTCCCCGGGGTGCAACGGGTTAAAACTGAAATTCGGGACTCCGACCACGCACTCCATGCCACTACATACTATTATTGTCCGTGAGTGAAGCATTCCGATCTACGCGTAACACGTCGCCCGCGCCAATCTGGCGGTTATTAACTTTTCTAGTCTAACTTTGCCATTTGACCTCCAATCAAGCTGAAATAAATTCCAATATTTTTTAAATGTACACATTCTAGCGACATTTTCAATAAAAAAATGGGGGTTGCAGCATTAACTTCCGCGTTTCAAGACCTTGTACGCGGCGACTTTTTTTCCGCAAAAACTGTAATTTGAGACTCCAACCACGCACTCTGGCTCGTCAGCCCCCGTCTACGGTCCAAATTTTGTCGAAATCCCACGTGGATTTTTACAAAGAAAAACGAAAATTATAGTATAGATAATACGTACCTACCTAACGTTTGATGGACTTCCGTGTTTATGGAATTATTATAATGGTTTATTAACATTTTTCTTAGACCATAAACATCGTAAAAAGGACACCCGTTGTTCATGCACTAAAGTGAATTGGACTTCAGTGATTTATTAATTAAATATATCGGTTAATTTACTACTTATGGACTTCGGTGTTTCATTAATTTGTGTAATGAAATAAAAGAAAATTTTCTGCATATTTAACTCAGAAACGGTAAAAACTGGACTTCCGTGGTTAATTCTCTAACGTACAGAAATTAATCTGTTATTGGGAAGGTATTATTGGACGGATAATTATTTATGTACCTATTGTTATATTATTTCTATCGCTTTGAATTTTGTTTGATAAATACTGTTTTAAAAAAAATGTATTCAGTTGAAAATGTCCCACTGAGGCGGACGAAACCGGTTTAAAGTAACAATTAAAAGTGGAATAAGTACTACAAAAAAATTGCGTTTTATTAATTATAAACAACAATACGATGCAGTTCCACCATGAATTGACAGTTAACAAAATAAAAGAAAATAAAAATAAAAGAAATGAAAGTATAGGTACCTACATTTCAATATGAAAATTATCTCATTCATACCAAAACAATCAAGCACACTTTTTCATAATACACATATTATAATAATATAAATGTTATTATTTTCAGTTAACTTATCAAACGCTCCGTTTTGTAAAATTCTGCATTTTGAGCACTGATATACTAATAATAATAATGTAACTTAGAAATATTGGTGTTACGCTTGTTGTAACACTGATAACTGCATTGTCCCTTCTTCTCGTTCAGTCCAATTTAATGTCGCATGTAGTTGAATACAACGGAAATGCTGTAGGTAATATAAACTGTAATATAAATAATGTAAATAATGAAAAATGGGGTGGCATTTTGGCGCTGCCTAGGGGAGGCATTTTGTCTAAGGACGTCACTGTACATATTGTTTAAAAAGTTTTTAACGTTCACTACAAAATATCGCACTCATGGTAAAAAAATATTAATTATGATGTGTCGTAAAGCCCATTTTTTGACTGCGGCGCTGACAATTTTTGCATTCCCTCATCTTCCCTGTCACGAGTTCAATTTTTTTTATTACATTTGACAGTCTAAGCTAGTTAAGTATATCTATACCAAAAAATTTAACACACTTTTTTATAATACACATATTATAATAATATAAATATTAGGATATCATATTCAGACTGATACTTCAGATATTTCAGATTTAAAGACTGTTATTATATTTGACAGTCTGAACTAGTTTGGTACTTATATACAAAAACACACCTTTTTTATAATACACTTATAATAATATAAATACGTAATTATTTTCAGTTAACTTATTGAGCGCTCCGGTTCGGAAAATTATTCATTTTGAGCGCTGATATTATGATAATAATGTAACTTAAAAAATATTGGTGTCACGCTTGTTGTAACACTGAAAACTGCATTGTCCCTTCTTCTCGTTCAGTCAAATATCGCATGTAGTTGAATATAACGAAAATGCTGTAGGTAAAATAAACTGTAAACAGAAAAAAAAGATATTAATTACTTAATGAAATATTGACAACTAAAAACAATAACAAGAAAAATTAGTCAAAAATCTAAACGACGTAAAATTGAAAACTTAATATACTAAATTTTAATAATAAATATGACCATAAAATATAATGTAATAATAAGATGTGACCCTGCAACGAATTGAAATTGTATTACATTTTTTTACAATTATAAGTTAATCTTTAAATTTAAAAAAATAAAAAATCTTTTTAATATTTTCAGATACATATTTATTAATTAATACAGTTAAAATTGTAAATTATCAAAAAAAAATCTCAAATTGCAAGCTTCATATTTTTCCGCTAGGTTCTCTGCTGGCATGCCTCTCTCCCTAAAGGCGATGTCTTTACCTACCTGAGGCAATTAGCGGAAAAATACGAAACTTGCAATTTGAGACCTTTTTCTATGATTTACAATAACTTCAACTATTAATTAATAAATATAAACTTATCTGAAAACATAAAAAAGAAAAATACAATTATTATTATTGAAGACCACAAGCAAAAATATCATTCTATATCACATCTGTATCATTTTGAGTAAGTAAATCGATTTTTAATGTTTCAAACTCTGAATAATTATTACAATTGATCTTTCACTATAATTTTCAAATGATTTTTATTTATTATTATATTGCATAATAGGATATTCACTCAAAAATATTATAATTATTATATTTCCTGTTTCTGAAAAAAAATCTTTTTCCAGTCAAGTCATATTTTTGTGGGAAAAAACATTCCATCGCATCTATTCTACACACAAGACTGCATTCAACCGCCACGGCAGCTATCTAGGGTAGGTTTTTATCGTAGTATTAACACTTACTGTCACAGTGAAAACTGTTTACCTTGTTTTAAAATTTACCACAGACAAAAGATTTGCTGTGAAAATACACTACTAACTACAACTAACTTTTTGTAATTGTTACAATAATTGCTAATACTTCGATACAAATCTATCCTAGATAGCTGCCGTAGCGGCTGAAAGCAGTCTTGTGTATAGAATAGATGTGCTGCTGATATGGTCAGATCACTAAAAGGAAACTTTTTATTATACATCCTAGACATTTGCACATTAAAATAATGTATAATCATGACGTCTAGATTAGGGAATCCAATCCCGAGCCAAAATTCTGATCCCGGGATTTCGGGATTACAATTTGACAATTGACAAACCGGGATTGGTATTTTTTCCATTGTTAATATAAAATTTTTATATTTACACATAACATTGATAAAATCGGTCAAAAATAAATCTAGTATAATTTATAATATTTAAGACATTTATTGTTAATATTGTATATCTACGTTCAATCTTGGAAATACATAAGTTTAATGGGGTAAATAATATTAAATATATAATATATATAAATAATAATGCGAATTAATACGAGATTGCTGTTTCTGATAGTAAAGACTTAATGAATGGTTTAGCGAGATTTAAAATAGTAAAGCAAATAATCATGGCGTACTTATGGCCTTTCCGCTTCATAAATCTAATTAGTCAGCCAAATATGAAACTGCCGTAAAACGTATGAGATCATGGTGGAATTACTTTGTTAAAAGTGCGAAGAATTTTTTTTTTCCAATCTTTCTCATTTTTAATAATTTATGTGAAAAAATAAAATGAATCGGCAACTTACACATGGGTATAAATATAAATGAAATTTCATTCAAACTCAGTTTATTTCTAATGTAGCTATTTTTTATTAAAAGTATTTTTTCTGTTATATTTTCGCTTTTATTTTATGTTCCATAAAAATTGATAAAAAAAATCAATCCCAAAATCCCGGGATTATATTTATCAATCCCGGGATTCATAGGTATCGAAAATAGCTCGGGATTCCGGGATTGGAATCCCTAGTCTAGATGTACTTTATTCCAAAAGTGTATTTATGAACCTGTGTATATAAAAATCTATTTATAACTTTGTTACTTTGTCTGATTTCAATATTTCATAGAGTGACTTTTGTGAGATTTAAAAATAGAGAGAAGCCCTTTTACTTTTAACCTTCTCAATTACCAATTTTTATTTAAGTACTTACTCAGGTATACTGATACGATTGTTATTGTAAAATAACCTTCATCGTTTACATAGGGGTTAACAGATGAGATCAAGATGACTCCAGCGTACATTCCGATGAGAAAGATAATAATAGTCATAAGGGTTGTCAATATCATCCACCATTTAAATAAGCTTGTTTTACCCTGAAAATCAAGAAAATAATACATTATTCTACTTTTATCACTAAAGTGGCAGACTAACGGCTGCTGAGGCACGAGGCACTGATTGTTTTAGAGACCCCCAGAAAAAAAACACAAACCATAAATTCCAACAATGTACGTCTTTTCTAGTCACATCCTGTAAGAGGCTGTAAGTAACTAAACGTAAATATTATTAAAGATGTTCTGTGCATGTACGTATCTGTTTACGTGGATGTAAGCCCCTTTGATGTTAGTTGCAGAGATTTTGTTATTCACCTTTTCAAGATTTTAGTTTAATTTAAAAATATTTGTATAATTGCTTTGAACTGGTTCAAAGTCCCCTTCTAAATCTTATCGATTAAATCTAAATCGATTACGTTATTTGCGTCAAAGAAAATTGTCACTGTGAGTAGCACACTTATCGCAAATATACGTTTATAGGTCTTTGAACCGTTATTTTTTTCGTTTCGGTCTTCGTTCAGTTCCAAGTGATAGTTTTACACCTTCGACAACTGAAGTGGGGAGTAAGATCATGTTAACGCGTGTGTTTGAACATGTACTGAAACGAAAAAATATATTGGTTTTTGTTACGACAAAATATATAATGGTTCAGTTCCGGTTCGAAGCCGTGGTTTTCATATTGCTGTATTAGGTACTGTAATTATTGTACGACGCAATGCACACGGACATTCGACTCGACATCGACATATTAACCCCAACTCATAAATTCCAACAATGCCTGCATTCACTTGTCTACTACGCGACATAATACGTGAAAACGTCAAAAAGAACAAATGTCAAAAAATTCAAACCTGATAAATGTCATTTTACACAATTATTAACATAATAATGACGAAACAGTAATTAGGTATCGGTGCTAGAGAAAGATATGTCTTTTTTGCATTGTTGGAATGGTTTTACAGAAAAATTACAGAAGGCTGGAAGAATATTTATAATAGTTGAAAGTTCTGACATTTTATACATACCTTATAGATGCCTATCATCAGAAGTAACGCCAGTACTATTCCAAAGATTGACGTAATTAACATTTCTATGACTTCTATTTCGATCCTACTCAATACTCCGATATACAAATCTGCGAGTATTGCTGCATAGACTAATGCAATAATGGAACATACCTGAAATTAAAAAAAAATATATATAATTATATTTATTATGTATATGAAGTCTACTGTATTTTAAGTATAAAGGTCCATTCAATCCATCGAAAGTCAGCCAATATCTAATCGGATTGTAAATATCATAAAAGAAAGGTAAAAACAGTAATAAATTAATGTCTTTCTCAGATATTTATTAGAGTTATTCTCAGTACGGCTACCAAATTTAAACACAATTATTATGTAATATCATCAGTAGCCTGATGATGAGTACCTCTGCTACACGGAAGTAGATTGGAACATGTATTTGTCTGAGAGCAATTGACCACATTCCAATGTACTTCCATGTAGCAGAGGTACTCAGCATTTACCCACTAACCAAATATTTTTTCCAAAATTGATTTTTTTACCCAGTCTCTCAAAAGGTTACCGACCACTGATGTAGAGAGTTTTTTTTACTTTTTAAAATTAAATTAAGCCCTAAATCCAAGTCATATTAAATAATAGTCAAAAATATTCATTTATTTATTAAATAACTAAAATTATGCCATTAAACCAAACACAATTTTAGATATTTTATTTATATTCACTTATGAACATATATTTGGTTAAAAATATAAATTAATAATTTAAGAAATACAATATATTAGTAATAAAAATAAATAAAATATAAAAATATATGTCGGAAGTTGAATTCGAACTCACGCCTGCAGAACTTCAATTCAAAATTATTGCAGCCTTAGACCTCTAGGCCACCGTGCTTGTCACGATGATGTGAAAAATTGTAATAAAATAGTAATGGTAACATTTCTGCGTTACATTCGAATTTATGCACACAATTATAATATCACGTCAAGCGGTTAAACATAATATACATGTTAAAAATATATAAAAAGGATTTACCATATTCAACCAGGCAATCACTAGTGCACCCGACTTCAAGTCGCAGCCACAACAGCAAATATTCACGCGCGGTATCTTCATTTTGCTGACGAATATATTGTAATTCTGAAGATTATAAAATCTGAAATTGAGAAACATTTTGAATAAGTATAAAAATTTCAATTAACTAAAACTCATATTACATGGCAGCTGATTCTTAGGCCAATCGACTGCAATGATCACATCCGATCGTTGCAGAGACTTTCTTCTATACGTCAGTTGAAGCATGGTCTAAAAAGATCGTGGCTAGGCGATTCGCGGATTGTGCAAATGACGCGTGCCGAACGAAATATAATTTGTCATATAAATCCAACATGCGTCCATTTAATGTTCTGTTTATTGTTCTATTAGTAACAATAATAATATATTCATTGACATGTTTTCTTTTTCAAGTAAATGGGTAACGTTTTTTAGTCTTTTTTACACGGTTTAAGAATTAATACCACCGTCGCCATCACGAAACAAATTGACGTGTTCACGGCTCGACTTTCACTCTCCAATTGCCAGCGAGTCCAAAATTTCGTCGCACCTATAGTTGAAAATTATTTGCCGTTTCACTGAAGTATGAAGTTGTTTCTTGGAGACATGACGAATTCATCGCTTGAAATGGAAAAAATACGAACCGGAGCGACCGATAATTTCTCAAAAATATTCACCTAATTTATGCAATTGTATACGTTTTGACGTATCAATGACAAGCTGCGAAAAATGTATTGCGTCGCATGGAGAAGTTAACATGATATTTTCAACATTCGATATCAGATTCTTTGAAAGTGTTGAAAGTGTTTGAAAGAAATGTATTCAACTCGACTGGAAAATCTTGAGGGTACATTCGAACTTTGTTATTACGAGGAAGATGGGACCGACTTAATTTGCTCGTTATAAGCATTACTCGTTATATAATTTTTTTTGCGCCGTTCTATTTAAGCATAGAACATAAAAAAATCTGAAAACCATCGTAAAAATCCCCGAAACAAGCATGGCATTCATAAACTACAAAAGAAGTTGTTTATTATAATGAAGTACTGAGCCGCCGGCGCTGGTAGGTACCTATTGATTTCACAAAGCTTGGATTTTTTACATGCAATTTCAACCATATGCGTGGATACTTTTTCAATGTTGTCGGCGAAAACACCAATTAGGTACTTAAACACTTACTAGTGTCATAAACGTAATCCAATCCCGGCGGCATCGGTTTAGTTAACTGCCCAGTCGGATTTTATTGCTTAGGGTCGAAAATGTTGTTTTTAAACGATCGACACATCAACAGTTTTGCAGGCTTGGTATACCCAAGAAGTAGCTGGTTATAAAAGTGAATAAATGTAAGTATGGAGAAAATCATAAACTAAAATGTCAACGAATGTTTCCTCATTACATCCGAGATCTCGCTATTTCCGTGATCATAATAACCAAGTTCGGCTGTATTTATAAATCCAAGTGAAAGACCCAAAAAAAATCCAAATGTCAGACAATGAAATCAACAAAAGTGGGTTTTACGCATGATATTCGTGGGGTCTTAAAAATCCCTCCGCGTAATAAAAATATAATATTACCTATAGGATTAATGACAGTAGAAACGAAAGAATTGACAATCCTCGAATAAAAATATTTATATACATTAATCAACTACTTTTTTGGACATGCCTATATATTACTGTAGTTTAAAATTTAGTTATTTTATTTTGCTACCGATTTTAGGTATGTGTAAATACAAACTCTGCTTATATTACAAGTATCTATCTAAATGTCCCTGATAATTTATTATTTGAAAAAAAAAGAAAGCATCAGTTATATGTAGATTGTAGAACTAGACTGCGATTGGTGATGACAATTGGCAGGGCAATGGTTGTATTTAAATATGGCATTTTAACTCACTTGGTATCCTTTTTACTGTTCACTGTATTTTTCACGGTTCTTTCTGTATTTCTCACTATATAATTTACTTTATAACGTGTTTAAATGCAAACTAAATGTCATGTTGTGAACAGGTTGAATTGATGACGATGCGTCAAAATAAATGAATTTATATTGAAATGAATATTATATTATATAAAATGACCTACGAGTATGACCGTATTATTTATCATTCAACCTCTATCACCTCTCGAGTGTGTAAATAAGTGTTTATCAAATGAAGATTCGCTGAGAAGTCCTTGGTAGGGATTGCAATACCGGTATTTCAAAACCGGTATTCCAGTATTTATCAATACCGAAATACCGGTTTTAAAAATCCAAAATACCGAAATTTTCGGTATTAAGAAAGCACACTCGTTCACGTTTCTGAAAATAAACTATAAGTTATATGCTGCTAAAATGTATTGAGTGAATCCAACAGAGATAAAAAAATAATAATACAAATTTCATCAAATATATTTATATAATTGTCACGATTAGGGATTCCAATCCCGGGATCCCGGATCCCGGAATCCCGGGATCCCGAGCTATTTTCGATACCTATGAATCCCGGGATTGAAAAACATAATCCCGAAACTTTCGGGATTGTTTTTTTATCAATTTTTATGGAAAATAAAATAAAAACGAAAATATAACAGAAATTTTTTTTTTAATAACAAATAACTACATTAAAAATTAACTGAGTTTGAATGAATTTTGATTTATACCCATGTGTAAGTTGCCGATTCATTTTATTTTTTCACATAAATTAATAAAAATAAGAAAGATTGGAAAAAACAATGCTTCGCATTATTAACAAAGTAATTCCACATACGTTTTACGGCAGTTTCATATTTGGCTGACTAATTAGATTTATGAAGCGGAAAGGCAATAAGTACACCATGATTTGCTTTACTATTTTAAATCTCGCGAACCCATTCATTAAGTCTTATCATATCTTATATTATCAGAAACAGCAATCTCATATTAAATTCACATTATTATTTATTTTTCAATAATATTTACTCCATTAAACTTATTTATTTCCAAGATTGAACGTATACAATATTAACAATAAATGTCTTAAATAGTATAAATTATACTAGATTTATTTTTGACCGATTTTATCAATGTTATTTGTAAATATAAAAATTTTATATTAACATTGGAAAAAAATGCCAATCCCGGGACCAGTCCCGGGATCCCGGGATTGTCAAATTGTAATCTCGAAATCCCGGGATTAAAATTTTGGCTCGGGATTGGATTCCCTAGTCACGATGAATTATCATAATATTATTTCGGAATAGAAAACATCCGTGACAAAAATGTTCAATTATTCTATAATTATTGATGACTGTACAAGCGTTGAATTTAAGAAGCTTTTCCTGCAGCTGGACTCATTTTCACTTAATGAACTTTGAGGGCTTTAGTTAAAATTATCAATATAGTCAAATTATTTGTAAAAAAAATCACTAGTTCTACGATTATGATCAATACATAGTTTTAAATGTCAACATAATAAATCTAGGTACCTATGTAGGTGACATTTTAACTTACGAGTTTGGATCTTATTTTTGAATGGTAGGAAATCAATCCTCAGTATTATACAGTTGGCAAAGTAAAATTATATGCGTACCTAGTCCATTTCGAAAAATATTCGTAATAATTAACTTTTAGTTTTATAAGACAGAGGATGGTAGTGGGGTTCAGACAATCTAGTAGGTGCCATTGATTTTCATATTTACCCTAACTTTTCCGGGTACATTACTCATGCCTAGACACTCCACACTTTGAGTCTAACGATGAACATCCTGCCTGCAGTTTATTATGGGTGCTCACGAGTTATTGTGAACTCGCATCTACAAGTAGTTAACTAATGGATGAAGTCTAATGGTCATAATTATTAGTATGTTTACTGTCCTTTTGTGTCGATTGATATCTGAAATGATTACCTACGACTGCCAATGGTCTTCCACTGATACAGGCTTTGCGTGCGGTAGAATGCCGAGTGAAAAGGGAACAACACGTTAAGTAGGTTGCCCGACAGCCAAATCACCCAGGTCACGATCCTCAGTCATGAAGTCCTAACAAATGAAGAAGAAGACGAAGTAGATCTTCCATCTATCTGTATGTCACCGTACCTGTATCTATGCGAGGAAACAAAACTACCACTACAACTACACGGTGCTTTTAAAGTACACCTGTAATGTAATGTAATTCTGATTTACCTATACCAATAAATGTATAAATTTCGACGTGGTTACACGTGCTGTACGCATACCTACTAGTTTTTTTTGTGTTTTTGAATTATTACTGCGTACCTACATTATTTTTTTTTTGATTTTTACCGAGGCTTTGACTACGACTCGCTGTCATATCGCCTCTTCTCTTCTAGAAGGTGATCCGTCGATCAGGTCCTCACTCCTATTCTGTTAAATAGCTTTAAAATTTTGCCTAGCTCTTCCATCTTACCCACCGCCAGGACATCCTTCAATTCGTCGACATTCTCATAGATATCCGCAATTCGCAGCTGTACTCTGTGAAGTTCATATTTAGGGCATTGTAGTGCTATATGTACAATGTCCTCTAAAACATGACATTCATCGCAGAGTTGCGATTTGCTTCTTCCCATGAGGACATCAAATCTTTTTCCCGTTGTGTGCCCTGTTCTTAGCCTCAGTATTAACTCAAGCTCATTCCTCGTCAAAGGAGACTCTACAAACCAGGGCACCTCTAGTGGTGATGGTAGAATATACTTACTCCATTTCCCCTTTTCTAGTACCTACATTTGTTTTTTTGTATTTACAGCAACTTTGAGAGAAAATACATGGACAAGTTAATTAAGATTTCACAGATTCACAGCAGTTTAATGTTCTCTTCCTGAAGTTGCTGATAGAGAGACAAGTCTAAAAAAGTCTGGTTAAATTGTAACTCTGCATAGGCATTTTCTCGTGACTAATTTTTATGTTATACTTACGATTACTAATGTATAAACGATATTATATATTCCGTAGCACTTTGAAATATGCAATTTTGGTATGCTTTTCAGTAGCCTAGACCAGGGGTCGACAAACCGTGGCTCGCGAGCCACATGCGGCTCTTTGGGTATTGGCGTGCGGCTCTTTGCCAAATTCCCAATTCACATTTTTTACAAAAAAAGGTATAATTGTTGTCGTTTTAAATCTGCCCATTGCAAAAGTCGACAAATTAAATTTTTCTCCATTTCATATTGACACGAGCACTTTTGAAATAGATTTTTGTTGGTGGATTTAGCAAGCAAAGAGTTATGTAGTTCCATATTTGTAGGTATTGCACCAAAATTTAGGATTTTGAGAGAGAAGAATGCTATTTAATTTCACAACACAGTGGAGCGCTTTTTAATATATGGTATAGCTTATCACACTTGAATGGTCAAAAACATAACTTATAATAAGTATCTAGAATTATCTTCAAATGTGTTAATCTTGCTCATTTTTTGAATAATAAAATGCCTAATTCTTGTTAAATTTGGGATCACAGAGATTATCAATATAATTTTTTATCGTACATATTTTACTAAAATTATCTCGTCATAAATTATACTAATGGTTTTATAAATGCGTTTAAAAATTAATAAATGTAAAAAATCTTAGCACCACTGCACAGTTATGTACCGAAATATGACTATATTCTAAAACATTAGAGCGAGAGGTTTAAAAGAATACTATTTTATGTAATCAAAATACTTTATGCAGTCATCAAATGTTTAAAATAAATATAAAGAATAACAAGGCTTCAAAATTATATAAATAGATTATCTACAACGTTTAAGGTATGTCCAGGATCATGCTTTGAAAATAGAGCAAAAGCTCCATTTTGACCTACGCTGAGCATGTACTCCCTTAAGAACAATTACAATAATTGCGTCATAGATTAATGTATTATTTTCTAAATTTTACATAGGTACATTTTTGTAATTATTGTAGGTAAAAAAATTTACACAGATGGTTTAAATTTAATATACATACCTACATGAGTGATTGACTAACAACACATTCGTTATCAAAAGAACAATTAATCATCAAATTAAATCAACAGACACCATTATCACAGAGCTGCTAACTAATTAGAGACGGCATAATATGTGCATAAAGTAAAACGTGCCACCAGAGATGCCTCTTTTCCCACTAGGATAAAATCAGTCTCCCAAACAAATGGACCAGAACGCACCGGAACGCAGCTCTGGATTATGAAATCCCCGAAATTATTATCGCTCTGTCTCATGAAAAATTAAATATTGCGTTCCGGTTCATGAACTAAAAACTATTGAGTTCACTTAATTTATACCCACATTTGAATATGAAAATTATCGCACTCATGTTATACCACTCATACCAAAACAATCCAGCACACTTTTTCATAATACACATATTATAATAATATTATTTTCAGTTAACTTATCAAGCGCTCCGTTTTGTAAAATTGTCCATTTTGAGCGCTGATACAATAATAATAATAATAATAATGTAACGTAAAATATTGGTGTTACGCTTGTTGTAACACTGAAAACTGCATTGTCCCTTCTTCTCGTTCAGTCAAATTTCGCATGTAGTTGAATACAACAAAAATGCTGTAGGCAACATAAACTGTAAACAAAAAGAAGATATTCATTAAAGAAATTATGACAACTTAAATCAATAACAAGAAAAATATTTTTACAAATTTATTAAACAATTAAAAAAATCTGTTTATTAAAATGTAATTAAATAAGTTCTCTCGAATGTAAGTTTGTGACGTTTAAAAAAAACCACAACCGTCCTGCACATATCACAGGACCCTACATTTAGTGTGAAGCATCAGCATTTTTTTGATGACTGGAAATGTCAAATAAAATAATAAACTAGTACAATAAAATCGTGTATATTTTTACTTAAGTATATAGAATCAAACTTTGGAATAGTGAAAATAATGCCGCTCGGTTCGCTTGCTCCGCGCTGGTCCGTTTCGGTTCATTTCGAGTACTTATTTGGTATAGCAAAAATCATTAGTTGACACATACGGTGGCGGATAAACGCGATTTTCTCTCTCGATTAACATAACGCTTTGATAATTGGGATCGATTATAATGCGTTGGCACTCAAACTCAAGCGTAGTGTAGCACAAATTAAATATGTGTCCCTATAGGGTAGTCAGGAACCAGGGTAGTGAATAGGTATAATAATACATGTCTCTTAAATCAACAAAATATAAACTCATTTATTCTGAGAATGTACTACGTGAGAACATTCTACTGAAATCGATCATGTTCAACGAATTTGTTTGTTATCAAGTTATCATTTATCAACAAGTTCAAAAATATTATTACATAATTTAGGCGGGAGAGTAAAATATTTTGTGATGTTGGATTTAAAATATATACAAGATAAAAAGAACTTTTTATATACCACGTTTTTAAATTTTCTATTGAATCATATAAACATGAACTATGTATTAATAAATACTTTTTTTTGTACTTAATAGAAATACTGAATAAATGTAGAATACTGAAATGTCATTTTGACATTTCATATTGATTTCCTTAGTAACGCACGTGTGTATATATTAATAATTTAGTTGCTAGGACCCCCTTAGCAACCAATAATAGTGTTTTACTTTTTACATTTTTTTCCCGAAATAACTTTCCATACAAAACAGAATTAACTGAAAATGAATTCAATTCTCCTTAAAGATGGCTAAAAGTATTAAAAGAATGGATTGTCATCGTGTTCTGATATAATATTCTAAAAGTTTCAATGTCTATCGAGTCGGGAAGTTAGTTAAAAATCGATTTCAAGAATTGGACTAACAAGAATACGAGCTAATAAAAACGTGGTAAAAATACCGAAATTGGCATGACAATTCTTGTTGTATAATATTTTTATTTCCATGTTGTGAATGTCTTGCAATGTTCGCTGATGTCGTAAATAAATTTGAACTTATTACCACAAGTAATAGGTACAAAATAATATTATTAATACCTTATCCAAAAGGGCGTGAATAAATAAATTGAGTATAAACAAAGCAAAAGGGCTTCTCTCCATCACTTACACATTGAGATATTATGCGCATACAAATAATGACATAGTTCTGAGAGGATAGGATTTATATTATAATAATAGTTTAGTTAGACTGAGGTGAACGTTACTACGTGTGCAGTGGTGATATGACTCTAGGAGTAACGAGGAGATGATAGCGCAAGCCAAGCAGCCTCTCATCACACTGAGAGTGAAGAGACGACATTGGACCTGGCTCGGCCATGTGCTGCGGACGCCTGAAGAGAACTTCAAGACAACCGGATTCCGGCGTCTTGGAAGACCACTAATAATGCTATCTACAGAGTGTATACGGGTGAGCTGCGGTGTGCTGGCATCACTTGGAATGACGCGAGAAGACGACAGGGGTTCTTGGAGGTGGTGTCCATATACTCCAGCTAAGAGGTGGAAATGGCTGAAGACTAAGAAGATACTGAGTTGCTTTGGCGATAGGTTAAATTATAAATAACTGTTACTTTTGAATATTTCAGGGAATGACTTTTGTAAGTTTCAAAAATAGAGTGAAACCCTTTAACTTTTGCCGTTCTCGATTAAGATTTTTTATTTAGGTACTTACTCAGGTCCACTAATACGACTGTTATCATAAAATAACCTTCTGGGATTGCATAGCTTTTACCCGATGTGATCAAGATGACTCCAGCGTACGATCCGTTGAAAAAGATAAAAAGAGTCATTATGGTTGTCAATATCATCCACCATTTAAATAAGCTTGTTTTACCCTGAAAATCAAGAAAATAATGCATTATTGTAAGTATTTTGATCACTAACCAGTGGCGGACTTACGGCTGCGGAGGCTCGAGGCACTGAGTGATTTTGAGACCCCCCGAAAAAAAACACAAACCATAAATTCTAACAATGTACGTCTTTTCTAGTCACATCATGTAAGTAACTAAACTTAAATATTATTAAAGATGTTCTGTGCACGTACGTATCTGTGGATGTATGCGTGGGTTATTCACCATTTCAAGATTTTAGTTTAATTTAATAATAATTGAGCGTAGTTATGCACAAAGCAACCAAGCCACAATTTTGAAAAAAATGAGTTATTGTGATTTCCATAATCTCACACGTTTGTTTTACGTTCTGCACAAATCAGCCAAGCTGCTGTCATACAAACATATCATATAAGTAAATGCGTTTTAAAGATTTTGCAAATCGCAGAGTATGACATTTTGGATTTGCATAAAGCAACCAAGCTGCTGTCATACAAAAATGTCTTATAAATGCTTTCTAAAAATATGCAATATTCGTTCTGCAAAAAGCAGCCAATTGATAATATTATGTACTTACGTAAATTTTTAAAATCGTGACTAATGTGTGTTATTCTACATTCAATTAATAAACATTATTTTCTCAATTACATTATGTGTTTTTCATTTTATTATATATAATATAATATACAGATTTTTCATATAAAAAATAGTGCCAGGCAGCTAAATATTGATGTATAATTTACAAGTTTATCGAATTATTTTCAGAATTTTGAAATTCCCATAATAATTTAGTAACTTAGAAGGCTATTTTTAAAGAAAATAATCAAAAATAAAGACTTTTCTCACAAAAATAAGAGATGGCTGCATTCTGCAGAATGCACATTCTAAAAAAATCATTTTACTCAAAACACCTGGACTGCTAAAACACTAAAATTTCATAGATTATATGCTTTTATCTCTTCAAAAGTTATACAAAATCATATATATATAATATCTATCATTCAAAAAGTATACACAGTATACAGAGGCTTTGCTGATTTAAAGAAACACAATTTACATAAAAGTGCTTCTATCTCTGTTTGAGGTTTGTGTGGCTCGGCTGCTTTGTGCATAACTACGCTCAATTGTATAACTGATTCGAACTGTTTCGAAGTACCCTTCTAAATCTTCTGTTGAATCGATTGCGTCATTTGCGTCAAATAAAATTGCCACTGTGAGTAGCACTCTTCTCTCAAATATACGTGTATAGTTTTCCTATTATACTTGTGTCAACTGTAAGGTGCAACGCACACTGACATTCGACTCGACACCGACATAAACTCATTATTCCAACAACGTTGCATTCACTCCGGCGCGACATAATTTGTGAAAACGTCGAAAAGAACAACTGTCAAAAAATTCAAACCTGTCATTGTACAAAAATATCAACATAATATTGACGAAACAGTAATTAGTATTGGTACTAAAGAAGGATATTTTTGTGTTGCATTGTTGGAACAGTTTTACAGAAGAATTACAGAAGCCTGGAAGAATATTTACAATAGTTAAAATTGTTTAAAATTGTATACAAACCTTATAGATGCCTATCATCAGAAGTAACGCTAGTACTATTCCAACGGTTGACGAAATTAATATTTCTATGATTTCTATTTCGATCATACTAAATACTCTGATATGTATTTCTGCGAGCATTGCTGAGTGGAATAGTGCAAAAATGGAACATACCTGAAATTACAATATGTATATAAGTATCTATAATTTATATAATTATAGGTATAATATTATGTCGATGAAGTATACTTTATTTTAAATATCAAGGTACATTCAATCCATCAGAAGTCGGCCAATATCTAATTGGATTGTAAACATGGTGAAATAAAGGTAAAAATAATAATTAAAAAATTGGCTTAAATTTAGTTTGCTTCTAAAGTTTGTAATATATAAAGATTTTAAAATTAAATGACATTATTTATAACTTATAATATTATTAATTAACTATTTCTTTTATTCAACGAATAATTCACAAGATTTAAGAATGTACCATTCTAATTATTGTACATAGATAATTTCGAAAAACACTTCTGAGAAAATAATATATTATAACTAATAGAAAAAATCTGTTTGAAAAAAGTAAGACACCCGGCAGGAATTGAACCTGCATCTCTTGGGTTTACGCCCCATCCGCGCATTGTACACTATGCTACTAGGTGACATACTAATTACGACACATTTTTACTATTGGCCTTTTAATACCTGTTCATCAGCGCTCTTCGAAATCAAGCTACTTTGGCAATCGATTTTCGTTTATTAAATCATACTTCGATTAATATAAAACCAATAATACTACTTATAAATAATAATACTAAGTACTTCGATTACTAACCGACGTCACGGATCTTTCCAATATTTTATGATGTAACTTACTCGAACTTGCTAATAATTTTTTGATTAGCTATTTCTTCTATTCAACGAATAATTCACAAGATTTAAGAATTTACCATTCTAATTATTGAACATACATAATTTTGAAAAACACTTCTTAGAATCTTCTATGTTATATTAGGGTTTCCTTTAAAATTATTAATTTATGACGATTTAACGATTATATTCAACTTAATTTTAAAATTTGTAAAAATTGCTATATCTCGTAGTCAACCCTGATCATATTTCTATGAGTCAGCCTGATAATGGTGGCTCTATGGAATTAGATTTTTAGAAGATGGCACCTTTTGGCGATGTTAATATCTAGATGAAGTCTACTGTATTTTACAACGTTTTTATTAGCTCATATTCTTATTTGTCCGGTGGTTGTTTATCCGGTACAAATCTTGCAATCAATTTTTAACTAACTTCCCGACTAGCTAGACATTTGAAACTTTTAGAATATATCAGAACACGATGCCAATGCATTCTTTTAAGTAGCCATATTTAAGTAGAATTGAATTAATTTTCAGTTAATTCTCTTTTGTATGAAAAGTCATTTCGGAAGAAATCCGTAATCCAATCCGCTATTATTGGTTACTAAGGGGGTGGTCCTAGCAACTTAATTATTAATATATACGTGCGTTACTACTGAAATCAAAATGATATTTCAGTATTCTATATTTGTTTGTTTGTTGCAAAATAGCAAAAAAATGATTTGTTAACAATTGCCTTATTTGTCCTAAATTATTAATACATAGAATTGTCAAGTTTATAATATGATTCAACAGAAAATTTAAAAACGTGGTAAGTATATAAAAAGTTCTTTTTTTCTTGTAATTTACGTATTTAGGTCCATTCAATATATCGGAAGTTCATTCAAGTCATGGAAGTCATTCAATAGATTGTAGACCTAAAGTAACGAAATGTGAAAATAATTAAAAAAAAATATATATTATATACTAAGGAATTACCATATCCAACCAGGCAATAATCAGTGAGCCCGACCTCAAGTCACAACCACAGCAGCAAATATTCACGCGCGGTACCTTCATTTTGCTGACTAGTATATTGTAATTCTGAAGATTATAAAATCTGAAATTGAGAAACATTTTCTATATAAAAAAATTCTGTTAACTAAAACTCAAATTACATTGCAGATTCTCGGGGCAACTTATAAATAAAAAAGGATTTCAAGTTATAAACATTTATATTTTTATAAAAATCGATGTTTTTAAAATAAATATAAAAAATATTAAAACTATGAATTAGTCAAAAATCTCTACGTCAAAACATAGAAAACTTAATAAACTAAATTAAACTAAAATATATGTAATAATAACGTAACTGTGGACATAAATATGTAACAAATTCAGATTTTTTTTACTTTTTGACTAAAAAAAATATTTTTTTTTAATGTTTTCAGATACATATTTATTAATTAATAGAGTTGAAATTGTAAATTATCAAAAAATGTCTCAAATTGCAAGCTTCGAATTTTTCTGTTATGTGTCCCTGGTAGGTACAAGCCTCCCCCTTAAGTACTTTTCCCGTCAAAATCGCACTATTTAGTATTAAACTATAATATTCATGTCTAAATAAAACACTTAAAAATACGCAATAGAACCATCGGAATATAAGGTAAAGACGGAAGAAAATAGATAGGTAACTAAATTAGAATGACAATCATATCGTATATATTTATATAGTTTTAATATTCAATTATTTAAAACCAATAAAGGCATCACACAAAATTCGTATTGAATCTAATTGGAATATTACTGTTTGCAAACTAGCGCCACATTTTGTAACTTACCTAGATACTGCTTTTGTATGTTTATATTATGTTCTCTTTTTATATTTAAATTTTTATGGATTATATTTTTTTTCTTCTTTATAATAATGTTTCATGTCATGTTGTGAACGTCTTTAACTTATAATTTTTAATGTCCACATTATGTCAAAACATAAATTGAATTGAATATACTCCACGGTGAAAATGTTCAACGAACAACTCGTTTGGGGACTATGGTTCACGAAGAAGTGTCGTACGTTCAATTGTATACGTACAAATTTCCGGACACGTATTTTGATGCATCAATGACAAGCTGCCAAAAATGTATTGCGTCGCATGGAGAAGTTAACATATTATTATTTTTACATTCAATATCTTTGAAAGTTTCAAAAAACTTCATACAAAATGTATTCAACTTAATCGGAAAATCTTGAGGGTACTTATAAATCGAAGTGAAAATGTCAGACAATGAAATCAAGAAAAGTGGCGTTTACGCATGATATTTGTGGGTTCTTGAAAATCCCTCGGCGTAATAATAATATAATGTAGGATCAATGACAGTAGAAACGAAAAAATTGACAATTCTCGATTAAAAATAGTAACATACTTTCTTGAACTATCGTTTTTGGGCATGCCTACATATTATTCTAGTTTGTTATTTTATTTTGCTACCGATTTTAGGTATGTGTAAATACAAATACCTACTGCCAACATTACAAGTACCATCTATCTACATGTCCCTGATAATTTATTATTTGAAAAATCGAAAGCATCAGTTATATTATGTACATTGTAGAACTAGCCTGCGATTGGTGATGACAATTATTGGCAGGGCAATTGTTGTATTTAAAAAGGGTATTGTAACTCACTTGGTATTTTCTTCACAGATCACTGTATTTTTCACGGCTAAATCTGTATTTCTTACAGTATAATCTACTTTATAACGTGTTTAAATAGGGGAAAAAACTTAAGACAATAATTTGTAATATTCAAAATGTGTTTAGTAAAATAAATAAATTTATATTGAAATGAACGCTCGTCAACAGCTAATATATTATAAAAATGACCTATGACTATATTATTTATCATTCAAAATTGACCTTTCGAGTGAGTAGTTCAGCGTTTCTCAAATGAAGTTTCGCGAAGTCATTGTGTTCCACGAAAAAGCATATTTTTTTTAAATATATATCTATTAAAAGTTTAAAATATTGTATCTGCGTGCATGTCTGGAGACCGGGACTCATGCTAGGTTGCTTTTAGTGGCCAACTTGTGCACTAATTGCATTTGTAATTGTTATCCAGAACCTGCACGTCGACTGTATATAAATACACCTACCAAGCTAAATACTAAGAAACGCTTGTAAAATGTTAACCTACGTGTTTGGATCTGTATTTAGAATGGTGAGAAACACCATCAGTCCTCAGTATAGGTAAATTAATATACAGTGGCACAACAATTTTTAAGGCAACCGAATGGATGTGGCAAAATATAGCAAATGCCACTGACTCCTGTATTTACTTCACCGCTGTCTGGGTACATTCCCCGTGCTTAGACACCCCACGCTTTGAGTCTACCGATGAACACCTGGCCTGCAGCTAAAGTAACTACGGGTGGTCACCTACGAGTTATTGTGAACTGTTTCATTCACACGTAGAGTTGGGTATTTTCCGAAAAAATCTCAATGTCGAGATTCGGGATTTCTAAAAAACCGTTCTCGAGAATTCTCGAGATATCGGTTAAAAAAAATCTGTAAAAAATCCTAAAATCAATGTAAAAAAAGACAAATTCCATTTTTTTATTATTTATTAATATTAATTATTCAAAACATTACTAATTATTAAAATAGAATTTCAAAAAACACAGACTGTCAATCGCTGCGTCTGACAATCGCGTACGCTTTTGAGACACAAAAATCTATGATGTTGAAAAATTGCGCTCATTTTGAGTCGGCGTAGGCTTAATTGTGTTAAATGCCCCCCGATCAGTCTTTGAACGTTTTGTGTTTTCTGTCCACTTTTTTCATATAGAAAAATCGTTGTTTCAATTAATATTTGATAATACAGAAATCCCGAATCCCGAGAAAAAATTCTCGAGATCCGGGATTTCCCGAAATGTTAAAAATTTCAATTCTAGAGATTCGGGATGGAAAATCTAGAAAATTTCTCGAGAATTCCCGAAACCCAACTCTAGGGTTGACACCCTTCTTACATTTTTCGAAAAGATTCTTTCTATTGGTAATACTAATAAGTATATTTTCTCAGAAGTGTTTTCAAAATTATTATGTATGTTCACTATTTATATTGAATGTAATGCATTTCAAATTTAATATTTATAACTCTCAGATAAATTTGTGTACGTAAGTAAATACACCATAAATATGACGCAGATTAAAAAAATAATATTGTTTATTAACAATTAAACAAAAACAATCCCTAGAAATTAAAGTAAAATAAACAATTCTGAATAAATTCAAAATCACATTATTCATTATTATTATGATCGTTAGGTTATCTATTATGGCTATAAGTCAAATAAAATATCTCATTAAAATACGTTGAACGATGGTAAATAATAACATAATGATAAATTATTGAAGGTGAGATGTCGCTAAACTGATGAAATACGAATGTGTTGGAATGTCGCTCGAAAAATATGCTACAGTGATACTAAAAGGGTCATTCATAATATATGACGTCACACAGTGGCGAAGGGAAGAGATGAGAGAAGGGCTATGGAGATTCGACATCAATAATGCACAGTCAACTTTGTCAGTCATACTATTATTTGTTTTCATTGAATTAAAAATCAATTAAAACCTTTCTAAAGCAAATTATCTACAAATTTTTTAAAATTATGTATGATTTAATTCCATAATTTTAGATATTTGTATAAAAGATTTTACCTACCTAATACCTATTTGGTTTTGGTCACATAGGTAGGTGCTTCGCTAGTGCTGAGCTAGGTGGTATGCTTGTGAGGTGCCTCCGAATCTCTCGGCTAGCTCTGAGGAGGGTGGGAGTGAAGGTTCATCGATGTAGGAGAGCAGTATAGATTGGAGTATTCATGAAGGGTCTTCAAATGAAACTCGTTGAAAATTAATTAAGTTCTTATATTGTCCACATTCACACTTAATTAACAAGATTTATTTTAACTATAGTCAAAGGGTTGTTTATTCATCCACAGAATTAATTATTATTTAGTTACGAGATTGAGATCGCGCGAGTTTCTAAACACTTGTAAAAATCTAGATATTTTTACTATATAATCCCGGACTTATAAAAATCTCGACAAAAATGAAAAACTTCCAGAAATCGAAGTTATCCGAATTTGGAAAAGATAATGCTTTTTGAATTTTACTTGGAATTTTTGTATGGGGCCCGGACTTATATTATAATAATAATAATTCTAGCTAATACAAAATTACGTAATTGTTATCTAGTGGTACATGATTAATACTAACAACTTAGAGCGGTATGCACAATCTAAGATTTCGATCCTAAGAATAAGTCGCCGAAAAGCATGACTTAACTATAAACTATACTGAGTATAGAGTTAAGGAGTCCTTAACCATAGACAACTTTTGTTATGAACACGCCTCTTGCCGTATTACCATTTTACCACTGACAGCTGCTGTAAAAATAAATTCACGTGCTATAAAACAGTCCATACACTCATATTCATTTAACAATTTATCTCAATATGGATATTGATAGTGTTAATTCGTTTGGAATGTACTTGCAGAATATTATTTTACTTATATACGCCAGCCCGCAGAAATACAAGATGCCAGATGATAAAATGACACTTGACGCTAGTGTTACCATGTTAAAAAAATATCTTGCGGTACCTGTTGAATCACGTATAATGACTTATAACGGAAACATAAGAGTATTATAATTAAATATTAATATGTATTTATAGTTATTGCATTTATAAAATGCAGTTGTCATATTTTTGTCATCGCTTAACAATTATGAAATAATTTACCTAAACTATAGGAAAGAGAATTTTTAAATATGGTATTATTTTCAATCGAAATGATCTTAACTAAGGACAATGTTTCTGCATAGTGTTTTCTGCTAAGAAAATTTTAGTTATGACAAATGTTTCTGCATTCCGGTCTTAGATTACGTTCTTAATATTAAAGATATCAATTATTCAGTTATACTATTCTTACGATTCATATATTATTATATACTAACGCCCGTCCATATTTTTCGCTTTAATATTTATCTATTCGTTGCTTTATAATTTACATTACATATTAAATCCTATTCATAATTAATCTATATCATATGCCTATTGGATCTAACATCTATTTGATTGAAATCTTACCTATTTATTTTACTACTATGTTTATGCTAGAATTATTGTGATATTTATTATTATTATGACTGCCGTTATTCTCATCGTTACCTTGTATTTACATGGTCCTTATGACCGACTTATCTCATCCACAGTTCACCTTGAGAGGTCATGAGATCTGTCAAGATAAAGCGTGGGACTTATATACATGTTTTAGTATTGATTGGCTTTGTCAAGGGTCACCGTCTTATACCTAGTGGCAGATTTGACTACCAAGATCAGACCAAAATGGTTGCGTTGTCCACTACTCCACTAGGGGGGCATCCCCCAAGGGTTTCCGAATTAGGTTCGTATCACTTGTCTACTAAAAACACTACTGCCACACACGCTACGTGCTTACTCATTTGACATTTGGGAGCGCTCAAGTCAACAACGATGTCACTCTCAAAACTAACCAGATAGCTATTTCTCACAGAGAATTTAAGTTTAAAATTTTGGAAGTCTCAAATTAGAACTAGTTGTGTGCATAATGCCAATTCATCCCATGCGTCATTATTCATAACCTCAAAATATACGGTGTTTGACGTTTTTCATACTGAAGAAACATCCGCCATCTTGTAAAATCACTAGGTGACACAATAAAAATAACCAACACGTTTGTTCGCTGAGAGACTCACTAGGGGACTAATAATCACGTAGCGAGGCGCAAAGCGTCCAGTCTGGCCATTGCGATAGTACAGTGTGTGACCGTTCGCCAGGTTATCTCACCTAGCACGTAGCCATCAAGCAAGGCACCTGCCTATGTGGCCTTAGCCTTATGGCTTGCTTTAGAAAGAGTTTAATTGATTTTTAAAAACTAGCTGGGACCATTTTTGGATTTGTATTCTTAGTTCACACTTAGTTTCCACAGCCTACCTCCACTTTTCGCTCCTGAGTCGTCACACCCTAGAGGGAGGGGGTCTGACATAATGTGATAATTTGTGATGACAGAAATTATCGGTTTACTGTACTAACTCTAGTTAATACATTATGTTAGTTTGCAGGTAAAAAGGTAAAATAGCAGATGGGAAAAGTTTCAGTAGTTCACATGCAAAATTAGCTCCAGAGTTTATGAACGCTGAACTACGTTCATCAGCGAGGGAGTTTCTAAGCGACATTAGAAAAAAATCGGTGTGTGTGCGCGCGTTAGAAGTTATACTTCTTTGGCGTAACAAAACAAAATAAGCCGTTACCTGAGTCTATTAATATTACAGTGGATTAGGTTGATGAAAACGTATGCGATTCATCTGTGTCTCATATAGCACACGACAATTGTAATTTAATTATTGTATTTGACCAAAACTCATCTTTGCCATGTTATAATCGATTCAGAAGTGCCCATGATGAATTAATAAAAAATCAAATTTTATTGGCGTGTTATTATGATTATATTCATTTCGGTCTCAAGGGTATTTTATCTATATAATGTACCGTCAGCGATAATATTATGTATGCGAATAAATAATATTATTGCAGAATGTACCTACTTTGGAAGAAAAAAATCTCAAAACCTGTGTTTGAAAAATTTAGCAAACCGCTATTTCGACCATCTTTGCTTAAACAGATGACTGCACAACTATTTTCGTTAACAATAGTAATTTATTACAAATCAAAAGTAAAACATAGCCTATTTAATGGTTTAACTGAAACGTGATATTGGCTTCTGTGTTGAAACATAACAATTATATTGTCTTCAATTATTATCAACCGCTAATAAATAAATTGACATGGGATATGCCACAAATATTATCCTAAACTGTAATAATATGTATTTTTGTGTAAAAAGTGTCTAAATATTGTAAATTCACAATATACTATTGTTTGAATTGTTTACCAACTCAACATTCACAAAATTTATTTATTTATTGATATATAATTTTACTCATAAATAATACTTACATAAATATAGCCTCAAATCTTAATGAATAATCATAATAATAAATTGTGTTGCATCGGCGCGCGCAACTTCCGTCACACGCCAAAAATACACTCTGATGTATCAAACGCGCCAAAAGAAGTATAACTTCTAAAATATTTGGTTTTCTTTTAATGAATGGACTTTTACGCATAAAATGACTGCCGGAACGCAGTTATCGAGTCCTGTTTTTTTCGACCCGTCTCTATGAAAATTATTGTTTGGCAGAGTTCAACTTAGGTAAGGTGAGTCGGGGTAAGTGCGACATAGAATTTAATGAGATGAATTTCAACCTGGTTCATGATGAATATGTATGTTTTAAACAGTTGAAAACTTTACCATATGATCTACAATATCATTACAATCAATATGTACAGAAGGAACCCACTGTATATCTTACTATAATACGACATTTTAATATTTTTTGATAACTAGTCAGTTTTTTACACTTACACCAATATTGGGGTAGGTGTAACTAAATTCACCATTATTCCAAAAGTTCTTCAAAACCATAACGTATTACATGCATAGAAAGGTAATATATCATTTAATGGATATTGATTCTTAAATTAAAACTTTTGTATAGATTTTCAACAAAAATGATCTCTATCATTTTTTTGGGGGTAAGTGTATCATACTAATGTATGTAGAGCTAGTGATGTCCCGAAACAAAAATTACGTTTTTTATTAGGTAGGTAAATCAATCAAAGGCTTTTGAAGATTAACTTATAATTTTATTCGTCTCGAAAGAGCACAAATACAAAGTATACAATACAGGAATGCAGAGTAACCCTAAAAATAGTCAGTACTTACATGACAAAGACGTAAGCACTTACAGTAAAATCAAAACGATAAGAGGTTTGTCGATTGTGTGCGGCGTGAGAATAAGTGTACGAAAGAATGAGTTAAATTTGAAATGTTATAATAGCTTCACCAAGAATTAACAGGGTAAAACATTATTTTTTTAGCTCGAAACAGTGAGCAATAACAAACAGTTGATGAAATTTAATATACCTAATATGATTATTTTCGTATTATTACAAAATTAAATAACAATCAGCAAAACTAAAATATGGATACAAATAGAGAGTAAGATATAAAAGAAAAAATAATAATTAATACACAAAAACATTAAATCTCTAGTAACGTTTTGGGTCTCATTCTCGAATCATTCTTTCGTTTTTACTGTACTTACAATTCAAGTTAAGTGCTTACTTACAAAACTATTTATTCTAACTTAATTATTTAGAATTGCAATATTTGAAATTGCATGACTAGGTACCAACTGAATATTGTAACCAGAGATTTTTGTTTTGAAAATTATTTCGCCTTTTCGTCCAGTTGATGGTTGAGGCAATATGCAGATGACATCATCTTCTTTCACTTCGTAAATGTCTTCTACTCTTGGAAATGAAAACATAGTTTCGTTTTCTTTTTAAACGTCTTAACTTTTCGAGCAAACTTTGTCAGAATTCTGTCATCTTGCTCAAGTTTTATTATAACTCCGACAAAATGTTTCACAGTTTTTTTTTTGTAGCAAATTGTACTACAATCTATTTTCCAATCTCTAATATTTCTGAATTAGATGCAACTGCAGTATCATCAAACTGATCAAACATTGATATGTTTTCCTCATCGCCGAGCAAATCATTAATATAGTCTTGCATATTACTCGTATCTTCGCTTTCGTCACTTGATGTCCATGACAAATCTTCTTCCGATGACATGGGATCGTGTTTTTTTTTTTGTTTTGGTGTACTTTTATCGGTTTCAATACCAGCTTCTTCTGCATGTTAGTTTTGTCTTGCAATGGCTTTATTTTCTTTTCTATTGGGACATTATTTTTCATTTGCTCTATAACATCATAACATGTAATCAATTCTGTTCCTGGGGCAACCATTTTTCTCTTATTCTTTATAGGCGCCTTACTACTGATAGAATTCAGCAAAAGTGTTTCAAACAAAGTTTTTTCTATATTTTCTGCAGGAAACTTTTGTAACAGTGGCATTTCTATTAAACTTTCGGTAACTTCTTTATTTGGTAATTGTACAACTTTGCAATCCAGAATTATAGGCTTAGAAGAACATTTTTGAGTCGAACAGTCCCCATGCAAATTGGCGATTTTTTTTTCTTCAGAAAACTCGATTTATAGCGATTTTCGCGAATTCGAATTATATAGGTTATACTGGTATACAAATTCTTACATATAAACATTCTATTTCAATTACGAACATTTTCAATCTTGCATGCGACGAATTGCGTTTGCTAGAGCCTGCATGTCGATTTCGAAAAATGTCGACTCCGCGCATGCGCACAGCCGCACAATCGGCCATTTATGTCTCTGTCTCTGTCTACACTGCCATTGCTCGCTCATCGCTGGTCACCGCAATACAATCAACACAATAAAAATGGCAGACGAGAGACTTCTCCTTTTTCGCGTTTGACGTTTGCCGCTAGGCAGATGTGCGAGGTTGTAGCATGCAACATTCGGAGGCGGTCTCGGAAGTTTTGATTTATGGCCGTCAGGCACACAAGGCGAGTTGTGATGTGCGAGCCGGCCTAATGTTAAGTTTGAAACATTTTGTTTTTAGTGCAGGGATGGTTCACTTTGTCAGGGATATTTTGATATAGAATTCTGATGTGTAATTTGAGGCATTTTTGGGGGGGGGGATATATTTGGTGACACTACCTATACCAGGGTTGGCAAAGGCTTCACCTTAAGATACTAGTATAGTGAATTCGTTAAAATATCCCATCGAATTAATATTTATAGAGTATTCATAATATGTGCATTTTGAAACTCAACCAGAGAATTATCATCAAATAATGGTGGAATGAACAAGTACATTCTGTGCACAGCGCGTGAAGAGAAAAAAAATAGAAAAATTTAATAAAAATGATCAAATATTATATAAGTACGACGCAATAGTTTTATTATGCGGAAAATAAACAATCATTGGATAAATCTCGTTACCCAGTGGTATTCAAATGGTAGAAGATGTCCGAAATGTAGATGTAGAGACTGTTGGATGGACAAAGTGACATAATATTATATAAGTGATATAATGTGAAAATATCGCAGCGCAAAAACCTATAAGAATGGAATCAATTTGAAGAAGCGATTGAACGATGATAAAGTTAAATGTAGTTTCTTCATCTTCTTTGACTGTGCTGCCCCTTAATTGGAAAATATGTACACCACATGGTCAGGGGCGTCAAAGAAGTATCGTACTTTCTTTCGATTGCGACACTAGTTTTACGTTGTTTTTTCAGAAATAAATCCCCCAAAACATGGCACATTGCGCCTAAAAGAATCCCTGTTTTGGAAGATGCAAGACGACTGGCAATTCATTTGTGTAATTATTTTAATATGAAAATAAAATATGTGGTTGTATATTGTAATGTGTTTGCGACTATCCAAAATGTAGAAATAGAGAGCATCAGTTGTTTATTCTCCCAGGGTGCAGAACGAACCTGCCACTGGTAATACTAATTGGGAGGGCGATAACTTTGTTCAACATAATTGCTTCAGGTGTTGATATAGTCCACTTGCGAGAGGGTGAGTTTAGGTGGACGCTATTTTGTAAATTCTTAAAATAGGGTCTCCTTAGCAAATTCTGTGTACTTCTTTGAACGTCTTTAGATGTATAATTGTATTTTCAGTTTTTTCACTGCTTTTGTATGTTTATATTATTATGTTCTCTTTCTATATTTTCATTTTTATTACTTTTTTTCTTTATAATATTGTTTCATGTCATGTTGTGAACGTCTTAAACAGATAATTTGTAATGTCCACAATATGTAAAAATAAAAAAATTGAAATCATTATCCGGAGTACCTACTTTTGTTCCAATTATTTCGGATATTGAAGGTTCTATTAAACTGTGCGTCATCTCACGGCGTCCGTGAAACTAAAGAGCGCAGAGGGAGGGTCCTTTTTACAACGTTTTTATTAGGTTGTATTCTTATTTATCCGGTGGTTGTTTATCCGGTACAAATCTTGCAATCGATTTTTAAATAACTTCCCGACTAGCTAGACATTTGAAACTTTTAGAATATATCAGAACACGATGCCGATGCATTCTTTTAATACTTTTAGCCATCTTTAAGTAGAATTGAATTAATTTTCAGTTAATTCTGTTTTGTATGAAAAGTTATTTCGGAAGAAATCCGTAATCCAATCCACTATTAATGGTTGCTAAGGGGGCGGTCTTAGCAACTAAATTAATAATATATAAGTGCGTTACTATCGGAATCAAAATGACATTTCAGTATTCTATATTTGTTTGTTTGTTGCAAAATAGCAAAAAAATGATTTGTTGACAATTGCCTTATTTATCCTAAATTATTAATACATAGAATTGCCAAGTTTATATAATTCAATAGAAAATTTAAAAACGTGCCTATATAAAAAGTTCTTTTTATCTTGTAATTTATTAATTACTTAAATTCAAGGTTTTATTTTTATAATCGTATTACATCTTATTGAAACACTCGTTGAGGATAACTCGAATGAATTATTCTATTGCCTACACCACAATTTTGTATAATAAGTAGTTATATTATATATTAAAAATACTTCATCACTATTTTCATACCTAGATTACTAGGGATTTTACTATAGATTTATTAGGGTTTTTTTAGGAGCAATAACAGCATTTGAAGTTCTGCTACTGCTTCATAGTAATTTGATTGGATACACACAAATAACAGCCGCATATATAACCGGACAGTACTGTTTCTCTGATGATATTCTGTTTGTTTTTAATTTATTTAAAATAAAGGTCATAAATATAATATTAAGAAACAGTTGGTGTGTTCGATAATATCAAAATAAATATTTTGCATTCTGGATAGTTCTCACGAAACTTTATCTAGGTACATGGAATCGGGAAACAATTTACATATGTAGTAGTCCTGGCTAATATTTAAAAAAAGAGCATGTGGCATGTAGAAAGTGGCATCAATGCGTCAACGACATTGAGCAACTTTACGAACTGGTTGTTGGCAAATTTACAATCTGCCTGTAAAGTCGCCCAGTGCCATCATCGAACAAGCTAACAACCAGATTGTAAACAATCTACTGAGAAAAGTTGAAAGCCGGTCAACTTTACACGCTACGCGTGGGCCTACTGCGTCTGCGCAGTAGAGCGTAGTAGCGACCTCCCGGTAAAAAACGAACTACGTTCTGTCAAAATAGTTGCTAGCTTGTTGGCTTGTCAGCGAATGGAAAGTTTTGTGTGTCATCATCATAATCGCAGTAGCTGAATCGCCCGATTTTTAATTCGCCAACAAACAGCTCGCAAAGTAGCTCAATGTAATTGACGCATTAGACACGTTAGATAGTTGCAGGTGAGAGAAATAAAACATATTATTTTTTATGGATTTTTTCTTAAAAAAATTATTTTCACTTACTGTCGAAGCTTCATTTTCATATTATATTATGTAAGTACATAATATTTATTAAGGCTCTACCAGTATTAAGAAAGTTTTCTTTGTAGGCTTTCAAGTTGTTCTTACTACTAATGGAGATGTAATACTATACAATATTATAATAATATATTTTGATGATGTAAAATACAGTTATCATGCATTTCATGAAATTTCATACTTCTGTCTCCACTGTTGCTTAGTCAATAATCGGTTATAGTTGAATACAATGTAAATACTGTAGACAGTATAAACTGAAATTAAAAAAAGAAATTCTTTAATTATTATGGAATGAACCACAACTTTTACAAGAACAACGTACAACATTACCAAGGATCTTAGCATACAAATAATAGTGCGTTTAATTAGTATTACCAAACGAAACCCCTAGCTCGAAAACGTTTCGAATTCCAAATCAGTAATCTAACCAAAAATATCGAAACACCCCCACCGAAAGGTTGAAAAGCCTTGCCTTACAAAATAATATTATCGCAAAACGCATTTTGTCCGCTAGACGATGCGTAGTCGAGGGCAGGGTATTATACCTGACACGGTGGATACCGAGGCCGCAGATACTAAGTAAAAGTACCTTTAATTAGCCAAAGCTTCCCTTTGCCCCCGCCTGCATCTTACGAGGGGGTAGACGGAAATAATTCTCCAGTCTGGAATTCACCTTGGAGGGAGAAAGATAATTGCGGGCATGATGGGCCTCAGGTGAGCGCCCGTTGCCTTTGCAGCGGATGCATCATGACAAAGTAAATTCCACCCGTTTTGATTTCTGAAACCAGTCTTGTATTCCCACGTTAATAAATATTCGTATAACCACAACCACGCAAGATAGTAACACATAAAAATTTTCCCGTGAAACAACAAGTAGATACTGTGAAATGTGACAGAAAACAAACCTACGCTTGATATGCCAGGGTTGTTTGAAGTGAAAGTTCTCGGCAAACCGTCACACGTATAGGCAGACGTGTACACTATCTTGACCGTCTAGGCCAGAGGTCAGCAAACTCTTGGACCAAAAGAGCCAAATATGAGTATCACGACGGTTAAAAAAAATTTCAAGAGCCATACATATTATATTTTTATAAATATGATTTATTTCAGTGAATGTTATTATTTATTTATCAAGTGAAGAAGATTTTGCGAATAAAACCAACACAAATATAAGTTTTTTTATTGTTGAAGTTATAAATATAATGTTTACAGAAAATGAGTTACATACAATTTTCACGCATTCCTTAAGGGGGGACATGCTCAGCGTAGGTCTAAATGGAGCTTTTGTTCTATTTTAAAAGCATGATCCTGGACATACCTTAAACGTTGTAGATAATCTATTTATATAATTTTGAAGCCTTGTTATCCTTTATATTTATTTTAAACATTTGATGACTACATAAAGTATTTTTATTACATAAAATAGTATTCTTTTAAGCCTCTCGCTCTAATGTTTTAGAATATAGTCATATTTCAGTACATGGCTGTGCAGTGGTGTTAAAATTTTTTACGTTTATTAATTTTTAAACGCATTTATAAAACCATTAGTATAATTTATGACGAGATAATTTTAGTAAAATATGTACGATAAAAAATTATATTGATAATCTCTGTGATCCCAAATTTAACAAGAATTAGGCATTTTATTATTCAAAAAATGAGCAAGATTAACACATTTGAAGATAATTCTAGATACTTATTATAAGTTATGTTTTTGACCATTCAAGTGTGATAAGCTATACCATATATTAAAAAGCGCTCCACTGTGTTGTGAAATTAAATAGCATTTTTCTCTCTCCAAATCCTAAATTTTGATGCAATACCTACAAATATGGAACTACATAACTCTTTGCTTGCTAAATCCACCAACAAAAATCTATTTCAAGAGTGCTCGTGTCAATATGAAATGGAGAAAAATTTAATTTGTCGACTTTTGCAATGGGCAGATTTAAAACGACAACAATTATACATTTTTTTGTAAAAAATGTGAATTGGGAATTTGGCAAAGAGCCGCACGCCAATACCCAAAGAGCCGCATGTGGCTCGCGAGCCACGGTTTGTCGACCCCTGGTCTAGGCTACTGAAAAGCATACCAAAATTGCATATTTCAAAGTGCTACGGAATATATAATATCGTTTATACATTAGTAAATCGTTTTGGGTTAACATGTGATTAAAACCAGAAAGAACCAGGTATCCATTTTGTGCAGAAAATAAACTACTCAATTATATTATATAATTGAAATAGTATCGCAATTTCGTAATTTATGGAAAGGGGGTATGTAACTGTAGTAAAGTAGCGATCAAATATCTATTTTTTAATATATCAAATTATTCTACAATAATACCTATATTCCCAGCGAATCAATTTCCAGTAAACAACTCTTAGCTAGATCAGCAGATTGATTGGCGATATTAAATACGGTATCGCAATGGATAATTAGCCGAATAATCATTTCCCATAGTATCATATTTTCTTATGACTGTAATAATAAATAAAATTTCACAAGCTTCTCGATTTAAGCCGCTGACTCTATAATTAGTCCAATATAATTATATACTAGAATATTAGGTTTATGTGTTACTTTTGATTGTATAAATAAGGAATAATGATTTATCTAAATGTCACTCGAATCCAAGTACCTGGCTCGTAACTATCTCAGTAGATTATATGTACTGTCATTGTATTTGTACTATTGTACCAATAGTTACGCTGCTAATAAAACTCGCTCCTGCTACATATTCTTCTTCATCATTATCATCCTCAACCCACACATCGAACACCACAGTAGTGACCCAACACAACTAAATACACCGTCTTTAAAAAGGAAGTAAGCCGCAAATGCCGAGTTAATAGCTAAATTCAGGTTTTAATTGAGATAAATTAAGTTTTAATTTAAGAAAAAAAGCATTTAACCTCAATATTAATGATTTTTCTGTAATAACTTCTTTAATCATTATTAGATCGAAAATCTATTACACCAAATCATCAATGATCGTGCACCCAATGTCAGTGCCTATTTTTATAAAAATATTAAACCAAAATCATTCAAAAAAACGTTTTTTGCCCCTCCTGTAAAATTTGTTCTATGAGGGTTACGCCCTTTTTCCTATACACGTCGCCATGAAAATCGCCACTATCCAAAAATTACAGGACCCGATAAAAGTTTGGTTGACGTTAAAATTGAAGGGTTGAAAGTCTATAAGGTCTAAGTGCCAACAATTCTATAACAAATTTTTTACTTCAATACAATTTATATACCAAGCCTGATGTTCTGAGGGGTCTAAGTTCCTAACACTGCCATTTTTGTAACACAAATACATTGAAATATGGGTGGGGTCTATGTGTCCCTACATATCGCTCCACATAGAACGTTCCAATATTGTCCATGTTTAAATATTTTATTCTTCCTTTGCTTATTTTACTATCTTTAAAATTATGTAATCTTACCATATTGCACTGATGTTCTTCTGTAACTTTATAAAAATAAAAATGTAAATGTTCATATATGTATGGTTTTATCCTTTTTTTGTTATATCTCAGTTTCACATTTTTTGGCACTTATACCCTTTCGACTTTCAACCCTTCAATTGTTTGTAACTATGCATATGGCTTATTTCCCAGCTGCACAGTACAATAATTCTTAACGAGTTTAACTATCTCTAACCTAGGTTTAGGTTAGTTGTAGAGGGTGGCGGTCACCAGTATTTAAATACATACAATTAGAGAGATAATGGTACAAGTCGGGTTACAGGAAGCAAGTGGAAAACCTAACCTAATCTCACCAAACCTAACTTAACAAATAATCCAGTATATCGGCTATCTTCATAATTTGTTTGCCGCTGGCTTCCTTTAAACCGACAAGAACCGAGAAAATATATCCGCCCTAGTTCAATGTAAATTTTGCACATATTGACGCGGTGGGCCTGGATAAAGTACTACAGTCATATGATAATAAATTTATTTTGAAGTAGTTAGAATTATGGCCCCAAGATGGCCGAGCGACTTACGCGTCGGTCTATAATGTCAAGAATCCCAGGTTCGAATCCTGGGTCTGGCGAATACACATATTGTTTTTTCAATTTGTGTTTGAAGTCAGAGTATGTACCTAATTAGTTGAAAAAACGGATAATATCCATTTCTTGTAAAAATAAAAATCTGTTAATGTAAACTTTCACTTTGTAGAGGCCCATATTACGACCCTATTAGGATCGGGCATAGTAAAAAAAAGAAAATAATTTATTAGAAAATTTGAAATACACTTACTCAAGGTCGGCAAGATAAACATTATAATAAAATCTACAAGAGCTGGACCAATATTAAATAGTGACATATAAGCAATCCATGTATACGTCATTATGATGACAATGCGCAGAAAATTCCAAACGGTTGAAGTTATTATCCAAAATTTAATTAAGCTTGTTTCACCCTGAAAACCAAGAAAACAATTTAATATATTAAAACAACAAAGACCTATCAGTAGTATATGAAGTACAAACGTTGTGTGAAATTTTACCTCAACTTCATCGATATGTATCGATCTTAAACATGTTAGCACTAAGGCCTTTCGCCAGCGCTCGAAATGGAAAAGTTTACGAACCGGAGCGTTCGACAAATTTTCTGAAGATATTTACATAGTCATCAAGTTGTTTGTGTATTTCATAAAAATAAGTGTATCAGATTTTCTATTCTATGGGCTATCTAGCTCAGACGGTCAACATATTTTTTCCACGAGACGGAGTAATAATTTTACAAATTTCACGACTTTCAGAATATATCAGAACACGGCGACAATCCATTCTTTTAATACTTTTAGCCATTTTTAAGCAGAGTTGAATTAATTTTCGGTTAATTCTATTTTGTATAGAAAGTTATTTAGGAAAAAATCGTAAAAAGTAAAACACTCTTATTGGTTGCTAAGGGGGTCCTAGCAATTAAATTATTGATATATATACCCACGTGCGTTACTATGGAAATCGATATGAAACTTCAAAATGATATTTTAGTATTCTATATTTATTCAGTATTTTTATCAAGTACAAAGTATTTATTAATACATATAATTGTCAAATTTATATGATTCAACAGAAAATTTAAAAACGTGGTATATAAAAAGTTCTTTTTATCTTGGAATGTATTGCTTACTTAAGAGGACGCTCTACAGAATCGGCCTTGAGAATTGAAAATATGTTTTTTTTACATGTGGTCCATAATAACTGGTCTACTAGTTAATATAAAAAGGTTGCCGCCAATGGTTGTCTCAATAAACTCCCTACAAGTGAAGTGAAGCTATGGGGTGACCAAAAAATAGTACTTTCTAATAAAATGTATTTTCTAATAAATTTACTAATAACATTTAATGTTACTAAATTCAATATGTTTATCAGTTCTTTGGTGGGAAGTATTGCAACTGATATGATGGATATGATAAATTTTTTGATTATGTGTTGGCCACGATATAAACTTAATAATATATTAATAACTTTTTAACCTGAAATTGTCCGAGAACTAAACATACGAAGGATGTTGACATACATATCAACCTACATTTTTATTTCATGTGCTATCCAAAAAACATTACTAATGAATAGTGCTTATTTGTAATGTTTAGGACCTACATATTAAAAATAATAGGTATTGTTTAATTCTAATGCATATTTTTTAAAACGTAGAATTTACTGTCTGCCTATAAAAAGAAAGTGACTTTTTATTGCCTGCGCAACTTCACTTTTATACTAGTGAAACAAGTGGTAGGTAAAGCCAATGGGCGAAATTATATATTATATTAAGAGTGCTTAAAAATAATTATTAACATACAGTCACTAGACACATTATTTTTTTATTAATCCATCGGACTGGCGGGCATATAAAAAATGACTATAAAAATGACTGTCCCTAGAAAAAGTATCTGACAGGGCTGCCGACGCAATTAATTATATTGTACTTTTTAAATTTAATTTATAATATATTTTATTTAAGTTTTGTGCATCTAATGCCGGGTCCACACTGGCGCAAAACAATGTCGCGCGACAACCTCGATAAATTTTACGATAATTATCATAATGGCTTAAAAAAATTACGATAATTATCATACTTATCGTAAAATTTAACGAGGTTGCCGGCAACATGTTGCCAATTTGGACCCGGCATAATATCCACTGTGGTTCACGTAGTGGCATGTACCTGTTTTTCTGGGGTCAACTAATTCAAAAAGTAAACACCCATAATAGATTTTTTCCAGTTTTGGTTGCATTATATTCCAACTCATTTCCGATATTATTAATGGAAATTTCTCGGTGTACATAGTAAACAAACCTACGAATAAAAAAAGACAGTAAGGAACACAGTGATTCATCGCAGTAAAAACTGGCAACCAAAATGGATTATATAATATATTCCATCGTATTATTTTCTCGAAATCATAAAGATACTATAATAGTATTTGAGTATCAACCTATGTTCAATTTGAATTGGGTTATAATAATAATATACCCGTAGATATATCAATAGTATGTTTGCCACGATATCCACCCAAGTTATCAGTATGTACTTGCACAGGTTTGATTAAAAACTATGATGAAATTAACATTTTACAAATATTATATTATTTTGACAGCCCTGTTTTTTGATCAGCGGACACGTGCAGGTGGTGTTTATCAAATAATAATGTAAGATTGTCCACAATAATAATAATGTAGAAGGTCGACAATAGTAATAATACTAATAATAATGTTTTTTTTTAAATAAAATCTCCGATGATTAGTGATTTTTGCCAAAAGATCGATTTAAATTAACGTGCGTACGACGCCGAGGTCGATTTCATACTAAATTATATTTGAATACCGAGCTCTTCAGCCGCCCCTTAATTCTTTTTGAATTTGGGGACCTGTTGGCAGCGTGAAGCACTACTCATACGCACTAAATCCGCCACTGCGTAATAGTATGAACAATAACTTTTTACTTATTATTTCTATTCTATACATACCTTATTGATCCCATTCATCAAAATTAATGACAGCAATATTCCAAGCCCACTTTCAATTCTAATTACATATGAAAGAAAGTCAGGACCTGATACTTGTTCCGCCAATCCAATTGCAAAGTATGTCAATATAGAGCCTATCTGAAAAAAAAATCATCCAAACATATATATACAATATACAAAACAGATTGTAGTACAATTTATTATCGGTCAATTATTCTTTGAAGCCCGATCCAATCCAATACAACTTCATGTTGTTGCGGTGTTCAGAAATAAAATACACACAAAGAGGCCGGGCTCTGCGCGCACGCATATATATTGTAACAAGCGGCGCGGTGACTCAATGAAAATACAACGTATTCAAATAATGCAGTGCACACGCGCATTGAGCTCGCGCATGGCAAAGCAAAGCACAGAGAGAGAGAGGGCAAGAGTCGGTTTGGCTGTAGCGTGACAATGTAACTAAAATACATACTCCAGCGCATCTATTCTATACACAAGGCAGTTATCTGCGTCTATCGGCAGCCATCAATGGTAGTTGTATTGAGGTAATATAATTGTAACAATAAATTAGCCGTCTAAATTGTCAAAACTGTCTATTTCGCTCTAATAGTTTACTCAGACAAGAGAGGTGCTGTTAAAACAGCACATTTTGACAGTACAACCGGTTAGCTTTTTGTTACAATTAACAGCCTAACTACCCTCAATAGCCGCCGATAGCCACCGATAGTAGCCTTGTGTATGTAATAGATGCGCAGAGCACACTGAATACGGCACGGCTGAAGGGGCACAGTGTGCGCGGCCATTGCTAATTTTGCCCACATCTAGGAGCGCGGTAGACAGTCAAGTCGTCTTTTAATGATAATAACATTCTATATAAGTATTGCATTCGTCGTGAAATTTGTTGTTTTAATCGAACTTATCTATTGCAACATTTTTTATTACAACGTTTTTATTAGCTCGTATTCTTATTTGATCTTGCAATCAATTTTTTACTAACTTCCCGACTATCTAGACATTTGAAACTTTTAGAATATATCAAAACACAATGCCAATGCATTTTTTTAATACTTATAGCCATCTTTAAGTATAATTAAATTCATTTTCAGTTAATTCTGTTTTGTATGAAAAGTTATTTCGAGACCATTATTGGTTGCAAGGGGTCTGAGGTCCTAGCAACTAAATTATTAATATATACGTGCGCTACTATGGAAATCAATATGACATGTCAAAGTGACATTTCAGTATTATTTCTATCAAGTACAAATTTTTAAAACATGATGCCAATGCATTCTTTTAATACTTTTAGCCATCTTTAAGTAGAATTGAATTCATTTTCAGTTAATTCTGTTTTGTATGAACAGTTATTTCGGAAGAAATCCGTAATCCAATCCACTATTATTGGCTGCTAAGTGGGTGGTCCTAGCAACTAAATTATTAATATATACGTGCGTTACTATGGAAATCAAAATGACATTTCAGTATTCTAAATTTGTTTTCTTTTTTATTTACTTCATATATAATTTTGAGCATATTGAGCATAATAATTCTACAGAAAATTTAAATACGTTGTAAGTATATAAAAAGATCTTTTTATCTTGTAATTATTTTGATATTTATTCTATTTCAGAAGGATTTAATTACCACTCGAATATTTCTTAAAATGAAAAAAGTGGAAGCACCTTTTACAATCATCACAGCTTTCAGTTATTTTGAGTAAAAAAAACAGTTAGATAGTCAGAATGTATGGCAGAAACAATGACATTAATATGGACGAAGCATCTGGAAAAAAATGACACTCACTTTTTTGTCGGGTCTACCGAATAGCATACTCTGTTCTAACGCCATTACAATAAAGGTGATATTGCTATAAATTCCCGATGCTTTTTGTCGGGTCTGCTGAATTGTTCGGTTCGAACGGGTTCGCTCAAATGAACATTTACACTAGAAACACTGTTCTAACGCCATAACAATAAAGGTGATATTGCTATAAATTCCCGATGCATGATATCGCATAATGGAAATTGCGTGACGTCTACCTATATATGCACGAATGTCGCTATGCACAAATTTACTTGCTAGCTACTGTATTGAGTGCGTTGTCCATTAATAATGTCATTGGGCAGAGAGAACTGCCGTCGATAGCAGATTTATACTAGACAACATAAGCATGACGTTTTTGAAGTTCGATAGGGTTCGCAAGTTTTCAGTCAGTTATAAAAACCGCAGACCGTATTACACGTAGCAAATCGTTAAAATTACATTCAATATAAATTGCGCATTACTATGACATCTCATCTGATTCATTTTTCTGTTCTAAAAATAATAATCATCGCTGTCACCCGACTCAGCACCAATGTTTATTATCAAGTTTTCCATATGTGTGTATATTCCTAAATCACTTGCCCTATAAGAATCTTTGATTTCTATATCATGCTCACAGCTAGGTATACATTTAGGTATTTATATTTGTATATTTTTTTTCAGGAACTCTCGGATGGTAGGCAAGCGCCTTACGCACTGCACCGCGAGAGCCGCCTTTTTATATTATTAAGGTGAAGCCTTTACTGAGCCGTTTTTAAAGAGGCACCTAGCGGGAAAATACGAAGCTTGCAATTTGAGATTTTTTTTTGATAATTTACAATTTCAACAGTATTAATTAATAATATGTATTTGAAAACATTAAAAAGAAAAATATTTTTTATTTTAAGTTATAGATAAACTTACAATTGTAAAAAATGTGAATTTGTTGAATCGGACCGCATCTTATTATTACATATATTTTATGGTCATCTTTATTATTAAAATTTAGTTTATTAAGTTCTCTAAGCATCGCCTAAGAGATTTTTGACTAATTCATAGTATAATTTAATATTTTTATATCTATTAAAAAAAAAACATCGATTTTTATAAAAAATATAAATGTGCATAACTTGAAATCCTTTTTATTTAAGTATTTCAAATTTTATTTATGTATGGTCGCGTGTTTGAACATATACATAACCGAAAAAAATCCTTTTTTTTTAACGGTACATGTTCAAACACGTGCGTTAACATGATTTTACTCCCTACATCAGTTATAGTTTTTCAATTTATGGCTACGGCCGTATGTTGTAGCTTAACTACTGGAAAATGCCAAAAGAAATGGCGTATTTCAAAAAAATATCGTGAATATTTCACTATAATAATGTCAACATAAATTTTACTAATGGTTTTATAAATGCGCTTAAAATTTAATAAATGTAAAAAATCTTAACACCACTGCACATGGATGTACTGAAATATGACTATATTCTGAAACATTAGATCGAGAGGTTTAAAAGAATACTATTTTATGTAATAAAAATACTTTATGCAGTCATCAAATGTTTAAAATAAATATAAAGGATAATAAGGCTTCAAAATTATATAAATAGATTATCTACAACGTTTAAGGAATGTCCAGGATCATGCTTTGAAAATACAATAAAAGCTCCATTTCAACCTACGTTGAGCATGTCCGCCCTTTGGTAAATAGTTTTCGTCAGGCTTATTAAGGCTCTTTCGATATTATCCGTGTTCCCCTATTTTTCAGTGTGTCGTGAAAATTATATTTTACTTACGATATTCAACCATGCGAAGATCAGCGATGCTGACTTTAGGTCGCAGCCACAACAACACTGATCTGTGTGTGGAATCTCCATTTTGCTGACTCTAAAAATAAGCATGAAAATTGAAATGTCATGTTAAATAATAACAATATCATTAAGAGCATACATATTATATCTCCTTATATGACGAGGAGATCGGATATATTGTAAACACATATTCAAGCCGCAAATAATACATATATCGGTCGTTCACTGAGGCATACATAATAAACGTGAAGGAAAATAACTGATTGGCTTATAAAGATATGATAAAAAATAGAGTCACAATGCAATCATGTACAAAAACCAGCAAAACCTACCATTGTTGTTTTTATTTACAATACAATGCAGTTCCACCATGAATTGACAGTTAACAAAATAAAAGAAACCTACCATTTTTATTGAACATTCATAAATCGAAATCAATTACGTCTTATAAAATTGGTTTTGAAAAAAATATGACCGCCAATGTGCTCTACCAACTAATTCATGTGCGTCTCATCTAATTACAACGAAATTAACTAGTATTGTTGTTTTAATTTAATAAAACGCAATTTTTTTGTTGTATTTATTCCACCTTTAATGATTTAATACGTACTATATAATAACGCAAAACTAACCTTCTCAGATATTAAGACAAATGTAATGTTTATCAACAAAAGAAAAATTCGTACACCAGAAATCCAGTGGAAAGGAAAACCGAAAGAGTTGGTTGATTTCTTTAAAATTCTTGGCATAATACTAGACAGGCACATCAATTGAACAAAACACATCGACTACATAATGTAAGAAAGCAGCTCAAATGGGAAAATTCTTTTAAAAACAGCAAGAGCCACATGGGGGGCATCTCCTGAAGTTTTAAAAATTATATATCATGGAGCTGTGGAGCCAACCTTAACTTACGCGGCATCGATCTGGAATAGAGCAGCTCATAGAAAGTCGATCCAAAAAAGACCTATCGCAATATCAATTTGTAAGGGATATCGCACTATATCACTAACGTCAGCACAAGTTCTGGCAGGCATAGTGCCAATAGATATAAAAATACAAGAACTCACAGGAACAAGCCACATACTTCCTCGACACTTACCTACAGACAGAACATACGAAAACAAAATACACTACAGACAACTTCCACACCCTGGTATCAGACATCTAGAAAATATAGAACACATAGCAACAGTTGACGAAGACACTAAAACAAAATACCACATCACAGGATTGGAGATCTACACAGATGGCAGTCTAATCGATAACAAAGTAGGGGCAGCTTTTGTAGCCTACGAAGATGGAATATTAATAACCCCCCGAAAATTTAAGCTCGAATTGCTCGTTTTCCGAACAGAAATATTTGCTATCAAAGAATCTCTCGAGTGGACACAGAAAACATTAAAGTTCCACTGATACGACTATGTTAACATATTCTCAGATAGCCAATCCAGTCTGGTAGCTCTCCAAAACCCATCATCCACACACCCAATAGTAAGAGACATTTTAATACTATCAACACAGCTTCGAATAATAGGAACAAACCCTAGATTCTTCGTGATAAGAAGTCACACAGGGATAGCCGGAAACGAGGAAGCTGATAAATACGCTAAACAAGCCACAACAGATAAAAGACCTTTAACCTACACACACTTCCCTCTAAGTTACGCAAAACAAAACTAAACGAACAGCTATGAAACCACAGATACACAACATCCGCCACAGGATCAATAACGCAGAAATTTATTCTAAACATAAACTGTGCCATCACTCTTGCCAGGAACTTAAAAATATCACACGAACTCTAAAAACTGAAGAACACTACATAAAATATTAAATCCTGGCCATAAAGAAAATTAAAGATATACATGGAGGAACCTTATTAGCCCATCAATGCAACTAACCCACCCAACCACATTGTACGAAAAAGCAAGGGCATGGTAATTAATATTTAAAAAAATAAGTACTACAAAACAATGCGTTTTATTAAATTAAAACAACAACACAATGCAGTTCCACCATGAATTGACAGTTAACAAAATAAAAGAAATTAGCTAGTAATTTTTACATTTTTAAGCACTTGACAAGTTGCGTTAATTTTGACAGTAGGTTTTTGTATTTTAAATAAAAATATCGATTATTAGATAGGTACCTCAGTTGTTACTAACCAGTATCAGGATCTCTCACAATTGTAGTTATTAGGTAGGTACGTACTTACACTTGTTAATAATTTAATAAACTGTTTTTTAAAAGATTTTTTTCTGATAGGTAGTTATATATTTCTCTGAGGTGTTTTCGAATTAAGTATGTTCAATAAAGAAGGTTACACACTTAAATTTTGTGGCCGCACATGAGAACCACTGATCTAGATGCCCCTATTCGGCCTGTGGAGCAGTGATGCCAACCGTACTATAATTATAGTACAATGCTATAATTTTAATTCCGCGAAAAATGTAAAATACTATAATTTTAAAGGATTCAAGACGAAAAATGTTCCTGTACTATATATTTTTTAGAAATACTATAATTTCTACACCTTTGTACTACAATCAAGATAGAAAAAGATGGCAACACTGCTGTGGAGGTGGAAGAACACCGGGAAAAAGTGTCGCACTTGGCAACCTGCAACCAATTGCCAATATCTATTTTCCGACGTGGATGGAAAACATTGTTCACGGACAAGGCATTATAAAAGCATATAAAATTGAAAGAGACTAATTAACAACACTACAAAATGTCAGGTTAAAGTTAAAGCTTACCGAATAGTAAAACTTACGCACAATAAAAGTATTATACCACACGTAATAAGTAGTTATAAAATACTTCCTAACCCGACGAGTGTGCATGTAACATAAATTCATAGACAAATGCAACACTATGCAGTGCCTTGTTATAGCTGTTGTAACAAGAATTTTGCATAAATGACCAGTGACGTATGAATGCACCGGTTGGCATTGTATTAGTACCTATCACAATATTATTATAAAATAATGAATTCTAACGTTGCCACCTTATGAAGCGTTTTCTCATGTCGATTGTTTTTTGTTTAACATTCGCTCAGGGCACGAAATGGACCGGAGCGCCGTTCCTGTTTGTGAAATTGGTAAAACTATAGCTCCTCTAGTGAAAAAATAATTTGAGCGTCTGAGCTAGATAGGCCATAATATAATAGAAAATCGAACACACTTATTTTTATGAAATACACATAATAAACTATATAATCCTGCGCTCTAATGCAAACGCTTGAAAGTGAGAAGTGAGCGCTCGAAATGGAAAATTTTACGAATCGGAGCGCTTTATAGTTTTTCGAAAGTAATTAACATAGTTGTCTCATTATATTAATGTATATTTTATAAAAATAAGCGTGTTCGATTTTCTTTGTTATATAAAATGTTGTATTCTAGCTGAAACTGTAGACATTATTATGTTTCAAATTATTTATGTACATAATAATTTAAATAGCAAACTTTCTTAAAGCAATAAAAATCAAACCGATAAGCACTTACGTAGACTGACATCAGATAATAAATATCTATAAATAACTTGATTATCACGGGATTTTGACAATTATTTTCCATTTGATTTCCTCTTGAAATTTCCTGTCTTTTTATGTACGACCACACCACAAATTAAGATAATATAAATAAAATATATTATATTAGTTTTTTTTTTAAATCATCATCATCAGCCTGAATCTATCCACTGCTGGATAAAGCTTCCACTTCTCTCGGTCCTTGCGTTGCCACGTACTTTCGCAGAACTTTATCATTTCATCGATTCAGCGGCCTCTAGGTCTACCTTGCGGACGTTTTGTACTTCTAGGATACCACTGGATGACTAAATGCGTCCAATGATTGTCTCTTCTTCGAGCTATGTGTCCAGCCCATCTCTATTTGAGGATTTTAATGAACTCTATCACATCTAAAACCCTTGTCTGCTTCCTTATCCACTCATTCCACTTTTTGTCCTTTCGCGTTATGCCAAGCATGCACATCTCCATACCACGTTGTGTTACTCGTACTAGTTTCTGGATCTCTGTTTTCCTTAGGGTCCATGTTTCACACACTCAGTGGCGCACCCAGGATTTAATATTGGGGGGGTGGGGGGCCAAGAAGGAGAATGTAAATTAGTCCCATAGACTCTTTTTCTTCTTCATATAATTATTTTTACATATTTTCACAATACACGCTGTGGTATATTTGTACAGTTTCTCCTAGTTTTTTATTAAATTGGAGGCATAATTGAGCGTGTTATCAGCGGCTGACGGATTGGAAGTGACTACAGCGACCATGTTGGACATGTGCGCCTAGTATACTAAAACATTACTCAATTATTATCGGCTGTGCTACCCTCTTGGTCTAGAGAGCTACAATATTTATGCTGAATTCCACTGAAAAAAATGTTCTTTTGACTAACACTACCACCGACTAGTGGGTGTAGTCGTTCTTTTCGCCAAAATATGTTTATCGTCGATTTTTTGGTTTTTTAATAATGAGGTTCTAAAATATTAATTGAAAATGGACAAAAAAAGTATTAGTGCATTTAACTTATACACAAACCTACTCAACACAATACAGCCTAATTTCTCGTTTATCGATCCTTTGTCTATTGCACTCGGTGTCCCTACAACATGGCCCCCACATCCTGAAATGGGCCATTAGGCTAGGATATTTGGCGGGCCCCCTACCTACCGCTAAGATTAAAGGCAGTGTGAAATACTACATTAATGTTTTCAAATTGTGTTTTAGTTCAAATTAAGGGTACTTATACAGTGAATTATTGACGAATTTTAATACATCTACTTTAATTATGGAGCTGTCGAGTATCGACACATAATAATCAGAATATATATTGCATAATTATATAATCTTAAATGTTTATGGTTATGAAGTATAATAGCGCCGCAGGCGACTTTTTTTACTATTAAAGCTAATGTATGATGTGTGTTTATCTCACTTATCAGGTCAACCCGACACGCCGAACCCACCACAGCCCGGGCCCTCAGACTAGAGCCCTGTCAGCCCTCGCCAGCCATGACCTACACCGCTCCGGAATCCGGGTGGACACCGAGATTTTTTTGACAGTTCCATTTCTCCATTGTTTTTTCCACCCAACATTTCTTTTTAGGGTTTCTAAAAAAACCCGACATTAGTGTTTCGAAATTTTTATGTTAGAAATTAAAATCATTTTTTTGCCGTGTTTTTATTTGTCTAAGCCCAAGGTATAGTTTATTAGCTTTCAATTTCAATGTTTAAAATCATTCTGATAATTTTCATGTTTGGGGGGTGCCAGGGCCCCTTGTCCCCCCCCCCCCTGGTTGCGCCACTGCACACACTTAGGTGATTACAGGAAGCACACACTGGTTGAACACTTTGCGCTTTAGGCACAGTGGAAGGTCACTTTTGAAGACATTCTTCTACGGCCAAAAGCACTCTAGCTTTACTCTGCGAACAATTTCATCAAATATACATCCATCTATAGACCACTTGTTGTCCCAGATAGATGTAGTTTTTCACCTCTTCGAGCTGAGTGCCATTGATGAGGATCTCTTTTTATCGCGCAAAGCGGTTGAACATGACTTTCATCTTTCCCAAACTCAGAAGACCTCCAAAGCAGAATGCAGGAACTCGCTGAAGTAAGCAACAACGTAGGCTTGAAGATAAAAACAAATAATCTTGTATTACTTATAATAATATGGGCTATTTTCAAAATTTATTTGCCACTGGCTTCCTGTAAACTGACAAGAACCGTGTTTTATTTAGGCATGAATTTTATATCAGTACTATACGACGTAAAGAGGTTATACGGTATATTTCCGATACAACATTTTTACGGTGAAGTGTGATACGGCGAATTGTATACGACACGACACAATAAATTATAGTAATATATCTTTGTTCAGAATAACGCAGAGTATGTCTTTGAATTCTAAGAATGAAACCAGGAGACTATATAATAAGTATTTGAACTTTCGTAAAAATGTTTTTGGACATTTTCCTGGTTCTTTGATTATATTGTCAAGCATTCATAAAAAAAATCCTCCTAGTATAAAAGACAAGAGCTTTTAAAAAAAAATATTTAACTTTTCTTCATTTAGTTTATTCATACATAACGAAAATTCTGTCCAGAATCATGGTGAAAAGGTTTTTGTAGCTCATTAGCTAATACAGGGTTTCCCAAACTTTTTCTGCAATGGAAGACTTCGCGAACCCGGAAATTTTAACGGAACACTTACTTTATTTTGTAGGTTATTTATTAGCGCAGCTAACCATTCTGTCAATTTTGGCAACTGTCTTTAAGCTGACAAGATTTGTCAGCTGGCCAGTTAAAAACAATATCATCATCCATGATGAAGGCCTCCCCAAGCTTTCTCCAACTCTCTCGGTCCTGTGTCGTTCGCTGCCACGTATTTCCGCCGAACTTTACCAGTCCGTCAGGCTTTTGGGGCGACCCTGTGGCCGTTTCGTGCCCCTTGGGTACCATTGGATGACGGCATTTGTCCAGCAGCCGTCCTTTCGGCGAGCAATGTGCCCCGCCCATCTCCATTTCAGCTGTTTGGCAACGTCTATTACATCGCGTACTCCTGTCTGCTTCCTAACCCATTCGTTTCTCTGACGGTCCTTTCGCGTGATGCCGAACATACACCTCTCCATGCCTCGCTGTGTGACTTATAGCCTTTGGGCATCTCTCGTGTTGAGGGTTCACGTCTCGCAGCCATACGTGAGCACGGGTAGCATACATTGGTTGAACACCCTACGCTTAAGACACAATAGTAGGTCACTCTTGAAGATACTATCCCAGGTTTGTTCTTCGAGCAATTTCATCGTGCATGCTTCCGTCTATGGGCACCTGCTGTCTGAGATAGACGTAGCTGCTGACTTGTGCCATAAATACGGATAATCGCAGGGTCCGAAAAACAGTTCCTCATCACTTTTTCTTTGAGACATTTATCTTTAGACCGACCGTTTGACTGACATCCGCGAGTTCTTGTATTCTACCTTGGAGGTCTTTCGGGTCTTGTGAGAGTATAACAATATCATCTGCAAAGCGCAGGTGACTGAGGTGCTCCCCATTAATTGGAACACCCTTTTCCTCCCAATCAAGTTTCCTAAATAAGTCCTCAAGAGTAGCAGTGAATAGTTTAGGTGAAATGGTATCACCTTGCCGGACACCTTTGTTAATGGGGAATTTACACGACTGTTTGTGGAGTTTCACGCATGCTGAGGCATCACTGTATATACTGTTCAATATGTTTATGTAGCGTCTGGAAATTCCTTGGTTGCTAAGGGCGTTTATAATTGAGAATTTTTTGATGGAATCAAACGCCTTTTCATAGTCTATAAAACCAAGATATAATGGCAGTTTGTATTCCTGGTAGCGCTTTATGATTTCCCTGACGACCTGTATATGATCCATAGTACTGTAGCCTCTTCTGAATCCGGCTTGCTCTCTTGGTTGGTTCTCGTCTAGAACTATTTCGAGACGGTTTGAGAGTATTTTTGTGAAAACCTTATACAGAATTGGCAGTAGACTAATTGGTCGATAGTTTTTCAGATCTTCAGTGTCTCCTTTCTTATGGAGAATAATAATGGAGGCATTTTTCCATGACTCTGGGATGCTCTCTTCGTGCAGACAAGCCGTGAACAGACGTGCGAGCACTTCGCTCACCGTCCTCCCGGCCCGTTTGAGAACATCGATAGTCAGCCCATCTTCTCCCGGGGCTTTCCCACTCTTCATGCACATTATAGCATATTCCACCTCTGTTATAGTAACCTCGAGAAGAGGATCTCCATATTCTCCATTCACCAGAAGATCTGTATTGATGTCAGTGTCATCTTTGTATAGAGCGTTGTAAAACTCTACAACAGTGTCCAGTAGATGATCCCAGTTACGCACGATACTTCCATCTTACGCTTTTAGTGTCGTAATCTGCCGTCTCCCTATTGACAGATGCTAATTGTTCTTATGTAAGCTGTAAGCTCCTTCCTCACGCAACAATTCTCGTATGTTTTTACGTAGAGTTTTGCATAGCGTGGAGTACTCGAGATCATTTGCAACTTGTTGCTCGCTTTTTGTACTCCTACGCAGCTTCATAAGATCCAATGTTTCCTTTTAAAGTTTGCTTACTCATTCAACCACAGCAACAATTGTCTCTTCCGAAGATTCAATAATGATTTTTGTTATTACCTTGGTGTTTTGTAGGGAGATGGAGTCCTTTTCAGCCTGGAAAGCCGCTAGCCTGTTCTCCAGCTCTTGTTGGAATTCGGCTATGCTTCTCAAGCCTCTGCGGACTCTGGGCTTCTGCATCAGTTTGGATATCTCACGTTTGATGTTAAATCGTACTTTACACCTTACTATTCGCTGGTCGCTACCAGTATTAAATCTGTTAATGACTGTGCAGTCTAGAAAAATATCCTTCTTGTCGGTGAGGATGTAGTCAATTTCGCTGGTTCGTTTTGCTGGGCTTCACCATGTCTATTTTCGGAAAGGCTTCTTTTTGAAGAATGAGTAGAGTATGAATGTAGAGATTGTGGTTTTCCGCAAACTCCACTAACATGTCTTCTCGGCCACCCCGGGTGCCATGTCCGAAGTGCCCGACCGCTACATCATCCTGGTGTTGGGATCCGATTCGTGCATTAAAGTCTCCCATGATGATAGTGAAGTGACATTTCCGTTTATTTTTTAACATACTGATTTATTCATATAGCTCCTCTACTTTTTCATCAGGTGAGTTTCGAGTGGGCGCATAATCTTGCAAAAGCAGAATCTGGTATCTTTTGCTGAGCTGAAGTGTTAAACTTGCTACTCTATCTGAGGAGAAATCAAATTCAACTAAGCGATCTTTCCAGAGTCTGTGGATTAAAAATCCGACACCGATTGTGCGTCCGGTCTTAGTCCCACTATAACAGAGTACATGTCCGCTGCGGAGATTGACGATTTCGTCTCCTTGTCGTCTTACCTCGCTGAGCCCGACAACATCCCAATGGATTTTTTCGAGTTCTTCTTCGAGCTCTAAAAGTTTGGCGTTACTGGATAATGTTCTCGCGTTATAGGTGGCAATGGTCATCGGAAGGCAGCCGTTAACGTCTTTCCGGGGATTCTTAGCACCCTCTGCCTTCTCTTGCTGATTGCTGCCGTGATCAGTGTCAGGTTGGTGACATGACCCGGCTCACGGCTAGCTCAATAATGCTACCGGGCCGTCACTGAGGAGACTAGTGATGAACTAGGAGAGGTGGATCTCCTTTGTAGTATCACAACTTTTGAATTCCCAAATAAAACTCTCAGCTGGTGTGGTGCCGAATTTATTCAGGTTCTAGAGTTCACGGTTTCACAATAAAGTTAACTGTCATTGTTCCCGTAATTAAATCTCATTAAAGTATCAGCAAACTATTTATTTGTTCACTATAGGATCTCTGTGAAATCTTTCACAAGTTCCCAAAAAGTCACACCTAATTCAGAGAATGTATACGCAGATATTCTTTGGATATTTTTAATTCATGAAATATTTTCCCATAAGAAAGAAAATATAAATTATTCTTTGGTCACACAGTATTAGGTTTATAAAAGAATAGAATTATTTTATTGTTGTTTATAAAGTTTATTTATGTTCACAGTGTATTTACAAATATTTATTTGTGTTTACAGACTTGTTTACAAAAGGTTTGCTTAATGTTTACAAATTTATTTACTAAAATTTGTTTTTATGTTTATGAATTTGTTTACTAAAATTTATTTTATGATTATGTTTACTTAATAAAGTTTCAAAAATTTATTTTATAATCCCGAAAAGATTTGTAAAATTTATTATTACAGACTGAGTTTATTAATTTGTTTTTTATAAAACAAATCCGATCGCGTAATTTATCCCGATTACGTCACCTCGTAGGATGAGTAATGAAAAATAAAATTACTCCGCGTGTACGTCACTACCGGCAGATACGTGCTATTCGCGCTGCGTTTTAGCGGCCGACGTCACTACCGACAGATACGAGATATTCGCGCTACGTTTTGCCCGCCGGAGGGGACTTACTGGTACGTATGTATCGCGAATTTACTGAGAACCATGTCTCCCAACTTAGCAGTGAGGACTGCTGCTTGCTGAAGATCGCTGGTGAAGAGTGTAGAAACTAATGATTTTACGGGAAAAGTGGTCGCCTTTTATACCCTTCGGATAGAGGTTTAACAGGAAACAGTCCGTAAGGGATAGCAGATGTATATCTTTCTCTCACGGGATGAATTTACGTATATCTCCCGTTCCTGGCAACTTTCTAATAGAGATATCTTCTACTTTAGTCGGGTTAAATTTACTCTACTTTATTTCCGCAAAATTAAGACTCAATAGGGGTGTTTTAAGCACCCTCTAGAACAAGTCCCTTAAATACGCAGTTACGATGACGTAAGCAAAATAGTTGATTTTATATGATTTTTCGTGTTCAAACGAAGGGGAAAGTTTCTAGCTTTCCATCGAGGTATCGGAATAAGTATTCGGGTACTAAATAAGGGAATGGCAGTCTTTAAATTTAAAATGTCAAAATGAAAGGTTGACACCCACGTACTAGTCCTTTCCACCACTCTTGGCCTTTTTAGGCCAATAGAATTTTACTAAGTTTTAATAAAACTGTTTGGAGCCGCAGAAACTTTCTCATTCGATATTTACCTTTTGGGGCGAATATTATTACGAGAAAATACTATAATATTATACTTAACATTTCAACTTAAATATATAAATGCTTAATCCTAACAAGATGTTATACATAAGTAGTTACTAACTTATTTAATCTTGCATAGTGACTTTTATATAGTAATTTGAATGTAACCTTGAATCTATTTTTACCTCGCGAGCTAGTACAGCTGGGCCGTGCTTTTGCCAGAAATAGATTTTCTTTAAAGTTCAAGGTTGCGTGAGAATTCGTAATTTTAGTTGTAATATTTGATTCTTTTATTACTTAGGATGTGATTAAGATTTATTATTGTTTATGGGTAGAAACCCATCTATACCAGAATCTTAAGTTTTCCCAATGGCTACTTTTACAATATTCATTACAGTCAGCAAGTTATAGCATTAACAAAATCTATAATTATAATTACGCGTCTATAAACATAGATACGCGTTTACAGTATTTTTATAACGGTAGTTAGCTTCTATCTTGTATTGATAAAATTAGTATAAAAATTCTTTATTCACAATTATACAATATATAAATTCATAAATATTCAATTTTCTTTTCCAATTTTCATACACTTCCATTATTGCTATAAAAGTTATTGAAGCATGTACTTGCTAAATTTTACGTAAACAATCTCTTCCATAACTTATTTTCTAAGTTTAATGGAGATTTCCCGGAAATTATTTTCAAAAAATACATCGCGCTAATCTACGCGACGTGTCATCTCGAGGCCTGTGGTCACAGCGCTCCGATTACACTTTAGCAGTCTCGATTTTATGAGGCGAAAATTTACGTAAAATTTTTATTACATTCACAAAGAAAAGGTTAACAACATACATTTTACTTCCTAATACTAAACGATTACGCTAGTGGTTACCTGTTCATGGTCTTTTTGACCATTTCATTCTTGATTCTTCCATAGTTTAGAACCATGGGACTTATATATCCTGTCTGAACCGTGTCGTGAGGTTGTCGCAAGGCTATTGAGAAGTAGAATTGACTAGAAGGCTAGATTTGTATAGTTATGTCGTTAAACCATACTCTGCCACAAACACTAACTGAAGGTCGGCGTTTCTGCTCGTGTCATTGGCCTACGGAGAATAAGGGCCGAGATTTTTGTTTTTGTTCCATAAGGGTATTTGGACATAACACACCACGCTGTCCAAACGAGTTGGTCTGTGGTTTTCTGTCTGGGTTTTCCTTCCCGTAGTCAAGAGGTCTCTCATTTTAAGGCGCCAGAGTTTCGCCTTTCCCCCTTCTCTATTAGCTACAGATGGGTTATACTATCACAAGACACACCACATCTGCATTGCCCAGGGGACGCCGCGTGGAGGCGAGAGATAGGAGTTGTTGGCCATCTGTAGAGTAGCTTCTCCACACTTTATAGAAATGTACCTATTGGCATAAGTGCATTTCATTGAGGCCCTAGCCAACCTACCCCATCTTTTTCATGCGCATGGTGTGAGAAAAGGTGGTCCTCCGTCTGTACCTAGATCATGGTCCCCACATCCCGAAGCGGCCTCCCAGGCTAGGATCTTTGGCAGACCCCTTACTCATCGCTAAGGTTAAAGGCAATGTGAGGATCTACAGTTGCATATTCCAAATGGCGTTCGAGGTAAAATTAAGGTTATTTTTAGCAATTTTTTGTATTTTTAATACACCCACTTTTATGTTGATATGCACAATTATAGACATGTCAAATATCGACAATAATCAATAATTGTAAGTATAGCAAAATCACATATTATTAAATTTTAGTATGTTTGAAGTAACTTTTTCTACTATTAGTGCATGTTTGTGATGTGTGTTTATCTCACTTGGCTGGTCGACGCTCACGCCGGGCCCCCCGTAAGCCCAGGCCCCCAGGCTAGAGGCCTGTCAGCCTCCCCTTGTGGGAGCCATGACCTATCTAGATACTTGACGTCATAAACATCAGTGGAGATTGATCATCACTCGCCTTTCAATATGAAGTAGATTCTTTAATTATTTTAGTTATTACTTATTTAACTTTTTTTTAGTAGATGATCTTTAAATGTATTGCAGTGTATAATATAACCTTTCCAAATGGTCGCGGAACACCTATCCAGGTTCGGCGGAACACTGGTGTTCCGTGGAACATAGTTTGGGAAACCCTGAAACCCTGGAAATAAACTATAATTTCTACTTGGCAATTGGGTAGTTATAGGTTATAAGAGAAATAACACAATATGGGGATTATATTATGTTTATTTGTTTAAATTCATGTTCATATACATATTTAGTCTTCTTTATAGACTATATATATCTTCACAGATTTTTTTTACAGGAGGGGCAAAAAACGTTTTTGAATGATTTTGGTTCAATATTTAAAAAAAAAAATAAGCACATGCATTGGGTGCATGATGATTGATGATTTTGTGTAATATCTTTTCGATCTAACTATAATTAAAGAAGTTATTACAGAAAAATCATTAAAATTGACGGTTAATGCTTTTTTCCTTAAATTAAAACTTAATTAAAGCTCAATTAAAACCTGAATTTAGATAATAATTTTTCATTTGTGGCTTTCCTTGTTTTTACAGAACGTGTATTTAGTTGTATAGGTACGTTGTTAATATTTAATAAAAGCACTTTTCGAAAAATCGAGGGTTACGCCTTTTTTCCTAAACACAGTCGAAATGTAATCATATATGATATAATTTTTTTTATATATATAAGTAATAAGAAAATTAATTATGAATTAGTTAAAATTTTTATATTTCATCGTTCCTTCCTGTTGCTCGGACAACTGTCGGTGGTAGTTGTACACAACGAAAATGTTGGAGATAATATAAACTGAAATGAAAAAAGAAAATCATTAACTATTATAATATAATATACCAACCACGTCTTAATAATAAGGATTAGGTCTAAGGCTGTTAAGTGTTAAGTAGTAATGAATAGAATGTCTTCTCAATCCTAAGTTTAAAAATTCGGTACTGTTCGGTTATCAGGAATACAGCGGCAAACACATTTTGAAAATAGCCGATAAAATGGATTATTTCTTAGGTTAACTTAATCAAACCAAACCTAACCTAACCTTACCCAACCTAACCTAACCTAAACTAACCCAAACTAACAAATAATCCAGTATATCGGGTATTTTCAAAATGTGTTTTCCGCTGTATTCCTGATAACCGAACAGTACCAAAAATTCGAATACTGCGGTTGAAAAAAAATACACGTGTGTTTGAATTGTTGGATATTCATTCAATCTTAAAAAATTTAATATGAAATTAATTCAACCGGAAAAGTTTAAACCAGTAATTTAGTATATTTTCCAAGCGCTGCTTAGGCCAGAGTGGGCGTGGTGGTAGATGTGCATGCAGTGATACAGGTTGGAATAATTGCACAGAGCTTGGCATACTCGAACATAATGTTTTAATATGGCATAACTCATGGCATCTTTCATTATGACGTAAGACATCACTAAAATATGTTAGTGCACTGTTGAATATTTACTAAATAGTGCATATATTATTATGTATGTGCACTAGTAAAAATTTCATTTTGTAAATAAATAAATCGCCTAACAAATGTAATTAATATCGATACCTCAGTTAAAAACTATAACAAGTCAAAAATTTGCAGTTTTGATTTAAGTATAAGGAAATGTTTAGAATACAGATATCTACCAGTTTAAAAATGCAACAAAATAATAATCTGTGATTATTTTAAAATGACAGTGGTTATTAATCTTTAGATTAAAATTATACGTCAATCCTGTGGAAACCTCTGAAAACTTATATTATTAATGTAAGAAAAACATAAAAGGATGTTTATAATATATATTATAAATATAAATATATTTTTAGATAATCCTAGAATTTCATTAAAATTAACAAAAATTAGATATACAGTAGAAGATTAAACTTATCCAAAATCTTGTTTCCTAATTATGTCAGAATTATGCTTTTTGAGTTGTTATACTTTAGAACTGGGGGTATCGAAATATATTTGTCTTGACTCCAAAAATGTATAATTATTTACACACCAATATTGTGATCATACGTGTTTCAAGAGTCATCACAGCTTATTTCAAGATATAATGTAAATAAATATAATATAAAAGATATGTAAAATAGGAAAATCGTCAATATCGAAAAATACAGAAGCTGATAAAAGTGTGGTTGACGTTAAAATTGTTACTATACAATACATCCAAACAATATAAAGCTATAATTACATAATGAATCCATAAGATTTAAAAAATAATGTAATACTCCATTGAAAGGGGAAATACCAATGTTGCATTTATCAAAAAATATCCTGTATTTTCAAAGCATCAGTGGGATAATTGATAACTGAAATAACTAACTGTTAATAATGTTATACAAAAAAAATACCATTATCAACAGTTGAACCGACGTATAAACCGTCTAGCAATAGTATAAATCGCAGAAAAAAAACAAAATATAGATTAGATTTGTATAAATTTGAATAAATAAAAAGAAATATTAAAGTTATCTCACAACTAGTAGGTATTTTTTACTTATCCCACTGTTGCTTTCAGGAAGTGATATTTTCTTTTCTTTCTTTCGACTATGTCCGATCCTAATAGGATCATATTATGGGCCTCCACAGAGTAGAGATTTGTATTGACAGATTTTGGTTTTTACGAGAAATGGATGTCAGCCACTTGCTCAACCTATTAGGTCCATACCCTGACAGACACAAACTGAAAAACAATATGGCAGAAGACACTAATTCGAAAAAATGACATATTGAGTTAGTTATACCAAAATGTTCATTATTTCAAACTTTTCCGTCTGGAAATCTTTTTAATAAATAAGCAATCTTTATTTTAAAGTCACCCTTTTTACGATTACTTAATAAACTCACATGATAGACCATTTCAAACATTCTAACAACTTCAAAGTCAAATTACTCAAAACTAGTATTCTCCAGTTAGTGTGTTCTGCCAGAACAGAGACGATGTGTACTTACCAGACCCAGGATTCGAACCTGGGACCCACGCCGTTATAGTCCAACGCTTAAGCCACGCGGCCACCGTGGGTGTTTATGTGATGTTTACTAAACTAAAATAGATTAACAAACCATTTCTTTTATTCAACGAATAATTCACAAGATTTTTGAGAATGTAACATTCCATTAAGCAAACATAACCTGAAAACATTGTAAACTTGAAACAAAAGAAATGGTTTATTAAAAATTCGAGAGCCGGGCGTCGATTAATAATAATATAGATAAGTAATTAAGGTAATAATACTCATTGATTTAATACACAGAAACCGATAGTCAATAATAGCGCAATTTGATAAACATTTCATATATGACCTACAAGTTTAAATTGTCGTAATTAGATAGGAGGGTCGTAGCATAATTAGTTAATGCACAGTTAGCGCGATACCAGAGGTTATACGGGTTCAAATCCCGTAGAGCATCGTATTTTTTCGAATATGATTTTTTTCTAGTCGGTATATATCTGAGGTATTCTTAAGTTATGTATTTAAAACAGATTAATTAAAACAGGTATTGTAGCATTGTCGATAATTTTCGGAAAGCATTTGACCGGGAGAATAAATAACTTTTTGTTTTATCTTTGTAGAGTGTGTCGATCAACAACGTTTTAATACATAAAACTAAATGCCAAATAAATTTTGGATACTTTTTGAATTCAGGCGCCTTTAGATAAAGTTTCTCCTACTTATTACATGCATTAATCAAAATTTTTAAATACTTACTCAGTGACAATGGGATAGCTACAATCACCACATATCCAGTATTTACATCATCCGGACTTAGTGACCTAAAAGCGATTCCCGCACAATATAACAAGACGACAGTAATCATAATAGTAATAATGGTTGTCATTATCATCCAGAATTTAATTAAGCTTCTTTTACCCTGAAAATAAAGAAAACAAAGTAATATAACCACTATCAGTATTCAGTGAAATAATGTGAAATTTTACATCATGTAGGTATTATCTGTCTGTATCATCTGTATCGTCCTCGTGTGACCTTCTACACGAGGTGTGGGAAAGGGAGCAGTGCCCCAAAGCCTGGAGGGATGGTACCGTTGTCACTCTGCATAAAAAGGGTAACCCACAAGTCTGTAATAATTACAAAGGAATCACTCTCCTCAGCGTTCCCGGGAAGGTGTTGGCGCAGATTCTCCTGTACAGGATTAGAAGTCCCATGCTGGAGGTTTTGCGTGCGCAGCAGAGAGGATTTGTCCCGGGGAATTCCTGCTCGGAGCATATTTCAACTCTCCGATGCCTCCTGCAACAGTACCAAGAGATGAATATACCTGTCGCCTGCTGCTTCGTGGACTATGAAAAGACATTTGACAGTCCTCATCGTGAATCTGCTAGGCTATGGTGTCCCACGGAAACTGGTCGCCGTGATAAGTGCTCTCTACACCAATACAGAGTGTCGCGTGAGAGCAGCCAGAACATCCTGTGACCTCTTCGAAATCACGTCAGGAGTCAAGCAAGGATGTGTACTTGCGCCCTTTCTTTTTATCATCATGATGGATTTCATAATGCGTAAGATGGTTTGCCCCGACAGTGGAATACGCCTACATCATGATGACACAACCGATGTATGCGAAGAAAGACTGTGCGACTTGGAGTATGGAGATGACGCAGTTGTGTTTGACTCGACGTTCGAAAGGTTGGAGGTAACCGTGAACAGGCTCGCCGCGAACTCGAAACGTGTGGGTCTTCATCTAAATGCGGCTAAGACCAAATCCATGTGCAGTGCTACATGCATCGACGCCGACACTCCTCTGCGGGTTTCCGGTCTGCCCGTCGAGCTGGTGTCCAGGTTCAAATACTTGGGTGCCACGGTTGCCGATGATGGTGGTATTTCTAGTGAGCTTGGAATCCGCATGGGTGTGGCGGGCTCTGCGTTCAACCAACTTGGAGTCGCATGGAGGTCAAGGCTGTATTCTGTGAGGACCAAATGTCGTTTGTTTAACGCGTGCGTGCTACCTGTGCTCCTGTATCGCTGTGAGACATGGCATCTTACTAAGCTTCAAGAGTCTCGGCTTTTGAGCTTTGAAAATCGATGTCTCCGCCAAATCTTAGGGGTACATTGGTACGACCGCGTTACAAGCACCCGAGTTCATGAGCAGACACAACAGCCTTCGGTGATTGAGGTTATCACGAAGAGACGTTTTACGTGGCTGGGACACGTATTCCGGATGCACCAAAGAGTGCGGCACTTCACAAGGGTTCCGTCGCCGTGGCCGGCCCTCCTTCACCCTGCAGCGGTGCTACTAGAGCGACCTACGTGCTGCAGGTCTGACATGGCGGGAGGCGCAAGACTTAGACAAGAAGAAGAAGAGGACCGAGGGAAGTGGCGCCAACTTGTGCTTGCCCTATGTCCCAATGTTGGGACGTGACAGGGTGGAAGAAGAAGAAGATACATTTATATATACTATTCACATGTTCTTGTAGCACTTTAAGGGTGAAAAAGTTTATGAACCGAAGCGCTCGATAATTTTCTGTAAATATTAAAGTATGCAAGTTTATTATGGTAGGTATATATCGACATAGGTATCTACTTTAGACAGCCAAATTCAATATCAGTCTTTAGACATCTAATACACACTACGACTATGGAATTGTCAAAATCAACACCTTTGGTTTAATTCGTACAAAAATTAGTCATAAATATGTTTTGAAAATGATTTCATGCGGTTTGAATACCTATTTGTCACATGAAGCACCTAGTTTTAAAAGCCAATAAAACGGTTTTGAAAAATTTTGAGTTAGATAATATATGTATTTAGATGGATATTTTTGTTTCCTATATAGTGGCCAAAATTTAACTTTCATTCAAAAATTAGGGTAAATTTCAAAATCCGCTAAAATAGTTGGGTGTGCTTTTCAAATATCCCTAAAATGGAAAGCCAAAATACTCTTTAAAATGTAACGAATTAAAAAATAAATACACAAAGTTCACAGATTTAATAGATATGATTTTTTCTCATTTTTCTAAGAACTACCTTAAATCGTTTTAGGGGCTTTTGAAACTAGGCGCTTCACATATTGTATGTAGTTGACATAAGATGTGACAAATTTGCTTAGCATTGTATTAGAAAAATGTTTTTTATTTCTGCTATTCTATACATACCTTAGAGATGCCAATCATCAAAATTAGTGTCAGCAATATTTCAAACACGATTACAATTAATGGCAGAAAGGCATAGATGTTTCGATCTGATTGTTTCAGCTCTAGTATTTCTTTTATATTCTTGGAGAATAAAGGTACAAACGATATCTGTAAAAAATCATCCAAACACATAGTTAACTTTACTAGTAAACAGATTATTGTACAATTGGTTAATTATTTGAAGCCCGAGTCAATCCGCTAGAACTTCATATTATTATTATGGATGTAGTCACGATCGGTCTTAGGCCAAGGCCACACTAGCGGTTTTTCCCGCATCGGGAAATACTTAAGTAGGGGAGACCGAGGAAGGTTGACACAATGGTGAGTTAACACAACGATGATATTATCTGAAAATCTATAACTGTTAAGAATATAGTAATATTGCAGTTTGAAATTCTTTTAACAAGTTCACCGACCTGTTGATACATGCCAAGGCTGTGTGACCAGCGGTTGTGATAATAATATAACCTATGTGCTGAAAGTATTTAGTAATATCAGTTTAATATTTTTGTAGCATAACTATTTCAGTTTTATAATTAAACTTTTGGATATATTTTGATTTTAAATTCAAAATCGTTATTTTTATAACCGAGGTGAAATGAAACACTTTGTTTCATGATGATGATGATTTCGCTTTGTTCTTTGATGATCATTAAAAATGTAGGTATTGTAGTATCATGTAGTAGTGGCAGTGCAGGCGACTCATTTAGATTGGACTAGACCAGATTTTAACTTGAATTAGAAATTAATTTTGATTAAATTGTTAATTTTTTTAGAATTTATTGATTGCATAATGTATTGTATCATGATGTAAAACTATATCAAATTTATTGTTTCAACTCACCTTACTAGTTGTTTTAACTTACCTCGGTATTAGGTGGGTTGAAACAGTTAGAAAGCTTCCCTTAAAATGGTTTTTTCACTAATAAGTAATTAATTGCTACTGTATTGCTTTTAAATGCAAGTAAAGAATAAAATGAAGCGCCTAGTTTCAAAAGCCCCCAAAATGGTTTTTGAATATTTTTGAGTTAGATATGTATTTAGATGGATATTTTTGTCACTTATATGATGACCAAATATTGAAAAACCATCAATACGTAAAATCAAAATTTTTAGTAAATTTGAAAACCCGCTAAAATGGTTGGGTGTGCTATTCAAATACATACCCCAAAAATGGAAAGTGAAAATGCTCTTAGGAATATGACGAATTCAAAAATAAGTACAAAAAGTTCACAGATTTAATACATATGATTTTTTCTAATTTTTCTCAAAACTACCTAAAATCGTTTTTTTCTCATTTTTCTCAGATCTACCTAAAATCGTTTTAGGGGCTTTTAAAACTTGGCACTTCAAATATGCTATGCGAAAAGTAAATTTTTATAGTCTTAGTAGTGAAACGGAGTAAGTTATGACCAAAAATGTAAAAAATGTGTCAACCCACCTCGGTCTCCCCTACACATGCGTGACTTCACTATTCAAATATTCCATTTACAAAATGACAAAAAGGTAAAATGGTAAAATGAATTTCGATCGAAAAGAGTGGAGAGTGAAATGTGTCGCTGAGTTTCAAAACCCGCTATAACACTTTTTCATTATGTTGAGAAAATCAACAAAACTTTTTGAACTAAAACGGTTTTTGAATGTTTCAGTAGTGTTATAGTGGGATTTGAAAAACACTTTGTTTTTGTTTCATAAATGACAGTTAATCGTAGCGGCTTTTGAAAGAGGCGATAAAATTTTCATGTAGATATCTTAATAATAACGAATCCAACGATATATATATCTTAATTTTTTCAAAAAAGTGTTATAGCTGGTTTTGAAATTCAGCGACACAAATAATAACAGCGCGGTGTGTTATTAATACCGGTATTCGTCATAACATACGAGGGTGGGTCAATAAGTCCTTAGAAAAGCCGACAGCTGGCGCGACTAGTACTGTAAGCGGTTTGTTTTCATGCAGCGGCACTACCGATTCAGTATGCTGCGAAGTTTCAATCAGATTGGTCGGGTTGTTGTTTTTTATTTTCGTACATTTTACATTAAACATTTTAATATAAAAGGGTTAACAGCAAAAGAAATAAAAAATGAGTTGGATTTAGTTCACGGCATATCTGCTCCTTCACTTGCAACTATTTATAACTGGTTAAATGAATTTAAACGTGGTCGTACATCAACAAAGGATGAACCACGCTCAGGACGTCCTGTAGAGGTGACTACACCAGAAATGATCAATAAAATCCACGATATGGTGTTAAGTGACCGAAGATTAAAGTTGAGTGAGATATTTGAGGTTACAGGGATCTCAAAAGGTAGCGTCATTTCTATTTTACATGACAAATTGGGCATGAAAAAAGTTTCTGCAAGATGGGTGCCGCGTTTGCTCACAGTCGACAATAAACGCAATAGGGTGGTGGCCTCTAAAGCCCTGTTGTCGCTCATGCAACGCAATCCGGATGAATTTTTTCGTCGCTTTGTGACTGTAGATGAAACATGGATACACCACTATACTCCCGAGACGAAAGAACAGTCAAAGCAGTGGATTGCGAAAGGCGAACCATGTCCAAAGAAGGCGAAAACCGTAAAATCAGCTGGTAAGGTTATGGCTACTGTGTTTTGGGATGCACGTGGAATTATTTTCGTTGACTATTTGGAAAAAGGAAAAACAATAACAGGGGATTATTATGCATTTTTATTGGACCAGCTAAAAACGAAATTGAAGAAAAACGGCCTCATTTAAACAGGAAAAAAATCCTCTTTCATCAGGACAATGCCCGTGTTCACACATGTTTACGATCAATGGCTAAAATTGAAGAATTGAAGTTCGAATTGGTCGACCACCCACCGTATTCGCCAGATTTAGCCCCCAGTGACTTTTTCCTTTTCCCAAACTTAAAAAAATGGCTAAGTGGACAACGTTTTTTTTCAAATGAAGAAGTCATCGATCGGACAAATGCTTATTTTGAGGACCTTCCGAAAACTTATTTTTCTGACGGTTTAAAAAAAATTGAGAAACGTCTAACCAAGTGCATTGAGCTCCAAGGAGATTATGTTGAGAAATTAAAAAAAAATACAAAAATAAAAACTGTTTTAATGCTTTTTTCTAAGGAATTATTGACCCACCCTCGTATTATTGAAAAAAGAAGTACCTGTGAATAAAAATAAATATAACTATTACAATTTATTTAAAACACTATTTTATAGCAACCTAATAAAGTACTTACCTACATTTATTATGTTGACATTTAGAACTGCTATTTTTTACAAATACTATAAGTCTCGGGTACAAAAAAATTCTGTAAAATTCAAAGTTCGTTGGATGTACTATATACGTTGTACCATTTATAATAGTTATAGAATAATTGAAAATATTTGCCACAAATGTTTTCTTTTTCGAAATATGTTGATTCATCGCGACAATTCTATTTCTATTATTCTATTATTTGAGGGATTTGTTTAAATGTTATTTAACTTTTATTGGTTTCCAGTCAATATATTTGCGTTTTGGCAGGATAAAACTTAATTTAATATACAATACAGTAGTAAGTAATGAAAACATAGAATATACGTGTATACTTTCTTAATACCAAAAATACCGGTATTTTAGATTTTTGAAACCGGTATTTCGGTATCAATAAAAAATTGAATACCGGTTTTGAAATACCGGTATTGCAATCCCTAAATACCATGGCCATTACCATGGTTTGTATGTGGTTTATTTTATATTAAAGTTCTATACTTCTAAAAAAACACTATTATAAATTATTATGTATCCATGTAACAGAAATGTAAATATTTTACTAGTGTGTGATCATATAGTCATACAAATTTTGTATCCATTTTTACTTTAGGAATTTTATGTACTTAGTTCAATATTTTATCCAGCGCCCGAAATGGAAAAGTTTACGAACCGGAGCGCTCAACAGTTTTCTAGAGATATTTACATAATTATCAAATTTCATGTATATTTCATAAAAATAAGTGTGTTAGATTTTCTATTATATGGCCTATCTAGCTCAGACGGTCCCACGAGACAGAGCGATAATTTTACCGATTTTACGAACAGGAACGGCGCTCCGGTCCAATTTTAGCCCTGATTTTATCGTAATAAAATTATTGTTTGTTTCAAAACGAGATGGCTAGATCAATACAAATAATATAATAAAAGGTGGTTTCACAGTAAAACCACTTGGCAAGAAATGGTTAATAATGGTACTCCATTATGACCTTGTTTCCTTATTTTTAAGTGTGTCGAGAAAATTTAATATTTTAACTAACCATATTAAGCCATGCGAAGATCAGCGATCCCGTTTTTAGCTCGCACCCACAACAGCACGTATCTATGCGCAGACATCCCATTTTGCTGACTACAAAATTAAGCCTGAAAAATTGAAATGTTTTGTTAAATAACACTATCATTAAGAGCACACATTTATATAACGGGTCGTCCATATATGGCATCTCATTCTACGGGGACAAGGGTGGGTAGGATATGATGTGATGATTTGTAACGAAGGGGATAGGGTTGAGGGACATTTTCGAGCCATAAGTAATGTATAATATTTTTTAAATTTATTTGTTAAGGAAAACAAACAATTATTGATATAAGAAAAGATATTACAACTAGCTAAGTTACCATTTATATAAATTATTATATTATATTATTAAAGCATAACAAGACAGAATGTAAGAAGAACATAAAATAGAAATAAATTACATAAGAAAAATAAAAAAGAATATTGAATAATTATATAAGTAATATATTATATTATTATGTGTATAAATTTATACATATTATGAATAATCAAAGATAGGACAGAAAAATAAATAATAAGGAGATAGAAAAGACATACATCTGAAATTCGATTAGTGTTAATAATACAGCATTTTGCAGACAGCGTTTTTAAATAAAGCAGGTGAATTATTGAATAACTCAACAATGAAGAAATACATATAATTTTTACCACGTTTTTCTTAGCTCGTATTCTTGTTTGTCCAGTGGTTGTTTATCCAGTACAAATCTTGCAATCGATTTTTAACTAATTTCCCGACTAGCTAGCCAATGCATTCTTTTAATTCTTTTAGCCATCTTTAAGTAGAATTGAATACATTTTCAGTTAATTCTGTTTTGTATGAAAAGTTATTTCGGAAGAAATCCTTAATACAATCCACTATTATTGGTTGCTAAGAGGGTGGTCATAGCAACTAAATTATTGATATATACGTGCGTTACTATGGAAATCAAAATGACATTTCAGTATTCTATATTCGTTTGTTTGTTGCAAAATAGCAAAAAATGATTTGTTGACAATTGCCTTATTTTTCCTAAATTATTAATACATAGAATTGTCAAGCTTACACGATTAAACAGAAAATTTAAAAACATGGTAAATAAAAAGTTCTTTTTATCTTGTAACTATTAATTACTTAAATTCAAGGTAATATTTATTATCATATTACATCTTATTGAAACACTCGTTGAGGATAACTCGAATGAATTATTATTATATTGCCTACGGCGCAATTTTTTATAGTAAGTAGTTATATTATATATTAAAAAAATATTTCATCACTATTTTCATACCTAGATTACTTTTAGTTTTTTTTATTGATTTATATTGATTTGAGGGGCAGCATTTGAACTTCTGCTACTGCTTCATAGTAATTTGATTGGATACACACAAAGATCAGCCGCATAATATTATAACCGGACAGTACCCTTTCTCTGATGATATTCTGTTTTTTCTTTTAAATTCGTTTAATACAATTATTTTATACAACATCGCCGAATAGAGGAGTTTGGTGTAAAATTAGAATCACTACGGCTAACATGGTACAAAGCTCGGTTCCGCGTGATCCGTACACGTAAAAAGTACACAAGACTAAAACTAACTAAATAAATGAATATAAGTAATAAACGATATAAAGAAAATGGGCCAAAGTATGTGGATAGATTTTCACCATAGGGCATCATTAGAAAAGGAGAAATGGAGTAAGTCTATTCTACCATCACCACGAGAGGTACCCTGGTTTGTAGAGTCTTCTTTGACGAGGAATGAGCTTAAGTTAATACTGAGGGCACTGAAGCTAAGAACAGGGCACACAATGGGCAAAAGATTTGACGCCCTCGTGGAAAGAAGTGATTCACAACTCTGCGATTAATGTCATGTTTTAAAGGACATTGTACATTATAGCACTACAATGCCCTAAATATGAAGTTCGCAGAGTACAGCTGCGATTTGCGGATATCTAAGAGCTAGGCAAAATTGTAAAGTTATTTAACAGAATAGGAGTGAGGACCTGATCGACGGAACCCCTTCTAGAAGAGAAGAGGCGATATTATGACAGCGAATCGCAGTCAAAGCCTCGGTAAAATCACAAAAAATCAGGTATGAAAATTGAATTAATGTTCATATTGAATCTAATAAAATTGGAGACCGTAGATATACGAGTAGTATACGGTCATCTCTTTCCGATAAGAAAGCTCACGGCGAACTGTGCCACGGTAAAAAAATTTACGTGTAATTTACATGTAACCGAGTTTTTCAAGCAAAATGCAGTGATTATTTTCATCGAATGCTTTAGAAAAATCCGTATCTATATAAGTGCGCTCACTTGGATTTATTTTATTATTAATACGATACACAATCATGTTTTTTTTTATCAAAATCAAGTTAATAATTACAAGGTAAAATATGTAGGTATTTAGCGTTGGTTTAGGTTAATTCACATTAATTACTTATTCACAATTTGGTCTGGAAGATCTTGAAGATAAACAACGATATTTGATAGATGCAATATTATATTAAAGATTAAAAGCTTACCTAAAAGGAAATTTGAAGCACAATAAAATTTTAATAAACTACGCGCCATATAAATACTTCTCAACCTGAGGAGAGTAATATAATGCATAACATGTCGTATCATTATCCGAAACCGGTGGTCCGCGAACTTTACCTATACAAATTATACAAATGTAGAAAAAAATGGTTAAATAAATATATTTTTTTAAATCAATTCAAGAGACAATCGACAGGTTGCATGACAACGCATCTCGCGTTGGTTTGAAAATTAACGCGAAGAAAACCAACGTTTTGTCTAATAGCACCTCTCCAGCGTTCGAAATGGGCAATTTTACGAACCAGAGCGCTCGATAATTTTCCGAAAATATTTAAATATTTATGTAAGATTGTATAAAAAGAATGTATGTACTTAGTAGATTTTTTGTTATATACTTGCCAAGATTAGACGTTTTGCTGGGACAGTTTTGTGGCATGCAAGATTTTTGGCCAAATGTTGTCGGCAAGGTATATGAAAATTGAGTTAAATTTTCAGTTCCGTATAAACTTTAAAAATTATATTTAAATATGTAAATGATTAATTCACGAATCCTAATGTAATTTTTCATTTTTCCACGAGACGGACTGATAATCTCGAGGAATTTACGAACAGAAGCTGCGCTCCGGTGCGTTTCGGTCCATTTCGAGCGCTGTACCTGTCTTAATCCAGATTTTCCTTTGATTAGCGACATCGAAAGCATCGACAGCTTCAAATACCTGGGGGTACACATGGGAGATGGCATTTTGCAGAGAGAGCTCGCTATCCGAATGGGATTGGCTGGAGCAACATTCAACTCGATGCGGAGTGTCTGTGACTCACGATTTTACTCGGTCAAAACCAAATGCCACCTATTCGACGATTGCATTCTGACGGTGCTGCTTTGCAGTAGCAAATTATGGCACCTTACGAAGGCTCAGAGCAACCGTAGGTATACTGAGCTTCGAGAACAGATGTTTGCGGCGGATACTGAGTGTGCGGTGATATGACTTTAGGAGTAACGAGTGAGCGCAATAAGCAGCCTCTCGTCGTGTTGAGAGTGAAGAGTAGACGTTGAACCTGACTCGGCCACGTGCTGCGGTGTCAGAAAAAATATTCAACCTGGCTTGCCTGTTCTTCAAGCCAACCGGATTACGGTGTCCTGGAAGGCTGCTAAATACTATCTATCGAGTGTATATGGTGGAGGTACAGCATACTGGTTTGACCAGGAACGATGCAAGAAGACTGACTAGGATTCTTGGAGGCGTGGTTCGTGGTGTCCATATGCTCCAACTAAGGGGTGGACATGGCTGAAGAAGAAGAAGAGACAATAATTATACAAATAAATTGGATGCAAATTGTAATCAATATTTTTTTTTAATATGGAATTCTTACAATATCGCAACTATTATTGTAATTAAGCCCCATGTTTTACAAAGGATAGATGTTTACCATTGATATCAATGTATTTCAATGCGGACGGGACTTGAATGTAAAAAAAACGTTTTAAAGAGGCGTGTTGCTCTGTAACCCCCGTGTGCGACAGGTACCTAGTATGCAACACTGATTCTTCTATATTATTTACTTAAGGATTAGAGGCATGCCAGCAGAGGCACCTATCGAAAAAATACGAATTTGAGACATTTTTTTGATAATTTACAATTTCAACTGTATTAATTAATATTATATGTATCTGAAAACATTAAAAATATTTTTTTGAAGTTATAGTTCTTTAGGCGCGTTTGAAAAATCAGATCGGAGTGTATTTTTGGCGTGACATGTAACACTTAATTTATTTTTTCACACAAAGAAACACACTCGATTGGATTCGAACCGACGATTGTTCGGTAATCAGCCGAACGCACAACTATTACGCCACAGAATGATACTGCAATAGTGACGATTATACAGTATATAGTTTATAATTATTCCGTTGCTAGGCAGCGAATTTATTATTGTCGGCTATTTGCAATTCCTTACGTAAATAAACTATTAACCGTCATAGTGGCATTTGTTACTTTAAAAATAAAACAACGATAAATAATTATATAATTTAGTAATATAAATTAAAGTATATAGAAATAAACCAGCGGTGTTCCAATAAGCGGTCCTTTTTCTTGAGTGTGTAATTTAACAAGATAATTAAGAGCTTTTTATCACAGTCAAAGATAAACTTACAAATGTAACAAAAAATGTGAATTTGTTACACATGTATGTCATGTCGTATGACATATAGATATAAATATTAAAATATTCCACAGTGCTGACTCCGTCAATTATTCTCTTCTGTTTTTCCCATCTATTTTTCCCAGTTCTTTGTCTTTTTCATTTTTTTCCTTCACACCCACGACGAAGAGCCATGCGCTCTTCATTAATAGGTATACAAACGCGAGTACTACAGATAGCTAGGATAAAAAGCCGTTTGGCCTTGGTGCTTCATATTATACATCGGTATATAATATATTATAGGTATTATAATTCTTGTGTTTGTGAATAATACTTGTTTTTTATGATTGATGCAATCTAACAGGAACTAAATGCACTATTATAAAGTAATCTACATAATTTTCTTGTTCTGTGAGTTTTGTCGTTCATATTAAAAACCATGGGCTTCCAACCTTTCTCGAATCGCAACATCCTTTTATAATAGCCAAATACCTGCGTGACCCATACCACATTTGTATATTACAAATTTATGTGTATTAATCATCAAAGTTTTTTTCACACAAGGCCGGTTCGGGTTAGTCGAGTAGTTTAGTCGAGTGAAGAGTAATTTAGTAACTAAACGTGTATGAACAGACAAATTCAGTTGAGTAATTTAGTAAAATCATTTAGTCCAGTCAATCCATTTTGTTCTAATTTTTCGGTCGAGTAGCGACCCCACCACCTCACTAAATATAATAATATAGGTATACACCCGATCCTCTTTTTGCACGGTTTCGAAATAACACGGTTTAAAAAAAGTACAGATTATTTTTTAATATCATTTATTTACACTGATTTTTTGGCTTTAACACGGTTTAAAAAACTAAAAAGAATAAAAATAGATATGTATGTACATATTAATCAAAAAATTGCGTTGCAATGGACCGCACGCCACTGGTGCATACATATGTTGTCACCGGATGCCACCAAGCATACATAAGTACATACATGGCGCCACTAGTCAGTCACTTCGGGTTCGATATTAGAGACGCGCCGCGTGCTTTGGCGTCAGCGTCATTAAATACTTCCAGCGATGAGAGTGATTTTTCGCCAGAAAACAAACAGCAGCAGACAGGCACGTTTATTGTCAGGTAACGAGACTGAATGCAGTGGTGCACCCAGGGCGGCCAAGGGGCCCTGGCACCCCCCAAACATGAAAATTATCAGAATGATTTTAAACATTTAAATTGAAAGCCAATAAACTGTACCTTGGGCTTACACAAATAAAAACACGGCAAAAAAATGATTTTAATTTCTAACATAAAAATTTCGAAACACTAATGTCGTGTTTTTTTAGAAACCCAATCCTTAATGGAACTGTCAAAAAAATCTCGGTGTCCACCCGAATTCCGGAGTGGTGTAGGTCATGGCTGGGGAGGGCTGACAGGGCTGTAGTCTGGGGGTCCGGGCTGTGGGGGGCCCGGCTGTGGGCGGCCCGGCGTGTCGGGTTGACCAGATAAGTGAGATAAACACACATCATAAATTAACTTTAATACTTCATGGCCATGAACATTTTAGATTATATGATTGTGAAATATATTTTCTGATTATTATGTGTCGATACTTGACAGCTCCATTATTTAAGTGGATGTATTAAAAATCGCCAATATTCACTGTATAAGTACCCTTAATTTGAACTAAAACACAATTTGAAAAACGTATATGTAGTATTTCACACTGCCTTTAATATTAGCGGTAGGTAGGGAGCCTGCCAAATATCCTAGCCCGGGGGCCCGTTTCAGGATGTTGGGGCCATGGTGTGGGTACACCGAGTGCAATAGACAAAATACCGATAAACGAGAAATTAGGCTGTGTTGTGTTGAGTATGTTTGTGTATAAGTTAAATGCATTAATACTTTTTTGTCCATTTTCAATTATTATTTTGAAACCTCAATATTAAAAAATCAAAAATCGACGATAAACATTCGGCGAAAAGAATGACTACACCCACTAGTCGGTGGTAGTGTAAGTCAAAAGAACATTTTTTTTCAGTGGAATTCGGCATAAATATTATAGCACAGCCGATAATATTTGAGTAATGTTTTAGCACACTAGGCGCACATGTCCAGCATGGTCGCTGTTAGTTACTTCCAATCCGCCAGTCGCTGATGACACGCTCAATGGTTACCGCCGTTATGCCTCCAATTTAATAAAAACTAGGAGAAACTGTACAAATATACTGCCGTGTATTGTGAAAATATGTAAAAATAATTATATGAAGAAGAAAAAGAGCCTATGGGACTAATTTATATACTCCTCCTTGCCCCCCCCAATATTAAATCCTGGATGCGCCACTGACTGAATGAATATATTTCTCGATGCTAAATTTAATTTAAATTGAAAACTATGTATTTTATGTATAAATATTTTAATGTATAAATAATAAATAAATTCGATTTAGTTTGAGTTCAAGAATTTCGTATTTTGAGTTGATTTTAAGTAATTTAACCTATCTAACATTTTTGTATGGGCACCTTATCCTTTTTACACGGTTTTGTTTTGCACGGCAGTCTTTGGAACGTATCCCCCGTGCAAAAAGAGGATCGGGTGTGCTAAATAAGCCACGAGACAAGACGTGTGAACACGTTATCTTTAGTCAAGTTCATAAGTTGTCGTAGAATTTCTTCCTCCAATTCTTCTTATATAGTCATTATAAATGAAGTTATTAACTACTTATTTATTTTTTGAACATACATCATTTGAAAACACTTCGAATCAGGTTTATCACGCAGGTTCGAATCCAGCTGGGTGTCGTATTTTTACATATTTTTTCTTTTGGTTATATACCTACATCCCAGAAGTGTTTTTAAATTAGGTATGTTCGATAAATATAATGCCTATGAATTACCTATTCATTGAATAAAAAAAAAATATTTATTTATTTTTGTTTTGTTACGTTGTGCTCTTTTCATTTTGACAAGTTACTCTCTAATGTACTATCACCCTGGCAGCCGATGAGCGCGTATTCGTACGCATACAATCCACGAACCGAATCATTGTTTTGTTTTTACTGTACATATCTATCTTCTGGAGGATTCTTTTTGGAGTAAGCTACAAAAAGGGTTTCAAAGATAAAATCTTTCGATACAATACCAATACTTTTTCCAATCTTCTTTTAGTGCTGTCTTCCTTGAAGGTTGGCGGCATTAATATACTACTGGATGAATCATATGCTTTTTAAAATGACGCCCGATTTTCAACGACTCGGCCAGTGTTAAAACTTACTGTTTTTAATATCAGCGGACTCGATATAAGCTCACTTAATATTTGTCTCGAAAATGACCTGGCAATAATTATGAGTAAGCCCGATCTAGCTTGCATCTTACTCTAACTAATAGTCAGCGCATGACGACTTGCTCTGTCCGCTCAGACATGAATTTTTGGTAGCTTGCAAGCTTTGGGTTGCAGATGCAGACACCCTTAGGGTCACTATTCCAAGAACGCAAATTTAGTTTTACGACCAGGGCAATACGGGTGAAATTCGGGAATCCATGTTAACGGTCTTAACGCATTATACCTACAAGGAAATATTATAAGACGATATTCGTAATATCTTCTTTTGTGGTACATTTTTAAAATGACACTTGTATGGGAACTCCTCATCTAGTAGTATATCAATGGTTGGCGGGCAATTTTGGGCCAGTCGCTTCAGATCGCCAACGCCTTGGATGCTGAAAGAGGCTGTATAGTCAAGAGAATCTACTTCTACCTACGTTGCTACTGCTCTTTACCTTCCCCTGCATTATGAGTTAGAGTAAATCATATTTCTAATTCATTACCTACGAAAAATATAACCGAATTGTGTAGATTTTCTACTCTTGATACCTAGTAGCTATAAGTCCTTTTATGCTATGAATAGTAACGAAGGGTGAAGGTAGAGCGTGGAGATCCGATATAACCAATGCACACTACTTGACTACTTAAACTTACATATTTGTTATCATTGAAGTAAGAATACAAATTGCGGATGGTGTTGAGTTAGTTTTTTTTTTAATTTAATTAAAAATTTAACTAAAGCAAAACCATTTAAGGATAGGGAATTTCACCATAGGGCATCATTAGAAAAGGGGAAATGGAGTAAGTCAATTCTACCATCACCACGAGAGGTGCCCTGGTTTGTAGAGTCTTCTTTGACGAGGAATGAGCTTAAGTTAATACTGAGGCTAAGAACAGGGCACACCATGGGCAAAAGATTTGATGTCCTCATGGGAAGAAGCGAATCGCAGCTCTGCGATGAATGTCATGTTTTAGAGGACATTGTACATATAGCACTGCAATGCCCCAAATATGAAATTCACAGAGTACAGCTGCGAATTGCAGATATCTATGAGAATGTCGACGAATTGAAGGGTGTCCTGGCGGTGGGTAAGACGGAAGAGCTAGGCAAAATTGTAAAGTTATTTAACAGAATAGGAGTGAGGACCTGATCGACGGATCCCCTTCTAGAAGAGAAGAGGCGATATGACAGCGAGTCGCAGTCAAAGCCTCGGTAAAATCACAAAAAAAAAAAAGGATAGGGAAAGATAGTTGATAGATAAAAAATGTTCAGAATTCAGGGGCATTTGACGAGGAAGAAGAAATGGGTTTTGTTTTAGATAAATTTTTAATTAAATTTAAAAAACTAACCCAACACCATCCGCAATTTGTATTCATAGTTCAATAAAAACAAATAAAAGTATGTCTAACAAAGTCTAGTGTGCACTATTTATATCAGATCTATAATTTAACCATCTCTTGAATAACGCACCACTTTCTTGGTATATCCAGTGACGAAATCTCTTTAATTTGAATCGAATATATTCCAATAGAAATTGTCATTTTCAGAAATATATTATTTTCTAAATTGTGTTTTCTATCTGACATCACTCATACTTTTTCATAGGTACCTTTACATCAACCTGTCACAAATTAATTCTTACGTAATTTACTACTTTCTATATTGCCGCCCTGGAACCAGACTGTAGTACCGTCAAACGGGGTTATTCCGCCTAGTTTTCTACGGCGTATTGTTAATTTGTATTTTCGGTTTTTTTGTACTACGCATCTATTGTTATGTGGTTTTTATGGTTATATATACTCAAATGCAATTATTAAAAATAGTTAATATTATTTATCTACATTCTAATACATTGATTTTAAGGATAAAAAAGGAGGCGTAATTACATTGTCTCGGGGTTATTCCGCCTACTTAAAAAATCCATCTAAGTCATAATCACTGTTACGAGGGAACAGCAATTTAGTAGAATAATACTCATAACACGTGCTGCAAACATGTTAAATACCATAACGTCCATAACCCATCTACATTCTTCTTTTTTGAGTGTTTTTGCATCATCAACATTTTCTGGGCGGAATCACCCTTGTTTCACTGACATGTGCATAAATTTTGTAGATTGAACTGAGGGTTGTGCAAAATATATAATTAATTATTTTTTGTACATAAACTATCTTCATAATATTATGATATGTTCTAACAAATGAACGTGTATATTAATAAGGTAGGAATATAATGTATGAAACTATTGTTTTTTTTATGCTAATTTTTGTTTTTTTGAAATAAATATAACAAAAAGTATCTTTGTAACTGAATACAAAAACTGATTTAATGAAGCCTCTTACATCTAATGACAAAATAGATACCAATACAATTATTATACATTATATGTATTTTTATATTTTAGTACTTTTTACATAATTTTATAAGACGCCAATATCAATTTCATCGTGCTTCTAACAAATTGGTTTATTAACGAACAAATAATAATAATCGTGTTGTAATATCTATTTTGGCGTACCACTAATAAATAATAGACAATAGAAAATAATACTATTAAAAAGTGTTTTGGACGCAATGACATTAATATGGACGAAGCATTTGGAAAATAAAATGACACTCACTTTGTGTTGGGTCTGCCGGATGGCGAAATTCATATTTTAATATCGATATCCTACACGCAAATGAACATTCTGCTTGCAAGCGGTCTGGCGACACCGCTGGGTCTGCCCATACAAAATTTCTGACTTGTCAGGTTTCGACTCCGCCGTTGTTATTGTGTTACAAAATGCCAATGTGCCTAGTTAAAAATTGTAAAAAAAAATCTACTAAACACTCCAAGAAAGATGGGATATCAGTTTTCATGTGTTAGTATTATTTATTATTGATAAAATGCCATTTTAAGATATTGATGAATGTTTATTCGATGCAATTGATTGCAAATGACAGAAACCATTGTACAGACGCCTGTGACGTGCTGGGCTCACTTGCGTCTAATCTCCGAGAAGTCGTAAGTAACCGATAATCTGTTTCTAACGAAATGACACTAATACGCCATTACAATAAAGGTTATATTACTAAAAATTCGCTAAACTTGTATCGCATAATGGAAATGGATACGTCATATTTTATGGTCACGTGACGTCTACCTATACATCTGTGAATGACTTTCATGCACAATTTCTCGTGCGCGCCGATATGAAGTAAGTTGTCCATTTAATATGTCATTGTTTGGACGACCCCACCCCAGGCGGAATAACCCCAAAACTTTATGACGCTCTTCGGTACAAGTCCGCCTGGCGTATTTTAAGTCTTTAAAGTTAAATTTATTTAAATATAGTTATGCATTCTAATTGCTAACATATAATGGAATTGAGAGTAAAATATCAATATCGTACCTTTTGTATTTCTAGTAGATAAATGATGATTTTTCGACAGTTGACGGAATTGCATATGCACACACCATTTACAAAAGTCAAGTTTTATATTAACTAACGTAAAGTTATAGATGTTTAAAATGTACAATATAACTAGCTGACAATTGATAATAAGGTTATAAAGAAATATTTTGTCTACCCTAGTGTAAAAATAAGTAGTGGCCATACAAACAAATAATTTTTTTTCTAGGCAGAATTATACTTGGAAGGTGGAATAACTCCATTTGACGGTATCTCGAAAAATGCAGTAGGTACTTATTGAGTTACATAACTATACTAATTTTATCAGTTTTCGATCCTCTCTATCCAACAGTAAAACTGTTGTATCTGGATTCAATATTTTTCCGGAGATATTCGCAAAAATACAGTCTTACTTTTGATGAAATTATGCGTATACTTACACTGGAGCTAGACTGTAGTAAAATATTTACTACAGTTCAGCTCTGGCTCGAAACGTAGTCTATTACCTTACCATAATAGATAACAGTCCAGTGTTGCCAACCGTACTATAATTATAGTATTTATACTATAATTTTGGTCCGCGTACTATGTACCTACGATATAAAACAGGTATAGTACGCCCAAAATACATGGATTTACTTGCAGCAATAGTGTGTATTTTAAACTATCGCGATAATAACTGTTTACACGTAAAAGTCTCGCCAATCTCATTCCTTGAATAAGCAAGACGCGATGTTGTCATTTTATAGTACTATGTAGTATTTGACAGATAGCGAAAATCGGTTAACCTCAAAATGAGTCTCTGCGTGGGTGTAGTTAGTTTTTTTACCGACAGGTTCGTCACTATCGTTCTATTGCGCAGGCGCAGATAACGAACAAATCCAACTGTCTCGTAAAAATTCAGAAGCTTGATTCATGCCTGCAATCTTGCAAATTGCATAATGATACATATTTACACGTGAATTTTCTCGTTATGGCCGCGATTATACGTACTGTTAGCAGTATATCCATGTATGTGTAAACGGGGTGTAAAGCACAGTGCCGCAATGGAAATGTCGGATGAATTATTAAAAAAACTTGTATAGGTAGATACTTACTCGAAAAAAGTGAAATAAGAGCTACTATCAGGTAACCTATCAATAATGACAGATGTTGATTGGGTGATGGTTTTGCGGACAGTAAATCGGCTGCATAATACTGACACCCCGGAAGTCCGGGTAGGGAGGGGAGTCGGGGCCACACAGCCTGATCCGACCTCCGCGCTCAACTCTCCGGTCGGCCTAACGTTAATGACGCCCTCGTAGCGTACCGTCGGTCGAACGTGTGAGTCACACGACCAGCTTCCACCCTTCGACTAGCTCAGTGATTTAAATGGTTCAGGGCGGCCAATAGAAGCTGGTTTTTTTTGGAGCACGCTCAGTGTAAGGTTAGGTTAGGTTAGGTAAAGATGCAGGAATGACAGTTGATGATGGTGGACATTCAAAAGGAAACACACGTTGTTCGTAGCACAAATCGTTGCCGAAAGTTTTATTATTAACAGTTTGGGTTCACAGAAAGTTACATACACAACACAATATCAATACGCATTAATAATTTCACAACAGCCCTAAATTTATTATTGATGAGCGCCGTGGACTGCGGCAATTAAAAAATTAAGGATCTAATCCTTCCATTTACGTAACACGTGAACTCTAACCGGATAGCTTCCTGTCGATACAGAAATCGTTTTCAAAGAAAGTAGGTAAAAACAGGACAAATTATATTTTTTCACAAAGTCGACTCGAAGCGCCAGCCTGAACACCTACCGCGTGCCACGGCCAGGTCTCCTTTTTTGGCTTTATCGCTGTCCCTTTCAATCTACCCCTGAACGTCCACCCCTCTCTATCATTCTTGCCCACAGCAGAATGCTTGGCCTTTGCCTGGGTTTTACCGTAAGGGTCGTCCAGGTCACCTTTTTTTGCTAGGTAGTTGAAAGTTACAGCGATTTCGAAGAATTGAGCCCAAAAGAAACAACATTTATAGTTAATTAATAAAGAGCATTTTATTCATCGAGCGGCGATAGAGGGATATTTGGCTTGGCGGATTATAGGAAACATGAATGTGGCATCCATATCTTCGCTCGTACTTTACCCTAAAGGGGTCCTCCATTCACGCAGAAACGTGGAGGTATCAATACAATACGATGATGATACTCAGAGTAGTTGTAATGGCTGTGATAATCATCCAGCAATCAAGTATGCAAGTAATACCCTGAAAATTAAAACAAGAATGAAGTAAACATTTGATCTTTCAATACTAACAGTTTACTTTCATACACGTATGGAATTGTACAACATGCGTACGGAGCATAGATCAATTGAAAACGAGGCAACTTTTAATATGCCATTTCAATCAACTGATAGTCTTAATAATTATGTTTTGTTTGTAAATATCGTTTGTTAGTAAGTATCGCGGGGTTGCTGCCAAAAGTTGATAATTTAGGTATTTAGAGTTTACAACGGATTATGTGTCTGTATATAAATAGGTATGTATGCTAGAAAAAATCCGATATAATATAGAACATGCACATAAAGCACAAATAAATTAGCATTATGTCTGATTTTACAGGACATGTCAAACTGCAAATTGCAATTACATACTCTATAAAATGAAAATGTACTATTTCGTTTTTGATTCAATTTGAACTATTTCAGTGAGAAATTATTTTTTTTCTCCGTGGATTGTGATGTAATCAACGTTGCGAGACACGCCTGGCAAAGAGGCATGGGGATTTTTTTTTCATTTGATCGAAAACATTATGGTAAAATTCAAAAATATTACAAAAAAACTACGCTTGATCGAACTCCAAAACATTACAATTATTATTGGTTGTCCCGGCATGAAATTAACGATAAGTACATATAAATCTAAGGTTTAAAAAAATTTAGTACAAAAATAATTATTTCCAGAGATCCAAAATAATAGTAATAAGTTCGCGGAATGGGACAGAAAGAAAAGAATAAATATAATACGTTTTCAATATATTAATCTTCTCGGACATGAATGCACTTCTTAAATCTATCAATTAGTTTTTCTAATCCTTCATAAAAAATAATTTTCTGATTTGCCTTCAAAATGCTCGTTGACGGCTACCTGTAGAGACTCATCGTCATCAAAATGTTTTCCACATAAGTTTTTCTTCAAATTTGTATACAAACAGGTAATAATCAATTTCTGGAAGCCGCATATCTAACTCAAAATTTTTCAAGAAAACCGTTTTAGAGGGATTTGAAACTAGATGCTTCAATTATCAATATTACAGCGATTGTAGTAAGAGCTTCGCTCTACATTCAACGTGTGTCGTTGAAGATCTGCGGCCTGTCAGATACTGCCATAGTAATATCGTGAGGCATAGAAAAGATTAAAGTCGACGATCGTTAAATCTGGTTGGATCTGTGTGTCTGCTAGTGTAATTAGGCCTTAAGTCTCATCAAAAATGTAAAATCATGGTGTCACTGTATGATATTATTGATTTTTTTTCCTCTAAGTAACTTATTTTACAGCTTATTAAATATTTAACCAGGACAGCTAAAACTAAAAAAAGCAGAGATATTTTTTACATACCTTATGGATACCATACCCACGATGGCCGAGTGGCTTAAATGCCGGCCTATAGAGTCGAGGGTCCCAGGTTCAAATCCTGGGTCTGGCTAGTACACATATTGTTTTTCAATTTGTGTATGAGTCAGAGTATGGACCTAATAGGTTGAGCAAGTGGCTGACATCCATTTTCTCGTAAAAACAAAAATCTGTCAATACAAACCTCCACTCTGTGGAGGCCCATATGATCCTATTAGGATCGGACATGGTCGAAAGAAGAATGGATACCATACATCAAAACCAATGTTAGTAACATTGCGGCAAAGCATACAGTTAAATATGGCACAAAATAATCAATTTTGTCATCCGCGCTTGCACTACCCATGCCTAATTACAGCAGAATGAAACTCAATATGAAAGCGATCTGCAATACAAATAAAGAAATAAGATCGATCGGTGCAGTTAGAAGCAATTAATAAAAAATTTCTGGGATCGAAGAATTTATACTATCTACATAATATATTTAAGGTGTCGCCTGTACATGTGCATAGATTTACTGGCAACAATAGCATATAGATTTAACTATCGCAACACTATCTGTTTACACACAAAATTGCCAACTGTCTCACCAATCTCATTCTTCAAGTGAACGCATTTATTGTCGATGTGTGATGCTATTTGACAGGTTGTAAAATCGGTAAACATGAAAATACTCTGCACGGTGTAGTTCGTAATGTCATGCAAGTTGCAACTGTTTTGTGAAAATTCAGACGCCGCTAAACTTTTTTGATCCATGCATGCAGTCTTGCAACTTGCAAGATGATAATACGTGTTTGTTGATAACTACCACCAGTAAATCCATGCACATCTAAACGGGCAATTATACTAGAAACACATTAGCGTCACGTTACATGAGCGCACTAACAATGAGAACATTCAATAATAACGGATAAGTTACAAAAACACAAAATTGCCTGTCATTTGTAGCCCCATTCCAAACCATTAAAATCAAAGAAGCATGAGAGCATGTGACTCGAATTGTGTAAATATTCAGAAAATTAAATACATTCAATCTCGAGTCAGGTTGGTGGTGTGGCATGATACACATGAGGTGACCATAATGCAGTGGCGAAGGGTGGAGGTAGGCTATTAAGATCCGCCATAAATAGTCCACACTAAACTTTGTTAGTCATACGTAGGGATTGTAATACCGGTATTTCAAAACCGGTATTCCAGTATTTATCAATACCGGTTTTAAAACTCCAAAATACCGAATTTTACGGTATTAAGAAAACACATTCGTTTACGTTTTTAACGATGAGTTTAATGTTATTTCTTCATTAGTTCATACTGTATTTCCTATTCAATTAAGTGTATAAGTTATGTGCTGATAAAATGCAAAATATTGACTGAATCCAACATAGGTGAAATAACAATAAAACACAATACATTAAAAATATACTCATTCATAAAATTGTCCTGATAAATTAACCTACTGATATTATTTCAAAATAAAAAACATCAGTGACAAATGTTCAATTATTTTATAACAGGGGTGGCCACACTTTTATATTCTAGGATCGACTAGTTGATAAAATTATTTATGGCGATCGACTGATGTCACTTGTATTGTATCATGCGAGAACAATAAAAACCCAATTTTTATAATTCAAATAATGTATTTATGTATTTTGAAAATAGATATTTTAAACGTATAAAAAATACGATATGAAAAAATCGAATTAAAGACAATATATTTATTATGTATTTCACTTCTAAAAAAAATTGAGTAAGTACATATATTAACTTTACTGTAATTTCGACATAGTTACACAATTTACCTGTATATCGAATATTACGTGATATTATGAAGTTACCGCTAGACGTAAGCACGCAGTCAAATTATTATTTGTCAACCGTGAGCGATGCTTCGTTTTGATTGCATTCATTGAAGAGAAAGCCGATTCGCACAGATATGTAGAACCAAAAAAGTAAGTTAAATATGCTCCAACTTTACAAAGATGTGGATATTTGTTTTCAAAAATTAGGCTCCAAAAATTATCAAGACTTAGTGACGAAGCCCACCAGAAGCGGCGTTCGTGGCGCTCACTACAAAGTAGGCCCCCTCCCACCCGCGCATTGCCCTTGACCTATGTAATAAGGGGCACGAGAAGCACAAAATAATTATTATTATCAGCGTCTCTCATAACAAAGCAATAAAAATATTATTTTATTTCTCGGCGGTTTGTAATTCATATTCACGATGACATAATTCTACCAGCAAAATATCGCACACCCAGCAACTAAACAATGAGTTCACTATTATTAAATAATGCCGAGGCTATTCTCTATATCTATCGACGACGCGTCCAGAAGCGGATAAAATAAACAGCGCGCGACACTTTTATGGGCTTCGGCATATTTGACAACGTAGTATTTTCGTTAATTCGTCCCGCTGGGAAGCGAAACAACGCGTGAATCATGGGGCGGGTGGGCACAGTGCTTCGTCAAAACCAGTGTGCTCTGCCATATTTGATTACGTTGTATTTTCGATGATTCACATTCAGTATGCGTGAGCCCGTTCACCTGGTTCAATGTGCCCGGCGCCTTAAAGCTCTGTTTTTTCAGGACCACGTCACATTTTAGTGTCAATATTTTTCTCCTTCAAGTGTGACAAAGTGTGTAGAATCGATATCTAATAGAACACTAATTTTTATGGCTATTTCTTCCGCGTGTACACTATAAACGGAAGGAACGACATAAATGTAGCAACATCTTTTATTGACCAAAAATACCTTTGCGATCGACGCACTGGCCGTCCCTGTTTTATAATAACATTATTGATGATTGTACAAGTTTTGAATTGAAGAAGCTTTTCCTGCAGCCGCGGTTATTTACACTTATTGAACTAGCCTTTTTGAGGGCTTTGAAATTATCATTATATTCAAATTATTTGTAAAAATCACCAAATTCTACAATATTGTGATTAATACCTACATATTTTAAAATGTCACCATAATAAATGAACCTTTATGATGAATTTTCAAGTGTTATGTTTGCAGGAACCTTACACAGAGTTATGGACATTCAATAATAAAATATCTCATTTTTGACTATAACGAGTTTTACAAAGATTATGTTTTAAAGAGATTTTAATGGCTATATTTACTGATAAGTACGTACTTATGTTTTAACGAATACCGGTATTCAATAAGAAATACCGAAAAACCGGTAGTGATATTTTCATTCGGTATTGCAATCTCTAGTCATATGCATTTGTTTTCTTTGAACTAAGACTACAATTTACAGATGCTGTTGGTTACTTTTTAAAAATCAATTAAACCCTGTGAACCAAACCACAATCAATAATAGTAAAAAAATAGTTGTATGTCTATAAAATATCTTAAAAAATTATGGCATTAAATCATACATAATTTTGGATATTTTATAGATAGAATAATTTTTTATCTATTATAGTATGGTTAAAAGCCGCGTTGACACGGTCCAAGTACACTTGGACCGAGCGCCATCCAAGCGCACTCGTACGGGACATCTTCATATAAATTACTACTATCCAAGCTACTTGGACCGCGTCCTACTCATCCAAGCTAGCTTGGATCGTGTCAACGCGGCTTTAGGCAGGGCTTTATAGATAGAATATTTTTTTTATCTATTATAGTATGGTTTAGGCAGAGCTTAATGAATTTAAAAAATTAACCAACAACATGACACATTGTGTAATATTATGTATTTCTAAATCAACTAAAACAAATAAGTATGGATGAAAAAGTTTGCACAATTTATGGCGGATAGGCGATTATTTAAAGCCTACTTTCTTAATAAACTTAATTTAATTTTCCAACGTCATCTGTCGTATATGTAACAAAGTAGGAATGTATTATAAATAAAAAATAAAGGTTACAGCACGTCAGTTAATAGTTTAAAACAATATGCCACAGCGCGACATGTCTTTAACAAATTTATCTTATTATTTGCCCGGAAAAATGATGTGTTTTCCGCATGGACTTGACATCACGTGACCTCAAGATGTCTGGAGCATTGCATACAAAACAATAGGCTCTAATGCATAAGCCTAAATCTTTGCGTATAATAAATTATTAAATTAATTAATAATCGCTCAATTTTATGTCATCGATGAGTTATTGAAATTTTATCAAATTAGTGTGTCATTATCATTAGTGTGTACTTATTCATCAGTAGTAATATCGTATTATTTCCTGTTTACCTGACAAGCGTGTTCTATTTCTAAGATCTCTACATCCTACCTCGTTCCAAAACTCACCCTTCGCCACTGGTAGATACCTACCATAAAAAAAACAAAAATTTGTTGTATAATTAATTACTACAGCCTTCTTCCAAGGAGTAGAGTACCTAGAGGTTGTAATAAAACTTCATAGAAAACTTACCATATACACCCATGCGATTACCAGTGATCCTGTCCTCATTGCCGCATAGACAACAGCACTTTTGAAAGCGTGGAAAACCCATCGTAATGAGTATAATATCGTCTCTGTTCTGGCAGAACACACTAACTGGAGAATACTAGTTTTGAGTAATTTGACTTTGAAGCTTTTAAAATGTTTGAAATGGTCTATCATGTGAGTTTATTAAGTAATCGTAAAAAGAATGACTTTAAAATAAAGACTGTTTATTTATTAAGAAGGTTTCCAGACGGTAAAGTTTGAAATAAGGAAGGAAGAAAGAAGAAGTTCTGCCAGAACAGTGACGATATAATTTTAGAGATTATAAAATCAGGCCTGAAATAAAGAAATTATTGTTGACTAAAGAAATCATTAAACTAGAGAGCGTACATTTTAACTGGTTCTTCACGCGGAAGCATTTAATTACTATTTAAATATAATACTACCACATTTAAATAACATGCTAATTATATCTAATGCCCCCCTAATGAGGACACAACAGGTGTGCCGTCCGCGTTGAAAGGATTAAGCGCTCTATATGAACCAAGCGCAAGATCAGCATGCCACTAATTCGAAAATAGTTTCATTTTCGCACTTGACTAAGCTTAAGCTCGGATTACTTGCTTTTCTCTCCACCACCCGCCACACACATTATGCAGGTGTATGCTGTGGCGTAACAAACATTAGGCACCCTTTAGTAACCCAGGTGCAACTTCCCAAGACCTTGGTTGGTGTACACTAGTGTTCTAGTGTGAGTGATTCCAATTTTGATATAATATATTACAGTCAACAACGGTCGTATGAGAAAAGACCTTCTCACTCGCTGTAAAGTGCCGCAAACTTTTTGAAAGCTGAGAAATATCATGTCGGAATGACCGACTAGTCCAACGTAGGGTCGAACTGACTTGAGAAGGTCTTCCCTTTCAACTGACTTGTGGGGACACACCCAAGGATGTGATCGGCATCCTGCAATTCACTACAAAGCAAGTCGGAGATTCTATTAGGACATGCCGCAAGGCCCCAATTATCACTAGTGTGCCAGGAGACCAGGTGGTAAGCAGCGGCGGCTCCTCTAACACCATGCATGTGCGCTGCACTGCTTTTTCCTAAACATCATTTAATGTGTAACAATGCTATTCATAAGTCATCACTCGTTTATCGCAATTTAATCCATGTAAATTTATACCAAAAGCATGTACTCACTGAATAGTCATCGAAATCGTGCGCTCGTGGTTTGCCATTCATATTGCATTGTGTAATAACAGTTCAATCCGATACGTGAAAGTCATAAACATGTCATAAAAACACAAGATTTAATTGCTTTTTGGGACGCCGACCAGTTCACAAAATTCGACACAGAAAAAAAACAGTAGGAATGCGCGGAAAAACGTAGTAACTGAGATTTAGCAGGATTGATAAAAATAGATTTTTTTTACTTAAATCTCATATAAATTCATTGGAAATAGGATGATATTGAATACAAATTGATTAAAATAAAGACTGTTTATTTATTAAGAAGGTTTCCAGGCGGTAAAGTTTGAAATAAGGAACATTTTGGTATAACTAACTCAATATGTCATTTTTTCGAATTAGTGTCTTCTTCCAGAACAGTGACGATATATAAGGAATTTCTTCATCGAATATACTCTTAAAATTCAGTCATCTTTTGAGCGACCAAGACTTTTCAACCCCTCTCGATCTTCTGCTTCTCTGAGGGCAGAGTGAAGGCTGTCCCCAGTCAGCTCCTTGGTCGCTCCAGCAAGCTGACACTCTTCTTCTGCTTCGCCTTCCATAGAGGCTACCCAAAAACACCAGTCTCTCCAGGTTATCCGATTCATGTCGAACAATATGTTCAAAAAAATGTTTCAAACATGTTTTAGAGAGCCATTCCTTTATCTGCAGTCTCTAGATGATTGACTGATTTATCCTGTACTCTGTCCTAGAACAAAGCATTCGGCGCCAACACCACATTTCGAAAGCATCAATTGCATTCAGCTCCCGTGAATATACATTACATTAAAATTAATAAACGATATATTTTTATTTGTTTTGAATATGGTGTAAACATTATTACAGTAAAATATTATTGACTTATCAATATGAAAACATCCATTAGTTTTTTAAAAGGCATTTATGTATATAATATATCGTCGGTTTTTTGTAAAAAGGGCGAATTAACCAAAATGCTATTTTACAGGAGGATTTTTAACTTTTGACATTTATTGGTTTATTACCTGTGGATGATTATAAATATCTAAGAAGTTTATAATAAAGCTTAGAAATAATACTGTCATTATAATAGGCATTATTATATTATAATATTTTAAAAGGCCTAATATGTCACATTCGCTTTTTATTCGTAATTTTAATTAATTTAATTTTAGTCGATTATCGTTTTTAAGTACTTTCCAGTGGAGATACAAATTCGCCGTTTTTACACAACATAGCTAGTGGGGTACATATTGTATTTTCATTAAAATCTCGATTTCGCCAAAATGGTTGATTCGCCCTTTTTACAAAACACCGACGATATCATAAAACTATCGACAGTTGCATTTTGGTTCTAATATTAACTAAGTGAAAGTAGAACATGGCACTATTTCAGTCTCTATCCCAACATCCAGCTTCTCCTGCGTCATATAATTGCCAATCGCGTTGAAGTGATTGACGAAACCGCTAACTGCATAATTGAGTCATGTGTCTTACTTCATCATGATTGTGCGTCAATACGCAATATAAAAAAATATATGTAATAAGTATGCGATATAATAAAGTCAATGTTGTAAAATACAGTGATCACACTTTTTCTATGATAATTGTACGCTGCATAAACTTCCCTTCCTTGGTTCGGTTAGCTCTCGCCTATAGCTGTATATGACGACAATGCTTAACGCAACATAAACTGGAAATAAAAACAAAAAATGTTTAAAGAACTTCGAATTAGAACTAAATGCATTGTTTCCATTTTAATATATTATGTACGAAATTTCAAGACTTAAAAATCTTTACTTTAAAATCTATCTTTTTTTGCAATGGTGTACATATCTATGTATGTCAATTTTCAGTTGCAGTTTCAATGCATAGTTAGTTTTTGTCAGGCCAATAAGTAAAACGCATTCTGAATAACTTGCATCCAATATTGAGTTAAAAATAAAATCATAGTGCCTGTACACGTGCATGAATTTACTTGCAGTAATAGTGTGTATTTTAAACTATTGCGATAATAAATATAAAAGAACTGACTGTCTCTCCAATCTCATTCTTTAAAAATAAGCGAGACGCGATGTTGTCATTTTATAGTACTATTTGACAGGTAGCAAAAATCGGTTAACCTCAAAATGAGTCTCTCTGCAAGGTGTAGTTAATTTTGGTACTGTTCGGTTATACGGAATACAGCGGAAAACACATTTTGAAAATAGCCGATAAACTGGATTATTTGTTAGTTTGGGTTAGTTTAGGTTAGGTTAACCTAACAAATAATCCAGTTTATCGGCTTTTTTCAAAATGCGTTTTCCGCTGTATTCCGTATAACCGAACAGTACCTTAATTTTTTTTACCCGCAGGTTCGCCACTATCGTTCTACTGCGCAGGCACAGATACCGAACAAATCCAACTGTCGTGTGAAAATTCAGAAGCTTTCGAACTTTTTTGATTCATGCATACAATCTTGCAACTTACATGATAATACATGTTTACATGTGCATTTTCTCGTTATGGCCACGATAATACGTACTGTCAGCAGTAAATCCATGCACGTGTAAACGGGTATAAAGCACAGTGCCGTAATGGAAATGTTGGATGAATTATTAAAAAAACTTGTACTTGACTGATACTTACTCGACCACAGTGAGATAAGAACTACCATCAGGTAACCTATAAATAATGACAGATATTGACTGTCTGATGGTTTTGTGGACAGTAAATCGGCTGCATAATACAATACGATAATGATACCCAGAGTAGTTGCAATGGCTATGATAATCATCCAGCAATCAAGTAAGCAAGTTTTACCCTGAAAATTAAAACAAGAATGAATTAAACATTTGAATACTATCAGTACTCTCATAAACGTATGGAATTATACAACATGCGTACGGAGCATAGATCAATTGAAAACGAGGCAACTTTTAATATGCCATTTCAATCGACTGATAGTCTTAATATGTTTTGTTCGTAAATATCGTGGGGTGCCGCCAAAAGTTGATAATTTAGGTATTTAGAGTTTACAACGGATTATGACGTGTCTGTATATAAATATATTATATGCTAGAAAAAATCCGATATAATATAGAACATGCACATAAAGCACAAAGAAATTAGCATTATGTCTGATTTTACAGGACATGTCAAAATTGCAATTACTCCATAAAATGATTTAGACACTTACTTTCCAATTCTTAGACCAACTTTCTGCAGTAACCCCACGAATTTACTATTTCGTTTTTTGATTCAACTTGAACTTATTTCACTGAGAAATTATTTTTTTTCTCCGTGGATTGTGATGTAATCAAAGTTGCGAGACACGCCTGGCAAAGCAGAATGGGGAATTTTTTTTCATTTGATTGAAAACATTCTGATGAAATTAAAAATATTACTAAAAAAACTACGGTTGCTCGAACTCCAAAACATTACAATTATTATTGGTTGTCCTGGCATGAAATTAACGATATATATAAAACTAAGGTTTAAATTTAGTACAAAAAAAATTATTTCAGTGAAAATAATAATTGCCTAAATTCTTACGTTTGTACGAGGGGAGTTCCATAAGTTCGCGGAATGGGACAGAAAGAAAAGAATAAATATAATACGTTTTATATTTTTCAATATATTAATTTTCTCGGACATGAATGCACTTCTTAGATCTATCAATTAATTTTTCTAATCCTTCATAAAAGTAATTTTCTGATTTGCCTTCAAAATGCTTGTTGACGGCTACCTGTAGAGACTCATCATCATCAAAATGTTTTCCACATAAGTTTTTCTTCAAATTTGGAAACAGGTACCTAATAATCAATTCCTGGAAGCCGCATATCTAACTCAAAATTTTTCAAGAACCGTTTTAAAGAGATTTGAAACTAGATGCTTCAATTATCGATATTACAGCGATTGTAGTAAGAGCTTCGCTCTACATTCAACGTGTGTCGTTGAAGATCTGCGGCCTGTCAGATACTGCCATAGTAATATCGTGAGGCATAGTAAGCCGGCTCGCACATCACAACTCGCCTTGTGTGCCTGACAGCCATAAATCAAAACTTCCGAGACCGCCGGCGAATGTTGCATGTTACAACCTCGCACATCTGCCTAGCGACATCGACATTCACGCGTAATCTCCCGAAACGTCAAAATATACTCTAGCTAGACGACGCCATTGCGCAAATATGTCATCAGACGCGGAAACAGCGATTATTATGTATTGGTACCGGAGACATTTAAGGAGAAGTTTTTCGTCTGCCGTTTTTATTGTGTTGATTGTATGAACAAACGTCAAATGCGGTGCCAGTGATGAGCGAGCAATGACAGTGTAGACAGAGACAGAGATGGCCGATTTTGCGGCTGTGCGCATGCGCGGAGTCGACATTTTTCGATATCGACATGCAGGCTCTAGCAAACGCGATTTGTCGCATGCAGGAGCGTCGCAGTTGCATCGGCCAATCTACGAAGCTCCATTTGATAACGTTTGTTTCTTGGTTTACGATGACGTCACATCGACGAATTCGTCGTAAGACGCAAGCGGCGAGTTCTGATGTGCGAGCCCTCTATAGATTAAAGTCGACAATCGTTGAATCTGGTTGGATCTGTGTGTCTGCTAGTGTAATTAGGCTTTAAGTCTCATCAATAATGTAAAATCAGGGTGTCACTCTATGATATTATTGATTTTTTTCCCTCTAAGTAACTTATTTGTGGAGCTTCTACAGCTTATTAAATATTTAACCAGGACAGCTTAAACTAAAAAAAGCACAGATATTTTTTTACATACCTTATAGATACCAAGCAGCAGAACCAATGACAGTAACATTGCGGCAACACATACAATTGAATGTGGCACATAATAATCAATAGTGTCATCCCCGATTGCATTTCCCATGCCTATTGCCAGCCCAATGAAAACCAATATGAAAGCGATCTGCAATAAAAATGAAGAAACAATATTATCGATTGGTGTAGTTAGAAGCAATTAATAAAAAAAATTGGTGTGTGTACTTATGTACGCGCGTTAGAAGTTATACTTCTTTGGCGTAACAAAACAAAAACAAGACTTGTGATAAGCTAGATTCTTCGACTAGCTCTTAATTATCTTGTTAAATTACACACTCAAGAAAAAGTACCGCTTATTGGAACGCAGTTGGTTTATTTCTATACACTTGCCAAAACTAACAACTGCCACTATGACATTTAATAGTTTACAAATTGCAAATTGCAAATGGCCGACAATAATAAATTCGCTGCCTAGGCAACGGAACAATTCTAAGCTATAATATTATACTGTACAATCGTCACGATTGCAGTATCATACTGTGGCGTAAAGGTAGTGCGTTCGGCTGATAACCGAACAATCGGTGGTTCGAATCCAATCGAGTGCGTTTTTTTTCGTGTGAAAAAATAAATTATGTGTTACATGTCACACGCCATAAATACACTCTGATTTGATTTCCCAAGCGCGCCAAAATTAAGTATAACTTCAAAAATTCAGGGATCGAAGAATTTATACTATCTACAGTGAAACTCCGATTCTACGGTTTTCAAGGGACCCTAGAAAAAAAAAAACGATAAATGCGGGATTCATTTTTATCCTGGATTTTTATCGACGTCTTGAATTATTTTCAGTTTCTCAGCTAGAGTTCTAGTTTTCTTCATGGGGGGCATTTTAGTTGCGACCTGAGCGCCAACCGCGACGCGACTGAAAGGTCTGTATATATCATAAACAATTCTACGAAAGCGAAATAAAAAATATTCCGCAAAAACGTTCAATCGGGATAATATTTGTGACGGGACCATAATATTTAGAGTATTTAGACGATAGATCGAGGAAAACGATAAATCGGGGAATGGTTAATGCGGGATTATTTAACACTGTTCTAATGGGTGTTTGGCGGGACTTTCAAAAATGAGCGATCCGTGCGGGAAAATGATTTTGTGAGAACGGTAGATCGGGGTTTCACTGTATATGTAAGGAGTCTTATCGACTGTACACGTGCATAGATTTACTGGCAACAATAGCGTATAAATTTAACTATCGCAACACTATCTATTTACACACAAAATTGCCAATTGTCTCGCCAATCTCATTCATCAAGTCAAAGCGTTTATTGTCAATGTGTGATGCTATTTGACAGGTTTGGACAGGTTGTAAAAATCGGTAAACGTGAAAATACTCTGCACGGTGTAGTTCGTAATGTCATGTGAAAATTCAGACACCGCTAAACTTTTTTGATCCATGCATGCAGTCTTGCAACTTGCAAGATAATACGTGTTTGCATTTACATTTTATTGAAAACGAAAACATATAAGTATGAATGAAAAAGTGTGCACAATTTATGGCGGATCTTAACAGCCTCCACCCTTCCCCACTACTGTTAGACTACAGATTACCCTAATCTAACCTAACCTAACAAACTACACCGGTTTTAATTCACTAAAAAAAACAAAAACCAAAAGAAGTAGATACCAGTGGCGAAGACTCCATACTAGGCGATTATTTAAAGCCTACCTTCTTAATAAACATAATTTAATTTTCCAACGTCACCTGTCGTATATGTAACAAAGTAGGAATGTTTTATAAGTAAAAAATAAAGGTTAGAACACATCAGTAAAAAGTTTAAAACAACTATAGCCTTCTTCCAAGGAGTAGAGTAGAGGTCGTAATAAAACTTCATAGAGAACTTACCATATTCACCCATGCGATCACCAGTGATCCTGTCCTCATGCCGCATAGACAACAGCACTTTTGAAAGCGTGGAAAACCCATCTTAATGATGATTATAATATAATTCTAGAGATTATAAAATCAGGCCTGAAATAATGAAATTATTGTTGACTAAAGATATCATTAAACCAGAGAGCATATTTTAACTTGTTCTCCACCGTAAGCATCTTTAATAACTTCATCACGTGAAGCATTTAATTACTATTTAAATATAATATCATACTACCACATTTAAATAACATGCTAATTATATCTAATGGTCCCCTAATGAGGACACAGCAGGTGTGCCGTTCGCGTTGAAAGGATTTAAGCTCGGATTACTTGCTTTTCCTTCCACCACCCGCCACGTCTCCACACCCGTTATGCAGGTGCATACTGTGGCATAATAAACGTTAGGCAACCTTTAATGTTGTGCTGAGTGTCCCAGGTGCAACTTCGCAAGACCTTGGTTGGCGTGCACTAGTGCTCTAGAGTGTGCGTGATTCCAATTCTGATATAATATATTACAGTCAACAACGGTTGGACGAGAAAAGACCTTCTCACTCGCTGTAAATTGCCGGAAACTTTTTGAAAGCTGAGAAATATCATGTTGCAATGACTGACTAGTCCAACTGAGGGTCAGACCGACCTGAGAAGGTCTTCCTGGTATCCTGCAATTCACTACAAAGCAAGTCGGACATTCTATTAGGACAAGTATAGTAGGATCGTAATTAATCACGATTCGTCAATAATGAATATAATGTTCACACGGCGTTTCATACCGGATCGTTCGTCAAAAAAAACCAATATAGTGTGAACTCATTCATAATATATACATAATTTTGAAAAACACTTCTGAGAAAATATATTATAACCAATAGAAAAAATCTTTTTTGAAAAAAGTAAGCCACCCCGGCAGGGAATCGAACTCTGCATCTCTTGGGTTTACGCCCCGTCCGCGCATTTATCCTTTATGCTACAAGGCGACGTACTAATTGCGTCAAATTTTAACTATTGGCCTTTTTAATACTGCTTATCAGCGCTCTTCGAAATCAAGCTACTTTGGCAATCGATTTTTGTTTATTAAATCAAAGTACAAAAAACTCGCTCGTAGGAGTTCTTAAGCCACTAAAAAAAACAAACGATTCGTTATAAATCACGATTCTGTAAAAAAGACGATACGTTACTGTGTGAACGGGCTGTTACTTGTGTTTCTATCAAAAGGGAGCGTACCTGTGACAGCACGAATATATGTAAAAAACGACGGAAAATGTGCCGCAGAGGTGGACACGAGATTTTACAACTTTCTTTTTAGACTAAACCAAACCTAACCTAATCTAACCTACCCCAACCTAATAATACCTTATATAATCTTAGTTTGTGATAATGGTGTACCAAAATGTATGAAAATTTCAAATTTTCTATTAACGATTATTGGATCGAAAAGCCGATGCGCCGACAGAAAAGGGTATTTATTATAATTGTCTACATGGAATAAACTTCACTGTTTTCGTAAAAAAAAAATTATAAAAGCTTGTGTCCACCTCTGCGGCACAATTACCAAAACGACCCCTAGCTTTTTAATTAGTAAATATATCTACTTAGTACATAGCCATATTATGATAGCACCAGAGTCAATAAAAACGTTACCTACATTATATGACCACCATTTTACACATAAATCAATATTACTTACTAATAATTAACTTTTTATGTTTATAAACGTATATAAAATTACCGAAATGAATCGACAATATAACAAAATGTTATGGTTGAAACCATCCGGATATAAAACAAATGACGCACGATAAAAATAAGAAATGAGTACGCCACAAACACTTGCTAACTTTACGTAAGTACAATAATATTCCCATAATATCTTATATTACCAACCTGATAAGCTAACTTCAATAAAACATAAAAATAGATGTAAAAATTGCAAACGCATATTCTAATCTATTTGTGCAAACGGTATTTACAATTTCAGATCTTGACAGTTAGATTTCGAGATTTGACACTGACAGTTGGGCGGGTTGGGCCATAGCCAAAGCCAATATTGCCATCTTTTAGTCACCGAATTAAATTCGGTGACTATTTTTAAAATATGGCATCATTGGCTATGGCCCAACCGGCTCTGGATAAAGTCCATAGATAAGGATAAAAATATAGTCACAGGCTCGCTTCCTTTTGATAGAAAGACAATTAGTAATATACCTAGAAAAATTTGAAATCTAACAGAAGGATCTAGGTATGTTTGATTTATATTTTTAAATAATCATTTTAAAAACGTTGCATAATGCATGTACCGTCGTGACCCCGAGCTTCGCCTGCAGTACCTCACATCGCCTATTTTAGTTAAACCTAAAAATTACCCTTCTTTCTTTGACAATGGCATTCCTACTATCTTTCCAAAGATATATTTTTTATAGTGGTAACATTTGTGCCCAAATTTGAATCTAACTTCATGTGGTGTGTCAGGAAAACACGTTTGTTTGTGATGCTGGAGTGTCGAGTTTCGAATTGTCTTACAAAAATTTGTCTGTAAAAAGAATCTGTTGAAGGTAAGTTATTATTTTTGTATTCTATAGGTTTAATAAAGTTTTATATTTATAAATTGAAAACATTTAGAACTCTATCTTTGATTATAAGCATTTAATTTGAATTAATAAGAGACTCGAGCCTTTTCCCGCCAAAGTGATCCCAGCTTCGCCTACGCGTAGGGTTGGCACCACCATGTGTACTTTTTATTATTTTACATTCCATGAATTATGTTTTTGAAATATCTCTATTAAAATAATATGTCTGCATAATCTTGTCAACAAATATGACTTATTAACTACATGAGTATATTTTTTGTTTCAGATAAAATATTCCGTGCGAAGAAAATGTCTAATAAAAAAGAAATTACACCACCAAACACGACGAGGAGATGATGAATATTGCATTAGAATTAATGCGAGATAAAAAGTTATCGTCGTATCAAGCGGAAAAACAGTTTGGCATTCCAAGAAGAACATTACTGGATAGGCTACCTACATGGTAAACATGTAAAACCAGTTGGTTCTCCAACCCGTCTTACTCAGGAAGAAGAAGACAAAATTGTGAAAGTTTTAATTGCTGCTGGGGATTACGGTTGTCCACTGACTCTGCTGGACTTAAGACTTGTGGTGCATCAATACCTATTGTCCAATGGGCGACAATTTTTATTTGATGGCAATCTGCCAGGGAAAAAGTGGGCATATTCTTTTCTTAAACGTAACAAAATTAATTTAACAACACGATCCACTCAAAATATAAAAAGATCACGCGCCGAAAAAAATTCAAGTGAAATCGAAATGTATTTCAAAAACTTGAAAGAAACATTGAAAGATGTACCACCGGAAAACATATTAAATTATGATGAAACCAATTTGGTGGATGACCCGGGTGCGTCCAAGTGCATTTTTCGCCGCGGTATTAAATATCCAGAACGTGTAGTGAATTACACCAAAGGATCAATTTCTGTGATGTTTGCCATATCTGCAGGTGGTGTTTGCTTGCCACCGTATGTGGTGTATAAAGCGGGACATTTATTTCATCAGTGGCGAATAAATGGACCTATTGGAGCAAGATATAACAGGAGCAAATCTGGCTGGTTTGATTCTGTTATTTTTGAAGACTGGTTCCAACAAATAGCTATACCTTGGGCTAATTCTAAAATTGGACCAAAGGTTATAATTGGAGATAATTTGGCGACACACATCAATCATTAGGTTGTGGATTTGTGTCAATCAAACAATATTAAATTTGTTTTTTGTCACCAAACTCGAGTCATTTGACTCAACCGTTAGATGTTTGTTACTTTGGGCCCATGAAGAAGTTGTGGCGTACTATATTATTAAAATATAAATACCAGAATCCAAGAGAAACATCTCTAAATAAGGCACATTTTCCAGAACTCCTTAAACAGCTGATTAACGAATTGGACGAAAAAAGGCATAATATTACTAGTGCTTTTGTAAATACCGATGAATATTCAATAGAAAAATCATTTTTAGATTACCTGAAGGAAAAAAGGTCACCCAACCTTATGAAGAAAGAAAGAAATAAAAGACTTTACATCCAGCCTGGTACGTCTGCGTCAACTTACAATTTTCCCCCAGAACGTTCTAATACATCCAGTAAAATCATTGTTCCAGAATATGCTAATACATCAGCGAATAGCATAATTATACCAGAACATTCTAATACATCTAATGAAATAATTCTACCTGGAATATCTAAAGATCCAAAAGATTGGAAATGCTCCGAACACGAAAGGCATCAAAACAAAAAAATTACAGTAACTTCGGATATTCAAATAATTCCACCCACTAAAACTAAGAAGCGAAAAGAACACATTATACTTACAGATTCATCAGATTCTGAAGAGACTATTGGTAGCATTAGTAGATATTCGCTATTAGATGAATTTTTGCCTCGAGAAGATAGTGATGTTGACACCGAATCTATTAAATTCGGTGAAGTATCTGAAGAATTTAAGAGTAGAAACATAAAAACTGATATTGATTTCAATATAACAAGCGAAACACCTGAACAGTATGACAATCTGGCAGTTAATTGTTTTGTTTTAGTCAAATTTCCTGTCCAGAAATCGGATCGCTTTTATATTGGGCAAGTGATTAAAAAAATAAGTGAAACTTATACGATAAAATTTTTGAGAAATAAAGGAAGAAACAGATATGGCTGGCTGGTGGTAGATGATATTTGTCAAATTAATAAAACCGATATTGTTTTGGTTCTAAACGAACCGAAATCACATCGCAGAGGAATTTTGATTTTTGATTCAGAAGTTTTAAACAATTTTTCAGTATATTAATAAGCTGTATTCTAATGTGTATAGTGTATATGACATTATGAGTGAATAAATATTGTGTTATGTGCATAAAAGTTTGCTGAATAATTGTATCATAAGATTTTTTTATTACCTATCATTTTTTATATATGGCATTCTAATCGAATGAGATTGATTTGTATTTTTTCGTTATTGGTATACTTACATGTATAGTTGATTTAAATTAATTAATTGTAGTTGTAAACAAATGTTCCTTTTTATATTTTCATTGGTTATATTTGTCAAATCATTAAAACCGATATTGTTTTGGTTCTTCACGAACTGAACCCCTATTATCGCAGAGAAATTTTGATTTTGATTCAGAAGTTTTAAACAATTTTTCAACATGTTAATAGGTTGTATTCTAATGATTATAACATATTTTAATATAGGTATAGGCATATGTGTAGTTAATTTAGTTAATTGCAGTTGTAAACAAATGTTAATTTTTTATATTAATATGTTCAAAAAAAATCATAAATAACTATTAAAATTATTCCACATTAGTTTTATTGACAACCCTGACAGAAGTTTATCTAATGTATGAAAACACGCCAGAACAGGTTCGGTACTTCGCCTACTACCAATATCTTGCTAAATTGAACCTTATACACCCATTACACCCATCACTATGGTTCATATTGTTTAGAACACATCTTTTTACTATTAAATCTTTTCCTTTATTTATATATATGGCTACATTTGAAAAATACAACGCTGGGCGAAGTTCGGGTAAGTAAACCATGCTTCGCCTGGTGTCTTTCAATGATCAAAAATTAATGTTTTTCCTACAAAATGTGAAATTTCATGTCACTTGTACAAAATTGACAACGCAATAATACTTCATTGGATATAATTACTAGTTACGAAAACATCTTAATTTTTATGATATTACGCAAAATCACATTAAAACTAGGCAAAGTTCGGGGTCACGACGGTACTATTTTATGTACTTATTTACATTTGTTTGGGTTTTCATGGATCAATTTATGGAGTGTATTAATTATATATCTAGGTAGGTAGGTGCTTCTGTTTGCGAATTGAAAAAGGTGAAATTTCTGAAAATTTTGAAGAAAATACTAAATTATAACCATAATTATTTATTTGTATATTGACAGGTCTTAATTAAGCGCAATATCTATAAAATTTTCATTTTTCACGAGAGTGAAATACTAAGCTAAAATGTTGACAGTTAGAGAAGCATATTATTACATTAGATTAGAGTATGTACCAAAGAGATTGGACGTTGGAATCCTCCCCAGAGGTAGCACACAAATGTCAGTGTGTACTCGTTTTGTGAGAAAAAGTTCTATTTCTATGAAATTAGGTACACTTTGCTGCAAATGGGCCATACTCGGACATAAAAACGCCCCACTGAGTATTTTTTTTTTATCAACACATGCTTACAACCAATTTATGATAAACGTATTTTCATTATAAAAAGTTCCCGCAATAAAAACTTTATTAGGATTCAGGGTAAGAAAAAATAATGCAAATGGATGTAAGTATTTTATTTTTAATAACACAAAAAACACAATAATATTATGAAAAATTATACACAAATCAGTTAATAGCAAATGGTTAAATATTGGAATAAGAAATATGGTCTTGTTTTTACATATTGTTCTATATAAAATAACATACCATTATTGTTTAGATAAAACGGTTAAATAAAAAAACACAAATAATTACAGTTAATTACAAACAAAAAAAAAGTTTATTATATTATCTACCTATTTACACATGTGTATTTTGAAAATATTTTATGAAATAAAAAATATAACATGGGTTCGTTTTTGACATATTGTGTATAAAATTACTTGTTTAGGTATATAAACCTATTAGACACAAAATACAGGTAGGTATGTTGAAAATTTGATTATATAGTTAATTACAATATTTTATCTATTTAACATAATATTATTATCAGAGAAGCCCTGCATATATAACATGAATTCATACAAAAAAAAGATTATTTAAAACGAAAATGGTTTTATTTGAAATATAATGTATGAAAGTCAGCGTTGAAAAAATAATATTTTGAAAAACTATTGATTCCTAAGTATAATCAATCTATTAACATATTGTCTAATATGGTTGATTGGTTTCTCTGCATTTTTCGCTAAATAATGATATCTTATTTCTAAATATTTTTTTGAAACTAGTTTCGTTAAATTTGTGAAGTGGTTTGTTAATGGCGAAGTATCATACATGTGATTATCTAATTCTCTAAAAATACAGTTGCTATTAACAAAAAAGTTTAAAAGTTAGGTGAGTCGGGGTAAGTGTGACATATAATTCAATGAGATGAATTTCAACCAGGTTCATGATGAACAGGTATGTTTTAAACAGTTGAAAACTTTACCATAGATCTACAATATCATTACAATTAATATGCACAGAAGGAACCCACTGTATATCTTACTATAATACGACATTTTAATATTTTTTGATTACTAGTCAGTTTGTTACACTTACCCCAATATTGGGGTAAGTGTAACTAAATTCACCATTATTCCAAAAGTTCTTCAAAACCATAACGTATTACATGCATATAAAGGTAATACTTATATCACTTAATGGATATTGATTCTTAAATTAAAACTTTTGTATAGATTTTCAACAAAAATGATCTCTATCATTTTTTTTGGGGTAAGTGTGTAATACTAATGTATGTAGAGCTAGTAATGTCCCAAAACAAAAATGACGTTTTTTATTAGGTAGGTACTTAATTATTTAATGTGGTTATCTCAGCAACAGGAGTGGTAGGTAAATCAATCAAAGGTTTTTGAAGATTAACTTATAATTTTATTCGTCTCGAAAGAGCACAAATACAAAGTATACAATACAGGAATGCAGAGTAACCCTAAAAATAGTCAGTACGTACATGACAAAGACGTAAGCACTTACAGTAAAATCAAAACGATAAAGAGGTTTGTCGATTGTGTGCGGCATGAGAAGAAGTGTACGAAAGAATGAGTTAAATTTGAAATGTTATAATAGCTTCACCAAGAATTAACAGGGTAAAATATTATTTTTTTAGCTCGAAACAGTGAGCATTAACAAACAGTTGATGAAATTTAATATAAGTACCTGATATGATTATTTTCGTATTATTACAAAATTAAATAACAATCAGCAAAAATAAAATGTGGATACAAATAGAGAGTAAGATATAAAAGAAAAAATAATAATTAATACAAAAAAACATTAAATCTCTAGTAACGTTTTGGGTCTCATTCTCGAATCATTCTTTCGTTTTTACTGTACTTACAATTCAAGCTAATTGCTTACTTACAAAACTATTTATTCTAACTTAATTATTTCGAATTGCAATATTTAAAATTGCATGACTAGGTACCTACTGAATATTGTAACCACAGATTTTTGTTTTCAAAATTATTTCGCCTCTTCGTCCAGTCGATGGTTGAGGCAATATGCAGATGATATCCTCTTCTTTCACTTCGTAAATGTCTTCTACTCTTGGAAATAAAAACATAATTTCGTTTTCTTTTTTAATCGTCTTAAGTTTTCGAGCAAACTTTGTCAGAATTCTGTCATCTTGCTCAAGTTTTATTATAACTCCGACAAAATGTTTCACAGTTTTTTTGTAGCAAATTGTACTATAATCCATTTTCCAATCTCTAACATTTCTGAATTAGATGCAACTGCAGTATCATCAAACTGATCAAACAATTAATTGAAGGATCGTTTTCCTCATCGCCGAGCAAATCATTAATATAGTCTTGCATATTATCTTCGCTTTCGTCACTTGATGTCCATGACAAATCTTCTTCTGATGACATGGGTTCGTGTTTTTTTTTGTTTTGGTGTACTTTTATCGGTTTCAATACCTTCTTCTGCATGTTAGTTTTGTCTTGCAATGACTTTATTTTCTTTTCTATTGGGACATTATTTTTCATTCGCTCTATAACATCATAACATGTAATCACTTCTGCTCCTGGGGCAACCATTTTTCTCTTATTCTTTATATGCACCTTACTACTGATAGAATTCAGCAAAAGTGTTTCAAACAAAGTTTTTTCGATATTTTCTGCAGGAAACTTTTGTAACAGTGCCATTTCTATTAAAATTTCGGTAACTTCTTTATTTGGTAATTGAAAAACTTTGCAATCCAGAATTATAGGCTTAGAAGAACATTTTTGAGTCGAACAGTCCCCATACAAATTGACCATTTTTTTTTCTTCTTCAGAAAATTCGATTTATAGCGATTTTCGCGAATTTGAAATCAAATTTTCAGAGTCCCTTGGATTTCGAATTATCTAGGTTATACTGGTATACAAATTCTTACATATAAACATTCTATTTCAATTACGAACATGTTCGATCTTCGATACTTCGATCGATATAAATAATGCGTCATGTCCCATCACTAGTTAAAATATTGACTTCATACAAATAAATTCATACAAAATATGTGGGGGAAGTGTGACAAAATACAAAGGCACACTTACCACACGTGTTTACTTTCGTGGGGGAAGTGTGTCTACTTGATTAAAGGTTTCAAATGCTTATAATTCAGTAAAACGATAACACCACGTGAAGCAGCGTATCAAAACACATATACTCACCAATTTTTACAACCACGATGTGCAGATTTCCGTGTTTAAAAAAATATTTTAGTAACAGCTACCATCTCACTCGTCGACTTAAAAATGTCGTCTGGAGAATAATCCATGTAGTCACCTCAAAAAACATGGTATCGACACCATTTCTGATTATTTTTATAAATCGGTGATTTTGCTATCACTTTTCCATAGATGGCATCATCCAATTTGTAGTAGATACTGAGATATCTTAATAGCTACACTTACCCCAAAGTCACACTTACCCCGACTCACCTTTTATTATTTAAATATTCTAAATTAAATTTTGGATGCATACAAATGCTCCCGCTTTGGTGCAGGGCAAAATATATTTAACTCTGAAAACTATTATACATTTATCTAAATAATTAATGTCATTAACTAGAAAGTACTAATATTTTTTTACTTTGGAAAACGAATTTTATATTTTGGGTTCACAATAATATTACGAGTGCGGCCCTGGCACATGACATTGGAGAATTTTGATGTTTGACATAATTGTTATTGTAACAGATGTTTTAGGAAAAACTATCAATGTATAATTAATAATATGTATATATTGTTCCGAAATGCTGTTACTCCTTTGTATTCTTCCATTAAAAACACTTTTTTAGCCGAATAACATCTGAAATCTTTGTAAAATACAATAACAATATCCGCCATGTCTTTTTACAACATAAAAGCAAACGCTAGTGAAGTAGCAGCTTACAGTAATGCCAACAGACTTTTTTTCTGTTTTTGTACGTGTTCGTACGAAAATGACGATATGTTCACTCTCCACAGTCTAATCTCTTTGGTATGTACCTATTTCGTCTATTTAGTGGAAACGAGCGGCAAACAAATTTTGAAAATAGCCGGGTGTTTGTTTTTTTTAGTGGCTTAAGAACTCCTACGAGCGAGTTTTTTGTACTTTGATTTAATAAACAAAAATCGATTGCCAAAGTAGCTTGATTTCGAAGAGCGCTGATAAGCAGGTATTAAAAAGGCCAATAGTTAAAATTTGACGCAATTAGTACGTCGCCTTGTAGCATAAAAGATAAATGCGCGGACGGGGCGTAAACCCAAGAGATGCCCTCGATTCCCTGCTGGGGTGGCTTACTTTTTTCAAAAAAGATTTTTTCTATTGGTTATAATATATTTTCTCAGAAGTGTTTTTCAAAATTATGTATATATTATGAATGAGTTCACACTATATTCGTTTTTTTTGACGAACGATCCGGTATGAAACGCCGTGTGAACATTATATTCATTATTGACGAATCGTGATTAATTACGATCCTAATATACTTGTCCTAATAGAATGTCCGACTTGCTTTGTAGTGAATTGCAGGATACCAGGAAGACCTTCTCAGGTCGGTCTGACCCTCAGTTGGACTAGTCAGTCATTGCAACATGATATTTCTCAGCTTTCAAAAAGTTTCCGGCAATTTACAGCGAGTGAGAAGGTCTTTTCTCGTCCAACCGTTGTTGACTGTAATATATTATATCAAAATTGGAATCACGCACACTCTAGAGCACTAGTGCACGCCAACCAAGGTCTTGCGAAGTTGCACCTGGGACACTCAGCACAACATTAAAGGTTGCCTAACGTTTATTATGCCACAGTATACACCTGCATAACGGGTGTGGAGACGTGGCGGGTGGTGGAAGGAAAAGCAAGTAATCCGAGCTTAAATCCTTTCAACGCGAACGGCACACCTGTTGTGTCCTCATTAGGGGACCATTAGATATAATTAGCATGTTATTTAAATGTGGTAGTATTATATTATATTTAAATAGTAATTAAATGATTCACGTGATGAAGTTATTAAAGACGCTTACGGTGGAGAACAAGTTAAAATATGCTCTCTGGTTTAATGATATCTTTAGTCAACAATAACTTCTTTATTTCAGGCCTGATTTTATAATCTCTAGAATTATATTATAATCATCATTGAGATGGGTTTTCCACGCTTTCAAAAGTGCTGTTGTCTATGCGGCATGAGGACAGGATCACTGGTGATCGCATGGGTGAATATGGTAAGTTCTCTATGAAGTTTTATTACGACCTCTACTCTACTCCTTGGAAGAAGGCTATAGTAATTAATTAAACAACAAATTTTTGTTTTTTTTATGGTAGGTATGTACCAGTGGCAGAGGGTGAGTTTTGGAACGAAGTAGGCTGTAGAGATCTTAGAAAAAGAACACACTTGTCAGGTAAACAGGAAATAATAAGATAATAAGATATTACTACTGATGAATAAGTAGGTACACACTAATGATAATGACACACTAATTTGATGAAATTTCAATAACTCTTTGATGACATAAAATTGAGCGATTATTAATTATTTTAATAATTTATTATATGCAAAGATTTAGGCTTATGCATTAGAGCCTATTGTTTTGTATGCAATGCTCCAGACATTCTGAGGTCACGTGACGTAAAGTCCCTACGGAAAAAAAAACATCACTTTTCCCGGGAAATAATAAGATAAATTTGTTAAAGACATGTTGCGCTGTGGCATATTGTTTTAAACTTTTTACTGACATGCTCTAACCTTTATTTTTTACTTATAATACATTCCTACTTTGTTACATATACGACAGGTGACGTTGGAAAATTAAATTATGTTTATTAAGAAGGTAGTCTTTAAATAATCACCTAGTATGGAGTCTTCGTTACTGGTATCTACTTCTTTTGGTTTTTGTTTTTTTTAGTGAATTAAAACCGGTGTAGTTTGTTAGGTTAGGTTAGATTAGGGTAATCTGTAGTCTAACAGTAGTGGGGAAGGGTAGAGGCTGTTAAGATCCGCCATAAATTGTGCACACTTTTTCATTCATACTTATATGTTTTCGTTGAATTAGAAATACATAATATTACACAATGTGTCATGTTGTTGGTTATTTTTTTTAAATTCATTAAGCTCTGCCTAAACCATACTATAATAGATAAAAAAATTATTCTATCTATAAAATATCCAAAATTATGTATGATTTTAGAGTATTTACGAGTATTTTTTTAATGATATTGATTATGGTTTGGTTTCACAGCGTTTAATTGTTTTTTAAAAACTAACAGCATCTATCTGTAAATTATTGTAGTCTTAGTTCAATGAAAACAAATGCGTATGACTGACAAAGTTTAGTGTGCACTATTTATGGTGGATCTAAATAGCCTACCTCCACCCTTCGCCACTTAATTACGGTCACCTCGTGTGTATCATGCCACACCACCAACCTGACTCGTGATAGAATGTATTTAATTTTCTGAATATTTACACAATTTGAGTGACATGCTCTCATGTTTCTTTGATTTTAATGGTTTGTAATGGGGCTACAAATGACGGGGAATATTGTGTTTTATTATAATATTGTAAGTTGTCCGTTATTATTGAATGTTCTCATTGTTATAGCACTTGCGCTCATGTAACGTGATGCTAATGTGTTTCTAGCATAATTGCCCGTTTACATGTGCATGGATTTACTGTTGGTAGTATCAATAAAATGTAAATGCAAACACGTATTATCTTGCAAGTTGCAAGACTGCATGCATGGATCAAAAAAGTTTAGCGGTGTCTGAATTTTCACATGACATTACGAACTACACCGTGCAGAGTATTTTCACGTTTACCGATTTTTACAACCTGTCCAAACCTGTCAAATAGAATCACACATTGACAATAAACGCGTTGACTTGATGAATGAGATTGGCGAGACAATTGGCAATTTTGTGTGTAAATAGATAGTGTTGCGATAGTTAAATTTATACGCTATTGTTGCCAGTAAATCTATGCACGTGTACAGTCGATAAGACTCCTTACATATACAGTGGAACCCCGATCTACCGTTCTCGCATAAATCATTTTCCCGCACGCATCGTTCATTTTTGAAAGTCCCGCCAAACACCCATAAGAACAAAAATTAAATAACCCCGCATTAACTGTTCCCCGATTTATCGTTTTCCTCGATCTATCGTCTAAAAACTCTAAATATTATGGTCCCGTCACAAATAATATCCCGATTGAACGTTTTTGCGGAATATTTTTTATTTCGCTTTCGTAGAATTGTTTATGATATATACAGACCTTTCAGTCGCGTCGCTTTGTTTGCACAGGTCGGTCGGCGCTCAGGCTTGCCTCGCATCTCGTATCATGAATTTTTATAAGTCACAACTAAAATGCCCCCCATGAAAAAAACTAGAACTCTAGCTGAGAAACTGAAAATAATTCAAGACGTCGAAAAAAATCCAGAAGAAAAACGAATCCCACATTTATCGTTTTTTTTTTAGGGTCCCTTGAAAACCGTAGAATCGGAGTTTCACTGTAGATAGTGTAATTTCTTCGATCCCTGAATTTTTGAAGTTATATTTCTTTTTGGCGCGCTTGGAAAATCAAATCAGAGTGTATTTTTGGCGTGTGACATGTAACACATAATTTATTTTAAAAAAAAAACGCACTCGATTGGATTTGAACCACCGATTGTTCGGTTATCAGCCGAACGCACTACCTTTACGCCACAGTATGATACTGCAATCATGACGATTATACAGTATAATATTATATTTTAGAATTGTTCCGTTGCCTAGGCAGCGAATTTACTATTGTTGGCCATTTGAAATTCCTTACGTAAACAAACTATTAAACGTCATAGTGGCAGTTGTTAATTTTGGCAAGCGTATAAAAATAAACCAACTGCGTTCCAATAAGCGGTACTTTTTCTTGAGTGTGTAATTTAACAAGATAATTAAGAGCTATCACAAGTTTTGTTTTTGTTTTGTTACGCCAAAGAAGTATAACTTCTAACGCGCGTACATAAGTACACACACCGATTTTTTTTATTAATTGCTTCTAACTTGCACCAATCGATAATATTATTTCTTCATTTTTATTGCAGATTGCTTTCATATTGGTTTTCATTAGGCTGGCAATAGGCATGGGAAATGCAAGCACGGATGACATTATTGATTATTATGTGCCACATTCAATTGTATGTGTTGCCGCAATGTTACTGTCATTGGTTCTGCTGCTTGGTATCTATAAGGTATGTAAAAAAATATCTGTGCTTTTTTTAGTTTAAGCTGTCCTGGTTAAATATTTAATAAGCTGTAGAAGCTCCACAAATAAGTTACTTAGAGGGGAAAAAATCAATAATATCAAAGAGTGACACCCTGATTTTACATTATTGATGAGACTTAAAGCCTAATTACACTAGCAGACACACAGATCCAACCAGATTCAACGATCGTCGACTTTAATCTTTTCTATGCCTCACGATATTACTATGGCAGTATCTGACAGGCCGCAGATCTTCAACGACACACGTTGAATGTAGAGCGAAGCTCTTACTACAATCGCTGTAATATCGATAATTGAAGCATCTAGTTTCAAATCTCTTTAAAACGGTTCTTCAAAAATTTTGAGTTAGATATGCGGCTTCCAGGAATTGATTATTACCTGTTTCCAAATTTGAAGAACAACTTAAGTGGAAAACATTTTGATGATGATGAGTCTCTACAGGTAGCTGTCAACGAGCATTTTGAAGGCAAATCAGAAAATTATTTTTATGAAGGATTAGAAATATTAATTGATAGATCTAAGAAGTGCATTCATGTCCGAGAAGAATAATATATTGAAAAATATTAAACGTATTATATTTATTCTTTTCTTTCTGTCCCATTCCGCGAACTTATGGAACTCCCCTCGTACAAACGTAAGAATTTAGGCAATTATTATGATCACTCAAAAAATATTTTTGTGCTAAATTTAAACCTTAGTTTTATATGTATCGTTAATTTCAACCAATAATAATTGTAATGTTTTAGAGTTCGAGCAACCGTAGTTTTTTTAGTAATATTTTCACCATAATGTTTTCGATCAAATGAAAAAAAAAATCCCCATGCCTCTTTGCCAGGCGTGTCTCGCGACTTTGATTACATCACAATCCACGGAGAAAAAAAAAATTCTCAGTGAAATAGTTGAAGTTGAATCAAAAACGAAATAGTAAATTTCATTTAATGGAGTAATTGCAATTTGCAAGTTTGACATCTCCTGTAAAATCAGACATAATGCTAATTTCTTTGTGCTTTAGTGCATGTTCTATATTATATCGGATTTTTTCTAGCATATTTCGCTGGTTTGGAGGTAAAACTCATTATGTGCACTTTTGGCCAAAATGAGTTTTTTCATTATATCCACTAATTTTTACGATATCTATTGCTGGAAAAGGTCACTGTGACGATAGCTATCCTATTAGCGGAAAAAAACTGGGGAAGAAATCATTATCAGTACCTATTTAAGATATATGTTCAGGAAAAAGTCATCCCGCATTTGCATTGTTTATAACTATCATCTTGTGCCAACTGTATGTTACTGGTTGATTTTTTGTATAATATGAGAATAAATGATACTTATACTAAATAATCAGAATGATGGTGTTAATAAGTTTAATGTAAAATACTGCCTGAACGTTAAAAATGTTATGCATTTCAAATGGACCAATTAAAACAGCTTTGGCTGGATTAAGCCAAAACTGGATCATTCAGAAACAATGACCGAAGAGGGGAAAAAAGTCCAGCCAATAAAGCTAGTGAGGCAAACATGAAACTGGTTATCGACCACATTAAGAGTTTCCCTTCGTAGACTTAACAGCCGCGTACGAGACAGTTAACCATAGAATTTTGCTGAGTAAACTTTACATTTACAACCTCCTGAATGATTTAAAAATAACAGGAGTGATTGAAAATTGAAAAGCTCCTGGCCAACCGAAGATTCTTTGTAACACTGGACGGAAAACGCAGCCGTTGGAGACAACAACGAAACGACCTTTCACAAGGTACCGTCGTCTTGGCACCCACACTGTTCAACGTTTATACTAATAATCAGCCAATCGGAGTCAACACAAAAAATTTCCTCTATGCAGATGATCTAGCCGTGTTATATCAAAGCATTAGCTTCGAAGTGATTGAGAAACAGCTTAAAGATACATTAAGCGAGTTAAAGACATACTACGACCTCAATCAACTTAAGCCAAATCTAGGTAAATCACGGGTAGGAGCGTTCCATCTCCAAAACATGGACATGGAAGGAAATTGCTTGATGTCGCTTGGGATGGTGTGCATTTAGAACCCACAAACAGCCAACAAATACCTGGGAATCACCTTAGATCAGACGCTGTCCTATAAGCAATACTGCATTAATACTAAAATGAAGACACCAGCAAAGAACAGTATCTTGAGAAGGCTATGCAGTAATACGTAGGGAGCTCAACTACATACACTCAGGGTCTCAGCCCTTGCACTATGCACCTCGGTGGCCGAGTATGCCTGTCCGGTGTGGCACATGTCTGCGCACACGAGACATGTGGACTGCGCTCAACGAAACCTGCCGGATCGTGACGGGGTGCTTGAAATCCACGCCTGTCATTAAAGTTCGCGTGCTTTCAGGAATAGCCTCCCTCTAATCCGACTCCAAACTGCAGTCCTAGTTGAAAAGACAGCCCAAGAGAGAGTCCGCGACACGTCATGCATGGGTATCAAATGTGCAAAACAAGGCTAAAATCCAGAAAAGGCTTTATGGCGACAACTATACGTCTGACCGTCTCATCCGAATAAGATAGACTATCCGCATGGGCGGCTAACCTAGCCTCTGAAGATTTCGAAGATTGGGTAAAGCCAGCAAAGTACCTCCCACATGGAGCCAGTCTGGGGCACTGCACATGGAAAGCCCTAAACAGACTGAAAACCATGGTAGGGCGCACCCGAGATAACATGGTAAGTAGGGGTTCTCTGAGGACCAAACCTGAGAGTGTAGTGAAATGCAAAGCATGGAGCACCTATTTTCATGCAAGGCTTGTCTAGTAAGCTTCAACGTCGACTTGATCTTACAAGCTGAGGAAAATGGTGTTACCTTCGCTAACTTCTGGAGTGACACATTGTAGGTATTGAAGACCCAATACAACGAAGAAATTTAAAATTAATAAGCAATAGGAACATAGATGAAAATGTAGAGCTAGTAATGTGGCTCCAAATTAAATGTCTACGTAATGAGAAAAAATTACCTGGAATTATTCAATATCGGTATAACCATACAGGACCTTACAGAAAAATTTATGCAGCGGGAAAAGGGAGACGGAGTAATGTTATTTCACAATTAGTAGGTGCATATCAATCCATATTACCAATATCTAATTTGAAAAAAAATAGATCTTATGAAGTTTTGTAAAAATGGTGACATTCTGGAAGAGCTAAGATATTGGTATGAAAATTTACCATCTATATTGATCGCGACACATTAGACACATTACCAGAGCCAGACGTTTTGAAAGACATTGTTGAGGAATAAAGAATATTTTTTATTGCTGTTTATCTTACCTCAATTTATTATAATTATTGGTTTGTCCTTATTATCATCACCAGTGTATTATTATTGTGAAATAATTATTATTAATCTCAGTGTATGTTTAATTGTTTTCAATTTGAATTGTTACTAATTCCTATTTTGGTTAAAATAAATAATTTTTATTCTTTAGTACTTAGTAGTAGTCTTAAGTACCTACTTAAAAAGAATCCAAAACAATAAAAAACATTGCGAAACCCTTGCCATAGTATTGACATACTATCACTTTACTAACAAACATGTGTGTGGAAAAACTCATTATATACAAAAATTCATTTTTTTAAATGTTCCTAATTTTTTTATAGAATCTGATTACCTTCAATGTATTCTCTGATTTTTTATACATTTTATACAAAAAGAAGAAAAAATATTAATTTGAAATTGGATTTTTAATTGCAAAAAATATGTTCAAACCTCATTATCTCAGAACATCAAAATGTAACATAATGAGTTTTACCTTTAAACCAGCGATTTATATACAGACACGTCATAATCCGTTGTAAACTCTAAATACCTAAATTATCATCTTTTGGCAGCACCCCACAATATTTACGAACAAAAAATATTAAGACTATCAGTCGATTGAAATGGCATATTAAAAGTTGCCTCGTTTTCAATTGATCTATGCTCCGTACGCATGTTGTACAATTGCATACGTTTATGAGAGTACTGATAGTATTCAAATGTTTAATTCATTCTTGTTTTAATTTTCAGGGTAAAACTTGCTTACTTGATTGCTGGATGCTTATCATAGCCATTGCAACTACTGTGGGTATCATCATCGTATTGTATTATGCAGCCGATTTACTGTCCGCAAAACCATCAGAGGGTCAATATCTGTCATTATTTTTAGGTTACCTAATGGTAGTTCTTATCTCACTGTGGTTGAGTAAGTATCTACATATTATAAAAGTTTTTTTAATAATTCATCCAACATTTCCATTACGGCACTGTGCTTTATACCTGTTTACACATGCATGGATTTACTCTTGATAGTACGTATTATCGTGGCCATAACGAGAAAATGCACGTGTAAACATTTATTATCATGTAAGTTGCAAGATTGTATGCATGAATCAAAAAAGTTCGAAAGCTTCTGAATTTTCACGCGACAGTTGGATTTGTTCGGTCTCTGCGCCTGCGCAGTAGAACGATAGTGGTGAACCTGCCGGTAAAAAAAATTAAGGTACTGTTCGGTTATACGGAATACAGCGGAAAACGCATTTTGAAAATAGCCGATAAACTGGATTATTTGTTAGGTTAACCTAACCTAAACTAACCCAAACTAACAAATAATCCAGTTTATCGGCTATTTTCAAAATGCGTTTTCCGCTGTATTCCGTATAACCGAACAGTACCAAAATTAACTACACCTTGCAGAGAGACTCATTTTGAGGTTAACCGATTTTTGCTACCTGTCAAATAGTACTATAAAATGACAACATCGCGTCTCGCTTATTTTTAAAGAATGAGATTGGAGAGACAGTCAGTTCTTTTACGTATAAACAGTGATTATCGCAATAGTTTAAAATACACACTATTACTGCAAGTAAATTCGTGCACGTGTACAGGCACTATGATTTTATTTTTAACTCAATATTAGATGCAAGTTATTCAGAATGCGTTTTACTTATTTGCCTGACAAAAACTAACTATGCATTGAAACTGCAACTGAAAATTGACATACATAGATATGTACACCATTGCAAAAAAAAATAGATTTTAAAGTAAAGATTTTTAAGTCTTGAAATTTCGTACATTATAATAATATTAAAGTGGAAACAATGCATTTAGTTCTAATTCGAAGTTCTTTAAACATTTTTTGTTTTTATTTCCAGTTTATGTTGCGTTAAGCATTGTCGTCATATACAGCTATAGGCGAGAGCTAACCGAACCAAGGAAGGGAAGTTTATGCAGTGTACAATTATCGTAGAAAATGTGTGATCACTCTATTTTACAACATTGACTTTATTATATCGCATACTTATTACATATATTTTTTTATATTGCATATTGACGCACAATCATGATGAAGTGAGACAAATATTAGAACCTAAATGCAACTGTCGATAGTTTTATGATATATTATATACATAAATGTCTTTTAAATAACTAATGAATGTTTTCATATTGATACGTTAAAAATATTTTACTGTAATAATGCTTGCACCTTATTCAAAACAAATAAAAATATATCGTTTATTAATTTTAATATAATGTATATTCAAGGGAGCTGAATGCAATTGATGCTTTCGAAATGTGGTGTTGGCGCCGAATGCTTTGTTCTAGGACAGAGTACAGGATAAATCAGTCAATCATCCAGAGACTGCAGATAAAGGAATGGCTCTCTACAACATGTTTGAAACATTGTTTTGAACATATTGTTCGACATGAATCGGATAACCTGGAGAGACTGGTGTTTTTGGGTAGCCTCTACAGAAGGCGAAGCATAGGAAGAGTGTCGGCTTGCTGGAGCGACCAAGGAGCTGACTGGGGACAGCCTTCACTCTGCCCTGAGAGAAGCAGAAGATCGAGAGTGGTTGAAAAGTCTTGGTCGCTCAAAAGATGACAGAATTTCAAGAGTATATTCGATGAAGAATTTCCTTATATATCGTCACAGTTCTGGAAGAAGACACTAATTCTAAAAAATGACATATTGAGTTAGTTATACCAAAATGATCCTTATTTCAAACTTTACCGTCTGGAAACCTTTTTTAATAAATAAACAGTCTTTATTTTAAAGTCATTCTTTTTACGATTACTTAATAAACTCACGTCATAATCGACCATTTCAAACATTTTAACAACTTCAAAGTCAAATCACTCATATCTAGTATTCTCCAGTTAGTGTGTTCTGCCAGAACAGAGACGATATATTTGTCTTGATTTATCTGTAACACATTAGAGAAAGCGTATGAAAATGTGTAAGAAAGAGTGAGTCAGGGAGAAGACATTAAACACACGTAAATGCATAATATTCTAAATTTGAAAAATATAGGAATAAAGGAATGGTTTATTTTAATTGGGTCATGGAAGAAAACAAATATTATTTTCATAATAGTGTGACAAATGCTTACTGTGCAATAATAGCAAATCGAGTTGGTATTCGCCGACCTGGAACCAGACTGTAGTATGTGAAAAATCATAGTTTTAAGATAATCCAATCCAAAGATTTTAGCTTCACTAACTTATGCCATAAAACAATGAAACCATCACTGTCCTGTATGATTTTTTTCTATAAGGCACTCACTAACTGGCTTCTCTTATCTATTTTTGTTTTTTTATTTCCATTCTGTTTGAAACATAGATTTTTTGTTTCTCACAAAATTTGAGATATTCCGAGAACCTTTTTTATTTAACTCAAGACCTAAAATGCTTTCCGGTAAATTCGAGAAATTCCACTTTAAATCAAAGTGAAGAGCTATTCTTTATATTTAAATTTTTTCTCGGTTCGGCAAATTTTTTCTATTATGAAATTATAGTACCTTGCGCCAATTTATAGTATTTACGGAGATATCGAAATCTTAATATTTTTTAAGTACTTATTGTAGAAATTAAATCGTCAAGATACTGTTATCCGATATTCAAAATTTATACCTTTTTAATATCGTATAATATACTTATATAGGACCTACCTACGCGGACCAAAATATATAGTATAAAATACTATAAGCAGGGCTTTTTTTGTAATGTAACGCGGTGAACAGCGTTCTGGCACCTTTTTTCACGGTATTTTTAATGTTTCAAAAGCAATTAGATGAAACATGGTTCGCGATTACATAGTACAAGTTAATTTTTCTGAATCATCTCATATAAAAAGACATATCCTGAAAAACTATCGCGTTTGATATTATGTTCATTGAATTCTATAACCATTTTTTCAAGTGAATGTGAACGCGAATTATCACAAATGAGTGTAATTATTACCCCAATAAGAGCTTCGTTGAAGACCAAAATAGTTTCGGCACTTTTGGTCATCAAACTCGTAGGACCACATTTGACACTTTTTGATCATTCAAAATACATTGATCGGTGGTGACTTAGTGTAAGAAGACATTCGATAATATAGACTCTAAGAAAAGGAATCGAGACGATTTGTCAGGGCTTTTGCTTGGGGGATCGACCAAATAATTGAAATAACACACATCTCAAATTTGCTGATTGTAAAAAAAATCGCCTGCGGCGCTTAATTCCTTCGGACATATTAACATTTTAAAATATGTGGTTGTGTAATAGCATTTTTTGGTTAATGTTTGTTAATACACTGAATACCTTTAATTTTACCTCGAACACCATTTGAAAAACGCTACTGTAGACAAAATTTATGCACGTGTCAGTGAAACAAGGGTAATTCCGCCTAGAAAATTTTGACGATGCAAAAACATACAAAAAAGATGAATGTAGACGGGTTATGGTATTTAACATGTTTGCAGCACGTGTTATGAGTATTATTCTACTACATTGTTGTTCCCTCGTAACAGTGATAATGACTTTTTTTTTTTTTTTAAAAAACGCGATTTTTTTAAACAACGACGATTTTTTTTAAAGTCAGCGGAATAACCCCGAGACGGTGTAATTACGCCTACATATTTGTATCAGTAAAATAAATGTATTAGAATGTAGATTCCGACCATGTCCGATCCTAATAGGATCATATGGGCCTCCACAGAGTAGAGGTTTGTATTAACAGATTTTGTTTTTTACGAGAAATGGATGTCAGCCACTTGCTCAACCTATTAGGTCCATACCCTGACTCGCACACAAATTGAAAACAATATGTGTACTTGCCAGACCCAGGATTCGAACCTGAGACCCACGGCGTGATAGTCCAATGCTTAAGCTGCGCGGCCAACGTGGGTGGGAATGAAGATAAATAATATTAATTATTTTTAATAATTGCAGGTAAGTATAAATAACCATAAAAACCACATAACAATGGATATGTAGTACAAAAAAAAATCAGAAAATACAAATTAACAACACGCCATAGAAAAACCAGGCGGAATAACCCCGTTGACGGTACGCAAAATTTCGCCGGTCGATAATGTAAGAAATACACGACAGATGATTTTTAAATCTCTATCATAATTTGCCATGTTTCGTTAGCAACGGTGACATCTATAATATATTAATATTATTTTGTTTCAATAACAACAATCCATTTTCTAAAACTGAAAGGGCATCCTGAACAATTTTATATCACTGACACCATTGATATAAAATCATATCACTTAGAGGTTTATATCAGAATATTCTGTCATCAAGGTATTATTTCATGCTGTAAAAATGCAAAATGCAGATTATTATCATCCTTAGTTGCGATACAGTTGTTTTTTATGTCAGGCATTTATTTCTGGAATAAAATTGCAATGATTGGTTGCCGTGGATTATGGTTTAAGTTATTATAGTTGCATAGATACAAAAAACAAACTTTACTTCAACCAGTGTCAATGGTTTTGTTCAGGATGCCCTTTCAGTTTTAAAAATGGATTATCAGGCCCATGGTAGTTTTAAGACTTTGGAAAAAGTTTTCACTTACCTCATATGTAAACAAAAAACAACAGCGAACGAACCGCAATGCAAATTTATTTCCCAAAATATTGGCTTAAGCGTAAGGGCTTGATTTACGGATAAACTCACCTAACCCACTATTTGTATCTATTGATCCTATAATTTGCCTATGAGTTACGAGAAAATAGTTTCTACCAGAACTAATGACGAATGAACATCTACCAGATTCTTTAGTTATACCATGCGAATGTAATTCTGATTGCCATACATTATCATGTAGGTATCTAGTTGGTAGAAAATAAATCGGCTTTGGCATGTGCACATTAATTCATTGTGAATATAATTATGTGTAAGTAGTAGGTATAAAGAACTGAAGCAGTTTGAACACTTGCTCGTTTGTGTATGTTTGCTTTTTTTTTTTTTATAATTGTGTACTTAGTGTAGTTATCGTTGTTTCATTTACTCACTTAACCCAATGTTTATGGGCTCTTTTAATTAACGTGTTAATTTGCATTTAAGAAGCAATTAGCAAAAACACAATTTTGTGCGACCCATAAGCATTGGGTTAATACATGCAACCTACACTGTTTCTAGGTTAACCATTTTACTAAAACTAATGTCATATTTTTTGTAGATGTGGTATAAAAACCAAATTGAGTGATTATATACATACACATACTACTAAATTAGGCAACCAAATCCAAGAATCGATAATTTTGAACACATTGTATACCGAATATTTTCTATTTTTGTTTTTTTTATTAAGCTCAATAAAAAAATGACCACTAATATTTCCTGGAAACATCGCTATTATAATAATATGTCTTTGTGACCCCTAGAACCTATATCAAATGTCAGAATGCGTTCCGCATATTATGGGCCGTATGTATGAGATTCCCAAATTCTTTATAAGCTATTTAACCGATTTTCCATCGAATAGCTAATAACACTCTTTGTGACGTAAGCGATCTGACGTCACGCGCCATTAAAAATGGCTGCCTCAGCTAGCTGTCACTTTCAAATGTCATTTTAATTTTGCATTCATTGCAAAAAAACGTTTGGTTGAGGCCCTTATTCGTTTTGTAGATTCTGTAAAACATTTGCGATCTTTAAAAACAGTTCCTAGTCGTGCTGTTTACAAAATACGTATAATTTTGATCCCTAGTCTATAATCTAGATAGTAGGTAACTGATAAAATGCCTCGCTTATTTCGCCTATTTCGCTTGCAATATTTCTCTAGAGACATAAGATGGACTTACGTAAGATAACGATAAAATATCTCCGCTAAACCACCGCAAAAATATGTATCTACTGCTGTATCTGGCATTAAAATATACAATTGTAAGCATTCTGCGTTCTTCAAAATATTACGGTACCACCTACCTACCTAGTTAATTATTGTAAGATAACTGTAATAAACAAGGCACAACTCTCAAATACACTGGAAACATCAATAGTATCATACGGTGATTGGTATAAATGATAATATTATACAGAGATCATTACATATTATTGTCTTAAATCATTTGCATTTTCTGTCATTTATTCTTATTCTCTTTTGAGATCTCAATAATTGAAGTGAAGTTAGTCATAATAATATTCAGTATTGCCACCAAATGTATTCAGTGTTGCCACCAAATGGAAAAGTTTACTGGCAATACAACCTTTCGTACAGTAGAATAATTATAAAATACATGTGATAAAATAGCTGATAAATTATTTAAATTTCATAATAATTATTCATGTATAATTATCAAATTTATATGGTACCGTTCGCACACTTTCAGGCACATTAACAATTTCAAAATTTTGAATTATTTATCGGGGAATGAAATTTTATAATACGAACACCATGACACATGATATGTCACATTCGTGACGTCACTTAACAGCTAATTACGTTTTTACTCATGCATACAAACGTGCAGTATATAGCCTATAAGGTTTTTGGGAATAGTATGCGAAAAGTCAATGGGAAACTGGACTATAAAATATTCATAATGACGACGTGTCTATTTGCCAAGAGTCGTAAAAAATATTTTTATTGGCATTTTTATTACGGTTCGTCAAATCCTCGAGACTATCGCTCCGGCTCGTACGTGAATTATTAAAAAAAGAATTAAATTAATCTATTTTACATATTATTTTCACTTGAATTTTAACAGACAACTTGTTGGAGGCACGGTAAAAAAAATACTTATGATAAGTCGTACACTTTTATGTTTCCAACATTCCCTTTTATGTTGACGTGATAATTTGCTACAAAAAAAAACGGCGATTTTAGCTTCTATTTAATTTTTGCCCTAACTTTTTTTATTGGGTGTTTTTCATAAAGAAAAGAAAGTCTGTTACACCAAATCGTAATAACCAAAACCTTGCCTAGGTACCCTAGTAATAATATAATCCATGATTAATCCACGTAAAAAATACTTACTTATTAATATTATTAATCATAATCAGCTAACTCCAGATTTGAGACAAACTCTCCTGGGTTTTACTTCGCTGGATTTTTCAGTTTTTTGGTCATATAGCCGGCGGGCGGTACCAATGGAGATTATTTTTTTCGATGCGCTCGTGGAGACGTTTTTAACAACAAAAATAGTACATGCCCACCTTCAGTTTTGGCAAATCGGTGTCATAACGATATAAAATCCCATTGGCAAAACATCACTCCCATACAAATCAGTCGATACCTCATTGACTGGATACCGTTTACTATCAATACGTCGACAAATTAATGGGTCTGAATTCTTTATGAACTGTCAGAAATTGTGTACGCATCAAATATATGTCAATTTAACTAAAGGCCTATTATAAATGATAAATCAATGTGCAGTATAAGGAGTGTAAGTTCAGAAATGAATAGGTTTATAAAAGGTATAACAAAATTTTTTGACAAATATTTTTTATGTTCAAATTTCATGTTGCTGGTTGATCATCCTTGTTTTTTAATCGTAGGTCTGACAATTCATTTTGTCATATCGTTGCTATATGATTGGTTTGTCGAATATCCGTTTTTGTCAAAATCGACCTTTTAATGCAGAATGATTTTTTGTATCTAAATGGACCAGAACCATTTATAAAAAATGTATATTTATTTATTTCTAAACAGCGAGATATTTTTTTAAAATTGTCGAATAAACCTTGTTTATCACTAATTATTTCGTGCTGTTTTGTCGAATGTGTGTCAATTCGACAAATCAGCATGCAGAAATGATTTCAAAAATACTACTTCAAATAAGCTATTTCTGTCGAATATCACAGTTAATTTCGGGATGCTTGAAGAATCTCTTAAGGTTTGAATTGTCGAATATGTCTACCTAACAATAATTAATATTTCGTTATTGATTATGAGTATTAATTTAAACATTTAACGTTCATACTTTTTGACCACTCAGTACTTCATGGCCATTGAAACAATTCACTCTGGTTTGGAATGTCGAATGTCCGACATCTGCGTCGAATATCCACTATTCTCAGAGGGCGCTGAAAATTTGTCGAATATCAACGGTGCGTATTTGAAAACAAAAGGTGTTATCAATGATTTAAGTGGTTTTTACTGTTATCATTTTCTTTAAATTGCTTTGCAATGGATACAGCATTCATATGCTGCAAAAACAACAATTTAAATATGGGATAATGAAATTTGTTTTTCGTCTCCTGAACATTTGACATTATTTTGGTCTATTCGACAAACCTATCCTACAGCGACGATAATAAATTAAATTAAATTTACTCCAAAACCCGTTTGCGGCATTTTAAGTCTATTAAATTAAGCGTTTTACGACTCCACAAACAGCTTAATACTCATCATAAAATGGCAGATTATTACACTGGATTTGCATATTATAATTAATAATGCCAATATTTTGTACCGATAAAATAGATTTGATTAATATTAAATCATGACCAAATTTTGGACTCGGATTAATTTTTATTTCTTTGAGCGGTTCATCAGTTTTTAAATAAAAATATCTTCTTCAAATCATTGTTCTTGTGAAAAAATGTTCAAAATTACGATTTTTTTTTTGAAATCGTAATTTCTAGAAATTTTGAGAAAATCTTGAATTTTTTCTTTCATCTAGCTCATTTTCTTACACAAATTGGCATATTTTTGTAAATGAAAGTGGGCAATACTGATTAGATACGTACACCTGTAAATGAATATTTGTTTAGTAAAAAATCTATTTTTTAATCCATTAGTGACGTCATCTAGTTTGAAATACGTTAGCATTATCCTGACTCTTTTTTTTTATAATAATTATTATCGAAAACAGACTACATGACCCTCTTATAGTGGTTCTCATGTAGGGCCCTGGTGGCCATATGTGGCCACCAGAGGATTTTGCTGCGGCCACCAGCGCTTTACAGAAAGGTATTTCAAAAATTTATTTATAAAATTATGAAATTGGTTTGAACACAATGTTTGAGGCTTTCACGGTTGTTTTTTATCGTAGTAGATTTTTGGGTTTCCACCGTATGTCCTTCCTTCTTATACATCTTTTACGTTCAATCACCTACACTACATTTCATCATAAAACATGTAGTGGCCGAATAATAACTATCAAATTCATCTATTGTTTATAAAAATATCAAGTTACTTTACAGGGATACATTCCCACTGAATGTTTTTCTAATAAACAACAGAGCATATCATCAGCGAAATTAGAGACGGTGTAGTATTACATATAACAATACTTAATTAGTATTACGGCGTATTGAGCTAAGTAAACATTTCCCATAGTATTTGCTTACAACTATAATAACATAATATCATAGCGCATTATACGATTACTATATTATCTGAATAATCAGTTTTCTCGTAGTGTCATATTTTATAACAAATAATATTTCATTTCACTATTCGATTTAAAAACGCTGATGCTTATACTTAGTCTAATGTAATTGTATACCTATTATATTTTATATTGTGTAAATTTTGTGTTGACGTGTTACTTTGGTATTGTATAAATAAGGGAAAACAATTCAACACAATGTCACTCAAATCAAGTCACTCGACTCAGAGTAATTAGCAAGTAACTATCATTGTATAAATACGCTGCTAAATAAATCTCACCATACGACATCGAAGACTTCGTCATTACTATCATCCTCTACCTACGCATCGAACACCACACACGAGTGACCTCAACAGTGGCGACCAACAGCCGACAAACATATCACTCTTGATAATGGCCTCTGCAATGAGTCCGAAACGTCGAGGAAAGAAGGAAGAAGGACACACGGTGAAAACCCAAAAATCTACTAGGTACGTGGTTGAACACACATGACTTGTCTTAAATTTATTTCCACGTTCAAATGATCCATAATGCGTTTTTCCTACTACTGTATACTGTGAAAAATCATTCAGTGTAATGCACTTCATAAAAAACAAATATCGAAGCCAGTTGATAGATGTATACTTAGGCCATGTTCACATTGGTAACACGTTGCTGGCAACCTCATTAAATTTCACGATAATTATCATACTTAATTAAATTTGTTTTACCATAAATTATTTTAATCGAAATTTAATCAAGTTGCCAGCAACTTGTTACGGCTTGCATTGGAAAAAAGGAGTATTGAAGAATTTCCATTTGCATTATTTTTAAATAAAGGTAATATGACGTAGGTAGCAACTAAAATGTTCAAATGTCTTTTATTAAATGGATTTGTTTATAAATTCATTGATTCAGTTTTTTAGTACCTTAGGGTGATGAGCTCGGGAGTCTTTGCTCGAGAGACGAATGTCGTGATGAGTGTGTGCGCCGTGTGATGGACTCGATGAGTGAGTGAGGATTCATGGATTGTCCTTCCAATTTATACATAATATATTACAAGTTATATTGTCGCAATTAACACAATATAAAAACAGACCTGATTGATCCAGTTATGATTGAGGAAATGCTCCAGTCATTATCGCTTTATTGTTTTGTTTTGACAACAAAACATACGTATTAAAGTGTGTCGTTACAATGTTGACCATACCGTGTCTCAATGGTGGAAGACATCCCATCACCAAAGAGACTTCAATAGACCAGAGAGGAAAATAAGATTACGGCGAAGGAAGCTTGCGCCAGGTAGAGTAGGTAAACACGACTGCTGGAACTATATAATAAATTTTATAAAACATTCATTCAAATAAAACAACACATTTTTATTAAGTGTAAGTACTATTTTTATTTGGTTCGAATTTTGAACCTAGTTGTTATTACAATGAAATATTATTTATTAACTAATCAATAGGTTATTAATTGTATTACAGGAGACATAATCACTAAACATAAACTGTAATTATAGAAATAACATACGATCATACATATATATTAAAGATTGTATTCGGCTTCTAATAAAATGTTCACAAAGTTAATAGAACGTGGAATATTTCCATATCATATTAATTTTACCTTCCATCCAGCATCTTTTGTGTCATATAATAATTAATTTGCCTTAGAATCGAAGCAATTCAAGAAATTGCTTAGAAAATGATTGTTTCTTAATACGTACAATAATAAAAATATTAGACTATTAGTATCAATGTTGGTAACCTCCATATTCTGGCGATCTGAGATAATCGTAAAAAAAATGTCAAGCACATTTTTTAATTTTGGACTAAGTATTAGTTTGTTTAATAATATTATGTATTATTAAACATTTATATAAAGCAAATATGTAGCGAAATAAAATGACCTTAACGTCATTAAAATAATATATGTAAAAAAAAAAGTTAGTCGAAATAATATATAAAATAATTACAAGATAAAAAGAACTTTTTATATACTTACCACGTTTTTAAATTTTCTGTTGAATCATATAACTTGACAATTCTAAGTATTAATAATTTAGGACAAATAAGGCAATTGTCAACATATCATTTTTTTGCTATTTTGCAACAAACAAATATAGAATACTGAAATGTCATTTTGATTTCCATAGTAACGCACGTAAATAATTTAGTTGGTAGGACCGCCCCCTTAGCAACCAATAATAGTGGATTGGATTACGGATTTCTTCCGAAATAACTTTTCATACAAAACGGAATTAACTGAAAATGAATTCAATTCTAGTTAAAGATGGCTAAAAGTTTTAAAAGAATTCATTGGAATTGTGTTCTGACAATATATTCTAAAAGTTTCAAACGTCTAGCTAGTCGGGAAGTTAGTTAAAAATGGATTGCAAGATTTGTACTGGATAAACAACTACCGGATAAATAAGAAAAACGTGGTAAAATTGCGGCTGAGATGAATATAATAATTAAATGACTTTGCTATCACAGGTATAATAACACAGGTTGTGTGCTTCCATTTTTATTATTTTATTATTGTTTGCTCATGATTTTTTTATTTGAAAATTTTTAACACTTACTTTATGTCATGTCGTGAACGCTTTGAATTTATAATTTGTCTGTTCATTATATTATGTAAAATAAATAAATTTCATTTTGGGAATCAGAAACAAGAAAAATATCAAATATAATAATAATGGGGGTTACCGACTTCGAAACTAATAGCTTAATATTGAATTAAAAAAGAATGTTACATATTTATACTTATGCATAAAATCGTTAAATATCAAAAATAGGTACTTATAATAATTCTTATTACCTAGGTATATTGAAATGTAAGAATATATTTTTTAAAATACGTATAAAAATATATCTCAATTTTGTAAGTACATAATTTAATGGTGATTAGGCTTTATCTAAAATTGTAAGCTGCATGAATTTCGCTTCCCTTTGTTCAGTCAACTGTAGCTTGTAGTGTATGATGAAAATGATGTAGGCAGTATAAACTGAAAATAAAAAAATAGAATATGTTAATGAATATTATCATTAAAATGTAGTTAACTTTACTATTAACATACATAAAATTATTGTACGTATTGATATTTTAAATTCGTACAAAAGCATTCAGCCGGTCAAAATAGAGTTCAATGTAGAATCTTTGTTATTAATAAAAAGGATTTCAAGTTATACACATTTATATTTTTATAAAAATCGATGTTTTTTTTTAAATAAATATAAAAAAATATTAAAACGATGAATCTGTCAAAAATCTACACGGTGAAAAATTGAAAACTTAATAAACTACATTTTAATAATAAATATAACCATGAAATATAATGTAGTTATAACGTAACTGTGGACATACATGTAACAAATTCACATTTTTTTTACAATAACTTACTGTAAGTTTATCTTTTACAAGACAAAACATTGGAAAAAAAATCTTTTCAATGTTTTCAGATAGATACCTACTTTTATTTATTAATTAATACAGTTGAAATTGTAAATTATCAAAAAATGTCTCAAATTGCAAGGTTCGTATTTTCTAATTCCCGAATCCTATTTCATTATTTGTAGTTAAATATCTTATATAGGTACATATTTCTTTTTAACAGCATCACTTGTCTTAAAATATTCATTTTACCAACGGTTTGCTGTTGTGGCTTTTTGGGAGAAACTCTATACAGAATATTGATTTGGTACTCAATCAATTGTCAGACTCCGTAAAACTCAATCATTCTTTTAAAGTAACTACACTTATGGTAGTTTTAATAATAACTATCCTTGTAATTTTCCTTTCCTGGGTTATATTATAATACAGACCCACTATGTTAGTTTCTGGGCTTATTAAAAAAATTGCGTCAAACCGCAAACTGACTATTTGGAAAATGTAGAGATTAAATCTTTCACTTTCAACAAATTCATAGCAGATATTTTTATTACTATCGAAAAGACAACAATGAGACGGATCAAACACCGGACGGATGTTTCGTAGTGTCTATCTCTAGCACTAGTATTGTCCTTTACTTCTTTCTTCAATCAATGTATTAAACAACCCTTCGTGTATCATCGAAGTGTGGATCTCTTTGACATAAAAACAATCTATTTTATGCATTAAAGGACTTAAACTCCTTGAGTACATAGACCATACGCTGTTCGAATATATTATGTCTCAAACGTCATATACTGGGCTTAGGATTTTTAGGTGCTAAAAAATTAATAATAGGTAAGTACCTAAAATATTTAGATATAATTATTGGAAAATATGTTTCATAATTTTGTGCCAAAAAGTGTTCGAATATATGTGTCAAGCGTCATATACTGGACTTAGGATTTTTAGGTGCTAAAAAATAATAATTGGTAAGTACCTACCTAAAATATGTAGATATAATTATTGGAAAATATGTTTCTTAATTTTGTGCTAAAAACCAAAAAAAGGTGCTAAAGGTTTAAGTGAGTGTTACAATACATCATATTATATATTTCAACAGTTTAATTTATTATTTATTCACAAACAGAAAACGCTTTATTACAATAAATAATAAAATAATGTTTCAAACTTTCGAATGTGAATTTTTGACGATTTGATGCTAGTAAATTTTTATACAAAAACTTCTTTCCACTTCTACAGCTGATGTTATTGTTGCCGATGTAAATGAAACTAGGTATTTCTGAAGTAAAAAAATGAAACATCTGAGGCATCTGATGGATTATCCAAAACAGCTTTAAAATTCTGCAGCGTTCGAAGTCCAGTATTTTTATTTGAAACACTATTTAACAGTGGCGAAGGGTGACTTTTGGAAAGAGGTAGGCTGTGGAGATATGATAAAAAGACCACACTTGTCAGGTATACTTACGAGAATAGTACGATATTTACTACTAATGAATAGGCACACACTAATAAATGATAACGACACACTAATTCGATGAAACTTCAAAAACTCATTGACGACATAAAAATGAGCGATGTGTTTAAATTACGTATTTTTCAAAACATGTATACCCATCAAAAATCATTAGATAAAATTTATTTTTATTTTTAAAAACAATCTATACTTACTTATTTATTAATATTCGATTAAACGCCGTTGAAATTATTTTTTTAATTATCTAATTATTAATGATTTTGGACAAAGTGCGCAGTCGTGACAACAATATTATGCGCGAATGTTTTAGGCTCTGCGAAAGGAGCTTGCCTCATTTCGTACAAATCAGCAGACTTGCTGAGGTTACGAGACGTAAAGTCCATACGAAAAAAACTCAGAATTATTCCAAACATAATCGGAAATTTATTTACGTCGAGAAGTCGCGGCGTTTATTATTTAATTTACGGCGCGGCGCGCTGTGGTTTTTTTAATACCTTTGCAGTTGTTTTGTAAACTGTGTAATACTGTAATACATTCCTACATATGCGATCTCGTTGGCAAAATAAATTATTTTTATATAACATAAAATAATGAAGTGATTAAGTATATAAATATGTCAATATGCAATTAAAAAATATTTTTCTTAAGAAGGTAGGCTTTAAATAATCGCCTAGTATGGAGTCTTCGCCACTGCTATTTAAGTTTGTATTTATTTTTATTCCAAATGGTCCAGGAAAATTTTCTTATTTTAGCAGCAGTATTGCTTAAAATATTAATTTGCTCCACTAGTGACTTTGTAGATGATTCTAACATTTCAATTGTCTTTACTAGTTTTATTTTTGTGTTTATGGGAAAATGTGGGCTTAAACCTAAAATATGTAATTATCCAAAAATATTTAAAAATAGGTGCTAACAAATAGGGCTAAAATGTTTCAAAATTGTCTGAAACAGATAGAATATGTTTGATATTTTGTTGTGGGGCCACTAAAAATATATATTTAAATAGGTAGGTACCTAATAATCATAAACCTAGTCATAACAGAAGGATTTCTTCCGTTATATTATAATGTAAAGCTACAGCCAAACTTATAGGGCCGCAATCATTACTACTGGTTTGTTTAATAATTCGCCTAGGTCAGCGATGCAAACACGTGGCACGCGTGCCCAACTTGACACGGTAAAAGTTTCCGACGGTGTCCAAAAAAATAATTCCTTTTATTTTTAAGTATTCAAAACGTTTCCTTAATTTCATCAAACAACAGTTTTCACGAGGGTTTAGGGATTAAAAAAATGAAAAGTTAGTAAAAATCATCAACTATCCATGCATATTCATTACGGGGAATTCTCTTTTTACCCTCTTGATTGGATGCAATTAGAAAATTTTGAAATGGAAATTATTTATTTGCAATGTAATCCTAGTAGACTAACATGCGAATTTATTCTTTAATCTAAGCATGCGAAAATGTATTAAAGAATTGGAATGTCATCGGCATTCTCAAATTGATGAATCGGAATGCCAAATTGAAAATATAGTATTAAAAACATGGAAAAGCATGCCTGATAATTTTTATTATGTTAAAAAACTAGCACATACTATCTCGTTGTTAACCGTTTTTTCTTCCACGTACTCATATGAAAGTTATATAGGTTAGTATATTCAATAAATTAATATGATTTAGATTATTATCATGTGTACATCTAATAAGGAATGGCACGCGCCACGAATTAAAAAAAATCGGCTTATTTTGACACGCTGATCAAATCCTATTTGCCATCCCTGAGCCCTAAAGTACTGGTCACACAAGCACTCGGCGCTAGAGATTCTAAAATGATAAATTCAAACCAGGCAGATAATTTTTTTATCATACGTTGTGTCATAAACATAATATAACACATTGTGATATTTACTATATTTTCCACATATCCAATGTTTTTTTTTCATTAAATATAATTAATATTACGTCGTCGGTAGCAGTCCCTAGACAAAATGCCGCCCCATAACATTGCCCCATACATTAAACAGTATTTTTTATCATTCTTTCACGACTCAAATATTTAAGAAATGTCTTACATTACATTACATTACTAACAAAATAAAATCACCACTAAATCTAATTTTATTGGCACTGGCACCCCCCCAAACATGAAAATTATCAGAATGATTTTACACATTGAAATTGAAAGTCAATAAACTATACCTTGGGCTTAGAAAAATAACACGGCAAAAAATGATTTGTAATTCTCCAGCACCCTTTTTAGAAAAAAATCCAAAAAATACAAAAATTTCGAAACACTAATGTCGGGTTTTTTAGAAACCCGTACCCTAATGAACTCTCAAAAAATTCTCGGTGTCCACCCAAATTCGGGAGTGGTGTAGGTCTTGGCTGAAGAGGGCTGACAGGGCTCTAGCCTGGGAGCCCGGGCTGTGGGGGGCCCGGCGTGTCGGGTTGACGAGATAAGTGAGATAACACACACATCATAAATTAGCTTTAATAGTAAAAAAAGTCGCCTGCGGCGCTATTATACTTCATGGCCATGAACATTTTCAATTACTTATATAATTGTGCAATATATTTTTTGATTATTATGTGTCGATACTCGACAGCTCCATTATTAAAGTGGATGTATTGAAAATCGCCAATAATTCACTGTACCCTTAATTTGAAAAACGTAAATGTAGTGTTTCACACTGCCTTTATTTTTAGCGGTAGGTAGGGGGCCCGCCAAATATCCTAGCCTGAGGGCCCGTTTCAGGATGTGGGGACCATGGTGTAGGTACACCGAGTGCAATAGACAACGAGAAATTAGGCTGTGAAGAAGAAAAAGAGCCTATGGGACTAATTTACATTCTCCTCCTTGGGCCCCCCCAATAGTATATCCTGGGTGCGCCACTGCCGCATGCGATAAACCTTCTAGCATGGATATTGTATTAATGCTTGTTGCACCAGGCGCAGCCATAGCCCGGTGCAGCGCGTACCCCCACCAAACTCTTCCCGTAGCCCAGGGGGTACGCGTACCACACTTTGGGAAACACTGCTCTAGCACAGCCGGTATTATTAGAGTAATGTTTTAGTATACTAGGTGAACATGTCCAGCATGGTCGCTGTTAGCCACTTCCAATTCGCCAGTCGCTGATGACACGCTCAACGGTTACCGCCACTATGCCTCAATTTAATAAAGACTAGGAGAAACTGTACAAATATATCGCCGTGTATTGTGAAAATATGTAAAAATAATTATATGAAGAAGAAAAAGAGCCTACGGGACTAATTTACATTCTCCTCTTTGCCCCCCCCCCCCCCAATATTAAATCCTGGGTGCGCCACTGGTTTTGATAATGCAGAAATATCAGAAAGCATCAGTTCTTCCGCAAATAACAAAAAAGTCAAAAATACCTAAAGGTGGACTTGGCTGATTTTGAAATGTAGCGACACAAATAATATATAAACTAAGCTGCTCACACCACTCCTGATAGGAGAATTGAATGAATTATTGCGCGAAGCAGTGACGTCCCGTGGGGGTAGGCAGATTAAGCGTCGCTTGGGGGTGGCAGTTATTCTAAGGGCGGCAAATCGAGTAGAATCGTTAGGTATATGTAGAAATAGCTACCCAAACTTAGTAATAACGGAAATATCTTTCCATTACAAAAATCAGCTTAATGGTTGGAAACAAAATGTATTAATTAACATAAAAGGTTTAACAGGATTGTAATTTTTTGTCGGATTCGCGATGTCTAGTTTACTTCCGTTGTCCTAGGACGTCATATCCATGATGACCAGTAATGACACATGCAGATTTGCGAATTATATTTGAATTATATGTATTTTTAAATATATCTGAAACATTGGCAATCAGTCGCAATATTGTCTATTGAAGCAGAGATGGCATTTAAATAAAATTAGATTTAGTGGTAATTATATTTTGTTAGTAATGTATCCATACAACATATTTCTTAGATATTGGGAGTCATGAAAGGATGACAAAAGATACTGTATAAAAAATGGGGCGGCATTTTCGCTCTGCCTAGGGGCGGAATTTTGTCTAGGAACGTCACTGGCGCGAAGTTTCAGGAAAAGACAATGGATTTTAAGGTGGACCAGATCGTGGTGCAACATACACTCTTTTTAGTGAATTGGAGTTAGAAGACCCTGATGAATTCTGAGAATGGATGTAGAACGTTTTAATAAACTGTTGAAAAAAATATTACTCCAATGAAACAAAGATACGAGTGGTGGGTACGCACCGAGTGTGTGTTTAAGGGGGAGAGGTACGCCAGCAGAGAACCTAGCGGAAAAATACGAAGCTTGCAATTTGAGATTTTTTTTGATCATTTAAAATTTCAACTGTATTAACTAATTAATATGTATCTGAAAACATTTAAATAAAAAGGATTTCAAGTTATGCACATTTATATTTTTATAAAAATCGATGTTTTTTTAAAATAAATATAAAAAATATTAAAACGATGAATTAGTCAAAAATCTAAACGACGAAAAATTGAAAACTTAATTTTAACTAAATTTTAATAATAAATATGACCATAAAATATAATTTAATAATAAGATGTGACCCTGCAACCAATTCACATTTTATTAAATTTTTTTACAATAATTGTAAGTTTATCTTTAAATTAAAAAATAAATAAAAAATCTTTTCAATGTTTTCAGATACATATGTATTAAGTAATACAGTTGAAATTGTAAATTATCAAAAAAAATCACAAATTGCAAGCTTCGTATTTTTCCGCTAGGTTCTCTGCTAGCATGCCTCTCCCCCTTAAACATGTTGCGCGGGATAGCGAGTCAGTTCCGGTAGGGTGGGGGTTGGGCACTCGGTCTAGTAAATAGAAAAGGTCCGAGTGACTGTCTCGCCATTCTACTAGACTAGGCCGAAGACTCGGCCGAGCGCTGAGTAATATATTTATACCAACCGAGCACTCGCCCGAGAACACTGTCTCGCCACTGTACTCGTTACGTGTAATCAAGGCGAAGGAGCTGTTTCAGACGGGACACCGGTGTCGCGCTCGTATATAATATAGGAGACCTTTGTATTATGCTTATGAACGCCCCAGAGCTTGACATGCGAAAGTAAATAAAAATTTGAATGGAATTTGAGCTGTCAAACAACATAGAGCGAAACCACACGGGGGAGTGAGTACGCAACAGCGGTGCTTTCTCACTTCCACTCGCAGTCGGAATATAGCGGTCTCGCATTATGCAGCGCTTGTGTCACTACAACGTTTGTATACAAATGGAACGCATTATTGTTGACCGCCACATGTCTGCTGTCGGAACTCGTATTGAACGCTACCGGTCAACGGTCGGTTGAACGCAGAACGCAGACCGCTCTCTGTCTGCTCAAGCCCTAATGAGTCAACGCATGTCCGGTACACTTTTCCGTCAGCCGCTACATTCTCAAGCCGCCGATACATTTGTTTTTATTACCGCAGCCAGTTTTATGTTCTAATTTATAACGCGAAATTATGCGTTGACTCATTAGCTATAGGGCGTTTATAAACATAACACAAAGGCCCCTTTATTCGAATACAAAGGCCTCCTATATTATATACGAGCGCGACACCGGTGTCCCGTCTGAAACGGGCCTAAAACTGGCTGAGGTAATAAAAACAAGTGTATCGGCGGCTTGAGAATGTAGCGGTCGACGGAAAAGTGTCCGGACACGCGTTGACTCAAAGGGCTTGAGCAGACAGAGAGCGGTCTGCGTTCTGCGTTCAACCGACCGTTGACCGGTAGCGTTCAATACGAGTTCCGACAGCAGACATGTGGCGGTCAACAATAATGCGTTCCATTTGTATACAAACGTTGTAGTGACACAAGCGCTGCATAATGCGAGATCGCTATATTCCGACTGCGAGTGTAAGTGAGAAAGCACCGCTGTTGCGTAGGTACTCACTCTCGGTGTGGTTTCGCTCTATGTTATTTGACAGCTCAAATTCCATTAAATTTTTTATTTACTTTCGCATGTCAATACAAAGCTTCGATGAATTATATAATTTGATTACATTTGACATTGACTTGTAAACTAAATATAATCTAGGTACTAAAATTATTGCTGTAATCAATGCATTTTATCAAACCGGATATTTAAAAACTTAATATCGATGACTTTAAACGAAGTGACATATAAACTTATTTGTTTGTGTACCTACCTCTATCTATAATATTTGACATTTCGATTCTAACCTTTTAATTTTACCCATAACCTCACATGTCAAATTTATTCTATTATTGAACTATGAAAACTATAAATCTCGCCAAATTATCAAGTATTTATGCACGTAAATCAATCAAGTGTTGATTTAAAAACAATATGTTTGCATTGAAAACGATTTATATAATTTGCGTCACTTAAATCAAGTATCAATCTTCTCTCTATCGATTAATTTTTCTGATCCAGACATTGCAACGGTTGACAGGTACGGAGTTCTTTGTGTTTGCGGGACTCTAGAACGCTAGCGTTCCAATTGACCGGCGCGGTCTGACCGCCGGCTGTGTGCCCATACAGCAGGGGTTCCCAACCCAATGCCCGCGGGCACCATGGCGCCCACGGAACGATTCGTATGTGCCCGCCACTATTCGACAGAGAGAGACAGAATTTTCACGCTAGCCTGACACACGCAGAAAACCCGAAGTGAACGAACGCCACAAACTGAGCCGATGAACGCCGAAGCACGTGACAGTAGTCACGTGCTCGTACCGTCCCGATTGCTTCGGCGATCATCGGCTCAGTTCGGGTTTTCGGCGTGTACAAAGAGTGATGTGCAAATAGCATTCCCCGCCTGGAACCGCGTTGTTGTCATTGTGATTGCGATTGCTGCCCCGTTCGGGTCGCGACAGTTAGCTAGGAGACATCTTCGTCTGACGAAACACAAATTAGGAGTTTTGATATTCCTTCTATATAGTTCTAAAATGAGTGGACCGAGTAAAAGACAACGAACCTATAATTTTAACACTGACTGGGAGGAATCATATTGTTTCTTTAATGTGAAAAATAAATGCGTCTGTTTGTTGTGTGGTAGTAGTATTGCAGTGCCGAAAAAACATAATGTTGAACGACTATTTTTGACTGGTGCCGATTGTTTGTTTGATGGATTTTCTAAGAAACGTGAGATTGTCTCAGCAATACAAGACTTACAGTTGTCAAATAACACCGTCACAAGAAGAATACATGCAATTTCAACAGACATACAAACTCAGTTAAAGACTGCCTTAGAAATATGTGACTGGTTCTCGCTACAATTTGACGAGTCAACAGATATATCAGACACCGCACAGTTAGCAGTTATGGTGAGAATGGTATTAAGTAACTTCACAGTAAAAGAAGATATGTTGCAAATATTACCTATGAAAAAACAGACAAGGGGTGAGGATATTTATAATACATTCAGAACATACGCCAAGTCAATAAATATGCCTTTGCACAAGCTGTCTGCGATAACCAGACAATGCAAGCAATGGTAGGTAAAAACAAAGGATTTAGTGCCCTCTGCAAGAAGGATGAATCATTTTCAAACTTTATGTCCTACCACTGTATTATCCACCAGGAAAATGAGAAGTTATGGAAGGAGTTTGTCGATTAAAAATAGGTGGTGCCCGCCACCCTACCGATATTTTAGAATGTGCTCTAGAGTACAAAAAGGTTGGGAACCCCTGCCATACAGTATGAAGTCCGTACAGTACAAAGAACGCCGAACTCCGAACGCGGAACGCAGACCGCCTGGCCGCTCCCTGTCTGCGCAAGCCCTTAGCTCTGGGGCGTTCATAAACATAATACAAATTCTGTTATGTATTATATTCTTCCTTTCGATTATTTTTTTTACCTATATTAGTGTCGCTTTTAATAGGCGTTTTAAATTCTCTCAAGGATCCACTTGGAACCTTTGATAGAGGAATTTTTTAGGCGTGGCCGTAAATAAATTATCAACTGATGCCATTTCCTCATGTTCCTGTGAAACTACTTGTTCTGCAGAAAATGGATGCTGCGGAATTGAAAATTTAAAGGTATACTTACGTTCGAAGAGTTAAGGTCCATTGGTTCTTCTTCTTCATATTCCGGCATCATGTCCGAATGGCGTATTACGAGCCCGTATAGCGATTTTGCTAATATCGGGGAATCGCCTATCTATGTTGTTTTTAGCGTTATTTACGAGCTTATTGATAACAGCGTCAGTGTTGGCATCAACTGATGAAGAAACAGCGGCCGAGTTAATATCCGCAATAACAAGGTCCAATAAAATGGGCTTCAGCGATTTTTTGGCCATTTCAGGAAATGACAAAATATTCAGAGTTAAATTTTCACGGAACATATTCCATCTAACAATACTGTCATTAACTTTTATAACAGCCAATTGCAATCTCTTGTTCATGGAAATAGTATTATCGGCTAATCGAGATTTTAATATTGTGTCTTTTACAATCTGGTTTATATCACCCGTTTCTACAATAACTGTATTACAGTACATTTGCATTTTGCTCTCTATTAAACCATTTAAATTGTTGGCGGCAGAATATAATTTAACAGTATCTTGAAATTTTTCAACAATATATTGTTGAAACTTTCCAATACTTTTTAAATGTTTTTGAACTATTCTTTCTTTGCGATCGTACTCTTGAATTGTAACTCGCTTGGATGACAGTGCGTCTTTATTGAATCTATTGCTTATTTCAATAATGTTTTTCAATATGCTTTCGACGTGCTTTTTAAATGAATTATAAATCGTTCGGCATTGGTCCAACGACACTTCCAAGTCTTTGTGCAACTCTTCACACTGGCCTAAAAGGCCGACAACCTTCTCTTCCATCGATTGAGAGCTCTCCATTTTGATCATAAATCACACGTATTGTTGTTGTTTTAAGAAAATGTTTACTATTAAGATTGTCCTCGGGATTGGAGTGGGTACACAGTAAGGAGGCGATTTTGTGCACTACCGTAGTAATAGTTCACTAATTTTATTAACTATAAAATATTTAATCGTAATCGGAGAGTCAAAGTTATTTTTAAACAATCGTGAATTCCGCACCAAAGGTCTTCCGTCGAAGCCTATGGTAAATAATCAACAATTGCTTCGCGAGAGATACTTCGTAGTAACTGACTAAACGCTTTCGTTGGCACTAAAATAATAATTAATATGAGAAATTGCCGAGCAAATGTGACATTTTCTGGATCGCTAGATGAGACTTCGAGTCTCTTGGCAATATTCGACTGCCCACGACGGAGGACTGATGATCACTGAGTCACTGATGACTGAGTGCAGTCGCACCCAGTGAACCTCCAAAACTATAGTAGGTATTTCGGCAAAAAATATAGTACGCGTCGAATGACCAATACTTTTCAGCATTTTCAAAAAATTGCGCGTAAAGTAAGTAATTAACGTCTCGTTTTCTAAAAACCCGGCCACACGCTTATGCTTCACTACGATGTTGCCTGCGCAAACCGGTTTGCGCAGGAAAACCCGTGCCAACCAAAAAATGCGGCCTGCGTAAAATTTAACTTGCTTGAAATTTTAACTGCGCAAACCGAGTTTTACAAGCCGCGCTCAGTTCGTCGAAGGTTACGGTCTTTTTTCATTCATACTTATTTGTTTTCGTTGGATAAAGAATACCTTATATTACACATATTATTATTGTTGGTACGTTTTTTAAATTAATTAAACTCTGCCTAAACAAAATCACAATAGATAAAAAAAATATTATATCTATAAAATATTCATATTTATGTATGATTTAATTGCATATTTTTTTTATATTTTATAGATAGACTAGTTTTTTTGACTATTATCTATTATGGCTTGGTTTTCGCAGGGTTTAATTGAATTTTAAAAACTAACCAACACCATCTGTAAATTGTAGTCTTATTTCAATGAAAACAAATACGTATGACTGACAAAGTTTAGTGTGCACCATTTATGGTGGATCTTAACAGCGTACCTCCACCCTTCGCCACTAGTATAATATGTATTATATTTAAGCAAAAAATGCTGATTTATATGCGAGTGTATGTTTCTTCTCAATAGCCATTGTTTGGTCCACTTGGATATGGAGGATTTATTTCTCTTTTATTAACCAATAAACAATAGAAAAACGCTTGTGACAAAAACAAATCGTCACTTGACGACATTGCTGCGATTCCAAGAAACAGTGTTTTCACGGCGACGACTTCTGTCGTAACGCTGTCGTGCGAGAGTGCACAGGCAAGTCGTTGCCGTGTGGCCGGCGCATTAGACAAAATTTCAAAAGGTAGGTAATTTCGTTTTCCGGAGCAGCTTTAGAGCTATTTATAATTAATGCCAACTTTTTTTCCGAATTTTGAAAATTATAGTATTTTGGGCGTAATATACCTGTTTTATATCGTACATAGTACGCAGACGAAAATTATAGTACAAATACTATATTTATAGTACGGTTGGCAACACTGCCTAGACTCTAGAGCTCACTGTTTCACACATCGATACATTAGTAATTTATTATTGCACGATTGCACGCATTTTTTAATACTGCCGATTTAGGAAGATATTATAGATATTATAATATTATAGGCGCCCAAGTGTACTCCTTTCGAGTTTAGTTCTGCGAACAATTTTGTAACATAATAATATCGGGTCTAGGACGATTTGGCACCGGACAACTGGACGCCACGGAATTCGAAAATAAATATACGTTAGGTACTTATAGGTACTTTTAAAAAAAATATTCAATATTATTATTTATATGTCAATGATTATATTATGATTTAATAGTTGGTGAGAATGTAAATATGAAGACGTAAACAATGATTTAATCGTTCATATGTTTAAGTTCCAACGAAAAAAGAGTTTTTTATTTTATATAAAGCCTTAGGCATGGTAATTCTCAATCCGCGATAAAGAATACATTATGTTAAGAGTAAAATGAATTCAAACTACTAAGTAGTAGATAGAAACTGATTAAAATACCTCGTCTACACGTCGTGTCTACGACAGTGCGGCGTCCAATTGTCCGGAGGCCAGTCGTCCCATTCCCATAATATCTATAAGCGTACTTTGTCTGAGATAGACGATGCTGATCTGACCGATTTCAGTGCCTTTGATGAGAATCTGTTATGAAATATTATTAGGATAAGTTGTGAACCAATATAATTATTCAAGATCTAACAATGTAATTCAATAAGTAACAGATTTCCACAGTAATGCGTTATATTGTTAATATCGCAAGAAATCAATTCTTTCAATAAATAAGATAAGGGATACATTTTAGAAATAGGTATCTATGGTGATACATCAGTGTAACGGCAAATAATTTTCAACTATAGGCGCGACGAAATATTGGACTCACTGCCATTCGGAGAGAGAACGTCGAGCTGGGAACATGTCAATTTGTTTCGTAATGGCGACGGGGGTATTAATTTTTAAATCGTGTAAAGATGACTAAAAACGTTACCCATTTACTTTAAAAAGAAAACAAGTCAATGAATATATTATTATTGTTACTTGTAGAACAATAAACAGAACATTAAATGGACATTTGGATGGATGGAATGGATGTTGGATTTATATGACAAATTATATTTCGTTTGGCATGCGTCATTTGCACCCGCGACCCGCAATCCGCGCATCGCCTAGCACGATCTTTTTAGACCGTGCCTCAAATGAGGTATAGCCTTAAGGGTTATTATCTGAGATTTTTCAGTTTAGGTATGTTCCAACAAATTTTAATGTAAAATGTAATGAAATTTGATGTTATATTCTGGGGACGATATTTTAGATGCATTGTGTAAAAATCTATCGATCACTCAGACCCCTTGAAATGATCGTGTGAATATTATTGGCGAAATCTAATACCGGGTCCACACTGGCAACATGTCGCCGGCAACCTCGTTAAATTTTACGATAATTATCATAATTGCTTAAGAAATTTTACGATAATTTTATTATCATACTTATCGTAAAATTTAACGAGGTTGCCGGCGACATGTTGCCAGTGTGGACCCTGCATAATGTCTATTGTGAAACTTACAATATAAGATGTAAACCCCGTGTATAAGGGATGTTTTGTTACAGCTCTCGCGCATTTCCACCCCCCCCCCCCCCAAACATGAAAATTGTCAGAATGATGTTATACATTGAAATTGAAAGGCAATAAACTATACCTTGGACTTAGACAAATAAAAACACGACAAAAAATGATTTGTAATTATTATCCAGCAACCTTTTTAGAAAAATTTCTTAGATTTAAATTTCTAACACAAAAATTTCGAAACACTAATGTCGGTTTTTTTTAGAAACCAAATCCCTAATGGAACTGTCAAAAAATTCTCGGTGTCCACCCGAATTCCAGAGTGGTGTAGGTCGTGGCTGGGGAGGGCTGACAGGGATCTAGCCTGGGGGCCTGGGCTGTGGGGGGCCCGGCGTGTCGGGTTAACCAGATAAGTGAGATAAACACACATCATAAATTAGCTTTAATAGTAAAAAAAAGGCGCTATTCTACTTCATGGCCATGAATATTTTAAATTACATAATTGCGCAATATATTTTCTGATTATTATTTGTCGATACTCGACAGCTCCATTATTAAAGTAGATGTATTAAAAATCGCCAATAATTCACTGTATAAGTAGATACCCTTAATTTGAACTAAAACACAATTTGAAAACGTTAATGAAGTGTTTCACACTGCCTTTAATCTTAGTGGTAGATGGGCGGCCCGCCAAATATCCTAGCCTGAGGGCCCGTTTCAGGATGTGGGGGCCATGGTGTAGGAGTGCAATAGACAAAAGACCGATAAACGAAAAATTAGTCTGTGTTGTGTTGAGTAGATTTGTGTATAAGTTAAATGCAATAATACTTTTTTTTTGTCCATTTTCAATTAATATTTTGGAACCTCAATAAAAAAACCAAAAATCGACGATAAACATTCGGCAATTTTTTTTTCAGTGGAATTTTTTTTCAGTGGAATTCGGCATAAATATTGTAGCTCTCTAGACCAAGCGGGTAACACAGCCGATAATATTATATTATGAGTAATGTTTTAGCATACGTACAATGCTACAAACATTGTCTGTTTTTTAAAGATTAATGAGAATATGAAAGTAACAACACACGTAATTTTCAACAATATTTTTTAATCTATGAATTACATCACTATTTACGCACCGCATACAACATCCATTTATTTTTAAATTGTTATATTGAGACATTTATTAATATTTTTAGATATAGGCAAAGTTGTATCAAAATTACACATCTTTGCCTATAAGATTTTTAAGCAAAAACAGACGTTGGATAATAATTATTAAAGATCAAAATGCTTTGACAACCTTTTCATTCTCTACTGAAAACACAGTAGACTCCGTACAAGGTATACCAGCTTGACAAAGATGTGCATGAGTTTACCACCATCTTCATACATTTTTTATGAACATGAAATGAACAGGGTTGTCAAAATTAAGAAGTATAATATGTTATTAAGTTTTGTTTTTTTTTAATTGTACTTGTTATTTATGTGCATAAGTACACAATGTGCATAGAAATTATGAAACTGTGTAATGTATTTTTAGTAAGTGGATATTTTTTGACCAAAATATGAAGATTTTTTAAATAAGTACAATATTATGAAAGAGTGAAGAAATTTATAGGAGACATTAAAAAATAAGCGCAAAATAAGTTCGAAAATTATTGATGATGCACTGAAACTTGAGTTATATTCATTATCAGTGGCGCACCCAGGATTTATTATTGGGAGAGCCAAGTAGGAGGGTTAAATATAGTGCTGCGGTAATGTTTTCGAAACTATAGATTCCCTGTGTAAAAAAAACAGTGCGTTGATAATATAATATTAGGGTTTCTTGTCTTTGCGAGGGTAAAACATCCTTTAAATGAGCCTACCATTGACGGGGAGCACCATCCATACAAATTCCTCCATGATATTTTAAATTGTTCTAAATATGAAGAAATAGAATCAAAAACATCTTGTCATGTCGTACGCTCGGTGAGTTCTTTGCAGCATAGATATTGATTGACTATTTTATTTTCATTTCTGAAACGAAAACCTGTGAGGCCAACGGAAAATGCGTTCGATCGATTCGGCAACATCGAAATCACATTAAATCCTTCATCGGCTTTCATAATTTCACGAAGGACTTTTTCGGTTTTCACTATTTCGCGGATTTTTGTGCCTTTATCATTATTTTCGCGGTGCACTTGCAACAAGTCAGCGATGCACCGGTTAAGAACCACTGGTCTAGAGCTACAATATTTATGCCGAATTCCACCGAAAATTTTTTTTTAAATTTACACCACCACCGACTGTAGTGGTAATGGCCCCCACATCATGAATCGGGCCCTTAGGCCAGGATGTTTGGCGGGCCCCTTTACCTATCACCGGGGTTAAGGGCAATGTGATGTTCTACAGTAGTGTTTCCAAATGGTATTCCGTGGATTTATCTATATTTTTAAATAATCCCGTTGAATTATTGATTTGTCGGACCTCATATCATATTATCGATCGTTATCCTACTATGAACCACTGGTCGCGACCCCCTCTTGTGGTAGCCAAGTAGCACTCGACCCTTCGATATTGGATAAAATAACCATTTTTATTTTTATAGAAACACTAAAAATAATTGTAATATAAAATGATACACGTGAATTATCATGTAGTTACGTATTTATTATATTTTCATCATACTACATATTTTTTATGTTAATTTTGATGAAGTAGTATAGTTCCACATGCGATTTTTTTAATGATAATATAACAAATTTCTGGTGTGTGTTTATCTCACAATTGGACGAGCCGCCACGCCGGACCCTCTTAAGCCCGGGCCCCCAGGCTGTAGCCCTGTCAGCACATGGTGGTGGGTGTAGTCGTTCTTTTCGCCGAATGTTTATCGTCGATTTTGGATTTTTTAATAGTGAAGTTCCAAAATAATAATTTAAAATGGAAAAAAAGTATTATTGCATTTAACTTATTTATACACAAACCTACCCAACAGAACACAGCCTAATTTCTCGTTTATCTGACTTTTGTCTATAGCGCTTGGTGTACACGGAATTCGGGTGGACACCGAGAATTTTTTTAAATTTTCACTAGAGATTGGGTTTCTAAAAAAACCCGACATTAGTGTTTCGAAAATTTTGTGTTAGAAATTAAAATCTACGAATTTTTTCTAAAGAGGGTGCTGGTGAATTTGAAATCATTTTTTTACGGTGTTTTTATTTGTCTAAGCTATTGGCTTTCAATTTCAATGTTTTTGGGGGGTGCCAGGGCCCCTGCGGTCTGGTAGCTGGACATGTTTCAGGTTTCAGTGTACTTATCTTATTTCTCGGTATAATGCCAGCAGTGACCACCTGCCTGTCCGGACCAGCCAAGTGACTTAGTCGAGTGGCGAGTGATTTAGTGAATTAGTAACTGAAAAGTGTCCGAACACAGTGCATTAGTGAGTGACGTGTCAAAATGAACAGAGCGTCGAGCGCGACGGTATTTCAAAACGGACACAATTCGCGCGACACGAGAGTGCTGCCGTCTGTCGTAACTTCAAAAATAATTCAAATGACACTATATAAAAACGGCGTTGTTGAATTGAATCAATTTTTGCTCCAAATTCCTATTGATGAATACTAATTTACATATGATACCTTGTTATGTACCTACTCTCATACTTAATATTTTACATCTTACACATTGAGAAGCCCTGATGAATCAATTGATGTTTACACGCCTAACATAATTATCTTTTCTATTTGCTCGTCTAGCCAATGTTGTCCATTAAATCCTATTATCAATCGAAAGACAAACTATTCATGTTTAACTTCAATAACATTATATATCAAATATTATAAACTTTCCATTTCTCTAATATCAAAACAAGTAGAAAGGTTACCTTAATATGTACTTTCTAAACTCCTATTTAACGCCATACTTCTTATATCAATCAGTTCTAAGTTCTTACATCAGTTCCAATTTATCCATCAGACAGTCAACTCCTACAGTGTAATTATTCAGTCAACTTCTACATTGTAATTATTGTTATTAAATTGAATATTATATATTATTAATTGGTAATACTTATAAGTAAATCCGTTACTATAACGTTAACAATAATATGTGAAGTGTAACTATTGTACGATTAATATTATAAATAAATAGTTTATATAGTGATTGATGTGAGTGGTTTGCTCTATGTGGCATCCCGATCCCGATTCCATAACAACCTACCTATTATATTTTTGTGATTTCGTAAATTTTTGTATGCTTACCTATGTATTTTTGTAGTTTGTTTAGGTAATAAATAGGTACTTTATGCACAATATTACAACCACACCAGACATATATCGAGCCGCCAAAGAAATGTCTTCCACATTCCCAAATGTAGAAATATTTTTTTAACAATCCCCTTATCTAATGCATCAGGTGAACGATCGTTTTCTGTTTTAAAGCGTGTAAAAAATTATTTGAGAAGTACTATGGGAGAAGAAAGTTTTAATAGTATGGCCATTTTGTATATAGAGCAAGAAATTTTAAACCTAATTGACACTGCCAAAATAATTGACGAATTTGCAAAACGAAAATTTATTTAAAACATGTTTTTTTATTTTATTTCTATTACCTCTGTTATATTTTACGTTAATAAATTAATGAGAGTTTCTACGTATAAAACTTTTTTTTCTAACTTGAATTTGGGGGCCCCGAAATTTTTACCGCTCAGGGCCTCCGCTTGACTTGATCCGCCCCTGATTTTATGGTCCATTGTCCTTACTGACTATAAAATATAAACAGATGATAAATGAATATAACTTATAATAATTATTCCTATGAACACTACGATAATGTGTACCTACCTCTTTACCTACTCTCAATAACAACAAGTTTTCTGTGAAATATTGCCATTATTTCGAGTGCTTAAAGTCAGACAACGTAATCTACAAAAAAGTGTTTTTTTTTTTGAGATAACGTTATTTTACATTTATGGCTACATGATAGTCAAACAACGTTATGTCAATCTTTTCTAATTTCTTATTAAATCGTCAGTAAGGTCAGTAAAGTTTAACGCTAACTACATAAGTTACCCTTGTTTTCATATATTTTTTAATTTATCATCATCATAAGCAAGATAAATGTACAATACACAATAAATTATAAAATATTAACATTAGGTTTTAAATAAACATTTCCCTTGTTGAGTTACAAGAATCTAAAATAACGATTTTTGGCTCTCCTGTAAAGTTGCACTTTTGTAGATAGTGTTGTTTGACACTAAGCCCTCGATTTATCAACGTATTAATCAAAAAATTATTCACACTACCTACCGACATGACATAATATGATTCATACTGAGTATACAGAATAAACGAAATAATAAAAGAATATAACTTATAAGATGATGTGTACCTCTTTATCTATCCTCATTCCTCAATAACAACAAGCTTTCTGTGAAATATTGCCATTTATCAACACATGTTCGAGACGGTTTGTCGCGTTAAAGTATAATAATTATAAGTTATATTATTTAAAATAATATCTTCGTTCCAACGCTGTATCATTTCTACGGCAGTCGGCAACTAGGCCGGCCCGGACCGGGCGAGTGATTTAGTAGAGTGGCGAGTGATATAGTGAATTAGTAACTGAAAAGTGTCCGAACACAGTGCATTAGTGAGTGACGCGTCAAAATGAACAGAGCATCGAGAGCGACGGATATTTCAAAACGGACACCATTCGCGCGACACGAGAGTGCTGCCGTCTGTCGTAACTTCAAAAATAATTCAAATGACACTATGCGAAAACGGCGTTGCTGAATTGAATCGATTTATGCTCCAAATTCCTATTGATGAATACTAATTTGCATAGGATACCTACCTATTATATTTTTGTGGTTGCATAAATTTTTGTTACCTATAATGTATTTTTGTAGTTTGTTTAGGTAATAAATAGGTACTTTATGCACAATATTAAAACCACACCAGACTACTATCGAGCCGCCAAAGAAATGTCTTGCACATTCCCAAATGTAGAAATATTTTTTTTATAATCCCCTTATCTAATGCATCAGGTGAAAGATCGTTTTCTATTTTAAAGCGTGTAAAAAAATATTTGAGAAGTACCTACTATATGAGAAGAAAGATTTAAAAGTATGGCCATTTTGTATATAGAGCAAGAAATTTTAAACCGAATTGACAAAATAATTGACGAATTTGCAAGAAATAAAGCAAGACGAAAATTTATTTAAAACATGTTTTTTTATTTTATTTCTATTACCTTTGTTATATTTTATGTTAATAAATTAATGAGAGTTTCTACGAATAAAACTTTTTTTTTCTAACTTGATTTTGGGAGCCCCGAAATTTTTACCGCTCAGGGCCTCCGCTTGACTTGATCCGCCCCTGATTTTAAGGTCCATTGTCCTTACTGACATATAAACAGAATGATAAATGAATAATTATAAATTATAATTATTCTAATGAACACTAGGATAATGTGTACCTACCTACGTCTTTACCTACTTTCAATAACAACAAGTTTTCTGTGAAATATTTCCATTATTTATCAAAGTTTTAATCAACAATTTATCCACACTACCTACCGACATGACATAATATCCTTCATACTGAGTGTACAATGTACCTAAACGAAATAATAAATGAATATAATAATTATATATAACTAGCTGAAGTACCCGGCTTCGCACAGGGTCGCTTCGTGGTTATATTTATCTTAGATATTTAAAAAATAATAAGAGGTAATTATTTTTTTAATATTAAAATATCTGTGTAATACAATATATCAATATGAAAATAATTCTAATAGGAGTAAAGGTCAAACAAAAGAACACTAAATTAAAATCGAATCCAAAATACGCAAACGTTATTAATGTTATAAATATGCACTAACAAACCAAAATTGGATTAAACGAACTTTGTATTTTATATAATACTAATTTAGAAACCTTTGCAGGTGTGCGCACAAAAACTTACAAAAATTTCATCGCAATCAGATGAATGGTATAAGAACGCATACGAATAGAAGAAGATAGAATAGATGAAAAAGAAGAAGAAATGGTTGCCTCAATGCAGAAACCTTGGCGGGCGTGAGCACAATACTTGATCAAAATTTCATTGCAATCGGATGAATGGTATAGGAACGCATACGAATAGAAGAAGAAGAAGATGGTTGTACTAATTCAAAAACCTTTGCGGGCGTGCGCACAACAACTGGTCAAAATGTCATTGCAATCGGATGAATAGTATAAGAACGCACACGAATAGAAGAAGATAGAATTGAAGAAAAAGATGAAGGAAATAGTTTTATCAATTCATTATCCTTTGCGGGCGTGAGCACAACACTTGATCAAAATTTCATTGCAATCAGATGAATGGTATAGGAACGCATACGAATAGAAGAAGATAGAATATAAGAAGAAGATGGTTGTACTAATTCAGAAACCTTCGCGGGTGTTGGCACAATTACTGACGAAAGTTTCATCGCAATCGGATGAATGATATAGGGACCATACGAATAAAAGAAGAAATAATGAAGAAGAAGAAGAAGAAGAAGATGGTTGTACTAATTCAGAAACCTTTACGGGTGTTACCACAAAAACTGATAAAGGTTTCATCGCAATCGGATGAATGGAATAGGAACCATACGAATAAAAGAAGATATAATGAAGAAGACGAAGAAAATGTTTGTACAAATTCATAAACCTTTGCGGGTGTTGGCACAACCACTGACGAAAGTTTCATCGCAATCGGATGAATGATATAGGGACCATACGAATAAAAGAAGAAATAATGAAGAAGAAGAAGAAGAAGAAGAAGATGGTTGTACTAATTCAGAAACCTTTACGGGTGTTACCACAAAAACTGATGAAGGTTTCATCGCAATCGGATGAATGGAATAGGAACTCATACAAATAGAAGAATATAGAATAGAAGAAGAAGATGGTCGTACTAATTCAGAAACCTTTGCGGGTGTTATCACAACAACTGACGAAGGTTTCATCGCAATCGGATGAATGGTATAGGAACTATACGAATAAAAGAAGATATAATGAAGAAGACGAAGAAAATGTTTGTACAAATTCATAAACCTTTGCGGGTGTTGGCACAACCACTGACGAAAGTTTCATCGCAATCGGATGAATGATATAGGGACCATACGAATAAAAGAAGAAATAATGAAGAAGAAGAAGAAGAAGAAAATGGTTGTACTAATTCAGAAACCTTTACGGGTGTTACCACAAAAACTGATGAAGGTTTCATCGCAATCGGATGAATGATATAGGAACCATACGAATAAAAGAATACATATATAATAAAGAAGAAGAAGAAGATGGTTGTACAAATTCAGAAACCTTCGCGGGTGTTGGCACAACCACTGACGATCGGAATCGGATGAATGATATAGGGACCATACGAATAAAAGAAGATATAATGAAGAAGAAGAAGAAGAAGAAGATGGTTGTACTAATTCAGCAACCTTTACGGGTGTTACCACAATAACTTATGAAGGTTTCATAGCAATCGGATGAATGATATAGGAACCATACGAATAAAAGAAGATAGAATGAAGAAAAAGAAGAAGATGGTTGTACTAATTCAGAAACCTTTACGGGTGTTACCACAACAACTGATGAAAGTTTCATCGCAATCGAATGAATGGTATAGGAACAATACGAATAAAAGAAGATAGAATGAAGAAGAAGAAGAAAATAATGATTTTTCCAATTTAGAAACCTTCATGGGTGTGCATACAACCACTTACCAAAATTTCATTGCAATCGGATGAATGGTATAGGAACCATACGAATAAAAGAAAATAGAATGAAGAAGAAGAAGAAGATGATGATTTTTCTAATTCAGAAACCTTCATGGGTATACATACAACCACTTACCAAAATTTCATCGCAATCGGATGAATGGTATAGGAACGCATACGGGACAGACAGACAGACATACAGACAGACAGACATTCATTTTTATATATTAGTATAGCCTATACTCTTCGCGAAAGTGCAAGCAATAAGTTGACAAAGTTTTATCGCAATCGGATGAACGGTATGGCAGTGCATTCAAAACGAACAAACAAACAAACAAACAAACAAACCCACAAACAAATATTATTTTTTATATATTAGATAATATAATATATATAATAATTATGAGATAATGTGTACCTCTTTACCTATCCTCAATAACAACAAGCTTCCTGTGAAATATCGCCATTTATCTACGGATCTATCAACACACGTTCGCGACTTTCTGTCGCATTGAAGTATAATAATATAAGTTATATTTTTTCGAGTAGTAATCTTTGTTTCAACGCTATGCCATTCCTACGGTAGTCGATAACTAATACACTCGCCTGTTCAGACTTGTTTCGTGGCTTATTTAGTATATAGTGAGAGGTGGTGGGGATCGCTACTCGCCCGAAATAATATAATAAAATGGATCGGCTTGACTGACCATTTTACTAATCTACTCGACTAAATTTGTCTGTTCAGACACGGTTTTTTACCAAATCACTCGCTACTTTACTAAATCACTGGCACAGTCCGAACAAGGCTTAACGGATTTAGTAAAGTAGCGAGTGATTTAGTAAAAAAACCGTGTCTGAACAGACAAATTTAGTCGACTACTTTAGTAAAATGGTCAGTCAATCCGATCCATTTTATTATATTATTTCGGGCGAGTAGCGATCCCCACCACCTCTCACTATATACTAAACAAGCCACGAAACAAGTCTGAACAGGCGAGCGCAGGCGAGTGCATTAGTTGTCGACTGCCGTAGGAATGACACAGCGTTGGAACGAAGATATTATTTTAAATAACATACCTTATAATTATTATACTTTAACGCGACAAACCTTCTCAAACCGTGTGTTGGTTGATAAATGGCAATATTTCACAGAAAGCTTGTTGTTATTGAGAATAGGTAAAGATGTGTACCATCATCTTGATACCTCCACGTTTCTACGTGCATGGAGGACCCCTTTATGGGTAAAGTACGAGCGAAGTTATGGATGCCACATTCATGTTTCTGGTAGTCTGCCAAGGCAAAGTCCTTTTGTCGCCGCTGTATGAATACGACGATTTGTATTAATTAACTATAAATGTTGTTTCTTTTGGGCTCAATTCTTAGAAATCGCTGTAACTTTCATCTACCTGGCAAAAAGGTGACTTGGACGACCCTTTAGGTAAAACCCCGGCAAATACCAAGCATTCTGCTGCGGGCAAGAATGATAGAGAGGGGTGGACGTTCAGGGGTAGATTGAAAGGGACAGCGATAAAGCCAAAAAATGAGACCTGGACGGCACGCGGTAGGTGTCCAGGCTGGCGAGGACAGTTAGCTGGAGTCTCCGAAACGCGACGGACTGTGTGTCCCGTTGAACCTTAGATTTTTAATTGACAGCCTACGGCGCCCATCTTTAATAAATTTAGGGCTGTTCAAAATTTATAAACCGCGTAAAACTTCATAATTGTGTTAATGTGTATTGATATTGTGTGGTGTATGTTTTTTTGTTGTGAACCTAACTGTTAAATATAACTCTGTGCTACGAACCACGTGTGTTTCATTGGGAAGATCCAACATAATCAACTGTCAATCCTGCATCTTTACCTAACCTTACACTGAACGTGCTCTACCGAAACACCGAAACCCAGCTTCAATTGACCGCCCTAAACAATTTCGATCACTGAGCTGGTCGAAGGGTGGAAGCTGGTCGTGCAAACCACTCGTACCGACCGACAGCACGCTAACCAGGGCATAATTGACGCCCGGTCGACTGGAGAGTCGAACGCGGAGATCGGATCGGGCTGTGCGGCCCCGACTCCCCTCCCTACCCGGACTTCCGGGGTGTCAATCTTATAAGTTATATTCATTTATCATCTGTTTATATTTTACAGTGGCGAAGACTCCATACTAGGCGATTATTTAAAGCCTACCTTCTTAAGAAAAATATTTTTTAATTTTATATTGACATATTAAATAATATAATCACATAATAATTTATTCAATATGCCCAACGACATCTATCGTATAATTGTCGTATAAGTGTATAATTTTACGATCTTTTCCACTATTTCAATAAACACCATTTATGGCATGTCTCGAAGGTTAAAAAAATAAGCGACATCTTGTTTCGCTTCACAAATTGTATGGATTACGTTCACGTGAATCGAAAACTTTTTTATATGAAGTTTGTTTCTCATAATTTCAAGACGTCTGCGGCGGCCTATATGAATTGATAAGCTATTTAAGGATCGCTTACATTTTACGTAAGTGCACATTTATTCAAAATAATTTATAAGATAATTTAAAAACAATAATTTCTAGGGATTCAATCACATATAAATATTGATTGTTGTTAAAAATAATAAATAATTTATCTCATGATTTTTATTTGTCAGTTAGTTTATTCATAGACTAAGACAATTTATTCAGCCAATTATGTAAGTTGAAATCTGATATTGTATCTAAGTCTGTGTTTTAAATATAGAAGTATTTTAAAATGTCTAGTTTACGGGTTAAATTATAAATTGTTATGGAACAGATTCACAACAACGGATATTTTCAATATAATTTGAGCGTATCTTGCGTTTATATTTAAGAAAATACATTATTCAAATTAATTGCTTAATTTTATACCATCAGTGAGATTTTGAAATTTCATCGGTTTTTGTGTACCTACCTATTCATCAGTAGTTATGTCGGATTATCTTCTTATTTCCCGTAAATACATCTAACAAGTGTGCTTTTTTCACAGCCTACCTGTTTCCAAAAGTCATTCTTCGCCACTGCTGGATAACTTCTAGGCAGGAATAATATTGATGATGCAACAAACCAAAAAATTAAACAAGATTTATCATGTAAAATAATGAACTCATTGTTCCAGCCAGTCGAAGCTACTGTTATGGGTAAAATGTGCATTTCTAAATATAGAAACGGATGGAAATTCCATGCCACTGTCTGGAAATTACGTCCAAGCGATTTCAATAAACCCGTCACAAACATGCCAAGAAAAGAAACTGGATCGAGAAAATAAAATACAGGCTATTCATAAAGACAATAATTTAAATACGTCAACAATATATAATTAAACGAAGACATTCACGGCCTATAATTTATTTGGTAAAAGTAGTAATGATTAAAAAAAACTTTAGCAAACAAAAGATGTGACAATGTTTATTTTAAATTGTAAATACTTTATATTTGCTTAAAATATTAATATGATATCATTACATAGAGCTTTAATAAACTTGTTTATTACCTTGCGGGGATGGTAAGCACTGATCATTTAATAATATTTCATTCACAAAGCACGGACACTCTTTTTCAATTACGCTACAAAACTCACTAAAAGTCGATAAACCTTGCTTAGATATTGTTTCAATGAAGAATTCGCATTTTTTCACAATATCGGGAATATTTGTAATGTATTCCTCGCCGTCGGTGGATAAAATCCGCATTTTTACAAGTATTGACAGCACATTTGAATCGTTTCATTCGCGCAATAATGACATCCTGCAGCCCTATGTTATAACTTGTGACATGAAGTCACCCGACTAGAAAGATCGTAAGAATTTTGTTAATACGAAACCATGGGGTAGGTAGACGCTCTCTTAGCTTGCTTGTTTGGCAATCTGATGGTAAAATTGTATTTAAATATATTACAGGTGACGGCGGCTGTCCATCAGGAACAACCATGTACCTATCCGATTGTGAAATCGATGGAACAACTGAACGTACCTGTGACAACCCAATAGCTACTGCCCTTCCTGCAATTTGTGATTTCACGCTCTGCAGGCCGAATTCGTAACTATCGACTCGTGTGGTCGAAAACTGTGTGGCATGACAAGTTAGTATCGTCCGTTTCATACCGTATACGATAATAACTATTTTTGAAGTCACTCGCTACGGAATATTTTAATTCGCGAGTGACCAGTTGGCAACATCGCCAAAACCGAGAAAATCGATGTCTATGGTACGAGATGAAACGTCAAAAATGAAATGTCAAACGAAATCATTATTTTTGTTGGTTATGTTTGTGTATAATTCCTATAATATTCGATTGATTTAGTATAATATGATATAGGCATATGTACGTAGAATATAACCTTACATAATTGCGAAACCATATAATATTATTATAATGTAAAACAAGATTTAACAAAATAAACACAGTGTCTTCAATAACATTTATTTTTATGTAGGTATTTATTCATTACAAACCATTATAAAACAATAAAATAATTAATTGAACTCAAGATAACAGAGTATTAAGTAACATTGTGAATAATATAATAATTTGGCATCTTTATTGTTTATAAATTGGTAATTGCCGTCTTCTTTCCGTGAGCGAACTCATTTTTTGACGTTTTGATTTTCAAGGTCACTATCACACACGAAACGAAATATCAAAATAAACATGGAAATATGTACATGAATTCACGTCCTTCGTCGTGCAAAAGTAGCAAAAGAAAGGCGAGGTTTCAATTAAGTGATCTTAATTGAAATCAAGTAAGGTTATGTCCGTCTCAATATTATACCTACCTACGACTTTTTAATTCTCCATGGATATAATATTATAAACGTCATGATGTGTCAAAATATAACACACATCTTCAATGTCTTTGATTAATTTTAAGCTATACAACCATATTTATTTTTTCGCATTGTAAACTCTTCACGCTTGTAGGTAGTAACGTTAAACTTACGATAATATACCTATATGGCGTGAGAATTTCTGAAAGATATCTCACAAGCTCATTGTTTAAGCGGAAACTACGTATTAATAGTGCATGACTGAGTAAAAAGCATTTTCAGATAAGTTAGCATAATTATTTGATCTGTTTCGCGGATGATTACGTCATCCTAAAAGTGCAGCAAAAGTAACTATTTATGGGATTGACATATTTTACAATAATTGGGTGAAGGATACAAATATATAGCAATGCTTTGGCGAAATATAAAATAATAATATGTAGGTAATTATTCTCGCGAGCCCAATAATAAAATACTATCTTTTCGCAGCCTAGCCTTTCACTTTTATTTGACAGTTCAAAACTAAACTACGTTATCGGCGCGAGACATCAGTGCGCATGCTCACATACTCAAGTCGTACGAGCGACAATGGTCACGAGTGCCCTTTGGTATGGGCAATAATGTTGACACGGATTATGACTAATTTAGGTAGTGATAAGTTTCGACATGCCATATTTCGATAACCTACGTCACGTTCGCGAATAACTACGATGTTTCACACGACTCGCAAGTTCTAACATAGGGCCGCTGTGATTGCAATGAACCAACTGTACGAGACGAAGCTAGCGGAAAATGTGTTAAATTAGAAGACTGCCCTAAAAAGCCCACTGCTTAATAAAATAAATACAAACATACTATGTTATTAAGATAATCAATTGGCAATTTTGTTAGTTAATAATAGTAGTAGTAGTAGTAGTAACCTGTCCACTCATATGAAATTAATAAAATAATGTGGAAATGGAATTTTATTTTTATGTTTTCGAAGTTACCCACACAGGACTGCATTTACCCCGGGGGTTTTCGAACATTATAACTGTCATTTCCCTCCATTTTCGAAAGTGACAAGCACGCTGTCACTTTTCTTCGTTGTGTTTTTTTTTCGTTTGGATTCAGGATTTGGAGGTGGACAAATAGCACACCGGAATTGTGATCAGAAACGGCGAGGTTTATTTGATGTTAATATGTACTAGATTACTACATTTTATATAATTTATTTTACGGAGGACGAAATGTGCGTAGCGCGAGCGAACAGTGTTTACTGTCTCGTCGCCGGCCACGTTCTGACCTGACGCACCAAAAACAAAACAAAAAAGCCGTTCGCGAACCAACACAATGCGGAGTTCCCCAATATGAAATTTCGCCGGCAACCATATACAACGTTGCCGGTTTGTTACTATTTATTTTCGTAATCAACCCACTATTTGTTGGTTTGATATCGATTTGGGCCTCTCCAGATTCACAGAAACATCCCCAAATGGGGGACCATTTGGGAATATAACATAACTTATAACTATTCTGAGAATATCAATTGTCAGTACCTACATATTATACCTACAACTAATTGCTACCTAACTGTTATTTATTTTATAAAAAGTAATTTTTAGATAGTTTGATTTTTTGGGCCTCGATATGTATTTAACGGGGCTCTGTTAATCATAAGTGCTACCCTGCACAACCACAACTCTACCTAATTACACATGTTAGCCTATAATTATCAAAGTATAACTAATTATAGATACTATTAAAAATAACACCATGATTTTCAATACTCACGTGAATATTATTGACGAGAATTGTATGAAGATGGTTTCACTACATCACTATTACTGAAACATTTTTAAATGTGCAGGAATATATTTAAATTTAAAAGACTTCCCTAAAACAGGCGCTTAGATACGTCTGGTATACATAGTCCTCTAAATTTGTGTTATACCATTCAGGCGAGCACACGATGGGTGTCTTCGGGTTCAAACCACACATTATTTAATTGAATGGAATGATATTACTTACTACAGTGAAATTGAAATACATATTTGCCTATAATAGTGCCATGCGGCATGTCTAAAAGAGAGGACAGCGCGTCGCGGATGACACAAATATTCCTAATAGGTAATAATTTTGGAGTGACTGTTTTGTTAATATAGGTAATTAATATTTCTGTATACCAGAGGTAAACTATTGTAACTCCAAAAATCGTGAAATGGAGTTATTGTTATATTGTTACTTCATTACTTCCTGCAGACGTGGTAAACAGCTGAAACTCATATTACTCTTATTATAAAAGCTAAAAATTAAAAATGTCATTGTAACTCCATAACTATTAGATGTAAACAACAGTAAGAAAACATACAATTCTTTTGATGAAACTTATAATCCGAATACAACGGTAAACAATGGTAAGTTCGTGTTACAATTGTTTAAACCTTGGAGCTTATTCGTACAAAGCATCTGTATACCAGAGGTAAACTACGGTATATCCAAATGACAACTTTACAGGAGAGACAAATTTGTGATTTTTGATACTTTCAACTTCTGGCATTCGTGAATGGAAAAAATCAAATTTATTTATTTATCAAAACAAGCATATTTTCTCGTGGTCTATTATACTATGCATATATTTTATTATTATAATTTTTTTAACGCTCATAATGGAGATACATTTGTTTACCTCGAAATCTAATGGTGGTACACAATAAAATATGCTAAGTGATAAACAACTGTAAGTCCAAGGGTTTTTTTTAAATTGAAATTAGAACTTACCCTTTTATTAAAATAAAACATATTATAACTTTTAATAAAAAAATATATACATATTATAATAGAACAAGAGAAAATACGCTTGTTTTGAAAAATACATACATTTTCCATTCACGAATGCCAGAACTTGAAAGTACCAAAAATCACAAATTCGTCTCTCCTGTAAAGTTGTCATTTTGGATATACCGTAGTTTACCTCTGGTATACAGATTTTAGAAAGTAAGTTTTACGATAACAAGAAATGTAATTCTCATAATGCTAATACATGTATCGTAATAAATATAACAGGGAAAATGTTCATCACCGCTAAAACGTCTAATGAAAATAAAAATATATTATTGCATGCCTTCGAAACTGGGCGAAGAATGACCTCATCACGTCATCACCTTTCGCCAAGCTTAGCAGACGTCGTTTGTCAATATATCGATAAAAGTCATGCGACACCAAGCAAGCCAGCTTCAAACAAGAAAATGAAAAAAAAACATTGCCTGTAACAATGGGAAAATTAAATTTGCATTCGTCAGACCCTTTGACAAACGTAACTAATAAATCTCGTAATGAATAAAATTAGGCGACCTAGAGCGGAATGTAGAAACATTTGTCATAACTAAAATTTCCTTAGCAGAAAACACTATGCAGAAACATTGTCCTTAGTTAAGATCATTTCTATTGAAAATAATACCATATTTAAAAATTCTCCTTCCTATAGTTTAGGTAAATAATTTTATAATTGTTAAACGATGACAAAAATATGACAACTGCATTTTATAAATGCAATAACTATAAATACATATTAATATTTAATTATATTACTCTTATGTTTCCGTTATAAGTCATTATACGTGATTCCACAGGCACCGAAAGATATTTTTTTTAACATGGTAACACTAGCGTCAAGTGTCATTTTATCATCTGGCATCTTGTATTTCTGCGGGCTGGCGTATAGGTATAAGTAAAATAATATTCTGCAAGTACATGCCAAACGAATTAACACTATCAATATCCATATTGAGATAAGTTGTTAAATGAATATGAGTGTATGGACTATTTTATAGCACGCGAATTTATTTTGACAGCAGCTGTCAGTGGTAAAATGGTAATACGGAAAGAGGCGTGTTCATAACAAAAGTTGTCTATGGTTAAGGATTCCTTAACTCTATACTTAGTATAGTCTATAGCAGGGGGGGGCAAACTTTTTGGATGGAGGGCCAAATTCAAGAATTCGAAATGAGCGGCGGGCCGCAAGTAAAATACCATTTTTAGATATAAACTATTTTGAAAATAAAGAATTTTGTTGAGGTTCATGATCGAAAATGTTTGTTCACATATAGATATAGGTAGATCCAAAAATAACGAACATTTTTTGCATAATCTTTAAGTTGGTCGAATTTGTCTGAATTAAGGGCATTGTAAAATTTGGAGATTTCTTCACGACGATGCAATTCTCTTAAATCAGTGTCACACTGCAGATCAATAATCTCAAATTGTAGCTTTGTCGGTACACTATCAATATCTATTGAAAATGAATCGCGCACTATTGCTAAACTTATCTCAATGTTTCGGAAGTCACCAAATCTTTGTGAAAAATCATCATTCAGAGCTTTAATAATTTTACCATACTCTTCAAATTTATATTCTGGTATATTCAGCAACTTCAAAGTTGGAAAGTGGTCCATGTTGTTATTCGATATTTGTCGAAGGAATAACTTGTGTTTTAATTGAAATCCATTCAAACTTTTTACCATATCATGGGCATATATTTTTTTTCCTTGCAACGCGGAGTTAAAAGTATTTAAATGTGTCACGATGTTCAACGTAGAAAATAGTGCTTACATAGTGTAAGACGAGACGCAAGGAAGACGTCCTGAGACAATACATTTACGAAACAACAAATTCTTTAAATTTTAATTTATTGTCAATATTTTTTAAAGAATTATAAAAAAGGTATTCGTAATCAGAAGTATAATTAATGATCGGGGGCCGCAAAAAAATACCCGGCGGGCCACATGCGGCCTGCGGGCCGCAGTTTGCCCTCCCCTGGACTCTATAGTTAAGTCATCCTTTTCGGCGACTTATCCTTAGGATCGAAATCTTAGATTGTGCATGCCGCTCCTGAAACTAGGAAACCAGGGTCAAATTTAATAAAATAAATCAAAAGAACAATAAATACCCTTGTTCAAAAATAAGATCATGTTTAATAAATAAAATACGGTTTATTTAAATAAGAAAAAAACACGAAGAAAAATACTGAAAGCAATCCTGCGACATACTCACTATATAAAAATAGAACAATGACATCTTGTAGTGCTCCACTGCTCCGGATGTTTTTTTTTATTTACCCAGTCGCGGCGATTTTAGAATGATGTCACCACTCTCCGATATTTTTATTCCTATATTTTTAACTGCTCGGTTTTGTTATACAAATGCCAATCAAAAATATTTTTACGACTCTTTTGGCACCTAGACACATTATGAATATTATGATAAGATAACGTTACAGTACAACCCAAAAAACCATAATAAATCAGTCATAATAATATAATGTCATTTACTCAGATTAAAGAGTTCCTTTCATAACACTGATATTATGTAGGTATACTGCTTAAAAGCCAATTAATTATGTGGCGCCGAATGAGTGACGATTGACGACGAAGTTAATGAAACAAAATAATATTATATGCTTACCTACTGCCATATTCATACACTTTTGAACCGCACTCAACGTTGTAAGCCGTTTAACGACCGAATAAGGAAACTATAAAAAATGCATACGTCACGAAGATGCGTACAGGTATGCGCACCAAACTTAAAATGGCGGCGATCTGCGCGAGCTGTCAGTGTCACTTTAATACACAATGAGTTCATCACAACAAGCGTTTAGTAGGAGACTTGAAACTGTCGTAGGTTTTATAGATTATTGTGAAAATGTGTGTGGAACAGAAAGGAGGAGGCGCTTGCGACTGCGAAAAAGATACATCAGAGATATGGACAATCCATTCTCCAGGTAAAGTGCGGTGGTCACTATGTGTGGTGTCAACGTTGGTAACAAAACAAAGAAAATTATGGTAGAGATTTATAGGTAGGTACATACTTATTATACCGTATTTTTTAATTTATCCAAATATTCCAAATATTCTTGCCAGTCACTCACAAGATTTAAAAGTTACCGGATGTACCTATTGCAAAATAGATATTCATAATGATTAATACTCATTATTGACATTTGACATAATCAATTAGTATTCGTGCAATCAAAATCAGAAAGTCAGCGCAGAGGTGAGTTTTTCAAAATTGAAAATTATTAAAAATTATCAGCGATCTAGGATAACCGAAGAAAGGCTAAAACATGGACTTGCAATAGTGTCTATTGAAGCAGAGATGGCATTTAAATTAGATTTGGATGACATACCAAGTTACTGACTTTGCAACAAAAAAGGCCAGGAAAGTTTGTTTATTGTAACGGTTGAGTGTTGAGTGTTGAGACTATTAAATAATAGTGTATTTGTGATTAAAAGTAGGTTTATATTAAATGAATAATAAGGAAAATGATTTTGTTTACATGTTGTACAATAATAGCATAGAAAAATGGTGTAAAAAAAATACATCTGCGTATTATTACTAAATGGTATAAGCAAACCAAATTTGTCAGACATAATATCAACCAAATAGAAACTCAGACACTGGTGATTTGGGTAAGTGTCTAACTAATATTATATCTTATTCGCTTTTAATATCTTAATTTAATTTTGTATGTTTTAGTGGTATATAACACATTTCTTAGATATTGGATTAATGAAAGGATGATGAAAAAAAATAGGGTGGCATTTTGACGCTGCCTAGGGGCGGCATTCTGTCTAGGGACGTCTGACGTTAACAAAAATTAATAAGTATGTATTTTATACGAATAAAATGCCGTGTGGCTTTTTTCGACCATGTCCGATCCTAATAGGATCATATGGGCCTCCACAGAGTAGAGGTTTGTATTAACAGATTTTGTTTTTACGATAAATAAATAATAAATGGATGTCAGCCACTTGCTCAACTTATTAGGTCCATACCCTGACTCATACACAAATTGAAAAACAATATGTGTACTTGCCAGACCCAGTATTCGAACCTGAGACCCATGGCGTGATAGTCCAACGCTTAAGCTGCGCGGCCACCGTGGGTGTCTTTTGTGTCTCAAATTATAAACACCCATACCTATGACTAGGTATATAATTATTATCATGGCTGCGAATATCGTAGCGGTGATCTGGTTCTTCCTGCATTTTCAGATACGTTTCCGACCCTCGCCAAAGTCTTTGTCCCTGCATACAGCGCCATAGAATCACAGCCATGCTATTATGATGGTCCTAGAATACATATAATTATGGATTGCAATACCGGTATTTCAAAACCGGTATTCCAGTATTTATCAATATCGAAATACCGGTTTTAAAAATCCAATATACTTACTGGAATTTTCGGTATTAAGATAGTACACTCGTTTACGTTTTTAAAAATGAATTATAAGTTATGTGCTGCTAAAATCCAAATATATTGAGTGAATCCAATAGAGGTGAAAAAATAATAAAACAAATTTCATCAAATATATTTATATAAGTAATTGTCGCGATGAATTATAATAATATTATTTCGAAATAGAAAACATCCGTGACAAAAATATTCAATTATTCTATAAGCGTTGAATTTAAGAAGCTTTTCCTGCAGCCGGACTTATTTGCACTCGATGAACTTTGAAAGCTTTAGTTAAAAGTTACCCATGTATTCAAATTATTTGTAAAAAATCACTAGTTCTGCAATAATTATTATCAATATATATTTCTAACTGTCAACATAATAAATGTAGGTATGTAGGCTTTTGCTATAAAATAATATTTTAAAAAGATTTTAATATCAATATTATTTATTGAAAAGCACCTACTTCTGTTTTTTTATGTTTAAGAAAAACCGGTATTAATACCAGTATTTAATAAGAAATACCGAAAAACCGGTATTGCCATTTTCATTCGGTATTGCAATCCCAACATATAATTGATAGCATTGACTAAATTGTGTTATCTTTTCTTTGTTACAAAATGACGAACCCCCTGAGATTACATACTGCGTGGTGGACCATTCCGGGACCGTCTCCCTGCATTCAGTGGCACCCGTGCAGCCCATGCCCTCTCGGAAATGGGACGATTTGGCACCGCGAACTGGCCTTCGGCGATTGGCCTCCGGTAATTGGCCGATTGGCCGCCGGTACAATCGGACGCCGGCCCAATTGGACGCCAACCCAATTCGACGTCGACCCAATTGGCCGCCGGGAAGATTGGACGCTGCACAGTTGAATCAAATGCGCAAAGGAATAGACGTACGTTACGATTTGTTGGAGTAAATAAGCAAGTCAGTTTAATATGCTTCTGTCTTCTCAGTAGTTGTACCTTATACATTTCGCGCTTGACACATTTTTAATATGGATTGAGAATAATTATTATGCCTTATGATGTTTATTAAAAGAAAGGAAGTTTTTAGTCGTTAGGTATAATTAAATATATTTTACAAATCAATCAATATTTGCGTGATTTTATATTAAATTTATAACAATTCTTTGATTCTTTCAGCGTCTTCTATGTTTAAAACAGTACAATTAAACGTATGTATTAACATAAATAAAAAAGTATCTTCAATATAAGATTTATTTATTTAAGAAAACAGAACATTGTGGACATAACAAATCTAAATTCAATACGTTCACAACATGAGATTTATATAATAATAATAAACATAAGTATAGTTTTATACAGAAGAATAAAACTAAATATATGTAATTAAATTACGAATGGTAAGTAATATATTGTACCTACTTTCAATGCATCGGTGGCTTGATTAATTATTAACATGTAAATATAAGAGCAAGTGGCTGACATCCATTTCTCGTAAAAAACAAAATCTGTTAATACAAACCTCTACTCTGTGGAGATCCATATGATACTATTAGGATCGGACATGGTCGGGGAAAAAATATAATTCATTTAATATGTAAGGTAGGTATCCAGGTATAATTTTATAATAATATCGGCATATTATTTTTTTTATTGGTGATATAAATGTTAAATATCAATTTATGGTGGAAAGACATTGTTTTAAATTCAATAAAACTCAATACGTATGTAGTACTTACGTCAAAATATTGAATAATTCCTGATTTTTATGTTTTCTGCTGAAGTGAAGACAATATTCTTTTTCTCGTTAGGACTTCATGACTGAGGATCGTGACCCGAACGATTTAACCGTTTATTGTACCTATACTTATTAAAGAATTGATGATATTTTGTATTATACTTAACATTATTTTATACAGGTGAATATGTAGATACTTAGAAGTTCGTTTCATATTTTTATTCTAATGGGTATGTATTCATGAGCCCTCGTATGATACAATTTCGTTCAGCAATTAGACAAGAATATTCAATTAAATTTAATTATATTAAGTTTATATCTACTTATTAGTTGTAATACATTCTGTGCTTTTGGCTGAGCGGATAACGCGTCGGCTTATGATGTCGTGGATCCCGGGTTCGAATCCTGGGTCCGGTAAAAAACACATGCTATTATTCAATGTGTGTTTAGAGTATAGTTCTAATATGTTGAGCAATACTTGAACTTAACTATGACTAGTTATTAGCCCTGACACTGTTTATAGAAATAAAATTATTCCTTTTTAATATAATATTATTAAATTAAGAATAAGTATGTTGTACTTTGCATCAGTAACGCAAACATACATAAACGTTTTAATAAGAAACTTCAATGTTTATAGGCAATTTAAAAACTGAGTCATGATTTTTTTTTTATGAATATTAGATACCTTATATCCTATTTTAAATATATGGAACCATTTTTTTCTAAAAAATAAAACATAATTAATTATTCATTGAAAAAATTATATATTACTAGCTGACCAGGCAAACGTTGTTCTGCCATATAAATTATTTCTAGTGAATATTTTGGTTGTTAAATAAAAAGTAACGAATGTATCGTAAGTGTGTGGGGATGGGATCTATGACAGAAAGAGGAATAGAGCACTGTTGACGATGACCGCCGATAAAAACAAAAAAACATCAACCATTCATTTTCTCAATTCAAAATGAGTAATGATGTTCATAATGAATGAATTACCTGTGACAGGATCTCGTTGTTTAATGTTTATGCAATATCCGTCTTGTCCCTTCCAGAAAATTAGCGGATATTGGAGAGCGTCGTATGAACGGTGTGTGTCAGCGATGAACTCCAGATTATTGTTTCTTCTTCGAATCACGATTTCTCGCGTCGATGTGCGGTCGCCAACCCTGATTCCAGCAATGTCGTCAACAACAGTCGCATTGAATCGACGTACGTGCTCTCCAGCTGGTGTTTTATCAGGATTGATGACAATAGCGTGATTGTCACTTTGCAATTCGTGCATGTGTGCTTTGAAGAATTTCAATAATTCATTGTGCTCATTCAACAGGGCGTCCAGTTTGCCGACGATGCGCCTGGCATTAGGCGAATTGAGGCTATTGTAGCCGCAACGTGCATCCACATAATTGATGTCCTCACCGCCGCCGCGCCCATGAAGTCGATTTGTAAAAATGTATGTGGTTCGTTTGGCATTAGCAGCAATGAGCCTACTTTGTGGTATACTTGACCTTTGATTTTGAACGTAGAATGGAATTGTTGACCATTTGCCGCAGTATTGTGAACTATTTCTGTTGCTCCGGACGAAGTCATTTGGAAGCATGAATTGAATGTGCGAATGGACTTCAGGAACAGGTTTGAATCTGGAACCGTGCCAATGAGCAAGCTGTTCAATGGTTCTGGTGGTATCTCAATTTCAGGTAGTTGCACTTTTCCTGATGCGCAACACATCCCGGCTGACTCATGTTTGAATTTGAGCGCATGACAATGGGGACATTCTTTGTCCATAGCACCAATTGGCACTTTCGGATGAGCCGAATATTCAATATCTGGCTCGTACTCGAATGCGAGACGAAGGAACGAAGCGGATGTAAATGTTCGATGTACTTGTTGGCATTGTCGGTCATTTGCTCTGCGTGTGTTAACTACGAACCGGCGCGCTTGGCTCCGTTCCAATTGTCGTTGTTGATTTCGTTCAGCTCGTGCCTCTTGTGATTGAGATGCACGCAATTGAAGATCTTGGCATAAAAACATCAAATGTCCACTTTTTTCCATTTTCATTTTATTGCATTTCTATATTCCCTGTGTATGATTACATACAACTGTGCAAAGATACATTTAAAAAAAATCAAAAGTCCCTCAAATCTGCTCTCAAAAATATGCCACTTTTCTAAAAACCGCAATAGTCCAGGCATTTTTGTGTGAAAACAGCAAAGGTCCAGTAGTTCTACACTTTTATCACCAGGCGGCGTTAGTAATGTTAGTATACATTCCATACAATTTAGTGTCTGAGCTGTCAAATTATCCTTGATTCGTTTAATTATTGCTTTTTATAACGTTTTCTAATGATTGTTTTTATATTTTATCATGAATATTACTAGCATAGACATCTGAAACGTCTCGAAAGAGAAAAATTAACAAAACTATGCAACGTTTTTACCAAATAACGGTGACTTTCATTATTGTTCAGTTGGATGCAATTAGGCAAATTCTGGGCCATTTATTATAAAATCTAAAGAGACCGGAGAATTTTTTTTTTTAATATGAAATATTGGTTAAAACTTTGACATTTTTCTGTAAAAATGTACAAAATAGACCAGGCTAGTAAGGGATAAGTGCTTTGCGAACATTTCAGTTTCTCTCTAGGCTGTGGGATAGATTCAATGTAGTGAATAAAAATCAAATGCAAGTCACGATTGCATTTAAAACAAAATATGGTGGATTAGTTCCATTGAAAGGAGCTAAATAAAAAAATATTTTAAAATTAGCTAAATATTTACAAAACCCAATAAATTTATCGTTTAATTTGCTGATAGTGAAGGTGTCAGACGAGGCTAATCGGTTTTCTTTTTTCGTGTTAACTATCAATTCATGGTAGAAATCCATTGTGTTAATGATTTAATTTAATAAAACATATTTTTTTAGTACTTATTCCACTTTTAATACATAAATCTGGATAGGTTTCGGCCACCTTAGAGGGACATTTTCAGCTGTTGAAAACAGTTGGCAGAAAAACAGAGGCGGGCGAAACCGGTCCAGATTTATTTATTAAAAGTGGAATAAGTAGATACTAAAAAATGTGTTGTATTAAATTAAATCAATAATAATAATATGAAGCTAATCAGTATTAACCCGCACATGATTAAAACATTTTTTCAAATATTTAATTCTTGATTTTTTAGAAACATTGAAGTCGTTTGTTAATAGGTAAATAATATGTCCAAACCTTATTAAATGTTGTATTATGATTTAAAAATAACAGAAATATATATTCTTTATTTTATTTAATAAAATAATAGTTTTAGTCATACTATTTACATTTCGATCTTTTCAATTTTGCAATAAAAACAACAAATGTCCAAAAATTGTGTAAAAACAGCAAATGTCACACTCATTCTTTTTTAAATATCTATTTAACCGAAATAAATTTAATATTTTTTTTACATTCATATAGTGCATATACGGTTTCTCTATAATTTCTCATTGTCAAATTAATAAAATTTCATTTGACAACCAAGATATTATGTTTTTACCCTCTCCTGAAAAAAAAGTGTTTTGTGACATTTGCTGTTTTTATGCCAAGATCTTCAATTGCGACATGCTTACACGCACGTTTTTGTTATCTTGTTGGATTTGTTCGTCTGTTCTTACTACTCTACTATTTCGCATGTTTGTTGCTTTATTCGTTCGACGGCCCAAATGGCCCCCCTTGCGTCTTGCTGGCATTGTGCACTGTAATACACGCACATAAAAATAGATAAATTAAAATAAATCGTACAAAATTTTACACGCACTGCGTTGTGATTTGCCGAATGAAATGTCAAAATGAATTCTTCTAGGACGTAGTGCCATCTGTCATTCAACAACATAAATAATTTCGTTCTGTTTGAAATACGAACGACGGTTAAATTTGTTCATACAAAAATAATAAAATCACGAATAAAAAATGGGAGGATGAGGGTAGGAAAATGAAAATTTGAGGTAATAGGTATTTTTTTATGCCAAACAATAAAAAAAATACAAAAAAAAAATTGTCAAAAAAATAAAAGAAAATTTTTCTGGATAGAGATACCCTAATCACCTAGCGGTATGAAATATACTTGTTGATCTATTCTCATACCTAACAAATATACGTAAAAAAAATCATAAAAATCCGTCTAGCCATTTCGGAGGAGTTCGACCACAAACATCGTGACACGAGATTTTTATATATATAGAGATATACAATAGGTTCATGATAATTTTGAAGTATTGTAATTCGCTTTATTTGTGTAACTAAGTCAAAATAATAATATAATACCTGCGAAATTAAATGTTATTGTAATAGGAACAATTCCAACTTTGTAACCAGGTGATTTACGTATTTTTATATTGTGGTATCTACCGACTTGGTAAAACCACAGACAATTAAAGGAATACCTACAACATTGGCCAATGCTATTTCATTCATGTAATTTGTGTTTGTGTTTTTTTTTACAAAACATGTTACGACAATAAAAATATTTTGATTAGAATAATAATTTTGAAAAAAAGATGACTGACTAACCATGAACATTAAATAAAAAACCATTTCGACGATTGATTACACATTATTACTTACGTGTCTGTTTATAATGGGTCCAAATTATAAAAATATATCAAATATCTTCATGCCAGTAGGTACGTAAAAAAAGTCTACTAATGGCCAATGACTAATTTATTGAGAAAACTACACTTCTAAGGTTACATTGTAAATTCTATAGAAAATTTTGTTTTCATAATTTTTTGTCATATAGGTACTAACAAAAAATAAGTAAAATTTTCGTTTCGTGTTTATTAGAATTACAAAAATTACGCTTAAACGATATAATATATCGATATATAGATAACTGAATCAAAAGACCAAAATTTAAATTGAAAATATTGGACATTGAAAATATTATAATTCTATAATTCTGATATTATTCGAAACTGATGATAAATCTAGTAAATTTAAAATCGGTACTTACCTAATGAAAGTTTGAAAAATAGGTTAAAAACCTTCGATCTAAGCAATTAGTTTTATTGAAAACCTCTTCACCATAAGCTCCGATCGCAGAGCCTAAAACTAAATAATTATTAAGTAATTAGATAATTTAAAAAAAATAATTTCTATGGTGTTTAATCGAATAATAATAAATATAGACGGTTTTTAAAATAAAAAGAACTTTTATCTTATGATTTTTGATGTGCGTAAATGTTTAATGTTTTGAAAAAATACGTACTTTTATTTAAACTGATCGCTTAATTTTATGTCGTCAGTGAGATTTTGAAGTTTCATTAAATTAGTGTGTCGTTGTCATTAGTGTGTACCTATTCATCAGTAGTAATATCTTCTATTTGTTGTAAGTATACCTGACAAGTGTGTTCTTTTTATCAGATCTCCACAGCCTACCTCTTCCCAAAAGTCACCCTTCGCCACTGGTGCACAGCGATGTGGTATGGTAATCACTCAGACATCAGGCGCTGCGGCTCAGCTGGACGCTTCTCTTCTAGTGTTGTGCAGAATCTGGCTATAGGAAGATGTATCTTCAACTGAAAATCACATCGTCTACGACAGTGCTCCGCAACCTTTTCTCACCCACGGCTAACCAAAGGTCTTCCCAGAATTTCGCGGCACACCACACGTAAAACAATTTATACACCAACACATGGCTCCCACATCCTGAAGGGGGATCCCAGGCCAAGATCTTTAGTATCAATGGTATTGATTGTATGTTTAGCGATTTTGTGTATTTATTAATACATCCACTTGAATTATGGTTGGTTGTCAGGTAAAGGCATATAAAGTACAGTAAGCTCATTTTACAATTATTTATAAATGGGCTATTTGATTATTATTTATGCTAATGTCACGTCATTTTTTGATGTTTTCTCCGATTCCGCAAATTCTAAATTTGAAAATATACTGACACTTCAAAATAAGGTACAGACCTTTATCTGCAGAATGGCCAAAATGGAACTACGAACTACCATAGGACGCGCATTTTGAAAATTTCATTCGAATGTCATATTTTGTCCAGTTACGAGTCTTGATTGGGTAGTTTTCGACAGTGGCTCCCCCATCTCATTCTTCAGATAAGTTTGTAGATCTGTGAATCGTTTATAAGCGGTTGCGAAAAAAAACAAATAATAATCATTCGCCTATTAGGTACCGGTGTCATATTTTCAGATTATATTTTCGTAGTAATCAGTGAGGAAATAGTATCCATTTATTTCTTATTAAAACTCATAAGTACATACACCAATGTGCCTATTTGTGGTTTAAAAAAAATTGTAGGATAATAATTGGTTATTAATTACAGTGATGACGAACATATGGCATGCGAGATGATTTTGCATGACACGCGAATGTTTTATTTTGAAGACAAAAAACCTTTAAATTAATTAAATACTTAATTTTAAAAAATACAAATAGATATACTTACTTACTTATATGTTTCACATGGAAACGTGTAATGTAAAACATGGTCCCTAAGTAAAAGAGTGATCGAGAAACTTAAGAGTAGCACATCGCGGTATGGAGAGGTGCATGCTGGACATAACGCGAAAGGAAAGAAAGAGGAATGAGTGGTTAAGGAAACAGACAAGTGTTTGCGATGTGATAGAGTTCATTAAAAGCCTCAAATAGAGATGGACTGGACACATTACTAGAAGAAGAGACAATCGTTGGACGAATTTAGTCATCCAGTGGTATCCAAGAGGTACAAAACGCCCGCAGGGTAGACCTAGAGGCCGCTGGGTCGATGAAATGATAAAGTTCTGCGGAAATACGTGGCAACGCAACGCACAGGGCCGAGAGGAGTGAAAGCAGCTCAAAAAGGCCTTCATCCAGCAGTGGATAGATTCAGGCTGATGATGACCTACTTATATACATATGAACATAATATTGAATATATATTAAAAATATTCAATCAATCAACTTAATGAATTGTATTTTGTATATATAGATGTATAATGAAAAACCGTTCAGTGATGGGGAATATAATACGAAAGAAACGTGGTTAAAATACTCCCACGATACAAGAACACCACAGCATAAAAGATGTGCCTTCAGATAGAAACATGGTGAAAGATAGAATCTTAAATTGTTATTTTTAAACTTTTTAATAGGATTCTTAAGGGGAACGTGCGCTGCGTAGGTCAAAATGGAGCTTTTATGGTATTTTCAAAGCATGATCCTGGACATTCCTTAAACGTTGTAGATAATCTATTTATATAATTTTTAAGCCTTATTATCCTTTATATTTATTTTCAATTTCAATTTATTTATTTTTAACATATTGTGGACAATACAAATTATAAGTTTAAGACGCTCACAACATGACATTTAGAAACAAAGAAATATAAAACAGTATTACATAAAAAAAGAGATAGATAGTATGTGATTAAACAGTAGAAATATGTACATACAAAAATATTAATTAGATAGGTATATGGAAGTACACCGGAAGAGTTAAGCAGACCCTATTTTAAAAAATTATAAAATACCGTCCACCTATACTTATCTTCACGTAGGTGGAATATATCAACATCCGAAGCAAATTCGTTGAACATAGTTATCGCCCTCCCAATTGGCATTACCAGTGGCAGGTTGGTTCTGCACCTTGGGAGAATAAACAACTGATGTTCTCTATTTCTAAGATAGTTATCAGGAACACACAGGTCAACACTGCCCAGAATGTCAGAGTTCTCATTTATACCTCGTATAAGTCAAAAAAAATACGTAGCTTAATAAAGATTGCTTCTAAATTGCAAACTGCAGTATGTAAGCATGCCTAAGAGAAAGTCAGTTGGATAAAGCCACGGATAGTATCCGTACAACCTCAAATAAAGGAGTCTCAAGAATTTCTTCTGAACCCTCTACACCATAAGGCCATACTTCAACTGATGCGGTGCCCAAAAAATAGACCCACCCTCAAGTCTGCTTCGAACTAAAGAATTAAATACAAGTTTTACTACCGTAACATCCGAAAAGACCCGGGAAGTACGCATGACGAAGCCTAACATTTTAAGCGCCTTGTTACAAATGGTAACTATATGGCTAATAAATGTCAGTTTACTCTCAAACGTAATGGCAAGATCCCTTACAGATGATATTTGTGACAGAACTCTGCCATGCATCGAGTATTGGAAAAACATCACTTTTGAGGCTCTGGTAAACGACAAAAGATTGCATTTATCAATATTGAATTCTAGTTTGTTACGCCTGCCCCAATCTAATATATTATCTATATCAAGTTGGAGCTGACGACAATCGTCCACGGTGACAACTTCCAAAAAGAGTTTCAAGTCATCAGCGAACAAAAACATAGCATTTTTTATTACCAATGCTATGTCATTTATAAAAATCGTGAACAGCAACGGCCCTAATTTTGAGCCCTGAGGGACACCAGAAAATGTGTAAAAGGTCTGTGACTGATAAAGGCCGTACAATACGTATTGTTGACGGTTCCTAAAATAACTCCCGAATAGCTTCAAAAATTGATCAGACAATCCAATAAGTTGGAGTTTTTCCACCAGGACATCATGATCGACTTTGTCAAATGCTTTCGAGAAGTCATTGTAAGAACAGTCAACCTGGTGGCCTCTATCCAGGGCCGATGACACATAATTGGTATTATTGGTAAATACCATCAGGTTAGTTTCCGTTGATCGGCCTGCTCTAAATCCATGCTGTTCATTTATTATAAATGACTCAATTTTTGGAGAAATCATGTTGTGCATGATCATCTCAAGAACTTTTGCTGGTACAGAGAGAACAGCTACCGGCCTGTAATTCTCCACTGATGACTCTGTACCACTCTTATGGATTGAAGTAACCTTCGACATCTTCCACGTTTCCGGAAAGATACCTGTCTCCATTGTAAGATTATATATATTTGCAAGCGGGCCTTTGACAAAATCAACACACCCCTTTAAAAAAAATGTAGGGACGTTATCAGGTCCCAAAGAGTGAGTATTTTTTAGTTTTTTAATAAATTTTAACACATCACTCTCATCAACTGGAAAAATATCAATGGACTGGGCACCGCATGATGGCTGTCTCGACGTGGAGGCAACATCCAAATAAGGAATACTACTTGCGTAGACAGACCTGAAGTGACCAGCAAATGCTTCTGCCACTACATGTCCGGTCACCTCTTCGCCTTTCCAACTCATCGAATCGGCATACCAGCCATCCCTTCTTAATGATTTAATATAATCCCAAAACGATTTGGGATTTTCAAGAATGCAATCTTCTACCGATTCCATATATGTTCGATAGGCCATTCGAACAGGTTGCCTCACTCTCAAGCGATAAAGGCTAAACATTTCATAATCGCGTTGACCAAGCTCAGCCTTCCAAGCTTTGTGATAGCAATACTTGATCTGAATGTCCCCAATAATCTCTCGAGAAAACCACCTCGGGTATCGCCTTCCACCACGACATGGCGACCTCCTTGAAAAACATTCATCAAACACATTATATACAGTATTATAAAAGAGTTGTTTAAACAACTGCACATGAATGTACTGAAATATGACTATATTCTAAAAGATTAAATCAAGAGGTTTAAAAGAATACTATTTTATGTAATAAAAATACTTTATGCAGTCATCAAATGTTTGAAATAAATATAAAGGATAATAAGGCTTCAAAATTATATAAATAGATTATCTACAACGTTTAAGGAATGTCCAGGATCATGCTTTGAAAATACTATAAAAGCTTTATTTTGACCTACGCGGAGCACGTGGGCCGTTAAGAACTATATTTTTCATTTTTTCCGATGAAAATCAGATAGTCGAAAAATAGTATTTGGGTTTTTTTTAAATTTGACTTGGCAATACTGGATAGTTGTGTAGCTAAAGACCTTGATTCTGTGTAGAGGTTATAAGGACGCTCAGTCCTTTGCTGAAATTATCAATTTAAAAGAGTCATCATGGTAAACCTTAACGATATAATATAAACACCATGTCATATGCCGGGTACTGACAACAAATTTATTTGCGCCTTATTATAAACGATATAAATACCAACTCATGTTGTCATTCCACGCTGCCCGAACACATGTCACACACACAAACAACCATCAGAATATATTAAGGTGACGCATCAGTGAAACGCCAAATAATTTTCAACTGTACGCGCGACGAAATTTTGGACTCGCTGCCATTCACTGAGAGAATGTTGACCCAGGAACACGTCACTTTGCTGCGTGATGGCGACGGGTCAATTAATTCTAAAATCGTGTAAAGATGACTAAAAACGTTACCCATTTACTTTAAAAAGAAAACATGTCAATGAATATATTATTATTGTTACTAATAGAACAATAAACAGAACATAAAATGGACGTATGTTGGATTTATATGACAATTAATATTTCGTTTGACAGGCGTCATTTTCACCCGCCACCCGCAATCCGCGCATCGCCTAGCGACGATCTTTTTAGACCGTGCCTCAACTAATGCATGGCCTTAAACTAATAACGTGTGTCGTTGAGCGGAGAAATTAACGACTACACCACTTATACTTAAAAAATAATAGGAAATAAAAGTCATAATTAATAATACTGTTATGGAAAGCGAGTATGTATATAATTTTATTAATAATTAATTAGTAATTAAGTAAGGATTACATGATGTTTTATAATATATTATAATACTTATATGTATTTTGATGCTATAAATAATTATGATGATTAAGAATTTTCCAAAATTGCAAACTGCATTGTTCCTTCCTTTTGTTCAGTCAACTGCCGACGGAAGTTGTGTATGATGAAAAGGGTGAAGGCAACGTAAACTGAAAAGAAAAACAAAAGAAAAATGAAACATTACTTTCTATAATTTTAGTACAAGAGTTGTATGTAACGTAAAAAAAAGTTCCCGCAGCGAAGTAGTGGATAAAACGCTTGATACTCATTCCAACATTCAATGGTAGAATCAAATTTACACGTGCGTTTGGATCACTAAGGCCAACCGCTCACGCAGAAACTAGAATCGGACAAACTGGTTGCTGATGGAATTCATAAACTGGCCAGTGACTAATGCTTCAAACACGGGGCTACTGACACCTAATAATCTCATAACCTCAAACTGTCAAACCCATTGTCTCTCCCACGTCATTCTAAGTTTTTTTCCATAATATCTTTACGGTAATATTCTGGCAGCCTGTAATTATACTGGCAGGAGTATTTCTAAACACCTGCCACATATTTTAAATTAAAAATGGGTTTGCCCATCCTTAACTTTTGACGCCTTGGCTTGTTATTACATGTTTAATTCAGTTCAGTGCTACCAATTTTGGTAAGAAAATATGATTTTTCATCGAATCTACTAATTGGTACCACTGTTGTATGGGTTACTGGAAACTAAGAGACCGGGAGACTAGCATGTCGCGTCTCTTCGATTTCGGTCGCGGACATTTTGAAACTTAGAGATTCCAGTCTTGCCGTCAGCGAGCCGCCATTGACATTAGCTAGATACTAGAGTTTCAGTCTCGTCTTTTTTAAGTATTTTCGTGAGCGGATGGCAACAGATTTTTGTTCAATAAGGACTATAATAAGGTGATTTTTTCTAGTGTGTATAATATGCATGAGATGTTTTTAAATTATGTAAGTATATTCAATATTATAGAATGTTACATTTTCAAATCTTGTGTCTTATTCGTTGAATAAAAAAAAATCGGTGTGTACTTATTTACGTGCGTTAGAAGTTATACTTCTTTGGCGTAACAAAACAAAAAAAAAACTTGTGATAAACTAGATTTTTCAACTAGCGCTTAATTATCTTGTTAAATTCACACTCAAGAAAAAAGACCGCTTATTGGAACGCCGTTGGTTTATTTCTATACATTTGCCACAACTAACAATTGCCACTATGACGTTTACGTAGGAAATTGAAAATGGCCGACAATAATAAATTCACTGCCTAGGCAACGGAACAATTCTAAACTAACGTAGTGCGTTCGGCTGATAACCGAACAATCGGTGGTTCGAATCCAATCGAGTGCGTTTTTTTCGTGTGAAAAAATAAATTATGTTTTACATGTCACACGCCAAAAATACACTCTGATCTGATTTTCCAATCGAGCCTAAAGAAGTATAACTTCAAAAATAGTTTATTATACTTACTACATTATTATAATCATCAAACACTGAATAAATTTAATAAAGTGTAACTTTGTAAAGAAATAATTTAAACGAAACTGAAAAAATAGTGAAATGTTGTATTCAAGTGGAAAATATAGACATTACTATGTTTCAAATAATTATGTGTGTATACAATAATTTAAATAGCAAACTTCCTTAAAGCGATAAAAATCAAACCGGTAAGTACTTACGTAGACTGACATCAGATAACAACTATATAAATAACTTTAGATCTAGAACGGGAATTCCTCAATTTGTATTTTCTGTTCGCATTTCCTGTCATTTATACGTACGACCAAACCACAGTAAGTTAGATAATATAAAATAAAATATATTGTATTATATTCGTAATTTTTTATGGTTAACTGATTTCAGGCTCGTACACAGTAGGGGGGGAGTTTCGGGTCCGGACCTCCCGCAAAACGGAACAACACAAACATGAACCCTCCAAACCAACCCGCCCCACACCACACTCAAGTCTTAATCGAACGATCACGAGGCCCTACGTTTGGCTGTGAGGCATTAGCAGTTGTTTACGATTGGGCATTTTCCAATTTATGTAATGCCATTGAAAAATGTTATATGTTTAAATCTATTTATAAAACATACATAATTTTGAAAAACACTTCTGAGAAAATAAATGAGCCGTTGCCCGGAATAACGTTGTATCCAACAATATTCTTGTTTTGAGAAAAATGGAAAAAACTAAATCAGTTATGTTTTTTTACATTTTATATTTGAAATACAATAAACAAACAATTATTAAGAGTTTTAAAATATAAAGTGTGAAGAAAGACAATTAAATTTGAATTTATTACAAAAAAATATAGTGAATTAATGGAATAATGTTGTATATGAAAATTTCACATACAACATTATTCCACAAAATGCTTTTTATTTATTCTACTTCACTCAATAGTGCCTTATAGAAAGCAGCGTGCTCATCTAGCATGAATTCACACATATCATTGAGGTCTTTGAGCTTAGCAGCCTTGATTGGCAGCGGATTGGAGTACATTGGAGTGAGTTCCAAGCTCCCTAACTGCATGAAATTTCTCCGTACGTTAGCCAATCTTCCCCGTCCTCCACGAAGAGGTGGTAGAAGACTGTATGATGTCCATGATTCCAGTTCATTGTGGGAGGTTCGAGCTCTGATTGTCGTGGGATCATCAGCAGAGAGCTGAAGCCAAATGGCACCAGTGATCTTCATTTTTGTTGGTCTCTGCATTGCATTTTCAACATCTGTGAAATTTTTAAAGTCAATGCGATCCATATTCTGTATATGAAATGGGTTGTTTGGACGGCTTTCTTTAATAACCTGATTCCACTGATCCGGCACCATTACCTTCGAAACCCGTTTCCTTTGCTCTATTAAAGCAAATTCACGGTCACAAAGCATAAGTCAATCGGTGAGTGATTATCATAATTAGCACTATCTTCGTCTGCTCTCTGAATACGGCGTCCGACATTCAATTTCTCGATACATGAGACGAGATAATGACTCTGTCCATTATGATTTAGCAACCTGAATGCTGATTGTATTTCTGTCTTAATGTTAAAATCGAGAACACATCCGCGATTCAAACATTTTTCGGCACAAACGCGACCCTGCGAAAAATAGAAAGAAACGATTAAAAAATTTGAAAAGGTATTATATTAAGTAACAATATAAAGAGTAATATAATGCAAGCATTATTATCAAATAACAATATGGATAAATCATTTGAATACAATCGATTAACGTTCGACGAGGAATAATATGTCGAACATAGTAATTTTATTCGTGACATCAATAGAACTGTCAAATCGTATACAACATTATTCCACAAACCTGTTTCGGTGGCTCAATTGCAGGTTTAATAATATTTTTTCTGGATAAATATTCTTTTCCTGCATCCTTCAACTTCTTGGCTTTATTATCTCTCCAGTTTAAAACATTGGATGTCCGTTTTCTTCCTTTATTTACATGAATTAAGCCACGCTCCGTGATATTGACGGACGGCGACGCCATTTTGACAACTGCATAGACAACGTTCTTCCATAAACCAATAACTTTAAAATGCTGCCACAAGCTTAAATATTGTTTCCCGACCATAATACTTACCTTAAAAGATGCATAATAACATACCCAACATTATTCCATCAATAACTCAACATTGACAGTTTTGTTGGATACAACATTATTCCGGGCAACGGCTCAAATATTATAACCAATAGAAAAATTCTTTTTTGAAAAAACTAAGACACCCGGCAAGAATCGAACCTGCATCTGCTGGGTTTACGCCCCAATCCGCGCATTATCCACTATGCTACGAGGTGACATACCTGCTAATGACGGCAAACTTTAACTATTGGCCTTTTAATACCTGCTCATCAGCGTTCTTCCAAATCAAGCTACTATTGGCGATCGGTTTTTGTTTATTAAATCAAAGTAGGTACCTACTACTTCAATTACTAACCGACGTCACGGATTTCTCCAATATTTTATGATGTAATTTACTCGTACTTGCTAATAATTTTTAATTAACTAGCTATTTTATTCAACGAATAATTCACAAGATTTAAGAATGTACCATTCTAATTATTGAACATGCATCATTTTGAAAAACACTTCTGTGAAAATATATTATAACCAATAGAAAAAATCTTTTTTGAAAAAGGTAAGACACCCGGTAGGAATCGAACCTGCATCTACTGGGTTTACGCCCCAATCCGCGCATTATCTACTATGCTACGAGGTGACATACTAATGACGAAAAACTTTAACTATTGGCCTTTTAATGCCTGCTCATCAGATCTATTTAGAAAAATAAATAAATAGTGGTAGGTCAGAGAACATGTCTTGACCTTTGTTAATATTAAATGGATATAGTTCGTACTATAACATTAGTTATCATTGGTGACCGGATTATATGCATTTGCATATCGTCTCTGTTCTGGCAGAACACACTAACTGGAGAATACTAGTTTTGAGTAATTTGATTTTGAAGTTGTTAAAATGTTTGAAATGGTCTATCATGTGAGTTTATTAAGTAATCGTAAAAAGGATGACTTTAAAATAAAGACTGTTTATTTATTAAGAAGGTTTCCAGACGTTAAGTTTGAATTGATAAGGAACATTTTGGTATAACTAACTCAATATGTCATTTTTTCGAATTAGTGTCTTCTGCCAGAACAGTGACGATATTTAGCCCACTCTCACCGGTTATTGCATATTTTACCTAAAATCTAGTGATGATGCATATTTTCGCTATATTTTATATTTCGAGTCTATCAAAGGTGTAGTAAATGGCTTCGATAGTGCAGAAGCTATGGCAGTTTGTCAGTCCAAGGAAGCATTTAACGATTCTAGTATAAAAAAAAATAGCTGTGATTAGCACCTATTTTTCCCCCATCCTGCGCTAGTATTAAAAAGCTTGAAACTCAAGGTTAGGCGTTGACTGAATATATTCAGAATGAACAAAATCCGCTGAATGAACTCCGCATTGCCAGAGGTATTCCCGCGTAAACTTAGAGAAAAGTTTGAAAACATTTTGAACAATAACCCAGACTTTGAACTGTTGTGTCAAATTAATAGTTTTATTAATGGGTTTTATAAATGAAATTCTAAAATCGACGAAAGATAATGAAGTTACCCTGATTATAGTAGATTTCAACGCAAAGATTGGTAAAGGTAAAAGTGGAGAGTTAGTAGGAGAATTTGGTCTAGGACAAAGAAATGATCGAGAAGAAAGATTACAACAATTTTGCCAGGAAGAGAGTATGGTTGTTTGTAACACATTATTCAAACTTCCAGCAAGGCGATTGTATACATGGAAATCCCCACAAGATAATGGCAATAACATTGTAAGAAATCAAATAGACTATATATTAATTCGCAATCGTTACAGAAATAGCGTAACATCTACTAAAACTTATCCAGGTACTGACATCTCATCTGACCACAATCCTGTTGTAGCTACAGTAAAAATTAGATTAAAAAGATTACTGAGGGAACCACGCGCAACCCAACGTGTTGACATTAATCAACTGAAGGATCCCGAAGTCAAACAACAAGTAAAAAGTGCACTGAACACAGCAATAGAACAAATAAAAACTTCAGTCATTACATCCTCTGACATAACAGACAAGTGGAACCAGGATAAAAGATGTGTTCTCCTCCATATCTAATAATCAATCAGTATATAAAAGAACAGCTAAGAAGCATAAATGGATGACAGATGAAATTCTGTCTTTAATGGACAAAGGAAGAAAATGGAAAAATAAAAATAAAACTCAATATAGGAGAATTTATAATACCATAAAAAGTAAAATTCGTACAGCTAAAGAAGAATGGATGTCCGACCAATGCAAAGAAATTGAAAATCTCCAAACGAAAATACGATTCCTTTAATATGCACAAGAAGATAAAGGAAACATTGGGAATTACGAAAGGAACCTCATCAACTATCTTGAAAGACGAAGATGGGCGTATTATATTAGATATAGAAAAGAAGCTGACTCGTTGGAAGACATATATTTAAAATCTGTTTGATGATGATAAGGGACCTATTGGTTATACTTTTAATGAATGTGAATGAATGAATGAATGTAAATAGGGCAGAAATAATAAACGCAATACGAAATTCTAAAAATGGTAAAGCTGTCGGCCCTGATCATATTTACAACGAAATGATAAAATTATTAGAAGAAGATCAATTAGAAATTCTCGTTGATTTGTTTAATAAAATTTACGAAACGGGCATAATTCTCGATGATTGGTTGAAATCGACATTCATCACTCTACCAAAAAAGGCAAATGCAAAGGAGTGCAGCGAGTTTAGAACAATAAGTTTGATAGGCCATATGTTAGAAGGTTTATTAAAAATCATCCATAATAGGATTTTTCGAAAATGCGAAGAAGACATGGATGACACACAATTTGGCTTCAGAAGTGGTTTGAGCACTCGCGAAGCACTTTTCAGTTTGAATGTTCTAGTGCAAAGATGCCTAGATGTTAATGTTGATGTTTATATGTGTTTCATCGATTACGAGAAAGCATTCGATACTGTTAGGCATCCTAAACTTCTCGAACTCTTACAGGAGAAAGGCATCGATGCAAGAGACATTCAACTGATAGCTAACTTATATTGGAATCAAACAGCGATATTAAGATTGAAAACGAAATCAGTGGAGAGGTAAAAATTCGTCGCGGTGTAAGACAGGGGTGTATATTGTCACCTTTGTTATTTAACATGAACTCGGAAGCTATTTTCAAGGAAGCCTTACAAGGTGAATCGGTGGGTATTATGGTTAATGGCAAACATATTAACAATATACGATATGCCGATGATACTGTGCTGATTGCTGATAGTTTAAAGAGTTTACATCAACTGGTAGAAAAGGTTAATGAGGTCAGTAATTCTTATGGTTTAAAAATGAGCCTCAAGAAAACAAAACTATTACTAGTATCAAAAACAGCGACACTAGACACCAACACAAATTTTGTCATTAACAGCGAACCAATCGAACGTGTGACCCATTATAAATATTTAGGTACATGGGTCAATGAAAAATGGGACCAGTCTCAGGAAATAAAACTAGAATTGAGATCGCAAGGAGCGCCTTTCTCAAAATGAGACGCCTCCTTAGCAATCGAGATCTTAACCTATGTCTGAGACTGCGTATGGTACGTTATTATGTGCTCTCAATTCTTTTCTATGGTATGGAAGTATGGACGCTAAACCAAGAGATGTCACGGAGACTTGAAGCTTTCGAGATGTGGCTGTATAGACTCATCCTCAAAATTCCTTGGACTGACCGGGTGACAAATGTTGAAGTTCTCAATCGAATGGGGAAGGACCGAGAAGTTCTACGTAGTATCAAAACCAGGAAACTACAATACCTCGGCCACATTATGAGAGGACAAAAATACAGCATTCCCCAACTCGTCATTCAAGGAAAGATCAATGGAAAGCGTAGCAGAGGATGGCGCCGCATTTCGTGGCTTAAGAACCTCCGTGATTGGTACGAGTGCAGGTCCACCGAACTGTTCCGGGTAGCAGACGACAAAGATAAGATCGCCTTGATGGTGGCCGACCTCCGCTAGGGGATGGCACAATAAGAAGAAGGATGAACTTTTGCCAGAAACAATAAGTGCTAACATAGCACCCAAATTCAAATACTGCCCAGTTACCTCAGCGGATGTGAAACGGTTCCACTTATAAAAATATTTTGAGTGATCGAAGACACAATCTTACTACCGAACAATGACAGTACCTGATTGTTAACGTTTACAAATTAATTTTAAATAAATTTTTTTTTTAAGTTTAAAAATTAGTATCTTTTTATTGTTTAATGTGGCATATTTTGACACTGTTCATGCATATTTTAAGCATATTTTTCAAGCTTTTTATGTTGCATATAATCCGGTCTCTAGTCATCATTTACCAAGTTGGTACTGATACCGGAGAAAAAGGAACTCAAGTGTATCTCGGTAGATGTCCTGATCCGGTACCACTTCAGGTTGGGGGTTATGTGTGACATCATGACAAACAGGATAAATTATAACACAGATACTTTTGATTTGACAATTTCTCCGCGCGGAGACGTTTAATTACATTAAATTATACAAGGGTTCGGCATGACTGAGATAAAGTAACGTTAAATCGACAAGGGTTACGCAATGCATGTCGATGGCTAGCGGGCCCACGGCATTCAACTGGATCACATTTCACTTTGCATTCTTTTTCACATGGACGTATTTACACATTATTTAATTTCGCGGGCACTTTGTTATTTATTACAATACTTATTGATAATTAAAAATTGATTTAGTAATTAGCTAGAAGCACGGTTGATTATGCGATTACACGGCTGACGCCGCACGCCGGCGTGACACTTATTTTATGTTATCCCTTCATCGTAGGTAGATTTGAACTGTCCATCTTCAAAAGGCATGTTTCCATTTGGCGGGACCTATTCTACTCAGGAGAGGGGCAAGGGGTGCGGGTTATTCGAGAGATTTTTAATTCTTCCTGAGCACCGGTCGGTGTTCAAGGTTGCCTGAAATTTCCTGGAAAACGTTCAGGTACTTGACTACATAAATTATCTAATGCAAAATTTGGTATAGGTACTTACTCAGGTTCAGTAAGGTCAATCCTATATCCACGCCAGCTTGTACAGTGAATGCACCATGTTCGTGCGATCCTAATGCATTCAAAAGCATAATGATTCCCACACAAACTAAGAAAAAGCCGATAACAGCTAAAGCGGTGGTCAATATCATCCACCATTTAAGTAAACCTGTTTTACCCTGAAAATAATAAAAAAAACAATCAATGTATTGTACTCTAAAGACTATTCGTATAAATCCAAAAATGTGTAGCGACCTGATTCAACCAGTCCGAGGCATGCCTCAGTGCCATTAACACAGTCACAAGTTGTCCCGCGTTGCAACGCACAAGTCCAAAATTAACATCTTTATACAATCAACTTCAATAAATGAAGATTGGCCATTCAGGGATGCCATATCAGTGGATAACAAGAAAACCTGGACTAGAATGAGGCTATAAATAAAGTGTGCCAAAGCATGTGGATAGATTTTCACCATAGGGCATCCCTAGATAAGGGAAAATGGAGTAAGTCCATTCTACCATACCCTGGTTTGTAGTCTCTTTTGAAGAGGAATGAACTTAAGCTGATACTGAGGCTAAGAACAGGTCACACAATGGGCAAAAGATTTGCACTTCATGCGAAGAAGCGATTCACAGCTCTGCAATGAATGTAATGTTTTGAAGGCCATTGTGCAGCAGTACAATGCCCTTAATATAAACGACACCTAGTATAGCTGCGAATTGCGGATATCTTGGAGAATGTCGACGAATTGAAAGGTGCCCTGGCGGTGGGTAAGATGGAAGATCTTGGCAGAATTGGAATGAGGACCTGATCGGCGGATCCCCTTCTAGAAGAGAAGAGGCGATATGACAGCGAGTTGCAGTCAAAGCCTCGGTAAAATCATAAAAAAAAATTAAAATCAAGAGTACATGCGAGTTTAATTGATGACCCACCATTTTAATAATGCATTCATTACAACACACGTTTGCTTGAGGCCCTCGTTAATTTTGTCGACTTTGTAAAACATTTGCGAACTTTAAAAACAGTTCCTAATCGTGCTGTTTACAAAATACGTATAATTTTGATCCATAGTCTATAATCTAGATAGTAGAATGGTAGATAGATAGATATTAGGATAAGATGGATTTACGTAAGATTACGATAAAATACCTCCGCTAAACGACCGCAAAGATAGTTACCTACTGCTGTATCTGTATAATATTATACAGAGATCATTACGTTACATTATAAACTAAATCCATTTTCATTTCTGTCATTTCTTATTCCGTTTTGACATCTCATAATATAAGTGATTGAAGTGAAGTTTGTCTGTTAGTCATAATATAGCTATGTATTGCCATCAAATAGAAATGTTTACCGGGAATACTTTATCCTTTCGTACAGTAGAATTATAAAATAAATGTGATAAAATAACTGATAAATTATTTAAAGTTCATAATAATTATTCATTTATGATTATTATATTTATATGGTACCGTTCGAACACTTTCAGTCACATTTACAATTTCAAAATTTTGAATTAAGGATCGGGGAATGAAATTTCATAAGTTTGCCATTATATGGACGCCATGGCACATTATGACGCCACATCGTGACGTCGCTAACCAACAATTACATTTGCACTCATGCATACAAATGGGCAGTATTTAGCCTATAAAGTATTTGGGAATCTCATGCATACGACCCTAGGTTGTTAGTATTTCAGAAGATATTCCATAATAAAGACACGTTTATTCATGGGTACCTACCAAAAGTATAAAATATGGTTTACATCCGGGAGTACTTTGATGGCTATTCAAATTAGTAATATATATTGTATATACTTTGTATTGTTAATTTACACATACCTTATGGATGCCTAACATCAATATTATTGTCAGACCCATTCCAAGACTGCTTGTAAGTAAAGGTAAACATGCCTGTAAGCCAACATACATTTCCTCTTGCTGCATAAGAGCTATTATTATTGTCTGCTTGCAGAATAATACTATGCAACCTATCTGTAATAAAAAAATACATCGAAATTAGAGTTTGTGATGTCTTGGATTTTTTCGATTCTCGAAAATTTCAGATCGGTTAATTGAATTCTCAATAACTAGAGAATATTGTTTTATGTACCTAACCAAAATTTTCTTTAAAAGAATTCAACAAATTCTGTTCAAAATGAAACGTGACCTTTATAATGTATTCGGGGAAAAAATCACTTTCGATTTATTTAACAAATTTCATCCAAAATCGAAATATACCTGGACGCCCCACAGATGAGTGAAAAGCGTAAATATTATGATGTGGAGCAATGGCGAACCTATGACCCGCGGATCATTTTTGTGTGACACGTAGGCAAAATTAGAACGTTGTATGGAAAATTAGGTAGTTTTGTTATAAGCAATTAAATTATTTTGATCATCTATAGATAAACATATGACTGCGAACGACTATTTTCGTCGATGAACATTGCCTCCATTTAATGGTTTGAACAACCAATTTGTAGGATTGCTTTCAAAAATCGTGTAGGTATTCAATTATCTTCGAAAAGTCTTCGATTTTAAACCACAAATAAATACATTGACATCAAGCAAACAACAAATTTGACACTAATGCGGGTGAGGGGTATCAGTTAAAGCCGAAAGACCAATAGATAAAAGTTGTTTTTATTCTATTATTTTTTTCCGAAAAGCTTCAATCAATTCTTTTGGTGCACTTGAAGTTTCGTCGTAAGTTCGTTTATTCATAATTCCGTGCCTTTTGCGAAAGCGCCACCAGAGTCATCCATCGCTTGCTTTGGTTTTGCTTTGACATGGTAAATGTTCATCATGTTATGATTTGCTAATTTTAACTAGAGCAGATTTCAATTCAACTGCCCGAACCGGAACCCCGCTAGAATGTTATTGTGCGTACAACATCAATACACGTGCCAATTTCATACGTTTTCTGGAATTAATGTTCGCATCTACATCACAATATATTAACACAAATCTGTTTTCAATATCAATGGATGTTTTTAACATTTTTCACATTTCGACCGGATATTTTATCCGTTATGTCGAGGTCCGTTATAATATCAAGGTTCTACTCAACTTTAAATAATAAAAACATGGATTTATTCAAAAGGCCGCAGCTACAGGTAAAACTCACGTTAACAAAATATTAACCTGTATTTTTGGCACAAATCTTGCTTTAATAAACAAAAAAATAATATACTGACAGAATAGAAGCGATACAGTAGAGAAATAATTAAATACCATATTCAACCAAGCGATGACCAGTGATCCTGACTTCAGATCGCAACCACAGCAGCACGTATCAATGCGTGGAATCCTCATTTTGCTGACGATTACAATATTATGTAGACCAGAAAACTAAGTCTGAAAAAAAATAAAATAAAAACAGGTTATCAAAAAACATTCTTTAGGGCATAAAGCCCACCAAAGCGGGTGAGCGGGGCACTCGCTCATTTTTGCAATTTGGGCGGTGAATCACTAGGAATACAATATAAGGTACATAGCGTATGACGAATATAACGCCTCGCGCGCCTTATATTTCAACGCACACAGAAGGTGCATAAATCGTGGAGTTCCGGCCAAAAGCTGGTAAGTCGATAATTGAGGTATTTAGAGTTAACAACAGATTATGTGTCTATATATAAATATGTATGCTAGAAAAAAAATCAAGATAGAATATGCATATAAAGCAAAAAGAGATTAGCACTATGCCTGATTTTAGAGGGCATGTCAAACTTCAAATTGCAATTACTCCATAACATGATTTAGAGACTTACAGAGTTCGAAATGGACCGGAACGCACCGGAGCGCCGTTCCGGTTCGTAAAATCACCAAAACTATCACTCCGTCTCGTGGTCATATTAATTTGACAGTGAGCTAGATTTGCCATTTAACGTAAAAATCTAAAAGTTTGTCCACACTGGTAACCTCATTAAATTTCACGATAATTAACAAAATTTGCTTGACCGAAAATAATTTTAATCGAAATTTAATGAGGTTGCCAGAAACTTGTTGCGAATGTGGACACGGCATAACACATTTATTTTTATAAAATACACAATAAATTAGATAACTATGTTAACATTTTCATAAAACATTGAGCGCTCCGCTTCGTAAAATAATCCATTTCGAGCACTGGAGACTTACTAGTAATAGTAATTGAAGGTAAACATTCCAATGCAAAGAGAAATTTTTAATGTTTGTATCGATGGATGCAATTAACATCTCAGAATACGATAAATCAAAATTAAGATAAATACATTTTACATCTAAAATAATGATAAATACATTGCAAATACGTCATCGTCATAGATGAGGGTGTTGATTTCACCAATGCCTATTTCACCAATGTCGACTAAATGATAGAAAGTATCTGTGGCATTTATGTTTAATAAACTACATACTTCATTTATTCAACGAATAAGACACAAGATTTGAGTATGTAACATTCTATATGTTGAACATACATACTTTGAAAACATCTCATGTATATAATAAATACCCACTAGAAAAAACCTTGTTAGGAAAAAATACGACAACCGACGAGACTTGAACCTGTAACCGCTGGATACGCGTCTGTGTGCTTTTCCAATTAAGCTACGGGAATTCTACATAATTACGCGTGTATATTTCACTAGCAAAGACAACTGGCGTGCGGCCAGCTGTCTCTCTAAACGGCAAATAGCAAATAAATGCTTATAATAAATCGGTATAATATCATCCATTTAATAAATATACTTACATTATAACGCAATACATACGGCCGATATGAATGGAATCAGCTTAATGAACGGATAATGGACAGATTTGATACGAGATCAGTCTACTTGAAATTGGGCATAACTGCTATAAAATCAACAATAAAATTAATATAGCAACGTAATGCATAGGACCGAGAGGAATAGGGTGGGTTTGGAGAAGCCGATCCAGTACCACGTCATGACTAGGACAAAAATATTGGTCATCCAATATATTCATATTCATTATTTAAATTTTAAATTTGCGATATGTCTATTTTTTAATATTATTATTAATCATGTCCTTTTTCGTACAATGTGGTTGTTAGTAATTTTGAACAATCACAAACACCCAGGCTTTGAGACAAACACATAAATATTGTGTCTTCACCGGGTCGAACCCAAAACTCTCGGGTGGAAAGCCAGCGCCTTACACACTGCACCGCGAGAGCCGCCGATACTTCTGTTATTATTATTAAACCGGAATGGTTTTTTTTTGTACTTTTATAGTACTTCATATTGTCATTGTGGTTAAGGTGTTTTGAGACAAAAAAAAATAAACGAAAACCCAACACAACATACTGAAAAACAACCAGGGCTCGGAATGGACCTGAGCGCACCGGAGCGCCGTTCCGATTCGTGAAATCGGTAAAGTTATCGCTCCGTCTCGTGGAAAAAAATAATTCGACCGTCTGAGCTAGATATGACATATTATAACTATTAGCATTAGCTGTATTCATACAGTCTTAAACCGCACTCAACGCAGTTAGTGGTTATAGGGCGAATAAGAAAACTATAAAAATGTATACGTCACGAGATGCGTACAGAATGCGCACGAAAATGAAACATGGTGGCCGTCCACCTCCTGTCAGTTTGACACATGACAGAAGCATATTTATATACATACATAAAGAGTCGGCAAAAATGAATTCATTACAAGTTTTTTTGTTGTTTAGAATCGTCATTACTATAATATAATAATATGTAATACATATAATTATAATTGAGAGCCCATTAATTTTGTAGATTCGGTAAAGCATTTGCGAACTTTAAACAGTAATTGTGCCGTTTAAAAAATACATCATGAATTTTATTCCATAGTCTAGACTCTAGAACTAGATACAATGATCCCGTGTTTCGATTACTCACTAAGGACGTTATAAAAACGCAGTATTTCCCATGGAATCACGTGATTTTTTCCATATTTCCGATACGTTAACATGATCTTACTCCCTACTTCATTTATCGTTTGTCAATTTATACATACGACCGTATGTTGTAGCTTAACTACTGGGAAATGCCAATAGAAATGGCGTATTTGAAAAAAATACTACCTTATATATAGGTCAATAATTAATATAAAACAATCATTATTCGTAGGATGTTTTATCACATTTGAATAGCCAAAGACATAGTTTATAATCATTAATCAGTATCTTTAGAACCATCTTCAAATTTGTTAATCGTGCCCATTTTTTGAATAATAAAATGCCTAATTCTTGTCAAACTTGGGATTATAGAGATTATAAATATATTTTTTTATCGCAAATATTTCACGATATAATATAAACATTAATTTAACAAATGGTTTTATAAATGCGTTTAAAAATTAATAAATCTAAAAAATCTAAACATCACTGCACATGGATGTTACTAAAATTTGACTATATTCTAAATAATGGAAAAGAGGTTTAAAAGAATACTATTTTATGTAATAAAAATACTTTATGCAGTCATCAAATGTATAAAATAAATATGAAGGATAATAAGGCTTCAAAATTATATAAATAGATTATCTACAAAGTTTAAGGAATGTCCAGGATTATGCTCTGAAAATACCAACAAAACTCCATTTTTACCTACGTTGCGCATTATTTTCATCCTAGAGCCGGACTGCAAAGTTATGAAGCATATACAAACTGGGACAACATAACAGAACCGACTGGAACTCCACCGAGTCTATTCTATACACAACGCGACTGTCGACCGCTAAAGTGCTAGTATTAATTACATATTTGAATTGATGTATTATAATTGTTATAAGTAAGCCGTCAAAACTGTCTATCTCGCTCTAAATTTCATCACAGCTAAGAGAGGTACTGTTAAAATACAGCACTTATTGCAACAATTACAACCAACTTATTGTAATTGTTATAATAAGTGCTAATACTTTGATATAAACCTACCGTAAGTTTGATAATAATTATCACTTTATCACTTAAGCGGTCAAATAGAATATACCCACAGGCGCACCTTCAAACCGGGGCAATCTAGGTTGAACTGGAACGATATTATGGCGGCCTTGGCATAATAATTAATACATGGCATTGTAACGTCGCTGCACGCGAAATACCTCACTTGGAGAAAACCATCTTTAGAAGATAGAGACAAAAAATGTTTTAAAAAATCGGTGTGTGTACATGTACGCGTTAGAAGTTATACTTCGTTGATGTAACAAACCAAAAACAAAGCTTATGATAACCTAGATTTTTCGACTAGCTCTTAATTATCTTGTTAAATTACACACTCGAGAAAAAGGGTCGCTTATTGGAGCACCGTTGGTTTATTTCTATACACTTTAACTTATATTACTAAATTATATAATTTTTTCTCGTTGTTTTTATTTTTAAAGAAAGAACTGTCACTCTGACGTTTAATCGTTTGTTTACGTAAGGAATTGCAAATGGCCGACAATAATAAATTCGTTGCCTAGGCTAACGGAACAATAATTCTTCTATCAAACTTGCGTTTGTAAACAGCTGACTGATTTTCAGCCAAGCTTCATACTGTCGGGCACTTTCGTGACGATGTGCGCGCGCAGCTCCCAATTTCACTCGCTACCAAACACCCCAAAAGAAGTATAATTTCAAAAATCTAGATTCTAGAACATAATAATTAAATAAATGATAATGCAGTTTAGTGGAATAACATTATTTTGGTAAGTACACTATGTATTTTAATAAAATAATTATAGAATTTGTTCTTAAGATTTGAGAAAATGCTGAAAACGTACATAGTCTGTATATAAATATTATTTTGCCATTATTGAACACCGCGAGTGCTTGCACAATTTTTCGGATGTGCATTATCGAGGTATTTAATTATTTTCATTATAAAATTTGCTAGGAATACGTCAAAATTGGAGATTTATAACTTTAAACCAAAGCGACATACGTAGCACATTCGATGTTTTCTGTCAACGATAGAGAAAAATTCAAGAAATTGTTGACACTCAAAACTCATTTTCGCAGAATTGGCACATTTGAGGTATTTCCCGTGCAGCGACGTATATAACAGTGCACCGATGAAATCACCACTGATAAATAATCACCACATACAACGCAATAATAAAATAACTAAAATTTCGATATTTCCCTACTATGAATAAATTAGTGCAAAGTACTATAATTTCGTAATGAAGAAAATTTGGCGAACCGAGTAAAAAAAGTTGCTCGAAAGAGGGAAAAAGTCCTTGACTAGATTGAAAATGCAATTTATCGAATTCGCCGGTACAGTTCTACGAACTGATCTGACGCCATTCGAATATCTAATTCTATCCAGTTGCGAGTAGTTTTCAACTGGGGCTTCCCCATCAATTCCTCAGATAAATGTTTGTAGGAGACAATGTTGCCAACCGTACTGTAATTATAGTATTTGTACTATATTTTTGGTCCACGTACTATGTACGATATAAAACAGGTATAGTACGCCCAAAATAGTATAATTTTGAATATCGGAAAAAATAATGTAAAAAGTAATAAAATTTCGATATTTCCGTTCGATTTGGAAAAAATAGAAAAAAAATTGCTCGAAAAACGTAAAAAAAATCCTTTCTTCATAATAATTTCTTGAATTTTTCGGTAAGCATTTTTGGTCGGAAAAGGTACCTAAATAAAAAGGGGTCTCGGAGTTTCTGAAATTCTCCGTTATTTTTTTTCTGAGAAAGTAAAATCCTATACATTTTCAATAGATGACAACGCCTACTATATTTTTCCCCAAATACTATAATTTTGGAGGCTCTGTACTATAATTCCACTATGAAAATATGCCAACACTGGTAGGACTGTAACATTTTTAGTCGTAAGACGTAGGGTACCTATATTACGCTACATAACTTTGCAATTTTTACTACACTGCTACACGTCTTTGCCTGATTACATCGCATAAAATTAGATCACATAATATGTACTTGTAATAGATAGTATAATATGTAGTAATAAACAAATAAATATTATGTAGATAGTATATGTAAAAAAATATCTTTGGAATATATTATATTGCAATGATTATTACATTATTGTCACCCTAGATTCGGAGTGCAAAGTTAAGAAACGTATAGGTACCTAGGTAGGTATTCGTACCTATGTAAATAAAAAACCGCATCGGAATTTCTCGATTTCTCTGTTATTTTTTGTGAAAAACAAAAAAACTTATACATTTTCAACAGAATGACAACGCGTACTATAATTTTTGCTGAAATACTATATTTTCTTTCACCGCGTACTATAATTTCATGACAAAAAGATAGCAACACTGATCAGTGATGTTAACTGTACTATAATTATAGTATTTGTACCATAATTTTGGCCCGCGTACTATGTATGATATAAAACAGGTATAGTACGCCCAAAATACTATTATTTTGAAAATTCGGAGAAATAGATAAAAAATAGCGCTAAAGCTGTTTGGGAGAACTAAAATACCTAACTTTTGTCTAAAAAACGAGACGTTAATTACCTTCTATTTGAATTTTTGTCTAAAAAAAAAGAGACGTTATCACTGTACATCTGAATATTTTGCAAAAAAAAACGAGACGCTAATCACCTAACAGTTGAATTTTTGTCTAAAAAAACGAGACGTTAATTACCTCACATTTGAATTTTTTCTATAAAAAGGTGACGTTAATTACTTTACGCGTAATTTTTGGAAAATGCAGTATTCGCCGTTCAACGCGTACTATATTTTTTTGCCGAAATACCTACTATAATTTTGGAGGCTCGGACAGCTCGGTACTATAATAAATTCTACTTTGAAAATATGGCAACACTGACACTGATTCAACACAAAAATAAATTCAGAAATGGCGTCTGACAGATGACGGCGGCGCGCGAGGACAGAGAACAGCACTAGTCAGTTGAGCCGACATATTAGTCAACGTTATAAACTCTTATACAATTTTATTGGAACATTATGTAGAGTCAACAATACCTATAACAAACTTTTAGGTTAAAAACTCACCAAAAGGTAAAGTGGATGTACACAACACTAATATACGGCGATCGCCACAAAACTTGCATGCCAAATATTGCATGAACTCACACGATTGCATACCGTAACAGGCGTAATAGGAATAGGGATTGGAATACCGAATGAAAATAGCAATACCGGTATATCGGTATATCCTATTGAATACCGGTATTCCTGAAATATATGGAAAAAGTATCGACCAATAAAATCTACTTAAAACATTTATATTGTTTAGCATTAATATCTAAATAGGTATATATTATAATATTTATGTAAACCTTTAAAAATATGTAAAGGTAGAGATGCTGAGGTTTACACAATTACAAGATAAAAATATTTTTTTATATACTTACGTTTTTAAATTTTCTGTTGAATTATTATGCTCAATTTGCTCAAACTTGTACTAGATATGAAGTAAATAAAACACAAGCAACCAAACAATATAGAATACTGAAATGTCATTTTGATTTCCATAGTAACGCACGTAGATATTAATAATATAGTTGCTAGGACCACCCCCTTAGCAACAAATAATAGTCTTTTTACTTTTTACGGATTTTTCTAAAATAACTTTCCATATAAAAAAAGAATTAAGTAACTGAAAAACTTCAAATGTCTAGCTAGTCGGGAAGTAAGTTGAAAATCGATTGCAAGATTTGTACTGGACAAACAACCACCGGACAAACAAGAATACGAGCTAATAAAAACGTTGTAAAATACCTATTAGTTGAACAATTATTGGCACTTTCTTCTTCGAATCAATAAATTTAAAAAGTGTTCTTAGATAATATTATAGATGTGCCCCACTGGTAATTGCACGTAATGTTTTATTTGTTGCACTTTTTACACTTAGACATTTCCTTGATTTTAATCCCATAAGAAGTAAAACCAAACACAATATTGCTCACTTCACTTCTTTGTTAAAATATATATATATAATTTCTCCATTAATGACGAAGTAGAATTCATCAAAAAATTAGGTACTAACAAGTCCATTATAGTGTATAATTATTATTTCATCGTGAAATATTCACCTCTAGGGCTGAGGTTACTAATGATTATAGAAACGAACAGTATAATCGTGATTTTATATACATTTTAAGCCCACCTGACAACTTCTAAGCCCGCAACTGACGAAAATATTTGGATAAATTTATAATTACAGAAGTAGGTAATTATAATGACGTATTATGCAAAATTATTTTTTAAATCTGTACGTGTCACTACACCAATGGCATCGAAAATCAACGGAAGTAAACAAGACATCGCGAAACCCGACAAAAAATTACATACCTCTTAAACTTTTTATGATAATTAATAAATTTTGTTTCCACTCTCAATACTGAATATAAAGGTATAGTCTGATTTTTAAAACTGGTATTTCGGTATCAAAAAATACTGGAATACCGGTTTTGAAATAACTGTATTGCCATCCCTAAATTTGATATGTGATGTGAGAGTGTGTGTGAATGTGATTAGGGATGTGACAACGTAACGACCAATACTCTTTGAAGTACATTGTAATATTATTACTTTTTACCAATACCCGTTACCTACCAAAGTAATAATAAAATTGTTTTATTACAATACTGGTCGCCGGGGAAGGTAACCGGACAAAACAGAACATGACAAAACAGAACAGCCAGGGGAAAAATGAATCATTAATTTTTGTAGAATCTATTTAGGTTAGGTTAGACATCCTAAGCTTGCCGGCAACACCGAGTTAAGTCCTGTTTATTTGAGGCTTTCTAGCGATTAGAAATGCAGCAATTAGGTATATAATTTGATTTATTATGACGTACTGAAAATCTGTGCTATTAAAAATCTATCAACATAAAGAGATGAGACAATTTCAATATTAAATTAATATTTTTCCTGAAAGGTCATAGTTATATTTATCGTTCTTCAGTTTTGTCACTGTTCTGTTTTGTCCGGTTACGTTTCTATCTGATACCGATACTACTCAGTATGGAGACGTTCTCTTTCGATAACATCTCTAGTAGTTTGTAGTCGTGTTGTCATTTTCGCAGTATTTTATTATAGTGTGCGAAAATACTTAAAAAGTCAGTGTTGTCAGGTGTATCAATTTTTTTTAATTAGGAAAATTTTGGACGTATTCGAAATGTGGTGCTCATGTAGACGGCCATTAGACGCGCCCCTAGGCCCTACGCCTACGCCCTCCTACCTAGCGCTAAGGCTAAGGCTACATAGGTAAGCGCTTCGCTAGTGCTGAGCTAGGTGCTAGGCTTTTCTACTAAAAACACTACTGCCACATTGCACGTTACGTGCTTAGGTACAAATTCATTTGACATTTGGGAGCGCTCAAGTCAACAACGATATGACGTCACTCTCAAAACTAACCGGAAAGCTACTTCTCACAGAGAATTTAAGTTTAAAATTTCGAAAGTCTCAAATTCGAACTTGTTGTGTGCATAATGTCAATTCATCCCATGCGTTATTATTCATAACCTCAAAATAAACGGTGTTTGACGTTTGTTATACTGAAGAAACATCCGCCGTCTTGCAAAATCACTACGTGGCAATACTGGCAATACAAATAACCAACACGTTTGTTCGCCGGGAGACTCACTAGGTGACTAATAATCACGTAGCGAGGCGCAAAGCGTCCAGTGTGGCCATTGCGATAGTATAGTGTGCGTCCGTTCGCTAGGATATGTCACCTAGGACATAGCAACCAAGCAAGGGACCTGCCTATGTCGTGGGTATTCTGCGAATAAGCATTAAGTCAAAAATACTAGTTTTGAGATAATCGAGTTTGAAAGTGGACGGTCTTAACTTTTTTTATATATATAAAAGGCAAATACCTTTCTGCGATATTGCTTTGAGTATGACTTAGTGTAGTTTCGCACGCAGAATTTTGTGAATATAGCCTGAGAATGAGAGAAGCAAATGCACTAAGTCCATTTAGTGCTTTTTCTCTGAATACATGTATGTCTTTTTGACTTATAACATAAATTATCTTCGCCAGATTTATAGATATGACTGTGTGTGTTTTTGTAGACCATAGAGCATACTCTTAATAAGATTACATGATCATTAAGTCAAAACAGCAACATTTTGACTTAGTGCTTTTTCGCAGAATACCCACGATGTGGCCTTAGCCTAAGGGTAGTGTGACACTTGAGAGCAGCGTTTTCCAAATGGTGTTCCGCGTGATGGGTTTTTTCATGAAGTCTGCCTCCGAAGTCCATTGATAGAATATATCAATCGTTTCACATTATCATTAAGAGTGTTATAATATTATATTAAGTAGGTAATATATGTTACATATAATATGAATATTTTAATGACAATAAAATAATTATTTCTACTTTTCTTTAGTTTCTTTTATATTTCCACTATTTTTCTTTCCTACTCAAAATCCCTCTTTGGAATAAACATATTATGGGTTATCTAGGTCTGCTCAATAATAATATTTGTACACAAATAAGTAAATATTTGATAGGTAATATTGCAATTATTATAAGGAACTATTTTTCCAAATCGTACATATAAAAAAATACATTTTTGCAAATGTAGAAATAGGCTACGCCTGGTAACATTGTGTGTAGATTACAGGGTTGCCAACTTAACGTTTTTCTTGCCAGATCTAGCGTTTTTAATAGGAATCCAAATTGCGAGATAAGATATGGCGTAAAGCGTTAAATTTAGTGTTTTTCGGCTCCAAAAACAGCTTAAAACTTCTCATAAAAAAGCTTGTATATTAGATTTGCATATAAACATGCAAGCATTTATAATATACAATATATTTTACCGATAGAATGGATTTTAATTATATAATACCTATATAATAAAGGGCTTGACACAGCTCGAAGAAGAGACAATCGTTGTACAAATCTAGTCATCCAGTGGTACCTAAAAGGTACAAAACGTCCGTTAGGTAGACCTAGACGCCGCTGGATCGATGAAATGATAAAGTTTTGCAGATGTACGTGGCAACGCAACGCACAGGACCGAGAGAAGTGAAATCAGCTTGGACAGGCCTTCATCCAGCAGTGGATAGATACAAGCTAATAACGTTGACGATAGGTATAATAATTCATTACAGATTTCGGATCCGGACTATTTTTTATTTCTTTGACCTGTTTAGCGGTTTTTTAAAATCGTGAAAAATTGTTTAAAATTACGATTTTTTTTGTAATGGTAATTTTTATAGCATATATATGGTTTATTATATAGATATATGGTTTTTTTGAGAAAATTTATAATTTGTTCTGTCGTATAACTCTTATACAATCCGGCATATTTTTGTAAAAATGACAGTTGGCAACACTGATTATATACATACACCAGTAAATGGATATTTGTTTAGTAAACAATCTTCTTTTTAATCCATTACTGACGCCATCTAGTCTGAATACGTCAGCATTATCCAGACTCATGTTTATAATTAATAATTATTATTGGAAGCAGACCACATGACCTTATATAAATAAATAATACAAACTAAAACTCTGTTTCGAAGAGTCAGTTTAGTGCAGCCAAGAGTTAGCACACTGACACATAGAGTGTGCTCTCAATTACTTCAAATCAATTAATAAGATAATACCATAATAATTATTACTTACCTTTATCTTTTGCCATAGATGAGGGAGCAGGTGGTGAATGCTGAAAGCAGCGGTAGTGTAGTTGGATGTTTATTTATCTTGATGCAGTGTATAGATACTGTCCGACAACAAGATCTTGTCGATATCAGAAAGTCGCTGTAGTCGCATATAGAAGAATTCTCAGTCACGGCATGGCAGGCGTGTTTAAATATTGTTTCGGCTCACCTTTTAGATGTAACTCCTCGTCTTCTTCAAAATAAACCAAAAGCTTACTAATAATAATTCTAACATTACTCCTGATCGTTTTAGATATATTTTTATTATAAAAACCGTCACATTACGTAAATTGGTAGATCTGTACACTACGGAAGCGTAAAATGAAATGATAAATTTGGGGGCGTTCCTCATTTGAAAACGGAAGTGTAATTAACTGCACAGGATGGGTTTAAGTTCTTGTTCGACAATAGTCGATACAGTAGTCGGAGTAAGATAACGGTACAAAGTATCGCGGTGAGCTAGATGCTCAGACCGAGCCGCGATCCAGTAGTGATGATGATCGGGTGATAAGCTCGGGAGACGAATGTCGTGGTAAGTATGTGCGTTGCGCGACGGACTTGATGAGTGAGTGAGGATTCATGAATTGTCCTTCTAATTTAGGGGCGTTTACCCGTGGAGATGCAGGGTTCGATTCCCGGCCGGGTGGCTTACTTTTTTCAAAAAAGATTTTTTCTTTTGGTTATGATAATATACTCTCTCAGAAAGTGTTTTTCTAAATTATATAATGTTAAATATATATAATAAATATTGTTTGCGTCATCTTACATGTAGAACCTTTTATCTTCATAAAATTGATTTTGCTTATTGTCAAAACGCAAGACGGCATTTTTTACAGTTTTTCTAAGTTTGTATTTACTAGCTGACGACGACTGAGAACGACGCCCACAAGAGACGCACAAACTGATATACTAAACAACACTCCGTGTAAAATCGGCGGTGCTCCGGGCTTACATCCAATATTATGTTCATATAATATCTACTCTTCTTGAAATCCAGGACAGGTTGTAGACATGCAACCTTAATATAATATGTAATACACACAGCAAATACTTTATCAAAACAAAAATACTATATAACCCGCGTACCTACATTCTCAGCCCTTAACTGCCTTATTTGCATTCCAACCCTTCACATGCAGTGAGTGAGGATTCATGGATTGTCCTTCTAATTTATACAAATGCAGTACATATTACAAGAGATATTGTCACAATTAACACATCATAACCGACCCTACTGATCTAATAATGGTTGAGGAAATTCTGACCATCATTATCGCTTTATCGTTTTGTTTTGACAACAAAACATACATATTATTAAAATGTGTCACTCATTTAATGCTGAGTGGTATGATTGCTGTATATCATATGTTTTGTAATACAGTAGAACCTTGATATAACGGACTAATGGTGGTGAGGGGGTGTAAAGTAGGTTTTCCGAATGCGCTTTTTCAGTTGAGGCATGGTCTAAAAAGATCGTGGCTATGCGATGCGCGGATTGTGCAAATGACGCGAAACGAAATATAATTTGACATAAATATCCAACATGCGTCCATTTAATGTAATGTGTATTGTTATATTACTAATAATAATAGTAGATATATTCATTGACTTGTTTTCTTTTTTTAAGTACATACGTGAAGTTTTTTAGTCATCTTTACACGATTTAAGAATATTTTCATCCTACGCCATGACAAAACAAATCGACGTGCGGACACCTCGCTTTCTGTCTCCGATTGGCGACTAGTGAGAAATTTCGTCGCACCTACTGTTGAAAATTATTTTCCGTTTCACTGAAGTACGCTCTTAAGAAAATAAACGGCACAATACAAGGCAAGTGAAGTTTTCATAAATGGGTTGAATAAATAAATAATGACACTTGGATTTAAACATGTATAACATTAACATAATGTTTTTAAAAATCATAACATTTGACCGGAATTGTTGTCCGTTATATCCTAAGTTCCTTAACCATTGGGTATTTACATAAATATCTAGGTAAGTAAGTACCTAAACTTAGTAATAGGTAACGGAAACTTTCCATTAAAAAATTGAACTCACCAGTTGGAAACAAAATGTATTAATTACTATAAAAGTTTTAATAGTACTATAATTTTTTGTCAGGTTCGCGATGTCTAGTTTACTTCCGTTGTCCTTGGACCTCACGTCCTTGGTGAACAGCAATGACACGTGCAGATTTGTGAATTATATTTGAGTAGGTACATACTTACTTAATTCTGTGTAAAATGTTTGCCCGTCACTCGCGAGTTTTGGAAGTTGTCAGGTGTATTTTTAAAAATGTATTGTCTATTGAAACAGAGATGGCATTTAAATTAGATTTAGTGGTTATCTTGTTAGTAATGTATATCCATACAACACATTTCTTAGATATTGGAGTCATGAAAGGATGATAAAAAATACTTTATTAAAAAATGTGGCGGCATTTTGGCGCTGCCTAGGGGCGGCATTTTGTCAAGGGACGTCACTGCTTCGCACACCACAGGCATCTGGTGGAAAAATGCTGAACTTGTAACTCTGAAACAATTTATTGATACTATTTCATATTCGAAAATATATTCACTGCGTTAGAGCAATCATTAGTGCGAAGACAACACGTGATGGGGAAGTTACAACCACTAAATATAATTCTAGCTTTGTAGTTTAGAAATGAGCTACTCGTTGTGAATTTTTATTATTGGATGCACTGATCGATATACGAGGGTGGGTCAATAATTCCTTAGAAAAAAGCATTAAAACAGGTTTTATTTTTGTATTTTTTTTTATTTCTCAACATAATTTCCTTGGAGCTCAATAGACTTGGTTAGACGTTTCTCAATTTTTTTTAAACCGTCAGAAAAATAAGTTTTCGGAAGGTCCTCAAAATAAGCATTTGTCCGATCGATGACTTCTTCATTTGAAAAAAAACGTTGTCCACTTAGCCATTTTTTTAAGTTTGGGAAAAGGAAAAAGTCACTGGGGGCTAAATCTGGCGAATACGGTGGGTGGTCGACCAATTCGAACTTCAATTCTTCAATTTTAGCCATTGATCGTAAACATGTGTGAACACGGGCATTGTCCTGATGAAAGAGGATTTTTTTCCTGTTTAAATGAGGCCGTTTTTCTTCAATTTTGTTTTTTAGCTGGTCCAATAAAGATGCATAATAATCCCCTGTTATTGTTTTTCCTTTTTCCAAATAGTCAACGAAAATAATTTCACGCGCATCCCAAAATACAGTAACCATAACTTTACCAGCTGATTTTACGGTTTTCGCCTTCTTTGGACATGGTTTGCCTTCGCAATCCACTGCTTTGACTGTTCTTTCGTCTCGGGAGTATAGTGGTGTATCCATGTTTCATCTACAGTCACAAAGCGACGAAAAAATTCATCCGGATTGCGTTGCATGAGCGACAACAGAGCTTTAGAGGCCACCACCCTACTGCGTTTATTGTCGACTGTGAGCAAACGCGGCACCCATCTTGCAGAAATATTTTTCATGCCCAATTTGTCATGTAAAATAGAAATGACGCTACCTTTTGAGATCCCTGTAACCTCAATTATCTCACTCAACTTTAATCTTCGGTCACTTAACACCATATCGTGGATTTTATTGATCATTTCTGGTGTAGTCACCTCTACAGGACGTCCTGAGCGTGGTTTATCCTTTGTTGATGTACGACCACGTTTAAATTCATTTAACCAGTTATAAATAGTTGCAAGTGAAGGAGCAGATATGCCGTGAACTAAATCCAACTCATTTTTTATTTCCTTTGCTGTTAACCCTTTTATATTAAAATGTTTAATAGCAACTCTAAACTCAATTTTCTCCATTTTCCATTTTTCCATTTTCCACAAGCAAATTTTTTTTTTAAATGTACGAGAAACACATAACAACCCGACCAATCTGATTGAAACTTCGCAGCATACTGAATCGGTAGTGCCGCTGCATGAAAACAAACCGCTTGCAGTACTAGTCGCGCCACCTGTCGGCTTTTCTAAGGACTTATTGACCCACCCTCATAGCATATGAGCTCACATGACGTGACGGTGGTGTGTTTCTAGCATAAGCGTTACACGATGATTCCTCCGTTGTCTTACATTTGAAAGTGGAACGACTCCGATGAACATTTGCAATGTCTTAACGATGGATGACATCCTATCACTAAAGAGACTTAGCAAACAAATTTTGAAAATAGCTGATAAACTGGATTATTTGTTGGGTTAGGTTTTCATTTTTGAATACATGAATTTTGTCAAATCGGCAATGAAAATTGAATTAATGTTCATATTGAATCTAATAAAATTGGATACCATATAGTATACGGTCATCTCTTTCCGATAAGAAAGCTCACGGCGAACTGTGCCACGGTGAAATGTTTGACGTATAATTCAGGACTCGAAATGGACCGGAACGCACCGGAGCGCCGTTCATGTTCGTCAAATCGGTAAAATTGTCGCTCCGTCTCGTGAAGAAAATAATTTGACCGTCTGAGCTAGATAGGCCATATAATAGAAAATCTAACACACTTATTTTTATGAAATACGCATCAAATTTGATAACTGTGTAAATATATTCAGAAAACTGTCGAGCTCCGGTTCGTAAACTTTTCCATTTCGAGCGCTGGTATAATTTACATGTAACCGATGAAAAGAGCTTGCGGCAGGTAGATGAGTTGGGGGGGGGGGGGAGGGGGTAAAGACGTTTCTTGTACGTCGTAAAGTAAGTAAATAAACATTATTTTTGTAAACACAATTCTGCTGGAACAATATAATAAATTTTATAAAACATTCATTCGAATAAAATAACACATTTTTATTATACTATTTTTATTTGGTTCGAATTTTCGTAGTAAGGTACTTAAAATAAAATATTATTTAAAGTTATTAATTGTACGAGTATTATTGCAGAAATAATGATTAGACATTTAAACTATAATTATAAAAATAACATAAGGGGCCTTATGTTATAACTTGTGATATGAAGTCACCCGACGACATGACGTAATTGTGACGTAAGCTCAATACACGCTCGAGGCTAGCCGCCCAACGCAGACGGCTCACATTAAATAACGCCAGTATTTGAGTAGCGTTAATTTCTCGAATGCTTTGACTCACTCCGGTAGTACGACACAATGATGTCATATGACGTCATGTCGACCGGGTGACTTCAACTCGCAAGTTACAACATAAGGCCCAAGATCATGAATATCTATTAGAGATAGTTTTTAGGTTCTAATAAAATACTTATTCATAAAGTAAATAGAATGTGGCACTGTTTCCATATTATCTTCTACCTTCCATCCAGCATGTTGTGTGTCATATAATAATTAATTGGCCTTAGAATCGAAGCAATTCACGAAATTGCTTACTATATAACTGAGATTCTGGTATTATATTAATTATCACAACTGTTGCTCAATAAGTAGGAAATAATCATAATATTAGCCTATTAGTTTCAATGTTGGTAACCTCCATATTCCGGCAATTTGAAATAATCAGGCGGCTCTCGTGGTGCAATGCGTAAGGCGCTGGCCTTCCATCCGAGAGTTATGGGTTCGACCCGCTGAGGACACAATATATTTATGTGAAATTCTCAAAGCCTGGGTGTTTAAATTAAAAAAAGAGTCTTACATGGTAAAATAATGTAAAAATATATCTCGATTTTGTAAGTAATTTAATGGTGATTAGGCTTTCTCTAAAATTGAAAACTGCACCATGTTCTCATCCCTCTGTTCAGTCAACTGTAGCTTGTAGTTGTATATGATGAAAATGCTGTAGGCAGTATAAACTGAAAATAAAAAAAATATAATAGGTACACTATGTTATGAATATTATCATTTAAAGTGTAGTTTGATAATATCTTTAGAAGTTTACTGTATGTCATGATTCTTTGCTAAATGGATACACAGGGACCTAACAAGGTATTTTAGCGCCATGTGCAGTAACGATAAATGCGTCTCTTACGCAATAAAAAGACTTTAAAGTACATATCTCAGAGTAATGATATATAGAGAGCACCTATTTTTCGGCAAAATGAAGCCGTGTTTCTTGCGTATAACGCTCAGTAGAACCTTGATTTTATTATTATCAACCTAACTATGAAACGTTATAATACCATTGTGTTGCTCCTAGCACGGCTACCAAATTTAAACACATAATAGTTAACAATATTTTAATATATGTAATAAATAAAATAACTAAAAATAATTACCACTAACTTAAGATTTAACACAAAAACAATAAATTTCAGTAACATATGCTCGAAGTTTTTAAATCAGTCCATTTTTACCGGCGACGTTTTGAAAAAATATTTAAATCAGCCGTAGAAATTTTATCCTCTAACGCAGTGCTCCACAACCGGTGTGCCGCGGCACACTGGTGTACCGCGAGACGATGCTAGGTGTGCCGTGACGCATTGTGTCAAAAAATGCAAATAATTTTATATATTATACAATACTTACTTAATGGCCAAATTTGCGTGCATGGCTGGTAATACATTTGATCACCTGAATAAAATTAATAAAAAAATGCAAGGTCAGAATGAAAATATATTGATATGCTTCACTACCATAGGGATATTAAATAAATTAACTACCATTGAAAACAAGCAATGAATTTTGGGTCCGGCCCAAAAACTTTAAAAAATTTCATCATTATTTTACTACAACCAATACGACTGGATTCGAAACCCTTTTGCAACCAATGCAGGAAATTCTATAGAAGCACTATAATTATATTCGTGAGGAATTTTGTTGAATTGAGGAATGAGGTGACGCTAAAAATGAATTTCGCCGATGTTCCATTGGGTATTTTCTGGATTTCGGTTAATAAAGAATATCCTCGGATTTTCGACAAGGCTATCGCAGTTCAGCTCTCATTTTATACGACATATACCTATGTGAGCAACTTTTTTCAACTCAAGCTATAATTAAAAATGATAAGCAGTCATACTTGACGGGTGGTAAGAACTTCGGGTTTCTCTTTCGTCAGAGCTCTAGTCTGGGGGGCCCGGCTCATGGGGGGGCGAGACAGATCAATCAGATAAGTGAGATAAACACAAATTACAAATTTTCTTTAATGGTTAAAAAAAAGTCTATATTACTACGCTGATACTAATAGTTTTAAATATGCGATTGGGGAGTGTTTGTATTAATAAATACAAAACATTGTTAAACATACAATGAATACCATTAATTTTACCTCGAACACAATTTGAAAAACGCTACCTACTTTAGAGTATCACACTGTCTTTAACCTTAGCGATATGTAGGGGCCCCGTTTCAGCATATGGGGTCCATATTTTGATGCATAAATTGTTTTACCTGTGGTGTGCCACGGAATTCTGGGAATACCTTTGGTGTGCCATGGGTGAGAAAAGGTTGCGGAGCACTGCTCTAACAAACAGTGCGCAGATATAAGCGTGCCGAATGCTTACTCAATCGCACTCATGGTTCGTTTTTCATCAGGCCTTGGTAGGTAAGTGTGCATGGGTATGCACACTTACACTAACCTATAAAATATGATAACGATGATGTCCGGTTACCACTGACAGAATTAAGTTACACGTACGGATTAAATAGCTAATAAAGTTTTTTTTACGGTCCCCTAAAAGTTAAAAGACCTCATGATCTTCCCTTAATTTTTAGCAGAACACTTCAAAAATACTTTATTATGGACGAATTTACTCCATTATAATAAATATGATATATTTAACCGGATGACTGATTAAATAGTTAAAAACGTAATATTAAGTATTAAATAAACACATTTTTTTAAAGATAATAAACGCCAAAAATATTTGCTTCGCATTCTTGCGCGTTTAACGAAACTCTATTTCTACTCTAACTCTACTTTACCCAACAAATCTGCGCCCAGGGCAGCCCGCTCGAGCACCACTTATTGCGCCACTGCGGATATCGACAAGGTGACTACTCTATATATTGTATATAGCTGTACAAAATGCATCAATAGTTTAAAATTTCGTAGTTTGACACCATACATCTTATAGATCATACAATTAATAGACTTCGAAAAATAGTTTCGTCAATTAGATGGAAGGTGCAATAAATGACGTAACATAATGCCGGGTCCACACTGGCAACATGTCACCGGAAACCTCGTTAAATTTTACGATATGTATGATAATTATCGTAAAATTTAACGAGGTTGCCGGCGACATGTTGCCAGTGTGGACCCGGCATAAGAGTCAGTTGATAGATTTAATAAGTGGTTCTTAGCACTATATGCGTAGAATGTTAACTTAAGTTATGTTCAAATAACGTCAATAGGTATTTATAACATGCATAGACCAACTAACAATGCAAGTTGATAAAATCTTAGTTGCTTAGTCGTTATTATTCTGGTTACAATGTTAATAAAATTGTACGTATTACATTTCGCCGTATAACAGTTTGCCGTGAGCTATCGTGAAGGAAAGATAATTGCATTTAAATTTTACTTACCTTGCCTACCGTTTTTATTATGGATTTTTAAGTGTATCCGTATTTAGATATTAATTTGATCTCAATGCTATACGGCCATCGGTTTCGGATATAAAATCTTACGGTGAACTGTAATACGGTCAACTGCATACGTATTTCCGGACACGGATAAGTATTCATAAATTTTTAAATTCTCAAGAATGGTAAATGGAATACGTAATTATAAATTAATATTATAAACTATAAATAATTTAACGATTAATTTATTAATATTGTATATGTTCAAACACGCGCGTTAATATCATTTTACTCCCAACTTCAATTATAGTTTGTCAATTTATGGCTACGGCCGTATGTTGTAGCTTAACTACTGGGGAATGACAAAAGAAATGGCGTATTTCAAAAAAACACTACCTTATTCCTAGGTCAATAATTATTATAAAGCAATCATTATTCATATGATGTTTATCACACTTGAATGGTCAAAGACATAGCTTATAATAAGTATCTTTAGAATCATCTTCAAATGTGTAATCTTGCCGATTTTTTGAATAATAAAATGCCTAATTCTTGTCAAATTTGGGATCACAGAGATTATCAATATAATTTTTTATCGTGAATATTTTACAAAAATTATCTCGTAATAAATTATACTAATGGTTTTATAAATGCGTTTAAAAATTATTAAATGTAAAAAATCTTAACACCACTGCACAGTTATGTACCGAAATATGACTATATTCTAAAACATTAGAGCGAGAGGTTTAAAAGAATACTATTTTATGTAACAAAAATACTTTATGCAGTCATCAAATGTTTAAAATAACTATAAAGGATAATACGGCTTCAAAATTATATAAATAGATTATCTACAACGTTTAAGGAGTGTCCAGGATCATGGTTTGAAAGTACAATAAAAACTCAATTTTGAACATCGACGAGCACGTGGGCCGTTAACAACGAAGGAAAAACTTCGGTATTGTTCGCCAGATATTTTATCCATCGGGCTCTTAGATAATAATAAATTATATTTTTGTACTTACTCGAGTTAAGTGTTATAAGTACTATCAGTGTATAGCCTACAGTTAATACTACTTGTTTTCCATCTCTTGGTAACTCTAGGGACATCAAACAGACTGCTGTATATAATATGGTTACGAAGCTCAGAATAGTTAAAATGATTGTGATTATCATCCAGCTATTAAGGAAGCTTGTTTTACCCTGAAAAAAAAAACAACAATATGTTAAATTCTAGACTATCAGGTTTGTTTCATGCACGTGTGGAATTTTACCAAGTGTGTTGACTATACCTCAGGGCTCGAAATGACCGGAGCGCCGTTCCGGTTCATAGAATCTACAAAATTATCGCTCCGTCTCATGGAAAAATTAATTTGACCATCTGCGTATCTATTCTACACACTTACTAGGCTGGTGTCGAAGGTAGTTTATCATATTTATGTATTGAGGAGGTTAATTGTAACAGTAAGTTAACCGTCTGAACTGTTGTCAAAGAGTGCTATGTTTTAACAGTACCTCTCTTGGCTGTTTTAACTTTCAGCTTTGTCAGTTTGCTAACTTATTGTAACAATCATAATACCTCAATACATAAATATGATAAACTACGCTTGATAGCCGCCGATAGTAGCCTGGTGTATGGAATAGTTGCGCTGAGCCATACAAATAATAAAAAAATCTAACACACTTGTTTTTATAAAATATACATAAAATTAGATAACGTGTAAAATAATACATAAAAATAGATAACGATAATGTTAAAATTTTTGGCAAATTATTGAGCGCTCCGGTTGTCAAAATTTCCATTTCGAGCGCTGCTATACCTAGAATGCGACAAGTTTGACTTGATGCTTGGCGGCGGCGCTCATGTTGTTATCGACGTAGGTATTATGAGAGTATTGCCAGGATTGAAAGATGATAAAACAGAAATATCAAGTTGTCACACACATTAATAAAAACTTTTCGCATTCTAGCAAAGAGATAAGACTGTGGAGAGCAGTGTTGCCAACCGTACTATAATTATAGTATGTGTACTATAATTTTGGTCCGCGTACTATGTACGATATAAAACAGGTATAGTACGCCCATTCGATATTCCCGTTCGTTAAATTCGTGCAAAGTACTATAATTTCGTAATATAAGAAGATTTGGAAAACTTGGAAAAAAATTGCTCGAAAAACGTAAAAAAATCCCTTGACTGGTTTAAAGTGAAATTTCTTGAATTCTTCGGTTAGTATTTTTGGTCGGAAGAGGTAGGTACCGAAATAAAAAGTGGCCTCAGAGTTTCTCAAATTCTCCATTATTTCTTTCTGAGAAGCAAAAGGCCTGTAAATTTTCAACAGCTGACAACGCGTACTATATTTTTTCACCAAATACTATAATTTTGGAAGCTCTGTACTATAATTACATTTTGAAAAGATGGCAACACTGGTGAAGAGTATCGTCATTTTCGTACGAACACGTACGAAGCAATACGAAACAGAAAAAAAAGTCTGCTGGTATTACTGTAAGCTGCTACTTCACTATCGTTTGCTTTTGTGTTGTAAAAAACATGGCGGATATTCGCGAGTGGAGAACTACAAGGTTCTAAGTGTTTGTCCTTCGAGAAACAAAAGTAACAATGAGGTAGCTTAGAATACTACTTCTTTGTTGGGTTTGTTTTTCAAGGACGAACACTTAGAACCTTGTAGTATTAGGCTCACGCATTGTTACAAAGATTTCAGATGTTATTCGGCTAAAAAAGTGTTTATTAATGGAAGAATACAAAGGAGTAACAGCATTTTAGAACAATATATGCATATTATTAATTATATATATTGATAGTTTTCCCTAAAACATCTGTTACAATAAAAATTATGTCAAACGTCAAAATATTTACTCTCTAATGTCATGTGCCAGGGCCGTACACGTAATAATATTTTGAACCCAAAATATAAGATTTGTTTTTCAAAGTAAAAAATATTACCTAGTGCTAGTCAATGACATTCATTATTTAGATAAATTTATAATTCATTTCAGAGTTAAATATATTTTTAAGAATATGTACCAAATAAAAAATTGTATTTATATGAAGCATGTACCTAATGGAGTATATGTGGCAATTTTGTAATGTTATATAATCGTTTTTTGTATGAATATATTCATATAATATATTATGCATGGCTTCTCTGATAATATTATGGGGAAAAGATAAATACCTATATAATATAACCTAAAAGATATATAATCTATATATATAAAACAAAGTCGGGTTAGTTACACCATTTATAACTTGAGAACGACTGGACCGATTTTTACGATCTTTGATTTGTTGGATTTGTATCAGCCCCGAATAGCAGAATAACTATTAAAACATCGGAAAAATTCACAGAGGAAAAATTATGAAGCAAATTATTTTTCTCATACATTTTGTGTGGGACGGGTTTTGACTGATATCGATCAATTTGAACGATGAACCTCTCGCGTTCGAAAAGTAAAAAAATCATAAAAAAATTAAATCCGTATACAACGCCATCACTTGACAGAAACAATAAACAAACAAACAAAAGAAAGAATGATAGTCGAAATGTCTAACTGTCAATGGTGTAGTGTGCCCAACATTTCGTGCTTCATGTCAACAGCTCAATTTGCTTGAAAATAATACTCATTGGGATATGACAATCGCTGAAGCAATTGTTTCTGCATCTCCAAGTCAGATACGCACATTATTTGCTATCATTATTTCGACATGCTTCCCATCAAATCCACCTGAACTGCACGGCTGTTTGTTAGTCAAGTTAGGAATGTCAACGCCACATCGTGGAATGAATGATGCTTTCAATCGAGAATTGTAACGTGAATATGATCGAGATGCATTGTACCAATTAGTTCGAACGAATGTACCACTGTTGAACCCCCAACAGAAAGAAGTGTACGATACGTTAATGAAGGCAATTGATGATGGAAATGGTGGCTTATTTTTCCTCGACGCGCCCGGTGGAACTGGGAAGACATTTCTCGTGTCATTGATTTTGGCTACTGTTCGTGCGAGATCCGAAAATGCTGTAGCAGTTGCTTCTTCTGGGATAGCGGCCACGTTGCTAGAAGGATGCCGAACGTCTCATGCAACGTTGAAATTGCCCTTAAACATCCAAACAACTGAAAAACTGACATGCAACATTGCGAAACACTCAGCAATGGCCAAAGTTTTGGTAGTAAGTAAAATCATCACCTGGAATGAATGCACAATGGCGCACAAACGCGCATTGAAAGCACTCAATCGAACTATGAAATAGCCGCCGATGAAATAAATGCTTGCCTCAAATCATAGACTCTGTGGCGCTATGTGAAGAAACTTCAGCTGACGACAAACAAGCGAGTTGCATTGATAAACGATCTATCTGCCAACGTTTTCTCCAAGCAATTGCTGACTATCGGTAACGGCCGTGTTCCTGTCGATAAATCGAACGGATTGATTTCGTTTCCGCTGAATTTTTGCAATTTCGTCTCAACTAAGGACGAACTCATCGACAAAGTGTTCCCGAACATCATTGCTAACCACAAACATCACAATTGGTTGAGGGAACGAGCATTCTTGCGGCAAAGAACAAAGATGTGGATCACTTAAACAATTCAAAATCAAATCGTTGGTCCACTGCATTCCTTCAAATCAATCGACTGTGTAACAAACGAAGACGAAGCAACCAACTATCCAGCTGAATTTTTAAACTCATTGAATCTGCCTGGCTTGCTACCGCACAATTTACAACTGAAGGTTGGCTCGGTAGTCATCATGCTTTGAAATCTGAACCAACCAAAACTATGTAACAGAACGCGTTTGGTGGTGAGAAAACTCATGGGCAATGTGATTCACGCGACGATAATCAGAGGAATGCTCAAAGGTGAGTAAATTCTCATTCCGAGAATTTCGATGGTCCCAACCGATATGCCATTCGAGTTTGAACGAATTCAATTTCCAATTTGTCTTGCATTCGGCATGACGATCAACATATTACAAGGCCAATCCTTGAGTGTTTGTGGCCTGAATCTATAAAATGAATGTTTCATGTCAATTGTACGTAGCACGTTAATGTGTCGGCAAACCATCTGCTTTGTTCGTTTTCGCACCTGACAACAAAACGAAAAATGTCGTATATCACAAGGTGCTTCAATGAAGGGAATCGACCCGAGTGCAACCCATCCAGCAAATAGTTTAACAGAAAGTAGTGCAACAATGCTACGCGAATCATTTCGATTCGCTTCAATAAAGCAAATGCCTTGCTGCTACGTGAATTACATTCTATTTTTTTTCTTTTGACCATCTCCGATCCTAATAGGATCATATGGGCCTCCACAGAGTGGAGGTTTGTATTAATAGATTTTATTTTTACGAGAAATGGATATCAGCCACTTGCTCAACCTATTAGGACCATACTCTGACTCATGCACAAATTGAAAAACAATATGTGAACTTGCCAGACCCAGGATTCGAACCTGGGACCATCGATACTATATACCGGCGCTTAATCCACGCGGTCATCGTGGGTGTACAGTGTGTACAGTTCAATGTAATTAAAATACTTTTCATTTTGATTTGATTTTTGCACATTTATGGAACTTATTCATTTTGAGTATTCATTTTAACTTAATAAAAACTGAATTTAATTCAGCTAATAAGTTAACACAAGATTATTGATTCTGAGGCGGTACGAAGTTCGCCGGGTCAGCTAGTTAACTATATAATGAAATTTTCAACATATACCTGTATTTTGTGTAATCGTTTTATATAAACAGTACCTAAGTAATTTTATGTATAAACAATATGTCGAAAACAAACCCATGTTATATTTTTCTTTCATAAAATATTTTCAAAATACACATACCCACATGAGTGAAAAGTTAATATAGTTAACTTTTTTTGTTTATAATTAACTGTGTAATTATTTTTCAACATCTGTGTTTTGTATTTAACAGTTTTATTTAAACAACAATAATATGTAATTTTATATACTTATTATGAACAATATAATTATAAACACAAGATCATATTTTTTTATTTCAAGATTTACCCATTTGTAAACATGGACGTATTGTTATTAACCGATTTGTGTTTAATTTTTCAAAATATTATGTGTTTTTTGTATTGCTATTAAAAATAAAATACTGCCATTTGCATTATTCTTTCTTACCCTCAATCGTTATAAAGTTTTTATTGCGGGAACTTTTCATAATGAAAATACGCTCATCATAAATTGGTTGCAAGCTAAAGTATTGATAAAAAAAAAATACTCAATGCGTTTTTATGTCTGAGTAGGCCCACTTCATCTGTAGGCAATTGCCTACAAAACGTGCTTTCAGTCTGACATTTACGTGCTCCGTCTGTAGGCACAGTGCAATGTCTTTCTAGGTTCATTCTAGGTATGTCAGTATGCACCACTTTTAAACTTGCTTAATTGGTAGATCAATGGCATAGGTACTTTTGTACAATTATATCTGAAAACTGAAAATGAATTATCCATATATACATACGTAAAAATTTCACCAATAAATAAAAATAGGCAAAAAACGATGCGGCGAAGCACGTGTTATGTGATCGAAACTAGAGTGCTGATAAAATGAGTCGCTCATGCCCACAAAATAGATCAACAAGATAGAAATGTAATAGCTGTAGGTAGACCAAGGTTTTGTACTTTACGGCGTATAGGCCATAAAAACCAAGAAACACAAAACGCCCTGAGTGTTCTGAAACATGACCAATATTGAATGAGTATTTCATATTCATGACAAACCTTATTCACTTAGTGCAGTACTTCTCAAATTGGGGGACGCGGCCCCCTAGGGGGCCCTGGAGCTCCTGCTAGGGAGCCGCGAAATATTTCAGTATTTTAAAAGTAGCTGATACAAATCAGTTAAAATGTCGGGTCGAATTTTCACGCAATCACACTTTATCCGATATGGATAAATAATCTGCTAATATTTAGATATAAATTATTTAATTTTTTTAGTTAAACAAAATATTATACCTACTTATAAAATTGAATTGACTTGCGACAAGTCATACCTATTTGCATTTTCATCATTACTGGTAAGTAATACAAAATAAACAAAGGTCGTGTCTTTCAACGGTGACTTTGGAGCAACCTTGCGAAATATCATTTCAAACATTGTACCAGATATTGATGTAAGTATTATGTAAAAATATGCGATAATTCCCCTCTCATTAAATAATTGTGTTAGTAGGCTGTAGCTGTACTAAATTTTAAGTTATTTTTTATTTAATTTTTGCTTTACAAGCATGTAAATGAAATTTTCTATTATTTTTAATAAAAATGTACCTATAATAATAATTAGGTAATGGTAAATATAGTATCTACTGTTGGTTACTACACACAAAATTTTTTTGGGACGGGAGCCTCGGGATTTTTATTTTCTGATTTCGGGGGCCGTGGTATGAAAAAGTTTGATAAGCACTGACTTAGTATATACTATGATACAGAATACTATATTAATTATAAGTAGTTTTTATCCCGTGTTTCTCCACACCCGAGGCTTAAAATTTGTTAGTCTCACCCAGATAGCAACCCACTTCCCATGATTTTCGTTATTTTTGTCCTTCCCCTTCTCCCCCATTATCACACTTCGTCACAGAATCTTTTACCCACTTATAATTACGTCATATTTTTTGGACCCAATCGCTAAAAAAATATGGACGGAATATTTTATTTTTAGACAAAATGGGTTTGTATATTTTTGATAATGTAATCCCCCCTGACATTGGGTGTCACAAATAGTCACGTCACTGGGCGTGGAATTTACTTGATTCTTGGTCAACGTATTACTTCGACCAAAATTTTTCAACCGTGGTATTATTAATATAGGGTTTTTAAGTACTTAGTCATGACTCATTTCCAATAACGCATATTTAACGCTAGCCCAGTTAATTAAATTAGCAGGCCGCAGCAAATCCTCTGGTGGCCGCACATGAGAACCGCTGATCTAGAGCCCCTATGGTAAATCCGGTGCTGCTAATTTTTGAGGTCTTATATTATATAACTGAACAAAAACACTGATATTTTATACATACCTTATAGATACCTATCATCAGGACCAGGGTTAGTAACATTCCGATAGTGCACGCAATTAATGGTAGAAAGGTATACACCCCATGAGCAGATACTTCTTGCGGCTCTTCTAATGCAATAGCCATTGCCTGCCTGCAGAAATTCAATATGAAGATAACCTGTAATATAATCAAAATATTATATTTTACATCGGTGTAGTCAATGGTGAAATTTAAAATTATTGCTTTGATGAATGTATATTTCAATTTTAACTCATCATTACCTTGTTCTTAGGTCAATAATTACTATAAAACAATCATAATTCGTAGAATGTTTATCACATTTGAATGGTCAAAGACATAGCTTATAATCAGTATCTTTAGAATTATACTCTAATGTGTTAATTGTGCCCATTTTTTAAAATAATAAAATGCCTAATTCTTGTCAAATTTGGGATCACAGAGATTATAAAATATATTTTTTTATCGTAAATATTTCACTATATATTATAATGTTTACATTAATTTTACTGATGGTTTCATATTATATGGCGTTTAAAAATTAATAAATCTAAAAAATCTTAACACCACTTCACGTGGATGTTACTGAAATTTGACTATATTCTAAAACATTAGATTGAGAGGTTTAAAAGAATACTATTTTATGTAATAAACATGTTTTATGGAGTCATCAAATGTTTAAAATAAATATAAAAGATAATAAGGCTTCAAAATTATATAAATAGATTATCTACAACGTTTAAGAATGTCCAGGATTATCCTCTGAAAATAGCATAAAATCTCCATTTTGACCTACGTGGGGCATGTGGGCCCTTAAAAAATAAACAATTATTCCGAACTTCCGGCTAAATTGTAATTATTAAAATAAATAAGTGAAACAGCACACGCCAGAGTTGGGACTAGAGTCTGATTTCTATAAGCTGGCGTACACGTCATCACGGTTCTTTTATGAACTAGTGAAATTAAATTCCTAAATCCCCCCGCTTCAAATCCTTAACGCTGCATTACGTCCGCTCTCTGCCAAGTCGTCAATGCGACGATAGTGACGCGATCGTTTTCGATTGATTAAAAAAAAAAAAAAAAACATGTGAAAAGTCTGTTGCTTAATTAATTATTATTACCCTTCAAGGAATACAATGAAGACAAGATAGAGAAAGTTATATACAAAATATAATATTAAAGATAACTTACCATATTCACCCATGCAATGACCAGCGATCCTGACTTCAGATCGCACCCACAACAACACGTTTTTACGCGTGGAATCCTCATTTTGATGATGATTATATTAATTTATAAATTAAAAAATACAATCTGAAATAAAGAAAGTTTTGATCAATAAACATAATATTATTATTATTGAATTACTGGATGGTACACGTTTTAATGTCAGTGGAAATCAGCCATACCGAACAGCAAATGCCTACCAGTACATTGTTTCCCAAAATTTCGACATCTGTGTACCCCTTCTATAATTTTCGTAACACTGAGTACCCTTCGTCAAAAAATGCATACTTAGGTACACTTTAATAACCATCAAAATATAAAGATTTTTTTCTGTTTTTAGTACACAAACAAAATAATAATAAATGAAAAATAAAATTCATTCATAATAAAACATAAATAAAAGTTATATAAAAAAATGTTATAAAATGCGAATTTGTCACAGGACCTCATCTTATATATATACATATATTTTAAGGTCATATTTATTATTACAATTTAGTTTATTAAGTTTTATATGCTTAACCTTATAAATTTTTTTGATTAATTCATAGTTTTAATATTTTTTATTTATTTAAAAAACATCGATTTTTATAAAAAAATCCCAAATATTATTTTTCGATTGTATGGCGTGCCGAGCAGTTTTTCATAGGAAAAAATGAAAACATGGTTTTTATGAATGCTTTTAAAAAGTTTAAAAATTGCAATTGCGTTCACAATGTTTTTAGCTGAAGGCATATCTTTTATTCTTTAAATATTTTTTTCCTTTTTTTTCAAAACTTGATTTGAAGAGACGTATTTTAACTACTCTTCTCTCATATATTACCCATCACTGATCGGTTTTTTTCATTTTTAGCAATAATTATATTTGAGGCAAAAAATGAAGTAGGTAACTGTTTTATTAGAATGACAGCCGATACATTTCATTAGGATTATTGATTGAATATTTTTATTAATAAAACCGAAAAAATACGCACTGTTATGTCGTCATTATGTTTTAATATTATATAGATAAGTACTTAGGTATAGGTATCTGTCTATTTGTATTTTTTTTATAAATTATTTTGAAATTATTATTTAATTAATTTAAAGGTTTTTTTATTTTTAATATCGCGTGCCATAGGTTCGCCATCACTGTTCTATACGATTCATTTAAGTAATATTATATCAATGGTTTGTAATTTTTCTAATAATTGCTCTATTCATATTATGCATATAATAAAAAACTTAATTTTTTAATTTAATTTGTTCATTCGCAGTATTGTATCTATATCTTTAAAAAATAACCCATCCATCTTCATAATATAATTATGATTAACCATATTATTCGTGTAAACTGTGTGGCATGTCATCAACGACTGCCCTATACTAGAAAGGGAGCGATGGACTCTCAGGACTTGATGTAGATAGCAAAATCATGAAATTGACCTCCAAAAGCCTCACGAAGTACTAAGCAATAGAACAACACAAGAACACTACACAACATATTTATCCTGGTCATAAAGAAAATTAAACATATAAATGGAGGAACCTAATTAGCCCCACATCAATGCAGCTAACTCACCCAACCACCTTGTACGAAAAAGCAAGGGCATGGTTATTAATATTTAAAAAAAACCATATTATTCGCAAAAATATAGATACATGCTTAGTCAGTAAAATTCTAAGATTTAAAGTTGTGTTTATTATTTTCTCTTGAATTATCTAAAGAGCAAGATGCACACATACTTTTACCCACTCTGAGCATAAATAAATAAATCAAAGAAAAAATTGCAGGAATTCCATCCGATCAGAGGCGCGTTTATACCCGACGCACCGACTCATTTAGAGGCCAGCAATAGGAGATAAGTTAAAAATAACAATCTATTTTTAATTTTCCAAATAATAAATGCATTTTGGAATGAAATTTGGTTAAGCGTTGGAAAATATTTTACACTCAATTTGTGAGAAATGTGCTTATATGTTATACCTACTTAATTAAGTGACTGGTTTGAACTCTTCAGAGGCTCCCTTTTAAATTTTCTGACGAATCGATTGAGTCTTTTGCGTCAAAGGAACGCACCGATGCAGCCGATATGTTAAGACTATAATATCAATGGTAAGACACGAAATGTAACAACTTTAAGTAAGATAACAGAAGTGTGTGCTACAAAAATATGATTATCTAGCGCTCGAATTAGATAGGAGTGAACCCACAGCTTTGGTTCATAAAATTCTTCAGACTAGAGTGCGAAAAGTTTAAGTTGACGTGCGGTGGCTTGAAGAAATAGAATCCCCTCCTCTCGCGTTTCAGTATTCATCCCCCTCACCTTGAAAGTATTTGACGTTTATTATAAGTACGTGGTATTAGTCATTTAGACGTGTTAATAATGACAAAAGATTTGAAAAGTGACAGCAGGAAGATTATAAGTCATCTTATCTCCTACTGTGAAGAAGAAAAACGACAAAATAAACTCATTCGGCCCTTCAACAACGTTATCGAAAAAGTTGCCGCGATGACAGGTACAAAACACACTTGAAATTTTAATGTTGCCATATACAATTTATCCTTAGTTATTGGGAAAAATGTTTCTCATTGTATTTGAAATTTGCGAAAATAATATATACTTATTCAAGGAAGTGGGAAATAATTTCTTCCAATCCTGGTAATACTTTCACAATACTTCGAAATCGAAAACAAAACGAGCGCCGCCGCCAAGCCTCACGTTAAATTTTTCGGTCTCTATCGTTCCTTCTCGTTTAAAAGATAAAAAATGCGCTCCGGTTAGTGAATTTATATACCTGCTTAACAATATAATGGAGATTTAGGTTTGTCTTTTTGTAATTGTGTTTAAAAAAAACTGAAATACCAGATACTTACAATACATTACAATTCTCTTAAATCATTGTCACACTGCAGATCAATAATCTCAAGTTGTAGCTCTGTCGGTACACTATCAATATCTATTGAAAATGGATCGCATACTATTGCTAAACAAATTTTAATCTGTTGTAATTTTTTTTTTTAAATATAAAAAAGTTATCAGTTAACAGAAGTACAATTAATGATATCGGGCCGCAAAAAAATACCCGGCGGGCCACATGCGGCCCGCGGGCCGCAGTTTGCTCCCCCCTTCTCTAGTAGTAATACAATGCCAATATTGAAAATGAAAGATGTTAAAATCGCTACGTCATTTACATACTCATTATTTCTTATATTTTTAGATTAATACTACATTATGGCCGGATAATCCGAATGCCGAATAAACGTTATTGAATAAATATAATCATTACAATACGAACAAACGAAAGTAAATGGTTATTGTGATAGTATACCTACCTACCATATAATTATTATGCATAAATCGATTCCAGCATAATCATGTGAATTGAGTTGTTAAAAATATTATATTATATTTATTTGATGTTCATGAATCTGCGTCTGATGTGTATTTACTAACGAGACTCTTAAATTCGAAAGCGTCGCCGCTTTTACGAAATTTGCGGCATTGTAAATTAGCTTCATCTACGAAAGCAAAGTTTAGTACCTAGAAATAAAGCATTCATGATTGAATAAAATGAAGCACCAATTATAGGATCAATTGTAAAATAGATAATACCATTAGACAATAATCAAAATAATTCACTGAATCATAATGAAATACGGAAGAAAACAAGTACCTAGGTATCACAATTATCAACAAACGCGGGCTGTCAGTTGCAATCTATCAAAAATCGACTCTGCCGAATTTAGCAATCGGTTCGCTAAACTTATGGTAGAGGGGCATTAGGTGTTCGGGTTCGGCGAGATGCTTATGTACAAAATTTCCATGAACGGGATTAAGTATACGTTTTGCACGCCATCTGGCGTAAAATCGCATTCGAAAATATTGGATGAAAGGCCCCTTTATTTACGTTACGCTTATTATTTTGTACAGTTATTCAGTACCTACTTATATCTATATCGAAACCAAGTGGTAGTAAAATTTAACAGAAGATTACTGACGAACATCGGAATTTCCAAGAAAATTGAGAATTTAAGTATTTTTGCTGTACGAGAGTACGAGATAACACAATCTTCTTGATGTAAATGCTATTAGCAGTGACGTCCCGTGGCGGTAGGCATATTGAGCGTCGATTGGGGGCGGCAGTTACTCGAAGGGCGGCAAATTGAGGAAAATCATTTGGAATATATAGAAATAGCTAAGTACCTTAACTTAGTAACAACGAAAATAAATCTTTCCATTAAAAAAATCAGCTCACTGGTTTTGTCGGGTTTGCGATATCTAGTTTACTTCCGTTGCTCTTCGACATCTTTGGTGACCAGAAACGACACGTACAGATTTGCGAATAATAAAATTAGTCTGATATTTGGTTAGTAATGTATCCATACAACACATTTCTTAGATAGTGGACTCATGAAAGGATGATAAAAATAATGTATGAACAAATGAGGCGGCATTTTGGCGCTGCCTAGGGGCGGCATTTTATCTAGGGACGTCACTGGCTACTAGAGTACCAAATTTATACACATTTAATATTACTATGAACAAAATAATATAAGTATCAAAATTTAATTATGAAGGATTACGAGAAATATAATGTCATTTCCCTCCATTTGCGAAAGTGGTGAGATGCTGGCACTTTGTATCTTTGTATGGTTTTTTGTCTGGATTCGGGACTTGGAGGTGGACAAATAATACACCGCAATTGTGATCAGAAACTACGAGTTTTATTTGGGTTAATATATACTAAGTTACTACATTTTATATAATTTACTGAGAACGAAATGTGCGTGTTTACGATTTGGTTGTTTGCAGCGTTCTGACGCGCCAAAAAAAACGGCCGCATACAAAGCGATACAATGCGGAGTTGCCAATATGAAATTTTGCCGGCAACCATGTACAACGTTGCCGGTTTATTATTACTTATTTTCTTAATCAACTCTTACTATTTGTAGGCTTAATATCGATTAGGGCCTCTCCAGATTCACAGAGACATCCCCAAATGGGGACCATTTGGGAATGTAACATTAATTATTTTAATACACCTAAGTATGCCCTTATCGTTTGGAAATATATCGATAAATTTGCACGTATGGCGGTTTCCTTGATGTCCAAGAAATATGGCCAGATTCTGAATACTACTTCCCTAGACAGATTTTATGTGAGTAGCAATAATTGACTCTTTTGCCACTTCATGTTCGAATGAGTTACTTGAGATAACAATAACCCGATGAATAGTATTTTTTAATCTTGTGAATGAAGTTATCTCCAGAAAATCGCCCAACATTCATTCAAGATAATGTTCACTTCACCTTCTTTTTTGTTCTGAGAAAGTCGATGTACCCCAATGATATTAGTGTTACCATATCAACTGAATTTTCAGTAGATCCATCGATATTTTGGCTAATAAAACTAATAAAACAAAAAAATCCATTGAATATTTAAATTTCCATCTAGCTAGACTCTAGAGCAGAGTTGCCTAACTTTTTTACGTACACGTGCCAAAATTTCTCAAATATTATTTTTCAACTGTCTGACGTGCCGAGCATTTATGACGAAAAAATAGTTTGAAAAATTCTATTAAAAAACGACGACGTTTCGGCTACATTTCGGTCCACCAATTTTGAAACTGCACAGAATTACTACTACTAGCTTCACTAATTTTTTGTTCCTTATTTGGTGCAGTCATTTTTTGTAGGTATAAATTAAATTTTTCATTAATGTATTAATTATTTTGGTTATCAAATTCATTGATTCAATCAGACGAGACATTCTCTCGCTACAGTGGTCTCAAGCATTGAAAATCGATCAAAATTAGAGATTCGCGACGTGACATTCCTCGCCGCCTGATGAGGTTAGTGCGATAATATTATATGTGACGCATAAGTCTAAGGACCGACCTATGTAATTATATATTTAAATTAAACGCAATGCTTAACCTTGAAAAGTATTTGCCTGCTATATGTTATATAATACCAGAGCGTTGGAGCGGAGCTCAGAACAAGAGCTGGAGCAATAGGATTTTACCCTGAGCACCAACAATTTGTAGTGCTCCACTGCTCTGGATGTTTTTTTATTATAAAATTTTCAAATGGCGTCGATAATATAAAAAAATGTTATGTTAATGCTCACCGAAAAGAAAATTAGATGCACGGTAATATTAATAGACACGTAAGCCACAAACACTATTGCTAATCCGACTGATGAGTAGTAGTGACTAAACCAAATTAAAACAATGTTGTTTACACAGTGTTGCCATCTTTTCAAAGTGGAATTATAGTACAGAGCCACCAAAATTATAGTATTCGGGGGAAAAATAAAGTTCGCGTCAGTGTTGCCATCTTGTTATATGCTGATTATAGTACGAAGGCGTAGAAATTATAGCATTTCTAAAAAATATATAGTACAGGAACATTTTTCATCTTGAATCCTTTAAAATTATTGTATTTTGGTATATTTGGCGTAAAATTATAGTATTTTACATTTTTCGCGGAATTAAAAATATAGTATTGTACTATATTAGTACGGTTGGCATCACTGGTTCGCGTTGTTATCTGTTGAAAATATATAGGTTTTTTGTTTCTCAAAAATGTCGGAGAATTTGAGAAACTCCGAGATCTCTTCCAACCAAAAATGCTTACCGAAGAATTCAAGATATTTCATTTTAAACCAAAGTCAAGGGATTTTTTTACGTTTTTCGAGCATTTTTTTCCCAAGTCTCCAAATCTTCTTATATTGCGAAATTATAGTACTTTGCACCAGTATATCGAACGAAAATATCGAAATTTTAGTACTGTTTACATATTTTTTCCGATATTCAATATTATAGTATTTTGGGCGTACTATACCTGTAGATCATACATAGTACGCGGACCAAAATTATAGTACGATTGGCAACACTGTGTTTGCATCACATTTTTTACAAGACTATACAACAGGGAACTCAGAAATAACTATACAGTGTTGCCAACAAGATCTCGTCGGGGATATAATAATATGCCAGTTATATTACATCTATGGCCAGATGGGTACGAGAAACTATTTGCCAACGATGAAAATTAAAGATTTCTTGAATTTGAAAATTTGAGCTTCTCCTTGAACAAAAAAATCTCTAATAAAAAAATATATCTCTTATTATAATGCACCTACTTAAAATATACTTGCCATAAAAAATATGAGAAACTTCAGATTACGGCTTCCTGCATATATTTAAAATAAATACTATTTATAATATTTTTATTTAAATAGCAAATATCGCCATGTTGACGTCCTATCTCCGATATGAGATGGCACGGTTACAGTAATATTATGTAAACTGTACGTATTCAGGGCTCGAAATGGACCGGAGCGCCGTTCCTGTTCGTGAAACCGGTAAAATTATCGCTCCGTCTCGTGGAAAAAATAATTTGACCGTCTGAGCTAGATAGGCCATATAATAGAAAATCTAACACACTTATTTTTATGAAATACACATAAAATTTGATAACTATGTCTTCTTACTATGATAACTATGTATTGTTCTTCAGAAAACTGTCGAGCGCTCCGGTTCGTAAACTTTTCCATTTCGATCGCTGTACGTATTATATTTCGCCATAACGCAATTCACCACGATCTATCTCACCGAAAAGTGAGAGACCGTATAGCATTGAGATGAAAAAAATACGCGTTGTTCGTGGATCATTGCAGAGAGTAACATTCCAATTTTATTAGAACATTAATTTGATACCTATTGATTTGTATCAAATATCTGATAATAATGAAGCTGTCATTGTTATCAAATATTTAATATGTAGTTACGACTGATACTTACAAGCAATTACTTGGTTACCTACTTTTAAATCATTCAGAATATATATACTTAATTGTATATTATATACGATATGATATGATTGTATTTCCAATTTACTTACCTCCTTATTTTTTTTTTCCAATTTAATTACCTCTTCTATCCCGGTGGGTTTTATTACGTTCTTATATTTAAATGTTTTATTTAGACATGAATTTTAAAATACGGCCATTTATTTCCGATATTTATTATAAACACTTTAGTTTATAGTTACCAGTGGCGAAGGGTGACTTTTCGAGAGAGGTAGGCTGTGGGAGTAACCATGCTTGTCAGGTATGGGAAATAAGAAGATAACCCAATATTACTGATGAATAGGTACGCTGAATCGATGAAATTTCAAAAGCTTAATTGGTTTGTTATAATTAGTTTATAACTAATAGATAAATAAAAATCACGAGATAAATTATGTTATATTTTTAACAACAATCAATACATATTTATGTGATTGAATCCCATAGAAATATTTTTTTTAAATTATCTTCTTATTAATTATTTTGAATAAATGTGCTCTAGCGACGTAAGCGCTAACGAAACAGCCTGTAGATTTGTATGCGGGACGCCAGACATTTTGAAATTATGAGAAAAAAAAATCATATTGAAAAACCCGTCGATTAACGCAAAAATAAACCTATACAATATGTGAAGCGAAACGCGAAGTGTTTTATTTTTTTAAACATTCATGAGATGCCATAGATGGTGCTTATTGAAATATGGGAAAAGATCGTAAAATTATGAAAATTATACGATAGATGTCTTTGGGGCATATTGAAGATATTATTATTTGTGATTATATAAAAACGTCAATATGAAAATAAAAACTATTTTTCTTAAGAAGATAGGCTTTAAATAATCGCCTAGTATGGAGTCTTCGCCACTGATAGTTACTATAATACCGCCAAATGTTTTAAAATCATTGTTTCTAAGATCATTTTCCTACAGCCATTATGATATTGCTCATTGATAGACATTAGATCGTTGTTCGAATAAGTCGCTATATCAACAAGTGGGTTTCTCATCACTGTGATGAGAAAGAAACCTACCTGTTGATTTTCTGCAATTCAAAAAGGATTTTTTTCATAATACTTACTACATGGTGAAAAACAAATACCTACCATTATATTTTTTTTTGTAAAATCATGCGGAAAACATAATCATCACCAACAGTCTGAATCTAATCTGATTCCACTCCTCTCACGCCCACGGGCCCACGTGCCGCGATTCGTGCATTACTGATCTATATCCATATATATATAATATAGGTAATTATATACGTAAAAAAATTAAATAATATACACTTCAATTTGACAAATATTCGGTATTCCCCCTTAACAGCCTACTTTTCTAGTGAGTGATATATGATTTTGCAAATAATTTTTCGAGTATTAGGTACATAAACAAATTTAAAAAATGTAAAACTTAAAAATTTCAAACAAATAATATTATAACGCCCACGAATGCCGAGAGGCTGATGCGTCGGCTTATATTGTCGTGAGTCCCAGGCAATGTTCCCCGTAAAGTGTGCGCGTGTGTGAGCGCACACCTACCAAAATATGTGTCCGCAAACATGTTTTCATCCCCCGTACAGTCCTCAACAACTGAACACATCAGAGTTTTTACAATATTTTTTAAACGGTAAAAGTGTGCGTGCCAATAAGCTGTGTTTTTTACTTAACATATTTATACAAGTCATTGGACGCTAAAGACGCACCTGGTGCGTAACGATCAGGCGGCCGATCGATGTAATTAACATGCATTTGAAATGTGATAATTAAAAAGTAATTATCTACTCAGCATTCAATGTGGTAATTACAAAACTAATAATGAATTTTTGAAAATATAAGTTTTAATGAAAAAATGTATGTGTCTGTTTGCGGGGGGGGGGGGGGGTGTTTTTCAGTGTGTATTTGGAGTCAAATTATGGACCAAATAGGTCGAGCAAATATCTAAGACAAAAGCAAAAATCTGCTAATGCAAACCTCTTTGATGGCCTTTATGCCCTATGGCCTATTATGATATTTTTAGAAACGGACATGGTAAATAAAAAAATATGCTGACTACATAAAAGTTTTTCACGTTTAAAAAACATTATTCATTAAATGAACTATCACAATATAATATTATGTCATATTAGTATATTTTTAGTTTTAACGCGTGCGTGCTACCTGTGTGCTCCTGTATGGCTGTGAGACATGGCATCTTACTAAGCTTCAAAGGTCTCGGCTTTTGAGCTTTGAGAATGTGATGTGTCCGCCGAATCTTAGAGGTACATTGGTACGACCGCGTTACAAACACCCGAGTTCGTGAGCGGACACAGCAGCATTCGGTGATTGAGGTAATCACGTAGAGACGATTTACGTGGGTAGGAGGACATGTGTTCCGGATGCCGCCAAAGAGTACGACACTTCGTACCCTTGTGGCACAGCCTCAAGTTTCCGTCGTCGTGGCCGGCCCTCCCTCAGCCTGCAGCGGTGCTACAAAAGCGATCTACGCGCTGCAGGTCTGGCATGGCGGGAGGCGCAAGAATTGACGATGGATCGATGGAAGTGGCGCGAATTTGTGCTTGCCCTATGCCCCAATGCTGGGTCGTGACAGGGTGAAAGAAGAAGTATATTTAATAGAGGATTTAGGAACATGGACTGACTTGACCTTCTTCTATAATAAAAATAAATAAAAACCATAAATCACACACAGAAAAATGATTTTAGGGCAGTGTCCATTTAAAAAAATATATAGATACTTCTTTCGACCATGCCCGATTCTAATAGGATCATGGGGGCTCCACAGAGTAGAGGTTTGTATTTTAACAGATTTTGTTTTTTTTCGAGAAATGGATGTCAGCCACTTGCTCAACCTATTAGGTCCATAACCTGACTCACACACAAATTGAAAAACAATATGTGTACTTGTCAGACCCAAGATTCGAACCTGGGACCCACGGCGTGATAGTCCAACGCTTTAGCCGCGCGGCCACCGTGGGCGTTACTTAAGTACATAATATTTTTTATTGTTTTTAAGGCGTCGAGAAGGAGCGGGGTGAAATCTATCTGCGAAACTATTTGATACACAAGACGGCTATTTACAGCTTAAGTGATAAATATTATCACTTTATTATATGTATGTATTAATGCGGTTAATTGTTACAATATGTTAGGATTGTCCTTCCAATTAATACAAATACAGGTTATGATATATTTGAAGAGATATTGTCGCAATTAACACATAATAACAGACCCTACTGATCTAGTTGTGATTGAGGAAATGCTACTAGACTATCATTATCGCTCTGTTGTTTTGTTTTGACAACAAAACATACATATTTAAGTGTGTCGTTGCAATGTTGACCATACAGTGTCTCAATGGTGGAAGACATCCCATCACCAAAGAGACTTCAATAGACCAGAGAGGAAAATAATATTACGGTGGAAGGAGCTTGCGCCAGGTAGATGGGGCGGCTGGGGTGAGGGGGTGAAGACGTTTCCCGGACGTCGCAAAGAAACATTATTTTTGTAAACATAACTCTGCTGGAACAATTTAATAAAACAAAATAAATACGAATAAAATAACACTATTTTAATTATACTACTTTTATTTGGTTCGAATGTCCATTGTTATTATCACAATAAACATTATTTATTAACTAATCAATGGGTTATTAAGGGGGAGGCTTCTACCTACCAGTGGCTGACATCTATTTCTCGTAAAAAACAAAATCTTTTAATACAAACCTCTACTCTGTGGAGGCCCAGATAATCCTATTAGGATCGGACATGGTCGAAAGAAATATTTTTATAAAAATCGATATTTTTTTAAATAAATATAAATAATATTAAAACTTAAATTAGTCAAAAATCTGTACGAGATAAAATAAAAAACTTAATAAACTAAATTTTAATAATATTTATGACCTATAATGTAATAATAACGTAACTGTGGACATAAAATATGTAACAAATTCACATTTGTTTTAGAATTCGAGGTTTATCTTTAAATAAAAAAATATTTTTCATTTTAATGTTTTCAGATACATATTTATTAATTAATTCAGTTGAAATTGTGAATTATCAAAAAAATGTCTCAAATTGCAAGCTTCGTATTTGTCCGCTAGGTGCCTGTGGTAGGTAGAAGCCTCCCCTTAATTGTATAATGGCAGACATAATCATTTGACATTTAAGCTATATTAAAATTATAAAAATATCATACGATCATACATAATATCTATTGGAGATCGTATTTGGATTGTTTTCCTTCCATCCAACATCTTGTGTGTCATATAAAATTAATTGGCCTAAGAATCGAAGCAATTCAAGAAATTGCTTACTACATAACTGAGACTCTGGTCATATTAATAAGTATCATGAGTGTTGCTTAATAAGTACAAATAAACATAATATTGGCATATTAGTTTCGATGTTGGTAACCTCCATATTCCGGCAATTCGATGTAACCAAGCGGCTCTCGTGGTGCAGTACCTAAGGCGCTGGCCTTCCATCCGGAAGTTCTGGGTTCGATCCCCGTGAGGACACAATATATTTATGTGAAATTCTCAAAGCCTGGATGTTTGTGATTATTCAAATTACTAACAACCACCTTGTGCGTAAAAGTAAGATCATGGTTATTAATAATTACTAAAAATAATAAATTTTGAGATAATCTCAAAAAAAACCGTCGAGCACATTTAATTTAGAACACTTAATTTATTTTTAATACTTATTTAATATTAAACAGTTCGATAAAGTGAATACGAAAATAAAATGACCTGAAAAAAGGCGGCTGAGATGAATATAATTAAATGACTTCGCAATCAACCTCCGGTTTAATTGTATTTAAATAACTAACTAAGGTGGATTTGATATTTTTTTTGTGAATTCACATACGATGGAAAAGTACTTACAGGGCAATAACTATGTTTAATCAAATCAGTGGCGCACCCAGGGGGTGGGCCAAGGGGCCCTGGCACCCCCCAAACATGAAAATTATCAGAATGATTGTAAACATTGAAATTTAAAGCCAATAAACTATACCTTGGGGCCTAAAAACACGGCAAAAAATGATTTGTAATTCTCCAGCACCCCTTTTAGAAAAAATTCTTAGATTTTAATTTCTAACACAACACTAATCTCAGGTTTTTTAAAAACCCAATCCTTAATGGAACTGTCAAAAAATTCTCGGTGTTTACCCGAATTCCGGAGTGGTGTAGGTCATGGCTGGGGAGGGCTGACATGCCTCTAGCCTGGGGGCCGGGGCTGTGGGGGGCCCGGCGTGTCGGGTTGACGAGATAAGTGAGATAAACACACACCATAAATTAGCTTTAATAGTAAAAAAGTCGCCTGCGGCGCCATTATACTTCACGGTCATGAACATTTTCAATTACTTATATAATTGTGCAATATATTTTTTGACTATTATGTGTCGATACTCGACAGCTTCATTATTAAAGTAGATGTATTAAAAATCGCCAATAATTCACTGTATAAGTACCCTCAATTTGAACTAAAACACAATTTGAAAAACGTTAATGTAGTGTTTCACACTGCCTTTAATCTTAGCGGTAGGTAGGGGGGCCGCCAATTCTAGTCTGAGGGCCCGTTTCAGCATGTGGGGACCATGGTGTAGGTAATAGACAAAAGACCGATAAACGAGGAGAATAAAAAGAGCCTATGAGACTAATTTACATTCTCTTCCTTGGGCCCCCCCCAATATTAAATCCTGGGTGCGCCACTGAATCAAATCGCTTCGTATATTGATATATTCCACTTACGTATGGGTAAATTTAGGTGGACGTTGTTTTATAAGTTTTTAGTCTATTACCAGTTGTAGTTCTATCAAACTAATACTTTGTGTGCATCCATGTACTTTTATTTTTATTATTGTATTCTATTTTTGTTTGAAAATTGTTAACACATACATGTCATCTCGTGAACGCTTTAAATTTATAATTTGTCATGTTCATTATAATATGCGAAATAAATCAATTTGAATTTGACAATCAGAATCAAGAAAAATATTAAAAAAATAATAAAAATGGGGGTTACCAACTTTGAAATTAATAGCGTAATATATTGAATTGAAAAAGAGTCTTACAAATTTAATATGCATAAAATTGTTGAATATTAATAATATACCTACTAATTCTAATTATGTTGAAATATAAGAATTTATTTTTAATAAGTACCTATGTATAAAAATATATTTCGGTTTTGTAAGTAATTTAATGGTGATTAGGCATTCTCTAAAATTGTAAACTGCACGATTTTCTCATCCCTATGTTCAGTCAACTGTAGCTTGTAGTTGTATATGATGAAAATGCTGTAGGCAACGTAAACTGAAAATAAAAAATAGAATAGGTATGTTATGAATATTATCATTAAAATGTAGTTTGATAAACTCTTTAGAAGTTGACTGTTTTATCTCAGCTTTGGAAAAATTTGAGATGGAATGATTATTTACTAAATGGATACACAGGGACGTATAAAGGTATTTTAGCGCTCTGGGCAGTAACGATAAATGTGTCGCTAGATTTTAAAATCAGCCAAGTCCATAAAATATGAATAAGAGAAAAACAGCCTTTAGTTTTCACAAAAAAATACACAGTCACAAGGTTGAATGTTTATATTACTTCGAAAATAGAATATTTAAAATTAATAAATTCCACATTTTGATAATGCAGAAATGTTAGAAAGCAGTAGTTCTTCAACAATTCACAAAAAGTAAAAAATACCTAAAAGTGGATTTTGAAATGTAGGACACAAATGCGTGTATTACGTAATAAAAAACTTTAAGGGACTTATCTCAGAGTAATGATAATATATAGAGAGCGCATATTTTTCGGCAAAATGAAACTGTGTTTCATGCGTATACGGAACAAAATCAAATTGCGCATTGTAATCGAATTCTTTCGAAAGAAAGACGCACGCAACGGCGAGTTCAATGACCGCTACGTAAGCACGTTCAAGAAGGTGCTAACCTCAGCCTTATATAAATGACCTTCCATTGTAATAAATCAATATAAAACGGAGGTATTTTTACCTTTCAATATACATTCAGTTCAAATCTCTCGCAACGCAATAGCGTCCGTCGAGCCGTCATTCATCTCAACCACGATCTTCATAATTATTAATTATTATAATTTAGAATCAGTAACTTTAAATACTCATCGTCCTTTAAAATTAATCAATTTTCTTTAGAAAGGAGAAGATAAATTAGGGAGTAATTTTCACACGTCAACCTGTTAATTTATTGGGGTCAATCAACCATACCTCTCCTCTCACATTCCCTGAAGGCCAATTCTTGAATGAAGCAGTAAAAACACCGCTTTAATGAAGCATTAATGAAGCACGTATAATTTTTAGTTTTACAGGAGATATTGTGTGTATAAAGCTTCGAACGAAATGCATTCGTGCGAGTGAGAAAGCATTCAGCATGCTTATACCTTATATCCATGCGTTAGAGTAAGATAGAAAGTAAACATGCCAAAACGAACCGTTTGTGAATTGTTGAAGTACGTAGCCAATTAATCAGTTACGTCTCCAATATAACAATATTACAACATGGAATCTCCGTTGTATTTTGCAAACAAACATGTGTGTTTTTGTATTACAAAATCACAATAAATATTTGAGTGAGAATTTAAACACAAACTAATACTTTCAGCGGTAATAGTTGTGTAAAAGATAGAAAAAATAGAATAACAGTCTGCTCACTACGTACAAATTTTTGACGTTTAATAATATGTCAAAGTCAAATGGAGAGTTACTAGCGCCTCTAGCGGCAAAGCGTGTATAGTTAAATTGCATACTGTACTCGACACCACCGGTCGACTTTTAATATACTTCGTTGTAGTAGGTTTGCGCTTAGGTTGTGCAACCGGTAATACTGCTTCATTCAAGAATTGGCCTTCAGCTATAACTCTATCACACAAGTAAATGACTTTCAAAACTATTTGTTTAATATGTGATTTAAAATAACAGAGAACGTTAGATTGTTTAGCTTTTCAGTTTGTGCAAACATCACTTTCATCACATCAAACCATTGCAACCAAAAATAATATTATACTTAACAATAACACGAAGGAAATCTCCGGTATTTTTCGCTAGATATTTTATCCATCGGGTTCTTAGATAGTAATAAATTATATTTTGTACTTACTCAAGTTAAGTGATATAAGTACTATCATCGCATAGCCTACAGATAATACCATTTGTTTTTTATCTGTTGGTATATCTAGGTTCATCAAATTGACTGCCGTATATAGTATGTATACGAAGCTCAGAAGAGTTATAATGATTGTGATTATCATCCAGCAATCAAGGAACCTTGTTTTACCCTGTAAAAAAAACAATATGTTGAACTCCAGACTATCAGCGTTGTGTCATGCTCATGTGGAATTTTACCATGAGCGTTAACTATACCTCGGGGCTCGAAATGACCGAAGCGCCGTTCCAGTTCATGAAATCCCCAAAATTATCGCTCCGTCTCGTGGAAAAATGAATTCGACCATTTGCGCATCTATTATATACACAATGCTGCTATCGGCAGCTATCGAAGGTAATTTATCATATTTATGTATTCAGGTGGTTAATTGTTACAATAAGTTAACCGCCTGAACTGTCAAAAAGTGCTATGTTTTAACACAACCTCTCTTGGCTGTTTTAACTTTTAGAGCGAGATAGACATCTATGTCAGTTTTTTTCCCCCTTCTAGATGCCTTTATAGATACCTCGCATTTACTATCGAGGTTTCTTTAAGGACTTTGGCACACAAAATACTCTACTTGATGCTAGTCAAATGAAAATTGTGCCGGCTGAGAAATGTGTCTTATTGAAAACTATTCTTCTACCCGCATCTGGTATTGCTAATTTCAATTCGGCTAGGGTCTATGAAACCGCCAACTTTGTCAGTTTAGACGGCTTACTTATTGTATACTCCTACCTTCGATAGCCGCCGATAGCAGCCTTGTGTATAGAATAGTTGCGCTGACCTAGATAAGCTATACTTATAATAAAACATCTAATCTTATACATAAACTTAGATAACTATGTTAATATTTTCGGCAAATTATTGAGCGCTCCGGTTCGTCAAAATTTCGAGCGCTGCTATACCTAGAATGCGACAAGTTTGACTCGATGCTTGGCGGCGGTGCTCATTTTATTATGGACGTAGGTATTATGAAAGTATTGCCAGGATTGAAAGATATTATTCCCCACTTCTTTGATAAAACAGAAATATCAAATTGTCACCACCGATAAAAACTTTTTGCATTTTAGGTATATCAGTATGCACCATTTTTAAACTTGCTTAACTGGTAGATCAATGGCATAGGTACTTTTTTACAATTATATCTGAAAACTGAAAATAAATTATCCATATATATGTAAAAATTTCACCAATAATAATAGAGTGCTGATAAAATGAGTCGCTCATGCCTACAAAATAGATCAACAAGATAGAAATGTAATAGCTATAGGTAGACCAAGGTTTTGTACTTTACGATGGACAGGCCATAAAATCCAAGAAACAGAAAACGCCATGAGTATTCTGAAATATGACGAATATTGAAACCTTAGTCACTTAGTGCATGCTATGATACAGAATACCATATTATTTATAAGTAGTTTTTTTTATCCCGTGTTTCTCCACACTCGAGGCTTAAAATTTGTTAGTCTCGCCCAGATAGCAACCCACTTCCCATGATTTTCGTTATATTTGTCCTTCCCCTTCCCCCCATTGTCACACTTCGTCACAAAATCTTTTACTCCCTTATTATTACATCACATTTTTTGGACTTTCGTGTAATGTTCTAACGCAATATTTTATTTTTAGACAAAATGGATTTGTATATTCTTGGTAATGTAATCCCTCCTGACCTTGGGTGCCAAAAATGGTCACTTCACTGGGCGTGGATCAATAATTGTATAAAAAATCATTTCGCACGCATACTACTTATTATGCATTGATCTACATACTGTAGTTATTATTAAGTATCAACAACTGATATAAAACCACATCCTTCATAAAATTGTCATGCATGATTTGCTAGTCTTCAATATTATAATCCTCGTTAAATTTACAGTAACCTGTTTTATAACTGCATTTAAAAAAATGCGAAAGAATTTAAAAAGTTATCAAAATTTACAACATTGCATGTATTGAAGATTTTCTTCCCAGGGCTCCAATGAACCGGAACCGACCGGAACTCAGCTCTAGTTCGTGAGATGAGAAGAAAATAATTAAAACTATTTACATTGTCATATTCTTTCATAAGGTTTAATACGAAACGCATGGGAGACATATAATGAAAATAACCCATTTTATTATTATCGGAAAATTATCGAGCGCTTCGGTTCGTAAAATTTTAAAATGTTATAAAATATTAACGCTGCATTTTTTCCCGTGGTATAATAATTTTTGTAGTAAGTTGATTTCAATACTTTATAGTATATGCCGTTCTTGATGTAACATGTAGTTATCAAGTTTTGCCGGGTCATTGGATCCTTCAAATTCTTTCGCGTAGGGGAAACTGTCTCGTATTTTTTCATAGAATGAGATCATATCGTCGGTGTTTTGTAAAAAGGGCGAATTAACCAAAATTATATTTTGCAGGAGGAGGATTTTTAACTTTTGACATTTATTTGTTTTTTTTAACTGTAGACTATTATAAATATCTAACAAGTTTATAATAAAGCTAAGAAAGAATATTTTCATTATAATAGGTATTACTATATAAAATTTTAAAAGGCCTAATATGTCAAATTCGCTTTTTATTTCGTAATTTTAATTAATTTAATTTTAGTCGATTATCGTTTTTAAGTACTTTCCTGTGGAGATACAAATTCGCTGTTTTTACACAAAAAAGCTAGTGGGGTACATATTGTAGTTTTATTAAAATCTCGATTTTACCAAAATGGTTGATTCACCCTTTTTACAAAACACTGACGATATGGGCCTCCACAAAGTGGAGGGTTGTATTAACAGATTTTGCTTTTACGAGAAATGGATGTCAGCCACTTGCTCAACCTATAAGGTCCATACTCTGAGTCATACACAAATTTAAAAACAATATATATACTTGCTAGTCCCAGGATTCGAGCCTGGCGCGCGGCCATAGTGGGTGTTTTTTAAATCATATTTATCACGTCACCTCAATGCCTCACTCTTAATCTAGACCGAAATTATCGAATTATATTATATAACTGGAAAAAAAACACTGATATTTTATACATACCTTATAGATACCTATCATCAGGACCAGGGTTAGTAACATTCCGATAATGCACGTTATAAGTGGTACAAAGGTATACACCCCATGAATAAATACTTTATGCGGATCTTCTAATCCAATAACCATAGCTTGCTTGCAGAAATTCAATATGAAGGCGATCTGTAATATAATCAAGATATTATATTATACATCGGTATAGCTAATGGTGACATTTAAAATTATTGCCTTGATGAATGTTTATATTTATTTAAATTTTAACTCGTCATTGAAGATCCACATTCATTTTGGCACCATGTGTTAAAAAATATAATCAGCTCACGCCAGAGTAGGGACTAGACTAGTGTTACGAGCGAATGGCGTCACACCCAATCAGTCCGTTTCTCGACACCTCTTCCTCCTTCTCCTAGTTCCTCGCGACCAGTGAGCCCGAAGGCAATCTGCACTATAACATTGATGTGAGTCGACATATAATGTACTGTAAGGTTAATCAATTATTTATAATTTACAAAACGATTTATCATGATATGCACAAAAGTGGTTTATATGAAAATCAATCTTGCCTAATTATTAAAAACTGCCTAATTGTTCAAATTAAAATCAATTATTTACAAACGAGCCATGCATTACACAATAAACCTAATAAGCATGCTTATCAATATATTATCCAAGTAGCGATAGCAGCATTTTCTATTGTATCGAATCTGTATAAAACACTCAGTAGGAGAAAGCAATTCAGTCAGTCAGTTATCAAAGATTCACGTCACATCTGGACACATACAAACATCGACAACTACAACGCACCAGGACCCACTACGGTGCACGCTAATGGCACCACCAATTCCTTTTTTCGATGACAGCTTCCACGATTCCGACAGTCTGTCTTCACCATCAGAGGCCAGCCACAACAATCCAATCAGATTCTGCCCACTCCAGAGTCCAGACAAGTCGAATGAGACACCGGACCACGCAGACCACCAAGCCACCAAGGATTCTCATCCTTGCACCCGTCAACCACATCCATCCAGCCGCCAGCACAGCCAAATCACCGGAACTCCATGAACTCCTCAGCAAACCAGGAAGAGGCAGTTCCGGCGCAGCCAGCAGCTGGACAGAGCATCACCAGCGTCACGACGGAGAGCGCAAAGTAGACCGCTTTGACCACCGTCATCCGCCAGTTGTGCATGCAGACAGGTGTTAACTCCGCTCAGGCAAGCTCAAGGTTTTCCTACACACATTCATACATAGGTACACACCACGAAATTAGCATCTCTAGTTACATTTAGAAGCAGCAACCCTTGACTTCTGTCCCTAAGACATTCTTACTCGAAGGATCTATTCTTAACACTAGATAGATTCCTGACTATGGGTAATTGTCTTAGGCGTCCTTTGATACTCCAACTCTAGACTTTTCAAAACTCAACCAACCATTTTTCACATCCCTTCATAGTTTCAATAACGCACTTTTGAACTACTCCTCTGCATCCTGTTACGCACATATAGACTATATGTACTAACAGAGCAGCTTCTAAGCTCGTCCAAAAGCACATGCGAAATGCACCGGCAGCTTATATCTCTCTTAGCCATGTGGATCCACTCACAAGCTAAGTTACTTTTCCACACTTCTGCGAACACCGCAAGTCGGAAACGCCAGAAGTATTCATCTTACGAGCAGCTGAATGACATATTCCCTCGTTCTCAATGTTTTCTGATGGCCAGCAAACAAAATACATTGGTTGAACTCGCAAGCTTACCTATATTGGACACACTATCAAATAATACATGTCACGACTAGGGAATCCAATCCCGAGCCAAAATTTTGATTCCGGGATTTCGAGATTACAATTTGACAATTCCAGGATCCCGAGATTGGGATTTTTTCTATAGTAAGTATAATTTTTTATATGTACAAATAACATTGATAAAATCGGTTAAAAATAAATATATTTAGTAAAATTTATACTATTTAATACATTTTTATTATGTACGTTCAATCTCGGGAATACATAGGTTTAATGGAGTAAATAATATTGTAATATAAATAAAATAAAAAATAACATATTGTGTTAATTGTGTTATAAAAAAATTAAGATTTAAGTAGGTACTTCATTAAAACATTATTCTGAATAATATGCCCGAAGTAATCTCCAGAATAGCATTTGCCGATTTTTTGAATAATAAAATGCCTAATTCTTGTCAAATTTGGGATCACAGAGATTATCAAAATAATTTTTTATCATGAATATTTTACAAAAATTATCTCGTAATAAATTATGCTAATGGTTTTATAAATGCGTTTAAAAATTAATAAATGTAAAAAATCTTAGCACCACTGCGCAGTTATGTACCAAAATATGACTATATTCTAAAACATTAGAGCGAGAGGTTTAAAAGAATACTATTTTATGTAACAAAAATACTTTATGCAGTCATCAAATGTTTAAAATAACTATAAAGGATAATAAGGCTTCAAAATTATATAAATAGATTATCTACAACGTTTAAGGAGTGTCCAGGATCATGGTTTGAAAATACAATAAAAACTCATTTTTGACCTTCGACGAGCATGTCCCCCCTTAATGGCCAAATTTGCGTGCATGGCTGGTAATATATTTGAGCACCTGAATAAAATTAATAAAAAAAATGCAAGGTCAGAATGGAAATATATTGATATGCTTCACTACCATAGGGATATTAAATAAATTCACTACCATTGAAAATAAGCAATGAATTTTGGGTCCGGCTCAAAAACTTATAGCTTTGCTGCAAAAGAAATTTCATCATTACTTTCATACAATCAATACGACTGGATTCGAAAACCTTTTGCGAAAAATGCCAGAAATTCTATAGAAACACTATAATTATTTTCGTGAGGAATTTTGTTGAATTGAGGAACGACATGACGCTAAAAATGAATTTCACCGTTGTTCTATTGGGTATTTTCTGGATTTTGGTTAATAAAAAATGTCCTCGGACTTCCGACAAGGCTATCGCAGTTCAGCTCCCATTTTATACGACATAAATACCTATGTGAGCAACTTTTTTCAACTCAAGCTATGATTAAAAATGATAAGCAGTCATACTTGATGAGTGACAAGAACTTCGGGTTTCTCTTTCGTCAGAGCTCTAGTCTGAGGGGCCAGGCTCAAGGGGGGCGTGGCAGATCAACCAGATAAGTGAGATAAACACAAATTACAAATTTTCTCTAATGGTTAAAAAAAAACGTCACATGCGGCGCTATATTGCTACGCTGTTACTAATATTTTTGAATATGTGATTGGGGAGTGTTTGTATTAATAAATACAAAAAATAGCTAAACATACAATGAATACCATTAATTTTACCTCGAACACCATTTATAAAACACTACCTACTTTAGAGTATCACACTGTCTTTAACCTTAGCGATAGGTAGGGGACCCGCTTCAGCATTTGGGGTTCATATTTTGATGTATAAATTGTTTTACCTGTGGTGTGCGGCGGAATTATGGGAATACCTTTGGTGTGCCATGGGTGAGAAAAGGTTGCGGAGCACTGTCCTAGATTATTATTTTCAATCATTCACATTGATCGACATCGGTCGTTTTTAGTAATATATTGTATGTAATTGATACGTAATTGAAGAAAACGTCTTATTCTGTCATATGTTTGTTACCATTGATTATTATTGTGAATTTATGAACATAAGAAATATATTTATTGTAAACAACTGATGTCTGTCTTAGTATTTAATTCTGATATTGAAAATAGTAATTATTTTGTAATAAATACTATATAAGTCTGAAGTATGTCTTGTTATTATTGCAAAGTTGAACATATATATAATATACACTACAATTGTATTTAACTCCGCAATGAAGTAGAGATAAAGGGTTTGAATTTTACAAGGTAAGGTTACATAATTAGATCTTTGAAGTGCGCTTAGATCAAGAGTGTATGCTTAACAGCTATCTACAACTGATGGTTCGGAATGTGCAGTTAAGTTACAACCGATAGTTAAAATGAAATAGTATCTTAAAGGCACTAGCAGCTTGCTCAGGAGACTCACATTGCATCATTGAGCAATTTTATAGATACACAAATACTGATACAGTAAATAGGCGTAAGGGATGAAATAATAGAGAAATACTATTCTAGTACAATCTGTTCTGGAGAGCCAGATAGAAAGAACAATCTATCCTACTAAATTTAACATAATAAGGAAGCTACGAAATAAGTTATTACTGTAAAAAAAAAAATCTGTCCAAAATAGATTTCATTCTGACAAATTGATATCTATACTTACCATTATTTATTTAAATAATTCCCTATAATAATTTTAATAATTCCCTACAATAATTTAAATATTTCCATTGTTATTATTTGAATACTTACCATTAATCATTTTTTACTTGCTGTTTATATTAAATAATTCCCACCTTTTTAATAAAATACTTGCTGTTATTGCATATATATACTTTTTTGTTGATACTTGTTATTGCATATTTGAAGCCATATTAAACTATTAAAGGGAACTTACCATATTCAACCATGCAATGACCAGCGATCCGGACTTCAGATCGCACCCACAACAACACGTTCGTACGCGTGGAATTCCCATTTTGATGATGATTATATTATTTTATAAATTAAAAAATACAATCTGAAATAAAGAAAGTTTTGATCAAGAAACATATTAAGTATATTTTATATTATATATTAGAGGGTACATTTTAATGTAAAGCTAAAAATATCACTACAGATGTCGAAAAGTTTTGCTAAGAAGAAAAGCTACACGGACCGCCCTTAATAATTCATCAAAACATAGCAAATTAATGTACCTCAGAAATTACAAGTAAGAAGCCACTGTATCACCATCAAAAAAATGGGGGAATATTATTTATAGATTTTATTTTGTATGTTTTAGTGGTATATAATATTTTGTACATACGACACATTTCTTAGATATTGGAGTCTTGAAAGAATGATAAAAAGTACTGTTAAAAAGAAAATGGGGCGGCATTTTGGCGCTGCCTATGGGCGGCTTTTTGTCTCGGGACGTGACTGCGTGTACTGACTTGCTTGGTGCACCCAATAGAAAATATTTTGCTTTTATTTACTTTACGCTTATTATTTCGTAGGATTTAGTACTAAATTATTATTTTATTAAACTAAACGGAAGATTACTGACGAACATCGGAATTTCCAAGAAGATTGAGAATTGAAGTATTTTTGCTGAGAAGTACGAGATAACATAATCTGCTTGATATGTTTGTAATAATGCTATTAGTGTACCAAAGTTATATAACAATGTTACTATGAACAACATATAATATATCAAAATATGATAATTACGAAGGATTACCGGAAATATAAGGATATTAATTATTTTAATACAACTAAATACGCCCACTTCTATTGGAATTTAAGAGCGTACTTCAGTGAAACGGCAAATAATTTTCAACAGTAGGTGGGACGAAATTTCGCACTAGTCACCAATCGGAGAGAGAGAGCACGTCGATTTGTTTTGTCATGGCGTCGGATGAATATATTATTCTTAAATCGTGTAAAGATGGCTAAAAAACTTTACGTATGTACTTGAAAAAGAAAACATGTGAATGAATATACTATTATTATTAGTAATATAAAAATAACACTGAATGGATGCATGTTGAATTTTTATGACAAATTATATTTCGTTCGGCACGCGTCATTTACACAATCCGCGCATCGCCTAGCCACGGTCTTCTTACACCATGCCTCAACTGAAGTAGAGCCTTAATAATATATCGATGAATTGGAACCATACTATGACGGTTTTCTTGATGTTGAAGAAACACGGCCAGATTCGGAATACTAGGTACTTGTCTAGTCAGTTGATCTGAAGTGAGTAGTAATTGACGCTTTTGCTACCTACTTCATGTACGGCCACTCTGCCACATGCCATCTCATCGAATTGGTAAACCCATCATATGTTCTTTATGAGATAACAATAATCCCATGAATAGTTGGTTTGATCATGTGAATTAAGTTATCTCCATGAATTAATGGCAATGTTTTGACAAAATTCACCAGCAAGGATAACAACTTTGCCGCTCATATGTCATTTCATACCAGAAAATCGTTTGTCATATTATAATAATGTATCGATCGTCTAAATAATGTCAATACCCTATATCTGACCCTTCATTCAAGTAAAATCGTTGGTTTATTACACTTGTGGCAATTAGTGGCAACCTATTAATATTATCTATTGAAAAATCTATTGAATTTTCAAATTTTCACCTAGAGCAGAGATGGCGAACATATGGCACGCGTGCCACCAATGGCACGCGAGATGATTTTGCATGGCATGCCAATGTTTTATTTTGACGAGAAAAAAATGACCCATTAAAAATACAAAAGAGTTTTACAAATAAATTTAAAAATAATGACGACATAGCTATGCGTATTTTCTTCTTATTAATATTTTTACGAATAATTATTACCTATCGATGCGCAAACGGAAACAACGAATTGCGAAAATGACAGATCGCATTGTATAAAAAATAGCATGCAAATACTACAAATTTCAAGAATAAGCATTACGTTTGCAAAATTAATGTAGATATATCATTTTATAGGTCGGTCCGTAGGCTTTAAAAGTCACACATCATATTATAGCACTAACATCATCACGCGGCGGGAGGGGCCGTCTCGTGAAACTCTGATTTTGATAGATTTACAATGCTTGAGATCAATCAGGCAATTAAAAATGAAAATATTTCATCAACAAACCTGATAAAATTTATCTACATTCGTTCAAATACAAACAGCTGATTGCTATTTTGACTCAAACATTATCGCTAAAAATGGAAGATTATATGAAGGTAGCGTGGTTAAAATACTTCCACGATCTCTTTGAACATGGAAAAAAATATTCAAAGACTGAAAGATATAAAAAAGCTAGTAACACGGCGAAAAATCTCAAGAAATCAATTGTAATTTTCCAACTTTTTTAACAGAATTTTTAAATTTTAATTTATTTTATTTTTCCCTATGAAAAACTGCTCGGCCCGTCAGACAGTAGAAAAATAATATTTCGAAAATTTAGGCACGCGTGCGTAAAAAGGTTCGCCATCCCTGATCTAGAGGCACTGTAGATGTCTACTATTAGTACGGCCGCAATATCGAAAGAAAAAATATCGGTACCGATATTGATATCGAACGAAAATTATTGATGCTATCCGCAAGCAACGTCACTATGCGACCACGCCAACAACGCAAAATAACGATTTTAAAATATTTCAGTATGGCAGCACCAAAACATTATTAAAAATAATTACTATCCGACCATCATTATTAAGTATTAATATAAACGTCAAATTTAACAAAATAGCGTCGATAATATGACAAAATGTTATGTTAATGCTCACCGAAAAGTAAATTAGACGCACGGTAAAATTAATAACACGCACGCCACAAACACTATTGCTAATCCGACTGATGAGTAGTAGTGACTAAATATCATAGATGACTAAATTAAAACAATGTTGTTTACATTAATTACATCATACTAAATAAGACTATACAGAGTTGCCAACTTGCCAACTCGTCGGCGAACATAAAAATACGCCAGACGGGGACGAGAAACTATTTGCCAACGATGAAAATTATAGATTTCTTGAACATTATAAAAAGAATATTAAATTTGAGCCTCTCGTTGCACAAAAAAATCTCTAATATTTTTTATTATCATACTTATCAATAAAATGCTGAGAAACTAAAGAGCAAATAAAGTGAAAAAAAATACTATTTATAATACAGTTCGACATTTTGAGAGATCCAGAAACTAGTAACACAACGTGGTATGGAGAGGTGCATGCTGGGCATAACGCGATATATGGAGCCATACCAGAAGGAGAAGAATGGGCTATTCGGCACAACCTGTAGCTCTACAACCTCTTAGAAAAAAAAAATATTTCTGCATTCGTTAATCTTGGCAGGCAACAATGGGCGGGTCATGTAGCAAGAATAATTGGATTAGACGGTGGTCAACCACCGACGGGAATCGTGGATACTAGGCGATTATTGGTAGGTCCAAACTCCGGTAGTTGGATTGTGCAAACGGAGATTCTAGATTGGCCGTCGTATATATCTGGAAGACACTGACCCAGGATAGATAATACTTCTGGGTGACTTATAATGATAATGATGATGTAGGTCTGAGACTGCGTATGGTACGTTGTTATATTCTCTCAATTTAGTGTAAAAGTCTTACTCTTAAGAGTGATATAATTAACTATAATTTAATAAAATTCTAAAAAAGTTGTATCTAATATTATTTATTTCGAACTTTCATTTTTTTTGTCTTTTCTCGTTAAAAAATCCCTGATAAAGAATCCTGCCATACTGTGCAAAATTTTAAAATTGGAATAATTGTAAGTGCGTTTCTACTGCGTCCCATAATACAAACAATGTTGCTGCCAATTGGTACATACAATGCCATACTACTATTAATATAGTACAGTAAGTCTAGGCAGCAGAGCCGCTGCATCTCAACTAAACTAACTTGTATTATTATTTTAACAGTGCTCGAAATGGACCGGAGTGCATAACATCGGTTCCTTGGTAACTAACAAGAATATCATAAATGAGGAAGTAGAACGGAGTCATATCAGCGAACGGGTACCACTTTGGTCTACTAAAGCAGCCAAACTCTCGCATACTACCCCGTCGGACAAAAATTCAGGTGTATCGACCTATACTTACCTACGTCACGGACGAGCGTGCACTCGATATATATAGTATTTATAGATGTATTACGTATAGTAATAAGATATGCGTGTGAAACGTGTCGGGTTGACCAGATAAGTGAGATAAACATACATAATAAATTAGCTTTAATAGTAAAAAAAGTCGCCTGCGTTGCTATTATACTTCATGGCCATCAATATTTTAATTTATGTAATTTTGCAATATATTTTCTGATTATTATATGTCGATACTCGACAGCTCCAGTAGATATATAAGGCGTCTAATTACAAAAAGGGACAAGTCCACAATTCAATATTTTCGGGAAACAACGTTTTTATGTTTCAAGCTTCAATTATTTGTTTTAACGTGAGATTATTTTTCCCGTTGTATTCTATGTCGAAATTAGAACCAAATGGCAATTTGTTTCAGCGAATAAACTCTTAAATGTAATAAATATAGGCAAACTAAAATTGGATGTAGCGCTATTTGTACCTCACTTTTTAATTTACTCCGCATAAGGCACATATTTCCGTGGCACTGTCATGAGTTTACCAGATGCTACAGCATGGGAGACGCCCTTTTCAATATTGAACGCTCCCTTATTGGTTGACTTAAACACGCACGAAATCAACCAAGCTTTAAATAATATGAAACACGGACTTGGCGCTTTTTGTAATAAATCGAGACTTCAAATATTTTTTTTCGTAGGGTTATGTCGCGTTTTGGAATTTATAGATCAATACATATTGTGTAAAATTATACTTACAAAGAATACGTGCGTATTTTTTTCTCGATTTTGACCAAATGTGGATTTATCGCTTTTTGGAATTAACCCTCATATTAAAAATCGCCAATAATTCACTGTATAAGTACGCTTAATTTGAACTAAAACACAATTTGAAAAACGTTAACGTAGTGTTTCACACTGCCTTTAATCTTAGCGGTAGGTAGGTGGCCCGCCAAATATCCTAGTCTGGGGGCCCGTTCCAGGATATGGGGACCATGGTGTAGGTACACCGAGTGCAATAGACAAAAGACCGATAAACTAGAAATAGGGCTGTGTTGAGTAGGTTTGTTTGTTAACTGCAATATTTTTTTGTCCATTTTCATTTGGGCTCTCCTTGGGCTCCCCCCAATATTAAATCCTGAGTGCGCCACTGATACTGCTCCAAAGCTGATAATGTCGAGCGGAGTCAAGAGATTATCACATTATCACGAAGTCCAATTAGGTCGCTGCGGATCATGTCAAACACATAAGTAGGTATACGCAATCGTTTTCATATTATTTTCTTCAGCATTAAAACATGATCAAGAAAGATGTATCGTGCAACTTTTATATTGAGACTGACACGTGAAAGCGCTGTATATGGTGTGAAAAAACAGAACTGAGGCCGGGGGTCGGTATAATAATTTGTATTTTTTTAGTCAAAGAAAGGTTGAAATAATTATTTTATAATCATCAAAATATTGACTTATTTTACAAATTAAATTATGTAACATTGTGAATTGTAAAATAAAGCGTCTTAAATAGATGAATCATGGAAACATTAATTATAAATGAATATTCAATACACGAAAGAGAAATGCTCCTTTTTAACAATAGGCGACTTTTTCATCACAGAGTTAATTTTATATATTACTTATATTGAATCAGTAATATCTATAATATAAACAACTCAATAATTTATTTAAGAATACAAAACATTGTGGACATAACAAATCTAAATTCAAGACGTACACAACATTAGATTTACATTATAACAAATATTACAATATAGAATATAATAATAATAATAACAGAAAAACAAATTAAATCAAAACATAAGTACTTAAGTACAATTTAATACAGAAAAATAAAAATTTGAAAACAAAAAACATACAATTTTACACAGAAAAGTTTCAAAAAGAAAATGCAAAGTACGAGTACATCACTGAAAATGTCTATGTCTTTAGGGAGCGCATTTACTAATCTTGCACCCCTCGCTAATGGTGCCTGATAGACTTGACACGAGGAAACGGTTCCGATCCAGAATAAATCATGACTGCGACCACGTAGATAATTGGCAGGCGCATGTAAATTCAAATTTATTAGGACACCAGGATTGGAAACCATCCCTCGCGCTAACAAGCAAAAGTGTTTCAAGAAATATATTATTATGTATCTCTTAATAATATTATTAAAATGTTTTTGTCGGACTTTTGCCGTCCCCTCAATAGGTACTACCGCCCGTTTGTTTCGCACCCCTAATACCCGCGCTTGGCGCGTCCCTGTAAATAGGAGATTTGTAGTAAGCGTAGATAGAGATTGTATGCGAGAAAGCGGGGAATTAAATTTCTATTTTTTATTATTAACAAGTAAAGTTCATGAACATTATAAGAAAAGATTAAAAATGTATTGATGGATCTATGTATATAAGTGTTGCACAACTTATTTGAAAGAAGAGCCAAGTTTTTCACGAGCCGCAGTGAGTAAAAGTGTTAAATGATATATTACTAGATGAGACATACATTTTAAATTTAATAGTTACATATCGGCTACTCCAAATTACTCTCCATTCTGCATAACGTACATAATTAATATGTATTTTCACGATAGAACTTAGACTTAGTTATACCTACTAAGGATAAATATAGGAAATAAGAATTTTGTCGTATTCAATGACAAATTTGGTGATAACAATTTGTTAATTTTATTATGGGCGGCAACAAATGCCATTTTGGGCCGCATGCGCCCCACGTGCCGCGATTTGTGCATCACTGATCTATATCCATCTATATATTATAGGTAATTATATAGTTACGGTAAATAATGAAATAACATCCACAACGAGGCAAAGTGATAAGAAGACAAGAATAGAAACGTTCAGGTCACGGGTATTCCCCCTTATCAGTCTACTTTTCTAGTGAGTTATATGATTTTGCAAATCATTTTACGATTACCTACTTAGGTAGGTACATAAAAAAAATAAAAAAGGGAAACTTAAAATTTCAAATAACTAACATTATACGCCCACGATGGTCCGAGAGGCTAACGCGTTGGCTTATAATGTCGTGGGTACACATATTGTTTTACAGTACGTGTTTGGAGTCAAATTATGAACCTAATTGGTAGAGGAAATAACTATCATTAAAAAAAACATCTGATAATACAAACCTCCACTATTTGATGGTCTGCATGCCCTGTTACAGTGATGGCGAACTTATGGCATGCGTGCCACTAGTGACACGCGAGATGATTTTGCAAAGCACGCGAATTTTTTCTAAATAAATATACATTATTTAATATTAAAAAATAATGACGATATAGCCATGCGTATTTTCTTCCGTTTTAATAAAAGTTTTACCAATAATATTTACCAATCGATGGGAAAACCGAAACGACGAAATTCATGTTTAAATGGCAGACCACATTGTATAAGAAATAGTAGGCAAATACTCTTGAAGAATAACCATTACGTTTAATTTAAATTGCATGGATCGGTCCTTAGGTTTTATGCGTCAGACGAAATATTATCGGATTGACCTCATCAGGCGGCGGCGAAAGCCGCGCCACGAATCTCTGATGTTGATCGATTTACAACCATTAGATATACAATGCTTGAGACCACTGACTGTAGCGAGAGAATACCTTATCTCATCAGAGCAATTCTGTCGTCAATTTGTGCTTAAGGCAATACTTCAGTTGAGACATGGTCTTTTTCGATCGTGGCTAGGCGATGCGCGGATTGTGCAAATGACGCGTGCTGAACGAAATATAATTTGTCATAAAAATCCAACATGCGTCCATTTAATGTTATGTTTATTGTTATATTACTAATAATAATAGTATATTCATTCACATGTTTTCTTTTTTAAGTACATACGTAAAATTTTTTTGTCATCTATACACGATTTAAGAATATTTTCATCCGACGCCATGACAAAACAAATCGACATGCGTACTCAGTCTCCGATTGGCGACTAGTGAGAAATTTCGTCGCACCTACTGTTGAAAATTATTTGCCGTTTCACTGAAGTACGCTCTTAAAGAACCAAACTAAGTAATATAGTAATACTCTCAAGGAAGAACTCAATTATAATTTTTGATTAAGTATAATTTTTTTTTAATAAAATTTTTATGTCTATTTTTTACCTTTGAAAAACTTCTCGGCACGTCAGACAGTCAAAAAATAATATTTTGGGATATTTTGGCACGCATACGTAAAAAGGTTCGCCAACCCTGCCCTATATAATCTTTTTAGAATCGGACATGGTAAATAAAAAAAAATATGCTGACTAAATAAAAGATTTTCACGTTAAAAAAGCAATCATTCATTGAATGAACGATACGATGTCATAATATAACAATATGTCAATAACAATATTATGTCATATTAGTATATTTAGTGGAGGATTTAGGAACATGGACTGATTTGACCTTCTTCTACGATAAAAAAATAAAAACCATAAATCACACACAGAAAAATGATTTGAGGGGAGTGTCCATTTTGATATTTTTTTATTGTTTTTAAGAAGTCGAGAGGGAGCGGAATTAAATCTATAAGCGAAACTATTCGATACACAAGGCGGCTATCGACAGCTAAAGTGATAAATGTTATCACTTTATTATATTTATGTAATGATTAATTGTTACAATATCGTCACTGTACAGGCCAATTGACGTAACCCTCACTTTTCACCGAAGTGACATTTTGATTCTAATGGACTTATTGCATACTCACACGAACTGACCAAGTATTATAAATCCCAAAAAAATATTTCATTTAAAAATAATTCAAAACTATTTTTAAGCTATTTGTTATTTGACAAAAAGTATTCCAGCCAAATGCTGTAACCCTCTAAACGTAAGCCACTGGTGTGTTAATAAAAGAAAATTCTCCATTTGTAATACAACACTATATTAGTATGTAAAATAATAAATACCTATATAGTATATAAAATAATAAGCAAATCCAGTGCCCACAGTTTTTTTCAGTTCCTGAACAATTTGATATTTGAGGGTTACGCCAATTGGCCTCTACATTGACAATAATATTATTGTGTTAACCGTCGCTAAATTACAAAAACTGTTTATCTCGCTCTAAAAGTTAATACAGCCAAGAGAGGGGTTGTTAAAACATAGCACTTTTTGTCATTTTAGAGTTTTGACGGTTAACTAATTGTTACAATTAACCACCTCAATACATAAATATGATAAACTATCTTCGATAGCCACCTTATGTATAGAATAGCTTTGCAGGTGCTCCTGACTTATTTACTCCACCTACCTACTACTTATAGCTTTTCGTCACTTCAAACGAGGAATACCGCACTTTTCCAGATACATTTCCATATACCTACCCATACATAGCATACAAGTATGATATGAGTATAATATCGTCTCTGTTCTGGCAGAACACACTAACTGGAGAATACTAGTTTTGAGTAATTTGACTTTGAAGTTGTTAAAATGTTTGAAATGGTCTATAGTGTGAGTTTATTAAGTACTCGTAAAAAGGATGACTTTAAAATAAAGACTGTTTATTTATTAAGAAGGCTACCAGACGGTAGAGTTTGAAATAATGAACATTTTGGTATAACTAACTCAAATGTAATTTTTTCGAATTAGTGTCTTCTGCCAGAACAGTGACGATATGCAAATTGGCAAGGAAATTGAACATATCCACGTCACAATATGTGTGAAAACCAATAGATATTTGAACAAAGAAAGTTCACTAAGAAGTAATTATTAAATAAATCTTATACCTATAGAATAATAATTCAACATAATGTTATTAAAAATCATGTTAAGTTCAATTGGTCATATTCGATTCGAGCAACCTCGGGTACAATGCGGTTTTGCTGATTATTACTATTTATGATTATTTATCATCGACGTGTAAATTGATACGTTCTATCAAAAAACAATTCAGCAGAAACTAAATGATACACTTGAAAACATATTATAACTTTATTAAATTCATTTAAATAATATACAAAATTATTACATACTTATACTAATTCTCAATGAATTGTAAATAAATCCTGACATAATTAATATATATAGATCAACTTATGTATCAGTCTTCCACGTCACTGCTCTGCATGCGCTGGCATTGTTACGTCACGTGTTCATTGCGTGTTAGTTGTCTTGTCATAACAGCAGTGACGTCCCTTCACAAACAACCGCCTTTAAACACACTATAAAGCCGCATTTAGACCAAGCGAGCGAAATGAATGTTGGTTCTTCCCCCACTCCAGCGAAATTCTTCTGCTCGCTCATCAAAAAAAGCGTTTACGTCAAGAGAATTTCGCTGGAGTGGGGAAGAGCAAACATTCGCACACTTGGTGCGGCTTAATACCTCCCCCTTTTATTTCTAGTTTCAAATTGTCTGCAATTTTTTTAAAGTTACACTTCTTTTGGGGCATTTGGTAGAGAGTGAAATTGAGAGCTGCGCGCGCACCCGTTATGAAAGTGCGCGACAGTATGAAGTTATCTGCGAATCAGTCGGCTGTATACAAACGCAAGTTTGATAGTAGAATTGTTCCGTTGCCTAAGCAGGCCCAAAGTGAATTTATTATTGTCGGCCATTTGCAATTCTTTACGTAAACAAAAGATTAAGCGTCAGAGTGACAGTTGTTTCTTTTAAAATAAAAACAACGAGAAATAATTATATAATTTAGTAATATAAGTTAAAGTGTACAGGAATAAACCAACGGCACTCCAATAAGCGACCCTTTTTCTCGAGTGTGTAATTTAACAAGATAATTAAGAGCTAGTCGAAGAAGTTTTGTTTTTGAAAGAAGTATAACTTTGAACGCGCGTAGAGAAGTACACGCAGCTACTTACCTACTTAGGTACATACCGATTAAGTATATTATTTATTTTCGGGTTTCTTAAACGGACTACACCATTTTTTTAAATTGACATAAGCACCGTCTACTGAAAATTATAGCATTTCCATGAAACCTACTCTCAAACAGTGGTGGTGTTAGGTACGTGGAGGTCTGTGGCGCTGACAGGTTTGGAGGCACCCTTGCGAAAATTCTGCCTAAACGATAAACCGCAATAACAATATGTATTATAATGGATATTACAATTCAACAACAGTAACGTTGCTAGAATTTTTTATATCGTCTATCGCCTGCTTTATTGAAAACCTCCACCGTTGTCAAAAGTTGTAATATTTGTATTAGTTTCTTAATTCGCTGCCCTGTATAGTGTGCCGCCCCTATGCAACGCATGACCTGCCTACTCATATGGGACGTCACTGCGTATCAGATACTCAATCTGTGGCACTATTGAGAGGAATTAAAATCTTTCTTTCTTGTTTCTCCTCCTCACAATACTGTTTCATTCGAAAAAATAGTCTTCGTCGATTTTCGCTAAGGTTTAGTTAAGGCTATACCTCAGCTGAGGCATGGTTTAAAGAGATCGTGACTAGGCAATGCGCGGATTGTGCAAATGACGCGAGCCGAACGAAATATATTTGTCATAAAAATTCAACATGCGTCCTTTTAATGTTATGTTTATTATTATATTCGTAATAATAATATGCAGTATATTAATTGACATGTTTTCTGTTTCAAGTACATGCGGAACGTTTTTTAGTCATTTTTACACGATTTAAGAATATATTCCTCCAGCGCTATCAAAAAACAAATTGACGTGCTCACAGGTCGACTATCGCTCTCTGACTGGCAACGCAGCCAAAATTACGTCCCATATACCTACTGTTGAAAATTATTTGCCGTTTCACTTATGTACGCTCGTAATAAAACTTCACGCGATATCGAAAACACACTGAACTACAGACTTACACAAACTAGTGGAAGAAAAGTAAATGCTGGGGGAGGATTTTAGTTCCAGAAACGACCGTTGTGACGTAGTAGACTGATACAGAGTCGCACTGTAGATACTTATTTAAAGCGGTAAACAGTAAACTACCATGGCACCGTAGAGCTATCGACTTAGGATTTAGGACTTAGGATTACGTTTTAAGGTTTCGTGTTCACAAAATTAAAGTAGAACAATTATAATGATTACCACCTTTTTTTGCGATATCAATGGTATTTATGGTCTTAACTATAATTTTGTACGAAATTACTGAAGATATAAGTCGTAAGTCTAAGCCGGCCCTCACATCTAAACTCTCCTCGTCTGCCGCACAGCCATAAGTCAAACCTTCTAGGAACGTCACTCCGATGTTGCATATGAAGACCGCGCATATAGGCACCCAGCGACAGTCGCGCGTAACCTTTCCAAACGTGGATACATTGGGATGCAGCGGACGGCGAGCTGGTAAAGGAATGACCAATTCGGTTGAGAAACATGCGATTTGTTGCTAGCAGCACTAGATGTTTTTTAAAAAAGTCGCATTTCACCAATGTGCGGAGCTTTATTTGGTAACGTGTGTTTTGTGAATAACGATGACGTCACATCGACGTATTCGACACGTTGCAGACGAGACGAGTTTTGATGTGCGAGCCGGCTAATACCACTACTGTTCAGGATAGCCGACAGAGAAGTTTTCATTCGTGACTGATTTTCATTTTGTTTATACCTACATACTTTCCTTTCGCACACAGATGTAGGTTTAGTTTATTTCTTTTCTTTTCAATTATTGAGATTCAAGAGTTCAAGAATTTAGGAACATTCGAGGTCGGGTTTTTGATTCGGAGTCGATAGCTGATTTTAGGATATCATTTAAAGTTATTGGTAAAGTACCTATCTTATAATATCGAAAATCTATAATATTATATTAATGTTGTAAGTGTTATGGTGATGACAATTTTTTTTATGACTTCAAACTGCATTGCTTTTTTGTTCGATCAGTCAACTTTATAAGGTAGTTGTATACAACGAAAGTGGAGAAGCCAACGTAAACTGAAAGCAAAAAAAAATATTAATACTATCGACTGACGGTACTTGATGTAATTTGAATTTAAATTCTAATGGATTTAAGTTTTGTACTATTCCATTTAAGTCGTTTTTTGCGACCCGGATTTCGCCTTTTGGCATCTTCAGGCGCCGTGTACACTCACCGAAGGTAAAAACACACTGACAACAAACACTCTTAACTCTAGCTTATATAATAAATCAAAACAATAAAGTAGATAAAAACTCGATTACCTACATATTATCAAGTCAAAGTTCACAAAAAACACAACAAACAAATTATGAATAGTTGAAGTGTCAGTAAAAAACCTAACTAGTAAATATATATACCTATAAAATCCTAAATCCTCATACATATATAAATTTTGTTTCAATAAAATTGACCATAATATACCTAGTCTCATATTATGTAAAACATCATAATATACTAATATAGGATATAACAAAGGGCTACTAGGAAAGCTAAGTTGATCATTTAAGATAGGTAAGCTCTGTAACTGTGTTCTATTTATTTCTAATATTTCTTGGTAGAATAATTTATAATCACCCGTATGACTGTAAAGTATAGTGTAAGTAGTCAATAATAATTCAAGTGGATTTATTTAAAATTACTAAAAATCGTTAAAAAAATATCATGGAATACTATTTGGGGCCCATTGCTGTAGAAAGATAGGTAGGATGGCCCGCTAAACATCCTGGCCTGGGGATCCCGCTTCAGAATGTAGGGCCCATGTCCATACCATTAAAAATAATTGAGAGAACATAACAACGGACCATACGCAGTCTCAGACTATACCTACCAAAATTATATTCGATATAAATAAAAACGATTTTAAATTATACACATTATAGATAATTCTTCACGACACTGCACCACGGTGCGGTGTAGTGGCAGGTCGTAAAACTATGACAACAACGATGACACCGTAATAATTATAGAACATTCCCTGATCATTGTTAAAATTATTTTATGATAGTAGTATTAGTGCATAGCAATTGTAAAATTTTATTTACTTACACAGGTTAAGTGAAGTTATTACGTGTACACAATATCCTAACAGGATGTTAGGAGAAATCGCTATTATTCGTGTGATTAATATATGCACTGATGCGATAAAACTCAGAGCAGCTAAGATGATTGACATTATCACCCACCATTTAAGTATGCGTGTTTTACCCTGAAAACCAATAAAACAATATTTAAAAGTTTAGCAGTTTTCACTCAAATACATAATAATATGGCGTTTGCGAAATTAAGGATGTGGCTAGGTAGTAGATAGTGAGCAAGACAAAGAAAATGAATTATGGAATGCATGCGTGGAGAGGATGGGTTAAACCAGGGATCACAAAAATTATTGGGTTGACTTCTGAGTGGGGTGTGAAGAAATATGGGATACATTTATTAAACTAATTAATTATATATTTGTAGGTATCTACTTCGGCGGTGAATAGGTGATGCCGATGAAAGACGGTCGTGGTTGTTCGTGATGATGGAGAAGCGAGAGTTTATTTATTGTTACGTAAGTACACGGGTACAATCGGTACAATATAATAAATACAATGACAATGCGGTACGATGTGTTTCTACAGGAAACTTATAATCGAATTACCTTTCAATCAATTTTGGTGCGCTATTTATCAACCTACTCACAATCAAATTAATATCTAAAAGTTATATTTAGGAAAGAGCTATTATAATATGGATTTTGCGTCATCGGATATAGCCGACAATGTGGAAAAATGGATATCGCGGAAACAATAATTGCGATCAGCTATCTGCTGAGTTTGCCATAATTGGACACTATGGGAAATGGGTATTTTGTATCGCCGATCAATATGCTGATGCGGATTAAGTTGTTTATCACCATATTATATTTGCAATTTCGCAGCATGCGCAGGCAACATTTACGATGATGTATGATGTAAGTATGTCTAATGTTAAATTTATTCAAAAAGTGAAGATGAAACAACATTCAATAGTCGCAATATCGCACTATCAAAAATTTCAAAAAGGGGCGCGTATTTCGGTTTAACTCTCTCTCTCTCTTCTTGGCCATTACCTTATGACTGAGGATCGTGAGGACCTCGAAATATAGTCATATTTTGAGTGACGAGGTTCTCCACCGTCACGGTCCTCTTCTTCTTTCGGGGAAAGTAAAGTGAAGACTGACCCCAGTAAGCTTTTTTGCTTGGTCGTTCCTTTGCTTCCACCGATTTTTCCAGATTATCTGGTCTACGCCGAATAATTTTTCAGCAGAAAGCGTCTCATACACGTTGTCGAGATTCGTTCCATTACCTCTAGTCTCACATCAAAATAAATTAAAATTTATTATATACACTAGGGCTATACACTATACAAAAAATACATTATAGTGAGCTATTAAAAACGATTAAGGGGGGACGTGCGCCGCGTAGGTCAAAATGGAGCTTTTATTGCATTTTTAAAGTATAACCCTGGACATTCCTGAAACGTTGTAGATAATCTATTTATATAATTTTGAAGCCTTATTATCCTATATATTTATTTTAAACATTTGATGACTGCATAAAGTATTTTTATTGCATAAAATAGTATTCTTTTAAACCTCTCGCTCTAATGTTTTAGAATATAGTAATATTTCGGTACATCCATGTTCAGTGTTTATAATTTAACTGTCAAAATCTTTCTTCCCTCTTCTGCGCATGCGCGCCAGGATCCGGTGCAGAAAGCAATGCGCAAAATGCTGTGTTGCCATTTTTGTTAAATTACATATTACAGCATTGTCAGTTGTATTATTTATTTTTGCAATCAACCCTTACTATGTGTCGGCTCGATAATGGTTCGAGCCTCTCTAGATCTACAGAGATATTCCCAAATGGGGACCATTCGGGGGTGTAACAGTACTTACAAGAGAATGGAAAATAAAATAATTTACTGAAAAACATATGAAAGTATATAATATGGAGAGAAGACTGCCAATTAAGAAAGAAAAAAAAAACAGTTGTTCAGTTAGTGGTAAATTTTGAAGCAACTTAATTTAAAAGATGCAAGAGAACAAAACAGTTGTTCCACTCGACTACTGTGACGATTTATAGTTCTGCAAAGTCGAGCCACAGGACAATAGAAACATGGATTGGTTTTATGTGATGAATATGAATGTGTATGTTTTATACTAGGGGCGGGATGGTACATGAAAGTATGGTGAAGCCGGCAAGTATGGCGAAAAAGTATGGTGAAACAGGTTGGTAATCAATTTGCGGCAAAATCTCCACGTTGACATTATATTATATGGGTACGTTATAATGACCAAAGTAAACTTCCTTGATGCCCTGCATTTTTTTTTATCGCGTCGCCATTTCTCGTGAGTTATCGGCTGTTGTAGGCATGCTTCATTCAGTTCTATGAGGAAGCCAAATCGTTACCTATCTATACTTTTAATACATCTATGGTTTTATATGTATGAATAAATAGTTATTAGCATCATTAGTGTCCGTTTGTGTCATTATCGACTTAAAGTGACTTTTAAACATGTGACATAAGAATATTAAAGCAAATATTGGATGCTCTAGATGTCTCCACCTATTTATCTATTTATGAGTGCCACGGGTCTTCCAGTTGCCACAGGAATTGTGTATCGTAGAATGCCGAGATAAGTGATATCACACCGTTGAGAGAGCTATTCGTTAGTCAAATCATCCGAGTCACGATCCTCAGTCATGATGAAGTGGAAAATAAGTTTTTTTCTTACACTTATTTTCCTTTCACCAAAATAATTCGTATTTTTTCTGTTTCTGGAGGGAGCGGTGGTCCCGAATTCACCCCCCCCCCCCACCCTTGTGCACGCGTCTGAAGTGTAAACCCAATATCATTAGTAAAAATAATGACCAATAACTTTATATTTAACACAAAAATAATAAATCTCAGCAATAAGTGCAGTTTTTAAACGAATGTAGTAATTCAAATCAATATTTAGCGGCGACGTGTCCAGAAAATATATAATTTAGCTGTAGAAATTCTATCTTACTCTAACGCATATTGCAGAGATATAAGCGTGCCGAATGTTTTCTCACTCGCACTTATGGTTCAGGGGCCTTCAGTCCTATGTTGTAACTTGTGACATGAAGTCACCCGATGACATGATGTAATTGTGACGTATGCTCAATACACGCATCGAGGCGAGCCGCCCAATACACACGGCTCACCATATATATTATTATGCTGAAACACCTATTTGTGTATGGGGACAATGAATAACGCCAGTATTAGAGTAGCGTTAATTTCTGGAAGACTATTGACTCACTCCGGTAGTACGTCACAATGATGTCATATGACGTCATGTCGCCGGGCGACTTCATGTCACAAGTTACAATATCCTTGGTTTATATGCTTTTCATTTGATATTTTATACATACCTTATAGATTCCTATCAGCAAAACTAATGTTAGAAGTATTCCTGCACAGCATCAAATTAGTAATGCTATCGGTACGTAGAAAGTATTTTCGTCTTGCCAGTAGGTTATTAATATTGTCCACACGCAGAATGAACTTATGTCAAATATCTGCAATAAACAAAAAATACTAGATATCCTTACATAAACGTTGACCTAATGACTAAAATTGTTAGGTAGATATCGTTGACAAAATATGTCGTGGGATCGACCCCGCGGAATGACAAAAAATCCTTGCTGTCATCAATATAGTTCAAGGCTGTACATAAGCCGGGTCTGACATCAGGAGGCCGATTCACGACTGAAGCACAAGTGACCAGTTGCGCAAACATTACACAACTTGCTTCAACTGTAGCATATTAAAAGTCAACCGCTGGGTGTCACTAGGCCAGGCTTTGGTAGTACACATGTTTTCACGGTAGGGGCGCTCGCAACTCTCCGTTTGACATAATAAACATCAGATTTCGTATCGTACGTAATATTGGAGAAAGCTGTTGATCTATTGTTTTACATTTACCACTTATTACCACATATTACAGCTAAAATTATTATTTCGTGTTTCAATTCTCATTTAAGGATGTATTTATTTTGATTTTGTAATACAGAAACACACATGTTTGTTTGCAAAATACAACGGAAATTCCGTGTTGTAATCTTGTTGTAATATTGTTATATTGGAGACGTAACTAGCGTGTTTAAAGATTAATTGGTTACGTACTTCAACAATGAATGATTTAATCATGCAACGTTAACGGTAAGTACTGATTAAATATGAAGTCATTACCAAAATGGATAAAAATGTTATTTAATTTCCATGACATTGACAATAGTGCCGTTTGACATGTTTACTTTCTATCTTACTCTAATGCATGGACATGAGGTATAAGCATGTTGAATGGTTTCTCACTCGCACTTATATGCCGTTTATCCGTTTCACTCGAAGCTTTGTACACACAATATCTCATGCAAAACTAAAAAAATTACGAGCTTCAGTTGAAGCGGTTCGGTAACGTGTTTTGCACTGCTTCATTCAGGAATTGCCGTCCAGGCGTGCACACAAAAATTTAGGTTGGTAGATGTGTCGGTCACATTCGGGGATGTTCGTGCTGGCGGATAACGGGCGAACTCAAGCGGATACGTGCGAACCCAAGCGGATATACCTGAACCAAGAATTTTGTATTAACACGTCAGAGATATCAACATAACCTACAATTTTATTAGTCATGCCATACCGATTGCACCACAAAGTGTACTTAGTAAAACAAATATTATGCTACTACTAGCTGCTACTAGCCACTCGATATTTGGCAGCTCGCGGAGAATTATAAATAAGGACGGCGGCCGTGACGTCATCATATTTCAAAATAGTCGAATCTCGCATCTCAACTCTCAATAAGTATGTTAAATTGACGTATTCTGTCTCATTCTACAAGTTAACATATTAGGCTAGAGAGTGCCTGTTAAAAGAAAGCACTTTTTGACAGTTTAGACGGTTAACTTAATTACATAATTAACCGCCTGAATACATACAGTGATAAATGTGATATATTTATCATAATAAGCTCTCTTTAGATATTAAGTGATAATATGTGAGAATACGCCTGCTGGTCTGCATATATTACTAAGTTCACAATTGCGAGCTGTCCATCCATATGTTGTTATCGAACGCGTGTAGCGTCACGCCGCATAAGAATATTAAAGCATACATCGAATGGCTGAGATAGTTGCACAAATTTAAGAGTGCCACGGGTTTTCCAGTGTCATTCGGGTGACAATCCACAGTCATGAGGTGCTGCCGAAGAAGAAGAAAAAGTAATATTCCATTTATGTAAATAATTTGTACTTTCCGTGTTTTTTGCTCCTTCAACTCCCCCCCCCCCCCTTTGTGTGCGTGCCTGCCTCACATAAAAAATCGTCTCGTCTGCGACACAAACATAAGCCGGCTATCACATCAAAACTCGTCTCGCCTAAAACGTGTCGAATACGTCGATGTGACGTCATCATTATTTGACACAAATAACAAAACACACGTTGCCAAATGGAGCTCTGCAGATTGGTCGAAAGCGACTGATTGTCGGCTCGCACATCATAACTCGCCTCATGCGCCGCACGTCGAATACGTCGATGTGACGTCATCGTTATCGTCATAACACATGCAGCCAAATGGAGCTTCGCAGATTGGCCGAATGCAACCGGATGACAAATGCGACAGGTCAACTATCGACTCTTCTAACATGTTGAATGTCGCGCGCGCCAAGAACATGCCAGACCACGCCTGCGCAAAGCGGTCGATAGAGCCATTTTTATCTGGACGTGTGCGCGCACGCCGGTCACAAGGTGCTTGATGAATTCTGCTGCGATGAATGATCCACTGTGAATGGATATTATGCCTAATAATTGGCGGATGAATTCAATACTTTCGCCTTCTGCTTAAAATTCTGCGGTACCAATACATATTAATCGCTGTTTCAGCGTCCTATGACATATTTGATTAATGGCGCTGGCCATAGTAATTAATATTTTGACGTTTCGCGATGTGAATGTTGATAATGACGCTAGTAGATCTGCGCGTTCGTCACATGCAACAATGATTAGCGCGGCTCGGAATTCGGTCGCGTCGAACGAGGCGAGTTTTGATATAAGAGACGCCTTTCGTTTGAAAAAAACATCTGGCTATTGCAATCGACCAGTTGCATCCTTCTCGGGATCCGAGTCGAAGAGTCGAAGTCACATACAAACACCTAAGAATTGGTCATTCATATACCGGCTCGCCGATCACCGCATTCAAATATCTATACGTTTAGTAGTTTACGTCACTAGGTAGATGTGCGCGGTCTTCACAAGCGACACTGGTTCTCAGTTCTCGGAAGGTTTGTTCGGCACACGAGACGAGTTTTGATGTGAGAATGTCGCATCCATGTTGCATGTATCGCCTCGCAAATAGCCACCTAGCGAAATAAAGGGCGCAATCTCTCGAAACGTCAACGTGGACATTGAAGTTAAAGTCCCTCCACCAAACCCGCCCCGTACCACCCTCGGTCTTAATCGAGAGTATCACGGGACCCATCAATTGGTGATGTGAAGCATCTAAGAATTGGCCTGGGAGTGTCCTGGGAGAAGATGCCCAAGACTTAGATTGCTACGCTCAAAGTGAGCTCTGACTGAGTTTACTGAGTTTACTCTAATGCAAAGTGCCAGGGAGAGAAAAAGCACATGGAAATTACTAAAAAGAAAATGAAGCTACTTGTTTATTAAATTAAAGAACGAAGCTAATCATACAGGCAGCAAAATTTATGTGAAGAGATCTTCACGCCCGTAGTAAGACGCCGCAAATTTTTTGAAAGCAAGATAGTTGGCCTTAGTAGCAACCAGGTCGGACGGGCCGATGGGTCCAACAGCTGGTTGGACCGACCTGAGCATTTCCTCCCGTTCGGAGCACATACTCAGACACTCCCATAGGATGTGGTTGGCATCCTGTATTTCCCCTCCGCATGGACATGTCGGACGGTTTGCAAGTCCAAGCTCGAAGAGCTTGCCAGCGAATCCACCATGACCAGTCACAAATTGACTGGTGTAATGGTCTGGAGTCAGGTATTTGGTTATCTCCATTCGCCACTGTATATCTGGAAAAAACGTATATGTGTGCCGGCCCTTGGTCGATTCGTTCCACTTTCGCTGCCAGGTCTTAAAGGCCGCATCGAGCGACATGAGTCTAATTCTGCGCCTCAATAATGCTACTCCTTCGCCAGCTAGCCGAGGGGGGGGGGGGACGAGGTGAAAATCACCAACGTCGGCCTCCTCGCCCTCAACGTGGACAACAAAAATTAAACGTCATTGCACAAAAATGCCATCAGACGCCGAAATGGCGATTATTATATTGAAATCTAAGAAGTAATTAGTAGGCGAAAATATTGGGTTCATCGAAATATAAAAAAGGTTGTGAATCACTATACAGTCAAACTTGGTTATTACGAGGAAGATGGGACCGAATGAATTTGCTCATTATAAGTGTTACTCGATAGAATAGGTATTTTTAAATGAGCGGTCACATAACACAAAAAGTCGCAATTCAAACAAAAATACAAAATTATAATATTTCCCCGAAACAAGCATGGCATTTATAAACTACAAAGGAAGTTGTTTATCGTAATGAACGCTGGTAGGTACCTATTTACTTCACAAACCTTATATTTTTTTTTCAAATCTTGTAGGCGAAAACACCAATTAGGTAGGTACTTAGACGCTTAAGGGGGGGGCTGAAGAGCTGGATATTCAATTATAATTTAGTATAAAAAGGACCTCGGTGTCGTAAGCACGTTAATTTAAATCGATCCTTTCACAAAAATCACTAATCATCGGAGATTTTATTTCAAGAAACATTATTAATATTATTGATATTGTTGGCCGCTGTACATTATTATTTTATAAACACCTGCTCGTTGTCCGCCGATCAGAAAACAGGGCTGTCAAAATAATATATGAATTAATATTTTTAAAATTTAATTTCATCATAGTTTTTAATCAAACCTGTGCAAGTGCATACTGATAACTTGGGTGGATTTTGTAGCAAACATACTATTGATATATATATATGGGTATATTATTATTATAACCCAATTCAAATTGAACATAGGTTGATACTCAAATACTATTATAGTATGTTTATGATTTCGAGAAAATAATACAATGGTATATAATCCATATTAATTATTTGAAAACATTACATTCGCATGTACATATATAGTGTAAAGATCAGATAACTTTTTACTTTGCAAGATAACATCAAAATGTGTATATACTTATCTAAATGACGAATGACATTCATGAGTGAGCACGGCTGAAAGCTTGGAAATGTGTTTTTTTCTATTTCAAAATCTTTTATTGTGTATTATTTTATTACAGATTCAAGGCCAACTTCATATGACTAATAAAAAATACCGTTTGTTTATACGAATAAAAAAAGACAGGAAGGAAGATGTGTACAAATCACGGCAATCAGAAAGGTCGGCAAATATGGCCGACAATGCGTGATACACAAACATAAAATACACAAAATTACAAATACATTCGAAGTTTGCCGCACACGTACAGACTACGTGATATTTGTTTACGCAAAATCGTCGCTTTTCAAAATGGCAAATTTGATTGCCAGATTTTACTGCGATGAATCAGTATGTTCCTTCTTGTCTTTTTTTTATTCGTAGGTTTGTTTACTATGTACACCGAGAAATTTCCATTTATAAAATCGGAAACGATTTTTACAAAAGAGTTTTGGAATATAATGCAACCAAAACTGGAAAAAATTCTATCATGGGTTTTGACTTCCTGAATTAGTTAACCACAGGTCCATGCCACTACGTGAACCACAGTGGATATTAAGCCATTTCCACACTGGCAACAAGTTGCTGGCAACCTCATTAAATTTTACGATACTTACTATAATTGCTTAAGAAATTTTACGATAATCATCATAATTTTATTGCACATTTTTTCACAAAAATTTAAAATTATAAATCTTTATGATTTATGTCTTCGACAGCCCTGATGAAATAAATATGAAATATGAGTCGATCGAGTCGTGGAGAAAGTTTATTGACACAAACAACTTTGACGCGACCTTTTTATATTAACTAGTAGACCAGATATTATAGACCACATGTAAAAAAATCATATTTTTAATTCTCAAGGCCAATTCTGTAGAACGTCATAAACGTAATCCGAGCCCGGCGGCATCCTGTCCGTCGGATATTATTGCTTAGGGTCGATTAAACGATCCATACATTCACAGTTTGAGGAAAATTTTTGACGATATTTTAGCTATCTCGGTATATACCTATACGATAAGGAGCTCGTTATAAAAGTGAATAAATGTATGGAGAAAATCATAAACTAAAATGTCAACGAATGTTTTCTCGTTACATCAGAGATCTCGCTATATCCGTCATCGTAATAACGGAGATCGACTGTATTTAAAGATAAGAGTAAATCACCAATTTTAGTACCTAACTGAATAGAACATGACGTGGCCGTGGGCCTCCAAGGAGGTCAGTTTATATTAACAAACTTTTTGCGAGGAACGGTTATTAGCCATTTGCCCAATCAAATAATTAAGTATGACCTTGCTCTGGATCAATAATAGGTATACACTGAAAAAACAATATGTATCTATTTTTAAATGAATTTAGAATATAAATCCGTGACTAGCATCGGTGGAATAAAACATATTAATTAGGTATGGTATGTAGGTATGTATATAAGAGAGAATTTACCATATTTATCCAAGCGAATACCAGCGATCCCGATTTTAGATCGCAACCGCAACAGCACGTCTCTACACGTGGAATCGTCATTTTCCCGTTGATTACAATATGGAGATTATAAAATCAAGTCTGAAATAAAGATATGTTTTGTTGAATTAATTACTTATCATAATTATTATAGTACCTACACTGAACAAAAAGGGCCCCCATGCCCCATACAAGGCAGGGCTCTAGCAGGCTTGAAAAGAGCCCGGCGTGGCGGGTCGACTAGCTAAGTGAGTAAGTAGCTAGTAAGCTAATGAACACATAATATTACAAAGTTGCTCTAATAGTATAATAAAAGTCGTATGTGGAACTATTGTACGACAACATCTTCTTGGCTACATAAAGGAGGGCGCTGTTGTCGACTAAATGGGAGGAGCTTGTTAGTTTATAATGGTAGTGTGGCTAAAAATGGGAGGAGCATCTTAGTTCACAGTTTTAACACGTAGCCAAGAAGATGTTGTCATAGAATATTTTACTTCACAATTTAGAGATTGCAATATCGGTATTTCAAAACCGGTGTTTAACAATTTATCGATTCCGAAATAATAAGAATACCGGTTTCGAAAATCCATAATACCGGTATTTTCGGTATTGCATGTGTTTTTCAAAAATGAATGCAACCCAACAAACGTTAAAAAATATTAAACAAATCCTTCATATTATATTGTCGCGATGAATTAACATTTCGAAAAAGAAAACATTTGTGCCAAATATTTCCTATTAATTATTACTCTATAAGTATTGATTCAACGTTGATAGTAAGTAGGTACATCCAACACACGTTAAATTTCAGAGATTTTTTGCACCCAAACTTACAGTATTGTAAAAATTACCAGTTCTATAATATTATGATCTATACATATTTACTAAGGTCAACATAATAAATGTAGGTTGCTATAAAATGGGGTTAAATATATTATATATAAAAAGTTTTATTTAATGGTGGGTATTTCTTTTTTTCTATAATATGTTTTGTCGAATACCGGTATTAATACCGGTATTCAGTAATGAATACCTTAATACGGGTATTGATAATAATATATTATATTCTTTCTGTATTACAAACCCTACTCCACAATATAGGTATTCCTATTAACCATGGCCCCCACATCCTAAAGCGGGCCCCCAGGAGGCCGATTCACGACTGAAGCACAAGTGACCAGTTGCGCAAACATTACACAACTTGCTTCAACTGTAGCATATTAAAAGTCAACCGCTGGGTGTCACTAGGCCAGGCTTTGGTAGTACACATGCTTTCACGGTAGGGGCGCTCGCAACTCTCCGTTTGACATAATAAACGTCAGATTTCGTATCGTACGTAATATTGGAGAAAGCTGTTGATCTATTGTTTTACATTTACCACTTATTACCACATATTACAGCTAAAATTATTATTTCGTGTTTCAATTCTCATTTAAGGATGTATTTAATCATGCAACGTTAACGGTAAGTACTGATTAAATATGAAGTCATTACCAAAATGGATAAAAATGTTATTTAATTTCCATGACATTGACAATAGTGCCGTTTGACATGTTTACTTTCTATCTTACTCTAACGCATGGACATGAGGTATAAGCATGTTGAATGCTTTCTCACTCGCACTTATATGCCGTTTATCCGTTTCACTCGAAGCTTTGTACACACAATATCTCCTGTAAAACTAAAAATTTTACGAGCTTCAGTTGAAGCGGTTCGGTGACGTGTTTTGCACTGCTTCATTCAGGAATTGCCGTCCAGGCCAGGATCTATGGCGGGCCCCAATACCTATCGCTAAGATTAAGGCAGTGTGATTTTTTACAGTAGTGTTACCCAAGAGGTTTCCACGGAACCCCATGGTTAAGGGTATTCCGTGTATTTTTACCGTTTTTAAAATAAATCCATTGAGTTGTTGGCACTCGGCAAATTATGAAGCACTGATCGCGACCTCATTTTGTGGTACCCAAGTAACATGGAACCCTTCGCCATATATTCGCCTAAGTCAGGAAACACACATAAAATAATTACAAAACAAAATTTTACGCGTGAATTATTATTTAACTATATCAACCATCAGTGGCGCACCCAGGGGGGGAGCCAAGGGGCCCTGGCACCCCCCAAAAATGAAAATTATCAGAATGATTTTAAACATTGAAATTGAAAGCCAATAAACTATAACCTTTGGGCTTAGACAAATAAAAACACGGCATAAAAAATGATTAGTAATAATTCTCCAGCACCCTTTTTAGAAAAAATTCTTAGATGTTAATTTCTAACACAACAATTTCGAAATACTAATGTCAGGTTTATTTAGAAACCTAATCCCTAATGGAACTGTCAAAAAATTCTCAGTGTCCACCCGAATTCCGGAGTGGTGTAGGTTATGGCTCGGGAGGGCTGACAGGGATCTAGCCTTGGGGGCCTGGGCTGTGGGGGGCCCGGCGTGTCGGGTTGACCAAATAAATGAGATTAACACACATCATAAATTAGCTTTAATAATAAAAAAGTCGCCTGCGAACATTTTCAATTACTTATATAATTGTGCAATATATTTTTTGATTATTATGTGTCGATATTCAACAGCTCCATTATTAAAGTAGATGTATTGATCGCCAATAATTCACTGTATACGTACCCTTAATTTGAACTAAAACACAATTTGAAAAACGTTAATGTAGTGTTTCACACTGCCTTTGATCTTAGCGGTAGGTAGAGGGCCGCCAAATATCCTAGCCTGAGGGCCCGTTTTAGGATGTGGGGACCATGGTATAGGTACACCGAGTGCAATAGACAAAATACCGATAAACGAGAAATTAGGATGTGAAGAAGAAAAAGAGCATATGGGACTAATTTACATTCTCCTCCTTGGGCCCTCCCCAATATTAAATCCTGGGTGCGCCACTGTACAACCATCATATCACATCAAATTACATCGCGCAGACACAATTTAAAATGTTAATAATCACTAAGGAAAATGCGACTTTTTTTACTTTTAGAGCAAATTTGTGGTGCAACTATGTTTTTCTAATTTAACTGGTCGGCTTGCCACGCCGGCCCCCCTCTAAGCCCGGCCCCCTTGGCTAGTGCCCTGTCAGCACCCCCCTTGTGAGGGCCATGCTATTAACACTTGAAAACATGTGGTTGTGCGATGCAATATGGTGTGATATTAATTAATATGATCAATACTTAAATGGTATTTTACGGTAAAATTTATTTTATTATAATTATTCTCAGTGTGTTTCCTGATTATAATAAAAATGGCTATTTTTCCAATATGGCGAGAGTTCGCGTGTTACTTGGCTACAACAAAAGAGTACGCAATCCGATTATGATGCCGAGTGGTGCCGATAAATCAATAATTCAAGTGGATTTATTCAAAAATACAAAAAATAAACACTAAAAATACACGAAATACTTTTAGCTTGGCCTTGCGGACCGTTGGGTTCCGCAGAATGCCATTTGGAAAACGCTGATATAGTCTGAAGAGCATCACATTGCCCTGTGCCGTGGGTCTCGGGTTCCAAACCAGGGTCTGGGGTAAAAAAATGACACGTTGTTTTACAATATGTGTTTCGGACCCAGAGTAGTGGCTGACATAAATTTCTAGTAAAAAAAAACAAAAATCTCTTAATTTAAGTAAGAATTGGTGATATATTTTTTTATTCGGAAACAAATAATTGTGTCAAATGCATCATATGCTCCGCAGCAAATATGCAATGACAATTCACGTCTGGAAAGAAGTGGATTGAATGTAGGTTTACCCCAAAATGCTGCTACGACATTAAAAAATTTAAAAAGAGGTGGACTTTTGAAAATAATGACGAAAACACCCGAAGAACAAAATAATTGGATTGAGATCGCTGAGCGCATACTATTATCGTTGTTAGTGTTATTATATTATGAAATCACTAATATCAAAATAAATATAGGTAAGTTTTAATGAAAAATTGTATGTGTGTTTCTGCTGGTGGGGGGGGGGGGGGGTGTAAATTTACCGCACCAGGTGACGCCCCGTCACTCGGTGACATTAACCCTATTTACGACACTGCTCAGATGCGTTGATGATCCGCACACACAATAGATAAATTAGAAGGAACGTAGATTATGACGTATATAATAGAATATTCTCTTTTTAGAGGCACTATAATAATTTTATTTTACATGTTATGATATTTGAGAACATGGCAGGTTTTACGGTATAAATACATGCACGAGTTTCTGAAATGGAATAAGATGCTCACCAAAAAATAATGTCAATAATTACAGTACAATAAAATTGACCAACAGTATACGCCACAAGAACTTACTAATCAAACTAATCTATAACCAATATAATCGTATATGGGAATCAAATAAGGAAACATGCAAAATTAATCACACTCAATCGAAGTGACGTACAGTGCCAGGTCTACCACAGGACCAGAGTTTCCTGCGTTTCCGGAAATGTGTACGTATGCAGTTCTATGTTTTAACAGCACCTCTCTTGTCTGTGTTAACTTTTAAAGCGAGATAGTTTTGACAGTTTAGACGGCTAACTCGTTGTAACAACTTACTGTAATACCTGAATACATAAATATGATAAACTACCCTCGATAGCTGCCGATAGTAGTTTCGTGTATATTGTAGAATAGATGCGCTGTCCAAAACTGAACTATATTGAAAAGTGGCAACAATAGTGATATGTTTTACTTTCATTATAATTACTTTGTCATATTTTGTGATCATTATCGTGTCCGGAAATTTGTACGTATGCAGTTCGCCGTATCACACTTCACCGTTATGTTGTTTATTATAATATCGTCACTGTTCTGGCAGAAGACACTAATTCGAAAAAATTACATATTGAGTTAGTTATACCAAAATGTTCCTTATTTCAAACTTTACCGCCTGGAAAACTTCTTAATAAATAAACAGTCTTTATTTTAAAGTCATCCTTTTTACGATTACCTACTTAATAAACTCACATGATAGACCATTTCAAACATTTTAACAACTTCAAAGTCAAATTACTCAAAGCTAGTATTTTCCAGTTAGTGTGTTCTGCCAGAACTAGGGATTCCAATCCCGGGATCCCGAGCTATTTTCGATACCTATGAATCCCGGGATTGATAAACATAATCCCGGGATTTCGGGATAGATTTTTATCATTTTTTATGGAACATAAAATAAAAGCGAAAATTAACAGAAAAAATACTTTTAATAAAAAATAACTACATTAGAAATAAACTCAGTTTGAATGAAGTTTGACTTATACCCATGTGTATGTTGCCAATTCAACTTTTGTTTTTTCACATAAATTATTAAAAATGAGAAAGATTGGAAAAAACAATGCTTCGCACTTTTAACAAAGTAATTCCACTATGATCTCATACGTTTTACGGCAATTTCATATTTGGTGATTAATTAGATTTATGAAGCGAAAAGGCCATAAGTAGGTACGCCATGATTATTTGCTTTACTATTTTAAATCTCGCTAATCCATTCGTTAAGTCTTTACTATCACAAACAGCAATCTCGTATTAAATTCACATTATTATTTATGTATATATATATATACCTATATTTAATATTATTTACTCCATTAAACTTATGTATTTCCAAGATTGACCGTAGATATACAATATTAACAATAAATGTCTTAAATATTATTAATTATACCAGATTTATTTTTGACCGATTTTATTAATGTTATGTGTAAATATAATTTTTTTATATTAACAATGGAAAAAAATGCCAATCCCGGGACCAGTCCCGGGATCCCGGGATTGTCAAATTGTAATCCCGAAATCCCGGGATCAGAATTTTGGCTTGGGATTGGATTCCCTAGCCATAACAGAGACGATATATTATATTCTCTTCGTCAAGATGGTTTTCCGATATTCCTTCTGAGAATAATGTACTCTTACAATTAATAATTTAAAACATATATTTCCACCTTCAACGCCATTTTAGAACATTTTTTTATGATAAACGTAGAGTTGTCACTTCATAACTTTGCAGTCCGTAATATATTTTATTAAATATATTACCTCTTTTTTTATTACTATATATATATACTATATATATATAACGCTGTCATTATTATCAAATATTTGATAGTTACGACTGGTACTTACGAGCACTAAGTTGCTAACCTACCTACTTTTGAATCATTCATAAATCTATATGATTGCATTTCAAATCTACTTACCTACCAATAATAATTAACTTTTGTCTTTCCCTCGTAATCTGGTAGTTTACATTACGTATTTTTAAGTGTTTAATTTAGACAAAGATTTGATCTTAAAACTATACGTCCATCTTTTCCCGATACAACGGTTCATGATGAACTGTGATACCGCCAAATACATACGTACAGATTTCCGGACACGTCATGGCACAATACAAACATAGACCCTTCAAAACCAACCCGCCCCACACCACAATCGGTCTTAATCGAACGTATCACGAGGCCCTAAGTTTGGATGTGATTTTTTTTACACCTTGGAATGTCTCAGAGCAGATCTCCAAGACTGAGATCGCCCCGCTATGAAGTGAGCTTTGACCAATGACATTATTAATGTACGACGCACTCAATACAGTAGCTAGCAAGTAAATTCGCGCATTCGCATGTATAGGTAGACGTCACGCAATTTCCATTATGCGATATCACGCATCGGGAATTTATAGCAATATGACCTTTATTGTAATGGCGTTAGAGCAGTGTTTCTAATGTCAATGTTCATTTGAGTGTACCCGTTCGAACCGAACCATTCGGCAGACCCAACAAAAAGCATCAGGAATTTATAGCAATATCACCTTTATTGTAATGGCGTTAGAACAGATTATGCCATTCGGCAGACCCGACAATAAAGTGAGTGTCATTTTCTTTTCCAGATGATTCGTCCATATTAATGTCATTGGCTTTGACAGAGTTTACTGAAAGACGTATGGGAGAGAAAAGCACGAAGACTTAAGACAGAAATAATTGAATTTAATGATATTATATAAGATACAAAAACATAGTTAAAACAATACGGACCAACAAAATTATGTGAAAAGATCTTCACGTCCGCAATAATACGCAACAATTTTTTTTAATTCAATATAATTGGCCTTTGTGGCGACCAGGTTGGACGGCCTGATGGCTCCAATAGCTGGTTGGACCAACTTAAGCATCTTTTCCCTCTCGAAGCACATGATGGCACAAGAAGAAACACTATTGTTTGTACTTACGCCGTTCTTTGGTCTCTTTTCGTGTTTTTTCCACTCCAAAAAAATATTTAAAAAAACAAAGCCAATTATTCTAAAAAAATCTATAATCATATTGCTCATCAATATATTGGTGCACATCACGAATCATCAATCATATTAATATAAATTTGTAATAATTAAGAATGTAATACACTGTAAGTAGGGAATCCAATTCCGAGCCACATTTTCGATCCCGGGATTTCGGGATTACAATTTGACAATCCAAGTCCCGGGATTGGCATTTTTTCGATAGTTGATATAAAAAATGTATATTTACAGAAAACATTGATAAAATCGGTCAAAAATAAATCTAGTATCATAAAATTTATACTATATAAGACATTTATTGTAAAAACCACCCAGGGGCGCACCCAGGGGGGGGGCAAGGGGCCCTGGCAGCCGCCAAAAATGAAAATTATCAGAATGATTTTAAACATTGAAATTGAAAGCCAATAAACTATACATTTGGGCTTAGACAAACAAAGACACGGCAAAAAAATGATTTATAATAATTCTCCAGCACCCTATTTAGAAAAAATTCTTAGATTTTAATTTCTAACACAAAAATTTCGAAACATTAATGTCAGGTTTTTTTAGAAACACAATCCCTAATGGAACTATCCACCTGAATTCCGGAGTGCTGTAGGTCATGGCTGGGGAGGGCTGCAGAGCTCTAGCCTGGGGGCCCGGCGTGTAGGGTTGACCAGATAAGTGAGATAAACACACATCATAAATTAGCTTTAATAGCAAAAAAAGTCGCGTGTGGCTCTATTATACTTCATGACCATGAACATTTTCAATGATTGTGCAATAATTGTGCAATATATTTTTTGATTATTATATGTCGATACGCGACAGCTCCATTATTAAAGTAGATGTATTAAAAATCGCCAATAATTCACTGTATAAGTACCCTTAATAATTTGAACTGAAACACAATTTGAAGAACGATAATGTAGTGTTTCACACTGCCTTTAATCTTAGCGGTAGGTAGGGGGCCCGGCAAATATCCTAGCCTGAGGGCCCGTTTCAGGATGTGGGGACCATGGTATAGGTACACCGAGTGCAATAGACAAAAAACCGATAAACGAGAAATTAGGCTGTGAAGAAGAAAAAGATCCTATGGGACTAATTTACATTCTCCTCCTTGCCCCCCCCCCATATTAAATCCTGGGTGCGCCACTGGTAAAAACTGTGTACGTTTTATCTTGGAAATACATAGTTTTATTGGAGTAAATAATATTGTTATAAAAATAATAATGTGAGAGGAAAACAGTTTTATTTATTTATGATAATATAACAAATACAAGTTCAATTAAAATAAAAGATAACATATTGTGTTGATCAGTGGGTCTCCAGAATAGTATTTTCTGGTAGAAACGTCTCTTAAATGTTTCTTAATTTATTCATTCTATTTCTCAAATTCATATCACGGATGTTACCAGAATCGTATATATTATGTAGAATTTTTATTTTATGTTAAACTATTCACAAATCTAAACGATTTTCATTTATAAAATTTCGTAGAATCAATATTGTGTTTGTGTTTACATTTATTATATGAGATTGCTGTATCTGATAGTAAATACCTAATGAATGGGTTAGCGAGATTAAAAATAGTAAAGTAAATCATGGTTTATGGCCTTACATATGCGATGGCAAATATATGCGATCATGATGGGATCATTTTGTTAAAAGTGCGAAGCATTGTTTTTTTCTAATCTTTCTCATTTTTATTAATTTATGTGAAAAAAAAATGAATTGGCAACACATGGGTAATAAATCAAACTTCATTCAAACTCTGTTTATTTCTAATGTAGTTATATGTTGTTAAAAGAATTTTTCTGTTATATTTTCGTTTTTATTTTATTTTCCATAAAAATTGATAAGAAAAAAATCAATCCCGAAAGTTTCGGGATTATGTTCACTAATCCCGGGATTCATAGGTATCGAAAATAGTTCGGGATCCCGGGATTCGAATCTCTAATTGTAAGTTATAATATGTTTAGGTATTTTCTCAACAATGTAAACCAAGCAGCGAGCACTATCAGTCCACCGGTGTGCAAAACACAGGTGAAAAACCTCACACAATGGTGAAATTCCAATATCTCGCTCACTGGTATTACGAAGAATTATATCGTTAGATTCATAGTTTTAATAATAATTCGATATTTTAATTCATTTATTAAATTATTTCTCTAATTGTTTTCGCAACTTTGTAAGCAGTTTGCTACTTGCGATGACCGCATCAATATCCTAAAAGAATACTGCTTGCTAAGCTTCAACCCATCAGAGTTCAAACGAGAAAACAATAAACGATGCTCTACGGTCATTTTACCCCAAGGCAAGTACCAATTTGCGATACTTCCTTTGTTATAAAATAATACATAAACTCGATGGCATGATCTATTAAAAAATCACGTATTCAAATCTTTCATTCAGTAACATCGCCGTCCGTCGTGTTGCATAATTTCTTATAAACGCCTCGTAATAATAATATTAATTATCAATCAATACTTAACTGATCAATCACTGTAACTGGTCTGTATCAAATTGTATCATTTATTGTGGGGATAATATATTTGGTATTTACTTTCATCACGCATCAACTTTCTATTCATTGCAGTCATTCGATCTAGCTACCCTCAATCATCCCTTACAATAAATAGATTGTAGTTCAAGAGGTTGAGCACTGTCTATTCTTGCTATTTGGACCTTTCATTATTGAAGCCTGCCAAATTTAACGAATGTGGAGATACATTATTCTGAGAAAGAAAATGCCAAAACCTTTAATGAAAATTTTTCCTCTGGAAACCTAAAGATCCCACATAGGGATATAGGTACCGACATAATAAAAATATTTTGTTGATTTGCTGACAAACTGAACTCTTGAAATGTATTTTGAAAGCATGACTTTGAGGAAGTTTTTGGTGTTCAATATTCAACTGTGAAGGTAGAAAATCATTTGCAAGAATATCATCATCAGCCGGGGTCAATCCACTGCTGGATGAAGGCCTCCCCAAGCTTTCTCCAACTCTCTCGGTCCTGTGTCGTTCGCTGCCACGTACTTCCGCCGAACTTCACCAGTTCGTCAATCCAGCGGCTTTTAGGGCAACCCTGTGGCCGTTTCGTACCCCTTGGGTACCATTGGATGACGGCATTTGTCCAGCGGCCGTTCTTTCGGCGAGCAATGTGCCCCGCCCATCTCCATTTCAGCTGTTTGGCAACGTCTATTACATCGCGTACTCTTATCTGCTTCCTAACCCGTTCGTTTCTCCTTACGTCCTTTCGCGTGATGCCCAAGATGCACCTCTCCATGCCTCGCTGTGTGACTCTTAGCCTTTGGAAATTTCTCGTGTTGAGGGTCTACGTCTCGCAGCCATACGTGAGCACGGGTAGCACACATTGGTTGAACACCCTACGCTTAAGACATAATGGTAGGTCACTCTTGAAGATACTATTCAGACGTCCGAAAGCACTCCATCCCAGCTTTGTTCTTCGAGCAATTTCATCGTGCATGCTTCCGTCTATGGACACCTGCTGTCCGAGATAGACGTAGCTGCTGACTTGCTCGAGTTGGGTGCCAGAAATACAGATAATCGCAGGGTCCGAAAAACAGTTCCTCATCAATTTTGTCTTTGAGACATTTATCTTTAGACCGACCGTTTGACTGACATCCGCTAGTTCTTGCATTCTACCTTGGAGGTCTTTCGGGTCTTGTGAGAGTATAAAAATATCATCTGCAAAGCGCAGGTGACTGAGGTGCTCTCCATTAATTGGAACACCTTTTTCCTCCCAATCAAGTTTCCTAAATAAGTCCTCAAGAGTAGCGGTGAATAGTTTAGGTGAAATGGTATCACCTTGCCGGACACCTTTGTTAATGGGGAATTTACACGACCGTTTGTGGAGTTTCACGCATGCTGTGGCATCACTGTATATACTGTTCAATATGTTTATGTAGCGTCTGGAAATTCCTTGGTTGCTAAGGGCGTCTATAATTGAGAATTTTTTGATGGAATCAAACGCCTATATAGTCTATAAAAGCAAGATATAATGGCAGTTTGTATTCCTGGTAGCGCTCTATGATTTCCCTGACGACCTGTATATGATCCATAGTACTGTAGCCTCTTCTGAATCCGGCTTGCTCTCTTTGTTGGTTCTCGTCTAGAACTGTTTCGAGACGGTTTGAGAGTATTTTCGTTTGCAAGAATATACAGCTAAGTACTTATTTATTAATCTGGATTCACCTCTCTTTTGTTAATTGAACTAAAATCTTGTAATCCGCAATTATGTCGCCGTTAATAGTTCCCCAAAATACGACAATAGTAGTCTACGTTGTCGAAACTTTACATCTATTTTCCATGCTCTCTGGCAACATGATTGGTCATATATTATGTAATATCGAACGCAGTCGAAAATAGGGCAATAATTTCTAGATAAATCTATTTCATTCTCGCTCTGCCACATGTATGCGTCTCTGTTTGACCTCACCCCTAAGCAACAATAAAAACATTATAGTGACAGCCGATTTGACACAGACTGGCACTCACCGCGATCGCATACCTCAAGCTCCGATACGAGTAATAATATCGATACAGATTCGATTTTATTAACGCTTTCAAGACATTTCGATTACAAATAATTCCGATCCTAATTTCGACACAAAGAAAATTCGATACGAATTCCGCCACCTCCGCCACCTTTCTCGATTGGAATAACTCCGCCATCTTGCTCCGTCACCTTCGCCGATTGATTTCAATACGAAGCTGCCACCTTCGTTGAAATAATCCCGCCACTATCGCCGATCCAGTCCGCCACCTTTGGATGCTGCAGCGCCCAGGCCCCCGCTGAGGCTACCGCCAAAGCCCCGGCCCCAGCCGTACCTTCAACATCCACCGCCATAACTACGACCAGCACCGCCAAAACCACGACCAGCTCCGAAAAGATGGACACCACTCCAGTGGGGCCATCAACTCCCAGCCTCAGAAAAGATACACCAAAAACATACGCAGCTGCAGCCAAAACAGACGCAGCCGCAGCCAAGACCAAGATGAGCGAGGACGAATACTACTATCAAAAACTCAAAGCCGTCAACGATCGCTTCGAACGAGAAGAAGACGAAGAAAAAGAAAGAAGAAAGATCAGGAGAGCTAGCAAACGCCTAGCTACCGAAAGCCCCGATCTCAAAATTGCAAAAAAACCAGCTAAACTGACACCGAAAAAGCCAGACATGCCAATCCTCAAAACGGCAGAACCAACAAATAACAAAAAAACAGACAGACCGAAAAAAAATCCCGCCGATCATCCTGCATGATAAAAAAGTATTCAGGAATACAATGGCTAAGCTGAAAGAGGCTGGTGTCACTATTTCTGATGCGAAAAATATCAATGTAGGAATCCTACTCACCCTGCCAGACTCAGACTCCTACAGGCTAGCAGTACGGATCCTGGACGCAGACAAGACAGAATACCATTTATACAACCTCCAAGAGGAAAAACCACTAAAGATAGTGATCAGAGGTATCCCTGAAGAGACGACTGCCGAAGAAATTCGCAGTGAACTCATTGCACTGGGATACCCGATCAAGAACGCCTTCAGGATGACCCAAGGGAGCCAGAAGAGACAGATCCCGCTGATTCTCCTCGACGTCGAGAAGAGCGGCGACATGAACATTTTCAAACTCACCTCCATCTTCGGATTATCCATCCAGGTGGAGCCGCTACGCAGAAGAACGGCGGATGGACAGTGTCATCGCTGCCAGGGCTTCGCCCACTCCGCCTCCTGCTGCCACGCAATTCCGATGTGCGTCCGATGTGCCGGCGAACACCTCACCTCGGACTGCAAGAAGAAGAATACGACCGATCCAGCCAAATGCGCCAACTGTGGTGGCCCACACCCGGCCAACTACAGAGGTTGCCCAAAGCACCCCAAACACGCCAGATATGCGTTTACAAACGCCGATAAGCAATTCCAACAACAGCCCAGACAACGCGAAGAACCGCAAAACACATTCAGACCAGCTTGGATGAATACCACCACCAGAACCTCGGAGCCAGACCAAATCAATGAAGCGCTGATGGCGCTCAAGAACGCCAACGAACTCATGAAAAGATTAACCAGCAAAAGGACCTAGATCCACACAAAGTATAGATAGAAACGAACGAGCGCCGACAAGAGTGAAGAAAGAAGAAAGAAGAAAGAAGAAAAAGAAACATAATTCAATTCTAACCAACAAGCCAAGATGCAGACAACACAGAAAAACCCGCAAGGGAGGAGACTTCCATCACACGCCATCATACAGACGAAAGGGATATGGGGCTTGCCCCGGTGCCCTACACGACAAACATACCACAACAACAACCGATTTGACAATACATTATTATAATTTTTCTCTGTGTCGTTATTAATAGTACTCGTATTATGGTGTATTACTAATCGTCAATTCACACTACGTACAATGAATAAATGAACAAACCGCAGGGTATAGAAGCTTATTAACGGGGTTTATTTACGTCTTGAACTATGGAACGTGGAAGCCAAACTATATAATGTTTAACTATAAAAAGGCCAATTATCAAAGCTGCACAATCGTCTGGATCTGAAACAATGTGAGCAATCGAAGAGTTGAACACCCTGAATAAATAAATTTAACTCCTGTAAGAATCTCCAGTGTGCAAAAATCGAAGAGTGACTGGCAGTATAACAGTAATCAGTGTTGCTTTCTTCATAACTGTATCTACTTTCTTTTTCTTCGCACTAATTGTATTTAACAAAAACCTACTAAAAGTCAATTTTTGTCATTCTTGTAAAGTTTTTAAATACATAATTATCAATAACTAATTTCTGGTTTATATTACTTATTGCTTCACGTAGGACCCGATCCAAATCCATATTTTATTTTAGATTTATTTAAGTACGAGGGTGGGTCAATAATTCCTTAGAAAAAAGCATTAAAACAGTTTTTATTTTTGTATTTTTTTTTTATTTCTCAACATAATCTCCTTGGAGCTCAATACACTTGGTTAGACGTTTCTCAATATTTTTTAAACCGTCAGAAAAATAAGTTTTCGGAAGGTCCTCAAAATAAGCATTTGTCCGATCGATGACTTCTTCATTTGAAAAAAAACGTTGTCCACTTAGCCATTTTTTTAAGTTTGGGAAAAGGAAAAAGTCACTGGGGGCTAAATCTGGCGAATACGGTGGGTGGTCGACCAATTCGAACTTCAATTCTTCAATTTTAGCCATTGATCGTAAACATGTGTGAACACGGGCATTGTCCTGATGAAAGAGGATTTTTTTCCTGTTTAAATGAGGCCGTTTTTCTTCAATTTTGTTTTTTAGCTGGTCCAATAAAGATGCATAATAATCCCCTGTTATTGTTTTTCCTTTTTCCAAATAGTCAACGAAAATAATTTCACGTGCATCCCAAAATACAGTAGCCATAACCTTACCAGCTGATTTTACGGTTTTCGCCTTCTTTGGACATGGTTTGCCTTCGCAATCCACTGCTTTGACTGTTCTTTCGTCTCGGGAGTATAGTGGTGTATCCATGTTTCATCTACAGTTACAAAGCGACGAAAAAATTCATCCGGATTGCGTTGCATGAGCGACAACAGGGCTTTAGAGGCCACCACCCTATTGCGTTTATTGTCGACTGTGAGCAAACGCGGCACCCATCTTGCAGAAATATTTTTCATGCCCAATTTGTCATGTAAAATAGAAATGACGCTACCTTTTGAGATCCCTGTAACCTCAATTATCTCACTCAACTTTAGTCTTTGGTCACTTAACACCATATCGTGGATTTTATTGATCATTTCTGGTGTAGTCACCTCTACAGGACGTCTTGAGCGTGGTTTATCCTTTGTTGATGTACGACCACGTTTAAATTCATTTAACCAGTTATAAATAGTTACAAGTGAAGGAGCAGATATGCCGTGAACTAAATCCAACTCATTTTTTATTTCCTTTGCTGTTAACCCTTTTATATTAAAATGTTTAATAACAGCTCTAAACTCAATTTTCTCCATTTTCCATTTTTCCATTTTCCACAAGCAAATTTTTTTTTAAATGTACGAGAAACACACAACAACCCGACCAATCTGATTGAAACTTCGCAGCATACTGAATCGGTAGTGCCGCTGCATGAAAACAAACCGCTTACAGTACTAGTCGCGCCACCTGTCGGCTTTTCTAAGGACTTATTGACCCACCCTCGTATGTGTTTATTTAGGACGAGATATGGTGCAGAAACTTCATTGCCGGCCGCTGTTGTCACGTGTAAGCACAAAATACCGCCAAATCAGCCTCACTTGCCCGACACTGATGACGGGTCATACATTGCCCAGCAACTGGGCAATAGTTGCATCATTTTTTTGACAACTGTATCGACAATCTGCAATCTTTGATGCTCGTTTACGGGCCCCTTTAAACCACAGACAGACTTGCCGCTCAGCTTAAAATTTTATCTTTTATGTTGTTATGTTTTGTTTCAGAATTATGTAATATTAGTCTTACGATAAAATGGTGCAAACTTATTTTTAGTTAAATCTGTTCATCCTTAGTATTGCATGTCGATAAAAAATTACTTATTGATTTTAAAGTATGATTTACTATCATTATTTGCAAAAACATACATGTTTGGTTAGCGAAATTCGCAGATTCGCGTGTTTATTATTTTCTTTGTGGTTATATAACCATCAGGGTGCAGATGGCATTCACCTATAACACGCTTATCTCCGAACATCAATCAATACATATATGATAGAGACTGCGGGAATTCCACTCGATATATTATAACATTTTAAATTAAGAATTCAGTGCTCGAAATGGACAGGAGTGAACCAGAACGCAGTTTCGGTTCGTGAAATCCTTCTGTCAATCGATCCGCCTCGTTTCAAACATAAAAATTGCGCTCCGATTGGTGAATTTATTTACATACTTAACATTATACCAAATTTGTACGTGGATGGATTTACTGTTCACAGTAAGAAAATGTATGGGTAAACATGTTTTATCCTGCAGTTGGATTGCGTGCACGAATCAAACAAGTTTGGAAGCTTCTGAATTGTTCTGATTTTTTATGCGCAAGCAAGAACGATAATGGCGAACCTGCCAGTAAAAAAACGAACTACTCATTTTGAGGTTAACCGATTTTCAATACGACATGTCAAAATAGTACTATAAAAATAAATGACAACATCGCGTCTCACTTACTCTTGAAAAATGAGATTGGAGAGACAGTCAGCACTTTTACGTGTAAACAGTTTTAATTGTCATGATAGTTTAAAATAAGCACTATTGCCGACAGTAAATCCATGCACGTGTACAGGTGCTATTCATGGAGATTTAAGTTGGTCTTTTAAAATGTGTGTCATAATAATATTGTTCAGTGTTTATTACGGATGCAGCCGATAATAATAGCTACCACGCCATTTCAGTCCCACTTACTATTTTGGTGCGCCCAACAGGAAATATTTCGCTTTTGGAAAATAAGAAAAATTTGTTTGTTTCTCGAAACCAAGTGGTGATAAAAATAAACGAAAATTGCTGACAAACATCGAAATTTTCAAGAACAGTGGGAATTGGAGTATTTTTTGTGCGAAGTCAGAGATAAATTTATAACCTGCTTGATATTATAATATAATACTGCTATTAGTGTACCAAAGTAGACTTTGCAGACTGGCAGAGAGATTGGACAAACCCACGACACCTATGTTAAAACCAATCGATATTTGAACAAAAAAAATACCAATAACTAATTGAACGAAATATAATTTCTAATAATTCAATAATAATTATTATGATTAAAAGGCATTTTGAGTTCAGTTGAGGTTACATTCGAACTAAAAGCACTCTTTACAAAACACTTGTAAAGCCAGTGCTCACCTACGCATCGGAAACCTGGACATTAACTCTGCGAAATGAACGAGCCCTGAACATCTTTGAAAGAAAAATTCTCCGCCGTATATATGGACCGATCAGGGATGGCACCAATTGGAGGAGAAGATATAATGCTGAGCTCTACGGACTGTACGAAGATTGCAGCGCAGTTCAATCAATTAAGATTGGGAGACTGCGATGGCTAGGTCATGTGCACCGTATGAATGACAATGAACCGGCAAAGAGAGTGATGTCCAGCAATCCAATAGGACGTAGAAGAAGAGGGAGGCCAAAGATTCGCTGGTTAGATGGAGCTGCCAGTGACTGCCGTATTCTGGGGGTACCAAATTGGAAAGTGGCCACATTGGATAGGGACAGGTGGAGGGAGCTGTTGGAGGAGGCCAGGACCCACACCGGGTTGTCGCTCCCCTGTTGATGATGATGACGAGGTTACATTCAGCTAAGCTACGTCGGCTATATTATCTACTAGTACATATACCAGCGGTCGGCAACCCAAATACATTGGTGTGCCACAAAACAGGTTATTCAAAGTACTGGACACTCAGCGTGCCGCTGAAATGAAACTAGTAAATCTGTTGTAAGACAATTTTATTTGATATAATAATACACGCTACATAAAAACATCATTAAAATTACAATATTTAAACATTAGTGACTCCCTTGAGGTTAAATTTTGGAAGCTAACACCTCAATATTTGGTTCATAGTTTGAAGTTTTTAATTTTATGCACATTTCCGAATTTTCTTCAGTTAAACGATTTCGATACGGGTTTTTAAGACGGTACCTCAGTTAAACGGCAAATAATTTTCAACTATAGGTGCGACGAAATTTCGGACTGGCTGCCAATCGGAGAGCGAAAGTAGAGCTGTGAACACGTCAATTTGTTTTGTGATGGTGACGGAGAAATTAATTCTTAAATCGTCTAAAGATGACTAAAAAACGTTACCCATTTACTTGAAAAAGAAGACATGTCAATGAATATATTATTATTATTAGTAATAGAATAATAAACATAACATTAAATTGACGCATGTTGACTTTTTATGACAAATTATGTTTCGTTCTGCACGCGTCATTTGCACAATTTTCGCGTCGTGTAGTCACCATCGTTTTAGACCGTGCCCCAGCTGAAGTATAGCCTTAATATATTTCACAGTAGTACGCTGTAAAGAAAACACTTAAAAGAGCGAATGCGACTTTTTGCATACAATGAAATCTATCTGGGAGTTCATTCCATGTTTTGGTTATCATGTCAAGATAATTGTCTTCGTTTTTCATAATTTCATCTCTGGCAGTTTTGAAGTTTAATTTCCAAATTTCAGAATAGTTAAATTCGATTAACTCTAAATCAACATACTCAATATTCAAAAATTCAAAATATTCTTTATCAATTTTGTAACTGTCTTTAATGTCAGGCTGCAAAATATAATATTTGTGTTTATATAGTGTTCTTGTAAATCGTTAAATCTGTTTATGAAATACTTCTGCAAAGTTGATATATACCTACCTAATCCATTACGGTACAGTTTTTAACGTACCGAAAATTTTAATACAACATAATTTTCAAAAATCCTTTCGTGTGCGGCACGCGTGGCATAGGTTGCCGGGCGCTGACCTATACCATAAAAGCTGATTATTGCTGTTTTATGTTTATTTATTATCGACACGAGAATTGATACGGTCGTTCAAAAAACAATTCAGGAGAAGCAAAATGATCAATTTGAAAACATGTTATCATTGTATTTGATTTGAGTAAATAATTCACTAGGTACCACGGAACACAAAATTAATATGAACTAACTTACTCTATTGGCTGTGGTATAACAGATTACGAAAAAAAAAAATATATAAAGAAAAATATGGAATAAACTTAAACACGTGTTAAAGGATATTTTATTTTCATTTTCAGTATGTATCATAATAATATCCATTTTAGTTTGTCACGCTACTTTAACATGCTTTCAATATTTGGGCACAGTCGACGCGGTTTTTTTACTCGGGTTTTAAAACCTTTGTCCATTTAGATTTATATTTATTAATCTTTTCTGTGGCAGATACTCTATCACTGGCTTTCTTTACTGTTTCTCCTCCTCACAATACTTCCAATTATTTTTATAAATAATTCAATTGGTTTGCTTTCGCAAAGGATTAGGTATGTTATGTTAATAAAACTCCACGCGATATCAACACACACTGAATGGGGAATGTAGTAGAAGTAGAGGGAGATTTTTAGTTCCAGAAACGACCGTGGTAACGTAGTAGACTTGATATAGAAGTCGCACTGTAGTTACTTATTTAAAGCAGTAGACAGTCTTTTAAACTTTCAAACTTTCGACATCTGTGTACCCCTTCTATAATTTTCGTAAAACTGAGTACCCCTCGTCCACAAAAATGCATATACTTTAATATCAATCAAAATATATTTTTTTTCTCTTTTTTAGTGCCTACATAAACAAAATAATAATAAACGAAAAATAAAATTCATTCATAATAAAATATGTAAATAAAAGTAATATTATAATTAACATTCAATGTCAATTCAACATCAATAAGAGGGATGAAATTATTTATGTTAAGACAGATCATCATAATTTGGTTCCCTGGTTGTTAATTTTAATCTGAGATACGGTTCCACATCCAAAAGCCTGTTCCTTTGTTTTGACTTAATGCCTACAAAATATGCTAAAAAGGCAACTTCACATAGATATGAAGTTGGAAAAGGCAAGATGTTTTTCAGGACTTTCTCTGTTAAAACTGGATACATATGTTGCATTTGCAACCAGAAAGATGTTAAAATACACTCTTTATATTTATTTTTCAAGAATCCGTCTGAAGCTAATTCCAATAATCGGTCTTCTTCCTCATGCGATAAACCTTCTAGCAAGGATGTTGTATTGATGTCGTATTAATGGTTGTTGCACCAGGCCTAGCCAAAGTTCGATGTAGCGCGTACCCCCACCAAACTCTTCCCGTACCTACCCCAAGGGATAGCCAGTGAATTACCATGGCACCGTAGAGCTATCGATGTATGTGATACCCCATATTTTACATTTCATTTTTTTCGTGTTCACAAAATGATGTTAACGCGCGTGTTTGAACATGTACCTAAACAATTTTTTTTAAACGGTACCATTTTACTCCCTACTTCAATTATAGTTTGTCAATTTATGGCTACGGCCGTATGCTGTAGCTTAACCACTGGGAAATGCCAAAAGAAATGGCGTATTTCAAAAAAACACTACCTTATTCTTAGGTCAATAATTATTATAAATCAATCATTATTGGTAGAATGTTTATCACACTTGAATGGTCAAAGACATAGCTTATAATCAGTTTCTTTAGAATTATCTTCAAATGTGTTGATCTTGCCCATTTTTTTAATAATAAAATGCCCAATTCTTGTCAAATTTGGGATCACTGAGATTATCAATATCATTTTTTGTCGTAAATATTTCACTATAATAATGTCGATATAAATTATACTGATGGTTTTATAAATGCGTTTAAAAATTAATAATTGTAAAAAATCTTAACACCACTGCACATTTATGTACTGAAATATGACTATATTCTTAAACATTAGAGTGAGAGGTTAAAAGAATACTATTTTATGTAATAACAATACTTTATGCAGTCATCAAATGTTTAAAATAAATATAAAGAATAATAAGGCTTCAAAATTATATAAGTAGATTATCTACAACGTTTAAGGTATTTCTAGGATCATGCTTTGAAAATAGAAAAAAAGCTCCATTTTGACCCACGCTGAGCACGTCCGTTCTTAACTGTATTTTTGTATGAAATGAATGAAGATATAAGTTGTAAGTCTAAAATCACTACCAACTTAACTGTTCAGAATAACTGACAGAAGAATTTTCTGTTAATATGTGACTCTTTTTTTTTTTTTTTTAATATTATCTCAAGTTTCCTTTCGTACACGGAAAGTTAGACAAATGTAGGTTCATTTATTTCTTGTCTCTTCGATTGTTGAAATTCAAGAGTTCAAGAGTTGAGAAATATTCGAGGTAAAGTAGTTGATTCGGAGCCGATAGCCCTTTTTGCATTTCATTTAAAATTATTAGTAAAGTAACCTTTTATATCGAAAATCTAATGCTGTAAATATTATTATGGTGATGACAGAATTTCTAAGGCTTCAAACTGCATTGCCCTTTGTGTTCGATCAGTCAACGTTAAACGGTAGGTGTGTATGATGAAAGTAGAGTAGCCAACGTAAACTGAAAAGAAAAAAAATATATTTAGAAAAATATTTAATCATCAATCAGCTTCGGCCTATAGTGTCGTGGGTTCCAGGTTCGAATCCTGGGTCTGACAAATACACATATTGTTTTTCAATTTGTGTTTGAGTCAGAGTAATGACATAATAGGTTGAGCAAGTGGCTGACACCTATTTCTCGTAAAAACAAAATCTGTTAATACAAACCTCCACCCTGTGGAGGCCCATGTGATCTTATTAGGATCGGATATGGTTGGAAAAAAAAGAAAAATGATTATTTGGATACCTTCGCTTAGTGTAATTGCGTTCTACTAGAGATACCCAGTGACAAAATGCCAATGAAATTTGAGATACTAGAGATTGATCATTTGAGGCGTCTAATTGTCTAATTGTCTAATGTCGAAATTAGAACCGAATAGCAATTTGTTTCAGCCGATAAACTCTTAAATGTAATAAATATAGGCAAAATAAAATTGGACTTAGCGCTACTTGTACTTCACTTTTTAATTTTTCCTGCATAAGGCACATATTTCCGTGGCACTGTCATAAGTTTACCAGATGCTACAGCATGGGAGACGCCCTTTTCAATATTGAACGTTCCCTTATTGGTTGACTTAAACACGCGCGAAATCAACCAAGCTTTAAATAATATGAATCACGGACTTGGCGCTTTTTGTAATAAATCGAGACTTAAAATATATTTTTTCGTATGGTTATGTCGCGTTTTGGAATTTATAGATCAATACATATTGTGTAAAATTATACAAAGAATACGTGCATATTTTTTTCTCGATTTTGACCAAATGTGAACTTATCGCCTTTTGGAATTAGACGCCTCATTTACTTACATTTTAAGTGTTTAAAATGTGAATTCGTTAAAAGATCCCATATTATTATTATATAATATTTTTAGGTTGTAGGTAGTTTATTATGTTTTTTCTTATGCGCTAAAATATTTTTGATAATTTATAGTTTTAATGTACTGGTTTGGTCAACATTCACATTTATTCATTTCTTCTCATCTACATCCAAATCCCTTTTTTATTATTGTCTGGCGACATTGTCGTATGGTTATGTCGCGTTTTGGAATTTATAGATCAATACATATTGTGTAAAATTATACAAAGAATACGTGCATATTTTTTTCTCGATTTTGACCAAATGTGAACTTATCGCCTTTTGGAATTAGACGCCTCATTTACTTACATTTTAAGTGTTTAAAATGTGAATTCGTTAAAAGATCCCATATTATTATTATATAATCCTTTAAGATGTAGGTAGTTTATTATGTTTTTTCTTATGCGCTAAAATATTTTTGATAATTTATAGTTTTAATGTACTGGTTTGGTCAACATTCACATTTATTCATTTCTTCTCATCTACATCCAAATCCCTTTTTTATTATTGTCTGGCGACATTGTCGTATGGTTATGTCGCGTTTTGGAATTTATAGATCAATACATATTGTGTAAAATTATACAAAGAATACGTGCATATTTTTTTCTCGATTTTGACCAAATGTGAACTTATCGCCTTTTGGAATTAGACGCCTCATTTACTTACATTTTAAGTGTTTAAAATGTGAATTCGTTAAAGGATCCCATATTATTATTATATAATATTTTTAGGTTGTAGGTAGTTTATTATGTTTTTTCTTATGCGCTAAAATATATTTGATAATTTATAGTTTTAATGTACTGGTTTGGTCAACATTCACATTTATTCATTTCTTCTCATCTACATCCAAATCCCTTTTTTATTATTGTCGCCAGACCAGAAGGCCAATTCTTGAATGAAGCAGTATTACCGGTTGCACAACCTAAGCGCAAACCTACTACAACGAAGTATATTAAATGTCGAGTACAGTATGCAATTTAACTATACACGCTTTGCCGGTAGAGGCGCTAATAACTCTCCATTTGACTTTGACATATTATTAAACGTCAAAAATTTGTACGTTGTGAGCAGGCTGTTATTCTATTTTTTCTATCTTTTACACAACTATTACCGCTGAAAGTATTAGTTTGTGTTTAAATTCTCACTTAAATATTTATTGTGATTTTGTAATACAGAAACACACATGTTTGTTTGCAAAATACAACGGAAATTCCGTGTTGTAATATTGTTATATTAGAGATGTAACTAGCTTGTTTAAAGATTAATTGGCTACGTACTTCAACAATGAATGATTTAATCATGCAACGTTAACGGTAAGTACTGATTAAATATGAAGTCATTACCAAAATGGATAAAAATGTTATTTATTTTCTATGAAATTCACAAACGGTTCGTTTTGGCATGTTTACTTTCTATCTTACTCTAACACATGGATATAAGGTATAAGCATGCTGAATGCTTTCTCACTCGCACGAATGCATTTCGTTCGAAGCTTTATACACACAATATCTCCTGTAAAACTAAAAATTTTACGTGCTTCATTAAAGCGGTGTTTTTTACTGCTTCATTCAAGAATTGGCCTTCAGGGCGACCGGCAGTTACGAGCATGGCCCTCACATCCTGAAGCGGGCCCCCAAGCTACGATGTTTGGCGGGCCCCCTATCTTCTCGCTAAGGTTCAGGACAGTGTAATGTTCTACACTAGTGTCCCTCAAATGGTATTCCGTGGCACTCCAGGGTTCGTATACAATAAAGGGTATTCCATGTTTTATTAGCGATTTTTGGTATTTTTAAATAAATCCACTTGAATTATTGTCGGTACTGGGCATCATATTATGAAGCACTGGTCACGAACCCCTGTGGTGATAGCCAAGTACCATGTAACCTTCCCCCATATTAGATAAATTATTGTCAGGAAACATGTTAACAATTATTATACGTTTAAAACCCACATGTATAATAGCGCCGCAGGCGACTTTTTTACTATTAGAGCAAATTGTATAAACATAAACAATAAAAATAAAATTAACACACCATAAATTTGTCCCTAACAGTAAAAAAAAAGCCTGCGGAATTATTTTAATTACCTACAAATCATTAATATTTAAAAATATGAGGCTACGCTAAACAATTTGATGGGTTATAACGATTGGTATAAGTAATTAAATTATAATTCAAATAGAAAAAATCATTTTGTAATCATTGTTTCTTGATTAATAAAAATGGCTATTTATCCAAGGGTCGCATGATACTAGATAACAGTGCTTGATCTATATAATATATAAAAGAAAGTCGGCTTAGTTACACCATTTTCTAACTCGAGAACGGCTGGACCGATTTTTACGATCTTTGATTTGTTGGATTTGTCTCAGCCCCCAATAGCAGAATAACTATTAAAACATTGGAAAAATTCACGGAAAAGAAAATTATTAATAAAATTAATTTTCTCATACATTTTGACATTTTTAACAATGAACCATTCACGCATTCGAAAATAAAATAAAATCACAAAAAAATTAAATCCGTATACAACGCCATCTCTGATACATGACAGAAACAATAAACAAGAAACAAACAAAAGAAAGAATGATAGTCGAAATGTCTAACTGTCAATAGTGTAGTGTGCCCAACATTTCGTGCTTCATGTCAACAGCTCAATTTGCTTGAAAACGATACTCATTGCGATATGATAATCGCTGAAGCAATTGTTTCTGCATCTCTAAGTCAGATACGCACTTTATTTACTATCATTATTTCGACATGCTTCCCATCAAATCCACCTGAACTGTAGAACAAATACAAGGATGACATGTCAGAAGACATTTTACATCGAATTTGTGTCAGTTCAGGGAATCCCGATCGCGAGGTGAATGAGGAGATATATAAACAGGCTTTGCTTTTGATCGAAGACATGTGTTACCTCACGTGCAGCAATTTGTTAGTTAGGAATGCCAATGCCACATCGTGGAATGTACGACGCTTTCAATCGAGAATTGGAACATGAATGTGAATATTATGATCGAGATGCATTGAACCAATCATTTCGAACGAATGTACCACTGTTGAACCCCCAACAGAAAGAAGTGTACGATACATTAATGAAGGCAATTAATGATGGAAATGGTGGCTTATTTTTCCTCGAGGCGCCCGGTGGAAGTATGAAGACATTCCTCATGTCATTGATTTTGGATACTGTGAGTGCGAGATCTGAAAATGCTGTAGCAAATGCTTCTTCTGGGATAGCGGCCACGTTGCTAGAAGGATGCCGAACGCCTCATTTAAAGTTGAAATGGCCCCTAAACCTGCAAACGACTGAAAAACTGACATGCAACATTGCGAAACACTCAGTAATGGCCGAAGGTTTGTTAGCAAGTAAAATCATCACCTGGCACCGCACCACTGCACAAACGCGCATTGAAAGCACTTAATAAAACCATGAAAGATCTGCGTAACGACTCAAGAAGTTTTGGAGGCGCAATGATTCTACTATCTGGCGATTTCCGCCAAACACTACCAGTCATTCCAAGATCGGCCGCTGCCGATGAAATAAATGCTTGCCTCAAATCATCGACTCTGTGGCGCTATGTGAAGAAACTTCGGCTGACGACAAACATGCAAATTGCATTGCTAAACGATCCATCTGCCAAAGATTTCTCCAAGCAATTGCTGACTATTGGTAACGGCCGTGTTCCTGTCGATGAATCGAACGGATTGATTTAGTTTCCGCTGAATTTTTGCAATTTAGTCTCAACTATGGACGAACTCATCAACAAAGTGTTACCGAATATCATTGCTAACCACAAAAATCACAATTGGTTGAGTGAACGAGCATTCTTGCGGCAAAGAATAAAGATGTGGATCACTTACACTTCACAATTCAAAATGAAATCGTTGGTCCACTGCATTCCTTCAACTCTATCGACTGTGTAACAAACAAAGACGAAGCAACCAACTATCCAACTGAATTTTTAAACTCATTGGATCTGCCTGGCTTGCCACCGGACAATTTACAACTGAGGTTGGCTCGGTAGTCATCATGCTTTGAAATCTGAACCAATTAAAACTATGTAAGGGAACGCGTTTGGTGGTGGGAAAACTAATGGGCAATTTGATTCACGTGACGATAATCAAAGGAATGTTCAACGGTGAGGAAATTCTCATTCCGAGAATTTCGATGATCCCAACCGATATGCCATTAAACGAATTCAATTTCCAATTCGTCTTGTATTCGGCATGACGATCAACAAATTACAAGGCCAATCCTTGAGTGTTTATGGCCTGAATCTATAAAATGAATGTTTCTCTCACGGTCAATTGTACGTAGCATGTTCATGTGTCGGCAAACCATCTACTTTGTTCGTTTTCGCACCTGACAACAAAACAAAAAATGTCGTATATCACAAGGTACTTCAATGAAGGGAATCTACCCGAGTGCAACCCATCCAGCAAATAGTTTAACAGAAAGTAGTGCAACAATGCTACGCGAATTATTTAGATTCGCTTCAATAAAGCAAATGCCTTGCTGCCACGTGAATTTCATTCTTTTTTTTTCTTTTGACCATGTCCGATCCTAATAGGATCATATGGGCCTCCACAGAGTAGAGGTTTGTATTAACAGATTTTATTTTTACGAGAAATGGATGTCAGCCACTTGCTCAACGTATTAGGACAATATTCTGACTCATGCACAAATTGAAAAACAATATGTGAACTTGCCAGACCCAGGATTCGAACCTGGGACCCTCGACACTATACACTGGCGCTTAATCCAAGCGGTCATCGTGGGTATACAGTGTGTACAGTTCAATGTTATTAAAATACTTATCATTTTGATTTGGTTTTTGCACATTTATTGAACTTATTCATTTTGAGTATTCATTTTAACTTAATAAAAAACTGAATTTAATTCAGCTAATAAGTTAACACAATATTATTGATTCTCAGGCGGTACGAAGTTCGCCGGGTCAGCTAGTAATATAATACAAATAAGTCCCGGCAACTCAACAATTCAAGTGGATTTATTTAGAAATACTAAAAATCGTTAAAAATACATGAAATACCCTTAATTTTACCAAGTGGAAACCGTGGAATACCATTTGGGAAAAATTGCTATAGAAAAACAGGTAGGATGGCCCGCCAAACATCCTAGCCAGGAGATCCCGTTTCAGAATGTGGGGGCCATGTCCGTACCATTGAAAATAATTGAGAGAACATAAAAACGAACCATGCGCAGTTGCAGACTATACCTACCAAAATTAGATTCGATATAAATAAAAACGATTTTAAATTGTACACATTATAGATATTTCTCCACGACACTGCACTAGCACCGATATATGTCGTGGCGTATCCGGAAATTTGTACGTAAACAGTTCACCGCAGGACACTTATTCGTGCGCCGCAGTACGTGAAACACGTGTTCGTGTATCATTTAATCAAATGACGAGTTTTTCGTTGAACATTTCACCATAGAGTATATTTGTACGTATGCTACAACATGTGGAGATGTCTTTACTAGGTTAGGTTAGTGACACGAACAAAAACGCCGACCTTCAGTTAGTGTTTATGGCAGAGTATGGTTTGACGACATAACTATACAAATCTAGCCTTATAGTCAATTCTACTTCTCAATAGCCGTGCAACAACCTCACGACAAAATACAAACAGGATATATAAGTCCCATGGTTCTAAACTATAGAAGAAGCAGAAATGAAATTGGTCGAAAAAGACCATGAACAGGTAACAGGTTAGAGTAATCGTTTATTAGTAGAAGATAAATGTATTATTGTTAACATTTTTTGTAAATGTAATAAAAATTTTACGTAAAATTTTCGCTTCAGAAAATCGAGAGTGCTCAAGTGTAATTGTAACACTGTGATCACAGGCCTCGAAATATACGCGTCAAATATTTTGACGGCGATATATTTGAAATATAGATTACCGGTTAATGTTCATTAAACTTAGAAAATAAATTATGAGAAAAATTGTTTACGTAAAATTTGATAAGTACATACTTGAATAATCTTTGTATGAGTAATAGAAATGTATGAAAATTGAAAAATTAACATTTATAAATTCATGTACTGTACAATTATGAGCGACGAATTTTTATACTAATTTTATTGAAACAAGATAAAAGCGAGCTATCATTATAAAAATATTGTAAACGCGTCACTATGGTTATAGACGCGTAATCATAAATTACAGATTTTGGTAATACTATAACTCGCAAACTATAATAAATATTATAAAAGTAACTATTAGGAAAACTTGAGACAATGGTATAAATGGGTTTCTATCCATAAACAATAATAAATCTCAATCGCGTCCTAGGTAAATAAAAGAACAAAGTTTCGCATCGTAAAACGAAAAACGACGCGCGACCTTGAACTTTAAAAAAAATCTATCCCGGTCAAATATTTGGTCCGGCTGTAATACGTTGCGAGATAAAAATAGATTGAAGATTGCATTTAAATTACTACGTAAAAGCTACTATGAAAGAATGAATAAATTAGTAGTTGCTCATAATTAACATCTTGTTAAAATCAAACATTTATATACTTACGTGTAAATGTCAGGTGTGACATCATAGTATTTTTACGTGATAATATTTGTTCGAAAGGTAATTATCGAATGAGAAAGCCGCTACGGGACCAAACAGTTTTATTAAAGTTAAGTAAATTTCTATTGGCCTAAAATAACCTAGAGTGGTGGAAAAACTGGGACATGGGCATAGCGATTTCGTTTTGTCATTTTTAAATTAAGGGCTGCCATCCCCTTATTTAGTACGCAAATACCTATTCCGATACCTCGTTGGAAAGCTAAAAACTTTCTCTTTCATTTGAATACGTAAAATTATACAAAATCGACTATTTTGGTTACGTCATCGTAACTGCGCATTTAAGAAACATGTTTTAGAGGGTGTTAAAAACACCCCAATTGAAACCTTATTTTGCAAGAATAACGTAGAGTAAATTCAGCCCGACTAAAGTGAAAGTTATCTCTATTAGAAAGTTGTCAGGAATAGGAGATATACGTAAATTTATCTCATGAGAGAAAGAGACAGATCTGCCATCCTTTACGGACTGTTTCCTATTAGACCTCTATCCTGAGGGTATAAAAGGTGACACTTTTTCCCATATAATCATTAGTTATCGACGTCAGTTTATACTAGTCACCAGCTATCTTCAACAGTGCAGCAGTTCTTTCTGCCGTCGCGAGGCATGGTTCTCATTAGCATTCGTGAAATCTACGTATAATAAGACCCCATCGGCGGGCGAAACGTAGCGCGAATACCGCGTATCTGTCGATAGTGACGTGTACCGCGGAGTAATTCTTTTTCATTACGCATCGAACGAGGTGACGCAATCGGAATAAATTACGCGATCGAATTTGTTTAATAAAAACAAATTAATAAATTCAGTTTGTAATAATAAATTTTAGAAATTATTTCGGGATTATAAAATAAATTTTTGAAACTTTATTAAGTAAACAATAAACATAAAAACAAATTTTAGTAAATAAATTTGTCAACATAAATAAACAATAGTGAATAAGTTTGTAAACATAAACAAACCTTTTGTAAACAAGTTCGCAAACACAAATAAATATTTGTAAACATGCTGTAAACATAGATAAATTTTGTAAACAAATTTGTAAACAACAATAAAATAAATTCTATTTTTTTTTATAAACTCAATACTATGTGACTAAAGAACAAATTATAATTTTTCTTACGAGAAAACATTTCATGAAATAAAAGTATTTAAAGAACATCTATGTATACATTCCCTGAGTTAGGTGTGACTTTTTCGAAACTTGTGAAAGATTTCACAGAGATTCTATAGCGAACAAATAAATAGTTTACTGACACTTTAAAGAGATTTAATTGTGAGAACAATGACAACTAACTTAATTGTGAAACCATGAACTAGAACCTGAATAAATTCGGTATCACACCAACTGAGAGTTTTATTTGGGAAAATCAAAAGTTGTATTACTACAAGGGAGATCCACACCTCCTCAGTTCATCCTCTGCATCCTTAGTGACAGCCCGGTCACATTTAAGAGCTAGCTGCGAGCCGGGTCATGTCATTAGGTTAGGTTTAATCAAATTGGAACAGTACTATTTGCAAACTATCGCCGCATTTTGTAAGATACGTACAAATGTATTCCACGGTGAAATATTCAACGAAGAACTACTCGTCATTTGATAAAATGTTATACGAACTACCCATGTTTCACGTACTGCGGCGCACGAATAATTGTCCCACGATGAACTGCATGCGTACAACTTACATGTAACGATGTCGTGGCAGGTTATAAAACTATGACACCGTATTAATAGTAGAACATCAATCCGGGTCATTGTTAAAAGTCACAATTATTATGGTAGTACCTAATTGGTATTAGATGGTTATTTATATAAAAAAGTACTTACACAGGTTCAGTGAAATTGCTATTATTCTATTATAAGCTATTTGGATCGTATCATTATCCGATGGCGTATGCGACGATATAGTCATGGCTGATAAATACATTAGGACGATAAATGTCAGAACAGCTAGTAGGATTGACAGTATCACCCACCATTTAAGTATGCGCGATTTACCCTGAAAATCATTAAAACAATATTTAAATAATTACAAGATAAAAATAACTTTTTATGTACCACGTTTTCTAATTTTCTGTTGAATCATATAAACTTGACAATTCTATGTATTAATAAATACTTTTTTTTGTACTTGATAGAATACTGAATAAATATAGAAAACTGAAATGTCATTTTGACATTTAATATTGATGTCCATAGTAACGCACGCATATATTAATAATTTAGTTGCTAGGACCCCCTTAACAACCATTAATAGTGTTTTACTTTTTACGATTTTTTTTCGAAACATACAAAACAGAATTAACTGAAAATGAATTCAATTCTGCTTAAATATGGCTAAAATAATGCATTGCAATCGTGTTATGATATATTCTAATAGTTTCAAATGTCTATCTAGTCGGGAAGTTAGTTAAAAATCGATTGCAAGATTTGAACAAACAAGAAAAAATTTTTACTGGACAAACAAGAATGTGAGCTAATAAAAACGTGGTAAAATTTAGCAGTCTTCTCTCAAATACGTCTGGCGCTTGTAAAGTTGAGGATTTGGCTAGATAGTTAAGATAGTGGACAAGACAAAGGAAATTATGTAATGCATACGTGGAAAGAGTGGGTGAAACCAAGGAACACAATAATATTCGGGATTGGGTTCCCTTGGTGTATTGTAGAGAAATATGGGATACATTTGTAGGAGTGGTCGATGGTGTGGTAGATGGTGTTGCAGATTAAAGACGTTCGTGGTTATTCGTGATGATGAATAGTGAGAGTTTATTTATGGTTTCATAAGTACAAGTAAATCCCAAAAGCCGAAATCCCGAGTACCGAAATCCCGATTGGTCGGAATCCCGAAGGCCGAAATCCCGAAAAATAAAAAATGCAAACATCAATAATTGCGCAATTTTTACAAGATAGACAAAACCCATTTTTATAAACTCAAATTAAAATATAAACATAAATAATTTCACTGTATAAAATTGCGCAATCTGCAAAACCCATTTTCCGCAAAAATGTGTTTGTCTCTTGCGAAAATTGCGCAAATCAAGATTGCGCAATTATTTATGTTTGTATTTTTTTTATTTTTCGGGATTCCGGCCATTTGAGATTTCGGCCATTCGGGATTTCGGCTTTCAGGATTTCGGCTTTCGGGATTTAGGCTTTCGGGATTTCGGCCATTCGGGATTTCAGCATTCGGGATTTCGGCCTTCGGGATTCCGGCCTTCGGGATTTCGACCCAAACCCAATCGGTACAATATAATAGAGGTAGATAGGTGTTATTTTCCGAGGCACTAAGTTCTTTAGCTAGATACAATTAGTTTATCAAGTGAATATTACGGAGAGACTGACTTGTTTCCACCCGACAGCCTTTTGTTGAACCTGTCACGATGGAAAATGATCTCAGCCATTTGGTGAGAAATATGAGTAATAATAAATGTTTAATGAATATCACTGATCTAAACAAAGTGCTTCTAAGTAGTAATTCGATTGTGTGAAAAATGTATACAAAGAAATTACACATACTAAACAATAATTATCAATTTAACAAATTAATTAATATTAATTTGAAAGCGATTCATATGTCATGGATTCTACTGACACTGCATGGTTCTCACAGAACCATTGATAGCCACACATTTAATAAACTAATTACATATTTATGTAGCAATCATTAAATGAGGGACATGCTTTAATATGTATGTTTTGTTGTTAAAATAAAACGATAGAGCAATACGATCGTCAGCATTTCCTCAATCATAACTAGATTGGTAGGGTCTGTTATGATGTGTTAATTGCGACAACATTTCTTGTAATATTATATGGACTGCATTTGTATAATTAAAAAGGACAATCCATGAATCCTCACTCACTCATCGAGTCCGTCACGCGACGCACTTCTATCGTCACAAGTCCTTCATTCGACATCGTCATCCTTGATTACATCGATCTCACCGGTACATCCGTATCCGCGATTATAATCTCACGCTGTCATCTTTATTATTGTGTTTATAGTATTCTTGTATCGACCAATAAACTCTCTCCTCCAAACATCCAAACAACAACGACTTTCTATCTCCTCCACCTCATCGCCGCCAAATTTATAACTTTGCAGCAGGCAACATTTATGGTGTATGTCTAATGTTAACTTTATGAGAAAAGTGAACAAATTCAACAATATTTAATAGTATTTTATAAAATTATAGTCATCTTCTGAGCGACCTCACTGTTCTCGGTTTCTCTCGGGGAAAGTGAAAGGCTGACCGCAGTAAGCTCTTTCCTGGTCGCTTCTTTGCATTGACTGTAGACTAAATAAAACCATCACTCCATATTGTGATCTGGCCTGCGGTCACGGTGTCCTTTTAGATGCTAGGTACTCCTTTTCTTCTTCGCCATGAACCAAAAGTTCATTAATAATAATTTTATTCTTATAAATTAATAGTCTATACTGATACCGAGAAGAATGGTTAACTCACACGTAGACTGGCAGGTTCTTCACAAGTACCACTTCGATTGAGGGATGTGTGACGTCATTACGGGATATGATTATAATTATAGATAACACATATTTTTGATTTAACAGCCTGCGCAGACTAGATTTATTTACACTAAATTATACAGGTTAGAAATACATTGACGGGTATTATATCATAGATTACATTGTAGATTACAACAGAGAAGACACGTTATTATTACTGGCCATTGCCGCAACACTTTTAATTTATTCGAAGCAAACACTGATGCGGGTTAATATATTTAGGCGTATCGCTGGGATCAACACCGAAACACTTTATCGGGCACGTGATCCGTTTGAGGGTGGTCACACGAATTATTATTAACACGATAATGGGAAAAGAGATTCACTGATTTACAACGTCGAGAAAAGCGCGGTATTTTTCGCGTGGAAGAACACCGCCCGGCTATGCCGAGCGCGCAGCCCGTGGCACACGGCCCCTTTTACTTTCCCCGCACAATCTCCACTGTCTCCTTTATGTGCCACGAACCTATGGGTGGTGAGACAGGAGGGAGGGGCAGAGGGATGAAACAACTTACGGTAAATTTTTGTTTGTCTCCCGGCAAGTTACCATTTCCTAGTAGCTGGGCTTAGGTACTCGCCCTTTTTGCCGCTGTTGAAATGTGCCGTGATGATGTTATTTCGTAAATCAGGGGTGGTGAACCCTAATTCGAAGGCGTTTGATTAGGTTGTGGATTTGTGATTTGAAACTGCGGACCAGGGGTTTTTTCGTCTGGTGACAATACATACCTTATACATTCCTATCACCAAAACTAATGTCAAAAGTATTCTTGCACTGAAGAAAAGTAACACTATCGCTTTGTTGACATCCACTGTCACATGAAATTCTGTTATTCCAACTGCTATCTCGAAGCTGAATATAATGTCAATAATCTGCAATAAACAAAAAATATTAGTAATCCATTTCGTTCACCAATTACTGACTAAATGTGTTACCTATTGTTGGCAAATTAGTATACCCATTTGACCCCGCGGAATGATAAAAAATCCTGGTTGTGGTCAAATTAGCTTAAACCTCTACAGAAGTCTCACATCAGGCGTGCACAGAAAAATAATTTGGAGGCGAGAAAAAATATCCATATATTTATTTATTGGTTTTTAATGCAGCTGCAAGAGGTGTAGAAGTTTTACCCAACTCTACAACTGCCACGCCATTGTCTATGCCAGTAGCGAGAGGTGGAGGTAGGCTGTTCAGATCCGTCATAGATAGTGCACATTAAACTTTATTAGTCATACGTATTCGTTTTTATTGAACTAAGACTACAGTTTACAAATGGTGTTGGTTAGTTTTTAAAAATAAATTGAACTCTGTCTAAACCAAACCATAATAGTTTTGGTAGACTTTGGGCGATACGACAAAATTGTGCACACTTTTTCATTCATACTTATTTGTTTTCGTTGAATTAAGAATAATATTACACATATTGTTGCTTCATTTCTTTAAATTCATTAAGCCCTGCCTAAACTAAACTATAATAGAAAAAAATATTATTCTATCTATAAAATATCCATAGTTATGTATGATTTAATTGCATAATTTCATAAATTTTATAGATAGACGAGTATTTTTTGACTATTATTTATGCCTTGGTAGGTTTAATTAAATTTTAAAAACTATTCACGACCGTGTGTAAATTGTGGTCTTATTTCAATGCAAACAAATACGTATGACTGACAAAGTTTAGTATACACTATTTGTGGTTGATTTTAACAGCCTACCTCCACCCTTCGTCACTTGTCTATCTATGCTCATGTTTGGCGCATAGACAACGGCGAAGCAGAAATAAGAATCTGACAGTTGTCTAGAGACCTCGTTCCTGTGTAAAGGTTATACGGACGCTCCAGTTCTTCGTTGAATTATCAAGTTAAAAGATTCATGTTAAACCTTAGCGATATAATATAATTTAAGACCATGCTATTTGCCGTGTAATAACAAACAAGTTAATGTGCTCCATAATATACACGACATAAAATACCAACTCGTGTATTATTTAACACTGCCCGAACACTTGTCACACACACGAGCAACCTATCTGATATCAAAAGAATAACGGGTGTAGTTGGAACAAAGTAACGACTACATCCCTTATCCAGGGGACAGAGTTAACAAAATCTAGTAGATGTCACTATGTAACTTCCATATTAACCCTTAGATTTTAGTCGCTTTAATTGCGAAATACCGCACATTTACAGGAATATTTCCAATACCCAGACACTTTTAACTTTAGATTAAAGCAATAAAAACCTGGCCTACATATATAACTTAGTTCACAATTATTGCGACCTGTCTATCCACAAGTGGTCATCGAATGCGTGTGGCTTATCAGTAATGATTATTAGAGCTCTCACAGACGGGATTCCGGTGTCGAGCCACCGAAGAATCCAGCCACTCTACACTGCAGTGGCTATGGCAGCCACTGAATTCATATCGCACCATCACAACTAAACCGCCACAAGTGCAAAATTATATGATTTGAGTTAATTATTACGTTAAATCGCTTCACCGCGGAACATTTAATTACTATTTAAATACCATGTTTAAATAGCATGCTAATTATATATAATGGCCACCAAATGAGGATACAACAGCTGTGCTGTCAGCGCTGTAAGGATTAATAGTCTATCATTCATAGTAGGGGAAATGTGTTCAAAATGGCACAGTGGGGAAAAATAAACTTTTGCTCTACTGGCGAAATGGTGCAGTCTAACATGATGCAACTAGCTCAGGAACAATGCATGACCCTTCTTTTAAATATTCAGCCATATTGAGTTTACTCAAAACAGCCGTACAAGAAGATACAGTCGAAAGATTTGTGAACCAAACGAATATTTTTGCAGCTTGTCGACAAAAGGTAATATTACATGTATTTTATATTATTAAATCTATATATATATATAAACCAGCTTAAGTAGCCGTTATTAGTGTTCATGTACGATGTAAATTTATCATAATTACTGAAGTGTAAACTGCATTTTTTTTAACGAATTTGCCAAATTCATTTGATTGGGATAAAATGGCATACATTATGGTAGGCTAAAACGGCATATTATGTGATTTATGATTTTATTGTTTCTGAAAGATTATGTTCCGAAATTACCTACGTAAAACTCTGTAAGAGACATGGGATACAATGAAAATAAATCAGGCAGTTTTAGCTGTGAAAATGAATGGAAGAACTTAAAGAAGGCATTTTTTAAATAGAAATAAAACAATAAAAACGGAGATGAACATCTTGGAAGATTTATGACTACTTTTCCAGTGGAAATTGAATGTCAAAATATGAAATTTTTATTTGATAATATATTTTTGTTTCTATTTTTGACAAATATTTATGTCGTTTGCCACTTTGTACAACCGGAGGGGTGAAATGATTTCTAACTACACGTTTTTACTTCTTATTTTTGTAGTTTTACTTTATTCGTGCTCCGTTTTTATAATAAATTATACGTTTTGATATTCTTTTTTTCATTAAACTAAACACTATGCCATTTTGTACACCCTTCTCCTACATGTACCGAAAATTTCATATCTATAAGTGAAAAGATCGTTCAATTTCTAAATATATATTGGAAACACAGTACAAAAATGTGAAAGGTCAAACCAATTTTGCGTTAGGCGGTTTAATTTATATGGTGCGGTTTCATTACGGTCGTCTAATTAATAATAATATAATAATAATCACATGTTGGTCGACGAATATAATACTATTATTATTATTACGTATTATTATTACGACGTTGAATCATAAAGAAATTACTTGCCGCAATAAACTATGTTCTTTAGTCGATGCAGCTTTAACAAACCATTTATTTTATACAATGCGTATAGAATACGTTGTTTAATAATTATATTATATCTAATAGCTTTTTCGCAGGTACCTTTAACTAATATAGATACATACAAATACCAACTAATATATACCTAAAGTAATACTATAACTAACTAAAATATACTAAACGTTAATTTATTTAGATTTAGAATATTTTATATCTACTAATCCGAAATGTCACACTAACAATATGCAGGCTAACGTTCATTTCTAAAAGAACACACGCCCGTTCTATTCAATCATATATTTAGGTATTACAGGAGCGAAGGGTGAAGGTAGGCTGTTAAGATCCGCCATAATTAGTGCACATTAAACTTTTTAGTCATACGTATTTGTTTTTATTGAACAATTTACAGATATTATTGGTTAGATTTTTAAAATCAATTAAACCCTGCCTAAACCAAACCATACTAATTTTGGTATATTTTGGGCGTTACGACAAAATTGTGCATACCTTTTCATTCATACTTATTTGTTTTCGTTGGATTAAGAATAAATATCATTACACATTTTGTTGGTTGTTTTTTTTTTTAATTCATTCAGCCTTGTCTAAACCAAACTATAAAAGATTAAAAAAAAATTATTCTATCTTTAAAATATTCAAAGTTATGTATGGTTTAATTGCATAATTTTAGATATTTTATAGATAGGTATTTTTTTACTATTATCTATTATGGCTTGGTTTCGCAGGGTTTAATTGAATTAAAAAAACGAAACAACAGATTCTGTAAATTGTGGTGTTATTTCAATGAAAAAAATACTAATACCTGATAAAGTTTAGTGTGCACTATATATAGTGGATCTTAACAGCCTACCTCCACCCTTCGCTACTGAGGTATTATTATTTGATTTAAATATATATAACGTGGAAAGACACATGATTCATGGCATGCAACGGCAGGTACCTTCCTACATATTTCATTCAAAAAACACTTTTAGAAAATAAAAGGTTCTTATTTTTTTTACTTTTTCCACATTTTATTTCATAATTTTGATATACAAGCGCTTTTATCCTAGCGTAAATTTTCAATTGAATGACAGTAAAAATATAGGTACATATTATTGAATAAAAAAAATTATAGAGAACGTCGGTTTCGATTGTTTACTTAAATTAATATTAACTTGTTGGTGATATTTGTACTTATTTATATACATTATGAGATTGCCTAATTTTATCATAGAAAAATTTGCTGTGTTTAAAATTCACCTACCGTATGTTAAAAAAAAGGTTCCCTATCAATGACAAATTTTATATTGTGCATTGTAGTTATGAACGCTCGATAAATACAAACTTCATTATTCCCATCCTAACCAAATAATAAAAAAATATATTTCCTATCTATAAAATATCCAAAGTTGTGTACCTATAATTTAATCGCATAATTTTAGAGTATTTTTTACTATTAGCTATGGTTTTCGCAGGTTTCATCGAATTTAAAAAAACTTAGTACACCATCTGCAAATTGTAGTTTTTTTTTTAATGAAAACAGAATAATATTAAATACGATTTAATAACAATAAACAATAATTTAAAATTTATTCTGCTCATTATGCTCTGCCTAATCAAATAATAAAAAATATTATCATATCAATAAAATAACCAAAGTTATGTACCTACCTATAATTTAATCACATAATTTTAGATATTTTAGATGCCTATTAATATTAATTATGCGTCAATGATAAATTAAAATTTACAAAATAAATAGCGCCGAGGAGTTCAATGAAAAGACAATAGGTAATTAGACCTGGCTTCAGCAATAAAAATAATTACACGACAAAGTATGGCAAATACATTGAGAGAAAAACTTGTTAGTATTTATTTCTTTACATACCTACTTAAGTAGGTATTTTGAAGATGCTCGACCAAACTGATCTATTTGATTATAAACTATTGTCAATAATGAATTTCATCAATTCGATCGTAAGAAATTTTCTCACCAACACCACCATCTGTAAATTGTCTTTTTTATTGAAAACAGAATAATATTAATTTTTTTTTTCAGAATCTGGATCAGTATGAAACACTGTTTTCATTTATGCATTTTATTTTGAAGAAATTTCTATTTAGCTAAAAAACATGCCTATTAATATTAATTATGTGTCAATGATAAATTCATTTTCAATAATAATAATAGCACACGTGTCACCGCATCAAAGCGGTCTTTGTATTAATTATTATTTTTATTACGATCGCCGGAGCTTCGGCCGAGGCAATGCATAAAAAAAGGTAATAAAAACCGCGCTCGCAAATAATAATGAGTTCGAGCGGCTTGACATTGTGGCGGGCAAAGGAAAAGGGTGCGATTCTCGTAAACACGAGTATCTTCCGTCTGAACGCTCCCATTTAGTTATGTGTAAATGCGGAATCTCCGCCACACAGGTGGCTTAAAAAAAGTGCGATACGGGTATCTTCCGTCTGAACGCTCCCATTTAGTTATGTGTAAATGCGGAATCGAGCCACGCCGGTGGCTCGACACCGGAATCCCGTCTGAAAGAGGGCTTAGGATAGTTGGTATCCGTTTGCGTCGACCGCGCTGTCAAGCCGCGTATGAATATTAAAGCGAACATCGGATGGCTCAGATAGTTTCACCAATTTATGAGTACCACGGGTCTTCCAGTATCATCCGGGTCACGATGCTCAGTCATCAGGTCATGACGAAGAAGAAGAAAAATTAAATAATGTGTATATATTAGAGAGAATTTACCATATTTATCCAAGCGAATGCCAGCGATCCCGATTTTAGATCGCAACCGCAACAGCACGTCTCTACACGTGGAATCTTCATTATTCCGTTGATTACAATCGGGAGATTATAAAATCAAGCCTGAAATAAAGACATGCTTTTTTAATTTTCATAATTTTAATACACTGAACGAAAAATGGCCCCGGTGGTCGCCACAAGGCAGGGCTCTGGCCTTAGGGGAGCCCGGCGTGACGGGTTAAGTTTCAACGACAGGTTGAAGTCTCGTCGAGTATCGTATTAACATGGAACATTTTTTACTCATGATCTCCGACGCAAAAGCGTGAAAAATAGATGTAGAATAACTACCTATAGACACGCAGCCCGCCCGCGGCCCGCGGCCCACCCCGATTACTTACGCGCGCCGATTATTTTCATTTTACGTCCAGTGGCCTATATTTTGTGCGATGTATTGTTCGTCTGCTTTTATTAATTCTTTAGTTTTATTATTGTAATTACATATTTTTGTAATTACATATAATTGAATCCTTTGGATTCGGTTACTTTGACTTATAAATTTTCAGAGAATAATTTTGGCCATCAGAGTTTAAGTAAACATCGAGGCGAAAAGCGCCGTGTTTTCTCTAAAAATGATTTTTCTCTACTGGGTATTATAATATGCATGAGATGTTGTCAAAATATGTATGCTCAATATGTGCCATCATTCGATACATACCTATCGAATTGAAACGCTTTATAATAATTACATTAAACTTCAGAATGTTATATTATTATAATAGGTAAAAGATGTCATAATTATTGTTAAATATTTTGATGACAATATACTAATTATATTGTTTCCTTGACGTCTATCATATTTCCCCATGTATTTATTTTTGGTTGGAGGTGAGAGAATTTTGGGCTAAGGTAAGTGTGTTTCGTGTCTTAGACCTTAGACTTGCAAGATGGCTTTTTATCCAACATGGCGAAGGGTTCCATGTTACTTAGGTACCAGAGAAGGAGGTCGTAATTAGTGTTTCATAATATTATGCTGAGACGTGCCAACTGGGTTTATTTAAAAATTGCTAAAATACACAGAATACCCTTAACCCTGGGGTTCTGTGGAAACCACCTGAGGAAAACTACTGGACAAAATCACACTGACCTTGAACTTAGCGATAGGTAGGGGGGCGCCATATATCCTGGCCTGGGGGGCATGCTTCCAGGCCATCCATAGAGGGAAACCACATGTGGTTTGAACCGTGTGCCATACTAAGCTTATGATTTATGTTCATGGAAATATATTTTCACAAAGTAGGTAGTACGTAAGCATCTGATCGTATCCATTTATATACCATACACTTACACTTACAAAGTTAGTAAAAAATTATTTCCATGAACATAAATTATAAGTTTAGTACGGCACACGGTACTAAGCTACGGTTTCAGTCTATGGATGGGCTCTTCCTTGTTTACAAATTTTCATATACTACTCGTACCATTAAATTTTCAGGGTTTTTGAAGGAATCAGTAATACCCGAAGCAGTTAGCCGAATGATTTCCAATAAGGCATTTTTCTCAGCCGGCAGATGTTTTTGAATTAGCACCAAATCAATAATAGAGTAGTTTATAATATGTGTCGCTAAATTTCAAAACCCGCTATAACACTTTTTTGAAGTAATTAAGATATATATATATATATATCATTGGATTCGTTATTAAAATCTCTACATGAAAATTTTACGATTAACTATCATTTATGAAACAAAATCAATGTGTCTAACAAATCCCGCTATAACACTACTGAAACATTCAAAAAGTTTTTATTGATTTTCTCAACATAATCAAAAAGTGTTATAGCGGGCTTTGAAACTCAGCGACACATATGCAAAAGTCTTTAAAATAACCTCCTTGATAGTAAACGCACGGTACCTATCCATAAAGGCATCTGAAAAACAATCTGTACATAATAGAAAGTTCTATTTTTAAGGGCACTCTATTTACTTTACACGGTTTGTTATATACAAAGGACTAGCACATGGCAAATTCTTTTGAGTGCATTCATGTAAAAATGGAATAAGTCGCTTACCAAAAAGTAATGTCGATTCACAATACAATTAACCAACGGTACACGCCACAAGAACGTACTTATCTTAACTAATCTATATCCAATATAATCTCACATGAGAATACATTAAAACAAACAAGGAAACATGGAAAATTAATTACATTCAGTCGACCAGTGACGTTTAGGTCCAGGTTTACCACAAAACCAAAGAGTTCCTTATGTGGTAAGCCTCCAAACTCCGAAGCTCAAAAAATAAATTGAAATAACTACAAGATAAAAAGAACTTTTTATATTAAGTACAACGTTTTTAAATTTTCTGTTTAATCATATACACTTGACTAGTTTAAACGATCAAAAAAAATGTACTTGATAGAAATACTGAATAATTAAATGTCATTCCATATTGATTTCCATAGTAACGCACGTATATATTATTTATTAATAATTTAGTTGCTAGGACCCCTAGCAAACAATAATGGTATCGAAATAACTTTTCATACCAAACAGAATTAACTAAAAATGAATTCAATTCTACTTAAAGATGGCTAAAAGTATTTAAAAAATGCATTGGCATCATGTTCTGATATTTTCTAAAAGTTTCAAATGTCTAGCTAGTCGGGAAGTTAGTTAAAAATCGATTGCAAGATTTATACCGGACAAACAACCACCGGACAAATAAGAATACGACCGAAGAAAAACGTTGTAAAAATCAACATAAACCCCTGAGAGTAGCACTGACGAAGGTTGGAGGTAGGCTGTTAAGATCCGACATAAATTGTGCACATTAAACTTTATCAGTAATTCATTGAACTAAGACTGCAATTTGCAGTTTAGTGTTGGTAGCTTTTAAAATTAAATCAAGCCCCGCGTAAACCCAGCCATAATAGATAATAGTCATAAAATATTCGTCTACATATAAATATCTTTAATTGTGCCAGTAAATCATACATAATTTTAGATATTTCATAGACAGATTAATATAGAATATCTATTATGATTTGGTTTAGGCAGGGGGGTAACATGAATTGAAGAAAACCAACAATCTGCAATTTGTACCTACTCCTTATTCAATGAAAACAATTAAGACGTATGAACATACATAATTTTGAAAACACTTCTGAGAAAATATAAAATTATAACCGATAGAAAGATTTTTTTTTGAAAAAGTAAGACACCCCAACCCCACCCCACAGGAATCGAACCTGAATCTCTCGGGTTTTACGCCCACGCACATAGTCCACTATGCTAAAAAAAGGAGTCATAAGTACTTAATTGCGACAAATTTTCACTAATGGCTTTTAATACTCTCTGAAGCGTTTTCTAAATTAAGCTACTATTGGCGATCGGCTTTGTATTTTACGGTAGGTATTACTTTAATTACTAACCGACGTCACGGATCACTCCAAGATTTTTTGTTGTAACTTACTTACGTATTTTTTACCAATAATGTTAAACTTTAGTCGGCTTTCACATTCTAAACTTGCCTCGTTTGCCGCACAGCCATAAATCAAACCTTCCAAGAACGTCGATCCGGTGTTGCATATGAAGACCGCGCACATCTATCTAGCGACAGTCGCACGTAACCTTCGAAACGTATAGATATTTGGATGCGGCGATCGCCGAGTATAGGAATAACTTATTCGTACATTTTCGTATGCGTCCTGGCGTCTTCGAGTCACAGCCCGAGAATCATACAACTTGTCGATTGTAACCCTAGATATTTTTTTTTAACTAAAAAGTCGCATTCGGCCAATCTGCGGAGCTCCATTTGACAACGTGTGTTTTATGAATATCGACGACGTCACATCGACGTATTCAACAAGTTGCAGGCGAGACAAGTTTTGATATGCGAGCTGGCTTACGTGTATCTGAGATTTGAAAAGATATTTCAAAGGTTCTTCCAATAACAAAAAAAAAAAGATTGAAATCACTGACGTGAGGTGATTGGATCATTATTTAACTTTTAATAGTGTCGTACTCATTAATCATTAACTTTTAATCTTTGATATACTGTATGAAAACAGGAAATTTCATGCTAACAGGAAAATATCGGAAACTTATAGTTGCGATAGTGAGTTATAATCACCAATTCTTTATGTTGTACTATCTTAATCAGATTAAATAATGAAACCATAAGAAGTAAAGTGAACCAAGTGACAAAATTTTATTGAAAGTTTTCATTCGATGAAGTTTTTACTTATTTTTTTTTATTGAACTATATTTAATATGTTAGTAATAGTTTGTTACATAAGTGATCATAAAAAAGGTATTTATCGATAATATACTGAGTGTAATAAGATTTTAAAGGGTGTAGTTTATTTCATTTTTACTTATTATTGTCACTTTGTTCACTTTAGCGTATTGTAGTCCGTTGTTCACCGTTAACTATTATAATATCACTACTTGATCACTTGATTTACTTTAAGACAATAATATGTCATGTTCACTATTAATTACAGTCACCTTATCTATTTTTTATTAATTGGTTCAGTTTATATTCTGTTATCCGTATAATTAAATTTATCCCACTGTATGTATTGACTATGAATTTTACTTTTACTCACCCCTATTATATCAGACTTTTCAAAGTACCTATAAGTAGGTAATACAATATAAAATAATTCGTTGTTAGGATTTTCAAAGGTTTTATTTTTTCAAAAAGGCGAAAGTTCAAATGGTGATATCACATTACAAAATGATTCAAGTCAACAAGTTTACTGTATATTATCATTTAATTTAATTTTTTTGCTCCAGATTTATATTTTCCCCTAAATTTTGGAGTATATTATACCGGCATGTCGTATTTCAAGTAATGGCCTCATTTGTATCACAATTTAAATATTATAAGATTTATTAAATTCATTATTAAGTGTTTGTTGAAATCATCAAAAAAATGACTGTACTAATATTATATATTAAACACCGGTAGGCCCTGGATTATTTCCATTCATTCAATATTTCCATAGCGTGTATATTTTTCCTATTGTCAGCCATGGGTGAAAATAATATTTTTTCTGAATTTCCAATGAAATGTAATGCGAAGGATACATAAGAAAGGTAATTACGCTTGTTTTTACAACCACAAAGCATCTAACTTAAAAAATGTTAGTTGATTCACGTAACTTCTCAAGGACTCAAATATCAGTATACGTAGTTGCTTATTGATTTTATTTTATAATATGTAATTGTAGGAATTTATAATGTGAAGCATTCATTATGAGGGGAAAAAATTGTGTATTCTTCTCTATATGTGGAATACGTATATACCTACATATTTTTTAAAACCTATTTCATTTATTTTGGTAAAATATCACTCTTCATTTCCTATTAATTTGAAAATTTTCCTTTCAAACATTCTTGTATACTCAACATACACTATATATTATATTCATGCCTGAATATATCTAAGTAAGTAGTAAGTACATCATGGGCCCCACATCCTGAAGCGGGCCCCGAGGTTAGGATCTTTGGCGGGGCCCCTACCTATCGCTGAGGATAAAGGCTGTGTGACGCTCTACAGTAGCGTTTTCCAAATGGTGTAGGTACGCGGTTGTATTAATGTGTATGTTTAGTGTTTTATTGTATATTTTAATACACCTATTTGAATTATGGAGATGTCCACAATTAAAAATTGTATCGTACAACCACATAACTTTAAACAAAAATATCATTGAAGGAAAATAGCGCCACAGGCGACTTTTTTTAGTATTAAACCAAATTTGTAATGTGTGTTTATCTCACTTATCTGGTCGACTCGCCTCGCCGGGCCCCTCCTGAGCCCGGGCCCCCAGGCTAGAGCCCTATCAGCCCCGCCTTTGTGGGGGCCATGAAGTACATAACTAACGTAGGTACCTAAGGATGTAATTCTGTGTGCGAAAATAAAATCATTACTTTTCAGAAGAGCCGAAAGAGCATTTAATTTAGTTATGAGACAATTTTATATGGGAATAGTTTTTATGTGAAAATAAGTAGGTAATTTAGAGGTATCGATTTGTCTAGTGTTTTTTCTCATATGCATTATGGTGGACCCTGTCCCCCACAAGTTTATTTTTTGATCTCTGGCTTTTAGGGCACATGACTCCCGACTGAGAAACATAGTGAATCACTGAGTGTAGATAAAAAAAATAAAACACATTTTATTAAGCTACAATATTATTTATTCTAATAATAATAATAATACACACATAATATTTTAATGTAAAGCATTATAAAATTGGAGATATATATACTTTATATCCAGGAATAAAAAAACCATAAGATTTCATTCTTCTGATAAAAAAAATATGGTGTTATATTTTAAACTGGAATATTTTTGACATCAAAAGTTTTTTTTATTCACAAAATTATTTATATTTTCGTTTTCTTTTTTTTAAAAGTTTTCGAATTCTCGTGAATTTTATTTATAATTTCTGAAAAAATGAGAATCTCGAGAATGTTATTAAAATGCTACTTCAAAAATTATTACAAAAAATATTGATACATACTACTCGTATAATCATGGTGAAGTCTATAAGGTAGAGCAGGGGGGGGCAAACTTTTTGGATGGAGGGCCAAATTCAAGAATTCTAAATGAGCGGCGGGCCGCAAGTAAAATACCATTTTTAGATATACACTATTTATTATCACGAAAAATAAACATTTCAAAAAAATTAATGAGAAGAATGAAACTGTTGTACATTTTTTTTAAATTCAGGTGTTAATTTTGTAGTTGATATTCTCAAAACTGCTTGTAAATGGGCATCGGAGATATTTGATCGTAAAGAATTTTTATTGAGGTTCATGATCGAAAATGTTTGTTCACATATATTGATCCAAAAATAACGAACATTTTTCTTGTGTAATCTTTAAGTTGGTCGAATTTGTCTGAATTAAGGGCATTGTAAAATTTGGAGATTTCTTCACGACGATGCAATTCTCTTAAATCAGTGTCACACTGCAGATCAATAATCTCAAGTTGTAGCTCTGTCGGTACACTATCAATATCTATTGAAATCGATGTTCAACGTAGAAAATAGTGGTTACATAGTGTGCGACAAGACGCAAGGAAGACGTACTGAGATAATACATTTACGAAACAACAAATTCTTCAAATTTTAATCTATTGTCAATATTTTTTTAAAAATTATAAAAAAAGTTATTCGTAATCAGAAGTACAATTAATGATGGCGGGCCGCAAAAAAATACCCGGCGGGCCGCAGTTTGCCCTCCCCTGAGGTAGAGTGATCATATTTTTTTAAAATTACATTTTGATGCTCTAAAAATCTAAAATATTATTTTTCTTAATTGTCTAAAATTTAAAACTACATTGCTCCTTCCGTTTGTCCAGTAAGTTGTCCGATATAGTTGTATAGTAGGAAATCGCTGAAGAGAGTAATAACTGAAAACATTTTTTTTCGATAAATTGAAATATATTATAGGGCTATAAATAAGGTAGTTTAGAAATTATACATAATATAAAAGAAAAATAAAACATTTAATGAATCATCAATAATTAACGAAAATAAAAATTATTTTTTTTCTTTCTAAGCCCTTCAATTTACAATGATTAGGATGACTATGTCTAATGCAGAGACACTTCATACAAATCCAAAAGATATAATATGTTGTAAGCTCCCACGATGTAGAAGTAGATAGACCTGCCCCTTTTTATCTACCCAATCGATTATGCGAATTAAGCGCGAACCAAATTGAGGTGCATGTCGCGGACAATCACGTGACGTCATAGTATGCGCTGCTACGGGAAAAAGTGTATAATGTCGTTGTTATTGGTGTTTAAATCAGACTGATGCTCCCTGTCCCGTAGCACATTTTGAAACTTTAAACGAACATTGTCAGTTGGCAAAATCTGCCGAAATCACTAAAACAACAATGAGGTCACCTCACATTGAACTGCACTGCATTGACACCTGCATATTCAACATACCTACACTCTTCGAATGTCATGTCAAAATCACGTTTTTTTGTTTTAAACGGTTGGCACTATGTATTTTTGATAAGAAAGTTGTCTATTATCTATGGTCTGCAGGTTGGATTCTGTTCAAAATATTATCTATGGATGTCATGCCGCAAGTATGTTAACGTACGCACACGTAGAAACTGTTAAAATTAATTGAAATTAGCATGAATAATTAATAATAATTGAAATTACTAATACATTATAGTATGCACTATCAGTGTCATTCTTCAGTGAATCTACAGAGATGGTGATGGTTCAAAATATTCTGCAAAATGACGAAACCATAGAATCAATTTTCGCGGCGACAGAGTGAGAGTAGGCGACACGCACCATGACATGCACCCATGCCCCCCACATCCTGAAGCGGGTCCCCAGGCCAGGATCTTTGGCAGGCCCCCTACCTATCACGAAGGTTAAAGGCAGTCTGACGCTCTACAGTGGCGTTTTCAAAATGGTGTTCGAGGTCAATAAAAATTCAGTGTATTTTTAGCGATTTTTAACACATATAATTATGGAGTTGTCGAGTATCAACACATAATAACCAAAAATTGCATCGCACAACCATACTTGTATTTTAAAATGGTAATAACCCCGAAGTCAAATAGCGCTGCAGGCGACTTTTTTTACTATTAGAGCATACCTATTTAAGATGTGTGTTTATCTCAAAATCAAATTTTAATATATTTTTTGAATTATTTACCAACTCAACATTCACAAAATTTATTTATTTATTGATATATAATTTTACTCATAAATAATACATACATAAATATAGCTTCAAATCTTGATACACGATCTTTACAATGAAAAATAAATATACACTCCAATATAAATAAAGTTTTATGAATATAAATTAACAGCGTAGAATGTTAGTCTCAAGAAATTTGTTTATAAACATATATATTTATTATAACACAATATTGGTTATGTTTACAACACGTGCGGTTTATTTGGTTGTATTGAACGTCTAACTAAATGACACTATGCGCATGCGGATTTACCCTTGAGACCGAAATGAATATAATCATAATAATAAATTATGTGTTGCATCGGCGTGCGCAACTTCGTCACACGCCAAAAATACACTCTGATCTGTTTTCCCAAACGCGCCAAAAGAAGTATAACTTCAAAAACTTTCGACAATTTTCTTGTTATACATTATTGATAATATCTAGAACGATTCGCTGTAAACAAAAATATTAACTCATATTTTGAAAAATATATTCAAGGTTTAGTCTACGTTATGTAAGAATATTGCAACGAACAATTTTCCGTTAGCACGTTCATATATTATATACCGGAAAACCACAAACCTATATTAAATTATAAGAATGTTTTTATTTTAAAAATATCCTTGTATAATTTGTAAGGCACCTATACAAACTAATTAATATCAGTACCGAATGGCACTTAAATACACAATCATTGCAAATTAGCCGCCATGGTTTTCCCCACATAATGAAGCGGGCAAAGCGGGTTAAAGGCAGGATGACGCCTTATAGTAGCGCTTTCCAAATAATTGTGTTCACACTAAAATTATGGATACTTAGTGTATTTATAGTACCTACTTAACTCCACTTGAATTACGGAGTTATCGAGTACCACACATGATACACAATTAAAAATTGCATCGCATCACCACATACTTTGAAATATTAACATTACTGAAGTAAAGTAGCGACTTTTTTTACTGCTAGAGCAAATTTGTGATGTGTGTTTATCTTACTTATCTGGCCGACTCGCCACGCCGGGCCCTCCATGAGACAGGGCCCCCAGGCTAGAGCCCTGTCAGCCCCCCCCTTATGGGGGCCATGCATGCACCTCAATTTGATTCGCGCCTTACTGACAACCTTTCAAAATGGAGATTTATGGTATTTTCAAAGCATTAGCCTGAACATTCCTTAAGCGTTGTAGATAATCTATTTATATAATTTTGAAGCCTTATTTATCCTTTATATTTATTTTGAACATTTTATGACTGCATAAAGTATTTTTATTATATAAAATAGTATTCTTTTAAACCTCTCCATCTAATGTTTTAGGATATAGTCATATTTCAGTACATCCATATGCAGTGGTGCAAAGATTTTTTTTGATTTATTAATTTTAGAACGCATTTATAAAATCATTAGTAAAATTTATGTTGACATTATTATAGTGAAATATTTACGATAAAAAATTATATTTATAATCTTTGTGATCCCAAATTTGACAAGAATTAGGCATTTTATTACTTATTCAAAAAATGGGCAAGATTACCACATTTGAAGATAATTCTAAAGAAACTGATTATAAGCTATGTCTTTGACCATTCAAATGTGATAAACATCCTACGAATAATGATTGTTTTATAATAATTATTGACCTAATAATAAGGTAGTATTTTTTTGAAATACGCCATTTCTATTGGCATTTCCCAGTAGTAAAGCTACGTAGGTAAGGTCGTAGCCATAAATTGACAAACGATAAATGAAGTAGGGAGTAAGATCATATTAACGCGCGTTTGGGCATGTACCGAACCGAAAAATAAATCGTTTCGTGTCTGGCAAAAATCGTGTCTGCCAAACTTATTTTACTTCAAGGCACACTGTCGAATGGGATTTGATCCACGGCACACCAAATAACAATGCCTTACAAAAAGGAAATGTACATTATTAATGCGAATAAAGGAAATCGTAGTCTAGGTAACATTTTTTAATATTTTATTATCTTATCTATGTATATAAGTATAACATTGTTAATGTATATTATTATAATATAACGTACGAGTATATAACATTGGCAACAGTTTTATTAGTGAGAAGAATGCAATTGATTTTTAGATAGAATTCTGTCAAAACGCGACTCTAAATTAGATATACAAACAAGTAACTGCTCATCTACCATCTCTACACTTCCACGAGCGCTGAAAAACCAAATTCGTAAAGATACGACTATCCAAACGGCAACAGAGATTTAATTCCTGTTGTAGCCAATCGAGGATATTGACTGTTGCTAATGCTAAATTTTGCTGCCTGTATGATTAGCTTCGTTCTTTAATTTAATAAACAAGTAGCTTCATTTTCTTTTTAGTAATTTCCATGTGCTTTTTCTCTCCCTGGCACTTTGCATTAGAGTAAACTCAGTAAACTCAGTCAGAGCTCACTTTGAGCGTAGCAATCTTAGTCTTGGGCATCTTCTCCCAGGACACTCCCAGGCCAATTCTTAGATGCTTCACATTACCAATTGACGGGTCGCGTGATACTCTCGATTAAGACCGAGGGTGGTACGGGGCGGGTTTGGTGGAGGGACTTTAACTTCATTGTTGCTAATGTTATTGAAAGCAAGTTGTAGCTGTTGAAAATGCTGTCAACTTTAGCTCAGAAAATAAGGATTTGTGCACAGGGTCATTATTTATTAGATGTATTAAAATTTCCTACTCCGTTAGTTTCAGGTATGTAGATGTTGAATTTATTTGAAATTAATGAAAATTATTTAAATTATAGGCATTATTTAAAATGAACAGTTTTGAGGTTTCTTCCTTCACGGCACACCCTGAGACTTCTTGCGGTGCACAGTTTAGCAGCTAGACAGACGCAATCCTTGAGCCTACGTAAGAGTTTGATTGGTCAGCTGTACTGGTTACAAAAATAATGAATCTGAAGACGTCGTCGCGAAAGGAAACTTGTTTGTCAGCGTCGCGACGCCTTGGCTAGCTATTTCTTAAGATTAAATATTGAATTTGGCCTACGCTGACTTTCTTCCCCCCAAACATATCATTCTTTATTTACATTATTTTAAGCGATTATTACATTTCATATAATCGAAACTTAATCACGACGCCTATCTGCGTCTCTGTCTCTCTCAGTTCATATAGCTTCTCCTCCCTCGCATACTCTAGTACAGGGATGGCGAACCTATGGCACGCGAGATGATTTTGCATGGCACGCGAATGTTTCATTTTTAAAGGAGAAAAAATACCAAGATATGAAAATAAAAAATATTTTTTTTTATAAAAAAAGTTTTATAGGTAAGTACTTAAATAAATATAAGTATACCTACTAATACATAATATAATATATAGTATTAAAAATAATGATGACATAGCCATGCGTATTTTCTACGGTTTTTAATATTATTTTTACCATTCGATGCACAAATGGAAATTACGAAATTCATGCATAAATGACAGATCGCATTGTATAAAAAATAGCAGGCAAACAGTCTTGCAAGAATAATTATTACGTTTAATGTAAATATAGAATTGCCATAGGTCGATCCTTAAGATTGCACAATTAAAAATATTAAACATTATGAAGTTAATTATCGGCAGTCATTCAAATATAATAGCGGCTTGTTATTTTCGCTCCAACATAATCGCTAAAAATAAAAAACCGTTCAGTGATAGACGTTTAAATGTTTCTACGATTTCTATGAAAACTTTGAATATAAAGGAAAAAAAAATTAAAGAATAAAAGATATGCCTTCGGCTAGAAACACAGTGGAAGATAGAATCTCAAGAACTCAATGGTAATTTTTAAACTTTTTTATAGAATTACAAACTATTTTTTCATATTTTTCACCATGAAAAACTGCTTGGCACGTCAAACAGTCAAAAATATTCTTTGGGAAATTTTGGCACGCGTACGTAAAAAGTTTCCCCAATCCTGTAGTACAATTTTATTTTTCTTATAGTACACAATTATTTATCTTATTTCAATATTTATGATTTTTATTATATTTTATGTATCATATATTCTTTATGATTACTAGAGGATTCATAGTCTTTACGGCCGACTTATATCAATCAAGAAATTAAAGTACGCGGTTCGATAGCTCACCCGTTGACTACGAGACCGGAGCTACAAGTTTCGGCCGTCTGGTGTTCTAAGAGGAGTGTCGACAGAAAGGTAAGAGCCGTTTCACACGGGACACCTGTGTCAAACCTCCGGTGTGTCGAGTGGCTGCATTTACGCATAACTAAATAGGCGCGTTCAGACGGAGACACACGAGTGTCGCATTCCTTTATATGTAAATGCGGCATCTCGACACACCGGTGGCTGGACACATGTGTCACGTGTGAAATGGCTCTAACATTCTGGGAGGTGTCATCAGGTAAGTGAAACCCCCTCTATAAGACCATCGGTTGTTTGTAGAGGTGGCAAACCTGCACGTTTGACTCTACCCTTCACTTAATAGAAAAATTGATACACTTACTCAGATCCAATAAAGGGTATATTATCTCAAAATAAGCTTGAGCAATTTTATTTGTATCTTTGTCGAATGCCTGCTCCAATGACGCCAATCTGACTGCGACGTACATTTTCATGACAACATGCAGAGCAGCTAGAGCAGTTGATAATATCATCCACCATTTAAGTAAGCATTTTTCATCCTAAAAAAATAATACATGTATTGTAAGAATATTGTAAAAGATTAGCAGTCCTCTCTCAAATACTTGTGGACTAGAGGTGGGTTAGAAATACTGTCACCAGTTTGCGTACTCAAGTCTCGACATGAGTCGTATAGTTCCTATATACGATAAGTCCACTTTGATAAAATGTTGGCAAACTAAATATTTTCATTTAAAACTACTTCTTCTTATGAAAACCTATGATCGAATTTATATTATGGTGGTGTGTTGTTTTTATACAAATATTCATAATAAAATTAATCATTTTCATAGCAGTAAAGGAGAAATTGACAAAACAGTGATGGATTTATCGGCATTTGGAACTAACTGTCAAATTTATCGTATTTAGGAACCCAGTAGGTGTGACTTATCGGTCTTTGTTTCTCAACGCTAACGATAAGTGGTTGACAAGTATAGGGTAAATAAAAAACAATTATTATTTCAATAAATACAAAAATAATTTGTTAGAATGATTTCATTCATTGGTGATCTGAGAATTTTCGTCAGTAAAATAAAAATCGTATTTTTTTAAAATTTATTTATTATCATAAAACCTAATACATTAGAACGAATCGAACATAAGTTTTGTCTTCTCTTCATCTAATAGACAAATGATTAGTAAAATAAAATCAAAAAAATATAACATGGTTAGGTAACTTAAAAAGATTTTTTAGGTAAGTGATAGTAGAAAAAGATACACAAATGTAATTACCGTCTTCGCTCCTAAGCAGAGCATATGAACCTCCACAGAGTGAAGGTTATATTAAGAGACCCTTTTTTTCGAGGAATGGTTGTTAGCCATTCGCCCAACCCATTAGGTCCTTGCACTGGATCAAGCGTACATTGAAAAAACAACATGTACTTTTACACAATGTACCTATTATGTATAATTTTGACACTTTTTTACTATCAAGAATGTAATCACAATATTTTTTTTTAAATAATCGTATTCCGAGTAATTTTTAACAGAAAAAAATGTTACAAAAAAATCTTATTAAAAAACCATTATTTGAAACGAGGGAAGTTTACATTCACACAGATTTTATTTTGTGCAGGTAGAACAATTACAAAAAAGTACGGAAATAACTAAAATAAAAACAATTGTTTAATTCGAGAGAAATTCTCAATCACCCAGTATTTGCCAACATTTAATGCAAAATAGTCTTATTTTAAATACCTTTCCCGATAATCCACGTTCTTTTTCCATAATTCCTAATTGATGAATCGTTTCCTTGATGTATTTCCTTCCACTTTAGCAACATTCTGGCTAAGATCAAACATTATTTCGTTGTATTTCTACTAAAAACTTGAGACACTTTTGATAACGCGAACTGCTACAACGGCTATGTTGATTTTAGCAAATGCTCGATGCTAATTGGCTGTCTACAAGGTCGCATGGATTTATCGGCCTTAGGAACCAACCGCACCGTGGATTTATCGCCGATAGGAATTCATCGTGATTTTGAAACTCTCTTTTCATATGAATTTATAGCTTTTAGGAACGAATCAACTGAACCAAATTGTGGAGCGCTGGCGGTAGAAAAAAATGTCATCATTATATCAATTTTGACCAAAAGTGCACTTATCGTATATGGGAACTATACGACTCACCTGTAGTACCCATACTACGTATCAGCTTTTTAAAAGTTTGCGGCATTTTACGGCGAGCGAGAAGGTCTTTTCTCATCCAGAATTGACTGTAATACATTATATCAAAGTAGGAATCACGCACACTCTAGTGCACGCCAACCAAGGTCTTGGGAAGTTGCTCCTGAGACACTTTCGGCACAAATTTGAAGAGCGCATAACGTTCGTTACACCACGGTATACGCCTGCATAACGGGTGTGGACGTGGCGAAAGGTGAAGGGAAAAGCAAGTACAATTTGTATAAATGCAAATCTGTGATGCAAGCTGCAGTGCGTATTGAAAGGACTCCCCCAAGACATCTGCGAACACGTCATGCATGGATGGGCGACATAAAATATAAATCAAACCTTAAATACAGGATAGTTTTTATGTTTTATTAAATAATAATAATATTTCTTTTATTCAACGAATAATTCACAAGATTTAAGAATGTATCATTCTAATTATTGAACATACATAATTTTGAAAAAGTCGCAATTAGTATGTCACTGCGTAGCATAGAGGTAATGCGCGGATGGGGCGTAAACCCGGGAGATGCAGGGTTCAAAGATTTTTTCTATTGGTTATAATATATTCTCTCAGAAAGTGTTTATCAAAATTATGTATGTTAAATAAAAATACGTTTATGCATCGTATTGATACTCTTTACATACCTTATAAATTCCAATCAACAAAACTAATGCCAAGGGAAACTCAGTACTGGAGAAAACAAATGATAACCAATAATTTATGCCGACATCGCCTGTTCCTTCCAATTTAATTATTGATATTACCCCCTCACATAATGCATATAAGCCAAATATCTGCAATAAGCAAAAAAAAATATTGAACATGTTGATCAAGTTTTAAAATTTGTTGTCGAAAAACACTTTTATTTTGTTAACTGTCAATTCATGGTGGAACTGAATTGTATTGTTGTTTTAATTTAATAAAACGCATTTTTTTGTAGTAATTCCACTTTTAATCAATAGATTAGGACCGGTTTCGTCCGCCTCTTGAAAATGTCCCTCTGAGGTGGACGAAACCGGTCCTAATCTATTGATTAAAAGTGTAATCGGTACTACAAAAAAAAATTGCGTTTTATTAAATTAAAACAATAAGTCAAAAAACACGTTGACAAAAATGCAAGGGAATGGGACAACTAGACGCCAGGACAATTGGATGACGTACTGTCGTAGACACGTATACAGATCGTAGACGAGGAATTTTAATCAGTTTCTATCTATTACTTAGTAGTTTTAATTCATTTTACTCTTAACATAATGTTTTTTTATTGCAGATTGAGAATTACCATGCATAAGGCCTTATATCAAAATAAAATCTCTTTTTTCGTTGGAACTTCAACATATGCACGATTAAATCTTTATTTACGTGTGCACATTTAAATTCACACCAACTAATAAATCATAATATAATAATTTAAATATAAATTATAATATTAAATATTTTTTTTAAAAGTACCTATAAGTACCTAACGTCTATCTATTTTCAAATCGCGTGGCGTCCAGTTACCGGCGCCAAATCGTCCTAGACCCAAATGCAAGCAGTGGTTGATACATTTCAAGGACATCATAATTACACCATCACCATGTACAGATCCATATGTTCGACATTACATTAAAACCTTATATTATAAGTAGTTTATTATAATGTACTACTTATATATGCTACGCCGAATGTGCGAAATTGAATATTACATGAAATGGGTAAAATTTTGCCTAAATCATGAAAAATGCAAACCCGTTGCCTTATTCATGAATTAGGCAAAATATCTGGAGAGTACGTGAATTCGGCAGTAATTTTTCTGCCTAGTTCATGTATTGGACAAATTAGATAGTAGCGCTACGGTGGTATTTTTTGCAACTAAACTAAATGTATCAAATGCTCATGCATTGGTCAAAATGTACATATATTATCTATGGCTAAAATAGATGATCGTGCTCCGGTGGTGTTTTTTGCAACTAATCAAACTAAACAAATGTGTCAAATGTCATTGATTATAATATAAAAATATACCAATCAATAACTACAATGATGTTCATATCCATTTACTATGCGCAAAACAAATCTAGAACTATAATATGATAACGGAAGAATTTTATTGAAAAGTATTTTAGCGATTTGATTCGTGCTTGGGTATCAATCGTGCAATGGTCGATTGAATGTTTGTGATAATTTGTTGACACTTGATAGCTAACCTCAAAATGGACATTCAGTTGAATAATTTAATTCAGAATTACAAAACCTAACCTAACCTAACCTAATAATAATATTATTATATTATGTCCAATTATAACTAATAAAACCATCCGTATTAAATTTACTTTTTCTTCTGTCATGTTGACAGTTCAAGAATTCCATACCCTGGCGAATTCATGTACTTAGCAGAAAATTTACCTAATTCATGAATAAGGCAACAGGCTTGACTATTACATGAATTAGCCAAAATTTTGCCCATTTCATGTAATAGTCAATTTCGCACATTCGGTGTAACATATATATAAAGTAAGTACTTATATTATAAGTAGTATTTGTCTGCTTACATATTTTATACAACCCAGATTTTATACCTTTGAGGATTAATCATAATGACATAAAAGATTTGGAGCTTTGCGCCAGAGACACGCAATGATATATATATATATTTATGACTAGGGAATCAAATCCCGGGATCCCGGACAATTTTCGATACATATGAATCCCGGGATTAGTGAACATAATCCAGAAACTTTCGGGATTGATTGTTTTATCAATCCTAATCAATACACATCACGGGAGATGGCATTTTGCAGAAAGAGCTCGCTATCCGAATGAGAATGGCTGGAGCAACATTCAACTCGATGCGAAATCTCTGGGACTCACGATTGTACTCGGTCAAAACCAAATGCCGCCTATTCGACGCTTGCATTCTGACAGTGCTGCTTTACGGTAGCGAATCATGGCACATTACGAAGGCTCAGAGCAACCGTATACGGAGCTTCGAAAACAGATGTTTGCGACGAATACTAGATGTGCGGTGGTATGACTTTAGGAGCAACGAGGAGATAAGAGAACGCACCAAGCAGCCTCTCATCACGCTGAAAGTGAAGAGGCGACGTTGGACCTCGCTCGGCCACGTGCTGCGGATGCCAGAGGAGAATTTTAACCCGGCTTGCCTGTTCTTCAAGCCAACCGGATTCCGGCGACCTGGAAGGCCGCTAAATACAATCTACAGAGTGTATACGGCGGAGCTACGGGATGCCGGTTTGACCTGGAACGAAGCAAGAAGACTGGCGAGCGACAGGGATTCTTCGAGGCGCCGCGTGGTGTCCATATGCTCCAGTTAAGGGGCGGATATGGACAAAGAAGAAGAATCAATTGGTATTGCAGGCATATTATATGGGTGGGCAAATTGCATGACGTAGAACCTTTTCAGAGACGGTATTGACATGGGAATATTTTTCAAAAGGATGCGAAGGCGTCGCGAGTTCATCTCGTTCGAATTGATTAACATACAGTCCGGCACGTTTCTAGTGATAACCTCATGTCAGAACCGTCCCTGAAATTTTTACATAGACAGATAGGTACATCTTGCGATTTGTGGTTGTTTTCAGCCGTCGTAACGGGTGGCGTGCGTAAGTGTGTCATTTCTGAATTATAAACAACGCATATTACGCCCGACCCGCGGTGGTCAAGGAATATCTGTCACTCGGTAGTTTCCATTCATATATTTATTTATTTGAAAAAGACACGTTGAGTACATAACAAATTATTAATTCAGGACGTTCACAACATGACATTTAGAATAAAAATTACAAGTAATCAGTTCGGAAAATCAGAAAAAACAAAGTGGGGGAAAAAAGAAAGCAAAAATAGTTTTATGCAAAAGAAATAAAATTAAAAAAACAACAATGATTCAAAAAGTACAAATTAAACAATAAAATGGAATTAAAAAAACAGATTATATAATGGATCGCCAAAAATATCTACATCTCTAGGAAGTGCATTGAACAACCGCACAGCCCTCGCTATTGGTGCCTGGTGAGCCTGACATGAGGAAACAGCTTTCACCCAAAATAGGTCATGGCTGCGACCACGCATGTAATTGACGGGTGCGTAAAAAAATAAATTTTCTAGAATATCGGGATTGAAAATGATACCACGTGAGAGCAGGGAAAAATGCTTTAAGAGCAGAAGTGACCTACGAGCTTCAAGAGAATGCAAGGCGAGCATGCCTTGAAGAAAGTTAGTTGGAAAAGACTCGTTTGAGAAGGTGTCAAAAGGAAAATAATTATAAACTTTAAAATAGAGATGACGAAGAATTTTTTTCTGAACACGCTCTAAAACAACAAATTATTGTTGAATCACTATCTATATAAGGAAGGATAGACAAGTACATTTTTTTGTCAAAGTACCAACATCAGAATCTTAAATAATATCGTACACGATCAAAAATGTTCTCGATCACCCAAAACCGAATATAAGCTTTCAAATTAAGATGAATGCGAGATATTTTCGTTGGATGAGTCATCCATATTGTTTGGTTTTTAACCCGCGTTTGTCATGACTGATGATGATGATGATGCAATACAATCAGCTGTGAAGATGAAGAAGAAAAATGCAAAAAAGTATTTGTTAATGAAGATACACACACACATACACACGAGATTTTTTGATTATAATCGACTATCACCGACCGTAAGTCGGGATTTATAAAATTTAGTAATTTGTCTACAAGATTAGTCACAACATGGTGGTCCCCTTGAAATTTGCCTATTCTGTAACACTATAATGTTTTAATTGTTTAATTGTTTAATTATTTTATTTTTTCTATTTTAATATGAATAAATAAAACTGTAATTATTTATATTACAACATTATTTACGTCATTAAACCTATGTATGTCCAAGATTGAACGAACACAATATTAACAATAAATGTCTTAAATAGTATAAATTTTACCTACTAGACATTTTTGACTGACTCTATTAAACGTTATTTGTATAATATATAAAATGTAATATTAACTGTTAAGATATAGCCGTCTAATACTAATAATATAATAGAATAAAGAAGTACGTGTCGACATCTAGCGCTCGCTCCGCCGAAGCTAGATATCGACTATTGTTTGTAAGAGGGAGATAGTTTCTCCTTCCCCCTCTTATGCCGCACCTGTGTGTGGCGTGATAGTTTTCATTGGTTATTTAGAGCACACGCGCATATAAAATGTGATCCTTCTGTATAATAATATTCATGCAGATTAATATAAATAAAGTTAATCGTATTTTAAAACTACGTTGCTTATTTACGATCCTCAAAACAATCCACAATTCCCAACATTAACTATCGAAAAAAATGCCAATCCCAGGATCGTCAAATTGTAATCCCGAAATCCCGGGATCAAAATTTTGGCTAAGGATTGGATTCCCTATTTATGACCCAATGATCACTATTCGATATACATATACTTTATAAGGTAAACGAATTAAAGATAATAATGTAAATATTATTAGGTGGAGAAAACTAAAATATATGGTTGTATCAAGAAGGCTGGACAGACTATGTGATACTTTCAAGATTCACACCAATATCTTTGAGATAGGTATTATAGGATTTCATAAAGAACTTACAAAATACAGCCAAGCCATGATTAGTGATCCTGATCTCAAGCTGCAACCGCAACAGCATGTCTTTATGCGCGGAACCTTCATTTTGCTGACGATTTTATAATCTAGAGATTATGAAATCAAATCTGAAATAAGGAAATATTTTTGAATAATAATATCATAAACTGAAGGGCATACTATTTTTATATTCAACCCAATTTTATTCACGATATATTCACCCCTCTGGAGGATGTGGCAAATCGAATAACATTGAGAAGACCAAATAGGTACTTAAGTGTCCAGGTAGGATAGACAATCAGGAAACATTTTGGTGGGTAACTAGACATTCGAGAGCAGTTTGGGGATGTTTGCGACGGTATATCTCTTCAATTTACTGCTTGCGTATATGAGCTTCTAAAAAGGCTGCATTCAAGAAATTTCATTTTAAGGCGAAGTCTTTGGCTCAATTTACGATAAAATGTGACTTCAACGCCATCTAAAGGCATCTACCATGATTTTATAAAAATGTGTTACTAAAAACTTTGGTCGATCGCAACCAGATGGCAATAAAATATTAAGTAAAACATTGAGTGTAGCCACATATTATATACACACAAAATAGGTAATATATTCTAACTAACTTTAAAAATGGAATTTAGGATCCATTCATAATTCCGGACTCGATAAGTCTTAAGACTGTATTTTCCATACCCCTGAATTATACAATTAATTATTATACTAGTTATCACCCTACAACCCCCTAAAGAGTGTAGGCAGCGATAAATTAATTGATTGGCTGAAGATTAAAGAGGTACAACTTGTGACATGAGTATAAAAAATAGCAGTTTACAATTTCACTGTTATATATTTTTATTTTCAACATTCAATTACACCAGTCATGATTTATACAACACTTTTTTACATTCTTCTTTTTCGATGGCGCTACAGCTCAAGTAGAACCCTGGCCTCCTCTACCACCGTCCTACAGCCGGAACGGTCCTCCGCACGTCTTCTCCAGTTCCTGAATTTTGGCAGCTGGTTGGCATCTTTTGTCATCTTATCACCCCATCGTGTGCGTGGCATTCCCACTGGCATTTTCCCCTCTGGGTTTCCTTCGGTATCCGTGTCTCCTTTTTTTACAATAGTATTTATTATTTTAAATAGTAACACCAGAAGCAATTATTAAATTATATATTGAATTAAGGGATGTCCTTCTTTGTCAGTGCCACATCCGTTATCAAAGTCAACGATAATTATGGCTATCTTTTCTCTATCTTTCGCTACTCTAAACATGGGAAACTCTAAAACGTTAAGCTTAAAGCTGTCTCCAATATTATTGACTGTGCTTATTTTTCCATTTTTTGATGTTGAGTACCTATGCGCATCCACAATACAAAAATTTTCTAGGAGTCGTTTATGTGAGTGTCCATGCTTCCACTGCGTATAACAGAACTAAAGTAGCTTCGTACCATTCTGAGTTTCAGGTTTAGGTCGTGACCCATCCCTACATAGAATTTTCCACAGTTTTGTAAAATCCACCCTTGCCTTCTCGACAACGCATTTCAGTTCAATAGTATCATCCCAGTTATTAACCAGAGTGCAAGCTAAGTATTCTTTCAAAAGTGTAGAGGCTTCGTATACCCTATAGCTGACATGTTATTGTCTATAGTCATTTATAAACCATAGACATGTTGTCTTTCGGCCTTCCTATAATGTAGTCGACACGCGTCACGCGTCTCTCACTTTATCAATTTCTATCAAATCTCGATTTAGTTCACGGCATATCTGCTCCTTCACTTGCAACTATTTATAACTGGTTAAATGAATTTAAACGAGGTCGTACATCAACAAAGGATGAACCACGCTCAGGACGTCCTGTAGAGGTGACTACACCAGAAATGATCAATAAAATCCACGATATGGTGTTGTGACCGAAGATTAAAGTTGAGTGAGATAATTGAGGTTACAGGGATCTCAAAAGGTAGCGTCATTTCTATTTTACATGACAAATTGGGCATGAAAAAAATTTCTGCAAGATGGGTGCCGCGTTTGCTCACAGTCGACAATAAACGCAATAGGGTGGTGGCCTCTAAAGCCCTGTTGTCGCTCATGCAACGCAATCCGGATGAATTTTTTCGTCGCTTTGTGACTGTAGATGAAACATGGATACACCACTATACTCCCGAGACGAAAGAACAGTCAAAGCAGTGGATTGGGAAAGGCGAACCATGTCCAAAGAAGGCGAAAACCGTAAAATCAGCTGGTAAGGTTATGGCTACTGTATTTTGGGATGCACGTGGAATTATTTTCGTTGACTATTTGGAAAAAGAAAAAACAATAACAGGGGATTATTATGCATCTTTATTGGACCAGCTAAAAAACAAAATTGAAGAAAAACGGCCTCATTTAAACACGAAAAAAATCCTCTTTCATCAGGACAATGCCCGTGTTCACACATGTTTACGATCAATGGCTAAAATTGAAGAATTGAAGTTCGAATTGGTCGACCACCCACCGTATTCGCCAGATTTAGCCCCCAGTGACTTTTTCCTTTTCCCAAACTTAAAAAAATGGCTAAGTGGACAACGTTTTTTTTCAAATGAAGAAGTCATCGATCGGACAAATGCTTATTTTGAGGACCTTCCGAAAACTTATTTTTCTGACGGTTTAAAAAAAATGAGAAACGTCTAACCAAGTGTATTGAGCTCCAAGGAGATTATGTTGAGAAATAAAAAAAAATACAAAAATAAAAACTGTTTTAATGCTTTTTTCTAAGGAATTATTGACCCACCCTCGTACCTAAAATTATTTATGGTTTAATTTTAATACTCGTAGCATAATTTTAGATATTTTATAGATTTTATCTGCTATCGCTTGGATTAGGCAGGGTTTAATTGTATTTTAATAACTAACAAACACTATCTATAGATTGTAGTCTTAGTTCAACAAAAACAAATACGTTTGACTGAAAAAGTTTAGTGTGCACTGTTTATGTTGGATCTCAACAGCCTACCTCCACACTTCACTACCGGTACCTATATGATAATGAGACTTGGACTCTGAGCTTTACTTATAAATAATAAAAAAACGCGGTATACACTCTAAAAACAGGGCGAATATCTTTCATATTATCAAATTATCTTAATAAGATCAGAACTTCAAGCTAAACATCCCATTAAAGGATAAAATTTTGTTTGTTGGATCCACAATGAGAATATTCAAAGTGGGCTCTAAAGACTTGTTTGAAAAGTTAGGGTAAATCTACATTCAACAGTTCAATATATACCTAAATTATATGTGGGGAAGGGCATTCATGTACTTACAAGACCAATCCTAGAAATATCATTAGCCAGGTAACCGAGGTATGCCTCTCAGGCCTCACAAGGTTTCAGTTATAAGGACAGGTAGAAAAATGGCAATGGCACTCTATTTACTCACATACGAGAATAATTGCACACAGGGAACTCTTTTCTGTGATTGCACGTCACACATACTTTAATATGTTATATAATATGCATGTAAAGTTGAAATTAAATTACTCACTCATCCAAAAGTAATATTGAAACACAATAACTTACATCAACTAACCGCACACACCACAAGACCTTACTGATCCAAACTAATCTAACAACAAATGAATTTTACTTAGGAATCAATTACAACATACGAGGAAACAATGTGAAAAATCTAGGAACACAGCCCTATCATAGATAAAGAGTCTCGGAATTGGAATGGTTTCAAAGCCTAATTAGACAATCAAAAATAGAAAAAATCTTGTGACTAAATAATTACAATCATGCACAAATATAATATATGAGACGCCGCCTCTGTTAGCCGGCTCTCACATCAAAACTCGTTTCTCCTAAAACGTGACGAATACGTCGATGTGACGTCATTGTTATTCAACACAAACAACAAAACACACGTTGCCAAATGGAGCTCCGCAGATTGGTCAAATGCGACTGCTTCGTTTGAAAAAAACATCTGGCTGTTGCAATCGACAAGTCCTTCTCGGGCTCCGAGTCGAAGATTCGAAGTCACATCGACGAAGACACAAACAAACACCTTCGAATTGGTCATTCCTATACGGGCTCGCCAATCACCGCATTCACATAATATAATATAATATACGTTTCGAAGGCTACGCGCGACTGTCGCTAGGTAGATGCAACAAGCAACATTGGATCTCAGTTCTCGGAAGGTTTGTTCGAGACGAGACAACTTTTGATGTGAGAGCCGGCTTAGGCTCATTAGCAGATTCTCAGACCAACCATCTGCCACGATCACCCCCGATCGTATTCATATTTTATGGGTACGATCGTGTGGAGTAGGGTAAGTCATTATGTGTTGACCACTACTGTAGATTGTAATATACGCCAACAGATGAACTAATATTGTTGCATCAATGTTTTGTTCAAGGGTACATTGAGTAACATAATAATATTGTGTTTTGAATTCTAATGGATTTATGTTTTATACTATTAATTAAATTTGCCATTTTAGAACGATTTTCTTAGCTCTATTCTTATTTGTCCGGTACAAATTTTACAATCGATATTTAACTAACTTTCCGACTAGCTAGACATTTGAAACTTTTAGAATATATCAGAACACGATGCTCATGCATTTTTTTAATACTTTTAGCCATCTTTAAGTAGAATTGAATTCATTTTCAGTTAATTCTGTTTTGTATGAAAAGTTATTTTGACACCATTATCGGTTGCTAGGGGTCTGGGGTCCTAGCAACTAAATTATTAATATACACGTACGTTACAATAGAAATCAATATGACATGTCAAATTGATATTTCAGTATTATTTCTATCAAGTACAATTTTTTTTTGATCGTGTAAGCTACTCAAGTTAAGTTTATATGATTCAACAGAAAATTTAAAAACGTTGTATATAAAAAGTTCTTTTTATCTTGTAGGGCTTAACTACACCAACAGACTCGCAGACCCAACCAGATCCAATAATCGTCGTGAGCAATCGTCGGTTTTAAGTAACAATCACACGGAACGATTCAGTTACCAACTCGATCGTGTTGACGTTTGATTTGATTGGTTAATAAGTTAACCAATGAAAATCTACTGGTCAGCTTGGTACAACACTCAACGGTCGTTGTTGTTACTTTAAATACTAAATTAGAGATGACATTTAGACAAATAATAACGAGTTGCTGGTTGTATTTACTAAGATATTATTTTTATTTTGTATAATTATTGTCTGTTAAAATAATAAATAAAATCAGGTAACCTTAATTCCATTATTTAAACGTCAAATTTGTATTGTTATATCAAATATAACACGCACGTGTGGCCACTCTTGTAAGTTCAAGATTAATTCGGATATTTACGTACGTTCTCGGTAATCTTAGATAAGATCGTGCCCAAAAATAAGAATCGTTTCAATTCGGTCACGATTTCAGGGAACGACTCAAAAGTGATTTTTCACGATCGGGTGCGATCGTGGCTAACGCTCGGTTTAGACTCTCCAGTGGTGGCCAAACCATGGCGCATTGGATGATTAAAAGTGGCGCATACTCATCAGTTCGTCCCATTTTTTTACTTTTTTTTGTCCAGACAGTTTACAATAAATAAAGTTGTAGGATGTAAACAATGTTTGTATGTATGAGAGAGAGAGAGGGTCATTTGAAAGTCATTTTCATGACTTTACTATAGAAGAAAACTGCTTGCTCGCATTTATAAACCCATTTTCACTTCGTGAACAAATTGTAATACAGATGCCTAGTAACATACAAATGGAACTGAAAAACAAATTCATTATTGAAAATGAAATTTGATGAGATTCCAGATCAAAATGCTTCTGACATAATAAATTTCTGGCGTTCATTACCCTGTGAACATTTCCCAGAGCTAAGAAAATTTGCAAAAAGTTATATATGTCGCTTTGAATCGACATACAGATGTTAACAAGCATTTTCCATCCATGAAATTGATTAAAAGCAAAACATGGTCGCGAATAACTGATTCAAATTTGAAGAATTCTCTGCTGCTCTCAGTAACAAATTTAACACTAAACATTGAAAGATTAGCGAAATCCAAACGCTCAAAGGCTCTCAGTGCTCCATCCCGCTCAGAGCTCTCTCTCTCTCTCTCATCACATCCAAAAAATGTGGTCCAGAGTTTTCTTCACCAAACGAGACTCTCCAGCAGCTGTAGCACCATCAGCGTCCACGACAGCGATCACCTTCTCGTCCAAGAGATCATTTCTGACCAGTGGCGCACCCAGGATTTAATATTGGGGGGGCCCAAGAAGGAGAATGTAAATTAGTCTCATAGGCTCTTTTCCTTCTTCTCATTTATCGGTCTTTTGTCTATTACCTACACCATGGTCCCCACATCCTGAAACAGGTCCTTATGCTAGGATTGGCGGCCCCCCTACCTACCGCTAAGATTAAAGGTAAAAGTAAAACACTACACTAACGTAAAATTGTGTTTTAGTTCAAATTAAGGGTACTTATACAGTGAATTATTGGCGGTTTTTAATACAGCTACTTTAATATTAGAGCTGTCGAGTATCGACACATAATAATCAAAAAATATATTGCACAATTATATAAGTAATTGAAAATGTTCATGATCACGACTTTTTTTACTATTAAAGCTAATTTATGATGTGTGTTTATCTCACTTATCTGGTCAACCCGACACGCCGGGTCCCCAGGCTAGAGCCCTGTCAGCCCTCCACAGCCATGACCTACACCACTCCGGAATTCGGGTGGACACCGAGAATTTTTTGACAGTTCCATTAAGGATTGGGTTTCTAAAAAACCTGACATTAGTGTTGTGTTAGAAATCAAAATCTAAGAAATTTTTCTAAAATGGGTGCTGGAGAATTACAAATCATTTTTTGCCGTGTTTTTATTTGTCTAAGCCCAAAGGTATAGTTTATTTGCTTTCAATTTCAATGTTTAAAATCATTCTGATAATTTTCATGTTTGGGGGCTGCCAGGGCCCCTTGGCCCACCCCCTGGGTGCGCCACTGTTTCTGACTATTGTAGATTGGTGCTCCCATAAACGTGTGTTTTTTGAAATGGTATAAATTAATTAATTTAATTGCGTGATTGAGTTATTACTTTCCCTTCTTCCTTACACCTATCCTTATTTTCCAACCCCAACCGTGAACGTAAGAAGGTAGAAAATAGAGATTCCAATCCCGGGATCCCGAGCTATTTTCGATACCTATGAATGCCGGAATTGATAAACATAATCCCGAAACATTCGGGTTGATTTTTTTATAAATTTTTATGGAAAATAAAATAAAAACGAAAATATAACAGGAAAAATACCTTTGATAACAAATAACTACATTAGAAATAAACCTGAGTTTGAATGAAGTTTGATTTATACCCATGTGCAAGGTGCCGATTCATTTTCATTTTCATCACGTCATAAATTAATAAAAATGAGAAAGATTGTAAAAAACAATGCTTCGCACTATTAACAAGTAATTTCGCCATGATCTCATACGTTTTACGGCAGTTTCATATTTGGCTGACTAATTAGATTTGTGAAGCGGCCATAAGTAAACTATGATTTTCTTTACTATTTTAAATCTCACTAACCCATTCATTAAATCTTTACTATCAGAAACAGCAATCTCATATTAAATTCACATTATTATTTGAATTACAATATTTTTTACTCCATTAAGCTTATGTATTTCCAAGATTGAACGTATTCAATATTAACAATAAAATGTCTTAAATAGTATAAATTATACTAGATTTATTTTTGACCAATTTTATCAATTTTATTTGTAAATAATATAAAATTTTTATATTAACAATGAAAAACAATGCCAATCCCGGGACCAGTCCCGGGATTGTCAAATTGTAATCCCGAAATCCCGGGATCAGAGTTTTGGCTCGGGATTGGATTCCCTAGTAGAAAAGATGCTTGAGTTGTATGGCGCATTTGAACTCGTCTGTGAAAAAAATTTGCGCAAGGTATGCAATAGTTTGCTACCCCTGTTCTAGACAGTCGGTGTGAGAATCTGCTAATGTAATTTGAGTTTGAATAATATCAACTCTGTATTTGAGAATTGAAAACATAATACTTAAAAGTTTCTCAAACAACAATACACGGAATTGAAATTACTGACGTAAGGTTACTGAATCATTTAACAATGTCATTGTGTCGTAAAGGTAAAGCGTTTTACAGTGGCACCATGGGTACTGCAAATGCGGCTTGCAGTTGTAGTGGTATTGTTTGCTAGCATTGAAACAGGCATTGTCGCAAGCAATTCAATACACGCGCGAATCGCCTATGGTGCCACTGTAGAAAGAACCTATAGACAGTAATTATTTTTCTCAGTCTGTGGTCATACAGCATGAAAACAGGAAATCGTAAACAGGAAAATATCGGAAAATTATATAATTTCAGTGATAGCGAAGTAATTTCTTTTTTTTTCATGTCAATTGGATTACAATATATTTTACTTAAATTAAACTTACTTTTTACTTAAACTAATATTAATAAAACATACTTTAAGATAATTACAATACTACATCATTAATTGCGCTTGTGAAAACAATGTGCTTGTTAGTGTGCAGTATTATACTGAATGAAACAAAAGTTTATAATATCAGAAAAAATGATAACCTCCAAATTTCATGAAATATATTTAATAAAAAAAATGAGAATCGAGTTATTAAAATGATACTTCAAAAATGATTACAAACATATTGATAAATACTAATATTATGGTGAAGTCTATAATTATATTAAAGTAGATTAATTATATATTTTTTAAATTTATATTTTGATAGCTGATAGGTACTGTAAAATTCTAAAAGATTATGTTTAATCTATCTATCTAAAATTTGAAACTGAACTGCCCCATCGTTTTTTTCAGTCAATTCTCGGATGTAGTTGTATATTATGAAATCGGCGAAAACAACAAAAACTGAAAACAAAAAAAAATCTGTTATATTATATTGTTCCACAGCATTTAACAGATTTTTGAAAAATGTTAGCAAGTCAATATAAATGTCTTATTTTACTTTTATAGGTATACTTAACGGCCCACATTCACCACAGGTCAAAATGTAGATTTTATGGTATTTTCAGAGCAACAAAAACTTTTTTCGGTTAGATACGTGTTCAAACACGCGCGTTTACATGATCTTACTCCCTACTTCAGTTATCGTTTGTCAATTTATGGCTACGGCTGTATGTTGTAGCTTAATCACTGGGAAATGCTAATAGAAATGGCGTATTTCAAAAAAATACTACCTTATTCTTAGGTCAATAATTATTATAAAAAAATCATTATTCGTATGATGTTTTATTATATTTTAATGGTCAAAGACATAGCTTATAATCAGTATCTTTAGAATTATCTTTAAATGTGTTCATGTGCCCATTTTTTTAAATAATAAAATGCCTTATTCTTGTCAAATTTGGTATCACAAAGATTATAAATATAATTTTTTATCGTAAATATTTCTCTATATTATGTTAACAACAATTTTACTAATGGTTTTATAAATGCGTTTAAAAATTTAAAAATTTAAAAAATCTTAACACCACTGCACATGGATGTACTGAAATATGACCATATTCTAAAACATTAGATCGAGAGTTTTAAAAGAATACTATTTTATGTAATAAAGATACTTTATGCAGTAATCAAATGTTTAAAATAAAAATAAAGGATAATAAAGCTTTAAAATTATATAAATAAATTATCTACAACGTTTAAGGAATGTCCAGGCTTATGCTGTGAAAATACCATAAATCCTCCATTTTAACCTACGTGGTGTATGTGGGCCCTTAAGGTACACTGGTGTAAAAGTGTGAACGCGTTTCCGATTAATAGTTGATTTTGACATTAAATTACACGAAAACGAAAAGTGATAAATTGTGTCGCTACATTTCAAAATCAGCTAAGTCCACCTGTAGGTATTTTTGGCTTTTTGTGAATTGCTGAAGAACAACTACTGCTTTCTAACATTTCTGCATTATCAAAATGTGGAATTTATTAATTTTAAATATTCTATACTTGAAATAATACAAACTTTCACCCTTGTGAGTTGTGACTGCGTTTTTGAAAAAAAAGCTGTTTTTCTCCTTTTCATCTATTATGGACTTGGCTGATTTTGAAATCTAGCGACACAATTATAAATTCTTTTTGTAGTAGATAGTCTACTTTTGGCTACTAAATTTAGTTTATTGGATTATCAGTTCTGTACAGTGAGTATTTTTTTTTAATATTATTTGGATGGAGATCCGAGTTTACACTTATCCGCATAAATGAGGCAAGTGAGAACATGGTACTTTAAATGCACTGTATTTGGTATAAGAATAGTATGAGGTAAGTGTAAAGAATTATTCAGAACAATTATTTCTTAATATAAAACTGTTTACTTTTTTAAAATAAAATTATCTTTAAATATCTCCTAGTCCACCTGATAACATTTTTAAAACAATTATTATACCTATAACGTTATTTATATTAATTGTTAGTTTACACACAACATAAAAAATACTTTTTCTAGAAATTATAACTAAGTACAAGAAAGATACCTAATAGATTTTTAATGACTCATCAATATTTTACGAAAATGGAAACTGCCATTTTTGTTTCTAAGCCATTCAATTTACAAGAATTAGGATGACTTTTCCTAATGCAGTGATACCTACTCTATACCAGTGATTGTGAACCTATGGCACGCGTGCCTTAGTTGCATGTGAGGTCATTTTGCATGGCACGTGAATCTTTTATGTTGAAGAGAAAAAAACATAATATATATGGGTAAGTACCTAATAATATTTAAGTTTAATTGTAAGTTTTTAATAATATTTTTTACCAATCGATTCGGATCGCAAACGGAAACGACTAAATTCACGCATAAATGACAGATCAAGAATAAGTATTACTTTAATTTTAATTACATATGGTGTTCCTTAAGTTTATTGCGTCACATACAATATTATCGCACTGACCTCATCAGGCGACGGGGGAAGCTGCACCGCGAACCTCTGATTTTGATCGATTTACGATCATTTTACAATGCTTGACACCACTGTAGCTAGAGAATGCCTCATTCAATCGGAGAAATTCTGGTGTCAATTTGTGCGTAAATAACCAAACTAAGTACCTAATACAATAATATTCAAGAACTCAATTATTATGTTTAAACTTTTTTATTAGAATTTGTTCATTTTTCCCCTACGAAAAATTTTTCGGCACGCCAGATAGTAAAAAAAAAATATTTGGGAAAATTTGGCACGGGTACGTAAAAAGGTTCGCCAACCCTGCTCTATACTAATACCAACTCAATATATATATATTATATTATGTCCCTCTATATAAGACTTCATTTTACACCCAGGGTGGCCGCGCGACTTAAGCGTTGGACTATCACGCCGTGGGTCCCAGGTTCAAATCCTGGATCTGGCAAGAACACATATTGTTTTTCAATTTGTGTCTGTCAGGGTATGGACCTAATAAGTTGACCAAGTGGCTGACATCCATTTCTCGTAAAAAACAAAATCTGTTAATACAAACCTCTACTCTGTGGAGGCCCATATGATCCTATTAGGATCGGACACGGTCGAAAGAAAGAGAAGAATATAAGACTATTTGTTATTTGTAGATGTGGTGAACCTGCATGTTTGACTCAACCCTTCACATACTTAATATAAAAAATTGATACACTTACTCAGTTACAGTACGCGGATTGCTATCGCATGAGAAGAATCAGTAATTATCATTGTATCTTCATCGAGGAGTAACCACCCCTCACATGATGACTGCCGGGCTACAATGTACACGTTCATGATAACAGGCAGAACAACTAGAGCAGTTGATAATATCATCCACCATTTAAGGAAGCATTTTTTATCCTAAAATAATTACAAAATAAAAAGAACTTTTTATATACTTACAACGTTTTTAAATTTTCTGTTGAATCATATAAACTTGACTTGACTAGCTTAAACGAACAAAAAAAATGTACTTGATAGAAATACTGAATAATGAAATGTCATTTCATATTGATTTCCATAGTAACGCACGTAGGTATATATTATTTAATAATTTAGTTGCTAGGACCCCCTAGCAACCAATAATGGTATCGAAATAACTTTTCATACAAAACAGAATTAACTAAAAATGAATTCAATTCTACTTAAATATGGTTAAAAGTATTAAAAAAAATGCATTGCCATCGTCTGATATATTCTAAAAGTTTCAAGTGTCTAGCAAGTCAGGAAATTAGTTAAAAATCGATTGCAAGATTTGTAGCGAACAAGCAACCACCGGGACAAACATCCACCGGACAAATAAGAATACGACCTAAGAAAAACGTTGTAATAATAAAATAGTGGAGTTAAACATCCGCACGCACACCATCGACCAACCGAATCATTGTTTTGTTTTTACTGTATTTAAATGTATTGTAAGAATATTATAAAATTGCCTACAAGACAAATAATATACAGCAAAACAGAAATTTCCAAAACCAAAATATATGTTTTTAAGCCTATAAAAATGAGTACAATACGATCAGTCGAAGGCAAAACCCTCAGGGGTCATATGAGGCGTCTAATTCCAAAAAGCGATAAGTCCACATTTGGCCAAATCGAGAAAAAAATACGCACGTATTCTTTGTATAATTGTAATTCCAAAACGCGACATAACCCTACGAAAAAAAATATCTGTCTCGATTTATTACAATTATTATTTATATATTATTAATATATATTATTATTTCATATTATTTAAAGCTTGGTTGATTTTGCGCTTGTTTAAGTCAACCAATAAGGGAACGTTCAATATTGAAAAGGGCGTCTTTCATGCTGTAGCATCTGGTAAACTCATGACAATGCCACGGAAATATGTGCCTTATGCGGAATAAATTAAAAATTGAGGTACAAGTAGCGCAACGACCAATTTTATTTTGCCTATATTTATTACATCTAGGAGTTCATCGGCTGAAACAAATTGCTATTTGGTTCTAATTTCGACATAATACAACGGAAAAAAAATTCTCACGTTAAGGGGGGACATGCTCGTCGAAGGTCAAAATTGAGTTTTTATTGTATTTTCAAACCATGATCCTGGACACTCCTTAAACGTTGTAGATAATCTATTTCTATAATTTTGAAGCCTTATTATCCTTTATAGTTATTTTAAACATTTGATGACTGCATACAGTATTTTTGTTACATAACATAGTATTCTTTTAAACCTCTCGCTCTAATGTTTTTGAATATAGTCATATTTCGGTACATAACTGTGCAGTGGTGTTAAGATTTTTTACATTTATTAATTTTTAAACGCATTTATAAAACCATTAGTATAATTTATTATGAGATATTTTTTGTAAAATATTCACGATAAAAAATTATATTGATAATCTCTGTGATCCCAAATTTGACAAGAATTAGGCATTTTATTATTCAAAAAATCGGCAAGATTAACACATTTGAAGATGATTCTAAAGATATTTATTATAAGCTATGTTTTTGACCATTCAAGTTGTGATAAACATCTTATGAATAATGATTGCTTTATAATAATTATTGACCTAAGATTAAGGTAGTGTTTTTTTGAAATACGCCATTTTTTTTGTCATTCCCCAGTGGTTAAGCTACAACATACGGCCGTAGCCATATTAAGCCAGCTTAAAAAAAATGTGCAAAATTAAAGTCGAAAGTCTTTTAGCTCTTTCTTCTATAATTTTTTCGGATCTGTCCAAAATCAATATCGATTGTTGAGATCGATTTTCAGCTCATTTATTTTTGTTAATTGAACTGGCGTTTACGTGGTAGAACTTCATTATCACGAATTTGAAACAAATTTGCCTAATCACGATGAAATTAACGTGCATCCCAGGTGTTAATGATAGGTAAGTGGGTACTTACTGTAATTCCTAGACAGCATCAGGATCTTTCCAAATTTTAGAAATACTTAACGTAAGGTATTGCACTTCTTAATACTTTTAGTTATATTTTATCGAATGAATAATTCAATAAATCTCAGAACTTACCATTCTTTAAGGAACATACTGTGAGGTTGGTGTCAAATGTTGGCAAGTTGTTTTCAATGTGTGTGTGAATCCCAGAGTATGTACATAATAGGTTTTACAAGTGACTAACATCCATTGCTCTTACATGAAACAAATGTCACGAAACCTCTTCGTGAGGTTCCAAGATCCGCGTCGGATTGTGGAGCCAATTTAAAAAAACGATAGGTAACTAATCAACTTTGATTTAAAAAAAAAATGGATCTAACTGACCACGGAAAATTAATTTTCCAGATAGTTATATTATTGATATAAGTAAGTATGTACTTGCTGATTTTTCGTTATGTGGTCAGAGATAAGTTTTTAAGACGACAATTAACAATTTATTTACAGCATTTATTCGTATAGCTAAATATTTGTAAGACCACTTACGGAATTCTTATATGAAACTTCGTGTCAAAATATAGCATTCCGATTCAAATAATGTTCTAAATATTCTAAAAGTTTTAAACTATACTTACACAGTGTTATTATTCATGTAATAAATGCTATTTTCAATGTATTTTGCTATCATTGGAAGAGATAAATTAATAGTTCTATAATAGTGAATAAAATGAACCAATATGACATTTCGCACCCCTAGTTTTAGAGTATGATAAGTCAAAAAACAGCATTCTGAGATAATTGGATTCAAAGATTCAAACCCTCTCAACTAAATCTAAAAATATATGTACCGAGCCGATTTTCTTGCTCAATGTGTATCAGGGCTTGTATTTTTAAATGAAATTATTATTTTATTGAAAAATCGTACTGAAAACATACTTTTAGTGGTATTTTTGAAATGTCATAGTCTAAAATTGGACTATTTTGATAAATTTTGAAATAACCCATATTCCACACAATACAAACTAATATGAAAAAACATAAAATCTCTTCAATATATTATGCATATCAAGTAAAATAATAAACAAAATGTTTTATTTCATAATAAAATAACTGGAACAGATAAACCATCACATACCTACCGAATTTTTCAAATATATAATTGTATAAGATTATGATTACCTATTCAAGATTCTTGCACATTATGTAATGAAAATTATTATATACTTTAGAATTAATCAGAGTAATTTCTATCACTCTCTTCTCTGAACCAAGTCATTTCTTGCAACTTGAATACGATTAGCGACTTTCAAATTATTGTAAAAATCGTGGTACGTCATCGGTATCATTTTTTTTTGCATAAAGTTAAAAGAGCTTTTTCTGCATGGTTATTCCCGGTGGCTCATTATAAGCTTTCTGTAAAGTAATCATATTGTTATATATTCATTGTCTAAATCTCTCTTGTAAAATTGGTTTTAATGAAAAACTATACGGTGATTTTTTTTCAAATACTTGACTTTGATTGCTTGCCATGTTACCTTGTTACCGTGTTACCATGTTACCGTACCTACGGTAGTTATAACATAATTTTGTTCCAGCTCATCGGACAGCAATTTTAGGTCAAATATATCATCAGTTGCCATTGTATTAACTCTATAAGGTTCACCATTCTTTTCAGCCATGGCTATAATGGGTATGCGTTGAGCTGGTATGAAGACAAGAGCACTTTTAGCAATCTCTTTTTTTCCTTTTCAATGATTGAATGCATCGCAATCCTCTGATTTTGGGTGCGATCCGTGATCAAATATTTTTTCGTTATAGCCTTTACATTTTCTGTTTCCAGTAATAAATACAACGCAACTAAATATTTATTCTTCTTTTCTCCAGCACAGTTATCAGACCAAAAATGCACATTCTTATTTAGAATTCCCTTTTCAAGTAATGGTACCTATATAAATACAACTACCAATTTCATTAGAACCTCTTTTAGCAGTCACTTCGTTCCAGATACAACAAAACCCCTTTTCTCAACAATATCAAAGATTTTTCTGGAGTTTGAGACTTCACCACAAGGTTATGAAAGAACTACTTGCAAATCGAAGCATGAAACTATCATATATGGATCAGGGATAACTCCATTTTTCACGTCCTTTTTTTCTCCTCGTGCTTTTCTTTATTTGAGATATTATGATCATTGAACGAAATTAATTGTTTTGCTTTTTGTGTATCATTCAAATTTCTATATGCTGTGCTGACCATTGATCTGTTTTGACTGAAAGCACCCAATATTCAATTCTGTATTAAAGATCGTAGAATACTGAGATAACTTCACGAAAGGTCGATCATTTTCTTGGCACTTTCCTTTGTATAGCCTATATATAGTGTTGCTAAATTTAAAGAGCCATCAATAAATTGTCTGGTAGTTAGTCTGGTGTAAGCGTTGGACTGTAGCGTCGTGGCTCATAGGTTCAAATCCTGGGTCTGGCAAGTACACATATTGTTTTTCAATTTGTGTATGAGTCAGAGTATGGACCTAAAAGGTTGAGCAAGTGGCTGACATCCATATCTCGTTAAAACAAAAATCTGTTAATACAAACCTCCACACCGTAGAGGCCCATATGATCTTATTAGATCGGACATGGTCGGAAGTTTGATCTCTCAGGAAGTGGGATTCTACCCTAGGAATGCAATTGATGTAATCTCTAACATGTTTTAATTTGGAATCAATTTTCTTATGATTTTCATGTGTTTCTCTAAGATCCTTTTCTATGATTCCATCACTGTTGTTTTTTATTTATTACTGTATTTATCAAGAAACTACTGTCAAATTGTCAATGTTTTCAGAATGGCCAGTCACCAGTGTGACCACAACACAAGTTTTATTTACTTTGTCCATTCCTGACCTATGATAATTCAAGATGTCATAGTCTTAAACTCGCTAAAATTTTGAATCCTAATTTAAGACCATAACAACTCAAAATAGCATAGTCTTTAAATATCACACAATACTATTTTTAAAAATTATAGACTATTCTTTCTGTCCTGCATTTCCGTAGAATTCATTTAGACTTCTGATAGTCTTTGGCCAGATAAATAATGATATTTTCAACCTTTCTGCATTATTAACTCAAAATCTCAATTTTTTGACTTGTAATAGTTTAAAACTAGGGGTGCGATTTGTATGATTGGACCACACCGATTAAACTTTTTATGATTTCATTTTTTGACATCAATAGGAATTAACAGTAAACTATCTAAATGTGTAATATCTTGTCTACCAAAAGTTGGTAAGTAGGACCGCTTCTTAATATAAAACTTTTATGTAGAATTCTTAATTCTTGTGGTTTATTTAACATTCTGAAGCGTTAGACTATACTAGTATTTATTAAAAAGTTTAAGCTAAGACTGATGTCATAGTAGATGACAGACTTTGAAATGACCACAACTCTACAACATATTTTCGAGACTTACAAACTTTTGGCGGTCCATCAATACATAATTTGGAAAATGTTTATTAAAAAAAATATTTTTACTTTTTTTTGCTAAACGTGGGATAATATTAGAAAAAATGCACTTTCGTTGAATACCTCTATTATTCTAGGAATCATTTTAATAGCACCGTGAGATAAGTAGGTAATACTTTTGTATTTTCGTCATAAATTATTATTTAAATAGGAATAGGTACATAATAATATATTTTTTAATATCTCGAGGTTAATCTTCGTGTTGCCGCCGCCCTTTGGAAATGCATACTTAGGTAATATATTTCAAAATAATATTCAGTTTAAACAATTGATTCTGGTACATGCTTACATACATTTTACTATTAAAAAAATTGGTTCGCCCCTGACCATCAAAATGTAATTTACCAGAAATAAAATAATAAACTTGATATTAATAATATTTTATCTTTATTATTTGTATTAAAAAATTACATTGTTATAAAAAAAATAATGTCGAATCATACGTGGATTATTAAGATTAAAGTTAATACCTATATTATTACATAATATAAAATGCACTTATTATTATATACATGGAATCATACAGCTCTCCACTTATCGGATACATTGTTTTGGGTAAGTATAATGTTCACAAAATGAAAGTAAAACATTTCACTATAGCTGCCCCTTTTCATAACCGTCCAGTTTTAGTCTTGATCAGCGCTCGAAATGGAAAATTTTACGAACCGGAGCGCTCGATAATATTATGAAAATATTAACGTTGTTATTTAATTGTATATGTATTTTATAAAAATAAGTCTGTTAGATTTTTTATTATATGACATATCTAGCTCAGGCGGTCAAATTAATATTTCCACGAGACGGAGTGATAATTTTGGAGATTTATGAACCGGAACGGCGCTCCGGTGCGTTCCGGTCCATTTCGATCCCTGGTCTTGATACGAAACAATTTTAAGTGAAAAAACTAAAATCACCACTTTTCAGGAATGTCGGACGAGTTTTGCAAAACTTCGAATGTGAATTTCTATGATTAAGTTTGTCACTTTTGTTATTAATGCATATTCGCACTATTGTTAATTAATTTAGCGTAAGTATTCAACCAATTATATGATTATATATATATTTTTTAGACCTTTCCTTCATTTCTTTTCACACTGACATTTTGTTAGATTGCTATAGCATGGAAGTGATTCAATAAAACCGGTTACCACGTAACTAGGGCCGTCAAAAATGAATCAATATTTTGAAGTATCCACAATTTTTTTTCGATACCGTACCAATTGCTGGTATCTTTGTCTTTCTTTCTATTTGAGCCATATAAAAAAACACATTTAAAAAAAGAGTTAAGTACATGAGTTGCAAAAATCTTCATATTAAGTACATAAATACACAAAATGTAAGATATTTTTTTTTTAAAGACAACGCTCAACACTTACTATAAAATACTTAATATATTTTATATAAAAACTTTTCACTAGGTATTTACTTTTATATAGGATTGTTTTCACTATTTTGACTAAAACACAATAGTGACATGTAACGTTTTTTAAATATAGCATTCAATTATTCTATACAGAAGGCGGCTATTGGCGGCTATCGGTGGCTGTCGACGGTAGTTTATCATATGTACTGAGGTGGTTAATAATTGTTACCGTCAAAAATGAATCAATATTTTGAAGTATCCACACATTTTTTTCGATACCGTACCGATTCCCGGTATCTTTGTCTTTCTTTCTATATGAGCCATATACGTAACTGAATGCTGTATTTCGAAAACGTTACATGTCACATTTAAAAAAAGAGTTAAGTACATAAGTTGCAAAAATCTACATATTAAGTACATAAATACACAAAATGTAAGATAATTTTTTTTAAAGACAACGCTCAACACTTACTATAAAATACTTAATATATTTTAAATAAAAACTTTTTACTAGGTATTTATTTTTATATAGGATTGTTTTCACTATTTTGACTAAAACACAATAGTGACATGTAACATTTTTGAAATATAGCATTCAACTATTCTATACAGAAGGCGGCTATTGGCGGCTATCGGTGGCTGTCGACGGTAGTTTATAATATTATGTACTGAGATGATTCATAATTTTTACCGTCTGAAATGTCAAAAAGTGCTATGTTTTAACAGCACCTCTCTTGGCTGTGCTAACTTTTAGAGAAATATATAGTTTTGACGGCTAACTTATTGCAACAATTATAATAGGTACCTAAATACATAAATAATATGATAAACTATTATTGGTAGCCGCCGATGGCAGCCTTGTGTATAGAATAGATGCGCTGAGATTCTTATCTTGTTAAGTTTATATTATTGTTGTTCAAGTGTTCGATTAATTAATAATATGTGAAGTGAGTATTAATAAGAAAACATTATCTTAAATAATAATTTTGGTAGGTATATGATTTTATTATACCTATACCTACCTAATAAGTAATAATATAAAAATAGATGTTTAACTTTTCCATTTGAGTCACATTTGAGACTCGTGTCTCGCCTTTTGGCATATTTAGACTCACTCGACAACATACAACTGTTACAGAGCATAGTTTCTTATGTACTATTCGTATAATAAAATTCGGTACAGTACACTTTATTCGAGATGAAGCCCTCAACTTCTCAAGAAAGAACACTGTGCGTAAGAGGGCGTATCCTTGGCCGGTGTGACAAACTAATCAGTAAGTAGGTAGGTACCTACTGATCACCTAATAATACATCACCATCGGGTATTGTATGAAATCTGTGAAAAAAACATCTACTCTTGCGATTAGGTTAAGTTAGATTAGATTAGGTTAGGTTGTTTTATTTCATACAATACCCGATGGTGATTTATTATTAGGGGATCAGTAGGTACCTACCTACTTACAGATTGGTCAATGATTTTGTCACAACGACCAAAGACACGCCCACTGTGTTCTATCTTCAGAAGTTGAGTGCTACATCCCGAGTGTATCCGGTAAAAGCGTACTGTACCTAAAATTCTAACATTGTTAGGTTAATTCTTAATATTTTTGAAAATAAAAATATATAGGCACTGTACAAAATGGTGATTACGATTGTGGTATAGCAGAAAACTGCGTCGTCGCGTGCTTTTCATCCATCAATTGCCGGCGATAGCTGTATATGACGAAAATGGTGAAGGCAGCATAAACTGAAACATTTGTTTTAAAGTAATTAATAATGAACCACAACATTCAATAATAAGAGCATACTTCAGTGAAACGGCAAATAATTTTCAATATTAGGTGGGACGTAATTTCGCACGCGTTGCCAATTCGAGAGCGATAGTCGACCTGTGAGCATGTCAATTTATTTTGTAATGGCGTCGGAGGAATTAATTCTTAAAGTGCTTCGTGTAAAGATGACTAAAAAATGTTAAGTATTTACTCGAAAAACAAAACATGTCAATGAATATATTATTATTATTACTTCAAGAACAATAAACATAACATTAAATGGACGCATGTTGAATTTTTATGACAAATTATGTTTTGTTCGTCACGCTTCGTTTGGACAATCTGTGCGGAGCGTAGTCAAGATCTTTTTAGACCATGCATTAGCGTATAGCCTTAAACTATGGTACTCAAACCAAGAGGGAAAATAAGACAAGTGTCATAAATTCCTGCCATGGAATATCAAGTATGGCCACAGGTCAATCGTGAAGCAATTTCTATCAATTAAGGCCGGTTCAGATTAGTCGAGTAGTTTATATTAGAGTGGCGAATGATTTAGTTACCACTGAATGATTTAGTAACTGAAAAGTGTCCGAACACAGTATATTAGTGAGTGTGAGAGTCAAAATGAACAGAGCACAACGTATCAAAGCAAAAATAAATATATTTCACAAGATTTAAGAATGTAACATTCTTTTATTGAACATATATAATTTGAAGACACTTTTGAGAAATATATAACCAATAGAAATAATTACAAGATAAAAAAAAGATTTTTTTACATAAGTAGGTACAACGTTTTAAAATATTCTGTTGAATCATAATATAAACTTTACTTGACTAGCTTAAACGATCAAAAAAAATTGTACTTGATAGAAATAATACTGAAATGTCATTTTGACACTTCATATTGATTTCCATAGTAACGCACGTATATATTAATAATTTAGTTGCTAAGACCCCAGACCCCTAGGAACCAATAATAGTGGATTGGATTACGGATTTCTTCCGAAATAATTTTTCATTCAAAACAGAATTAACTGAAAATGAATTCAATTCTAATTAAAGATGACTAAAAGTATTAAAAGAATGCACTGTCGTCGTGTTCTGATATACTTATTCTAAAAGTTTCAAATGTCTAGCTAGTCGGGAAGTTAGTTAAAAATCGATTGCAAGATTTGTACTGGATAAACAATCACCGGACAAATAAGAATACGACCTAATAAAAACGTTGTAAAAAATACGACACCCAGCAGGTTCGAACCTGCGTCTCTGCTTCAGAGAGTAGGTATTGTAAGAACCATTTGTTTAAATTCGTCACACGAATGATGTCAAATTATGTATGTTCAAAAAATAAATAAGTTAATATCTTCATTTGTAATGGGTATATTAGAAGAAATGAAGGAAGAAATTCTACGACAACTGATGAACTTGACTAAAAATGTGACCGAACGTGTTCAGACTTGATTGGTATTTAGTGAGAGGTACTAGGGGTGCTACTAGACCGAAAAATAGAATAAAAATTTAATTAGATATTAATAATAATTCATGCCCCTTTGAAGATGGCGAAACCAGTGCAAAATTTAATTAATAAAGTGGAATAAGTACTATAAAATTGTGTTTTATTTAATTAAACAAAAAAATAATTAAATAATAAGTTGCTTACTTGCAAGAAATGATTTGACTGTGTGAATTTTGTATGCAAGAAAATATATGTAATATTCAGCATTATTAAAAACTGCTGACGGCCTGTGAACCATTAAATAAATACATGATAATTAAATAAATTACTTATATTAATTTGAGAACTATTCGTCTGTCTTGGTTCACATGGATCTGTTGATAGCCACAGATCCTTCCATATCAGTAGATATCTACCTACTTATATAATATTATATATTATTAAATTTTATATACTTACTCATCATGAGTGAGATCACTACAAGGAACACATAAGCCATTATAAATATAAATCTTTCGTCTTTTAGTATATCCGATGGTAGCTCTTTTGGTAGATCTTTTGACAATATATCCGATGACAACACACTGACTGCAAAATACACTGTGCAGATAAAGCTCAGAATAGCTAGAACGGTGTCCATTATTATCCAGGTTTTTAGTATGCAGATGTTACGCTGAAAACCATTAAATCATTTTACTTAAAAAAATAGCAGTATTTTCTCCAAATGTATGACATTTTAACATTATGTGTTTAGCAAATCGAACTAATTGAAAATTGTTTTTTTATAATTAGACGTCAATCGATGCGCAATTAATACTCGAGAGTATGGAAACCTTTATCTTTTGACGATATTTTGTTATCCAGAAATAAAATACAAACATTGTTTGATACAATGCCATTAGATTATAGTCTACATTTGCGAGTACCTATTCATATGAAAAGACTTATTAGGCCAAGTTAGTAAAGGGGGGACATGCTCAGCTTTTATTCTATTTTCAAAGCATGATCCTGGACATTCCTTAAACGTTGTAGATAATCTATTTATATAATTTTGAAGCCTTATTATCCTTTACATTTATTTTAAAAATTTGATGACTGCATAAAGTATTTTTATTACATAAAATAGTATTCTTTTAAACCTCTCGCTCTAATGTTTTAGAATATAGTCATATTTCAGTACATAAATGTGCAGTGTTGTTAAGATTTTTTACATTTATTAATTTTTAAACGCATTTATAAAACCATCAGTATAATTTATGTCGACATTATTATAGTGAAATATTTACGATAAAAAATTATATTGATAATCTCTGTGATCCCAAATTTGACAAGAATTAGGCATTTTATTATTCAAAAAATGGGCAAGATTAACACTTTTAAAGATAATCCTAAAGATACTAATTATAAGCTATGTCTTTGACCATTCAAGTGTGATAAACATCTTACGAATAATGATCGCTTTATAATAATTATTGACCTAAGAATAAGGTAGTGATTTTTTGAAATACGCCATTCCTTAATATATATGATATCAACGATACCGATTTCCTAGTATTTTACGATACAAACATTGTTTGATACAATGCTATTAGATTAGATTATAGTCTACATTTGCGTGTACCTCTTCATATGAGAAGACTTTTTAGAGCATGTCAATATTAGAAACAGGTAAATCGTTTTGATGTTAATGGACTGAATGTCAACTATTCTAGCTAAGGTGCAGCAGCAGATTTCGCACTATTTTTTTAAAACTAGTTCCAGAAGTTGTATTATTAACAATTTATTTTTAAAAAAATCGGTGTGTGTACTTATGTACGCTCGTTGGAAGTTATACTTCTTTGGCGTAACAAAACTTGTGATAAACTAGATTCTTTGAATAGTTCTTAATTATCTTGTTAAATTACACACTCAAGAAAAAGGACCGCTTATCGTCATATATATCTATAAGTACATTATATAACAGTGGCGAAGACTCCATACTAGGCGATTATTTAAAGCCTACCTTCTTAATAAAAGTATGTTTTAATTTTATATTAACATATTAAATAATATAATCACATAATAATATATTCAATATGCCCAACGACATCTATCGTATAATTGTCATAATAATTTTACGATCTTTTCCACTATTTAAATAAGCACTATTTATGGCATATTTCGAAGGTTTAAAAAAATAAGCGACATCTCGTTTCGCTTCACATATTGTATGGATTACTTTCGCGTGAATCGAAAACTTTTTTTATATGAAGTTTGTTTCTCATAATTCCAAGACGTCTGAGGCGGCCCACATAAATTGCTAAGCTATTTAAGGAGCGATTACATTTTACGTAAGTGTACATTTATTCAAAATAATTTATAAGATAATTTATTAAAATAATTTCGAGGGATTCAATCACATATAAATATTGATTGTTGTTAAAAATAATAAATAATTTATCTCGTGATTTTTATTTGTCAGTCAGTTTATTCATAGACTAAGACAATTTATTCAGCCAATTATGTCAGTTGAAATCTGATATTGTATCTAAGTCTGTGTTTTAAATATAGAAGTATTTTAAAATGTCTAGTTTACGGGTTAAATTATAAAATTGTTATGGAACAGATTCACAACAACGGGTATTTTCAATATATTTTGAGCGTATCTTGCGTTTATATTTAAGAAAATACACATTTCAAATTAATTGCTTCATTTTATACCATCAGTGAGCTTTTGAAATTTCATCAGTAGTTATGTCAGATTATCTTCTTATTTCCCGTACATACATCTAACAAGTGTGCTTTCTCCACAGCCTACCTGTTTCCAAAAGTCACCCTTCGCCACTGTTATATAATATATATTATATACATATTATATATATACATTATATACCGCATTATCGTCGATATTTCAATATGTAATGTTAACATTAATTTTACTAATGGTTTTATAAATGTGTTCAAAAATTAACACCACTGCACATGGATGTACTGAAATATGACTATATTCTAAAACATTAGATCGAAAGGTTTAAAAGAATACTATTTTATGTAATAAAAATACTGTATGCAGTCATCAAATGTTTAAAAAAATATAAAAAGGATAATAAGGCTTCAAAATTATATAAATAGATTATTTACAACGTCTAAGGAATGACTAGGGTCGTGCTCTGAAAATGCCATAAAATCTCCATTTTGACGTACGCGGCGCACGTGGGCCGTTAAAATCTAGAACAATTTTTATTGGGTATTAAATAAAAACATGGCTATTTCAATACGTACCTTATAGATTCCTATCAGTAGTCCTAGTGACATAATCGTTCCAACAATTCCAGTAATTAAAGATACCACGTCCTGCATGCTAACTTCTTGGTTAACTTTCGACATGTGTGTCACCACCAATGCCTGCTTCAAGAGAGACAATGTGAAACATACCTGCAATAAAAAAAAATATCTTCCAAACACGTTGATCAAAGAAAATTATTTTCACAGTCAGGAGCACCGCGTCCCCATGTGTAGGGAGTCCAATCCCGGGATCCCGGACAATTTTTGATACCTATGAATACCGGAATTAGTAAATATAATCCCGAAACCTTCGGGATTGATTTTTTAATCAATCATAATCAATTGGTATGTGTATAAAATTATGTTAGTGAAGTGTATGTCATGGCCCCCACATCCTGAAGCGGGCCCCCAGGCTAGGATTTTTGACGGGCCCCTTTACCTATCGTTAAAGATAAAAACAGTGTGACGCTCTACAGTAGCGTTTTCCAAATGGTGTACGCGGTAAAATTAATATGTATATTTAGTATTTTTTTGTATAGGTATTTTAATACGTCCATTTGAATTAAGGAGTTGTCGAGTGTCAAGTACAAAATAAAAAAAAAATGTATCGTACAACCACATAATTTTTAATAATAATATTATTGAAGAAAAGAAGCGCCGCAGCGCTATTTTTACTATTAGAGAGAATATTTATGTGTGTTTATATCATTTAACTGGTCGATTCGCCACGCCGGGCCCTTCCTGAGCCCGAGCCTCTAGGCTAGAGCCCTGTCAGCCCCCCCTTTGTGGGGGTCATAGTGTATGTACCTGCACATGTCACAGGGAGAATCGCCGGATGCTCACGGATACCAATAATCACAAGAACACATATTGGATCATTTGAAAGAAATTTAAGACAAGTCATGTGTATTCAACCAATTTCATGATTTCATAAATAAATTTTTGAAATATTATTCTGTAAAGCGCTGGTGATCGCACATAAGAACCACTGCTCTACACTGTATAGTTCTGCGTACCTACACGGGAATTATAATGTAATTATATGTAGCAGCGCTCGGAATGGAAAAGTTTACGAACCGGAGCGCTCGACAAATTTTCTGAAGATATTGACATAGTTATGAAATCGTATGTGTATTTTATAAAAATAAGTCTATCAGATTTTTTATTCTATGGCCTATCTAGCTCAGACGGTCAACATATTTTTTCCACGAGACGGAGCGATAACTTTACAAATTTCACGAGCCGGAACGGCGCTCCGGTGCGTTCCGTTCCATTTCGTGCCCTGATATGTAGGCATTATGCACAGTCAGATATTGAAAATATTTAATAAGCTCAAAGCAAAACAGCGCACTGGTTTTTACAATTCAAGAAATTTTGGGGTGTGTGTTTATCTCACTTACCTGTCTGGCCCGTCACACCGGGCCCCCGTGCTAGAGCCCAGTGGCGAAGGGTGGAGGGTGGAGGTAGACTGTTGAGATCCGCTATAAGTGGTGCACACAAAACTTTGTCAGTCATACGTATTTGTTTTCATTGAAATAATACTAAAATTTATAGGTGATGTTGGTTAGTTTTTAAAATTCTAATAAACTCTGCGACCCAAACCACAATAGAATATAATAGTCAAAAAATAGTCGCCAATCTATAAAATATATAAAATTATGCAAGTAAATCATACATAACTTTAGATATTTTATAGATAGAATAATATTTTTTATTTATTATAATTTGGTTTAGAATGATGGAATGTAAAAATGAACCAACAATATGTGTAATATGTATTCTTAATCCAATGAAAACAAGTAAGTATGAATGAAATAGTGTGACCAATTTTGTCGTATACCAAAACTATTATTGTATGGCTTAGGCAGGGTTTAATTGATTTTTAAAAACTAGCCAACACCATCTGTAAATTGTAGTCTTAGTTCAATAAAAACAAATACGGATGACTAACAAAGTTTAATGTGCACTATTTATGGTGGATATTAACAGCCTACATCCACCCTTTGCTACTGCTAGAGCCCTCTTACCACCTCCTCCACCCTTGCTATGGAGTGGAGAATATGGGTCGTATGCATGAGATTCCCAAAAACCTTATAGGCTATATACTGCACGTTTGTATGCATGAGTACAAACGTGATTCGATGTTTAATGTGACGTCATCATGTGTCATGGTGTCCGTATAATGGCAATCTTATACAAGTTTATTTCTCGATCAATCATTCAAAATATTGAAATTATAAATGTGTATGAAAGTGAGCGAGTGGTACCATATAAATTTAATAAATATAAATGAATAATTATTATGAACTTTAAATAATTTATCAGTTATTTTATCACATTTATTTTATAATTCTACTGTACGAAATGATAAAGTATTGCCAGTAAACATTTCCATTTGGTGGCAATACTGAATACATACATTTATTATTATGACTAACTTCACTTCAATTATATGATGTCAATAATATTAACAAGCTCTTTATGAAGAATGGTTGTTAGCAATTGCTCCATTTTCCTACGACCTTTCTCTGGAATATAGAATGGATAGAATGAAAAATATATTAAAGAGAAATTACCATGTTTATCCATGCGATGACCAGCGATCCCGACCTTAGGTCACAGCCACAACAGCACGTATGTAAACGTGGAAACCCCATTTTGCTGATGATTACAATCTAAAGATTATAATGTCTGAAATAAAGGAAAGTGTTGATGAATAAAAATATTTGTAACTTCACACATTTCGGGAGGAGTAGAGACAATTTTTCTAAGTTGAACAGGAAATCAGGTGACTTACATTTTGTGAATAAGGATTTTTAATACATTTGAACCAGTAGCGTGCGCTCCATAGATGCTGTGGATTCAGCGCATGCCTTATTTATTTCATAATATCATAATTTAAGTACTTATCTAAAAAATCAATTAATAAATTCACTTATATATTAGCGGCCCGATACTTCTACATATAAGAACACTGTGGCGTGGGCTGCTATTTGGTAGAATATTTTTCATATAAATATTTTTTATTATTATTTGTTTCTTTATTAAACACCACAATAGGCCGCGAAGTCCAATAATGGTGGTAAAACTCCCAGGCTTGAGGAGTTCACATAAATAGATTATGTAAATATTTTCACCTCACCGGGATCGACCTAGAACTCTGGGATGGAAGGCCAGCGCCTTACGCACTGCACCCCATACCCATTATTTAAATATAAAGTTGACAATTTATAATTATTTTGAGAATTGAGGGCGTCCCCCGGAAAGGGCTCCATATGCAAGAACAAAATTGTTCAGCAGAGGAAAAAAAACGTTTTATTCGATCATGCGGACATTTGGAGTATATCTGTGATAATAATTATGTTCATGAAAGCACTCTTTATCATTGACAATTTTTTTTGAAATATTTTAGATAATAAAATAAATCATATAGACCCCTCTTCTACGATAAGCGTTTTAGTATTACTAATATCTCAAAAACTGTGGCAGATAAAATAATAAAACCTTCCAATAACGTGAGCAATGCCTATATACACCCGTTTTAGTCAATAAAATCACTTTTTGACATGACATATTTTACGATAATTATCATACTTCTCGTAAAATTTCACGAGGTTGCCGGCAACATGTTGCCAGTGTGGACCCGGTATTATATAGATCCCTTTTCGGGGGACGCCTTCAATTAATGATAACACTATATTTATTTGTTATGGTAAATCTGTAATCAAGCATTCAGTTGAAATAATGAACTTTAAAATTGGAATATAGGCATATCGACACCTCAATACTACAACTAGATAACTCTGATTTGCTCGTTGTTGGGAAAATGAAATTTAACTTTACTTGATTAACACATACACCCACGATAGCCGCGTGGCTTAAGGTCTATAGTGTCGAGGGTCTCAGGTTCGAATCCTGGGTCTGGCAAGTACACATATTGTTTTTTAAACATTAAATAACAATAAAATTAAACATAAAATTAAAACAAATTATTAATTCACAGCATGACATTTAGAATAAAAATTACAAGTAATTAGTTCGGAAAATCAGAAAAAACAAAGTGGAGGAAAAAAGAAAGCAAAAATAGTTTTATACAAAAGAATAAAATTAAAAAAACAACAATGATTCAAAAAGTACAAATTAAACAATAAAATAGAATTTAAAAAACAGAATATATAATGGATCGCCAAAAATATCTACATCTCTAGGGAGTGCATTGAACAACCGCACAGCCCTCTCTATTGGTGCCTGGTGAGCCTGACAAGTATGGACCTAATAGGTTGAGCAAGTGGCTGACATCCATTTCTCGTAAAAATAAAATCTGTTAATACAAACCTCCACTTTGTGGGGGCGGGCCCATACGATCCTATTAGGATCGGACATGGTCGAATGAATAAAATGAAAATGATTAACATCTAGGCTAAAATTATTATTTAAAATAAAGATGGAAAATTGTGCTTGTCTAATTGGGAACGATTAAATAATGTTCAATTGTATGCAAAAATATTGTAAATAAGTATATTATTTTATTTATTTAATGCATTTAAGTTATGTAATATTTTCAAACACAAAATTAAAACAGTTCCCTGTAACTTCTGACTTACGAAGGTTTATCATTTTATAGAGAAAGAAATGAAGAATCATATTTAATAGCTATCTCAAAAACAATGAAAATCAAGTTATGTGTATAGTTGTAGTATTGAGGTGACGATATGCTTGTGACGATCATGCCTGATCTCAAAAGACACCGTACACCATTGGTATGAACTACTTGAGACTAAACACTGTTTGATTATTTTGGTTTAGACCCCAAATACAAGTGCTGAATAGTGACTCTTGGAGGAAGGTAGGATAGTCATACTGAATGGGAACACTTAAAAATATAATATTTTATTAAAAAAATATATTTAAAAAAAAAATAACTAACGCGGAATCAGACCTGCGCCCAGTGACGTTCCTAGACAAAATGCCGCTCGTAGGCAGTGCCAAAATACCGACACATTTTTTTAATACGGTACTTTTTATCTTCCTTTCATGACTCCAATATCTAAGAAATGTGTTGTATGGATACATTACTAACACGATATATACCACTAAATCTAATTTAAATGCCATCTCTGATTCAATAGACTATAAATTGTGAGTCTACAGTTTTAGATAGGTACATTTAAAAATTTACTAGACAACTTCCAAAACTCACGAGTGACTGGTAAATATATTTGGATAAATTTTAAGTGAGGTATGCACGAGTAATTGTTGTTCACCAAGAACGTGACATCCAAAGATAACGGAAGTAAGCTAGACATCGCTAACCCGACAAAAAAAATCCTGTTAAAACTTTTATAGTATCTAATTAATACATTTTGTTTCTAACCAGTAAGCTGAATTTTTTAATGGAAAGATATTTCCGTTATTACTTATATACCTACTTATTTCTATATATTCCTAGTGATTCTCCTCGATTTGCCGCCGTTTGGGTAACTGCCGCCCCCAAGCGACGCTCAATCTGCCTACCCCCACGGGACGTCACTGCCTGCACCCACGCGAAGACTTTATTTATGGCCTGAACTATTAATAAAATTGAGGGCTTGCAAAACGCCCGTTAAATAAAAATAAACCAAACTAGACATGATAGTTCCATAAATAAACAGAACATGAAGATACACAACGGTGACAAAACAGAACACCGATCAACAGAACTATGACATTTCGGTAAAAATATAACATGTAATATTGAAATTGTCGTATCTCTATATTATGTTCTACAGATTTTTAATAACACAGGTTTTCAATACGCCGTAAAAATCAAATTAAGTATATAATTTGTGTATTCCTAATCGCTGGAAAGCCTCGATTAAATGGGACTCAACTCGGTGTTGCTGGCAAGCTAGGTACATCTCGTCTCAATCAATCCAATATGATCAAAATGCTACGGTGACTGTAACGAAACAATGAGTTTAATAATTCTGTGGGTTGTGCATGATTATCAAAATCAAGCAGATAAATTGAATATTTCACGCCGAATGGCCAAAATGCTGTGATTATAGTTATATATTAAATATGTATATATATATTTATTTATTTATTTATTTATTTATTTTGTAAACGTATGTTTTATAAGTATTTAATTAATAAATAGATACGACAACAATGAATGTTCTGTTTTGTCACTGTTCTGTTTCTTCAAGTTCTGTTATATTATCATGTTCTGTTCTGTCCGGTTACCACAGACAGGAGGAGGTCGCGATATTTAAAAGATTGGGAACCGCCCCACAGTGCGCCCAACCAGAATAACAACATGTGAATTTGCCAGTCCCGGGCTTGGAACCGGGACCCAAGACATTAGAACCGCTGGGCCATCGTGGCCGTATCGAAGCTATAATATGTATATATTATATATAATGTGCTATTAAATTGACTAGGTGCAGCATCTCGGGCATATCCTATCCATAATAAATTATTGACCTTGTAAGACTGGCTCTAATGCCGTGCCGACACGCACGCCGACGCTAGGGATAGCGACACCGAAGGAATATATCAATACCGGTATTTCGGTATTTTTTATTGAATACTGGTATTCGTCAAAACATTTACTTATAAAAAAGAAGTACCTATTAATAAATTTAATATAACTATTAAAATCTACTATTTTGTACCAACCTATCTACATTTATTATGTTGACCTTTATAAATATGTACCTATACTTAGATCATAATATTTTAGAACTGCTAATTTTTACAAATACTCCGGGTTCAGGAAAATCTTCCTCAAAATCAACGTTTGTTAGTACTTAGTTATATAATAATTGGAAATATTTGCCATGACTGTTTCCTTTTTAAAAATATGTTAATTTATCGCGACAATGCTATAAGTATATTAATTGAAGGATTTTGTTTTAATATTATTTAACATATTTGTTGGTTTCAGTCAATATCTTTGCGATTTGGTAGCATAAAACGTAATTGAATATACAATATAACATTAAATTCATTTTCGAAAAACATAAACGTGTAGGTATGCTTTCTTAATACTGAAAATTACGACATACTTATTGGATTTTTGAAACCGGTATTTCACTACCGATAGATAATTATTAAATACTGGTTTTGAAATTCCGGTATTGCAATCCCTAGCCAACGCCAAGTTAATGGTAACCTTGGTTAATGATAACATTTTTAAATGGTTGAAAAATCGAGACACCATGTCAATACCATAATTTTTTTTTTTGCAACTATCTTCCCATGTAGGTACCTACCATGACTGAGAGTATTGTAAATTTAATATAATTTATCTGATTAGATTTCATATAATCTCAGAAAATATATAGGTATACACAGTGGCGGCTCATGGATAAGATATCTGGGGGTGCTGCGGCTGATTAAAAATAAAAATAAATGAATTTGAAAAATAAAAATAAATTTATTTGGATTATATTTTACTGATAACATCAGAATTAAATATACATAATTAATTATATTAATAATTAAAATAAAGATTTTTGAATAAATTGCTTGCAGAAATAAATTTTAACATTGTTAATAAATCATAATAGCTATATTTCTTTCGTCGCTGTGGCGCAGAAACGGAGAAATACTGAAATCGGACTGTTTGCCCGGCAGCACGAAGTTGCGAGCAACGCTGCCCGCGCCCCTCCGTCACCCATTCGAGAATATTCTATTGAAATCGGTACTGTGCAACATCAAGTACTTACCGCGGTGTATGATAATATTATTATTGGACATTGGATGTATCGATGCGCGGGCGAGCTGATTACACGCTTAATAATATTGATATTTTCATATAATATACCTACATAAATTTATGTATATTATATTACATTTGTCTCAATTTGCTTGGGGGTGCTGCAGTACCGCAGTGCATAAGGACGAGCCGCCACTGGGTATACATATTATATTGAGCAAATAGGTAATAACTTCATTGCGAAAACTCATGCGAGGAACGATGACGAAATAAAATAGGTTGATAGGTCTACATGGAAAAATATTCTAATCATCGGAAAATCCAGAGGGAAAATAATACGAAAAGATTTCCTTTAAATAACGATTTCAGCAACATTAGAAATAATTTAGAATAGAAGAATAGAATAGAATTAGAATTAAAAAATATTTTTAGATTTTAGAATAAATTATCCCACATGCCCACATGGTGTAAATATTTATATATTTTTTTCTCATACGAATACTTTTGAGGTTAATATTTTATTGCGAACCCTTGACCTTGCTTTTTGCGCAAGGTTTTGATTTGAATAAAAAATAGTTTGATCAACATATTTCCAATTTACTTACGAAAAATCAGAGTTTTTAATAGATTTTCTTACCTAGATCTTGGTTTAATAAAGGTAGGTATCCATCTCCATGCGGCTCCTGGGTACATGTTTTTATTCAAACTACTAATGAAACCAATGGGAAACTGTATTGGTTTGTCCATTATTCTAGTCTTTTAGTAATAATGTTTCCCACTCCAATTAGATTCATATATGTTTAGATATTTATGTTTGTATACTTATTAATGTTCATATTATTATTAATGTTTTTTTAGTACCTAAACGATTTCGTAAACTTTAATTACCTATATTATGTTTATAATATGTAATATATGTTACCTAGCAATGATTGTTATAGCCGATAGTGTATTTGGTGAAGATTAAAAAAAATGTTTTATAAAGTAAATTAAGTATGTAAAAACTAAGAGATATAATATAGGCAGCGCTCGAAATGGAATATTTTACGAACCGGAGCGCTTGATAATTTTACGAAAATATTAACATAGTTATCTAATAATTAATATTGCATGTGTATTTTATAAAAATAAGTGTGTTAGATTTTTACATTATATGGAAAATCTATCTCAGACGGTCAAATTAGTGTCCAGGAGACGGAGGACTTTATGAACCGGAACGGCGCTCCGGTGGTGCGCTCCGGTCCATTTCGACCCCTGAATATAGTTAACTATTATACAGTTTTGAAAATTATCGAGCGTTTCGTTTCCTAAATTTGTACATTTCGAGCACTGTGTTGATTGTATTATGAAATACGAAAAATATAAAATGTTTACTCGCCACCCAGATTACAAAAATGTACACATAAAATATTTTAGACTTGGTGATACCAAAACAAATCCCCCGATAGTTGCACAACATAAGCTCTCGTGGTGCAGTCAGCAGTCCGTAAGGCGCTGGTTTTTCATACGGGAGCTCCGGGTTCGATAGCGGATAGGACACAATATATTTTTAAGTGTGATTTTCTCAAAGCCTGGGTGTTTGTGATTGTTTCACTTTATTATTAAATACACTACTGTTAAACTACAGTACCTGTTGGCATTGGGCCTCTGGGCCTGTTGTAGTGTTTAAAAGAAATAATGTATAATAATTATTATATTATTGTTTATTAATTATGATTATAATATTATAAACAAAATTTGCACAAATTTAATCGCACGCTGCCATCTATCAATTATTTCTTAAAGTATGAAACGGTAAAAGTGGGTGAAAATAACATGGCCAAACCGGAATTATCAATAATCAATAATATTTTATAATCACCACACAAAAGAGCATTTTTTTAAAATAATAATGAATACAGCAACACCAAAACAATACAAATAATGTATAGGTATATATGTATTTAAATAAAGAAATCTCACATTTGTTTATGGCATAAACTTTTTGTTATGAACGTATAAAGTTCCGAATTATAAATAGGTATTCACAATGCTCACCAATAAGTACATCCGATGCACAAAATAATTAATATTCTTAAGTAAGTACGCTATAGAAACTTGCTAATGTTACATTAATGTAAACTGACTTGTGACTAAATGAAAACAAAGTTGAAAACTTAACCTAAACGTCCTAAATGAACGAAGACGCAGTAACGTTTGAACAGGCAGCGTGTGGAATGCAGTGTTGCCATATTTTGAAAGTGGAATTATAGTACAGAGCCTCCAAAATTATAGTATTTGGAGATAAAATATAGTACGCGTTGTCATCTGTTGAAAATGAAAATTTTCACAATTTTTCATAGTCGGCTCGTTTTTATTAGGAAAAATATTTCGCCGCGGGCCGCAGGTTCCCAAATTTTCATGGTCGGCTTGTTTTTTTAGGAAAAATATTTCGTCGCGGGCCGCAGGTTCCCGATTTTTCATAGTCGGCTTGTTTTTTTTAGGAAAAAATTTTCGTCGCGGGCCGCAGGTTTCCGATTTTTCGTGGTCGGCTTGTTTTTTTTGGGAAAAATATTTCGCCGCGGGCCGCAGATTTCCAAATTTTCGAAGACCACTCGATTGCGAAATGGCAAATGCAGAATTATAGTACTTTTATATAAAATTATAGTACGATTTTCAAAATTATAGTATTTTGGGCGTACTATACCTATTTTATATCGTACATAGTACGCGGACCAAAATTATAGTACAAATACTATAATTATAGTACGGTTGGCAACACTGGTGGAATGTGACTAGGACTAGAGCCGTGCTATCGAAAAAGAATTGATTTTTTTTGACCGATACGTCGATATCCTTTATCAATATCGACTCATTTGATACTCTTCCATAATATATTGAATATTTAAGTGCTAATGGATGGACGCTGCCAATAATTCATGGAAATATTTGCAATATTTTAGTTATTATCTTCAATGAAATGGAAAGTATTTTGTTTTAATACTTTTTTGTTTGTTGTTCGCCAATAATTAATATAACAATAGCGTCAATACTTTATTATCAACCAATACCTAAACTGTTTTAAGCGGGATGCTTCTACCTACCAGAGGCACCCAGCGGAAAAATACGAAGCTTGCAATTTGAGACATTTTTTTGATAATTTACAATTTCAACTGTATTAATTGAGATAAATATTATGTATCTGAAAACATTCAAAAGAAGATAAACATAAAGACATAAAGAGTCAAAGATAAACTTACAATTATTGTAAAAAAATGTGAATTTGTTACATATTAATATATACGTACCTACACAGTTATGTTATTATTACATTATATTTTATGGTCATATTTATTATTAAAATTTAGTTTATTAAGTTTTCAATTTTTCCTCGTACAGATTTTTGACTAAGTAATTCATTGATTTAATATTTTTTATATTTATTTTAAAATACTTAAATCGATTTTTATAAAAATATAAATAATGTGTATAACTTGAAATTCGTAACGTATACGTAAATATGTAACAAATTCACATTTTTTTTACAATTGAAAGTTTATCTTTGATTTAAGATAAATAATATTTTTTTAATGTTTTCACATAATATGTACTTACATATTTATTAATTAATACAGGTGAAATTATAAATTATCAAAAAAATATCTCAAATTGCAAGCTTCGTATTTTTCCGCTAGGTTCTCTGTTGGCATATGATCATCGTTTATTATACACATTTATATATACATAAATATTATAATCGTTTTATTAGTGCAACTAATGCGGCTTGATAAAATATGATACTATCATTAACATAAGTATTTTCTTGTTTACATGTTAACATTGAGCTGTCACTAGCTGTCATGGACTCAACTAAAGTATAATTAAAATTCCTACGCGATCATAATAATGCAGGTACCTACGTCGCATATTTCCGTTGCACTTTCGGACACCGTTAGGCCCGTTTCAGACGAGACACCGGTGACGCACTCGATATAGTATAGGAGGCCTTTGTATTTGAATAAAGGGGTCATTGTATTATGTTTATGAACGCCCCAGAGCTAATGAGTCAACACGTGTCCGGTATATTTAAGCTCGATTTGATATAAATAAAAAGGATTTCAAGTTATACACATTTATATTTTTAATAAAAATCGATGTTTTTTAAAATAGATTGATATAAAATATTAAAACTATGAATTAGTCAAAAATTCAAACGGCGAAAATTTGAAAACCTAATAAACTAAATTTTAATAATAAATATGGCCATAAAATATAATGTAATAATAATATGGGACCCTGCAACGAATTCACATTTTTTTACAATAATTGTTAGTTAATCTTTGAATTAAAAAATATATATTTTTAATGTTTTCAGATACATATTTATTAATTAATTAATACAGTTGAAATTGTAAATTATCAAAAAACAAATTGATATCTGAATCAAATTGCAATCTTCGTCTTTTTCCGCTACGTTCTCTGTTGGCCATATATGATCACCCTTAAGGGTGGACGTGCGCCGCGTAGGTCAAAATGGAGATTTTATACTCTTTTCAAAGCATGATCCTGGACATTCCTTAAACGTTGTAGATAATCTATTTATATAATTCTGAAGCCTTATTATCCTATATATTTATTTTAAACATTTGATGACTGCATAAAGTATTTTTATTACATAAAATAGTAATCTTTTAAACCTCTCGCTCTAATGTCTTAGAATATAGTCATATTTCGGTACATCCATGTGCAATGGTGTTAATATTTTTTAGATTTATTAATTTTTAAACGCATTTACAAAACCATTAATAAAATTAATGTTAACATTATATAGTGACATATTTACGATAAAAATATATATTTTATAGTCTTTGTGATCCCAAATTTGACAAGAATTAGGCATTTTATTATTCAAAAAATGGGCAAGATTTACACATTGAAGATAATTCTAAAGATACTAATTATAAGCTATGTCTTTGACTATTTGACCAACATCCATGAAATATGCAATTTCTTCATAATAATATCATTCTGCCAGAATTAAATTTAAAATGTCAAATGATTTTTTTTATAAATATTTTGCATTTATTATAATATGTAATTCTTTTTGTTACCAATTATAACTTTTATTGTGATTTTTGTCAGAATTTTATTTGCTTCGGCTAATGACAAAGGTCAAACCAATAATTATTTTTGATCTGACACATGGCCACCGTTTTTTCTTACATTGTAGGTTACAATGTTAAATAAATGATTTTTCATATTCCCAACAGGCGACTGTTATTAAAAGGCTGTACCTCAGTTGAGACACGGTCTAAAAAGATCGTAGCTAGGCGATGCGCGGATTGCGGGTCGCGGGTGCAAATGACGCATGCCAAACGAAATATAATTTATCATATAAATTCAACATACATCCATTTTATGTTCGGTTTATTGTTCTATTACTAGGACTGGCTTTGCCACAAACTCTCGAGTAAGACGTACATCGTGTAGCTCCCGGGTCTTTTGTGCTTTAAAAATCGAAAAGTCATCCGATTTTGAAAAAAAAAAGGTTTCTCTGTTTTGGCTCATGAATGTCAACCTGGTGATACAAAACTTTTCCGAGAGATTCCTCCGGAAAGCCGTAAAGCCGGAAAATCTTTTTGAATGTTAGTTTTTTGATAAAGTGTCGCGAGAAAGTGTTTCAGAAAAGTCGGTTTTTGCTCCCAGGCGTCGACGGGAGCCCCCTTGCATTCGAAGTCGTCGGAAAGTTTTGGGAAAATCTCAAGGTTCTTCGTGAATCGAGTGAAAAACCATTTTTTTTTGTCTTTTTTGTGCTATTTGTGACATTGTGAAGGCCCCCTTTGGGCTATAGTGATAAATTGTTTGTGGGATACAGGCGTATGTGCCCTCAACGTTTTGGTGTTTGTCCGAAGAAATTCGGTTCAGACCAACCGATTCTAGCTCCAAAAAACCATAATTTGTATTGTACCATTCCCCGAACACGTGCAAATTATTCATGTTTTGATTTGAACGATTTCCAGAACTTTCTCGAATGATCTGGAAGAATCAAATTTCGAAATCCGCATAGCAATTACACTTAACTGCAAATCCTTCTAGAAGTTTCTCGAAACTACTGGAGCAAATCGAAAACTTCGAGGGACTTTTTTATTAATAATATTACTTGCATATATATTTTAAGTTTAAATTTAATTTAGATTATTTTATTGAATTGAATATTATCATTTACCTAGTTTCTTTAATAAAGAATATATATTTTATATATATTTTTTAGAAATATTTTTTAATTTTTTTTTATAATTCTAAAAAAGGATTTTTTAAATGGTTTTTTAATATTTTTTTTTAATTAACATTTTTTTTTTTTTCTTTAAATATTTTTTTCAATAATTTGAAAAAATATATAATTTTTTTTTTTTTAATTTAAAATTTTTTTTTTTTTTTTTTACTTTTTCTTTTACTTTAGTCATTTACTTATGCCACTAATCTTATATATATATATTATATAATAAGCTTCTCCACAGCAACTCCACAAGAAAAGCAACGGCATGGGAAAACCTGCAGTCGATCCGCCCCCGGGAGGGGATAAGCCAATAGTTCCCGAGGACTGGTACAATACGCAATCCGACCCCTCCTCCGAGGACTCTGACACAGATGCAGTGCTTGACACCACCAAATCCGAAAAGGAAACGGTGAGAACTAGGGCGGAGGCTGCCACAAAGGCGAAAATCCTTGCTCGAAAGGCTGCGGATCTGAAAGCGGAAAAAATCCTAGCGGAAGCTGCCGTGAAAGCCAAAGCATCCGAACGCCAAGCGGCCACAGAAAGAAAAGAGAAGGAAGAGGCGGCAGCCACCAAGGCCAACAAGAAGGTCAAAAAGGTCAGGAAGGAAAGACGTTCCCTGGCTGAGGAAATACCACAGGACTCCGAGGAAACCCCGAAGCCAAACGCCAAGAATCCAAAGAGCGTTGCCCCTCCCGGGGATAGGATAGCCGACTCGGATGTTACGGACTCACAAAACGGGGCTACTAAGGTTGCTCAAGCAATCCAAAGAGTGAAAGAATTACTCACCGGCGACGGAAATATCCCCGCATCGACAATTAAGGCGATAACAATGGAACTGGAGGCAGTCGTTGCGGAGACTTGGTCTCTCGAAATCAAGCTTGAATCCAGCAAAGCCATACTGGAAGATCGTGCCTCCTACATAAACGCGGTTGCCGCTGCCACTGGTGACGCAGTCAGTGAAGGAACCAAGTATTCTTGGAGCGACGTCACTCGAAAAGGCGCCAAGCCGGTCAGACAGACTTCTCCGGAATGGCCAATTGTGCCACCAACAACCGCCGCAAGGCCCGGCGTGTTCTTTTTTCCTACACAAGAAGGAATGGAGTCTCCGGCCACTAAAGAAGTCGTCAAGAAAGCCATCGTGCCCGCGGAACTAAAAGTCCAAATAACGGGCTTGAGAATGGTACGTGGAGGTGGGGTAATCATTCACCCCAGAACCGAGGAAGAGGCCAAACGACTGGCCGCCGCTCCTGGTCTAAAGGAGGCCGGTCTCCGGGCTGAAATCGCAGGAAAAAGGCTCCCGCGGATAATTGTATTCAACGTGCCGGTCAAGACGACGGAGGACGACCTTAAGGAAGCCATTAAGGCCAACACTCAAGAGGTCACGGGTCTCCCCTCGGAGGCATACCGCCATGTTAAACTGAGCCACAGGGCAGGCCCCAGAATCGGAAAATGTCACATGGTGATATCAGTCCCGGCAAAGGTGAGGGAAGCGCTCATCAATGACGGGCGCATATATATGGGATGGGAATCCTTCCCAACCAAAGACTTTTGTGGCGTCGTCAAGTGCACAAGGTGTCACTTATACGGCCACATGGCAAAGAATTGTTCGGCGAGAAGCGCCACATGCGGCCATTGCACCGAGGAAGGACACGATAGGGCTGAATGCCCTAATATTAAGGCCCCCGGAAAGTGCCCGGCCTGCGCCAGGCACAAGAAGCCGCATCAACATGCAGCGATCGACCCTGATTGCCCAGCGCGCAAGTACGCAATGGCACAGGAGCGGAACCGAACGGATTATTCGATTCAATGATTCGGTTCGGTCAGTTAAATGCGGGCAAAGGGAAGGCTATAACGGCGGAGCTGATCAAGACGGTTCGGGAAATGGACATCGATTTGGTCCTGGTGCAGGAGCCTTACTCCTACGGCCCCAACCTGGGTTTCAGTGGGGGTCGGGTAATGCACCACGGCCTGGGGTCCATGGCCTGCATCTTCGTTGCGAATCCTACCCTAGTGGTGCTACACCTTGCCCACTTGTCGAGCGAACTCTTTGCCGTAGCGGAGGTCTCCGACCGATCGGGGAACTCCATTGTGGTGGTCTCTTCTTACTTTAAATTCAGCGTAAACATCCTGAAATGCGTCGAGCAGCTCGATAAAATTCTGGTTGCATGCCGCGGCAAACAGATTATAGTGGGAGCGGACGTCAACGTTCAATCATGGCTGTGGGCCCCCCGGGGGCCGCGGTCTGGCCGGGACAATCCGGCGCCCCTCGAGGAACTCGTGGCAACTCACGACCTGACGGTGCTGAATAACTCTAATGGTCCAGCCACATTCTCTACCAACAATGGGGAATCTCACATTGATGTCACTTTGATATCCAATGGTTCTGCCGGACGCGTCGTGAACTGGACTGTCCATTTGGAAGCGTCAGCAAGCGACCACCGTCTGATCACGTTCGCCTACAGGACCGAGAGGGGCCACGCGTCTCTCGCTCCACTTGTGAGCGAGTCACTGCCGAGGCGTTTCAGGACCAAGGGAACCGACTGGGTACGTTTTGACCGCGAGTTTGCTGAGGGTCTGGACAGGATGGCCTCGCGCCCTCCGCCAAAGGACATGCACGCTGCGGCTGAGGACCTCACGAATCTCATTATTGAAAAAGCGGCGGGCACTATCGGAAGGACGACCCCGAGACCGCCGAACCTCGCACCCTGGTGGAAGCCGAGACTGACAAGACTGAGAGACACGATGAGGAGGGCCAGAAGGGCCTTACAAGCAGCGCGAAGATCGCTGGAGGGGCCGCTGCACGCGGACCATCCGCTTGCGGTCACCTACAGGACCACTAGACTCAAGTTCAAAAAGGCAATCAGTAAGGCTAAGAAGGTGCACTGGAGAGAGTTCGTCACTGAAATGGGTGGCAATGATCCGTGGGGCCCCCCCTTCCGCGTGATGAAGCTTGGCCTACGGCCCGGAAAAGTCATGTCGGCGGTACGGCGCCCCGACGGATCGTTCACCAATAGCTCTGAAGAGTCCGCCACAGTCCTGTTGGATGCTCTTATCCCGCAGGACAACGAGTCGCTCGACATTGACAACGACCGATTTCAGCAGCTTCGCGTCTATGCGCTGCTCCCCTTAAACACTCCGCGATCCGCAGCCACTACCATGTCCGAGCTAGGGATCCTGTTTGCCAGCCTCCCGATTGGCAAAGCCCCGGGGCTTGACTGCATAGATAACGCGCTAGCGAGAAGGGCGTGGTCTCTTGCCTCACACGAGATCACGCAACTCTACAAAGAATGCATGAGTAGTGGCATATTCCCCGACTGCTGGAAAAAGGGTCATCTCACGGTGATCCCCAAAGCCGGCAGTCGCCCTCCTTGTGACCCGAAAGCGTATAGACCGATTACGCTCCTTCCCGTCTTCGGGAAGATATTGGAAAGATTGATAAACAGCAGGATTGAGTCCCACCTGTCGGAAAACTGTCCAATCTCGCAAAGACAATTTGGGTTTAGACCCGGAAAGTCCACCGAGGATGCGATTCGCTTTGTGATCGATTCTGTGGAGAGCTCTGGCAAGGACCTCGTTGCCGGGATTTTTCTCGACATAGCGGGCGCGTTTGATACTGCGTGGTGGCCCTTGGTTCTGGCAAAGCTTAGGCTGAAACAGATCCCCGGGGACCTCTTTGCCTTAGTTCAAAGCTACTTCAGCAATAGGGAGATAACCTACGACTCCGGCCCCAGCCTGATTCATAGGAGGACCACCATGGGGTGTCCTCAGGGCTCCGTCCTGGGACCCCTTCTGTGGAACATTCTGTTTGACGACGTTCTGTCCCTGCCACTGCCTCCGGGCTGCACGCTCGTTGCGTACGCCGACGACTTGCTCCTGCTTGTTGGGGCGACCAGCCGACCGGCACTTGAGCGTGCAGCCACGGACGCCTTGGGCAGAATCCTTAATTGGGGGTTGCTGAACAAGCTGACCTTTGCCCCGAGCAAAACGGAAGCTGTCCTCCTCAGGGGTAGTTCTCGGGTCAACATAACTCGACGGCCGCCCACGGTTCGTTTTGGCCAGACCTCAGTGCGTTTCTCCGAAAGGGTTACGTATCTGGGAGTAATTCTTGATGACAAGCTGTCTTTCGTTCACCACGCCAAGACGGCCGTCTCTAAGGCCAATTCGGCCTATCAGAGAATGGCCCGAATGGCGGGCAGCAATTGGGGACTTAAGCCTAGAGCCCTTAAGGTTGCATACGGCGCAATTTTCATGGGAATTGCCGGTTACGCCTCCAGCATTTGGCATTCTCGAGTAAACTCCTTAACTCTCGTGAGACGCGCACTATTAAGCGGGCAGCGACTTGCGCTGATCTCGCTTACCAAAGCCTACCGCACAACTTCTACTGACGCGCTTGCCGTACTCGCGGGGGTGCTACCCCTCGATCTGCACGTCCAAGTCAGAGGATCGATCACCCTCCTCTTGAGGGGGATCAGCACAATACTCGCCGGTGTCCATCTGACACCACCGCAGAGATCCGAGGACGTTCCTTACAGGAAGACTGTAAGTGACATTGTGTACAAGACCGCATTTGCGGCATGGCAGGCGAGGTGGACCGCCTCCCCCAAGGGGCGGCACACTTACCGTTTTTTTCCAGACGTATTCTGCAGGCACCAAACTAGAAGACTCCAACCTTCGCACTGGATTAGCCAGTTCCTCACCGGCCATGGCAACTTCGCCGCCAGACTCCACGAGTTTGGCTTGATAGTAGATGGGCCGGGTTGTACCTGCGGGCATGACCACCAAGATGTTGAACACATCCTCTGGGATTGCCCGCTTATGGAATTCGAACGAGCGGAGCTGTTTGCCAGGGTCCGTCCTCACACGGGCCCAATTGGTCATGGAGATCTGGTAGCAACCGAGGCCAACTTTGCGGCATTTGAGAAATTTGCAGCGTCGTATGGGGAGCGGGATAGTCCCGACTCTTCTGTAGACTCATCCATTTCAATTCGTGACACTCAGTATGCGGGTACACAAAGCGCTTAACGTCAGCGGACAGCAGAGCCAGTCCAAAAACAAACATTTTCTTTCTTAACTTTCTTCTTTCAGCACTACGGTGCATGGTTGCAGCATCAGTCCCGTGCGGCTCCGTCTCGGGACGGAATGAGCACTTAAAATCACTTCTTTCAGACACGTTTAAAGCGTCATAGAAAGCGGCCGTGCATATCCACGGTTGTGCATATATGACGGGTGGTGGTGGGCACTTTAACGTATGTTCTATTACTAAGTGCTCGTCCGTAGTCATTTGGCGGGCGCGGCGCGGCGGCGTCTTGCGAAGCTCAAACGTATAACCGTGTGTATTATGCCCCAAAAAACACACTGTCTACGAACATTTTACACACGGTTATACGTTTGAGTTTCGCAAGACGCCGCCGCGCCGCCCCCGCGCGACCACTACGTTCTTGCACTAACAGTTGCGACTGAACTGTCGAGCCGTGCGGACGTGTTTTTGCATCGCTATTATTTCGCTTTCGTTATCTTCAATTTTGACCCTGCTATTCACAAGTTTTTGATCCCGTTTCTATACTAATACCTTCGCCTGCCCTTGGAATACGATTTGTGAAACTTTTGTGTGTTTTCCCCTTGGACTTTCCCGGGAATTGTGACTTTTAATTCGTTTAGTAATAGTTACGTAATTATTGTAACAATAATATTTATTGTGCGATAAATTGTGGTTGAGTGAGTGACGTGTGACGAGTGTTACCTAGCGCCATGGTCAACCACAAAGGGGACCACATGCAAGTGGAAGGAATGTCCACTAGGAAGCGGAAGTCGGACGTGGCTGAGGGTATTGGTGACCCAAAGCAGGACCCCAAGGTCAAGGATAAAAGGCCTGAGAAAGAAAAAGAGAAAGACAAGCAGAGCGCTTCCACCACTTCAAAGGGCAAGGGCGTTAAGTCAAGGGCTGGTTCAACCTCAGCATCTTGCGAGGAGATCAGTCCCGTGGCTTTGAGTATTCTCTCTGAGTCTCAGGAGAGTGCGTCCAGGGCGACGATTGCCATCAAAAGGGCGCTTGCCACCCTCGAGAAGGACAGTCGTATTGCCAAAGCAACCGTGAACGCAGTTGCCGAGGAGCTTGAGATGGCAATCACTGAAACGTGGGCCATGGCGATAGAGCTGGAGGCACACAAGGCAATTGTGAAGGATCGTGCCTCCTTAACGAGAGCCATCATCCAGGCTCCTTCTAATGCTCCTCCCAGGGCTCTTTGGAGTGACGTAACCCGTAGAGAGGCTCAACCAACTAGAGTCTCCGAATGGCCACCAGTTCCTCCGAAAACTGTCGCCAGGCCGGGGGTGATGTTTTATCCGACTAAGGAGGGCCAACATCGACTGCCACAAAGGAAGCGGTCATGAAAACTATTGTGCCTGAAACTTTGGGAGTGCACATCACCGGGGTACGCAAGATCCGGGGAGGCGGGATCATCGTGCATCCCAAAAGTGACGACGAGGCTAAGCGGCTCATGGCTGCCCCTGGGCTGACTGAGGCCGGCTTAAAGGCCCAAGTCGCGGGGAGAAAGCTTCCCCGCGTCATAATTTTTAATGTACCCATTGAGACGACAGAAGAGCAGCTCAAGGAGGCAATCATAAACAATACCCAGGAGGCGTCTGGCCTTGCATCTGAGGGTTACGCTGGAACTAAACTGAGCCACAAGGCGGGACCGAAGACCGAACGTTGTCATATAATAATGTCGATCCCTGGAAAGGCTCGAGAGGCGCTGCTTAATGATGGCAGACTTTTCATGGGGTGGAATTCGTTCCCTGTGCGTGACTTTTGCGGAGTTGTCAAGTGTGCAAAGTGCCACTTATACGGACACATGGCTAAGGGTTGCAACGCTAAGGTTACAACGTGCGGCCACTGCACTAAAGAAGGGCATGACAGAGCAGACTGCCCCACCGCTGACGAACCGGGCAAGTGCCCTGCGTGCACGCACTACAAGAAGCCGAACGGCCACTTGGCCACCGATCCCGACTGTCCCGCGCGCCTACACGCTATTGAGGAGGAAAGAAGCCGCACTGATTACTGTCCGCAATGATCTCCTTCGCTCAGATAAACGTGGGCAGAGGTCGAGCCACATCTGCCGAGCTGTTTGAGGTTGCTCGGGATCAGAATACGGACATAATTATGATACAAGAGCCATACGCCTTTGGTCCCAATCGGGGCCTAAGCGGTGGCCGTATCATACAAGCTACCCCGAAATCTCTAGCTTGCATATTTGTAATTGACACCGCACTGACTGTGTTGCATCTCTCGCATCTATCCAATGAGCTCTTCGCGGTGGCGGAGATTGCTAATAACAGGGGGTTCTCCATTGTAGTTATATCTGCGTATTTTCAGTGCAGTTCTTCTACCCTGTATTGCACAAAACAACTGGAGAAAATCTTATATGCTTGCAGAGGCAAGCAGATAATTGTTGGGGCGGACGTTAACGTCCAGTCCTTGCTCTGGGCCCCCTCTGGGCCCAGACGTAACAAGGACAAACCTGAGCCACTCGAGGAGCTCTTGGCCGCCTTTGATTTGACGGTGCTAAATGACCCTAACGGGCCGGCCACTTTCTCCACATATTGATGTCACTCTGACATCCAGTGGCGTTGCCAGACGCGCCGTGGACTGGCAGGTCCACACGGACGCGGTGGCTAGCGATCACCGTCTGATCACATTTTCGTTCAGAGTTGCGGGAGATGCGGCCCCATTGAGCCAAACCGAGAGCCTACTACTTCCCAGGCGCTTTCGGACGAGCGGTGTCAATTGGGATGCTTTTGACGTCAAAATTGGTGGACTGGCCTCTGCCATGTCGGCTGACGATCTCCACCAAAGAGCCAATGACTTGACTGCGTTCATTACTCAAACTACGGAGTCCACGCTGGGTAGAACCTCTCTGAGGCAACCCAACCTTGCGCCATGGTGGATACCAAAATTGACGTCTTTGAGAAGGACCATGAGACTTGCCCAAAGAAAATTGCAAAGAGCTAGAAGATCTCAGAATGACTTACCCAGAAATGACGAACCTACGGAGATTGCCTATAAATCCGCAAGGGCAAAATTCAAAAAAGAGTTAAATAAAGCCAAGAAAAAGCACTGGCGGGATTTTGTCTCTGAAATGGGGGGCTATGATCCGTGGGGACCGCCTTTCCGCGTGATAAAGCTGGGCTCAAGGCCTGGTAAAGTCATGGCGGCTATGCGGCGCCCTGATGGCACCTTTGCGATGGACAGCGCAGAGTCTGCATCCATATTGCTGGAAGCTCTAATTCCACAGGACATACCTACGGCACATGAAGATGACAGAACCTGTCAACTAAGACTATCTGCAATCTTGCCGTTGGAAACTCACCATTCTCCTGAGCTTACCCAGTCGGAGGTGGGATTAATTTTTGATGGCCTCAGGGCGGGCAAAGCCCCCGGACCTGATGGGATCAGCAATGTGATTGCCAGAAGGGCGTGGCTTCGAGCACCTCATGAGATAGTCGGGCTGTATGCTGACTGCATGAGCAGGGGCATCTTCCCGGACTGTTGGAAGAAGGGTCTCCTTAGGATTATACCTAAGATGAGCACACGACCACCGCATGACCCAAAAGCGTACCGTCCAATCACTCTTCTGCCAGTGCTGGGTAAGATATTGGAGCGGTTAATCAGCAGAAGACTGGAGGACCACCTTGAGAGAATCTACCCTATCTCGGAGAGGCAATTTGGCTTTAGACCCGGCAAGTCTACTGAGGACGCTATCAGATTTGCACAGAAATTTGTTGAGGACTCAGAAGGAGTTATTGTGGCAGGCTTCTTTTTGGACATAGCCGGTGCCTTCGACACCGCATGGTGGCCATTAATTCTATCTAAGCTTCGGCTCCGACAGATCCCGGGGGACCTCTTTGCCCTAGTGCAAAACTATTTTAATAAAAGGGAAGTTATATACGACTCTAGCACTGAATTGATTTACAGGGAGACCACCATGGGGTGTCCGCAGGGTTCCGTGCTTGGCCCCTTGCTATGGAATATACTTTTTGACGATGTTTTGACGTTACCTCTGCCACCGGGCTGCGCGCTCGTCGCGTACGCTGATGACCTTCTTTTACTAGTTGGCTCGTCGAGCCGTCCGACACTCGAGCGCGTAGCTAAGGACGCATTATCGAGAATCCTTAACTGGGGTAAGCTTAATAAGCTTGCATTTACACCTGGCAAAACGGAAGCTACCCTCCTAAAGGGCAGCTCAAGGATAAACATAAATAAGCGATCACCCGCAGTGCGCTTCGGCGACTCTGCTATAAGGTTTTCTCGAGAGGTGACCTACTTGGGGGTCGTTCTGGACGAGAAGCAGACCTTTTTGAAGCATGCTAAAGTAATTGTGGCTAAGGCCAACTTAGCCTATCAGAAGGTTGCTCGCCTGGCGGGCAACAATTGGAGCCTAAAGCCTCGGGCCCTGAGAATCGCCTACGAGGCTATACTCATGGGCATCGCTGGCTATGCCTCCAGCGTGTGGCACACCAAAGCCTCGCTGACAATTGTGAAGAGGGCTCTGCTTAGCGGACAGAGGGCTGCTCTGATTGGCCTTACTAAGGCCTATAGGACCACATCTTCGGATGCCCTGGCGGTCCTTGCGGGGGTCTTTCCCCTCGACTTGCACGTTCAAATTAGAGGCTCGATCACTCTCCTTATGAGGAGGATCAATACAACTCTCGCCGGTGTCCCTCTGACACCGCCATCGAGAGTGGAGGGCGTGAGCTACAGAAAAACTGTATCTGAGCTGGTCTACAAGACCGCATATGCGGCATGGCAGGCGAGATGGGTGGCCTCCTCTAAGGGCCGCCAGACTTTTCTATACTTTCCAGATGTCTCGGTGAGACACATGACGAGGAGACTGGTGCCTACCCACTGGACTAGTCAATTCATGACTGGCCATGGAAACTTTGCGGCCAAACTGCAGGGGTTTGGTTTGGCAGGACATGGGTCGGGTTGCTCATGTGGACACGACCAGCAGGACGCAGAGCACGTCCTGTAGGACTGTCCACTTATGGCCCCCGAACGAGCGGAGTTGTTTGCCCGGGTCCGACCCCATTCGGGCCCAATAGGACACGCGGACATGGTAGCAACCGAGGCCAATTTTGCGGCCTTTACTAAATTCGCCAGAGCGTACGGGGGGCGGGACACTCTCGACTCCCCTTGCGACTCTTCAAACTAAAGTCACTCTGATAGTTGCCATATAAATTAACATCATGCATTCTCACTTCGGTGCAAGGTTGCATCACCAGTCCCGTGCGGCTCTGCTCGGGACAAAATGAGGGCTTAAATTCTTTGATCTGGCACACGTAAGGGTTATGTTAGCCGGCCGCGTATGACGTGGCTGCATATACATAACGGGAGCGGAGGTGGGAATTTTACACACCATGTTCTATTACTAACAATAATATATTCATTGACATGTTTTCTTTTTAAAGTACCTAAATAAGTAACGTTTTTAGTCATCTTTACACGATTTTAGAATTAATACGCTCGTCGCCATGACGAAACAAAGTGACGTGTTTCCAGCTCGACGTTCTCTCTCAGAATGCGAGCGAGTCCAAAATTTCGTCGCGCCTATAGTTGAAAATTATTTGCCGTTTCACTAATGTACCTATCACTTTAAACCTAACTGCGATATAGTTTTTAATTGATGACATTGGGTATATTAACAGTTGAATTACCTGTATATAACAAAAATGCTTCCTGAAAATTGTCTAATACATAATAATAAATACCTATAGTGTAGATAAAATTCAATTAAACCCTGCCTAAAGCAAACCATAATAGATATTAGATATAAAATATCTAAAATTATGCCAATATTATATTATTATGGTTTGGTTTGGATTTAATCGAATTTTAAAAACCATCGACAATTTGTATTCTTAGTTCAATGAAATTGTATAAAAGTATACCTAACGAAATGTAGTGTGCTCCATTTAAGTCGAATCTCCACAGCCTACTTCTACCCTTCGCCATTGCTATTTTTGTAAAGATATGCACAATTTATTGTGCGAAGTTGTTTAAAAAAAACTTCAAACTAAGAAGACAGAACCTACATACTTTATTTGAAAGTAAAACTGTACAATTGCGAGAATAGAGCCGACAGGATACAGCGAGCACATCAATTTTTCTAGCAGCACAACTCAAAATACAATATGATCTAATACCACAGAGCACACTAAATGTAGTGGGGCAGAATGGGCGCAGGTCACTCAGTTTACTTTCCTAGAAACGTGGTCAAGAGGTGATGATCCTTACGCCACCACTAGCGTACCGTTTTTATCAGTCCTATTGAGATCTGTCATTGTCAGTTTTTAAATATAAATGTAATAAAAAATATGCCATCGATCTATTTTCTGAGATTACAGAAGGCTAACATTTCACTAATCCGCTACTATTTAGATCGGTGTAAGCTGAGGAATTCCTCGTCAACCATTGCAAATTCTACATCTCTTCATGGCATCTCCTGTAGGCTTTCTTTCTAAGGTATGCACATACCATTTCTTCACGCTCACAAGATGTAGGCAGAAGCTTATTTTCATAAATTCTTAGGATTCTATCGCTGACAGTGTTTGCATTGCATCACTCGGCCACCCTCCTGCTGACAATGTGGTGTATTTATAAGACTAATAATTAAACCATCTGTAAGTAACTTCACATTACAAATTAATCCACATACACTATTTATGACATATAATGTTTGAGGCTTTCACGGTTGTTTTTATCGTAGTAGATTTTTGGGTTTCCACCGTGTGTCCTTCTTCCTCCTTTACTCGACGTTTCGGGTTCGTTGCAGAGGCCATTATCAAGAGATGATATGTTTCATGATGAAAATGTAGTGTGGGTATGTGAATGTAAACGTTGCTCTAAGAATGTCAAAAGGAATCCGATTAGCTAAGAGCAAACGTTGCTCAGAGTAATCTGTCAATCGTTACGACCAGGGATACCGGCTCGAATATTGGATTTTGCTGATAGTGCCGGAAGCCATGACGTTTTTAACCGTAATCCATCAACCCTATTAATATTTTCAGAGTTTCTATGGATTTCAATGGCCTCCTTTACCAATCGTGCGAAATATCCTTTATTCAGACCCAATACCTTGGTTTCAAAGCCAAATTTGTGTCCTGTATCCATCGAGTGAGGAGGAAGGACACACGGTGGAAACCCAAAAATCTACTACGACTATCTATGACATTTATTTGCCTGCGAGGCATGGAAATAACGTCTTGCATTAAAGTTGGAAACGTTTTTTCATACAGTAAATAATCTTTATTTAGATTAACTATCACCTAAAATTGCACAAATATAGCACTTTCTTTCGGTGAGGTCAGTGACAGTTTTGTAATGGTTATCAATTTAACCCTGATCTTGAACCTCCCAGTTTGGAAATCGCTGGTGTAAACTGTCAAAACTGTCTATCTCGCTCTTAAAGTTGAAACAGCCAAGAGATATACTGTTAAAACACTTAGCACATTTTAACTAATTGTAATGATTAACCGCCTCAATACATAAATATGATAAACTACCCTCGACAGCAGCATTGTGTATAGAATAGATGTGCCGGATGTGAAAGGAATCTAGTGATAAATCTAAAACCAAGAAAGTCATCTTCTTTTTTTTTCGATATGATGGCCCTATACATAACTGAGATCATTGTCATGTTTTTTTTATTTTTATTAGTGTTGTCAAATGTGTTCGATTACTATCTGAATTGAACATTAATGAAAAGAAACTATGATTTTTTACTTTTCAATTTGAATTATTTTTGCAACCCATGTTCCCCTTTGAAATCTTCACGCAATATTCACACTCACTAACGTAGGTACAAGACAAGTAACACAGACAATATTTTCTTATTCACATATTTAATAAAATTCCAACATTCTTAAGTTAATTCTTAATACTTTTGAAAATAAAAATATATAAGTACTGTAAAAAAAATATAGTGATTACGATTATTGTAGTAGAACGGAAAACTGCGTCGTATCGAATTTTTCTTCAATCAACTCTCGACGGTAACTGTATATGACGTAAATGGTGAAGGCAGCATAAACTGAAACATTTTTTAAAAATAAATAATAAATCACAAAGCTCAGTAATAATTAGAATGACTTTCCCTATGGAAACCTATGGCACGCGTGCCACTTGTGACACTCGCAGACATTCTGCTTGCACGCGATTAAATTGCACCTACATATTATATTAAATCATTATTATCATGTATATCCATGTTTTAGGAAGATAATCATTTTTATCTTCATCACACTTGGAATTAGGGAATCCAATCCCGGGATCCCGGACAATTTTCGATACCTATAAATCCCGGGATTAGTAAACATAATCCCAAAACTTTCGGGATTGATTTTTCATCAATCACAATCAATTAGTATGTGAGGTAGGGTGGTATTAGGGGGATCGCCGGATGCTCACGGATAATACATTTTTGCTGCCATACGCAACTGTAACACTATAAGAAATAATTTCAAGATTAAAATAACTTTTTATATACAACGTTTTTAAATTTTCTGTTGAATTATTATGCTCAAACTTGAAGTAAATAAAAAAACAAACAAACGAACAAATATAGAATACTGAAATGTCATTTTGACATTTCATTTTGATTTCCATAGTAACGCACGTATATATTAATAATTTAGTTGCTAGGACCACCCCCTTGGCAACCAATAATAGTCTTTTACTGTTTACGGATTTTTCTGAAATAACTTTCCATCTTTCCACTTTTCAGTTAATTCTGTTTTGCATGGAAGAAATCCGTAAAAAGTAAAACACTATAATTGGTTGCTAGGGGTCTGGGGTCCTAGCAACTGAATTATTAATATATACGTATGTTACTACGGAAATCAATATGAAATGTCAAAATGACATTTCAGTATTTTATATTTATCCAGTATTTCTATCAAGTAAATTTTTTTTGATCGTTTAAGCTAGTCAAGTCAAGTTTATATGATTCAACAGAAAATTTAAAAACGTTGCATATAAAAAGTTATTTTTATCTTGTAATTTATGACCTATTATAGGTATTTTTTTTCTCTTCTAATGCGTGCCATGCAAAATCATCTAGCGTACCACTGGTGGCACGCGTGACATAGGTTCGCCACCACTGGTATATAACATTATTTTTATTATAAACTTTAATATAAGTACTTACCCATGCTCAGTGCGATCAATACAATGATCATACACGCCATGATAATAATTGCAAGGGCTTTGTCGTCCGGTGATAGATTCGATTGTAGCTCCTCTGGTAGATCTTTTGTTGGATCTATTGACAACACACGGACTGCAAAACACACTGTGGCGATAAAGCTCAAAATATCTAGAACGGCTGACATTATCATCCAGGTTTTCAGTATGCTGGTGTTACGCTGAAAATCATTAAATAATTGTATTTAAAAAGCAGTGTTTCCTCAAAATGTTTCAAATTTTGCCATTATACGTTTACGCATTACTATAAGTACGCCAAATTGCACTTATTTAATATTATTTTTTATCATTATGAATATTTAGAGCAGTGTTTCTCAACCATTGGTCCGCGGACCGATGCCGGTCCCCAAATAATCGCAATAAATGCTCGCAAGGCTTTAAATCCAGAGTCAATTTTTACGGTCTATTTAATAAAAAAAAATGTTTAGACTGTTTCTATACGCACCTTATAGATTCCCATTAGTAGTCCTAATGACATAACTATTCCAACAAGACCAGAAATTAAAACTGCCACGTCCTGTATGTTGTAGGCTTCATGGAAATATGGCTTATTTTGTGACAGTTTCAATACCTGGCTGCAGAATGACAATATGAAACACACCTGCAATAAAAAAAGAATCTTCGATAATCGTTGGTCAAAGAAAATTGTAGTCATAATGTGGCGAAGGGTGGAGGTAGGCTGTGAGGATCAGCCACGGGAATTTCCCGACGGGAATTCTCGAGAAATTTTAGAGATTTTCCATCCCGAATCTCGAGAATTGAAATTTTTAACATTTCGGGAAATCCCGGTTCTCGAGAATCTTTTCTCGAGATTTATTATCTATCAAATATTAATTGAAAAAACGATTTTTCTTAATTGAAATAAATTAACAAAGTTTGTCGTTTTCTCGAATGCTAGTGTGCGATCGTGTGATTTTAGTTCAACACAATTAAGCCAACGTCGACTCAAAATGAGTGTAATTTTTCAACATCAGGGAAATTTGTGTCTCAAAAGCGTACGCGATTGTCAGACGCAGCCAATGACAGTCTGTGTTTTTTGAAATTCTATTTTATAAAGTAATTTTTGATTTTCTTTTGTTTTTCTACTTCTATTGGATTGTCTTCTTACTAAAATAAAAAAATCATAATATTTGGAATTTGTCTGTTTTTACCAATGACATTGATTTTAGGATTTTTTACAGGTTTTTTTTTTTAAATTTTCCCGATATCTCGAGAATTCTCGAGAAATCTTTTCTGGAAATCTCGAATCTCGAAAATTCAAACTTTCATCATTTTGGGAAATCCCGAATCTCGAGATTGAGATTTTCTCTGGAAATACCCAACTCTAGCCATACATTATGCATATTAAACTTTGTCAACCGAACGTATTTGTTTTCATTGACCACACTTTAAGGGGGGACATGCTCGTCGAAGGTCAAAATTGAGTTTTTATTGTATTTTCAAACCATGATCCTGGACACTCCTTAAACGTTGTAGATAATCTATTTATATAATATTGAAGCCTTATTATCCTTTATAGTTATTTTAAACATTTGATGACTGCATGAAGTATTTTTGTTACATAAAATAGTATTCTTTTAAACCTCTCGCTCTAATGTTTTAGAATATAGTCATATTTCGGTACAGAACTGTGCAGTGGTGTTAAAATTTTTTACATTTATTAATTTTTAAACGCATTTACAAAACCATTAGTATAATTTATTACGAGATAATTTTTGTAAAATATTCACGATAAAAAATTATTTTGATAATCTGTGATCCCAAATTTGACAAGAATTAGGCATTTTATTATTCAAAAAATCAGCAAGATTAACACATTTGAAGATGATTCTAAAGATATTTATTATAAGCTATGTCTTTGACCTTTTAAGTGTGATAAAAATCTTATGAATAATGATTGATTTATAATAATTATTGACCTAAGAATAAGGTAGTGTTTTTTTGAAATACGCCATTTCTTTTGTCATTCCCTAGTGGTTAAGCTACAACATACGGCCGTAGCCATAAAATGACAAACTATAATTAAAGTAGGGAGTAAAATTATGTTAACGCGCGTGTTTGAACATGTACCTAACCGAATTTTTTTAAATTTTATTTAAACGGTACATGTTCAAACACGCGCGTCAATATCATTTTACTCACTACTTCAATTAAAGTTTGTCAATTTATGGCTACGGCCGTATGTTGTAGCTTAACTACTGGGGAATGACAAAAGAAATGGCGTATTTCAAAAAAACACTACCTTATTCTTAGGTCAATAATTATTATAAAGCAATCATTATTCATAAGATGTTTATCACACTTGAATGGTCAAAGACAAAGCTTATAATAAATATCTTTAGAATCATCTTGAAATGTGTTAATCTTGCCGATTTTTTGAATAATAAAATGCCTAATTCTTGTCAAATTTGGGATCACAGAGATTATCAATATAATTTTTTATCGTGAATATTTTACAAAAATTATCTCGTAATAAATTATGCTAATGGTTTTATAAATACGTTTAAAAATTAATACATGTAAAAAATCTTAACACCACTGCACAGTTATGTACCGAAATATGACTATATTCTAAAACATTAGAGCGAGAGGTTTAAAAGAATAATATTTTATGTAACAAAAATACTTCATGCAGTCATCAAATGTTTAAAATAACTATAAAGGATAATAAGGCTTCAAAATTATATAAATAGATCATCTACAACGTTTAAGGAGTGTCCAGGATCATGGTTTGAATATACAATAAAAACTCAATTTTGACCTTCGACGAGCATGTCCCCCCTTAAAGATGGTGTTGGTTAGTTTTTAAAATTCAATTAAGCCCTGCGAAAACCAACGCATTATAAATGTAGTACATAGTCAAAATTCTCGTATATCTATAAAATATCTAAATTATGCAATTAAATCATACATAATTTTTGATATTTTATAGTTAGAATAATATCTATCTTTATATATTATAGTGTACCCGCGTACTGATGCTCAAGATTTTAATCTGATTCTACGGAAGAGTCGGGATTATCCCGCTCTTCATAAGACGCTGCAAATTTTTCAAATGCCGCAAAATTGGCCTCTGTTGCAATCAGGTCCGCGTGGCCAATTAGGCCCATGTGAGGACGGACCCTGGCAAGCAGCTCCGTTCGTTCGGATTCGTTCGAAACATATTAGGTCAATACTCTGACTCCAAACACTAATTGATAATCAATACTCACGTGTATTTGCCAGACAACATTATAAGCCGACGGATAAGCCGCTTGGCCATCGTATATTTATATTGTATATGGATAGAAATCCATTACTAGTACCAGTGGAATGAAAAATATATTATAGAGAAATTACCATATTTATCCATGCGATGACCAACGATCCTGACCGTAGCTCACAGCCACAACAGCACGTATGTAAACGTGGAAACCCCATTTTGCTGATGATTACAATCTGAAGATTATAATATCTGAAATAGAAGAAAGTTTTGATGAATAAAAATATAAGTAATTTCACAAATTTCGGGAGGAGGAGAAGAATTTTTCTAAGTTGAAAACAATCTCAGGCAACCTACATCAATTTTATTTGTGAAAAAGGATTTTCATTTAGAGTCTAGACCAGGGGTGATGAATCTTTTCCTATCGGAAGGCCGCATTCATTTATCTTAAATCAAGGAAGACCGCATTTAAGAAACATACCTAAAAATGCATGTACAGGCATCCTTCAATTACGCGGTAGATAGGTTCCAAAGGATTTTTTTAAGAAAAAAAAATGTTATTTTTATCAAAAGATTATGTTTTTTTTTGTTTTTTCTCGACCGCGTAAATCGAAGGATGACTTTATAAAGAATCAAAATTGACTCTGATAATATAATTCCAAAGGCAATAATAATATTATTTTAAAAATATGATTAAGTATAAATGAAATTTCTTCCCACTGATCAGACACACTGTGATGTTTAAAACTTTAATAAACACGACGTGTTGGCATCAATTTGATTGGTATTAGAACGTACTAGGCTTGTCGGATGATGTAGGATGACATCGGATGTCCAAGCCATCCAATTATTGTCAAATGTTCACAACAAATACATATATGTATTCGTTGGATAGTGCAAGCAGGATATCTGATGGCAGCCATAAGTTAGAGCATAAAGTTTTCTCTTGAAGAACTCTGTGAAGCTTTCGCGTGCTTATAGAAAAATCTCGATAAACAGTAAACACAATGGCGCATTAAACTATAATCTGGTATTAGTTTAAATGACAATGCATCCGTCTGGTCCAGAAACAAAACTGTCAAAGTAAGAGAATGAAGATGAAGGAAAACATAAAAAAATATTTATTAACGGGTTTACCCTTTAAAATGTATACATACCTACATTATATTAAAATACATATTATTATATTTACACGGTGGACGGTGATACCAAATATCATAATGCCTAAATCCCCCATCAAAATCCTCCAATCGACAGAGTTGAGAATATAATGGTATTATTATTGTAACTGTAAATGAGTCAAGGCTAAACGATGATGCACAGCGAAACAAACAAAAAGAACGTTACCGTTGTCATCTGTTTCTGGGCAAACGAAGGGTCGAGGGTACTGTAGGTACGGTCAGTCGGTTGTTACGTTACCACCCTTGAGCCTTGGACATCGCCTCTAAATACGATTTGCTACCTTTTCTTCGCGCCAAGGCGTGTGTTTACAAAAAAATGTTGTTAATAATAATTAATTGAGTCGCTTAGAATCATAACTCACATATTCCAAAAATGAAGTTTTGAGATAATCGCTAAAAACCAACAGAGCACTATTTTTTGTAATTAGAAGAACAGTATTGAACTCCCTAGAATATTAATGAGTGAGAGAGTCGAATAACTTTTTTTTTTTTTTTTAATATATTATATACCTAATACTCCTAACGTTGCAGACATACAGCATACTATGAGAAATAGAGCTCCCCGATTGGTTAGGAAGGCGTTGGTGACAAAACTCTATTCTTTGAAATATACGACATATTACACCAACAATGAACTTTTTCAACGATTTTCACATGGTTTAAATTTACTTTTAATACTCAACTATTTTTCGGTATATAGATTAATTCATTTAGAATCACTTGGCATATTTAACTAAAAAACGACAAAATTGAAATATGTGAGTTATGATTCTAAGCGACTCAATTGTAGCTTGTCAAGCGAAATATACTTACGTAACTTTATGCCCCTGAGTCAGTGTTTTTAATAAGTGAAAAGTATAGATCAGCACCCTACGTAAACCCATACCTATCAACGGATATAGGAAATATTTAAAATTAATGAAAACTATTTATTAATTTGACATATTTTAATGTCAAGCTTTTAAGACTGGGTTGTGTTTGCTCTTTGGTTGCGGCGTAGAGGCGAAATTTCTTTTTGAAGAAGTGTTTTTAAAAAAAGATAGCTTTTTACGAAATGCCTGGATTGTTTTATCATAACATACCTATAAGAGTTTTACTTAGATGCAAAGAAATATTTAAGAATTTTGATTTAACATGATATCACACAAAAATGCAACATTCATATGGAAATTTACTTTTAATAACTCACATCGCATATTCTGTTCTTCATAAAATTCAACTATCTCTTCTCGCAGAGAAAATTTTTGGCTAACACCTGTTCCTGCGATAGCCAACGCACTTCAGAATGATATGGCATCATTTCAGGTCATGACGTGACGAAACTGCCGATGCCGTGTTGCATTTTCACGAATATAGTTAACAATAGTTATAACTTGTTGCAAAGTATCACTTAAAATAGTAGCTTTAGCACAGAGATGTTGTTGATGTAAGATACAATTAAAAGAAATGAGAGAAATTATCTAACATTTTTTTATAAGTACCTAATAAAATATATAAAGTTATAAGTAGGTACTTATAAAAATAAAAGGAGTTATTTTGTAAAATTTTGATTCAGTCAAAAGGCTGCACTTGAGATCCTAGAAGGCCGTAGGTTAGTCACCCCTGGTCTAGACTCTAGACCAGGGATGGCGAACCTATGGCACGCGAGATGATTTTGGATGGCACGGGAATATTTCATTTTGACAAGAAAAGAAATTACTATTTTATATATTATTATACCTACTTTAATATATACTTACTGTAAGTACTTAGTATTTATATTATATAATATTAAAAAAATAATGACGACATAGCCATGCGTATTTTCTTCGGTTTTTCATATTATGTTTACCAATCGATGCGCAAACGGAAACGACGAAATTCATGTATAAATTACAAATCGCATTGTATAAAAAATAGCAGGAAAATCCTTTTCAAGGTAATCATTACGTTTAATGTAAATATACAATTGCATAGTAGGTCGGTCCTTAGGATCGGGCAATTAATCAACAAACTTTATGAAATTAATTATCGGCAGTCATTCAAATTGTTATTTTGACTCAAACGTAATCTCTAAACATGGAAAACCGTTCAGTAAAGGAGAAATATGAAAGAAGCGTTTTTCAAATGCTTTCACGATCTCTTTGAGAATTTTGAAAACAAGACAAAAATAATCAAAGAAAAGATATGCCTTCGGCTAGAAATACGTTGAAAGATAGAATATCAATAAATCAATTTTAAAAACAAAACAAAACTTTTTTAATGGAATTCGTAAAAACTATTTTTTTTTAGAAAACTTTTAAAAACTTTTTTTTCGTAATCAATCTATCTAATGGAATCAACCTAATGGAACTGTCAAAAATTCTCGGTGTCCATCCGAATTCTGGAGTGAAGTAGGTCATGGCTGGGGAGGGCTGACAGGGCTCTAGCCTAAGGGGCTGGGCTGTGGGGGGCCCGGCGTGTCGGGTTGACTAGATAAGTGAGATAAACACACATCATAAATTAGATTTAATTGTAAAAAAAATGCCATGAACATTTTAAATTATATAATTGTGTAATCTATTTTCTGATTATTATGTGTCGATACTCGACAGCTCCATTATTAAAGTAGATGTATTGAAAATCGCCAATAATTCTCTGTATAAGTACCCTCAACTTGAACTAAAACACAATTTGAAAAACGTTAAAGTACTGTTTCACACTGCCTTTAATCTAAGCGGTAGGTAGGGGGTCCGCCAAATATCCTAGCCTGAGGGCCCGTTTCAGGATGTGGGGCCATGGTGTAGGTACACGGAGTGCTATAGACAAAAGACCGATAAACGAGAAATTAGGCTGTGTTTTGTTTAGTAGGTTTGTGTATAAGTTAAATGCAATAATACTTTTTTTGTCCATTTTCAATTAATATTTTGGAACCTCTATATAAAAAAACCAAAAATCTACGATAAACATTCGGCAAAAAGAACGACTACACCCACTACAGTCGGTGGTGGTGTAAATCAAAAGAACATTTTTTTTCAGTGGAATTCGGCATAAATATTGTAGCTCTCTAGACCAGTGCTGTAGACCAAGCGGGTAGCATATCCAATATTATTTGAGTAGTGTTTTAGCATACTAGATGAACATGTCCAGCATGGTCGCTGTTAGTCACTTCCAATCCGCCAGTCGCCGATGACACGCTCAACGGTTACCGCCACTATGCCTCCAATTTAATAAAAACTAGGAGAAACTGTACAAATATATCGCCGTGTATTGTGAAAATATGTAAAAATAATTATATGATGAAGAAAAAGAGCCTATGGGACTAATTTGCATTCTCCTTCTTGCCCCCCCCCCAATATTAAATCCTGGGTGCGCCACTGGCACCGCTACATTTGACCGTTAAGCCACGCGCATTCGATAACCACTTGTGGATTCGACAACTCGCAATAACTCTTAGGTGAACGTCCTTACTCCTTAGTCATACCGCCAAGCCAGGTGTGTATTGCTTGAATCAAATTGAAGTATCTGCATATGGGGAATCCGCCACTGATTCGACTTGAATCTAGGGGTAAATTATTATGGAAGTCAGTGGCACCTCGATTTCGTTAACCCATGTTCTCTCGTCGTCTTAAAAATCATTATAAAACAAATTTACGGTTCGGCATAGAGTTTGGGCAAGAGAAGAGTAATTTTTTAAAACCTTTGTCTTACAAATGAACTAGATAGGCACCAATGTCGGGACCTATATTTAAAATAAATGAATAATATGACAATTTTATTAAATTTAATTGCTCTTGTAGACAACTGCGTATATCAGGTTGAATTTTCATGACTTCATGACGTGTTTGGTTGGAAAGTTGACATTTGAATAAAATGTGATGGTGTTTTGGAAACAAATTAATATTTAATTCATTTTAGATATTGCACCACTAATTAATTAGTTGTCGAAAATCGAGTTCCAGCAAGATTATAATAGGTATCAGTTTGTTTTGGTTTACTAGAACAAACCCATAGATAATATTACTATAGTATTGTCAATATTTTAACACTTCGTTTCAAAATGTAAGATCACAAGAAATAATATAATAATAATATTAACCCACAATATTTTACGCATTATAGAGTTTGGTAAAATACTAAACAAAAAGTTCTCTGACAGGTACGCAACATTATTTTTATTATAAACAACAACATTTGCACAAATTTCGTCACACGGCGCCATCTATGAATTTCTCAAAGTATGAAACGATAAATGCGTTTTAACCTAGTAGGTAGACAAAAGTCAACTCAATCCGGTGAAACCGGAATCATTAATATTATCATCACCACATCACCACATCACCACACAATGTAATAAATTTAAACAATGAATACCTATACCTAGCAACACTAAAAACAATAAAAATATTTATGTAGGTTTATACGTTGGTACATAAATAAAGAAATCACACATTTGTCTATGTATAGGTAAGTACGTGTATAAAATAATAATATTATGTAGGTATCTACCTAATTAAAATGATTAATAATGCTCACCAATAAATACATCCGATGTAGGTACAAAATAATTAATATTATTAAGCAATGCACGCTACAAAAACGTATTAACGCAATCTGACTAGCTGCAAAATTGAAACTAACCTGAAAACTTCCCAGAAATAAACGAACACAACAGTGACATTTGTCCGTCCACATGCAGACTTATTTTCGTTTGTTTCATGAATTCATCACAGTGCATGCGTCGTCTGCGCATTGCGTGCATCATACCGGTTTAAAAATGGTCGTTATTTGTTTATATAGTAATAATTATTATCAGATTGGATAGAGAGATTATTATTTACGAATTGCGTAGAGAAATTATACAAATAACCCATAGGATTATACAAAAAAAATTAAAAAGAAGTGATGCATTCACAGTTTTGTCCAAAAAGTACGACATGACAGTACTAGGCGTCATATTTTTCCAAAGAACATCAAAAAGTTATGGAAACAACGCACCATCAGTTACTTCCATGAAATTTGACAATAGTCAGTATGTACTTAATACGATACTTCAGTGAAACGGCAAATAATTTTCAAGTATAGGCGCGACGAAATTTTGGACTCGCTGGCAATCGGAGAGCGAACGTCGAGGTGTGAATACGTCAATTTGTTTCATGATGGCGACGGGGGTATTAATTCTCAAATCGTGTAAAGATGACTAAAAACGTTACTACTTTACTTGAAAAAAGAAAACATGTCAATGAATATACCTATTGTTATTGTTACTAATAGAACATTAAATGGACGCATGTTGGATTTCTATAACAAATTATATTTCGTTCGGTATGCGTCATTTGCACCCGCGACCCGCAATCTGCGCATCGCCTAGCCACGATCTTTTTAGACCATGCCTCAACTGAGGTAATGTATGGCCTTAATATTAATATTACATTTAAATCGCTTTAACTTAATACCCCGTTTACACGACTTAGATTATTACTGCTGACAGTACGTATTAGCGCGGTAATAACAAAAAAATGCACATATCGTGCAAGTTTCAAGATTGCATGCATGGATCAAAAAAAATAAGTAGCTTCTGAATTTCCATTCGACAATTATTGGTCGGTGAGGTATTTGCGCGTGCGCAGTAGAACGATAGTGGCGAACCTACCGGATAAAAACGAATTACACCGCGCATTTCAACGTTTACAGATTTTTACGACCTCTCAAATGGCACCATACAACGACAATGTTTTGCTTATTCTTGAAGAATGAGATTGGAGAGACATGTATCTATAGACTAAGGGAGAGACAGTCGGCACTTTTACGTGTGAACAGTTATTATTGCGAAAATTTTAAATTCACACCATTGGTGCAAATAAATACATACACGTGTACAGGCGCTATAAGTTGTTGTAATCAGTATATATTTTTAACAAATAATGACGTTTACGGGCGTGAATAATTCATACAACAATGTGTATCATTCGTGTAATTCAAAGTACACCAACTAGATGGCAGAAATCTAATTTCAAGACCGATTTTGACGTTAGGACACAATCAAATATCATAAAATGTGATAATAAATAGAAATAAGTAAAACATATGAATATAATAGTTACCTACTAATATAATTATTTGGAATTAACTTTTTTCAGTAGTTTTATCCATGATGATAGCTGATATTGCATTACCGAGAATAATTTTGTTCGTCTACGAATTTTTCTACATTTACGTGTAGATATTATCTATGATTTGACGAAGACTTTGATGGACAATGTAGACAGCGAGACGAATGCTTCCTACAAACTCCGCTTGAGGCATGCGCAAAGCTACTTGGTGTTAAAACCAGAATTTATAAGTTGAAGAGAAAGTGGATGACGAAGTGAATAGGTGTAGACATATATTATGAACTGCAAATAATGTGTGACAGAATGTGATTAAGGCTGTCACAAAAGTATTGATACTCTAAATAACGTTACTTTTGACTGATATTTCAATACTTTTGTACTTATCGATATTTTTTTTCATATTTAAAATAGTTAAAAATGCTATTTTTGACGCTGGCAATCCATTAAAATATTTTCAATATTTTAGTAATTATTTTCATTGAAATATTATAAGGTAAGTATTTTGTTTGAATATTTTTGAAGTAATACTTTTTTAGGCGCGTTTGGGAAAACAGATCACAGTGTGTTTTGGCGTGTGACGCGCGCAAATATAACGCATTAATTTGCGTGGGACGTGGGGCGGAAGTTTTGCCCGGCGATGCAACATAATTTATTTTGCGCGGCGACGTTCGGGTGTTCCAAATAATGTTGCAACTTTCATTATGATTATTCATTAAGATTTAAGGCTATATTTATGTAAGTATTATTTATGAGTAAAATTATATATCAATAAATTTTATGAATTTTGAGTTGGAAAATAATTAAAACAATGGTATGTTGTAAATTTACAATATTTAGACACTTCATACACAAAAATACATATTTTTACAGTTTAGGATAATATTTGTCGCATATCCCATCAATTATTTATTTATTAGCGGTTGATAATAATTGAAGTCAATAATACCTAATTATTATGTTTCATCACAAAAGCCAATATCACGTTTCAGTTAAACCATTAAATAGGCTATGTTTTACTTTTGATTTGTAATAAATTATTATTGTTAACGTGTGTTGTACAGTCATCTGTTTAAGAAAATATGGTCAAAATAGCGGTTTGCTAGATTTTTCAAACACAGGTTTTGAGTTTTTTTTTCCAAAGAAGGTACATTCTCCAAGAATATTATTTATTCGCATACATAATATTATTGTTGACGGTACCTATATCGATAACATACCCTTGAGATCGAAATGAATGTAATCATAATAACACGCCAATAAAATTTGATTTTTTATTAATTCATCATGGGCACGTCTGTATCGATTATAACCGCTGTATAGCAAAGATGAGTTTTTTGTTTTGTTATGCCAAAGAAGTATAACTTCTAACGTGCGTATATAAGTACAAACACCGGTTTGTTGTTCGCCTATAAATATAATAATTTATTTATTTTAGAAATAAAGAATATTATGGTATTACAGCGATTGGCCAATGCGCCATAATACATAATAAATACAAATTATAAAACTGACTTAAAAAGTATTAACAAGAAAGTAGAAGAGAAAGTATGTTATTATGTAAAATTGTAAATATTAAAGTAGAATGATAAAAAAAAATTATAACTATTTAACACGTCCACAAACATTATAAAGTTTCAAAAAAATCAACCTTTATGGTGTCATCAAATAGGTTAATCGCACGATACACAGCATCATGAAACATCACATCCGTCCTGCGACTGGGTATCATGAAGACACCAGAGTTACGATTGCAGAGGCGCGTTTCCCTAACGCAACATGACTCAACATACATGAGAAAAAATAAAAAGGGGGCCTCCGAAGAGTTAAAACCGGCCACTTAGTTTTTTTTTTTTTTTTTTTTGTGATTTTACCGAGGCTTTGACTGCGACTCGCTGTCATATCGCCTCTTCTCTTCTAGAAGGGGATCCTTCGATCAGGTCCTCACTCCTATTCTGTTAAATGGCTTTATAATTATTTTGTCTAGCTCTTCCGTCTTTCTTTCTTTCTTCTTTAGACGCCAGTGTTTTATGCACCAGAATCGCTCTCCTCCGTATCCATCCCTTCTGTATTTTCGATACATCGTGTAATCATTGAATTTCAGATAGTCTAATTCAGACCTCAGCCAAGTCTCTGAGATTAATGCTATTGAAATTTTTTGTCTTATTAAGTAGAGTTCTATATCATCCTTTTTTTGCTTCATACTTCTGGCATTCCATTGTAAAATCCTAATTTGTTTTTTATTATCCATTTTGCTCCAGAACCTCCCCTAGAATTTCCTTTAAGTGTCCTTCTTTGAATTGTTTGCATACCCAGTCCACTGCTTTAATTATTAGTTGTTTAATGATCTGCTGCCAGTCTCCCCCTTTCAGCAAGACTTTCATAATTTCTCCCATCGCGTTAACCTCTGTCTTCCCCTTTGAATTTTTCTTATTTTTTGTAGGCTTTACGCTACTACCTGTAGATATTATTGTTGAGCCTGAAGCTTCTACCACCGCTTCTTCTTTCTTTTTGTTTTCCTTAGTTTTTTGAATTGTTTCGCTTTCATCTCTTCCTACGATTTTTTTTGTTTTAATATGTCAGCATAGCTATTATTTAACATATTTTTTTTTGCTTCCTTGAAAGGTATGTTCATTTTTTTCATTGCTTCTTTGCAATTCTTTTCCTCTTGCCACTTTGGGCGTTTTTGGCTGTTTGCCGCGTGGTTACCTTTGCAATTGATGCACGTAATTTCCTCATTTTTTTCGCAGGTTTTGTGGTTTTCACCACACTTAGGGCACGTTTCTACTGTACGTCCGCAATTGTTCGCGATATGCCCATATCGCCAGCATTTGTAGCATTGCATAACCCTGAATACATACGGTTCTACAGCAAAAGAGACTCCATATATGTAAATTGTTCTCGGCAATATTTTCTCCCCAAATTTAATACTGACTGACGAGGTCTTTGTCAGCTCTCCTGTATCACCTTTTCTTGTCAACCTCTTAAGGTTGATTACTTTTGCATCACTTTTGATTTCCATTTGCAGTTCTTGGAGGTCCATATCAATATCGACTTTTCTTATTACTCCATAAGAGCAGGAGTCATTCTCTTTGGTCACAAAACCGAGATCTTTGAGTTCTCCAGCTTGTTTCACTTTATCTGCTTCTTTTTCGTCTTTTACTTGGATGTACGTCTTTAAATTTTTATTGTAAATTTTCTGTACTTTAACTCCTGCCTTATGCAGCATCTGCGCTATTTTCAATTTTAATGGAATTTTACTTCCCGTCGCTATCATGACGATGTTTTGGTTTCCCTTTGGAGTGACCCCAGAGTCTCTTCTGGGTTTTTTTCCAGAGGTCACCGTTTGCCATTCTTCTTCTTTTTCTCCAACCACTTCCTCTTCATCATCGTTTCTTTTCTTCTTCGTTTTTTTGGTTTCATTCACTTCCATCGTGGTGTTTTCCATTTTATTGCTTTTGCCGTTCACGCGGTCTTGGAATTCGCGCAACAGTGTGAACAAAAAACAGTGTGGACAACCCCTCGCTTCACAGCGTTTGACGCACTCCCCGCACAAAGTGCACTATCCGTGCAACAATAAATATTTTTCACTTTTTCTCAAGCACTGGCACTGATTGTCAAAATCACATGGGACCACACATGTTGAGTTTATTGTCAAATTCATTTACAAACAATATTATTTTTGTTGTATCCCGTATTTATAACCGTTCGCGAGTAACCAGGCGAATAGCGTCCCGAATACGCAAGCGAAGTTGTACAACCTCACTCCACCGCTGTTGGCTTCCGACTGCCACTTAGTTATAAAATTATATTGAAATTTGAAAGCATATTTTTCACAAACTTGAGTGGAAAATAAGTATTGCCCAAAGCATAACGAGATTCCTGCATAAAAGTAGGGGTTCTAATACTAACTTCTAATAGCTCCTGATGAAAAGTAAAAAAAGGTTAATTAAGTAGGTAGATGCGAACTGTGAGCAAAACAAAAATAATTACAAGATAAAAAGAACTTTTTATATACCACGTTTTTAAATTATCTGTTGAATCATATACACTTGAAAATTCTATGTATTAATAAATATAGAATACTGAAATGTAATTTTGACATTTCATATTGATTTCCATAGTAAAGCACGTATATATTAATAATTTAGTTGCTAGGACCCACTTAGCAACCAATAATAGTGAGTAGTAAATATTACTTTTAACGATTTTTTTCCGAAACATACAAAACAGAATTAACTGAAAATTAATTCAATTCTACTTAAAGATGGCTAAAAGAATTAAAAGAATACTTTAGCACCGTGTTCTGATATATTCTAAAAGTTTCAAATGTCTAGCTAGTCGGAAAGTTAGTTCAAAGTTCACAATTAATATTTGCTAGTATGGACTGATTGCAGCGCTCGAAATGGACAGGAACGCACCGGAGCGCCGTTGTGGTTCGTGGAATTCCAAAATATACCGTTCCGGCTCGTGGATTCATTTAAAATTGCGTTGCGGTTCGTTAGATTGAGATATTTATGTGTGAATGTATCTTTTAAAGTTTTTTCTCAAAATTAAAAATTAACGAATGCCGGGCGTGCAAGGGTTAAAAATAAAATTTATGACATCCCTAAATTTCTTTCAATTTTCTTTTTTGTGTCGATACATCCGTGTCTAAATGCATTGTCTAAACACTCCAAATAATTGCATACTTACATAAAAAAAGTAACTACAGCTGCAAGCTACAAAAGAATTGTGCCTTTGCTGACATTGTTTGAAAACCTTTTGTACTTAAATAACGTAGATTCAATGAAAAATAAAGTTGGCACCTACATATTTGTATAATAATTTCTAAAGTATGAAACATCTCAGTACAGTCTCGCTTTTACCTTTGACTGGTATGCATTGCGAATTTACTTACCTACTAATTTATTACTTATATTTTATTGTGAGTGATAAAACTTATTTATTTTCATCGCCATCTAATCGCCGTGTTAATTTTATACCCACGTCTATTTTTGCGGGCAAAATTTTCGGTGGTAAAATTAATATGATAAAGTTTGGTAATTTAAATCGTACAATTCCGCTAAAATATACTTATTAGTGATAATCGCTTGTTTTTTAAAACATTTTGTATTATTTAAATTTGTTCTCTTAAAATTTGGTTAAACATCTCAGCAGGCGATACCTTTCTATATATTACATATAAGTATATTTTTTGTCGTTGGTATCCAAACTGATTTAACATATAATGCTGTCGACCAGTGGCCACAAGCAGAATTTTTTCGTTTTGAAAATGATAAATATGAGTGGATATTTATAAATTTTATGAAGGTTTAATTAAGTAGTAGGTACTTCGTGTAAATCTTCTAAAACATTAAGAATTCACTCCGATAAGCATTTAAGATCGACAATATAGTTGAAACAGGGTTTTCTGATTCTATGTCATTTCGACAATTGACTCGACGTGTTAAAAAATATTTATGACGTGTCGTAAACCCTTATTTTTACAATGAATAATAAATGAATGCACCATTATGCCATTTTCCTACAAAAATGTTTTTGGTATGAAACTATTGAATAGCCTACCGTAATTAGTTTATTTTTCAGGGACGTTTCTATTGTGTTATAATTACATACGTTGTAACTTGCTACTTTAAAAATAATAGAAATAATAGATACCTACTATATAGAGAACTTTTAGTTGATTTTTGTTTGTAAATTTGTTTAAAAAAAAAAAGGAATATCCTCCAATAAAATTTTATTACTATCATAATAATAAATTATTGTTCTGTATTATCATTATTCATCACCGTGGCAATAATAATGACTATAATGAGACTAGGTAAGGACAAACATCACAAATTGAATCGTTTAGTTTAAAATACACTCACAAATTAGGTAGGTACGTGTTCAGTGCGGACAACAAATAATTTTAGATGGTAGTCATAGATTAAATAAATACGGTGGTAAGTTCTTTAATCTGAGGTGGTAAGTGTACGTATATTACAATAATGGTAACCAAAGCATCATCATTGTAACATATAGGTCATGGACTCCACAACGAGGGGCTGAGAGGGCTCTAGCCTGGGAGCCCGTGCTCAGGAGGAGCCCGGCGAGGCGAATCGACCAGATAAGTGAGATAAACACACATCACAAATTTGCTTTAATAGTAAAAAAAAAAAAATTTCTTACAATACTATTATTTATAGTTATGTGGTTATACGAAACAATTCTTAATTGTTTATCAATACTCGACATCTCCATAATTCATATGGATGTTTTAAAATATACAATAAAACACTAAATATACAGATTATTGTTACCCCGTACATACTGCCTTTATTCTTAGCGATAAGAAGGGGGCCCCGCCAAAGATCCTAGCCTGGGGGCCAGCTTCACGATGTGGGGCTCATGGTATAGCTATATACATACACTACAATATCAGTCATTATAATGTTGAATATAGGTAGGTACCTACTGATTAATGACAATTTTATATTATTCTATAGGAATCGTGTTTAGCAACTCGAGTTGCACCTTCCGTCATGTTTTATCTTATATAATTAATGATACTTCTTCTTCTACCCTGTCATGTCCTAATATTGGGGCATAGGGCAAGCATTGGCGCCACTTCCCTCGGTCCATCGCCATGCGCCTCCCGCCATGTCAGACCTGCAGCAAATAGGTCGCTTTTGTAGCACCGCTGCAGGGTGAGGGAGAGGCGGCCACGGCGATGGAACCCTTGAGGCTGTGCCACAAGGGTACGAAGTGCCGCATTCTTTGGCGGCATCCGGAATACGTGTCCCAGCCACGTAAATCGTCTCTTCGTGATAACTTCAATCACCGAAGGCTGCTGTGCTCACGAACTCGGGTATTTGTAACGCGGTCGTACCAATGTACCCCTAAGATTCGGCGGAGACATCGATTCTCAAAGCTCAAAAGCCGATAATTAATGATACACCATTGGTAATTTAAAATGCTATAATTACGTAGTTTGGTGATGATGGCTTGAAGCTTTTCTTAGAAGTAGGTATGACCTAATGGCCCTTATGGTGGAGAAGGTTCAAAAGAAATCTTTGAGGATCCTTTGTTTGAAGCTTTGTGGATGCCATCCATGGCTTTATCCGATTGATTTATCTTAAGAACGCTTACACACTGTGTTCAACCAAATCGCTTCGGATATTGGTATATTCCTCCTGCGTGAGAACGAGTTTATGTGAAGGATTTATAAATTCTTTGTTTTATAACTTCTTAAATAATTAAATGGCGTAGTTAGCTCTATCGGTGTACAGATATGTACTATATAAATTTTGTATTTACTCGTCTCTGTATAGGTACTTACTATTTTTTCTAATAGTTGCTGCATCTATTTCTTTATTTTTTAAACACTATTTTAATACTATTTCTTTGATTTTTTAAAAAATATTCTGTGCTCGTCTTGAATCTATAATCTGTAAAATTTGTTATATGTAAATTAATTTTTAATTTGAATCTTTATGGTAGGTATGTGGATATGTTGTTTTTTAAGTTTAATTAATTAACAAACTGAACTATCCCAAATGAGACAGTAATATAAGTTAGGTATAAGCAGTAACGAGTGGTGGTAGAAGTAACATGCCTGCTGATTATGGGTGGTAGATAAAGTAAGAGTAAAGAATAATACAATTCTTGGCGGTATACTTTGTTGAGATGAGGTTCTTTCGCCTGCGGCGCTGACAATCCTTGCCCACTTGCTCAATATACATCCACGTAAGAAGTTCAAAGTTTATTGTTGCATTTATACATCCAACGTACGTACGTATGTAAAGAAAAAAATTAAGCATACCGTTTTTTCGGAAAATTATAGAGCGTTCCTGTTCGTGAAATTTTCCATTTCGAGCACTGACTGATTGTAAATGAACCCACGAAGACGTTAAAACAAATGGTTTATAAAAGCAATCACCCTTCAATAACATAAAATATTACGTCGATCAATACCTATACTGTTTTGAAAATAATACTTTTGATTGTTTTGAGTCGATGTGTTAAAAACATCAAACTTATACACTATACAAGTCTACAGTGTGATCAGTAACACGGACTGGAAGAAAGTTTTACATTTTTTTTTATTAATATGAAAATATTGCGATATTATATTTTTTTAAATTCTTTCTTTAGATACATTACCGATACCAGGTATCGATAGTTTATCTTTCGATATTACGTCTCTAAATTAATGTGACCACTGCACAGAGCTGTTGGAGTATGAACCTCTAATATTTTAAAAGTTCGATTCCAGTGGAAAAGTCACTTGGGTTTCGTTTCAACCTCATTACAAACCGCAACCTTGCATTCCGGGTTAAGTTCTATAAATCTAAAACCAATGTAATACCCATATTCATGGCCCCCACATCCTGAAGCGGGTCCCCAGACTAGGATATTTGGTGGGCCCCCCTACCTATCGCTAAGGGTAAAGTCAGTGTGACGCGCTGCATTAACGTTATCCAAAAATGGTGTATTTTTAGCGTTTTTTTTAATGTACGTCGATGTACGAGTACCTACATCCATTTGAATTATGGAGTTGTCGAGTATCGGCACACAGTAAAAAATTGCATCGTACAAGCAAATAGTTTTAATTATTAATATCATCAAGTAAAAAAGCGCATCTAATTTTACTATTAGAGCAAATTTGGGATCTGTGTTTATCTTACTTATCTGGTCGGCTCGCCACGTCAGGCCCTTCCTGAGACCGGGCCCCCAGGCTAGAGCCCTCTCAGCCCCCCTCCTTGTGGGGGCCATGTCTATATTATTTATAGTGTTGATATTTTATTAAAATATTTTATTAAATAATTCATAACCCAAGTGTAAAATCCTTGAACTCACATGTACAAATGTACATGCGTATTGACAAAAATTCCCCATGGTTTCATAACAATAATTATTTATCGAATGTACTTTCACCCTTGTTTTCAAACAACACACTGGGGTGGGATTTAGCCATTAATTATTAAATATACCTACCTACTTTCTCATAATATTATACGTCATTATGTAACAAACAACTTATAATGATACTATTTTTATTAAGTACCTATTGGTAATTTTATATGTTATATAGGCACCATACCAGGGAACAAAAAAATATTGAGAATGGACTTACCCTGCTGGGTGTGGTTATAATAAGCTATGTTAAAATATCGAGTGCTGAAAAGTATCCAATAAGAAATACCGAAAAACCGGTATTGACATTTTCATTCGGTATTGCAATCCCTAATTTTTTACGGTGTATTTAATATAAAAGATGGTTCGACTGTTTCTATACGTACCTTATAGATTCCTAATAATAGTCCGAATGACATAATTGTTTCAACAAGGCCAGAAAAGAAGGCTGCCTGTAAGTCGTCGGCTTTACGGATATTTGGTGAATTTTGTGACAGTACGTACCTGCAGAATGAGAATATGAAGCCCACCTGCAATACAAAAATCTGCGAAACAAGTTGGTTAAAGAAACTTATAGTCATAACCAGGGACATAGCGTCCACATATGGTAGAGGGTGAAGGTAGGCTGTTAAGATCAGCCATACATAGTGTATATTAAGCTTTGTCAATCGTACATATTTGTTTTCATTAAAATAAGACTACAATTTACGGTTCCATGACAAAACAGAAGAGTAACAAAACAGAACATGACACAGCAGAAAACGACAAAACATAACAACGATAAAAATATAACTATGACCTTTCAGGAAAAAAAATAATTTAATATTATAATTGTCCTATCTCTAATATTTGGATAGATTTTTAAAAGCACAGATTTTCAATACGCCATAATAAATCAAATCATATACAATGTTGCCGTATAGCAGTGGTTCCCAAAGTTGACTGGGCTCCGACCCATCTAACAAAAATTTCCAATCTTGGGACCCACTTCTTAGCTGTCTTAGAGAAAAGAGGGCATAAATATTGGTAATGCTCAGATTCCCTAGTGGTGAGTCGTGGAACTATTCAATGCTGTCTTATTTGTTTTAATTGAAATAAAAAAAATATTTTTTATAAGCGTTACCAATGTGAATAAAAAACTGTTGAAATAAGAAACACAACTTAAATAAAAAAAAATATATTACTTAAATACCTACACCTGCAAGGTTTTTTTACAAAGTTATTTCAATGGGAAACGATGTATTTGTTTCTTATTTTTCTTCATTACAGTTTTAGCATCAACTTCCACTTACTTTTAATCGCAGTGAGTTTGATATATCCAATTTATTTCGGTATTTAGTTTTAATATTAACCATACCCGAAAATCCGACCTCACATAGATATGAGGTAGTAAAGAGGAGGAGGACTTTCATAGCTTCATCGAACAGGCAAGGATAATTATCAGCAACTGAGAGCCAGAATTTCGTTAACTGTTTACGATTGAAACTATTTTTCAGTGACGTATCTTCTGATAAATCAATGTACTCCCTACTTTAATTATAGTTTGTTAATTTATGGCTACGGCCGTATGTTGTAGCTTAACCACTGGGGAATGACAAAAGAAATGGCGTATTTCAAAAAAAACACTACCCTATTCTTAGGTCAATATATATTATAAAGCAATAATTATTCATAACCTGTTTATCACACTTGAATGGTCAAAAACATAGCTTATAATAAGTATCTTTAGAATCATCTTCAAATGTGTTAATCTTGCCGATTTTTTAAATAATAAAATGCCTAATTCTTGTCAAATTTGGGATCACAGAGATTGTCAATATAATTTTTTATCGTGAATATTTTACAAAAATTATCTCGTAATAAATTATACTAATGGTTTTATAAATGCGTTTAAAAGTTAATAAACGTAAAAAATCTTAACACCACTGCACAGTTATGTGCCGAAATATGACTATATTCTAAAACATTAGAGCGAGAGGTTTAAAAGAATACTATTTTATGTAACAAAAATACCTTATGCAGTCATAAAATGTTTAAAATAACTATAGAGGATAATAAGGCTTCAAAATTATATAAATAGATTATCTACAACGTTTAAGGAGTGTCCAGGATCATGGTTTGAAATTACGATAAAAACTCAATTTTGACCTACGACGAGCACGTGGGCCAAGTATGCACAAGTTTGTCGTATCGCCCAAAATATACCAAAACTATTATGGTTTGGTTAGGCAGGGTTTAATTGATTTTTAATAACTAACCAACACCATTTTGTGAATTGTACTTATCATCATCATCATCATCATCAGCCTGAATCTATCCACTGCTGGATGAAGGCCTCTTCAAGTTGCTTCCACTTCTCTCGGTCCTGTGCATTGCGTTGCCACGTACTTCCGCAGAACTTTATCATTTCATCAATCCAGCGGCCTCTAGGTCTACCTTGTGGACGTTTTGTACTTCTTGGATACCACTGGATGACTAGATTTGTCCAACGATTGTCTCTTCTTCGAGCTATGTGTCCAGCCCATCTCCATTTAAGGCTTTTAATAAACTCGTTTACATCGCAAACCCTTGTCTGCTTCCTTATCCACTCATTCCTCTTTTTGTCCTTTCGCGTTATGCCCAGCATGCACCTCTCCATACCACGTTGTGCTACTCTGAGTTTTTGGATCTCTCTTTTACTTAGGGTCCATGTTTCACACGCATATGTCATCACGGGAAGTACACACTGGTTGAACACTTTGCGCTTTAGGCACAGTGGAAGGTCACTTTTGAAGATATTATTCAGGCGGCCAAAAGCACTCCAGCCTAGCTTTACTCTGCGAACAATTTCATCAAATATACATCCATCTATAGACACTTGTTGTCCCAGATAGATGTAGCTTTTCACCTGTTCGAGCTGAGTGCCATTCATGAAGATCTCTTTTTGGCCTGCAAAGCAGTTGAACATGACTTTCGTCTTTGTTACATTTATTTTCAAACCTACTTTGTTGCTTACTTCAGCGAGTTCCTGCATTCTGCTTTGGAGGTCTTCTGAGTCTTGCGAGAAAATTACTATGTCATCGGCAAAGCGCAGATGACTCAGGTATTTCCCATTTATGGGGATCCCTTTGTCATTCCAGTCAAGTTGCCTGAATAAGTCTTCAAGGGTAGCTGTAAATAGTTTAGGTGAGATTGTATCACCTTGTCGGACTCTTTTGCTGATAGGAAATCTGCGCGATGGTTTACGGAGATTTACTAATGCTGCTGCGCTACTGTATATATTATTGAAAATATTTATATAGCGCCCAGGGATTCCTTGTTTTCTGAGTGCGTCGAGTATTGAACATTTCTTTATCGAATCAAACGCCTTCTCATAGTCTATAAAACCCATGCATAGTGGCAGTTTGTATTCCTGGCACCGCTCTATGATTTCTCTGACGACTTGGATATGGTCCATAGTGCTGTATCTTCCTCTAAATCCGGCTTGTTCTCTCGGTTGGTTCTCGTCTAGTACATTTTGCAGACGGCTTGAGAGAATTTTTGTGAACGTCTTGTAGAGAATAGGGAGTAGACTTATTGGACGATAATTTGCTAGGTCTTCTCTGTCAACTTTTTCGTGAAGAATGGCAATGCTGGCATTTTTCCATACCTCTGGGACATCCTCTTTGCATATGCAGGCTGTGAACAATTGTGCAAGTACTTCATTTGCATCCTTTCCCGCTTTTTTGAGGATATCTATCGTTACACTGTCTTCCCCGGGAGCTTTCCCACTTTTCATGTAATTTAAAGCATGGGTTACTTCCCAGGATGTGATTTCGGGAGTATGGTTTTCCGAATTTCCATTTTTCTGAAGATCTAAGTCTATAGTCGTATTGTCAGTGTCATCATTGTAGAGATCGCTGTAGAACTCTTCAACTCGGCTTAACAAGTGTTCCCAATTTCTGACGATAGAACCATCTTTTGCTTTTAGTGCTGTGATTTGACGTTTTCCTATTGACAAGCTCTGCTTGTTTTTGTTTAAACTTCTGCCTGCTTTCATAATTGCTTGTATGAGGTTTACATTGAATTTACGAAGGTCTTCTCTTATCTTCCTTCGGAGGATTTTGCAACGTGATGAAAACTCCATATCGTTTTGTGCCTGTCTATCGCTCTTGGTTTTCCTTCTCTGTTCCATAAGATACAATGTTGCCTTCGAAAGCTTGGTGGAAGGTCTAACTTCCGAGCTTTTTACGCCTGTTTTTTCTGCACAGTGTAGAATGATATTCGTTATATCCTCCGCGTTGGATAGGGAAACGGTTTCATTCTCATCTAAGAAAGCCGATAGTGCATTTTTGAGTTCATTTTGGAATTCAGTATTGTTCTGCAGGTATACGCGAGCATTTGACTTCTTCTGCAGTTTGGATCTTTCTGATTTGACGTTCAATCTTATCTTACATCTCACCATCCGGTGATCACTGACGGTGTTAAACTGATTGATCACCTTACAGTTTAAAAATGTATATTTTCTGTCAGTGAGGATGTAATCGATTTCGCTGGTCCTTCCTGACGGGCTTCTCTACGTCTATTTACGTGTAGGTTTATGTTGAAAAAAGGAATTCATGATGTGAAGATTGTTGGTTTCAGCAAACTCCACAAGCATGATTCCTCTATCATCCCTTGAGCCATGTCCGAAATGTCCGACGGCTACGTCATCTCTTTGGTATGATCCAATACGTGCATTGAAATCTCCAATTATGATGTTGAAGTGGCATTTACTTTTATTTTTCAAGGATGTTATTTCCTCGTAAAACTCTTCCACTTTTTCATCAGGATAGCTCTGTGTCGGAGCATATACTTGCAAAATCTGAATCCGGTACCTAGCATTGATTTTAAGTATCACGCTTGCGACCCTGTCAGAAATGTTCTATTGTCATTCTGAAGATGACTCCAGCTGTCAACATAAATAATTCAATTATTGGAGAATTAATAAAAAAAATCTTTTAAAACCACGAAATTAACTTCATAATGATTATACAATATTGAGAAAATTCTACATATTTTTAGGTTAATTATTTTTAATTTAATTATTAAATAATTAAGGAGGGACATGCTCAGTATACGTCAAAATGGAGCTTTTATGCTATTTTCAAAGCATGATCTTGGGCATTCCTTAAACGTTGTAGATAATCTACTCGTATTTACATAATTTTGAAGCCTTATTATCTTTTATATTTATTTTAAACATCTGATGTAACGTATTTTTATTACATAAATTAGTATTCTTTTAAACCTCTCGCTCTAATGTTTTAGAATATAGTCATATTTCAGTACGTCCATGTGAAGTAGTGTTAAGATTTTTTATATTTATTAATTTTTAAAAGCATTTATAAAACCATTAGTAAAATTTATTCATGTTAACGCGCATGTTTTAACATGAAATTTACCTAACCGATTTTTTTTAAACGGTACATGTTCAAACACGCGCGTTACCATGATCTTACTCCCTACTTCAATTATCGTTTGTCAATTTATGGCTACGGCCGTATGTTGGAGCTTAGCCACTGGGAAATGCCAATAGATTTTTTTGCAAATAGTTATGCCAATAGTTTTTTTTTTCAAAAAACTATTTAAGTAGGTAATTATAACACATCTGTACTGCACTTTTGTACCTATATCAAATATCTTCTTCTTTTCAAGGAGCTTGGCCATCTCAAGCGGACTCCTCGATTATTCTACCTCGGTTTTTCGCTTCCTTTCTCTGGGGCATGAAAGCCACTTACCATTACCATTACCGTTACCGATTTCCATAAAATAGATGAAGCAATCGTTTCATGAAAAAAAATAGACATTTGTGACATTCCAGTGACGTCCCTAGACAAAATGCCGCCCCTAGGCAGTGTCAAAATGCCGCCACATTTTGTTTATACAGTACTTTTTATCATCCTTTCGTGACTCCAATATCTAAGAAATGTATTGTATGGATACATTACTAACAAGATATACCACTAAATCCAAATTCCATTTCTGCTTCAATAGACAATATTGCGAGGCTACGGTTTCAGATAGGTACAGTTAAAAATACACCTGGCAACTTCCAAAACTCGCGAGTGACTGGCAAACATATTCGGATAAATTTTAAATTAGGTATGCACGTGTCATTGCTGTTCACGAAGAACGTGATGTCCAAGAACAACGGAAATAAACTATACATCGCGAACCCGACAAAAAAAGTCATGTTAAAACTATTATAGTACCTAATAAATACATTTTGTTTCCAACGAGTGAGCTGATTTTTTAATGGAAAGATTTTTCCGTTATTACTAAGATTAGGTAGGTAGCTATTTCTATATATACCTAATGATTATCTTCGATTTGCCGCCCTTTGGGTAACTGCCGCCTCCAAGCGACGCTCAATCTGTGTACCCCCACGGGACGTCACTGCATTTATCACATTATAAGCATAAAAATTATTTAGCAATAATTTTCAGTACGTATAAAATAATTAAGATGATAACTAATGCTATATTTTTCATTTTTCGGATAGAAACAATTTTTGTATGAAAGCCACGTACCTAAAACCGGCTCTTGTATCTAATTCGTTTTCCTTTTTATGGACAATCTTTGTTAACCTTTCCCTTACCATGGTAAAAAAATTACGCCCGTTCCCATGCCGTCCACTCAGTGTCCCGCTAGAAATTTGGCATTTTAAGGCATTTTAAAAGCTAATTGATTGCTTCAAAAGGTAAAGTATGTTTTTAAATACTATTTAGTCATCGTTTAACATGTTATTCTGTGTATATCACATGCAATTATCTTATAATCGTGTATAATAATCGGACATCGATAAATGTACGTCATAACCAAACCACGGTGTGTCTCGATCTGTTTTAAATGGAACAACGAACACACGCTGTCATTTCACGGAGAGTGGGGATGGCTAATTCATCCGAAGCGGACGAGGGTGTTGTAAGGTAGAATAACACGTGTGCAGGCGTTCGTTATTACGTTCGCCACATAAAATAATAGATACCTAGCATATTATGAAATAATATTGGCTTCGATATATTTTAATGAACACATTAATTTTTATTGCTTACATTTTGTCCAATATATAGTGGACAAAAACATATATCTAAATATATATCAAACTCAAAATTTTATGAAAACCTTTTTAGGGCTTCTGAAACTAGGCGCTTCACTTGAAGAGTTAAAAAATACCAACAACATGACGTGTAATAATAATATGTATTTTATATTTAACGAAAAGAGAAGTATGAATGAAAAAGTGTGCACAAAATTGTAGGATTGCCCAAAGCGTACCGAAACTATTATGGTTTTATTTCGGCCTGGGTTTATCTGATTTTTAAAAACTATATAACACCATATTATGTAAATTATTGTAGTATTAGTTCAATAAAAACAAATAGGTACGTATGACTCACAATGCACTATTTATGTCGGATCTTAACAGTCTACCTCCACACTTCACCACTGAGAAATAATATAATAGTATATTATTATGTATATACCTACATCAGATTGAGTATGATAATATTTATTTATATAATAATATTATTTGGTAAGTACTTATGAAATTAGAATGATTCAGTAATCTTAATATGAATTTCTTGTACCTACATACAATCCACCGATATTATGGACATATTATTATATATAGTTAATAATAATATATAATATTATAACACAATATCATGTAAACACAACAGGTTCACTATGATTATTTATTTACATATTAGGTATGTAAGTAGGTACCTACTTTATAATTTTATTATTGGTACTTGTAAAATTAAAAAATAAAAATGCTGCAAACACTATAAAATATTTTTTGCAACTGTGTGTCTACTTCATAAACAAAAGAAACTCCACATGTACTACCTAGTTGCACTTAAATTGCATTTGCTGACTCATTATTATTTTCGGATGAAAGCTATTATTAGTGATTTACGACGACAATACAATTTATTACGGTTCAACCATGGACCAACAAAATAATGTCTCATTTATAATCTTTTATAATTAAAAAAAACTAATATAGGTAGGTATTAGTAATATCGTCAAAAAAAGGATATTTTAGAATATCGTATTAACCGCACCGCACCGCAATTTACAAAGCTACAGTTAACTATAGATACAAATATATTATTATTGATGCTAGTCATTAGAACATACCTACATTTTCTGTAGCTGTCTGATTTCAATGCAGGGTATTTATTTAAACGGGTTTAATATTTGGGTTTGAATACAACATTTGAATGGGTAGGTACATCAATATTATGAAATTTATCGCATTGTATTATTTTCCTAAAATTCTAAAACAGAATGAAATAATATTACCCTTGCCAATATTTAACATATTGCATTGCCTAATATGATAATAGTATAAAAATGTAGAACATGTGAATACGCCACGCCACATGCTGTGCTGTTTTTATTTAGCCCGCTCGAGAATTTTTTTCAATTGCCTATGTCCCACAAACTGATGTAATCTTTACAAACCTTGTAGCAAGGGTCTGTATTCTAAATCCGGGAAAAAAGGTTTTATGACTTGACTAGACAATGGTCAATAGCATTGGATCCTTTTCGTTAATTGTTTATGAATAAACGCCACATGTAGCGAAGTTAACACGGTAAAATGAACACTAATAACATTGCGTTAAGGGTTGCTTTGGCGTTTATCGTCAGATGTATTTGAACAATGTATACTTCAAGGTTCGATATATTATGGGAGGCTATAACTGATTGCATTATTCACAGAATTATGTTGAACAAAGACATACATTTCTATCTCTGACTAACAAATGACATTTTAAAATAGTGTCTCATGTTTACATTACTATTATGCGCGTTTCTCTAACGTATATCTTTCTAGATAGCCCTATCACTGTCTTATCAAAATATTGATTAGACTTTCGAAAAATGATTAATTTTACATATAAAACATTCAATTCAACCACCTATATATTTTTCTTTTTATGCCTAAATATTTTATCTACAAATAGCTAAAAGTAGACGTTTATATACATAATAATAAGTGGGGTATCTATGATTTAAGGTCATTTCTAAACTGCGAGACCATCGTGGCAACGGGAGTGTTAAAGGCTTAGTATTTTAAGAAACCATTACAATATCTAAGAACGCGCGGTGAGCTTTCGTTGGATTGGATCTGAGACTGCCCACTCCAGAGTGCATTAGATGGCATAGAGTTCGGCCTGCATTACCGTACAATAGCTGGCAAGGCGGTACTTACGAGCCGCTATCTCACCGCCATTAATGTATGCCACAAACCCTGCACCAGTACCGTCATCAATTTTGCTCCCATCCGTGAAAATCGGCATGTTATTGCATTCGTTGCTTTCCAACGTTGCAGGATAAGAAACCACTTCAGAAAATAGTCTAGCCGGGTGTGGCAGCCTTCTATAGTCCACCGGTTTTTCGTAAAGCCTGTCGTCAGGCAGAAAATCTTCGAGGCCCTCCTCGCCCTTCTTAGCTCTGTAAATGAGAGCGATTTGTTTTAAACGTAAATCTAGAGGCATAAGTCCTGCTAGACTGCTAGAGCTTGCGTTGAATTGAGCAAACTCGTACGCTAAAACGGTAAACTCTGCATATTCGTATCGCTAGTGCTCGCTGAACCGTATTGAGTTTTTTTGTTATGTTTTTCCGTTTGGCAGCTTCATACCATATGCTGGCCGCATTCGTGATCATAGGCTCAATAGCACAAGTGTAGAGAATTCGAAGAGCTTCAGAAGATACACCCCATGTCGGTTTGGCCATTCTTGTTTACCTATAACCAATAAAAAAATCTATTTGAAAAAAGTAAGACACCCCACAGGAATCGAACCTGAGTATCTCGGATATCGCGCCCACGCACATATACCACTATGCTAAAGGAGTCATACTTAATTGCGACAAATTTTAACTAATGGATTTTAATACTCTCTGAAGCGTTTTCCAAATTGGCGATCGGTTTCGCATTTTAAATCAAAGTAGGTATTACTTTAATTACTAACCGATGTCACGGATCACTCCGAGATTTTTTGTTATAACCTACTTGAACTTGCTAATAGTTTTTAATTAACTATTTTTTTATTCAATGAATAATTCACCGTATTTAAGAATGTAACATTCTAATTATTGAGATATATATATATATTATGTATTTTCAATAATTAGAATGTTATATTCTTAAAACATGTGAATTATTCTTTGATCAAAAAAAATGTTAATTTAAACTGAAAGATGGCATTATGTTTTATTTTAGATCAATGAGTTTTAATTTGTTGAGAAAAGATAGACCATCATCATTGGTCAAAGAATCCGGTGTTGGCCGCCTTCTGGATATTTCTCTGGATATCATACGGCTATGCAATTTTGTGGCAAGCCCCAGTGTATCTAAAATGTTGTACCCATGTATCTGTGTAGTGGATCTGCCGATCTGGACAATCGGGAAGCCAGTAGACAAACGAAGACCTGGTTGACCTTGTACAATATGAAGGGATAGATTAGAGTTGGATTTAAATACCTCGAGCGTCTTCAACTGGAGGGAAGCGTCTTTCCAAAGATCTGGACGAAGGCAGATTTTGGAGGAGGTTAATACCCACACAGGCTTGTAGCACCAGGAAGAAGAATCACAACTTCTGATCCACGACGAAGACACGCGCGTTCTTAGATATTGTAATAGTTTCTTAAAATACTAAGCCTTTAACAAAGATTGTCCATAAAAAGGAAAACGAATTAGATACAAGAGCCGGTTTTAGGTACGTGGCTTTCATACAAAAATTGTTTCTATCCGAAAAATGAAAAACATAGCATTAGTTATCATCTTAATTATTTTATACGTACTGAAAATTATTGCTAAATAATTTGTATGCTTATAATGTGATAAATGCAGTGACGTCCCGTGGGGGTACACAGATTGAGCGTCGCTTGGAGGCGGCAGTTACCCAAAGGGCGGCAAATCGAAGATAATCATTAGGTATATATAGAAATAGCTACCTACCTAATCTTAGTAATAACGGAAAAATCTTTCCATTAAAAAATCAGCTCACTCGTTGGAAACAAAATGTATTTATTAGGTACTATAATAGTTTTAACATGACTTTTTTTGTCGGGTTCGCGATGTATAGTTTATTTCCGTTGTTCTTGGACATCACGTTCTTCGTGAACAGCAATGACACGTGCATACCTAATTTAAAATTTATCCGAATATGTTTGCCAGTCACTCGCGAGTTTTGGAAGTTGCCAGGTGTATTTTTAACTGTACCTATCTGAAACCGTAGCCTCGCAATATTGTCTATTGAAGCAGAAATGGAATTTGGATTTAGTGGTATATCTTGTTAGTAATGTATCCATACAATACATTTCTTAGATATTGGAGTCACGAAAGGATGATAAAAAGTACTGTATAAACAAAATGTGGCGGCATTTTGACACTGCCTAGGGGCGGCATTTTGTCTAGGGACGTCACTGGAATGTCACAAATGTCTATTTTTTTTCATGAAACGATTGCTTCATCTATTTTATGGAAATCGGTAACGGTAATGGTAATGGTAAGTGGCTTTCATGCCCCAGAGAAAGGAAGCGAAAAACCGAGGTAGAATAATCGAGGAGTCCGCTTGAGATGGCCAAGCTCCTTGAAAAGAAGAAGATATTTGATATAGGTACAAAAGTGCAGTACAGATGTGTTATAATTACCTACTTAAATAGTTTTTTGAAAAAAAAAACTATTGGCATAACTATTTGCAAAAAAATCTATTGGCATTTCCCAGTGGCTAAGCTCCAACATACGGCCGTAGCCATAAATTGACAAACGATAATTGAAGTAGGGAGTAAGATCATGGTAACGCGCGTGTTTGAACATGTACCGTTTAAAAAAAATCGGTTAGGTAAATTTCATGTTAAAACATGCGCGTTAACATGAATAAATTTTACTAATGGTTTTATAAATGCTTTTAAAAATTAATAAATATAAAAAATCTTAACACTACTTCACATGGACGTACTGAAATATGACTATATTCTAAAACATTAGAGCGAGAGGTTTAAAAGAATACTATTTTATGTAATAAAAATACTTTATGCAGTCATCAGATGTTTAAAATAAATATGAAAGATAACAAGGCTTCAAAATTATGTAAATACGAGTAGATTATCTACAACGTTTAAGGAATGCCCAAGATCATGCTTTGAAAATAGCATAAAAGCTCCATTTTGACGTATACTGAGCATGTCCCTCCTTAATTATTTAATAATTAAATTAAAAATAATTAACCTAAAAATATGTAGAATTTTCTCAATATTGTATAATCATTATGAAGTTAATTTCGTGGTTTTAAAAGATTTTTTTTATTAATTCTCCAATAATTGAATTATTTATGTTGACAGCTGTTTTTTACCATGGAGTCATCTTCAGAATGACAATGAGATTAAATAATATAAAAATTTTATTATAATGACCATTTTATAAATTTATAATATTATAATATATTGAATATACATAATTTGAAAATATCTCATGCATACCTATACACACTAGAAAAAATTATTTTGTAGAAAAACTGGGCCCCTCAGATGATGGTTACTTAAACCCTGATGGCTAATATTACTAAACATGGAACACGCTTTGCCTACTGATTCTCTAAACCATTTTTGTCAAATAATTGAATCCAAAGGATTCAAACAATATTACTTTTCTGAAAATTATATAATTACAATAATAAAACTAAAGAAGTAATAATAACAGACGAACAAACGTCGCACAGAACGTAGGCTACTGAACGTAAAATGAAATAAATCGGCACGCTGCGCGTCTATAGTTATTCTACGTCTATTTTGCGTCGGAGATCATGAGTAAAACATGTTCCATGTTAAAATACGATTCCAGCAGATACATGTTCAAGTACCTTCGGGTGTCGTATTTTTTTTTCTACAAAATGATTTTTTCTAGTGTGTATATGCATGAGATGTTTTCAAATTATGTATAATATTTAGTATATAGAATGTTACATTCTGAAATCTTGTGTTTAATTCGTTGAATAAAAGAAATAGTTTATTATACTATTATATATAATCATGTTTTATAGCAATTATAATGAAGACCTACCACGCAAACCTCAATTAAATTAATATTTTCATTTAGTGATAACAATGTTTTTATTTTTGTTAAAATTCTACAACCGGCTCTCTGTATTTCGCGTTCTTCTATAGAGATAATCAAATCGGACAGCATTAATAATGAAAACTATATAGGACAATTTATTAGAATAAAGTAGTTTTATTGCAATGGGTGGCCTAATAACAGACCCCGTACTGAGTACTCTCTATTATATTGTCATTTTTCTTGTTTCATAGACCAAGGTTCACAGTGTCTCATTGATGTTCAATGTAAGGTTCTATAAATTTTCAAATAAATAATGTTTATAGAATAAAAATTCTACAACTTTTTAGTCCACAGAAATAATAGTGACGATCGTGATAAGCTAAGCTAAGCTAATAAATTAATATCAATTTTTTTAACAATCATTAATTTTATTGTTTATATTGTAGTGATTGTTTTCCTAGATTTTTAACTGCTGCACTCTTTCCTTTTCTTCATGCCATTTCTGACAATAATGGTCTTGTGTCTACTGAAAAAATGACAAAAAATAACATACACGCTTTTGAAATCGATGAAAACAACATTATCATGGGGTCGCTGCCAAAAGTTGGTAATTCGATAATTTAGGTATTTAAAGTTAACAACGTATTATGTGTATATGAGATATTTAGAACACATAACGCACAAAGAAATTAGCACTATGCCTGAATTTAGAGGCCATGTCAAACTTCAAGTTGCAATTACTCCATAATATGATTTCGAAACTTACCAACTTTCGGCAGTTACCCCACGATATATAAAACTAAAATATTTTTTATTAGTATTAATATTTATAGCAATGCTATTTGCGTTATGAAAAAAGGGGCAGAAGGAAAATAGTCCAGTCAATCTGTATTTTTTGGTTGCACTGTACTGACTTTGTGGTACTGGTGGGGTATTGGAATGTGGCCCTTTCTACCACTCCCACGCACCATCTAGAATATTGGGCCCATTGACCATAAAGTTTAGTTTGTAACCCCAAACTGTTTATTTGTAAGATTGATTTTTATTAAAATGCATGTTTTCGAATACATATTATACTGTTTTCAACAGCAAATATCTCATAAACGGTCAGAGATAGAAAAAAAATGTATTTCATACAAATTAGGAAATTTAATAACCCTTAAAATTGTGTGTAACAATATTTTTACTACGACCGACCGTTTTTGAGATATAAGCGAAAAACCAAAAAAAAACCCAAAATTTTACGGTTTTTTGCCCGCCAAAAGTTGTGCCGAAGTCATTCGAATTGGCAAACTCGTTTTTTTCTTACTCATTATCATAATATATACAAGTAAGAAAAAAAATCTTCTACACCACCTTTTGCAACCATAACGTATTTTTCGGTCTAATTTGACTGTACTAAAAGGCATCCCACACACACAGGTCCAGCTTTGCCAGACACCCACTTTCTAAGCAAAAATAGATTGTCCCACGCGGGACAGCTAAATTCACGATTATTCAATAAATAATACAAATGGGGCGTTTAGGTTCAAACATATTCAAGTTATTCTCGGAAAAGAGACTGCAAATATTTTCAAGCTAATTTCATTTATTCTAAGCATACCAACTTCTAATTGCAATACTGAACGGGTATTTTCTCAGATGAATAATTTAAAATGATCAGATACAAGAAACAACTGATGTTCTATTGAGTTGATAAAATCGGTATTATTTATTCGATTCAACATGATATTATACCAATGTGCTGAATTTTACCAATACAAGTAACTACAGCCAAGTATAGGTAAATCATTCTACAGTGGCACCGTAGGCGATTCGCGCGTGTATTGAATTGCTTGTGAGAATGCCTGTTTCAGTGCTAGCAAACAATACCACTACAACTGCAAGCCGCATTTGCCGTACCCATGGTGCCACTGTAAAACGATTTACCTATACAAATAGGTGAGTGTCAAAAATATTTTTTAAATAAGTATTATTATTTTGATAATTAAAAAGTTTTTTAGTTTGTGTTGTGTCATTTATGATTGATATTATACACCCACGGTGGCCGCGCGGCTTAAGCGTTGGACTATAATGCCGTGGGTACCAGGTTTGAATCCTGGGTCTGGCAAGTACTCATATTGTTGTTAGGGTGTCTGCCTTTTTGCTCCTAAATCCCGATTTTATTATTTCACATGGTAAAAATCCTTATTTGGTAAAATAATAATTTGTCAATGCTGCCCATGCCTTGGATTCAAGTGACCATTGAAAAACCAAGATTTTGATATATTTAATCAGATACCATTTAATTACGGTATAATATTAAGAATTTAGAGTAGTGATTGTCGACACCTGGAAAAATTATGATGGATTGATTATACCCACTTCTCTTCTCTGTGTCTCTCATTTAGTCATTAAATGGGGTGTGGAAAAGAGAAACAATTTACGGAAATAGGAAATATGTAGGTCAACGCAAGTGACCTTTGCAATAAAAAAAAATAAATATTGCCACATCAAAATTAATAAGAATTTTAGTATTTTCAGATGTAACAAGACAATAAATGTAAAAGTTTGTGTTTGCAGCATATTCCATTTTCAAAATAAGTTATTCCTATTCATTAAATACCCGATACTTACCTAAGAGAATATTTTGTTTCTCATTAGGTACCCACTGGTTAGTAATTTAAATCTAATTAATTTATTCACAAACTACTGTCCGATAAAAAGATCTCGTCGATAACCGGAAGTCGCATATAGTAGACTTCTCAGTGACGTATCTGTCATGGCGGCAACGCGTGTTTAAATAATGTATAAGCTCTCTATTAAGCTGCGACTCCTTTTCTTCTTGGCAATAAACTAAAAGTTTACTCATAATAATTATAATATCACTCCTGATTGTTTAATATATATATGTATTATAAAAAGCATCAAATTACGTAAATCGATAGATCCGTACACGACGGAAGCGTAAACTGATTTAGGGGCGTTCCTCATTTGAAAGGGAAGTACGATTAACTGCATAGGAAGGGCTTGTTAGTTCACAGTTTTAACACGTAGACAAGAAGTTCTTGTTCGATAATAATTAGTGATTAGTAATATGGTAATATTATGATATTATGATAATATTATTCCAATTTTTACCTTATATATATTTGAGTTGAATTATCTGTAATGCACGAGTAAAAACATATGAAAATGTGTAAGACAGATCGAGACAGGGGGAAGACGTATTAAACATATTATTAGCATAAACGCAAATTCTGAATTTGAAAAATCGGAGGATTAGTTAGTTTTAATCGTGTCGTGAAAGAAAACAGATATACTCTAATAATAGTTTGACAGATGCTTACAGTGCAGAAATAGTATATAATAATTAGATAGAGATATTACAGTGTTGTTAAGTGATTTAAGGGTAATAATTATAATAGGGATAGTTTGCTGTAACTTACTGTAACCTTGGGAAACATACATAATTTATCAATGATTATAAACATTATTGACGAGGAAGAACCATCAGCTAACCGTCGCCGTTTGACAAATGCACGAGTTTGGCGATGGCGTGCTCGGCAAAGTCAGAGACTCTACAAAAGGCTCGGCCAGGCAGATGCAGCAGCTCATAGACAAATAATTGAGTCTAAATCATCAGGACAAAGACAGCAAGATATAACCCACTCGGTAACGTATGAGAGAGAGAATGACAGGAAGTAGAAGTACAATAAAGTTGACGAACGTTCCTGCCACCTGGTAATATTTGCTAGTATTTAATATTAAAACAAAAAATAACAACTATCCTTACTGCTGCCATTATAACCCTTTGTAACTCTTCATCGAGATAATAAACACTACATCCATCTCCACTACTGCTGCCTTTATCTACCTACATCACCTCTACCTCATTAATATCCAAATATATAATTATTGGGAAACAATGAATGAAGACTATATAAACAAAACATTTAAAATAAAATGTCATAAAAACAACGCTGGAAATAATGGCTAAAATTTAATACCTCTATGGCTAAAACATTGTAACACACTCTAATCGCCAATTAGTATTTAAATATGCCAACTAGATATAAAGTATCGAATGATCTTATACTTTTTTGACGGCCCTAGTCATACATAAAATATTTTTATAATGCTCATCATAAGTGGCGCACTCAGGATTTAATATTGGGGTGGGGGCAAGGAGGAGAATATCAATTAGTCCCATAGGCTCTTTTTCTTCTTTATATAATTATTTTTACATATTTTCACAATACACGACAGTATATTTTTACAGTTTCTCCTAGTTTTTATTAAATTGGAGGCATAGTGGCGGTAACCGTTGAGCGTGTCATCAGCGACTGGCAGATTGGAAGTGACTAACAGCGACCATGCTGGACATGTGCGCCTAGTATGCTAAAACATTACTCAAATAATATCGGCTGTGCTACCCGCTCGTATCGACACGTAATAATCAGAAAATATATTGCACAATTATGTAATTTAAAATGTTCATCGCCATGAAGTACAATAGCGCCGCAGGCGACTTTTTTTTACTATTAAAGCTAATTTATGATGTGTGTTTATCTCACTTATCTGGTCAACCCGACACGCCGGGCCCCCAGGCTAGAGCCCTATCAGCCCTCCTCAGCCATGACCTACAGTCTACACTACTCCGGAATTCGGGTGGACATAGAGAATTTTTTGCAGTTCCATTAGGGATTGGGTTTCTAAAAAAACCCGACATTAGTGTTTCGAAATTTTTGTGTTAGAAATTTAAATCTAAGAAATTTGTCTAAAAAGGGTGCTGGAGAATAATTGGACGTATTTCTGCAAACAAGTTCCAATCCACACATGTAACATGTTGAGTAAATTCAATATTTGAGGGATGATTGATTTAAAAAATATGATTTGTGATTATTTAATTTAAACATCTGATGGGATACTTTAATAATAAAATCAAATAATCACACATCATTTTAAATCAATCCTAACTCAAATATTGAATTTTCTCAACATGTTACACATGTGGGTTGGATCTTGTTTGCAGAAATACGTCCAATTACAAATCATTTTTTTGCCATGTTTTTATTTGTCTAAGGTCTAGGTATAGTTTATTGCCTTTCAATTTCAATGTTTAAAATCATTCTGATAAATTTCATGTTTGGGGGGTGTCAGGGCCCCTTGCCCCTCCCCCTGGGTGCGCCACTGCTCATCATCATCGGTAACGGAGGCCATACGAATAATCTTAAAGCGTCGGTAATGTTCGGTAATCTTCGATATTATCATTTTCTCGAATTTCATACCAGAAAATTGCCTCTATTAATGATATTATATTTTTAGTTCCTTTATTCTTAAAATAAAGTCGATTCCTGCAATTTCGAGAATATCATCATCGATTATTTTAATTGTAAAATTGTATATATTTTTCCGTTCATTCTGAATTCAAATCGATATAGGTAAATTTTCATGTCGAATAATGTCAAATTTTACCTCGTTTTTCTTAGCTCGTATTCTTGTTTGTCCGGTGGTTGTTTATCCAGTACAAATCTTGCAATCGATTTTTAACTAACTTCTCGACTATCTAGATATTTGAAACTTTTAGAATATATCAGAACACGATGCCAATGCATTCTTTTAATACTTTTAGCCATCTTTAAGTAGAATTGAATTAATTTTCAGTTAATTCTGTTTTGTATGAAAAGTTGTTTTGGAAGAAATCCGTAATCCAATCCACTATTATCGGTTGCTAAGGGGGTGGTCCTAGAAACTAAATTATTAATATATACGTGCGTCATTATGGAAATCAAAATGACATTTCAGTATTATATATTTGTTTGTTGCAAAATAGCAAAAATATTTGTTGACGATTGCCTTATTTGTCCTAAATTATTAATATATAGAATTGTCAAGTTCAACAGAATTCAACAGAAAATTTAAAAACGTGGTATACAAAAAGTTCTTTTTATCTTTTACTAAAATTATTTTTTACTTAAATTTAAATTTTGATAATATATGGGAAACTTTAAATATTAATTTCTGTTGAATTTAATCACAAATTAGTTTCATTTTTCTTGCATTGATTTTAACGATATTTCTGCTTTAATAAAAATTTCAGCCCTCTAGAATTTGCCATTTGGATCCTTTAAATTCCGGACAAACTTTGTGTTTTATGGTATAGATTGAATGCCATAATATGATATTTTGATACAAATAATAGTCTGTGAGAAATTTTATATCGTAATGGCTTTATTACGTTGTTTACGAATGTTTTCAAAGGTTTCTGTATGAAAATGGGTGTGTGTAAAAGAAGTAAAAGAATAAAAGATGATGTTCTTAGGTAGTCCTTCTGACCTTGTCTTTCAATAATGATAGATGCGAGAAAATTGATGTAGTATGACTGCTTATAAATTGTACTCGACACTTTTATTTCATTGTATTTTTCGACTTAAAGAAAACGTCTTTAATAATGTCCAAAAAGAGTGTTACATTATAACATAAACATACTATAACTTATAACTAAAATTATTATTATTTTATTAATTTGTCAAACGATTACTTTCCGATTGCCTTTCTACATGGCATACTCACTTTTAACTCTCTTGAATCTCGCAGGTCACTTCTGATCTTGAAACATTTTTGCCTGCTATTACGAGGGATCGGTTTTAATCTTGGCGTCCTATAGAATTTTAATTTATATGCGCCTGTCAATTACCTACGTGATCGCTCTTCCTGTACCTATTTTTGGTCATAACTGTGTCCTCGAATCAAGCCTATCAGGCACTATTAGAAAGGGGTGCAAGCCTAATCAATGCGCTCCCTAAAGACATAGACATTTTCAATGATGTACTGTGCATTTCGCTTTTGAAACTTTATTTTATTTTATAGAGAATTGTTGAAGTACGTTTTTTTTATTTTTCTTCCTTCTCTATTGTGGGAGTAATATTTATTAATATAAATATAAATTTCATGTTGTGAACATTCTGAATTTTATTTCCTTTTGTTCACAATGTTTTGTTTTGATGTCTAAGTGTAAAAATCCTGTAATTGCATTTTTCAAGAATTACTATTTTGTAGTTAAATATTACTAATCCACTGATAATCTTTTTTGAAGAAATAAATATGTACAGCGAATGCACAATTATATCACTGTGTAGATATGGTGGCCGCGCGGTTTAAGCGCCGGCCTACAGCGTCGTGAGTTCTAGGTTCGAATCCTGGGTCCGGCAAGTTCACATTATTTTTCAATTTCTGTATGAGTCAGAGTATGGACCTAATAGGTTGAGCAAGTGGCTGACATCCATTTCTCGTAAAAACTAAATCTGTTAATATAAACCTCTACTCTGTGGAGGCCCATATGATCTTATTAGATCGGACATGGTCAAAGAAGACAAAGGACCCCTGACGATCAATATCATGTTGAAAGTCGGACCCCAATGGTTGACGTGTGTGTTTCGGAAATCTGTCATCGAATACCAATAACTGCGTTCTGGCTGCCATTTTATGCCAATAATCCCGTAAGATCTCAGCTAATCCTGACGTTGACTTTATACTTTTTAAACCTCCTCTGATGTCAAAAATACTGCATCCCGGGTTAGTTTTAATTTTAAAATTTCTAATAATATTTTGTTAATATTAATTATTACTATCTACTATATTAATTATCTACTATGGCTTGGATTCGGTAGGGTTTAATTGGAATTGAAAAAAAAATATTTTTTTCGACCATTTCCGATCCTAATAGGATCATATGGGCCTCCACAGGGTAGAGGTTTGTATTAACAGATTTTTTTTTTACGAGAAATGGATGTCAGCCACTTGCCCAACCTATTAGGTACATACCTTGACTCACACACAAATTGAAAAACAATATGTGTACTTGCCAGACCCAGGATTCGAACCTGAGACCCACGGCGTGATAGTCCAACGCTTATGCCGCGCGGCCACCGTGACTATCTACACATTGCAGCCTTAGTGCAATGAAAACAAATACGTTTGATTAACAAAGTTTATTGTGCACTTCTTATGTCGGATCTTAACAGCCTACCTCCATCCTTCGCCACTGCGGCTTTCAGTTATATTAACATCTCTTGGAGACCACTGGATAATGACATTTTTTTCGAGGCGATTTGGTGTACCTATATTCAGTTATTTCAAACATTTTTCTTTGCGTCTTTACCCATTTATTTGTTAACATGCACGTCTCCTTATTGTATTATATAATAAGCCATTGAATGTCTTCTGAATGTCTGACATTTTTTTTCTTTGATAATAAATTGTATTAAAGAAACATATGAAGTTTTTCTATACAGTAATATCACTGTAGTATATTCTTGGGTTTCCACCGTGTCTCCTTCTTCCTTCTTTACTCGACGTTTCGTATCATCTCTTGATAATGGCCTCTGCAACGAGCCCGAAACGTCGAGTAAAGAAGGAAGAAGAAGACACGGTGGAAACCCAAGAATATACTACGATAAAAAACAACCGTGAAAGCCTCAAACATCATATAGTAATATCACTGTCTAAAAAAATGCTAAATCATTTAAGAGTGGGTATAACAGGATCCAATGTGATTCATATTTCAGTCGAAGAGAGTCCACAGAGCGAGTACCACGTCGTTTTAAATCAAATTTACAACAAAATCCCTGGTCATCGAAGATTTTATTTTAAAAACATAATAATAATTATTGTCGGTAGAGCAATTCATTGCAATGATTCATTAGGTTCCACCGCTGTTCGCCGGCCGGCCGAATGTAAAACAATGTGAAAAATAATAAAACTATAATATGGGGTGCTTGCACGATACCTAATATTTATTTTTAGGCGTTATAAATTATTTCGTGCATTGGCTTTACTCAACCAACAAAATACAATGGTACCTACCTATTGTTTCACTAGTACAAATTAAACAGGTTGCGTTACTAGTTTGTAAAAGTGTCAGACTAAACTTAAACCGATTGGGTACATCACTAGATATATTCTACGTTTTTTAAAAATATGCATTAGAATTAAACAATACTTACTTATTTTTTTAAATAATGATGTAGGTCTTACACATTAAAAATAAATACTATTCATTAATAATGTTTTTTGGATAGCACATGAAATAAAAATGTATGTAGATAATATGTGTTTCAACATCCTTCGTATGTTTAGTTCTCGTACAATTTCAGGTTAAAAAGTTATTAATCTATTTCTAAGTTTCTAAACTACTAAACTTAACTCTAAGTTTAAAAACGTCACAATATCCACCATATTGGTTGCAATACTTCCCATCAAACAGCTGATTAACATATTGAATTTAGTAACATTTAAGTATATTAGAAGATACTATTTTTAGGTCACCCCATACTCGCTTAGCGGGAGTGAGTTTGTTTGTTTTAAATTTAATTTAGTGACCATTATTTTTTAAGCACGCACCGGCGGCAAATTTTTAATATTACTAGTAGAGAAACTATTTCGGACCAATTCAATTCTCAAGGGAATTTCTGTAGAGCGTCCCCTTAAGTCAATTCCGAGAATTTACAATACAGAATACGCTGTGCTACTTACCATTTTACCATAAAGAAAAAATAATATTGTCATAAAACCGAGCCAACGATATGGTGAATGTTGCCGAATTTTCGCATTTTTTATCAATCTATGCTCGACGATTGAAGATTGATGAGTCTATTACAAAATGGGCATTTGTCAATTTTTATAGAAATCGACATTTGAATGCAATCTTGCGGCCGTTCACGATATCTATCTATGCCTGTTATTAGATTTTACAAATACGTCATAGGTCAGATGATATTGAAGTGTGAAAAATCGTTGTTTCTACAAAAACGTCATATGTTGCAAGAGTTTCTAACAAAAACGTCATATGTCACTCACTGACAAATATACTTTTTGTGAGAAAGATATTGGTTGAAAATCGTAAGTTTTATGATAATTTGATGGGATCTGAAGACCACATAGACCATGATATTGAGGTGTTTGACAATAGTAGTGGAGATAAAATTTGATTTATAAATCCATTAAATATTTTTCTACTATTTTATTTGTATAATACCTTATAAAAAAATATTTGGTGTTTAAAATTTAAAATCTATATTTTACTCTAAGAGCCAAGAGCTTTATTTTTAATTATTCATACCTAGTACTGTTAAGTAAATAAAATAACTTAGTAAATAAATAATTAACTTAGTAAATAAAATAGTAATAAGTTTAAATTAAAAATGATTGATTTTTCAGCTGTTTTCTTACAAAAATGTCTAGTAAATGTTTAGTATTTTTTTTCTCGCACTTCTAGATGTTATTTTGAAATATTTTTTCTTTAAACCATGTCTCATATACTTCACTATTAAAATATATTTTTTTTTAAATAATTTGTTTTGTTTTTTATTATTACCCAGGATGGACAGTTTTTTCTCTCTCCTGAAAAATCGTGTTTGTTTGTCACATGCCCTTTATGTAATAGATTTTAAACTCATTTCCCGACTAGCTAGACACTTGAAACTTTTAGAATATAACATTTCACGATGACAATGCATTCTTGTAATACTTTTAGCAATCTTTAAGCAGAATTGAAATCATTTTCAGTTAATTCTGTTTTGTGTGGAAATTTAATTCGGAAAAAAAATCGTAAAAAGTAAAACACTATTATTGGTTGCTATAGGGGTCCTAGCAACTAAATTATTAATATATACGTGCGTTACTATAGAAATCAAAATGAAATGTAAAAATGACATTTCAATATTGTATATTTATTCAGTATTTGTCAAGTTTATATGATTCAACAGAAAATTTAAAAACGTAGTAAGTATATAAAAGTTTTTTTTTATTTTAATTTTAATTCAATTATTTTTTTAATCTTACATTTTAAAAGGTAGCACCTTTTTTATTTAATCCAATATTACGGCTCTAATAGTATCATGTCTAACAAGCGCCATTTACAGATCTTTGAAGGTGTGTCAAGTTAGAGCAGTTACTTTTTTTCAATTAAATTTATTTTCATAAACTAAATACATTTCTCAATACGAAATGACATTGTATTGAAGTAAGTCTTTCTTTCATAACGTTCGGACAAATGGAATCTAATACATTTACCTTCTTCATCTTCTTCTTTGGCATAGACCTTGGGCGCCTGAACCAGACTTCTCCAACTCTGTCCAGTTTTCTGGTGTTCTACGTTCTTCTCATATAATACGAGTATTACTCCTGCAGCTCGCAAACTCTTCTATAAAACATCAAGCTACCAAAACTATGTTCTTACCTCATCCTGTTTTATTCTAATCCTCTAAAGATGTGACGTTTTTTCGGTGCAGAATCATCCATACGTGTCACGTATTCCATGACACAACAGAACAGTGACAAAACAGAACAGTGTCAAAACAGAACAACGATAAATATAACTATGACCTTTCAGGAAAAATATAAATTTAACATTGAAATTGTCCTATCTCTATTATGTTAATAGATTTTTAATAGCACAGATTTTCAATACGCCATAATTAATCAAATTATATACCTAATTTCTGCATTCCTAATCGCTAGAAAGCCATCAAATAAACGGGACTATGCCGGCAAGCTTAGGATATCTCATCCTAATCAATATAATATGTTCAAAATGATTGGGTGTCTAGGTACAACAAAATAATGACCTAACCTAACCTAACCTAAATAGATTCCACAAAAATTAATGTTTCATTTTCCCCTGGCTGTTCTGTTTTGTCACAGTTCTGTTTTGTCATGTTCTGTTTTGTCCGGTTACTCTATTTTCATTACAAGACAATATAATACTATTATGAACTTCATCAGATTATGGATATAACGTCCACCCACTGAATATGACGTGATCAAATAGATAACAACTAATCATTGTACAAAAGTATAGTTCTTTATATATGTAGATATTGGTATGCTTTACTATATTAGTAATCAAAATTACTAATAATATTTTTATTGGATTCAGTTTGGACAATAGAAATATTTAAAATAATTGTTAATTTTCGTTATAAGTAAAATAAAGTATAGGCCGTATTATATTAATAAGAAGATAGTACTTAATTATATTAAATTTTACAACCCAAAAGTAACCATAACTACAGATGTCAGTAAAATCTTTCGGCGTTTCTTGTAGTCTAATGCGTAAGTCATTGGCTTCTATTTCCGGGGGCTCCGTGTTTGATCCCGGACACATGGTCATGGCCCCCACAAGGGGGGGGGGCTGACAGGGCTCTAGCCAGAGGGCCCGGGCTCAGGAGGGGCCCAGCGAGGCGAGACGACCAGATAAGTGAGATAAACTCACATCAAAAATTTACTTTAATAGTAAAAAAAAAAACAATTTTTAATTATGTATCAATACTCGACATCTCCATAATTCAAATGGATGTATTAAAAAAATACAATAAAACACTAAACATACACATTAATTTTACCGCGTACACCATTTGGAAACTGGCTACTGTAGAGCGTCACACTGCCTTTATCCTTAGAGATAGGTAGGGGGGCCCGCCAAAGATCCTAGCCTGGGGCCTGCTTCACGATGTGGGGCCCATGCACATGGTAACATCTATATCTGTTTCTGTAATGTATTTCACTAGGTACTGTAATTGTGTCTCTTGGCATATTTATAAAAAGATTGAAATGGTTTGGCCCTATTGGGAGTATAGGGCCGCGCGGCTTAAGCGTTGGACTATAACGTCGTGGGTCCCAGGTTCGAATACTGGGTCTGGCAAGTACACGTATTGTTTTTCAATTTGTGTGTGAGTCAGGGTATGGACCTAATAGGTTGAGCAAGTGGCTGACATCCATTTCTCGAAAAAAACAAAAATCTGTTAATACAAACCTCTACTGTGTGGAGGCCCATATGATCCTATTAGGATCGAAGATGGTCGGAAATTAAAATTGTTTATCGAATTTGAAATACCCTTTAGTTTGATGTGACAATATGGAGGAATTATGTCGCTTTTCCCATCAGTTGACTAGCAATCTAGTCATAGAAAGATTGTATTAACGAATTACATTTTCATGAATAACAATTTGAATTAACTTCTTAAAAATCCTTAAAGGAAAGATAAACTAACTATTGTGCATGTGTTTTAAAAATAATAATTAAATTATAAAATTATTAATGATTGTGTCTGTAAACTATAGTATGAAAATAACAATAGTATTGATTATATGATTTGAGTAGGTACTCCAGATGGGTCTAGGACGATTTGGCACAGGACAACTGGACGCCACGGAATTCGAAAATAAATAGACGTTATGTACTTATAGGTACTTAAAAAAAATATTCAATATTATTATTTATATTTCAATGATTATATTATTATGATTTAATAGTTGGTGAGAATGTAAATATGCAGACGTAAACAATGATTTAATCGTGCATATGTTTAAGTTCCAACGAAAAAAGAGTTTTTTATTTTATATAAAGCCTTAGGCATGGTAATTCTCAATCCGCGATAAAGAATACACTATGTTAAGAGTAAAATGCATTCAAACTGCTAAGTAGTAGATATAAAATGATTAAAATACCTCGTCTACACGTGTCTACGACAGTGCGGCGTCCAATTGTCCGGAGGCCAGTCGTCACATTCCCCTCCAGAAGCCTATGCTCTATACTAGACTACAGTTATATATCTGATTTCAATTCTAATGGATTCAAGCTCTGTACTATTCCATTTAAGTCGTTTTTTGCGACCCGGGTTTCGCCTTTCGGCATCTTCAGGCGCCGTGTACACTCACCAAAGGTAAACAAACAACACGTACTGCCACTTCAACTATTCATAATTCGTTTGTTGTATTTTTTGTAACCTTTGACTTGATAGGCAATGGAGTTTTTACCTACTTTATTGTATTGATTTATTATACAAGCTAGAGTAAAGAGAGTTCGTTGTCAGTGTGTGTTTACGTTTGGTGAGTGTACACGGCGCCTGAAAATGCCGAAAGGCGAAATCTGTTAGAATTAAACTTCAAATTCCATCAAGTACCTTCGGTCGATAGTATTAATATATCTGATTTCCATTACATAATTAAAAATATTAAATAATCTAGACAATATTTAGAATTAAATTGACAGTGATCAGATGAAATAATCTTATTTTTGCATTAAAACTTACGATTAAAGACACCTATTTTATTACAACGCTTTTATTAGCTCGTATTATTGTTTGTCCGGTACAAATCTTGCAATCGATTTTCTGCTGTCCCTCAGGAGCTGGGGTCCTAGCAACTAAATTATTAATATATACGTGCGTTACTATGGAAATCAATGACATGTCAAAATTACATTTAAGTATTATTTCTATCAAGTACAATTTTTTTTGATCGCTTAAGCTAGTCAAGTCAAGTTTATATGATTCAACAGAAAATTTAAAAACGTTGTATATAAAAAGTTCTTTTTATTTTGTAAAGATTTAAATTACCTTTATATCCACACTAACATTGTGAAGTGATGCCACCGTAGTAAGTCAGTAGTTCTGAATATCTTGAATGAATTTAAAATAATGATTATTATTTGAATCGAAATATAAATATAATCTATTTCATTGATAATAAATGACAGCTATTTGATAGCGCTGAGATGAGTTACAAGATAATTGAAGAAATTGGTTACATTTTCTTTAAATATGACCGATTATTATTAAATTTAGTGTCTACCCATATCTAATCGATGTAATAATCTAAGTGTGTATGTATTAACTTTACATATATGCTATTATAATCAATATAATCAGTTACATTATTCATATTCATTCATTTTACACACGTCAATGTAGTATTGTTACTTTTTGACGACAAAAAAAACTGACGTTACAATACAGAAGCTCAATTAGACATAAATAAATATTTACAAGATAAAAAGAACTTTTTATATACAACGTTTTTAAATTTTCTGTTGAATTATTATGCTCAATATGCTCAAACTTGTACTTGATATGAAGTAAATAAAAAACAAACAAATACAGAATACTGAAATGTCATTTTGACATTTCATTTTGATTTCTATAGTAACGCACGTATATATAATAATTTAGTTGCTAAGACCACCCCCTAGCAACCAATAATAGTCTTTTACTTTTTACGGATTTTTTTGAAATAACTTTCCATAAAAAACAGAATTAACTGAAACTGAATTCATTTCTACTCAAAGATGGCTAAAAGTATTAAAAGAATGCACTGGCATCGTGTTCTGATATATCCTAAAAGTTTTAAATGTTTAACTAGTCGGGAAGTTAGTTAAAAATCGATTGCAAGATTTATACTGGACAAACAACCACCGGACAAACAAGAATACGAGCTAATAAAAGCGTTGTAAAATGATTTTAAGTTACAACAATTTTTTAATAAAATAAAAAATAACTTTAAGTTATTATAAAAATATTTTCTAAGCTTTTGAGCTTACTTAAAATTTTTGATTTAAAAAAATGTAGATAAGTACACATTGGATAATTTAAAGTTCTTTTAAATGTACATTTCAGTCAATTGTATGTACCTATAAATGCACATTTAGTAATTCCGTTACTAGATGTTTCCAATAGAATGACTATAATACGTCTTCATTGGTTTTTAGTTATTATGATTAAGTTATCGTACATTATTTTTAGTGGATATATATCGCACCATGAAAGGAAGAGTGAGATAAGTCAAAAATACTAGTGTCTATGTATATGTTTATTTTGTTTTTTTTTTCCGCGGATTATAATAGAATCTTTCGTATAAGATTATTAACAGCGGGTTATTGGTTACGGTGGCCGCGTGGCTTAAGCGTTCGACTATAACGCCGTAGGTCCCAGGTTCGAATGCTGGGTCTGGCAAATACACATATTGTTTTTCAATTTGTGTGTGAGTCAGGGTATGGACCTAATAGGTTGAGCAAGTGGCTGACATCCATTTCTCGTAAAAAAACAAAATCTGTTAATACAAACCTCTACTCTGTGGAGGCCCATATGATCCTATTAGGATCAAACAAGTTCAAAAATATATATATATATCTATTATATGAGATAAAATCCAAAAAGTGTACGGTGTAAGTCAGCTACAAGTCAATCTCGCAATGATCCCGATAGGGCTATAACGACCATGACTTACCCAAGTGCTGCGATGCAGGAAAAAAAGTATCTTAGTTATCCCACTATTGTTTTGATTTTACAGGACAATTTTAATAAATAATGCAATAGTGGCAATTTTCTTAATGGTGTATTACAACTTAAAAAAACTGATTATGTTGGTATAGTTTTCAGCAATATATTGGCATATTACGTATCTCAAAAGCGAGTTTTTTTTCACTATGCCACTAGTGCTTTCAGGTATCGACTAGCGGTATATGAAAATCTATTAATTTTACTTTGCTCAAATTTAAATTTGTTCGCAAGGTTAGATTTATTTTTGATATATTCGATTTGTATTGACAAATCGAATATATCAGAAAAATAGGTACTTTAAACCAGTCGTTTCCAAACTTTATGTTACTACACCTCCCTTTAAAAAAAATATAATCTTGGCGCCTCCCCCCCCCCTTTATTTCATTAAATAATACATCTTTTAAATAATCAACAATGTACTAATACAAAAATAGAAGAAAATATATAAAAGTAAACAAGGGTTTTCTACTTTATATTCATTTTTAAATTAATTTGTTTTGCATGCGATGAATGTGCTTGTTTATTAGCACAATCAATTTCAATAGTAGTTAATCCAAATTCATCATCGTTCATTGACAAAAGGATTCTATTATGGGCCCCACATCCTGAAGCGGGCCCACCTACCTGTCGCTGAGGTTAAAGGCAGTGTGGTGCTCTAATGTAGTGTTTCCTAAATTATACACGGGGGTTATCATTTAAGTATTCAATCATCATATAGGTATCACATCAAATTGCAACGCATAACCACATATATAAAATATTAAATAACACTCCCATAACAAAGTAGCGCCGCAGGCTATTTTTTTTACCATTAATAAAATAGCGTGAAAAGTGCATTACCAAATTAACCAAGAACTCAGTAAATAGATTTTTGTTTGCTTCAATATATCTGGCGCAGAAATCATTTAAAAGTGAAAACATGGCGAACTTATTTTTTATGTAATTTTGATTTCCAAACCTCCAATTTTTTATAATCCTCCTTCTCCTTGGATTGATTTATTCACTCAATTTTTTAAACATTTCAACTAAACGTTCCTAAACAAATATGCCTCAAATTTCAACATTATGATTAAATTTGATCCTTTTATTTAATTTTTTCACGAAATAGCCAGCACGCATCATAATAGTACATAAGTGAGGTATTATAAAATTAGTCTCCATATTTTCAGACAGGTTTGCAAACAACCTTTTATAGGACTGTTATTTTATGTAGTTTGTAACTAGCGGCCATTTTATAAAATATGTATTTGCAAACTGCAAACCTGTGGCTACATTAATTGTGTGAAACTTTTCGCGCCTCGCTTCGCAACACTCCGCGCCTCCCAGTTTGGAGATCGCTGCTTTAAACGAACATTGTCAGTTAGCAAAATCTGCCGAAATCAAATTTTCAGAGCATGTCAAAATCGCATGTTTTTTCTATAAAAATGTTGTCTATTATCTATGGTCTGCGAGTTAGGTTCTGTTCAAAATATTATTGAATTTACAGAGACTCGTTACTAGGTTACTCCATCATTGAATTTGAAGAGATCGTGTTCGTTCAAAATTTTCTGAAAAATGACGAAACCATAGACTAAAATTGTCCGCGACATGCATCTCAATATAAGCACAACTTTATTCTTCATTAGGAGTGATACAAAAGAAGAAAGACTAATCATATATTTACCAACCATACAAACATATTAATAGGTAACATCTAACAATTTCAATAAATAATATAAACGAGGTGACTAACTATTTAATATTGAGCAAAAATAATGTGAATGTGAACCAAAAAATGAGGTACATACTTACTACGCTTTGCTTGATTGTTTGACCTCACTTGCGTAATTTAATACTTCGGAAATAATTAAGATGAAGTTGTTTGAAATGACAGTGTAAACACATAATAATATGTGTAAGGTTGGGTGATTAAGTGATAGCTAATAGTATAGGTAATTGGTATATGTTCCAGCAAACAAGAATATTTTTGACGTCAAATTATCATCAAATATAAAATAAAAATATTTAGGTCTACTAGCAGGAATGTTTACAAAGAAAACACGTTCATCTATAGTTAAAACAAATAAGTCAGGTTAGTTACACCATTTATAACTCAAGAACGGCTGGACCGATTTTGATGATCTTTAATTTGTTGGATTTGTCTTCGCCCCGAATAGCAGAATAACTATTAAAACATCGGATAAAATCACGGAAAAAAAATTATGAAGAAAATTCATTTTCTCATTGGATTTGCGTGGCTTGCCACCCCACAATTTACAACTGAAGGTTGGCTCGGTAGTCATCATGTTTCGAAATCTGAACCAACCAAAACTATGTAACGGAACGCTTTTGGTGGTGAGAAAACTTATGAGCAATGTGATGCACGCGACGATAATCAAAGGAATGTTCAAAGGTGAGGTAGTTATCTATTCCGAGAATTTCGATGATCCCAACCGATATGCCATTTGAGTTTAAAAGAATTCAATTTCCGATATATCTTGCATTCGCCATGACGATCAACAAATCACAAGGCCAATCCTTGAATGTTTGTGGCCTGAATCTAGAAAATGAATGTTTCTCTCACGGTCAATTGTACGTAGCATGTTCACGTGTCGGCAAACCATCCCCTTTGTTCGTTTTCGCACCTGACAACAAAACAAAAAATGTCGTATATCACAAGGTGCTTCAATGAAGGGAATCAACCCGAGTGAAACGCATCCAGCAAATAGTTTAACAGAAAGTAGTGCAACAATGCTACGCGAATCATTTTGATTCGCTTCAATAAAGCAAATGCCTTTCTTCCACGTGAATTACATTCATTTCAATGTTATTAAAATACTTTTCATTTTGATTTGATTTTTGCACATTTATTGTACTTAATTCATTTTGAGTATTCATTTTAACTTATTAAAAAACTGAATTTAATTCAGCTAATAAGTTAACACAAGATTTATTGATTCTGAAACGGTACGAAGTTTGCCGGGTCAGCTAGTTATATATAAATAAAATTGTAGTCCCGGAATTCTGAATTCTAAGATTCCGGTCCATTTGCTGAGTTTTAAATCCCGGAATTAGGAATAAAAAAACATATATTTTACTTCAATGGTTCGAACTGTCGATTCTTAATGGAATTAATGCAATAATAATAAAACATAATATATCATAAAAATATAATCGAATATATATTCAGCCAATTACGATAGTAGTGCTACTTATTGATTTTTTTTAATGCAATGCAGTAACCCGTTGGCAATAAATGAAGATTATTGATTGCATAATATTTTGTTTAAAGAAAATCAATCTGCGACAATCATCATTTTCTACGAACAGTTTACCATAATATTGCGTTATGGCCTGACGATGGTGGGCTTGGCACTGCATAATATAACATTTTTTGTCATAATCCAGTGTCAATATTAATTACTAACTATCAATACATGGATTTCAAAATTTAATCCCATCATCGTAGGTTAGAAAATTTTTGTATAGTAAAGGTTCCAATAAATGGTGGATACAGAAATCATACTGTTTGGGTCCTGCATCAGTTGAAGTACTGTTTTATGGTGGAGAGGCTTTAACAGAAAACATTGAGATTGCTTTACTTTTAAGGCTGTATGGATATTATCCGTTGCTCTATCTGACTGACTTTCTCATAGTTAATGTTATATTTAGGCGCATACTTTTTTGAACTCTTTTTAAACATGTCCGATCCTAAGGAGATCATAATATGAGGCTCCACAGAATGAAGGTTTGTATAAAAAAAATATGTTTTTACGAGAAATGGGTGTTTGCCACTTGCTCAAATTATTAAGTCCATACCTACACTGACTCCAAACACACATTGAAAAATAATATGTGTATTTGTCTATAGAACTTAACTGGGAACTGACGAACGTCGTTTCGTGAAAAAAACATAGTTATAGACAACCAACATAAATAAGAAACAATAAACATAATAACACGTCACAAATTAATACCGTGTTTAGGAAAAAGGACGTAACCCTCACTGAACAAATTTTACAGGAGAGGCAGAAAACGTTTTTTGAGAGTTTTTAGTTTAATATTTTTTTTAAAAATAGGCACAGACATTGGGTGTATGATGATTGATGACGATGGACAATTTAATATTGATTAAAGAAGTTATTACAGAAAAATCATTAAAATTGCGGATAAATGCGTTTTTCCATAAATTAAAAATTAGTTAATTTTAAAACCTAAATTTCGATAATAATTCGGCATTTGCGGCTTACTTTCTTTTTATAGAACGTGTATTTAGTTGTATATATTGTTAATATCTAATAAAAGCACTTTTCGAAAAATCGAGGGTTACGCCCTTTTTCCTAAACACAGTCGAATATGTTATCTGGACAGTACGTTGATGAGTCGAACAGCAATTTGTAACAAATTGGAAGTTAAAAATGATCATAACATTTACCGAACGGATAATTTACTATTAGGAGTAGGTATATTAACATAATATTAATTTTAAGAATATCCGGTTTCAAAATTTGTCCACAAAAGCATAGAAAAATATTTTAATAGAGGAAATGATCCGCAAGATTTAACTTACAGAAACGAAAGCAGCGAATAAATTTAGAAGGAAAATAAATATTGGAGAAACAATTATTAAACGGAAAAGCCACAACCATCTACGCCAATGATTAAAGTATTATCAACTAGTATTATTACAATATTAAACAAAAAACTGGCTTATTTTTGATAATCGTTTCTCGAAATCGCTAGGGTTGCTGCCAAAAGTTTGTAAGTGGATGATTTAGGTGTTTAGAGTTAACAATGGATTGTGTGTCTATATTATATAAATATCTATGCCAGAAAAGGTCATTCGATATACTATAGAACATGCACAAAAAGCACATCGAAATTATTCCATTGAGACTTAGCAACTTTTTTTGCTGTAACCCCACGATTTATTACTACACTAATAGAACTTGCCGTTTATAATGATACTAATAATAAAAATACTAAATATTTGCAAAGAAAAATATGATTGTATGTGGGTGTATTTTTTTTTTGATAACTTTTCCATATTAAACTACATACTTCATATTCGAGCATAAAATATCACGTTTTTGTTCCCTACATTTTTAAAAGTAAAACGTTATAAATAAGACACCAAATATCTATTAATTAAGTGATATGTGGATAAATATTAATTATAAAAAGTGAATACTTAATAATAAGTACTTTCAAGATGAAAATGCAATTGCCCGTAAAAGTAGGCGCGGGGTCAGGGGCTGCGTTGGTTTTTGGACTGCTTTTTGGATGGGTGGCATTTCCCAAGATATTGCACAGCCAGATATCGAAGGTAAATTAATTATTTCATTTGTGTTATAAATATTACTTATATCAATTCGTCAATATTTTTTAGGGAATTAAAAAAAGAAATTCAGTTTTTTTCACTTTTTTTGTTTATTGTCAATTCAATTCATTAAAAAAAGGGTTTTTTTTAGATACAGTGAATATTACAAATTATAAATTTAAGACGTTCACAACATGACATTTAAAAAATAAAGAAATAGTATTAAAACAGTGTAAAGAAGAAAGAAATATAATGTGCAGTATCACAAAAATAGTAAAAAAAGTAAATAGGTACAAAAATTATAAAGCATGAAAGCACACCGAATGAGCTAAGTGGAACCTATTTTAAGAATTTATAAAAAAACGCTCACCTACACTCATCCTCACGTAGGTGGAATCAGTGACGTCCCGTGGGGGTAGGCAGATTAAGCATCGCTTGGAGGCGGCAATTACTTGAAGGGCGGCAAATTGAGGAGAATCATTAGGTGTATATAGAAATAGGTATCTTAACATAGTAATAACGGAAATATCTTTCTATTAAAAGATTGAGCTCACTAATTGAAAACAAAATTTATTAATTATTATAAAAGGTTTAACAAGCCTGATTTTTTATCGGGTTCACGATGTCTAGTTTACTTCCGTTGTCCTTGAACGTCACATCGTTGATGACTGGCAATGACACGTACATATTTGCGAATTATATTTGAATTATAGGTATAGCTGCAGAATAATAAGCGATCGAATATATATTGTTTATAAAAATATCAAATTACTTTGCAGTAATATATTCCCAATCCATTTCCAGTTGATAACTCAGCTAGACCAGTAAGTCGATTAGGCGAAATGAGAGACGGTGTATTATTACATCATATCACAGCACATTATACCATTACGGTGTATGAGCTGAATAAACATTTCTCATAGTATTTTCTTACAACTGTAATAACAAATAATATTTCTTTTTGCTACTCAATTTAAAACGCTGACTCTATATTTAGTTCAATATGATTATGTAACAGAATTTTAATGTTAATGTGTTAATTTTTATTGTATAAATAACGAAGAACAATTTATCTCAATGTCACTCGAATCAGAGTACTTAGCTAGTAACTATCATGTATAATATACTATTGTACCGATACGCTGCTAATAAATCTCACCCTGCTAGATCGTAGACTTCGTCATTATCATCATCCTCTACCTACACATCGAACACTACACTAGAGTGACACCAACATAGGTATGTACATACTGACCTAATTAATTTATCCAAATATGTTTACCAGTCATTCGCGAGTTTTGAAAGTTGTCAGGTGTATATTTAAATGTATCTGAAACCATGGACACGCAATATTGTCTGTTGAAGTAGGCATGGCATTTAAATTAGATTTAGTGGTATATATTTTGTTAGTAATGGATCCATACAACACATTTCTTAGATATTGGAGTCATGAAAGGATGATTAAAAATACTGTATAAAAAATGGGCCGGTATTTTGGCGCTGCTTAGGGGCGGGATTTTGTCTATGGACGTCACTGGGTGGAATATATCAACCGAGGAGTATGTAGAGTTTTATCCGTCCTTCAGAATCGGAATCGAGGGTTTTTCTTTTTTTTTATTTACTCTTTTCCAGAATCCGAACATCGGAAGAATCTAATGTACTTATTTATTTTAGTCGTAGGTATTGAAATTTATTAAAAATCTCTAGAATCTCATTAAATTTTTTTGAAAATAAATCTCGAAAAACGAGCATCAAGTTTCTCAACTTTCTACAAGGTTTATTTTTGAGTAGGCAAAACAGTTTATCATAGTTATATGCATACTAATTATAGTATTATTATATTATGTATATTATTTTTACGATCCCATATCCCATATCATAATTATCCCAAATAGATAATTTTGTTATTCATAGTAACTTAAAATTAATGTTACAATGCATTTTTGGTTCTTAGCAATACGTTGAATAAAAATATCGCATTTACGTTTCTCAAAGAAGTAATAAATATATGTCAAAACCACTGTGTTTATCAATTATTATTATTGTAAATTTAAATGTAGGTATCTACCTACATACTTTATTTTTTTTTAAACATAATGTTCATTTTTTCGTTTTTCTTGTGTTTTGTTGATATAACAGGTTTCGTGTAAAACGATTACTATTTCTAAGAATAACATAATAATGTAATCCCTCTAACTTCGTTAATAATTAGTAATAACAGTGTAAGTAATTATTAATCTATTATCATAAGATCAAAATGCATTTTACTTCTAAGTTAACCATATAAGTAGATAGCCGACGAGTCATCCTTCAATCAATTCATGCCTATTATTTATTAATACATACATAATAAGCAATCAGTGTCTAATGAATGGCCACATGCTGTAATTGAAATCACAAATGATTAATTATTAATTATTCTGTTCAATTAGCTGTAGCTGGGGACATTATTAAATTTAACCATGGATGTTGTATCATTTTCTCCTAATTATTAATATTTATTTTCATTTACACTATAATGAATGAAAAATTTAAACTTTCACAATATGGACAATGTAATATTATTATGTAAGAAGCCCAGAGCCAAACTCGCATATCGTCACTGTTCTGGCAGAAGACACTAATTCTAAAAAATGACATATTGAGTTAGTTATACCAAAATGTTCCTTATTTCAAACTTTATCGTCTGGAAACCTTCTTAATAAATAAACAGTTTTTATTTTAAAGTCATCCATTTTACGATTACTTAATAAACTCACATGATAGACCATTTCAAACATTTTAACAACTTCAAAGTCAAATTACTCAAAACTTGTATTCTCCAGTTAGTGTGTTCTGCCAGAACAGAAACGATATTATACAACAATGTTATTGTAATATATATATATAAATAGTACAAATTTATGAAAAGTACTATTCTCTTGATGAAATTTGTTATAAATTATAAATAATTATAAAACATCAGACTGCACGCCATTTTTATTTTGGAACACAACCAAAACATGTCAGCTGTTTGTATTTTGACAGAAATTTGATAGATGGCAGTGTTCATACTGTGGAACATCATTTTGAATTTAATAACAGTAGTATGAGAGATATTTAGAAAGGATGAGTTCTATAATCTAGCATGGAGGGGCGTATGTCAGGCAACATGCATAAAGATGGAAAAAGAATTTAATATGTTATATTATAAGGGAGTAACCAAGAATAATATGCGACGTTAATAATTAGTACGCTTTTCACGGAGATAGACTGGATATTGTATGAATGCGGTAAAATACGAATCTTGCAATTTGAGAATTTTTTTTGATAATTTACAATTTATAATGAATAAATATTATGTACTTGTCTGAAAACAATTAAAAAAAATCGATGTTTTTTTTTTAAATAATTACTAAAATATTAAAGCTCCGAGTTAGTCAAACATATTTTAAGTACAATATAAAAAAATTAATAACTAAATTTGAGGAATAAATATTACCATAAAACAATATGTAATAATAAGATGGGATCTTTTAACAAATTAATACACATTTTATAACATTTTTTTAAAATTGTAAATTAATTTTATCTTTGACTTTAAAATAAAATAATTACAAGATAAAAAGAACTTTTTATATAAGAAGTTTTTAAATTTTCTGTTGAATTATTATGCGCAATATGCTAAAACTTGTACTTGATATGAAGTAAATAAAAAAACAAACAAACAAACAAATATAGAATACTGAAATGTCATTTTGATTTCCATAGTAACGCACGTATATATATATTAATAATTTAGTTGCTAGGACCACCCCCTTAGCAACCAATAATAGTCTTTTACTTTTTACGGATTTTTCTGAAATAACTTTCCATACAAAACAGAATTAACTGAAAATGAATTCAATTATGCTTAAAGATGGCTAAAAGTATTAAAAGAATGCATTGGTATCGTGTTCTGATATATTCTAAAAGCTTCAAATGTCTAGCTAGTCGGGAAGTTAATTAAAAATCGATTGCAAGATTTGTACTGGACAAACAACCACCGGACAAACAAGAATACAAGCTAATAAAAACGTTGTAAAATAGTTTTATTTTTAATGCTTTCAGATATTTATTAAGTAATTAATACAGTTTAACTTATTACTTAGTATTAAAAAAATTTCTCAAATTGCAAGCTTCATATTTTTCCGCTAGGTGCCTCAGGTAGGTAGAGGATTCGCCTTAATTTCGTCGTGCTTATGTATATATGGAAATCGCAGTGGCAGGATTCCAATGCATATTAATTCCACTCCACACCAATCAAAAATGTTTTTCTAATTTTTATGTTTCTCTGGTCATGTATACCATTAAAATATGATCGATTTTTATACTTACCATTATATTACAATGAAACTTATGGAGGCTTTGTTAATATTATGTCTAAAAAAGCGAAATAACAAAATCTTAAGTTGACTTTGGCATATATTTCTAAGAGAGAAAGCTGTAACAGTAGATTATCTTGATACTGTATTGAAATATATAATATATATCTACATATTTACTCTATTACAATATTATTGATGATGTACAAAAATAAGTTTAATGTGTATCGCACCCAGGGCTCGAAATGGATCCGACATTATCACTCCGTCTTCTATAAAAATTAATTGAAATCACTAACATTGTTCATATTTTTTTTCAATTTTATATGAAACTTGTCGCGGATTCATGTTGAAATAAATACTATTTATGAAGTGACAACATATGCATGTCACAAATTATTCCATTATACCCATCTAACCTAGATAGATATATATTGTTTTAAAAAAATCAAACACACTTGGTTTCATTATAGTAATTATGTAAATTCATTGATATTTTTGATAATTAATCGAGTTTTCCGGTTGGTATTTTTTCATTTCGAGCGCTGATTGCACTCTCTCATTTTGTAAGGCTGCATTTGAACTGCAAGATTGACAAAACATCGAATTTTACGTGCTTACATAATATTATGATACATGTTAATCCTTTATAAATCTGATTCCATCAAAACAGATTTAGGAGCTTCTGGAATACAATACTTATATTTTTTATTTTATTTTTTTGAAACAAACAGTTACATATTGATTACAAAAATTTTAAATATAATAATGAAAAGTTATTGCAACCAGCAAAGTTTCCATGTATACTTACATTATAATATAGTTAAGCCTAACAAGATAGAGATTAAGAATAACGTAAATATAAAGAAATTACTTACATGAGAAAAATGAGGAAGAATAATGAATAATTACATTATATACAAAATAAAGTAACATAAAAATATATATATATAATATATACATATCTGTACCCTAGAACTGAACTATATTAAGTGCCATATCAAAAATTTCTCAGTAGAGCCATTTTAATTTTATTGAAATGTTTTTTTTCTTCTGTATTAACGTTTTGACAAAAATTTTATAGTTCTTAATTTTTTTTGAGAAGACATTTGATTATTTTATATACTTATCACAGTCTATGTGCATATTTCAGTGTTTTAACTTAGTTATATAGAAAATAAACACTTAATACAATTTAGCTCTAAGAAAAAAATATTATGTTACTTTTAGTACTGCTTCAAATAGTATTATGTGCCATTAACAGTCAGTGAAGGGATATTTTATGTTGAATAAAGTACACTCAATATTGATTTAAAAATGTATATTAATTAATGATATTACAAAAATATGTATGTTTTAATAATAATCTCGAATATTGGGATTGCAAAACAGGAAATCTATTAATATGATCTCGAACATTTTGTTTAATAAATTCTGGTATTTTTGTTGATGGCGGTTGCTTTCCCCTTTTATCGTGTTCAACAATTCCTCCGACAGAATTTTTAGATAGTGCAGTAGTAATAAATGATAAAGGTATTTAAAAAAAATACTTTGCACACATTAATAAACTGACCATCTAATTATTAAAAGGATCAACTGTGGAGAAATACATAATATATAATATTATTATAATTTAAACGAGAGCGCCGAGTAAAAGAGTTTTGTGCATAATTAGGACCGCTACGACTTATATGGTACAAAGTTTGGTTTCGCGTATATACTTATTGATTAGTAATACCCACCCTTGGAGTAGTATTATTAAAATGATAGTTGTAGTAGTATATGCTTATGTGTTACAGCAAATGACACTGGCGAAAGGCACGGACATTCGTGAAATGTGGACGAAGGTTCCGTTTCCTCTGGACTTCAAAATCTACCTCTTCAACTGCACGAATGCTCCTGATGTGATGAAAGGACACAAACCCATCGTCCAGGAAATTGGACCATACTTTTATGAGTTAGTATATTTTTTTCTGTACATGAGACAGTGTGGTTCATTCATGGTGATGAAATCACTTTCCAATATCTCAGAATTTTCTGAAAATGTACGTAGTGGCTTGGGCAGATTTGAAAAAAAATGAGACAGTAGGAAACATGCCGAAAAAAACTTTCCAAATACGGTGAGTCTAAATATATATTATTTGATATCAAATCCAAAAAGTCTACGGTGTAAGTCAGCTACAAGTCAATCTCGCAATGATCCCGATAGGGCTATAACGACCATGACTTACCCAAGTGCTGCAAGCCTGAATGAAGTTTTTATTTTAATATTCTTTTACTTGTCAACTTTTCAGTTTTAAAAGTTTTATAAGCACATTGGACAATATTTTTCAGAGTATTATAAACAAAAATTTTCCACTATAAAATGGAGTAAGCCAACGATGTTGGAAATTCTCTCTATTAACTATTTCTTTCTTTCTTTCGACCATGTCCGATCCTAATAGGATCATATTATGGGCCTCCACAGAGTAGAGGTTTGTATTGACAGATTTGTTTTTTTACGAGAAATGGATGTCAGCCACTTGCTCGACATATTAGGTCGATACCCTGACACGCACAAATTGAAAAACAATATGTGTACTTGCCAGACCCAGGATTTGAACCTGGGACCCACGGCGTTATAGTATAATGCTTAAGCCGCGCGGCCACCGTGGGCATCCAAAGTATACAGACATACTATTAACTAAACATATTTTGAAAACATTTCACGCATATACACACAAGAAAAAATCATTTTGTAGAAAAAATGTACAGATACAGGTTTAAGTCCCGTCGGGTGTCGTATTTCTTTGGCACTTAGACCCTATAGACTTTCAACCCTTCAATTAGGATTTTTACAGTTTCTAGAGGTGGGGTTCGGATCTTAAATATCTGTGTACGCGCTTGTCTATATGTAAAGCAAAAAAATACTATGAAACTTTTTAAAACGCAACCACAACCGAGCGACATCGCTCTGTTTAATTTATGTTCACTTATTTTCCGTCAGCGGCAAAACTTGGCAAGCCTGAGTCAGGTTTTTGCCGCCGAGGTTTTTAAAAATTCCAAAGTGCCGAGCAGCGGAAAAAGCAATTTTACAACTTTAGCCGGATAGTGGCGGCGCCTGCAGTTTGAAAATTACCACGAACGACGCGACAAGCCCTGCATTTATTGGGTGCGAAATTGATAAAGTGAAGTTTATTTTATTCAGCGTGAAACTTTACCACAAAGGAGAAGGAATAGTTTTAGTAGAGACAATATTCACAAATTGTGCTTAATGGCATTTGAATTATTAATAACACAAAATATCTGGTTCAAGTATTTTATTTTCAATTAAAATTCAAAACAATTTTTTAAAATTTAAAATTGTTTAAAATTTTTTCAATGTAAACAAATACGTATGACTGACATAGTTTAGTGTGGTGGATATTAACAGCCTACCTCCACCCTTCGCCACTGGGATGTGGTGATGGGTACAATAATTGATTTAGCATTTACTTGGTAGAATTCCATTTTAAAATAAATGAAAATATAATTAATATTAAATTCTACAGGTTTTTTTATAAAAAGGTTTGTCGATAGCTATTTCGGTTGTAACACCATTATCAAGACTATTCAGAGGCCTTTGCTTAAATACTATACGCTTAGATAGAGACAGAATACATTTTCTTATTCGTTCAAACAATATTACGACTTTGTATACTTATTATTAATTGTAATACTATTAATACTTTGAAACCCTAAGTGAGTTTTTTAATGGATATCAAAATTTACAAAATTTATCGAAGGTACGGTGTTCAAGTGCTTTGGTTATTTCTTGACATTATTAATCAATTAAAATATTATTAGTATAATGTTGTTAATAATGCTCTTAAATTATATTTAATAGTGGCGACGAATGCATTACCAAATTTTCATTAATTATGTGATTACTTTTGGATACATTGATTACATGATTACAGGATGGGTACATGATTATAAGCAGAAGATAAAACGTTCCAGCTTTGTCATGGATTGTTGTAATAGTCCTTCTTCTTGTTATAGTCGAAATTCTTTGATTGGACGCTATATTATGTTCATTCTACTCACTCATGTGTGTAATTATTGTTTTAGTGAATGGAAGGAAAAGGTAAACATGGTGGACATTGAAGAGGAAGATGCAATTTACTACAACAGGCGAGACACTTTTATATTCAACAAAGAAAAATCCGCCCCTGGACTTACCGGAGATGAGATAATTGTCATGCCGCATATTATTATCATGGTAAGTTTGAGTACTACACTCATAACAAGCATTTTATTTTTCTAACAATCAGTCTCCGTTTTAATGGGGGGCTGAAGAGCTCGACATTCAAATATAATTTAGTATAAAAAGGACCTCGGCGTCGTAAGTATGTTAATTTAAATCGATCTTTTCGCAAAAATCACTAATCATCGGAGATTTAATTTCAAGAAACATTATTATTATTATTGATATTGTCTGCCGCTGAACATTATTATTATTTTATAAAAACCTGCAAGATGTACGCCGATCAGAAAACAGGGCTGTCAAAATAATATTATGAATTAGTATTTTTAAAATGTTAATTTCATCATAGTTTTTAATCAAACCTGTGCAAGTACGTACTGATAACTTGAGTGGATTTTGTAGCAAACATACTATTGATATATATATATACGGGTATATTATTGTTATAACCCAGTTCAAATTGAACATAGGTTGATACTCAAATACTATTATAGTATGTTTATGATTTCGAGAAAATAATACGATGGTATAATTAATCCATATCAATTTAAATACCAACAGCTATATTCCAACTAGTTAACTCCATAACATAATAGTTTAGTTATTTTCTTAATTCAAGATAACTCAAATAACTTCTGGATAAATTATGTTTACCAATAAGGCGGTTATCTAAATTGCAAGATGGAACATAACATATTTTTACAACGTTTTTATTAGCTCGTATTCTTATTTGACGGGTGGTTGTTTATCCAGCACATATCTTGCAATCAATTTTTAACTAACTTCCCGACTAGCCAGACATTTAAAACTTTTAGAATATATCAGAACACGATGTTAATGCATTCTTTTAATACTTTTAGCCATCTTAAAGTAGAATTGAATTCATTTTCAGTTAATTCTGTTTTGTATGAAAAGTCATTTCGGAAGAAATCCGTAATCCAATCCAATATTATTGGTTGCTAAGGGGGTGCTCCTAGCAACTGAATTATTAATATATACGTGCGTTACTATGGAAATCAAAATGACATTTCAGTATTCTATATTTGTTTGTTTGTTTGTTTTTTATTTACTTAATTAAGTACAAGTTTGAACATATTTAGCATAATAATTCAACAGAAAACTTAAAAACGTTGCATATAAAAAAGTTCTTTTTATCTTGTAATTATTTATTTATGTCTATTTGAGCTTCTATACTTTTATATCTCCAGACCACAGCATTTACAGTGGCATTGGAAAAACCATCAATGCTTACGCTGGTGGGGAAGGCGATTCAAGGAATCTACGACGAACCGGATTCAGTGTTTCTTACGGCAAAGGCGAAAGACATCTTATTTGATGGCATTGTTATCAATTGCGATAGGACTGACTTTGCTCCAAAAGCCGTATGCACCGCAATGAAGAAGGAAACAAAGGATCTGGAACAGTTTGGCAAAAATCAGTTTAAATTCTCCTTTTTTGGGCAAGTTAGTTTTACTTATTAACCTATTTACTCAATACTGTGGCATAGTGTAACCCCAGTGCTAATTTACTGTGTTATGCTAATCATAGATGTTAATTATTAATGTAAATAACAATATGCACATTTTGTCGAACACCTTGTTAATATTTAAACTGGTCTAGGACGATTTGGCACCGGGACAACTGGACGCCACGCAATTCGAAATTAAATAGACGTTAGGTACTTATAGGAATTTTTTAATAAAATATTTAATAATATCATTTATATTTAAATTATTATATTATGATTTAATAGTCGGTGAAAATTTAAATATGCACACGTAAATAATGATTTAATCGTGCATATGTTTAAGTTCCAACGAAAAAAGAGTTTTTTATTTTATATAAAGCCTTAGGCATGATAATTCTCAATCTTCAATAATAAAAAACATTATGTTAAGAGTAAAATGAATTAAAACTACTAAGTAATAGATAGAAACTGATTAAAATTCCTCGTCTAAGTTCTTGTATACGTGTCTAAGATAGAGCGCCGTCCAATTGTTCTGGCGTCCAGTTATCCCATTCCCTATTTGAACATTTGAAAGCTGGCGTAATTCCACGTCGTTTTAATCGTATAAACTTTCCATTAGATAAACGAAGTGTACCAGTACACTGTGTCAAGTGCCAGCTAGACGCTCATGCTTTACCACAAGCTTACCTGCGCAAACCGGTTTGTATCGGGAAGCTCGTGTGTATGGGCGGGAAAACTGTAGCTCACGCAAACCGAAAAGCGCTGGAAAAGTAATTTGCACAAACTATACAGCATTGGAAAGTCGCTGCCGTCTAGCCGGCGTATCAGAATCTGTTTTATTTTGTATTTACTATTATAAATTACTACTTACGTATAAAATTGGTTTCAGAAAAATGGCTCCATAGAGGTTCCTAAGTTCAAAGTTCTAAGAGGAGTTAAGAACGTGATGGATTTAGGCAAGGTTCTGGAATTCAATGGAGAAACTTCGCAGACAATCTGGGGAGGTCCTGAATGCAATGACTTTGGCGGAACTGATTCTACAATTTTTCCACCATTTCTTACCGCCAATGACGAATTATTGTCGTTCACCCCGGATATTTGCAGGTGATAGAATCATTTTACCACGTTTTTCTTAGCTCGTATTCGTGTTTATCCAGTACGAATATTGTAATCGATTTTTAACTATTTTCCCGACTAGCTAGACATTTGAAACTTTTAGAATATATCAGACCATGATGCCAATGCATTATTTTAATACTTTTAGCTATCTTTAAGTAGAATTGAATTCATTTTCAGTTAATTATGTTTTGTGTGAAAAGTTATTTCGGAAGAAATCTGTAATCCAATCCACTATTATTGGTTGGTAAGGGGGTCGTCCAAGCAACTAAATTAATAATATATATGTGCGTTACTATGGAAATCAAAATGACATTTCAGTATTCTATATTATTGTTTGTTTGTTGCTAAATAGCAAAAAAATGGTTTGTTGACAATTGCCTTATTTGTCCTAAATTATTAATACATAGAATTGTCAAGTTTATATGATTCAACAGAAAATTTAAAAACGTGGTATATAAAAAGTTCTTTTTATCTTGTAATTATTTAAATTTAATTTAAGTTAGAGTCACATACATACGCTAACAATTTTTGAGAATAATTTGTAACAAAATGAGCACATTAAAAAAGTTTTGTGTAGGTTCACTTTTATAATAATAATCACTAAAGCTCCATTTACTTCTTTATAGATCTCTAGGCGCCTGGTACGAGAGAAAGTCCGTCTACAGCGGTATCCCAGGACACAGATACGTATCGGGCCTTGGAGACTTGGCGAACCAGCCCAAGTGGCACTGCTTCTGTGACACTCCTGATACATGTCCAGGCAAAGGACTGATGGAGATTAGAAAGTGCGTCAAGGCTCCGTTAATCGTGTCCATGCCGCACTTCTTGGGGACTGATATATCCGTTCAAGAATCCGTCAAAGGTCTCAGACCTGATGTGGATGAACATGGGATATATGTTGATTTTGAACCGGTAGTTATAACTAATAATAATCGTAATATAAGTCGACAAATAATGTGTTTTATAGTAGATAGGTACATCTAAATAATCCATGCATTATTTTTTTATTTCATTATATTTAATTATTGGATTCAATATCATTTCAATATCTTAGACTAGTAGTCGCCAAAATGTCGATACAGACGGGCCAATTATTAGTAGTATGGCCCCACATCGTGAAGCGGGGGATCCCTGCCCATGGCCTCCACAAGAGGGGGGCTGACAGGGCTCTAGTCTGGGGGACCCGATGTGGCGGGTCGATCAGATAAGTGGGATAAACACACATTAGAAATTTCCTCTAATGGTAAAAAAGTCACATGCGGCGCTATTTTAGACGAAGGTTATTAACATTTTATAAATATGTGGTTGTGTGATGCAATTTTCGAATATTGTGTGTCGATATTCGACAACTCCATAATTCAAGTGAATTTATTAAAAAAAAATCGCTAAAAATATACTGAATCCCCTTAATTTCACTTGGAACAACATTTGGAAAACGCTTCTGTAGAGTGTCACACTACCCTTAACCCAAGCGATAGCTAGAGGGGCTCACTTCAGAATGTGGTCGCCATAATAATATTAGAGGTCTGACATTATTATGTCAGACCACTAACCTAAGTAAATCTTTAAGATCAGATCGTTAGCTATTTATTATTAATATTAACATTACTTATATTATATATTATTCAAATTGAATTTTAAATTTGTGTAGGTATTTATTTATGTATAATTTTACTGTCAATAAAATAACAACTTACTTCAATAATATTGTAATAATATTACTGGAATTTTCCATACAAAAAAAAAAATACAAAAAATAGTTTTATAAGTTTAAACGAAAAAAATGATAGTTGAAATATGACGTTTTGGTTTTATGATATTTCATTTCTTAATTTTTATCTCTTAATAATGTGTTTAAAACTAATATTTAGTATTCATTTATACAGACGTCTGGAACTCCTCTTCAGGCGAGAAAACGACTACAGTTCAACATAAGATTGCAGAAAATTGACAAACTTGATCTCTTCAAAGATCTCCCGGACACACTTATACCAATGTTCTGGGTGGAAGAGGTATTGGATTTTAAAATACATCATCGCTATTCAAAAAACACACGTTGCCAAATGGAGTTCCGAAGATTGGTTTAATGCGACTTTTTAGTTTGAAAAAATATCTAGTGCTGCTATAAACAAATCGCACCCGTTTCGGGCTGCGAGTCAAATATGCCAGAACGTATATGCACACCTACGAATTGGTCATTCCTATACCGACTCGCTTCCAAATATAATATATACGTTTCGAGAGGTTATGCGCGACTGTCGCTGGGTAGATGTGCGCAATTTTCATATGCAACACCGGAGTGACATTCCTAGAAGGTTTGGGTTATGACTGTGCGGTAAACGAGGCGAGTTTAGATGTGAGAGCCGACTAACACTATCAATTAGGTTGATGAAAATTGCATATAAAATCCTATTATATTTTACAATAACATCAGTATATTATTGCAACTAGTTTTTACAATGAGTGGTGCTCCAATAAAACCGAAATAATCAAAGGCGATGAAGGACAATAATTTTAGCAGCTGCAACAACGATGCCATGCCGCGGTAACCGTTTTTCAAAAGTACAAATCGTTCCTTTTCAGTATGACAATGCATTACGTATCGCTTTCTTTGTTGGATAGTATTACTGAAATACTGTATATAATATTATTATATTATATTATGTACATAATTGAGTAGTTGAGCATTAAAAAATACAATTCCAGTAGGTAACTCGCTGTGAAATAATTATTATTTTAGAAAATATTCAGGATAAGCAAGAAAATTTATTACTGGTTTAAAAAAGGTTTTTTTTTCTTCATATCGCACCCGGGGAATAATAGTGGCACAACTCGAAAAACTTGTTATCGCAGGAGAGCAGTTTGAATATTTTAATTTGGTGTGTTAAATCAGTTTTTTAAATTTACTTTATAATAACGTGAAGTTGGCACACTTGAGTCATCTAATTTTGAATGTTATCCGCAATAACAATGGCACAATGATCATCGTGCCACTATTTATGCTTGAAAAAAGTATAATGTTATAATATGATAATGACAACAATGCTTTTAAAGCCACCATTATATTTTTAAGAATTATGCCGCTATTTGTGCGGATAGAAATGATATCTTGGAACATTTCTGCATACTTAACTAAAAAATGACAACTTTGGACTTGTGGCACTATTATTCCCCGGCTGCGATATTATGGTTGTATTATGACACAATGCATACAAAAGAATTAAATTATTGTTCAATTTAATAAAAGTTGAAAATGTCTCTCTGAGGCGGACGAAACCGGTCCTAATTTATTGATTAAAAGTGGAATAAGTACTATAAAAAAATACGTTTTATTAAATTAAACAGTACAATGCAGTTCCACCATGAATTGACAGTTAACAAAATAAAAGAAACAAAAGAATTTATAGTTAAACATTTTATTTCTATCTTTGATTATATTCCATGAACTTCCATATATAAAATTCATACTTCTTCAAATACTAAATACTATTTTAAAGAATATATATATAGTTTATCTATTATCTATTATTTCAATACCTGACTACATATCATACTCGTACAATGCTAAAAACAATTATAGAATTTTAATTGCATAATTATTTTAGAGAATCTTTACTTAATTTAGCAAAATATGCACTTGGATCTTTATAATCCTCAACTTTGCAATATGTTTTTGAATTTTTGGGTGTATTTTGAATTTACAAATGATCTATATATTGTAATACTTCTTGACTTTTCCAGGGACTCGCATTGAACGCAACATTTATACACATGCTAGATAGCCAGCTGTTCAGAGCTATTCGAATAGTCGGGGTTCTCAAGTGGTCCATGGTCTGCTGTGGAATCATCGGCATCCTGGCGTCAACCCTTCTCCACTATAAGGCCAGGATCATGAAATTCGCTGTGACGCCGGCGTCCGCGGAGGCCAGAGCGGAGCCCGATGGCACCGCTATCCAGCCTCCAAGACCGCCGCCTACAAAACTGTATGAAAATGGACACGGGTTGGAGAGGTTTTGATGTGTCTGGAAAATACATATATTTAGTAAGGGCATGAGTGATAGCACAGTGTATTATGTGATTATTATTGATGAGTAAAATAAGAATACAAATGAGATAAGGGAGGTAGATGAAGATGACCCAGTAGGTTACGATGAGTATAAGAGACTTGAATTGCAGTCTAGTACAATGGTATTAATGAATTTTTCAATTAATAATTATGTACTGGTGTTGAGAGAAAATTACCAATCGTGAGATCGTGGATGCGACTGTAGGTTAGAACGGCGTTATTACTTGTGTTATTTTAATCATTCACCCCCTTGGTTTTTATAGTGAATTGGGACAGAGGAAACGTTGCTATCAATTTATGAAATCCTGCTTATGAAGTTTATTGTGCAATGCATGATTCTTTCGTAAATTATAAACAATTGATTTTAATTTGAACAATTATGCAGTTTTAATAATTGAGCAAGATTGATTTTCATACAAAAAACTTTTGTGCATATCATAGCAAACTTACGCAGCATTATTTATTAATTTGCAATATTATTGATTCATTAAATTATTATATTATTTTGCTAAATTAACTTTCTGTTAAAATTTCATTGACTCGCATAAATTGCTTGTTTTGTAATTTTAACAATATTATGTCGCAAGATACATTATAGTTATAAATTAATGGTTTTCTGCCAAGTCATGCTGGGTGGTAGGGTATTAAAGCAAACTTAAGATGCTAAATTAAAGATACACTCTGTCTGAAGATCCATGTATCACCCACACAAATACTGACTTACAGAAGATCTATTCCAACTACGTAACACCATGACACCATAACACCTAATCGTTATATTTCTGAATCCGAGATAAATATAGCATGCTACAATGTATTATTAATTGTTAGCTAAAATAATTGGTAGCACGGCCATAGGCAAATTTTCAAGTTAGTATCTATCTTCGCGGGTTTTTCTATTAATTAACGTGGCCGGCAGAGGTGATGTTAACAAACGCTATTTTTGTCGTTTCATTTACCGATAAGATTTAGCAATTAGAATATATATGTATTTTTTGATTTCGTAGTGTTTTATATTGGAATAGATAAAAAAATAAATCATACAATATATCTCACGAGGGTTATATTTTAGAAACTATGAACACACGCTTAGACTATCCTGTGGTCATATAGTAAGTAATACGGTAGCAAAACAGCATGACACAATTACACAATCTTTGAATCTCATTTTTTTCATATTTCCTTGATGTTGAAATAATCGACAAATACCAAATCTAATATATAAAAATCAATATTTGTTTGTTTGTTCGTATTTTATGCGCTGCCATACCGTTCATCCGATTGCGATAAAACTTTGTCAACTTATTGCTTGCACTTGCGCGAAGAGTATAGGCTATATCTTATATATAAAAATGAATGTCTGTCTGTCTGTCTGTCTGTCCCGTATGCGTTCCTATACCATTCACCCGAATGCGATGATATTTGGTAAGTGGTTGTATGCACACCCGCAAAGGTTTCAGAATTAGAAAAATCATCATTCTCATCATCTTCTTCTTCATTCTATTTTCTTTTATTCCTATGGTTCCTATACCATTCATCCGATTGCGATAAAACCTTCGTCAGTTGTTGTGGTAACACCTGACCCTGTGCGAAGCCGGGTACTTCAGCTTGTATCAAATAAAAGGATTTTTAATCATTTTTATTTTCTACAAAAATCAACGTATTTCTTAGATATATCTTATAAACATTATAAAGCACATAGTTTAATAAAAGTTGGATGTTTATTATCTTGGATTTTTTGTATTATTCTTTGGTATGTATGGATTTTTTTTAAATACTTTCATGTGTTAATTATCAGTAAGTACATCATAATATATTAAAATGCATTTTTCGTATTCTGTCGGTAGATGCCCATAGTATCAATTACACTACTACTTACATGTTATGAGAGAAATATCTTTGTAGACTTTCATCCAGTAGGATGTTATCTGCTGTATTGGTAGCTACTAAGTGAAATATTTGATATCGAATGTCATAGTTTCAAGAATACAATATATCTTAGTAGGTAGTTATTCAATTACATCTTATAATAAACAATATCACAACGGTCATGCTGTTGGTAAAGAAAGTCTAGAAAACATAAGATGAAAATAAAGTCAGTTCATAATTGTATTGGTGGCCTAATACTTTGGATATAATTTACCTTGATAGTTATTTTCTTTAATATTATATTTAATCATTAAAACGGTCTTTAGATTATAATGAGAATTAGTTAAATTGAATGTCATGTAGTAACAATAAGAGTATTGATATAATAGTATATAAAATTAATACCTACAAATAATAGGGATGTTATATAAAGAAAAAGTAGTGATATTTGTATCGAGTGATTTTCGTTGAAGAGAACTTCTCTATTAAGCTCTAAAAAGTTGAAAAAGAATAAAATTTGTAACTAAAGTAGTGGTACGTAGGTATCGTATAGAACAGTGTTCCCCAACCTTTTTCCACCTGCGGACCGGTAAAAAAAGAAAAAGGTTTTTTACGTAATATTTTTTAAATCTTATATTGTGACAGATGGACATAACTTTAAATAACAAATATACATATAACAGTCTGATACAATTAAAATTCAACAAACTAATGCGAAACCTGCTGTTGCATCTTTGCTTTACATTAATAAATGTATAGCTTTACAGCTGAAAGATGGATATTCATCTTCCACTGATATCCAAAATTATGGAAATAATTTCTTGGGCGGCCCGGTACCATTTGATCCACGGACCGGGGGTTGGGGACCACTGGTATAGACTATAGATAGAAAGGAAATGTCAACACAGGTATCATATTACTAGAGTTAGTGTCGAAGTATCGGTCAAAAATTAGTGTTGATCTCAGAGTAATAATAAAGAGAGTGGGTATTGTTCGGTACCTAAAATATATAACGCACAGTAGAACCTCAATTTTATTATTATTAACTTAACTATGAAACGTTATACCATCATGTTGCTTCTCAATACGGCTAGCAAATTTAAACACAACATAGTAACAATATTTTCTACTAAATTAACAAACAATAAACTTCAGCAACACGTGCTCGCAGTTTTTAAATGAATGTAGTCATCCAAATCAAAGCGTTGGAGCAGACCCTTTTTGAGTTGCTCTGCTCCAGCTCCGCTCCGGGACCTAATACTTGCTCCAGCTCCGCTCCAGGGTCTGCTCCGCTCTGGGTTAAAAGTTTTAATGGGTGTTATATGTATACAAATGCTAAAAAAATAAAAAATAAGTAGTTTTGAAATAATGTTTATTATTCGTACTTTTCATTATTAAGGTGATACATCAGTCAAACGGCAAATAATTTTCAACTATAGGCGCGATGAAATTTTGGACTCGCTGCCATTCGGAGAGAGAACGTCGAGCTGGAAACACGTCAATTTGTTTCGTGATGGCGACGGGCGTATTAATTCTTAAATCGTGTAAAGATGACTAAAAACGTTTCCCATTTACTTTAGAAAGAAAACATGTCAATGAATATATTATTATTGTTACTGATAGAACAATAAACAGAACGTTAAATGGACACATGTTGGATTTATATGACAAATTTTATTTCATTTGACATGCGTCATTTGCACCCGCGACCCGCAATCCGCGCATCGCCTAGCCACGATCTTTTTAGACCATGCTTCAACTGAGGTATAACCTTAATTCTATTAAACAAAATTCCCGTCAGCATACCGTCTTTCATTATCTGCCTCATCTGTTAAAAAAGTGAGATTATTTATCACTCAGCAGTATTGCCGTATTTCAAATAATTCCAGTGTTGCTAAGTGTCAAATTTAATATTTTCATCGGATTATAGGAGGAAAATTTGATAATAAAAAAACATCCGGAGCAGTGGTGCACTACAAATTTTCGGTGCTCCGGCTCCGCTCCTGCTCCGGATAAAACCCCATCGCTCCACTGCCCCGAGCTCCGCTCCAACGCTCTGATTCAAATCAATATTTACCGGCGACGTGTACCTACAAAAAATATTTAATTCAGCCGTATAAATTATAAGCGTGCAGAATGTTTTCTCACTCGCACACTCATGGTTCCGTTTTTGTTCAGGCATTAGTGTTAATATTTTAAAACATCAATACTTTTTTGACATTAATACCTATGTGCAAGTAATTATTGTGGTTTTAAAACAAAGTTTTGATAATTCTAAGATATTTTTTGAGTTGTTAATAGTGGAGTATTCAGATTGTTCGTCTTTAAAGCTGTGGGTACAGCTTGGAATATTGACATGTCGTTTTTTAATGCGTGATTGATTCAAGTAATTATATTTATTAATTTCCTGATTGGGTACATAGTTTACAAACTTTCATATTCAAAAAATTAGTAAACGGGTATCCTTACACTCTCGAATTTTACCAGTTTTACTAGACCCGTTGCTGCATATAATATAATAAAGAAAATTCAATACAAATAATGTGTAGGTAGTGTAAAATGTAATGATGAAAGTATTCAATTAAATATTATGTGAGAGCAGTTTCTAAGATAGATCAATATTTTCCAATAAGTCTCTCCACTCACCTTATGTAAAGTTTAATTTGCTCACATAGATATAATTTTCTGTGCAGTCCTATATTTACACTTATTTTACTTTTACTGCATAGTGTCGCAAATTTGCGACATTTCAAACTATTTCGATATAGCCAATGCCATCTGTGTAAATTATCAAACAATATCCTTTTTCGATGCCTAGAAAACTGTTTTACCATAAACATCCTACTTTACCGATTTTGTTTTGACATTTCAAGAAATAAAGCATTTCTGCATTATAGTCTCTGCATTTCTGCTTTGACAGTTGACGAATTCGTATGTACGCGAAAATCCGCATTTGTAAATAAATAAAAAAAAATATACAGAAGATTGAAATTGGTTGAATAAAAATATCTACACATCAAATAAGGTGTGCACATTAGTTTTTTTATAATTGTTTTCATTTGGTTTTGTATTTTGTCATACTAAAATGTAAGATTTCCAAATGTCGTAAATCTGCGACACCACGCAGTAACATACAAAATTTAATGATATTAAAAATATTTTTTTTATTATTTTTCCTTCATTCACAGGGCATTTTGACACCAAGAAAAAATATTTTTTTTCAAAAAAAAAAAAATCATGCAGTAAAGGGTTAAAAAGGAAGATCTATGAGTTTAGTTTCGCTGTTGAAAATTTTCATATTTCATCATCCCTTTTCTATCAAACTAAGCAGAGTTTTAATCTATCATTTTGTATGACGTGAATTTGAGCTTTCATTTCAATTGACTAACAACTAATATATAGTACCTTAGCCGGCTCTTACATCTAAACTCGCCTCGTCTGCCGCACAACCATGAATCAAACCTTCCAAGAACGCCGATCCAGTGTCACATATGATGACCGCACACATCTACATATCGACGGTCACATGTAACCTTCGAAACGTATAGATATTTTGATGCGGCGATCGGTGAGCCGATATAGGAATGACCAATTTGTATGTGTTTTTATGCGTCCTGGCGTCTTTGACTCTCAGCCCGAGAAGCGTGCAACTTGTCGATTGCAACAGTATTTTTTTTTTCAAAATTTACAGTCGCATTCCACCAATCTCCGGAGCTCCATAAGGCAACGTGTGTTTTGTGAATAGCGATGATGTCACATCGAAGTATTCGACACGTTGTAAACGAGACGAGTTTTGATGTGAGAGCCGGCTTAGATGTAATAAGGAGAGCTTTTCGTATAGCATTAAATTTAAGAGTGATAAAAATGACAATGATGATATAACGAAACAAATACTGTAGATGTATTTATTATAATATAAAAATGAATAGGCCATATTTTTATATTTATAAAAATATCATTTTATTTACGAATAATTATAAATTCATAGTATTCTAACATAAGTACACCTTACATATTAAACATTATCACAAAGGCACTAAATATATTACCTATATATTAATATGGAGATAATTCAATAGTTTAATTGTCATTTTAAAATAATATTTATATTTTTGTATCAACGTCAATATTCATTACACACCTGTAAGTATAATAAATTGGCACAATAATATTGTGTATTAAGAAATAATTGTCGACCACTGCAAATTTTATAAATGTACATTTTATCAATTATTATTTATGATATACTATTGATTGATATGATATAATATAGTCTATCGTATCGATATCATATGGAGGGCTGACAATACAAGTAGACAAAGCCCACTTTTGTACGAAATTGAGTTAACTATACCAAAAGGTGCGTATTAACCTGATCCGTGCCACGGACGAATTAACTCGCCAAAGCATGTATGTCGCGTCAGGCCACGGACGAACATATTCGCGGGTTCTTGTAAACGTCATAACTTCTAAATAAACATTCTGTTTATATTTTCTAAACAATATTTATCGTTTTAGTGTGAAAATATTCATGATAAATTCGATAAACATGTTGTGTTTGTTTCGCAAATATGTATCATTCCGTTCCTATTCTATATTTTTTAAAGGATTTATTTTATTCCGATAATAGCTGGCCTACAAGTGTCCACCTAGTAAAAATTAGCTGGTAGTGGTAAGGTTAATGAGAGGTATTTCGAAAAAATCGACTATGTCCAAAAAATGAAATTTTTCAATGAGTAGATCTTAAAATAAAAAGATTTTTCAAAATAATATATGTGACTTGTCTGTTTTACCTATTACACATTAGTTAGTCAGAAACTTTTCAAGAAAATGTATAAATTAATCAAAGGTAGACAAAAACGTTTAAAGCTTAAGCTAAGCTTGGTCTCAGTGACGTCCCGTGGGGGTAGGCAGATTGAGCATCGCTTGGGGGCGGCAGTTACTCGAAGGGCGGCAAATCGTGGAGAATCACTTGGAATATAGAAATATGATACTTATATAGAAATAGCTAAAATTATTTGGTTTACATGTTGTACAATATTAGCATAGTAAAAATGGTATGAAAATGATAACTCTGTATATTGCTAAATGGTACAAACCAAACGTGTCAGAAAAATCAATCAAACAAAACCTTAGACTGGTGATTTGGGTGTCTTACTTAATTACCTATATTATATTTATTCGCTTTTTATATCTAAATTCAATTTTGTATTATATATTTTGTTAGTAATGTATCCATAGAACATATTTCTTAGATATTAGAGCCATGAAAGGATGACAAAAAATATTATATAAAAAATGGGGCGGAATTTTGGCGCTGCCTAGGGACGGCATTTTGTCCAGGGATGTCACTGCTTGATCTACTTGTATTGTCAGCCCTCCATATATGGACAACGCCTAATTGCATTGATGCAATTGAACCCGTGCAGTCGGGAGACGTAAGTAAAAAATACACTTAGCGGAGCTAAAATGTTCATAACAAGATGGATTGTTTTAATTGGGACATTTTTGTTTGTATTCTTATAATATTATATTACGTTACCTCCGTTTTATACGATAATGTATTATCGCCATTGGGAAAACCCCGACACGTTAATTATTACAATTTGGACACATAAACAAAGGTATGTGTTTTTTTATATATTGCAATATAACTAGAAATGGAAGACCACGTGTTTAATTATAACCTTTAAACTATTGAACTCTGCATATAAAAATGTACAATTTTATTACAAACATATATAAATTTATAACAAATAAAGTCATTTAATATCAAGATAACAGATACTTATTAATGGTGATTAAATTATATTAGATAGTAGGGTTGTTTTATTTTCAAATGCCTATTTAATGTGATTTATATTAATTAAAGATTCCAAAACTTTAAATAAATTAAAAATTAGGTACCTACACCTTTTTGTATGGATAAAGTTACGTTTGACATAGGGATTGCAATAGCGAATGAAAATACCAATACCGCTATTTTGGTAATCCCTATTGAATACGAGTATTTGTGAAATATACGAAAAAAATATAAGTGTTTGCCAATCAATATAGATATATAAATCTCTTTAAAACATTAATATTTCATAGAAAAAATATCTAAATACGTACATATTATATGTAAACCTTTAAAAAATAGGTAATGGTAAGATAATATGCGCAAGACACGTTGATGTTTACAAATACTTGGTAGTTGAATGATTGGCACTTTCTTCTTCGAATGATCTTTCAGAAAATTTATATTATGAAGTGATCTTAGATGTAACTGCTAATTCTACCTAATGCCGTGTCCACACTGGCAACATCATTAAATTTCACGATAATTATCAAAATTTGTTTGACCAAAAATTATCTTAATCGAAATTTAATGAGGTTGCCAGTGTGGACACGGCATTATGTTTTATTAGTTTATTGCACTTTTTACACTTACACGTCGAATGGCAATGGAAGTAAACCAGACATCGCGTAACCCAAATTTACACACTTTCAATACCGAATATATCGGTATTGTCTGATTTTTAAAACCGGTATTTCGGTATCTAAAAATACTGAGATACCGGTTATGAAATAACGGTATTGCATTCCCTAGTTTGTCATCGATGTAAAAAGACATGTAGTAGGTTCCACACATTTATGGAAAAACATATATAAGTACCTACATAATTATAAAGAAACAACCGAGAGTACTCTCTCTTGTGTGAATAGGTATTTTTTTTGTAATAGAGACTTGTTTACACTGCAAAGGTCAAGTTTGGAAATCGAGTTGGAATGTTGGAATATCGATATTTATCTGTAATCTGAATTCTATCTTAATATCATAATAATTACTTAGTACATGGATAATATTATATTGCTTACTTACAGTCATAGTTTCTTCTGAACATCTGTTCTATACATAAGGTTGCTATCCGCGGCTATCGGCGGCTATCGAGGGTAGTTTATCATATCTATGTATTGATGCGGTTAATTGTTATAATAAGTTAATCGTCTGAACTGTCAAACTTTCCACAGGCCATGGTGGATTCGCTGCAACAATTATCATAATACATCAATACATAAATATTCAATTTCAATCAAATCAAACTACCCTCGATAGCCGCCAATAGCCGCTGTTAGCAGCCTTCTGTATAAAAATAGATGCGCTATCATTTATGTAAACACCACTGATTTGGTAACTCGGTTTATAACAAAATTTTGTTTTTTAGTTGAAGGCTTAGTGCAAGAACGTAGCGGTTATACGTTTGAGTTTCGCAAGACGCCGCCGCGCCGCGCTTGCCAAATCACTACGGCCGTGCACATTATTATTGAAAAATTAATAAACAAAAAAATTTAAAATGTTTTGATAAAGCGCCAGAAAAAATATATAGAGTAGAAATATTTTATTCCTCGCAGCAAATTTTTAAATTTGAGAGAAAATTGCTTATAATAATATAAGCAATGATATTTTTTTGTTCGATATAAATTATCATGTAGACTTTTATTGAAGTATATTATATTGATAAAAATAATATTATGAAAAATACACAATAAATTATTAAATAGTAGTAGAAACATCCTATAAGTATGTAATATAATTAGTGTTATGTACAATTAAAATATTGGTAAGTAGATGTATTTCAATCCTATTTAAAAACTAATGTTTATTTTAATAAAATTAAATTAAAATAAAATCCACATAAAAAACAAGTGTGTTGTCATTTCAAAGACTAGTAATTAATATATATTTACACATAATTAAAATTAGAATGGTTTTACATCGCTAGAATACTGGGATACTGGGATTTTAAAATAGTGGTCATGAACATTTGTGCGCCGAAGAACATAATATTCAGGACTCCCAGTGACTACATGTTCAAAAAGAAACTTCATACTTCTGTAGAAGCTACATGGTCTAGGACGATTTGGCGCCGGAACAATTGGACACCACGCAATTCGAAAATAAATAGACGTTAGGTAGGTACGTACACGTACTTTAAAAAAAATATTTAATGTTATTATTTATATTTAAATTATTATATTATGATTTAATAGTTCGTGAGAATTTAAATATGCACACGTAAATAATGATTTAATCATGCATATGTTTAAGGTCCAACGAAAAAAGGGTTTTTTTATTTTTATATAAAGCCTTAGGCATGGTAATTCTCAATCCGCAATTAAAGAAACATTATGTTAAGAGTAAATTGAATTAAAACTACTAAGTAATATTTATAGAAACTGATTAAAATGAATCGTCTACGTTCTGTTTACGTGTCTACGACAGTACGGCGTCCAATTGTTCTAGCGTCCAGTTATCCCATTCCCGTTTTAAACGACTGCATATGCGTTATATAGTCTTTTGTGCATCGGGATACGATTAAGATGTGGTACAGGACGGGTTTAGTCGGTGAACATTATTAAATTATTCCAAATATCGTGTTATTTTAATTAATTACACGATTTATATTTTATAAGTAGTAAGTAAAACAAAAAATCATAATAATAAAAATGTATGTATAAAAAATGCCTTGAAGGATTACTGGACATTCAATAATATAAAATAACATTCCTTAAAATAATTATTATTACTGTGGTATCCTATTTATATGGGTCGTATATTCCTAAAAACCGATAAGTTCACTATTAGTCAAAATCTAACACAAAATACGTACGTATTCTGTGTAATTTCACACAAAAATAATATTATATTCAACTTAGAATCTGCTAAAATAATATATTTTTTAAACTTAGTAAAAAAATAAAAATAGATTTCTTAATATATCATTTTAATTTGTTTCTATTTATTCCAATAAAAATGGGCATACTGTTCTAATTTTAAAATATAATACAGTGGAAAAATGCTGGAATTAAAAAATCGGTTTTTAAAAATAATTTTATATAATTTAAAATTAAAATAATTTTACGCTACTACAAAAAATATTAATATTTAATGCTATCGGTTAAATGTTTTAAATCGATAATAATGAGATGTAATTAAAAAAATATTATGTATTATTGCATAATAATTCTTTGGTAAAATATTTTACAGTGGCAAGAATTCAGTTATAAACTAAATCTGCCACATTTTTTTTTCAATCAAAGATATGGTTACCTATGTTATTAATTAATCATTCTTATGCATTTACAAAAAATAATGAACTCGGATATACTAACAAAATATGTGATAAAGACTTATGTCTCATACGCACGCCAACCGCTCTATATCGTATTGCAAATACTAGTAAGTATTTTGGAACAAGTTTTGATACTAAGGAATTTTTTATACTGGTAGTAAGTATATTTAGTCTTCAAAATCGACCAGTTTTCCCACCTTTAGTGATCACCCCATTTCTAGCCTGTTGTAAGGGGAAAATTACTTTTCTGAATAGCCACAAATCATGTTGTTTTCGACAATTATTTATTTCGTCTTGTTTTATCAGTTGGTTCAAAATGTTGGTTTATCAAAAGGTTCAAAAATGAATAGTTTTGAGTTTATTTGAGAGGCAAGCCTGAATGATTTGTAGGCTTTATAGAAAAGGTGCATAATATGTCATTATCATTGTGTTTCTTATAAATTTTGTTGTTTTACAATAAAAAAAAAACGATATTCAGAACGTCAGATATATGAGATATCCGTGGCCATAAGCTCTACATTAGTCTTGAAATTATAAAAATAGTTATATATCCCTTTACTGCATAGTGTCGCAAATTTGCGACATTTCAAACTATTTAGATATAGCCAATGCCATCTGTGTTAATTATCAAATAATATCCTTTTTCGATGCCTAGAAAACTGTTTTATCATAAACATCCTACTTTACCGATTTTGTTTGGACATTTCAAGGAATAAAGCATTTCTGCATTATAGTCTCTGCATTTCTGCTTTGACAGTTGACGAATTCGTATGTATGCGAAAATCCGCATTTGTAAATAAATAAAAAAAAATGTACAGAAGATTGAAATTGGTTGAATAAAAATACCTGCACATCAAATAAGTGTGTACATTATTTTTTTATAATTGTTATCATTTGGTTTTGTATTTTGTCATACTGAAATGTAAGATTTCCTAATGTCGTAAATCTGCGACACCACGCAGTAACATACAAAATTTAATGGAACAAGGCATTTTGACACCAAGAAAAATAAAAATTTTCAAAAAAAAAACTCATGCAGTAAAGGGATATTCTAAATTAATCACAATGACTAGATAAAAATCAAGCCGAATCAACTATAAATAATTAATTGTCTCAAAAATTCTGAAGTTTTTATATACAGATGTCGAAAGCCTTTGTTGAAAAGTAATGATTTTATTGTTAAATAACATTATTGCATAAAAAATTTTTGGTTAACTTTCTATTAAAGGTTGCAATTGGCTCGTAATTTCTGTGTGTCGACATATAAATGCATCTTTCCCACAAATCATACAGATTATTAAGACTAGTCTATACACAATTATATAGTTGCAAAAGAAATAACATAATGATTAATAAGAATAATTATTATATACATAACACAATTAAGACTTACATAGTAAATTGATATTAGTATAAACCTATTACCTACTTAACTCATAACCCTACTTAGCTTATATTTTATTGAGCGATAATGGTATTATAATCAGTGCGTTTTTGCCCTGGTAAGGATGTCTGTGTCGACCAATATTCATCCTGTGATGGACACGTTGGACTTGCTTGGTCCATATGATTATCTGACCAAATAAAAAACACTACGAATCTCTCAATGCCTTCAGCTATGAAATATGCAGAATATAGGGATCGTTAGAGAGATTTCCATACGAGATCTAGGAAAAAACCATACGAAAACGAAGATTTATGTATTTGAATTAATAGAAAATATATACATTTGGAGGAAGGTACTTAAGTATAGGTTTTGTTGTCTATTATACAAATTAGCAACAATCGAAAACTTAAGCCTAATCTACAACGATGGAATCTGGTGACGTAGCTACAATCATGAGCTCGATAAGCTTTTTGACTTTTTACTTCATCAGATTTATTAAAACACAGCTGATTGGCTACGTGACACATGGGATGATCAAACGACATAGTACGTATTCAGTGATTTTATAGGTTATAGACAGAGTTGCGAGTATAATAGTATATAATAGAGATTAAGGACATCTGTTTTGAGGTGGAAAAGGTGTAGTGCCAGAAAAAAAGGGAAATAACAAGCGAAAATTTCTACTTCAAAGTTTTTATTGGAATAGTAATGAAGATGAAGACTGCAGGTCTGGAATAGTGGGAGGCGGAGGAGTTGGCGATGAGTCGAGGGAAGTGACGCGAACTTCTGCTTGCCCTATGCCCCAATTCAAGGTGACACAGGGTGAATGAAGAAGAATGAATATAAAATATACCATACGTCCTCTTATCACATCTAAGATGACGATTTGATTCCTGGTTTGGCAACATGCTATGGATATTCCAAGAAAACACCGAGATAATAGAAAACCTCTTAACCCTTAATTGCATAGTGTTTGATTGCATTTGCATTTGCATTTGAAGAACAAACTGTGTTATTTTTAATATAGTTGTATAGAAATGAAATTTTATTTAAAAACTTGCAGTTTTCTACAGGGTATAAAGTGTGCTGACAAAATTGTTATAGTGTTTATTCACAGATGCCACTGCTAATTTATAACAATTTAATATTAAACATGAAATAATGTGGTCAATTATTCATCGTCATTGTCATTCAAGGAAAGATCAATGGGAAGCGTAGCAGAGGACGGCGCCGCATTTCGTGGCTTAAGAACCTCCGTGATTGGTACGAGTGCAGCTCCACTGAACAGTTCCAGGTAGCAGACGACAAAGATAGCATTGCCTTGATGGTAGCCGACCTCCGCTAGGGGATGGCACAATAAGAAGAAGAATTACAGAAATATGTATACATATTTAAGGGTTGCCGTCACACACTTAAGGGTTAATAGTTTTAGCACCAACCACATATGTATAGGTAAACGGTAAAACTCAAGGGATGCTAGCAGAACCTTAGGGTATGCAAACAATCTGGCCTTCGCTAAAGATCATTGGAAAAGCCGCGTCGCATGAAGCCCACACGGTCCTAAGTTTTATATCATTCTATTGGTATTATAAATTTGTCTCGTCTGGAGAGATCTAGATTTCAAATCAATTATCATATTATTATACCCCAATAACAAGACAAGTGTGCAAGAAATTATTTTTCATATTAAATTTGTCAACAGATATTAAAAAATTGCTAGCGTCGTGCAGCATTACTAAGAACGCACTGATTATAATAATGTTTTATAAGTGTATATGTATGTCAACAGGTGAATAAAAAAAATATACAAAACATATATGTTAATAATACTTATAATATATTATACACGAAATATTTTTGGCGATTTATTCAAAATGCCGAATTCTTAAAAAGGTCCCAAAATACAAGTGGATATTTTTTAAATGCTGACTGATTATTTTTCAATGATAATTACTACTTGGACAGTTTTTTTTGTTTGAAAGTTTAGTGGTTATTTAAAAAGTTTGGGTACAAATTGTTTCAAAAAGATTTCGAAACTTCAACTAAGATAAAGGTGTATTTAAAACTGGTTCTATTATTTTATTATGCCCGATTTAAAAAAAATCCTTTTCGTGGGAGGACATATTACGTTTTTTTTTAATACTCTATGTTTAGGTAATATAATAGATTATTAAAATATTATTATTACAGGCTACATTCCGATACATTTCACCAATATTTTTTTAAATATACTACAAAATCAATTGAACAGAAGAGAACACGAAGGGAGTAACTGACACCGCAATCAAAAATCGTATTATTGAGTAATCTATAAAAAAAAAACCTATAATACGTTGATAACATTGTCTCCGGCAGCGGCTTGCCTGCGCGGTATAGTTTGTGCAAAAAATACGGAACACTTTTACAGTGCTTTTCGGTTTGCGCGAGCTACAGTTTTCCCGTCCATACATACGGGCTTCCCGATACAAACCGGTTTGCGCAGGTAAACTTCCAGTAAAGCACGAGTTCATAATATTGTTATAATAATTATTATACATATTTTTTTTTCGACCATGTCCGATCCTAATATGATCATATGGGCCTCCACAGAGTAGAGGTTTGTATTAACAGATTTTGTTTTTTACGAAAAATGGATGTCAGCCACTTGCTCAACGTATTAGGTCCATACCCTGGACTCACACACAAATTGAAAAACATTATGTGTACTTGCCAGACCCAGGATTCGAACTTGAGACCAACGGCGTGATAATCCAACACTTAAGCCGCGCGGCCACTGTGGGTATATCGCAATAATATATAATATGTATACAACATTTATATGATATTCGATTTAAACTACGTAACTCGAAAATATTATATTTTGAACAATATTAATCAGTTTATACTTTTTCCTGCGTACAATAAATTAAATTAAATACATTGATTCCTATACTTAATGCTATTCAAATCTTATTATTTTTTATAGTAAATTGGAATCGGTAAAATAGCCGCTAGGTAGTTTTTATGAACATCTGAAATGGAATATATTTTTCTTTGACAGTATTTAAAATCAAATTTTAAGAGCTTACTTTTTTCTGACTTACAAAAAAATGTAATCAAATATTTTTTCGAGAAAAATCCACTTAACTAATTTTACCCGAACAATTCAGATTTATAGTATGGAGATTAAAATACATAGATAATCTGTCTATTTTTAGTATGATACTTCCATGTACCTATAGGCTTCATGATATTTATCATAGCAAAGCAATATTGTATTAAAAAAAAGATCCAGCATGTGTTTATAATGAACTTAACGAAACATACAAAATTTAGAAAAACACTTTCTGAGAGAGTATAATAATTATAACCAATAGAAAAAATCTTTTTTTGAAAAAAGTAAGCCACCCCGACGGGGAATCGAACCCTGTATCTCCCGAGTTCACGCCCCATCCGTCGCATTTACCAATATGCTACGCAATAATATACTAATTGTGACAAATTTTAATTATTGTTCAATTTTAATACCATTCATCAGCGCTCTTCCAAATCAAGCTACTTTGGCAATCGATTTTTGTTTTTTAAATCAAAGTAGATACCTATTACTTCGATTACTAACCGACGTCGTGGATTTCTCCAATATTTTGTATGATGTAACTTACTTGAACTTGCTAGGGAGATACAGGGTTCGATTCCCCATCGAGGTGGCTTACTTTTTTCAAAAAAGATTTTTTCTATTGGTTATAATATTATACTCTCTCAGAAAGTGTTTTTCAAAATTATGTATGTTCAATAATTAGAATGATACATTATTAAATCTTGTGAATTATTCGTTGAATAAAAGAAATAGTTAATTATGAACTTGTATGAGTTTGATTTTAGTATTGACAACCTGCTGCCATACGAGTAGATGAATAAAAAGCGTACTTGTTCCCAACGTGTTCTCAATCCTTCAATTATTCACATAAATTAAAAATAACAACACTCTCCCATTACCACCACCGAAATCCAGTAAAACAATAATTAGGTAACATTGCTGAGATACACCGAACGATGACAGGACATGGCAACCATTTTGGCGACAGACATTATAAAATCAAATTATTTTTATTTAAATTAATGATATCCTGTGAGGATATGCAGGTTATTTCTATTAATAGTTCAAAGGCGACAAGAAATGAAAAGAAAGAGTAGGTTTTGTGAAAAAGAGTTTTTTTTTCGCCTGCAGCGCTGATTAATTGATAGTTTGAATGTCAGCAGATATATATTGTTTAAATATCTGTTTAAAATAGTTGAATAAAAAGAATAAAATAATGTAAGCTAAGAATTTATAAAATATTAACTATTTGTATTCTGCTAATGGGCGGTGCTTATGACCTACCTATGAACATCACTACTTATTAAAGACAATAAACTGAGATCTTGTAAGACTGAAAAAATCCAAGTAGAACAAAGGCAGGGTAACAGTCTAGCAGTACCAAATTCATTCTAACTGCCGTATTCATACACTTTTGAACCGCATTCAACGCAGTAAGCGGTTTATCGGCCAAATAAGAAAACTATAAAAAATGCATACGCCACGAAGATGCGTACAGGAATGCGCACCAAACTTAAAATGGCGGCGATCTGCGCGACCTTTTAGTGTCACTTTAATATACGTCTAAAATGAGTTCATCACAACAAGCGTTTAGTATGAGACTTGGAACGTGCCGTTGTGCTATAATCGGATTCATGATGATGCTAAATGATGCTAAATGCTGGTAAAAATGTATACAGATCGTGGATCGATGGAGATGTATGTAATATTGTGAATGAGGCCGCGAAACTGTATTGCCATATTATGGAAATATTTACTGGGTATACTTTTGTGTATCATTTTGTGCATTAAGAAGTATAAAATAAACATGATTTTATAACAAATAAATTATTTAAAGTTCATGATAATTATTCATTTATAATTATTAAATTTATATGGTACCGTTTGCACATTTTTACACCTATTCATAATTTCAAAATTTTAAATTAATTATCGGTAAATTTAAATTTAAAAGTTGGTAACATTGGCCACGGCATGACGCGTATTACGTCAGCGACGTGACGTCACTATTCGACAGATTCAAATTAGGTTTATACATGCAAATTTGCAGTAAATTGCTTGAATGCAGTTTGCTGTTATATGCATACGCCAGTAAGTCTTGCGACCAAGAACAAAATTGACAAAATTAGAATATTTGAATAAACATTCTGATGGTGGGCCACAATAAACTATTAAAAATCCTCTATTCAAACTGTAAAACTAACGAAAGGAACTTTCCCACGAGCTTTTAGCAGCTTTGCCTTAAGTGTCCTGCCGGCACTGCCAAGAATCTCAATCTTTACTTTTTTTATTAATCGCCATTTTGAATTGTACGTCACACATCATTCAGTAATTCTCAACATCGTTACCAATAATAATATTTAAATAACTAGACAATAAAGAATAGATCACAATTCACAAGTGCTTAGAAATCATTCAAACTTTACTTTTCTAGATATCGTGTAGTGATCTTTGAGATATCTCAATCCACTTCTCAACAACCAACCCATAAGACAAACAAATAACAGAAAAACTGTTAACAACGTAGCAAAGACATCGATTTCGTAATATTGTAATACATTGAAATTTCTTGCTGGTGATAATAAATGCTTCGCTCCTTTGTGCCTGATGACGTATTCAGTCCAATAGACTGCCTTTTCTAGTGGGGTTTCCTTCTGGTCTCTCAAGAGGTATTGTCTCCGTTTGACGTCTTCTCTGTATTTTGGCTCGTGTACAACGGCAATGATGGCATCGAATAGCATTTCAGATGTCAGTTCTTGGAGCTCCAATTTGAGGGCGTATCCATCAACTACTGCTTTGGCCGCGTTGGACTCGTGGTCGCAAAAGACAGGCATCGTGACAACTGGTACACCGTGATAGACCGTCTCGAACATGCTCAGGAGGCCGCCGTGGGTGACAAATGCTCTGATCTTGCGGTGACCTGAAGCAAAAAAAAAATATATGTAAATCACTGTAAACGATCAATGTATCACAAATTAATGTCAACTGCAGTACTGAATATTGCCAGTTCTATGAAGATTATCTGTGAATGGATGGAGTAGAGTGGATAATAGGTACGGTTTTGACGGACAAATTCGTTTATTCAATTCTGAAAGTAACTGATGTGAGCTTATTTTATTTTTTTAGCGACGTTAGTTAGTAGTTTTCACATAATTATCACGTGACGAATACTTTGATAAAATCATTTTATTACCATTGCAATACCAGCGCATCTATTATATACACAAGGCTGCTATGGGCGGCTATCGGCGGCTATCGAGGCTAGTTTATTATATTTATGTATTGAGGCGGTTAATTGTTACAATAAGTTAACCGTCTACACTGTCAAAAAGTGCTATGTTTTAACAGCAGATTTCTTGGCTGTGTTAATTTTAAGAGCGAGATAGACAGTTTTGACAGTTTAGACGGCTAACTTATTGTAACAATTATAATACCCCAATACATAACTATGATAAACTATCGATAGCCGCCGATAGCAGCCTTGTGTATGTCTAGAAACTAGCACCAACAAAGTAGAATAAATTGTTTCGCAAATAATACATACGTAATTATTCATACAACCAAAACATAATTACTTCACTTGATAATATTATCATTGTTACATATTGTAATTTAGTAGTATTTTTAAGCATATTTGTGTAATATTCTAGCTTTTTGTAAGAAATTTTAAACTGTTACGAAGCGTTAAAGCGATACGTCAGATGCGTATTTCAGAAACTAGATTTATATCAAATATTATGTAGAACTGGCATTTTAATACGACTGAAGGTCATCATGAGCCCGAAAATGTCGAGGAAAGAAGAACTTTACGGGGTAAACACAAAAATCTAATATTATAAAATACTTTTTTGGGTTGTTTAATTTCAAGTTTAATGTACAATATAATCATTGTGTTAGGTACAGTAATTAATTGATATCGCAAAGAGGGTTGGAAAGGTAGAGCTGATGTCACTTAGTTGTCATAAAATTTTAACCCTCTCAATTATTAATTTAGTGTAGGTATTTTAGAAAAATATACAATTTCATTCATTTGTATGTGATTAGAGATTGTTTACCCAAAATGATATAAAATAAAAAAAGCTTTATTATTTCTTACAAACAAAAAAAGTAAATGACAGTGAATTGACTATTTATCTAATGTATATAATATGACCTATGATTATATCTATCATGTATATATACTCGTATCTATCTATTTATGATTTTTTATATTTTATCTATGATATTTTTTATAATACATATTATATATTATTATATTAAGATTTTTATTTTTATATAATACTAATAATGTTTATATATTAAACAGTGCTATGTAACGTTTATAATATTAGTATATATTTTTGTATTTGTAGCTTAAATAATATTTTTAATGCTAAGATACTAGTTTGTTTGGTTTGTAAGAACCCCTCATCGGGTGAAGGCCTCCTCTAAAGAAAGAAGTCCCACTGGACTCTGTCTTTGAATTAAAAAACTTTGAATACAAAGTATCAATTTCTTCTTCTTTACCCAAAATGATATAAGGTATCTAAGGTGTAAATAAGTTTTTTTATGGACTCAGGTTATTTAGTCTTTTATTCTTCAGAATCATATACTTTCGTCAGAAAGAGTAATTTCGTGATGAAGTTACAAGTTTTTTTATAGGGACGAAAGGTAGTAGAAGTAGTACAACACATAACTACCTGTTATCAACACACTATCCTAAAAAAAATCTAATTGTCACTTGGATACGCCCTTTTAGCCTCAACAGTTTCGAATTGTTAAAAATATTTAGGTACTTACCTATTTGAATATTTTTTAAAAATAAACATTTATTATTTAATTTATCAATGCCAAAGCCATTAGCCTGCTTAAACGCGTGGAAAATCCATAGATAATTATATTATAACGGCATTTACAAAAATAATATTGTCACTAACGGAAGATACCAATTACTGCTTTATTTTATTTCACAAAGAAAGAGAAATTTAATTACACTCTATTTATAATAGTACCTATCCGACGCTTTGTGATCATTCATAGATATACTTCTTTGTTTTATTTAATCATTGACTTAAATTATTTTAAATTTTGTGTCTTATTTAAATAGTTTGTTAAGGTTAAGTCTAAGTACGTTATAAAAACTAAGTAATGGAGTAATCCGCGACGTCGGTCAGTAAATAATAAATTAATTGAAACCTACCTTAATTTAATACACTAAAACCGATAGCCACCATTATAACGTAATTCGATAAGCATTTCACGTAACAACTACTAGTTTAAATCATCGTAATTAAGTAGGATGTCCGTAGCATAATTGGAATAGCAAACTGACGCGAATCCAGAGGGTATATCGTCACTGTTCTGGCAGAGGACACTAATTCAAAAAAATGACATTTTGAGTTAGTTATACCAAAATGTTCCTTATTTCAAACTTTACCGTCTGGAAACCTTTTTAATAAATAAACAGTCTTTATTTTAAAGTCATCCTTTTTACAATTACTTAATAAACTCACATGATAGACCATTTCAAACATTTTAAAAACTTAAAAGTCAAATTACTCAAAACTAGTATTCTCCAGTTAGTGTGTTCTGCCAGAACAGAGACGCTATTATGTTCAAGTTCTGTCAGACTCGTATTTTTTCTACAAAAAGATTTTTTCTAGTGTGTATGTATATGCATGAGATTTTTTGAAATCATATACCTAGGTATATATTTTAAATGTATTATTATTAAAGATTCCATTTTTGTGTCCATGTAAGTTTAATTAAAAAAAAAACAATTGTGTTTATGTTAATTTTAAAGTTTTCTGACGAATCGATTGCCTCATTTGCATCAAAAAACTGAGAACGCCGCTGAGAATAAACTATTCATTAATTAATTCAGAGGTCCCTGAGGTCACACGCTATTAAATTTGGTAGCCCACGTATTAATCGGAATAAAAACGACTTTGGACGGTTATCGAGAACATTTTGCATCCCCTAATTGAATTTCGCTTAAAGCTTCGTGTTCGAGTAAAAGTTTTCTTGGCCCCGTCGGAATAACCAGGCAAAGCCAACAAACTTAGGAAGTATTTTAACTACTTTCAAAACTATCAAACGAGATAATGTCATAATATCGTAATTAGTTAGACCTTGGAGTTTTAAAAACGTGTACAATACCTATAATTATATTGTATTGGCTACAATCAATGACATTAATATGGACGAAGCATCTGGAAAAAAATGACACTCACTTTTTTGTCGGGTCTGCCGAATGGCATAATCTGTTCTAACGCCATTACAATAAAGGTGATATTGCTATAAATTCCCGATGCTTTTTGTCGGGTCTGCCGAATGGTTCGGTTCGAACGGGTTCGCTCAAATGAACATTGACACTCGAAACACTGTTCTAACGCCATTACAATAAAGGTGATATTGCTATAAATTTCCTATGCGTGAAATCTATCTATACACTATGTCTACCTATACATGTGCGAATGTTGCTATGCGCGAATTTACTTGCTAGCTACTGTATTGAGTGCGTTGTCAATTAATAATGTCATTGGCTACAATATATTGCAATTTACAATATATAGCAAAACATGCTGCAGTTTGAGAGTATATTCGATGAAGGTAGGATATGGGAGACAATTTTGTGTCCATGAAATAAACTATAAAAGATGTAAGTAATTAGGTAGGTATATGATATTTACAATTTCTGACTTAATTTGCTGTTTCTTATGCTTCAATTACATTATGATGCATCTCACGTACTGTCACGCTATCACGGCGAGATATTTAGTCTATGGTTTTGTCATTTTGCAGAATATTTTGAACGATCATGATCTCTGTAAATTCAATGATGGAGTAGCCTACTAACGTAATAACACAATAACATAATATTTTGAATAGAATCCAACCTGCAGACCATAGATTCTTTTGAAAACACATAGTGCCAACCGCTAAAAACAAAAAAAAAACACGCAATTTTGACATGAGTCGAAAATGTGTAGGCACGTAGAAAATGATAAAAAAACGTAAATAAAAAAAACGTTCATTGAGTCATGTAGGTATCGATGCAGTGCGTACAACGTGAGGTGACCTCATTGTTTTTCTGGTGATTTCAGCAGATTTTGCTAACTGACAATGTTCGTTTAAAGGTTCAAAATGTGCTACGGGTTGGGAGCACCAGTCTGATAATATTTTAAGCACCTATAAAAACGACATTACACACATTTTTCCCGTACAGTTTACTGTGACGTCACGTGATAGTATGCGACGTGCAGCATAATATAATCAGAACGTGACGTCATTGATATTAACATTTTTTTAATAATAGTAGAATAAAATCATTAATTAGTGCGAAATACGGAGCTTTTTATAGATTTTTACATAATTTAATGATTTTATGACAGATTTGAAATGGTTAGAGGCCCACTTTAAAAAAAATGACGAATCGGTTGCATCATTTGCGTCAAAGAAAATCGCCTCTGTATTTAATAAATTATACCAACCCAAAAGGTCTTGCTGCGGTAACCATCTGCTAAGCATGACATTGCTGGGGAGGTCAGACATGGATTTCAGTTCATCCTCCCACTTCCAAAGAACTTGGTAGGGCAGCCTGGCAAAGGTCCTCACGAAAAGTCGTCTAAGTTCTTCAGGCATGTTCGCTGCCTTCACTGAGGAACCCATCGAGACGAATATGAACCCGGAATCTCCGCCTTGCTGGATGAAATCCTCAAGATCCTGAAAAGAAATTAAACAGTATTACAATATTCATTATCATTCATATTTATTTACAAATTGGATTAAAAACAATATAAGAGTTTCTGTGAATATTATAATATTATCATAAATAAATAATTAATGCAAAAAGTATGATATTGCGCTAAAAGATTTTTTTTTATTAAACTGACATCTGTGTACAGAAAAAAATATTTTTGTAATTCCACGTTTCCACGCACCGCAATAGATGTCTCTGCCGATAATTAATTACAATATTATATTATACTTTTACTTCAGAAAATAAATATAAAAAATAAAGTGGAAATTCATTAGAATAATCTAGTAACAATAGAATAAAAAATAGGTATATGATTAAATTAGTGTTATCCTATAAACAACGTAGTTTTGAATAGTAATTATTTCTACTTCAGAATGGTAATACTTACGTAGCTCGTTTCGATTAAAAAAAACGAAACAATGTTCTTTTAATTGAATATAAAATACGATAAAAATACGAATTATTCAAAAGTATCTTGATGATATACTAAAGAATTTATTAAACTACATTTTTCGGCGTTTCAATGAATACGAATTACGACAGTTTTTTTTTAATAATTTTATTGTTAACGTATCTTTGAAGTTTTAAATTATTTGTATTTCTTTTTAATGTTTTAAATTTGTCTTGATAAATAAAAGTAGGTACTTTAAAAGGTTAAATTTCGGGCTCTACGTAACTAAACGCGCCACTGGGTACTGGGTACAAAAAAGTTTCACTTCTACAAAATATAATTAATTATAAATAAATAAGGATTCTGTAATATAATTTAATTGGGAAACGCTGATATAGTCTAATAGCCAGCAACTGCAGGTGTTTCTCTTGTAGGTAATAATTATTAAATATGCTAACGTCACAATACAAACCTTAGAAAGTGGCTTTGCCGGTTTGCAGTGAATGCAAGCGATCTCAGCTACGTTCGGCAGATATGGTCGAGGGTACGTCACAGAATGATGTCCATTCTGCAAGATGAAGCTGACATTCTTCACAGACTCGTAAGGCTTATCAACACTTGGACCCAGGTGCTTCTTCAAGACATTATAAAGCATATATTCTATGCTGATATAATGGCACGCTTCAATCACCATATGCCACATAGAATTGAACAATCTATTAACAAAGCCCATGTCATCTGTGAAAGCTTTGTTGAAGACTGGAGTGACAGCATATGGCGCTGGTGATCCTGAGAGAGATAGGCTGCCAGTGTAGAAGCCTACAGTGTTGATGAACATGAAGGGGACGTCGAAGCGAGTTTGGAAGCCCAATACGCATTCAGGAAAGGCACCGTCGATGATAAAGAGGTCAAAACGATTCTTTGGTAAGGATAGTAACTCTTGAGTTTCTGGATCATCCAAGACAGCATCACAGGCCTGTAACAAAGAATTCTCATGGTAATTTAATGGTATCATAATAGACAGTGTTAATTTAGAGATTATGTCAAAACAATCCAATAATTTTATATAATATAAAAGAAAAGGTAGTTTAAAACTTGGGTTCTCATTTCACTAAAACCAAAAACACTGCCTTTTTACTTAGCAGGGCAGAATTGTAGTCCTTCTTCTTTGTATACATACATACGAAGACACAAGTGGATAAAGGTGTTATGTTACATTTTATGACAAAGTATTTTTATTGCGTGGATAAAGGTGTTATATACCCATCTTTCATATGGATGTATCAAACATCTTAAAATAATCATTGGTCTGGCATTACGGCAAGGGATGAAGGGCCTATGTTCCTTTTTTTTTTTGGTTTTAGTTTTATTTTGTTATTTTCTCTAGTGGATGTAGGTGTCATGTATACGTTTTTATAAATAAATTACACATTTGAAAGTTTTAACAAACTATTTCTGACGTTAGTAAAATTGTGTGATCCTTAGTTACCACTTGAATACATCACTAGTTAAATTATCCTCAACTGAAAAAAATACATCAAAAAAACTTTGACCTCAATTTACTCAAAACTTTGATTTTGTAACATAACTCCTTCATCCACAATTACGTAATATTATGGCAAGGTTTATCCACACATCATGCATAAAAAGTCATGTGGAAGGTGTTTGTAGTTAAAATATTTAAAAATTACAAAAATAGCACAACAAATTTAAAGGATAATATTAATTATAAGTATGAGTTCTACTTCCTGTCAACCATACAAATGTTAGATAAATGCTGCTTATTCAATATCATATTATGTCATTAGGATAGAACGTCTTGTTTTGCACAAAACCTGTCAGAGAAGACTAGTTCATCTTACTTTTCTTCCACGAATATTTTGTTTTTATCTATTGTCTGCATGCCAATAACTTTATATTCTATTAATACTAAGCTCCCACGGATAAATTGAGTTGATGATTTTAAATTTAGACAAAAAAACAACCATTAGTGTACTCATTTACTTTTAAGCATTATATAAATTGGTACCTACCAAACTAGTAATAGTTTTAATATATAAAAAAAACAGAAAAGACAATGATTTGAAATACATACGTACGTGAGATAAAGCTCCATAGTTTTTCACAAAAGCTCAGTTCGTAGATAGCTACTAATTACGTGGTCAATATTAGTCAATGTCAACGTACTTTTAAAATAGCAACAAGATCCTTTGACTGCGGTCTTATTCACTATTGAATACGATAATTATAAAAATAGTATGTTCATTAGAAGGAATGTATTATACCTACTACCTATATGCAAAAATATAAAACTGTAGTGTTAATGGTGTAATATTATATAGTATATTTACACCAGTAGTGTACTAAGCGGACAGGTTGTCAGCCAGGGTTGGGGATACCGTATTATGGTATTCAGAAGGATAACATATTTTCTTTTTAAAGCTCAAAATATTCACATACATTCAATACCTATATGTAACAAAATTGTTCTCTCTTTGATAATCTGACAGGAAAACTGCCAGTCAGATATTTTCAAAATAAGATAAAGCTCTCAATTTCAATATTTGAATAATACATTTTAATTCTGTGGGATGAATCAAGTAAAATCTCGATTTTGAAGATATTTTTTCTCGTCTGCTGTACAAACTGTTTTCGCAAATAATGATTTATTTTGCTACGTACCAGGTACTACAATACCTGGCATTAGGTCTAGGACGATTCGGCGCCGGGACAACTGGGCGCCACGCAATCGAATAAAATTCGAAAATAAATAGACGTTCGTGAATATTATGGGTACTTTTAAAATATATATTTAATAATATTATTTATATGTAAATTATTATATTATTATTTAATACGTGGTGATAATTTAAATATGCACACGTAAATAATAATTTAATTGTGCATATATTTAAGTTGCAACGAGAATAAAGTTCTTTTAGTTTTATACGAAGCTTCAGGCATGATAATAATTCTCAATCCGCTATAAAAAAAAATTATTTTAATAGCAAAATGAATTAAAGAACACAAGTAGTAGACATAAACTTATTAAAATTCCTCGTCTACTTTCTGTACAAAATCAAATCTATTTATTTTATTCGACAGTGCGGGGCACAATTGTCCTGACGGCCAGTTGTACCATTCTCCTGGTATTGCCAAAAACAACTTTTCCAATTTAGCATTTAACTTGAAAAATACACTTCTGACGTATGACGTTAAATCTAGCGTTTTTAAACAAATATCTCATAAAAAACCTAGGTTTGCATGAAAATCGACAAGCTGGTCTTTTATATTTTATACCATATGCATACCAATAAGATGGATGTTACAATATTAAAATAATAATTAAATTTCGTATCTATTCCAAAAGAATGTTCAATTATGACTTATTTTTACCCTATAGTTTGCAAAACAAAATAAGACAGTTTTTTATATGTTCGATATTCAAAATTATATCTACTTACTCCGCCACTGAGCTTAAAATGGAAACAAAACAATCCCAAATAAATCCATTCCATACTCATCAATACAAATAGTTATTTTTCTTTTTTTATATATAATAATTTATTATATTATCCTCTTAGATAAACAGCCATTGTTCATCCAATTCAAATAGGCTTTTTCAAAGGATGTTTGCCCCTTTGACGACTTTAAAAATATGAAAAGGAAGAAAATAGCATAATGTCGTATTATTATAAGTCATTAACGCCATTTTAAACGTAGGTCACTGACTTCATTTATCAGTGGTTTCTAAAATAAGAGCGAAGTTTAAGTTTGAAAGTTTATGATAATATCAATTCGCACCGTGAGTGTAAAACCGAGGCATCTGCAAAATACATATTATTTTGGATATATTAGGGTTCGTTTTGTTAGGAGAAATAGAGTTTCTAAAAAAACCATAATATTTGGTTTCTATCTACATTATATTGCATGTTCTTTCAGTTACTTCACTTTTACATTATCAAGTTACGACTTTTGCAGTTGTTTTGCATTTAATCTCGAAATTGAAAAATTTGCAGATGCCTTGGTTTTACACTCACGGTGCGTCATGATGTAATTCAGTACCTAACTTACTAAGATATAAAAAAATATTAATGAAGCTAATTAAGCTAATAAAATATATGGGACCTTCAAAAATTAAGAATTTTTGGAAAAAAAAATATAGAAAAATTTATTGTTCTCAAAGTTTTATGGAAAGATTGATCTTTTGTATATTATGTAATCTTAATACATTGGACGATAAAGACGCGCCCAGCGCGTAGCGATTAGGTAACCATTCGATATAGTTAGCATGCTATTTAAATATCGTAATTAAAAAGTAATTATATAGTCAGCAGTCAATGTGACTGTATTAATCAATTTCGTATCTTTTTTTATTTACTTTACATTATTTGTATATAATTATGTTTTTGATATTGTGTTATATTCTATGTTTTGTAATCATTTTACTTAGAGTTAAAATGATTCTCTCAATTTAAGCTATTTCTACAAATTAAAATATCTATTTTGCTTACAATGGACAAAGTCTATGACATACAAAAAGAGCACAATTCTTTATACACATTCGCATTAAAATATTAATTTCGTAAAAATGCGACTTAATAACTTTTAACCTGCAACCACAGAATTATTGATATATTATACAATTTCTTTCATTGTGTTTATTATCAATTCATCGTGGAAACGCATTGTATTATTGATTTAATTTAATAAAAAGCATTTTTTTAAATGTCCCTCTGAGGCAGACGAAATCGGTCTAGATTTATTCATTAATAATTACAAGATAAAAAGAACTTTTTATATACTACGTTTTTAAATTTCCTGTTGAATCATATAAACTTGACAATTCTATGTATTAATAAATACTTTTTTTGTACTTTATAGAAATAGGTACTGAATAAATATTATAGAATACTGAAATGTCATTTTGACATTTCATATTGATTTCCATAGTAACGCACGTATATATTAATAATTTAGTTACTAGGACCATCCGCTTAGCAACCAATAATATTATTTTACTTTTTACATCGGATTTCTTCCGAAATAACTTTTCATACAAAACAGAATTAACTGAAAATTAATTCAATTCTACTTGAAGGTGGCTAAAAGTATTAAAAGAATGCATCGGCATCGTGTTCTGATATATTATAAAATTTTCAAATGTCTAGCTAGTCGGGAAGATAGTTAAAAATCGATTGCAAGATTCGTACTGTATAAAAAACTACCGGACAAACAAGAATACGAGCTAAAAAAAACGTTGTAAAAATGGAAAAAGTACTAAAAAATGCGTTTTAAATCAATGATATTATATAGTATATACAATATCAACAAAGCAGGAGATGAATACGGCCAACGCAACGAGAACTTTGATAATCGCTGTATTGTACAACTCTGACTAACTTTACAAGTAAATACCATACAGTAGGTAGGTACATATAATAATTATGTAGGTACTTATCTAATACTTATTATGATTCCATTATACTCATAATTGTATTGAAAAATAATTTGTATCAACATAATACGAATATGACAAACAAAATATTGCCTTTGTTACAGAAGTATACATAATATATAGTATTATAATTATTAATTGTTTGTAAGAGTTCCGCAGAAACAAACCATCTGACAAATTTAAACGACGTATCGAAATAGCGAATACGGAAAGATCACTAATTAATAGCTACAACTTAGGGGACCAAATGCTCAGCGTATGTCAAAATGGAGCTTCTATGGTATATTCAGAGCATAACCTTGGACATTCCTTAAGCGTTGTAGATAATCTATTTATATAATTTTGGAGCTTTATTATCTTTTATATTTATTTTAAACATTTAATGACTGCATAAAGTATTTTTATTACATAAAATAGTATTCTTTTAAACCTCTCGCTCTAATGTTTTTGAATATAGTCGTATTTCAGTACATCCATGTGCAGTGGTGTTAAGATTTTTTAGTTTTATTAATTTTTAAACGCATTTACAAAACCATTAGTAAAATTAATATTAATATTATATTGTGACATATTTACGATAAAAAAATATATTTTATAATCTTTGTGATCCCAAATTTGACAAGAATTAGGCATTTTATTATTCAAAAAATGGGCACGATTAACACATTTGAAGATAATTCTAAAGATACTGATTATAAGCAATGTCTTTGACCATTCAAATGTAATAAACATCTTACGAATAATGATTGCTTTATAATAATTATTGACCTAAGAAAAAGGTAGTATTTTTTTGAAATACACCATTTCTATTGGCATTTTCCAGTGGTTAAGCTACAATATACGGCCGTAGCCATAAATTGACATACGATAAAATGAAGTAGAGAGTAAGATCATGGTAACGGGCGTGTTTGAACATGTACCATTTTCAAAAAAAAAATTTTTTTTTGGATAGGATGTTCATTATTCGTATTACCCCATCTAACACCATCTGTAAATTATTGTAGTCTTTCAAAAAAAAAATCAAATACGCATGACTAACAAAGTTTAATTTGCACTATTTATGGCAGATCTTAACAGCCTACATCTACCCTTCGCTACTGCTACATAGATAAGTAAAGGTATGGTAAAGGGCAGTAAGAATATGTATCTATAGGGAGAGTTTTTTGACTACGCAATCTCCGTAAGTGTCTCAATGTTCAAAGCGTTAGTGTATATAATACGACTGGCCTATATCCAGGAACCTTCAATAGGAGACATTAACAAAATAAGAAGAAAAAATAACAGTATAAAAGTTATTGCACGTTTTAAAAAAATATTTTTATTCAATGAATTAATAATGAAGCATTATTTATTAGCGACAATATTTTGTAGCTTTGACTCAATGGATTTCAACTATTTTTGATACAGTTGTGGGAGAGTTACTGCCAAAAGTTTGTAAGTCTCTAATTTATAATGTTATGGAGTAATTTTTGATTTGCAACTTTGACATGCCCTCTGAAATCAGGTATATTGCTAATTTATTTGTACTTTATGTGCACACAAGTTTACTTTATGACGTGAATATATCTACACATCATCTGTTTTAACACTAAATACTTCAATTATCGACTTACCAACATGTTCCAGCAACCCCAAGATATTTTACATACTTGCTTAAAAATATTTATTCCACTGATTACACGTCATCATTTAAGAAAAGATGGAAGCCAATATTAACGGTATTTTAAACAACACCCCTGTTGCATTATTAGGACATTTAAACTTACTTGCGTTAATTACTTCATTAAACACAGCACCCATATTACGATGGTTGTAAGTTCAAATCCCATTCGGTAAAAAAATCTCTCTTGAAGTATAAATAATTATTATTTATTTTAAACTGAATATTTAGAGGAAGTTGATTGACTATAATTAATAACATATATGATAACATAACAATAATGTACAATAACTTTATAGTTCATTCATAGATTATTCAAAAAAAAAAAATATCCCATATTATGCCATTTTCCAAAAAAGAACTAACTCAAAAACAGTTCAAACCGTTTTGCGAAACAGTGTGAGTTGATTTCTTCGTATATAGCGCCATCCAATCAATAAATGTCTTAAAAAATGTAATTGAATACGTGTATTAATTAAGGGTCTAAGTACCAACAAGTAGTATTGCCTGTAGTTACAAAATACCGAGTCATTGCAGTAAAATTTCATGAAGCAGACCTTTTGAAAAATGTAGTTTTACAGTGTGAATCAATCACAAAAGCTTCTATAATTTTAGGTATTAAGAACTCGCAAGTGTCAATACACCATCGTCAGCTATTTTATATTGAATGCCGTTGACCACTGCAGTGCTACTTACACCATTATAAATAAAACACGCCAACAGACTTACAACGTCGACAGGTTTAATTATTTTGCTGTATTTTTTTGACTTGCTTGAGGCATTTAGACTATAGTTGAAGTTATTGGCGTTGGTATGTAGAACATTTTTCTATAAAAATATCAGTTTTTATGTTTTTGGTACTTAGCGCCTTAATTAATACACGTATTCATTATAACTATATTATGTACCTCATAAGCATATCTCATCACGTCGTATGGCGGAACAGGTTCTTCTCCTTTCATCCTCGACCCGACCAGATCCCAGTTGGTGTAGTTTCTCACATAGAAGACCAGCCCCGCTGGAGTAATCTCTTCAAGGCCCGGCATGTGAAAGTCAGCAGGGAACGGACTCAGGAAGGTGACATTGTGATTTCTGAAAAGAAAGAAATGGTTGTTGTAAATATTGCATTAATCTTTCTCTCCCGCACTTTTAACTTGACATTTTTGACAGTAGTAATAAGTAAATTATTTTTGCCACGCAATTGGCTCATTGTTTAGGCCTTGTCCAGATGGCGCGATTTGACTCGCGCACATTCCAGTTACATGTGACCTAATTGAGCCGTCCATATACACTCGCGATGTATCGCGGCAAGACGAGCGACATCTGACCAAGCTCTTAAGTGTTCATTTGCTCAAATAAGTCACGGGATACAGTCTGAAATGATTAGTGATTTAATAGCCAAAAAGCAAAAAAAATATTGAATATACATTTCAGATATAAGTATAATATTATATTATTATACCTGCTAGAAAAAAAAATACGACGCCCGACAGGAGTTAAACATGTAGCCACTGGATCCGCGCCAATGTGCTTTAACCAATTAAGCTACAGGTATCCTACTTAATTACGACATATTTAACTAATAGTTCAAACACGATGGTTAAAGTGTGTGAACCTGTGTAAAAGTTCCGTCGGACGTCGTATTTTTTTCAAAACAAGTTTTTTCTAGTAGGTTAATATCTGAGGTGTTTTCAAATTATGTATATTCAATATAAAGAATCTTATACTCTCATATTATCTTGTGAATTATTTGTTGAATTAAAGAAATGATTTAATAAAAAAATATTATTAAAAATGATTTTTTTTTTTAAAACCAAACTTATAATAATAATGTAAGCTGTTTTTTAGGGAGCCGTGAAATTTATTAGCTCACTGTCGCATGATTGGCGTATTCAGTTACGCAGACATTCAACGCACTGACTAATAAGATTAAAATATCATTTAAAATTGTGTTATAATTTAATAATTGTATGACTGGTTTGAACTGTTTCAAGGCTCCTTTTGAAATAATATGTCGAATCGATTGCATCATTTGCGTCAAATAAAATCACCGCTGGTAGCCATGTAATGTAAATCCGGCCCCAAAGATAAGCATGGTGTTATGCTGCCAATTTATCCGTACTAGTCGCTGTAATATATATATATAATATATGTCAACAACATTGTCAAAGCTCCGCGAACTATTTCTAATCGTTCCTGGTTTTAATTAAAAGATTTGAATGCGATAGTACTAACCCTACTTTTAATTAAATAGTACAATAATTTTATTGTCTTTTAGTGTTCACTTACTCTCCAGATTCGCCCACTTTGTGAAACTTTACTTTACACAATAATGATTAATTAACTACGTATTTAGTTTTGATTGTATAGGAACGATTTAAAACTTAACATGTAAATAAACCAGCTTTAAATATATTATTTAATTACCTACCAAACTTGTCCAAAGTTAAAATTTTCCCAAGAAAAACTACAAACGGGTTGAATCAGTCTGTGAATTAATAAAACCTGTTTAGATTAAACCGTCTGGTACATAAAAGCTTTCTAAAGCTTTCTCGTGGAAGTATTTGCTTTGCCAATATTTATAAGCTTATTTATAAGTTGCACAGTTAAAGAAAATCTCTTGTTTTTAACGAGGCCAAGGGTAAAGCAAGGGTGAATAAAAAATGCATCTTAAATATAATCAACAGCAAGGTCGCTACATAATATTCCAGTGACATGGGTAGTTATAGTAATTCAGTTCTTAGGGGCTCAAGTGACTAGTAGCCAAATTATTTTTTTCATGATTTAATGTGTTTTATTAATACTATCGACTGAATTATTGGCCTTTCATTCTCTGTTCTCAGGATCAGATGCTTGCTTTTATAAACGGAGTGAACGGACCCTATTTAACTACCGCAACAAGCGTCAAATCGGACTTTTAGTTTTCCAGCTCCCACAGTGACACAGTATAAAAAAATCAGTGTGTGTACTTATGTACGCGCGTTAGAAATTATACTTCTTTGGCGTAACAAAACAAAAACAAAGCTTGTGATAACCTAAATTCTTCGACTAGCTCTTAATTATTATATTGTTAAATTACACACTCAAGAAAAATCACCTCTTATTGGAGCGCCGTTGGTTTATTTCTATACACTTTAACTTATATTACTAAATTCTATAATTATTTCTCGTTATTTTTATTTTTAAAGTAACAACTGTCACTCTGACGTTTAATCGTTTGTTTAAGTAAGGAATTGCAAATGGCCGACATTAATAAATTCGTTGCCTATGCAACGGAAAAATTTTACTATCAAACTTGCATTTGTATACAGCTTACTGATTCGCAGCTAACTTCATATTGTCGCGCACTTTCGTAACGGTGTGCGCGCGCAGCTCTCAATTTCACTCTCTACTAAACGCCCCAAAAGAAGTATAACTTCAAAAAATTCCAGCCGATGATGTAGGTATGTAACTCAATATTTCTTCAATATAATTTGAGGCATTTCCGTCGTATACTCCGTCGACTCACTCTCATATATCACTTTGATTCTGCCTACAATTTGAGTTTAGACAACACCTTCAACTGGTGGTGTAACAAAAAAATAAGGTTATACTCAATTGCGTCGACTTAATGTGTACATTTTTCGCATGCGTTATTGAATATCACTTTTTTTCATTTTTTTTTTATTATAATACTGACATCTGTAGGTAGATTAAACCTAGGTTACTCAGTTCTGTAATATAGTGAGTAAACTTAGGTACAAATAAGAATGCAAGGAGAAATAAACGACTTTTTAGTAAGATCAGAAGCAAATCCGCACTACGCACATAATATTATAACTACAGGGGCTTGGTCATTTCGCATTTGAAGTCATGGGTCGCCGGTTTGATCTTAACAAAAAACGTACATTATTTTTTCAACGTGTGTGGTTGGGCCAAATATGCTAGCATTCCTTTCTTCCCACCAAGACCAGACGACGAACAATTACAGGTTATCAATCGACTGTGATTGAATAACATGGAGTTACCTCAAGTGCTATCCAGAAAGCAGACGTATTGCAAGCTTGTTAATAGCTTAGCTATCGCTAACTACCGAGTGACACTAAACGTATATGTTCAACCTTCGTTGCACTAAATCAGTTACGGTTTGAGTGAACGTCGCGTCTATGTCATCCACCCTGAACTTATCATCATCATTCATCAACCTCATATTTATCCATCAAAAGTGTACCGAACAACGCAAATAAAGACCCCTCCAAATCAACCCACCCGCACCACACTCGGTCTTAATCGAGCGTATCACGAGGCTCTAGGTTTGGTGTGAAGCATCCGTGGTTTTTTTACGATCTCAGGAGACTGAAGTCACCACGCTCTCAAGTGAGCTTTGTCTGAGTTGACCTAAGTTAATAAAAAGTCCCATAGGAGACAAAGATACGGAGAACTAACATAAAAGAAAATTAATTTAATTATAAATATAATCCCCCAGCATAGAAAAACCCTAAATACAGTCCACATAAAAAGCGTCATCAGCGTTTTACTATTTATTTTAAAGTTGAAAACGAGACAAAGTTGAATAGAAAATGGACAATCACCAATTCTCATAGAATATAGGTACTTTGACAATAATTATGTATTCTATACTCTTCAAAATATTTCTGATGATGCTGGGATGCAACTCAAAAAAATATATAATTATTAATTAACATCAAAATATTGAGCTATATATTGTCGTCCGAAAAGCAAAAATGCACTTGTGCATTAATTAAATTTTGAGAAAAACGCATTTTAAGTATTTTTGAAGTGAAAAAAATCGTGGAGAGGTTTTTACTGAATATTTTGAAATAAAATTTGGAACACATGTGACCTAATTACTCGAAATTGAGATGCAATTTTTTTTTTTATAATTTGTCAATTTTTGATTTTTAGGAGGTTTTAAGTCAACATGTTACCTTTTTCCTATATGCATTTATGAATAGCTTTATCTTCATCTTTTGATTTGCGAGCGTCTACTTTACGCTTATTGTGATCTTCCAAAATATTTATTTGGGCCTCTTTATCCGCTGCCAACATGTTTTTAAATTTTTCACAAATTTCACAAGTGCCCTTTTTCTGCAACGAAATAATTTTTTTTGTACAAAGGCCCTTACTCACTTTTAAATTACACTTGTTACCTTTTTCCTATAAATTAAATGAAGATCAGTTTACAAATACACAAGTAACCTTTATTTTCTTTGCTCAATTGTGAATTTATGGGTTTTGCTTATCAAATGCCGTTTTGCCCATAATGTAGAAAGAAAAATTACGAAGAAAACTGAATTCATAACTAAAAACCGTCAAAATTGCACATGTGCCCTTTTGCTTTTGGGGCGACGATATAATATGATATTCTAATAATTAATTATGCCTAATTTAAAATCAGCTACCTAAATGTCACATTGATAATTATTGTTAGTGTGTAACTATTATATACGAATTATTTGAAAATAAAACACCAAGTCGTAAGATAAGATTTTATTGGCAAATTAAAATTCAGATTCACAAAGTAAATTCTAGATCTATATAATAGATTATTGATTTTTTTTTGTAATTGGATATATTATTATCTGTAAAACACACTAGAATAGGTCTTTAAAACTAATTTATGTCATTTTCAGTAGCTATTACCTACTACGCCAATGCGCCCATCAAAAACAAGCATGTTTTATTATCTATCTTATCGGCGCCCATTGATTTTATCGGTTATTTTAATTAATACCGGTTTTCACTTAAAATTACTAAAAGTAATTATTCGCCCCTTGTATTGGGTCAGGTTTTGATTATTCGATAATGGATAATGTCACATTTATAATTATTGCATAATATATTTTGTTGCCGTAAATATATAATTCATTTTCTTCTTTGAAAACCTGTTGTTATAAGTAGGGCCCGGATTTATATGCTATTGCATGTTTTGTTAGGGTGTATGCACAGCTATGGGAGTCGCACAGAAATCCGTTTCGAAAGACGTAGAATCCAAAAATACTATTTTATTGTGCATATAAATGCATATTTGAGACGTTAGATCATATTTGACATATTAGTGCATATTTCATTAATAAATGCATATTTTAGAGCTTTTGCATTTATAATTTTATCTAAACATAACTAAATCAGGTAGATGCACTTGCATTTTTAATGCCATCCCCAAGCATTTCATTGATTTATCAGAAAAAGTGAAGTCATCTCGGGCACCTTTATTTAAATTTTGCGCTATCACATCTGTGGACGTTGAGAGATCATTTTCCGCATATAAACAAAATACTGATATATATGACGTGAAAACTTTAATGCCAGAGAATATTGAAAAAAACTATTGAAATATGATTGAAACTTGTTTTTTCGGACAAAAATACAGCAAATAGTATTAGGAATAGTTAAGTGTGTCGTTTTTGTTTTTTAAGTTGTGTTTAGTTTATATAGTTTACATTTACATTTTGCATTTCTTGCTCAATTATTTGTACCTACCTAACTACTTATAAACAAAATATTTTGAAAATTGTAATTGATTAACTTTATATTTATTATTTGTGTTTTTATGCTATTGTATTATATTGCTTAAGATTATTAATTTGTTATTCCCCTTTTAACGGTAATATTGGGTGAAGTAGGTATTTATAATATTTTTCCATAAAAGTGTCAATTTTTAACTGCATATTTATTTAGTTTTAGTGCATATTTCAATGATTTTAAGTGCATATGTGCATGCATATAATCATGTATTTTCTTGCATATAAATCCGCTCCCTAGTTATAAGAGTATACACTAAATGGTATTACAAGTAATAATTATATATATTATTTTTATATGTGCAATATCAACTTTTTGAAACTGCAGTATTGGTAAAACAAGTAGTGTGTCCAATTAAATTTAAAAAAAAGTGAACGACTTTCAGTTTTTATATTCAAGTATTTTACGCAACAACTTCCCAGCTTTTGATTTTCGAAGGTAAAGCTCCAGATCGAACACATGCTAAATTTGACAAGCCGATTCAAATTTAAAAAAGCGAACCTGAAATCGACTAGCCGCGATCGTATCCGATTAAATAAAATATTATTTTACAGTGCAGAAAGTCAGTTTCGTTCTTCTCTATTCAAGGACTCGCGAAAAGAAGCTTGTTTGTCAACCAGCCCCGTAAGGCTTTAAACCTTGAATACTTGAAAAAACATGTCTATAATAATATATTTATTTTTAATTTTTCAATAAAAAGATTTTTAAATATTATAAGGTTAAGTAAGGTGGCCGGTAGCTGATAGCCCTAATATTTTTTTAATTGAATATTGAAATATAATATCGAAAGGTCTGATATTTTTATAATAAACCACGGTTGTGTAATTTAACCATGTTATAACTACGTAGGTGTTTATACCTATCCTTCTTATTAGTAAACTATCTTCCAGTGGCGAAGGGTGGAAGTAGGCTGTTAAGATCTGACAAAAATAGTGCACATTAAACTTTATTAATCATACATATTTGTTTTTATTGAACCAAGACTACAATAATTTACAGATGGTGTTAGTTAGTTATTAAAAATTGAATTAATCCTGCCCAAACCAAACCGTAATAGTTTTGGTATATTTTGGGCGATTCGGCAAAATTATGCACACTTTTTCATTCATACTTAATTTTTTTCGTTGAATTATGAATACATATTACAAATGGTTCAGGTTAATTTTTATTTTGGGGTATAAGCCCTGCCTAATCCAAACTACAATATATAAAATATACTATTCTACCTATAAAATATCCAAAATTATGAATGATTTAATAGCACAATTTTAGATTGAGGTATTTTTTGACTATTATAAATTATTGTGGTTTGATTTCGCAGGGTTTAATTGAATTTTAAAAACTAACCAATACCATCTGTAAAGTGTATTCTTAGTTCAATGAAAACAAATATGTATTACTGACAAAGTTTAATGTGCACTATATGGCGGATCTTAAATCTGTACAATATTTTTCAATTTATTTATTTTTTTAATACACCGTGGACGTCACAAATTATAAGTTTAAGACGTTCACAACATGACAATTAGAAACAAAGAAATATAAAACAGTATTACATAAAAAAGAGATATATAGTATGTTATTAAACAGTAGAAATATGTAAATACAAAAAATATTAATTAGATAGGTACAAGAAAGTACACCGGATGAGTTAAGCAGACCCTATTTTAAGAATTTATAAAACAACGTCCACCTATACTCATTCTCACGTAGGTGGAATATATCGACACCCGAAGCAATTTCGTTGAACATAGTTATCGCCCTCCCAATTGGCATTACCAGTGGCAGGTTGATTCTGCACCTTGGGAGAATAAACAACTGATGGTCTCTATTTCTAAGATAGTTATCAGGGACATACAGGTCATCACTGCTCAGAATGGCAGAGTTCTAATTTATATCTCGTATAAGTCGAAAAAAATGCGTAGCTAAATAAAGATTTCTTCTAAATTGCAAACTGCATTATGTAAGCCTAAAAGCTAAAAGCCTACCTCCACCCTTCGCCACTCTTAGCTGCTGATGTAAAACAATTTGATTAAACTTATCCATCACGCTCTCTATAAATATTCAATATTGTTTCATTAGTTAGGGCTAAATAAAACAATGCCAGGTCACTGATATTTAAACGTTTATCAATCCCCACTTTTAAAAGCACATTTTTCAATATACCGACAGATAGATACCAAAATTTCCTAATAGAATTAAAACTATTCTCGGCAAGTAAATAATATAAGTGAACAGAGTAAATTTTACCATACCCAGTAAAAAAAGCCAATAAATTTTCCCGTAGGTTCTCACTTCAATTAGACTGACCAGTTTACTGGACATGAACGCATATTATATTCGTGTTATATTTCTTGTCCTCAAATTGAAATTTATTAGTTAATTAATTATTAATTTTTATTATTACATTACAACGTTTTTCTTAGCTCGTATTATTATTTGTCTGGTGTTTCTTTGTCCAGTACAAATCTTGTAATCGATTTTTAACTAACTTCTCGACTAGCTAGACATTTGAAACTTTAATAAAATATCAGAACACGATGCCAATGCATTTTTTAATACTTTTAGCCATCTTTAAATAGAATTGAATTCATTTTCAGTTAATTCTGTTTTGTATTAAAAGTTATTACGATACCATTATTGGTTGCTAGGGGTCTGGGATCCTAGCAACTAAATTAATAATATATACGTGCGTTACTATGGAAATCAATATGACATGTCAAAATGACATTTCAGTATTATCTCTATCAAGTACAATTTTTTTTGATCGTTTAAGCTAGTCAAGTCAATTTTATTTGATTCAACAGAAAATTTAAAAACGTTGTACATAAAAAGTTCTTTTTATCTTGTATGTATAATATTATTCAATACTCATGGGGACTATCCAAGTAAATACTGTAGCGCGCACCGGTCCCATTATATCACTACACTATTCCCTTGGATAGAAAATGACAGAATAGTGCTACTAAATATTGACATGTTGTACAATATTATATAGTACATAATAATTCTAATAGCCCTGGAAAACTCCGAACCCATTACTACACAAGTGACGCAAAATTCCCGGTTCCTGGAAATAATCCAATATTAATTATTATAAGGTAACTAAATCTAAAACTCCCACGATGGCCGCGCGGCTTAAGCGTCGGACTATAGCGTCGTGGGTCCCAGGTTAAAATCCTGGATCTGGCAAGTACACATATTGTTTTTCAATTTGTTGTTTGAGTCAGAGTATAGACCTAATAGGTTGAGCAAGTGGCTGACATCCATTTCTCGTAAAAACAAAATTTGTTAATACAAACTTTCATTCTGTGGAGGCTCATATGATCCTATTAGGATCGGACATGGTCGAGAGAGAAAGAAAAATTTAAAAATAACATAATCTTCTAACTTATTCGTAAATTTTTAAACGAAGTATAAGGCTAAATATTATTTTTTTAACAGATAAAATTACTGCTATAAATATAAATTGCTGTCAAGGTTCTGATAGCACAACGGATCAAAGTAGGTACATTGATTTCTTGGTAGGTATGTAGTTTAAGTAAATTCATTTAAAAAATTAATAATAATATGCAAATGTAAATTATTCGTAATTACTTATGTAATATAAACTATTCTTAACCTTAACCTTAATGTTTGTGTTTTTATAAAAATATTTCCATTTTCATTAAAGACACATTTTTTAGATAAAACTAAAATTAGATACTTTACTATGAAAAGCAAATCTAGTATTCATATACAAGTGGTATGGTGAATATTGTAATGAAATAAAATTCTTTTCATTTTTTCTTCCGACCATGTCCGATCCTAATAGGATCATGGGCCTCCACAGAGTGGAGGTTTGTATTGACAGATTTTTGTTATTACGAGAAATGGATGTCAGCCACTTGCTCAACCTATTAGATTGTGAGATAGTGAGATTTGGACTACCATCTTTCACTTTCAGGACGGACAGTGGATCTTGTATATTAAGCTACCGATCCAACCGTACCTTTAGATATTCCCTACTGGAATTTAAAATACCTTTAGATAATAATAGATTATTATGGAATTAGCAAGTATTTTTAAGACAGCCATATTTTGGAAAGAGAATTGATATTGGTTAAAATCTCACTCGGTCAAAATTATTGTTAATGATTTTTTAAAATAATTTAATTCAATTTATTTATTTTACATATTGTGGACATAACAAGGATGGAAAGTCTTGGTCGCTCAAAGGATGGCGAAATTTAAATGTGGTCACGATCCTCAGCCATGAGTGCACGACCAAGAAGAAGAAAGACATTACACAGAATAATAATAAGAAAAAAAAAGTAATAAAAGAGATAAAAATGAAAATATAAAAAAGATAACATAATATAAACATACAAACGCAGTGAAAATACAATTATACATATATAGTATTTCAAAGAAGTACACCGAGTTAGCTAAAGAAACCCTATTTCAAGAATTTATAAAATAGCGTCCACCTAAACTCACTCTCACGCAAGTGGAATATATCAACACCCGAAGCAATTTGGTTGAACATAGTTATCGCCCTCTCAATTGGCATTACCAGTGGCAGGTTGGTTCTGCACCTTGGGAGAATAAAAAACTGATGCTCGCTATTTCTAAGATAGTTATCAGGGATACACAGGTCAACACTGCCCAGAATGGCAGAGTTCTCATTTATACCTCGTATAAGTCGAAAAAATACGTAGCTTAATAAAAATTTCTTCTAAATTGCAGACTGCAGTATTTAAGCATACCTAAGAGAAAGTCAGTTGGATAAAGCTACGGATATTATCCAACTTCAAGTAAAGGAGTATCAAGAATTTCTTCTGAACCCTTTTGACCATAAGGCCGTACTTCAACTGATGCGGTGCCCACTCTCAAGCCTGCTTTGAACTAAAGAATTAAACAAAAGTTTTATTACCGTAACATTCGAAAAGACCCGGGAAGTACGCATGACGAAGCCCAACATCTTAAGCGCCTTGTTACAAATGGAAAATGAATAAGAAAATGGGGTACTGTTCGTTAGTCAGGAATACAGCGGTAAACACATTTTGAAAATACTCGATATACTGGATTATTTGTTAGTTTGGGTTAGTTTAGGTTAGGTTAGGTTGGGTTAGGTTAAGTTAGGTTAGGTTAGGTTTGCTTAGGTTAACCTAACAAATAATCCAGTTTATCGGCTATTTTCAAAATGTGTTTTCCGCTGTATTCCTGATAACCGAACAGTACCGAAAATGGTTTCAAAATTAAGATTCTTATAACTTTGTACAAATATCAATTCGTGATAAAACTCAATTTTTACTGATTGTTTGTTGAATTTAAAATATTTTCTACTTGTCTGGAACTTATACCTTTTAGATCTTTGTCCCCGTATTATAATTATATTTTGAAGTAATTTAAATATCACTTTCTTGTAAAACCTAAGCAGTGCAATTTTTTAACACGCAAATAATTAAATAAACAGAACGAAATTAATTACTGAATTATTCCGAAGCATTTCAGTTTTGAATTAATTATTTTGTGGAATTGCCATTATAAAACCGGCGTATCGTTCCGTGTTCAATCAAAAGCTCTCGTTCCTTGAATAATTGACGCATTCTCCATGCAATCAAAAAATTAAACACGAATACATTTTTTAAACACATTTCCACCTTTTTAATTTAAATTAATATATTCAAATTTTAAATGCCAAAGGAAAATATGTTTGTACATACCTATCTTAAATTAATTTAATTTTTGTTATAAATCTATAATGCATTTTGTTAAACTTCCAACTGGCTTTTCGCCGAATTTATATTATTGTGAATCCAGAGACACAAGGCTATACCTCAGCTGAGGCATGGTCTAAAAAAATCGTGACTAGGCGATGAGCGATGACAATCACTTATATAAATATATTTGATGAAAATTGTTTTATTATTTTTTCACCTCTGTTGGATTCACTCAATATATTTTCATTTTAGTAGCACATAACTTATAATTCATTTTCAAAAACGTAAACGAGTGTGCTTTCTTAATACCGAAAATACCAGTATTTTGGATTTTTAAAACAGGCATTTCGGTATTGATAAATATTGGAATACCGGGTTTGAAATACCGGTATTGCAATCCCTAACCATGAGGTCCTGATGAAGACGAGTAAATAATAGGAAGCTATTTAACACATATCCAAAGTCAAAGTGTATTTTGTGGCTAGTACCTGGGTTCCCTAAAATAGAATTAGAGAGTGGGATGTAAGTCTATTTCCAGGGTTAGCAGCATGACCTTTCGTGTATAATATCAACGCAAGTAGACAAATCACAAAAAATGAGATATATAATATTCATACAAAATTTCCTTCAGAAGAAAGCTACACGTGTAAGATAATAATTAATCTATTTACATTGTCCAAATCTCCAAAAATAACCAAAGGTAAATATGGAATGTTTTTTCTATGATAAATAAAATACTGGAATATAAAAGGTTAGAAAAACATTCGTGCAATATTTCTAAATATATTATGGAATATATTTATGAGCCTAAAATAATATCTAAACATAGGTATTTAATTACAAATATTACACTGTGTAATCTAACCATCTGTTCAAATATTATATTTATAATATATATATATAATATGTATATTCTTTTGGTAAACCTATAATTCCTCACATATATAAATACAAGAAAACAGATCATAATTCCGAATCCCAAAAGAAAACAAAATATTAGACGTGAATTAGAACAGTCATGTTGTGAAAATAAACATTTTTATTATTAGTAGGTAACTAGTTTGTCTCACGGTTTGTTATTAGAAATTTTAGATTGTTTGTTTTGAATTGAATTATGTTTCAATCAGATATAATCAGTGAATTATTTATAATCTGGTAGAGGTTTATTTTTATTGTTGAAGTTTGCAGCATTTGCAATTGACCAGAACGCACCGGAGCGCAGCTCAGTTCGTGACATCCCGTACACTACTCAAAAACACCCTTTATATTAATATACCGTCGTTATAAATTGGTTTCCCGAATATCCGTTTTTGTCAAAATCGACCTTTTAATGCAGAATGTCTTTTTGTGTCTAATTGGACTAGAACCATCCCTTTCTTTAAATTACTTTGTAATGGTAATGAATACATCATTCATATGCTGTAAAATAACAATTTAAATATCTCCATGTATTTAAATATAGGATTATGAAATCTGTTTTTCATCTCCTGAACATTTGGTCTATTCGGGAAACCAATCCTACAGCGACGCTACATGTAGCTGTCAGTATATTATTGATCAAATATCTATTTTTAATGTATCAAATTATTCGACCGCAATAATAAATTCCCAGGGACTCATATTCCAGTAAACAACTATTTACCTATATCAGCAGATTGATTGGCGATATTAAATACGGTATCGCAATGGAAAATTAGTCTAATATCCATTCCCATATTATCATATTATATTATGACTGTAATAATAAATAAAATTCACAGCTACTCGTATTTAAACCGCTGACTCGTTCAATATAATTATGTACTGGAATATAATGTTTAGGTATTACTTTTGACTGTATAAATTACGAATAATGATTTATCAAAATGTCACTCGAATATACGTTTCTAGTCTGTTACCATCGCAATCTCTATATCGCTTCGCCCAACATCTGATTGTACCGAGATGCGGACCTCGGATCCGTACCCATCATAAGTTTAGTATTGTAACATAACTGCTGTAACATACTACTGTACCAACCGTTACGCCTAATAAAACTCGCTCCTGCATACATCTTCGACTTCTTCATCATCATTTTCAACACCATAACCTACGACACACCGACGACTCCCAAAGCGATAACCCACACACCGAAAACAACATACATTTTTTAGTAAACCCCCTTAACTGTAAACTGTACTACGTATTGTATAAATTTCTTTTATTTTGTTAATTGCAGCGCTTGAAATGGAAAAGTTTACGAACCGGAGCGCTCGACAATTTTCAGAAGATATTTACATAGTCATCAAATCGTATGTGTATGTTATAAAAATGAGTGTGTCAGATTTTCCATTCTATGGCCTATCTGGCTCAGACGGTCAGCATATTTTTTTCACAAGACGGAGCGATAATTTTACAAATTTCACGAGCCGGAACGGCGCTCCGGTGCGTTCCGTTCCATTTCGAGCCCTGGTTAATTGTCAATTCATGGTGGAACTACATTGTATTGTTGTTTGATTTAATAAAACGCAAATTTTTTTGTAGTACTTATTCCACTTTATTAATTAAATTTGGACCTTTTCAACTGAATATATTTTTAAAACAGTATTTACCAAACAAAATCAAAAGCGACAGAAATAATCTAACAAAATGTACATTGAATTATCCGTCCAATAATAGTTTCTCAATAAGAAATCAATTTAAAATTAACGAGAATGGATATTAATATTTCATACTACATCATTAGGGACATTAAACACATTATTCTAAAATATTAATATAACAAAAAATATGAAACAAAATCTAAAAAATTGTTTCATATAATTTAATATAAACATTTATTTCTATTAGAATGTATATAAGATGCATATTACGTATTAACAAACTCGCACACTTTAATATTTTCATAAAATCATCGAGCGCTCCGGTTCACAAACTTTACAATTTGGAGCACTGGATGTTTTAGTATATGTAATCTCTCATGGTAAAATAACCATTATTTATTTATAATATTGAATTTAGGCTGGAGGAAATTGAAACTAAAAGCTTCAAAAATAAAAACATTTCGACATTTTTTCCCAGATCTTACATTCTTTACCAGTCGTCTACCTTAAAAAATAGCATCTGGCAATTATGTATAGCGTTATCTTTGGATTTTTTCAAATCAAATGTTCATAAAATCGCTGCTTTTTACAACGTTTTTCTTAGCTCGTATTCTTATTTGTCCGGTACAAATCTTGCAATCGATTTTTAACTAACTTCCCGACTGGCTAGACATTTGAAACTTTTAGAATATATCAGAACACGATGCCAATGCATTTTTTTAATACTTTTAGCCATCTTTAAGTAGAATTGAATTCATTTCCAGTTAATTCCATTTTATATAAAAAGTTATTTCAGAAAAATCCGTAAAAAGTAAATGGTTGCTAAGGGGGTGGTCCTAGCAAATAAATAATATATACTTATAATTTAATTACTTATAATTTACTATAATATATATACTTATAATTTAATTATAATTAAATAATATATACGTGCGTTACTATGGAAATCAATATGAAATGACATTTCATTATTCAGTATTTCTATCAAGTACAAATTTTTTTGATCGTTTCAGCTAGTCAAGTCAAGTTTATATTATATGATTCAACAGAAAATTTAAAAACGTTGTAAGTATATAAAAAGTTCTTTTTATCTTGTAATTATTTATAAATTAAGTCACCAGTCATATGTTTACGGAAACTATAAAGTTTAAAAATAGTCTCTGATCCGGTTATGAAGGATTTTTTTAGATTGACAGCATAGAATACTTAAAAAAATCTGCGATATTTTTTTCCAGTAAATCTAACATACAAGTAGTCAAAGACATTGAAATGATACACTGAATCTACCTTGACTATATCGTGATATTGTTAATGAAATGTCTACAAGTAAGAGTCCAATGTGCCCATAGATATATTGTTACTTGGCTGAAATGTAGGTCATTTCTTGTTTGCTCTGCCGTACTACCAATAATTAACTATTCGGAATCAACGATACTAAGGCCCGTTTCAGACGAGACACCGATATTGCGCTCGATATAATATAGGAGGCCTTTGTATTCGAATAAAGGTGTCTTTGTATTATGTTTATGAACGCCCCAGAGCAAATGAGTCAACGCATAATTTCGCGTTATAAATTAGAACATAAAACTGGCTGCGGTAATAAAACCAAGTGTATCGGCGGCTTGAGAATGTAGCGGCCGGCGGAAAAGTGTACCGGGCACACGTTGACTCATTAGCTCTGGGGCGTCCATAAACATAATACAAAGGCCTCCTGTATTATAACGAGTGCGACACCGGTGTCCCGTCTGAAACGGGCCTAATTTGACATATTGACTAAGTCCACTGATGATAATTACCACATCGACAATAGTAATACGCTTCCTTTTCATTCAGGAAATACTATTTTGCATTTATTACAAGTGGGGCAGGATTACAAAAAATAGGGATTTAGATAATATGGTTAGATATTATTTTGTACTATATAATTCATGTATTCTCCTTCTTTTTACCACGTTTTTATTAGCTCGTATTCTTGTTTGTCCGATACAGATTTTTTCTTGTGTGTCCAGTACATTTTTTTTTCTTGTTTGTCCAATAACAAGATTCGTATTGGACGATTGAAGATTTTTAACTAACTTCCCGACTAGCTAGACATTTGAAACTTTTAGAATATATCAGAACACGGCGACCATGCATTCTTTTAATACTTTTAGCCATGTTTAAGCAGAATTGAATTCATTTTCAGTTAATTCTGTTTTGTATGGAAAGTTATTATTTTCGGTTGCTAAGGGGGTCCTAGAAACTAAATTATTAATAATATATACGTTGCGACATCAATATGAAATGTCAAAATGATATTTCAATAGTCTATGATATTTATTCAGTATTTCTATCAAATACAATAAAAAATTTTCATTTATACATAGAATTGTCAAGTTTATATGATTCATCAGAAAATTTAAAAACGTGGTATATAAAAAGTTCTTTTTATCTTGTAATTATACAAATATTTTTTTTATCGATTATGGTTTGAGTCAAGACTTAATGAATTAAAAAAAAAAACTAACGAAATCTGTAATAATTATGTATTCCTAATTCAACATAAACAAATAAGTATGGCTGTATAGGTGTGCACTACTATTTTCGGATCGCCCATCGCATATTTAAGACATTTTGACAAGATTTAGGCAGGGTTTAATTGAATTTTAAAAACTAACCAGCACCATCTGCAAACTGTATTCTTAGTTCAAAGAAAACAAATAAGTATGACTGACAATGTGCACTATTTATGTCGAATCTTAACAATACATCTCCCAAGTAGTACGGGTTTGATCGGATATTCATCACCCACTCATGTTTCAGCTGTGGATTATTCTGCATCGATGGGTTTAAAGTCGCAGCACACTCCATTCAAATCAGCTCATTACTCTTTCCATGTTTTTGCTCACGAATCAGGTTTCCGATCAATATATTATGATAGTTGAATTTAAAGACCTTATATCATAAAGTATAGGAAAGTAGCTTTGGACGAACCTGGATAGAGACAGATGCTAGATGAGCCCAATATTTATATAGTATTATAGTGCCGGGAATACGATGAACAAGATTATATTATCAAGTATCAGTATAATTTCCTTGGAACGCGACATTTGTTGACTCGAAAAATTCTTCACATAATTTCGATTTCATGCTACTCTCACTATTAGGGAGGTCCCAAGTATACAAAATTGTTGACTCTGTCAAACGCGGTGTTGTGAACCCAAACATTTTACAAGTCCGATCGGTCTCCTGATGCGTTAGCGTTTATCTCAAAATTCACAAATATGTAGGTTCTCGTGGCGAAGGGTGACTTTAAGAAAGAGGTAGGCTGTAGAGATCAGAGAAAAAGAGCACACTTTTCAGATATACTTACGGGAAAAAAGAATATAATACGATATTACTACCTACTGATGAAGAAGTACACACTAGGGATTCCAATCACGGGATCCCGAGCTGTTTTCGATACCTATGAATCCCGGGATTGATAAACCTAATCCCGAAACTTTTGGGATTGATTTTTTTATCAATTTTTATGGAAAATAAAATAAAAACGAAAATATAACAGAAAAAATACTATAAAAATAAAATCTAAACAACAAAAAATTTAAAACTTAATAAACTAAATTTTAATAATAAATATTAACAAAAAAATGTAATACAATAATAAGATGTGACCCTGCAACGAATTCAAATTTTATTACATTTTTTTACAATTGTAAATTTATCTTTAAATTTAAAAAAAAAATAAAAAATCTTTTTAATGTTTTCAGATACATATTAATTAATTTATACAGTTGAAAATGTAAATTATCAAAAAAAAATCTGAAATTGCAAGCTTCGAATTTTTCCGCTAGGTTTTCTGCTGGCGTGCCTTTCCCCCTTAACAGATGGTTCTATATATATTTATAATAATACATTTTTTCAACATTATACAACAGAATTGTCTGATGTTATTGGCAAATTAAATTATTTTTGTAGAATATAAAATGATCAAGTTTTTCTTACATAAATACGTTAATATGAAATTAGTTTATTTTTTAAGAAGGTAGGCTTTAAATAATAACCCAGTATGGAGTCCGCCATTGATGGGTACTAATATTATACACATTAGGCTTAGTTCGTCGATATTAGTAAAATAGGTTTTGTAAATGTAATTTTACTTGCCATTTTTTCAAGCCAATCGTCAAAAATGCGGCTTAAAGCTCAGCCGGTAAATTTTAATTAGTGATACTAAGCGGCTCTAACGGTCAGACAGCTAAATCTGCACGTCAAAAATGTTAGTTAATGACTAATTTGTTTTTATCTGCTTGGTTTTATAATCGCTTCTAATTTTCTACACTTACATTTTAAAAAGTTTTTCAGCTAATTAAACTACGTTAGTAAAAGTACGTTATATTATGTATAATTATACTTTTGATTCATGCTTTTGTGTAGGAAGATAATAATTTACCTTGCTATAAGTCCTCTGGCTAGTTCCCAAAATGGTATTTTGTGTGACTTGGTGCCTCCCATCGTCGCCATGAAAATCTCGGATCCGATTCCTGCCCTGCAACACAGCATCAGGATACAGGACCATGCCAACCACCGCATCTGGAAAAAATAACAATTCTGTTAATGTATTACCCAGAATGAGAGCAGTAACACTTTATTGAATTAATCATCATCATAATCCTGAATCTATCCACTGCTGGATGAAGGCCTCTTCAAGCTGCTTCCACTTCTCTCGGTTCTATGCATTGCGTTGCCACGTACTTCCGCAGAACTTTATCATTTCATCGATCCAGCGGCCTCTAGGTCTACCTTGCGGACGTTTTGTACTTCTTGGATACCACTGGATGACTAGATTTGTCCAACGATTGTCTCTTTTTCGAGCTATATGTCCAGCCCATTTCCATTGAAGACTTTTAATAAACTCTAATTGAATTAATATGACCATGTTATTATATTTTTTATTAATTCTACAATAATTGTCTTTCTTATTGCCATCAGCCAGCAGTTTTTAATTTAAAAATTCTTCCGTATAATCAAGCGATAACTTATTGTCATTAAATAAAAGCAAAATATTAAAACACCAAATTTTAGTTATCACCTCACACGTTGTGACAGAATGGAGAGGGGTAATTTTTGGAAACAGGGGTGTTTCGTCCCTTGTACACGACAGTGACGTGGTCAAGCTTAATTTTTATATTGGCTATTTATTAATTTTAAAATATTTTGAAACAAAGCGTGAAAAACGGGACTGAAAATTGTTTTTTTTTAAATTTTTAATTACTTAAAACATCTCCTGTATGTTAAAACTGTTTTAAGAGAGAATAAGAGTGATTAAAATACTAAATTTGATAGTATTTGGACCGTTGTAATATTTATTTATTGCTCTTTATTTGTTTCATGAGGCTAATTTGATAACTGATACATTGTAAATCTGTTTTCCATAACATGTTCTATATCAGTGGCGAAGGGTGACTTTTTGAAAGAGGTAGGCTGTGGGAGTAACCATGTTTGTCAGATATATTCGCGGGAAATAAGAAGATAACCCAATATTACTACTGATGAATAGGTACGCTAAAACGAAGAAATTTCAAAAGCTTAATTGGTTTGTTATAATTAGTTCATAAAAATAAGCAATTAGTTTGAATTACTTATGTATTTTCCTAAACATTTATAAACGTAACATACGCTCAAAATATATTACCTATCATCTATGAAAATATCTGTTGTTGTATATATATATTATGTTCCATAACAATTTATAATTTAACCCGTAAAACTAGACATTTTAAAATACTTCTATATTTAAAACACAGACTTAGGTAGGTACAATATCAGATATCTAAATTGTCTAATGAGTGAACTAATAAATAAATAAAAATCACGAGATAAATTATTTTATATTTTAAACAACAATCAATACATATTTATGTGATTGAATCCCATAGAAATTATTATTTAAATTATCTTATTAATTATTTTGATTAAATGTGCTCTCGCGTCGTAAGCGCTAACAAAACAGCTTGTACATTTGCATGCGGGACGCCATACATTTTAAAATAATTAGAAAAAAACTTCATATTGAGAAACCCGCCGATTCACGCGAAAATAATCCTATACAATTTGTGAAGCAAAACGCGGTGTGTTCTATTTTTTTAAACTTTCGAGAGATGCCATTGATGGTGCTTATTGACATATGGGAAAAGATAATAAAATTATGACGAATATACGATAGATGTCTTTGGGCATATTGAATATATTGTTATTTGTATATAAATACGTCAACATGAAAATAAAAATTATTTTTCTTAAGAAGGTAGGCTTTAAATAATCGCCTAGTATGGAGTCTTCGCCACTGTTAATTATACTCTTTACATTAAATAACAAAGCTTCTGCGTATCTAACATAAATAAACTGCTGCACATTCAGTATCAAATTTTACCTTTTATATACTATATAGTATGGTGAGTAAGGACCAGCCGAAACATTTATTATTTAATGAAAAACATGTTCCAGCTACACTTACTTAATTATAAATAGGTAGGTGACATGAATTTTTTTTTATTAAAACATTACAATTTCGTCCAGCTGCACACAGTATATAATAAATAAACTATATTATTTATATAATATCTTAAAAAGATAATGTATCAGTTTCGGTACCTATCGTAAATAATCAAACATTGATCTAAAGACTAATCTAAACTATCACTGATGGAGCATAAAGTTTAATTATAACAGCATCATAATTTATTTGCCTCCCGGAAGGCACGTCCCCGCCTCAAGCAGAACAATAAGAAATCTAGCTTAGCAGAATAGGGATGCACTTTTTTTAAGTAAATGATCTGCAGTACTCTCTCAGTAATTCGCCATCGCAAAAACCAGACAAGTGTCCAATTAGTAAAAGCGGCGGATTATAGTGAATACATACAAAATATGGTAAAAATTAAAACAGGTAGGTATTTCGTAAAAATATTTATTTTTTGAAAAATTGTACTAGCAAATTACGGTTTTATTTATAATCAAAATTAAGTAATTACTAAATTATACATATTTATAAACTAAGTTAATAAATTAGTAGTAATTAACGTAATAATTGTTGTAATTACGGTGTGTAAACGCGCTTTCGGCAGTTAAACAGTTGTTCAGTGAGACAGATATTCTTGAATGGCTAAGTATTCCTGACTTTCCCTATGATCAAAAGCTTCAGTTTGTGTTTCCCGGTTGCATTGGAGCAGGGTATAATTGTGATGCGGTCCTCGGGCACTTTCTTCGCGATGAACGTACGTTTTACGAAGGAGAATTTTCCAAAATAAGCCCGTCTCATCTGCGTTGTATACTTGTACGCGGCGAATTACTGAATTTGACAATCGAATACCGGCGAATTATAGAGCTTAATTTTGTGCTTTAAACTAATAAAAATAACGGAGATTATAGTAGCTGTTGGATAATCGAGCGGCGGATTACCGAGGGTGTACTGTATACATATTATTATTAGAATCAGTACTAATAGACTTGTGCCCTTATTGATGGTATTGGTGTTGTAATAGAATAAACTGTCATACTCAAATCAAAGCGTTTGGGTCTTAGACTATAGATACATCTAGACGCCACCCATTTCATTGCTAGATGAAGCTGCGTGCCGTGCGTTTGGTTTGTGGGCGAGCAAACGCATTCGTACACAAATTTTTGAGACCATAGACCATTTCGCTAGTGCTCGCACTAGACGCTCAAAATTAAAATATAATTTTCTATTTTTTTTACGTTATATAGTATTTTTAAGCGGTCAAAATGCAACAATTAGGTAAAGATATCCATAATTTAAGTTATTTTAAAGAAACACTAGGTCACTGATATTAAAATATATAATACCTAATATACAAATAAATTATCACGAACGTGTATCAACTTACATATGAAACGTAATACCATCTTCTTGCTTATCAGTACGGTTACCACATTTTAATACAACACACAAAACCATATTTTTAACTTAATTAACTAAAAATATTTACCACTGACTTTATGTTTAACACAAAAAATATCAATTTTAGCAACGCGCTCGCAGGTTATCGACGCTTAGCTATGCAACAAACTAATATTTGGCGGCGACACCACAGCAAATCATCTCACATATCTGTAAACCTTTTATCTTACTCTAGCGCGTGTCGCAGATATTATAAGGGTGCCGAATACTTTCTCACTCGCACTTATGCATCGTTTTTATTCTGTCCTTGGTTTGAGTCTTTATTGAAATCATATCTTTATGTAAATATTAATGTAACATGTTATTATTTTGATAACTCCAATTCGTACTTCATTATTAGTAAGATAATTGTTTCATACAAGTCTAAAATGGAAAGTGTTTACGCAATTCGATTTATTGAGTAATTAATAACGCTTTTTGTTCGGCCGGTCTTCAATGTAATATTATTCGTTCGCGTCAGATAAAATAAAGCAAAACGAAGAACGATTTATCTGATCGACCGCGTAAGAGAATGTCTCGCAAATGTTTCTAAAATATGAATCATAAATGCATACGTCTTTATTTTCTACCTAGATACTGTTGATTAAATTACACTTTTAGAGCTAATGTATTTAATTAAAATTTAACTCTTTGAATAAAAATAATTTAAACGTCATATGAAAAATTGGAATAAGTAGTGGCTTGACATTTTAAATGAAATAAATAATAAATACGTTCGACTACCAACATGCTAACAAAAATAATTACAACATTTTTTAAATTTTCTGTTGAATCATATAAACTTGACTTGACTAGCTTACACGATCAAAAAAAATGTACTTGATAGAAATAATACTGAAATGTCATTTTGACATTCATATTGATTTCCATATTAACACTCGTATATATTAATAATTTAGTTGCTAGGACCCCAGACCCCTAGCAACCAATAATGGTGGATTGGATTACGGATTTCTTCCGAAATAACTTTTCATACAAAACAGAATTAACTGAAAATCAATTCAATTCTACTTAAAGATGACTAAAAGTAATAAAATAATGCGTTAGCATCGTGTTATGATATATTCTAAAAGTTTCAAATGTCTAGCTAGTCAGGATGTTAGTTAAAAATCGATTGCAAGATTTGTACCGGATAAACAACCACCGGACAAATAAGAATACGACCTAATAAAAACGTTCTAAAATAGGGGCCATTGCATAGTATTACTTATTCAAATAAGTCGATGTATATCTCTTTAAGGGGGATCCTTATGCCAACAGAGAACCTAGCGGAAAAATACGAAGCTTGCAATTTGAGTTTTTTTTGATAATTTACAATTTCAACTGTATTAATTAAATAATAAATATGTATTTGAAAACATTAAAAAGATTTTTTTAAAGTCAAAGATAAACTTACAATTGTAATAAAATGTGAATTTGTTGCAGGGTCACATCTTATTATTACATTATATTTTATGGTCATATTTATTATTGAATTTAGTTTATTAAGTTTTTTTAACGTTTAGATTTTTGACTAATTCATCGTTTTAATATTTTTTATATTTATTTTAAAAAACATCGATTTTTATAAAAATCTAAATGTGTATAACTTGAAATCCTATTTAATAAACTATTTAACTTGTTTTAACGCCCACGATGGCCGGGCGATTTAAGCGTCGTGCTTATAGTGTCGTGGGTCCCAGGTTCAAATCCTGAGTCTGGCAAATATACATATTGTTTTTCAATTCCTGTTCGAGTATGAGTATGGACCTATTATGCCGGGTCCACACTGGCAACATGTCGCCGGCAACCTCGTTAAATTTTACGATAAGTATGATAATTATCGTAAAATTTAACGAGGTTGCCGGCGACATGTTGCCAATGTGGACCCGCCATTAGGTTGATAAAGTTGCCAACATCCATTTCTCGTAAAAACAATATTCTGTTAATACAAATCTCCACTCTGTGGAGGCCCATATGATCTTCTTAGGATCGTACATGGTCAAAAAAGAATATTTGTTCAATAAAAAAATGTTAGTTTCTTAAATATTGTGAATTATTCGTTGAATAAAAATATATATTTCTCGACGCCTACGACTTAAAACAAGTGACTATCGATACAGTTCAAAGGGCAGAATAATGTAATTTCTAATTATTCAGCTGTACACATTTTTACAACGTTTTTATTAGCTCGTATTCTTATTTGTCCGGTGGTTGTTTGTCCAGTAAAAATCTTTCAATCGATTTTTAACTAACTTCCCGACTAACTAGACATTTGAAACTTTTAGAATATATCATAACACGATGACAATGCATTCTTTTAATACGTTTAGCAATCTTTAAGCAAAATTAAATTCATTTTCAGTTAATTCTGTTTTGTATGGAAAGTTATTTCGGAAAAAAATCGTAAAAAGTAAAAGACTATTATTGGTTGCTAAGGGGGTCCTAGCAACTAAATTATTAATATATACGTGCGTTACTATGGAAATCAATATGAAATGTCAAAATGACATTTTAGTATTCTATTCAGTATTAAGTACAAAAAAAAGAATTTATTAATACATAGAATTGTCAAGTTTATATGATTCAACAGAAAATTTAAAAACGTGGTATATAAAAAGTTATTTTTATCTTGTAATTATTTAATAATTAATATTGCCCATTCATATATTTAGCAGGAGTCGGAAATCGTTTTGAATGAATATTTCCTAAATATACTTGTCGTGTGTATAGTTAATAATAAAAAATACTGACTTAGGCACTTATGATAATTAGGTATATGAATGCCTAATAAAATTATTGATACATTTATCAAGTAAACCAGTCGTGGAAATCCACAGTAGTACAGATGATTCACCAGGAAATTTAAAAACGTGGTATATAAAAAGTTCTTTTTATCTTGTAATTATTATTTTAAATTATTTTAAACGTTTTATTAGATTTTCAAGCAGCATCTTGTCCTACCCTAAATGATTAATTCCAAAAAGTGCCGCAATTAGCTCGTGGAGCACCACTCGCGCATCACGCCTTTATATCTTTTAAAATTACATCATTATGGTAATACAATTACATCAGTCAAGTAAATTCTTCTTTATTGTGCATGAACAGTAAAGCATTACAATAGATTGTGTTTCACTGTTATGCCAGTATACTCCAATAATTTCAATAGGTAACAAATTTACGTAGGTCTATCACCCTCTCAATTATTACGTAACTAGCCTTGCTCATAATAATATTAGATTTCCTACTTGTTCGACGAAATTGAAATGTTTTTGGCATTCAATTATGGTATACCAATCTAAGAAATCTTTTGTTCCGTTTCAAAGAGAACAAACGTCTTTGCAAATAAGTAATTTAATGATAAATGACAAATTCAAAAAAAGAACATTTTTAGCTCTTTTTATACAGGGAGGCAACGATTTTGATATTACGAAAACTTTTTATAAACAGTAAAGCGAAAACAAAAGACTCATTTAACAGAGAAATTGATAATTTTGTTCTATTATATTTTCCAGTTGCGTGCAGTCCATAGATTCTGTACATCAACTTGGTCCCTACCGCCCACTAGTGGGCGTTCCAGCTTTCATGGTGGGCGGTAAGGGTTTTAAAAAATGTTGATAAATAAAGCTGACACAACTTGCCAAGAAAAGCTGTTAGAAATTAGATATTATGAAGAAAGTAAACGTAAATTCGATAGTAAACCTATGGCAAAATAAAAAATGCCTATCTTATATCTAAATAATATGTAAAAAATTATATTCATGTATTGATGCTTTTATCTACCTCATATCTTGTGGAATCAGGCTTTAGTGTTATTAATCATATTATGATCCAAAAAAAAAACCGCCTGAATATTTCCGAAAGAGGAGACCTTCGTTTTTTCCTCACAAATATTAAGCCGGATATCCAGTATTTAGTTTTGCAGCAAGCCTCAGGGATCTCATTAATAATTTAATTAATTAAATGTAATTTAATCAGACTTATAATTATTAGACCTGTATTTGGTAAGTAAATATTATTATATGCTTTAACTCGCTGTAACTCTGCTTTATAAAATTTATAAAGTAAAGTTACTTCCCTACTTTATAAATAATTACTGTGGGACCGGTGGGCGGTTAGAAAAATTTACTACTACAGAGATACACAAGTGGGCGGTAAAGGTTGACTACCACTGATAGTATAACATTATGAATATAAACTCTTTATTATTAATATTATGGTGTTATTTTAAAAATATATCCGCTACGACTGCCCGCCAAGATTCAAATAGTAATAAACCCTAAGTTGAAGATAATAATATATACCCACAGAACAGATAATAAATAGAATTCCGATAGGTATTTACCAATACAGTAAATTTTGATGCAGGTTTTTGAATGTGTGAGTGTCCTACGAAAATGAACCACGCATTATAGACGTGCAATACTGTGTAATACACCAATATTAAATGAGCGTCAATTCATAAACCGAGAGCAGTTGTCAGTGTTTAAATAAAATTTATCCCGCACTTTTCCTTATTCGAGATTGGTTGCCTGCTTTTCCTTACCCGTTAGGTATTTGAGTTCCCATTATTTCTACAAATCACATAGTAGGTAGGCACGTGAATATTTTTCAATAGAATCCTTACAATAAATAATAGTCACCGCATGATTTTGATTTATTTCCCATTTCTAAAATCCACCATGTACATTTTGTTTTATTTTGAGATATTCACAAAAAAACGTGTATGGAACCTTTAATTATAAAATATAGCCATTTTTTCTTGGGCCATTGAGCGAGTGCTTTTAATATTTAAACTTTGAAGCTTTTCCAATCAAACACTTGAAAGTTTTTCGGAACATGATATACTTTCCCGTATCGAGCGAAAGTTTCAAATACTCACTCTGTGAACAATAGAAATGATGATATTTAAAAGTGGCCACCAGACGGACAAGATGCATTTTGAAATTGGACGTTGTTTTTCAACCATTATACTGACTCTAAAAGACTAGTTTTGAACTCTTAATAGAATTTGTGTGTGCCAGTTTAAATAGGAATAAAATTGCATATTCAGTTCATTTTTGGTCAAAACTGGACAAGATGATTTCTGGAAATGGACGACTCAATAGAATTCAATTAAACTTATGAGTGTATTTTATATTTTGTTGTAATTAGTTCCATTTTATGTTATTAATCGCCAAATAAACAAATATCTGGATTAAAGAAAAAACTTTTGGCATTAAAAAAAATACTTTATCACTGCTTGGATAGTTCCTTTTAATAAGTAATTATATAATTAATTTATTTTTTACTGTTATTTCTTCAATATTATATTAAAATAGATAATAAACATTACATATTATTTATGTAAGTACGCTTGTTTTTTTTTTATTCCTTTTACACATTTAACCAATCATGACCAATGTAACAACGTTGTAATACGAAATCTATCGTGGGATTGTAATAATATCAAAAAATGTGGGAAAGGTACTAAAGATTAAAAAAAAAGTGATGTAATGATTGATTTTAAGACGCATTTCTAAGATGGAAACATTTAAAAAAAATAGTATAACAATCGTTTCACTATTATTAATAACTTTTATTAATATTGTATATTTAATGTCCACATTTTACAGATAAACAAAATTCATAGATTTGGCATTACATATGGGTGCAATTCGTGTTCAAGTATAATTATTATTATAAGGCTTGAAACTGGTAATTAAAAAACTTACAACAGGATTTTGAGGCAGTTCATAATATAAGTGTCTCTTATATACCTCGGTATTACAGTAGTTGCCGAATGACATGTCAGCTGTCTTTAATTGTGATTCTCGTTATGACCAACATGCACATTTCCATGACCCGTTGAGCTAGTCTATTTCGATCAAAAATCAGCGGAAATTATTGGCAGAAAAAACTGAAATCGTAAAGGGTTGAACTTTTTCTACAAAGTTATAAGATACATTCATAATTAACAAAAAATATCAATCGACTGATGATAAAATTAACCTGGTATGAGGTCCAACTACTGAGCATAATTTTATATGAACCAACCTGCCACTGGTAATGCCAATTGGGAGGGCGATAACTATGTTCAACGAAAATGCTTCGGGTGTTGATATATTCCACCTACGTGAGAATGAGTTTAGGTGGACGCTGTTTTATAAATTCTTAAAATAGGGTCTGCTTAACTCATCCGGTGTACTTCCTTGTACCTATCTAATTTATCTACTGATCTATCTCTTTTTTTTTATGTAACACTGTTTTATATCTCTTTGTTTCTAAATGTCATGTTGTGAACGTCTTAAGCTTATAATTTGTAATGTCCACAATATGCTAAAAAAATAAATAAATTGAATTGAAATTGAAATTGAATATTTGATTAATAACTGTTTTTATGGTTGTTTTATTGTATACTGTTGTACTCGTACACTGTATTATATTAAGAGAATGTATATATTAAGATAATATTAAGTTAGTTACTTATATGAATTTAGTATTAGTTTTACGTTATTCTCGGACAAGCAGTATGCGAGGAACGATTATTAAATTTAGAGATTATTTGTAAACTGCTCGATTGAAAAGTTTAATATCTATTCCTCATTATATTGTCTAATAACTCTAATACAATATAATATTATAAATTCGAGTGACGAGTTCTTCATTATCGACTGAGATCTTTAGAGCGGCATGCACAATCTAAGATGTCGATCTTAAGGATAAGTCGCCGAAAAGCATGACTTAACTATAGACAATACTGAGTATAGAGTTAAGGAATCCTTAACCATAGACTAATTTTGTTATGAACACGCCTTCTTCTGTATTACCATTTACCACTGACAGCTGCTGTCTAAATAAATTCGCATGTCTATAAAACACTCAAATTCATTTAACAATGTATCTCAATATGGATATTGATAGTGTTAATTCGTTTGGCATGTACTTGCAGAATATTATTTTACTTTTATACGCCAGCCCGCAGAAATACAAGATGCCAGATGATAGAATGACACTTGACGCTAGTGTTACCATGTTAAAAAAATATCTTGCAGTGCCTGTGGAATCACGTATAATGACTTATGACGGAAACATAAGAGTATTATAATTAAATATTAATATGTATTTTTAGTAATTGCATTTATAAAATGCAGTTGTCAGATTTTTGTCATCGTTTAACAATTATAAAATAATTTACCTAAACTATAGGAAAGAGAATTTTTAAATATGGTATTATTTTCAATAGAAATGATCTTAACTAAGGACAATGTTTCTGCATAGTGTTTTCTGCTAAGGAAATTTTAGTTATGACAAATGTTTCTGCATTCCGCTCTTAGTTCTATTTTTTGTTGAGAAATTAGAGAATACAAACCGTATTTAAAATGCTTGTCGTCATAAACTATAGAAAGAGTAAAACAGTTATCCTGGAGATAATAAAATTAATTGAGTTATGTTACGTTCCCAAACGAATGGGAAAAGACCAAAATTTTCTGCGTAGTATCAAAACAAGAAAACCTCGACTGCAATAATAGTATGGCATTACTAAATCATTATGTGATGAAAGATCAACAGTTTTTTAGCTGTGCCGCCGGACTATAACGACTCCGATAATATATGATGACTTTGATCGTTCTGTAATATATTTTTTTTAAATTTACATATTTAAAAATAAACATTGTTCCAAATTTAAATATTTTCACCGTGTGCGAATGAGTTAAAAATTATTCAAGTCTGTAATGAATATTTCGTAAAAGATATTTGTGCAGCAAAAAATAAACAGGTTAATATTTAAAATGGCGCACATATTATTATTACTTCGATCGACGCTCACTTTTCACCGATACAATGATCGTCCACTTTGCGCAAATCTTTTTATTGTGAGATAAATCTATTTTATCATTACGTATTGTGGGTAATATTTTGTAACAATGGTCACAAAATTTTAAACAGTTAAGGTTTTTTTTCTGTGATTTTGCCGAGGCTTTGACTGCGACTCGCTGTCATATCGCCTCTTCTCTTCTAGAAGGTGATCTGTCGATCAGGTCTTCACTCCTATTCTGTTAAATAACTTTACAATTTTGCCTAGCTCTTCCGTCTTACCCACCGCCAGGACACCCTTCAATTCGTCGACATTCTCATCGATATCCGCAATTCGCAGCTGTACTCTGTGAAGTTCATATTTAGGGCATCGTAGTGCTATATGTACGATGTCCTCTAAAACATGACATTCATCGCAGAGTTGCGATTCACTTCTTCCCATGAGGACATCAAATCGTTTGCCCATTGTGTTCCCTGTTCTTAACCTCAGTATTAACTTAAGCTCATTCTTCGTCAAAGAAGATTCTACAAACCAGGGCACCTCTCGTGGTGATGGTAGAATAGACTTACTCCATTTCCCCTTTTCTAATGATGCCCTATGGTGAAAATCTATCCAAATACTTTGACCCATTTTCTAATGGCCAGCTTCCTTTGCCAGATCATCCGCCCTTTCATTGCCCTCAATACCCATGTGCGATGGGATCCACTGAAGGCATATTAAGGTTTTTTGAAAATGGAATAACGTTCTATAGTTACGCGCCTGTAATTGGATAACTGACAAAACTTCCGAAGAAGACTATTCGTCAACCCATAAAACATATTATCCAAAGTGTTGGTTCCCCTAAACCTAAACCAAAGGTCAACAACATTTTCCCAATGTAGATCGTCACACAAAACTTTAAAATCTCCATGGGCACATTGCTTGTAGGAATGCTCTTAAAAATACATATATTATATGGGAATTATATATTTAGGGTCTGTAACTAATTGAATCTTGCCGGGTGGTCGATGACGTATGGTTGGTACAAGTATGTGGCATTGTAATCTGATGGTTATGATATTTTTTGAAAATAATTACCTTCGGCCCACATGCCCAACGTAGGTCAAAATGGAGATTTTATAGTATTTTCAAAGCATTAGCCTGAACATTCCTTAAACGTTGTAGGTAATCTATTTATAAAAATTTGAAACCTTATTATCATATATATTTATTTTAAACATTTGATGACTGCATAAAGTATTTTTATTACATAAAATAGTATCCTTTTAAACCTCTCGATCTAATATTTTAGAATATAGCATATTTCAGTACATCCATGTGCAGTGGTATTAAGATTTTTTAGGTTTACTAATTTTTGAACGCATTTACAAAACCATTACTAAAATTAATGTTAACATTATATAGTGAAATATTTACGATAAAAATTATATTTATAATCTCTGTGATCCCAAATTTGACAAGAATTAGGCATTTTATTATTCAAAAAATGGGTAAGATTACCACATTTGAAGATAATTCTAAAAATACTGATTATAAGCTATGTATTTGACCATTCAAATGTGATAAAACATCCTACGAAAAATGATTGTTTTATAATAATTGTTGACCTTAGAATATGGTAGTATTTTTTTGGAATACGCCATTTCTATTGGCATTTCCGAGTGATTAGGCTACAACATACGGCCGTAGCCATAAATTGACAAACTATAACTGAAGTATGGAATAAGATCATGTTAACGCGCGTATTTGAACATGTACCGAACCAAAAAAAAATCGTTTTTTCAAAATTATATAAATATAATATTATCTATAATGTTTAAGGAATGTTCAAGCTAATGCTTTGAAAATACCGTAAAATCTACATTTTTACCTTCGTTGGGCATGTGGGCCCTTAAATAAAATTGATCATACGATTTGCATAATAAATAACAACATAATATTATTGATATCGATTATTTTTAGGGATGCGGAGCATCTCCAGCATATATTTACCGTACTCTACTGGTATCTAGATACCAGTAGCGAAGGGTGGAGGTAGACTGTCAAGATCCGCCATAAATAGCGCACATTTAACTTTTTTAGTAATACATATTTGTTTTTATTAAACAAAGACTACAATAAATTTACAGATGGTGTTGGTTATTTTTTTAAAATCAATTAAACCCTGCCTAAACCCTGATAACTTAAACTCAACATATTATTATTATTATTATTATTATTAAACTGGCGCTAGGGGCCGTTCAGGTCCATGGCCGACTGCACAACGTTTCTCCAGGCATCTCTGTCCAGCGCTCTCTCTTCCCAGTTGACTATCCCCAGCCTTTCCGCATCCCTTTGAATGTTGTCCGCCCATCTCCGTCGAGGGCGGCCAAGAGGTCGAGTGCCAGCTGGTGTGCCTTTGTAAATCCTATAGAGAGTTCTAGATCTTTCAGATCGTACAACGTGGCCCGCCCATCTGAGCCTTCTTGACCTCAGAATATTAGTGATTCTAGGTTGGTATCGGTCGAAGAGCTCAGCGTTTGTGCGGATGCGCCACCGGTGGTTCTCATTGACGGGTCCAAGTATTCTCCGGAAGATTCTGTTTCCAAACACTTGGAGCGCCTTTTCTTGTTTTTCTGTTAAACCCCACGTTTCACATCCATACATGACGATTGGCTTGATGACCACGTTATACACCCGGAATTTCGTTTTGATGGACAGCATTTTGGACCTGAACAGACGACTCAGCGCGAAGTACGCTGCATTTCCACTTCTCAGTCGGTCAGAGAGCTCTAGGGACATTTCATTTTTAGAGGTAATGTTGGAGCCCAAGTACTTGAAGAGAGAGGTTCTCTCGAACGAGGAGTTTCTTATTCCAATGTTTCCAGAGGGTTCAATGCCTCTTGTCATTTTCAAATACTTGGTCTTTCCCACATTTACTCGTAGGTTCAACCTTTTCGCTGTGTCCTCCAGAGGAGTGAAAAAGTCCTCCAGAGGAGTGAAAGTGCAACTCCAGAGGAGTCGCCTTGTTTTAGTCCTGCTGTCACCTCAAAAGATTCTGATATACTACCTTGCATATGAATTCTACTTCTGGATCCGTCCATGCATACTTTTATTATATTTATAAGTTTTGACGGTATTTCAAATTCTTTCAATATATTCCAGAGAGCTTCTCTATCAATAGAGTCATATGCGGTTTTAAAATCTACAAAGAGACAGTGACAGAGACAAACTCAACATAACTTTTGATATTTTATAGATATATGAGTATTATTTTAACTACTATCTATTATGGCTGGGATTTGCTGAGTTTAATTTTTAAAACTCACCAACACCATTTATAAAGTATAGTCTAATTTCAATGAAAATAAATACGTTTGACTGACAAAGTTTAGTGTGCACTATTTATGGCGGATCTTAACAGCCTATATCCACCCTTCGCTACTGCTAGATACTAAACAAAAAAAATATGTAGTAGTTATTAAGCAAGCATATTGATTACATATAATATATATATATATATATATTATATCTATTTCATATTACATAAAATTGTTCGCAGGCGAATTTTTTACTGAATCTTTAAGGAAAAAAAATATAAGAAAATATTATGTTTCATCAGATTCCAGGGAATATAAGATCTAAAGAAAACAATTAGTATTATTTATTTTCATGGTAAATGACATAATATTACAATATAATATGTCATAATATTATTATTTTGTCTGGTATATTTTTAATTCCGAGAGATTAGTGCGGAGTATTAATATCGAATATCATCCTCGGGCACAACATCATAATATATTTATTAAAAGATTCCCCCCCCCCCCCACCATAAATCTGCCAACACGTGGAGGAAACTAAGAAATAATGGGAACTGAAATAGGTGTGGAGTAGCAGGTAACCGATCTATAAGAATATGGGATAACCTTAAACACGTGTCAAGTATTCGTAATTATAAACTTGTCTAAACACCCATGATAGCCGCGTGGCTTAAGGTGAAGCCTTTACTGAGCCTTTTTTAAAGATGCACCTAGCGGAAAAATACGAAGCTTGCAATTTGAGATTTTTTTTTGATAATTTACAATTTCAACTGTATTAATATTAATAAATATGTATCTGAAAACATTAAAAAGATAAACTTGTGATATATTGTGAATAAAATGTGAATTTGTTGAATCGGACCGCATCTTATTATTTCATTTATGTTATGGTCATATTTATTATTAAAATTTAATTTATTAAGTTGCAAATTGCAAGCTTCGTCTTTTTCCGCTAGGTGCCTCTTTAAAAACGGCTCAGTAAAGGCTTCACTTTAAGCGCCGATCTATACTGTCGAGGGTCCCAGGTTTGAATCCTGGGTCTGGCAAGTACAAGTATTGTTTTTCAATTTGTGTATGAGTCATAGTATGGACCTAATAGGTTGAGCAAGTGGCTGACATCCATTTCTCGTAAAAATAAAATCTGTTAATACAAACCTCCACTCTGTGGAAGCACATATGATCCTATTAGGATCGGACATGGTTGAAAGAAAAAGAAAGAAGAAACTTGTCCTAACAACTGCTTTCGGTTTATGCACTGACGCTTATTCAATATTGGTAAATTTTATGGTTGCAACACACACTATTGCAGGTCTATAATGTGTGGTTCATTTTTGTAGGACACTCATCCATTCATTGTATTAAGATATAGTCTATCGGAATTCTATTTATTAATCTGTTCTGTGAACACGACAATATGTTTATCACTAGAATCAAAGCAAGGTGTATCTGGGCAGTGAGAATGTGCGCGGGTATCAAAGCGGTGTCCAGTTGCACCGGTTAACTGTGGGCTTTTCGATCCCTGCAGCCAATGACATTATTAATGGACGACGCACTCAATACAGTAGCTAGCAAGTAAATTCGCATGCATAGGTAGACGTCACGCAATTTCCATTATGCGATATCACGCATCGGGAATTTATAGCAATATGACCTTTATTGTAATTGCGTTAGAGCAGTGTTTCTAATGTCAACGTTCATTTAAGCGAACCCGTTCGAACCAAACCATTCGGCAGACCCAACAAAAAACATCAGGGATTTATAGCAATATCACCTTTATTGTAATGGCGTTAGAACAGATTATGCCATTCGGCAGACCCAACAATAAAGTGAGTGTCATTTTCTTTTCCAGATGATTCGTCCATATTAATGTCGTCATTGCCTGCAGCGAGTCAAATGTCCTTCATAGCGTGCGGTTATAATCAATATGTACATGTGATATTGTGTATGCGTGTGGTATAGCACAAAGGCAGAATCCCGCGATCAGTGTTTACGACAAATATTTTCCCGACGGTCTACATACATGGTCTAATAACAGCGAATAGTTTTATGGCTTGAGGATAAATATTTCCCAAATACAATAGTCGTAGGAACAATTGACAATATTCTCTTGTGTACTTTTTAAAGTAGGTCAACCTCATTTAGGACAGATGCACTGACTGATTTTAAAACAAGTTACGATAAAAAAAAATTAACAATTACACGAAATACCTATAAAATAATATATAGGTATATAATATTATATATAATATAATATCAGACAAGGGTTTGCGATGTAATAGAGTTTATTAAACGCCTTAAATAGAGATGGGCTGGACACATAGCTCAAAGAAGAGACAATCATTGGACAAATCTAGTAATCCAGTGGTATCCAAGAAGTACAAAACGTCTGCAAGGTAGACCTAGAGGCCGCTGGATCGATGAAATGATAAAGTTCTGCGGAAGTACGTGGCAACGCAATGCATAGGACCGATAGAAGTGGAAGCAGCTTGAAGAGGCGTTCATCCAGCAGTGAATAGATTCAGGTTGATGATGATTATGATGATATAATATTTACATTATTATTATCTGCCTGAATTTGTCTCTTAGCAACCCATAATCTGCCTAACGTTTAATTTTAATATTTATATAACTAAGTTAAACTTTTTGGAGGCCACCTTAAAATTTTCTGACGTATCGGTTACATAATTTGCGTTCAATAAAATCACCGCTGTATACTTATCAAGTACACTTGTGGGATTTCGCCATAATAATATTATTACACTGGATGATGCATTCATTTTGAATAATTTTTACTGGGCATTTTAGAATCAAAATATTTTAAAGAAATGTTCATCGAAACGTCCTATTCAAGTTATTTATTATTTATATATACACGTTTATGCATCCTTATGTGCATTAATACTAAAATATGATTTATACATTTATCTAAACAAATAATAAATAATTTAAATAGGATGTTTCAAAGAACTCCCTTCTAAAATATTTCAACTGTGAGTTACAATCAGTGACGTTCCTAGACAATATGCCACCCCTAGGCAGGGCCAAAATGCCGCCCCATTTTTTATACAGTATCTTTTATCATCCTTTCATGACTCCAATATCTAAGAAATGTGCTGTATGGATACATTACTAAAAAAATATAATTACCACTAAATCTTATTTTATTTAAATGCCATCTCTGCTTCAATGGACAATATTGCGAGTTCAGGTGCATTTAAAAATACACCTGATAACTTCTAAAATTCGCGAGTGACTGGCAATAAATTTTAAATTAGGTAAGTATGTATGTACCTACCTATAACTCAAATATAATTCGCAAATCTGCACGTGTCATTGCTGGTCATCAAGGACATGACGTACAAGGACAGCGGAAATAAACTAGACATCGCAAACCCGACAAAAATGTTACAGTCCTGTTAAACCTTTTATATTGATAAATATATTTTGTTTCCAACCAGTGAGCTGATTTTTTTAATGGAAAGATATTTCCATTATAACTAAGTTTGGGTAGCTATTTCTACACATACCTTAAGCGTCAATTATATTGAGCTATTTTACGAGCTGTTTGTTGGCGAATTTAAAAGCGAGCGATTCAGCTACTGCGATTGTGATGATGACACACAAAACTTTCCATTCGCTGAGAAGCCACAAGCCAGCTACTATTTTGACAGAACGTAGTTGGTTTTTTTACTCTGAGGTCTCTACTGCGCAGACGCAGTAGGCCCACACGCCGGCGTGTAGCGTGTAAAGTTGACCGGCTTTCAACTTTTCTCGGCAGAGTGTTTATAATCTGCTTGTTAGCTTGTTCGATGATGACGCTGAGCGACTTTACAGGCAGATTGTAAATTTGCCAACAAACAGCTCATAAAGTAGCTCAATGTAATTTACGCATAAGACGATACATCAGTGAAATGGCAAATAATTTTCAACTATAGGCGCGACGAAATTTTGGACTCGCTGGAATTCGGAGAGCGAATGTCGAGGTGTCAATACGTCACTTTGTTTCGTGATGGCGACGGGGGTATTAATTCTTAAATAGTGTAAAGATGACTAAAAACGTTACCCATTTACATGAAAAATAAAACATGTCAATGAATATATTATTATTGTTACTACCCCCACGGGACGTCACTGGTTAGAATAGTTCTGCATTCAGCTCATTCTACCTTCTCTGTACTTACAGTTATTACGTATTTTCATTAACTTTAAAATATGTTAATATTTTAAATTTTATTGAAAAATATCATTAAAAACAATAATTACTTCCTCAAAACTGCAATATAAATTAGGGCTTTAAAAAGCATTTCGTATATAACACTTTCATAATTTTTAGTCAGTATTTTTTAAGTGTAAGTATTAGATATGTACCATTACTTTAGATTTATTAACCTGATATTGCCAAATGTCAATTTAAAAACCTCGTTTGCAATAGCGGAATAATATAATTATAACACCTGAGAATTTTATAGCGGATTTTAAATTTTGTAATCGGGTTTTAATTATTTGTATGTAGGTAAATGGTTTCATTATACTCCACATGTACTTACATATATTATAATTATAAGGTAAGAAATTGTTGTCATAAGTACTTCAAAAAATTCACATAATTAAGATGTTGCATTATAATTATTGCAAAGAAACTTTCTGAAAATTAATGGTTTAAATAAAACTCGTCGACGTTCTTTTGAAGGTAGATAATTATTACTATTAAAATTCAAATATTTGGATTAAACATCTATAATAATATAGTTGGTTTTATTGTATTCAATAATAGTATTCTATGTCAATCCGTTACAAGTTTAGTGACAGTTAATGCCGTCAACTGATCCAGATTTAAGTAATCAGCAACTTATAAAAAAAAAATTAGCTAACACATTGAGCACATAACAAATTATTAATTCAGGACGTTCATAATTTGACATTTAGAATAAAAAGTGAAGGTAAATAAATCACATTAGTCAAGAAAAAAAACAAAGGTAATTCAAGAAAAATACAAATTAAACAATAAAATAGAATTTTAAAAATAAAATACTTAATGTTTAGTAATTTTAAAATTAAGTTGATAGTAAAAATAATTAATTCAATGGGTAAAAACTTTGCACTAAATATAAATTGAATTGTGTAATTTGCTACAGAAAATATTAAAAAAAAAAAAATCATACAATAAAATGAAAAGATTTCACAAAAGAATAATATAATATACAGGATTTCATAAATTTATTATTAGCGACCATTAAAATAAATTACCGATATGAGAAGACATCTAACTATTTATAAAAACATTTTAATATTAATTATAATCCAAAACTTAAATATTTCTTTTTTTTTGTCTTTTTTTCTTCTTTTACTACTTTTACTTTTACTCACCACAGAACAGATAATAGATGGAATTCCGAATGTAGTAAATTTTGACGCAGGGTTTTGCATGTGCAGGGTGTCCTACGAAAATTAACCACGCATTATAGACGTGCAATAGTGTGTGTAATACACCAATAGTAAATGAGCGCCAATGCATAAACCGAGAGCATTCAACGTATGACGTATTTGACGTAAATTTATCCCGTATTCTTCCTTACTCGGGATCGCTTGCCTGCTTCTCCTTACCCATTAAGTATTTCAGTTCCCATTATTATTGAGTTGCCCGGGCTACACCTTGATGGCTAAATACGTTAGACAAAAATCTATCTGAGATATCAATAGGACAATTCTTAACTCAGAATCTTCACAGTTTTGTTTTAGTTTTTGTTACTTACTACAATTTTTAATATTGCCTCTACATGCTCATTTCTCCCATTAATTTTCTTAACTCCCATCAATTAAAGTCATGTAAATTCAGTCAACGCACATTTGAATGCATGGCAATCTCAGTCTTGGGTGACTACTCCTGAGACATTCACAGTCACAATAAAATGACGCTTCACATCCAAACCTAGATTAAGACTGGGTGTGGTTTGGTGGAGCCATTAACTTCAGTGTTTAAAAGATGAACATATAATAAAGTTAGGTATTATAAAATTGTCTTAGTATTTATTAAACTTTGGTTGTTATTTTACCCTCCAAAATTCAAGTTAATTGAAAAAAAATACCTACAAAAAATGATTGTAATGGTATTAGTATCACAATGCTATTTGTGAATAAACTAGATCTGATCGTGTAACAAAAACTGGTTTCCGTATCAGAATTAACAATATTATCAAAATACAAGGGCAAGTTTTTGTTGTTCGATGACCAGAAGGAACGGATTTGGTTCACTCTTGTTTACAAATTATCGCTGTGCGCCAGACAAGTGCAGTGGTGGAGTGAGGGATAGGCACATGCAAGACTATTCTAACACATCACTTAATTCCAAAATTAATAAAAAAAAAGTGATAAATATAATATATCTGTAGGAGTCGTCGATGTGAGGGTCGATGGTGTTGATGTAGATGAAAGACGATCGTGATTCTTCGTGATGATGGAGGAGTGATAGTTTATTTATGGTTATATAAGTACAAGGGTACAATCGGATAATATAAATAAACTGACAGTACATAGACTGAGATAGTAACGGACCAGGTACTTAGATTTGAGTGACATGTCTGATGAATTATTATTCGCTATTCATACAATCAAAATAATATCTATCCATTATAATTTAAGAAATAACTATATTAATCGAGTCAGATACTTACTGTTATTTGTGTCAATGGACATACGAGTAGCTGACTATGTATTGTATAGAATATAGATATCGCGGAAATAGCCTTTGCTTACTTATTGTACTATAATTTGACACTACGGAAATGCATATTAAAGAATTTGTAATTGCAGTACAGTATTTAATATCGCTGTATCAATCTGCTGACATATAAGTAATGAGTTATTTATCACCATATTATGTCGTATTTCGACAGTTAATTATCCCGGGATATGAAGTGTAGCGTTGCCTGCGTTAAAACTTTGAATTTATCAAAAATATTTTCTGTAGTTTAGAGAAAAATTAATAAACTAAATTATAACAATAATTAACATCACCTCTTATTTACGCGTACGTGTATTTTTGTTTTTTTTCTGATACACTTTTCTTTTTATTTTACAATAATTAGAAACACCATACTGTAAATTTGCCAGATATGAGATTGACGCCAGTATTTCACAGTTTTAGAAGAAGGCGCGATATTTTGGGGATTAGGCCTGAAGAAACGTCTGGTGGTCTTATAACTAGGAGTAGCTTACATTTAATATGTAAGAAGTAGGATTACACTTTACGTTACAAAATGTTAAGATTACGCCCACAGATTCGAATCCTGGGTGTGGCAAATACACATATTGTTTTTCAATTTGTGTTTGGAGTCAGAGTATGGACATAATAGGTTGAACAAGTGGCTAAAATCCATTTCTCGTAGGCCCAAACGATCTCATTAGAATCGGACAGAGTCAAAAAAATATATTAAGATTTAGTTGTATTTTATGTATCAGTACCAATTTGAATAGCAGTATTATCATAGCATACCTTAACCTGAATGTTCTGCCAGTGACCCATTTCCGACAAGATGACACTTTGATACCGGGAGGGGACGATAATTAGATAGTATCGCCACTTTCTGTTACGCGAGAAGTATTACAGGCAATCACAGTCAGGAGCCCGCCACTCACGGTTCATTTTAAGTTTATAATTTATAGGATTATGATTGTAAACTGTACGCTCTCTGTTTTGTATAAAAATGTTAAATGTTCTTTTAGTCGCGTTGACACGGTCCAAGTACGATCCAAGTACACTTGGACCGAGTGCCATCCAAGTGCACTCGTATGAGACATCTTCATATTAATTAATCCTATCCAAGCTACTTGGACCGCGTCCTACTCATCCAAGTTAGGTTGGATAGGAATAATTAGTATGAAGCTGTCACTTGGATAGCACTCGATCTAAGTGTACTTGGATCGTACTTGGACCGTGCCAACGCGACTTTACCCAAGTTGTTTTTTATTGGATGCTACTCTCCAGCTTTCACAATAGGTGGCGTAGAGTACTCTCCTTTGACTTACGTAATTTTATCATATCAACGAAGGTATAGTTGGAATTAGTTTGGCATCTTTGGCGTTTTAAAGATTAGTTCGCGACTGGTCATGCGATGTCGTTTAGTAAATTGTAATAATGTTATTTAGAAAGATACCGGAAAACTATTAAACCACTATTGTTGATTTTAATTGCCAATATGCAATTTATCTGCGTGAGCATATCCCTATACTACATTAATTCGAATATTATGCTGATAACATAGTAGAGGTCACTCGTTTGATCATAACCACTTTATGTATAATACATGGAACAAATCAGTTCATTCGAACGAAATGTACAAATCTTAAAATGTGTTATCAAAAAGATAAATTTCTAAGTATTTTTTTATTTTTTTGCTAATGGATGCAGCAATTAAAATATAAAATCACTCTGGTCATAGACATCTGCGTCCACTCACTTAAAATGTAATTATTCTGTAAACATATATTAAATATACCTTATAAACTCTGCATACATTGCGGTGAATATAGCAAATCAGTATTTATGACCTTACAGAACTATCATCCTATTTTGCTAACGTGTCCGCATATTATAAGTACATTTTGTGAATATTATCTAGTTAAATTGACCCACCACAGGGAATTAAGCCGAAACTGACTTCTGACGGTCTCATAGCAAGGAATTGCAGCAATGCAGACAAATGTTAATATTACTTGGCATTTCTTCCACGGCGCTACATCCCGGGGTGGGATTTGGCCTCCTCCACAACCGCTCTCCACTCACTCCGGTCTCTCGCCACACTTCTCCAGTTACCGGGTCTTCCTATATGGTCTTCCTTACTTGGCATTTATCTTAATCAAATATCTCTAATTTATAGAAAAAACATTGTAAACTGCATGTTATTTGTCTAGATCTTTAAAAACATAAAAACCGTTCTCCACCAAAGATGCTGATTATTGAATTTGCCACATCCCAATCCTAATAATACCCTTTACAGAGCAAAGATAACAACTTTCTACATGCGGGTGTTCTTTCCATTTCTTCAGTCTCTCCAAGCTGTCGCAACCCTAACCCCCGACGCTATTTGGCTATTATTCCCACTGCAGTTGGCTCTGAGATTTCCTTAGATAATCTAAAAAAAACTTTTCTTTGATTTTAGATGTGATTGCGCCGGTATAATATGTCTATATATTGGATTTCTTTCTTTATTGTTAGGTTTTAAAGGCTTAATGACATAAAGCTCGCTATCTACCTCTTGTACTACTCGTATCTGTCGCTTCTGTGTTAAAATTTTTCCCGAGACCTGTATGTGCTAGAGCGCCAACTTTAATATTGATCTTTTGTATATTTATTTAAGAAAACAAAACATTGTGGATATAACAAATCTAAATTCAAGACATACGCAGCGTGAGATTTACATTATAATAAGAGAGAAGAAGAGAATATATAAAATAATAATAAATAAAATGAAAATAAAAACATTCTTAACGGCCCACGTGCTCCGCGTAGGTCAACGTGGAGAATTTTTACATTTTATTAATTTTTAAACGCATTTATAAAACCATTAATAAAACTTATGTCGACATTATTATAGTGAAATATTTACGATAAAAAATATATTGATAATCTCTGTGATCCTAAATTTGACAAGAATTAGGCATTTTATTATTCAAAAAATGGGCAAGATTAACACATATAAAGATACTGATTATAAGCTATGTCTTTGACCATTTAAGTGTGATAAACATCCTACGAATAATGATCGTTTTATGATAATTATTGAACTAAGAAGAAGGTAGTATTTTTTTGAAATACGCCATTTCTATTGGCATTTCCCAGTGGTTAAGCTACAATATACGACTGTAGCCATACATTGGCAAACTATAACTGAAGTAAGGAGTAATATCATGTTAACGTGCGTGTTTGAACATGTACCTAACCGAAAAAAAATCTTTTTTTAAACTAAAAACAAATTTTGAATACAACATACATAGCATGTCACCGAAAATATCTACTACTACGACTAGTCTCGCACCCCTTGCTAATGGTGCCTGATATGCTTGACACGAGAAAACGGTATCTATCCAGAATAAATTATGGCTACGACCAGGTAGGTAATTGACAGGCGCGTCTGAATTCAAATTCATTAGGAGACCAGAATTGGAAATCATCCGTCGCGATAACAGGCAAATGTGTTTCAAGAGCAGAAGAAACCTACGAGATTCAAGAGAGTGAAAAGAAGCATGCCTTGTAGAAAGGCAGTCGGAAAATAATCATTTGATGAATTATCGAAAGGACAATAGTTACATGTCATAAAATAAAAAGATCGAAGAAGTTTCTTCTGGACGCGTTCTAAAATAAGCTTATAAGAAACCTCATAAGGACACCAGATAATCGACCCATATTCAAGAATGCTACGCACTTATAAGACGTAGAGTGTACGTAAGACATTTGGATACTTGAATGGTATATGACAGGGATGGCGAACCAATGGCACGTATGCCACCAGTGGCACACGAGATGATTTTGCATGGCACGCGAATGTTTCATTTTTAAGAGAAAAGAATTTTATAATGTTTAAAAGATGTTTTTTTTATAAAAATGTTTTACGAATAAATTTATAAGTACTTAAGTACTTACTTATATATAATATTAAAAAATAATGACGACATGCCCATGCATATTTTCTTCGGTTTTTCATATTATGTTTAGGTACCAATCGATGCGGAAACGGAAACTACGAAATTCATGCATAAATAATGACAAATCGCATTGTATAAAAAAATGCAAGAAAATCATTTTAAAGAATAATGATTACGTTTAATGTAAATATACAATTCCATAGATCAGTCCTTAAGATCAGGGAATTAAAAATAAAAATATTCAATCAACAAACCTTATGAAATGAATTATCGGCAGTCATTCAAATATAATAACTGCTTGTTATTTTACCTCAAACATAATCTTGAAAAGTGGAAAACCGCTCAGAGGTGGAGAATATAATATGAAAGAAGAGTGGTATAAATGCTTCCACGATCTCTTTGAGTAATTTGAAAACAAGGAAAAAATATTCAAAGAATAAAAGATATACCTATGCCTTCGGCTAGAAATATGATGAAAGATAGAATATCAATAACTCAATTGTAATTTTTAAAACTTTTTAACAGAATTCTTAAAAACTATTTTTTTAGAAAACTTTCACCATAAAAAAAACTGTTCGCACGTCAGACAGTCGAAAAATATTATTTGGGAAATTTTGGCACGCGTTCATAAAAAGGTTCGCCATCCCTGGTATATGAGGACTTGTCTTGGTATGAGTCAATGATTATTCCGCAAATAATGCATGCGTACTCGTGCATTTCTCTACGTAATCACATCCGACTTGTAACAAACAGGTCGCGAATAAATTGCAACTTTCTTCGGCGCTGTTGCCAATACTCGTAGATAGGAGAGCATCGGCGATCGGCATCTCAAGAAACTGGTCTTCTACATCCAGAACTGGTTTCGCCTAAACGTAATAGGAAGAGAGTGCCAGAGAATAATAATATTATTATACCAGAGAGGTATATCTAAACGGACAACCGTCGAACTATTTTCGGTGGGTAGAGATGTTCGATTCTTGCAAAAATATCGATTGTTTTCCAATCGGAGAATGTCATATTAAATCAAACTGTAAACAGTGAATAAAATTTCTTATCTAAGAATGAACATTAATATGTAATATTTTATCTGTAAGAAATAAGTGCTGCTCTTTTTTTTCAAGTCGTGTTTGATATAGACTATTTCGAGGGTTTGACAAATAGTTAATACCAACTTTTAATAAAAAATGTTTGTTAATAATATTGTAGCCTTTATTCTATGAAAACAACTTCACTAAGGGGGGACATGCTCCATCTTGCCCATTTTTTGAATAATAGAATGCCTAATTCTTGTCAAATTTGGGATCACAGAGATTATCAATATAATTTTTTATCGTAAATATTGCACTATAATAATGTCGACATAAATTATACTAATGGTTTTATAAATGCGTTTAAAAATTAATAAATGTAAAAAATCTTAACACCACTGCACATGCATGTACTGAAATATGACTATATTCTAAAACATTAGAGCGAGAGGTTTAAAAGAATACTATTTTATGTAATAAGAATACTTTATGCAGTCATCAAATGTGTAAAATAAATTATAAAGGATAATATGGTTTCAAAATTATATAAATATATTAACTACAACGTTTAAGGAATGTCCAGGATCATGCTTTGAAAATACAATAAAAGCTCCATTTTGACATACGCTAAGCATGTCGCCCTTGAGGGAAAATGGTACATAATAATTAAACAAATTTACTTGTTAGGATATCTATAACAGAATACCTGCTTCAAATAATATATAATGTAAGACAAAATCGTTTTTTGCTTCTAATAAAATATATTTTTTTAATATTTGTCATCTTACATATTATCGAGTTATCTGATAGAAATAATACAAAGATATATATAGCAATCATTCTACTCAAGATAAAATGAATGACTTTGATTTAATATGTAGGTTTTGTTGTTAAAACAAAACAGTAGATCAATAATAATCGTCAGAGTTTCCTTAATCATAACTAAATCTGTAGTATTTGGTTTGATTCATAATTACAACAATAGTTTTTGTAATATATACCTATACTGCATTAATATAGAAGGACAATCTATGAATCCTCACTGAACTCGTCGAGTCCATCACGAGACGCACTACTATTGTCACGAGTTCATTTGTTATTACACTCGAATTAAGATTCTCAGTTCATTAATAGAATTAATCTCTTGCTCATATTGATCTCACCAGTAAGTACATCATTACCTTGCTATTATAATCTCTACGTTCACATCCTTTATTAAAGAATTATTTCATTCTTGTACCAACTTGAAACAACGATCTACTTACAAATATATTATGTTACATACCTACTCAAAGCAGACCGGTTAAGCTCAGACATTTTAATCTGAATTAAAGGTATACAATAATTATAGGGTGTTTAAAAGTAATGTAACGTCACATAACGGCGAATCCGTTAACATATTTTGTAATTGTTGTGTGATGAATTCAACATGCAGATATCATTAGCTTGGTCAAAATAGTTTACTATGTATGAATCAGGTTTTCAGGTATATTTAATTAAAATAATATATATGTTATTTGGTCCTGAATATTAATCATAGCTGACGTATGTAAACTAGATTGTACAGCGTAATAGAAAATATATACTTACTCCAATATTAATAGGTCGGCCATTTTGATTGGAATCAAAATGGGTGTGGTATTTTATAGTTTTAATATTTTTATTTGCACGTATTTGTTGATTATTACAAGACTATAATAGTATCTTTTATTTTGTTAACTGTCAATTCATGGTGGAACTGCATTGTATTGTTGTTTTTATTTAATAAAACGCATTTTTTGTAGTACTTATTCCACTTTTAATCAAGAGATTATGACCGGTTTCGTCCGCCTCAGAGGGACATTTTCAACTGAATACTAAAGATAGATTAGATAAACTTAACCAAAGTGGAATTTATCTATTAAGTTGTGAATCTTGTGATGCCAAATATGTTGGACAAACGGGACGTTCTTTTAACAGTAGGATCAAAGAACATTTAGCTTGTGCCAAAAATGGTAATGAATCTTCATCTTTTGGAAATCATTTAAGTTTAAATAATCACTCTTTTAATATCAGTAAAAATTTTAAAATCCTGCATTTGTATGAGAAATCTATAAAATTGGATAAACAGGAAATCCTAGAAATTAATAGGTATACATTTTTGCCCAATTCTAATTTGTTAAATGATCAATTATATTTTGTGTCTTCTTCATTATTATACCATATTTATTATTTGGGATTGTAATAACATAACTTTATATATTGTACATTATTTATTATTTTAATTTTTATTTAATTTTGACTCATATTTTGGTTTTTTTGTTTTTGTATTCGATCTCATTTCAATTGATAATATTGTTTATTTTATTATTTTTTATAAAAAAAAATATTGTAATTTTGACTAATCATAATTATTTGTTGATATTAATATTATTGTAAGTGTAGATTGTTTCATATTTTGTGGTTTGTTAATATTTAAAATAATCTGTTTAATGCCCCTGACGTAGTATGAAATATTAATGTCTAACCTCATTAGTTTTAAATTAATCTGTTATTGGGAAGGTATTATTGGACGGATAATTATTTATGTACATATTGTTATATTATTTCTATCGCTTTGGATTTTGTTTGATAAATATTGTTTTAAAAAAATGTATTCAGTTGAAAATGTCCCTCTGAGGCGGACGAAACCGGTCCTAATCTCTTGATTAAAAGTGGAATAAGTACTAAAAAAAATTGCGTTTTATTAAATAAAAACAACAATACTATAATAATAATTATGATGCAATTATTGAACGCCAGGGGAGGCGTTCTAAATTTAAAAAAATGTCATAACACTAATAATGTGATGATAATAATATTATCTGTCATAATTCAAAAACCTGACAAGTTACCTATACATTAAAAAGGATTTTAAATTCATAAAAAAGCGCTATGTTTTAAGTACCAACCTAACATTAAGAAACAACATTAAAACTACGAATATTATTCAAAATATTTCTGTAAATACTCGAGAAAGCTTGTAAAATTACATTGCAATGTAATTTGTATTGATCTCCAACAATAGCCGAGTGGCTTAATCGTCGGCTTATAACGTCGTTGGTCCCAAAATCGAATCCTGGGTCTGGAAAATACATAATATATTGTTTTTCAATTTATGTTTGAGTATAGACCTAATAGGTTGAGCAAGTGGCTAGTATCCATTTCTATAAAGTAAAAAAAATTCAGTAAAATATTAACGATTTTTTTTATCATTCACCCTCAATTTTTACCATGTTTTTATTAGTTCGTATTCTTGTTTGTCCAGTACAATTTTTTTCTTGTTTGTCCAATATAAATCTTGCAATCGATTTTTAACTAACTTCACATTTGAAACTTTTAGAATATATCAGAACACAACGCCAATGCATTCTTTTAATACTTTTAGCCATCTTTAAGCAGAATTCAATTCAATTTCAGTTAATTCTTTTTTGTATGGAAAGTTATTTTGGAAAAACTTCGTAAAAAGTAAAACACTATTATTGGTTGCTAAGGGGGTCCTAGCAACTAAATTATTAATACATACATGCGTTACTATGGAAATCAATGTGAAATGTCAAAATGACATTTCAATAATCTATATTTATTCAGTAAGTATTTCTATCAAGTACAAAAAAAGTATTTATTAATACATAGAATTGTCAAGTTTATATGATTCAATAGAAAATTTAAAAACGTGGTATATAAAAAGTTCTTTTTATCTTGTAATTATATTATACTATGTTTAGCTCATAATCGATTTCTATTGTAGTATACTGTATTCATAAAGAGCTGACGATGACACCATTTAATCTATTGTCGCGACATCATCTATGAAAGTGCAGCATGGCATGGCAGTTGATAGTACATACTGTTTAGAATATTATAATACATATTTGACCAGACAGAGAGCACCACAATAGAATTAGGCCTATTCGAAATTTGAAAAAATGCATTTAGGCGCGAACCAAATTGAGGTGTATGTCATGGTGCATGTCGCCTACTGTCACGGGCTGCCGTTACGGGAACGAAGTGTGTGTTGTCGTTGTTCTTGGTGTTTAAAATGTTATCAGACTAATGCTCCCATCCCGTAGCACATTTTGAACCTTTAAACAAACATTTGCAGTTGGAAAGATCTGCCGAAGTCACTAAAACAACAATGAGGTCACCTCTGCATTGCGTCAACACCTGCATGACGTTTGAATGTTTTTATCATATTCCACATGCCTACACCTTTCGAATGTCATGTCAAAATCACGTTATTTTGTTTTTAGCGGTTGGCACTATGTATTTTCGATGTCTATTATCCATGGTCTGCAGGTTGGATTCTGTTAAAAATATTATCTATGGATGTCATGCCGCAAGTATTTTAACGTACGTACACGTAGAAAATGTTAAAATGTATTGAAATTAGCATGAATAATTAATAATAATTCAAATTACTAATACATTATAGTAGGCACTCTTCATCAGTGTCATTCTTTAGCTAATTTACAAAGATGGTGATGGTTCAAAATATTCTGCAAAATGACGAAACTATAGACTAAATTAGACACCGCTACAGCGCGACAGTAAGCGACATGCACCTCAATTTGATTCGCGCTTAATGGTTGAAAATGCCAAATTGTAAATAAAGTATATTCAACAAAAGTTAAAATAAAAATAGTATTCCAAAAGTGATGACTAGTGAGATAATAATGTTCATAATACTCTCAGATAATATACTTTTTAATTCTTTATCTGTTACTTTTTATTTTGGAATGGATTTCAAAGAAATAAACAAATACAAAATTTACGTAAGAAATTCATTTGTGTGTTTCGAAAGTAAACGTAATTTTGACTGTATGAAAATATAATTAAATGGCCGCTAAGCTTTAGTTGCATAAATGAGCTACATTTAAAAATGATTTTCTTATATTCTCGGAAGTATTGGACATAAGTAGTACATTTCTATAATTATACCATAATCGTTTTAAAAAAATGTGATTCATCATCTTTTTATAGCAATTATAATTAGCCGTAGAGTTATGCTAGAAAAAAAAACTATTTTTAAATGTTTATCTAAAGCTATAGAGCGACCAAATTCTCGTTGTACTTGATCTGCCAAAATCACCATACGTCGTTATTTTTTTTTCAGATTATAATAATTATAATACGTAACCATACAGGCAGTGGTGGGTTTAGGGATGTGGAGGCCCTAGTAACTGATAGTAGATTTTCAGACCCCAACATACCTAACAGAAAATATCAACTAAAAATAATTATTATTGATGATGACAGTGTGTTTTTTTTTACGTACAAGTAGGTATATGTTTGAGTTGTTAAACAAAAAAAAAAAAATAACCGCGTGGGACTATAACTCACGTCTTTCACTTTCCGGGTGAGTGATTATGCATCTAATATAACGATATGTTTACGATTCATGCGAATAATTTATTATAAACCAAACTCGTTTTAACTGAGTTACTTTTAGCCTCAAGATAACCTTTGTCTACATTTTTTTCTTATAATGTTGTTGCTGCCAAAAGTTGATTAGTCTGGAAATCATGTTACGAGTCATTGCAATTGTAAGTTTGACATACTTACTCTATAAAATCAAGTATAATGGTAATTTTATTGTGCTTTATGTGCATGTTATTTATAATATATCGGATGACCTTGATTTTTTCCAGCATACATATTATTTATATTATATAGACACATAATATGTTGTTAATTCTAAATACCTAAATTATCGACTTATCAACTTTTGGTAGCAATCCCACGAATTATGTACCTATGTTTCTGAGGTTTTACGAAATTATATTTATGCAATAAAAAATAAAACTACTTATTCATTCAGTCATTTATTTCCGCAGTAGGAACGAAAGCGACAACAAAGATATTCACAAACATACTAGAAGGATAAACAACTCAATCCGTGTCAGCATATTGATCGGCGATATTAAATAACTGATGGCAATTACAAATTCTTTAATATCCATTTCCCATAGTGTACAATTATGGCAAACTCAGTAAATAGCTTACTGCAATTATAATTTCTGCAATATCCATTTTTTTTCACATAGTCAGTCATACAAAATAACGTAAACCTCGTATAGAGTAGCTGACTTAATTGATAATAATTATTTCCTAAATATTCTTTTCAATATATTATTTTGATTGAGAGTACCTACGTCAACAAATAGCGGATCATAATTCATTAAACATGTAACTCGAATATAAGTTCATGGGCTGTTAGTATCTCAGTCTCTATATCGCTCCGCAAAACATCTCATTCTACCGAGACTCAGACCTCGGAGCAGTATCATAAGTACTGTAACATACTCTTGTACCGACTGTTCACGCTGCAAATAAAACGCTCTCCTACATTCATCGGAGCTATCACCAAATCTCGACTTCTTCATCCACAATACCATGGCCCCATAACAAAAAACCGTCGTAGTCTAGTGCGTAAGACGCTGGACTTTCATCTGGGGGCTATGGGTTTGATATGCGGTGAGGTCACATTAAATTTTAGTCACTATAATAAAATAGAACATATTTTATTTTAAAAAATTCTCTATGCCAACAAGCCTTTATGTTTTAATCTGTTTGTAGGTGGGCACCAGACAGTTTTATTGATCCACGTGTACAACCAATATCCAGTAAATTCTGGTTTTGTATGGTATAGCATAATAATAATAATAACGATGACAGTGCGTGACTTTCGACGTTTGTTAATGAAAGCGAAAGTCTAAATGCCAAAAATGCGCTACTGCCCACTGATTATGACACAAATCTAAAGAGGTGAGTGATGTAGACAGCGCACGAACTTCTTGCATTATCAGTGTAGCTCCAGCATTTTAGTAAAAACACACATACATTCACATTTTTTTAAATGAGGAAATATCCTCATCCTCATCAATACTCATGATAAGAAATGCTAGAGAGTCTTTAAGAAAAGAACTATTTATTCAACGTTTTCCACCATTTAACTGGGACAATTAAGTATTAATTGTAGCTTGGTTTCCTTGTACCATTGCAGTACTGTGCAAGGACTCTTTTACATTCAGAATCATGAGTAATATTATTATAATAGGTCACGATATATTATTATTATTCTAGATCTTTTTGACAATTTCTTTGTTTACTCTTTGGCAGTGGCGAAGAGTAGAGTTGGGCTGTGGAGATCCAATATAAATAGTGCACACTAAACTGTGTCATACTAAGAATAAAATTTTTAAATTAAATTAAACGATTAAATATATAATTTTTATTATGGTTTCGTTTAGGCAGAGCTTAATTGAAATTTAAATATTAACCAACATCATCTACAATTTATATTCTTAGTTCAATGAAAACAAATAATTATGGGCTGACAAAGTGTGCGCTAATTTTGCCAGATCTCCGCAGCCTACCTCTACTATTATGGTTTACTTTTAAAATTATCCAAAAACCATGTGCAATTTATATTATTAGTTAAATTAAAACATATAAAAGCTATAATAGTTTTTTGGACTATTTTGTGTCGGATCTCCACAGCCTACTTCCACCCACCACCACTGCTTTGTGGTTGTTATATAATTCTGGAATGAATCAATATAATATGCATAACTACCTATCCATATTATTAAAGATTATTTGTGTTGAAACCCTCCAGATAGACAGACCAAATCGAGAATGCCGCAGGTTTCACATTGATAAAAACCGTGAGTGCCATTGAATGCCAAGAGGTATGGAGCCAAGCCATGGAGAAGACTGTAGGAGTCATGAAGGGAGATGAGTATTGAAACGAAGTGAAAAATAGATACATATTGTTTTCTTATAGTCTTAAAAATAAGCTTGTGAATATTATGCTTATATTGCAACAAATGAATCGGATTTTTTTCCCTATGATGCTCCTATTATAATATTATCTTTGGATACGCTACGTCATATGGCTGAAAATATATGGATTCATTAAAAACCAATGTTTGGTGGAAGAATTTTAGGGTTTAAAAATATAAAAACAAATAATTAGTATTATTTTTAATTAGATATCATCAATTATTTGTCGTAAGCTAACTATCGGAGTCGAATACCATTGACTTGATAATAACACGTAACTCATCCGCTTGATAGTTCTAATAACATGTAATTCCTATATATACATTATATTTCATTGTTTAAAGTATAATTCAGAATAGTGAAAGATTGACCTACAACAAAAATAGTACATGAATTTGATTTCTTAAGTTGAAATATTTAGTTTTAACTGCCTCCTGAACACTTAGGTTAAACTGACTCACGATTAGGGAATCCAATCCCGAGCCAAAATTCTGATCCCGGGATTTCGGGATTACAATTTGACAATCCAGGGATCCCGGGACTGGTCCCGGGATTGGCATTTTTTCCATTGTTTATATAAAAATTTTATATTTACAAATAACATTGATAACATCGGTCAAAAATAAATCTAGTATAATTTATACTATTTAAGACATTTATTGTTAATATTGTATACGTTCAATCTTATACTTAACGGAGTAAATAATATTGTAATATAAATAATAATGTGAATTTAATAGGAGATTGCTGTTTCTGATAGTAAAGACTTAATGAATGGATTAGCGAGATTTAAAATAGTATAGCAAATAATCATGGCGTACTTGTGGCCTTTCCGCTTCATAAATCTAATTAGTCAGCCAAATCTGAAACTGCCGTAAAACGTATGATATCATGGTGGAATTACTTTGTTTATAGTGCGAAGCATTGTTTTTTTCCAATCTTTTAATTTTTAATAATTTATGTGAAAAAATAAAATGAATCGGTAACCTACACATGGGTATAAATCAAACTTCATTCAAACTCAGTTTATTTCTAATGTAGTTATTTTTTATTAAAAGTATTTTTTCTGTTATATTTTCGCTTTTATTTAATTTTCCATAAAAATTGATAAAAAAATCAATCCCGGGATTCATAGGTATCGAAAATAGCTCGGGATTCCGGGTTTGGAATCCCTACTCACGATGTGTTAGAATTAGGCCGACGAATTATTTGTCAATGTCGTAAGCTAACTATCATAGTTTTTACACCGAAAATAACGAAAAAGAAATTAATAATAATTTAACAAAAGAGGGTGAGAAATTTTTACGCGAGTATTTTTAATTCAAATTTCATTCAAATTTATAAAATAAACTCACTAAAAAGAGTTTTTTTTTAAAATTATTTATAGCTAAAAGAAAGTCTTCCTTCACTTCTCAGATATCATCCGACACTGAATAATTTGGTCGTTAGTTTTAAAATTTAATCTAATGACTTCTCAATCATAATTGAACATTTTTTTGCATTGCATGTTTGAACAGGATCTTACGATAAAAAATATAGTTGATGTAAGTAGGTAATACCTTAGCATAAAAGTATATAATCTTATTATGTATTACGTTATGTATTCCTATTCATCTGTGGTGATTAATGATTGTTGCTGATTGACTCCATCTCGGTTTTAATAAGGTTATAGGCTGGTTATGTAATAATTGGTATTGGAACTAAAAAAATTGCTCTCACGAAAGTAGGTAGGTGCTTACCTGACTGTTTTTCACTGATGTAATACGACGTATCGTGTATTTATATTATGTATTTATATGTATATACATAAGCCACGTTATTAACACTCCTGTTACTGTAATGTTACCTTAGGTTACACAGTATATTTGTAGAGATTTTATACAAGCCTACAACTGACATGTTATTGTCTATGCTCATTTCTAGAGCATAGGCAAGAACGCAACGGAAATGACATAGTTGTCATAAAGCACTCCTAAAATGTAGTCAACCCGAGCAGCTCACCGTTCCCTTTAATATCTGTTTATAAACCTTTCCTCCAACCTTCAATTATTATTAATATACTGTCTTTTCATAGTGCCGTGTAATACCAACAAATCTATTGGTTCCATAATATAAACGATACAAATACCAACACGTGTTATTATTCAACGCTGCCCCTCACATGTCATACACACGATGCAACAGTCTCAACTATACATAATATCGGGGGTAAGATTCTAACGTCAGACCTCCCCCCGATATATTAATACATTGGTCGCTAAAGATGCGCCCAGCGCGTAACGATTAGGTGGCCATTCGATATAATTAGCATTATATTTAAATGTGGTAATTAAAAAATAATTTTCTAGTCAGCAGTCAATATTTCTCATCACTTCATATTTCAAAACATAGAATCATCAATATTACAGATTATACTTTAAAAAATCCGATAACATTTCCCAGTAAAATACAAATAATTATAAATATTCATCAAATTTTATTTTCCTGTCATAAATTATAAATGCTCATTGCAAACAGAGGGTCACATTCCATTGCCTACCTAAAAAATAGAGAGATATAGAAGTATATGCGACAAAGAGAGACATACTCAATAATTGGGAGAAAGAGAGATATGAAACTAAGCGTATGTATAGAAATACTAATCAATCTCGGTATGGTATCCGAGGTGACATCACCAAAACGTACGGAATTTATTAGCATCGTAAAAGGAAGGTTAAAACTAAATGTTTTACTCTCGCATCGCTATATCCACTGTAAAAAAGAAAAATGATTTAACTAAATATTTTGAAAAAAAAATAAATTGATTTTTTTGTTGTTTTCTATAGATTTATAATAAATGCTGCATACTAAAAATAGCAATATAATATCATTTACGTTTTCATTATTTAAAAAAACTTATTTCTTCATAGAATTGTTAATATCATAACCCACGCGAAATCAATCCTGACGATTATTATATGAATGAAATGTTTTAATAATATATTGTTCAATTAATAGAAAATTTTATTAATTCACTTGAATTTGTATAAATATTAAAATTGTAATGTCTAAAACTTTACAGCTATTATTTATCTCCTGATCATTTAAAACAGAATTGTGGTGATTCTATAACCCTAATTTCTAAATATAACCATTTATATTAGCATTTTCTTTATACACCTAACATATCAGGATACGTGAATATGTATTACTATAATATAAATAAAAATAAAACGGAATTCAACTTGTACACATTATATTTTTTTATGAAAGAGATGTTTTTTTTAATTAAGTAAGTAATATATAAAACTTTAAAACTATGAATAAAATTAGTCAAACGTCATTTCTGTGAGTAAGAGAAAACTTATTAATCTTAATTTTAAAAATAAACATGACCATAAAATATTAACATTTTAATCAGATGGGATCCTTGCACATTTTGTAACTTTTTCTTTTAAATTGTAATTTAATCTTTGAGATATGTTTTAGACACGTATATATTAATTAAAAAACTTTAAAATGTAAATTCTCATATGAATGTCTCGAATTGGCGTATGCATATAACAGCAAACTGCATTCAAGCTATTTGATGCAAATTTGCATGAATAAACCTAAATAGAGTCCGTTGAATAGTGACGTCACGTCGCTGACGTAATATGCGTCATACCGTGACTAATGTTACCAACCTTTAAATTTTGATTCCCCGATAATTAATTTAAAATTTTGAAATTGTGAATAGGCGTAAAAATGTGCAAATGGTACCATATAAATTTAATAATGATCATGAACTTTTGATAATTTATTTATTATAATATAATATTTATTTTATACTTCCTAATGCACAAAAAGATACAGTATACCCAGTAAACATTTCCATAATATGGCAATACAGCTTCGCGTGCTCATTGACAATATTGACATTTCCATCGATCCTCGATATCTGTATACATTTTTACAATTTTAGCATTTTTACCATCATGTATCCATCTATAGCCCAACGACGACGGGCAGTTAACTTCAATCAAGACGAACTAAACCTACTAAACGCTTGTTGTGATGAACTCATTTTAGACTATATTAAAGTGACACTGACAGATCGCCGCCATTTTAAGTTTGGTGCGCATTCCTGTACGCATCTTCGTGACGCATGCATTTTTTATAGTTTTCTTATTCGGCCGATAAACCACTAACTGCGTTGAGCGCGGTTCAAGACTGTATGAATACGGCTGTTAGTATGTGCTCGTATGTTTGGTGGGGTATTCACTCTATAAAAATTATAAGTAGTTGAAAATGGTTAAAGATTCTTTACAACTATTTTATATATAAGAACAGCTTTTCAAGAGATGATTTTTTCATTAATTACGTTTCAATCAAATATAATTGAAATTCAATTATAGTCAGATATTGATTATCTTACTCATATAACTTGTACTATGTTTTCGTTCGATTGAATACGTAAATAATTCCATTTTAAAGAAATTTTACTCATATATCATGAGGGTATGATCAGCACTACAATTTAATAATATATTTGTAGTATTTATGTTGTACTATAAAATAATACAAATTTAATCATGATCATATGAATACACGAAATAAAATAGGCACTAAGTGCCCAAATGAGTGCCAAAAAATATATTAGAGCTTCTATGGATATTTAAAGATGGCTTTGGTGTAAGAGGCAGCGTGATTATTTTTGAAATAGGCACTAAGTAGGTACTATTTAGTTAACATTGTATCATGAGTAGGGAGCGGATTTATATGCAACAAAAAACATCATTATATGCATGCACATATTCACTTAAAATCATTGAAATATGCACTAAAACCAAAGAAATATGCAGTTAAAAATTGACATTTTTATGGAAAAATATTGTTAATACCCACTTCACCCAATATCACCGATAAAAATCGAATAACAAAATAATAATCTTAAGCAATATAATACAATAACAAAAAAAACAAAAATAATCAATATTAAGTTAATCAATTACAATTTTCAAAATAGTTTGTTTACAAGTAGGTACAAATAATTGAATAAGAAATGCAAAATGTAAATGTAAACTATGGAAACTAAACACAACTTAAAAAAACAAAAACGACACACTTAACTATTCCTAAATACTATTTGCTGTTTTTTGTCCGAGAAAATAAGTTTTTTTCAATATTCTCTGGCATAAAATTTTCCGCATATCTGTCAGTATTTTGTTTATATGCGGAAAATGATCTCTCAACGTCCACAGAGGTGATAGCGCAAAATTTAAATAAAGGTGCCCGAGTTGACTTCACTTTTTCTGATAAATTAATGATATTCTTGGGGACGCCATTAAAAATGCAAGTGCATCTACCTGATTTAGTTATGTTTCGATAAAATTGTAAATGCAAAAGCCCTAAAATATGCATTTATTAATGAAATATGCTCTAATGTCTCAAATATGCTCTAACGTCTCAAATATGCATTTATGCACAATAAAATTTTATTTTTGGATTCTGCGTCTTTCGAAACGGATTTCTGTGCAACTCCCATAGCTGTACATACACCTTAACAAAACATGCATTAGCATATAAATCCGGGCCCTAGTCATGAGACTTAGTTCTTCGTTATTGATATACTTAAAGTTTGCCACTTAGTCATTTTTTTTAAGAAATTAGTGTACCAACGTAGTGCTCGATGTTCAAACGTGTTTTACATAGTGTATTTTTTCTTCTAATAAGATTGTATGTTAAAGCTATTGAGATGCTAATAAAATAGTGATTTTATGAAAAATAAATGAATTATTCCTTTAATAAACATCCTATATCTCAGATTCAGCTTTTTGGTACTTAGGGCCTATTTTATTTCGTGTATTCATTATGTATTATTTAAATATAACTACATATTTTTACAATATTATTTAAATTTAAAGTTACATAGTTATTCTGCATTTCTATATCTATATTTTATATTCTACATAATTTCTTCTATATTTTACATAGATTCATTAAAAAATTCGAATAATGAATACGTTATGTATGTAATTTTATGATTAAATTTTATTTGTGCTATACAATTTACAAAAAGGTAGTCTTACGCAATATGTACTGCTTACTATTAGGGACAGTTAAGTTTAATTACGTAGTTACTGTAATTTATTATAATGGTTTAAACTTATTTTTAGGTTTCATACATTATAAATATTATAATATAATTAAATAATTATATTCTATGTCAAATATGATTTAATTGAGTACTCTATATTAAGAAGTATTAAATTGAATTATTCACTTACTGTGTAGAAAGTGTTGCTCACTTCAAAGCCCACATTCTACATACAGCATATGCCCGTCGATTTTTTATAATAATTAATTGTATGATAATATATTATTAATCATCTATTATATTCGAACAAATAGAATGTATGTTATGCTTCATGATTTTGTGAGCTGGAACTTTTTATCTTTTATATCATACACATTAAATATGGTCACTGCAGCTGGTTATTAAATACATTTAAAAAAATATATATGATTACAATCGAAAATATTATAATTTATAGCTAGAATTTATGTATTATTTTAGAATAATATATTTATTCCAGAATGGAATGTGAGTCAATGCAATTGGCATACTAAAACATGCTTCGTTTTCAATTGATCTATGCTCCGTGCTTAGTGCCAGTACTTACCATTGATAGGCCGAGATTCTACGCAAAATACGAAAAATACAAAATTTAATGAAATAATTAAATGCTATAAACAACGGTTGGATCTAGGAGCGCGCCTCTCCACCGTTACTATATAACAACTTTACCTACTCACAATAAATTGTTGGAAGTGCGTTGTTTCCGAGAAGATTCATCAAAAATTGCTACCAAGATGTAGCAATCGTACCACTCAGCATTAAATGAGTTACATACTTTAATATGTATAGTTTGTTGACAAAACAAAACAATAGAGCGATAATTATTGACAGCATTTTCTCAATCATAACTAGATCAGTAGGGTCTGTTTTTATTTGTTAATTGCGACAATATCTCTTGTAATATATGTACTGCAGTTGTATAAACTGGAAGGACAATGCATGAATCCTCACTCACTCATCAAATCCGTCACTAGACGCAATGCTATTGTCACGAGTCCTTCACTCAATATCCCAATCGAATCAAGTCTCCCAGTTCATAAATATCCCCAAACCTTTGGTCACTCTACACCGTAATTTTACCCCGACCATTGTAACGACTATCTGTACTACTGCATCAAGATAAATAAAAATCCACCTCATCTACTGTCAAATCAACTTGCGACTTGCTTATGTGGCGAATTGCAGGATGCCGATCACATCCTCTGGGAGTGTCCCCATATGTCGGTTGAAAGGGAAGAGCTTCTCAAGTCGGTCCGACTCTCAGTTGGACCGGTTGGTCATTGCGACTTGGTATCTACGAGGTAAAATTTCTCAGCTTTTAAAAAGTTTGCGGCATTATACGGCGAGCGAGAAGGTCTTTTCTCATCGAGAATTGACCGTAATGCATTATATGGAATTAGGGATCACGCACACTCTAGTGCACGCCAACCAAGGTCTTGGGAAGTTGCTCCTGGGGCACTTTCAGCACAAATTTGAACAGCGCCTATCGTTCGTTACGCCACGGTATACGCCTGCATAACGGGTGTGGAGACGTGGCGGGTGGTGGAGGGAAACGCAAGTCAAACCAATAATTATGTGTTATATAAGATGTGCAAGTTTCATTAATATTAATACCCAAGTAGTTTTTGAATCATAATAAACAGACAAAAAATATGTTATGGTTATATACCAGTGGTGGCAAACCTATGGCGTACGTTTGAAGAAAAAAATACCTATAATAATAATAAATGACAGATCGCATCGTATAAAATATAGTAAGCAAATACTTTTCAAGATTAAGCATTACGTTTAATTTAAATATATAATTGCTTAGATCGGTCCTTAAACTTTATGCGTCATATAATATTATCGCACTAACCTCATCAGGCGGCGGGGAATGCCGCGCCATGAACCTCTAATTTTGATCGATTTACAATGCTTGAGACCACTGTAACGAGAGAATGCCTCATCTGATCGGTGCAATTTTGATAACCAACTAATGGTAATGATTAATACATTAATAAAGAATTTCATTTCTACATTCAAAAAATGACTGCACCAAATAAGGAACAAAAACTTGGTGAAGCCAGAAGTAGTAATTCTGACAGACAGTTTCAAAACTGGTGACCCGAAATGTATGGCGTAATTGAAAAAAGTGATAAATCTCTAAGTATGTGTGTCATGTTCTGTGAGTGGTATCTAGAATATATAGATAATTTTTAAATAGGAATTTTAAAAACTATTTTTTTATAACTGCTCGGCACGTCAGACAGTTGAAAAATAGTATTTGGGAAATTTTGGCACGCGTACGTAAAAATTGCCAAAACTCTGATCAAAAAGAAAATATTACACACATACTTCAGTTGAGGCATGGTCTAAAAAGATCGTGGCTAGGCGATGCGCGGATTGTGCAAATGACGCGTGCCGAACGAAATATAATTTGTCATAAAAATCCAACATGCGTCCATTTAATGTTATGTTTATTGTTATATTACTAATAATAATAGTATGTTCACTGACTTGTTTCCTTTTTTAAGTAAGTACAAACGTAAAAATTTTTAGTCATCTTTACACGATTTAAAAATATTTTCATCCGACGCCATGACAAAATAAATCGACGTGCGGACACCTCGACTATCTGTTTCCGATTGGTGACTAGTGATAAATTTTGTCGCACCTACTGTTGAAAATTATTTGCCGTTTCACTGAGGTACGCTCTTAAATTATTGTATTATTAGTATAGGTAGATCATGCATAGAAAAAGACGATGGAATATTATGTTAGAACATATATGTTTTGAATAATATTGTGTTAATAGCGTGGTGCTACTAAACCTTTGTGGTTAACAGTTTAACTTGATTTAAACTTGTAATGAAAATATTCACTTTCAAGTTATTAGGTTATAGTTACTGGTATGTTTTGGCCCAGGAAATGCAATGGATTTTGCCAACGTTAGAAAGTGGACACGATCTGATAGCGCGGAAGAAGATAAACAGTCTAATTGCAATTGAACGTGAAAAATATTGTAATAGAATCAGGTAAGTACTTGAATGCATTTTTAACAATGATCATTTTTCCTAATGCACCCATGGAAAACATAAAACAGCGTTTATTTTAAAATACGGCATTGTTAAAAAGACAATCGTAATGTTTATTATATGACCGATACAAATAGTTGAGCGTAATATTGCTTTTATTGTATAATAATATATCATGTTTGTTTGGTCTTGTATTTACGTGTTGAAAATCACCGAATCGTAGCATCATATAATATATAATAATGTCTGACTTTTTACCGTATAAGAACCAATGTTGCCAACTTAACAAGTTTATTAATAGATCTAGCATTTTTTAATATGAATATATTTTTAAAAATTTCGATCTAGCGAATGACGTTAAATCTATCATTTTTTGACACCACAAATAGCTTTAAACTTCTAATTATAAAGCTAGAATATTATGTACACAGATTTGTCTGGGAATCAACATGCTGGTTTTTTTGAATGAATGCCGTTCTTTGCCTGTATAATAAATTCCTAGGCTTCTAATGAATATTGTAATTCAAAGTGTATGTAATAAACTATTTCTTTTATTCAACGAATAAAACACAAGATTTGAGAAGGTAATATTCTATATACTGAATATACATAATTTGAAAACATCTCATGCATAAACAATAGAAAAATCATGTTGTAGAAAAAAATACGACACCCGACGGGACTTGAACATGTATCTGCTGGATTTGAGTTAGTATGCTTTCCCAATTAAGCTACGGGCATCTTACTGAACTACGACGACTTAAACTTACTAGTAGTAGAAGTTACATGGAAATGCTTATCGAATTGCGTTATAATGATGGTTATCGGTTTTAATATTAAATTAAGGTAGGTATCAATTAATTCCTTAATTACTAACCGACGTTGCGGATAACTCCATTATTTAGTTTTTATAACGTAATTAGACTTGCTAATAATTTAATAAACTATTTATTTTCTTCAACGAATGAGACACAAGATTTGAGAATGTAGTCTCGTCGGGTGTTTTTTTTTCTTCTATAAAATGATTTATTCTTGTGTATGCATGAGATATTTTTAATTTTTTTATACAAAGTATACCTATGTAAAATAATTTGAAGTGACTATTAAGAAAATTCATTGTTTGCACAGGTCACTTTGTGACAAGAAAATCGTTAAAAAAATTTGTAAGAAGTATTTAAACGACATATATTAATCACTATATCAAATTACCAGTGTTAACCTGTGACTTTATCCGCGTGAATTGCCACAATGCAAACTTGGTCGGGCTCACAGATTAGATGTCCATTAAATAACTGAATGAAATTTAAATATAATTTTTTTAAACAACTTATTGACACTATCGATCTAATATAATGATTGTCAACTGGCGTTTCGAGAGGCATGTTAGGGGCTACGCAAGAATTTGCAAATGCTACATCTTGAAATAACTGTGGTAGATAGTCGAATAAAAACAACGAGATTTCTCAATCACAACCTCTGCTCTAAACTACAGCAGTTTAAATGTTTTGTTTTGGAGCGTAAAAGGTGTTTCTGGGAATCGATTAGGTCATGCATTGTCTAACGACAACAGATTTCATATTTTAAAGTAGGTAGTTAGCATTTGTAATAAAAAAAAAAGTTTCCCGCAATTTTTTTATGGTGACATTAAATTTCTAATGTTTTGCAGATTAAACTGTCATGAACTTAACTGGCGGATTAAAACAAACTACATAAAGATAACCTCTGGTGTCGTTTTGAAAAGTGTTTCCCAATCGTCGGTACTCGTACCGGTGCCGGTCAACAAATAGTTATCTCTGATTTTAAAATCCATATGCTTGCATATAATTGATATTTGACAATAAAGAAGACTAAACGAGTTGTCTGTTGATGCCATTTTGGTATTCAGATATAAAATAAAAACATGTTTAGTTACATAACCAATAAAGTATTGTCCACATTTTCGACTACATAAGTACCTTTTCATGAGAGAAAATTTTTTCATCTGTCAGTAACAAAATCCAAACAGAGAAACCGAATGGACGTCGTAGCAATATCGTATATCTGAAATAAAATTGAAGCTTAATGGTTATCAACTCTCGTATAGATGTGGCAGTAGATTTTGCATTATTTTACAACGTTTTTCTTAGCTCGTATTCTTATTTGTCCGGTACAAATCTTAGAATCGATTTTTAAGTGACTTCCCGACTAGCTAGACATTTGAAACTTTTAGAATATATCAGAACACGATGCCAATGCATTTTTTAATACTTTTAGCTATCTTTAAGTAGAATTGAATTCATTTTCAGTTAATTCTGTTTTGTATGAAAAGTTATTTCGACACCATTATTGGTTGCTAAGCGGATTGTCTTAGCAACTAAATTATTAATATATACGTGCGTTCCTATGGAAATCAAAATGAAATGTCAATATGACATTTCAGTATTGTATGATCGTTTAAGTCAAGTCAAGTTTATATGATTTAACAGAAAATTTAAAAACGTTGTATATAAAAAGTTCTTTTTATCTTGTAATTATTTTAAAACTAACTTCCTCAAATTTCCAAAAGTACCTTATAAATTTACGATGTATTAACTAATCAGTTTCTGATTATTTCAATCCAACAATAGTATTTTCAAGTATTTGTGTAATGTTATATTTTCAATCAGACTGTTATTAAATTTGTATCTTATATGGTGGGGTTGCTGCCAAAAGTTGGTAATTGGATAATTTAGATATTTAAAGTTAATAACGGACAATGTGCTGATACCAAATATCATAATGCCAAAATCCTCCAATCGACAGAGTTGGGAATATAATGGTAATATTATTATAACTGTAAATGAGCCAAGGCTAGACCAGGATGCACAGCGAAACAAACAAAAAGATAGTTACCGTTATCTGTTTCTGGGCGGACGAAGGATCGAGAGTAGGTAGTACGGTCAGTCGGTCACCTACCCTTGAGCCTTGAACGTCGCCTTTAAATACGATTTGCCACCTTTTTGCGCCAAAGCGTGCGTTTACAAATGTTATTAATTGTTACTTGTTAAGCGAAATATACTTACAATGTCCCTGAATCAGTTAATCAATAAATCAACACCCTACGTAAACCTATACCTATCAGTGCCTAGATATGAATAATATGTATGCTAGAAAAATTCAAAGTCATCCGATATATAGAACATGCACATAAATCAAAAAGAAATTAATATTAGAGCGCATGTCAAACTTTAAAATTGCAATTACTCCACATGGAAGACTTACATACTTCGGTACTGTTCGGTTATCAGGAATACAGCGGAAAACACATTTTGAAAATAGCCGATAAACTGGATTATTTGTTAGGTTAACCTAACCAAACCTAACCTAACCTAATGACATATCCTCAGGTCTTTCGGGGCTTAGCTCAGTCGGCGACCCGAGGTGTCAAAGATTTTATTATATCTATTAAACTTTATTTCGGTAGACTCGGGACTGTAGTGTTATAAAGGGACACGGGTGAAATAATAAGTAATTCACGGGCAACACAAATTTTTGGCAGCTTCACTTTTATTATAATATTTTCTTTTTACGAGCACATTAATAAACTTCCCGACAGTCAGTGTTTAGCGGTTGAACCTTAGACGCTAATTGACTTCGACAGGGTTCACAATACCCAGTCAAGAAAATATATATATCGAAAACGCGATGGGGTTCTCTTTATTCAGTAACGCGACCAAAACAATAATTTTTACAATGGTGTTGCCATTTTAATATTATTGCGTATTTAGTATTTAGAATTATGATTTTACTATTATAAACGATTCTACTGAATTTAAATTACATTCACCCATCACGCTGTACAATTTACGTTTCATTAACTAAACATACATTTAATACTTAACTAGAATATATTGACGGGTTATCAAGGAGCTTGGTTGCATGTTTTGTCAAGCCGACGATTTTTGAGATTAGGTAACATGTTTCAGCCTTTTCTGAAGTTGCAGTGTAGGCATAGCAATAGGTTAATGTGAGAGTGTATCACTAACCTAACCTAAACTAACCCAAACCAACAAATAATCCAGTATATCGGGTATTTTTAAAATGTGTTTTCCGCTGTATTACTGATAACCGAACAGTACCCATACTTCTAGTAGTAAACCCCACCAATTTATATATTAAATATAATAAATGATTTAAATACTAATAAACACTTACTGTATTAAGTAATAATATTTTTTATGCGTTAACGGTCCCCAAAATATTTATCTTATTTTTACCGGTTCAAAGGTATAAAATGGTTGGGAAATACTGGTTTATACTGTTTATAGTACGGATTATAATTCAAAATATTTTGTGGTTTGGACCCGGCCGACGGAATTACGGCGATTCAAAAACGAAAGTCTTGGCCATAAACAATACATCTCAATGTGAATAATAAAGTGTTGCCATTGGGAGAAAAGTGTTGGTGAGCCAAGTACTTATGGGCGTGGAATAAAAGTGGACCATAAAAGAAATGTCGAAATTTAAAATGTCATTTGTCTTGTCGCGTCTTTGTTAGTTTTCTCTGCCAAAATTTATCTTCGGAAAGTAGCTCGATGCAGGCTTGTATTGAGAATAATTGAATTATCTTTTTATATGTGCGTAAAATTTTAATTATATATCTGGGATCAACCATTAGTGAAAAAGTGGATGTGAAGTAGAAATAAGAAGGTACACACAGATTGTGATAAATGCCATGCTACTTCTTACCAGTATATAAATTCTCTATAAAATTGTACTTACGTTGTTTATTCTCTTCTTCTCTTTGGTAAGGGTAATATTTTTCTTTTCTTTCGACCATGTCCGATCCTAATATGATCATATGGGCCTCCACAGAGTGGAAGTTTGTATTAACAGATTTTTATTTTTATGAGAAATGGATGTCAGCCACTTGCTCAACCTATTAGGTCCATACTCTGACTCATACACAAATTGAAAAACAATATGTGTACATGCCAGACCCTGGATTCGAACCTGGGACCCTCGACACGAGAGGCCAGCGCTTAAGCCACGCGGCCATCGTGGATGTATAATATATAGTATAGTATAGTATATATATATAGGGTTTTATTTGTTATAAAGTAAATCTCATGTTGTGAACGTCTTAAATTTAGATTTTTTATGTCCACAATGTTTTGTTTTCTTCTTATTTTGCCATCCCCTAGCGGAGGTCGGCCACCATCAAGGCGATCTTATCCTGCTACCCGGAACAGTTCAGTGGAGCTGCACTCGTACCAATCACGGAGGTTTTTAAGCCACGAAATGCGACGCCGTGCTCTGCTACACTTCCCATTGATATTTCCTTGAATGACAAGTTGGGGCATGCTGTATTTTTTCCTCTCATAATGTGGCCGAGGTTGTTTTCTTAAATAAATAAATAAATATGGAAGGATCGAAAAATTTGAATTGCCACCAAAATTATGCTTAATATGCAAACATTATTATCTTCTATTCATTGTACCAGTATAGTCATGGACCCAAGAGGCAATGAAGTAGAAGCCAATTGATGCCTTCGAAATGGTGTTACACCGAATGCTTCGTATGTCTTAGATAGAGTACAGGACGAACCAGTCAATCATCTAGACTCTAGAGATTCAAAATAAAGGAACGGCTCTCGACAATATGTCTGAGACGCATTCTGCAGATTTTTTGATACATTTTTCGTCGGGGATCAGATAACCTGGTGAAATTAGTGGCTATGGGTAGCCTTAAGGGAAGGCGAACTTGAAGAGAAGAGTCACCAAGTGAAGAAACTTATTGGGGGCAGCCTTGACTCTGACCTTATAGCAGCTGGCCGTGAGAGGTAGAGAATCTTGGCTACTCAGATTTCGTTTCAGAAGGGTGTAATTTAATATTTGCTTAACTTTCAAATATTGTACTGCAAGTGATTTTGTGTATGTACAAATAAATATATTAATTTACTACACCGTTTCCAACAGTATTTGTCTTACTAGTTCTCGAATTTTTGATAAAGTTAACTTTTTGTAACTATTTTTTTAATATCAGAGACACCTCAAAACTTTCCATTAAAAAAGGTAGAATATTACACTATATTCATTTGAAAATTAACATGCTAGCTTTTTGTAAATTATAGCTTTCCAATATTATACATTGTATATACAATGTATAAGTTACTTGGCTTTTTGTGCCTAATATATTTTCAAGAATATACATATTAAATACAATGGATAACTTATGAATTAGTATTAATATTGCATTTTTCGACATCGCAAACAGCTTAAAGCTTCTTATAAAAAAGGTAGAATATTATACCAGATTTGCTTAAAAATCAACATGCTGGTATTTTGTAACTTATATAAAATTCATCTTCAATTCAATTCATTCTTTTAAAAACAATGTTGAAATGCAAGCTTTTCGAATTTTTTCAGTTGTCTAGCTTATTTTCTTACTATTTTCTTCTATCTGGCATATAGTGTTTGAGGCTTTCACGGTTGTTTCTTTTATTGTAATAGATTTTTGAGTTTCCACAGTGTGTATTTCTTCCTTCTTTCCTTGATGTTTTGCTTTCGTTGCAGAGGCCATTATCAAGAGATGATAATATGGAGATACCGGATCGAATGGATTTTGCTGACAGTGCCTGGCATATTTTTGTGAATTAAGTTGGTAATAATGATTGAATATAATATGTGAAAATGATTTTTATTTTACTTAGGTATGTGGTTTTTATCAACCCTTTACCAATGCGCGCCCGTGTGACGTCACTTTCAGTTGCTGCATTTAGAAAACGAAACTGTCCTTTATTTTATATCACCACTAAGTAATTATGTTGGGTCAACAACTAATGTAACGATGCCGTGTGATTTACTTTGGTTTACGTCTTGCCTACTCGCACTCACTTAACAAATAGAGCGTAGACCGCGATGCAAAAAAAATACATTGTGATTTTCTCTCAATGTTTATAACCATTTCAGGGAGACGCTACGTTACGTGACTTAGCGCATTGATATCCCCTCTACCATTTTGTCATAAAAAAACCTGCACTTAAGCATGTTTCCGTCATTTTTATGGGTCCAAATTAACACAGAAGGCATACAGAAAGCTGTTAGGGACGGCTATCGGCGGTTAAATTTAGGTTGGTAGACATATCGGTCAAATTCGGATGTGTTCGTGCTAGCGGATACGCTTGAACCCAAAAATATTCTATTGAAACGTCAAAAATATCAACATAACCTACAATTTCATTAGTCATGTCACTGCGATTGTAGCATGTAGTAAAACAAATATTATGTTACTACTAGCCACTCAATATTAGATAGCTCTCGGTGAACTATAAATTAAGGCGGCAACCGTGTTATTATTTTTCAAAATATAAATTTCTTGCATCTCAATTCTCATTATGTAAAATTGACGTACTCTATCTCGCTCTCAAAGTTAACACAGCCAAGAGAGAAGTGGTTAAAAGATAAAACTTTTTGGCAGTTAAGACGGTTAACTTATTGTAATAATTAACCGCTTGAATACGTAAGTAGTAAAGTGATAAATGTGATATATTTATCACATTTAGCTCTTTTTGAATGTTAAGTGATATGTTAGAATAGCCTCGCTGAAAGTTAATAACCATCAGATTATAATAATATGTAATAGAGTAGATTTGCAGGGAATGCTTTTGGATCGATAGTTCAATGGTTAGACTACTTCCCCGTCAAGCGAAAATATGTGATTAAATTCCACCGGTTTTCAAAAAAAAATATGATTGTCATTATCTTAAAAAAATATTACTTTATTTTTGTAATAACGGAAGACAAGCTTATAATAATAAAATGTTAGTTGTATTTAATTTAAAATATATAATATGGAACAAATTAGGGAATGACCACAACCAATTTTTGACAAACGGCCTGTTATGACAGCGCTCCCCAAACGGTGGGCCTACCCAACGTTACACAATTTTTTTTCGTTCCATGTTGTCCATCTGGCATGGTGACATCGACTTAATAGCGTTGATTTCCATATCTAGTATTTATAGTAGGCTATAGAAGTTTAAATTTTATTGACCATGATTTATCAGTAGGTCTTTCAAGCATCGAAACAATACAATATGTGATGTATTATTAAGTCTGACCTTACTATCTAACTTCTATCTAACTTAATTATTTTTCATTGAACAAGATCTATGTGTTTTCTTTACATCTAAAAGCAACTGATATTTAGATTTTTTTCATCACAACATTAATTATTATAATTAAACATTAATTATTCATTTTTTTTCGACCATGACCGTATCATATGGGCCTGCATAGAGTAGAGGTTTGTATTGACAGATTTTGTTTTCACGAGAAATGGATGTCAGCCACTTGCTCAACCTATTAGGTCCATACTCTGACTCATAAACTAATTGAAAAACAATATGTGTACTTGCCAGACCAAGGATTTGACACTTGCATTGATTCGCAATCATTGATTATTCATTTAATTACGCAAAATGTTGTTAATTTATACCGTGAACCGCAAATATTGTATAATTTTAAAAGCGTGCCGTGACATGAAAAAGGTTGGGAACTACTGTATCGTGAATTTCCATATGTGTCATATTTGAATAATAAATAATATATAATTATTATACTTGAAGTTTAGAAATTATTAGACGTCTCAGATATTCACTAATTAGTAATTACGTAGCTTCTGTAACTGAGCTATATACATTACTCTGTCACTCGGGGAATGTTTAAACACGATATTATTACGTACTTCCTGTTCTACCGGAGTCTGGACGGATATGGTATTTTCAAGTAAATTTTTATACGCTAGAAAAATGTTGAAATGTTGTTTTGTAGTCACTCTCATTTTCCCACTGGGTATACTTAAACCAAAACAATGTAATAAAAGCAGTACGGCTGTATTATATTAGTTGCATAGTGTCTTTATAACATCTTGCGAACAAGTCCGGAGATTCTGTGAATGGGTGTAATGAGAAATAGAGTTCGTGGAATGCCGTTTTTATTATAGACACTCATGTAACGTAATTGTAATCACAAAAAATCATAGATTTGATTTATTTTTAAAATAATAAGATATCAATTTGTTCGAAGTAATTTTATTGATTTTTAACAAAGATAGTATTGGTCAATTGTGTCGTTAGATTTCAAAATCAGCCAAGTCCATAATGGATTAAAAGGAGAAAAACAGCGTTATGTTTTCTGAAGTACATAGTCACAAGGGTGAAAGTTTATATTATTTCGATTATAGAATATTTAAAATTAAGTAGTTCCATATTTCGATAATACAGAAATGTTAGAAGGTAGTAGTTTTTCAACAATTCAAAAAAAAGTCGAAAATAGCTAAAGGTGGACTTAGCTGATTTTGAAATATAGCGACACCTATAGTCGCCAGTCTATATTCTGTAAGTCAACCAACATTATCAATCAGAGAGAATACGTATAATGAAAATCTAGCAATTATACCACTCCGTATTAAATGAGTAACACACTTTAATATGTATGTTTTGTTGTCAAAATAAAACAATAGAGCGATAATAATATCAAATAGATCAGTAGGGTATGTTATGATTTGTTAATTATTGTGATAATATCTCTTTTAATATATGTACTGCATTTGTATAAATTGGAAGGACAATAATATATGAATTCTTACTCACTCATCGAGTCCGTCACGCGACGCACTATTATTGTCACGAGTCTTTTACTCGTTGTAGTCAACCGTTATTCCACTTGAATTAAGTCTCTCAGTTTATTAATATAATCAATCTCTCGATCACATTTATCTCACCAGTACATCATTACCCGCGATTATAATCTCACGCTATCATGATTATTATATTTATGTATTATTGTATCGGTCAATAAACTCTCATCTCAAAACATCAAAGCTCAAACGACTTTATCTCCTCCATCTTCATCTACCACCAAAAAATATAGATTAAAAAAATATGCGACGGTCCCAATAACAGGCGGACACAAAAAGCATAATAAATCAAATTAAATTAGATCAAGTACCTATTAAGTACAGTTACAAAGAATATATTGAAGACTTATTGAAAATGGTAAAAAAAGAAAAACACATAAGTATTAATCATAGGAAAAATATAAAGACGTATAACATGTTATAAAGAGAAGACAGACAATATAAGAAAAGAAAAATACAATCAAAATAGCAGTCGTCCAGATACAATAATTAGTTGTAAATTTTGGAATAACTTAATTTGAAAGAAGCAAAATGATTCATAGGTTTGCAGAGTCGAGCCACCGGACCGGCACTGTTTTTGGTTTTATAGTGCAGGATCCCATAGACTTTTCGTATACATAATATGCGGAACGCATTCTGTAGGTTTTAGGGGTCACAAAGATATATAATGTCGATGTTGCCAGGCGATATTAGTGGTCAATTTATTTTTTATTTTTATTGCATTGTGCAAATGTGTTAGCAGTTTTTGTAAAAACTGGAACACTTGACTGGTGGTTTCTTTTTTTAAATAAATGTGTACTTAGTGTGGTTAGTGGTTATCGTTATTTGTTTCTGGATTAACCATAATACTAAAACTAATGTCATATGCATATATATATGTACAAAAATTCTACTAAATAAAATAATTTAAGCCAAAGAGGATCCTAAGAATCGATAATTTTGAACATATTGCACTACCCGCTATTTTTATTTTTTCAAATGGGAACGAACGGTTCTAAGACCATGCCGATTGCATGGTACAATTATTGCATTTTCAATCAATCTCTGATTCGGTCTTGGTTTTATTGAAGAACTCAGAACAATTTTTGGTGGTTTATAAGAAAAAAAAATTAAAACCTCAATAAAAAAAATTAACTACTAATTTCGCCTGGCAACATCGACATTGTATATCTTTGTGACTCCTCAAACCCATTCCAATTGTCAGAATGCGTTTCGCATATTATGTACTTATACGAAAAGTCTATGGGATCCTGCACTATTACTGAAATAAGACAGATTTTCTCATATTATATTATGTAAAATTATTGGATTTTTCGACATAATCTCTAAGCAGTGTCTATTAAATTTTGATAATCTGTCAAAACAATTCAATAATTTTACTTAATATACGAGAAAATGTAGTTTAAAAATCGAAAACGTACGAATATATTATTATCCGAATTACAATTTATTCAAGTTCGAGGCACACCCAAAATAGAATACAGATATTATAGACAAAACGCGAGTTTGATAAAATAATAATATGGTTATAAATACGACCAGTAACTTATTACTAGAACAAATTAATGCAATCACCAATCAATTTTATTGGCATACAACTTAAGAAAATTATGAAGGAAAACAGTTTAATATTGATATTAAACTGACAAATAAATATTTTTTATCTCTAGCAACATTTATGTGTATTATAAACCAATAACCCGCGTTATCGGTTGAATCGTTCAGTGTAATTGCTATTAAATTTAAAGTTGACAATTATTGCTATGTTGTACTAGTAGTATAAGTCGTCAAATCTTCGAGTCTGCCGGTGTATTAGATCATTAGAGAGAATTATCTTCTATACAATCTAGAATATAAGCGTTATCCAGCAGTAAAGGCTCATTTTTTAATTAAAAATTCTCTGCACATTTACTATTTTACATATTTTACATTACAGACGACGTAAGTCTTAATTAACTAACTTAGATATAACGTACGTATATGTTTTATTATACCAACAAAAAGGCTGAACAAGAATTATTTATTGTATTAAACTAACGAAATTCTATTCCTAGAAATTAGTATTACCATTACAACATTATATTTTATTAAATTCTCGAAACAGTTGTTGTTGTACCAGCTTGCATGTGTTACGACTGCAATAATATATTTCCAAGTTAATAGCTTTGATATAATCTAGGAAGTGTGTAATGCGTAATGTCATATTTTAGTAATAGCGAAGAAAGCGAAATGTCTACCGATATTCATATTTCATTTGCTATGAAAATTATGTTTTTATTACTGCATACAAACGTGATCTTATGATTAGAAGGCTTTAATGCTTTCTAGCTACACTTCTTATTCATAAATGTGCTCCACAATCAGATGTGGACATTGGCGGCCTCACGAATCGATTGCAAGATGTATATATGTTAGCCATATGCTTTATCTATTTTAAGCTCCAAATGTACATTGAAAAACTATATGTGATTTTTTAAGTTATATTTATTTAGGCGCGTTTGGGAAATCAAATCAGAGTGTATTTTTGGCGTGTGACATGTAACACATAATTTATTTTTTCACACGAAACTTGATTGGATTCGAACCACCGATTGTTCGGTTATCAGCCGAACGCACTACCTTTACGCCACAGTATGATACTGCAATCGTGACGATTATACAGTATAATATTATAGTTTAGAATTGTTCCGTTGCCTAGGCAGCGAATTTATTATTGTCGGCCATTTGCAATTCCTTACGCAAACAAACTATTAAACGTCAGAATGACAGTTGGTACTTTAAAAATAAAATCAACGAGAAACCATTATTTAATTTAGTAATATACGCTAAAGTGTATAGAAATAAGCCAACGGCATTCCAATAAGCCAGCGATACTCAACCTGCGGCCCGCGGGCCACATGCGGCCCTTCAAGCTTTTATGTGCGGCCCGTAACACATTTATTATCAGGAACATGATTTTTAATTTTGAAATAAACGCTTGGATACACATTATTTTTGTTTATAATTTTTAAAATCTCAAAAATGTTTTGTAAAAAAGGGAGGGTTTCATGATTTTTTTCGTCACACCATGCGGCCCGCGTTACTTTACAAATATATGTATTTGGCCCGAAGAAAAAAAAAGGTTGAGTATCATTGCAATAAGCGGTCCTTTTTCTTGAGAGTGTAATATTTAACAAGAGAATTAAGAGCTAGTCAATGAATCTAGTTTATCACTATTGTTTTTGTCTTGTTACGCCAAAGAAGTATAACTTCTAACGCGCGTAAATAAATACATACACCGATTTTTTTATTACTAATTATCTTATTATTACCTATTTTTATCATTCAAATTATTTAGTTTATTAAGTTTTTCCAGCGAAAATATTTTTGAATACTTTACAGTTTTGTATTTGTATTTTATATATATTTTTAAAAACATTGATATTCCTAAGAAAAGAAATGTGTATAACTTGAAATATTTTTTTATCTAAACGGGTGAAATTATTTTAATCTGCATAAAATAAAAATCAGAATAATACCTACATCAAATTAACAGGTAGAATTAATTTCAATATTTACGATTTTAGAATATTTCAAAAAGATATATTATCATTCTATCGTCGCGTAAGTAATTAACCTGTTAAAACAAATAAAGTGCTCACTTTGAAAAATATGTTACGCCAGCTAATTGATTAACGTATGTACCTACATATTATTGATATTTCGAATTATTTCCTATGTGCATGCTGCATTTTAATTTAACTGAGTACAATTTGTAATCATTTATTTTATACGCCTGGTTAAAACAACCTTTGATAAAAAAATAACAAAATTTTTGCCATTAAAATGTATGTATTTCAGCTAGGTCATTATTTTTTTCAATACTAATTAATATACTTACCCACAAGTTTAAAAAATGTTGGATTATTATTATTGAATAATATATGTACATATTTTTGAAAATGTAGTGAGATTTGAACGTACATTATTCTCTGTTCTTTTGGGTGCACTTATCCTTTAAGTAATTTTTTTCTGAAGCGATCCATGGGAGCAGCAGTAACCTCGAAAGCAATATTAAGGCTATACCCCAGTTGAGGCATGGTCTAAAAAGATCGTGGCCAGACGATGCGCGGATTGCGGGTCGCGAGTGCAAATGACGCATGCCAAACGAAATATAATTTGTCATATAAATACAACATGCGTCCATTTATTGTTCTGTTTATAGCACTACGGTGCATAGTTGCAGCATCAGTCCCGTGCGGCTCCGTCTCGGGATGGAACGAGCACTTAAAATCACTTCTTTCAGACACGTTTAAAGCGTCATAGAAAGCGGCCGTGCATATCCACGGCTGTGCATATATGACGGGTGGTGGTGGGCACTTATATAATATGTTCTATTAGTAACAATAATAATATATTCATTGACATGTTTTATTTTTCATGTAAATGGGTAACGTTTTTAGTCATCTTTACACGATTTAAGAATTAATACCCCCGTCGCCATCACGAAACAAAGTGACGTATTGACACCTCGACGTTCACTGTCCGAATTCCAGCGAGTCCAAAATTTCGTCGCGCCTATAGTTGAAAATTATTTGCCATTTCACTGATGTATCGTCTTATGCGTCAATTACATTGAGCTACTTTATGAACTGTTTGTTGGCAAATTTACAATCTGCCTGTAAAGTCGCCCGGTGTCATCATCGAACAAGCTAACGAGCAGATTGTAAACAATCTACCGAGAAAAGTTGAAAGCCGGTCAACTTTAAACGCTACACGCCGGCGTGTGGGCCTACTGCGTCTGCGCAGTAGAGCCTTCCCGGTAAAAAACGAACTACGTTCTGTCAAAATAGTCGCTAGCTTGCTGGCTTCTCAGCGAATGGAAAGTGTTGTGTGTCATCATCGCAATCGCAGTAGCTGAATCGCCCGCTGTTTAATTCGCCAACAAACAGTTCGTAAAGTAGTATAAAGTATAAAGTAGAAGAAAAAAAATGGAAAAGACGTGTTTCTATATATTTCATACTTTGTGTAACATACGGATAAAATATAATATCGTCACCGTTCAGGCAAAAGTCACCAACCCTAAAAACATAGTTTTGAGATATCGCAATTTGAAAGTTTGAAAATGCAGGAAAAATCAGATTTTAATGTTTTTAAGGTTTTATCTACATTAAATTATTTTCTCATGTCTTCTTAATAATTTCTTTAAGGTACTTTTACTTTTTGATGCTAATTAAAACATCTGGAAGGTTTTAAAGGAGGCAAGGTAGCTCAAATTATGGTTTGGTGACTTTTGCTTGTTAATAATCTGAACAATGTTAGCCAAAAGAAGCATCAGTAAAACTCACCATCCATAGTATAGTGACTTTTGCTTGTATATTTATAACGAAGGATTTTTTTTTTATAGAGTCAATAATGTCTATTCATCTATAATGACTTTTGCTTGTTAAGATTTTATCGAAAGTCATTTAGTGAAAAACAAATAATTCGGATTTAAGCAAAATTTTACTAACTAATGCACCGAGGTGAGTTTTGCATCTTAAAGAACATAATTTTACGCTTCGGGTGACATACTCAACTCAAAACTGCCATTTTCAGGGTTGGTGACTTTTGCCTGAACGGTGACAATATAGTGGTTACTATATTTACAAATCTGTTCAATAAAAAATAGAAACTGCACATAATTATTGGTATTGATTTAAGAATGCGGCTGATAAAAGTAGACCCGAATATTAATAAATTCCTAGCAGCGCATAAGGTTTATTTTTCTCATTAGGATTATTTTTAATGTTATTCGTATTTTTTTTATTATAATTCTGATTTGTTATCTTAATTAATTGTATGTATTTAATGGAAAAGTTATTAATGTGGTTTTTATAAATATTTATATAAACCAAGCATCATAGCATCAATCTTACAACAACTTTTTTTTGTGATTTTACCGAGGCTTTGACTGCGAATCGCTGTCATATCGCCTCTTCTCTTCTAGAAGGGGATCCGTCGATCAGGTCCTCACTCCTATTCTGTTAAAAAACTTTACAATTTTGCCTAACTCTTCCGTCTTACCCACAGCCAGGACACCCTTCAATTCGTCGACATTCTCATAGATATCCGCAATTCGCAGCTGTACTCTGTGAAGTTCATATTTAGGGCATTGTAGTGCTATATGTACAATATCCTCTAAAACATGACATTTATCGCAGAGTTGCAATTCGCTTCTTCCCATGAGAACATCAAATCTTTTGCCCATTGTGTGCCCTGTTCTTAGCCTCAGTATTAACTTAAGCTCATTCCTCGTTAAAGGAGTCTCTACAAATCAGGGCACCTCTCGTGGTGATGGTAGAATAGACTTACTCCATTTCCCCTTTTCTAATGATGCCCTATGGTAAAAATCTATCCACATAACGTCTTTCTATATTAATTACTACACAAAATAATGCAAATATGTCACAGGAACCTTCTGTTTGTTCGTTTAAAGAAAATAGATTTTCAGGGAAGCTGGGCATTTTTTTTTTCTAAAAGAGGGACAATTAGCCAAATGTGTTTGCGAATCTCTACTTTAAGCTCCGTCTGCGTTTTTCTTTTTTTTATATGTATGGTTGACATTTTCGAAATATTTGATTAATTATAAAGCTGGGTCACTCTATTGAAGGATTTTAAAACACCTCGGATAATTAATTCGCATGACTTACAGGTAAATCGGTAGTTTAACTAATATAATATACTATATGAGGCTTCTAATTCCAAACGGCGATAAGTCCACATTTGGTCAAAATCAAGAAAAAAATATGCACGTATTCTTTGTATAATTTTACACAATATGTATTGATCTATAAATTCCAAAACGCGACATAACCCTACGAAAAAAAATATTTTATGTCTCGATTTATTACAAAAAGCGCCAAGTCCGTGTTTCATATAATTTAAATCTTGGTTGATTTCGCGCGTGTTTAAGTCAACCAATAAGGGAACGTTCAATATTTAAAAGGGCGTCTCCCATGCTGTAGCATCTGGTAAACTTATGACAGTGCTACGGAAATATATGCCATATGCGGGATAAATTAAAAAGTGAAGTACAACTAGCGCTAAGTCCAATTTTATTTTGCCTATATTTATTACATTTAAGAGTTTATCGGCTGAAACAAATTGCCATTTGGTTCTAATTTTGACATAGAATACAACGGAAAAAAATCTCACGTTAAAACTAATAATTAAAGCTATAAAGATAAAAACGTTGTTTCCCGATAATATTGAATTGTGGACTTGTCGCTTTTTGTAATTAGATGCCTCATATATCTGGTATCACTTATCATTCTTCAAAATGATATCAAACAAAAAAATAGTAGAATAATTTACAGTGAAAAACAAATCCTTTTATGGCTTATATTTTACAGAGACTCGGATTTCAAACAAAACTGCTCAAAATATACCATCAAACACAGTATATTAACATACAGATAGAATCAAATTATCAAACAAAGATTAAAGGAAACTGGATATCTTTAAAAGGACGATAAATTGTTAATTATTGTCAAGGGTCATCGAAGCCGTATACAGGGAAGGTACAACTGCAAACCAAATATAAAATATAGTTGGAATGGCTAGATTTAAAAACAGTTATCAGGCAAGGAAGGATAAACAAGACAGCAAAGATAGTTTGCGGAAACAAAAAACGAAAAAAACGGAATGTCATACAGGGATAATAATTATGGGTGTATGCTGAGCTACGCATCATAATAAATTATATTGGTGGATTTACGGAAAGCTTCCGTTTTCTGTTACTTATCCCTTTCCTGATACTTATAACAATATATTTTTTTAATTAAATTAAAAAAATTATTCATGTTGGAAATAATCATGGATTCAATAATAACAGACTATAATATTTAGATTGGTGTTTTTTGCATAATTCATTATTTCCAGCTCATCGATTAAAAATTTAAATTTAATTATTCCGAGTGATTCAATAAAATTATTATTAGCGAATGTAGGAGGGTAATATTAAAATCTGAACCATTTTAAATCAAAATAGTTTTATACTTTTTATCTACTATCAAAATAAGTATATACTATCAAAATAATTTAATACTAATTTAGATTTGTTACTTGGCCTTGACATTTTGATACCTACTAAGTAAATCAGAATAATTTAGATTTTAGAATATCAAATAATAAAGGCTCACACTGGATCGGCAACTAGCACGCTCACCCCCTGATCGGTTGTATGCGGGTTCAAATTCCATCACTGGATCAAATTCAAATGTTTTTTTCAACATTATTACAATAATTGTGTGTCCAGGTATAAACCAAAAAACTTGAGTGCATAGATAAAAACAAATCCTGATTATGACACTTTTAAACTATGTACGAGTAAGTCATTATATTTATATTCTATACTAGAGCGTAAATGACACTACATAATAATGTATTATTAATATATTGTACTGAATACTGTATAAATAGATATTATTATTTCCCTGTTAAATTGCTAGTAGTTTTTTCATACAATTTCTTGTCGTATACTTGTGACATTAGTCTTGGCATAAAATTAGTTTTTTTTTAAGTTTTTATATTGAAAAGCTTAATAATTAATGAAGTGTTGATTGTCATATCAAAATAACATTCAAATTAAAATCAACGTATATTTTTACAATCTATTGAAAACAAAACATTTTGGTTACAAAAAAATCAAAACTCAGTACATTTACAACATGAGATTTCCATTACAACAAAATATTACCCTTACAAGAGAGAAGAATAAAAAATAAAAAAACATAAACAATTTTATACAGTAAAATAGTGTTTCAAAAACAAAATGCACAGAACATCATTGAAAATGTCTATGTTTTTAAAGAGCTAGTCTAGAGCTAGTAGTAGTTTTAATTGACTAGTCTTGTACCCCTCGCTAATGCTGCCTGATAGGTTTTACTCGAGGAAACGGTTCTGACCGGCTGCATGGCTGCGACCGGGTAGAGCGTAGGCAATTGATAGGTGCATATAATTAATTAATAAATAATTACAAAATAAAAAGAACTTTTTAAATACCACGTTTTTAAATTTTCTGTTGAATCATATAAACTTGACAATTGTATGTTAAATATAGAATACTGAAATGTCATTTTGAGATTTCATATTGATTTCTATAGTAACGCACGTATATATTAATAATTTAGTTGCTAGGACCCCTAAGCAACCAATAAAAGTGTTTTACTTTTTACGAATTTTTCCGAAATAACTTTCCATACAAAACAGAATTAACTAAAAATGAATTCAATTCTGCTTAAAGATGGCTAAAAGTATTGAAAGAATGCATTGTCGTCGTGTTCTGATATATTCCAAAGGTTTCAAATGTCTAGATAGTCGGGAAGTTAGTTAAAAATCTTCAATCGTCCAATAAAAATCTTGGACAAACAAGAAAAAAATTGTACTGGACAAACAAGAATACGTGCTAATAAAAACGTAGTAAAATACAACTAAATATAGGTGACTAATCTACAGGAAATAAATTTGTAAAAGTTGTTTAAATAATATTACGATTAAATCCTTGCCAAATTTTATCATACAAAAACAAAAAAAATATTACACTGTGATAATGTAACATGTTCCCATTACGTTTTTACAGAAATTTTCATTCGCTTTATTTTTATTAGCTTGCTAACCAAACAGGTTTCATAGATAATAAATAATTATTATTCAAACTGCATTCTTACTGTACCTAATTTGTATTAGAAAATTATACGTTGTTGGGTATTTTACAAATAAAAACCTACGATTATTATTATATTATTATACAATACAACAAGTACCTACCAAAGAATCCACAGTACCTTTGAATTTTTAGTATAGCTGTACTATGAAATAACTATGGAACGTTTGTGTGCTGTTAATTGATGATCTGGACGCTAAACCAAGAGATGTCAAGGAGACTTGAAGCTTTCGAGATGTGGCTAAATAGGTGCATCCTCAAAATTCCTTGGACTGACCGGGTGACAAATGTTGAAGTTCTCAATCGAATGGGGAAGGACCGAGAAGTTCTACGTAGTATCAAAACCAGAAAACTACAGTACCTCGGCCACATTATGAGAGAACAAAAATACAGCATTTCCCAACTTGTCATTCAAGGAAATATCAATGGGAAGCGTAGCAGAGGACGGCGCCGCATTTCGTGACTTAAGAACCTCCGTGATTAGTACGAGTGCAGCTCCACTGAACTGTTCCGGGTAGCAGATGACAAAGATAAAATCGCCTTGATGGTGGCCGACCTCCGCTAGGGGATGGCACAATAAGAAGAAGAATTATGATTGATATTATGAGCTAGGTACCTGAGGAAATTGGAAAAACGTGGTACCCGAAAGAGTATGTAAGATCTTCTTCCTAAGTCTATATCCGTTCCTTAGATGGAGCATATGGAAACGACGTATTAACGTATCAATACTCTTTCGACGTCAATACATGCAAGTGACTATGGTAATGCATTTTTTGTTTCAGTTAGTGACAATCAACGTGTAAACAAACCGAAATCTAAATTCTTGGTTGGCCCATATTATATACCTACTAATTGTCTGGGCGAAAGATAGAGATAAATTATTGAGAATCGACATCAGGGAACTCAGAAATAATGGGAACTGAAATACATAACGGGTAAGGCGATAGCAGATAACCGACTCGAGCAAGGAAGAATCCGTGTTAAACGTACACACGTGTCAAGAATACGTTTTACGTCAAATACTGAAAACTGCTCGCAGTTTATGCATTTACGCTCATTTAATGTTGGTGTATTACACACACTATTGCACGTGCATAATGCGTGCTTCATATTCGTAGGACACTCATACATTCAAAAGCCTGCATCAACATGCGGCGTATTGAATATAGCCTGTCGGTATTCTATTTATTATCTGTTCTGTGTTCGTCATAAATAGTGCAGACTATCGAACTAAGACTAAAAATTGCAGATGATGTAAATTTAAAATTTAATTAAACCCTGCGTGGACCAAGCCATAATAGATAGTATTAAAAAAATATTCGAATATCTATAAAACATCTGAAAGTATGCCATTAAATCATATATAATTTTAGATATTTTATAGATAGAAAAACAGTTTTATCTGTTTTGATTTTGTTTATTTTTAATAGGGGTAAGATGAATTTAAAAAAACCTAACTAACCTAACCAATATCATCTGCAATTTATACACTTAATTCACTGAAAACAAATAAGTATGACTGACATTCTGCATACTATTTTTATGGAAACTCCACGTCTTACCTCTACTATGATGGCATGGTTTAGGATTTTTGAAATATAAATTTTAAAAACTAACCAGAACAATCTGTAATTTGTATTCTTAGTTCAATACAAGCAGATAAGTGTGACTGATATAATAGTGTGGACTATTTATGTCGGATTTCCATAGCATATCTCCGCCCTTCGCCATGTGTGTAATATATTTAATGGGTCACTTTTTATAAATCTACCCATTTTTTCATGTTCAAATTAAAAAAATAATATACCTAACCAACCTTTCGTGGAGATGTAAAAATCATACTCAAAGCCTCCCCCTAATCAAATCTAAAATGAATATTCATTGAGCATCCTCACACAGGATTTAATTAACTAGGAAAAGTATCAACATGTGAGCACATAACAAATTATTAATTCAAGACGTTCACAACATGACATTTAAAAGTATAGGTCAATCAACTTAGTAGAGAAAAAACGGAGCAAAAAATAATTGTATAAAAAAGAAATAAAATAAAAAAACAACAATAATTAAAAAAAAATACAAATTAAACAATAAATAAGAATTTAAAAGGGGTGCGCATTGACCAGTCGCACAGCTCTCACCAATGGTGCCTGGTGAGCCTGATAGTTTTCACACAAAATAGGTATACATTCAAATTTTCCAGAATATCGTGTTTGGAAACTATACCACGTGAGAGCAGAGTGAACGTGTTCTATCAAAATACATATATACGAATAAATCAACGAGCAGAATTTATTATAATTTTATTTAAACTACATATAATTTTGCACAATAATAAGTAGGCATGCATTCAAGTGGATTTTTCGTAGAATTTAAATGACCCATTATATCAGGGCGGTAAGTACAGTAAATTAAATTCATTGTATATAATAGTCATTTTTTTTTTCGTTAAAGTGTGGCTGTAATCTTCAGTCTCGTTGAAGATTGCGCAACTATTAGCCACACTCTACATTTCGGTTACGATATAAAACTCACCTTAATCAATCGCAGTGCAAAGCGAGCGAATCAAACAAACAAAAAACAGCATTATCAACGATTTCTGTTCGCACCAGCAATCGAAAGAGCTATTCTGTTTCTCAAAGAGGAATTTAAAAAGAATCCGTAAGGTAAAAAAACAAACAAACAAACAAACGACCCCAAATAGGTGATAGGAAGTGGAGCGTAAAAATTGCACAAAGCGGAAAATAATGGTTTAGTTGTGTAGTGTGTTTTTTTAAACGGCTAAGGTAGTAACTAGTATACGCTTACGTGTATATTTAATTATTGAATTAATTGAATGAATTATTCCTACATTACATTTACCACACTACATTTAAGTTAGTAAATCGTACAAAAAATGAAACACAGTTAATTATATCCAAAACTTACTGTCTTAACTTATAATATGTATATGAAAAGAGAGTTACATTTGAAACTTTGTGGTAGCGCTTTTTTGCAGTGGACTGTATAATTTCGAAAGTGATGGTGGATGGTGGATCTAGGGGGTGGGATTTAATAGGATTCCAGGCAGTGACGTTTATGATGTTGATGATAGCTCCGTGGTCTGGTTGCACTGTCACTTGCGCGGTATTGTTTGTTGGGTTACCCAGTGTGCGAAACTTGGCGGTACACTATTTGATGGATGATAATGTGGTTGATGAATGATGAAAGCCGGTATCACGGCTTGGCAGGTATTCAGAAGTATCGTTTGAACGACGGTCAAACTATATCAAGCTGACCCGGCCGGGGTCCATGAACTACTTGTGAATCAGTCTGAATTTTACGCGGTGTGGCAACACACACCCGATCGTATCGTTGAGGTGACTCACGCGCGACGGCGGTCTTGGAGTAACTAAATGTTATTTTCATCGCGGTCTCTCATGACCCGTGACTGCTCATTGTCTGGTCTTGTGACAATAATACTGGGATTTGAGGGAGGTGGGAAGTAAGGATTACGGCCACCATAATTTGGCGCAACCACTTTGTATTATTTTAGATATGTCCGATCTTAATAAGATCATATGAGCCTCCACAGAGTGGAGGTTTTCTATTAACAGATTTGTTTTTACGAGAAATGGATGTCAGCCACTTGCTCAATCTATTAGGTCCATACTCTGACTCAAACACAAATTTAAAAACAATATGTAGGTACTAGCCAGACCCAGGATTCGAACCTGTGGCCCACGACGCTATATGCCGACGCTAAGGCCACGCGGCCAACGTGGATGTTATAGTCATATAGTGTATACATCGTCAGGTGCTCGAATTTAGAACTAAGATCATCTCAGTACCTATAAAAAGAATGAAATGATAATATGTCAAATGTTATGAGAATTGAGGCTTTCGAGATGTTGCTCTATGCTGTATAAATACATCCTCAAAATTCCGGACCGGACTCACAAAATTTTGACATTTGAATCGAATGGGAATAGACCGAGAAGTTTTGCAAAGTATCATAACCAGAAAACTACAGTGTCTCGGCTACATTATTGCAGAGAAAAGTACAGCATTCCTCAACAAGTCATCCAAGGAAAGACCAACGGTAAGCGTAGAAGAGGATGACGACGCATTTCGTGGCTTATAAACCTCCGTGATTGGTACGATTGCAGCTCCACCGAACTGTTCCGTATAGCAGATGATAAAACAAAGATTGTCTTGACGGTGAATGATCTCTGCTTAGGAGATGGCACGAAAAAGATGATTAAATAGTGTCACAATACTGCTTACCGATAATACCATACTTAAATATTTATTGCGCATTTTTACTTGAGTTAAAGAAAATACATAGCAATTAATTGCCACTATCGAAACCGGTCCGGACTGTATTCTTTCACTTGGGTGATAATCTCACCTGATGAAATAAATGACTCAGTTGAGAATATGTTTCCAAGTCATCGAAACGAGCCCTAATCTTTATTCAATAATGTGTAATAGATAGGTATCTACTATTGTATTGTTTTTCATTTAAATTAATTGAAATAGGGGATGATATTAGGCTAGCTAAAAATTCTAATAGTGTATCTGGAGTAAATTTGTTTATTTCCATAACATTATCCAAACACATCCATTTAAATTGAGTGAGTTCCAAATTTGAAAACGGTTTTTCAAAATAAATTCAATTTTCTGTCTTGACAACAATGTTGTCATGGAAACGTTATTAGTAAACATTATTTTCAGACGATCAGCTGCTTGTCATGCTTTCAGCTAGTTAATTAATGTTGAGTAAGATAGAATTTGATATGGCCGGACGCAATGTCTGTACCATTTGACCAACGGCCATTCAGTTCTCGCTATCTGAATGTTACAGCGCTGAATTACGCTGATACTGTAACTGCAAGTACCTACAGGTATATTAAACTTTATAATTAAATAACTATTATTTTTTACATTTATTTCGATTTCACAACATAATATGAGAGTCAATAATTACAAGATAAAAAGAACTTTTTATATACAACGTTTTTAAATTTTCTGTTGAATTATTATGCTCAATTTGCTCAAACTTTTACTTGACATGAAGTAAATAAAAAACAAATAAAATAAGGTGGTTATTTGTCCGGTACAAATCTTGCAATCGATTTCAACTAACTTCCCGACCACCTAGACATATGCAACTTTTAGAATATATCACAACACGATACCAATGCATTTTTTTAATACTTTTAGCTATCTTTAAGTAGAATTGAATTCATTTTCAGTTAATTCTGTTTTGTATGAAAAGTTATTTCGACACCATTATTAGTTGCTAGGGGTCTGGGGTCCTAGCAACTAAATTATTAATATATACGTGCGTTACTATGGAAGTCAATATGACATGTCTAGTACAAATTTTTTTGATCGTTTAAGCTAGTCAAGTCAAGTTTATATGGTTCAACAGAAAATTTAAAAATGTTGTAAATAAGAAGTTCTTTTTATCTTGTAATTATTCCGTTTACATTCTAAATGTTTCTGGGAGAATGTAACCAGCAAGTATAAAATAATATCATACCACATGATTGATGTTAATATGTAATATTATGTACAAATCACCAATTTAATATGATTAATATTATGTATTCTTATGTTTTTTTTTATAAACATTAATATTCTATAAATGTAATTAACAGCGTATAAATGTATAGCTAAATAAACCTCACCTGAGACTTTGTAGTTTAAATAATAAAAATAACCTTGTCAAAAATTATACATGTGAGCGATGTCTATTTTCCTAAGTTTAACAAGAAGAAGAAAACACATTGTCACCTCAATACTATAACTAGATTAGGTACTTGATTTTCACTGTTTTTGAGATAGCAATTGAATATGATTCTATATTTCCTTCTCTACAAAATAATAAAACTAGATAAGTAAGTCAGAAGTTTATGGGAACTGTATTAATTTTGTGTTTGAAAATATTAGATAACTTGAAAACCATACTTGCAATAAATAAATAAAATAATAAGTATATCTACTATACTTTTTCATACAATTGAAAATTATTTATTTATTCCCAATTAGACAAGCAGAATTTTACGTTTTTTTTTTAATAATCATTATAGCCTAGATTTATGTTAAACAAGTAAAGTTTATTATATTATTTAGAAGAACACTAACTGAGAGAGTATATCACAACCAATAGAAAAAACTTTTTTGAAAAAAGTAAGCCAACCGGTCGGGAATCGAACCCGGCATCTCCAACGGGTAAACGCCCCAAACTAGTCGCATTCAGCCATTATGCTACGGAAGACATACTAATGACGACAAATATTTAAGCTATTGGCTATTAAATACCTACCACTCAGCGCTCTTCAAAATCATGTTACTTCGGCAATCGATTTTTGTTTATTAAATCAAAGTAGGTAGTTATTTTACTATTACAACGATTACTAACCGACGTCTAGGAATTCGAAGAGCGCTGAGTGGTAGGTATTTAATAGCCAATAGCTTAAATATTTGTCGTCATTAGTATGTCTTCCGTAGCATAATGGCTGAATGCGACTAGTTTGGGGCGTTTACCCATTGGAGATGCCGGGTTCGATTCCCGACCGGTTGGCTTACTTTTTTCAAAAAAGTTTTTTATATTGGTTGTGATATACTCTCTCAGTTAGTGTTCTTCTAAATAATATAATGTTCAATAATCAGAATGATATATTCTTAAATCTTGTGAATTATTCGTTTGAATAAAAGAAATAGTTAATTAAAAATTATTAGCAAGTACAAGAAGTTGCTTAAAAAATATTGGAGAAATTCCTAGACGTCGGTTAGTAATCGTTGTAATAGTAAAATAACTACCTACTTTGATTTAATAAGTAAAGTTTAATTTTAATATTCCCAACAATGGCCAAATTAGAGTTATCTAGTTGTAGTATTGAGGTAACGATATATTTTGCATAAGTAATATTTGTATTTGATTCACCTCCGTATTCCTACAATTGTGTCGCTAGATTTCAAAATCAGCCAAGTCCACCTTTAGGTATTTTTTACTTTTTTGTGAATTCCTGAAGAAATACTGCTTTCTAACATTTCTGCATTATCGGAATGTGGAACCTATTAATTTTAAATATTCTATACTCCAACTAATATAAACTTTCACCACTGTGACTGTGTACCTACTTGAGAAAACAAAAAGCTGTTTTTCTTCTATTCATATATTATGGACTTGGGTGATTTTGAAATGTAGCGACACAATTATAACTTACTTTTTTTATAATATAATAATGACGAATACGTACATATTATTTACATTATAAATGACAGCACTTGCCCCTCTCCCCTGGCAGTGCTGGGTATTACACCATGTCGTTCCACTTCGTTGCTAAATACCAGCCAATTAGGTAATGTGTAAACGAGCTTTCATATTTTCATGAAAAAAATACATTAGAAAAAATATCCGGCTCGAGAAAGACTTATATCTAATAAGCCAAAAAAAAAACTTATACGATTGGCATAAATAATTTTGAAGTAAGATCCTATGTTTATATTATGCAATAATAATGGTTTTTAGAACCATTTAATACCGCTGCAAAGTGGGAAGATGTCGTGACAAAACAATAGTGCTAAATAGGTATTAAGTGCAATGCTCTTATTGCATAACGCAGAACTTCCCAACCAGTGTGACGCATGACGTCACTCCACTTTCTTTATAAACCACGTAAATTCGTATTAAAATAATATTTCCTACATTTATCTCATCAATTAATTCTACTTATATGAATTGTAAATAAAGTAAAAAATGTCACCTGCGGTGTAATTGTTGTTCGTTAACGTTTATAGGTATAGTTGTTGTTTAGCACTTTTCTGTCTGGTTCGTTATTTTGTGTGTTGAAAAGACACTATTTTTGTAGAATATTATTCTAAAAACCTTTTGAAACTGTGACTATCCTGTAACTTATATAGTGTAATATGATGTTAATAAATAATCGCATATAAACAATATGTCATATTATGTACATGACATAATGTCAACATAAGTAATATTATATACAAACAAGAATAAATAATCGGCATTTTCTCATACAATTTACCCCCAATAAAATCGTTGTAGTATAGCCATTAAATGATATACAAATACACACACATACACAGTGATAGATTAGATTGAAAAAACATTTTTTTAAATTACAACATGACATGGGGCCCAATGACAATTGTGTAGTGAAACATAAGTGTAATCAGTAATAGAACTAAAACAATCACATACACCCAGGCTTTGAGAAAATCACATAAATATATTGTGACCTCACAGGGAATCGAACCCGGAGTCTCTGAATGACAAACCAGCGCCTTATGAACTGGAGTACGAAGGCCGCAAAACATAACCTATATTTTTAATATTTATATAATATTATATACATAGAGTAAAACCTTATTTTGCGATTGCTAAGATAATTCATTATACGAGTATATACGTGTGTGTAATATAAAGCATTCGTTTATCGAATTGTCATCCCTCGCAATTTTACAGCCTTATTCGGGTAGTGCATTTTTACAATATTTTTTTCGTATTGCAAGACCTTGCTCATTTATTAAAATTAAATTTATTTTAAAAAGTCGCAATACAAGACTTTACTGAATATTTATTTATTGCCCAAATTCTAGTATTACAATGTTTTTCTTGGGTCGTATTCTTATTTGTCCGGTGGTTCTTTGTCCGGTACAAATCTTGCAATCGATTTTTAACTAACTTCCCAACTAACTAGACATTTGAAACTTTTAGTCAATGCATTTTTTTAATACTTTTAGCCATCTTTAAGTAGAATTGAATTGATTTTCAGTTAATTCTGTTTTGTATGAAAAGTTATTTCGACACCATTATTGGTCGCTAGTCTGGGGTCCTAGCAACTAAATTATTAATATATACGAACGTTACTATGGAAATCAATATGACATGTCAAGTTCAATTTTTTTGATCGTTTAACCTAGTCAAGTCAAGTTTATATGGTTCAACAGAATTTAAAAACGTTGTATATAAAAAGTTATTTTTATCTCGTAATTATTTTTACATGTTAAATACAAACAATATGTTAATTTCATAGTTTTATTTTAACGTGAAAAGTGTGTCGTAACGCTTAAAAGTTTCAGAAGCACTTGCAAAAAGAAACCGGTTTTGTGACGTGAATCAAAACTGTAAAGCGTAAAGAAACTATGTTATTTTCATAATTCGTAATATTACCTGGTGAAAATTATATTTTTATATAGAATAAACATATTACTGACAACCCTGCAGTCCATTATTGTATCATCATATTATCGATTAATTTGCAAAAAAAATACTATTCTTAGATGCAGTGGCGACCGGTGAGTTATTTTACTGGGAGATCACTTTTTTACCTTTTGATTGCCGTAAAAAGGCCTTTGCCTTCATCAAAACTTCACCAAAAAATAAAAAAAAAACTATTGAGAATATTATCATCAACAATGCCATTTATCATTCAATTCCAATAAAAAATAGGACTTCCGCTAATGAGAAGCAACATATTAAGGATTGGCTTACTTCAATAACAAATTAAGAAAATAGGTGACCTGATTTAATGTGGCTCTTGAAAGCAGTAACTCATCAAAATTGACATAATTAAAGCATGTAGCCGTGATATTTTACAATTTCCACCCTACCACGCATATTAAACCCCCCACAGAGCTAGTTTGGAGAGATATCATACTTGATAAACATTGTGAATTTAGTTATCAAACTGAAAACAACTTGAAGTTTATTTTTAAATTGTACTTCGCCTAAATTTGAGAAATGTTGTCAACATGTGCGGAAATTTAATATACGTACTGTGAAAAGAATTAATTTGTATAATAATATTGAATAAAAATTAATTAAAACAATAATTGTACGTGTGATACGAGCTGTATTGTTTTAAAACCGACGAAGCCGCATTCGGGCCGGGAGCGACTGAAGCTGTCGCTCCGGAGCACGCAGAAAAAATATTTACATATTGCTATTCCATGCGACAGACGACGCTCTTTCTCATTGCAAAGAAATCGAACTGGGCGCTTTGGTCGAGCGATGTCGGATATCGCTCCCATCAACATATAATATTTAAAATAGCCGGTTAAAAACACATATTAGAATTTGTTTTTGTATATGAATTAATGACTACGGTAATAGATCAGAACACTTTTAATTAATCAAATATAAATGAAATACTTATTTAAAAAAATAAGTCTTTTCGCATAAATTGAGTGGGTGGGTGTTCACCGCTCCAGCGCTCTCAAGGGAGCATCGCCACTGCTTAGATGTCTCAATACAAAATAATAATAACATGTTTTCAACGGATTTCCCTGGTTTCGCGTCAGAACGTAATATTTCAAATGATGCACACTTCTTACAAAATACACAAAATTTGTTTACTGCAGCATCCGTTATTTCCCAATTGTCAAAAATATTTTTTACTCAACCACTATCAATTTAATAATAATTACAAAATAAAAATAAATTTTTAATATACCACGTTTTTAAATTTTCTGTTGAATCATATTATAAACTTGACAATTCTATGTATTAAAAAATACTTTTTTTGTACTTGATAGAAATACTGAATAAATATTATAGAATATGTACTGAAATGTCATTTTGACATTTCATATTGATTTCCATAGTAACGCACGTAGGTATATATTAATAATTCAGTTGCTAGGACCCCTTAGCGACCTATAATAATGAGAAGTAAATATTACTCTAACGAATTTTTTCCGAAACATATAAAAAAGAATTAACTGAAATTGAATTCAATTCTGCTTAAAGATGACCAAAAGTATTAAAAGAATGCATTGTCGTCGTGTTCTGATATATTCTAAAAGTATCAAATGTCTATCTAGTCGGGAAGTTAGTTAAAAATCTTGGACAAACAAGAAAAAATTTGTACTGAACACACAAGAAAAAATCTGTACCGAAAAAACAAGAATACGAGCTAATAAAAACGTGGTAAAAAATATATAAGTATAATAATGTATGTGAATGCATTTGTAATATCGCGTCATGTCATTTGTATGGGTAAAAGGTTTATTCAAGGTGCGGCTCTACGCTAGTCGGCCCTCGTAGTCTAGTGCGTAAGGTGCTGGGGCTTCGGGATCGATTTCCGGTGAGGTCACAGTATATTATTTCTATAAATTTTCTGGTCTAGGTTTTTATGATTGTTTCACTTGTATTACTAATTACACTCACTACTGTCATTGGGCCTTACGGCATGTTGTAGTGTTATCAAAGAATATAATATATTAGTATATTCAATATATGTGTACTTATAGTACACATATATATATTAAACTAAGACTACACATTGCAGATAGTATTGGTTAGCTTTTTTTTTTTAAATTCAATTGAACTCTGCGTAACTAAGCCATAATATTATATAATAGTGAAAAAAACATCGTCTGTCTATAAAATATTTAAAATAATGCCATTAAATCTACATAATTTTAGATATTTTGTAGATAGTACAATATTTATTATCTATTATTGTTACGTTTAGATAGGGCTTATTGAATTGATAAAAACTAACTAACACCATCTGTAATAAATTGTGTATTCTTAATTCAACAAAAACAAATAAGTATGATTGAAAAAATGTGCACTATTTATTTTATGTCGGATCTTATTAGCCTGCCTCCACCCTTCGCCATTGACATTATTATATATGTATATAATATTATGTTTGTATGTGTGTATATATTTTAATAATAAAAAATAAATGGATAATAAAAAAAAACTTGTGTCAACTTTTCACCTATATATTTTATTGCTATTAATATATAATTTCAACCATGAATTTTTTATTAACGTAATAATACTATAAATAATAAACACGTTAATTTATGTCATAAAGAAATGCTTCCTTAATATTGTGAGCTATGAAAATATTGGAATGTCCGTGAAAAAAAATATTATTTCTCTTTTAAAACAAAAAGCAATGAAATTAAGTATAATATAATTATAATAATAATATATCGACGATATTATTAAAACTGTACGGAAGTGTACCAACTGCTTAGTTAAGCTGGCGATAAAGTGAATGTCAATTAAAGACATGCAAGTGTAATTTATTTACAATGCACATTTTATAACCAATTTTGTTATATAAACTAAAATGTTGTTAATACGTGAGCCGATATTAATTTCACGGTCAGCCATTTTGGATTTTTTGACGTTTGCAAGGTCAAACTTTTACTTAATAAAATGAAAAGAGGTCGAAAGGATGTTATGTAACGATTTCTTTTCGAAATTTGAAATTCGAAATGATTCATAATATGCAGTGTGTAATATTTTTGACATATTATTATTATTATTGTATGTATATATTATAAACTTGTAAACCTTGTTTCCTTGACGTGTATCAGGACACAGACGCGGATGTTAATACTTTAAAATGATAATAATTAAATTAAAGCTGCTGTTTTTCTGTCTCTTTTTGAAGTTATACTTCTTTTGGCGCGTTTAGGAAATCAGATCAGACTGTATTTTTGGCGTGTGACATGTACCTAACACATAATTTATTTTTTCACACGAAAAAAAACGCACTCGATTGCATTCGAACCACCGATTGTTCAGTTATCAGCCGAACGCACTACCTTTACGCCACAGTATAATACTGCAATCGTGACGATTATACAGTATAATATTATAGTTTAGAATTGTAAGCAAACAAACTATTAAGCGTCAGAGTGACAGTTGGTACTTAAAATAAAACAACGAGAAACCATTATATAATATAGTAATATAAGTAAAGTGTATAGAAATAAGCCAATGGCGTTCCAATAAGCGGTCCTTTTTTTTTAAAGTGTAATTTAACAAGATAATTAAGAGCTAGTCAAAGAATCTAGTTTATCACAAGTTTTGTTTTTGTTTTGTTACGCCAAAGAATTATAACTTCTAACGCGCGTACATAAGTACACATACCGTTTTTTTTAGTGTCCAATTATAATAGTAATCTTGTAGTAGGTGGTGAAACAGTAGTGTAATATTGACAGTGAAATAATCACAGAAACATCCAGTCTTGTGAAAATTATAAATATTCATTGTGACCTCAACGAGAATCAAACCCGGGACATCTGGTGTGAGGAGCCAGTGCCTTACGCATAATAATACGAGGACCACCGACTGTTTTAATGGTGCCACTATCAGTGTTATCACATTCAAGAATGTTTATTTTATCATTTTTGTAGCGTTTTTGAAACTATGGCTCGTGAAGACATTGTCAAAATTACTGACCAACTGGTATTCAGTGGAACAATAAACTCGCCCCCATTCTTTTTCGCATATACTATGGTCTATAACCTAATGTCGTATAGTTATTTTAAATGAATGACGTGAAGCTTTGGACTTGGAAACTCATTGGAGTAATGTACAGTTAAATATATGTTTCGTACTTGAAATTGAGTTAAAAATCATAAAAGTAATTCGAAGGCTAACTACATCATATAAAAACACCTTTAGAAATGTTGAAATTAAGGGAATATAAAACCTTATCAAGCCGGTCCTAATAATATCACATTAAAATTTTTTCACTACCATCTAGCGATCATCGGCCTATTCGTATGCCTGAAATACAGAAATAAAAAGTGGACGGATTATACATAATGAAGAAATGAACTGATTTAAAGTCAATGTGATCTACGTTACAGTTTCGTCAATATTAGTCTGGTAGCTTTTGATGTACAGTGAAATAAAAAAAAACTATATCTTGTGTTTAAATACAGTGTGCATTTAATTTTTTACCATGTTCAATCCTAATAAGATCATAAATATAGGCCTTCACAGAGTGGAGGTTTCTATTAACAGATTTTTGGGTACTGTTCGGTTATCAGGAATACAGCGGAAAACACATTTTGAAAATACCCGATATACTGGATTATTTGTTAGTTTGGGTTAGTTTAGGTTAGGTTAGGTTGGGTTAGGTTAGGTTAGGTTAGGTTTGGTTAGGTTAACCTAACAAATAATCCAGTTTATCGGCTATTTTCAAAATGTGTTTTCCGCTGTATTCTTGATAACCGAACAGTACCGATTCTTGTTTTTACGAGAAATGGATGTAAGCCACTTGTTCAAATAGCTTACACCCATTTCTCGACCACGACTCCACTAGATAATCTTCGAATACTTTGATTGGAACAATATGAAGAGAAAACTTGGAAAAAAACCTTCCCTTCAAAAGTTCTTGACCCAAGTGCTTTCCTCTGTTTTTTTTAAAGAATGCTACATTCTTAAATTAATTTTCAATTATATTTAGTTTCGAATAAAGAATAATTTTATTTGCTTAAAGTTTGGAGAACATAGCATCAATTAAAATAACGTTGTCAATTATTGATAATGTTGTCCTATAAAATTGCGTCACAGTTTTCCTTATTTTTATTTGCAATACAAATAATATTATGTAGTAAATTAGACTCAAGGTCTCGACTGATACAAGGACAAAATAAAAAACGAAAATATATTCAAATTTATGCATTTTCACGTTAGGTATTATTTATAATAAATAATCTATAAAAATGAAAGTAAAATTTTGTTTCCTTTTTTATTTGATTTTACGCTAGCTAATAAAAGTGAATAAGAACTATGTCGTAAAATGTATTTACTATTTATAGATGTATGTAATTATGTAATATATAAAATTTATGTAATTTCGAATTTTACTTAAAAATAATATGTGATTATGTCAATACTCAGTTATTCAAAAAAATAAATAATTACAAGATAAAAATAACTTTTTATATACAACGTTTTTAAATTTTCTGTTGAATTATTATGCTCAATATATTCAAACTTGTAGATGATAATATGAAGTAAATAAAAAACAAACAAACAAATATATAATACTGAAATGTCATTTTGACATTTCATTTTGATTTCCATAGTAACGCACGTATATATTAATAATTTAGTTGCTAGGACCACTCCCTTAGCAACCAATAATAGTCTTTTACTTTTTACGAATGTTTCTGAAAATAACTTTCCATACAAAATAGAATTAACTGAAAATGAATTCAATTCTGCTTAAAGATGGCTAAAAGTATTAAAAGAATGCATTGGCATCGCGTTCTGATATATTTTAAAAGTTTCAAATGTCTAGCTAGTCGGGAAGTTAGTTAAAGATCGATTGCAAGATTTGTACTGGACAAATAACCACCGGACAAACAATAATACGAGCTTAAAACGTTGTAAAAATGATTATAGTATTTACTATCATCCCCCTTACTAAAATACTATCTAATGAGAAACCTGAACCTAGAGTAAAGTTGTGCTATCAATTTACCTAATGATTCTGTGTATAGTGTATATTTTCTTACCGCCCTTACTGCCCTTCGATACAGCAACGTCTCCCAGATCCCTCTAGTGCCCATTTTGGGAATTCATGTTCGAGGCGAAAGGTTACCATTGTTTTAATCACCGTCTTAAGCCGAGATGCATAGAATGTTGAATTAGTTGAATGAAAATTAAATCAGAACAATGTGAAAATAATAAGCATTTATATCAAATTATAATGACAGTTATAAAACTCTTAGTGACGTTACTATCACATCGCGTTCCGTTAGCGTTATTGTTCACATTTTTTTTTTAATAAATTTCCCTATAATTATTAATATATTTTTATATTTGACATACAAGGAGTGACAAATGTACAATATTATTAATTAGGTAATTATAAATTGGTATATATTGGATATATAAGACTGCGTATGGTACGTTGTTATGTTCTCTCAATGCTTTTCGATGGTATGGACGTATGGACGCTAAACCAAGAAATGTCACGGATACTGATATGAGAGGACAAAAGTACTGTATTTCCCAACTTGTCATTAAAGGAAAGATCAATGGTAAGCGTAGCAGAGGACGGCGCCGCATTTTGTGGCTTAAGAGCCTCCGTGATTGGTACGAGTGCAGCTCCACTGAACTGTCCCAGGTAGCAGACGACAAATCTAAGATCGCCTTGATGGTGGCCGACCTCCGCTAGGGGATGGCACAATAAGAAAAATAATTATAAATTAATAGTTAACATAAACTTTAAATCTTTGTACTTTACTTTATCAATGTTAACTAAGTGACTTTACCAAGGGTTAACTGAATCAATTAATTAATGCATCAGGTACGGATACAGTGTAACACTAGTTATATTGAACTCATATATTTTATTATTAACATGGCAAGAAATTCGTATATCGCGATAAAATATTGTCTGTTTATAAAAGTACATGTCAACGTTGTTGATATCATAATAAGGCTTGTTTAATAGTGATTATCTTTCGTATTTGCGTATTTAATCGATATTCAAAATATATCAAATGATTGCATGGTGTTTATTGTTTGCGTGATTATTTGTGAGTCATCACCGATAGATGTCACCTGTCACTACTGTATTCGCGCATGTATTTACACACATCTTGTTTATTTGCATTTGTCGCTATCCGTTAAACAGTTGATAAAGGGGGAAAATCTACACTTCAGCGATTTTAACATTCCATTTTAATCTGCCTTCACTTCAGCAAGGCTCTAACAAGTTAACATGTTTCCGTTATTTTTATTGATCCAACATAACACGGATATCAGAAATCCCTGTACTCTTCTTATCACAATACTTGGTAATACGGTGATAAACGGTCTAAAACACACTGCATCTTACTTGATTCCAAATCGACTGTGTTTAGGAAAAAAGGCGTTTTTCTAAAAGTGCTTTTATTAGATATTAACAATGTGTACAACTAAATACACGTTCTATAAAAAGGAAGTAAGTTTTTTGCCCCTCCTGTAAAATTTGTCCTATGTGGGTTACACCCTTTTTTCTAAATTTATCTTTTATCCAATTGGAAATTCTTATCGGACGCATTTGCAATCAAATATGGCATATTCAAAAAATAGGTTGCAGTAGGTACTGTTCGATAACACTTCTCACGGTAGATTTTCAAATTCGCTGCATCTCAATTCTGAATAAATAATGTCGTACTCTATCTAACATGTTCATAAAATAATCTAACACGTTCATCATAAAATAGCCGTGTTAAAAAACACATCTCGGAATAATTAAATAAATGAATAATTCTAATGGTTTTAAGTTTTGTACTATTTCATTTGAGTAGTAAAATAAAAGTAGTCAAAATAATGGAATAGTACAAAACTTGAATCCATTAGCTTCGGTTGATAGTATTGTGGGTGCCTAACGGATCTCCAGGCAGAATTTACTTTTAAGTTAGCATCTTAAGTTTGTTTTAATACCCTACCATCTAGCATGACTTGGCAGAAAACCATTAATTTATAACTACAATGTATTTTCCAAAATAATATTGTTAAAATTCAATCAAATGTCAACAGAAAGCTAATTTAGCAAAATAATATAATAATTTAATGAATCAATAATATCGCAAATTAAGAAATAGTGCTATGTAAGTTTGCTATGATATGAACAAAGGTTGTTTGTTTGAAAATCAATCTAACTCAATTATTGAAACTGCATAATTGTTCAAATTAAAATCAATTGTTTATAATTTACGATAGAATCATGCATTGCACAATAAACTTCATAAGCATCATTATCAAAATATTTAAGTAGTTGATAGCAGCGTTTCTTTTGTCTCAATTCACTATAAAAGCCAAGGGGGCGAGATATCAAGAAACACACACGTATTAAAGCCGTTTTAAACTCTAGTTGCATCTACGATCTCACGATTTGTAATCCTCTCGCAACAAAATCTACGTAATTATTAATTGTAAAATTGATTGATCTCATAGTTCAAATCTGTATTAAGAATTGAATTTTTTTGTGGTTAAGGGAAATAAACTGGGACTACTTTATCACGCACAAATCTTCTACTCATTGGAATTTACTTACCCCATCTCACTTCATCCCTTACCTAAGTATTAATATCTGAATAATATTGATCACTTTTTTAATTGATGTTGTAGTTCAATATTAGAGTTGTAATTGCTTTGATCGACAACTGAATGATCTTTCACGCTTTACACGATGTGATCGAATACTTGGCAAATTACGAAAGTAAGTAGCTAATTTATTCATTTCTGTAATTAATTGTGTGATTAAAAACACGATAGCGGTGATGGAACCGCTGTCAAAATATTTGACAAGATGGCATTTAATTGTCGATTATCACACGAACTCATTATATTTTTATTAGATTGTAACGTGTTATTAAAAATTATAACGAACGATTTTCACACGTAATTCATTATGACCACAAACGATATTTTTAAAATATGCTTCGTGCATTTTTTTAAATAATGCAATGCTAATGTAGTTTATTGAGTGAAATTAGTTTAATAAGTCATAACATTTTAAACTTATCTAATTATGTGAAATAATACCAACTGTAGAAAATTTCATTTATGCCAAATAATTTATTTATTAAAGTTATACTTCTTTTGGCGTGTTTAGGAAATCAGATCAGAGTGTATTTTTGGCGTGTGACATGTAACACATAATTTATTTTTTCACACGAAAAAAACCGCACTCGATTCGAACCACCGATTGTTCGGTTATCTGCCGAACGCACTACCTTTACGCCACAGTATGATACTGAAATCGTGACGATTATACAGTATAATATTATAGTTTAGAATCGTTCCGTTGCCTAGGCAGCGAATTTATTATTGCCGGCCATTTGCAATTCTTTACGTAAACAAACGATTAAACGTCAGTTAGTAATATAAGTTAAAGTGTATAGAAATAAACCAACGGCGTTCCAATAAGCGGTCCTTTTTCTTGAGTGTGCAATTTAACAAGATAATTAAGAGCTAGTCAAAGAATCTAGTTTATCACAGGTTTTGTTTTTGTTTTGTTACGCCAAAGAAGTATTACTTCTAACGCGCGTATATAAGTACACACACCGATTTTTTTTTATAAAACTGAACACAGGAAGGGGATGATTAATATACAAAAGCATAGTTAGTATAATTATTATCTACTAATGAGATTTTTAAAATATAATTCATAATGGCATGTGATTTTATAAAATACCTAAATAATTGCGGAATATAAATAGTAAGACAAATATGTAAATATCGCAAAATGCTAAATATAAAATGCAGTTGACAGTTATAGCGAATATACTGTATTGGATAATGTTTGGAGTAAATTAAATCAAATTTGTAATAATTTGAAATAAGTGATATGAACATTGTTGCTAACAACTAACTCTCTTTATCAAAACTATTCCAAACGAAGTAAGAATACTTAGAAGATAAAAAAAACTTTTTATATACCACGTTTTTAAATTTTCTGTTGAATCATATTATAAATTTGACAATTCTATGTATTAATAAATATAGAATACTGAAATGTCATTTTGACATTTCATATTGATTTCCATAGTAACGCACGTATATATTAATAATTTATGGTTCAAATAGACTATATGACGATCGGGCACATATATGCTAAGAGCGATTTAGTGTCTATGATCAAATCTATGCCATTCTGACATTTATACATACATATTGTATGACAGCTATGACTTCATATTTACACTCTGTGACACCCTGTGACACAGGACGCCAACAAAAGAAACTGGTTTTTCGACATATATATGACCGATCGTCATAGAGTGTATTTGAAGCATTAGTTGCTAGGACCCACTTAGCAACCAATAATAGTGAGTAGTAAATATTACTTTTAACGAATTTTTTTCCGAAATATACAAAACAGAATTAACTGAAAATGAATTCAATTCTGCTTAAAGACGGCCAAAAGTATTAAAAAAACGCATTCCCGTCGTGTTCTGATATATTCTAAAAGTTTCAAATGTCTAGCTAGTCGGGAAGTTAGTTAAAAATCTTGGACAAACAAGATAAATCAAGAATACGAGCTAATAAAAACATGGTAACATGGTGAAATAGGGTACTTAGTTTCCAAATCGATAAAATACCGTTTTTTAAATCAGTTTCAATTATAAATATTGATTTTACGAGAACAAAGGTTGAGAAATAACTTATTTTTCTGAAACTTATAAGTTGTACCAACCTACAATTAAAAATGAACGTATGCACGAAATTTGGTAATCGCTTCAATATCGTGTGTTAACATTTTTAATTTAACGGTCAAAAGACCAATATATTGATTAAATTTAAACGAATATTATGATATAAAATTCTTGCTTTCTGTTTTCTGAACTCTTTGTGGCGGGAAAAAAGACTAGATTTAACATAATACACCAGCGCATCTATTTTACACACAAGACGGCTATCGGCCGCTATCAGCAGCTATCAAGGGTAGTTTTTCATATTATTTTATCTAAGTAATAATTTAGTTGTAATTGTTACAATAAGTGCTATGTTCTAACAGCACCTCTCTTGGGTGTGCTAAATTTTAGAGCGAGATAGACAGTTTTGACTATTTAGACGGCTAACTTATTGTAACAATTATAATAATTCAATACAAACATATGATAAGCTACCCTCGTTAACCACCGATAGTGGCCGTTAGTAGTATTGTGTATTAAATAGATGCAACCCTTTAAAAAATGTTAGATAAATCTTGCAAGAACAACGTTATTTACCATACGACTGGGTCAAAACCAAAGGGGTTTCTCTCTGACAGTTCCAAGAGGTTTTTAGATACATAATACATTTTATTTTAATTTATTAAAATAGTTTAGGTACTTAGTTACCTTGATCAATGCTTAAATTGAAAATAAAAAATATTTGATCCAATTTGAACATTATTCAAAAAGTGACTGTTTTGCATTTTAAAAATATTTATAATACTATATTATTACTATATATATAATACTATATTATTATCATGTAGGTATTTAACATATAAAGAGAAAATGGGGCACCACAATGAAATACATTTCTTTCTGATAAAATTTATGAACATTTTAGCTTTAAACTCTCCAATTTTTTTAATTTTTTCACCAATTTAGACCATTTTCCTCTTTAAATAAATACTTAACACCATATCCTTCCATTTGTTTTTAATGGCTAACAAATTGTGAAGTCCGTATTTGTAAATCACATTTCCTATGACAATTCTTTGAGGGAAAACCAAGCCGCAAAACGTCGCAAGATCTCGTAAAATTGCGGCCGACCGCAGCAGTTTCACACAAAACTGTAAAGTGTGGTTATATAGCCAGGCCTCAGAAGCTTAGTATCCACCAGTAGTCATATGAATAATGTAAGCAATTGTACATAATTAACTCTAATACGTTTAGAATTTATTTGAATATATTATCTCCGATATATTTAAGTATGTGCTTATATATTATGTTGGAATATTTTAATACCAATTTTAAGTTAAGTAGGCACTTACATGACGTATTGTTTTATAAGTATATTGTTTAATTCGATATTCACTTTCACAATGATACCACAAAAACGTCGTAATAGAAACCTTGACCAAAAATTTCTCGCGAACTTCGAGCATGTAGAGATGTTACGTGGGTTGTTTCGTTATGTGTTTAATATCATAATAATTTAGAACTGCCTCCGTAGGAAAATTACAGCGTTTCAGAACCAGCTATCTGACATGCATTTTGAATTTAGATCCAGGTCATGGGTGAATGTGATGTTTTCCCCTTCTTCCAACTTTACTACCACCTTTTTAAACAGAATTTGATAAAATTAACACGAACAAAAATGAGATAATTATACCGAATTAGGCTTATCGTGTCTGGAAACTTGTAAGTATGCAGTTCGCCGGATCATATTTTTATAGAACTGGCATAAAATTCATGTCGAAATAAAACACTGTTTTTGTCGGTTTAAACTTTACAGAAAGCCAGCAGCAGACAAATTTTTGAAAATAGCCGATATACTAGATTATTTGTTTGATTAGGTTAGGTGAGGTTTTCATTCTTAAATTCATCAATTTTACCAAAATCATCTATGAAAATAGAATTAATGTTCATATTGTGTCTAATAAAATTGGAATACGGTCATCTCTTTTCGATAGAAAGCTCACAGCGAACTGTGCCACGGTGAAATGTGTTACGTACTATTTATATGTATCCTAGGCTTATATCATTAAAACAAAATATATAATGTATATATGCTCAAATAAGTCACAGTTTAGTAGCACATTAAATAAATCATACTGACATAAATATCAACCTATTTTTACATAAAGATATTGTAACAAGGCAATAAAATAATATGACGGCGTTATAACATAACTCTAAAACTACTGAACCAATATTGATGAAACTTCCACAGCTTATAATGTATATACTTACTACTAAATATTTGGTATATACTTACCTACTATGTATTACTAAATTTAGTAGACTTTCATCTTGATTTCTTTTATTGTCGTAACTGTCAATTCATGGTTGAAATGCATTGTATTATTAATTTAATTTTAAAACGCAAGTTTTCTATAGTACTTTTTCCAAATCTAGACCGGTTTCGTCCGCTTCAGAGGGACATTTTCAACTTGCAGGAACAAGGGAGTTGAAAATGTGTTTTTTTTTGTTGCCAGAAATGGGAATCGAAACCGAGACCCACGACATTATAGACAATATGGGAAACACAGAATTAATGGGAACTAAAATACCTAACAAGTTTGGAGTAATAGGTAACCGATCTCGAATGAATAAGAATATGGGATAAACTTAAACACGTGTCAAGAATACATCATTCTAAGCTTGTCCATCATTCTGACAACTGTTCTCGGTTTATGCACAAACGCTCATTCAATATTGGTGTATTTCAAGGTTGCAACATACACGATTGCACGTCTATAATATATATTTCATTTTCGTAGGAAACAACACAATCAAAACCGTCCTTCAATATGTATTGGGGTATAGCCTATCTGAATTATATTTAGTAATCTGTTCTGTGGTTATTACCTATTACCTAATACCATCCCAATTGACATTGCCAATCCTAGGTTAGTTTTGCACCTGGAGAAAACAAACAATTTATGCTCCCGATTTCTTAGTTATCTTGTTATCTTTTAATACGAAAATAAGGGGCCAAGCCACACGAGGCTGCAAATTCACGCAAATTGCGGTATCACAGCTCCGATTTTGCCCGATTTTAATTGGACCCCATTGAAAATAATGGCTTAGTTTAAGACGGGAGAGGGATGATTTGTGATAAAAATGATAGAAGCGTTGTATACAGTGTGACGTCACAATACCAATATAATATTGTAAACTCATTTTTCTGATAATAAAATATTAATTAGTGAAATCGACTAATTTCGTAGGACACTCACATATTCAATGCCCTGCTTCAAAATGTAGTGTATTAGGATACAACCGATCTGAATTCTATTTATTAATCTGTTCTGTGGTGAACAGATTATCCGCTCGGTTATCGTGGGCGTAAATTTGCATATTACATTATATTATATAATAAATTATTTATATTATGTCATTATATTATTTCAATTATTAAGATACGATTTATACCGTAGCAAAAAACTCGATAACTATATGTTACACCCCCGTATGGTCCCCATTTGGGGACGTCTTTGTGTATCCGGAGAGGCCCGAATCGGTATCGAATCCAACAAATAGTAACGGCTGATTGCGAAAATAATTAAATAATGTTTAATATCTGTCTAATAAATATCTGACCGGCAACATTGTCAAAAAAAATACGAATGGCAACGCCGCATTTTTGCACGGCTCGCAAGTGTGACCGTTTGTTTTGGCGGCAGAAGCTTCTTTGACAGCACGCAGAAAACACTGTTCGCTCGCGCTACGCATATTTCGTCATCCGAAAAATGAATTATATAAAATGTAGTAATCTAGTATATATTAACACCAAATAAACTCGTCGTTTCCGAAACAATTCCGGTGTGTTATTGTTCACCTCCACATTCTGAACCCAGACGGAAAAAAAATCAGACAACAAAATAAAAGTGACAGTTTGCTATTCACTTACCAAAATGGAGGGAAGTAATACATAGTAAAATTGCAAAAGAAAACCATACATATTCCAGCGCTCGGAATGGACAGGAACGCACCGGAGCGCCGTTGTGGTTCGTGGAATTCCAAAATATACCGTTCCGGCTCGTGGATTCATTTAAAATTGCGTTGCGGTTCGTTAGATTGAGATAATTATATATGAATGTATCTTTTAAAGTTTTTCTCAAAATTAAAAATTAACGAAGTTATGTTATGCCGGGCGTGCAAGGGTTAAAAATAAAAATTATGACATCCCTAAATTTCTTTCAACCTTCTTATTTTGTGTCGATATGTCCATGCCTAAATGCATTGTCTAAATAACAAGAAACAACCAGCTGCAAGCGAGCGTAAATTACTTTATTACCCAAAAAAATGTGCCTTGCTGACACTATTTGAAAACTCTTAAAAAATAAAGTATACATTGTTTAATAATTTCTAAAGGATGAAACATTTCAAATCTCAATACAATCTTGCCTTTGACTTACGCATTGTTAATTTACTTACCTACTAATTTATTATATTATTTTATTCGGAGTGACAAAAATTATTACTTCGCCATTTATTTTCGGGTGAATGAATTGTGTTTTCGATGGTTAAATTAGTACAAAAAAGTTTGATAATTTGACTCGTGCAATCCGCTATAATATTCCTATTAGTTGCCTTTTAAAATATTTTGTATTATTTAAGATATAAATACGTTTCTAAACAAAATTGTTTATATTATTAGTTTGGTGTTTTTTTGCTACATTCTAGTAAGTTTTGTGTTTTAATTTTAACTGTGTGTTTAACTTGATTTTTTAATAAAAAATTGTTCTAAAAGTTGGTCAAAAATGTCATCAGGCGTAACGTGTTGACCGAAACTATTGAAAAATATTTTGTCGCAGGTAACGTAACGCTGGCCACATACCTACACAATTTGATCATTTAAAAAATGATATTGAGTGGTTATTTATAAAAATAATGAAGGTATAATAAAGTAGTAGGTAATTCGTGTAAATCTGCTAAAACCACATTACATTACATTAGGAATTCACTCCAATAACCATTTAAGTGGCAACAGATGGTATTCATCTCAACAATTAACTTTTGTTAAAAAAAGCTTATGACGTGTCGTAAACCCCTCTTTTTACGATGTTTACATTTGTTTTGTAATTTACATTATTGTTGAATTGCGACTATAGTACAATAAATCTTGTGATATAACTACTACATTCATTCATTTATTTGCCATAGGTTATGATGAGCATACTTTTTTGTAAGTGAATTTTGTTGCTTCTGGTAAGTTTTGTGTTTTAATTTTAACTTTGTGTTGAACATATTTTTTAATAACAATTTTTTCTCTTAAAAGTTAGTTAAAATTCTCAGCAGGCGATACGAATACCTTTATATCGTCGGTGTATTGTAAAAATGGCGAATTAACCAAAATACTATTACAGGAGGAGAATTTTTAACCTTTGACATTTATTTATTAATTACCTGTGGATGAATACTTTCCTTATAATAGGCTTTATAATATAATATTTTAAAAAGTCTATTATGTTAAATTCGCTTTTTCTTCGTAACACTAAGTGGATAATCACCCTTACAATTATCGTTTTTAATAAGTACTTTCCTGTGGGATACAAATTCGCCTTTTTTACATAATTATATTATTACATATATTATTGTCGCTGGTATCCAAACTGATTTAAGATAATTCTGGCCACACGCACAATTTGATAATTTTGTGGATATTTATAAAAATAATGAAGGCTTAATTACGTAGTAGGTACTTCGTGTAAATCTGCTAAAACATTAGGAATTCTTTCCGGTGGACAATACAGTGGCAACATCTGTTCTGTGATTCAATAATTATTATCATCTCAACAACTTGACTTGTGTTAAAAAAATATTTATGATAAGTCGTAAACCCCAATTTTCACAATGAATAATGAATGATTTTTTCTACAAAAATGTGTTTGGGCCATTGATGGTTTGGGCAGAAAATATTGAATAGCCTTCTGCAGAGTTTATTTATTTGGGACGTTCCTATTGTATTACAATTATTATTACATGCATTGTAGCTTGTGACTTTAAAAATAATAGAAATAATACATAGGTAGTGTGGAGAGAACTTTTATTTAATTTTTGTTTGTAAATTTGTTTAAAAAAAATATAGGAATATCCTTTAATAAAAATGTACGACTATCATAATATCTGTATTGTATGTAGGTACCTATTATCATTTCCATGGCAATAATAATGTGAGTAGGGAAGGACAAACAACATAGATTGAATCGTTTAGAATAAGTAGGTACTAACAAATTAGGTACCTACTAGTCCAGTGCGGACATCTAATTATCTTAGGTGGTGTTAGTCATAGATTATTAAATAAATACGGTGGTAGATGTATATTACAATAATTGTAACCAAAGCATCACCATTGTAACATAACATGCATACAATACAATATTAGTCCTTATAATGTTGAATATAGTAGGTACTAATTAATGACAATTTTATATTATTCTATAAGAATCGCGCTTAGCAACCTGAGTTTCACCTTCCGTCATGTTTTATCTTATATAAATGAAAATGACACACCATTGGTAATTTAATTACAAATAATGCTATGTTTACGTTGTTTGGATGACTTGAAACTTTTATTAGATGTAGGTACGGCCTTATGCCCCTTATAGTGGAGAAGGTTCAAAATAAATCTTTGAGAATCCTTTAAAGCTGTGTGGATAGTGGATACTATCCATGGTTTTATCCGATTGATTTCTCAAGACGTATGCTTACATACTGCATTCTGAAAGTTAAAAAGAGAGCTAGGTATTTAGGCTACGTACTTTTTCCAACTTATATCTACCCAGTACAAATGAGAACTCTGCCATTATTGGTACTTAGTATTGATTTTATTATAAGTATATTATTTTATAACTTTCTTGATAATCTAAGTTGTTTGTTCTGCCAAGGTGCAATAATTGCTAATGATAATTGGGCAGGAAATAACTATGTTCAACCAAATCGCTTCGGATAATCGTATATTCCACCTGCGTGAGAACGAGTTTATGTGAACGCTATTTTATAAATTCTTGGTATAGGTAGGCACTTACTGTTTTTTCTAATACTATTTCTTTATTTTTTAAACACTATTTTAATACTATTTCTTGATGTTTGATATTCTGTGCTCGTATTTAAATGGAATTTGTAAAATTTTCTATAAGTACGTAAATATTTTTTTAATTTGAATCTATAAGGTACTTATGTGGATATGTTGTTTGTTATGACTAATTAATTACAAACTTATCTATCCCAAATGAGACAGTAAGTTATAATCAGTGACGAGTGGTGGTAGAGGTATCATGCACTGGTTATAGTGGTAGATAAAGTAAAAATAAAGAATAATACAATTTTTGACGGTATACTTTGTTAAAACAAGATTATTTCGCCTGCGGCGCTGACAATCCTTACCAACCTGCCCAATATAGATCCACGTAAGAAGTTTAAAGTTTATTGTTGCATTTTTATATCAAAAGTACGTACGTACGTAAAGAAAGGATTAGCATAAGTACTTAGTTTCGGAAAATTATACAACGTTCCTGTTCGTGAAATTTTCCATTTCGAGCACTGACATATTCAAGTTATATTGTGTGTAGCAAGTATAAATTATATTTCACAATATAAATGCACTGTCACATTAAATATTATTAATACGTTGGTTAGAACTTGGAACGCGTATCGTTTGCAATAATGCAGTTTTGCGTCAGCGGAACTACCTGAAGGCTGTTGGGAAACTGAGCTGCAGGTCGATAGCCTTAGTTAAGAATATAACCTGTCTACCAGTTAAGACGAAAAGAGTGACACTTCACAGTGAAGAAAAATACCGGAACTATACTATCAATGACACCCAAAGTGTATATTATTATGATTAAGATTTTTTCTTTTGATTCTAATAATTATAAAGTTCCACGAACTAAGTAAATCACAAGGATATAATATTTAAAGTGAAGTACATATTGCAACCAAATTAATTTAATATGTAATTGTATCAATAACAGGCGGATATAACAATAAATAACGTTGAGACACTCATACCATTCAAAAATAATAATTCAACATTTATTTATAATGTAGGACAAAACTGTAAACTTATTTTTTATCGAATACAGTAAGAATGAAATATTTAAGTATGTAATGCATAAAATAATTAAATTTATGTACAATATTCGTTAAACTCTGCATATGGAACAGAATTTCCCAAACTGTGACAAAGTGATTCTTTTCATAGTTATTAAAATCATAATGAGTATTTTGAGATACATGTTTGTATTTTATCAGTGAAGGTAGGCTGTTAAGATTCGACGTAAATAGTGTACAGCAAACGTTGTAAGTCATAGTTATTTGTTTTACTGAGCTATGATGGTGATGGTTAGTTTTTTAAATTCAATTAAACTCATATTTCACATTTCTATCATATTTCAGTTGGTTACGTGTAAATCGTACGTAAAATACTGTGGCACAGTTCGCCGTGAGCTTTCTTATCGGAAAGAGATGACCGTACACTATACATCTCCAATTTTATTAAATTCAAAATGTACATTAATTCAATTTTCATAGCTGATTTTGGCAAAATTGATAAATTCAAGAATGAAAACCTAACCTAACCTAACAAATTAATATTCCAGTATATCGGCTATTTTCATAATTGTCTGCTGCTGGCTTCTTGTAAAGAATGTAAAGTATAAACCGACAAGAACCATGTTTTATTTATACATGAATTTTATGTCCGTACTATACGAGCCAAAGAGGTTGGACGGTCTTTAATATACGGCCATACATTTCCGATACAATATTTTACGGTAAAGTGTGATACGGCGAACTGCATACGTGCAAGTTTACGGACACGAGTGCAGATAGACTGTGGGGATCCTACAAAATAGTGTGTTCTAATGGATTTAAGTTTTGTACTATTCCATTTGAGTCGTTTTTTGCGACCGGGGTTTCGCCAACGGACCATACGCAGTCACAGACCTAGGTTAAGGTTTCGATTGCTAATGAGTTGTTTTATTTTGAGAACTGCACTTTTTGCGATCTCAATTCTTATTTTTATTTCGTTAGACTGGTCCCATTTCTCATTGGTCCTTGAAAAGGAAAAGTGAAAAGGAAAAGAAAAAGTGGGCACTATTACTAAGGATTGCTCATGTACCAAAATACTAATTAATTATTCTAAATAAAAAAAAACGGTTTGATATAAAATGTTGTTTCTAGAATGAAAAAAACACAGAGCGTCATTATGATATTATATACCTACTACAAATTCAACAAATTATTCAGGCATAATAATTATCTCCTAAAGATCTTTAGAGTATAATTTATATTATATTATGTAAAATAAGCAGATATAGTATATTTTTAGGCAAGCAATAATAACAGTGTGACGTCATTTTAATTGAATTGTTTTGAAACTAAAATGTCTCCTTTGCCAAAACCAGTTATTATTGGTCACCGTTCCAAAGTAAAAGTGAGGTTTAATTTATTATTTATTTATGTTTACCAGCAAGCAATCGCCATAATAGCACCACCGGTACATGTTATATTGTGAGTTAATGCATTCAATTTCTGTTTACATCTGTACAGCCTTGACACTAGACGCATATGGGCATCGGGGACTTATGGAGGCATTGCCCTTATGAAAATTGAAAGGATTATATTTGACTACTGTGACAAATTAATTGGGTAATTGGTATTAAAGGTTCTAGGTGGAAATTTGAGTTTTACAACAGACAGTTACTGTCACCAGACTGTCAACAGACTCAATTCATTATTTTTACTTAATATAAAGAACATGACACATTATAAATCCAAAACTTTCATAATATGACAGAAAAAGTATTAATAATATCCAAATACAAATACAGGATTATATGAGTAAATAATAAAAATAAAACTACATGGAAGCATACCGTGTGAACTAAGTGGGCTCTATCTTAAAAACCGATGCGCTTTGATTGAATACAGTTATTGCCCTTCCAATTATTGGTCTTACTATTAGCGGGCTAGCTCTGCACCATGGGAGAACAAATAACGGATGCACCCCATTGTAAACAGACTGTCAACATAATGTCAACAAACTTTCAACAGACTGTCAACAAGTTGTCAACAGAATGTCAACGAACTTTCAACAGATCGTCAATAGACTGTCAATAGATGAAAAATATGAAAATCTTTAAAAAAAAAATATGGGTATGTACGTTTCATAATCAATTAACATGCAAAAAAATCATTGCTGGCTTCATAGTCCAATGCGTAAGATACTGGCTTCTCATACCAAGTATTCCGGTTTCAACTCCCAATAAGGTCACAATTACATCTTATGTGATTCTCTGAAGTCTATGGTTTTCTACAATTTTTTCATTACTATATTATTACCTATTTAAAACTACCCTCTTAATATCCTGCAGTATCAATTAAAAAAATATAGATAACACAACTATTGCTGAATTAAATCTGTTACACTTATTAATGTAGATTTTTTTATATAGGTATTATTTTTTTAACGTGATTTCCAAACTAGTTAGCGGATTAGGTATTCACGTATTTAAAACCGTCAATTACGTAATGTAAATATTAATGGCTGTAAAAATAATAGAGAAAAATTAAACACGAGTTGTAAAACACGATATTATTATATTATAATTTACCAAATTTAAATAACTACATATTAATTCTATTTGCTATTATAAGTAGCCAACATGATTTTTTTCATTGACTTGTGAATCCGATGTGGGGAGTCTTGATCGCTTCCAGAAAAATAGGTTTTAATAACTTTTATCTTTATAAGATATACAATTTTAGTCATTCACTCGATATAATATCGTCACTGTTCTGGCAGAAGACACTAATTCGAAAAAATTACATATTGAGTTAGTACCAAAATGTTCCTTATTTCAAACTTTACCGTCTGGAAACCTTCTTAATAAATAAACAGTCTTTATTTTAAAGTTATCCTTTTTACGATTACTTAATAAACTCACATGATAGACCATTATTTCAAACATTTTAACAACTTCAAAGTCAAATTACTCAAAACTAGTATTCTCCAGTTAGTGTGTTCTGCCAGAACAGAGACGATATTAGGTCCATACTTTGGATTCAAAGACACGTTTAAAACAATACATGAATTTGCCACACATAAGCGGACATTTTAGCACTATTTCATCGTAGAATCAATTTTATTTTATCAATAATATCATATCAAATTATTTTAAAGAAGAGTGCCACAAAAAAATACAATACTTTATTGATGATCTTTCCTTTCTCTCTAATTTCAAATAGTGTCCAAACTGTGAAATGTATTTTTACCATCAAAAAACGCTGTGTATTTCTTAATTGTAATTTTCTAAATAATTGTAGGTTTTTTTAAAATGTGTTACAAATAATCCATAGATTCCATTGAAAGTATAATATAGATGTCACAGTTTATTCACAAACTTAAAATATACAAATAAATATATTTGCATTTACATTGTAGTATTAATTTGTATATTGTAGCATTTACCGAAGACTGAACTTGTCTTGCCACAGAAACTTATTATTTCTCATGAATTTCATAAAATATGAGTAATGCCTCAAATACATTATTATCACGTTATGTGCTATCATGTGCTGTCACAGTAAGCTGCCACTACGAAAAAAATGGTAATGTCGTTTTTCTTGGTATTGAAAATGTTATCAGACTGATGCTCCCATCCCATAGCACATTTAGAATCTTTAAACAAGCATTGTCAGTTAGAAAAATCTGCCAGAACGACAATGAGGTCACATCGCACTAGTCAGTGAACGTTTTTTCTATTTTCTGCAGGCTTACACATTTTTGATCACATCAAAATTGAGTGTTCTTTGTTTTTAGTTGTTTTCTCTTTGGGTTTTTCATTAAATTATTATCTACGTTTGGTGTTATGCTGGTTAGGTTATGCGCAAGTAATTTTAACGTATGCTGTTAAAATTAATTGAAATGACCATGAATAATGAATAATGAATAATAATAATTCAAAGTTCTAATTAAGTAGAGTTGGTACTTTCCATAATTGAATTTATAGAGATAGTGCCCAATCGAAATATTCTGTGGAATGACGAAACCATAGACTAAATTTGTCGCCGTGCACGTGACAGCACATGACGGGATCATAATGTAATCGTAGCATTAAGGTCCAAGTAAGTTATGCTACATTTCTTATATAACTGTAATAGTTGTGAACGATGAATAATAATATTATAATTATAAAAGTAGGTATACGATAATATTGTAGTATGAAATGATATCGTAATGGCTAATTATACTCACTGCATTATCAGTTTGCACAATATTGATTTCGTTATGCAGATTTTTGAATGCAATTGATTTTTAAAGTAATCGAAGAATTAGTATTGGCCAATACGTCATGCCTGGTTGATTAATTTTATATATCGTATTTAACTTTTTTTCTACTCATATGTTATAATATCAGGTACGAAGAGATTGATGTAATAAATTCGTTTTATTATAGTTTTAAAAAAAACTAAACGTGAAAGGATCCATAATCATTCGGTGACGTAAATGTAGGTAATGCACCGTATTTTATGATTTCGCAAATCGTAATTTTTGTCTACTAAAACTAATCTAACTGCAGTCTTAATAAACCATTTTTTTTACTCAACGAATAATTCACAAGATTCGAGAATATAACACTCTATATATCGAATATACATAACTTGTAAACACCTATATTATATAGGTATATATAGAATTCAATAAATAATATAATGTCACTTACATTCTCAAATCTTGTGATTTATTTGTTGAATGAAAGAAATGCTTTATTGAAAATTATAAGCAAGTTCAAGTAGACGTTATAATTAAATATTTGGTGAGAGCCTGGCGTCGGTTAGTAATTTAACCAATTAATATTCCTTGAATTAAAACACAGATACCGATACCATTTCATGTAGGACCGACTAGTTTAAATGTATCGTAATTAAGTAGGAGGCCTGTAGCTTAATTGAAAGCATATTGACGCAAAACCAATGGATACATGGGTTCAAATCCAGTCGGCCGTCGTATTTTTTTCAAATGTGACTTATTCTAGTAGTTATAAAAATATCTGAGGTGTTTTCAAGTTATGTATCCATGTTAACTGCATTTTCTTATACATACAAAGTCATTTTTTGACTGGTCATGGTGAATTTACTGCAAAGCTTTTTGAGCTGGGATTTGTCAACCGACTAACATGTTCATGTGGCGAAAAACAACAAGATGCAAGCCACATCATTTAGGAATGTCTAAGAATGTGCTCCGAGAGTGTTGATACAACCAGCTATCTCTTCACATAGTTTTTGAATGTCCGCATTGTTTGGCTTTGTTTTTGTATTATATTTAATATTAAATTCATTTCATCTTATGTTAGTTCTCCGTGCCTTTCTCTCCATTGGCAGTTTTTATTAACTTATTATTAACTCAGTAAACTAGGGTAAAGCTCACTTGAGAACGTGGTGACCTCAGTCTTCGGCATCTGCTTCTGAAATATTATTAGGCGTAAAAAATGGCTATTACAAGATAAAAAGAACTTTTTACATACAACGTTTTTAAATTTTCTGTTGAATCATACAAACTTAACTTGACTAGCTTAAACGATTAAAAAAAATGTACTGATAGAAATAATACTGAAATGTATATTGATTTTCATAGTAACATACGTATATATTATTAATTTAGTTGCTATGACCCCAGATTCCTAGCAACCAATAATAGTGGATTGGATTACGGATTTCTTCCGAAATAACTTTTCATACAAAACAGAATTAACTGAAAATGAATTCAATTCTACTTAAAGATGGCTAAAAGTATTAAAAAATGCATTGGCATCGTGTTCTGATATATTCTAAAAGTTTCAAATGTCTAGCTAGTCAGGAAGATGGTTAAAAATCGATTGCAAGATTTGTACCGGATAAACAACCACCGGACAAAATTAGAATACGACCTAATAAAAACGTTGTAATAATAAAATAGTCCCTTCAAATTGCAATAGGCTTTGTATCTAAGTGAATATAATATGTCACATATCATAATTACGATTATCCCCCTTTATTTATTCAATAATTTAATTTGGTGCGTACTGTAGACATTTCATAAACTATTTTTTTACTCAAAAATAATTCACAAGAAAAGAAATCAAAACGATTTTTTCTAATAGTTATATATTTCTCTGAAGTGTTTTTAAATAATTAAGTTCAATAAAAAATATTGCATTCTCAAATATTGTGAATCGTTCGTTCGATAAAAATATAGTTTATTTAATTATTAGGAAGCGCAAATACATTATAACTAAAATTTGGAGAGATCCTGATACTGGTTAGTAGGTAATATTAAGTAAGGTAATTTTATACTTAGATTTAAAATATACAAGCCGACTACGCTTCAAAAATTTAAAAACTACTAGCTAATTTTATCGCAATTAGATAGGATGCATATAGCTTAGTCGGTAGAGCACTTCGGTATGAATCCATTGAACCTTAGTTCGAGTCCAACTGATTTTTTCTAGTAGTTATATATGCCTCTGAGGTCTTTTCAAAGTATGTATGTTTAATATGGATATTTCGTTTGACATGGTTTTTTTTACAAACCCGAGGTTGATCCCACGGTTTCAGAGATAAGCTTTTCAGTAGGCACACGTTATAAAACATGACAAAAATGATCATTAACACCAAAACACCCTCTAACGTCTCGTCAGCTGAATGCAGAACTCACAATTGAAATATTTTAGAAGGGAGTTTTTTGATACAACCTATATAAATCATTTATTATTTGTATAGATAAATTTATACATAATATTTTAGTAAAACTATTGATGAAAATAATGATTCATAAATGTGCCTATATAAGTTATAAATAGCTTTAGATAGGATGTTTCAATGAAAACTCAGTAAAATATTTAAAATTTGAGTTAGAATAGTTTTGCATTCAGCTGGCGATCTGTATATTCTGATTTGCCTAATCGTGGGTAATAAATTTAGTCAGGGGTGAACTGGGCTACAAGTTAACCGTCCAGAGATGAACTGGAACATGAAGCAACTAAACCAATCGAATAATCTCTTTACCAACCAGCGGGCAAGTAGCGCACGAAATCTCAGACATGCAGGTACGTAATTGAACTACACACAGATAGATGTTTTGATGAAATTTTACCGTCAATAGCGAAAGTAGTAGAGTATCCTCCACCTAACCTTGCCATTTGGATTAGATTTTTTTGTATTAAAACGTGAGTAAACCAATCAAGTGCTTGGAATTTACTAATCCAATTATTATAATTCTAATACACAAAAACCGATAGTCAATAATAACGCAATTTGATAAGCATTTCATGTATGACCTACTAGTTTAATTTATCGTAATTAGATAGTAGACTCGTAGCATAATTGATTAATGCACAGATTGGCGCGCCACTAATGGTTACACGGGTTCAAATCCCGTCGAGGTTCGTATTTTTTTCAAATATGATTTTTTCTAGTGGGTGTTTTCAAGTTATGTATGTTCAGTATCCAATTTAATTAAAAAATATTCCAAAAGTTCTGTGACATCAATATTACGATAAAATTTTTCGTTTGGTTGGTATTAGACAATGATTTATTATCGATTAAATGCCATATGTAGTTGAAGATTGTTACAATCTCTCATTGTATGAATAATTACTAAATCTCACGAGTCATATCACAGAGGTGTAAATCGATGTCTGTGTGTAAATCGGTCAGAACGAGTCACGTCTCGCGGAGATTCAAAAGAACTAAACATCACGGTTTTTTTTATCGCATTTATTATTATTTAGCTAGCGGAACCCGTGCTAACTGCAGGCCAGTGTACCAACTTTCACTTCCACGAGTTCCATTGGATCGCAATTCGAGATGAAGAATGCCGATCGCGGAGATTGCAAGAGAATTTTACAATTTAAAATGTATTCATAAAAGTTTTATAACTAATATTATATTATTTGTATGCGTACTTTGGCTATAACATGCGGTTGATACGCCGACGTTACTGAGCAATTCGACTTGAAAATAAACCGTCGGAAAATAAACGTATTTTGAAACGTGCGAATGTATCTTTCTTTACTAAAGAATTTTAGTTATATAGAATGAGACAAATTGTACACTTTTCCTATTATGACATTTGAACACATTTATCAAATGAATAAATCATGAACTATATTTTTTAATTCAACGAACAATTAATTATTTACAAGTTTGAGAATGTAACAATATTTTATTGAACTTACATAATTTGTAAACACACTAAGAAATTATATTTTATGATAAAAAAATACGACGCCCAGTGGGACTGGAATCCACGTCAACTGGATTCACGCCAATATGTTTTACCAATTGACTCATATGACTTCTATCTAATTACGGCGAAATTAACTAAGAGTCTTTATATCTTGAAGTGCTTCATAAGTTGCGTTAATTTTTAGCAGCCAGATTGTGTATTTAATACCTTGGACGCTGAAGACGCACATGCGCGTAATGACCAGGCGGCCGATCGATGTAATTAACGTGAATTTTAAAGGTGCTAATTAAAAAATCATTATATAGTCAGCAGCGAATGAGTTAAGTATCAAAGTATCAATTACCGTAATAATCACTAACCGGTGTCAGGATCTCTCCAAATTTTAGTTAAAACGCACTTGAACGTATATAACTTGAAAACACCTCGGATATATACCCAGTAGAAAAAATTATATTTGAAAAAAATACGAAACACGACGGTATTTGAACCCGTATAACCATATAGTCAATAATAACGCAATTTGATAAGCATTTCATGTACAACCTACTACTTTAAATTGTCGTAATTATATAGGAGGCTCGTAGCATAATTAGTTAATGCATAGATTGGCGAGACACCAATGGTTATATGGGTTCAATTCGGGGAGTTATGTATCGTCACTGTTCTGGAAGAAAACACTAATTCGAAAAAATGTCATATTGAGTTAGTACCAAAATGTTCCTTATTTCAAACTATACCGTCTGGAAACCTTCTTAATTAATAAATAAACAGTCTTTATTTTAAAGTCATCTTTTTTACGATTACTTAATAAACTCACATGATTGACCATTAATTTTCAAACATTTTAACAACTTCAAAGTCAAATTACTCAAAACTAGTATTCTCCAGTTAGTGTGTTCTGCCAGAACAGAGACGGTATGTTCAATATAAGAAATTATTATTACATTCTCAAAATCTTGTGAATAATTAGTCATTGAATAAAAGAAATGGTTTATTAAAAGAAGAAGACTTAGTTCGTTGTTGCAGCAGTTGGTGAAGCATAGATTTTCTACTGGCTGGAGGAGCATTGGAGTCGGCAGCAAAAGTGGCCACTACTCTCTGTTTTATTATATTTTAATGAGATAACAACCACAAAAATAAAAACATACTTAAAAATTGCGCATCCATTTATAACAATTCGATTTTTCGCAACGTAAATAATTGTTAAAAATATATATCTTTGAAAATCCTCTAAAATGTACATATAAAATTCCTAAAAGGTGGTATTCGAATATATATCTTTCACTTTCTGGGTGAGTAATTTTATTTAGCTAATTAACTACCATCCCAATTAAATATTCTTGATTGATTGATTGATATTAGAATATATGTATTTATACTATATTACACTCGTTTGGTTGAGCAAGCAGTGTTGCATGTAATTTTCTCTTTTTTCCCTATTTATAACACTACCATGGTTAAGTAACTACAGTTTTAATACTATCGACCGTAAGTATTTGATGGAATTCGAATTTAAATTCTAAGGGATTTCAGTTTTGTACTATTCCATTTGAGTCATTTTTACAACGTTTTTATTAGGTCGTATTCTTATTTGTCCGGTACAAATCTTGCAATCGATTTTTAACTAACTTCTCGTCTAGCTAGACATTTTAAACTTTTAGAATATATCAGAATACGATGCCAATGTACGTTTTTAATACTTTTAGCCATTTTTAAGTAGAATTAAATTCATTTTCAGTTAATTCTGTTTTGTATGAAAAGCTATTTCGGAAGAAATCCGTAATCCAATACACTATTATTGGTTGCTAAGGTCCTAAAAACTAAATTATTAATATATTCGTGCGTTACTATAGAAATCAATATGAGTGTCAAAATGACATTTCAGTATTATTTCTATCAAATACATTTTTTTTGATCGTTTAAGCTAGTCAAATCAAGTATATATGATTCAACAGAAAATTTAAAAACGTTGTATATAAAAAAATATTTTTATCTTGTAATAATTATTTAAAAATAATATTATAAAAAATAAAAAAGTAGGTATCATAATATAAGAATATGATTGAATAATAATTGTTGAACTAATAATTTTTAAAGACGGATATTATAGACATATAATATCTCATTAGTTAACTCCATCAATTTCCATTGCTCCCAGAATTGACGATTTGACACCTCTTGAGTGTAGTATTTTATTGTTTATAATAAAATTTTCCGACCATGTCCGATAGGATCATATGGGCCTCCACAGAGTAGAGGTTTTGTATTAACAGAGTTTTGTTTTTTACGAGAAATGGAGTCAACCACTTGCTCAACATACTAGGTCCAAACCCTGACTCACACACAGATTGAAATACAATATGTGTACTTGCCAGATCCAGGATTCGAACCTGAGACCCACGGCGTGATAGTCCATTGCTTAAGCCGCGCGGCCACCGTGTGGTTATAATAATAAAATTACTAATGCTATATTAGGTTTGAAGATTTATTATACGCTTATTGAGTGCATTATTATTGATACGGTATGGGATTTTTTACACTATTTTTTATTTATATATATTTTTTAACACTACTTCAACTATTTATAATTATATATTTTTTTTATTGGATCCTTGACAAGGTAGGTGATAAGTTTTTACCTACTATATTGTATTGATTTATTATATAAGTTAGAGTTAATAGTGTCCGTTCGTCAGTGTGTGTTTGCCTTTTGGTGAGTATACACAGCGCCTGAAAATTCAATTCAATTCAATTCAATTTATTTATTTTTACATATTGTGGACATTACAAATTATAAGTTTAAGACGTTCACAACATGAGATAAAAAAGAGATAGATAGTATGATATTAAACAAATATGTACATACAAAAATATTAATTATATAGGTACATGGAAATACACCGGATGAGTTAAGCAGACCCTATTTTAAAAAATTATAAAATAACGTCCACCTATACTCATTCTCACGTAGGTGGAATATATCAACACCCGAAGCAATTTCGTTGAACATAGTTATCGCCCTCCCAATTGGCATTACCAGTGGCAGGTTGGTTCTGCACCTTGGGAGAATAAACAACTCATGTTCTTTATTTCTAAGATAGTTATCAGGGACACACAGGTCAACACTGCCCAGAATGGCAAAGTTCTCATTTATACCTCGTATAAGTCGAAAAAAATACATAGCTAAATAAAGATTTCTTCTAAATTGCAAACTGCAGTATGTAAGCATACCTAAGAGAAAGTCAGTTGGATAAAGCCACGGATAGTATCCGTACAACCTCAAATAAAGGAGTCTCAAGAATTTGAAAAAAATGACGACAGGCGAAACCTGGGTCGCAAAAAACGACTTAAATGGAATAGTACAAAACTTAAATCCATTAGAATTTAACTACAGTTTTTATTATGCATTCATTAATTTGTGATTTTAAACCCACGTAGGTGTGTGTGAAAATAAACATCAAATAGTGTCAACTCCATAATCTAAGATGGATAACATCGTAAGTCAACCTCGTTAGCAGTGTTTATAGCCATTCACACTGTAAGACTAACACAAAATAAATAAAATTTAGGTTTATATGTATTGGTCATCGTCTTGAAAAAATGGTCTTTATAATTAATAATTTTTCCCAGATCTTTGTTTTCATAAAAATTTTACTTTGTAATGGATAACGTAAATATGATTATCTACGAAAAATGTACAAAATTAACGAACTTTGTAATTATTGACTAAGTTTAATGATCTTAATAACAAGCTTATATAGAACGTCCGGTATGAAGCAAGTTCATTAAAGACGTCCTTGCTCTTGCAAAGAAGTCAATAATTAAAATATAAGTTACATACTATATAGTATATAACATCCAGCATTCGAAATGGAAAATTTTATGAACCGGAACATCAATCATTTTCTGAAAATATTAACATAGCTATATTTTATCTGTATTTTATAAAGAAAATGTTATATGGCACTCCGTTGCGCTCAGTCATTTTGAGCTCTGTTAATATCCCCACTTCATCCTCCTTTTTTTGTTATCTACAAAATAATAGTTGTAATTAAAAGGTGATCATGGAAAGGAGTCAAATTATTTGCCCAGGAATCGTAATAGAATGAATTTACATGATTTTTGTAGTATGCATTTAAAAAAATTAAACAAGTTGTTATTTATCACAAAAACTAGTTTCGCTGTCTAATAATGAATTGCTTCATAAACATCGTGTCCGAAAACTGTCAACATATCACAATTTGCCGTGAAGTGTTGTATCCGAAATATATGGCCTTATATTAAAGACCGTCCAACCTCTTTGGGTCGTATAGTAGTGACATAAAATGCATGTGTAAAAAAACACGGTTCTTGTCGGTTTATACTTTACAGGAAGCCAGCAGCAGATATTATTATGAAAATAGCCAATATACTGGAATATTCGTTAGGTTAGGTTAGATTTTCATTCTTGAATTCATCAATTTTGCCAAAATCAGCTATGAAAATTGGATTAATGTTCATATTGAATCTAATAAAATTGGAGACCGTATAGTATACGGTCATCTCTTTTCGATAGAAAGCTGACTGCGAACTGTGCCACGGTGAAATGTTTTACGTACAACTTACGTATTACCAGCCTATCTAGCTCAGATGTTAAAATTAATTTTTCCACGAGACGGAATGATAATTTTGGGGATTTCATGGACCGGAATGTCGCTTTGGTGCACTCCAGTTCATTTCAAGCCCTGGTAACATCCCCTCTTCGTCTTCCCTTTTTTATTATCTACAAAATAATAGATGTAGGCAATTAAAAGGTGGTCATGGAAAGGAGTGAATTTGTTTGCTCAGGAATCGTAGCACAATGAACTTACTATGTTTTCGTAGTATGTATTTAAAAAAATGAAGTTGTTATTTATCACAAAAACTATTTTCGCTGTCTAATAATGAATTGCTTCATATACATAGGATTAATGCATTATCATGTTGATAATAACATAAATAATTGTATAACAAAAAAGTCACGTCAGTAGAAAAAGAAGACGATTTCGCTAAAATCGAGAGCTACACAACAAGGTGCATTATTGGTGTCGATCGGTAGGCAAAACTTTCGAGCGCGTACAATGTCAACAATATTTGAAAACGTCTCGACCTCTATGTCGATTGGCCACTTAAATGTTAGATAATCACACTGTGTGACGATAATAATATTATTTACCGTAATCAATGGATTGGCATTCAACATGAAAAAAATATCGGTTATCACACTCTAGGTCATGGATATTGAATCTATTTAGACTTGGGGGCTTTTATTATGTACTATATTATATCTATATTATATTACTTAGGTGCTCAGAACTCTATGATGTTATATACACCGTCATGGTGATACCTTTGTGGTTTGTTGAACTTGCCGGTAGAAGATTGCGGCAGAGGTCACCACTGTGGTGTTCGATGTGTGTGTGTTATCACTTTGGGGGTTGTCGATGTGTCGTAGGTTATGGTGTTGAGGATGATGATGAAGAAGTCGAAGATGTATTCAGGAGCGAGTGTTATTAGGCGTAACGGTTGGTACAGTAGTATGTTACAGCAGTTATGTTACAATACTAAACTTATGATGGGTACGGATCCGAGGTCCGCATCTCGGTACAATCAGATGTTGGGCGAAGCGATATAGAGACTGCGATGGTAACAGACTGGAAACGTATATTCGAGTGACATTTGACAAATTATTATTCGTAATTTATACAGTCGAAAGTAATACATAAACATTATATTCTAGTATATAATTATATTGAACGAGTCAGCGGTTTAAATACGAGTAGCTGTGAATTTTATTTAATATTACAGTCATAATATAATATGATACTATGGGAATGGATATAAGACTAATTTTTCATTGCGATACCGTATTTAATATCGCCAATCAATCTGCTGATTAAGGTAATAAGTTATAATTTCTACATCTACACCTTTATTTCAATTCACTGATAGATTAATGGTGACATCTGCTCTTGCCAATTCCTTTGTTCTTCTTCAATTCAACGTTATTCTGTGCTATATTTCGTTTGTTAATTACGTCACATACTCTCAGTGACGTCCCGTGGGGGTAGGCAGATTGAGCGTCACTTGGGGGGCGGCAGTTACTCGAAGGGCGGCAAATCAAGGAGAACCATTTGGTATATAGCTAATATAGAAATACCTACCTAAACATAGTAATAACGGAAAATCTTTCGATTAAAAAAAAGAGATTACTGCTAATGTAGTCTTTTGAAGCAGAGAGGCATTTAAATTAGATTTGGATGACATAATTACTGACTTTGCAAAAAAGGCCAGGAAACTTTTTTTATTTTAATCGTTGAGTGTTGATGAGTGTTGAGACTATTAATAAAATAGTGTATTTATGATAAAAAGTAGGTTAATATTAAATAAATACCAAGAAAAAATATTTTGTTTACATGTTGTACAATAATAGATAGCATGGTGAAAATGGTCTGAAAATAATAAATCGTGTATTGCTAAATGGTACAGAACAAATTTGTCAGAAATATCAACCAAATAAGACCTCAGACTGGAGATTTGGGTAAATGTCTATCTTGATTATATTATATTTATTCCCCTTTTATATGTAAATTAAATGTTGTATGTTTTAAAGCGTATATAATTTGATAGTAATGTTATATTATAGGTACAACACATTTCTTAGATATTGTAGTAATGAAAGTATGATAAAAAAACACTTTACAAAAAATGGGGCGGCATACTCTCATTTACTTTTTTATCCAATCGGTTGTTTTTCTGTCTATGTTCTGGAATTTCTATGTCTCTAAGAGACCATGTTCTACATGCATACGTGATCATTGGTAGTATACATTTGTCAAACATCCTGCGCTGGAGGCACAATTATTGAAGGTCGTCATTGATGTTCAAACGTCTAAATGTACTCCACTCCAACTTTGTACAGTGTATAATTTCGGCATACATACCACGTCTTGTTCTTAGAGACAGTTGTAGTTGCAGACCTACTAGAGCTGAATGGCATTGCTTATAATAATAATTGTCTTTAGGTGTTGGTTCATCTTCGAGACATTCATCTGCTAACTCGGTGGGTGGCTTTTTTTGGTATTGGTGATCTTGGTTACATGTCATCATTCCAAGGAATAGTGATCATAATTTAAAACAAATCCGTACAATCAGGTAGGTCAACAATTTTGTACTATCTTGAAAAATGCAGTACCTATTCGCATGTACAACCGCATCTGGAATGCTTCTAATTTTTTGCAGTTATTTAGAACTAATCAGTGTGCAATGTGTTACATATAATCATTCTCTTTCTCACATGTTGTTATGTTCATTTTTAACATAACTAACTTTGATACCGCTGGCAACCCCGATTCTTATCGATGGTCACGTTGAAAGGGCGTATGCGATTAGACAGATGTCGCTAATGGAATTTCCGGCCGCAACGGCAAGTCGCGTGGTGTGAGAGAAGCAACCAGGCTTTTTGATTTTGTCTGCCAACCAGAACAGTTGTGCTCCGTTTGGATTTACCCAATATTAATCATGGACGTCACTTAACGGAGCACGATGCAGCCGTCGTGTCAGGAGTCTCTGATCGTTCCAATTTAGGTATTTTAAAACTATTATTTGATTCACTATTCTTCCTATGTTTCTTTTCAAACTTAGCTGCTTGTATTTAAAGTAAATATTTCAAATTTCAGTATCGAGCCGCTGAATAACTTTTTAATGTAATTTTAAATTATTGTCCTTGCGATAATATCTGTTTCTGTCAAGTATAAATCGCTCTTTTTTTATTGTTCCCAATTCGTCCAGAAATTTATTATGTACATCTTAAACCCTGGATTGCACGAGCCTTCAGCCGTGTAATTCCTTTTTTTAAATTCAAATTACAGTTGTCAGTTGCGAGATTTCTGAAGGATTGCGGAGTTCGGCTTGAAAAAGATCAGGTAACTTCACGGCCCTTGTCTCTTGTCTTATACTCATACTATTAACTACTTTACTTTACTTTAATTCATCTAGAAACCCTTTTATTTTGTAATTTTGACGTCAAAGATCACAATTACAAAATTTTATACAACAATTTCAATGTACTATTTTTTTTAAATTAGAATAATATACTCACATATTAATTTAATGTGATCAGTGGGCAATTTGCAATAAAAAACTTTTATTCTGCTACAAGCGCGTTCTACTGCACGAGAAACAGAGGTGCTGTGTCATTTTCTACACAGTTTAGTTAAGGTATCTTTGACTATATTTTGCCTTTCAGTACTATATCAAAGAAGATCATCATGACGTATTTATCTTCCGTTCTTGAGATATTGCTTGCAATCACAATCCGACCCCACTCAGTTCAATTCAAGAAATTGATAAAGCTCATTTATTCATTAATCATTATTAACCTGAAGTGTATAACAAAGCTTTATAAAGTCCCGTCTCGAACACCGTGAATGTTGGTTTTAATTATATACGTCTGGCAAAAATTACATTTCTCGATCTAGTAAAATAGGTAAATTACCGTACTCATTCATAATCAAAGCATTGAAGATTGTAGATTATATTATTAACAGATTTTCTATACGTAAAAAGTTGTCAGCCATTCGCATAATCAATTGAGTCCGTACACTTGTTCAAATATACACTTGAAATATAACACGCATTTTTTGATCCACGATTTTTATTTATTTATACAAAAGTCATGTTCAACTGCTTTGCAGGCCAAAAAGAGATCCTCATCAATGGCACTCAGCTCGAACAGGTGAAAAGCTACATTTATCTGGGACAACAAGTATCTATAGATGGATGTATATTTGATGAAATTGTTCGCAGAGTAAAGCTAGGCTGGAGTGCTTTTGGCCGCCTGAATAATGTCTTCAAAAGTGACCTTCCACTGTGCCTAAAGCGCAAAGTGTTCAACCAGTGTGTGCTTCCCGTGATGACATATGCGTGTGAAACATGGACCCTAAGTAAAAGAGAGATCCAGAAACTTAGAGTAGTACAACGTGGTATGGAGAGGTGCATGCTGGGCATAACGCGAAAGGACAAAAAGAGGAATGAGTGGATAAGGAAGTAGACAAGGGTTTGCGATGTAATAGAGTTTATTAAAAGCCTTAAATGGAGATGGGCTGGACACATAGCTCAAAGAAGAGACAATCGTTGGACAAATCTAGTCATCCAGTGGTATCCAAGAAGTACAAAACGTCCACAAGGTATACCTAGAGGCCGCTGGATCGATGAAATGATAAAGTTCTGCAGAAGTACGTGGCAACGCAATGCACAGGACCGAGAGAAGTGGAAGCAACTTGAAGAGGCCTTCATCCAGCAGTGGATAGATTCAGGCTGATGATGATGATGATGATACAAAAGCAGTCGCTCTACCAACTAAGCCAACGTAGGTCTTGGACCAAATAGCCAACAACCGTTCCTCATATAAAGTCTGAACTCTGTAGACGCTTATATGCTCTGCGTTTGAGAGTAAATAGTGATTTACTTTCAGTAATAAATAATACGAGAGCATGTCAATGAGATAGATATCTGTAATACATTTTGGGAAACGCTGATCTATGTACTTTTTCTATTATTAATTATCAATAATATTATTAATTATTTTTTAAATTTATTTTCTGTTAGAGAAACCTCTGCACGTTTCTTATACTTGCATGAAAATATACTACCTATATTCAAAAAGCCAATAATGAGAGAAAACAGACAAATATCCGAAGTGAAAATTTGACGCACATACCAGAGAAGAGAAATTATTATAAATATTGCATCAAAAAAGTGCTTAAAAATGTGAATATGCGTAAATAAATATCTCCATTGACTGTGCGTTACGTAACCGCAATTATTTATTCACATAATATAATCGAAAATTAAAATAAAATTAGGCACTTCGTGCATGAAAAAGTATTTTACAAGTTAGAATATATTACCATTAATAAAATTTGTATTCTATCTAGCTTAGCATCACTATTATAAATAGTCAATGATGGGTTTAGGGCCGTGGAAGTCCGACGGACTGATTAAAAATATGAGACCTAACGATGAAAAATTAAGTAAAAACAATAAATACTAAATAATATTGTTTGTATAAAATTTGGTCTTGTTGTATTTATTTTGCATAAATAGACTAGATGTATTGTACGGATTAAAATTTATTTGGTAGGTGAATAACATTCTTGAATACTATTGTTGTTTTAATTCAATAAAATGCATTTTTTTTGTAGTACTTATTCCACTTTTAATCAATAAATTAGGACCAGTTTCGTCCGCCTCAGAGGGACATTTTCAACTGAAAAATGAAAACTGAAAAATACCCTTCTGAGGCGGACGAAACCGGTCCTAATTTATTGACTAAAAGTGGAATACCTAAGTACTACAAAAAAATGCGTTTTATTAAATTAAAACAACAATACAATGCAGTTCCATCGTGAATTGACAGTTAACAAAATAAAAGAAATTCTTGAATACTTTCGAATTTAAAAATTATAGCATAATTTTATGACTGGTATGAACTGTTTCGAGACCCCTTTTTAAATCTTCTGTAGAATCAAATGCATTATCTACATCAAACAATAAAAGCGCTACTGACTATGTATAATACATTATAGTGATATAGTTAGCTAAGCAAAAAGAGCTTGGATGACAATTTGTAAAAATAGAAAATTTTATTGGCTTTTATACTACATTGTGCACTAATTACCACTTCTCAAAATATTTCTAACTGTGACAGAATAATTCTTGCTAAGGCACTTTTTGGACGTTGAAAATGATTTTCAAAATAAGCTAACTACTTATTAAATGGCTATTTTAAGCCATCGAAACTATTGAATATGGCATTCGAAACAATCCAACTGCCTCCTGAGGGGTTTGAAACGTTTGAAAGTTAAGGACCCTCTTCACTGAGTCATTTTGTTATTTGTCACTGTCATTTTAAAGGAAAACTGGTGACTACCGATCGGGTGAGTAAAACTAATGCAGCCGCTGTTTTAGGTACAATACAGGCTATAAATTGAGTTCGAAAGGTGTTCTACTTGTTGGGGGATTTCTAGCGTGTCATCTTTTACATGTTTTATCAATTATTTAATAAAATATGGAATTTAACATAACATTTTAATATTCTAGTGTAAAAAAAAATTAAAAAAATGAATACTGTCTTACTAAGTACATGATTACAAGATAAAAAGAACTTTATATATACAACGTTTTTAAAGTTTCTGTTGAATCATATAAGCTTGACTTGACTGCTTAAAGGATCAAAAAAAATTGTACTTGATAGAAATACTGAATAATGAAATGTCATTTCATATTGATTTCCATAGTCACGCACGTATATATTATTTATAATATGTAATTTAGTTGCTAGGACCCCCTAGCAACCAATAATGGTATCGAAATAACTTTTCATACAAAACAGAATTAACTAAAAATGAATTCAATTCTACTTAAAGATGGCTAAAAGTATTAAAAAATGCATTGGCATCGTGTTCTGATATATTCTAAAAGTTTCAAATGTCTAGCTAGTCGGGAAGTTAGTTAAAAATTGATTGCAAGATTTGTACCGGACAAAGAACCACCGGACAAATAAGAATACGACCTAAGAAAAACGTTATAATAAATGACTAATTTTTACCAATATCTCCCGTACCCATTGGCTTAGCTACGTCGATTTCTTATAACTACACAAAGATTATGTTTTATTAAAAATTAGCAAATATGACCAGGTGGCAGTACCACTTGTCAACATTATCATATATCTTCTCCTCATCTCTCTCTTTGTCTTTCTCATATTTTACGTACATTTTCTGTCTGTCTTTGCTCTGATGTTTCAGACTCAATTATTTATCTGTGAGCTCCTGCATCAACATAGTGGAGCTTTGTAGAGTCTCCTGACTTTGCCGATCGTTGAACTCCATCGTTGAACTCATTCATTTGACAACCGCCGACCCTCAGCTAATGGTTCTTCCTCATCCATAATGTTTCTATATTTTAAAATTGATCGTATATGTTGCCTAAGGTTACAGAAGGTTACAGAACCATATCGATATTATTATTACCCATAAATTTATTGTATAAGACATTAATTTCTCATACGTCAAACTATTATGAGAGTATCATTTATTTTATTTCACGACCCAATTAATATAAACGATTGTTCCGATTTTTCAAATTTAGAATTTGCGTTTATACGTGTTTGCTTAATATGCTTTCTCCATGTTTTCTCTCATCCGTTACAGATAATTCTAGACAAATACCTATATAATAATGTTAGATAATTGCATTATTTTCACTTCTTAGCCTTTTTAGCCAAACAACAATAATCATAATGTACCGTAATTTTTCATTCGTGATTTAAATGGGTAATCACTGTGGAGCTAAGCACGCTAGTCTTCTACTAAGTAGGTTACTGGTTCAAATCCCGCTAACTGAGTAGAATTGATGAGAAATTTGTTCTATTCCATCAGTAATCGGAAACGTTTTGAGTTATTATAGGCATCTACCAGTAGCGTAGAGGTAAGCTGTTAAGATCCTCCATAAATAGTGCACACTAAACTTTGTCAGTCATATGTATTTGTTTCCATTGAAATAAGCTACAATCTACAGATGGTGTTGGTTAGTTTTTACAACGTTTTTCTTAGCTCGTATTCTTATTTGTCCGGTACAAATCTTGCAATCGATTTTTAACTAACTTCCCGACTAGCTAGACATTTAAAACTTTTAGAATATATCAGAACACGATGCCAATGCTTTTAGCCATCTTTAAGTAGAATTTAATTCATTTTCAGTTAATTCTGTTTTGTATGAAAAGTTATTTCGGAAGAAATTCGTAATACAAATTTTTTTGATCGCTTAAGCTAGTCAAGTCAAGTTTATATGATTCAATAGAAAATTTAAAAACGTTATATATAAAAAGTTCTTTTTGTCTTGTAATTATTCAAATTCAATTAAACCCTGCGAAACCAAGCCATAATAGATAATAGTCAAAAAATACTCGTCTATCTATAAAATATCTAAAATTACACAATTAAATCGTATATAACTTTCGATATTTTATACATAAAATAATATTTTTTATCGATTAGGTATAGTTTGGTTTAGGAAGGCTTAAAGAATTTGAAAAAAATGAACTAACAATATGTGTAATATGTATTCTTAATCCAACGAAAACAAATATGTATGATTGAAAAAGTGTACACAATTTTGTCGAATCACCCAAAGTATACCAAAACTATTATGATTTGGTTTAGGAAGGGTTTAATGCATTTTTTAAAACTAACCAACACCGTCTGTAAATTATTGGAGTCTTCGTTCAATAAGAACAAATACGTATGACTAACAAAGTTTAATGTGCACTATCTATGCTGGATCTTAACCCATAGCTTACGGGCCGCACAAAATTGTGTTTTTGCTAATTACTTTTCAAATGCAAATTAACACGTTAATTACAAAATTAATTAAAAGGGCCCGTAAGCATTGTGTTAACAGCCTACCTCCACCCTTCGCTACAAGCATCTACAGGCTATATGTATAATATTTTACATATATTAAATATATAACTAAAATAGTATAATTTATCAGTTGAATACTTACCATAGAAGTCTGAAAATAAACTCAATTCCAATGGAAAAGTAAAAATCTCTCATAGATTAGAATTTAATATAAAATTCATCGAATACCTACCTACTGTCAGTCGATAGTATTAAGTAAATATTTTTTTTTTTTATAAATGGAACAATTAGTAATATATTTATTGGTTGTTACAACAGCGTTAAGCTGATATTTTATTGCAGAAATACAGCTAAGTAATAGATGCAATAAAAAACTTGAAATAAATGACTTATATGTAGCAAGTCAAAAATCAATGGTATTAATGAAATTGAGTCTGATTAACAAACACATGGAAGTACAACCTTTTCATTGTTATACTAATAATATATTTTTTTTTTGTGATTTTACAGAGGCTTTGACTGCGACTCACTGTCATATCGCCTCTTTTCTTCTAGAAGGGGATCCGTCGATCAGGTCCTCACTCATATTCTGTTAAATAACTTTATAATTTTGCCTAGCTCTTCCGTCTTACCCACCGCCAGGACACCTTTCAATTCGTCGACATTCTCATAGATATCCGCAATTCGCAGCTGTACTCTGTGAAGTTCATATTTAAGGCATTGTAGTGATGTATGTACAATGTCCTCTAAAACATGACATTCATCGCAGTGCTGCGATTCGCTTCTTTCCACGAGGACATCACATCTTTTGCCCATTGTGTGCCCTGTTCTTAGCCTCAGTATTAACTTTAGCTCATTCCTCGTCAAAGAAGACTCTACAAACCAGGGCACCTCTCGTGGTGATGGTAGAATAGACTTACACCATTTCCACTTTACTAATGATGCCATTTGGTGAAAATCTATCCACATACTTTTGCCCATTTTTTTATAGCTTTATAGCTATGGAGTTTAATAGTCATATGTCTAAGTGTTAAGTCAATATTGACAATTATGTATTTACGTATCAAATTTTAAGTATCTATAATATAGATTGATAAAGCACGTTTTTGTATGGGTTATCTCGTTTAATATGTATTTAATAGTCTGTGTGAAAACTTTTTATTACAAATATAAGACATCCTACTCGTATTATAAGTAAATGATCAGAGAGGGCGCGGAAGAGTTTCTTTCAAATTCACAGATCAAGTAATGGGTGCTGTAATTTTTCCGAAACCGGAAGTTACCCTACTGAAGACCGATTAGATGTAACTACTGCAGATTTCAACTTATACACATATTTTTTTTAATTATAAAATACATTAAAACTATGATTTATTAAAAAAAAAATCGAAAGAACAATACAACATAAATGATGTATTAACTTTTAATTTAAAACATATAATGTTTTTAAATAAAATTTTATGTATTAATAAAAACACTTTAAAATGTAAATATCAAATACTTGTATTAAACAACGTGCTTTGTATTTTGTCGCTAGATACTGTTAGTAGTTATTAGCTCTGTCGCACATACAAAATCGTCTCGACTGGAACATGATCATAAATCAAAACCGCACAGGCGGAACGATGCCGAGATAGTGGCGTCACACGGCTAGCCGAAACGAATGAAAAAACATTATCTTTATACCAATATTATATTCAACCTGCGTCATATATTGAGTGATTCAACTAGATGTTTTTGTCTACGAAAATGTCGCGCCTACGCTATTTTCGGCAGTAGGTATATTAAGTTATATAAATATTATGTTTTTTGAATGACAATAAAATCACATCGACAAATTCGACGTGTCCAAATCGGGTCTAGGACGATTTGGCGCCAGGACAACTGGACGCCACGGAATTCGAAAATAAATAGACGTTATGTACTTATAGTTACTTTTAAGAAATATATTTAATATTATTATTTATACTTATTTAAATTATTATGTTATGGTTTAATAGTTGGTAAAAATTTAAATATGCACACGTAAATAATGATTTAATCGTGCATATAGTATGTTTAAGTTCCAACGAAAAAAGGGTTTTTTTTTATTTTCATATAAATCCTTAGGAATAGTAATTCTCCATCAGCAATAAAAAAACATTATTTTAAGAATAAAATGAATTAAAACTACTAAGTAGTAGATAGAAACTGATAAAAATTCCTCGTCTACGTTCGGTTTACGTGACTACGACAGTGCGGCGTCCAATTGTCCGGGCGTCCAGTTGTCCCATTCCCTATATAAACATTTGAAAGCTGGCGTGATTCCCCGTCGTTTTAATCGTATAAACTTTTAATTTATGTGTGCGACTGGGTTTAACTTTCCTAATCAAGGTGTGTATTATTCATTGAATAAAAATATTTTAATTAAAAAATTGCAGTTATTTCTTGTATATTACTTAACCATCTTTTATTTTTTACTTTATTACTAGTTGTAGCTAATGTCTGAATTATTAATTAATAATACTGTAGGTATATTAATTTACATGTCAACCTGTATATTTACACTTTGATTCACCGGTTGTACACACCTGAAGTAACATATTTATTTTACCAAGCCTAATATTATTACGTACTATACATATAACAGTATATAGTATCATTTTATGGCACCTATCGACGTTACGGTGAGTTATATAAATATCAATAAATCCGATCAAGGTCAAATCGCAACACCATTCAAATTATATGAGTTTTTATATACGTTGACTTCATTCAACTTCCGCCACGTAACTAACGCATTTTATTTGACTTGTATGGCCTTAACAGCTGATGCTAGAGCTTTATATAATGCAAAACAATTACAGGTAACATTCACCGAAACGGAAATAAAAATAAGGAGGCCTGCATTTACCATTAGGATAAAGCGGCTGCACCCCATAACCCCAGATTGATTGAGAAGTATCCCGGGGCACGTAAAATAAATTTTCGCGCCAATAAATTTGAAAAGCCAAAAGCTCGACGGAAGTGTGTACTTAGTACTTTCAATAACGTAATATATAGCCAGATTTTTTAAAAATATTTAAACGATTTGGGTTGACCACATAAAAGAGCTCACAAAATATTTAAAAAAAGCGCTTACAATAGCAGTAGTCCAAAAAATGGCGTTAGCAAACAGGAGTACTTTAAACCTAGATACGGTCCCACGCAATCCAGTCTTATCCTCGTGGCCCCCACACTTTTAATCGCCCCCCCTACCCATCGATAGAGTTAATGGCAGTAAGAGGCTCTACAGAATCGTTTTTTAAATGTTGTAATAGGTAAAATTAAGGGTATTCGGTGTATTTTTAGCGATTTTTGTATATTGTTGAATAAATCTACTTGAATCATGGAGTTGTCGAATATCGACACGCAATAATCAAAAATTGCATCGCACAACTAGATATTTAAAAATTTTAATAATATTCAAGTAAATTATCACCGCAGGCGACTTTTTTCCCATTATGGCAAATTTGGGATGTGTGTATATCTCACTTATCAGATCGAGCCCGGATTCCCAAGCTAAAGCCCTGTCAGCTCCCCTTTTGTGTGAGGCATGCTTATCTCACTTCCCCTCCCCGCGCGTCCCGCATTTTGCTCGCTATATCGTGATGAAAAATTTTGACTTTACAATGGAATATCAATTGGTATTGCTGGTTACTAATGAATACCTAGCTGTTAAAAAATACTACTAATTATTTCGTACCATACCAACTTCAGGATGGTACTACATATGGGACCAATTTCAAAGATTCTACGTCGAAAATCTTGGAAATACTTTACATATTATATATAATTTATATTATGTTTACAATATCGTTGTGGGTTGTGTGACGCAATGCATTTTCTGATGCGAAAACAAACCGGTGCAAGTAAATTTCACTTCACTTCCTCTATACAAGTACATACAGCTGTTATTATAAGTAGCATATGGGTATACTCCTTAACTTACTATGCATGTTATTATATTCACAGAACAAACAATCGATCGATCCCTATTCTAGGTTAGTGATTCCCAACAGGGCTCTGCAAGAATTCGATAATGCTCAACCAAAAGGTAAGTACAACTTGAAACCTTTTTGAAATAGGCTAAAGAAAAGATTTAACATGATTTATATTTATTTAAATAATAGAATAATCATTTCAAATGTTGAGCTTATTTTGGTTTAGATATCGCTTCATAGTTTTTATTGAACCTATGCGAATTCTACTTGGAAAGAGATTTTTTTTAACAGCTATATCATCATCATCATCAGGGGCGTCACAACCCGGTGTGGGTCCTGGCCTCCTCCAACAGCTCCCTCCACCTGTCCCTATCCAGTGTGGCCGCTTTCCAATTTGGTACCCCCAGAATACGGCAGTCACTGGCAGCTCCATCTCACGAGCGAATCTTTGGTCTCCCTCTTCTTCTACGTCCTATTGGATTGCTGGACATCACTCTCTTTGCCGGTTCATTGTCATTCATACGGTGCACATGACCTAGCCATCGCAGTCTCCCAATCTTAATTGATTGAACTGCGCTGCAATCTTCGTACAGTCCGTAGAGCTCAGCATTATATCTTCTCCTCCAATTGGTGCCATCCCTGATCGGTCCATATATAGGGCGGAGAATTTTTCTTTCCAAGATGTTCAGGGCTCGTTCATTTTGCAGAGTTAATGTCCAGGTTTCCGATGCGTAGGTGAGCACTGGCTTTACAAGTGTTTTGTAAAGAGTGCTTTTAGTTCGACGAGATAGTAAGCGGGACTTAAAATGTCCAAAGTAGCATTTATTCGCATAACGTATTAACAGCTATATAAAAGAACAAAATTAGAGAAAAATCAGCTTTATTAAGAACTGTTATACATATTATTTTATTAATACGTAGGTATATAGTAGTAGAGAAGGGTGGAGGTAGGCTGCTAAGATCCGCTGTAAATAGTGCACATTAAACTTTGTTAGTCATACGTATTTGTTTTTATTGAAATAAGACTATAATTTACAGATGGCGTTGTTTGTTAGTTTTCAAAAATCAATTAAACCCTGCCTAAACCAAACCATAATAGTTTTAGTATATTTTTGGCTATCTGACAAAATTGTGCACATTTTTCAGTCATACGTATTTGTAGTCGTTGGATTAAGAATACATAATTAAACATATTGTTGGTTCATTTTTTTAAATTCATTAAGCCCTGCCCAAGCAAACTATAATAGATAAAAAATATTATGGAAAGCGCTTCAGAGAGTATTAAAACCCATTAGTTAAAATTTATCAAAATTAAGTATGACGCCTTTAGCATAGTGGTCTATGTGCATGGGCGCGATACCCGATAGATGCAGGTTCGATGCCTGCCTTTTTTCAAAAAGATTTTTTCAATTGGTTATAATATATTTTCTCAGAAGTGTTTTCAAAATTACGTATATTCAATAATTTTATTCCATTAAATATTCAGTTATTTCTTGAATAGGTATATTGTTTTTCAGGATTTAATATAAATATTTAAGAAGAATGTAGACTGTAGCGTCTTCTTCAATATAAAAATGATTTTAGGATATTTTGAAACTGTCTTCTTTACTAATATAAAACCAGACAATTTCACGTCATAATATTCTGACAGGTTATAAAACCACCCTTTGAAATAATATTCAACTGCTCTCATGGGACAATACGTCGTATGAATGTCGAAGCGACATTTAAAGTAGTTTTATAGATAATGTATGTTTTAACTTTTTACTTTGGCCAAATCATGTGGTGTCTCGAGAGATGTTATGTACCTACGTTTCGCAAGAAAACTAAAGCGATCGGCATGTCACGCATCATCCCAGAGGATATTAATTTCTGCATTCTGATTTCTTTATCGAATATGTGTTTTCCGAAGTCCTGGCAGAAAGAAAACATTCTACCACAGGAATCTCAACCAATGGTATGAGCTCAGAACTCCATCAGATAAAGGTGTAGAGGTTTTACCCAACTCTACAACTATCACGACTAGGGAGCGGATTTATATGCAACAAAAAACATGATTATATGCATGCACATTTGCACTTAAAATTATTGAAATATGCACTAAAACCAAAGAAATATGCAGTTAAAAATTTACATTTTTATGGAAAAATATTGTAAATACCCACTTCACCCAATATTACTGATAAAAATCGAATAACAAATTAATAATCTTAAGCAATATAGTACAATCACAAAAAAACGCAAATAATCAATATAAAGTTAATCAATTTCAATTTTCAAAATAGTTTGTTTACAAGTAGGTACATACAAATAATTGAACAAGAAATGCAAAAAGTAAATGTAAACTATGGAAACTAAACACAACTTAAAAAACAAAAACGACACACTTAACTATTCCTAAATATTATTTGCTGCTTTTTGTCAGATAAAATAAGTTACAATATTTTTTTCAATATTCTCTTGCATAAAATTTTCCGCATATCTGTCAGTATTTTGTTTATATGCGGAAAATGATCTCTCAACGTCCACAGAGGTAATAACGCAAAATTTTAATAAAGGTGCTCGAGTTGACTTCACTTTTTCTGATAAATTAATGAAATTCTTGGGGTGCCATTAAACATGCAAGTGCATCTACCTGATTTAGTTATGTTTCGATAAAATTATAAATGCAAAAGCCTTAAAATATGCATTTATTAATGAAATATGCACTAATGTCTCAAATATGCATTTATATGCACAATAAAATTTTATTTTTGGATTCTGCGTCTTTCGAAACGGATTTCTGTGCAACTCCCATAGCTGTGCATACACCCTAAAAAAACATGCACTAGCATATAAATCCGGGCCCTAATCACGACACCGTATATGCCCCTATGGCTTATGCTTATGTTTGAGGCAGAGACAGCGGCAAAGCGGAAATAAGAAACTGGCTCTTGTCTAGAGACCTCTTTCCTATGTAGAGGTTATAGGGGTGTTCTAGTCCTTCGCTGAATTATCAAGTTAAAAGATTCATGTTAAACCTTAGCGATAGAATATAACATAATGCCATATTGTTATTTGCCGTGTAATAACAAATGAGTTAACGTGCGCCATAATGAAAACGATATAAAACACCAACTCGTATATAATTCAACTCTGTCCGAACACATGTCACACACACGAGCAACCTTCAGATATCAAACGAATAACGGATGTAGTTGGAACAAAGCAAATACGCGACTACATCCCTTATAAGAGATATACAGGAAAAAGATGGCCAAAATCATTACGACAGAATATATTAATAAGAGAAATAATAAATGAGAACTCTGCCATTCTGGTAAGTGTTGACCTGTGTGTCCCTGATAACTATCTTAGAAATAGAGACCATCAGTTGTTTATTCTCCCAAGGTTCAGAACCAACCTGCCACTGGTAATGCCAATTGGGAGGGCGATAATTATGTTCAACGAAATTGCTTCGGGTGTTGATATATTCCAAATACGTGAGAATAAGTTTAGGTGGACGTTGTTTTATAAATTCTTAAAATAGGGTCTGCTTAACTCAACCGGTGTACTTCCTTGTACCTATCTAATTTATCTACTGAGCTATCTCTTTTTTTTATGTAATACTGTTTTATATTTCTTTGTTTCTAAATATCATGTTGTGAACGTCTTAAACTTATAATTTGTAATGTCCACAGTATTAAAAAAAAAAAAAAAAAAAAAAAAAATCGAATTGAATTATTACGGGAAAAAAATAATGTGTGCTTCTCTAATTCATATTTTGGATGTTGCTATAATTATAAGTTTATTATTTAAAAGAGTTGTGTTGCCTTGTGTAGGGTGATGATGTTAGGGATATTAAATATATCTAAAACTCTCAGTTTTCATTCTTTGAGAAGTTGATAAATAACGATACTTAGCAATCCATCACTGTTTAGTTTAGAGGGACGACATACGGGGAAAATATTTTCATAATCATTGCCAACGTTCAATAACGATGTTTGCATCCTATACGTCTTTCCTGAAGAGTTTACTGTTGACTGGTGAAAACTTGTTGGCATGCATTCTGGTTCTATCGATGTCTCCATAGTTTTATAGCTATTTCTTGACTGTATAAATATTAAATTTCTATATTGTCATCCAGTGCCACCCTTAAACACACTTAGAATGCCGTTCTGTTTAATTACTACGTTTTTATTAGCTCGTATTCTTGTTTGTCCACGATTTGTATTGGACGATTGAAGATTTTTAACTAACTTTCCGACTAGCTAGACATTTGAAACTTTTAGAATATATCAGAACACGACGACAATGCATTTTTTTAATACTTTTAGCAATCTTTAAGCAAAATTGAATTCATTTTTAGTTAATTCTGTTTTGTTTGGAAAGTTATTTCGGAAGAAATTCGTAAAAAGTAAAACACTAATATTGGTTGCTAAGGGGATCCTAGCAACTAAATTATTAATATATACGTGCGTTACTATGGAAATCAATATGACATTTCAAAATGACATTTCAGTATTCTATATTTATTCAGTATTTCTATCAAGTACAAAAAAAGTATTTATTAATACATATAATTTGTCAAGTCTATATGATTCAATAGAAAATTTACAAACGTGGTAATTATATAAAAAGTTCTTTTTATCTTGTAATTATTTTTTGTTTCAAATTGTCTGCAAATTTGTTAGGTATCTACATACAGATTTTATTATTTATTTTCAGCCACCTACCTGAAACAGACACACACACGCAAACAATCTTTAAATTGATAGACACACCTTCAATTAAACCTACTTTAAATAGTGGTGATTTTAGGTACCTGGAAAACAGGTGCCCTTGCGAAAATGTTGTCTGCGTAATAAAACACAAATGTATTACAATGGCTATCAAAATACAACAGTTATGTTGTCAGGAATTTTTATGCTTAAATTATTTTTTTAATTTAGGATACCAATGGATACTTTATAATGAAGCGACAGCATCGTTAACTTCATGGAAAGCCGCCACTGCTGTCATCATGGGCCCCACAAGGGGGGGGGGCTGACAGGGCTCTAGCCTGGGGGTCCGGGATCAAGGAGGTCCCGGCGTGGCGGGTAGACTAGATAACTGAGATAAACATACATCACAAATTTGCTCTAATACTAAAAAAGTCGCCTTCAGGCTACTTTACTTCTTGACCAATACAATTTTCAAATAATTACGTGACAGTGCGGTATAATTTTTGATCATTGTGTGTTGATGCTCGACAACTCCACAATTCAAGATAATGCATTAAAATTACAAAAATCGCTAATAATACACTAAATACTCTTATTTTGTTTTTTAACTTAAACACCAATTACAAAACACCACTCTAGAGCATCACACTATCTTTAACCGTAGCAATAGGTAGGGGGGGGGGCTAAAAAACTTAGCCTGAGGGCCCGCTTCAGGATGTGGGGGCAATGACTTTCATTATGATATATCTACACCCTGTCGCGATTTTGCTGAATATTTGCAACCCTATGAACTGTAAAATCACTGCTGACAAAATATACCTTTTGAAAATTAGTGTTTTGAAAAAGTATTTCATAAAATCAATTATCATAAATATTATATAAATTCGTAATTTTGTCGATAACTGCAAATAAAAATTTAAATAATATTTCTTGGAAATCAACAGCCAGAAATATAGAAAAAATGTTGTCTACAATAAGAAAAAACAATAATGATAATAATATTATTTGAAATGTGACAAATAACTCAAATTTTAAATTGGAATAGCAACAATAATCGTACATACATATCGTACACAATATTACAATCGTACACAATATTCATCTTTCACCTTTTTTATAAAATGTTATTTTTAATTAATAATTGCCAAACTAGAATTTTGAGGAGCAAGCTTATCCAAAATATATCTAAAAATATGTACAATGTAATACACCTAATAACTTTTAAATTTTACTTTTATAAGTATATGTAATATATAAAATTCCATTACAAATTTTGCTATGTGAGCTTAATAAATAGTAGTTTTATTTAAGAGGCTTCATGCATCGCTCAATCTCTAGAGAATTTTCCAAGTTCACTTTTAAGTTATCTTGCACTCTGTATGTTTTAATCAGCTTTATTTTATTACGTACAACCATTTTCTTTTTAGTTTTATTAATTTTCCTCGTCAAAATATCGAAATGGAAAATTTTACGAACTAGCGCTTACAACTTTCTGAAACAATCTGTTTATTTTCTGTTAAATATGAGATGACAAAGCAGTGCTGCATTCCAGCTAACTCACATAAAATCTGACACATGCTTACATGTTCAAATGAAATGAACTTTGTAGGAAAATATTATCAATCTTTTAACACATTATGTAAGTTTATTATTGAGAAAAAGCTTTTTTTAAAATTCCTCATTTTTAACTGCCCTGTCGCTAAAACATTTTGTTCCACCCCTATGTCTTTAAGTACGTATTGTGACATAAATTCCATGTAATGTGATAATATCAAAAATCAATTAAACCCGGCCTAAACCAAACCAAAATAGTTTAGGTATACTATGGGCCCTCCGACAAAAATAAAGCATACTTTTTCAGTCATACTTATTTGTTTTTGTTGAATTAAGAATAAAGTCAGTTTTTTTTTAATTCATGAAGCTAAAACCTAAACCAAACATAAGAGATAAAAAATATTTTTTAATCTATAAAATAACTAAAACTATATATGATTTAATGCCATAATTTGGCTATTATCTATTATGGCTTGGTTTACGTAGGGACTAATTCTTTTTAACTAACCGACACTATCTGTATATTGTAGTCTCAGTCCAGTGACAACAAATACGTATGACTGACAAAGTTTAGTGTGCACTATTTATGTCAGTTTTTAACAGCCTTCCTCATCCTTTCTCCAATATGTGATATGTATGGTGGAAGATCGCATTTAAATTTCTTGCAAAAAGTGCTGCCGTTATAATATGTATCTTAATATTTTAGTGACTTGAATAGTCAGCTAACGTTAAACACCCATAATTTATGTGTTCTATGGTTTTATGTATTCATCCCTAACACTGGCATTTATAATCTAGCGTAGGTACCTGATTAAATAATGCATTTTATTAAGGGCAGACATGCTCAGCGTAGGTCAAAATGGAGCTTTTATTGCATTTTCAAAATATGATGCTGGACATTCCTTAAACGTTGTAGATAATCTATTTATATAATTTTGAAGTCTTATTATCTTTATATTTATTTTAAACATTATTTGATTACAGCATAAAGTATTTTTATTACATAAAATAGTATTATTTTAAGCCTCTCGCTATAATGTTTTAGAATATAGTCATATTTCAGTACATAAATGTGCAGTGGTGTTAAGATTTTTTACTTTTATTAATTTTTAAACGCATTTATAAAACCATAAGTATAATTTATGTCGACATTATTATAGTGAAATATGTACGATAAAAAATTATATTGATAATCTCTGTGATCCCAAATTTGACAAGAATTAGGCATTTTATAATTCAAAAAATGGGCAAGATTAACACATTTGAAGATAATTCAAAAGATACTAATTATAAGCTATGTCTTTGACCGTTCAAGTGTGATAAACATTTTACGAATAATGATTGCTTTATAATAATTATTGACCTAAGAATAAGGTAGTATTTTTTTGAAATACGCCATTTCTTTTGGCATTCCCCAGTGATTAAGCTACAACATACGACCGTAGCCATAAATTTACAAACTAAACCTGAAGTAGGGAGTTCGTTTGAACGCGCGTGTTTGAACATGTACGTAACCGAAAAGAAAATCTTTTTTTTTATACGCTGAGCATGTCCCCCCTTAACCAGATACAAAATTATTTATACCATAACTTTAGGTTCAATTCAAACCAGAGGTGAACCTCGATTTGACCAAAGTCACGAGTATCCCTGATATCTAAACTAAATTTATTTGCCCCTACAAATACCTTCAAAATTTTCTTATTCACTATCTACCTCAGTTATTTCGAGGTCCATTGTCAGATTTAAATTCTAAATTAGATAAAAATAGTATAGTTTGTGGTGGATTAATATTACTTACACTTCAATGATTTACACACAAAAAAAATATATATATATATATACGACATTACAGTTTACGCCAAGACAACATGCATTTTACCAGTCGGCTTGATGACTTTCTAGATGGTAGGGTTTAGTCATTTAATTATTGTTAAATATATATATATATACCTACCTACTTCCTCATTTTATAATTTATGTACCACGTATAATTATATTATTAATGACGAAATGAGTAATTTTTCAGAATAATTAATCGAATTATCTGAGTCATTACTTAATCACATCTAAAAAGCATGCTTAAAAATATTAACTTAGTCAATAATAATATTTATTATAAATTATCAGTTTTGAACAACGACATACAGCGAGCGTTTTTACTCACCTAGGGTCTTTTGATTCACTCCCCAGTATGCGATACTAATACTAATGCATTAACATTATTATGTAGAATGAGATTTGCATCGCGGCGACGGGATAGAACTGAATCAGTGAAAAATAAACGCCATAACTTTCTTAATTTGTAGACAGTATTTAATTTAATTAATTATTTCAATACCGCGTAATCATTAAATAATTTACAATCATTGCTTTATTTATTTGTATAATTACAATAAATATTTCTATAAAATCGCGACAGGTTTAGATGGGTAAAATAAATTGAATAGTTCATTTAATCATTTAATTAAATATAAATATTTAATTAAAATACAGCATTCCCCAACTTGTAAACTTGTCATTCAAGGAAAGATCAATGGGAAGCGTAGCAGAGGACGGCGCCGCATTTCGTGGCTTAAGAGCCTCCGTGATTGGTACGAGTGCAGCTCCACTGAACTATTCCGGGTAGCAGATGACAAAGATAAGATCGTCTTGATGGTGGCCGACCTCCGCTAGGGGATGGCACAATAATAAGAAGAAATAGGCATATTAAGACAATGATAAAATATCAGACGTGTATTTTTGACGTCATGATAACGATGTGGGGATGGTCCCTACGAACCCTTAAGGTAGAGCCGCCCCTGCGATTTTACATACGCAATATGGTACGCAGTGACATACCTACGTTTTAAGTATATTTACTTTTTCTCAATAACAAATTTATTTATATACTAAAAAATGACATTCACCACCTCGAAGTTACAAAAGTACATAATATATTACGAGATATGTATTAAAACAAATAAAAAATGACATATAATATTTATTAACAGTAGATACGCAATTTTTTAAATGTAGATACAATTATTATTTAGCAATGGACTTAATATTATAATTATTGTACATCGAAATTTAATCGAGCTTTTTTAGTTGTACCTATTAGATTCGATGTTATTTAATTTAACTCTAATTATTGATGTAATTAGGTGGTTATAGCTTTTTATTTTATTTTCATTTATAAAAGTTCATAAACAGTACTTTAACATAATTATTATAAAATATAATATTTCTTGGCTAACGCAACCATTAATTTTTTTTTTAAATAATTAAGAAATTAATTAGTTTCGGTCAATCACTGAATGCGTAAATAATATTATTTGTATGAATGTATACAATATTTCGCTTATTTTGTTTTTACATTGATGAAATCAACAAATTTAGATTTGGATATACCTAAAACGATGGCCGCGCGGCTTAAGCATTGGCCTATTGCGTCGTGGGTCTCGGGTTCGAATCCTGGGTCTGATAAGTATACATATTATTTTTCAATTTGTATATAAGTCAGAGTGTGGACCTAACAGGTTGAGCAAGTGGCTGACATCCATTTCTCGTATAAACAAAATCTGTCAATACAAACCTTCACTCTGTGGAGGCCCATATGATCATATTAAGATTGGACACGGCCGAATAAAAAAAAAAGATCATCAGTAGTTGGACGATGTCGAACAGTGTTAAAAGTTTTAAATTAATACTGCATAGAATTATTAACATTTTTTTTAAATTAATCCAAACAACTTACACTTTATGCTATATTTTAATTGTGATCCTTGACTTAATAGGTAGGTGATAAAGTGTTAACCTACTTTATTGTATTAATATATTATATAAATTAGAATTAATTGTATTCGTTGTCAGTGTGTATTTACCTTTTAGTGAGTTTACATAGTGCCTGAAGATGCCGAAAAACGAAACACGGGTCGCAAAAAACAATTCAAATAGAATAGTACATATTAATTGCTTTATATACAATTTTTTTCTTTATAATCAGGCGTTATATGAATAAGAAGTTACATACCTTATCACTGTCAGCCAATTTTTACTAGGTGGACACTTTTAGGCCAGCTATTTTCGGAATAAAATAAATCCTTTAAAAAATATAAAATAGGAACGGAATGATACGTATTTGTGAAAACTTAGCAAAACAACATTTTTATCGAGTTTATCGTGAATATTTTCACACTAAAATGATAAATATTGTTTAGAAAATATACACATGTTGAAGTTATGATGTTGACAAGAACCCGCGAATATATTCGTCCGTGGCCTGACGCGTCATACATGCTTTGGCAAGTTAATTCGTCCGTGGCACGAATCAGGTAAAAAAAAATACGAATAAATATGGCTATATATTCTAAAAGAATACTGTACATGTTCTCCAAAGGTTTTCGGGAATCCCGTCACATAAGTATTATAAAAAGCCATTTCCGTAAATTTAGTGTCAGACAGTGACACAAACGCTCGCAAAAATACAGTATCTTTTGTTCATTTTCGAATTGTAATCGCATGATTGAGTTGAGCATAAGATACTCTGTTATATTTTTCAGTGGTTCATAAATAGGTTCATAAGCATTGTCATTAGCGAAACAATGTGTCGCTGAGTTTCAAAACCAGCTATAACACTTTTTCATTATGTTGAGAAAATCAACAAAAACTTTTTAAACTAAAAAGTTTTTGAATGTTTCAGTAGTGTTATAGCGGAATTTGATAGACACATTGACTTTGTTTCATAAATGACAGTTAATCTTAGCGGATTTTGAAAGAGGCGACTAACGAATAACGAATCCAACGATATATATATCTTAATTATTTAAAAAAAAAAAAGTGTTATAGCGGGTTTTGAAACTCAGCGACACATATAATATATTTTTTCAATAAATTATAATAGTGATATACGTAGCTTAGTTGGTAAGTATATTGCTTCGAATTCCGCTGGGTGACGTATTTTTTTCATAAAGTTTTTTCCAATGGTTATATACCTATAGGGGTCGTTGCTCCGATGGATGGAGGAGCGAGTTTTATTTGGAGCGTAAACTGTCGGTACAAGAGTATATTACGGTAGTTATGTAACAATACTAATATGATTCTGTTCCGAGGTCCGAGTCTCGGTAGAATGAGATATTGTGCGGAGCGATATAGAGACTAAGATACTAACAGACCAGAAACTTATATTTATATTCGAGTGACATGTCCAATTAATTATGATCCGCTATTTATTGATGGACTCACAATCAAAATAATATCTTGAAAAGAATATTTAGGAAATAATTATTATAATTGAGTCAGCTACTCTATAATATGGAGTTTACGTCATTGGATATGGCTGATTATGTAGAAAAATGAATATTGAGGAAATTATAATAATTGCAGTAAGCTATTTATTGAGTTTGCCATAATTGGACAGTACGGGAAATGGATATTAAAATATTTGTAATTGTCGTCAGTTATTTAATATTGCCGATCAATATGCTGACACGGTTTGAGTTGTTTATCCCCATATATTTCTCTCAGGTTTAAAAATGATATATGTAATAAAGAATATAATAGTCTCAAATCTTGTGTATTATTCGTTTAAATAAAAATATATGGCTGTATTTGGTAATAAAATAAGCGGAGTTAGATTGATTGAGACCACTCATTTCTGAGAAGGCATGCGATACCTGCTATCATGTGTCGGCGTAATAAATTCCAAAAAGACATAGTCAGATAGACTTTACTCTCAACTTGTCGATACCTAATTTAAACTGTATCACGACTCTATAATTAATACAGTTTTTTTGGAACCCGCCCTACCAGTCTCCTGACTAAATCACGCCAATAGCTGAGGCCCCGTTCGAATCCAAGTTAAGTATCCAAGAGACTAAATCAGCGCCATCTTTAGATTAATAAAGCCTGAGCATATTATCTTTTTGCACAAGCAACGAGTAGTCCACTGTTCAGCTGTCAAAATCAGATCCCAGATTGCTTGACTTATTGATTCGCCCTTTCTCGTTTCAAATTCAATTATAAAAAATTCTCAAAGCAAATATATTAACTATCAGTGTTATTTATAAATAGTATACATTTCTGTTATTTATCAGCTGTCAAAGTCAGACTAGTTTTTCACACAAAAACCAGTGGTAATATCGATTTCCAAAAAATATGTAGCATTGATCTACGGATTACATTTGTAGAAGGTGTGTTAATGCTAGTGTATTATTTATCATGTAACTCATTTATCAAATCAAACCATTCCCTGTGTGAATACGACAGATGCGTCAGTATGAGCACTCTATCTGTACAGAACAATGACAGGTCATCCATATACAACAACGGGATGGGCGGGAAAAGTAGGACCAATCGTTGTGAATGTATCGGCTTTCTTCTTGAGTCGACAATGGACTGAATACATTAGTTGTTTGTTCTCTAACAGTGAAGAACTCTCTTCTTATCGTAGATGCCAATTGGGAGGGCAACAACCATGTTATACCAATCTACATTAGAAATCGGTATATTATTCTATTTGAATGATGGTGAGTTCAGGTGACAATGTTATATAAATTCTTCTTGGTTGCGCTAATTGTGGTGGCCGTCATCCTTATTCCTCACTCACTCAAATCCCCTTATGTATTATTGTCACAAGACCAAGTGACCGACAGTTACGGGTCATAAATCGACCGTTTTTTCGAAGAACATTCAGTCATCTCAAGAATACGAACGGGTGCGTGTTGCCGCGCCGCGTTAACTACCGAGTGATTCAAAACATATATGTCGCACTAAATCTGTTACGGTTTGAGTGAACGTCACGTCTATGTCATCCATCCTAAACTTATCATCATTATTTATCAACCTCATAATATATCATCCATCAAAGTATACAGTCCGTTTACCAATGCGTGAGTGCGTGAATACCGAAGCGGCTCCAGCCCTCTCAACATAGGGATCAGTGTCTGGTATCCTGTGTAACCCCTCCCCTAGATCCGTAATCCATTCATCCAGCATCACCTTCAAAATACAGTCTACTGCTAAAAGTGCCAGCAGATCTATTTGGCTAACTCGACGCACTTTCTTCTAGGTACCTCATATAAATGTGTGTGTGTAGCTATATATTTTTTAATAACACTGACTTTTTTATTATTTTTTATATTAGCTTTTTTTAATATATTTCATGTCATTGAAATAAATTAAATTGTATGAAACGAAATACAATTTCATTTCAACAAGTTCTACATAATATTATCATGAGGAGGATACAGGTTTATTTGCTAAAGAAACTCAAAAAATAAGTCACACCGCTGGCAAAAATGTTACAACAATGGAAACTCAAAATATTTAAATTAAAATTGTAAAAAAAAATGTTACACAAAACAGCCTTCAAAAATCAGCTGATTGAATAAAAAACTGGTTTCACTAAATATTATATTTGTTAATGTGGGTCTCGAATGAAATGAAACGGAAAAAAATCAATATTAATTTTATCTGAGTATAGTATTGAATCTCATAGGTCAGTATTGGTGAATTTCATCATTTCTACCAAGTGAGCACGACTCACTAATGTGTACAAGTCGCACATGCGTTTGGTAATACCTTATCGGTGGAATCGAGTGAAAAAATGTATGTAATAAGTACACCACGTACTTTGCCTATTCATAGCTGTTAAAAGAACCAGTTTTTTTCGTTAAAAGCGTAAGTCGCAGATATAATTATTATTTTTTCTGTACGGATTGATTTAGGTATGTTCGATAATAATTTTTAATTCATCTGAAGTAGTGTGGTCTCGTAAAAATCTATCAACCGGTTTGGTTGACGACATTATTTTTAAAAGGAAAACCCCACTCTGTTCTGTCATATGTTCTGATTTTGATCGCATTCTGTGATTGTTTTTGAATAAAATTTAGTTTAGTACGTTTTTAAATTTTCTGTTGAATCATATAAGATTGACTTGACTAGCTAAAACGATTACAAAATTTGTACTTGATAGAAATAATACTGAAATGTCATTTTGACATTCATATTGATTTCCATAGTAACGCACGTATATATTAATAATTTAGTTGCTAGGACCCCAGACCCCTAGCAACCAATAATAGTGGATTAGATTACGGATTTCTTCCGAAATAACTTTTCATACAAAACAGAATTAACTGAAAATAAATTCTATTCTGCTTAAAGATAGCTAAAAGTATTAAAAGAATGCATTAGCATCGTGTTCTGATATATTCTAAAAGTTCCAAATGTCTAGCTAGTCGGGAAGTTGGTTAAAAATCGATTGCAAGATTTATCCCGGATAAACAACCACCGGATAAATAAGAATACGACCAAATAAAAACGTTGTAAATAAAAATAGTTGGGTATCAAAAGTCATTTTAAACCTTGTGAAAATCGTTGACAAACTTGACTATTGGTGTCATAACTCACATTTTTCAATGAATAATGTGAGTTCTGTCACCAAGGCTTTTCTAATTATACTGCAGCCTTAGGAGTATTATATATATTTTAAAACATAATGTAAATCGACTAACTCACTAATTAATATTCAAGTTCAATACCTTTCTTCTAATTACAAACAGTGCTCTGTTGATTTTTGCGATTATCTCACAACTCGATTTTTGGAATATGTGAGTTATAACTCTAGGCAATTCATGTATCCATGGACTCATAAAATAAGAGAAATACAAAAATTACGAGTAGCGCAATGTGAGATGGAAAAGTGCACATTGGGCATAAAGCGAAAAGATCACAAAAGGAACCAATGGATAATGAAGGAAATAAGAGTACGCGATGTGACAAAGAGCGATAAGCAGATGAAATCGTGGTCATATAGTGGTACTCAAGGGGCATAGTGAGGCCATAAAACTCGGTAGATAGACGAACTCATAAAATTCGATGGATGTAGGTACCTATGTGGCAGCTATAACTAGGGACCGAGAAGAGTAGAGAGAGCTAAGGAGGTCTTCATATATATATATATATTATGTATAATGTTGTTTTAGTACGCATGATTCGTTTGTTTCGTTCGTTCGATTTAATATTAAATTGTTTGTGCTTTTCTATGAGAGTTTTAAACATTTAAAATATGGTAGATATTATTATAATTAATTCGCATGAGTTAGGTATAATATGTGGATTAATAGATCAAAGAATAAGACCACTCACCTGGACAGTAAAAGATTAATCTACCTTATTTTTCAAAGGTTTATTCTAATAATGTTTTTATTATCAAACTATTAATTTAGTTACAGATTTCTAGCTCAATAAATATTTTTTAACTTTTTTGTGGACACTTGAGTCGCTTAGAGTCATAACTCTAATTTTGAAATTTTGCAATTTTTTAGTTAAATATAGGTACCAAGTGATTGGTATTAATCTATATAAAGAAAAATAGTCGGCTATCAAAAGTCACTTTAAACCATGTGAAAATCGTTGACAAAGTTGACTGTTGGTGTCATAACTCACATTTTTCAATGATTCAATTTAGTTATCAAGGCCTCTCTAACCAATCAGGGAGCTTTATTTCTCATAGTGTTTCTGTTTCTTTTCTGTGTGTCTGTAACCTTAGTAGTTATATATATATATATATATATATATATATAGATATCTCTTCTCGTTCTAAGTTGATCTTACGCGACGGTACACCAGGTATTTGTTGAACATTTTGTAATTGTTGATCTACCCTGATTTGTTGCTCCATTGCCAAAGATGACATACGAAATTGATCCATTTGGAGCAACAAAAGTCTCGATCTATTAATAGAAGCCCCGCCCATTTTCCCCTCCCATATACATTTTACTCTTTTAGCTTCTGTTGATCCAATTTGAATGAACCAATCAGAGGGCTTCTTGTTCGGCATTGGTTTGAATGCATGTGACGCATTTGTTTACTCCTAAAAGATTCGTTCAAGAACATTTTTATGATTTGCACTCTAATGAAATCAATACAACCGCGCAACTAATAAATAGATATTTGCGATTGCAATTTTCAAGAGAATCTTCGCTGAGATTTATTCTATCAGGGGTCATCCATATATTATGTCACGCTCTAGAAGGGGTCTAATTTATTATAATGTGATGATTTCTGACGAATGTGGCGGGGGAGGACATAATAAAAACAGAGTGGTAAAGGTTGTGACGATAGGCGGGGGGGGGGGGGGGTGCTAAAATAGCTAAAATCATGTGACGTCGTATATGAACGGCCCCTTACAGTTTACTTGATAATTTGACTTGGTAATTGTTCTAAGAATAAATGGGAAAGGCTGATGTGGGTTGACACCAGTAGCGAAGGGCGGAGGTAGGCTGTAAAAATCCGACATAAATAGGACATATTATATTAACTAATAATTGTTCTAAATATAAATAAAGTAGACTGATGTAGGTTGACACCAGTAGAGAATGGTGGAAGTAGGCTGTTAAAATTAGCCACAAATAGTGCACACTCAATTTTGTTAACTAATAATAAATTGTTCTTAATACAAATACGGTAGACTGATGTGGATTGACAACAGTAGCTAAGGGTGGAGGTAGGCTGTTAAAATCCACCGTAAATATTGCACACCGGTAGCGATGGGTCGAGGTAGGCTGTTAAAATCCACCATAAAGAGTGCACACCAATAGCGATGGGTGGAGGTAGGCTGTCAAAATCCTCCATAAATAGTGCACACAATTTTTTTTTAACTAATAATTTTTCTAAATATAAATAGGTAACAAATTGTTTTGAATGTAAATAGGGTAGATTGATATGGGTGGACAACAGTAGCGAAGGGCGGAGAAAGGCTGTTAATATCCGCCATAAATAGCGCATATTAACTTTTCCTAAACTAATAATTGTTAGTTATGGTGTAGCGATGGTTTCAGGTAGGCTGTTAAAATCCACCATAAATAGTGCACACTGGTAGCGATGGGTCGAGGTAGGCTGTTAAAATCCGCCATGAATAGTGTACACTAAAGTCTGTTAAACTAATTGTTCTAAATATGAATAGGGTAGACTAATGTAGGTCGACATCAGTCGCGAAGGGTGGAGGTAGGCTGTTATTATCCACCATAAATAGCACACATTAAATATTGTTGAAGTAATTGTTCTAAATATGAATAGAGTAGACTGATATGAGTTGACACTAGAAGCGAAGGGTGGAGGTGGGCTGTTAAAATCAGCCATGAATGGTGCACACTAAATTCTGTTAAACTAATTGTTCTAAATATGAATAGGGTAGACTGATGTAGGTCGACACCTGTCACAAAGGGTGGAGGTAGGCTGTTATTATCCTCCATAAACAGCACAATTAAATATTGTTAAAGTAATTGTTCTAAATATGAAAAGGGTAGACTGATATGAGTTGACAGCAGTAGCGAAGGGTGAAAGTAGGCTGTCAAAATCCACCATAAACAGTGCACACCAATAGCGATGGGTGGATGTAGGCTGTCAAAATCCGCCATAAATAAATAGTGCACACAATCTTTTTTTAACTAATAATTTTTCTAAATATAAATAGGTAATAAATTGTTTTAAATGTAAATAGGGTAGATTGATATGGGTGGACAACAGTAGCAAAGGGTGGAGAAAGGCTGTTAATATCCGCCATAAATAGCGCATATTAACTTTTCCTAAACTAATAATTGTTAGTTATAATGTAGCAAAGGTTTGAGGTAGGCTGTTAAAATCCACCATAAATAGTGCACACCGGTGGCGATGGGTCGAGATAGGCTGTTAAAATCCGCCATAAATATAGTACACTAAAATCTGTTAAACTAATTGTTCTAAATATGAATAGGGTAGACTGATGTAGGTCGACACCAATCGCGAAGGGTGGAGGTAGGCTGTTATTATCCGCTATAAATAGCACACATTAAATATTGTTAAAGCAATTGTTCTAAATATGAATAGAGTAGACTGATATGAGTTGACACTAGAAGTGAAGGGTGGTGGTGGGCTGTTAAAATCAGCCATAAATAGTGCACACTAAATTATGTTAAACTAATTGTTCTAAATATGAATAGGATAGACTGATGTAGGTCGACACCAGTCACAAAGGGTGGAGGTAGGCTGTTATTATCCTCCATAAACAGCACAATTAAATATTGTTAAAGTAATTGTTCTAAATATGAATAGGGTAGACTAATATGAGTTGACAGCAGTAGCGAAGGGTGAAGGTAGGCTGTTAAAATCCGCCATAAATAGTGCATACTAACTTCTGTTAAACTAATTGTTCTGAAATATACCCTATAAATATAAATACCCTATAAATAGTGTAGACTGATGTGGGTTGACACCAATAGCGAAAGGTGAAGGTAGGTTGTTAAAATCCACCAGAAATAGTGCACATTAAATTTTGTTAAACTAATCGTTCTAAATATAAATAGGGTAGACTGATGTTGGTGGACACGAGTAGCAAAGGGTGGAGGTAGGCTGTTAAAATCCTCCGTAAACAGTGCACACCAGTAGCGATGTGTGGTGGTAGGCTGTTAAAATCTGCCATAAATAGTGCACACTAAATTCTGTTAAACTAATTGTTCTAAATATAAATAAGGTATATGAATGTGGGTTGACACCAGTAGCAGAGGGTGGAGGTAGGCCGTTAAATCCACCCTGAATAGTACACACTAAATTTTGTTAAACTAATTCTTCCAAATATGAATAGGGTAGACTGATATGAGTTGACACCAGAAGCGAAGGGTGGAAGTAGGCTGTTAATTCCGTCATTAATAGTGCACACTAACTTTTGTGAAACTAATTGTTCTGAATATAAATAGCCTAGACTGATGTAGGTTGACACCAGTAGCGAAAGGTGGAGGTAAGCTGTTAAAATCCACCAGAAATAGTACACATTAAATTCTGTTAAACTAATTGTTCTAAATATGAATAGGGTAGACTGATGTTGGTCGACACCAGTCGCAAAGGGTGGAGATAGGCTGTTATTATCCGCCATAAATAGCACACATTAAATATTGTTAAAGTTATTGTTCTAAATATGAATAGGGTAGACTGATATGAGTTGACACCAGAAGCGAAGCGTAGAGGTAGGCTGTTAAAATCCACCAGAAATAGTGCACAATAAATTTTGTTAAACTAATTGTTCTAAATATAAATAGGGTAGACTGATGTTGGTGGACACCAGTCGGGAAGGGTGGAGGTAGGCTGTTGAAATCCACCGTAAATATTGCACACCAGTATTGATGTGTGGTGGTAGGCTGTTAAAATCAGCCATAAATAGTGCACACTAAATTCTGTTAAACTAATTATTCTAAATATTTATAGGGTAGACTGATGTAGGTCGACACCAGTCGGGAAGGGTGGAGGTAGGCTGTTATTATCCGCCATAAAGAGCACAATTAAATATTGTTTAAGTAATTGTTCTAAATATGAATAGGGTAGACTGATATGAGTTGACAGCAGTAGCGAATTGTGAAAATTGGCTATTAAAATCCGCCATAAATAGTGCACACTAACTTCTGTTAAAATAATTGTTCTGAAATATACCCTATAAATATAAATACCTTATAAATAGGGTAGACTGATGTAGGTTGACACCAATAGCGAAGGGTGAATGTAGGCTGTAAAATTCACCAGAAATAGCGCATATTAACTTTTCCTAAACTAATAATTGTTAGTTATAGTGTAGCGAAGGTTTGAGGTAGGCTGTTGAAATCCACCATAAATAGTGCACACCGGTAGCGATGGGTCGAGATAGGCTGTTAAATCCGCCATAAATATAGTACACTAAAATCTGTTAAACTAATTGTTCTAAATATGAATAGGGTAGACTGATGTAAGGTGGAGGTGGGCTGTTAAGTTTAGACATAAATAGTACACAATAAACTTTGTCAGTCATGCTTATTTGTATTAATTGAACAAATAATACAAATTGCACATAGTGATGGTAAGTTTTTAAAATTCAATTAAACCATGCATATACCAAACCATAATTGGAGGTAGGCTTTAAAGATTTGAAAAAATAATGCACACTTTGTCAGTCATTTTTATTTGTTTTCATTGAACCAAGAATACAAATAATTACAGATGGTACCTACCTTTTGGTTAGTTTTTAAAAATCAAATAAACCCTGCCTAAACCAAAACATTGTTAGTCATACGTATTTGTTTTCATTGAACTAAGACTACAAAGTGTAGATAGTGTTTGTTACTTTTTATTATCTTTTCTGTGGTTTTTAATATTCAATACATTCCATACAAATTATTACGTATTACAGAACAACTCCAATGGTACTGTTCGGTTATACGGAATACAGCGGAAAACGCATTTTGAAAATAGCCGATAAACTGGATTATTTGTTAGGTTAACCTTAATTAACCTAACAACTAACCTTTAATATTACATTATTGTAATGAATCTGTGATCTACCTACATTGACACAGAAACTTAAACATGTGAGCTAGAATAGATTGGTTCTAAACAGGCGATATGTACCGATTCTGTATTCAACGTAAACAAACATGTATGACTGAAAAACTGCAGTATTTTTGTCGGATAGCCCATAGCATACTTAAACTATTATGGTTTGGTTTTGGCAGGGTTTAATTGAATTTTAAAATCTGACCAGCACCATCTGCAATTTGTATTCTTAGTTAAATAATTAAAACAAATACGTTTGACTGACAAAGTTTACTGTGCACTATTTATGTCAACTCTTAAAGCCTACCTCTACCCCTCGCCACTATAATACACCCATGGTAGCTGACTTGGTAGAGTGGTTGTATGTAAAAAATGGGTTCAATTCCGTGACTGGACAAAAAATACATTTTGTTTTTTAAATGTGTGTTAATCCAACGTAAAGACCAAGATTGGCTAACAAGTAGTAATATTCATTATTCGTTAAATGTTTGTGGATAATCTCCATTCTGTGCAGCCAATGTGTTCCGGACTGGAGCAATAATGTTAAGTACTAGGTACCTATATAAATAATATGCTGTTTATTAAGAAATACACTCAGTTGTATTATTAATAGTTAAGTAATAATATTTTTTTAATGTCTAAGAGGTTTGTTAAACAATAATTTTTGTGCACATATTAATAGAACTAAGTGAAAGTGGGTAGGAGTAAAAAATAGCCAAAACATTAAATTGTGCTTACAAAGCATTTCTTGTCTACAAAAAGGTCGGCAGTAGGTATAACACCTAATAATTGTTTATGTTTAATGAGTTTTATGACCCATTTATCAAAAATGGTCCGCTTTTATGACAGCTCGGACATTTCAAGGAACCATAAAATTAAAATAAAACCAATGAATCAATCGACACAAAATTTGTATAACTTTATTTATTAGCATTATATTCTTCATCATAAAACATATTATTATTAAGTGGTTGTATACAACATGTTTATGCTTATAACTACAATAATTAAGCAGGTAAACACTTATTAACATATTTTTATTGAAGACAATAGATAAGACCAATAATTAAGAATCCAAGACTCTGTATGTATGATACACAAATTTATAATTTATAATTGTAACTGGACTTAAAAAGGAAATGTTGTTGAAAAATTATCGCATGTAACTAGACTTGCCAAGATGAAAACTGATAAATTTTGTTTATAGGTACTAACTTATTTGTTTTAATCAACATTATTTTTTAGATAGCCGTTAAGAATATAATACTTATTATAATGGTAAAAAAACAGCAATTACCTACTTACTACATTGTCATAGAACATAAAATATTATTATAATCAAGCTTTATTTTAATTTGTTTTTGTAAATGTTATTGACATAAGTATTTAACTGCTCCCAGGAGCGTTTATGTAGTGTAGGTTCTTTCTTCAAAACTTCTAAGCATTTTGCTTTTCCTGGATTTTTTTTCTTTAAAATATTTTTTCACAATTTGAATTTCTTCTTCTGTCCATTTCAAGTGTACCTTTTTCCTTCTCTTCGGTACTTTTTCTTCTTCTTCAAAGTCATTGTTTTCACTTGTGTCAGAGATCAGGCGTAGACGTTTTTTTTTTATTGAATTAAGTCTACAATTTACAGATGGTGTTGGTTGTTTTTAAAAACAATTAAACCCTACCCAAACCAAATCATAATAGCTTTAGTATAGTTGTTTGATTTAATAAAATACAACATTTTTTTGTAGTAAGTACTTATTCCACTGAGTTTCAAAATGTCCCTCTGAGGCGGACGAAACCGGTCCAAATTTATTTATTAAAGTGGAATAAGTACTACAATTTTTTTTAAAAAACAACAATACAATGCAGTTTTACCATGCATTGACAGTTAACAAAATAAAAGCTTTAGTATACTTTGGGTGATACGAAAAAATTATGCACATTTTTTCATTCATACTTATTTGTTTTCGTTGGATTAAGAATACATATTACAGATATTGTTGATTAATTTTTTAAATTTATTAAGCTCCGCCTAAACCAACCTATAATAGAAAAAATATTATTCTATCATTAATATTAAAAGTTATTTATGATTTTAATTGCATGATTTTAAATATTTTATAGATATACGAGTATTTTTTGACTATTCTCTATTATGGCTTGGTTTTCGCAGGGCACCTATAACTGAACTTTAAAAACAACTTAACCAACACCATCTGTAAATTTTAGTCTTATTTTAATCAATGAAAACAAATACGTATGACTGACAAAGTTTAGTCTGCACCATTTATGGCGGATCTTAACAGCCTACCTCTGACCTTCGCCACTGCTAGGTAGATACTTCTTAAGTGGAGGGATCGTGTGTTTCATTGACAGTCTGGTGAATAAGTGTGTTTGAAATATTGTTTGAAATAAATAACAATACGTATTTAATTTAATTAATGAATATAATTACTCACCTCATTTTTTTTTTCATTATTGCTCAAAGTATCATTATTCATTCATTATCATTGCCATTGGTTTTGAAGTTCGGCGAGGATGTTTCAGCGCCTTGATACGGCGTCATATTTCGAGTTAGAATAATAATCATGTACCTACCTAATAGATCTAATATCTATATTGTCGTTAATTTTCTACAAACACGTATCTCAAAAAACACAACTTTTCAGGAGAGGCAAATAAAAACTTTATTCACTCAGTTTTTAATTCAGAAATAAATTTTCTTCTATGAAATATCCATTTAGAATATATTTTCCTGAAAAAAAATGTTATGTTTCTTCAATCTATCGCACTATACTTTCGACCGATCAGTAATATTGTCGGAGATACGAGAATGCTTTGCAAATTTACTGTGAGTCATTCCACAATATTACTGCAGTAAACACGTATCTTGACGAGAAAGTGCTTCTGTATAATCATCTGTCGGAGTTCAGTATTCTGTATAGTTACAAACACCTAACTCAGGATACGAGTTTATAATATTTATAAAAGTCTTGTATTGTGATACGAGTTTTTTGCCATTGCTTCAATCTATTAGTTTATAAATAAAGTATGTTTTGAGATAGGTACGTGTTCGTGGAATATGTACGTATTCAAGTTCTGAATTCACTGCATCAAATAACTCAAAACTGAGATACGTGTTTGTAGAAAATTGACGACGACAGTATGTTATTCTAATTATAAAACGCGCGTACGGGAGTTCACCGCGATAAAATAGCATTTGAAAAAAAACAAAAGGGATTTCCCGACCGAATTGCAGATTTCTTGCGTAACCCTTTGTCTGCTACGATTTATTCCAACGTGTATGTTTCTGAGATTTTTCAAAATAATGTTATTTCTATAATAAAAAACCTTGTGTGTATTCTATATTGATTAAAAAATATAATTTCATCATCATAAGTAGGTACAATAACGTATGATTGTTCGACATGAATATTGTAGGTTAACCGAAATTAAAACACTTATATATTATATTGTAAATAAATAGTAATTACATTATATTTACAATTCCTTGTGTATACTATATTGTTATTTTGAATTGATAATATTTATAAGTAAATACCTATGTCTGACTAAACTAAGTCACCCGCACGCTGTGAATGGCTTTGAACCATGGATTGAGGAAAATAATGATCCTAGCTAATAAAAAATTCTATACATAAGGGTTTTGGCTTTAAACTTGTATAAATAAAATGCTTTTGGATTTAATATATAGACATAATTTAAAAGTATTTTGGAAATAGTGTAAATAATTATAATTAATTGTTATTCGAGAAATGGATACAGTTAAGAAGGTTCTAATAATTGATAAACTGTAAATTATTCTCATCATTAATGTTTGAGACTTTCATGGTTGTTTTTTTATCGTAATAGATTTTTGGGTTTCCACCGTGTGTACTTCTTCCTTCTTTCCCCGGCGTTTAGGGCTCGTTGTAGATAATGCATGATAATGGCTTCTGCAATGAGCCCGAAACGTCGAGGAAAGAAGGAAGTACACACGGGGGAAACCCAAAGATCTATTACGATATTCTCATCATTGACCGGGTTATCCTTTACTACATTAGTATCAATTGAGCTAGCTATGAATAGATTTTGATGTCCGCTTACAAAACCACTATAAAGTTTAAGCGATACCTATAAAAATTAAAAAAAAAAACATTTTTCAGAATTAGGCTTTGTCTAAAATGAAAACCTGAAAAATGAAAGTGCGGAAATAATTTTTTTATCGTTTATAGGTAAATTGCACTGCAATACAATTGCAGTGTATTCACGTTCTTTTAATGCTGAAATTTTGGGAGTCCAATGTCACATAGTTTTCGAAATACATACTTCTTAAACGACGGTAGACCAATTTATACTTTAGACCTGAAAGAGTGGATGTCCATTTTAAGTCATTTTTGCTTTGAGCTATAGCAAAAAGACTTGCAAAAGTGCGGAAGTCCAATATACGGAGTTTTAGTCCGAATGCGAGGGAGTATTTTTTTAAAATAGATTAGGAATGCTGAAGTGACACTTGGACTGCATTATTGGCTATCACCCGCCTCGTCGAATATTGTAGTCTGTTGAAGGTTTAAAAATTAAACTACAATCAAATATTATTTGGCTTGGTTACGCAGAGTTTAATTATTTTTTTCAAAACTAACTACCACTATCTGACAATTAATGGAAACAAATTCTTTCGTATGGCTGGCAAAGCTTAGTGTCCACTATTTATGTCGGATTTTAACAGCCTGCTTCCACCCTTTGCCAGTCTCAAACAATATTCTTTCAAGAAGGGCATCCCTTATTCGGGAAGTGAGGGAAAAACTTAATAAAGGTAAGTTATCGCCAAGAATTCCTACATTTTCAATCATTCGTTTATTATCATGTTCCTAACTTTTGTTTACAGATAATGCTAATACTAATAACCAACCTAAAAAAAATGGTGTAATATTTCATGAACTAATCAATAAGGATGGTTTACTATGTTATACAAGTTTGATTAATCAAGGCTTGATTCTATATTATATAATATCATACACCTTTGTCTTTCTATAGTGGTGAATGGTGAATTTAATTTGTAGCTAGCATCTCAACTTCGATGCAGACTAGCGATTTGAATGACAAGACTACATTGCTCATTGCAATGATACTGAAAAGAATTATCAGATTCTACGTAGTCCGAACTTATATTTATTTTTTTGTTTTATAATACTAAAGCTTGTTTTTACGTCTACTGATAACTTGCACTTACAGAAAATCTTTCTTCTTTGACACCATCTCTCAAAATTACTAATGGATTACTATGCTTAATTCAAATGAACATGAATCGATGGATTTATAAAAGTGTTTGCCAATACCACTGCTAAGCAATAGTTAAAGTTTCTACAAAAGAAAGCTAATAAATTCCCAATAGGTACGTTGATATTGTTCACAGTATTGACGATTTCACACCTCTTGAGTGAAGTATTTTTATTGAATAAAATATTATAATCCGATATCTGATATTATGTCCGTGGAGACAAAACATTTTGGTTGAAAGCACAATACAATAATATGTCCTATACCTAAACTTTATAATGCAAAAAATTTCTGCAAATCAAAATAAATCAAATTTATACAATATTACACAAGTGTTTTGTTATTTTTTATTATTTTTGTATTTGCATTGTGTGTAATGGCTTAAAATATACCTATGATGATTATTATTACAAAAATATAATTTTAATTGATATTATTTTATCGTTTTATTACATATTCAAAAGCCCAAGTCTTCAAGTCAAGCCCAACTTAGAGCAGCTGAAGATAATTTCACAATTATGAATTAAATAATTAAAAAAAGTCTAACCTCGAATGGCCTTTACAATTTACTAATTTAGCAAAATAATCAGAGATATCTGAAAAGTTTCATTTGTAGACATTAGACTGATTTTTTGTTTTGTTGATTGATTTGTTTTTGGTTAAAACTGCTCTCCTGGAAAATATTGAATATGTGATTTCCAGACTTTCAGCTCTAATTTACAGTTACATTATGTATCATAATATGCATATAATTTTCTAACGTAAATGAAACGCGCATATTTATAAAGTATGTATGTGTTACTTTGTAAACGAAATACAGTAGGTAGCTAAAATAAATAACATTTTTGCTCCAAACTGCAACACATTGGGCTAAACAGAATAGAGATTTCATTAACAGACCTTTTACGAAGAATGGTTTTAACTTGTTAGCCATTCGCCCAACCCATTTTGTATTTTCGTTGTATTAACAAACATTTAAATTGATTGGGTCCACTTTTTGATAGACAATCGCTCCAACAACTCGGGGTCACCAAAACACCAAACACAATCACTGCTGAACTTTTAATTACCCTTTAATTATCACATTGAAATAACACGTTAATTATATAAATATACCTACCCTAAATAACTGGATAACTGCATTTATTTAATTCATTTTGGATATAATTGACGTTTTAAACTTTATAGAAAGGTACGTACTATATGTACAACTTAAACATATTCTGATAATACACCGGTGGCGAAGAGTGGAAGTATACTGTTAAGATCCGACATAAATAGTTAAGACTAAACTTTGCCAGTCAAACGTATTTGTATTCATTGAACTAAAACAACGTGTAGACAGTGTTGGTTAGTTTTTAAAATTTAATTAAACCCTACCTAATCCAAGCCATAGTAGGTTTTAGTAGAAAATATTAGTTTATCCATAAGACATATAAAATTAAACCATACATAATTTTAGATACTTACCTATTTTATAGATAGAAGAATATTTTTTTATCGATTATGGTTTAGTTTAGGCAGGGTGTAATGAATTAAACCTGATTGAAATGAACTAACAAGCACCATCTGTTCCTAATATGTATTCTGAATTCTACGAAAACAAATAGTAAATATGACTGAAAATGTGTGCAATATTTTTGTCGGATCTCCCATAGCATACTTAAACTATTATGGTTTCATTTAGGTAGGGTCTCATTGAAATTTAAAATCTAACCACCTCCATCTGCAAATTGTATTCTTAGTTAAATTTTTAAAACAGATAAGTTTCACTGACAAATTTTACTGTGCATTATTTACGTTGAATCTTAACAACCTACCTCCACTCTTCGCACTAGTGTCAACCCATATAGGCCTACCCTATTTATATTTAGAACAATTAGTTTAACAATATTCAGTGTGTACTATTTATGGTGGATGTTAATAGCTTACCTCCACACTTCGGTACTGACATCAACCATCATCAGTCTACCTAATTTATATTTAGAACAATTAGGTTAACAACATTTAGTGTGCACTATTTATAGCGGATTTTAACAGCCCTCCACCCTTCGCTACTGGTGTCAAACCACTTCAGTCAACCCTATTTCTTCTTCTTATTCCACCCTGGCATGTCCCAACATTGGGGCATAGGGCAAGCACAAGTTCGCGCCACTTCCTTATTTATATTTAGAATAATCAGTTTAACAAAATTTAGTGTGCATTATTTATGGAGGATATTAGTAGCATTCCTACACCCATCGATACTAGTGTGCACTATTTATGATGGATTTTAACAGTCTACCTCCACCCTCCGCTACTGGCATCAAGCCACATCAGTCTACCCTATTTATATGAAGAAATATTATTCAACAAAATTTAATGTGCACTATTTACATATATTTAGTTTAACAAAATTTAGTGTGCACTATTTATATTGGATTTTAACAGCCTACCTCCACTCTTCGCTAATGGTGTCAACCCATATCAGTATACCGAATTCATATTTAGAACAGTTATTAGTTTAAAAAAAATAATATGCCCTATTTATGGTGGATATTAACAGCCTACCTTCACCCTTCGCTACTGGTTTCAACCCACATCACCCTACCGTATTCATATTTAGAGCAATTATTGGTTTAACAAAATTTAATGTGCGCTATTCGTGGTGGATATTAACAGCCTACCTCCACTCTTCGCTTCTGGTGTCAACCCATATAAGTCTACCCTATGTATATTTCGAACAATTAGTTTAACAGAATTTAGTGTGCACTGTTTATGGTGGATTTTGACAGCCTACCTCCACCCATCGCTACTGGTGTGCATTATTTATGATGGATTTTAACAGCCTACCTCCATCCTTCGCTACACTACAACTAACAATAAGTTTAAAAAAATAATAATAAGCGCTATTTATGGCGGATATTAACAGCCTATTTCCACCCTTCGCTAATGGTGTCAACCCATATCCGTTGACCATATTCATATTCATAACAGTTATTAGTTTAACAGAATTAATGCGGGCACTATTTATGGTGGATTTTAAAGTCTATCTCCACCCTCCGCTACTGGCGTCAAGCCACATCAGTCTACCCTATTTATATTAAGAACAATTATTTAACAAAATTTAATGTGCACTATTTACATATATTTAGTTTAACAAAATTCAGGGTGCACTATTTATAGTGGATTTTAACAGCCTACCTCCACTCTTCGCTAATGGTGTCAACCCGTATCAGTATACCGTATTCATATTTAGAACAGTTATTAGTTTAACAAAAATTAATATGCCTTATTTATGGTGGATATTAACAGCCTACCTTCACCCTTCGCTACTGGTGTCAACCAACATCACTCTACCGTATTCATATTTAGAGCAATTATTGGTTTAACAAAATTTAATGTGCGCTATTTATGGTGGTTATTAACAGCCTACCTCCACTCTTCGCTACTGGTGTCAACCCATATAAGTCGACCCTATTTATATTTAAAACAATTAGTTTAACAGAATTTAGTGTGCACTGTTTATGGTGGATTTTGACAGGCTACCTTCACCCATCGCTACTGGTGTGCACTATTAATGGTGGATTTTAAAAGCCTTCATCCAACCTTCGCTACACTACAACTAACAATTAGTTGAGGAAAAATTAATGTGCGCTATTTATGGCGGATATAACCAGCCTACCTCCACCCTTCGCTAATGGTGTCAACCCATATTAGTCTACCGTATTCATATTTAGAATAGTTATTAGTTTAACAAAAATAATATGTCCTATTTATAGTGGAATTTGACAGCCTACCTTAACCCATCGCTATTGGTGTGCTCTATTTATGGTGGATTTTAAAAGCCTTCATCCAACCTTCGCTACACTACAACTAACAATTAGTTGAGGAAAAATAAATGTGCGCTATTTATGGCGGATATAACCAGCCTACCTCCACCCTTCGCTAATGGTGTCAACCCATATTAGTCTACCGTGTTCATATTTAGAATAGTTATTAGTTTAACAAAAATAATATGTCCTATTTATAGTGGCATTTGACAGCCTACCTTAACCCATAGCTATTGGTGTGCACTATTTATGGTGGATTTTAAAAGCCTTCATCCAACCTTCGCTACACTACAATTAACAATTAGTTGAGGAAAAATAAATGTGCGCTATTTATGGCGGATATAACCAGCCTACCTCCACCCTTCGCTAATAGTGTCAACCCATATTAGTCTACCGTGTTCATATTTAGAATAGTTATTAGTTTAACAAAAATAATATTTCCTATTTATAGTGGAATTTGACAGCCTACCTTAACCCATCGCTATTGGTGTGCACTATTTATGGTGGATTTTAACAGCCTTCATCCAACCTTCGCTACACTACAACTAACACTTAGTTTAGGAAAAATAATGTGCGCTATTTATGGTGGATATAACCAGACTACCTCCACCCTTCGCTAATGGTGTCAACCCATATTAGTCTACCATATTCATATTTAGAATAGTTATTAGTTTAACAAAAATTATTGTCCTTTTTATGGTGGAATTTGCCAGCCTACCTTCACCCATCGCTATTGGTGTGCACTATTTATGGTGGATTTTAACAGCCTACATCCAACCTTCGCTACACTACAACTAACAATTAGTTTAGGAAAAAATAATGTGCGCTATTTATGGTGGATATTAACGGCCTACTTCAACCCTTCGCTAATGGTGTCAACCCATATTAGTCTACCGTATTCATATTTAGAATAGTTATTAGTTTAACAAAAATTAATATGTCCTAATTATGGTGGAATTTGACAGCCTACCTTCACCCATCGCTATTGGTGTGCACTATTTATGGTGGATTTTAATAGCCTTTATCCAACCTTCGCTACACTACAAATAACAATTAGTTTAGGAAAAATTAATGTGCGCTATTTATGGCGGATATAACCAGCCTACCTCCACCCTCGGTAATGGTGTCAACCCATATCAGTCTACGGTATTCATATTTAGAATAGTCATTAGTTTAATAAAAATTAATATGATATTAATAGCCTACCTCCACCCTTCGCTAATGGTTTCAACCCATATTAGTCTACTGTATTCATATTTAGAATAGTTATTAGTTTAACAAAAATTAATGTCCTCTTTATGATTGATTTTGACAGCCTACCTTCACCCATCTCTATTGGTGTGCACTATTTATGATGGATTTTAACAGCCTACATCTAACCTTCGCTACACTACAACTATAAAATAGTTTAGGAAAAATTAATGTGCGCTATTTATGACGAATATTAACAGCCTACCTCCACCCTTCGCTAATGGTGTCAACCTATATCAGTCTACGGTATTCATATTTAGAACGGTTATTTGTTTAACAAAATTTAGTGTGCACTATTTATGGTGGATTTTAACAGCCTACCTCCACCCTTCGCTAATGGTGTCAACCCATATTAGTCTACCGTATTCATATTTAGAATAGTTATTAGTTTAACAAAAATTAATGTCCTATTTATGGTGGAATTTGACAGCCTACCTTCAGCCATCGCTTCACTACAACAAACAATTAGTTTAGGAAAAATCAATGTGCGCTATTTATGGAGGATATTAACAGCCTACCTCCACCCTTCGCTAATGGTGTCAACCCATATTAGTCTACCGTATTCATCTTTAGAATAGTTATTAGTTTAACAAAAATTAATGTCCTATTTATGGTGGAATTTTGACAGCCTACCTTCACCCATCGCTTTTGGTGTGCACTATTTATGGTGGATTTCAACAGCCTATATCCAACCTTCGCTACACTACAACTAACAATTAGTTAAGGAAAAATAATGTGCGTTATTTATGGCGGATATAAACAACCTACCTCCACCCTTCGCTAATGGTGTTAACCCATATCAGTCTACGGTATTCATATTTAGAATAGTTATTAGTTTAACAAAAATTAATATGTCCTAATTATGGTGGAATTTGACAGCCTACCTTCACCCATCGCTATTGGTGTGCACTATTTATGGTGGATTTTAACAGCCTACATCCAACCTTTGCTACACTACAACTAACAATTAGTTAAGGAAAAATTAATGTGCGCTATTTATGGCGGATATTAAAAGCCTACCTCTACCCTTCGCTTATGGTGTCAACCCAAATTAGTCTACCGTATTCATATTTAGAATAGTTATTAGTTTAACAAAAATTAATGTCCTTCTTATGATTGATTTTGACAGCCTACCTTCACCCATCGCTATTGGTGTGCACTATTTATGATGGATTTTAACAGCCTACATCTAACCTTCGCTACACTACAACTATAAAATAGTTTAGGAAAAATTAATGTGCGCTATTTTTGACGAATATTAACAGCCTACCTCCACCTTTCGCTAATGGTGTCAACCTATATCAGTCTACGGTATTCATATTTAGAACGGTTATTTGTTTAACAAAATTTAGTGTGCACTATTTATGGTAGATTTTAACAGCCTACCTCCACCCTTCGCTAATGGTGTCAACCCATATTTGTCTACCGTATTCATATTTAGAATAGTTATTAGTTTAACGAAAATTAATATGTCCTATTTATGGTGGAATTTGACAGCCTACCTTCACCCATCGCTATTGGTGTGCACTATTGATGGTGGATTTTAACAGCCTACATCCAACCTTCGCTACACTACAACTAACAATTAGTTTAGGAAAAATTAATGTGCGCTATTTATGGCGGATATTAACAGCCTACCTCCACCCTTCGCTATTAGTGTCAACCCATATTAGTCTACCGTGTTCATATTTAGAATAGTTATTAGTTTAACAAAAATAATATTTCCTATTTATAGTGGAATTTGACAGCCTACCTTAACCCATCGCTATTGGTGTGCACTATTTATGGTGGATTTTAACAGCCTACATCCAACCTTCGCTACACTACAACTAACAATTAGTTTAGGAAAAAATAATGTGCGCTATTTATGGTGGATATTAACGGCCTACTTCAACCCTTCGCTAATGGTGTCAACCCATATTAGTCTACCGTATTCATATTTAGAATAGTTATTAGTTTAACAAAAATTAATATGTCCTAATTATGGTGGAATTTGACAGCCTACCTTCACCCATCGCTATTGGTGTGCACTATTTATGGTGGATTTTAATAGCCTTTATCCAACCTTCGCTACACTACAAATAACAATTAGTTTAGGAAAAATTAATGTGCGCTATTTATGGCGGATATAACCAGCCTACCTCCACCCTCGGTAATGGTGTCAACCCATATCAGTCTACGGTATTCATATTTAGAATAGTCATTAGTTTAACAAAAATTAATATGATATTAATAGCCTACCTCCACCCTTCGCTAATGGTTTCAACCCATATTAGTCTACTGTATTCATATTTAGAATAGTTATTAGTTTAACAAAAATTAATGTCCTCTTTATGATTGATTTTGACAGCCTACCTTCACCCATCTCTATTGGTGTGCACTATTTATGATGGATTTTAACAGCCTACATCTAACCTTCGCTACACTACAACTATAAAATAGTTTAGGAAAAATTAATGTGCGCTATTTATGACGAATATTAACAGCCTACCTCCACCCTTCGCTAATGGTGTCAACCTATATCAGTCTACGGTATTCATATTTAGAACGGTTATTTGTTTAACAAAATTTAGTGTGCACTATTTATGGTGGATTTTAACAGCCTACCTCCACCCTTCGCTAATGGTGTCAACCCATATTAGTCTACCGTATTCATATTTAGAATAGTTATTAGTTTAACAAAAATTAATGTCCTATTTATGGTGGAATTTGACAGCCTACCTTCAGCCATCGCTTCACTACAACAAACAATTAGTTTAGGAAAAATCAATGTGCGCTATTTATGGAGGATATTAACAGCCTACCTCCACCCTTCGCTAATGTTGTCAACCCATATTAGTCTACCGTATTCATCTTTAGAATAGTTATTAGTTTAACAAAAATTAATGTCCTATTTATGGTGGAATTTTGACAGCCTACCTTCACCCATCGCTTTTGGTGTGCACTATTTATGGTGGATTTCAACAGCCTATATCCAACCTTCGCTACACTACAACTAACAATTAGTTAAGGAAAAATAATGTGCGTTATTTATGGCGGATATAAACAACCTACCTCCACCCTTCGCTAATGGTGTTAACCCATATCAGTCTACGGTATTCATATTTAGAATAGTTATTAGTTTAACAAAAATTAATATGTCCTAATTATGGTGGAATTTGACAGCCTACCTTCACCCATCGCTATTGGTGTGCACTATTTATGGTGGATTTTAACAGCCTACATCCAACCTTTGCTACACTACAACTAACAATTAGTTAAGGAAAAATTAATGTGCGCTATTTATGGCGGATATTATAAGCCTACCTCTACCCTTCGCTTATGGTGTCAACCCAAATTAGTCTACCGTATTCATATTTAGAATAGTTATTAGTTTAACAAAAATTAATGTCCTTCTTATGATTGATTTTGACAGCCTACCTTCACCCATCGCTATTGGTGTGCACTATTTATGATGGATTTTAACAGCCTACATCTAACCTTCGCTACACTACAACTATAAAATAGTTTAGGAAAAATTAATGTGCGCTATTTTTGACGAATATTAACAGCCTACCTCCACCTTTCGCTAATGGTGTCAACCTATATCAGTCTACGGTATTCATATTTAGAACGGTTATTTGTTTAACAAAATTTAGTGTGCACTATTTATGGTAGATTTTAACAGCCTACCTCCACCCTTCGCTAATGGTGTCAACCCATATTTGTCTACCGTATTCATATTTAGAATAGTTATTAGTTTAACGAAAATTAATATGTCCTATTTATGGTGGAATTTGACAGCCTACCTTCACCCATCGCTATTGGTGTGCACTATTGATGGTGGATTTTAACAGCCTACATCCAACCTTCGCTACACTACAACTAACAATTAGTTTAGGAAAAATTAATGTGCGCTATTTATGGCGGATATTAACAGCCTACCTCCACCCTTCGCTAATGGTGTCAACCCATATTAGTCTACTGTATTCATATTTAGAATAGTTATTAGTTTTACAAAAATTAATGTCCTATTTATGGTGGAATTTGACAGCCTACCTTCACCCATCGCTATTGGCGTGCACTATTTATGGTGGATTTTAACAGCCTACCTTCAACCTTCGCTACACTACAACTAACAATAAGTTTAGGAAAAATTAATGTGCGCTATTTATGGCGGATATAAGCAGCCTACCTCCCCTTCGCTAATGGTGTCAACTCATAGCAGTCTACCGTATTCTTATTTAGAACAATTGGTTTAACAAAACTTTATGTGCGCTATTTATGGTGGATATTAACAGCCTACTTCCACTCCTCGCTACTGGTGTCAACACATATCAGTCGACTCTATTTATATTTAGAACAATGAGTTTAACAGAATTTAGTGTGCACTGTTTGTGGTGGATTTGACAGCCTACCTCCACCCATCGCTACTGGTGTGCACTATTTATGGTGGATTATAACAGCCTTCCTCCAACCTTCGCTACACTTCAACTAACAATTTGTTTAAGAAAAAATAATATGCGCTATTTATGGCGGATATTAACATCCTACCTCCACCCTTCGCTACTGTCCACCCATACCAATCTACCCTATTCACTTTGAAAATAATTTGTTTAACAGAATTTAGTGTGCACTATTTATGGTGGATCAAAATTTGCGCATATTGTTTCATGAGATACACACCTACAAATTAACACATTGGCATTTATTGCAATATCAACTAAAGATACGAGATAAGAACTAGTCACGCATGTATTTTTTTCAAATCGCCTTCCACTACTCACAATTAGGTAGGTACCATCAATTTCTGATTAGCAAAGTTCATATTTTTGTTACTGCATTCTTTCGGTCGTCGCAATAAAAGTGTCTAGTTACCAATTTATTTTGTTGTTGTCTACCTACTACACACACATTCCATTCTGGATCACCTTTAGTTTGGTTTTGTGAGAATATAAATAGAGCCACGAAATGTCAACCTTCATACCAGATACATAATAAATATATTCATTTCTGGATCATCTTTAGTTTGGTTTTGTGAGAATATAAATAAAGCCACAAAATGCCAACCTTCTTACCAAATACATAATATATATTAACTTCTGGACCAACATTAGTTCAGCTTTGAGGATATAAATAGAGCAACAAAATGGCAATCTTTGTTAGAAAAATGGCCGTTTCTAGAACAATTTGAGCATATTTTTATGGCGAGTACATCGACTGGAATTAGTGGCAAACTGGCAACCTAGGAAACTATTGAAGCGATGTTGTCAATTCGCGCAGACGTATTCTATTTCAACGAAGATAAATGGCTATAAAGGTGGATCAACACCTCCTCTAACTTCTTACACGATCAACAAACAACGGGAAGAGTTGATTATATATATATATATATATATATATAATAAAAATAATGTAAATCGACCCATTCATTCATTAATATTCAAGGGAGCTCAATATTTTTCTTCTAATTACAAAAAAGAGTGTTCTGGTGGTTTTTAGCAATTATCTCAAAATTTGATTTATTAAATATGTGAGTTATGACTCTAGGCAACTCACTTATCTATAACCTATCGTTGCACAGTCTATACAAGTAACTGTGTTACAAATTTCAAAAATAGAATTATATTTTTTTATTGATTTGTGCGAATGAATAATGTTGTTAATCCATCAACCGGTTCGCAAAAACCGTTGTAAAATATTGAAAGAGACACCACTGACTCAGCATCATAATGCTTTCAATACGAAATTGTTCAAAAGTGGCACAGTTTTATTTTTAAATGTAGGTTGACTCGCTCATAAAACCACAAAGTTTACTTACTCAGAAAGTGAGAGTCTTAAAAGAATTTTGTCTACGTTTTATTCAGAGACATTAAAGTCTCTATGACAGGCAGGCTTTGGCATGACATGATAATTTAATATCGTATTGTCTCTCTGAAACGTCTACACCAGTCGAGTGATTTTCAAATAAGGTTATTGAAGTTTTTTTTTTTTTAATAAAATTGTGCTTACAATTTGATATTGATTTAATGTCTTCTTCTTCTCTTATTTGAGAGTCGGGTGGTTATCATATTGGCCATCTGTTCGAGTGCTACTTCCGTCGTACATTATACGTATTATTTATGTCGAATATTATGCCAACATTATTGAAGTTCTGATAGGACATCATCATCATCATCATCAGCCTGAATCTATCCACTGCTGGATGAAGGCCTCTTCAAGCTGCTTCCACTTCTCTCGGTCATGTGCATTGCGTTGCCACGTACTTCCGCAGAACTTTATCATTTCATCAATCCAGCGGCTTCTAGGTCTACCTTGCGGACGTTTTGTACTTCTTGGATACCACTGGATGACTAGATTTGTCCAACGAGTGTCTCTTATTCGTATTATGTGTCCAGCCCATCTCCATTTAAGGCTTTTAATAAACTCTATTACATCGCAAACTCTTGTCTGCTTCCTTATCCACTCATTCCTCTTTTTGTCCTTTCGCGTTATGCCCAGCATGCACCTCTCCATACCACGTTCTAAGTTTCTGGATCTCTCTTTTACTTAGAGTCCATGTTTCACACCCATATGTGATCACGGGAAGCACACTGGTTGAAAACTTTGCGCTTTAGCGATGGTGCCCATAGAACGCGTCGAGCGGGCGAAGTCGGCGTATGAAGTGTTTATTCATAACCATAATCACACGTCTCTCGCCGCGCATTACCCTTCATCTATGTAATAAGCGGGCCAAGCAGCACAAAATAATTATTATCACAGCGCCTCTCATAACAAAGCAATAAAAATATTATATTATTTCGGAGCTTGTAATTAATATTTACGACGACATTATTCAACCAGCGAAATATAGGACACGGAACAAAGAGTTCCCTGTTATTAAATAATTGCTTTTCGCCCGTCGATCGACGACGCCTCGAGCAGCGTAATTTTGGTAGCCGTGTTCAATGAATGGACTTCTTTGTATTTTCATTAAATCGTATCGCCGAGAAGCGAAAAACGGTGACTCATGCGGCAGGCGGGGCGCAAGGCATCGTCAAGTCCAGTGGGCGCTGGCGTATTTGATTACGTTGTATTTTTGATGATTTACGCGCCACTTGTAGAAATTTTGCGCGAGCGCCGCACTCGCTGCGTCAATGGGCTTTATGCCTTAGACACAGTGGAAGGTCACTTTTGAAGACATTATTCAGGCGGCCAAAAGCACTCCAGCCTAGCTTTACTCTGCGAACAATTTCATCAAATTTAATATACATCCATCTATAGACAGGACATAGATTTCTTCAATTTCGACATATGAATACGTGTATTAATTAAGGGTCTAAGTACCAAAAAGTAGTATTGCCTGTAGTTACAAAATACCGAGTCATTGCAGTAAAATTTCATGAAGCAGACCTTTTGAAAAATGTGGTTTTACAGTGTGAAGCAATCACGGCAGCTTCTATAATTTTAGGTATTAAGAACTCGCAAGTGTCAACACATCATTGTCAGCCATTTTATATTGAATGCCGTTGACCACTGCAGTGCTATTTACACAATTATAAATAAAACACGCCAACAGACTTGTAACGTCGACATGTTAAAATATTTTGCTGTATTTTTTCGACTTGCTTGAGGCACTTAGACCATAGTTGAAGTTATTGGCGTTGGTATGTAGAATATTTTTCTATAAAAATGTCAGTTTTTATCTTTTTGGTACTTAGCGCCTTAATTAATACACGTATTCATATGATGATGATAATCAAAAGAATTTTCTGACTCATCTTCTTTTATTTTGTGTAGAATACAATACCTGTTCTTGATTGCTCTTTTAAGGCATTTCTTTTTACGTCTACTGTTTCATCGGAAGAAGTGACACTTAATATATTAAAACGTTGTGTTGATTAACGCATGTAAAATATACGATGTGGACTGTTCAAACTACGTTTAATTTAAAAACAATGTTTGGTGTTACTATTACTTTGAGTTTCAAACAAAACAAATTATTATACTCATGCACATCAGTGTAGCCACAAAAGTTTACAAGCGATTGTATAGTTTATATTATACATGTGTATTTTAGACAAATCAAAAACATCTGAAGTATATTTTCATTTCTATCACAATGTCTTGACGACTAGAATTTAATTAAATCACAGAAATGTTCAAAAATTTCCATTTTTTTACATTATAATCTTGCTATTCTTGACCTTTGTGAAAATCTAATCTTTTGACATAAATAAAATAACATCTACTTTTCTTTAATATCATAACAATGGTTACTGAATTGATAAATAAAACCACTTAATTTGTAGTGTAGTGCTACTATGGATATCTAGCGACTGAGTAGGAATGATGCAATTTAATACAATAATTGTAATTACTTATGAAATGTTTTAGTCAATCAATACATACATTCATATTGTTGACTTAAGAATAAGGTAGTATTTTTTTGAAATACGCCATTTCTATTGGCATTTCCAAGTGGTTAAGCTACAACATACGGCCGTAGCCTTAAATTGACAAACGATAAATAAAGTAGGGAGTAAGAGCATGTTAACGCGCGTGTTTGAACATGTACCTAACCGAATAGGAATGATGCAATTTAATACAATAATTGTAATTACTTATAAAATGTTTTAGTCAATCAATACATACATTCATATTGTTGACTTAAGAATAAGGTAGTATTTTTTTGAAATACGCCATTTCTATTGGCATTTCCAAGTGGTTAAGCTACAACATACGGCCGTAGCCTTAAATTGACAAACGATAAATAAAGTAGGGAGTAAGAGCATGTTAACGCGCGTGTTTGAACATGTACCTAACCGAATAGGAATGATGCAATTTAATACAATAATTTTAATTACTAATAAAATGTTTTAGTCAGTCAATACATACGTTCATATTGTTGACTTAAGAATAAGGTAGTATTTTTTGAAAAACGCTATTTCTATTGGCATTTCCCAATGGTTAAGCTACAACATACGGCCGTAGCCTTAAATTGACAAACGATAAATTAAGTAGGGAGGAAGATCATGTTAACGCGCGTGTTTGAACATGTACCTAAACGAATAGGAATGATGCAATTTAATACAATAATTTTAATTACTTAGTTAAAAATTTACGATTTTTAAATTATATAATGAATGTATTTAAACCTATTGTAAGTCAAAAAATTATTGTGTGATGCATAATTGTTTTTTTACTTAGTGTATTTGATACCGTCAAGCCCAATAGGTTGGACTGATTAAAAACTATTCTTTGTAAAAAGTCTGTTAATATTATAATACACACTCTATAGAGAACAATAGTACATATATATATATATATTGATATATTATATTAAGAGATGAAAATTGTTATTTTTTTAAATCTCACCTTTAAGGGCGTTCAGCCAAAGTATAAAGGTATAAAGCGGCAGCTAACAATTTTTTCCAAGATAAAAAAGCCACGTTTTTAGTAGGGCTAAAGACTATGATGACTACGTTTTTTAAATGACACAGATATCAAATAATTACAAGATAAAAAGATTTTTTTATTTACAACGTTTTTAAATTTTCTGTTGAATCATATAAACTTGACTTGACTAGCTTTAACGATAAAAAAAATGTATTTGATAGAAATAATACTGACATGTTATTTTGACATTCATATTGGTGTTCACAGTGACGCACGTATATATTAATAATTTAGTTGATAGGACTCCAGACCCTTAGCAACCAATAATAGTGGATTGGATTACGGATTTCTTACGAAATAACTTTTCATATAAAATTCATACAGAATTAAATGAAAATGAATTCAATTCTACTTAAAGATGGCTAAAAGTATTAAAAAATGCATTGGCATCGTGTTCTGATATATTCTAAAAGTTTCAAATGTCTAGCTAGTCGGGAAGTTAGTTAAAATCGAGAAAAATTTGTACCGGACAAAAAACCACCGGACAAATAAGAATACAAGTTAAGAAAAACGTTGTAAAACAGTAGTGGATTATTATGCATTTTGTGTGAAAACACGTCATATTGTTAATTAATACAAAAATAATACGATTTTATTGACCGTCAAAGTATTTTTGTATACCTGTTAAATGAGAATTTTTAAAAAAAAAACCAGGATATATTATTTTTCGAACAAAAGTTTTCGGTAATTTTCCATTCAGGAAATTTATAAAAAAAACTTGGATATGGCGATCTTTAAAGATGTTTTAAAATATTTTTGAATATTCACTCACATACTATTATAAGTATTAACATTAAAACGTGATATAAATTCTATTTATTTCCGCCATATAATGAAGAATGAAGCATGCTGTATTTTTGTCCTCTCATAATGTGGCCGAGGTATTGTAGTTTCCTGGTTTTGATACTACGTAGAACTTCTCGGTCCTTCCCCATTCGATTGAGAACTTCAACATTTGTCACCCGGTCAGTTCAAGGAATTTTGAGGTTGCGTCTATACAGCCACATCTCGAAAGCTTCAAGTCTCCGTGACATCTCTTGGTTTAGCGTCCATACTTCCATACCAGAAAAGAATTGAGAGCACATAACAACGTATCATACGCAGTCTCAGATCTAGGTTAAGATCTCGATTGCTAAGGAGGCGTCTCATTTTGAGAAAGGCGCTCCTTGCGATCTCAATTCTAGTTTTTATTTCCTGAGACTGGTCCCATTTCTCATTGACCCATGTACCTAAATATTTATAATGGGTCACACGTTCGATTGGTTCGCTGTTAATGACAAAATTTGTGTTGGTGTCTGGTGTCGCTGTTTTTGATACTAGTAATAGTTTTGTTTTCTTGAGGTTCATTTTTAAACCATAAGAATAATTGACCTCATTAACCTTTTCTACCAGTTGATGTAAACCCTTTAAACTATCAACAATCAGCACAGTATCATCGGCATATCGTATATTGTTAATATGTTTACCATTAACCATAATACCCACCGATATATATAAATAGCAAAGGTGACAATATACAACCCTGTCTTACACCGCGACGAATTTTTACCTCTCCACTGATTTCGTTTTCAATCTTAATATTCGCTGTTTGATTCCAATGGATATAACAAATCTAAATTCAAGTCTTTCACAGCGTGAGATAAGATACATTATAACTAATATTACCCTCACAAGATAGAATAAGTAAATATAAAAAAAATACAATTTTAAACAGAAAAATAAAATTTCGATAACAAAATACTAAAATACAAAATATTTTTGGCAGCGCATTAACTAGCCTTGCACACCTCTCTAATGGTGCCTGATAGGTATATATTAATAATTAATTACACATAATTTTTATTTTGACATATTTAAACAATAGAATTATTATTTGTTAAAAGAATATTGTACCTACGTCTCAGCTCATATTGTATATAGTGGGGCTATTGCCAAAAGTCTCAAAATCATGTTATGGAGTAATTGATATTTTAGGTTTGACATGCCCTCTAAAATCAGCTAAAAGCTCATATCTTTGTGCTTTGTGTGCATATTCTGTATATCGGATGACCTTGATTTTTTTTTTCAATCATAAATTTAATAATAATATATAGACACCAAATCCGTTGTTAACTCTAAATACTTAAATTATCGACTTATCAACTTTTGGCAGTATCTATATAAGTAAATTTATGATTCTATAACTTTTAGAGTGTCTGCTCAGGTTTTTACGGTCTTCCTAATACTATCCTGTAGTCATATTGTGTGAAAGTGTGTATAATTTATGATTGTATTAAGGGCGGACGTGCTCAGCGTGGGTCAAAATGGAGTTTTTTTCTATTTTCAAAGCATGGTCCTGGACATACCTTAAACGTTGTAGATAATCAATTTACATAATTTTGAAGCTGTATTATCCTTTGTATTTATTTTAAACAGTTGATGACTGCATAAAGTATTTTTATTACATAAAATAGTATTCTTTTAAACCTCTCGCTCGAATGTTCTAGAATATAGTCATATTTGAGTACGTCCATGTAAAGTGGTGTTAAGATTTATTATATTTATTAATTTTTAAGAGCATTTCTAAAACCATTAGTATAATTTATGTTGACATTATTATAGTGAAATATTTACGATCAAAAATTATATTGATAATCTCTGTGATCCCAAATTTGACAAGAATTAGGCATTTTATTATTCAAAAAAAGGGCAAAAATAACACATTTCAAGATAATTCTAAAGATACTTATTATAAGCTATATCTTTGACCATTTAAGTGTGATAAGCATATTACGAATAATGATTGATTTATAATAATTATTGACCTAAGAATAAGGTAGTGTTTTTTTTTTAAATACGCCATTTCTTTTGGCATTCCCCAGTGGTTAAGCTACAACATACGGCCGTAGCCATAAATTGACAAACTTTAGTGTTACTAGTTAGTACTGAAATAGGGAGTAAGAACATGTTAACATCTAAACTAAATTTATTTGCCCCTACAAATACCTTCAAAATTTTCTTATTCACTATCTACCTCAGTTATTTCGAGGTCCATCGTCTGTTTTAAATTCTAAATTATAGCATTTATAAAACCATTAGTAAAATTTATGTCGACATTATTATAGTGAAAAATTTACGATAAAAAAAAATATTGATAATCTCTGTGATCCCAAATTTGACAAGAATTAGATATTTTATTATTCAAAAAATGGGCTAGATTTACAGATTTAAAGATAATTCTAAAGATACTAATTATAAGCTATATCTTTGACCATTCAAATGTGATAAATATTCTATAAATAATGTTTGCTTTATAATAATTATTGACCTAAGAATAAGGTAGTATTTTTTTGAAATACGCCATTTCTATTGGCATTCCCCAGTGGTTAAGCTAGAATATACGGCCCCATCACATAAATTGACAAACGACAAATGAAGTAGGGAGTAAGATCATGTTAATGCGCGTGTTTGGAGGAGGGTTTTAGTTCCAGAAACAACCGTAGTGACGTAAAATAGTCGATATGAAAGTTGCACTGTAAGTTAAAGGACCATAAATTCACATATAAATGATATAAATGAACTTGTGATACTAATGAGCTACGGATTACTCAAAAGAATGTGAACATTACCTTCCTTTTCTTTACGTTAATTTATTGAATTCCAAAATCATGGAAGACAGAGCTACTGTATGCTGGGATGATTTGAAAGACGCAAGTAGACTTATAAAAAAATAACATAATGAAGAAGAAGAAGAATAATGTCCCGTTGTTTTACATAATATAATAATATAAATTTACATATTGATGGCTACTATTGAATATTTTTTAATAATGTCAACGACAGTGAAAATATTTTCAGTATTATAAAAAATGTCAGTCATTACCATAATGAATCGATTATTTTTTTATAATGCAGGCTATTTTTGAGTCGCTGACTCAAAATTGTTTTCGAAATTTTATTAGATAAATAAAAATATTGTCAAGGCAGTCGGTTGTTAACGTAAAAAACACGTGGTTGTTCATGCTCTTCAAGTTTTTAACAAAAACTAGTCGACATATTTTTCTTCACATTTGCATTCATATTACTGTACAATAATTATTATTACAAATTAATTGGGTATCTATGACGTGTCTTATATACCTACAGAGAAAAAATCACTTTTAATTAAAGAATTTTGACAATAAATTGAAGAAGTCTTATACGCTATTTCTGTTATGACATTTTCAATTATTTAGCAAACACGTGTAGCATGGTTAAGTTGGTAAACAAATTTGTAACCGTTTATTGAATCTACACATTATTCGTCATTACTAATTTTCATAACTCTGATTAGCAACGGATAAAATATCGAGAGCGTCGACAGCTTCAAGTACCTGGCGGTACACATCACGGGAGATGACATTTTGCAGAAATAGCTCGCTATCCGAATGGAAATGGCTGGAGCAACATTCAACTCGATGCGGAATGTCTGGGACTCACGATTGTACTCGGTCAAAACCAAATGCCGCCTATTCGACGCTTGCATTCTGACGGTGCTGCTTTACGGTAGCGAATCATGGCACCTTACGAAAGCTCAGAGCAGCCGTATACTGAGCTTCGAAAACAGATGTTTGCGAAGAATACTAGGTGTGCGGTGGGGTGGCATGACATTAGGAGCAACGAGGAGATAAGAGAACACACCAAGCAGCCTCTCATCACGCTGAAAGTGAAGAGGCGACGTTGTACCTGGCTCGGCCACGTGCTGCGGATGCCAGAAGAGAACCTCAACCTGGCTAGCCTGTTCTTCAAGCCGACCAGATTCCGGCGTCTTGGAAGGCCGCTAAATACTATCTACAGAGTGTATACGGCGGAGCTACAGGATACTGTTATGACCTGGAACGAAGCAAGACGACTGGCGAGCGACAGGGATTCTTGGAGGCGCCGCGTAGTGTCCATATTCCCCAATTAAGAGAAGATATGGCCAACAAAAGAATTTTGGGTACTTAGAACAAAATCTGTGATCAAATCCACTGCAGAAGTGATTTCCTACAACCTTATTACGAATTAAACGCAAATGTTTATAATACCTTTCTCGCTTTATTGATTATATCTGGACCGGTATCGTCCGCCTTAGAGCAACATAACTAAATAATCTTTATACAACATGCGTTTATCAAAACAAATTCAAAAGGTGACACAAATAATCTACCAATATATTAAATTATCCAGCCAATAATATTTTGTCAATAACAATCAAATTGAAATTAAATTGGATATTATTATTTCATAGTACCTTATTAAGGACACAACCAAGTATTGTAAATTATTATTAACATAAAATAAAATATAAAACAATCACAATAACACAATATTATTTAATAACACCATACATTTGATTAATAATTCGTTTATAAAATTTACAATAAAAAAAATATCGTTGTGTGTACTTATGTACGTACAAACTAAGCCGTTACCTGACTCTATTAATATTACAGTGGATTAAGTTGATAAAAACGTACGCGATTCACCTGTGTCTTATATAGTACAATATTATAAATGTAATTTAATTATTGTATTGGACCAAAACTCATCTTTGCCATACAGCGCTTATAATCGATTCAGAATAGTGCCCTTGATGAATTAATAAAACATAAAATTTTAATATATTTTTTGAATTATTTACCATCTCAACATTCACAAAATTTATTTATTTATTGATATATAATTTTATTCATAAATAATACTTAAATAAATAATAGTCTCAAATCCTGATACACAATCTTTACAATGAAAAATAAATATATACTCCAATATAATGCATGCGCATGTACCCTTACCGAAATGGATATAATCATTATAATAAATTATTTGTTTCATCGGCGCGCGCAACTTCCGTTACACTCCAAACATACACTCTGATCTGTTTTCCCAAACGCGCCAAAAGAAGCATAACTTCAAAAAACACATTATTACCTACATTAAAACATCGGTGTATGTTTGGATCTATAATAGGTCACTGTCAAATACCTACATTATTAGCATGTATGACCAGATTTTTCCACAATTTACGAATGTGGTGATGAATAAACTGCAGAACAAATTAACGACATTGTACGAAGTCAGTGATATGACTATAATCAAGGCACGAACTGGATCAGAAAACTTTTGTCTTATTTCGTGCAAGAAGACGACAGAAATGGAATACTACTAAATAATGTGACGTCCCGTGAGGGTAGGCAGATTGAGCGTCGCTTGGGGGTGGCAGTTACTCGAAGGGCGGCAAATTGTGGAAAATCATTTAGAATATATATAAATAGCTACCTAAACTTAGTAATAACGAAAATATCTTTCCATTAAAAAATTCAGCTCACCGCGATATCTAGTTGACTTCCGTTGCCCTTTATCGTTTTAGGTGACCAGAAACAACACGTGTAGATTTGTGAATAACTAGAATGATATTATCTTAGTAATGTATCCATACAACACATTTCTTAGACATTGGACTCATGAAGGATGATAAAATAATGCATGAAAAGATGAGGCGGCATTTTGGCGCTGCCTAAGAGCGGCATTTTATCTAGGGACGTCACTGAATGTATCGCTTTACAATAGGCCACGTTAAACTGTGTAATTATCTTATTACAAAAATGGTTTCAGGTTATATTTTTTTCGCAAAATATTACGTATTATCGCGGGTTCCGCGATAATAAGTAAATATTTCAATCGAAATTAAGGTTAAATTTATAGGCGGTAAGTAAGCAATAAAACTTTCTTGATTGAACCGTGTATTTCTATTGAGAAAAATCTGTATGAAGATTCTGTATAGTTAAAATAAAATTTTGTGAGACCATTATACAATGTGGCTCAAAAAACATAGCAGCGTTCCAAACTTGCGAATAGCAACAAAATTTTATGCATAAATACTTTCCATTTTTTCCGTCACCCGTCATTATTATTTACTTACTTTGTTCACCGCCGGAGAAATCACTTCTGATTATGTCTGCCGGTTGCTCTTCTCGCTCCGTCTCTCGTAATGATTCAACAAATTTGTCACACTCTGTGCTTCGATTGTTCTTGTTACAAAGATATTGTAGCAATCTAAATTCTGTAAAAACTTTTTTTCTCTGTCGAAGTTTTAAACTTTTTCAGTTAAGCAAACGAAAATAAACACCAACGTTTTGATCCACACTGTACAAGAAACTTTGTGTTATAAAGTTATAAATTAAAATGGCTACAGTTACATAAATAACAAGCAATTGTTTTTAGCACTTTTTGTTCAATTTTCACTTATATCACTCGCTGAAAATAATAATTATTAATACCTCCATTTATAAAAAAAAAAACAACAATTTATATTTGTATATTTAAAACTCTAGCATTTGAATTGCTTCATTAAAATTTTCGAAATCATCACACTCTAAAATCAATTATTATTATTAATTTCACTGTAAATATTTGAAGGAAAGACCCGGTATCAGAAATAACAAATCCTTCAACACACTTAGTTATATTTTAATTAGCATACTGACTTGATTATAATATTATCATTATAGAAACAACTACGTAAAATTATTAATATTATACAACAAAACCTATCGGAGTCTTTTTATTCTATATTATATTTATTTATATTTCTAATTATTCTTCTAATTCTATATTATATATTTATATTTCTAATAAAAAAGATCTGTTACTAAAACTTTTTAGTTTTGCAATAGCTTGTGTATATGGTAACCATGGCCCCCACATCCTAAAGCGGGCCCCCAGCTAGCATTTTTGCGGGCCCATTTACCTATCGTTAAAGATAAAGGCAGTGTAACGCTCTACAGTAGCATTCTCCAAACGGTATACACGGTAAAATTAATGTGTATATTTAGTGTTTTTTTTTGTATATTTTAATACATCCATTTGAATTATGGGGTTGTCGAGTATCAATACACAATAAAAAAATGCCGCAGGCGACTTTTTTACTGTTAGGGAGAATTTGTGACGTGTGTTTATATCACTTATCTGGTCGACTCGCCACGCCGGGCCCTTCCTGAACCCGGGCCTCCAGGATAGAGCCCTTTCAGCCCCCTATTGTGGGGGCCATGATGCTATAGTATTCTATCTATCAGTAGTGAAGGGTGGAGGAAGGCTGTTAAGATCTACCATAAATAGTCTACATTAAACTTTGTCATGCACATGTATTTGTTTTTATTGAACTAAGACTACAATTTATTTACAGGTGGTTAGTTTTTAAAAATCAATTAAACCCTGCCTAACCAAACCATAATAAGTTTGGTATCCGTTGGGCGATACGACAAAATAATTGTGCATACTTTTTCATTGACATTTATTTGTTTTCGTCGGATTAAGAATACATTTCCACATATATCTGGTTCATTTATTTAAAATTCATTAAGCCCTGCCTAAACCAAACTATAATAGATAAAAAAAATATTATTCCATCTATAAAATATCTAAAATTATGTTTGATTTAATTGCAATTTTTGACTATTATCTATTATGGCTTGATTCTCGCAGAGTTGAATTTTAAAAACTAATCAACACCATCTGTAAATTATTGTAGTATTAATTCAATGAAAACAAATACGTATGATTGACAAAGTTTAGTGTGCACTATTTATAACAGCCTACCTCCACTCTTCGCCACTGCTATATTCTAACCGAATTTGATACTTCCTCGAATGTCTAAGTGCTCAGCCGTAGTGGTTTGGTGGGCGCGTCGCGGTGGCGTCTTGCGAAACTCAAACGTATAACCGTGTGTGAAATGTTCGTAGACAGTGTTTTTTTGGGGCATAATACACACGGTTATACGTATGAGTTTCGCAAGACGCCGCCGCGCCGCGTCCGCCAAATCACTACGGCCGAGCACTTACTGTACTGATTGTTTATTTTTCGTTTAACGAATCAAACATTATGCATAATCACAAGGTTTCACTCGACTTAGAAAATTGGTAAGTATTCCATGCGTAAATAAATTTAACTGACAAAAATTGACTACTGACTGTTTGTAATTTCTTGTAAATACCACGAATTTCCTCTAGGGAAATAACAATAAACCAAATTAATGATGTTATATCATTACTTATAAATAGAATAAGTTCGCGTCATTCGTGGAAATTGCCAGATAGACCGAATAATTTTATATTATTTAAACATGTCGCTACCGCCAAACACTCATTGTAATTTAATAACCTATAGATGGAATAATATATTTTTTTAAATGTCTCTAGTAAAAATCAAGGTATAATGAGGCTGGCTTATTTTACGGGGGTGGAAAATATTACGTGGTATATGAAAATGCAGCAATTGCGCTGAATTGACTAGCATATACCGTTACCGTCTTAATAATATATCGATAACACGTGTAAATAGATATAACATATCGATATTATATAATATTATTATTATAATTGTAATCGATTGATTAAAGCAGGTTCATTTTAATTTTAATTGAAATTGGCGCATTTTTAGCAAGACGCGTTGCATTGTGGCTGAAACGAATAATCTATTTTGTTTCTTCTTCGACCATGTCCGATTTTAATAAGATCATATGGGCCTCCACAGAGAGGATTTACGTTATTTGGAGTTACGAGAAATGGATGTCAGCCACTTGCTCAACCTATTAGGTCCATACCCTGACACACACAAATTGAAAACAATATGTGTACTTGTCAGACCCAGGATTAGAACCTGGGACTCACGGCTTTATAGTACAACGCTTAAGCCGCGCGGCCACCGTGGGTAAGTTATCTTCCACCCTTGCGAACATGAACAAGATTTCAATCAAAATTTAACCTTTTTTAACTTAAGAATGCCTATTATAATCTCGAACCCTTTTTAATTATTAAATTTTAAAATCAATTCCAAAACCGTATATATTGTATAAATTATCATTATAAAAATGAGCTTTGTCGAATGTGTAATTACTTGGTATCGAAATAAGTGTTTGTTTGAAAATTAAGTGCCAGTTATCAATTGCCTAACCCTTGATTTGAGACTTTGTCCGATATCCTAGTCCTAGTTGTAGTTCTAGTCCTAGTCCTAGTATCCTGCACAATAATCCCGAATGATCAATACAAGTTATATAGATTCAAGAGGTTCAAGAGAAGAGATTATAGAGTTATATATTTTTTCGACCATGTCCGATTCTAATAGGATCATATGGGCCTCCACAGAGTAGAGGTTTGTATTAACAGATTTTGTTTTTTACGAGAAATTGATGTCAACCAATTGCTCAACCTATTAGGTCCATACCCTGACTCACACACAAATTGAAAAACAATATGTGTACTTGCCAGACCCAGGATTCGAACCTGGGACCTACGGCGTGATAGTCCAACGCTTAAGCCGCGCGGCCACCGTGGACGTATTCATCAAGTATTTGCGAATATCAAATTATGAATCGTATAATTTTAAACTCTAATTGTGGCATAAGTTAAGTTAGCAATGTCAAAAAGTAGGCAATAGCTTTATAAATTTGAAACATCTAACTTGACTGGAAAAGAATTGAAAAAATATTATTCCCAAACATTGTTACGAGTATAAAATTTATATGGTATTAATTCCAAATCCAACCAATTAAAATGATATTTTCTTAGTGTGATAATTCAAACAGATATTTTTTAATTTGGTCAACCTCTCAAATCGAGTGCTTTGAAATAAACTACGTTATCTACCAAAAACTTTTTTTTTTTTAGATAACTTTATTTTACATTCTTGGCTACATAATAGTCAAACAACTTTAACTCAATCTTTTCTAGTCAGTAAAGTTTAACGTAACTACATAAAGTTACCGTTGTTTTCATATATTTTTTTAAAACCATACCTACAAATTTCACCATTAGCAAGATAAATGTACAATACACAATAAATTATAAAATATGAACATTAGATTTTAAATAAACGTGTCATTTGCTGAGTTACAAGAAACTAAAAAAAAAACCTTTTTTGGCTCTCCTGTAAAGTTGTACTATTGTAAATAGTGTTGTTTGACATTAAGACTTCGAATTTGCAAGAATTTTAGACGAAATATATTATATTTTGAAATATTTTTGATAATTTATCTTTCAATTATAATATTACATATTTTTATGTTGATTAAACACTTAGCACTCAAGTTTTTTCTCTTTTTATTAAAACTATGAAAATGACGGGTAACATCTTTTTATAATATATTTTAAAAAGATGTTAATCATTTAGCAGAAGCTGTTATTTACCTTATGTATTATTATATAGTATTACATAACTCCTGTTTCCAACAGAAAAATCAATAATTTATTTGTTATTTTGTTGCCGTTGGAATCTGTAAAATAAACATGTAAACTTTTATCGGTAGGTACTAAAAAATAGGTTGCGAGAAATATTTTTGTTTTCCAATCGTCGACAATCTTTGCACGTTCTTTTAAAGTGACATTTATGCTAACACTGTTTTCCGATTTTGTTCACTCCTGTGCTATTTTTCAATATCTTGCAGACACTAGGTCAGGGGTCGGCAAACCGTGGCTCGCGAGCCACATGCGGCTCTTTGGGTATTGGCATGCGGCTCTTTGCCAAATTCCCAATTCACATTTTTTACAAAAAAGGTATGATTGTTGTCGTTTTAAATCCGCCCATTGCAAAACTCGACAAATTAAATTTTTCTCCATTTCATATTGACACGAGCACTTTTGAAATATTTTTTTTTGTGTGGTTTTAACAAGCAAAGAGTTATGTAGCTCCAAATTTGTAGGTCTTGCTACCAAAATTGAGGATTTGGAGAGAGAAAAATGCAATTTAATTTCACAACACAGCGGAGCGCTCTAAAAGATCTACATAATAAGGTAGATACTACGATAAACAATATAAATAACATTTAGAGAAGCCAAATAACCGATGAGAATTTGGAGTCACGCCTAAAATTGAAAACTACAAGTTACATACCAAACATACAGACACTCTCCAAAGAAATGCAAGGAAGGTTATTGTGCACACTAGTTTTAAGGAATGAGTGAAAATTGTATGTAACTCATTTTCTGTAAAAATTATATTTATAATGTCAACAATAAAAAAAATTATATTTGCGTTAGTTTTATTGGAAAAATCTTCTTCACTTGATAAATAAACAATAACATTCACTGAAATAAATTATATTTATAAAAATGTATGTAGGTAAAAAAATTAACCGTTGTGATACTCATATTTGGCTCTTTTGGTCCAAGAGTTTGCCGACCCCTGCACTAGGTAAACGCTGCACATATTATATGTATCTACCCATACCTAGGTAATTCAGTACATGATACATAAAAAATAACGTTTAAAAGAAAATGAACAAGAAACAATTTTTGCTCCAAGACTGAACATAGTATGAAACACATAACTGCGAGATATCTGAAGACTATTTTATTGATTTTCGAGATTTTTTTTGCAAAGTTATAAGACATCATATAAGGTATATTAATATGATATCGACTGTAGAAAGGAAAAAAGGAGTAACCCTCAGTTTTTTTTTAAAATAGGTTTATTGGGTAATAACGTAGTACACGTTGTGTCCAAAGGATGTAAGCTGCAAACGCCAGTTTATTATCTTAATTTAGCTGGTGATTTTTTTTTAAAGAATAAAGTGAAGTGGAAAAAATGACTTAACCATCATACTTGTCGGTTTTCTTTTAATCAACTCAATAATTAATATCAGATTAGGGATATAAAACCAAAATATTAATTATCATGCACTTCTCGGTTATGTCTATGTTGTATTTTAACTTTGACCAAAAACCATAACAAAAACGTATGTATGTTTGATTTGTGTAGATTACATCCTTTTTCCTTTCTACAGTCGATATATAATAATATAATTGAGCCGCGCGCCCTGGGATTGAATCCCGCCGGGTGTCGATACGAAAAATATGACGCCCAACGTGATTCGTACCCCATTTTCTCTGAAGCGCTTTCTAACTACTAGTTAATTCCATTGCAATTAGATTGGACGTATATAGCTTCGTTAGCAGAGCACATAAGTGTGAATCCCAGAGGTCCTAGTTTGAATTCCTCTGGGCTACCTATTTTTTTCAAAAAGATTTTTTCTATTGGTTATATACTTTTCTGAGTTGTTTCTAAATTATGTTTGTTTAAAGCTATACCTCAGCTGACGCATGGTCTAAAAAGATCGTGACTAGGCAATGCGCGGATTGTGCAAATGACGCGAGCCAAACGAAATATAATTTGTCATAAAAATTCAACATGCGTCCTTTTAATGTTATGTTTATTATTATAGTCATAATAATAATAGTATATTCATTGACATGTTTTCTTTTTCAAGTAAATGCGGAACGTTTTTTAGTCATCTTTACACGATTTAATAATATATTCCTCCGACGCCATCACAAAACAAATTGACGTGCTCACAGGTTTACTATCGCTCTCCGACTGGCAACGCGGCTGAAATTACGTCCCACATACTGTTGAAAATTATTTTCCATTTCATTTATGTACGCTCTTAATAAAGAATGTTAAATTCTTAAATATTGTGAATTATTCGTTGAATAAAAAATGTATTTATCATCAGACGTTTGCTATTCAAGGAGTTATCTTGAAGCCCAGCGATTTTTTGTATGGCACCCATGTTATCAATATTGTTTACTGTCAATATGCTCGAAGGAAATTAAATTAAAATAAACATCTAATTAAGTCACATAACTAAAAAATGGTGTGAGCACGATATAAAAACCGATGATTATTATAGGGAAAGTGATTTAGGAATAGCACACTTTTATGGACAACTTAATAATAATCATTAGTGTGGAGTCAGACGACGACAATGTTTTTTATTTTCGGATAAGATGGCATAGTAATGCGTGATTTATATTGTAAGTAATTTAATAATTCATATTGAAAGTAATTTGAACAATTTGCCACGTGTAATACAAGATGTCGTTTTCGTAACTGACCGAAAACTTGCGAACCCATCCGAACTTCAAAAACACCATGCTTATGTTGTCTAGTTATAATAGTGTTATTAGTATGTCCGCAATTTGTCGTTGGTAATAGAAACAGAAAATATACTGTGGTAAAATCACTTTGACTCAGAACACACAAATTTCCATTCATCAAGCTTTAATATGACCGTCTTTTTGACGTTTATGTATGTCATTTTTTTACAAAGCATTCCTCTTTACCGAATCCAAAAGATTTCATAAAAATTAAGTGTCATTCATTCCAAGTTCCTTAAATAGTCTAAATGACTAATTACATGGCTGCTATAAAATCCGAAATCACGTAGTGGTTTTTTAAGATCATGGTTAGCCGGACCAAAATACAAATAATAATATATACGTGAGTAAATGAATATTGTATGAAAACTGTATTTGAACATTAAAAATATTTTGATTCAAATGTTTTTGTTTTACATATGTACATAATTTTGAAAACACTTCTGAGAAAATATAATATAACCAATAGAAAAAATCTTTTTTGGAAAATTGTTAAGAACCTACGTATATTATATAATATTATATTGTACAATATTAGTTATATATTTTCTCAAAAGTGTAAATTATATATGTTCAATAAAAATAAGTTACATTCTTAAATCTAATAAAAAAAATAGTTTTTGTTTTATTTTCCGCCGCGGATTGAAACCTTGTCCGAAAATAGTAACAAACATGCAATTTTAACCATATTTCTGATACGTGGTCTCATTATATGTTGTCTTGATTAAAGCGCGAAAATTTGAATGACGTAAACTCTGCATTTACGTTTAATTTAAAACCAATATTTGTGGACGTGCGTTAAGTTTTAAGACATTCAATCAATGAACTGACCAAGAACATAATATTATTGTATAATTTAATTTTGAATAAAACAACAAAATAAAATATGTTTTTTTTATATTTATTTATTTATCCATTTTCTGATGTATTTTTATAAACCATGTCAAACAAAATACTAAAATTTCACATCGACATATCGAGAAATAAAAGCGAGAATAGTATGTTTTTTTCACCTATAATATGAAGAGGGTTTTTTGATTTTTTAATTCACTTTGGAATTGTATCGTATTATTGCAATTCATGTCATTTTGGAAATCTATTCACAAGACCTCCCATTTACGACAGTGACGCTTGGTAAAACATAGTGTGAATGAAATAACAAAAAATATCCACACGTTTAAAGTTATTAAATATAAATTTGGATTTAAGATACCATGATAATAATTCATTGTTCATCACGATAGCATATACATCAGATATCACATTCTGATCACCGGTGCATTATGGATCATTTCAATATTAGCAATAATTAACCATTCGATATGCAATACACTTTGATACATGACAATATTCAATAATGATGATTTTACAACGGTTGAGAACTTAAAGTAAATTGTGTGGATTTAGCGCGTACCTTGACAAAATGGCAAAGACTTGCTTTTAAACCGTATGTAGGTATTTACTTAGACCCATTGAGACGACAACTACTGTGATGCAATGTAAAGTAAATGAAAAAAGTACTATGTACTATTAAATATTGATGCATACTTTGTGCCTTATTGATTTAACTGGCCTTTTTTAATAATACTTTAAAATCAAAATGTTCTTTCATTCGAGTTATCCTAGAATCACGACTCATATTACACATTATTTAAATACATGGAATAAATAAAGCACCAAGTACCAACAATAGTTTTTTTTATGTGCCATTGTCGATATCCTTTAAAACGTGCCACAAAAAATCTCTATGACTAAATTTAAAAAAATGACCAGATCGAAACTTTGTTTGGTTTTATAAATAGTTATTAAAATAATCCATGTTACACCTGACAGCACCTGTGTTTTGTATTAAAAAAAACCGACGCCATGATGCCGAATCCTGTTATCGCTTGCGAACAACACTTTTTTTTCAATTAATCAATTACAATTTTTGTATACCTATACCTAATTTAATGTGTTTATTCATTAAAACCGCAATATTTTAATTTAGTTTTTGGCACTTAGTGCCTTATTTATTCCAGCTGTTTATTTACGCACTTAAACTACCAAGTATATTATGAGGTAATTAAAAATGAAATAGAAATTGTGTGTAGATAGGTACCTATATTGTTATTATTAACAGCGTTATTTTAACGAAATAATTTTGACGCTAAGCAAAAAAGATATTCATGGCGTCTATGTATTCATGTTTTGGGTAACATAATATTTATGAGAATATCGAATATAAAAATTCTATGTATTCTAAAAAAACAAATAGATAATATTTGCTCGTTGAATCGAATGTTAGGTAAGTATATTATGATTACGATCTCAAAAAACAAATCCAGATAAGAATATAACACCAACATAAAATACCGTTTAAATATCTATGATAATATAATATATATTTGATGGCCCAAACATTGTCACCTAATCTTTACCCCGGCGGCTTTATAAAACTCGTAACTAAAATCCCTTGGAAAATCGTCAATCTATTTTTCTATTTCAGTTTAAGTCCTCGCCCTGTGTATGCACTGGTGTACACTAGGTGGGAAGAATTTGGTAAATTGAAACAAGTATGCGAGGTGACGAATGGAGTCAATAGATTAAGTAAATATTTAAATTGTTTAATTATGTTTTCAAATAATATGGTATGTACCTAGCACGTAAGTTTTAAATAAAGAAATATCTTAATAATAAATATGTATACTGGTATGTGAGGAAGATGTAAAATTGTTATACTATAAAGGAGATGAATGCTGGAGTAAATGAGAATTGAGATAAATAAATGTAAGCGAGGATTAAAATATAGTAACATGTATAGCATAATTACCGCAGAGAGTTACTATTAAACTCAGTAGTTTTGTTTTGTATAATTAAATTCAGTAGCTTCATTTTATAATTTAAAATAATACACGTACTGCACTGCCTTATCCTATAAATCACTGTATACTGCATATGCGTGAGTCGGAAGATTATTTTGATAGTATGTGTGTACTGTTATACCGATACGATTTGAACGAATCGGCTGGGAATTCCCTATCCATTTTTTTCTTCGCAATGTTTTTATAATTTGTAAATTGAAATAACTTCTTAAATACTTAACTTCCTGCGTAGCTTTCTTCCGTAATTATGTTTTAAATAATTTTACCTAATTGTTTATAGATTAGAATAAGAGTTTATAACAAATTAAATGTTAAGGAATAATACGCGCGATCGCACTGCTAATTAGGTGGTGCCTCTGAAGGGGGACAGGCTTTAAAAAATAGGTCTTCTCCCGAAATAGAAGTAGTGTGATCAGTTCGATTCTGTCCTTCCAATAAGATAGTAATGTAGTTCGATTTCGCTCTTCTGATAGGATAGTTGAGTTCGATTCGGCTCCTCTAGGAATATAGTATAAAACCCACGCTCCTTTATGGCGTGCCAGTTAATAACTAAATAAGTAAAAATTATCAATTGAATATTAAAAAATAAGTTCCTAAATAAATAATCCTTTTTATATAAAGTTAAAAATTAGATGTATAAACCCTGAAATGTTTTAAATGATAAAAACCGTGTTATAACAAAATAAATAAATAAACAGATTTTAATATTTTCTTTAAGACTTTAATTCACATTGTATACATTTCCAAAAAAAAACTATAAACATTTAATAACCACCCTATGGTACGTGCACTAACAAGTGAGCTAGCCAGATTTGTGTCGTGCTATTGAGGGTGTGTTATTTTGGCGCCCATAACGTGCAGGCTGAGGAAGTGCATGGCTTCTTCCGGAACCATGACCTGGTAAAACGCAAATATTAAAAAAAAAAAAAAATTTTAAATATAATAATACATGTGTATAAATGCTAACGCGCTCCAAGACTCGCACCATGGCCAAAAATAATTCGGAGGACCCCAACCTTTCGGAGGAGGAGGAGGTGCTGACTCCTATTTCAAAATTAAGAACTGTTCCGCTATCACTGGACATCAGACCATCGAGCTTCTAAATGAAGGAGACCAGTTACGAGTGGGCCAATCTGGCTGGTCCGATTTCAAAGGATTTATGGAGATTGGAGGAAGGGGATTCTTAAGTGGCAGACCTCGAATGCCTTGCGAGTGTGGAACCCGGCCGTGCCAAATCTGCAGGAACGGGTGTCACGAGTATTACACGTGCCCGGACTATCCAGCCTGGAGAAGGAACCAGGAAGCATCAAGACGAGAAGACCAGTCACAACAATGAGGAGACGACGCAGGGCCTGGTCACCGCCTCCGAGTCAAGGTTAGGAGCCCGGACGCTGCTGATGTCTCCCCACATGACGGCGATACGTTTGAGAACTTTCTTCCAAAGTCTACTAGTGTAAAGTGTCATAGTAACTTTCTTAAAAAGCCTGTGAAGTTAAATGGTATATTAGAAAATAGAAACAATACTTCGACGGACAATGCCAATACCTATTTTAAAAAATAATAATGTAAATTCAAAAGAAAGAGATGTAAAATCACAGGCATTGCTCGCCGACGTTTGTTTAAATAATAAGTTACTTAAAGATAAAAATATTAATAAGTGTGAAAGGTTGAATGAATGTAGAATGTCAGGAAAAAATGGTGTACGTGACTTCCACGATGCGGCTGTTGGAGAGAATTCCCACAGAAAAACAGTAAGTTATTGTTTAAATACCGAGACTGAGCTAATAAAATTAGAAAAACCATCTCATATTATGGCGCGTAAAAATTTTGAAACGCCTTACGAAACTGTAAACAAATATTCTCTTTGTCCTACACAGAATATAAAAATGCCTTATGCAAAGTTGAATAAAAACTTTAAGTATAATCCTTTGAAAACCTTTCATGTAATAAATTCTAATAAAATAGATGTATATAAAAATTGTTATGTCCATAATAAATGTGGAAATATTCAAGATAACAAGACTACAAACAAAACATCGAAAATGACATCGTTCGATAAATCAACGCATAAAAATGTTACGCATCTAGATATTAGTGGCGGGTCATCGCGTGAAATGCGTGACTTACGAAATATTACAAGTCGAGAACAATTAAATTTGTCTTTGTATATGACGCCATATAGCTATTAAATATAAAAATAAAACAATTACGTTACCATCGGCTGGTTTCAAGAAAAGGATAATAAAATAACATAACGTGCTTGACATTATTCTAGAATGATGCAACGGCATCTGATATAGATAATATTATAATCTAATACAATAGCAGTGTTGGTACATATTGAGAAAATTGACAGTGGCGTACATGTAAAGAATATAGGAAATAAAAGTGTGAAATATAAGAATTTCCAAAGTCGAGGCCAGGGGCGAATTCGGGCCTTGACCCTCGTTGGTCGGGGCCTCATAAAATTATATGGAAGGTAGGTCGGGTATCGTACTACGTATTGCGTCGGGGCAGACCTTTTAAGTTCCACGTGGACCACTTACGCAAGTATTACCCGCCGATTGTACCAGAACTGGAGCATAGTAATACCGATGAAGAAGAAGAGGAAGATAACACGGAGGCACCGAACACATCCCTTCAGGAAGTACCTGATACTCAGGACATCGTTACAAGACGAGACACGACCACTGGACACGACATAGCGCAGGGAACTGTACACTCCCCGCCTGCGTCGCCGTATCGTGACGAGTCTACAAATGATTTGTCCCTGGGACATGATGATGCAACTGGAAGGACATGTGAAGCGTCGATGTCAAAAAGTGACAAAGTAGTGAGAAATTGGAAAAGAATCAGGACTCCAGAAACGTCCTCGGAATCTTGTGGGGAAGAGGGGCAGGTAACCGGGTTCGAAACCGGGACAACTAACCATAATCTCTCCTTGACAAAGGTACCTGACGTAGAAGGATTGACTGACGATGATATACCGCTTAGTGAGGTGAAAATTGCCTTAGACGCCTCTCGCCAGAGGACAACCACTGTACCGACGGGTACAGTCCCTCATGACACAACACTTATTCACCCAGTGAAAAGATGAGCTCGACGTGGACAAAAGACGCGACCGACGCTCAAAAAGAAATAAAATAAAATAAAAAGAAAACTAAAAACGATTGATATTCTAGACATCAATACGAAAAACATATACCCAGCAAAACTCAATGATCTCGCACAACGACGTCTTGAGTGGATGACTGGAAAATAAAATAAATATACCTAGCACACTCAATAATCCCGCACAACGGCATCTTGAGGAGATGACTAGAAGTAAACAATTAACTAAATAAAATGAATAACGAAAGTAAGTTCTAACGCTTTTGACAACGTAACCAATTACGTCATATCTAACAAAAACATATAACCAGATTCCCCAATAACCTATCAGGATTGTAGGCTAATACAAGTCTTTTAAGACTTTAAAGTTTGAATCGTATAACTAAATAAAATGTAAATGTATGTACCATAACATGTATTGACGATCGTCCAAAGGACAAAGTACGTGGCCGTGAGATTGGGATCGACGTTTGTGCATCAAAAATTAGGGGCGAATTAACACCAACATAAAATACCGTTTAAATATCTATGATAATATAATATATATTTGATGGCCCAAACATTGTCACCTAATCTTTACCCCGGCGGCTTTATAAAACTCGTAACTAAAATCCCTTGGAAAATCGTCAATCTATTTTTCTATTTCAGTTTAAGTCCTCGCCCTGTGTATGCACTGGTGTACACTAGGTGGGAAGAATTTGGTAAATTGAAACAAGTATGCGAGGTGACGAATGGAGTCAATAGATTAAGTAAATATTTAAATTGTTTAATTATGTTTTCAAATAATATGGTATGTACCTAGCACGTAAGTTTTAAATAAAGAAATATCTTAATAATAAATATGTATACTGGTATGTGAGGAAGATGTAAAATTGTTATACTATAAAGGAGATGAATGCTGGAGTAAATGAGAATTGAGATAAATAAATGTAAGCGAGGATTAAAATATAGTAACATGTATAGCATAATTACCGCAGAGAGTTACTATTAAACTCAGTAGTTTTGTTTTGTATAATTAAATTCAGTAGCTTCATTTTATAATTTAAAATAATACACGTACTGCACTGCCTTATCCTATAAATCACTGTATACTGCATATGCGTGAGTCGGAAGATTATTTTGATAGTATGTGTGTACTGTTATACCGATACGATTTGAACGAATCGGCTGGGAATTCCCTATCCATTTTTTTCTTCGCAATGTTTTTATAATTTGTAAATTGAAATAACTTCTTAAATACTTAACTTCCTGCGTAGCTTTCTTCCGTAATTATGTTTTAAATAATTTTACCTAATTGTTTATAGATTAGAATAAGAGTTTATAACAAATTAAATGTTAAGGAATAATACGCGCGATCGCACTGCTAATTAGGTGGTGCCTCTGAAGGGGGACAGGCTTTAAAAAATAGGTCTTCTCCCGAAATAGAAGTAGTGTGATCAGTTCGATTCTGTCCTTCCAATAAGATAGTAATGTAGTTCGATTTCGCTCTTCTGATAGGATAGTTGAGTTCGATTCGGCTCCTCTAGGAATATAGTATAAAACCCACGCTCCTTTATGGCGTGCCAGTTAATAACTAAATAAGTAAAAATTATCAATTGAATATTAAAAAATAAGTTCCTAAATAAATAATCCTTTTTATATAAAGTTAAAAATTAGATGTATAAACCCTGAAATGTTTTAAATGATAAAAACCGTGTTATAACAAAATAAATAAATAAACAGATTTTAATATTTTCTTTAAGACTTTAATTCACATTGTATACATTTCCAAAAAAAAACTATAAACATTTAATAACCACCCTATGGTACGTGCACTAACAAGTGAGCTAGCCAGATTTGTGTCGTGCTATTGAGGGTGTGTTAAATACTTACACTTAAATGTAAAACTATTATACAAACTTCCGAAAATACGTAATCGTCGTAGATATGGACATTTTTTATCATTGCATCAGTGTCAATCATGGTACTGTTGATAAATTCAGAATTTACTAGTTGAATATTATATATTATGTTCAGTTGAGGTAAAATTTTCTGGAAGGATTGATCTGAAATAAAATATCTAAAGAGGCGGAGAGCCAAAAAAAGTTTGACAACCTATGGTTTGATTTATTGATTTTATGAGGATAGATTTTTCTTCGATTAAAAATTTTTCTTTGATCCGTATTTGGTATTTCAAAAACATGTTTTTTTAATAAGTACTTACTTAATTGTTAAGAATCTTCCATGATACTAGCATAACTACATAGAAACCGTTGTTTTCATAATAATTGTGTAAATATTTGACAAAACAGAAATATGACTTTTCAACATTGCAGTCAAGGAGATGCAGTTTGTGATTATAAGAAATAGTCAACTGCAATAATTACTTATCCCACCGAAACAATACATATTTGTAATGCATTCACAGACAAACTTGCAATAACTCATAAATATATTGCGAAATATGCTGTAAATAATTGTGTATTTATTGTATTTTGTTATGTTTGAAGTCATACGTAAGTATTATCGTTATATTATGTTTTTAGTATAAATCCTGTGTGTCTAATATGTATGGCTAAAAAATAAAATTAAAAAAAAACCAAACATTACTAACAGTTCGTATAGGAATGAGAAAAATCGGGCGGTTTGAATAAATATAATAAAAATAACCTCTATCCGTCCTTAATTGAAGTTATACCGATGGGTTAATTGAAAAATTTCGAAGACGTGTAGGTATATTAGTAGAGTTGGTAGGGCTGGTGTCTATTTAACCGTTGGTCGTAAGATAGATGCGCGGTTCAACAAAAAATTGACGTTATTTTTATTATGTTAGACGGCTAACAATTATTCCTATTAAAAAATCTGTTAATATAAATTTCATTCTGCAGAATGCCATATACATATATATATATAAAATATATTTTACAACGTTTTTATTAGGTCGTATTCTTATTTTTCCGGTGGTTGTTTATCCAGTACAAATCTTGCAATCGATTTTTAACTTGCTTCCCGACTAGCTAGACATTTGAAACTTTTAGAATATATCAGAACACGGTGCCAATGCATTCTTTTAATACTTTTAGCCATTTTTAAGTAGAATTGAATTCGTTTTCAGTTAATTGAGTACCTTGGTATCAAAGTGGGACAAACGCCACCTCCCACTAAATTCATGTTTTAATTGATTATGGTAGTGCAAGTGATGTTCTATTCAAAAAATCTTTTGAGTTTTGAGTTTAAAGTTGGTATTTTATATGAAAAACGGACACTTTTCACACATGTTTGTGAGTCTCCTGTAAAATTTTGTAAATGGCTTGTCCCACTTTGATACTAAGCTACTCAATTCTGTTTTGAATGAAAGGTTATTTCGGAAGAAATCCATAATCCAATCTACTATTACTGGTTGCTAGAGGTCTGGGGTCCTAGGAACTAAATTATTAATATATACGTGCGTTACTATGGAATTCAATATTAATGTCAAAATGACATTTCAGGTTTATTTCTATCAAGTACAAAATTTTTTGATCGTTTAAGCTAGTCAAGTCAAGTTTATATGATTCAACAGAAAATTTAAAAACGTTGTATATAAAAAGTTCTTTTTTCTTGTAATTATTTTATATGCACCAACAGATAATTAAAATAAAACGATCAAGATACTTTTTATCCACTTGATAAGTATATGTAATTAATATCTTTTTATCAAATCTCAGCGGCTAGAACAACACTTTTGACCTCTACGAGTGTTTATCGTTTCCAGCTTTGGTATACATCGGTGATTCCCAACCAAGGTTACGCGAGCGAAAAAATAGATTTTTTTGTAAATAATTAAACAATTAAGGTTTACAACAACTAATATAAAGTATAATAAACTTCACATTTTTTATCGATAGCTTGTATATAAGTAGATTGAAACACCATTATCAAGACTATGATAATAACCTCTTTTTATAAGGATTTATATTTTATTAACTTACAGAAAAAGATGAGATCTTCATTTTTATTTATTGTAATACCACCATTAATTATGAAAACCTAATCTAATTTGGAATTATGTACAAAACTAATAAATTAATAATTAATTATCTAGTATTAGTCTAGTTAAAAATATTCGAATGATTATGGAGTGCATTTTCGCGCCTGAATAGTTTCTTCAAAAGTGACCTCCTATTGTGTTATAATAACATCTATCGATGAAAAATATAACTGCGAGAACTCGCAGTCGATAATACAGCACACTGCAGGAAAGGTCAATCAAAAACAGTTATGCGTATTAATTAATTATAATTCTGACTCTACGTCTCATAAACATAAACTTATAACCAAGACACCGCAAATTGGTGACCCCTTAAATTAAATAAACAGCTACAGTATCTTAAGCGTAAGGTTTTGAACCAATATGGGCTACCAACGCTCACGCATGCATGTGAAACATGGACTCTTAATATAAAAAAAACGAGTAACGCAACGTGGCATGGAAAGGTGCATGTTGGGTATAACGTGGAAAGATTAAAAAATAAAACAATGAATAAGAAAGCAGACAAGAGTGCGAGATGTAATAGAAGTCGCTAAGAAGATGAAAGATAATGGGCTGGAATGTCGCTCGGCGAATTAATAACCGCTGGACAAGGGGCATTAAACGCCCACAAAGACGCTCTATAACACGCTGGATATACGAACTCATAAGAAGTTTTGTGGGTGTACGTGTCACCAAAGAACTAGGGAACGAGAAGACTGGAGGGAGGCCTTCATCCAGCAGTGGATCGACCCTGACTGATATTGAGTATGGTGATGATTTGGTTATATATTTTACTTACACAGAAAAAAATAAGATCTATATTCTCATTCATTTTCGTAATACTACATTAACACAAAATGAATGTTTGCAACCAGTAAGCCAGACATAACATTGGAATATTTGGCAATTTATATTTCTTTATCACTGTCTTTAACTAATATTTGGCAGCCATGTATAACTTAACAAGCTATTTCATTATATTTTAGAAAGGTTGGGAATCACTGGCGTGTATACACAATATGTACATATTACGCAGGTATTGTACGGTTTTTTTTTTCTTATTTATTTTGTCACGTATCAAATTATAAAAGAAGCTTGTGTATATAGTGGTTCATTTATATGATATATGTTAATTTATCCATCAATATTATAAAGTGAATACAAATAATTTATCATACAGAATTCACTTAGTTTTAATAGTAAATCAATACCTTCTATGGATAAGGAATTGGTTTTTCCGATAAATTGTATGGATTAGAAAAACATCAATAAGTTAATAAAAATTCCCAACAAAGTTTATTAATATCCTGTATCAACTTAATAAGTAAACAAACAATAATTATTGGTAAAAAATCTTGGGTAACTATAGCTTGATTATAGTGTCGCAACGTGCGTATTAAGGCACCGGGCACATTGAATCAAGCGAACGGGGCACTCGCGCATATTGAATGTGAATCATCGAAAATACAACGTGATCAAATATGGCAGAGCATACTGGTTTTGACGAAGCGCTGTGCCCGCCCGCCCCATGATTCACGCATTGTTTGGCTTCTCAGCGGGACGAATTAACATAAATACTACGTTGTCAAATATGTCAAAGCTCATTGAACACGGCAAGCAAAAGAAGCGCGTGCTATTTTATTTTATCCGCTTCTGGACGCGTTGTCCATAGATAGCCTTAGCATTAAACAATGAAGTCCTTGTTTAGTTGCTGGGTGTGCGATATTTCTCTGGTAGAATTATGTCATCGTGAATATGAATTACAAGCCGCCGAGAAATAAAATATTTTTTTATTGCTTTGTTATGGGAGACGCTGATAATAAAAAATATTTTGTGCTTATTGTGCCCCTTATTACATAGGTAAAGGGTAATGCGCGGGTAGGAAGGGGCCTACTTTGTAGTTAGCGCCCCGACCGCCGCTTTTGGTGAGCTTCGTCACTAAGAGCTATTGGTTCTCCAAACACTCGCATCTCAAGTTATAGCTGGAGCCTTAGTTTTGTCTGCGATCGATTTTACGTGAACCCAAAGATATATATACAGCTCAACATCATTAATTACAAAATAATAATTATTGCAGTTGCATCATTGATGTTTTATATTTGCATCAAAAAAAAATACAATACATCACTTGGTTAACGAAGTAAGCGAGTAATGAATTTTATAATACTTAACTAACCGATTATGAGAAGTCAAGTAATTTGACATATCAACTTATTAGTGCTCTTATGTGATTACAATCTGTATTGGTTGGATCAGTGGTTAAAAACTTGTTGGTACTTTAAATAGCGAAATAAATTATGGTGTGGTTATCTCATTGGTCTTTATAATATATGCAGTTTAATTAACCAAATATATTATTTTATTATAAATGAAATACCAATATTAATTTTTGAATATAATAATATTATTACGCAGTTATTCCATTTGGATTTATTTCCATGTAAGTCAGTTACCCGGATATAATGATTAAAATATTCAACGTTTTTTGCCGGAATTAAATAATTATGATGAATAATTTAATATTGCAATAATATATAATAAATATATATCTGCTAATTGAAATATTTAAAAAATATGCATTAAATTTATTTAATATAGTAGATATCAAATGTTATTATAATTGAAGTGTTTTGCAATATTTTTATCGGTTCTCTGATTGCTCTGATGATCCCATTTATCAAGGCTCTTTTACGTATGTTTTTTCTTCTTTAATTCGAATTTAATTAGTTTTTTTCAGTACAATTTATTTACAAAACATATTAAAACATCTTCCAAATGTTGGGAATCATTTTGTTGAAACGAATCTAAAAAAAGTCAATTAAATTAATTATTTAATGATTTAATTTATTATGATATAAATCACATGTCTTTGAATGTAGGTGGAATTGTTAGTAGATAGCCTTCGTCGTAAGCGGTGAATGCTGGTTTGAATCCCGCTTCTGGCAAAAATAGTATGCTGTTTGTTTACTTTTAAGTATGTCCAGAAAAATACCTAATGTTTTTGGTTAATGCCTAACAACCATTCCTCGTTATAAAAACATGTATTATCTTATCTTCAATTCTGGGGAAACTTGTATGCAATGTGTATCAAAATAATTATTTACTTTTGACTTACATTTCAATACACATAATAGTACTAATATAAACATTTAGATCAGTGGTTCTTAACTTCGATCGAACCCCAGAGGTTTGGTGAGTCAGTCTCAGGGGTTCGGCGGAGGTGGAACGGAGGAACTGAAGCAAGCAATTGCCACGCACTTAGATGAGTTTGCAAAGTCTCTCGACGGATACTTCCCTACAAGAGAGTCATATCCAGCATGGGTGAGACAGCCGTTCACGTTTAGTGTTGAGACAACAGATTTCATTGATGAATACCTCGATGAAATCATTGAAATTCAGCAGAGCCAGGTTCAACCGCAACTCTTCAGAACAACAACGCTCTCAACGTTTTGGTGTCAACAAATCATCGCTGTAGAATTGGTTTTCCGAATAGACCAAATGTTCAGGAGACGGAAAAAAAATTTCATAATCCTATATTTAAGTACATGGAGATATTTAAGTTGTTATATTTACAGCATATGAATGATATATTCATTACCACTACAAAGTAATTTAAAGAAAAGGATGATTCTAGTCCAATTAGATACAAAAAAAAACATTCTGCATCAAAAGGTCGATTTGGATAAAAACGGATATTCGGGAAACCAATCCTATAGCGACGAAATGGTAACGTACCCAGTTATTGCTAAGAAAGCTCTGGAGAATTTCATACCGTTTGTTACAACATATCGTTGCAAGCAATACTTTTCGAGGATGCTGGACATAAAGATGAAGAAAAGGAACAGACTTTGTTGCGAAAATTACATGAGAGTGGCACTTTCCAAGGTGAAGCCGCGCATTTCTGAACTGGTCTCTGAAAGGCAACAGCAGAAGTCACACTGATTTGCAGTAAATATTCATTATTTTGTTTTTGTGTGAAAATCATGTTTTAATGGTTTTGTTCTTTGAACACAGTGATGTTGATGCACGGTTCATTTTGTGCACCAGTAAAATATATACCTGTGTTTTGAATTTGAAAAAAAACATATTTTATTTTTCCAATTAAGAAGAGTTCGGTGAATGCACATATGAAACTGGTGGGGGTCAGTACCTCCAACAAGGTTAAGAACCACTGATTTAGATGATTTTAAAAAAAATCGAATAATTTGATTAAAAATGGGTATGTTAATGATCAGTTTTTTGATATTATTGTAAGTTCGTTAATCATATTCATATATTTCTATAGAATAAATTTGAATTAGCAAGTTTATTAATGTGATGAATTAAGTAATATATTACTAAGAAAAACATCATATCTTTATTGTTATATTATTTTGTATTATTTTATGCGAAAATGGATTTTGAACTTTATCAATTTACTCTGGAATTTAATTAAATTAATATTTTAATCGAATCCCAGGTATGGAAAATTCACATGTTCTTTTACAATGTTTGTTTGGACCAGAGTATACACCCAATAGGCTGAGCAAATGGCTTATATAAATTTCAAGTGAAAATATGATCTTCTTCGAATTGGACATGGTTTACACATATGTAGATATATTAATAATAAGTATTATTCCTCATATTAGAATCAAAATAGCATTATACTGCCCTTCTAAGGAAGAAGGCAGTAACTGACTCTCACACACTTTCGAGATAAATGACATAATGTGTTTTTTCTCAAACTTTAGTACTGTGAATAAATAAAAAAACGGTGGTAATTTTTATTAGTAGGATGTTAAAATACAAACAACGTAACAATAAACAAGCAGTAACTGTGATAAATAGGTGCAATTACTGCCTTTTTGCTAAATGTATTATTTTAGAAGATGTCTATTTTTTCACTAAGGATTTTAACGGTATTTTAGTGATAATACTGATTTTAAAGTGAACAGAATAAGCTTTCAAAATTACCTAACGGAAGGCATTCATAACTCAATTTCACAAATTGAGTTATGAATGCCATCAATTGAGTTACTGCCTTCATCCTTAGAAGGACAGTATAAGTATCAGTTCATTTCACATGTGCTTGAAATATACATGTTTTATCCATTACAATGCGGAAAAAGTGGGTAATTATATTCTCTAAGGGTCTTAATAATACGAAAAGGTAACACCAAAACAAGAAATACCCCCCTCGTAGCGTATTGGTTTGTCAAGAAAATAAAAAAAAATATCAAAACATCTTATTATTGAATGATTATATTACAATCGCATTGGTTGCATCATTTTTCCAAGATGGTAACATTTACTCAAGAACGACAAAGTAACAACCAGCAGATTCAGAGTCAAAATCAGTAAAAAAAAAAAATTGATCCCTGGAATGTTCCTGCAGGACGATTCTAATATACTCGTATCACTTAAATCCAAAACAAATAAAAAACGTGGTAAATATTCTATATATTTATATTATTTATATACTTTATATTATAACACTACAACAGGCCACGAGGCCCAATGATAGTAGCGCAGTGAACAGTAGCGTATTTAGTACCTAATATAAGTGAAACAATCCCAAGCTTTGAGAAAATCACATAAATATATTATAACCTCACCGGAAATCAAACCCAGAACTCCCGGATCAAAGGCATGTGCTTTACGCACTGCACCACGATGGCTATATTATAAGTCGTATTCGGGCAGTTAATTATCCCAGGAAGTTAACTATCAGGAGTGATATTTTTAACACGGCCGCCTATAACCGCATTAACCGCGAGCTGTCAGATGTCGTTGAATAACAGTTAACACGTCTTACTTGTTTCTAATTGAATACACTTGGAATCAAGTAAGACGTGTTTATTAACTGTGCTAACAATTATTGTAAATGACGTGCTCCTCGTGAAATCCGTGTTATTTTGGAACAATAAAAATAATTTAAACGTCTTGTTGTTTTTATTTAATAAAATGCAATTTTTTTGTAGTACTTATTCCACTTTTTTTAATAAATAGATTAGGACCGGTTTCGTCCACCTTAGAGGGACATTATCAACTGTTGTTAATGGTAATAAAAGTTGATAATGTCCCTCTGAGGCGGACGAAACCGGTCCTAATCTATTGATTAAAAGTGGAATAAGTGCTACAAAAAATGCGTTTTATTAAATAAAAACAACAATACAATGCAGTTCCACCATGAATTGACAGTTAACAAAATAAAAAAAATATTTAAGCGTGTTCCCATCTTAACTATTGGGTATAGCTAATAGCCCCCGCCACGCTGGCCATGCTATATTTAATGGGTAAACGGCTAGATTATACCTAACTCTTATAAAATACTACATATTCTATATAAGTATATATTTCTTAAAAACTTCTTCATGGTGATGACGCCATGTAAAACTATCGACTCTCGCAATTTCTAAATTTTTTGTAGTTGATTTTTTTCAATACGTCGTAGGTAGATTGGTACCTATTCATTTTGATTCGTGACTGTTTTGAATTTACACTACTTAGATATGCGCTTTTAGATTACGTTTTAAGTATCTCATGCATTTAACTACATTGCAATAATCATAAGCAATATATTAACAATATTGCCACTGAAAGACACCATAAAATATTAACTAAACAAAACAATACTAATTGAGAAACCAATTGTGAGGTTTTCTGTCCCAATAAAATATCATTTATGAATAGCTTGACTTATGAAATACTTACAAATATTTGCTGTATTAATTTATTACCCATTTGAGGAAAGAAAAGAAAGAATTTTTTACCTATTATTGGCATACGAGTATTATATATTTCCGTATTATACTCGAAAGTATGACAAAAATACTAAATATATTACGGCAGCGATTTCCAAACTGGGAGGCACGGAGTGTTGCAAAGGGAGGCGCGAAAAGTTTAACACATTAAATGTAGCTACAAGTTTGCAGTTTGCAAATGCATAGTTTATAAAACGGCCGCTAGTTATAAACTATATAAAAAACAGTCGTATAAAAGGTTGTTTGCAAACCTGTCTGAAAATATGGAGATCGATTTTATAATACCTCACTTCTATACTATTGTGAAGCTTGCTGGCTATCTCGTGAAAAAATGAAATAAAAGGGTCAAACTATAATGTTGAAATTTGAGGCAAATTTGTTTAGGAACGATAATTTTTCTTGTTAAACTTGTATATTTGGTTGAAATTTAAAAAAAATGAGTGAATAAATTAATGCAAGGACCATTAATGCATTAAAAATTCAATTACAAAAAAAAACAATTTGATGTGATACCTAAATGATGATTGATATACTTAAATGATAACTCCCGCGTATAATTTAGGAAACCCTACATTAGAACACCACACTGCCCTTAACCTCAGGGATAAGTAGGTGGGCCCGCCAAAGATCCTGGCCTGGGAGCCCGCTTCAGGATGTGGGGCTCATGATAGAATCCATTTGTCAATGAACGATAATGAATTTGGATTGACTTCTATTGAAATTGATTGTGCTAATAAATAAGCACATTCATCGCATGAAAACCAAATTAATTTAAAAATTAATATAATATAAGTAAAAACCTTGTTTATTTATTGAAATAAAGGGGGGGAGGCGCCAAGATTAATTTTTTGAAAAGGGAGGCGTGGTAACATAAAGTTTAGAAACCACTGTATTACGGTATTTGATGGATTGAATGTATAGTAACATCTATTGACATAAAATGAAACTAACGATATTAGGCGTTATCAAACCTTTCAATCAAGCAGTTAATAATACACTTAATAATCTCTCAATTGAATAGTCGTTCCTTGCATATGTACTGTGTTTTTTCCGCAATATACATTAAACTATATAAAAAATAAAGCCACACTATCATGTAATATTAATATATATATAAAACAATAAAAAACATTAAAAAGTGTTACTTAATCAAATATTTATACATATAAAATTAAACTTAGTTGTTCGACATTATACGAAATTAAAATACCAAACAACTACAAATGGTGATCCCGGCGAAAAGAGATAAACGCAAAAATTATAATTGATTGTAAAAAATAAAAATATAATAACTAAGAAAGCAAGAAAAACTAAGATAATATCTCTAATACACATTTGAAGTACTTTACAGAAGAATCCTTTGAAACAGCTTACTTAGTTTGACGAATTTGTAAACTCGTCCACTGTTTCTAGGTTTTGGAGTATACTTGCTGCTGGTAGAGGTAAAGGTAAGCCCGATCGATAACCATTAACTGGGTTTTACTTATATTAATAAAGTAGCCATATTTGCGACTTTCTTCTTCTACTTGGTGTAGTAACTATGTGAGTTATCTTTCATCAGTAGCGATTAGGGTGGTATCATCTGCGAATCTTAAGTTGTTTAGTTTCTGATCACCAATAATAATTGTTATTCCACTTTGCCAATGACCTAGGACTCTCCGCATTGTATGCCTCCATATATTATTGAATAACTGGGAAGATAAAACACATCCCTGACGGACTCCGTTCTCCTACTTGCAATTGTATTGAATTTTCAATCCAAATATTTCGGGATTACTATTCGCAATTACCATTACATAGTACATACATATGCTTCCTAATGCATTAAATCGCAATAAAATAATGTTTTAATTAACACGTATATTACATACATTTTTTTTACAATTAAATTTGTAGCTGTCAGTATATTATTGATCAAATATCTATGTTCAATATATCAAATTATTCGACCGCAATAATAAATTTCCAGCGACTCATATTCCGGTAAACAACTTATTACCTGTATCAGCCAATTGAATGGCGATATTAAATACGGTATCGCAATGGAAAATTAGTCTTATATCTATTCCCATCCCATGGTATCATACGAGGATGGGTCAATAATTCCTTAGAAAAAAGCATTAAAACAGTTTTTATTTTTGTATTTTTTTTTTATTTCTCAACATAATCTCCTTGGAGCTCAATACACTTGGTAAGACGTTTCTCAATTTTTTTTAAACCGTCAGAAAAATAAGTTTTCGGAAGGTCCTCAAAATAAGCATTTGTCCGATCTATGACTTCTTCATTTGAAAAAAAACGTTGTCCACTTAGCCATTTTTTTAAGTTTGGGAAAAGGAAAAAGTCACTGGGGGCTAAATCTGGCGAATACGGTGGGTGGTCGACCAATTCGAACTTCAATTCTTCAATTTTAGCCATTGATCGTAAACATGTGTGAACACGGGCATTGTCCTGATGAAAGAGGATTTTTTTCCTGTTTAAATGAGGCCGTTTTTCTTCAATTTTGTTTTTTAGCTGGTCCAATAAAGATGCATAATAATCCCCTATTATTGTTTTTCCTTTTTCCAAATAGTCAACGAAAATAATTTCACGTGCATCCCAAAATACAGTAGCCATAACCTTACCATCTGATTTTACGGTTTTCGCCTTCTTTGGACATGGTTTGTCTTTGCAATCCACTGCTTTGACTGTTCTTTCGTCTCGGGAGTATAGTGGTGTATCCATGTTTCATCTACAGTCACAAAGCGACGAAAAAATTCATCCGGATTGCGTTGCATGAGCGACAACAGGGCTTTAGAGGCCACCACCCTATTGCGTTTATTGTCGACTGTGAGCAAACGCGGCACCCATCTTGCAGAAATTTTTTTCATGCCCAATTTGTAATGTAAAATAGAAATGACGCTACCTTTTGAGATCCCTGTAACCTCAATTATCTCACTCAACTTTAATCTTCGGTCACTTAACACCATATCGTGGATTTTATTGATCATTTCTGGTGTAGTCACCTCTACAGGACGTCCTGAGCGTGGTTCATCCTTTGTTGATGTACGACCACGTTTAAATTCATTTAACCAGTTATAAATAGTTGCAAGTGAAGGAGCAGATATGCCGTGAACTAAATCCAACTCATTTTTTATTTCCTTTGCTGTTAACCCTTTTATATTAAAATGTTTAATAACAGCTCTAAACTCAATTTTCTCCATTTTCCATTTTTCCATTTTCCACAAGCAATTTTTTTTTTAAATGTACGAAAAACACACAACAACCCGACCAATCTGATTGAAACTTCGCAGCATACTGAATCGGTAGTGCCGCTGCATGAAAATAAACCGCTTACAGTACTAGTCGCGCCACTTGTCGGCTTTTCTAAGGACTTATTGACCCACCCTCGTATTATATTATGACTGTAATAATAAATAAAATTCACAGCTATTCGTATTTAAACCGCTAACTCGTTCAATATAATTATGTACTGGAATATAATGTTTAGGTATTACTTTTGACTGTATAAATAACGAATAATGATTTATCAAAATGTCACTCGAATATACGTTTCCAGTCTGTTACCATCGCAGTCTCTATATCGCTTCGCCCAACATCTGATTGTACCGAGATGCGGACCTCGGATCCGTACCTATCATAAGTTTAGTATTGTAACATAACTGCTGTAACATACTATTGTACCAACCATTACGCCTAATAAAACTCGCTCCTGCATACATCTTCGACTTCTTCATCATCATCCTCGACACCCGAACCTACGTCATTCGCGTTCGAGGCATCGAACACAACAGTGGTGACCTCCCCATCATCAGAAGGACAACACCAACAAATCTGATAGTATTGCATTAAATACTACATGGTTTTATTTTGTACTTACCACCTTTGCTTCTGAAATACGTGATCATGGCTCAAAATAATTGTAATATACTTTTAACAATATAGCAATATCGACATCAATAATTATGCAAAAAAATTTGTGAGTACTCAAATAACATAAAAGTATGTAAATATTTTCAGAAAAATCAATTAAATCCTGAGGTTTCATAATAATACTTACCATATATTATTAATATGTCCGTGAGTAATTATTTTGTGTAGGTACCGAGATTATTTACGACATAATTGACGTTATCAATAAAACATAATATGCGTAGTTGGTACCTATTGCATTAAAAAAATAGATTGGTTCTCTCTGAATTTTAATTTATTTTGAATTTACTAATGACTAAGTTTGTTACAGGTATATTATGTCATGAATTATGCTGTTTTTTCTTAAATTTTTACTTGGACAAAACTAAAATTATTAAAGTATTTTTTTGTGAATTTTAAGTGTTATGCCCAACATGTACTCTTCTATATCATATTGCGCTACTCTCTGTTACTGAACCTCTCTTGTATTGTGGCGTGTCCGGAGACTTGTACGTATGCCGTATCACACTTCACCGTGAAATATTGTATCGGAAATATATGGCCGTACATTAAAGACCGCCCAACCTCATTGGGTCGTATAGTACTGACATAAAATTCATGTCTAAATAAAACACGGTTCTTATCGGTTCACACTTTACAGGAAGCCAGCACAAAACAAATTTTGAAAATAGCTGATATAGGTACTGGATTATTTGTTAGGTTATGTTGGGTTTTCATTCGTGAATTCATAAATTTTGCCAAAATCAGCTATTAAAATTGAATTAATGTTCATATTGAATCTAATAAAATTGGTGACCATATAGTATTCGGTCATCTCTTTCCGATAAAAAAGCTCACGGCGAACTGTGCCACGGTGAAATGTTTTATTTGCAATTTACATGTAAACGTACTCCAAACCTTTCATCAATACGCGAGCACTCTAATTAATTATTGCACATATTTATTTATTGAGTACTTTACATTTTGTATTCAATGGTATAGTACTTTTTAAAATACTATTCAGCTATTCAAATCAAGTAAATACTAGCTTTTTCTGTACACAATTTCATTTTGCATAAAAACACTTTTCTTTATAACAAAAGGTTAAAACAAATATTTGGTTAACGTAATGCTAAGACATCACCATGGACATGGTAATATGCTGACGTCAAATAATTGGTAACCCAGAAGCAGTGACTTACGAGTATAAGAAAGTATGGCAAGCAGTTACATATTGTATGTATTCTATTTCTCCGTAGCGAAGTTTACCACGAGCTGTCATACCGGAAAGAGATAACCGTATAGCATTAAGATTTAAAAAAAAAAATGACGCGTCGTTCATCGAATATAGCAAACGGTATTGTTATAATTTTTAAAATTTGTTATTAAAATTTTTTACACTTAAGCGACGGAAAACTATTAGGAGCCCGCACACACCCGCTGTCGAGATGCAACTGAATATTCTTTGTAACACCGTCTCTCATCACCCGTAATTGCTTATTGGTTGTCTGGTAACAATAACACTGGGGATTAGGAGGTGGGTGAGGAGATAAGGATTGGAATGGGAATATAAATGGACCAACCATTAGATTCAATAAGAACATTAATTTGATATTGATAACAAATATCTGATACGCATTGTTATTAGATTAAGTATTGATACGACTTGATACTTACGAGCACCTACAAGCTAACCTACTTTAGTATTATATACGATATGATTGTTTTCCTAATTTACTTACTTAACTATTTTATACTGACTCTTATATACCGGCAGTTTGTATTACGTATATTTTAAGTATTTTACGTATACATGAATTCGATCTCAATATTTTAGGGTTGTATATTTCCAATATAACAGCACACGGTGAACTGTGATATGCATGGCCCCCACATTCTAAAGCGGGCCCCCAGACTAGGATATTTTGCAGGCCCTCTACCTATCGCTAAGGATAAAGGCAGTGTGACGCTCCACAGTGGCGTTTTCTAAATGCTGTACGCGGTAAAATTAATGTGTACATTTTTAGTGTTTTTTAGTATATTAATACATCCATTAAATGGATTTTTCAAATTTTTTCAAATTTTGAAATATGGAATTGTTGAGTATCGATATACAAATAAAAATTTTATCGTACAAACACATAATTTTAAATAATAATAGGTATTAACGAAGAAAAATAGCGACTTTTTTTACTATTAGAGAGAATTTGTGATGTGTATTTATATCATTTATCTGGTCGACTCGCCACGCCGGGCCCTCAGGCTAGAGCCCTGTCAGCCTCCCCTTTGTGGGGGCCATGGTGATATGTATAAGTTTCCGAATACGATGGCAAGTGAGCTAATATTGTTTCTGAAGTTGAAGGTATGGTAAAATTGAATCTATCAGTACATCCTCCATACAAAATTGTTTTATTTGGATTGATCTAAAAAGAACTAACAATAATTTTAATCGATATAGGGTTCATATTTTACAAATTCGGCCTCATTTCATTGCACCATACATATCGCCCCGAAAATTGCCCCACACCCACTAAATTATTTCATCTTTCAATGCAAAATACTGAGTCAAGCAGAATGAAATAAAGGAGATATTCATATAACAGTGCATATATTATATATCTCTACTACTGATGATGCTATTGTAGTACGTATAACAAAAAGTAATTAGAAGTAGGATGAAATAATTAAAATTAACAATGCGTTACTACAGGTTATATAGCAGAATGCTTCACGGTTACTGAATAAATCAGTGTAAGTGTTATTCAACAATTTATACCAGTGGTCGGCAACGAGCAACCCGTGACCTGCATGCTGCCCATAAATGGTTTATAGCGAATTAGTTATACTTATGATATTTTTTATATAATTAAGATGATTGAAAAAAAAACCGACATAATTTTATATAATATACATCATTTCGTCACAATTAGTTAAGGCCATTGGACCCGTTTTTTCCTGTCTTCTCAGAATCGTGGAAATGGCAAGGACGTTTAACACGAATTGACACATAATAAACACTTTATTTATTTAAAATCTAATAAATAATATTCAAATAACACTTTTTGTGTCATTAAAATTTTCTGATTCGCTTTACTTTTTAAAATAAATGACAAATAGTCGGTCCTGTTTTCGAAATTGGCCAAAACGACTGTCACGCCACAGTGAATTTTTGAACTTAATAATAGTTTTGCAGGTATATATTGTATGAAAGAAATGGGTAAAACAATACATTTCATTGATTAACTCACGTACTTTTTTTAATTTCAGAAAAATAAAGATTTTAAAGCCATTTTAGTTTGAGTATACATCAGCCAATTTTGAATGATTTTTTCTCACAAAATAATATATACTGCACAATAAAAATATTTTTTTATTATAATATAACATTTCCGTAATACTATAAATAATAATTAACAATGAAAAAATAAATAAAACCCTATAAATTCGGTACAATTAGTGACGCTATATTACCAAAACACGTCGTACGTTTTCATGTATTTATCCTATTTTCAGACAATTTAGATATATAATTATTTTGCAAAATTAACAAAAAGAGACCATTTGATCGATTAATCCATATAGTTTTTCTAATTTCTCATTTCTAACCTTAGTAGGCTTGTGAATTTCAACGGGTGAGGACGTCTTTTTTTTCCAAAATTTTATCCGTCGCGAACAGTATTTTAACTCATAGAAAAATGACCTTTACTCACATTGCAGTAACAATCAAATTGGCAAGACCACATAACGTAGACCAGGTGTTATAATTTGTGTTGACAAATAAAACATCATAAAATACCAGTGAATGTCAAACTGAGAAAAATGTAGTTATATTATATTATTTATTATCTTGTAATACAAATGGTTGCAGCATGTGAGATATTGTAAGATAATTGAATCTTATAACCACGATGGCTACAAAGAAGTCCTAAAGGTATTCGTTCGGTGCAACATTTATAAAAAAAAATATTTTGGACTTGAGCAGTTTAGATAAAATATAGGTGGACTTTAATTATTTTGATAAATACCTACTTGGTTGGGCTTAATACAGTTTTTATGTACCTGGGTCGCCATGTTTTGTTATGTTCAAAGGGACGTATCCAGGAGTATGTTTATTGGCATTATCAATAGAAACAAAATAATATTATTTTTCAAGGTCTATTTATTATCGATCTTAAGTGGTTTATGTCACAAATAGTAAATTTGTAGAAAATTTAAAGTAAAATACGTTTTCGAATGCTGTCATAGTAATGGCCACTGAAACATGTGTCATAATTTTCCTAATCGTCAAAATAATAATAAAATAAGTGTTTTGGGGCACAAAATCACGTATATGTTTTATGATGTATGTATTTTTCAGATGGTTTGTGGTAAAATCTTTTTTTTTCATACTGCCACAATTCAACTATTCATAATTAATTGTTTGTTAAATTTTTCATTGTGCACTTTGACTTAATAGGTAGGTGATAAAGTTTTTACCTTACTTTATTGTATTAATTTATTGTTAAGTGAGAATTAGCTGCTTTCGTTGTCAGTGTATATTTGAGGAGTGCGCATCCTGACGATGTCGAAAGGCGAAACCAGGATCGCATAAAACGACTCAAATGAAATAGTACAAAACTTTTAGAATTTAATATATTTAATGCCGAGTTGAATTGAATGGAATCACCTTAGGCATTTATTAGTAATTATTTAACTCAAGTAAAACATATATTGAGGTAAGAACCTATTTCATTGAATAATAAAAACAATATTACTCTTCACATCACAAGTGACAAGATTTATATGAATTGTGTATTGCCTGAACTCGTTGATCAGACTAACACGGTCGATGGATATAAGAAACCCTCAATATAATAATTATCAAGTTAACAAATAATAATATCAATTATCAATTAATAGCTATTAATAGAAAAGAAAATAAAATTATAAAAAAAAAACAATTTATAATAGTTATTCTAATACATTGCATACCGTTAAACCAATACACTAATTAAGGAACCAATTATTAATTTTCTATACACTAATGTTCCGAAATCCTCCGCGGCGACCAAAACGTACTGCCGTCAAATACATGCTATTATAATAATTGTTTCTTAAATCATAATTGTTGTGTACTAAATTTAAAAAAAAAAAACGTTCCTCGACAAATATTCATTGAATTGCTTTCTTTTATGAGTCATTTTTTTATAATTTAATAAAAACGCAATAATAACAGAAATCTTTCATGCCATCTTGTGAATGTTTTAAACTTATAATTTGTAATGTTAGCTTATGAAAATGAATAAAATTATATTTGTTTACACTTTCGTGTTTTTTAGTATTAGATTTTTTTTTGAAAAATATTTGCACTGAATTTGAACCTAAATATGATAGGTTCAAGAAAAGGTGTCACTTCACAAATTCAGCATATCAATAATATGAGGTTCTTATTTAGAGGTCTACTATTTTTATTCTTATAATTTATTCTACCGAATACAAAAATGTTTATAAAATTTGTTAGGAAAAAAATATTATTAATTCAACACTTTTAAAACCTCTGATTTCGTATCTATTAGGCGAGAAGCTGAGCGAAGCGATTTTTGTTTTTTTACGCTTCGAGCATTGTTATTTTTCATGGCGCTTACGTCAAATTTGATTCTTGCGAATAAACCCATACGCCTTAAGGAGCACAAAGCGTAATTAGTACATAACACATGAGCGCGTTTTTTAATGATTCCTTCTAATGGTTATATATTTCTTTGAGATATTTTCAAATGATGAATGTTTAATAAAGAGTGTTATATTTATAAATTGTTTTATAATTATGTTGAAAATTTGTAGCTGTATTTGGATGGCAAAAACAAAAATGCACTTTCTTTTGTATTATCAAAATTATAATTTAAAAAAAAGAGCAGCAAAATACGATTTATTGTACCATTTTAATATAGACATCAAAGCAACTGCAGATGTATTTATTCAAATTACAATATAATTCATTTGGCATTAAAGACAATTTTTATCATGAGGGTTTTACGAGAATTTAGAAAAAACCATGGTCTGAAAAAAATCGAATCATATTAAGTGCGAGTGAGAAAGCAACCAGCACGATTATATTCTCCGCAAAATGCGTTAGAGTAAGATATAATTTCGATGGCTGAATTAAATATTCTTTATACACATCGCCGGTAAATATTCGTTTGAAAGATTCCAAAGATAGTGGTAACTATTTTTACTTATATAGTAGAAAATATGGTAAACTATGGTGTGCTTAAATTTGGTAGCCGTACTGAGAAGCAACATTATGGTATAACGTTTCATAGTTAAGTTAATAATGTTAAAATTGAGGTTCCACTGTGCGTTATATGCAAGAAATACGGCTTCATATAGCTGAACAATACACACTCTCTTTATATTGGGTATTACTTTGAGGTAAAAAAAAAACTAATTATTGTCTATTCGACTGACCGACAACTATGATTATATTGAAATTTTCCATTTAGCAAGGGGACAGATAGTTATGTATTAATAATTGTAAGTTTTTATTTTTTCTCAATATTATTTTTATATACAGTTTCATTTTTATAATCATGTTTATTTCATATTAAATTTAATATGTACTGTTGTAAACATGTGTGTATTTTGAAATATTGAAATAAGTAAAAAAATGCATATTTATTTTACACTCCCTAATAAGACGACACATTAATTGAATGCACCCCACCTGTCTGGAAATGTTGCCTACAACTGATCTACTAAAAAGAATTAAAACTATTATTGCAACCATAAACTACGTTGTTTTATTATAACAATAATCTCAGTTTGTTTACGTATTTTTTTATAGCCAAAGTTTGTTATTATTTAGCAATATGTACCTACGATACTTGTCCCATAATATTATCTTACTTAGGAAAAAAATATTAGGCATTCATTCATATGGAAATACGTGATTTTATATTACTACCCAATTTAATCAACGATATAAAATTACTATATTATTATTATATTTTTAAGTAAACATAATATCGTCACTGTTCTGGCAGAAAACACTAATTCGAAAAAATGACATATTGAGTTAGTTATACCAAAATGTTCCTTATTTCACACTTTACCGTCTGGAAACCTTCTTAATAAATAAACAGTCTTTATTTTAAAGTCATCCTTTTTACGATTACTTAATAAACTGACATGATAGACCATTTCAAACATTTTAACAACTTCAAAGTCAAATTACTCAAAACTAGTATTCTCCAGTTAGTGTGTTTTGCCAGAACAGACACGATATTATCATAATATACATAATTTTGAAAACACTTCTGAGGAATCTTCTTCAGCAAGAATCGAACCTGCGACTTTCAGGATTCGCGCCCACGCACATCAACCACAATGCTATAAACGTCCAATCTAATTGTAACAAATTTCATCTAATGGCTCTTACAATACCCTTGAAACGCTTTCCAAATTGAGTTACGAGATTAATTACTTTATTACTAACCGACATCACGGATCACTCTAAGATTTTTTGTTGTAACTAACTTGAACTTGCTAATAATTTAATTAGATAGGACACCCATAGCATTGTAGTCGATGTGCAAATTCAAAGAGAGATTCAAAATTATGTATGTTCAATAAAAATAATGTTACATTCTTTAATCTTGTGAATTATTCGTTGATTAAAAAATACTTAAATAAATAATGTTATTATTTGAGAATGTTTTCTTAAAGCGGACGAAACCGGTCCTGTCTGCCGTGTTTTATTTTAATTAATACAGCGCTATTTTTTACACCACAAACTAATACTTGTTAAATTCATTATTAAATGTTTGGTAAAATTCTAGTGAGAATATCCACGTATAAATAAATAACTACACTGAATAAACCTATAAATATTTTGTTTTAAAGTTAATAACTATGGATAGTATTCGATATTACATAGTTATAATTAAGTGTTTTGGATGGTAACTTGTTTTAGTGAATTATTATTGATAATACGTACGTACTAATAAATTTATAACATAAGTAATAAGTATTGTTTTGTTCTCACACACAGGTACACAGTTTGAAAATAAAATTCTTATTTTGAAAAGAAAAATATGAAATAGAATAATATTATACTTCGTAGAGTGTTTTTGTTTTGTCTCTGTATTAATTTTATGCAGACTATAAAACTGAATAAAACCGTGTTCCCAATAATTCTAGATTATAATATTATGTTTTATAAGATAGTTACATAACAATCATTCATTATCAATGTTGTGATATCAAATGCCAATTCGTGGTGGTTCATTGTATAAATTAACAAAAAACAGAATGTATAACACAAATTCTCAAAGAATTCAATAATAATATACCTAAAATATACATCATTATAATATTATGACATGATTTGATCACATTCACCGAACGAATAAAGCGTTTGTTACGTTGGTAAACTGCACAGATTTTGACACCGCTAAGTTGGTATTTCCGATTTTTTTAATTCGACTAATGGCTCACTTTTTATATTCATTGTAATTACACCGCTTAATTATTATTTGTATGCAATTAATTATAGACGATTTTATAAGATTTTCAACTAAATTGTAATGCCGAATTGTTGTAGTGTTAACTGCTGATTTACTCATTGTATTGGATTGTTTTTTTTATATAATTTTAATATAAGACAGTATGAAGTCCTTTCAAACTACCCTGCAATGTGAAGTCACTTGAAGCTAATCTAATCAGTAGACTAGGTGTCGTTTTTACATCGCTTTCATAATATAATGTTTAGGTTCCATCTGTACAGAAGTCAATGGTTACCGCGTTGGCTTATAATGTCGAAGGTCCCGGGTTTGAATTCCTTGCTTGGATAATTCACATGTTGAGTAAGTGGCTAATATTAATTTATTTCTCGTAAACAAAATCATGTTAATATAACCTCAACACTGTGAATATGATCTTCTTAGCATCGAACATTGTATGAGTATATAATATACATATAGAAGAAGGTATTTTAATGTATTTTCGTATTCAAAATTTTTAACGCGATATTAATATGGAATAATTAATATTTATTGAAAATTAAAACAGAGGATATTGGATAAAATTTAAATTTAAATTATTAATGATTTAATTTATGTACTTTTCTAATTGAATAAATTTTTCGTAACCCAGTATTTGTCCGTCGATATCTACAGGTACTGTGCATACTTACTTATGACAAATAAACAATTCACTAATAATACATTATTTATAAAAATTGACATACTAAAAAATCGCTAAAGTACATTATTCCAAAGTGATTAGCCAGGCATTGGAAAATGTGAAGTTTTACAGTACACATATTAAATGGTATTGTATTCGCTTGTTAAGTCATGGGTATTGGATATGAATCCTGGCTCTAGAGAATTCACATGTGTTTGAACTAAACCATTGTACATATATAATTTTGAAAAACACTTTCTGAGAGAATATATTATAACCAATAGAAAAAATCTTTTTTGAAAAAAAAGTAAGCTAACTCGACGGGGAATCGAACTCCGTATCTCCCAGTTTATGCCTCATCCGTTGCATTACCGCTATGCTACGAGGTGACATACTAATTGCGATAAATTTTAACTATTGGTCAATTTTAATACCTACTCATCAGTGCTCTTCCAAATCAAGCTACTTTGGCAAAGTAGCTTGATTTGAGTAGGTATTAAAATTGACCAATAGTTAAAACGTTGAATAAAAGAAATAGTTAATTATAAACCATTATAATATTATGTTTAACAATTAGTGGAGAACTACGTTACGAAACTTCTTCGTAAGGTAGCCAAGACGCACATCAGATTTTAGAGTCAATGTAAAAAAAATAATTATTATTTCTCTGCACTAAACAAACACCCACGATGGCCGAGTGGCTTAAATGCCGGCCTATAGAGTCGAGGGTCCCAGGTTCGAATCCTGGGTCTGGCTAGTACACATATTGTTTTTCAATTTGTGTATGAGTCAGAGTATGGACCTAATAGGTTGAGCAAGTGGCTGACATCCATTTCTCGTAAAAACAAAAATCTGTCAATACAAACCTCCACTCTGTGGAGGCCCATATGATCCTATTAGGATCGGACATGGTCTAAAGAAAGAAACAAACACTAATCTCATTGGATTTTGCATTTATTTTAATTAAGTATTTCAAATAAAAAAGGGTTTGAAGTTCACCAGACAAACAAAGGTGTTAATAATGATTTATAAATTTATCGTTGCCTGGTTAAATTAATGTATCTTCAACGAATACAAAAAAACTTATAAAAGTGTCTTTTTCAATTCTATATACCTACATAATTTCTAGTTGTGAATGTAAAAATGAAAATACGAAGTCACACAGTGGCGTGTTTAATGACGCAGAGACTCGACGCACTAACTGACAACATTAATATAATATTTACGAACTTGCTATAACTATATGACTGGTTTGAAATGTTTCGAGGCACATTTTTAAATCTTCTAACGTATCGATTACGACAATTGCGTCAAAAAAAATCGCTGCTGGCAACACGAAATATTTAAAAAGGCGTACATTTTTTTTATCAATTAGGAACTGTTTTGCAATTTTTTATTGAGCTTGTTCTGAGTGTATTTTTTTTTCTAAATCGATCGAATGTTATTAAGAAGGTAGTTGATAATTTATTATTATTCATATGAAATAAAATAATTATAAAAAAAATACTTTAAAACATAGACAAAATCATAAATCAAAAATAACGAGTTATATTATTATTCTAGTGTTTCTGAAGTCGAAAACTTTATACAAACAACCCAAAGTATATATATTTCAAATAATGATAAGTTAATTTGTTATTGTTTTTATAGACAAACAACCCTCTTATATTGACAAAATGTATAAATAAAATTATTATCATAAATATTAGAAACAGAGCTTTAATATTATTATTTTAACCATTAATATCAAGCAAGCTTTTTGTTGATTTAATTTCACAAACTTTTTAAAATAACACTTTTAAACAGATTAATTGTTATTATAACTAAAAAACTTTTATAACAGCGAAAGGGGTATTTTTAAAATACCTAGTAAATAATAACAACTCTCTGTGTTCCGACACAGGTTGACTAATGAAAACGAATTCACTTGTCGCTTCGTTCGCGTGTTATATAGTCACACCTGGTATTCGCACCTGGCAGTCGCGTGGTGTGCCAAAGACTACTGACTGACCGGTTGGCGGTTCGACTCTCGGTTGCATGATGTATATGACTCTTGGAGATTGGCCCAGAGGAGAAGGAGTAGCTTCGCGAATGGCGGAGAATCGGTTCGGTTCCTAACTCGATCACTGTCATTGCAAAATGTGGGCTCGTGATAATACAAGATAATAATATAACACTTATTCGAAAAAAGGTATTACAGAGATAAAAAAACTGAATTATATTTGAAGTCTAGCTTTTTATCATTTTTAATTTCCTTGTGATTTCTACATTATCTTCATGTTACTAATTAATTCACTGTAAATTCGAGTTACTTAAAATACTAAATGGCATACAACCGTATTATAAAATACCATTTGTACAATACGGTCAATAATTAATTATTACTTTGTAATGTGACATTGAAGATTATGATAATTAGTTTTATTCAATAGGTATTGCAACTTTTCGTATGTATTTAGTATATATATTATATAATAATAAATATGACCATTGTTATTAATAATTATCTTAATGATTACCATTTGTAATAGTAATATATTTAGTTACATAGGTACTACATTATTATTTAAATTTAATAACACGCAAAATTTTTATAGTACTTTTTTCAATTTTCATAAATAAATCTGGGCCGGTTTCGTCCGCCTCAGAGGGAGATGATCTGTAATTCACCCTAAAACCCTCCTATTTTACAACGTTTTTCTTAGCTCATATTCTTATTTGTCCGGTACAAATCTTGCAATCGATTTTTAACTAACTTTCCGACTAGCTAGACATTTGAAACTCTTAGAATATATTAGAACACGATGCTAATGCATTTTTTTAATACTTTCAGCCATCTTTAAGTAGAATTGAATTCATTTTCAGTTAATTCTGTTTTGTATGAAAATTTATTTTGACACCATTATTGGTTGCTAGGGGTCTGGGGTCCTAGCAACTAAATTATTAATATATACGTGAGTTACTATGGAAATCAATATGACGTGTCAAGTACAAATTTTTTCGATCGTTTATGCTAGTCAAGTCAAGTTTATATGGTTCAACAGAGATTTTAATAACGTTGTACATAAGAAGTTCTTTTTATCTTATAATTTTTTAATCATAGTATATTTCCTTCGATCTGGTACCATTTTCTGCACATTTTCACATGTCAGCAATAGGGTTTGCAATCTTGTAACCGAACCGAAAAAAATCGTTTTTTCGGTTAGGTACATGTTCAAACACGCGTGTTAACATGATCTTACTCCCTACTTCAGTTATCATTTGTCAACTTATGGCTACGGCCGTATATTGTAGCTTAAGCACTGGGAAATCCCAATAGAAATGGCGTATTTCAAAAAAATACTACCATATTCTTAGGTCAATAATTACTATAAAAAAATCATTATTCGTAAGTTTTTTTTATCACATTTAAATGGACCAAGATAAAGAATTATAATCAGTATCTTTAGAATTATCTTCAAATGTGGTAATCTTGCTCATTTTTGAATAATAAAATGCCTAATTCTTGTCAATTTTGGGATCATAGAGATTATAAATATAATTTTTTATCGTAAGTATTTCACTATAATAATGTCAACATAAATTTTACTAATGGTTTTACAAATGCGTTTAAAAATTAATAAACCTAAAAAATCTTAACACCACTGCACATGGATGTACTGAAATATGGCTATATTCTAAAACATTAGATCGAGAGGTTCAAAAGACTACTATTTTATGTAATAACAATGCTTTATGCAGTCATCAAATGTTTAAAATAAATATAAAGGATAATAAGACTTCAAAATTATAAAAATAGATTATCTACAACGTTTAAGGAATGTTCAGGCTAATGCTTTGAAAATACCATAATCTCCATTTTGACCTATGTTGGGCATGTGGGCCCTTAATCTGTTCTGAGGTAGTTGGCAACAGAAAGATTCTATCATAGCTAAACAATCTATTAAACATTGTAAAATAAAATACAATACTTATTAAACGTATCTACATCAATAGAAAAAATCTTTTTGAAAAAAGTTTGACACCCCGTAGAAAATTTAACCTGCATCACTCGGGTTTCGCGCCCATGCACATATACCACTATGCTAAAGGTACCATACTTAATTACGACAAATTTTAACTAATGCCTCTTATAATATGAAGCGCTTTCTAAATTGAGCTAATATTGGCTATCGGCTTTTGTATTTCAAATCAATGTAGGTACCTATTACTTTAATTACTAACCGACGTCACGGATTACTCCAAGATATTTTGGTGTTGTAGCATTTTAATTATTGAACATACATGTTCAATGTTACATTCTTAAATCTTGTGAATTATTCGTTGAATAAAAAAAGAATTAATTAAAAACAATATCTATTACGTTGATATCTTTCTTTCTAAGTACTAGTAGTTACCCATGGGGGTAGTAGAAAGGCAGTGTACCTATTATCCCCATGGATGCTCACTGCCTGTCATGTTTATTCGTTACTCTCTCTAAACTGGCGTATCACGTTATCTCCCCAAGTCTTAACAACTTTTACTAAAGCATATTTGTAAAATACTTCAACAATCTTGTGAAGGCAACCACGGTCGAAAAGTTTTGGCAGCCATATGATATTGTCAAGCTATACGAACAGCGGATAGCTACTTAAGCTAGAAAACAGCAAGTTCCGCACTAGCTACAACACTGCTTCCTGAAACAACTTCACCTTTTAGAAGTTTTAACTATTAATAATGAATATGAATGTTTTTAACATTTTTTTTTTAAATCGAGATACACTATCGTCCAGTTACGTGTAGAGGTACACATAGAAAAATCTATTAACCGGAGTATGACTACGACAAACCGAATACAAGTTTAACAGTCCCAGACTTTTCCCAGTAAATTATGTTTGTTTTATCGAAAGTTACATTAATTTATTAACGTTAAATATAGGTACCTATTTTCTAGTAAATCTATTTGTACTAAAATTTATACTTACATTATTGCATTTAGAAGACGTGTATCGCTGTCTTAACATATATATATATATTTCATATTTTTTTTAAATATAATAAATTTTGTCGAAGTGTTTGATACTCTTGTATAAATGTCTGCAAGCATCCATCTCAACCAGTGGTGAAGAGTGGAGGTAGACTTTTAAGATCCGACATAAATAGTGCACATTAAACTTTGTCAGTCATACGTATTGTTTTCATTGAACCAACACTACAGTTTGCAGATACTGTTGGTTGGTTTTTAAAAAATAATTAAATCCTGTCTAAAGCAAACTATATTAGTTTTGGTATGCTATGGGTGTGAGCCGATAAAAATAGTTCATACTTTTCAGTCATACTTATTTGTTTTCGTTGAATTAAGAATAGGTACATATTATATAAGGTGTAGAATTACCCCTGCCTAAACCAAAACGTGATAGATACAAAATATTCTTCTATCTATAAAATATCCAAATGTATGCATGATTTAATGGCATAATTTTAGATATTTTATAGGTAGACGAATATTTTTTGACTATTAACAATTATGGCTTGGTTTACGCAGGGTTTAATTGAATTTTAAGAACTAACCAACACTCACTGCAAATTGTAGTCTGAAAATTAATATGTATGACTGACAAAATTTAGTGTGCACTACACGAATCCTCAACACATATGTCGGTACACAATTTTTTGTTCGAATCTAACGTACGTCCATACCTGTAAATATTACTGTGAAATTCAATGTGGTTTGGATAGTTATTTTTGTCTTTTAAAATGTTCGTGCATTAAAATACATTCACTGCTGACCAGCTATTTACATTGTTTTAATTACCACATTTATATATCATGTTATTTATATCTAATAGCCAACTACTGCAAACAAATGAGTTAATAAAAATAACATTTTCCACGAGACCGTGCGTCGCAACTTTAAAAACTAAAAATAAAACTATTTCTTTAAACATGGTCTCACTTGATTTTACATATCTTCCAATGTCTTTTACAAATGTTTGTAATAAAATACAAGGGTGTGTCGTGAGTTTAAACTGAGTACATTCCGATCTATGTATTCCGATGCATCTGTTTGAAAATATACATATATACAAATTCTTCAAAAATTTTATAAAAATATTTTAAACGTTTTTACAAATTATATTTTTCTATTACGCTGTCGATGGAAATCATGTGAAGTTTTTCGTTTTAGTGATTTTTTTAAATCAAGGTATATTTTTTACGATACAGACTGTCTGAATCGCTTTAATTAGTTTAATAACATACGATTGCTGTTATGGAGATGCGTTGAAATTCAAAACTAATCATAAGCAACACGTAGCAACAAAAGTTTACAAACAATAATTCTACGATATGTTTGCAAGAAGGTATATCTCTGTCCTATTATGCTTTTATCTATGTTATATAAATACCAAGAAAACAAAGTACAAAGTTAAACCGATGAGTGAAAGTATATATTATAATATTGTATTCAAATATTTTCATAAGTCATCCAAAAGGAAAATATTTTTTCTGTAGTAGGTATTTTCAAATAATTTTCCTACAATTTATTTACAAAAGATTAAGAAAAAGAAACAAAGCATACACAAATGATAATTTTAATTGCTTGGTTATTTGTTGATGATGAAGAATGTTTGCCCATAAAATTTGCAAGTCAATAGAACTAATCTCAAATATTAATATAGGTACTGACTTATTAAAAAAAAAAAAAAAAAGTTCCCATTTAAATGACATACTGACATAACTTTAAATGACATACATCATAAGGAATACAACGCCTACTTTTCTGTTTATTCTTCAGTCTGTTTTTGTTAATAGTTTTCTATTGACATGTTCAATACCTCCATTCAAGCACTCAAGTAGTGCAACATCTTTTCAAAATTTCTTAATAAATGAATTTATTGTTGTTGTATAAATTTTAAGGCTATACTTCAGCTGGGGCACAGTCTAAAACGATCGTGACTACGCGACGCGTAGATTGTGCAAATGACGCGCGCAGAACAAAACATAATTTGTCATAAAAAGTCAACATGCGTCCATTTAATTTTATGTTTATTGTTCTATTACTAATAATACTAATATATTCATTGACATGTTTTCTTTTTCAAGTAAATGGGTAACGTTTTTAATCATCTTTACACGATTTAAGAATTAATTCCCCCGTCGCCATCACAAAACAAATTGACGTGTTCACAGCTCGACTTTCGCTCTCCGATTGCCAGCCAGTCCGAAATTTCGTCGCACCTATAGTTGAAAATTATTTGCCGTTCACTGAAGTACCGTCTTAATTTACCTGCCCGAAATATTTATTAATATTATTATCCTTTGTTGCATGTTTTACTGGTATATTCTGTTTCATATGTGCATGCGCCATTTTAAAATAAATATAGGTGCCTACTTCATAAATATACATACTGATTTGAAGATATTTGGTACCGAGTGGGACTTGAATCTGCATCCATCGAATTCCTGTCAATGTGATTTACCAATACACCAATACCTGTACACATGCATAACTCTAGCTCAAAACACACATTGAAAAACAACATGTAAATTAAATTTACCATGCCCGGGCTTCGAATCCGGATCATGCGTAACCTCTTGGCTATCATGAGGGCTTTAGTTGACCAATTATTTTATTTAACGCTTTCACAGAATATTTATGAATATAGCATTCGTTATTGAGCATACATATTAATTTGGAATACCTCATAAACATATTTAATATTAACGCTACATTAATTTGTTTTGACAATCTGTGAACACCATGGCCCCCACATCCTGAAGCGGGCCCCCAGGCCAGGATCTTTGGGGGCCCCTCTACTTAACACTAAGGTTAAGGGTAATCTGGCGATCTACAGTGGCGTTTTCTAAATGGTTTTCGAGGTCAATATAAATTTAGTCTACTTTTAGCGATCTTTAACACATCGAATTATGGAGGTGTGGAGTATCAACACACAATTATCAAAAATTGCATCGCATAATCATATAATTTAAAATGGTAATAATTCCGAAGTAAAATAGAGCCGCAGGCGACTTTTTTTACTATTAGAGCATATTTAAGATGTGTGTTTATCTCGATTGTGTGGTCGACCCGCCAGAACGGGCTCCGCAGAACCCGGGCCCCTAGGCTAGAGCCCTGTCATACCCCCCCTTGTGGCGGCCATGGTGAACACTGTATTCAGTAAAAAATAATGTATTTTAAAATTAGAATATTCGACTTTGTACAACATAATATAATATATTAAAATTACCCTTATGATTTTAATATTAAGACTTGCTGCCCGTTACTACTCTCTACGCGAGCAAATGTGATAAAATGTATATAAATATATTTATAAAAGTGGAACATAATTATCATATAATTAGTAATTCGATTAATAAAAATTAACTTGCCCACTCTACGCTAATGCGTTATATGAATATGACAGCAAATGTATACATTGATGTTTTTAAAATCTTCTGTCATCGTGAGTTGAGTAGGCAGAAATAGTTTTAAAATTGGAATATTCAGTGTAACAAAAAATATTACATATACATTTTTTATATGTGTAAATACGCCTTATGATTTATAATATAATATTATATATATACATAATTTAATATTACCAATCATATCATTAATAATAATATTCAATTATACAAATTTGTTTTTTTAATCCACATTTATTAACGGTTGCAGTTTTATCGAGGCTGTTTTGACTGGGATTATTGTACCTGCGGCTGTTTTGTCTTAAGCTACTTTGACGGAGTACCAATAATAATTATTGTAATAGGGTTACATAAACCGATATAATTATTTAGTCTATATTTTCCGATTCATTGTGACGTGATATTATAATATTCTCGCTTCACTAAGAGAGTAAGAGAATTTTCTTAACCAAACTTAAACTGTTAATAATTATTGTTTCTCTGGTAATTCAGATTAACAACTTCATTACGTGAATATTACAAGAAAATGTACCTACAAAGAAACTAAATCAATAATATTACTATTTTGTAATAAATAACTACTTACTGTAACATTAACTCTGAGTAAGTAGAAACAACACTGGATTACCTGTAGTCAATGTATAGACAGATTTGGATTAAGGTAACATAAATCAATACCTATATGGTTGGGCCAATTATGGTCGCTATTTTTTCTGAGAATAAAGTATTACTTGAGATTGATATAAAGAAATCGATTAGTTTTGTCGAATTTGTTTACTAACGAAAGTGGAGTTTGAAGTAATTTAGACGGGTTGGGGTCGAAATTCCGAAAGTTGATATCCGGAAAAAATTAATTTTATGTATCCGCTTTAAATAATATAGCTAAAGTGCACTTATTTATAATGTCAAATCGTGGATACAATTTTTGTAATACTATTGAAAATAAACACCAAATATTTTTTCACACTCTCCTTGAAATAATATTTACTTGATACTTCCTGTAAAAAAAAATAATCACTGTGGAGTGTGGGACAAACGAAAAATATTTTTTTCATTTCTACTGTAGGTATATAATTCCTATATTATATTGATTTATACCCAGATACCTGCATTTAGCTGTAATATAATTATTTACAAATAAATTATAATTTAGTTTCTGACCTATATAAGGCCTATATATTATAATATAATATGATTCTTACTGAGTGAAGTTATTTAACTCAGTGATCACCATTACTTAATGAGGCGAAGGACATGAAGAAATAGTAAGGTTAGGTTAAAGCAGTGGTCGGCAAACTCATTAGTCAACAGAGCCAAATACCAAGAGTTCAACAATTGAGAGCCAATTTTTTTATTAAACTGAAATTATATACCTATGTAGGTACACTGTTTATTAACTTACTAAACTTTAGTTAAAGATTTAAGTCTTATTTAAACTATAGGTATACTGAATAAAACTTGATATCATAATGATCTTATTTATTGATAAAAATTAAATTGTAAGTAAGGTATCCATAACATTAAATCATCACAATGACAGGACTGACAAACACTCAATGTGAATAATAGCCTTGCATCTCCTTGGAAAGTTTGGGTAAGTCAGGTTTGTATGTTGGTGTTTTTAATTTTAAGTCTTATCAATAAGACGACTTCTCAGTTTACTCTTGATTTCCTCTCTTAGAAATCTCTTTACTAACCACAAAACATGCAATATTAACATTGTTGGAAGATTGTATTCAGTAATTAAATACAGAACTTGTTTTTCTTGATTCTTCTAGAGTTACTCAACTGCTTTCTTCCTTGCATCCTTCAAAGAAGTGTCCTTCCAAATTTGACTTCTTGTTATGCGCCAATTTTTATCGATAAATTTAATAATACAGGTCGGTAGGCCACTTAAGTTTTGAATAAACGCCAAAGTCTCGGTCCATTCAATTTTAAATTCACGGTTTTCGTCATCCGTTTTTCTTTGCTTCTTCTTTGTAGCCATGTAAAATAGGGCAAAGGGTATTTGTGGCAGAGCCGCACTCAAGGGGCCAAAGAGCCACATGTGGCTCGCGAGCCGCGGTTTTCCGATCACTGGGTTAAAGCAACCAAATAACTATTTTAAGTTGTCTACTAAATTTGACATTATAATTGAATGCATTTTTGACATACTTTACGAGAAAACATATTTTTCGGGATTTCGACCTTCGAGATCTCGCCTTTTGGAATTTCGGATTTTAGACACAAAATAATATTATACTGAGGAATAAAATAAGTTTTGGCAAAGTTTGACGGTGGGACGGGGTTTGAAATACCAGAAATTGTGTGATATTATTTACAGATAATCCCTAACGAAGTACTAGAACCTGATTATTGATTTTATTACTATAATTTCCCTAACAACGAAATCGATCAGTTTTTTGACTATGATCCAACAGGATATACACTGCCTCTTATGCAAACAATCAATTTTAAACGATGCCCCATATTAATATTTACGACGTATGTTTGTTTCACACGCTCAAGTGAACAAAAAAGTATACATAGGTAGATACTATTTCGTCGTTAATTTTCTACAAACACGTATCTCAATTTTTGTCAGTTTTCAGTTATTTGATGCAATGAATTCAGAATTTGAATACGCACATAATCCACTAACACGTATCTCAAAACATACTTTATAACATGACAGATTTAAGCAGTGACAAAAAACTTGAATCACAATAAAAGACTTTTATAAATATTATAAAGTCGTATCTTGAGTTACGTGTTTGTAAGTATATAGAATACTGTACTCCGACCAATGACATTATTAATAGACAACGCACTGAATAAAGTAGCTAGCAAGTAAATTCGCGCATAGCGACATTCGCACATGTATAGGTAGACATCACGCAATTTCCATTGTGCGATATCACGCATCGAGAATTTATAGCAATATCACCTTTATTGTAATGGCGTTAGAACAGTGTTCCTATTGTCAAAGTTCATTTGAGCGAACCCGTTTGAACCGAGCCATTTGGCAGACCCGACAAAAAGCATTGGGAATTTAAAGCAATATCACCTTTATTGTAATGGCGTTAGAACAGATTATGCCATTCGGCAGACCCGACAAAAAAAGTGTCATTTTTTTCAGGTGCTTCTTCCATATTAATGTCATTGACTGCGACAGATGATTATACTGAAGCACTTTCTCGTAAGTCAAGATACGTGTTTACTGCAGTAATATTGTGGAATGACTCACAGTAAAGTTGCAACGCATTCTCGTATCTCAGACAATATGACTGATCGGTCGAAAGTATAGTGCGATATATTGACGAATCATAACATTTTTTATGAAAATACGAAACTATTCTAAATGGATATTTCATAGAAGAAAATTTTTTTCTGAATTAAAAACTGATAGAATAAAGTTGTTATTTGCCTCTCCTGAAAAGTTGCCTTTTTTGAGATACGTGTTTATAGAAAATTAACGATGAGTTATCACACCTCAGCATATAAAATTAATATTTAGAATAAATTATTTTTAATGGTTTATTTAGACTTTAAATTGTATTTAATAATGTACAGTGTGTTCCATATTGAGATGATTATCGAAGGTGACAAGCGCTATGTCAACAGGATGCAAACATTGCCCCATTAAAATAATTAATTAAATTTCTTTTATTTTGTTAACTGTCAATTCATGGTGGAACTGCATTGTATTGTTGTTTTTATTTTATAAAACGCAAATATGTATATTATTATATTTAATAAACAAAAATATGTTGGACAAACGGTACGTTCTTTTAATACTAGGATCAAAGAACATTTAGCCTGTGCCAAAAATGGTAATGAATCTTCAGCTTTTGGTAATCATTTAAGTTTAAATAATCACTCTTTTAATATCAGTAAAAATTTTAAAATCCTGCATTTGAATGAGAAGTCTATAAAATTGGATAAGCAGGAAATCCTAGAAATTAATAGGTATAAATTTTTGCCTAGTTCTAATTTGTTAAATGATCAATTATATTTTGTGTCTTCTCCATTATTATACCCTATTTAATATTTGGGATTGTCATAACATAACTTTATATATTGTACATTATTTATTATTTTAATTTTTATTTAATTTTGACTCATATTTTGGTTGTATTTGTTTTTTTTATTCGATCTCACTTCAATTGATAATATTGTTTTATTTTATTTTTTATAAAAAAAAATATTGTAAATTTTGACTAATCATAATTATTTGTTGATATTAATGTTATTGTAAGTGTAGATTGTTTCATATTTTGTGGTTTGTTAATATTTTAAATAATTTGTTTAATGCCCCTGACGTAGTCTGAAATATTAATGTCCAACCTCAGTTTTAAATTAGTCCGTTATTGGGAAGGTATTATTGGACGGATAATTATTATGTACCTATTGTTATATTATTTCTATCGCTTTGAATTTTGTTTGATAAATATTGTTTTAAAAAAATGTGAGGCGGACGAAACCGGTCCTAATATATTAATTAAAGTGGAATAAGTACTATAATATATATATAATATAATATATATATATATATTATATAATATTTATATATATATATATATTATATTATATAATATAATATAATATATATAATAATATATATTAAATAAAAACAACAATTAATTAAATTGCTAAGCTAACGATGAAATTGCACTCACATTGTTTGCTCTGAAATAAATTTATAACTTAATTTAAAAATAATGACGGAACACGCACCGGGACAAAGAAAATCACTACTTGTGTTTTAATTTTTAAAACTAATTATTGATTAAAGTTTTTTTTAGTTTTCCAATTGAATCGTTTTGACGTAGAATTATTTATTTGCATTAAAAAAAACATGAATTAAAAATTATATGTTGGCAACGGAAAACAAAAGCATTTTCTCCAGTATTAAAATAATGATAAAATCTTTTATACACAAATGAACATTTAAATGTATTTTATATCGTGCATTTGACAGTAGTTAATTTATTTTGGTCACCGCAGAATAAAACCGATGACCCCGCGATTAATGCATGACCTGAAGTGACAGGATACATGTAATATCAATAGAAAGAATGACCCTAGGTTTCTATCACCACCCGTCATGTATGTACAGCCGTGAATATACACAGCCGCCTTCCATGACGCTATAAACGTGTCTGAAAGAAGTGAGTTTAAGTCCTCTTTCCATCCCAAGACGGAGCCGCATGGAACTGATGCTGCAGGAAGGGCCCGTAACTAATGAGTTTGCCTGTTGACTAATGAGAATAACATCCACCAAGATGACATGGATTAAAGTTTTACTATGTTATGCTGTTATTTTGATAATTTACTTTTATATTACTATGATTTTGTTATTTTTCGACATACTACCGTTATGCGAGTGAATAAGACTAGTAATCTAGTTTGGTCATTGCTCATTATAATACAGTTGCTTTGAATTTTTATAGTACATATTATATAAATGATATTATCTAACAATGTAAGTGCTATATGGAAAAATCGTACGAAAAAATGTATTACGTAAAAAACTTTCGTTTTAAAAATCAGTCAATTGTCACTAATAACTATTAATTAAATGCTTAATAATTACTACAACAGTGCGTAGATACAAGAAAAAATATATAAGTAGGTAATATCGTCTCTGTTCTGGCAGAACACACTAACTGGATAATACCAATTTTGAGTAATTTGACTTTGAAGTTGTTAAAATGTTTGAAATGAGTTGAGTTTATTAAGTAATCGTAAAAAGAATGACTTTAAAATAAAGACTGTTTATTTATTAAGAAGGTTTCCAGACGGTAAATTGTGAAATAAGGAACATTTTGGTATAACTAACTCAACATGTCATTTTTTCGAATTGGTGTCTTCTGCCAGAACAGTGATGATAATAATGAATACGTGTATTAATTAAGGTTCTAAGTACCAAAAAGTAGTATTGCCTGTAGATACAAAATACCGAGTCATTGCAGTAAAATTTCATGAAGCAGACCTTTTGAAAAATGTGGTTTTACAGTGTGAAGCAATCACGGCAGCTTCTATAATTTTAGGTATTAGGAAGTCGCAAGTGTCAACACATCATCGTCAGCCATTTTATATTGAATGAAGTTGACCACTGTAGTGCTATTTACACCATTATAAATAAAACAGGCCAATGGACTTACAACGTCAACAGGTTTAAATATGTTGCTGTATTTTTTTGACTTGCTTGAGGCACTTAGACCATAGCTGAAGTTATTGGCGTTAGTATGTAGAACACTTTTCTATAAAAATGTCAGTTTTTTTGTTTTTGGTACTTAGAGCCTTAATTAATACACGTATTCAATTATGTAGATTAATTTTTATTATTTTTTTAATAGCTTAGCACTCACAGTACTTAGATAATATAATAAAAAATAAATAATATGATAAAAACTTTTACATCTAAAAACATTATTTGTAGTTTTTTAATCAAGATATTGACTCAATTACATCATATTATTATTTATTTTTTTATGTTAATTTTAAATCGCACAAAATTCATATTGTGTTTAATGTTGTTCGAACAAAATAAATAGGGAAAAAAAATATAAAAAAAATATAATAGATAACCATAAAGATGTATATTATTATTAAATTATTTTATAGCGACAATCAAAATCAAAGTTGCTGATTGTAATATTATGATGTATTGTTTCACACAGAATTATCTATTTGTATTCGGAAAGTTAGGTCACCAACCGCTCAGTGACTGATGACTAGGGAACGGATTTATATGCAACAAAAAACATAATTATATGCATGCACATATGTACTAAAAATCATTGAAATATGCATTAAAACCAAAGAAATATGCAGTTAAAAATTTTCATTTTTATGGAAAAATATTGTAAATACCCACTTAACCCAATATTACTGATAAAAAATCGAATAGCAAATTAATAATCATTAACAATATAATACAATAACAAGAAAACCCAAATAATCAATATAAAGTTAATTATCTAATTACAATTTTTAAAATAGTTTGTTTACATGTATGTACAAATAATTGAACAAGAAATGCAAAATGTAAATTTTAACTATCTAAACGAAACAAAACTTAAAAAAACAAAAATGACACACTTAACTATTCCTAAATAATGTTTGCTGTTTTTTTGTCCGAAAATTTTTTCAATATTCTCTGGCATTAAATTTTCCGCATATCTATTGTCAGTATTTTATTTATATGCGGAAAATGATCTCTCAACGTCCACAGCGGTGATAGCGCAAAATTTAAATAAAGGTGCCCGAGTTGACTTCACTTTTTCTGATAAATTAATGAAATGCTCGGGGATGCCATTAAAAATTCAAGTGCATCTACCTGATTTAGTTATGTTTCGATAAAATGATAAATGCAAAAGCCCTAAAATATGCATTTATTAATGAAATATGCACCAATGTCTCAAATATGCTCTAACGTCTCAAATGTGCATTTATATGCACAATAAAATTTTATTTTTGGATTCTGCGTCTTTCGAAATAGATTTCTGTGCAACTCCAATAGCTGTGCATAATATACCCTAACAAAACATGCACTAGCATATAAATCCGGGCCCTATTGATGACATCCGAAAAGTGTTACTACCAGGGAACTCAGAAATAATGGGAACTGAAATACACAACGGGTAAGGCGATAGCAGGTAACCGACTCGAGTAAGGAAGAATCCGGGTTAAACTTACACACGTGTTAAGAATACGTTTTACGTCGAATACTAAAAACTGCTCTCGGTTTATGAATTTACGCTCATTTAATGTTGGTGTATTACACGCACTATTGCACGTGCATAATGCGTGCTTCATTTTCGTAGGACACTCACACATTCAAAAGCCTGCTTCACCATGCGGTGTATTGAATATTGCCTATCGATATTCTATTAATTATCTGTTCTGTGGTTACTACCTACTTTAAAATGGTTGAATTGAATGGTGAAAAATAAACACTATGAAACAAAAATTATTATACTCTGTAAATAGACGTTTAAACTAATGTATAGTAGTGCGGCTTAATTAAATATGTAAAACGACGGTGTAAAATTTTTTTAGTATGTCTAGTTCAATTAGTAGTCATAAGGAAATTAATATTTTGTAGATTGGCGAATTGAAAGGCTTTTGGTATTTGATTGCCATATTGTGTACAATAAATAATAGATGAATGCCGGTTTTCATACAGGCTGTTATAAATGTATTTTTATGGCGTGAATGCTTTGATTTTGGTACAAGAAAATCATGGTTTGTGATTGAAATATTTAATGTTTATTTGATTGCTTAATGATATCATCTACTCATAACAAATTCAAGTTTTTTAATGGTATATTATAGCTGAAATAGAATGACATTCCAGGATTCTCGATACGTTTATAATTAAAGCGTATATTAGTATTTAAAAGTAATTCCTAATTTAAATTTTCAAAATTTTGGAACAAAATTATTCTAATATACAGAAACATGAAGCTACCAGCCTAAAGGCTGGTTCGGACCGGTCGAGTGATTTAGTCGAGTAGCGAGTGATTTAGTGAATTAGTAACTGAAAAGTGTCTGAACACAGTGCATTAGTGAGTGACTAGTCAAAATGAACAGAGCGACGAGAGCGACGGATATTTTAAAACGAACACTATTCACGCGACACGAGAGTGCTGCCGTCTGTCAGATAAAACTGTAACTTCAAAAATAATTCAAATGACACGATAAAAAACGGCGTTCACGTAATTGAATCGATTTATGCTCCAAATTCCTATTAATGTATACTAATTTACATAGGATACCTATTATATTTTTGTGGTTTCATAAATTTTTGTATGCTTACCTGACGTATTTTTGTAGTTTGTTTAGGTAATAAATAGGTACTTTATGCTCCATTGTCCTTACTGACTACAAAATAAACAGAATGATAAATGAATATAACTTATAATTATTATTATGAACACTAGGATAATGTGTACCTACCTATTTACCGATTCTCAATAACAACAAGTTTTCTGAGAAATATTGCCATTATTTATCAACGTATTAATCAACAAATTATCCACACTACCTATCGACATGACATAATATCCTTCATACTGAGTATACAAAATAAACGGAATAATAAATGAATATAACTTATAAGATAATTTAATTTACCAATCCTCAATAACAGCAAGCTTTCTGTGAAATATTGCCATTTATTTACGGATCTATCAACACACGTTCGCCACGGTTATCTTAATATTTGTCGCATTGAAGTAGGTACGAGTATAATAATTATTATAAGTTATATTATTTCGAGTAGTATCTTCGCTCCAATGCTGTGTCATTTCTACGGCAGTCGGCGACTAATAAACTCGCCTATTCAGACTTGTTTCGTGGCTTGTTTAGTATTTAGTGAGAGGTGGTGGGGGTCGCTACTCGGCCAAAATAATAGAATAAAATGGAACGACTGGACTGACAATTTTACTAAACTACTCGACTAAATTTGTCTGTTCAGACACGTTTATTTACCAAATCACTCGCTACTCGACTAAGTCACTGGAACAGTCCGAATAAGCCTTCAGAAAAAAATGTAGAATGCCTCTTAGACATAATATTGTCAATACTGTTTGCCTCTCTCGTTTTATGTGACATGATGTCCATGAATAACATTAGATGATCACTATTTTCACCCCATCCCCTGCCCATGTAATCACACTTCGTCATAAAATCTTGTAGGTATCTGTCTAAATTATGGCAAATTTTAGTAATCCTTCCAATTCGTTGAATTTAATTTTTATATCATTCTCTTTTGTGACGTGACGCCATACGTGGATGACCCCATAACAATCAAGAAAACTCGTTATTAAATAACCTTCGTATTTAGGTAGGAAAATCATTTTTAGAGCATATTATACGTATTTTCGTAAATATTATCATCAATTTAATACAGTTTGTCCAAATAATGCATACATTATGATATATAATATTAGCTAGGTACTATTATACTCAATACTTCAATGTTTAGTAGAATTTAGGTATACCTATTATAAATTAGCCTCATAGTGCGTATATAAAAATGTACCTTCATTCGTATCGTACGTGGAGAAATGAACTCCACGGTTAATAATTATTTTTGTATACAGATTTGTAGCAATCATACCACTTGGCATTAAATGAGTGACATACTTTAAATTATGTATGTTTTGTTGTCAAAACAAAACAATAGAGCGATTAATTCGGCAGTATTTCCTCAATCACAACAAGACCAGTGCGTCTGTTTTGATTTGTTAGTTGTAACTAGAGAATCCAATCCCCAGGCAAAATTCTGATCCCGGGATTTCGGTATTATAATTTGACAATCCCGGGATTGGCATTTTTTCCATAGTTAATATATTTTTTTATATTTAGAAATAACATTGATAAAATCGGTCAAAAATAAATCTAGTATAATTTATACTATTTAAGACATTTTTATTGTTAATATTGTGTATGTTCAATCTTGAAAATACATAAGTTTAATGGAGTAAATAATATTGTAATATAAATAATAATGTGAATTTAATATGAGATTGCTGTTTCTGATAGTAAAGACTTAATGAATGGGTTAGCGAGATTTAAAATAGTAAAGCAAATCGTGGTGTATGGCCTTCGTTTTTATTAATTTATGGGAAAAAATAAAATGAATCGGCAACTTATATAATATGTTTATAAATCAAATTTCATTCACTCAGTTTATTTCTAATTTGGTTATTAAAAGTATTTTTTCTGTTATATTTTCGTTTTTATTTTATTTTCGAAATCTTCGGGATTATGTTTACCAATCCCGGAATTCATAGGTATCGAAAATAGCTCGGGATCCCGGGATTGGAATCCATAGTTGCGACAATATCTCTTGTAATATACGTACTGCATTTGTATAAATAGGAGGGACAATGCATGAATCCTCTCTCAACTCATCTAGTCCGCCACGAGACGTACTACTATTGTCACGAGTTCTACACTCAACATAGTTAACCATTACTCCACTCGAATCAAGTCTTTCAGTTTATTAATATAATCGATCTGTTCATCACATAATCTCACCAATACATCATTACCCGCGATTATAATCTCACGTTATCAACCTTATTATATTGTATTCAGTATATTAATTCTTGTAATGATCAATAAACTTTCCTCCACCTCATCTACCACCAAACATTCAAATGCATATTAAAAAGCTAATATGTTCTCATTTTGATGTTGAAGAAAATATAAAATTCACTATGACATTGTGGAACAAAAAAGAAATCATTTTATTATTACCTTTGTAATATTTTTTACCTGCTGGGTACCACTAATTATTACTAGATTTGTTCTACGATTGTTTATTCTATTATATCTTGGTCGTTTCATTTAATATTTTTAAAGTTATACTTCTTTAGGGCCCAGCGCTCGAAATGGAAAAGTTTACGAACCGGAGCGCTCGACAGTTTTCTGAACATATTTATATATTTATCAAATTTTATGTGTATTTCATAAAAATAAGTGTGTACGATTTTCTATTAGGTATATGGCATATCTAGCTCAGACGGCCATTTTTTTCCACGAGACGGAGCGATAATTTTACCGATTTAACGAACAGGAACGGCGCTCCGGTGCGCTCCGGTCCATTTCGAACCATGCTTTAGGCGCGTTTGGATAAACAGATCAGAGTGTATTTTTGGCATGTGACAAAGTTGCGCGCGCCGATGTAACGCATTTGGCGTGTGACGGAAGTTGCAACACAATTTATTATTACACTGTTAATTTATATTCATAAAACTTTATTTACATATATTATAGTGTATATTTATTTTTCATTGTAAAGATTGTGTATCAAGATTTGAGGCTATATTTATGTAAGTATTATTTATGAGTAAAATTATATTAATATATCAATAAATAAATAAATTTTGTGAATGTTGAGTTGGTAAATAATTCAAACAATGGTATATTGTAAATTTACAATATTTAGACCCTTCATACACAAAAATACATATTTTTACAGTTTTGGATAATATTCGTCGTATATCCCATGTTAATTTATTTATTAGCGGTTTATAATAATTGAAGACAATAATAATTATTATGTTTTATCACAAAAGCCAATATCACGTTTCAGTTAAACCATTAAATAGGCTATGTTTTATTTTTGATTTGTAATAAAATATTATTGTTACCTAACGAAAATAGTTGTACAGTCATCTGTTTAAGCAAAGATGGTCAAAATAGCGGTTTGCTACATTTTTTAAACACAGGTTTTGAGATTTTTTTTCTTCCAAAGTGGGTGCTTTCTGCAATAATAATATTTATTCGCAAACATAATATTATTGCTGACGGTACCTATATCGATAAAATACCCTTGAGACCGAAATGAATATAATCATAATAACACGCCAATAAAATTCATTTTTTTATTAATCCATCATGGGCACTTCTGAATCGATTATAATCGCTGTATGGCAAAGATGAGTTTTGGTCCAATACAATAATTATTTGTTTTGTTACGCCAAAGAAGTATAACCTCTAACGCGCGTACATAAGTACGCACACCTATTTTTTATCAAACTTAACCTTTAAAATCCAATAATAAATTGTCTTTATAGTCCTTAAATATTATGCCCAATGTACACCTTTCAGTTCTACAAATATATGAATCGATTTTTAAAATACTCAAGTTGGTATCGTCATATTTAATCCAGTATGTAAATGTTTGTTAAATTATTTTTTAAGTCGTCCATAAAAGATTGAAATAATAATATGAATTAATTTATTATCTAGGAAGCAAAAGAAGTAGTTGTTTATCTAAGTACCTATACCAATTAACCTTCCATTTATTAAAGAATGCATTTGGAAGTGTAATAATAAATTTCATATAAGGTAAGTATACTTACATTTTGATTGAATTTACTATTCATAATATATATTTTGCTACTATTAATATTTCATTCAAAGTGTAATTTTATTAAAGATTGGTAGAAATACAATTGGCACATAATATATCTCAAGAAATTTAATTTAATTTATTTAAATTTTTCAAATTAAGCAGTCGACATGTTGTTGGTAGTTTTTTAAAATTCATTAAGCCCTGTCTAAAGCAAACCATAGTAGATAAAAGTATTATTTTATAGATAAACAAATATTTTTTGTCTATTATCTACTATGAATTTGATTAGGCAGGGTTTAATTGAATTTAAAAAACTAACCAACACTATCTGTTAATAATAATTGTAGACTTAGTTCAATGAAAACAAATACATTTGACTGACAAAGTTTAGTGTGCACTATTTATGTCGGATTTTAACAGCCTACTTCCACCCTTCGCCACTGCCTCCTTCTGTAGCTCTTTTGAGGCTATGTACTCACATGCTAAAATTCAACATTTCACCAAGCAAATTCTAGAGGAGTCATAGTCAAAATAAAATACTTTATAAACAGATTAAAAGTCAATATATATTTTTCAAACCCTGCGATTATCTGTATTAATGGCACCCGACTCGAGCAAGTCAGCAGCTACATCTATCTCGGACAGCAGGTGTCCATAGACGGAAGCATGCACGATGAAATTGCTCGAAGAACAAAGCTGGGATGGACTGCTTTCGGACGTCTGAATAGTATCTTCAAGAGTGACCTACCATTGTGTCTTAAGCGTAGGGTGTTCGACCAATGTGTGCTACCCGTGCTCACGTATGGCTGCGAGACGTGGACCCTCAATACGAGAGATTTCCAAAGGCTAAGAGTCGCACAGCGAGGCATGGAGAGGTGTATGTTGGGCATCACGCGAAAAGACCGTAAGAGAAACGAATGGGTTAGGAAGCAGACAAGAGTACGCGATGTAATAGACGTTGCCAAACAACTGAAATGGAGATAGGCGGGGCACATTGCTCGCCAAAAGGACGGCCGCTAGACAAATGCCGTCATCCAGTGGTACTCAAGGGGCACGAAACGGCTACAGGGTCGCCCTAAAAGCCGCTGGATTGACGAACTGGTAAAGTTCGGCGGAAATACGTGGCAGAGAGCGACACAGGACCGAGAGAGTTGGAAGAAGCTTGGGGAGGCCTTCATCCAGCAGTGGATTGACCCCGGCTGATGATGATGACGATATAAGTAAATTATTAGAGAGAAATAAATTTATTAAATTATAATATTTGAGTAAATAAATTACAATAATAAATTTGATAAAAAATTATTGGAAAAAAAATTATAAGCTAAAATATTTTATTTGTCAAATGACAGAATGTATTTAATATGATAATTATGTTTCTCATAAATCAGTGGTATTGAAGCTGTTTTAATTCTATATAATAATATTACGATGCGCTGATGTAAAATACTTCCTGTCATGGTATAAATTTGTTTTTGTACAGCATTGATATCACCATAGCAACTAGTTCTATTTTTAGGAAGACAATATGAATACGTTTACATGGATTCAATAAATTAGGCTGGCTGTAGTTACGTCTTATATTTCCCAGTTTTACACATTTTAGTGGTGAGTAATTAAGTAGGGATGCAAATAATACAGATTTTAAAAATATTTTCTCCGGAGTCAACAATTCAACAGTCCAAGCAGTCTATTCCATATGCAAGGCAGCTATCTACGGTTGTCGATGGTGGTTTATCATATTTATGTATTGAATTATTATAATTGTTACAATAAGTTAACCGTCTAAGCCAGGGAGGGGCAAACTTTTTGGATGGAGGGCCAAATTCAAGAATTTAAAATGAGCGGCGGGCCGCAAGTAAAATGCCATTTTAGGTATACACTATTTTTTTTATTAATTATCACGAAAAATTATTACAAAAAATTAATGAGAAGAATGAAACTGTTGTACATTTTTTTAAATTCAGGTGTTAATTTTGTAGTTGTTATTCTCAAAACTGCTTGTAAATGGGCATCGAAGATATTTGAGCGTAAAGAATTTTTATTGAGGTTCATGATCGAAAATGTTTGTTCACATATATAATAGGTTGATCCAAAAATAACGAACATTTTTCTTGCATAATCTTTAAGTTGGTCGAATTTGTCTGAATTAAGGCATTGTAAAATTTGAAGATTTCTTCACGACGATGCAATTCTCTTAAATCAGTGTCACACTGCAGATCAATAATCTCAAGTTGTAGCTCTGTCGGTACACTATCAATATCTATTGAAAATGGATCGCATACTATTGCTAAATCAATATTTTTTTTTAAATTATAAAAAAGTTATTCGTAATTAGAAGTACAATTAATGATGGCGGGCCGCAAAAAATACCCGGCGGGCCACATGCGGCCGGTTCGCAGTTTTCCTCCCTTTGGTCTAAACAGTCAAAACTATGTATATTTTTCTAAAATTTAACACAACCAAAAGAGGGATTGTTAAAACATAGCACTTTTTGGTAGTTTAGATGGTTAACTTATTGTAACAATTAACCGACTCATTACATAAATATGACATACCTACTACTGTAGAAAACCACCGATAGTCGCCTTATGTATAGAATAGCTTCGTAGGTGTACAGTAGTTATTTAAAAATAATATATGTATTTGTTCATTTAACTTAGTAAACTAATATAATAGAGGCTACGTCTGGTGTGATTCAAAGATTTGAGAAACTGGCTGGAGAACACCAGGTGAACCCATACGACTAATTGTATTTTTTAAGGACTAACGGGGCCCTAGCCAAAAAACTTTAAATCCACTGTCGTAATCAATGGCATGTCGATATTCTGTTGAACGTGTTGAATCTGGATTAAGTCGCGTTATTGTCGTGATAGGGGCGTTTCGGTTATCTCTAACAATATTATAAATATACAATAAACAATTGCTAGTTTGCATCAATCACAAGGATCACAACCATATAAAGTCATAGTCAATTTATTACATATTTTGATTTTTATAACTAACGTAGGTACGTAGCAGATGTAGTTTAACATACAGAAAAAACAAAAGTATCTTTCAAATCACAATACTTATAAAAATCTCTTTTAAAACATAATTAGTCTATAAAAAAATTATAAAAAATATTATAGTGGCTATGCTGATAAAAGATGTCTTCAAAAAAGTTAGTTTAGTAGTTAATTGTCGAACCATAAATCATATCGTCAGTCAATAATGTTAGTCATTGTTATTTATTATGTTCAATGACATTAATATGGACGAAGCATCTGGAAAAAAAATGACACTAACTTTTTTGTCGGGTCTGCCGAATGGCAAAATCTGTTCTAACGCCATTACAATAAAGGTGATATTGCTATAAATTCCCGACGCTTTTTGTCGGTCTGTCGAATGACATAATTCATATTTTAATATCAATATCGCTCGCTCAAATGAACATTGACACTAGAAACACAGTTCTAACGCCATTATAATAAAGGTGATATTGCTATAAATTCCCGTTGCGTGATATCGCTTAAGGGGGTACATGCTCAGCGTAGGTCAAAATGGAGCTTTTATTGTATTTTAAAAGCATGATCCTGGACATTCCTTAAGCGTTGTAGATAATCTATTTATATAATTTTGAATCCTTATTATCCTTTATATTTATTTTAAACATTTGATGACTGCATTAAGTATTTTTATTACATAAAATAGTATTCTTTTAAACCTCTCGCTCTAATGTTTTAGAATATAGTCATATTTCAGTACATAAATTTCCAGTGGTGTTAAGATTATTTGCATTTATTAATTTCTAATCGCATTTATAAAACCATCAGTATAATTATTATTATAGTGAAATATTTACGATAAAAAATTATATTGATAATCTCTGTGATCCCAAATTTTATAAGAATTAGGCATTTTATTATTCAAAAAATGGGCAAGATTAACACATTTGAAGATAATTTTAAAGATACCAATTATAAGCTATGTCTTTGACCATTCAAGTGTGATAAACATTCTACGAATAATGATTGCTTTATAATAATTATTGACCTAAGAATAAGGTAGTAATTTTTTGAAATACACCATTTCTATTGGCATTTCCCAGTGGCTAAGCTACAACATACGGCCGTACCCATAAATTGACAAACTAAAACTGAAGTAGGGAGTAAGAACATGTTGATGCGCGTGTTTGAACATGTACCTAGCCGAAAAAAAAATCTTTTTTTTTTAAAACGGCACATGTTCAAACACGCGCGTTATCATGAATACTGGTATTGCAATCCCTAATTACTCGTTACTTATTATCTACACGATTACCAAAAATGATAGTAAAAGATACATTCGTAGTCAAAGTAGAAATAAAATAATGAACTCTGACTATGGTCACGCTAGCATACGAATCCATTAAATTTAATTTATAGAAATAGAAATAGGTATATCCCTGTATTTTATAATTAAAACTCTGTATTCAGTCTTGGAATATTTTAATTACAATATTTTCTTATAAAAAAAATAATATGTTCATATAGTAAGCGAAATCACTTAGGATTATTCCAAAAGGGTGCGCAGTTATGTAATAGATACTTTCTCGTGAGGTTTGATATGAGATACGATTATAACGATAACCTTTACGTAACAGTAATTAACCTTTCTCAAGAGTACTCGATTTCCACCGCTTCGAGAAAGAATAACGAACGCCACCATCAAAATATTTTACGTGTCTAGTAACATAATATGCCAGTGTTCTTCAACCTTTTAACTCCTGCGGCCCTGTGAATATACAAGAAATATTACGGACGGTCTCAGCGAGAAATAAAAACCAATATAGATAGGATTTTATTTATTAAATCTTATATTGTTATAAATTACAATTTTTGGTTAGTGCGACATCTGATGCTGTTTATTTGTAAACAAATGTGATATATGTAGTTGCTGCGTTGTTTCTGAAAGACGAAGCGCTGCATTAGTGTTCATTCAATTTCTCTGTATGGTTTTTATTACTGACGTATATGAAACAGTTCTCAACAAATAGGAAATCTAAAAAACGACCCGATACAAGAGTCATTGTCGCAATTAAATAAATCATAATAGACACTGTTAATCTAGGACTAGGCTATGATTGAAAAAATGCTGACAATCGCTTCTGCTGTTCTGATTTGTTTTGACAACAAAACATAAATATAGAAGTGTGTCATCCTCATAATACTGGGTGGTATGATTGATGCAGCTTTATAACTCAGAGATGGATTTTCTTTATCGAGGGATATCCAAAATTGAGACAATGATTGAATTTTACATCTGGTCACCAGAGTCATATCGGAAGATAGATCGAGGTTTTCTTTCTCACTGGGATTAAGTATGCATGATTTAATATCTTCCAAAAAGGAATTATTTATCCAGAGGTTACTTTAATCTTAAAGATTTTTTTGGATGTCAAATAAATATCAAAAATCAGTATATTGGCAAAAATATCAGTAGATCTACTGAAATTTCAGTAGACATGCCAACACTGATTTAATGACTAGCATTTCATCTAGTAGAAATTTCTCGAATCGTGAAGCGGTATACATAGTCGGTGAAAGCTTTCGCGGACCGGTAATAGATTCTTGCGGACCACCGGTTGAAGAACCCTGACAAAACATAATAAATGCAAAAATGTTGAAAAATGCTTCTTTTATAATATATAGAGATGGAGCAATGAAATTGAAGCAAACAAAAAGGAAATCTTGTCTACTGATTAAGTTAACTACGACCGATTTCCGGTTCATTTGAAGATAACTTTACACTTCTAGTATATATTACATTCCACTATAATTTCAGATTAACTCAATATTATATACATTATTCTTCAATGTGCAGATACTGTCAAAATAAGGCTTGACTATTTAAATTTATATAATTGGATAGAGTTTAATGAAAATTTGACTTAATTTTGACATTTCTCAAATCTCACATTTTTTATATATAATTAACCATGCCCTTGATTTTTCGTATAAGGTGGAAATATCACATATTACCGTATCACACCAAATATTTAACATACAATTTCGCTATAAATAATGGTAAAAACTTACTCTCTTGATAATTTTATATAGGTAGCCAAAATCAACATAACGTCGCTATAGGATTGGTTTCCCGAATATCCGTTTTTGTCGAAATCGATCTTTTAATGCAGAATGTTTTTTTGTATCTAATTGGACTATAACTATCCCTTTCTTTAAATTACTTTGTAATGGTAATGAAAACATCATTCATATGCTGTAAAAATAACAATATAAGTATCTCCATGTATTTCAATATAGGATTATGAAATTTGTTTTTCGTCTCCTGAACATTTGGTCTATTCGGGAAACCAATCCTACAGCGACGATAATTTGAATATTATTTTTAAGATGAATACAAAATTACGTTGAAACATTGAAAAAATCTTGTAAGTTATAATATTAATAAAACAACAGACCTCAAATCAGAATGCGAGCCTTCATTTGGTTTTTAAGGCTGCCAACATAATAAAAATATAATTTTATTGTAGAGTAATTAATTTTTATTCGCACATAGGCTACAAAGCAAGGAATAAAAAAATATATTAGCTTACTACAAAGAAATGATGTGTGTCGTCTGACGAATTTATTAGATTTTATGAAGCCATCGATATCAAAATAACTTTTTTACGTGTGTTATTTATTTTTTAATATGTTATACATATTAATTTGTACGAAGAACTGCAATTTTCTTATAACGAAGTGTTTTTGTTAGTCCCAATTTAATATATATATATACTATATATATTTATATGTTAAGTTGTACCCCAACTTACGCGAATTTGACTTACGCGATTTTCATCGGACTTTCGCGTAATTCGTGCTGATACTGCTCTAGTAAAAATAGAAATAGAAACTATCAATATCCGAACCGATTTGATTAATTCATTGAACACAGATATTGCCGTCCCAATTTACATTATCAGTGGTAGGTTAGTTCGATGTGTACCTAACAGTATTCCCAAATGTATCGTTTAATGTTCTAAATGAATGAAAATTATTATCTGTATTGTATCACTGCCCACGTTTTTGATCAATGCAAATCATTTAAGTTATGTAAATACATAATATGTATTTACATAACTTATATAATACATAATAAATACATAATATGTATTTACATAACGTATAGAATAGAGTAGAAACTAAAAACACTATGACATTACAAAAGATGACTCAAGCATTGACCACTTTTTTGGGTAAATAACGTTTATGGCCTGGTGCAAGGCTCATTATAGTCAGGCCGTGACACAAAACTCTTAAATCAGTCGATAGTGATAATTATTGCGCATAATTTGAATGCAATATTGTAAATTCTTTGTAGAAAATGATGATTTTGGCATATTAAAATAAAAGTAATCGAAATACTGCATTTATTGTGAACAGTTCACCTCATTCAATAACCATCATAATTCACAAATCAGTGGCAAGGCCTGAATATAGTAGGCTTTGGCGTGATAGCGTGCTCTCATTTTTGTATTATTCATATACTCTGACCAGTTGACAAGTCATCAGTAGTCTATATTAGTTCTAATACTACAAATTGGATTGCCTCCTTTAAAATTTTACATCCAATCAAATGAGTGACTTTTTTGTGTCCATTCATTAATAATACGGCGATCATAAAGTAAATAAATATTTTATAAAAAACCTAGATTTAAAATGTATAGCATTGAAGAGACAGCTTATGTGCAAAAACTTAGTCTCGCCATAGGACTTTGTTGTATGGTTGTATTCTTCATAATGCCAACCAATTATCATGATGATAAATATCGATATTATTGTTGCATATTATTATGTAACTGTATCCTTTTCAGGAAAACTCAAGGTGGCAAAAAAAAAACAAAAAAATGATAATATATTTTATAAAACCAGGTCAAATAAAATGCAAAACCCACACAATATTTTGGTGAGACCTTCATATTATCGTTCGATAGTTCGCAGACAATTTTAATTAATATTAAATAGATGCCTACGTTATTTCATTTAGTAAGAATATTATTCGATATCTTTTAACAAGCTATAATATTAATTATGACGACTTTGGATAGAAGTAATGTAGTCATGAAGAGATTATTCACATAGCTTGGTTGAGTGTTCCGGATGCCTCTAGAGAGTACGATGCTATGTATCCTTAGGCATAAAGTCCACCAAAAAAGCGCTCGGTGCGCTCACTACTGAGTAGGCCCTCTCCCACCCGCGCCTATGTAATAAGGGGCCCAAGAAGCACAAAATAATTATTATTATCAGCGTCTCTCATAACAAAGCAATACAAATATTATTAAATTTCTCGGGGCTTGTAATTAATATCGGACGCGCAATAACTAAACAAAGAGTTCACTGTTCTTAAAGAATGGTTTCTCGCCCGTCTATCGACGACGCTTCGAGGAGCGTGATTTTGCTTGCCGTGTTCAATGAATGGACTACGTTGTATTTTCGTTAATTCGTATCGCTGAGAAGCCAAAAAACGGTGACTCATGGGGCAGGCGGGCACAATGCGTCGTCAAATCCAGTGTGCGCTGGCGTATTTGATTACGTTGTATTTTTGAAGATTCACATAGAAAATGCGCGAGCGCCCCGCAAGCCTGCTTTAGTGGACTTTATGCCTGAGAAGCCAAAAAACGATGAATCATGGGGCACGCGGGCACAATGCGTCGTCAAATCCAGTGTGCGCTGGCGTATTTGATTACGTTGTATTTTAGATGATTTACACGCCACTTGTGAAATTTTGCGCGAGAGCCCCACTCGCTCCGTTAAGTGGGTTTTACGCCTTACCTTTACGTCTTACTAGCTTGAGAGATTCCATCACCGTGGCCAACTCTTCCTCGTCTTGCAGCATTGCTAGAAAAGCGATCAGGTCTTACGTGGCGGGAGGAGCAACACATGAAGATGGCCAAAAAGATGTAGCATGACCCTGTACTTACCTTATAGCCATTGCTAGAACGTAATAAGGTGAAGTAAGTAAGTGTGATGTGATTATTGTTATGGTTTTGAAACTCAACCTTTAAAACTCCATCAAACGACAATTTATCGGTCAAAATAAAAAGAAATTTAGCTCAGAAAGTCAAATGAAAGCATTAATGCAAAATTTCATCCAAAGCTGGGTCGCGAGCTTTTTACATACTTACCTCTTATTGATAAAAAAAATATTCCATCTGAAATCAAAGAGAGTCAAAAGCTTTTCCACACAAAATATATTATATTATCTGTTATTTTTTTATAGGTAATTTTAACAATTTCTCTGGTTGCTTAATATCGAAAATACCGGTGTATCGAATTTTTAAAACTGATATTTCGGTTTTCATGAATACCGGTATTGCAATCCCTAATTATTATGTAACCGTGTTTAATATTATATATAATATCAAAACGTAACTTACTTGTTTTAAATTTTAATAAGTGTATCTACCGGCAAATGCAATGTTTCAATACATCAAACCAACCCTCTCTAAAGCCACATTTAGATTAAGTTTAAGTCAAGAGAATTTCGCTGGAGTAGGGGGACAACACACATTCGCTCGCTTGGTTTAAATGCGGCCTTAGAAATCTCGCTAGATCGTCTGCGGCTTTCATTATTATGACATGAAGTCATTAGCTTACAATACCTACAAAAGAATGTTTAAATATTCTATTCTACTGGACTCAGTGATAAATATTCTGTACCCACATACCTACATAACAAAATATAATATTTGGCTAGGTTAGGGCTTGTTATTCATCCTGGCAGTTATTTATTCATGTAAACTTCACGTTACCTCGTCAGAAAGTTGCCTACCGTTTTTTCATACTTTATAATAATATATGAAGGATATTTTTACATCGTAGGACAAGCTACAAACTAATGGTACTAGAGGGAGAGTTTTTGGAAACAACGAAATGAAAACGTCGACACATTTTCTCAAATTTATGAGCAAATGATAATATAATAAACAACATGTAGAATACGTATTTATTTTGTTTATATTAAATGAACATCATTCTGTTATAATTTCAATTCATATCACAATTGAATACGTGTATTAAATAAGGCTCTAAGTACCAAAAAGTAGTATTGCCTGTAGTTACAAAATACCGAGTCATTGCAGTAAAATTTCATGAAGCAGACCTTTTGAAAAATGTAGTTTTACAGTGTGAAGCAATCATGGCAGCTTCTATAATTTTAGGTATTAAGAACTCGCAAGTATCAACACACCATCGTCAGCTATTTTATATTGAATGCCGTTGGCCACTGCAGTGCTACTTACACCATTATAAATAAAACACGCCAACGGACTTACAACGTCGACAGGTTTAATTATTTTGCTGTATTTTTTTGACTTGCTTGAGGCACTAAGACTATAGTTGAAGTTATTGGCGTTGGTATGTAGAACATTTTTCTATAAAAATGTCAGTTTTTATTACTTTGGTACTTAGCGCCTTAATTAATACACGTATTCAATTTACCAAAAATGGCACAATATGTTAATTCGACATAATGACGTAATATTTATGATGGATTAATCATAGTTTCACCTAAAAAAAGACAAATCCGAAAAGTCCGACCCAATTAATAACTATGAGTCGCGGATTGTAAACCGATGAATGACAATGCCCACGGTGGCCGCGCGGCTTGGGCGTTGGACTATAATGCAATGGGTCCCAGGTTCGAATCCTGGGTCTGGTAAGTACACATATTGTTTTCCAATTTGTGGGTGTCAGGGTATGGACCTAATAGGTTGAGCAAGTGGCTGACATCCATTTCTCGTAAAAAAACAAAATCTGTCAATACAAACCTCTACTCTGTGGAGGCCCATATGATCATATTAGGATCGGACATGGTCGAATGAAAGAATGGCAATTAGAGAAAAATTGTGGTGTGTGTTTATCTTACTTAACTGGTCGACCCGCGTACGAGAATATGCTCCGAAAGGGAAGAGATGCTTAAGTCGGTCCAACCAGCTGTTGGGCCCATCAAGGCGTCCGACTTGGTTGCTACGAAGGCCAATTTATTATCTTCCTTTTAGAAAATTTGCGGCGTCTTACTGCGGACGTGAAGATTTCTTGACATAAGTTTTGCTGTCTGTATGAATAGCTTCGTTTGTTACATATAACTTAATTTTTTTTTTTTTTTGTAATTTCCATATGCTCTTCTCTCCCGGCACTTTGCATTAAAGTAAATTCTTTAAAATCAGTCAGAGCTCACTTACAGCGTAGCAACCTTAGTCTTGGGTATCTACTCCCAAGACATTCCCAGTCATACATTAAATAGATCCTTTACATCGCCACTGTAGGGTCCCGTTATACGCTCGATTAAGACCGAGTGTGGTGCGGGGCGGGTTGGTTTGGAGGAATTAACTTCAATTGTCGAACCGCCACGCCGAGCCTCCTGGCTATAGCCATGTCAACCCCTCTTTGTGGGGGCCATGTACTTAGTATTCAAAGATATCAACACTGTGCTTTCGTTTTTTGTTGAATAAAATCGATTGTCAAAATTGAATATTCTTACTGCAGAACTCTAGTTTAATAATATAAGTCCATGCATATTTATACGTAACGATACTGTATATGTATGTTTACGGAGAAATTTAATTAATAATTGTTTCTTAAAAACTTTATATTATATCACCTGTATTTACCTTGACCTGATTACGTCACTTCATTTTGGCAATATGTAATTATTATCTCGGACAATGGCAGGAATTTTACGATTTTCTCCTAAAATTATTTCAAGGTCTGATCCTGCCATATATATATGCAGATTTTTACGATATCCGCCGATTTTTTTTTCGCAAAATTCCCTATCACAACAAACTATGTTGAATTTATTATCGTTTTATTCTCAAAAAAACACGATGTGACTATGAATTTTTGGCAAAACCAGTGAGTATTAAGTTAATAGCGAAAGCGGTTATAAAATGCTTCTTGTGTTTTGGAGGTTTTTATGAAGATATTATCTAAAACAAACAACTAATAAAACTTTTAAGTAGGTTATGAACTATTTATTGTAATTAGTTATTGGAAAAATACCATCGCGTGGGTATACTATAATCCACACAACTTAATTTACTAAGATATTCAATACTTACGGTCTCTCATAAACGTCAAACATTAAATATTAAGTCGCATGAAATTGTGGGCCAGCAGGGCTTTTCTGACATAATATATTAAGTAATTTAATTAACTATTTTTTATTCAACGAATAATTAACAAGATTTAAGAATGTAACATACTTTTTATTGAATATAATTACTTTATATAGTAATATATAGAAAGGGCTCAGTGAGTATTAAAAGCCATTAGTTAAAATTTGTCGTATATATAGAAATAGAGAAATATATAGAATTTTTTATTGAACATACTTACATAATCTGAAAATACTGAGTAATATATAGAAAGGGCTCAGTGAGTATTAAAAGCCATTAGTTAAAATTTGTCGTATATATAGAAATAGAGAAATATATAGAATTTTTTATTGAACATACTTACATAATCTGAAAATACTTCTGAGTAATATATAGAAAGGGCTCAGTGAGTATTAAAAGCCATTAGTTAAAATTTGTAGTAATTAAGTATGACTCCTTTACCATTGTGGTCAATGTGCGTGGGCGCGATACCCGAGAGATGCAGGTTCGATTCCTGCGGGGAGTCTAAGTTTTTTCAAAAAGATTTTTTCTATTGGTTGTAATATATTTTCTCAGAAGTGTTTTCAAAATTATGTATGTTATAATATTATATTTAAGATTTGTTAACATTGTTAAAAATTATTTCTGCAATTATATCTATATAATTATATATATATACAATTATATAAATATAATTATATATCATATTTATTTAATTTGATTGTCATAATTATTTAAATGATTTTTTTCCCCCCACTGGTAACTTTGAATTACGACCTTTTCGGTACAAAGGTACATATTATTATTATTGCTTTAAACCTTTTAAAATCGATATTTATAAAAAAAAATAACAAAGGCAGTATTGTGAAAACTGCCTGAAATAATAGTAATTACCATTACATACCAATTAATTTTAAATCACCAAAAAATATATTAAAAAAAAAACAAGATTACAAAGTCGTTCAACTATAAATTGATGATTTCGGATGTGTTTTTGTGTGACATAATTTTACAATAATTGCCATTATTAGATATTTTTTGCATTATTGTTTAAAAAATATCTTTCTCCTAAGCACATTTTATGGATAATAAATATTTTTTTTTGTTATATTTCTTTCATCGTGAATACACAAATTATTATCAAAATCTATAATTTATAGCGATTATCCAATAAAAATCCGGAGAATAAATATTAATTGTTCACTACTTTTTATTGTTATTGATACGTATTTTTTAAGTAAATTTACAATACGTATTTTTGAAAATTAGGATGCTAAGAATTAAGCCAGAACAAGTGACATATAATTACAAAAAGAGTTTGGACCAGTTTTCACATCACTACATGCATATTAGAGATGGGAAAACAGGTCGATTTTGAAGACTAAGTATACTTACTACCAGTATAAAAAATACTAAGTATAGAAATTTGTTCCAAAATACTTACTAGTATTTGGAATACTATATAGAACGTTTGGCGTGCGTATGCGACAAAAGTTTCATACTCAACTGAAACTAAAACCAACTCCTTATTAGTATTTGAAACACGTATCGGCTAAGGGAACTCAGACTGTGTATCGGCTTCAATAGAATCACTAAAAATACGCTGAGCTCCGCTTGTCGAAAAATCATATTTTTTATAAAATTTTAAACACATTTTATATTTATGAGTTGTTTTTCTGTTAGGTTACAATATTCTTGTTAAAAAAAAATGAATAACAGTGATTTTTTTAATTTTAAACATGTTTTGAGCAGTCACATAACAAACCTAAGCCTGTGCGTCATCTCACCACTGTGCTGCGACACAAAATTTATGACCTATTATTCATACATTTGAACGCAGTAGACTAATAAATTAAAATATACGTATATTCAAGTGCTATATCGTTCGCGCGAATTTGACGTCAATAGTGTTGAAAGTCTACCAACTGGCGAGTGCACAGAACAGCGACTCGCGATGATATCATCACAAGTTTTGGGGAATAAGTTTATTGGTCCACACATACTGAGTATGGGTAGTTTCATCCGAAACTTGAGTACAACAACTGGTGACAGTATTTCCAACTCATCTCTAATGCATGTTTACCCGTAAAACAGGATTCAAACTCGTATTTGATATAAATGAAAAGATGTACTTAATCTTTATATTTTAAGCATTTGAGTGTATTCATTGCGAGTTGTATAAAATTTAATTTCGTTATTATTTTCATTATACATATTTGTTAAAATGTATGAAATTTTAATGTTTTAGCTTGACTTATCCTCCTTAAAACACGAAATATAAATATCTTTTCACTGAATAGTAAATAAAGGAACATTTGCGAATGAGATCTCATTTATAAAATATTAGATACAGTCATGCAGAATACCCATATTCCATATCATGGTCAAAAGAAAAAAAAAGAAATATTATTTAACTTTAAAGTTGATTTGTTCAACTTGGTTACTGTTGTACTTTTATTAATTCAATTCTCAGCACCTCAATTAGCGTAACCTTTGGTTTGTAATAATTATAGTTCTTATTATCACACAATTACGTGTAGTAAATTAGATGTCGATATTTTTTTGGCTTCCACTATTTAGTTATATCAACCATTTTGTCTCCAACATAGAGCGTATGGACTTCTACAGTAATATAGATTTTTTTTAATTTACTCATAATCAAGCATATTGGCCATTAAATTCATTGAAACTTTTTACCCGATCAAATTTCCCGAGTGTAAATCGAACATAAATGCGCGGCTTCCGAGCCGGGCTCTCATGCACTATCTCACCCCGGATGACAGAACCTTACATACGTTTTTAATTAGTAATATAAATTAGACATTATTTCATTTACCTGGATCCAAACAAACAAGCTTCTAAACTGTTACTATAAAATTGGCTGCCATCTCCTGCTATACATAGGTGGTGGAGTTTTCATAGGAAGTACATGCGACACTTAGGAGGCTCTTACTTAGGCTTGACTTAGCAAAACATCCGATAAAGTATAATTGAGTGGCCTAAAGTAATAACTCACATTTTGCAATTTTGTCATTTTTTAGTTAAATTTACCAAGTGATTCTAAAGGCATTAATATAATATATAGAGAAAAATAGTTTGCTATCAAATATCACTTTAAACTATGTGAAGTTGACAAAGTTGACTGTTGGTGTCATAAACCACATTTTTCAATGCTCTGTCATCAAGGTTTTTCTAACTAATCAGGGAGGTCTATTTCCCATAGTGTGCTGTATATCTGCAGCCCATGGCTCCCACATCCTGAAGCGGGCCCCCTATCTATCACTAAGGTTATAGGCAGTCTGACGTTCTACAGTGGCGTTCGAGGTCAATAAAAAATCATTGTATTTTTAGCGATTTTGAACACATCGAATTTTGGAGTTGTCGAGTATCAACACACAATAACCAAAAATTGCCTTGCACAACGATATATTTCAAAATGGCAATAATACCGAAAAAAATAGCGCCACAGGTGACTTTCTTACGATTAGAGCAAATTCAAGATGGGTGTTCATCTCAATTATGTGGTCGAGGGGCCTCCCTTAACCCAAACCCCTAGACTAGAGCCCTGTCAGTCCCCCCCTTGTGGGGGCCATGGTGCAGCCTTAAGAATATTATATTATATATATATATATATATTTCATAATGTAAATCGACTTACTCACTTATTAATATTCAAGGGAGTTCAAAACTTTTCTTCTAATTACAAAAAACAGGGCTCTGATGGTTTTTTACGATTATCTCAAAACTCGATGTTTGGAAGCAACTCAATTTCCGGTAGTCATTAAATTTCATACTAAATACCTGGGGACTTTTAGTAGATCACTACAAATCAACGAAAATTGCAATATGTACCTTTAAGTAAAGCACATTAAATTATGTATTGAATAAAAATATTTTGATATAATATGCTTTCGTAGTCCAGTCCCTAATGCGCTGACGTTTCATCTGGTGGCTCAGGATTCGATTACCGGTGAAGTCACAATATATTTATTTGATTTTCAGAAAGGCTAAAATCTGGATGTTTGCATGTTCGATTGCTAAAAATTCATGTCATATTTATAGATGTGGTATAAAAAACCAAATTGAGTGATAATAATATAAACATACTTACTACTAAATTAGGCAATCTAATCCAAGAATGATCCCAAGAATTGATAATTTTGAACACATTGTATTACCGACTATTTTTATTTTTTTCAAAGAGGACGAAACGTCTTGCGACCGTGCTGATGGCATGGTAAAAACTATCGCATTTACAATCGATCCGTGCTTCGGTCTTACTTTTATTGAAGAACAATTTTTGGTTGGTTTTTATTATGTTTTTAATTAAGTACCTCAATAAAAAATGACCTCTAATATTTTCTGGCAACATCGATATTATATATATTTGTGACCCCTAGAACCTATATCAATTGTCAGAATGCGTTCCGCATATTATGTACACGGTAAGTCCATGGGAGCCTGGCGCATGAAATCATTTTCACATAAATAGTAGCCAGAGACGTCCCGTGGGGGTAGGCATATTGAGCGTCGCTTGGGGGCGGCAGTTACCCGAAGGGCGGCAAATCGAGGAGAATCATTAGGTATACTTATATAGAAATAGATACCTAAACAGCTTAGTGATAACAAACATATTTTTCCATTAAAAATATCTGCTCACTGGTTGGAACCAAAATGTATTAATTACTATAAAAGGTTTAACAGGACTGTATTTTTTTATCGAGTTCGCGATGTCTAGTTTACTTCCATTGTCCTTGGATGTAGCGTCCTTGATGATCAGCAATGACATGTGAAGATTTGCGAATTAAAATTGAATTATAGGTAGGTACATACTGTCACCAGACATAAAAAAAAACTATGGTGCGATGACGTTTCAAATTCCGAATCAACAATTTAACAACGAACACATCAAAACGCCCCAGCTAAATGTTTAGCTTTCCTGATCCACGTAATAATAATTGCAAAACGCATTCTGTCGGCGGCGCAGCGTGCCAACGAGGGACGAGGGTGCATATTTTTTTTACCTAGCACGGGATGCAAGCGGCCGAGTGAATGTACCGTTGTTCAGTAACCTTCCCTTCTCTCTTCCCCTCCGTAGAATGGACCCGCCAAAATTAAAGGATGCTTTTGAAAAGAAAAGTCAGTTCGAATCTACCTACAATGAAGGGATAACGCAAAAATAACCGTCGCGGCGGCAAGGTGTGCCACCGCGCTATCGATGGCGCTCCCGGCCCATTTTTAAATCAATCGTTAATAACCCGTAATCGTTGTAATACCAATCGGTGACTCGCGCAAAAATCCAACGAAAGTTAATCAATTCCCTAGTGAGAGAAAAAGTGAATCAGTGCTTAGTGCGCGGGATAATAATGATAAACCGACCCCTAATATAAAGACAGTGTGGTGACTAATTTAAGACCTCTTTAGATGTAAAATGATGTAATATTATCAATGTTTGCTTATGCCCTAGCGTAAATAAATGTAGTTTCACGTGGGACTGTCAAATCAAAGAGTGTTTTATCTTGAATTGTGTCTCCTGATGTCCACACATGACCAGCACCCCAAGTGATGCCGGATCCACACATCTACCCAGAAGACCTGTGAGTTCATCTTTCCCCCCGGTATCAATACCTACTTACTTAATTGAATATTTATCCAAATAATTTTGAGAGTCACTCGCGAGTTTTGGAAGTTGTCATGTGTATTTTTAAATGTATCTGAAACCGTGGACTCGCAATATTGTCTATTGAAGCAGAGATGACATTTAAATTAGGTTTTGTGGTAGGTATATCTCTTTTCGTAATGTATCCATACAACCAATGACATTATTAATGGACAACGCACTCAATACAGTAGCTAGGAAGTAAATTTGCGCATTCGCATGTATAGGTAGACGTCACGCAATTTCCATTATGCGATATCACGCATCGGGAATTTATAGCAATATGACCTTTATTGTAATGGCGTTAGAGCAGTGTTTCTAATGTCAATATTCATTTGAGCGAACCTGTTCGAACCGAACCATTCGGCAGACCCAACAAAAAGCATCAGGAATTTATAGCAATATTACCTTTATTGTAATGGCGTTAGAACAGATTATGCCATTCGGCAGACCCGACAATAAAGTGAGTGTCATTTTTTTCCAGATGATTCGTCTATATTAATGTCATTGCATACAACACATTTATTAGATATTGGTGTCATGAAAGGATGATAAAAAATACAGTATAAAAAAATGGGGCGGCTTTTTGTCTTAGGACGTCACTGATAGTAGCTATATTTATAAAACTGTATAATATTAGAGCTGCATGACAGCATATCTGTATGGATAAATTCGCATGATACCTAACGGACGGAAAAACATCGCGTTATGGAAATAACGTATTAATATTCCTCCTACGCAAATGTCAAATAAATATTGTTCCCATATTTCGCGTCTCATAACATCACTTTCCAAATTATTACTAACCATGTTGCGACATACTTGAATGGTTAAAAGATTGTCACTTCTCGTTACACACTAACTGAGGACTAGTTATATAATTATTTTAATTTTTAATAAACCATTACTACTGGCGATGTTTCGAATAAGATGTACTCGTATGTTGATTTAAATAATTTTGTTTTAAGGAGTATGTCGTTGGAATATTAGATGGATTGTCAACAACATTGTATCTTAAATTAACTTGCAAACAAATTTTTGATTTTTGTTTAGTTATACTTCTTTTGGCGCGTTTGGGAAAACAGATCAGAGTGTATTTTTGGCGTGTGACGAAGTTGCGCGCCCCGATGTAACACATAATTTATTTATTATTATGATTATATTCATTTCGGTCTCAAGTGTACATGCGCATCCGCATGCGCATAGTGTCATTTAGTTAGTCGTTCAATACATCCATTAAAGAGCACATGTTGTAAACATAACCAATATTGTGTCATAATAAATATATATGTTTTAATCAAATTTCTGGAGACTCACATTCTACACTGTTAATTTATATTCCTAAAACTTTATTTATATTGAAATTTATTTTTCATTGTAGAGATTGTGTATCAAGATTTGGGGGTATATTTATGTAAGTACGAGTATTATTTATGAGTAAAATTATATATCAATAAATAAATAAATTTGGTTTTTTATTAATTCATCATGGGCACTTACTTCTGAATCGATTATAACCGCTGTTATGGCAAAGATGAGTTCTGGTCCAAAACAATAATTAAATTACAATTATCATGTGCTATATGAGACACAGATGAATCGCGTACGTTTTCATCAACCTTATCCACTGTAATATTAATAGACTCAGGTACCTAACGGTTTATTTTGTTTTGTTACGCCAAAGAAGTATAACTTCTAACGCGCGTACACACACCGATTTTTTTTAAATAATAACTTATTTTAAAAATGTTAACCATAATAATATAATGACACCACAGCGTCCAGAAAATAGCGAGATGTTAAACTGAGACTGCAATTCTTTTTTTTTTTTTTTTTACATTTATAGTGAACATTACAAATTATTAATTTAAGACGTTCACAACATGACATTTAGAAACAAAGAAATATTATAAAAACAGTATTATATAAAAAAGGAACAGATCAGTATTCAATTATTAACAGTAAGAAAAGTGTAAATACAAAAAAACTATAAATTAGATACAAGTAAGTACACCGAATGAGCTAAGCAGACCCTATTTTAAGAATTTATAAAACAATGTCCACCTAAACTCACCCTCACGTATGTGGAATATATCAACATCCGAAGCGATTTGGTTGAGCAGAGTTATTATCATCACAGAACTGATTAATAAATACAATTTCGATATGCTATATCCCAATATAGTAAATTTTGAATGTGTTTTTTTTTTGAGTATCTTACGAAAATGAACCCGAATAGAGGTGCAATAGTGTGTATTGCAACCTTACTTAATTACTACACCAATACTATACACCAATATTAAATGAGCGTCATTACATAAATCGATAGAGTTGTCGGTATTCGACATATGACGTATTCTCGACATGTGTTTAAATTAAGTTTGTCACGTATTCTTCCGCAACTCGAGATCGGTTGCCTGCTTCTCCTTACCCGTTAGCTATTTCAGTTTCCACTATTTCTGAGTTCCATGATTATCACAGAATATGACGTAATGAAGATAATATTTATTCATAATATAAAAACGTCATCGTCATAGATTAGAACTGTGTTTTTGTGCATTGCATCAGTGTTTACTTGACATAACACGAAGTTGGCAATTTTTATTTGATTCAGAATTATACTTATCAGAAAGCACGAGACTGTTATATTTTATTGATGTTATTATTTTTTTGTTATCTTTTATTTAAACATCTTATTTTTCTTCTGTGATTGCTTAGTCATATGTTCGTATTATTTACACCATTTGTTTTTAAACTTTCCCAGCTCGCGGCGCTCTTTTCGTCTTCACGGCACTCTAAAAATACCAATTAGTCGGATATGCGAACCTCCTGTTCTATATGCAGTTTCTCAAATCTTCGAATCAAAGTAGACACACCTAGGCAAAGTGACATATATACATAAAGAGTTATATTATTTGCATTAATTCTTTAATATATCACCCCTAAGCAATGCATGATCTCATAGCCACACGAGACGTTACCTACTTTTATGTCTTCCAAAATTTAAATCCATGTTTATCTACTATTATTTTTATAAAGGTATTTTTGAAATTAGTTGCTAAGATAAGATATGTGCTTTTCAAAAACGATTTGATATTGTGAGTAGAGAAGGATTTAAAGTCACAAACTGGTGCAATAATGGGATATAGTATTGTGATTATGCATAAATGGATTATATTATTAAGATTATCTGTAATTCTTTTTCTTTTGAATCAGATTGCGAAACCTCTTACGCTCCTTTCACATTATACGGTTTTGACCGTACGGCGACATTCTTTTAGTGACGTGAAGAAGAACATGGCACTCTTCACATTACACGGCGACGGTTAAAAACCGAAACAGCGCCGTATAGCAGCCGTCTATTTATACTGTATTCACTACGCCCGGAAGGCCACCGATAACTCAGTGATTTACGTGACCTAATGCACGCTTTCACATTAGACGTTTTTAAATCGACAATACTCAACCACAAACTGAGCTTGTGACAAAAAAACCGTGGATAAACCGAATAGTATGAAAAGAGCGCAAACATGTTGCCAATTCGGAATTTTACCGATCGACCCTAACTTACATCATACTTATTTCCATATTTGCTGTATCTGCATAATGGCGCATCACCTAAAAATATATTGCCATGATATATGAGCATTTGGTGTACGTGTATCTACAAAAGTGTAAAAATTAGGATTTTAAGTGAGCAGTGCAGGTCGCTGTTATCTATCACAAAGTTCAACTTCTCCTACGTGCTCCTTGTCCTGCCCGGAATCCTTCCTCTTGACATACAGGTACGCGGTGCATCCACGATCCTCATCAAAGGCTAGAAGGCCGTTGTTGGTGACTTTCACCTTGCCCAGCCTCCAAACTTTGACACTGAAAAAGTATCGTTGAGGAAGCCGACAATAGGTCTAATGTCGCTGGATGCAGCGTCGAAGACTTGGCAGCGAAAGTGGGATGCTTCTACTTAGGGCAGGCATACATATTTGTTCTTTCCGAATATACAATGACGATTGGAGATAACTATGACTCTTGACGACTACACCCATGGCCCCTACATCCAGAACCGGACCCCCATGCTAGTATCTTTGGCGGCCCCCCCTACCTATCTACAAGCAGTGTGATGCTCTATAGTAGCGTTTCCCAAATGGTGTACGCAGTAAAATTAATGTGTATATTAAGTGTTTTTTGTTGTATATTGTAATATATCCATTTGAATTAAGGAGCTGTCGAGTGTCGATATACAATTAAAAATTTTATCGTACTTACAACTATAACATTATTGAAGTGAAATAGCGCCGCAGGCGACTTTTTTTTACTATTAAAGCAAATTTGTCCTGTGTGTTTATCTTATCTGGTCGACTGGCCTCGCCGGGCCCCTCCTGAGCCTGGGCCCCCAGACTGGAGCCCTGTCAGCCCCCCTTTGTGGGGGCCATGACTATACCAGTCAGTTTTTGACAGGCCATAGTGAATTCGCTGCGTTCACTTGTTACCTGACCAATATGTCCATGTGGCGGAGAACTAAAAAATGCAAACCACATCTTCTGGGAATGTCCGAGAATGTGCTTCCAGGGGGAAGAGATACTCAAATCGATCCAACCAGCTGTTTCCAATTATAATGCGTTAAAAAAAATACGACGTCTTATAGCGGACATGAAGATCTCTTCATATAGTATGTTATATAATATATGTAATTAAATTCATTTATTTCTATTAAGTATCCGTGCCTTTGTCTCCTACGGCACTTTTTATTAAATTACGTCTTTCATAAAACTCAGTCAAAGCTTATTTGAGAGCGGGGCGAATTCAGTCTTGGGTATCTGCTCCTGAGACATTCCCAGGTGCTGATGATTTACATCCAAACGTAGAAACTTGCGATACGCTCGATTAAGACTGAGTGTGGTGCGGGGCAGGTTAGTTGGAGGTTGTCATATTATGTTGTTACGATGACCGCGCAGCTTTAGCGTCGGCCTATGTCGTGGGTCCGAGGTTCGAATCCTAGGTCTGGCAACTACACATATAGTTTATCAATTTATGTATGAGTCAGAGTATGGACCTAATAGTTTGAGCAAGTAGCTGACATCCATTTTCTCGTAAAAACAAAATCTGTTAATACAAACCTTCACTCTGTGGAGGCCCATTTATGATCTTATTAGGATCGGACATGGTCGGAAACATATTTAATTAATAAACACTTTTTTAATATTTGTTTGTTGTCTTATATATATTTTAGTATTAGGTCATGATAGTGTGGCTTTATTATTAATATAGTTTAATGTATAATATTGCGCACAAACACGCTTATTCAATTGAGAGATTATTAGTTGTATTATTAACTGCTTGATTGAAAGGTTTGATATCGACTAATATCGATATCAAGCCCTACAATTTATTACGAAATACCAAAAAATATATATACCTAATATATTACTCAACCGAGTTAGTGAGTAAAGTGAAAAAATTTTCATTACAAAACAACGAAGTAATTATTCATTAACTAACTAATAATTGAACTCAATTTATCAATAAATAAAGTACCCTGCTATGTATTAAAAATAGTATGTATATCATTCTGTAAAATAGTAAAAAATATGGTGATTTTTTTATTCTACTTAAAAGTTCCGATGAAAAGAGGTTTAATCGCCCTTCTTTTTTATTAATGAAAAAAAGAAGAATGTAATTCTTGAAGCTTATAAAAAGATTACCTACGAAACTTTTTCCTAAAGACGATTATTGGAAATGTAAAAGTAAAAAATATGAGCTGTTTTCTGTTTGTCTTTGAGAAAATATTTCCCATTATGTTAAATTTCTCAGTGCAAATTTGACGCATAGAAAGCATTCCCTTTTGATTTTATCCGAATCACGTTATTTCTTTGCAACGTAATAATATAATCATAGCAATATAAAAGAAACAACACGTGAGTCGTACATAATCAAAAATTTAATAAAAATTTACAAAAGTTTTAAATTTCAAAGTTTAGCTTTTGACAACGTGGAATAAACAATTTTATTACATTATTCGTGAAAATATTTAGTATTAAATTACGTAGAACAAGTAATGGCGTAAATTTGTAAAATCGTTTATCGAAAGATCACATCTGCAATATGACATTTTTACATACAAAATAAGTGAAACTAAAAGAAAATTTCAGCAAAGATAATTTCGTAAGAAATGTGAACGTTTTAAGTAAGTTTCTGGAAAAATATAAAATACTAGCTGAAGTACCCGGCTTTACACAGGGTCGCTTCGTGAATACAGTTATCTTAGATATTAAAAAATAATAATAAGTAATTATTTTTTAAATATTAAAATATCTGATGAATGATCAAAATGAAAATAATTCTAATAGTAGTAAAGATCAAACAAAAGAACACAAAATTAAAATCGAATCCAAATAGTATTAATATGAAGTAAAAAAAAAAAAAATTGGATGGAACAAACATACTTTGTATTTTATATAATACTAATTTAGAAACCTTTACGGACGTGCGCACAACAACGGACAAAAGATTTATCGCAATCGGATGAATGGTATAGGAACGCATACAAATAGAAGAAGACTAAGAAGAAAAAGGAGATAGTTGTACTAATTCAGAAACCTTTGGGAGTGTGCGCACAATAACTGACAAAAGTTTCATCGCAATCGAATGAATGGTGTATGGACCATACGAATAAAAGAACATAGAATGAAAAAAAAGAAGAAGAAGATAGTTTTTCTAATTCAGAAACATTTTCGGGTATGCACACAACAATTCGCCATAGTTTCATCGCAATCGGATGAATGGTATAAGAATGCATAGATATAGAAGAAGAATAATAAGAAAAAGAAGATGGTTGTAGTAATTCAAAAACCTTTGCATGTGTGCACACAGCAACTCACCAAAGTTTCATCGCAATCGAATGAATGGTATAGGAACCATACGAATAAAAGAAGATAGAATGAAGTAGTAGAAGATGGTTTTTCTAATTCATAAACCTACACGGGTGTGCACAAAACAACTCACCAAAGTTTCATCGCAATCGGATGAATAGTATAGGGACCACACGAATAAAAGAAGATAGAATGAAAAAAAAGAAAAAGATAGTTTTTCTAATTCAGAAACATTTGCCGGTGTGCACACAACAACTCACAAAAGTTTCATCGCAATCGAATGAATGGTATAGGAACCATACGAATAAAATAAAATAGAATGAAGTAGAAGAAGATGGTTTTTTTAATTCAGAAACCTTCACAGGTGTGCACACAACAACTCACCAAAGTTTCATCGGAATCGGATGAATGGTATAGGAACCTTACGAATAAAAGAAGATAGAATGAAGAAGAAGAAGAAGAAGAAGAAGCGGGTTAAATCTGAAATTTGAGACTCCCACTATGCAGTCCGGCTTATTGGCCTCCGTCTATCCTCCAAATTTTATCGAAATCCGACTACGCGTGTGGATCTGTATAAAGAAAAACCGACACGACGCGTCGCGACGGTACAAACAAATATATTTTAGAATTTAAAGTATAGATACTTCTAGGAATCTTACCACTCAGTATTACAAGTTTAGTGTAACACACTTCTATATTAATGTTTTATTTTTAAAACAAATTGGAGTGGCGAAAGCGATTATGAGCAGTTTCCTCAATCATAACCTAGATCACTGGTTGCAAACCTATGGCACGCGTTTTTAAGAGAAACAAAATACTTATAATAATAAAAATATCAGATCTCATTATATAAGAAATAACAGGCTAATACTATTCAAGAATAAGCATTACGTTTAATTTAAATATGTAATTGCATAGGCGTGTCCTTAGAATTTATGCGTCACATATAATATTATCGCAATAACCTCATCAGGCGGCGGGGAATGCTGCACCTCGAACCTCTAATTTTGATCGATTTACAATGCTTAGGACCACTGTAGCGAGAGAATGCCTCACCTGATCGGAGCAATTTGTACGTAAATAACCAAACTAATTAATACGTTAACAAACAATTTCATTTATACCTACAAAAAATGACTGGTGAAGCTAGCAGTAGTAATTCTGGCAGACAGTTTCAAAATTGGTGGACCGAAGTGTATGGCGTAATTGAAAAAAGTGATAAAGCTATCATCATTTTTTTAATAGAATTAAAAAAAATTCTTATAACTGCTCGGCACGTCAGATAGTTGAAATATAATATTTGGGAAATTTTGGCACGCGTACGTAAAAAGGTTCGCCAACCCTTACCTCGATCAAATTTGATTTAATTGCGACAATAACTCTTGTAATGTATTGATTTAATGGGTATAAATAACGAGGGCGACCCATAACTCGTCACTCCACGTCTGACTCGTCACTCGACACAGTCACTAGTCACAGCCACTTCTCACCCGATCATTCGCACTCAGTATTATCATTCACAGTAGATCGGTAGTTTTCCCAACCGGATCGCGGCTCGGTCTGAGCACTAGCTTACCGCGATTACTCTGTACCGTTATCTTACTCGGACCATTGTAACTCTCTGTTCTCTGCATTAAGACGATAAACATCAACACCCGTCTACACCACTGTTTCCTTTATCAATATTTCATTACCTTTCAACCACACATACCTACTCTTCGACTGCATGATGATGTTATCAATTTATAATTTTTTCCCGATAGTAACAATTTACAATATGCCAGTCACTGTTACAAATATGAAATATAAAACACAACAAATCGTACGAATTTAAGGCAATGTTTTTCAACAAACGTGTTATGTATACCTAAATCAAAAAAAACCGGTTCTTTTTTTGTGGAATATTTGAGGTATGTAATATTTATTACACACCTCAAACGACGCAAACAAAATATCAAATATTTCCGTGGAACTAAAATCGTGAATCGCATGTTTTGTACATCTACTTATATTATTACAATATATTATATTACATTTGTCGTGATTATCTGTACCTAACGCACGAGAGAAAATATATATAAATGTGTAGGAAAAAGTGAAACAGGGGGAAAACAACCCAACGGAAGAGACCCAGAGGCCGTCCATGAAGGAGATGGGCTGACGCCGTATAAGTGGACTGGCTTCAGATAGGAAGACCCGGTAACTGTGAGAAGTGTGGCGAGAGACCGGAGTGAGTGGAGAGCGGTTGTCGAGGAGGCCGAATCTCACCCCGGGATGTAGCGCCGTGGAAGAAGAAGAAGATATTACATTTGTCGTGATTTATCTGTACCTAACGCACGAGAGAAAATATATATAAACGTGTAGGAAAAAGTTAAACAGGGGGAAAACTTATTACAAGGGGTAAGCCATACACGTAAATGCAAATTATAAATTTGAAGTTATTTATTTAGTTGTTTATTTTATAATCGGGGAGTAAAAGAAAATAACATATATGATACTCTCATAATAGTTTGACAGATGACTGAGAATATGGACAGCAGGTGTTAATATTATGTGTATTTTACTTTTTTTTCACTTTGAAACCAGATCGTAGTATCATTATCAGAGCGTTGGAGCGGAGCTCAGAGCAGGAGCGGAGCCGAAGCACCTAAAATTGGAGGTGCTCCACTGCTCCGGATGTTTTTTTTATTAATAAATCTTTGTCATACAATCCAATGAAAATATTATATTTTGACACTTGAATTATTTAAAATATGGCAACACTACCTAAAAATAACCTCACTTTTTTGACAGAAGAGGAAAATTATGAGAGACGATTTGCTGTCAATTTTGTTTAATAGAATTAATAATGAAAATGACGATTATTTTAAAACTACTTATTTTTTGTTTTTTTTTTGACATTTGTATACATAATATAATACCTACTTATTAAAACTTTTTACCCGGAGTGGAGTAGACCCTGGAGCGGAGCTGGAGCAAGTATTAGGTCCCGGAGCGGAGCAACTCAAAAAAGGGTCCGCTCCAACGCTCTGATTATTATACTATTCTGGGACTATTTACTCATATGGAGTATTTCGCAAGACTGTTCACACATTCGACGTGACACTTGGTGTAGCAAAGACCATATAAGATAAAGAAAAAAGCTTCAAGTTTTTTTCGTGCGCTTGATTTTAATTTTACAAATAATCGTCGCTTAGAGAGAAAATAATTAAAAAATGACTGATTTTGTTCAGCTAAAACATTGACGAAAGTAACCATTTCACTGGGAAACCTCTAAATTTCAATGGCATTATTATTATTTCTATAAACACGTGATTGCGTACTTAAGAAACACGGTAGCCATTTTTTTAAAGGGCACATGTTCTTGCTAAAATATAAAATTATATTACAATAATTTAATTAATGCATATTGTCGGATATTATATGACAAAAGGTACGTACTTTGATAGCGATTTTTAATCTACTAATGGATTTATAAAATATATGTGTTCTTTTATTGATTATAGATTTAAAAAAAAAGGAATCGTTCTTATGATGTATTATATACCTACTTTCTACTCTCTAGGAGCCCCATGCAGAATACAAGATTTCGATTTTAGGGATAAGTTGCCGAAAAGCATGACTTAACTATAGACTATAAATATAGAGCGGAATGCAGAATTCAATATTTTGATCTTAAGGATAAGTTGCCTAAAATGATGACTTAACTATAGAATATACTGACCATGACCCCCAGAAGGGGGTCTGACAGCGCTCTAGCCTGGGGGCCCGGGCTCAAGAGGGGCCCGGCGTTGCGAATCGACCAGATAAGTGAGGTAAACACACATCACAAATTTGCTTTAATAGCAAAAAAAGTCGCATGTGGCGGTATTTTCCTTTGATAGTGTTATTATTTAAAAATATGTGATTGTACAATATAACACCTCCATAATTCAAATAGATGTATTGAAATATACAAAAAGTCACTAAATATACACATTAATTTTACCGCGTACACCGTTTGGAAAACGCTACTTTAGAGTGTCACACTACCTTTATCCTTAGCGATAGGTAGGGGGGCCCGCACAAATATCCTAGCCTGGGGGCCCGCTTCGGGATGTGGGGCCCATGATACTGACTATAGAGTTAAGGAATCCTTAACTACATAGACTACTTTTGTTATGAACACGCCCCTTCTGTATTACCATTTACCACTGACAGCTGCTGTCAAAATAAATTCGCGTGTCTATAAAACAGTCCATACACTCAAATTCATTCAACAATTAATCTCAATATGGATATTGATAGTGTTAATTCGTTTGGCATGTACTTGCAGAATATTATTTTACTTTTTATACGTCAGCCCGCAGAAATACAAGATGCCAGACAGAATGACACTTGACGCTAGTGTTACCATGTTCAAAAAATATCTTGCGGTGCCTGTGGAATCACGTATAACGACTGATAACGGAAAAAATGACAGTATTATAATTAAATATTAATATTTATTTATAGTTATTGAATTTATAAAGTACAGTTGTCATATTTTTGTCATCGTTTAACAATTATAAAATAATTTACCTAAACTATAGGAAAGAGACTTTTTAAATATGGTATTATTTTCAATAGAAAAAAACGAACGAAGCTTTAAGACGAGGTGAACCATAGATAATATGATCTTAATTAAGGACAATGTTTCTGCATAGTGTTTTCTGCTTAGGAAATTTTAGTTATGACAAATGTTTCTGCATTCCGCTGTGAGACCTTAAGTATTTTTTAGAAATATATTTACAAACAGATTAGATTGCAAATACACACTCACTTTTTAATTGTATTTTTTACCTTGGCAATGATAGCTTAAGGTTACACAGTAATTATTCGCACATAACTATGTGTATATGTGTACTAACACGAATAAGAAACTAACTAAGCACGACATAATGTTAAAATATTATCATGAACTCGGGACTTCAATGCCAATAAACTTTATCGGTTAATGGCATTGAAAAACATTAATAGTTACTTGAAGTAATAATTACTGTTGATTTTAAAAAACAGGCAATTTGGCGATTAATATGATATTTTATATAAATTACAATATACGCAATCTGTTCCGTAGTGTAGAGGAAATGAGTGGTTTCATGACACGGATTCCAATCATAACTACTGGGCGATTTATATTATACTTTCTTTTCCCTCCACCACCCGCCACGTCTCCACATCCATTATGCAGGCGTATGCCGTGACGTATCGAACGATAAGCGCACTTCAAATTTGTGCCGAAAGTGTACCAGGAGTAACTTCACAAGACCTTGGTTGGCGTGCACTAGAGTGTGCGTGATCCCTACTTCCACATTACTAAGCATGCTTACTTTTTACTCTTTTGTATCTCGTCGGTGTCTTCTGCTCTTGAAACACTTTTGCCTGCTATCGCGAGGGACGGTTTCCAATCCTGGTGTCCTAATGAATTTGAATTTACATGCGCATGTCAATAACCTACGTGGTCGCAGCCATGATTTATTCTGGATTGGAACCGTTTCCTCGTGTCAAGCCTATCAGGCACCATTAGCGAGGGGTGTAAGATTAGTAAATGCGCTCCCTAAAGACAAAGACATTTTCAAGGATGTACTTTGCATTTTGTTTTTGAAATTGTATTTTTCTGTATAAAATTGTATGTTTTTTGTTTTCAAAAATTATATTTTGCTGTATTAAATTGTACTTAAGTATGTTTTGATTTTTATTAAATTTTTTTTTATTGTTCTTATATATTTTTTTCTATATTCTCTTCTTCTCTCTTGTGAGGGTAATGTTTCACTTATAATGTAAATCTCATGTTGTGTACGTCTTGAATTTAGATTTGTTATGTCCACAATGTTTTGTATTCTTAAATTTCAATTTTCAATTTTGCAATTTAAATGTTTTTTTTAACATATTGTGGACGTTACAAATTATAAGTTTAAGACGTTCACAACATGACATTTAAAAACAAAGACATATAAAACAGTATTACAGAAAAAAAGAGATAGATCAGTAGATAAATTAGATAGGTACAAGGAAGTACACCGGATGAGTTACGCAGACCCTATTTTAAGAATTTATAAAACAACGTCCACCACTCATTCTCACGTAGGTGGAATATATCAACACCCGAAGCAATTTCGTTGAACATAGTTATCGCCCTCCCAATTGGCATTACCAGTGGCAGGTTGGTTCTGCACCTTGGGAGAATAAACAACTGATGGTCTCTGTTTCTAAGATAGTTATCAGGGACACACAGGTCAACACTGCCCAGAATGCACTGCAGAGCTTTCATTTATACCTCGTATAAGTCGAAAAAAATACGTAGCTAAATAAAGATTTCTTCTAAATTGCAGACTGCAGTATGTAAGCATACCTAAGAGAAAGTCAGTTAGATAAAGCCACGGATAGTATCCATACAACCTCAAGTAAAGAAGTCTCAAGAATTTCTTCTGTACCCTCTCCATCATAAGGCCATACTTCAACTGATGTGATGCCCAAACAATTGACCCACTCTCAAGTCTGCTTTGAACTAAAGAATTAAATAAAAGTTTTAATACCGTAACATCTGAAAAGACCCGGGAAGTACGCATGACGAAGCCTAACATTTTAAGCGCCTTGATACAAATCGTCGCTATAGGATTGGTTTCCCGAATATCCGTTTTTGTCGAAATCGACCTTTTAACGCAGAATGTTTTTTTGTATCTAATTGGACTAGAACCATCCCTTTGTAATGGTAATGAATACATCATTCATGTAAAAATAACAATTTAAATATCTCCATGTATTTAAATATAGGATTATGAAATTTGTTATTCGTCTCCTGAACATTTGGTCTATTCAGGAAACTAATCCTACAGCGACAAAATGGTAACTATATGGCTAATAAATGTCAGTTTACTCTCAAACGTAATGCCAAGATCCCTTACAGATGATATTCATGACAGAACTCTGCCATGCATCGAGTATTGGAAAAACGACACTTTTGAGGCTCTGGTAAACGATAAAAGATTTCATTTATCAATATTGAATAAATAAATAAAGAAATAAATATAATGTATTACGGTCAATATTCGATGAGAAAACACCTCGCTCGCCGAGAATGCCGCAAACTTTTTTAAAGCTGAGAAATTTTCCCTCGTAGATACCAAGTCGCAAGGGCCGACCGGTCCAACTGAGGGTTGGACCGACTTAAGAAGCTCTTTCCTTTCAACTGGCATATGGGGATTCTCCCAGAGGATGTGATCGGCATCCTGCAATTCACCACATAAGCAAGTCGGAGATTCTATTAGGCCAAACTGACAGAGCTTGGAGGCAAAACCACCGTGTCTGGTTAAGAACCGAGACGTCCAATGGTCTGGAGTCAATCTGGTTATCTCCATGCGCCACTATGCATTGCACACAAATGCATTTGTCTGTCCTTGGAAGAAGTGGTCCATCGCCCCTGCCACGCACGCAGCGCCACTAACTTACACTAACTTTTCGAGCGTACTGGCTCATGGATCCAATACATAAAGGCGGCGATATAAAGATACCGCCAATTTCCACCCCCAGACCTCCGAGCAAGGCGGTCGTGGCACCACGGACTTGAATGTGCAGGTCTAACGGAAACACTCCAGCAAGGACAGGCAACGCATCGGTAGAAGTCGTCTTATAAGCCTTAGTGAGGGCAAGTAATGCTGAGCGTTGACCGCTGAGAAGAGTTTTCCGGATGGACAATAACTTACATCTATGATACCACGTGCTGGCAGCGAATCCAGCTATATTATAGTATTTTTTTTAACAAACTAACTCTCTTCATACAGTTTACGCTACTGGCAATATGTCTAGAATGATTCAGCATCATGGACTGGATGAAGGGACAACTAAAAGATGAGCAACTGAGTGATACTGAAAACACAGATGAATAAACTGACGTATGCTATGACGAAAAACCCAGTAGACAAGTCTAAGATAATATGAAGAATATTTAATATGTGTTGTGTTTTTTATGCAATATATTATTATGCGCTTTGTATATTTTATTTCAAATTGAGCGTTTTAGCTGTTACCGCTGTTCATACAAATAAAGAAATTCTTAGCTTTTCGGATTTTAAAGATATGTGATAGGGTCTCGCATCCCCTTTGCACCTCGTTGAACTTGCCGGTAGCAGGTTGTGTGGAACATCGGGTTCACTACTGTGGATCATAGTGTGGTGTATGAAGGAGTCGAGATTTGGTGGTTGCTCCGATGAGGAGGGAGTTTTATTTACAGCGTAAACAGTCGGTACAAGAGTATGTTACAGTAGTAGTTAAGCTAGTGTACCCAGGTCCGAGTCTAGATAGAATGAGATGTTGTGCGGAGCGATACAGAGACTGAGATACTAAACATTAATATAATATAATTATTACCTATTATGAATGATTCCTCATTTAAGAGCTTGTATGAAAATTTGCGAAGATTTTGTATGTTTGCCTCATGCTTATACATTACTTAAACCCCAACTCTATAGAAGAATGTTTTCTCTGACATCTTTAGTTGCATATAATATACGCATATATTAATAATCCTTAATTAAATATATCTATGGGTAAGTGGTGATCATAGATAATGATAAAGTGGCGATGGGTATAGGTACGCTGTATAGATTCAACATAAATAGTGCACACTAAAATTGTCAGTCATACCATTTATTTGTTTTCATTTAACTAATAACACAAACTGCAGATGGTATTGGTTAGTTTAAAAAATCAATTAAAACCTGTTTCAAAGAAGTAATAATGGTTATTAGATAAAATAATATTAATTGTAATATTTCGTCGCCCCAAAAGCAAAAGAGCACTTGTGCATAAATTGAGTTTTGAGAAAAACGCATTTTAAGTGTTTTTGGAGTGAAAAAAAATCGAGAAGAGGTTATTACTTAATATTCTGAAATGAAATTTAGAACACATGTGACTTAGTTACTCAAGATTGAAATACTATTTTTATTTTTTTTATAATTTGTCAAATTATTGATTTTTAAGAGGTTTTAAGTCACATGTTACCTTTTTCCTATATGCATTTATGAATAGGTTTATCTTCATCTTTTGATTTGCGAGCGTCCACTTTACGCTTATTGTGATCTTCCAAAATATTTATTTGGGCCTCTTTGTCCGCTGCCAACATGTTTTTAAATCTTTCACAAGTGCCCTTTTTCTGCAACGAAATTATTTTTTTTGTACAAAGGCCGTTACTCACTTTGAAATAATTACATTTGTTACCTTTTTCCTATATTATTTTTGTAAACATTGCACATAGTTCCTAAAATCATGAACATGTTACCTTTTTTCCTATACATCAAATGAAGATCAGTTTACAAATACACAAGTAACTTTTATTTTCTTTGCTCGATTGTGAATTCATGAGTTTTGCTTCACAAATGCCATTTTGTCCATAATGTAGAGAAAAAAATTACGAAGAAAACTCCATTCAAACTCAAAAATTGCACATGTGCCCCTTGGTTTTGGGGCGACGATATTATGGTTTGTTTTAGGCCGGTTTTAAAAGAATTTTAAGAACCATCTGCAATTATTTGTATCCTTAGTTCAAAGAAAATAAACAAGTATAACTGACAAATGGTGAAATATTTTTGTCGGATCTGAACAGCCTACCTCTCTACTGACTACTCTTGTGGTTTGGTCTTGTCAGTGTTTAATTGAATTTGAGAAACTAACCAATACCCTCTGCAATTTGTGTTCAAATTTAGTTCAATGAAAACAAATAAGTATGACTGACAAAGTTTAGTATGCACTGTTTATGTCAAATTTCAACTGCCTACCTCCACATTTTTCTACTGCTATAGGTACTTCCATAAAATGCTGTTACAAACTTATTTTTAGTAAACTAGAATACGTAAAACTACAAAGTAAATTTATGCTAATAAATTATCAATTATATTATTTTATTTATATTGTTTTTCTTGTCAACATTTAACAGCTTAAAATTTACCGCTGACATACCTAAGTTTTTTTTCCGAATGATAGAGCAAACAAAGTATTAAATTACTTTCAACCTCATTTTAAACAAAAAATACCTACTGCGTAGTATCTGGTCTTACCTGAGAATCGTAATGACATTATTTATTGTGTTTAACCGTTGGCATTTGTAATTCTTTACAAGTATGTTTATCAAAGGAAATACTTTATTTGCAATCCTCAGTATGATAGTTGGTTTTTGTAAATATCTCGGTATAAAAGTTTGTAGAGGTCAAATCAAATCAAATCAAATTTATTTATTTTACATATAATTAACATAACAAATTATAAATTCAAAGCGTTCACGACATGACATAAAATAAGTGTTAATAACTTTTCAAAATAAAAATACAGAGAATAAGTAATAAAATAAGAAAATAAATAAAATAAGTAGCAAAATAAAAGTAGATGGAAGCACACAGAGTGAACTTTGATAGACCCTATCTTAGAAACTTATAAAACAACGTCCAACTAAATTGCTGCCCTCCCAATTGGCGTTACTAATGGCAGGTTAGTTCTGCGCCATGGGAGAACAAACAACGGATGCCCTCGATTCCTAAGGTAATTATCAGAGACACACAAGCCAACACCACCAAGAATGGCAGAGTTCACATTTACGCCGAGTATAAGTCTGAAAAAATATGTAGCTAAACAAAGATCCCTTCTTAATTTTAAGCTACAGTATGTAAGCATCTCTAAAAGAAAATCAGTCGGATAGAGCCACGGATAATATCCATACAGCCGAAAGTAAAGGAGTCTTAAAAATTTATTTTGGACTCTCTCCACCATAAGGCCGTGCTTCAATTGATGCGGGGCCCAAACGTTAGACCCACTCTCAAGTCTGCTTCTAGCTAAGGAGTTATAGAGAATTTTTAGTACCGTAACATCCGAAAATACCCAGGAAGTACGCAAGACAAAGCCCAACATCTTTAGCGCATTTTTACAAATGGTATCTATATGACCACTAAACGTCAGTTTACCGTCAAACGTAATTCCAAGATCTCTTACAGATGATATTCGCGAGAGAACTCTGCCATGCATCGAGTACTGGAAAAACAATACTCGTGAGGCTTTAGTAAACGATAAAACAACGAGGTAACTGACTGCAATTAATATCCATTAAACAACGCTTATTAAACATTAATGGTTACGCTTTTTGCAGTGGACTATAGTTTCAAGATGCTTGTAGATTACATATCTAGAGGGAGGTTTAAAGAGGATGCCAGACACTGCCATTTTATGCTGAGAGCACGCACTCACGCACTAGTAAACGGATGGTTCGGAATGTCACTCTCACGACTGTGCTTTGGTTTTGGGATAAATGATGATGACAAGTTCAGGATAGATGATAAACGCGACGTTCGCTAAAACAAACAGGTGTGTTTTGGATGAGTCACTCTGTGATTAACGATGGCTTAGCCTTAACAAGCGTAAGAGCGGAATGCACAATCTAAGATTTCGTTCCTAATGATAAGTCGCCGAAAAGCATGACTTAACTACAGACAATCCTGAGTATAGAGTTAAGGAATCCTTAACCATATACTACTTTTGTTATGAACACGCCCCCTTCTATATTACCATTTACCACTGACAGCTGCTGTCAAAATAAATTCGCATGTCTATAACACAGTCCATACACTCAAATTCACTTAACAATGTATCTCAATATGGATATTGATGGTGTTAATTCTTTTGGCATGTACTTGTAGAATGTAATTTTACTTTTATACGCCAACCCGCAGAAATACAAAATACCAGGTGAAGAATAACGCTTAACGCTAGTGTTACCATGTAAAAAAATATCTTGCGGTGCCTGTGGAATCACGTATAAATGACTTATAACGGAAACATAAGAGTATTATAATTTAATATTAATATGTATTTATAGTTATTGCATTTATAAAATGCAGTTGTCATACTTTTGTCATCGTTTAACAATTATAAAATAATTTACCTAATTTACCTAACGAGAATTTTTAAATATGGTATTATTTTCAATAGAAATGATCTTAACTAAGGACAATGTTTCTGCATAGTGTTTTCTGCTAAGGAAATTTTAGTTATGACAAATGTTTCTGCATTCCGCTCTAAGCTGCGTCCGCTGTCTTAGAAGTAACTGAATGTAACTTAATCACGGTCGACTCGTGACTCATGACTGCTGGTCACTTGGTCTTGCGACAATAACTGGAATTTTTAGTAGGTAGGGGAAAAAAGGAATGAGGACCATAATAGTTGGCCTAAGTGAGGAAGCCCACCAAAAGTGGCGGATCGGGGGGCTCACTGCGAAGTAAACCCCCTCTCACCCGCGCATTATCCTTCACCTATGTCATAAGGGGCACGAGAAGCACAAAATAATTATTATTATCAGCGTCTCTCATAACAACGCAATAAAAATATTATTTTATTTCTCGGCGGCTTGTAATTCATATTCACGATGATATAATTTTACCAGCTAAATATCACACACCTAGCAACTCAACAATGATTTCATTGTTATTATAATAATGCCAAGGCGCCCGTCTATCGACAACGTCTCCAGAAGCGGATAAAATAAAATAGCGAGCGCCCCTTTTGCTTGCCGAGTTCAATAGGCTTTGACATATTTGACAACATAGTATTTTCGTTAATTCGTCCCGCTGAGAAGCCAAACAACGCGTGAATTATGGGGCGGGCGGGCACAGCGCTTCGTCAAAACCAGTGTGCTCTGCCATATTTGATCACGTTGTATTTTCGATGATTCGCATTCAGTGTGCGCGAGCGCCCCGTTTGCTCGATTCAATGTGCTCGACGCCTAACCCCATCCAATGCTATTCACAAAAAGACTTTTATTGATCAATTCAAGCAAAGATGAATCATAAAAATACCATGTTAATATTACTAACTACTGTGTGCAAATATTGCTGTAAAAAGATTATTAATTTCTTATATTTAGCGTCAGAAATGGGTCACTCTCCAAGGAGTCGAATCAATATACAAGTATTGTACGTCGAGAGAGTGCCAATATTTGCCACTGTTACAAATTCAAGCTCCGACGTGTTTAACAAGTCAATAACTGAACATACCTCATTGTTCTTCCAACAATGCTCTACTTACAATGTCATGAGAAATATAGACCCGAAATATATTATGAGATCACAATGTTCATTTTTTCGCAATAAAGACGAAGGATATTAAAAGTTTTTTATATTTATAATGCTCACAGGACCTAGTCTTTGGATAATTGAAACGTTTGGGGTTAAACGGGCGTCGCGTCCTAGATGTATTGAGGCGTCGTAATATTTAAAAAAAAAATGAAACGATAACAAAAAATATTATTTCAATAAGATGTTATTTTAATTAAATATTTAATTGAAAATAGTATAGTATAATTAAAGCCAGTGACAAAGGGTGGAGATAGGCTGTAAGGATCCGCCATGAATAGTGCACACTAAACTTTGTCGGTCATAAGTATCTGTTTTCAAATAAGACTACAATTTATAGATGGTGTTGGTTAGTTTTTAAAATTCAATTAAACCCTGTCTAAATCAATCCATAATAGATTATAGTGAAAAAAATACTCGTTTATCTATAAAATATCTATAATTATGCAATTAAATCATAATATAGGTACTGGATATTTTATAGATAGAACAATGTTTTTTATCTATTATAGTTTGGTTAGGCAGGGCCTAATGAATTTAAAAAAATAACCGACTTGTGTAATATGGAATGAAAAAGTGTGCATAATTTTGTCGTATCGCCCAAAGTATACCAAAACTATTATGGTTTGGTACGACAGGATTTAGATGATTTTTAAAAACTAACCAACACCATATTCTGTTAATTATACTCTTAGTTCAGTAAAAACCAATACGAATGACTAACAAAGTTTAATGTGCACTATTTATGGCGGATCTTAACAGACTACCTCCACCCTTCACTACTGGTGTAATCATACCGGTGTCTCGTCAAGAAGCAACACATATACATTTTGATATAGCGGTATGTACACGTGGCAACGTTCGCATAAATATTATTTAATTTTTCTCCGTTGCCTGTGAGTAGGATTTGGCATTAAATTCTATAAGAGTGATATTATGGTCGCGTGGTAGCGATCGAGCCAAAAGTTTTATAGCTGTAGTCTCTACGGGCATCTTTAAAATAATACGGTAGCCAAAAGCTACATCGATGTAGGCCCTGCCTTACTTTCTGATAAGTACGGTTTGGCAAGATGCATCCGACTGCGGTATAATATTACCATCTTCAATATTATGGTTCTGAATGTTCTGAAGATATTATCCAGAACCATTACCTTTAAAAACATATTAAAACTTACTTCATTGGCATCATTCGTACTATAAAAAATAATATTATTAAGTGAAATAAAGAGGTTAATAATTTTCTGCAAAACTGTATATTTTATTAATTTTGAATATGAACGATGGTTTTTTTAATGATCTTTTCTATTAAAGTAATCTTGTGTATGAATATAATATTCGGGCCTCATACCAAAGGGCCTAGGCCAACTGAACATCATCATCAGCATTAAATATGTTTTACGTACACTCTATGTGTCGTTAGTACGGAGTATTCTTGAGTATGGGTCCATTATCTGGAGTACTTATGAGGTTTCCTACAAGCTTGATTTAGAGCATTCAGAAAATTTCTTCGACATCTTTATTTTAACGTATATTTATTTTTCTTTTGACAGCTTCTCAAACGAGTATTTTCCGACTAATTTTCTTCAAGACATGCTCTCCTTTCATTCTCGTGAAGCTCGTAGGTCACTTCTGCTCTTATAGCATTTTTCCCTGTTCTCGCGTGGTATAGTTTCCAATTCCGATATTCTAGAAAATTTTAATTTTTATGCACCCGTCAATAACATGCGTGGTCGCAGCCACGACCTATTTTGGGTGAAAGCTGTTTCCTCATGTCAGGCTCACCAGGAACCAATAGCGAAGGCTGTGCGGCTGGTCAATGTACTCCCTAGAGATATAGACATTTTTAGCGATGCATTATGTATTCTTTTTTTTAAATTTTATTTTATTGCTTAATTTGTATTTTTTTGAAGTATTGTTGTTTTTTAATCTCTACTTTGTTTTTTTTCTCTACCTTGTTTTATCTCTAGTTGATTTACTTGTACTTTTTATTCTAAATGTCATGCTGGGAACGTTTTGAATTGATAATTTGTTATGTGCTCAACGTGTCTTTTTTAAATAAATATATACTTAGACGTCTCAAAAAAATTTCGGAACATATCCCAATGACATCAGGTGAAATGATTTTACCACGTTTTTATTAGCTCGTATTCTTGTTTGTCCAGTACACATTTTTCCTTGTGTGTCCAGTCCTAGCAACTAAATTATTAATATATACGTGCATTATTATGGAAATCAATATGAAATGTCAAAATGACATTTCAGTATTCTATATTTATTCAGTATTTCTATCAAGTACAAAAAAAATATTTATTAATACATTTAAATTCAAGTTTATATGATTCAACAGAAAATTTAAAATTTATTTGTACCCATATAAAAAGTTTTTTTTATCTTGTGATTAATTTTATTTTCTTTTCTACACAACAAGTCATGAGTCCCAATAGTTATGTATAATATATATTATGTTCACTTCATCTTCCAGCTCGTTTCAACTTTTTATTTTTTTCTTTTTAACACTTAGTAGTTTTGCGCACTCCTTAGATTGAATATGTTAGGTTAGGTTAGACTGTGTCAGGAAATTTGTATGTATGCAGTTCGCCGTGAAATGTTGTATCGGAAATATATGATCGTATATTAAAGACTGTCCAACCTCTTTGGATCGTATAGTACTAAGATAAAATTCACGTCAAAATAAAAAAGGGTTCTTGTCGGTTTACAGGAAGCCAGCGGCAAACAATTTTTGAAAATAGCCAATATACTATATTAGTAAAGTTGTTAGGTTAGGTTAGGTTTTCGTTATTGAATTTTGCCAAAATCAGAGATGACCGTATATTATACGGTCATCTCTTTCCAATAATAAAACTTGCGGCAAACTATGCTACGGTGAAATTTAATACGTACAAGTTACATGTAACCGTGTAGAGTTGTAGACACTCTCCGTCAATTTAATGTCTTGTCTTGTACGTCAAATAGTTCTAAATTTTACACGGGAAACAATGTGTCAACCGTATTATAATATGCTGATTATAATACACAGATGTAAAAACTATAATATTTCTGAAAAAATATACTACGCAAAACATTTTTCTTTTTGAAGTTTAACATTTCTGACGTGATGTTGAATATAAATCCAATCCTATCTAAAAATATAGTATTATTTTTCCAATATTCGATGCATGGCAGACTTCTTTCACGAATACAATCTGTCAGGGATCTTGGCATTACGTTTGACAGTAAGCTGTCATTTAGTGGTCATATTGCTATCATTTGTAAAAAGGCGGTACAAATGTTGGGCTTCGTCATGCGTACTTCCCGGAACTTTTCAGATGTTACTGTATTAAAAATCCTTTATACTTCCTTAGTGAGAAGCCGGCTTGAGAGTGGGTCAATTGTTTGGGCCCCGCATCAGTTGAAATATGACCTTATGGTGGAGCGAGTTCAAAAGAAATTTTTGAGACTCTTTTATTTGAGGTTATATGGATACTATCCGTAGCTCTATCCAACTGACTTTCTCTAAGGTATGCTTACATACTGTAGTTTAAGTGCTAGAAGATATTAATATTTGGCCACGTATTTTTTTCGACTTATACGTGGTGTGAATGAGAACTCTGACATTCTTGGTAGTATTGACTTGTGTGTCGAGAAATCGGGAGCATCAGTTGTTTATTCTCCCGAGGAGCAGAACTAACCTGCCATTGGTGATGCCAATTGGGAGGGCAATTAATCTGTTCAACCAAATCGCTTTGGATGTTGATATATTCCATCTACGTGAGGATGAGTATAGGTGGACGTTATTTTATAAATTTTTAAAATAGGGTCTGCTTAACTCATCCAGTGTACTTCCATGTACCTATATATTTTTTTTGTATTTACACATTTATACTGTAGAATAACTTAATACTGATCTATCTCTTTTGTTATGTACTGTGGCACCCCCATATGAACTCCATTTGGGGATGTCTCTGTGTATCTGGAGAGGCCCGAATCGGTATCAAACCCAACAAATAGTAAAGCGCTGATTACGAAAATAAATAATAATAACAGAGCCGAGCCGGCAATGCCGTAGATTATGACCGTTGAAATATTGCAACGTCGCCGTCTTTCGACAACGGCTCTCGTTGAAAAGCGAAAACACAAGATAGCGAGAGAACGCCGCAAACAGCTAAATCGCAAACACATACATTTCGTCCTCCGTAAAATAAATTATTAAAAATGTAACTGTTATATAATATTAACTTAAATATACCTTGCCATTTCCAAAACAATTCCGGTGTGTTATTTGTTCTCCTCCACATCCCGAATCCAGACGAAAAACCATACAAAAAATAAAAGTGACAGTTTGCTATTCACATTCGAAAATGGAGGGAAATGACAGTACCTAATATTGTTTTAATAATATTTCTTTGTTTCTAAATGTCATGTTGTGAACATCTTAAATTTATAAGTTAATTTATAACACTTAAGTTATAACACAAATTATGTAAAATTGACAACGGTGATAATGTTGTTAAAATTATGCTTGGGAAAAATCTATAATTTGTATTTTTTTTTAAATTCTTAGCACTTTAAAAATGCCTTTGTATCCACTTTCACAATATTACTAATAAAACAACAAAGTGGGAACCTTGATCAGAAATTTCTCGTGAACTTCTTCCATATTGAGAATAATTATGTGGGTGCCGTTTATGTTTGTTACGTATTGAAATTCGATAATAAACAAGGTTAAATATATTGCAACATCAAATTTGAATAGACTTTTTTATTACGCGAAAACAAATACATGGTAACAAATTTTAAATTTATACCATTTAGATTTGCATCAAAATGTCAATGTTTTTTTTTAAATAACTATAGCAATCGTTTCAACTGCATTTTTATTTTATAAGTTATTTTAAGTTAATTATTATAAAAGCCACTACAAATACAAGCCGCTTTTACTGCATCCATCGTGACACTTCATACTGATTTACCTATATGTATCGTCCAGCTCAATAGTCAGATCACTCCAAAAAAAATTGAGTTAAATATGCAGTTTTTTTATCTGGTTTAGTACTCCAAAATGCCAATAAAAAAAATTTGATGCCGATAAACTTCGGTACAGTTCGGTTATAAGGAATACAGCGACAAACACATTTTGAAAATAGCCGATATACTTAATTATTTGTTAAGTTAACCTAACCAAACCTAACCTAACATAAGCCAACCTAACCTAAGCTAACCCAAACTAACAAATAATCCAGTATATCGGGTATTTTCAAAATGTGTTTTCCGCTGTATTCCTCATAACCGAACTGTACCTAAACTTCTAAAGAATTAAACAGAATATTGACTTTGTCTGGGTCATTAGAAGAAAATTTCTAAATGTCCTACTAATGAACCATACATTTTGCCACCTAGATTTATTTTGTGGTTAGTTTTTAAATTATAATATATTTATTGAAACAACGTATTTTTTCATAGTATCGTTTTTATTATAGATACAATATTAACAATTATACAGATTTCACCATAACATAAAACATTTATAGACTATTTAGAATAATCTTATTATTATAATATACTTAACATAATATTATTACAGAGATCTATAAATTATTTTATCACAATATGTTTGACTTTAGTTTTAACACAATCTCAAATCTTACAATATTAAAAAAATATTTAAAACAATTTTTAGATACATTCTTATATTATAGATAAATATAATTATATTTCTATGCAATTCTAGTGATAAAAATATTCATTTAAATACAATAGATAAACTATTTTTTCACGATTTTATTGACTATATCACTATAGAATAAAATTTATAATAAAATTTGACTATGGGATGTGTAACAAAATATAGGCATTTTAACGATTCTCCTTCAATAATTGAATGTTTTCATAATAAATTGTATAATTAAATTTATTACGTGTGCATACTGAATAGTAAATAAATTCTATTACTTATAAGGTTTTACATCACAAAGTCGTACTTCACTATGCTAGTCAGGTGGATGCAAAATAGCAGAATTCTACGGTGAGATAATTTCCAATACTTGCTTTGCTTTTATTTATAATTATTTAACAATAGTATTTTTACTGTTTAATACGCAAATAAAAATTATAAAAATTAATTTCAATTAATTCTGATCAAAAAAATGGTAGGTAAAGATAATAACAATGCATTTCTATACTGAATAATATAAAATATTTTTTCAATTCATCGTAGTTTTGTTATAATTAAGGATTGCAATACCGAATGAAAATATCACTACCGGTGTTTTGGTATTTCTTATGGAATACCGGTATAAATACCGGTATTTGTTAAAACATAAGTACCTACTTATCAGTAAATATAGCTATTACAATCTCTTCAAAACATTATATTATAGAAAACATTATATTTTAAAAACATGTATTAATCACAATATTGTAGAATTGGTGATTTTTACAAATAATTTGAATATATTTATAATTTCAACCAAAGCAGTCAAAAAGACTAGTCCATTAAGTGTAAATAAGCGATCAGAAAAAACTTCTTAAATTGAAAACTTGTATGATCATCAATAATGGTATTATAGAATAATAGAACATTTGTCACGTATGTTTTTTATTTCGAAATAATATCAGTAGGTAATTTATCGAGACAATTTTATAAATGGGTATTTTTAATGAATTGTGTTTTATTGTTATTTCACCTATGTTGGATTCAGTCAATATTTTGCATTTTATCAGCATATAACTTATACACTCAATTGAATAGGAAATACGGTATAAACTAGTGAATAAATAATCGTCAAAAACGTAACGTAAACAAGTATGGTTTCTTATACCGAAAATTTCGGTATTTTGGTTTTTTAAAACCGGTATTTTGGTATTGATAAATACTGAAATACCGGTATTACAATCCCTAGTTATAATGACATTATTAAATTATAAAATATTTTTTGCTCATTCGGGTAAAATTAATTTATTATTATGGGTGGTAAAAACAATCTCTATTTATATTTTCCCATTTAGTTTAGTTAATTTAGGCAGCATTTAATAACAAGTAGGCACCTAACTAACCACCCATCCGAAGACAAACAAACGTAAAAAAATATAAAGGAAAAATTTGAATAACAAAAGAAAGTGATACAATGTGAATTTGAAATTCAAATCAATTTAGTTTAGTATAAGTTTCGCGAAAATCTCTTTTTAATCAAAAAACAAAACTGTTTTTGCTCTGAAAATTCAAGCCTTTCTTTGTCCTTCAAAATTCTTCATACAAAAAATGTATTATCACAGTGGTGTGCTTATAAATATTTTCGTTAAAAGAAACAAAAATATATATCGATAAAATAAATATATTAGTGGTAAAGTTGCGTTTTGTGCATGACTGGGATATTTGAGGAGCAAACATTCAAAACGTGATTTGTCACACAGATGTTGAGCTGAGATAATCAAGAAAAACATATTGTACTCAAAATGGTTTTTTTTATTATAAAACTGTTTAAGAAAAGAATTTTAAACCTGGTATTTTGTATAATCCAAAATTCGCGGAAGTGGTTCATTTTTTGATTTGAAATTTGGACAAAACACGATTTGCATGAAACTTGTGGGCAAAACACTATTTGAATGAAAATCAAGGCATTATATTTTTTTATAGGATAAAAGGTTCCTTGAACACTGATTCTGGTTTCCTTTCATAGATTTAAATATGGACTATCAGAATTGACAATAAACGGCATTTTTCAAAATGTGTGACAAATCACTTTTTGAATGTTTGCTCCTCATTTCTAAGGCCTTTTCCAGATGGCGCGTATATCACCGCGCTTTACGCTCGAGTACCAAATGTAGGCTGCGTCCATATAACGCGTTTCATAAGGGTGAGTTTATTTTACTAGATAGTATTCAACATAAGACGCAACAATAATTAAATATCGGTAATTATTGTCTAATATAGTACCTCCCAATACGCGCGTACTTCAGAGTTTGGCGTATACTTGCGCTTTTAGCGCGACAAATGACACGGCGTGGATACATGTGGATGGCTCAATAAGGTCACATATACCTGGAGTGCGCGCGAGTCAAATTGCGCCATCTGGACAAGGCCAAGACTTAAGGCCTCAGTGGCAGCATTTTGTAGTGTGGAGCGTACAGCGTGCATATTGTGTGCACTCATTTCACATAAACGCTGCACGCCCCGCTCCGCAAAACGCAGTCACTGGGCCTTTACACTAAGTTATATAACAGAGTTTTATAAAAAAACCTTTTGTAAGTATCCATCTACTTATTCCAGTGATTTCTCAGTTTTATTTGACTTGAATAATTGAAAGCGTTTTGATTTTCAATTGTTCAATAATCAAATTTATCATTATTTTAATTATTGACAAATAATATTAATTTTATCAATAGCTATACCGGTTGTTATACCACCACACAATAAAAAGTTATTTTATATTAATATTACTTCTTAATATTATTAGAAATATGATAATCTGTTGACAATATTATATTTTAGAAACACAATATTATAGCATAAGCTTTCTTGGCATATAGATAATTAATTACTAAAATGCGTTGTTTATCAAATTGTGTATATACATATTATTAACATATGGAAGATGAAATATTCATAGTCGTTCCGAGTGCAACACGTAATGAATATTTCAATGCTGGTACTTCGATATTTCTTATTGAATACCAGTATTCTACAAAATATATTACTGGAAAAAAGATATAGATAAATATAACTTTTGAAATCTATTTCAAATACTATGTTATAGCAACCTAAAGTACCTACCAACATGTATTATGTTGACATTTATAAATGTGTACAGATCATAATATTTAAAAACTGCTAGAGTTTTAACAAATAATATAAGTCCATGTAAGGAAAATCTTTTCAAAATTCAACGTTTGTTGGATGTTCTATCAATGTTGGATCAATAAATAGTTATAGAATAATTAGAAATATTTATCACGAATATTTTCTTTTTCGGAATATGTTAATTCATCGCATTTAATTTTTTAAGTGATTTTGTTTTATTATTATTTAACTTTTGTTGGTTTTAATCAATATATTTGCATTTAGATAGCATTAATCTTACACGGAGACTTGAAGCTTTCGAGATGTGGCTGTATAGACGCACCCTCAAAATTCCTTGGACTGACCGGGTGACAAATGTTGAAGTTCTCAATCGAATGGGGAAGGACCGAGAAGTTCTACGTAGTATCAACACCAGGAAACTACAGTACCTCGACCACATTATGAGAGGACAAAGGTAGAGCATTCCTCAACTTTTCATTCAAAGAAAGATCAATGGTAAGCGTAGCAGAGGACGGCGCCGTATTTCGTGGCTTAAGAACCTCCGTGATTGGTACGAGTGCAGCTCCACTGAACTGTTCCGAGTAGCAGACGACAAAGATAAGATCGCCTTGATGGTGGCCGACCTCCGCTAGGGATGGTACAATAATAAGAAGAATCTTATATACTAAGTTTAATATACAATATAATAGTGAGTAATGAAAAAATAACATTAAATTTATTTTCAAAAACATACACGTGTATGCTTTTTCAATGCGGAAACTACCGATATTTTGGATTTTTGAAACCGGTATTTCGATATCGATAAGTAATTAAATACCGGTTTTGAAATACCGATATAACAATCCCTAGTTACAACCGAAGTTTTTGAACGACACGTAATGCTGAAGATCTTCATTAATTTGTTAATTAAATGGATGTATTCTTCTCCATACTTCCTGTATGTAAGGGATGAAAATAGAAGATACAACCGAGTCTTATAGTCCACCCTCTCATTGAATGTGAAATATTTATTTGCTTACAACATCAAAGATATTGGCCAATCCGTCATCTTAAATTTATACAGTCCGTAAAAAATAATGTCGTAATAAAAATATTTACAGCTGAAAAGTAATGTGATTTAAATGAAATTCGCTATACATATTTTGTAATGGAAAAAAATACGATACATTGAAGTTAATCCCTCCAAACCCGCCACGTACCACATCCGGTCTTAATCGAGCGTTTCACGTGGCCCTACATTGGCGATGTGAAGCATCTAGTTCAGTTTTAGGCCGGGAATGCCCTAGGAGAAGATACCCAGGACTAAGATTGCTACGCTTAAAATGAGCTCTGACTGAGTTTAAAGTTACTTTCTAATGCAAAGTGCCGGGGAGAGAAGAGCACAGGGAAATTATAAAAATAAAAATGTTCTAGTGTATATATAACAAAAATAATGAAGCTAATCATACGGACAGCAAAAATTATGTAAAGAGATTTTCACGCCCGCAGTAAGACGCCGATATTTTTTTAAATGCAAGATAATTGGCCTTAGTAGCAACCAAGTCGGACGGCCCGATGGGCCCAACAGCTGGCTGGACCGACCTGAGCATATCCTCCCATTCGGAGCACATTCTACGATATTCCCGGAGGATGTGGTTGGCATCCTGAATTTCCCCTCCACATGGACATGTCGGACGGCTTACAAGTCCAAGCTCAAAGAGATTGCCAGCAAACCCACCGTGTCCAGTCACAAAATACGATACAGTCATCATATCAAAGTATCGGTTAAAAGCATCCGTACTTTCTTAATTCAACTAGGCAAAAAAACAAGCGGCTGTGTCTACACTATAGAATTGCAATACCGGTACTTCAAAACCGGTATCGCAGTATTTTTTGATACAGAAATACCGATTTTAAAAATCAGACAATATCGATATATTTGGTATTGATGATGGAAACAAAATGTATTAATTAACACAAAAGGCTTAATAGGACTGTATATTTTTGTCGGGTTACATGATATCTGGTTTACTTCCGTTGTCCTTTGATGTTCTTGGTGACACTTACAGATTTTCGAAATACCTATATTATTGCATTACATTTAACTACTTCTCTAATTTTTAATTTAGCCAATTGCTTTCACCAGTCGCTCACATGTTTTAGAAGTGGCCAGGTGTGTTTTTAGATATATCAGAGATTAATATACGTATATATTTATTGGTAGATATGTCTGTTTTTCCATATATTTCACGAATACCGGTATTGCAATTTTCATTTGGTATTGCATTCCATATTCATTGATTTAACCCTAGTAGTGAATCATTTCATTATTTAATTATAATTAATATATATTCATGCTTTTGATTATGTATTCTAATAATAAATTATTAAAATAATTACTTATATAACAATCAAACTAAAACTATAGTTATAGACAACAATCCATTTTTTGTGTCATTTACATTAAACATTACAATCTAATTATTTAATTATAACGTCGTGTTTTAATATTTAATTACAATAATTTAGAATACCATCTCATGCAAGTTATATTATATTATCATCAATGAGCTGTTAAAACCTCAAATGTGACAAAATTCAAATTTTAAAAGAGATATACTATATTTATCTAAATAACACGTAGGTGTTAAAAGGTTCGAATGATATTTTTTTGTAATTGCTTCAATGCAACTACATTAATTAATTGAAGGTATTACGATATCATTTAAAATGCCACGTATTAAATCGAGAGTTACTATAATAAATATATCATAATATAATATGTTAATAATTTTACCAGTATATCAAACATTGAGTGTTATTAAATATGTACCGGGTAGTCCCAGAAGTACCCGACCTGACGAATCTGATAGCAGTTGTTTGATAATAATGACTATGATAGAAAGTACCAAAAGATTTGCCAACAATGAAAAGGTGGAGTCTGCGGTTGATGGCTGTTTTGAGGAGCTCGATGATTCTCACTATAAACAGGGTATCGAAGCTATTAATTGAACATCGCTGGGAAAAGTGTATCGACCTAAAAGGAGACTACGTAGAGAAATAAAAATATTTTTTCCCAAATTTTTTGTGTTTTCTTCGTTAGGTCGGGTACTTCTAAGACTACCCTCGTATACTCAACTATAAATGAATATAAATTAATATAGAAAAAAACCGTATGAAAAGAATGTCACATACTATAATGTTTTAACGCTTTAATGACTATATTATATAAGAAAAATATTTCTCCATTTAATTATTACCTACCTAAAAAATAAATATTTTCTACAATCATGACGTAGTCTTTGACAAATTTACTATTTCTCATTATAGGGATTTGAACGTGTAATTTATTTTTTCTCCGTTTAAATCGAGAAAAGAAACTGCACTGGTAAATTTTATAAAAAATGGCTATTATCAACAATACTTTAATTATTTAAATAGGTAGACTATTTTCTAGGCGCCATATTATAATATAGCCAGGCCGAGGCATGAACTTGCAAATTCCAATAGTAGTGCAATGCGGTAACATATTTTCGATAAATGAAGATTTTCGATTGCGTATTTTGTTTATACTAATTAACGTGTTTTTTTTTTGCAATATTAAATACAAATCATTTTATACAAACGGTCTACCGTATTGCATTCGAAGTATAATAATTAATAACTGACACTACGATCTATATTCGAGATTTCGTGCCGCGGCCTAATTGCGGAAGGCCTTAAAATTTACCAAACGAAAAATCTCATAAAACTTACTAAAACTGATCTTGAAATGTAACAAAAATATGTTAAGTTTCCGTAAATTAAATACGTGTACTACCTATCTCATATTTTTATACATTTTTCATTTAATATTTTAAATTAATATGTAAGTATTTATTTATGTTCATTAATAATTAAATATTTTATTTGATGTGTCGGTAATAATATTGGTTTTAAATCTCGTATTGAATTTTATTTAATCTGTAAAACGTGATGTTATGAATACATATTTATACGAGTATTATCATTAACATAATAAAATACCCGGTCAACGTTGTTCATATTTTAAAAAAAAACTAATAAAGTAAATGCAAGTGCCATCGCACACATAACTTATCGAACTAAGCGGTGTGGTTCCATTCATAAACAAAACATGTATAAACAGAACCAGTGGCGCACCCAGGGGGGGGCAAGAAGCCCTGGCCTCCCCAAAAATGAAAATTATCAGAATGATTTTAAACATTGAAATTGAAAGCCAATAAACTATACCTTTGGGCTTAGACAAATAAAAACACGGCAAAAAAATGATTTGTAATAATTCTCCAGCACCCTTTTTAGAAAAATTTCTTATATTTTAATTTCTAACACAAAAATTTCGAAACACTGAAGTCAGGTTTTTTTAGAAACACAATCCCTAATGGAACTGTCAAAAAATTCTCGGTGTCCACCCGAATTCTGGAGTGGTGTAGGTCATGGCTGGGGAGGGCTGACAGAGCTCTAGCCTGTGGGCCCGGGCTGTGGGGGGCCCGGCGTGTCGGGTTAACCAGATAAGTGAGATAAATACACATCATAAATTAGCTTTAATTGTAAAAAAAGTCGCCTGCGGTGCTATTATACTTCATGACCATGAACATTTTCAATTACTTATAAAATTGTTGAATATATTTTTTGATTATTATGTGTCGATACTCGACCGCTCCATTATTAAAGTAGATGTATTAAAAATCGCCAATAATTCACTGTATAAGTACCCTTAATTTGAACTGAAACAAATTTTGAAGAACGTTAATGTAGTGTTTTACACTGCCTTTAATCTTAGCGGTAGGTAAAGGGCCCGCCAAATATCCTAGCCTAAGGGCCCGTTTCAGGATGTAGGGACCGTGGTGTTGGTACACCGAGTGCAATAGACAAAAGACCGATAAACGAGAAATTAAGCTGTGAAGAAGAAAAAGATCCTATGGGACTAATTTACATTCTCCTCCTTGCCCCCCCCCCCCAATATTAAATCTTGGGTGCGCCACTGAACAGAACATGAACAAACAAAACGGCGACAATACAGAACGGTGATAAAACAGAACAGCGACAAAACAGAACCGTGATAAATAGAACTATGACCTTTCAGGAAAAATATAACATTTATATTGAAATTCTCGTATCTCTATTATGTTATATAGATTTTTAATAACACAGGTTGTCAATACGCCGTAAAAAAATCAAATGATATAGTTTTTGCATTACTATTCGCTGGAAAGCCTCAATTAGACGGAACTCAACTCTGTATCGCCGGCAATCTTGCTATATCTCGTCTTAATTAATCTAATATATTCAAAATGGTTAGGTGACTTTTTTTTTCGACCATGTCCGTTCCTAATAGGATCAAATGGGCCTCCACAGAGGAGAGGTTTGTATTAACAGATTTTGTTTTTACGAGAAACCGATGTCAGCCACTTGCTCAACCTATTAGGTCCATACCCTGATTCACACACAAATTGAAAAACAATATGTGTACTTGCCAGACCCAGGATTCTAACCTGGGACCCACGGCATGATAGTCCAACGCTTTCCAAGCGCGGTTACCGTGGGCGTCTATTTGACTAGGTACAATGAAATAATGAGTTTAATAATTCTGTGGAGTTGTGCATGATTATCAAAATCAAGCAGATAAATTGAGGTTTTTACGCTGAATGGTCAACATGCAGTGATATTATTATATATTAAATAATTTTACTTATATATTTCGTTTATAAACGTAAGGTTTATATGCATTTAATTAATAAATAGATACGACAAAAATGAATGTTTCATATTTCCCTGACTTCTGTTTCGTCCAGTTACCAAGCAGTGTACTCGTAACAGGTCACGTGTTCATTACGTAAACTATTTAGATATGGGGATTTCATAAAGATAAAATCGTTTACATTCTTTTTGGCTGTTAAAGTTAGTATCTGTGCAACTTACGCTAGAAACACATAACAATCACGTCACGCGAGCACATATGAGCTCACAGTAAGCTCTCGCTACAGACAAAAAATATGCAATATTGTATTACATGATATTTAAAATTCTGTCAGAGATGTGCTCCCACCCCGTAGTATATTTTGAGCCGATTACGAATAATATAAATTAGCAAAATCTACCAAAATGTATTAGTATGATACTAAGGTCACCTCATGCATATCACGCCACACTATCAGCCCAATGCGTGATAGTTTGGCAGATGCTTGACACAATGTTCTTGTAGGTTGTCAGTTGTTATTATTGAATATTATGGTGGTTCTAACACGTGGGCTTACGTGACGTGATGGTAAGAATAATAATTATGTTTCTAGCATTATCGTGATGCTTTATGGAGTATGCGACAGCACTAAGTATATATTACAACGTAAACAAGTTTCTCACAAAAATCATTAAGGTAATAATTAAGTGTTGAAAGTTTCGCTTTGATATAAATTAAGAATTTTATTTGACAGAACAGAACTAACTAACAGAAAATATTTATTCTTCATAAATGAACAAACATTCCAATCAATGCAAAATTTATAAAATAGGTTTCAGTTGAAGTGCTTCAAGAACAATTCAGCATTCCTTCACTAAACAAATATATTATTATACTTAAACAGTTTACTAACACAAGAATCTTGTTCACTAGAAGGTAGTTTGTAAATACCTTTTCCTTAGAGACAAGAAATTTAATTCAAAACCAAAATTATTAACAATGAGAGGATTAATTCTAGGTATATAGTTTTAATTCGATAAATGGTTCCCTAATACAGTGTTTAAATACTTACCAGTAAATTAATTTTGTCTTAATATTCCATCTCCGTTATTATCGATAGCGCGATCCTAAGTAGATAATCTAGCAGCAGACTCTATAATCAATCGTCATCCACTATCAATCACTAATCATCGATAACCAATACACAGTCAAACATTGGACGCCAGGAACCTCGGATTTCGGACAGCTCTTTTTATCCAATTATGAATACATTTATTGCAGTATTTGTGATAGTGCTTCATTAATGTCTCATGTGAAAATATAACTGTTTCACTGGATTAACCAAGAACGGAAGACAGTCAACCACCTCAGATGCACATATTCAATATAGAGTTGGAATACTGCAACTAATATATTATTATATGAACTGAGTATTCTTCATAGAGTTGCCTTTCAAGCTTTCTGCGTCTTCCCAGGTTACACCAGCACTCCGTGGCCCTCTTTTGGAGACAGTATTTTTTGGTATCAAAATCCGGTTGGCTTGAAGAAAGGGCAAGCCATATAAAGGCTTTGCTGAGGCGTCCGTGATAGGTAGCTGAGCCAGATCCAACATAGCATCTTCACCTCTGAAATGTAATGAAAGACTCTATGGTCCACTCATTTGACATTTGACTTCATTTGATAGATCATGTATCACACTGACAATATTTCAATCATACCATCTGTTTTGTATTTATACAGTTTGGTATATTTGTATAAGTTTTATACCGTTAGCCAGTATTTGAATCACTACTCCACAAATTCAGTTTATAGAAGTTATTTAACTTTTTAAAGTTATTTTACAACATGTCTTCTCTGTCTGTATTTTTATTTTGAATAATTCCTCTCGTTTCTCCAAAACACATTAATTTCGTGCGCTCTCTTTCGTCCACCATTAATCTTGTGACAATAGTCCCCTTAGTGTCAGATAAAGCTGCCGAAAGTTTTCTGGTGTGTCCTGATAGAAGACTTCCAGACGTCGATTTTCGCCTAGCAGAAGCTCCTTTGATTCGTCTCAAATCATTTATATCAGTTTTTGACCTGAGGTGAGTATTGGCCACAGATTGTCTTCTGCCCGACACCAGAGGCTCGTGAAAATCAGAAGTTTGAGTATTTCCAGTTTCAAATCTATCAACATCGTAAACTTGTCTTCCGTTTGGGTGTAAATTTTCTTCATCCCACGCAGAAGAAGCTAAATTATCAAATCCGATATCATTGACAAGTCTTTCATCTTCTCCTGTGATCAAAGATTCTCCGCCTCCAATAATAAACTCATCTTCCATGACATTTTCAATTATTCTAGTGCATGCATTTCCTTTATCAGCATGAACTTCGCTAATTTGTGTAACTTCTTTGTGTTTTATCACTTTTCCATTTTCATGTATATCCGTTCTTAGATTTGGCGCCAAAGATTGTTCTTCATTTAATTCCGTAAAAATTCTTTTACTAACAGAATTTTCTTCACCATCTTTTATTTCTTTTGAATCTTTTCCAGAAGTGTTCACTGAAATCTTGCTAGATCCTTCTTCAAACGGTGACATTGTGAAAGTCAATTTTTCTGTCATTTTCTTTTTTCTTGTTTCTGCGCTGAGTTCGGTATCTGATAGATATTCTGAATCATCATCTTTATATATTGTGACAGCCACTACGGTGTTGTTATTTGGATTTAGGTATTTAAGCTTGATATTATTTTCGTTGCATTGTGATATAGGTCTTGTTGGTGACATCAGTGTGTTCTCTACGCCCCGCTCTTGCATTGAATCGTTCTTGTCCCCATAGCCGAATATTCGTTTTAGAGATGCTCGAAACTAGAAAAAATAACATAACAAATATGACTATTAATAATTCACTTCAGACATACTAATTATTATTGTAAGCGGACCTTAGATGTTAAAAATGAATCGGTAGGATGTATTACAAGACTTTGAATTGTGAATTTTGATCTGATTTGAGTCCACTAAATGGAGGGTAATATATGAAAAACACCCATCTCTAAAATTCACATACGTGGAAAAATACTATATTTTTAATTAAACAAAATAAAAGTAATTGATCGCGGAGCCTTGCATCGTAGGTTCAATACGGAATTCCAAAGCTACTCTAAATAACAAATTATTTATATATGTATCTATTTTCATTAACGAGAATTATCTATTAAAACTAATTCTTTATAAAGCTTCAAAATATATAATTTTTATAAACTTTAAAGACAAAAAATCAGGAGTTAGACTGAAAATAACTCTTATTTTTATTCATGTGAGCGTTTTCTTTTTTTGTACCATGTTCGATCCTAATAAGACCATATGGTCCTCCACACAGTGGAGATTTGTATAAACAGATTTGTTGTTTTTATGATAAATGGATGTTAGCCACTTACTCAACCTATTAGGTCCTTGCTCAGACCCCGAACACAAATTGAAAAACAATATGAGTGTATTCGCCAGACCCAGGATTCGAGCCTATGACCCACGACATTATAAGACGACGCGTTAGCCGCTCGGCCATCTGGCGATAACATAAAAGCATATTGTGAGAGCTATTATTATTTAAGCTACTGATCCGTATATATCTCATGTAAATTAATTCTACCAAGTACGTTAAGTGAGGTTCTAAAATTCCAATGTGAAGGCAATCAACTTCATAATTATTAATCATGCTAATTAAGTATATTCCTAACACGATAATCCGGTGTTAATAAATATTATTAACCACGTCTTTCCACTTGCGAACACTTATTAAATTATGTGGTATTTAATATTGAATACAGAATTTTAAATTACAAAATTTCCGAAAGCTGGTGGAAAAAACTACTATATATTCAGTTTGTTGCAATGATGGCCGAGCGGCTTACGATGTTGTAGGTGCCAGATTCTAATCGTAATATCGAATTAAATAAATCTAATAATAGTTTGAGTAAAGTGTCTAACACCCATTTCTCATAAAAACAAACATCTGTTAATACAAACCTCCACTATGTAGAGCCCCCATTATGATCTTCTTAGGATCTGAAATGGTTGAAAGAAAGAAAAAAGAATATGGTTGATTCCCAATTCTTTTTCAGGTATTAAAAAAAACGAATAGAACGCACCACGGAACAGAAAATAAGAAAGCAGAAGAGACATTGAAATAATTGGAATAATATTATTTTTGAGATACAATTTTCAACAAAGATTTCTTTATAATAAGTTTTTACTTGCACGTGGTTCCTATCTGTTCAGTCACAAGTCACATACCCTTAAGTAAGAAGTGAAATAAGTAATATTATGTAACTATAGAAAGAAAATGAAATTGAAAACACGCTATTGTATGTCTGGTGTAATATAAGTAATACTATTTTACGTAATATAGCATATTATATTCACAAAAACATGTTTCCCAATTAAAATCATCTTACGTAGGTAATAAGTAATTACTTACAACAGTTGTTACTAAAGAAACGTCTTTAGAGGATACGTTTAAAGTCTAAAACTCAACTATAATTAATTGTTGAAATATAATAAAAAAAATACCTATGCATAATGTTTAACAGATTTACATTACATTTTCAACTTAGGTTTTCATAATTAAATATTTTTTCTCCGGCAAAATTGTTAATTAACGTTAATTTAATATAATATTGAATAATCTAAAACAGGCCTGGGAAAACTACGGCTCACGAGCTTTAGGGCTTGCGCAGACAGAGCGCGGTCAGGCGGTCTGCGTTCCGCGTTCGGAGTTCGGCGCTCTTTGTACTGTATGGACTTCATACTGTATGGGTACACAGCCGGCGGTCAGACCGCGCCGGTCAATTGGAACGCTAGAGTTCTGGAGTTCTATGCCCGGAATTACAAAGAACGCCGTACCTCCCGTCCAGTCCCGTCATAGGAATTTGAGCAGTCACACAACATAGAGTGAAACCACACGGGGAGTGAGTACGCAACAGCGGTGCTTTCTCACTTCCACTCGCAGTCGGAATATAGCGGTCTCGCATTATGCAGCGCTTGTGTCAGTACAACGTTTGTAAACAAATGGAACGCTTATTGTTGACCGCCACCTGTCTATTGTCCCTGAACGTTAGCGGTCAACGGTCGGTTGAACGCAGAACTCCGACCGCTCTCTGTCTGCGCAAGCCCTTAATCGTATTTTTGGAAAAAAAGTTTACATATTTCGCGATGTGAACGGCCCTCGTGCGTCTAAGCTAATCTAACCGATTTTTTTTAAACGGTACATCTTCAAACACGCGCTTTAACATGATCTTACCCCCTACTTAATTTATCGTTTGTCAATTTATGGCTATGGCCGTATGTTGTAGCTTAACCACTGGGAAATGCCAATAGAAATGGCGTATTTCAAAAAAATACTACCTTATTTTTAGATCAATAATTATTATAAAACAATCATTATTCGTATAATGTTTTATCACGTTGTAATGGTCAAATACATAGCTTATAATCAGTATCTTTAGAATTATCTTTAAATGTGTTAATCGTGCCCATTTTTTGAATAATTAAATGCCTAATTCTTGACAAATTTGTGATCACAGAGATTATAAAATATTTTTATCGTAAATATTTCACTATATAATGTTAACATTAATTTTATTTATGGTTTTATAAATAGGTTTAAAAATTAATAAATCTAAAAAATCTTAACACCACTGCACATGGATGTACTGAAATATGACTATATTCTAAAATATTAAATCGAGAGGTTTAAAAGAACACTATTTTATGTAATAAAAATACTTTATGCAGTCATCAAATGTTTAAAATAAATATAAAAGGTAATAAGGCTTCAAAATTATATAAATAGATTATCTACAAGGCTTGAGTATTATCCAGGATTATGCTCTGAAAATACCATAAAAACTCTTTTGATCTACATGGCGCACGTGGGCCTTTATACACAAATTGCACCGTCGAGAAGAAATCTGCAAATTTTACAACAATCTTAATTCAGACAAATTCAAAAAACTTAGAGATTCTGCTCGAAAAATGTTGTTATTTTTGCATCAACGTATTGTGAGCAAACTTTCAATCATGAATATCAATAAAAATTCTGTACGATCAAGCATCATCGATGAACATTTATTTACAAGCAGTTTTAAGAATCTCAACTACAAAATTAACACCTAAAATTAAAAAAAAATTTAAAATGTAAGACAGTTTCATTCATCTCATTAAATTGTTGGCTATTAGAGAATCATTTATTTTACCACGTTTTTCTTAGCTCGTAATCTTGTTTGTCCGGTGGTTGTTTATCCAGTACAAATCTTGCAATCGATTTTTAACTAACTTCCCGATTACATTAAATTTTAAACTTTTAGAATATATCACAGAACACGATGCCAATGCATTCTTTTAATACTTTTAGCCATCTTTAAGTAGAATCGAATTCATTTTCAGTTCGGATGATATCCGTTATCCAATCCACTATTATTGGTTGCTAAGGGGGTGGTCCTAGTAACTAGATTATTAATATACGTGCGTTACTATGGAAATCAAAATGACATTTCGGTATTCTATATTTGTTTGTTAGTTGCAAAATAGCAAACAAAATGATTTGTTGACAATTGCCTTATTTGTCCTAAATTATTAATACATAAAATTGTCAAGTTTATATGATTCAACAGAAAATTTAAAAACGTGGTATATAAAAAGTTCTTTTCATCTTGTAATTATTTTATGTTCATTTTATATTCCTAGTGTGGCCCTTCCAAAAAGTTTTCCCACGCCCGATTTACATGGTTACCGTTAATATAAGTTAATAAAATTTTCTCTTATGTGTATTAAATATAAAATGAAAATGGGATGCACAGAAATTAATTTTACATGTGTAATCCTTTGAAGCCGAGCATTAAAAACCGTAGATGTTCCGTTGAATCAACAAAAACAGATTTTGAGGCTTTTCAAACTTCTACAAATTACCTATTTACGCAGTACGTTTACTTATGCTATTTTTTATGGATTCACTACACCATTTTAATATAGGGTCGAATGCATGAGATTCCCAAAAGCCTTATAGGCTATATACTGCACGTTTGTATGTATGAGTACAAACGTAATTCGTTGCTTAGTGACGTCACGAATGTGACATCATCATGTGTCATGGTGTCCGTATAATGGCAATCTTATAAAATTTCATTCCCCGATCAATAATTCAAAATTTTGAAATTGTCAATGTGTCTGAAAAAGTGTGCGAACGGTACCATATAAATTTAATAATTATAAATTATTGATCGGGGAATGAAATTTTATAATATTAATATTATGTTATGAACTTTAAATAATTTATCAGTTATTTTATCACATTTATTTTATAATTCTACTGTACGAAAGGATAAAGTATTGCCAGTAAATATTTCCATTTGGCGGCAATGCTGAATACATACATATTATTATGACTAACTTCACTTCGATTATGAGATGTCAAAACAGAATAAGAATAAATGACAGAAATTCAAATCGATTTAGATAATAATATGTAATGATCTCTGTATACTATTATCATTTATACCAAGCACCGTATGACATTAATGATGTATCCAGTGTATTTGAGAGTTGTGCTTTGTTTATTACAGTTATCTTACAATAATCAACTAGGTAGGTAGGTACCATAATATTTTGAAGAATGCAGAATGCTTCTAATTGCATATTTTAATGCCAGATACAGCAGTAGGTACCTATTTTTGCGGTCGTTTAGCGGATATATTTTATCGTAATCTAACGTAAATCTAGCTTATCTCTCCATGAGAAATATTGCGCTTTGTAAGCGAAATAGGTACGAGGCATTGTATCAATTACCTACTAAAATGACATTTGAAAGTGACAGATGAAGCAGCCATTTTGAATGGCGTGTGACGTCAGATTGCTTACGTCACAAATAGTGCTATACGCTATATGATGGAAAATCGGTTAAATAGCTTATAAAGAATTTGGGAATCTCATACATACGGCCCATAATGTTGTAGGTACTTAATAATGCATAGAATCTTATACCTGAGTATTCATTCCAACGTATATGATGGGGTCGTAGCAAATTGAACTCTTGGCCACCAGCGCCGGGATGACACCGACTCCTGGAGATACCTGCATGAAAGAAATTAAGCACTGTAATAATATAGAAATTTATTAATTTAGCAGTGTTCCTCAGTAATGTATTCTTAAAGAATTGACATTTTGGACACATAACATTAACATATTATAATGTGAGCAACGAATTAAACAAGTGGCTCCACTAACGGTGAAATTCAACAACATGTGACAGCTATCATAATTATTGACGGTAGTTACGCAGTAAACAGCCAGTTTATTATTTTCCTAAGCCAGGATTATTGTATTTAACCTAACCTAACTTAATATGTTTTTTCTTTGTTCTGTATAAATTACATAATACTATGTTCCTTTGATACAAAACATTTCACTGATTGCAGAATATGCCATCTCCTATTTATAGAAATAGTCGGACTATCCTAAAATATCATAAATATGCCATTCTTCTTTTTTCTTTCTTTCGACCATGTCCGATCCTAATAGGATCATAATATGGGCCTCCACATAGTGGAGGTTTGTATTGACAGATTTTGTTTTTACGAGAAATGGATATCAGCCACACGCTCAACCTATTAGGTCCACTCTGTGGAGGCCCATATGATCTAAATAAAATCGGACATGGTTTAAAAAAAATGTAAAAAAATATTTTTAGAATATACTAAATCATTTCCATACTAGAGCCGGAGTGCAAAGTTATGAAGTGGCAACTCTACTAGGGACACTGTTCATGATTGCATAAAAGATTAATAATGCATAATTATTGTCAAGCGTTTAGTTACGCGTGTAGCCACCTTAGACGTTAATAATCAGTGTAGTTTTTTGGCTATTTGTTTTTATTTTACCAAAGTATCTCTACACTAATAAATTCACTATTAAAATATTCGGATTCAATTATATAAAACATTAATTTTTAACATAGTTACTACAGCCTGGTTCCAGGAAAGCGTGGTAAATAATGACAAATTAATCTATCAATTTATATTCTAGAATATTGTACTTTTTCTAACAAAGGTTAGTTAAATAACTATAAATATTTGCCTAACATGTATATTATTTTCAAAATAAACATAGTCGAGCTTTTTAATGAGTGCATTTTCGTTATTTTTATTCACCCATTGAATGTGATACCAACAAACACTTTATTTACACAGCTGCTATCATATTCGCCATCTTCAACTGAATTCTAAGAATTTTCAGGGCAACAATAAAAGGTAAATCTTTTTTTATCAATTTATTATGTTTTATTTATTGAGTTCGGTACATAGAGACATACAAACACGCACTGACTGCCTAATAACATATTAATCAAAGGTTTACAGCCCGTGGTAGGCCCTGGTTTCCTTAAACAAAATCCTCCACTTTCTTGTACTTCGCGCCTTTGTCTATCTAACTGACGATACAGATATGAAGATCCTTTGCTACTCCACACAGATACCAAAGCCGAAAGATGTCACTTTTAAGAAAACCTAATTAACGTAAGTAGCACCGCTACCAAATAGTGGCATACATGAGAAACGCACGTGACTGTCAAAATACTGAAATATATCGCACATTATAATATCATATGATGTAAGGCTGCTCAAAAAAATACTCGCAAAGTTCTTATATAAAAAAAAAATTCCATTTAATAAAAGCTTTAGTATTAATAAAAATAAAACAAGAGATACATATTATGGCAAACTTATTATATATAAATTAGATAACTTTTTAGTTTTATAGTTTATGTTAATACAAATTGTAGTTGAAAATGTGATCGAGCTGAAAAGGTGTAAAAAAGTGATTCTTGAATCTCATCTCGAGAAGTAAATTTTCCGAAAATTCTATTTTTTTCGAGAAATGATCAATGATAATCTCGAGAATTCGATACATTTTTGATATGCAAAAATAGCTAAGAGAAGTTGAAATGGAAAAAGAAAAAGAAAACTGCTGACAGGAATCAGAATTAAATGTAATTTTGGAAAATAAAATCTAAAATAATCCCGCTACTTTAAACTGGAACAAAATTTTGTAAATTCGCCGGTGAAAAAACTTTTTGGCAAGTAAAGCTAAAATAACTCTCGACTGTTTTTCAATTCGGCTGGCAGAAAATTTAAAACAGATGAATTCTTATATTATAATATAATGTGCTACTTTTTGTTATGACTTCAGTAGTCGTGGGGTTGCTGCCAAAAGTTGGTAAGTCTCGAAGTCATGTTATGCAGTAATTGGAATTTGAAAGTTTGACATCCCTCTAAAATCAGGCAGAATGCTTATTTCTTTGTGCTTTACGTGCATGTTTTATATACCGGATGGCCTTGTTTTTTTCTAGCATACTTATTTACATAATATATTATAAAAAAAACATACAGTCTGTTGTTAACTTCAAATACCTCAATTATCGACTAACCAACTTTTGCCAGCACTAAATGATATTTTACACACTTCAAAATATCTTTTTCACTGATTACGTGTCATGATTTAAGAAAAGATGGTCACCAATAATAAAAGAATTTTATATAACACCCCTGTTGAATTATATTGACAGCAATCCCACGATTTTATATTCTATGTAATTTGAATTAAGTCTTTGTCAATGTCTTTTCACCAATAATTGACAGTTAACAATTAAAGTTATTAACGACTATCGTATATTATCATTCCTTACCATGTCATGTGGTGCAAACTGCTCTATCAGTGCCAGTATAGAGTAAGGAGTCCAGGCTATCATGAAGGTGACAATCATGATCAAGACCATCATGGTAACACGTGACTCCGCTCTTGTGACTCTTCCCATCCTTAAGGTGTTCTATAATAAGAAACCATCTTATAAAATAGATTCATGCACACTTTGTGGCATCTACCTAATTCATATTTTTTATAAATACGTATTTCATTCTTTCAAATACATATCTAATTATATCATTATTTAACATTTTTTAGAAGATCTTTTGGTATTAAAATAATCAATACATTCGTATAATATATCTAAAATATATAGAAAAATGTTCAAAGATAAACTTACATTAAAAAAAACTTTATACATATTATATTGCATTTTGACTGCTTAATTTACAAACCGGCTAACTGCATTTGGGCAAATTGTTCAGGATGGAGAAAAACCCTAATAAATAATAATAACTACAGAGCGGAATTTAACATTTTCAAAAATACACTCGGATTTTTTTTTACAAATAAGCTGCATAATGAATTAATACATCCATACCAATTATGATATTGTAAATTTGCCATATGCAGTTGGCTGTTTTATGTGGAGAACGATAACGCATTTATTTATAGGTATAGGAATTTGAAATCGACAGGTTGCATGACAACTCGTCTCGCGTAGGCTGAAAACCAACGTTTTGTGTAATAGCACTTGTCTTGATCCAGATTTTCCTCTGATTTGCGATGGGCAAAATATCGAGAGCGTCGACAGCTTCAAATACCTGGGGGTACACACCACGGGAGATGGCATTGCGTAGAGAGAGATCGCTATCTGACTGGGAATGGCTGGAGCAACGTTCAACTCAATGCGGCGTGTCTGGAATTCACGATTGTACTCGGTCAAAATCAAATGCCGTCTATTCGACGCTTGCTGATGCTGCTGATGGTGCTGCTTTAAGGTAGCGAATCATGGCACCTTACGAAAGCTCAGAGCAACCATATACTGAGCTTCGAAAACATATGTTTTCCACGAATACTGGATGTGTAGTATAATGCGAGGAAATAAGAGAACGCACCAAGCAGCCTCTCATCACGCTGAGTAAAGAGGCGACGTTGGACCTGGCTCGGTCACGTGCTGTGGATGCCAGAAGAGAACCTTAACCTGCCTTGCCTGTTCTTCAAGCCAACCAAATTCCGGCGTCCTGGAAGGCCGCTAAACACTATCTATAGAGTGCATACGGTGGAGCTACGGGATACTAGTTTGATCTGGAATGATGCCAGAAGATTGGAGACACCTTGTGGTGTAGGGGGCGGACATGGCCGCAGTAGTAAGTTATTAAGAATTATAAATTATATAGCGCATAGAAAACATGCTTTATAACAAAAGACCATCAAAATCCCATTTTTGGTCAAAAGTGCAGTTAGCTGGTTTGCAGATTAAGAAGTCGATTTGTTGAATAATCTCGTCTTAATTTTATTGTGATTTTAGTCTTTAGTATAATAAGATTTTTCGAAGGAATCAAAGAGATGTTTGTATATTTAGTATGTAGTTTTTATGTTATTCAATTTTTAAAAAGATCGATTCATGTATTGTTTGCATACCAACATTTAACAGATTTATTTTCCGGGTGATACCTATCATGTATCGGAATAATAAAAGCATCGTAATGTGCAACGAGCCTAACCGGTAATTTTTCTCGTGCTCCAGCAACAAACTTGGAAAAGTTAAAAAGTTTATTTGAGTATCGATTGCATATTTTCTGAGCACTTATGTTATGTTTAGTTAATTATTATTTATTTTGTTTCCTTATTCATAACATTGAAAACTAATTTGCAATAGATATACTACAAAGTTAAATATAAATTGACTATTAATTACCTTTTTCATCGTTCTGATGATGTTCAGGTAACTAAAGCTGATGATGCTCACAGGCAGGGCCCACCCCATGAAGAAGAGGAAAATGATGTACGTCAGAGCGTTTAACGTCTGCTCTTCCCAGTTTATGGAGCAGCTGGAAAAAACAGATCATCTAATTACTTAATTTAAAATAAACTCTTTCAATCGCATAAATTTTGAAAAAGAAATGAAATTTCATTTAAATTTTCAAACCGGAACGCTTTAAAATTTTCCAAAAATATCAATGTGTATTCAATTGTTATTGTTGTGTTTGTATATAAGAAGATATCACAAACAAAACCATTAGAAAAAAATATTTAGAACGGAACTCAAACCTGCACCATCGGATTTCGGCTAATATGCTTTATAAAAATCACGAAAAATATCGCTAATATTAACGGAATTTTAGATATCACTTTTGATGTATAGTTATTAGTTAATTTCGATAATTTTTTTATAATAATTGTTGCTTAATTATGTAGTAAGTATATACCATGTAAAAAGCCTGTACAAGAATGTACAAAAAATATCGGAATTTTTGTTATATGATAGAAACGAATTGCATATTATATAGTATCCCAAATAAACTTACTACCCAATCTCATTACCATATTTTTTATCACTGCAAAGTAAAATATGTTTTATATATAAAAGTTTTATTTCCTCAAGTATTAATTAATTAAGTAAAACAAATGGTTGTAATGTCATCTAAAATCTTCCAATAAATCTTGTCAACGCTTTAAAAAGGGCTATCACATTATATTATAATACGCACGTTTAATTTAATTAATGACTATTTTTTGGTCCTCAATTTGACTGACAGCCAGGCTATTTTCATTTGTCTTGTTCATCTGTCATCAACTTCAAAATAGTGTTCGTTTTTTAATTTAAACTGCGCAAAAAACCTCTGCTGACTTCAGACTGTATTTTGGAAAATGGCTCAGTATCACCATATGAAAAAGAATAATACCGTTTAGAAAAAGGTTTGGGGATGTCAAAGAAAATAGTTGAGGTATACATATAAACTATATTCACTTTAGGGGTGAAAAAATCACAATACATATAAAAATACAAAGGTTGCGTTACAAGGGCCGATTCACTAGTACTCGAACGCAACGTTCCCTCTATTTTACAACGTTTTTATTAGGTCGTATTCTTATTTGTCCGAAGGTGGTAAGTCCCGTACAAATCTTGCAATCGATTTTTAACTAATTTCTCGACTACATTTGAAACTATTAGAATATATCAGAACACGATGCCAATGCATTTTTTAAATACTTTTAGCCATATTTAAGTAGAATTAAATTAATTTTCTGTTAATTCTGTGTTGTATGAAAAGTTATTTCGGAAGTAATCCGTAAAAAGTAAAACTATTATTGGTTGCTAGGGTACTGGGGTCCTAGCAACTAAATTATTAATATATACGTGCGTTACTATGGAAATCAATATGAGTGTCAAAATGACATTTCAGTATTATTTCTATCAAATACATTTTTTTTGATCGTTTAAGCTAGTCAAGTCAAGTTTATATGATTCAACATAAAATTTAAAAATGTTGTATATAAAAAGTTATTTTTATCTTGTAACTATTTTCTATTGCTTATATTTTTTATGTATTTATTAATTTCAATGATTTTATATAGTAATAAAACGATATTTTTTAAGTAAATTCATCCCATATCGATATTTGACGTACGAAATTAGAATTTTTGCACAGATATATCGGTACTTTTATCAACAATTACATTCGCCTTCTGAGAAATGAGTCGAAGAATTGTGCATGTAATGGTTTTGTGCAAAACTAGAATCTGGCAAAGGAAATTTTCTTTTAAAATATTGTTGTGTGAGGACTGTGCGGAGGATGAAAACATGTGTGCGGACACACTTTGGTAGGTGCGCACCTTACAGGAAACATTGCTAGTGCGTGAAAGAGTAGGTCTGGGTACTGTCAATGGGCACTCAAATTCAAAAAATATTAAACATCGATTGTCATTCCATAAATGAATTCTAGAATTTTTTTTTAATTTACAACAAAGCTTACATGATTCCATATAGCTATATTACCCTCTAATGTTTCCATATAACATTTTTATTCATTATAACGTCGAATTGGAAATGTACAATTTGAAATGTTTAACTGATTAGATTTTTATATATTATTACGATATTAGTACACACAAAAGATCGAAAACGTAAGCATAAACATCAGCGAATCAGCGAAATAGTTGTATTCTGCGAAAGTATGTACCAATTAGTAATGCACATGACCGTTTGCTTGTAGAAACCTTCATTTAGCAGTAGGTTGATTCAGGCTGAGAAAGATGTAGATACATTAAATTTATAAATTAATAGTAATAAATTCCAATAAATCTACTCACGTCACACTGGATCAGTCTCGTTCATAGATTGTCAACAAAAGCGGGAAAGACTATCTAAACTTAATTTAAGGGTAAAAGAAAACTTAGGCGGATGCGCCTCGCAGACTGAGCTATAGGGGTGTTTAAATATGCTTGGTCAACAGCATTGGAAAGCAACGGTGTTAAATCGTTCAAAAAATATAGATCCAAAAATATTTTATTCGCGATTCTAGAATCTGGGTCCAAACATCAGTGACGAAATGTGTATTTTTTTTTTTTTTGAAGCTATACTTCTTTAGGCGCGTTTGGAAAATCAGATCGGAGTGTATTTTTGGCGCGTGACATGTAACACATAATTTATTTTTTCACACGGAAAAAATCGCACTCGGTTGGATTCGAACCACGATTGTTCGGTTATCAGCCGAACGCACTGCCTTTACGCCACAGTATGATAATGCAATCGTGACGATTATACAGTATAATATTATAGTTTAATCCGTTGCTTAGGCAGCGAATTTATTACTATATGCACGAAGAATTATTCCGTTGCCTAGGAAACTAATTTATTATTGTCGGCAATTTGCAATTCCTTACGTAAACAAACTATTAAATGTAATAGTGGCAGTTGTTACTTTAAAATAAAAATAACGATAAATAATTATATGATTTAGTAATATAAGTTAAAGTGTATAGAAATAAACCAAAGGCGTTCCAATAAGCGGTCCTTTTTCTTGAGTGTGTAATTTAACAAGATAATTAAGAGCTAGTCGAAGAATCTAGTTTATCACAAGTTTTGTTTTTGTTTTGTTACGCCAAAGAAGTACAACTTCTAACGCGCGTACATAAGTACACATACCGATTTTTTTTATATACGGAAGTATCGTTTAGTTTGGTTTTTAGTATTAACTACCGATGTATTCTATGCGGTGTAGTTAAAAGTTTAAGACGATGAAATAAAAAAACATCGCTAATAGTTTTCCGAGCGAAGATTTTCTTTTACGCAGTTTGATCTTGAAATAATACAATACAATAGGCCATTAAACATTATATTATTTTAACGACTATTGTATAATGTGGCCATAATGCAAAACTGTCCGGTACAATAAATAATATAAATGATTACAAAAAGCGGCAAGTCCACAATTCAATATTTTCGGGAAACAACGTTTTTATGTTTCAAGCTTCAATTATTTGTTTTAACGTGAGATTATTTTTTCCGTTGTATTCTATGTCGAAATTAGAACCAAATGGCAATTTGTTTCAGCCGATAAACTCTTAAATGTAATAAATATAGTCAAAATAAATTTGGAAATAGCGCTACTTGTACCTCATTTTTTAATTTATTCCGCATAAGGCACATATTTCACACACATAGGCACATAAATATTTTTTTTCGTAGGGTTATATCGCATTTTGGAATATATAAATCAATACATATTGTGTAAAATTATACAAAGAATACGTGCGTATTTTTTTCTCGATTTTTAGATTTAGAATTATACGTATCAAATATCTAATTAACTATTTCTTTTTATTCATCGAATAATTCACAAAATTTAAGAAAGTAATATTCTAATTATTGAACATGCATAATTTTGAAAACACTTCTGAGAGATATATTATAACCAATAGATTTTTTTTTTAAATAAGACACCCGCAAGAATTGAACCTGCATCTCTCGGGTATCGCGCCCACGCACATTTACCACTATGCTAAAGGAGCCATACTTAATTGCGACAAATTTTAATTAATGGCTTTTAATACAAATTGAGCTATTATTGGCGATTGGCTTTTCTATTTTAAATCGCTAATATACTAAATAACTAACCGACGTCACGGATCACTCCAAGATTTTTTTGTTGTAACTTACTTGAACTTACTATTTTTTATTCAACGAATAATTCACAAGATTCTCGCATTTTTCCAATATTTTTTCTCATGCGTTACAGGGCACCTTACGAAGGCTCAGAGCAACCGTATACTGAGCTTCGAAAACAGATACTGGGTGTGCGGTGGTATGACTTTAGGAGCAACGAGGAGATAAGACAAAGCACAAAGCAGCCTCTCATCACGCTGAAAGTGAAGAGGTGACGTTGGACCTGGCTCGGCCACGTGCTACGGATACCAGAAGAGAACCTCAAACTGGCTTGCCTGTTCTTCAAGCCGACCGGATTCCGGCGTCCTGGAAGGCCGCTAAATACAATCTACAGAGTGTATACGGCGGAGCTACGGGATGCTGGTTTGACCTGGAACGAAGCAAGAAGACTGGCGAGCGACAGGGATTCTTGGAAGCGCCGCGTGGTTTCCATATGCCCCAATTAAGGGACGGATATGGCCAAAGAAGAAGAAGAGAAGTTACAGAACAATTCAAGACAAATATAATAATATATATTAGATAATTTTCCGCTGCATGATTAAATTTGGCAATTCAATATTTACAGTAGATATATTATGTAGTATATAATATTAGTAAGTTCTTCATAGTATAACCTTTGTACTATTATGAGCTTAGTTACAAATTCTAGCGACGGATTATTTATGTTATTGTATATGGAGACGAACCAAACGGTACAAAAGTAGCAAGTATCACATAGAAATGATTATTCATCGAAATCCCTATTATATTATACCAAAGCATTCATTAAATAATATTGAATGTATGGTTACACTATTTCTAAGTATATACTAATTATTAATACCTACTGTAATAACACTAATAACAATAACACTAAGCTTTATGCTTAGCTGTATTTCCATTTAGCTGTTTGCGGTTGGAATCGTTTCCATACCGCATCGGGCTATCAATTAAGTGCTTAGAATAGACTCCGAATTGCGTGACATGTCACTTTTACAAAGGAATTTCTAACAAGTCATACAAACGCGTGTACACTGCCAAGATTGGATGTCATACTTCAAAGTCAAGACCTTTTCGATGAAAGACTTTAAGCCGTGATTTATGTGACCACTTCTATGGACATTGTATCAAAACATTGTGTTTAAATGACATATAAACTGTCGTAAAGTGGATCTGTAATACTTTTATGGCCATAAAAATACTGTTAAAATTTGAAATGTGTTCGCTCCGTTATATTCAATAACTGAACATCAGGATTCGGGTAGTGCACGTGAAAGAGATCAGAGGTCGGGTTTATGTCTAATAAATTCTTAAAAATCCCATACCATCCCTTGTAAATTTTTATAAAATATTATTAGATATGTCATGAATCAATAAGAAAATTTATGACTGACCGAATTCCCGAATTTTATGTTATATTGTAAAACAGCGCTGTCCAACTTCTTTTAGGGTGCGTGCCATTTTTTACAACGTTTTTCTTAGCTCGTATTCTTATTTGTCCGGTGGTTGTTTGTCCGGTACAAATCTTGCAATAGATTTTTAACTAACTTTCCGGCTAGCTAAAGATTTGAAACTTTTAGAATATATCAGAACACGATGCCAATGCATTTTTTTAATACTTTTAGCCAATTTTAAGTAGAATTGATTTCATTTTCAGGTAATTCTGTTTTGTATGAAAAGTTATTTCGGAAGTAATCCGTAAAAAGTAAAACTATTATTGGTTGCTAAGTGGATCCTAGCAACTAAATTATCAATATATACGTGCGTTGCTATGGAAATCAATATGACATTTCAGTATTATAGTAGGAACTTAGTCTTTTAGTAGGAACGCTCTGACCACTTTCGATCGATCGGGCCGACAAATGATGACGTTTGGCAAAATTTTTCCCGACGAATAAAACTAATTAGTCATATTTATTTATTTGAAACGCAATATTTTAATTCTCATGAACAAATTAATATTTTTTTCAAGCTGGAAAAATTAAGCAGTATATTTCTTTGTTTTGAAAAAGTATTTTTAGTATTTAGTATTAAGTATTATATGTTTTCATATTTTAATGTATGATGAGTAATTCTCTCCCCAATGTTTGATGAAAAATTTGCTGTACCTACAGCTCGTGGGCCGCAAAAAAAAATGGCAGTCCACCAGTTGGACAGCGCTGTTGTAAAATATTATAGCAAGGGAAGATTGATATATATAAATAAAGGATACCTTTTAGTAAACCATTTCTTTTATTCAACGAAAAATTCACAAGGCTTTAGAATGTAACATTCCATGTATTCAGCCAATGACATTATTAATTATAATAATTATGTAATTATAATATTTAATATTAATTATGTTCGATACCTTTTATATTAAGTACTGACTAGTTTGTATTGTGTAATTTAAAAAATTAGCCATATTCCCACAATGTTGTGGATGGTGTAATATAAATTGTAATTATTCACACCATAAAATCGATAGTTTATGATGTTTTTGTGTAAAATCTGTTGATTAGGGGACTCTCCCTTAATCATTGCCCGTGTGAAAATATCGCAAGTACGATAAAATCTCTATCCAGTATCCAAACCATATATAGCGCATGTTGGCAATATAGCGGAGACTTTCGTATCAGACGTCATACTGTTAAGGAGGGGACATGCTCAGCGTAGGTCGAAATGGAGCTTTTATTGTATTTTCAAAGCATGATCCTGGACATTCCTTAAACGTTGTAGATAATCTATTTATATAATTTTGACGCCATATTATCCTTTATATTTATTTTAAACATTTGATGACTGCATAAAGTATTTTTGTTACATAAAATAGTATTCTTTTGAACATCTCGCTCTAATGTTTTAGAATATAGTCATATTTCAGTACATACATGTGCAGTGGTGTGAAGATTTTTTAAATTTATTAATATTCAAACGAATTTATAAAACCATTAGTATAATTTATGTCGACATTATTATAGTGAAATAGTACGATAAAAAATTATATTGATAATCTCTTTGATCCCAAATTTGACAAGAATTAGGCATTTTATTATTCAAAAAATGGGCAAGATTAACAGATTTGAAGATAATTCTAAAGATAATAATTATAAGCTATGTCTTTGACCATTCAAGTGTGATAAACATCCTACGAATAATGATTGCTTTATAATAATTATTGACCTAAGAATAATGTAGTGTTTTTTTGAAATACGCCATTTCTTTTGGCATTTTCCAGTGGTTAAGCTACTACTGAAACTACTAAAACTGAAGTAGGGAGTAACATCATATTAACGCGCGTGTTTGCACATGTACCGTTTAAAAAAAAGATACTACTATCTCGCCGAACTAAAAGCACTCTTTACAAGACACTTGTAAAGCCAGTGCTCACCTACGCATCGGAAACCTGGACATTAACTCTGCGAAATGAACGAGCCCTGAACATTTTTGAAAAAAAAAATCTCCACGGTATATATGGACTGATCAGGGATGGCACCAATTGGATGAGAAGATATAATGCTGAGCTCTACGGGCTGTACAAAGATTGCAGCGCAGTTCAATCAATTAAGATTAGGAGACTGCGATGGTTAGGTCATGTGCACCGTATGAATGACAATGAACCGGCAAATAGAGTGATGTCCAGCAATCCAAGAGGGCGTAGAAGAAAAGGCAGGCCAAAGATTCGCTGGTTGGATGGAGCTGCCAGTGACTGCCGTATTCTGGGGGTACCGAATTGGAAAGCGGCCACACTGGATAGGGACAGGTGAAGGGAGCTGTTGGAGGAGGCCAAAACCCACCGTGAGTTTTCGCGCCCCTGATGATGATGATGATTTTAATAAGATAAAATCGTTAATTACTAATTATAGACTAATGATTATAATAATTATTATTATAAACCGTGCTATAACAAAATGTTTAATTAATTCGTATCATTATACTACCTTATGTTAGCTGCTTCATTAACGTATTTTCCCCATCCGAAGAGTGGCGGCGTGGTGACCAGGAAGGAGTATCCCCAGATGAGTAAAATTGAGCAGGAGGCCCCTCGCATGGTGAGGTGGTGGGAGACCAGGGGCCTCGATACCATCATGTACCTCTCAAACGAAAGCACTGTCAGAGTGGTAATTGAAGTGATACCTGTAAGAAACAAAGATATTGCATATCAAATTCATCTTCTCATAAAACATTTTATAAAATATAGTTTTCCAAACTTTTTTGGATCTCCTTTCGAAAATATTACACGACGTGTTTCTAGCGTAATGAATATTCAATAAAATAATATATTCAAATATAGCTCATTATCATCATGAGAGAGGTAGTACGAAAAAATATTGATATATTATGAATAAAAGTCGCCAAGTATTCTGCTGTCTTTCAATTAATTATTCTATATGTTGATTATTTAAGATTATTTTTATGAGGTGATTTCGTTGTAATTAATTATCAAAATGTCCAATAAATTGTTATAAATACTACAAAAAAATAATTTTTTTTATGTGAACTATTCGCCTGCTAAGCAACCGATTTGGGTGGAGATATAATATTAGCACTTCGTACCGAGGGGTCTCGCGCACAATATGTCCAATCTGGCCTCGCACTTTCTAACACCAGCCATGTCTGTCGATAGTATTCTAGTAGATATCAGTGACGAAAGGTGCAAGTAGGCTGTTAAGATCCGACAAAAATAGTGCACACTAATATTTGTCAGTCATACTTATTTGTTTTCTTTGAATTAAGAATACATACCACAAATTTAACAGTGCTGGTTAATGTTATAATTATTAAATTCATTAAACCCTGCTTAAACCAAACCATAACAGATAAAAAATATTCTTCTATCTATAAAATATCTAAAATTGTAGGTATAATATTTAAAGGCATAATTTTAGATATTTTATAGGTAGATGAATATTTTTTGACTATTAGGTATCTATTGTGGCTTGGTTCCATACGGTTTAACTGAATTTTAAAAACTAACCAATAATATCTGCAATTTCTAGTAGGCATTAGTTCAATTAAAACAAATACGTATGACTAACAATATTTTTTTAATGTACACTATTTATGTCAGATCTCAACAGCCTACATCCACCCTTCGCTACTGGAATTGTATAGAATAAGGTTTTATGATACATAAAAATCCTTTATTCTTGATCATGATTGATACTACAACAGTGTAATATGTATCACAACCAGTGTTGCCAACTGTCGTTGATAAAAACATGGCAGACGAGGTACGAAAACACGCTATTTGGTAGGAAAAAACCCTAGATTTCGTTATAAATAAATTTACTTATTCTACCAAGAATGAAGTCAATACCTTCCTTTCTCTTCTAGCAACGAAAAAAAGTACAAAAATCTAAAAAATGTCCATACAAACATAAAAACACATATTTAAAGATAAATATATTTTTTAATTGACAACAAATGCCTATATTGTGTCAACGGTAACCAGTGACGTCCCTAGACAAAATGCCGCCCCATAGGCAGTGCCAAAATGCCGCCCCATTTTGTATACAGTATTTTTTATCATCCTTTCATGACTCCGATATCTAATAAACTCTTGTATGGATACATTACTAACAAAATATACAGGTACCACTAATACATACAAAATTAAATTTAGATATAAAAAGCGAATAAATATACCCAAGTCATAAGATTCTAAGGTTCTATGTGGTTGATATTTTACTCACATTTGGTTGTATCGTTAAATTTAGCAATACACAGATTTATTATTTCCACACCATTTTTACTATGCTATTATTGTAGGCTTGTTAATAAAATAATTTCAGCTCTATCTATATATTATACCAAATCATTCTCCTCGATTTGCCGCCCTTCGAGTAACTGCCACCCCCAAGCGACGCTCAATCTGCCTTCCCCCACGGAACGTCACTGATGGTAACTAAAAAGTTTCATTTCATGCTAAACTAAATATCAGCTAGCATATTTTCAGCACTTTTAAAGCTGTTGGAGGCATCAAAGATGCTATTAAAAAGGCCACAAGCCAGATGTGTTTTTTTGCAAGTAAACCTATCAAAAAATGCTAGATCTGGCAATAAAATTGGCAACGCTGAATACAATGTCCTTATAAATAATCGAGTTCATTCAACTTTTAAATGACCTTTATCATGTACTTGCTTTGCCCTTTGTAACAGATTTTATAATTAATATTATTTTATGACGTTATAGAATATAATACAGCAGTTAATAATTAGATATTTCTACAATGGCAAGACATTTATCAACCACAATGTATTTTAATTTATGTAAACGCCATTTAAAAAGTTACAAATGGACTGTGATTATTATTTTATTACTATAACATAACTTTTGTATTAAGTACTTCGCTAATTTTACTTTGAAAATTATCTCATAATTATTCTCCATTTTATATAACTTCTTCGCTAAAAGTTGTTCTTATTTCAAAAACAATGTACCGTGGATTACAGTGTGGGGCCATTTTACTAAATTTACATAAATTCTAGAGACAATAATTTTCCAAAAATGTTAACAGTTTATGTATATTTTATAAAAAACAAATGGGTTACATTTTTTTTGGTACAGTTCGGTTATGAGGAATACAGCGGAAAACACATTTTGAAAATACCCGATATACTGGAGTATTTGTTAGTTTGGGTTAGTTTAGGTTAGGTTAGGTTATGTTAGGTAAGGTTAGGTTTAGTTAGGTTAACCTAACAAATAATCCAGTATATCGGCTATTTTCAAAATGTGTTTGCCGCTGTATTCCTCATAACCGAACTGTACCCATTTTTTTATTCTTTAGCCCATCTAGCTCGAACAGTTAACTTAATTTTTCCACAAGACGAAGCAATAATCTCTGGGATTTTATAAACCGGAACTGCCCTTTGTCTATTTTTTCAAGGCCTGATTAAGGGTGATTTGAATGAGCCCTTCTGTTGTTTGAAGTAACACAGATATTTTTTAAACATCAGTTGTTGAGAACACAATATAAAGTGCATCCCTCGCTCCAAAGAAAAGACATTCGGAAAGATACATTGCATCACAACAAAATTTGTGTCCAAATGGATACACTTAAAATTTAATATTATTATGGAACCTGTAAGATCACTAATAAAATAAATAATACGAGTATCATAAAAAAAATGGTTTACAACTACACATGGCCCCCACATCCCGAAGAGGGCCTAAAGGCGAGGATTTTTGGCGGCCCCCCTATCCAACACTAAAGTTATGGGCAGTATATTGTTGTATAGTAGTGTTCCATAAATTCTCAAATGATATTTCGTGGAATCCCTGGGTCCGCGAGGTAAAATTAGGTAATGGTATTATCACCGGCCTTCTGCGCGCTCTTAAGCGGAGATAGCAGGCCGTGATAACGTCAAGGCCAAAGCGGGGGTGGGAGACAGAAACGCACGGTGTATGGTGTTGAGGCTGGTATATTTTAAGTCGTTGATACAGGGTATTATCGTTGGCGGTCGGTTGGTAATTGGTGCTTTGGCGGGCTGCAAACGTGGTGTCGCGGCTGGGCTGCTGATGCTTGGCATCCGAGGCGAGAGTCAGTGCTTGCGGCGTGGCGATGCCGTCTTTTTGGCGGGAAATGCTGGCTGGGCTGTCCGGAATGCTTTTAGCTTAGGATGCTTGTTGCTCCGCGTCCGAGGCGATGCTTAATGCTGTTCGGCGTCCAATGCGATAGAAGATCGGGGCTTGCGGCTTGGCTGGAGAATCTGGAGATGCTTGATGCTTCTCGTTCGGCGTCCGATGTAAGAGAGAGCTTTTCGCGCCCATCCAGATCCAACTGACAGATTCGCGGCGTCCTGTTTGTCGTGTCGGTCGCGAACTTCCCTGTTTTACCGACGGCGCTGTTTCGAGTGGCCGTTTTTGGTAGACCGCGTCTGTGTTTTGGCGGGAGCGTAGACGAATTCGAATTTCTAGGAGACGGGCTCCGCTCGGCCGAGGGTTACGATAACCGCGAAGAGTGGAAGTAGGCTGTGGTATTTTGGGAAATATGATGGTTTGGTCCACCCTTTGAGGTGGTCTCCTGTGAGAGACCTTCATCCGGTATCAGTATGCCGTATAATATGTATTTTTCGCGATTTTTTTATTGTTTATAAATCCACTTGAATTATTGATTTGTCGGCACTCTAGGCATCATATTATGAACCACTAATCACGACCCCCTTATATGGTAAGCAGGTCATATGCGACCCTTCGATATATTGTATAAATAGCAAGTTTTATTAATCAGGAAAGACACTAGATACAAATCATTATAAAATAACACTCTACATAATTATTGTGAATTATGAATTAGGAATATTAATCATCATAATATCACATCAAATTGCATTGTATAGACATACCTATATATTATAAAATGTTAATATCCTTCAATCGAATGGGGAAGGACCGAGAAGTTCTACGTAGTATCAAAACCAGGAAACTACAGTACCTCGGCCACATTATGAGAGGACACAAATACAGCATCCCCCAACTCGTCATTCAAGGAAAGATTATATAGAATTTCCTCTCTCTATAATAATATGATGGTATAAATTTTACAACGGTCGGTCTATAACCTATACCTACTATTAAAATAATACGTCATCGTAACGGATATATATATAATACGTAGTTTATTGTGTCAGGATTTTTTTTTTAATAAATAAGGGCATATGACGTGTCAAATTTATTATTTGGAGAAAAACGCGTTCACAAAAAATACCCATACAAGTTTTTAGATAAAATGAGATTATTAGTTTCAAGAGATGTCAGATGAAGACTTTGTATAGACGCGTCCTCAAAATTCCTTGGACTGACCGGGTAACAAAATAATGTTGAAGTTCTCAATCAAATGGGGAAGGACCGAGAAGTTCTACGTAGTATCAAAACCAGGAAACTACAGTACCTCGGCCACATTATGAGAGGACAAAAATACAGCATCCCCCGACTCGTTACTCAAGGAAAGATCAATGGGAAGCGTAGCAGAAGACGGCGCCGCATTTCGTGGCTTAAGAACCTCCGTGATTGGTACGAGTGCAGCTCTACTGACGACAAAGATAAGATCACCTTGATGGTGGTCGATCTCCGCTAGGGGATGGCACAATAAGAAGAAGAATATCTTTTATTAAATAAAACAGCCCCGCAGGCGACTTTTTTTTACTAACAGAACGAATTTGTGATGTGTGTTTATTTCACTTAACTGGTCGACTCACAATGCCGGGCCGCCTAAGCCTGTGCCCCAAGGCTGTCATTTCAACTGTCATTATCAACTGTCAGCCATGCAACTACAAGATCTTATTGAGAAGTCAACCAGAAGAGAACCTCAACCTGGCCTGCCTGTTCGCCGTAAGCCTGTAACAGTAGCGCTGTAAGTCGATCAGATTCCGGCGTCCTGGAAGGCTGCTAAATACTATCTATATAGTGTATATGGCGGAGCTACGAGATGCTGGTATGACCGGGAACGAAGCAAGAAGACTGGCGAGCGACAGGGATTCTTGGAGGCACTGCGTGATGTCCATATGCTCTAACTAAGGGGTAAATATGGTCGAAGAAAATTGATTTTGATTAACAAAATGATGAGGGCTGCTAATTTTGTAAAATATGTTGTATTCAATTATTATTTTTGCTCATTTTTTTTGTTCCAATTAATAACTTTCCTATACTTACTTATTATTATAATTTGATAGTATTGTGAATAATTACAAGATAAAAAGAACTTTTTATATACAACGTTTTTAAATTTTCTGTTAAATTATTATGATCAATATGCTCAAACTTATAAGTACCTACTTGATATGAAGTAAATAAAAAACAAACAAACAAACAATTAATATAGAATACTGAAATGACATTTTGACATTTCATTTTGATTTCCATAGAAACGCACGTATATATTAATAATTTAGTTGCTAGGACCACCCCCTTAGCAACCAATAAAAGTCTTTTACTTTTTACAGATTTTTCTGAAATAACTTTCCATACAAAACATAATTAACTGAAAATGAAATTAATTCTGCTTAAAGATGGCTAAATGTATTAAAATAATGCTTTGGCATCGTGTTCTGATATATTCTAAAAGTTTCAAATTTCTGGCTAGTAAGTCGGGAAGTTAGTTAAAAATCGATTGCAAGATTTGTACTGGACAAACAACCACCGGACAAAAAGAATACGAGCTAATAAAAACGTTGTAAAATATCACACCTACAATTATTATGATATTATTACGTATAAAAGATTTAAAAATATATTCTATTGTTGCCGTCACATTTGAAATTTAATGTTCCTACATAGGAATTGAAAAACTATTATTCCATTTTTAATACCAGCAACTAAAATGTCTTCCGTGATATTTTGTAAAAATATCAAATATTTTCTGAATGCAATGGAGAAAATCCGTAGGTACATAGGAAAACTGCTGCCATTATAATATTAATATTCAAGACGTGCCGTGTCACGTGACATTCGAGTGCACGGCAAGCATTTTAAACCGCGACCACTTGACATGTTTCTCACGAGATGGCGATACTCGTGCAGTTTGTATAACGACATCTGGTTCATAGCGGTGAAACCTAATACACGAATGATAAATGGAATAAGCCAGGGTCAAAGCTTGATTATTTGATCGGGTGTAGAAGGCGCTGTCAAATGCCTGTACCTATCTATGTAAATAAATTTCATTGAAAAAACTATCTTGTTGAAACAATATTATAATATCTTTTTTATTTCGTCGCCATTTGACGGAAAACTGATCGCGTCGAAAAAAATCGCACCGTAAGCGTGAAACCATTAGTAACTGCATATCGTCGTTGAAACTAGAAAATTGTGTAACTCCAAAAACACTACTTTACAGGAGAGACAAAAAACATTATGGTTTCCTATACAAATGTATGGTTTTGGAGTGAAATCATCCATGATTTAACAATGATACAATTTTTCTGGAATTACAAAATTTGCAAGACGGATAGATATTATCAACGGCCACTAGATGGCATTCAAAGTCAATTTTCGATTAAAACGGAGTTACACAATTTTCTAGTTTCAACGACGATATTTGTATTTGGTTTGGACATATTAGGGCTTAGAGATTACATTTAGGAAAAATAATTACAAGATAAAAAAAACTTTTTATATAACAAGTTTTTAAATTTTTTGTTGAATAATAATATAAACTTGACAATTCTATGTATTAATAAATACTTTTTTTTGTACTTGATAGAAATACTGAATAAATATTATAGATGACATTTCATATTGATTTCCATAGTAACGCACGTATATATTAATAATTTAGTTGCTTGGACCCCCTTGGCAACTAATAATAGTGAGTAGCAGCGCTCAAAATGGAAAGTTTACGAACCGGAGCGCTCGACAAATTTTCTGAAGATATTTACATAGTCATCAAATCGTATGTGTATTTTGTAAAAATAAGTGTGTTAGATTTTCTATTCTATGGCCTATTTAGCTCAGACGGTCAACATTTTTTTTCCACGAGACGGAGTGATAATTTTACAAATTTCTCGAGCCGGAACGGCGCTCCGGTGCGTTCCGTTCCATTTGGAAGCCTGGAGCTGGAAGCTTTGGAAGTTGGAGCCCTGGTGAGTAGTAAATATTACTTTTAACGAAATTTTTCCGAAACATACAAAACAGAATTAACTGAAAATGAATTCAATTCTCCTTAGAGATGGCCAAAAGTATTAAAAAAATGCATTGTCGTCGTGTTCTGATATATTCTAAAAGTTTCAAATGTCTAGCTAGTCGGGAAGTTAGTTAAAAATCTTCAATCGTCCAATACAAATCTTGGACAAACAGGAAAAAATTTGTACTGGAGAAAAAATCTGTACCGGACAAACAAGAATACGAGCTAATAAAAACGTGGTAAAATAAAGATGAAAAATACGACATTATGCCATATTCTTCCATCAATTTCAATATTTTTGCTTGTAGGTGACTTCACATTTTAACCTATAAAACGAAAAGATTTCACATAAGTGCAATGGTTTAACTTTACACTCACGGTGTGAATTCATCGCTTACGAAATTATGCTAAACATATTAATATTAATACTATCGACCGAGGGTAGGTACTTGATGGAATTTGAATTTAAATTCTAATGAATTTAAGTTTTCTATAATTCCATTTGAGTCTTTTTTGCGACCCGGGTTTTGCCTTTCAGCATCTTCATGCCAGTGGCGAGGGGTGGAGGTAGGCTGTTAAGATTCTATATAAATAGTGCACACTAAATTTTGTCAATCATATTTATTTGTTTTCATTGAACTAAGAATACAATTGAACATACGTAATTTTGAAAAACACTTCTGAGAAAATATAACCAATAAAAAAAATTTTTTTTTGAAAAAAGTAAGACACCCGGCAGGAATCGAACCTGCATCTCTTGGGTTTACGCCCCGTACGTTTTGTGCACTATGCTACAAGGTGACATACTAATTACGACAAATTTTAACTATATTGGCTCTAAATACCTGCTCACCAGCGCTCTTCTAAATCAAGCTACTTATAATACTAAATTATGTATGTTCAATAATTAGAATGATACATTCTTAAAACTTGTGAATTATTTGTTGAATGAAATAAATAGTTAATTAAGAATACAATTTTCAGATGGCGTTGGTTAGTTTTTAAGTTTCAATTAAGCCCTGACTAAACCAAACGATAAAAGTTTAGGTATGCTATGGGCGATTTGATAAAAAATAGTGCACACTTCTTTGCTCATAATTATTTGTTTTCATTGAATTAAGAATACACAATATTACAGCTGATGGTGTTGAATAGCTTGATAAAATTCATTAAGCCCTGCCTAAACCAAACCATAATCGATAAAATATATTCTTTAAAATTATACATAATTTATCTAAGTAGGTATATATTATTATAAGCGTATATTTTTTGATTATTATCTACTATGGCTTGGATTAGGCATGGTTTGATTGAATTGTAGAATCTAGCAAACACAATCTACACACTGCAGTATTAGTTCAATGAAAATGAATACGTTTGACTGACAAAGTTTAGTGTGCACTATTTATGTCGGATCTTAACAGCCTATCTCCACCTTTCGCCACTACTTCATACACTACACTCACTCACTAATGGCAAATACACACTGATGCGTATTTATTAATTAAAGCAATTAATAATATAAATTATCAAATTTCAAACATCGTATTCTTCCGCTAGTAGTAAATACTATTTCCAATCGACTCTTCTATGAAATATGTAGATACTTAACAAAGAAAATGACAGACGTTAAAATTTTGGAATATTATGTGAAAACACTATTTCATAAAAAAAAAATACAGATATTATTAGCACTTTACAGTCGATATCGCCGAAGTAATATTATTACTTCGTTTATATACGAATCCTTACTCAGTTCTTATGATAATTAAAATATATAATTCGCACATTTCCATCTGAAACATCACGATTATAAATTGAACCTAGCTGCTATAATTATTGTTACATTATGCTTGTATCGGCTGTTTAACTCTTTGGTAATTACTTTAGAGCAGCGTTTCTTAATCGAATTTAGTCACAGAACATATATATTATATATATATATATATTGTATAATATGATATTTAAGCGTAGTATATAAAATAATGTATTTAAGTATCCTCCACGTAACTTTGCAATTGTACACACTACACAGTGACAAGATTTGCGTGTAATACGCATTGCGTATTAGTGTATTAGTAAACGCCAGGCGCCTGATTGGTTGATTTCGTCAAATAATTCAAAATAATTGAAAAAAATCCAAATTGCAAGGTTATGTGGAGGGTAGTATACGAGATTTTCTCGCGGAACCAAACCGGCAAGGAGTGAACGCAAACATGGACGCGGGACGCCTGAAAAGTATCTTTAAAGCTGATTTAAATTAAGTAGCTAACCAATGTTTGCTCACGTATGCGTGTTAAACATGTAAAAGATATTACGAACAACATAACGTGGCATGTTGAGCTATGAGCATCACACGGAAATATCACAAAAGAAATCAATGGATAAGAAGGCAGACAAAATAACGTGACGTGAAAGAGGCCAATAAAAAATACAACAGGACAAACATTGGATAAATGCCGTTATACAGTGGTACACAAGAGGAACTAAACGGCCGCATGGATGCCATAACACCCGCTATATCAATGAACGCGGATGTACATGGCAGCGAATAACTAGATGCCGTGAAGAGTAGAAGAGCGAAGGCCTTCATCGAGCAGGTCTTTTTTCTTAGATGAATGTTAATAAAATATTACATTGATCTACGGAAACAAATTTTGTCCAGATCCCATTAGCAAGATGTACAAATTCGTGGTGAATTTAAATGTCAATAATTTTGCGGCTTGTGCGCACAGCGCATGTAACCACCCTGCGACTACTACGTAATGTGGTGACAGTTAAAACTACAAAAGCATTTTAGCAAATAAATTGTGCAGTCGCCAGAATATAATATCGTAACTACAAGATGTTAAACTTTGAAAATGTATATTTCTTTTCAGGAAACCCTTAATTTGACCTAATGTAACCTTCCGTTGGCAAACACGGAGATGTAGACTGTATACTCATAGCTGATTATCCAACCAAAATAAATAAGCGCTTCTAGAAAATCCCTCGAAAATGGAAACCTTATGAAACAAGTGACATAATTCATTTCTATTAAATAGAAAATGTCACCCGTCTATAGAAATTGGTGCGTTAAAATTTTCAGAAATAATTTGCTATATCAGACTACCATTAAAGTAATATTTCTATAAACCTCGGTTATTTGAAATTTAGATTAACTTATTCTAAGTATTGTTTGTGACATCTATTTAAAAGCCGATCTTGTATTGAAAACGTCTTAATATCATTAATGTAAACATTATTGTTAAGCTCTCAAAATGATTTATCTAGAATCTAGATTCTAGAATAACAAAAATTATCAGAATTTCGTCAAGAATGTTATACTTGTTAAAATATAATCTCTTTAAATTTAACACCATATGCAGCTACAGTGGCGCGCCTAAGTGAGTGCCGCTTTTGAGGGTCCACATACCATATAATAGTAGAAAAATAATAATTTTAAATAGGTACCTATTACAATATGTTGAATACATACATTGCTTAAGAATGTTGGGTTATTTATTATAGAAAAAACATAATTTTGAAAAATATGAGAAAAAGTTTTTTTAGATCCTAGAAAAAAAAGCTAATAATTCGCATGAATTCATAGATAGAATAATAGCTTAAAGGTGATAATACTCACCTGAAATTGAAAGATCTGAGTTTGAGTGCCACTCGGTTTAAACAAATTAAAACGTACGTTTCTGAAGTTTAAAAAAAAATCTTTAAAAAAGAATCTTGGGTTTAAGAGAGGACGTGCGCCGCGTAGTTCAAAATGGAGCTTTTATGCTATTTTCAAAGCATTATCCTGGACATTCCATTCCTGAGATTCCTGGATACAAAAAAAATATTTTTTTAAAAACGGTACATGTTCAAACACGCACGTTAACATGATCTTACTCCCTACTTCATTTTTATCGTTTGTCAATTTATGTCCTACGGCCGTAAGTTGTAGCTTAACTACTGGGGAATGCCAATAGAAATGGCGTATTTCAAAAAAATACTACCTTATTCATAGGTCAATAATTAGTATAAAGCAAACATTATTCATAGAATTTTTATCACATTTGAACGCTCAAAGACATAGCTTATAATCAGTGTCTTTAAAATTATCTTAAAATGTGTAAATCTTGCCCATTTTTTGAATAATAAAATGCCTAGTCAAATTTGGGATCACAGAGATTATCAATATATTTTTTTTATTGTAAATATTTCACTATAATAATGTCGACATAAAAGTTCTAAAACATTAGAGCGAGAGGCTTAAAATAATACTATTTTATGTAATAAAAATACTTTATGCAGTCATCAAATGTTTAAAATAAATATAAAGGATAATAAGGCTTCAAAATTATGTAAATAGATTATCTACTACGTTTAAGGAATGTCCAGGGTTATGCTCTGAAAATACAATAAAAGCTCCATTTTGACGTACGCTGAGCATGTGGGCCATTAAATCGAGCTTTATATCATTTAGTACCTATATCAGATATAATACGTGTTTATAGCACTTTTACTTTTTTATTTTAGTAATACGTGGAGTATACATAATATAGTAAAAGTCGGCAAACTTTCTATTAAAGTTTTCGATTGACAAAATTTTACTTTCTGCGTGTATATATATTTTATGATGGTTTAATATATTATAATCTCAAGACCCATTTTACCATGTTTTTATTAGCTCGTATTCTTGTTGGTCCAGTACAATTTTTTCTTGTTTATATAAATCTAACAAACTTCCCGACTAGATAGCTATTTGAAACTTTTAGAATATATCCGAACACGATGACAATGCATTTTTTTTTAAATATTTTTAGCCATCTTTAAGCAGAATTGAATTCATTTTCAGTTAATTCTGTTTTGTATGGAAAGTTATTTCGGAAAAAAATTCGTAAAAAGTAAAACACTATTATTGGTTGCTAAGGGGGTCCTAGCAACTAAATTATTAATATATACGTGCATTACTATGGAAATCAATATGAAATGTCAAAACGACATTTCAGTATTCTACATTTATTCAGTATTTCTATCAAGTACAAAAAAGTATTTATTAATACATAATTGTCGAGTTTATATTATGATTCAACAGACAATTTAAAAACGTGGTAAGTATATAAAAAGTTCTTTTCATCTTGTAATTATTTTCATATAACTAGATTTACAAAAGAAAGGGAATGATAATGACATATACATATTTTTTTTCAAAGTCTACGGAATATTCAGGCTGAGCCCGCAAATACATTCATAATTTATTCATTTTCCCCCTTTATACGGCATGTGCGACTTTAATCAGACTCAAAACACAGTCTCATACAATATTTTGTATTGCGAAAATATTTTTTTGTATTATTCACCTCAGCTATCTAAATCAGACGAATTCATAAAAATCATTAAAATTCTCACTTATTGATCCACTGACAAACGCATGTTAATAAGTATAAATCGTTAGCGTCGCAGGTAAGATAAAACGTATATCTCTCATAAACATACTCTCAAAAGTTGTACTTAGTAATTGAATTCTTTCATCAATTCGCGGCCTTTTAGAATATGCCACATATAAGCAGCGTACTGCCCTTCTAAGGAAGAAGGCAGTTACTGACTTTCACACGCTTTCGATATAAATGACAATATAATGTGTTTTTTTTTTTCAAACTTTAGTACTGTGAATTAATAAAAAACGGTGATAATTATTATTAGTAGGATGTTAAAATACAAACATAGTTATAATAAACGAGCAATAACTGCAATGAATAGGTGCAATTACTACTAATTTACTTACTGTTGGTTATTCGTAATTAAATGCTTACAATTATTCTCCCCTTCTAAGGAAGAAGACAGTAACTGACTCTCACACACTTTCGAGATAAATGACATAATGTGGTTTTTTTCCAACTTTAGTACTGTGAATTAATAAAAAACGGTGATAATTTTTATAAGTAGGATGTTAAAATACAAATAAAGTAATAAAATAAATAAACAAGCAGTAACTGCAAGAAATAGGTGCAATTACTGGCTTTTTGCTAAGAAATTTGTATTATTTTAGAAGATGTCTATTTTTTCACTAATGATTTTAACGGTATTTTAGTGATAACACTGATTTATTTTAAAGTGAACAGAATATATAGCTTTCAAAATTACCTAACGGATGGCATCCATAACTCAATTTCACAAATTTTGCGAGTTACTGCCTTCTTCCTTGGAAGGGCAGCGCACTCCTTATTATATCAAACATACTCTAACGGGGCGTCACTGGGCAGGTATATGAACATTTGAAATAAAAATGATGATAAAAATCTTATTTCTAATCAACATAAATATCTTTGAAATCTTAACGAAAATGGAAAGTCGTTATATTTTTAAGGGAATGTTGTAAAGATTTTATGGCCCATATATTATATATTATGATTTAGATTTATATGTTTCTGCAAGTATATATAAAACCTGCGTATCATATATTTTTCAGTACTCCAGATTTTGCTAACGCTACTAAATTCCCACCGGTATAATTAAAATATATTAGGTACTTGGCAAATGTCCAGTACGTCTGTGTGATTAATTTTCGTTACCATCATTTCTTCGGGGAAGACCATTAGGGCTACACATGTCAGAGGTGATCAACGTTTTTGTTTTTTTGGTCGACTTTTTGCATAAGTAGGTACATGATCGTGAGGTTGCGAGCTTCCTTCTTAAGGGCGGACCTAACCTAACCTAACCAAAAAAAAATTTTTAAACGGTACATATTCAAACACGCACGTTAACATCATTTTATTCCCTACTTCAATAATAGTTTGTCAATTTATGGCTACGGCCGTATGTTGTAGCTTAACTACTGGGGAATGCCAAAAGAAATGGCGTATTTCAACAAAAACACTACCTCATTTTTAAGTCAATAATTGTTATAAAGCAATCATTATTCGTAGGATGTTTATCACACTTGTTTGGTCGAAGACATAGCTTATAATTAGTATCTTTAGAATGATCTTCAAATGTGTTAATCTTGCCCATTTTTTGAATAATAAAATGCTTAATTCTGGTCAAATTTGGGATCATAGAGATTATCAATATAATTTTTTATCGTAAATATTTCACTATAATAATGTCGACATAAATTATACTAATGGTTTTATAAATGCGTTTAATAATTAATAAATGTAAAAAATCTTAACACCACTGCACATGCATGTACTGAAATATGACTATATTCTAAAACATTAGAGCGAGAGGTCTAAAAGAATACTATTTTATGTAATAAAAATACTTTATGCAGTCATCAAATGTTTAAAATAAATATAAAGGATAATAAGGCTTCAAAATTATATAAATAGATTATCTACAACGTTTAAGGAATGTCCAGGATCATGCTTTGAAAATGCAATAAAAGCTCCATTTTGACCTACGCAAAGCATGTCCCCCCTTAATTCTCACAATAAATGAGCAAAGATCGCATTTGTATATGTATACTTACCTATATTATGTTATGTTTATTTAAAAACACTGAGATGCGAGTATTTAAATGAGAAAATAATGCATTCATAATCGTGGGGTTGCTGCCAAATGCTGGTAAGTCGATAATGTAGATATTTGGAGTTAATAACGGATTAAGTGTCTACATAATATAATAAATATGTATGCTAGAAAAAAAATTAAAATCATTCGATATTTATATATATATATAGAACATGCACATAAAGACACACATGAATTTGCATTATGCCTGATTTTATAGGGTATGTCCAGCGCTCGAAATGGAAAATTTTACGAACCGGAGCGCTCGATAATTTTATGAAAATATTAACGTTGTTATCTAATTTTATATGTATTTTATAAAAATAAGTCTGTTGGATTTTTTTATTATATGACATATTATCTAGCTCAGGCGGTCAAATTAATACTTCCACGAGACGGAGCGATAATTTTGGAGATTTTATGAACCGGAACGGCGCTCCGGTGCGTTCCAGTCCATTTCGAGCCCTGGGTATGTCAAACTTTCAAATTGCAATTACTCCATAACATGATTACGACACTTACCAACTTTTGGCTGTACCCCACGATATATTTTTTCATTGTTATAATCACTATTTTTGGTATATATTACAGATAACTGAGCCTTAAACATTATTTAAATAAACAAACATTACAATATGTACCTATCATTTTAGTGTTTCGATAATATTAGATATTTGGTTATATTTAAATGAGCAAACTTCGCATTTATATAGAGTTTTACCAGTAGGTATGTGTTTCGAGATGGATAATTTGCGACAGTTTTAATGAGCATATTACATTGAATTAACAATGTTTTCCGATAGTAATAGTATTTGTGTTGAATGAAGAGTCGACGTTGGACCTGGCTCGGTCACGTGTTGCGGACTCCTGAAGATAACTTCAACGTGGATTGCTTGTTCTTCAAGTCAACCAGAGTCAACCTGGAAGGCTGCTAAATACTATCCACATAGCGTTTACGGCAAAGCTATGGGATGCTGAAATGACGCAAGAAAACTGACAAGCGACAGTGATATTTGGATGCGCTGTATGGTGTCCAATGAAATGGTTAAAGAAGAAGAAGAAGAAGAAGATATGTATTTATAAAGTGTTTACAGAGTATTTAAACACAAACATTATAATGAACACACGTCCCATTGATATGGTTTTTTACTAGATGTTTAATTATTTTATTTGTTTTTAGATGACTCGAAATTAATATAAATGAGAAAACAACGTATAAAATATGGTTTGTGTTTTGGAAAATGCTTTCCTCCACTGGGTACCTACCTCAAATGACTTGATATCTTGACGAATTTCCACTTTTAATAATAAATAATCAGATACCTATATACTCAGGTAGGTACTTAAAACACTGAATTGCCTTGTGACTAGGGAATCCAATCCCGAGCCAAAATTCTGATCCCGGGATTTCGGGATTATAATTTGACAATCCCGGGATCCCGGGACTGGTCCCGGAATTGGCATTTTTTCCATTGTTAAAAAAAATATATTTACAAATAACATTGATAAAATCGGTCAAAAATAAATCTAGTATAATTTATACTATTTAAGACATTTATTGTTAATATTGTATACGTTCAATCTTGGAAATATATATGTTTAATAGAGTAAATAATATTGTCATATAAATAATAATGTGAATTCAATATGAGATTGCTGTTTCTGATAGTAAAAACTTAATGAATTGCTTAGCAAGATTTAAAATAGTAAAGCAAACCATGGTGTTCTTATGGACTTTCCGCTTCATAAATCTAATTAGTCAGCCATATATGAAACTGCCGTAAAACGTATGAGATCATGGTGGAATTACTTTGTTAATAATGCGAAGCATTTTTTTTTCCAATCTTTCTCATTTTTATTAATTTATGTGAAAAAATAAAATGAATCGGCCACTTACATATGGGTATAAATCAAACTTCATTCAAACTCAGCTTATTTATAATGTAGTTATTTGTTTGTTTTGTTTTTATTTTATTTTCCATAAAAATTGATAAAAAAATCAATCCCGAAAGTTTCGGGATTATGTTTATCAATCCCGGGATTCATAGGTATCGAAAATAGCTCGGGATCCCGGGATTGGAATCCTTACTTGTGACATTGGCGTGAAATATTACAAGACGTTAAACAATTTACTGTAAAAATACCTTTGACACAAGACAACATAATATAGAAACAACGTGAATTGGTTTATAAAGAAAATATTATAATACCCTTACCTACTCCAGAGTAGCGTAAGGTATTGTTATTTTAATTTAAAGCCGCCTGACAAAAATCAGAAACGCTATTGATATTATTTTAAGCAATCAGTAATAACTAGTTGTTATCTTCCCGTCACTATGGTAACAGTGCCATCTTTAATTTTGTTTGTCGAATATTTTATTTGAAATAATAACGACGTATTAACAACAGATGTCAGTAGATCATAAAAATAATATACCATAAATTTATCAATTCGAAAATTTTCGCCTCAAACGACAAAATACATTTAATTAATTTTAACGTAATAAATTTTTGTGTTATCACGCGTGTTTTTTCACTGCCTGCTTCTTTCTTGAACGTTTCGGGCTCACAGAGGCCAGTCATGAGTAATTGTTTTCTACAAATTTAGAATTTGCGTTTACGTCAGGCGCGCACATAGAAAAAAAGGTTGGGGGCATCCATTTTAATAAAAATATTCATAATATTTTTCTATTGATTTTTAAGGCAGAGAGAGGGGGCGGAATTAATAAAAATTTAGTATGTGTTAATGATTTCTACATTTGCCTCACCTGCGGATTATCGCACTTTTTCCAGGTGCATTCCCCATAGCCACTGCAAGTATATAGTGATAAACCTCTAGTCTATAAGTATTAATAACGGAGTTATTGTGAGCCGTCGGATCCACAAGTGTTTATCGAATGCGAGTCATAATTATTATAATCGTTCGTGTCGGTTTGTGTCGTCCGCGCTGTCTTATAGACATGCTGTAACGGAATATTAAAGCAAATACTAGACGCCCCAGATAGTTAGACGCACCAATTTATGAGTGCCACGAGTCCTCCAGTGGCTAAAAGACTTTCGTGTCGTAGAGTACCATTTCCGTACCAGATCCATTTACCTAATTAATTTGTATATTTTTCAGTTTCTGCGGGGGGGGGTCCGGGCCCAAACTTCCCTCCCTCTTATGTGCGCGCATGGTTTACGTAAATTTCTTCTCTCATCTTACCCCCTGCAATACGTCTTCTCACTGTCTCGCTCTATCCTATACATTTACATATGTATTTTCTCATACTTTACAGACAAACATATATACAGATAAATCATTAAAACTATTATATTGTCATATAATAATACCCATACTATTTAGGTACTGACTAATCATATTTTTTACTGACTGAACGTCTATATATTATTATATTTCATTTTTTGCCGTAGCTCAGCGTAGAACGTAGAATGAAGCGTCTCTACGTAGGCCGAAATACGTTTTCCCGTTATTGTCAAATGGATATATTATGATGTATACTTACCACATTAAGTTTCTCAAGTAAATATATTATAAAGACTTTATTGACTTCCTTTCGTGGAGTCAGCATTCATATTTAGTTAGCTACGGTTTTAAGTCATTCAGAGGCGGCTTTATCGTATGGGTTCAAGGCGATGATACTTGATAGTAATTAAATGAAAATGACTAAAGAAAATAAACATCAGTTTCATCAGTATCAGCGGTTTCTTCTAACTCGATACGTGTATTGTATTACATACCGTAGAAATATATCGGTAGTTTATGGGCATAACCTGTTAATAAAATGTTGAATTTACAGGAAAACAATAATTTTAAGAAATGAATTGCCCACATAAATCTCGGTTATTTTTTGTCTAGCATTGAGAAATCATTTAAAAATAAATAACTGAATAAGAATATGATAATAATTAGAGTGTCGATTATTCCATTAATTAGGAAAATCATGTTACTTATCAGTGATTAAACCTTGTATACCAGAGGTAAACTATTGTAACTCCAAAAATCGTGAAATGGAGTTATTGTTATATTGTTACTTCATTACTTATCCTGCATACGTGGTAAATAGCTGTAACTCATATTACTCTTATTATAAAAGTTAAAAATGTTATTGTAACTCCATAACTAATAGAGGTAAACAACAGTAAGAAAACATAAAATTCTTTTGATGAAACTTATAATCCAACTACAGCGGTAAACAATGGTAAGTCCATGTTACCATTTTTTTAACCTCGGAGCTTATTTGCACGAAGCATCTGTATACCAGAGGTAAACTACGGTATATCCAAATGAAAACTTCATAGGAGAGACAAATTTGTGATTTTTGGTACTTTCAACTTCTGGCATTCGTGACTGGAAAAAATCAAATTTATTTACTTATCAAAACAAGTATATTTTCTGGTGTTCTATAATACTATGTTAATATTTTTTTATTATTATTATTATTTAACGCTCATAATGGAGATACATTTGTTAACCTCGAAATCTGTTGGTGGTACACAATAAAATATGCTAAGTAATAAACAACTGTAAGTCCAAGGATTTTTTTTAATTGAAATCAGAACTTACCCTTTTATTTATAAAAAAAAATCCGTATTTGTTGCATTTCTTATCATTTGTTCCCAATCCCAATTAAATTCAATTAGAGCCAATTAAAAAAACCCCTTGGACTTACAGTTGTTTATCACTTAGCATATTTTATTGTGTACTACCAACAGATTTCGAGGTAAACAAATGTATCTCCATTATGAGCGTTAAAAAAATAATAAAAAAATATATACATAGTATAATAGAACACGAGAAAATATGCTTGTTTTGATAAATAAATAAGTTTGATCTTTTTCCATTCACGAATGCCAGAAGTTGAAAGTACCAAAAATCACAAATTCGTCTCTCCTGTAAAGTTGTCGTTTTGGATGTACTGTCGTAGTTTACCTCCGGTATAAATACAGAACTATAGTAAGGTATTTGGTCATGTTTTGACTAAACTAACCGCTATTTGTCCATAAATATTATCATCATATTACACTACATATCGGGTTATTACTAGGGATTGCAATACCGGTATTCAATATTTATCGTTACCGAAATACCGGTTTCAAAAATTTTAAATACCGATAGTTTTCATATTAAGAAAGCATACGCGTGTTTGTTTTTCAAAAATGAATTTAATGTTATTTTTTAATTACTTACTACTTTGTATATTAAATTTATAAGTTTTATGCTGCCAAAACTTGACTGAAACCGACAAAATTTAAGTAATATTAAAACGAAATCTCTCTAATATACGTATAGAATTGTAACGATGAAGAAACATATTTCTAAAAATAAAATATTTATAGCAAATAGTTACAATATGTTATTCTATAACTACTGATCCAACCAACAACCATTGAATTTGAGAAAGATTTTCCTATACCTGGAATTATAGTAGGTATTTGTAAAAATTAGCAGTTCCAAAATAATATGATATACCTATACAATATTTATAAAGTTTAACATAATTAATGTATACAGATACTTTAGGTTGAATACATATATTTATTCATATATACTTCTTTTTTCTATAATATATTCTAACGAATACAACGAATAGTATATTCATTCGGTATTGCAATCCCTAGTTATTACCAAATGGAGGATAATATTATAGTGACCCAATTTTACAACGTTTTTATTAGCTCGTATTCTTGTTTGTCCGGTGGTTGTTTGTCCAGTACAAATCTTGCAATCGATTTTTAACTAACTTCCCGACTAGCTAGACATTTGAAACTTTTGGAATATATCAGAACACGATGCCAATGCATTATTTTAATACTTTTAGCCATCTTTAAGTAGAATTGAATTCATTTTCAGTTCGGAAGAAATCAGTAATCCGATCCACTATTATTGGTTACTAAGGGGGCGGTCCTAGCAACTAAATTATTAATATATACGTGCGTTGCTATGGAAATCAAAATGACATTTCAGTATTTTATATTTTGTTTGTTAGTTGCAAAATAGCAAAAAAATGATTTGTTGACAATTGCCTTATTTGTCATAAATTAATAATACGTAGAATTGTCAAGTTTATGTGATTCAACAGAAAATTTAAAAATATGATATGTAAAAAGTTCTTTTTATCTTGTAATTATTTTATGTTCATTTTATATTCCTAGTGTGGCCCTTCCAAAAAGTTTTCCCACGCCCGAGTTACAGCATTTTCAGTCAATTCTGTTTTTTATGGAAAGTTATTTCAGAAAAATCCGTAAAAAGTAAAAGACTATTATTGGTTGCTAAGAGGGTGGTCCTAACAACAAAATTATTAATATATACGTGCGTTACTATGGAAATCAAAATGAATTGCCAAAATGACATTTCAGTATTCTATATTTGTTTGTTTTTATTTTCTTAATATCAAGTACAAGTTTGAGCATATTGAGCATAATAATTCAACGAAAAATTTTAAAACGCTGTAAATAAAAAGTTCTTTTTATCTTGTAATTATTTACTCTTAACATAAAATTACCAAAAAAGCAGTTATCGAGATATGTCTAAGCACAACCCATATTATTGTTTATATTAAGACTAATAATAATCGCATAGAAAGGAGTCTTCACCACTGATTCGTGTGGACAAAAATAATATGAATACTAAAATTATATTAAATTTCAAATCAAAATTATTAAAACAATACTAATGTTACGAAATAAATGCTACATACGATACAAGGAGTTTTTACCTTTTTTTTTTTTGTTCAAAACTCAACCTTCTCAAATAACATAACTTATGACCCTTTAACATTAGGAATTCAAATTTTGTTCGATACAAAGGATTTCAAACCCTTTTACTACATGCCACACAAAAGGTACCCTAATATCGATTACGACTGTATGAATTAAAATTTGACGATCTACCCTTATACAGTATGTTTATACTCTTGGGTGTAATTCATATCCGCCATTAATAAACGCAAACGAATGATAAATTTATATGTGTTTTCCTAATATGTAATTAATTTCATACTAAATCATTTTAATATAAATCATGTACGAATATATAATATATACCTACAGTTACTAGCACCAGATACATGGTATTTCTGTAGATACGTTAACTTTTATATATCAGCACATTTGCTTACCTTTTCTCATAACAAAGGCAGTTGATTAATTCAGTATTTTTTTTTAAATATCAACGAAACCAATAAAAATATTATTCCATCTTGCTCCATTTTTTGTGAGTAGGACTACAGTGCGACTTTTATATCGAATCGTTTACCTACGTCACAGCGCTGCATTCGCTGACACTGTCACGTCACGTGGTTTTTACATACTCATGCTATTGCGTCATGTTTTGCTTGTTGTTATACCAGATACAGTTTTATTTTCTGTTTCTCCTCCTTATAAAACTTCTACATTCTAAATACTCTTAGTCTGCTTCCGCGTAGGTTTAGGTATTTTAATGTAAGTAAAACTCCACGCGACATCTAACATATACTAAATTATTGGCGCGGGGAAATTAAGGCTATACTTCACCTGAGGCACGGTCTAAAACGATCGTGACTACGCAACGCACAGATTGTGCAAACGACGAGTGACGAACAAAACATAATTTGTCATCAAAATTCAACATGCGTCCATTTAATGACATGTTTATTGTTATTTAAGTAATAATAATAATATCGTCTCTGCTCTGGCTGAACACACTAACTGGAGAATACTAGTTTTGAGTAATTTGACTTTGAAGCTTTTAAAATATTTGAAATGGTCTATCATGTGAGTTTATTAAGTGATCGTAAAAAGGGTGACTTTAAAATAAAGACTGTTTATTTATTAAGAAGGTTTCCAGACGGTAAAGTTTGAAATAACAAACATTTTGGTATAACTAACTCAATATGTCATTTTTTCGAATTAGTGTCTTCTGCCAGAATAGTGACTATTTATTCATTGACATGTTTTGTTTTTTGGGTAAATATGTAACATTTTTTAGTCATCTTTACACGATTTACATCACAAAACAAATTGACGTGCAAACAGGTCGACTATCGCTCTTCGACTGGCAACGCATCCAAATTTACGTCCCACCTATTGCTGAAAATTATTTTCCTTTTCACTGAAGTATGCTCTTAAATGAAGGGGGGCGGGTTTTATTTCCAGAAACGACCGTAGTGACGTAGAAAAATTCATATAAAGTCGCACTGTACATTCGATTTGGACGCTATGGAAATTTAAGCTGCAGTGACGTACCGATGGCGTTTAAATAGGTACTGGCAAGGCACTCAAAAGTTATCTATATATATGCATTTAACTTAAATAATAAAATTTTCGTAGTCGTAATTCACACACTTTTTTTAATCTAATTCTTTGTTTGTGAATATACTTACTTTTGGTTATTCGTAATTAAATGCTTAAAATTATTCTGCCCTTCTAAGGAAGAAGACAGTAACTGACTCTCACACACTTTCGAGATAAATGACATAATGTGGGTTTTTCCAACTTTAGTACTGTGAATTAATAAAAAACGGTGATAATTTTTATTAGTAAGATGTTAAAATACAAATAAAGTAATAAAATAAATAAACAAGCAGTAACTGCAATAAATAGGTGCAATTACTGGCTTTTTGCTAAGAAATTTGTATTATTTTAGCAGATGTCCATTTTTTCACTAAGGATTTTAACGGTATTTTAGTGATAATTCTGATTTTTAAGTGAACAGAATATGTAGCTTTCACAATTACCTAACGGATGGCATTCATAACTCAATTTCACAAATTTTGCGAGTTACTGCCTTCTTCCTTAGAAAGGCAGTATTATTGTTGACATATAAATTCTGGTATTGATAATTACAATCATAATACTTTTTTTGTTGTGTATTTTTTTAAGTACTTATTTAAATGTCCAAAACAATCAAAATAAAAACCAGTTTGATAATGGCACAGTAGAGAGTTCCCAAAATAATTTACTATTTCAAGCATTATGGCGTCAACAATAATCGTCGTTAGCATCTCTGGCAGTTATTATGAACAAATACTATATCGTTGTTTAGCATTCAAGGGGTTTTACTACGTCAAGACCGACCCAAACCCGACAACATAAACATAGACCCACCAAACAAATAACTAAAACAGTAATTAATCGAGCACCCATCGCCAAATTACAAGGCCCAACGTTTGATGTGAAGTACTAAAATATGTCTCAAGTGGTACCCAAAAGGCAATAAATGACCATAGAGCCATCCTAAAACCCGCTGAATCAACGAGCTCCTTGAGTTCGATAGAAATATATGACAGTAAAAAGCTAGGACACCAAGAAAAATGAGAGCAGTTGAGGAAAGCATTCATCCAGCAGTATGTCAACTTCGGATGATAAAAAGGCTTTAAAAAAATTTGAACAAGCATGGTAAATGTTTAATAAATATTTTTTCCTAAAATTTCATAATTAATTTATATATTAAGGCTTTTTTAAATATACCTACTACGAAAGAAGTTATATGTAAGTTATACCCTTTTCTCTTGTAAGTAATTTTCCACAAATTTTCCTTTGTCACTTTTAATTATACTTGTGCTCTTCTGGCTCGGTAGGAAAAATTCTCAAATTGCAGTGCTCAAGAAATATGAGAAAGCTGTCAGAGTTTCTGAATTAAAATTAATTAGGGCTGTGCAAACACACGAATAATAAATTAAATTAAATTTCTCACTATTACTGCCCAAGCGCAAACAGAAAAAAAACACAAAAAAAGATTTGAGAGCAAGATAAATAATGAATGACCTTAGAGTAACAAAAATTTTGATGCAAGTAAAGTAAAACTAAATTTAGTAAAACGATTTCGTTGGTGGATTTTCCCCTTTGCTGATTCCGAATATAAAAATATGTTTAGATTTCAATCTGGGTTTGCGATCCAGGAATTTCGCTTTAGGGGGGACATGCTCAGCGAAGGTCAAAATGGAGCTTTTGTTTTATTTTTAAAGCATGATCCTGGACATACCTTAAACGTTGTAGATAATCTGTTTAAATAATTTTGAAGCCTTATTATCCTTTATATTTATTTTATACTTTTGATGACTGCATAAAGTATTTTTATTACATAAAATAGCATTCTTTTAAACTTCTCGCTCGAATGTTTCAGAATATAGTCGTATTTCAGTACATAAATGTGCAGTGGTGTTAAGATTTTTTACATTTATTAATTTTTAAACGCATTTATAAAACCATTAGTAAAATTTATGTCATCATTATTATAGTGAAATATTTACAATAAAAAAATATTTTGATAATCTCTGTGATCCTAAATTTTACAAGAATTAGGCATTTTATTATTCAAAAAATGGGCAAGATTTACACATTTAAAGATACTTTTAAAAATATAGATTATAAGCTACGTTTTTGACCATTCAAATGTAATAAACATTCTATGAATAGTGTTTGCTTTATAATAATTATTGACCTATGAATAAGGTAGTATTTTTTTGAAATACACCATTTCTATTGGCATTCCCCAGTGGCTAAGCTACAACATACGGCCGTAGCCATAAATTGGCAAACGATAAATGAAGTAGGGAGTAAGATTATGTTAACCCGCGTGTTTGAACATGTACCGTTTTAAAAAAAATCGGTTAGGTAGGTTCCTTAAAGGAATGTCCAGGATCATGCTTTGAAAATAGCATAAAAGCTCTATTTTTACATACGGTGAGCATGTGGGCCGTTAAGAAATAAGTAAATAAAAGAACAACGTTCGTTTATAAATTTGAAAATATTGAAATATCATAATATTATGAATATAGGTACCATTCTAACTTTCACAGGCCTTTAAAATCAAAAATTATATGCGTAGTAATTATAAGACGTTTTTTACTAGCTACATTATCAATACTTAAGAGAGTGTAAGTAATTGTGTTCATATATTTTGTTAATATTTATTTATTTATTTATTTATAAAAAGAGTATTACGGCATTACAGCTATTGGCCAATGCGCCATAATACTTAATAAATACAAATGTATAAAAATATCTTAACTGTGTAAATATTAATGAAATATGATAATTTATACAATTATAAATTTAGCCTATTTAATACGTCCACAAACATTATATAGTTAATAAAAAATAAATCAACCTTTATGGTGCCATCAAATAAGCCAATTGCACGATACACAGCATCATGAAACATAACATCTGTCCTGCGACGAGGTATCTTGAAGACCGTGGAGCTACGAGTGATATTGGTGGGAACATGAAAATTAATATTTGCCAGTATATACGGATTGTAAATGAACCCACGAAGAAGTAAAAAGAAATGCTTTAAAAGAACAATCACTCTTCGGGTAGACAGGGATTGCATTGATAGCATACCCAGAAGAAAACGAGTCGGGAAATTCATTTTATCGTCATTATCATGTCAATATAAATCTATATTATTACTAAGCTGCTTGGTGAGGCTCCGCCTATCACCAGAAGACATCGATCCTATGCTCCCAACACGTGCAAATTCAACGAGATAATACAACTTCTATTATCTTTAAAATCATATCGATGACACTCGTGTTTTCATATATTTTTATCTGGAAATCGTCTCTGAAGAAACCACCTAATGAAGGTTCATTCCCATAGGCATCCAAACACGAGAAATTCTCGTGTTTGAACATGTACATGGAAATGTTTTTTTTACAGTATATTAGGGCATTTATTGAAGATTTCTGGTATTAAATGTGTTAAGAAATAAGTTCGCTACAGAGTGAATATATTAGATACTCGTAGCAGGGATTCTTACCAACCGGTATAAATATTGGATTTTAAAAATGTCATATAAAAAAAACAGTACAACATTTTAAATATTTTTAAAAATTTTCTGTTTGTGACATCTGTTGATTGAATCTTTAGTTCAATATTTCGTCAAACAGTTCCCTGCCCAGAATAAAATTACGTATTCATGTGTCTGAGATAAAAATCAGTTCAAAAATAAAAATATCAAAGATATTGACCCTTTTTTTATCGGCGTCAAGAATTAGCATCTGTGAAAATATTTACAAACCTTGGAAGTGATTTTGGATACAGGATAATACACGGAATAGCTTTGTTACACATTATCAATTGTATTATGCAGATCGGGACAAAAAATCATAACTTTTGAAATTTCAGAATACATTTGCGAAATTTCACTTATTGCTAGAAATGCGAAAAGTACGGCATTTGTCAATAATTTTCAGATATTTTATGGGTGATCATAAGAAAATATATTACCCTATATAATACAAGCAGTTTTTTAAATCATTAGGACGTAATTGGTTTTTTATTTAGCACTAAACTTAAAATTCTGAAGAAAAATAAATGAAAGTTTTTTTTATTGAACTTTGAACCTCCCTATCTCGCTTTAAATATATTTTTTTTCTTTTATGTCTTTCAAATCATATTAAAGCATCCTTTTTTTTATTTATATTCAAAAAATCAAATGATTCCAACACATACTTTTTGAGTTATTAATATTTGATTGATGGAAGTCAATTTTGTATTCTATGTACAAAAATAAACTCGGTCTCCAATGGGTTAACAAAAAACGATATTTTTTAAGAACGTTGTATGTGTTTCAATTTCATTGTCTCACATGTCATTGAGTAGGTATTCGAAAAGTATGCGAAATTTAAGTGTTAACCTGCAGCATTTAGGACTTAAGTTATCTTTTTATTTAGTAGATGTAGCTGATGGCGAAAACATAGTTTTCATTAAATTATTTCTTATTATTATCTATATTATTCACACCCACGATGGCCGCTCGTCTTAAAACGATACATCGGTGAAACGGCAAATAATTTTCAACTATAGGCGCGACGAAATTTTGGACTCGCTGGCATTCGGAGAACGAACGTCGAGGTGTAAATTCGTCAATTTGTTTCGTGATGGCGAAGAGGTATTAATTCTTAAATCGTGTAAAGATGACAAAAAACGTTACCCATTTACTTGAAAAAGAAAACATGTCAATGAATATATTATTATTGTTACTAATAGAACAATAAACAGAACATTAAATGGACGCATGTTAGATTTATATGACAAATTATATTTCGGTCGGCATGCGTCATTTGCACCCGCGACCTGCAATCCGCGTATCGCCTAGCCACGATATTTTTAGACCACGCCTCAACTGAGATATAGCTGCGTCGTGGGTCCCAGGTTCGAAACCTGAGTCTGACAAGCACCTACACATGTTGTTTTTTCATTTATGTATGAGTTAGAGTAGGTATGTACTTAATTATGTTGAGCAAGTGGCTGACATCCATTTCTCGTAAAAACAAAATCTTTTAATACAAACCTCCTCTCTGTAGAGGCCCATATATCCTATTAGGATCAGACATGGTCGGGAAAATGACAGGATTGCGGAATTGAAAAAAAGATGTATTAAATTGCAACCTTGAATTTCAATATGCCTATTTCTATTATCTTTGACTTAAAAAATTTATTAGAAAATGTCTATAAATAATTTTTATATTCTTCAAAACAAATTCTGATAATATATTTGACAGTTGATAAGCAGTGTACAACGAATTCGTATTAGCTGTTTTCGTATTTCTATACGATGGAAAGTTTTGGTATTCGGTAAAATTGATCTCAAAGTTTTGTACTTTTCTAAAATTATGATTCTTTATTTAAGTCTCTTTAAGAAATAATTTATTTTTGGATATTGAAATTTAAACTAAATTATTTTAGTAGCGAACATCATAAATAACCAAAGATATTGAAGAAATCCTCAATACTTATATGAAGATGGCTTATGTGTTAATATGTGAATGAGAAGAAAATCTTGCCAAGGCTATAATGGAATTGTGAGTAAATTATCCCTCCGTGCCACTGACTCAAGAATGTAAGGGGCTGTAAATTATAAAAAAACGGTAAATAATGAAGGAATGAATACTAACATCACAACTTTTGAAAGCAGGGGCGGTTTTTCATTAAGCGGACAATGCGGTCGCTTTGTTAGAAAGTACCGATATCTTAGTTGAAAGAAATCACAAGAGGACCTCCAAACTTATCAATGCCTGAGACCTCTACGCATCTAAAACTATCGCTGTTTGAGAGTAGTTTCATAAAAATGCTACAATTCTCAGTAGATTATGTGTACGCCATTTTTTAAAGATTTTAGTTACAGGTGTCAGTTTAAGATAGTAAACAATTTTTCATACAATTTGACACTAAATAATTACAAGATAAAAATAACTTTTTAAATACAACGTTTTTAGATTTTCTGTTGAATCATATAAACTTGACTTGACTAGCTTAAACGATCAACAAAAAATTGTACTTGATAGATATACTGAATAATGAAATGTCATTTCATATTGATTTCTATAGTAACTCACGTATATATTATTTAATAATTTAGTTGCTAGGACCCCCTAGCAATCAATAATGCAAAATAACTTTTCATACAAAACAGAATTAACTAAAAATTAATTCAATTCTACTTAAAGATGGCTAGAAGTATTAAAAAAATGCATCGGCATCATGTCCTGATATATTCTAAAAGTTTCAAATGTCTAGCTAGTCAACATAAGTTAATATAACGAAAGTATAAAGAAAGAATACAACATAAGTTAATATAATATAAGTCAGTATAACGAAAAGTGGCACTTTGACTAAGGATGTCACTGCATTGACTGCTGAGAGTGATGGAGGCATGCCATGGATTACTGTCAGACTGCCAAATTATCCGGGACATAATCCTCAGTCACGAGTATCTGATCAATAATAAAACTAAGTAAAATGTTATCAATGTATACTACCAGTGCTCACGTATACATACGAAACATGAACATTTCCTTTAATAAAGATACAATAATGAAGAATATCACTACGTGGCTTACAAACAAATATATTTAATATAACGTCCAAAGTAGGAAATCCAGTCCCGGGATCCCGGAAAATTTTCGATACATGTGAATCACGGGATTAGTAAACATAATCCCGAAACTTTCGGGATTGATTTTTATATCAATCATCTTCTTGGTCGTGCACTTATGGCTGAGGATCGTGACCACACTTAAATTTCACCATCCTTTGAGCGACCAAGACTGTCCATCCTTCTCGATCTTCCGCTTCTCTCAGGGCAGAATGGATGGTGCCCCCAGTCAGCTCTTTCACTTTGTAGCTCCATCGCGCAGACGCTCTTCCTCTGCTTCGCCTTCCCTGGAGGCTACCCAAAACTACCTGTCTCTCCAGGCTGTCCGGTCCGCGCCTGACAATATGTCCAAAAAACTGCAGAATTCTTCTCTGGATGATTGACTGGTTCGTTCTGTGCTCCGTCCAAGAAACGCGAAGCATTCGGCGCCAACACCACATCTCAAAGGCATCAATTGCCTTCCGTTTTTTTGCCTTCAGGGTCTACGACTCGGCTCCGTATAGAAATATCGAGAACACTAATGTTTGCACAAGCATCATTTTTGTGGCAATCGAAATTCCCCGATCCTTCCATATAGTAGTAAGGCGTGTCATCGCATTTTTTTGCAATCTGTGTGCACCTTCTTATTTCCGTTTCACATCCGCCCTTTCCACCGATGGTCGATCCAAGGTATACAAACTCGTCGACTGTTTCGAGATTTTGGAGTGTACTTGGTGTTGGTAGAAGGTTAGCCCGATCAACAACCATTAACTTGGTCTTATTCCTATTAAAAGGAGGCCGTATTTGCGACTCTCTTCCTCTACCTGGTGTGGCAGCTCTGTGAGTTCTCTTTCATCAGCAGCGATTAGTGTGGTATCATCTGCGAATCTTAAGTTGTTTATTTTCTGGCCACCAATTGTTATTCCGCCTTGCCAATGATCTAGGGCTCTTCGCATTATATGCTCTCCATATCAATCATAATCAATTGGTATTGCAGGCACAATATTATATGAGTGATTAGCATGCAAAACAATTTGATTACAATATTATCACCGACCGTAGGTAGGGATTCATAAAACTTTCACATAATATCTATATAAATGGTCTACAGGTTTAGTCACAATATGGTGGTCCCCTTGAAATTTGCCTATTCAGTAGCACTATGTTTTAATGGTTTAAGTTTTTAATTCTTTTTATTTTTTTATAATATGTATTGTATTTATTGTCAACATAATGCTATTTTTTGGTTTAATATGAATAAAAAGAACAGTGTTACTTTCACATTATTATTTATATTACAATATTATTTACTTCATTAAGTCCAAGATTAAACGAACATAATTAACAATAAAATGTCTTAAATAGTATAAATTTTACCCAACAGACATTTTTGACTGACTTTATTCAACGTTATTTATATATATATATATATATAAATAATTACAAGATAAAAAGAACTTTTTATATACAACGTTTTTAAGTTTTCTGTTGAATCATATAAACTTGACTTGACTAGCTTAAACGATCGATGTGTACTTGATAGAAATACTGAATAATGAAATGTCATTTTCATATTGATTTCCATAGTAACGCACGTATATATTATTTAATAATTTAGTTGCTAGGACCCCCTAGCAACCAATAATGGTATCGAAATAACTTTTCATACAAAACGTAAGTAACTAAAAATTAATTCAATTCTACTTAAATATGGCTAAAAGTATTTAAAAAATCCATTGGCATCGTGTTCTGACATATTCTAAAAGTTTCAAATGTCTAGCTAGTCGGAAAGTTAGTTAAAAATCGATTGCAAGATTTGTACCGGACAAACAAACCACCAGACAAATAAGAATACGACCTAAGAAAAACGTTGTAATAAAATAATAAAATGCGTTGTATGTGTTTCAATTTTATTGTCTCACATGCCATTGAGTAGGTATTCGAAAAGTATGAGAAATATAAGTGTTAACCTGACATCAAAACAATGCAGAATTTAGGTTATCTTTTTATGTAGTAGATGTAGCTGATGGCGAAAACATAGTTTTCTCTAAAATATTTCTATTGTTATCTATATTATTCACACCTACAATGGCCACGCGTCTTAAGCGTCGTGGGTCCCAGGTTCGAAATCTGAGTCTGACAGGCACCTACACATATTGTTTTTTTCATTTATGTATGAGTCAGATTAGGTATGGACTTAATAAGTTGAGCAAGTGGCTGACATCCATTTCTCGTAAAAACAAAATCTTTTAATACAAACCTCCACTCTGTAGAGGCCCATATATCCTATTAGGATCAGACATGGTCTGAAAAATGACAGGATTGCGGAATTGAAAAAAACATGTATTAAATTGCAACCTTGAATTTCAATATGCCTATTTCTATTATCTTTGACTTAAAAATCTTATTAGAAAATGTCTATAAATAATTTTTATATTCTTCAAAACAAAATCTGATAACATTTCATAATAATCTGATAATATTGAAATGTCATTTCATATTGATTTCCATAGTAACGCGCGTATATATTATTTAATAATTTAGTTGCTAGGACCAATAATGGTATCGAAATAACTTTTCATACAAAACATAAGTAACTAAAAATTAATTCAATTCTACTTAAAGATGGCTAAAAGTATTAAAAAAATGCATTGGCATCGTGTTCTGATATATTCGTTTCAAATGTCTAGCTAGTCGGGAAGTTAGTTAAAAATCGATTGCAAGATTTATAGCGGACAAAATAAGAATACGACCTAAGAAAAACCTTGTAATAAAATAATAAGATTGAATATTAACTATCGAAAAAATGCCAATCCCGGGATCGTCAAATTGTAATCCTGAAATCCCGGGATTAAAATTTTGGCTCGGGATTAGATTCCCTAGTCCAAAGAATTCAACTCAATCAATAGGTAAGAAAGTGGATAAGAGTACGCTATGTGATAAATAATGTCGCCAAAATGGAATGAATGGCAATACTGGTAACACAACGCCGCTTTATAACCTCTACAATTCCCATAATTCACGTTTTCATTATATTCGATAGAAATCCGTACCGATTCACTCTGACTCTGAAGGGACCAATTTCAATTGCCACCTAAAATAGTGGTGGCAAACTTTTTTTTATACTTATGTGCCTATTTTAAATAACAGCATCTTTTCACAAACCAGGCCGAATTTACATAGAATTTAAAGAATTAAAGTCTACTTAGGAACATACGGGTTCTTTCCTTATGATAATGCTAATTCGTGGGTTCATTTACAATCCGTATATACTGGCAAATATTAATTTTCATGTTCCCACCAATATCACTCGTAGCTCCACGGTCTTCAAGATACCTCGTCGCAGGACAGATGTTATGTTTCATGATGCTGTGTATCGTGCAATTAGCTTATTTGATGGCACCATAAAGGTTGGTTTGTTTTTTATTAACTATATAATGTTTGTGGACGTATTAAATAGGTTAAATTTATAAATGTATATATTATCATGTTTCTTTAATTTTTACACATGGTGTCTTTTCTAATTTCTTGTTATATTAGTTGTTATCTGTAATTAAGATGTTTTTTATATAAGTATTTGTATTTATTATGTATTATGGCGCATTGGCCAATCGTTGTAATGCCGTAATACTCTTTTTCAAAATAAATAAATAAACAGAGAAATTTTGTTTTGTATCGAAATTGCAATAATGGACGCCACGTCAACCGGAATATTCTGTATATCAATGGTTGAGATTTTGCATGGTTCTACATTTCGTTCGCATGCCATATATATGCCACCACTGGCTTACAATAAACCAGGAAAATGATAAAGACATCTTTTCGCCAAAAAATATTTTTAGATATTTTCTAAAATTTTGTATTTCCTAATTCATCAACTTCGATTATCTAAAGAGGTGAAGAATTAAAACTTTCAGCTTCGGCAAAAAGCCAAGTACCTAGTGTAGTTGCTTTCAAGAGCTTGCCAAGGACGGTCACAATATAAGTTATCTTTTGTTCTCCTAAGCCAGATTCGCACAAATTAGACATCAATATTAAAATTCATAGTAAACACTTGGTTAATTTTTGAATTAATTTTTCTGTTGAGAATTTACACTGGCAATGATTTTGCTAAGTATCATTCCAAAATACAAATTAATATTTTGTCATACCGAGGTTAATGTTTGTCTTTAAAATTATCCATTTTTGTACCTTTACCCATCATGTGAAAAATTCTCTTGCTTTGAACATGGTCTATAAAATATATGATACGAATCTCAAATGAAATCATAATAATCGTAGTATATTCTTGGGTTTTCACCGTGTCTCCTTCTTCCTTCTTTACTCGACGTTTCGGGCTCGTTGTAGAGGCCATTATTTAGAGATGATATGTTTTATGATTAAAATGTATTCTAGGTATGTGAATGTAAACGTTGCTCTAAGAATGTCAAAAGGAATCCGATGAGCTAAGAGCAAACGTTGCTCAGAGTAATCTGCCAGGGATACCGGCTCGAATATTAGATTTTGCTGATAGTGCCGGAAGCCATGACGTTTTTAACCGTAATCCATCATCCCTATTAATATTTTCAGGGTTTCTATAGATTTCAATGGCTTCCTTTACCAATCGTGCGAAATATTCTTTATTCCGACCCAATATCTTGGTTTCAAAGTCAAATTTGTGTCCTGTATCCATCGAGTGCTCGGCAATTGCCGACATCGTGTAATGTTTAAGTCGGTATGATCTCTCGTGTTCACTCACACGCTTTTTTACTGTTCTATAAGTCTGGCCTATATACTTTTTTGGGCATCCACGACAGCTTAACGAGCAACGAGCCCGAAACATCGAGTAAAGAAGGAAGAAGGAGACACGGTGAAAACCCAAGAATATACTACGATAAAAAAGAACCGTGAAAGCCTCAAACATTATATGAAATCATAATAACTTTGTTTTTAATAAATAAACAGTAAATCGGACCTTACTAATGATGATAGATGTGGAATAGTCATTCTATAAATTTATTATTCTGTGATATAAGAATTATTGTTATTATAAAGTTTACTAAACAATTTGAAAACAAAGTTTAGGTATCTCAAGGTAAGATTAAATTAAACTAAAATGGCGCGCATTTTGATGTACTAATAACTTCCGCTTTTAAAACAAATAACTTCTTTGTTTTAAAAATGCTATCTAAATAAATCTTGCGGGCATTCTTTTAAAAAAAATACGCTTAATATTTCCACCCTTGATGGAGGAGGGCAATTATTTTTATAAGGGTTTACTACTTTGCTTATTTACTTCTACAAAAATAACAAGTAGCGACGTTACATTATATTTTAAATGAGCTGATGTACCCGACTTTTCTCGGGTCTGATTTATGGTATATAACGTTTGACAGGCGAGCGCTTTTGTTTTTTTTTCATTCCGTTTTTTAAATAATTTTGTTTTTTTTTGATACCGATCCAAAAAAATATTGTGTATTGATAACCCAAAATCATCAACGGATAATAAAATATTTAAATTGTTGTTTAATTTAATAAAACGCATTTTTTGTAGTACTTATTCCACTTTTAATCAATAAATTAGGACCGCTTTCGTCCGCCTCAGAGGGACATTTTCAACTGAATACATTTTTTTTAAAAACAATATTTTTATTAAACAAAATCCAAAGCGACAGAAATAATATAACAATAGGTACATAAATTATTCGTCCATTAATACCTTACCAATAATAAATTAATTTAAAATTAATGAGGTTGGACATTAATATTTCATACGACATCAGGGGCACTAAACAAATTATTTTAAAATATTAACAGAACAGAAAATATGAAACAATCAACATTAATATCAACAAATATTTATGATTAGTCAAAATTTACAATAGAAAATATATAAAAAATAAAATAAACAATATTATCAATTGAAGTAAGATCGAATTCAAAAACAAATACAACCAAAATATGAGTCAAAATTAAATAAAAATTAGAATAATAAATAATGCATAATATTTATAAAGTTATGTTATAACAATCCCAAATATTAAATAGGGTATAATAACGGAGAAGACACAAAATATAATTGATCATTTAACTATAATAATTGATCATTTGGTTACCTAAAGGTTAGGACAATATTTAGGACCTTTATTCAATAAATTCGTTTCATCTTCATCAAAATTCACAGCTGTTGTGTTAACCAATCGTTCAGAAAATTTTATTTTTTCCTCAATTTTGTTAACATTCACACTTAACGTAGTTTTACATTCACTAATCGATCAATTTTACTCTTTTGAGCTATATAAGTTTTATGCACTACATTTTTTATGTGTACCTGTCAACATTCTTGGCTATGACAAATTATTAGTTATGCAATAGATTTTTTATAGCTAAAAATGAAAAAACGTGATTTTGACATGACAGTCGAAAAGTGTAGGCATGCAGAAGATCATACAATTCATTAAGTCATACAGGACTGATGTTGATGCTGTGAAGTGACCTCATGTTTTGATTTCGGCAGATTTTGCTAACTAACAATTTTAGTTTAAAGGCTCAAAATGTGCTACGGGATGGGAGCATCCGTCTGATTTTAAACACCAAGAAAAACGACATTAAAGACTTTTTTCCCGTAGCGGCAGCTTACTGTAACGTCACGTGATAGTCCGCGACATGCACCTTAATTTGGTTCGCGCTTAACGTGCCGTTTTATCATATTTTTTTTTATAATTAATGTTTGGAATATTTTTCACCCGATATGAAAAGCTTACTCCTCGAAATGTCAAATTATTTGGATACGCGTATATAGAACCAGCCCCGGTTAATTGTCGCTAATGATGGCTGTATGAACGCTGACCCAATCAATAACAAAACATTGTCAGCTGATTCTTCTCAACACGCAATATTGTACCTTGATAGATAATTTATTCTTAGTGACCTAGCATATAAGTTACCCTAGTACACCGCAGAAACACAATACGAGTATCTCAAAGTCAAGAATGTAATTTACCAAACCCTCTGCTTGTATCTCTTGGCACTGATTGTCTTAAATTTATATTACTATATATTCAGTGGTGGCATTTTGATTCATTAAGAACCGGCTTGTAACATAGGTACTTACGCAAAAGGGTAGTCTATTTCTTTGTAATAATTATTGACCTAAGAATAAGGTAGTGTTTTTTTGAAATACGCCATTTCTTTTGGCATTCCTAGTGGTTAAGCTACAACATACGGCCGTAGCCATAAATTGACAAACTATAATTGAAGTAGGGAGTAAAATGATGTTAATGCGCGTGTTTGAACATGTACCGTTTAAAAAAAATAGATTAGGTTAATTTATGGCTACGGCCGTATGTTGTAGCTTAACCACTGGGGAATGCCAAAAGAAATGGCGTATTTCAAAAAAACACTACCTTATTCTTAGGTCAATAATTATTATAAACCAATCATTATTCGTAGAATGTTTATCACACTTGAATGGTCAAAGACATAGTTTATAATGAGTATCTTTAGAATTATCTTCAAACGTGTTAATCTTGCCCATTTTTTGAATAATAAAATGCCTAATGCTTGTCAAATTTGGGATCACAGAGATTATCAATATATTTTTTTATCGTAAATATTTCACTATAATAATGTCAATATAAATTATACTGATGGTTTTATAAATGCGTTAAAAAATTAATAAATGTAAAAAATTTTAACACTACTGCACATTTATGTACTGAAATATGACTATATTCTAAAACATTAGAGCGAGAGGTTTAAAAGAATACTATTTTATGTAATAAAAATTCTTTATGCAGTTATCAAATATTTAAAATAAATATAAAGGATAATAAGGCTTCAAAATTATATAAATAGATTATCTACAACGTTCAAGGTATGTATCTCCAGGATCATGCTTTGAAAATAGAACAAAAGCTCCATTTTGACCTACGCTGAGCATGTCCCCCCTTAACATGACGATACAAATACCTACATATATAAAAAAATTAATAAAGATTTGGGTAAAAACTTCGTGAACCCTGATTTTTGTAAAAATATAATACAACTTTGAAATATTCATTGTCAAACATCTTTATATAATAATATTCATTTCACGTTATATTTCATCTATATATAACACAACATAATATTATGTTTATTAATTCTATTTTGAATTGGCAAGCTATTTTGCACCGTATTTATTTTTATCCAATAGATTTGTAGCAATCATACCACTCAGCATTAAATGAGTATACTTATGTAATATATCTTGTCAAAACAAAACAAAAGAACGATAATAATTCTCAGCATTTCCTCAATCATAACTAGATCACTAGGATCTGTTATGATTGGTTAATTGCGACAATATCTCTTGTAATACATATATTGCATGTGTATAAATTGGAAGAACAATGCATAAATCCTCACTCAACTCATCGAGTCCATCACGAGACACATTACTATTGCCATGAGTCTTTCACTCGATATTCAACTCAAATCAAGACTCTCAGTTCATTAGTATAATCAATCTCTTGATCACATCGATATCACCAGTACATCATTATCCGCGATTAGAATATTACGTTACCATCCTTATTATTGTATTCAATGTAAGGAATATGCCAATTAAAATTCTACCCTACAGTCTCTAAGTACCGGTTCTCCGATTTGTCTATTCTTATTTAACTACAGGTTTGTACGAATTGACTATTTATAACAACACTACCTGTAGGAAAATGTAAGTATATATTATTGGAAGGACGTGTACATATACACATCTAAGGAAACCCATAAAACACTGTACGAAAATAAATATTATGTACATGTAGCAAGTTTATTATCCGGCCCTGGTTGTGTTACAGTTTATGAATGCCTTCATGAATATATTGCTTACAATCTTATGTGGATTTCGATTACTTTTTGGGACTCGTATCAATTATTTGACGGTGCAAAGACCCGTTTTCATTGAGAATTAAGTCTATAATAACTGCAGCTTTGAGAACAGCAGTGGCGGCTTGACGACTTTCTATGTGGTGGGGCTTAGCCATTAATTATTGAATATGCATACCTACCTACTTTCTCATATTCTTATACATTATGTACCAAGCTACTTATAATAATATGATTTTATTAATGAGGGAATGAGTATTTTTTTAGAATAAATAATATGATTATCCGAGTCACGTCAATAAAGCGTGCTTAGTAATAATTATTATCAACTTACCATTACCAGTTTTGAACAACGATATACAGCAAGCATTTTTACTTACATAGGGGTTATTTAATTCACTCCCCAGTATGTGTATACTAACGCTAATGCATTCACATTCTTTGTAGAACAATATTTGTACCGCGGCGACGGGATGGGACTGAGTGACCCCAGTCAATAAAAAATAGACTTATTAGAAATATTTTAATACCGCTTAATCACCAATATGTTATTACATAATTAACGGTTATTGCTTAATTTATTTGCATGATTGCAGCGACTGATTTAGATCGATAAAATAAATTAAATAGTTAATTTAATTATGTAATCAAGTAGGTATATTTATAACAATGATAAAAATATCGGACTATGAATATGTATTTTTGATAAGATAACGATGTGGGGATGGTCCCTACAAACCCTTAAGGTAGAGCCGCCCCTAGAGAACAGTATCAAATCAAAGTGAGTATAATCAAATATCAGCGGGAAAATTATTTGTAATCCGGATTGTTTCTTGATTCCCGGCTTCACGGGATTTAAAATTATGTAATCTGTAAATAATATTTAGGTATATTATTATATACCTACCTAATTACATCTTTATGATAATATATATTTATGATAATAAGTTGATACTATTCTATAATAATTATTGTTGGTTATATTATATTGTATTTTATTGTAGGTTACATTGATAATATAATTGCTTTTGTTTTCAATAGTTGATGGTAATTTATTATGAATTTAAAATTCTAAATTTTCACTTTTCATCATATAAAATGAATAGTCTCGACTTTTGGTAATGAGTTGAGGTTGGAAATCGTTTATTTTTTATAGTTTTACAATACTTCTTACTGAACATACATAACTTGAAAACACCTCAGATATATTATACACACTAGAAAAAATCATATTTGAAAAAAATACGATGCCCGACGGGATTTGAACCCGTATATCCACTGGTATCGCGTCAATATGCTTTAAACAATTAAAGTACGGGCCTCCTACCTAATTGAGATTATTTAAATTAGTAGGTCCTACATGAAATGCTTATCAAATTGCGTTATGATTGACTATAATTTTTTGTCTTTTAAATCTTAAATACTTAGAAATATTAATAGAATGCACGTTTTATAACATTGATTGAAAGAAGTTTAAACAATTAATTTTACTAGTTGTCTAATTGTAAAGTAGCTTCACCCCCAGTGAATTTTACGATTATCTTTCAGTCTATTCCATCTTACTCTACCTCATATTTTTGTCATTAAACGATCCCGAATACTTTTTCTATCATACTCAAATGTTGGTTTCATTGAGACCTTAATTATAACCAAAGTACGATTGCTTTGAATAATGTTTTTTTTCAAAAAACCTGTGGCACTAGACCTCCAATATACACACTTTGTAAATCGATGATCTCTTAAATATATTTTTCTGCCGAGAAAGACAAATATTATATTAAAAAGGTACAAATTTTAGTTCAAAGAAATTAATTCAGCCTTATTCCTCTTTGTCAAATTTGTTTTTTTAATACTATGTACCTACATATTAGATAAAATATATGTGAACCTTTTTCTTTTGACGATTGAGAAAGAATAATCAAAGAGGAAAAACGTTTTGACGATAAATAAAGAATAAATAATGTACTTACATGATATTTTATAGCCTATTACGTGATACACCAGCCCTAATCATTATGAAAAAAATGTCAAAGGAATATGTACCTAACTGAATTAATATGCATGGCCATTTTTTTACATGTTACATAATGTAAATGAAAAAACCCATATTTAAAACCTTCAATCTATTTAATATCTATTATTTAACAAAACGATAAAATGGATTGTGTTAATAGGTTCACATTATCATCAATTATATCAGAGATAGATACATAAACTTTTTAGAGAATATTCTCATGAAGTTAGTAGAACGATATATTGTTTTTTTTTCTTTTAATAATTTAAAAGCGATGTTGTTTTTTATTATTTTTTACCACGCTTTTATGAGCTCGTATTCTTGTTTGTCCGGTGGTTGTTTATCCAGTACAAATATTGCAATCGATTTTTATTTAACTTCCCGACTAGTTAGACATTTGAAACTTTTAGAATGTATCAGAACACGATGCCAATGCATTTTTTAAATACTTTTAGCCATCTTTAAGTAGAATTGATTTCCTTTTTAGTTAATGCTGTTTTATATAAAAAGTTATTTTGGAGGAAATACGTAATCCAATCCACTATTATTGGTTGGTAAGTGAGTGGTCCTAGCATTTAAATTATTAATATATACGTGCGTTACTATGGAAATCAAAATGACATTTCAGTATTCTATATTTTTGTTTGTTTGTTTTTTTATTTACTTCATATCAAGTACAAGTTTGAGCATATTGAGCATAATAATTGAACAGTAAATTTAAAAACGTTGTAGGTATATAAAAGGTTCTTTTTATCTTGTAATTATTAAACCTAAACCAACACTTGAAATGCATATTGTACAAAACACTAATAAAACCATTTGTCATATATAGCTTTGAGACCTGGTGCATGACTAAAAGTATGGAAAAGGTGTTGGGCTCATTTGTGCGGAGCGTGTTGTGTGGTATCTTTGGACCTATCAATGACAAACAGTTGGGGTGGAGACGAATATATAATGTGGCGTACACTTTGTACGGGGTCCCACATTATGTACACTTCATCAAATTGGACCGCCTTAGATCGCTGGGCCATGTACACATGATGGATGAGTCATGCATAACAAATAAACTGACTTTCAAACATTGATATACTACTGGATGAATCATATGCTTCTTAAAATGACGCCCGATTTTCAGCGACTCGGCCTTTGTTAAAACTTACTGAGTAAGCCCGATCTAGCTTGCATCTTACTCTAACTAATAGTCAGCGCATGACGACTTGCTCTGTCTGCTTTGCGTTGCAGCCACCCTTAGGTTCACTATTCCAAGAACGCAAATTTAGTTTTACAGCCAGGGCAATACGGGTGAAATTCGGAAATCCATGTTATCGGTCTTAACGCATTATACCTACAAGGAAATATTATAAGACGATATTCGTAATATCTTTTGTGGTACATTTTTAAAATGACACTTGTATGGGAACTGCTCATCTAGTAGTATATCAATGCTTTCAAGAAGCTAGAAGGCAAAGAAAGACCTAGTCGACCTTGTACAAGATGAAGTGTTAGTATAGAGTTGGATTTAAAGACATCAGGAAGGATGCAGCTTTAGACGGATCTGGATGGAGGTAGATTCTGGAAGAGGCCAATACCCACATAAAGTTGTAGTGCTAGGAAGAAGACGATTTCAAGATTAAGAGAAGGACACTATTCTCCAACGCTGCGAGGAGCTACTGGGTTTAAATCCAGGAATGTATATTTACATATTTTCATAACTTGGTGATTGAAAATGAAACGCGTGTATATCACAGAGATCCAAAATTAGAATGAAGCATATAATAATAATATATTGGAAACAAAACTTTTTGCACTAAACAGAATACTCTCTTGTTTAATTTTAATATATAAAAGTTTAATATATAAAGGTTGAACAGCATTGCAGGAGAAGTAGATAAGAGTGCAATCGACTGTCAGGCAAGATCAGATGGAAAATATTATAACATGAATCGTTTTATCATACATACAGAAGCGTTTAATAATACACATTGATTAGTCACACAAATGGTGAAATATAAGACCGCACAAAATGTATATGAAATTGTACACATTAATATATAATAGTTTAATTTCAAAGACGCGCGAAAATCATTCGAAACGATTTACAGAATTTAAATGATTTCAACTGATATAAATTAATGTTGATTCCTGTGTGCAATATTATTTCCATATCAGTTAATATAAATGATAATATTGTTATAATTTGAAACTAACGTTAAAACCAACTGGTTACACTTAACGCACAAAACATCATTTACTACTAATATTGAATTATAGATTTAACTGTGCTTGATACTAGATACTACCTGAGAACTACCAAACGTTGATACATCCAACCAATATACCAAGGCTTCCATTTATCTATCTAGTAGACAAAGAAAATAAACATTGAATTGTAGCAATCATACTACTTAGCATTAAATGAGTAACACACTTTAATACGTATCTTTTGTTGTCAAAACAAAACAATAAAGCGAAAATATAGTCAGCAATTCCTCAATCATAACTAGACTACTAGGGAATGTTTTGTTTTTTTTAATTACGACAATATCTATTATAATATGTACACTGCATTTGTATAAATTGGAAGAACAATGCATGAATCCTCATTCAACTCATTGAGTCTATCCCGAGATGCACTACTATTGTCACGAGTTCTTCAACCAACATAGTCAACGTCATTACACTCGAATCAAGTATCTCAGTTCATTAGTGTTATCAATCTCTTGATCACATTAATCTCACCAGCAACGTGACGTCTAATTTTTCTATTGTGTGTGCGGATCGCCGTCACCCGGTGCGGTACACCCCCCCCCCCCCCCTTACAAATACACACATACAATTTTTTATTCAATCCACTTCTTTCCAGACGTGAAGTCTCTGCATATTTGCTGCGGATAAACAAATATAATATCACCAACACATAGGTGGTCATTGATAAACACTAAAATACGTATCTTCTTTTCATATACTTTGGCACGCGATAAAACGGGACGGATATAGTGATCCTGCTAGTTGTAAAATTTCACTTGCGTGCTCGCGTTAGTTGCACTTGACCTTCGCCTTCCGAGAAATGAGTCGAACAAATGTGCATGTGATGGTTTCGTGCATTTGAATCTAGCAAAGGAAACTTTCTTTTACAATATTTTTGTGTGAGGACTGTGCGGTGGATGAAAACATGTGTGCGGGCACATCCTGGTAGATGTGCACACCTCCCAGGGAACATTGCTCACCAGTACATCATTACCCGCGATTGTAATCTCATGTTATCATCATTATTATAGTATTCAGTGTATTCTTGTGACGATTAATAAAGTCTCCTCATAACATCCAAGCTCCAACAACTTTATCTTCCTCCACATCATCTGCAGCCAAAGAAGGATCAAAATGAAATTTTGCTCCATACGTAAATATAATGAAATTTACTTCATAAAGTTAAGTTAACTGATTTGTTAGTTATTCCAAGTTCGCTATTATTTCATAGTTCAGATCGTACGCACAACTTAGCATTAGTATACGGAAATTGATTTATTCAAGGACTGTTAACAATTATTATTATTAGTACTTGGGATGTATGCAATCGTGGTTTAATCAATTCAATGTTGACTTGTTGAACCACTAAACATTGAATGAAAACTTTACCACACAGTAATTTACATATTAATTGCTATGATATTATTGTGATATCTTGATTATTTGATGTTAGTTGCGCATTTTCTGTATTTTTCTTCATCAATTTTTTGAGTTCATACTACAAAAATCAATACTATCTAGAGCTTGATTTTTTTGGGGAATGGGACAACTGGACGCCAGGACAATTGGACGCCGCACTGTCATAGACACGTTAACAGAACGTAGACGATAAATTTTAATTAGGTTCTATCTACTGCTTAGTAGCTTTAATTCATTTTACTCTTAACATAATGTTTTTTTTATTGCGGATTGAGAATAACCATGCCTAAAAGTGCGGCCACACCGGCAACAAGTCGCGCGACAACTCGTTAAATTTTACGATAATTATCATAATTGCTTAAGAAATTTTACGATAATTATCATGCTTATCGTAAAATTTAACGAGTTGTCGCGCGACTTGTTTTCGGTGTGGACCCGGCATTAGGCTTTATATAAAAATAAAAAAACTCTTTTTCGTTGGAACTTAACCATATGCATGATTAAATCATTATTTACGTGTGCATATTTAAATTCTCACCAACTATTAAAAATCATATTATAATAAATTAAATATAAATAATAATAGTAAATACTTTTTAGTATGTATAAGTAACATAATATCTGTAGCTAATAGAGAAGGGTGCAAGGCGAAACTCTGGCGCCTTAAAACGAGAGACCTTTGGCTACGGGAAGGATCACCCAGACAGAAAAACCACACACCAACCCGTCTGGACAGCGTGGTGTGTTATGTCCAAAACCTTCATATGAAAACAAAAACTTCTAGAACCCGGCCCTCATTCTCCGGAGGCCAACCTGATACTGATCACGGCAGCGATCAGCGAAGGAAGGCAGAGGGTGCTAAAAATCCCCGGAGACCCGGAAAAGGCTGCCAACAGATGACCATTGCTACATATAACGCAAGAACATTGTCCAGCGATGCCAAACTTGTAGAGTTTCAAGAAGAGCTCCGGAATATCCACTGGGATGTTGTCGGACTCAGCGAAGTAAGGCGTAAAGGTGAGAGTATTATTACTTTACAAAGCGGACATGTGCTGTACTCCAAAGGAACCGATGAAGGACGCACGAGCGGTGTTGGATTTGTTGTCAACAAAGCCTGGAGGGACCGCATAGTCGAGTTCAACTGCATTTCTGACAGGGTCGCAAGCGTGATACTTAAAATCAATGCTAGGTACCGCATTCAGATTTTGCAAGTATATGCTCCGACACAGAGCTATCCTGATGAAAAAGTGGAAGAGTTTTACGAGGAAATAACATCCTTGAAAAATAAAAGTAAATGCCACTTCAACATCATAATGGGAGATTTCAATGCACGTATTGGATCATACCAAAGAGATGACGTAGCGGTCGGACATTTCGGACATGGCTCAAGGGATGGTAGAGGGGACATGCTTGTGGAGTTTGCTGAAACCAACAATCTTCACATCATGAATTCCTTTTTTCAACATAAACCTACACGTAAATGGACGTGGAGAAGCCCGACAGGAAGGACCAGCGAAATCGATTACATCCTCACTGACAGAAAATATACATTTTTAAACTGTAAGGTGATCAATCAGTTTAACACCGGCAGTGATCACCGGATGGTGAGATGTAAGATAAGATTGAACGTCAAATCAGAAAGATCCAAACTGCAGAAGAAGTCAAATGCTCGCGTATACCTGCAGAACAATACTGAATTCCAAAATGAACTCAAAAATGCACTATCGGCTTTCTTAGATGAGAACGAAACCGTTTCCCTATCCAACGCGGAGGATATAACGAATATTATTCTACAATGTGCAGAAAAAACAGGCGTAAAAAGCTCAGAAGTTACACCTTCCACCAAGCTTTCGAAGGCAACATTGAATCTTATGGAGCAGAGAAGGAAAACCAAGAGCGATAGACAGGCGCAAAACGATATGGAGTTTTCATCACTTTGCAAAACCCTCCGAAGGAAGATTAGAGAAGACCTTCGTAAATTCAATGTAAACCTCATACAAGCAATTGTGAAAGCAGGCAGAAGTTTAAACAAAAACAAGCAATGCTTGTCGATAGGAAAACGTCAAATCACAGCACTAAAAGCAAAAGATGGTTCTATCGTCAGAAATTGGGAACACTTGTTAAGCCGAGTTGAAGAGTTCTACAGCGATCTCTACAGTGATGACACTGACAATACGACTATAGACTTAGATCTTCAGAGAAATGGAAATTCGGAAGACCATACTCCCGAAATTACATCCTGGGAAGTAACCCATGCTTTAAATTACATGAAAAGTGGGAAAGCCCCCGGGGAAGACGGTTTAACGATAGATATCCTCAAAAAAGCAGGAAAGGATGCAAATGAAGTACTTGCACAATTGTTCACAGCCTGCATATGCAAAGAGGATGTCCCAGAGGTATGGAAAAATGCCAGCATTGTCATTCTTCACAAAAAAGGTGACAGAGAAGACCTAGCAAATTATCGTCCAATAAGTCTACTCCCTATTCTCTACAAGACGTTCACAAAAATTCTCTCAAACCGTCTGCAAAATGTACTAGACGAGAACCAACCGAGAGAACAAGCCGGATTTAGAGGAGGATACAGCACTATGGACCATATCCAAGTCGTCAGAGAAATCATAGAGCGGTACCAGGAATACAAACTGCCACTATGCATGGGTTTTATAGACTATGAGAAGGCGTTTGATTCGATAAAGAAATGTTCAATACTCGACGCACTCAGAAAACAAGGAATCCCTGGACGCTATATAAATATTTTCAATAATATATACAGTAGCGCAACAGCATCTGTAAATCTCCATAAACCATCGCGCAGATTTCCTATCAGCAAAGGAGTCCGACAAGGTGATACAATCTCACCTAAACTATTTACAGCTACCCTTGAAGACTTATTCAGGCAACTTGACTGGAATGACAAAGGGATCCCCATAAATGGAGAATACCTGAGTCATCTGCGCTTTGCCGATGACATAGTAATTTTCTCGCAAGACTCAGAAGACCTCCAAAGCAGAATGCAGGAACTCGCTGAAGTAAGCAACAAAGTAGGTTTGAAAATAAATGTAACAAAGACGAAAGTCATGTTCAACTGCTTTGCAGGCCAAAAAGAGATCCTCATCAATGGCACTCAGCTCGAACAGGTGAAAAGCTACATCTATCTGGGACAACAAGTATCTATAGATGGATGTATATTTGATGAAATTGTTCGCAGAGTAAAGCTAGGCTGGAGTGCTTTTGGCCGCCTGAATAATGTCTTCAAAAGTGACCTTCCACTGTGCCTAAAGCGCAAAGTGTTCAACCAGTGTGTGCTTCCCGTGATGACATATGCGTGTGAAACATGGACCCTAAGTAAAAGAGAGATCCAGAAACTTAGAGTAGCACAACGTGGTATGGAGAGGTGCATGCTGGGCATAACGCGAAAGGACAAAAAGAGGAATGAGTGGATAAGGAAGCAGACAAGGGTTTGCGATGTAATAGAGTTTATTAAAAGCCTTAAATGGAGATGGGCTGGACACATAGCTCGAAGAAGAGACAATCGTTGGACAAATCTAGTCATCCAGTGGTATCCAAGAAGTACAAAACGTCCACAAGGTAGACCTAGAGGCCGCTGGATCGATGAAATGATAAAGTTCTGCGGAAGTACGTGGCAACGCAATGCACAGGACCGAGAGAAGTGGAAGCAACTTGAAGAGGCCTTCATCCAGCAGTGGATAGATTCAGGCTGATGATGATGATGATGAAGTACCGAAGGTCTTTTTATTTTCAAATTGCGTGGCGTCCAGTTGTTCCGCCGCCAAATCGTACTAGACCCATTTTTTTCATTTCTCTAAATTAAGAATATTCATTTTCTCGAGAATCGACATTTTAATCCAAATTACCTCTTACCGATGTCAAAAAATTTTTACCGACGAATTTGAGAAAAAATAATTCCACGTAAATACAAAGTCGAGACCTTTTGTTTAGTTTCTCCGGTAACAATTTTTTTAATCGGGAAATTTAAGAAATTCCGTTTGAGACCTTTTTTACTGTTAAATCAAATTTTATTACTAACCTCAAGTATCCCCCATCGAAGATTTCACCACGCGTCACACCTTCCTTGTTGCTATAAACGTGTCTGAATGAATTGATTTTAGTGCTTCCTTGTCCGGATACGTAGCACCACGGGACTAATGTAATAACCATGTACATTGAAAAAAAAAGTAATGAGCGTTGCCATCCACTATGCGCTGTTTGTTTTAGTTTTTGTGAAAATACTTATAATATGTGTAGTAACGTCTTAATATTATTTACAGCAGCATAGTGTTGATTGTACCCATGCGTGCAGGAAATGAATGTTTTTCAAAAAAGTATCAGTTACTTAATTTTAACTTACTGACTATTTTCAGAGATGTCCAGTGCAGAAAAGCAGATCCTGCGTTATTTAGGGGCAGCATATTATGAGAAGGTGGCAAATTATGGAAGAAAACCAAGTAAAAAAACAACTTTTGGGTGTAAGTTCCATGGAGATAAACTGGCAAGATGACCTACCTGCTGGCTAAAATTCTATTATTACTAAACAATTATTATTATATATTATACAATAAAATTAACTTTTGCGTGTCTCTGTTGAAGATAGTCATATAGAAATCATAAAATCCAGAAGATCGTGAAATTACACACAATTGTAGGTTACCTACACTCTGTGAGGACAGCAACTTAAGTCTGCGTGTATGTGGCATAGGAATGTCACTGATTACTAATTTACACGTTTACACGTATATCCTTCTGCATCCTTAATACGTCGTGTCATACAGGTAAGGATTTTTCGAGATTTAACAAAATACTCCAAGGGTTCTACCAATCAAAAAAGTTGAAAATCACTGGACTTTAAACTTTAATAGTTCATACTAAATTTCACGCGGGAATTCGTTGGTTTAACCGGTTTTATTTTATTTTGTTTTATTTTATTCGGTTTGACCTAAATTTGTGTCTAAAAAATACTTAGGAATTTATTTTTAATCAATACCGGAAAAGTATCAAAAGTAACAATAATCACATTTATATGGAAAAAAATATTTTGTTTTATGTGAAATGTACCTAACTATTGTTGTTTCTTCAATATTATTCTTTATGTATGAGGTGGTCAACAAGTGGGATTTAAGTTTATATGCACAAATAATAATGAGTTTGTTCATTTGTCTATTTGTTCAGTTATATATTTTTTTTAAATCGGTGTGTGTACTTATACGCGCGTTAGAAGTGATACTTCTTTGGCGTAGCAAAAAAAAACAAAACTTGTGATAAACTAGATTCTTTGACTAGCTCTTAATTATCTTGTTAAATTACATACTCAAGAAAAAGGACCGCGTATTGGAACAACGTTGGTTTATTTCTATACACTTTAACTTATATTACTAAATTATATAATGGTTTCTCGTTGTTTTTATTTTTAAAGTACCAACTGTCAATCAGACGTTTAATCGTTTATTTACGTAAGGAATTGTAAATGGCCGACAATAATAAATTCGCTGCCTAGGCAACGGAACAATTCTAAACCATAATATTATACTGTAAAATCATCACGATTGCAATATAACAATATGCAAATCGATAACCGAACAACCGGTGGTTCGAATCCAATCGAGTGCATTTTTTTCGTGTGAAAAAATAAATTATGTGTTACATGTCACACGCCGAAAATACACTCTGATCTGATTTCCCAAACGCGTCAAAAGAAGTATAACTACAAAAAAACTACTGAACGAATATTTATGACACTTGCACAGGTTTATAAATAGACTGCATTTTTATTACCAGCTAATGATCTTTCATCTTGATTTCTAAAAAACAACGCACCTGCAACAATATGAGGTGAGTCATAGATTTAGAAGCATTCGACTAAAAATCGGACATTTAATTAACAAAACGAATGAGTCTTTATTTGTCTATATTATAATAATATATGGCAATCATTTATTTGCAACGCTGGTTTCAGATTTAAAAGAGTTCATTGATGAAAATAATCATTCAATGAGCCCTAATGAATGAGATAAGATTATTTTTTACTCTACAAACTAAACTACTTTTTAAATTGTAATTCAGACCTCTACATTGCATCGACTGTGTACTCAATACGGCAACATAATTACTAATAAACGATACGCAAACACTACTGACTGATTACGTTCCGTGTTTCAATCCGTATTTCGTACGATAGAGAACTTCTCTCTGCCGTCAATGTCGGTAAATATATTATATAATTCAACGTGGCTACACATGCTGTAGTGCTCACGTGAATAGATAATAATAAATAAATATATTATATCAATATGTGTATTATATATTTCAATCGTCAGCTTTGTCTACCATGAAAGAGTAAAAATACGTGGAGTTACTTGCCTTATATCTTTCAATAGAAAAGAATTTTACTTTCAACAAATATTATTCAATACGTATACTTGCGTGATGCTGTTCAATGGAGCAAGTTTCGCTTGCGGCTGATACTGAGTGAGCGTTGGTATGAATTTAGAAGTAACTCTAAGGGATGTTCGTTGTTATATAGTTCCAACTACATCCGTTATTAGTTTGATATTAGATGTGTTGCTAGTATGTGTGATATATTGTATTTGGGACAGAGTTGAATAATACACAGTCGTGGCACATTAACTTGTTTTGTTATTACATGCCAAATAACATGGTGTTATATTATATTATATCGCTAATGTATATATGAATCTTTTAACTTGATGGTTCAGCGAAAGGACTGGAGCGTCCTTGTTACCTCTACACAGGAACGAGGTTTCTAGATAACTGTCAGATTGGTGTTTCCGCTTCATCGCTGTCTATACCCCAAACATGAGCGTTGTAAAAGTTCTATATATCAAAGAGATAAAAATTCGGTACAGGCAGTCACGTACTACAGTCGCCTCAAAGCAACTTGAACCTGACCTGCTTATTCTTCAAATTAACTGAATTTCATTTACTATCCATAAGTGTGTACGGTTGAGCTGCAGAACGCTGATATTACTTTGGATGACGTAAGAAAAGGGCGAGTAACAGGGATTCTGGGATACGTCGCGTGGTGATCATATGCTCCAACTAAGACCTTGTCCAGGTGGCGCGTGTCTCAACACGCTTTACGCGCGAGTACCAAAAATGTGCTTTGTCTATATAACGCGTTTCATTTGGCAGTGAACAAACTAGGTGACGTAATTTACTTTTGAATGGGCATAACAAAAATAAGCGCGAATGCGAGAAGAAAGACTGCAACTCAGTAGTGACACACGGCTCCTGAGATATAATATCTTGCGATTACTGGCAAGATATGTTCTTGTAGATGTACAAGCTAAGTGTCGTAATTCATTTTGGAATGGCTATAAAAACGTCGCGTTGTCGAGAATCTAGCGAGTGCTTGCGCTTGCCACGCGACAGATGATACGCTGCGAGTGCATGTTGACACTTCAATGAGGTCACATATACCTGGATTGCGCGCGACAAGGTCTAGACAAGGTCATGGATCAAGATAAGAAGATAAATACTAAACATATTTAACCGTTTTGCCATGTTGTACATGATAATAAAAATGTTCCGCCATTTAATTATATTTGGAAACGCTTGATTAATTAAGATTAATCTGATCACATAGAGCTTGTGTGTAAATAAATAATAGATTATTTTTATTTTATTTATTTAAGAAAACAAAACATTTTGGACATAACAAATCTAAATTTAAGACATACACATGAGATTTACATTATAACAAATATTTGCCTCACAAGATACAAGAAGAGAATATATGTATAAAATGATAATAATAATAAAAATAAAAACAAAAACATATCTACTTAAGTATAATTATACAGAAAAATAAAATTTTGAAAACAAAAAACATACAATTTTAGACAGAAAAATAAAATTTCGAATACAAAATTCATAGCACGTCACCGAAAATTTCTAAGTCTTTGGGGAGCGCATTGACTAGTTTTGCACCCCTCGCTAATGGTGCCTGATAGGCTTGACATGAGGAAACGGTTTCGATCCAGAATAAATCATGGCTGCGACCACATAGGTAATTGACAGGCGCATGTAAATTAAAATTCATTAGGACACCAGAATTGGAAACCATTCCTCGCGATAACAGGCAAAGTCTTTCAAGAGCAGAAGAGACCTACGTGATTCAAGAGAGTGAAAAGTAAGCATGCCTTGTAGAAAGGCAGTCGGAAAATAATATAAAAATAATGGTTGATAATAAAACTAATACTTAAAAGATACATCTTTTTTAACGTTCAAATCCGAGTCAAATGGTTGAAATTTTTATTGATATTACAAACAATTTCAAGACAAAGTAATATTTTATACAACATTGTAATTTTGCATTTTGTCAGGGAATACTGCCTAGAATTGTCAGCCTATAACAGGGTGACCAACTTGCTTATTTTTGTGATTGACTTTTGCAGGAAAATATGGTCACATGCTACGTACTAAAATTTCATAATTATTGATAATAATTGACTATTTCCCATAATATGCTCCGATGAAGATCAAGTATTGAAATTTAATTTTGCAAGCATTGCAAGATGTTAGTATTTAAGGGCGAGAGGCATGCCAGCAAATAACCTAGCGGAAAAATATGAAACTTGCAATTTGAGATTTTTTTTGATAATTTACAATTTCAACTATATTAATTAATAAATAATATATATCTGAAAACATTAAAAAGATTTTTTTTTAATTCAAAGTTTTACACATTTAGAACTTACAATTGTAAAAAAAATGTAATAAAATGTGAATTCGTTGCAGGGTCATATCTTATTATTACATTATATAATATTATGGTCATATTTATTATTAAAATTTAGTTTATTAAGTTTTCAATTTTTGACTGTTTAGATTTTTGACTAATTCATCATTTTAATATTTTTTATATTTATTTTAAAAAACATCGATTTTTATAAAAATATAAATGTGTATAGCTTGAAATCCTTTTATGTATATTAAAATTTATTTTAGGTATGGTCCCAATATTGAAACTCGATGTTTTCAGATACATATTTATTAATTAATTAATTGTAAATTATCAAAAAAAATCTCAAAAATTGCAAGCTTCGTATTTTTCCGCTAGGTTCTTTGCTGGCATGCCTCTCCCCCTTAAATAAGTAAGCATCTCAATAATATAGTTTTTTTCTTATATATAAATTAATTATGTGTTTTCAGATATCCGTGCAAGTATTTAAATCACCACACGTCGCATTTATAGTGCATTTCATCCTAGACCTGAATTAAAACTAACCATAAATGAGATTGAGAAAGCAATCGGCATTCGTATAATCTCTGTAATAATTATGTGTGTTAGCCCTTGGTTAGCCTACAAGCGGCTATAAGTAAAGCCGGTAAATATTGGTTTGACTTATGTGCTCAGGCCAAAACCAATAATAGATAGGTTTTGACAAAATATATAGTTTTTTATACGAAATATAAAGTAACTGGTCAATATTTTTAGATAATTTAGTAGAAAAGATGGTGAACTGTATTGTGTTTAAATTTAGTAGCCATACTGAGAAGCAAGATATACCTATATAATGTTATAAATGACAACTCTGCCATTCTGGGCAGTGTCGACCTGTGTGTCCCACGGTCCCTGATAACTATCTTAGAGATAGAGACCATCAGTTTTTTATTCTCCCAAGGTGCAGAACCAACCCGCCACTGGTAATGCCAATTGGGAGGGCGATAACTATGTTCAACGAAATTGCTTCGGGTGTTGATATATTCCACCTACACGAGGATGAGTTTAGGTGGACGTTGTTTTATAAATTCTTGAAATAAGGTCTGCTTAACTCATCCGGTGTACTTCCTTGTACCGATCTAATTTATATTTCTTGTATTTACACATTTCTACTGTTTAATAACATATTATCTATCTCTATACTGATCTATCTCTTTTTTTATGTAATACTATTTTATATTTCTTTGTTTCTAAATGTCATGTTGTGAACGTCTTAAACTTATAATTTGTAATGTCCACAATATGTTAAAAAAAAAATTGAAATAAATTGAATAGCTAAGTTAATAATAATAAAATTGAGACTCTACTTTACATATGCAAAGTAAACGGCTTTTTATTGCCGGAGGTTTCAGCAGTGTGTATCATTGTATTTATTTTTACTTCGTTGCCCCGGGATTCCGAAAACACCTTTGTGAGCGAGATCTCAAAAATCCAATCTCTATCTTTACTCTACACGTATTTTGCCTTAAAGCTAATATATTCGTGTTTATTTATTGGCTTTGTTTAAATCTCTAAGGATTCTTGAGAAAAATGTTATGTTTAAGATTGATTGATACTTTTTTGAATTCTTGAAAAACGATGGATTGGTTTTACGCTTTCGTGGTTACTTCAGACTTTGAAGAGATTTTACAATTTTAATAGCAGCGAAATTGTACCAAATATTCAGTAGTTACTCGATAGTTGACTTTCTGGAGAACTATGCATTATCAAAAATCTTTGGTGCTGTTGTGATAAATGGTAACAGGGGATGGTTTAAAGCATTTTTTCGTATGTAAAAATACTTAGTGGCTTTACACAAAAGTACTTCCACTAAATAATATGTTGTTAATATTATAAAAAATAAACATGTAAATAATTATAATATTAATACTATCGACCGAAGGATGGAGTTTGAATTTAAAATCTAATGGATTTGAGTTTTGTACTATTCCTTGTGAGTACCTAAATCAGTGTATGTTTGCCTTTGGTGAGTGTACAAAGCGCTTGAAGATACCGAAAGGCGAAATCCGGGTCGCGAAAAACGACTCAAATGGAATTAATATTACAAAACTTATATCCATTAGAATTTAAGTAAATAATTATTGAAAAATATTTTTTCTCAATTAACTAGAAATATATAACCAATAGAAAAATTCTTCCGACAAAGGACACGAATAAAATCAAAAATTGTTTGAGACATTTGTTTCCATAACAAATGTATTATGATTCATGCAACAGATCGATATCTTTATGTCAATATTAAGTTTTTTTAAGTGGCTGTATTGGTTTATTTATACAACTTTCAGAGGATATTTTACAAAACAAAAAAACATGAACTGTTAAAATATCGGAGAAATAAAAGCGGTAATCGTCTGGTTTTTATATCTTTATATCATCATAGTTATGGAATCGAGTCCCGGGATTACTAAACATAATCCCGAAACCTTTGGGATTGATTTTTTTAACAATCACAATCAATTAGTATGTGTACAAATTTAATTATGTTAGTGTAGTTTATGTACCTGCACATGTCACAGGGAAATCGCAGGATGCCCACGGATAATAAATAACCATTTTTTGTTGTCATACGCAATCTTAAAACATCAGAAAAATAATAAATTCGTTCATTTAATAACCAGCTAGACGCCACCGACGTTTTGGCACGCGTACAACGTCTAGCCGCCAGTGCCACGGACGTGCAGGCAGGCACTTGTTTCTGCGCCGATTTTTATGAATGTTATCTTTTCTTAAATAAATTAAAAAAAAAAACTGTTTTACTTTCACATTATTATCTATATTACAATAATATTTACTCTATTATACCCATGCATTTCCAAGATTGAAAGTACACAATATTTTAAATGTCTTAAATAGTATAAATTATACTAGACATTTTTACCGATTTTATCAATGCTATTTGTATAAATAAAAACATACAAAAACAACAAAAACAACAGATAGTTAATATTAATATATTAACTATCGAAAAAAACGCAAATCCCGGGATCGTCAAATTGTAATCCCGAAATCTTGGGATCAAAATTTTGGCTCAAAATTGGATTCCCTAGTCATAATAACGTATCTAACTTCTTTATTGATTCTGTTAGAAATTATATAAAATTTATAATACATAAATTATTATCGTAGGACTAAACACAAAAAAATGCGTAAAACCTTCTCATATTGTGTCGACGTCAGCCTGCAGTATTTTTTACAGATTGCAATCCTAATAATACAATAAAATTACAAAAATATTACCTAATAATTCTATGCTACCTCACGGAAAAGAAAGCATTCCAATGTCATTTGCTCCAGAATGAACATATCGATTCCTTTAAATAGATTACATAAAAATTAGCATAAAATAATATTATATCGGGTATTTGATGGCAGTCAATTTGGTCTCCGCGAAGGAATTCAATTGATTTCGCGTCTGTTAAGGTGATTCATCAGTGAAACGGCAAATAATTTTCAACTATAGGCGCGACGAAATTTTGGACTCGCTCGCATTCTGAGAGAGAACGTCGAGCTGGAAACACGTCACTTTGTTTCGTGATGGCGACGGGCCAATTAAATCTTAAATCGTGTAAAGATGACTAAAACGTTACCCATTTACTTTAAAAAAGAAACATGTCAATGAATATATTATTATTGTTACTAATAGAACAATAAACAGAACATAAAATGGACGTATGTTTGATTTATATGACAAATTATATTTCGTTTGGCATGCGTCATTTGCACCCGCGACCCTCAATCCGCGCATCGCCTAGCCACGAGACCAAGACAGACTGTTAAATATATTTCCAACATGTGGATTCACCCTCATTTTATGTTTGAGCCAATCGGAACCACTAAATGACTATAATAATTATTGTTAAATGATTATCTTTGATAATTATTTGAAATATACGCTGTGGGAACTGCTCATAATTTATTTGTTATATACAGATGTCGCTTTCATGCCCTTGGGTCCTCACATCCACAAAAAATGGTAATCGAATATGCCAGTATCTACGTCGTATTTAAATAATGTTAGTAATATCTCGCCACGAAACTTCGGCCAGTATTAATCTATATTTTAATTTTATTCTCGAAGGCTTACCTATTAACTGGATAGATATTATACTGGTTTAATTATGACCTACTAAATTCTGGACCTAAGACGCAATCAAGCATGTCAGTTATTAGGGACGGTTATAGAACAACCATACGTTGATAGCATACTATTTTGATCAGTATTCATAACATTTCTCAGAACGCAAGCTTTCGTGTTACGGTCTAATGATGTTTGATAATTAACATTCAAGTTAATACGATATCAGGTGCGCACATAGAAATAATTACAAGATAAAAAGAACTTTCTATATACAACGTTTTTAAATTTTCTGTTGAATTATCCGCATATATCCGAATAATTAGACGCATCCTCAAAATTCCTTGGACTGACCGGGTGACAAATTTTGAAATTTTCAATCGAAAAGGGAAGGACCGATAAGTTCTACGTAGTATCAAAACCAGGAAACTACAATACCTCGGCCACATTATGTGAGGACAAAAATACAGCATTCCCCAACTTGTCATTCAAGGAAAGATCAATGAGAAGCGTAGCAGAGGACGGCGCCGCATTTCGTGGCTTAAGAACCTCCGTGATTGGTACGAGTGCAGCTCCACCGAACTGTTCCGGGTAGCAGACGACAAAGATAAGATCGCCTTGATGGTGGCCGACCTCCGCTAGGGGATGTCACAATAAGAAGAAGAAGTTGAATTATTATGCTCAATATGCTGTAAATGCTTGATAATATGATGTAAATAAAAAACAAACAAACAAATATAGAAATACTGAATACTGAAATGTCATTTTGATTTCCATAGTAACGCACGTGTATTTTATTAATAATTTAATTGCTAGGACCACCCGCTTAGCAACCAATAATAGTGGATTGGATTACGGATTTCTTCCAAAATAACTTTTCATACAAAACAGAATTAACTGAAAATGAATTCAATTCTACTTAAAGATGGCTAAAAGTATTAAAAGAATGCATTGGTATCGTGTTCTGATATATTCTAAAAGTGTCAAACGTCTAGCTAGTCGGGAAGTTAGTTAAAAATTGATTACAAGATTTGTACCGGATAAGTAACTACCGGATAAATAAGAATACGAGCTAATAAAAACGTTGTAAAATAGTGTGAGAACGTCCATTTTGAAGAAAATATCTATAATAATTTATTATTTATTTTTATGGCGGTGGGAGGGGCAGAGTTAATAAAACGTGATTAATAAAGACTGATTTCCATATTATCCCGCTTAGGACTCAGACACACGACACTGCAGTTAGCGTACATTGATACAGATCTTACCCGATTACAAACGCATCCGATTCGAATCTCCAATTGTATTTTTTTATTTCATTTAAATTTTGAATCACCTGCGTCGGCTAACGTAGGCGCACGCTAACTGCAATATCGTATGCCCGAGCCCATACTACTCATAGGTTCTCGTGGCTTCAGCCGCGGACCTCCGTTCCTTTTTCGGGTATATTCCTCATACCCAAACACTCCGCACTTTGAGTCATTGAGTGTCACTATAATACGTGTGTCTATTTGTGTCATCCTCGCTCTTTTGTATTTTAAACATTCTGCATATGAATATTAAAACAAACATAGATGCCCTAGGGCCTAGATGGTTGCTTCCATAATTCATGATTTTCACGGATTTTTCAGTAGCCATAGGCTTTGCGTGTCGTAGAATGGTGAAAGAAGTGGGGTTAATCCTTTGAGAAGGCTTTTCGGCAGCCAAATCATCAGGCCACGACCCTCAACCATGAGGTCCTGTCATGGTTGTGATGGAAGTGATCTTCCATTCACCTAAATAATTTATATTTTTTTCGTTAGTAAGGGGGGGTCCGGACCCAAAAACCTCACCCATGTGTGCGATCCTGTACGATATAATATAAATTCATGATAATATTATATAATTAGTTTCTGAAAATAATTGTTCATTAGCGTTGACTATCAATTCTAGGATTTGTGTACAATTTTCACGACATTTTTTTATATTATATTAATGTGCAGTGAGTTTAAACCTGAAAACTAAATTTTGTACAAAAAATATATATACAGAAATGTTTACTTTTTTGCGTAGGTAGACTAATTAACTCGTTAAATTATAATGCCACGATATAAAATGCCTACCTAATGAGCAATTTATTATGTTTCATGTAAATTGCACAATATTCATGAACGATTATGCGTGCTTTAGGGCACGGACATCAATGAAAGCAGCTGAAATGGTGGACTGCTTTGAGAAAAAGATCCTGAGGCGGATATATCAGTGGCGAAGGGTGACTTTTGGAAAGAGGTAAGCTGTGGAGATCAGAGAAAAAGAGCACACTTGTCAGGTGACTTACGGGAGATAATACTTACGATATTACTACTGATGAATAGGTGCACACTAATGACAACGACACACTGGTCATTGGTTTCACCGCTGAATTTGTCAAATTATTTAAATCACTTATGGCAGTAGAATTCCACGCATACTTTCTTTACCAAACAATACGCATCGCCTACAAAAAAGTTTGTTTAATGTATAACTGCCAGTTAAAAACAAATATGTATCATATAAATTGTTGTGAAAATGTCTAATATAAGTTTTTTTGCTGTATTCAAATCTAAATGAACTCTTGGAAGGTCAAGCTTTGATAATTTTTAAATGCAATCGTTCGCACATTTTCTACCGGGACACTACACAATTTAATAAATACTTATATATTTAAAGCACTGGCGAATGATTTCGGTACAATATGAGATAATTTATCCACATTCAAAACACAGTAACACAATGAATTTTGTATTATAAAATAAACCTTTATCACCGCTTTGAAATGTCAAAATGACATAAACTGTGAATAGCATGTTATGTTTGTCTATGACTGAAGTAACCTAAATAATAATCGCGAATTAATACAATATTTATTTTTAATAACAATTTATAAATTATATGTGGTCGAACACAATAGTTATTATTTTTTTTAATCATCCTTATTATTTATTATTTGCTTTTAAAGATAAGCATAGACAATAAACAAATCAACATTTCGAATAAGCTTGTCTGTTTACGCTTCCGAGTCTCGAACAAAAACCCAGACATGCATGAAGTTGGCAACTGAATTGCGGTAGAAAATTCGGTTTGGATTATCGTTGAAATAATTCTAAAAATAGCACCCACATGTGACGTTCCGTCATTTGTTTTTGATTCGAAACTTGACTAAATTAAAAGCTCTACTTATAAATAACGACGATAGATGGCAATCAATATTTTTATTATAACCTACAATGTCCTACAATATAGATATTTATTTATATAAATTAAATACTTGAAAATAGAAGGTAAGCTTTAAATAATCGCTTAGTATGGAGTCTTCGCCACTGGGATATATGGACCCATTAATGATGGTGGGGAGTAGAGAATTAGGTACAACACGGATCTATACTGCTTATACCAAGATTCAAAACTCTCCACCTTCATAAAACTCCAGAGGCTAAACTGGACAGGCCATGTCCAGCGCATGCCTAAGTCACGGATACCGAAGAAAATCCTCGAAGGAAAAACCCAGGGGGGAAAGGCCAGTGGGAAAGCCACGCACACGATGGGGTGATAACATTACAAAAGATGCAAACCAGCTGCTAAAAATCAGGAACTTGAATAGACGTGCGGAGGACCGTTCCGGCTGGAGGACGGCGGTGGAGGAGAACAGGGCTCGATTTGAGCTGTAGCGCCATCGAAGAAGAAGAAGGGTTCAGTGTTTCAATCAATAATGTATGTTCACAATATTTTTTAAAAATGCTTTTTGTATATATATGTACATACTGTTTTCTTTTAAATAATACACTCCAGTATCGGACACACTATATTTTTCACTCAGTATCAGCTTAAAATAAGTAGACGCGGCTTTACACAGTTGTTAGGTTTTTGGTACTTAGGCAAGTCTCAATACCCAATATATAAATCCACAGTATATTTTGTTTTTTCGGTAAGCACCATATTATAATCTTCATTCTAATTTTTACCTAAACCTACCCAAATATATAATAACATATTGTTTTCCAATTCGTATTTGGTGTCAAAGTATGAACCCGATTGGCTGAGCAAGTGACTAAAATCCATTTCTCGTAAAAACTAAAATCTGTTAATATATTACACCTCCACCATGTGGAGGCCTGATCTTATTAGGATCAGACATGGTATAAAAATAAACATAGTACAATTAGATTAAATATAATTATATAATAGCAAGTTACCAATAAAAAATGAACATTTAAAATTAAAAAAAAAAATACAAATTGAACAATGCACAAAAAAGTTCATTTACTGAAATAATTGAGTGCTTGAATGGAGGTATTGAACATGTCAATAGATGAACTATTCAAAAGAGAAGTTATCACTGTTTTATATTAAATAATGCATTGAATATTTATAAAAATCAACGTGAAATGGGTCACAATTTTCCTATTGAAGCAGCAAAACGGAAAATTTTACAAACCAGAGCACTCTATAATTATCCGAAAATATTAACGTCCTATATGTATTTTATAAGTTATGTAAGTTTGTGTTATATGGCCTAACTAGGCTCAGACGGTCAAATTATTTTTTCCAAGAGACGACGTGATAATCTCGGGGATTTAATGAACAGAAGCTGCGCTCCGGTCCACTTCAAGCCCCTGAATTGATGATAACTCACACCCACACTATTAAAGGTTTTCTTGTACTGGAGCACTGGAGCTAAGATTGACATTTTAACCAAAGCAATTTCTTCGTTTTTCCGAAGTGGGGTATAATATTGAGATTTGATTATTGGACCAAAGAAAATGATTGGACTTTGCAGGCTGGAGTGGACAAGAATGATGGCAGAAAATTAGCTGGAAACACATTTTATAACAACATTTGTCACCTCTTCTTATTTCTGGCGCTAAAAGCTTCTGTGGGTCTTGGCATCCTAGAGCATATGTCTTTATCCAAGTCTGCATAACCTTAGTATGCCTTTAAATTCAACTCGACACTATCTCAACCGGGTTTTCGTTTGCCTTCCGAGTTTTCAAACTTCAATTTCTTTGTCATTCGTGACTCTTCAAAGATGTGTTCATGGTTCAGCCATTTCAGGTTACGCAATCTAATGTACTGTACGATGTGCGATGTAAGACAGCTCATCATTGTATATCCTTCTCAATCCCAACGGTGTGTCATTGATGACTCCGAAGATACTGCGCAACACGCTCCGCTCAAATGAGACCAACAATATTTTTAAAAAAATTGTCTCAATTACTAACACTACTTATTTATAAAGTTAAATTGATACTTCTCTAGATGTCGCATAATGAGGCCAAAGTTTGCTAAATTTTTTTAGTAACTTCGTTAATTATTTCTTTGGCCCATTTCATGCTCAACATTACTTTCCCTTTATAATTTTCCAAACTTTTTTTGGCTCGCCTTAACCTTTTAATATATTTTCAAAAATCATTTTTCAGCACAACCCTCTACCCATACCCTCTGGAAAATTCTATTTCAACCTCAACTAATAAATAACAAAGTATAGTTTTTGAATGTCAAAAACCTAGTTTGGAAATAGAAACTTGGAATAGAATTTATTTAAATCGTGGGATTGCTACCAAAAGTTGGTAAGTCTATAATTTAGATATTTAGGGTTGACAATGGATTATGTGTCTATGTATAAATATGCATACTATAAAAAATAAGGTCACATAAAGCACAAAGAAATTAGCATTATGCATAATTTTTGAGGATAAGACAAACTTCAAATTGCAATTTTTCCATAACATGATTTCGAGGTTTACAACTTTTGGCAGTAACCTTTAATGAAATATCAAATATGAAATTGTTCATAAACTTACTAGATTGCACTCTGTTATTAGTTAGTAATCAGTAAAATAATAACTTAATAGAAGGGTAAGTTTGAAATTACTGTACCTACACATTCACCTAACGTATTTGTCAATAGTATTCTCAAATCGTTACATCGACTATTTGCAATCAGTTTATTTGATTAGATTTTTTTAAACTTGTGATTGCACTAAATTTACGTAAGAACTAAATGGTATATTGTAAAAACAATCGAAAAAAATCTATAATCCAAGATAACGAATCCCGAGTAATTTCAATACTTACATGTCAGCACTAAACTTATATGTCCAAATCTCAATCTCAAATTTTCATTGATAATAATATATGATCTTCTTTAAAGCATATTCGTATTGCCCACTTGGTCCTCAATACCTTATACTACCCTTAGACCACTAACCCTTGGTAAATCTTGCTTTAGGAAACAATTCAAAAAGCTGATGAACTATAACGACAATATACACAGTTTCTAAATTAAGTGCGTAATATTTTTTGTCAGTATCTGATTTTCTGTCGACAATATAACAGGGATAAAATAAAATTGATGTTTTACCGATAATGGGTTAATTTTACACTTCGTTGACTTTTCCGAGTGTAAAAATGTCCCACACACTTTTCCCAACATAATTTACGTGTTGTTTTTTTACTCAGAAAACAGAAAAAAATTCTAAACACAATTAAAATTATACGTAGGTACCTTTATTATATTATACATATTTACGTGGAATATATTATATACATTGGAGAATCAATGGAATTACGAATAAATTATTGTTAAAGCGGATTTCAAAAAAAGAAATAAGTATGATAATAATATAAAGAATATATTTTTTTTAAATTGTTATATTTCTAACAATACACAAAAGGAAAATGTTTAATAAAATTTATTCGATTTAATGTATTTTTACTAAAACAAAAACCGGATATTTTATGTACTTGTCTGAAAATTTTTGTTTCGAGCTTTTCAGTCATGAAAATTACAAGATAATATTTCAAGACCGGAAATGAATGAAAAACGACAATCTTTAACTTTTTCGGTATAAACTTTAAAGCTTGTTTTAATAATATAGGTAATCTTATGCAAAAAAGAACCATCCCACAAAAAATATACTTTTTTAGAAATAATTCTACGTAGAACGTAATGTTTTAAAAAATAACCAATATTGCATATCGTCTCTGTTCTGGCAGAACACACTAACTGGAGAATACTAGTTTTGAGTAATTTGACTTTTGAAGTTGTTAAAATGTTTGAAATGGTCTATCATGTGAGTTTATTAAGTAAATATAAAAAGGATGACTTTAAAATAAAGACTGTTTATGTATTAAGAAGGTTTCCAGACGGTAAAGTTTGAATTAATGAACATTTTGGTATAACTAACTCAATATGTCATTTTTTCGAATTAGTATCTTCTGCCAGAATAGTGACGATATTATACGCATAAATATTGGTCTTATAATATGAGGAGGAATATGCTGAACGCGAAGCGGAAGATAAAATGATCATATAATATATTGTTGAAATCAGAGCATTGGAGCAGAGCAGGAGCACGGAGCAGTGGAGCAATGATGTTTTAACCGGAGCATCAACAATTGTTAGTGCTCCTCTGCTCCGGATGTTTTTTATTATTATTAAATTTTCGTTCTAAAATCCAATGAAATTATTTATTTGAAAAACGGTAACACTGCATACTGAAAAATAACCTCACTTTTTTGACAGAAGAGGCAAATAATGAAATATGATGTGTTGTCGGAATTTTGTTTAATATAATTAATAATTAAAATGATTATTAATTTAAAACTACTTATTTTTTAAATTTTTAAACATTAAATTTGTATATATATAATACCTACATATTAAAACTTTTTATCCGGAGCGGAGCAGGAGCAAATATTAGGTCCCGTAGCGGAGCCACTCAAAAAAGGGTCCGCTCCAACCCTCCGGTATAAATTTAAATAAATATATATAATATGTAGTATTTTTCTATCAATTAACTGTGTGTTTTGATACAGGGCATGTTTCCAGTGGAAAACACCATAAATTAATATAAATCCACAGGGACGTAAAATCTTTTGTCTTTTGAATAAATGACTATGAATTGAATCGCCGAGTCGCAAAATCTGCTCTGAAAATTTTGGAAACACGCTTTAAATATTTTCAAAACCCCAATTTTTATAAATTGCATGACTTTCTTGCGAATTAGATACTTTTCATAATAGTTTTATGCCAGTCAATTTTATGGGAAAATAAAATATATATTTTGACTTAGTACCTACATGTGAAATAAAAACAGTTTTTGTGATTTCTTGTTAAGTAGAAAAAATTGACAGAGCGGCTTTTGTGACTCAACAAGTCAATTATTAAAAAGCTATAATAGTAAATAGTATAGTAATAGTAAATGTACCTACCGACTTTTTTATTTTATTTTTTTTTTGCTAATTTTTTATGTTTCTATTTAATTTTTGCACAAAGCGTTTATGACTACGGCCGTATGTTGTAGCTTAACCACTAGGGAATGACAAAAGAAATGGCGTATTTCAAAAAAACACTACCTTATTCTTAGGTCAATAATTATTATAAAGCAATCAATATTCATAAGATGTTTATCACACTTGAATGGTCAAAGACATAGCTTATAATAAATATCTTTAGAATCATCTTCAAATGTGTTAATTTTGCCGATTTTTTGAATAATAAAATGCCTAATTCTTGTCAAATTTGGGATCACAGAGATTATCAATATAATTTTTTATCGTGAATATTTTACAAAAATTATCTCGTAATAAATTATACTAATGGTTTTATAAATGCGCTTAAAAATTAATAAATGTAAAAAATCTTAACACCACTGCACAGTTATGTACCGAAATATGACTATATGCTAAAACATTAGAGCGAGAGGTTTAAAAGAATACTATTTTATGTAACAAAAATACTTTATGCAGTCATCAAATGTTTAAAATAACTATAAAGGATAATAAGGCTTCAAAATTATATAAATAGATTATCTACAACGTTTAAGGAGTGTCCAGGATCATGGTTTGAAAATACAATAAAAACTCAATTTGACCTTCGACGAGCATGTCCCCCCTTAAATTTGGAAACACTTCTGCAAAAATATTTATTATAACCAATAAAAAAATCTTTTTGATAAAAGTAAGACACCCCGCAGTAATCGAACCTGCATCTCTCGGGTATCGCGCCCATGCACATACACCAGTATGTTAACATTACATTCTTAAATCTTGTGAATTATTCGTTGAATAAAAAAAAAGTTAATTAAAAATTATAAGCAAGTTCAAGTAAAGTACAACAAAAAGTCTTGGAGTGATCCGTGACGTCGGTTGGTAATTAAAGTAGTTGAATACCCACTTTGATTTAAATTACAAAAGCCGATTGCCAATAGTAGCTCAATTTGAAAAGCGCTTCAGAGAATTTTAAAAGCAATTAGTTTAAATTTGTCGCAATTAAGATGACGCCTTTAGCATAGTGGTCTATGTGCATGGGCGCGATACCCGAGAGATGCAGGTTCGATTTCTGTGGGATGTCTACTTTTTTCAAAAAGATTTTTTCTATTGGTTATAATATATTTTCTCAGAAGTGTTTTCAAAAATTATGTATGTTTTATAATTATACTTCACTTTTAAAATATTACAGTATTATAATACCTATTATAATAATCAGTAAATTTTGAAAAACTTACCTAATAGAGTCATGAAGAATCCATAGAGCATACACATAGTTTTCCCGAAAACCCATCTATGTGAGAGAGCGGATACCAGGGTGAAAGGGTTTCCGAGAACTGACACGGAGAAATCCGAGCAGACCAGGTTGAAGAGAATCAAGTTGAGAGGGGTCCATAGCTGAAATTAAGACAAATTTATCGTTAATAAAAAGATATTAATAAATAAAAGAATACCAATTCGGTTTTATTCCCATTATTAAAAAGATTTTTTTAATCTATGATGTTAACATAACATATCGAGGGCTTAGTGTCAAACAACACTATCTACAAAAGTGCAACTTTACAGGAGAGCCAAAAATCGTTATTTTAGATTCTTGTAACTCAACAAGGGAAATGTTTATTTAAACCTTATGTTAATATTTTATAATTTATTGTGTATTGTACATTTATCTTGCTTATGATGATGTTAAAATTTATAGGGATAGTTTAAAAAATATATGAAAACAAGGGTAACTTATGTAGTTAGCGTTAAACTTTACTGACGATTTAATAAGAAATTAGAAAAGATTGACATAACGTTGTTTGACTATCATGTAGCCGTAAATGTAAAATAACGTTATCTCAAAAAAAAAAAAAAAACACTTTTTTGTATATATGTATATTATGCCTAGGGTGTTTCACTTCCACTTTAGTGGGTCTATTATATATACACAAGGCGACTATCGGCGGTTATTTACGGTAGTTTATCATATGTATGTATTGAGGCAGTTAATTGTTACAATAAGTTAACCGTCTAAACCAGGGGTTCACAAACTTTGTCGTCAAAGGGAAAATCAAAAATATTTGTCGGACACCTTCATATTGTAAATTTGTTCTGTTTTTAAAAAACATACTTAAGCAAAAATATAAAAAAAATATTTCATTGCTTTTAACTAAATATACATTATTATTACTTACTCTTATTTATAAATACTAAAACATAATATTTTTTTTAATTTTTAACTATTTTTTCACCATGTGATTTATGCAAATTTTTGTTTGAAACTAGATCCCGCAATCTAGTCTCAAATTTTGTGGTGTAAATACGCAAAACAGATGTGATATGGTTGTCTGTTAATTTTTATCAGTTTGATTAATTAATGCTCATTGTAGAATATTATTTTTTTACGCAAATATAGATACTTCCAAATAAAAAAGCTATTTGTTGAGCATGTTTATCTATATTTGGATATACCTCAAGTGAAAGTCTTTTGTAGAATTCAATTAAATTCTTATCACAATAAGATGCTTTTGCTTCCACGTTCTCTTGCAAATGTATTCCTTTAAACTGTATATTTACGGGTTAGCACTTCGCACATTCGCATACATAAATATCAAATTATCTGACCATTCATTTTTGCCAGAGGATTTTTAATTTTAAACGTAATATTTAATATTCGATATGAAAAATAATAAATAATACAGATTTAAATAAATCTCGCGGGTCACACTTTTTGAACCCCTGGTCTAAACTGTCAAAAAGGGCTATGTCTTAACAGGTTTAACAGGCTGTGTTAAGGTTTAGAGCGAGATATACAGTTTTGATAGTTTAAACGGCTAACTTATTGTAACAATTATAAAACTTCAATACATAAATATGATAAACTTGACAGTCGTCGATAGCCGCCGCCTTGTGTATAGAATAGACCCACAAGCTTCCTTATTGAAAGCCTTATTCGAAATATTTTCTTATTTCTGGAATATTTTTTTAATTCGCCCAACAATCCGATCTGGATCTCGGTCGAGGATGTTTTTTTAACATTTTTTACGAGAATTGGTTTCTAGCCTTCCAAGCAGACGCACTGCTATGTCCCTCTGGAAGGAAGGCAAAGGAAACAGGCAGCTTGTGTTGACAGGAACCTGATGTGGCGTGATGGTATTACATTTCCTTCGTCTCCTTACCAAAGAAAAGACTTATGTGCAACTCTTGATGTAATACTCACAGATGTTACGTTTAGAAACCGTCGTCTTGAAAGTAACCGTCAGGTAATTTACCTTCAAGGACGTATTTATACTAGATGGCGAGATTATGATCGGGAAACAAAAAGTTTTCACGGAAGTTAAAACATACAGTTTATTCAATCGGAAATGCAAGTATTTACATAAAATGGAGGACAGAATATACGCGTTACAAATACCTTAAAATAAATGGCAAGGACGCAAGTTGCGTGTCCCCTTTTATATATTGTTGGCGATAACATTTTAATTAGTTTATTGACGTCTCTCGTATGGTCTGGTATGGGTACAATGTCGAATGACTTCTGACATCCTTTACATTTGTGTTTATGAAGTTTAGAATATTATGTAAGAAACTGTATCATATTACATGGTTATACATAGTTTATTAACCCTTATAAAACTAAAATTAAAATTAAAAAATTTAAACTTGTAAAGTTTTCTAGGTATAATATACCTACATAACAGAACAATTAAAAAAATAATTATATTTGGGAGTCCCGGGATTCATACTTTTTAACAACAGTTTCAGAAAATTATTTTGCAATTTACACGATATTAAAAGAAATATTTGTTTTAAAATAAAATAAATATCGATAACGTTTATTAACTAAACATAAATAAAAAGTAGGTAAAATGTAATGAATATATTTTAGCTAGGTAACATGAATAAACAAGATTTTTTTTTCGAAATAATATTCCATCCTTGAACTTTTATCTCAAACACGACTTATTCATATTTGTACCCGGAAAAACCTTAAGGGCGGACATGCTCAGCGAAGGTCAAAATGGAGCTTTTATTGTATTTTCAAAGCATGATCCTGTACATTTCTTAAACGTTGTAGATAATCTATTTACATAATTTTGAAGCATTATTATCCTTTATATTTATTTTAAACATTTGATGACTGCATAAAGTATTTTTATTACATAAAATAGTATTCTTTTAAACCTCTCGCTCTAATGTTTTAGAATATAGTCATATTTCAGTACATAAATATGCAGTGGTGTTAAGATTTTTTACTTTTATTAATTTTTAAACGCATTTATAAAACCATCAGTATAATTTATGTCGGCATTATTATAGTGAAATATTTACGATAAAAAATTATATTGATATGATAATCTCATGCCTAATTCTCATCAAATTTGGGATCACAGAGATTATCAGTATAATTTTTTATCGTAAATATTTCACTATAATAATGTCAACATAAATTATACTGATGGTTTATTAATGCGTTTAAAAATTAATAAATGTAAAAAATCTGAACACCACTGCACATTTATCTACTGAACTATGACTATATTCTAAAACATTAGAGCGAGAGGTTTAAAAGAATACTATTTTATGTAATAAAAATACTTTACGCAGTCATCAAATGTTTAAAATAAATATAAAGGATAATAAGGCTTCAAAATTATGTAAATATATTATCTACAACGTTTAAGGAATATCCAGGATCATGCGTTGAAAATACAATAATAGCTCCATTTTTACCTACGCTGAGCATGTCCCCCCTTAACACAAAAATTTATTTATAATTTTAAAAATTAACAAATTCTTTTTCAACGTATTTAAACTATATTCTGCCAGTCTTTAACTTTTAATTATTCAAATATAACTTTTTCATATTTGTACGCGAAAAAAGCCTTTATATATGTATGACTTATGTTGGAAAAGTTTTTATATAAATTTTAAAATTTACAAATTCTTTTTCTTTGCTAATAGTGAAATTCAATGATACTCGTAGCAAACAAAATGAATTGAACGTTTAGTATTGTATATTATAATAATACATGTTGGTACCAGGCAGGAGTCGAACCCGTTTTGGATACAACTCAATTATCGTACCAAAGACAGAAGCAACCGCCAATCTGCCCCTTTGTCTAAAACGGGGGCCATAATTAAGTTTGGCAGTGAGATGGATAATTGTTTGACCAGAAATTTGCCTTCAGTAATCTAAATTCTCTTTGGCTTTCTGCATGTAAAATATCAAGATAACCTAAATTGATCGGAGTCATGCAGAAAGGTACCAAATATAAAGTAAATAAATTTTATCCTGATTCTATAAAGTATTATAAATTCAATATAAAAAAACATTCAAAAGCATTTTACCAAACGAACAACCACATGCAATTTCATCACAGCATTAGCAAATTGGTCAATTTCCCGGAAATGCAGCTTTGACTCAATCGAAATGGGTTTATTTATTATTTATATAATATACTAGCTGACCCGGCAAACGTTGTTCTGCCATATAAATTATTTCTAGTGAATATTTTGGTTGTTAAATAAAAAATAACGAATGTATCGTAAGTATGTGGGGATAGGATCTATGACAGAAAGAGGAATAGAGCGCTGTAGACGACGACCGCCGATAAAAATAAAAAAACATCAACCATTCATTTTCTCAATTCAAAATGAGTAATGATGTTCATAATGAATGAATTACCTGTGACAGGATCTCGTTATTTAATGTTTATGCAATATCCGTCATATCCCTTCCAGAAAATTAGCGGATATTAGAAAGCGTCGTATGAACGGTGTGTGTCAGCGATGAACTCCAGATTATTGTTTCTTCTTCTAATCACGATTTCTCGCGTCGATGTGCGGTCGCCAACCATGATTCCAGCAATGTCGTCAACAACAGGCACATTGAATCGACGCACGTGCTCTTCAGCTGGTGTTTTATCAGTATTGATGACAATAGCGTGATTGTCACTTTGCAATTCGTGCATGTGTGCTTTGAAGAATTTCAATAATTCATTGTGCTCATTCAACAGGGCGTCCAGTTTGCCAACGATGCGCCTGGCATTAGGCGAATTGAGGCTATTATAGCCGCAACGTGCATCCACATGATTGATGTTCTCACCGCCCATGAAGTAGATTTTGTAAAAATTTATGTGGTTCGTTTGGCATTGGCAGCAATGAGCATACTTTGTGGTATACTTGGCCTTTAATTTTGAACGTAGAATGGAATTGTTGACCATTTGCCGCAGTATTGTGAACTATTTCTGTTGCTCCGAACGAAGTCATTTGGAAGCATGAATTGAATGTGCGAATGGACTTCAGGAACAGGTTTGAATCTGAAACCGTGCCGATGAGCAAGCCGTTCAATGGTTCTGGTGGTATCTCAATTTCTGGTAGTTGCACTTTTCCTGATGCGCAACACATCCCGGCTGACTCATTTTTGAATTTGAGCGCATGACAATGGGACATTCTTTATCCATAGCACCAATCAGCACTTTCGGATGAGCGGAATATTCAATATCTGGCTCGTACTCGAATGCGAGACGAAGGAACGAAGTGGATATAAATGTTCGATGTACTTGTTGGCGTTGTCGGTCATTTGCTCTGCGTGTGTTAACTACGAACCGGCGTGCTTGGCTCCGTTCCAATTGTGGTTGTTGATTTCGTTCAGCTCATGCCTCTTGTGATTGAGATGCACGCGATTGCGACATGCTTACACGCACATTTTGTTATCTTGTTGGATTTGTTCGTCTGTTCTTTCTGCTCTACTATTTTGCATGTTTGTTGCTTTATTCGTTTGACGGCTCAAATGGCCCCCCTTGCGTCTTGCTGGCATTGTGACTTTGATACACGCACATAAAAATAGATAAATTAAAATAAATCGTACAAAATTTTGCACGCACTGCGTTGTGATATGCCGAATGAAATGTCAAAATGACGCGACGCTTCTCTTGAATTCTTCTCGGACGTAGCGCCATCTGTCATTCAACAACATAAATAATTTCGTTCTGTTTGAAATACGAACGACGGTTAAATTTGTTCATACAAAAATCATATAATCGCAATTAAAAAATGAGAGAGTGGGGGTAGGAGGCTGAAAATTTGAAGTTATAGGTATTTTTTTATGCCAAATAATACAAAAATACAAAAAAAAATTGTCAAAAAAATAAAAGAAAATTTTTCTGGATAGAGATACCCTAATCACCTAGCGGTATGAAATATACTTGTTGACCTATTTTCATACCTATCAAATATACATAAAAAAATTCATAAAAATCGGTCGAGCCATTTTGGAGGAGTTCGACCACAAACATCGTGACACGAGATTTTTATATATATAGAGATTATATATATACATACGTAATGCACACTTGCTGCCATTTTGCTGTCACCCTAATTGATGCTTTATAACAATAATTATCAAACCATTTCATGTTATAAAAATAATGAAAAATTATTTAGGGTGGGTCCATTATTAAAAATTGTCCATAATTTGTTTATAGATTTTAGAGGCCGTGGCACGAGGAAGCGTTAAAAAATAGCTAGTGCCACTGACCTCCACATTTACCCCGCCTACTACTTAGGGGTTCTTGATGCTTCAATCGTCGACACCTCGCACCTTTTCATGTATATTCTCCATACTCAGACACTTCGCACTTTGAGTTTGGCTATAAACGCCTGGTCTAGAAGTATAACTAAGCGTGTTCACACGAATTCACATGTGGTTATCGAATGCGTGTGGCTTAACGGTCATAATTAATAGGATCATTAGTGTCCGTTTGTGTCGTCCGCGCTGTCTTTTTAATTGGTGTACCTTGCCGGCTACAAAAAAGGAGTTTTATCTCAAAGTGATTCAAATGTAAAAGTATAAAGAAAAATCATTAAATAAATTTGATTTGTCCCAGTGCGTGTTCTGTCAATATCATTCCTATGCGACATTTCTTTTACCATGGGAAAAACTCGACTACAAATCGCAGTCCTTAGTTTCCAATGAATACGACAAAATATTCATCAGAATCACCACCGCCTTGTGCTACAAAGAATTTTCCAGGGTTTTTTTTGCAATGCGGTTTCATAGGCCCTGGCCGAATTCAAATTAGCAATACCCGATGCGGGTAGAAGAATAGTTTTCATTAAGGCATATTCTCTCAGCCGGCACAATTTTCATTTGACTAGCATCAATTAGAGTAGTTTGCGTGCTAAAGTCCTTAAGAAACCTCGATAGTAAATGCGAGGTATCCATAAAGGCATCTAGGGGGGGGGGAGTGCGTGTTCTGTCATTATTTTAAATTTAGTTATAAATAATTTATTTCAGAGCAAACAATGTGAGTGCAATTTTATCGTAAAGTCCCGTTTACATGGTTCACCATGGAATCATCCGCAGTGACCCGTGTAAGCGCACATTCATTTACATTTACAGGGGTACAAAAACTATCATTTTGTATATATATTAAATAAATGTTTCAGCAGTCCACATCATATTTGATAGTACATACTGATTGTAATAAACAAAGTTAGTGTTGTTTTGTGGTTTTTGGTAGCTGTTTCTGCGATTTCTGTGTTTGCTATTTCACTTGACGTCATTGTGGAATGAATCGATTAGTTCACTTTTGGTGACACGTGTAAACAAAAAGTGAATGCCTGAATCCAATTCCCTGCGTAGGATCGTCCGCGATGATCATCCTCAGTGACTCGTGTAAATGAGCCTTTAGCATTCAAATCATCCAGGTTACAGTCCTCAATTCATGATGACGAATGGAAAGAAGCAATATTCTTCCACGCGCTACAGTATTCTCTCACGATAAAAAAAACCTTTTGAACCGCACCGTGAAGATAATATTATAGTACAATGATTCACATGGATTCAAGATTTGAAGAAACGTGGATGAATGCAATGATATTTCTCATGGCTAAAAATTCATGCGTGGCTTGAGTATGGCAAATTGTGGAAGGAATTCAAATAAGAATGTATAGATTCCGTGGTGTCTGATTTTTTCCGCCTGCGGCACTGACAGTCTATATGTATAATTCAATACTTATAAAATCTTTGCAATGTATTCGTTTAAAATAGCAAAGCAGTGTAGTAGATTATTATTTCACAACGTTTTTCTTAGCTTGTATTCTTATTTGTCCGGTGGTTCTTTTTTCGGTACAAATCTTGCAATCGATTTTTAACTAACTTCCCGACTAGCTAGACATTTGAAACTTTTATAATATATCAGAACACGATGCCAATGCATTTTTTAATACTTTTAGCCATCTGTAGAATTGAATTCATTTTCAGTTAATTCTGTTTGGTATGAAAAGTTATTCCGACACCATTATTGGTTGCTAGGGGTCTGGGGTCTTAGCAACTAAATTATTAATGTATACGTGCGTTACTATGGAAATCAATATGACATGTCAAGTACAATTTTTTTTGATCGTTTAAGCTAGTCAAGTCAAGTTTATATGGTTCAACAGAATTTAAAAACGTCGTATTCAAAAAGTTCTTTTTATCTTGTAGTTATTTATATTTTTGGATACATAATATTAGTAATATATTATGTAGGTATAAAAGGCCATTTTCTGTCAGTTATACTCCTAAGTAAGCCTAATGTACCTATAATATTATAGTATAATATTTTTAATAAGTTATATATCTTAAGGCGCGCTTAGAAAATCAGATCAGAGTGTATTTTTGGCGTGTGACATATACTCGTAACACATAATTTATTTTTTCACACAAAAAAACACACTCGATTGGATTCGAACCAACGATTGTTCGGTTATCAGCCGAAGGCACAACCATTATGCCACAGAAGGCACTGCAATAGTGACGATTATACAGTATAATATTATTGTTTAGAATTGTTCCGTTGCTAGGCAGCGAATTAATTATTGTCGGTCAAACGTCATAGTGGCAGGTGTTACTTTAAAAATAAAAACAACGACAAATAATTATATAATTTAGTAATATAAGTTAAAGTGTATATAAATAGACCACCGGCGTTCCAATAAGCGGTCCTCTTTCTTAAGTGTGTAATTTAACAAGATAATTAAGAGCTAGTCGAAGAATCTAGTTTATCACAAGTTTTGTTTTTGTTTTGTTACGCCAAAGAAGTATAGCTTCTAACACGCGTACATAAGTACACACACCGATTTTTTTCTTAGTAACATAATATGAATGAAGAATAAATGTTAAATAGATTTCAGATAACTGTAATAATCACATATTAAATTTAGTGTGTTTATTTGTTATACTAGTTTACTGTTGGTTGATAAATTAATATAAGAAATACAGTAGCATTTAGAAGCTTTCTTGTATAGTAAAAAAAGCTCATTGTTTTGTTTTTTTTTTGTTCACATTTTGGATACATTGTTAGAAACAGCTTTTTATCAACGTCAAGCTTATTGTATCACCTTGCCAGCTTTCCACCTTTCATCTTGAAATTTATTTTAGAGTCACCAAGCTGTCCAAAAAAACTATGCAAAAAAACTATGCAAAAAAACCATCTAGCAAACTATTTATTCTAACAATTCTACTGAACTTGTTTCATCAATTATTAATGAATACAGTAAAAGTCTTTAATATATATATATATGACATGGAGATAAATATTTTATTGTAAAACTGAGAAGGGTTTTTAAAAGTATATATTTTTAACATATTATATAATATTATTATTGCTGCGATAGGAGTCCTATCATCAAACTTGGGTGGAGAATTGTTTATATTTTACAAATCAATTTATATAACATACATAATTTTGAAAAACACTTTCTGAGAAAACATATTATAACCAATAGAAAAAATCTTTTTGAAAAAAGTAAGCCACCCCGGCAGGGAATCGAACCCTGCATCTCCCAGGTTTACGCCCCGCTCCATCCGCGCATTACCTCTATGCTACGCAGTGACATACTAATTGCGACAAATTTTAACTATTGGCCACTTTTCATACCCACTCATCAGCGCTCTTCTAAATCAACCTACTTTGGCAATCGATTTTTGTTTTTTAAATCAAAGTAGATACCTATTACTTCAATTACTAACCGACGTCGTGGATTTCTCCAATATTTTTTATGTTACTTACTTGAACTTATAATTTATAAATAACTATTTCTTTTATTCAACGAATATTTCACAAGATTTAAGAATGTACCATTCTAATTGTTGAACATACATAATTTTGAAAAACACTTTCTGAGAAAATATCTGATATTATTTGATTTAATAAACAAAAATCGATTGCCAAAGTAGCTTGATTTAGAAGAGCGCTGATGAGTGGGTATTAAAAATGGCCAATAGTTAAAATTTATCGCAATTAGTATGTCACTGCGTAGCATAGAGGTAATGCGCGGATGGGGCGTAAACCCGAGAGATGCAAGGTTTGATTCTCTGCCGGGGTGGCTTACTTTTTCAAAAAGATTTTTTTTCTATTGGTTATAATATATTTTCTCAGCAAGAGTTTGTCAAAATTATGTATGTTTAATAATTAGAATGGTACATTCTTAAATCTTGTGAATTATTCGTTGAATAAAAGAAAAAGTTAATTATAATTTATATAAATTATCAACATTAACTTTCAAAAATTAAAATCAACCGCTCGTTTCGGCAGGAAGTCCAACTGCCACCATTTGGTATTCCCTTCGCACGATTAGCAGCAAGTAAAAAAATATTATGCATATTAAGCCTAGTTTTGAATATTAATAATAGCGCTTGTACACGTGCATAGGTTTACTTGCACCAAGAGTATGTAAATTAAATTATCGCGATAATAACTTTACTGTATACACGTAAACGTGCTGACTAGGGATTCCAATCACGGGATCCCGAACTCTTTTCGATACCTATGAATCCCGGGATTGCTAAACATAATCCCGAAACTTTTTTTATCCCGATTTTTTGTCAATTTTTATGGAAAATAAAAAAAAAACAAAAATATAACAGAAAAAGTACTTTTAATAACATATAACAAGGTTAGAAATAAACTGGTTTTGAATGAAGTTTGATTTATTACCCATGTGTTGCCATTCATTTTCTTTTTTCACATAAATTAATAAAAATGAGAAAGATTGGGAAAAAACAATGCTTCGCACTTCTAACAAAGTGATTCAACCATGATCTCATAAGTTTTACGACAGTTTCATATTTGGCTGACTGTATAAATTTAATATTAACTATCGAAAAAATGCCAATCCCGGAATCCAGGGATCAAAAATTTGGCTCGGGATTGGATTCCCTAGTGCTGACTGTCTCGTCAATGTCATTCTTGAAGCGCAAGCGAAACGCGATGTTGTCATTGTATGGTGCTATTTGACAGGTTGTGAAAATTGTTAAACGTAAAAAATGCAAAAATACGGTATAGTTCCTATTATTTCTAGCAGATTCATCACTATCGTTCTATTTACTGCGCATTCGTATACGCCATGCAAGTTTCAACTATTGTGTGAAAATTCAGAAGCTGGTGAATTTTTTTTTTATCCATGCATGCAATCATTCAACTTGCACGATAATACGTACGATTAACAGTAAATCCATGCACGTATACACGGGTAATACCTAATGCTATTTAAATATATCATAATAATAATATTAATTATATACGTTGAAACCAACTCCTTGGTATAAGACGTTCAGAAGCAGATTTCGGCCTATTCCACAAAGTTAAATAAAATATTGTATTACTCCACTATGAATGGCGAGCAGTGAATATGTATTACGAGCCGACAAAGGAAATAAAATAATAATCAGTAGTCACACTTCATCGGCCACCTGCGCCTACGCCGCTTATCGCACTTGGGTCACTAGCGCCCTCTAATTTGCAACCATATTATAGGCGAAGAGGTGTTACGCGGGACACGGTGTCTAGGCCACCAGTTCCCCGCTTCGCTTCTTTTAGTGGGCTTTGTCACTAAGGCCCGTTTCAGACAGAACACAGGTGACGCGCTCGTATATAATATAGGAGGCCTTTGTATTATGTTTATAAACGCCCCAGAGCTAATGAGTCAACGCATAATTTCGCGTCATAAATTAGAACATAAAATTGGCTGCGGTAATAAAAATAAGTGTATCGGCGGCTTGAGAATGTAGCGGCCGACGGAAAATTGTACCGGGCATGCGTTGACTCATTTTAGCTATGGGGCATTCATAAACATAATACAAAGGCCCCTTTATTCGAATACAAAGGCCTCCTATATTATATACGAGCGCGTCACCGGTGTCCCGTCTGAAACGGGCCTAACCCTCTGAATCGATGAACTCACAAAGTTTAAAAAAAAAAATGAAATTAGATCACACTAAAGAACAAAGCGCCTGAAAGGAACCCCAGAAAGTCTTCATATATCACATAATGATAATAAAATAAGTCACTAATTATAATAAAGTTTTATTAAGGGGGGACATGCTCGTCGAAGGTCAAAATTGAGTTTTTATTGTATTTTCAAACCATGATCCTGGACACTCCTTAAACGTTGTAGATAATCTATTTATATAATTTTGAAGCCTTATTATCCTTTATAGTTATTTTAAACATTTGATGACTGCATGAAGTATTTTTGTTACATAAAATAGTATTCTTTTAAACCTCTCGCTCTAATGTTTTAGAATATAGTCATATTTCGGTACAGAACTGTGCAGTGGTGTTAAAATTTTTTACATTTATTAATTTTTAAACGCATTTATAAAACCATTAGTATAATTTATTATGAAATAATTTTTGTAAAATATTCACGATAAAAAATTATTTTGATAATCTCTGTGATCCCAAATTTGACAAGAATTAGGCATTTTATTATTCAAAAAATCGGCAAGATTAACACATTTGAAGATAAATCTAAAGATACTTATTATAAGCTATGTCTTTGACCATTCAGGTGTCATAAAAATCTTATGAATAATGATTGCTTTATAATAATTATTGACCTAAGAATAAGGTAGTGTTTTTTTGAAATACGCCATTTCTTTTGTCATTCCCTAGTGATTAAGCTACAACATACGGCCGTAGCCATAAAATGACAAACTATAATTAAAGTAGGGAGTAAAATTATGTTAACGCGCGTGTTTGAACATGTACCTAACCGAATTTTTTTTTATTTTTTTTTTAAACGGTACATGTTCAAACACGCGCGTCAATATCATTTTACTCCTTACTTCAATTATAGTTTGTCAATTCATGGCTACGGCCGTATGTTGTAGCTTAACCACTGGGGAATGACAAAAGAAATGGCATATTTCAAAAAAACACTACCTTATTCTTAGGTCAATAATTATTATAAAGCAATCATTATTCATAAGATGTTTATTACACTTGAATGGTCAAAGACATAGCTTATAATAAATATCTTTATAATTATCTTCAAATGTGTTAATCTTGCCGATTTTTTGAATAATAAAATGCCTAATTCTTGTCAAATTTGGGATCACAGAGATTATCAATATAATTTTTTATCGTGAATATTTTACAAAAATTATCTCGTAATAAATTATGCTAATGGTTTTATAAATGCGTTTAAAAATTAATAATTGTAAAAAATTTTAACACCACTGCACAGTTATGTACCGAAATATGACTATATTCTAAAACATTAGAGCGAGAGGTTTAAAAGAATACTATTTTATGTAACAAAAATACTTCATGCAGTCATCAAATGTTTAAAATAACTATAAAGGATAATAAGGCTTCAAAATTATATAAATAGATCATCTACAACGTTTAAGGAGTGTCCAGGATCATGGTTTGAATATACAATAAAAACTCAATTTTGACCGTCGACGAGCATGTCCCCCCTTAATAATTAATCAATTATTATATCATGTATTTACTGGCACTAATTAAAATATCGTTACCCTACTTATAGAATGCTGTAATATTTCAAAACAAAGTGCCAAACATATTAATGTGCAGAGAGTGTAGTCTATTACTACAAAAGTATGGCGGAAGTTACACGGGGAAATGAGAGGTATATTCAAGGTAGAATAGTTACAAAAGCTCTAATACTGAAACGCAAGAGTAACATTATAAGATTACCATTTATGACTTCTCACAACGATACCGACCAATAAATTAGTAGAATAATTACTTTGAAAAATATAGCCTAGCACGGTTCAAAGAAACATTTCAGAACAAGACTCCTTTTAAAGAAAACAATAATAATTACAAGATAAAAAGAACTTTTTATATACAACGTTTTTAAATTTTCTGCTGAATCATATAAACTTGACTTGACTAGCTTAAACGATCAAAAAAAATTGTACTTGATAGAAATACTGAATAATAAAATGTCATTCCATATCGACTTCCATAGTAGCGCACGTATATATTATTTAATAATTTAGTTGCTAGGACCCCCTAGCAATCAATAATGGTATCGAAATAACTAACTAATCATACAAAATAGAATTAACTGAAAATGAATTCAGTTCTACTTAAAGATGGCTAAAAGTATTAAAATTTTAATGTAAATAATAATGTAACTAAACTTTAATACCGAAGTGAGTAATTAATAATTACAAGATAAAAAGAACTTTTTATACAAGTTAAATTTTCTGTTGAATTATATAAACTTGACTTGACTAGCTTAAACGATCAAAAAAAATGTATTTGATAGAAATAATAATGAAATGTCATTTTGACACTCATATTGATTTCCATAGTAACGCACGTATATATTAATAATTTCCTAGCAACTAATAATAGTGGATTGGAATACGGATTTCTTCCGAAATAACTTTTCATACAAAACAGAATTAACTGAAAATGAATTCTGTTCTACTTAAACATGGCTAAAAGTATTTAAAAATGCATTGGCATAGGCAAATGTCTAACTAGACAAGTTAGTTAAAAATCGATTGCAAGATTTGTACCGGAAAAAGAACCACCGGACAGATAATAATACGAGCTAAGAAAAACGTTGTAATAAAAATGAGTAACAACTGGGTCGAAAAATTAAAATTCTTCAGAAAAATTGAATGTGAAAATAAAACTACCATTGTTTTTAAAAATGTCAAACTATCGCCGACAAAACAGTAGTTATTTTAAGCATAAAAAAATCTTTTCGGCGAATGTATATTTATGGAATTTATAAATAATAGTGAAGCGATCGTAACTCTTGAGACAAATCCACTCAATTTTAATAACACGATGACATAATAAGCACATGAATAATTTCTGGATTTATAGAAGAAATAGTTATTTTAGAGTTTTATTCAACTGGGAGAATATGTGGCGGATAGGACCCTTTGAAGCTTTTAATACCCATTAAAAAGTTTAAGTTTAAGCCACCTCTCGTGCAATGAACATTTTGCAGACTTTATATCAACCGAGGCCCACTTTGAGTAATTTGAGAAAATTTACAGCGTCGTATGAAGTACAAGTTAGTTGGGTTGATCCCAATGTAGAGTCATCATGGAATTCAAATCTTGAAATAAAAAGGATTTCAAGTTATACACATTTATATTTTTTATAATAATCTATGTTTTTAAAATAGATATAAAAAATATTAAAACTATGAATTAGTCAAAAATCTCTTAGGTGATGCTTAGAAAACTGAATAAATTAAATTTTAATAATAAATATGACCATAAAATATAAATGTAATAATGGGGTGCGGTCCGATTCAACAAATTCACATTTTATACAATTGTAAGTTTATCTTTGACTTAAAATAAAAAATATTTTTCTTTTTAATGTTTTCAGATACATATTTATTCATACAGTTGAACTAGTAAATTATCAAAAAAATGTCTCAAATTGCAAGCTTCGTATATTTACGCTAGGTGCCTCTTTAAAAAGACTCAGTGAAGACTTCGCCTTTATGCAGATATATAGGATACTTAATGTCACCGAGACTAGAGTCCGTATTCTTTATGCTGGCGGGTGATTTCCTCCCCCCCCACCCGCTTCAGCATCTCAACACTGCATTCCCTCTCGTTCTCCCATTTAAAACTTGCAACAGTCGTACGCAATGACATAATGCTTTCCGTCCGCGACCGACGTGACGTGGACGCCAGCATAAATAATATGGACTCTAGCTGAATCAGTCCAATCCTTTTCTCTCTATATTCGTTCTATAAGCACCTCGCTGCATGGTTGTTATATATTATTAGTCCCGTGCGGCTCTGTATCGGAAAAGCAGAGTGAGCACTTAATATCTTTTCTTTCAGGCACGTTTAATCATCATAGAAGGAAGCCCTGCATATCCATGGCTGTACATTATACATGATGGGTGGAGATCGGGAACCTAAAATTGTAATACACATTCGGCGCGTATAAGTGGGATGGTTTTAAAATATAGAAATTTTGCGCGTATTGAACACGTTTTCAGATTTCACAGAATATGTGTGGATATTGTCAAAATATTTGGATAAAGTCATCATTCTTTAAAATAATATGTATTCACAAAATTTATTTATTAACATGCATCAGTGGCGACTCGACGACTTTCTAGGTGGTAGGGTTTAGCCACTAATTATTAAATATACATGCCTACTTATTTTTTACATTACACATTATGTACTCGTACCAAGCTACTTATAATAAAATGATTTTATTAATGAGGAAATGAGTAATTTTTCAGAATAAATAATATGATTATCTGAGTCGTTACTTACGGATAAGTGCCACCAGCGTCCTAGCACGCTTTTCTATTCCGAGAACAGAGGGCCAGCCATGCAAAATGCGCGTGTAAAGACGCTTCACTTGAAACGCAATATATCGGCCGAGGCAATGTTTTGAATAATTCTATTGCATTGCCCATAGAGCGACATCTCTTAGGATCATGGTGTAATACTTACATTTGTAATTTTCTATATTATCATCAACGAAACATCAATTTTAAACAAACCTTTCTTTGGTTACCGAAACGCGTCGCTAGTAGGGTTGTGCCACGGATCCGATATTTATCAAATTACTCGCCGGGATTCCCGTTTACTTATAGTAGATGCAATCGAAATTATGGTTCGCTTATGCATATGAGAAACGGGGAATACTGTGATTCCTGAATATACACAACTACACAATAGCAGTGACACATCTTCGAAAATATGCCAGTTGAATATTCGAAGTCGTATTTGACGTACCTAATTCGGTTTCGCGGCTGAAATATTTTCACTTTATAATTCATTTCAGTAATTTACGGGTACGATTTTGTAATTATTAAACCTTCGTAATCTGTGTTGTGTGTCGTAATTGTATATTTTATAAGATATTAGTGTCGGGACTTATTTTATTCGCATAGTGTTTAACTTATTTGACTTTTTGTGTTATATCTTTTTATAATAAGTCAAGTTTCTGGGATATTTGAACTTTTTTAAATATAAACCTTTTGATCTTCTTTCTAATCAGAATAGAAGGAACACAAAGTTCATCAGAAAATGCCGAACAGGTCGAAGATTTGATGTACAGGGTTGGCATAACTGTTGAATCGGATGATAGTGATTTTGATGTCGATTTGGATGAAGAGGAACAAGATCCCAGTGCATATGAAGCTGCACAAATTGATGAATCTGTACCGGCTGATGAATCTGTTCCATTTTTCGAATGGAAAACCGATGATTTTGTCCCCAAAATATATTCATTTTTTAGCTCGAGGTCAGGAGCGGACATAGAAAATGTTGGTAGCAGAGAATCGGAGTTTTTCAAGCTGTTCATAACCAGCACGCTTATGAATTTCGTTGCCATGGAAACCAATAAACAATACCAATACGTCAAAAATCACTGCAATGAGTTGAGTTGGAGATTGAAACAATGGGTAGACGTAACAGTAGGAGAATTGTACCTCTTTTTGGCAATATGTCTTTTGATGGCCTGTAATTCGAGAAATAAAATACAAGATCACTGGTCTACAGATATTTTACTATTTTCTCCGATTTACTCTGATACGATGCCCCGCAATAGATTTCAAAACATTCTTCGCATGCTCCACTTTTGTATCAATACGCAACAAATAAGTGGGGACAAGATTTTCAAAATTAGATTCCTAGTGGAATATTTCAAAAAAAAGTTTGCGGAGTGCATGTATCCTTACATGAATGTGTGCATCGATGAAAGTTTGCTACTTTTCAAAGGCAATTTGTCATTTCGCCAGTATATCCCATCAAAAGCAAGCCGTTTTGGCATTAAATTTTTTGTGATATGTGACTGTGCCACCGGATATGTACTGAATTTTATTGTGTACACTGGAAAAACCACCGAATATGTAACACACATGCACATGGGTATTTCAGGAAGTGTAGTCTTGACTCTCATGGAACCATATTTGGACAGGGGACATACCCTGTACGTAGACAATTGGTATACTAGCCCAATTTTGTTCCAAAAACTACATGACCGGAAGACGAATGCTTGCTGCACTGTAAGGAGAAACCGAAAGGGATTGCCAAAGCATACGGAGAAATTGAAAAAAGGAGAAATGAAAGCTTACCACACAGACACTATTTCGGCACAAATCTGGAAAGATAAAAGGGAAGTGTCCATGCTGACAACTCTTCGTCCTACCCAACTCACCGACACAGGCAAAAGAACGTATCGGAATGAACCGATAATAAAACCGGAATGTGTCCAAGATTACAATAAAAATATGGGTGCAGTTGACAAATCAGACATGGTTTTGTCAAGTGTACACTCGACGCGCAAAATAATGAGGTGGTACAAAAAAATGTTCTTCCATCTAATCGACTTCTCACTGTTGAACAGCCATATACTGTTTTGTCAAAAAACTGGAAAACGTGTACCGTTGGCACAATTTCAATTAGAGGTCATTCGACAATTAATTAACGAATACAAACGTGTTGTGCCTTCCAAATCTTCAGTTACGAAAAGACATTCAGAATTGCCATCGCGTCTCAAAGAGAGGCATTTTATGGCAAAATCACCTCCAAGTGCTAAAAAAGTCAAAACAATGGCAAGATGTGTGGTGTGTTTATCCAGGAAACTTCGAAGAGAATCAAGGTATGAGTGCAAACAGTGCAAAGTGGCTCTCTGCGTTGAACCTTGTTTTAAGACATAACACACGGTAGAAGACTATTGATTTTTTTTTGAATTCGTTATATTTTTATTTGGTTTTAAGACTAAAGTAGCACATTGTAGAATTACTTCTCATACATTATCACGTTCTCATCTTTACTGTGTAAGTGTTGTGACAACCCTGACGTTTTGTGAAACATTAATTGTGATTTATTTGGATAAATAACGGCGTAAATGGACACATCGTGTATTAATTTGGTAAGTCTATATGAGATAGTATTAATATAAAGCCAAAAAAAGTATATTTTTCAAAGAAAATCGCGGCCCTCCGTATATGGCCATACAAATACCTCTTGGCAGAGAACAGGTTAATCACGTCTAAAAAGCGTCACAATCACTGCTGACCTGTTAATTAATATTATTACCACATTTATATTTATATCTAATGGCCAGGTAATGCAAACGCGCCAGTCGCGTTGTTAGTACTAAATGAGTTAAATATTAACTTAATTATTGATAATAATAATTAGTATTGACTCAGTTTTGAACAACGACATGCAGCGAGCGTTTTTATTAACCTAGGGGTCTTTTGATTCGCTCCCCAGTATACGTATACTAACGCTAATGAACTCACATCCTTTGTAGAACGATATTTGTACCGCGGTGACGGGATAAACGCCATAGTTTACTCAATTTGTTTATAGGTGTCACCGTGAAATATGAATCATCATTATGTTATTACATAATTTACAATCATTATTTTATTTATTTGTATAATAATAAGTACATATCTATATAAAATTGCGACTGGTTTAGATGGATATTATAAAATAGTTAATTTAAATATGTTATTAAGTAGGTATATTATGACAATTGCCGGCCACAGACGGACAGTTCTCGTAACAGGTTGAACATGCCAGTTAATAACCATACAGTTATCTTTGGTAGATAATCTGCTGCGCCCATAAGGCCCCCATAGACGGACAGTTCTCGTAGCAGTTTGAACATGGCACAGACAATAACTGTTCAATAACTGTACGTTAGTGGACACACCACAGATCAGTTTAACTACCCCATTTAAATCTGTCGAACTGTCAACAGACGTGCCCATATACGTACAGTTATTTTCCGTGGCAGAGCAAGTGTCAAAAACTATGGAGGTTATGTTCGCGGAGATAATACACAGGGGTATTGTTTAAATTAGTTTTAGGTAGGGTATACTTGAACGATGATACACGAATAATTTAACTTTGAATTTATTATGGTTATAATTGTTTTTATTAGAAACAAATTGACATAAATACACACCTATGACGTTGGTAAAATAAATCATGATTTCGCTAGTGGATTGTGTATTTTATCGATTCACCGAAACAATATTATACACATTCGTGTAAATATAAAATATAATCTTTTCTTTTGAATAAATTATTCCCTTTAATGGACAGTATTAATTAAGTAAGAAAACGGTAATATTTATAAAGGTATTGATTTTATATATAAAATAAGCCACAAAATTATATTTACATCAATCATCAGTATAATAATTAATTACTATGATATTATTAAAATATATACTTAGATTTTATTTAGATTTAGCGACATTGTCATTCACAATTAGGTATATTAATTTATGTTGTGAACGTCTTAAATTAATAATTTGTAATATTCACTACATACAATAAATAAAATTAGTCTATATTTTCACAATAACTTAATATTTATAATGCTCTCTAAAATTTTAACATTTATATTATATTGTATAAAATAATATGTTTACATAAATAACTATTACTTTGTTTTACTCTCGTAAAAATAAATAAAATATAATATTTGCGATCTCCGCGTACATAATATTATTATATTTTTAATAATAAATGAATTTGTATTTTATAACAAGCAACACCAGCCGTAGTTGTATCGTGCGGTATATTCTACTTTACGTTACCGCCATCTAATGTCAGTCGAGAACTTTCGGCTAGTTGAAATTCCAACAGTTTTACAAAAATACGGGAGTGGGGGGTCGCTGGCAGTTTGAACATGGCACATATCTGAAAGGTCGAAAAGTGTCCGTCTATGGGCCACTGCCATGGATGTAAGTCATATCAAATTTAATAGTTAATTATTGCGCTTAAATATTTTACAATCTCTGTGGGTGTAGAATAAGAAGAAATATGTATAATTTAGTTTACCTATTTACTGAAAAAAATCAAATACTTTGAATGATCAACAATCAGTCTAAAGCGACTAAGTAAACTAGAGAGTTTGGATGATAATGACTAGGGCCCGGATTTATATGCTAGTGCATGTTTTGTTAGGGTGCATGCACAGCTATGGGAAAAATCCGTTTCGAAAGACGCAGAATCCAAAAATAAAATTTTATTGTGCATATAAATTCATATTTGAGACGATAGAGCATATTTGAGACATTAGTGCATATTTCATTAATAAGTGCAGATTTTAGGGCTTTTGCATTTATAATTTTATCGAAACAACTAAATCCGGTAGATGCACTTGCATTTTTAATGGCATCCCCGAGCATTTCATTAATTTATCAGAAAAAGTGAAGTCAACTCGGGCACATTTATATAAATATTGCGCTATCACCGCTGTGGATGTTGAGAGATCATTTTCCGCATATAAACAAAATACTGACAGATATGCGGAAAATTTTATACCAGAGAATATTGAAAAAAATATTGTAACCAAGGCCTGAACAAAAACGATGCATGAGTGCGAGTGAGAAAGTATTCGGCACCCTTATAATCTCTGCGACACGCGCTAGAGTAAGATAAAAGGTCTACATATGTTTTCGTTAGTTTATAAAAGTATCGCCAACAAAACGTGGAGAATCGCTTCACGTAGCATCGTAGCTCGTGTTGCTAAATTGCTATTTTTTTGTGTTAGACATAAAGTCAATGGTAAATATTTTTTGTTAATTAAGTAGGAAAGATGGTTCTGTGTGTTGTATTAACATATGATAGCCATACTGATAAGCAAGAATATGGTATTACGTTTTATAGGTAAGTTGATACATGTTCATAATAATTTATTTGTATATTATTATATATTATCAGTGACCTAGTGTTTCTTTAAAATAACTTAAATTATGGATATCTTTACCTAAAGGTTGCATTTTGACCGCTTAAAAATACTATATAACGTAAAAAAATAGAAAATTATATTTTAATTCTGAGCGTCTAGTGCGAGCACTTTGGGCGAGCACTACCGAAATGGTCTATGGTCTCGAACATTTGTAGACAAATGCGTTCGCTCGCTCACAAACCAAACGCATGGCACGCAGCTTCATTTAGCAATGCAACGGGTGGTGTCTAGATGTATCTATAGTCTATGATTGTAACTTATTTTCTTGGACGAAAAACAGCAAATAGTATTTAGAAATAGTTAAGTGTGTCGTTTTTTTAAGATGTGTTTAGTTTCCGTAGTTTACATTTATATTTTGCATTTCTTGTTCAATTATTTGTACCTACTTGTTAACAAACTATTTTGAAAATTGTAATTGATTAACTTTATATTGATTATTTGTGTTTTTTTTTTTTGTTTTTGTAATATATTGCTTAAGATTATTAATTTGTTATTCGATTTTTATCAGTAATATTGGGTGGTGGGTATTTACAATATTTTTCCATAAAAATGTCAATTTTTAATTGCATATTTCTTTGGCTTTAGTGCATATTTCAATAATTTTAAGTGCATAATATGTGCATGCATATAATCATGTTTTTTGTTGCATATATATCGGCTCCCTAATAATGACAAATAATCACTAAATAATATTATGCAGGTGCAAAATTGTGATCATAATATGCTATTTTTTATAAATATTGTAAATCTTTGCATTATCTCTGAAAAGCCCAGCATACACTATGACGTCATCAGTACATATATCAGTGGCAAAGGGTAGAGGTAGGCTGTTAAGATCCGACATAAATAGTTCACACTAAGCATTGTTAGCCAAGCGTGTTTGTTGTCATTGAACTAAGACTACAATGTCTAGATGCTGTTTGCTAGTTTTTAAAATTCAATTAAACCTGGTTTAATTTAAGCCATAGTAGATCATAACCCAAAAATATTCGTGGACCTACCTAATAAGTTTAGATACCTATTTTATAGATAGAACTCTTTTCGAAAGATTTTTTCTATTTGCTATATTTTCTCATGAGAGTTTTCAGAATTATATATGTTAGACAGAAGAATATTTTTTAGCGATTATGGTTTGGCTTAGACAGGGCTGAATGAATTGGAAAAAAACTAACCGACACTATCTGCAATATGTATTCTTAATTCAACAAAAATAAATAAGTATAACTGAAAAAGTGTGCACTACTGTCGGATAGCCCATAGCATACCTAAACTATTGTGGTTTGTTTTAGGCAGGGTTTAATTGAGTTTTAAAACCAACCGGAAATTGTATTGTTAGTTCAATGAAAATAAATAAGGATGACTGACAAACTATAATGTGCACTTTTTATGTCAAATCTTAACAGCCTACCTCCACCCCTCGCCACTGAAATATATATGCATAAATACGGAAACATCAACCGCCACCCTAAACAAGTGGGCATGTTTCAATTTGAATTCATCAACAAAATATGAATGTTTCTCTGATTACTAAAACAATCGCACTTAAAATTCAATTTAACACTAAACATGTGTTAGTCTCCTCCATGCTGTAACAATGTCTTTGTTGACAATACTAATAATGATGATATTATTATAACTAGGGATTGCAATACCGGTATTTAAAAACCGGGATTGCAGTGTTTATCGATACCTAAATACCGGTACTTACGGTATTAAAAAGCAGACACTTTAATGGATATTAAATTGAGTAGAAACTCTGTCCTACCCAAACGCAAATATTTTTAGTACATACGCCACTGTGCACTTTTTTATTTAATGAGCTGATCAAAATACAATATAAAATCAATTAATTTAAAAATAAAGAATACATGACAGGTAGGGATTGCAATACCGAATGAAAATGTCAATACCGGTTTTTCGGTATTTCTTATTGAATACCGGTATTTCTTTAAAATTAAAAAAAAACAGAAGTAGGTATGTGCTTATCAATAAATATAGCTATTATTTTTTTTTTAAATATTAGTTTATAGCAAAAACCTACATACCCTACATTTATTATGTTGATATTTAAAAAAATGTATTGATCATATTTGTAGAACTAATGAATTTTTACGAATAATTTGAATATATTGATAATTTAAACTAAAGCTCTCGGAAGCTCGTCAAGTGCAAATAAGTCCCGGCTGCAGGAATAGCTTCTTAAATTCAACGCTTGCACAGTCATCAATAATTATATAATAATTGAACATTTTGGTCACGGATGTTTTCTATTTCGAAATAATATTATGATAATTCATCGCGATAATTACTTAAGAAGGTATATAAATATATTTGATGAAATTTGTTTTATTATTTTTCCACCTCTGTTGGATTCACTCAATATATTTGCATTATAGCAGGACATAACTTATAATTCATTTTCAAAAACGTAAACGAGTGTGCTTTTTTAATACCGAAAATTCCGGTAGACTGATATTTCAGATGTCCTACAATAGGTACTTGATAAGCTTAAAAAGACATACAAACTTCTACGTACTTTCAGAAGTATTTAATCCGAAAACGAAATCAAATTCAAGATATATTTTGTAAAAATAAATACGCATGTTTAAAGGTCAGCAGAATATTCTGTAGGTACTTATATATTTATGATATAAAATATGAATATTTTACATACATTTTATAGGTATATTAATTGACTGTTTTTTTCTCCTATATTTTTTAACTATTCCGCCATTCAATAAGAAATACCGAAATACCGGTATTGATATTTCCATTCGGAATTGCAATCCCTAATTACAATCAATACTTACTTAACTTGTCCTTAATACGTTAAATCGTGCTGTAAACTAGTTTATAAACTATTACATATGAAACCTTTACAAATTGGAAGCATTCAAACCACATGAAGCATTCCCAGATGTAATGCAAAAGCGAGTTTCTAGTAAACCTCTGATTAGGTTACCTACATTATTTGACTTTGTGTAAGCCACATTTGTGAGTTACTTTACCATATCCAATATAATAATACTGCAATATAATATACACTATACAGTTATAATATATATCACTGTTCCTATTTTCGTTATTCCGTATGAAATAATCAGAATTACCACATCACTACATCATACGTCATCGTTCACGATTATTATAATATACTTACAAATTTTGACATATACGTTTATAATATTCTGTCACAGCAGATATTCTATTTTTAAATACACTATTTCTACTTATTACTCGATAACACAATATTTTCCAAACAACTGAATGTAGCATTCAATTTTCTGTCATTGTTTCCATTGTGACCTTTTCAAGCGGAATGTTATTAGCTTATTTACAAATTAGTTATTAATTGTGACATAATACAGCGCTGAAAATGGAAAAGTTTACGAACCGGAGCGCTTGACAGTTTTCTGAAGATATTTTCATAGTTATCAAATTGTATGTGAATATCATGAAAATAAGTGTGATGGATTTTCTATTTTATGACCTATCTAGCTCAGAGATTTTTTTCACGAGACGGAGCGACACTTTTACCGATTTCACGAACAAGAACGGCGCTCCAGTCTATTTTGAGCCCTGACATATTAATATGACATTTATTTTCAACTTTTATATAAGTAAGATTAAATTCATTCTCAAAAACAACGAGTCTTCCACCACATATTTACCCATGGGACCCTCATTATATCATCATCAGCCGGGGTCAATCCACTGCTGGATGAAGGCTTTCCCAAGCTTCTTTCAATTCTCTCGGTCCTGTGTCATTCGCTGCCACGTATTTCCGCCGAACTTTACCAGTTCGTCAATCCAGCGGCTTTTAGGGCGACCATGTAGCCGTTTCGTGCCCCTTGGGTACCACTGGATGACGGCATTTGTCCAGCGGCCGTCTTTTCGGTGAGCGATGTGCCCTGCCCATCTCCATTTCAGCTGTTTGGCAACGTCTATTACATCACGTACTCATGTCTGCTTCCGAACCCATTCGTTTCTCTTACGGTCCTTTCGCTTGATGCCCAACATACACCTCTCCATGCCTCGCTGTGTGACTCTTAGCCTTTGGACATCTCTCGTGTTGAGGGTCTACGTCTCGCAGCCACACGTGAGGACGGGAAGCACACATTGGTTGAATACCCTACGCTTAAGACATAATGGTAGGTCACTCTTGAAGATACAATTCAGACGTCCAAAAGCACTCCATCCCAGCTTTGTTCTTCGAGCAAATTCATCGTGCATGCTTCCGTCTATGGGCACCTGCTGTTCAAGATAGACGTAGCTGCTGACTTGCTCGAGTTGAACAGTTCCTCATCACTTGTGTCTGAGACATTTATCTTTAGGCCGACCGTTTGACTGACATTCGCGAGTTCTTGCATTATATATAACACTATTTAGTTATTAAGTATATTTTTAAAAAAAAATGAAGATTTAAAAAAATACCATATTCGCAGAAGAGATTATATTAATTAATGACTGTCGATAATTCGTCCAACTTATTGGGTTTTTGTACTGGATTAAAAACACATTAAAAAGACAACATGCATTTTTAATAATATTATTATAATCATGAATATTGGCTTAAGAGTCTTATGCGTCGGCCTGCACCGTCATGTGTCCCAGGGTCTGGCAAGTGCACATATTGTTTTTCAATAAATTTTTGCAGGAGCAGAGTATGGACCTAATATGTTGAAGAAGTAGGTGGCTGACATCCATTTCTCGTAAAAGCAAAATCTGTTAATACAAACCTCCATTCTGTGGAGGCCCATATGATCCTATTAGGATCGGACATGGTCGAATATTTAAAGACAAGTCGGGAATGTTTAACATAATGTTGTCATTGAAATTATTAAGCTAAAATGCAAGGGCGATCCTATCCGCGGTGAGTGCGTTTATTTAATAAAACCACAATTACATAAATGTTAAATTATTTATAGTTTTAAAGTGCACATGTATTAACCGTGAATTTATAATACAATTTACATTACGCAGTTTTCATAATTTTGCCGCTGTATGTGTATTAAAAATTATTTATTACAGTAATTAAAAATGAGATTTTTAAAGATAGCAGCACTTTTTAAAGCAAAATGCGACGTTGCCGTTTTAAGTATTATCATAACTTAGTCAGGCAGGCGGCTCTCGTGGTTCAGTGTGTTATGCGTCAATTACATTGAGCTACTTTTCGAGCTGTTTGTTGGCGAATTTAATAGCGGGCGATTCAGCCACTGAGATTGTGATGATGACACACAAAACTTTCAATTCGCTGAGAAACCAACAAGCTAGCGACTATTTTGACAGAACGTAGTTCGTTTTTTACCGGGAGGTCACTACTACGCCCTACTGCGCAGACGCAGTAGGCCCACACGCCGGCGCGTAGCGTGTAAAGTTGACCGGCTTTCAACTTTTCTCGGTAGATTGTTTACAATTTGCTTGTTAGCTTGTTCGATGATGACACTGGGCGACTTTACAGGCAGATTGTAAATTCGCCAATAAACAGCTCGTAAAGTAGCACAATGTCATTGACGCATAAGGCGCTGACCTTCCACCCGAGAGTTTTGGGTTCGATTCCTGGTGAGGACAATATAATATTTATGTGTTTTTTTTCTCAAAGCCTGGGTGTTTGTGATTGTTCAAAATTACTAACAACCACCTTGTACGAAAAAGCAAGGACATGGTTATTTATAATTTAAAAAAAAAACTTAGTCTGGAAAAACTATTAAGAGTTATGTTAACTTAATAACGATATTAAATTTATGCGTCAAATCCGTATAGTAACAAAATAACTATTACTATTCTCCACAAATTTAATATACGAATGGCAAACTAGAATAATAAGGAAACTTTGCGTTTTGCCTCAAATGTAAACGAGTTTTTCATATCTCAAGATTAATTTTCAGTCCTTCTTTTATTTTGTATAAGTACACGTATTACCTTTTTTATGCAACCCTTTTACGTAATCACATTTTGTTATTTCTAAAAAGATCTGCTGGGCAGACAAAATTAATTTAAAAAAATATTTACCAGGCATTTTAAAAATTAGACCAGCCACGCACGATCCTATTTTATGAGCAGCAATACACAAAGAGGCTTGGAAAACTGGGATTGTAAAACAGGGCTTCGTAACCTATTGTCATGATGCAAACTAAATTCGGTCGATTTGGCAAAATATTTGAATGCGTCGCAAAATGTTTTTGACAATACAATATTTTTTCTGTTTCATTTTCAAAAACCTTACAAACCACAGCCCATTGAAAGTGAACATACACGTGTTGACAAAAGACTTAAAAAAGTGTTATAACCATTAGGGACTGCAATACCGGTATTCCAGTATTTGTCGATACCGAATTACCGGTTTTAAAAATCACACAATACCGATATATTCGGTATTAAAAGTGGAAATAAAATATAATAATTAACATGTAAGGCTTAAGAGGGTACATAAGTGAAACGGGAAATAATTTTCAACAGTATGTGGAACGAAACTTCGGCTGCGTTGCCAGTCGGAGAGTGATAGTCGACCTGTGAGCACGTCGATTTGTTTTGTGATGGCGTCGGAGGAATATATTCTTAAATCGTGTAAAGTTGACTAAAAAATGTACCCGAAAAATAAAACATTTCAATGAATATACTATTATTATTACGAATATAATAATAACCATAACATTAAAAGGACGCATGTTGGATTTTTATGACAAATTATACTTCGTTCGGCTCGCGTCATTTGCACAATCCGCGCATCGCCTAGTCACGATCTTATTAGACCATGCCTCAGCTGAAGTATAGCTTTAAGAGGTCTCTATTTTTGTCAAGCTACGTTGTTTGTATAATCATTAGTAACCTCAGCCTTAGTGGCGAATATTTCATGATTAAATAATAATTTCGTGTGTCTAATTTTTTTAATGTTTATCTACTAAAGAGTAGCTTATATAATAATGAAAAAATATAATTTGCTGAAACAGTAATCAACATTATGTTTGGATTTACTTCCCTCGGGATAAAAGTAAAGAAAGTGTTAAGTGTAAAAAGTGCTATAATTTAATAAAACATTAGGTGGAATTACCAGTGGGGTACATCTAAGAACACTTCATAATATAAATGTATCAAAATATGATTCAGAGAAGAAAGTACCATTAGACTAATAGGAATATGTACATATATGCACCAGTATCTCTGCCGTATCTTTCCTTTAGGTACCTATTTTTAAAGGTTTACATATATGTAAAAATATTAATATTTTAAAGAGATTATATATTGATAGATACTACTGTTTTTTTTTAAATATATTTCACGAATACTGGTATTCAATAGGGAATACCAAAATACCGGTATTTGTATTTTCATTCGGTATTGCAATCCCTAATAACCATGAAATCTGACCTATTACATGTGGTTTTGTTCTCAATTTCACAATGATGATAATATGTACAATTCAAACGTATTTACTTGTCTTTCGACAATACCTCAAATTCTTCATTTTTTATAAATAATATTAAATAAATAAAAAGCCTTTTTTATTTCTTACAAACAAAAGTAAAAAATGACAGTTAAATGACTATATCTAATGAATATATATATAAACTATGAATATATCTATTATGTATATATATCTATCTATGGTTGTATTATCTACTTATTTTCTAGTTTATATAATATTAATTATTATTATTTTTTTATATTTTTTGTATATTACACATATGTATTAGGATTTTTTTTTGTATATAATACTATTTGATAATATGTAGAAATTGAACAATGGTATGTAATTAGTTTGTTTGGTTTGTAAGAACCCCTCTTCGGGTGAAGGCCTCCTACAAAGTGTTAATCTCTGGCCTCTCTGGTTTCTTTCTCCATACCCGTTTGATTTCGTAGCTACGTATTCGTCTTGTCTGGTTTGGTCTATTTTTGTATTTAGGTCGCCCATTATTATAAAAGTTTTATGTGCTTGGTTAATAGCTATGTTTACATTTGTATAAAAAGTATCATTTTCTTCTTCTTTCGCTATTTCTGTGGGTGCGTATACTTGTATGAGAGATAATTCGTTTCCTTGTATTTTTAAATTCAATAGTGCTACTCTATCTGTTATACCTATGAAGTTTTCTATGTTGTTCTCTTGAATTTTTATGTTATTAAGAATCCGACACCATACTTTCCAGGTGTAAGTCTTATGTGTTCATTTTTTATAATGAAACTAAATAAAAAAATAAATTAAAACCAATTGTACGTGTTTAACAAATGTCTCTTTAACGAAAAAAGATATCGATAAATAGAAAATAACCCTTTTCGTTTATTTCTTTTTATTTTGATCAACAAAGTTCAACAAAATGTCGCAATACTTCTGTTAAAAACATAAGGTATGATTAATTTTTCTCATGAATATCCAAAGACGCCATAGCAAAGAATGCCAACTCACTCGTTATTTAAACTTCTAATCACCCCCTTACCCCTCTACCTACTTTTCTAAAGCACAATATATAATTTTGATTATAACAAAAACTTAATTGGAAATCTGACGCCAATCCAAGAATTACTGAAACGTAAACTTTTCTAATAATTTAACTCCATAATTTAATGGATTTTCAAAACTTATTCAGACCTAAATGTTGTTAATTGAAAGGTATTTAATTATTTAATGTGTTATTTTATTAACTTGTTCTTGGATCGCAAATCCAAAACTATCAGCGTAATCCAGATCGCGGTTCAAAAAGCCTTACTATAAAATTTGACTTAGTGGTTGTACAGGCTTTTTACAGGTTTTTTATTTGCTCGACCACTGAACCTTGACTTTACTATACAATATTTTGATTATTCATTAGAATAAAATAGATCTATCGACCAATTTTCATAAAAAAAACTCACGGGTCAATTTTAATTGAACGTAGTTATGCATAATGTAGCCAGTCCACAATAATGTCGAGCTAAGATAATGGCACTTTAGTAACAACATGATTATTAAAAATGTATGTAAAATGTAAAATGTTAAACTGTAAATAGTATTTTATTTCAAGAATATTTTTTGCGGCTTGGCTATTTTCAGCAGAATGTAGAGAAAACCTTCTCGCATCTGATCTATATCATATCTTATTTTTTTTATTTTTTGTGGACTGGCTACTTTCTGCATAACTATGTCCAATTATGGTACATACAAGCTCGTCTTGACTGAAACACGTCGAATTTATCAATGTGATTTTGTTTGCATTTACAAAACACAATATGTAACCTAATGTACCGCCGCACACAGCATTATTGCAACATTTTTTATTGAAAAACACGCTTGATGCCATATGCAACATATTTATAAGTACACAGCATGAACGTTGCTTGTGCGTAGTTCAAAAAACCTTCTTAACTAGTACAATAGGCAGTAACTGACTCTCACACACTTTCAAGATAAATGACATATTGTGTTTTTTTTTCAAACTTTAGTACCTACTGTGAATTAATAAAAAAAACGGTGATAATTTTGATGTTAGATGTTAAAATACAAACAAAGTAATAATAAACGAGCAGTAACTGCAATGAATAGGTGCAATTACTGCCTTTTTGCTAAAAAAATGTATTATTTTAGAAGATGTCTATTTTTTCACTAATGATTTTAACGATATTTTAGTGATAATACTGATTTTAAAGCGAACAGAATACATATCTTTCAAAATTACCTAAAGGATGGCATTCATAACTCAATTTCACAATTCTTGCGAGTTACTGCCTTCTTCCTTGGAAGGGCAGAATAGTGCATGTCATGTTCGCCCCACGACAGTGTTGCCAAGTCGAAATTTGTAATTTCAGTAGAATGTGGGGGAAAAAATCAGTAAATTCGACAAAATATCAGTAGATTTCTGTCTCTCAATTTAGACGAGAAAAATTTCGCCGCGGGCCGCAGGTTCCCTATTTTTCATAGTCGGCTCGTTTTTTTTAGGAGAGAAATTTCGCCGCGGGCAGCAGGTTCCCTATTTTTCATATTCGGCTTGTTTTTTTAGGAGAAATATTTCACCGCGGGCCACAGGTTCCCAATTTTTTGTAGTCGGCTCGTTTTTTTCCGGATGGTGGGAATTTTGTGGAACGAAAAAATGTCAGTAGATTTCATAAAATATCAGTAGATTCAGTGTATTGCCAAAAATATCAAAACATATCAGTAGATCTACTGAAATTTCAGTAGACATGGCAGCACTGCCGCACGACTGGACTATAAGAGAATAAAAAACCATTTCATGGCGGTGATCATAATGAAATGACATTTCAGATTTAGAATATATTGTTCAAACAATTGTGGTACACTATGCATTCGCATATTATTAACTGATAATGAATGCACTCAATGTTTTCGATAAATACAAATCAATGCTTTGTTGTCAGATGCACAATGTGTATCCGTATTGACAGGAGTAGGGAATCCAATCCCGGGATCCCGAATCCCGGGATCCCGGGATCCCGAGCTATTTTCGATACCTATGAATCCCGGGATTTCGGGATTGATTTTTTATCAATTTTTATGGAAAATAAAATAAAAACTAAAATAACAGAAAAAATACTTTTAATAACAAATAACTAAATTAGAAATAAACTGAGTTTGATAAAGTTGTATTTATACCCATATGTAAGTTGCCGATTCATTTTATTTTTTCACATAAATCAATAAAAATGAGAAAGATTGGAATAAAACTATTCTTCGCACTTTTAACAAAGTAATTCCACCATGATCTCATAAGTTTTACAGCAGTTTCATATTTGGCTGATTAATTAGATTTATGAAGCGGAAAGGCCATACACCAACCACGATATGCTTTACTATTTTAAATCTAGCTAACTTAATTAATGAGTTTTTACTACCAGAAACAGCAATCTCATATTAAATTCACATTATTATTTATATCACAATATTATTTACTCCATTAAACTTATTTTTTTTCAAGATTGAACAATTAACATAATTAACAATAATAATTACAAGATAAAAAAAACATTTTATATACAACGTTTTTAAATTTTCTGTTGAATTATTATACTGAATATGCTCAAACTTGTACTTGTATGAATTAAATAAAAAAACAAACAAACAAACAAATATAAAATACTGAAATGTCATTTTGACATTTCATTTTGATTTCCATAGTAACGCACGTATATATTAATAATTTAGTTGCTAGGACCACCGCCTTAGTAACCAATAATAGTCTTTAACTTTTTACGGATTTTTCTGAAATAACTTTCTATACAAAACAGAATTAATTGAAAATGAATTCGATTCTGCTTAAAAAATGGCTAAAGGTATTAAATGAATGCATTGGCATCGTGTTCTGGTATATTCTAAAAATTTCAAATACACTAGCTAGCCGGGAAGTTAGTTAAAAATCGATTATAAGATTTGTACCGGACAAACAACCACCTGACAAATAAGAATACGAGCTAATGAAAACATTGTATAAAAATGTCTTAAATAGTATAAATTATACTAGATTTATTTTTGACCGATTTTATTAATGTTATTTGTAAATATAAAAAAAATGTATTAACAATGGAAAAAATGCCAATCCCGGGACCAGTCCCGGGATCCCGGGATTATCAAATTGTAATCCCGAAATCCCGGGATCAGAATTTTGGCTCGGGATTGGATTCCCTAGACAGGAGGTCGCGTCTGCGGGAGAGACATGCAACATTATGGGCGATTATGATATATGGTCATATTCGTGTCAAGTCGAATTCCAATATGCACCACAACATAACTATAACTAATGTTACTTCAGCTGAACCGAGAAGAGATCATCAATGATTGTATTAAAAACCAAATAATTATCTCTCGTGAAAACCACGTCCCAATTTTCAATCGGCTCAATGACATTACACACCAACTTAAGTTCGTAGTTTTTCTTTTCCAATAATTTATATATTATAAAAACACATATATAACATATACATAAATTAATAATGCGACTATGTGACATTAAAATGTCATTATATCCAATTATTGTTCTACAAACAACACGATGGGCCTAATTTAAAAGCATAACCAAAACTTATTTTCAAGTCCTCTCCTTAACGACCCACATGCTCAGCGTAGCTCAAAATGGAGTTTTTATAGTATTTTCAGAGCATAACCCCGGACATTCCTTAAACGTTGTAGATAATTTATTTATACAATTTTTAAGCCTTATTATCATTTATATTTATTTTAAACATTTGATGACTTCATAAAGTATTTTTATTACATAAAATAGTATTCTTTTAAACCTCTCGCTCTAATATTTTAGAATATAGTCATATTTCAGTACGTCCATGTGAAGTGGTGTTAAGATTTTTTAGGTTTATTAATTTTTAAACGCATTTAAAAAACCATTAGTGAAATTAATGTTAACATTATATAATGACATATTTACGATAAAAAATTATATTTTATAATCTTTTTGATCCTAAATTTGACAAGAATTTGGCATTTTATTATTAAAAAATGGGTACGATGAACACATTTAAAGGTAATTTTAAATTTACTGGTTATAATTTATGTATTTTACCATGCAAATGTGATAAACATCCTACGAATAATTTTTGCTTAATAGTAATTATTGAACTAAGAATAAGGTAGTATTTTTTTGAAATATGTCAATTCGAGTTTTGAGAATTATAATCGCAAAAAAACTACCAGAGCACTTTTTTGTAATTATAAGAAACATATTGAACTCCCATGAATATTAATGAGTGAGTCGATTTACATTATTTTTTTTTAAATATATATAATACTCCTAAGGCTGCAGACATATAGCATACTATGAGAAATAAAGCTCCCTGATTGTTTGAGAAGGCCTTGCTGGTGACATATCTCACATTATTCATTGAAAAATGTGAGTTGCAACACCAACAGATAACTTTGTCAACGGTTTTCATATGGTTTAAAGTGACTTTTGATACCAAACTATTTTTCTTTATTATTATTATTATTATCTTTATTATATTTCTTTATTATTAAATGCCTTTAGAATTACTTGGTATATTTAACTCAAAGATGACAAAATTGCAAAATGTGAGTTATGACTCTTGGCGACTCTATAGTTTTCGAGAAGTACTTCTTCTCAGTATTGTGAAACGAGATAAAATGCCTATCTAAAAACGTTCAACTCTTTCAGATTCCAAAAATATTTTATACATATTTCTACTAACTTTTCAGCGCGTAATGAATTTCGAACGCGAATGACAGCAATTTCTAACATATTTAAAAATTGTAACACTGTTCAGCTAACTTCTGAGCATTCTTTGCTACACCCCATTAATTTAAAACAATATACCTAAATAATATGTATTACTTTTCTTACCTGTTTGTCCTTGAACATAAGTATGATGACCATCAGATTCAGAAAGAATCCAAAGAATCCAATAAGGAACAGGACGAAGGCTGATGCAGCATAACCCCAGGTTGGCATCAGCTCCACATAATCGTCGTGGTAGTAATAATATCCTGATGGAGTGGTGGTCACGTTCACGATATCTACAGTTGTCATGTTTTTAATTTTGTATTTTATTTTTCACTTTAAATATTAACACGTTTCACTTTGTATAACTAAGGTGGCCTAATAAACAAAATTAAATATTATTAACTCTTACTTAGAGGTCGCTTTTTGTGTTTTATTCTCTGTTACGAGAAAAGTAATACAATTAGATATTAGAACATAGAACATAAAATTTTAGCAACTTTTTAGAGATTTTAATTTTTTTGTAGATACCTTCTTTTATTTTTTTTAAGCAAACTCAGTTTCATCATGGGCACGATAACCATTTGTAATTGCGACAAATTCAAAACGACTCGTTGGTGTACACCCCGCCAGTGACTGTAGCTACAGTAACGGCGCAGATCACCAGAATCAAAGTATCTGGGCGTGGGGAATCTACCCGCGAAAGTCAAAGGGGTTAGCAGTGGAAGTGATGAGACTTATTGTCCGACAACAAGAAATCGGTGATAACAGAAAGTCGTGGTAGTCGCATGTAGAAAAACTTATCAGTGACGTACCTGTCATGGCAGCAACGTGCTAGAAGCATGTTTAAATATTGTATTGGCTCTCCGTTTATGTGCGACTCCTTTCATTGTTCGCAATAAACCAAAAGTTTACCAATAATAATTATAACATTACTCCTGATCGTTTAAGATATATTTTTATTATGAAAAGCTTTAAATTACGTAAATTGATAGATCCGTACAATGATGCTTGGATCCGTACACCACGGGAGCGTAAAATGAAATTATAAATTTGGGGGTATTTCTCATTTGAAAACGGAAGTGCGATTGTTAGTTCACAGTGTTAAAACAGGAAGTTCTTGTTCAACAATACGTAGTGAGTGATACCAGGTCTTTACATTATATGCAGCATGTGCGTACATACCATGCAAACAGTGTGAACAATTTAGTCCGTAGTGTATGGTTACCACCGGTGAATGCGATTATTGGCTATTTTACTGCATAACGTGAGATATTTTCAAATGATTACAAAATGTTTTTCTCAGAGATACAGTAAATTTGTGCTCAGGAATGCTAAACTACTTTCAGAAAATATTGCTACAATATTTGACCGCGTGTTTTTTAGATTTGATAGCGGCTACCAAACTCAAAATAAATACCGCCTAATAACGAGGCCGAAATTTTTTAACGTTAACAAAAATAGTAAAAAAACATATTTTTTATCTGTATTATAATACATTTAATAAATATGCTACTTTAACACAACAATTCAATATTATTTATTCATTGTTTTTTATTTTATTATCGGCTGCTATGGTTATGAAAAGATATATAGTCAGGATCCACTCCAGATTATCACACTCCTGACGATAATGATAAAAATTGTATTATGTTTATTAGTTAACAATCAAAAAAGTCCTTCAAAAGTTAAATATTGATATAGGTACACAGGACAAGATTATTCCTTATAGCAAAATTTATAATGATTTCAAAAAGTGCTTAAGAAAAGTTCGTATACTTCGCTAGCAGAAAGTTTATATAAAAGTAGATGGATTATTATAATATAATAATATTTAAAAGCCCAAAAAGCTCGAATGCGCTTGGTTTGTTCAAGTGAAACCTAATTAAGTGTGTTCGAAAAACTTTATCATAACATCATAAAATATTGTTGAAACCAAAAGGGGAGCAAAAATAATTCGATGAATTTCTTGAAGTTTGATTCAGCCGTATTTTAATTTCACTCTATTTTACTTGTCATCATAAAAAAATAAGTTCAAAGTATCACTTTTGTATTACATTATAGAATATAATATACGACTTTTTTTTTTAATTAAAATAACAATACAAGTATCTCGTTTACTCTTCGTCAGCAAAAGTTATGTCGTGATTGATTCTAGGAGTAATAATTAAATTATTGTTTGACCTTCGTACACTTACATAATATTTTAGTAAAGGTGTTAATCTAGCTTCCATTCCTAGATACCGGAACAGTACATATTTTTGAGTAAGGACCTCATTTATTTTAGTATGAGAAATAAATCGAGACTTGAGTCTACAACCAAAAATAATGAGCGTAGTTATACGCAAAACAGCCAGCCCACACAAACCTTAAACAGAGATAGAAGCACTTTTATGTAAAATGTGTTTCTTTAAATCCACAAAGCTTCTGTATACTGTTTATACCTTATAAATGATAGATATTATATATATATATGATTTTGTGTAACTTATAAAGAGATAAAAGCATAACATCTATGAAATTTTGGTATTTTAGCAGTCTAGACTGTGTTGTGCAAAACGGGTTTTTTATAATGTTCATTCTTCAAAGCAACTAACTCTTATTTTTGTAAGAAAAAGCGTTATTTTTTCAAATATTTTCTTTAAAAAAAAACCTTTTAAATTATTCAAGTATCATGAGAATTTTAAAGTTCTGAAAATAATTCGAAAAACTTGTAAATTACACATTCATATTTAGCTGCCTGGCACTTATTTTTACATGAAACATCTATATATTATATATAATAAAATTAAAAACATATAATGTAATTGAGAAAATAATGTTTATAAATTGAATGTAGAAAAACACACCTTACAGTCAGGATTTTAATAATTAGGTAAGTACATAATATTATCATGTGCCTGCTTTTTGCAGATCGAATATGGCTTATTTTTAGAACGAAAATATGACAGCAGCTTGGTTCAGTGGCGCACCCAGAGGGGGGGGCAAGGGGCCTTGCCCCCCCCCCCAAAATATTGAAATTGAAAGCCAATAAACCTTTGGGCTTAGACAAATAAAAACACTGGCAAAAAAATGATTTGTAATTCTCCAGCACCCTTTTTAGAACAATTTCTTAGATTTTAATAGATAAGATTTAAAACACAAAAATTTCGAAACACTAATGTCAGGTTTTTTTAGAAACCCAATTCCTAATGGAACTGTCAAAAAATTCTCAGTGTCCACCCGAATTCCGGAGTGATGTAGGTCATGGCTGGGGAGGGCTGACAGGGCTCTAGCCTGGGGGCCCGGGTTGTGGGGGACCCGGCGTGTCGGGTTGACCAGATAAGTGAGATAAACACACATCATAAATTAGCTTTAATAGTAAAAAAAAATCACCTGCGGCGCTATTATACTTCATGGCCATGAACATTTTCAAATACTTATATAATTGTGCAATATATTTTTTGATTATTATATTTCGATACTCGACAGCTCCATTATTAAAGTGGATGTATTGAAAATCGCCAATAATTCACTGAATAAGTACCCTTAATTTGAATTAAAACACAATTTGAAAAACGTTAATGTAGTGCTTCGCGCTGCCTTTAATATTAGCGGTAGGGGGCCCGCCAAATATCCTAGCCTGAGGGCCAGTTTCAGGATGTGGGGACCATGGTGTAGGTACATCGAGTGCAATAGACAACGAGAAATTAGGCTGTGAAGAAGAAAAAGAGCCTATGGGATTAATTTACATTCTCCTTCTTGGCCCCCCCCCTAATACTAAATCCTGGGTGCGCCACTGGCTTGGTTGCTTTATGCAAATCGAAAACGTCATATTCTGCGATTTGCAAAATCTTTAAAACGCATGTATATGAGATTGTTGTATGACAGCAGCTTGGCTGATTTATGCAGATTGTAAAACAAACATGTGAGATTATGGAAATCACAATAACTAATTTTTTCAAAATTGTGGCCTGGCTGCTTTGTGTATAACTACGCTCAAATATGAGAACGACATCATAATGTTTAAAGAGATTGCAAAACGGCAGACATATTTTACATTCACTTTCTGCATATTAGAGTAAAAATTAATAATCTATGGGATATCTTATGTACATTTTAAATCTCAGCTATTTAGTAAGCAGAAATTGCATTGACGATTTCAGTGACGGTGTGTTTATGGTTATTGTTTTATTTTATTAATGCGGGTGAATTTTATTTTAGTTTTATATAAATTAACAATGCAAAAATATTTCACTTCGTTATTATACACTGCTAGTTTATAAGATATATTATAATTATTTTTTAAATTTAAAATAAATATTTTAACATTCTCAAAAAAATCACTAATTCATTTTGTAATTGATTCCAACAATATTAAATAATAAACAATCACTTTTTGGATAGATATACAGGAATAGTAATAAGATTTTTTTAAATATTATTGACATATTGTTCTCTTTTATCTATGAAATTCATCGTTTCCATAAAATCAACACTTCATCAAAATGGTTGCTATCACAATAATAATATTAGGTATCCATACCAACCGCGCAAATATTTATCCATATTTGAACACTCTCCATCTACTTCACGAACATCTAGAAAAAAAAGAAAAATACAGGGTTAATAAAATAACAATGATCAATTATCAACTCACTTACACCAAACTCTGAGATAATGGGGATACTGATATAGTCACATACATATGGCCCGAATTTAAGAAATATCAACTGATAGGCGTATTTTGTACGAGAAGTCACATATTGAATATCAAATTTAATATAGTGGTCGATTTTTTTTTGTTTTGCATTTTTGACATGAGTGTGATCCAGGGGGGTGAAAGTTCCATACAGCGAACGTGACCACCTAATACTCAGTTTTCAGAATAGATGGTAGCACGGTCAAGCACGAAGTCGTATGATACAAGGCCATTTCAATGACCAATCAGAGCTCACCCATGGTCCAGCCAATCAACATTCGAGCTTTCGATCAGTCTTTTCAAATTTCATGTCAATTCTACATGATATTTTCAAAACAAAAGCAGTCGTCCAAGTGTCAAGTGTCAGAATAATATTGCTGTTCGGCGTTTTTAAACCATATTGATAAAAAGGTTTTGCAATCCGATAGCTGATAAAATAAGTTAATGGGTAAGTCTACTTTTATTATATTATGTTTATAGGTATATAAAATAATTGTATGCCCCTTGGAATTTCTTTGCAGTCGTGGTATCGAAATAATGATAGTACCTTCCTATTGTAATTTTCACGTTTGCAAATCTACCAAGGCAAACATAAAAAATAGGTAGGTATATAAAGAAGATTATGTTTATGTAAATTACGTACCTACCTATATAAAATGTCTATATTATATTTGCGCATTCTTACAAAAGTGTAAATGGCGACCATTGTCATTTTATATTTTGAGATTAAGTAGATTTTAAAATTATTGTTTCAGAATCTACATCGATTGGTTGATCGTCAAGCGATGAAAATTTATAAAGAAATCTTCAAGCTACACAATATATGAAATAATTAATGAAGTCATCAATCTGACAGGAAGTGCTGACAAATAATTTCCATGGTGGGAGTGCGTTACTATTATTATTATTACATAATTATGTCCTTATAAATTTATATTGTTACTCATAATTTGTCAATATGATTATCATTGCAATAAAGTGTACCTATCTGAATTGAAATATCGACTTTTATTCATTTTTGTCACAATTACGATTTTATAATTATAAATACTTTTTTGGGTTCGGATCTATGGTTCTGTCATAGCCAAAACTTCTAGTCACGCCAAAAGATGGTGCCAATTATAAGGGGCATCTTCTTGTATGGAACTTACGAATCTATATATATATATATATACGTCTGTTATCTATGTTGTGATCAATGATCATTATAGTCTGAAAAGTCATACAGTCACATTTGATCAACGCTACGAAATTATCCTGATTTACTTTGAAAATCAGTCGTTGATTCGCGCATTTTATTGATGTTGTTTTGATGTAAAATTGTGTTTAGCAATGAGGCTCAATTTCTACTATCTTCCCGACTAGCTAGACATTTGAAACTTTTAGAATAAATCAGAACACGATGCCAATACATTTTCTAAATACTTTTAGCCATCTTTAAGTAGAATTTAATTCATTTTCAGTTAATTCTGTTTTCTATGAAAAGTTATTTCGACACAATTATTGGTTGCTAAGCGGATTGTCCTAGCAAATAAATTATTAATATATACTTGCGTTACTATGAAAATCAAAATGAAATGTCAATATGACATTTCAGTATTCTCTGATCGTATAAGCTAGTCAAGTCAAGTTTATATGATTCAACAGAAAATTTAAAAACGTTGTATATAAAAAGTTCTTTTTATCTTGTAATTATTTGTTAATAAGTAAAATTGCTGCATATCGAGTAAGACCAATCCGAAAGAGACCCTACAGACTCGAAATGCGGTTCGGTATGGTTTATATGCCGGTGGCATCATCGGAACTCATTTCTTCAAAAATAAGACCAGAGCTGACGTTACTTCATTCTTCGATCTGCGCCCGCGTAGTAAAACGATAGTGGCTTACCTGCCGGCAAAAAAACTACAGAGAAGAACTACACCGCGTCCGATTTTCACGACCTGTCAAATAGTACCATAAAATGACAACATCGCGTCTCGCTTACTCTTGAAGAATGAGATTGGAGAGACAATCGGCACTTTTACGTATAACCAGTTATTGTCATGATAGTTTAAAATACGCACTTTGCTGCCAGTAAATCCATGCACGTGTACAAGCGCTATTAGTTCCGATGTGTCACATTTAAGGTTGTACCTCAGTTGAGGCACGGTCTAAAAAAATCGTGACTAGGCGATGCGCGGATTGCGGGTCGCGGGTGCAAATGACGCATGCCAAACGAAATATAATTTGTCATATAAATCCATTTTATGTTCTATTTATTGTTCTATTAGTAACAATAATAATATATTCATTGACATGTTTTCTTTTTAAAGTAAATGGGTATCGTTTTAGTCATCTTTACACGATTTAAGAATTAATACGCCCGTCGCCATCACGAAACAAAGTGACGTATTTCCAGCTCGACGTTCTCTCTCAGAATGCGAGCGAGTCCAAATTTTCGTCGCGCCTATAGTTGACAATTATTTTCCGTTTCACTGATGTATCACCTTAAGCGGAATCAACTATATTATACAATATAATATAATATAAAAAACATAATCATATGTACCTGCTTCATAGTATTTATTTTTAATTACTCACTTCGGTAGTAAAGAAAATTAGTAATGCAGATGGCATTAAAAAATAATAAATATCAATCACATTGTTTTATCCCAATTAATTGAAGTGCCTCCATTATAATTTAGAATAATAATTCAAAACTTCATCCTTTTAAATGTGTTACATACACGAACTATATCATTTACTTTCTATCCATTCCTGAATAATACTGCAAATTGTTACGATACAGTAAAAAATGACTTCCTAGAAATAAAATATATAAGTTCGGTGCAACAGTGTATTTTTAGTCATTTTGGTTATTAAAATATTTTACAGTCAATAGGATAAGAAAACCAGAATCATTTTCGACTATTGCAAAAAAGTAAATTATGTTATGCTTCAATACTTTCTACACACAATTCCGATGTTCACTGTGTGAATAAATACCACGAATTTAGTTTAATATCCTAGTAATCCCGCCAAAGATTAACTAAAATTAAATTAAAAACTAAAATATTAAAATTCAGACGATTCTATGAAGTTTGTTTGCACTAGCTTTATTTTATTTTAATTAGAATAATATTTGATTACCACGTTTTTATTAGCTCGTATTCCTGTTTGTCTGGTACAGATTTTTTCTTGTGTGTCCAGTATAATTTTTTGTTTGTCCTAGATTTGTATTGGACGATTGAAGATTTTTAACTAACTTCCCGACTAACTAGATATTTGAAACTTTTAGAATATATCAGAACACGACGACAATGCATTCTTTCAATACTTTTAGCCATTTTTAAGCAGAATTGAATTCATTTTCAGTTAATTCTGTTTTGTATGGAAAGTTATTATTGTTGGTTGCTAAGGGGGTCCTAGCAACTAAATTATTAATATTTATATACGTGCGTTACTATGGAAATCAATATGAAATGTCAAAATGACATTTCAGTATTCTATATTTATTCAGTATTTCTATCAAGTACAATAAAAAGTTTTTATTAATACATAGAATTGTCAAGTTTATATGATTCAACAGAAAATTTTAAAACGTGGTATATAAAAAGTTCTTTTTATTTTGTAATTATTTTTTATATGTTAAGTGGTTGTAATATTTTAAATATATATAAATTTGACTCATATTACAAATCTGTAGAAAAGGAATGGAAATAAAAAAAATACCTAAGTATTATTATTTTAACGCTCTATAAGCCATGAATAAAATTACCATGATAATCGAACCTGCATCTCTCGGGTTTCGCGCCCATGCATATAGACCACGCTGAAGGCGTCATACTTAATTGCAACAAATTAAAAAAAATGGCTATTAATACTCTCTGAAGCGCTTTCCAAATTGAGCTACTATTGGCGATTGGCTTTTGTATTTTAAATCAAAGTAGGTACATATTACTTTAATTACTACCCGACGTCAAGGATCACTCCAAGAATTTGTGTTGTAACTTACTTGAACTTGCTAATAATTTTTAATTAAATATGTTTTTTTATTCAACGAATAATTCACAAGATTTAAGAATGTGACATTCTAATTATTGAACATACATAATTTTGAAAACACTTCTGAGAAAAAATATTATAACCAACAGAAAAAATCTTTTTGAAAAAAGTAAGACACCCCGCAGGAATCGAACCTGCATCTCTCGGGTTTCGCGTCCATGCACATAGACCACTATGCTAAAGCCGCCATACTTAATTGCAACGAATTTCAAATAATGGCTCTTAATACTCTCTGAAGTGCTTTCCAAATTTAGCTACTATTGGCGATCGACTTTTGTATTTTAAATCAAAGTAGGTAAGTGCTTAAAAGCAATCTACTGCTGAAAAACTCTAGCCCACCTTCCACAAGTCTTTTCAAATCCGAGATTACGATAGCTCATGCATACTGGGTTATCTTGCCGTAATTTCGGTCTTCTAACATTCGTTGAATGTGACAAGCTAATTTTTAGTCGGAAAATTTTAATGGATTTCCCAAATTCTAATAAATTTTTCGATTATATCCAAACGTATTGACTAGGTACCTACCTAACATTTTTTATGAAAGTTCCTTTAAAAAACGTCATTAAATTTTATCTTTAAAGTTAAAAAAATATTACTTTTTTGCTAATTAAAAACTATCATCGATAGGTATCTTTTAGTTTTTTGACTCAATCTTTATATTCTTCATTTGATGTTTCTTAATATATTTTCAGAGAATTAATTTGTTACCCATCATGTTTATTTTATTAAGTAAACATTATAATATAAGATTTTTTTTAGATATAAATCTTTTTGGAAGTATTTATTATATTTTAATTAATTTATACGTAGGAGTAGGTATTTTTTAATCATAAAAAAATCACTACTCATGTGTCAAGCAGTGAAGCTTGGCTGATGGTTTTTCGTAATCCATAATGTTTCCATTTTTTGATTGATTGTCTGTTGCCTATTGTTACAGTAGGCTACAGAACCTTAAAACCAGCCTTAAATCTCATGGATAACACACGAATTTCTCGTTATTCTAATCACTTGATGCGGTATTAACAAATTATTATGAGAGTTTCATTTATTTTCATTCACGACCCGATTTCTCTGATTTTTCAAATTTATAACATGCGTTTTGTTTAATACGTCTTCGCCTCTTCTCGCTCTCTCTTACATATTATGTTCATATATTTTCTCACATGCATTAAAGAAAATTCAAGACGTATACATAAATAATATAAGCTTTATAATAAGCTAATAATTAACGAAGCTTTTGCTGTTGTGAACGTCTTAAATAAATATGTATCTAAAACTCATCTGAGAGAACAAATTTCCTAATTTCCTATAATGACTGTATAATCTTATAATCCTACCCAAAATCGAGCTTTCAAACAAAAGCTTTTTAAAAGAAATTCTTAGTAGACTTCCTCTTAACACCTTTTGCTGTTGTGATGCAATATTATATTGAATGCATTGAATTGAACAAAATCTTTGGTGTAATAAATCCATTTGTATGCCGAGACAGTGACTTGCCGTTATAAAATCTCGATGAAATACGATATGTTTGACAATAATATGTTACAAAAAAACCGGCTCGGCACAAACCGTGCATACACAAAGGGATGAAATACTAATAATTCTCAGAAAGTTTAATATCATTTAAATTATTTTCTTCTTGGTAACTCCGTATTTTTTTATTTCAACCAAATAAGAAAATAAAAAATAATAATAACCCGATTTTCAGCGCAGAGGGTGTAAAAAATACATTATTTTTTATCTGCTTAACTTCAATGTAAATAACAACTTTTGAAAGTAATATTGTAATAATTTTCGAATAAAACTTTTTATACACACGATAAAAAAATATAATTAAAAGTAAACCATAGCACTTGCACAACACACAAGTAACACACACCCGCACAAATATCTCATACCTATTATTCTCATTTATTGTTGTCATCCAGGAGGTCAATTCACGACTGAAGCACAAGTGACCAGTTGCGCAAACTTTACACAACTTGCTTCAACTGTAGCATATTAAAAGTCAACCGCTGGGTGTCACTAGGCCAAGCTTTGGTAGTACACATGATTTCACGGTAGGGGCGCTCGCAACTCTCCGTTTGACATAATAAACGTCAGATTTCGTATCGTACGTAATATTGGAGAAAGCTGTTGATCTATTGTTTTACATTTACCACTTATTACCACATATTACCGCTAAAATTATTATTTCGTGTTTCAATTCTCATTTAAGGATGTATTTATTGTGATTTTGTAATACAGAAACACACATGTTTGTTTGCAAAATACAACGGGAATTCCGTGTTGTAATCTTGTTGTAATATTGTTATATTGGAGACGTAACTAGCGTGTTTAAGGATTAATTGCTTACGTACTTCAACAATGAATGATTTAATCATGCAACGTTAACGGTAAGTACTGATTAAATATGAAGTCACTACCAAAATGGATAAAAATGTTATTTAATTTGACAATAGTGCCGTTTGACATGTTTACTTTCTATCTTACTCTAACGCATGGACATGAGGTATAAGCATGTTGAATGCTTTCTCACTCGCACTTATATGCCGTTTACCCGTTTCACGCGAAGCTCTGTACACCCAATATCTCCTGTAAAACTAAAAATTTTACGAGCTTCAATTGAAGCAGTTCGGTGACGAGTTTTGCACTGCTTCATTCAGGAATTGCTGTCCAGGCGCTTAACTATGTAATGAATTATCTGTCGTCCTTGATTGATACAAAGGCAGTTATTTGTAGACAACAACCGTGCCAACTTGCTAGAGTGTGACCGTTGTCCAAGAAATAATTCAATTCGAGCCACATTACGTACTCCACGAAACTAAACACCTGGCAAACCATGATACTGGCTCTGGTAATTTAGCAAACGTAAATGCATACTAAGTGACTCATCAAACGAGTATCTTTTCGAGTGTCATCAAACCCCAAAACCCCAGCGTACCATACGAGTGATAAACAGAACTGTGGTGTTGGATGTGTGTTGGTTATCACTTTGGGAGTCGTCGATGTGTCGTAGGTTATGGTGTTGAGGATGATGATGAAGAAGTCGAAGATGTATGCAGGAGCGAGTTTTATTAGGCGCAACGGTTGGTACAATAGTATGTTACAGCAGTTATGTTATGTAAAAGACTGGAAACGTATATTCTAGTGACATTTTGATAAATCATTATTCGTTATTTATAAGTCAAAAGTAATACCTTAACATTATATGCCAGTACATAATTATATTGAATGAGTCAGCGGTTTAAATACGAGTAGCTGTGAATTTTATTTATTATTACAGCCATAATATAATATGATACTATGGGAATGGATATTAGACTAATTTTCCATTGCGATACCGTATTTAATATCGCCAATAAATCTGCTGACACAGGCTTATTTACCGGTATATGAGTCTCTGGGAATTTACTATTGCGGTCGAATAATTTGATACATTAAAAATAGATATTTGATCAATAATATACTACAGAACCAATCGCATACTAATGCGTGAGTGCATGACCCGTGACCTGCTCGAGCTATAAAGCCGAACACTACCAAGACTAGTGCCTGGATTAACTCCCGTTTAAACCGCCCCCACCCCCAGATCTGGAATCCACAATCATCCCAATTCACAGTCCACTAAAAAACGTCGTCAGCACTTTTATAAGTACATTAAATAAATAATATTAACTGTTTAGTGTGTATGAGTATATTGTAGTGAAGACTCGATAGCAAAAAATTGTTTAATGCTTAACATGATGCAAAACCTTAGACTATAGATACATCCAGACGCCACCCATTGCATTGCTAAATGAAACTGCGTGCCGTGCGTTTAGTTTGTTGGCGAGCGAACGCAATCGTACACAATTATTTGAGACCATAGACCATTTCGCTAGTGCTCATCCAAAGTGCTCGCACTAGACGCTCAGAATTAAAATATAATTTTCAATTTTTTTACGTTATATAGTATTTTTAAGCAGTCAAAATGCTACCATTAGGTAAAGATATCCATAATTTAAGTTATTTTAAAGAAACACTAGGTCACTGATATTAAAATATATAATAATATACACATAAATTATCACGAACATGACCAATTTATCTATGAAACGTAACACCATCTTCTTGCTTATCAGTATAGCTACCACATTTTATTACAACACACAAAACCATCTTTTCTACTTAATTAACTAAAAAAATTTACCACTGACTTTATGTTTAACACCAAAAATAGCAATTTCAGCAACTCGCGCTCGCAGGTTATCGACGCTTAGCTATGCAATAAATTAATATTTGGCGTCGACACCACAGCAAATTGTCTCACACATCTGTAAACCTTTTATCTTACTCTAGCGCATGTCGCAGCGATTATAAGGGTGCCGAATACTTTCTCACTCGTACTTATGCATCGTTTTTATTTTGGCCTTGTGCAAAATCATTTAAAACCCCACGTGCCACATAAAGATCGCAAATGAATAATTTGGGCTACGCAAGCCTGAATTACTATTGGTAGATTTTCTAGAAAAAATATATATGTCTTTATGATTTTCTTTTCTTGGAATCAACATATTACGAGTAATTATGCATACAATAAATATAATATGATAAAAGCGTATTATCTTGAGTGTCGGTTCTAAATTTGAAAATAAAGCCATATTCCGTTTAACAATATTATTATATTCATGGTTATAATACTTTTAAAAGTATTATATTGTGAACACGCGCATTATACATTTAATTTAATATTGATTGTGCTACCGGAAGAGTGCCGCGAGATATAGTCACCATTCTGCCATCAATGCTATTTGCTGTCAAGGCAGATGCCTGTTGCTGTCTGTCAACAAGATGCCAAGTGGCCTGATGGGAGTACGCTGATTCCATAGAAATAAACTTAATTTATGGTTTGACTGTGGTGAATACACAACGATAAATCAGTTGAATCGTCGGGTTCAGTAGTTCTTTTAGCTAATAAATTCAAAAAATACGACTGCCTGCCAAGACATAATATTGTCTGTCCCCTGGTTTATGAGTCATTTGGAACCTGGGAACCCTCTAAAACTGATAAAATATGTGAATGTTATTCAACTGACTACCTGTTACAGAGAATTAGCATAAATTATAAATCTTAAGATGAACAATGTGTAAAAGATTTAATGTCCTCATGGGAAGAAGCGATTTGCAGCTCTGCGATGAGTGTGATGTTTTAGAGGACATTGTACATATAGCAGTACAATGCCCTAAATATGAAGGACACATAATACAACTGCGAATTACGGATATCTTTGAGAATGTTGACGAATTGAAAAGAGCCCTGGCGGTGGGTAAGACGGAAGAGCTTGGCAAAATTGTAAAGTTCTTTAACAGAATAGGAGTGAGGACCTGATCGTCGGATCCCCTTCTAGAAAACAAGAGGCGATATGACAGAGAGTCCCTTCAAATCCTCGGTAAAATCATAAAAAATATAATCTAAAGATATATCAGGGTAACCAAAACATAAATGTTATATACCAACTAGGGAATACCTTTGATATTAAGAGTTTTTTTTTAATATTAGCCTGCCCTATACAATATACATTTTAGTAAAGTAACTAATATTTTTATTTATTATTTACTTAACATAATAAACAAACATAGATTCGGTAAAACTTTCCATTAGAGTTGACAATTGACTAATATTTTTTTTAATAGCGGAAAAATGCAACACTTTCTAATGTGTATTTGCTATTATATATTTTATACTTATGTATAATGATATTTTAAAGGTGCTGGGCTTCAGTTTCAAGTACCTGGGGATACACATCACGGGAGATGGCATTTTGCAGAAAGATCTCGCTATCCGAATGGGAATAGCTGGAGCAACATTCAACTCCTCACGATTGTACTCGGTCAAAACCAAATGCCACCTATTCGACGCTTGCATTCTGACGGTACTGCTTTACGGTAGCGAATCATGGGACCATACAAATTCTCAGAGCAACCGTATACTGAGCTTCGAAAACAGATGTTTGCGACAAATACTGGGTGTGCGGTGTATGACTTTAGGAGCAACGAGGAGATAAGAGAACGCACCAAGCAGCAGCCTCTCATCACGCTGAAAGTGAAGAGGTGACGTTGGACCTGGCTCGGCCACGTGCTGCGGATGCCAGAAGAGAACCTCAAACTGGCTTGCCTGTTCTTCAAGCAGACCGAATTCCGGCGTCTTGGAAGTCCGCTAAATACAATCTACAGAGTGTATACGGCGGAGCTACGGGATGCTGATTTGACCTGGAACGAAGCAAGAAGACTGGCGAGCGACAGGGATTCTTGGAGGCGCCGCGTGGTGTCCATATGATCCAATTAAGGGGCGGATATGGCCAAAGAAGAAGGGCTTTTACCCGGGGGCTCCGGTTCGAAGTCACAATATATCTATATAATCTTATATGTAAATTTTACAACCCTGGGAGCTTTGCCCTTATGATTGGGCATCACTGTATGCTATGGAGTTAAATTAAGAAACAAAAAATATCACAATCTATTTTTTCCAAGGTTATCGGGGTTTTCATAAAATAATAATTTCCTTTTACTCTCATCAGTATAATTTTGAAACCATATGTTCAGTAATAATATTTTCTTATTTAATGTATTCTGTCTGGAAAGAAAACAATTTTTGTTTGTTGAGTTGATTTTTCAAACCACAAATTAAATTAACTTTCATTATACATCCTTCTTTGTATTTCATCGTAAATAAATCGGGCATATAAATTATAATGGGTATACTAAGTGTGTATACCTACTGTGCTTGTATGTTTTTTTTAAATGGTAATTAAATTACTGGTAAGTGGATATAGGTACTCACTTATTATTTAAAAAGGTTCTATTTGCAAAAATATGTTGAAAGTTTTTCACGTATACGCTATAGGTACTTCTGTTTTATGTGATTTAATCGAACCTTCTATATCCAATTTTTTTCAAGTCTTTTAAGTTGTTCGAAATCAAATGAATTAGTAGATTTTTTATTTAATATACAACACGTTAGTCGGAAAAAGTTATAGCAAATTAATGAAGATCTTTTCTAACTCTTGAGCTACAATAAAATTATAATAAATCCCAAGACAAGGTTACAGATAGTATCCATCAGTGGTGAAGACTCCATAATAGGCGATTATCTAAAGCCTACCTTCTTAAGAAAAATAATTTTTATTTTCATGTTGACGTATTTATATAATCACAAATAATATGCCCAAAGACATCTATCGTATAATTGTCATAACTTTACGATTTTTTCCCATATTTCAATAACCACCATCTATGGCATCTCTCGAAAGTTTAAAAAAATAGAACACACCGCGTTTCGCTTCACATATTGTATGGGATTATTTTCGCGTGATATCGACGGGTTTTTCAATATGAAGTTTTTTTTCATTATTTCAAAATGTCTGGCGTACCGCATACAAATGTACACGCTGTTTCGTTAGCGCCTACGTCGCGAGAGCACATTTATTCAAAATATTTAATAAGAAGATAATTTAAAAAATAATTTCTATAGGATTCAATCACATAAATACGTATTGATTGTTGTTAAAAATATAAAATAATTTATCTCGTGATTTTTATTTATTTATTAGTTTACTCTTTATACAATTTAGATATCTGATATTGTACCTACCTAAGTCTGTGTTTTAAATATAGAAGTATTTTAAAATGTCTAGTTTTACGGGTTAAATTATAAATTGTTATGGAACATAATACATATACAACAACGGATATTTTCATAGATGATAGGTAATATAATTTGAGCGTATGTTACGTTTATAAATGTTTAGGAAAATACATAAGTAATTCAAACTAATTGCTTATTTTTATGAATTAATTATAACAAACCAATTAAGCTTTTGAAATTTCTTCGTTTTAGCGTACCTATTCATCAGTAGTAATATTGGGTTATCTTCTTATTTCCCGCAAATATATCTGACAAGCATGGATACTCCCATAGCCTACCTCTTTCAAAAAGTCACCCTTCGCCACTGGTATCCATGCATCCTCAAATAAAAAAGTCTCAGAAACTCTTCTTACCCCTCTCCATCATAATGTCGTGTTTCAACTTAATTTAACATTAATTATAAATTAATATAACAATAGATAAAAGTGAAAACATTCCAACGAGTGAAGTTATCATAGATATAAGATAATATAATAAAATCTACCAATTTAAATAGCAAAAGTGTGTAAAGAATAATGATAACATAACATATATTTACAAAAGAAAAAAAATATCAATAATAATTATAAATGGATATTTTTTTTCAAATAATAATATAGAAAATATTATTATATCAGTGATTATATTGAAATTTATAAAAACTTGTGTATGAAATAACAGAAAAGAAAAATAAGATAACAAAAAAACAAAAGATACTAACATTAATAATTAAAATACTTTCCAAAGTTATGTTCAACAAAAGTTTTTTTACAAATGTGTTTAAATATATATTATACAGTATGATATTTTTTAAAATATAATTTTTCAATTTCAATTTCAATTTATTTATTTTTTTAACATATTGTGGACATTACAAATTATAAGTTTAAGACGTTCACAACATGACATTTAGAAACAAAGATATATAAATATAACAGTATTACATAAAAAAAGAGATATATCAGTAGATAAATTAGATAGGTACAAGGAAGTACACCGGATGAGTTAAACAGACCCTATTTTAAGAATTTATAAAACAACATCCACCTAAACTCATTCTCACGTAGGTGGAATATATCAACACCCGAAGAAATTTCGTTGAACATAGTTATACATAGAACATATTATATACCCCAGCTGATAGGGATCTACCTAGTACTTTTTAAGTTTTGTAAGTACACAGGTACATTGGTTTTTTAAAGGACCGGAACCAAACTCGATTGATCAGAGATTTTTCTACATTGACCGACCATTGAAATACATTTCAAACGTAATACCAAGATCCCTTATAGATAACATTCGTCCTATGACTTTGGCATGCATTGTAACAACCTTAAGCTTTAGTAAACGCCAAAAGATTACGTCATGCATCAATACTGAATGCCAGTTTTCTACATTAATGACAATATTATAATAGTGTCAGGAAACACAGAATTAAACTGAACTGAAATACCTAACGGGTGTGGAGTAACAGGCAACCGACCTCAAGCGTGGAAAAATCTGGGGTAAACTTAATGTTAAGTTTGTCCTTCGCTCTGCCAACTACTCTTGGTTTATGCACTGACACTCATTCAATATTGGTGTATTTAAAGGTTGCAACACATACTATTGCAGTTTTCTACATTGATGACTATATAATAGTGTCAGGGAACACAGACTTAACGAGAACTGAAATACCTAATGGGTGTAGAGTAACAGATAACCGTTCTTGAGTGTGGAAGAATATGGGAGAAACTTGAACACGTATCAAAAATACGTCATTCTAAGTTTTTCCTTCGTTCTGACAACTGCTCTCGGTTTATGCGCTGACGCTCATTCAATATTGGTGTATTTGAAGGTTGCAACACGTACTATCATACGTCTACAGTGTGTGTTTCATTTCCGTAAGACACATTCAAAAACTTGCAAAAAAATGTAATGTATTAGCCGATTGGCGTATTATTTATTAATTTTTTCTGTAAGTAGTATCTAAAAATATAATAAAGTAACACTAATTTATATGTAATTCCAAATAAAATAGGCACCAAATTTGAGCCCTGAAGGGCACCATAAAATTAAAGACATGCGTAAGTCCGAATTTCATTCACAATCTTTCCGCTAGAGACAACCAGTGTTCTTTATTCAAGAATTTAATTTCCTTATAACGATTTTTTTTTAAAAGGTTTTTATTAAGGCCATGCATTAGTTGAGGCACGGTCTAAAAAGATCGTTGCTAGGCGATGCGCGGATTGCGGGTCGCGGGTGAAAATGACGCCTGTCAAACGAAATATTATTTCTCATATAAATCCAACATACGTCCATTTTATGTTCTGTTTATTATTCTATTAGTATCAATAATAATATATTCATTGACATGTTTGCTTTTTAAAGTAAATGGGTAAAGTTTTTAGTCATCTTTACACGATTTTAGAATTAATTGGCCCGTCGCCATCACGCAGCAAAGTGACGTGCGTCCGACTCCACGTTCTCTCAATGAATGTGAAGCAAGTACAAATTTTCGTCGCGCGTACAGTTGAACATTATTTGGCGTTTCACTGATGCGTCACCTTAAGGTGACGCATCAGTGAAACGGCAAATAATTTTCAACTGTAGGCACGACGAAATTTTGGACTCGCTCGCATTCAGTGAGAAAACGTCGAGCTAGAAACACGTCACTTTGCTTCGTGATGGCGACGGGCCAATTATTTCTTAAATCGTATGAAGATGACTAAAAACGTTACCCATTTACTTTAAAAAGAAAACACGTCAATGAATATATTATTATTGTTACTAATAGAACATACGTTAAAGTGCCCACCACCACCCGTCATATATGCACAACCGTGGATTTGCACGGCCGCTTTCTATGACGCTTTAAACGTGTCTGAAAGAAGTAATTTTAAGTGCTCATTCCGTCCCGAAACGGAGCCGCACGGGACTGATGCTGCAACCATGCACCGTAGTGCTTAAAGAAGAAAGTTAAGAAAGAAAATGTTTGTTTTTGACTGGCTCTGCTGTCCGCTGACGTTAAGCGCTTTGTGTACCCGCATAAACAGAACATAAAATGGACGTATGTTGGATTTATATGACAAATAATATTTCGTTTGACAGGCGTCATTTGCACCCGCGACCCGCAATCCGCGCATCGCCTAGCAACTCTATTTTTAGACCGTGCCTCAACTGATGTACGACCTTCAGGGGGCCAAACAATTTATCCATTTGATTGAACCCAAACATGAAACCGAATACTTGATTCATCACATGATGCCGCCATATAATATAAACCTCTTCCTTTGTCTACTAATTTGCGGTGAGTAAAATCAATTTAGGTTCGATGAGGATACTTTAACCGATGCAAACAAGTCGATTTCTCTCTTGTCAGACGTGGTTTGGTATACATACTACAGATAACGTTTCGCTGAAAAGGGATAATTATAGAAAAAGCTGATAAATTAACAGAACGGAAGAGCCAGCGGCGTATTTATAATAAATACTATTGAAAGCATTGACTACTTGTTTGAAAACGCGAGTTTCGAAAACGGGAATATTTACTTACATATATTTGCACCGTTTCCGGAAATTTATACGTATACAGTTGGCCTTTTAACAGTTCACCGTGATAAATTGTATCCGTAATAGATGATCGTATAGTATTTAGATCAAACTAGTGTGTAAATAAAACACGTCTTAAAAATAAGGACAGGGAAAGACAGAAGAAATATGTTGGTAAGTAAATTAGAAATATCATCATATCGTATAACTCAGTGCCCCGCAACCGGTGTGCCACGGCACACTTGTGTCCCGTGAGACGATGCTAGGTGTGCCGGGGAGCATCGCTTCAAAAAAAACGCAAATATTTTTTTATATTATACAATACTTACTTAATAGCCAAATTTGCGAACATGGCTGGTAATAAATACATTTGAGCACCTGCATGAACTTAATAAAATAATGCATGGTCAGAATGAAAATATATATCTATTTATAGTCCAGTCAATCTGTACTTTTTGGTTGCAAAAGGTGGGGTAGAAGATTTTTTTTCCTACTTATACATTATATAATAATGAGTAAGAAAAAAACGAGTTTGCTAATTCGGATGACTTTGGCACAACTTTTGGCGGGCAAAAAACCGCAAAATTTTGGCATTTTTTTTAGTTTTTCGCTTATATCTCAAAAACATTATATTTCGAAAAAATATTGTTGTAAACATTTTTAAAGCTTATTAAATTTCATAAATTTTTTATAGAATACATTTTTTTCTATCTCTGACCGTTTATGAGATATTTGCTGTTGAAAACAGTATATATGTATTCGAAAACACGCGTTTTAGTAAAAATCATACTTTAATGAGAAGAAATACCATTTAAACTTAAGATCTTACAAATAAACAGTTTGGGGTTATAAACTAGACTTTATGGTAAATAGGCCCAATGTTTCAGATGGTGCGTGGGAGTAGTAGAAAGGGCCACATTCCGATACCCCCACCACACCACGACACGAATCAGTACCACTTTTACTTTAGTTTAGTCTCCATCGCGCGCGCAGTTATGTTTATTCTTTACGTGTGTATTGTGTTGGGATACAATAATTGAACTTACCAAAGAAGAAGTAGGTGCACTCCATCACCTTACTAGTAATATCTCTATCATAGTCTAATGATACCGTCCTCAAAATGGTCATAAATAACTGAAAAAGCCATGTGTTGCACTGCAAAGCTATGGTTACAGTATTTTCGAATGACAGCGCTCATCAAAGACTTTATTCAGGCCGAACGAACTGGTGACTGGAACCTTCATTTGAAAAGTATTGAAAAAATGATTCCATTCTTTCATGCAGCAGGCCATTTTCTTTAAGCTAAAAGTGCCCATTTGTATCTTTAGGATATGCAACAACTGAAAGAAAAATACTTCGCTCTGAAAATACTGGAGTGGAATTTGGTCGGATATGAACATCCAACAAACATTAATGAAAACAATGAAGATTTATGGAGGTCTAATATAGGGCAGAGGCATAACTGACAGTGTTCTAACCAGATGGATTTGGGAATGATCAGTATGCAGAACATATGCAATGAAATTGAGTCATTCTGTAATCTTCAGTCCGAATCATCGGAACAGCATGTTGACATGAGAAGTTCCCGAATTGACCGAGACAATGCTGACTCAAGTAAGCTTCTTGAATGGCTATCATTACACTACACATTTCCCAAAACCGACGAGATAATGTAGTTGATTAGTGGGATTGTTGGAGGAACAGCAGTAAACTGCTATAATTTTCAAGAAGAGGGGTTAATAGAGATTAATAGAATAGTCGGTAATGACTTTCACAATGTTAAATTCAAAAGAAAAGACAAAATTGTTACCATTGCATCCGTTGGCGGTAGTATGAAAGCAGGAAGCGCTAAAGTTGTTGTAGCTGATCCGCTTACCATATTTGAAAGAATATTTGTATAAGAAACGGAGGAAGATTTGCAATATTTCTTTATATATGAATTAGCACCCTACCCTATGTCACTGTTTTCAGAACAGGTTATGAGAAAAGGGACAAAATCGTTATAAAACAAGGCTTTCACCAGTATTGAGACTCACGACACCAACATTAACAATCAGTTTATTGTGGTTGATGGAGGACATCTCCTACATAAAGTAGTTTGGTACCGAAATTCATCCTTTGGTGACATTGCGAAGATGTATTTGGATTATTTGACAAAACACTATTAGTCACAAATTGAAGTTGTATTTGACGGATATCCATCCAATGCTGCATCGAGTGGGACTAGAACTGCTACATTTCAAGACTTTGAAGATGTACAACCTTTGCCTACTTCACCTCCATCAAAGCGGCAGAAACGGTTAAAAAATTAAGAAGTTTAGTGAATATTATTATTCTGTAGGTATGTTTTGCTATCATTACTAAAATTATCGACATACTTTATTAGTAAGATCTTAAATTTAAATTAGTATTTATTTTCATTAAGGGGGAGAGGCATAGAAATTCATTATACTTAATTATCAAATTAAAGCTTTAAACATATTTTAATCGATCAATACCTATCTAAATACAATGGGGAAAATAAAATATTTTTTTTTATTTCAAATACAAAGCAATGGAGACTAAACTAAAACAAAAGTGGTACTAATTCGTGTCGTGGCACCATCGGTACTGGTGGGGGTATTGGAATGTGGCCCTTTCTACCACTCCCACTACCCCTCCCCCCACCACTATGCACCATCTGGAGCATTGGGCCCATTGACCATAAAGTCTAGTTTGTAACCCCAAACTGTTTATTTGTACGATCTTAAGTTTAAAATGGTATTTCTTCTCATTAAAGTTTGATTTTTACTAAAACGCGTGTTTTCGAATACGTATATACTGTTTTCAACAGCGAATATCTCAAACGGTCAGAGATAGAAAAAAACGTATAATATAAAAATTTTAGGAAATTTTATAACCTTTAATATTTTATATTACAATATTCTTGCTACGACCGACCGTTTTTGGGATATGAGCGAAAAACCAAAAAAAAAACGAAAATTTTGCGGTTTTTTGCCCGCCAAAAGTTGTGCTGAAGTCATCCGAATTGGCAAACTCGTTTTTTTCTTACTCATGATCATATATATAAGTAGGGGAAAAAATCTTCAACCCCACATTTTGCAACCAAAACGTATTTTTCGATCTAATTTGGCTGGACTATTACGTGATCTGATAAATTAGAAGGGGTTTAAGGGATTTAAGACAAGCATCTCTATAAATGTACCAAAGGACCTACCAGACCACCGATGAAAACAAGCAATTAATTTTGGATCCGTCTCAAAAACATTTAACTTTGCTCCAATAGAAATTTCATCATTAGATTCATACAATCAATACGACTGGATTCGAAACCCTTTCGCAACCAATGCCGAAAATTTTATAGAAGCGCTTATACTATTTTCTGGATTTCGGTCGATAAAGAATATCCTCGTATTTCCGACAAGGCTACCAAACTAAGTAAGTAAGGCTGAAAACTTTTACGTTCATTGAAACAAGCTCATCAGGTATCATATTAATTAGTTATTTTATTGATAATACAAATACTTGGGTACATAATGTACATTTGGTTCTTCGTCGTGTGTTATGTATATTTAATTATTTATCAAATGAGTATGTAATGTAATTTTGGTGCATTTCCCTACAAGGTGGGAGGCTCTAGCCTGGGGGCCCAAGCTCAGGGGGGGCGGCTTGACAGGTCAAGCAGATAAGTGAGATAAAAACAACTTTAAATTTGCTCTAATAGCAAAACAAGTCGGCTGCGGCGCTGTCATTAATATTGTAATACGTATGATTGTGGGATACAATTTATTATCATTGTGTCAATACTCGACAAACAATTATTGTTAATCCGACAACTAACCATAATTCAAGAGGATGTATTAATAAATACAAAAAAATCTCTAATTATCAATACAATTAATTTTACCTCGTACACCATTTTTTTGTAACAGTACCACACTGTCTTTAATCTTAGCGATAGGTAGGGAAGGGCGCTGAAGATGCTGGCCTGGGGTCCATGTTTTGGTGTGTAAATTGTTTAACGTGTGGTGTGCCGCGGGAATCTGGGAATACTTTTAGTGTGCCGTGGGTGAGAAAAGGTTGCGGAGCACTGGTATAATTGATATAAAATTCTAGTAAGTATAAATATCCGATAACGACAACGATATTTATTATCAGATATTTGACACCAATCAATATAAATTTAATGTTATTTTTTAATCAAATAAAATTGGAACATTACTGTCTGCTGTGCTCCATGAACAACGCGTCATTTTTTTATCTCAATTCTATACGCCCATCTCTTTCAGATAAAATAGTTCACGTTAAACTGTGACACGACAAATCAAGATAAATCTTATAAAAGGTATAATCATATAAAAAATATTTGTTCTTTCAGATGTATTCAATATTTTTGGATGACGAATCCTGCTAAAGTTTTCAGATTGATTCAGAATATTGTTTAGCATCTCGATCGGCTTAGGTACACTAATACAAGATAATTACTAGATAAAAAGAACTTTTTATATACAACGTTTTTAAATTTCCTGTTGAATCATATAAACTTGACTTGACTAGCTTAAGCGATCAAAAAAAATTGTACTTGATAGAAATACAGAATAAATATAGAATACTGAAATGTCATTTTGACATTTCATATTGATTTCCATAGTAACGCACGTATATATTAATAATTTAGTTGCTAGGACCCTAGACCCCTAGCAACCAATAATATTGTTTTACTTTTTACGGATTTCTTCAGAAATAACTTTTCGTACAAAACAGAATTAACTGAAAATGAATTCAATTCTACATAAAGATGGCTAAAAGTATTAAAAAAATGCATTGGCATCGTGTTCTGATATATTCTAAAAGTTTCAAATGACCTATTAAAAACATTGTAAAAAATGATAAAATTTTTATAATATCAAAAATAAAATAGAATATAAGATAAAATAAAATTTCTGTTACACAATGAAACCAATCGCTTACTATGGGTGTGAAATCTGGAGCCTGACAAAGAAACAAGACAAGGCTATCAAAGTATTGGAAAAGAATATTCTCCGAAAAATACTTGGACCGGTTAATGAAAACCAAAGGTGGCGCATTCCTATGAATGCGGAGCTCTACAAACGATTTAGGCCCAATGTCTTGAGGGCGCGAAAACTCGAATGGAGCAGTCATATTGGATATAGAGCGCTGCATAAACTCATGTGCACTTAGTCCCTAGGCCGTCTCCAGAGGAAATGGGCGGATAACGTCAAGAGGGACGCAGACAGTGAGTGTGGCCGACTGGATAGAGAGAAAAAGAGCTCGGAATAGATACCTTAGCTAGAGGACGGTTGTGCAGGCAACCATAGATCTAAATGGTCTGCAGCGCCAGAATAAAGAAGTGTAATATCAAAAAATTTTAAGGAAAATGGACGTATTTGACAATTTTCAACATTACGGGAAAGTTTAGTTATCTATTAATTTTTCAATAACTTATACTACTTGAAGTATATTTCTGATGTACTTTTAGAACGCTAAAAAAGTAAACATAAAAAATAAACAACTAATTTTCACCAAAAGGTATCGTTTGCCTTTTTGGTTTAGCAACTTTAATGTAATATAACATGAAATAATATTGAATAACATTCTGCAAATTTTGCAGAAAATAAACAGTTTTTATAATTTAATTTTATACCATCTATTTCGATAAAATCAGAGAACTTTTATTTAAAAAAAAATACTAATTTATTAATATAATAAAGAATATACGCGTAGTAAATTGATATGGCAATATGTACCAACTTACGTAAAGTGCTATATAGAGGCTTATGCAAATCCGTAAATTTTTGTGCTGGCCTATTTAATAATATATATTTCAATATTGCTAAAAATTTATAAAATTCGGGATATTTTGTAAAGCAGAAATACACGATAGCATGGATATTAAATAATACTTGATTTCCAGTTGTAATACTAAATTAATATACGTGGTCAACTGATAAAATGTCGATTTTTAAAGCCGGGGATTGCAATTGTATTATTAACTCATATTGCTCTGTATTTTTATTTGAAAAATTGTTAACATTATTATTGTATGCCATGTCGTGAACGCTTTAAATTTATAATTTGTAATGTTCATTATATATTTAAAATAAATGAATTTGAATTTGAATAGTTTTTGTTCAATGTATGGTTGAATCAAATAAAAGAAATCAGGTTAAGTTGCTTGTCAAATCACCAAACGATGTTTAAGTGTATTTTTTAGATAATTATTCTCAGAAATTCATATTGAATCCACTCATTCCAATAAATCTCATTATTTGCTAGGTAAAAATTTAAAACGCACTATTCACATTTTAAAACTTTATTGAATATAATAGAAAATTTAATTTCTCATTTTTTTTTTTTTTGAAAATTCAAGATTGGTTTATTTATTTCTCGAGAATTTCGAAAAATATCTCTTTTAAGTTATCCAGCCCAAATTTTTCAGTTTTTTTTAAACAAAAAACATACCCGGTGAATTTTATTGATTATGTTATGTTTTAATGTCAAAAGCTTTCGTTTTAAAGAGTTTCCATTTCAGATCAAGTTCGGCAGGTTTGTTTTTCCGTTGCAAATTCCCTTTGCTATTTTTCCATAGTAACGATTTCTCGAGATCACAAGATTTTTGTTGATGATTTCTCGAGAAAAGATAATTCTCGAAATATTGGAAAAAATATTTTTCTCGATTCTAGAGATTAAATTTTTCGGTAACAATCAATAAGTATTGTGCTCAAAGTTACGTTTAATGATTTTACAGCATAAAAATCAGTTTATTAGGACAACGCATTATTATTTACATATTTCATTTATGTGACTTAACTACTTTTAAATTCTAGAAGGTTTTTGGCATAATATAGATGTGAATGTCTGGAGTAAACAGTAATACTATACATACTTAAAAATAACGTAACCAACTTAATTTAATCATACTTTAGTCATTTTGACAACGAAAAATACAAAGAATTGCTGTACTAACATTTATAATATAATAATAATGATAAAAATGGTACTTATTTCATTGTTATAAAAATTTTCTCTGGCTCACTACTCTTTCTCCGGAATCATAGAAGATTGAAATGTAATGTTGTGCTTTTGGTCTTGAGCGCTTTCAATAAATAAGACGTATTGCGATCTTTACACGGAAGACACTCCATATATTTCAAAGCTATAAATATAACACAAAAGCTGTTCCATAACCATCTTGACCTTCCTCTGACGCTAGTGTTGTTTAAACAGATTTTTTGGAAGATTGATTTTCTGAGAATATTATTTAACTACGTAGTAGTGCCTTTGAAGCATATTATAAGATAAGTCAAATAGCGGTTTTCAATCAAAATTGTGTACATGATAGCTAGTATATGGTACCGTTATATAACCTCTCATGTTTCAAAGTAGGTTATACCTACCAAACTTTGCAAAGTTTATAAGGTTTAATAAACAATAGCCATCTATTATTATAATTAGGGAATCCAATCCCGAGCCAAAATTCTGATCCCGGGATTTCGGGATTACAATTTGACAATCCCGGGATTGGCATTTTTTCCATTGCATATATAAAAATTTCATATTTACAAATAACATCGATAAAATCGGTCAAAAAGACATCTAGTATAATTTATACTATTTAAGACATTGTTAATATTGTATACGTTCAATCTTGGAAATACATAAGTTTAATGGAGTAAATAATAGTGTAATATAAATAATAACGTGAATTTAATAATATGAAATTGCTGTTTCTGATAGTAAAGACTTAATGAATGGCTTAGCGAGATTTAAAAAAGTAAAGCAAATAATCATGGTGTACTTATGTTATGGCCTTTCCGCTTCATAAATCTAATTATTCAGCCAAATATGAAACTGCCGTAAAACGTATGAGATCATGGTGAAATTACTTTGTCAATAGTGCGAAGCATTGTTTTTTCCAATCTTTCTCATTTTTATTAATTTGTGTGAAAAAATAAAATGAATTGGCAATTTACACATGGATATAAATCAAACTTCACTCAAACTCAGTTTATTTCTAATGTAGTTATTTGTTATTAAATGTATTTTTTCTGTTATAAATTCGTTTTTTTTTGATTTTCCATAAAAATTGATAAAAAATCAATCCCGAAAGTTTCAGGATTATTGTTATCAATCCCGGGATTCATAGGTATCAAAAATAGCTCTGGATTCCGGGATTGGAATCCCTAATTATAATGCAGTACCTACAGAATATTCTGTAGGTACGTAGGTGACATCAGATGGTCATTGGACTATGGAGCTACACCGGATATCACACACAAGATGTCAATAAACTAATTAAAATTATATCACTAAAAATGTATAAAAAGGGACACGCACCTCGCGCCCTTCGTATATTACTTTTAAATCTTTGTAACGCGCATATCTAGTCCGCTGTATATGTACTCGCATTTCCGTTGAATAAACTTTAATGTTTTAAATTTCGTGAAAGCTTTGGTAAGGATACGAAGGAAGGATAACCCTAGGTGCAGCAGGTTATATGAAAGTATAGTGAAGGAGGCAAGTATGGTAAAAAAGTATGGTGAGGCAGGCTGGTAATCAATTTGCGGCAAAATTTCTACCTTAACATTATATTATATGGGTACGTTATAATGACCAAAGTAAATTCTCGTAAGATCTATTTATCATAAGTTGGCGTCTACTGTTGGTCTGCCTCATTCAGTTGTATGAGAAAGCCGATTCTTTGCCACTCTTTTTATTTAATACCTCTATGATCAAACCACATGAAGCTCCTGTCAACGCAAGCTACCTGTTTCTTTTGCCTTCCTACCTTTGGGACATAACAGTACGTCCAAAACGAGCACATTCAGGAAAACTTTTAAAAAACGAGACTTTTTGATTTAATGAATTTCAAATGTATGTTATAAAATAGACTCGAAGAGAGAATTGACTATAAAAGATATGATATTTTAGATACAAAATCTATAGTTAATTAATTTTTTGCAAAATCGTATATACGACACACTTGCTCTAGGATACAGAAATATTTTTATCAAGTTTTGACGCGGTTCTAATAAGAATTGATACACTACATTAAGCCACAACTCCTATCCATTAAAGATAACAGTATGTATCACTCTTAAGTTATTAATTTATTGGTGGGATTAAAAAAAAACTTTTTTTTGTTTATGAAATACTAATTTTATAAGTGTAGGTACATTTTTAAAACAAGTTTGCACTGATGGATTTGAACTACATACATCTATCAGCCATTTATTTAATGGAAAGGTGGTTTTTTTAAAACGTTTTCGTGTAGATAAATGATCTCGTCAAAATATTTTGATGCGGAAAAAAATATCTACATAACATCACAATATTATTACCTGATTTTTTTAAGCACAAAAAATTGAAAATAATCACTGAAACACTTAGACCACATAAAATCTACGGTGCCCTTTTACTGGAAATTGAATCAAGAGCCTCCGTATGTAAAAACAGTGCTTTATGCATTCAGCTATGTGGGTATTCAATAATAATATTATATAATATGCATTACGGAAAACATTCTCTCCGCAGACGAAGTACAAAAGAACTTTAGCCTTTCGAGCAGTTCTAAGAATTTTATGATTGCGACAATTTCTCAGAACATTTCCATGTGGTCATGAAAATCTTTGATGTCGATTTATTCATATATTACTGTTTTTTCTCAGGGGTATTCCAAAACAACTTCATCAATATTCCAGGAGTCGTTATTATATTATTATTATAATTAATTATATTTATCTATAATATAATAATAATAATATATTATTATAATTAATTTTTAATTACCACATTGAAATAACATGCTAATTGCATCTAATGGCCGTTTAACTGGAACAATATATTATTATAATTAATTTTTAATTACCACATTTAATTAACATGCCAATTGCATCTAATGGCCGTGTAACGGGGACATGGTAGCCTTGTCGTCCGCGTCGAAGCCCGCAAATTTCATCACAATTTTAAATATTATTATTTGATTTTTTTGTATTTTAAATACACATACTATGTATGCTTCTTATTTTAAGGTTAGAATTTTTGTTAATTGCGTTATTACAACGTTTTCTTCAGAGTAGATAGACGCACGAGAAAACTTTGGAAATTTGCTGCATTAGATAACTTTCATAGCAATAGCATTCTAGCATAAAAACCAACAGTTCCAAGATTTTCTCCAATATAAAATCTTGTTATGTTTGCTACTTATATAATATCGACTTTGGAAACGAAAAACGGTGTAATCCACATAAATAAAATTTTACATTAAGCACAAAAACGTTTTTGTTATGGTTTTCTGTCAAAGTTACAATAGAAAATAGACATAACGTTGAAGTGCATGATAATTAATAATTTTGGTTTTTATATTCCTAATCTTATATTAATTATTAAGTTAATTTAAAAAACAACAAAAATGATGGTTAGGTCGTTTTCTCGATGTCACTTCCTTCTTTTTTTTAATTACAAGCTAAATTCAGATAATAAATCGGCATTTTCAGCTTACATCCTTTGGACTCAACGTGTATTTTTTAGTCGTGTACAACGGTGGCCGCGCGGCATATGCGTTGGACTATAAAGCCGTGGGTCCCAGGTTCGAATCCTGGGTCTGGCAAGTACACATATTGTTTTTCAATTTATGTGTGTCAGGGTTTGGACCTAATAGGTTGGGCAAGTGGCTGACATCCATTTCTCGTAAAAAACAAAATCTGTCAATACAAACCTCCACTCTGTGGAGGCCAGTGGCGCACCCAGGGGGGGGGGGGCAAGGGGCCCTGGCACCCCCCAAAAATTAAAATTATCAGAATGATTTTAAACATTAAAATTTAAAGCCAATATACTATACCTTTGGGCTAAGACAAATAAAAACACGGCAAAAAATGATTTGTAATTATTCTCCAGCACCCTTTTTAGAAAAATTTCTTAGATTTTAATTTCTAACACAAAAATTTCGAAACACTAATGTCAGGTTTTTTTAGAAACCCAATCCTTAATGGAACTGTCAAAATATTCTCGGTGTCCACCCGAATTCCGGAGTGGTGTAGGTCATGGCTGGGGAGGAATGACAGGGCTCTAGCCTGGGGGCCCGGGCTGTGGGGGGCCTGGCGTGTCGGGTTGACCAGATAAGTGAGATAAACACACACCATAAATTAGCTTTATTATACTTCATGGCCATGAACATTTTCAATTACTTATATAATTATGCAATATATTTTTTGATTATTAAGTGTCGATACTCGACAGCTCCATTATTAAAGTAGATGTATTAAAAATCGCCAATAATTCACTGTATAAGTGCCCTTAATTTGAACTAAAACACAATTTGAAAAACGTTAATGTGCGTAACACTGCCTTTAATCTTAGCGGTAGGTAGGGGGGGGGGGCAAATATCCTAGCCTGAGGGCCCGTTTCAGGATGTGGGGACCATGGTGTAGGTACACCGAGTGCAATAGACAAAAGACCGATAAACGAGAAATTAGGCTGTGAAGAAGAAAAAGAGCCTATAGGACTAATTTACATTCTCCTCCTTGCCCCCCCCCCCCAATATTAAATCCTGGGTGCGCCACTGGTGCAAGCCCATATGATCCTATCAGGATCGGAAATGGTCGAAAAAAAAAAAAAAAACAATGTTATTATGCAATAAAACTTATTTTGAAAAAACTGAAGATAATGCCCCCCTTTCCTTTATATAGTAGTATATCACTGCTTTATTGGTAATATTACAAGTTATCCATTCAAAGACAGATATGGAAGTAGATTAAAATTATTTCTGATTAAAATATACACTGAATAACATAAAACGTTATTTGATACTGATATATAACGTAGTTTATCATCATCAGCCAGGGTAAATTCACTGCTTGATGAAGACCTCCCCAAGCTTCTTCCAACTCTCTCGGTCCTGTGTCTTTTGCTGCCACGTATTTCCGCCGAACTTTACCAGTTCGTCAATCCGGCGGCTTTTAGGGCGACCCTGTGGCTGTTTCGTGCCCCTTAGGTACCACTGGATGACGGCATTTGTCCAGCGGCCGTCCTTTCGGCGAGCAATGTGCCCCGCCCATCTCCATTTCAACTGTTTGGCAATGTCTATTACATCGCGTACTCCCAGTGACGTCCCGTGGGGGTAGGCCGATTGAGCGTCGCTTGAGGGCGGCAGTTACTCGAAGGGCGGCAAATCGAGGAGAATCATTTGGTAATAATAGAAATAGCTACCTAAATTTAGTAATAACGAAAATATCTTTTCATTAAATAAATTAATCAGATCACTGGTTTGAAACACAATGTAATAATTAACATAAAGGGCTTAATAGCACTCTATTTTTTTGTCGGTTTCGTCTAGTTTACTTCCGTTGCCCTTCGACGTCCTTGGTGACCAGGAACGACACGCGCACGGATGATAAAAATATTGTATAATAAATGGAGCAGCATTTTGGCGCCGCCCAGGGGCGGCATTTTGTCTAGGGACGTCAGTGCGTACTCCATTCGTTTCTCTTACGGTCCTTTCGCTTGATGCCCAACATACATCTCTCCATGCCTCGCTGTGCGACTTTTAGCCTTTGGACATCTCTCGTGTTGAGGGTTCACGTCTCGCAGCCATACGTTAGCACGGGTAGTAGACATTGGATGAACACCCTACGCTTAAGACATAATGGTAGGTCACTCATGAAGATACTATTCAGACGTCCGAAAGCACTCCATCCCAGCTTTGTTCTTAGAGAAATTTCATCGTGCATGCTTCCATCTATGGGCACCTGCTGTCCAAGATAGACGTAGCTGCTGACTTGCTCGAGTTGGGTGCTATTAATACAGATAATTGCAGGATCCGAAAAACAGTTCCTCATCACTTTTGTCTTTGAGACATTTATCTTTAGGCCGACCATTTGACTGACATCCGCGAGTTCTTGCATTCTACCTTGGAGGTCTTTCAAATCTTGTGAGACTATAACAATATCATCTGCAAAGCGCAACGTAGTTTATAGTTATGATTAAATGTTTTTTTTTTTATTATTCAACGAATTATTGAATCAAATATTAACATAGGGTCTCAAACCCACATCCAATCTATTTCGGCATGCACATTAGGCAGAATGTATGTATCTGAGATGTTTACTACGTGTACATGGAAATTGAGAGAAACATCCGTTGAAAGTTAAAAGACAAAATATAACATAAATTAAACATACAGAACTCAAAAGAAAATCGTATATAGTATATAAAAAACACTTCAGGCACTTTTCTAATATTGACTTCTTGTAGAGCATAAGTGGAAGATAGCAGTGGCGAAAGATGACTTTTGGAAAGACGTAGGCTGTAGAGATCAAATAAAAAGAGCACATTTGTCAGGTATACTCACGGGAAATAAGACGATAATACGATATTACTAATGATGAATAGGTACACACTAATCTCAACGTCACACTAAATCGATGAAATTTCAATAGCTCACTGACGATATAGAATTCAGCAATGAATATAAATTATGTATTTTCCTATACATACACGTAACATATGCCTAACATATTATATATCATCGGTAAATATTATCAGCAGCCCAATATGAAAAACAACTTAACAAAAAAATAATATACTTATATTATGTTCTATGACTGCATTAAATGATAAATAATAATCACGAGATAAAATTATTAATTATTTAAAAAAAAAAAAACTCTTAAAATGTCGTGATTGAACGAAATAGAAACTATTTTTTTTTTAATTATCGCATTATTAATTATTATTTGAATAAAGCGCCAAAGCGACAGTCCTCAAAACTAAATATATAAGCTTTGCCTTATAAGCCTATAGATTTATATGCATAAAAGCAGACTGCCCCGACGTCCTTGAGACGCAGTTCATACAATAAGCTCGGCAAATTATTGTCGAGTGAATTGATATCAATTCAATACTCGCTAGAGGCTTGTCACTTTATTTTGACGATAGATGGCTCTCATTTATATATATATTTTTATTATTCTGATGATATATTCAATTGGTTCCCGCACACTGTTTTATTTAAATATTTAAATACTTTCTATCTATTTTTCTTAGAAGGTAGGCTTCAAATAAACGCCTACTATCGAGCCTTCGCCACTGGAAGATAGTTGCGAATACTAATGTTATTATTGCCTTAATACGTATTTGAATAATAACTTAATTATTTTATATTATACAAAAAATATAATTCTGCAACAAATAAAACGATAATCCTTCGCCACTGAGAAAATCTTTTAGACCGCACATAGTAAATTCTTCTTGGCAAAAAATCATTTTTTCTCAAAAAAATATGATGTTAAAATAAAGGACAAAACAGGGTTTTGAGGCTTGGTCTGTATTACTAGCAACCTTGAGCCGTAGGTTAGACACACTTGTTGTAGAGTGAGAATAAATACTTTTTTTTCCATTCATCTTGCATATTCATTCGCAATCTTTTTGAGACAGAACAAATTGCAGGAAATCTGCGAACACTCTCCCTGACACGGAAAATGTATTTTCTTATATCACATAGGCTGTAGAGAACTGAGCAGTGGGCAAAAGCAATGTTTTTCGTAGTAAATCATAGTTTCTTAGACTTTTTCGTGTAAAACTACATCTTTTTATTTGGCAAGGTAATAAAAATGTATCACATTAAAACCTTTATAACATGTGAAGATATAAATATATTCAAACAAAACATATTCCACTCTGTATACAAAGTAGTTCTTTGACTGTAGGTTTGTCGTGAGGCTTAAACGATATGATGGAAGAAAACTAACCTTGATATTCCGGTAGCCATTTTATGTGTATAATTCTGGGAGATATACAACATAGAATAATATATTATATAATTTTAGAAAAACACTGAGAGAGTATATCACAACCAATAGAAAAAATTTGTTTGAAAAAAGTAAGCCAACCGGTCGGGAATCGAACCCGGCATCTCCAACGGGTAAACGCCCCAAACTCGTCGCATTCAACCATTATGCTACGGAAGACATACTAATGACGACAATATTTAAGCTATTGGCTATTAAATATTAGCTATTAAATAGCTATTTTACTATTACAAATGATTACTAACCGACGTCTAGGAATTTCTTTTTCCAATATTTTTTAAGCAACTTCTTGTACTTGGTAATAATTTTTTTTTTTTGGAGAAATTCCTAGACGTCGGTTAGTAATCATTTGTAATAGTAAAATAGCTACCTACTTTGATTTAATAAACAAAAATCGATTGCCGAAGTAGCATGATTTCGAAGAGCGCTGAGTGGTAGGTAGAAGCACGGAGCAGTGGAGCAATGGGGTTTTACCCGGAGCATTCCCAGTTTCCCACTGCACCGGATGTTTTTTCTTAAATTTTTGTCATAAAATCCAATGAAAATATTATATTTGACACTTTGCAACACTGTAATTATTTAAAATAACAACATGACAACAATGATAACAACAACGATGGCAACACTAGGGATTCCAATCCCGGGATCCCGAGCTATTTTTGTACCTATGAATCTCGGGATTGATAAATATAATCCCGAAACTTTCGGGATCGATTTTTTTATCAATTTTTATGGAAAATAAAATAAAAACACAAATACAACAAAAAATACTTTTAATAACAAATAACTACATCAGAAATAAACTGAGTTTGAATGTAGTTTGATTTATGCCCATGTGTAAGTTGCCGATTTATTTTATTTTTTCACATAGATTATTAAAAATGAGAAAGATTGGAAAAACAATGCTTCGCACTTTTAACAAAGTAATTCCACCATGATCTCATACGTTTTACGGCAGTTTCATATTTGGCTGACTAATTAGATTTATGAAGCGGAAAGGCCATAACTCACCATGATTTGCTTTACTATTTTAAATCTTGCTAACCCATTCATTAAGTCTTTACTATTAGAAACAACAATCTCATATTAAATTCACATTAATATTTATATTACAATATTATTTACTCCATTAAACTTATGTATTTCCAAGATTGGAACGTACGCAATATTAACAATAAATGTCTTAAATGGTATAAATTATACTAGATTTATTTTTGACCGATTTTATCAATGTTATTTGTAAATATAAAAATTTTAAATTAACTATGGAAAAAATGCCGATCCCGAAATCCCGGGATCAGAATTTTGTCTCGGGATTGGATTCCCTAGGCAACACTGTCGAGTAATAATGCCTCACTTTTTTAATATAATTAATAATAACATCCACGGAGGCGGCGCGGCTTTTAGCGTCATAGATCCCAGATTCGAATCCTGGGTCTGGCAAGTACACATATTGTTTTTCAATCTGTTTGTGAGTCAGGGTATGGGCCTACTAGGTTGAGCAAGTGGCTGACATCCATTTATCCTTAAAAGAAAATCTGTTAATATTAGGATCGGACATGGTGTCGAGAAAAAAAATAATGAAAAGGGCGAATAATAAGCCTTATTTCAAAACTAATTTTTTTTTTTTTAATTTGTTATATCTATTAAAACTTTTTACCCGGAGTGGAGCTGGAGCAAGTATTAGGTCCCGGAACGGAACAACTCAAAAAACCGTCCGCTCCAACCACCTGGCTTGAACTAAGCACTTCATCCCTATTTAATTAAAACACCACTAGACAGGGAAAATATAACCGAAATCATCGCCGATGTCTGATAATCGATATTGCAAAGAAAAAAGCAGACAATGTAATTATATAATTAACTACAATCTGTCTAAAATGTTTGTTATTCGATGTTTACAGATAACCGTAGAAGGTCTAAGCATTTCTACAAAAAAATACTTATTTTTTTCTTGTCCCACTTTTTACTTCGAGCACTTACGACCGCCACTGTAGGTCTGGTAGGTGAAATATATGACTTATAATACCTACGTATAAACAGTTTCCTTTCGGTCCATAATATGCGAAAAATTCTTTCCGTTTTTTTACGTTGTTTCATGTGGTGGTGGGGAAACCGGGTCTTTGAAAATATGTACATACTAAGGAATAGTTCTATTCTAAGTAAATATTGAAAAGTTTTCAGCACTATAGAATTTGACATTTCCAACATTTGAATTTGAATTTAGAATTCGATTTCCTTTACGTAGTCTAATATTATTTCAACTTTGGAACAGTGGATAGTCTAACTGAAATCAAATATAACCAAATACAATGCGGAGTTCGCTATTTATATTACAGCAGTGTATCGAATATGCTTCTTATAATTGTCTATGTCCAATAATGACACACAGAAATATCGAATTACCGCTGTGCAACACGATAATACGAACAGAACAATATTGCTTCAAATACATTACCATCACGTTATGTGCTGTCACGTGCTGTCACGATGACAAATTTAGTCGGTTTCGTCATTCTGCAGAATATTTTGAATTATCACTATGTCTATAAATTCAATGATAGAGAGTGCCAGCTCTAATGTATTAGTATTTTGAATTATTATTCATTATTCATGCTAATTTTAATTAATTTTAACAGTTTTACGTGTGCGTACATTAAAATAACTTATTGTATTATAGCGATATTGCATCTATAGATAATATTTTGAACAGAAGCCAACCAGGCGATTATAGATTATAGACGTAAACAGCAAATAACAAAGCTCAATGACATTATTAATGGACAACGCACTCAGTATAGTAGCTAGGAAGTAAATTCGCACATAGCGACATTTGCACATGTATAGGTAGACGTCACGTGACAAAATTTCGCAATTTCCATTATGGGATATCACGCATCGGGAATTTATATTAATATCACCTTTATTGTAATGGCATTAGAACAGTGTTTCTAGTGTCAATCTTTATTTAAGCGAGCGATATTGATATTAAAATATGAATTACGCCATTCGCAAGATCCGACAAAAAAGTGAGTGTTATTTTTTTTTCTAGATGCTTCGTCCATATTAATGTCATTGACAAAACTAAACACAAAGAACGACACGAAATGAAAATGTGTAGGCCTGCAGATGGTAGAAAAAAACGTTCACTGACTAGTGCGGTTCATGATGTAGCGCGATACACGTGAAGTGACCTCATTGTTGTTCTGGCAATTTTGGCAGGTTTTGCTAACTGACAATGTTCGTTTAAAAGTCCAAAATGTCCTACAGGATGGGAGCATCAGTCTGATAATATTTTAAATACCAATAAAAACGATATTACACATTTCTTTCACCGTAGTGGCAGCTTACTGTGACAGCACGTGATAGCACATAACGTGATGATAATGTATTTGAAGCATACTTATTTTTCATATTTCACTGAAGCGTAGAATTTTTTGCGAGAGCGGATGGAATATTGGATTCGTCTGAAAGGAAGATTTTTTAATCTCTGAAACTGTTAACTGGGACGTCACAATTTTTTCTAAGAATAAAATATTTCGTCAGAAAATTTTAAGAAAATTGAACATTGCAAAGAATTTATTATGTAGCGAATGCGGGCAGGTTAAAAACTGTGACGTTATCAATGAAGAAAAATATGTTATGACGAAATGTGATGATGGGATAGATAGGAAGAGAAATATATCTAAAATCATATAATGTCATCTATCGATGACCCCTTATATAAAAATATACAATATTTATGCAAGTGAGCGTGTGGAGTATAATTATTTTGCATGTGGATCTAGATTTTTGTTAACTAAATTTAAAATTGAATACCGATTGATGTTTCGGAAAATTTTGCATTTCACTTAAATGAAAATGTCAGATTGTATAAAAAGCTTTCGACTCATTAATATTTTAATTAAATTATATAACTGAAAATAGTTTAATCTTTTTATTTCCAATCAGAGAGTTTATTATCATTAAATAACCCTTTTTCTATTTCATTGTAATATTAAATTAAGCTTGAAAATAAACACAAATTGATGGCTAATTGAATGATGAATTTTGAAAACAGCTTATAATAAATACTTTGATATTATTTTTAATTCCCTCCAACGTTTAAAATAGATAAAATATTATATTTCGAAAAGTTTGATTCTTCGATTTTACTTTTGATTTTATAAGATGGTTTATTTATAAAATAGAAACACTTCCAGTTTTGGTATTTATCTAAAGTTCACAGAGATTAATCAACAATAATTACGGATCATATTTCAAACGGTACACGAAAATAGATAAGATGACTCGCTCGACCAAATTTAATAATCAGGTGAACTTGCTAAAGAATTAGTTCAGCTCAGGTAGGTATCGCATTTGACAACTAGATAACCACACTTAACACATAAAATGAATCTCAATAGTGTATGGTGATTAGTTTTAAAATAGAGGACCTGCTTGATCAAAATGGTCAGGCTAAGTTGGCTGGTTGTAAGACTGTGAGATAAAAATTACGGAGTTATCATAGTTGCAACTTCGCGGTATTTTGATGATAAAGCATGAGGTAGTCGAACTGAAGAAAATGCTTACTTGTAGTTGCGACGATTGTGCTCTAGTTTGAGCGACTTATTATGACGTTATTGTCCACTGTTTTATTCAACAATTACCACTATCGTTAGTAATATAATAATTACAATAGGTAAAATTAAAAATGCATCATATTCTTCATCTTTGACTCTAAAACTTAGAAAAGGACAAATAAATTGTTAAAGGTGTCTAAACACAATCACTGCTAACTTTTTAATTACCACATTTAAATAACACGTTAATTATGTCTAATGGCCAACGACTCCAAACGCGCCAGTCGCGGTGTTAGCACTAAATGAGTTAATCTGTCCATAATGTCTCTTTACACTATATTAATAAGTATCGTATATACTAATTTAAAATGTGGTCATATATGCAGAAAAAAGGCAAATAAACCTCTCTACAGTATTTCCCATCGTCTCCAATCCTTTTTCAAGATATATGACGGTACACGCCTGACATAAACAGTAAAAGAAATCTAATAGACTTGAAAAACGATCCTGTCCACAATTTTTGAACTAGAGTTGTTAGCAGTTTGAATCTCGGTTTGGGGGCAATATTTTATTTTTATTTTATTTTATTTATTAAGGAAAACAAACAGTTACATATTGATTACAGAAATTAAAAATATAATAATAAAACGTTATTGCAACCAGCAAAGTTTCCATATACACATTATAATATAGTTAAGCCTAACTATATCGTCGATTACATGTTACAGGCGTTTAATCTCTGTTACCTTTTGGATCGTCGTATCTTTGCGAATTAGATTTTTCATTCAGTTTTTCTTTCAGCGAAAATAAAATTTAAATAATTACAAGATAAAAAGAACTTTTTATATACAACGTTTTTAAATTTTCTGTTGAATCATATAAACTTGACTTGACTAGCTTAAACGATCAAAAAAAATTATACTTGATAGAAATAATACTGAAATGTCATTTTCCATGTCGATTTCCATAGTAACGCACATATTTATTATAAATTTAGTTGCTAGGACCCCAGACCCACCTAGCAACCAATAATGGTGTCAAAAATGAATTCAATTCTACTTAAAGATGGCTAAAAGTATTAAAAAAATCATTGGCATCGTGTTCTGATATATTCTAAAAGTTTCAAATGTCTAACTAGTCGGGAAGTTAGTTAAAAATCGATTGCAAGATTTGTACCGGACAAAGAACCACCGGACAAATAATAATACGAGCTAAGAAAAACGTTGTAAAAATGACAATAAATACAATATAAATAGAAGCGTGTCCGGAAATTTCTACGCATGCAGTTCGCCGTATCACACTTCACCATGAAATGTTGTATCCGAAATATATGGTCATATATTAACGACCGTCCAACCTCTTTGGGTCATATAGTAAACCAATCAATATCAAAAAAAATGTTCGTATTGAATCCAATAAAATTAGAACATTATTGTCTGCAATGCTCCACGAACAACGCGTAATTTTGTCATGTCGGTGCTATAGAGATGACCGTATAGTATAAGGTCATCTCATCTTGAAGCGGGCCCCCAGACCGGGATCTTTGGCGGATCCCCTACCTATCGCCAGGGCTTAAAGGCAGTGGGACTTTTTACAGAATCGTTTTCTAAATGTTGTTTCAGGTAAAATTAAAGGTATTTCGTGTATTTTTTTTGTATTGTTGAATAAATCCATTTGAATCATGGAGTTGTCGAATATCGACACACAATAATCAAAAATTGCATCACACTTTTATTTTATTGATATTTAAAAATTGTAAAACTTCACAAATAAAATAGCGCCGCAGGCGAATTTTTTCCGGTTTAGGGCAAATTTGGGATGTGTGTTTATATCAATTATCAGGTCATGCGCCAGGGTCCTCAGGTTATAGCCCTGTCAGCCCCCCCTTTGTGGGGGCCATGGTCATCTCATTCGGATAAGAAAGCTCACGGCGAACTGTGCTACGGTGAAATATAATACGTACAATTTACATGTAACCAAATAGTAGATGATGAGTTAAGTGTTTGTTTATCTAATTTAGAGCCGCATTATAATAGTATTATTTCTAAAAATCAAACGCATCCTTCTTGGTAATAAAATTATTACACAGATTATTTTATTGTAACCTATATTCAATTTCAATTTCAATTTTTTTTTTTCAATTTATTTATTTTTTTAACATATTGTGGACATAACAAATTATAAGCTTAAGACGTTCACAACATGACATTTAGAAACAACGATATATAAATTTAACAGTATTCCATAAAAAAAGAGATATATCAGTAGATAAATTAGATAGGTACAAGGAAGTACACCGGATGAGCTATGCAGACCATATTTTAAGAATTTATAAAACAACATCCACCTAAACTCATTCTCACGTAGCTGGAATATATCAACACCCGAAGCAATTTCGTTGAACATAGTTATCGCTCTCCTAATTGGCATTACCAGTGACAGGTTGGTTCTGCACCTTAGGAGAATAAACAACTGATGGTCTCTATTTCTATTAAGACACACAGGTCAACACTGCCCAGAATGGCAGAGTTCTCATTTATACCTCGTATAAGTCGAAAAAAATACGTAGCTAAATAAAGATTTCTTCTAAATTGCAGACTGCAGTATGTAAGCATGCCTAAGAGAAAGTCAGTTGGATAAAGCCACGGATAGTATCCATACAACCTCAAGTAAAGGAGTCTCAAGAATTTCTTTTGTACCCTCTCCACCATAAGGCCATACTTCAACTGGTGCGGTGCCCAAACAATAGACCCACTCTTAAGGATACTATAACAATACCACATAAGCGTGAGGTTCGATAGTTTTGACAGAAAATATGACGTATTTAGATCGAAACCGATCGAGAGAAAACAATGCAACAGGCTTCATGTAAGAGTAGTCAATAATAATGGCAACAATAAATAAATATATCCTATATGATTCGTGCGCTGTAGAAGAAATCTCAATCTACTCAATTTCAAGGTTAAGTTGTTCCATTATAAGCGATCTACGCGCTGCGGAACTGGCATGGTGGGAGGTGAGTTACCATAACTAATTTTAAAAGTAAATTAAAGTTGCCAATGGAATGGAATTCTAGATGAATAAAATTGCTAGACAAAAATTCATTTACATATTATTATTTAAGAATATAATAATATATTCTAATATAACCACTTGAGACCCGAGGGAGAACCAGCCATCAAAAAAAATATTTCTTTGATTTTATGGAAGAGAAGTATTAGTCTATTGACAAAAAATTTTTTTTTACGTTTTTTTTATTTTGTAAAGTAAAATATACTATATGCACATACCAGGTAACACTGCAGATGAATATTACCTACTCTATAAACTTAGGGAAGGTAAAGAAAACAACTTGTCATAGGAATGGTCAATTTTAATAGAACATTACACAATAAAAACAATACAAAAACATTATAAATAGGATAATTAAATATATTTACACTTAAAATTAGTTAAAATTATGAAATTAAACCCTAAATATGTACTTTAAAATTGCTTTGAGCTGCATCCTATACTGTGTGATACAGCTCAAAGCAAAATTTTGTGCACACATATATATTGCATTTTATGCAAATATACCTGGTGCGGGACTTGCATCCAGGGTATCTGCACACGGATGCTGAATGGTGGCCAACGCTGTCCAAACGTACCTCAGCGATCGGTTGGGGGAAAACCGTTCTCCTGCGAGCTGGTGGCTCTGTGTCTACCTGCGATGTCGACATGTTTCTTGGCCGACCTCGTGCTGGCAGTGTTAAAATGTTGGCTACCCGATCTTCATACCGAATCATAGCTTTCGCTAATCTGATTCAGTACGGCAACAGTCTCATAATATCCTTTCGGGGTACATTTTCTAGTTTACAATTCCGCATATACATTAGCCAACAGTTTACTACCGCCAAGTCCACAAAGTGGTTAAAAACCCTCACAGGCCATTTGCATGTCTTCATCGCAGTCCTGTAATAAGCAATTATCCGATCGCCGACATGCCCTCTCGCCAACAAATCTTCCTCCAATTCCGGACCAGCATTCGGCATACTGAAACAATAGGAAAAAAATATTATTACATAATCCATATTTCCTCATTAATTCAAGTATTTAGCAGTAAAAATACAAATAATGATGGGTAATAATATGTTTTGATTGAAGTTTACTATTCAAACCATCAACTCCTCATTCGAGACAATCGCTACATCATGTGTACAAGATGTAATGAATTCTTGTTTTTATGCCAAAGCATGTAATGAAAATGAATCTAGTGTATGACCGGATGGTATATAAAACCAATAAATATATTATTAAGAAAATTGTAAACCTACCATTTTGTGAGCCAGGGAAGCACCCTGGATTGTGATGTCGAAGGTTGTAAATGTCGAATGTAAATGTCGTCGCTGTTGTCGGACTCGTAACCGTCGCCGACTTCGCAGTCTGTCGTCCAATATTTCGTCGAGTTCATCAGTATTAAAAGATTTATCTATATGTAAACAAAAAAACATAACCTAATTACATTCATATACTCGTGTCAAACTTATCACTGTAGATAACGTTTTCAATTTACGATTATGTTGTATTAAAAACACGGATACGTGTTTGAAAGCACATAAAATATTTGATTATAATCAATCATTGATTACATTGTATAAGCATTGTGAATAATTATAATGATGATTATGAGATACATTTTCGAGACAAGTTTCAGTAATTTTGAATGAAATTAAAATTTTATTTTATTAAATTCGGTTCTACAATTCTAATATGCGAATGAAAGAAATTCACTATCTATTAGATAATTTACAAAACGTACAAGATGGGCTCGATGACATTTGTCATAAACATAACCTCAAACTAACGTAAAGTATTTATAATTTTACGAAAACGATGAGTCTACGCCTAAAATAATATATATTGATGATAAATGCATGATGGTGATTGAAAATACAGTATATGTAACTCTTTTCAATAATTTTTGAATGTTTGTTTGACAATCAAAACTGCGTGACATAGTTTGTCATTTTGATGTACGATAATAATATTATTTATTATACACTGAAAAGTTTACTTACTTGACAAAAATGTTACTGATGAGTCGATTCCTTCCTGTTTTCAAACAATATACCTAATAATGGCCAAATAAAGAAGAATTGTCATAAATCCGATATTAGATCGAGAGCACGAATGCTACCATAGACTAATGCTACCATATGTTAAAATGCGAGATTTGTTTATTTTGTTGATTATTTTTATCATAAATAATGATAAAAAAACAGTTGTAATTTAAGCAAATACTAATTGCAAATAATTCGCAGTTTCAAATTTTGAATATAGGCAGGTTTATACGTAAATTAAGTTAATATTGTAATTTCAATTATTAAGTTATTTTTATTCATATGGCAATTTCGCCTCAAACTGATAAACTGATTTTTGTCAAAATGCAGAGAAATTTTAGAGTTATTTTGTCTTGTCTATGTGTGAGTTTCATTTTCAACGTCATGTTATGGTATGTGTGTTTTGTATGGAGATATTTTGTTTCCAAATAATTCCACAACGGCAGCACCATACAGACAAACATGTTGCCAATTTGAGCAATTATTATGGTTTCGATTTCTATCGATTCGTTAATATACAAAAATACAAGATTAAATTTAAATAACTGCCGTAAAAATTAATAAATAATATTTTTAATAGAAACGCTAAGCGTTATTCGCGATAAATTGCGTGTAAGCCGAGATTTTTCGATTTTAATTGCGTGCTTTCTAACCTCTAAATCGATGTTTTTTAAATTTGAAAAAAGAGATATAAGGATATAATAAATTCCAATTTTCGCTTAGCGTTTCCCTGGGTAATAGATTTACGTACATTTTTATCGTAATTTTGATAATAAATCTTATGTCATTCATTCTTACCACCCGATAGAAATGTACCGAATTTGACACTTATTTTTGGTATATAGAACTCCATGATACTTCTTAATTTTTTATTTTATTTTTCTCATTACTTTTGAATATATATTTACCGATTAATAAACTTTTCTAGCTATTTTTCGATAACAACTTTACCTAGAGACATCACCTTAAGCGTTGGACTATAACGCCGTGGGTCCCAGGTTCGAATCCTGGGTCTGGCAAGTACCCATATTGTTTTTCAATTTGTGTCTGTCAGGATATGGACTTAATAGGTTGAACAAGTGGCTGACATCCATTTCTCGTAAAAAACAAAATCTGTTAATACAAACCTCTACTCTGTGGAGACCCATATGATCCTATTAGGATCGGACATGGTCGAAAGAAAAATAAAATAGTATATTTTAATATTTTTGGGGTTTCTATATGGTATGCCACGACACAAAATCCTCTTTCACAGTGTGCCGCCAGGTAAAAAAAATGTCAGACAATACAACGGAACACAAAACTCTGCCAAAAATCTATGGATAAACTTTTGAATTGTGGAAGTTTGTAATATCCTGTGTTTTAAGCTTTTGTACTTTCCACATAACACTATTAAATAATATTGAAACAAATTTATTTAAAGTGAAGAAAATTTCTTTAACTTGTTTGATAAAGTTTATAAACAGACTTAAATCAGTTCTGTTAGTATTTTTTGAAACAGTAAGTTAATAAAATATTTCTAAGCTTCAAGAAAAGTTTGATGCAAATAATTTGTAGTTGAGAACAAAATTGAATTACAGTAAACGCGTTTTGTATTTTAGCTTAGACTGAATAATGCAGGATTTTAACGTATTCTTCAAAGTCAAGAAGAAATTGGTTGACATATAAACAATATAAATTACTTTAAACAGAAATCGGGTTATGTTATATACAATTGGAGGGATAAATAATTCACTATTTAAATCTGCATAGCCTGAGTTTATTCATGAAATCTTACCTATAAATTCTGGTCGCATTTGCCTATAGCCAAACTCTCTATCCGCCATCCATTTAGTGGAGTCGTGACGGCTGTATCGATGTAGTTTTTGGCAAGAAAATTTTAACACCGTCAATATAGAGTATAATGCCAAATCCTACTTACACTATTTTTTCGTTGTATTATACCGTGATGCAGAAAAGGTATGGCAGCACTGCCTTACAAAATAGTGAGCAAAATTGCTGCGATTTTTACTGATTTTTAGGAATTCACTTCATCAGGGGTCGGTAACCGTAGGTCCGCGTGCCGCATACGGCCCAAGAGTTTTGTAGTTTTTTGCAGCCCATGAATGATTTACAATTCTAACATGACATGCTGCATTTTATATATTGAAAATCTATATTATTCTGCAGTTTGATAGTAAATAGAAAAAGGTACCTTCATTGATTTTATTGAAGATTTAGAATCTATTTTTGATGGAATTTGAAGCTTCATAAATTAATTTGCGAACAATCATTTTCTACCATGAGTATTACAAAAAAAATCTTGTCGAGTCATTGATGTTTGCATAATTCATTTTAAAAGGACATAAGGACATGCGTATTCTTGCCTTATAATAATGATAATAAAAAGAATTTTCCGACTAGTTTTCTTGTGGACAAGAATTGCATTGATGCATATCAATGCAATCCTTGTCCACCCGAAGAGTGATTGCGCTTTTAAAGCATTTATTTTTGCTTATTCGTTCATTTACAATCCGTATATACTAGCAAATATTAATCTTCCAATATCACTTGTAACTCTATGGTCTTCGTGATACCTCGTCGCAGGACGGATGTGATGTTTTATGATGCTGTGTATCGTGCGATTTACTTATTTGATGGCACCATTTTATTAACTATATCATGTTTGTGGACGTGTTAAATAGGATAAATTTATAATTGTATTTATCATTTTACTTTAATATCTACATAAGCACATACTTTCTTGTTATTTTTGTAATTAAGTCATTTTTATAATTTGTATTCATTATCTATTATGGCGCATTGGCCAATCGCTGTAATGTCATAATACTCTTTTCTAAATAAATAAATAAATTCATGTCTTATAAAATGGGGTTGTTGGCTAAGCCACCAAAGTCGGATTTAAGTATTAGGACATAATCTGTATTTTGTTTTAAATGTGTTTTTTAATCAATACGTAATCATATATCCTACGTCAAATATTTTTGCATTTTCATACATATTTTCACTTACACATTTGCGGCCCAATCATTGACAGTAGAAGTGGAATTAATATAGCTCATACGATTGAAATGGTTTCCGACCTCTGTACTAAATAATGAAGTTGATATAAAGGTTTATATTTTATAGAGAGTTTACAGTACAATAGATAAACGTACCTAGTAAAAAGCATTCCATTTACGACAACGTATGTGGGCTGATAGCATTTTAATATTCATTGTAATAAATAACCCAACGGATGCCTTAAAAGGCTTTATTTTTTTGTTCTCCGTGAAAGTTCAAGGCATTAAACTTAACAACGCACTGTGTAAGTTTATTTCCAGTTACACGTAATGAACTATATTATTATATCAAGCAAATCCAGTGGCGTTTTTTTATTAGACCTAATGTATGTCATTATTAGAGACTTTGGTAAGATAATATTATGAGGCCAAGTAAAACACAGACTCACGCAAGACAAGGACGGACGATACTGTTCTGCGTCACACCCACCTACTGCAGCACTCCTCCCACTAGGCAATTAGAAGACGCGCTAATTGCATCAGTTTAGTTTTTTATTTATTTGTGCAAAGTTTAATGTGTAGACTCAGTACAAATTTATAAGAAGGTTTTGTGTAGTTTTTTGTGCTCAAAAATATTAGTTTAAACTAAAAGTGACATAAAACTAGAAGAGACATACATGCATAAAAACTCAACCACTGATGGGCACGCAGGCTAACAGTGTAAATGTTTTTTTTGAACATGGATAATTTGAAATAATTAAAGAAAAATATTACTATAAAAAATCTTTTTTTTAAATACGCCTAGCGGGCCGGGGCTCATACGTTCACTGGATCCTCGCCAATGTGCTCTATTAACTAAGCTATGTGCATCCTATCTATTTACGACGAAATTAGCTAGTAGGTCACCCAAAGGCCAACTAATATAAGTACCTTTAAAAGAAAAAATGCAGCGTCTTAGTCCGTATTATAATAGCGTTTTTTTACATATTATATGTAAATTAATTAGAATAATTTATTTTTGTAAATCTTCCTCTCTCCCGTAGGCACTTCGATTAAATTATGTCTTAGTAAATTAAATCAAACCACACTTGAGTGTGTGACGATCTCAGTAACTTGCGCATCTGCTCCTAAGACATTCCCAGGCATAAACAACTGCTGATGCTTCACATCCAAATCTCATGATATGTTCGATTAAGACCGAGTGTGGTATGGGGCGGGTTTGTTTAGAGAGAAATGTTAGGTAGTAGTTTTAACATTTTTTCGAAGCGCTTCACAAATTGTGTTAATTTTGGCAGTTGGCATTTTAAATCGAAGTATCAATAATTGTTAGGTACCTTAATTACTAACTAGTGTCAGGATCTCCAAATTTTTAGTTAAAGCGTACTTGCAAAAAAAGATTTCTAGTTTTCTGAAGTATTTTCAAATTACGTACGCTCCACTACTACAATAAAAAAGTTATATTCTCAAATCTTGTGAAATATTCGTTGAATAAAAAAAATAGTTTTGAAAATGGCTTTACTGGTTATTTGTAATAATTGTTTTTGAAAGCATGCCTTTTAATCGTTGAATAAAAAAAATAGTTTTGAAAATGGCTTTACTGGTTATTTATAATAATTGTTTTTGAAAGCATGTCTTTTAATGATGATTTAATTTTTTTCAAATATCGAACTTACAAAATGGTGTCTTCATGCTGTACTGACAATTGTGCTTTATTTTAACTCTTACAACCGCTCACTATATAATTAATTATGTTACGTGGCCATGAGTATCTTTATGAACTAGTATCAGTAAAATTTTAATAAAAAAATTAACAGAAAAGTAAGCCACTTCTCCCATAAAACATGACACATGACAAATATTTAACTTATTTATGCGTCTATAATTCTTTATCCGTCACTGGTTGCGAATTCCTTCAGCATACATATTATAAAATAGTAACCTATCACTATGTATGTACCTACATAGATAAGATAAATTTAACGTACCTTAGTCACAAGGAAAACCGATTTTTTGCATCAACCTTTCACGAGCTTTCAAAGGAAACAGAAAGTCAAGAGTAATTTCATTGAATCAACTATTTATCCTAGAAAAGTTGATCGTACACATTTAAAGAATCTACATGAAGGTCTTTATTTTCAATATGAGTTTATAATGATAATTTCAACTGTCTTTTATTTACGTATTTCCACAGTATGTGGTGTTTGTAGACTTTTTAGATTATCTCATTTAACCCACGATGGTCGCGCGACTTAAGCATCGGCCTATAGTGTTGTGGGTCCCAGGTTCGAATCCTGGGTCTGTAAAGCACACATATTGTGTATGAGTCAGAGTATGGACCTAATAGATTGAGCAAGTGACTTACATCCATTTCTCGTAAAAACGAAATCTGTTAATACAAACCTCCACTCTGTTGAATTGAAGGCCATATGATCTTATTAGGATCAGACATGGTCGAAAAAAAATAAGATAACTTTATTTATAAAATGTGTTTGAACATTAATGAAAAGGGTTTTAAATCCTTATTGCTTCTCAAACCTTACTATTTTGTCCATTAAAAGTTTTCACCTCGTCCACTCAATTATTATTTCGAAATATAGCAATTATCCGTTTCCTATAGCACTAATTATTTACCTTTCTTTCTAACCCCCACCACAATATTGACAATAAATAAAACCCTATATATGCTCAAATGTATATTTAGATGTTCGTACTTGAAAAAGCTTATAAATTTTGCAAAACACGTGTCGTAGAAATGATGTTTGTATATGGTGAATACCAAGTTATAGCTCATTTTACAAAATATCAATATTAATATTTTAAAAATCTAGTAAGCAAGCACTGTCTAGCTATAGACGTTGATGTAATTTTAGTAACTGATACAGATAGTGTTTTGGGTTCATTAAAATGATTTCACTAACATATAATCTGATATCAAATAAATAAATAAATAATGAATAATAATAATAATAAATAAATGAGGACAACGCAACTGTGATAAACGAGAAGGAAAACATAATTATATATTAATATAATATATCAGTAGGAAAGACTACATTCTTGGCTTTATTTATTCAAAGCCTACCTTATTTAGGAAAATATTTTTAATTGCATATTGACGTATTTATATTATAATCGTTTGAATATTTTACATTTTATAAAAATAATTTAATTTGCCAACATCTGTCGTATATAATACATAAATGTATTATACAGATTACAGAACAATCTGCAAAGGTTTAAAAAATATACCACAATCTGTCTTAACGTAAATACATATCGGATTATTCGCCAAGGAATGGTGATGTTTTTTTCGTATGGACTTTACATCACGTGACCTCAGTCAGTGTATTGCATTGTATGAAATATGGTAGGCTCCTATCGCAGAGCCTAAAAACTTTGCGCGTAATATATTATATGGCATTTAATCACATATAAATAAATACCTATAGAATGTTTTTAAAAATTAAAAATAATTTTATCTAATGATTTTTGATGTGTATAAATTAATGTTTATAAACATTCGTAACTTAAACTCATCGCTCAATTTTATGTCGTCAGTGAGTTTTTGAAATTTCATCGAATTAGTGTGTCGTTATCATTAGTGAGTACACATTCACAGTAGCAATATCGTATTATCTTATTATTTCCCGTAAGTATACCTGACAAGTGTGCTCTTTTTCTCAATTCTCCACAGCCAGATCTTTCCAAAATCACCCTTCGCCATTGATATAATATAATATACCCTCTCGCTCAATCACGACTGTCCGAGATTGGACGCGGATTGTCTAAATCTCTAACTTCGTATACTGTTGTGAAAATTGTAATCGAAACAGCTGTCAACATTAATAATTCAAATATCGTAGAATATTAAGAAAATCATTACAATAGGGGGTTACCATGTAAACGCCAGTTTAATTAATAACTCATTATTAACTTTGAAAAGGTCACTTGATTAATAACTTCGTCGATAATATTTAATAATGTTTAATTAAGTCATTAAACTTAAATATTTTTTTTAATAGATAAATAATTATTCAATGAATTTATTTTCAGCTTCCAGTACCTACCTACCTAAATTTTAAATTTGGGTGTGGTCTCATTTATCAGATAAAGGTAAAATGCTTTTAACACAAATCATTAACGAAGAAAATGATTTTTGTAAATGTCCTTAAATTATAATGCTATTACAATAAATTAAATATTATCCTTTTCTTGTGCTAGATTTTTTAAATTTATATTCTTTTAACCATATCTAATCCTAATAGGATCATATGGGCTTTCACAGAGTGGTGGTTTGTATTAACAGATTTTGTTTTTACAAGAAATGGATGTCATCCACTTGCTCAATCTATTAGGTACATACTCTGACTCATACACAAATTGAAAAACAATATGTATACTTGCCAGACCCAGGATTTGAAACTGGGACCCACGACGCTATAGGCCGACGCTTAAGCCGTCTTATAAAAATATAATTCATAATCTATTTTTTTTATTCAACGAATAATTCACAAGATTTATGATTGTAACATTCCAATTATTGAACATACATAATTTTAAAAATACTTCTGAAAAAATATATTATAACCAATAGAAAGAATCCGTAAGCAAGACACCCGCAGGAATAGTAACTCAATTGTTTGGAAAGCGCTTCAGGGAGTTAAAAAACCATTAGTTAAAATTTGTCGCAATTAAGTATGATGCCTTTAGCATAGTGTTCTATGTGCATGGGCGCTATACCCGAGAGGTGCATGTTAGATCCCGCGGTGTCTTAGTTTTTTCAAGAAGATTTTTTTTATTGGTTATAATATATTTTCTCAGAAGTGATATAATTCAATTTTATGCAAGAATGGGAAAGGTTCTTCACATATACATAAAGTAGAATGCTAATTATTACAATACGTTCAATATTGCAGGGGTTTGTTACTGGACAGCGTATAAAGGGCAAGAAGCAAACTCTCCATTGTCAACCGTAATATTATTATCACTAAAAAAATCTTTTTGATACTTATATGTATATATTTTATGTCCAATCCGACTAAGACCATATGGGCCTCAACAGAGTGGATGTTTGTATTAACAGATTTTTGTTTTTACGAGAAATTGATATTAATCCAATTGCTTAACGTATTAGGTCCATACTCTGACTCCAAACACAAATTGAAAAACAATATATTGTGTATTTGATGGGTCTGTCAAAAGGGATTCGAACCTGGGACCCACGACATTATAAACCGACGCGTAAGCCACTCGGCCATCGTGGACATACATATTATAATAATATATGATATATATCACAAAAAAATGATAATGTATATTTATTATCATGTAATGAAAAACAATTATTTCAAAGTATAATTCGTAATACAAAGTGTTTACTGTACCGATTTTATTATACTTTTACGTTAACAATATTTCTTTAGACACAATTCTCTTAAATAAAGGACAGATGGCATGTATTGAAAAAAATAATACCAACATACAACATAATACTACGCATGAAATAATATATATTTTCCCAAAAACATGTTTTGTTTACATGACAATAGGTTCATATTTAATTATCAGACGACCTCTGTTTACGATAGTAAATATCAACATTATCGTAGTATATTCTTGGGTTTCCACCGTGTCTCCTTCTTCCTTCTTTACTTGACGTTTCATTCACATACCTACACTACATTTTCATCATGAAACGTCGAGTAAAGAAGGAAGAAGGAGACACGGTGGAAACCCAAGAATATACTACGATAAAAAACAACCGTGAAAGCCTCAAACATTAAATACCAACATTATTGATCATACGTATTAATTTCTGCCAGTCTTTCGTATTAATAGTCACTAGTCTCAGGTTCTAACTCACACCATGTTTGTTTAATTTTTTTTCGCTATCCATTAAACAGCTAATGAACTGCAAAATAGCGTATTACGATTCATCGCATTCTATGCATCTCGACGTGAATGGTCAATTAATAGAGTTATTCTAAATCCGTAGTGCACCTATTTGACAGAAGGACCGATTTATCCATTTTTTAATTGTTCACGGTAAACATGATAATATATTATATTTTTTCTAGGCTAGATAGTATTATTTTAAATTTAAAGTTACGTATCAGATACTCCAATTATTCTTTGTCACTCTGCTTTACGTGCATATTTTCATATATCTTACTGTGAAGCATATAATTTGAAAACACCTCAGATATATTATACCTACTAGAAAAAATCTAATTTGAAAAAATGCGACGCCCGACGGGATTTGGACCCGTATATTGTTTTCAATTATGATTTTTTTCTAGTAAGTTTATATCTGAGGTATTTTCAAATTATGGATGTTCAATATTATGTAGAATATTACATTCTCAAATCTCGTAAATTATTTGTTGAATAAAAGAAATGGTTTATTAAAAATTGTTAGCAAGTTCAAGTAGACATTATAACTAAATATTTGGCGAGAGAGTTGGGCGTCGGTTAATTTTTAAGGTAATTGTAACGATTCTTTGATTTAAAACACAACAATCGATAGTCAATAATAACGCAATATGATAATCATTTCATCTAGGACCTACTAGTTTAAATGATCGTAATTAAGTAGGAGACCTGTAGCTTAATTGTTTAAAGCATATTGGCACGATACCAGTGGATATACGGGTTAAAATCTTGTCGGGCGTCGTATTTTTTTGTGATTTTTTCTAGTACGTATATATATATATATCTGAGGTGTTTTCAAGTATGTTCAATATGTAGAATGTTACATTCTCAAATCTTGTGAATTATTCGTTAAAATTACAAGAAATGGTGTATTAGTATGAAACCTTGAGGTGATGAAGTACTGGTCATTTTTGACCGCAACTGGCCGTAGGTTATGCATCACTTTTCTAATTGTAAGATTTATAGTATGTTGTTGTTTATTTTAATCTCAATAATTCATTATATGGTTGCAAGACTCTAAAAAATGAGCAAAATGTCTCTTATTTTTGTCTCATTAATCTCGGGATTGAAATAATACTGATTTCGAATCCCGGAATTATAAATTTTGTCCACGATTACGATCTCTAATGTATATCCCAATTATAGAGCACCAGTCTCATTGTAATAGAATGTGTTGTGATGTTATCAAATTAGTACATCTACAGTAAATCTGTGGATATACCAAAAATAGTCTAAAACTGAAGTTAAACTAAAATTGACGGTAATTAAAATATAGACATACATAAAAACATGTCATTCGCAGAGACATCTAATTCAAAATAATTGAATAAAACTATAGGGGCTTTGAACAACAGAGCATTGTTTCATTACTTTGATCTTTGAGGCACTTTCGCGTAGGTATATTTTGTAAAACAGTTGGCATAGTGATTGCGATACCGAAATATTTTAAAACCGGGTTTCCAGTATTTATTTATATCGAAATACCGGTTTAATATATTCAAAATACCGGTATTTTCGGTATTAAGAAAGAAGTCACATTTACTTTTTCAAAAATGAATTTTATTTTATTCCTTCATAACTTGCCACTTTATTACCAATTAATTTTGGTGCATAACTTTTGTACTGCGAATACTATTTATTAATATTTCTAGTGCAGAAGCCACTTTTTAAGAAAATGATCATTCAAAATACACCATTAATCAATAAATTAAAAAAAAAAAAAAAATAAGAACACAAGACGAGCGGACTGACATATCAGATGTCTTACAATTTTGCATTGTTCTTTAGGTATGTTTCAGTGGCGAAGGGTGGAGGTAGGCTATTAAGATCCATCATAAATAGTGCACACTAAACTTTGTCAGTCAAACGTGTCTGTTTTCATTGAACTAAGACTACAGTGCGCAGATAGTGTTTGTTAGTTTTTAAAATTCAATTAAACCCTGCCTAATCCAAGCCATAGTAGATAATAGGCAACAAAATATTAGTTTATCTATAAAATACCTAAAATTATGCAATAAAACCATACCTACATACTTTTAGATATTTTAAAGAGAGATTTTTCATCAATTATAGTTTAGTATAATAGGCGCTTAATGAATACCTGACCTAAAAAAACTAACCAACATCATTTATACTTAGGTGTTTTTAATTCAACGAACACAAATAATTTGCATATCTAAACTATAATGGTTTGATTTAGGCACTGTTTAATTGAATTTTAAAAACTAGCCAGCACCGTCTGCAAATTGTATTTTTAGATCAATGAAAAGAAATAAGCATGACTCTAAATAAACTCTAACTTTTGTAACTCTAATTTTAAAGCAAATTAACAATATATTAAAATATGGAATCAGCAAGGGATTCGGACTTGAGTTCCTAGCGGGGCACGGAGTATTAAACTTTTACGAAAATAATTACAGTCGAACTCAGTTATTACGATCTCGGACATAGCAAGACCTCGGATGTAATGAGGAAACATTTGTTGACATTTGGTTTATGATTTTCGCCATACATTTAATAAATTTACTGTTATACCGGATATACCGAGCTAAAATACTGTAAATGTGTCGATCGTTTAAAAACATTTCGACCCTAAGCAATAAAATCCGATCGGACAGGATGGCGCCGAGGTCGGATTACGTTTATGACACTAGTTAAGTGTCTAAGTACCTACCTGATTGCTGTTTCGCCGACAATAATAAAAAAAGTATCCACGCATATGGTTGAAAAAAACCAAAGTTTGTGAAATCCGTAGTTTCCTACCAGCGTTCATTACAATAAACAACCTTTTTTGTAGTTTATGAATGCCATGCTTGTTTCTGGGATTTTTACGATGGTTTTCAGATTTTTTATTTTCGACTTTTTGTGTAGTGTGATCGTTCATTTAAAAAAGATATTCTCTGATATAACGAGTAACGCTTATAACAAGCAAATTCAGTCGGTCCTATCTTCCACGTCATAACCAAGTTCGGCTGTATATTGTCTTGAAATTGACTTGTATTAATCAACCTAAAATGTAGCTATACAGGTTGATTGTAATCAAGACGTACTTTTCTGACATTTCGCGAATACCTACAGTTCCAGGTATTAAATCTAATAGGGTACACATTTCTGTTAAACGTGACAAAAAAAATACTTTTTCATACATTTTTATAAAGTCCTCTGCCTAAAATGTATGGAGAAGTTTTAAAATTTTGGTGGCATATAACAGATATACATATCCATAGAATTGTACATCGTAAGGTTTTATTGTATTTTTTATATTTATTTTTTGACTTGTGCTATCTTCTCTTCTTTGGTTTTGATGAATCCAATGCCTGTCGCAAATATTTCAGTCTGGTGTTTTTTCTTTTCCTTTTGTTGTTTTTTATCTCCCCATACTTTTATCTGTGCTAGTTTTGCGTATTCAGACATATCACATACTTTTTTAATCTTGGGTTTTATTCTTTTTAAATATTTTTTTTTTATATTAGTCATATTTTGCTGGATCGCATTTTAATCTATTCCTACAAATTCTCATTTTCTGAGCAGGAGTGAGCGGCATCTAAAAAAATGAATTAGTACAACTAAATAAAATAATTATTTTAATGAGAAAATAATGCATACCTATCTATTATGTATTATTATATATTTTTTACTGAAAATATTTTTGTTTTTCGTATGAACAGATAAAATAAAAGTTTTTTATAATCTATGAAGAACTAAACACACAATGTAAATCCAACTTTATGCATTCCATTCCGTTACTTTTACATTCCACATATACGTTACCACCAATATAGTTTCGGAATGGAAGTAACGGATTCTGTTTCAGAAGTGTTTGAAATCAAAATTTAGGGTAGTTTTATTGTTAAACCTGCGATATGTTTTATTATATCTGTAGTATGAAAAATAAGCTCCATATGTATAGTATGTGAGAAAGAAATATGTGATTTCTTACCTTACAAATCGTGGTAACAGTAGTGGAACTTCTTAAATGAACAACCCTAAAAGCAACCTGTTCCGATAGCGATACCGACACACACCAACAATTTAAATTGTAAATGACGGTCAGTGTTATACAAAATACTAAATTAAAAAAATACATATTTATACTGGAAATTTTTCGCAGTCATGCTAAAATCGTGGTAACGGAATGTGGAATTCCACTTTGTCAAATATCCTGGGACACACTTTAAACGTGATTTTTTTCAATATTGGTCCAAATTTACGGAAAAACTGCATATTTTCCAAAAATATATAATGTAAACTATTGAAGACACTGCAAATTTAATTTTACACACTCAAAATTAATGACGAAATCAGACTTTATTTATTTGAATTTAGGGGTGGGACATGGTAAAAACACACTACCTTTCGATCTAAATAATCAATCAAAAATATATACAGGTCAAACAGTTGTATTTAACTGACCAAATAAAGTAAATTAATAAATTTCCATGTTAAAAATACATAACTCTCCAATATTCTATAATATAATAACTATAAAAAAAATCAATCGAAGTCATGGACATGCCAAAAACGCAATGTACAAACTTTGGCAAAAATGCCAATGTACCTAATATTATTAAAGTTACTCTACATACAACATGTAAATTTGTTTTTCTATTCCAAAACATCGCATAGCGTAAAGATTTACTGGGCGAATCACAAGACAATAAACTAAAAGAACTTTAATTTCAACAGCTTCATTCTTCGGTCATATTTTTTTGCAATGAAAAATATTATTTACTCCAACTTACAAAACTTAGATGGCAACTATAACTCTGTATGAAGAAGAAAATTCTCTTGGCAATACAACCTCTGTAAATTACTCTATTTTCAAGCCGTTGAGGGTATGATACTACCAGTGACGTCCCGTGGGGGTAGTCGGGCGGCACATTATAAAGAGCGGCAAATGAAGGAACGACTGCGAATATTCCATCTTTTGAGAACAGTGGCGGATTTACATTTTTCCATGGAGCAGACAATTGTTATGTTCATTTTTAACATAAGTAACTTTGATACCGCTGGCAACCCGCTTGTATTTAAAGTTAGTATTTAAAATTTCAGTATCGAGCTGCTTAATAACTTTTTAATGTATTTCTAAGTTCTTGCTTTTGCGATAATATAGTTTCTGTCAAGTATAAATCGCTCTTTTATTTATTTTTCCCAATTCTATATTCCACACTGTTAAATATTTATTATCTTTCACGGTCGTAAGATCGTGTGGCGTCCAGAAATTTATTATGTACATCCTAAACCCTAGATTGCCGAACTAAAAGCACTCTTTACAAGGCACTTGTAAATCCAGTGCTCACCTACGCATCGGAAACCTGGACATTAACATTAACTGCGAAACAAACGAGCCCTGAACATCTTTGAAAGAAAAATTCTCCGCCGTATATATGGACCGATCAGGGATGGCACCAATTGGAGGAGAAGATATAATGCTGAGCTCTACGGGTTGTATGAAGATTGCAGCGCAATTCAATCAATTGAGATTGGGAGACTGCAATGGCTAGGTCATGTGCATCGTATGAATGACAATGAACCGTCAAAAAGAGTGATGTCCAGCAATCCAATAGAACGCAGAAGAAGAGGGAGGCCAAAGATTTGCTGGTTGGATGGAGCTGCCAGTGACTGTCGTATTCTGGGGGTACCAAATTGGAAAGCGGCCACACTGGATAGGGACAGGTGAAGAGAGCTGTTGGAGGCCAGGACCCACACTAGGTTGTCGCGCCCCTGATGATGATGAAACCCTGGATTTCACGAGCCTTCAACCGTGTAATCCTTTTTTTAAATTCAAATTACAGTTGTCAGTTGAGAGATTTCTGAAGGAATGGCGGAGTTCGGCTTGGAAAAGATCAGGTAACTTTACGGCCCTTGTCTTATGCTCATACTTTAATTATTTACTTTACTTTATCTAGAATACCCTTTTATTTTGTAATTGTGACGTCAAAGATCACAATTACAAAATTGCATCACAATGCTGATTATTCCAATGTTTGTATTGTAATACCTAAAGGCAGTTTATCGCACAGGAAAAAATATAAGAGGGCCTCCAAATCTTCAACGCTTTAGACGTATATGTAACTAAAAAGTCAGCTGATTTCGTGGAAATGCTATAATTCTCAGTAGATATGACTAATAAAATAGGTCGGTATGTAGGTACCCAACAAATTTTATACAATTTTAGACTAAACATGTAAGGGGGTGGTATTCTAAGTTTGTCTAAGGGCAGCACTATGCCTAAAGACGTCACTGGATACAAATTTTGATATAATATGGCAACAAGTTCTGATCTGGCTAAAATTGACTGCATCATAAAATCCGCACCACGACTATCAAGCTCGTCTTAGTAAACTACGAAATATTCAATAAAAAATAATCTGTTCCCATTTATTTCCGTGGGCTTATACGAAATTATCAAATAACCTATTTAAAGAGCCATAGAGATTACCACACAAGTACAATCCACTAAATTATTGCCAATAAAGGCTTATCAAATTAGTACTATAGAATTTTAAAACTTCATTGCAGAAATTTTTTTCTGATTCCCACCAAAATTAACATTTTTGTTTTCAGTATTCTTTAGAAAAATATCATGGAAAGATATGCAATTATATAGCGTAAATAAATTGTTAAAATTATTAGAACAATAATGAACCTATTCGAGCTACGAGTACGTTACGGGAATTATGTGAAATTTATTGTAAACATAATCGACCTACAGAGCTTAATTCGTAATTTAATTGGAAAATTCGAGTCAAATAGTAATTTTTGTGATATTAATAATCCAATCTGTTAAAATTGTAAACGTACTGCTGAAAATATCGATGTTGTGAATGAAAGTATCGATGAAACTCAAGAACTATATGGAATATTCTTTATAAAGATTTGTAGTTGAATGAATATAAAAAAAAGTTATCATAAGAACTTAAATTGAATAACCGTTTGGTGTGTCTAAATTGTGCTGATTGAGTTTTAGAGCAACTTAAAACAGACCCATCATTTTATGAAAAGCTCACTGTTAAATGTGTCGCTGGATTTCAACATTAGCCAAGTCCATAATAGATGAATAGGAGAAAAACCACTTTTTGTTTTCTCAAATACACAGTTACAAGGGTGAAAGTTTATATTATTTCGAGTATAGAGTATTTAAAATTAATAAATTCGACATTTTGATAATGCAGAAATGTTAGAAAGCAGTAGTTCTTCAGCAATTCACAAAAAAATCAAAAATACTTAAAGGTGGAGTTGGCTGATTTTGAAATGTAGCGACACAAATGGATTCGTAAATAGGCACAAATTGTCGGATGTGGAGTAATAAAAATACATATGCTTAGAAAAATAACAGTTTATTGTGGTTTATGGTCTGGAGGTGTAATTGGATGGTATTTTTTTAAAAACAAAAATGGCAATGCAGTGACTGTCAATGGAGAACGCTACAGAAAAAAGAACATTGCATGAATTATATGATATTGATCTGAATGATATTTGGTTCCAACAAAATCTTGCAACATGCCATACAGTTCGTGAAAAAATCAACTTATTGAGATAAATGTTCAGTATAATATATATATGTATTATTTGATAACCCTGTATAATATTTAGGTATATGACCAAATCTATATATTTTATTATATTATGCTCCACTAATTCCATGTATGTCATCCCAGTCTTTCATGTTTAGCCGTCTCATATTTCAGTGAACAAAATCACTTTGCTTGTCCAATAAAGCATGTATAACGTGAAAATATCAAAAGATGACTTATTAATGATAATGGAAACATCGTGAACATGCTACCAACATCCAGTATCAATTATCTACAAAGAATTTAGACTACCTGAGTATCTAACTTATATTAAATAATATTAGGTATCTAGCGATGCTTATTATGATGTACAAAATTGTGTTACAAGACAAATGAAAAAGTTTTGTCTTGTAACTTAATAATAATTAGGATACACAGTGTGTCTTTTAAACAACTTTCTAAAAGTTATCATCAATGTCTCAAACTTTTCGTACATTTGTCTTTCGTCTCAATTTGTACGCTCATTAAGGTGATGTACGGGAGCTTTAGGGACAATGGGCACTAACTTATTAAAGTATCTTTTCTTTTTGATTTCATATTGTATCTAAGACAGGCATGTCAAGTGTGTACCTACCTACATTTAGTTGTAAAATACAAAGTGTAATTTTATACAGGTTTTGAAGAGGAGGCATTAACTATTTATATTTGTATTTTTAGGAAGATGGCGTAGAGATGAAAGCCGAGATTGGAGGTTGCTCCAATGAATGGAGGAGCGAGTTTATTGCTGAAAAATAAATAAGTACAATGGTAAAATGACAGGTAAAGTTGTAATACCATTCTGAGGTCCGAGGCTCGGTGAAAGAAAATGGTGTGATTTGTTTTTTTAATCTCCGTGATTCATTATTAAGATATAAATATCAGCAATAGATTGGCACACTTATCTTAAAATCGACCTTCTTGCCACGTTTTTATTAGCTCGTATTCTTGTTTGTCCGGTACAGATTTTTCTTGTGCAGTACAATTTTTTTCTTGTTTCTCCAAAAATTTTAAGTAACTTGCCGACTAGCTAGACATTTGAAACTTTTATAATATTCAGAACACGACGACAATGCATTCTTTTAATACTTTTGGCCATCTTTAAGCAGAATTGAATTAATTTTTAATCAATTATTCTGTTTTGTATGTTTCGGAAAAAATTCGTTAAAAGTAATATTTACTACTCACTATTATTGGTTGCTAAGTGGGTCTTGACAACTAAATTATTAATATATACGTGCATTACTATGGAAATCAATATGAATTGTCAAAATGACATTTTTGTATTCTATAATATAGTGTATATAATTCAACAGAAAATTTAAAAACTTGGTATATAAAAAGTTCTTTTTATCTTGTAATTATTTACTTTTTATCACTGATGCTTGATATAATATTATATACCTAATTTTTCCTAATTAACATTAATTATTTTTAATTCTTCAATGTTAGTACTAAAACAGCTTGTATCTCAAGTATTACAATTTATTTTGCCGTGTGACTTGAGACAAGTAGGATTTTTTTTAAATTATAAATGAAAAAAAATACATATTTTATAAGTAACACTTATAAATCAAAGTAATAATAATTTTGATATGATTTTAATCAAACAAGTTATGACCATATTCCTCAAAACTGTCTCAATTACGCTTTTATGGTACCTAACAATCTTGCATTCATAATAATTAATTATTTATATGAGAAAATAGATGAGATACAAGACAACGAATACAGTTCATAGTCATTGTATCTTTCTTGGCACGTGCCATATTCAAACGATCCAGAATACTCCTACCCTTCTCAATGTCTTCTTTTTAAACTTCCAACTTCCTCTCGTCCTCTTGTCTTAAGTCCATCACTCCGCATAAATATATTATATCAAAAGTATAATTGAAGACTTGAAAATGAAAACTGGACATAGACCAAATAATAGTAAATTTTACAGGAGAACCTATAAACTGATTTTTAAAATATGTGTAAATAATTTAAAAAGTGAACGTAACATGATAGTTAAAGTGGTTTTGAACAGTGTTTTTTTTTTTAAATATGAAATTACCGAAAAACCAAAGAGATTAGACTCTCTATTTGCGAAAAACCGTTTTTAGAGTTTTTGATTTTTATCCTGCTTTTATTCTTCAAATACAAATTGGCAAAGTAAAAAATAAAGAAACGAAATGAATAAAATTATAATATTTATTATAACCAAGTTATTCGATGACCAGAAATTGTAAAATTATAGTAGTACACGTTCGCGGTTCTTAAAAAATATTTTACGTGAAAATAAAATTATCATATTTCCAAGACATTACAAAATACCAGTAGCGAATGGTGAGGCAGGCTGCTAAGATCCGCCATAAATAGTGCACATTAAACTTTTGTTAGTCATACGTATTTTTTTTATTGAACTAAGACTACAATTTACAGTGATGGTGTTGGTTAGTTTTAAAAAATCAATTAAATCCTGCCTAAACCAAACCATAATAGTTTTGATATACTTTTGGCAATAGGACAAAATCGTACACACTTTTTCGTTCATACTTATTTGTTTTCGTTGGATTAAGAATATAATTATATTACACAATATTGTTTGTTCATTTTTTTTTAAATTCATTAAGCCCTGCCTAAACTAAACTATAATAGATAAAAAATATCATTCTACCTGTAAAATATCCAAAGTTATGTATGACTTAATTGCATAATTTTAGATATTTTATAGATAGACTAGTATTTTTTGACTATTATCTATTATGGCTTGAGTTTCGCAGCTTTAATTGAATTTTAAAAATTAACCAACACCACCTATAAATAGGGAATCCAATCCCGAGCCAAAATTGTAATCCCAGGATTTCGGGATTACAATTTGACAATCCCGGGATCCCGGGACTGGTCCCGGGATTGGCATTTTTTCCATTGTTAATATAAAAATTTTATATTTACAAATAACATTGATAAAATCGGTCAAAAATAAATCTAGTATAACTTATATTATTTAAGACATTTATTGTTAATATTGTATACGTTCAATCTTGGAAATACACAAGTTTAACGGAGTAAATAATATTGTAATTTAAATAATAATGTGAATTTAATACGAGATTGCTGTTTGTGATAGTAAAGACTTAATGAATGGATTAGCGAGATTTAAAATAGTAAAGTAAATAATCATGGCGTACTTATGGCCTTTCTGCTTCATAAAACTAATTAGTCAGACAAATATGAAACTGCCGTAAAACGTATGATATCATGGTGGAATTACTTTGTTAAAAGTGCGAAGCATTGTTTTTTCCAATCTTTCCATTTTTAATGATTTATGTGAAAAAATAAAATGAATCGGCAACCTACACATGGGTATAAATCAAACTTCATTCAAACTCAGTTTATTTCTAATGTAGTTATTTTTTAATAAAAGTATTTTTTCTATTATATTTTCGCTTTATTTTATTTTCCATAAAAATTGATAAAAAAAATCAATCCCGAAATTCCGGGATTATGTTTATCAATCCCGGGATTCATAAGTATCGAAAATAGCTCGGGATCCCGGGATCTCGGGATTCGGGATCCCGGGATTGGAATCCCTACCTATAAATTCTTAATAGTCTTATTTCAATTAAAACAAAATACATATGACAAAGTTTAGTGTGCACTATTTATGGCGGATCTTAACAGCCTACCTCCACCCTTCGCCACTGCAAAATACTGCCATCATAAATAAATAATGCCTGCATTAGTGTATTATTTTGGAACACGTGTTTTTAAATGAAAAAGAAACTCGAGAATTTCACAGAACCACTATATTTAAACATTTGATCATGCCATCTTTATCTATCTATACGGTAAGTAAGAAAAGTTGATATAAAAAAATTTAGTATCTGATCAGTGTTGCCATATTTTTCTATGCTGATTATAGTACAAAGGCGTAAAAATTATAGTTTTTCTGTAAAAAATATAGTACAGGAACATTTTTCGGCCCGGATCCTTTAAAATTATAGTATTTTGACATATTTGGCGTAAAATTATAGTATTTTACATTTTTTGCAGGATCAAAATTATAGTATTGTACTATAATTACAGTACGGTTGGCAACACTGTATCTGGTACAATAAGTTAAAAAAATATTCGGAAAATTCACATGTTTTTTTTTCACTCTACACAGTACAGTTAGACCCAGAATATGGACTGTCTAACATCTATTTCTCGCAGCGTTGCCATCTTTTTCTATACTGATTATAGTACAAAGGTGTAAAAGTTATAGTATTTCTGAAAAATATATAGTACAAGAACATTTTTCGTCTTGAATCCTATAAAATTGTAGTATTTTTGTATATTTGGCGTAAAATTATAGTATTTTACATTTTTCGGGCAATTAAAATTATAGTATTGTACTATAATTATAGTACGGTTGGCATCACTAATTTCTCGTAAAAAATATAAATCTGTTAATACAACCTCCACTATGTGGAGTCCCATTATGATCCTTTTATTATTTAACGTGGTAAAATAATGCAATATGAGTATGAAAAGGAACAATATTATAGCGGCCAATGCTGAATTAATTAATGGTGTTTTATTTGATTAATATAAATATTTAATCAATGAGAAATGGGTCTCACGAAATAAAAATATGAATTGGAAGGAATTTTCAAATTCAAATTTATTTATTTTACATATAATGAACATAACAAATTATAAATTTAAAGCGTTCACGACATGACATAAAATAAGTGTTAACAATTTCTCAAATAAAAATACAGAGCAATGTGAGTTAATAATACAACAAGTAATAAAATAAGAAAAGAAATAAAATAAAATAAAAAACAGAAATAAATAATTACAAGATAAAAAGAACTTTTTATATACAACGTTTTTAAATTTTCTGTTGAACCATAATATAAACTTGACTTGACTAACTTAAACGATCAAAAAAAATGTACTTGACATGTCATATTGATTTCCATAGTAACGCACGTATATATTAATAATGTAGTTGCTAGGACCCCAGACCCCCTAGCAAACCAATAATGGTGTCAAAATAACTTTTCATACAAAACAGAATTAACTGAAAATGAATTCAATTCTAATTAAAAGTGGCTAAAAGTATTTAAAAAATGCATTGGCATCGTGTTCTGATATATTCTAAAAGTTTCAAATGTCTAGCTAGTCGGAAAGTTAGTTAAAATCGATTGCAATATTTGTACCGTATAAACAACCACCGGACAAACAAGAATAAGAGCTTATAAGAACGTTGTAATAATAATAATAAAATACGACTTAATTTTAACAAACGGTTAACAAGAAAATGCGTAATAATACGACCTAATAAAAACGTTGTAAAAAATATATCATTCCTCAGTTTATTATTCAAAGATCAACGGTACTTCTACCAAAGCAAGATGTCGCATTTTGTGAGTGAAGAACTTTCGTAATTGATAATAGTGCAACTTCACCAAACTCGCACCAAAGCGCTCAAACAGACGTATGGCGAACAACAGATTCTCAGCGGTTTCGAAAAGGGTTGATCGCTCCCGCTTTCGCAGTGTTTCAAAGGCAAAATCCATAGAAGGTCCAACGTGGCTGAATGTAAAAAAACTCTTTTCAATATACATGATAACCATAGACAAGGAATCTTTTTTCTCGATCAGGTACACTCATCCGAGAGCCGCGTTAGTTATTACCTTTTGTCGTTTCGCGTAACAATACAGCCTTTGTGATTACCTGCCATTTGCAGCCGCTTTGTGACGAATAAAAAATACATTTTAAAGATGGCCTATCGCAATGGCCGACCTTGCATCTTGTTATTTATCTGTACATTAACATATTGATAATATTATACAGGGCCTTAGCAAAATTCTTCTTATCTTCTTCTTATCAAAATTTAGTTTAGAGTACCACCAGAAATTTATTGTGGGTTTTTTTAATGTAAGGCATATAAATTCTTAACATTGCACCTCTGTGCCTCCTCTAGATTCTTTATAACAGTATTACATCACTCTGCATGTCCGATCCAAAGAGGATTATATGGGTCTTCACAGAATAGAGGTTGTTTTAGGTAATAGCTTAATGCTCAATCTATTAATCTCTTTGACTCCTCTGACATTGAAAAATAACACGTGAATTGCTAGACTCGCATCTAGGTTATCTTTGGTACTCTTAGTTCAATTTTTCAATTTTATTTTTTAACATATAGTGGACATCACAAAATATAAGTTTAAGACATTCACATCATGATATAAAACATTATTATAAAGAAAAAAAGTAATAAAAACGAAAACATAAAAAGAGAACATAATATAAATATACAAAAGCAATGAAAATACAATTATACATCTAAAGAATTTCAAAAAAGTACACCTAGTTTGCTAAGGACACTATATTTTAAGAATTTATAAAATAGCGTCCACCTAAATTCACCCTCGTGCAAGTGGAATATATCAACACCCGAAGCAATTTGGTTGAACATAGTTATCGCCCTCTATATATACATAGATTATACCAGTGATGTAGTGGAGTCGGAGAGAAACTTTTCGAGCCTACAGCGATAAAGCTTTTGGTGTCGCCCGTACAGACAAAAGCTTTTACAGATCATGATTTTAAAAACAGCGACCCGGTACTATTTTGTTTACTACCACACCACTGGATAATAATTTGTGTAGTATGAGAATTAATTCCCGGAATAGAATAGTGTCATATCGCCCGTCTTAACAAAATTACGTTAGTATTCGTGTTTGAACATATTTGAAAAACTTTATGCGTAAACTTCGAGCGGATATAGACAAAATGAAAAGTTGTACAATATGACAATGCTCTCAGGCCATTTTATATATATAATGAACGACACGTGTGATACTTGATAAAACTTACACAGTTTATAAACTATATTGCACGTAACAATTTAGTAGATTTTTATTTTTGTATTTATATGAAAAGGTTTTCTAACTTTAAAATAATGCACTTGCAACAATGCTATGACCGGATAAAATGGTAAGAAAAAGTTATGTTAGAGAATCGCAAATTAAATGAAAATAAATATAGTATATTTCATCGTTTTCTGACGTGGAAGAAAGTCACGGGCTATCGTTAAGGGAGGACATGCTCAGCGTAGGTCAAAATTGAGCTTTTATTACATTTTCAAAGGATGATCCTGGACATTCCTTAAACGTCGTAGATAATATAGATAATATAATTTTGAAGCCTTCCTTTATATTTATTTTAAACATTTAATGACTGCATAAAGTATTTTTATTACATAAAATAGTATTTTTTTAAACCTCTCGCTCTAATGTTTTAGAATATAGTCATATTTCAGTACATGAATGTGCAGTGGTGTTAAGATTGTTTACATTTATTAATTTTAAACGCATTTTTAAAACCATTAGTATAATTTATGTCAACTTTTTATTATAGTGAAATATTTACGATAAAAAATTATATTGATAATCTCTGTGATCTCAAATTTGACAAGAATTAGGCATTTTATTATTCAAAAAATGGGCAAGATTAACACATTTTAAGATAATTCTAAAGATACTAATTATAAGCTATGTCTAAAAAAACTTTTTTTTATTAAATTTAAAAAGAAAACATGTTTTATTTAATCTTAGCCTGAATTTTACGTCTAGAAATTTTAAATATTCAATTGGTGCCGTCGTACAATTCTTTTAGTAGACATGACTTAAATGAAAATTCCTCAAAGAAAAAAGATATATTATTTATGTAGATAATAGGTAACTTAAATATACATTATATATATAATATATAATAATAATATGTACTTGTTTACAAATTTTCGCAATATTGTAGTCATTCCTGACACGTATTATTTTCCTTTTATTCGTCACCTTCCAAGGAGTGGGGGTTACATTCCATAATCTCCTCCCTTCTACGGTATATAGTAAGAATGTCCTCAGTTTTGTTATTTAATAATGTTAGTATAAAAGATTACGTCCGTAGCGAGCTTGATTTATTCGTCAGCTCAAAACCGAGAGGATTATATCGCTATAGAAATTGAAATTTAAGGACGAGAAGTGAAAACATCTTTAATTATAATGGAATATAATATAAATTATTGGGATTAAAGATATTAAAAAAACATTTTTTTTCGACCATGTCCGATCCTCGTAGGTTCATATGGGCCTCCACAGAGTAGAGGTTTGTATTAACAGATTTTGTTTCTTATGAGAAATGGATGTCAGCCACTTGATCAACCTATTAGGTCCATACCCTGACCCACGCACAAATTGAAAAACAATATGTGTACTTGTCAGACCCAGGATTCGAACCTGGGACTCACAGCGTGATAGTCCAACGCTTAAGCCACGCGGCCACCGTGGGCGCAAAAAAAACATTACTTCATGTTTAATAATTACAAGATAAAAAGAACTTTTTATACACCACATTTTTAAATTTTCTGTTGAATCATATAAAATTGACAATTCTATGTATTAATAATTTAGGACAAAAAAGGCAATTGTCAACAAATCATTTTTTTGCTATTTTGCAACGAACAAACAAACAAATAGAGAATACTGAAATATCATTTTGATTTCCATAGTAACGCACGTATATATTAATAATTTAGTTGCTAGAACCACCCCGTTAGTAACCAATAATAGTGGATTGGATTACGGATTTCTTTCGAAATAACTTTTAATACAAAACCGAATTAACTGAAAATGAATTCAATTCTACTTAAAAAGATGGCCAAAAGTATTAAAATAATGCATTGGCATCGTGTTCTGATATATTCTAAAAGTTTCAAATGTCTAGCTAGTCTTTAAGTTAGTTCAAAATCGATTGCAAGATTTGTACTGGATAAACAACCACCGGAAAAACGTGGTAAAATAGAGTGTTATTTGTGGGATGATGTAATTCTAATATAAGAAGTTGTAGTACCTATTCTGATTCTAATTTCGACATGTCTGACCGGTATTCTAGAATTTTAACAATCAAATCTCGTCGTCTTATAGGATTATAAAAAGTGTCCCGGATTGACCTTCAATACCTACTTAGCAGTAAGGGTGTACATGGCTAATATAAAATAAAGCTTAGAATCCGGTGTGGAATAAACAGAAATCTACCCAGCACATCATTATTCTTCTTTTTAAAGTAAGTATACTACACCCAGCTAACAAAAAATGCGATGTAGGTACATAGAGGAATAGAAATACAAATTACATTGCCAACGAAGTAGGTACATATTATTTTGTTGATAGTTATCTTGAAAGAATTTTTTGCTATATTATATGAAGAAAAAAGCCTGTTATATGCGTGTTTTGTTTGATAGTTTTATAGCACTATTGTGGATTAAATAAAACGCCTGTCTTTCAAACCGTGAATTCAGTTATTATTGTTGGTTGCTAAGGGGTTCCTAGCAACTAAATTACTGATATATACGTGTGTTACTATGGAAATCAATATGAAATGTCAAAATGACATTTCAATATTCTAGATTTATTCAGTATTTCTATCAGTACAATAAAAAGTTTTTACTAATAAGTACATAGAATTGTCAAGTTTATATTATGATTCAACAGAAAATTTAAAAACGTGGTATATAAAAAGTTCTTTTTATCTTGTTATTATTTTTATGGAAACCTAGCTTTCAAAATACGCATCTAGTGTTTTTCGACATCGCTAACAGATTAAAATTTCTCACAAAAATGCTAGAATACACTAAACTTCTTATAAATCAAGACGTTAGCCCCTTGTACCCTAAAATTCTGTACCTACCTGATTATTTTTTTGATTTTTTGACGCAGGCATTTATAAGATGCGAGACCATTAATTATCCTTCAATATGATTTGTTCTCGCGAAACAATGTTCATAATTATGACTTAGAGCCTGTCCATATGGCGTGTTTTTGCGCGCGCAAAGCGCACGATTACCAAAAATCCGTTGCGCCCAGATGACGCGTTTTACGCGCGAGCAGCAAAAGTGCTTTACGCTCAGTATTCAACATGGAAACCGTGGAAACTGTGGCTTGCGTACCGTCGATGGTCATACAAGATGATCTAATGCAGCGGTCACCATTTTTTTTAAAGGGCAACATGTAAATATTTTAGGCCATTCGGTCCAAAAATCTAGGATATTTATGTACCTACCTAGCCTACTTAAATAACAAGTAAAAAATACACTGTAACCAAATTATTGAACAAACTGTTATTTTATTAATAACTAGCTGAAGTACCCGACTTCGCACAGGGTCGCTTCGAGGTTATATTTATCTTAGATATTAAAAAAATAATAAGAGGTAGTTATTTTTTTTAATATTAAAATATCTGTGTTATACAATATGGCAATATGAAAATAATTCTTATAGGAGTAAAGGTCAAACAAAAGACCATTAAATTAAAATCGAATCCAAAATATGCAAACGTTATTAATGTTATTAATATGTAGTAAAAAAAAATAAATTGCAAGAAACAAACAAACAACAAACGTTGTATTTTATATAATACTAATTTAGAAACCTTTGCAGGTGTGCGCACAACAACTGACAAAAGTTTCATTGCAATCGGATGAATGGTATAGGAACGCATACGAATAGAAGAAGAAGATGATTATCTAATTCAAAAATCTTCGTGGGCATGCGCACGAAAACTCACCAAAGTTTCATTGTGAATAGAAGAAGATAAAATAGAAGAAGATGGTTATTCTACTTCAGAAACCTTCGCGGGGCTTGGCACAATTATTGACGAAAGTTTTATTGCAATCGGATGAATGGAATAGAAAGGCATACGAATAGAAGAATATAAAATAAAAGAAGAAGATGGTTGTACTAATTCATAAACCTTTGCGGGTGTTACCACAACAACTGACGAAGGTTTCATCGCAATCGGATGAATGGTATAAGAACCATACGAATAAAAGAAGATATAATGAAGAAGAAGAAGAAGATGGTTGTACTAATTCAGAAACTTTTGCAGGTGTTGGCACAACCACTAATGAAAATTTCATCGCAATCGGATGAATGGTATAGGGACCATACAAATAAAAGAAGATATAATGAAGAAGAAGTAGAATAAGATGGTTTTTCTAATTTAGACACCTTTGCGGGTGTGCGTACAATAACTGACGAAAGTTTCGTCGCAATCAGATGAATGGTATAGGAACCATACGAATAAAAGAAGATATAATGATGAAGAAGAAGAAGATAGTTGTACTTATTCAGAAACCTTTGCGGGTGTTACCACAACAACTTACGAAGGTTTCATCGCAATCGGATGAATGGTATAGGAACCATACGAATAAAAGAAGATATAATGAAGAAGAAGTAAAAGAAGGTGGTTTTTCTAATTTCGAAACATTTGCAAGTGTGCGTACAATAACTGACGAAAGTTTCGTCGCAATCAGATGAATGGTATAGGAACCATACGAATAAAATAAAATATGAAGGAGAAGAAGAAGATGATGATTTTTCTAATTCAGAAACCTTTGCGGATGTGCATACAACCACTTACCAAAATTGCATCGCAATCAGATGAATGGTATAGGAACGCATACGGGACAGATAGAAAGACAGACAGACAGACATTCATTTTTATATATAAGATATAGCCTATACTCTTCGCGAAAGTCCAAGCAATAAGTTAACAAAGTTTTATTGCAATCGGATGAACGGTATGGCAGCGCATATAATACGAACAAACAAACAAACAAACAAATATTATTTTTTATATATTAGATAGATAGATAATAATAATAAGTAAATTTAATTGAAATACAGCTCTAGGTACTGAGAGTTACTATAACTATATAACTAACTATAATTCATTGTAAGAGCACCTAAACTTTTGTAAATAAAGTTTTTCACTTACCTAGAATTTTTTTTTGTTCTTCCGAATCACCAGGTTTACAAAATATTTCTACGAGCTCTTCCCAGCTTGTACGTTTTATATATATATTAGAATAATCAGAAGATAGCCTTCCTTTATTTCCATTTCATCAATAAATAATTCTGTATCGAAGTATTCACGCTCCATTTAAAAATATATATATATATATTTTAAAACTAGCCGACAAATCACTAATCACGTTGGCGATCGCGTTGTTACTGGGCGCAATAATTGGCGGCATAGTACCTCGACTCGCGCACAACACGCGCGAGGTCGAGAGTCTGGCGTTTGCCCGGCGCATTCCGCGCGAGCGCTTGTGGACAATTGAATTGGGTCATATGTACCTGGAAACCGCGCAATTTGTCAATCGCGCGTAAAAACACGCCATGTGGACAGGCTTTTAGTTGTATGTCTTATAAACACATTTTTTCTGCCAACTAGATTTATTGAGTATACGACGATTCGGCGCCAGGATAACTGGGCGCCACGCAATCGAATGAAATTCGAAAATAAATAGTCGTTCGTGAATTATTATAGGTAATTTAAATATATATGTTTAATATTATTATTTATATTTTAAATATTATTTAATACTTGGTGAGAATTTAAATGTGCACATGTAAATAATGATTAAATTGTGCATACGTGTAAGTTCCAACGAGAAGAGAATTCTTTTATTTTTATATAAAACTAAAAGGCATGATAATTCTCAATCCGCAATAAAAAAACATTATGTTAAGAGCAAAATGAATTAAAACTACCAAGTAGTAGATAGAAACTGATTAAAATTCCTGGTCTACTAAATAATAAAACGTAACGAACGTCTGTTTATTTCATTCGACAGTGCGGCGCCTAATTGCCTTGGCGTCCAGTTGTCCCATTCCCGATTATTTTCTTACTCTATCTGGCATATTTTTGTTAAGGCTATACCTCAATTGAGGGACGGTCTAAAAAGATCGTGACTAGGCGATGCGCGGATTGCGGGTCGCGGGTGCAAATGACGCATGCCAAACGAAATATAATTTGTCATATAAATCCAACATGCGTCCATTTAGTGTTCTGTTTATTATTCTATTAGTAACTAAATTTTCTTTCTTAACTTTCTTCTTTAAGCACTACGGTGCATGGTTGCAGCATCAGTCCCGTGCGGCTCCGTCTCGGGACGGAATGAGCACTTAAAATCACTTCTTTCAGACAAGTTTAAAGCGTCATAGAAAGCGGCCGTGCATATCCACGGTTGTGCATATATGACGGGTGGTGGTGGGCACTTTAACGTATTCTATTAGTAACAATAATAATATATTCATTGACATGTTTTCTTTTTTAAGTAAATGGGTAACGTTTTTAGTCATCTTTACATGATTTAAGAATTAATACCCCCGTCGCCATCACGAAACAAATTGACGTGTTCCTAGCTCGACGTTCTCTCTCCGAATCCCAGCGAGTCCAAAATTTCGTCGCGCCTATAGTTGAAAATTATTTGCCGTTTCACTGATGTATCGTCTTAATGTCAGTTTGTAACTGTGTTCACATCGCGTTATTTCTTCGATGAGTCTCGTTATAAAAAGTCTGTTAATATTATAGCTTCCACCATATTGTGGAGACCCTTATTATATTATATTTTACGCGCTTAGGATTTCAAATTAGTATGTATACTTTTTTATTTAGTTTATAAAAGTTTCTTACCTAATGCTGTTGAAAAAGAGATAGACGTGTTGTGTATAGAATATTAACAACATACGATAAATTAATGTGCTAATGAACGGAGTTTCTCCAGTGAAAATATTACTGAAACATTTACAACTTCAACAGTATAGGAATGATATGTTTACCATGCTTTGCGTATAAACTTCATACTGGTTGAAGGTAACATCTTTTATGGTTTGGCAAGTTGTTTTGAACATGCTCGCGGTATAAAAAGAAAACATCTTAATATTTTCGCGGTTAACGTCAGACGAGCATATCCGGTCTAATAGAGATTATGCCACATGTTCATAACCTTACTAGGCATGTCTTTAATTATATTAGCTAAGTTATATTTTTACGAGTAAATAAAAAATTATATAAAAACATTTTCTTGCTATAAGACCAACATAAGCCGGTTTTAACCTAATATCCGAAACGGGTAAGTTTAATAGATGATAACATACAATAATTATCCAATTAAATAGTAGGTACTGGGAAATATCCCAGAAGGGTATAGATCAGGGATGGTGAACCTATGGCACGCGAGATGGTTTTGCATGGCACGCGAATGTTTCATTTTGAATAGAAAAGAAATATTATGTACTTACTATTTTATATTTAAAAAACATTATTTAAAAAAAACTGAAATAGGTACTTATATAATATTAAAAAATAATGACGACATAGCCATGCATATTTTCTTCGGTTTTCCATGATATGTTTAGGTACCAATCGATGAGCAAATGGAAACGATGAAATTCATGGATAAATAATGACAAATCGCAGTGTATAAAAAATTGCAGGCAAATCATTACGTTTAATGTAATCTTACGATTGCATATGTCGGTCCTTTGGATTGGGGAGTTAATATAAAAATATTCAATCAACAAACCTTATAAAATTAATTATCGGCGGTCATTCAAATATAATAACTGCTTGTTATTTTACCTCAAACATAATCTCTAAAAATGAAAAACCGCTCAGTGATGGAGAATATAATATTGTGAAAGAAGAGTCGTTTAGTTGTTTTTATTTAATATAATAAAACGCAATATTTTTGTAGTACTTATTCCACTTTTAATCAATAGATTAGGACCGGTTTCGTCCGCCTCAGAGGGACATTTTCATCTGCATACATTTTTTTCAAAACAATATTTATCAAACAAAATCCAAAGCGACAGAAATCATATAACAATAGGTACATAAATAATTATCCGTCCAATAATACCTTCTCAATAACAGATTAATTTAAAATTTTAACTTTAATTTAAACTTTTAATTAAAACACACAAAATTTGAATTCAATACTGGTGAATACTAAAGATAGATTAGATAAACTTAACCAAAGTGGAATTTATCTATTAAGTTGTGACTCTTGTTATGCCAAATATGTTGGACAAACGGGACGATCTTTTAACACTAGGATCAAAGAACATTTAGCCTGTGCCAAAAATGGAAATGAATCTTCATCTTTTGGAAATCATTTAAGTTTAAATAATCACTCTTTTAATATCAGTAAAAATTTGAAAATCCTGCATTTGAATGAGAAATCTATAAAATTGGATAAACAGGAAATCCTAAAAATTAATAGGTATACATTTTTGCCCAATTCTAATTTGTTAAATGATCAATTTTATTTTGTGTCTTCTCCATTATTATACCCTATTTAATATTTGGGATTGTTATACGAGGGTGGGTCAATAAGTCCTTAGAAAAGCCGACAGGTGGCGCGACTAGTACTGTAAGCGGTTTGTTTTCATGCAGCGGCACTACCGATTCAGTATGCTGCGAAGTTTCAATCAGATTGGTCGGGTTGTTGTGTGTTTCTCGTACATTAAAAAAAAATGCTTGTTTACAAAAATGGAGAAAATTGAGTTTAGAGCTGTTATTAAACATTTTAATATAAAAGGGTTAACAGCAAAGGAAATAAAAAATGAGTTGGATTTAGTTCACGGCACATCTGCTCCTTCACTTGCAACTATTTATAACTGGTTAAATGAATTTAAACGTGGTCGTACATCAACAAAGGATGAACCACGCTCAGGACGTCCTGTAGAGGTGACTACACTAGAAATGATCAATAAAATCCACGATATGGTGTTAAGTGACCAAAGATTAAAGTTGAGTGAGATAATTGAGGTTACAGGGATCTCAAAAGGTAGCGTCATTTCTATTTTACATGACAAATTGGGCATGAAAAAAAATTCTGCAAGATGGGTGCCGCGTTTGCTCACAGTCTACAATAAACGCAATAGGGTGGTGGCCTCTAAAGCCCTGTTGTCGCTCATGCAACGCAATCCAGATGAATTTTTTCGTCGCTTTGTGACTGTAAATGAAACATGGATACACCACTATACTCCCGAGACGAAAGAACAGTCAAAGCAGTGGATTGCGGAAGGCGAACCATGTCCAAAGAAGGCGAAAACCGTAAAATCAGCTGGTAAGGTTATGGCTACTGTATTTTGGGATGCACGTGGAATTATTTTCGTTGACTATTTGGAAAAAGGAAAAACAATAACAGGGGATTATTATGCATCTTTATTGGACCAGCTAAAAAACAAAATTGAAGAAAAACGACAACAGGAAAAAAATCCTCTTTCATCAGGACAATGCCCGTGTTCACACATGTTTACAATCAATGGCTAAAATTGAAGAATTGAAGTTCGAATTGGTCGACCACCCACCGTATTCGCCAGATTTAGTCCCCAGTGACTTTTTCCTTTTCCCAAACTTAAAAAAATGGCTAAGTGGACAACGTTTTTTTTCAAATGAAGAAGTCATCGATCGGACAAATGCTTATTTTGAGGACCTTCCGAAAACTTATTTTTCTGACGGTTTAAAAAAAATTGAGAAACGTCTAACCAAGTGTATTGAGCTCCAAGGAGATTATGTTGAGAAATAAAAAAAAAAAAAAAAAAAAACTGTTTTAATGCTTTTTTCTAAGGAATTATTGACCCACCCTCGTAACATAACTTTATATATTGTACATTATTTATTATTTTAATTTTTATTTTGACTCATATTTTGGTTGTATTTGTTTTTGTATTCGATCTCACTTCAATCGATAATATTGTGTATTTTATTATTTTTTATAAAAAAAATTATTGTAAATTTTGACTAATCATAATTATTTGTTGATATTAATGTTATTGTAAGTGTTGATTGTTTCATATTTTGTGGTTTGTTAATATTTAAAATTAATTGTTTAATGCCCCTGATGTAATATAAAATATTAATGTCCAAACTCATTAATTTTAAATTAATCTGTTATTGAGAAGGTATTATTGGACGGATAATTATTTATGTACCTATTGTTATATTATTCCTGTCGCTTTGGATTTTGTTTGATAAATATTGTTTTAAAAAAAATGTATTCAGTTGAAAATGTCCCTCTGAGGCGGACGAAACCGGTCCTAATCTATTGATTAAAAGTGGAATAAGTACTACAAAAATATTGCGTTTTATTATATTAAATAAAAACAACAATACAGTGCAGTTCCACCATGAATTGACAGTTAACAAAATAAAAGAAATTTAAGAGTGGTTTAAGTTTAAATGCTTCCACGATCACTTTGAGTGATTTGAAAACAAGGAAAAAATATTTTTCGGCTAGAATTACAGTGAAAAATAGAATATCAATAACTCGGTTGTAATTTTTAAACCTTTTTAATAGAATTATTAACTTTTTTTTTTCTATAAAACTTTTTAAAAAAATCGCCTTTAAAGAACTGCTCGGCACGTCGAACAGTTGATACATATTATTTGGAAAATTTTGGCACGCGTACGTAAAAAGGTTTGCGATCGCTGGTATAGATAGTGACTAGATATTATGTGACCAAGTTCACTAGCTAATTTTAGATTATGATTTAATGTCTTTTACCGATAAAGTCAAAATTATACGTTTACAAAACCTCTACATATCTGATTCTACAATGGTTATACTGACAGATTTTTTACGAGGAATGATTATTAGCCATTCGCCTAACATATTGGATCCTTCCACTGAATAAAACACGTCATATTAAAAAATACAATAAGCATTTCTTTTATGTTTAGTTGCGTTTATCGACCCGTGACTCACGGGTTCCATGACGGTCGCTCTACTAACTAGGCCACCATCGGTGCTATTATAAAGAATGTCACGATGAATAAAATTTTGAACATAATTTTAAAACATCTCATGCATATGCACACTAGAAAAAAAACTGTACAAAAATAATTACAAGATAAAAATAACTTTTTATATACAACGTTTTTAAATTTTCTGTTGAATTATTATACTCAATATGCTTAAACTTGTACTTGATATGAAGTAAATAAAAAACAAACTAACAAATATAGAATACTGAAATGTCATTTTGACATTTCATTTTGATTTCCATAGTAACGCATGTATATATTAATAATTTAGTTGCCAGGACCACCCCCTTAGCAACTAATAATTGTCTTTTACTTTTTACGGATTTTCCTGAAATAACTTTCCATACAAAACAGAATTAACTAAAAATGAATTCAATTCAGCTTAAAGATGGCTAAAAGTACTAAAAGAATGCATTGGCTTCGTGTTCTGATATGTTCTAAAAGTTTCAAACGTCTAGCTAGTCGGGAAGTTAGTTAAAAATCCATTGCAAGATTTGTACTGGACAAACAATCACCGGACAAACAAGAATACGAGCTAATAAAAAACGTTGTAAAATACGACACCCGATGGGACTTGAACCCATATCCAGTGGATTTGCGCCAGTGTGTTTTTCCAATTAAGCTACGAACATCCCATTTAATTACGATGATTTTAACTAGTGGTTGTTACATGAAATTTTTATCGAATTGCGTTATAGACAGCAGGTTCAAGTCCCGTCGGGTGTCGTTTTTTCTACAAAAACATTTTTTCTAGTGTGAGATATTTTCAAATTATGTACTTTCAATAAATATATATATATATATATATATATATATATATATATATATATATATATATATAATGTTACATTCTCAAATCGTGTGTCTTATTCGTTGAATAAAATTAATAGTTTATTGAATAAAATTTTGTTCTGGATTAAAACTCTCTGGAACATGGTTTTAGGGATGTTGCTTATTCAACATTCCGGCTTTCGAGATCATGAAATCAAATTGCCAGTATAATTTCGATAGTACCAATATACATGTCCATTGCTTTATCCATGTAGATAATAGTGATTCCCAACCGGGGCTCCGCGAGAGATCGTATAAACTTTTTGGTAAAGGGGACATGATATATTTTTGCAAGTAGTTTGATTTATAGAAGTATCTCGTTTAGAGATATTTATTTATTTATTCAGAAAAAATAGTATTATAGCATTACAGAGATTGGCTAATAGAAAATATAAAAATGATTTAATTACAAATAACAACCAATATAACAATAAAGTAGAAGAGAAAGTATGTTGTAAATATTAAAGTAAAATGATAAAAACAATTACAAATTTAACCTATTTAACACATCGAAGAACAAAGCTGGGATGGAGTGCTTTCGGACGTCTGAATAGTATCTTCAAGAGTGACCTAAAATTATGTCTTAAACGTAGGGTGTTCAACCAATGTGTGCTACCCGTGCTCACGTATGGCTGCGAGACGTGGACCCTCAACAATAAAGATGTCCAAAGGCTAAGAGTCGCACAGCGAGGCATGGAGAGGTGTATGTTGGGCATCACGCGAAAGGACCGTCTGAGAAACGAATGGGTTAGGAAGCAGACAGGAGTACGCGATGTAATAGACGTTGCCAACCAGCTGAAATGGAGATGGGCGGGGCACATTGCTCGCCGAAAGGACGGCCGCTGGACAAATGCCGTCATCCAGTGGTACACAAGAGGCACGAAACGGCGAAACGGGTCGCTCTAAAAGCCGCTGGATTGACGAACAGGTAAAATTCGGCGGAAATACGTGGCGGCGAATGACACAGGACCGAGATAGTTGGAAGAAGCTTGGAGAAGCCTTCATCCAACAGTGGATTGACCCCGGCTGATGATGATGAACACATCCACGAATATTATAGTTTAAAAATATCAACCTCTATGGTGCCATCAAACAGGTTAATCGCACGATACACAGCATCATGAAATATCACACCCGTCGGTATCATGAAGACCGCAGAGTTATGAGAGATTTCAAATTTTATTTATTTTGACATAGAGTTAACATTACAAATTATTAATTTAATACATTCACTACATGACATTCAGAAGAAAATAAATATTAATAAAACAGTATTATATAATATAAAAAAGGAAATAGATCAGCATTAAATAGTAGGGAAGTGTAGATACAAAAAAAATATACGTTGGATACAAGGAAGTACACCGAATGAGCTAAGCCGACCCTATTTTAAGAATTTATAAAACAATTCCCACCTATACTCATTATCACACAGGTGGAATATGTTAATATACGAAGTGATTTCGTTAAACAGAGTTATTGCCCTCCCAATTGGCATTACCAATTGCTGGCTAGTTCTGCACCTTGGTAGAACAAACAACGGATATCCTCGATTCCTAAGATAATTATCAGAGACACACAAGTCAATACCACCAAGAATGACATAGTTTCCATTTACACCGCGTATAAGTCGGAAAAAAATATGTAGCCAAATAAAGATCCCTTCTAAACTTTTAACAACAGTATGTAAGCATACCTAAGGGAAAGTCATTGCGATAGAGCCACGGATAGTAATAGCAATGAACTTACACGCAGCGCTCGAATTGGAAAATTTCACGAAGCGGAGCGCTCGATAATTTTACGATAATATTAACATGGTACCTAGTTATCTAATTGTATGTGTATTTTATAATAATTACAAGATAAAAGAACTTTTTATATACAACATTTTAAAATTTTCTGTTGAATCATATAAACTTAACTTGACTAGCTTAAACGATCAAAAAAAATGTACTTGATAGAAATACTGAATAATGAAATGTCATTTCATATGGATTTCCATAGTAACGCACGTATACCAATAATGGTATCGAAATATTTTTTCATACAAAACAGAATTAAGTAACTAAAAATGAATTCAATTCCACTTAAAGTTAGTTAAAAATCGATTGCAAGATTCTTACCGTACAAACAACCACCGGACAAATAAGAATACGACATAAGAAAAACGTTGTAAAAATAAGTCTGTTCGATTTTTATTATATGGCATATCTAGCTCAGACGGTCAAATTAATATTTCCACGAGACATAGTGATTATCTTGAGGATTTTATGAAACGAAACGCCGCTACGGTGCGCTCCGGTCCACTCCGAGTCCTGTTTACACGTACATGTTGTAATTTACTGCTCTGAATATTAAAATGTATCTTAGATTTCACAAAATCCTGTAAGGGTTCCGGAAACCAAGAAAGGTTCAAAATCGCCGGTATAATGTGTAAATACACGTATTTACTAAAGCTATCCGACTAATCAAAAAGTTTAGATTCAATCCCTGGATTGGTATACATTATCAAAATAATATTGGTACTGGAAAATTCAATTATTGTATTGGTTTAGTAATTTAGTTCAACTCTCGGCTGGATCAGCCATATTGACTCTGTGTTTACGTAGACATGACGACATGCATTCAGAAGCTTTGTAGTTAAACTTCGGAAAAGCTTTTTAATATAACTTTCCTATGGTGGGAATTACTTGTAAGTAATTATATTTTAAATTCTAGTGGATTTATGTTGTATACTATTCTATTTGAGTCGTTTTTTTGCGACCCGTGATTCGCCTTTCAGCACCTTCAGGCACTGTGAACACTCACCAAAAGGCAAACATACACAGACAAAGAATACTATTAACTCTAACTTATATAACAAATCAATACCGTAAAGTAGGTAAAAACTTTATCACCTACCTATTAAGTCAAGGATTCAATAAAAAAATATAACAAACGAATTATAAATATTTGAAGTAGTTGTAAAAAACCTCCTACATTATCAATAATAATTCACTCGATAAGCGTATAATAAATGGTCGAAACCTAATAATAAATCATTAGTAACTAACTATAAACAATAAAAATACTACAAAATTATTTTTAGTCTAGTCAATCTGTACTTTATGGTTGCAAAAGGTCGGGTAGAAGATTTTTGGTTTTTAATTTGTGTATATGGTAATGAGTGACAAGAAAACAAATTTTGCCAATTCGGATGACTTCGGCACAACTTTTGGCGGGCAAAAAACCGCAAAATTTTGGGTGTTTTTTTGGTTTTTCGCTTATATCTCAAAAACGGTTGGTCGTAGAAAAATATTGTTTTTTCACAGAATTAAAGCTTATTAAATTTCCTAAAAATATTTATATAACACGTTGTTTTCTATCTTTAACCGTTTATGATATATTTGCTGTTGAAAACACGCGTTTTAGTAAAAATCAAACTTTAATGAGAAGAAATACTATAGTTAGGCAGTTAGGCAAAGCTGAAAAATTAACTAACAAATACCGAAAAGCGATCGACTAAAAGTTGCCAGATGATATTACGTTAAATTACGGTGAAACACTATTTTTTTTAAATGATTTTGAAACCTGTGTTATTCGTCATAATGAGAAAATAATTACAAGATAAAAAGAACTTTTTATATATCACGTTTTTAAATTTTCTGTTAATTATATAAACTTGACAACTCTATGTATTCATAAAAACTTTTTATTGTACTTGGTAGAAATACTGAATAAATATTATAGAATATTGAAATCTCATTTTGACATTTCATATTGATTTCCATAGTAACGCACGTATATATTAATAATTTAGTTGCAAAGACCCCCTTAGCAACCGACGAAATAACTTTCTATACAAAACAGAATTAACTGAAAATGAATTCAATTTTGCTTAAAAAGGGCTAAAAATATTAAAAGAATGGATTGTCGTCGTGTTCTGATATATTCTAAAAGTTTCAAATGTCTAGCTTGTCGGGAAGTTAGTTAAAAATCTTCAATCGACCAACACAAAACTTGGACAAACAAGAAAAAAAATGTACGGGACACTCAAGAAAAAATCTGTGCCGGACAAGCAAGAATACGAGCTAATAAAAACGTGGTAAAATACATCTGTCTGTTTGTAACAAATGAGAGAAAAAATGTGTAAATGTGTACTAGAGAACGATACAGGAAGAAAACAATAATATAATGAGTGGGGTAACGTCTAATATAATAGACACATAAACGCTAATTCTAAATTTGAGAAATAAACTGACACGAGTATAAGGAAATTGTTTATTTTAATCGGGTCGTAAAAGAAAATAAATGATAGGATACTATTTTTTATATTTCTAATAATTATATTCTTTCAAAATCCTGTCAAGCGGTATATGTTTTTAATTTTCATAAAAAAATATTTTATCATAAGAGGGCAGTGACTTTTTAATAATGGTGGTAATAGGGATTGCAATACCGGTATTTCAAAACCGGTATTCCAGTATTTATCAATACCGAAATACCGTTTTTTTTAATCCAAAATACCGGAATATTCGGTATTAAGAAAGGACACTCGTTTACGTATTTGAAAATTAATTTTAAGTTATGTGCTGCTAAAATGCAAATATATTGTGTGAATCCAACAGAGGTGAAAACATAATAAAACGAATTTCATAAAATAAATATTTAAGTAATTATCGCGATGAATTATCGTAATATTATTTCGAAATAGAAAACATCTGTCACAAAAATGTTCAATTCTTCTATAATAATTATTAATAACTGTACAAGCGTTGAATTTAAGAAGCTTTTCCTGCAGTCAGACTTATTTACACTTGGTTAACTTTTGAGATCTTTAGTTAAAATTATCAATATATTCAAATTATTTGTAAAAAAATCACTAGTTCTACAATTATGATCATTACATATTTTTAAATGTCAACATAATAAATGCAGGGTTTTGCTATAAAATAATATTTTAATAGATTTATTTATTGATTTAGGTACCTACTTCTATTTTTTTTAATGTTTAAGAAATACCAGTATTCAATAAGAAATACCGAAAAACCGGTATTGATATTTTCATTCGGTATTCAATCCCTAGGTGATAATTTATGAGATCCAAAAAATTGTGCATATTTGTCAGTTATAAATTCGTCAGCTGAATTCAGAACTCACGTTTTAAATACCTACAACTCACATCGTAATACGAGTATTAAGAACATAATAGGTACTAATTATATGATATTATTACTGTATATAATATTGTTATCAACCCTGATCAAGCCTGGTGAGTAATATTTGGGATTATAGAAATAAAACTAACTACCTGTCAAATAATTACGATATGCACTGATGAAATTAAATCATTTTATAGTTTATATATATTATATAGATAATTTAAAAAAAAAAACACTTCCAAATTGTAATTTAAAAAAAAATTAGTCGGTATTAGTTAGTAAGTTTTTTAAATTTATTTAATTCCTCCATAAAAATTATATTTGTAGGGGTTATTATCCTACCATTCGCACGACTCAATTTATAATTACAAGTACCTTGTAACATAATATCGTGAGACAGCAAAACAAGCGATTTGTGTGAATAAATCAAAAAGCTAATTTAGCAAAATAATTATTTTAAATAATTATTTATAATTTACAAAACACATGATATGCACAAAATTGTTTACATGAAAATCAATCTTGCTAATTATTAAAACTGCTTAATTGACAATTTACAAACAAGCCATGCATTGCAAAATAAGCCTAGTAAGCAAGATATCACAATATGCAAATAGTGACAACAGCATTTTCTATTGTATCGAATCTGTATAAAACACTCAATTACATGACATCAATATGTCAGTCAGTTATCAAAGATTTAACCGTAAGGTTATCGTTCCACTCCGCCCGATCGACTTCGCAATTTCTCATAACGCACACACGTGCTTTAATTCTGCTAAATTATAATCTGTAAACTTACCTGTAATAATTAAATTGATATTTATTTGGAAGGAGATAATAAAACCAGGGTTCATTTCATTCACGCACCACATTCTGAATTATTCATTTTGGAGTCAACCTACCCTCTGGTGCCTTATTCCATCTCACTTCCTCATATTTTATTTTTTAACATTACCTATGATTTAAAGGCATATAGAAATATTTAATTTGTTTAAAGTCTTAAAAACCAAAGCCTTACGTTATATACAATTTGTCTATATATTTCCATATCTTTCAATAAATGAATTGATTCCGATGTTGAAGAGTGATAGGATGAAGCAAGTCATAATAAATTTAAAATAAATACTACTTCATGTAACGATTTCACAGTTAAATTATGGTAAAATATTTATATATATATATGCCTACATTAATTTAAAATTATATATATATATATATATTTAAATGGTTATTTTCAAATAATTTTTGGAAATGAAGAGCTTTGGATCGAGAAGAGTAGATATGGCTAGGTTAGACCTTCATTCGACAGTGGATCGCCCCGGCCGATGATGATGATGATACACAAGTATCAGGCGCACAGCATTTAATAAGAGATAGCACAAATTGGTTTTCCATATTCAAAAAATAATATAAGTATGTTCTATGTATAGAATATAACAGCCTTTGTATGCCAAAATATTAGTGTAACATTGCAACAACTATTAAATTATATTATATAATATATTATATATATGTATGAAATTATAAAATCGTATTTTGTAGGTAAGCTCTAAATAATCCTGGTACGGAGTTTTCGCCACTGCTGTACGATATTATTTGACTTGGTAATATGCCTCTATTGTTTGGAAGACTGACAATATAAAGTTGCCTAAAATATATTATTTGAATAAGCTTTAGTCAACTGCGGAGCAAAATTGGATATCCGCGTAAAACTTTTTCACAAGTTATCAAGAGCTTCGGAAAGCTCTGAGACGTTCGGTTTGATGGTTAAGCCGAAATACCATGGGAAATCCTTTTTTATTGGTAAAACTTTTTGTTACGGCCCTGGTAAATAAATAAACCCAACGCACTAAAACTAAAGTAGCCTCATAAGGGTAGCTACCCTTTGGAAAAGTTTAACTGAAAAAATAATACGTATTATTGTATTCTGTCTTCTTGTGTATTCTAGGTTAGTATTTCTCAACCGGCGGCCCGCGGACAACAATTTTTTCACGTCCGCAAATAGTTGTGGCCCATTATTTTAAAATGCATAATATGCGAAATAGCTAATCGTCATTCAAAAAAACATTTATAGCAATAGTCAATTACAAGAATTTTTAATTGCTGTTCACATAAAAAAAGTCATTTTAAATATTATAATAAGTTAATATTTAAGGCCGTTAGTTCAAAACTTTAAGGCGAAGTCTTCACTGAGCCTTTTTTAAAGAGGCACCTAGCGGAAAAATACGAAGCTTGCAATTTGAGACATTTTTTTGATAATTTACAATTTCAAATGTATTAATTAATAAATATGTATCTGAAAACATTAAAAAGAAAAATATTTTTTATTTTAAGTCAAAGATAAACTTACGATTGTAAAAAATGTAATAAAATGTGAATATGTTGAATCAGATCGCACCCTATTATTACATATATTTTATGGTCATGTTTATTATTAAAATTAATTTATTAAGTTTTCTAAGCATCAAATAAGGGATTTTTGACTAATTCATAGTTTTAATATTTTTTATATCTATTTTAAAAAACATCGATTTTTATAAAAAAATATAAATGTGTATAACTTGAAATCCTTTTTATGTATATCAAATTATATATTTTTATAAATATAAATAAAATATTTTTATAAATATAAATTAAAAGGCTTAATCGCTATTGTCCTGAAAATGGGGATCCCCGTAAAAACAATATATGGATTAATAATCCCTTCTAGTAATACGTCAATTCTTGAGCACTTAATACCTACTAGAGAAAAGGAGGCCTTATCGAGTTGTCTTCTGATGCCACTCTGATGTCCAGGTAGAGGGGTGCGCCAAGCGGGGGTGCGAAATACCCGGGCAGCAGGATTCAGGGGTCGGTAAAAGAACGAAAATATTTTTTATTGATTTTATTTAAAAATATACGACGACAAAGGGCGCCAGAAAATGAGAATCATAAAGGTACGCCATTAAAAAAAAATACAATTTGTCTCATAACTCTGTTTTACGGACGGTAAGAAGGTCAAAATTGTGCCTCCTTAGTTCATCAATCACCTATTGTACGACATGATCTTCTTGGCTACGTGTTAAAACTGTGAACTAACAAGCTTCTCCCATTTAGCCGATGACAGCGCCTTCCGGCTTGTGCCTAAATCTTCTTGTTGGACAGTACACAACATATCGATTATTTTCAGTCACTTCCAGTAATAATTCAGAAATTTAAGGGTTGCTGTTATAAGTTGATGAAAATTAAATAATCATTTCAACTTTATTTTTTATATCTTTTATATTAATTCTACTAAATATATTTTTTATTTGGGGGGGTGGTGGCAAATTTGGGCATCCTTGGTGCAGCCCTGATTCTAAACACAAAAAACAAACATTTGTCTCAGCTTTGAATATCACTGGAAGAAGAATATCTATCTGCTAGTTACAAAATCATTTAATAAGTATTGTCTGCATTTTCGACTACCTGCTAGCACCTTAAGTGTCGGCCTATAGCGTCGTGGATCCAAGGCTCCTGGGTCTGACAAATACATATTTATTGTTTTTCAATTTGTGTTGAGTCAGAGTATGGGCTTAATATATTGAGCAAATGGCTAACATCCTTCTCTCGTAAAAAAATTTATTTATATGGTTCCATGATAAAACGGAACACGACAAAACAGAACATGACAAAACAGAACAATGACAAAACAGAACAACGATAAAATTTATCGTCCTATGATCCTATGATAAATGACCTTTCAGGAAAAATATAAATTTAATATTGAAATTGTCCTATATCTATTTTCAATAAGCCATAATAAATCCAATTATATACCTAATTTCTGCAATCCTAATCGCTAGAAAGCCTCAAATAAACGGGACTTGACTCGGTGTTGCCGGCAGGCTTAGGATAACTTATCTTAATCAATATAATAATATGTTAAAAATGATTGGGTGACAACGAAATAATCCTCCACTCTGTGGACGCCGATATGACGTCATTAGGATCGGACATGGTCAACACAAAATTCATGTGAGAAGACTATTACGGCCATGTCAGTATAAAAAAAAAACAAAACAGAGAAACCGAATGATGGATGTCAATGCAACTCTTCGTCTTTTCAAAGTAACACCGAAGCCACGACTATCAATTAGCAAAGGTGCAACAGTAAATTTCGCACCATTTTTTTTTTAAATCCAGAAGTTCTATTATTAACAATTTATTTGCTAAGCGGTTTCTGATTATTTTCATTAACATTAGAATTGGAAAGGTATATTATATTGTTTGTATTCATAATCAGATTGATAAAATATATATAAGATTTAAAAACAAATAAACAAAGTCTTTATTTTGTGTTAGCGGTCCGCAAAATATTTTTTATATTTTCACCGGTCCGGAAATATAAAAAGGTTGGTAATCACTGACTAATCCTAGACTACAGTAGATCGGAAGTACTTCGTTACGCTTGTGATGTGGGGTCGCATTTTTCCGACTGGATAAAATTCAAATACCATTTTAAATATTTATATCAACATTTATGTGTGATTGTATTTTTTCTACAATTCCTATTTTATATTCCCAGGTTTTCGTGTACTTAATGCTAAAAATATTTTTTTGATTCATGTTTTATATTTATATGTTCAAAAATATTCTATTAAAACATATTGGTTGGGCCATTTATGTTCCCATTCCACTCTTTATCTCCTCACCCACCTCCTAATCCCCAGTGTTATTGTCACCATGTATTGTAGCCATGAATTTACAAACAATAAATAAAATAGGGAGTAAGATCATGGTAACGCGCGTGTTTGAACATGTACCGTTTTAAAAAAAAAATCGGTTAGGTATATGTTCAAACACGCGCGTTAACATGATCTTACTCCCTACTTCATTTATCGTTTATAAATTTATGGCTACGGCCGTATGTTGTAGCTTAGCCACTGGGGAATGCCAATAGAAACGGCGTAATTAAAAAAAATACTACCTTATTCTTAGGTCAATAATTATTATAAAGCAAATATTATTCGTAGAATGTTTATCACATTTGAATGGTGAACGACATAGCTTATAATCAGTATCTTTAGAATTATCTTCAAATGTCTTGCCCATTTTTTGAATAATAAAATGCCTAATTCTTGTCAAATTTGGGATCACAAAGATTATAAAACATAATTTTTATCGTAAATATGTCACTATATAATGTTCACATTAAGTTTACTAATGGTTTTGTAAATGCGTCTAAAAAATAATAAATCTAAAAAATCTTAACACCACTGCACATGCATGTACTGAAATATGACTATATTCTAAAACATTAGAGCGAGAGGTTTAAAAGAATACTATTTTATGTAATAAAAATACTTTATGCAGTCATCAAATGTTTAAAATAAATATAAAGGAAAATAAGGCTTCAAAATTATATAAATAGATTATCTACAACGTTTAAGGATGTCCAGGATCATGCTTTGAACATAGCATAAAATCTCCATTTTGACCTACGCTGAGAATGCGGGCCGTTAAGTGATTGACTCAATAGATACAGACTCATTCAGAATCTATCATCAGCATTCATACACCCTCACATATAATCCACAAAACTGTGTCACAAAGTGCGTGAGTGTGCGAAGCGGGTGACTCAAAACAACAATACCGCGCGAGCGAAAGTTGAAACCAGACCACGGAGCCATCATACATCACCACAAAGGTCAGTGTCTGGCATTCTGTTCCATCGCCCCCACCCCTAGATCCGACCTCCTCATCTTCCCTAAAAATAATTAGAGTCCACTTAAAAAGCTCAACCACATATTATGATATAAATGAGAACTGTGATTCTTGCTAATATAAGATAATACTTGCTAATTGTGATAATCAATACCAAATAAATAGGTTTATTTATGCCAAATACCTATTTCCAACATGCTTCATACCTTCATGTCATTATTAGAAAAATCCTCGCTCAATTGCAGTGTCAAATCACTGGTGCTTATACTTTGCAATCAGTTAACGGTGTTGATTCAAAATTCATTGAGTGTTTAACACGCCTACGACGACGCACATTAAAATGAATGACTTCACCAAACTACAGCCGGTCTTAATCAGATGGATCACGGGACCCTACGTTTGACGTGAAGTATAATATTTTATAATTTTAAGACTGATGTCATCGTGCACTCAAATGTGATTTGACTAAATTGACATGACTAAGTAAAAAGTATCCATTGGAGAGAGAAGCACGTAGAGCAGTAATGCACAAGCCGCGGCCCAAAATTACAAATACTACTAAAATAATAAAATGTATGCCTTGTCTAGTAAAATATATCATTATTTTTCAACACTTTTACCCACTGCGGCCAATAAAAATTAGAAATTGAATTAATTGGGCCTTCTTTCAAATATTTTGTGACCACTGACGTAGAGGCAAATTTAAATTTTTGTAAATAACAAAATCTAATACAAAACTGCCGAACGATCTAAGCGAAGAGACCATCGCGTTGACAGTATGATGCCGCAAATGTAATTAATGCAAACAAATTGGCCTTTGTGGTGACCGGGTCAGACGGTCGGATGAGTTGGCGATAAGCTGGCTTAACCGACATGGCACATTTTACGATATTCCCAGAGGATGACGATGCACAATTAGTATTAAAAGCCATTGCATATAGTGGGATTATTATCATCCACAGGACCACAGATAACATCAGCATTAGTGTCCGTGACTCGATCGATTGAAAACAAGGTAAAATTTTAGTACTTATAAAATTTCGCTAATTGGCCGCGTCGTATAATGAAATGTTATTTGACTAATCTCAATTTTAATATACAACTTAGGTTTTCGTAATTTTATTCAAGAATCAAGTTGCTTCAGTAAACCATCATATGTGTATACTGTATATATCCTAGAGATCAACTCGTCAACTTATATACTACCTTATTATAATACGTGTCGCACGCATAATAATAAATATCGCACGTGTGTGGCCCTGAAACGTTGCTCTTCATCTGGGGGGCATCAACCCTTCGCGAAGTCTCAGAGGGATACGTAAATTTTCTGAAGAGTGTTATAAAATGTCTGTAAACCATTATTATTATCATTAATAAATTTAATATTAATAAATAAATGCGAGAAATTTTAATATTAATTATACTTGACTTGACTCTTGTGATATTCCTATTTTTATGGGGCACCTATGCAATTGCGTCATCCCCTTCGTTTGAAGTTAATGATCTGGATTATAGGTTTGTTTGAGTTTACTGTGTGCGATTTTAATTTGATTTATTTTAATCCGGCTTTTGAGGAAAGCCGGGAGAGGGTCCTCCTCTGCAATTTCTATATTAGAAACATATCAATGTTATGATGTTAAAACTTGTTACCTACCCTATTGTCAAGAATTTAATACCAATAACATAATGTATGCAGTTCGCTTAAATTACTTATCTACCACAAATCCTTTTGTGCCATTATTTTGGTTAATATTCTCTCTAGAGTATTCTATTAATACTTATTATTACAATTTATCTTTTTTTCATTCGTTATCGATATGGGGAAGAATAAGGACGAGGGTAAGTAAGGTTGTAATGATAAGCCTCATATAGGATGCGTGTGTTTACGAGAAATACCAAGTTTATTCTCCCATATAAAAAAAATACAAATAATATAATAGATAGTAATAGAATATATGATTATGCGAATTTATTGAATACTACGTAACAGAGTGACGTCATCCACGTCCACATGCCACGTCCATCTAGTAGTGTTTTTGGATGTCTATGAGTGCATTATTTATTGACTGAAAATTTGCCGGAAATAGACGTTACTGATATTACAATCCTCAAAAAAATAATCTATCCCTTGTAGGAATACTGGCCATGCGTATTTTATTCTACAATACATTCCTTTATTTTAACGCGGTGTGATTTAGATTGATTGATTGACAACCACCATTTATCCTTTATTTCTAAATTCTTACTTTATTTCGATAAGAGGAATTTCGAAAAAAATACTTCACATAGATTGGCATGCTCAAAAAAACATCTTACGTCTTATTGTGACAGAACACTTGTAATGAATAAATCGGAAAAGTTGCAATTCGGATACAGAGATTTAAAAAAGATTTTTTTTCAATGAACTGCTAGGAAAACATAATAAAAGACCTTCCACGCACTGCGGTACATCCGATAATGTTACTGCTTTTATGTGTTTATGTCTTTGCAGCTGTGACGTCTTGTGGTATGAGAAGTAGGTCGCATAGTGTACGTCAGGGGCCCCCAACCTTATTCTCATCAAGTGCACATTTATAGCTAAAAATGGAATATCAAGAAATTCTTTTGAATGAAACCTACATAGGCATAATCGCTAAGTATATAAATTTTACAAATAAATATTAATTATATTATTTTAACAATAATTTCTAGTCAATAACTTTTTATTTAAAATTTTAAATATTAAATTTTATCAAATATTATTAAATATAATGCAATAGATAATTAAGAAATATGTAACTATGTTTTTGCAAATAAAAAATATTCCTATTCTTAAATCACCATTTAAATTCGCATCGGTGAGTAGCGATCTGTATCAATTACAAAAATATTGTTATTAATCAATTTAAAATATTAGAACATTTATATTTTTTATAAACTATTCTTTTTATTCAACGAATAATTCACAAGATTTAAGAATTTAACCAATAGAAAAAATCTTTTTGAAATCCCGCTGGAATCGAACCTGCATCTCTTGGGTTTTGCGCCCGTGCACATTGACCACAATGCTAAAGGAGTCGTACTTAACTGCGACAAATTTTAATTAATGTCTCTTATAATACTCTCTGAAGCGAATTTCAAAATTTAGCTACATTGGCTATCGGTTTTTGCACGGTCAATGTGCATGGGCGCGAAACCCAAGAGATGCAGGTTCGATTTCTGCGGGCTGTCTTATTTTTTTCAAAAAAGATTTTTAATATTGGGTTTCTCAAAAGTGTTTTCAAAATTATGTATGTTCAATTATATTTTTGTTTTTAAGCAGTATTTGCTCATTTGCGTAATACTTTATATGGTCCACGATACAATATAAATGTTTTAAATGGTGTGCTTATTAATAAAATTGGAGGTTTCATGTTTTTGAATATTTTTTGGCATGGGTGGATATTCCTTACCGTTTAAACAGTTTATTTTATATTATACTTACCTCAGTACTAACGAATCCAATCCCGAGCCAAAATTCTGATCCCGGGATTTCGGGATTACAATTTGACAATCCCTTGATCACGAGACTGGTCCCGGGATTGGCATTTTTTTCCATTGTTAATATAAAATTTTTATATTTACAAATAATATTGACAAAATTGGTCAAAAATAAATCTAGTATAATTTATACTATTTAAGACATTTATTGTTAATATTGTATACGTTCAATCTTGAAAATACATGAGTTTAATGGAGTAAATAATATTGTAATATAAAAAATAATGTAAATTTAATATTAGATTGCTGTTTCTGATAGTAATGACTTAATGAATGGGTTAGCGAGATTTAAAATAGTAAAGCAAATCATGGTGTACTTATGGCCTTTCCGCTTCATAAATCTAATTAGTCAGCCAAATATGAAACTCCCGTAAAACGTATGAGATCATGGTGGAATTACTCTGTTAATAGTGCGACGCATTATTTTTTTCCAATCTTTCTCATATTTATTAATTTATGTGAAAAAATAAAATGAATCAGCAACTTACACATGGGTATAAATCAAACTTCATTCAAACTCAGTTTATTTCTAATGTAGTTATTTGTTATTAAAAGTATTTTTTCTTTTATATTTTTGTTATAATTTTATTTTCCATAAAAGTTAATAAAAAAATCAATCCCAAAGGTTTCGGGATTCTGTTTATCAATCCTGGGATTCATAGGAATCGAAAATAGCTCGGGATCCCGGGATCCTGGTATTGGAATCCCTACTCAGTACGCATTGAAAGTAGATGTGGAGTACTGCGAACAAAAATAGGTAACATGAGAGCTGAGATTACCCTCTACGTGATCTGGAATTTAAAACGTTTTACGTCAAAACGATTAAGAATCTGTGGTTTTGAGTAGATAATGCCGAGAGAGTGGAAATCTACCGCCAAACACGTCTTATACGCTCACTTGTTCAAAGAAGTTTAACCCGTTGAAGGGTTAATAATGTTATTATAAAATGTTCGCACGTTATATAGCTCGACGATAGTAAAAGACTTACGTCGCATCATAAGGCTAAGTACAGTTTAGGAAAACTTTCTAACTAAACCGGAGTAAATATAATAAAGCACTACACTTTGGCATACCATAATATCCATCATTTTGGCAGGGAAAGTCGATTTATTACGACGTTTTTCTTATCTCGTATTCTTGTTTGTCCAGTGGTTGTTTGTCCAGTACAAATCTTGCAATCGATTGTTAACTAACTTCCTGACTAGCTAGACATTTGAAACTTTTAGAATACATAGAACACGATGCCAATGAATTTTTCAATACTTTTAGTCATCATTAAGCAGAATTGAATTCATTTTCAGTTAATTCTGTTTTGTATGGAAAGTTATTTCAGAAAATCCGTAAAAAGGAAAAGACTATTATTGTTTGCTAAGGAGGTGGTCCTAGCAACTAAATTATTAATATATACGTGCGTTACTATGGAAATCAATATGAAATGTCAAAATGACATTTCAGTATTCTATATTTGTTTGTTTGTTGCAAAATAGCAAAAAAATGATTTGTTTACAATTGTCTTATTATTATTAATACATAGAATTCAACTTTATATGATTCAACAGAAAATTTAAAAACGTGGAATATAAAAAGTTCATTTTATCTTGTAATTATTTTTATGTTATTATCATCCTAAAAATTTGTTCAGTATGGAATATCACGGATTATTCGCGAACGCATACCAATCCGCATTGGACAATCAAACCAAACACAATACCAACAGGTCACAAACAATATGAATATTCAATAACCATCTTCTACACACTAATTAGAGCAGTGGTTTCCAAACTTTGTGTTACTACGCCTCTTTTTTAAAAAAAATCTAATCTTGGCGCCTCCCCCCCCTTTATTTCATTAAATAAACAAGGTTTTACTACGTACTTATATTATATTCATTTTTAAATTAATTTGTTTTTCATGCGATGAATGTGCTTGTTTATTATCACAATCAATTTTAATAGTAGTCAATCCAAATTCATCATCGTTCAACCACATATTTAAAATATTTAATAATCCTTAAATAAAGTAGCGCCGCAGGCGACTTTTTTTGTTAATAATAAAATAATGTGAAAAGTGCATTAGCAAACTTACCAAAAACTCAGTAAATAGATTTTGTTTGCTTCAATATATCTGCCGCAGAAATCATTGAAAAGTGGAGACATGGCGAAAATATTTTTTTTTTGTAATTTTGATTTCCAAAGCTTCATTTTTTATGAATGCCTTAACTTTGTCTTTTTAAACCAGTGAATACATTAGAGATCCTTACATTGATTTATTCACTCATTTTTTTTAATTTCAACCAAATTGACAAATTTAACAACAAAATTATCGTTCCTAAACAAATTTGCCTCAAATTTCAACATTACGATTTGACCCTTTTATTTATTTTTTTCACGAGATAGCCAGCGCGCTTTATAATAGTATAGAAGTGAGGTATTCTAAACTGAATCTCTATATTTTCAGACATGTTTGCAAACAACCTTTTATATGACTGTATTTTTACGTAGTTTATAACTAGTGGCCGTTTTATAAACTATGCATTTGCAAACTACAAACATGTGGTAACATTAATTGTGTTAAACTTTTCGCGCCTATCTTTACTACATTCCGCGCCTCCCAGTTTATAAATCACTGAATTAAAGTATAAGCTTCATAACTTTACACTCCGGCTCTAGGATGACAATGATGTACTTAATATATTCTAAAATATTATTTATTTAGTTATTTATTATTATAAATATCATATATTAATACAAGTAAATATTATTTGATCTAATTTTATACGATCTAATTAGGCAAAGAGGCGTATCAGTGTAGTAAAAAGTACAAAGTTAAGCGTATATTCATTCAAAGCATGCTATCCATCACAAAAAATCATCCACACCAAATCAACACATCTCAATTTATTAGTGTCAATAATGATTAAACAACACCAATCAAAGTGTAAATCAAAACAAATTAAAAACCAATTAGGGTTAACCAAACCAACTAGTGCAAATTGAAAAAGGTGCTATGCAAAAAAACCATAACAAAAAATGATTATAATATTTGCCGTATTGTATTATTATAAGATTTTCATTCATAAATTATTTACTATGCTCATTGCATAAAATTGAATAAGTTAAGACAATAGTGTATGCCACATGTAAATAGTATCACAACGCTATGATCTTACTTTATTAAGTATTTCATTATGAGGGGGGTACTGTAGCGTCCCGGCTCAAGTCAGTCTATGGTGGGCCTTGAGACGACACGCACACGCCCATTACACCGTCATATAAAATGTAATTGTCTCTCATTGCAACGCACAAGTACAAATTAACGGTATATAACAATCAATCCAATAAATAAATATTAAAAGTGTTCGCACGTCTTATCTTGGTCACTCGTTCAAACAAATCTCAAAGTTATTCAAAATTAAATGTTATTTATTTTACAAATTACAATTTCAAAACATTCACATGATATGAAACAAACAGAAATTAAAATAGCATATAATCAGAATAGTTATTTATCACTTAAAATTACAATATGGAACATATACAGGTGGCTCTCGTGGTTCAGTACGTAACGCGCTGGCTTTCCATCCGGGAGTTCTGGATTCGATTCCCGATGAGGACATATAATTATGTGATTTTCTCAAAGCCTGGGCGTTTTTGATTGTTCAAAATTACTGACAACCACCGTGAACGAAAAAGCAAGAACATGGTTATTAATAATATTAATATATATAGAAATATACTGAACAAACTAAATAGACCCCATTCTAAAAATTAATAAAACAACGTTCACCTAAACATACGTAAGTCTAATATATCAATACCTATCCAAAATGATATGGTTTAATACAGTTATTACCCGCCCAATCGGTATTGCCATTAAGGTATACGGAATCGTTTAATATGTTATAATAATAATATACTATCAATCAACAGGTAAAAGTACGTTTTAAAAATGACACTTTCTTGCATAACATAATAAATTGTCTTATAAACGTCGTACGCATTTAAGTGACAATAGATGGGATGTTCGTTTGTTTTTTTTTTTGTTAATCCTCTATAAAATAATTGAAAAACTGAATGATGCGTTTTGAATCTGGAATGGCTACAATATAATAATATTTACAAGATAAAAAGAAGTTTTTATATACAACTTTTTTAAATTGTTTGTTGAATTATTATGCTCAATATGCTCAATATGCTCAAACTTTTACTTGATGAGAAGTAAATATAAAACAAACAAACAAATAATATAGAATACTGAAATGTCATTTTGACATTTTATTTTGATTTCCATAGTAACGCACGTATATATTAATAATTTAGTTGCTAGGACCACCACCTTAGCAACCAATAATAGTCTTTTACTTTTTACGGATTTTTCTGAAATAACTTTCCATACAAAACAGAATAAACTGAAAATTAATTCAATTCTGCTTAAATATGGCTAAAATTATTAAAAGAATGCATTGGCATCGTGTTCTGATATATTCTAAAAGTTTAAAATGTCTAGCTAGTCGGGAAGTTAGTTAAAATCGATTGCAAGATTCGTACTGGACAAACAACCACCGGACAAACAAGAATACGAGCTAATAAAAACATTGTAAAAACAAATAGAAATTTAATAAAAAGTATGATTATAAACCTGACCATTGGTAGCACATCGAACATTTGACACTTTATTAAGGAACTGAGAGAACTAGTCGGGAGATAATATTTCTTATATGTACTTACGATAAAGCCATCTATTGAAGGTTGGTTACCTGATCCCAATAGGTTTATCTCTCTGACAGGACTATTAATCGAACTTTCCAATATTTATATGTGGAGCCGATTTCTAAGGCTATCTGCGGTAGAAAATTGTCAGGAGTAGGTGGCAATCAACACTTTATATGTTTTATAATTAACTATTTCTTTTATTCAACGAATAATTCACAAGATTTAAGAATGTACCATTCTAATTATTGAGCATACATAATTTTGAAAAACTTTTCCTGAGAAAATATATTATAACCAATAGAAAAAATCTTTTTTGAAAAAAGTAAGTCAACCCGGCAGGGAATCAAACCCTGCATCTCCCGGGTTTACGCCCCATCCCCACATTACCTCTATGCTACGCAGTGACAAACTAATGGCGACAAATTTTAACTTTTGGCCACTTTTTAATACCCACTCATCAGCGCTCTTCTAAATCAATTCTAAATCAATTCTAAATCAAAAATAAATTAGAAGATTTAGAAGGGCGCTGGTGAGTGGGTATTGAAAAGTGGCCAAAAGTTAAAATTTGTCGCAATTAGTATGTTACTGCGTAGCATAGAGGTAATGCGCGAATGGGGCGTAAACTCGAGAGATGCAGGGTTCGATTCCCTGCCGGGGTGGCTTACTTTTTTCAAAAAAGATTTTTTCTATTGGTTATAATATATTTTCTCAGAAAGTGTTTTTCAAAATTATGTATGTTCAATACTTTAAATGTATTGCGAGGAGGTGTGAAGGATGATGATCCAGTAGTAAAACTGATCAGAAGAGACTCGAATGTGTTGTAGTCTATTGCAGTTCGTAAATTGAGATTTATTGCTCTCAATGATACTGGATGATGAGGTAGGTAGCTGGACTTCAATGGATCGAAGGTAGATGCGTGTTTGAGTAAATCTCAGTTTATTCTCCTCAACAATACTTGAACAATTCTTACAGACAATATATTTAGAATTACAGTTAAATTGATAAGGTTAAATTATAAAGGCGTGTTGCTATGAGAAAAGTTGAACCGCGAGCGACGAGCAGAGATTCAACTATGTGTTTCAAAGATTTGACGACGTATGTTATCAGATTCGCCCCGCTTTGAGCTTTTATAGAAATTATAACAAAGAAAGGTTATCTGAGGTCAGGGCGTTGACCGGTGACCACATGTCACTTGTTTACTGTGAGTTTACTAAGTACGAGCAAATCTGATAAGTTGGCACATTTCCTGATTACCTTATAAGGCCGCGGAAATGCTGCTAACGCATATTTGTTACAATGTTGCTCAATAATTATTGTGAATAATTATAATTTATCAAGAAAGCAAATGTGTTTACGATGAAATTTGATGTCTTGCAAATTGCTGCGAAAGTTGACTGACCTGCCAGTGTGTGCAGTCAGTCAGATTATGAATCATGCCAACACGCTTTTCTTATCAACTAGTTTACATAGTAACAAATATTATTAGATACTTAAATATATTATGATAATTTATATGTAATGGTGAGTTTCCATGCTAGTCCCGACAGACCCCCTCCCTAGCGATCTGGTGTGGCAGGTCGTGATGCAGGAAGATAGACGGTGTGTAGCATGGTGACTCTTGCGTTAAAGTTGTTTTGGTGGTGCTCGGGATCCTGGGACGTCTGTCCTGATGTCCTTGAGGATCCTTTTTGTGAGGTGTTTCTTGCAAAGCTTCCACAACAGGAAACTGGTTGCTGCTGCAATGATGATGATGACGATTGCAAAAGTTGTCCAAGAAAGCTGGTTGGCTGCTGATGTGTCATTTATGATGGTGCCACCCGCGGCGGCTTGTGACAGCACGATTTCCTCTTTTGTCTGCTGGGAACCCATGTTATCGGATGTTGGCGTTAGTAACTTGATTTGTTACTGCTCTCGTATTTCACACTGGTTAGTCCAGCTGTGTGGTCCAATATATATTGTTATTTTCTTGCTTGCGAAGCGTTTTGTCGTTGTGCAAAAACATACTGACCTGTATTTCGGTCACTCGTATGGTTTTTTTTTGCTTGCACTGGTTTTGTAATAACAATGAAACTCGTGTCGTTGTTTTGCAATTTGACGCTTGAACATTCTGGCGGCGCGTGCCGTGTGCGATATTTATAGTTTATTGTTCCTTTGCATATTGTTGACCTAGTCTCTCCGGGAAATGGACACGACGGCCTGTTCGGGTTACATATTGTGTTTGTCCGAGGTCAGTTCCCTTTGTCGGCGTTGTTTGCGTATGCAAGTTATTCTCGTTAAATAAATATGCCGGTTTTAAACGATCGATTGAAACCGTGATATTTTTTCCATGTTTGCAAATGACATAAGTACGTGTGTTGCGTGTTATCACTTCATATGGTCCATTGAACGGTGATTGAAGTGGAGTCTTCTTTTTTTTGATGTCGTCATTCGTCTGGCTCGCTTAGATTTTTCCTTGTTACATGTGTGGTGTGTGCACTTTTGTTACAAGTTGTGAGGTGATTGACATAACATAGGTAGTATGAAAATAGCATTAAGTTATTATGCAGAAGCTGGGGTTGTGACTTGAATTATTTGATAGAGTGTCCAATTTAGTTTAGGCTTGTGGGTTCAACCAAGGTATTTTCGGGCCATTTGAAAACATTGAGTACGAGGGAATTTGTCATTCAGCTGCTCGTAAGATGAAATCTTCTGGCGTTTCCGACTTGCAATGTGTGCAGAAGTGTGGAAATGGTAACTTAGCTTGTGAGTGGATCCACAGGGCTAAGAGAGATATAAGCTGTCGAGGGCGTTCGCGCCTGCTCGGATGAGCTTAGAGGCTGCTCTGTTAGTACATATCATTTGTATGTGCGTTAACAGGGTGCAGTGGAGTAGTTTGAAAGTGCGTTATCGAAACTACGAAGGGTTGAAAAATGGTTGGTTGAGTTTTGAGAAGTCTAAAGTTGGAATATCAAAAGTCGCCTAGAACAGTTACTCATCGTCAGGAAACTATCTAATTATTTTAGAATAGGTCCTTCGAGTAAAATGCCTTAGGGATGAAATCGAGGGTTGCTGCTTCTAAATGTAACTAGAGATGCTAATTTCGTGGGTTGACGCTACGTTAATGTATGTGTGTGTGTAGGAAAACCTTGAGCTTGCCTGAACGGAGTGGAGTTAGCATGTAGTCTGGGTGCACTTGGCGGATGACGATGGCCAAAGCGGGTTGCTTGGTGTACTCCGTCGTGACGCCTGTGATGCACTGGTCAGCTTCTGGCTGCACCGGAACTGCCTCCTGATTTGCTGCGAGGTCCATGGTGCTCCGGTGATTCGGCTGCGCTGGCGGTTGGATGAATGTGACTGATGACTGCAAGGATGCGAATCCTTGGTGGGTTGGTGTGATTCATCCTGTTCGGCTACACGTCGCAGTCCGGCGACCAGTCGTTCCATCCTGGCGAGTATCATTTTGTTGTAGCTGCTGGCTCCTGATGACGACCAGGTTGTGATGTTGGAGTCGTCTGACGAGCTGGATCTGATGGGGCTAGAGTCAGGACTCTCTGGGGCTCCAAATCTGATGGGGCCGCTGTCGGAGGTGTCCTGTGATGATTCTGAGCCGTAATCTGAACTGTCTTCTGAAGTCTGTGAACAGTTGTTCTCAGGCCAAGGTGATGGAATCCTGTCGGTTACTGGTCTGGTCTGTGGTGTGGTCTGCTGGACTGGTGTTGTGGTGTTGTCTCCAGCAATGCTGTTATACCCAGCGAAATATTGTCCGGCGGGCATCGTGAAAAGCAAGTGATTTTAATTGAAACGAAATACGCGGGAAAACGGATGTTGAAAAACTTCGCGGGAAAAACGAGATCGACGATTCAGTTCAACTTTCTCAAAGCAAACGCAGTGTAAATTTATAAAAAAAAAAATTAAATATGCAAGTAAAGTCTGTAAAAATTGATCAGCTGAATTGATTGATTTACTTTTGAGGGGTCACCACTATTGCGAGGAGAGATGTGAAGGATGAGGATCCAGTAGTAAAACTGATCAGAAGAGACTCGAATGTGTTGTAGTCTATTGCAGTTCGTAAATTGAGATTTATTGCTCTCAATGATACTGGATGATGAGGTAGGTAGCTGGACTTCAATGGATCGAAGGTAGATGCGTGTTTGAGTAAATCTCAGTTTATTCTCCTCAACAATACTTGAACAATTCTTACAGACAATATATTTAGAATTACAGTTAAATTGATAAGGTTAAATTATAAAGGCGTGTTGCTATGAGAAAAGTTGAACCGCGAGCGACGAGCAGAGATTCAACTATGTGTTTCAAAGATTTGACGACGTATGTTATCAGATTCGCCCCGCTTTGAGCTTTTATAGAAATTATAACAAAGAAAGGTTATCTGAGGTCAGGGCGTTGACCGGTGACCACATGTCACTTGTTTACTGTGAGTTTACTAAGTACGAGCAAATCTGATAAGTTGGCACATTTCCTGATTACCTTATAAGGCCGCGGAAATGCTGCTAACGCATATTTGTTACAATGTTGCTCAATAATTATTGTGAATAATTATAATTTATCAAGAAAGCAAATGTGTTTACGATGAAATTTGATGTCTTGCAAATTGCTGCGAAAGTTGACTGACCTGCCAGTGTGTGCAGTCAGTCAGATTATGAATCATGCCAACACGCTTTTCTTATCAACTAGTTTACATAGTAACAAATATTATTAGATACTTAAATATATTATGATAATTTATATGTAATGGTGAGTTTCCATGCTAGTCCCGACAAATGTTATTCAGTATGTTTCCGTAAATATATATAATATTTATTTCTAAGAATTCTAAACTATCCATTATTAAGCCTTCCCTTTTCAGCCGATTTCCACCTTTTCTATACAACTATAAGCTTTTGAATTTTACCGCCTATGTACCTATTTATCATATTATGTTAATGGTTTATCTTCCTAGCACCCTTCTGCCATGGCATTAACAATATTTACTATATAAAAAAACACGTGTCAAACTTTTGACGTGTTATGAAAACTAAGCGACACATTTAATAATATAATATAATAAATATATTCAATATAATATAGAGCAGGGACGGCCAGTCCGTCGATCGCGAAGGTATTTTGATCGATCGCTTCTCTTACATATCATTATCAAGAAATACACTCATGCGAAGAATACAAGTGATGAGAACTTGGAAGAAATTCTACAGGAAAACATTAATAAAATAAATGTAAATTCTTATCTTTGCAATTTGACGAGTCGGTAGATTACACGGATATTGCACAAAATATAATAATAAAAAGTTAGGTATTGCAACCAGCAACGTTTCCATATATACATTATAATATAGTTAAGCCTAACAAGATAGAGAGTACAAATAACATAAATATAAATAAATTACATAAGAAGATTACCTGAGAAAAATGAGGAAGAATAATGAATAATTAAATGATATACAAAAGATAAAAAAGAAAAATAAAAAAGTAACATAAAAAATAAAAGAATATATCTATTTATACAAATTTTTTGAGATAGCATGTTTAAATGAAACAGGTGAATTATTAAAAGGATCAACGGTGGAGAAATACATATTATAATTTAAACAAGAGCGCCGAATAAAGGAGTTTTGTGCATAATTAGAACCGCTACGACTGATATGGTACAAAGTTTGGTTTCGCGTAAATCCCTTTCGAGTAGGTTTGGCGAGTCAACAAAACCATTGATAATTTTAAAAAGAAAATATTGATCAGATATAGAACGTCGACTTTCCAAAGATGGTACCATAAAAGTTGCAACGGTCGAAGTAGAATTAGATAAATCATAACAGTAGGCTTTGAAATTAATGTGCTTGCGAAATCGCTTTTGCACCGCTTCGAGCCGATTTATATAAGTAACGTACTGTGGGTTCCACACGACAGAGGCATACTCAACTAAGGATCTAACATAAGAGAAGGAAAGAACCTTCAGAACATCAGGTGATCTGAATGGCTTAGAGATCCGAAGGATAAATAAAGACATGTTTGCTTCAGAATAATTATTAACAGTTTTACCAATGGAGGAACGATCCAAAAGAGAAGATTTATTTAATACATTTAAGTCGTATATTAATCGTACTCGATTTCCTGTTCATAAACTAGTATCGGTAACGACTGATGGAGCTAATGCTATGGTTGGTAATCATGTTGGATTTATTACTTTATGTAAAAATGAGGAAACAGTAGGTACCCACGTTTATCAGTAATCATTGCATTATAGACCAGAAGGCATGGCTCCCACAAGGGGGGTCTGACAGGGCTCTAGCCTGAGGGGTGCCCAGCGTAGCGGGTCAACCAGTTAAGTTTGAGAAACATAAACCACAAATTTGCTCGAATAGTAAAAGAGTCGCATGCGGCGCTATTTTCCTCAAGGGATATTTACATTTTAAAATACATGGCTGTGCGATGCAATATGATGTGATATGATTATTGGTGTAATTAAATGATAATTCATATTGTATAGAATTTATTTTAAGTATATTTCCTGGCGAAGGGTTGCATGTTACTTGGCTACTACAATATTTCAAATATTCGATATACAGGTAAATTGTGTAACTATGTCGAAATTACAGATAATGTGTACCTACTTATTTTTTTTAGAAGTGAAAGACATAAAAATATTATATTATTGTCGTTAATTCGATTTTTCTGTATCGTTATTTTTTATATTATGTATTAAATATCTGTTTTCAAAATACATATTTGAATTATAAAAAATGGGTTTTTATTGTTATCGCATGATATAATTACAAGTGATCGCCATAAATATTTTTTTTAACTAGTCGATCCTAGAAGAAAAAAGTGTGGCCACCCCTGTTATAGGGTATGAGAATAGTCTAACGCAGTGGTCCCCAACATTTTTATCACCGCGGACCGGTCAACGTTTGATAATTTTACCGCGGCCCGCTGAGGGGGGGGGCGTTGTTTATATTTTAGATTGTTTTGATTTAATTGTATTTAAACAAGCCTTCAATATAAAATACAGTTACACCAAAAAATGAATATAAAGTGATTTAACATTTTAACTCACTAGAACACTAAATCAATGAGAACCCTGAGCTTGTTTCTTTGCAACGAGACGGTTCCATCTGGACGTAATAGAAGACAATGACACCCGAAGTGTGTTGCTTATATCCAGTTTATTCCGTTGTTTTGTTTTGGTTGCTGTCATTGCAGAAAACCCCGCTTCACACAGATAAGATGTAGGAAATGGCAATAGGGATTTAAGTGCTGTGGTGGCAATCTCAGGGTATTTCGCATGACTTTTATCCAGAACACAGGCAGAGACGTAGTTTTATTCGCAATCCGTGATTTGCAATCTCTCAGCTCCCGGTTAACCTTTCGTTCATGGAAAGTCGCACAAAAACGAGAGAAATACACCACAGTAAATAAAATGGTTTAATGTCCCTTGGGTGGCCCGGTACCATTTGATCCACGGACCGGTACCGGTCCGCGGACCGGGGGTTGGAGACCACTGGTCTAACGGATATGTGTTTTAAATAAATAATAGTAGGTAACTAACAATTCATAATTAATATACATAATTTGAAAACACAGAAACAAACCCATTTTTTAAACTTAATTTAACATCTTTTAACTTAAAATCGCCGAACAGGACCAGAACCAGTATCCATCGAATTCCGGCCAATTTGCTCAATTAATTGAATCTTTCGCATTCTGTCGCTTGAAACATTTAGTATCTAGCACAAAACACACTTTTAAATTTGTTTTGTCAGCCATTTTTGCAAAATACTTTTGGAAGAATGATTACATGGAGAAAATATAGGAAAACATTATAAAAACTCAATTCAAATACATACACAATTCTGTCTTAATTATATATTGGAAAAAATACACTAATCGATACGATTTTTTTTCATTATGAACAATGAAACTTGAGTATTCTTTGAAAAATATATCTTATATTAAACAATATAAGAGTCATAATAACGTATGTAGAAAAAAATCTATTATTTTGACAATTTTCTTCGAATTGTATTTATTGACGACTGATTAATTATAATATTCTCTAAGATTACGTCGAAAATAATTGCTTTTCAGCAAAATGATGCCTATTGGTTGTAATCCGTAAAGTAAATGCTTTAATTCGGTTCTGTTCACAGTGTATTCAAAGATTTTTTTGCATTACCTATATTATAATATACTAAAACTATCGTACGATACCAATTCTAATTAATTATAGGATGTCATATGAGTGCTTCACAAGCATAGTGAACCAAGTCCATTTTGGTTATTTTTGAGTAAGATAGGTTCAAACATAATATTTGAGTATTTCTTATTCTGTAATGGTATGATTTCCCTTACATAATAACTTAAGGCTATACCTCAGTTGAAGCATGGTCTAAAAAGATCGTGGCTAGGCGATGCATGGATTGCGGGTCGCAGGTGCAAATGACGCATGCCGACCGAAATATAATTTGTCATATTTAATGTTCTGTTTATTGTTATATTAGTAACAATAATAATATACTCATTGGTATCTTTAGCAAGGAGCGGCACAACCTGAACTTTTTATTACAGATGGCAGATGCGGACATTCGAGACCTTCCGGGGACCATGACAAATGAGGCCGGAAGAGATGCACTTTTTAATTTCTGTATTGATGTAATAAAAAGGATAAAAATAATAAATGGTGACATGTTACGATGATTCATGCCTTTCAGATCCAGTAACTGCAATCATATAAGATAGGATAAGTATATGCTCAGAATATCAGTCCTATGCGACATTTCTTTTACCACGGGAAAAAACTCGGCTACAAATCGCAGTCCTCAGTTCCCAATGAATACGACAAAATTTTCATCAGAATCACCACCGCCTTGCGCTACAAAGAATTTTCCAGGGTTTTTGCAAGGCGGTTTCATAGGCCCTGGCCGAATTCAAATTAGCAATACCCGATGCGGGTAGAAGAACAGTTTCAATAAGGCATATTCTCTCAGCCGGCATAATTTTCATTTGACTAGCATCAAGTAGAGTAGTTTGCGTCCCAAAGTCCTTAAGAAACCTCGACAGTAAATGCGAGGTATACATAAAGGCATATAGAAAAAAAATATTCATTGACATGTTTTCTTTTTAAAGCAAGTGGGTAACGTTTTTAGACATCTTTACACGATTTAAGAATTAATACCCCCGTCGCCATCACGAAACAAATTGACGTATTGACACATTGACGTTCGCTCTCAGATTACCAGCGAGTCCAAAATTTCGTCGCGCCTATAGTTGAAAATTATTTGCCGTTTCACTGAAGTGTCGCCTTAAAGGACTCACAATAACTCTTCAGAATTAATTGTAATCATATACTTACAGAATTAGAAATACTCAAATATTATGTTTGAACCTGGCTTAATAAAAAATAACCAGAATGGACTTGGTTCACTATGCTTGTGAAGCACTCATATGACATCCTATAATTATAATTGGTATCATACGATATTTTTAGTATATTATAATATAGGTAATGAAAATCTTTGAATACACCGTGAACAGAACCGAATTAAAGCATTTTCTTTACGGATTACAACCAATAGGCACCATCTAGCTGAAAAGTAATTATTTTCGACGTAATCTTAGAGAATATTATAATTAATCAGTCGTCAATAAATACAATTCGAAGAAAATTGTCAAATATAACAGATTTTTTCTACCTACGTTATTATGATTCTGTATTGTTTAATTTCATAGGATTATGTGTTGTAAAACGTTTGATGGACATGAATTATTTACAATGCATAATTTTGAAAAACACTTTCTGAGAAAGTATTTATTATAACCAATAGCAAAAATCTTTTTTTGAAAAAAGTAAGCCACCCTGACGGGGAATCGAACCCTGTATCTTCCGGGTTTACGCCCCATCCGTCGCATTTACCAATATGCTACGGCGTGACATACTAATTGCGACAAATTTTAACTATTGGTCAATTTTAATACCTACTCATCAGCGCTCTTCCAAATCAAGCTACTTTGGCAATCGATTTTTGTTTCTTAAATCAAAGTAGGTATCTATTACTTCGCTTACTAACCGACGTCGTGGATTTCTCCAATATTTTTAGCATATTGGTAAATGCGACAGATGGGGCGTAAACCCGGGAGATACAGGGTTCAATTCCCCGTCGGGGTGGCTTACTTTTTTCAAAAAAAGATTTATTCTATTGGTTATAATATACTCTCTCAGAAAGTGTTTTTCAAAATTATGTATTTTCAATAATTAAAATTATACATTCATATAATCTTGTGAATTATTCGTTGAATAAAAGAAATAGTTAATTGTGAATTATTTACTTTACGGTAACCAACGCGGCCGAGAAAGAAGTTCCTTAAAGAAAAACATAATATAAATAATATGTTCTGATCGACAATGATACAATAATGACTTAACAGATTTGCTGTAATGACAATAATTGAAAAATATCGTATATAGAACTTACAATAACTAATGTTTTAGCTAAATTTCTTATCAAAAAATATGCAGAGTAAATGTTTAGTGTTACTGGAGGGAAAATACTACAGAATAGTACCTAGCGAAGGCCTGAAAAAAATAATCTAAGCATTGAATGTAGAAAGTAAAATAACGTAATCCACATAAATCAAATTTTACAGGACGCACAAAAACATTTTTTGTTACGGTTTTTGGTCAAAGTTTAAATACAAAATATACATAACCATGAAGTGCATGATAATTAATAAGTTGGTTTTTATATTCCTAATCTGATATTAATTATTGAGTTAATTAAAGGAAAACCAACAAAAAATTATTGTTAAGTCATTTTCCTACCTTTCTTTTTCTTGTACTTTTTGGTATTTTTGGTCTACGGATGTATCTCAGCGAAGCTATCATATACACAAGGCGGTTATCGACGGTAGTTTATCATATTTATGTATTGAGGTGGTTAATTGTTACAATAAGTTAACCGTCTCTAACCTGTCAAAAAGTGCTATGAGTTGTCAGTACCAATCTTAACTATGCTAACGTTTAGAGCGAGATAGACAATTTTGACAGTTTATACGGCTTTATTACCTTATTGGAAGTATAATACGTCAATAATGACCCCCACATCCTGAAACGGGTCCCCAGGCTAGGATGTTTGGCAGGCCCCTCTACCTATCGCTAAGGCTAAAGGCGGTGTGACGCGCTGCAGTAGCGTTTTCCAAATGGTGTACGCGGTAAAATCATGGTGTATTTTTATCGATTTTTGTATTTCTAATATGTACATCTATTTGAATTATAGAGTTGTCGACTATCAACACACAGTTAACAATTGCATTGTACAACCAAATATTTTTATTCGATTATCTGCCGAAGTAAAATAGCGCCGCAGGCGACTTTTTTACTATTAGACAAAATTTGTGATTTGTGTTTATCTCATTTATCTAGCCGACTCATCACGCCAGGCCCCCAGGTTAGAGCCCTGCCACCCCTCTCCTTGTGGAGGCCATGACCTCAATACATAAATATGAAAGAGTGATAATATTATCACTTTAGTCGTTGTGTATAAAATAGACCCACAGGAGCCTACAATATCTTAATCCAACCCTGGTCATAAATTAATTATAATACGGATGTTAACGTGTTTATCGATAAACTATAAAAAAATGAACAAATGATAAGCAATTAAATAAAAAAATTAATAAAATTCAAATAAAATGAAAATTTTAAAGAAAATTTACTGTTTTCGATAATTATTTTTGAATCCCCGTCCAACGGTGTCAAAATAAATAAATAATTACTGCAAGACTAACAAAGAAAAACCTTGGAAATTTTCTTTTGTTGAAAGAAATATATTTCCCGTCAGCTCAAAGAGTAAACGTTTTAATGTAATATCTAGGTACTTATTATTTAATATACATGGATTTTAATTGAGAAAAAATATTTAAACTTTTTTTTTAAACGAACAAAAAAGGTTAATTGGTTCAATTTTTATAACATTTAAAATTGTCGGTTTAACGATTTTTTTTTTACAAAAGTAAATCTTAGATTTATTTTAATTATGATCATATGAGCAGTGGCGGCCGGTGATCATAAAATTAGGGAGTGCATTTTCCTTTTTGTGGTATTGAAAAAAATCGGCAATAGCCTTCAGAGTGGAGGTAGGCTTATGCTTAAATATATAATACATCTTGGGGGGGGGGGGGGTTGAGAAACAAAACGACGCTCACATTCACCGACAGCATTTATTTATTGTCAAAGTTATAAAGTCCAAGCTTCTGGATATGATAGGTATGATGCAAAAGGCATACAAACTCTTTTCGATTTTTATTGTAATACATTTCATATGTGCCAACGTAGTTTCCACGTTTGACACTCCTAACTTCCATAAATTATAACTGATGCAAGTATTTTAGACAATATGTCATTTGTACAAAGTTGTAAACTCCGATAGGTAGTACGCGGGTTATGGTCGGTTGAAGTTCACATACTGACGCAATTCGGGCATATCTTACTCCCCGGTTATCGGTTATTTGCATCCCACATTCTCCGCATATACCTACGCGCTGTATCATTTTGATAAATACTATGGATCGGTGATTTTTCAACGGGATATAGTTACTATCTGTTAAAAAATTGCTAATACTTTGTACACCTCAACTCCAGAATTGCACTCCAAATGGGACTGATTTGAAAGACGTATTCAAAATGAAAAATACTTCGGTAACACGAATATTGTATTTGATAGAATAATTTATATTTCTTTTCTTCAATAATTGACATTGGAAAATTGCTTTGTTCATCTTCTTAAAAAATATTTTATCCTCTTTTACGTTCAAAATAACGCTCATACTCCACATACACTATTGAAATACCTAATATTGTAGAAATTGTTACAATGTAACGCTTTTGTTAAATAACTACTTCTCTTAGAGTAGTATAAGTAGGTACGTAAAAAATTGTAGTATGTATATTATATTATGTAAAGGTTATTAATAGTTTATCAATTACTTACTTACAAGTTTACTTTGCTCTAGGCATAATAAAATTATTTAATTTTGAAAGGTAAAATAATTATAAAATTGGTATTTGTATGTTGAGATTGCTACACCTAACTTAATGAACACAATATCACTCTAATCGATATTTTGATCGATTCAATATTATATGGCAAACAACGTAGCATTTACCTCATAACGTACGAAATAATAATATAATAATTTGAAATATTACGCGGGAATCTTGTACCGACTTCAAAAGCGTTTGTGAGTTGTTATTATTCGCGCCAGTCAAACACAGCATTGTCGTGAAATGTCGTCTGCGCTCGTAAGCTCAGATTGGGAGGCACAGTGTCCCAAGTGAGGTAAATATTGCACGTTCGGAAATAAAAAAAGATCACAGCTGAGCCCATATTATCGGCAGCGTGAAAAAAAAATCATCGCCAGGCGGTTCGATTTCTCTCCTGCACAATTAATACTACGAAGGACGTACCTACGCATACATGCAGGCCGCCAGAAATTACGCGCATTTTATGCGTGCAGACGGGCGACAAATTAAAGATATTTTACAATAATTAATTCATACAATATGTAGGTATTTGAATACGTACTTATTATTACATAGTTACGTAATAATTTGGGAGATCAGTGCACTTTTGCTCCTATACAAGAGCCGTCCCTGCATATGAGTATGCGTTTAAAATAGTATTATGGGAATTCTAAATCAATGTCATTTTTCTCATCTTGTTTACGACATTAATAATAATGGATATGATTGAATTAAAGATGGAAAAGGGCCAGGAAATCCCGAAAAACCCTTTATTATATTCAAACTGGAACCAGAATAGGAACATGTAAGTACTTTAAGAAATTCGGATTTCCGGAAGTTCAGAATCAGTATGTTTCCAGTCCGAGATTTGGTAAGACAAAAATGAGGTAAGTACAAGTTTTCTACAAAAACTACAATATAAAAAGAACTTTTTATATACAAAGTTTTTAAATTTTCTGTTGAATTATTATGCTCAATATGCTCAAACTTGTACTTGATATGAAGTAAATAAAAAACAAACAAACAAACAAAAATATAGAATACTGAAATGTCATTTTGACATTTCATTTTGATTTCCATAGTATCGCACGTATATATTAATAATTTAGTTGCCAGCATCACCGCCTTAGCAACCAATAATAGTCTTTTACTTTTTACGGATTTTTCTAAAATAACTTTCCATATAAAACAAAATTAACTGAAAATGAATTCAATTCTGCTTAAAGATTGTTAAAGTATTAAAAAAATGCATTGGCATCGTGTTCTGATAATATCGTCACTGTTCTGGCAGAAGACACTAATTCGAAAAAATGACATATTGAGTTAGTTATACCAAAATGTTCCTTATTTCAAACTTTACTGTCTGGAAACCTTCTTAATAAATAAACAGTCTTTATTATAAAGTCATCCTTTTTACGATTACTTAATAAACTCACATGATACACCATTTCAAACATTTTAACAACTTCAAAGTCAAATTACTCAAAACTAGTATTCCCCAGTTAGTGTGTTCTGCCAGAACAGAGACGATAATCGAGTGCTTAAAGTCAGACAACGTTATCTACAAAAAAGTGTTTTTTTTTTTTGAGATAACGTTATTTTACATTCACGGCTACATGATAGTCAAACAACGTTATGTCAATCTTTTATAATTTCTTATTAAATCGTCAGTAAAGTTTAACGCTAATTACATAAGTTACTCTTGTTTTTATATTTTTTTAAAACTATCCCTATAAATTTTAACATCATCATAAGCAAGATAAATGCACAATACACAATAAATTATAAAATATTAACATTAGGTTTTAAATAAACATTTCCCTTGTTAAGTTACAAGAATCTAAAATAACGATTTTTGGCTCTCCTGTAAAGTTGCACTTTTGTAGATAGTGTTGTTTGACACTAAGCCCTCGATATATTCTAAAGGTTTCAAATGTCTAGCTAGTCGAGAAGTTGGTTAAAAATCGATCGCAAGATTTGTACTGGACAAACAACCACCGGACAAACAAGAATACGAGCTAATAAAAACGTTGTGAAAATATCACATATTATTCACAAATTCACTTTTTGAGTATATTGATAATATAATCACAATAAAGATAATAAAATCGTTACTACATTAAAATTAAGGGACTAAAAAAAATGCCTGTTATTTTGGACTTAAGAAACACTGACTCGTATGTACATACATTTAACATTTCGACGTAATGTTTTAGAAAAGTTTTTTACTAATATTGTGTTTAATACCTAAAAAATATGGTGTCCATATGCTTCACCTAGGCCACAAATAGCAAATGTCGCTTTGGTTTACTGAAGGTACTGCGTTCCTTAACACAATGCTTACGGGCCCTTTTAATTAATTTTGTAATAAACGTGTTAATTTTCATTTGAAAAATAATTAGCAAAAACACAATTTTGTTATGGGTTTAACTTTAAATGCATATTATACAAAACACCAATTATATCAATAAGTGTCGTGTATGACTCATAGACCTAATGCATGACCGTAAACATGGAAAGAGTGTTTGGCTCATTTGAGTGGTGCGTGCTGCGCGATATCTTCAGACCTATTAATGACATGCAGTTTGGCTGGAATGGAGAGAAATATCGGTGTTATTTGGGAATACCCTGATAACTGCTTTTTTGTTAAGAGTAAAAATTGGGTCACTATTAGTAGATATTATCTTCTATAATTAATTAATATTTTTAGTTAATTAAGTAGAAAAGATGGTTCTGTGTATTGTATTAAAATGTGGTAGCCGTGCTGATAAGGAAGAAGAAGGTATTACGTTTCATAGGTAAGTTGATAAATTTTCGTGATAATTTATTTGTATATTATTATATATTTTAATATCAAGTGACCCTGTTTCTTTAAAATAACTTAAATTATGAATATTTTTACCTAATGGTTGCATTTTGGCCGCTTAAAAATACTATATAACGTAAAAAATATATTTCAATTCTGAGCGTCTAGTGCGAGCACTTTGGGCGAGCACTAGCGAAATGGTCTATGGTCTCAAACATTTTTATACGAATGTCTTCGCTCGCCCACAAACCAAACGCACGGCACGCAGCTTCATTTAGCAATGCAATTGGTGACGTCTAGATGTATCTATAGTCTAAGGTTCTAACAGCTTTCTTTAGATTCTTTCAAATCGCTGAAATTATAATGGGTTAAACAAACTTTTAGATAACTTCCATACAGTAATTAATACGTATAAGACACTAAGTGACCTTGGTTCTACGAATTGATGCCATCTAACGGAAAATCATCCAAACTGACTGTGAAGAAAATACGGAACTGTGGAAGCTTTTTATCAGGGAATTGATTGATTCTGAGTATTGATGATATAACATATCTACAAAATATATTATATTTATTTACATCATGTTTTTAATAGACTGTACGCGATCTACGTCATATCATTTCATACGAAAACATATTATTATCACCTACCATAAATTTATTTTTCCCGATGTATTTCGATATATTCTGAATGTTTCCAAGTGTAAATAACAATCTCATAGGTAATCAAAGGATACTATCTGACAATTTTATGATATTTCTAAGAATATGTATCTTCCGTCAGTTTTCTAAAAGTCTATTTTTCCTTTCCTTTCCAAAGCTCCTTTCACTCCTAAAGGAAAGAGATGGGGTAAAAAAATCGAATTACTTTTTTTCACACCTTTCCAGACTACTGACGTAAAAAATAGTAGGTACAATGGGTGATAAACACTTCGAGAGAAAAATACGTATATCGCTGATAGTCTAAATTACAAACTGTCTATAACAGGGGTTTTCAACGTTTTCGCGTCTAAATTCAACTTTTACAATATAGTGGTGACTTTGATTTTTTTATATATGTGTAAAATAATTACAAGAGAAAAAGAACTTTTTATATGCCACGTTTTTAAATTATCCGTTGAATCATGTAAACTTGACAATTATATGTATTAATAATTTAGGACAAATAAGGCAATTGTCAACAAATCATTTTTTGCTATTTTGCAACAAACAAACAAATTAATATAGAATACTGAAATGTCATTTTGATTTCAGTAGTAACGCACATATATGATAATTTAGTTGCTAGGACCACCCCCTTATCAACCAATAATAGCGGATTGGAAACGGATTTCTTCCGAAAAAATAAAAAAATTAATTCAATTCTACTTAAAGATGGCTAAAAGTATAAAAAGAATGCATTCGCATCGTGTTCTCATATATTCTAAAAGTTTCAAATGTCCAGCTAGTCGGGAAGTTAGTTAAAAATCGATTGCAAGATTTTTACTGGATAAACAACCACCGGACAAACAAGAATACGAGCTAAGAAAAACGTGGTAATAAGGTTAATCAAAGTTGTTACAAATGGAAAAAGATGTACGTAGAATATCGTCTATAAATATTGAATATAGAATATTATATACTTTTTATTTTCGTATTTCATGCGAAAACATAAGTATAAGGTCATTTTTATGGTTTATTTCTCTTTTCAACAAAAAACAAAAGAGAAATCACCCATCCTTAATGAACTTATTATTAAATAGAACATTCTTGTTTGTCATTTAATATGAATCTTTTCTGCAGCATTATTAGGTATTATTTATTAAAAAAAAATACAATCTGGCCATTTAATAAAATCGCAAAAGGACATTGGCCAATTAAATGGAGACATCCTTTTGTCAATAATAAAGAAAAAATACTTTCCCTCACAAGAGATATAATATTAAATAATATCTCCAATGCCAAATCTAGTACAGGGTGGTGCTTGCTGTCACATTATTGGATAATACCCTAATTTCTTTTATAAACTTTGATTATAGTGCAGCTGTTAATAATAATTGTTTACCAGAGTTTCAATAATTATTCATTATGGCACATACCACTAGAATGGTGATTTATTTGTGACAATTTTCATTCAAATTGATTCATCGTTAATGCTAAACTGACGAGAAAATAATTACAAGATAAAAAGAACTTTTATATACAACGTTTTTAAATTTTCTGTTAAATCATATAAACTTGACTTGATTGATAGAAATACTGAATAATGAAATGTCATTTTATATTGATTTCCGTAGTAACGCACGTATATATTATTTAATAATTCAGTTGCTAGGACCCCCTAGCAACCAATAATGGTATCGAAATAACTTTTCATACAAAACAGGAATGTAAGTAAGTAACAACAATACGGCAGTTGTCAGCGAATCATTTTTTTGCTATTTTGCAACAAACAAACAAACATAATATTATAATATAGAATACTGAAATGTCATTTTGACACTCATATTGATTTCCATAGTAACGTACGTATATACTGTTCCGTATATAATGTACGTATATAATGTTCCTATTCTAGTAATAATTAGGTACAAGATAAAAAGAACTTGTTATATACAACGTTTTTAAATTTTGCGTTGAATTATTATGCTTAATATGCTCAAACTTGTACTTGATATGAAGTAAATAAAAAACAAACAAACAAATATAGAATACTGAAATGTTATTTTGATTTCCATAGTAACGCACGTATATATAAATAATTTTGTTGCTAGGACCACCCTCTTAGCAACCAATAATAGTGTATTGGATTACGGATTTCTTCCGAAATAACTCTTTATACAAAATAAAATTAACTAAAAATGAATTTGATTCTACTTGAAGATGGCTAAAAGTATTAAAGGAAAGCATTGGCATCGTGTTCTGATATATTCTAAAAGTTTCAAATGTCCAGTTAGTCGGGAAGTTAGTTAAAAATCGATTTCAAGATTTGTAACGGACAAACAACCACCGAACAAATAAGAATACGACCTAAGAAAAACGTTGTAAAATCAACATAAGTGACGGAGCCCAATTTCATCTTAGTGGACATGTCAATTAGTAAAATAACTGATATTGACGAACTGAAACAACAAAGTCACTGTGCGGTGTGATATTTACATAAAACAAAACATTAATATATCCAGATTTCTTTAAAAACTAAAATAGTTACAAAAACTGCCAATGATAAATACTGCAGACAAAAGATTTAAAAAAAAAATATGTTCCAAATGAAAAAACCTTGAAAACGATAATAATATGTGGTTTGAACTGGACTGTATACACAAAAGTTTTGAAAAATATTGTTCTTTGCCAGTTTAATTTAACACTTTGATGACATCTAGTCACTAAATAAGATTACCAGATTTAGCAGCTTCAATTTTCAGTGAGAGTATTTGAACCGGAAATTTTAAGTGAACAAGCTACATTGGAATTTCTTCACGACAATATTTTCCAAGAAATCGGGATTTACGGGACCGACATGTTGAAAGCAGTGATTTAAAATGCTAAAAAAAAGGTACAATTTTCCACAACGGTTAAAGGTGACCGCTTTCTCAATATAATTTTTTGAAATTGATTAAGAAATACACGTACTAAACAAATATATGTTATTAATTATTATTTTCAAAATTATAAGCTCACCAATGGGTATACTTATCGACCGCTAAAGTGATAAAGTGATAAATAGTATCAAGCTTAGGGTAGGTTTGTATCAAAGTATTAGCACTTATTGTAACAATTACAATAAAAACCAACTTATTTTAATTGTTACAATAAGTGCTAATATTTTGATACAAACCTACCCTAAGTTTGATAATATTTATCACTTTAGCGGTCGATAAGTATAGAATAGACCTACAGCTCACATTCAAATTCATTTTTTTTACATAGTAAACATTACAATTTATTAATTTAAGACGTTCATAACATGACATTTATAATCAAAAAAAAATATCATTAAAACAGTATTATATAAAAGTTATTAAACAGTAGAAAAGTGTAAATACAAAACAATATAAATTAGATACAAGGAAATACACCGAATGAGCTAAGCAGACCCTATTTTAAGAATCTATAAAACAATGCCCACCTATACTCATCCTCACGTAGGTGGAATATGTCAATATCCGAAGTGAATTGGTTGAACAGAGTTATTGTCCTCCCAATTGGCATTACCAATGGCAGGTTAGTTCTTCACCTTGGGAGAACAAACAACTGATGCTGCCGATTTCTAAGATAATTATCAGGGGCACACAGGTCAATAGTACCAAGAATGGCAGAGGTCTATATACAAGGCTGATATCAGCCGCTATCGACGGCTATGGAGGGTATCATATCTATTTATTGGTGTATTATAATCGTTACAAGTTAGCCGTCGAAACAGTCAAAAATGTCTATCTCGCTCTAAAATTTAACGAAGCCAAGAGAAGTGCTCTTAAAACGGGAATGGGACAACTGGACGCCGGGACAATTGGATGCCGCACTGTCGTAGACACGTATACAGAACGTAGACGAGGAATTTTAATCAGTTTCTATCTATTACTTAGTAGTTTTAATTCATTTTACTCCTAACATAATGTTTTTTTTATTGCGGATTGAGAATTACCATGCCTAAGGCTTTATATGCAATCAAAAACTCTTTTTTCGTTGGAACTTAAACATATTATACACAATTAATCATTATCATTATTTACCTGTGCATATTTTAAATTCTCACCAACTATTAAATCATAATATAATAATTTAAATATAAATAATATTATTAAATATTTCTTTTAAAGTTCCTTTAAGTACTTAACGTCTATTTAATTTCGAACTGCGTGGCGTCCAGTTGTCCCGGCGCCAAATCATCCTAGACCGGTCAAAACATAGAACTTATTGTAATTATTATAATACCTCAATACACATGATAATGACAATAAAATAAATTTCCCGACTCGCTTTCTTCTGGGTATGCTATCAATGCAATCCCTGTCCAGCCGAGGAGTGATTGCTCTTTTAAAGCATTTCCCTTTACTTCTTCGTGGGTTCATTTACAATCCATATATACTGGCAAATATTCATTTTCATGTTCCCACCAATATCATCCGTAACTCTACAGACTTCATGATACCTCGTCGCAAGACAGATGTTATGTTTCATGATGCTGTGTATCGTGCGATTAACTTATTTGATGGCACCATAAAGGTTGATTTATTTTTATTAACTGTATAATGTTTGTGGACGTTTTAAATAGGTTAAATTTATAATTGTATATATCATGTTTCTTTAATATTTACATAAACACATGCTGTCTTTTCTGCTTTCTAGTTATATTAGTTGTAAATGTGAACCCTGCCATTCTTGGTGGTATTGGCTTGTGTCTCTGATAATTACCTTAGGAATCGAGGGCATCTATTGTTTGTTCTCCCAAGGTGCAGAACTGACCTGCCATTAGTAATTCTAATTGGGAGGGCAATAACCATGTTTAATGAAATCGCTTCGGATATTGATATATTCCACTTACGTGAGAGTGAATTTAGGTGGACGTTGTTTTATAAGTTTTTAAGATAGGGCCTATCAAAGTTCACTCTGTGTGCTTCCATCTACTTTTTTTTTTCTTATTTTATTACTTATTGTATTATTAACTCACATTTTCTCTGTATTTTTAACACTTATTTTATGTCATGTCTTGAACGCTTTAAATTTACAATTTGTTATGTTCATTTCTAAAATAAATTAATTTGAATTTGAATTTATTTGTAATTAAGACATTTTTATAATTTTGTATTTATTATGTATTATGGCGCATATGCCAATCGCTGTAATGCCGTAATACTCTTTTTCTAAATAAATTAAATAAATAAATATGATAAACTATCCTCGTTAGCGGCCGATAACTGCCTTCTGTATAGAGTAGATGCGCAGATCCGACAATAATATTTATGCCAACATATTATTACACACTATGACTAAGTACTCTATTCATAGTATGTTAATAAAATTAACTAATCCGAAATATTAACAAAAATAAAGCGTGTGCTTAAATGTTAATCCCTCGGTTTATCTTACATTTTAATTTGTTTATACTGTTGACTCCCAACCAGCTGACAAAGCAAAATGAAATTAAGAATCTACTTCAGATGTATATAACATCACAGCGGCAGCTAAACTGTGTGTCGCGAACCTAGCGGCGCCGCAATTCCACACTATCTTAATACGAGTACCCATATCGCGCAGATACACGATCACAGCTCTACTATACAAATTCCATTATTCACCACTTTGTGACCTTCAATACTTCCTCTCATAATATAAAATAGTTTTTCAATTGCATATACATCACCTTAGCAACTTGTTTAAAAAGTACTGAATAAGATAATATGGAGAAATTTTCAATTTTTACAATTTTTTTACAATTACAACATTTTTATTTTCACTCATGTTGATTTTACAGCGTTTTTATTAGCTCGTATTCTTATTTGTCCGGTGGTTGTTTATCCAGTAAAAATCTTGCAATCGATTTTTAACTAACTTCCCGACTAGCTAGACATTTGAAACTTTTAGAATATATCAAAACACGATGCCAATGCATTCTTTTAATACTTTCAGCCATCTTTAAGTAGAATTTAATTCTGTTTTGTATGAAAAGTTATTTCGGAAGAAATCCGTAATCCAATCCACTATTATTGGTTGCTAAGGAGGTGGTCCTAGTAACAAAATTATTAATATATACGTGCGTTACTATGAAAATCAAAATTACATTTCAGTATTCTATATTTGTTTGTTTGTTGCAAAATAGCAAAAAAATGATTTGTTGACAATTGCCTTATTATTATTAATACATAGAATTGTCAAATTTATATTATGATTCAACAGAAATTTAAAAAACGTGGTATATAAAAAGTTTTTTTTATCTTGTAATTATGTTAGGTACTTTTCCCGAGAAATAATGAATGAGTCGAGCCGAGTTGCCGTTTTAGCCGGCTCGCACATCGCAACTCGCCTTGTGTGCCTGACGGCCATAAATCAAAGACTTCTGAGACTGCCGGCGAATGTTGTATGCTACAACCTCGCACATTTGCCAGCGGCAAACGTCAAACGTGAAAAAGGAGAAGTCTCTCGTCTGCCATTTTTATTGTGTTGATTGTATGAACAAACGTCAAACGCTCACCGCGATGAGCGAGCAATGACAGTGTAGACAGAGACAGAAACAGAAATGGCCGATGGCCGCAGGCTGTGCGCTTGCGCGGAGGCGACATTCCCGAGATCGAAATGCACGCTTTGGCCAATGCAACTAGACGAATGTCGCTGGGTCGCAGAGTTGCAGTTGCATCGGCCAATCTGCGAAGGTCCATTTGATAACGTTTGTTTCTTGGTTTACGATGACGTCACATCGACGAATTCGTCGTAAGACGCATGCGGCGAGTTCTGATGTGCGAGCCCTCAATGATGTTATCAACTTGTGTGTGTACAGTGCTTTTGGTAAAATATTTTTTATTTATTAGTTCTTAATTTTATTGTATAAAAATAAACTTTATCTAAACCCCTGTACTTCATATGAATCCAAAAATAAATGATCGTACATAACGTTCCGTTAAAATCCCAAATTTACTCCATAAGGCGAACTTGATCCAAGGGAGGCCCCCTCGATTTATATAAAGAAATTTAATGAAAAAACACGCTTATCCGGTTAGACATTTTGATACACAAAATGATTGAGTATCAGTATTATCACACCAGTCTATATAGTCAATCTGGCTACGTATTATAATATTTTTTAAACGCGTATTTCTCCCAATACCTATTGCATAAAACATAAGAACTTTGTTCATTTTATGGTAAAATAATGCGAAGAAACTGAAAGTGAGTGATACACTATCTCTATATATATAAAAATCTCGTGTCACGATGTTTGTGGTCGAACTCCTCCGAAATGGCTCGACCGATTTTTATGATTTTTTTTATGTATATTTTTTAGGTATGAGAATAGGTCAACAAGTATATTTCATACCGCTAGGTGATTAGGGTATTTCTATCCAGAAAAATTTTCTTTTATTTTTTTGACAATTTTTTTTTTGTATATTTTTTATTATTTGGCATAAAAAAATACTTATAACCCCAAATTTTCACTTTCCTACCTACACCCTCCCATTTTTTAATCGCGATTTTATTATTTTTGTATGAACAAATTTAGCCGTCGTTCGTATTTCAAAAAGAACAAAAATATTTATGTTGTTGAATGACAGATGGCGCTACGTCCGAGAAGAATTCAAGAGAAGCGTCGCGTCATTTTGACATTTCATTCGGCATTATCACAACGCAGTGCGTGCAAAATTTTGTACGATTTATTTTAATTTATCTATTTTTATGTGCGTGTATTACAGTGCACAATTCCAGCAAGACCCAAGGGAGGCCATTTGGGCCGTCGAACGAATAAAGCAACAAACATGCAAAATAGTAGAGCAGAAAGAACAGCCGAACAAATCCAACAAGATAACAAAAACGTGCGTGTAAGCATGTCGCAATTGCGTGCATCTCTATCATAAGAGGCACGAGCTGAACGAAATCAACAACGACAATTGGAACGGAGCCAAGCACGCCGGTTTGTAGTTAACACACGCAGAGCAAATGACCGACAACGCCAACAAGTACATCGAACATTTACATCCGCTTCGTTTCTTCGACTCGCATTCGAGTACGAGCCAGATATTGAATATTCCGCTCATCCGAAAGTGCTGATTGGTGCTATGGACAAAGAATGCGCTCAAATTCAAACATGAGTCAGCCGGGATGTGTTGCGCATCAGGAAAAGTGCAACTAACAGAAATTGAGATACCACCAGAACCATTGAACGGCTTGCTCATCGGCACGGTTCCAGATTCAAACCTGTTCCTGAAGTCCATTCGCACATTCAATTCATGCTTCCAAATGACTTCGTCCGGAGCAACAGAAATAGTTCACAATACTGCGGCAAATGGTCAACAATTCCATTCTACGTTCAAAATCAAAGGCCAAGTATACCACAAAGTAGGCTCATTGCTGCCAATGCCAAACGAACCACATACATTTTTACAAATCTACTTCATGGGGAGGACATCAATCATGTGGATGCACGTTGCGGCTACAATAGCCTCAATTCGCCTAATGCCAGGCGCATTGTCAGCGAACTGGACGCCCTGTTGAATGAGCACAATGAATTATTGAAATTCTTCAAGGCACACATGCACGAATTGCAAAGTGACAATCACGCTATTGTCATCAATCCTGATAAAACACCAGCTGGAGAGCACGTGCGTCGATTCAATGCGCCTGTTGTTGACGACATTGCTGGAATCATGGTTGGCGACCGCACATCGACGCGAGAAATCGTGATTCGAAGAAGAAACAATAATCTGGAGTTCGTCGCTGACACACAATGAATGGTTGATGTTTTTTGTTTTTATCGGCGGTCATCATCTACAGCGCTCGATTCCTCTTTCTGTCATAGATCCCATCCCCACACACTTACGGTACATTCGTTATTTTTTATTTAACAACCAAAATATTCACTAGAAATAATTTATATGGCAGAACAACGTTTGCCTGGTCAGCTAGTAATCTACTATTATTTTGATATCGAACGATGCTATGCCGACAACTTATTTCCATAAACGATCAAATTGCGTATGCCATAATTTAGCACGATCATTTTTTTGGCGACCATTTTATATGATATAGATATTATGCGTTGCTAATATTAAAGCAATAATTATTCTTGTCTATGGTATTCGAATCGAGGCGGTCAACAACTGCGTCTATATTGGACAACAAATGTATATTGTATGGCAGCAGTCAACATTGTTCACATGACCAAACTGGTATTGAACGCATTTAGGCGTCTAGAGCTTTTCAAACTTTTTTATACCACGGCCCCCTAAATCAGAAAAAAAATCCAAGGCTCCCCTCCCCAAAATTTTTAGGCTTTAGTGACCAACAGTACTTTATTTACAATTCATTATTATTATATATAATATATTTGAATAAAAATAATAGAACGATTCATTTAAGTACTTGCTTGTAAAGCAAATTTTTTTTTAAATCTAACAAAAATTACCTTCAAATTTATTACAGCTACAGCCTACAAAATCAATTTAATGATAAGGATTTGATTGCATAATTTCACATAATAAATCAATATCCGGTACAATGTTTGAAATGCTAATTCGCAGGGTTTGCTCCAAAGTTTCCGTTGAAAGACACGACATATGTTTACGTTTGTTACTAAAAAGCTAAAACATCTAAATAATTTATAAATATTAGTGCCAACTTAGATCCATGGACTCGACCGCGAGATTTTGATTGATTTGTATCAGCTATCGTCCAGTGATCACGTTTTTATGATTTTTTTTCAAATACTGATATATTTTGCAGCTCCCTGGTAGGTGCTCAAGGGCCCTCTAGTCGGTCGCGCCTCCCAGTTTGAGAAGTACTAGTCTAGATAATATAAAGTTACATTACACTTTGCCTAAAGCGTGAAATATTCAAACAATGTTGGCTACCAGTAGCAACGTATACATGCACTTCTTTTGGGCTACAATACTACGTCACGGTTTCCTCCGGCATTTTGTTTATGTCCAAGTCTGTCCAAAATCGCCTCCTTCCAGTTTTTGATGCTTTATAATAACATCTATCGAAATAAAATATAACTAACTAACTAAAACGATAATTAACTACTCGTTAATGTAATTTATCCAATTTATCATATAATATTAATTATATTTAGTAGTCGACATCAAACCTTTCAATCAAGCAGTTCACAAATAATCTCTCAATTGAATAATCATATCTCGCATACCGAGTTTATCCGAGAGTGGCGTAAAATTATCAAATACTAAATTCACATACTTAATTTATTATTAGTAAGTAAGTAATTAATTAATTAATTACTAATTAATTAATTAAGTAATTAATTAGTAAGTATATACATCTTCAATATGTATATACAATGTACAAGTGTTACAAAATTAAATTTAGTAGTTGAACATCATTCCAAATTAAAATACCAAACAAATGGTAATCCCGACGGAAAGTGTTAAAAAACAACTAATAATATTTCTGCGAACGTTGCCACGCGCTCATACCGCGATATTAAAAGTATTGAAGTAGGTAGATATCGGTGGAAAATATTCATACTATTGAAAAATCAATAAACTTTTGATAGTGGTTTTTAACTCAATTTTGCTGATTTTGGTATTAGATTCTATAGGAATTAACATTGGCGCACCCAAGAGGGGGCCAAGAGGCCCTGGCACCCCCCAAAAATGAAAATTATCAGAATGATTTTAAACATTGAAATTGAAAGCCAATAAACTATACCTTTGGGCTTAGACAAATAAAAACACGGCAAAAAAATGATTTGTAATTCTCCAGCACCCTTTTTAGAAAAATTTCTTAGATTTTAATTTCTAACACAAAAATTTCGAAACACTAATGTCAGGTTTTTTTAGAAAACCAATCCCTAATGGAACTGTCAAAAAATTCTCGGTGTCCACCCGAATTCCGGAGTGGTGTAGGTCATGGCTGGGGAGGGCTGACAGGGCTCTAGTCTGGGGGCCCGGCGTGTCGGGTTGACCAGATAAGTGAGATAAACACACATCATAAATTAGCTTTAATAGTAAAAAAAAATTATACGCGCTATTATACTTCATAGCCAAGAACATTTTCAATTACTTATATAATCGTGCAATATATGTTTTGATTATTATGTGTTAATACTCGACAGCTCCATTATTAAAGTAGATGTATTAAAAATCGCCAATAATTCACTGTATAAGTACCCTTAATTTGAACTAAAACACAATTTGAAAAATGTTAATGTAGTGTTTCACACTGCCTTTAATCTTAGCGGTAGGTAGGGGGCCCCCAAATATCCTAGCTTGAAGGCCCGCTTCAGGATGTAGGGACCATGGTGTAGGTACACCGAGTGCAATAGACAAAAGACCGATAAACGAGAAATTAGGCTGTGAAGAAGAAAAAGAGCCTATATGACTAATTTACATTCTCCTCCTTGGGCCCCCCCAATATTAAATCATGGGTGCGCCACTGGGAATTAAGTATGGCTTGGAACTATAGTCTGTATGAGCAACGTTGAAATGCGGTCGCCAAAAGCTACATCGTTGTCGGCGCGAAAATTGTCTCTGCCTTTGCTTTCTGATAAGTAGGGCTTGGCAAGACGCGACCCTAGTTGGTGGTAATTTGTAGGTTAATATATTTTTATTCACTGATATATTGATACCTTTACAAAAGAGGGTTTAAATAAATATTCAATTGAAAACATATATTTAATCTTCTTCTTCTTATTGTGTCATCCCCTAGCGGATGTCGGCCACCATCAAGGCAATCTTAGATTTGTCGCCTGCTACCTGTAACAGTACAGTGGAGCTGCACTCGTACCAATCACGGAGGTTCTTAAGCCACAAAATACGGCGCCGTCCTCTGCTACGCTTACCATTGATCTTTCCTTGAATGACAAGTTGGGGAATGCTGCACTTTTGTCCTCTCATAATGTGGCCGAGGTACTGTAGTTTCCTGGTTTTAATACTACGCAGAACTTATCAGTCCTTTCCCATTCGATTGAGAACTTCAACATTTGTCACCCGGTCAGTCCAGAGAATTTTGAGGATATGTCTATACAGCCACATCTCGAAAGCTTCAAGTCTCAGTGACATCTCTTGGTTTAGCGTCCATAACTCAAGAAAACAAAACTATATATTTAATATATGCTTATAATGGAGTTAGGAAGCGATACTTATTGCTTGATGAAATATCTGATCATCTCTATAAAATAATTCCCAAAAATACTAATCTTGTGTAGTGATATAAAATAGTTAAACTTTGTAAACGTTTGACGTCATGTAATATTAAATTAACTTCAAGTTGGATGATTGATTGTTTGATATTACGAAAATGTGTTGAAAGATTACAGCACGCACGTACCATGTAGGGATATTATAATATATTATGTATTCCTCGGTGGCTAATTAAATTGTGTAAATACGAAGTGGCAATGACACGTCTAATAGAGCAGAATTCTACAACCGGCGTCCCCACCGGGTTCATTTTAATTTTATTCAAGGCACGATATAACGTGCGTGAGTGACCTGAGAACTAATAATACGAAACTTTATTTGCTCACAAGGTTAGTGTTCGGAGTTTCCGAATCTACCCCGCTTATACAAACTCCACATTCAAAATATACAGTCCATTCAAAAATGTCGCAACCTTTTTTTAAATCATAATCAAATTCGTGATTGTTATACTATCTATCGGCTGGAGTGCCTTATAATAATAATGTCTTCAAAAGTGACCTCCCACTGTGCCTAAAGCGCAAAGTGTTCAACCAGTGTGTGCATCCCGTAGTCACATTTGCGTGTGAAACATGGACCCTAAGTAAAAGAGAGATCCAGTAGAGTAGCACAACGTGGTATGGAGAGGTGCATGCTAGACATAACGCGAAAGGACAAAAATAGCAATGAGTGGATAAGGAAACAAACAAGGGTATACGATGTAATAGAGTTCGCTAAAGGCCTCAAATAGAAATGGGCTGGACCCATAGCTCGGAGTAGGGACAATCTTTGGACAAATCTAGTCATCCAGTGGTACCCAAGAGGTACAAAACGTCCGCAAGGTAGACCTAGAGGCGGCTGGATCGATGAAATGATAAAGTTCTGCGGAAGTATGTGGCAACGCAACGCACAGGACTGAGAGAAATTGAATCAGCTTGGAGAGGCCTTCATCCAGCAGTGGATAGATTCAGGGTAATGATGATGATGATATTATCTATGAATGAAACAACATAAAAACTTTTTATATACAACGTTTTTAAATTTTCTGTTGAATTATTATGCTCAATATGCTCAAACTTGTACTTGATATGAAGTAAATAAAAAAACAAACAAACAAATATAGAATACTGAAATGTCATTTTGACATTTCATTTTGATTTCCATAGTAACGCACGTATATATTAATAATTTACCACCTTCTTAGCAAACAATTATAGTCTTTTACTTTTTACGGATTTTTCTGAAATACCTTTCCATACAAAACATAATTAACTGAAAATGAATTCAATTCTGCTTAAAGATGAGAAAAGAATGCATTGGCATCGTGTTCTGATATATTCTGAAAGTTTCAAATGTATAGCTAGTCGGCAAGTTAGTTAAAAATCGATTGCAAGATTTTTACTGGACAAACAACCACCGGAAAAACAAGAATACGAGCCAATAAAAACGTTGTAAAATAGATAAATGTATTCCAAAGTTCTAGTTATCATTCATCGGTAGACCAACCGATGTTACGGCTCGAAGTTATCCAAAATGACTATACTAAATAGGTCGTATTCGACCCATATCAACGTCATAACGTAACCTGCAGAAATTAGATTCTCGTATTAAGTTGTTACAACTTACTATCTGCATAGTTCCGTGTGACAAGCATATAATGTGACAATTGCGATAATGATATCAAACCTACTGGCTTTATTAAGTATCACCGGAAACCCTAGAAACAAGGATTATAATAATTGTTATAATATTAATTCGGTGTGGAAAGTTGTAATATATATACACTTCGGTTTATATAATGATAATAAAATATATGATGACGTAGATATATTGTAATTAAATAATATTTCATCCATAATCTTCATAATATAATATGAACCTACTGACTGAATTGAATATCACTCCAGCGAAGTTAGACGGGCAGGATTCATTATTAAATAATATACGTATCTCCAAAATTTTCTATAAATATATATATAATGTATTTACTTATACATATCATCATCATCATCAGCCTGAATCTATCCACTGCTGGATGAAGGCCTCTTCAAGTTGCTTCCACTTCTATCGGTCCTGTGCATTGCGTTGCCACGCACTTCCGCAGAACCTTATCATTTCATCGATCCAGCGGCCTCTAAGTCTACCTTGTGGACGTTTTGTACTTCTTGGGTACCACTGGATGACTAGATTTGTCCAACGATCGTCTCTTCTTCGAGCTATGTGTCCAGCCCATCTCCATTTAAGGCTTTTAATAAACTATATTACATCGCAAACCCTTGTCTGCTTCCTTATCCACTCATTCCTCTTTTTGTCCTTTCGCGTTATGCCCAGCATGCACCTCTCCATACCACGTTGTGCTACTCTGAGTTTCTGGATCTCTCTTTTACTTAGGGTCCATGTTTCACACGCATATGTCATCACGGGAAGCACACACTGGTTGAAGACTTTGCGCTTTAGGCAAAGTGGAAGGTCACTTTTGAAGATATTATTCAGGCGGCCAAAAGCACTCCAGCCTAGCTTTACTCTGCGAACAATTTCATCAAATATACATCCATCTATAGACACTTGTTGTCTCAGATAGATGTAGCTTTTCACCTGTTCGAGCTGAGTGCCATTGACGAGGATCTCTTTTTGGCCTGCAAAGCAGTTGAACATGACTTTCGTCTTTGTAACATTTATTTTCAAACCTATATTATATATATATATATATATATATTCTTTTATTTTTTATGTTACTTTTTTATTTTTCTTTTTTTCTTATATACCTATATCATTTAATTATTCATTATTCTTCCTCATTTTTCTCATTTTTATCATGTAATCTTCTTATATAATTTCTTTATATTTATGTTATTCGTACTCTCTATCTTATTAGGCTTAACCATATTATAATGTATATATGGAAACTTTGCTGGTTGCAATAACTTTTTATAATTATATTTTAAATTTTTGTAATCAATATATAACTGTTTGTTTTCCTTTATAAATAAAATTTAAAAAAAGGATTTTGAGGTGTGTATAGAGAATAGCCATAGTTACGTGAAAGTTTCGAGGAGAGGGTTTATTTATTGATACAGTAATAATTAATGCATTGATACAGATGACGTTATGGTCGTTACTATCGCAAGGTACTGATTGATGACTGTGACGAGATTGATGCTATTGAGCGCGAGACTGGACTCTAGTAGAATGACGATTGACTATGTCGAGTGACTGGACTCGAGATGAGTGAAGAGTTATGGCTCACCCTCGTTTATTTAGGATACAAAAGAAGTCCATACATTATAAGAGAGATGGACACTGTTGATACGTTGCTTAGTATTGAAGGGCAATAGGGGCTGGAAATCTCAAATTTAGATTCTAGACAGATCTAAAATTTAGAACGAATTATTATATAATTATTACCAACATAATATAATAAGACTTTAAAATAAAATCTTCGATATTTGACTAGTACGTCAAAGTTGTATACAAATAATTACAAGATAAAAAGAACTTTTTATATATACAACGTTTTTAAATTTTCTGTTGAATCATATAAACTTAACTTGACTAGCTTAAACGATCAAAAAAAATTGTAGTTCATAGAAATAATACTGAAATGTCATATTGATTTCCATAGTAACGCACGTATATATTAATAATTTAGTTGTTAGAACCGTAGCAACCAATAATAGTGGATTGGATTACGGATTTCTTCCGAAATAACTTTTCATACAAAACATAATTAACTGAAAATGAATTTAATTCTTCTTAAAAATGGCTAAAAGTATTAAAAAAATGTATTGACATCGTGTTCTGATATATTCTAAAAGTTTCAAATGTCTAGATAGTCGGGAAGTTAGTTAAAAATCGATTGCAAGGTTTGTACTGGACAAACAACCACCGTACAAATAAGAATACGACCTAATAAAAACGTTGTAAAATACCGAAAAGAATCCATTCAAAGTCTGGGTCAGTTTCATAGCATAATAAATTAAACGTTTAAGCAAAGAGAATGAGGATATGATAAAAGTAAAGAGAAAGTCTGTTCGGAGTTTATTTACTATCACGTTAATAAAATAATATGTACAATGCTTAAAATGACAGGAACGAAATTACGAGGGAGGGTACTAGTAAACCTACTAGTTTACTGATTATATTGAAAGGACTGAGATGTTATGAGTGAGTGAGAAGTGACTGTTTACAACTTTACATCATCGTCCTTCGCTATTATACAACTGAACATTCAATACACTATAAGGGCCATTGTTTATCTAGGCTTTAATTTAATAAATCATAATTGTCATTGTTTATCTAGGTCAGGGGTCGGCAAACCGCGGCTCGCGAGCCGCATGTGGCTCTTTGGGTATTGGTGTGCGGCTCTTTGCCAAATTTCTCAATGTTTACAAAAACTTTTGCAAAATTCACCATTTTTATTTTTTGTCATAGATTTGTACACTTATTATATTATATAATGACATTATCGCGAGCTTAATTTTTCCTCCGTGATGGTTGATGCAAAAAGGTATGATTGTTGTTGTTTTAAATCCGCCCATTGCAAAAGTCGACAAATCAAATTTTTCTCCATTTGATATTGACACGAGCACTTTTGAAATACAATTGTATTGGTGGATTTAACAAGAAAATAGTTATGAAGCTCAAAATTTGTAGATTTTGCCACCAAAATTGAGGATTTGGAGAGAGAAAAATGCAATATAATTTCACAACACAAGTGGGGCGCTCTAAAATATCTACATAAAGTAGATACTACAATTTTTAATACATATTATGGAATAGCTTTCCGAACTCATATTCGAGTCTACATAATAATATGTATGTGAACAATCATTTTCAAACATGAAAAATATAAATAGCATTAGAGAAGCGAAATAACCGATGAGAATTTTTTGGAGTCGCGCCTGAAATTAAAAACTACAAGTTACATACCAAACATACACACTCTTCAAAGAAATGCAAGGAAGGTCATTGTTCACATTAGTTTTAAGGAATGCGTAAAAATTGTATGTAATTCATATTCTGTAAAAATTATATTAATAATGTCAACAATAAAAACATATAATATGAAGTATTTACGTTAGTTTTATTCGGGAAATCTTCTTCACTTAATAAATAAACAATAATTATAAAACGTAATTAATTCACTTAAATAAAACATATTTATAAAAATACACGTATGGCTGTCGAATTTTTTTTTCACCGTTGTGCCACTCATATTTGGCTCTTTTGGCTCAAGAGTTTTCCGACCCTTGATCTAGGTAATGATTGAGAAATCTGCTGACAACTGCCTATCGCAACTTCGATTTGTTTTGATAACAAAATATGAACACCGAAGTGTGTCATACCTGTAATGCTGACATCGCCTCAGAGAGTATTATAAGAGCCGTTTGTAAAATTTATCGCAATTCAGTACGGCCCCCAGTAAACCCAAAAATGCAGGTTCGATTCCTGTCTTACTTTTTTCAAAAAGATTTTTTCTATTGGTATCAAAGTATTTTCAGAATTATATATGTTCAATGCTTAGAATATTACATACTTAAATATTGTGAATTACTCGTTGAATAAAAAAATAATTAATTAAAACTTATATATATTGGTTTACTGAATACTGCAATTGATTTTTAAAATATTAATATTTTAATTTAATGTAATATTTATGATTCTGGGAATATGAAGATGACGATATGCATAATTATAATAATTAACTGAAATATTAGCAGTTTAATTGGCTGGGTAACTTAAAGTAATATTACGGTAGCGGTAGTGTTAACCTCAATATAAATTCAGTCAATGAGAAAAAAATCCAATATTTTCTTTCAGTTTCTTGTAGGTTTGCTTGATCCTTTATTTTCTTTTATGTTAAAAACACAAATTCCAAGAAACAGAGTTTTCTAAAATAAACGAATTATTTTACATCAAAAACAATAATGTATATTCGCTAGAGCTTGAAGTTATTGATAGAAATTCCAAGAATTTTGATATTGAAAAGATTTTTTCACCGTAATTAATGCTTTGTTGGGCAGGAATTTAAAAAAAAGCGGACGATACTGGCATTTTCGCCAAAGACACAGCATCTGATAGTAATATTAATATTATTATGATGAGGGTCAACGAAAATAATCGAAATGTCTTTGAATTTTCAGCGAATTTCCGGAAAATTCTTCGACATCCACTGTTCTGCATAATTTTAAAAGGTCGTTTTCATTTCCGTAAACCAAAATAGCCCTATTATTTACTACTAGCACAGCGGCTTAGAATTTTTCGAAAGCTGTGAAATATATTTTTTAAATTACGGATAATTTCGAACGGATTATTGAGTAGTTGATAACTTCTTGTAATTATTTTATTTTTAAGTGGAGATGAATTACCTACAGAACACCCAAAACTAAAATAAATTAATGACTAAATCAATAAATAAATAAAAAGTTGAACATACTTACATAATTTTGAAAAAATTAGAAAATGTTATATTATAACTTGCATCTTTCGGGTATCGCGCCCACCCAAATTTACCACTATGCTAAAGGAGTCATACTAAATTGCGACACATTGTAATTAATGGCTTTTAATATTCATTGTAGCGCTTTCTAAATTGAGCTACTTTTTGTATTTTAAATCAATTAATTACTAACCCACGTCACGGATCACTCCAAATTTTTTTGTTGTAACTTACTTGAACTTGCTAATAATTTTTAATTAACGATTTTTTTATTCAACGTATAATTCATACGATTTAAGAATGTAACATTATAATTATTCGTTAAAAAATTAATTAAAAATAAAAAGTTCTTTGGTTTGTTCACAATATAAATGTTTATAATTCTATAATATATTAGCATACAGTGCAGAACTATTCCTCAACATTAATGTGAAGGATGATTTTGGATTTTCTTGGAAAGTAAGTATCATTCATTTATTTATATTATGGGTTGAAATAATGAAAGATGGCAAAGAACCTATTTTGGCGTTCTGTTAAACGTTGTTTAAAACTCTATTTTCAACACCACCTTCCATAGTTTCTTGAGCTGTCAAAGATGTTTCCGCCAAAGATTCGGAAAAATGTGGCCACATTGACTTTTTTAAAACACAAAACTTTTACTCTATACTGATATAACTTCGCTAGAGGAATCTTTTTAAAATTGCAGGAAAGGAATCGTTTCAGAGTGAAAGCGAGCAGGAAATACCTAGCGATGTGACTGGGTAGTATCAGGTGTGAGGAACTCATTTCTAATTGCGGACACATTGAACGAGCTTCCTGGCTTCCTCGAAAATATTGCGGTAACCTGAACTGAATCCAGTGTGGGATATGCTTATCTGATACATAAGTAGGGTTATATTATATTCCAACCACAGAGTAATTCTGTAACAATATAACTGTTCTGTTGCATAACATGGTGAAGATACTATAAAAAAGTCGATTGTGTTTGAGTGGCATAAGAGATTCAAAAATGGGTGAATAGAAGTGACTGAAGCCAAAAACCTACAATGATAGATATTAATAGTACAAAAGACGATACGGTCCGCCTTACGATGAAGTGTGAAATTGATCGCTAAAGAATTTCAGATTAATCGTAAAATAGTTAGGCTAATTTTAACTGAACGATTTAACAAAGAAAGATTTTTGCAAAGTTTTAAACAATGCTATCACTGTGTGAGACTTTCTGACAAAAAAGAGATGAATTGTGAATTATTCGTTGAATAAAAGAAATAGTAAATTATAAATTATTAGCAAGTGCAAGTAGTTACATCTAAAAAATATTAGAGAAATTCCACGACGTCGGTTTAAATCAAAGTAATAGTAAATAGTTACCTACTTTGATTTAAGAAACAAAAATCGATTGCCAAAGTAGCTTGATTTGGAAGAGCACTGATGAGTAGGTATTAAAATTGACCAATAGTTAAAATTTGTCGCAATTAGTATGTCACCTCGTAGCATAGTGGTAATGCACGGATAGGGCGTAAACCTGGGAGATACGGGGTTCGATTCCCCGTCGGATTAGCTTACTTTTTTTCAAAAAAGATTTTTTTTCTATTGGTTATAATATATTCTCTCAGAAAGTGTTTTTCAAAATTATATAATATGTTCAATAATCAGAATGATATTATATTCTTAAATCTTGTGAATTATTCGTTGAATAAAAGAAATAGTTAATTATAAAAAAAGAGATTATTACCCAATTGGACGATAGAGTCCACCTGGTTTCTGACTAATTCCAAAATTTAAATCTGCGATGAAAGAAGAAGATTTTCTAATGTAACGACAGCCAATAGAATATGAGACAGGTATTTCTTAACAGTATTCCGAGAAACGAGTTCCATAAATGGTAACACTAGTGTATATTTCCAAGTATAAAATATTACAAATGATGATTTTTCCGGTTTTCTTGAAACCTCTTGTCAAATTGATGGAACAAAACTCCATAAATATATTGCTATTCAGTGTGTCACTGTATTTAGTCAAATTATCTTCTTCTTATTGTCCCATCCCCTAGCGGAGGTTGGCCACCATCAAGGCGATCTTATCTTTATCGTCTGCTACCCGGAACAGTTCAGTGTAGCTGCACTCGTACCAATCACGGAGGTTCTTAAGCCACGAAATGCGGCGCCGTGTTCTGCTACGCTTCCCATCGATCTTTTCTTGAATGACAAGTTGGGGAATGCTGTATTTTTGTCCTCTCATAATGTGACCGAGGTACTTTTGATACTACGTAGAACTTCTCGGTCCTTCCCCATTCGATTGAGAACTTCAACATTTGTCACCCGGTCAGTCCAAGGAATTTTGAGGATGTGTCTATACAGCCACATCTCGAAAGCTTCAAGTCTCCGTGACATCTCTTGGTTTAGCGTCCATACTTCCATACCATAGAAAAGAATTGAGAGAACATAACAACGTACGTAAGGAGGCGTCTCATTTTGAGAAAGGCGCTCTTTGCGATCTCAATTCTAGTTTTTATTTCCTGAAACTGGTCCCATTTCTCATTGACCCATGTACCTAAATAATCAAACTAAAAAAGTCAAATTATCAAAATATATTAAATAATTTACTATAACTTGAGTTATTGACAAAGTTATAATGTTTTTATGGCTTGAAAAATTTGTTTACTACCATCAAATTCGACTTTGCCTGCTCTACAGTGTCTTTAAAGTCTATAATGGTTTATAAATATATTTTCTCTTAAAGCATTTTTGTTATAAAATAAGACTATTACTACTTACTCTTGGATAACGCAATCTAATTAGCTATCTTTGTCAATATTGTACTTAAGAAATTTGCATAGAGCTACAATGGCGGTTACTACGTTAGAGAATAATATTACGTAAATCCCCAACCAAAAATCCAACAACCAAATATTACAATATTGTTATTTTATAATATAAAATAATTACAAGATAAAAGTAACTTTTTATATACCACGTTTTTAAATTTTCTCCTGAATCATATAAACTTGACAATTCTATGTATTAATAATTTATGACAAATAAGGCAATTGTCAGCAAATCATTTTTTTGCTATTTTACTACAAACAAACAAAATATAGAATACTGAAATGTCATTATGATTTCCATAGTAACGCACGTATATATTAATAATTTAGTTGCCAAGCCAGTTGCCTTAGCAACCAATAATTGGATTGGATTACGGATTTCTTCCGAAAACAGGATTAACTGAAAATGAGTTCAATTCTACTTAAAGATGGCTAAAAGTATTAAAAGAATGCATTGGCATCGTATTGTGATATATTTTAAAAGTTTAAAATATCTAGCTAGTCGGGAAGTTAGTTTAAAATCGATTGCAATATTTATACTGGATAAACCATCACCGGACAAATAAGAATATGAGCTAAGAAAAACGTGGTAAAAAATGAAAGTATTTTATTCTCAATTTACTTCTCTAATTTAAGATATAAATGAATTAATTGTGGAAATGCAATTGACTCATGGTTTTAAAGCGACAAATAGTCCATCAGACCACGTTCTCTACAGAAATATTTACGACGCTGGTCTCAAGCCTCAAACTGTTGTGTCCCTCAGGGAGGAATGCAAATGGAACAGGTAGCTTGGGTTGACAGGAACCTGATGTAGTTTCTCCTGCGTAGTATTCACAGCTGTTATGTTCAAAGACCGTCGTCTTGAAGATAATTGTCAGGTAATTTACCTTCAAGTATGTATTTAGACCAGATGGCGAGAAGTTGATCGGGAAACAATAAGCTTTCACGAAAGTTAAAACATTAAAGTTTATTCAACGGAAATGCGAGTGACAAGATATACGCGTTACAATGATTTAAAAATAATGGATGAAGGGCGCGAGGTGCGTGTCCCTTTTTATACATGTTTGGTGATATCATTTTAATTATTTTATTGACGTCTTGTGTGTGATATTCGGGGTAGTTCCATAGACCATTGACCTTCCTACATGTCTGTTTATCAAGTTAGAATATTCTGTAGGTACTGCATCATATTACATGCCTATTGTATATTAACCCTTATAAAAAGTTGCAAAGTTTGATAGGTATAACTTACTCTGAAACTTGGGATGTTGTATAACAGGGTTAATATCGGTTTGTCTATATTGGCGATCCTCGATCACATTTATCTGTGGATCTTCGTAACTTTTATAAATCCCGGTAGAAAAAAATAATATTATTTATTTATACTCTCGCTAACCTATGTATCGTTGTATTATAGCATTTATTTATCTTGCTCAATGTATAAACGTTTCAAAAAACACGCTACGGTTTTAATAAGTCATAAAATTCTTATATAAAAGGTTTCACTCACGAAGCATAAAAAAACTATTAAAGTAAAAGTATTAAGTTCTTCTTTCACGGCGCTACATCCCGGGGTGGGATTTGGCCTCCTCCACAACCGCTCTCTACTCACTTCGGTCTCTCGCCACACTTCTCCAGTTACCGGGTCTTCCTATATTAAGCTAGTCCACTTCTAAGGCGTCAGCCCATCTTCTTCTTGGTCAGCCTCTTGGTCTCCTCCGTTGGGGTAGCCACTTCCTCATGATCCTTGGCGCTCTAACTTCAGGCATTCTCTCCACATGTCCCGCCCATCATAGTCTTTGGGACTTGCAGTATCTTATGATTGTTGTTGCTGTTCAATCAGCTCTTCCAACTCGTGGTTCATTTTTATTCTGTAGTTCCCATTTTCCAACGCGGGTCCAAAGTATAAGAGTATTTTGCGCTCGAAGACAGCTAATTTATTTTCCTTGTTTTGAGTTAAGCACCAAGTCTCACAGCCATAAGTGACCACTGGCCTTATAATTGTTTTATATAATAGAAGTTTACTTCTTCGGCCTAGAATTTTTGACCACACCAGTCGCTTGCAGGCATGCCAGCATTTATTCCCGGAGATAAGGCGGATTTTTATCTCCTCTGCTTTCTTATTTTGGGTATTTAGGCTGGATCCGAGATACGTGAACTTGACTACCCCTTAATATGCATGCTGTCCTGTGAAAAATATTTATGGGTTTTTTCAACCATTCAGTATATCAGGGGTGTCAACTAATTTTTACATAAGATCTACTTTGGAGAAGAAAAATCCTCCGCGATATTAAGGACATATTATATTTTTTTTCCGACCATATCCGATCCTAATAGGATCATATGGGACTCCACAGAGTGGAGGTTTGTATTAACAGATTTTGTTTTTACGAGAAATGGATGTCAGCCACCTACTCAACCTATTAGGTCCATACCCTGACTCACACAAAAATTGAAAAACAGTATGTGTACTTGTCAGACCCAGGATTCGAACCTGAGACCCACGGCATGATAGTTCAACGCTTAATCCGCGCGGCCACCGTGGGTGTCATTATATAATATAGTATAATAATTAGTATATATATTTTTAAACCAAAATAGAATCTTACTAAAAAAATATATAAAGCGTTATACATAGAAAAAAAATATTTACATAACTGTAGTTATTTTATTTTGAAAACATAAATTTTATTTTAAGCTTCCTGGTACAGAGCTTGAATTACTTATTCTACATTGTAAAGTGTCTACAATTTTTGAATAGTAGGGGGTGTAATTACTAAAACCATTTCTCAAGCATGCCATCTCTTTTATGATGTTAGAATTATAAAATTAAAAATTTAGATAATACAAATGTGTATAATAAATAAAACCCCATTATACTTCCAAATTATGAATAAATAAATAAAATATTTTTGACGATCGACCAAAAATCATTTCGCAATTGACCTTATTGACACCCCTGCAGTATTGTAAACCCCTAGCACAAACCGGCAATGTACATATAGCTGCAATCCTTTGAAACAGTTCACTTCATATAAAATGCATAATGCATAGGTAACTGTTTGCTGTAAACGTATCGTAACAAGATAAGCAGTATTAATTTCAAAGCAGCGTATCTCATAATTTATTAACACAGCATATTTAAGTTTCTTTTGAGGGTACTAGTTGCAGAGTCAATTACTCCCATATGTTCATATTCAAATAAAAAAAATGAATAAAAAATCTCGTGGAGAATTATATGCTTATTATAATATTATCACCACTGGCGGCTCTCGTGGTTCAGTGGATAAGGCACTGGCCTTCCGCCCGAGAGTTCTGGGTTCGATTCCCAGTGAGGACACAATATTTATGTGTTTTTCTCAAAGCCTGGGTATTTGTGATTGTCCAAAATTACTAACAACTACCTTGTACGAAAAAGCAAGGACATGGTTATTAATAATTCTAAAAAAAAATATTACACCACTTGGCAGACTTGTCAATTTCCGACGTCACGGATCACTCCAAGATTTTTTGTTGTAACTTACTTGAACTTACTAATAATTTTTAATTAATTACATATTTTAACTACTTTAACTAACTTTAGCATAGTGGTATATGTGAATAGGCGCGATACCCGAGAGATGCAGGTTCGATTCCTGCACTTTTTTCAAAAAGGATTTTTTTTATATTGGTTATAATATATTTTCTCAGCAGTGTTTTCAAAATATTTTATGTTCAATAATTAGAATGTTACATTCTTAAATCTTGTGAATAATTCGTTGAATAAAAAAAATGTTTATTTAAAAAAATATATTTATTTATTTGATGGTGGAACGTAGTATCGAAAGGTACAGGCTTGTTATAACCTTCACCAAGTTAACGTTGTGATTTTGATAATAGACTTCTATTAAACACCTGAAATATGGCAAAAGTTATTAGGATATTCACCATTTATTTTTATTAGTTATTATTGTAGTTTTGATATTATATTGACTAAACCAGAGACAGTTTTATTTTATTTGAAATTGTCGCGTTTTTAGCAAGACGATTGCGGCAAAAAAACATCTTCGATTTCAGACATTATTTCGGATACCTGAAAAAGGGCCAGTCTTCATTCGCCCTTTCAAACACGAATAAAGATTTCATTCAAAATGTAACTTACACAGGTTTGTTTGCTTTTCGGGAGGATAGAGTGTGTAAACTATAACTCCATTCAATAATTAAAAAAATCAATTCCATAACCGTCATATAACATGACGTGCTTTGTCGAATGTGTAAATTAGTACTGAATTGAATTCGATCGTAGACAAAGTCATCATCATTATTTATCAGGGGCGTGATAACCCGGTGTGGGTCTTGGCCTCCTCCAACAGCTCCCTCCACCTGTCCCTATCCAGTGTGGCCACTTTCCAATTCGGTACCCCCAGAATACGGCAGTCACTGGCAGCTCCATCCAACCAGCGAATCTTTGGCCTGCCTCTTCTTCTACGTCCTATTGGATTGCTGGACATCACTCTCTTTGCCGGTTCATTGTCATTCATACGGTGCACATGACCTAGACATCGCAGTCTCCCAATCTTGATTGATTGAACTGCGCTGCAATTTTCGTACAGCACGTAGAGCTCAGCATTATATCTTCTCCTCCAATTGGTGCCGTCCCTGATCGGTCCATATATACGGCGGAGAATTTTTCTTTCAAAGATGTTCAAGGCTCGTTCATTTCGCAGAGTCCAGGTTTCCGATGCGTAGGTGAGCGCTTGCTTTACAAGTGTCTTGTAAAAAATGCTTTTAGTTCGGCGAGATAGTATGCGGGACTTAAAATGTCTTTACAGGCCAAAGAAGCATTTATTCGCAGACATGATTCTCTTGTTGATTTCTTCTGTAATATCACTCTGTCGAGTTACAAGAGTTCGTAGGCAAAGTGCCTATTATCAATTACATACCTCTCGATTCGAGGCTGTGTCCAGGCATAAATCATTCCCCACAACATACATTAATCCCCAGTATCACACTATGTAGTAAGAATGGAGTTTCAGATTAAAATATTACGTGCCTCTATACTAAACAAAGAATTAGCAATCTCCTTGACAAGTTATAACAGATACATCTATCTATATAATAATATTGGAACATACTAATTCCAACATAATTAAGATACAGTTAAAGATGGAAATCTGGTGACAATGAATAGGGATTGCAATACCGGTATTCCAGTATTTATCAATACCGAAATACCGGTTTTAAAAATCCAAAATAGTGTAATTTATTGTCGGTATGAAGAAAGGACACTCGTTTACGTTTTTGAAATAGAATTTAATGTTATTTCTTTATTACATTGTACTGTTTTGCCTATTAAATTGAGTGTGTAAATTATGTATTGCTAAAATGCAAATATATTGTCTGAATCGAGGTGAAATAATAATAAAACAAAATCCATCAAATATATTTATAAAATTGTTGCGATGAATTAAAATAACATTATTTCTAAATGGAAAACATCCATGGCAAAATGTTCAATCATATTGTACAAGCGTTTAATTTAAGAAGCTCTTCCCGCAGCCAGACTTATTTTCACTTAATGAATTAGTCCTTTGGAGGGGTTTAGTTAAAATTATCAATATATTCAAATTATTTGTAATAATTACAAGATAAAAAGAACTTTTTATACACCACGTTTTTAAATTTTCTGTTGAATCATATAAACTTGACAATTCTATATATTAATAATTTAGGACAAATAAGGCAATTGTCAACAAATCATTTTTTTGCTATTTTATAACAAGCAAAGAAAAAAACAAACAAATATAGAATATTGAAATTTCATTTTGTTTTCCATAGTAACACACGTATATATTAATAATTAAGTTGCTAGGACCAACACCTTAGCAACCAATAATAGTGGATTGGATTACGGATTTCTTCCTAAATAACTTTTCATACAAAACAGAATTAACTGAAAATGAATTCAATTCTACTTAAAGATGGCTAAAAGTATTAAAAAACGCATTGGCATCGTGTTCTGATATATTCTAAAAGTTTCAAATGTCTAGCTAGTCGGGAAGTTAGTTAAAATCGATTGCAAGATTTGTACTGGATAAACAACTACCCGACGAACAAGTCACCAGTTCTACAATATTATCAACACATATTTTTAAATGTCAACATAATAAATGTAGGTAGGTAGATTTTTGCTATAATATAATGTTTTAAAGAGATTTTAATAGCTATAATATGTACTGATAAATACTTCTGCTTTTTTTATATTTGAAGGAATACTGGTATTCAATAATAAATACCGAAAAACCGGTATTGATATTTTCATTCGGTATTGCGATCCCTAATAATGTGGTATCGTTTGTGTCATATATTATATTTCATAATACTGTGTAAGCAGTGCACGTATTTACCAGTGGCGAAGGGTGACTTTTGGAAAGAGGTAGGCTGTGTAGATCTGATAAAAAGAACACACTTGTCAGGTATACTTACGAGAAATAAGAAGATAATACGATATTCCTACTAATGAATAGGTACACACTAATGACAAAGACACACTAATTTAATGAAACTTCAAAAACTCACTGACGACATAAAATTAAGCCATCAGTTTAAATTACGTATTTTTTCAAAACATTTATACACATCAAAAATCATTAGACAAAAGTTCTTTTTATTTTTTTTAAAAAAGTCTATATTTATTAATATTCGATTATATTATTATTCGACCATAGAATTTTTTTCGGTTTTAGACTCTGCGATCAGAGCTTACCTTATCTCATACAATTCGATAGACTAGGCGGGGCTACGTGACGTAAAATCCATATGAAAAAAATTGAGAATTATTTGAAACATAATGACCTTTATTTACGTCAAGACAGATGGCACGCTGTGGTATATTTTTTAAAACCTTTGAAGATTGTTTTGTAATTAGGTATCTGTGTAATACATTCCTACACATACGGCATCTCTCGTTGGTAAAATAAATTATTTTATAGAATATATTATAATCAAGTGATTATATAAATAAGTCAATATGCAATTAAAAAATATTTTTCTTCAGAAGGTAGGCTTCAAATAATCGCCTAGTATGAAGTCTTCGCCACTGGTATTTACGTCAGCATGTGAAATAATTTTCTGGAAAGAATAAATTCTGACTCCATTTCACTATAAAGCAGTGACCAGATTCCGCGTGCTCACTGGTGGAAAAACTAGATGTGAAGCAAAAATGTGAAGTGCACATAATGCTAGAAATGGTTACATCTAAGTTGTACGTATGCAGTTCATCGTGGGACACTTATTCGTGCGCCGCAGTACGTGAAATATGAGTTCGTGTAACATTTAATCAAATGACGAGTTTTTCGTTGAACACCGAAGTGTCCTGCGGTGAACTGTTTACATACGAATTTCCGGATACGGCTAGAAATGTGATGACATATATTGTTATTAAATGGGATATTCGAGTAAGTTGGATTGCCACAATAAGTAACGATGCTTGAAAAAAATTGGCCATTTGCGTGAGCATTGTAGCTTTATTCCACTACATCAGACCTATCAGTACAAGGCACACATATTTGTTCTTTCCAAATATTCTATGACTATTGAAGATAAACGGGTTACCTTTACACCAGTCAATTCTTGGCCACAGCTGCCAAGCTCCTTGAGCTTGGACTTACACCCGACCGACATGTCCATGTGCCTCAGAACTACATGATGCAAACCACATCTGAGAATGTTCGAGAATGTGGTTCGAAATGAAAGAGATGCTCGAGTTGGTCGAAACAGCAACAGGACACAAAGGACAATTTTGTTGCCATTAAAAAAATTGCGGTATCTTATTGCGTACTTATTGTATTTATGTGTCCATATTGTTTTAGCTTTTTTGTACTACATATTATTTATTTATTAAAATCTTTTATTTTTGTTAGCTCACCGAGGTCTTCTCTCCCTTGGGCACTTTTCATTACAAAGTCTAATGTAAATTCAGTCAAAGCACACTTAAATGCGTGGCTCGGCAAGACTTGGATATCTGCTCCTGAGACATTCCCAGGTGTAAACAACCGCTGATGCTTCACATCCAAATGTAGAGCCAAATGATACGCTCGATTAAGATCGAGTGTGGTGCGGGGCGATTTGGTTTGGAGGGGTCCATGTTTGTGTTGTCGAAGACTAAGGCCCGTTTCAGACGGGACACCGGTGTCGCCCTCGTATATAATAAGGAGGCCTTTGTATTATGTTTATGAACGCCCCGAGCTAATGAGTCAAAGCGTGTCCGGTACACTTTTCCGTCGGCCGCTACATTCTCAAGCCGCCGATACACTTGTTTTTATGATCGCAGCCAGTTTTATGTTCTAATTTATATCGCGAAATTATGCGTTGACTCATTAGCTCTGGGCGTTCATAAACATAATACAAAGGCCCCTTTATTCGAATACAAAGGCCTCCTTATAATATCGTCGCTATAGGATTTGTTTCCCGAATATCCATTTTTGTCGAAATCGACATTTTAATGCAATTCAATTTCTTTTATCGAACTCTACCGAAATCATTCATAGAAACAATATATTTTTATCTAGGAACAGAGATTTTTTTTAAAAAACCCGAATACGCCATGTTAAGTTACAATTACTCCGTGGTGTTCTCCCGAATGTCCAACTATTCGTACCTGAATATCCAAGTTAATTTCGGTCGAAATAAATCTTTGGCTGAGTTTTTATTTCCCGAATATGACTTTTAGCCAATCAAACCGCGCTGATGCCGTGCATCTCGCTCCCATATTCACGCTGTCTAGCTCTAAAACAATCACGCCCAATTTCATATTTTTCGGCTGTCCGGAGTCCTCTTTCAAATTTCGTCTTATTGATATTGTTTTTAAAGTTACTATTGTTTTAATAGCGAATTCATAAAATTTGACGAGATCATTCATAGCTGATACATTACCAGTTCGCCCTGAACTTACAGTAAATTTATGGAAGTGAGTATTTTAACCTAAATAACTGCATTTTGTTTTGATAAATGACACAAAATCCCAACGGTTATATGAATTCTACAGTGTGACCCGGAAACTACTATGACGTAAAAAATAATTATTACCTATTTCAAATTATTATTAATCAAACATTGTTTGTCTTTATTTTACTTTTAATCTAGGTATTTCTATGAAAATAAAGGCGATGCTACTATTTATTTTTGAATGCGCTGATAGTTAATTTAATTTAATATGTATGTTAGTAACTATTTATTTGGTGAATATTATACACTTAGGATATTGGTACCTACCTAATATTACCAGCCAATGGAAATTAAGTTATACATGCTATTATTTTGTGTTGTCATTCCTTACAATAGTAAATATATAATATTTATTTGGTGGTTTGTAATAAGTTTAATTGTTAATTATAGAAATATATAGATATAATAATATACAGATATAATATACATAGATTTTTGGAAAAAGTATTAATATAAAATTGTTAGCAAGTACGAGTAATGTACCATCATAAAATATTGGAGAAATCCGTGACGTCGGTTAGTAATTGAAGTAGTTGATGCATACTTTTATTTAATAAACAAAAACCGATCGCCGATAGTCGCTTGATTTTGAAGAATACTGATGAGCAGGTATTAAAAGGCCAATAGTTATAGTTTGTCGTCATAAGTATGTCACCTCGTAGCATAGTGGATAATTCGTGGACTGGGTCGTAAACCCAGGAGATGCAGGGACGATTCCTGCTCTTACTTTTTTCAAAAAGATTTTTTCTATTGGTTATAATATAGTTTCTCAGAAGTGATTTTAAAAATTATGTATGTTCAATTATTAGAATGGTACATTCTTAAATCTTGTGAATTATTCGTTCAATAAAAAAATAGTTGATTACTTAAAAACTATTTTATTAGGTACTTAATTCGAAAAAAACCGAAAAAGCGATTGCCGCATGTTATTATTACGTACGAACTTCGGTGATTACGATCATTAAGTATTTAAATAGTAGAAGTAATTATTAACAATTATCGTGTAAATAAATATAACATTTGAGGCGCGTACTTTTTGACCACTCAGTAATCCGTGAGCCGTGCAGCAATACGCTACGGTCTTAAATCCCGAACGTCATTGTTTTGTCCCAAATATCCATTATTCTGAGAGAGCGCTAAAAATTTACCGAATATCCACAGTGAGTACTTGTAAATAAAACGCATTTTCTGTGCATTTAATGATTTATACCAGTATATTATTCTTGAAATCTATTCTTAGATAATGTTGCAATCATACAGTGTAGAAAGAATGATTGATACATCTACTGATATTTAAATATACGACAATGAAATTTGTTTTTCGTCTCCTGTAAAATTGACATTTGGTATATTCGGGAAACAAGTCCTATAGCGACGATATACGAGCGCGACACCGGTGTCTCGTCTGAAACGGGGGTAAGAAAAATTAATATTTCACTTACTTAAAACCCTGCCTCCTTGTATATATATAGTGAAATAAACAATTGTGCTAAGTATTCATTTATGGCCACAGAAAAGTACAATTTCATAACAATTAATTCAATAAAATATGATATCATGGATATGTACTTGTCATACGAAGAATGCCAAAGAAACTTTTACTCATATATCATAATTATGCTATAGGTACTTACGTTAAAAGACAATATTAGTTATAAACTTAGGTATAAAGGTAATAATGTATCATGATATAATCGCGTGGATGGTACTTGGAGTGTAATCAAAGCTCCGTCTTTTGATTCGCCAAGGACTTTTTTGAAAGCTTTTGAAACTTTTGACACGTTCCGTGACGTCCCGTAGGAGTGTGCAGTAATCAGGTAATCTCCTTCTTAGGGGAGGCAAATAAATAAACAATGATTGACAACTTTTGAAAGTACGTTTCTTGGTAAAGGGAAAATAATTCTCCTGCAGCACTGACAACAGTTAACTAAATATCAGTAAATTTTCATTTGTTAAAACTTGTTATTATATTTGAAGGACTAAAGATTATACCAATACAATTGTAGGGGTCAATACCCTACCATCTGCATGACTTAATTTATAATTACAATGCAACATAACAATGTTGAAATAGTAGAACAAGCGATTTATGTGAATCAATCAATTTTTAACAGAAAGCTAATTTAGCAAAATAATTAAAGTAATCAATTATTTAATATACAAAACATCATGATATGCACAAAATTGTTTATATGAAAATCAATCGTGCCTAATAATTAAAAAGTGCTTAATTGTCTCAAATTAAAATCAATTATTTATAATTTACAAACAAGCTATGCATTACACAACAAAGCATGATTATCAAAATATTCAAGTAGCGATAACAGCATTTTCTATTGTATCGAATCATTATAAAAACACCCAGTACATGAATCAAAGAGTTAACCGTAAGGTTATAGTTCCGCTCCGCCCGATCGACTTCGCAATTTCTTATAACGCATACACGTGCTTCCACCCTGCTAAATTATAAATCTGTAAACTTACCTGTAATAATTAAATTGACATTTATTTGGAAGGAGATAATAAAACCAGGGTTCATTTCATTCACGCACCAAATTCTGAGTTATTCATTTTTTGAGTCAACCTACCCTCCGGTTCCCTATTTCATCTCCTAACAAAACAATTAACAAAAATAAGATTTTTTCAACACATCATTACATCCTTATACACATCATTTCAGCCTAAATTAATACTTTGGACGCTGAAGACGCACCCGGCGCGTAATGACCAGGTGGCCGATCGATGTAATTAACGTGCATTTTAAAGGTGGTAATTAAAACATCATTATCTAGTCAGCAGCGAATGAGTAAGGAATATTCTCATGACATTGTAGACCTAACTAAAATATTATTATACTGTGTATCTGTTTTTTTGGCATTCTGACTGCACTATTTTCTATTCCGTTAAATTCAGCGCGGAGTACTTTAATGGGTTTTATTGACATCTTTATGCTGATTTAAATTTCGTCCACGAACAGTTTTGTGTAGTATTTTTTCAGTTGTTTAATCGGATATTCAATAGTTTAAACATAACTTAAGCTCTGTTTCCTTGTACTCGACAAATATATATGTACGGTCAATACCCTACCATCCAGCATGACTTGGCAGGAAACCATTAATTTATAATTACAATGTATCTTGCAACATAATATTGTTAAAATTGCAAAACAAGCTATTTATGCGAGTCAATCAAATTTCAACAGAAAGCTAATTTAGCAAAATAATATAATAATTAAATCAATCAATAATATCGCAAATTAAGAAATAATGCTATGTGATATGTACAAAAGTTGTTTATATGAAAATCAATCTTGCTCAATTATTAAAAACTGCATAATTGTTCAAATTAATATCAATTGTTTATAATTTACGAAACAATCATGCATTGCACAATAAACCTCATAAGCAGGATTATCAAAAATATTCAAGTACCTAATTGATAGCAGCATTTTCTATTGTTATCGAATAAGACACTCAGTAGAAGAAAGCAACATCGTCATTCAGTCATCAAAGATTTTGCCGTAAGATTATCGTACGCTTTGCCCGATCAAAATTCGCAATTCATCAGAACGCATACTCGTGATTTCACACATCTAAATTTTAATCTGTAAACTTATCTGTAATAATTAAATTGATATTTATTTGGAAGGAGATAATAAAACCAGGGTTCATTTCGTTCACGCACCAAATTCTGAGTTATTCATTTGGGAGTCAAACCAACCAACGCTGCTTGTTCCTTATTTCATCTCATAACCAAATATATTTATATCAATATTTGTCATAACGATAAGAAACTACGATTAGTTTGGATTTGTTACATATTCACAAGTGAAATAGTTTCATATATTCGTACATTTGCGTTAGAACAAAATAATTACGTTACCCATGAGAGTCTCACTAATAGAATGTAATTGTCCCAATATTAGCAAATGGTTATCAAATAATGCCATAGCTACGTCTGTCTGGATGGGGAAGCGGACGATAATCAATGTATAATACATATTATGTAGACGATACAGATGTCGTTGGCAAATTATATTATTATTGTAGAATTTAAAATAATTAATTGATATTTAAATACGTTAATAGGCAATTAAAAATTATTTCTCTCAAGAAGGTAGGCTTTAAATTATAGCCTATAATAAAGTATTCGCCACTGTGTCCTATATATGCAATTTTATTTATTTATTAAAGAATACAAAACATTGAGTATAGAAAAAAATATATAATAATAATAATAATAACAAAAAAAAATCAAAACATACTTAAGTACAATTTAATACAGAAAAATATAATTTTTGAAAACAAAATACATACAATTTTATACAGAAAAATACAGTTTCAAAAACAAAATGCCAAGTACATCATTGAAAATGTCTTTAGGTAGCGCATTTACTAATTTTGCACCCCTCGCTAATGGTGCCTGATAGGCTTGACACGAGGAAACGGTTTCAATCCAGAATAAAGCATGGCTGCGACCACGTAGGCAATTGACAGGCGCATGTTAATTCAAATTCATTAGTACACCAGGATTGGAAACCATCCCTCGCGATAACAGGCAAAAGTGGCAAAAGAGCAGAAGAGACCGACGAGATTCAAGAGAGTGAAAAGTAAGCATGCCTTGTAGAAAGGCAGTCGGAAAATAATCATCTGACGAATTATCGAAAGGAAAATAGTTAAATGTCTTAAAATAAAGACATCGAAGAAATTTCTTCTGGACGCGTTCTAAAATAACCTCACAATGTGCAATGAGATAATTATAGTTTTCAAATTACGAACGACACATTATTGTATCACTGACTAAGTCTTTGCATGTGTATTTTATAAAAAAGAAGAGTTCCGAAAAACAAAAAAGGTTGGGCAAAAAAATAAAAAAAATAAAATATTTATTATTATAAGAAATGAAAATATAATTAATATTAAATTCTACAGGTTTTTTTAAAAAGGTTTGTCGATAGCTATTTCGGTTGTAACACCATTATCAAGACTATTCAGATAGGCCGTTTGCCTTTGCTTAAATACTATACGTGTATAGATAGAGACAGAATACATTTTCTTATTCGTTCCAGCAATATTATGAATTTTTACATTATTATTAATTGTAATATTATTAATACTTTGAAAACCCTAAGTGGGTTTTTTAAAATGGATATCGAAATTTTCAACCATTCGTAAAACAGATTCTCAGTTTGCTAAACATTTGATATCAAACTCGCATAGCATCAGTAACAATGAAACGCCACAATGTTTGCATATATGTAATAAAGGTTTAAAATTAAATTTACTTGAACAGTTGGAAATTAGTCGCGAATTATCCAAAAGGAATGACATAATTAATGAAAATTTGGTAATGTATTCGTCGCCACTATTAAATATAATCTAAACACACGATTAAGACAATTATACTAATAATATTTTAATTGATCAATAATGTCAATAAATAACCATCGAATACTGTAATTTTGATAAATTTTGAAAATTTCGATATCCATTTTAAAAAACCCACTTAGGGTTTTCAAAGTATTAATAATATTACAATTAATAATAATGTAAAAATTCATAATATTGCTGAAACTAATAAGAAAATGTATTCTGTCTCTATCTATACACGTATAGTATTTAAGCAAAGGCAAACGGCCTATCTGAATAGTCTTGATAATGGTGTTACAACCGAAATAGCTATCGACAAACCTTTTTAAAAAAAACCTGTAGAATTTAATATTAATTATATTTTCATTTCTTGTAAAATGGAATTCTACCAAGTAAATGCTAACTCAATTAATTTATTTTTATTTTCATTTTATTTTATAGTGTAATTTTCATTTATTTAAACACACGTCACAGAAAAGACAATTGGTGTAAAAATCTAGTTATCCAGTGGTGCCGAATAGAGGCTATAATACCTCAGTTGAGGCATGGTCTAAAAAGATCGTGGCTAGGCGATGCGCGGATTGCGGGTCGCGGGTGCAAATGACGCATGCCGAACGAAATATAATTTGTGTTTAATTAATGTTCTGTTTATTGTTCTATTCGCTTATGGAACTCGAACGAGCGGAGCTGTTTGCCAGGGTCCGTCCTCACACGGGTCCAATTGGTCATGGAGATCTGATAGCAGCCGAGGCCAACATTGCGGCATTCGAGAAATTTGCAGCGTCGAATGGGGAGCGGGATAGTCCCGACTCTTCTGTAGACTCATCTATTTCAATTCGTGACACTCAGTATGTGGGTACACTAAGCGCTTAACGTCAGCGGACAGCAGAGCCAGTCCAAAAAACAAAAAAAAAATCTTTCTTAACTTTCTTCTTTAAGCACTACGGTGCATGGTTGCAGCAGCAGTCCCGTGCGGCTCCGTCTCGGGACGGAATGAGCACTTAAAATCACTTCTTTCAGACACGTTTAAATCGTCATAGAAAGCGGCCGTGCATATCCACGGCTGTGCGGGTGGTGGTGGGCACTTTAACGTATGTTCTATTAGTAACAATAATAATATATTCATTGACATGTTTTCTTTTTAAAGTAAATGGGTAACGTTTCTAGTCATCTTTACACGATTTAAGAATTAATACCCCCGTCGCCATCACGAAACAAATTGACGTATTCACACCTCGACGTTCGCTCTCCGATTACCAGCGAGTCCAAAATTTCGTCACGCCTATAGTTGAAAATTATTTGCCGTTTCACTGAAGTATCGTCTTAAGTACACCTAGCTAGAGGTTACTGATACGATAAAATAATTTAGTTAGCTCTGTGAAATTACATGGTAATGCAATGTACAGGATCGAGATGAGTGTAATCATATTAAAAAAGGTCTTCATCTAGTAGTGAATAGCATTATTATTAACTAATTTGTAATTAAGATAATTGAAAAAAATAGACATAAATCCTATAAGTTTTAAAAGCGCTGACATAACGACAGAAACATTTTGATTCAAAATTTTCTGTAGATTATTTTCCAGATATTATAATAACAACATAAAGACTTTTAAAATTGTGAGTGCCTTTATTGAGAGAAATGAATATTATTATTGTTCACTGCGAATCCTTCGTAGAAGGACAGCGATTGAACGAAATTTTATGTAAGTACATTTATTTTAATGAATAATTTCTACTCTGAAATGATAATATTTTTATTGATCCGAAAAATATGCGTAACACTTAATTTGAGATAAAAACTCATGACATTAGAAAAACAGTATTCAAAAAATATATATATTTTTACCACGTTTTTCTTAGCTGGTATTCTTGTTTGACTTGATTTTTTACTTCTCGACTAGCTAGATATTTGAAACTTTTAGAATATATCAGAACACAATGCCAATGAATTCTTTTAATACTTTTAGCCATCTTTAAGCAGAATTGAATTCATTTTCAGTTAATTCTGTTTTGCATGGAAAGTTATTTCAGAAAAATCCGTAAAAAGTAAAATACTATTATTGCTTGCTAAGGGGGTGGTCCTAGCAACTAAATTATTAATATACGTGCGTTACTATAGAAATCAAAATGAATGTCAAAATGACATTTCAGTAATCTATATTATTGTTTGTTTGTTTTTGCAAGTACAAGTTTGAGCATATATATATTTTTACCACGTTTTCCTTAGCTCGTATTCTTGTTTGTCCGGTGGTTTTTTACCCAGTACAAATCTTGCAATCGATTTTTAACTAACTTCCCGACTAGCTAGACATTTGAAACTTTTAGAAAATATCAGAACACGATGCCAATGCTTTCCTTTAATACTTTTAGCCATCTTTAAGTAGAATTGAATTCATTTTCAGTTAATTCTGTTTTGTATGAAAAGTTGTTTCGGAAGAAATCCGTAATCCAATTTACTATTATTGGTTGCCAAGGGGGTGGTCCTAGCAACTAAATTATTAATATATACGTGCGTTACTATGGAAATCAAAATGACATTTCAGTTTTCTATATCTGTTTGTTTGTTGCAAAATAGCAAAAAATTGACTTGTTGACAATTGCCTTATTTGTCCTAAATTATTAATACGTAGAATTGTTTGTTATAATACGTTGAAAAATTCATATGATTCAACAGAAAATTTAAAAACGTGGTATATAAAAAGTTCTTTTTATCTTGTAACTATTTATCTGTATCTTAATAAACTCATTTTCAAATATGAAACTTTTTTAAAACAACTTTAATGGAATACCTGAGCTTGGCGGTTTTTTTGAAATTGATCGAAAATTGAATAATGTCGAATAAACCATAGGAAATTTTTCAATGAAAGTATAGCCACCCAATACGATATAAAGTTTATAACACTTTACAAACCTACAATACACCGCCCGCTTTAATTATATGGATGTATGTGAAGGTCTTTATATTGTAAAATTCTCAATAAAGAGCTGTATGAGAGACTCCAAACTGTTGCGATTTTCTTGGAATCAAAATAATTTCTGGCTCATCGGCCACACTTTCGCGTACTCCAGCAGTGGCATGTGAAACTCGTACCACGAATTGGTTTACCTTATACTATGTAGTATGCAATCTGTCCTTTTAACCGTACAATAGTCGATGTAATAAAAGATTTAGAAATTTCATGAATTGGATAAATGTCTAGACATTTTTAAATGTTTAGAAAATGTTTAGAATCATGTTTTTAACATAAAAAATGTCTATAATACTCTAAAGATGTAAATAAATTTCATTTGTAAATTCTTAAAACATAACTTAAAACATTTAAAGAATAATATTGTTTTAAAACCGTTTATAACTGCCAAAAACACATTAAATAGGTACAATATTCATTCCCGTGGGTCTATTCTATACATAAGGCGGCTATCGGCAGCTATCGACTGTAGTTAATCATATTTATGTATTCAGGTATAATTGTTACAATAAGTTAGCTGTCTAAATTGTGTATCTCGCTCTAAAAGTTAACACAGCCAAGAAAGGGGCCGTTAAAACACAGTACTTTCTGATGGTCTAGAGTCTAAAGTGCTTACCAAACCCATGGGTCAATGCTGTGGGTTACGAAATGTTTCAATAGAACTGAAGGTGTTTGTTTATTAATTTTTTTTTATAATTATGTACCTACGACCTACGTATATATTTAAAGTTGTCAGAGAAGAATACATAATTAAAATATTTATATTGGCTGAAAGTAATACTATCACAAGAAGAATTGAATGCAGGGGAGATAGTATTAAAAAGTCAATTAATATTTCCGATTAAACAGAGCAAGTTCTTTGCAATTCAGCTCCATGAATCTACTGATATTATAAATTGCTCACTAATTATCAGTATGACTCTGGCGACTTGTTTTTCTGTCAGATTTTTTTTCGGCGGAGAGGGGCCGAGGATTATTTTTTTTAATTTTGGGGGGGCGTGCTATAAAAAAGTTTGGGAAGCACTAGCAGCTTGACTACAGCAATTTTAAAATAAGTGAATTTTTTCTGTAATCCAATGATAATTCGTAACACCATCAAATCTGAACAAATTAATTTATGGAAATTTATCATGAAAGAAATGCATGAATCAATAATATTTTGGTTTAAAGTTACTTATTCGAACTGTCACTACTCTCTCCATGAAAATGTAACAAAAATCTTTCATGTAATAAAATATTAGTAGTTTTAGTATATATGTATTTCCATATATTTTTAATTGGCTTATTCTATTATACCATAATATACTAGCATACAATTCTAAATTCGTATATATTTAGATTAGATTTTCAAATACGGTTAATTAATTCAAAACTAATGGTTTGATCACACTTACACGAAGTTCTAAGTTGCCAATATGTATTATTTTTTTTAATAAAAATGATAAGTTGTATTTTACATTGTATTTAAATACTATATCGTCGCCTCAATACTACATTTAAATTGTAAATAACTCTGATTTGGGTACTCATTGTTGGGAAAATGAAATTTAAACTTTACTTGATTAACATTAATCTAGACTATAATTATTATTTTAAATGAAAATGGAAAATTGTGCTTGTCTACATTGGAAACAATTAAATAATGTCTTATTGTATGAAAAAATATTATACATATAATATTTTATTTATTTCCTGCATTTATGGTTTTAGAGTTATCTAATATTTTCAAACACAAAATTTATACATTCCCATTAACTTGTGACTTACTTAGTTGTATCATTTTGTAGATAAGGAAATGTAGAATCAATAGTTATCTTAAAAACAGTAAAATTCAAAATATATATTGTTGTAATATTGAGGTGACGATATACATAGACCATTTTTCGGTATTTTAAACCATAAAATATACCTATGGTTAATAAAATCTTAAGAAATAATTATAATGAAATAACACGTCATGTAGTATAAATGATAATATTATGTAAACAAATGAAGACAACTCACCTTTTATCTAGTAAACATCTGCTTTCCTAACAACACATAGATAGTTCATTATTTGGTTTATAAGAATGTACATTCTTGGAAACTTTTTCTTACTACTTCTTACATATTAAAATATTACATTTATATAATAATTAATATGATAGACCAACCACAAACGCAACTTGACACTCTGTTCAAAAAAACGCGTTGATATTTTTACGTAGACATTATTTAATCAAATAGCGCGAAAATCTGTACGGAAATGCTCATGAAAACGTCCGTTGCCGTCCGGAGCTTTTCCAGAACTAACTGTGGAAAACTTTTCCCGACGACTTATATACCTCTTCACCCCACGACTCTCATCCCTTCGTCGTTTCAACAGCCACGTGTTCGGCTTCGTGATTTCCGATAAATTTTTACGTCAAAATACTTTTTTTTTAAACTTTATTCAAAGCTTCAAATTTACAATGTCATTTCACATTTTGGAGCAGTTAGTTGGACGCTTCATTTTATTATTTTATATTCCAGAAAATATAAGTATAGGTAACGTTTCAAAAAATATATTTGTTTTCCGATTTCAACAATATTTTGAAATATAATTTTCATCCACCACTTAACGGCCCACATGCTCAGCGTAGGTCAAAATGGAGATTTAATGCTATTTTCAGAGCATGATCCTGGACATTCCTTAAACGTTGTAGATAATCTATTTATATAATTTTGAAGCCTTATTATCCTTTATATTTATTTTAAACAGTTGATGACTGTATAAAGTATTTTTATTACATAAAATAGTATTCTTTTAAACCTCTTGCTCTAATGTTTTAGAATATAGTCATATTTCGGTACACCCATGTGCAGTGGTGTTAATATTTTTTAGATTTATTAATTTTCAAACGCATTTGAAAAAACCATTAGTAAAATTAATGTTAACATTATATAGTGAAATATTTACGATAAAAAATTATATTTTATAATCTTTGTGATCCCAAATTTGACAAGAATTAGGCATTTTATTATTCAAAAAATGGGCAAGATTTACACATTTGAAGATAATTCTAAATATACTGATTATAAGGTATTTCTTTGACCATTCAAATGTGATAAACATCCTACGAATAATGATTGCTTTATAATAATTATCGACCTAAGAATAAGGTAGTATTTTTTTGAAATACGCCATTTCTATTGGCATTTTCCAGTGGCTAAGCTACAACATATGGCTGTAGCCATAAATTAACAAACAATTAATGAAGTAGGAAATAAGATCATGGTAACGTACGTGTTTGAACATGTACCGTTTTAAAAAAAAACGGTTAAGTTAGGTTTAAAACGTTTAGGCGTTTAAAAATACTTTATGCAGTCATCAAATGTTTAAAATAAATATAAAGGATAATAAGGCTTCAAAATTATATAAATAGATTATCTACAACGTTTATGAAATTTCCAGGATCGTGCTTTAAAAATAGCATAAAATCTCCATTTTGACCGACGCGGCGCACGTCCCCCTTAATTGGACCACATAAACACCACACTGTGCCTCTAAGAATCCCTCTCACTCACTAGCCTTCTTTCATCTTCCAAGGGCCGGCATCTCGTAACCCCGCTTTATATACTCTGTAGATGGTATGGTTAGTACTGACAAGTTTGGAGCCCTCCTTGTGATTTCTTTAAACAAAGATATCGGTACTTTCTAACTAGGGATTGCAATACCGGTATTTCAAAACCGGTATTCCAGTATTTATCAATACCGAAATACCGGTTTTAAAAATACAAATGCCGAAAGTATTGGTATTAAGAAAGCACACTCGTTTACGTTTTTGAAAATGAATTATAAGTTATATACTGAGTGAATCCAACAGAGGAGAAAAATAATAAAACAAATTTCATCAAAAGTAATTTTCGCGATGAATTGTCATATTATTATTTCGAAATAGAAAACATCCGTGACAAAAATATAATTATTTGATGACTGTACATCCGTTGAATTTAAGAAGCTTTTCCTGCAGCTGGACTTATTTGCACTTGATGAACTTTTGAGGGCTTTTGTTTAAATTATCAATATATTCAAATTATTTGTAAAAAATCACTAGTTCTACAATTATGATCAATATATATTTTTAAATGTCAGCATAACAAATATAGGTATGTAGGTTTTTGCTATAAAATAATATTTTAAAAAGATTTTAATAGCTCTATTTTTTATTGATAAGAACCTACTTCTGTTTTTTTAATGTTTAAGAAATACCGGTAATCAATAAGAAATACCTCAAAAACCGGTATTGAAATTTTCATTCGGAATTGCAATCCGCTTAATGGAAACCCGCCTCTGCTTAAAAAATGTTGTAATGATAGGTATTAAGTATTCATTCCTTTATTTTCCGTCCCTAAACAACGCATGGCCAGCCTACCCTTACGGAACGTCACTGAATACATCCATAATTGTTGTCTTTGAGGAATCTTTTTTTTTTAGTCTACTCCCTCTAGAAAACACATTTTGAAACTACCTTCATCCTTGTGAAAACCATCCATCCATCCCTCACGTGGGTGGCTCAGAAGATTTCCTTCCAGTGCATCTATGCACATATTGTGCACAAGACAACTATCGGCCGCTATCGGCGGCTGTCGAGGGTAGTTTTTCATATTTTTGAATTGAGGTATTATAATTTTTGCAATAAGTTAGTTGTAATTGTTACCATAAGTGCTATGTTTTAACAGCACCTCTCTTGGCTGTGCTAACTTCTAGAGTGAGATTAACAGTTTTGACTATTTAGACGGCTAACTTATTGTAACAATTATAATACCTCAATACAAACATGTGATAAACTACCCACGATAGCGGCCCATAGCAGTCTTGTGTATAGAATAGATGCGTAGGGCTCTTGATCGGACGTTATTGTAAATATATCGATAAGATACAACTCGACGCCAGGACAATTGGACGCCGCACTATCGTAGACACGTATGCAGAGCGTAAACGAGGAATTTTAATCAGTTTCTATCCACTACTTTGTAGTTTTAATTCATTTTACTCTTAACATAATGTTTTTTTTATTGCGGATTGAGAATTACCATGCCTAAGGCTTTATATAAAATAAAAAAAACTCTTTTTTCGTTGGAACTTAAACATATGCACGATTAAATCATTATTTACGTGTGCATATTTAAATTCTCACCAACTATTAAATCATAATATAATAATTTAAATATAAATAATAATATTAAATATTTATTTTTTAAAAGTACCTATAAGTAGCTAACGTTTATTTAATTTCGGATTACGTGGCATCCAGTTGTCCCGGCGCCAAATCGTCCTAGACACCTCAGTTTGTAGTTACTATCATTATTATACATTGTAGCTGTATTGTATAGCGATGTCATAATATTATTATATAGCGTATCGTATTATTAATCGATTACTCTACTTTAGATTTGTCTATGAAAATCAGGAGAGAATTAGTCTGTGTAAATATTATTTCAAATTAATAAAGGCATTTTACTTGTAGTTGTTCATTATTCCAATTATATTTTAATTTGATATTACGTCCAACTACTTTGTTTAGCTTTTATATGGATACATATTTAATTAATAAATACAGAACTGCTCTTATGGTTGTTTATTGGGTGACCGGACAAAACAGAACAGTGACAAAACAGAACATGTCAAAACAGAACATGACAAAACAGAACATGACAAAACAGAACATGACAAAACAGAACAGCCAGGGGAAAATGAAACATTAATTTTTGTGGAATCTATTTATGGTATTTACTTATGGTGGAGCGAGTTCAAAAGAAATTTTTGAGACTCCTTTATTTGAGGTTATATGGATACTATCCGTGGCTTTATCCAACTGACTTTCTCTTAGGTATGCTTACATACTGTAGTTTAAGTGCTAGAAGATATCAATATTTGGCCGCGTATTTTTTTCGACTAATACGTGGTGTGAATGAGAACTCTGCCATTCTTGGTAATATTGACTTGTGTGTCCCTGATAACTATCTTAGAAATCGGGAGCATCAGTTGTTTGTTCTCCCGAGGAGCAGAAATAACCTGCCATTGGTGATGCCAATTGGGAGGGCAATAACTCTGTTCAACCAAATTGCTTCGGATGTTGATATATTCCATCTACGTGAGAATGAGTATAGGTGGACGTTATTTTATAAATTCTTAAAATAGGGTCTGCATAACTCATCCGGTGTACTTCCTTGTACCTATATACTTCATATTTTTTTGTATTTACACATTTATACTGTAGAATAACTTAATATTGCATAATTACAGTATTACATAATACTATTTTAATAATATTTATTTGTTTCTAAATGTCATGTTGTGAACGTCTTAAACTTATAATTTGTAATGTCCACAATATGTAAAATAAATTAAAATTGAAAATTGAAATTAATTAAATTTTAAATGAAATACAGTATGTAAATATTTAATATTTAAAAAAAATCTAATTTTAAGTGAAATCATCAAGGTATAATAATATACTTTCATTTTTTTACAACACCATTATTTTGAAAATAATGCATTTTTTTTATATATAGAGTATATAAAATTGTATAATGTAATCACTGCATGGTGGCCATTCGGCGTAAATACCTCAATTTATTAAACTGATTATTTCGTTGTACCTAGTCACCCAATCATTTTGAACATATATTATTATATTTGATGAGAGAGCTTGCCGGCAACATCGAGTTAAGTTTATTTGAGGCTTTCTAGCGATTAGTAATACGGAAATTCGGTATATATTTTGATTTATTATGGCGTATTGAAAATCTTCGCTATTAAAAATCTATCAACATACTTAATAGAGATAGGACAATTTCAATATTAAATTTATATTTTTCCTGAAATTTCATAGTTATATTTATCGTTGTTCTGTTTTGTCATGGAACCCTAGTACCTATGACTTAATTCTGAAGGAAGGAAGAAAATTTTTTTATAAATTTTATTAGGTACTTACTTATGTATTTATGTAGTTTGGCGATATTCTTTGGTATTTAAATATTTTTAAGATGTAGAAAAATAATAGATATATATAAGTAATGCAAATAAGACTAAATTTTATACAAATAAAGAAAATATGGTTTTTATTTTATTTTTATCGTGGAGGCAATGACATTAATATGGACGAAGCATCTGGAAAAAAAAAGACACTCACTTTTTTGTCGGATCTGCCGAATGGCATAATCTGTTCTAACGCCATTACAATAAAGATAATATTGCTATAAATTCCCGATGCTTTTTGACGGGTCTGCCGAATGGTTCGGTTCGAACATGTTCGCTCAAATGAACATTTACACTAGGAACACTGTTCTAACGCCATTACAATAAAGGTGATATTGGTAAATATACCAATCTTCGAAGGAAGGAATTACAACAGCTGGAAATACAGGTTGCTGAACATTCTAGAATACAACGAGTGTCAAGCGCCAGCAATCCGAACAATGGAAACAACAGAAAAATATGCGGAATGGAAAAAACTAGATTTAAAAGCCAAAACCATTCTAATTAGTGCAGTTTCCGATAGCCAATTAGAATTTATCAAGAACTGCGACACGACATTGACAATGCTGAAAAAACTAGATGAAATACACTCAACGAAATCAACGCCGATGCAGATAATCTGCAGGTCAAAAATCGAGGAAATTAAAATGAAAAACTATGCAACAGTCGATGATTTCTTCTTAGACTTCCAGAAAACCTGCAATGAATATGTAAATGCAGGTGGTACTCTTCAACAAGAAGAGGAGATAAGATATTTAATAAAGGCACTACCGTTAAGCTATAGTGCGATAGGTGATTTCATTAACATAGTTCCGACGGAAAAACAAACAATGGAATATGTCAAATCGAAAATCAAGGAAAAAAGCCTAACAAACACGGAAAATCCACAAAAGACGAATGTCAGCACGTTCAATACGAAAACAAAAACAAAAGGCCTGTGCTATATATGTAATAAGCAAGGACACAAGCAGCAACAGTGTTGGTTCGCAAATCAAACCGACAATCTACAGCAGGGATATGGGCCCAGCACCAGAAACAGCGGCAATACATCACAACAGCCGACGAACAAAAACAATTACGAGAAATTTGGATATCACAGAGGCAGAGGCACCAGATACCAGCGAGGCGGCAGCCGAGGCAGAGGCATCGAGCAGCAGCAACAACAACAAAACTTGAAGACGTGGGCTCTTCAAGTTAATCATCATAAACTCAGTGCAAACAGTGAAGAAACAAGTGAGAGTGAAATAAAGTGGCTACTCGATAGCGGGTGCACAGATCACCTAGTGAAAAGCGATAAGTTCTATTCAAGTTGCGTTGAGCTTAAAGAGCCAATCGACGTAAACCTACCCGACGGAAAAAAAAGTTGCGAGCAACAAAAGTGGGAAATATTGTAAGTTACTTTAAAAACCATAACAATGTTGAGCCAGTAGAACTAAAAAACGTCTATTTAGTAGAAGGTTTAAAGCAAAATCTGTTAAGTTTTTCAAAAATAACACAAAATTGCACAATAGTAGCGCGCGATTCAAACGCCAAAATCTTTGATAAAAAAACCAGAAACCTTATAGCAGTGGCTAATAAAATAAATGATTTATACTACATGACTAGCTTTGTAAAAAATCTTAAAGATTCAAGCAAGATTAGTACATACAATGATTATCCAAATGAAGCCTTCACAAATACAACGAGATTAACAAAAAAGGAAAAGTGGCATCGTGCGTTAGGCCATGTAAACTTTAGATATCTAGAAAAAATAGTAAAAGATAAGTTACTTGATGGACTACCAGACCATCTTGAAAAACAAGAAATGAAATGCGCGACATGTATTGAAAGTAAAATGGCAAATTTACCTTTCGAAAATCACCGCGCGAAAACAACAGCGATAAACGAAATAATACACACCGATCTAAACGGTCCGCACAATATTGTGGGCTATAAAGGTGAAAAATACATTTTGACTGTCATAGACGATTACAGCAAATGTGCAAAAATTTATTGTATAAAAAATAAATCAGAAACGGCCGAGTGTCTCAAAAATCACATTAATTTTGTAGAGAATCAATTCGGGAAATCAATAAAAAGATTGCAATGCGATAAGGGGACCGAATATTTAAATCGAGAAATATACGAATTTGCAAACAAAAAGGGAATCGAAATTTTACCATGTCCGACAAACGTACACGAACTCAATGGAGTCGCTGAACGTTATAATAGATCAGCAATGGATATAGCAAGATGTTTAATTAAAGAAGCGCGCATAAGTAAAATTTATTGGCCCGAGGCAATAAATACAGTTGCCTATTTAAAAAATCGAACTATCGCAAATACGTGCGAGAATAAAACGCCTTATGAAATATTTTTCGGGGTTAAGCCGAAAGCCAAACATTTAAAAATTTATGGCTCAAGAGTTTTTGTCCGAATTCCGGAAATAAACAGAAAAAAATGGGACGATAAGTCACAAATCGGAGTACTCGTAGGATATACACATTTCGGGTACCGAGTTTTGGTTAAAAATAAGGTGATCGAGGCAAGACATGTGCAGGTTATCGAAAAAGGTACAAGACTAATATGCCTAGAAAATCAGACTAATGAAAACACTTTCGACGGAAATAACGAATCACAAAACCGTGTAAACATTGATCTAAATGAGCAGGGCTCGGAGATCGAATTGAGCGAAAGTGAAAATGAGAGTGAAAATGATAATGATAATGAAGTATTTGTTGAAAATGAACAGGCGAGCGAATCGGTCAAAGTTAAAACTAGACGAGTATCCGCACGCGAAAAAAAGACAGTTGAGCGTTACGGAAATCCTATAGCTCACTGTATATACGTTAATTACATAAACGCAAATGCGCCAAGTACATATGAGGAAGCTTTAACCTCAAAAGACTCTGGCCATTGGCGAGCGGCGATGGATTCAGAAATTAACTGTCTAAATAAAAACAAAACATGGTGTCTAGTCGAAAAGCCGACTGATAAGAAAATAATCGATGTTAAATGGATATTTAAAAGAAAGAGCGATGATACATATAAAGCGCGTCTAGTAGTACGCGGCTTTCAACAAAGAGAACACTTGGAAAACGTTTATTCCCCCGTGGGAAAAATGTTAACTTTTAAAATTCTTGTGAGTTATTGCACAACGAATAATCTCTTCATTGACCAGATGGACGTTGAGACCACATTTCTCAATGGACCAGTTAAAAGCGAAGTTTATATTTACCAGCCAAAAGGCTATCAAAAGGAAAAAAATAAAGTCTGCAAACTAGAGAAAGCGTTATATGGTTTGCGAGAAAGTCCACTTGCGTGGTACGAAACATTCGATGAATATGTAAAAAAATTAGATTTCAAGAGAAGCAAATACGATAATTGTCTTTATGTAAAAACCGAAAATAAGGAATCAATATATCTCCTGGTATTCGTAGACGATCTGTTGATCTGTGGGAAAGACAAATTAAAAATTGACTTAATTAAGAAAAGTTTAATGAAAAGATTTACGATGAAAGACCTTAATGAGGTTAAAAGTTATATAGGCATCGATATTGATTACAATAAAGATCAAAACAACATGAAGCTAAGCCAGACAAAATATATCGAATCCTTAGCCTCTAAATATCAGTTAGAAAATTCTAAACTATACGAAACTCCAATGGAGACAAACCTAAAAATCGATCAAGCGAGCGAAACAGATGAATCAATAAAATACAGAAACTTGATCGGTGAACTTTTATACATAAGCTCTCGCACTAGACCTGATATCGCGTACAGCGTTAATTACGAAAACTGCTACGACAAAACCCATTACAAGTATGCGATGCGAATTCTAAAATACTTATTTAAGACCAAAGATCTAAAATTAAGATATGGCAAAAACGAAAAGAACGATAAAATTGATTGTTACGTCGACCCAGACTATGCGGGCGACAATATAGACAGAAAGTCGACGAGCGGTTACGCTATTCGACTAAACGGAAATTTAATTTTTTGGAAGTAAAAAAAAGAAAATGTGGTTACAAAATGCTCCACTTTCGCGGAATATATAGCACTGTCAGAAGCAGTCACAGAAATTTTATTTGTGAGAAATATATGTAACGAAAGTTTTGATTTAAAAGTAAATACACCAATCAAAATTCACGAGGACAATAGCGGAGCGGTCGCTATTGCAAAGTTTGGAAATTTTACAAAAAACTCTAAACACATTGAAATTCAATTTCATTATGTAAACGAACATTACCAAAACAAGACGATTGACATAGTAAAAGTTGATTCAAAAAATAATATAGCGGACATCTTTACCAAAGCATTGGATAAAACGAGCTTCCTGGAAAATCGTCAAAGACTGAAGTTAATCTAATGTACAGATACAAAAGTAATTAAACGGCTAAGAGGCGTGTTGATATATAGCCGTCTAATATAATAACATAACTAAATATTATAAGTAATAATATAAGAATATTATTAATACGTTTAACTACGGCACTGGCTGTCCGCCAATGCTAAATACTAATTAATACTAATTACAGTTAAATGTTCACTTGAGTGTCCGGCGTGACATCAGTGTATAATCGAAGGTCTATTGTAACGGTCGCATAATCAATGTAATCTATTACTCTGTACATTATTATTCATGATGATGATAATAATAAAGTTAATCATATGAAGAAAACCATGTTCATAATTTAACATCCTCTAAACGATCCATTATCCCAACAGCTATAAATTCCCGATGCGTGATATCGCATAATGGAAATTACGTGACGTCTACCTATACATGTGCGAATGTCGCTTTGCGCGAATTTACTTGCTAGCTACTGTATTGAGTGCGTTGTTCATTAATAATGTCATTGCGTGGAGGGCTCAAAATCGGTCAGTGCGTCGGCCCTCCACCATCCTAAACGCGCCACTGGTTATTTTCAATAGTTACGTATGTCTCATAATATATAATATTAAAGTTTGCCACGTAAAGAAAATGCACATTCAAGATTTGAGGACAGTCAACGTGCTTTGTGTCCCTTGGTTTTATGTCCTAAAGTAATAAAACGAATCCTACTTTAAAAAAAACTACTACCACATCCGGTAGGGCAAACCAGCTTCCTGTATACGCCCGTACTATTTACACATAACGTGAGTAGTAAATGTATTGTTATGAAATAGAAATGGATTGAACAAGTTAAATATATTACATTCCATCAAGTATCCTTGGTAGATAGTAGTAATATTTTATTTAATATTATATTAAGTTAGTAGTAAGCAAACACCGAAATTGCATCAAAGTACGGGCAATATTTGCCAGTCATGAACCACACAACGCTTATTTCACTCTCGACACGATAATGACTAGGGATTCCAATCCCGGGATCCCGAGCTATTTTCGACACCTATGAATCCCGGGATTGATAAACATAATCCCGAAACTTTCGGGATTGATTTTTTTATCAATTTTTATGGAAAATAAAATAAAAACGAAAATATAACTGCAAAAATACTTTTAATAACAAATAACTAACCTGCCATTGGTGCAGAACTAACCTGCCATTGGTGATGCCGATTGGGAGGGCAATAACTCTGTTCAACCAAATCGCTTCGGATGTTGATATATTCCATCTACGTGAGGATGAGTATAGGTGGACGTTATTTTATAAATTATTAAAATAGGGTCTGCTTAACTCATCCGGTGTACTTCCTTGTACCTATATATTTTTTTTTGTATTTACACATTTATACTGTAGAATAACTTAATACTGATCTATCTCTTTTGTTATGTACCTAATATTGTTTTAATAATATTTCGTTGTTTCTAAATGTCATGTTGTGAACTCTTAAACTTATAATTTGTAATGTCCACAATATTTAAAATAAATAAATTGAATTGAATTGAATTGAATTTCAATTAGGTTTGATTTATGCCCATGTGTAAGTTGCCGATTCATTTTATTTTTTCATATAAATTAATAAATATGAGAAAGATTGGAAAAAACAATGCTTCGCACTATTAACAAAGTAATACCACCATGATCTCATACGTTTTACGGCATTTTCATAATATTTGACTGACTAATTAGATTTATGAAGCGGAAAGGCCATAAGTACACCATAATTTGCTTTACTATTTTAAATCTCGCTAACCCATTCATTAAGTCTTTACTATCAGAAACAGCAATCTCATATTAAATTCACATTATTATTTATATTACAATATTATTTACTCCAATAAACTTATGTATTTCCAAGATCGAACGTATACAATATTAACAATAAATGTCTTAAATAGTATAAATTATACTAGATTTATTTTTGACCGATTTTATCAATGTTATTTGTAAATATAAAAAAAATATATTAACAATGGAAAAAAATGCCAATCCCGGGATTGTCAAATTTTAATACCGAAATCCTGGGATCAGAATTTTGGCTCGGGATTGGTTTCCCTAATAATAACCGTACCTATATATTATTCCACTTGCTTGGTCAATTAAATTGTGAAGATGGAATATTAAACTTCGACTTATTGTGATAGCTTCATCGAATATATTATTTATTATCTTATCACAATATTAACCAATCCACTACTGAACAACTGAGAATAGGTTTAGCATACTATGTAACCAAACCACATGCACTACCTACTGTTAGATTTTAATATGCTTATTAATACACTGCGGTAAGAACGGAATGAAAATAAGATTAACCATTTTAAACGGAATTTATTTATTACGAAATCAAATAGAAAATAATTTTTCTTCATTTTCTATCACGTATCTTAATTACCAAGAGTATGAGTAGATTCAAGAATAGATAACATGCATTCAATTCCCTCCCCTTTACACAAATTTAATAATTGTAAATACCTACTTCTTCTTATTGTGCCATCCCCTAGCGGAGGTCGGCCACCATCGAGGCGATCTTATCTTTGTCGTCTGCTACCCGGAACAGTTCGGTGGAGCTGCACTCGTACCAATCACGGAGGTTCTTAAGCCACGAAATGCGGCGCCGTCCTCTGCTACGCTTCCCATTGATGTTTCCTTGAATGACAAGTTGGGGAATGCTGTATTTTTGTCCTCTCATAATGTGGCCGAGGTATTGTAGTTTCCTGGTTTTGATACTACGTAGAACTTCTCGGTCCTTCCCCATTCGATTGAGAACTTCAACATTTGTCACCCTGTCAGTCCAAGGAATTTTGAGGATGCGTCTATACAGCCACATCTCCAAAGCTTCAAGTCTCCGTGACATCTCTTGGTTTAGCGTCCATACTTCCATGGCTTCCATAGTCCATACCTATTAACCATCCATTAAAACAGGGGCTCACAAACTTTTCGTCAAACATTTGGCGGGCTGCTCTGCCCTTTCTTTTGTAAATATTTTCTGTTTTTGAAAAAACATAAGGCAAAAAATTTAAATAAATATGACATTGTCTAAACTAAATACATATAGGTACATTATTATTAATCTTATTAATATAATAAAAATAAAATATAAATTGTTTCACCATGTGATTTAATCAATAATTGTTTGTTAGAAACTAAATCTAGGCTCAAATTTTGTGGTGTGAATACGCAAAACAGACGCCATATGGTTATCTGTTAATTTTGATCTTAAGTTCGATTAATTATTAAGGCTATACCTCAGCTGGGGCACGGTCTAAAAAGATCGTGACTAGGCGATGCGCGGATTGTGTAAATGACGCGTGCCGAACGAAATATAATGTGTCATATAAATCCAACATGCGTCCATTTAATGCTCTGTTTATTGTTCTATTAGTAACAATAATAATATATCGTCACTGTTCTGGCAAAAGACACTAATTCGAAAAAATGACATATTGAGTTAGTTATACCAAAATGTTCCTTATTTCAAACTTTACCGTCTGGAAACCTTCTTAATAAATAAACAGTCTTTATTTTAAAGTCATCCTTTTTACGATTACTTAATAAACTCACATTATAGACCATTTCAAACATTTTAACAACTTCAAAGTCAAATTACTCAAAAAAAGTATTCTCCAGTTAGTGTGTTCTGCCAGAACAGAGACGATATATTCATTGACAAGTTTTCTTTTTCAAGTAAATGGGTAACGTTTTTGGTCATCTTTACACGATTTAAGAATTAATACTCCCGTCGACATCACGAAACAAATTGACGTGTTCACAGCTCGACTTTCGCTCTACAGCGAGTCTAAAATTTCGTCGCACCACAGTTAAAAATTATTTGCCGTTTCACTGAAGTATGCTCTTAATGCTTATTGTAGAAAATGTTTTTTCACAAATATAGGTAGATACTTCGAAATAAAGAAGCCGTTTTATGAGCATGTTTAACTACATTCATTCTTGCCAGAGGATATTTAATTTTAAATTTAATTTTGAATATTATTCTATATGAAGAATAAAAAAATAATATGTACAGATTTAACATAAATCTCGCGGGTCATACTTTGTGAACCCTTGCACCAAAACTTCACCTCTTCGGTGAAGACCGGAACCGACTTCTGGTGGTCTTAGAACATAACAAAGAGTTAACTTTATAAGTTAACTTTATTTATATAAATATTTTATTTATATTTATAAAAATATATAATTTGATATAAATAAAAAGGATTTCAAGTTATACACATTTAAATTTTTTATAAAAATTGATGTTTTTTAAAATAGATATAAAAAATATTAAAACTATGAATTAGTCAAATATCTCTTAGGTGATGCTTAGAAAACTTAATAAACTAAATTTTAATAATAAATATGACTATAAAATATATGTAATAATAAGGTGCGGTCCGATACAACAAATTCACATTTTATTATATTTTTTACAATTGTAAGTTTGTCTTTGACTTAAAATAAAAAATATTTTTCTTTTTTATGTTTTCAGATTCATATTTATTCAATAATATAGTTGAAATTGTAAATTATCAAAAAATGTCTCAAATTGCAAGCTTCTTTTTTTCCGCTAGGTGCCTCTTTAAAAAGGCTCAGTGAAGACTTCGCCTTATACAGACGAAAATATTGAAAATAACATATAAAAATAACAATTTTTTAAGTGTATCTCATATTTCTCCATACTCGACAAAATCATACCATTTTCATAAAGGGTACAACTTTTTTACTTTTGAAATATTAACAAGATAACAGCATAATATTATTCTTTGAAATATGTAATCCTATTATTTCCAAACCGTTTGATATTTTCTTTGAAATTAAGATTTTTGTGTTGATAAGATTATAAAATTCTTATTAAAGGATGAAGGTGAATCAAGATTTTGGAAGTTTCTCAAGTATTTACGGATGAATAATCGTGGAATGAATACAGTAGCGTCACAACAATATTAAAGTAGTAATAATTAAATTATTTAAACAAATATTCATTTATAAAACCGTCTTATCAAATGGATATTCGCCATTCACCCAACCCACAGAGTTAATGGGTTACCTACTAAAATTTTCTCTTATTGGGTCCCGCCTCGGGTGATCGAGTGAATTTGTAAACATCTAGGTATTCAAATTCTAATGGATTTAAGTTTTGTACTATTCCATTTAGGTATGTCGTTTTTTGCGACCCGGGTTTCGCCTTTCGGCATCTTCAAGCGCCGTGTACACTCTCCAAAGGTAAACACACACTGACAACGAACACTCTTAACTCTAGCTTATATAATAAATCAATACAATAAAGTAGGTAAAAACTCCATTACCTACCTATCAAGTCAAAGGTCACAAAAAATACAACAAACAAATTTTGAATACTTGAAGTGTCAGTAAAAAACCTAATTAGTAAAAACCCTATCTTATTAATAACCATACACTCGATAGCATATTATAATAAATCGCCAAAGCCTAATAATAGATCATTATTCTTTATAAAATAAAAATACTACACTCAAGAGGTGTAAATCGTCTATTATAAGAAAAATGGTCATATATTGGAATATAATTAATGCGATATTAGTCTTTAATAATACTCCTAATGGTACTTACTTTTTTATAGTTTTATTTTTAAAACTATACATATAAACTCACCAAATATAATATATAATATGTATATACACACCTATACTTAACTAAATCCACATCCATACTTTCTCATACATAATACATATTATATAAACTTTGTATCAATAACATTGACCATAATATAGGTATCTATATATCTAGGTATTCAATACATTTTATTTATAATTTTCATTTTAAATAATCGATACGGTTCTAAAGACGTTAACAAGATATTTTTTTTTATTACAAAATAAACTGACAACTTAGAAAAATAAACTATTTTGATTTTAAATATGCGTTGTTTGAACGTCCGATGTTCTATCGTATTTTACGAATATTTTTATTATTAAAATGTATTTTTGATAACATATTTAGAAGGTGACCAGCGGTTTTTGAAAAAAATATAGTTTAAACGTATCTTGTTTCTGACATATCTTTTTTTTACCATGTTTTTCTTAGCTCGTATTCTTGTTTGTCCGGTGGTTCTATATCCAGTATAAATCTTGCAATCGATTTTAACTAACTTCCCGACTAGCTAGATATTTGAAAGGTTTAGAATATATCAGAACACAATGCCAACGCATTCTTTTAATACTTCTAGCCATCTTTAAGTAGAATTAAATTCATTTTCAGTTAATTCTGTTTTGTATGAAAAGTTATTTCGGAAGAAATCCGTAATCCAATCCATTATTATTGGTTGCTAAGTGGGTAGTCCTAGAAACTAAATTATTAATATATAAGTACGTGCGTTACTATGGAAATCAAAATGACATTTCAGTATTCTATGTTTGTTTGTTTGTTGCAAAATAGCAAAAAAATGATTTGTTGACAATTGCCTTATTTGTCCTAAATTATTAATACATGGAAGGAATTGTTAAGTTTATATGATTCAACAGAAAATTTAAAAACGTGGTAGGTATATAAAAAGTTCTTTTTTATCTTGTAATTTATTTTAAATATATATAAATGGACATAGCTTGAAATCTTGAGCTTTGAAATTATGACCGCATCAAATCAATAATTTAAAGAATATGTACATTAAAACTATGAAATTGTCCAAAAACGTAGTCACATTTAAAAAAATAAACTATCGTTTAACGTTAAAAGTGTAATAAAATAGATGTATGTGGGTAAAAATTTCGAACTTCCAAAAAACGTACACTTTACTTGGTTGTTTTCTAACTAAAAAAATTAAAAAATTATTTTATTGTTATTAGATTTGAATATCAGTAAAATGCATTAAATAATGCTAAAAACGTTACCCTCAGCCATAAATAGACAATCTAACAGAGAATAACTAAGACTAAATAAACTAATTTGAATTTAAATTCTAATGGATTTAAGTCTTGTACTATTCTATTTGAGTCGTTTTTGCGACCCGGGTTTCGCGTTTCGGCATCGTCAGGCACTATGTACACTAACCAAAAGGCAAATATACACCGACAATAAATACAATTAACTCTAACTTATATTATAACAAACCAATACAACAAAGTAGGTAAAAACTTTATCACCTACCTATGAAGTCAATAAAAAATATATAACAAACAAATTATGCATAGTTGAAATTTTTGTAAAAAAAAAAACCCCTACCTTATCAATACACTCGATAAGCATACATAAATCGTCAAAACCTAATAATAGACCATTAGTAATAATTATAAACAATAAAAACGTGGTGTCAAAGCACTTCTCAAGCGGTGTAAAATCGTCCATTCTGGGAACAATGGTAACGTATTGGGAATCGATTTTTATGCTTATCGAGTGTATTATTAGCTGAGCTGATAATCAGTCAGCTGTATACAAACGCAAATTTGATAGTATAATTGTTCCGTTGCCTATGCAACGAATTTATTATTGTCAGCCATTTGCAATTCCTTCCAAACGATTAAACATTAGAGTGATAGTTTTTACTTTAAAAATAAAAACAACGAGAAATAATTATATAATTTCGTAATATAATTAGTTAAAGGGCATAGAAATAAACCAACGGCGCTCCAATAAGCGGCATTTTTTTTAATGTATAAGTTAACAAGATGATTAAGAGCTAGTCGACGAATCTAGTTTATCACGGTGTGCGCGCCTGACATCAACCACAAGACTTTAGAGGTAAGTTGGAAATACATAAATTTAAAATGTGTTAAAAATGTTATAATAAATGGGACTTTTCGACAAGCGGAGCTCAGCGTATTTTTAGCGATTCTATTGAAGCCGATACACAGTCTGAGTTCCCTGAGCTGATACGTATTTCAAATACTAATAAGGAGTTGGTTTTAGTTTCAGTTGAGTATGTAAATTTTGTCGCATACGCACACCAAACGCTCTATAATAGTATTCCAAATACTAGTAAGTATTTTGGAACAGGTTTCTATACTAAGTATTTTTTTATACTGGTAGTAAGTATACTTAGTCTTCAAAATCGACCAGTTTTCCCATCTCTACAAGACTTGCAGAGGTTAGGGAAAACTGAAAAGGACTGATCCATGTCACAGTACCAATTATTTTAGATAGGTCGCGATCCACAGTTATGAGGTTTACAACGAAGAAGAGATTCGTACCAGTAGCGTTACACAATGGTTATTTGAGAAATACTGAGAAATAATGACAATCCATCGCCGTAGATGGAATTTAATTATGTTACTTGGAAACTTGCACAATTAAAACCTCAGTAATGGTTATTATGACATTCATTCTATGATGGCCAAGCGGATTAAAATGGATTAAAAATTAACAAAAATGTATTTTTTTTTTGATTCCCGTACGAAAAGCGATGTTTCCATTTGAGCTTACTACAAACTGATACTTTTTAATCCTTCAGCGCGTGCATAAAAAATATATAATCCAATTTAAAATGACTTAGTGCTAGTTCCTGCGCAGGTATTAGCTCTAACGAGAGTACAAAAGCATTAATTCTCCCATAAGCCGTTTTTATAATATTTTTAAAAAGCTTTTTGAACCTAGTTTCCAAAAAACATGTAATTTAGTTAGGTACTATATTTTATCCTATGAATAATAAATCTTATTTGAAAATGATTTTTTTTATTTAAAATATTATAGTAAACTTTACACACACGGTGACGTGCGGCTTAAGGATTGGACTACAACGCCGTGGGTCCCAGGTTCAAATCCTGGGTCTGGCAAGTACACATATTGTTTTTCAATTTGTGTGTGAGTCAGGGTATGGACGTAATAGGTTGAGCAAGTGGCTGACATCCTTTTCTCGTAAAAAACAAAATCTGTTAATACAAACCTCTGTTTCCTCTGTTATCGGACATGGTCGAAAAAAATGAATTAAAACTGCTAAGTAGTAGATAGAAAGTGATTAAAATTACTCGTCTACGTTCTGTATACGTGTCTACGACAGTGCGGCGTCCAGTTGTCCCATTCCCTTGTGTGGTTCATGAATTTGTGTATGAGTCGGAGTATGGACCTAATAGGTTGAGCAAGTGGCTGACATCCATTTCTCGTAAAAACAAAATCTGTTAATACAAACCTCTACTCTGTGGATGCCCAAATGATCCTATTAGTATCGTACATGGTCAAAAAAAAAACTTTACACTTTACAAATTCAAGACGTTCACAATATAACATGAAAAAACAAATAAATAGTATTAAAAAAAAAAGATATCGAAGCAAAATTGATAAAAAAGCAAATGGAAGTACCTACGCGGAACGAGCTAAGTAGACCCTATTTTAAGAATTTATAAAACAACCTACACCTAAACTCATTCTCACGTAGGTGGAATATATAGAATATTAATTTTTAAAGAGATTTATATATATATATTGGTACTATTGGTAGATACTTCTGTTTTTTCCATATATTTCACAAATACCGGTTTCAATAGGAAATAGCGAAATACCAGTATTAGTATTTTCATTTGGTATTGCAATCCCTAGTCATAAGGTCCCGACTAGGGAATCCAATCCCGAGCCAAAATTCTGATTTCAGTATTTCGGGATTACAATTTGACAATCCCGGGATTGGCATTTTTTTCCATTGTTAATATAAAATTTTTATATTTACAAATAACATTGATAAAATCGGTCAAAAATAAATCTAGTGTAATTTATACTATTTATGACATTTATTGTTAATATTCTATAGGTACGTTCAATCTTGGAAATATATAAGTTTAATGGAGTAAATAATATTGTAATATAAATAATAATGTGAATTTAATATGAGATTGCTGTTTCTGATAGTATAGTAGACTTAATGAATGGGTTAGCGAGATTTAAAATAGTAAAGCAAATCGTGGTGTACTTATGGACTTTCCGCGTCATAATTCTAATTAGTCAGCCAAATATGAAACTGCCGTAAAACGTATGAAATCTTGGTGGAATTACTTTGTTAATAGTGCGAAGCATTGTATTTTCCAATCTTTCTCATTTTTATTAATTTATGTGAAATAATAAAATGAATCGGCAACTTACACTTGGGTATAAATCAAACTTCATTCAAACTCAGTTTATTTCTAATGTAGTTATTGTTATTAAAAGTATTTTTTCTGTTATATTTTCGTTTTTATTTTATTTTCCATAAAAATTGATAAAAAAATCAATCCCGAAAGTTTCGGGATTATGTTTATCAGTCCCGGGATTCATATGTATCGAAAATAGCTCGGGATTGGAATCCCTAGTCCCCGAAGAAGAATATGTTATAATTTAATATTTTCCAAAAATTGAAACTCGAAATCGACGTGGGTCTTCTGATATTATATATTTTTTCGTACGTCCATGAATGGACTGTGTTTTCTTTTTTTAGTTATTTTTATATTTTCTGTGGTAGAATACCTCAAAAATGTTCAATATGTATTTATTACAGGTTATTGAATTACTCTAAAGATAATATAACGTTATGAATAATGTATGAATAATAATATTATTAGGTATGTATCCAATGTATATATTGCGTATGTTAAGAACACCAACCTAAAATAACAATATACTACTTAATATGATTGTTTTTCTTGTTTAACATTTAGGTAATTGTATATTATTGAATTTTTTTAAGAAAACGAAATGTATTTTATATTATTTTTTCTCCAGATTTAGCAGCCTTGATCGCTGAATTATTATCTTCCAATCCAGCGTTTCTAAAGCCTTTTATTTTATTTTTTTGATTTTTTGACAATGAATAATTGGTTGGGTCATTTATAGTCCCATTCCACTCCTTATCTCTTCACCCACCTCCTAATCCCCAGTGTTATTGTTACAAGACATTCAATAATCAATTAGGGGTCATGAGAGACGGTGTTACAAAGAACATTCAGTTATATCTCGACAGCGGACGCGTGCGGGCTTCTAATAGCGTTCCGTCGCTTAACCCATAGCTTACGGGCCGCACAAAATTATGTTTTTGCTAATTACTTTTCAAATGCAAATTAACACGTTAATTACAAAATTAATTAAAAGGGCCCGTAAGCATTGTGTTAAGTGATTGACTCAATAGATACAGATTCATTCATAAACTATCATCATCGTTCATACACCCTCACATATAATCCATAAAACTGTGTCACAAAGTGCGTGAGTGTACGAACCGGGTGATCCAAAATAACGATACCGCCCGAGTGACAGTTGAAACCAGACCACGGAGCCATCATACATCATCATAAAGGTCAGTGTCTGGCATTCTGTTCCATCGCCCTCACCACTAGATCCGACCTCCTCATCTTCCCTTAAAATAATTACAGTCCACTTAAAAGCTCAACCAATATTTATTATAAGTCATGTTGTTAGGCAATATCCGCTTTATGATGGTCAAAGATGAAAGCTCCTTGAAAATTATTAATTACCGCTTAATCTTGAGATGTTTATAGCGCAGTCAAACATCAAAGCTATTTTTGTATCCATTTTTTTCTGATAGAATGTAACCTGAAAGTATAAATTATAATACCACATGGTTGAAGCTAACATGTAATATTATGTAGGTACCGACTCATTATGAATAATATGTACTTTTTTTGTTTTTATAATCAGAACAACAGTGCTAAATAAGCTGTGATTTCGTAGCTTAATAATAAAAGAGGAATTTTAATATACTCAAAATAACGAGAGTAAAAAAAATATGCAGTTTGGTTAACATTCCAAATAACTAAAAAAAATATCGTGTCAAATAAATTATTAAGTTTGTTACTAATAATTGTTAGCCGGCTCGCACATCAAAACTCGTCCGACTGCCGCACCGCCATAAATCGGCTTATACCCGCACCGTAAGCCATTGTATCGTATAATAAATTTCAGCTTTCTAAAAAGAAGTTGCCACGAAAATGCCGCCTATTCGATGCTTGCATTCTGACGGTGCTGCTTTACGGTAGCGAATCATGGCACCTGACGAAGGCTCAGAGCAACCGTATACTGAGCTTCGAAAACAGATGTTTGCGACGAATACTGGGTGTGCGGTGACTTTAGGAGCAACGAGGAGATAAGAGAACGCACCAAGCAGCCTCTCATCACGCTGAAAGTGAAGAGGCGACGTTGGACCTGGCTCGGCCACGTGCTGCGGATGCCAGAAGAGAACTTCCACATGGCTTGCCTGTTCATCAAGCCGACCGGAGTCCGGCGTCCTGTAAGTCCGCTAAATACAATCTACAGAGTGTATACGGCGGAGCTACGGGATGCTGGTTTGACCTGGAACGAAGCAAGAAGACTGGCGAGCGACAGGGACTCTTGGAGGCGCCGCGTGGTGTCCATATGCTCCAGTTAAGGGGCGGATATGGCAAAAGAAGAAAAAGAAAGAAGAAAAAGAAGTTTGGATAAATTATTCGGGAACGGTATGTAGTTTAGTATATTTGATTAAACAAAATGCTGCAATGTGAGAAATTTGTATTGTAGTTTCCTATCAGAAATCAATATTTTGCAACGATAACTTACCGTTCAATGTCAACATCTATTTCGATCGATATGTTATGTCCCTCGGGGAGGAAGGCAAAGGAAACAGGTAGCTTGTGCTGACAGGAACCTGATGTGGCTTGATGGTATTACCTTACCTTCGTCTCCTTACCAAAGACAAGACTTCTGTGCAACTCCTGATGTAGTTTACGTTTAGAGATCGTCGTCTTGAAGGCAACCGTCAGGTAATTTACCTTCAAGAATGTATTTAGACTCGATGGCGAAATTATGATCGGGAAACAGTTTTCACGGAAGTTAAAATATAAAGTTCATTCAATCGCACATGCAAGTACATCAAATAGAGGACATAATATACGCGTTAAAAATACCTTAAAATCAATGACAAGGGCGCAAGTTGTGTGTCCCATTTGATATATTTTTAATGATAACATTTTAATTAATAATTTATTGACGTCTCTCGTATGATCTGCAGCCCTATGTTGTAACTTGTGACATGAAGTCACCCGACGACATGACGTAATTGTGACGTATGTTCAATACACGCATCGAGGCGAGCCACCCAATGCACACGGCTCACCCTGGCCCCTGGAGCCTTATGTTGTCACTTGCGAGTTGAAGTCGCCCGGTCGACATGACGTCATATGACAGCATTGTGACGTACTACCGGAATGGCAATAGCATTCGAGAAATTAACGCTAACACAAATAGGCGTTTCAACATAATAATATCTATAGTGAACCGTGTGCTTGGGCGGCTCGCCTCGATGCGTATATTGAGGTTACGTCACAATTACGTCATGTCGTCGGGTTACTTCATGTCACAAATTATAACATAAGGCCCCCTGGCGTGGGTACAATGTTGAATGACTTCTGACGCCCTTTACATTTGTGTTTAGTTTAGAATATTATGTAAGAAACTGTATCATATTACATGGTTATAGTTTATGAACCCTTATAACTTGTAAAGTTTGGTAGGTATAATTTATACCTACATAACAGATCGTATATGCTCAAAAAATCTGTAAAGAGAGGAAACACGAATTTGTATCACCTGGACACTTTTCCGTAGGTATTTGCATTTTAATACCGTCAAACCCCCTAACTTCGCCCGGGTTTTTATACTAAATAATACAATAAACCACTATTTTTTATATAGACGAAGTTACGGTACGATTCCCCAACTTCGCCTAATGTGTTTTAGTAGGTCCACTAAAAAATTATTGTCTATGGATACTCACGAAATCTATTAAAAATGACGTTAAGCAAATTCAGGTCTTAAGCTAGAGACAATTTGATATATTTTAAAGAAATATCTACGTAAAAGATAGGAATCACTTCAATGACTGTTTCATACAACCTACCAATTTGCGCTAGGGCTGCCAAAACCCAAAGCATTATACTATCAATTTTATGTATTGATTTACATAGTAAATTTTTAATAAAGGAAATATGAGAAATAAATTTAACTGGTGATTGAAAGTGATGAATAGTTTTTAGTCTAAAAACCATAAAAATAAAAATAAACACATTTATTTCAAGAAAATCGTTTTTTTGTGACAACCCTAAAGCCAGGGGAAGTGTAGGAACACGTAGTTCACAAAACATAGCCTGACATTGCATACTCAAATAATTGATGTTTTATTATAAATATCGGAAATCGCACGTTACATTTGGCAAGCAGACTATATCACTATATTATATTAAAAATATGAAAAACCTACCTCTACAAGATTCGTAGAAATCAGCAAAAGTTCAGAGGTATTCCGAAAAAATCTCTTCAAACCGGACTCGAAAAAACGGTACTAACAAAAACACGGTGAAAATAATGGCGGTTTGAAAATTGTGTGGTGACAGGACGACAGTGGCGAAGGGTGGAGGTAGGCTGTTAAGATTCGCTATAAATAGTGCACACTAAACTTTTTTAGTCATATGTATTTGTTTTTATTGAACTAAGACTACAATTTACAGATGGTGTTAGTTAGTTTTTCAAAATCAATTAAACCCTGCCTAAACGAAATCATAATAGTTTTGGTGTAATTTGGGAAATACGACAAAATTATGCACACTCTTTCATGTATAGTTATTTGTTTTAGTTGGATTAAAAATACACATTACATATATTATTGGTTAATTTTTTTAATTCATTAAGCCCTGCCTAAATCAAACTATATTAAATAAAAAATATTATTCTATTTATAAAATATTCAAAGTTATGTATGATTTAATTACATAATTTTAGATATTTTATAGATATACATGTATTTTTGACTATTATCTATTATGGCTTGGTTTTTCAGGGTTTAATTGAATTTTAAAAACTAACCAACACTATCTGTAAATTGTAGTCTTATTTCAATGAAAACAAATATGTATGTCTGAAAAAGTTTAATGTGCACTGTTTATGGCGGATCTTAACAGCCTACCTCCACCCTTCGCCACTGCAGGACGAATATTATCTTTAAAATCGCCTTAGTGGCTTAAAGTGGTGCGATAGTAAAAACATGAGTTTTTAGTGTTTAATTGATTTAGGTGAAGTTAGGGACAATTGGCGAAGTTAGGGGGTTTTACGGTACATACATAGTAAATAAAATTACACAAATTGTCTATGAAATTATTATATAATAAATTAAAATAAAAGTTATGAATCCCCCAACAAGTAGAACACTTCCCCTAATCCCCTTACGGTATCTAGTGTGCCCAGGACAGCGCTTAAAATTAAGATTGATTGACATATTAATGTGTGATAGATAATCTACAATAATTACGTTAGGGGTAGGCTCATGGCAGACTATATTTAGTCCGTGGCATTCATTGACTTGCTAATTAGGTTGGATTAGGTGGTACAGTTCTGGTTGTTTATTATCTTCAAATGCCATTTCGGTAACCTGATTAACAATAATTACAAGATAAAAAGAACTTTTTATATACGTTTTTAAATTTTCTGTTGAATCATATAAACTTGACTTGACTAGCTTAAACGATCAACATACATTGTACTTGATAGAAATAATACTGAAATGTCATATTGATTTCCTTAGTAACGCACGTATATAGTAATAATTTAGTTGCTAGGACCCCAGACCCTAGCAACCAATAATGGTATCGAAATAACTTTTCATACAAAACAGAATTAACTGAAAATGAGTTCAATTCTACTTAAAGATGGCTAAATTTATTTAAAAAATGCATTGGCATCGTGTTCTGATATATTCTAAAAGTTTCAAATGTCTAGCTAGTCGGGAAGTTAGTTAAAAATCAAGCAAGATTTGTACCGGACAAAGAACCACCGAATAAATAAGAATACGAGCTAAGAAAAACGTTGTAATAAAAATGAAGATTTTCGATTACATGTTTCTTTCAAATTATTACCGTGTATTTCAATATGTAACTATCATTAATCTTCATAATATTGAATATGAGTAATAACTAACACTACCATTGAAGTTAACAGTTTCGTGTCACCAGGCCCAGACAATTTGTGATCTCTAGGCTGGTCCCATGAATAAACAGAACGGTGGCAAAACAGAACAGCGATAAATAGAACTATGACCTTTCAGGAAAAATATAAGATTTATTTCTCTATAGTCTATATTCTATAATATATTGTAGATTTAAAAAAAATCAAATTATATGATGTCTGCATTCCTAATCGCTGGAAAACCTGAATTAAACGGGACTCAACTCGGTGTTGCCGGAAAGCTAGGTGTATCTTTTCTAAATCAATCTAAGATGTTCAAAATGCTTGGGTGTCTAGGTACAACGAAATATGTAATGAGTTTAATAACTCTGTGGATATGTGCATGATTATCAAAATCATGCAGATAAATTGAGGTTTTTACGCCGAATGGCCAACATATATTATATCGCATATTTATATATATATTTCGTTATAAACTTAAGTTTTATAAGTGTATTTAATTATAATTAATAAATAGGTTCAACAAAAATGAAGGTTTTATTTTTCCCCTGGCTGTTGTTTTGTTTGTCACTGTTCTGTTTCTTCATATCCTGTTTATCCAAGATTTGTTTATTCTTGTTCTGTTATATTATCATGCTCTGTTTTGTCTGGTTACCTTCTAGGTTATGGCCCCCTTTAGCCCTCGTGGTAAATCCTATCTAGGCGGCTGCAGTTAATCACAAAGACCTAGCATCATGGCTCCCACATCATGATGCGGCCCCCCAGGCTAGGATGTTTGGCGGGGCCCCCTACCTATCGCTAAGGGTAAAGGCAGTGTGACGCCTTACAATAACGTTTTCCATGGTGTAACGCGGTAAAATTAAGGTGTATTTTTTAGCGATTTGAAACACAGTTAAAATTGCATCGTACAATCAAATATTTTAAATATTAATAATTATTGACTTTGTTTACTATTAGAACAAATTTGTGGTCTGTGTTTATCTCACTTATCGGTCGACTCGTCACGCCGGGCCCTTCCTGGGCCTGGGCCCCTAGGCTAGAGCCCTGTCACCCCCCCCCCCCTTGTGGGTGCCATGCCTAGCATACAGCGTCAAGCAAGTGTTTGAACATGTACCGTCTAAAAAAAAAAAACCGGTTAGGTACATGTTCAAACACGCGCGTTAACATGATCGTTTATCGTTTGTAAATGTATGGCTACGGCCGTATGTTGTAGCTTAGCTAAGTAAATACTGATACCAAATATAATCCCTCGCGAAGAGACGTCGCTAATCCCATATCAGGAACCTTACATAAAACAACGACTACCTTCCCGTAAAATCACTATATGCCCCGCAAGTTTGCAACCCCCGATAAATATTATAAAAGAAATATTTCGCAAACGAACATGAGGTTTCTCAACGTCCCCAAACTACCTGTTTGCCCTTCTCGGTAAAAATACATCCGACCTTGACAGACCAAGCCAAAATCTACCGTAAGCCGGCTCGCACATCACAACTCGCCTCGTGTGCCTGACCGCCATAAATCAAAGCTTCCGAGAACGGGCAGGCGGTGTTCCTTGATAAAACCTCGCACATCTGCCTAGCGATATCGACATTCGCCGCATCGTGGCTGCTCCGAACCCGGCGACAGTCTGGAGAGAAATGGCCGTTTGTGCAGCTGTGCGCTTGCGCGGAGTCGACTTTTTTTTAGATACAACATGCAGGCTGTAGCAAATGCGACATGTTGCATCTGCGGATCGTCTCGCGTCGCAGTTGCATCGGCCAATCTGCGAAGCTCCATTTGATAACGTTTGTTTCTTGGTTTACGGTGACGTCACATCGACGAATTCGTTGTAAGACGCATGCGGCGAGTTCTGATGTGCGAGCCCACGATCTCCAAAAAGTTGCGAATTCTACCCTCGCCCTGCCAGCCCATCTCCCGCATCTTACGAGCGGGAAGACGCTTTTTGAAAAATTAGTCAGTCTGGAATTCACAAATGCAAATGAACTGAAAAATGCAAAAGTGAAGGTGCCCGGCGAACCGTTTTAAAATCAATGTTTATCCTAATGTAATAAAACCAATGCTTGCCCAATTTTAATAAAACATAATTCTCCACGGAATTATAAAACAAACCTCCGTGCTATCAATTTGTGCCCTTTATACAATATCTCTCAGTCCTCACACGAGATCACGCAACTCTACAAAGAATGCATGAGTAGTGGCATATTCCCCGACTGCTGGAAAAAGGGTCATCTCACGGTGATCCCCAAAGCCGGCAGTCGCCCTCCTTGTGACCCGAAAGCGTATAGACCGATTACGCTCCTTCCCGTCTTCGGGAAGATATTGGAAAGATTGATAAACAGCAGGATTGAGTCCCACCTGTCGGAAAACTGTCCAATCTCGCAAAGACAATTTGGGTTTAGACCCGGAAAGTCCACCGAGGATGCGATTCGCTTTGTGATCGATTCTGTGGAGAGCTCTGGCAAGGACCTCGTTGCCGGGATTTTTCTCGACATAGCGGGCGCGTTTGATACTGCGTGGTGGCCCTTGGTTCTGGCAAAGCTTAGGCTGAAACAGATCCCCGGGGACCTCTTTGCCTTAGTTCAAAGCTACTTCAGCAATAGGGAGATAACCTACGACTCCGGCCCCAGCCTGATTCACAGGAGGACCACCATGGGGTGTCCTCAGGGCTCCGTCCTGGGACCCCTTCTGTGGAACATTCTGTTTGACGACGTTCTGTCCCTGCCACTGCCTCCGGGCTGCACGCTCGTTGCGTACGCCGACGACTTGCTCCTGCTTGTTGGGGCGACCAGCCGACCGGCACTTGAGCGTGCAGCCACGGACGCCTTGGGCAGAATCCTTAATTGGGGGTTGCTGAACAAGCTGACCTTTGCCCCGAGCAAAACGGAAGCTGTCCTCCTCAGGGGTAGTTCTCGGGTCAACATAACTCGACGGCCGCCCACGGTTCGTTTTGGCCAGACCTCAGTGCGTTTCTCCGAAAGGGTTACGTATCTGGGAGTAATTCTTGATGACAAGCTGTCTTTCGTTCACCACGCCAAGACGGCCGTCTCTAAGGCCAATTCGGCCTATCAGAGAATGGCCCGAATGGCGGGCAGCAATTGGGGACTTAAGCCTAGAGCCCTTAAGGTTGCATACGGCGCAATTTTCATGGGAATTGCCGGTTACGCCTCCAGCATTTGGCATTCTCGAGTAAACTCCTTAACTCTCGTGAGACGCGCACTATTAAGCGGGCAGCGACTTGCGCTGATCTCGCTTACCAAAGCCTACCGCACAACTTCTACTGACGCGCTTGCCGTACTCGCGGGGGTGCTACCCCTCGATCTGCACGTCCAAGTCAGAGGATCGATCACCCTCCTCTTGAGGGGGATCAGCACAATACTCGCCGGTGTCCATCTGACACCACCGCAGAGATCCGAGGACGTTCCTTACAGGAAGACTGTAAGTGACATTGTGTACAAGACCGCATTTGCGGCATGGCAGTCGAGGTGGACCGCCTCCCCCAAGGGGCGGCACACTTACCGTTTTTTTCCAGACGTATTCTGCAGGCACCAAACTAGAAGACTCCAACCTTCGCACTGGATTAGCCAGTTCCTCACCGGCCATGGCAACTTCGCCGCCAGACTCCACGAGTTTGGCTTGATAGTAGATGGGCCGGGTTGTACCTGCGGGCATGACCACCAAGATGTTGAACACATCCTCTGGGATTGCCCGCTTATGGAATTCGAACGAGCGGAGCTGTTTGCCAGGGTCCGTCCTCACACGGGCCCAATTGGTCATGGAGATCTGGTAGCAACCGAGGCCAACTTTGCGGCATTTGAGAAATTTGCAGCATCGTATGGGGAGCGGGATAGTCCCGACTCTTCTGTAGACTCATCCATTTCAATTCGTGACACTCAGTATGCGGGTACACAAAGCGCTTAACGTCAGCGGACAGCAGAGCCAGTCCAAAAACAAACATTTTCTTTCTTAACTTTCTTCTTTCAGCACTACGGTGCATGGTTGCAGCATCAGTCCCGTGCGGCTCCGTCTCGGGACGGAATGAGCACTTAAAATCACTTCTTTCAGACACGTTTAAAGCGTCATAGAAAGCGGCCGTGCATATCCACGGTTGTGCATATATGACGGGTGGTGGTGGGCACTATATAGTCCCTAAACATCAAAAATTCCCGAATAAAGAACTCCACCACACAAACTTGAGTTCTAAAAGGTATTAATACGTACTAGGCAATATTTTAGACTTTAGACATAGCGGGTGCCTTCGACAGTGCCTCCTGGTCATTAGTAGATATTGTATAAGCTTTGATTAAAGCGTGACCCGGGAGACATAATAGGTATTTATAGGCACTAATCCAAAATTATTTCAGTGACAGATCCATATTATATGGTACCGGCAATGCAACAATCTCTAGGAAATCCACAATGGGGTGTCCCCAGGGATCAGTTTTTGGACCCTTATATCGAATATCCTCTTTGATGACCTTCTGTCGATTCTGCTTCCACGCGACTGCAGTATTATTGCCTATGCGAATGACGCGCTTCTCCTTGTGAGTGCGAACAGCCGCAACGGTCATGAGTTAGGTGCTAACGAGGCTTTAGAAACCATAATGATCTGGGGTTTCACTGACAAACTTACTTTTGTTCCGAATAAAATAGAATCTATCCTCCTCAATGGTGCAGCCAACCTCAGTTCAAGGTCGCCCATCATCCGTATGGGTAGTACTATAGTTAAAGTCAAAGATAAGGTTACATATCTAGGCATTTTACTGGATGTCAAATTATCATTTCTGCACCACGCCAAGAGATCGGTGGCTAAAGCCAAAGCAGCTTACCATCGGGTCTACTGGTTCACTGGAAGTAATTGGGGCCTTCAGGTTCAGATCTCTTAGACAAGCTTAGACACGATGCATTCTTAGTAGATGAATCACTTAGATTTCAAGAGTGGGCATGGCCCATAAAACACCCGTGAACTTACGTGTTTTCAAGACGTCGTCCTTTTAACCGGTTCTATCTCTATATGCCGCCAGCACGTGGTATCATAGATGTAAGTTATTGTCCATTCAGAAAACTCTTCTCAGCTGTCAATGATCAGCATTAATTGCTCTCACTAAGACTAAGTCGACTTCTACCGACGCGTTGCCTGTCCTTGCTGGAGTGCTTCCATTAGACATGCACATTCAAGTCCGTGGTGCCACGACCGCTTTACTCAGAGGTCCGGGGCAGAGGTTGGCGTTATCTTACTATCGCCGCTTTCAGGTATTGGATCCGTGGCATACCTATGACACCGCGCTGCGTGCAGGGGCGATAGACCACCTCTTCCAAGGGCAGACAAACCCATTTGTTTTTTTCCTAATATAAAGTGGCGCATGGAGATAACCAGATTGACTCAAGACCATTGGACTTCTCAGTTCTTAACGGGACACGGTGGTTTTGCCGCCTAGCTCTGTCAGCTTGGTTTAATAGAATCTCCGACTCGCTTATGTGGCAAATTTCAGGATACCGATTACATCCTCTGGGAGTGTCCCCATATGTCGGTTGAAAGGGAAGAGCTTCTCAAGTCGGTCCGACCCTCAGTTGGATCGGTCGGCCATTGCGATTTTGTATCTACGAGGGAAAATGTCTCAGCCTTTAAAAAGTTTGCGGCATTTTACGGTGAGCGAGAAGGTCTTTTCTCATCGAGAATTGACCGTAATACATTATATCGAAGTAGAAATCACGCACACTCTAGTGCACGCCACACAAGGTCTTGGGAAGTTGTTCCCGAGACACTTTCGACACACATTTGAAGAGCGTCGAACTTTCGTTACACCACAATATACACCTGCATAACGGGTGTGGAAACGCGGCAGGTGGTGGAGGGAAAAGCAAGTTCATACCTCAAAATAGGTAGCTAACTCATAGAATGTGTCACCACAATTTTTATTGATTTTTGAGTTGTGTTATGTTGGAATACAGCTGCTGGGTATGTTTAAATTTTTACCAAATATTTAATGTAATATGCAATTTGTGTCTATCCTATAGAAGTGAATCCTGAAAAATATAGATGGTGAATACCATGCTAATGGATTGGTTTGAAAGGAGAACCTACAGTGAATATAATATATACAAATAAATAATCAAGGTATAGGAGAATACGGTCCAATAAGAAATTATAATCTACTAACAATTTATAAAATGTGCTCCGAATTAGATGGGCCTTACAATGTAGGTATAAGCGACATCAATATTTTAATGATGATACTCGATGAATTCCCAGGGGGGAATAGAGCTGTAGGAAGACCGAGACTTTGCTGGGGAGATAGTATGGGGAGGGAGGGGAGACAACAGGGCACTGTTTCCGGTGGACAACTGGAGAAGAGCTCCAGAGGATCTAGTGTCATGAAGGCAGGGGATCGTAAAGGCCATGACTCCATTCAGGCTGCAGCTCCATGTGCAAATACATTACACTGTTTATTGGAAAGGGAAACAGGGATAATCCTTAAAAAATAGTTGAATGTCATATTTACCTAAAACCACATCAAAAATGATGAAGATGGAAAATCCACTACATGCGTAAATGAGACAAGACAAAATTAAATACACAACTCTCAATCATTAAATTCCACATTTCTATATTATTAGTATTATTATAAATATGTACAAAGTTTCCCAAAGCTTAATTATATTTTTATTCTTTTAATTGATTTTAGATTTAAGTCCCTTTTATTCGCACACAGATATATTAATGTGACCCATTACATTTATAAATAATAAAAAGGCCATTACAAAAATTATCAATATATTTTTTATTTAACATTTTATAACAAAGTTTAAACATTACACACAAAATATTCATTTCTTCATATAATCACCCCCAGTTTTATCTTATCCTAAGGTAGGTAAACAATGTTTTTCACTCTTGAGTGGAATATGCACAACTTTTTCTAGAAGAACAGCCATCCGTCACATCCATTGGGTCCATGCTCTGGATCAAAACAAGATGTGAATAATTATTACCAGACGCGGAATTCAAACTCGTGGCCCACGGCTTCAAAGCTGGACAGTCTGTCAATACAATACCGGTGCAGTCAGGAATATACATAGTTCAGTAGTAGAGTATTCAACTGCAGATAGAAAGTGGGTAAAGATATGTTTAGTTTTAAACTTTGTTACAATAATCATGACACTTTGGAAAAACCACTACACGTGTCCGCGTGGGCAGTTCGCATGTGTCGATTCCGAGTTGACATCTGCGCAAAGCCGTGGTGGCAGACGCTGCATTCATATGGACGAGAATCTATAATGACAGAATAAAAACAAAGATGTATTATTTGCGTACCAAACTGCAACAAGTGTTGCCGGTTTAGTTGTTATAGAAGTAGGACTGGAAAATTGTATTCCCCACTTTATTTAAGTACAACCTATATTAAGAGAGTGGGATTTCTTTGAATTTCCCTGATCTATGTAAAGTGACAATCTACAAAAAAATATATTTTACTAGAAATGCTAGACCATACTCTTGAGAGTGTTTGACATTGTGTAATATTTAGAACAAGCCAAATTAAATTAAATATGTGACTAATTTTCAATAGTGTACAAATCTATATCCACCAATTATGTCATCGCATACATCAGTGGTTTTCAAACTTCACGTTACTACGCCTCCCTTTTAAAACAATCTAATCTTGGCGCCTCCCCCCCCCCCCCTTTTATTTCATTAAAAACATTTTTACACAAAGTGCTTTTTTTCTACCAAACGGGCTCGATATATGGATTTCATTGCATCTAATGCAGAAAATTCCGTTTCGCATAAATATGATGATACGAATGGTAGCAGTACCTAGGTACTTGCATTGCTTTTCTTGACAAAGTATTATATTAATCTTTAGCTCGATTCAATCAAAATTGAACAAAGGTTTTTGTTTCCATATAGCCATTTTTATTAGTCAGGAAATACACTACAAATAATTATAAAATAAAATTCTACATGTGAATTATCATCAATCACACACACACCACACAATCACATCAAATTGTATAACACAGACACATATATTATTATAAAATGTTAATATTTTGTAACCGAAACAGAGCCGCAGGCGACTTTTTTTACTAATAGAACTAATTTGTGGTGTGTGTTTATCTCACTTAACTGGTCGGTCTGCAACGCCGGGCCCCCAGACTGGATCCCTGTCAGCCACCTTTTTGTGGGGGCCATAGACAATTGTATAGAAATGAGGTATAATAAAATTAGTCTCCATATCTTCATACAGGTTTTCAAACGACCTAACTTTTATAGGACTGTTTTTTTATGTAGTTTATAACTAGCTGTCGTTTTATAAACAATGCACTTGCAAACTGCAAACCTGTGGCTACATTAGTGTGTTAAACTTTTCGTGCCTCTCTTTGCAACAGTCCGCGCCTCCCCAGGGTGGCGCGCCCCCCAGTTTGGAAATCGCTGGCATACATATTATGAAGATGATCAGAGAAATGATGTTTATTTTGTTGCTAGTAAATACATACTTTTAAAGAGGAATAAAAATATCACGTTTTCTCACACAAAAAGTGGATTTGACCTAAATTGAAAAATACCTCTTTCCTGATACAGGAATTTTTCTTTTTTTCGAAATATGGAACTTGTACATACCTATCATTGAAAAAACTATGAAAAACTTATTATTTTTTTATTCATTACTGAATTATGTAAGATTTAAGAATGTCAGATTATTTATTATAGAAAATAGGTACATCATTTTGAAACCTCATAAACGTATATTTTAGAGAAAACCTAGAAAATAGTTTTACTGAGTGGCATTTGAACTCACATCTTTCATTTTGCGGCTCCTCCGTTTATCATTCATGCAAATTATTACCAATAATTACGTGTATCTGAGATACTTCAAAGCCAAACGCCTTTCGATTTGCCTTTGTAAAGTTGCAACTAACTCTGCCTATTTGACCACTAAATAATGTCGGAAGCCCACTAAAATTTAGGTATCAATATAGCAAGCAACACAGACAACCATAATAATAGTAGTCAAGGAGCTAGCTGCTAGATAGAAGGTGGGCCTAAGTAAAATTAGAGTGTTTTGCTGTAACAGTGTTTTTACAGATCTTAAATCTTTTTTACAGTCATTAAAAATCAATTTGATCTGAAGATTACATGACATGTCATTTGTGTTAATAAAATTTAAACGTACATGTAGCAATCATAACATTCAGCATTACAAGGGTGACACACTTCAATATTTATGTTTTGTTGTTAAAACAAAGCAAAGTGACGGAAGCGATTGTCAGCATTTCCTCAATCATAACCTAGATCAACGGTGTCTATTATTATTTATTTAATGACGACAATGACTCTTGTAATGTATTGATTTCATTTGTATAAATAGTAAAGACGATTCATAACTCGTCAGTACTCCACTCGACACAGTCACTCGCCACAGTCAACTGCTTAACAGTAGATCGGTAGTCATCGCTACCAGATCGCAGCTCGGTCTGAGCACAACGAGCTCACGGCGAACACTATATACCGTTAATCTTACTCCGACCATTGTAACTCTCTGTACTCTGCGTCAAGACAATAAATATCTCCATCCACAGCACCGCTGCCTCAATAAACTCACCTGCTTAACTCCTCATACGATCCCCAAATATATATTCTCAAAACTACAGCTTAGCAATCGCACCCGTCTTTTATATTTATGAAAAATACACCCAACATAATTCAATCACCTGTATGAGTATTCATGTGATCTGTAAGAGATGATCGCTTCGAGAAGGTTTGACCACAATGACATAGAAACATTCTTCCACCGCTACCAGCTGTGTCTGGAACAACAAGTAATAATAAAATTATATAACCCGAACAGTGTTGCCATTTTATGACAGAATGAATTCATTTTTTCAGTGTTTGTATATAAAATGAATTCTTGAATATTATTTGAATATGACCTTTTCTATGCCTCATGATATTATTACTATGGCAGTATCTGACAGGACGCAGACTTTTAACGACACAAGTTGAATGTAGAGCGAAGCTCTTACTACAATCGCTGTAATAATGATAATTTGCGGCTTAATATTTCACAATTATTCAAACAGATGTCACCGTGTGTTTAATTTTTTAGATTATGCAAATCAATCGACAGTGGCTAGTATTTTGAGTTTAAAGTCGGACAAGACAACTCGCAAAATTTTTACATTCTCCATGTCAATCACGGCCACATAGAGCGAGAAAACTTGCTGAAGGAATAGAACCAGTTAAAAGGGCGATGTCTTGAAAACACGTAAGCTCACGAGTGTTTTATGGGGCATGACCACTCTTGACCACTCTTGAAATCTCAGTGATTCATCTACTCAGATTTAATAAAAAATTATAAACTATCTGTGTTTCAAAATTTTATATCAGTATTTTTCTTGTCTCCTTTAATTAAGTGTAATGAGACTGCTCATTGCCGACTGAAGAGGAAAGCCGATACATTTCACGACTGGTCCTACCTTTCCGCCCCTCCCGTTCTCTATGGATGACCTGTCATTGCCTGTCATTGTCTATAGAGTGCTCAAACTGACGCGTCTGTCGTGTTCACTTGTTGGAGTATTCTTAGTTTCAGATTTCTTTCAGACTATTTTAACGTATCTTGGAGACCTTGGAGTTCATCTGATTTAGTGGTTCTGTGTTATTAATAATTGAAAGCGACGATCAACGTAAGTAAACTTCTTCTGTGTATAATAATATCATAATACACTAGGACGTTTGTCAATGTGACAGTCGATTCTAAACTATAACTTATTTATACTCTTCAGTCATTATAGAATACCAGACTCTGCTTGCAACTTTTTTTATCAATAAATAGTATGGCAGTGGACCACTCGTTGCTTGTGCAAAAAGTTATGCTCAGGCTTTATTAATCTAAAGATGACGGTGGACTGCTTCATAATAATATGTGACAACACATTGGCCAAAGTCTCAAATGCTACATAGAAAACAGCCTAAGTAGCATAAATAATGAAATCAGATTTTAAATAAAATACATATTTCGAACCAATCGCTGCTTGCTTGAAAGCCATGTAATTGCTTCAGTTAATTTTTAATTAGCCCATAACTTACCAATATGAATTTTAGAATGTTTTTTCAGGTAACTCTGATTGGCAAAACCCCTCTGGCAGACAGGGCAGGTGAATGGTTTTGCATTCGTGTGTGTCCTCATGTGGACGGTTAACTTCCCGGCGAACGCTATCCTTCGCCCGCATATTGGACAAATATAATTCTTCTCGCCTGTTTTCGACAAAAAATATCAATATATTATTTAACTATTATGTCGATAATTGAAAAACTGAGGACAATTTTCAATTTGTGTTTAAAGTACACGTTTGAATATTTAGAGAGGATTACTCCACCAGAGCTGGTTGTCGTCCGAGGCTGCTGTGTGTTATTACTCTGAAGGTTTTAAGGAGACAAGGTGATTAGCCTATCGCTCCCAAGGTCTTACCCACGAGGACCCTGAATTCAAGGATTTCGTTCCTTTAACTAGGAGGCCAGTTTTTTAACACCAGTCGCTTACCCTTCGTCCCCTGCTTTTTGCTACAACTGAGGCTGCAGGTCGCCACAGGATTTGCTAGCAGTTTGACAAGCAAGCAACATGGTTTCTTGTATGCACCTTGTGGTATCCATATGCACACCGGAAACAAATCGAATAGAATTTAAGTCTTGTTTATGTCCACCCTGAGCAGTAATTCCGCAAAAGAAGAAAAATTGTACCAACATTAGAAGGGCATTTGTACTAAAGGGTAGAGACTCGACAATTTACCGGAATGGGAATACATATGCGCCTGAAGTGAACTCTTCTTGATGAATGTCTTGGAGCATGTCCGGCATGCGTAAGGCTTTTCTCCGGTGTGTGTCCTCATGTGGATTGTCAGCTCGCCTCTCCGCGCAATCCGTTTGCCGCATATCGTGCACACAAAGTCTTTTACACCTGCAAGATTAACAGGCGAATAGTAAATACATGGATCTGCATAAGGTCATACTAACCTGCCACCTAACTGCTGGCCCACATTATGTATTGTCAATGAAGAATACTAGATTCTTATATCTTGTATAATAGAATTGAATAGAAAAAAAGAGATAATGTAATGTTTGCAGTGGCAAAGAGTGGAGGTAGGCTGTCGAGATCCGACATAAATAGTGCACACCAAATTGTATCAGTCACACTAACTTGGTTTCATTGAACAATACAAATTACAAATGTGTCGCTAAGTTTCAAAACCCGCTATAACACTTTTTCATTATGTTGAGAAAATCAACAAAAACTTTTTGAACTAAAAAGGTTTTTGAATGTTTCAGTAGTGTTATAATAGCGGGATTTGATAGACACATTGATTTTGTTTCATAAATGACAGTTAATCGTAGCGGCTTTTGGAAGAGGCGATAAAATTTTCATGTAGAGATTTTAATAACGAATCCAACGATATATATAACTTAATTATTTCAAAAAAGTGTTATAGCGGGTTTTGAAACTCAGCGATACAAATAGTGTTGGTTAGTTTTTAAAATTCTATTAAACTCTGCTTAAACCAAACCATAATCGATTAAAAATATTCTTCTATCTATAAAATATCTAAAAATGGCATAATCAGAATAAGTTGGCTGCAATTTAATATAAACAGGGTTAATATTATTTTATATTTTATGTTCTACTACTGCCAACTACATACTGAGACAAAATGTTCTGCCAGTAATCCATTCTGTGAAGGGCGCATTGCACCTCCACCACAATCGCATCAGGTATAGTAAAAAGCCATTGATGAATGAGAAGGAACGATGAGATATCGTCACATGTCGCTCACCTGAGATCGCAGGTAAGTGGAGTCAGATAACGTTAACACTTACATAGTTAAATTATTATTAACCTACTTCTACTTGAATATTATAATAAACTGTACACTGCCTGTAATCGTCCTCTTTTATAAAATATAAACCATTTTCCACCCAAGTTCTTCTTTATTCGATTCCCTATTTCGACACCCCAGCTTTTAGAAAATTCTCATATTGAAATTATTTTTATGAGTCAAAGTAAATGTTAAATGATCGCTTAATATCAAGTTTTCGCCACTGCTACCCGCTGACTCAACTCAAGCCTCCAAAAGATGCATATGGCAGATATATCAGAATCAACTAAGAATGCTATATCACACCCGTATGAACAGGCCGGTGAAGAGTCAAACTGGCGCCACTGGTGAACGCCTTCCCACACTCCTTACAGATGAAAGGTTTCTCTCCGGTGTGAGTGCGGCGATGGATCATCATATTGTTTCTTTGTATGTAGCCTTTACCGCAAATATCACAAACGTGAGGACGTTCGCCTGTGTGCGTTTTCTCGTGATTCTCAAGAGGACGCCTGCAAACAAAACAATTGCATAGTATTACAATAAACTTCTACTAACTAATTAAATGCCTGCTTAATCGAATTTTAGCATACCCAAAATTCTAAGATGAACATGGCAACTCAGAGATGCGACAGCTTCAGATTTTAAAAAAAAAACTATGAGCAGGAGGAGGTGATGATTTAATTCTCATCACTTGTCACTCACTTGAGATTGCGCATGAAGAAGTCACTCGGCTTTAGCACGCTGGCACACCATGTCATGTGTACATAAGTAAATTTACATCATTATGAATAATTTATTGAACACTCTGTAATCTTCCTTTTCAAATAAATACTTTTCCGCCGCAAGTTTTCATTTCATTGCATATACTTTAATAACCATCAATATATATTTATTTTTTTCTTTTTTAGTATGTAAACAAAATAATAATAAACGAAAAATAAAATCCATTCATAATAAAACATAAATAAAATACTTGAATAAAAGTTATCTTATAAATAACATTCATTATAATCAATGAGAAGGATGAAAAATTGTTTACGTTGAGTTAATTTTAATCTGAGATGCCCTTCCACATCTAAAAGCCTGTTCCTTTTTTTGACTTAATGTCTACAAAATAATGCTGAAAAAACAACTTCACAAAGATATGAAGTTGGAAAAGGCAAGATGTATTTCAGGACTTTCTCTGTTAAAACTGGATACACATGTTGCATTTGCAACCAGAATGATGTTAAAGTACACTCCTTATATTTATTTTTCGAGAATCTGTCTGAAGCTAACTCCAACAATTGCTCTTGTTCCGCATGTGATAAACCTTCTAGCATGGATGTTGTGTTGATGTCGTAATAATGCTTGTTGCACCAGGCGCAGCCAAAGCCCGTAGCCAGGAGCAGCATATACCCCCAGCAAACTCTCCTTGTACCCCAGAGGGTACAGGTACCACACTTTAGAAAACACTGGTGTATGTCATAACATGATAACGAAATGTCAAAGCAACTGACAATAGTTAATAGCAACAATGTTTCAATGTGACAATGTTTAGAATATTATGTTTTTATCTACCAATTCAAGAACACTAAAAACGTTGTGGAATCGCCATTTTCACTTACAGTCCAAACTCTGATTGATACAGTAATATTTTTCAGTTGCTCACCTTTGAGTGAATTTTCTGTCACAATAGGAACATTTGAAAGAAGCAGTCCCCTTGTGAAAGCAATTATGGCCGCTCAACGAATTTTTATCACTAAATTTCTCCATACAAGAGATACATTGATAGTAACCACGACGTGCTTTGCCCTGTTTATGGACAGACCTGTGTTTTTCCAAGTTTTTCATATGGATGAAGCTCGCATCTGCAAATTAGAAGCATGATTTTTAAAAAAAATTTGAGATGCATAGATGACAGCGTTAAGATAACCTAATTGTCCAAATTTTGCTCGACTTAGATGCACCTGTCCTGATCCAGATTTCCCTCTGATTAGCGGCGAGCAAAACATCGAGAGTGTCGACAGCTTCAAATATCTGGAGGTATACATTACGGGAGATAGCATTTTGCAAAGAGAGTTTGCTATCCGAATGGGTATGGCTGGAGCAACATTCAAATCGATGCGGAGTGTCTCGGACTGACAACTGTATTCGGTTAAAACTAAATGCTGTTTGCATTCTGACGGTACTGTTTAACGTTGGTGAATCATCGCACCTTACGAAGGCTCAAAACAACCATATACTGAGCTTAAATTTTTGCGACGGATACTGGGTGTGCGGTGGATGGTGTGACTTTAGGAGTAACGAGGAGATAAACGAACTAACCAAGCAGCCTCGCATCACACTGACAGTGAAAAGGCGACGTTGGACCTGGATCATTGGAAGAGAACTTCAACCTGAAGTCCCATCCTGTTCTTATGCTACTACTGTAGTGCTATTTTCATATCCCCAGTCGAAATACCTAATAAAATTATTAAATATCGTTGTCATACAAACCACAAACTATGCACTGGAATATTTTTTCGCCATGAATTTTTCTGTGCGTAGTCAACTCTTCGAATGAAGGCATAACCTCTCTACACACCCCACATCTCAAATATTGCTTTACAGGGGCCGGCAAAACTTTATCGTAATTAATATTATCTCCGTTTGCGATTGCAGCACTCTGCTCATTCTCATCATGATCACTGGAACAGTCTTCATGGTGCAGAAGCTGAAAAGAAATATTACTTCATTACTAGTTGTTCATTACTAATAAGGAAATCATCCGTAATTCCCTGGTTCAGCAAGTAAGTTCCGAAAGTAAATAATTACAAGATAAAAAGAATTTTTTATATACGTTTTTAAATTTTCTGTTGAATCATATAAACTTGACTTGACTAGCTTAAACGATCAAAAAAATTTGTACTTGATAAAAATAATACTGAAATGTCATTTTGACATTCATATTGATTTCTATAGTAACGCATGTATATATTAATAATTTAGTTGCTAGGACATCAGACCCCTTAGCAACCAATAACAGTGGTTTGGATTACGGATTTCTTCCGAAATAACTTTTCATACAAAACAGAATAAACTGAAAATGAATTCAATTCTACTTAAAGATGGCTAAAAGTATTTAAAAAATGCATTGGCATCGTGTTCTGATATATTCTAAAAGTTTCAAATGTCTAGCTAGTCGGGATGTTAGTTAAAAATCGATTGCAAGATTTGTACCGGATAAATAAGAATACGAGCTAAGAAAAACGTTGTAAAATACAAGATACCTATCGTATATTATGGTTATATTATTATTATTACGATTTTTGTCTACTAAATTCAAACAAATCGAAGTATTTTGTCGAGGTGGGACCAATATTTATTGAAATGCTTTCTTTTTCGCGTATTAAGGGTCTTCAGAGCCGTATACGAGCGCAGATAGAAGACACCCAACCACCAAAGAGGCTCCATTTCAACATACTATGGTAAGTGAGAAAAACACTGTAATCTGGTTGTGCCAGGTCAACAGAATATGGTGGATAAGCGATGACTTCCCATTTAGACTGCCTCAATTTTTGGAGAGTCTTTTGAGCGCTCAATAGTTTTTCATAAATATTAACATAGTTATCTAATTATAATGTATAGCTTACAAGCTGAAGTACCCGGCTTCGCACGGGGTCGCTTCATGGATACATTTATCTTAGATATTTAAAAAAAAAAGTAGTAAGTAGTTATCTTTTTAATATTAAAATATCTGTGTAATACAATATGGCAATACGAAAATAATTCTATTAGGAGGTCAAACAAAAGAATACTAAATTAAAATCGAATCCAAAATATGCAAACGATATTAATAGTATTAATATGTAGTAAAAAAATTCAAAATTGGATGGAACAAACAAACAACAAACTTAGTATTTTACATAATACTAATTTAGAAACCTTCGCGAGTGTGCGCACAACAACTGATCAAAATTTCATTGCAGTCGGATGAATGGTATAAGAACGCATGCGAATAGAAGAAGAAGATGGTTGTACTAATTCAGAAACTTTCGCGGGTGTTGCCACAACAACTGACGAAGGTATCATCGCAATCGGATGAATGGTACAGGAACCATACGAATATAAGAAGATAGAATGAAGAAAAAGATGGTTTTTCTAAATCAGAAAGCTTCGCTGGTATGCACACAACAACTCACCAAAGTTTCATCGCAATCGGATGAATGGTATAGGAACACATTCGGGACAGACAGACAGACATTCATTTTTATATATAAGATATAGCCTATAACCTTCGCGCAAGTACAAGCAATAAGTTGACAAAGTTTTATCGCAATCGGATGAACGGTATGGCAGCGCATAAAATACGAACAAAAAAACAAATATTGATTTTTATATATTAGATAAAAATAACTGTATTCGATTTTTGGTAATATGGCCTATCTAGTTCAAACAGTCAAAATATTTTTCCACTAGACGGAGCGATAATTTTAGGGATTGCATAAACCGTAACGGCGTTCAGATTCATTTCGAGCCCTGGCTGTATGAGATCTGGCGTTAGTTATTAATTATCATGAAAAATTACACCTCTTCTGTTAGCCAGGGTTGGCAATTTTTTTCTTAAGTTGATCGCTTTAAGCTAACTATTAACAAAGTCATGACATCAGACAAAGGAGAAGAACAATTCCACGGGCGAGTACTTACTTCTTGAGTTGAGAGACCATTACCGTTTTTGAAATGTGAAAAATCATTGGGAACATTATGTATATTATGATTGCTGACCAGAGTAGAGACGGTTTTGGCATTTTCGTGATCTTCACTTGGATCGGTAGTTTCTTTTACACATCCTGTAAATTTAATATCATTCGGTTAAAGTTTGCATCTGGAATATTTAAAAATAATATTCAAGAGCAAATGTTTATAATACAAAAAATTCAAATTACTCCTTGTATTAGTAAACGATAACTGTATCCGGAAAATTGCATACATGCAGTTCGCCGTATCACAGTTCACTGTGATCGTATTGGAAACAGATGGTCGTATAGCATTGAGAACAAACGCGTGTCTATACAAAACACTAAAAAAATTCGTAATAACAACAAAATAGGTACCTAAGTAAGTAAATTAGAAATACAATCTTATCGTATATATTTATATAGAATTCTGAATGATTTAAAATAAAGTTAGCAAGTATGTGCTCATGAAATGCTACACGAACAATGTGTCATTTTTTAATCCCAATGCTATACGGCTATCTGTTTCTAGTACAACAGCTTATGGAATTACGATACGTAGAATTTACATGAAACTCACTATGACACGAAGCAGAACAGCAGTGGTTATAGTGTCATTATGTGAGTAGGTACATTAAAAACTCCATTCAACAGACTTGTACAATGTACAAAATTCCGGTCGTAACCAATGATTAGTATGTATCTTCTTCTTCTTCGACCATGTCCGATCCTAATAGGATCATATGGGCCTCCACAGAGTGGAGGTTTGTATTAACAGATTTTTGTTTTTACGAGAAATGGATGTCAGCCACTTGCTCAACCTATTAGGTCCATACTCCGACTCATACACAAACTGAAAAACAATATGTGTAATCGTCAAACCCAGGATTCGAACCTGGGTCCCACGACACTATAGGCCGATGCTTAAGCCAGCGGCCAACGTGGGTGTATCTTCATGTGGCGTGACTTTCTGCAGCAAATCCGAATTTTATAAATTAAAACTTCTTTTCCTTCTGGACCAGCAAGGTAGGGGTGCCGCCATACAAAAAGGTTGAGAATCTAACCAGCCTAGTTCAATGTCCTCGGAACAGACCTATAGTAAATTCTTACCGATAGTATCTGTAGCTTCGTTTTCACATTGACGCATTCCATTGTCATCCACTCGGTTCTTGGATCCAGTGGAAGGATTTTGTTTTAAAAAATCCTGGAGGATTCGATCAGCTTTCTCGCATTGCTGTTTGAAAACATACGCAGCTGTTGTTTGTGACAGACACGCTTCACAAATCCTGTGCGGTAAATTATCACCTTCTTGAAACTGTAATTATTATAAATATACATTAGTTAAATACCTATCTACCTTATATTACTTTTAATAGAGTGATGCACAAACCGCGGCCCATATTTACTTAAGTAGATACTTCATCACCAAATTTTTCATTGAAAAACAACGACATCTTCACAAAATTCTAATTTCCTATATCAGGGTTGGCAAACCTTTTTACGTATGCGTGCCAAAATTTCCCAAATATTATTTTTTGACTGTCTGACGTGCCGAGCAGTTTTTCATTGGGGAAAAACAGTAAGAATTCTATTTAAAAAGTTCAAAATAATATATAATTGAGTTCTTGAGTATTACTTAGTTTGGTTCTGTAAGCACAATCCAGAATTGGTCCGATGAAGCATTCTCTCGGTACCAGTGGCGAAAGGTGGACGTAGGCTATTAAGATCCGACATAAACAGTGCACATTAAACTTTTACAGACATTCCTATTTGTTTTCATTGAAATAAGACTACAATTTACAGATAGTGTTGGTTAGTTTTTAAAATTCAATTAAACCCTGAGAAACCAAGCCATAATAGATAATAGTCAAAAAATACATGTCTATCTATAAAATATCTAAAATTATGCAATTAAATCATACATAACTTTGAATATTTTATAAATAGAATAATATTTTTTATTTATTATAGTTTGGTTTAGGCAGGGCTTAATGAATTTAAAAAATTAACCTACAATATGTGTAATATGTATTTGTAATACAATGAAAACAAATAACTATGAATGAAAAAGTGTGCACAATTTTGTCGTATTGCCCAAATTAGATCAAAACTATTATGGTTTCGTTTAGGCCGGGTTTAATTGATTTTTAAAAACTAACTAACACCATCTGTAAATTGTAGTCTTAGTTCAATAAAAACAAATACATATGACTAAAAAAGTTTAGTGTGCATTATTTATAGCGAATCTTAACAGCCTACCTCCACCCTTCGCCACTGGCAAATATATATGCACGCAATGCAGAGTGGAGAGTGATTGGAGTAGCTGATATGTAACTAACAAATTAAAAATAATAAAATGTATGTCTCATCAAGTACCTACCTATATCATTATTTTTCAACATGTTGGCCCACTGCGGCCCGAGAAAAATTAGAAAATGAATAAATTGGCCCTTTCAAATAGTTTGTGCACCACTGGCATAATGTACCTACCGAATACAACATCCAGATGTTCCAATTTGGTTGACCAAGATGTTATGGTATTCAGTCTATATTCATCTCAACACTTAATGTTACTTACAGGCGTCCCAATTTCATTTGAACATTTGACAGTGTCATGGTTTGGCAGTCCAACGTAACCCTACATAACCCGATAAGCCTATAGATATCCCAACTAAATTGGCCATACGTCCATTAATATCTGACTGTCTGAAGGGTTTATAATGCACAATGTTTGTTGATAAACCAAGGTTGGATTATTCCACATGAAGACGGCACCAGATTTCAGTCGAAAATCTTCAAAAACTGACTATTTTCAGTTTCAGTTCTGTTTGCACAACATATTTAATTTACATTCATTATAAACAACCTTCCATGAAAGTTGTTTGATATTATAGTTTAAAATCTTTTTATAGAAGAGTTTTTATATTAATTCTTTACTTAATTGCAAAACATGCACTAAATTTACTTACAATTAAATTGACATAATCCTTTAAGAACTGTCTCAAATTAAATTGAAAAAATTGAGCTTGATAAATCCAACAATTTAATTGAAAAATTGAGTGCAAGCTCTTCGTATTATTCAGGCATACCCGACATATAGATTTAATATCCTCTTTTTTTAATCGCTGATATACATCTTTGTCTGCCATTTTTATCAGGGATGTTGTGAATTTTATCACAGTAATCAGAATTCCTCGATAAACAACAAAGACTCCTTTTGGTTAAAATTTTAATTATGTATTGTTTTTGACATTCAACTGTTGACAGTGTCGTAAAAGTATATTAGTCTATGGTCATAAACAAAAGAAATATCTATGCCATAAACAATGACGTTTGAATAATTCGACCTACCCAAATGAACTAGCGAAAGAATAGAAAATGGATTGTAAACAGGCACCAGAATGAAATTAAAGATGCTAAAAATATATTTTACACGTAGTATATCATAATATTGCTACAAAGGTATTGAATTGGGTAGGTAGGTACTATTGATTGAGTTTTAGGTTATGTTTTGATAAGCTAAAAATGTTTTGTACCTACTAAAATATTTTTCTGGCTACAAATTCATTCTAAATAAACAATGATACCTGCAAGTCATAAAATAACAATTACATAAATTAATAATATGACGACGTGTATTTTTAAAATGATTCGTTATGTACCTATCAAAGAAATAGGACAGAGTCTCTTTTCAATACCTAGTCTATTAATTTTTTATCAAATGCTTATTAGATCGCTTATATTATATTATTTGATATCATATTTCAATGTACAAAAAAAAAACAGAGAAATACAATTAACATTTTAATGTATTTGAAAATGAATATTTTTAAATGTAGGCAACTCAGATGTAGTTTTTAGTCTACGGGCTTCGCCGCTGTGTACCGTGAAATAGTGGTTATATTTTTTTTATAAAATGCTTGAAAATGACGACGATGCAACTGCGATATGTGATTCAACGGTAAAAATAAAATTGTTAATTCAATTTTGAAGTCGATTCGAGCATACTCGTTAACACTTTTAATGTTATGAAAACCTAACCTATAATTCCCGGTTGTATTGTTGCAGTCATCCCTTGTAGAAGGCTGTCGATTGCCGGTTCGAATGCAAGGAGGCGCAGACTGGCCCCTGGCCGAAATAATCAGTATTAAAGACATTCGAGGACAAAAATTATTCTACGTACATTACGTCGATTGTATGTGACATTGTTTTATTTGTATTTATCGTGAATAACATGTTTAGTTTCATATTTGGCGCCAAACATGTATTTGATGTTATTTCAAAACATTTGTTGTTTTTACGCATTTTAAACGTGCTCTATCACTCAAGTTAGTTGTAAACAATCTGATAATTCATAACAAAACTATTTTGCATATTTTTATTAAATTATAAGGCTGTTATCTCAACTTGTCATTTCGATTTGACAGAACACGATTTGCGACAGATTCAAACTAAATTTAAAATCGTTGCGTTTATTAAACACTATTTTATTAAAACTTTACATTGAATACATATATTTATTCATTGTTTACCTAAAGGCATAGAAAATATGATAATTTTCAAAAGAATTATTAGTATTTCTTGAAATGAAAGGATAAACACCCCAAAAATATACCGCTTTTATTACAAAAGCCAATCAAACTCAATGTTTTTATAAGATTATTAATTGCATTGTAATGAATTGTATTTAGTCTACAGATAAACCTTTAAAATTGTTTGCTTTAAGCAATACAACATTGGATTCTTCGAAATAAATTGAATTTAAGTAGTTACTTCATATTAGTACTATTATTCAATTTTTAAAGAAATTTAAATATGTGTTATAGTGCCTCTACACATGCATGGATTTACTGGCACCAATAATGTGTAAATTAAAATATCGCTATAATAACTGCTTACACGTAAAAGTGCTGACTGTCTCGCCGATCTCATTCTTCAAGCGTAAGCGAGATGTGTTGATATTGTATGGTGCTATTTGACAGGTTGTGAAAATTGGTAAACATCAAAATGCTCTGTATTTTTTCCGGCAAGTTCGCTATTATCGTTCTACTGTGTAGGCGCAGATATCGCACAAGTTCCAGCTGTTGCGTGAAAATTCAAAAGCTGCTGAACTTTTTTGATCCATTCATGCAATCTTATAACTTGCATGATAATATGTGTTTACTCATGCATTTTCGTGTTATGGCCGCGATAATACGTACTGTCAGCAGTAAATCCATGCACGTGTAAACGGGGTATTATGCAGTTATATGCTAATCTCACAATATCAAACTATCGAGTGAACAGGTTTAAAGTTTTCTGCATTCTTCAAAATGTTATAATTTATTTCTCTATAGAGGGATGCACTAATAGGTATAACCACAGACATTTATTATGAATGTGCTACATTTTGATAGTTTTAAAAGTCAAACTTAATTACTTAGGGCAGGGGTCGGCAAACTCTTGGACCAAAAGAGCCAAATATGAGTATCATAACGGTTAATTTTTTTTTCGAGAGCCATACATATATTTTTATAAATATGATTTATTTCAGTGAATGTTATTGTTTATTTATCAAGTCTTGGTGAAAAAGATTTTGCGAATAAAACTAACGCGTTATAAGTTTTTTTATTGTTGAAATTATAAATATATTTTTTACAGAAAATGAGTGACATACAATTTTCACGCATTCCTTAAAACTAATGTAATAACCTTCCTTGGATTTATTTGGAGAGTGTCTGTATTAGGGATTGCAATACCAGTATTTGAAAACCGGTATTAAATTATTTATCAATACCGAAATACCGGTTTCAAAAATCCAAAATACCGGTATTTTCGGTATTTAGAAACCATACACGTATATGCTTTTTAAAAATGACTTTAATGTTATCTTTTCATTACTTACTACTATATTATATATTAAATTTAGTGTACAGGTTTTATGCTACTAAAACGCAAATATATTGACTGTAATTAACAAAAATTAAATAATATTAAAACAAAATCCGTTAAATATACATATAGAATTGTCGCGATGAATTGACATATTTCGAAAAATAAAGCATTCATGGCAAATATTTTCAATTATTCTATAACAAACTATTGATCCAACATTGATAGTACATCCAACAAACGTTGGATTTCAAAGAGATATTTCTATACCCGGACTCTCGTAAAAATTAACAGTTCTAAAATATTATGATTTATACATGTTTACAAAGGTTAACATAATAAATGTAGGTAAGTACTTCAGATTGCTATATTTTTTTTTAAATAGATTTTAATAGTTCTAGGTATTTATTGATAAGAGCTTCTTTGTTTCTAGAATATGTTTTGAAGAATACCGATATTAATAAAGATATTCAATAGTAAATACAGAAATACCAGTATTGATATATTCATTCTGCATTGTAATCACTAGTCTGTATGTTTGGTATGTAACTTGTAGTTTTCAATTTTAGGCGCGACTCCAAATTCTCATCTGTTATTTGGCTTCTCTAAATGCTATTTATATTATTCATGTTTGAAAATGATTGTTCAAATACATATTATGTAGACTCGAATATGAGTTCGGAAAGCTATACCATGTATTAAAATCGTAGTATCTACCTTATTATGTGGATCTTTTAGAGCGCTCGGCTGAGTTGTGAAATTAAATTGCTCTCTCTCCAAATCCTCAATTTTGGTGGCAAGACCTACAAATTTGGAGCTACATAACTTTTTGCTTGTTAAAAGTACTCGTGTCAATATGAAATGGAGAGAAATTTAATTTGTCGAGTTTTGCAATGGGCCGATTTAAAACGACAACAATCATACTTTTTTTGTAAAAAATGTGAATTGGGAATTTGGCAAAGAGCCGCACGCCAATACCCAAAGAGCCACATGTGGCTCGCGAGCCGCGGTTTGCCGACCCCTGACTTAGGGCCCTATGCATAGTCATACTTATGAAAATATAGATTTATGCGTTGGGTACTTAAAATGGAAGCACACCTAATTAATATTCCAATTAATCCATAAGCCCAAGCCCAATAAAGTATCATCCATTTAGCCGTTAGATCCTTTCTATATAGATCACTAAAGTCAACCACATTTTGCTATATAGTGTTAGGGCCCTATTATACATAGTCGTCATACATAGATTAGATAAGGATCAGGGACGTATTTAAGTAACATTCCATAATAATTCCCATTCCAAGTATTTACATAAGTATATCATACATAGGGCACTAAGTTTACATTTTTTAATTGCATATCGGTGTAGAGCACAAATTACATGAGCAGACCCGATGACACACACCTGGCCCAATCGATTAATGTCATCATCATCAGCCGGGGTCAATCCACTGCTGGATGAAGGCCTCCCCAAGCTTCTTCCAACTCTCTCGGTCCTGTGTCGTTCGCTGCCACGTATTTCCCCCGAACTTCACCAGTTCGTCAATCCAGCGGCTTTTAGGGCGACCCTGTGGCCGTTTCGTGCCCCTTGGGTACCACTGGATGACGGCATTCGTCCAGCGGCCGTCCTTTCAGCGAGCAATGTGCCCCGCCCATCTCCATTTCAGCTGTTTGGCAACGTCTATTACATCGCGTACTCCTGTCTGCTTCCTAACCCATTCGTTTCTCTTGTCTTTGTCTCCTCGGCCATCTCTGGTGCCATGTCCGAAGTGCCCGACCGCTACATCATCCTGGTGTTGAGATCCGATTCGTGCATTAAAGTCCCCCATGATGATAGTGAAGTGACATTTCCGTTTATTTTTCAACGTACTGATTTCTTCATATAGTTCCTCCACTTCTTCATCAGGTGAGTTTTGAGTGGGCGCATAAACTTGCAAAAGCAGAATCTGGTATCTTTTCTGAGCTGAAGTGTTAAACTGGCTACTCTATCTGAGGAGAAATCAAATTCAACTATGCGATCTTTCCAGAGTCTGTGGATTAAAAATCTGATACCGCTTGTGCGTCCGGTCTTAGTCCCATTATAACAGAGTACATGTCCGCTGTGGAGATTGACGATTTCGTCTCCTTGTCGTCTTATCTCGCTGAGCCCGACAACATCCCAATGGATTTTTCAAGTTCTTCTTCGAGCTCTAGAAGTTTGACGTTGCTGGATAATGTTCTCGCGTTATAGGTGGCAATGGTCATCAGTAGGCAGCCGTTACCGTCTTTCCGGGGATTCTTAGCACCCTCTGCCTTCCCTTGCTGATTGCTGCCGTGATCAGTGTCAGGTTGGCCTCCGGAGAATAAAGGCCGAGATTTTTGTTTTTGTTCTATGGGGGTATTTGGACATAACACACCACGCTGTCCAAACGGGTTGGTGTGTGGTTTTCTGTCTGGGTTTTCCTTCCCGTAGCCAAAGGGTCTCTCGTTTTAAGGCGCCAGAGTTATGCCTTTCACCCTTCTCTATTAGCTACAGATGGGTTATACTGTCATAAGACACACCACATCTGCATTGCCCAGGGGACGCCGCGTGGAGGCTAGAGATAGGATTTGTTGGCTATCTAGAAATGTACCCATTGGCATTAGTGCATTTCATTGAGGCCCTAGCCAACCATTTGCCCCCTAATCAATTAATGTAATTTTCAATATTTCCATCAAATTGTGTGCAGAATAGAAAAATAATATTGTAGCTTGATCCAACTTGTCAATTGGGATGACAGACACCCTATCAATGTTAGTCAGTTTGCCATTTACTTTTATAATGATAGTCACCTGATCTAATTCATTATTTTAACAAACAATAATACGAAACAAAAGTAATATGTATGCTTGTAAATAAATACAATCAACAACTTGTACTTGTCTAAATGCAATCTCCGTTGGTGGCGGCTACATTTGAAGTACGAAAATATAAGGGAAGGCTGTTTGGTGCAGCCAACAAGCTAACGAATATATCTTTTTTGGTTTGCTTACAATTTTGAAACATAAGCAACATAAAGCCGGGTATCTATTAGCAAGCCATTACTAACTGTTCCTGTTGTAACTGTTCCAGATACTGTAACCAACTCTAGGTGTAAAATAATTATTTATTAGGCTCGCAAACTAATTATTTAGCGTCCATACTGGTTGCTGTATCTGCAACAGTCACAGTTACGGCTCGCTAATGAGTACCCGGCATAATGTGTGTTGTGAACCAATCAAAACATGAGTCGAAACAATGAAGTAGGCAACAGAACCATTGGTGCTATTTAAGATTGACGATCGGTGTTAGTCGTCGAGTCTGCGAGTCTACTCACGTAATTAGAACATAAGTGCAATACAGTACTCTCTCAGTAATCCGCCACCCCAAAAACCAGACAAGTGTCCAATTAGTGAAAGCTGCGGATTATAATGCATACATACAAAATATGGTAAAAATGAAAACAGGTATTTGGTAAAAATAGTCTTTTTGAGAAATTTGTACTAGCAAATTACGGTTTTATTTATAATAAAAATCAAGTATTTACTAAATTATACATATTTATTAACTGAATATTAAACAGTAAATCACTTGACACAACCAGTGTTGTTCAGTGAGGCAGATATTCTTAAATGGCTTAAGATTCCTGGCTTTCCCTATGACCAAAAGCTTCATTTTGTGTGTCGCGGTTGCATTGGAGCAAGGCATTATTATTGTGATGCAGTCCTTGGGCATTTTCCTCGACAATCGAATTCCGGCGAATTATAGTGCTTGATTTTGTGCTTTCCACTAGTAAAAATAACGGCGGATTATAGCAGTTGTCGGATAATCGAGCGGCGGATTACTGAGAGTGTACTGTACTTCCACCCAAACTTTTGAAATAATGTTCTGGTAAATGTTTTTTTTTTTGTTATCAGCCTAAATCAAAACGGCGTTTAAACCATGCATACTACTTACTGAGCACAAAAAAACTGCGTATGAACCATATAGCAGATGAACCGTATTTGAATTATGTGAAAGTAAACCTGTGTAGTACCTCACCAGTTGGATGTTAAGTAATAATGCAACATCATCAAATCTCTTCTAAACTGTGTATATCATGTGTCGAATAACAATGTGAATTTTCCAGTCAATAAAAGGTTAGATGAGTGGGTGGTGGAATCATGGCTGGACACGCGGAAAGTTCAGTTTCCTCACCCGGCTGGTGCCCTGCCGCCCGGTGCCGGGACTGGGAGTACGCCTGGAACGTGTACTCCCAAAAAACAGCTCATCGCCGCCTGCCCCATCATAGCCTCACCGGGAATCGTCTCGAGCGTTCCAATCATAGGTGAGAAATAATATACAACACATATTTAAATTTAGATACTAATTTCTTAATGTTATGTTGAAACTACAACCAATTTGGAAGAGCAAAAATATTATGAAAACGATTAAAATACGTCTAGTAAGATCTGTTATCTTCCTAAAATACAGTAAATGCATGAGGAAGGCAGAGGCTAGACGCTATTAAAATAATGATGTTAAGTCGGCTCTCACATCTAAACTCGCCTCGTGTGCCGCACAGCCATAAATCAAACTTTCCGAGAACGGCGATCCAGTGTTGCTTGTGAATAGGGAATCCAATCCCGGGATCCTGGGATCCCGAGCTATTTTCGATACCTATGAATCCCGGGATTGATAAACATAATCCCGGGATTTCGGGATTGATTTTTTTATCAATTTTTATGAAAAATATAACAGAAAAATACTTTTAATACGAAATAACTACATTAGAAATAAACTGAGTTTGAATGAAGTTTGATGTGTAGGTTGCCGATTCATTTTATTTTTTCACATAGATTATTAAAAATGAGAAAGATTGGTAAAAAAACAATGCTTCGCACTTTTAACAAAGTAATTCCACCATGATATCATACGTTTTACGGCAGTTTCATATTTGGCTGACTAATTAGATTTATGAAGCGGAAAGGCCATAAGTACGCCATGATTATTTGCTTTACTATTTTAAATCTCGCTGATCTATTCATTATGTCTTTACTATCAGAAATAGCAATCTCATATTAAATTCACATTATTATTTATATTACAATATTATTTACTCCATTAAACTTGTGTATTTCCAAGATTTAATGTATACAATATTAACAATAAATGTCTTCAATAGTATAAATTATACTAGATTTATTTTTGACCGATTTTATCAATGTTATTTGTAAATATAAAAATTTTATATTAACAATGGAAAAAAATCCCAATCCCGGGATTGTCAAATTGAAATCCCGGGATCAGAATTTTGGCTCGGGATTGGATTCCCTACTTGTGAAGACCGCGCACATCTACCTAGCGACAGTCGCGCATAGCCTTCGAAAGTATAGGAATGACCAATTCATAGGTGTTCGTATGCAACTTCGACTCAGAGCCCGAGAAGCATGCAACAGCAGATGTTTTTTTCAAACGAAACAGTTGCGATTGACCAATCTGCGTAGCTCTATTTGGCAACATGTGTTTTGTGAATAACGATGACGTGACATCGACGTATTCGACACGTTGTAGGCAAGACGAGTTTTGATGTGAGGGGGCCGGCTAAGTCTTGTCAGTGGCCAAATGTATCAACAACTCCAGCGAGACACTCCTCAATTTTCCTTCGCTGGACTCATATCGGACCAAATTTTTGGTCATATAGCCTGCAGGAAAATTGACAATCTAGAAAAACTCACAATATTTGATCAGGTAAAAGGTTAGAGAGGATGAGGAAGAACTCCCTTTACAGGTTTTCCATGGAGCCAAGCCATGGAGAAGGCTGCCAGATAACCGTATCATCCAGGTCACGATCCTCAGTCATGATGTCCTGACGAAGTAAAAGAAAACACTTACAATAATTCAATTGCTGAATATGTTACCCTTCAGTGAGTAAGGCGATCTGACTTCCTATTAGATGCGTTCGGAATCAGATTGGCCCGGAAAGACACCGAGAGAAATCCCAGTTGGCCAACGAGTCAGAAATGTAAATTTTTATTGCGAATTGCTAATAATGCATTTTTTGACATTCTTTTTGTGAATCAATCATTTAAATTTTTAATAAAAAACAATCTCTGGTATAACAGGGGACTTTTGGACCCTTGCCTAGTTTAGTTTTAATGACTAATAATCCCTCCAGACGATCTGATTTCGTTAGCCATTGGCCCAATTTGGTTAGTATCGAGATGTCTGTAAACGTGTCGAGTGACATTGAGTAAAAAATTCCCTGTAGCATTGAATAGTGTTCCATCAGTCAGACTTATACATCAGGGCTAGGTATATGTGGATATGTAATATAGCGATGCCATATTTTTAGGTTTTTTGTGCATTTTGTTTAGGTAGCAAGAATCAACTGACTAAATCTAAATATCTAGACGGCGTGTAATATAACAATTAACTGCATAAGCCCTGATAATGCAAGAGCTGTCGCAATCGCATGGGAGTAGATAATAATTTGTTATTGTTTTTTAGGACATGTTCCCGTGGCGACCCCGGCTGAGCCGGAAAAGACGGCGGAACCTTCCCGACCGGCCAGCCCCGTCACCTGTGGAACGGAGCTTGTTAATGGTGGAGCCGTCCTTGCTGCGGCGCTACATAAAAAGATGAACAGAAAGAGAAAGGCCGCCGTCATAGAGAGTGAAGTATGTTATCTCATATGCTTTACCAAATTTTAGCACAGCAACCGTGAAGAAGTTGCATTTTCATCCCATCCTTGGGATCTCATGTTGTTTGACTTATATCTTTTGATGCCGAAGTACAGTATACTCTTTGAAATAGATGTATATAGATGTTATTGTTAAGGTTTCGAATCCTGGGTCCGGCAAAAACTCACATTTTGTTTTTCAATGTCTGTTTAAACCCAGAGCAAGTGACTTTCGTCATCTATTTCTCGTGATAAACAAAAAAAAAACTGTTGTTGTCAACCTCCACTCTGTAGAGCACCATATATGATCTAAAGGTCAGTACTGACTTGAGCAAATTTGCGCACAAGAACGCTGCACGCGCAAATTTGATCATATCAGAAGAATGTCAAATTTGCGTGCGCGTATGAACAATATTCGATACTTGTTGATTTTTTCGATTTCATCAAAGAACTTGTGTGCTCAATCTGGACGTGTTAACTCCTGCATACGGCTAATTAAAACAACTGAAGTGGAATTTTACGCGCACGAACAAGAAAGTTGTGTGTAAAAAACTTTTAATCTGCACAAACGTTCGTACGCGTAAACCATTTGTACGCGAAAAAATGCTCAAATCAGTACCGACCTTTAGGATTGAACATGGTAAAAAAACTATATATATATATTTGGTAAAATTTACTATTGGAATTTGCAATTGACTCGTAATTTTCAGAAATATCAATATTTTGCTATTTGTATTTGTAATTATTTTAAAGGTGTGTTGATAATATCATAGTTTATTTTCATTCATATTGTGGATTAATATGGAATAGATTTTCCCAGTTAGATATTAAATTTGAGACTAATGTATGTCTGATGATTTTAATATGGTTGTTGACAGGATTCCATGGACGGTGGCGAAGTAGCGGTAAGACCACGACAGTCGGGAAGTATGGCGGCGCACGGTCATGATGACGTTGTCACGAGAATGAAGAATGTTGAGTTAATTGAACTCGGGCAGCATAGGATTAAACCATGGTATTTCGCTCCCTACCCCCAGGTAAAACATCACTATTTGATATCAATATAAAGTACCATTATTAATAATGATAAATTTCTTTAAATTATAAAGAAAAGGTAGAGGAAGGACAGATTCTTCTGACATTGCGAACATGATGAACGGTGTTAGCCGGCTCGCACATCTAATCTCGTCTCGCCTGCAACGTGTCGAATATGTCGATGTGACGTCTTAAATGGGGCTCTGCTGTGCTTCCCCCAGTACGCTTACGGCATACGCACACGCTACGAATTGGTCATTCCTATACCGGCTCGTCTGTTGCTGCATCCCATACATATTCAAGTTTCGAGAGGCTACATGCGACTGTCGCTAGGCACCTATGTGCGCGGTCTTCATATGCAACATCAGTGCGACGTTCCTAGAAGGTTTGATTTATGGCTGTGTGGCAGACGAGGTGAGTTTAGATGTGCGAGCCAGCTTAGTGTTATTTGATTTTAAATGTGTCGCCTGCATTGCCATAAGCATCTGACACCATTCTAACTAATGCATTACATCAGTGGTTTCCAAACTTTACGTTACTACACCTCCCTTTAAAAAAAATTTAATCCTAGTGCCTCCCCCCCCTTTATTTCATCAAATACATTTTACAAAAAGTGCTTTTCTCTAATAAACGGGCTCGATATATGGATTTCATTGCATCTAATGCAGAAAATTCCGTTTCGCATAAATATGATGTTACTAATGGAAGCAGTACCTACTTGCATTGCTTTTCTTGACAAAGTGAAGAAAGGTTTTTGTTTCCATATAGCCATATTTATTAGTCAGGAAATACACTACAAATAATTATAAAATAAAATTCTACATGTGAATTATCATCAATCACACACACACCACACAATCACATCAAATTGTAACACATATATTAGAAAATGTTAATATTTTGTAACTGAAACAGCGCCGCAGGCAACTATTTTTACTAATACATAGAATGAATTTGTGGTGTGTATTTATCTTACTTACACCGACGGTGGCCTCGCGGCTTCAGCGTTGGACTATAAAGCCGTGGGTCCCAGGTTACACCCACGGTGGCCGCGCGGCTTGAGCGTTGGACTATAAAGCCGTGGGTCCCAGATTCAAATCCTGGGTCTGGCAAGTACACATATTGTTTTTCAATTTGTGTGTGTCAGGGTATGGACCTAATAGGTTGAGCAAGTGGCTGACATCCATTTCTCATAAAAAACAAAAATCTGTTAATACAAACCTCTACTCTGTGGAGGCCCATATGATCCTATCAAGATCGGACATGGTCAAAAAAAAAATTATCTTATTTAACTGGTCTTTCCGCAACGCCGGGCCCCCCGGTTGGAGCCCTGTCAGCCCTCCTCTTGTGGAGGCCATGCACAATAGTATAGAAATGAGGTATAATACAATTATTAGTCTCCATATTTCATAATACAGGTTTGCAAACAACCTAACTTTTATAGGACTGTTTTTTTATGTAGTTTATAACTAGCTGCCGTTTTATGAACTATGCACTTGCAAACTGCAAACCTGTGGCTACATTATTGTATTAAACCTTTGCAACAGTCCGTGCCTCCCCAGGGAAGCGCGCCCCCCAGTTTGGAAATCGCTGCATTACATGATTACACACTTGATTCGTAATAATATGTTAAACAAAAAAATAACCTATTTAGTTATAATATTATAATGTTGTCATACACATTTAATTTTTTCCCAATGTTAATGACACATTAGCAGGTGCGTACAAGGGGGGAGTTTTTAGTTCCGGAACCCCCCCCCAGAAAGAAAAAAAATACAATTTATTTAGGTAAATAGAATATTACTTCTTGTTCTTCTTCAAGATCTCATGACTGAGGATCGTGACGAAGACCCATTAATTGGTGCAACTATCGTTTGCTTTAATATTCCGATACATTATATTTGAAGACATACCAGCGTGAACGACACAAACGGACACTAACAATCTTAATAATTATGACCATTGTAGACCCACTCACGTTCGATAATCATTTTTTAATGCAACAGCTAGCAATAACTCATAGATGAACACCTTGCAGGCCAGGTATTTATTGTTAGACTCAAAAGTATGGAGTGTCTGCATATGGGGAATGTGCCTGGAAAAGTGCAGTATTCCGCAGTTGTAGTAAAGAGAAGCGGAAATGGACTCCTCCCAAAGCATTTTGTTATGAGTGTGCCTGCACTCTATGTATCCTCCAGCAGGTAGAATTCTCTCCCAACGTTTGTATCTACTGGTTATTAATTTCATTTTTTTTTTGTTTCAGGAAATGGTACATTTACCATGCATTTATATATGTGAATTTTGTCTAAAATATAGAAAGAGTAGGAAATGCTTAGAAAGGCATTTGGTGAGTACCCAATAATTCACATATATGAAATATAATAAAACCCAAAGATGTTGAAGAAAACCTTATTCTATAGAGAAGGAGACTAAACATAATATGAAAGTGGAGAATTAGACGGTTTTGTCGTTGATCTTGCATAGAAAAATGACACTTACGTCAATCTGGAACATGCTTCAGTGATTTTGATAGGCAAGACTCGATCTGGCAGAATAAGTTGTTTTTCTACATCTTTGGTAAACCCTGATAGGGTAGTAACATTGAAATGATTGCGTATTGTATACATATCGTCTCTGTTCTGGCAGAACACACTAACTGGAGAATACTAGTTTTGAGTGATTTGACTTTGAAGTTGTTAAAATGTTTGAAATGGTCTATCATGTGAGTTTATTAAATAATCATAAAAAGGATGACTTTAAAATAAAGACTTTATTTATTAAGAAGGTTTCCAGACGGCAAAGTTTGAAATAAGGAACATTTTGGTATAACTAACTCAATATGTAATTTTTTCGAATTAGTGTCTTCTGCCAGAACAGTGACGATATTATGTATGATCATATCAGAAGAATGACAAGTATTGACAGTAAATATAAGAAAAGCTTATGTGTATTCAATTACTTGCTCTCCTTATGATTCTAGTAATTTGATCGTCGACACATAACTTCATGTTTATTTTATCATTGCTCTCTATACAGTCAGTCCATAATGATTGAAACCGATCAAAATTGCCAACAAAAGTCAACTGTGTAAAAGATATTTCATGAAAGACACCTAATGAATCTGGAAGTATTGTATGAAATTACCCATACTGGTTAAAACCCCCACTATACACCCACGGTGGCCGCGCGGCTTAAGTGTTGGACTATCACGCCGTGGGTCCCAGGTTCGAATCCTGGGTCTGGCAAATAGGTACACATATTGTTTTTCAATTTGTGACTGTCAGGGTATGGACCTAATAGATTGACCAAGTGGCTGACATCCATTTCTCGTACAAAACAAAATCTGTTAATACAAACCTCTACTCTATGATTCTATTAGGATCGGACATGGTCGAAAGAAAGAAGAAAAGAACTTAAAACCTATATATAAATGCGGTGTTTGTACATTATTGACATAAGCATATCCTATCATTAATTAAAACGACACATGCTGGTGAAAAACCATGTGATTTTACTTGCATATAAAGCCTTATGACTTCAACACTGGGAATCACTGATTTAGAGAGGCATTCAATACAATTGTTTTCGACCAAGAATTCTCTGCTTAGGAAGGAAAATTGGACCGTTGTCTGGAATAAGAGCATTACCACAAGAATACTAATTTTTAGTAAATCAGTTCCAAACAAAAATAATTATTCAATCTTGACAACAGATGGCACTAGAAGTATTTGATCGGTGATATGCGTTATGTATCACATGATTTTTGAACTGATGTGTCATGTTAATTGCGATTATCTCAAAACGAAGATTTCAGTATAACGTTACTTTTCTGAAGAGAGGCTCAATTATTGTATTTTATCTTTTTTTTAAATTTAATTTTACCCAAAGTTTTATGAAGAATTCACATTTTTTTTTACGTACAATGTTGCCTGACAACCTCGTCTTGCTTTCAGGTAAAATGCAATCTCCGGCACCCGCCTGGCAACGAAATCTACCGCAAAGGTAGCATATCGTTTTTCGAAATAGACGGAAGAAAGAACAAAAGCTACGCGCAGAACTTGTGCCTACTGGCAAAGCTGTTTCTAGACCACAAAACCCTGTATTACGACACCGACCCCTTCCTCTTTTACGTCATGTCCGAGTTCGACCCGAGGGGGTTTCATATAGTAGGTTACTTTTCCAAAGAGAAGGAGAGTACGGAAGATTACAATGTAGCTTGTATATTAACATTACCCCCATACCAGCGGAAAGGATATGGGAAATTATTAATTGAATTTAGTAAGTATCTATTTATTTGTATAAATTATTTGTTGGCTTCTGTTTTTACAGGTTGATAGAAGGGGTTATGTTTTAGACATGGTCACGATAAGTGAAATTTTACTATCAATAGAGGATTTAAAAAAAAAAAAACAGTTTAAAATATCTATAGCTGGGATGTAAAACCACATATGTCAAAAAATTCAATTTCTGAGTTTCGTACATTCTACTTTTGTACAATTCGTTATTTCGTAGATTTCTTGAAATTTTTATTTTTGTCGATAATGCTAAAAATATTATTGGAACACAACGTAGTGACGATTCCTTTGAAGCCTTTGTCCCTAGCTTTTGTTACGCTATGGTATATGCCCACATAGCAGGTGTGGAGGGAAATGGAAGGGATATATTTTGCTTGAACATACTTTACAACATAATAGATTTAAGCAATGACAAAAACTCGTATCATAATAAAAGACTTTTATAAATATTATAAACTCGAATCATGAGTTACGTGTTTGTAAATATACAGAATACTGAACTCCGAGAGATAATTGTACTGAAGCTCTTTCTCGTAAGTCAAGATACGTGTTTGCTGCAGTAATATTCACAGTAAAGTTGCAACGCATTCTAGTATCTCCGACAATATGACTGATCGGTCGAAAGTATAGTGCGATAAATTGAAGAAATATAACATTTTTTTCATGAAAATATGTGTAACTATACTAAATGGATATTTCATAGAAGAAATTTTATTTCTAAATTAAAAACTGAGAGAATAAAGTTATATGCCTCTCCTGAAAAGTTGTGATTTTTGAGATACGTGTTTGTAGAAAATTACAGACGACATTAGGTATGTGGCCTTATCGAACAAAAGTTTGAGAATGGTTTATCAAAGTTTGTCAAACTCAAAATTTTACTGTAGGTATGTTTGGTATGAAGTTGGATGAGAACATTGATTTTTCTTTTATTTATCATATATGTAAATCTATTTTCAGGTTATGAATTATCAAAGTTTGAAGGCAAGACTGGGTCACCGGAGAAACCTTTGTCTGATCTCGGACTGCTTTCGTACCGAAGTTATTGGGCACAAACAATATTAGACATATTGACAACAATCAAACCTGTCGGGGAGAATGAAAAACCTCTAATTACTATTACGTAAGTATCGTCTACCTGGCGATTGTTTCTCTTTTCAAACTGGAATAGATTTAAATGTCAGGGGTAGTGGGGTATGCCAGTAAGACAATAATGACATGAAACCATAATGAATATTGATCATAGAAATCATACCGTTACCATTACCATTCAGGCAAATGTCATTATCAGTAGAAACATAGTTTTGAGACACACAAGACTGACAGTTTAATTAAGTCCCCATCCAGGGAACGTTGAGCGGCGCGCGCAACTTAAACGTATAACCGTGTGTGAAAATGTTCATAGACAATGTCTTTTTTTGGTTATACGTTTGAGTTGCGCGCGCCGCTCAATGCTCCGCCAAACGCGCCTACGCTGGACGGCTAAGGGTCTATAAGAAAATCAAATTTTTGACTCACATTTGGTCTCTGATCAGGTTCAGTATTCTGTCTCATTTATTGACCTTCTGAGTAAGTGAGTGAGTTTGTTTTTCTGTGGCATACATATTTATCTGAAATTTTTGCTGATAGTGACTTTTATTGAACAGTGGTGATATCGCGCCCTTGAAGAATGATATGTGTCAAATATATACATGTTGCTAAACTTTTTTATCATGTTCATCAAATGTGTCGCTGAGTTTCAAAACCCGCTATAACACTTTTTTGAAATAATTAAGATATATATATCATTGGATTCGTTATTAAAATCTCTACATGAAAATTTTATCGCCACTTTCAAAAGCCGTTACGATTAACTGTCATTTATGAAACAAAATCAATGTGTCTATCAAATCCCGCTATAACACTACTGAAACATTCAAAAACCTTTTTAGTTCAAAAAGTTTTTGTTGATTTTCTCAACATAATGAAATAATAGCGGGTTTTGAAACTCAGCGACACAAATAATGTTTCAAAATAATCCCGTACAGTATCTATAATTCATTAAAATGTCATTGCTGTGAATATTACAATTTCGTCCATTTCCTACTTACCAATTGCGGAGGTTGGTAAAAATTGAGTTTCCCATAAAACTAAACTGCCATATTATCATTAAAAATATTGTTAAGAGCGTACTTCAGTGAAACGGCAAATAATTTTCAACAGTAGGTGCGACGAAATTTCTCACTAGTCGCCAATCGGAGACCGACAGTCGAGGTGTCTGCACGTCGATTTGTTTTGTCATGGCGTCGGATGAAAATATTCTTAAATCGTGTAAAGATGACTAAAAAACTTTACATATTGTACTTAAAAAAGAAAACATGTCAATGAATATACTATTATTATTAGTAATATAACAATAAACATAACATTAAATGGACGCATGTTAGATTTTTATGACAAATTATATTTGGTTCGGCACGCGTCATTTGCACAATCCGCGCATCGCCTAGCCACGATCTTTTTAGACCATGCCTCAACTGAAGTATAGCCTTAACGTTTCAATGTTATTGTATAATTTTTTTTTGTTTTGTTTCAGTGAAATTTGTGAAATGACAAGTATTAAAAAAGAAGATGTCATATCAACGTTACAAAATTTAAATCTTATTAATTATTACAAGGGACAATATATAATATCAGTTAACCAGGTAAAAACAAAGAAACTTATAGTTTAATTAATTTATTTGAGATTTTTAGATATTCGCAGATTTTTAACGACATGTTGAATGTAGAGCTAGGCTCTTACTACCATCGCTGTAATATCGATAATTTGTGGCTTATTATTTAAGTATTCAAACAGATGTCACTGTGTGTTTAATTTTTTATATTATGCAAATTAATCGACAGTGACTAGTAATTTAAATTTAAAGTCGGATGAGATAACTCGCGTAATTTGTATATGGGGCCTGTCGATCACGGCCTCATGGAGTGAGAAAACTCGCTGAAGGCATAGAACCAGCTAAAACATTTTGATACTGTTATCAATATATTATAATGTTTTTAATACCTATTGTCATGAATACAATAATTTTTGGATATATGTTAAAGATAAGATGCTAGAGGCAGACGTCATTCCACCAAACCCTGCGTGGCAATAAAATGGGCCTCACATACTTAATATTTACTGAGCCACATCTAGTGTGCCAGTCAAACCAATTGTCAAACTCATGCTCTGTGGGCTTTGCACCAAAGACTTTCTTTTCGGCAATAATCCAGTATTTTCTTTACGAATACATGACACACGAATATGCAGCATTTTTTCCATTTTTAATATACAAAGCTTTAGCGCATTTGAGATGGGCCTTTGAGACAATTAATTTTATAAACAAATGAATGTATTACTTTTACAGGAAACTGTAATGTCACATAAAAAAGCAATGGAGAAGCGAGTAGTTAGAATTGATCCTAAGTGCCTTCATTGGACACCCAGAGACTGGTCTAAACGGGCAAAATGGTGAGTTTTTCAATCTAAATACAATTTCAACGTATGTAATTCTGTTCACAGTTCATACTGCAATTGGTCATAATATTATGAGACATGTTATTCTAAGTCGGCTTGCACATTGGAACTCACTCGTCTCACCTAAAAAAGTGTCAAATACGTCGACGTGACGTCATCGTTATTTATCGAAACAACATAACACGCGTTGCCAAATGGAGCTTCGCAGATTGATCGAATACAACTGTTTCGTCTGAAAAAAACATCCGGCTGTTGCATTCGACATGTTGCATCCTTCTCGGGCTCCGAGTCGGAGGGTCGAAGTCACAAAGAAACACCTACGAATTGGTCATTCCTATACCGGCTCGCCGATCACCGTATTGAAATATCCATGCGTTTCGAAGGCTACGCGCGACTGTCGCTAGATAGATGTGCGAGGTTGTGTCATGCAACGCTGGCCGCCCGTTCTCGGAAGTTTTGATTTATGGCGGTCAGGCACACGAGGCGAGTTATGATGTGCGAGCCGGCTAAAAACCAATATATCCATAATTGGTCAAAATCTCACAAAAGGTATGTATGTATGTATGTATATAGTGAAACCTCGATTTTACATTGTTGAAGCGAATTATAAAAACGTAAATAGAAGCAAAATGTAGATTGAATAATTAATGTTTGAAAACTTATTGACATACAGAAATCAATAATTAAAACGATGCCATTTTTCTTTGTTTATATAGTTTGGAATAAAGGGTTTATTAGCCAATAAAAATGTGCATATTTTTCTAATTTAAAAATATAATACAATAGGAAAAATAAATTATCGTTAAAAATGTCATTCACCACAAATGTTCAATTATGGACTTATCAGTTTTTGAAAATAGACATATCATAATTATGACCTATTGCAGTGTGTATTGATGATAGGATGTTAAGTGTGGTCGAGTCACTTCCTAAGAACTATGTACATTTAATTGCTTTGTCTAGTATTGTTTTGTGACAGGCTAAGTTCAAAAGTCAATAGGAAAACTTATGACATTTACTCACACAGTACATACAATATAATATACAGATTCGACAATAGCCATTAGAATCGATTCCAATTTTAGAAAAAAATTAAAAAAACCTTTTTAAAGTTTTTGATTAAATTTTTTTTAAGTGCATTTATTTACGTTATTACGAGGAAGATGGGACCGACTGAATTTGCTTGTTATAAGCATTACTCGTTATATAACATTTTTCGCGCCACGTTCTATTTAAGCATAGAAATAGAAAATTTGAAAACCATTGTAAAAATCCCCGAATCAAGCATGGCATTCATAAACTACAAAAGAAGTTGTTTATTGTAATGAAGTGCTGAGCCGCCGGCACTGATAGGTACCTACCGACTTCACAAAGCTTGGATTTTTTACATGCAATTTCAACCATATGCGTGGATACTTTTTCAATGTTGTCGGCGAAAACACCAATTAGTTACTTAGACACTTAACTAGTGTCATAAACGTAATCTGATCTCGGCCGGCATCGGTCTAGTTAACTGTCCGGTCGGATTTTATTGCTTAGGGTCGAAAATGTTGTTTTTAAACGATCGACACATTCATAGTTTTGTTCGGTATACCCGAGAAGTAGCTCATTATAAAAGTGAATAAATGTATGGAGAAAATCATAAACTAAAATGTCAACGAATGTTTCCTCATTACATCCGAGATCTCGCTATTTCCGTGATCGTAATAACCAAGTTTGACTGTATATAATTTTTAAAAACCATTGAAAACACATCCTAGAAAAAAAGGTCAACCCAACGGGACTCGAACCTCACATGTGTTCACTGTCATATATATATGACGCTAGGCGTTATGCAAATTTAAATATGACATCTTTATACTTACTTATGAATAAATATTAAATTATTATTGAAAATACATAACAATCATAAAGCTGGTGGCTTGGCGAAGTGGCATGAATCATAAGTACACCAATAGCTCAATTGGGAGAGCCGTCACACGGACAAAAATGTGATGTTTGAGTCTCACTCAGTTGGACTTTCTTCTAGTATGTGTTTTCTGAGGTTTTTCAAAAAATATGTATGTACTAAGTTTATAGTTGAAAGTGAATTCTTTATGGGAACAATAATTTGAAGTAGGATGTTCATTCCTCGTTCGAAATGAAAAAACGTTTTCAACAAATCCTTCAAGGTTATCTTTCAGCCAAGTAATTTTTGTCCTGTGTCAAATTTCATGATACAGGTGTTCATAACTTATTGTTCTACATCCAGCCCATTTTTTTCCATCTTCCATTGTTTATTTTCCCTAAATTTTGTATGCAGCATTATTGTGCTATCATTTAATAAGTACATTATTAGTACAGTGAAACCTCGTTAATACGAATTCCATGGGACCGAAAATGTATGAGGGAACAATTTTATTTTTTTTTATTTTCATTAATTTCGTTTCCGATCATAGATGTGCCTACCGAATTGGGTCATAAAATGTCAGGATTATTTTTATTACCTTCATAAAATAAGTAATTTTTGATGTTTTAAGAAAAGTCTGTTACAATTTTCAATAACTGGCTCATGAAATAGTGTACTTTATTACGATTTATTGAATATTTTGATATGCCAGGGGCTCTGAAATCATTTTGAATTACGAAATTCGAATTAAAGGTATCGTTTTATATGAAAATAATGTTCAAGGGACTTTTTTTTCCCGAAAATTTCGAATTACCGCAAATTTCGAATTATCAGTGTTCTCACTAACGAGGTTTTACTGTAATTATTATAGTAAATTATGCCATATAAATAAAAATTGTGCAATAATTGAAAAAGACCGCTATAACTAGTGACCGTATAGGTAAATCAGTATACAGTGGTACACAGACAGCATAGGCGGCTTGCGGTTGTAGTGGTTTTATTTGTAGCATTGAAACTGGCATCGCAGCCAGTGTTGCCATATTTTTCTATGCTGATTATAGTACAAAGGCATTTTTCGTCTTGAATCCTTTAAAATTATAGTATTTTGGCATATTTGGCGTAAAATTATAGTATTTTACATTTTTCGCAAAATCAAATTTATAGTAGTGTACTATAATTATAGTACGGTTGGCATCACTGATCGCGGCAAAAATTCCAATACACCCGCGAATCACCTATGGTGCCACTGTAGAATAATTTACCTATATAAATGTATTGTACTAATAAATCAATACAATTTTATACATTTACTTATTATTATGTTTTTCCTCTTGTCCACAGTGCCTAAGTGCGGGTCGTCCACTATTTTCGTCTAAGAATATCACTCGAAAAAATTACAATTCACAAAATCCGTTGTTTATCTTGGCTTCGCAAACTTATCAAAGTGTTAAAACAGTCTGCTAATAATATTATCAATAAACTTCATTGAATTCTGTATTTATTCGATATAAAAAAAATATAAATCAATATTTCATTATGTACTATCCATAGACAAGATTTCATTATTCATGTTATACTGTGGAAAGAAATATTCGCACCGGTATTATATTTCTGGTAGAAATTTCATACACTGAAAGTATTAATAACTTATTTAATTATCGTTGAAAAAATTCTAAGTTTTCCGGACAGGTTTATTTAATTTAAAATTGTGCACATTTTAATTAAGGCGTAAAATATTAATTAAGGTTTAATAAATAATAAAAAAATGTCAGTGTGTCGTAAAGTGAGATTCGCGCTTTGTAAGCAATATAAAAGTTGTTTGTAATATTTTTTGACAATGTTCATAAAGATGCGCTTACACGAACAAAGTTTTTAGTTCAATCTTCTGTTTTGTGGAGTATAACTCAAAACTTAATAATTCTTAAACGGCATCCGTTTTACCGTGTAATTAAAAAGTACGTAACGATAAATTTGAATATTGAAAAGTCCTATTATAATATTAATGTGGATTGTTCAAGTTGCGAGTTCATGTTGAACTTGGCCCGTCGCCGCTTCAAACGACTCCCATGATCTTCAGTATCTTGATTCCGGCGACAACTTCAAGCGAGTAATTAAGCCTGAGAAGTGTGGTGTATGATTTTGGAGAAATCATTTTTGTTTTCATTCAGAATTATAGCTGATACTTGTTTGTATTGTAAATAAATTATACCAATACATTTATGTTATTTTTATTTATGACCTTACAATCCTTACATGTCGCACCGTGAGTGTAAAACCAAGGCATCTACAAATTTTTCATTTTTTTCAAAACAACTGAAAAAGTCGTGAACTTGATAATGTAAAAGTGAAGTAACTGAAAGAACATGCAATATTATGTACATATAGTTTTCATTCAGAATTATAGCTGATACTTGTTTGTATTGTAAATAAATTATACCAATACATTTATGTTATTTTTATTTATGACCTTACAATCCTTACATGTCGCACCGTGAGTGTAAAACCAAGGCATCTACAAATTTTTAAATTTTTTCAAAACAACTGAAAAAGTCGTGAACTTGATAATGTAAAAGTGAAGTAACTGAAAGAACATGCAATATTATGTACATATAAACCAAATATTATGGTTTTTTTTAGAAACTCTTTTTCTCCTAACAAAACAAAGACTTCAAACCCTAATATATCCAAAATATGTCTTGCAGATGTCTTGGTTTTACACTCACGGTGCGATGTATTTATTTATTAGAAAAAAGAGTATTACGGCATTACGATGAACTAACACAATCATTTTATATTTTTCTGTATGGGATAACAACGAAAACAGTCAGATCTTGGATTGCGAGGTAATACATCGCGGTCATAACAGCAAAACGCATGCGGAAACACATATTAACGTGCAAGTTGCAAGACTGCATGCATGGTTCAAAAATGATCAAAAGTTTCTGAATTTTCACGCAAGCAATAATTGGTACTTGCATGGCGGATTCGCATTATTATTTTAATTAAATGTAAACTAAAAGAATTTGTTAATTATTGTGTAGGACAATGATTTCCAAACTGGGAGGCGCGGAGTGTTCCAAAGGGAGGCGCGAAAAGTTCAACACAATTAATGTAACCACAGGTTTGCAGTTTGCAAATGCATATTTTATAAAACGGCCGCTAGTTATAAACCACACAAAAAAACTGTCCTATTAAGGTTGTTTACAAACCTGTCTGAAAATATGGAGACTAATTTTATAATACCTCACTTATATCCATACTATTGTGAAGCGCGCTGGCTATCTCGTGAAAAAATGAAATAAAAGGGTTAAATCATAATGTTGAAATTTGTTTAGGAATGATAATTTTGTTGTTAAACTTGTCTATTTGGTTGAAATTTAAAAAATGAGTGAATAAATCAATGCAAGGACCACTAATGCATTCACTTATTTAAAAAGACAAAGTGAAGGCATTCATAAAAAATTGGAGCTTTGGAAATCAAAATTACAAAAAAAATAAGTTCACCATGTTTCCACTTTTAAATGATTTCTGCAAGCAAACAAAAATCTATTTACTGAGTTCTTGGTTAGTTTGCTAATGCACTTTTCACAGTATTTTATAATACATATGTGGTTGTGCGTTGCAATATTTTTTTCATTTTTGTATTAGTACATTTTTGACTATTTAAAAAGGTGTCTGTATTATTATTTAATGAAATAAAGGGGGGGGGCCAAGATTAAATTTTTTGAAAAGGGACGCGTAGCAACATAAAATTTGGAAACCACTGCTGTAAGGTGTGCGAGTGTGTGCGCGCACACTTACCAAAATGTGTCCGCACACATGTTTTCATCTCCCGCACAGTCCTCACACAAAAATATTGTAAAAGAAAGTTTCCCTTGCTAGATTTTAGTTTTGCTCGAATGCACGAAATGATCACATGCACAATTCTTCGACTCATAAAAATGTCAAAAAGGATAGGATGTGATATTTCAAATGCGATCATTAAGAAGGAATCCTGCGATAAATTTTAATTGAAATGGCTCTCTGAAATCTTCGAAACAGAAATATTTTCAATGCATTCGCAAATAATAAGAATTGGTGATATATTTGTTTATTCGGACATAGATGATTGTGTCAAATGAATCATATGCTCCTGATGATTTAACAAACTTTGGCGAGAAGGTTAAAAAACATGATTTTTCACAGAAACATCTAGATAATTTAATAAATTTATCGATTCTGGGTTCGGTTGATATAAGACAATAATTGGATTCTGCGTATCGTGCTGAAACTAAACAATTTAATACAAATGTTGAAAACAATCGGTATATTTTATCAAAGTTAATTGAATGTATAAAATTTTGTGGTGCATTTGTATTAGCTCTACGCGGTCACGATGAAACTGAAGATTCATTAAATCGAGTTGTATTCCGTGGACTGATTGATTTTATTGCTGAGATTGACACTGTAATGCAGACTCATTTGAAAGAATCTACTGTTTTTAAGGGAACGTCAAAAACAATACAAAATGATATTTTTGAAGTCTATCGGGATGAGGTAAAGAACCAAATCTCTGCATCTGAATTTTTGTCAATACAAGCTGATGAGACTACAGATGTGTCAACGGTAATGCAAATGGTATTAATAATTCGTTATGAATGGAAAGGAAATGTTTATGAGCGCTTTTGGAAATATTTAACACCAAAATCACACTGTGCTAAAGATTGTGCGTCAGCAGCAATTTTAGAAGAATTGACTTATTTAAATATATCTCCAAATAAATTAATCGCGCAGTGCTACGATGTGCATCTGTAATGAGCGGTAAAATCAACAGTGTGCAATCCAAAATAAGAGAAAGATTTCCTCATGTACACTGTTATGCATATCAACTAAATTTAATAACTCAAAAAAGTGTAACAAAACACAAGCCAGTGCAGAATTTTTATGCCAATCTACAAGCGTTTCCCAAATTTTTTTCACGGTCCCCGAAACGAGTAAAATTTCTATCTGAGATCGTGAAGAAAAAAATTCCATCAGCCCCACAAACGATGTGGAATTTTAACATTAAAACTGTTCGACACCGTTTACATATATTACGAACCACTTAAGGAGTGTATGGAAGCAATATTAAACAGTGAAAATGATAGCAATACAATAAATCAAGCAGATATGCTTCTGCGGTATCTCACAGATGAACATTTCATGTTTTGGCTATCATTTTTTCGGCGGATAATGCCTCATTGTGACATTTTATTTAAACAATTGCAATCTCGAAACTTGGACTCCGTATTGATAAAACGTTTTATTTGTGATTTTGAAGTGTCTGTTAATAATGTTAAAAGTTCCCTTAAAAGTTTATCCGAGCCTCCCAGTAAAAGAATAAAATTTAACAATATAGAAATGTGTCGCTCGCTTGGTCGCTCAAAGGATGGCGAAATTTAAATGTGATCACGATCCTCAGCCATGAGTGCACGACCAAGAAAAAGAGAGAAATGTGTAAAGTTGTGTGTGATTTAATATTAATCCAAATGAAAGATAGGCTTGAATATAATAAATATTTGCTAGCGGCGAAACTTTTTTATTGTGAACATTTTGAAGGATACAGGATTAATTTTCCTGATAATGATTTTAAAATGACCCTAGAATCATATGACTTTTTGGATATATTTAAACTTAAACATGAACTATCAGTTATTTACAATAGGGACGATTTTAAAAACGCGGATGGTGCTATAGCTATTTTACAATACGTCACCGTTCAGGCAAAAGTCAACAACCCTGAAAATGGCAGTTTTGAGTTGAGTATGTCACCCGAAGCGTAAAATTATGTTCTTTAAGATGCAAAACTCACCACGGTACATTAGTTAGTAAAATTTTGCTTAAATCCGAATTATTTGTTTTTCACTAAATGACTTTCGATAAAATCTTAACAAGCAAAAGTCATTATAGGTGAATAGACATTATTGACTATATAAAAAAAAAAATCCTTCGTTATAAATATACAAGCAAAAGTCACTATACTATGGATGGTGAGTTTTACTGATCCTTCTTTTGGCTAACATTGTTCAGATTATTAACAAGCAAAAGCCACCAAACCATAATTGAGCTACCTTGCCTCCTTCACAACCTTCCAGATGTTTTAATTAGCATCAAAAAGTAAAATTACATTAAAGCAATTATTAAGAAGACATGAGAAAATAATTTAATGTAGATAAAACATTAAAATCTGATTTTTCCTGCATTTTCAAACTTTCAAATTGCGATATCTCAAAACCATGTTTTTAGGGTTGGTGACTTTTGCCTGAACGGTGACGAATAATTGTTTTATAATAATAATTTAATAACATCATTTTCCCAATGTACTAAACATTTAAAAATCATTTGTACAATTCCGATGACATCTGTGGAAAGTGAAAGGTGTTTTTCAAACCTTAAAAGAGTTAAATCGTTTTCAAGAAATACCATGAACCAGGACAGACTTACAGGCGGACCTCGACTTTCGAACGTTTGACTTTCGCACTGTTCGCTATTTTGCACTTCGCAAAAATCGTTTTTCTAAAACGTCGTGCTGTGGGGTAAAGATATCCCCCTCTCACTCGCTCACAAGCAAGTGCATTTCTTGCATCACTTGCATCCTGCTCACACCCATCACTTTGCTTGTGAGCTAGCAAGGATAGGTTTAGTGAGTGAGAAACGAAAAAACTGCAATGTTGATACGAACAAAAAGAAATCAAGGATTCATAAACTTCACACGATCGAGACAAAGATGGAAATTATTAGACGTTCTGATAGCTGTGAATCTTTTGCATCAATCAGACGTTCGTATGATACTTACAAACAGGTTTACGATATGTTGTGATAATTGTGGAAATATATCTTTAAAGATTGTTTCCAAAAAACACGGCATAGTTATGGATGAAATGGAAAAATCTTTGTCATCATAGATCGATGACCAACATCAAAAAGATGTCCCTCTGAGTATTTCAATTATTCAAGCGAAGGCTCTTAAGTTTGCACAAAGATGGAAGGCTAGATTAAAAGAAGATTCTAACACGATTTTTCAAGCAAGTAACGGTTGGTTTGACAATTTTAAAATGAGGTATTTTTTTCATAATATCAAATTCACTGGAGAATCGGCTAATGCCGATAAAGATGCTGCAAAAGAATTTATTTCCTCATCCAAAATTATTGAAGATGGTGAATATTCCTCTAGCCAAATATTTAATGTAGATGAGACAGGTTTATTTTGGAAAAAAAATGCCTAGTCATACATTCTTACCTAAGGAAGAATCAGTTGCCCCTGGGCATAAACCTTCTAAAAACCGATTGACATTGCTTCTTGGTGGAAACTTAGCTGGTGATTTAAAATTGGTGCCAATGTTAATTTATCAAGCAGAGCATTGAAAGGGAAAGATAAAGAATTGCTTCCAGTCATTTGCTAATCAAATAAAAAAGCCTGGGTTAGTGCGTTTATATTTAAAGATTGGTTCACTTTACATTTCGTGCCAGCAGTTAAGCAATATTGTAAAGTTAATAATTTACCATTTAAAATAAGAAAAAGAAGAGTAGCAAACAATCAACTCTCGATAACTTTTTAAGGGAAATACCCGTAAACCCCACTTAAACATGTCTCTTAAACGCCTCTTAAACATCTTATATTTACTTGATAAATAAATATTTTAAAATACACACAATTTCATTTTTTTTTTACTTCCCTCTACTTTTGAACATTTGACATTTGCACACACTTTCAGGAACCAATTATGTGCGAAAGTCGAGGTCCTCCTGTAATTGTCCATCTGTGTTAAGCATCACAGATATGGAAGAATGGACGCTAAACCAAGAGATGTCACGGAGACTTGAAGCTTTCGAGATGTGGCTGTATAGACGCATCCTCAAAATTCCTTGGACTGACCGGGTGACAAATGTTGAAGTTCTCAATTGAATGGGGAAAGACCGAGAAGTTCTACGTAGTATCAACCAGGAAACTACAATACCTCGGCCACATTATGAGAGGACAAAAATACAGCATTCCCCAACTTGTCATTCAAGGAAAGATCAATGGGAAGCTTAGCAGATGACGGCGCCGCATTTCGTGGCTTAAGAACCTCCGTGATTGGTACGAGTGCAGCTCCACCGAACTGTTCCGGGTAGCAGACGACAAAAACAAGATCGCCTTGATGGTGGCCGACCTCCGCTAGGGGATGGCACAATAAGAAGAAGTTAAGCATCGAGAAAACAATCAGTTCCAGACTTTAATGAGAAAGTGATTGAGGTGTTCGCTAAGCAGAAACAACGCCGAATTGATCTTCTTTTTATATAAGGTAAGAAAGTTTTTAGTGCAACCCCTATGAAAGCAATTTTGGTAACCACCGGCCGCCACTGCTCACCACAGAAATAGTCAACCAGGCCTTTTCTAGGTACATGCTTTGAAAAGGGGCTGTGTATTTCTTTGCTAGGTACAAAGACATTTTTACAAAATAATCTCAAATCAGTTTAGAGTTAAGACTAAAAATATACTAGGTATTAGGTACATTGTATGGCTGAGAACTTTGCTTCCAATATTTATATAAGTATACAAATTTTAATATTGGTCAAAATTGGATGAAGGCTAATGTAATAAATAATATTAAAAAATGATATTAATAATTATTATTTTAGGCATCTAAAGTGTTGTGCTGACGATTGTTTTAAGTTATATAAGTAACTACAAAATCGTTTGCTATTTATTGGCTTTAAAATTACAGCTTGCTTGTAAGTATTTTTAAAATTGACTAAGTATGAAATTTATAATGACGCTAGGTTTTACTGGGCTTGCTTCTAGAATTAATGTAGGTATAAAGAATGCAGGATTTTACATACATTAAGGGCTAGAATGATTCTATTTGTTGAAGCTGCAAAAGGGTGACTATAAATTTTCATGCATCTAAGCTTACGGGCTAGAAATTTCTGTGTCGTAGTCGATCTGCTCATGTCTGCATGAATCCGCCCAATGATAGTTCAGGCCTCATGGCCTCGGATCCTCTAAGGATACCATGGTTTAGGCGGTATCAGTATTTTATAAACACCATCTGCAATTTGTATTAACTCAATAAAAACAAATAAACGTGTGACTGACAAAGTTTGGTGTGCACTATTTATGTTGGATCTCCACAGCCTACATCTACCCTTTGCTACTCTGCTCTGTAGTCAATATACTCCTGCATCACAGTAATATGCTGAACACTACATTCAACCAGTGACGTCCCTAGACAAAATGCCGCCACATTTTTATACAGTATTTTTTATCATCCTTACATGACCCCAATATTTAAGAAATGTTTTGTATGGATACATTACAACAAAATGTATACCACTAAATCCAATTTAAATGCTCTCCTTCATCTCTACGTCAATAAACAATATTGCGAGTCCACGGTTTCAGATACATTAAAAAATACACCTGACAACTTTCAAAACACCTGAGCTAGGTAAGTACCTATGTACCTATCTATAATGTAAAATATAATTCGCAAATCTGTAAGTGTCATTGCTGGTCATCAAGGACGTGACATCTAAGGACAACAGAAGTAAACTAGACATCGCGAAACCGACAAAAAAATTACAGTCCTGTTAAACTTTTTATGTTAATTCTTAATACATTTTGTTTCCAACCAGTGAGCTGTTTTTTTTGTAATCGAAGGATATTTTCATTATTAGGTACTTACTAAGTTTAGGTACCTATTTCTATATAATATACCTAATGATTCTCCTCGATTTGCCGCCCTTCAAGTGACTGCCGCCCCCAAGCGACGCTCAATCTGCCTACCCCCACGGGACGTCACTGCATTCAACATACTTACGTATTTAGTTTGTTGACTTCAGCAATCCTGTTCCAGCAGTTGTATTTAAACATGTGTGATTTAATCGCATTATTTTAGATATTTGGTCGATAGAAGAATATCTGTTATGGTTTGCGTTAGGCAGGGTTTAATTGAATTTTAAAATCTAACCAATACCATCTGCAATTTGTAAAACTGACAAAGATTAGTATGCACTTTTTATGTCGGATGGCACAGCTTACCTCCACCCTTCACCACTGACAGGTACTAAATTAATATTGTGTCAACAGTATAAATGATTCCTAGTGACACCTACCAAAGTAAAAAATTCATAAGTCCATAATGTAGGGCAGTGGGCATGCTTGATGTAGGGTTGCTTCTGTAACATGATAATGCCATATAGTGTATAGACTATAATAGTCCTACAGATCTTTGCACTCTAAAGACAGTAAATAAATAACACTTGGAAATAAAAAATTGGAGGGAACTTGGGATTGGGTATGTTTTTTGGAGGAGGCCAAGATACCCCGGGTTGAAGATCCAGATGTTTATAGAATAAAACAGACAGATTATTTTGTATGAATAATATATTCTCCTGATATATTTTTAACAATCATTTCTGCATAACACGGAGTACATCATTTAAATTTTGAAACAAAAGAATTATGTTTCATTGACAGGTACTTGAAATAAGCTGACAGGCAAATATTTTGAGGTAAACTTTCCTTAATTAAAATACTTTAAAGCCAATAGAGGTAACTTTGACTTGAATAATGTCAATTTTAAATAACGTAATAAGACTGAAAACATACACATAATAGGTACTAAGAAATTTAAGTAAATTAAAAATCGATCATTTAACGAGTGTTTTAATTTTAAACGAAAGATTTTTGTAATATTTTTAACTCCCCACATATTAAAATAATTTATTCTTGTGTTATGTACAGGTTATTTACAAAATTAGAAAGAAGGCAGCTATAAAAAATATAAAGCATTTCACATCTTATACAAATGACTTGATGATTAACGTGTTCACTTAAATTATGTTTTAATAAAAATCTGAATTTCTGTAAATACTATAAATATTAGCTTTACACCTAAATAACTGTATATAGCAAGTACCGTGAATAGTTTTGTGGCACCTTGGGAATAGGGCATTCTGTATAAATCGCAATTTTTTATTTTTAAACATAACAGGGCCACCCAACCATCCGGCACTAATATATATCCCAATTGACTGTAAAATCGGAAGCATTGTCAGAAATGTAAAATAAATATTAATCTGTCATTTAGAAATAAACTATTTTGTTAACTTGACAGTTCAAGTTTATTTCCGTGTATGGCATGAATAATATGTTGAATAAGTTTAAAAACATCAATTCTCAGGGCAGATATTTGTATGGTTGTTATTCTGTGGTAAATCAGGAATATTTTTAAATTTCAGTTAGTTAAGAATTTAAAACATTTTACTAAAATTTAAAAACATATAATCTGATTTACCATAGAAAGCCAAACCAAAAGTACAAATAGCTGCCCTGAGAATTCATGTTTTTAGACTTATCAACATATTCACGCCATACACGGATTTTATCAGGCTTTAAAACCGTTTGAATATTCTCTTCACATGATGGATTAATATAATTACCCAAAACAGTTGTAAACATACCCAACTCTAAACAGTCAAATAAATGAGGCTATCGGTTTCAAAATCAGCTTCCTCCGTGAACCACCGTTTAATAACACAAAACTTCTGAGACCATTTAAGAATGCGAATAGATTTTTTACCAAACAGTAAAAAAGTGAATGGCGAAATAAAATTAACAAAAATGCATTAAATAAAATTATTTTAGATAAGCAGTTTAAAATTTGGTAAATATAACTGAACTGAGAATTTGCAACCAACATTCTGGTTTCATATTATTTTAGTGGCAAAAGGAGCTGAATTTGTTGGTTAATGAACACAATGGAAAGGTACTATACATCCACCAGTATAAATTGTCCACTGAGTGAAGGCGCCACATGCTACCATTTGACATTTGACTGTGTTGAGCTTAGTTCCAAATTTGAACACCTGATTTATGATGGTATATCTAAGTACAACCAACTCTGAAACCAATAACCTTAAATAACAAAAAAAGTTTCTTTCCACATTATGAGTTCTTTTTTATATATGATGTAAGCATGTCTGTATATTGTCTGCAATATAATAAAGTATTTACATTTTATTAGCATAGGATTGTGTATATAAATAATAATATACAGGTTTGTATTCTGAGACTCATCGGAGTCGGACTTGATTTTCATTGGAAATATTTACAAAACATTCAATCAGGGCAGTATTATTTTTAACCTATGAGGCACAACAGATTCAAAACTTTCCATTTATCAAAGATGCAATCTAAATCAATCAAAAAAAAAATTGATTGTGCTTATGACATATAAGGAATGTCAATAAAAATTTTACATTTCTATCGTTAGTTAAAGTTCGTTTGATACACGGACTGTAAATTTTTATTGCAATTTACATTTATAATTTTGGCTGAATTTGATAGATATTCAAGATCACGAAAACAGTTATAGGATCACAATTTAGACTACATCTTTGGGGGAGAAAAGTACATTTCATCAATATAGCTATCTATCATTATTTTTAGATAAATTCGTTCATTCATTCGAGATGTTGCTAATGACAGCTAGCAGTCAAAGACAATTCATTACAAAATAATAATATATGGCTTGTAAATAGTTAAATGGTACACAAATTGTAAGGAATTTTCCAATACTCTTTCATATAAAAAATCTTTATAAAAATACAGTTTGTTTAATGTAATCATAAATATCTTTGCAGACTAGAAATTACATGACTACTGCTAATTGATATAATGAATAAACAGATCTTCAGCATGTATATAATATTGTAAATATTCTCTTAAATATGTAAATAATTCATTTTAAGTAAAGGATAAAATATATTAATGCAAAAAATACAACAAAATCAGGAGTGAACTGCATTCTAATTCACGTTTTCAATAGATCTATTATTTAGCAATGTCTTTTCTTTATTATCGATATGTAGTTACATTTTGAAGTTACGATCTCGGTGCATAAATTCATTTTACATTAATTGACGCTAAGCTTTTGTTTACTGTCACCCATTAGCCGAAATAGGGACAAAATGCCGAAGAACCTAAGCAATCTAGAGAGCAAACATACCAAAAACAATTGACTTGACAGACCTTTAATCTTTCATGCTAAGTATATTAAAAATATGTTTCTAATAGTAATATTTGCTAGAATGGCATCGATATTAGTTGCTAAAAAGTTCGGTAATTTGGAAATAGAAGTTTTGTCAAATAAGCAATCAGTAAAATAGAGATCAGATTTAAGTGGAGATAGAAGCTATCTGCAGTTCATGATTAATATTGAATTTTCTGTAATAACTAAGTGTTAGTATGTGGGCAGTGTTATTGTCGTGAATTAAAATCATTTCTTTTTGCCTTTGGATTTTAGAGCAGAAAAGAAAGAGTGAAGGGTTCTAGATAATAATTAATTGCTCTCGGAATGATAGCAATATTAATATAGACGTGAGAAAAATGTCCAAATCCAAATACATTCCTCCTAACTTATTCTGAACAACTCTAAAGAACAAAGACAAAATATTATATTAATGAATGATTATTATTATTATAGTTACATAACAGGCCACATTATTTGAACAAATAATAGGCAGACAGTATAAAAGTCATCACAAAGTATTACGTTCTGAGAAACTTCTGTATATTTTTGTGACATGACAAAAATAAAATAGTTTCTCATCTAAATAGTTAAGCTAGCAATGTAACAAGGCAGCTATGTAATAGGAAAATAAAATTAGCATTCATTTTCCAAATAAAGTGTTATACTCTATGAGGAAAATAAACTCACATCCAGCAGCGCCATTCGACAAAAGTGAAAGACACTTTTTTATACGACAGAAACAGTTAAAAACAGAACATTTTCCATAGGAAAACATTCAAAGTGATTGACAAGGTATGTCTTATGGGCTTCTACTGCCTGCTATAAGCGAAATGAAATTAAAATATTAGAAGAATCAATAATACAAAAAAAGTTACGATTTAAAGAACCGTCAGCCATTATCACACACATTCTCATATATTATATATATATAAATACAGAAATATAATTTTCATATTTTATTCGATTTAAAAAAATATATTTATAACAATTAACACATAATGAAATTAATGACATCTCCCCCTAAGGATAAAAATTGTCAAGTGCGTGATTGACATGTGTGATAAAATGGATAACCTGACGCTTTCTTTTCACAACGCTTATGTCCTGGTAATACAGATATATAATTCATATTTCATAAGTATTCACCTTCTTCCGCCTTCACAACCGTTGGGAGACAGTGCTCCTCATCCGCCTGATCTACCGTTGAGGATATTATACAGATTATGAAACAAGTAAAACAGGTTAACATAATAAATTGCCTGATTTTGGCATATGCCTTATACTTAAAATCAACATACTATTCAAACCTGCTAAGTCCATTTTTTAAGTAAAGTGACTTGATTCAATTTGATTGTACAGAACGATGAAAGATAGTTTTAATAATTATCAATAGATCTTTTAAGAATCTGAAGCAAACATTTTTTTTAATTTTAAACAGTTATATAACGCCACTATTTCCAAAAACCGATAAATCCACATAGGTATGTGTTTGGTATCAAAATTAATCAAATCATGTTTTTCATCCAAGTAAGCTCTATGATACTTTGGTTTGGTATCTACAAAAATTATTTATCAAAGTTGAATTACCATAAAAAATGTATGTAAAATATTTTTTCATGGAATTGCATTGGATTTATTCAACTTTGATAAATTATTTTTGTAGATACTAAACAAAGGTTTCATATGGCTTACGTAGATGAAAAACATAATGGATTTGAACAATTTTGATACCAGATAACACATAATATTATACTCAAAATCTAACAAAAAATATTTACATACATACATATTATGTATAATGATTTATAACTTCCAAAATACAGAAATAAAATTTTTAAAAGGTAGGTAATGACCCTAATTAATCAAAATGATACAAAACAAATATCGATATATCCAATGAAAACTGGGCATAGTGTTATAATTTTAAAATATAAGACGATGGATAAAGAAACTGTCATTAATACCAACTATTTTGGGTTTGAAACACAAAAATATTTTATTTATTACAAACATTGAATTGTAGACTCGCCAGTATTTGGAAATAGACCAATTTTCATATTCTGTAATTCGGACATAGGAGGTTTGCAGAGTGTGTTGATGGTATCTATTTTCTATGTTAGTATCAACGGTTCAATAAAATGTGTCAGGAATAAATGGTAGGTAACAATACGTTGGGAGTATAAAAATATTCACGATGTTTAAATTAAAATAAATATTATATAGGTACAAAAATTAGCAATATAATTATTTCCAACAACACGGAATGATGTACTTTCGTTTGTTCATACATAAAATTAAAGCTTAAAATACACAGGCAAATTTTAGAATATTTATCAACAAAATTCAAAACGCACCTGCAAGTTTCATCGTTTTACATTTAAAAATAATAATATATATACGTGCGTAAAAGCTATTGGACCCACATTTTCGCAACATACATTCAGAAAATGTATTTAAACCTAAGGCGTAAACTTCGTATACCGTTGAAAATGGTATTACCGATTTTCAATTCAGAAGCCCCACTTTTAAAAAGCACATTGAGTCGACTGTTTGCAATAAACTCGTTAAAAACACGCTGAAATAATGTTTTCATTTTAAACTGAATATGTCACTTAGGTGGAATTGTTTGCATAGTTCAGTTTGCTGATTTTGATAATACTAAGAGAAAATAGGTTGAAATAAACTTGTTGACTGGTTCCAGGTCTATAAATGATAAGCAGAACATTTTAGTGCCACGTGTAGTTATTTTTATAAACTCTACAGAATATTACAAGGTGTAGACATTATTGCTATAGACTGAACGTTTAACGATTCATTTCTAAGTGCGGAAACAAAGATTATTGTGACAAGTGTCCTCAAAGGCACGTAGAGTATTAATAAGAGCCCTGAAATTTTAATCAGGTTCTGGGCTCCGGAGATTTTGAAAAAGGCAGGAGCTGAGATCAGAAGCAAATGTCAAAACAGTCCTCGGAAAGAATATTGATTACTTCACGTCGAGAATAGTACTTCATTGTCAATATATTTGTCATGTTTGCATCAAAATCTGTCCAAGGATCGATGGTAGCCTAAGCCATGCAGCCGTTGTCCATGGCGGGGTTTCTGAACTTCTGCCGCGTACCACCATTGTTGACGTGAGCGCATTGCTGTGACGAATTCTGGTGATTATTGTATTGGTATCCGTTCATATCTTGATTTTCAAACTGCATCGTGTCCACGTATTCATTTTCTGGAGATTCCACGATCATAAGCCCGTTTTTGGGGTAAAGATCGCCGGTAATGTAGGTAGGCGTCTCCGCCTGTCGCATGTAGTTGTCGGGTTGCTGTACAGAATATGGCGGCATGTCGAGGGTGTCTACGGGTTGGTTGTAGTTTGAAGGTGGCGGGTTTTCTAGATCGCAGGTGTAGCTGGAGGCCAAGACATTGGCTGATTCCGGGCGGATATATGGGGAGTTCGGTTCAAAGGGTGTTGCGCTGACCGGGTAACCGGTCGGAGAGTCATATGGAGGTTGGATCGGATTGTACGGTGTGGTCGGTGATGAGGTCTGGATGGAATTACTCTTTATGCACGACGACGTGTGGAGAGTTAACATTTCTGCTAGTTGTCGTCGTTCTGCTTCCAATTCCTGAAAATGCAAAAATTCCAATTAGTACACATGTTGATACCAAATGAAGCATATATTTATACGTGTCCAAAAACTTGTACGTATGCAGTTCGCCATATCACACTTCACATAAAATTCATGTCTAAATAAAAGACGGTTCTTTTCGGTTTACACTTTACAGGAAGCCAGCAGCAAATAGATTTTGAAAATAGCCGATATACTTACTGGATTATCTGTTAGGTTAGGTTAGGTTTTCATTCTAGAATTCATGAATTTTGCCAAAATCAGCTATGAAAATTGAATTATTATTGTTCATATTGAATCTAATAAAATTGGAGACCGTATAGTACACGGTCTCCAACGGTGAAATGTTTTACCTACAATTTACATGTAACCACATTTTCTAAGTCCACATATCGTCGTTGAAACTAGAAAATTGTGTAACTCCAAAAACACTACTTTACAGGAGAGACAAAAAACATTATCGTTTCGTATACAAAATATAATATAATAAAAGTGATTGTTAGTTAAATCATCTATGATTTAACTAACAATCTAACAATTTTTTTGGGATTACAATATAATTTGCAAGATGGGTAGATTAGATGGCATTCAAAGTCAATTTTTGATTAAAATAGAGTTACACATTTTTGTAGTTTCAATGACGATATCCAATAACTTCCAAATCCAACCAAAAGTATAGGAAAAAATTATTTACAACAACATAATAAATTGTTGACGTTATCCAATTTTATTTTGGATATTGTTCTAATTTGAAAATACAATACAAAGAAGATAAAACCAATGTTAAACCAATAAAAAATTATATTCGAACAATAATAATTGAGGTAGTCGGTGGACAAATTGCACAAGAAGAAACAAACCATGAAACATGAAACCATTTAAAATTTAGCAAAGTCGTAAATGGTATATAGCAGGGATGGCGAACCTTTTTATGTACCCGTGCCGAAATTTCCTAAATATTATTTTTCGGCTGTCTGACGTGCCGAGCAGTTTTTCATGGGCAAAAATCAGTTTTAAAAATTCAATTATTTTTTAAATATTATATCTAGAACCTCATAATTTTTACAACGTTTTTCTTAGCTCGTATTCTTATTTGTCCGGTGGTTCTTTGTCCGGTACAAATCTTGCAATCAATTTTTAACTAACTTCCCGACTAGCTAGACATTTGAAACTTTTGGAATATAAGAACACGATGCCAATGTATTTTTTTAATACTTTTAGCCATCTTTAAGCAGAATTGAATTCATTTTCAGTTAATTCTGTTTTGTATGAAAAGTTATTTCGACACCATTATTGGTTGCTAGGGGGTCTGGGGTCCTTGCAACTAAACTATTAATGTATACGTGCGTTATTATGGAAATCAATACGACATGTCAAGTACAAAGTTTGTTTCAACAGAATTTAAAAACGTTGTATATAAAAAGTTCATTTTATCTTGTAATTATTTAATGATGATGTTCTAGATACCACTCACAGAACATAGCACACATATTTATAATAGCTTTATCACTTTTTTTCAGTCCACCAATTTTGAAACGGTCTGCCAGAATTACTACTACTAGGCTTCACCAAGTTTTTGTTTCTTGTTTGGTGCAGTATTTTTTTTGGTAGAATTGAAATTGTTTGTTAATGTATTAATTAGTTTGATTCTTTACAAATAAATTGACACCAGAATCGCTACAGTGGTCTCAAGCATTGTAAATCAATCACAATTAGAGGTTTGCGGCGCGGCATTCTCCGCCACCTGATTAGGTTAGTGCAATAATATTATAGTTATAAGGATCGACCCATGCAATTATATATTTACATTAAACGTAATCCTTATTCTTGAAGAGTATTTGCCTGCTATTTTTTATACAATACGATCTGTTATTTATTATTATAGGTTATTTTCTCTCTTCAAACGTGTGCCATGCAAAATCAACCTGCGTGCCATAGGTTCGCCACCTCTGGTATATAGTATATTTTTATGAGGATCATAACACTGTTTGAATATGACACATTCAATCATTAACTCTTTTTAGGTACTTTTGAATGGATTGTTTCTCCAGCAACCACCTCATTAACATATCTGTTAGTGACGTCACCGAAAAATTTAAATTTGGGATTTAACTTACATGTATTTGTGATTTGAGATCGATATTTTGAGTTTCCAAGACCTCAGATTCGGTGACCAGGTTAACTGTCCTCTCCCGCTTCTTCAGCCGGCACTTTGTCGCCGCTATCTTGTTCCGTTCTCTTCTCCTGCGACGCCTTTCTTCATCTTCAGGTGTTAGCTGAAACAACACAAAAAATTATAAGTAACAAATTTCACTGTGCCTCCACAGGGTGGAAAGTTTGTATTAACAGATTTTGATTTTACGAGAAATGGATGTCAGCCACTTGCTTAACCTATTAGTTCCATACTCTGACTCTGACACAAATTAAAATACAATTAGTGTACTTGTCAGAGCCAGGATTCGAACCTGGGACCCACGACGCTATAGGCCGACAGATGGCTTCAAATTGAATGACAAACCGAAACTAAAAATAGAATTTCGAAGAAGAGACGGTTCACATGAGTGGGGCATGTACTCCGGAACCTGCACGGCCCCTTGTGACACAGGCTCACGAATTCTTTCATTGTAACTGTACCCTTTGTTCCGATGCTACAACAGTGTTCTACATGGCAAGAAGCGCAGGAGGTGGTACTGGACCGAGAGAAATGGCGGGGCCTTGTACTTGCTATATATTCTGAGGCTGGAGCATGACAGGGTAAATAAGATAATAAAGGAATTAATGGGGCTAACAATCATGATAATGCGTGGAATCGTATATTTACGATCCGAGCAGAACAAAATAAGTATTATTTTTTCAGTTGATTGCTAAGTTATATTACTTATATTTCGATATCTAGTTTATTAAATAAGTGTTTTCATATATTTTTTGTAAATCCCCGTTCATTATAAAATTTCATGTGTCGTGACTAGGGAATACAATCCCGAGCCAAAATTCTGTTACAATTTGACAATCCCGGGATCCTGGGACTGGTCCCGGGATTGGCATTTTTTTCCTTTGGTAATATAAAATTTTTATATTTACAAATAACATTGATAAAATCGGTCAAAAATAAATCTAGTATAATTTATACTATTTAAGACATTTATTGTTAATATTGTATACGTCCAATTTTGGAAATACACAAGTTTAATGGAGTAAATAATATTGTAATATAAATAATAATGTGAATTTAATATGAGATTGCTGTCTCTGATAGTAAAGACATAATGAATGGATTAGCGAGATTTAAAATAGTAAAGCAAATAATCATGGCGTACTTATGGCTTTTCCGCATCATAAATCTAATTAGTCAGCCAAATATGAAACTGCCGTAAAACGTATGATATCATGGTAGAATTACTTTGTTAAAAGTGCGTAGCATTGTTTTCTTCCAATCTTTCTCATTTTTAATAATTCATGTGAAAAAATAAAATGAATCGGCAACCTACACATGGGTATAAATCGAACTTCATTCAAATTCAGTTTATTTCTAATGTAGTTATTTTTTATTAAAAGTATTTTTTCTGTTTTATTTTCGCTTTTATTTTATTTTCCATAAAAATTGATAAATATGATCAATCCCGAAATCCCGGGATTATGTTTATCAATCCCGGGATTATGTTTATCAATCCCGGGATTCATAGGTATCAAAAATAGCCCGGGATTGGAATCCCTAGTCGTGACCATATCCAAAACGTGTCCCCTGCGATCAACCTGCGCACTGTGGGTGGAAACATTTAGAAAGATGTTTTTTATTACAATCGAGTAGATAGGGAAGTAGTTGTTCAAACATAAACCATTGTGGACATACCCCATCACATCTGGACATGTAAGCATCATCATAGTCATCATCGTCGCTGCAGTAGGGCTCCTCCTTCTTGAGTTTCTTTGTGCAGGGGATGCCGTCCAGCGACTCACTGCCCGACGACTTGCGTTTCGATTCGATCGACAATTTCAGGCCAGCCTTTATCAGTTCGGAGCATGTCTGAAATGAAAAAACAAACATTAAAATCAAGTATAAGGAGTAGCACACTTGACAATTCGTCATGATTTGTACAGTCCATCCCTTATACTACAGCACTGCAACAAGAGCGATCTACACAATGTGGTCGCACCACAGAAGAACGTGCTAGACAAACATTGAATCTAGTAAAAAAAAAAAAAGTGGTTAACACAAATGTGTGTAAACTAGTTAAATAATATCCCAAACTCCTGTTTTTTAGGTTAATCACGTCATGTAGGTCAGGTCCAATAATGAAGGTTTTGGCGCAGAACAATTTTTATTTGAAGACATCCAAAGTGCAGTTATTGATATGTATCCACCGTACATTCATAGGTATCGCTTGCCTTTTTGGAATTCAACCAGCTCACCATCGGTAATCTTTCTTATAATTCTTACACTTAGCTAATTTGTACATACAGAAACATAATAATTACGTATAATAAAACTGATAGTTATGAATACCAGAAGCCGGTTTCAGCTTAATCCCTGAAGACCGGTTAATTAAGTGGATGTCATTACATAATGAGATGCGTGAAAGGGTTTTAAAGGATCTATTAGACAATGGTATAGTGCTATATTTAAAAAAAGGGAAGGGACGATTTTTATTATATCTTACCCCCTCAGGGGTGGGAATAAAATTATGCGCTATGCCATTGCCCACTGAAGAAGGAAGCCGATACATTACACGACTGGTCCTACTTTTCGCCCCTCCCGTTGTCTATAGATGACCTGTCATTGCCTGTCATTGTGTATACTGACGCGTCTGTCGTGTTCACTTGTCAGAGTATTCTTAGTTTCAGATTATTTTAACGTATCTTGGAGACCTTGGAGTTCATCTGATTTAGTGGTTATGTGTTAGTAATAATTGGAAGTGACGATCGAAGTAAGTAAACTTCTTCTGTGTATAATAATATCATAATACACTAGGACGTTTGTCAATCTGACAGTCGATTCTAAAAGACAATAACTAATAACTAATTTATACTCTTCAGTTATTATAGAATACCAAACTCTGCTTGAGAGTACGTTATCAATAAATAGTATGACAGTGGACCACTCGTTACTTGTGCAAAAAGTTATGTTCAGGCTTTATTAATCTAAAGATGGCGGTGGCTATGCCAATTCGGCGCAGTCTGACCCCACAAGGTTCTGTGATGCATGATAATATTTGTCGCATTCGGCATTTCAGAGTAATTGGGTATAATAATATATAGGTCACATTGTCAAATTTAACATGAATAATGATTATTATACCTAACTATACTCTCACAAGACCCGAAAGACCTCCAAGGTAGAATGCAAGAACTCGCGGATGTCAGTCAAATGGTCGGTCTAAAGATAAATGTCTCAAAGACAAAAGTGATGAGGAACTGTTTTTCGGACCCTGCGATTATCTGTATTTATGGCACCCAACTCGAGCAAGTCAGCAGCTACGTCTATCTCGGACAGCAGGTGTCCATAGACGGAAGCATGCACGATGAAATTGCTCGAAGAACAAAGCTGGGATGGAGTGCTTTCGGACGTCTGAATAGTATCTTCAAGAGTGACCTACCATTATGTCTTAAGTGTAGGGTGTTCAACCAATGTGTGCTACCCGTGCTCACGTATGGCTGCGAGACGTGGACCCTCAACACGAGAGATGTCCAAAGGCTAAGAGTCACACAGCGAGGCATGGAGAGGTGTATATTGGGCATCGAATGGGTTAGGAAGCAGACAGGAGTACGCGATGTAATAGACGTTGCCAAACAGCTGAAATGGAGATGGGCGGGGCACATTGCTCGCCGAAAAGACGACCGCTGGACAAATGCCGTCATCCAGTGGTACACAAGGGGCATGAAACGGCCACAGGGCCGCCCTAAAAGCCGCTGGATTGACGAACTGGTAAAGTTCGGCGGAAATACGTGGCAGCGAACGACGCAGGACCGAGAGAGTTGGAGAAAGCTTGGGGAGGCCTTCATCCAGCAGTGGATTGACCCCGGCTGATGATGATACCTAATAATTAAACATTTTTAAGAGATGGATAATATTTAGTATTACCTTTTGAATACTGGGTGTTGAACCGGTAGCAGGGGAGCCGAGTGGTGATCCGCTAGAATTTGATGTTGAGTCATTTCCACTGCCACCCTGAAAATGCAAAAAATAAAAATAAACAATTAATCACAAGTTAAATATTTTAATATTTTTTAATATATCATTTTCGTCATAATCAGGCTGTTATAAAATAAAATATTTTTTTTAAGCTGGCTACCATAATATTATCAAGAAAAATATTGTTCCTACAATCATAGTGATGGTGCCCACAGAACGCGTCGAGCGGGCGAAGTCGGCGTATTCATAACCATAATCACACGTCTCTCGCCGCGCATTACCCTTCACCTATGTAATAAGCGGCCCAAGCAGCACAAAACAATTATTTTTACAGCGTCTCTCATAACAAAACAATAAAAATATTATATTATTTCAGGGCTTGTAATAAATATTTACGACGACATTATTCAACCAGCGAAATATAATGACACGGAATAAAATAAAACAATGGGTTCTCTGTTATTAAATAATTGCTTTTGGCCCGTCGATCGACGACGCCTCAAGCAGCGTAATTTTGGTAGCCGTGTTCAATGAATGGACTTCTTTGTATTTTCATTAAATCGTATCGCCGAGAAGCGAAAAACGGTGACTCATGCGGCAGGCGGGGCGCAAGGCATCGTTAAGTCCAGTGGGCGCTGGCGTATTTGATTACGTTGTATTTTTGATGATTTACGCGCCACTTGTAGAAATTTTGCGCGAGCGCCGCACTCGCTGCGTCAATGGGCTTTATGCCATATTCTTAACAAGCCTTTTTAAGTAATAAATTAAGTGATTAAATCCAATATGAGTCCACTTCATTCAAGGACAAAAATATATAATAAATTTGCACAGTAATAAAAAAAACCTTTCCACTGTGTTAAGACTGTTAAGTACACATAAATATAATATATTATGGTTGTAGTACGTGTGTGCTTTGAGTAATGTTTCTTTTCCGTCCATTAAAAGAACATTTAAAAAAACTAGATTAGACTAATTATTTAATTTATAAAGTATGAATAAAATTAACATGTCTGCGGAAAAAGCTATAATTGTGTTGATTTGTTTCGACCAACATTATTATTTTTTTTACCTGTTCCTCATATCCAGTCGATACCAATATTAGGTATACGACTGGGCGTGAACAAAATGAACACTATATTAAAACTGTTCTTCATTCAAAAAAGGTTTCTATGGAACCATAGAAACCTCTTTTTGATTCCTGTGTAAAACTGTCATACCCAAACTTGATTAATAGAAAATATGAGCTTTCATTCTAAGCACTCGTATACAATATATTATTACAATATTTACATGAATAATGATTTTAGGAGAACGAAAGACGATTTATATCTCTACATAGGTATTTGTCAACAATACCTAGTGGATGATATAATTTATTGTCAAAATGACTTGATAAAATTACAAGTCAACTTTATTTTTATTTTATACATCATCCGAAGAAATTAACAACGAAAAGCTTCCCCTAATTGACAGTTTACTGACTCGAGGAAGAAAACTGTTGATGGAGAAAATTGATATTTTTGTAGATTTTAGAAGATCCCGAAAAAAGCTAACAAACCACCGTGAAATAATATTAATTTTGGCATCCGCCTCAAAAATACAATATTTATTCGCACAGAGAAAATTTTGTTCATCAGTAAATCATTCTGTTAGTAGCTATTGTCTTTACCAAAGATGTTGGAAACCTCCTTCTAGAATCTAGAGGGATGGAGCCTAAATGTATGAAATTAAAGCAAAAAAAGACCACTGGTCCACTGATTAAATTGGCTATAAATGATTTCGCATTGCTGGTTCATTTGCAGAGAACTTCACACTACTGCAATGACATTTATTTGCCAATTTGCAGGGCGTATAAAAAGACAATCTGTCACAATGAGTAAATAAGCAGTCAATAATCCTAAACACTTCGGCATTATTATTTAGTTGAAAAATCCTGTAAAATTTGTGTAAAACCGTTTATAACTGCAGTTGAGTACGTAATCACAATAAACATAAAAAATGGCCGCCATATAAATGCGTGAATAAGAAAATCGGAACGGTAACTGAAATATATTCACATTTGTGGAGATTACCAACTTAACTACCTACTTAACTATGCTTCGCGTGCTTGATAAATAATTTCAAATGCCATAAAAGAAATAACGTATAAAGCTTCTTTATATAGTTCTTTTTTTATATAAAGCACACACAAGAAGGCCGGGCGATGCGCGTGCGACCCAAGAGCTCTATCGGGTAGTAGGGATTTACAATTTTTTTCGTTACACTTACTAGTAGTAAATTAGGAAGCCATCAAATCACCCGACGTAAACTTAGAGGCAAGATAATGTGGAAGTCATACTCACTCTCAGTCCTGCTGCGCATCTTTCACTGCCGTTGTAGTTGCTGTAGTCATCAAGGGGGTTGGTCATGGCAATCAAGGAGTTCAGGATCTCCGGAGTCCTCGGGGTGGTGCAAGCCGATTCGACCGCCAGCAGATTGGTCACCAGCGAATTTGCGGCACTCACGTTGACGTTCACGTTCAGGTTATAAGATTTCGGGGTTTTCCCGCCGTCGGCCGCGTTTCCGCTGGCGGCCATCGCGGCGGATGTGTTACTATTCGACGTGGAATTCATTTTCGAAAATATATTATTATCGTTCATATTATTATTCATTATCAACAACGGAATAAAAAAAATAATAGTTCTCTCACTTTTTGTCTTTATTAAATGGAATATTGATTATAATTAAACGCTACGATTTATTAATTTTAAAAAAAATGTGACAGCTACGAGATACGCTTTTGTTTTACGAGCTTTCAAAATGGCCGTCGTACGTGTTCCTTATTCAAATGCGCTGTTTTAAATAATTATGTCAAAAACAGAAGGAAGTTGTAAACTTTGTAAAAATATCAGCACGCTCCAAATTCGAATAGTCAGTATGTGATTTATATCTTGTACTTTTTTATAGGGCTTTTAATAAACAGTGAACACTGGAATTCTTTGTTGAATAGATTCGCTGCGGTCTGTTTATGGCGAGTTTTTTTTACAATATAGATCTCTTCTTTTACTTCTAGAACACAGGGTTTATCACTGGCAAAATTAAAATAATTAGGAGTTTCATCCGTTTTACGGGTTTACACTTTTTATTACTACGCAAACTATGTTTGCTTTAATTAGGTATTCAAAGATGGCACTGGTCTCGTAGTTTTGGTGATGTGACGCAATCGATTGCAGCTATTATCTGGAACAGAGAAAAAAATGTTTATTAGAATCTTGTAATTTATCAAAAATATACAAAACAACCAGTAGTAAGTTAATACGTTGCAGTAGGAAACGAATACTGCAGTTGGTATGTAAATAAAGAGTCAAGATTTTAATAAAAAATATCTATAACCATCCGTGCAATTTAATTTTCTAACTACGTCATTAATTAGTATAATCCAAATATTGGACATATTGTCTATCGGCCGCCATCGTAGTACAGTGCATAAATGCGCTGGACTTTCATCCGGGGCCCCCGAGTTTGATCTCGGTGAGGTCACAATATAATATTTAAGTGTAAGTATGCGATTTTCTAAAAGCCCGGGCATGTGTGATTGCTTCTCTTATGTTACCTACTATACTGTTTCACTACACTACTGTCATTGGGCCTCGTGGGCTGTTGTAATGTTAAAAAAATAATATATTATATGTATATCATGGCCCCCACAAAGGGGAGCTGATAGGGCTCTAGCCTGGGGGCCCGGGCTCAGGAAGGGCCCAGCGTGGCCAATCGACCAGATGAGTGATTTAAACACATCACAAATTCTCTCGAATAGTAAAAAAAGTCGCCTGCGGGACTATTTATCTTCAATATTATTATTATTTAAAATTATGTGGTTGTACGATACAATTTTTAATTGTGTATCGATACTCGACAACTCCATACTTCAAATAGATGAATTCAAATATAAAAAACACTAAATATACACATTAATTTTACCGCGTACACCATTTGGAAAACGCTACTGTAGAGCATCACACTGCCTTTATCTTTAGCGATAGGTAGGGGGGCCGTGAAATATCCTAGCCTGGGGGCCCGCTTCAAGATGTGGGGGCCATGATGTATATATATAGCTTTATTAAACTAAACTCTCCCTTAATTTATATAACAATGTATTTTATATACAATTTAATTTATATAAACAACAACTAAGTACATGAAAATCTGTAATAATAATATGTTCCAATGGCCAGACATTCCACAATAATTACAGACACAAATTAATACTTATATCGTTTAGTATTTTCTCCAAGTGTACTAACAAGAGGTTCGTAAACGTCATATTTCAAGAACCAATTCGCACGAATCAATAATATTATCATGTTATATTCCATAACTATAAAAATCGTCATTTAAAACTTTGGAGTTCGAGACTGCTCTTTCTTTCGAGTTTTTTTTTATCACTGAGTAATATGTAAAAGTGCATCCACAAGAAGTCATCAAAAATAATGATGCTTATTAAATTTAAATTAATTATTATATAACCAAGATACACACCAGTGGCGTGCAGCCGATATATACTGTGGAAGCTTAGCATCCCCTGAAATACTCGACGAGATAGTAGCTATGTATTGATAATAACAATAATTTCTTCTTCTTTCGACGATGTCCGATCCTAATAGGATCATTTATGGGCCTCCACAGAGTAGAGGTTTGTATTAACAGATTTTGTTTTTTTACGAGAAATGGATGTCAGCCACTTGCTCAACCTATTAAGTCCATACCCTGACAGACACAAATTGAAAAACAATATGTGTACTTGCCAGACCCAGGATTCGAACCTGGGACCCACGGCGTGATAGTCCAACGCTTAAGCCACACGGCTACCGTGGGTGTAAATGTATATAGCAGGTATAAAAATGTATTCTTTTCAACAGGATGCTTACTATAAAAAGTCACCACACGTCACAAGTCTACACCAAACAACGACAACGAATTTTGAATGTAAAATAAACATTGGTGAAAGCTACTTTTATTATTTAGATAGAAACTAAACATAAAAATGATTAATATACATAATCGTATGAAAGTTGAATAGAGCATTTTATTACCTAAATACTTTAAAATCTTATGAAAGTTATGGTAGCGGATGTAGGTAAACATTACCCACTTACTGTCAACCTTTAAAAAGGCAACTATTAAAAATTATCTCTTCTGCTTTCATCGTCAAAATATATGAACACCATTAATGTGTCCATTATGAAATTCGTAAAGAACATACGTATACACAAGAAGTCAAGTAAAAAAAATAGTTTATATTCATTGGGTAAATGCTGCAAGCTTGTGGTGCCCAAGAGGTACGAAATAGCCACCCCAAAACCACTGAATCAATGGCATTTTTTCCGAGAGCTTTTTCAGCTACGAATTTCACAAATTCTGTTCAAAATGAACTGGAAAAAATCCATGCTTAAATTATTAAACACTCTCGGTCCACAATCAAAATCGATAGCTTTTTTAATATTATTTTAGCTCTTTTCACCGGCAAATAATTACTTTAAAAAGCTAGATTCTGGCAAAAAAAAATTCAAAACATTAAAAAAAAAAAAATAAGAAACTAGAATTTTCTGACCAAAAAAATCCTGAATCACAATACAAGTAACAATTTTACAACGTTTTTCTTAGGTCGTATTCTTATTTTTGTCTGGTGGTTGTTTGTCCGGTACAAATCTTGCAATCGATTTTTAACTACCCGACTAGCTAGACATTTGAAACTTTTAGAATATATCAGAACACGATGCCAATGCATTTTTTAATACTTTTAGTCACCTTTAAGTAGAATTGAATTCATTTTCAGTTAATTCTGTTTTATATGAAAAGTTATTTCGACACCATTATTGGTTGCTATGGTGTCCTGTCCTAGCAACTAAATTATTAATATACGCGCGTTACTATGGAAATCAACATGACATGTCAAAATGACATTTCAGTATTATTTCTATCATGTACATTTTTTTTTGATCGTTTAAGCTAGACAAGTCAAGTTTATATGATTCAACAGAAAATTTAAAAACGTTGTATACCTATAAAAAGTTATATTATAGTTATATATCTATAACAATAATTGAGTCGCTTAGAATCATAACTCACATATTCCAAAAATCAAGTTTTGAGATAATCGCTAAAAACCAACAGAGCACTATTTTTTGTAATTAGAAGAACAGTATTGAACTCCCTAGAATATTAATGAGTGAGAGAGTCGAATAACTTTTTTTTTTTTAAATATATATACCTAATACTCCTAACGTTGCAGACATACAGCATACTATGAGAAATAGAGCTCCCCGATTGGTTAGGAAGGCGTTGGTGACAAAACTCTATTCTTTGAAATATACGACATATTACACCAACAATGAACTTTGTCAACGATTTTCACATGGTTTAAATTGACTTTTAATACTCAACTATTTTTCGGTATATAGATTAATTCATTTAGAATCACTTGGCATATTTAACTAAAAAACGACAAAATTGCAATATGTGAGTTATAATTCTAAGCGACTCAATTATTAACACCCATTATTGTATATTGATTAGTAATTTTTTAGGTTATCGACAGAAAAGGACAGGATTTATATTATAATAACAGAAGATCGTTTATAATTAGTATTTGCATGTTTATTGTATTAAATTTAATTAAGTCGTACAAAAATTATCATCGGCATTTTTAAAAAACAAAATTCAATGCCAAGTATCAGACAACATTATAAAATACTTAATTCCATCAAAATATCCAGCATATGATTATAGGCGTCTCTGAAGATGGCAAAACACAATATTACGTGGGATTTTTATAAATTATCATAAAAGATAATCTTGAACATAATACACAAATCCATAATACGGTTAAACAGTATGCAAAATATTATGCCCGCAAGGAAGTGGGACGATGTATGTATATGTTACGAACTAGAAACAGGTGGGATTGTAAATTTAACTTGGCGTTTTGCTTCCTAGAAACGTGTCACAATAGTGAAGGTGGATTTAATGCGGATAAATCGCTTTTACCAGCAAAAAACTCAATACTTTTGACAACCTGTTATGTAGAAAACCTTCATATATGAGGCCGTCTAATTACAAAAAACGACAAGTCCACAATTAAATATTTTCGGGAAACAACGTTTTTATGTTTCAAACTTCAATTATTTGTTTTAACGTGAGATTATTTTTTCCGTTGTATTGTATGTCGGAATTAGAACCAAATGGCAATTTGTTTCAGCCGATAAAGTCTTAAATGTAATAAATATAGGCAAAATAAAATTGTAAGTAGCGCTACTTGTACCTCACTTTTTAATTTATTCCGCATAAGGCACATATTTCCGCGGCACTGTCAAAAGTTTGCCAGATGCTACAGCATGGGAGACGCCCTTTTCAATATTGAACGTTCCCTAATTGGTTGATTTGAACACGCGCGAAATCAACCAAGCTTTAAATAATATGAAACACGGACTTAATAAATCGAGACTTAAAATATTTTTTTTCGTAGGGTTATGTCTCGTTTTGGAATTTATAGATCAATACATATTGTGTAAAATTATACAAAGAATACTTGCGAATTTTTTTCTCGGTGGACTTATCGCTTTTTGGAATTAGACACCTCATATGCAGTAGTTCGTGAAACTTTCGAAAGTAACCAAATTCATCTTTAACGAACACAGAAGGACAGTTATTATGTCGCCAAACTAATGTGAAAGGACTGAGAAATTCAGCGTAGCATCAGAACTTAAAAAAACTACAATAAATGTCACATTCTCCGAGGAAAAAACTATGTACGTGATTCATAACAATGAAACGATGCACGAACAGCCAGCAGATGACGTCGAATTTCACGATTACACGGTTAAATGTAAATTGTACGTAAAATATTCCACCGTGGCACAGTTCGCCGTGATCTTTCTTATCGGAAAGAGAACACCGTATATTATACGGTCTTCAATTTTATTAGATTCAATATGAACGTTAATTCAATTTTCATATCTGATTTTGGAAAAATATTCATGAATTCAAGAATGAAAACCCAACCTAACCTAACAAATAATCCAGTACATCGTCTGCATCAGCTTCCTGTAAAGTGTAAACCGACAAGAGCCGTGTTTTATTTAGAGATGAATTTTACGTCAGTAGATACTATACGACCCAAAAGGTTGGAAGGTCTTTAATATATGTCCATATTATATTTCCGATACAACATTTTACGGTGAAGTGTGATACAGCGAATTGGATACGTACAAGTTTCCGGACACGGAATTTCACGGCTTCAAAACCTTCGAGGTTAGCAGACGATAATGCGAAGATTGACCCAATGGTGGTCGGTCCACGTTAGGGGATAGCGCACAAAGAAAAATCGTTACTTTACGTCACAGGTTCTCAAACTTATTTCGACCACCGTCCACTTTGAGATTTAAAAAAAATCTAGTGCCCCCCATATTTTTTAACTTACTTACCTTTTTACATTACTATCAGTTGCGTATCTTAAAAACAGTTATTGCAAATATATTTTTTAAACATATATGGATAGGATAGATAGGGTGTGACCCATATCCTATTTCTGAGATCAAACAATGTTTAATGAGAGGAAATAAAACTCATACTTTAATCATACTTTTATTAACATTAAAAGAAGGCTTTGAATTTAAAAGTTATCTAATGTGAATGATGAATGTGATGCATTTCGACGAGTTTGTTAATATCAGGCTCGAATTCACTTAAAAACAGCCATAAGTCGCCATTTTCATAAGTTTTGTATGAAAAAAAATATCGGAAATCATAGACAATTTTATTTAGTTAACTTAACCATGGACTACTTAGATGAAATATAAAGCTGCATCCACATTATTACATGTGTAAGCGACTCTAATTTAACAGTATATACGGGACTCCAAGCATTCGAGTAGTAAATCGCATATCAAGTGGTGTCGTGTCTAGATTCCGTCGGATTTTTATAAATAGAATTTGTCTGCCGTCGCCCCTCTAGATTTCCTTAATACCCCCTAATTTTCTTTGAGCCTTCTACTACCCCCCTGAAAGCCTCCAGCGCCCACAAGGGGGCGTTATCGCCCACTTTGAGAAAGACTGCTTTACGTAATGAACACCAGCTATTTCCCTAGTGATTGTAAAAGTCAATCCATAATAAAATGGAACCTGTCGTAATTGTATAAATTTAGCATAATTTGACTTTTCTGTAGAACAAATAAATTGATTTAAAATAGCCAACTTAATTAGGAATACAAAATTAACAGACAGCGTATCATCGCGTGCAATCATTCCAAGCTCAATTCCAGAGCTCGGAACGGAAAAATAACGAATCGGAATAATATATTTTCTTCTAACCTTATTTCCAGGACTGGGTCTTGGAAGTACATTAATACTTGTAATCTAGCTGCGAATTATATATTAACCTGTTGCATTATCCCTACAGACAAACACAGTATCCCATTTCGTATTCTATCTTTCTCGAATGCGAACGCTGCTCAAAGAGATGTGCACAGTAAAAAAATGTTTTATGCCGGCGCTCCATTGGCACGCAAGTCAGACGATTTTACAGTCTTCTGACTTTTTTTTCGCGTGGAGCACCCCAGGTCTGCGGACTTTTTAATCCGCAGACCAGGCTCGTTGGATTTCAAACATGTTTGATATTTTACCTCCGAGTTGCCAGACTTCGTCCGTCGATCGCAATGCAAATTCGATTTGACATTAATACGCAACCATTCGGACCACAAAAAATCTGTAATTGTTTTAAACATTTTCATTGATTTATTTGTTAATTTACACATGATAAAATGAGAGATTTACCAATTATTTTTTTATTTGTATTTATGAAATTCATAAAAGAAAACGTAAATCTTGTGTTGTTTTCACTGCTATATTATTTTACGCAAGTCTACATATAAATAACACAAAATTATAGGGTTATCAGAAGACATTACGATAATCGCAATTTTTTACTTTTGACAGCTCGACTTTTTTATTCGTTCATTGATCAGTAGCAGGGCATAGACAAATCGGACGATTTATTGTCCTCGGACTTTTGGCTCGCCAATGGAGCGCTGGCATTAGGGAAGACGTGAGAATGCTAAACGCGTTATGCCGGCGCTCCATTAGCACGCAAGTCAGACGATTTACAGTCTTCGGACTTTTTTTTTGCGTGGAGCACCCCAGATCTGCGGACTTTTTCATCCGCAGACCAGGATCGTTGGATTTCAAACATGTTTGATATTAAATTTTACTCTGCGAGTTGCCTGACTTCGTCCGTCGATATCACTACGTAAATTCAATTTGACATTAATACGCAATATTAATATTTTTAATTTTAATTTACACATTAGAAAATGAGAGATTTATCAATTATTTTTTTATTTGTATTTATGAAATTCATAAAAGAAAACGTAAAACTTGTGTTGTTTTTATTGCTCTATTATTTTATGCAAGTCTACTTTTTTTATTTGTATTTATGAAATTCATAAAAGAAAACGTAAAACTTGTGTTGTTTTTATTGCTCTATTATTTTATGCAAGTCTACATATAAATAGTAGGATTATCGGAAGACATTACGATAATCGCAACTTTTGACTTTTGACAGCTCGACTTTTTTATTCGTTCGTTGATCAAGAGCAGGGCATAGACAAGTCGGGCGATTTATTGTCCTAGGACTTTTGGCTCGCCAATGGAGCGCTGGCATTACTGAATAACACGAACCAAATTGATTTTATGAAACGCTTATGAAGTCTCTTCGCAGATTCCATGAAACGGACTCATACAAAGGAGAAAGTAATGTGGTTTCTACTTAATCTTAGTCACATTATCTTGTATGTAAACACGAACGATGTAATATAAGCAAGGTTTTATGGCGTCGTAATCTTTAAGCATCATGAATGTTATGAAGAGTTTGCGGCAAGGAAAATACGCCATTCAGGGTTGAACTAGTCTATGTTTACCAAAAAACGTTTAAATTAATTTTAAAAAAAAACCGGTGTGTGTACTTATGTACGAGCGTTAGAAGTTATACTTCTTTGGCGTAACAAAACAAAAACAAAACTTGTAATAAACTAGATTCTTTGACTAGCCCTTAATTATCTTGTTAAATTACACACTCAAGAGTCAAGAAAAGGGACCGCTTATTGGAACGCCGTTGATTTATTTCTATACACTTTGACTTTAACTTATATTACTAAATTATATAATGGAAATACCAACCGTCATTCTGACGTTTATAATTTGTTTACGTAAGGAATTGAAATGGCCGACAATAATAAATTCGCTGCCTAGGCAACAGAACAATTCTAAACTATAATATTATACTGTATAATCGTCACGATTGCAGTATCATACTGTGGCGTAAAGGTAGTGCGTTCGGCTGATAATCGAACAATCGGTGGTTCAATTCCATCGAGTGCGTTTTTTTTTTCGTGTGAAAAAATAAATTATGACGTATTACATGTCACACGCCAAAAATACACTCTGATCTGACTTTCAAAACGCGCCAAAAGAAGTATAACTTCAATAAATATTGTTTACTTTGTTGATTGCATAAAACATTTTCACATGTTACAGTACACAAACAATATTCTTTAACTTCAAATATTGCTGCAATATCAATCTACGCGATGCATTGGCATGGGAAGAGAAGCAGCATGTGGCGATAGACCAAAGGAAACAGTGCGGTCTTATGAGTGCGCTGTTATCAGATACAATTACTTAAAAAGCTGTGCTCATCTAAATCGAATATTATTTAATTTGGTAAACTGTCCTTTTCAGAAAGATAAAAATACACAATAGTGAATAAACAGAAAGATGCAGTAATGAATGACAAGGAAAATAATCTTATTGTGAAGGGTGATTCCAGTGTGATGTTTGTTACCAGATTGTTTGGTAAAATTTTTGTCAACAGCACATATTCATGCCGAAACTCTTGCCTTCCAATACTTGGACCTGTTGACTGGCATGAGCACATATCGGTGAAACTCGCATTTTGTATTTTTTTGGAAAATATTATAGTAATCACTACGAATTTGACTGTATGTTAAACAACACATGAAACATGTACGAATATTTGGTTCTTCTGTTATTAATATACATTGGATCTCTTGTAACTCGACATAATGATATTACAGAAGAAATCAACAAGAGAATCATGTCTGCGAATAAATGCTACTTTGGCCTGTTAAGACATTTTAAGTCCGCCATACTATCTCGCCGAGCTAAAAGCACTCTTTACAAGACACTTGTAACGCCAGTGCTCACCTACGCATCGGAAACCTGGACATTAACTCTGCGAAATGAACGAGCCCTGAACATCTTTGAAAGAAAAATTCTCCGCCGTATATATGGACCGATCAGGGATGGCACCAATTGGAGGAGAAGATATAATGCTGATATTATATGCTCTACGGGCTGTACGAAGATTGCAGCGCAGTTCAATCAATTAAGATTGGGAGACTGCGATGGCTAGGTCATGTGCACCGTATGAATGACAATGAACCGGCAAAGAGAGTGATGTCCAGCAATCCAATAGGACGTAGAAGAAGAGGGAGGCCAAAGATTCGCTGGTTGGATGGAGCTGCCAGTGACTGCCGTATTCTGGGGGTACCGAATTGGAAAGCGGCCACACTGGATAGGGACAGGTGGAGGGATCTGTTGGAGGAGGCCAGGACCCACACCGGGTTGTCGCGCCCCTGATGATGATGATGTTGTTAATTAAATTTAATAAAACGCAAATTTTTATAGTAATCTTTCCACCTTTATTAACTATATCTGGACCGGTTTCGTCCGCCTCGGATGGTGGAAATCACCACGAATTGACAGTTAACACAATAAAATAAATCGGTTCTTTCCTTCAAACATTCTTTTTGGTTTCGACACTCTCCTATGTATATTCAAATCCCCTAATTGCTTTCGAAGCTACTAGCGCCTCCCCCCATGGCTAGCGCCAATTTGGGAAACACTGGTATATTTTTTTTAAATTTCCACGATACATATAAATAATAACTATAAAACATACCCCTTTTCAGCACAAAGTTAACTTAGTGAGACTCCGTATGCCCACTATGTCCATAATGACCATAATATGTAATGCAAAACTTACTATAGGTGTAATAAGTATTCGCGTCATTTGTATTGTATCGATACATAATATGTTTAGGGATATTTTCATCAGTGGTCATTAATGGAAGGGGTGGAAGTTTGAACCTTTGATATCCGGTGCATTATACCTACAGCCCTGACACAACTGCACTATTTCGCGGGTTTCCGCATTTTTATTTCTACCAATAAACGTCTCGCATGCGATGCTTATCCTCGACGTCAATAATAATAAAATGTACCACTATTCCACTAGCGAGATACGACTGCGAGACAGGATGCCAGCAGCATAAAACTTTACGACCGGACTCCATTTTGAAAAAAAAAATGGACGCCAGCAACATTGGCGGGAAACAGCAGACCGTGACATAAATCCGACAATGTGTTGCATTATGTAAACTAGGCAAAAGGGCAAACTTCAAATAAATTTATAACACGATATTATCAATATGCTGTTATGCCAAAGCGCATTGCCATTGCACAACGGACACATTTTCACAGATTCTGCACTGAAAATAGAAAAGCCATTTACCAGGCGCGCTCTGAAGATTTTCCAAACCATCAACTGTCATTTTTCTTGGGTTAATATCTCATGAACCCCCGCTTTAATTAAACTAACAACATAAAATCCGAGCACTGGAGGACATAATATGTATATAAATTAATATTACCAACGCATCTATTCTATATACAAGACTGGTATCGGCCGCTATCTACGTTATCGAGGGTGGTTTATAATATTTTTGTATTAAGGTATTATAATTGTTACAATAAATTAGCCGTCTAAACAGTCATAACTGTATATCTCGCTTTAAAAAATGCGCGGTCCTTCTTTTCAAAAACCAATTACCAAAAACGTGACTAAAGTACATCTAGTCAGATATCCATACTCCGCCCTAATATGTATAGATAGATTATGTCTGATAAATCAGGACAGACATTGACAGAATACAATTTAAATATGATGCCCGAGGCCAATGATAAAGATTGCGACCCTAAGTCATAAGGTCCTGACATGAAGAAGACGATACAACTCATTAAAAGTATCTTCTTTCCGGTCTTTCACTCCATGGCTGAGGGTAGCGACCGCCTTGCAGTCATCTGCGTTTCTCAGGGCAGAATGAAGACTGCCACCAATAAGCGTCTATACTTGGTCGCTCCAGAGCGCCGACGCTTTTCCTTTGCTTCGCCTTCGCTGGAGGAATTGACTTCCCTAGGTAAAGTTCCACCCTTAGGAAGAATACCACCACCTTCATTTTTAAGTCTCAAATTATATGCGAAGTTATTAGATGCACACCTACCTATTTTATTATCAAAGACAATGATTAATGCAACAAAATGTTGAAAAAAATTCCACGAAACCGACTCATCAGCGGTGGTTTTTGGTACATGGAGGGTTGAGGCGCTGACAAATTTGGAGGGTCATGATAATTTTTTAAACAAATATGTCGATACTGTCTAACGAAGCAACCGCATCGTGGAAAACCACCAGTGCTTCCAAAATATATAATGATCTTATTCTTTTTTTCATTTGTCGCCTCTAAGCAATGCAAGACCTTGTATACCCCCATAAGACGTCACTGCCTGGAGGCTACCCAAAACCATCGGTCTCTCCACGACAAAAAATATGCAAATTGTCGAAAGTCGTCCCTATATCTCGAGTCTGTGGATGATAGACCGGTTCATCCTGTGCTCTAGCCAAGAATTACAAATCATTCGGCGCCAATACCATATTTCGAAGGCATCAACTGCCTTCCGCTTCCGTACCCTCGGCCCCGGGGTCCATGACTCGACGCCATACAAAAATATAGAGAAAGGTAAATAATAACACTTTACTAATATAAAATGTTTGAGAAAAAGAAGATAAAAAATGTGATTTATGATCTCTGAGGTCAACATTAATGCCGGTTGTTGAATGTTCGCGTGCTATTTGTGCTTCTGTAAAAGTTTAAAAATGTTGAATCTTACCGAGGTTAATGATTATTAATGGTCTCGACTTTTGAGCTTTGAGAATCGATCCTATATGCACACCCTTGTGACACGTAAGTGTTGATTCCGTTATCATGGGCGATACTACCTCGTCCTGCAGCGGCCTACGATGCAGGTCAGACTTGCACGAGTCATGGCGCTGGGGTGGCAGAAATCGCGTAACCCTGTGCTCGTCTAGAGCTTGATGGTTATATTATGTAAATTGTACGTAAAACATTTCACCGTGGCAGAGTTCGCCAAGGGCTTTCTTATCGGAAAGAAATGTGCTATAAAATGTACTATACGGTCTCCAATTTTATTAGATTCAATATGAACCATTAATTCAATTTTCATAGCTGATTTTGGCAATATTCATGAATTATTCAAGAATGAAAATTTAACCTAACCTAACCAATAATCCAGTATATCGATTATTTTCAAAATTTGTTTGCTGCTGGCTTCCTGTAAAGTGTAAACCGACAAGAAACGTGTTTTATTTAGACATGAATTTTATGTCAGTACACGGCCCAAAGAGGTTGGACAGTCTTTAATATACGGCCATATATTTCCGATACAACATTTCACGGTGAAGTATGATACGGCGAACTGCAAACGTACAAGTTTCCTGATACCGAGCTTAATAGGGTGTAGTCAATGACATTAATATGGACGAAGTATCTGGAAAAAAATGACACTCACTTTTTTGTCAGGTCTGCCGAATGGCATAATCTGTTCTGACGCCATTACAATAAAGGTGATATTGCTATAAATTCTCGATGCTTTTTGTCGGGGCTGCCGAATGGTTTGGGTCGAACGGGTTCGCTCAAATAAACATTGACACTAGAAACACTGTTCTAACGCCATTACAATAAAGGTGATATTGCTATAAATTCCCGATGCGTGATATCGCATAATGGAAATTGTATGACGTCTACCTATACATCGCACCCTCGCAACTAAGCCGCCACAAGTCCAAATGTACGTGTTATGAGTTAATTACTGCGTTTCATTGTATATCGTTCATAGTATATGTACCGAAAATTTCATATCTCTAAGTCATCAAATTCAAGTCAAAACTTCATTCAATATTTCAAAAACTCAGTACAAAAATGCGAAAGGTAAAAACTTCAAAGCTGATTTTCTCTGTTTGACGTTTTTTGGGTTGTGGCAGTTTAGTTGCGAGGGTGCGACATGTGCGAACGTCGCTATGCGCGAATTTACTTGCTAGCTACTGTATTGACTGCGTTGTCCATTAATAATGTCATTGGGTGATGTAAATATTATATATTAGACACTTTTAATTACCACTTTGCCCTTTGTCATAAAAGATTACCAACTAATAAATATTGTAATATAATAATAATTAATTATTATGAATGGAAATCAGTTAGTCATCGAAGGGGCCCGCATGATGATGATGTAAATCTATTTTCATGCAAATGTAATCAGAACGTTAAACGTGAAGCACGCACTTAATTTATAATTTATAACATCTGTTTAAGAGATCACCCATCAGGGGCGAACTGACATTAACATGAAAGTATATTGACATTTTCAACTTTATATAATTGACGATTTCAATTAGTACGATTAAAACGAGCTTTTAAAAAGCTCACTACCAAGATTAAATACATAACTATAATCATTGCGTTATCTGTAATTTTTCAATTCAATTCAACTCAATTCAATTTATTTATTTTTACATATTGTGGACATTACAAATTATAAGTTTAAGACGTTCACAACATTACATAAAAAAAAGAGATATATAGTATGTTATTAAACAGTAGAAATATGTACATACAAAAATATTAATTATATAGGTACATGGAAATGCACCGGATGAGTTAAGCAGACCCTATTTTTAAAATTTATAAAATAACGTCCACCTATACTCATCCTCACGTAGATGGAATATATCAACACCCGAAGCAATTTCGTTGAACATAGTTATCGCCCTCCCAATTGGCATTACCAGTGGCAGGTTGGTTCTGCAACTTGGGAGAATAAACAACTGATGTTCTCTATTTCTAAGATAGTTATCAGGGACACACAGGTCAACACTGCCCAGAATGGCAGATTTCTCATTTATACCTCGAATAAGTCGGAAAAAATACGTAGCTAAATAAAGATTTCTTCTAAATTGCAAACTGCAGTATGTAAGCATGCCTAAGAGAAAGTCAGTTGGATAAAGCCACGGATAGTATCCGTACAACCTCAAATAAAGGAGTCTCAAGAATTTCTTCTGAACCCTCTCCACCATAAGGCCATACTTCAACTGATGCGGTGCCCAAACAATAGACCCACTCTCAAGTGGGTCTATTGAACTGATTCTGCTACCTTCGATTAGGACAGATGTTTGACATCTAAATACCTGCATAGTAGGTATTAGTAAACCTCACCAAATACGAGTATTATCAATAAAACAATAATTTTATTTATATATTCCCCAACATTTTCTTACCGTGTTTTCTTTGTATTTTATTTTTTCTTTTTTGTTTGTTTTATTAATAATTATTGTATTTTTAATTGTGAACAATTCAAAAATTCATTTTTTATTACACTACCATTAACCTTAACCTTACTTTCTTAATAAATTACGTCACATTGCGTTACATGACTCTAGTTCCACGAGACATTACAGTAGGCACTTATGAAAATGTAAATACTATTATTACATCACCATGATCAGGCGGGATCAATCCACTGCTGGATGAAGTCCTTCCCTATCTTTCTCCACTCTTGCCACGTAGGTACATACACGAAATTTATAAGTCCGTCTGTCCAGCTGGTTTGAGGGCGTTCCTGTGGACATTTATTGTCCACCCCATTGCCATTTCATCTGCTATTGGACCATTATCACATCACTTACTCTTGTCTGCTACATTATGCCCAACATGCACCTTTACATGCCACGTTGCGCAACTATATTATTACACATTAAATAGATTTACAAATATTACTTCCTCATTATTTGCTATTTATTTAGAGGGATTAGGAAATAGATTAAGTTCATTTCAACTGTAATAGAAAATATTATCTAAGAATCTGTGCAACACGACTTGGGCCATCCACTCAGGTGAATACCCAAAAAAGACGAGACTGAAACCCCAGTATTTAGCCAATGCATTTCAATGGCGGCTCGCTGAAGGCAAGACTGGAATCTCTCAGTTTCATAACGTCCGCAACCGAAACCGAAGAGACGCGGCATGCTAGTCTCACAGTCTCTCAGATTACAGTAGCCCATAAAAGAGTGGTACCAATATCAGTAGATTCGATGAAAAATCATATTCTCTTACTAAAATTGGTAGCACTGAACTGAACTTAAAAAGTCAAGACGTCAAAAGTTAAAAATGGGCGAACCGATTTTTAATTTAAAATATGTGGCAGATGTTGAGAAATACTCCTGCCTGTATAATTACAGGCTGTTAGAATATTCCCGTAAAGCTACCACGGAAAAAAACTTTGAATGAAGTAGGAAAGACAATGGGTTTGACAGTTTGAGGTTATGAGATTATTAGGTTTCAGAAGCGCCGTGTGCGGAGCATCAGTCACTGGCCAGTTTATGAGTTCCATCACCAACCAGTTTGTCAGATTGTAGTTTCTGCGTGAGCAGATGGCCTAAACATCACAGAACGGGATTGTTAAGGCTATACTTCAGCTGAGAAGCTAAAAAGATCGTGACTAGGCGATGTTCGGATTGTGCAAATGACGCGTGCCGAACGAAATATAATTTGTCATATAAATCCAACATGCGTCCATTTAATGTTATGCTTATTGTTATATTAGTAATAATAATAGTAGATTCATTGACATGTTTTCTTTTTTAAGTACATGTAACGTTTTTTAGTCATCTTTACACGATTTAAAAATTAATTCCCCCGACGCCATCACAAAACAAATTGACGTATTCGCAGCTCGACTTTCCCTCTCCAATTGCCAGCGAGTCCAAAATTTCGTCGCACCTATATTTGAAAATTATTTGTTGTTTCACGGAAGTATTCTCTCAAGAATGTTTTGACGAGAGGGAACGATAATATCTGTAAAATTTAATCGCACTGGCACTGCCTCGGCGAAAATGGTGGAAAAGATATAATTTAAAATTCGACGTGTACATAATCGAATTTCAAGCATTTGAGTGAAGAATTGATTATTGCCATATTGTGATAAAATATTGAATTGTTCATAAGCGTGCGGACGGCCCTCGCTTAAGGATATGATTAAAACAGATTTGCATCAACAGCGGCAGATGCCCGTATTACTGAAAGCGAGCCGAAAGATCGGATCAGCGATTCAATTTTGCATGCAAATTAATATCCTCGGATGCGTTACATATTATTATAAATTGTTGTTATGGGGCAACGGATTGTGTTATGTAATGCAGGCGTGCAAATCGCGTACGTATATCGCATACATAGTATAGTTATCATGGACCACTTAACTTTCGGTTAAAATATTACATACCGTGGTTAATTTTCTACAAACACGTATCTCAATTTTTGTCATTTTTGAGTTATTTGCAATGACATTAATATGGACGAAGCATCTGGGAATAAAAATGACATTCACTTTTTTGTCGGGTCTGCCGAATGGCATAATCTGTTCTAACGCCATGACAATAAAGGTGATATCGCTATAAATTCCCGATGCTTTTTGTCGGGTCTGCCGAACGGTTCGGCTCGAACGGGTTCGCTCAAATGAACATTGACACTAGAAACACCGTTCTAACGCCATTACAATAAAGGTGATATTGCTATAAATTCCCGATGCGTGATATCGCATAATGGAAATTGCGTGACGTCTACCTATACATGTGCGAATGTCACTGTGCGTGAATTTACTTGCTAGCTACTATATTGAGTGCGTTGTCCATTAATAATGTCATTGGTTGTTTGATGTAATGAATTTTCAGAATTTGAATACGCACATATTATACGAACACGTATCTCAAAACATACTTTATAACAATAGATTTAAGCATAACATAAAAGTCGTATCACAATCAAACATTTTTATAAATATTATAAATTCGTATCTTGAGTTACGTATTTGTAAGTATACAGAATACTGAACTCCTACAGATGATTATACTGAAATTCTTTCTCGTAAGTCAAGATACGTGTTTGCTGCAGTAATATTCACAGTAAAGTTGCAACGCATTCTCGTATCTTCGACAATATGACTGATCAGTCGAAAGTATAGTGCTATGAATTGAAGAAACAACCATTAAAATATGTGTAAATATACTAAATGGATATTTCGTAGAAGAAAACTTATTTCTAAATTAAAAACTGAGAAGATAAAGTTGTTATTTGCCTCTCCTGAAAAGTTGTGTTTTTTGAGATACGTTTTTGTAGAAAATTAGCGACGATAACTACCTAAATATTATATTTCATTCAGATTATAAGACCAATAAAATAAAAATAGCTTAATATACTATATATTATTAAACTGTGGGAGAATAAAATTGACCTATCGTAAATATGTCATCGACATAGATAGATAGATGATGATCGTTTCTGTACACACTATATCCAGTGTCAATTTACACAATATTATAATATAAATGAGATAGTTAATGCTATTATTGATAGATTTAAAAAAAATAATACCACAACACAGTTATTACTCCACCCCATGTAGATAAACGGGTAATCCACCGATTAATAGTTGTCTATACCTATATGCCGCTAAGTAAAATATAATGTGATGTGTGAAGAATGAATTAAGGGGTGGAGGTGTCGTAGAAAACGTGATGTCACAAAAACGATTAAATATAAACTCCTTTATACTGAGAATAAAAAAATCCCTGAAACCGATTATTTTAGTCAAATTAAAAATATTTTGTGATCAATTTTCACAATAGGACAGTTATAATTACCCAAGATCTCAGAGTAATAATATAAAGCAGCGGTCGAAATGGAAAAGTTTACGAACCGGAGCGCTCGAAAATTTTCTGTGGATATTAACATGGTTATCAAATTTATAAACATAAGTGTGCTAGATTTTTTGTTATACGCCATATCTAGCTCAGACGGTCAAATTATTTTGTCCACGAGCCGGAGCGATAACTTTACAGATTTCACGAACCGGAACGGCGCTCCGGTGCGTTCCGGTCTATTTCGAGCCCTGATATAAAGAGAGTGTGTATTGTTTAGCTATATGAAGCCGTGTTTCTTGTGTATATACCTAATAACGCACAGTAGAACTTTAATTATATTGTTATTAAATAAAAAAAAACGTTATACCATCATGTTGCTTCTCAGTACGGTGATCAAATTTAAACATAATGCCGGATCCACACTGGCAACATGTCGCACGACAACCTCGTTAAATTTTACAATAATTATCATATTTATCGTAAAATTTAAAGGGTTGTCGCACGACATGTTGCCAGTGTGGACCCGGCATTACATAGTTAACCATACTTTCAACAAAATCAGCTAAAAAGAATTATGTACCAATAACTTTATGTTTAACACAAAACAATAAATTTCAGCAACACGTACTCGCTGTTTTTGAATGAATGGAGTCATTCAAAACAATATTTACCGGCGACGTGTACAGAAGATATCTAATTCAGCCGTAGAAATTCTGTCCTACTCTAATGCACATTGCAAGAATATAAGCAGGCGCAATGCTTTCTCACTCGCACTTACAGTTACTTTGGTTCAGGCCTTGCCCAATATCCATTTATGTAGATATTTCATCATTTAAGCGTCGATGACATTGAGCTACTTTACAAGCCACAAGCTGGCGAATTTACAATCTTCTTGTAAACACGCCCAGTGTCATAATCAAACTAGCTAACAAGCAGGTTGTAAACAATCTACCGAGAAGAGTTGAAAGGCGGGCTACTTTACTCGCTACTCGCTTGCGTGCGGGCCGATCTGCGCCTGCGCAGTAGAGCGATGGTGGCAAATTTGCGAACTACTCAATATGTCCTGTCAAATAGTACCAAAAAATGACGGTTTCAACTCGCTAGCTTGTTGGCGTCTGAGCGAGTGGAAAGTTTTGTGTCATCATCACAATCGTACTAGCTGACTTTTAAACTTGCCGACTAGCAGCTCGTAAAGTAGCTCAATGTCATCGACGCTTTAGTGACTTCAAATCTTATATTTATTACTTTTCCGACATTACGAAACGTACGCCCACGATACGCGATAGGTGCCATACTTTAAGAAACACTGGATTAAATAATTGTTTGCACTGCCAAAGACCAACTAGAGAAAATGTCAACATGATGGTAGGTAAATTTCACTTTTTATAATATGCACCGTGCGGCCAAGAAAGTATTATATTTCATAGAGATGCCAAAGAATGCAACATTACAGAGACTTGTTTATTTTTGTCATAATTATTAATAATTTATAAGTACAGAGAATGCGCTTATATTACAAAGTGTTTTCTTAACATGTACAAAAGTATCATATTATTTGCAATCTCTTTCATGTTACAATTAGATAAAAATATATTATTATAAGTAATTAAGGAAAATGGCGTGCAATCAGAAAATGGATTATTAATTTTATTATGTCGAAAAACATTTCAATATATAAATTTAGGGATTGCAATACAAAACCGGTTTTTCGGTATTAGAAAATATTGAAAACCGTTATTCGTTAAAAATAAACAAGAAAAAATATTTTTATTTAATTTAAATTGTTTCGTTTTTTTAGTAATATAACCATGTCCTTGATTTTTGGTACAAGATGGTTGTTAGTAATTTTTAACGATCACAAACACCCAGGCTTTGAGAAAATCACATAAATAAATTGTGTCCTCGCCGGGTCGAACCCAGAACTCCCAGATGGAAGGCCAGCGCTTTACGCACTGCACCGCGAGAGCCGCCAATATATACCTACACATAGAGTTGGGTATTTCCCGAGAAAATCTCAATCTCGAGATTCGGGATTTCCCGAAATGTTGAAATTTTGAATTCTCGAGATTCGCGATTTCCAGAAAAGAATTCGGAAAATTTAAAAAAAGCATGTAAAAAATCCTAAAATCAGTGTAAAAACAGATAAATTCCTAAAAAATGATTTTTTATGTATGTAAGAAGACAAACAAACAGAAGTAGAAAAACAAAAATAATTCAAAACATTAAAATAGAATTTCAAAAAACACGGACTGTCAATCTCTTCGTCTGACAATCGCGTACGCTTTTGAGACACAAAATTCCCTGATGTTGAAAAATTGCGCTCATTTTGACTAGACGTTGGCTTAATTGTGTTAAATGCCCCGATCAGTCTTTGAACGTTTTGTGTTTCCTGTCCACTTTTTTCATATGGAAAAATCCTTTTTTCAATTAATTAATCAATTAATTCAATCATTAATTCAATCATTAATTCAATCATTTAATCAATTCAATAATTAATTAAAGAAATCCCGAATCCCGAGAAAAGATTCTCGAGATCCGGGATTTCCCGAAATGTTGAAAATTTCAATTCTCGGAATTCGGGATGGAAAATCTCGAAAATTTCTCGAGAATCCCCGAAACCCAACTCTACCTACACACATAGGTAGTTAGTGTGGGCGAAGCTTCGTGACAATAATGTAAAATAGGTAATAAAATATTTAGAAGATCAATAGATTATTTTCAGAATCTATACTTTATTGTATGACCTTAGGATAACAAAATTAATTGCTCACATGTGAAAATTAACGATGTTTTAGTACCTAAAGTTGGATATAAGCATATTTTCTGACTATTAACAACTGTTAATTGCCACAAAGCATTGTATTTTATTTTAAACAGACAGTCGGACAAGTTATGGGAAAAAAGAATATGCCAAGGTCCATTGATTCAATTTTAATAGTTTATTATTAATATTGATGGCGGCCATTAAGGAAATTTTTCACGCATAATTAATCGCTAATGTAAAATTATTACTAGCTTGAGATGCAACGAAACATAAATAAAAACAGTATTAAAATAAAATATAAATAATTATGATAACATTGGAGAACATGACAATATCAATATTTTGATGACTGATCATTGTTCTTGAATCAGTACCCAAGCAAAAAAAAAAAAAAAAAATAGGTACCGAACATAATAATCCTAAAGAAATTATGAAAAGTATAGTTAACTAAAACTGTGCGAAACACGATTTTTTTTATATCATACAGACTTGAATACCTACGCATATTATTTACACATTCATACAACCGTATTTTATCTTGCATTGAATCGACTTGTGAAATTCTTCATTACGAACACTAAATAATCGATAGATAGAAATAAAAAGGAAATCATTGAATACCAAGTCGTCAGCTGAATCCATAACTATTCAACCATCAACTAAATAGCAACCTACTTCAATTATTTATTACATATTTATATAAATAAATATATACCTACATTATATTTCAGTAGAACTAACTGTTGATGAAAAAAATTACGTATACATATCAGTGGCGAAGGGTGACTTTTAGAAACAGGTAGGCTGTGGAGAAAGCACACTTGTTAGATGTATTTACGGGAAATAATCCGACATAACTACTGATGAATAGGTAGGTACACAAAAACAAATGGTATAAAATTAAGCAATTAATTTGAATTATGTATTTTCTTAAATATAAACGCAAGATACGCTCAAAATATATTGAAAATATCCGTTGTTGTGAATCTGTTACATAACAATTTATAATTTAACCCGTAAATTAGACATTTTAAAATACTTCTATATTTAATACACAGACTTAGATACAATATCAGATTTAAAATTACATAATTGGCTGAATAAATTGTCGTAGTCTATGAATAAACTAACTGACAAATAAAAATCACGAGATAAATTATTTATTATTTTTAACCACAATCAATATTTATATGTGATTGAATCCCTAGAAATTATTTTTTTAAATTATCTTATAAATTATTTTGAATAAATGTGCACTTACGTAAAATATAAGCGCTCCTTAAATAGCTTACTAATTTATATGGGCCGCCGCAGACGTCTTGCAATTATGAGAAACAAACTTCACATAAAAAAAGTTTTCGATTCACGCGAACGTAATCCATACAATGTGAAGCGAAACGAGATGTCGCTTATTTTTTTAAACCTTAGAGACATACCATAAATGGTGCTTATTGACATAGTGGAAAAGATCGTAAAATTATTATGACAATTATACGATAGATGTCGTTGGGCATATTGAATATAGTATTATGTGATTAAATTATTTAATAAATGTCAATATAAAATTAAAAAATATTTTTTAAGGTAGGCTTTAAATAATCGCCTAGTATGAAGTCTTCGCCACTGATACACACATGTGTTAATAGCTTAATTATGCTGCTCCAAAAAACATTCTGTAAAATATTTCAAATGTGGTTAGAACAGTTCTGCATTCAGCTGATGAAATGATAAACACAGTTTATAAATTATCATGATTTAATACATGTAAGTTGAGATTAATTGATCTATCCATCTACATGTTCACAATGTTCACAAATTTAGGAAAATTGTTTTATTATTACTATGGTTTTTGGATCGATATAAATGGAACTCGGAAGTTTCAAGATATATAAATGAAACATGTAAAGAATATCAATTTTATTATATACATACATAGATTCATATTATATACACACACTACAAATACAAACTACTTACACGGTTTAATTGTAGCTGTACATAACTTTACTGTTGAAAGCCTTTACAAAGCGATGTATGACAATTTTTGTGGTAAGCACCCTACCACGATTTTCACTACACCACCTGTCAGCCACAGTCAATAAGCATCAATAAATGATACGTAACATTGCAGATTTGTAATAGGGGTGTCTCATAAAGGTCTACTTTTACATACAATCCGGTTAGCTAAAAGAGTTTTGGTAAACCTATATAAATATGTAGAAAATAAGACCTTCTGAAAGAAGGAAGAAAATACCGGAAAAACGAACATCTAGGTATAACCGAACAACCGCACTTTATATATAAAAGAAAACTATTAGTAAACTTAATAATATAATACAATTTTAACGTCAGTTCTACACGAACGAAGGACTATAACTGGAAGTAAAGCTTTTGGTCGTAAATGTGAATCTCTGATACATACATAATAGTATAAAATTACACCAACAAACTATCTTCTATCTCAAAAACAAACAAAAATAAAAATAAAACAAAGTTTCATAAGGAGGAATCCGAGAGGCTATTTTTAAAGCCTCCAGACAAAAAAGAGACCTTCCCAGAATCGAGCTTTCAAAACTTTTGCGGACTGCAAAATGATGGTTTAGAAAAGTATTTAATTGTATTTTAATTAGGATAAATTATTTCTTAACTGCATCAATGAATTACTACTCTTGTAGGTATAATTTGCAGTAATATATTTTTTTTAATAATCTAGATTGGAAGAAGTTTAGATAAAATTTCGCAAGATCACGTGGTGCTACTTTCAATGAAAGGGTATATTATATTATTTTACCCCGAATACAGCCACATATTATTTAGTCAGTAGATTTATACGAGTTTTCCATCAGTGGCGAAATATTAAAAAAGCATGGTGATTTGTAAAAAAATATTTTTAATGTATTTATAGAAATTATTGTGAACAGTTTTTTAGTGTCTATTTGTTTACGGACAGATACGGACTAGGCTTTATTTATACCGCCTCTTGATCATAATATGTGTACCTAAGTAAAGAGATTGATTAATTATTTATCTGTATGTCTTCTTTATGTAGTTTCTCCATAATGTATTTCCTTAAAGCACTGAATTTTGCAGTAGGTACTTGTCCTACTGACCATGTTACATTTAATGTAAAGATATTTTCCTTCATAGCCATACTGGTCGATTGGTGACTACAATCAAGATTCCTATGTTCTTGGAACAAGAGGCTATATTGGATTCATGCAGAGAAAAACAATTTAGTTCAATCGGGGAATCATTTCTGGTTAAAATCAGCAATAGAGCAGTTAATGCGTTTTCTTTTAGAGAGAAAGTTTACGTTCTTTATCCAATACAAAAATGACAACGTTATGTAAAAATAACAAACTATGAACCATATGCATAGATGACAGTTTAACAAAACAATAAATAGGCATGCCAACGTCGCTTTTGGCGATCGAAAATGTTGCCATTTTTTAAATTCCGGTTTTCCTTAAATGTTTTAATGATTGACATAGAATGGCACAATGCCAAAGAAAACTGCACAATATAAATTGAATAATTATAAATGAGCGCTTAAACTAATTGAATGGTTGGGTTATCAGTAGTTTATTTAAATAAACGCACAGAACGCGGATAACGTATTCCTAGCATTCATTTTTAATAATAATTATTGCAATTGCTACATCCTCTTCTTATTAAGTATTCACACTTCTGGTGTAGCCACATATTATTAGATACTAAATGTCCGACAACTATTCTTTCCAACGGCGTTTTTGTTTTGGTGTTTGCGTAGATAATCGGTACTAGATACAATTTTTGGATAATTATTACGAATTAAAATTTGGAATATCGAAACTTTTTTCGATTTGTATCACCTCTGTTTCAATTTTGCCACTAGATAAGCCACTTTAGACTCGTTCAAAAATCTGCCACATAACGCATAAGGATGCATGTAATTGTATGTAGTTTTAAAAGTTTAAGAATATGTGCGGTGACTTTAAAGATTATTTTGTTTTTAAATCTCGTTGTAAGACGCAACTAAAATTTGACTTGTATCTGTTTTCATACTCGATCTAGCAATAGTAAATATTATGAGGAAAAATCACTATAAGTAATAATAAATTGTGGTTCCTTAATTGAAATAATTATTATCATTAACCATAGCAAGTATTTTTACGGATAACAACACTTAAAAGCGATTACATTTCAAAAACGTTTTAGTACGTAATAATTTGTTTAATTTAAGTAATTATATTTGAAGTTAAAAAAGCAATTATGCTAATGCATCCCTGTTTCAAACAAAGGCAAAAACTTGCGATATGATATAAAAAAAAAGTTTCAAGGTAAAGCGTATGGGAATCCTAAACTTTTGTTCCATTGGCTACGTCTAAAGTTAATCGTTTCGACCTTGTGCCTTACATTGTTAAGTTGCAAATTTATTTCGCGCCGAATGATTTATAGTGAGATAAAATTATTGTAAACTGTTAAAGGGCTGATGTTAAACAGAGTGTAAAAAAGTACTTGTACTAAAAAATATATATATTTTTTAGACTAAAGTAAAAAAAATATATCTTACTGCACATAGATATTTAGAGGTTTAGAAAACTGTATTTATACATTTCAATGCCCAATGTTTAATATAATCGATTTGAAATGTGGTCCTGGAAGTGGGTGGTGAGAGTCTCACGCATGGCCCCCACATTCTGAAGCGGGTCCCCAGGCTAGGATCTTTGCCCCCCCCCCCCCATCTATCGCTAAGGGTAAAGTCGGTGTGACGCTTTAAAGTAGTGTTTTCTAAATGGTGTATTAAATAAAATTAGGGTGTATTTTTAAGACATCCATTTGAATTATAGAGTTGAAATTGTACCACACAACCATATATTTTAATATAATTAATAACATTATTGAAGTAAAATAGCGCCGCAGGCGACTTTTTTACTATTCAAGCAAATTTGTGATGTGTGTTTATCTCACATATCTGATAGACTCGCCACGCCGGGCCTCTTCTGAGCCCGGGCCCCCAGGCTAGAGCCCTGTCAGCCCCCCCTCTTGTGGGGGCCATGGTCTCACGGACGGCCAACGAAGCAAACAATTCAATCATATGCGAACTCAATTCGATACAGACGTTCACATGCGTGCATAAATGGCGTGCGGTAAGTTTTGATTGTAGAGATTCTGTTGAAAAGTATTCACATACACACTATTTGATACATATTATCTATTTAGGATTTTCAACTAATAATATAGAAACTTCAACAGTGGTGTTAAGTTGAATTTACCATTGAATTACAATAAACAGGTATATACTAGTACGTGCATTATTTATGGAGATGCGGAACAACTACAGCATTTGTGGACTGCACGCCACTGGCGTATACATATAACCCGCATCCACATCTTCAAATACTCCACCGTGGGGCGCAATACATGGCATACACCTAACGACCTGGATGCTACCCAATATTATTATGTGCTCCATGTCCTCAACGAAATGTAGTGAGCAGTTATTATTTCTGAACCATGACCATACAATAGTGGGTCTTCAAAACTGTGGAACTGCTTAGCATAGGCAGGTGTGGTAAGATATGCTGGAGTTAATCAGGATTGTAGAGCCAATGAATGATAATGAATTATTATATCTACTAACTGCATCTATTGATTCGATTTAATCTGTAACAGTCTTTGACGTAGACAGAGTTACTTACAAAGACCTTAGTAAAAAAAAAAAATGTTTTTCAATACATATTTTAAATGTCTTTTTTTAGTTTTAAATTTGTATGTGAAGGTACATCCATATATTATTATGCAGAATAAGCCGACTCTCACATCAAAAGTAGTCTCGCCTGCAACGTGTCGAATACGTCGATGTGACGTCATCGTTACTCACAAAACACACGTTACCAAATGGAGCTCCGCAGATTGGTAGAATGCGACTTTTTAGTTTGAAAAAAACATCTACTGTTGCAATCGACAAGTTGCATACATCTCGGGCTGCGAGTCAAAGACGCCAGGACACATACGAACACCTATGAATTGTCATTCCTATACTGGCTCGTCAATCGACGCATCCAAATATCTATACGTTTCGAAGGTTCTGTCGCTGGGTAGATGTGCGCGGTCTTCATATGCAATACGAAAGTTTGATTTATAGCTGTGCGGCAGACAAGGCGAGTTTAGATGTGAGACCCCGACTATCAGTTTTATATGTCGCTTGCGACTGGTATATCCACTAATCATTAAAGGCATGATTATATAGAAAAAGATTATTATTAATGTCGTTTCGACTATTACTGAATTATTCCGCGAACATAAAAACTGATAAAATAACAAAGTAGGAGGTCCGCGTAGGATTCGAACCCACGCCGTACAGCTGACTAGTCTAATACTTAGTCCAAATCAATATATTTATATTATATTATAATAAAGTAATAATACGATGATATTAAATTGAATATAAAATGCAGTAGACAGATTTGCGGTTTATTTTTAGTGCTTGTGGTTTCGGTTTTGATTAAATTATGAATTATTTCTTACGTTATCAAAATTAGGTATTTAGATTAGTAGGTAACTCGATAGCTAGTATACCGACTGACAAACTACATATATAGTAAAATTAATTATATATATAATCAAATGGCGATAGTAAAATAAATGTTTAAGAAATAGTTAAAAAACAAAATCACAGAATATAGTCTCATATAACAAGCCATATTGCGACCGGCAATGCATCAATTTACACCTCGCACAGCCTCGGGCTTGGCCTGCTATATAGCAGTGGCTAAGGGTCTATAGGATGTTAATATTCGACATAAATAGTGCACACTAAACTCTGTCAGTCACACTTATTTCTTTTCATTGAACTAATAATAAAATTTACAGATGGTGGTGGTTAGTTTTTAAAATTCAATCAAACCCAGCCTAAGGAACTATAATAGTTTAGGTTTACTATGAGCGATCCGCCAAAATACTGCACACTTTTTCAGTCATCCTTATTCGATTTCGTTGAATTAAGAATACATATCACAGATAGATGGAGTCGGTTAAGTTTTTAAAATTAATTAACACCGGCTTACCAAACCATAATCGATTAAAAAATATTCTATTATCTATAAAATTTCTAATATTATTTATGGTTCAATGGCATAATTTTAGTTTTTTTTTTTACAGATAATTGAATATTTATTGACTACTAGCTGAAGTACCCGGCTTCGCACAGGATCGCTTCGTGGTTATATTTATCTTAGATATTTAAAAAATAATAAGAGCTAATTATTTTTTTAATATTAAAATATCTGTGTAATACAATATGGCAATATGAAAATAATTCTAATAGGAGGAAAGGTCAAACAAAAGAACACTAAATTAAAATCGAATCCAAAATATGAAAACGTTATTAATGTTATTAATATGTAGTAAAAAAAAATCAAAATTGGATGGAACAAACAAACAACAAACTTTGTATTTTATATAATACTAATTTAGAAACCTTCGCAGGTGTGCGCACAACAACTGACAAAAGTTTCATCGCAATCGGATGAATGGTATAGGAACGCATACTAATAGAAGAAGATGATTTCCTAATTCAGAAATCTTCGTGGGCACCACGCGCACGACAACTCACCAAAGTTTCATCGCAATCGGATGAATGGTATAGGAACCATACAAATAAAAGAAGATATAATGAAGAAGAAAAGACGGTTTTTTCTAATTTAGAAACCTTTGCGGGTGTGCACACAATAAATGACGAAAGTTTCATCGCAATCGGATGAATGGTATAGGGACGCATACGGGACAGACAGACAGACAGACATTCATTTTTATATATAAGATATAGCCTATACTCTTCGCGCAAGTGCAAGCTATAAGTTGACAAAGTTTTATCGCAATCTGATGAACGGTATGGCAGTGCATAAAATACGAACAAACAAACAAATATTGATTTTTATATATTAGATAAAAATAACTGTGTTCGATTTTTGGTAATATGGCCTATCTAGCTCAAACAGTCGAAATATTTTTCTACGAGCGGACCGATAATTTTAGGGATTTCATAAGCCGGAACGGAAGGTATTAGATTATCCAAGTACTATGTCTTAGATAAGGCAGGGTTTAATAAAAATTTAAAAACTAACAAACACTGCCTACAGCCCTACACACTGTAGTCTTAATTCAATGAAAACAAATACGTTTAACTGACAAAGTTTAGTGTGCATTATTTATGTCGGATCTCAACAGCATACCTCCACTCTTCGCCACTGGTATATTATACTAGACATTATATTAAACCAACGATTTTTTTTAATCAAATGTAGTTGAAGGAAGTCACCCACGTGATATCCGGACAGTTAAAAATATCGATTAAATAAGATGCCAATAAAAAAAATATTTTATAGGCCAGTGTAACGAACCCAACTCGAGCAAAACTCTTCTGATCTCGTCTCATCGAGTGCCAAGTCGGTCTTCCACGGCGCCGATGGAAATATATTCAGTCTATTATATTGATTTCGGAAGCAACAAACTTCTTCTAAACGATGTTATTTTGATATAATTTAAACGAGACCATTTGAATAATTTAAATGAATAAAAATGTGGTTTTATAACTTATAAATAACATAACTAATACAAATGAAAAAACATGTCAAGTTGTTTTAGACAAGTTATAAAACTAGTTATTTGTATTGATAATAGTTTAATATTATATCAAATGACTTCCTTGAACATATTACATTTTCTCCTCGACCATGTCCGATCCTAATAAGATCATAATATGATGTAGTAGTCATAACTCACATAATTAAATAATCGAGTTTTGAGATAATCGCAAAAAACCACCAGAGCACTGTTTTTTTTTTGTAATTAGAAGGAAAGTACTGAGCTCCCTTGATTATTAATGAGTGAGTGAGACGATTTACATTTTTTAAACATATGTAATACTCCCAAGGTTGCAGACACAGCACACTATGAGAAATAGAGCTCCCCGATTGGTTAGAAAGGTCTTGTTGACAGAGCTCACATTATTCATTGAAAAATGTGAGTTATGACACGAACAGTCAACTTTATCAACGATTTTCATATGGTTTAAAGTTTAAAGTGACTTTTGATATTAGACTATTTTTCGGTAAGTATATAGATTAATGTCTTTAGAATCACACGCTATAGGCCGACGCTTAAGCAGCGCGGCCATCGTAGGTGTTTCATTTTAGGGCACTTTAATTAAACGAATATTTATAGGCTCAAGGTGCCGTGGAATGAAAAAGTTTGAAAACTACCCACTGTTCCAGATTCCTGATTTAATATCTTGATGTATGCAAATTCGAGACATTTATTATATATAAAAAAGTAAATTACCATGTTTCTTGTAGGCAGACTAGATCTCACGAAATTCAGGTTAGTGGCGGAGCACACTGCAAGCGACCGGGCGCATCGCATGGGCACTCGCAGTGAGCTTTGGCCCGCATTTTAACAGATTTTTACGAGGAATGATAGTTAGCCACACACGTTATCCGTTGTTCTCTAGCAATAAATCAAAATTACATTAAAAACAACATGCATTTTCGATAGTCGCGGGTTCAAACGTGACCCATGGCTTCAGAGGCGGCCGATTTACTAACTAAGCCTACCTAAAACTATCTTAATCTATTTTCCAATTGATTATAAAAACGGATTTTAATGTTATTTTAATTCATTTCTTTTGGAAGAGCTTTCATAAGCAATTTAAAATAATGAAGATACAAAAGGAAGACTATTAAAGTTATAGACGCGCAGTGGTTCTTGCGCCTTGAATTGCAGAAAGTCCACTTCAGAAGTCATAGATCGTGTACTTGAATTTCTGGCTAATTCACATACATATTTTTCCAAAGAATAGACCAGGGAACTCAGAAATAATGGGAATTGAAAAAGGCGATAGCAGGTAACCGACTCGAGTAAGGAAGAATCCGAGTTAAACTTACACACGTATCAAGAATACGTTTTACGTCGAATACCGAAAACTGCTCTCGGTTTATGCATTTACGCTCATTTAATGTTGGTGTATTACACACACTATTGCACGTGCATAATGCGTGCTTCATTTTCGTAAGACACTCACACATTCAAAACCCTGCATCAATATGCCGCGTATTGAATATAGCCTATCGGTATTCTATTTATTATCTGTTCTGTGGAATAGACCCAATAAGTTCAACGAATACCTATAATATATTGAAAAAAAGTCATCGGTACGCGGCCATAATCGACACCGTATTAAAGAACCAATAATGATGATAATGATAAAATTAGTAAATAAAAATTTCTTTACAAAATATACTGAGGCACTAATAGGTAGTTGAAATTTAATAATTTAATTAATTATGAAATGATTGATTTGAATTTCGAAGGCTGAGTTTTCGGGATTTTCGGCAACCGCACTTTGTCGTCCGAGATAATGGTCAGCCAATGTCAGTAAATGAAATTTATTTACTTACACATTTATGAATATATCCATTAATCAGTCATATAATAATATACATAATCGGAAATGCATTTCCTCACAATCGGCTTATGACACAAAGATAATGAACTAGTGTAATAATAATGTAACTATATATTATTTTAATCATGTGTCAGTGATTTTAACCTCTAACAATAACTGTATTAACGCCCAGAGTAAGGTAAGAGTTTCGATTATAGTAACAGCAAACTCAAAGATTATTAAGTATATTAATATGTTCGGATATCCCGAAGTTGTTTAATGACTAAAAAAACATTGGAAAACTATAAGATAAACGAATCTCATTGGAAGGTTAACTCATTTAGTGCTGACACCGCGACTGGCCATTACATATAATTTACATGATATTTAAATGTGGTAATTAAATATTAATTAACAGGTCAGCAGTGATTGTGTTTTAATAGGCCAGTAAAGGAAGAACTTTGGTCCAATAAACAAAGCAAAACACCGAAATTTGGCACACTTGTAGATAATTAATGATATGGTATTATAATACGGTGTTGGAGAGTGTGCACAGTGGGCGGGTTGAACAAAAACGTACTCAAACTTCCCGATTTTGGTTAACATTAAATATGTTTTTGGTCTAGCTTTAGAAAACTTTTAGTTGCGTTTTTTCATAATATAAGATAATAATAAATTATGAATTCTATACATTGAAATGTTTTGAATTTAAATGCAGATTAATTATTTATTGCGTTTTCTGTGAAAATATATCGACCCTGTATCGCCTTGAAATTTGTATCATCACTCCTTCGTGGCTAATCGATACTAATAATAAAATTGGACTGTATGTAATATGTATGTCTGCCGTTTATTCAGTTCAAACTCAAAAACAATTAAGACCAATATTGGTGAAAATTACACGGCATAATATAGCTTTATGTTGCTGGTACACACTCGAGTGTCAATATCTCAAAAATATGACGTGAATAATTGTCGGATTGAGAAGCGCATGCCTATAAATCTAAACAACAATTAATATATTTCTTCATTGTGTATAACTATAAATATATATCAGTGGCGTGCGGTGAATTTTGTTTGTAGCGATGCTATTTAAAAATATATACCCAACATCTATCTATTCAGTTTTTTAATAAATTTTATTTTTACGGTTGAGTGACGATATAGTAATACTATGGGATTGTAGAAGTTTTATACAACCCTACAACTGACATGTTATTGTCTATGTTCATTTATAGGGCATATACAATAACGCAACGGAAATGACACAGTTGTCATAGAGCGCTCCCAAAAGGTAGTCGACACGAGCTGCTCGTCCGTTCCCTTTTAATATGTAAATTCAAAAGTATTATTTTAAACCTTCACACTCAAAACTTAGTTGTGATCCATACTAAATACAAAACAATAATATAATCTCCCACATGTGTTTCAGTAAAAATGTGCCCCGAACCATATCACATTCCACACACCACACTAAACGCAATTGTCTGAACGAGATATAATATCGGGGGTAAGATACCAACATCGCAATCCACCCCCGATAGAATCTTTAGAAGTATAATTAAGTAAAATAATATACTACACAATTGCAAAATATATACCTAGTACCTACTCTCGACTATTTTTGAGGATGCTCCGCATTCATAGCATATATGGACCGTCCGCCACTGTATTCCAGCTATTCTTTTCGTCGATTTTCACACGTATGTAATTGTGGGTAGGAAATCCAATCCCGAGCCAAAATTCTGATCCCGGGATTTCGGGACTGGTCCCGGGATTGGTATTTTTTCCAATGCTAATATAAAATTTTTATATTTACAAATAACATCGACAAAATCGGTCAAAAATAAATCTAGTATAATTTATACTATTTATGACATTTATTGTTAATATTGTATACGTTAAATCTTGGAAATACATAAGTTTAATGGAGTAAATAATATTGTAATATAAATAATAATGTGAATTTAATATAAGATTGCTGTTTCTGATAGTAAAGACTTAATGAATGGGTTAGCGAGATTTAAAAGAGTAAAGCAAATCATGGTGTACTTATGGCCTTTCCGCTTCATAAATCTATGTGAAAAAATAAAATGAATCGGCAACTTACACATGGGTATAAATCAAACTTCATTCAAACTCAGTTTATTTCTAATGTAGTTATTATGTAGTTTTTCTGTTATATTTTCGTTTTCGTTTTATTTTCCATAAAAATTGATAAAAAAAATCAATCCCGAAAGTTTCGGGATTATATTTATCAGTCCCGGGATTCATAGGTATCGAAAATAGCTCGGGATCCCGGGATTGGAATCCCTAGTTGTGGGTAATCGCTAATGTTAACTAAGTAAAAACTGCATAGTGCCAAATAACCATGACCCGTGAAGAAGTCACGGGTACAATTTAATATATTATTATCAACAATAATAGCAACGTGCACTTAACAATAATGAAAATAATAGGTACCACAAAGTGCAGTGTGTTAGAACACTTAAAACAATAAAAAATCGCAAATGATGATAGACAGATGAAAAAAATAAAACAATGCACATTAATAATAGACACATAATGACTCGGCCGAGGCAGATTATTACACAAAAAAGAGCATTTTCCATTGTTGCTACGAGTGTTTGACAGGAGGAAACCGAAACTAGATTCAACAGTTAGTTAAATTTATGAGTTCCGTCGAATCGTTTTGTCTAGAATGGATTTAATCTTATCCGTGGATCGCTTCGCTTTATAATTTTATATTCATTGTGATTCTGTTGGACGTAAAAAAATGCGGAAGGCCGTTTTAAAAAATACAGTCGACTGTCGATTCACCTGTGTCGTTGGCGGATTTACCGTGATGAAAAATATCATCGTTGTCGCACTTTACAATTAAATAATACTTTTTACGCATTTGAATTAAAACTACTATTATGTAAGGATGAATTATTTAAGTACGTTTAAATTTATAAGTTCAGATATTGTTTGATGCAGACCGGATAACCTGGAGAGACTAGTAGTTTTGGGTGGCCTCCAGGAAAGGCCTAGCAGAAGAAGAGCGTCAGCACGCTGGAGCGACCAAAGTGAAGGAACTGACTAGGGTCAGCCTTCACTCTGCCCTGAGAGAAGCAAAGGATCGAGAGGGGTGGAAAGTCTTGGTCTTGGTGGCATGGGCCAGGCTAGGATCTTTGACGGGCCCCCCTACCTATCACTAAGGATAAAGGCAATGTGACGCTCTACAGTAGCGTTTTCCAAATGGTGTACGCGGTAAAATTAATGTGTATATTTAGTGTTTTATTGTATATTTTAATACACCCATTTGAATTATGGAGATGAGTATTGATACACAATTAAAAATTGTATCGTACAACCACATAACTTTGAATAATAATATCTCTGATGGAAAATAGCTCCGCAGGCGATTTTTTTTTTGCTATTCAAGCAAATTTTTGATGTGTGTTTATCTCATTTTTCTGGTCGTCTCGCCTCGCCGGGCCCCTACTGAGCCCGGGCCCCCAGGCTAGAGCCCTGTCAGCCCCCCCCCCCCCCTTGTGGGGGCCATGCTTGGTGGTCATGATTATCAACCATGTGGGAACGACCAAGAAGTTTTAAAAGGGGAGATTGTGTACACTATACTATTTTATATTATTGCTTTATAAATGTTTTATAATGCGTTGCGTACATTATCTTTGTTTTCAATTTAAAAAATTGTCTACATGTGATATTTTAAACTAATAATAATTTTGAATGCACACTACATGTTAAATTGAAGGAGCTGTAGAGCGGTCCAGTATTATTATGATATTTTTGAGGATGACTGATTTACCAAAGACCCTATTGAAACTCGTTACGTACTTATATGTAACGTCCAATACATGCAGTGAATTTTAATAATAATATATCATCATCAACACCCACTATCCCGCCGTGGGCCCCAGGTTCGAATCCTGGGTCTGTCAAGTACACACATTGTTTTTCAATTAGTGTGTGAGTCAGGATATGGACCTAATAGGTTGAGCAAGTGGCTGACATCCATTTCTCGTAAAGAACAAAATCTGTCAATACAAACCTCTACTCTGTAGAGGCCCATATGATCATATTAGGATCAGACATGGTTTTCATTATAATAATTTGAGTAGTTTTAAATTTTGCCAATGGAGTTTTGGAATAACCGAGAAATCGATTATCCGGGGAATAGATTTCTAACTATTGACTAGGTATTACGTATAAAAGAAATTGGTTACATGATAAATACCTAACCAAATCATATTTGTGGGCATCTTTTCTTAAGAGGGTAGAGACGATTGTTAGCCACTCCCCAATGGTATGAAGAGAGATCATTACTAAGATGGATCATTAGATTCAAATGGACAATATAATCATTTTTTGCAATTCAACAGGCGGGATTCAAACACGAAACTTACTGATTACCGGCGTAAAATAACCTAACCTCTGCCCCACTGTGGGCGACACATGTAGGTATGACCAACGCTAAACTTACATAAATACAAGTGACCATCAATCAGTAGACAGTAATGAAATTACCGCAATGACAAATAGTGAGAAGAGAAAGCTTTCCCTATAGCCAATAAGGTTATTTTCATTGTATTAACTTAGTTAGACACATTCCGGATATGAAGTTGCAAATTCTAAATAAAACATAATATTAATAATTACAAGATAAAAAGATCTTTTTATAGAAGTACAACGTTATTTTCTGTTGAATCATATAAACTTGACTTGACTAGCTTAAACGATCAAAAAAAATGTACTTGATAGAAATAATACTGAAATATCATTTTGACATGTCATATTGATTTCCATAGTAACGCACGTATATATTAATAATTTAGTTGCTAGGACCCCAGACCCCTAGCAACCAATAATGGTGTCGAAATAACTTTTCATACAAAACAGAATTAACTGAAAACGAATTCAATTCTACTTAAAGATGGCTAAAAGTATTTAAAAAAAAAATGCATTGGCACCGTGTTCTGGTATATTCTGAAAGTTTCAAATGTCTAGCTAGTCGGGAAGTTAGTTAAAAATCGATTGCAAGATTTGTACCGGACAAACAACCACCGGACAAATAAGAATACGAGCTAAGAAAAACGTTGTAAAAATCATTAAAATGAAGAAAAAAAAACAAATCTGCTGACAGTAGGATTGGAAGACAAATATGGTTGCATTATTATGACCGTACGAGAAATGAGAAGATATGTACCTACTCAAAAAACCCAATTATACATATATGTGTCGCTACATTTCAAAATCAGCCATTTCCATAATAGATGAATAGGATAAAAACAGCTTTTTGTTTTCTCAAATACACAGTCACAAGGGTGAAAGTTTATATTATTATTTCGAGTATAGAATATTTAAAATTAATAAATTCCACATTTTGATAATGCAGAAATGTTAAAAAGCAGTATAGTGAAATAAAATAAAAGTTTTTAAAATAATAAGTAAAAGATAATTAGGTATGCATGCATAAGGTTGTAATACCAGTGTATGATAATTATATTTTGTAATTCAATATTCCATTGCGACTTAATGTAATATGCCAATCTTCTTCTTTTGCTCTAGCCATTTTACCACGACAAATTTTCTTCAAGGCGAAGCTTTTAGAATAAAGCATGTAACAGGAAGTATAAAACTGTGTCACTTAATTCAATTCCGGTGTCACACATAAACTTAAACACGACACAACGAAAAGCTTTAACAAAACGTATTGCCGATAGAAGCAGTTTGTTTCTTTCGGTATATCCAATCATGATCAAAACATAAAAAGAACTTGGCAAAAACTTAACAAAGTAATCAATCACTAATTAAACATAGAAAACCTTTGAAGTAAGTAATTACTTATGTACTTAATATAAGTCAAGGTATTCGCAGACCATAACTATTGTAATGGCCAGTCATAAAGTTAAGTGTGTAGCATGTAGGCATCGGTGTATTGACAACAAGAAGGTGGACGACAGCTGACATAAAGGTAAAATAACTTCGCCCACCGAAACTGAAGTTATTTCAACTCACTTTATGAAGATTGCATTGCAATGCCTACATAATAATATTATGATTTAAATATTTTAAATCATACAGAATAGGAAAATATAAATTATTATCAATGTTTACAATGTTTAATTGATCTCGATATGTGGTAATATAAATTATTATTTATCAAATGGTTATGTAAATTATGGTGATTAATTATTATACATACTTTAACGAAACTAATATAACTACCACAGAACAGATAATAAATAGAATACCGATAGGCTATATTCAATACGCCGCATGTTGAAGCAGGCTTTTGAACGTGTGAGTGTCCTACGAAAATGAAGCACGCATTATGCACGTGCAATAGTGTGTGTAATATACCAACATTAAATGAGCGTAAATGCATAAACAGAGAGCAGTTTTCAGTATTCGACGTAAAACGTATTCTTGACACGTGTGTAAGTTTAACACGGATTCTTCCTTACTCGAGTCGGTTGCCTGCTATCACCTTACCCGTTATGTATTTCAGTTCCCATTATTTTCATTGAGTTCCCTGATAACTACTGTATAGCGGTGGCGAAGGGTGGAGGTAGGCTGCTAAGATCCGCCATAAATAGTACACACTTAACTTTGTCAGCCATACGCATTTGTTTTCATTGAAATAAAACTACACTTGACAGATACAGTTGATTAGTTTTTAAAATTCAATTAAACACTGAGAAAACCAAGCCATTAGGTATAGATAATAGTCAAATAATCTTCGTCTATCTATAAAATATCTAAAATTATGCAATTAAATCATACACAACTTTCAATATTTTATAGATAGAATAATATTTTTTATCTATTATAGTTCGGTTTAGGAAGTGCTTAAAAAATAACCAACAATATGACGTGTAATAGCATGTATTCTTAATCAAACGAAAACAAATAAGATGAATGAAAAAGTGTGCACAATTTTGTTGTATCGCCCAAAATATACCAAAACTATGATGGTTTTGTTTGGCAGGGTTTAATTTATTTTTAAAAACTAACCAACACCATCTGTAAATTGTAGACTTATTTCAATGAAAACAAATACGTATGACTGACAACGTTTATTGTGGACTATTATTTATGTCGGAACATAATAGCCTACCTCCACCCTTCGCCACTGTTGTATAGTCTTCCTAGCTTATATATTAGTAACATATTGTAATAATTTACACAGAATTGAAGTGACCGTTTGTCCGTAATTGCAGCAGATTTGTGATTTGATTAGGGTTTCGATTATGTCCATGATACCTACATAAGGACAAAATATAGTTTTCTTTTTAATTTTCGATCTTCTGTCTAAAACTTTTTGATATAACAGAAAGGAAAGTTTCTAGAAAACATTATTGATACCAGTTCAGTATTATATTAACGTTGTTGATTTTTTTTAAATAAGGAATTATTACAACCAACAATAATAATTATAGTATAATAATGTACATACTATTATTATTCTCGTAGATATATATATATTATGTAATCATTCTAGATCAATAAAAAGGGATCCATGTTAGTTTTAAATTTTAAAACAAACCTTTGCGTAAGTATATATTATAAAGATGCTTCCATTATTTCGAGCTTATTTAGAATTAGATAAAACTTTCTCTTGATCCATACCTGAAAATAAAGAGAAAAAAATATTAGCATGGTTATATTATATTTTTAATAGTAATAGATAGTATGTATAATTGAAATGTATATGAGACTTTGAAGTATTTCGATTTTTATCAGAGTTTTACTATTTCCATAATAACTTTTCATATTTATATAATTATAGCTTGACGTCCCCATATTACATTATTCCGAAATATGTACTGATAATGATGTGATAGATTCCCCATAGTAACCTTCACTCACTTAAAAAAACATGCATGCCAACGATCTACATTTTGAGATAATTAACTTCAAACATAAAAAAGAAAGTTTACATTAATAATAATTGCGTGTTGTATTGAGACGGTAGATTATTATATGACACGTTGGCGATGTCTGCATATTATGCAATGTTATTAAGGCGATACTTCAGTGAAATGGAAAATAATTTTCAACTATAGGCGCGACGAAATTTTGAACTCGCTGGCAGTCTGAGAGCGAACGTCGAGGTGTGAATACGTCAATTTGTTTCGTGATGGCGACGGGGGTATTAATTCTTAAATCGTGTAAAGATGACTAAAAACGTTACCCATTTACTTTAAAAAGAAAACATGTCAATGAATATATTATTATTGTTACTAATGGAACACTAAACAGAACATTAAATGGACGCATGTTGGATTTATATGAAATTATATTTCGTTCGGCATGCGTCATTTACACCCGCGACCCGCAATCCGCGCATCGCCTAGCCACGATCTTTTTAGACTATGCCTCAACTGAGGTATAGCCTTAATACAGTCACTGCTGACCAGTTAATTACCACAACTCGGTCAGTGCTCAAGACAATAACAATAAACATGATAATTAAATGTGGTAATTAACTGGTCAGCAGTGAATATATCCTATCTATGTATCTAATGGCCACACGCTAGGCGTGTTTTGAGCACTGACTGTGTTAACTGATAAATTCTGAATATAATAAAAACGACACAGCCTATAATGTATATTAAATCGATACTGATGCAATGAGAAAAGAAAAATGTATAATACTGTACATTCCTACACAATTTGAAAACACCCCAGATACCTATATACATACTAGAAAAAATCTTTTTTGTTTAAAAAATACGACGCCCAACGGGACTTAAACCTGTAATCACTGGATTCGCGCGAATCTTGTGTTTTAAATCAAGGTATCAATTAAGTGCCTTAATTACTAACCGACGCCCGGATCACTCCAAATTGTAATTATAACGTATTTGAACTTGCTAATAATTTAAAAAAAAATTCTATTATTCAACGAATAGATTTGAAAATTGAACATAAATACTTTGAAAACACCTCAGATATATCATTCTTTAAATAAAAAATGAATCATTTATTATTGTGTTTTACGTTTAGAGTAAATATTTTAATTATTATTCAACTTACTCTGTGGTTACTATAATCATATCTGTTGATTCTATGAGCAAAGGTTACTCAATGTCAGTTACAAATATTTACATTTTATGACATTTTGGTATCGTGATATTTTCTCCCGAACATTAACGAAATTGTGTTGTGGGATTTAATGATAGCTTTAATTAAAATATTTTTTTGTGTGCAGACCTCTGAATCCAATAAAAATTAATAAAAAAATGAAAAAAATACGTAGGTAGGTATAAAATGCATCAAAGTAATTAGGTGTGTGATTAACGTATATTTTTTACCAAGTTATTTCGAATAGAATTCATAGACAATATTCAATTAACGCTTAATTAACGCTTCATTTTCGCGCATCCTCCACTACTAGCGCAATTTTGAGAACGTTTTAATGGCCATTTTTATTGCTGCTTGTTCACACATGGCCTTAATTTATTTAATGGAAACCGGCAAACAACACAAGGAATAGCTATAAAAAAAGAAAAAAATAATTATGAACACACAAGGCAATGAAAGATGCGGCATTAATTCCAACTAGAGACATTGTATTTTTTGTATTATATAAATGTCACAATTTTATGAGTTATGTTTATCTACATTTTTAATAACTTTGATAACAAGTATTGTAACTATGCGCCATATTATATAATATACAAACAAAAACATAAAATAAATTTTATTTTTCTTTAAATTTCGATGTGAATTAAAAATCCAATTAATAGATTTAAAACATAATAGTGTGTAGGCCAAAGTATGTGGATAGATTTTCACCATAGGGCATCATTATAAAAGGGGAAATGGAGTAAGTATATTCTACCATCACCACGAGAGGTGCCCTTGGTTTGTAGAGTCTTCTTTGACGAGGAATGAGCTTAACTTAATACTGAGGCTAAGAACAGGGCACACAATGGGTAAAAGATTTGACGTCCTCATGGGAAGAAGCGAATCGCAACTCTGCGATGAATGTCATGTTTTAGAGGACATTGTATATATAGCACTACAATGCCCTAAATATGAACTTCACAGAGTACAGCTGCGAATTGCGGATATCTATGAGAATGTCGACGAATTGAAGGGTGTCCTGGCGGTGGGTAAGACGGAAGAGCTAGGCAAAATTATCAAGTTATTTAACAGAATAGGAGTGAGGACCTGATCGACGGATCCCCTTCTAGAAGAGAAGAGGCGATATGACAGCGAGTCGCAGTCAAAGCCTAGGTAAAATCACAAAAAAAACATTGTGTAGTTTTCTCTAGTTTTTTCTAGTCCAATTTTTTTGTACCTAATGGCTAATAACTAATAAACGCAGGACTGCTCCAATGGTGGTGGCCATCTGGTAACAACCCAAAAATGCCGTCCCCTAAATATATATTTTTTAATGGGAATGTAATAGAAATAAAAAGATTTTAATCATTATCAAAATATCTTTTTTTTGCCGACCTCTGCGCATCGCAACACCCCCACCCCCGATTAGAGTGTCCCTAAATACACGTACAGTAGAACCTCGAATATCTGTGCCAATCTAATATATCTGGGTAATCGAAAAACAATAAAAAATTCTTTTGGTTTTGATAACATTCATTTCTGGGGCAAATACGAAGCTGGTGATCACAATCGTGGTCCCGATAATCGAGGTTCCAATGTATAACACAATTACAATATCCAAGGCGACCACATGCACCAACTGAGAACGGGTATAAATAAAAACACATATTTCTTGAAATGTATTTCATGGACCATGAATGATGAATTAATTGTAGTGTGAACAAAGCGTAGGTCCAAATAATTTCATTCATACAATTAAAATAATCATCAATCAATGGAATGCTGTATTACGTATAGGGCAATTTATAAAAGGTGGGCTCTATCATAATTGCATTACAATTATTTTGAAATGATAAAAGAATTTGTCAAACCACATAACTCAATTTCGGATTTTTGTAGGAAGAACCATAACCTATTCACTAGCCCTCAACCACGTGTTTTACTTTGTGGGGTGGTGTATACCAAGACATACTAATGTTATCAATGGGGAAACATTATCATTTTTTAAACGTATCAAATTGAAGAATTATGTGTTTCAACTAGTTAAATAAAATAAGTCATGCAATTAAAAATTACTGCATTTACGAAATTCGGAAATCAGTCTTACAGATTGATTGTATGTAAAATTTATTTGAATGGTAAGATTATATATTATACAGTACAGGACAGCATGCTGATTTTCAAGTAAATCTGGTGTGACATTCTTAATTTTTTATGAAAATTTTGCTGTAATTAAATTTGATGCAAGCTCGATGTTTACTCAAAAATTCTAGATCTGACAAGAAAAACGCAGTCAGATTTATATTATACAGTACATGACAGCATGCTGATTTTCAAGTAAATCTGTTGTGACATTCTTAATTTTTTATTAAAATTTTGCTGTAATTAAATTTGATGCAAGCTCGATGTTTACTCAAAAATGCTAGATCTGACAAGAAAAACGCAGTCAGATTTATATTATACAGTACAGGACAGCATGCTGATTTTCAAGTAAATCTGTTGTGACATTCTTAATTTTTTATTAAAATTTTGCTGTAATTAAATTTGATGCAAGCTCGATGTTTACTCAAAAATGCTAGATCTGACAAGAAAAACGCAGTCAGACTTATATTATACAGTACAGGACAGCATGCTGATTTTCAAGTAAATCTGATGTGACATTCTTAATTTTTTATGAAAATTTTGCTATAATTAAATTTGATGCAAGCTCGATGTTTACTCAAAAATGATAGATCTGACAAGAAAAACGCAGTCAGACACGCTGCCTCGTCCAATGAGGACCCTGAGATTACACACTGTAGTAATAACATACAAATTTAGTATAATGCATTAAAAAATATTGTTACCTCAATGCTACAACTAGATAACTCTGATTAGGTAATTGTTGGAAAAATTAAATTTAAACTTTACTTGATTAAGGCTATACTTCAGTTAAGGCATGGTCTAAAAAGATCGTGACTAGGCGATGCGCGTATTTTGCAAATGACGCGTGCCGAACGCAATATAATTTGTCATAAAAATCCAACATGCGTCCATTTAATGTTATGTTTATTATTATATTACTAATAATAATAGTATATTCATAGCAATGTTTTCTTTTTTAAGTACATAGTAAAGTCTTTTAGTCATCTTTACAAGATTTAAGAATATTTTCATCCGACGCCATGACAAAACAAATCGACGTGCAGACACCTCGACTGTCGGTCTCCGATTGGCGACTAGTGAGAAATTTCATCGCACCTACTGTTGAAAATTATTTGGCGTTTCACTGAAGTCCGCTCTTAACCATGGCCCCCACATCCTGAAGCGGGCCCTCAGGCTAGGATCTTTGACGGGCCCCCTACCTATCGCTAAAGATAAAGGCAGTGTGATGCTCTACAGTAGCATTTTCCAAATGGTGTACGCCGTAAAATTAATGTGTATATTTAGTGTTTTTTATATATTTGAATTCATCTATTTGAATTATGAAGTTGTCGAGTACTTATCGATACACAATTAAAAATTGTATCGTACAACCACATAATTTTAAATAATAATAATATTGAAGATACATAGCACCGCAGCCGACTATTTTTTAATATTCGACAGAATTTGTGATGTGTGTTTAAATCACTTATCTGGTCGATTCGTCACGTCGGGCCCTTTCTGAGCCCGGGCCCCCAGGCTAGAGCCCTGTCAGCCCCCCCTTTGTGGGGGCCATTCTCTTAACATAAATTTAGGTTATAATTATTATAATAAAAACGGTGCATGTCTAATTGGGAATCATTAAATTATGTTTAATTATATGAAAAAATAATTTAGATAATTTATTTTATTTATCTAATGCATTTATGGTTTTAAAGTTATCTAATATTTTCAAACACAAAATGAATACAGTTCCCATTAACTTCTGACTTACCTAGATTTATCATTTTGTAGAGAAGGAAATGTAGAATCATATTCAATAGCTATCTCAAAAACAGTGAAAATCAAGTTATCTAGTTGTAGTATTGAGGTGATGAATTATAGATATCGTCCCGTGGATTTTATAATACATCATTAAATTCAAAGCAGAGAACAATCATTGCTGAGTACCCATAGACAAACAAGGTTACAGCTGATGGTTTTTTTCTGATTTCAACGCTATAGTGGCCATAAAAAAGAGAATCATTAGAATATATTTTTATACGGCCAAGGACGTAACCCAATCATGATCTATTCGTGCGCCTACCAGCTTTGTGAATGAAAAAGTTTAATGAACGAACAATTCAGACGTACAGTGGTACACCAACAAGACACAAAAAAAAACCTAATTGACATGAGTTCAAGATTAGGCATTCATTGAAAAAATATGCGTCATAATAATAATATGTTACCCTGGTTTAATTTTGTCGTCGGGCATCTATTAGTGTATTAAACCACACAATACAGAACAATTTAAAGAACACTTTTTTTTCAAGTAGTTCAACTTCTTAGCATGCTATTGGCATGGTCCTAGGACGTTTTGTGCAATTAGCAAAAAAGAGGCTCTTCATTGTCAATTTATTCTTGACATTGGGTATAATTTCTGTATAGAAACACTGTATGTATCTGTTTATTTACTTAACACGAATTATTATAATTTTATCTATTTTAGTATCAACTAGCAACAGTTCGCGACATTGTCCGTGTGAAATACGGAAATAAACAGTACACGACATGAAGAAATAGACTGATACTTTTTAATCGATGAGCCCGCGAGATCGACGATAGTTGGATTTAGGCGCGGCGCTTCTCTATCCGCACCTCACCTCACCAATCCTACTAGACTACGCGACGCGCAGGTTGTGCAAACAACGCGTGATGAACTTAAAATAATTTGTCATAAAAATTCAAAATGCGTCCATTTAATGTTATGTTTATTGTTATATTAGTAATAATATTAATATATTCATCGACATGTTTTATTTTTCGAGTAAATGCAACGTTTTTTAGTCATCTTTGCACGATTTAAGAATATATTCCTCCGACGCCATCGCAAAACGAATTGACGTGCTCACAGCTCGACTATCGCTCTCCGATTGGCAACGAGTGCGAAATTACGTCCCACCTATTGTTGAAAATTATTTGCCTTTTCACTGATGTATGCTCTTAATACACAGTTAATATCTCACCGATAGTGGTACCGGATATGACAATAAATAGTAAATAGATACCTACTGAAGATCATAGTACAAAATAATCAGATAATCGTTACGGAATAATTGATAGGAGTATATGCTTCATAACTTTGCAAAAATATTTATTTTACATAAATATTAGGTACCTGTCCATTTATTTCCCCGACCATGTCCGATCCTAATAGGATTATATAGGCCTCCACAGAGTAGAGGTTTGTACTAACAGATTTTGTTTTTACGAGAAATGGATGTCAGCCACTTGCTCAACCTATTAGGTCCATACCCTGACTCACACACAAATTGAAAAACAATATGTGTACTTGCCAGACCCAGGATTCGAAACTGGGACGACCCACGGAGTGATAGTCTAACACTTAAGCCGCGCGGCCACCGTGGATGTCAGATTATTACTACATATCGTCGGTGTTTTGTAAAAAGGGCAAATTAACCAAAATGCTACTTTACAGGAGGAGGGTTTTTAACTTTTTACATTTATTTGTTTTTTACCTGTAGATGATTATAAATATCTAACAAGTTTATAATAAAGCTTAGAAAGAATACTGTCATTATAATAGGTATTATTATATAATATTTTAAAAGGCCTAATATGTCGCATTTGCTTTTTATTTCGTAATTTTAATTAATTTAATTTTAGTCGATTATCATTTTTAAGTACTTTCCTGTGGAGATAAAAATTCGCCGTTTTTGCACAACAAAGCCAGTGGGGTACATATTGTATTTTCATTAAAATCTAGATTTCGCCAAAATGGTTGATTCGCCCTTTTTACAAAACACCGACGATATTATAAATACGATTTGATCTAATTTTATGCGAGGAAATCAGGCAGAGACGTATAAGTATAGTAAATAATGTTAAATGTAAAACATATAGGTACTCTAACATTAAACTTATCATGTTTTTATAGTCTTTGAAGATTACATTGAATAAGGAATGGAAACGTTGAATATTCCTGTACGAAGGAAACATTACAACGGTATATATACCTGCCAAGTACGCGAACAAACAAGAATTCGAAAAAAACAATCACATTACCAATTAGGAATCATTTGGTGAGGAATGATGAACGATGGCACGCGGCCCACGTGGGCAGGTGGACACCGACGTGGCTGGGTGATAACGGGTACATATACCTATCCGCACGTGGAATCAGCGGCATGAGAGCGCGACACACGTGGAATGCATAACATATTCAGCAAAACTTTTCGATACAAACGAAATATGAGAGAAAATATTCGATAAAGAAAGTAACACTAAAGTTTAAACATTACCCAGTGGTAATGTTATTCCATAAATACGGGTGCCCGACGAAATCACGAAGGCCAAAATCCCGAATGCTGAAATCCCGAATGGCCGAAATCTCGAATGGCCGCAATCCCGAAAGCCTAAATCCCGAAAGCCGAAATCCCGAAAAAGAATAAATACAAACAGTAATAATTGCGCAATCGTAACACTTATCTTGAATTGCGCAAATTTTACAAGAGACAAAAACCAATTTTTCCACAAAAATTTCGGCCTTCGGGATATCGGCCTTCTGGATTTCGGCTTTCGCGATTTAGGCTTTCGGGATTTCGGCCTTCGGTATTTCGACCCAAACCCCATAAATACGTATAAATTAATATTAGTAACTGAAAATGCGGAAAATCCATGAGGAACAATGTCAAATTGTTCCTCATGGAATACTATGTGTTTGAAGTTTAATGAAAATAATATACAGTAGGTATTCATGAAAGAATAGAAGATGGCGACATACGAGAAGGATTTTATAGTAAGTAACTTCGTCGAATGTACAGCTGTAACAAGGTCACAAGGTCGACTGACGGACCTGCACAGGGAACTCAGAAATAATGGGAACTGAAATACATAAGCGATGGTGCCCACAGAACGCGTCAGGCGCCGCACTCGCGCAAAATTTCTACAAGTGGCGCATAAATCATTGAAAATACAACGTAATCAAATACGCCAGCGCCCACTGGATATGGCGACGCATTATACGCGCGCGCCGCATGAATCATCGTTTTTTCGCGAATCACCGCTTCTCGGCGATACGAATGAAAGAAAATACAATGGAGTCCATTCATTGACCACAGCGAGCAAAAACACGCTGCGCGAGGTATTGTCGATCGACGGGCGGAAAGCAATTATTTAATTACAGAGAAGTCATTATTTTATTTTATTGCGTGTTCAGTTTATCGCTGGTTGAAGAATGTCGTCGTAAATTTTAATTACAAGCCCCGAAATAATATAATATTTTTATTGCTTTGTTATGAGAGGCGCTGTAATAATATTTATTTTGTGCTGCTTGGGCCGCTTATAACATAGGTGAAGGGTAATGCGCGGGAAGAGACGTGTGATTATGGTTATGAATAAACACTGCATTCGCCGACTTCGCGCGCCCGACGCGTCTGTGGGCACCATCGCTAACGGGTAAGGCGAAGCAGGTAACAGACTCGAGTAAGGAAGAATCCGGTTTAAACTTACACACGTGTTAAGAATACGTTTTACGTCGAATACTAAAATCTGCTCTCGGCTTATGCATTTACGCTCATTTAATGTTGGTGTATTACACACACTATTGCACGTGCATAATGCGTGCTTCATTTTCGTAGGGTACTCACACATTCAAAACCCTGCATCAAGATACGGCGTATTGAATATAGCCTATCGGTATTCTATTTATTGTCTGTTCTGTGGACCTGCAGTAAGCAGGGGGCGTGAGTTTTTTTCCACCCGGCCGGAAGTGGACGGAGAAGGGAGAACGTGGCCGAACAACCTCCCCACCGCATCCCGCGTGATGTTTACAAAATTCGTGACACTGCCGCGTTACAAAATTACTCGAGTATATTGTTTGAATGTTGATGAAACTATCATGAGATTCATAATTACTGAATTACTTTTTGGTATACGAATACTAATGTAAAGAAATAATGTAAGTACATAAATACCTATCATGAAATAAATCAGCGTATGCCAAACTGTTTTAAAATGCTAAATAACAAAACAAATTTGTTCATACAGTTTCAGTCAAAATATTTACAAAATCGTGCCAAATACACAATCATATTTTTTGCAGATTTTTCACAAACTACGGTAGTTATAATAAGTAAACGAAATTGGGTGACACGTTTACAAATGAACCAAACTTAATAATATAGCAATGCAAAGTAGCGTTTAAAAAAATTGGGGGCTGTCTAAATGTATGTGGGGAAATGCGGTCACCCCGCTGCGAAAGTAACGAGGTGCAGTAAGGTAATCAATTGGTAGTGACGGTAAAATAGTGAATGTACCTATTACCTTACCGCGCCTCGTTACTACCACAGTGTTCCGTACCCGTTGTTCATGGAGTGATTGTCATGCGAGCAGTGACATGTAATGATTATTCATGCCTTTCAGATCCAGTGATTGCAGTCATATACGATAGGATAAGTATATGATCAGAATATCTGTCCTATGCGACATTTCTTTTACCACGGGAAAAACTCGCAAGCTGCAGTTCTCAGTTCCCAATGAATATGACAAAATATTCATCAGAATCACAACCGCCTTACTACAAAATTTTTTCTAGGGTTTTTGCAAGGCGCTTTCATAGGCCCTGGCCGAATTTAAATTAGCAATTGGTAGAAGAATAGTTTTCAATAAGGCATATTTCTCAGTCGACACAATTTTCATTTGACTAGCATCAAGTAGAGTAGTTCGCGTGCCAAAGTCCTTAAGAGCGTACATAAGTGAAACGGCAAATAATTTTCAACTGTATGTGGAATGAAATTTCGGCCGCGTTGCCATTCGGAGAGCGATAGTCGACCTGTTTGCACGTCAATTTGTTTTGTGATGGCGTCGGAGGAACATATACTTAAATCGTGTTAAGATTACTAAAAACGTTCCGAATGTAAATGAAAAAGAAAACATGTCAATGAATATACTATTTTATTACGAATATAATAATAAACATAACATAAAAAGGAAGCATGACGAATTTTTATGACAAATTATATTTCGTTCGGTTCATTTGCACAATCCGCGAATCGCCTAGTCACGATCTTTTTAGACCTATACATAAGAAACCTCGATAGTAAATACGAGGTATCCATAAAGGCATATACGAAAAAAAAATGTCTTACCAATATTTTTTTTTCCAACGTCGGTACTTACTCTATTTTAAAGGTGTATAAAAATGTAAGTCATGAAATATTCGAAATAGTAATACGGTAAATTCAACTTTTTGTTACAAATTTATTACATTCGCACGGGCTGTAATATGGATCGATGCCGATAGTTTATACAAGAGGCAGAGCATGTCGCTCGTTAAAAGGACCCATTCGTCCAATTAACCAACATTTTATGGAACATCTGAGAAGGCCATTCGGTAGAGATGTGCCAGAACGTGTAATTAATGGCATCCAACAAAAATGCTAAGGCAAACGAAACGTTTCGACCTCAAAATCGAAGACCATCGACGTATCTTGCCATTAATTAGAATGCTGTAATAACAGATGATTGAAAATAATATTAAGTAGATATATCTCAGAACGGATGTTACGAAAATTTAGATTGATTTTAACTACACACAACGCCAAAAATGTAATCAAGGTAAATTAATGTATTTTAAATCAATTTGGTTGTTTAATATCCTTTAAAAATCATAAAATAATGTTCCATAAAGATACTATATTATAGTATTTGCAATCCCAGGAAGTTTTTCAACACCAGGAATTTACAATATAATATACACGCTTATTAAAATGTAGCTAGAACTCATTTTATGCCACATATTTGTCGGGTGCGGGTGCATGGAAGAGATCCATCAAGATGGACGGACGAAAATAAGAATGACACCGGTTTCACACTGACAATGAACTTGCGTGCCGCTGAATACTGGTAGGGATTGAGTCGAATTGTGGAGAAGAGTCTCAGACGACCAAATCATCTGTGTTACGATCCTCAGTCATGACGGCCTGACGAAAAAGAAGCCTATAGTATATATGAGCAGGTTCGTTTACGAGGGGGATTTTATTCTTCAGATGCAGATGCAGTAACCTTCAGTAAATCAATGAAATGTACAGATAAATTATTAGGATGATTAACAATACAGTGTTGGATTATCCTACAGCGCTCGAAATGGAAAAGTTTACGAACAGGAGCGCTCAACAATTTTCTGAAGATACTAACATAGTTATCAAATATAATGTGTATTGTATAAAAAAAAAGTGTGCAAGATTTGTTATATAGTATATCTAGCTCAGACAGTCAAATTATTTTTTCCATGAGACGGAGTGTTAACTTTACCGATTTCACGAACCGGAACGGCGCTCCGGTACATTTCAAGCCTTGATTATCCAACGAACACATGAAGTACCGCGGTGGCCGACTCGGGTTCGATTACCCGGCATGGCGAAATTAAATTGTTGTCTGTCAATCTGTGCTTCAACCCATAGCATAGTCCATACGAAGTTAGGTTACATTATTTAAGATTTGAACATTTTACCAATCCGCAAAGTGCAGTGACGAATATTAATTACTATAAGGGGTTGTCGGTCGTGTAGGACAAAATTAATAACGATGGTACAGAATTGGCTTCATGGACTACATAATGCGATTCCGAGAACTGGCTTGCACTAAATCACGGCTAAAAAATTTGACCTACCTACCATTAATACGTTAGAAAAAATTATCCGAATTCAAAATGTCGAAAGAGTCGAGTTTTCCTTTTTAGTGTTAAAAAAAAAACTGTAATTCCATGATAATTTATCTACCTGCCCGAGTTAACGTTGCCCACCTTTTGTAGCAGAGGTCACTCATGGCATATCTGTATAGTTTACTGTAGAGATCGTTACAAACGGAGAATATTAAACTTTTTTTTATCAAGAGTCTAGCTAGACAATATTTTTTTTTTGATAGAGAGAACACAAGTGAGATAAAGATCACCGATTATTCCATAGCAGCAGAACATCGCTTCGGAAACGCTGTGTGTGGATTATTAACTTAAATTTTGTATTAAAAAAATCACTATTTCTTCGCCTGGCTAGGCGAAATGACATTGACTAATTTATTATACAGCGAAGGCAATATAGAATAATGTGCAGGAGTAAATATTTAGTCTATTTGGGAAAACCAAAAATTTGGGCACTATGTACTTTCTACAAAATTACACTTTCACACCCGCTCACCTTAGCTTATAGGGAAGGTTGCATGATAACTAACACTGTTTTATTATTATTCATTATTATCCTTTATTGAGCATCTTATATAAATTCAAATTACCTCAGAGATATATAATATAACCTCTAGAAAAACTCCCAGCAGGATTACAATCCGCGACCCCTAAGATTCGTGCCCATGCGTTCTAACCAATAAGCTTTGAGTGTCCTGTCTGCTTTTTAGAATTCTCACAGAACCGATTTCAAAATTGTATTTTGCAATCGACATTTGTATTTTAAATCAACGTATTAACAATTACCTTATTTATTAGGTACTAACCGGTGTCAGGATCTCTCCAAAATTTTGTTGTAACGTGTACATACATGCACTTGTTAATAATTTAATAGAATATTTGTTTATTGAGGTTAGAGCCTGAGTTCGAATCCTTCTGCGTGTCATATATCTATATAGAGATATATCATATTACTCTGAGGTGTTGTAAACAGCGCTCGAAATGGAAAAGTTTACGAACCGGAGCACTCGAAAATTTTCTGAGGATATTAACATGGTTATCAAATTTTATGGGTATTTTATAAACATAAATATGCTAGATTTTTTGTTATACTGCATATCTAGCTCAGACGGTCAAAATATTTTAACCACGAGACGGAGCGATAACTTTACAGATTCCACGAACCGGAACGGCGCTCCGGTGCGCTCCGGTCCATTTCGAACCCTGGTTGTAAATGATGTAAGAAGATTGCCTACATTAAGGGCGGACGTGCTCAGCGTGAGACAAAATGGAGCTTTTATTCTATTTTCAAAGCATGATCCTGGACATTCCTTAAACGTTGTAGATAATCTATTTATATAATTTTGAAGCCTTATTATCCTTTATATTTATTTTAAACATTTGATGACTGCATAAAGTATTTTTATTACATAAAATAGTATTCCTTTAAACCTCTCGCTCTAATGTTTTAGAATATAGTCATATTTCAGTACATAAATGTGCAGTGGTGTTAAAATTTTTTACATTTATTAATTTTTAAGCGCATTTATAAAAACCATCAGTATAATTTATATCGACATTATTATAGTGAAATATTTACGATAAAATATTATATTGATAATCTCTGTGATCCCAAATTTGACAAGAATTGAGCATTTTATTATTCAAAAAATGGGCAAGATTAACACATTTGAAGATAATTCTAAAGATACGTATTATAAGCTATGCTAAGCTACGAATGATGATTGCTTTATAATAATTATTGACCTAAGAATAAGGTACATACGGCCATAACTGAAGTAGGGAGTAAGATCATGATAACGCGCGTGTTTGAACATGTACCGTTTAAAAAAAAAGATTTATTTTTCGGTTAGGTACATGTTACAATGGTACACATACCAATGGTTACATGGTACAATTATAATAACAGATTCACTCGAATGTAGAGATACAGCATAACTTGTCACATTTCAAAAAATGATTTTACTTATAAAACGTGTTCTTTATTTACTGTAATATTCGTGATGCTCTGCGATTTTATCTTGTGGTTTAAAAAAATGTTGGGAAGCTTCACTTTTACCATCCAAAGACGTGCTTGATAGAGGAGTGCCGTAAAAATATTGTATTACGAAAATAACAAAGCACGCCCAAGGGACTCTGCCCCAGAGCGGGCGCTTTTCGTTGTGGAGCTTACATGTTTTAATAGTATTACATTTTAACAGTCTGCGACTGCCTTTTCTTCAAAATTGATCATTACTCACTTTTAATTATCTAGTTATAGATTTTACTTATTACCTAAATACCAACACGATTGTTCACGCATATCGCGGCATAAAAATAGATTCGGAACACAGATATAAAATGGATTGTAGTTTTTTTTCTCATTTTTGCATCTGGTAACCGCATGTAAGTCAAAAATGCTAGTCAGAAAGAAATAGAAATAAAAAGAAAAACAAAAGGCTTCAAAATTATATAAATAGATTATCTACAACGTTTAAGGAATATCCAGGGTTATGCTATGAAAATACCATAAAAGCTCCATTTTGACCTACGCTGAGCATGTGGGCCGTTAATACTTATTAAAACTTTTTCCCGGAGCGGATCAGACCCTGGAGCGGAGCCGAAGCAAGTTTTCGGCCCCGGAGCGGAGCAACTCAAAAAAGGGCCGCTCCAACGCTCTGATCAAAACAGTATAAGTACGAAAGCTACATCGAATTAACATTGCCTATCAAACGAAGAGACGATTTACGTGGCTGGAACACGTATTCCGGATCCCGCCAAAGAGTGCAGCACTTCGTACCCTTGTGGCACATCCTCAAGGGTTCTGTCGCCGTGGCCGGCCCTCCCTCACCCTGCAGCGGTGCTACAAGAGCGACCTACGTGCTGCAGGTCTGACATGGTGGGAGGCGCAAAAGTTGGCGATGGACCGAAGGAAGTGGCGCCAACTTGTGCTTGCCCTATGCCCCAATGTTGGGACGTGACAGGGTGGAAGAAGAAGAAGAATCAAAATGAAAACTGGACTGCATTTCAGTGTTAACTAGGTGCCGTATTCCAGTGGGCATACAGGATGTATCTATGGTCTGATGCCGGGTCCACACTGGCAACATGTCGCGCGAACACCTCGTTAAATTTTACGATAAGTATGATAATTATCGTAAAATTTAATGAGGTTGTCACGCGACATGTTGCCAGTGTGGACCCGGCATAAGGTATACACAATAATGTAACATAGCGAATTAATGCAACCATAGCTACCTATTTAAATCACATGTTTCGATGTAATAAGTTGTCATAATATTATACTGCACAAAAAAGCGACTGGACTATAAATAATATTATATTATTATATTTTTATAACAGATAAAAAATAATAGCTTCAAAAACAAAACGGTCAGATTTCAAATCTTGGCCAAATTGAAACGATATTTACATAATGTCCAGATTTAATTTGCATAGAAAAACGACTGTTATAAATCCCACGGTTAATTCGGCAATAAAAAATTAATCGATACAACAATTAAATAAAAATCGAATTCTTACAACGCTATTTCTTGTAGTTATAATATGCCGAAGAGAACAAACTAACTAACCTATCGTAACGTGAATTTATTTATGTATGTATTACATTTCAAGATGTCAAAACTTGAGTAGCACTTTAAAAAACCAGATTAATATGTTATTATGCGTGTTCGCGTTGCAAAGTAACGTAACATATTTTTATTATTAATAACTGTAATTTGATATTAAAAAATCCTTGAATAAGAAACACGGTGGGTCTGGCTTACAGGAGATTGGAATATTCTTACATCTTTAGAAGAGAATAATATCATTATTGTTTTACAATACCTAGCTAGGAAAATGGTGAAAACATATCATATAAAGAGCAAACATATTGTCTATTCTTCCGGATGCTTCAATTGTAAAGTTTCAAATAGACTATATGACGATCGGGCACAGATATGTATGATAAGAGCGATTCAGTGTGTATGATCAAATCTATGCCATTCCGACATATTATACATACATATTGTGTGACAGCTATGACATCGTATTTACACTCTGTGACACCCTGTGACACAGGACGCCAACATAAGAAATGGGTTTTTCGGCATTTATGTGACCGATCGTCATAGAGTCTATATGAGCCATTACACGGTTAAAAAAATCGGTGTGTGTACTATATACGTGCGTTAGAAGTTATACTTCTTTGGCGTAACAAAACAAAATGTATATAATGATAAACTAGATTCGACTAGCTCCTAATTATCTTGGTAAATTACACACTCAAGAAAAAGGACCGCTTATTGGAACGCCGTTGGTTTATTTCTATACACTTTAACTTATATTACTAAATTATATAATGGTTTCTCGTTGTTTTTATTTTTAAAGTACCAACTGTCACTCTGACGTTTAATCGTTTGTTTATGTAAGGAATTGCAAATGGCCGACAATAATAAATTCGCTGCCTAGGCAACGGAACAATTCTAAACTATAATATTATACTGTATAATCGTCACGATTGCAGTATCATACTGTGGTGGAAACTCTGGAAAGGTAGTGCGTTCGGCTGATAACCGAACGATCGGTGGTTCGAATCCAATCGAGTACGTTTTGTTTCGTGTGAAAAAATAAATTATGTGTTACATGTCACACGCCAAAAATACACTCTGATCTGATTTCCCAAACGCGCCAAAAGAAGTATAACTTCAAAAACACGCGCACCGATGAAATAATGCATATATTTCCCAACCACCAGTAAAATTATATTGTTTGATTTTTTTAAAACACTATTTTTGCTTAAAAAATTTCACTGAGATAATAATAATATGATACCTTAAAAATTAATTTCGTGGAAGAAAACGTTTTTATTACCAAGCAGATATTTATTACATAATTTGAACAGTGAAATGTCCTATAAAAAAGATCTTTTATAATTCTTCAAGCCATTTAATGTATCTTACGTGTTTTATTTTTGTTTTGACCTTCTTTCGCATTTCGAAGAGGGCTACACACAATACTTGGTTGCATATTAAGCAAACGAGTTTTGCACAATGCAGAAACGTGTGACATTATTTAGTAGTTTATTGGATTTGAAGTTTCAGAAATACACATAATCATCATCGGGGGCGCGACAACCCGGTGTGGGTCCTGGCCTCCTCCAACAGCTCCCTCCACCTGTCCCTATCCAGTGTGGCCGCTTTCCAATTCGGTACCCCCAGAATGAATTTAAAAAAAATCGGTTAGGTACATGTTCAAACACGCGCGTTAACATCATTTTACTCCCTACTTCAATTATAGTTTGTCAATTTATGGCGACGGCCGTATGTTGTAGCTTAACCACTGGGGAATGCCAAAATAAATGGCGTATTTAAAAAAAACACTACCTTATCCTTAGGTCAATAATTATTATAAAGCAATCATTATTCGTAGGATGTTTATCACACTTGAATGGTCAAAGACATAGCTTATAATAAGTATCTTTAGAATTATCTTCAAATGTGTTAATCTTGCCCATTTTTTGAATAATAAAATGCCCAATTCTTGTCAAATTTGGGATCACAGAGATTATCAATATAATTTTTTATCGTAAATATTTCGCTATAATAATGTCGATATAAATTATACTGATGGTTTTATAAATGCGTTTAAAAATTAATAAATGTAAAAAATCTTAACACCACTGCACATTTATGTACTGAAATATGACTATATTCTAAAACATTAGAGCGAGAGGTTTAAAAGAATACTATTTTATGTAATAAAAATACTTTATGCAGTCATAAAATGTTTAAAATAAATATAACAGATATTAAGGCTTCAAAATTATATAAATAGATTATCTACAACCTTTAAGGTATGTCCAGGATCATGCTTTGAAAATAGAAAAAAAAGCTCCATTTTGACCCACGCTGAGCACGTCCGCCCTTAACCAATACCTATATAATCCGCCATAAATGTCTGTCCGACCCGATCTCCACGAGAGTTTAATTTATTATCATTTAGTAAGTTTCTTGCATCGCTATACAAGAGAAAAGTCGCACTTGCAAGAATTCATCACGAGTAAGTAAACTGGTCAGATAGCAGCGGTGAAGTGGTGAGGTGGGCTTCTACTTTTTATTTCCGAATTTTACGTTGACGAAATCGCTGGCCATCTAGTACACAATACATATATCGCTGTATCTGTGTTTATGGTGACTCTTGATCTGAATTGATGTATTGACTGTCTCGATTAACATGTTTATGTTGGTATATTCTATTATACCAATGACATATTCAATACAGTCTAGGAACACAAGTACACAGATGTAAGGCACTTGGTTTCTCACGCTGTTTTTTCAATCATGTCTTGTCTGTTTGAAATATTGTAATAAAAAATGCGACATTGTGAACAACTAAAACTAGTGACGCTAACTCGGCCCATTCATGAAAACATCGCTGTGAGACAACTGGACGCAGTGGCGTGCCGTTTCACTCAAAATGGGAAAGCTTCATCTAATGCAGTGGTCGGGGTACAGTGCTAAATTATTGACCTCACTAAATCCAAAAATAGAATAAATTATTAATAGTATTTATTAACCATTTCTTTTATTCAACGAATAATTCAGAGGATTTGTGAATGTAACATTCTATATATCGAATATACGACATAACTTAAAACACATAAAAAAATCACATTTGAAAAAAATACGACGCCCGACGGCTTTTAAAAGTTTTATTTATTCTTGACCTAGAGAGATACCTATTTTTCATTTTAAGATACAATTAGCTGGAGATATAAATCTGTCTTCTTTGTTCTACTATATAAAGTAAAGTCAGAACATGTCTTTCTAGAATCTACATTCTTCGCTTCTAATCCAACTAAGTATACAACTGAAAGTCAGTAATACCTACGATCTACGCAGTGATTCGTAGTTAAGTCTTCGCGAATATACATCAGGAAGTTTTTTAGATTCTTGTCTGTTTATCCACACTTTTGTGGAACCCAGCGGCAACAAATTATACAAATAGCAGATATACTGGATTATTTGTTAGGTTAGGTCAGGGGTCGGCAGTTTGTCAAGTGAGAAGAGCCAAATTGTCAAGGAAACAGGATAACAAAGGTACCAGAGAGCCGCATATATGTAATATACCTACATATGTATATGGATTTTTAGGGGGGAAGAGTTCAAGATTTTTTATAAAAAAAATGATTAGAACGGCGTCCATGCATCGCTTTTTTTACTATATCTGGCAAATAGCTACTTATGTTTAATTGAATAGAATATGATTGTAAATTTTTATCCGTTCTTCTGCTTCTAAGTTTATTTTTTTATTTGGTGCATAGATGACAATGATTGTTCGCATATATACTCGTATGTAGAGCCAAAGATTGTGAGAATACCAAAAGCTAGCTTTTTTAACGTGTCATATGTTTCAGGCAAACTATTTCACATTGTATCAAATATTATTGTTTCAATTTTAGGCCGTTGTTTTATAGCTGTCCACTTGGGCTGAGAAATCAAATTGGATTTCTCTCTTTCGAGTTCTTCCAAGCGGCTGATCAGATCTGTGAATTTGTTGCTCCACAGTTTCTTGCTTTTTAAATCTATTAACTGCATCTGGAGTGAACAAGAATATGTGTAGAGTAAAGAGTGGTAGAGAGCATGCCGTACGAGTTTAAGTTTGTTTGGCGGCTCTATCTCATGAAAGTTATAAGGCTGCTTGAGATGAGGTGAAATTGGAGCTTATGTCTGAAGAGCCACAAACGTATATGCAAAAACCCGCTTATGCCTACCCCTGGGTTAGGTTATCATTCTTTAATTATTTATGAATTTTGCCGAAATCAGCTATGAAAATTGCCGCTGTTCCCGCCTGGCTTTCAGTAAACTTGTACTGTATTTTTTTATAATTTTGAAAATATTAGTAGGTACGCTACTGCATCTTTGTCAATAACATAGTGTTGTATACAACAAAAACAGAAAAATCTATAAATAATTGCTTTAGTCTTGCGGTACGGCACTTGTGATAAATTTCGCCCACACAATATTATCGCTTCTACCGTATGATAATATAAAATTAATGAAACTTGTTCGTCGTATCATATCAACCGACATAATAAAAAATACAAGAACACACTCTGCAATGGGCGGACGATGTTAAACAAAATATTATATTTGATTTATTAGATAATTGTATAACCATGTATAAGATGCATGTTGTACCTAATATGACATATAGACAATACGTGAAAAAACAGAGCTTTAAACAAAATTGTTTTAAAGCTATACTTCAGCTGGGGCACGGTCTAAAACGATCGTGACTACGCGACGCGAAGATTGTGCAAACGACGCGTGCAAAACAAAACATAATTTGTCATAAAAATTCAACATGCGTTCATTTAATGTTATATTTATTGTTCTATTAGTAATAATAATAATATATTCATTGACATGTTTTCTTTTTCAAGTAAATGGGTAACGTTTTTTAGTCATCTTTACACGATTTAAGAATTATTCCCCCGACGCCATCGCGAAACAAATTGACGTGTTCACAGCTCGACTTTCGCTCTCCGATTAGCAGCCAGTCTGAAATTTCGTCGAACCTATATGTTAACTATGGAAAAAATGCCAATCCCGGGATTGTCGAATTGTAATCTCGAAATCCCGGGATCAGAATTTTGGCTCGGGATTGGATTCCCTAATCAAGACCAATGAATGATTCAATGGGTTGGGCGAATTACCAACAACTGTTCCTCGTAAAAACTCGTCAAGATAACCTCCAATAGTTGGAGACAAATAATATTATTATAATCCACATAGTGGTGAAATTCGAAATTTATAATATTAATTATATAATTACTACGCCATTGTAAATTTGTTTTTATTTTGGTAATAAAAAAAGAACAAAGGATGAAATTACTAAATAACTTAGCTTTCGCTTAAGTTAAATGTGTACAGTGTGTTTTAAATATTTACAATAATGGATCCAAATAATCAAATAAGCACGCTTTATTGGCTTCTATTCCAGCAATGAATTCCCAGTAGTTCCATTATTCAGACAACCCTATCAGAAGAATAATCTTTACCCTCTACCCTCTGATCCCAGGTGAACGCAAAGTCCACTGCATAATATCTAAATATTAATACTTGGGTAATACCTATGGATCTGTCATATTAGTCAGTTAACTTAGACTATACTGCCCTGCTAAGTAAAAAGACAGTGTTATTATAGTTTTAGTGAAATTGTTGTAGAAGATTTAAACTACATTTTCTCTTATATTCTTATGTAAAAATATTGGATTGTTTTCGCATAATCTCTATATACACGGTTTGCTTTAAGCATGGTTTAATTAAATTTTAAAACTAACTAACACCATCTGCAATTTGCATTCTTAATTCAATGACAACAAATAAGTATAACTGACAACGTGTAGTGTGTACTGTATATTTCTACAGCTTATTTCCACCCTTCGTCACTGCTGTCTAAAGAGTGTATATGGCGGAGTTACGGGATGCTGGCGTGACACAATAAGACTGGCGAACGACAGGGATTTTTGGAGGCACCATGCGGTGTCCACATACTCCGAAGAAGGGACTGAGAAAATATTTTATAGTTTTTATGTCAGGACCTTTACGTCTGTATGCAAGGTGGGGATTCCTCAAGGAAACAAAAAAGGTTGGGAAGCACCGTTTTAGCGTGTGTATATCTTGTAAATTCTGCCCTTGATAGAATATACCCGCTGGCGTATTTTATAATCTTACGTTTTAACAGTGATTAAGCACATTATTAGTTACATATTAAAAAGCCGTGTTTACGATAATTAAAATCCACTTCAAAAAGTCAAAAAAGAAAAATAATCCAAAATAATTATGCAATAAACACGTTTAAAGCGTTATATTTGGGGCATTTTGTAATACCTACTTACAATGTTATTTCTTACACCAGTTGTTAGTTTTTAGCTTACATCCAATATGTCAAGTGGGTAGGTGTGGCTAGCAGTCCTCGCTATATTTTTACTTCACGATGAATTATGATGTGATAAACCTATGATTATAGCTTTAAATTATACACGCAAGTATGATGGTGACTTAACTAAACTAATCCGCGTAATACTGGCTACATAAAAATTTTAACGTGAACTATTTTTATCAGCAGATGTTTTAGTTCAGTACAAGCCAATAAATTATAATTATATTTTAGAACCGAAAATACAATCTTGAAGTTGTTAATATATTCATTTAGGTATTTATTGAATAATATTATATGTAGGTACAATTAATCAATATTTATTAAAATTATAAAATTATGCATTTTTTGACCACTAAATTGTAATTATTTATAATTTTATTCAATACAATATGGGTTAGCCTTCTTTGTCGTAATTGCGTCGATTTTTATCGTAATTATCGTAATTAAATTATACAAGAAACCAAACTTAATTATATCGATACAATGTGTAGTAATGTAAGTGTAAAGCGGTGTCCACATTAGCAACAAGTTGCTGGCAACCTCATTAAATTTCGATTAAAATAATTTATTGTCATATAAATAATTATGATAATTATCGTGAAATTTAATGAGGTTGCCAGCAACTTGTTGCCAATGTGGACAGGGCATAATACGCATTAAGAATACTTTGTAGGAGATTTATATATACTTATATTGTTATGGAACGGCGTGATCAACTTCATATAAACATATTCTATATTTAAACTGGCTTTATTAGAAGATAATAATTAATATAATGCCGTATCCACGTTGGCAACAAGTTGCTGGCAACTAATTAAATTTCGATTAAAATAATTTTCGGTCAAACAAATTCTGATAATTATCGTGAAATTTAATGAGGTTGCCAGCAACTTGTTGCCAGTGTGGACACGGCATAATATATACCTAATATATTATGTTTTAGACAAAAACAGTCTGATTCGATACAGTGATTGAATGCAGTCGATGCGTCCTTAAGGTTATGTTAAAACTGAATTGAAAAGCTATTTTGATTATATATAAAACAAATAGGTATAATGTATTAATATAGGTGACACATTGCACCCCAGACGTTTAGATTGATAAGAAAAACGGTGCGATAAAGCAAATCTTTATCAAATACATTCACAGCAGTTCATAATGCATGCTTATTAATACTTCATAAGAATACAAAGATAGGCTCAAAGCTGCGGGGCTATAACAATATATTATAACACTACAACAGACCATGAGGTTCAAAGAAAGTACTGTAGTAAAACAGTGGTGTAATTAGGTTTTGAGAAAATCACAAATATATTATGACCTAATCAGGAATCGAACTCGGAGCACCCGGATGAAAGGGCAGCACTTTACGCACTGGACTACGAGGACCGCCGTAAGTATTTCTTGAAATATATAGGTGTACATATGGATATTTTATTATTAGTGATCTCAAGGTGCAATAATTAATTAATAAATGGGTAACGTTTTTAGTCATCTTTACACGATTTAAGAATTAATTGGGCCGTCGCCATCACGAAGCAAAGTGACGTGTTTCTAGCTCGACGTTCTCTCACTGAATGCGAGCGAGTCCAAAATTTCGTCGCGCTTACAGTTGAAAATTATTTGCCGTTTCACTGATGCGTCACCTTAATAATACAATAAGCAATAAAATAAGAAAAGAAATAAAATAAAAGTAGATGGAAGCACACAGAGTGAACTATGACAGACCCTATCTTAAAAACTTATAAAACAACGTCCACCTTAATTCACCCTCACGTAAGTGGAGTATATCAATATCCGAAGCGATTCCATTAAACATGGTTATTGCCCTCCCAATTGGCATTACTAATGGCAGGTTAGTTCTGTACCTAGGGAGAACAAACAACGGATGCCCTCGATTCCTAAGGTAATTATCAGAGACACACAGGCCAACACCACCAAGAATGGCAGAGTTCACATTTGTAAGGCACAGTGACAACTTTATACTCAAAGGGCGCGAGGGCGAGACGAAAAAGTTTGAAAACCACCAGTCACATTGCATACATAATATTCGAAGTTATATTGATAGTGGGTAACCTAGGAAGAAAGTTAAAAATATAAAAATACATAAGAGGTTTTCAACGACTCCACACTTGCGATCTCAATCAAATGATGAAAAGGAAAAATTGCGAGAGCTTTATTAAAGCTTTTTCACGGTCAAGCAATGTGGGAGTGAAAGCTTTAAAGATTTATTATAATTTCTCGAAAATAGTTGTGAACTGTGGGTCAAGAAATTAAATGTGTACCAATTCAAATTAAATCTGTTATGCAAGGAAGAAATTGATTTTAAATTAAGAATCGCTCTTTTATTGTCACACTTCCATTGTAGTTACCCAAATATTTACGACCCAGGGAAGGCTGTTTCACTTTTAGGCTTTACCAATGCATTCGTTATAAACTTTTGGAGAGAAATAAAAGACAAATAACATATGTACTGATACCAAATATCATAATGCCTAAATCCCCCATCAAAAATCTTCCAATCGACAGAGTTGGGAATATAATGATAATATTATTGTAACTGTAAATGAGTCAAGGCTAGACCAGGATTCATAGCGAAACAAACAAAAAGAAAGTTAGCGTTATCTGTTTATGGGCGGACGAACGATCGAGTGTAGGTACAATCAGTCGGTAACCTACCCTTGAGCCTTGAACGTCGCCTTTAAAATACAATTTGCTACCTTTTTCGCGCCAAAGGGTGCGTTTACAAACGTTGTTAGTAATTAATTGTTACTTTTCAAGCGAAATATACTTAATGTCCCTGAATCAGTGTTAATAAGTGAAAAGTATAAATCAACACCCTACGTACACCCTTACCCATCAGTACTTACATAATATACAATTACTGATTCTGGATGCAAACACGTGGAGATTTCGTGGGCAGTGCGATATTGTTTAGTGGGTACAATATGTGTTCTTTATTGTGTGCGCATGCGCGGCCTTGGCTCTTTTCAAGCGTGTAAACAATAAATAATTTAATATAAAATAATTGCATTGCAAGATGGAGCCGCCTACGCTTTTCGTCGGTCGCTGTGTGTTTTTTTTAATACCAGTTATATGCTATTTCAAACTATTTCGCTTGCAATTTTCAATTAATTTGGCATGCTTTGTTTACAAAAATTCAAGGTTTTACGCCGCGCGCAGAGATAACCACTAACCACAGCCACCGGCGGTAATCACACGCTGAGGCATTCGGAAACATTGTGATACCTATAATACCCGCGCATGCATATGCCACTTGCAGAACCATTTGGTCGATTTGCTCGCATTCCTATGTATATTATTATGCATGAGGGTAGAGCTGTCATATTGAAATCGCATTGGTACAGTTTTCATTAAAATAAGAATACAATTTGCAGATGGTGCTGGTTAGTTTTGAAATTCAATTAAACCCTGCCTGAACCAAACTATAATAGTTTAGGTATGTTATAGATGATCCGACAAAAATAGTGCACACCTTTACAGTCACACTTATTTGTTTTGGTTAAATTAAGAATACAAATTACAGATGATGTTAACCATAATCGATAAAAAAAATAGTCTTCTATCGATAAAATATCTAAAACAATGTATGGTTCAATGGCATGTTTCATAGATAAACGAATATTTTTTAACCATTATCTACTTTGGCTTGGATTAGGCAGGGTTTAATTGAAATTTAAAAACTAACAAACTACACATATTACCTAGTCTTAGTTCAATAAAAACAAAAATACGTGTGACTGACAAGGTTTAGTGTGCACTATCTTAACAACCTACTTCCACCCTTACCTACATGTTACATATTATATAAAAAAGTACATTGTGTTTTTCCACTGTCTAGTAGTAATCGAGAATAAGTCGTAAAAAGTACGAGAAGTGTGAGAAATTCAAACAGAAATAATTTTAAATAAAACTTGACATGAAAATTGAGATTGAAAACCCTTCGTGATAAGAAACAGGATAACCTCATTTACGTTAAATGTTACAAATCTTTGAGAATTTATTAAAAAATTCTCATTTCAAAATGAATTATTACATTTATTAAAAATGAAGACAATGTTACAATATTAACGGCCCACGTGCTCGTCGTAGGTCAAAATTGAGTTTTTATTGTATTTTCAAACCATGATCCTGGACACTCCTTAAACGTTGTAGATAATCTATTTATATAATTTTGAAGCCTTATTATCCTTCATAGTTATTTTAAACATTTGATGACTGCATAAAGTATTTTTGTTACATAAAATAGTATTCTTTTAAACCTCTCGCTCTAATGTTTTAGAATATAGTCATATTTCGGTACATAACTGTGCAGTGGTGTTAAGATTTTTTACATTTATTAATTTTTAAACGCATTTATAAAACCATTAGTATAATTTATTACGAGATAATTTTTGTAAAATATTCACGATAAAAAATTATATTGATAATCTCTGTGATCCCAAATTTGACAAGAATTAGGCATTTTATTATTCAAAAAATCGGCAAGATTAACACATTTGAAGATGATTCTAAATATACTTATTATAAGCTATGCCTTTGACCATTCAAGTGTGATAAAGATCTTATGAATAATGAATGCTTTATAATAATTATTGACCTAAGAATAAGGTAGTGTTTTTTTTGAAATACGCCATTTCTTTTGTCATTCCCCAGTGGTTAAGCTACAACATACGGCCGTAGCCATAAATTGACAAACTATAATTGAAGTAGGGAGTAAAATTATATTGACGCGCGTGTTTGAACAACTTGAGAATTAGAACATGTGGATTTCAATCCTTACAATAAAAACTGTTTTATCACACCACATTGTGAAGGTCAATTTCCTCTGTCTTGGAGCAGAGCAAAATTGGTGATTTATTGATTCATTTTTGTCTCTTAAATTAATATTTTAAAAACCTTACTGGCAACAATGAAACCTCACGAGAAAAATGAGAAATTACAGAAGAATTCGTGTTTGTTTTTATCTAAACCTTGCTCCCGAATAAATCATTGATTCAGACGGCCATCTTGGCAGGGATTAAAGCTTTTTCTGTGTTGTGAATACATAAATCGGTCGCATGTGCACTTGTGTGATTTATTTATATTTCACAACTATGTGTTAAAAATGCTAGCGAAAGTATATGCTGTTTGTGTATTTAATCAGACGTAAATCTAAATATTTCTAGCGAGCCAAGGATTTCGTTTATAAATCATGTTATCGCGGCTTTTGATAAATTGGAAACACTTTTAAAAAATTCAAGAGATAGCGCTTTGTCAGAAAGTTTTCGACAAATCGGCGAACTGGTAGTTAAGTTTTGAAATATGTTTAGAAATCATCTCAGAAAATAGCCATTTTTAATTAAAGCAGAACCAATTTTATTCAGAACGAAAAATGCTCACACAAATACACTATAAACAAACTGTCATAGAATGTACTACACTGCTATATCATAATTGAATTTTTATTATTTCTGTCCTATTTGAATTTTTTTTCCGACCATGTCCGATCCTAATAGGATCATATGGGCCTCCATAGAGTAGAGGTTTGTATTAACAGATTTTGTTTTTACGAGAAATGGATGTCAGCCACTTGCTCAACCTATTAGGTCCATACCCTGACTCGCACACAAATTGAAAAACCATATGTGTACTTGCCAGACCGGGGATTTGAACCTGAGACCCACGGCGTGATAGTCCAACGCTTAAGCCGCGCGGCCACCGTGGGTGACATTGAAATTACCTACATAAATTGCACTGAAATACGCCAATACAACATTCAATAATTGGTTTTTACTAGATGAGCAATTTGGCAGAGAGGGTGGGTTATATCGACAATTATGACGAAAAGTTTAGTAGGTTGTGTTGATCTGTAACTATTATATAATTGAGTACCTAATATAAAATAAATAATGGTGCTGAAGCTTGATGAAGGAAAGTGCTCAAAATACAAAGAATTTTGGACATCATGTCGGCTGAACCATATATATTATTTTCTCATCATATGAATATGACTAAGCTAAACATTTAACGGACAGATACTTATATACCACATAATTAATAATTAATTTATAATTAAATATTTACTGACCACTAAGCAAAGAACTACCTTCATAATACATGTTAATCTTGTTAGGAAAGGCGTTATTACTAGGGAATCCAATTCCGAGCCAAGATTCTGATCCCGGGATTTCGGGATTACAATTTGACAATCCCGGGATTGGCCTTTTTTTCCATTGTTAATATAAAACTTTTATATTTACAAATAACATTGATAAAATCGGTCAAAAATAAATCAAGTATAACATTTATTGTTAATATTGTATACCTACGTTCAATCTTGGAAATACATAAGTTTAATGGAGTAAATAATATATTAATATAAATAATAATGTGAATTTAATATGAGATTGCTGTTTCTGATAGTAAAGACATAATGAATGGGTTAGCGAGATTTAAAATAGTAAAGCAAATCATGGTGTACTTATGGCCTTTCCGCTTCATAAATCTAATTAGTCAGCCAAATATGAAACTGCCGTAAAACGTATGAGATCATGGTGTAATTACTTTGTTAATAGTGCGAAGCATTGTTTTTTTCCAATCTTCCTCATTTTTATTAATCTATGCGAAAAAAAAGGAATCGGCAACTTACACATGGGTATACATCAAACTTCATTCAAACTCAGTTTATTTCTAATTCTATTTCTATTATCAATCCCGGGATTCATAGGTATCGAAAATAGCTCGAGATCCCGGGATTGGAATCCCTAGTTGTTACGTATTTGCTGAATTTTTTTAAACAAACCTTTACGTAAGAATACACACAGCTGCATCCATTATTTCATATTAACTTCGTAATATTCGTAATAGATGAAATTTTCTGTTGATTCATACCTGAAAATGAAAGAAAAATAAATTAGTAAGTATATGAATACTAGTGTAAGACCGGTATGAGGTCGGTATATATTATAATAAAATAATTTAAAACAATACATTTTAATTTATCCTAAATTATTTTTGAAATAATAAATCTTGTTATTCAATAGATAATATAGATACATCATCAAACATATTTTGAAAAGGTGATAGGTTGAAACAAAAAATAATAATACATCGCAAACACTGTCTGATTGAATTTAGCTATCCAATTCGCTAAGAAAGAGTATGCCAAGAAATACATCTAAGAAAAATGTCTGGCCCATTCATAACCTTGACACGGCGATTTATATGAAAGTAATATGGCAAATAACTGCATAATGTGAAGGAAAAGATACATCTTACCTACTTTTATTTTTATTTATATTTAATACAAGTTTTAGATATTTATTTCGTCCACCAAATTTTACATAAAATATATAAGCACTATATAATATTATTAATAATGTACATATTACTCATATAGAATGGTTATTTGTATTATACTACTTTCAAATTAAGATTGTATCGCCTATTTGTATTGAGAGATGTTCAGTATGCCAGTTTTAGCGTTTCTATTATGCCTCGCTGTCAGTTACCGTATGTAGCTTAAGGCTATACTTCAGCTGGGGCACGGTCTAAAACGATCGTGACTACGCGACGCGAAGATTGTGCAAACACGCGTGCAAAACAAAACAAATATGTCATAAAAAGTCAACATGCATCCATTTAATGTTCTGTTTATTGTTCTATTAGTAATAATAATAATATATTCATTGACATGTTTTCTTTTTCAAGTAAATGGGTAACGTTTTTTAGTAATCGTTACACGATGTAAGAATTAATTCCCCCGTCGCCATCACAAAACAAATTGACGTGTCCACATCTCGACTGTTATGTTTTCGGCAACGGAAATCCTTACCAACGGGCTCCGATCCTTCTCGTGATCCAGTGGAAGGTTCATGTCAGTAATAAGACTCGATGGATGTTAATCTTCAGAGATGTTTATTCGTCAATACTCAATTTACAATTACATGGTGTATAAATAAAAGGGAAAGAACTCAATAGAGTTCGATCCGCAGTGAAACAACTCGGTGAGCAGAGCTGAAATATGTTTGAACAAGTTGAATGGTCCGAGTTGAATGGATCCAAGGATCATTTACAATAGTATTAATATGAAATAGTAAGTAAGTAATATTAGTGATGCTTAGTTCATGTACAAGGGTTTATATGTGTGTAGTAACACAGCTAGATAGGGTGGATAAATTGGGGTTGATCAATAATATAATATTGAGTAGGTACATCGTAATAGTCGAAATCACATCGATCGAATATTCTTAACAATAGTACATAATTAGTAACTTAGGGTATCGATGAATCAACAAAAGACAATTTATTGTCATTGGGGAGATATTATACAGAGGGGAGTTACAGATCCATAACACGACGTTCGCTCTCCGATTGTCAGCGAGTCCGAAATTTCGTCGCAGCTATAGTTGAAAATTATTTGCCGTTTCACTGAAGTATTGTCTTAATGCTATACTTCAGCTGGGGCACGGTCTAAAACGATCGTTACTACGCGACGCGAAGATTGTACAAACGCCGCGTGCAGAACAAAACATAATTTGTCATAAAAAGTCAACATGCGTCCATTTAATGTTTTGTTTATTGTTCTATTAGTAATAATAATACTATATTCATTGACATGTTTTCTTTTTCAAGTAAATGGGTAACGTTTATTTAGTAATCATTACACGATTTAAGAATTAATTCCCCCGTCGCCATCACAAAACAAATTTACGTGTCCACACCTCGACGTTCGCTCTCCGATTACCAGCGAGTACAAAATTTCGTCGCACCTTTAGTTGAAAATTATTTGCCGTTTCACTGAAGTATGCTCTTAACCGGTAAATATGCCTTTATTATATTATATTCCCTCCCTTTGAATGATATAATATTGGTCACGTAACCATGTCGATTTATGACCTAAGCAGTGATTGGCTAATATTATGGACTGATATACCATGTGTTTAATAAGGTACGCACCCAGATAATACAGGATCAGGGGGAGGAAAACAGAGGTGAAAATCGTTAGACGTGGAGGATATTATTCCTGTTTTAGAAGGCTGCATTCTTCTTTCAAATAATAGAAGTGTTACAAAACTCCAATTAAATGATATAATACAGGGGGGGAAAACTTTTTGGATGGAGGGCCAAATTCAAGAATTCAAAATGAGCGGCGGGCCGCAAGTAAAATACCATTTTTAGATAGGTATAATATATTTATCACGAAAAATAAACATTACAAAAAAAATAATGAGAAGAATGAAACATTTTGAACATTTTTTTAAATTCAGGTGTTAATTTTTTAGTTGATATTCTCAAAACTGCTTGTAAATGGGCATCGGAGATATTTTATCGTAAAGAATTTTTATTGAGGTTCATGATCGAAAATGTTTGTTCACATATATAGGTTGATCCGTAAATAACGAACATTTTTCTTGCATAATCTTTAAGTTAGTCGAATTTGTCTGAATTAAGGGCATTGTAAAATTTGGAGATTTTTTCACGACGATGCAATTCTCTTAAATCAGTGTCACACTGCAGATCAATAATCTCAAGTTGTAGGCTCTATCGGCCCACTATCAATATCTACTGAAATCGACGTTCAACGTAGAAAATAGTGGTTACATAGTGTGAGACGAGACGCAAGAAAGACGTACTGAGATAATACATTTACGAAACAACAAATTCTTCAAATTTTAATCTATTGTCAATATTTTTTAAAAAATATATAAAAAAGTTATTCGTAATCAGCAGTACAATTAATGATGGCGGGTCGTAAAAAATACCCGGGCAGTTTCCCCCCCCCCCCTGATATAATATGTAACACGCGTCACATAGTGACGTGCGATGACATTAGCTCATAGGATGCTATTATCACAGGTGTTGTAACTAATTTAATTATGATGGGGACGGAAGGGGCGATAAAGTTATATTTTATATTATGTGTAGTACTGCAGAGTAATTGCTCTGCGATTTTATTAGATAATAATAATGTACACAGACAAAGTATACGACATTATTTATGTAAAAAATACAATAATATAATTATTATTATATAAAAAAAGGTATGGCCAAGAATAAACCCAAGAATTGAATTTTGAACACATTGTACTACTGACTATTTTCATTTTTCCAAAGGAGACGAGCCGTCCTGCGATCATGCTGACGGCATGGTAAAAATAGCCGCATTTCCAACCGATCCTTGCTTCGGTCATAGTTTTATTGAAGAAGTCGGTACAATTTTTGATAGATTTTTAATTTTTTTTTTATTATCTCAATAAAAAAATGGACCACTAATATTTCCTGGCAACATCGATATTATAGTATATACCTTGGTGACGCCTAGAACCTATTCCAATAATAATTGTCAGAATGCGTTCCGCATATTCTGTATACGAAAAATCTGTCAGCGCCTGGACTATAATGGAAACGGAATAAAACTAATTCTTCAAATTTATAAACAAATAAATTCATTGGGTCACTAAGGGCCCTTTCAGACGGGACACAGGTGTCGCGCTCGTATATAATAAGGAGGCCTTTGTATTCGAATAAACGAGCCTTTCTATTATGTTTATGAACGTCCCAGAGCTAATGAGTCAACGCATAATTTCGCGTTATAAATAAGAACATAAAACTGGCTGCGGTAATAAAAACAAGTGTATCGGCGGCTTGAGAATGAAGCGGCCGACGGAAAAGTGTACCGGACACGTGTGGACTTATTAGCTCTGAGGCGTTCATAAACATAATACAATGGCCCCTTTATTCGAATACAAAGGCCTCATTATATACGAGCGCGACACCGGTGTCCCGTCTGAAACGGGCCTAAGTGTGTTTATATTATCTGGGACTTTCGCGATCGACATATTTGCTTTGGATGGTTTGGTGCAAACAAACGATGTATGTATACGATTAAAAAGCCATAATATGGTTTTATTATGCATATTAGGCATTACAAATTAAATTAAATCTCCGTGGTAATTCGAGTGCATTATCCGATGTTACGAGGGTGGGTCAAAAAAGCATTAAAACAGGTTTTATTTTTGTATTTTTTTTTTATTTCTCAACATAATTTCCTTGGAGCTCAATACACTTGGTTAGACGTTTCTCAATTTTTTTTAAACCGTCAGAAAAATAAGTTTTCGGAAGGTCCTCAAAATAAGCATTTGTCCGATCGATGACTTCTTCATTTGAAAAAAAACGTTGTCCACTTAGCCATTTTTTTAAGTTTGGGAAAAGGAAAAAGTCACTGGGGGCTAAATCTGGCGAATACGGTGGGTGGTCGACCAATTCGAACTTCAATTCTTCAATTTTAGCCATTGATCGTAAACATGTGTGAACACGGGCATTGTCCTGATGAAAGAGGATTTTTTTCCTGTTTAAATGAGGCCGTTTTTCTTCAATTTTGTTTTTTAGCTGGTCCAATAAAGATGCATAATAATCCCCTGTTATTGTTTTTCCTTTTTCCAAATAGTCAACGAAAATAATTTCACGTGCATCCCAAAATACAGTAGCCATAACCTTACCAGCTGATTTTACGGTTTTCGCCTTCTTTGGACATGGTTTGCCTTCGCAATCCACTGCTTTGACTGTTCTTTCGTCTCGGGAGTATAGTGGTGTATCCATGTTTCATCTACAGTCACAAAGCGACGAAAAAATTCATCCGGATTGCGTTGCATGAGCGACAACAAGGCTTTAGAGGCCACCACCCTACTGCGTTTATTGTCGACTGTGAGCAAACGCGGCACCCATCTTGCAGAAATATTTTTCATGCCCAATTTGTCATGTAAAATAGAAATGACGCTACCTTTTGAGATCCCTGTAACCTCAATTATCTCACTCAACTTTAATCTTCGGTCACTTAACACCATATCGTGGATTTTATTGATCATTTCTGGTGTAGTCACCTCTACAGGACGTCCTGAGCGTGGTTCATCCTTTGTTGATGTACGACCACGTTTAAATTCATTTAACCAGTTATAAATAGTTGCAAGTGAAGGAGCAGATATGCCGTGAACTAAATCCAACTCATTTTTTATTTCCTTTGCTGTTAACCCTTTTATATTAAAATGTTTAATAACAACTCTAAACTCAATTTTCTCCATTTTCCATTTTTCCATTTTCCACAAGCAAATTTTTTTTTGAAATGTACGAGAAACACACAACAACCCGACCAATCTGATTGAAACTTCGCAGCATACTGAATCGGTAGTGCCGCTGCATGAAAACAAACCGCTTGCAGTACTAGTCGCGCCACCTGTCGGCTTTTCTAAGGACTTATTGACCCACCCTCGTATCAATTTAAATCTAGAATCATTACATGAAATAAAATAATTTCACCGCTTGAAGACGATGCCGACAAAGTTATTCACAAATATAAAGTGCAAATATCTGTACACTCAATCTATACTCTTGCTATCATTATCAAAGTTGTCAGTAAGTTTAGATTAAAATAAAAATTCTTATCAGAAGTATTAAGTAATATACTTAAATGTGAGATAATAGTGTTGATATGAGGAAATGAACTAATGTACATTATTCGTATTTTACGCACTAAGTAAAAACAAATATAGATCCAACACAGTAATAGGTAATATATGAATTCTATTGATACACCAGGCAAGATCGATTGGATTAATACAGAAGGACTGGCAACATCGCTTGCGAATTGAAAGTATGTAAATATTCTTTAACAAACACGTGTGGTACAAAATAAACAAAATTTTGCCTGGCATGTGAAAAATATTCGCGAGATTGAAATCAGTATTGTATGGTATATTTGTATACTTTTATATTTTTTTCAATATATGTGGCGAAGAATTTTTCAAGCGAAGAATTTTTACCAGGACGAATTATTAGCGAAGAATTGTGAGCGAAGAATATTCCAATTATTATACCATAATTTATGAACACTTTATAGCTTTTTTTATATATTCATAAAAAAACAATATAGGTGGCGAAGAATTTTTACCGGGAAGAATTATTGACGAAGAATTGTTAGCGAATAATGTTCCAATTATTATACCATAATTTATGAACACTTCATAGGGTTTTTTAAATATTCATAAAAACAATATAGGTGGCGAAGAATTTTTCAAGCGAAGAATTTTTACCGGGACGAATTATTGGCGAAGAATTGTGAGCGAAGAATGTTCCAATTATTATACCATAATTTAAGAACACTTTATAGTGTTTTTTTTTATATATTCATAAAATAAACAATATTGGTAGCGAAGAATTTTTCAATAGAAGAATTTTTACCGGGACGAATTATTGGCGAAGAATATTCGAATTATTATACCATAATACGTACACTTTATAGTTATGTTTTTTTTGTATCTACATTAAAAAAAAATCAATTATATGTGGCGAAGAATTTTCCGGGTACAATTTTGTATGCCATTTCAATTGAAACCGTATGCATGTTAACCTTTTGATAAGCAATATTTCTTTATATATAATAGTTTATTAAAAAGTGTATGCAAATGAATGCATCGGAAATGAATCAAACCGGAAAACACGATTGGCAGCAAAATGTCAAAAAATAGTCGCCGTGTATCTATTGATATTTTATTCAAATACTAATTTATAATAGTTGTGTTATTGAATTAGTTATTGAACTATTTAGATAAAATAAAAACCTATAATAGTATGTATACACTTGCTAAGAATGCAGGCAGTTTGTATAGTAATATGTATTATATAAAATATTCCACAGAAATTCTTTAAAAAATCAACACAAAGTGATTACGACGTTATTCATTGATACTTACGAACCAATGCATATTAAATTTTATAGCTGCATCGGCTACACGGAACTCGTTACTGACTTTACAAAGTGTGAAAAACAACCAATAATGTTGTTTAATAGAGAAATTATCGAAATAGTTTTCTCAAACGATAATGTGAAATGCGGTACTTAGCCAGATTATGGATATTTTTATGACTTCCAGCTTCTGTTTTTTCTAAGTATGCAAGGTACATATATATCAAAATAAAAAAACAAGATTGAAATAACAGCTGTAAAACTCTGGAATATTAATTAGTAAGCTATATAACACTAGCGAGCAGCGAACGCCCACAACTTTGTCCGCGAATAATACGTGAAGAAAAGGTAGTTAGGATGTCCTAAAACCCGCAGCGAAGAACAAAGAACCGAGGAGAGTGTAGGGAGTTAGGGGAGACCTTCGTCCAGCAGTGGATCGATTCCGGTTGAAGATGATGATATTATAACACTAGCGACCGCCCTCAATTTGGTCCGCGAAATACACAAAAGTAGATTCGTATTAATTATTGTTCGATTTCTTTGCGCCCCGGTCACCACGCGCACCCCACCTCATATCGTTTCAAATAATAATTGACACAGCATTTATTTGTTCCTATGGTATTGGTAAGTTGATACCAACAACGATAATAATATTATAAACGTTGCAAATTGCATCAATGCTGGTCCAGTAGTTTATGAGGCACGACCAAACAAATGGACGGGCATACGACAGATAGGTACTCCAATTTTATAATTAGTAGGTACGTGCGTGTGGTACTTAGACATTAGGCATACAGCCCATTGACGCAGCGAGTGCGGCGCTCGCGCAAAATTTCTACAAGTGGCGCGTAAATCACCGAAAATACAACGTAATCAAATACGCCAGCGCACACTGGATTTGACGATGCCTTGTGCCCCGCCTGCCGCATGAGTCACCGTTTTTCGCTTCTCGGCAATACGATTTAATGAAAATACAAAGAAGTCCATTCATTGAACACGGCTACCAAAATCACGCTGCTCGAAGCGTCGTCGATCGAAGGGCGAGAAGCCATTATTTAATAACAGAGAACTCATTGTTTAATTTTATTGCGTGTCCGATATTTCTCTGGTAGAATAATGTCATCGTGGATATTAATTACAAGCCCCGAAATAATATAATATTTTTATTGCTTTGTTATGAGAGGCGCTGTAATAATAATTATTTTGTGCTGCTTGAGCCCCTTATTACATAGGTGAAGGGTAATGCGCGGGTGGGAGCGGGTCTACTCAGTAGTGAGCGCGTCGAGCGCTTTTTTGGTGGGCTTTATGCCTTACACTTTATTCTAGATCACGAATCATGTATGTCAAAAATCAAAGATATTCAGTTCATCAATCATCAACCTGGATACAGATTCATATTGAACGTACCTATAATATCTGCCCGCCCGCAGATAAGGAACACCCAAATTCAAAATTTTATAAGCAAAAATAGTCGTTTCTCTAAATGTTTTTGGTAATTATGCCTCAGATGCTCACATGAGCTTTTATATATATTTTTTAAGAAAACAGTTTATTCCATGTAGACAATTATTATATTAAATACTTTTTTTCTGTCGGCGCAGATGGTTTTCGATCCGATAATTATTGTTAATTTAAAATTTGAAATCGTCATACATTTCGATGCATCATTATCACACTAAGATTATATTACTAGGTTGGGGTAGTTTAGTTATAATAAGGTTAGGTTAGGTTGGGTTTGGTCTAAAAAGAAAGTTATAAAAATTCATGCGGGCAACTGTGGCACATTTAGGTCCCATAATTTGTGGCTGTCTTTAAATCCCTCGCTTGGAAAGTGAGAGATTAGTGTTTCTTTCGGTTAAATTTAATTTACTGAGGATTTAAAAAAAAATATGCATTTTCAATAAACACATTCCATAAACCTTCTTATATTTTATAATACATTGTTATCATACATACTTAGCGGATAGTACAAATAGATATTATTCCTATTGTATTTTTAACGGGTCACGTAGTGTTGTCAAGTACGGTAGTCAGTAGATTTATAGGCGTGAATATTTTTTGAATGTCTTAATTGAAATTCACCTCACGTGTGCTGGCGGAGGCATGCCGAATGAAGCTATTGAGGATTGAGCGAAGCACACGACTTTTGGGTTAAGTTTGACCACTCGGTTTTACAGCGTATTCACAAAGGAAAAAAATACATAGTCCAGATTTGGCGAACCTTTTTACGTACGCGTGCCAAAATATCAAAATATAAATTTAAAAAAATGATGATATTCTAGAATCTAGATACTCACAAGTAGGGATTTCAATACCGAATGAAAATGTTAATACCGGTTTTTCGGTATTTCTTAAACATTAAAAAAAACAGAATTAGGTGCTTATCAAAAAATATAGCTATTAAAATCTTTTTAAAATATAATTTTATAGCAAAAACCTACTACTTGTATTATGTTGACATTTAAAAATATGTAAGTATTGATCATAATTGTAGAACTAGTGATTTTTTACAAATAATTTGAATATATTGATAATATTAACAAAAGCCCTCAAAAGTTCCTCAAGAGCAAATAAGTCAGGCAGCAGGAAAAGCTTCTTAAATTCAACGCTTGTAAAATCATCAATAATTATTATAGAATAATTGAACATTTTTGTCACGGATGTTTTCTATTTCGAAATAATATTATGATAATTCATCGCGACAATTACTTACCTATATAAATATATTTGATGAAATTTGTTTTATTATTTTTTCACCTCTGTTGGATTCACTCAATATATTTGCATTTTAGCAGCACATAACTTATAATTCATTTTCAAAAACGTAAACGAGTGTGCTTTCTTAATACCAAAAATGCCAGTATTTTGGAATTTTAAAACCGGTATTTCCGTATTGATAAATACTGGAATACCGGTATTGCAATCTCTACTCACAAGAATATACATAGTTTTAGCACTAATAACGCCATACATTTCGGTCCACCAACTGTGAAACTTTCTGCCAGAATTAGTACTACAAGCTCCACCAAGCTTTTGTTTCTTATTTGGTAGGTACATACATTTTTGTGGGTAGAAGTGAAATGGTTTGTAACTGTAGTACTTAGATTGATTCTTTACTCACAAATTGATACTAGAAAAGCTCCGATCAGATGAGGCATTCTCAAGCTACACTGGTCTCAGGTATTATAAATCAATCAAAATCAGAGGTTCACGGCGCGGCTTCTACCGCCGCCTGAGAGGTTAGTGCGATAATATTATACGTGACACATAAAGCCTAAGAACCGACCTATGCAATTATATACTAACCTAAGTACATCAAACGTAATGCTTATACTTGATATGCTATTTTCTATACAATGCGATCTGTCATTTATTATTATTATAGGTATATTTTGGTCAACATAAAACATTCGCGAGCCATAGGTTCGCAACCACTGATAGTCTGTTTCCACCTACTTATAGTGTTAAATTTATTCAACCGAATATTTGCTATCTTTATAACGATGGAAATAAAAATTGAACACGCGAGGTAGTATCCAGGGAACACATAATTAATGGGAAATAGCTTACCCTACCGAATGCCGTCTTGCCAAACCTTGCAAAGCAGAGGCAATTTTCGCGTCTCGATCGATGTAGCTTTCGGCAGCCATATTTCAACGTCGCCCATACAGACTACAGCTCCAAATGTTACATAGGAACTTAGTTCAACGCAATAGTCTTTGGCACGAATGTTAGCCGCTATATAGCTTCTATAGACTTGTTAATGTAATGCTAATTCCTACGCAAGTACACTTATGTTGCATTCTTTAGTCATATTATACGCAGTCCTTTTCTAATATGAATTTTAAAAGAATGAAAAATATAAGCTACGGATGTGTAACTCTTTTGAGGTACCTATATAATTGTCGTCACAAATAATCAGGAATCCATCTTGTCGTGCGTATTAAAAACAAAAACCACGTGCCATTGCTGAAATAAATGACCGTAAGTAGTTTTGTTATGCAATAGTTACGTCTGTCTCGTAATATGCATTTAAGCTTCTTACGTAAACGAAACGCGCATTCAATATTTGAGGACAGAACATTCGTGCCCCTTGGTTTTATGGTAATAACGCGAACCCAGCTTCAAAACATTGGTGTGTGGCGACTAGCGTGGCTAATAATAAATGTTGTCTAAAACCGAACAAAAAAAGAGTTTTGGATTAAGTTTCACGACACATTAATTCGTTTTTGAATCCAAAGAAGAACAAAACATTACATACGTTCAGAATGTATTCAATAAATACTTACTATCCAAAAGTAAAAATAGTATAGGTAGACGTAAAATATTATACAAAAACAAAACACATACCGCAACAATAATCAACATCACAAGGTAGTGTATTGATAAGTCGTAAAGTAAGTTATAAGTTATATATAATATAAAAAAAATATTTTGTGAACGGTGTTATTTTTTATTTGATTTAATGTTCCTGTTCCCATCACAATTAAAATAAATGTGCGCCTGATTTTGGTAACAAATAAATTATCAAAACTAAATAATGACATAATTATAAAAGTGGGTAAGTAAGTGATTCAACATGTGACAGTATTATTTGCTCATAAAAATCAACGAACTATTATCATCTAAATGCGTATGTTAATTCTCGGCAAACACCTTCCACCATTGAAGTGATTTGTTTACACACATTTTCCATAATAACATTTCTCAAAACGATTTCAGAATGACCAGACGGACAAAATTTTCGTGGGGCCTGACCCTATCCGTGACATGAAATCGATGATAATCCAGAAAAAAAAAGCTCAGAGTGGATATAAAATATATTATATTACTCTAAAATTCTAACCAGCTTTATCGTAACAATATAATTTACTTAATATTATAAATCCCTCAAATATTTGATCTATTTCTCGGTACTAACTGTATCATCGCCTGAATCTATACATTGTTCAATAAAGGCCTCTCCAAGATTTCCTCTCATTCCGGTCCTATCGTTGCGTTTCCACGAACTTCCACAGAATATAACTATTTAGGTCTTGAATACCACTAGATTTATACAGCTTTTTCGAGTTATGTTCCTGCCTATTTCTGAGTGAGGTTTTTAGTGGATTATACAAGACCGACTATATCCAGGCATCTTCGAATGCAAATAAGATTGTCGCATGCATAATTCGTTCAAATTATTACCATTTACTACAAACAGTTTACCATTTTATTGCATTCTAAGTATAAGCAATAACTAGCACTTTCATCGAAGTTTACAGTTTATTTATAGTGTGCCTTGTGAACTCTTACGTTTCGTACCTTTGACGATTATTTTCTTATCCAATCATTATGTTTCTTTGCCCTTTCGCTTTATGACAGACTATACTGCTGTCAGTTTCTGGATCTCTCTATCAATAAAGGTCCATGCTTCGTACGCTTTGCCTAATACATATTGATATTTAAAAACTCTGTAAATTAGTTGGTTCGGTTCCAAATCCATTACTTTAAATCTTGATGTTGTTTTTTTTGTTTAATCGCATTTTTAAATGCGATTGATTTAAGTGTCCAATAAAAAAGCCCGCCGTAACTGACATTATTTACTATTTATTTGACTTGCGTGTGAAGTTTTGATGTGAGTGAAAAAAACAGCTTCATTATCAAACAACATCGGTGTGGACTTACCTTTACTTCGATACCCGAATTATTTATAACGTTATAAAAAAAATCATAAAGAATACTGTTTATTATTGCTATATTGATTTCCTTATGAATCGATGTATTCCACAACGATTGAGTGGGAATATAATATGGCACTGTGTTGGATCCAACGAAATGGTTCCATGAATAAACAGAACATGAAGAAACAGAACAGTGACAAAACAAAATACCGATAATTTAAACTATGACATTTCAGGAAAAATGTAAAATTTAATATTGAAATTGTCGTATCTCTATATTATGTTGTAAAGATTTTTAATAACACAGGTTTTCCATACGCCGTAAAAAAAAATTATATAACTTCTACTTCCAAATCGCTGTAAATCCTCACATAAACGGGACTCAACTAGGTACGAGTATATCTCGTCTGAATCTAAATGTTGAAAATGCTTGGGTGACTAGGTACAACGAAATAATGAGTTTAATAATTCTGTGGAGTTCTGCAAGATTATCAAAAACAAGCAGATAAAATGGGGTTTTTACCGCGAATGGCCAACATGCAGTGATTATATACATTAAATAGTTAGTTTATAAACATAAGTTTTATAAGTATTTAGTTAATAAATAGACTCGACAAAAATGAATGTTTTATTTTTCCACAGGCTGTTCTGTTTATCCATGTTCTGTTTATTCACGTTCTCTTATACCATGTTCTGTTTTGTCCGGTTACCGAGTGAAATAGCGTGATCTAGAATCAGGTAACTAATGAGTTAAGATATAGTAGATAGAGCATCAGTTGTCAATTCTCCCAAGGTGCAGAACGAACCTGCCACTGGTAATGCCAATTGGGAGGGCGATAACTATGATCAACCAAATTGCTGTGGGTGTTGATATATTCCACTTGCGTGAGAGTGAGTTTGGGTGGACGCTATTTTATAAATTACTTTTTATGTATATATGATGTTCTCCGTTTATATTTTAATTTTTATCGTTTTTATTACTTTTTTCTTTATAACAATGTGTCATGTCATGTTGTGGACGTCTTAAAGTTATAATTTGTAATCTCGACAATATGTTAAAAGAAATAAATTGAAATTGAAAATACTTGTGTGTTAAAAGTGTTTTTTTTTATGTCATCAAATTATTATATTATTAATATTAATACGACTTCGGCAAAGTTAGCCTCTTTATAATTTTATCGCAGGTTTTATCTCACAGAAAATATTCCCGTGTATAAGATTTCTATGATAAATGAACACTGTTTACATAAAAATAATGTTCATAGCATTACAACACGGAGTTCAAAAGTAGCGACTTTTGGTTTGTTTGCAGATGCTACAAGCTTGTCGGAAAATAATATTAAATGATAACTATATGTAACCAGATACAATATATGCCATTATGGTTAAATACTTTTTCAATTTTTATTTTTACATATTGTGGACATTACAAATTATAAATTTAAGACGTTCACAACATGACATTTAGAAAGAAAGAAATATAAAAGAGTACTACATAAAAAGAGATAGATCAGAATAGACATAGTATATAGTAAGTTATTAAACAGTAGAAATGTGTACATACAAAAAATATAAATTAGATAGGTAAAAGGAAGTACACCGGATGAGTTAAGCAGACCCTATTGAATTTATAAAACAACGTCCACCTATACTCATCCTCACGTAGGTGGAATATATCAACACCCAAAGCAATTTCGTTGATCATAGTTATCGCCCTCCCAATTGGCATTACCAGTGGCAGGTTGGTTCTGCATCTTGGGAGAATAAACAACTGATGCTCTCTATTTCTAAGATAGTTATCAGGGACACACAGGTCAACACTGCCCAGAATGGCAGAGTTCTCGTTTATACCTCGTATAAGTCGAAAAAAATACGTAACTAAATAAAGATTTCTTCTAAATTATGAGAATATTAGAAGCATATTGTGGTGGCGCAAGTTTCCTCCCCTTGGGTCTTGTCCAGATGACGCGATTTGACTCGCGCGTATAAACTCGCGCGCATTCCAGGTATATGTGACCTCGTTGAGCTGTCCACATGTAATTCCCGAGTTACTTCTCGCGCGCGGTCGAGGTACAGGTGACTTCATTGAACCGTCCATATGCGCTCGCGGCGTATCGTGGCGAGATACCAGTCACCTGGACAAGCTCCAATATCATCAGTAATCATTTATTGTAGTAAGACAGAAAAATGGTTTAGCGTGTCAATTTCGAAAGAAATACCTATATTAATAAACTACTGATTCTTAAAACGGTAGGGGGGTTAATAAAATCTAACAGATACAATCCTACAAACTTATCTAAAGAACGGTCAAAATTGGAACTACCATATGGACGACATTTTTAAAACGTCAGATTCTGTCCAGTTGCGAGTCTCGATTGGGTAGTTTTCGACTGTGGCTCCCCATCCATTCTTCAGATAAGTTTGTAGGTCTGTACAACGCATGGACTCCCTTACTTTTCCGGGAACATTCTCCATGCCCAGACAGTCCGCACGTTGAGTCTGGCTATAAATACCGGTATAGCTAAAGGTGTTCACCTACAAATTAACTGGTGAACTGTCAATTATTCGAATGGCTAGTGTCTGTTAGACATGTCGCATCATAATATTAAAGTAAACAGTGGATGCCCAAATAATCGAACAAATTTATAGGTGCCAAGGGTCTTCCAGTGGCCTCAAACCTTGCGTATCTTCAAATAAGAAGACTGTTCCGATAGCCAATTATACGGGTCATAATTAATTCTCAGTCATGAGTTCCTAAAGAATAAATATAACTAATATTCCTTTTAACTGATTCATTTGAATTTTGAAAGATACTTGGGGGGAGATCCGAACCTGAAAACACCGCTTTGTATGTATGCGCCCATTGCAGTCAGTATTATTAAGTACCTAGGTCAGGGTTGGCGAACCTTTTTACGTACGCGTGCCAATATTTCATAAATATTATTTTTCAACTGTCTGATGTGGCGAGCAGTTAGTTTTATAACAAAAAAATGGTGTTTAAATTCTATTTAAAAAAATGATGATGTTCTTGATACCACTTAGAACCACAGAACATAGCACACATATAGATTATCACTTTATTCAATTACGCCATACATTTCGGTCCACCAATTTTGAAACTATCTGCCAAAATTAATTAGTACTAAGTACTAACTAAAAGTTTTTGTTCCATATTTTGTGCAGTCATTTTTTGTGTGGGTAAAAATGACTTACGCACAAATTGACATCAGAATTCTCAGACTCAAACCAGTTGAGGCATTCTTTCACTAAAGTGGTCCCAAGCACTGTAAATCGATCAAAATTAGAGGTTCGCAACGCGGTATTCCCCGCCGCCTGAAGAGGTTAGTGCGATAATATTATATACCTATGATGCATCAAACCTAAGGACAGACATATGCAATTATATATTTAAATTAAACGTAATGCTTGAAGAGTATTTGCCTGCTAAATTTTATATAATGATATCCGTCATGTATTATTATTATTGGTAGGAATTTTTTTCTCTCTTCAAACTAGAGTTGAGTTGGAAATACTGTCACCAGTTTGTGTACTCAAGTTTCGGATGAAACTACCCATACTAAGTATTTGTGGCCCAATAAACTTATTCCAAAAAAACTCGTGATGATATCATCGCGAGTCGCTGTTCTGTGCACTCGCCAGTTGGTAGACTTTCAACACTATTGACATTAAATGCGCACGAACGAAATAGCACTTGAATATAGGTATATTTTAATTTATTAGTCTATTGCGTTCGAATGTATGAATGTGTGTCGCAGCACAGTGGTGAGATGACGCACATGCTTAGGCTTGTTATATACCGCACAAAACATGTTTAAAATTTTTTTTAAAAAACACTGTTATTCATTTTTGTTAACAATAATATTGTAATGTAACAGAAAAACTACTCATAAATTTAAAATTTTATAATAAATGGGACTTTTCGACAAGCGGAGCTCAGCGTATTTTTAGGGATTATATTGAAACCGATACACAGTCGGAGTTCCCTGAGCCGATACGTATTTCAAAATACTAATAATATGGAGTTGGTTTTAGTTTCAGTTGAGTATGAAACTTTTGTCGCATACGCACGCCAAACGATCTATATAGTATTCCAAATACTAGTAAGTATTTTGGAACAAGTTTATATATTAATAAGTATTTTTTTATACTGGTAGTAAATATACTTAGTCTTCAAAATCGACCAGTTTTCCCGTCTCTACTTCAAACGCGTGCTATAGGTTCGCCAGCACTGACCTAGGTAAATCGATATGCTCAATATTGGGAACGAAAATGGTGATTTACCTTTTTCAATACGCAAAAGTGTGAATACAATTTTACAAAGTAAAATCTTCGTATTATCACTATGTACATACATACATTAATAATTACTTTTGTACTCATTTTTTTTAAAGCACGACCCAAGATGACACATTTGTTCAAACACAAATTTCCCACGGACGTATTACATATTCAACACGTACGCCCACTACCGAACAGCTTTCACGGTCACCGGAATCATTTATCTCTATTTTTTTACTAGACATTATCACGGAAAGATTTCTTTTAAGCTTGGGTGAGTTTTCCAGCGAACAAAGCGTAAATACGCGGCTTTCTATTTTCTATTCGAAATAAATTATCCAATAGCGAATGAAAATTTTGGCAATTTGCCATGGCCGCTAATTCGATAAATTTTTAAAATAGACAACGCGCGTATAAATAAATATAATAATTCGAAAAACACCATTAATATCGGCCACAACTGACAGTGGGCAAGGCACACATGGCTAGACTAATCCTAGTATGTATCTCCAAATTTATTATAAATAATAATTGTGTTTGTATAATAATAATAATATTTAGCCAACATTGTCGAAATTCTAAAAAAAACATATGTTTTATTATACAAATAAACACGAATCACAACCAATCGTTGTCTACAATAATATAATAATGTTTGAACCACAAAAAATATAATAAATAGAATTCCGATAAGCTATATTCAATACGGCTACATTTTGATGCAGGGTTTTGAATGTGTGAGTATCCTTTTTATTTACACCCACGATGGCCGCGCGGCTAAAGCGTTGGCCTATTGCGTCGTGGGTCCCAGGTTCGAATCCTGGGTCTGACAAGTACACATATTGTCTTTCAATTTGTGTAGGAGTCAAGCGTATGGACCTAATAGGCTGAGCAAGTGGCTGACATACATTTCTCGTAAAAACAAAATCTGTCAATACAAACCTTCACTCTGTGGAGGCCCATATGATCCTATTAGGATCAGACATGGTCGAAAGAAAAGAAGAAAAAGATAGAGTATCCTACGAAAATGAAATACGCATTATGCACGTACAATAGTGTGTGCAATACACCAATATTAAATGAGCGACAATGCACCGAGAGCAGTAAATGTTGTCGGTATTCGACGTATGACGTATTCTTGACACGTGTTTAAGTTTATCCCGGATTCTTCCTTACTCGAGATCGGTTACCTGCTTGCTACTCCTTACCCGTTAGGTATTTCAGTTCCTATTATTTCTGAGTTCCCTGGTTTGATCTGTTTTTCAGGCGCACACAAAAAATAGTTGGAGGAAGTCATTTAGAAAAAACATCCATAAAAAAATATTTTCGAACTAAATTTATCAAGTACTATTAACTTTTGAATTTACCCAGTCTACTACATATTTATAGTTTCTCGCAGCTTCAACCGCGGACCCCCGTACATTACCGGGTACATTACCCATTCCCAGACACAACGCTTTTTGAGTCTAGCTATAAACACCTGATCTGTAGTTATAACCACGAGTGCTCTTCTACGACTTATTGCAATCTGTCGCATCCTCAAACAGTCATCGTATGTGTGTCGCCCTTAACGGTAATAATTATTAGAATCATTAGTGTCTGTTATTAAAGAAAAAATTGGATGCTTCAGACGCCAAATCATGAGTTCCTCTGACACAGGTCTTAGGTGTTGTAGAATACCAAGAGGGGAGGGATCAACCCGCTGAGAAGATTATTCGAGAGCGAAATCATTCGGGTCACGATCCTCAGTCATGAATTCACGAAGAATAAGTGAAACGACAAATAATTTTCAACTGTATGTGGAACGAAATTACGGCCGCGTTGCCATTCGGAGAGCGATAGTCGAGGCGTCTGCACGTCGATTCGTATTGTCATGGCGTCGGATGGAAATATTCTTAAATCGTGTTAAGATGACTAAAAAAACTTTACGTATGTACTTAAAAAAGAAAACATGTCAATGAATATACTATTATTATTAGATACGAATATAATAATAAACATAACATAAAAAGGACGCATGATGAATTTTTATGACAAATTATATTTCGTTCGTCTCGCGTCATTTGCACTACATTTGATACCTCAGCTGGTATAGCCTTAAAAATTTGATATTTTCAGTCCTAGGGGGGTCCGGACCCGATCCAACCCCCCCCCCCCCCTGTGTGCGCGCATAGTTTATGTTGGTGAGAGGTAACATCAACGTGGAATACTAAAATCAGTGAAATCACTTCTTCATATTATTTTACATATACAATTTTAGAAAAACTGGTCTTAAAGAATTCCATTTCGAGCATTTAAAACTGTCATTTAATAAAATATTTTAATCTAGTCGTATTTACAAACATAAGCTAAAATATAAGTATATACATAAGTACCTACTATTATTTATTTTGTCTGCACACTAAATAACAAAAAAACCATCAAACAGAATGAATCTCAAATAGAAGATAATATTCCATATTATGTATGTGTATTATAGTAGTAAAACCATTTATTATCAAAATCTAAACTCCTAATCAGGAATTCATTGCCATAAATCTGCCTATAATACATGCCAATATATTATGTATAACTAAACACATTTTGCAAGTATGTCAGCTATGCCTAACTTTTAGTACAAAGCAATAAAATAAATTTATATATTTTAGTACATACATGCCAAACATTTCGAGTTAAACTGCCCGTGAAGAGATTAATTTGTTCCCCAGTAATTTGAGGAAACATCAGAGCAGGCGTTGCCAACACCGAAACCTGGCTTTATTTTTTTAAGCTAGCGTCGAATAGTAAATACTGTCAAACAAGAACTTCTTATCCACCTGTTAAAACTGTGAACTAACAGTGCAGCTAATCACACTTCAGTTTTCAAATGAGGAACAGCCCAAAATTTATCATTTTAATGTACGCTCCCGTGGTGTGTGGATCTGTCAAATCACGTAATTTGAAGGTTTCTATAATAAAAAATATGTATAAAATGATCAATGACAATACACGTCCGCAGCAGTGGCGCACCCAGGATTTAATATTGGGGGGGGGGGGGGGGGGCAAGGAGAAGAATGTCAATTAGTCCCATAGACTCTTTTTCTTCTTCACAGCTTAATTTCTCGTTTATCGGTCTTTTGTCTATTGCACTCGGTGTACCTATACCATGGTCCCCACATCCTGAAACGGGCCCTTAGGCTAGGATATTAGGAGATTAAATGCAGTGTAAAACACTACATTAACGTTTTTCAAATTGTGTTTTAGTTCAAATTAAGGGTACTTATACAGTGAATTATTGGCGATTTTTAATACATCTACTTTAATAATAGAGCTGTCGAGTATCGACACATAATAATTAAAAAATATATTGCATAATTATATAAGTAATTGAAAATGTTCATGGCCATGTAGTGTAATAGCGCCGCAGGCGACTTTTTTTACTATTAAAGCTAATTTATGTGTGTTTATCTCACCTATCTGGTCAACCCGACACGCCGGGCCCCCCACAGCCCGGGCCCCCAGGATAGAGCCCTGTCAGCCCTCCCCAGCCATGACCTACACCACTCCGGAATTCGGGTGGACACCGAGAATTTTTTGACATTTCCATTAGAGGTTAAGTTTCTAAAAAAACCCGACATTAGTGTTTCGAAATTTTTGTGTTAGAAATTAAAATCTAAGAAATTTTTTTAAAGAGGGTGCTGGAGAATTTCAAATCATTTTTTTGCCGTGTTTTTATTTGTCTAAACTATTGGCTTTCAATTTCAATGTTTTTGGGGGGGGACAAGGCCCCTTGGCTCCCCCCTGGGTGCGCCACTGGTCCGCAGTGTACTATTTATCAAGTATTTACTTATGAAAACGTTATTATACCATCGGACAATGGCATCATGTCAGAAAAAGCCAGTATGGACCGGGAGATGCAAAATGAAATGGATTATCGTTACAGAAAGAGACACAACATTTTTGAAAATCGGACGTTGGCAGTTTGTGATAGAGCTTGACCAGAAGACGCGTGTCTCGCCACGATAAGTCGCGAGTGCATGTGGACAGCTCTATGAAGTCACCTGTACCTCTACCGCGCGCGAGAAGTGACACGCAGCGATTACATGCTGACGGCTGAACAAGGACAAGACCGTAAATAGACGTGAGTGCGACGATAATTTTTAACGAAATTAAGTATATTGTGCATTAGCGAATACATTAAATAATTCTATCTACAGCCAATTAAATGGCTTAAGCACATCATAACATTTTTATTTTTATCCAATATCATGAATAATGCAGCAACCGTAAAGTAAACAAGAAATGGTATATTATAAAAGAGGCCATCATTACCGCAATCATTTTCCATATTATACACGTCGGTAAACAACGGAAAATACACGTAATACTTATTCATATTACATGATCAAAAATCAGCATCTTTTCGAATACTTAGGTATATATTTCTTAAGTTTATTGCAAATGATAATTCTATAGCGGTATTTATCTACATAAAATACCTACCAAATATGATTGTATATTCCTTTCAATTTTGAATTTTTTCCACAGCTTAGGATAAAGTATGCATATTTTGGATTCGATTTTAATTTTGATGTTCTTTTGTTTGACTCTTAGTTCTTACTGCTGTCAGATTTTTTTTTAATTCTATATAAAGTTAAGCATATAAGCATAGGTGAAATTATTATTTTGAGTTTGCAAATGTAATTATTATCGTATTGTTAATCAACCAAATCGCTTCGGGTATTGATATATTTCACCTGCCTGAGGATGAGTATTATTATAGGTGTTTGTAGTTTTATAAATTCTTAAAATATGATATTATACTAAGCTCATTCGGTGTACATCCATGACGTATCTACTTTTAAATTGTTTGTATTTACTCTTTATACTGATTCAATACTATTTATTTGTTTTTAAATGTCATGTAAACGTACTAAATTTATAATTTGTAAAGTTCTCTAATATGTAAATAAATAAATTGGAATTTGAAGATTGATATTGTAGGTATGTAATCAGAGGTTGGGGCGGACCCATTTTTGAGTTGCTCCTCTCCAAATCCGCTCCAGGACCTGATACTTGCTCCAACTCCGCTCCACGGTCTGTATTGTATGTATACAAATTAATAATAATAAAAAGTGAGGTTATTTATCACGCTTCAAGAGTCTCGGCTTTTGAGCTTTGAGAATCGATGTCTCCGCCGAATATTAGGGGTACATTGGTAGACCGCGTTACAAACACCTGAGTTCATGAGCAGACACAACAGCCTTCGGTGATTGAAGTTATCATGAAGAGACGATTTACGTGGCTGGGACACGTATTCCGGATGCCGCCAAAGAGTGCGGCACTTCGTACCCTTGTGGCACAGCCTCAAGGGTTCCGTCGCCGTGGCCGGCCCTCCCTCACCCTGCAGCGATGCTACAAAAGCGACCTACGTGCTGCAGGTCTGACATGGCGGGAGGCGCAGGAGTTGGCGATGGACCGAGTTAAGTGGCGCCAACTTGTGCTTGCCCTATGCCCCAATGTTGGGACGTGACAGGGTGGAAGAAGAAGAAGAAGAAGAAGAAGTGTTGCCGTATTTCAAATAATTCCAGTGTTGCACAGTGTCAAATAATATATTATTGAATTTTATGACGAAAATTTAATAATAAAAAAACATCCGGAGCAGTGGGGCACTACAAATTTTCGGTGCTCCTGGCTCCAGGTAAAACCCCATTGCTCCAAAGTTTCGTGTTCCTGCTCCGAGCTCCACTCCAACGCTCTGGTAATGTATATCGATCAACGAAGCGACCTCAGTAGCTCCGCATTATATTAAACAAAAATATTTATATATTCGAAGTTGAATACATCTGAGCTAATAATAACACAATATGCAAATTGCCGATTGTTGTAGCTCGAATGGTTCTGTACCAAGGTCTCCGAAATTCGGATAAGTTAATTATTATTAAATTTAAATTTATTCTCTCGCTCGACAACAAAAGGAGAAGAGGCTTCTGTTTATTTCACCCGGATTAAGAAAAACAATGGCCAAAAACGTGCACGACCGACTTAATCGGGCGATTTGAATTTTTAACACTGACTTTAAAGTGCATTTATTAGAAGCACTTGTGATGGTTTTTTCGACACATTCTTTGTGGTAAGTATAATGAAATATACCGGAAAATAATTATATGGAAATAATTAATAGTTTTTATAGTATCCTAAGCTGACAAGACTATTCTATTGTGTTTTCCCACTTCTGGTGTTGAGGCCACCGTGGTGCAGATGGTAATTCACCCGATTCTGATTACAAGTTTTTTTTTTCTGATCCTGTGTAAATTGTATAACAAAATTCAAAATAAATCAACAGAAGCTATTTTGTCGTTCAATGTCAAAAAAATCTTAAAAATACAAGACCTGTAAAATAAAAAGAAACACAAAATAAAAACAATTTTATAAATGAACATGATTGAGCAGTTTCATAGTTATCGAACCTACCTATGTTTAATATTTTTTTTTTAATTCGGGGGGCCCTTGTCACTGTAAGGCTTTACCCCATCGGGCACTCAAGAGTACTGGTGAATGATGTCACGCCTTCAAGTAAAAATTATTTAGTTAGACATATTAATCATTGGCATTACAAATTATTAATTTATGACGGTCACAACATTAGTAAAACTAATAATGACAATGAAGTCGGTACACGAATAATAGTGGTCTCCAAAAAGTGAGTTAAACAGGCCATATTTAAAAAATAATAACATAATTACGTCCTATTTTACTCACTCTCGTGTTAATTGTAATATTAAATTTGCATTCATGGTTAGGTACTGTTTAATGTTAGATCGGTATAACAAACAAATTTAGTAAAATAGAAAAATCTTGTATTCCAGCTCCAAGGTTCGGCTCTGGTCAAAATGCTTTGAGTAATTTTATTTCATAAGTAGTAGGTATCTAATGATCTGAAGTGGTTATCACTTAAAATATAGTGAGATCTTTAAAATGGACATTGTTGCATTCTTCGGAAACAATGTAAGTATCTTTTATCCAAGGGCCCACCTACGCGTGTACACACGAGGCGTGTTAGCGACGATCGAGGTCAGAGTTCGAATACTAGAAAGGTGCTAAAGATTCCAGTAGGTTACTCGATGGACGTAAGTATACAACCGGTCGTTTTGAAGTTTTATAATACGACAAAAAATATTACATAATAAAGAATAAATTTATAATAATAATCGAAAATAATCATTAAAAAAGAAGTAAAAATTCAACATTGTGATAATGGTGACAAATAAAACGATAAATAATGAAGAGTGGGATTTGATTTTTTTATCTATCGAATGCTTACATAAAGGAATTTATTATGTCAATTCCATATTGTGTTGCAATGACATTAATATGGACGAAGTATCTGGAAAAAAAATGACTCACTTTTTTGTCGGGTCTGCCGAATGGCATAATCCGTTCTAACGCAATTACAATGAAGGTGATATTGCTATAAATTCCCGATGTTTTTTGTCGGTCTGGCGAATGGTTCGGTTCGAATGAGTTCGCTCAAATGAACATTAACACAAGAAACACTGTAGCAGAGCCAGTCCAAAAACAAACATTTTCTTTCTTAACTTTCTTCTTTCAGCACTACGGTGCATGGTTGCAGCATCAGTCCCGTGCGGCTCCGTCTCGGGACGGAATGAGCACTTAAAATCACTTCTTTCAGACACGTTTAAAGTGTCATAGAAAGCGGCCGTGCATATCCACGGTTGTGCATATATGACGGGTGGTGGTGGGCACTTTAACGTATGTTCTAACGCCATTACAATAAACGTGATATTGCTATAAATTCCCTATGCGTGACATCGCATAATGGAAATTGCGTGACGTCTACCTATACATGGGCGAATGTCGCTATGCGCGAATTTACTTGCTAGCTACTGTATTGAGTGCGTTGTCCATTAATAATGTCATTGTTGTGTTCAATTAATGTCGGTAAGCACCGTTAAATTATATATTTTAGTGTACCATTAAAAGACGGTAATAGATGCGTTGTGAGAAAAAGTTTATCATGTTGACACAAGTATTCAGCGAATAATTTACAAGTTTCAAGAACGTAACATTCTTAATTGAACGTAGTTATGCAGAATGTAGGCAGTCCATAATGTCGAGCTGAGACAATGACACTTTAGCAACAACATGATATTAAAAATGTATGTAAAATTATAAATAGTATTTTATTTCAAGAATATTTTTTTCGGCTTGGCTATTTTCAGCAGAACGTAGAGAAAACCTTCTCGCATCTGATCTATATCATATCTCATTTTTTTTATTTTTTTTGTGGACTGGCTACTTTCTGCATAACTATGTCCAATTGAACATTACATTACATCAATATGTTAGATCCTAAGAGGATTATACGGATCTCATCCACAGAGTGCAGTTTGGATAAACAGATTTTTGTTTTTACGAGAAATTTATTTTAGCCACTAATACTAGTCAAACACAAGTGAAATTGCCACACCCGGGATTCTAACTCGGGACCTAGCACATTATAAGCTGACACGTTGCCGCCCAGCCGTCATGGCCGTTTTTATTGAAAATTATTCAATAATTACCTAATATAAAAACAAGATTTTAAACAAGGTGAGAAGTTTCAAAACTATGTATGACTATATGACTATTGGCATATGGGCCGGAATGCTGTGCTGGACGTTTACAAGAAAAGACGAGAGGAAACTAGTTAACTTAAAAGGGTTTTTAGAGTATATGCGCGAAGGTACAATTACGAACTATATCCCTTACGGAACTGGCCAACTGTTTTGTGTGGGTAAGGTAAAATACCACGCAAGATAGTAGAGATAGATACAGTGACGTCCCAATACCAAATGCCGTCCAATTTTTTATACTTACCGTATTTTTTATCATCCTTTCATGACACCAATATCTAAGAAATGGATATATTACTAACAAGACCGATATTCTAATTTAAATGCCATCTCTGCTTCAATAGACAAATATTGCGAGTCCAGGGTTTCAGATAGGTGAATTTTAAAATACATGTAACAACTTCCAAAACTCGCGAATGACTGGAAAAATATTTGGATAAATTTAAATTACGTAAGTATGTACCTACCTGCAATTCAAATGTAATTCGCAAATCTGCGCATGTCATTGCTGATCACCAAGGTCGCGACGTCCAAGGACAACGGAAGTAAACTAGACATCGCGAACCCGACAAAAAAACTACAGTCCTGTTAAGCCTGTTATAGTAATTAACACACTTTGTTTCCAACCAGTGAGCTGATTTTTTTAATGGAAAGATATTTCCGTTATTACTAAGTTATGTAGCTATTTCTATATATACCTAATGATTCTCCTCGATTTGCCGCCCCAAGCGACGCTCAATCTGCCTACCCCCACGGGATGTCACTGGGTAGATATTAGACTGCGGTAGTCGGGACTGTGGATAAAGATACAGCATCTCTGAGACAGACAAGAGTAGATTGGAGACGTTTCGTGAATTTGGGCATGACCCACATTGAGTTTACACACCTAAATTACAAGATGAACTACTGATACAATGATATATATAATTATAGTATTAATAATATGCCTCTTGTGTCATTGTGTGATTGTGAAAATCACACTACACAGATGGTCGGTTTTACGTAGTATTTGGCTTAAGGCACGAGTGAAAGATGGATATTCTCACATTGCCAAATCGATAATCGAAAATCCGACATGATTCGTTGCGGACGACACGAATCTATCGACAGATTTATAAATATGGCATATTTAGGTCAGCGTTATAATAAATGCCAAACTCATAGCAATATTTAGAAAATAGCAAATCAAACATTGTTACTATTATGGTGGGTTTTCCACGTCTATCCCGGTTTATATTTTGTACTTCTGATATGTTGATATAATATAATAAAATTAAATACATAATTTTTAAAAATCTATTAGAAAAAACCGTAGGAAAATGTTGAAAGACCGAGTGAGATTTGAATCCAGGGAACTCATTTATTATCTGTTCTGTGTTTGAATCCATACCTTTCAATACAAAAGGTTGCTCTTATCCGCTAAGCAAGCTACGGATTCGTTGTTTAATTAATACTCATCACTAGCACAAGTAATATATTTATCATGAGTCCAAAGATCAGCGCATATATTCCATACACAAGACTGCTATTGGTGGCCATCGAGGGTAGTTTATCATATCTATGTATTGAGGTATTATAATTGTTATAATACGTTAGCCGTCACCGTCAAAACTGTCTATCTCGCTTTAAAAGATAACACATCCAAGGCTGTTACTTAAAACAATCTTGCATAGCAGGGCATCATAAACAAATTTTCACATATGCAATTAAATAAGTACTACTTACATAATTTTTTTGACGTATTGCCCCATTGAATATTAAATTTTATAAAACACTAATCGTTGACAACAGAGCCAAGTCTTAGCAAGTGTGGACTATTATTATTTTCCACTCCAATAAAGTTTCTACCCTCCCCCCCCCCCCCCCCCATGGTGTGAACAATCGACTTGCGCATCTATTATATACACAATAAATGTTACAATAAGTAAGCTGTCGAAACTGTCTATCTCGCTCTAAAAGTTAACACAGCCAAGAGAGGTGCTGTTAAAACATACAGTGCGAATTGGCGGCGGCTTGGAGAACTACATCCCCTCCTCTCGCGTTTCAGTACTTTCAATATGTACTTCGAAATCGAAAACCATAGACAAGATACAACACGAGCACCGCCGCTCACGTTAAAGATTTCGCAGTCTAGCTAGTTTTAAACAGTTCAGACGGTTAACTTATTGTAACAATTAACCGCCTCAATACGTATAAAATAGATGCGCACACCGGTTTCGATCTGTGATCATTATTAACATGTGTTGCTTTCTTGGCTTTGTAATTAATGAATTAAAGTGTAGATTAAGACATAATGTAATTAATACATATGTTACGCCGAATGTGCGAAATTGACTTTTACATAAAATGGGCAAAATTTTGCCTAATACATGTAATAGTCAAGCCCGTTGCCTTATTCATGAATTAGGCAAATTATCTGCCGAGTGCGTGAATTCGTCAGGCTATGGAATTCTTAAACTGTCAATATGACAGTAGAAAAATTAAATTTAATACGGATGGTTTTATTAGTTATAATTGGACATAATATAATATTATTATTATTAGGTTAGGTTAGGTTAGGTTAGGTTTTGTAATTCTGAATTCAACTGAATGTCCATTTTGAGGTTAGCTAATAAGTGTCAACAAACTATCAAATCATACTATCACAAACAAACAATCGACCATTGCACGATTGATACCCAAGCACGAATCAAATCGCGAAAATTTTAATAAAATTCTTCCGTTATCATATTATTATAGTTCTAGATTTTTTTTGGGCATAGTAAATGGATATGAACGTCATTACTCATTGTAGTTATTGATTGGTATATTTTTAAATTATAATCTATGACATTTGAGACATTTGGTTAGTTTGATTAGTTGCAAAAAACACCACCGGAGCGCGACCATCTATTTTGACCAATGCATGAGCATTTGACACATTTGGTTTAGTTGCAAAAAAACACCACCGTAGCGCTACTATCTAATTTTCCCAATACATGAACTAGGCAGAAAAATTACTGCAGAATTTCGGCGTAACACGTACATATTCGCAAGTGCATGGATGACATTATCAGTAATAAATTCTGTAACACTTGGCACCATATAATATAGTCTTGTCAGTAATATACCTTGATTTCGTGATCGTTATTAACATATTATGTGGCTTTTGGCATATTATTATAATCATTTTTTTTACATATCTGAAAGCACCAGTTATCGACAACGTTCCCTCTAATTTTTCTATTGTGTACGTACGGTCATCAACACAATATATAAGCAGTCGTGCCGTCACCCGGTGCGGTAAATTTACACCCCCCTCCCTCCCCCTACAAACACACATATAATTTTTTTTACTATACCTTATATTTTTAGGGAATCTATTAATTTCAGTGATTTTATATAATAATAACACTAACAACGACAAAACTGAAATACAATCAAATTGATCTGGATCACTATGTGCAAAGTTTAATAAATCGGAAAATGTTTGAATCGAACGGGACGGATATAGTAATCCCGCTCGACGTAAAATTTCACCTGCGTGCTCGCGTTAGTCGCAGTTGACTTTCGCCTTCCAAGAAATGAGTCGAAGAATTGTGCATGTCATGGTTTCGTGCATTCGAGCAAAACTAAAATCTGACAAAGGAAACTTTATTTTACAATATTTTTGTGTGAGGACTGTGCGGGGGATAAAAACATGTGTGCGGACACATTTTGGTAGGTGTGCGCGCGTGGAACATTGGTTATCGACCGAGGAAAATAGGATGTTGTTTTTTTACATTTACTTTAGTACATAAAGCTTTGTAGGTGGCCCAATCCGTTGATACATAATGCGGTACGTATAATTTACGGCGGAGCTACGGGATGCTGGTTTGACCTGGAATGAAGCAAGAAGACTGGCGAGGGACAGGGATTCTTGGAGGCGCCGCGTGATTTCCATATGCTCCGACTAAGGGGCGGACATGGAAGAAGAAGAAGAATTATGAACTTTCGTTTTTTGTTCCATTATGCGTTTTAAAAATTACATTGGACCTTTATCTGTCATCAACCTCTTGAATAATTAAATGTGTATATAAAAAATAGTGCTAATTAGTATGTTATACTTATTAAAAAAAAAGTGAATATAAATGCTTGTAGTTTACGTTGATATTTGAATGCACTCATGATAATGACTTACTTAAATTTGAAGTGTCTTTCTACCTTTTAAAAATAAAAGCTGTTTGCTATCTAGTTTAACACGTTCAACTAATGCATTGTCGAACGTAGCTAAACGGTTTTTATCAATACGTAAAACAAAATGGCAAATGTAAGTATTTAAAATGATTCAGCCAACAGAGTGAAATCACGTGAGCAATGTCACGAGATTATGAAATCGCAATACAAACAATGTTTCGTGTTAAATAACACTTTATGTTATTCCGTACAGCGGGTAATAGACGATCACACCAGAAGCGTGTGGGTACGCTGTTTTAATGGTGAGATATTTTTGCAAGTCATTACGAATTAGTAGGGATTAGGGATGTCCTTCCTTGCAAAATGATTGATTCAAGTAGAAAATTTCAAATCCAAAATATCGCTTTCTTTAATACCAGTCACAGAATCCAAGAGGTTGGTCTAAACCATGGGTGGCCAAACAAAGGCCCGCGGGCCGCATGCGGCCCGCTGGGTGTCAACTTATGGCCCGAGGAGCAGTGAGTAAATAAAAATAATATCAAATGCTGCCGCTAGATGTACTAATTTCAAAAATACAGATTCGATATTGGCTCAAGATTTTAAAAAGCACCATGTGCTTTTTGCTGCATTTCCAACGCCATTGTGATGAACGGTTAAAGGAGAAATTCCATCAGGTTGGTTTGGAAGAGTTTTACAAAACATATTTGGACAAGGAGAAATATCCTGAGAAGCATATCAAATCCCGAGTGAGAACACGAGTCACTGATTTGCATTTGGAAAACTGTTTGCGTGTAGGAATAACCTCACTCGATATCGACATTGATGCACTTAGTTCTGCCACACAAAATCAAACTTCTCACTAAAATTTATATTATTATATATTAATTTTTATATTATTTTGTTTATTTTTTAATATTTAAAAAAAGTCTAATCTAATAAATATGTTTGATTCTCATTTTATTAACATATAATACTTATATATTTCTTTTTTGTTTTGTATAATCAAAAAAAATGGTTGTGCGGCCCGGTAGGAAATCTCATTTTTAGAATCCGGCCCGGCTGCTGAAAAGGATGGCCACCCATGGTCTAAACCAGGGGCGGGCAAACTTTTTGGATGGAGGGCCAAATTCGAGAATTCAAAATGAGCGGCGGGCCGCAAGTAAAATACCATTTTTAGATATACACTATTTATTATCACGAAAAATAAACATTACAAAAAAATTAATGAGAAGAATGAAAGTGTTGTACATTTTTTCAAATTCAGGTGTTTATTTTGTGGTTGATATTTTCAAAACTGCTTGTAAATGGGCATCGGAGATATTTGATCGTAAAGAATTTTTATTGAGGTTCATGATCGAAAATGTTTGTTCACATATATAGGTTGATCCAAAAACAACGAACATTTTTCTTGCATAATCTTTAAGTTGTTCGAATTTGTCTGAATTAAGGGCATTGTAAAATTTGGATATATCTTCACGACGATGCAATTCTCTTAAATCAGTGTCACACTGCAGACCAATACTCCCAAGTTGTAGCTCTGTCAGTACACTATCAATATCTATTGAAAATGGATCGCGTACTGTTACTAAACTTGTCTCAATTTTTCGGAAGTCACCAAATCTTTGTAAAAAAATCGTCATTCAGAACTTTAATAATTTTACCATATTCTTCAAATTTATATTCTGGTATATTCAGCAACTTCAAAGTTGGAAAGTGGTCCACGTTCTTATTCGATATTTGTCGAAGGAACAACTTGAGTTTTAATTGAAATCCATTCAAACTCTTCACCATATCGTGGGCATATAGTTAAAGCATATAGTTAGAGTTAAAAGTATTTAAATGTGTCACGATGTTCAACATAGAAAATAGTGGTTGCATAGTGTGAGACGAGACGCAAGGAAGACGTACTGAGATAATACATTAACGAAACAACAAATTCTTCAAATTTTAATCTATTGTCAATATTTTTAAAAAATATATAAAAAATTTATTCGTAATCAGAAGTACAATTAATGATGGCGGGCCGCAAAAAAATACCCGGCGGGCCACATGCGGCCCGCGGGCCGCAGTTTGCCCTCCCCTGGTCTAAACCAACGCTTCCTAAGAAAGTGGGAGCCCGACGCAGACTGATTTTGATAAAAAATAAAACAAAAAATCTTTCTAAAAATAATCATTGAGGAATGACAATGACACAATATAATAATATTAGCGGCTTATTTTTTGTGTACACGTACGTATCTGTAGAGTCAGTGACGTCCCGTGGGGGTAGGCAGATTGAGCATCGCTTGGGGGCGGCAGTCACCCAAAGGGCGGAAAATCGAGGATAATCATTAGGTATATAATATAGAAACAGCTACCTAAACTTTGTAATAACGGAAATATCTTTCTATTAAAAAAATCAGCTCACTGGTTGGAAACAAAATGTATTACAGGTTTAAAAGGACTATTTTTTTGTCAGGTTAGCGATGTCTAGTTTACTTCCGTTGTCCTTGATGACCAGCAATGACACGTGCAGATTTGCGAATTATATTTGAATTGTGGGTAGGTACATACTTAACTAGGTAATTAATTTATGCAAATATTTTTGCCAGTGATTCGCGAGTCTTGAAAGTTGCCAGGTGTATTTTTAAATGTATCTGAAACCGTGGACTCGCAATATTGTCTATTGAAGTAGAGATGGCATTAAATAAGATTTTGTGGTATATATTTTGTAAGTAATGTATCCATACAACGACAACACATTTCTTAGAGATTGGAGTCATGAAAAGATGATTAAAAAAAATACTGTATAAAAATGGGGTGGCATTTTGGCGCTGCCTAGCCTTAAAACGTAACTCATCGCATGTTTACAAATATTATGACTGAGTAATATAACCACTTTCCACGATTGTCACAAAACATCCCAACAGTAGGATAGTAGCATTTTGTTCTGAAGAAGTAAACATATCATAACATACTTTTTCCAGCGAAGGGAGATGTGACGATGGAGAACGTCACAAATACCCATGCATTGGATCTGAATACACGGGAGTGGACAAACATTATGAAATACGCATAATCTTGTAGTACCCAAGACGACTGCGGGTACCTAAAGTGGTAGAGCACACTGCAAGAAGCAGCGCGATGCGCTCACGGCTCAGGGATTCGAAACGGTGCTTGCTTTTTACGCCTCTCGCGACACGCATCGCCACTCGCAGTATGCTTTGTAAACAGGTAAGGGACGAAATGAGTAGGTAGGCTAGTGTCGGGGAACTTTTGTGGGTATTTGTATTAAACGATATTTACTCAAGATTAAAAACTAATAGCACGCATATAAAACTAATAAAAAGTATTAAATAACCGAATCATTGTATTAAAAATATCTCCACAACAGGTAGCTTATTTCAAAAGAAAGCAGGATCTTTACCGATTTAAAAACCTTACGATCGTTTGGAAAGTTTTGATATAAATATAGATGTCATTTATTAGTATTTTACAAGTCTCCATTATTTGCAAAACTTTCACTTTTGGGTAATTTTACCTCTGTTTCCCGAACCCTGGAGTAGACCATCTAGCGAAGCCTTCATTCAGCAGTTGATCGACCATCGACCCCAGCTGATGATGATCGCGATTTGATCTAACCTACCCTAACCGATATGATATTAAACCTTGCCGCCAAAAGAATATGATGTTATCAGAGTTATCTATCATATTAATGTCACTATCTGTCATCTTTATCAACAAAGCGATAGCGGTTGCCTATTATAATGGGTTCGTTCTAATGAACCAATGAAATTCTGGCTAGAGTTATCAACGTGGACACAAATTCGATAACAATTGATAATACACTCTATGATAGATAAATGTCAAGGACAGACCCGTGTTTTACCAAAAGGAGACTGACCTCAAAAAAAATAACGATATACTACATGTTTTATATAGGTTGACTACAGATACAGGATGTTTACTAAGTACTAATATTAATACGATGCCAATAAAGTGTATTACGGTTTGATTTTTAAACGCGAGATGTTAGACATTTTCATATACATATGGAGTGGAATTCTGGACATAACGAGCCACGGAAATGAAAATGCTAGACGTCTTCGAGATATGATAATAGTGACAACTGTCGAGGTGACCTGGATAAATGCTGAGCATCACACTGTCATGTGTGCCTGAGGCGTCTTTTGCGATTATTTGGACATACTATTCGCCGTGGTCTAGAAAGCCTAGAAAAACTAATTGTTTTCAGCAATTCGTCTGGTAAAAAGGGCATAGAGCGAACATCGATGCGGTGGAACATTGCCGACTCAAGTAGAAAGCCGATACATTCACAACGAGTGGTCCTACTTTTTCTGCCCCTGCCGTTGTTGTCTATAGATGACCCGTCATTGTTCTATAGAGTGCTCATACTGACGCGTCGGTCGTGTTCACACAGGGAATGGTTTGATTTGGATATATGAGTTACATGAGAAATAATACACTATCATTAACACACATTCTACAAATGTAATGCATAGATCAATACGTATTTTTTGGAAATCGATATTAATACCGGTTTTTGTGTGAAGGACTAGTCTGACTTTGACAGCTGATGAATAACAGGAATGTATATTATTTATAAATAACACTGATAGTTCATAATATATTTGATTTGAGATTTTTTTTATAATTCAATTTGAAACGAGAAAGGGCGAATATGTCAAGCAATCTGGGATCTGATTTTGACAACTGTAAAGTGGACCACTCGTTGCTTGTGCAAAATGTTATGCTCGGGCTTTATGCGATGGCGGTAGGTGGAATGATCAAGTGGAGATAGTCACTGAAAACCCGATAGCAACGTAGTAACGCACGTATATATTAATAATTTTGTTGCTAGGACCCCAGACCTCTAGCAACCAATAATGGTGTCGAAATAACTTTTCATACAAAAGACAACAAGAACATACAAAGATAATAACAAAAGAAAACAGAATTAACTGAAAATGAATTCAATTCTACTTAAAGATGGCTAAAAGTATTAAAAGAATGCATTGGCATCGTGTTCTGATATATTCCAAAAGTTTCAAATGTCTAGCTAGTCGGGAAGTTAGTTAAAAATCGATTGCAAGATTTGTACCGGAAAAAGAACCACCGGACAAAAATAAGCATACGAGCTAAAAAAACGTTGTATTAATAATAATAAAATAGCATTTTCATAGTTACTGGTGGAAAAGGAAACTATTCAATTGTTTTAAATAAAGAAACCACATTCATTGTGAACAATAATTATTAGTACGCCTAACACAATGCATGATAAATGCAAGAGGCGTAGACACAACAAGGGTGCCTACGATTTTTATTGTAAATAAACTGGTGTTCAGAGGAAAATGAATTTTTATATGAAAAAATCAGACCGCACAAGCTGCGGTCTGCCAAAGGAAACCGTGAAATAAAATTTTCCAGTGATTTATAATATTATCCATGTATATGTTACGCCGAATGTGCGAAATTGAATATTACATGAAATGGGAAAAATTTTGCCTAAATCATGAAAAATGCAAGCCCGTTGCCTTATTCATGAATTAGACAAAATATCTGGAGAGTGCGTGAAATCGGCAGTAATTTTTCTGCCTACTTCATGTCTTGGATAAATTAGATAGTAGCGCTACGGTGGTATTTTTTGCAACTAAACTAAATGTATCAAATGCTCATGGATTGTTCAAAATGTACATTTATATTATCTATGGTCAAAATAGATGTCGCGCTCCGTGGTGTTTTTTCGCAACTAAACAAATGTGTCAAATGTCATTGATTATAATATAAAAATATACCAATCAATAACTACAATGACGTTCATATCCATTTACTATGCGCAAAAAAAATCTAGAACTATAATATGATAACGGAAGAATTTTATTGAAAAGTATTTTCGCGATTTGATTCGTGCTTGGGTATCAATTGTGCAATGGTCGATTGAATGTTTGTGATAGTTTGTTGACACTTGATAGCTAACCTCAAAATGGACATTCAGTTGAATAATTTAATTCAGAATTACAAAACCTAACCTAACCTAACCTAACCTAATAATAATAATATTATATTATGTCCAATTATAACTAATAAAACCATCCGTATTAAATTTACTTTTTCTTCTGTCATGTTGACAGTTCAAGAATTCCATACCGTGGCGAATTCATGTACTCAGCAGAAAAAATACCTAATTCATGAATAAGGCAACAGGCTTGACTATTACATGAATTAGCCAAAATTTTGCCCATTTCATGTAATAGTCAATTTCGCACATTCGGTGTAACATATATATTATATACGGAGCGTGGGTAATTAAAAATCATCCATGTTGTGCCGTCCGAATATTTTTGTTGGCACTAAAAATCAATAGGAATTGTGATGAAAACCAGACGACTGGTTCGAATATTGATTTTGGGCTATTTGTGTCAACGATTGATCAGAATATACTATTACTTATTTTACTGTTTATTCAGTGTGATTATTGAACCTTGAATTTATCAAATTTATAGGTATTTGTTTTTTTCTGTTAGTTGAGTATATTTTTACTGACGCCCTTGCCTAACCTAACCCAACTTAATATCAGTGGCGAAGGGTGGAGGTAGGCTGTTAATATCCGTAATATCCGCCATAAATAATGCACACTAAGCTTTGTCAGTCATACTCGTATTTGTTTTGATTGAAATAAAACTACAATTTACAGACGGTGTTGGTTAGTTTTTAAAATTCAAACCCTGCGACACCAAGCCATAATAAATAATAGTCAAAAAATACTCGTCCATTTCTAAAATAGCTATAATTAAGCAATTAAATCATAAATAACTTTGGATATTTTATAGATAGAATAATATTTTTTATCTATTATAATTATAGTTTGGTCTAAGCAGGCCTTAATGTGTTTAAAAAAATGAACTAACAATATGTGTAATATGTATTCGAATTCCAATGAAAACAAATAAGTATTAATGAAAAAGTGAGCATAATTTTGTCGTATCGCCCAAAGTATACCAACACTGTTAAGGTTTGGTTTAGGCAGTGATTAATTGATTTTTAAAAACTAACCAACACCATCTGTAAATTGTAGTCGTTCAATAGAAACAAATATGTATGACTAACAAAGTTTAATGTGCACTATTTATGGCGGACCTTAGATGCCTACCTCCACCCTTCGCTACTGTTTAATATAGAGCCGAGATTAAATATTACTTTACATACCGTTAACATTACGAAGTATATATTATAAGACGTTCACAACATGACATTTAAAAACAAAGAAACAGAGTAAAGAAGAAATAAATATATGCAATAAGTATCACAAAAACAGTATGAAAAGTAAAGTAAAAGGTACAAAAATTATAAAAAATATAAATTATAAAGCATGGAGGCACACCTATTGAGCAAAGTGGACCCCACAGAACAGATAATAAATAGAATACCGATTGGCTATATTCAATACGCCGCATGTTGATGCAGGCTTTAGAATGTGTGAGTGTCCTACGAAAATGAAGCACGCATTATGCACGTGCAATAGTGTGTGTAATACACCAACATTAATTGAGCGTAAATGCATAAAACGAGAGCAGTTTTCAGTATTCGACGTAAAACGTATTCTTGACACGTGTGTAAGTTTAACACGGATTCTTCCTTATTCGAGTCGGATAGCTGCTATCGCCTTACCCGTTATGTATTTCAGTTCACATTATTTCAGAGTTCCCTGGTGGACCCTATTTTAAGAATTTATAAAACAACGTCCTCCTATACTTTTCTCACGTAGGTGGAATATATTATCAACATCCGAAGCGATTTGGTTGAACAAAGTTATTGCCCTCCCAATTGGCATCACTAATGACAGGTTAGTTCTGCTCCTCATCCGGCATCTGCCAAACTTCTCACCTGATGGCACACTGGGGAAAGGGTATTTGTTAAATAAACAAATTTCCACGTAATCTGAGAAACTTATTGAGACTGCAGAACACAGAAGTAATAAAACCAATACACTACACTTTGACGCAGGGTTTTGAATGTGTGAGTGTCCTACGAAAATGAAGTAAAAATTATAGACGTGCAATAGTGTGTGTTGCAACCTTCAAATACATCAAAATTGAATGAGCGTCAGTGCATAAACGGAGAGCAGTTGGCAGAACGAACGACACGCTTAGAATGACGTATTATTAACACGTGTTCAAGTTTATCCCATATTCTTTCACACTCTAGATAGGTTGCCTGTTACTCCACACCCGTTAAATATTTTAGTTCCCATTAATTCCGAGTTCCCTGCTGCAGAAGCTAATAGAGGATTCAAACCGAAATATGTACACAACACTGATGGTAAGACTACCTATCGAAATAGGGCGGGGAATATATTTGCAAGAACCTATTCGCTACAATGTATAGGCACTCTTTAAAATCTTTAAACAAATTGTCAACAGATATCGAAAAATTTAAACTTTACCGATCTATTGCAAAATACAATAAACATAAACATAATTATTATATCGACTTTTACAAAAATAGGCGTTAGTGACAAATCTCTACTATTCGAGGAGCAAATAGAGTGAAAATAATTACAAGATAAAAAGATACAACGTTTTTAAATTCTGTTGAACCATATAAACTTGACTTGACTAGCTTAAACGATCAAAAATTTGTACTTGACATGTCATATTGATTTACATAGTAACGCACTTAAATATTAATAATTTAGTTGCTAGGCCCCAGACCCCTAGCAACCGATAATAGTATCGAAATAACTTTTCAATCAAAACAGAATTAACTGAAAATGAATTCAATTCTACTTCTTCTTCTTATTGTGCCATCCCCTAGCGGAGGTCGGCCACCATCAAGGCTATCATATCTTTGTCGTCTGCTACCCGGAACAGTTCGGTGGAGCTGCACTCGTACCAATCACGGAGGTTCTTAAGCCACGAAATGCGGCGCCGTCCTCTGCTACGCTTCCCATTGATCTTTCCTTGAATAACAAGTTGTGGAATGCTGTATTTTTGTCCTCTCATAATGTGGCCGAGGTATTGTAGTTTCCTGGTTTTGATACTACGTAGAACTTCTCGGTCCTTCCCCATTCGATTGAGAACTTCAACATTTGTCACCCGGTCAGTCCAAGGAATTTTGAGGATGCGTCTATACAGCCACGTCTCAAAAGCTTCAAATCTCCGTGACATCTCTTGGTTTAGCGTCAATACTTCCATACCATAGAAAAGAATTGAGAGCACATAACAACGTACCATACGCAGTCTCAGACCTAGGTTAAGATCTCGATTGCTAAGGAGGCGTCTCATTTTGAGAAAGGCGCTCCTTGCGATCTCAATTCTAGTTTTTATTTCCTGAGACTGGTCCCATTTCTCATTTACCCATGTACCTAAATATTTATAATGGGTCACACGTTCGATTGGTTCGCTGTTAATGACAAAATTTGTATTGGTGTCTGGCGTCGCTGTTTTTGATACTAGTAATAGTTTTGTTTTCTTGAGGTTCATTGAGGTACATAAACCATACTACTACAATTCTAATTAACGATGGCTAAAAGTATCAAAAAAATGCATTGGCATCGTGTTCTGATATATTCTAAAAGTTTCAAATGGCTAACTAGTCGGGAAGTTAGTTAAAAATCGATTGCAAGATGTGTACCGGACAAAGAACCACCGGACAAATAAGAATACGAGCTAAGAAAAACGTTGTAAAAATTCATGACAATGAGAACAACTTCGTTTCTTTACAACCTCTTTCTTAGTATTCGAGTTTTTTTTCTCTTTCATTTGTGGTAGAATACTATTGTTTTGGCGTATGTAGTATAAATGTACTTATTTTTAAAACACTTAACTCCTTTTGGCTTTCCAATAAAAATACAAAGTTCATAAAGAAAACACCGAATTGATTTTTTTTTATTATTTTATTCATGTTTTTGTTTGTATTTCTGTTACGTTTTATTTGTTTATTATAATCATTTTAATTTTGCTACGTTACGTTAGTGGTAGGTAAGTTAATTCTTATTGGCTCTCTTTAGGGTTATCACTTACTTACTTACTCCCAAATTGTAAAATCGTAACTCTGTTTGCAATCAAGACCGCCCTTTTGCCATTCTGAATCAAAATCACCAAAATGTTACTTACGCCCTTTTGGCTTCGAGAAGTCGATATAATCATTAATCAAACTAATAATGATATTAGATAAGATAGGCTTGATATTGTATTATTGGGACAGCATAAGTCCAATAATATTGTTCAGACATAGAGGAAACTAAAATTGACCTTGATATGGATCAATTCAGACAGTCGGTAATAAAATTAATCAAGCCTACCCTACCACACACATTCTTCGTATTAGAAGCTGACTATTGTAGCACTGTGCACAATATTATTTTCATGTTTAAGACAATATTGTTTTTCAATAATTACTGTAAATGGAGATGCTTGAAAAAATACGTAGGTAAGTACAATAATTATTACATTACATGAGCATGTCCCCCCTATGCTCAGCGTAGGTCAAAATAGAGCTTTTATTGCATTTTCAAAGCATGATCCTGGACATTCCTTAAACGTTGTAGATAATCTATTTATATAATTTTGAAGCCTTATTATCCTTTATATTTATTTTAAACATTTCATGACTGCATAAAGTATTTTTATTACATAACATAGTATTCTTTTAAACCTCTCGCTCTAATGTTTTAGAATATAGTCATATTTCAGTACATGCATGTGCACTGGTGTTAAGATTTTTTACATTTATTATTTTATAAAGCCATTAGTATAATTTATGTCCACATTATTATAGTGAAATATTTACGATAAAAAATTACATTGATAATCTCTGTCATCCCAAATTTGACAAGAAATAGGCATTTTATTATTCAAAAAATGGGCAAGATTTACACATTACACGATAATTTTAAAGATACCGATTATAAGCTATATCTTTGACCATTCAAGTGTGATAAACATACTACGAATAATGATTGCTTTATAATAATTATTGACCTAAGAATAAGGTAGTGTTTTATTGAAATACGCCATTTCTTTTGGCATTCCCCAGTGGTTAAGCTACAACATACGGCCGTAGCCATAAATTGAAAAATTAAAACAGAAGTAGGGAGTAAGATCATATTAACGCGCGTGTTTGAACATGTACCTAACCGAATTTTTTTTCAACGGTACATGTTCAAACACGCGCGTTAACATGATCTTACTCCCTACTTCAGTTTTAGTTTGTCAATGTATGGCTACGGCGTTTAAGGAATTTCCAGGATCATGCTTTGAAAATACAATAAAAGCTCCATTTTGACCTACGCTGAGCATGTCCGCCCTTAAATCGAAGAGTATTTTCTTATATATCAAACATAGTGGATATTATTGTAGATGGACGAACTAAAAGTCTCAAGAGTTAAAAGTTATCCACAAAAAAAAGGGATTGAGATAAACAAGGACCCAACTGAAAAAATGCCGAAAGGGGATACTGTGAATATTATTAATAATATAAAATATAGTAATATATCTAAGGATATTAATCAATTATACAGTTAGTTCCTTTTCACTTTGACATTTCCCATACAAACAATCCCTAGAAACTATTTTACATACAGGAACCAAGCAACCTAACAAGACCAAGGAGAGGTCATTGTTTGAATTAAAATGCCAGACTCCTAAAGAGGCAACTCACTATGAAAGACTTCTTTGTAAAAAGATGAATTTTCTGATTCTATTTCATTATTATTTAAAAAATCTGGTGATTACACAAGTTTTTTGAAAATGTTACCAAACAAGTGTTTTTCTTACTTTTTGGACTCGTTTTCCCGGATTGATCGTTTCTTTTGGAGGGGCTCTTAAACACGATAGATCGGGGTTCTACCGTATTTATTTTTCACACTCTGTTGAGGGGATATCTTAGCACGAATTCTTGTAAATTTAATAGTCTACCTTCCTCCATATCGCTGGGCTAGTTAGTAAAATCGGAAGCGTCATCTCCTATGAGTAAATTTACAACAATTCCATTGTTTACATAAACACAATGTGGCCGGCTAATGGTTAATTGAATTACTTGAGTGAGAGATTAATCGTCCACTTTAATGGGCACGACAATAGCGCGGTCTGTGCAACTAAATAAATGTCTGGAGCATTTTTCAGCCATTGTTGATTTTATCTTCTAATTTATATGGCAACACTCCGCTGCCCGCCAGCGATAAGATGCCATAAAAAATGTCGGAAATTTATTGAGATAAGTAGTTATACAGTACATATAGCTATATAAGTCTAATCTGGTTTATCCGACTAATAAATTTAGAATTCAAAGATGTTAAATCTTCCACAGCGTTGGAGCGGAGCCCGGAGCAGGAGCACGGAGGAGTGGAGCAATGGGGTTTTATCCGGAGCGCCGTAAATTTGTAGTGCTCCACTGCTCCGGATGTTTTTTTTATTACTATTATTAAATTTTCGCCCTAAAACTAAAACTCTGCAGCACTGAAATGGTAGGAACATTTTTTTTGACAGAAGTGGCAAATGAAAGACAATTTGCTGTAGATAATTTTGTTTAGTTTAATTTAATATATTAATAAATTTATATTTTTTAAACATTTGTATAAGTACATAAATAATATCATATAAAGTTATGTATGATTTAATTGCATAATGTTAGATAGTTTATAGACAGACGAGTATTTGTTGGCTATTATCTATTATAATTTGGTTTCGCAGGGTTTAATTGAATTTTAAAAATTAATCAACACCATCTGTAAAATATTATAGTATTTGTTTAATGAAAACAAATACATATGACTGACAAAGTTTAGCGTGCACTATTTATGGCGGATCGTAACAGTCTGCTTCCACCCTTCGCCACTGCCAGATAGATAGGTAGGTATCTACATCAATGTCTATACATACGTAAGTCCTGTCTGAGATGCGAGCTTAGACGTCATTATCGGTACGAATTGTAATAGAAAATATTCCACAAGGACATTTCCATATTATACTTACTACAATCTTGTAGATTTATAGCCAGATTGCTGATTAAACTTAGATTAGACTCTGATTAGAACGTAGACATGATCACGAGTAGGTGTCTAAAAGAGTTTTAGATAACGAATGTAGGTACTTATGAAAAAAAAAATAGAACAATTTTATAGCCGTAACAATGGTAATTTTTTTAAAATTTTAATTAAATTAGGTTTATATAAGTAAGTACATTCAATGATTATCTAAAAGCCAAGCCAGTACAGACGTACCCACTCGGTTGGAACCCTGGTTACAATGTCGGCAAAATACTTTTTAAAAATTGTCGGACATCATAAATTACGAGCTGCAAGCAGATAATAAAATTTGGTTAATTTGCAAAATGGCGCCCGGCCGTGACATGTCTGTTAAAAGGCGGGAACGCCGCCCGTTCTAATTTCAAACTCACGGAAGCTCCAGCTGTGCTAACACGGAGGTGGGTAATGCAATTCGTTTTCGCGGTTTTTTTTCGTATATAGAACGCTGCGAAAGAATCCAGTGTTACGTGAATAAAAAAAACAATCATATTATGCCAAGAAAAAATCCGATTACATCAACTGAGAGTAACATCTTTTAACACTCGTACAAAGGTCAAATTTTCATTATTCTCAAATTTTCTTTTTGTCTGTATCTAAATATATATAGTGAGTATATATGTTTACTAACCCCCTAAATATAGATCTACGAAATCTTAACATATTGCGATGTAGATATTTAGTATAGCGTACATTGTATTGTGATAAAGAGCAGTCAACAAAATAAATACATGATAATGTAGGATAGCTATAAAGTAGGCTAGTAATGCATGTAACTAACCTTTAATAAGCTTTTTATATCTGACATATTCTCGCGTCGGATTCTTAATACATAAAAACTCTAGAGAACAACATAGAAAACTTCATAGGTATAACAGATAGAGTAGCACTATTGAATTTAAAAAATACAATGAAACCAGGGCTCGAAATAAACCGGAACGCACCGGAGCACCGTTCCTGTTCGTGAAATTCTAAAAGACACCGTTCCGGCTCGTGGCTTCTTTGAAAATTGCGTTCCGTTTCATGTTATTGAGATAATATTGCATGTAGGTATGTAGTTTTTAAAGTTGTAAGAACTGATTCGTGGGAAAATGTATATATTATTTATTAATGGTTAGTCCTGCAAGATCTATAATATAATATAGGCTGTTCAGACTTCAGATGTGTTTACAAAAAGGGCTAAAGTGGTTACAGGTCCAGGACCCTAAATTAGTAGGTCTCCGGAACCTGAAAAATAATTTGAAATCACAAAAGAACCTTGCAGCGAAAGAATACACAAATGTACGAGCTTCTAGAATTTTGAAGATAAGAGCCCAATTCTAAGAAAATTGACAAAAGATAAGTGATTTTGCAAAAATGAGTAGGTACCCATTTAAAAAAAATTAAAAACATTTTAATGTTGTATTGGGGGAGGGGGGGTAATGTGTATTAGCGCAGAGCCCCTTCAAGTATAAATGAAACCCTGATTATTAGACATATCGCCATTATGATATCCGAGAAATATTTAACATAATTTGATATTTATGAATGATTATTCAGCGCTCCGGTTCGTAAGATTTTCTATTTCGAGCACTGAATGAAACGAATTATCTCTCATACAAGTATACGCACCCACAGAAACAGCGAAAGAAGAACAAAATGATACATTTAATACAAATGTAAACAAAGCTATTAACCAAGCACACAAAACTTTTATAATAATGGGCGACATAAATGCAAAAATAGGCCAAACCAGACAAGACGACTACTTAGCTACGAAATCAAACGGGTATGGAGAAAGAAACCAGAAAGGCCAGAGATTAACACTTTGGAGGAGGCCTTCACCCGAAGAGGGGTTCTTACAAACCAAACAAACTAATTACATACCATTGTTCAATTTATAAACATTATCAAATAGTATTAAGTATATACAAAAAAAAAAACTATTATATAAACTAGAAAATAAGTATATAATACAACCATAGATATATATATTCATAGGTTATACATATATTCATTAGATATAGTCATTTAACTGTCATTTACTTTTGTTTGTAAGAAATAAAAAGTCTTTTTATATTATATTATATATATCTCACACATAGGTATATTAATTCCTTCAATAGGTAAAAGCTTTTTCTCAAATGTTATCCTACTATAAAAGTTTTCCATATATGTGAACAGAACATTAATTTAATTATGATTACGTTATTTATTGGAAAGTTGAATGTATCATCAGATCAATCTACAAGACAGTGAAGTTCGCAACCGGGACCCTTAAAAGTTGTCGAGCTGCTAAAAGCTCTGATGTATAAATTTTGTCAAAAAGATATTCCTGTTCTTGTTCGCTTTAAATTAGTAAAACCCTAAATGTTCCATTATCATCAGCAACCACCGGAGTCGATCCACTACGGGATGAATAATTCCTTCCTAGCTCTCTCCGCTCCTCTCGGTACCTAGTTCTTCATTGATACGTAAACCCATCGAACTTTTTCGTATATCCAACGGGTATTAGGGCGTCCTTGGGTACCTCTGTATGACGGCATTTGTCCAACGGTTGCCCATTGCCGTTTCACCTGATTAATGACTCCTATCACATCGCGCACTCCTGTCTGCTTATATATTAGTTTATTTTGTGGTCTTTCCTCATTATGCCCAACCTGTATCTTACATTAAGGCTATACTTCAGCTGGGGCACGGTCTAAAACGATCGTGACTACGCGACACGAAGATTGTGCAAACGACGCCTGCAGAACAAAACATAATTTGTCATAAAATTCAACATGCGTCCATTTAATGTTCTATTTATTATTCTATTAATAACAATAATAATATATTCATTGACATGTTTTCTTTTTCAAGTAAATGGGTAACGTTTTTTAGTCATCTTTACACGATTTAAGAATTAATACCCCCGTCGCCATCACGAAACAAATTAACGTGTTCACAGCTCGACTGTCGCTCTCCGATTGCCAGCGAGTCCAAAATATCTTCGCGCATATAGTTAAAAATTATTTGCCGTTTCACTGAAGTATGCTCTTAAGACTATTAAGAGTTCATATTTCTCACGTAGACGTGAGCGCTGGTAGGTAGGACATATTAATTGAACACCTTACATTTTAGAAACAATGGGAGGACATTTTTGAAGATACTATTCAGGCGGCCCAAATCGCACTCCATCTAGTTTGGTTCTACGAGCATTCACGTCATACATACCACGTAAATTGATGTCTGTTTCCAAGATAGACGTAGTTGTTGACTTGTTCGGTTTGAGGATCGCTCTTGGTTCAGAAAATCAGTTTATGTCATATATATATACCTACCACTAAAAACATTATTTATTATAGAAACTTCAGAATTTATAACATATTGTCTCATTTTAAGGCTATACTTCAGCTGAGGCATGGTCTAAAAAGATCGTGACTAGGCGATGCGCGGATTGCGGGTCGCGGGTGCAAATGACGCGAACCGAACGAAATATAATTTGTCATAAAAATTCAACATGCATCCTTTTTATGTTATGTTTATTATTATATTCGTAATAATAATAGTTTATTCATTGACATGTTTTCTTTTTCAAGTACATGCGGAACGTTTTTAAGTCATCTTTACGCGATTTAAGAATATATTCAGACGACTCCATCACAAAAGAAATTGACGTGCGAACAGGTCGACTATTCCTCTCCGAATGGCAACGCGACATAGTGTTGAAAATTATTAATTGCCGTTTCACTTATGTACGCTCTTAATAAGATCGTAATATTATCTCCAACGAGCGTAGTCATCGCACCGTCGCTGTTACAATAATCCTCGATAATGACGAGCCCCGTACTACATTCTTATTTACATAAATATTCAAAGACTTACAAAAAAATTGGAAACTACCTTAATTTTTGAGCTTATAAAAAGCAGTTTTTGTCTGTTCTGTAAAATTGCAATTATAACATCGGAGGTTCCCAACAATATAACGACAATTTAGAAACATCGTAATAACATATTATTTGTAAGCTTGTATAGATTCTAAAGCAATTATTCAGTTTTATACTTAGTAAGTAATTATAAAAGTAGAAATTTTAAATATGAAAAATCATAATGCCATTAAAAAGTCGTGCTCATGTGAAATTCTGGCATCTCTTTTGTTGTTTTATTATTCTTATAGTTCCGTCCTGAGCTAATGTGTTGACATATTAGTTGACGCCTGACAAATGTGCTGACGGACATACTTTGGAGAAAATAAATAATAAAATGTAGCTTTGGCATACAATACTAATGACAGAGATGCTTTCGACAAACGGACTGTATTACACGTGTATAATTAATTACTAGATCAAAAAAAAATTATAGGTAGGTATACCTTATAAATGAAAGACATAATAATTAATCTAATTATAAATTTACTAACCGAGATAAATAAAAATAACAATAGGTATGCGGACGCACCAATGAACATTTGTAGATAAACATGTAAAACGTTTTGATACATACAATCAATGATATTAATATGGAAGAAGCATCAGGAAAAAAAATGACACTCACTTTTTTGTCGGGTCTGCCGAATGGCATAATCTGTTCTCACGCCATTACAATAAAGGTGATATTGCTATAAATTCTTCGGAAAGGTTCGGTTTGAACGGGTTCACTCAAATGAACATTGACACTAGAAACACTGTGCTAACGCCATTACAATAAAGGTGATATTGCTATAAATTCCCGATGCTTTTTGTCGGTCTGCCGAATGGTTCGGTTTGAACGGGTTCACTCAATGAACTGAATGAATGACACTAGCAACACTGTTCTAACGCCATTACAATAAAGGTGATATTGCTATAAATTCCCGATGCGTGATATCGCATAATGGAAATTGCGTGACGTCTACCTATACATGTGCGAATGTCGCTATGCACGAATTTACATGCTTAGCTAAAGTATTGAGTGCGTTGTCCATTCATAATGTCATTGCATACAATATTGTTAATATTCATTGTAATCCGTCGCGGATGGATGGATCCTACATGTGCAAAAATACTGTCAAACAAGCAAAAGTGCTTGGGGAAAATATTTTAATACAGGCAAAAATTCATTGAAAGTAGAACATAATATTCTGATCAAATCAAGAAAATTTGTATGTCGTAATCCAAGTTATAAAACTTTCAAAATTCGAAAATTGAATGTGGACTGTTGTCGTTTGTATTGGAAATATCAATTTATATACATAATTTTCTTGGTCTGGATTAGTTATAAGAAATTCAGGTGGAGAGTAGGAAAATCTTTTGGAAAATTGGATTCAAGTACAATTATATTTTATAACCATATATTATTAATAATTAATAACAGTATTAAACTGTTTAAAAAAACAGGATTCTTTAAAGAATTTTGCATTATCTTGAGTAATAAAAAAATATTTAAGTAATTAATAAGCTAATTAGTTAACTGATCGAGTGATAACTTTTTAAATGCGACTGCTATCCCCAATAGGATATTTAAAAAAAAAACACTGGTTGCGATTAGAATAAGAATCCGTCAAGGCAATACGCAGTTGAGGCATGGTCTAAAAAGATCGTGGCTAAGCGATGCGCGGATTGTGCAAATGACGCGTGCCGAACGAAATATAATTTGTCATATAAGTTCCAGCATGCGTCCATTTAATGTTCTGTTTATTTTTCTATTAGTAACAATAATAATATATACATTGACATGTTTTCTTTTTCAAGTAAATGGGTAACGTTTTTTAGTCATCTTTACACGATTTAAGAATTAATACCCCCGTCGCTATCACGAAACAAATTGACGTGTTCACAGCTCGACGTTCGCTCTCCGATTGCCAGCGAGTCCAAAATTTCGTCGCACCTAAAGTTGAAAATTATTTGCCGTTTAGTACCGTCTTAATTACAACAGTATAAATATTGGCTTTTTAAATTTATGAATTGATGTGTTTCCAACTTTCTGTGCTCTCAGGATTTTTCTGCGTTTACTGAAAAAAATACATTAGGTGTAATTATTATTACCGTGAATTTAATTATGAAATGAATACAATAATCATTATGGTATTACCTATTTAGTTTTGGCTTGTTTTTTTTATTAATTTTGAGGTGTTACCGTTACACGGTAAATTGAACGTAGCGCATACCGGAGACAGGTTACATAACTGACAGTTTTCAATAAAATATTTTACATATTATGAGGATGAATAGGTACGTCATGTTTGGTTTATAATAATAACCTACTGTTTTAATTTACGTATAGATTATTGTTAATTTTAAACGCGATTGATTAACAATTAGAGAAGATTAATATCAGAGTAGTTTTTTTTTTCAGAAATCGCAGTTGCCAACTCAGCGTTTTTCATTCCAAATCTAACATTTGTTTGTAAAATACGCATCTGGTGTATAGCGTTAAATCTAGTGTTTTTCGATTCCGGAAACAGTTTAAAAATTCTCATAAAATAAATAAACTAGAATAATACACCCGATTTGCTTGGAAAATTTAAATGTAAGCATGCAATTGTCAAATTTCGAATCTACGATAATACTTTTTTGACGTTTGAATGACATATTATATTAGTTAGGTACTCACAATCTAAATGCTGGTTTTTGTAGTTATTTTTATTAATTTAAAATCTGAAATTATTTTCTGCCAACTAGCTTATTTTTTTAGCCAATTTGACTTGCCAGGTCACACATCTAAACTCGCATCGATTACAACACGTCGAATATGTCGATGTAATTTGGTTAGTATGTATTCACAAAACACATTTAATTTAATGTACAACTCCACACACAAGCTGAAATGCGACATTTTAATGTGAAAAAAAAACAACTGGTGTCGCTAGCAGCAAATTTCATTATCCATGCACAGATATACTAAGTATCAAAAAGTATCGGCATGTAGCTGCTTTTTTATTCGTTTCGGCTAGCCGCGATGTCACTGTCTCGGCGTGGCCTCGCCAATGCGCACAGAAGAATGTCGCAACATTGCAACAACCCTAATTTTGATTCATGACTATTAATTCTATTCCAGTCGACAATATTTCCAATGTGCGACCGGGCTTATGTTTGTGAACGACTCTTGATAAAACTGACCACGATAATAAGAAAATATAGCTATGCAGATGAGTTACGTACTTTCAATTAAACAGCATTTATTTTATTGCACCAATATAAAATAATAAAATATTTACTAATCAATAATAATTACTAATGTCAGTCAATAAATACGTTCTAGGTTTTCATTTACCAAGGTTCTTTAGCTCATGAGATGCTCGCACATGACAATCAATTAGTCATTGATTTGAATAAATATGAAGTAAAATAACAAGTTTTAAATACATAATAAAATAAAATATACAAAAAAAAAATCAAGTAAATACGTACCTACCTACTCAGTTATTTTAATCCGAGCGGGAAACCTATAAAGATGGAATAATAATCGTTTATTTATAGACATAAATTCTTGAAATTTTTATCGCTTCTGATATTAATTTATAAATATTTTTCCATTCAATACCTGTTTTGATACCAACAGTTACGGATAACTGTTAGGTATATTTTTCAGAGAAAACAAATAGGTAACATTGTGGATGACCCAGTGGTGAAGGGTGAAGGTGTAATGTGAAGATCCAACAAAAATAGTGTACACTAAATTTATCAGTTGTATTCATTTGTTTTCATTGACTGTATGATTGGTTAGTTTTTAAAATTCAATAAAACTGAAATTGCAATCATTATGCACGTGAGAAAGCATTAGGCACGCTTAAATCTCCGCAATATGCGATAGCGCTTGGCCACAGTGACGGGCGGGCAACGGCGCGGCGGCGTCTTGCAAAACTCAAACGTATAACCGTGTGTATTATCCCCCAAAAAAGACACTGTCGACGAACATTTAACACACGGTTATACGTTTGAGTTGCGCACGCAAGACGCCGCCGCCCGCGCGACCACGTTCCTGCACTTAAAGTAAGATAAAGTTTCTACGGCTGAATTAAATATTCCTTGTACACGTCGCCGGTAAATATTGATTTGAATGACTATAGTCATAAACTGCGAGCACGTGTTGCTGAAATTTATTGTTATTGTGTTAAATATATATACTTAGTGGAAATTATTTTTAGTTAATTAAGTAGAAAAAATAGTTAACTGAAATTGTAATCATTATGCGAGTGAGAAAGCATTCGGCACGCTTATATCTCCACAATATGCATTAGAGTAAGATAGAGTTTCTACGGCTGAATTAAATATTCCTTGTACACGTCGTCGGTAAATATTGATTTGAATGACTATAGTCATAAACTGCGAGCACGTGTTGCTGAAATTTATTGTTATTGTATTAAATATAATAATATATCTATAGTGGCAATTATTTTTAGTTAATTTAGTAGAAAATATAGTTAACTATGTTGTGTTTAAATTCGGTAGCCGTACTGAGAAGCAACATGATGGTATAACGTTTTATAGTTAAGTTAATAATACTAAAAATGAGGTTCTACTGTGCGTTATTCGCAAGAAACAAGGCTTCAATTTGCCGAACAATACCCACTCTCTTTATATTATTACTCTGAGGTAGACCTGAAAATAGTCTAGCAGTCTTTCGATACCTTTCAATGCGATACTTGTGAAGATCTGATACTTATCTTCCTCCATACGATACCGAAACCAGAAGGAACGTGTATTTGTAGGCAACACTGTAATGATTTATTATTTTTTACTGGTGGTATACATATTATTATTTCAATTATATTTATTTTATGTAGTCAATATGATTAATATACTGTCTGAATATAATATAATAATATTATGTTTATTTTATTTTTGATGTGAAAAACCCATTTTCTTTTGCCAAATTCTATGTAGGTGAATTACAGAGAATTTTCCTCATTTTATATAAATTATTCACATTGCAACTTGCAAGAGTTGAAATATTTACGATAGGTATCAAATTTTTGGCAATATCCATAATGAGAGCATACATTAGTGTTGGTTGCTTACAATATAAATATATTTACAAACACACATAGAGTTGGGGCTGTCACACCCACCAGTCCAGAGAACATGTAAGTACGGTTTACGAGCATAATTAAATGTTAATTTAATATTGGTTAATGTTACTTAAATAATGTTTATTTTAAAAATAAAACAAGTAAAAAAGAACTAAAAGATTAATAATATACAAAATTAATTATATTGATGCAGTGTACAATGGCACTTGATCCAGACTAGTATTTTATGAGGGATGGACAGAGACACAGCTTTGTATATCACGGCCAGCACGGACGATGGTACTTGACTGAGCCAACATTCAACTCTATGCGGAAGATTATAATATGTAACTCCAAGGTTTTAAGTTATTCCGTGGTTAAAACCAAATGCAGCCATTCAAGGCATGCGTTCAACGTTAATGTAAAATACGTGTTCATATTTTGGTTTAGGGACATTATTTAGAGCTGTGAGGCTATTCTAACACATAACCTAACATCCAAAAAGACGTAAATGTGGTAAATAGATATCACATTTATCACTTTACGTATTCAGGCGGTTAATTATTACAATAAGTCAACCATCTGAACTGTCAAAACGTGCTTTCTTTAAAAACAGCCCCTCTCTTGGCTGTGTTAACTTTTAGAGCGATATATAGTAGGTCAATTACATTTTAAAAATTGAGATTACGCCACGGCCGGTGCCTTAATTTATAGATCCCCGCGAGCTGTCAAATATCGAGAGATTAGTAGTAACATAATATTTGTTTTACTACACGCTACAATATGATATATCGTCAATCAAAATTTCGAGCATTTCGAGGTTCAGGTAGAAAAAAACATAAATACGCTGGCACGAAAATATCCGAATTTGACCGAATAGAGACGTATTTCACACGCATGTCATACCAACTTAAATTTTCGCCGTATTACGAATTTACCAATTATTGTAGATAACTGTCGAGGCGCTGATGACCGCCTTGTATATGGAATTGCTTCCGTGTTAAATTGTTGTAAAACCAAACCTTTTGCAAATTTCTTTTTAAATATGTGTTCCGAGGGTTGTTGAATTTGTAACGTCATAGTGTCCTTAGTTAAATATCATAATTAATAAGTTTCTTTAAGTTTAAGAATGACGCTGTCATAGATCACTGCCAGTTTTGATACTGGACCGACTTGGAGTTGGAAACGTCTGACTAATTGCATTTACTTACTTTATCCTTATAATTATTAAAGTATACGATAATTATTAATTAAATGGTTCTCGAAGTGTACATTTAGGGGCAGGCGTGACAAACTAGAATTCAATATTGATAAATGCAATCTTTTGTCGTTTACCAGAGCCTCAAAAGTGTTGTTTTTCCAATACTCGATGCATGGCAGAGTTCTGTCACGAATATCATCTGTAAGGGATTTTGGCATTACGTTTGAGAGTAAACTGACAATTATTAGCCATATAGCTACCATTTGTAACAAGGCGCTTAAAATGTTGGGCTTCGTCATGCGTACTTCCCGGGTCTTTTCGGATGTTACGGTATTAAAACTTTTATTTAATTCTTTAGTTCGAAGCAGACTTGAGAGTGGGTCTATTGTTTGGGCACCGCATCAGTTGAAGTATGGCCTTATGGTGGAGAGGGTTCAGAAGAAATTCTTGAGACTCCTTTATTTGAGGTTGTACGGATACTATCCGTGGCTTTATCCAACTGACTTTCTCTTAGGCATGCTTACATACTGCAGTTTGCAATTTAGAAGAAATCTTTATTTAGCTATGTATTTTTTTCGACTTATACGAGGTATAAATGAGAACTCTGCCATTCTGGTCAGTGTTGACCTGTGTGCAGAACCAACCTGCCACTGGTAATGCCAATTGGGAGGGCGATAACTATGTTCAACGAAATTGCTTCGGGTGTTGATATATTCCACCTACGTGAGGATGAGTATAAGTGGACGTTATTTTATAAATTTTTAAAATAGGGTCTGCTTAACTCATCCGGTGTATTTCCATGTACCTATATAATTAACATTTTTGTATGTACATATTTCTACTGTTTAATAACATACTATCTATCTCTTTTTTTATGTCATGTTGTGAACGTCTTAAACTTATAATTTGTAATGTCCACAATATGTAAATATAAATAAATTGAATTGAATTGAATTGAATTGAATTTATCTACCCCTGCTCTACGAACAAGCGCGCACATGGAATCAAATATTTATGGCAGTAGGTCCTATATATATATACTATATTCATACTTCTAACCCGAAATAGCCATCCATCATGTAAGAATGGATTCAAATTAGACTCGGTTATGAAATAAAACACTGATTTATGTTCCTCGGCGGCTGTGTGCGGCAACACTTGAGAGAAAAATAGACAATCAATATGCCACACAGTTCTAAGGTATGAAAAATATTATCATGTTTATTCGCCAGTCAGATCAATAAGTACAAAAAAAGAACAAAAATATTTTTGGGAAAACAAAACCCAGAGCATAGCGAACGAACGTGAAATACTACATCTGTTTATTTATCTTAATCTGAGGGAGAAACATTGTTAGTCGACAGCTATATTCTTTACGATACATCAGTGAAACGGCAAATAATTTTCAACTATAGGCGCGACGAAATTTTGGACTCGCTGGCATTCTGAGAGCGAACGTCGAGGTGTGAATACATCAATTTGTTTCGTGATGGCGACGGGGGTATTAATTCTTAAATCGTGTAAAACGTTACCCATTTACGTGAAAAAGAAAACATGTCAATGAATATATTATTATTGTTACTAATAGAACAATAAACAGAACATTAAATGGACGCATGTTGGGATTTATATGACAAATTATATTTCGTTCGGCACGCGTTATTTGCACCCGCGATCCGCAATCCGCGCATCGCCTAGCCAAGATATTTTTAGACCATGCCTCAACTGAGGTATAGCCTTAACTTAAAGGAAGCTACATTTTTGAAAGAATTAAAAAAAACCCTAGTAAAATTATCTGCCCATAAATAACTGGGTCAGCTCATAAAAATGTAATTCATTCATAAATTAAAAAAAATACAGATTAAATAATTTTAATAACAAATGTATTGTATGTAAGTTCAAAAATGAACTCCACCTATATTTCAATATTATGATTAAGTACTATGCTTACCATTTCGGCTATTCTGCTAACATGTCCACTTTAATATTGTAATTTTCAATTGAGAGTGTCCTGGTATTAGTCATTGATCGTCAGGAAATAGTTTTTAATAAATTAACAAAATTGCGTATTATAGAATATTTTTAAAAATCTGACAAGGATTTATATAAAATTAACACAATCGCGGGATTTGAACATTGCGACCTCCGCTGCTTGGTGGAAAATCATTGTCAACGTATTGAAGCGTTTTTCAAACATAGAGAAGTTTTTTTAATCTCAAAATTTATGGTGCGGTTACCAAAACTGGGAGGCATTTAGTTCTCGAGATATAAAATTCAACACTAATTATCGAATTTAATGTCCACTAAAATTAACAAATACGGTAAAAGACACATAACTATTAATTTTGGGATTAAATGAGACTAATTAATACAATATATATTATTAATATAATATTATGCAGTAGATATTAAATCAGTAAATATTATATTCTTGTTGACTTTTTATTTTTAAATTAACCTACTAGCATAGTAAGTATTATACATCTAAAAATATGCATTAACATTTTAAAACTAACTAAACTAGTATGTCGTATTCTACGACGATGACCAACCCCATATCAGTGGCGAAGGGTGGAGGTTAACAGCCTGCCTCCACCACCCCCCCGCCGCCACTAACCCATATTATTTACAGTTCCGTTAAGCTGTTGTGTGATATGGCTATTGGCTACTAAAATTCTAAGCTAATCCACGGTAAATAAAGGTGCTTATGAAAGAGTCAAATCGGGTGGTTTGTATGTAGACGATGATAAAAATAATTCCGTAAAAATTGGCTACATTATAATATTTCAATGGGTTAATAATAATATTCATTCGAACAATAAATACATCTTGCAGTGAATACACTTGTTTTATTTTGTATAGTAATTGAGCAATACTTCGCTCTGTGGAGGGAGGTATTTAAATACTTATGAAAACACGAATTCTCGCCAGGAACAAACAATTGAAAGCAAACATTCTGAAGTATGCAGTTTGTACAAATACTTGTTTAACAAAATCAGCTTGCAAATAAAAATACTAATAAATAAAGAATTCAACACAGCTACCATAATATAATATATGAAATTTATTGTATACCTACGTATTTTTTTTAATGAAAAATAATAAATTAATTAATTCTACATCATTATTCACCTGACTTTTGACAGCATAATAATAAGCAAGTAGTCAGGCAAAAGCCTACATAATAATATGTTATGAATTTATAAGATAAATATTTTTATCATTCATAAGTAAACAACAGAAAAAAGTCATTCGCTGATTATTTTGTCAAGTTAGTTTTTATTTTATCTACGACCCGGATGCTATGTCTGATAAATTATTTTTTTCGAAATACGGGTAGATTCCCACGTGGGTCAAGTCTATTTTTGAAACAACATTATTGATTGATCCCCCAACTAGGGATTGCAATACCGAATGAAAATATCACTACCGGTTTTTCGGTATTTCTTATTGAATACCGGTATGATACCGGTATTCGTTAAAATATAAGTACTTATCGGTAAATATAGCTATTACAATCTCTTCAAAAACATCATTTTATAGAAAAAAAACCTACCTGCCTACGTTTATTATGGTGAGATTTAAAAATATGTATTAATCTTAATATTATAGAATTGTTGATATTTACAAATAATTTGAATATATTGATAATTTCAACTAAAACCGTCAAAAAGGCTAGTTCATTAAGGCTATACCTCAGTTGAGGCATGGTCTAAAAGATCGTGGCTAGGCGATGCGCGGATTGTGCAAATGACGCGTGCCGAACGAAATATAATTTGTCATATAAATCCAACATGCGTCCGTTCTGTTTATTGTTCTATAAGTAACAATAATAATATATTCATTGACATGTTTTCTTTTTCAAGTAAATGGATAACGTTTTTTAGCCATTCTTACACGATTTAAGAATTAATACTCCCGTCGCCATCTCGAAACAAATTGACGTGTTCACAGCTCGACGTTCGCTCTCCGATTGCCAGTCCAAAATTTCGTCGCACCTATAGTTGAAAATTATTTGCCGTTTCACTGAAGTACCGTCTTAAGATACATCTAGTTGTCTAGTTGTCTAGCTAGATAATATTGTCAAATTTAAGCTACGAGTAGATAGATGCCGCTTTTTGCAGTAACTAATACAATAATACGTAAAGAACAAATTAACGGACGTCAACAATACGGGAGTCCAACCCAAAGCCGACTTTAATCTCATTTGTGAAGCATACGTGTCCGGTCGTCATAACACAAAACATTCGTACAATCCTACTTAGATATAAATAATTGCCTCGGGCAGTGTGTTGGGAACTATTATATTATTATAATGGTGTACAGGTTGAACCAACCGTCCACTCCTACGGCCATATTGAAAATCACATAAAACGAGGTGCTTTTTGCAACTTATTGTCGCAATTTATATTGAAAGTACGACGTAAAAGGTATACATTGAAAGAGCTTTTCGTTCAAACTAGAATGAAAGCATTTTATGATTACTTATCCGTTGTTGCCATTGTGAAATTCAGGTCCAACAAAATAATTGTTTGACCCAAACAGACCAAGTATAATTATTGTATTTATTTTAAAACTCCCCCGTTCTATTTGAAAATTCAAAAATATGGAGGCGTTGTTCATTGCCCGGTCGCAAGATTGCTACCTGCAAGGGACACCTTTGAAAAATGACAGTCGAGAAGGGACGGGACCAAACACACCAATCTAATTTGCCCGGAACTTAAATAATTAATATTAAACAAAATAATGTACTTAATCAATTAATTTTGCTACGGGGGCGGTAGCATGAATCAGTAAGTAACCCATGTTTAAGGCCTGTATCAGACGGGACACCGGTGTCGCGCTCAATATAATATAAGAGGCCTTTGTATTCGAATAAACGGGCCTTGGTATTATGTTTATGAACGCTCCAGAGCTAATGAGTCAACGCATAATTTCGCGATTTAAATTAGAACATAAAACTGCCTGCGGTAATAAAAACAAGTGTATCGGCGGCTTGAGAATGTAGCGGCCGACGGAAAAGTGTACCGGACACGCGTTGACTCATTAGCTCTGGGGCGTTCATAAACATAATACAAAGGCCCCTTTATTCGGATACAAAGGCCTCCTATATTATATCGAGCGCGACACCGGTGTCCCGTCTGAAACAGGCATAAGATTGTACACCCTACGTAACTTCCTTGTTTTTTAATACATCAAACCCACCCTATCTAACAATCATCTGCTGAATTTGATTAAGTTGACATTTATAGTTTACAGTTAGTACGTGACCAATGTCATAATCTCTTTTTCACTACCAACTGTTTCTTCGGATAGAGCGAGCTTACGTGTGATCACCTTTAAAAGCTTTATAGTTTACGCACTAGAGATAAAACGTCATAATATTATTTTACTAGTACGTTAATGAAGAGAATTTAGATCACAAGGAGCGCCTTTCTCAAAATGAGACGCCTCCTTAGCAATCGAGATCTTAACCTAGGTCTGAGACTGCGTATGGTACGTTATGTTCTCTCAATTCTTTTCTATGGCATGGAAGTATGGACGCTAAACCAAGAGATGTCACGGAGACTTTAAGCTTTCGAGATGTGGCTGTATAGATCCATCCGCATCCTCACATTGGACTGACTGGGTGACAAATGTTGAAGTTCTCAATCGAACGGGGAAGGACCGAGAAGTTATACGTAGTATCAAAACCAGGAAACTACAGTACCTCGGCTACATTATGACAGGACAAAATACAGCATTCCCCAAATTGTCATTCAAGGAAATATCAATGATAAGCGTAGCAGAGGACGGCGCCACATTTGGTGGCTTAAGAACCTCCGTGATTGGTACGAGTGCAGCTCCACTGAACTGTTCCAGATAGCAGACGAAAAAGCTAAGATCTCCTTGATGGTGGCCGCCCTCCGCTAGAGGATGGCGCAATAAGAAGAATACGTTTAAACAATTTTGTCGTGTGGACGTGCATTTTAATTTATAATGACTTGGTATCTCATTTAAACACTTTCCTATACTTAAGTATAATTATCTGTGTTACTAGATACGCACTTCTCAATTTAATAATACCCATTGGGTACATACTGGCTATGTTTATTTATTATCTTAATAATTATAAGTATAATCTCGATAATCCGGGCTAATATGATGGGCAAAATGGGCATGAAAATAAACGAAAGAGACGTTTAATATAGTGGAGTCTAAGGCCAAATGGCACTAAATTGCGAATTACAGTAGTAATGCTAGTTATCGATTATCTTCAAAATGCAAAACAGTAACCTGTTCGCAATAAATGAACAAATTATTTATTAAAATTATTACCATTTATTTTAATATTCAACAATCATCAATATTGCATTCGTAGTGTGAGCAAGTTAACAGTAAGCGCTTGTCCAGCGTACGGACGGCGTTCCACGGAGCGTTGAGCGGTGCGTGCAACTCAAACGTATAACCGTGTGTGAAAATGTTCGTAGACAATGTTTTTTTTGGTTATACGTTTGAGTTGCGCGCGCCGCTCAACGCTCCGCGAAACGCCCGTACGCTGGACGGGGCGGTTTAAGCGTCGTATGTCCCAGGTTCGAATCCTGGGTCTAGCAAGTACACGTCATATTGTTCTTCAATTTGTGTATGAGTCTGACTATGGACTTAATAGGTTGAGCAAGTGGCTAACATCCATTCATCGTAAAAACTAAATCTGTTAATACAAACCTCCACTCTGTGGAAGCCCATATATCAGACATCGTCGAGCAATAATTAGCACTACCATCGACGTTTACAGTTTCGTGCCACGGCCCGACTGTGGTGGGCGTGCGTTAGGTGAATTCTCTGTTATATTTGTTCATTAAAAATATGTAAATAGTATTACATTATTTAATTATTAATTTCATTATTTTACACGTGTGTATACAGTAAAATTGTATGAATACCTGTGTAATTGTTTTTCTTTTATTAAATAAATAAATAATGATCGTTTAAAAAAATATATTAATCAGTATTGTTAAACATTCTCAAAAGATGTTTGACAGCACCTGACCACAGGTACAATATTGCTCGCTGCCACATGGTAATTTATTACCAGGTGAACATAAAAATTTGATAGCAATTGCCATACTAATCTATCGGTTTTTAGTTCATGGCCGGGCCCTAGGAAAACGATGTTTCGAATCCAATAAACATATTGTTGTTATTATAATTTATAATATGCACAGCAAATTATGTAGGTATTAACATTTTTTTATAGTCGCCGTAAATAATAAACGGCGATTAAACCAAAGTTATTATAATTCTTTTATTTTCTTAGATTTCTCATCTAACAAACTATTCATAAGTATTGAATCCTAGCGGCGGTCTAGTGAAAATTGTAATGTTACCTATCCATACTCTTAAAATGTTCTGCGACCTGGGAACACTGCACTTCGGCTAACAATTTGGGATCTACAACAGCACGAAGAGATGGGTATCCTCGGCATGGAGGGGGCACGCCAATACAGCGGAACCTCTCATAACGACCAAAATTCGTTCCAGAATCTTTCTCGTAATGTGAAACACTCGTAAAATACGATAGCCGAAAAAATACTCATTTTTTACCACGTTCTTCTTAACTCGTATTCTTGTTTGTCCGGTGGTTGTTTATCTAGTACAAATCTTGCAATCGATTTTTAACTAACTTCCCGACTAGCTAGACATTTGAAACTTTTAGAATATATCAGAACACGATGCCAATGCATTCTTATAATAGCCATCTTTAAGTAGAATTGAATTCATTTTCAGTTAATTCTGTTTTGTATGAAAAGTTATTTCGGAAGAAATCCGTAATCCAATCCACTATTATTGGTTGTAAGGGGGTAGTCCTAGCAACTAAATTATTAATATATCGTCGGTGTTTTGTAAAAAGGGCGAATTAACCAAAATGCTACTTTACAGCAGGAGGATTTTTAACTTTTGACATTTATTTGTTTTTTTTGTTTTATAAATTTCTAACAAGTTTATAACAAAGCTTAGAAAGAACACTGACATTATAATAGGCATTATTATATAATATTTTAAATGGCCTAATATGTCACATTCGCTTTTTATTTCGTAATTTTAATTAATTTAATTTTAGTCGATTATCGTTTTTAAGTACTTTCCTGTGGATATAAAAATTCGCCGTTTTTACACAACAAAGCTAGTGGGGTACATATTGTATTTTCATTAAAATCTCGATTTCGCCAAAATGGTTGATTCGCCCTTTTTACAAAACACCGACGATATACGTGCGTTACTATGGAAATCAAAATGACATTTCAGTATTTTATATTTGTTGCAAGCAAAATAGCAAAAAAATGATTTGTTGACAATTGCCTTATTTGTCCTAAATTATTAATAGGTACATAGAATTGTCAAGTTTATATGATTCAACAGAAAATTTAAAAACGTGGTATATAAAAAGTTATTTTTATCTTATAATAATTCTTTGTAACGTTTATTCAAAGAAAATTACTTATTATTCTTTATGAATTTATGATAATAACTAATTCTTTTTTACTAGAAAGCTATCCAGAGACATTTGTTTTTGCCAACGCTTCAAAATTTGGTGAAAATGTGACACTGCATTATCGCCTTATTAGGGCGATGCTTCTCAATATACGACGCAACAGTTTCCCATGCTTTCAGCATTTCTCTTATTGCGCCAGAAGATTGTTGCATTTCTACCTCCTCCTCCTTCACTGTCAAACTCTTCTCCACAACTTCTTACTGTGAAACACGATTCAACTCCATAAGCTCTTCCGCGTCAATCGTTATGCGAAATGTCGTTCGTTAAGGGAGCCATTTTTTACAATTTGTTTTACTCGTTATGCGAATTGCTCGTTATGAGAGTCGCTAGTTATGAGAGGTTCCACTGTATTAAACTCGCCATCTCTTGATACGATTACACTAAACATGTAGACTGTTATAGCCCCGCAAGCTTTGAGCCCATCTTTCTATTATTATCAAGTATTAATAAGCATGCATAATGAATGGCTGGAAATGTATTTGATAAAGATTTGCTTTATCGCACCATTGTTCTAATCAATCTAAACGTCTGAAATGCGATATATCTTTATCGCTCCTATATCTACTGGTGTCCAGACACCTGTGTCTCACATCACGTGAAACGGCTCTAACAATTTGTTTCTTCAAACAATTTCATACTTCAGAAACCGATTAAAAGTAATTACCCGATATTTAAATGTTAAAAGTAAAAATACAAATTGAAATGATGTTCAATGTAATATCTTGTGGGTTAATACGTATTGGCAGGTATATTATATCTTAGCAAAGCACAAAACACTAATGAACGAATCGAGGATAATCGTAGATTATAATTTCTAACAATAACAATACAAAGTAACAATTGAGTGCATCTATTATATTATAATTGTTAGAAACTAATTTCATGAACGTGCATGAGCAATAAAATGTTGCTTTTATGAACACAATGGCAACACAATATGAACCACACAGTAATCTAATTATTGTTAGTCAGAAAGGAAATCCCTACATGACATACAATATAATATTATACAGTTCTTATGAATAAGAATTCTCAATGTACCTAGTCAGTGAATACCGAGGGTTAAGTGTCAATCACTGACTATTATCAATGCGAGCATCTGTATAAAATAATACTCTTTTAAATAAATGTAGTTTAAATAATTACAAGATAAAAAGAACTTTTTATATACCACGTTTTTAAATGTTCTGTTGAATCATTTATATACTTGACAATTATTATGTATTAATAATTTAGGACAAAAGGCAATTGTCAACAAATCATTTTTTTTGCTATTTTGCAACAAACAAACAAAATATAGAATACTGAAATGTCATTTTGATTTCCATAGTAACGCACGTATATATAAATAATTTAGTTGCTAGGACCACCAATAATAGTGGATTGGATTACAGATTTCTTCCAAAATAACTTTTCATACAAAACAGAATTAACTGAAAAATAATTCAATTCTACTTAAAGATGGCTAAAAGAATGCATTGGCATCGTGTTCTGATATATTCCAAAAGTTTCAACTGTCTAGCTAGTCGGGAAGTTAGTTAAAAATCGATTGCAAGATTCGTACCCGGTGATTCTCTCTAATGGAAGTATGTCATGTTCAATTAACATCGTCCTGTTTTCTGCCCAAAAATTAATACAATTAATATTGTCAATGAATACGAATATAATATGGATATAGGTATCTGTTAATTACGATTCGTTGTTCGAATGACTTACACTAATCTATTGATCATGCCATTTCTAGTTACGTTTCCCAGCCGGTGTGCCGCAAGCAATTTGGGAAGTGTACCAAAAGATATTGAGCGACCTTATAATTTAAATAAAATAAAACTAACTAGATTATATTTGAAGAACGGTCAAATACTTGTAATTATTTAGACCAAAGATTTAAAGATGCCTGAATTCTGGTTGATTATTGTCTACAAGAAAAAGAAATACATGAATTTATACCAGTTCTCAACACATATTTTCCATAATCTTTCACGTCGTTGGGCCAATATAATGAATTTAAAAACGGTAATCTTTAATTTTTTTAGACCAGGCATAAAAAGTTTTATAAACAGGCTTAGCATCTCATTGAATGAATTATTGGTTTAATACCTGTAAATATTTGAAATGGTGGTCAAATAAAAAAACTGCCCTATTCAGATAACGATTCTTTCTGATAATAAGCGTTCGCATCGATTGTTATAGAGCAGTGGCGAAGGGTGGAGGAAGGTTGTTAAGATCCGACATAAACAGTACACACTACCCTTCAATAATTCAATTAAACTTTGCCTAATCCAAGCCATAGTAGATCACAGTAAAAAAAATGTTCGTTTATCTATAAAACATCTAAAATTATGCCATTAAAATATACATCATTTTGGATATTTTATAGATATAAGAATATTTTTATCGATTATGGTTTGGTTAGGCAGGACCTAATTTTTTTTTTAACTAACCAACACCATCTGTAATATGTACCTATTCTTAATTCAACCAAAACAAATAAGTATAACTGAAAAAGTGTGTACTATTTTTGAAGAATCACCCATAGCATACCTAAACAACTAATATGGTTTGTTTGAGGCAGGGCTTCAATTAATTTTAAAAACTAACAAGCACCATCTGCAAATTGTATTATTAGTTCAATGAAAACAAATAAGTATGACTGACAAAGTATAGTGTGCACTATTTATGTCGAATCTTAACAGCCTACCTCCACCCTTCGCTGCTGTTATGGCGCATGGTTGCTATAATACAATTTTCCAACGTTCATATAGTAAGTATTTATATATTATATTAGTATGTTATCACTTCCTTTATAAAAAAAGAATCGCATGCATATGTATAGCTATTTTTTACTAATGAAATACGTTAATTTAATATGTACCTACTTATGACCTCGAAAAAAGTAATAGCTAAATCCGTAAAGTTTTCTTTAGTGTGTCATTAAGTATCATCAGTTGAAAGGTGTGCCGTGACGCAAAAAAATATGAAGAAACACTGCTTTAAATAAGATTATAACCAAAGTTCCCTCTAATTTGTCTATTGTGTGTGCGGATCATCAACGCATCTGAGCAGTGCCCCCCCAAACACACACATACAATTATATTTTAAGGTGCATGTAGTACCTACAAGTTTTGTGTATGACGTATGTGATATGTGATGGACGTGATGGTCTCATGAGAGCAAAACTAAAATCTACAAAGGCAAAGGAAACTTCTTTTACAATATTTTTGTGTGAGAACTGTGCGGGTGATGAAAACATGTGTGCGGACATAGTTTGGTAGGTATGAGCGCACACGCGCACACCTTAGAGGGAACATTGGTTATACTGCACACACACTATTTTGATAACGGATATTAAAAAATCAGTATCCACGGAAAGTATCAGTTATTATATCGAAATGAGTTAAAACTATTACCGAAGTGGTTATTTATAATCGGGGCAAACCTATGAGAGTGCATTAATATTATAAACACACACTAAAAACCACTCACCGCAAGCTCATTGTTTTAAATTCGAATCTAAATGCGGTTGAGGTAAACCCGTCAAAGGGGGAAATTTATCGTCTGTCTATCAGAACTGTGACAGTTTACGAATCGACGAATGAATTAACAGTAAAGATAATGACAAATAGATGAGAAACAATAGCCTGAATTAACTGTTTGACACGATCTAGGTAACCCGATGAGGTAAGGTTAAAAATGTGATGCATGCCATGGTTGTAGGAGCAGATCCGGTTAAGCGGCTAAGGAATAATATACACGATCATTAAATAATGATAAACTAGATAGTTAGCAACCATTACGCCGTAGGGTTGTCTAATTATCAGATTAAATAATACTATAATAGCAAGTTTGCATGCGTCAATGCGTGCTTTGGATATATAACACATATTGTATCAAGGAAAATGCAGTAATAATGAACCTAGATAATAACTATACTTATTTAAGAGTTTGGACTATTATAATCTAAATATACATATGTACCTAATTTGAAAACACCTCAGATATATACCTACTTACTAGACAAATCTTTTTTGAAAATATACAACGCCCGGCGGGATTTAAACCTATAACCACTGGATTCGCGCCAATATGCTTCACCAATTAAGCTACGGGCATACTACTTAATTACGACGAATTTGATTAATATTTTTACACGAAATGCTTACTAACATCAAATTACGTTAATGTTGACTATCAGGTATTTTGTTTTTTTTTTTAATTAAGCATCATTAATTATCTTAATTACTAACTCACGCCCGGATCACTCCAAATTTTTTAGTTGTAGCGTACTTGCACTTGCTAATAATTTAATGAACTATTTCTTTTATTCAACGAAAAAATCACAAGATTTTAGAATGCAACATTCTATATATCTATTGAATATATAATTTTAAAACATCTCAGATATAATATAAGTACCTATGTACTAGGAAAATCTTTGTGGTTACACATTCAAGTCCCGTCGGGCGTCGTATTTTTTTCAAATGAGATTTTTCTAATAGGTATATAGGTATCTGAGATGTTTTCAAATTATGTATATTCAATATAACACAATGTTACATTCTCAGAACTTGTGAATTATTCGTTGAATAAAAGAAATGGTTTATTAAATATTAGGTATAACTGAACACAAAATTCTTTGATAATATCTACTATACTTGAATAAAGTCAATTTTTTTAAAACCATGTCTGATCATTATAACATATTATGGGGGTCATACTCTGGGTGCAAACACACATTGAAAAGCAACATGTGATTTGCTTGTCGCCAGAGCCGGGATTCAAACCCGGGTCCCACGATATAATAGGCCAACACATTACCTGCTCGGCCATTATAATTAATATTCACGTTAATAACTATTATAGGCATTATAGCTACTATCCCGAATGAAGGATTTTTTTCAAAGTGTATCTTAATTCGCTTCAATATTAAATATAAAATATACAATATATTGTATCAATTTAAGTAGATAGACGAGTATTTTGTTTCACTGTATTATAATATAATTGAGTGGAAGTTGGCAACACTTACCTCTACGGGCCCATAAACATTGAACATTACTGCATAGATATATTTTTTGACAGATTAAGATTAAAACCTTCAGTAGGTATGTTAGGCGTTATTTTAAATGCATTTATAACTAATACAACAAGATAGCGCCACCATCAACAATTTACTATACCTACGTGGAAACAAATTAATTGATAATTACAAGATAAAAAGAACTTTTTATATACTTACCACGTTTTTAAATTTTCTGTTGAATTATATAAACTTGACAATTCTACACAATACACAATACACGACAAATAAGGCAATTGTCAACAAATGATTTTTTTTTTGCTATTTTGCAACAAACCAATATAGAATACTAAAATGTAATTTTGATTTCCATAGTAACACACGTATATATTAATAATTTAGTTGCTAGGACCACCCCCTTAGCAACCAATAATAGTGGATTGGATTACGGATTTCTTCCGAAATAACTATTAAAAAATTAATAAAAAATTAACTGAAAATGAATTCAATTCTACTTAAAGATGGCTAAAAGTATTAAAAGAATGCGTTGGCATCGTGTTCTGATATATTCTAAAAGTTTCAAATGTGTAGCTAGTCGGGAAGTTAGTTAAAAATCGATTGCAAGATTTGTACTGGATAAACAACCACCGGACAAACAAGAATACGAGCTAATAAAAACGTGATGATAATAAAAAATAAAACTTTTTATCAGAAATCACAAGATCCCTATATAATGTTTGAGGCTTTCACGGTTGTTTTTTATCGTAGTATATTCTTGGGTTTTCACCGTGTCTCCTTCTTCCTTCTTTACTCGACGTTTCGGGCTCGTTGCAGAGGCCATTATCAAGAGATATGTTTTATGATGAAATGTAGTGTATGTATGTGAATGTAAACGTTGCTCTAAGAAAGTCAAAAGGAATCCGATTATCTAAGAGTAAACGTTGTTCAGAGTAAACTGTCAATCATTACGACCGGAGATACTGGCTCGAATATTAGATTTTGCTGATAGTGCCGGAAGCCATGACGTTTTTAATCGTAATCCATCATCCCTATTAATGTTTTCAGGGTTTCTGTGGATTTCAATGGCCTCCTTTACCAATCGTGCGAAATATCCTTTATTCCGACCCAATATCTTGGTCTCGAAGTCAAATTTGTGCCCTGTATCGTGCCCTGTATCCATCGAGGAGCACTCGATGGATACAGGGCACAAATTTGACTTCGAGACCAAGATATTGGGTCGGAATAAAGGATATTTCGCACGATTGGTAAAGGAGGCCATTGAAATCCACAGAAACCCTGAAAACATTAATAGGGATGATGGATTACGATTAAAAACGTCATGGCTTCCGGCACTATCAGCAAAATCTAATATTCGAGCCAGTATCTCCGGTCGTAATGATTGACAGATTACTCTGAACAACGTTTACTCTTAGATAATCGGATTCCTTTTGACTTTCTTAGAGCAACGTTTACATTCACATACATACACTACATTTCATCATAAAACATATCTCTTGATAATGGCCTCTGCAACGAGCCCGAAACGTCGAGTAAAGAAGGAAGAAGGAGACACGGTGAAAACCCAAGAATATACTACGACAAGATCCCTAGGCAATCTACGAGTAGCATTGTTTACATGCCAAATTTGGTTTATTTTCTTCCTCTTTGTTTGGAATTTAATTTGTTTGACGACGTCCCAAAAATATTCTCTGCATTGTCCATCGCAATTATAGAGAATGTATAATTATTTTCTGATTATTCAACACGTGCCTATCTCTACTAACCGATATAAAATACGAGATAAAATAACTGACATTTAAATACGGTTTTTCTGGTAGGCTTTTGTGGTTTCGAGCGCGTTAGACGTCTGAAAATAACTTCCTATATTATATTAGGAAGCTAAATCTAAAACCTTCCTGGCATCGAATACAAATCCGTTGATATTATATTGCTGGGCTTAAAATGATGATTCTAAAAGACTGCACACAAGAATAATATTATGTTGTAAGCATTAAAAATCATCAATTCAGATCTACTCGTCCATTATGATTCACACATTTAAAAAATATATCCACCAATGATTACCCAAATTTCAACTAAGTATTTTCTAATATAAAAGTCAAGATAATGATTGTTTGATTTCATTTTCCCACTTGGCCCCAACTGAAGTCTACATGCCTATTATAAAATAATTACAAGATAAAAAGAACTTTTATATACCTACCACGTTTTTAAATTTTCTGTTGAATCATATAAACTTGACAATTCTATGTATTAATAAATACTTTTTTGTACTTGATAGAAATACTTATATTAATAAATATAGAATACTGAAATGTCATTTTGACATTTCATATTGATTTCTATAGTAACGCACGTATATATTAATAATTTAGTTGCTAGGACCCCCTTAGCAACCAACAATAATAACTTTCCATACAAAACAGAATTAACTGAAAATGAATTCAATTCTGCTTAGATGGCTAAAAGAATTAAAAGAATGCATTGTCGTCGTGTTCCGATATATTCTAAAAGTTTCAAATGTCTATCTAGTCGGGAAGTGAGTTAAAAATCGATTGCAAGATTTGGACAAACAAGAAAAATTTGTACTGGACAAACAAGAATACGAGCTAATAAAAACGTGGTAAAATACAAAGTTTGTTCGTTCAAATTATGATTCCTTCCAATTCCAATTTTGAATTTTCACGACAGATCAAGACAAAGTTTGCATATTTTGGATTCGATTTTAATTAGACTTATCTGTCAGAATTATTTTCATTACGACATGTTGTACGATATTTTAATAATAATAAATTGTTTTGTAAGTAAGATAAAAATGTATATCGATCAACGAAGAGGGTACTTTAGCTAGTTGATTTAATGATTATATTCTATTCGTTTTCATGCAAGTGTTCTAATAAACTAACATGTAAGTAGGTGTGTAAGTTTCATTTGATTTTTAAACATTCATTTCATTCACTCCACTGTGACATAGGTACATAATGAGACTCGACCAATGCGTAAATTCGTTATCACACGAACATTATTTGACCACTGAGATAAGCGCAGTGTGCAAATAATTTACAAGTGAGCGTTCAGTTTTACGCCATACTTAAAGGTAGATTTATCATGACTTTTGACTTACATTGGAGTGGTTTCAACGTTATCCTTGAAAGCCCATGTCAAAGGTTTTCTTTAAAGCCGTTACTTGTCCATTTAACGCCTTACACAAATTCCGAGTTCTGACTTTTGACACGAAATGTTAATTTTATAGTACGTATTTAGTATTTACAGATATTTTAATAAGAATGATCAACTGAACACATTAAAATAATTTATTAATGGTTTGATAAATGATATAATATATAGTGAAATATAAGTATAATACTACTTTTATCTAACTGGAAACTGTCCAGCGTATCCACATGGATACTAGTGGCGAAGACTCCATACTAGGCGATTATTTAAAGCCTACCTTCTTAAGAAAAATATTTTTAATTGCATATTGACATAGGTATTTGTATACTTAATCACTTCATTATTTTATGTTCTATTAAAATAATTTATTTTGCCAAGGAGAGATGTCGTATATGTAGGAATGTATTACAGTGTTACACAGTTACAAAACAATCTGCAAAGGTATTAAAAAATATACTACAGCGCGCCTCTATCTTGACGTAAATAAAGGTGCGATTATGAGTGAAATAATTCTGATTTTTTTTCGTATGGACTTTACGTCTTGTAATCTGCGCAAGTCTGTCGAATTGTATGAAATAAGGTAAGCTCCTCTCGCAGATCCTAAAACATTCGCGCATAATATTGTTGTCATGACTGCGCACTTAATCATTAATAATTAGATAATTAAAAAAAAAAATCTACGGCGTTTAATTGAATATTAATAAATACGTATAGATTGTTTCTAAAAATAAAAAGAAATTTTATCTAACGATTTTTGATGGGTATAAATGTGTTAAATAATATGTAATTTAAACACATCGCTCATTTTAATGTCGTCAGTGAGTTTTTGAAGTTTCATTGAATTAGTGAGTCGTTGTCATTTATTAATGTATTCATTAGTAGTAAATATCGTATTATCTTCTTATTTCTCTATAGTCTTATTAAAGTATACCTGAAAAGTGTGCTCTTTTTATAAGATGTCCACAACCTACCTCTTTCCAAAAGTCACCCTTCGCCACTGATGGATACACACGTGGGATGTGTGTCAATAATGTCTAAAACTTAATTGCTTGTAATTAATTTTGTAAAATAATCATTAGACTTAGGATTCTTAGGTATTAAAATATTTTGAGCGGCCCTACAACCAAATATCAAAAGTATCTATCTGTTTCAGACAATTTTTAAACATTTAAGCCCTATTTGTTAGCACCTATTTTTAAATATTTTTGGATAATTGTATATTCTAGGTTTAAGCACATATTTTTACATTAACACAAAATTTCAATGTTCCTGGACCAATTAAATAGTATTTTAAATGAAAAATACTGGTCTTCAAACGCTGCAGAATATTAAAGCTGTTTTGGAAAATCCATCAGATTCCTCAGATGTTTAAATTTTGTCTACTTTTAATAGTTTTAAATAGTTTCTTTTGCATACGCAATAATAACATATGTAGAAGTGGAAAGAAGTTTTCCGTGTTAGTCATTTGTTGTGCTAGTTTGTCATTTAAATATTATGCAAGCAATTTACACTACAATGTACCGATCAACATTAATTTTATTCAAATCTAATACAATATGCATATCCTTCCGTCGTATATAAAATACGCGATAAAAAATCAATCAAATATTAAAGACACACCTCAATATAAAATCTGTTTGGTATTGTGAAAACGTAAATAAAATGGAATTAACATAGTAAAACTTAGTGTCCAGAGCAGCGTGCACACAGCGGAAAATATTGCATGATATTTTTTCTACTCGAAATGTAGCAATTTTTTTTCTACCATGTCCGAACCTGATAGGATCATTTATGTATAAAGGTTTGTATTGACAGATTTTGTTTTTTACGAGAAATGGATGTCAGCCACTTGCTCAACCTATTAGGTCCATACCCTGACACACAAATTGAAAAACAATATGTGTACTTGCCAGACCCAGGATTCGAACCTGGGACACCTGGGGAACCTGACACCCACGGTGGCCGCGCGGCTTAAGCGTTTGGCTATAAAGCCGTGGGTCCCAGGTTCGAGCAAATTACAGAAGTTTAAAAAAATATTTGTTGGCTATTTGTTCAATCTTTTAGTTAGACAAAAAAACACAATATTATGTTGATTGAAAGAAGAACACGTCTTCATTTATACCTAGCGGGATACGAGCCCGTTATCAAATGATCAAAAACAGTCCGACAACTCCTGCTTTACGATGCCGAATATTTCTTACGCTGATGAATTTACGTCCACAATGACCGAGAACGGCTGACGCGTCGACTTATAACGTCGCGGGTCCCAGGTTCGAATCCTGGGTCTGGCAAATACACGTATTGTTTTTTTTAATTTGTGTTTTGAGTCAGAATATGGACCTAATAGGTTGAGCAAAAGGCTAACATTCATTTCTCGTAAAAACAAAAATCCGTTAATACCAGCACTTGAATTGGAAAATTTCACGAACCGGAGCGTTCGATAATTTTACGATAATGTTAACATAGTTATCTAATTATACATCTATTTTATAAAAATGAGTGCGATCGATAAATGGCATATCTGGCTCAGACGGTCAAATTAATATTTCCACGAGACAAAGCGATAGTCTTGAGGATTGTATGAAACGGAACGGCGCTCCGGTTCATTTCGCGCACTGCTTAAGGCGAATTCTTTGCCTCAATTTACGATCAAATGTGACTTCAACGCCATCTAAAGGCATCTACAGGCATCTACCATGAATTTCTAAAAATGTGTTACTAAAAACTTTCGTCGATCGCAACCAGATGGCAATAAAATATAAAATAAAATATTGTGTGTCGCCACATATTAAAAATCATAAGCTTGATAAAAATGCATTTAAATTTATTATATATTTACTTACCTATGTAAAAATATTTACAATTAATATTTTCCTCATAAAATATTTACAATTCTAACATGTCTATTTGATTTGATTTAAAGTGTTTATGATTTTTACATTTTGTTTACCGTAGTTTTTTTTACAGTGGCAATACAAGGGTATCCTGTCCAGTCAATGAACCAGATTTTTTTACGTTGTCAATACGAATTAATATAAATATTTTTCTACAGTAAAATTCATTTATAGTAGTAAATGAACATTTAAGTACAAATGTTTATAAGATTGAGTTTAATCTTGTACAATTGACAATTACATCGAATTTCTACTAGAGGTGGAATAAAAGAATGATATGAAATGAATAGCAAAACAAATGCCATTCGAATTATTATTAAACAAAATAAGGAATATACAGTTGTACTTGGTTATTACTAGGAAGGTTGGACCGGCTGAATGTGCTCGTTATAAGCGGTACTCGTTATATCAGAGAATAGGTATTTTTATTGTCGGCGAAAACAACAATTAGACACTTAACTAGTGTCATAAACGTAATCTGTCCCCGGCGGCATCCTGTCCGATCGGATTTTATTGCTTAGGGTCGAAATGTCTTTAAACGATCAACACATTACCAGTATTTTAGCTCGGTATATCCGATAAGTATCTCGTTATAACAGTGAATAAAAATGTACGGAGAAAATCATATACCAAATGTCAACGACTGTTTCCTCATTACATCCGAGATCTCGCTATGTCCGAGATTGTAATAACCGAGTTCGACTGTAGTTATAATTATGACAATGTCGATATTATATAGACATCCCAATTCATTTCGTTTCAACCATGTCCGATCCTAATGGGTTCATATGGGCCTCCACAGAGTGGACGGTTTGTATTAACTAACTAACTATATCTGAGATAAGAATAAAGTAAGACACGCAACGAATTGAATAAAAAAGAAGTTGGAGGTAAGAAAAAACGTAAATAAACATGCGAACAAATCTTGATAAGCAAACCCAAGGACAAAATAAGTGACAAATTAAAAAAAAAATTGTAAAACGTAAGAAAAAAATTTAGAATTTGAAGTAAGTGCACCACTGATTACATAATATTCTAAGAAAAAGACAGAACGTTATTTATTTGAAAAAATCTAATGTCGATTTTAAAGAACAGTGCAAGATAAAATAAAAGATAGTTTTATTTATTTTACCTATAAATGTGTAAGTTTTAATTGCATGCTTTCTAACCTCTAAATCGATGTTTTTTAAATTTGAAAAAAAAGATATAAGGATATAATAAATTCCAATTAACGTTTAGCGTTTCCCTAGGTAATAGATTTACGTACATTTTTATCGTAATTTTGATAATAAATCTTATGTCATTCATCCATACCACCCGATAGAAATGTACCGAATTTGACACGTATTTTTGGTATATAGAACTCCACGATACATCTTAATTTTTTATTTTATTTTTCTCATTACTTTTGAATATATATTTACCGATTAATAAACTTTTCTAGCTATTTTTCGATAACAACTTTACCTAGAGACATCACCTTAATACAAACCTCCACAATGTAGAGGTCCTTATTATGTTCCTATCAGGATCTGTCAGGATCCATTTAACCATGTGGTAAATCCAGGCCCGATCAATAACATGCTACTTAACTTAGTAATTAACGTATGCCGTACCTATACCTAAGTGGATAATATAAAAAAATAATTAACTGAACGCACTGGTAGATACAAAGTACACCCATCATGTTACCGTACAGTGATTAATTATAACGATGTGTTATTAATGAATACGTTTAACTTCAACAATATCTAGTTAACTACTAGTTATCTCAAAATATAATAATTTAAATCGCGTTTCTACAATTTTAAAATATCAATCTTCAATGTCTATAAAAAGGAAAGTAAATAAATATCATCTGTAAGTAGTAATAAAATGAGTAGGTACTCAATAATGATCCTTGAAGTGTATCGTCGACGGAACATTTTCCCTTGCAGACGCCTCATATTATTGGCAAGGCAACGGACGAAACAAACGGTAAGTAAGTAAATCCTGCATTCAGAAACATGATTTTTTTTCAATCAAAATGGCGTCGTGAAAAGATAAAACTAAAACGGCCGTGACATTTATGGCGGCGATAAATGAGCATAATGTCTTGGTGCTATAAATATATGCACATCTCAAATATTCAGCCATTTTCAATATTATTAAGCACTACGTAAAGTTTCTGATATTAATCTTTATCTGCTTCATTTCAACCTTTCTTTATTCATTGCTGAATCTAAGCTTCTTATATTAACATAACAGCTCAACATAACTTAGAACGGACATCGGAAGAAAATGCCAACTTAGGAATATTTAATATCTTCTGTGCGTTTAAATTTAAATGTCATAAATACTCAAAATGAACCGGAAAATTAATCCGTTTCCTGAACTCGAAGCTAAGGAACGGTCTTGTAGAAAAATTGAAAATTCCGTTCCGGCTCATGAATTATTTAGAAAATAATTACATCTAATTTAATTTATTTTATTGTGTCAACTGTGAATCCATTGTGGAAATGCATTGTATTATTAATTTTAATGCAAATAATAATATCGTACTGATATTAAATAACTGGACCGCTTTCGTCTACATTTTCAACTAATTGGGACATTTTCAACTAAAGTAATATTATAATAATATATAATATTTATAATAAACAAATTCAAAAAAGAGTCAAATATCAAAATAATCAAAAATATTATGGCATTCACATTTTTGGTAATCGAAATGCATAAATTGAATATTAATATTTCACAATGCATCATTAATAGGACACTAAAACAAAATGGGTAAGTATGTAATTAATTATTAATAAAAAACAAATTTACAAGAACATAAAGCAATAACCACTTAAATCCTCTAGAATTTAAATTCAAATTCCATCCAAATACCCTCGGTCGTTAGTATTAAGGCGATACTTCAGTGAAACGGCAAATAATTTTGTTGAACGTCGAGGTGTGAATACGTCAATTTGTTTCGTGATGGCGACGGGGGTATTAATTCTTAAATCCTGTAAAGATGACTAAAAACGTTACCCATTTACTTGAAAAAGAAAACATGTCGATGAATATATTATTATTGTTACTAATAGAACATATACGTACCACGTTAAAGTTCCCACCACCACCCGTCATATATGCACAGCCGTGGATATGCACGGCCGCTTTCCATGACGCTTTAAACGTGTCTGAAAGAAGTGATTTTAAGAAAGTGCTCATTCCGTCCCGAGACGGAGCCGCACGGGACTGATGCTGCAACCATGCACCGTAGTGCTTAAAGAAAGTTAGAACAATAAACAGAACATTAAATGGACGCATGTTGGATTTATATGACAAATTATATTTCGTTCGGCATGCGTCATTTGAACCTACGACCCGCAATTCGCGCATCGCCTAGCCACGATCTTTTTAGACCATGCCTTAACTGAGGTATAGCCTTAATAGAATGTGGCGAACACTGCAACATGTGAACAATGTGGCCACTTCAACACATTAGGTATATCACAAGACAAATATTTTTGATAATCTACTTTACGTTACAATTTTCAGATAGAGGTCATTGTTTCAGATATGGGTACGTCACTCAGGATAAATCTTTAGCTCTTTTCTCTTCAACATACAAAATCACAACATTCATTTGATTGTCCGGTGTGACGGTAAATGTCCAACTGTTAGGTTTAAAATTGTTATAAATACTGCCATAGCTTTCAACGATGAAAAAATCAACAGATTAATCAGGATTTAAATAGTTAAAACAATATTCGCAATGGTTGGTGTTTATGTAGCCATCCAAATCATTCGATACCACTGAACATGGCTTTGTCGAGCCTCATCCTATATTACGTGTAAAACATCTGCCTGTGCCCTATATAAAAACAATCATAAGCATTTATTAGATTGTTTCTTTATAATTCCAATCAAAGCTGGCATCATTCATCTCATCGAGGTATACTTTATTGTTTGTATAACAATCTATGCTTCTACTTCTTTAGCTGTCATCAAACAGCTGTTCAGTGTCAGCCATGTTCCAATATTCTATTATCACTCATAATACATTATAGCAAATAGCGATATATGGTATAATTCTAATTCAAGGTATTTGACTATCTTCATTCATTAATTAGATTATTTAAAGGTGTACGAATTAATATATCGATAGTCTATTTATTGAGTTAACTTAATAATTCATTATAGACATTGCATTAATATCAAAGGGCAGGGCATGTAATAATATAAAAGTAGCATTGTCTAACATGAAAATGAAATGTCATTATAATGCCTTTAATCCGATATGGCTTAAGTGAAACATGGCGTGTAACTACTAATAAATTCTGCATAGCCAATCAATATATTACTATTGTACAATGTCTTGTTACTTTGCCAAGAATTTCAATCTTCAACAGAGATATCCTTTTCATAAGACAACAACAGTGCGCCATTTTGTAATAATATTTTAACGATCGGCAAAGCTTCATTGGCAGTGTTCGACATAATATTATTAGAGAAACTTAAGTATTTAGGATGCTTTCCCTCTCTATTCGCTTTTCTTGTTCGAATTTTAGTGAATGCCAGTAGGTACTATACTACACCATTTAAAACTGTATTAAAGTATGAAACATTGGTGAACCCAACGTAGTGACGTCCCTAGACAAAATGCCGCCCCTGGGCAGCGCCAAAATGTCGCCCCACTTTTTATAAGTACAGTATTTTGTATCATCCGTGCCCGGTGTCATTTCTCGTCACCGAAGATTTCGAAGGGAAACGGAAGTAAACTAGACATCGCGAACTCGACAAAAAAATACAGTCCTGTTAAACCTTTTATATTAATTAATAAGTACATTTTATTTCCAACCTAATTTTTTTAATGGAAAGATATTTTCGTAATCACTAAGTTTTGGTAGCTATTTCTATATAAGTATACCAAATAATTCCTCTCGATTTTCCGCCCTTCGAGTAACTGCCGCCCCCAAGCGATGCTCAATCTGCCTACCCCCACGGGACGTCACTGACTGTCCCAACGTAATCCAAAACATGACAATAACCCAACTAACACAAAGGGACCGTCTGAACGGACCAGCCTGAAAAGTTTTTAATGCGAAACCTGATCGGAGAGTATTGGGATGTCAAAGCTGCAGTAGATAGATAGTAGGTATAACCATTGGCGGCTCCTCTCTTAGGTCAATTGGTCATTGACCCTCCAAAAATAAATATCTTACAATCTATGTAGGTTATAATCTAAGATGTAGGTACAATGTCTTATAATTATCGGCTAACGCGTCAACTCGCGACGCACGCTAACCGTGTGTATAAAATTTAAGCAGAAAGAATCACGATCGGTCGCTGTATAGTCGGGCTCGGGCATTTCAGAATCTGCCGGGATAAAATATTTATAAATATTTCTCTTTCTCTCTCATTTCTCATATGTCAGACGAAGAGAAGCACAAAGTCTTTTTCTTTTTCTTCATATTATTTTGTCGCCGTATTAGGCGTCATTTAGGTCATTGCCAGAAATGAAAGAGATGTAAATTTTCAATGTGTTAAAATGAAACAGGTATAAAATGGGCGAGCGTGTTTTGTTTTGGTAAACCTTTTTATACGTATTTTTTATTGCTTCCTATTGTTGTCTGAAATTTTTATATGCAATTTCAATGTTTGTATGCAGTTTAGTTTAAATCCAACATTAGAGTAATACGCATCGATTGCATTCATTGTGTTAAACCATTGTATACAAGTTATCGATTAAAATGTCATCTGCTATATTAATCATAAAATTTACCTTCTAATAAAATCAGTGGAAATTTAAAAAGTGTTTTATATATATAAATGATCCCGCCGTTCCATATCAGTACACAACACTTTTTCTGACAGTGGCAGTTAAATGAAAAATGAAGCTAAAAAGCTACGGTATTTTATTAAATGTGTTTGATTGTTTGATGTGAAATGGACATTTTTTTGAAGAGTAAGTAGGCACCTATCTATAACAATTTCTAGCACTTCTTTTATAATGTATAAAAACCTAATTTGCAATACGTTTTTTAAGTGTACAACGAAAAGCCAAGTTCAAATAATATAATTACTTATTTAAAAATGACCCACCAAATGGTCAAACAAAGGGCCGCCAATGGGTATAACCAAGCATGTACAAGAAATGGGCATCTCTTGAATTAAAGGACGATAGAATAAAAATAACCCAAAATGAAATGGGGACGACAACTAAAGGAGAGTGGACCCCAGGGACACAGCATCCTTATGTGCAATCTGTGTTGCTAAAATGTGTTTCTGCATCAGTCTCGTCTTTTTAGTGATTGACAGGTCATAATCATTAGCTATTTTAGTTCAAATAATGTCATGTCAGTAGAAAGGAAGAACTTCCCAAGTCGGTCCAACCTCAGTTCTCAGCTTCCAAAAAGATTGCGGCATTTTACGGCGAGCAAGAAGATCTTTTCTCATCGAGGATTGTTCGTAATATATTATATCAAAATAGAAACCACGCACACTCTAGTGCACGGCACCAACTAAAGTCTTGGGAAGCTGCTCCTAGGACACCTGGTACAAATTTGAAGAGCGCCTAGCGTGCGCTACGCTACGGTACACGCCTCTATAACAGATGTAGAGGCATTGCGGGTTCTGGGGGGAAAAGCAAGTATGTTGCAGTTGGGATAATGTCGGTCAAATGAACGCTTCCAAAATTACAAACAAAATTCATGTCAATCCATGAGGTACTGTTATCATCATAATAAGGCTTATTAGCCGAGTAAAGTTATGAAAAACATGTCCTATATATTAACATGAAACTGTATTTATGTTTAGGTACAGGAGCCATGTAAGTATTAATTATGTACCTACTACATAATCGATGATATAGGTCGGGATTACGTTAACATAAAAGTTGGCAGATAGTAATATGATCTATGATTTCCCAATACAATGAGAAAATATCTATAGGTAATTAATACCTTAGTATTGATAATTTATTACAATACTAACGAGATAATCAGATTCTTTTGGGAACAAAGCATTTACCTTCATTACCAACATTATTATAATATTATCTCACTGAGTTAATCTAAGATCTAATCAAAAATCCATTACTATAAATCGTACAAACTCTGCATACATATTCATTAGAATTATATTATACAGTTATATTTCGTGCAAAAATAATGAAGTGTTAAAGTTAAAACAACAGAAGTACCTATTTAAATATTTTTACATACCAACAGCAGGGCTATTCTAAGTAGGGATTCCAATCCCGGGCTATTTTTGATACCTATGAATCCCGGGATTGATAAACATAATCCCGGTATTTCGGGATTGATTTTTTTATCAAGTTTTATGGAAAATAAAATAAAAGCGAAAATATAACAGAAAAAATACTTTTAATAAAAAATAACTACATTAAAAATAAACTGAGATTGAATGAAGTTTGATTTATACCCATGTGTAGGTTACCGATTCATCTTATTTTTTCACAAAAATTATTAAAAATGGAAAGATTGGAAAAAAACAATGTTTCGTACTTTTAACAAAGTAATTCCACCATGATATCATACGTTTTACGGCAGTTTCATATTTGTCTGACTAATTAGATTTATGAAGCGGAAAGGCCATAAGTACGCCATGATTATTTGCTTTACTATTTTAAATTTCGCTAATCCATTCATTAAATCTTTACTATCAAAAACAGCCTATCCTATTAAATTCACATTATTATTTATATTACAATATTATTTACTCCATTAAACTTGTGTATTTCCAAGATTGAACGTATACAATATTAACAATAAATGTCTTAAATAGTATAAATTATACTAGATTTATTTTTGACCGATTTTATCAATGTTATTTGTAAATATAACAATTTTATATTAACAATGGAAAAAATCCCAATCCCGGGACCAGTCCCGGGATCCCGGGATTGTCAAATTGTAATCCCGAAATCCCGGGATCAGAATTTTGGCTCGGGATTGGATTCCCTAATTCTAAGTAGTTAACACTATAACACGTTCCTGTTATTTGCTTGATCTGAAATATCACGGATATCACTAGGGTTAATTCTGTATACAATGCAATTATCTAAATTTCAATTTAACATTATGCTGTAGAGCCGCTACGCATGCGCAGCAATGTCATTGACATATTATATATTTTTTGACACAGTTGTAGTATACCTAAAAAGGGAACTGAAATTATATACATATGCGCTACATTTCGGCATTTATAAAATACATTACATTGTACAAAGGTACATTTCCTTTTCAATTTTTTGACATATTTCGCGTAGCGTGCGTGTTATACGCCAACTTGCGGTGACGCTGCTGTCGCAATGATAGTATGAATTTTCAAAATCAACACATCTCAAGATGTGATTTCCATCCCATATCTCGCTCTAAGAAGCATTTAGTGCACCCTTGAACGATCACTCCTTACAGTTCATACCCCGGGATAATTAGCTCTCAGAATACGACATATTATCATAATAATTATTTTTCCTAGTGTTCAATCAAAGGACGTTACCTTTATAAGTAGGTAACTGTAGTACCTACCCGATTACGTTTAAAGCTTATGAACTAACTACATAATATTGTTTAATATTCAGTATACTCAGAACCTAACGAAGTAAGACATATAACGTCAAAAATAAAGTTTATAACTAAGCCAGCGAGTTACGCAAAATATTTTTTAACTTCGCAAGCCCGAATCATACGAAGGGCGAAAGATTGTACCTACCATATCACGAGATTCGTGTAATTAAATGCCATGCATACAGTTATTTTTGATAATCGTATGGCACACAGAATACATCCAGAGCGACAATGGTGTTATATCCTATCCAGAAAAATAACGAAGGCAATTTGGCGCCACGCTGTCGAATTAAAATTAAATAAATATACGTTATTAGCTACGATTTCATCCAGACAGTAGACGAGAAATTTTAATCAGTTTCTATCTACTCTAAGTACCTAGTAGTTTTAATTCATTTTGCTACTAACATAATGTTTTTTTTATTGCGGATTGAGAATAATTATCATGCCTGAGGCTTTATTTAAAAAAATAAAACAACCCTCTTCTCATTGAAACTTATCTACATCTACGTGTGGATATTTAAATTCTCAGCAAGTATTAATAAATGTATATTTTAAAAGTAGGTACCTAAAATTCACGAACGTCCATGTATTTTCGAATTTCATTCAATTGCGTGGCGCCTAGTTGTCTCGGCGCCGAAACGTCCTACACCCGTATTATGCTGTTACTTAGTTGGAATAGATCTGCTGATGGCAATTATAAGTGTATATTTGCAGTGTGGCTTGCTCTTACTTGTTTACATAATATGTCCAATAGGAATATTATAATATATTGAAACTTGAGGCAATAGAATAAGTTAACTTAATATTCACGATTTTGTGATGTCAGCTTTTGATTAACAAAACGAAGCTTGCACACATTGCATGTCAGTCTGTACACACCTTTATGACCACCACAGCTGCATTAATCTGTCAAAATGGCGGTGATTTATTGTCATTGACTTGCATAAGTTATGATTTTTACAACCTCTGATCCTAGAATGGATTATTGAATTTTTACATAACAAAAGCTCGATAGCAGTCACGATTTGCGATATTTTAAGAATACGCCAGGAATTCTTGACCATTTTAAGGTTTAATTGAACACGTCAGCTTATTATACAGAATTTATAGGTATTCAAAATACAGCGTGATATTAATTTAGATAAATAATGAGGTGACAGTGAATAAAAAATGTAGCTAAGGGACATTGTTTAATAGTTTCCGTCGGCTTTAAATGAATGTCCATAATAGTGTCCCTGATGCATAATATGCACCGTATTATAAATTATATGAAGGACTTATGCATACATATAATATATATATTATATATGTATATCCTACGACTGCAGGGGTAGTTAAATCATTGAGAATATTATACCTATATGGCTTTCTTAGAGAAAAGTCAAATTATTACACATTAGTTGACTGAACATTATATCAAGGGCGTAGGAAAATATTTTAGTTCCTGGGGCAGTAACGAAAAATGAACCCCTTACGTAATACAAAATGTATAGGTACATATTATGCTCATTTACAACTAACATTTTAATTTATATACTAAGTTCGATGGTGTATGGTTAGTGGTTACCATTAACAGAATTAAACTAATAAAATTATAACTAATAATCTATAATAAATTAAAACATACTAATAAAAGTATTTTTGACACATAATGAATGTACGACCCCTAAAAATTTCAGCGATTTAAGGTTTAAATCATAGAACTCATTATATAATAAATTAATTTTGAATGAAAGACGGTGAATTGTCAACATTATAATTCACCCGACGAAAAACTACACAAACAGACGATAAACGATGGTCGACAACGTTATATTTAGTTTATATTAACTCATTTTTAAAAACAGTTATATTAACAGCGCATAGTTTTGCGCCGCAGGCGATTTTTTACGATAAAATATTACTTTTAATCATAATCATAAGACGGTTCGTTCCCCCATAGTTTGGTAAAGTTTTCCTATGCTCTTGCATGTTCCACGAAACTTCACTTCTGTACCCGGAGTGACTACCCCGCTTGCACATCCCTTATTACGCCACTGTTTGGCATTTACATTAATTAATAAGAATGGTCTAATTCGACATGCGTTTCCCTTTTACTTACGTAAGCATTTACCTATATGTTATGTTTGAGTATACCTACTCTCATTCTCCACGCATCCCTTTTAATTAAATACCATGGTTACTGCTTCAAAAACTATGTAACATACATCAAATGAGGCGTCTAATTACAAAAAGCGACAAGTCCACAATTCAATATTTTCGGGACACAACGTTTTTATGTTTCAAGCGTCAATTATTTGTTTTAACGTGAGATTATTTTTTTCCGTTGTATTCTATGTCGAAATTAGTACCAAATGGTAATTTGTTTCAGCCGATAAACTCTTAAATGTAATAAATATAGGCAAAATAAAATTGGACGCAGCGCTACTTGTACCTCACTTTTTAATTTATTCCGCATAAGGCACATATTTCCGTGGCACTGTCATGAGTTTACCAGATGCTACAGCATGGGAGACGCCCTTTTCAATATTGAACGTTCCCTTATTGGTTGACTTAAACACGCGCCAACTCAACCAAGCTTTAAATAATATGAAACACGGACTTTTTGTAATAAATCGAGAGTTAAAATATTTTTTTTCGTATGGTTATGTCGCGTTTTGGAATTTATAGATCAATAGATATTGTGTAAAATTATACAAAGAATACGTGCCAAATGTGGACTTATCGCTTTTTGGAATTAGACGCCTCAAATATGAAATTCTAAATATCGAAAATAACTAAACTAACTATGTACCTATACTCGTAGTTGCCGTCTAATTAATGCTCAGTGGTAACTTATTTAATTTGGATTAGTCTTTAAGTTGACGGTAATAAATGCACCGATCCGTCACATTCACACGAAATGCATTTTGCAAAGTGCATCCCGGCTAACTGCCTTGACTCAGTTGCGTTTCCAAGAACTGTCAGTAGAACGCAGCAGTACAAATTATAGCTAGGTGCATACGAATAATGCAAGTGTTTTCTTTTATCAGACGCCGCCTATTTGTAACTGCAATAATTAGTAGGCTACTGAGCAATTATGTAAAACAATACGTGCGAAATGTGAATGATGTATTGGGTAACTTTACTGTTTTGTTATTGATCTTTAGCAGTAAATAGGTATATTTTTTTAGAGTTTGATTAAATATTAGTAACTGATAAAACTCGGTTCTTCGTCGGTCATAATTCGTCAATCCATAATAACGTGTTTCATCGATTAGATTAGGTTATAATTAGTTATAAGACAGATGTTATTTTTCTACTTTAATATACCTAAATTCGGGATTCGTCTTTTAATAATGCTGTTGTTAATGTTTTCAAGAAGAGTACACTGTTGAAATAAATTCTTCCGCAAAAGAACACTCAGATACGAGCCGACAGCCGTGGGAAGTAAATTTGACATTTTAATTAAACGAATATTCATTGTTGAAGAAACGGTCGTAATATTAATAATTAAACATTTTCTCGCAAAGCCACGATTATTATTAATAATTGTATTTATGTATGGATATTAAAAATTAGGGTGTCTTATAATTAATTAACTACAATGGCGTACGGTCCAAAGATGCTGTAGATTCGAAGCATTCCAAGTAATAATCGGTTAAGTACACTGTATAGTATATTGTACAATGAATACCACCTTACACATCATACCACTGCAAGTGCCCGCCAATATTGAATAAGTTACAAAAACCTAATTACTAGTTTGGTTTAGTTTAGCCAGGGTTTAGTTGAATCCTAAAAACTAACCGGCACCATCTGCAATTTGAACACACCCTTAGTTCATGGGCCCCACATAATGAAGCGGGCCCCAAGGCTATGATATTTTTCGAGCCCCCCTACCTATCGCTAAGGTTAACAGCAGTATGACACTTTACAGTAGCACTTTCCAAATGGTGTTTACAGTAAAATTATGTATATTTATAGTGCTTAAATCTACTTGAATTAGGTAAAGAGTTATCGAGTACCGACACACAATTAAAAATTGCATCGCATGACCACATACTTTAAAATATTAACATTATGCAGGCGACTTTTTTACTGTTAGAGAAAATTTGTGATGTGTTTATCTTACTTATCTGGTCGACTCGCCTTAAGGCCATGCATTAGTTGAGGCACGGTCTAAAAAGATCGTCGCTAGGCGATGCGCGGATTGCGGGTGGCGGGTGAAAATGACGCCTGTCAAACGAAATATTAATTGTCATATAAATCCAACATACGTCCATTTTATGTTCTGTTTATTGTTCTATTAGTAACAATAATAATATATTCATTGACATGTTTTCTTTTTAAAGTAAATGGGTAACGTTTTTAGTCATCTTTACACGATTTTAGAATTAATTGACCCGTCGCCATCACGCAGCAAAGTGACGTGTTCCCGGGTCAACATTCTCTCAGTGAATGGTAGCGAGTCCAAAATTTCGTCGCCCGTACAGTTGAAAATTATTTGGCGTTTCACTGATGCGTCACCTTAAGTACAAGTCGAATTAGTTTACACAACGTATAGATGAAATCTAAATTTTGATGTCCTATTACATACTCCCACGATGGCCGCACGGGTTAAGCGTCGGCCTATGCCCTATAACGACGTGGGTCCCAGGTACGAATCCTAGGTCTGGCAAGTACACAATATATTGTTTTTCAATTAGTATGGACTTAACAGATTGAGCAAGTGGCTTACAGTCCAACAAACTTATTTGAAGATCGATCTAAAATGAAACTACGTGAAGCCATATGGACACCGTATTGAATACGTCATTCCAATGTTAGATAGATTCTGTGAAGTTGCGAGTCTTGTGATTGGGTAGTTTTCGACTGTGGCTCCCCCATCAATTTAATTCTTCAGATAACTTTGTAGCACTGTACATATCCATTTCTCGTAAAAACAAAATCTGTCCGTGGAGGCCCATAATATGATCTTATTAGGATCGGATATGGTGCAAAAAAAAATGTATACGTCCTCAATTATATTGATCTAGCTATATATTTACGTAACTTCAAATATCTACAACAGCAAAAAAAAAAAAATATTAAACTCCGTATTATAATTTTATTATCAATGTATGTCCTGTAATTTTATATAGATACCTATTAGAGATAAATACAAGATGGCGTTTTGACTCGTAAACTGTCGCATACATATTTTAAACGTCACTTTTATGATTTTCGACAAAATGTTTTAATACCTATACCTATCATTTACACAAGAAAATAAAATATACTTGTTGTTTTAAGTATACATACTAACGAATCATCAAACAAATTCGTACAAAAACTACAAAAGGGGTGGAGATTGATAATGTAAAACACCCATAACAATGTATCGAAATATACACGTGATTTTGAAGAAAATAATGATAGTTAAAATAACACCATCCGACAGTCTCGAATTCAGTTTCATCAAATAACTAGAATGTGGGGAAATACTGGAATATGATACAGGATAATTAATGTTTAAAATACTTAATTGCAGGAATTAACTATAGTTTGATAATACCGTAATTCAATACTGTATCTAGCGCCAATGGATGTTAGCATCTAACCCACTATAAAATTTAATGGAAAAGTTATTAATTTGGTCGATTTTGACAATCATGTTAGCTGTGTCATGTTGGCTATGTCAACGAACATGTTAGCTTGTTCGATGATTACACTGGGCGACTTTACAGGCAGATTATAAATTCGCCAACACACAGCTCGTAAAGAAGCTCAATGTAATTGAGGCTTAAGGAAACCAAAAGTAACATTTTAAAAATCGTAGGTATAATTTTTTACAAAATTTAATACAAATTGTCGTGTGTTTCAATGGTATGGAACAATAATACACAATATAATATTTAAACAATAATAGGTATATAATAATATGTAATATGTATAATATGCAACTAAAAGTAAAGTACGACGCATCCACCGCAGACAATATTATCAGAATATTTTTAAATAGTTTTAATTAAACGAAATTCTTGATAAAGACTATATTTTTTACAATAAAAACATTTAACATGAAATAATAAATTATCAAATGAAGATTAAAGGCCAGTTAGTAGGTACCTACTTTATCACATAATTTAATATTATGTACCTTCTTCATATAATGTGTTTTTGTACGGTGTTCGACGGCTGAATTTAACATTGTTATGTGATAAGAAATTTTCCCATAGATACTCGTAATATATGACGATTTTAAAAACCGTCTAAATGCTGGAATCACGGCCCCCACACGGCGGGGGGAGGGGTGAAATTGCTCTAGTCTGGGGCCCCGTCGTGGTGGGTTGAACAGTTAAGTGAGATAAACACACCACAAATTTTTGCTGTAATAGTAAAAAAGTCGCTTTCGGTGCTATTTTACAAGAGTTTTAACATTTTAAAATATGTGACTGCAATGGAATTTGATGTGATATTATGGTTGATATAATAATATAGGTAAATAATAATTTTAAGTGTGTTTTCTGGCTAATAAAAATGGCGAAGGGTCGCATGTTATTTAGCTACCACAAAAATGAGTCGCTGTCAGTGCTTCATAATAATATATTCGAGTGGATTACATACATGGAATGTCCTTAATTTTGCCACACTTTGAATACCATTTAAGGAACATTACCGTAGGACATCACACTATCCTTAACTTTAGCGATAAGTAAAGGGCCCGGCAAACATTCTGGTCCAGGAGCCGCTTCAGGATGTGAGAGCCATGTAATAAGACTAATAAAAGTACTGCATACATCGTCAATCAATAATGCAGTTAAATCGAATTGCCGATTTTTTATACGATGTACCTACATGGTTTATGTATGTACATAATTTATGGACAAGAGGTTTATTGAAATTAATTAGTCTCCTTGATGCGTCGTGATAGAATTGAACAAAATCTTAAAAAAATAATACAAACAATGTAAGGGAAATAAAACGCGTTTAATGGCCCTTTGTTACATAGGCGCTATTAGTTTAATTGTTTCTCAGGCCATAATGCATTGAAATACCAATGTAACGTGAATTAATGATGGCAATTTTATTACATTCCATCTAAGTAACTTTATTATATAGGAAGTTATAACGACATTGAGTATATTATACACTTTTAGTTGTAGAATTAATAAAAACACTGTGGTGCAGTAATTTCGGTACATAATCAAAAATGGTGTTTAAAAATACCAATATCTAAAACTCGGCCATGTTTGAATATTAACCATCGATGTATAATATTTATTTATTTTATTTATTGATTTTATTCATTTATTTAGAAAAAGAGTATTACGGCATTACAGCGATTGGCAAATGCGCCATAATACATAATACATACAAAATTATTAAAATATCTTAATTACAAATAACAACTAATATAACATGAAAGTAGAAAAGACAGCATGTGTATATGTAAATATTAAAGAAACGTCGGGGTCACCACTGTAGGGGTTGTCGGTGTGAGGGCCAATGGTGTTGTGACGAGGAGAGATGAGAAGTCGTTGTCGTGATTATGAAGGGTGTGAGTTTATTTAAATTGCGTCAGTACATGTGTACAATTGTTACAATAATGTGAATCACAGCACAGAGCGATGTGCTTCGGTCGAAAACTTACAATCGAATAATTCTCTTTTTATCAATCATGACGTACTGATTATTATTTTATCAACTTATAATTATATAATAATTAGGCTATTAATTAACTAAGTGAGACTACAGATATACAAAGATTATTGTCGCGGTCATCGATCTACAAAGTCAGCTATGACTTGATACCTACATGGAAATGCCAATTAATTCAATTTGTAATATGTAATATCGCCATATCATATACAATTATAAATTTAACCTATTTAACACGTCCACAAACATTATATAGTTAATAAAAAATAAATCAAACTTTATGGTGCCATCAAATAAGTTAATTGCACGATACACAGCATAATGAAACATAACATCTGTCCAGCGACGAGGTATCTTGAAAACTGTAGAGTTACGAGTGATATTGGTGGGAACATGAAAATTAATATTTGCCAGTATACCTATACGGATCGTAAATGAACCCACGAAGAAGTAAAGAGAAATGCATTAAAAGAACAATCACTCTTCGGGTAGACAAGGATTGCATTGATAGCATACCCAGAAGAAAACGAGTCGGGAAATTCATTTTATTATCATTATCATAAGAAAAGAACCCGTATTTTCTTTATATTATGCAATTTATGTAACTTAGTGGGGAAGAAAATAATACTGTAGTACAATAATAAATATTGTACATGATTGTTACCAATGCCACAGCACTGTGATACCCACCACATAATAATATATAGATTTTTAATTATTACCAATAGTTAAAAGACACACTATACTAAAATGAATGATAATAAAATGCACTTGCTAATTTTAACAATTTTTATTTATTTATTTATTTATTTATTTACACAAGTGCAAATGACAAATAAATGTTAAAAATGAGTTAAGAGCAGTTTTCTAATCAGCGCATAGGTACCTGCTATATATGTGTGAAACAAACTCGAGCGGAATGCACAATCCAAGATTTCGATCCTAAGGATAAGTCGCCGAAAAACATGACTTAACTATAGACAATCCTGAGTATAGAATTAAGGAATCCTTAACCATATACTACTTTTGTTATGAACACGCCCCCTTCTGTATTACCATTTACCACTGACAGCTGCTGTCAAAATAAATTCGCATGTCTATAAAACAGTCCATACACTCAAATTCATTTAACAATGTATCTCAATATGGATATTGATAGTGTTAATTTGTTTGGCATGTACTTGCAGAATATTATTTTACTTTTATACGCCAGCCCGCAGAAATACAAAATGCCGGGTGAAGAATGACACTTGACGCTAGTGTTACTATGTTAAAAAAATATCTTACGGTGCCTGTGGAATCACGTATAATGACTTATAGCGGAAACATACGAGTATTATAATTAAATATTAATATGTATTTATAGTTATTGCATTTATAAAATGCAGTTGTCATATTTTTGTCATCGTTTAACAATTATAAAATAATTTACCTAAACTATAGGAAAGAGAATTTTTAAATACTTATGGTATTATTTTCAATAGAAATGATCTTAACTAAGGACAATGTTTCTGCATAGTGTTTTCTGCTAAAGAAATTTTAGTTATGACAAATATTTCTGCATTCCGCTCTATGAATATAATTATTGTATTCAATGAATATGTACTTTCGTTCGTTTCGTATTATATTCGTTCAATCCTCAGCATCGCAGTTGTAAGTATGGTTGTATTCATGATATTAGACAGACAGGTGCTATCATACACATTCAGCGAGTAAATTTGATTATTAATTCAATACCTATAAATAAACAATGCATTTGCAAGAAAAATGCAGCAATTTGTGGTAATTTCCCATAAAGCATGTGTTCAGAATAAAAGAAAAACATATTAAGTAAGAAGTAGGTAGTACATCGCATTTAAAAGATTGAAATTTCCGCTATAACTAACTAAGAATTTTCCAATTATAAAGGTTTCTTTCGAATTATGTATGTTAGGAGGTTTTACAAAAGGTCAATTAAATTACACAAACCAACGTAGGTTTCTAGCTTTATTTCTACGAAATATTTGATATACCTACAGTTACTTTTTTCATACTCGTAATATTAATAATAAACATACGAATGGGTACTTATTCAGTATTTAGTAAAATCATTTTATAGCGACAATTATTATAGTTCCATTAATTGCTATTATGGCGGAATTTGGGCCATCACTCAATCATTGATGCGAAAATGATTCTGCTCAAGCAGGCTTCCCTAAGATCGCCAGCACCATTATAATGAAGGCAATGAAGCATTCATAAAAACCTGTAAAACGTTTATATGGAAAATATTGTAGGTGTTATCTACATATCGTCTCTGTTCTGGCAGAACACACTAACTGGAGAATACTAGTTTTGAGTAATTTGACTTTGAAGATGTTAAAATGTTTGAAATAATGGTCTATCATGTGAGTTTATTAAGTAATCGTAAAAAGGATGAATTTAAAATAAAGACTGTTTATTTATTAAGAAGGTTTCCAGACGGTAAAGTTTGATATAAGGAACATAACTAACTCAATATGTAATTTTTTCGAATTAGTATCTTCTGCCAGAACAGTGACGAAATAATTTATGTGAGTATAATTACTTAAGTACTTACTTTGTAATATTTTTTTTCTATAATTCATTATCTCAGAGACAGATATGTGTTTTTTTTTATATTATGAATGCACTTTATAACAATAATTATGATGTATAATATTATTATACAATCAATTCTCATACTACCACATACTGTATCAGTTAAGTAGTCAATACTGCATACCGACGGAAACAAAAAAGAGAATAACTACTATACATAAGGACTTAGCTGTGTGCACACAGAGAAAAGTTACAATCTCATAAAATATTGAATATATACCTACTTAATATAATTTAAATGACTACATTGTTCTAATCACTAATGGGTGCACGAGCTATCAACCATTTCTTTATTTGACATGATGCGAGTGTCGAGTTGCTGTTTTAATGACGTTACCAAACACCAATGTGTACACGAATATGACAGTAACTGCTTAAGGGTCTATTTAGAAGGTAATTAGTCAATTACCAAATGTTGTGTATTGTTTATGTTTATATAATGTTTCGCGTACACTGCAACTATGTGCATAATAACTATATATTGTAGTTACGATTTCAGATCCAATAATTTCATAGTATTAAAGATGTCGCTAGCTTCTCACTTTGTTATTTCAATACTTGCTATATTAGTGGCAACTGCCTCGTCAGTTATCTTTACAAAATTATCAAGTAAATTACTTAATTATAACAGTTGAGACAACGCCAGACTACCAAGTATTGATTAATAAGAGGATTGCTTTAGTTTGTTCACTGTCTTGGTGAAATAGTGCATCTTCCAAGCGATTAAATACAACTTAAGGGTTGAAAGTCTAAAAGTGGGGCCACACCGAAAACAAGTCGCGCGACAACTCGTTAAATTTTACGATAAGCATGATAATTATCGTAAAATTTCTTAAGCAATTATGATAATTATCGTAAAATTTAACGAGTTGTCGCGCGACTTGTTGCCGGTGTGGCCCCACTTTAAGGGTATATGTACCAAAAATGTAAAACTGATATAACTAAAACAAAAGAATAAAAACATAGATCCTATATGAAAACTTACATTTTTATTTTTACAAAGCTACAGGAGACATCAGTATACTCTGATAAGTTTACATAATTGTAAAGATAAAATAAACAAAGGAAGAATAAAATATTTAAACATGGACAATATTGAAACGTTCTATGTAGAGGGGTATGTAGGGGCACATAGACCCCGCCCATATTTCAATGTGTGTGACAAAAATGGTAGATTTAGAAACTAAGACCCTTCAGAATATCATTTGGCTTGGCATATAGATTGTATTGAAGTAAAAAAACTTGTTATAGAATTTTTTGGCACTTACACCCTATAGACTTTCAACCCTTCAACTGACTTAGACACCAACAACAATATGATTCTATGTTTATTTTCCTAGTTATAATGTATAATAATTAATAAGTCATTTAGCTTTTTTAGAGCTCTCTAAACAAAATATTCTAATGCCAAAAATATATCACTACCTACATAGTTAATAATAGCTGTAGACATAATCTGTACGTGAACCAAAGTTATACAATAAATCATTTGTATGAAAATATTATAAACATCTTAGCAGAAATATTTGTATACAACTTATAAACAGTTTTACACAACACAGTGTTAATTTGTTCACGTGCATAGGTATTATGTTATGAACGAAATATGTATGCTTTCGAAGACATGCTTTTCATTCATCGTAAAGCTATTGAAATGTTTTATTTTTCCGTAGTTAGTGCATTAGTACGCCGTCGCACTCGTGTCTTATTCAGCTTTGAAAACTCGGCGCCTACATTCTACAATCTACAACGACGCTCCCCGCAGCGTCGCGACGCCCGGGACGCTATTCAAGTGGCGTTTTATGGTAATTGTAATTGTAATAATAATAATTACAACTGTAAATATATATATATGTTATATTATTTCACTTTATATGCTTCGTAATGAAGATACACTATATTTATATGGGGACTTTTGAAGCACTCTCAAAGACACCTTATTTAATTTACGAGGGAGCTTTTAAAAGAAGTTTCATTTCATTATTTACTATGTAGTTATGTGTGGAACTGATTGATCTTTTAATTTACGATTTAATTAATTATTTGAACAAGGGAAGCATACAAGTATGTACCTAATAGAAAAACCAAAAACACAAATTTTTGTTATAAACATATAGAGTAAAGATATAGGTACATTGGTACATACATAATACCCTATGACCAATGCTGGGTTGTGACAGGGTGAAAGAAGAAAGAAGAAGAAGACATACATAATATCAAAGATGTTCAAAAAAATATTATGCTATGCCAATGGTACCTACTGAAATAGTTATAAGACAGACATATACAAAAAGACAGTTAGTCAGTTTTAGTGAAATTGTTGTGGGGAAACCAAACCTTCTTATATTATGTCAAAATAATCCAAAAATTTTACATAATATAAGAGAAAAGGAACTAAAATGTACTTAGTTTAAAATTTGGGTTCTCCTATCTATAACAATTTCACTAAAACTAAAAACACTATATTTTTACTTAGCAGGACAGATTGCCTGTAAATCATTTCGCATTGCAGATTATCAAATGAAAAAAATTACATTTGCATTCTAGGTTACCTACATATGCCGGGATTGCACTGAGATGAAAGCGTCATACATTAGTGTTTATGACTAGAATACGGTTTTATATAATGAACGATCATATAAAATCGCAAAGTAAATGAGATTCATTCATATTTTTTTGTGCATGCATGCCATCAATTCAATCAATCCTACTAAAAGGGTTTTCGAATCGCTTTTGAGTTTTTTTAATATTTAAAGTTTGCATTCCTCGATCTATTGCTAAAATCTAAAATCATGGATAAAACAGTGTACCTAAAGGGATTTTTAATAAATTTTAAAAATAGAATGTTGTGGTTTTTGATGTGGTCGGGGAAATGCAACATTATAATTTAAATGAATAAAAGAAAAACTTTACCTTTTAAATGTACAGCCACCCGCTTGATTTGCATAAATATCACCAAAAAATCTGATAGAACAATAATTAATCACAATCCACAATTTGATAATATTCACACACTAAATGTTTAAATAATAACTTATTTGTTAATTAAAAACTTAATTTAAGTGAAAGTCGTTTTGAGCCCTTTTTGAATTTGATAAATGTTCGAATGGGGGAAAATTGACGCTCGTTTGGGGAAAATATTTGAACGCCGGATTTTCACGGCGTTTTGTTTACACTGGCGTTTGTGTGCGTCGCTCGTATACACTTACAGCCGGCAATAATACACACGCCCACACGGTGGCAATTTACGAATGAAAATAAAGTATAGACCCGTTGCTACGTTGCCGCCAGATAGGATACACAGCAATCTGTCACTGAACGGGCAAAGGCCCAAGAAAAACCACCTGTTTTCCACGTACAATCCACCGAAAAACAACTGTCCGTCAAACTGGATGGCACACACAAAACTGGCTCTAATTTACTGGTGCTGACTCCCGACAAACGTCCATGTGTCCTTGAAACAATCTGCCCCTGATTCGCGATGTTTTTTACGGCACTGTCAAATTGGGGAAAATTTCTATCACTGTTTTTCTGTAGGCAATGTCCGTTCACTTCAAAAGTAGGCGTCACAACATACAATCGCCAGAACAAGTGTGAAAGTCTGTGCATGTAGTGAAATATCGCGCAGGATACTGTCTTGATGAAGGCCTCTCTTTTGTTTGACCAACTCCGCGAAGTTTCGAACAGATCAAAGCATTTTCCCGCAAATTCCAAGGAAAGGGTTGAAGTATTTCTAATCATATGCATTTCATACGTGTGCATAACAAATTGTTATTATTTTCGCGACCTGTTTTAGTCTGCTCCCGTTAAATCATCCAAATGACGCGAGTTCTTTTTATTAATGTTTAATACGCGCCGCGTTTAAATAATGAACGGATATAATATTATTTTAACAATATTTACAACGGTCGAAGTTCCCGACTGACTTAACCACCGACATGCCAAATTCAAAATGGACTAGCTCACATGGGATCCGTACGCGTTGCGATCAAAACATCACGGATCCAATCGCCCGCTTGATAGCTTAAAATAGCCATGACATCATTTTACCGCGCCGCGATTGGCGCGTTATGAAGTCATAGCGCCGTGCGATTGGTGGAAAATTTATTCGATAGCGTGTTGCCTTACCAGTCACGATTGGCACTTTATTTTTTTTTATTTTATAATATGTTATATTTTTGACAACTCAATAGATTGTAAAGTTTCATAAAAAAGGCTTTCGTTACCTCCAGCCTTATCTCAACATTATAGAAAAAATACACATTTAATTTTTATGTCAGAATGTAAATGTAATAAAAAATTATTATCTATCATTTATACGATTTTAAAAGTAATCATAAATAAAACACTGACTTAATAAATACTTAAGTCATCCTGAAGCAGGCCCACAAGCCAGAATCACTAAGCTTATGGCATTGTGACAAAAAACAGTAGGTCAAATTAATGTTGTTAGGTCTAAAATTAAGAGTATTCAGTGTATTATTAGCGATTTTTGAATACATGCACTTGGATTATTAAATTATCGACAATTATTATCGACAAACATAAAATATTGCATGGCGTAACCACATATTTTAAAATGTTTGCAGTAAATTTGTGATCTGTGTTTATCTGGCACGCCCTGAACCCGGGCCCCCTGGCTAGGGACTTGTCCCCCCCCTCCCCATGTGAGGACAATGCACCTAATATTTCAATTAGTAAAAAAGCCCAACCGAGAAAATAATATAATTTTATTATTATGCATTTTTGACGATGTGTTTTACACTTATTAATTTATAATCTACGGCCTACGCAATAGTTTTCTTTCAGGGTCAATAGTATGCCTTTGCTATTGTCATATTTGAGGTCGTTAATATTATGTATTTTAATAAAATTGTATAAATCATACTATCAACTATTGGTGGAAAACCATTATTCCCAATAAAATGAGTAATATTACTGTCGAACAAGATCTTCTTGTCAACGTGTTAAAACTGTGAAGTAGCCTCTCCTATTTAGTTAATCGCACTTCGACCCCAGTGACTTCCGGTTATTGCCTAGATCATCTTGTCGGACAGTAGGTCGTCTGATTAAAGTAACATTTTCAACTTGATCTAAACACCATTGAATTATTTCAATAAAGGTATTTAGATATTATATGTTTAGTTAAGCCTTAATCAAGATATAAAAGCAATGAAAAAATATTATTAGTACATAAACAACTTGCTTGAACGGAAAGATTTTCGACAACAGTCGGCATATAAAACATAAATAATAATAATAAAATAATAGTATTAATTATGTTTTGATGTGTTTGAATAAAAATTAATTGAAGACTTAAAATAAAGTTTATAAATAAACCTAAGAATTTTATTATATTTTTTTATTACTTGTTTTTCTAGCTGTGCCAATGTGAAATCAATACGACAACACTCATAAAAACAAGTCACGAACAAAGAGCGTAGGCAAACTGCGTAGCAACATGTAACGCGTATTGCGTTTAATTTTTGGCAGGCGCGAACCGCTCCAAGCGTTCGGCCAGCATTATAATCTAGGAGCAATTTATTTCATACGGAATGCTAGCGTTATAAAATTCGATCAATTTAGATTGGGTAGGTCAGGTTTTTATACATACTGATAAGAAGCTTTGTCGGGGCAGATAGATTCCGCTTGTAAACAAAATCGTATCATTATTAACATTTATCTAATTGTAATGGCGATTATGTTCTTAATAATATCATTTGAAATGTTATATTAGTTGCTTTTTTTGTTGTGTACCTACCGGCGTTTTGATAACGCTAGAAATTTTGCCGCATGCGTGGCAACACTATTAAAATAGACAAGTTGTGGACCAGTTGTATTACAATAAACAAATTATTAACTCCAATTGGGCCGAATTAGTTAATTTAATAAATTACACAGCTTCTAAACTATTATAATAGTATTGTTGAATATTATAATTAATTCAATTATAGTATCAAAAGTATAGTATATTATAGTACTTATTATCATAATAATGTCAAGTAGGCTGTCATTTTTTAATTTGATCGGACGTATTTTTGACTGAGGACACTTATTTTAGTATTCTTTTGGGAATTCATTGCACACAACGTCAAACTATTCTTCTAATATATAAAGAACCTACTGTGTGACGGTAAGACGTAGGCTACGCCTCAGTTTCAAGCGCGGGGATTCCCATATTCTCATTCTCTCACTCATGTGGCAAACCGTGAGTGTACGAATGCGAATCGAGAGTTTCAGGGAACACATTACAGAAAAAAAACAGTTTTTTAAAAGGCAAAAAACAAAGAAATATAATTATAGCGCCTGTACACGTGCGTGAATTTACTGTCGGCAATAGTGCTTACTTCAAACTATCGTGACAATAATTGTTTACACATAAAAGTGCTGACTGTCCCTCCAATCTCATTCTTCAAGAGTAGCGAGACGCGATTCAGTCATTTTATAGTATCTACTATTTGACAGGACGTTTTGAAAATCAGTTAACCTCAAAACGAGGAGTTCGTTTTTTACCGGCAGGTTCGCCATTTTCGTTCTACTAGGCAGGTGCAGAGCTTTTCCGACCATGTCCGATCCTAATAGGAATATTAACAGATTTAGTATTTTACGAGAAATGAATGTCAGCCACTTGCTCAACCTATTAGGTCCATACCCTGACTCATACACAAATTGAAAATCAATATGTGTACTTGTCAGACCCAGGATTCGAATGAGAATTCCAGACGCGATGTTGTCATTTTATAGTACTATTTGACAGGAAGTTTTGAAAATCAGTTAACCTCAAAACGAGTAGTTCGTTTTTTTACCGGCAGGTTCGCCATTATCGTTCTACTACGCAGGCGCAGATCATACTTGCGCATTAAAACTCAGAAGCTTCCAAACTTGTGTGATTCATGTACCTACATGTTTAGTTTAGTACATGTTTAATAATTATACAATTTCTTACTGTGGACAGTAAATCCATGCATATGTAAACGGGGTAGTAGTTTTAAATAAACAGTAAGTAGGTATAAACATAAAATTTTTCGAATTTCGAATAAAACATAATATGTTGTTATAACTTATACCATAAGCAATGAAAGCTTTCTTGAACAACCCTGTGTGCAACGTTCTCAAATACGTGAATACATTTAGAATAATGCACGAACAATTTATTATTGTTGGTTTGAAAAATGAAAAACGTTAGACACCTACCTGCTTATTTTTTTACATTGAGTTAGGTATGGACTATTATATTTATAAATTTTATATGGTCATTCTGCAGAGAAAAGTTCCAGGAAACTAAAGCATTATAAAAGACTATGGTATACATCTTATAGCTGGGTAATTCCCACTAATTATGACGAGAGGTGGAATTAAGATCTACTTATAATTTTTAAACCATGTCCGCTCTTAAGGCTATACTTCAGCTGAGGCATGGTCTAAAAAGATCGTGACTAGGCGATGCGCGGATTGTGCAAATGACGCGAGCCGAACGAAATATAATTTGTCATATAAATCCAACATGCGTCCTTTTAATGTTATGTTTATTATTATATTCGTAATAAGAATAGTATATTCATTGACATGTTTTCTTTTTCAAGTCATCTTTACACGATTTAAGAATATATTCCTCCGACGCCATCACAAAACAAATTGACGTGTTCCCACCTCGACTGTCAGTCTCCGATTGGCGACGACTGCAAAATTTCGTTCCACATACTGTTGAAAATTATTTGCCGTTTCACTTATGTACGCTCTTAAGCGACGCATATGAACCTCAACACTGTAGAGTTTTTATTACCAGATTGATAATGAGGGATGTTTGTTATCCATTCGCCCAACCCAACTCATTGAGTCGTAGCACTGAATCAAACACAACATACATTTTTTCTCCAGTTGCGGGATAAAACCCGCAACCCATGGCTTTAGAAACGGTTGTTTTATCAACTAGAAAACTATTTTTTTCTTCAAGGTTTTCATCGATTGATTATGTGAGTTTTTCTTTTCAGCATCGCCATGTTTTAAAGTTTTATTATTCCAATACTTACAAATTCATAATCGAACTGATCATGACCAATTTTATTCATTATTACCCGCCTGGATCAATCCACTGCTATATGCAGATTGAAGGCCACGTTTAGTCGATGCCATTCCTCTCGGTACTGTGCGTGAGTTACCACGAACATCCGGAGAATTCTTAACTTTTTTAACGTTGCACGCGTTTTATAAGGCCCGTTTCAGACGGCACACCGGTGTCGCGCTCGATATAATATAGGAGGCCTTTGTATTATGTTTATGAACATCTCAGAGCTAATGAGTCAAAGCATAATTTAGCGGTATAAATCAGAACATGAAACTGGCTGCGGTAATAAAAACAAGTGTATCGGGCTTTAGAATGTAGCGGTCGACGGAAAAGTGTACAGGACACGTTTTGACTCATTATCTCTGGTGCGTTCATAAATATAATACAAAGTCCCCTTTATTCGAATACAAAGGCATCCTTATTATATACGAGCGTGACACCGGTGTCCTGTCTGAAACGGGCCTAGCTCTTCGATTAAAAAAGCAATGTCTCTTCTTTGAACTATGTACCCAGCCCATTTCCCTAAAACTAGTTTAGCAAACTTTATTACATGGCATACCCTGTGTTTTCTCTTATTCAATTTAGTATATTGTTTTTTTGGCATGGCGTCTCATGCCCAGCATGCTTTTTTCTTCTCTTTTTCTGCATCTGTCCCTTAGACGGTTCGTTACTGAATTTCTAGATGACTCTTTGACCGAGGATTAATGTTTAACACGCAGAATAAAATTATTGTGTGATTTTATGGTGTACACACAAACTGGTTGTATTCTGTGTTTTAGGCAAAAATGGGGGGAAATTTTTGATGTAGCCAAAAACATTTACATTATAAATTGTTTACATTATTTTGTGTTTACATTACTTACATTATAAAATGTCTACCCAAATTGTATTAATAATATCGTCATAAATGAATAATCAATTACCAGGTGCCAGGAACTAGTCCATATGAGAGCAAAATAAATGTGGTGTAGATGTTATTTACTATTTGGTACTAATAATTACAAGATAAAAAGAACTTTTTATATACAACATTTTTAAATTTTCTGTTGAATTATTATGCTCAAACTTGTACTTGATATGAAGTAAATAAAAAAAAACAAACAAACAAACAAACAAATATAGAATACTGAAATGTCATTTTGACATTTCATTTTGATTTCCATAGTAACGCACGTATATATTAATAATTTAGTTGCTAGAACCACCCCCTTAGCAACCAATAATAGTCTTACTTTTTACGGATTTTTCTGAAATAACTTTCCATACAAAACAGAATTAACTAGATGGCTAAAAGTATTAAAAGATTGCATTGACATTGTGTTCCATAAATTCTAAAAGTTTCAAATGTCTAGCTAGTCGGGAAGCTAGTTAAAAATCGATTGCAAGATTTGTACTGGACAAACAACCACCGGACAAACAAGTATACTAGCTAATAAAAACGTTGTAAAAAATAAAATTGGTTGAGTGGACATTTTAAATTTTGGTTTTAATATTACACACAATTGGAAAAATATTTATAATTCATTTATTAAAAAATAATTTATAAATAGGTTATAGGTAATATAAGAACCACGTTTTCCTTGCTCACTCCACGCGGAATTTTGTTAGATGAGCAAATTAAAATTTCAAAAGTTCTGAGGGAGGAAAGTTGTTTTGCTGATCCAATAATACCATCACATGTCATAGGTCAGTGATTTCGAACCTGCATGGCACGTGAATGTTTCATTTTGAAAAAAAAATACTTACCTATAAAAATTTAAAAAAAAATCTTTATAAAAAAGTTTTACAAATAAATACGTAAGTATATGTAAGTACCTATATATATAATACTACAAAATAATAACGACATAGCCATGAGTATTTTCTTCAGTTTTTAATATTATTTTTATCAATCGATGCGCAAACGGAAACGTCGAAATTCATGCATAAATGACAGATCAAATTGTATAAAAAATAGCAAGCAAATACTCTTCAAGAATAATCATTACGTTTAATGTAAATATATTTATAATTACATAGGTCTGTCCTTTGGATCAGGCAATTTAAAATTAAATTATTCAATCAACAAACCTTATGAAATTAATTACCGGCAGTCATTCAAATATAATATTTGATTGTTATTTTGTCTCAAACACAATCACTAAAAATGGAAAAACGTCCAATGATGGAGAATATAATTTGAAAGAATAGTGGTTTTTAAATGCTTCCACGATCTTTTTGAATAGGAAAAAAATATTCAAAAAATAAAAGATATGCCTTCGGCTAGAAATACGATGAAAATAAATAGAGAATCTCAAGAACTCAATTGTAATTTTTTTAAACATTTTTAATCGAATTCTTTAAAACTATTTTTTCACTTTTTTTCGCCATGAAAAACTGCTGGCACGTCAGACAGTCGAAAAATATTATTTGGGATATTGGTTTGCATGGTACGTAAAAAGGTTCGTCAATCCTGTCATTGGTATATCCGATATGTTTTTAAATTTGTAGCAATCAATAAACAAAAATACATTTTAGAAATGACACTTTTTATGAAATGTCACATAACTTAGTGTCCAAGTGATAGTAAATGGAACGTTCTATTGTTTTTTTAAGATTGCATTGAATGAATTTTAGATTTTCGAAATAATAATGAATTTTCAAATTGGAATGATGGAATTAAAAGTGGTTGTAGAAGGAAGTGGATAATATCCCTTCGCACTTAATATATTTATATATAGGTACCTATTAGAGGTGAGTGGGAAATACTGTCACCAGTTTGTGTACTCAAGTTTCGGGTGAAACTACCCATACTTAGTATGTGTGGCCCAATAAACTTATTCCAAAAAACTTGTGATGATATCGTCGCTGTTCTGTGCACTCGCCAGTTGGTAGACTTTCAACACTATTGGCAATAAATGCGCGCGAACGAGATAGCACTTGAATATAGGTATATTTTAATTTATGTCTATTGTTCAAATGTATGAATAATAGGTCATAGATTTTCTGTCGTAGCACAGTGGTGAGATGACGCATAGGCTTAGGCTTCTTATATAACCGCCCAAAACATGTTTAAATTTAAAAAAAAATCACTGTTATTCATTTTTGTTAACAAGAATAGTGTAACCTAACAGAAAAATAACTCATAAATTTAAAATGTGATTAAAATTTTATAATAAATGGGACTTTTCGACAAGCGGAGCTCATCGTATTTTTATCGATTCTGTTGAAGCCGATACACAGTGTCACTTTTGTCGCATACGCACGCCAAACGCTCTATATAGTATTTTGGAACAAGTTTATATACTAAGTATTTTTTTATACTGGTAGTAAATATACTTAGTCTTCAAAATCGACCAGTTTTCCCATCTCTAGTACACCTATATAATATTAGCGACGCCTTCGGGTTAACATTGCAAAAATATTCGGCGGCACAACCCAGAGAAGGCGGCATTTAGTTGGACAATATTAGATACCTGTCTATTAAAAATCATAATAGTCATGTAAATCACAAGATGAACCACTTACGGAGGTACTTGTAACGTTATTGTAGTTTAAAATCGTGATACTTATTTTATTGTATTGAAGTAGGAAACCAATTGTTAATTTTATTAACATATCCGGGTTCAATTCACGATTATTACTACATGCAAAACAACACCATTCAGAACCTCGTAACAAAATTATAAATTGTCATCACGAAAATATTAAAAACATTTTATTATAAATAGTAATCTCTCATTTTTAACCAGTTTTTATGCTGATTATTTATCAAAATGGACTTTATGATAAATTATTAGAAATGATAACGAATAAATTTACCACTTTAATGTGTTAACCACGGCTCCCACAAGGGCGGGCTGAGGCTTTAGCCTGGGGGCCTGGGCTCAGGACTCTCAGGAGGGGTCCGGCGAGGCGAGTCGATGAGATAAGTGAGATAAACACACATCACAAATTTGCTTTAATAGTAAAAAAGTCGCCTGCGGCGCTATTTTCCTTCAATAATATGATTATTTAAAATTATGTGATTGTACGATAACATCATAGGTAATTCAAATGGAAGCATTAATATATATTTAAATATACACATTAATTTTACGGCGTACATCATTTGGAAAACGCTACTGTAGAGCGTCACACTGCAATTTTCTTTAGCGATAGGTAGGGGGCCCACCAAAGATCCTAGCCTGGGGACCCGGTTCAGGATGTGGGGTCCATGGCGTTCTATTGGCGAACTATTCTTGGTTAAATAAAATAATACTCATATTTATAGTTAGTACTTTTTGTCCACAATTTTGTAGGTAATTCAATTTTTTGTATCTACATAAAAATCACAAATTCAAAACGTCCAGAACATAAAAATAAAAAAAGACACAGTATTAAAAAATTAAAAGCAATAGTAAAACAGTAAATACAAAAATTATCAAGTAAAATGAATGTTCGTCGAATGAGCTAAGTAGACCATATTTTAGCAATTTATAAAACAACGTCTACCCAACTCACGTAAGTGGATTAAATCAATATCCGAAGTGATCTGGTTGAACACAGTTATTGCCCAGCCAATTGGCATCACCAATGGCAGGTTAGTTATGTACCTTGGGAGGATAAACAACTAAAATGTTCACGATTTCTGAGATAATTAGTTATATTATAGTTACACACAGGTCATCACCACAAAAAAATGGCAAAGTTCGCATTTACACGACGTATAAGTCGGAAAATGGGCTAGATCAGTTTCGTCCGGTAAAATACCACCTACATTCTTAACAGATACAATATATACAGATTTACATGTATTTTACTAACATATTTATAATCATGTATTCAATAAATAACTTTTTTATTTAAATTTGTTGGTATAAATTGCTATAAGATTATGTATTTGTATCAGTTGAGGATCTGGCGGACGAGACCGGTCCTGATCAATATTAAATTGTGTGGAAAACACACTGCTCAATTTATGTTTTATTTTTATGAATTAAATATATAAGTACTGCGAGATAATATATACTTATGTACTTATTTAAATATTTTGATAGCTAAATACGTGGTATTGTAATACAAGTTGTCGGCATTTTAAGATGTCCACTTTGTACTGCCAATCCATCAAAAAAAAAAAAGATTTAGTATTAACATATTCAAAATGTGTAATTAGAAGTGTCAGAAAATTACATTATCGCCTTTTTATAATATAATATTGTAATAAATCTGACATATATCAGATTTATGTTGAAGTATTTTGATAGAGCAGTATTGAACTCGGATAAATTCATTTAAAAATTATAGGTTTTTTTTTACCATGTCCGATTCTAATTTGGACCTGGAGCCATGGTCATCATCATCATCAGGGGCGCGACAACCCGGTGTGGGTCCTGGCCTCCTCCAACAGCTCCCTCCACCTGTCCCTATCCAGTGTGGCAGCTTTCGAATTTGGTACCCCCAGAATACGGCAGTCACTGGCAGCTCCGTCCAACCAGCGAATCTTTGGCCTCCCTCTTCTTCTACGTCTTATTGGATTGCTGGGCATCACTCTCTTTGCCGGTTCATTGTCATTCATACGGTGCACATGACCTAGCCATCGCAGTCTCCCAATCTTAATTGATTGAACTGCGCTGCACTCTTCGTACAGACCGTAGAGCTCAGCATTATATCTTCTCCTCCAATTGGTGCCATCCCTGATCGGTCCATATATACGGCGGAGAATTTTTCTTTCAAAGATGTTCAGGGCTCGTTCATTTCGTCCGAGTTAATGTCCAAGCAAGCAATGTAAAGAGCGCTTTTAGTTCGGCGAGGCCTGGAGCCATGGTAGGTTGTATTAACAGTTTTTTTAAGAGAAATTTATGTTATCCAGATGCTTAATCTATCAGGTCAAATGAACACATTGAAAAACAACAAATTAAATTGCGAGACCCGGGAGTCGAACCCAGAGCCCACGACACTATAAGCCGACACGTTACCCGCTCGGCTATCGTGGGCGTTACAAATAATAGCACACTGCTTTTTCTCGATCTACAATCTAATTATTATGTATTGCAAAAAGAGTAATTGTTGCCACCTTCCTATTTCAATTCCAAAGTGTAAATTATTCCGTCTATAATTTTTTGGAAAAACCTGTATAACAAAAAAACTGTGCTTCAAAACAATATTAATGGAGTTCTACCACGCAAACGCCAGTTCAAGCATTTGTTCCTAACAAAAATTATACGGTAACGATTCTTGACACAATTATTTCAATAGTGATATTGATTACAGTTGGATTTATTGTTGATAATGTTGGTTTAAATTTCTTTTCCTTTCTTATGCTGAATCCTGATACCTTTTTAATAGATATTGTGTTGAAAAGAAGCATCATTAATTTTTGTGATAAGTAAACATTACAGCTTAAAATAATACTATCGACTGACAAACGATTGAGCCTTTTGCACTACATTGGCAGTTATACCTACATAGATATCAGATATGGCCTAAACATACCAAAAGGCGAAACCCGGGTCCCTAAGACCAATATCTATGGATTACTACAACAAATTTATCAATTATAATTTCAATTAAATTCTCATAACATTTAAATAATTGGGTAGGTATTTGAAATAAAAATTGGATTGGTTGATCCCCGTTTAACATAATTAATATTATAACATAACGAATCGGACAAAATGTTAATGAATTGAATATTATATTTATTTTCATCTTCTTCGGCTATTTCTACCCTTTAGCTGGAGCTTAAGGACACCACATGGCGCCTCCGAGAATTCCCGTCGCTCACCAGTCTTCTAGCGTCGCTCCAGGCATACCAGCATCCCGTAGGTTCGCCGTAAGCACTATATAAATAGTATTCAGGATGCCGGAATCAAGTTGGCTTGAAGAACAGACGAGCCAGGTTGAGGTTATCTTCTGGCATTCGCAGCACGTGGCTGAGATAGGTCCAACGTCACCTCTTCACTGCTGCTTCGAAGTGGCTTGATTCATTTTCTTATCTCCTCGTTACTCCCAAGTCATACCACAAGCACACCCAGTTTTCTTCGCAATCATCTGTTCACGAAGCTCGGTAGACGGTTGCTCATACCCTTCGTAAGGTGCCATGATTCGCTACCGTATATGTAGTAGCATCGTCAGAATTCAAGCGTCAAATAGGGGGCATTTGATTTTCACTTTCTGACACTCCGCATCGAGTTGAATGTTGCTCCAGCGGTTCCCATTCGGATAGCGAGCTGTATTTGCGAAATGCTATCTCCCGTGATGTGTACTCCCAGGTATTTGAAGCTATCGACGCACTCGATCTTTTGTCAGTAACTAATCAGAGATCGAAAGGTTAGAGGTAACCGTGAACAGGCTCGCCGCGAGTTCGAAACGTGTGGGTCTTCATCTGAATGCGGCTAAGACCAAATCCATGTGCAGTGCTTCATGCATCGACGCCAACACTCCTCTGCGGGTTTCCGGTCTGCCTGTCGAGCTGGTGTCCAGGTTCAAATACTTGGGTACCACGGTTGCCGATGATGGTGGTATTTCTAGTGAGCTTGGAATCCGCATGGGTGTAGCGGGCTCTGCATTCAACCAACTTGGTGTCGCATGGAGGTCAAGGCTGTATTCTGTGAGGGCCAAATGTCGCGTGCGTGCTACCTGTGCTCCTGTATGGCTGTGAGACATGGCATCTTACTAAGCTTCAAGAGTCTCGGCTTTTGAGCTTTGAGAATCGATGTCTCCGCCGAATCTTAGGAGTACATCGGTACGACCGCGTTACAAACACCCGAGTTCGTGAGCAGACACAACAGCCTTCGGTGATTGAAGTTATCATGAAGAGACGCTTTGCGTGGCTGGGACACGTATTCCGGATGCCGCCAAAGAGTGCGGCACTTCGTACCCTTGTGGCACAGCCTCAAGGGTTCCATCGCCGTGGCCGGCCTTTCCTCACCCTGCAGCGGTGCTACAAAAGCGACCTACGTGCTGCAGGTCTGACATGGCGGGAGGCACAGGAGCAGTGACGTCCCGTGGGGGTAGGCAGATTGAGCGTCGCTTGGGGGCGGCAGTCACGCGAAGGGTGGCAAATCGAGGAGAATCATTTGGTACCTATATATATAAATAGCTACCTTAACTTAGTAATAACGAGAATATCTTTCCATTAAAAATTTCAGCTCACTGGTTGGAAACAAAATGTATTAATTAGCATGGTTTAACGGGACTGTAACTTTTTTATCGTGTTCGCGATATCTAGTTTACTTCGGTTGCTTTTCGGCTTTTAGTGCGCACGGAAGTTGCGTTATCGAAGAGTCGCTCCGTCATTTTGTCGATTATCGATTTAATAATGGCTAAACCTTTTAGATCTCAGGCTAAAAATATCATTACAAATATTGCCAAACATGAAGAAGATAGCCACTGTAGATATTACCAACAACGTCAAAAAATCCCTACATTTGGGGAAAAAATATTTATAAATTTAATTTTGTATATTTTAGTGGTAAGTACCTATATATTGTGTTGGTAATGTATCCATAAAACATATTTCTTAGATATTGGAGTCATGAAAGGATGATAAAAATACTATATGTATAAAAAAATGGGACGCCATTTAGGCTCTGCCGAGGGGCGGCATTTTGTCTAGGGACGTCACTGCACAGGAGTTGGCGATGGACCGAGGGAAGTGGCGCCAACTTGTGCTTGCCCTATGCCCCAATGTTGGGACGTGACAGGGTGAAAGAAGAAGAAGAATCAGAGAGAAATCTGCATCAGGACTGGTGCTATTGCACATAACGTTGAGTTTCAAACACACGAGCGACGAACTGTCATGCAGCCTGTAGATTGTCTCCTGAATGGCGAATGCCCTTGATTGAGTTGTCGAATAAAGTGCACATACAAAATTATTCATTCGCATGAAATACGGAAAGAAAAATTAGACAGATATTCACAATGAAAAAAATAGATTGGATTTGTATTATTAATTGTTCGATCTCACCTCATAGTGTTGCAAGTGCGGAAAACTTTTTAATTTATAACCGAATAAACGAACAAACTGAGACAGTGCAATTTATTACTAAACATAGATATTGTAAAATGTATTATGTGCAGATGATAAATACGTCTTTGGTTTTCGTATTGTATTAATATTTAAAAATTTATAACATAGTGGTATTTTTTCATTCTATATTCTTTGTATTATTATTTTAACATTCGATGAAATAAACAATAATTTTTCATTTTTCAGAAGATTAACTAACTAGTGTGAATCATGGACAACGGAAACACAATAAATACTTTGACGATTGTTTTTCAAGGAAATCTATTAAGTATCCACCTATGATAGACTTGTGACTATGACGTGAATGGGCAGTATGTAAGGTTTATCTACCTGAGAAATGTCATGCTCTCCTAATAATATATTACGAACAAAAGAGCTTGAAGTGTAACTAGGAGAAGTCGTAGTAAATATTTTCATTAGTTACAACGCCATAGAACCAGAGAGTTGGAGCGGAGCTCGGAGCAGGAACATGGAGCACTGGAGCAATGGGATTTTACCCGGAGCAGGAGCGGAGCCGGAGCACCGACAATTTGTAGTGCTCGACTGCTTCGGATGTTTTATTTATCATTAAATTTTCGTCCTAAAACCCAATGAAAATAGTATATTTTGACACTTTGCAACACTGGAATTTTTTGAAATATGGCAACACTGCCGTCACTTTTTTGACAGAAAAGGCAAATAATGAGAGTTGATTTGCTGTCGGAATTTTGTTTAATAGAATTAATAATGAAAATGACGATTATTTTAAAAATAAGTAGGTACCTACTTATTTTTTTTAACATTTGTATAGGTACATATAGTACTTATTAAAACTTTTAACCCGGAACGGAGCAGACCCTGGAGCGAAGCCGGAGCAAGTATTAGGCCCCGGAGCAGAGCTGGAGCGGAGCAACTCAAAAAAGGATCCGCTCCAACGCTCTGCATAAAACTGAGAAGAGTCTTCAGAGCCTCTTAATAATTCCCCATTTGCCTCACACGTAAACGTAGGGCAACTACATTGTACGGCCATGTCTCAAGAATGGAAGGCTATAAGCCGAAGAGACTACTCTTTAAAAGGCCGAAAGGGAAATGGAGGGGCACTATATCTACCTAGACTGCCTGCAGTGGTTGGAATATATAGAAAGAAACACATCATTCCTATGACTGGTGTGGAGGGAATTTGCGCCAGACAAAGGGGATTGGAAACTTTTCCGGGAGGCGACAAAGAATAACCAACAGTGGGTTGCAGCGCCGATGGTGGTGAATACTTCCTGTAGACCTTGGTAGGATTTCATTACGATAGATTACGAGAACGTTATATATCTAATTGTCAAGTTTATAATTTGTACTTGTCACGTTTTAAGTGGGATAAATAAATTAATTATTTGAATACATATTATAATATTCCTAACCAGATACAAATTCTGCATTATATCATTAAAAATGCCGTTTGCCATAAAAAATATCCCGCCTCCACCGGTGCCAAAATAATCGTGTTTCTATATAATTAGCACCGTTTATCGTTCATGTAAGTCGTGCATTTTTTAATTTGGATCATATGACTTTTAATATGTATTAAATATCTAACTCGAAAAATATGGATACTTTATCTTTAATTGTATTCCTTGGTAAAAGTATCAAACTAATGCCCGTTTCAGACGGGATACCGGTGTCGCGCTTGTATATAATAAGGATACCTTTGTATTCGAATAAAGGGGCCATTTTATTATATTTATGAACGCCCTAGAGATAATGAGTCAACGCGTGTCCGGTACACGTTTCCGTCGGCCGCTACATTCTCAAGTCGCCGAAACACTTGTTTTTATTATCGCAGCCAGTTTTATGTTCTAATTTATAAGGTGAAATTATGCGTTCATTAGCTCTGGGGCGTTCATAAACATAATACAAAGGCCTCCTATATTATATCGAGCGCAACGCCGGTGTCCCATCTGAAACGGGCCGTATGCTATTGTTGATAAGGGGTTGTCCATATTATGACATAACGACCTGATGGTGGGGAGAGGTCTGATATAATAATGATGATTTGTGACGAGGGGAGTAGAGGAGGTTGGACAATATATAAATTCATCTTTTCATGAAAACAAAATATTCCCTAAGAACACAATGTCCAGCACTTAAATTACGTACATACCTATGTTTAATAATATAAGTGTTTTTCTCAAATTTTGCGAATTATTCGTTGAATAATTAAGTGAAACGGCAAATAATTTTCAACTATAGCTGTGACGAAATTTCTGACTGGCTGCCAATCGGAGAGCGAATGTCGAGCTATGAACACGTCAATTTGTTTCGTGATGGCGACGGGGGTATTAATTCTTAAATCGTGTAAAGATGTCTAAAGAACGTTACCCATTTACTTGAAAAAGAAAACATGTCAATGAATATAATTCATCTCTGTTCTGGCAGAACACACTAACTGGAGAATACTAGTTTTGAGTAATTTGACTTTGAAGTTGTTAAAATGTTTGAAATGGTGTATCAGGTGAGTTTATTAAGTAATCGTAAAAATGATGACTTTAAAATAAAGACTGTTTATTTATTAAAAAGGTTTCCAGACGGTAAAGTTTGAAATAAGGAACATTTTGGTATAACTAACTCAATATGTCATTTTTTCGAATTAGTGTCTTCTGCCAGAACAGTGGCGATATTGTTATTGTTACTTATAGAACAATAAACAGAACATTAATTTGACGCATGTTGGATTTATATGACAAATATTATATTTCGTTCGGCACGCGTCATTTGCACAATCCGCGTATCGCCTAGCCACGATCTTTTTAGACCATGCCTCAACTGAGGTATAGCCTTAACGTCAAAACGTTGTATCTACTTGCAAATATATTTTTAATTGTAATTAGTTTTTTTAGACAATAATGACTATATCTACATGGAATTTTATAATAATTTCTTTATTAAAGGAAGAACACACGATAACAATCCAAAAACTAAATACGATTGTTATTGTATTGTAAAATATTGTAATTACTGTAGTAATAGAAATCCCTTGACACCTTTGAAGTACTTGAATTAAAAAAAAATGTAAGTAGGTACTTAATTAAAAAGTTCAAAAGTTCATGAATTTTCTGAGCCACATGTTAAACTTAAACGGATTAGAAGTCCATATGATTTGTGTTCGTCGATGTGAGGGTCGATAGTGTTGTAGATGAAAGACGATAGTGGTTATTCGTGATGATGGAGGAGTGAGAGTTTATTTATGCTTACATAAGTGCAAGGGTACAACCGGTAAAATAATATAAATAAACTGAAAGTACATAGACTGAGATAGTAACGGACCAGGAACGTAAATTCGAGTGACATGTCCGATCAATTATTATTCGCTATTTATTGACGTACGTTCTCACAACTTCCTAAACTCGCGAGAGTCATATTTGGATAAATTTTGAATTAGGTATGGACGTGTCATTGCTGTTCCAAGCCGTCCAAGGACAGCGGAAGTAAACTAGACATCGCGAATCCGACAAAAAAATAAAGTCCTGTTAAAACTTTTATAGTATCAACCCTTTGTTTCCAACCAGTGAGCTTATTTTTTTAATGGAAAGATATTTCCGTTATAACTAAGTTTAGGTAGATATTTCTATATATACCTCCTGTCCCAAATGATTCTCCTCGATTTGCCGCCCTTTGGGTAACTGCCGCCCCAAAGCGAAGCTCAATTTGCCTACCCCCACGGGACGTCACTAATAACATGTAGGTATACTAAAATACTAAGTGTACGTCTTGAGTGGCAGCGTTGAACGTTTTGTGCAACTCAAACGTATAACCGTGTGTGAAAATCTTCGTAGACAATGTTTTTTTTTTGGTTTTACATTTATACGGTTATACGTTTGTGTTGCGCACAACGCTCAACGCTACGCCGAACGCTGGCACTGAGGCCTCACACTAAGGAACGGTATTTTGAGTCTGCTTATGGTCGACTCTACTTGCTCTGACTGCTGAGCACTGCCATTTTATAATTATTCATCAACCTGGTTCTCAATAATATATTCTCTCAACCATGTAGGTAGGGGTTCCGGGAGAGTTTAAAAAAGTTTCTGGAATTCCGCCAAGTAACCAAGGTTGGGAATAGTTGGGAGTCACTGCGACAGTGCCTTACAAATTTGATGTGGGCCGCCATCTATAATATTATCATCTCTAGTAGGTGATTCGGCTCCAAGTTTTATTATTAAATAATCAAATGCATTATAAACGTCATAAAATAAAACGTTTTTATTTATTTTTTACTGAAAAACTTTACCAATGATTAATACGTCGTTTGTTGAAGATAAAAAAATGGTCTAATCGGTCTGAACAGAGGCAATAATAAACTTTAATATGTCGCGTGACAGACGGAGATATCAGCGGTTTTTTGCAAAGAAATTTTTATTAAATCTCACAACAATACTAATGGCATGCCCGATTACTTAAACGGTCTGAAAACATATATTTTTAATGCGTTTACGAGAATGTTTTTGCAGTCAACTGTAAAAAAAAGTTCAAGGATTCCTTTATCAACAGTACAAAGACAACACTCATAATTAGTATTGAAAAATATATTTAATTGTTCATTTATCTACCTACAGCAGAGGTGGCGAACCTATGGCACGCGAGATGATTTTGCATGGCACGCGAATGTTTTATTTTGAAGAGAGAAAATATACATATAATAATAATAAATGGCAGATTGCATTGTATAAAAAATAGCAGGTAAATACTCTTCAAGAACAAGCATTACGTTTTATGTAATTAAATAATTAAAAAAGTAATTAAATAGGCCGGCTTTATGCGTCACATATATTATCGCAGAAAACTCATCAGGCGGCGGGAGAAGCTGCGTCGCGAACCTCTGATTTTGATCGATTTACAATTGTTGAGACCACTATAGCGAGAGAATGCCTCATCCTATTGTAGAAATTATGGTGTCAACTTGTGCGTAAAGAATCATAAAAGTAATTCAGTAACAAACAATTTCATTTATAAACACAAAAATGGGTGTACCGAGTAAGAAGCCAAAATTTGGTGGAGCTTATAGTAGTAATACTGGGAGACAGCTTCAAAATTGGTGGACCGAAATGTATGGCTTAACTAAAAAAGTACGAAAGCTATATGTGTGATATGTTCAGTGAGTGATATCTAAAATATCATAATTTTTTGAATATAATTCTTAAAAACCATTTTTTCTCCATGGAAAACTGTTCGGCACGTCAGAGTCAAAAAATGATATTTGGGAAATTTTGGCACGCGTACGTAAAAAGGTTCGCCAACCCTGACCTACAGTAAGTAGATATTATAAGTCATGAATCAATAAGTAGATTTATGACTGAACGTATTCCCACAGTATAAATTTAATGTTATATTGTTAAATATTATAGCAAGGGATATTATGATATAAATAAATAAGGGATACCTTTTAGATTAAGTACTGATTAGAGACTAGATTAATTATTGTGTAATTTCAAGTTCTATCTATATTCCCAGAATATTGTAGAGGGTTGTAATTGTTCACATCATTAAATCGATAGTTTATGATGTGTTGTGTGAGATATTGTGCATGTAGCCAATATAGCAGAACTGTTGTTTCAGAAGTTGGAATCACATAGATGTATTATTATGCAAAAACACTGGTTTGTCCTAATTAGATAGTTTAATCGGTTAAGGCTATACCTCAGTTAAGGCATGGTCTAAAAAGATCGTGGCTACGCGAAGTGCGGATTGCGGATGCAAATGACGCATGCCTATTGTACATGCTATTAGTAACAATAATAGTATATTCATTAACATGTTTTCTTTTTCAAGTAAATGGGTAACGTTTTTAGTCAACTTTACACGATTTAAGAATTAATACCCCCGTCGCCATCACGAAACAAATTGACGTATTCACACCTCAAACTGCTCGCTCTCAGACTGCCAGCGAGTCCAAAATTTCGTCGCGCCTATAGTTGAAAATTATTTGCCGTTTCACTGAAGTATCGCCTTAAGCGCATTGGCGCGAATCCAGTGGTTACAGGTTCAAGTCCCGTCGGGTATAGTATTTTTCTTTTAGTAGGTATATATATGAGATGTTTTCAAATGATATACTCGTATGTTCAAAAAGATAAACGTAGTTCTCTTTTAGCCCCTAAATAGCAGTTGTCATGCGTAGTCAGCGCTCGAAATGTAAAATTTTACGAACCGGAGCGCTCGATAATTTTACGAAAATATTACCTAACATTATTATCTAATTATGTATGTATTTTAAATAATAAGTGTGTTAGATTTTTTTTATTATATGGCATATGTCGCTCAGACGGTCAAATTAATATTTCCACGAGACGGAGTGATAATTTTGGGGATGTTACGAACCGGAACGGCGCTCCGGTGCGTTCCGATCCATTTCTGTGCGTAGTATTTATTTCCCCAATTTAGAATAAATATTATATTTCGAAATTAGATCAAAATAATATTATATAACTGCATTAATATTTGTCTTGGGACTCAGGACTTTAATTCAAGACATCAAGCATAAAAATAATATATTCAGCCGTTTTTCCATATTTTATAAAGTACCAAACGGAATCGTATTATATAAAATGATAATTTTCTGCACGAAATAAAAATAAAATAATTTTAATGAGTAGATTACTATTGAATTTTATTTTCTCCGTTTAATTTGCAATCAAGTATTGATAAAAAATACATGACACGCCTCCGAGCTCACACTTTGCAATTTGTCCAAGCAAAATCAATCCTTATAACAACCGAACTCTTTAAAATTAATATCGATGTTCGCTTGCACGGTTTCGCAATTTATGCGAGATAATTTTTTTTGTATTCATATCGAGTCGTCGCTTTTTTCTACTTCACGATCAGGATGTAGAAGAAACTCAGAACGAAAACGTCATATCTCCAGATATTTATTGAACTAGAAATGCAATCTGACTCTGAAGAATATATCAACTAGCGTGGTTATTTGCGTATAATTTTAGGCAATGCAAATCTAATGCAGTTTTAACACGTAGCCGTAGGAGGTTTTAAATTTTAAGTAAAAGGGGGGGGGGTCGGATCCTAAGTGGATCAAATACAACAAAGATAATGAGAGATTAAAGAATGACGTTACACTCACAAACTTTCTTCACAACTAACGACGTCAGTCATGATTTACAATATTAATCTTTCACACAATTTGGAACAAATCATGAAAATACCTACACATTGAGTAGATGTACCGAACTCACAACCTTCACAATCCGAGTGACGTCTTGCGAAACCCAACTTGAGGCACTCGCCTGTAGAGGTGAGTTGGAAATACTGTCATCAGTTTGTGTACTCAAACTTCGGATGAAACTACCCATACTCAGTATGTGTGGCCCAATAAACTTATTCCAAAAAACTTGTGATGATATCATCGCGAGTCGCTGTTCTGTGCACTCGCCAGTTGGTAGACTTTCAACACTATTGACATTAAATGCGCGCGAACGAAATAGCACTTGAATATAGGTATATTTTAATTTATTATTCTATTGCGCTCGAATGTTTGAATAATAGGTCATAAATTTTGCGTCGCAGCACAGTGGTGAGATGACGCACAGGCTTAGGCTTGTTATACGACCGCTCAAAACATGTTTAAAATTAAAAAAAATCAGTTATTCATTTTTGTTAACAAGAATATTGTAACCTGACAGAAAAACAACTTATAAATTTAAAATGTGTTTAAAATTGTATAATAAATGAGACTTTTCGACAAGCGGAGCTCAGCGTTTTTAGCGATTTTATTGAAGCCGATACACAGTCTGAGTTCCCTGAGACGATACGCATTTCAAATACTAATATGGAGTTGGTTTTAGTTTCAGTTGAGTATGAAACTTTTGTCGCATACGCACGACAAACGCTCTATATAGTATTCCAAATACTAGTAAGTATTTTGGAACAAGTTTCTATACTAAGTATTTTTTTTATACTAGTAGTAAGTCTTCAAAATCGACCAGTTTTCCCATCTCTACTCCCCTGCATTAAATTTGGTTCCACGCGCTATATCAAAGTATTGGAGTAGTTTTTACCAGTAACGCGGTAACAAAAGAATCGATAGTTTTTAGACATTTTCGTTTCTATTATTAAACATCGTAGTAAAAATGACAACATAATTTGTCATATCATAAATATTTTGATGAGAATAAAATACTTAATGATTTAAGTAAATTGTTTTTACTATTAAAAATATTTTTATAATTTCGGGTTGGGATCCGGCCCTGATCGTACCGATACCTCTTGCCACATTAGCAGAATATAATCACAATGCTGCAAAGCCAAAAGCAATTATTTGAAATAATCAATAAACTCTACTTACATTACAATAATGTCCCACAATGGAATGTAGGTAAAGTATATTTTTTAACCATATTCGTTGGCATTTGTGTGTTTACGAGGTACTCGTACAGTGACGTCTTATGAGGGAAGGCAGATTGAGCGTCGCTTGGGGACGGCAGTTACTCGAAGGGCGGCAAATTGAGGAGAATCGCTTGGAATATATAGAAATAGCTAAAATTATTTTGTTTACTTACATGTTGTACATAGCGTAGTAAAAATGGTATCAAAATAATAATATATTGCTAAATGGTACCTACAAACCAAATGTGTCAGAAATATCAATCAAATAGAACCTCAGACTCAGGTGTTTTGAGTGTTACCTATTTACTTATTCGCTTTTTATATCTAAATTTAATTTTGTATGTTTTAGTGGTGTATATTTTGTTAGTAATGTACCTACCTATCCACACAATACATTACTTAGAATTTAGATAATGGAGTCATGAAAGGACGATAAAAAATAGATAATAAATTTAAAAAATGGGGCAGCATTTTGTCTAGAGACGTCGCTGTACTCGTATATACCTAATATTATGTATTTGTTTGGGTTTACGATTAGTATAATATTATTATCCGGGAACCCTGTAAATCAGGGGAGGGCAAACTGCGGCCCGCGAGCCGCATGTGGCCCGCCGGGTATTTTTTTGCGGCCCGCCATCATTAATTGTACTTTTGATTATGAATAACTTTTTTATAATTTATAATTTTTAAAAAAATATTGACAATAGATTAAAATTTGAAGAATTTGTTGTTTCGTAAATGTATTATCTCAGTACGTCTTCCTTGCGTCTCGTCTCACACTATGTAACCACTATTTTCTACGTTGAACATCGATTTCAATAGATATTGATAGTGTACCGACAGAGCTACAACTTGAGATTATTGATCTGTAGTGTGACACTGATTTAAGAGAATTGCATCGTCGTGAAGAAATCTCCAAATTTTACAATGCCCTTAATTCAGACAAATTCGACCAACTTAAAGATTATACAAGAAAAATGTTCGTTATTTTTGGATTAATCTATATATGTGAACAAACATTTTCGATCATGAACCTCAATAAAAATTCTTTACGATCAAAATATCTCCGATGCCCATTTACAAGCAGTTTTGAGAATATCAACTACAAAATTAACACCTGAATTTAAAAAAATGTTCAAAAATGTACAACAGTTTCATTCTTCTTAATTTTTTTGTAATGTTTATTTTTCGTGATAATAAATAGTGTATATCTAAAAATGGTATTTTACTTGCGGCCCGCCGCTCATTTTGAATTCTTGAATTTGGCCCTCCATCCAAAAAGTTTGCCCCCCCCTGCAGTGTAAACTGTGTACTGTGGCGTGTAAAGTGACTATTGGAATCCCCAGTTGAGATAATTTTGTAGCCTCTACCAACATTTATTACTTAGGTATATATTACATTATTATCATTTTATTCATTTTAGATGACAATTTTTATTTTTGAATGACACAATTTGTCAATACTTATTATATTTCATATATTGTATACGTATCGCGAGTTAGAAGCGATCACAAGTCATCAATCTCAATTTGTTATTCGAGGATAAATATTTATGGTAAATATACTACTAACCTATTGTTGACCCCATAGACAATTTTTGATGAACGACAATATAATCGATATTGATTATATTATTTTATTTGTTTAACATTTAACCCTTTAAAAATATTATATCTTCTAGCTAGAGTATTCTAGACTCATTTTGTTTTATCTTAGAATGAGACGTAATAGTTAGTATTTCAAATATAATAGAATCAAACAGAAATGATCAAGCAAATCTTACTTTGGCACGCAACGACTAATATCGAGAGTTCAACGTTGTCAATTGTACAATAATTATAGTCATCATCATCATCAGGGGCCCGACAACCCGGTATGGGTCGTGGCCTGCTCCAACAGCTCCCTCCACCTGTCCCCAGTGACGTCCCTAGATAAAATGCCGCCCCTAGGCAGCGCCAAAATGCCGCCTTATTTTTTATACTTACATTATTTTTATCATCCTATCATGAGTCCAATATCTCAGAAATGTGTTGTATGGATACATTACTAACAAAATATCAGATCGCAAATCTGCACGTGTCGTTTCTGGTCACAAAGAACGTCGAAGAGCAACGGAAGTAAACTAGATATCGCGAACCCGACAAAAGCAGTGAGCTGAATTTTTTAATGTAAAGATATTTTCGTTATTACTAAGCTTATATAGCTATTTCTATATTATATTCCAAATGATTTTCCTCGATTTGCCGCCCTTCGAGTAACTGCCGCCCCCAAGCGACGCTCAATCTGCCTACCCCCACGGGACGTCACTGCCAACTTCTCCTATGCAAAGCGTTGTTAAATAGATATTTTTACGTAACTTCGACATTCTATACATCAGCGCATCTATTCTATACACAAGGCTGCTATCGGCGGCTATCGAGGGCAGTTTATCATATTTATGTATTGAGGCGGTTAATTGTTACAATAAATTAACAATCTGATCTGTCAAAAAGTGCTGTGTTTAACAGCACTTCTCTTGCCTGTATTAACTTTTAGAGCGAGATAGACAGTTTAGACGGCTAACTTATTGTAACAAATGATAAATTACCCCCGATAGCCGCTGATATCAGCCTTGTGTATAGAATAGAGATGCGCAGGTGGCTACACAAGATTTGTATAACGTCAAAAAATAGTATGATATCGACAAAAAAATCATTCTGTTATATTAATTATTTGAGTACACAGAACAGATAATAAATATAATACCGATAGGCTATATTCAATACGCCGCATCTTGATGCAGGGTATTGAATGTGAGTGTCCTACGAAAACGAAGCACGCATTATGCACGTGCAATAGTGTGTGTAATACCTACACCAACATTACATGACCGTAAATGCATAAACCGAGAGCAGTTTTCAGTATTTGACGTAAAACGTATTCTTGACACGTGTGTAAGTTTAACCCAGATTCTTCCTTACTCGAGTCGGTTACCTGCTATCGCCTTAGAGCGGAATGCAGAAACATTTGTTATAACTAAAATTTCCTTAGCAGAAAATAAATTTCAATTCAATTTCAATTTATTTATTTTACATATTGTGGACATTACAAATTATAAGTTTAAGACGTTCACAACATGACATTTAGAAACAAAGAAATATTATTATAACAGTTTTATGTACATAACACAATGTGTAAATACAAAAAATATTAAGTATATAGGTACAAGGAAGTACACCGGATGAGTTAAGCAGACCCTATTTTAAGAAATTAAAAAACAACGTCCACCTAAATTCACCCTCACGTAAGTGGAATATATCAATATCCGAAGCGATTTCATTAAACATGATTATTGCCCTCCCAATTGGCATTACTAATGGCAGGTTAGTTCTGCACCGTGGGAGAACAAACAACGGATGCCCTCATTGTCATTGTCTAAACATTGTCATTATTGAAAATAAAACCATATTTAAAAATTCTTTTTCCTATAGTTTAGGTAAATTATTTTATAATTGTTAAACATGACAAAAATATGACAACTGCATTTTATAAATGCAAGAACTATAAATACATATTAATATTTAATTATAATACTCTTATGTTTCCGTTATAAGTCATTATACGTGATTCCACAGGCACCGCAAGATATTTTTTTAACATATTCTATCACCTGGCATCTTGTATTTCTGCGGGCTGGCGTATAAAAGTAAAATAATATTCTGCAAGTACATGCCAAACGAATTAACACTATCAATATCCATATTGAGATACATTGTTAAATGAATTTGAGTGTATGAACTGTTTTATAGACATGCGAATTTATTTTGACAGCAGCTGTCAGTGGTAAATGGTAATTCTGAAGGGGGCGTGTTCATAACAAAAGTAGTCTATGGTTAAGGATTCCTTAACTCTATACTCAGGATTGTCTATAGTTAAGTCATGCTTTTCGGCGACTTATCCTTAAGATCGAAATCTTAGATTGTGCATTCCGCTCTTACCCGTTATGTATTTCAGTTCCCATTATTTTTGAGTTCCCTGTTTGAGTATCGCCTCATACAGATTATAGTGATAACTCGAATAACTGTCGTTGCATACCGTAATTGTAAAACATTTCCAACACCTGTATTAGATCTCAGGTAATAACATCGATTTTTTCCGCTCGGTATTTAAATTTTGCAACCGTTGATGTCACATTCGAGTATCGAAATGAACAATTTTGTATTAGCAACAGAAAGGTGTACAAATAATTATTATTTAGACCTGTTATTATTTATTTATATCGATGAGTCAATACCGTACTATCTCTAAATAATACGTTTCCATACATATTATGAGCACATTTATAATAGCCATTAATTTAGTTTATTTATATTAATATATTAAGTGTGCCATGATACCGGGCTGAAAAACACTGGGGGGAGGAGGGCCACTTTGAAAAACATTCATATTGCTTTTTAAATGCGATGGGAGAGTGGGGGGTGTTCACAAAATTTAGCAGGTGCCACTGAATTCTGCATTTACCTTACCTAATAGGTACATAATATAACTTCTCGTCGCTTCAACCGCGAATCCCTGTAATTTTCGGGTACATTCCCCATACCCAGACTCTCCCCATTTTGAGTGTATTGATGAACACCTGATCTGCAGCTATAATTACGGATGCTCAACTACGAGCTATTGCGACCTGTCGCATCTATCCGTGGTTATCGAATACCTACCTACGTGTGGCCTTACGGTCATCATTATTCGGATCGTTAGTGTCCGTTTGTGTCGTCCGCGCTGTTTTATTTTTTTGGACAATATGCCGCGTCAATATAATATTAAAGGAAATATTGGAGTGTTCAGATATTTACATCCATTCATGAGTGCCATAGTTCTTCCACTGATACAGGCCTGTTCGACAGCCAAATCATAGAGATCACGATCGTCAGTCATGTAGCTCCATCTGGAACGCGCACGTCCTTGCAACCTGCTCCCTTCAACGTCACCAGTGACCACTCTCCTCTCTAGGCTATTCGGATTTCTTCTTACTACGAGTCTTGTAGATGGGCGAGAAACGTCTTCTCATGCCAAAATCTTCCAGTATCAAGATATTTATCCGTCTGGTCGTCCATGGAATGGGAAGCATCTTCCAGCATCACATCTCAAACGAATCAAATTCTCTCCCTACCTAATTTTCTGGAAATCGAGGTTTCAGCACCGTGAAGAAAATTGAAATTATCAGCGTTTTAACTAGTCTTTATAACAGTTTTTACAATGCTATGGTTGTTCCAGATGTTGGTGAGATGAATAGAGAAGATTAAAACGGTTAAAACTAACTTTCTACCTAAATCTATCCCTTGTTGAGAAGACTGCTTGCTAGCTTATCCTCAGATAGATAGGAATTAAAAGTGTGAAGACACCATATAATAAAATGTGATTTGAATAGAGAATCGAGTTGTATTATTCTACTATTTCGCCTAGTGTTCGTATATTCTCTAACAGGGCTATTCCAAGTAGTTAACACCATACATAACATCTTTCCGTTATTTTTCTTGGTTCGAGATAACTCCGATTACTCTCGGACCAATTTATTCTGTGTAAAAGGCAGTTATCTAATTTGCAAGTTAACACTCTTAACACCTGCTGCGCGTGCGCAATGTCACTGATATTCCTTTTTATGTAAATTTAACGTTAGCTTAACCTAAAAAAGATGTTGTCGAATTGGAATTATGTATACGCACATATCTAGGTTACGTTGTATATTATACATGGAAAAAGTACATTACACAGAATATTTCGCGTAATCAATGACATTTGATAGCTTCTGGGCGTGTACGAAGATAACGTCGATGACTATAACTGGAGGCGCGGTGCGGTATCGCGATCGGAGTGTTAATTTTTCAAATCGCCATAACTCATGCTATAATCGTTGTCCTCTATCTTGCTGTGTTTAATTGACATCTGCCAGAAAGTTACATTTTATATTTTATACCTCGAGATAGTTAACTCTTAGAATGTGTTATGGCATTTTAATTGGGTACTATTTTTATTGATTTTAAGGCTATACCTGAGTTAAGACACGGTCTAAAAAGATTGTGGCGAGTCGATGCGCGGATCGCGAGTCGCGGGTACAAATGACGCATGCCAAACGAAATATAATTTGTCATATAAATCCAACATGCGTCCATTTAATGTTCTGTTTATTGTTCTATTAGTAACAATAATAATATATTCATCGACATGTTTTCTTTTTAAAGTAAACGGGTAACATTTTTAGTCATCTTTACACGATTTAAGAATTAGTACGCCCGTCGCCATCACGAAACAAATTGACGTGTTCCCAGCTCGACGTTCTCTCTCCGAATGCCAGCGAGTCCAAAATTTCGTCGCGCCTATAGTTGAAAATTATTTGCCGTTTCACTGATGTATCGTCTTATGTTGGAATAGAGTTGCTAAAGAATGCATATTCTCTGAAAGCAACTTTTTTAAATAATTATTTTTTGTAGATGTCACTTTTTTGTTAAAATTTAATTGTGTAATATTCACAGAACAGATTAATAAATATAATTCCGATAGGCTATATCCCAATACACTACATTTTGAAGCAGGCTATTGAATGTGTAAGTGTCCTACGAAAACAAAACACGCATTATAGACGTGAGTGTGTATTGCAACCTTAAAATACACCAATATTGAATGAGCGTCAATGCATAAACCGAGAGCAGTTGTCAGAACAAAGGATAAGGTTAGAATCACGTATTATTGACACGTGTTTAAGTTTATTCCATATTCTTACACACTCAAGATCGGTTGCCTTTTACTCCATATCCGTTAGGTATCTCAGTTCCCATTAATTATGTGTTCCATGGTAATATCGTATTTCACTATCGTTAAACGATGGCATTGTACTCAAGTATGTATACTTTATCAGTGCATCATTGTATGCAAACCATAATAATAATTTAGATGTATCCAAACCAAATCGCTCCAGAAAGAATTCTTTTACAAATTAAAATTAGTAGGTAACTAAAAATATCGCGATGGCATGCTGAAGGCGATTTATCTCTGTTTCTTTTTATCTACCGTCGCCACGTGATGGATGATAACCAATACATTTATTAAATTTAATATGTGTATTATTTGAGTTATCTCCATTTTGGAATTACGGCAATTTCGCTCATAGGATGTCATTAGAATACAAAAAGTTTTCCTTGAATTATTATTAGACACATTATTATGGCCCGTGGCGGAGTTAAAGTAGTACCTAATTCTAGTTCGCCGACTAAAAATGTTGCCCATTTCCGTATTAATTTATAGAGCTGTTTTAATATTCTCAAAGAATTAACTTATGGACATCACAAGAATGATAATAAGTGAAAAATAACCTTTTAAACTACCCTAATCTGGCAAATGGACCAGTCCTAGAAAAATTATCTACATAAATATTGAATATTTCAAATGAGCGTTACTGAGATAAACTGTTAAGAACCGAAATGAATAGTGGACACCAAGCTTTGTCAGTTATACGTATTTGTTTTCATTGAACTACAACTACAAATTATTGCAAATAGTGTTGATTAGTTTTTAAAATTCAATTATGTAGAGGTTTTATACAACCCTACAACTGACATGTTCCTGTCAATGCTCATTTCTAGAGCATAGACAAGAACGCAACGGAAATGACACAGTAAGTTTTCATAGAGCGCTTCAATATTGTAGTCTACACGAGCAGCTCGTCCGTTTCCCTTTTAATATCTATTCCAAAAGTATCATGTTACACCTTTATTCAAAACTTAAATTAATATAATGTCTTTTCATAGTGATATATATAACATAAACGATATAAATACCAACTCGTGTTATCATTCAACGCTGCCCATCACATGTTATATACACAAGCAACCTTATGATATAGCATAATAACGGGGGTAGCTAAACGAAGCAATTAACAACTACACCTCTTATAATTGAACCTTGCGTAAACCAAGCCTAAAATACCCAAATAACCACTAAAATAACCAAGTATAAAAGAAAGGAAAATTTCGTATAAGTAGGTAATAATTAAATAACATTGTTTCAACAACTTTTATTATGTTAATAAAATTAGTGAGGAGGATGCAATTGATTTTGAGTATGAATTGATATCAATACGCGATTCAAAATTAGAGTAAGAGCCATACTTTAGTGAAACGGCAAATAATTTTCCGCAATAGGTGGGACGTAATTTCTGCCGTGTTGCCAGTTGGAGAGCGATAGTCGACCTGTTAGCACGTCAATTTGTTTTGTGATGTAATTAATTCTTGAACCGTGTAAAGATGACTAAAAAATGTTACGTATTTACTCGAAAAACAAAACATGTCAATGAATATATTATTATTATTACTTAAATAATATAACAAAATATGTTTTGTTCGTCACGCGTCGTTTGCACAATCGGCGCGTCGCATAGTCACGATCGTTTTAGAGTTTAGACCGTGCCTCAGCTGAAGTATAGCCTTAACAAACACGTATCTACCATCTGCAAATTATTATTCCCCTTTTTTATTCCACTCCATCAAATATACTATGATCTAAACCTAAACTAAACGGCAACAGAGATTTAATGGGTATGGTAGCTAATCGACGATATTGACTTTGCCTACATACAAAATGAAAATGCTAACAACCTTACCACAGAAAATTAAGTATTGTGCACAGGATAGTTTACTACTAATTTTATTAATACTTAAATTCTAGATACAGAGAGGTTTCGTACTGTCTAACGTTCGCTACTTATTTCGTGTGATTCTGTTACGGCACACAGTTTGGCATAGGGATTCCAATCCCGGGATACCGAGCTATTTTCGATACCTATGAATCCCGAGATTGATAACCATAATCCCGAAACTTTCGGGATTGATTGTTTTATCAATTTTTATGGAAAATAAAATAAAAACGAAAATATAACAGAAAAAATACTTTCAATAACAAATAACTACATTAGAAATAAGCTGAGTTTGAATGAACTTTAATTTATACTCATGTGTAAGTTGCCGATTCATTATATTTTTTCGCATAAATTAAGAAAAATGAGAAAGATTGGAAAAAACAATGCTTCGCACTACTAACAAAGTAATTCCACCATGATGATCTCATACGTTTTACGGCAGTTTCATATTTGGCTGACTAATTAGATTTATGAAGCGGAAAGGCCATAAGTACACCATGATTTGCTTTACTATTTTAAATCTTGCTAACCCATTCATTAAGTCTTTACTGTCAGAAACAGCAATCTCATATTAAATTTACATTATTATTTACTCCATTAAACTGGTGTATTTCCAAGATTGAACGTATACAATATTAACAATAAATGTCTTAAATAGTATAAATTATACTAGATTTATTTTTGACCGATTATATCAATGTTATTTGTAAATATAAAAATTTTATATTAACAATGGTAAAAAATACCAATTATTATATTATTATACCGACGGGATTGTCAAATTGTAATCCCGAAATCCCGGGATCAGAATTTTGGCTCGGGATTGGATTCCCTAGTTTGGCATATACATATTATATTATATATATTAATTATGTGTTCACTTTTATATTGAGATTTTATATTATGAAAGTGTGTGTCCTGTATAAGACAATGCAATGAAGATACAAAATGGTGAGCACGTAAGCACTCATGCAAACTACGAGTAAATTGAGAGAGCATTGATAAAATAATAATAGTCAGCTATTTTCAATTATTTTTGAATTTCGCAATACGAACCAGAATACAATTACCATAACATTGTCATCTTAATATTACAACTTGATAACTTAAATTTGACAGTTATTGATTGTTCGCGAGATTTCGTTAGCAAAATCGTATACTTACGACTTATTATTTTTTAATTATACTGTAAATACCAAAAAGTAAGCAACTACGAGGTAATACTTAGTTTTGCCGACTATATTTCAAAGCTTAAAATATTATTGGTTTTCCAAGGTAGCAACTCTCGTCTGCCCTGTAGGTGCTAGTGTGATCTGAGGGCACGGTAATTAATAGAGGTGCCAGGGAGCAAGTAGGCAATAATAAGATGTCCAAATTAACATTTAAGCAGACACCAGCTGTCCACTTTGAGGGCGCTGTTGGCAAAAAGTACAGAGCTTGATAACACGTGTTTTTTTACTTAGATAGAACTTACGAAACGGTTAACTGTCAGATTGAGCTGTGATACTGCGCTCATTTTTTGATATTCATGATTAGTATCTATAGTCAAGAAAATAATCATGAATAACGCAACCAAATTATCCGAATTTCCTTCGAAAATCCATAGTGTTTAATAAACTATTTCCTTTATTCAACGAATAAGACACAAGATAGATTTGTAAATGTAACAGTCTATATATTGAACATAGGTACATATTTTGAAAACATCTCATGCATTAGAAACACACTAGACTAGACACTAAACACTAGAAAAAATATTTTTATAAGTATAAAAAATACGACACCCGACGGGACTTGAACGACCATCTGCTGGATTTGCGCCGGAGTGATTTTCCTATAAAGCTACGGGTAAGGCGTATCCTACTTAATTACGACGATGTTATCTACTAAAACCGATAGCCAACATTATAACGCATTCGATAAGCATTTCATGTAACAACTACAAGTTTAAATCGTCGTAAAGAAGTAGGATGCCCGTAGCTTCATTATAAAAGCACACTGGCGCGAATCCAGCGTCTACTGGTTCAATTCCCAGCGGGTGTCGTATTTTTTTATACAAAAAGATTTTTCTAGTGTGCATGTTTTCAAATTATCAATAATTGTGTTTATTGCAATTTCATATTTTTGTTATTTTATTTAATAAATGGTTATATACTCGTAATTCCCAGTTGTATTCTTAGTCTTTTTTAATTCAAAAATTTCACATACAGCACCTAATATTTTAGCGATTTAAAAAAGTACACTTACATTTTTTTGTCCGATTAAAACCGAGACGGAGACAGGGAGTTTGGAAAATGCCTTATGTGAACGGTTCACATTGTGCTAAGAGTTATGTTTAATTCCATTTGATATGATAATAATATAATAATTTAAAAAAAAAAACATCATAAATCTAGTTACCTAGATGCTGTATTGAGGTGACAATATTTTAGATTGAAGATCTTGTTCTGCAAAATTGTATATCGTTTTTTTTCTTCTAATAATTCAAGCCTTAGGTCCAAGTGAAAGTTCCAAGCAGTTTCAAAAATGCAATATCTAATCTACATGTAATACTTTATACAAATATTATATTGCTTTGCTGGTAATAATAAATAAGAATAAATAGTGATACGGAACCAGTTTTTTTTTATCATCATAATAATGTAACAACCTTTGTCACCGGTTATATTAATTATTGTCAAACAGGCCCGGTTTTAGGGGCGATTGAAACGATTGAGCTCAGTCGGGCGTCGCGCCCTAACTGACTTAAAAAGAACGAATTTTACATTAAAGTTGGTTGGTAAAATCATAGAGTTCTCGGAAAAAATCGAGTAGGTTCAGTGTGTTTCTCAAAAAACCTGTTTAAAAACATCTTATCATCAGCATCATAGGGTGCTCTTGAAAACAACAATGTTAAATGAATAAAATCCGTATTTCAACTTTTCTGTAAAAGGACTTTTTTGATTTTGAATAATAATAATTATGACTAATTTACCAATAAATAGTCAAAACAAAATATCTGGATTAGGTAAGTAATTTTATTATAGATATTATTGAAATGTCTTGTAAATTATTATATACTTACGCAGTCATTTGTTGATAAAGACTTATTTATTTATTTTTTATTTATTTTATTTATTAAGGAAAACAAACAGTTACATATTGATTACAGAAATTTATAATATAATAATAAAAAGTTAATGCAACCAGCAAAGTTTCCATATATACATTATAATATAGTTAAGCCTAAGAAGATAGAGAGTAAAATAACATAAATATAAAGAAATTACATGAGAAGATTACTTAAGAAAAAATGAGAAAAATGAGGAAGAATAATGAATAATTAAATAATATACAAAAGATAAAAAAGAAAAATAAAAAAGTAACATAAAAAATAAAAGAATTAATATATATGTATAAGTAAATACATTATATATCTATTTATACAACATTTTTGAGATACCATGTTTAAATGAAACAGGTGAATTATTAAAAGGGTCAACGGTGGAGAAATACATATTATAATTTAAACAAGAGCGCCGAATAAAGGAGTTTTGTGCATAATTAGAACCGCTACGACTGATATGGTACAAAGTCTGGTTTCGTGTAAATCTTGATGGACAATGGAAACCCACCCTTTCGAGTAGGTTTGGCGAGTCAACAAAACCATTGATAATTTTAAAAAGAAAATATTGATCAGATATAGAACGTCGACTTTCCAAAGATGGTACCATAAAAGTTTCAGCGGTCGAAGTAGAATTAGATAAATCATAACAGTAGGCTTTAAAATTAACGTGCTTGCGAAATCGCTTTTGCACCGCTTCGAGCCGATTTATATAAGTAACGTACTGTGGATTCCACACGACAGAGGCATACTCAACTAAGGATCTAACATAAGAGAAGTAAAGAACCTTCAGAACATCAGGTGATCTGAATGGTTTAGAGATCCGAAGGATAAAACCTAGTATTTTTAATGCTTTATTGATGGTTTCATTGATATGAGCGTTAAAATTCATTTTATTATCCATTATAACACCACAATCATTATAACAACGTTCCCTCTAATTTTTCTATTGTGTGTGCGGATTATCAACGCATCTGAGCCTATTATACATAGAGCCTACATAACCATATTGTGTAAATTTATTTTATTGTCTCTATAAAAGTTTTTTACGGCTGAAAAAATGTTATTGCTATCACAAGAACACAATTTTATTATTCCCGCAAAAATAGTCTTGTAATTCATCCCGTACCTATCGATATTTGTCGTACAAAATTATCATTTATTGCACAGATATATCCGTACTTTCATCAACAATTAATTAATGTATGAAACCGTAATTCGTCAAAAAAATATTTTTTAATGACTACATTGATGCATTCGACATTCGAGAAAAACTAAAATCTGGCAAAGGAATCTTTATTTTACAATATTTTTGTGTGAGGACTGTGCGGGGGATGAAAATATGTGTGCGGATACATTTTGGTAGGTGTGCGCGCGCACACGCGCACACCTTATTGGGAACATTGCTTATAAAATAGTAGTTTCAAGCAGAGCGTTAGAGCGGAGCTCGGATCAGGAGCACGGAGCAGTGGTGAAATGTGATTTTACCGGGAGCAGAAGCGGAGCTGGGCACCGAAAATTTGTAGTGCTCCACTGCTCCGGATGTTTTTTTCTATTATTAAAGCTTAGTCCTAAAATCCAATGAAAATATTATATTTGACACTTTGCAACACTGGAATCCTTTTTGACAGAAGAGGCAGATAATAAAAGACGATTTGTTGTCGGTAATTTTGTTTAATAGATAAATAATAATTAAAAGGACGAATAATACATATAGCATATTTCATAACTGCTTATTATTTTTTTTTTTTTTAATTTCTATAGATAATAATATTATATTATAATACCTATTAAAAAAAATCCCGGAGCAGAGCTGGAGCAAGTATTAGGTCCCGGAGTGGATCAATTCAAAAAAGGGTCCGCTCCAATTCTCTGGTTTCAAGTCGATTGTTCACACTAGGGAGGGGAGAAACTTTATTGAAGTGGAAAATAATAATTGCCTCGCACTTGCTAGGACCGGCCCTGTTGTCAAAGATAATATGTAAGTATAATGTAAAATAATATACAATGGGACAATACGTCAAAAGTTTTTACGTACTTATTTAATTGCATATTATGTGAAAATTTGTTTATGATGACTGCTATGCAAGATTGTTTTAAGTAATTTTCTTTCCTGACATTTCCTGGTGGAAGACCGTGGGTACTATTTAATTTAAATAATCAACAATCTAATTGTTTTTATTTTATAATTTTGTACTTTTCTGTTGGCGATGTTTCGTTCGTGTCTAATTTTTTTTTGGGTGAAATACTATATAAAATAAATCTTCCTACAAACTAGAATAAGTATCATCCTCGGGAATGTCTTTGAGTGAGTAGATAATACTAATTGTTTTTTATCAAAGATTTTGTTTCCTTTTTAATACTGCAACAGGTCACGAGCCCTGACAGTGGTGTAGTAGCAGCAGTCGCAGTAACGTCCCTGGACAAAATGCCGCCCCTAGGCAGTGCCAAAATACCACTCCATTTTTACCACGTTTTTATTATCTCGTATTCTTGTTTGTCCAGTACTAATTTTTTCTTGTGTGTCCAGTATATATTTTTTCTTGTTTGTCCAAGATTTGTATTGGACGATTGAAGATTTTTAGCCATTTTTAAGCAGAATTGAATTAATTTTCAGTAAATTCTGTTTTGTATTCTTCTTATTGTGCCATCCCCTAGCGGAGGTCGGCCACCATCAAAGCGATCTTATCTCTGTCGTCTGCTACCCGGAACAGTTCGGTGGAGCTGGACTCGTACCAATCACGGAGGTTCTTAAGCCACGAAATGCGGCGCCGTCCTCTGCTACGCTTCCCATTGATCTTTCCTTGAATGACAAGTTGGGGAATGCTGTATTTTTGTCCTCTCATAATGTGGCCGAGGTATTGTAGTTTCCTGGTTTTGATACTACGTAGAACTTCTCGGTCCTTCCCCATTCGGTTGAGAACTTCAACATTTGTCAACCGGTCAGTCCAAGGAATTTTGAGGATGCATGTTTTGTATGGAAAGTTAATATTGTTGGTTGCTAAGGGGGTCCTTGCACCTAAATTATTAATATATACGTGCGTTACTGTAGAAATCAATATGAAATGTCAAAATGACATCTCAGTATTGCAGTATTTCTATCAAGCACAATACAAAGTTTTTATTAACACATAGAATTGTCAAGATTATATTATGATTCAACAGAAAATTTAAAAATGTGGTATGTAAAAAGTTCCTTTTATTTTGTAATTATTATACAGTATTTTTTATCATCCTTTCATGACCCCAATATCTAAGAAATGTGTTGTATACAAACATTACTAACAACATATAATACCACTAAATCTAATTTACATGCTATCTATACTTTAATAGTAAAACTTAAACTTAACTTTAATTTCCATGGTTTCAGATACATTTAAAAATACACCTGACAACTTTCAAAAGTCGCGAGTGACCGGCAAAAATATAAAATTATAAAATATAACGTCGGTACAATAATTATTTTAACCACCGTTTATCTCCTTCCAATACGCAGTTTTCGCTACCGATAATAAATTAATAATAGTTGATTCCACATATTGTATATTTTTATCTGAACCTGTTTAGTTTATCAAACAGTCATTTTACACCAAAACCCATAAAATTCCTGTTTGATCGACTTTATCTACATGTATGTAGGTCAATATTACAAAGTTTATTATATTGTCAAGCATGTTTATAAAAATATAAATGTGTATAACTTGAAATCATTTTTATTTACATACTTACATTAAATCGAGCTTCAATATTGGGACTAGGGAATTCCAATCCCGGGATCCCGAACTACTTTCGATACCTATGAAACCCGGTATTGGTAAACATAATCCCGAAACTTTCGGGATCGAGTTTTTTTATAAATTCTTATGGAAAATAAAATAAAAACGAAAATACTAATAAAAAACATACAAATACACTAGAAATAACCTGAGTTTGAATGAAGTTTGATTTATTTACCCATGTGTTGCCATTTCATTTTATTTTTTCATATAAATTAATAAAAATGAGAAAGATTGGAAAAAACAATGCTACGCACTTTTAATAAAGTGATTCCACCATGTTTTTTAATGCATTTGTCATTTTTTTTATTTTAATTGAACTTGTATTTGTTATCTTTTCATAAATAAATAAAACTGTTTTACTTTCACATTATTATTTATACATATTACAATATTATTTACTCCATTAAACCTATGTATTTCCAGGATTGAACTTACACAATATTAATAATAAATGTCTTAAATAGTATAAATTATACTAAATTTATTTTTGACAGATTTTATTAACATTATTTGTATATATAGAAATTTTATATTAATTATTGAAAAAAATGCCAATTCCGGGATCGTCAAATCGTAATCCCGAAATCCCGGGATCAAGATTTTGGCTCGAGATCGGATTCACTAATTGGGACCGTACCTAAATATGATCTGATATAAATAAAAAGGATCTCAAGTTACACATTTTAATTTTTTTTTTAAATAAATATAATGAATATTAAAAATTCGTCAAAAATCTTTTAGGTATGTACCTACAATGTAAAAAAAACCAAATAAAATAAATTTTATTAATAAATATAACCATATAATAATAAGATGGGATCCTTTAACAAATTCACATTTTTTTGAAATTGTAAGTTTATCTATGACAATAATTTTGTTTTTAATGTTTTCAGCTACCTGCGTATTTATTAATTATTATTAATTATTTATTATTAATTATTTATTAATTATTAATTAATACAGTTGAAATTGTAAACAATCAAAAAAATGTCTCAAATTGCAAGCTTCGTATTTTTCCGCTAAGTGCCTCTAGTAGGTACTAGGTAGAGGATTCGCCTTAAAGCTAATTTGTGCATTCAAAATTATATAACTTTATATTTGAGATTTTGCAGCTATTTCCGGTTATTTGGCCTCCAAATTCCGGTTTTGGCTTGTTTTCGGAGGGCGCTCAAAGTTGTATGAAGGTATTAATAAAGTAAGCACTTTAGTATTTATAAATAGGCTAATTGTAGTAGGTACTCGTAGTAATAGTAATAGGCTAATAGGAGACTTGAAGCTTTCGAGATGTGGCTGTATAGACGCATCCTCAAAATTCCTTAGACTGACCGGGTGACAAATGTTTAAGTTCTCAATCGAATGAGGAAGGACCGGAAGTTCTACGTAGTATCAAAACCAGGAAACTACTACAGTACCTCGGCCACATTATGAGAGGACAAAAGTACAACGTTCCCCAACTTGTCATTCAAGGAAATATCAACGGTAAGCGTAGCAGAGGACGGCGCCGCATTTTGTGGCTTAAGAACCTCCGTGATTGGTACGAGTGCAGCTCCACTGTACTGTTCCGGGTAGCAGACGACAAAGATAAAATCGCCTCGCACAATAAGAAGAATAGTAGTAGGCAAATGAACCTATTCTAATGGATTCAAGCTCTGTACTATTCTATTTAAGTCGTTTTTTGCGACCCGGGTTTCGCCTTTCGGCATCTTCAGGCGCCGTGTACAATCACCAAAGGTAAACACACACTGACAACGAACACTCTTAACTCTAGCTTGTATAATAAATCAATACAATAAAGTAGGTAAAAACTCTATTACCTACCTATAAAGTCAAAGGTCACAAAAATACAATACCTACAACTTTTATTAAACCACAAATTTTGACACGCAACGCGAAATTTTAAAAGTAACTTACTATATAATTCAGTCAATCTTGCCGTACTAGCAATATTTATAATATTAATACTATCGACTAAAGGTACTTGATGGAATTTAAATTCAAAGTCGATAGTAATAATATTGTTAAATGAACCTATATTTAGGAAATTACGAATAATAATAAATTAAAAATTTAAGTATCTACTTATATTTCATGTCATTTTAAAATGGTATTTAATTTTTGAACGATAAAAATCTGTAAATACCTACTTGAAATTATAATTTTAAATATATTGATGAATGTTTCGATTAATATAAAATATACTAATTTGTAAACATACCTCTAAAATCGGCAATTAAAACAATAATTAATGGTAATTATTGATAAAATAAATTATTTATTTGACTAATTTGCATACCTGGCATTTGAATACAAGGTCTCAAATATAATAATAGACAGTTAATACTAGTAAAACTATAAATAAAATAGGTAATAATTATTAAATATAATTTTAGTATAGTTAATTTAAAGTTGTTTTTTTGTTATTATGTCTAATTAAAAATATAAACATTAGTCGATTCGCTACGCATTAACCCCATTGCACGGAATACTCTCCCTAATTGCTTACGTAAATAATGACAAAAATAGCTTGTTCCCATTAATCCTTCCCGTCTGTCGCAACGGGTGATGAAAACTTAACATTAATAATGCGAACACCGCGACATTTTGAATTATTTCCCGCCCAAATTCGAGTCATCCATTTTGTTTGGTCTTTGTTCTGTCAATAATTCGAACGGTCTATTCCGGGATTCTCTTTACAGATATTTGGAAATCGTCTACTGGCTGGATTTAGACGGGATCGTTTATAACTATTCGTCAACGCCTATGCCTTTGTTAAGATTGGAGATAGACAAAAATTTTAAGCAATTATTCTTTAGGCTAGACATTTTAGTAACTGTCTCCATTTTGTACATAATGGTGAAATCTAATACCTACCCAAAGACGTCTCGTGAGTTTGACAGGACTCTTTAAGGGGGACAACTGAAGAAACGAACGTGAATATTATAACTTATAACTGTTTTATGTGAAAAATAGTTTATTTATTTTCACCTACGGTGCTGATAGGTTTTGACACCCATATAAAACATTGTTGTTGGCAGTATGGCCATCCGCTCACGTAGAAACTAAAATCTGACGAACTGGTTGGTGATGGAACTCATAAACTGGCCAGTGAATAATGTTCCACCCACACACGGCGCTACTGAAACCTGATAATCTCATAACCGTAAACTGTCAAACCCATTGTCTTTCCTACTTCATCCTAAGCTTTTGCGTAATATATTTACGGAAATATTCTGGCAGCCTGTAATTATACAGGCAGGAGTATTTCTCGACATCTGCCACATACCTACTCTAAATTAAAAATCAGTTCGCCTATCTTCTTTTGACATCTTGACTAAGTCTTGTTATTGCTTGTTTAGTTCAGTTCAGTGCTACCAATTCTGGTAAGAAAATATGATTTTTCATCGAATCTACTGATATTGGTACCACTGTTTTATCGGTGACTGGAAACTGAGAGACTCGGAGACTAGCATGTCGCGTCTCAGCATGTCAGCATGTCAGCGAGACGCCATTGAAATACATTAGCCAGAAACTGGAGTTTCAGTCTCGTTTTCTTTGAGTATTCACGTGAGCGGATGGCCTATTACGTTATGGTTCATGGACCTGTACGTTTGACCACAGAATCTTTTACATCATCAGCCATATACTTACTCGTAGGTACCTATGTGAAGATTTTACCTAATGAATTTACTTAAGGGCGGCATTTGCTCTAGGGAACTCACTGTAACAATTACCCTCTCTGAATAGGTATACTTTACTATATTTAAATAATTACAAGATAAAAAGAACTTTTTATATACAACGTTTTTAAATTTTCTGTTGAATAATTATGCTCAATATGCTCAAACTTGTACTTGATATGAAGTAAATAAAAACAAACAAACAGATATATAAGTAATACTGAAATGTCATTTTGATTTCCATAGTAACGCACGTATATATTAATAATTTAGTTGCTAGGACTACCCCCTTAGCAACCAATAATAGTCTTTTACTTTTTACGGATTTTTATGAAATAACTTTCCATACAAAAAAGAATTCACTGAAAATGAATTCAATTCTGCTTAAAGATGGCTGATCGTGTTCTGATATATTCTAAAAGTTTTAAATGTCTAGCTAGTCGGGAAGTTAATTAAAAATCGATTGCACGATTTGTACTGGACAAACAACCACCGGACAAACAAGAATACGAGCTAATGAAAACGTTGTAAAATAGGTTTTTAAAATGCATGTTAGACCACATGAAATCAATTTGATTATATTAACTTAATCATTTGGAACTAATAAAATATCGCGTTCGTTTGTTTTAAACGAACACCAGTCCCTCGGTTAGAACTATCTATAAAACATCTGTAGACCACACGTTATATACCTAAATAATTTTTCTTATCGAACATTAAAGTTAATTTTAAATAATAATATGTAATTTTGAACAATATGGCATTTTTTATTTATAATTTTTATTTTAAACTTTTGACCTCATGCGAAATGATAATTATTTGTTTTAATGTGTGGTTACCGTATCCGCAATAAATGTGTTAATTAGTCAAAAAGGCATAGATGAAAAATTTATAGTTTACATTTACAAAGTGAACTGAAGCTGGGCGATAATGATTTCATCAATATGTCTTTTCAACAAAAAATGTGACTTTTTGATACTTACTTACATGTTAAGTAAATTTGAAAAATCTATATAGATTTGAGATAATAATAAAATTATGCTTTATATGAAAAAGATACATTTTACCACGTTTTTCTTAGCTCGTATTCTTGTTTGTCCGGTGGTTGTTTATCCAGTACAAATCTTGCAATCGATTTTAACTAACTTCCCGACTAGCTAGACATTTGAAACTTTTAGAATATATCAGAACACGATGCCATTGCATTCTTTTAATACTCTTGGCCATCTTTAAGCAGAATTGAATTCATTTTCAGTTAATTCTGTTTTATGTGTATGAAAGGTTATTTCAGAAGAAATCCGTAATCCAATCCACTATTATTGGTTGCTAAGTGGGTGATCCTAGCAACTAAATTATTAATATATACGTGCGTTAAATGTACTCCCACGATGAGCGTCGGCCTATAGCGTCATGGGTCCCACGTTCGAATCCTGGGTCTGGCAAGTACACATTATTGTTTTTCAATTTGCATATGAGTCAGAGTATGGACCTAATAGGTTGATCAAGTGGCTGACATCCATTTCTCGTAAAAACAAAATCTGTTAATACAAACCTCCAATCTGTGGAGGCACATATGATCCTATTAGGATCGGACATAGTCGAAAGAAAGAAAAAGCGTTACTGTGGAAATCTAAATGACATTTCAGTAAGTATGCTATATTTGTTTGTTTGTTGCAAACTAGCAAAAAAATGATTTGTTGACAATTGCCTTATTTGTCCTAAATTATTAATACATAAAATTGTCAAGTTTATATGATTCAACAGAAAATTTAAAAACGTGGTATATAAAAAGTTCTTTTTATCTTGTAATTATTTATTTTATTTTGTGACTTTGCAATAAGATAATCCATGCACATAAAAATAGGTAAATTATGGTTTGAATTCGAATTAATTTTTTATCGAATGGTAAATTGTAATCTAAAAAATACTTAAAATAAAAAATAAATAATAAAAATATCAAATGGTAATTCGTACGAATTTTAAAAACAAGTACCAAGTCATTTGAAATGCTAAACATATTTGAAAATAATGTATTAATAACCAAAAAATAATTCAAAATAAATATTCATCAATAATTATGGTGAGTCCACTTCATTTTAATGATTTTGAGTTATTAGGTAAGTAGATAATTAACCGAATCATTGAGAAAGTCTTAATGGTAATAACGTAAGTACATACCAACCACAATTACTATCATCTATCAGTGGCAAAGGGTGGAAGGAAGCTGTGGATATTCGACATAAATAATGCACACCAAGCATTGTCAGTTTTACTTACTTACTTACTTACTAAGTATACAAATTGAAGATGGGTTTTAAATTTCGATTAAACCTTGCTCAACCAAAGCATAATAGATAAAACAAATTATTATATCTATAAATTTTAGATATTTTATACATAGAATATTGTTTATCCAATATATATTATTGTTTGCTTTAGGCAGGATTTAAATGAATTTTAAAAACTAAATAAAACTATCAGCAATTTGTATTCTTAATTCAACGAAAACAAATAAGTATGACTGACACAGTTGAGTTTGCACTATTTATGTCTGATATCCAGTGACGTCCAGTAAGGATTGGCAGGCCATGCGTTGCATAGGAGCGGTACAATATAAAGGACGGCGAATGAAGGAACGAATACAAATATTACAAACGTTTGAGAAAAGTGGCGACTTTCCATGAAGCAGACGATACAGTCGCTTCATTATAAAGTATCAACATCTTAGTTTAACAAATTATTGAAGCATAAAAACTCCAATATCCTATTTTTATATTGCTGTACGCAATAGAGGCTTATCACACAACCAAACTTCTCACGAGGGCCTCCAAACCTGTCAGCGCCTTAGACGACCACATACCTCAATCCCCGCTGTATGATGATATGTTTTGTGGAAATGCTCTTTCCTCAGTACCTAGATGATATCGTGTAGGTATGCCATTTTTAGAGAGATTTTTGTTGCATTGGTTTGTTTAAGGTACTTAGCTGAAAGTTGATAATAAAAAAAAAGTTATGTAAGTACATACCAATTCTGCATACATTTTTGAGACTAAGGGCTTGCGCAGACAGAGAGCGGTCGGAGTTCTGCGTTCAACCGACCGTTGACCGCTAACGTTCAGGGACAGCAGACAGGTAGCGGTCAACAATAAGCGTTCCATTTGTTTACAAACGTTGTACTGACACAAGCGCTGCATAATGATTGACCGCTATATTCCGACTGCGAGTGGAAGTGAGAAAGCACCGCTGTTGCGTACTCACTCCCCCGTGTGGTTTCGCTCTATGTTGTGTGACTGCTCAGCGGAGGTACGGCGTTCTTTGTAATTCCGGGCATAGAACTCCAGAACTGTAGCGTTCCAATTGACCGGCGCGGTCTGACCACCGGCTGTATACCCATACAGTATGAAGTCCATACAGTACAAAGAACGCCGAACTCCGAACGCGGAACGCAGACCGCCTGACCGCGCTCTGTCTGCGCAAGCCCTAAACATGAAAGGGGGTAGAATTCTAAGTCTGTCTGGGGGCGGCGCTTTGTTTAGGGATGGCACTGCGGATCTCCATATCCTATATCCACCCTTCGCCACTGTTAACTATGTAATTATTGAATTTAATATGGTCTTAATAACATTGTTTTAAAATAAATGTGGTAGGTATGTTAAATGTTTTGATTTATGTCAATTCGATTCGGTTTCAATGCATTTCTGCCATGATGTAATTCGTCTAATGGTTTCGGCCGGTTTCCAGCGCTCGAAATGGACTGAAACGCACCGGAGCGCAGCTCCTGTTCGTGAAATCCTCGAGATTATCGCTCCGTCTCGTGGAAAAATGAAAAGTGTCACTACAATTCGTGAATTATTAAAAAGTAATGTAATTATTTACATTAAATTAAATTAAAGTAATATAATCGTGACGTAAACCTCAATATTGTCATCTACCTTGCCGATTATGCCCAAATCTCGCATGCCACAAAACTGGCCCATTAAACCGTCTAATCTTGTATATATAATATAATAATTAAATTATTACTTAAATATGTTAAAATTTTCAGAAAATTATCGAGCGCTCCGGTTCGTAAAATTATCCATTTCGAACAATGCCGGTTTCGGGTATTTTTCTTTAGTACACATTAACCACAGAACAGATAATAACTATAATACCGATAGGCTATTTATTCAATACGCCGCATGTTGATGCCGGGTTTTGAATGTGTGAGTATGCTACGAAAATGAAGCACGCATTATGCACGTGCAATAGTGTGTGTAATACAGCAACATTAAATGAGCGTAAATGCATAAACCGAGAGCAGTTTTCAGTATTCGACGTAAAACGTATTCTTGACACGTGTGTAAGTTTAACCCGGATTCTTCCTTACTCGAGTCGGTTACCTGCTATCGCCTTACCCGTTATGTATTTCAGTTCCCATTATTTGTGAGTTTCCTGACATTAACAGACATAATTAATTATTATTCTGATTTAAGTATGTATTTAAGTTGTATTTAATTTTAATATGTATTTAAGTATGGGTAGGTATATGAGATAACGTGATTTTTACTAAGTTATATACATATAGCCAAAAGTGCATGGAAATGCTTAAATACTGGGTCGATGTTAACAAGTTCTACAGGAGATGAATGTCATTTATGCCATTATGGTGATAGTAGATAAACTTGTATTATTTGCTTATTACGATTATACTATGATACATTCAATAATAATTACACGTTGAATATTAAAGTAAATACGAGTATTAAGTGAACATAATAGTAACTTCTGCAAATATGGCGTCACGATACTTCAAACGTGAAGGCATGCTGTAAAAACAACTTTTTCATTTGCCATTGTTTGTAATTAACACATTTTTTTATTGATTGGCAATGCTTCATTGATCTTTTTATATATATTATTTTTTTGTTTAGATTGTGTGCACGTATCTCATTTTAATGGTTATGTCAGTTAAACCAACAGCGAAAAAGTATTAATTGCAAAATTAATCTATAAAAATGTACATACATAAATCAGAAACAAACACCTCAGAAACACAAGTATTACAAAAAAATCGTGAAAAAAATATAGGTACCAGTTTAGCCACCAGTACCATGTCTAATTACGGTGAAATTAACTAAAAGCTAGATGTCACGAAGTGTTTACCCAAGGTCTGAACAATAACGAACCATAAGTGTGAGTGAGAAAGCATTCGGCACGCTTATATTCTCCACAATATGCAAATATATAGTAATATAGAATTTCTACGGCTGAATTACATATTTTTTGTACACGTCACCGGTCAAGACCTGAACAAAAACGATGCATGAGTGCGAGTGAGAAAGTATTCGGCACCCTTACAATCTCTGCGACACGCGCTAGGGTAAGATAAAAGGTCTACATATCTGTGAGCTAGTTTCCAAAAGTATCGCCATCAAATCGGGGCGAAACGCTTCACATAGCGTCGATAACTAGCGAGCTCGAGTTGCTAAAATTGATATTTTTTGTGTTAAACATAAAGTCAATGGTAAATATTTTTAGTTAATTAAGTAGAAAAGATGGTTCTGTGTGTTGTCTTAAAATGTGGTAGCCGTACTGATAAGCAAGAATATGGTATTACGTTTCATATGTAAGTTGATACATGTTCGTGATAATTTATTTGTATTTTATTATATATTTTAATATCAGTGACTTAGTGTTTCTTTAAAATAACTTAAATTATGGATATCTTTACCTAATGGTTGCATTTTGACGGCTTAAGAATACTATATAACGTAAAAAAATAGAAAATTATATATTAATTCTGAGCGTCTAGTGCGAGCACTTTGGGCGAGCACTAGCGAAATGGTCTATGGTCTCCATTTGTAGACGAATGCGTTCGCTCGCCCACAAACCAAACGCAAGGCACGCGGCTTCATTTAGCAATGGCGGCGTCTAGATGTATCTATAGTCTAAGTCACAGGTAAATATTGGCTTATATGACTTCCGTCATTCAAAAACTGTGAGCACGTATTGCTGAAATTTATTATTTCTGTCTTAAATATAAAGTTAGAGGTAATTATTTTTAGTTGATTTTGTAGTAAATATGGTTAACTATGTTGTGTTTAAATTTGGTAGACGTACTAAGAAGCAACATGGTGGTTTAATGATTCATAGTTAAGTTAAGAATACTACAATTGAGGTTCTACTGTGCGTTAGACGCAAGAAACACGGCTTCATATAGTTGAACAATACACACTCTCTTTATATTATTACTCTTGAGTGTCTACTAGATTTCGCTAATATTGACGATTGGCTTTTGTGGTTTGAATCAAGTTACCAATAGAAGGTACATATTTACCATGATTTCTAACCAACGTCAAGATCTCGCCAAATTTTTGACTTAAAGTACATGCACTTTTAAATTAAACTATTTTTTTATTTAATACTTCAGCTGAGGCATGGTCTAAAAAGATCGTGACTAGGCGATACGCGGATTGTGCAAAAGACGCGAGCCGAACGAAATATAATTTGTCATAAAAATTCAATATGCGTCCTTTTAATGTTATGTTTATTATCATATTCGTAATAATAATGGTATAATCATCGACATGTTTTCTTTTTCAAGTACATGCGGAACGTTTTTAGTCATCTTTACACGATTTAAGAATATATTCCTCCGACGCCATCACAAAACAAATTGACGTGCTCACACCTCGACCATCAGTCTACGATTGGCGACGACTGCGAAATTTCGTTCCACATACTGTTGAAATTTATTTGCCGTTTCACTTATGTACGCTCTTAATGAATAATTCACAAGATATTAGAATATAACATTCTTTATTGAAAGTGCATAATGCTAAGAATTATACATTGAATAACAAACTCGTTTAATTTTAAATAAATGTACTTATATTATTTGTACTCAACACAGGAATTTAAAGAAATTTAACTAGGTATTTAAAATAATTGTACACCATGTCTGTCTTCACTTCATTGTCTAATACCTACTAGGCAACCTGGAATATTTAATTGGCTCTGCATTGGTACTAATCACGAAGATTCCTCTGCCACGTGTGCTATTAATGACGGGAACGCTGCATGGCAACTACTGCGGCAATAAACGAACTCGCAATCACTCAGTTGACTATTTGATATTTTAACATTCATTACAATTAATAGTTTAATTTTTAATTACTTAGTTAATCAGTTGATAAAATGGTTTGACCCAACCTTTATTAATTCATTAATAAATTATACAGATTAATAAAATTGGTACTGATGATAATATTATGCATTTATAGTATTATACATTTAATTTAATTATGATCCAACATTGTCTTATTAAATATATTAGGTTAACTTTGGACTTTGGACGCTAAATATGAAAGCAGCTGAAATGGTGGACTGCTTTGAGAGAAAGATCCTGAGGCGGATATACAGACCCATGAATGATGGTGGGGAGTGGAGAATTAGGTACAACACGGAACTATACCGCTTATACCAAGATTCAAAACTCTCCACCTTCATAAAACTCCAGATGCTTAACTGGGCAGGCCATGTCCAGCGTATGCCTGAGTCACGGATATCGAAGAAGATCCTCGAAGGAAACTCAGGGGGGAAAAGGCCAGTGGGAAAGCCACGCATACGATGGGGTGACAACATTACAAAAGATGCCAACCAGCTGCTAAAAATCAGAAACTGGAAAAGACGTGCGGAGGACCGTTCCGGCTAAAGGACGGCGGTGGAGGAGGCCAGGGGTCGACTCGAGCTGTAGTGCCATCGAAGAAGAAGAAGAAGGTTAATTTTGTAGGTATATGAGTTTTCAATTGATTCATAATAATTTTGGATACATTACAACCATTGCCTCCACAGTGGGGTACTGACAGGGCTTTAACCTGGGGGGCCGGGGTGGCAGATCGACTAGATAAGTGAAATAAATACACTTCACAAATTTGCTCTAATAGTAAAAAAAGACGCCTGCGGCGCTATTTCACTTGAAAGGTTTTAACATTAATTTAAAACATGCGGTTTGACACTTCGTTTAAAAATACACTACAAAATACACTGAATACTCTTAATTATTGTACCTGGAACACCATTTAAAAAACGCTACTGTAAACCGTCACAATATCTTTAATCCTAGTGATGGGTAGGGGGGGCGAGGGCATGCCAAAGATCCTGACCTGAGGATATGGGGGCCATGTTCTACAACACTTTGTGATCATTGTTTAGCATGATAAAAATTAAATAAGTATAAATATAATAAAAAATACGCTCCCATTATAACGAATCATAGCGTTAATGGGTTAAGCTCGGTTAAATGTGCCATTATGTAGTAACAAAGCTCTAAACAAAAAAATGTTTAAATATTCTGCATATTTCAAATGTTTGTATGTAGGTACATAATATGTATCTAGAATTTATTACGACACAGAAGCAGTTAAGATCTTGTATGAGATTCTCGTATAATACTCTCTTTCATGTCAGCATTTGAGAAATGTTGTTTTTATTTTGATAATACTTAAAAGAATTAATTCTGTCGCCCCCCTCCGTTACGCCTGATTAATGGGAGCAACAAATTTTATTTGAATATCTTTTTATAATAATGTCGGTTATGTATTCTCCTGGCATATTATTGCAACATTTTATTGAAACTCTCTAACTCACAAACGGTGGGTTAAGTCGACGGCGATATGCATTTATAAGATGAAGCAACATTTATCAATGCGTGTAAGTGACAGTTTTAGTTTTACTTGAGAGTAATATTTTGATTCTAACTATATTCCTCAATAAAACTAGTTTTAAATTCCTTACAGAATAACTTTTGCTAACCCATTTTTGGAATGCTGGAAATGGCATTCTAAAATCGAAACAATCCCTCTCCCATGCATAATAAAATACGATGATTGGTTATAATAATTGATCTGGAAGCTCAGCGTCCGGTTAAGATTTTTTTAGAAATAATGCTAAAACTTGATTTCTCAAAAAATTATCAATGATTTTTTGAAAATTTTTACAGTAAAAAGTGAGATTTAGAAGTATCAAACGTTTTAGAGTATAAACGGATTTTTTTAAATAATTTGATGACGGATGTTTTCCCCGAAAACCTAAAAAAGATTGAGACTTTCATTTTGAACTGAATTAGAGAAATTTGTAGGCTAAAAAATCCGTTAAATTTGAATCTGAACAGATGTTTTGTTGTTGTAGGAAATTTAAAACTATTTGATTTCGTAATACTTACCATAAAAAATCTCGAGAATTCTTGAAATCTCTAGAAATCAATAATCGAACTCTCGAATCTCGTGACACGATAAATTAATTATAATCCTAGTAAGAAATTCTTTGAGAAAACTAATTAAAATACATTTTAATGATCAACCAAATTTATCATAAAATAATTATGTAAGTATTAACAAGATGAGATTATTTAACGAGCGTACATTTTATAACGTATGTATATCTTTGACCTGAAATATCCATTTCTATTTAATGTTTTTGATAATAATATTCTTGATAATTAACACTTTAAAGTATTAATAATCAATTCATTCAATTGAATCGCATTTTTCGCGTTTTGCCGCTAGATATTCCTAATAGGTTGAGCCTCCACCTTAATACATAATTATATAATACTATCATAGTGATCAAATGCTAAACTACACGAGAATAAATACAACAATGTTCTGTGTCACAATAACCGAATACTTCGGCGTCAATGTAGCGTTAAGAGCTTTTCAGCCGTCGCGACGCTAAAGACGCACCCGTGACGTATCGGCGAGAACTTTCGACACTTGCAACGCATCACTGAAAGCTCAGTCAGATAATGTGCGAACGATTTGAAGAATGCGAGATTTAAATTTGTAGGGACAAGATGAAAGATATAATATACCGTTGGAAACACTTAACGTTTATATTGTTATGTAACATTGTATAGCTCTAGCTGCACAGTTTAAACAGACAGATTAAACATACTGATAAATCTGTTTCGTAACAATATACTCGTAGCACATACTATACAGTATACATTCTCATTTTGTAGGATATATGAAGAGGTAAGATAAAATTGACCTATTGTAAGAGGTAATAGTGTATTTTTATAGTCAATATCTCATTACTGAGAGCATCGCCCCCACAAGGGGGGGGCTGCCAGGGCTCTAGCCTGGGGGCCCGGGCTCAGGAGGGACCCGGCGAGGCCAGTCGACCAGATAAGTGAGATAAATACAGCACAAATTTGCTTTAATATTTTAAAAAAATCGCCTGCAGCGCTATTTTCCTTCAGTAATGAATATGGTTGTACTATAAAAAATTTATTTGTGTATCGACACTCAACAACTCCTTAATTATTCAAATGGATGTATTAAAATACACATCAAGAAACACTAAATATACACATTAATTTAACCGCGTACACAATTTGGAACGCTATTGTAGAACATCACACTGCCTTTATCCCTAGAAATAGGTAGGGGGGAGGGGGGCTTGCCAAAGATCCTAGAATGGGGGCCTGGTTCAGGATGTGGGGGCCATGACTGAGAGTCGTGACCCGGATGATTTGGCTGTCGGACAACCTTCTCAATGGGTTGAACCCACTTCTTTCGACATTCTACGAAACGCAAGGTCTGTGACCAGTGGAAGACCCGTGGCACTCACTAATAATAAATTGGAACCATCTATACCGAACTCGATTTAATATTCTGATACGTCATGTCTAAAAAAACAAAACAACGCGGAACGTTCAAATGGACTTTAACGATCCTAATAATTATTACATTATTAGTGTTAAAGCACGCGTATTAGCTAACCACTTTGTAACTTGAATTCGACAACACGCAATAACGCGTATGTGAGCATCCTTTGTAATACCTGCATATATCAGCGCATCTATTCTATATAGGGATTGTAATACCGGTATTTAAAAACCGGTATTCCAGTATTTATCAATACCGAAATACCGGTTTTAAAAATCCGAAATACCGGAATTTTTGGTATTAATAAGAAAGCACACTCGTTTATGTTTTTGAAAATGAATTATAAGTTATGTGCTGCTAAAATGCAAATATATTGAGTGAATTCAACAGAGGTGAAAAAATAATAAAACTAATTTCATCAAATATATTTATATACTTAAGTAATTGTCGCGATGAATAACCATAATATTATTTCGAAATAGAAAACATCCGTGATAAAAATGCCCAATTATTCTATAATTATTAATGACTGTACAAGCAGTGTTGAATTTAAGAAGCTTTTCTGTAGCCGGACTTATTTGCACTTGATGAACTTTTGAGGGCTTTTGTTAAAATTATCAATATATTCAAATTATTTGTAAAAAAATCACTAGTTCTACAATTATGATCAATACATATTTTTAAATGTCAACATAATAAATGTAGGTATGTAGATTTTTGCTATAAAATAATATTTTTAAAAGATTTTAATAGCTATATTTTTATATATAAGCACTTACTTCTGTTTTTTTAATGTTTAAGAAATACCGGTATTCAAAAAAAAATACCGAAAAACTGGTATTGTCATTTTAATTCGGTATTGTAATCCCTAATTCTATACATAAGGCTGCAATCGGCGTCTATCAAGGGTAGTTTATCATATTTATGTATTAAGGCGGTTAATTGTGACAATAAGTTAACCGTGTGAACTGTCAAAAAGTACTATAATTATGGATATTTTTTCGAAATGGACCCCCCAAAACATTTTTCAGTGTGCTCGCTTGACTTCTAGAATTTAATTGTTTTGGTGGTGAATGTTACATATTTGAAAAAAGACTTTATTTCTGTATCCAAAGGGAAAAACGAAGAAATATTTAATATGGCAAATTAATCGTAATGCATATATGCGTAAAGGAGAAAAAGGAAGAGTAGAATCAATACTACTGGGCATCTATTCTATACACAAGACTGCTGTCAGCAGCTATCGAAGGTAGTTTTTCATATTATGTTTGTATCGAAGTATTATAATTGTTATAATACGATAGCCGCCTAAATAGTCAAAACTGTCTATCTCGCTCTAAAATTTAGCACACCCAAGAGAGGTGCTGTTAAAACATAGCACGTATTGTAACAATTACAACTGACTTATTGTAATTGTTACAATAAGTGCTAATATTTCGATACAAAATTACCCTCGATAGCTGCCGATATCAGTCTTGTGTATAGAATATATGCGCAGAATTAGTAATATATAGTATATGATAGTAATGAGTATAGTAATGATATGATAATTAGATGGGATGTAGAACATTTTTGACGTCATAAAACCAAGAAAAAATAGGTACTTATTCCTTTTTACAGATAATTAAATACTCGGAAAAAAATAATCGGAATGCAGAAACATTTGGTATAACTAAAATTTCCTTAGCAGAAAACACTATGCAGAAACATTGTCCTTAACTAAGGGTTCAAATAGACTATATGACGATCGGGCACATATATGCTAAGAGCGTTTTAGTGTCTATGATCAAATCTATGCCATTCCGACATATTATACATACATATTGTATGAGAGCTATGACAACGTATTTACACTCTGTGACACCCTGTGACACAGGACGCCAACATAAGAAACGGGTTTTTCGACATATATATGACTGATCGTCATAGAGTGTATTTGAAGCATTAAAGCTAAAAGTTTAAGCTTAAGTCTAAATAATACCATATTATTTAAAAATTCTCTTTCCTATAGTTTAGGTAAATTATTTTGTAATTGTTAAACGATGACAAAAATAATATGACAACTGCATTTTATAAATTCAATAACTATAAATATACATATTTAATATTTAATTATAATACTCTTATGTTTCCGTTATCATTATACGTGATTTAACAGGCACCGCAAGATATTTTTTTAACATGGTAACACTAGCGTCAAGTGTCATTCTGTCTGACATCTTGTATTTCTGCGGGCTGGCGTATAAAAAGTACAATAATATTCTGCAAGTAGGTACGTGCCAAACGAATTAACACTACCTATATCCATATTGAGATAAATTGTTAAATGAATTTGAGTGTATGGACTGTTTTATAGACACGCGAATTTATTTTGACAGCAGCTGTCAGTGGTAAATGGTAATACAGAAGGGGGCGTCTTTATAACAAAAGTAGTATATGGTTAAGGATTCCTTAACTCTATAGTCAGTATAGTCTGTTAAGTCATCCTTTTCGGCAACTAAAAATAATGGATTCTGCATTCTGCTCTCAGTGAGAGCATTATTTATACTTGGTACTTACAAATTTGTTTTTCAACGATCGGGTGAGGGAATTTTAAATTTAGATAGGCGGGCATAAGATTTTATGACAAATAATATACAGACGACCCCTTAGTAGCAGGTATAAATTGTAATTATTATGTAGCTGTTTTACATAAATTTTATCATTATAACATGATATAAAAATAACTATTTACATCATCAAGTACGATGAATTGTATTGGTCGTTAATGTTGCAATACTATATAATTACAAATACGTAACGTAACAATTTACATATTATCTATGATTACTGATTATTTTATAAAATTTATGTGCTTACTTTATATTCCTTCAATAAAAATATTAATGATAATATTATTGAGGCAATCTCTGATATCTTGGAAAGCTTTTAATAGAATTATGCTATTAATACTAAATACCACTTCAAGCCTACATGCCTATTTTCAAGTCTCTTTTCAATCGTAAAGGCGTGAGTAGAAGAATATATTAACGCCTTCGGCTGGGTTTGGTAAAATGTCCTTTGATTTTGTCGTGGAATTGTCGAATAGATAGTTGCATACGCCGTAGGTTAGAGTTCAAGGGATATCTTTAAAAAACAACGAACATTTTGAATTTATTAGATTTTTTTTTCAAATACAAAATATATGGAAGGTCGTGCTTTGGACACGTCGTATAACATTATTTGGCGAAACATACCTGTTGGGATTTTTACCATTTTTATACAAACCAGTGACAGGAGTTTTTTTTTAAATTTTATTCATATATTTAAATAATAAAAAAATACCTAATACATTAAAATATCCGATTTTACAACGTTTTTATTATGTCGTATTCTTGTTTGTCCGGTGGTTGTTTATCCAGTACAAATCTTGCAATCGATTTTTAACTAACTTCCCGACCAGCTAGACATTTAAAACTTTTAGAATATATCAGAACACGATGCCAATGCATTATTTTAATACTTTTAGCCATCTTTAAGTAGAATTGAATTCATTTTCAGTTAATTCTGTTTTGTATGAAAAGTTATTTCGAAAGAAATCCGTAAAAAGTAAAACACTATTATTGGTTGCAAGGGGTCTGGGGTCCGAGCAACCAAATTATTAATATATACCTGCGTTACTATGGAAATTAATATGAAATGTCAAAATGACATTTCAGTATTCTATAATATTTATTCAGTATTTCTATCAAGTACAATTTTTTTTTGACGTTTAAGCTAGTCAAGTCAAGTTTATATGATTCAACAGAAAATTTAAAAACGTTGTACTTATATAAAAAGTTCTTTTTATCTTGTAATTATTATGTTTTTATTTGTTGTATAAAAAGTAAAAAAAACCTACTTCTTGTGCGATAGTTTCAAACTTCCTCCTGCATGCCTATTCTAACACATCAAAAAAGAGCTAATTGTGATAAATATATCGCATTTATCACGTTACTTTTCTGGCGGTTCAATATGTAAAAAAGTTAACCGTCTGGTCTGAACTGTCAAAAGGTGATAACTTTTAACAGCCTATCTCTTCGCTGTAATAATTTTGAGAACGAGACAGAGTAGGTATGTCAATTTTATATTTTGAGAATAATTGAGACGCAAGATCCGACTTTATTGCTACAATCGTAATGACATAACTGATAAAATTGTAGGTTATATGGATATGTCTGACGTGTCAATTCAAAATTCTTGTGTTCGGCTCATCACCGACTAGATGGCGCTGGTTCGGCTTTATCCGCTTGAGTTCGGCCGCTCGAACATATCCGACCCACACGTCTACCAAGCTAATTTTTGCCATATTACGAATTAGAGATAGCCGTCGCTAACCGTTCAATGTAAAGAATACCTTCCGTGTTAATTTAGAAGAATGCAAATAACGGAAACGTGCTAAAGTGATAACCGTTAAGAATAGACCTGCTGATTAGCGACGGGAAAAACATCGAGAGTGTCGACAGATTAAAATATATATTAGGTGCACGTCAAGAAAGATGGCATTTTGGCTCTCTACCCAAATGGGAATGGCTGGAACAACATTCAACACGATGTGGAATATCTGGGACTCATGAGTCAAGACTGTACTCGGTTAAAACCAAATGCATGCTCATCGCTTGCATTCTGGCGGTGCTGCGTTACGGTAGCGAGTCATGGCACATTACGAATGTTCAGAACAACGATATACTGAGCATCGAAAACAGAAGGGTGGTGGTATAATTATTATAAGACCAACGAAGAGGCCATATTATAAAATAATAAAATAACATACCAATCTAGTAATATTGAATATATCATCATCATCAGCCGGGGTCAATCCACTGCTGGATGAAGGCCTCCCCAAGCTTCTTCCAACTCTCTCGATCCTGTGTCTTTCGCTGCCACGTATTTCCGGCAAACTTTACCAGTTCGTCAATCCAGCGGCTTTTAGGGCGACCCTGTGGCCGTTTTGTGCCCCTTGGGTACCACTGGATGACGGCATTTGTCCAGCGGCCGTCCTTTCGGCGAGCAATGTGCCCCGCCCATCTCCATTTCAGCTGTTTGGCAACGTCTATTACATCGCGTACTCCTGTCTGCTTCCTAACCCATTCGTTTCTTTTACGGTCCTTTCGCGTGATGCCCAACATACACCTCTCCATGCCTCGCTGTGCGACTCGTAGCCTTTGGACATCTCTCGTGTTGAGGGTCCACGTCTCGCAGCCATACGTGAGCACGGGTAGCACACATGGTCGAACACCCTACGGTTAAGACACAATGGTAGGTCACTTTTGACGATACTATTCAGACGTCCGAAAGCAGTCCATCCCAGCTTTGTTCTTCGAGCAATTTCATCGTGCATGCTTCCGTCTATGGACACCTGCTGTCCGAGATAGACGTAGCTGCTAACTTTCTCGAGTTGGGTGCCATTAATACAGATAATCGCAGGGTCCGAAAAACAGTTCCTCATCACTTTATCGAATATATATTGAAAATAATGTTGCAACAAGGGAAATGAGACAATCACGAATCAAATGATACAATTAATATTTTCATCCATCATAAAATATAAATACATTCTAAATTTGAAAAAAAAAACCATTTGCTGTTGCCATCATATCCGCTCAATTCCGGATACAATCGATTATTTAATATTGTATATTATTTGAGATTAGAATGACTATCATTGGCAAACCAATAATTACTGTATTTACCTAGTACCTACTGATACCTCACCTGTCGGGCACTCTTTGTAGAGGAACGATACTACAGGATTTTAATGATAAACATTAATATGAAAGCCTTCAACGGTTCAACGAACATACTTTAGTTTAATTTTGAACTAAAAAATGTTTTTAGACGTATGACGGTATTTTTAATTTACTTACCTACATACCTATTTTATTTTGTCTTTCCTTGTATTCCAGTAAGTATTTTGTGATTTAATTATGATTTTGATGCCAATACTATACGACCATCTATTTTTGATACAATATCTCACGCTATATTGTAATACGGCCAATTGCATACGTATACATTTTCGGACACAGTGGGAACAAACTGCCATTATTCACTCTGCCAGATTACAATATTATACAACCGATACTCTTTTTGCACGGCTTTTTTTTGCGCGGTTTCGAAATAACATGGTTTTAAAAAAGTAGCGACTATTTTTTATTTACACTGATTTTTTGCTTTAACACTTTAAAAAAATACATAATTATAACATATATACATATAACTTAAAAAATATTTACCAAAAAATTGCGTTGCAATGGACCGCACGCCAATGGTGCATACATAATATGTCACCGGGTGCCGCCCAGATATACATACGTACATACATGGCGCCACTAGTCAGTCATTTCAGGTTCGTTACGAGAGACGCGCTGCGTGCTTCGGCGTCAGCGACATTAAATATTTCCAGCGATGAGAGTGATTTTTCGCCAGCAAAAAACAGCAGTAAACGGGCACGTTTACTGCTGAATGAATTACTGAATGCATATATTTATCATGCTAAATTTAATTTAAATCGATAACTATGTATTTTTATTTATAAATAATGAATAAATTAGATTTATTTTTGAGTTCAAGAATTTCGTATTTTTAGTTAATTTTAAGTAATAAAACCTATCTACCATTTTTGTATGGGCACCTTATCTTTTTTTACACGGTTTTATTTTGCACTGTACTCTTTGGAACGCATCCCCCGTGCAAAAAGAGGATCGGGTGTAATATATTATTATGATTGTTCGTCAGTGGCGAAGGGTGGAGGTAGGCTGTTAAGATCCGACATAAATAGTACACACTAAACTTTCTCAGTTATACGTATTTGTTTCCATTGAACTAATACTACAATGTGCAGATAGTGTTGGTTAGTTTAAACAAACCAATTAAGACAAATGAATTAAACTGAATTAAAACAAATTGTTGAACTTGCGCTAGTGTAGCCTGCACTGATTTTTTATCTTTCGGAATTTTAAAAGTAAGAAATCGAACCGATAAAATACTTTACTTTCGATTTCAAGCACATACATAATATAGCTAATGCATGCCGTTCAGTTACGTGAAATACTATTTTAATCACGATTTACCATTAAAGGAAGACATTGATTAATTGCAACGATACGTAATTACCATATTTAATGTACAGGAAAAATACTTTTTCTAAAATAATAATTATAGGCATACTTACAGCTTTAAAACATTACAGCAATGGATAAGATTGATTTAGATCCCATTGACAGATTAGATTCAACAAATTAGTAACTTGTGTGCCTTGTGTTTATTATTAATTCTAAATATTCAAATCATTTATTAATAATAAAAAAACAACATTAATTAGTGTAAATAATTAAGTGGTCCTACATTGACGACTTGAGCGAACAGGTTTGTTTTTTTCTCACATATAACCAGTTAATAATATTATGAACATGAAGGGAGCATCTTACTTACACTGTTTTTAGGGTTATTTTTTTAACGATAACTTCCAAATAATATGACATTCTTTTAATATATTTTTGGAAGAATGATATCACTTGACGTAAAATATTAATACTTTCGACTGAGGTTACTTGACGGAAATTGAATTTAAACTCAATCTTACATACTATCGGTGATGCCAATTGGAATGGCAATAACTCTGTATAACCATGATGCTTCGCTTCGGATGTTGATAATACATATAAATAATAATGTGTAGGTATATTCAATTCTCAAAAGTGACCTTCCACTGTGCCTAAAGCGCAAAGTGTTCAACCAGTGTGTGCTTCCCGTGATCACATATGCGTGTGAAACATGGACCCTAAGTGAATTAGAGATCCAGAAACTTAGAGCAGCACAACGTGGTATGGAGAGGTGCATGCTGGGCATAACGCGGAAGGACAAAAAGAGGAATGAGTGGGTAAGGAAGCAGACAAGAGTTTGCGATGTAATAGAGTTTATTAAAAGCCTTAAATGGAGATGGGCTGGACACATAGAAGGACTCGAAGAAGAGACAATCTTTGGACAAATCTAGTCATCCAGTGGTATCCAAGAAGTACAAAACGTCCGCAAGGTAGACCTAGAGGCCGCTGGATCGATGAAATGATAAAGTTCTGCGGAAGTACGTGGCAACGCAGTGCACAGGACCGAAAGAAGTGGAAGCAGCTTGAATAGGCCTTCATCCAGTAGTGGATAGATTCAGGCTGATGCCAATGATGATGCTGATGATATTCAATTTTGAATAATAATATTAAAAAAAGCATTATTCATATGTACAAGAACGTCAGGAATAAATACGTGGTAAGCCATAGAGATTGGATCTCTTTGTGGTAAGCACACAGATAAATGTTACAATATTAAGTTAGTAATGTCATTTATGTTATTTTTTTTGATCACAAAGTAGATTGGCAGAATTTGATGACAGTCGAGAAAAAATGGAATATTTCAATATCTAATTCACGGCAAAAAATGCTTCTTTGCAAATATGTGTGCTTCCAAATATTACTACTACTAGGTATCAGTGGCGAAGACTCCATACTAGGCGAATATTTAAAGCCTACCTTCTTAAGAAAAATAATTTTTATTTTCATGTTGACGTATTTATATAATCACAAATAATAATATATTCAATATGCCCAAAGACATCTACCGTATAATTGTCATAATTTTACGATCTTTTCCCATATTTCAATAAGCACCATCTATGGCATGTCTCGAAAGTTTAAAAAAATAGAACACACCGCGTTTCGCTTCACATATTTTATAGGATTATTTTCGCGTGAATCGACGGGTTTTTCAATATGAAGTTTTTTTTCATTATTTCAAAATGTCTGGCGTCCCGCATACAAATGCACAAGCTGTTTCATTAGCGCTTGCGTCGCGAGAGCACACTTATTCAAAATAATTAATAAGAAGATAATTTAAAAAATTATTTCTATAAGGATTCAATCACATAAAATGTATTGATTGTTGTTAAAAATATAAAATAATTTTAATAATTTAGATATCTGATATTATACCTACCTAAGTCTGTGTTTTAAATATAGAAGTATTTTAAAATGTCTAGTTTTACGGGTTAAATTATAAATTGTTATGGAACATAATATATATACAACAATGGATATTTTCATGGATGATAGATAACATTATATTTTGAGCGTATGTTACGTTTATAAATGTTTAGGAAAATACATAAATAATTCAAACTAATTGCTTATTTTTATGAACTAATTATAACAAACCAATTAAGCTTTTGAATTTTTTTCGTTTTAGCGTACCTATTCATCAGTAGTAATATTGGGTTATCTTCTTATTTCCCGCAAATATATCTGACAAGCATGGTTACTCCCACAGCCTAGCTCTTTCAAAAAGTCACCCTTCCTTCGCCACTGCTAGGTATATAATCTGTAGTAAGATGGCAATCCCCAATATGTCCCTTTTTCTAAATTGTTCAGGAGAGCAATAAAGAGTTTTAATTTTGAAAACCTTACTTTATTGTTAAATGTGTATAAAATAGTTGTTTACAGAGGGATATTTTTTTAAATTAAGGTATCTATAGAAAAAATGCTGAAATTTTCCAAATATCTCCAAGCTTTCATGACATATCATATTTTACCATCTAATCCAGGTGACAAAACATGATATTGCATGGCAATTGATCAAATTACATAGTTTATTGTATTTTTAAGTTGTTTTTTTAGGGTTTTTTTTAAAGAAAGAAGACTGCATGTTCTGACAAATATATAATTTTATTGTAATAAAAAAATTACATTGTATAACGCGAAAGACTCAAAGTTTACAATTGTTTTACATTAAACATCACCACTGGTTGGATCTAAATCTTCTAACTCGTTAAACTCTGGAGCCTCTTCCGTTGTGGGTAGCTTTACAGGGTAGTGAGTACAGGCTTAGAGACATACCGTATTCTGACAAATTGAGAATTACAAAAATGGTGACCAAATATGATATATTATCATACGTATCATAAATTGCCTTTTTATCTGGCATAAAAGTGTAAAAATGTAGGAAGCCAAAATAAGTCACGTCATGACATAATATATCATAGTTTTCCATCTTAAGAAAATCAAATAATAGACAAATCACATATTGACACAGCTTATTTCTCCGAACATATAAGACTTAGACATACCATATTTTGACAGCTTGTAGACGACCTAGACGAGTCTGGTGGCATACAAAACTCAATTTGCAAAAAAACGGACATATTAGGTATTGCCGTCTTACTACAGATATGTACTTTGAAAAACTGATTGACCTGTAGTTTTTTTAAGTGTTGATAAACTTGTTAAATATTTCTTGGCAAAAATGATTATTTAATGTTTCATAATGGGTTACTACCAAAAGTTGGTAGGTAAGTCTCAAAATCATATTGTTATGGAGTAATTGCAATTGTTTGAATGTTTAAAATGCCCTCTAAAACCAGGTATAATAATTCTAATTTATTTGTATTTTATGTGCATGTTCTATAATATCGGATGACGTCGAATTTTTATAGAATTATAGACACATAATCCGTTGTTAACTCTAATTACCTAAAATATCGACTTAACAACTTTTGGCAGCAACCCACAATATAATATTCCACCTAAGTGAGAATGAGAAAGGGGCGATGTTTTAAAAGGTCTACTCAGCTCATTCGGTATTACGTCATGCTGTAAACGTCTTGTATTTGTAATTTTTAATGTTGACTATTTATAATGCCACGATGGCCGCGTGGCTTAAGCGTCGGCCTATAGCGTCGTGGGGTTCAAATCCCAGGTTCAAATCCTGGTTCTGGCAAGTACACGTCATATTGTTTTTCAATTTGTGTATCAATCAGAGTATGGACCTAATAAGTTGAGCAAGTGGCTGACATCCATTTCTCGTAAAAAAAAAATCTGTTAATACAAACCTCCACTCTGTGGAGGCCCATAATATGATATTATTAGGATAGGACATGGTCAAAAAAAATTGTAATTAATTAATAAATTATATTTTTTAAATAATATGTTGAATGATAAAATATTGATGCAACAATCTGAGTGCTTCCAAAAAATATATACACAGAAATTAGCTTTATGTTCTTCTTAGCCCTGGCCCCTGACACAACATTGAATACAATTTATGAATATTTTAATATGTGTTATTTTTTTCTTAAAACATATTATGTACATATATTGCCCATTTTATTTTGGGTGTGCATGAATGTTTGGCGTACCTACATTTATAATTATGTCTTGAAAAAATGTTTAATTTTTTTAACATTTAAACATTTGACATTAGTAAGTCTTTTGTCATGTACGATGTTATAATAATAATATAAATTATTTTATAATATTTAATAATCAATTCTTGTAATGTCATATTATTTTAAAATACAAGCATTAATAATTATTTGACTTCATATATCACGTCGCATCATCGATGTTAATTTTTTTGATCAACGATAATATGACATGTCCGCTAGGGACGCAAAAGAACTTTGCCGGTTTTTCGGTATTACCAGATAAAATTATGCGTGCTCCGTGAAAATATCGTAAGTACACATTTCTTTTAAAAAAGTAAAAATATTTTTTTATTTAAGGGGGGACGTGCTCAGCGTAGGTCAAAATGGAGCTTTTGTTCTATTTTCAAAGCATGATCCTGGACATACCTTAAACGTTGTAGATAATCTATTTATATGATTTTGAAGCCTTATTATCCTTTATATTTATTTTAAACATTTGATGACTGCATAAAGTATATTTATTACATAAAATAGTATTCTTTTAAACCTCTCGCTCTAATGTTTTAGATTATAGTCATATTTCAGTACATAAATGTGCAGTGGTGTTAAGATTTTTTACATTTATTAATTTTTAAACGCATATATAAAACCATCAGTATAATTTATATCGACATTATTATAGTGAAATATTTACGATAAAAAAATATATTGATAACTCTGTGATCCTAAATTTGACAAGAATTAGGCATTTTATTATTCAAAAAATGGGCAAGATTAACACATTTACGAATACGGCGTCGGGCGGGACTTGAACTCACACCCATTGGAGTCTGCCTAATTTGTTTTAGAATAGGTATCATCAGCATTAGCCGGGGTCGATCCACTGCTAGATGAAGGTCTCCCCTAGCTCCATCCACTCTTCTCGGTCCTTAGTTCTTATATAATATGTCTGAGGTGTTTTCAAATTATGTATATAGGTAGGTACTTTTCGATTTGAGGCATGGCTATTTCATCAGCATTTTTCCAGATTATACAGTTGTCTACATCTACTCTCTTATTTTGTGTATGATGTCTTCCGTCACACTGTTTTCGTTATTCTCTCGTCTCATTAGTGTTCATTCCTTTATTTATTATTTCTTACTGTCTATAGCATAGTCCTCTAGTTATCTAAATTTGAAGGATTTCAAATTAATCGGTTATAAACGGTATTCAGACATATTAAAAAACCGGTATTGCCAACCCTGAGTCCACATGTCGCGCAGAGCGACATCATTGCAATGTAAGTATGTTGTTTTTTTCTTAATTTAAATTTTCGGTCCCGCCCAAAAGCTTTTGTTGTGTAAATAACATAACAGTGCCTGTAGCGAAATGAAATTTGCCTTGAATTCATAAAGCACGTAAATAAAAGCATTATAACAGATGACGGAATTGTAAATGAAACAAACACTGCGTCCTACCCTAAAATATCTCATCAAATTAAATTATTCATTAGAAAATATGTAATGTTAAAATTATAATGCGACTCTGAAATGTCAGGGATTTGTAATAATATGACCATAAACGTAATAAGTAATATTTACTTTAATCGAAGGTAATTTTTAATATCACTATCATAATATAAGAATCACGATTTAAAGAATTATAAACACACAATAATAATACATTATTACACTCTTTAGGCTCATATAAATTTTAATCTAACTATTTTCATAGATATATCAATTTAGTTGCTTATTCTTTCCAAGAGATTCAGTGTTTACTTGGTGGTAATTCGTTATAATTTATAAAATGAGTTGATCACTTGGCATTCACCACAATATATGCGATTACTTTAAGACACGTGTTTTGCTGACATGGTGAACTTTATTAAGTATGGGTATTGACAGTTAAATTTAAGTTTATGTTGTCTTATTGATACTGTGTAGTGGGTGTAGAGAAGACACTAAAAAATGTGGGAAAGGGAAGGATAACGGGAAGGGAAAGTGGGAAAATCGTGATGAGTGAGGAACACAAAATTTGATACAACGCTGGAAGAATGAAGAAGGTGGACCACCGAGGACGGTCATTGGAAACAGACACACGTCCACGCAAATTTTCACAGACCACGGTGGTCGCGAAACTAAACCTGAGTCGAAAAGGATAAGGGCACAGCGCCCTTGTGCCCCATTAAACGTTATACTTACCTAAAATAAGTAGTACAGTTTGATGAGCTTGTACAATTTTATGTATCATCTAAATGCACAAAATATAGCTCAAGCTACATTTTCAAACTTTGAATAGCTTTTTTAAGCTATTGTTTTTTAGTACATATTCCTGTAACTAATTTCTATCGCAAAAAGGGTCATTAAATTTGTCACGAATTAAAAATTATTTACTAATATCACTAATTGGCCACGTTTGATAAAGTCCGCTTGTTTTAATGATACAATAGTCAGAAATAACATAATAATATCATTCACACCCCGTATAAGTGTTCTCGCCTTTAAGCTATCGATCACTATGTGATTAATGAAAATTATGTTTTACAAATACGATTTAACTGAGTTATTTCCAATTCTGTAAATCAGAAAGACAAACTGCTTTGTGATCAAGGCAAAGTACATCACCTACATACTATGTTACAAGCCTCCAGCGCCAGCCAGATTTTTATTATACTTACTTATAAAACATGAAGTCATTGTTTTATTTATTCAATACAGAATATATACAATTTTTAAGAATTTTGTTTCCTTAATTATGGAAAAAAACAATATCATTTTGCAAAACCTCAGAAACATACATATTAAAAAATATATTGGGCCAAATTCGAATCGAATTCACTAATGCGTATCAGTTGAGCGTAGTTATACGCAAAGCAGCCAGTCCATACAAACATCAAACAGAGATAGAAGCACTTTTATGTAAAGTGTGTTTCTTTAAATCCACAAAGCCTCTGTATACTGTTTATACCTTTTGAATGACATATATTATATTAAATTTATAATATGTGTAACTTATAAAGTGATAAAAGCATAAAATCTATTGTTGTTTTAGCAGTCCAGGCTGTTTTGTGCAAAACGGGTTTTTTAGAATGTTCATTCTTGTATGCAGCTAGCTCTTATTTTTGTAAGTTTTTGCATCTATTTTCTTAAAAATAACTTTCTAAGTTATTCAAGTATTATGGGAATTTCAAACTTCTGAAAATAATTCGAAAAACTTTAGCTGCCTGGCACTAATTTTTACATGAAAATCTATATTTTATATTAAGTACCTACCTATATATATATTATATATAATAAAATGAAGAACATAATAATTTAATTGACAAAATAATGTTTATTGTCAGGATTTTAATAATTAGGTAAGTACATAATGTTATCGTGTGGTTGCTTTTTGCAGATCGAATATGGCATATTTTTAGAACGCATTTATATGACATTTTTGTATGACAGCAGATTGGTTGCTTTATGCAGATCGAAAATGCTATATTCTGCGATTTGCAAAATCTTTAAAACGCATTTATATGAGATTTTTGTATAGCAGCAGCTTGGTTGATTTATGCAGAATGTAAAACAAACGTGTGAGATTATGGAAATCACAATAACTCATTTTTTCAAAATTGTGGCCTGACTGCTTTGTCTATAACTACGCTCAGTCTAGGACCCCTTTAAATTCGGCCCTGGCTACCAAAAATAATAAAAATACAAAGTAATATCGAGCAAGACTGTTAATGAAAGTTGGCAAAACCAAATAAGGAAAATGTGTCTTGAAAAGATAATGAACGGTGTGCACTCAATAATCTGGTTTATGGAATAGCTATCTATCTGAGAGGGCAGGGCCAAACGATGGTGATGCAGTGTTGGCATAGGGGGCAATTATCGTTGCGTTGATCACAGAGCGCTCGGTCGCCGCTGTGGGTCTAGCATTGCCGGCTGTTCGGTTCGCGCACCTAATAATTATCTTACAATCACTGTTATTGGATACCTATTCAATACGTCAATAATTTCTCGAAGAATGTTGAGGCAATTTAGACTTTTAGAGCGCGTGGAAGTTAGCTTAACTATTCGCGTACATACAAGACAGAGGTTTACAACCCATATTGCGTCCTTTCGGCCGAAGAAATCGGCGAGAAAAATCCTAGCATATAGGTACTAATAATAATTATTGCCTATAAGGTCATAAATTCTGGTTACAAAAACAGATAAGTACAAATTTTATATCCTGATTTATGGGTCACTATACAGAGACTGTTGGTTGTTTTCCCGTCTTCCTATTTAGTAGAACGTGGATTTAGTTCAGTTATAAACCACATCACGAATAATTACAAGATAAAAAGAACTTCTTATAAACAACGTTTTTAAATTTTCTGTTGAATCATATAAACTTGATTTGACTAGCTTAAACGATCAAAAAAATTGTACTTGATAGAAATACTGAATAATGAAATGTCATTCCATATTGATTTCCATAGTAACGCACGTATATATTATTAATAATTTAGTTGCTAGGATCCCCTAGCAAACAATAATAGTATCGAAATAACTTTTCATACAAAACAGAATTAACTAAATATATCACAAAAAACCACCAGAGCATTGTTTTTTGTAATTAGAATAAAAATATTGAAATCCTTTGAATATTAATGAGTGAGTGAGACGATTAACATTTTTTTTAAATATATATATAGGTAATACCTACTCATAAGGCTGCAGATACACAGCACACTATGAGAAATAGATCTCCCAGTTTAGTTAGGTTAGGTTCGATTATTATTAATTGAAAAATGTAAGTTTGGCTCCAACAGTCAACTTTGTCAACGATTTTCACATGGTTTAAAGTGACTTTTAAAGTTTTATTTTTTATATAGATTAATGCCTTAAAGCGCCGGCTAGACGCTCATGCTTTACGACAAGCTTACCTGCGCAAACCGGTTTGTATCGGGACGCCCGTGTGTATGGACGGGAAAACTGTAGCTCGCGCAAACCGAAAAGCGCTGTGAAAGTGTAGGCAAATTGCTCCCATCTAGCTGGCGCATTATAATCACTTGGTATATTTAACTAAAGAATGACTAAATTGCAAATGGGAGTCTAGGCAACTCATATAGCTTTCATAAGTTTATATTAAACATTAACATAATGGAAGTAGTTGAATTGCAATAATAAAAGTACATTTAATTAAAGAATTTAAAATTGTATACTTACATAATTTAATATAAAAGTTTCCATTTATATTACAGACCTTGACAGACTGTGATTTTACAAAATACTGCAAGGGCTCCGCCAACCAAAGCCGGAGATAATCACTGTGCTAGTTCAATGATATTTTCACAATATGACAATGAGTAAATTATTCAGGAATACATATTTACATTTTAATATAATAATATATTCTAATGTAAAATGCATACAATGCACAATGCGAGTATTAAAATAGTTGTAACCTGTTTGTACCTGTCGGTTTTAGTAAAATAAAATAAATTAACCTGCTTGATTGTAGGTGAACTAGTTTAACGGCCAATGGGTTAACCTTTACCGGCAACATGCCGACAGTCCATTGTTATTCTCCACTGGACCAATAATTAAATTAGGTATGTACTTACCTACTTACAACTTGCTAACGTGATAAATTAAACAACAACTCGCCAAACGTTATTGTATGAAAAGCGAATAGTGCAAACTTTAGATTCTAATACTTATTTCAAAGTGCGTTTCATGAAATGTTTTTAACAAAAATGTAGACTATCTTCATCTCTCTATTTTCTTGAACAAAGAGATCAGGTCGAAGGTCGGAGGACAAGAGGCAATCTTTTGAGGTAGAGAGATCAGATTAAGAATGCAACAGGTTTTCCACTTCCACATGTCCTGCGTGTTACTGAATGTCATGAGATGTGGTGTCCAGCCGTGAAGCAGCTGATTCAGTATAGTTATAATAAATCCCTTAAAATCCGTGGCGACGCTACCCTTTAACTCAGGTGTGGGCAAACTTTTTGGATGGAGGGCCAAATTCAAGAATTCAAAGCGGGCCGCAAGTTAAAAACCATTTTTGGATAATATACACTATTTATTATCACGAAAATAAACATTACAAAAAAATTAATGAGAAGAATGAAACTGATTTTAACATTTTTTTAAATTCAGGTGTTAATTTTGTAGTTGATATTCTCAAATCTGCTTGTAAATGGGCATCGGAGATATTTGATCGTGAAGAATTTTTATTGAGGTTCATGGTCGAAAATGTTTGTTCACATATATAGGTTGATCCAAAAAAAACGAACATTTTTCTTGCATAATCTTTAAGTTGGTCGAATTTGTCTGAATTAAGGGCATTGAAAAGTTTGGAGATTTCTTCACGACGATGCAATTCTCTTAAATCAGTGTCACACTGCAGATCAATAATCTCAAGTTGTAGCTCTGTCGGCACACTATCAATATCTATTGAAATCGATGTTCAACGTAGAAAATAGTGGTTACATAGTGTGAGACGAGACGCAAGGAAGACGTACTGAGATAATACATTTACAAAATAACAAATTCTTCAAATTTTAATCTATTGTCAATATTTTTTTTTTAAAAGTATAAAAAAGTTATTCGTAATCAGAAGTACAATTAATGATGGCGGGCCGCAAAAAAATACTCAGCGGGCCGCAGTTTGCCCCCCCCCCCCCCCCCCCCGTCTAACTTTACAATGTTTTTACAAAGGCGAATTTAAGGGTTTAAACCAAAGTTAATGTGCATTCTTCCATACATATATTTACACATAAGCTCTTGCTCTTTGCGGTTTTAAGGATTCTTACACATAATTGTAAAAACTTATAAATTAATTCTGGACCAGATAATAGTTTTTTGAAATGCCAATTCACTCATAAGTCACAAGTCAACGTGCATATATTATAATACAATGCGAACGGAAGTGAGGCGCAAACGCTGTACCTTACTTCTATAATGTCATCTCAGGTAGACGAATCACAAAATAAACCTCATCTGTCATATTGAAAAAAATATATCTAAATTGACTAAAGATAACGTGTTCAGACTTGTGCCGCTCTTAAGCAAACTTAGAATGTTCCCTTTCATTTTAGTTGCAAATCGTCTGAAAACAGACAAATACCTACACCAATTAGAGAATTAGAGCGTTTACATGATTCTCCAACAGCAATGGTTTTAGGTATATGGCACTGACAGGTCTGGAGGCACAAAAAAAATTGTGGGAATGATCATTATAATATGTATTCCAATACATCGACGCTTTATAATAAAGCGACTACATCGTATGCTACACTGAAAACCACCATTGTTCTCAAAAATTGTAATATTTGTATTAAATTTTAATATTTGTATTTGTGTGTGCCGCCCATGGTCCCCACATCCTGACGCGGGCCCCCAGGCTAGGATCTTGGGCGGCCCCCCTACCTATTGCTAAGGATAACGGCAGTTTGATGCTATACAGTAGCGTTTTCCAGGTGGTGTACTCGGTAAAATTAATGTGTATATTTAGTGATTTTTGGTATATATCCATTTAAATTATGGAGTTGTTGAGTCAGATACACAGTTAAAAATTGCATCGTACAACCAAATATTAATATCATTTAAGTAAAATAGCGCAGGCGACTTTTTTTACTATTAGCAAATTTGTGATTTTTGTTTATCTCACTTATCTGGCCGACTCGCCATGCCGGGCCCTTCCTGAGCCCAGGCCCCCAGGCTAGAGCCCCTCTTTGTGGGGGCCATGGTGCCGCCCCTATGTAAAACATGACTTGCCTACTGTAGGCCTCCGAATCCTCGGCTAGCTCCGGGCCTGGAGTGGAGGTACATTCAAATTGTAGGAAGAACAGGTAGGCACTATGTCTAGTCCAGTAAAAGAACTTTACACTATATTAAACAATTTTATTAGGTCTCACGATCACCAAAGGTTACAAAGTTCAAATTATATAAGTCCGAAACCACAAAAATTATTAAAAAAAAAGAAGTCTTATTTATTATATAATATTAATTATATAAACTAGCACATTTATTATTTAATTATTTAAGAATTAATTTATCTTTATCTGTAATCGAGATTGCGCGAACACGGGGCACCGCGACAAAAGGTTGGGGACCGGTCCGGTAATGAACGATAAAACTCGCGAATAAAACGACTAAGTCGCTGGTTGACACTTCACCACTATCTGTCAAAGTGACAGTAGGTATGGAGGTAGGTATCTGCCAGTAGGTATCGTGACCTGGGCGAGTACCTCCTCACAAGTCCTGGCGACTTGTATATGAAAAGTGTGAACAAAATTCCGCCGCTGACCTTCGCAGGTTCAGGGTCGTGAATGTGAGCGAAGACTGATATTGAATTTAAAAATATTGGGTTTATATGCAAATCTGGCCGATTTCATCCCTTAGCTCAACGTTTTTCGGGTGACAAAATTAATTAACGGTTTCCTTACGAGAGTGGCGGAAATTGTACAATGACTAATTACCCGCGACATCTACGTAAGGGCCGACTAAGAAAAATTATGGGCGCGAGTCGACGCTCGCCGGCGGGCGGCGTCGCTCACTCGTCACGTACGTCCTTCGAGTACCTAGGAGTACTGAGATCGCGTAATTGATGAAGCAGTACCGCAGTGTTTCTGGGCCAGCCCCACGAAAAACGCACCTACGAAGGCGTGCGAGGCATCGACGGATTCGTGGTTGAATTACCTATCGATACAGCACACCCCCCGCGTGGTGGCGCTCTTCATGGCTGAGGGAGGGGCGTTCCCGCGGCGGCCGGCTTTACGGGCCCTAGCGGCGCGAAGGTACCTCTCACCCAAAAACAAGAGTACTACAAAGTTAGCCTGGATGATAAGGCGTCATATGCCAGTGGTTAACTTGGCATATTTGCGGCACCAGGCCTTCGACAGCGCATACCAGTCCTTCGGCCAACTACCGTTGGGGGGCTCAACTTTGAGGCGCCCCGACGGCCTGAATACCTACTTGACGTTGGTCCAAGAATATGAACTCGGTAGATTGGTAATTTAACTACAAAATAAAAGCTTAATATAAACCCATATCACGCGGGGAAGTTACTCGATTCTAATATATAAACGTATTGGTCGCGCAATCTTTCTCACATTAACAACTAATATAGCTCGGTGTCGCCACGGGCACATACTTACGACTAGTTGACGGATGTCATTCCGTCAACCAAACAAATAGGCAGTAATAATTGCTTAGTACATACTCATACCTAGCCGATCAAAGATTTCCCGCACTTTATTCCAGTACGTGGTCTCCTTGATCGACCAAAATCATTGATCCGATTCTCCCGTCGCGCGTGAGCGTGATGCCGTCATACACGCGAGCGAGAGGGGCTCTGTCACTGCAAAGCGAGCAAATTCGTATCTCGAAATCGGTTTCTACACATACGACAGAGACGCCGTCGTATGTGAGAGCAGGAAAGCTGCCAGAATACCGATTCGGAAACGCCGCGCGCGGAATGACCGCGGATATTAATGAACGGAATTGATATGTAAATTAATTACGCGGGATCGTGATTATAATCGGATCGATGATTGCCTAGGTGTTGCTATGCTTTGTGATTGCACATACGTGCAAATGGGAGCCTTCGCAACAGGCCTATGAGCATATGTTAACAATTACTGTGCCGTGTACGTGCGACGCGTAGCGACATCGATCTATATGCCCTTATCACTACGTACATCTTAACTATATTATATTACATACCCTCAACGCCCATCCATAAGTCCCCCTTTATTACCTTTTAATCCCTTACATTATATATGAATATTATATTACAATTTACACTATACATTAACATTACCAACAAATCATATTTAATTTAATTACCCTTTTACCATATTATATTCGACAAACAAAATTCAACCTTATACTATATTACCTATTACCTATATTTACATGGTCAGTGGCGACCGACTTAACCATCCACAGTTCACTCTGAGAAGCCGTGGGGCCTGTCAGAGCAAACTGCGGGACTTAACATATGAAATATTTTGTTCAGCTTTGCCAAGGGTCATCATCATTTCATCGGTGGCGCATTGACTACCAGGGTCAGACCGAGCGGCTGGGTGGCACTACTCCTTATGGGAGCGCCCCCCACAGGGGCGGAAAAACCTGTCGGTGACACTACCCCCACGGAATGTCACTGACTCGACTAAATGATTTTACTAAATTATTCGACGACGTTTGTCTCTGCATACGCGTTTAGTTACTAAATTACTCGTCACTCGACTAAAACACTAAGTAGCATAATATGAAATAGGCTTAACAACGTTTGCAACGCATAGATAATAATATTGTGAGTTGTAGACTGAATTAAATTATTAATATAGTTATTAGTGACTATATTGTGATTGAATTATTATTGATTGTTTAACACAAGCCTGTAATTATAAAAGCTTGTATACTATAATTATAAATAATTTCGCATTACCATTTAAATCAGCGGTAGCTTTGATATAATTCTAATAGTTTTACTAATATACATTTATCAAAGGTTACAAAGCTTTTGTGAAATCTATATACTATTTTGACCTACATTTAGTAATGAAAATAAAATTTACACATAGTATTGTAACGAATAGCAGCGTATGTATATGTAAGAGCACCATACCTATTACAGGATACTTTTTGTTATGAAATATTAAAAATAAACATTGCTATATATTATATTACTGTAGCGTAGTAGTAGTAATAGACATGATTTTCAGACAAGCTAGTCAAGTTGGTACATCTTGGCCCCCACAAAGGGGGGCTGACAGGGCTCTAGCCTGGAGGCCCGGGCTCAGGAAGGGCCCGGTGTGGCGAGTCGACCACATAAGTGATATAAATACACATCACAAATTCTCTCTAATAGTAAAAAAGTCTATTTTCTATTTTTTGGAATATTTTCACATAATTTCATGTTCAAAATCTAACATGTAAGTACATAATAATATGTAATTTCTCATAACATATAATAATCTACGATAACTTCTAAAAACAACCAAACGCATACGAAAAAAAAACATTTAAAAACTTCATGACATTTTATTTTGCTTATATTTAATGAAATTAAGGGTTGTAATAAACATGGACATATTACTGATCTAATTTTAAAATACGATACGGTTTTTTTATTCAAATGAATAATGCACAAGGTTTAAGAATGTAATATTCATTATTGAACATAGTTCATTCTTTGTAACATCAAAATATCAAAGTATTAAAAAATTGAATCCATAACATTCACATTTGGGGCACTGTTTTTACGTTAAAGGAAATTTATTTCTATTTTCCTTCAATAATGTTATTATTTAAAATTATCTGTTTGTACGATACAATTTTTATTTGTGTATCGATAATCGACAACTCCATACTTCAAATAGATGTAAGTATTAAAATTTAAAAAAACAATAAAAATATACACATTAATTTTACCGCGTACACAATTTGGAAAACGCTATTGTAGAGCGTCACACTGTCTTTATCCTTAGCGATAGGTAGGGGGGCCCGCCAAAGATCCTAGCCTGGGGGCTCGCTTCAGAATGCGGGGGCCATGTGGTACAATGACCGTTTTGTATAAATACGAAGCCGTGGATCTTCGGTTCGAATCTGCGACTAGTAAAAGATATGTATCTTATTTTTTCAATATGTATATCATCCAGTGCAATAACCAATGGGGTGGGCGAATGGCTATAAACTAAACTATTACTCGTGCTTTTTTTAAATATTATAACACTTATATTATAAAACACACAGGTGACTCCGTCGGCACATGGTTGGGAATCCTTATTCTATAACTGATAAAAAAACTATTGGAAAACCTCACGATTTACAGAAACCTATTATTTAAAGGTAAATAGGTAAACCCGTATGTTGTATTTTTTGTTGATGTATTGCAAATTGGGGTCTGGCAAATTCACACTTTTTTTTCAATGTGAGTTTGGTCCAGAGTATGGATATAATGGATTGAGCATGTGGCGAACATCTATTTAATGTAAAAATAAAAATCTGTCACCTCAATATGATCATCTGAGGATCAAACATAGTGATATATGTGTCAAATAATGTAATAAAGCATTTCCCAAAAACTTTGAAGACAAGATTCTCTGAAGAGTGAGGAAATTATTCATTGTTTGTTGCGTATAAAAGTGCCGCTTACGGGAAATTGAAACTTGCTTTAGTGATTTTTATAGCGAAACCACAGAAGGCTCCATTAAGCAGAAAAAAGATTTCTTCAATATCTTTGGCATTTACTAATTATTAAAAAAAAACCTTACGATATCAATTTGTAATAGTTTTAGCTTACGTGCTATGTTTCAAAATGTGAAACTGAACTGAAGTCACCATATATATACATAGGTATCTTCATATGAGGCGTCTGATTCCAAAAAGCGATAAGTCCACATTTGGTGAAAATAGAGAAAAAAAATACGCACGTATTCTTTGTATAATTTTACACAATATGTATTGATCTATAAATTCCAAAACGCGACATAACCCTACGAAAAAAAAATATTTTAAGTCTCGGCTTATTACAAAAAGCGCCAAGTCCGTGTTTCATATTATTTAAAGCTTGGTTGAGTTGGCGCGTTCAATATTGAAAAGGGCGTCTCCCATGCTGTAGCATATAATAAACTCATGACAGTGCCACGGAAATATGTGCCTTATGCGGAATAAATTAGAAAGTGAAGTACAAGTAGCGCTACGTCCAATCTTATTTTGCCTATATTTATTACATTTAAGAGTTTATCGGCTGAAACAAATTGTCATTTGGTTCTAATTTTGACATAGAATACAACGGAAAAAATAATCTCACGTTAAAACACATAATTGGAGCTTGAAACATAAAAACGTTGTTTCCCGAAAATATTGAATTGTGGACTTGTCGCTTTTTGTAATTAGACGACTCATATAATATCTAGTTACACATGCTTTAAAAAATACAGAATTTTACCATTTATGTAGGGTAATACCATGAACGTTTGGTTTCTATTCGATTCTGCGTACGTCGTACATGTATGACTAAAGTTTGTCAGGTAATATAAAATATGCTAATCGTTCTACTTTAAAAATAAAATGCGATAGAAAAAGGAAACTGACATTAAAACTATAAAACCAACGTTTTACGCCTGACGCGCTGAAATGTAATATCCCACTAATATTTAAATGTAGAGTTTTGTTATTAGACGTCTCTTTCAATCTTATATTGGATTTTATAATAATCAAAGAGTTTTAAAATAACAAGTTACTTAGATAATATTATATTTTTTAACTCTTTAACATTTTTGGAGAGACAATTATTGAAATAAAGTTGTGCCGTAATACAGGCGGCCCTCCATTTTCCCACGTAATTGGTTCCTGAAAATGCGTTCGAATGTTGGTTGTTCGAAAGTAGACGGATGTAAAAAAAACATCAAGAAGTGTACTTTAAAATATTTATTTATCAATGGGTATAATAAAGTTAACGAGGCGTATTAGCAATCAGGTGTTTTCTTTTTTAATATAAATTTGTCAAGATATAGTTGAATGCCACACTTTTACGTATTTCAGAAGGTAACGAGGACCGGGGGAGAGAGGAGCGACTGCCTGGGAAAAATCTATTCATATGTATACATAATTTGAAAACATCTCATGCATATAAATTTGTCGAAAAAAAATACGACACCCAACGGTACTTGACCCTGTATCTGCTGGATTCGCGCCAGTATGATTTTCCAATTAAGCTACAGGCATCATAGTTAAATACGACGATTTTAAATTTGTTACACGAAATACTTGAGTTATAATATTGGCTATCGGTTTTAATAGGTATATTAAATTAAGGTAGGTATCAATTATTAATTCCGTAATTACATACCGACATCTCGGATCATTCCAGCGCTCGAAATGGAAAAGTTAACAAATCGGAGCGCCCGACAATGTTCTAAAAATATTTACATAGTTATGTGTGTTTCATAAAAATAATTACAAGATAAAAATAACTTTTTATACACAACGTTTTTAAATTTTCTGTTGAATCATATAAACTTGACTTGACTAGCTTAAACGATCAAAAAAAATGTACTTGACAGAAATAATACTGAAATGTTATTTTGACATTCATATTGATTTCCATAGTAACGCACGTATATATTAATAATTTAGTTGCTAGGACCCCAGACCCCTAGCAACCAATAATGGTGTCGAAATAACTTTTCATATAAAACAGAATTAACTGAAAACGAAATCAATTCTACTTAAAGATGGCCAAGAGTATTAAAAGAATGCATTGGCATCGTGTTCTGATAAATTCTAAAAGTTTCAAATGTCTAGCTAGTCGGGAAGTTAGTTAAAAATCGATTGCAAGATTTGTACCGGACAAAGAACCACCGGAAAAATAAGAATACGAGCTAAGAAAAACGTTGTAATAAGTGTGTTATATTTCCTATTATATGGCCTATCTAGCTTGGACGGTCAATTTTTTTCCACGAGACGGAGCGATAACTTTACCGATTTCACGAACAGGGTCGGCGCTCCGGTCCATTTCGAGCCCTGGATCATTCCATTATTTAGTTTTTACACGTACTTAGACACAAGATTTGAGAATGTAACATTCTATAATATATTGAATAATATACTTGATATGAAATATATGCATGAGACGTTTTCAATGTTAAGAATGTTAGAAAGTCGAGGGCTACCTATATTTGATAGCAGCCACTACATACTTATCCAATATTAGGAACATTAATTATGAAACACAATATATTGCACGAATTTATTGCTAACAACGATAGGTACCTACCCCATTTAAAAAAAAGTATCTTATTAAGTTTCCTCCATATCGTGGAGGAGTGGAGGTCTATTTGTTCAATCACCGAAAATAATAAATAAACTTGTGATTTATAATATCTAAATGACATTTTCGTTTTTTCACTTAACTTTCTTTTTGTAGTTTCTTAACATACATCCTATAAGGAAAAGCGATCGAAAATCTACACGTGTATAGGAAATAGTCATCCGTTTATCTTGACTATAATAATTAATACTAATTTACGATGTGACTCGATCAGCAGAAACATAGAATCATTAATTTTCCAGAAAACCAGCCTCATAGTCTGATTAATGAAACGCCACAAAATGTAGTGGTTTTAATGTGCACTGCGTCATCCATTAAAATAATGCAGCAAGATTGCATTTTTCAATCTGTTATGTTAACCTTCATAATACCGAAGCCAATTTGTTAATTATTTTATTATATTATTATCATTACGCTACATAACACTAGTTATAAGTAAGTGCAGCTATAAACCTCCGTTTCTATACAATTGTGATGACACTCATAAACCATGGAGGTTCTTGATTCCGATTCTAAAAAACATTGTTAACTTAGAATACTAGTAAAGCGATGATATCACGTTTCTTGTGCGTATCTATGGCACAAACAAAATAAAAATCAACGGCTCGAATCTAAAGATTACCAGTCGCGTACACTCCCAATACGCTATTGCCGACATCGCATTGAATGTTAATTTTATTAATGTTAGCAGTGGCGGCTCGTCCATGTGCACTGTGGGACTGCAGCACTCCCAAGCAAATGAAAGGAAAAAAGTATATATTTAGAAAAATAATTAATCATGAATCAGCTTAAGCGTCGGCCTATAGTGTCGTGTGTCCCAGGTTCGAATCCTGGGTCTGGCAAGTACACCTATTGTTTTTCAATTTGTGTGTGAGTTCAGGGTATGGAACTAATAGGTTGAGCAAGTGGCTGACATCCATTTCTCGTAAAAAACAAAATCTGTTAATACAAACCACTTCTCTGTGGAGGCCCATATTATCCTATTAGGATCGGACATGGTCGAAAAAAAAATACCAATATTATTTAAGCATGTTTACTCATTCGCTGCTGACTATATAATGAGATTTTAATTAGCATCTTTAAAATGCACGTTAATTACATCGATCGGCCGCCTGGTCATTACGCGCATGTGCGTCTTCAGCGTCCAAAGTATTAAGCTTGCCCGCGCACCGATACATCCAATAATAATTATCATAACCGCGATGAAAGTGATACATCGCGTGATTTTATGCAGTACCATTGTCGATATAATATGCTCGATAGGCGAAAGAGGGTCGCGGGGAGTGGGGCTCGCCGCTCGGAGTATAGTCTGGTACTGCCGCTTTGACAGTATTTTCGTGTTGCGAACGTTGTCGAGTACAGCGACTCTGAGCTAGTCGCAACAGTAAGTTGTCGAGAGCAACTAAAAGGTGATAGACCTTCTTTCAAGGAAAAACGACAGAAGAATCAATTTTATAATGAAATAAAAACACTTGTAATGTTTAATTTTAATAGTTTTGATGTTAATAGTGAAACATAATCCAAATAAACATTTATTTTTATTTTTAATCAATCGCAGCACCCCCAGATATAATATCCACGAGTCGCCTTTGAATGTTAGTAATAATATATTTAACATATATAATTTAGAAAAACACTTTCTGAGAGAGTATATGATAACCAATAGAAAAAATCTTTTTTGAAAAAAGTAAGCCACCCCGGCTGGGAATCGAACCCTGCATCTCCACGGGTTTACGCCCCATTCCGTCGCATTTATTCGTTGAATAAAAGAAATAGTTAAGTATATATAATATATTTGTTATTGGCGCCCTAATAATTATGTATATAATTTTTATTTTGTTAATTATGCGGTGCCATTTTTTTACCCACAAAATAAACAGTGTGATACTCGTTCAACTATAAATACTATTTACAGTTTACAATTGATGTTTTACAGATAGAGTTGTGGATAGTTCGCTGAATTACAGCACTGGCGCAAAACAAAGCAACTCAGACACTGACCAAAAGCTTGAAGTGTTTTCAAATGATACGGAATGTTATGTTATTATGTAAGTGTATTAATGTATTAATGACATTATGTAAGGCAACTTTAATGGTAAAATGGCAATAAAATCAACTTTTAATAATGTTTTATACAGTGACGTCCCGTTGGGGTAGGCAGATAGATCGTCGCTTGGGGGCGACAGATACAAAGGGCGGCAAATCGAAGAGAATCATTGGGTATATATAGATAGCTACCTAAACTTAGTAATAAAGGAAATATCTTTCCATTAAAAAAATCAGCTTACTGGTTGGAAACAAAATATTTATATATTAATTAGGTATTAATTACTATAAAAGTTTTAACAACGCTTTATTTTATTTTTTGGTTCGCGATGTCTAGTTTACTTCCGTTGTCTTTGGACGTCACGTTCTTGGTGAACAGCAATGACACGTGCATACTTAATTTAAAATTTATCCAAATATGTTTGCCAGTTACTCGCGAGTTTGGAAGTTGTCAGGTGTATTTTTAAATGTACCTAAATATCTGAAACCGTAGACTTGCAATATTGTCTATTGACGCAGAGATAGCATTTAAATTACTTATATCCTGTTAGTAATGTATCCATACATCACATTTCTTAGATATTTGAGTTATGAAAGGATGATAAAAAGTACTTTATAAAAGAATGTGGCGGCATTTTGTCTAGGGACGTCACTGGTTTTATACATCTGGAACCAGAAGGAAAATTATAGAGATCCGTAACTACCCTCTACATCAATTTTAACCAAATGATTCTGCAGGTATTGTAAGGGTTAATATGTATATTTTGCAAATTAGTAACTTCATTATGGCCGCATTAAATGTGGAAATCCGGTCAACATTTTACATTGCAGTTTGCTGAATCCTCTCATTTAATATGCAAATTGTTCGGAGGCGTTATCTCCACTCCACTGCTACAATCATAAGTCATAACATGACAATTACTAACGAACTTTATGTTTTAAATTTACATTTTAGCATCTATGCACTTTATTAAAATTACGTCATTTTCGTACTAATTCATTGATTTAGATTCGCAATGAAATATAAACATAGTTTTATTATGTTTGAGGGTAATCGAGAGAAATTATTAAATGGGGTAGTTGTTTGTTGTTGGATGTAGGTATTGTTATTGTTGGTAGTTGACGCCCACGATGGCCGCGTGGCTTAAGCACCGGTCTATAGTGTCGAGGGTCCCAGGTTCGAATCCTGGGTCTAGCAAGTACACATCGTCACTGTTCTGGCAGAAGACACTAATTCGAAAAAATCACATTTTGAGTTAGTTATACCAAAATTTTCCTTATTTCAAACTTTACCGTCTGGAAACCTTCTTAATAAATAAACAGTCTTTATTTTAACGTCATCTTTTTTACGATTACTTAATAAACTCACATGATAGACCATTTCAAACATTTTAACAACTTCAAAGTCAAATTACTTAAAACTAGTATTCTCCAGTTAGTGTGTTCTGCCAGAACAGAGACGACATATTGTTTTTCAATTTGTGTAAGAGTCAGAGTATGGACCTAATAGGTTGAGCAAGTGGCTGACATCCATTTCTCGTAAAAATAAAAATAAATCTGTTAATACAAACCTCCACTCTGTGGAGATATGATCCTATTAGGATCGGACATGGTCAAAAGAAAAAGAAAAAAGTTGTATACCAACTTGCAGTACACCTCCCTATCCTGGGCCAGTCGTAATACGGGGGTTGTGTAAGCACCTTTTCTGGTGTTCCTTAGGGTTTGGCTAGTCAAGGGACTCAGAAATAAAGTGAATTGAAATACCAAACGGGTGTGGAGTATCAGGCAACTGATCTCGGGTGTGGAAGAATATGGGATAAACTTAAAAACGTGTCAATAATACGTCATACGTCGAATACTGACAACTGATCTCGGTTGATGCAATGACGCTCGTTCAATATTGGTGTATTTGAAGGTTGCAGCACACACTATCGCACGGTTATAATGTGTGATTCATTTTCGTAGGACATTGATACATTCAAAACTCTGCGTCAAAATGTAGTGTATTGGGGTATACCCTATCGGAATTATATTTATTAATCTGTTCTGTGGGCGTAGCTTATCCTAGTAAATAGATAAATACTTCTATAAAAATATTTCTATTACAATGCTGATTAATAATATATTAAATTGTAAATTTATATTTGTTATTTTCAATTCAGCATGCGTTTTTTCAAGCCGGATTGGCATATACTCTGGTTGGGCCAAATATGGTGACCGTCATTCCTTATTTCCCCACCTGCCGTACATCCTTATTTATTATTGCCACAAGACGACGAGCAATTACGGGTCATAAGTCGACCGTGATTGCGAATAACATTCAGTTAGCTCAAGACAACGTGTGCGTGTTGGCCTATTAACGCTAAACCACAGTTTATTGATTAATTCAATTTATACAGACTGATTCAGAAGTTGTTCGTGGGCTACGGCTGGGTCAGCTTGATATAGTGTTACTGTCGTCCAAGCGATACTTCTGAATACATGGCAAGCCGTGATACCGGCTCTCATCATTCATACAACATCATAGTATATCATCCATCAACAGTGTACCGTCAAGTGCTGCGCACCGGGTAACCCAACAAACAATACCGCGCGAGTGATGTTCAACCAGACCACGAAGCCATCATCAATGTCATAAAAGGTCAGTGTCTGGAATCATTTTAACCTCTCCCCCAGGATCCGGAATCCACCACCATCATCTTCAAATTACAGTCCATTGCTAAAAGCGCCACCATACTCAAATAAGAACGGTAACCCTACCATTCTAATATATATTTTACAGCGGTTTAAATGCGCCGGAATATTTAACAAACACTCAGTGACGTCCCTAGACAAAATGCTGCCACGTTTTTTTTATAAGTACTTACATCACTTTTTATCATCCTTTCATGACTCCAATATCTAAGAATTGTGTTGTATGGATACATTACTAACAATATATAGGTATACTATCTAATATAAATGCCATCTCTGCTTTAATAGACAATATTGCGAGTCTACGGTTTCAGATAGGTACATTTAAAAATACACCTGACGACTTCCATAACTCGCGAGTGACTGTGAAGAACGTGACGTCTAAGGACAGCGGAAGTAAGCTACAAATTGCGAACCCGACAAAAAAATGCTGTTGAAAATTTTATAGCACCTAATTTATAAATTTTGTTTCCAACCAGTGAGCTGATTTTTTTAATGGAAAGATATTTCCGTTATTACTAAGTTTAAGTACCTTTCTATATAAACGTAATGATTCTCCTCGATTTGCCGCCCTTTGAGTAACTGCCGCACCCAGGCGACGCTCAATCTGCCTACCCCCACAGGACGTCACTGCAAATACTTACCGCAAAAATGTATATTGTGTATCTGTATAATTAGTATAAAATGCAATGTTCTTTATCTTTGTTTCGGTTTGACATAGCCTGATATGGGTCAGCGCATCAAGGACTCATGTTATCTATAAAAAAAATATAACTTTTCTTCTAAAAACCGCAAAAATTCGAGAATAAATTTTCATATTATAAGTTCTATAATTATTACAATATTTCTTTATATTTTATTAGTGTCGATAATATGCATAGTAATAACATTATTATCATACAATACATACATATAATGAAATGACGTGTTCCTGCGTCACTTATTTATGCAATAGTTTTATTTTATTGTTTTGTATTGAAGTAAATTTACTGCCAGAATGTTCGGAATGAATATTATAAATGTAAATAATTTTATTAATACTATAAGTCAGTAATGAGTAACCTTTTATTTAACTATAAGATTGAATTGAATACCAACATAAAAAGTTGGGCCCGCATTTATACACATACAATAATATTAGCGGTGTGTTGGAACAATATTACCAATCTAGGAGTACGACCACAAAAATATGTATAATTCTCGAGTGTGGAGAAATACGCGATAAACTTAAACACGTCGTGTTAAAGAATAATATGTCATTTCCAATTGTTAGTCTCTATCATAAAATTATACGTTAAAGTTTGTCACGTAAACAAAACGCGCTTTCAATATTGATAATGTTTGAGGACACTCAGCAGGCTTTGTATTTCTTGCGTTTTATAACCTGATCGTCATGACCCCCACAAGAGGGGGCTGACAGGGCTCTAGCCTGGGGGCCTGGGCTCAGGAAGGGCAAGCGTCACGAGTCGACCAGATAACTGAGATAAACACGGATCACCAATTTGCTCTAACAGAAAAAAAAACCGCCTGCGGCGGTATTTTACGTCAATTTTATTAATAATTTTAAATATTTGGTTGTACGATGCAATTTTTAAAAAAAATCACTAAATATAAGCACTAATTTTACCGAGTACACCATCTGGAAAACTCTACTACAGTGCGTCACACTGCCTTTACCCTTAACGATAGGTAGGGGGACCCGCCAAATAAATATATTTAGTAGTTTGAGCATAATTTAATTTAATATTAATCAGTAGGTACAATACGAAATAATATTTTTTTGCTAATTGCATAATTGTATTTGCTTAGAAAACAATAAAATATTATTCGTTATTGGAAACATTATAACCAACCATAAAAAAATCTTGTTAATCTACAGAAAATTATTCCGGGACCCGCGGGTTGCTCATCACTGATATACGTATTAACAGATAAGTATATCCATCTTCACATGGAAAACATATTGGCCATACATAGGTTACATAGGTAATATGTAGGTTAGGTATGTACCTAACCTACATATTTTTATTTAACGGGTTAAAAAACTGAACGCGAATAGACCTGATTTTAAACACTTCTGAAGCCAGTACATACGTCACAATATGGTGTAGAAAAGCGTTTCATAAACAAGTAATAGACCCAGGGCTCGAAATGAACCGGAGCGCACCGGAGCGCCGTTCCTGTTCGTGAAATCGGTAAGACTATCGCTCCGTCTCGTGGATAAAATAATTTGACCATCTGAACTAGATAATCCATATAAATAGAAAATCAAACACACTTATTTTTATGAAATACATATAAAATTTGATAAATATGTAAATATCTTCAGAGAAATGGTGAGCGCTCCGGTTCGTAAGCTTTTATATTTCGAGCGCTGAATAGACCCAGAAAAGGCATTATTTTTAGTGCGTCAGTATGCATCCCCTTATCGTATCAACCCCTATCGGAGATCGACCACTATCAGGATGATCTTTGCATTATCGTGTGCTACCGATAACAGTTCAGTAGAACTGTACTCGTATCGATCGCGGAAGTAGGGCGCAGACACACAGCATTGCAGTCGACGCAGGGTCTTATTTAATTCAAATCGGATGCAATTGGAATCAAATAATATCTGCGTATACGTACGTCCCACAACCACGATGGCTGCGCGGCTTAAGCGTTGGTCTATTGCATCGTGGGTCCCAGGTTCGAATCCTGGATCTGACAAGTACACGTCATATTGTTTTTCAATTTGTGTATGAGTCAAAGTATGGACCTAATATGTTGAGCAAGTGGCTAGTATCCATTTCTCGTAAAAACAAAATCTGTCAATACAAGCCTCCACTCTGTGAAGCTAGCACTCTGATCCTACGATTAGGATCAGAAATGGTCGGAAAAAAATACACACGTCCACTGCAATGCCGTGTGTCTGCAGCCTAAAGCCATTGAAATGCGGGGTCGTCATCAGCTGCTGCATTTACCGTTGGTCATTCTTTATTCGATAATACGTTGGGGGGGTATGCTATACTCATGTTTTCTCATAAGGTGGCCGTATACTATAGTTTTCTGGTTTTGATACTATTCAAATATCTAAAAATTTCCAACTTTTCATAAAGATAATTATTCTAACATAATATAGCTGAGAATGTTTGGAGAAGTGCCGGAGCGCTGATCCGGTAAGGCTGGTAGACGCGAATAATTGTGGGTGAAGAACAGCGATGTCTCTAAGCAAAGTGCCGCCCTCATGCATCAATGCCGTCCCTTTCTATTTTTAGTTTAAAATTATCTGCAAGTTTGTTAGGCACCTACCAACTTACCCTATTATTTATTTAGACAAATGTACTTACTAAAAATTTAATATTGACATACACCTCATCTAATGTAAATTAGAGCATTTCCACGATACGTACGGTCAAATAGTGATGGTTTTAGGTACATGGAGGTCTGTGGCACTGACAGGTGACACCTTTGTGAGATAAGCCACTATAACAACATGTATTACAATGGGTACTATCATATTGCATAGTCTGCTTTATAGAAAATCGACACTGCTCTCAAACGTTCTAATATTATTGTGTTCATTCCTTCATACGATGTCCCTTATAACGCATGACATGCCTACCCCCACAAGACGGCACTGGTGAAGAATGCTCGGACACCATTGTAGGTATTAAAAACGTTGAAATCCTTGGCGAAAACTTAGTTGAAAATTGAAATAACGCGCCGGGTACGCAGGTGCGGCGCTGCGTATGAATTTTCATAAGTCCTCTTGTACCTACATACATACTTCTACCAATGCCCCCAAGGTATATGACGACAACGATATCTATCGTCATCAATGTTATACGGTTATGTCATCATAAGTGTAGATGACGGTCCATACTATTAATAGAGCTGCTACATCCCATACATTTATGCATGCGCTGACAGCTCAATATGACTTTTGCTGACGTCGGCATAACAAATACATAATCGCTGGCATCTGCATATTGTTGTGACGACACAGATTAATCATACCAGTATTGATGATAGTACCAATGAGACATCAGGGATATGCGTCAACTTATTCAATAAATGTGGGATTCTTTTCTAAAGCTGCCTGTTTTCCAAGCCCGGAGTAAACACCAGCTGAAAATGAGGTAACATTTTGCATTGACTGGCAGAGTAGTACTACGAATTGTTAGCTTAAATTTTACAGCCAACTATTTTGTATCATTTCTGTATATAAACCCTCCATCTGTTTATTTAACAGCTTAATCTAAGTTGTTTCAAAAAATGAAGCGAAAAGCTAATTAATTACCCATAAATCGATTAGTATTCAATTCTAGCGAAACGTTCGAATTATGAATTTTTTTGCCATTTAAAATTTACGTTATTTTTAAAAACAAAACTATTTTCTGCATAATTTGATAATCTCTAAAATTAAATAAGTAAGCAGGTACCTATCTATTTAGATTATTAGACGAAACTCTCCCTCTCTCTCATAGAGGTATTAAATAAAAAGAGGGGAAAAGAATCGGCATTCTCATACAACTGAATGAAGCAGGCCAACAAAAGCCGACAACTCACGAAAAATAGCAACGAGATAAAAAAAAAATGCAAGGCATCACGGAGGATTTACTTCGGTCATTATAACGTACCCATATACTCGTAGTATAATGTTAACGTGGAAATATCGCCGCAAATTGATTACCAGCCTGCCTCACCATAATTTTTCACCATACTTGCCTGCTTCACCATACTTTCATATAACCTGCCGCCCCTAGGTATCTCTCTTACTCAAATCTCTTTGAAAGTACAATACAAAGAACGAGCGATTTATTTCATATTGCACCAACTCCATAAATATGGTTTTGTTTTATTTATTCGACTAATTCCATGTTTATGAAATGCCAGATTCACCTTAAAACGTAAAATGTACTATGGATTATACATAATATAATATAAGTTATTCATAGCCCCCACATCCTAAAACAGCCCCCCCCCGGCCAGGATCTTTGGCGGGCCCCATACCTATCGCTTAGTTTAATGGCATGTGTGACCCACAACAGAAGCGTTTTCAAAATTGTGTTAAAGGTAAAAGTAAGGGCCTTCGGTTTATTTTTAGGGATTTTTGTAGTTTTAATACATCTACTTGAATTATGTAGTTGTGAAGTATCAACACAAAACAATCAAAATGCATCTGACGATCTCATTTTTTAAATATGTAAAAGTCTTTCGGGAAATAGCGCAGCAGACGACTTTTTTTACGAACTATTAGAGCAAATTTGTGATGTGTGTTTATCTTAAATATCTGATTGACCCGTCACGCCGGGCCCCTATGCTAGAGCCCTGTTAGTCTCCTCCCCCCTTGTGGGGGCCATGAAGTTATTACATCCCAAAAACTGTAAATATCCTTGGATGACAGTTTGGTGCCTAATTTTGTGGATAATTTTTGCAGTAAAAGAATCACAAAATACAGTAGGAGTGAAAATCAAAGGTGTTGCACCCGTACTGACTCTGAGATCTTCTAGCAATTGAATTCCAACATATTTAATATCTTCAGAACGTGAAGACTCAGATGGTCACGTCATGTTGTGAGATTCAATAGAGAACTGCGTAAAATTATGAATGCATCTCAGCTCTGCGATGCAGAGAAGTTGGGTGTGGCCAACCGGAGAGAAAGAGTTTATGGCATAATATTCCTTCACTTGGCCACTATAACGCCAGTTGAACTGGCATAGTAGAGTAGGTACCACGAATTATTCACAATTAGGGAATCCAATCCCGAGCCAAAATTCTGATCCCGGGATTTCGGGATTACAATTTGACAATCCCGGGATTGGCATATTTTTCCATTGTTTATATAAAATATAAAATTTACAAATAACATTGATAAAATCATAATTTATACTAGTTAGGACATTTATTGTTAATATTGTATACGTTCAATCTTGGAAATACATAAGTTTAATGGAGTAAATAATAATGTGAATTTAATATGAGATTGCTGTTTCTGATAGTGAAGACTTAATGAATGGGTTAGCGAGATTTAAAATAGTAAAGCAAATCATGGTGTACTTATGGCCTTTCCGCTTCATAAATCTAATTAGTCAGCCAAATATGAAACTGCCGTAAAACGTATGAGATCATAGTGGAATTACTTTGTTAATAGTGCGAAGCTTTGTTTTTTTCCAATCTTTCTCATTTTTATTAATTTATGTGAAAAAATAAATTGAATCGGCAACTTACACATGGGTATAAATAATATAGTTATTTGTTATTAAAAGTATTTTTTCTGTTATATTTTCGTTTTTATTTTATTTTCCATAAAAAATGATAAAAAAATCAATCCCGAAAGTTTCGGTATTATGTTTATCAATCCCTGGATTCATAGGTATCGAAAATAGCTAGGGATCCCGGAATCCCTATTCACAATATATGGTATTTTAGCAACAGTTTAATTCAATTGCACTACGAAAGGTATCCATAGTAGAAATAAATGCTAACAATAATCGAACCACACCCACATGGCCTCTTAAAAATATTATATGCATTGCCTCTTCTATATTCTTTTCTGTCTGCTTCTATATTCTAATATTATTATTTCAATGGTTATGAATGTTATGACGAGCGAACGGAATAAGTAATACTATAACATACCTAGTTATCTGTTTGTACTTATCCCTAATTTGCCGCTGGGTTAGGTATACTTTACTACAATCTTGTAAAAATTGGCAAAGAATAGTATCCATTATGTAGAGATTAGTTTTTGTCGGGAGCACAACTTCCAATGCAGATTTATTTTAAAACTGTGTTATTCATTACATAATTTTAATGGAAGTAATATTGTTTCATATGAAAATAAATAGTGGAGTGTGTTGTTCGAACGTGGTTAGATTTTAGTGGTAACATTTGGATCAAACGAAAATTTCAACTACATATTTGAAAATTAGAGCATACTTCAGTGAAACGGAAAATAATTTTCAACTATAGGTGCGACGAAATTTCGGGCTCGCTGTCAATCGGAGAGCGAAAGTCGAGCTGTGAACACGTCAATTTGTTTTGTGATGGCGTCGGGGGAACTAATTCTAAAATCGTGTAAAGATGACTAAAAAACGTTACCCATTTACTTGAAAAAGAAAACATATCAATGAATATATTATAATCATTACTAATAGAACAATAAACATAACATTAAATGGACGCATGTTGAATTTTTATGACAAATTATGTTTGTTCTGCACGCGTCGTTTGCACAATCTTCGCGTCGCGTAGTCACGATCGTTTTAGACTGTGCCGCAGCTGAAGTATAGCCTTAAGTTTTGACAATTTTCAATGTTATAGGTACGTTATGGAAATTACGTTACAGACTTTTGAAAGACGTCAGAAACATTTAAGTAGGCACCTATATTAGAAAAATAATTGGGACGAGCGGGGCTCGAACTCGCATCTTTCACTTCCCGGGTGAGTGCTCTACCATTTAAGCCAGTGATTACCAAACGGGTTCCGTGAGACTTCAAAAAAGCTCACCCAAAAATCTTGAAAACATTTTGATAATAGGTTAAAAGTAAGATTTAAAGTGACCTGCATTTAAACGATGGAGTACTTACTTGGAAAATTTGGCTTTTTCTGGATTAAATATCTCATCATAGTGATTATTGAACTAGTGCGAATTCTACTAGGGAAGAAAATTTTTCTTTGAGAGAATATGAAAGAACAAAAAATGAGGAATCTTGTTGTATATATAATGTACATAGGGGTCTACTAATAATTGCATACTAACCTTATTGGCAGTGACATATGTGCCGGTAGGCAGGTCGTGCGTTGCTTAAGGCAATATATTCTAAGAGGACGGCAGGTTAAGAAAGGAATACGAATAATATAACTTTTGATGGAGGATTACAAAAGTATCGCCTGTGACGTTAATACCCTGTGAATATCTATAGAGGTTTAAAAATCGTCTATACTTAAATCTGTTAAAGATAGCAACACTGGAAATTCATTTGGATGACATTAATTGAGACTAAAATAGTAAGGATCGACCTTTTTTGTCTGCTTACAGTCGACTTTCTGCTTATTAGACACTGTCTTCTCCATTTTGTAATTTATCTGCGTGTTAGCCAAATAGGGGTTCCGAGAGATTTAAAAAAATGTCTCAAGGGTTCCGCCAAACAACGTAGGTATGGAATCACTGTTTCAATCAAAGTTTAAGCTATCGATCCTAGAAATCTCTGACGTAACAATTATTGTGGTGACCGAGAGAATTGTGGTGACCTTGCCGTGGTTTCTGCTCCAATATTTGGAGACTGGAGATTGACAGGATAAAGTATCTACTAGGCACATACCTCATAACATGGCCCCCACAAAGGGGGGGGGCTGACAGGGCTCTAGCCTGGGGGCCCGGGCTCAGGAGGGGCCCGGCGTGGCAAGTCGACCAAATAAGTGAGATAAACAAATATCACAAATTTGCTCTAATAGTAAAAAAGGCGCTGATTTCCTTCTATACTGTTATTATTTAAAATTATGTTGTTGTACGATGCAATTTTTAATTGTGTATCGATACCCGACAACTCCATAATTCAAATGGATCTATTAAAATATATAAAAAAAAAACACTAAATATATTAATTTTACCGCGTACACCATTTGGAAAACGCTACTGTGGAGCGTCACACTACCTTTATCGCGATATATTATAGCGATAGGTAGGGAGGCCCGCCAAAGATCCAAGCCTGGGTGCACGCTTCAGGATGTATGAGTATGTATAGTTAACCTACACAATATTGTATTTGTTCACACAATGTGAAAATTACTTCGCTCAGTGTAATAATGTAAAAGAATTTCTAATATAGATAGTTGACTGCTTGCTAACTGTTGGGTTAGATTAGATGGTAGTGCCGCGGTCTAGGCGGGGCCGAAACGAATGCATACAGGAAAAATAAAACCACATCGTGATTGAAAATGAAGGATATGATTAATCTAATTCATAAAAAAACTGAATGTTATCTGTTAACTGAGAATTATAACAGATAAAAATAAATAAAACTAATGAAAGAGTTGAATCGTTTCTTTGATTTCCTGGGAAAATAATCTCAGAACATGTTTTTCTCAAGAATTGGCAAGATTTAAATTGATTAGAAAATAGTCATTGGTTGATTCGATATTATACTAACACCGACGTCGGTTTCTCGATGTTGTATAATTTGTTATGATAGAGATAGACAGTAGAATCATAATGACCCAATAGGTAGGTACATATTGGGTTTTCACTAGGGTAAGAAATAAGCCATTGATATCAACATTGTTTTCACGAGATTTATGAAGCATTTATTATTTCACTGCTTTACTAATGAAGTCATACAACTAAAAATAAATGAATGCCTGTATAAAGTCTACCTAGTGATAGGTATGGGTTTACGTAGGGTGTTGATTTATACTTTTCACTTATTAAAAACACTGATTCAGGGACATTAAGTATATTTCGCTTGAAAAGTAACAATTAATTACTAACAACGTTTGTAAACGCACGCTTTGGCGCGAAAAAGGTAACAAACTGTATTTTAAGGGCGACGTTCAATGCTCAAGGGTAGGTTACCGACTGACTGTACCTACACTCGATCCTTCTTCCGCCCAGAAACAGATAACGGTACTTTCTTTTTGTTTGTTTCGCGGTGCATCCTGGTCTAGCTTTGACTCATTTACAGTTACAATATTATTATCATTATATTCCCAACTCTGTCGATTGAAGGATTTTTGATGGGGTATTTAGGCATTATGATATTTAGTATCATTAGGTACCTAGTAATTACTTAAATATTGTATGTAACATGTATTTTATTAGGAAGATTATAATGTGCAAAAGTCCGGCAAGTTGATGTTTGTAGATTGTTGTAACATATGTTAATGCATAAATTAAGTTGAACTAAATATTTAATCGAAAATATGAATTTTCTGCGAATTAATAACTAGCACTACCATCGTAACACGCTATTCGGTGTCCCGTCTGACTACAGTCGGCCTTGTTGCAAACCATGGTATAGATACAGTGGGTTACGGAAATAGAGAATCGTCAAGATACAGTGGACAAAACCATTCAGATTATTGGATCCAAGAGGTGGAATAAAATATAAATTACATTTCTTGGATAATGACCATGTAATATAGGATTTTTTTAAAATATATGTACCTAGTTTTGTAAAATAATGCAGTTTTCAAAATGGTTCGAAGATTTAGAATAAGGTATTTCGGGGTACAAAATCATCATCAAATCATCATTCAAAGAGTATAAACCAGTATGTACCTATGTTGGGTGCAAGTGCGCACACAAGTGAGGGAAGGGTTCAGATCCGGATCCGCACAGGAACGAAAAATACAAATTAGTAAGTTAAATGAATATAATTTCTTCTTCTTCAGGACCTCATGATTGTAGAACGTGGGCCAAGTGATTTGGCTGTCGAACAGCCTTCTCAACGGTTTAGCCCCAATTTTATCGGCATTCTACGACTGTGACCACTGGAAGACTCATGGCACTCATGAATTGGTTTAGGTAACCATCTGGGGCATCTAATGTTTGCTTGAATATTCTGATGCGGCATGTCTAAAAGACTAAATGTCGCAGACGACACAAACGGACACTAACGATTCTAAAAATTATACATAACGGTTTGTGCATGCGACAACTCGCAATTACTTGTTGGTGAACACTTTTAGTTATAAATGCAGTCCAAAGTGTCTGGGTATGAAGAATATACCCGGAAAATGCGGTGGTGCGTGGTTGAATCGACGAGAAACTATAAGTAGTAGGCAGGGTAAATGTGGAATTGGGTGGCACCTGCTAGATTGTATTAACTTCATCTACTTTGAAATGGCTCCCCTCCCCAAACCATTTTTCTATGTGCGCGCCTGGTTGGGTGGTTTTTGAATCAGACTGTACGTAATACGTCAGATCTAATCGCGTGGTAGCGGTCACCTTTCTTAGACACGATTTTCAAAATAATTTACGTCACACAATCACTATTCTGCCAGACTCACGAAAGGTGAGTTATAATATTTATTTGTATTTCACAAATAGTTGTTCGTGGCAGAGTGTCAGAACAGAATGTTCTCATCGCCAATAATAAATTAATATTTAATACTTTTTACTACTAAAACCCGGTGACTTACTTGTCCAGTCCTATTAATTATCTTAATTTGTTATGAAAAATCTTCTTCAGTTATAAATGGAATTAACGTTACGTTAGCCCACCTATTTCAATAAGATATACAGATTCAACGGACGTGCTCTCTGGGCAAGCATGATAAAGAACCATCTGGATTACTAAGGCTTCGGCCACATAGGTAGGTGCTTCGCTAGTCTTGTTCTAGGCGCTATGCTTGTCTACTAACAACACTACTGCCACATTGCACGCTACGTGCTTAGGTACAAATTCATTTGACATTTTGGAGCGCTCAAGTCAACCACGATATGTCACTCTCAAAACTGACCAGAATGCTACTTCTCACAGAGAATTTAAGTCTCAAATTCGAACTTGTTGGGTGCATAATGTCAATTTATCCCATGCGTGACTATTCATAACCTCAAAATATGCCTTGTTTGACGTTTGTTATACCGAAGAAACATCCACCAAAATCACTAAGTGACACAATAAAAAAGCGAATAAAATAGCGAGGCGCGAAGCGTGCAGTGTGGCCATTGCGATAGTATAGAGTGCGTCCGTTCGCTAGGATAATATGTCACCTAGCACGTAGCCACCAAGCAAGGCATCTGCCTATGTGGCCTTAGCCTAAGAGTTGCTAACAATCTAACAGTTGCTAATTTAGCTCAACTTAGTTAGACGTGTTTTGACCGAATTTTTAATGGTTTTGTTCAGGCTTACTGCCCTTTTTTCGTAGATTTACTGCATGCTATACCTATAACTTATTTATTATGTATGGCTACTGCTGGCGACACAATCTAAGTTGCAGATATCGGCCTCCTAAAGATAGGCACGTGTTTACGGAGTTAAGTTAAGTTAAGTTAAGCATCTATCTTTAAGAGGCCAATATAGGCAACAGTGGCCCAGAACGAAACTATGTAAAATAGACACATAAGTCGAACTAAATTAGGAAATATGGGTGGTTTTTATTGCCAAAATGGTTCTGCACCGCGCTCTAAGAAATAGCGAAAAACAAAATCTACTCTAAAGTCTCTTATAGGTCTGTAGAAATAAGTTTGCATAATGTTTACTTTATTTTTGTTCAGTACTTTAGCCCAGGAACTCAGAAATAATGGGAACTGAAATACCTAACGGGTAAGGAGTAGCATGTGACCGATCTCGTGTACGGAATAACCCGGGATAAACTTAAACACGTGTCAAGAATACGTCATACGTCAAATACTGACAACTGCTCTCGGTTTATGCATTAACGCTCATTTAATATTGGGATAGTACAAACACTATTTCACGTGCATAGTGCATGTTTAATTTTCGTAGGACACTCCCACATTCAAAACCCTGCGTCAAAATGTAGTGTATTGAATATTGCCTATCGAAATTCTATTTATTATCTATTCTGTGTTTATCCCGTAAAAAGAATATATTTTTGAATGCCAAATTCACCTCAAAACTTTCATTTCATTATTTTGCACGGACAGCAACAATGTCCATCCTCTTCAATACATTGGACGCTAAAGACGCGCCCGGCGCGTAACGATTAAGGTGGCCATTCGATATAATTATCAAATGTGGTAGTAATTAAAAAGTAGTCAGCAGTCAATGTGTTAAGTATTGTTTCATCTACGAAGATTGGCAATCATGCGATATCCACCATTGAGAGCGCTAATCAGAACAACAATGTTGTGCTCCTATGTTCTTTATTCAGCCCTGCTGACACTATTTACCCATTAGAGGTCAAGGGCATGGTTGATAGCAATTGTTGTAAACAATCTGTTAATCTATAAATATAGATTACATTTTTAATCAAATCGTCACCTCAATACTACAACTAGATAACTCTAATTTGGTAATTGTTGGGAAAATGAAATTTAGACTTTACTTGATTAACTTAAATTTAGGCTAAAATTATTAATAAAATAAAATTGGAAAATTGTGATATTCTAATTGGGAACAATTAAATAATGTTCAATTGTACGAAAAAATATTGTAGATAGGTACATATATTAAAGTTATGTGATATTTTCAAACACAATATTAATACAATTCCCATTAATTAACTTCTAACTTACCTAGTTTTATCATATTGTAGAGAAGGAAATGTAGAATAATATTTAATAGCTAACTCAAAAACAGTGAACATCAAGTTATCTAGTTGTAGTATTGAGGTGACAAAATACACTTATGCAATTGCAAGTTCATAATTATTGGTATTCTTCTTCTTCGGCCATATCCGCCCCTTAGTTGGAGCATATCGGACACCACGAGGCGCCTCCAAGAATCCCTGTCGCTCGCCAGTCTTCTTACATCGTTACAGGTCAAACCAGCATCCAGAGCTTCGCCGTATTCACTTTATAGATCGTATTCAGCGGCCTTCCAGGACGCCAAAATCCGGTTGGCTTGAAGAACAGGCAAGCCAGGTTAAGATTCTCTTCTGGCATCTACAGCATGTGGCCGAGCCAGGTCCAACGTCGCCTTTTCACTCTCAGCGTGATGAGAGGCTGCTTGCTGCTGCTCTCTTATCTCCTAGTTGCTTCTAAAGCCATACCACCACCGCACACCCGGTATCCGTCAGTATTGATATTAGGTACTCATAAAAACGGTTATATAACCCAATGGCGAAGGGTGACTTTTGGAAAGAGGTAGGCTGTGGAGATCTGATAAAAAGAACACACTTATCAGGTATAGGTACTTTCGACAAATAAGAAGATAATACGATATTACTACTAATGAATAGGTACACACTAATGATAATGACACATTAATTTAATTAAACTTCAAAAATTCACTGACAACATAAAATTAAGCGATCAGTTTAAATTACGTATTTTTTCAAAACATTTATACACATCAAAAATCATCGATAAAAGTTCTTTTTATTTTTAAAAACAGTCTTTATTTATTAATATTCGATTAAACACCATAGAAATTATTTTTTTTAATTATCTGATTATTAATTATTTAGTTTTAGGCTCTGCGATCGGAGCTTACCTTAGATCATACAATTCCATAGACTGGGCGGGGCAACGTGACTTAAGGTCCATATGAAAAAAAATGAGAATTATTTGAAACGTAGTCCGACGTTTATTTACGTCAAGACAGATGGTGCGCTGTGGTATATTTTTATTATATTTACATATTATATATTTTTATCTATGTAATATATTCCTACACATACGGCATCTCTCGTTGGCAAAATAAACTATTTTATAGAATATATTATAATCAAGTGATTATATAAATAAGTCAATATGCAATTAAAAAATATTTTTCTTAAGAAGATAGGCTTCAAATAATCGCCTAGTATGGAGTCTTCGCCACTGATAAAACCTCTTCCCAGTGGAGATTTATAGGTATTATACTCTATTCATGAGCGAACACAGTAATTTACTTAATTCTTTTTTTTTAAATTAATTACCTACTCAACTTTCGTAAGTTATGTTCACAACACAACATTAAAAACAAACATTCCTTACCCTACGACTATGTCACGACTTTGCAAATAAAAAATCGATATAAGAAGGGACATTGTATTTATTTATGTATTACTTATTAGTCTTGCATTACTGACTACAACAGTGGTTTCCAAACTTCATGTTACTACGGCTCCCTTTAAAAAAAAATCTAATCCTGGCGCCTCCCCCCTTTATTTCATGAACTAATAATACAGACACCTTTTTAAATAGTAGAAAATGTACTAATATAAAAATAAATAAATTAATTATAAAAATAAACAAGATTTTACTATTTATATTAAATGTGTAAAATAAAATATTTAATAGTAGATTTTTTTACTATTAGAGTAAATTTGTGATGCGTGTTAATCTCACTCGCCGGGCCCCCAGGCATGAGCCCTGTCAACCCACACTCCCTTGTGAGGGCCATGGATTCTATATCCACACGAACTTCGTAATATCGAGATCTTTTATTTAAATAAATAATGTGAAAAGTGCATTAGCAAACTATCCAAGTGTTCAGCAAATAGATTTTTGTTTGCCTCAATATATCTGGCGCAGAAATCATTTAAAAGTGGAAACATGACAAACTTATTTTTTTTGTAATTTTGATTTTCAAAGCTCCATTTTTTTATGAATGCCTTCACTTTGTCTTTTTAAATCAGTGAATGCATTAGTGGTCCTTGGATTGATTTATTCACTCATTTTTTTTTTTCAAATTTCAACCAAATAGACAAGTTTTACAACAAAGTTATCGTTCCTAAACAAATTTACCTCAAATTTCAATATTATGATTTGACCATTTTTTTCACGAGAACTGAGGTATTATAAAATTAGTCTCCATATCTTCAGACAGGTTTGCAAACAACCTTTTATATGACTTTTTATGCAGTTTATAGCTAGCGACCGTTTTGTAAACTATGCATTTGCAAACTGCAAAACTGCTACAATTGTGTTAAACTTTTCGCGCCTTCCTTTGCAACACTCCGCGCCTCCCAGTTTGGAAATCGCTGGATTACAAGGTGATTTTATTAACACTACTCTACTTAATGTGTTAAAATGTATTAAAATTGTCTCACTTTTCTTCTGGTTTTGACAGGAAAAGCAGTGTTTTTTTTTTCAATGTAAGTTAAATTCCTATCAAAAGGCCCATCTAAAAATGTAGTATGTATTCATTGTTACTATATGTAATCAATTTGTACGAAAATAACAATTGTTTTGCCAACCTAGTCCTGATCAACAATACATGGGTTCAGTGAGCATTCAACATTGATTGATACATACAAAATACAAGCACTGTTGATGAATGAAGTTGTATTCAAATTATATCCGAACATTTACGTGACATTGAAATGACCTTGGGTTTTTTTTCCAGATGCGAATGGGAAACATTAATCATTAGGGCCCGGATTTATATGCTAGTGCATGTTTTGTTAGGGTGTATGCACAGCTATGGGAGTTGCACAGAAATCCGTTTCGAAAGACGCAGAATCCAAAAATAAAATTTTATTGTGCATATAAATACATATTTGAGACGTTAAAGCAGGGGGGGGCAAACTTTTTGGATGGAGGGCCAAATTCAAGAATTCAAAATGAGTGGCGGGCCGCAAGTAAAATACCATTTTTAGATATACACTATTTATTATCACGAAAAATAAACATTACAAAAAAATTAATTAGAAGAACGAAACTGTTTTTTTTAACATTTTTTAAATTCAGGTGTTAATTTTGTAGTTGATATTCTCAAAACTGCTTGTAAATGGGCATAGGAGATATTTGATCGTAAAGAATTTTTATTGAGGTTCATGATCGAAAATGTTTGTTCACATATATAGGTTGATCCAAAAATAACGAACATTTTTCTTGCATAATCTTTAAGTTGGTCGAATTTGTCTGAATTAAGGTCTTTGTAAAATTTGGAGATTTCTTCACGACGATGCAATTCTCTTAAATCAGTGTCACACTGCAGATCAATAATCTTAAGTTGTAGCTCTGTCGGTACACCATGCCCCCCACATATTGACGCGGGCCCCGAAGCCAGGGTCTTGGGCGGGGCCCCTACCTATCGTTATGGTTAAAGGCAGTCTGACGCTCTCCAGTATTGTTTTTCAAATGGTGTTCGAGGTCAAATAAAATTCAGTGTAATTTAGCGATTTTTAACACAGTATTTCTCAACACGTCCCAACAACTATATGTTTTAAAATGGTAATAAGTTAGAAGTAAGCTAGCGCCGCAGGCGACTTTTTTTTGCTATTAGAGCAAAATTAAAATGTGCGTTTATCTCATTTATCTGGTCGACCCGTCACGCTGGGCCCCCCCTGAGCCCGGGCCCCTAGGCTAGAGCCCTGTCAGCTCCCCCCTTGTGGGGGCCATGCGGTACACTATCAATATCTATTGAAAATGGATTGCGTACTATTGCTAAACTTATCTCAATTTTTTGGAAGTCACCAAATCTTTGTGAAAAATCGTCATTCAGAGCTTTAATAATTTTACCATATTATTCAAATTTATATTCTGGTATATTCAGCAACTTCAAAGTTGGAAAGTGGTCCACGTTGTTATTCGATATTTGTCGAAGGATTAACTTGAGTTTTAATTGAAATCCAATCAAACTTTTTACCATATCATGGGCATATATTTTTTTTCCTTGCAACGCGGAGTTAAAAGTATTTAAATATGTCACGATGTTCAACGTCGAAAATATTGGTTACATAGTGTGAGACGAGACGCAAGGAAGACGTACCTACTGAGATAACACATTTACGAAACAACAAATTCTTCAAATTTTAATCTATTGTCAATATTTCTTAAAAAATTATAAAAAAGTTATTCGTAATCAGAAGTACAATTAATGATGGCGGGCCGCAAAAAAATACCCCCCCCCCCCCCCTGCGTTAAAGCATATTTGAGACATTAGTGCATATTTCATTAATAAATGCATATTTTAGGGCTTTTGCATTTATAATTTTATTGAAACAACTAAATCAGGTAGATGCACTTGCATTTTTAATGCCATCCCCGAGCGTTTCATTAACTTATCAGAAAAAGTAAAGTCAACTCGGGCACCTTTATTTAAATTTTGCGCTATCACCTCTGTGGACGTTGAGAGATCATTTTCCGCATATAAACAAAATACTGACAGATATGCGGAAAATTTAATGCCAGAGAATATTGAAAAAGATATTGTAACTTATTTTTTCGGACAATAAAACAGCAAATAGTATTTAGGAATAGTTAAGTGTGTCGTTTTTGTTTTTTTAAGTTGAGTTTAGTTTGCATTTACATTTTGCATTTCTTGTTCAATTATTTGTACCAACTTGTAAACAAACTATTTTGAAAATTGTAATTGATTAACTTTATATTGATTGTATTGTTTTTTTTTTTGTTATTGTACTATATTGATTAAGATTATTAATTTGTTATTCAATTTTTTATCGGCAATATTGGGTGAAGTGGGTATTTACAATATATTTCCATAAAAATGTCAATTTTTAACTGCATATTTCTTTGATTTTAGTCCATATTTCAATTATTTTAAGTGCATATGTGCATGTTTTCTGTTGCATATAAATCCGCTCCCTATTAATCATATACAAATGCTCTTGGTCCAGTCCAGGCTTAAGAAGGATAATTGAAGTGGTAATCTAATAGATTTCTAAAAAAATAAGTATTTTTATAGAAATTTACATTTTCAGATATAATAATACTTATATCATTTTAACAATCGGGTTTCCTATCCGACACCATACTATATTGCTTTGTACCTTTCCGTCAACCTGTTATAAAGTAAATGTAATTTAATAATATGTTATATATATATTATTCGATATGCTATTACAGTCATGGCCCCACATCCTGAAGCGGGTCCCAAGGCCTTGATTTTTGGCGGGCCCCTCTACCTATCGCTAAGGTTAAAAACAGTGTGATGCTCGACAGTATCGTTTTCAAAATTCTACACGTGAATTATCGTTTAAGTATATCAATCACCATATCACATTAAAATGTATCATACAACCGCATATTTAAAAAATATATATTATGGAGGTAAAATAGCGCCGCGGGCGATTTTTTTTACTATTAGAGCAAATTTGTGATGTGTCAATCTCACTTAACTGGTCGACCCGACACGCCCGTCCCCTCTATGCTACGGCCCTGTCAGCCACCGTTTTTTGGGGGCCATGATCATGGGCCCCACATCGTGAAGCGGGCCCCCAGACTAGCAGCTTTGTCGGCCCCCCTACCCATCGCTAAGGATAAAGGCAGTGTGACGCTTTACAGTAGCATTTTCCAAATGGTGTACGCGGAAAAAATAATGTGTTTTATTGTATATTTTAATACATCCATTTGAATTATGGAGATGTCGAGTATTGATACACAATCAAAAATTGTATCGTACAACCACATAATTTTAAATAATAATAAGCGACTTTTTTACTATTAAATCAAATTTGTGATGTGTGTTTATCTCACTTATCTGGTCGACTCGCCTTGCCGGGCCTCCAGGCTAGAGCCCTGTCAGCCCCCCCTTCTGCGGGCCATGGCCATGATTACAGATATTATGAGATTATGATTAAAATATCCCTTTATTCTTATATTTCTCAAATTTAGAAATTACGTTTACGTCTTCAGTGTGTCTCGCTCTCTCTCTCTTACACATTTTCATATGTTTTCTCTCACGCATTACATAATAATATAATTCGAGACAAATATTATAATATACGGTAATGGGTACAAGTATTAAAAGACGGTACTTCAGTGAAACGGCAAATAATTTTCAACTATAGGTGCGACGAAATTTTGGACTCGCTGGCAATCGGAGAGCGAACGTCGAACTGTGAACACGTCAATTTGTTTCGTGATGGCGACGGGGGTATTAATTCTTAAATCGTGTAAAGAAGACTAAAGAACGTTACCGAACGTCAATGAATATATTATTATTGTTACTAATAGAACAATAAACAGAACATTAAATGGACGCATGTTGGATTTATATGACAAATTATATTTCGTTCGGCACGCGTCATTTGCACAACCCGCGCATCGCCTAGCCACGATCTTTTTAGACCATGCCTCAACTGAGGTATTGCCTTAAACTAGAGGGGGGCAAACTGCGGCCCGCCGGGTATTTTTTGCGGCATCATTAATTGTACTTCTGATTACGAATAACTTTTTTATAATTTTTAAAAAAAAATATTTACATAGATTAAAATTTGTTTAGCAATAGTACGCGATCCATTTTCAATAGATATTGATAGTGTACCGACAGAGCTACAACTTGAGATTATTGATCTGCAATGTGACACTGATTTAAGATAATTGCATCGTCGTGAAGAAATCTCACAAATTTTACATTGTCGTTAATTCAGACAAATTCGACTAACTTAAAGATTATGTAAGAAAAATGTTCGTTATTTTTGGATCAACCTATATATGTGAACAAACATTTTCGATCATGAACCTCAATAAAAAATCTTTACGGTCAAATATCTCCGATGCCCATTTACAAGCAGTTTTGAGAATATCAACTATAAAATTAACACCTGAATTTAAAAAAATGTTAAAAAATGTAAGTACAACAGTTTCATTCTTCTCATTATTTTTTTGTAATGTTTATTTTTCGTGATAATTAATAGTGCATATCTAAAAATGATATTTTACTTGCGGCCCGCCGCTCATTTTGAATTCTTGAATTTGGCCATCCATCCAAAAAGTTTGCCCCCCACCTGCCTTAAACGGACAATGGTGAATACGGACGATATTTTTTGACCTGGCTACGCAACATAAAAACCGCACTGGACTTGTTCTACGCAATCTTCAGGAAATACTTCTAAATTAATAATTTTTGAATGACTGTCTACCAAATAGCTGTTTACAACAACAACAAAAAAAACTAGAGATTGCTACGTTATAGCAAAATTAACATAGTGGACATAGCAATAATGACATTATTATTATAATTAATACCACATCTACTACGTAGTGAGATCGTTGGGTCACATTTGCATACAAACCGCTCCCCTAAGTCCAAATGATTCATCCATTGAGATCATTCAATCTCTGACGGATTAATTTCACCGCCTCATACAATATACATATATTATAAATTAAGTACATATACCAGAGCACTAATATTAGATTACTATATCCGTTAACTCACACTTTAGTGTACTTATCACACGCTGTCACATTCCAGCTTTGGAGCATAGGGCGAGTACAGATACCTAATATAAAAAAAATACGGAAGGTGGGTACGTTATCTTCTGGGCAAGACCCCACATCTTGAAGCGGGCCCCTTACCCATCGTTAGAGTTAAAGGCAGTGGGATGCTTTACAGAATCGTTTTCTAAATGTTGTTTCAGGTAAAATTAAGGGTAGTATTAAGTGTATTTTTAGCGATTTTTTGTATTCTTGAATAAACCCACTTGAATAATTATGGAGTTGTCGAATATTGACACTCAGTAATCAAAAATTACATCACACAACTAGACATTTTAAGATGTTATGACTTTACAAATAAAATAGCGCCGCAGGTGATTTTTGATGTGTGTTTTCACAACTCACTTACCACTACCAGATTGACCTGTCTCGTCGGGCGCTCAGGCTAGAGCCCTGTCAGTCCCCCCCCCCCCCCCTTGTGGGGGCCATGCTTCTGGGTATAGTATGGTAAGATTTTTTAGTATGGAGAAATATAGGATAAATGCTAAAAAGTTCATGTGTCATGTAAAATATTTATAATATTTTAAGCACATTCAGGCGACTTTGTATTTTTCGCGTTTACTGATTTGCCTGTCATTAAGTCATTAACCAAAAATGCCGTCAAAGTCTTAGTCTAAGACAAATGGCATTCGCACCTATTAATCTGTTCTATGGGCAGGCATAACGTTAGGCCGTCGTCTTTAGTTCATTACCACATTTTTTAAATGCGATGCACAAAGCCCATAGAAAGGGGCGTCGCGTGCCAACGGCACAGACGTCATTCCGACAAACCCCTGCAACCACTCAAACAAAATCTATACAAATAAATCAAATTGAAGTATCTGTCTGTTATCTAGAAATATTTTCCTTTCGATCAGCGTTTTGATGATTTAGGTACACCAGATACCTAATATTTAATGTGCCCCACCAGCGTCACCAACTCTCTAAAATAAAGAATCCAACAGTCTTTAATCATGTATGCATTCAGTGTGGATATATAAAAATATGTTTACCTATTAAATTTATTTGTGTCCATGCAAAAAATCGAGGTTAAAATTTATATTTAAATATTATTGACATCCGTTAATATATGACATCAAATAATGAAAATATTTTTAAAAGTGATAAACTATAAATAGGAGTCACATACAACATCACGGAAATTATTGCATCTAAAGTTTTATGACTTTAACCTGAAGGTGACCGAAAATGAATAATGTCATAATAACGGAAAATATATTCATGTCACAGCAGAAAATCAGTTTTCTCGGAGCAATTCACAACGAAATGGCATATTATAACAAATAAAACAGTTTTTCCTAGAAACAGGTACCTAAGTAGTATTTTTTGGCGAAAATGGGGTAACCACACTTGTATACTATTTTCATTTATTTAGATATTACGATTGTCGAAGTCCATAGATTCTTTACCCAGAGTTATGTAACGAATCAAATTTTAACGTAAGGGTTCGGTAGCCTGGTGAATCTTGCATCCCCATCCGCATGGGCATGGCACGGCTGTATTCAATCAACTGAGTCGCATGGAGATTGCTGCTACATTATGTGAGGATGTTGATATAATTTGACTGCCTATCTACATAAATCGTAAAACGTAAATCAATAACAATAATTATTGATGTTGGTCTCATCTGGCGTTCACCAGTGTTCATATAACTACATGACAATGTGGGTTATAATGTGAATGCTTTAATTTTAGTACAAGTCAAAGAAGTATTTGAAATGTTCAATGTATGTAGTAATCAATCAAACAATACTATCCATTCGTTAAAAAAATCAAGTATCAGTCGGATTAAAGCATCGATAGAGTGTATTTTAACAGCATTGGCATATCAGTGCTAAACATGGTATTTCATTTTAAAAGGCTTAGAGCCCCAATGAAAATAGTGAAGTTAAACAGTAGTGTATTTAGTAATAGAAGTGAAACAGTCACAAACACCCAGGGTTTGAGAAAATCACATAAATATATTGTGTCCTGACCGGGTTCGAGCCCGGAGCTCCCAGGTGAAAGGCCAGGCCACGCCTCACGCCCATGAGAGTGTGCAGACAACCTGCAGTGATGGAAAAATAAATATATGGGTAAGGGAGTCAATAAAGAAAGTGGACACAATACAAAGTGAAGATGTGTAGATCACATAACTCGAAAAAGAGATCATCGCTGGGGAAATCTCATCACACAATGGTACCCGTAGGTCTAAAGCAGGGGGGGGCAAACTTTTTGGAAGGAGGGCCAAATTCAAGAATTCAAAATGAGTGGCGGGCCGCAAGTAAAATACCATTTTTAGATATACACTATTTATTATCACGAAAAATAAACATTACAAAAAAATTAATTAGAAGAACGAAACTGTTTTTTTTAACATTTTTTAAATTCAGGTGTTAATTTTGTAGTTGATATTCTCAAAACTGCTTGTAAATGGGCATCGGAGATATTTGATCGTAAAGAATTTTTATTGAGGTTCATGATCGAAAATGTTTGTTCATATATATAGGTTGATCCAAAAATAACGAACATTTTTCTTGCATAATCTTTAAGTTGGTCGAATTTGTCTGAATTAAGGTCTTTGTAAAATTTGGAGATTTCTTCACGACGATGCAATTCTCTTAAATCAGTGTCACACTGCAGATCAATAATCTTAAGTTGTAGCTCTGTCGGTACACCATGCCCCCCACATATTGACGCGGGCCCCGAAGCCAGGGTCTTGGGCGGGGCCCCTACCTATCGCTATGGTTAAAGGCAGTCTGACGCTCTCCAGTATTGTTTTTCAAATGGTGTTCGAGGTCAAATAAAATTCAGTGTAATTTAGCGATTTTTAACACAGTATTTCTCAACACGTCCCAACAACTATATGTTTTAAAATGGTAATAAGTTAGAAGTAAGCTAGCGCCGCAGGCGACTTTTTTTTGCTATTAGAGCAAAATTAAGATGTGCGTTTATCTCATTTATCTGGTCGACCCGTCACGCTGGGCCCCCCCTGAGCCCGGGCCCCTAGGCTAGAGCCCTGTCAGCTCCCCCCTTGTGGGGGCCATGCGGTACACTATCAATATCTATTGAAAATGGATTGCGTACTATTGCTAAACTTATCTCAATTTTTTGGAAGTCACCAAATCTTTGTGAAAAATCGTCATTCAGAGCTTTAATAATTTTACCATATTATTCAAATTTATATTCTGGTATATTCAGCAACTTCAAAGTTGGAAAGTGGTCCACGTTGTTATTCGATATTTGTCGAAGGATTAACTTGAGTTTTAATTGAAATCCAATCAAACTTTTTACCATATCATGGGCATATATTTTTTTTCCTTGCAACGCGGAGTTAAAAGTATTTAAATATGTCACGATGTTCAACGTCGAAAATATTGGTTACATAGTGTGAGACGAGACGCAAGGAAGACGTACCTACTGAGATAACACATTTACGAAACAACAAATTCTTCAAATTTTAATCTATTGTCAATATTTCTTAAAAAATTATAAAAAAGTTATTCGTAATCAGAAGTACAATTAATGATGGCGGGCCGCAAAAAAATACCCGGCGGGCCACATGCGGCCCGCGGGCCGCAGTTTGCCCCCCCCTGGTCTAAAGGGTGACCAAGATCATTCAAGTTTGGCGGCAATGAAACACTTAAGACTAATAAGGTTGGATGCAGCAAGGGGAGCATTATCATCTTGCAGAGAATCTACAGAAGCTGAGACGATGATGGTTTGGTATGAGACTAATAATTGAATGAATCGAGAATTATTGTCGTGTTGTGAGTGTAAAGTTTAATATTATTTAATGTCTTAGGAACCATTTTTTGAGATTAATTTGCGTAATATGTATTTATATAAGTATAAAACAAAACAAAACACAGTGTACGTAACATATCGAAATTTAGAACATGATATTTAAATTGAGAAAGAACTGGTTCTAACCATCAACACATCACATTACTAGAAATGTCTATGCCTCGCACTTCTATCTAATGTTGCCTGATAAGCCTAACACAAGAAAATAATTCTGATCCAGAAGAGGTCATGGCTGCGATCACATAGGTAATTGGCGAGCGCATATAAATTCAAATTCTTCAAGAAGTCAGGATTGGAAACCATCTACTGTGACAGCAGACACGGAAGTGATATATAAACTTCAAGAACGTGAAAATCAAGTATACCTTGAAGAGAGTCGGAAAATAATCTTTTAAAGAATTATCGAAAGGAAAATAGTTAAATGTATTAAAACAATGACATCGAACAGGACGCGTTACAAAATAAGCTTAGAGCATGACAGCTCAATGAAGTCAGATGTACCTCGACCGTACGCGAGAAGTGACACGCGGCGATTACATGTGGACGACTCAATGAGGTCACATGTACCTCGACCACGCGCGATTTTTTACCAACGAGGCACATCGCGCCATCTGTACAATGCCTTAGAAGAGACTTCATAAGGGCTCCAGATAATTGATTCATATTCAAGAATACTTCGCGCTAACAAGAGGTAGAGTGTATTATAGAAAAGGTTATCGTCTTGTCTTTGGTGGTGGCCGAATTTAATAACGCAAAACTCTTCATCTTTGGCACATCGCATTGGGTCATTCTAAAACCACAGTGTGGCCCATATTTCGCAATAGAAATTATTCGCGCCGGAGCAAGACGATTCCGCGAAAAGCTGTTTGAAATTATTCACCAGTTTGGCCGCGCCGCACGCGATTCTAGGAAAACGATTTCGAAGGGAACTTGCATGTGTGCCAAGTACCTACCGCAAGCCGAATACAAACGACTAAATACACTACTTCAACTATCAAGACATACACGAAAGTATTCTATAACTAATGTGTCATAGAGAATACCCTCCATAACTTTGCCCTCCGGCCCTAGGATGAAAACGATGTAATATTATATTCTAAAAATATTTTTTTACATATATTATCCATTTATTTTCTTATTTCTATGTACATTAGTATATTAATACAAGTGAATATCATTTAATCTAATTTTATATTTGTGAGATAAGCGTGTCTTTTTAAATTTTTATACTTATTTTAAAACAAAATATGATAGATTTGAACTGTTTTGAAGCATCATTTGGTTAATGTGAAGTGCGCAGCGTGTGGTCCACTCCACCGCACATTTCCCGTATCTTCTTGCTGATGTAACGCATACGAGTATATGTGCTGTTTAGTCTCCCGCTGATTACCTTACCACGCCTCGTTGCTTCCGGTGAGGGGCTCCTAAAAATCACTCCGCATCCATTCCCCATGTCTATGGAGTGAACACCATCCAGGTAACTTGGCGGAATAACAAATCCCCTGCTTTCTCACGTACACATTTTATTCCGGGACTCTGCTTCCGTCCTTTACACTAGATATAATATCGTCACCCCAAAAGCAAAAGGACGAAAAGGAGTGAAAAAAAATCGTGGAGAGGTTATTACTTAATATTTTGAAATGAAATTTGGAACACATGTGACCTAATTACTCAAGATTGAAAAAAAAAATATTATTTGTCAATTTTTTTATTTTTAAGAGGTTTTAAGTCACATGTTACCTTTTTCCTATATGCATTTATGAATAGCTTTATCTACATCTTTTGATTTGCGAGCGTCCACGTTACGCTTATTGTGATCTTCCAAAATATTTATTTGGGCCTCTATGTCCGCTGCCAACATGTTTTTAAATTTTTCACAAAGTCCCTTTTCTACAACGAAATTATTTTTTTTGTACAAAGGCCCTTACTCACTTTTAAATAATTACACTTGTTGCCTTTTTCCTATACTATTTTTGTAAACATTGCACATAGTTCTAAAAATCGTGTACATGTTACCTTTTTCCTATACATTAAGATTAAATGAAGATCATTTTACAAATACACAAGTAACCTTTATTTTCTTTGCTCAATTGTGAATTCATGGGTTTTGCTTCACAAATGCCGTTTTGTCCATACTGTACCATACCAAATTACGAAGAAAACTGCATTCATAACTCAAAACCGTCAAAATTGCACATGTTCCCTTTTGCTTTTGGGGCGACGATATGTATCCGTGTTCAATAATTGATACTATATGTTTGCTCACAGGCATTTAATAAAGCGACACTTATAATGTTAATACTGACACTTAATTGTTTTAGATTCGAAGAAAGTTATTTCCATTTTAACATAATAACAAGTTTTTATTATTTTTACATTTCATTGTATCATTATAATTAACACAGCTACAACTGATGTTTTATGAAAATATAAGTATTAAAATATTCATCGGTCACAAACACCTGAAAAATCTCCCAGTGTCCGACAAAAGTGTGAAACATACACTCAGTAACAACCTAAGTAGTGACATTCGGTCTGGCAAATTCGATTATCGTTAGATGAAGTAACCACATTACATTTTCACTATATTATTATTTTTATTCTACTGCATAAAATGCGAATTATTCAAGAAAAAAATATGTAGGTGATGTGTCAATAATAAATATCCTATCTTTCCTTTTACAGGCATAGGGAAAAGATTCACAATATGTACGCATTTATTAGCTGGTAATGAAAAGGAGGCAAAGTAAAGAAAGTGTACATTTTCTTAGGAAACTAAAATCGGTATTATTTACCACCAATCGTGGACTAGGTATAAAAAATCTAAATTACCTATGTATGTAAATCTATATATTTTTTTATTATCTTTCGAGATAAATAGTGCACAATAAACTTTGTCAGTCATACCAATTTGTTTTTATTGAACTAAGACAGGGGTCGGCAAACTCTTGGACCAAAAGAGCCAAATATGAGTATCACAACGGTAAATTTTTTTTTCGAGAGCCATACCATACATTTATATAAAATATTATTTATTTCAGTGAATGTTATTGTTTATTTATCAAGTGAAAAAGATTCTGCGAATAAAACTAACGCAAATATAAGTTTTTTTATTGTTGAAATTATAAATATATTTTTTACATAAAATGAGTTACATACAATTTTCACGCATTCCTTAAAACTAATGTGAACAATGACCGTCCTTGCATTTCTTTGGAGAGTGTCTGTATATTTGGTATGTAACTTGTAGTTTTAAATTTTAGGCGCGACTCCAAATTCTCATCGGTTATTTGGCTTCTCCAAATGCTATTTATATTATTCATGTTTGAAAATGATTGTTCAAATATATATTATGTAGACTCAAATATGAGTTCGAAAAGCTATAACGTGTATTAAAAATCGTAGTATCTACCTTATTATGTAGATCTTTTAGAGCGCTCCGCTGAGTTGTGAAATTAAATTGCATTTTTCTCTCTCCAAATCCTCAATTTTGGTGGCAAGACCTACAAATTTAGAGCAACATACCTCTTTGCTTGTTAAAGCTACAAAAAAATCTATTTCAAAGTGCTCGTGTCAATATGAAATGGAGGAAAATTTAATTTGTCGACTTTTGCAATGGGCGGATTTAAAACGACAACAATCATACCTTTTTTTACAAAAAATGTGAATTTGGAATTTGGCAAAGAGCCGCACGCCAATACCCAAAGAGCCGCATATGGCTCGCGAGCCACGGTTTGCCGACCACTGAACTAAGAGACTACATATTGCAGATAGTGTTGGTTAGTTTTTAAAATTCATTTAAACACTGCGTAAAAAATATTCATCTATCAATAATATATCTAAAATTATGCCATTAAATTAATAATAAGTACATAGTTTTCGATAATTTATAGTGATAGAATAATATAATTTATCGATTATGGTTTATTTTACGCAAGGCTTAATAATTAAAAAATCAATTACATTCGTAATAAGATGTAGGTACCTACTTATTCGCAATTCAACGAAAACAAATAAGTATGACTGAAAATGTGCACTATTTTTGTCGACTCGCCCATAGCATAATATCTTTACTATTATGGTTTGGATTAGCAAGGGTTTTATCGATATTTTTTTAAACTAACCAGCACCATCTGCAAATTCAATTTAGTTCAATGAAAACAAATAAATATGACTGACAAAGATTCATCGTCATTATCATCATCATCAGCCTGAATCTATCCACTGCTGGGTGAAGGCCTCTTCAAGCTACTTCCACTTCTCTCGGTCCTGTGAATTACGTTGCCACGTACTTCCGCAGAACTTTATCATTTCATCGATCCAGCGGCCTCTAGGTCTACCTTACGGACGTTTTGTACTTCTTCGATACCACTGGATCACTAGATTTGTCCAACGAATGTCTCTTCTTTGACCCATCTCCATTTAAGGCTTTTAATAAACTCTATTACATCGCAAACCATCGTCTGCTTCCTTATCCACTCATTCCTCTTTTTGTCCTTTCGCGTTATGCCCAGCATGCACCTCTCCATACCACGTTGTGCTACTATAAGTTTCTGGATCTCTCTTTTACGTAAAGTCCATGTTTCACACGCATATGTGATCACGGGAAGCACACACTGGTTGAACACTTTGCGCTTTAGGCACAGTGGAAGGTCACTTTTAAAGACAGCCTAGCTTTACTCTGCAAACAATTTCATTAAATATATCCATCTATAGACAGGACATAGATTTCTTCAATTTCGACTTATGATAATGATAATCAAAAAAAATTCCGACACGTTTTCTTTTGTTTTGTGTAGCATGCAATACCTGTCCATGATTGCTCTTTTAATGCATTTCTTTTTACGTCTACTTTCATCGGAAGAAGTGACACTTAAATAATTATTAAAATATTGTTTTGCACACTGGTTTGAACACTTTGAGCTTTAGTCACAGTGGAAGGTCACTTTTGAAGATATTATTCATTAAGACATTCACAAAGATTAGTGCGCACTATTTCTGTTTGATCTTAATAACAGCCTACCTCCACTCCCCGCCACTGCTACCTACTAACTAGATGCCAATGCGTTTTCACGAATCTTAAAAAATATTTATATTGGTTATGTCTAAACGGACGAAAACGGTCCGGCTTCTTATTTAATTGTGAATTAAGTAAAATAATTATATTGTGTTTTCTTTTAATTACTAGGTACTAAATTTAATTAGGTACAAATGTATATCTTATTATGAATTATTAATGACCATTTCCTTGCTTTTTCGTACAAGGTGGTTGTTGGTAAATTTGACCAATCACAAACACCCAGGCTTTAACAAAATCGCATAAATATTGTGTCCTCATCGGGATCGAACCCAGAACTCTTGGGTCAGCGCCTTACGCACTGCACCGCCGAATATTATTTACTTATAGATCTAAATATTTAAAAACATTTATCTAATAATCATCATTTATAGATAATTACAGAGTTGATATTGTTTATTTAAGAGATAAGAGAATAATAAGAGAATTCAAAGAGAAAAGAGAGAAGAATCATAATAATTACAAGATAAAAATAACTTTTTATATACTTACCACGTTTTAAATTTTCTGTTGAATCATTTATAAACTTGACAATTCTATGTATTAATAAATACTTTTTTTTGTACTTGATAGAAATAGGTATTGAATAAATTATTATATAATACTGAAATGTCATTTTGACATTTCATATTGATTTCCATAGTAACGCACGTATATATTAATAATTTAGTTGCTAGGACCATCCCTTAGCAACCAATAATAGTATTTTACTTTTTACGGATTTCTTCCGAAATACTTTTCATACAAAACAGAATTAACTGAAAATGAATTCAATTCTACTTAAAGATGGCTAAAAGTATTAAAAGAATGCATTGGCATCGTGTTCTGAAATGTCTAGCTAGTCGGAAAGTTAGTTAAAAATCGATTGCAAGATTTGTACTGGATAAACAACCACCGGACAAAAAAGATTACGAGCTAAGAAAAACGTGGTAAAAATCCAGGGCTGTACCAAATGCACTTATAATATTAAAAAGTTCTATATGCAACTGTGTATAGCTAGCTACACATAGGTGTGAGATATTACTTAATTAAAATTGGTAGCTTGAATTACAATATTAAATTTGCGTTCTTGACAAATTGGGTACGTATTGGTCACGCAACGCGTTTTTTTTATCAAAATTATTGAAAGTTTTCCGTCAATACAATATTTGAAAAATCACGATCGTGCTCTCTGACCTTTAGCCAATGTGGCAGTCCCAAAATAATAATATTATAAAAGTTATCAAATCATACAAGCTAAAATGTATCTAACACCAACTGAGGAGTCAAAGCAATGGGTGAACGGGTTGAACACTCCCAATAGACGTGGTAATTTTTAACGGCCCACATGCTCAGCGTACGTCAAAATGGAGCTTTTATGCTATTTTAAAAGAATGATCCTGGACATTCCTTAAACGTTGTAGATAATCTATTTACATAATTTTGAAGCCTTATTATCTTTTATATTTATTTTAAACATTTGATGACTGCATAAAGTATTTTTATTACAAAAAATAGTATTCTTTTAAACCTCTCGCTCTAATTTATGTCGACATTATTATAGTGAAATATTTACGATAAAAAATTATATTGATAATCTCTGTGATCCCAAATTTGACAAGAATTAGGCATTTTATTATTCAAAAAATGGGCAAGATTAACACATTTAAAGATAATTTTAAAGATACTGATTATAAGCTATGTCTTTGACCATTCAAATGTGATAAACATTCTACGAATAATGTTTCCTTTATAATAATTATTGACCTAAGAATAAGGTAGTATTTTTTTGAAATAAGCCATTTCTATTGGCATTTCCCAGTGGCTAAGCTACAACATACGGCCGTAGCAATAAATTGACAAACGATAAATGAAGTAGGGAATATGATCACGTTTACGCACTTGTTCCTCTTATTGTTCTTCTAAATATAAATATAAATCTTATTGTGTGTGCGCACATTAAACTCAATTGAACAGTCAATTATGTGCGGAAAATAATATTCATTATTTTTGCATTATTGTCCCGCGAAAGGGGCACCAATATAACAAGGAAATGTTTAATTACTTTTATATAAGTTGCACAATCTTCTTACCATATTATATAATATGGAATATTGTTGCACATTGAAACGAATTGGATTATGGTTAGAAACCAAAATCGGGTGCAATGCTGCAACTGTCTTCCGTGCGCACAAGCGAGGACAAGCGGGACAGTGACGTCACACGGCTGGAAAATGGAATGGAAAAGCAGCTTCTGTACACGTGCCGATCCGACATTTTGATATTATTCCTGTGCCTGTGACAAGTGAAATTTGTTGCTTGCAACACCAGCTTTTTTTTTCGACATGCGCTCGCTTGTGCACACGGAAAACAGTGCGACATAGAGTAGGATTTTGATTTATGACCAGTCAAGACGATTTTAAAAATATTGCTCATAATAATATAATATAATAACATTGTTCGACGATTATCAAACATGCCGGTTAGTTGTAGATCACCCCATAGAAATTTAATACTTTTTTAGTTAAATCAATATCTACATACTGAATAAATTTAAATAAAATATACGTAGTATGTAAAATAATTTGGTTACATCACTTGGTCTCTGTGTATGCCGTAACTTCTATGAAACGTCCCATAGGGCGTCGCTTGGGGGCGGTACTTACTCGAAGGGCGGTAAATCGACGAGAATCATTTGATATATATAGAAATATATGTACCCAAACTTAGTAATATCGGAAATATCTTTCCACCAGCTCACTGGTTGGAAACAAAATGTATTAATTGACATAAAAGGTTTAACGGGACTGTAATTTTAACGTCGGTTTCGCCATGTCTAGCTTACTTCCATTGTCCTTGAGCGAATTATATTTGGATTATAGGTAGATACATACTTACTTAATTAATTTTATCCAATTATTTTTGCCGGTCACTCGCAAGTTGTCAGGTGTATTTTTAAATGTATCTGAAACCCTGGACTTGCAATATTGTAAATTTGATTTAGTGGTATATGTTTTGTTAGTAATGTATCCATTCAACAAATTTCTTAGATATTGGAGTCATGAAAGGATGATAAAAAATACTGTATAAAAAATTGGGCGGCATTTTGCCACTGCCTAGGGGCGGAATTTTGTCTAGGGAGTCTAGGGACGTCACTGAGTATCGCATTATTCGAACTTTAACTCAAGACTTGCTACTAGAAACGATACAATACAATGCGTCCCAAATCGTAAATTAACATAAAGACAATTTGAAATATGACGATCAATTAATCACCTAGAAGGGCTTAAATTTGTTTCTCTAAATTTATTAATAAATGATGCACAGTTTAGTTCGCCTCGGCAATAATATTTAAAAGGTAATTTAAATTTAAAGTCGTTATTTACAATTGGATTCGGTGATTGATTAAAACTGCATAAACGTTATTTAATTTCCAAATCTTTTTACAATTATTACGTGTGTACCTTTTTAATTTGTTTTTTTTTCTTATTGAGAAATAGAAACAGTTGCATCATAAAAGTTTTTGGAAAACATATAAATATGTATTTATTAAGTATGTTTTTTGCTACGAGTCTGTTTACTGGAAGCCAGGCGGGAACAGCGGCAATTTTCATGACCGATTTCGGCAAAATACATGAATTCAAGAATGATAACCTAACCTAACCTTTACATAACAATACCTTCTTCTTATTGTGCCATCCCCTAGCGGAGGTCGGCCACCATCAATGCGATCTTATTTTTGTCGTCTGCTACCCGGAACAGTTCAGTGGAGCTGCACTCGTACCAATCACGGAGGTTCTTAAGCCACGAAATGCGGCGCCGTCCTCTGCTGCGCTGATCTTTCCTTGAATGACAAGTTGGGGAATGCCGTATTTTTGTCCTCTCATAATGTGGCCGAGGTACTGTAGTTTCCTGGTTTTGATACTACGTAGAACTTCTCGGTCCTTCCCATTCGATTGAGAACTTCAACATTTGTCACCCGGTCAGTCCAAGGAATTTTGAGGATGCGTCTATACAACCACATCTCGAAAGTCTCCGTGACATCTCTTCAACAATACCTAACCTAACAAATAATCCAGTATATCGGCCATTTTCAAACATTGTTTGCTGCATACTTCCACTAACTGACTACACAGACAAGAACCGTTTTATTTAATATCGAAAGGCATCGATATAATAATATGGCGTTTACCAAATAACCTAGTCCTAGAGTAAGGGTAGTAAACGTTTTTATGTGCGTGTGCCAAAAAACTAAAAAAATATTTGTGTTCCACCTTTCCCGGTATTTTTTTACCCATTAATTTTACACAATTCCGTTCAGAATCAGATTCGAGGGTTTTTCTTTACCCTTCCCATGTGCAGCATAAATTATGATTTACCTACATTTTATACAACCTGGCGCTCAGATGGCTTTGCATGGGCCGCATGGGCGTGTATCTTTGAAGCATGGCCCCCACAAGGGGGGCGGCTAACAGGTCTCTGGCCTAGGGGCCCGGGTTCAGAGGGGGCCCGGCGTGGCGGATCGACCACATAATTGAGATAAACACACATCTGAAATATGCTCTAGTTGTAAAAAAAGTCGTCTGCGGCGCTATTTTACTCCAGGGTTATTTCCATTTTAAAATAGGTATATGGTTGTACGATGCAATTTTTGGTTCTTGTGTGTATCTCCATAATTCGTATCCATGTGTTAAAAATCGCTAAAAATACACAGAATTTTTATTGACCTTGAACACCATTTAGAAAACGCCTGTGTAGAGCTTCAGACTGCCTTTAACCTTAGTGGTAGGTAGGGGGGCCCGCTTCAGGATGTGGGAGCCATGCTTTGAAGTAAGTATTAATGGACAATTTTGAAAAGTTTTTAAATTTAAACTGTCAGAATTTTTACTCATTGGTAAGTATTTATTTCGAAGCGTCGGTATAAGGACGCCAATTTTAGTGTGGAGGGTAAAATAATGTTTCAGCATATATTAATATTAAAAATTCGGTAGTAAAACTTAATAATCATTAGTTAAATTACGTGCGTCAGTAGATAAAACATTTATATCGATTATTATTGTGATAGTTAGACAAGTAAACAACTTTTTTTGTGATGCATAGGAATTTAGGGTTGCCATCCTCGCATGTAAAGGATATTAGTCTATGTTCGCATGTCAAATTCATGAATATTGGGTACAGATAACCAATCTCTTTGAAATAACCATTATTGTGGTTATTAAAAGAAAACCAACTCAGAAGTATCGAAGGTGGAGCAAAAAATATTTTTTATAAAATTAATACTTAACAATGAGCATTTTTTACTTTCTGTTGGTATTAAATTATTCCCAACGTTTAATAAAATACTTTTATTGAGATACTTCGTATTTTTGCGTATTTATACTTACCGAATAATTAGAACCCCTTTGCAAGTAAATTTACTTTATTTTATTAGTTATCACACTTATCACGATGGTATAAAATCATCAAAACATTATGACTTATTACAGCATTGAATTATTCTGTCTAACAATAATATTAGGTCACGATTAGAAAACAGAGATTTATTTTAATGCAATTGACCCTACGCACGGCATGATCGACCTGTCAAAATTCAAATATTTATTCGCTGTAATAATTATTTTTTTGTCGGAAATTAAATTAAGTCGTTGTGCAATGCTTCAATAATGCAGAATAAAAATGATTGGATATAAAAATAGTGTTTTGATGGCATAATTAAAATGATTTTTTTATTAGATCTTAATTCTAAATAAAATCGGTAGGTAATCAAAAAGTGTTACATAATTCAAAGAAATATTCATGTTCATAAAAGTTTTTTTAGTATGCGCATTGCAGAAGATTAAATTTAGAACATTATTAAAACATTGTCTTTTTATGACTTCAGAAGTTTTATTGGAAAAGTTTTTAATAAGAAAATGGTTCTTACATTAACCAATAAAATATATATGGCAGTAAATCGCCTGTTCTAAATTCACAATGTCGTTGAATGAGCTGAATCATACATTTTCCTTATCTTTGCGTGCAACTGAAACCTTGTAAGGTTTGGAGATACAGACCTCGGTTTCCTGGTTAATTCTATGCCATTTTTCACATGTAAATAATCTGTAAGTACGTATTGAACTAACAACATTATTTACCTTTGGTTTTAAAACAATAAATTATTCACTCGAGGGCAAATAGTTAGGAAAAGTGTAGTGGAAGGGAATAGTGGATATATTTTAGTATTGCCAAAACTTAATTCTGGTTCGTTGTAAAATCTAAAATAGTAACATACATAATATGTAAACACAACAGAAACCTATATATTTTAAAAAAATCTTGAAACCGGACAGAACTCGAACTATCAGATTATGGTATATGTGCTTTACGAATTTAACGATTTGCAGCCTACCTAATTACGACGGAATTAACTAATAGTCATGCAACTGAAGCGGCTGTCTGATTCCATTAATATTGGCTACCGGATTTTGTAGTTTGAATTAAGGTCCCAACAATAGGTAGGTACCAGGGGCGAAGACTCCATACTAGGCGATTATTTAAAGCCTACCTTCTTAAGAAAAATATTTTTTTGAAATATTTTTGAAAAAATTGCATATTGACATATTTATTTAGGAAGTATTAGTAGTAGGAATAGTAGGAATGTATTACAGTATTACACAGTTTACAAAACAATCTGGAAAGGTATTAGAAAATATACCATAGCGCGTCATCTATCTTGACGTAAATAAATTTTCGATTATGTGTGAAATAATTCTGAATTTTTTTCGTATGGACTTTACGTCTCGTAATCTCAGCAAGTCTGTTGATTTGAATGAAATAAGGTAAGCTCCTATTGCAGAGCTTAAAACATTCGCGCATAATATTGTTGTCACGACTGCGCACTTTGTCCAAAATCATTAATAATTATATAATTTAAAAAAATAATTTCAACGGCGTTTAATCGAAAAAAAAAATAAGAATTATTGATATAACCTATGTCCTTGCTTTTTCGTACAAGGTGGTTTTGTTAGTAATTTTGAACAATCACAAACACCCAGGCTTTGATAAAAACACATAAATGTTTTTGTCATGACCGGGAATCGAACCCAGAACTTTCGGGTGGAAGGCCAGCGCCTTACCCACTGCACCACGAGAGCTTAATCGACTATTATACGAATATATAATATGAATTAATAAGTATAGAATGTTTTTAAAAATAAAAATAAATTTTATCTAATGATTTTTGATGGGTATAAATTGTTTTGAAAAATACGTAATTTAAACACATCGCTCATTTTTATGTCGTCAGTGAGTTTTTGAAGTTTCATTGAATTAGTGTGTCGTTGTCATTTATTAGTGTGTACATATTCATTAGTAGTAAACATCGTACTATCTTCTTATTTCTCGTAAGTATATCTGACAAGTTTTTCTTTTTATCAGATCTCCACAGCCTACCTCTTTCCAAAGGTGGGTACTTACCTTCGCCACTAGTAGGTACTTACCGCATATGGATCTCTCTAAAGTCTAAATGTTAGTCTTAACGTGCCTAGGCACTTTGTTAACAATTTAATAAAAAAATAATACAAGATTTAAGAATCTCACATCAATTTAAAAACTCTCACCATTAACAAACGTATTACAATGAATTTCCATAACTTTGGATAAAAATTTATTCAATGAATTTTAATAAAACTGCATAAATAAACCGACTCTTACTGCTGCATGTGTGTAAGTATTAAAAATGCAATTATAACTAATTATAAAACTCAGCAAAAAATTGAAATTAACGATGTAAAAAAAAAATTCATCATTTTGTTTTAACTTAAATATTATAAAATAAAGTTTCTTTTATTTTATCTTATAGGTATAATAAAAAAATAAATGAATTTTTTTTTTGACATTTTGGAACATAAAATCCATGGTACCTATTGATTTAAACACTGCAGAGGCCAGTCCTCAAATAGATATCGGGATGCTGGATCACCAGTATCAATTCGGAAAACAGTAGGTACTATCATATTCGAAAGAGCTATATTTGGCGCTAAAAGTGAAGATGTACTGTGGCGTAAATTTGAGGAAACCCTAACACTGAACCATTTCCCGACTAACATCAAAATCGATGGAATTCCGGATTGGAAGATGATTGCGGAGAATATACCGGACTGGGCACGATGATTTGAGTAGACCAGGGTTCACACGGAGCTGCTGCGCCACGAGTGATATGGTGAAAAGCTATTTACACAATTTCACCGGACGAAAGATTGAAAGAAGAATAGTTTTCACAACTGGTATATTCCACGATTCTTGAACTATGATCAAACAATATCTAAATTGACCTAGCACAGTGGTGTTCTATACGTAGCACGCGTGAGCTTGGTAGCCCGAGAAGATAATCGCCTTTCGTACTTCACGAAAATTGTGTCAAAACAAACTTAAATAGTAATAATTTTAATTAAATTTTGACCAATCTGCCGAATATTGTTTGCCATCACTTCTATATGTAGACACTCAATGTCAATAGGCAATCGTGTAGCTTACCTATTACACTAATCTTGACAAACTATCGAAATACCTGTGCGGTATTTACTTAGCTTCCAACTACAAATTATATTAATATTAAATAATATAATTGATTTATCAATGAAGTCGTATAGCGTGTCCATTGAACGATCGCCAATATTGATTTATTGACTTTGAGCGATCGGCTTTATCTAAGATTGTCAAGTATCAATTATTAGTATTTAGCCTGCGTTTTGTTTGGACACGATTTTCGTGAAGTACAAATGGCAATTTATTTTTAGGCATTGTTGACGATTGGACACGGAAAATAGATAAAAATGTGTTTCCCATTTTTCATATAAGCCGAAATGCCTAAAATTAGCATAATACATCTCAAGATGCATGACTATGACCAGTGGCGTCCTTTATTAATTGTTCACTTTCAAATTGTGTATAATGATCAAATCTAAAGTTTTCATATCGTACCATGAGTACTTTAGAATAGTGTATTAACTCCAAAAGTATAGTTTTTTAAAGCTACAAATCAATTTCGTTCGTGAAGTAAGTTTAAGAACTTCATATGAGCTTAATACTTTAGTAGAGCGATTTCCAAACTGGGAGGCGGGCCTCAGCGCTTAAAGTTTGCAAATGCATAATTTATAAAACGGCCGCTAGTTATAAACTAAACACCTGTCTGAAAATATGGAGACTAATTTTACAAAACCCCAATTCTATAATATCGTGAAAAAAATTAAATAAAAGGGTCAAATCATAATGTTGAAATTTGAGGCAAATTTGTTTAGGAACGATAATTTTGTTGTTAAACTTGTCTATTTGGTTGAAATTAAAAAAAAATGATTGAATAAAGTAATGCAAGGACCACTAATCCATTCACTGATTTAAAAAAACAAAGTGAAGGCATTCATAAAAAATTGGAGCTTTGGAAATCAATAATCAATCAATAAATAAGTTCGCCATGTCTCCACTTTTAAATGATTTCTTCGCCAGATATATTGAAGCAAACAAAAATCTATTTACTGAGTTCTTGGTTAGTTTGCTAATGCACTTTTTACATTATTTTATTAATAGTAAAAAAAAGCGCTGCTTTGTTTTAGGGCTATTAAATATTTTAAGTATGTGGTTGAAAGATTCTGGCCTGGGGGCCCATGATAGAATCAATTTGTCAATAATGAACAATGATGAATTTGGATTAACTACTATTGAAATTGAGTGTGCTAATTAACAAGCACATTCGTCGCATGAAAAACAAATTACTAATTTAAAAATGACTTTGATATAATTAGTAAAACCTTGTTTATTTTTATATTTTTTTTTCATTTTTGTATTAGTACATTGTATTTGAAAATGTGTCTGTATTATCTAATGAAATAAAGGGGGGAGAGGCGTCAAGATTAGATTATTTTAAAAGAGAGTCGTAGTAACATAAAGTTTGGAAACCACTGATTCAGTATATCAAATCAAAATAATAAACTCATGCACCACAGTATCACATTGATGCATTACCATAGTATAGTAAACCAGTCAAGTTAGTAGTTTACTGAGAATTAATTTAATAAAAATAGTGCCCTTGAGAGAGAAAAGCATGGAGAATTAACAAAAATAAATGATTCTAATTAATTTTCATATAATATGTCGAAACAAAGCCAAAACAATACGGACATACTAAACTATGAGACCTTTACATCCGCAGTAAGGCCGCATTTTTTAAAGCATTATAGTTGGGATTTGTGGCAACCAGCTCGGACCTCGGCCCAACAGCTGGTTGGACCGACTTCACTACCAAGGTTCCCACCGCCACCCGTCATGTATGTAGTACAGCCGTGGATATGCACGGCCGCCTTCCATTACGCTATAAACGTGTCTGAAAAAAGTTTAAGTGCTCATTCCGTCCCGATACGGAGCCGCACGGGACTGATGCTGCAACCATGCACAGTAGTGCTTAAAGAAGGAAGTTAAGATAGGATTTTTTTTTTGTGTGCTATCCGCTGACGTTAAGCGCCCTATGTATCGGCATACTGAGTGTCACGAGTTGAAATGGATGAGTCTACAGAGGAGTCGGGACTATCCCGCTCCCATACGACGCTGCAAATTTCTCAAATGCCGCAAAGTTGGCATCAGTTACTATCAGATCTGCGTGGCCAATTGGGCCCGTGTGAGGACGGACCCTGGCAAATAGCTCCACTCGTTCAGGTTTCAGTATGTCATGTACGTCATGTTAGAACTGTTTCGAGGCCTCCCTTTTAATCCCCTGTCGAATCGGTTGCGGCACCTGCGTCAAAAAAATCGACGCTGTTCTTTCATCCGAATTGGTGAAAAGTCGTGTAGCAGTAATTTTAGACCCTTCTTTGTGAGATATTATTATGCGAACATTGATTTAATACCCTTTCTAATTTATACACGTTACGCCCTTTGCAACGTCCTATCCGAAACGCAGTAAACTATCAAGTGTCATTGAGCACGTTCTACTGTCATTTCATATTCTTATTTGACATCTTCACAGGTGCTCCATCATTATTATCCAACCACACGTGTTGAAAGTTTTTTTTTATTATTTTCGAACCGAGCGTGCATGTATTTTCGATTTTCGACCACACCTCCTGGAAAGGCGCGACGTTTGACAGTTTCAAAAATTATTAACTGTGGGAAATAATTATAACCTGTCATTTTTTTTAATATTTATAATCCTGATAAAATTACAAATTATGCAAACAATGTGCAAAAGAGGAGTCGCATTCGTTCATACAATATTTATTTTTGACAGCTGAATACAATTTATTGTGATTATAAAAATACATATATTGCTGTTTGAAATACCTACCATATTTCATTGATTTCATGTTTAAGTAATATTGTTGGGAAAAATAATGACAAAAGATTTTCTCCTTACATGTCATATTTCATGATAACATTTTATTGATTTTTTAACTTCTTCTGATTATATTAATATTTTGAAAATCATAATTTAGTGCTACTGCTATGCTCACAGAACAGATAATAAATATAATTCCGATAGGCTATATTTAATACAGTACATTTTGATTCAATTCAATTTTTTTTTTTTTTTTTTACATATTGTGGACATTACAAATTATAAGTTTAAGACGTTCACAACATGACATGAAACATTATTATAAATAAGTAAGAAAAAGGAAAGTAATAAAAGGGATAAAAATGAAAATATAAAAAGATAACATAATATAAACACACAAAAGCAATGAAAATATAATTATACATACTATAGAAGTTCAAAGAACACCAAGTTTGCTAAGGAGACCCTATTTTAAGAATTTATAAAATAGCGTCCACCTAAACTCGCCCTCACGCAAGTGGAATATAGCAACACCCGAAGCAATTTTGTTGAGCATAGTTATCGCCCTCCCAATTGGCAAAATTGCCATTGGGAAAATAAACAACTGATGCTCCCTATTTCTAAGATAGTTAGTGTCCTAAAAAAATGAAACACACATTTGCACGTGCAATAGTGTGTGTAATACACCAATATTAAATGAGCGTCAATGCATAAACCGAGAGCAGTTGTGAGTACTCGACGTATGACGTATTCTTGACACGTGTTTAAGTTTATCCCGGGTTCTTTCTTACTCGAGATCGGTTACCTGCTACCCACAGAACAGATAATAAATAGAATACCAATAGGTTATATTCAATACGCCGCATCTTGATGCAGGGTTTTGAATGTGTGGTGTCCTACGAAAATGAAGCACGCATTATGCACGTGCAATAGTGTGTGTAATCCACCAACATTAAATGAGCGTAAATGCATGAACCGAGAGCAGTTTTTAGTATTCGACGTTAAACGTATTCTAGACACGTGTGTAAGTTTAACCCGGTTTCATCCTTACTTGAGTCGGTTACCTGCTATCGCCTTACCCGTTGTGTATTTCAGTTCCCATTATTTCTGAGTTCCCTGCTGCTACTCTTTACCCGTTAGGTATTTCAGTTCCCTTTCTTTCTGAGTTCCCTGATTAAATGCCCGTGAATAAAAATAGGTATAGTCTCAACTATTGGACACATATACATTATATCTAGTGTTAAGGACGGAAGTTGAGTCCCGGAATTAAGTTCGTACGTGAGAAAGCAGGGGATTTGTTATTCCACTAAGTTACCTGCATGGTGCTTACTGCCTGAATATGAGGAATGGATGCGGGGATTTAGAACATCTAGTGATTGTATTACGAAACGTGAAATTTAATACAATTAATTAAATACAAATTCTGGGCTGCAAAATCTCTGAATAATTCATTATTTTCTCCTCCCTTCGTACCTAAAGGGTCGTCCATAGCGACATCACGTCATGATTTTCGATATTTTGACCGCCCTCCCCCATCGCCATACTGTCTAAATTGCGTCACATTTTTTTATCCCTATCATTTGTTAAAAAAACAAATTCATTAATAACGATCTTAATTTCCTAAAAATATGACTTTTTACATCGTTTTCATTAGCTCGTATTCTTGTTTGTCCGGTGGTTGTTTGTACAGTACAAATCTTGCAATCGATTTTTAACTAACTTCCCGACTAGCTAGACATTTGGTACTTTTAGAATATATCAGAACACGATGCCAATGCATTCTTTTAATACTCTTAGATTGATATGATAATTGAATTCATTTTCAGTTAATTCTGTTTTGTATGGAAAGTTATTTCAGAAAAATCCGTAAAAAGTAAAAGACTATTATTGGTTGCTAAGGGGGTGGTCCTAGCAACTAAATTATTAATATATACGTGCGTTACTATGGCAATCAAAATGAAATATAAAAATGACAATTTAGTATTCTATATTTGTTTTTTATTTACTTCATATCAAGTATGTACAAGTTTGGGCATATTGAGCATAATAATTCAACAGAAAATTTAAAAACGTTGTAAGTATATAAAAAGTTCTTTTTATCTTGTAATTATTAGTATTAATGTTGATGGTTTTTTGATGTCACATTTTTAATAACCGCCCCCCCCCCCCCCCCACCTCCTAATTATACCATCACGAATCATTACATGATATTAAACCTAGGGATTTCAATGCCGAATAAAAACACCAACAAAGAGCGTTTGTAGCTATTGCTAAATTCCGCCAAAATCAACGTCGCGAGCTTTTCCGCTCAAAACAATATGACATGTTTTCTTTGTTATTTCATTTTCATTTGTGTCGGTTAATTCAGTAATTTTAGATATACTTAGTTCAGTAGTTTTTTTCAATTTTAATACCGAAATTATCGGTATTTTGCATTTTAAAAACCGGTATTTTGATATGGATATACCGGTATTGCAATCCGTAATCAAACACCCTTTTCCCATTAGAACGTGACGTCATTTCGTCGGTGGTTTGTAAAAAAGGGCGAATCAACCATTTTGGCGAAATCGGGATTTTAATGAAAAAACAATATGTACCTAGCTTTGTTGCGTAAAAACGGTGATTTTGTATCTCACCGTAACAGGAAAGTACATAAAAACGATGATCGTAACGGCGAATATTCACTTAGTATGACAAATAAAAAGCGAATGTGACTTATTAGACCTTTTAAAATATTATTTTAAAATATTATATTATAATACCTAAAATAAGGATAGTATTCTTTCTAAGCTTTGTTATAAGCTTGTTGGACATTTATAATCATCCACAGGTAATTAATAAATAAATTTCAAAAGTTAAAAACTCTCCTGTAGAATAGCATTTTGGTTAATTCGCATACATAATACAAAACAACGGCGATGTAATACAGAGCGTTGGAGCGGAGCTCGGATCAGGAGCACGGAGCACTGGAGCAATGGGATTTTACCCGGACCAAGAGCGCAGCCGGATCACCGAAAATTTGTAGTGCTCCACTGCTCCGGATGTTTTTTTTATTATTAAATTTTCGTCCTAAAATTAAATGAAAATAATAGATATATTTTGACACTTTGCAACACTGGAATTATTTAAAGAATGGCAACACTGACGAGAGATAAATAAACTAGAGACGATTTGCTGTCGGTATTTTTGTTTAATATAATTAATAATGAAAATGACGATTGTTTTTAAAACTTATTTTTTAACATTTATATACATATTATAATACTGATTAAAACTTTTCCCCCGGAGCGGAGCAGACCCTGGAGCGGAGCCGGAGCAAGCATTAGATCCCGGAGCGGAGCAACTCAAAAAAGTGTCTGCTCCAACGCTATGATATTATAATATGTATATGGACCCCTAAGGGTTGTTTGAAAATCAGAAAACTACAGTTACATTCCTATTAAGAAATATTTATACTTGATTGATGTGATACTTGATACTAAATGCTCAATGGCTGCAATAATAATTAATTATATTCCGATCACGTTTCGCCTGATTTCTTCAATGCCCTCCGTTTAAATTCAATTCATTTATGAAGATGAGCAAGGAAACGAGAAGCACGATTAAGGACAGCTTACACGATGTTGGTTAACGACACTCGACATAATAAATAATTAATAATAAATTTTGTATACTACTAATCCTTGGAATGTCGTCACAGCGAAAGGTCGCCATAATTTAATTTTAATATCACCAAAAGCTTTCCTGATTTCCAAATAATAAAAAAGGCTTTTGCCTGTTTGAATATAAATTACCAACAATCTATAAAAGAATTACGTAAGAAACAATGTCTTACAATATTTGTTCAATTATGGCTATAAATATGTTTACAAATAATTAATAGATTGCGTTAAAGCACGTGTGGAAACAAAAAATAATTAAAATTTGCTTAATTTAATACTTACTTACTTAAATACATACCCGGGTTGAGAAAGTTTCAGTGATGAAGAGTGGAGGTAGACTGTGGAGATTCACCAAAAATAGAACACGCTAAACTTTGTCAGTCATCTGATTTTGTTGTCATTGAACTAAGAATACAAATTGCAGATGGTGAAAAATATAATTTGTTTTAAGTTAGATAGTTTCCTTATAATGTTATCAAAATTTTGGAAGTCAACAACCCCAGGCCGTGTCAACAAATGATCCGTGATTACAACAATGCGATAATAATTGAATTCCCAAATTATCACTTCTACGGTCACCACATTCTGCAAGTGTGATATACTTCGGTGATGGTCTACATCCTCAAGCCTTGTCAGTGAAACGCTGCGAATTAGTAGCGATGCGACAGTCAGGATATTACCCAATTGTGACCTACATCAATAATAGCTTGCTACATTTCAATAAATAACGAGTCACGGTTGATCAAATCAAATCAAATCAAATTTATTTATTTTACATATAATGAACATAACAAATTATAAATTCAAAGCGTTCACGACATGACATAAAATAAGTGGTAATAATTTTTGAAAATAAAAATACAGAGAAGTGTGAGTTAATAATACAATAAGTAATAAAATAAGAAATAAAATAAGAAAAGAAATAAAGTAAATAACAAAAATAACAAAATAAAAGGAGATGGAAGCACACAGAGTGAACTTTGATAGACCCTATCTTAAAAACTTATAAAACAACGTCCACCTAAATTCACTCTCGCGTAAGTGGAATATATCAATATCCGAAGCGATTTCATTAATAATGGTTATTGCCCTCCCAATTGGCATTACTAATGGCAGGTTATTTCTGCACCGTGGGAGAACAAACAACGGATGTCCTCGATTCTACAGAAGACCTTCTAAGACAAGGATCTCTACAAATGTTCCAAAGGAACTACCAGGCCACCATTGAAAACAAGCAATTAATTATGGATCCGTCTCAAAAACATTTAACTTTGCTGCAAAAGAAATTTCATCATTACTTTCATACAATCAATGCGACTGGATACGAAACCCTTTTGCAACCAATGCCGAAAATTCTATAGAGGCGCTTTTCCTATAAATGCGAGAGGAATTTGTTGAATTGATAAACGACGGGACGCTAAAACTGAACTTCGCCGATGTTGCATTGGCTATTTTATGGATTTCGGTTAATAAAAAATATCCTCGGATTTCCGACAAGGCTATCGTAGTTCAACTCCCATTTTCGAGTCAAAAAAAGTCGCCTGCGGCGCTGTTTAACTACATTACTGTTAATATTTTAAAACATGTGATTGTAATATACAATTCATTATTATTGTGTTAATACTTATTCCTAACAAATAATTATTCTAAACCCGACAACTAACCATAATTATATTAATATAATATAACCATACAAAAAATCGCTAAACATAAAATCAATACCATTAATTTTACTCCGAACACTATTTGAAAAATGCTATTTTAGAGTATTACACTGTCTTTAACCTTAGCGATAGATAGGGGGGGCCCATGTTTTGGTGTATAAATTGTTTTAAGTGTGTCGCGGAATTCTGGGAAGACCTTTGGTGTGCCGTGGGTGGGAAAAGGTTGCGGAGCACTGGGATAGAGCCACGGATAATATCCATACAGCCGAAAGTACAGGAGTCTTAATGGGATATTGCACTCTACCAATACGCCTCGGACGTGGTACGTACTCACTATCAGAATGCTTCGGACTAAGCAGACCTCACAGCGCGTTACTTTGCATAGTTAACTTCACACCTGTCCTTGTATTTATTTATCAGTTAATAAACTCTCTTCAATTCACTCGAATAACCTCCAGTCAGTCGCTTTCATCTTCTTCATCGCCAATTTTTTTTTCGTAAATTACTAGTTGGTAATTGGAGGCCTTGCACACATGCTCCTTTCGGGCCTCGAACTCGAACTTCGGGCCGAAAAGACCGGACCTGGTACTACCTACCCTAAAATTTATACTGTAGTTCTACCAGGTAAATGAGAGTTTAATCAATAACATTGTTGTCTATCTCTTACGGGTATCTACATAATAATTTATTTAGATATTACGTGGCAGGCTTGAATCAGTATACCCGTATAACTCGCGCTTTATAATATATCCACAAGAGAGGACCTTGACACAATAATGGTTTACACAGGTAAATCAACTTCCATCAACTTGACAGGAAAAAATTAAATAATTATTGCTTCTTCATATAACAATGTTAATTAGCGCATGCATCTCTGTCGTGATGTATTCTCAATTCATGTGTTGCAAGTTGCAAGCAATTAAAAAGCTGCACTTCGTTACCAACATTAGAAAAAAAAACATTTATAAAAACACTCAGATAGTCTATTAAAATAATCAGCATTTGTAAATATGTTTTTTTTATTTGATTGCATTAGATGTAAAGATTCAGTTAATGGTGTTATATAAATTAATTGCTACTTTTTTAATTTCTAACAACAAAACAAAGTTCACTAGACGCATATAGATACTATTTACTGTCCAGTTTTAATTTCAAAGTTTAAAGTCTTTGTCCGAAATTAATGTAGCTATCTATCATACTTTGAGATATCGTTATAAATTATGTACCTACTAATATGGCATTTTTTGTGACTTATTTTAAATTAAAAAGACTGACCCGGTGAAAATTTTATGAAGGTTATTTAAATATTATTTTAAAGACGATTAGATGTAAGCCTAAATTTAAAAAAAAAAGTAGTCCACGAGGGACCTTACCCATCTACTTAAGACGGTACTTCAGTGAAACGGCAAATAATTTTCAACCATAGGTGCGACGAAACGACTGGCTGGCAATCGGAGAGGGAAAGTCGAGCTGTGAACACGTCAATTTGTTTTGTGATGGCGACGGGGGAATTAATTCTTAAATCGTGCAAAGATGACTAAAAAACGTTACCCATTTACTTGAAAAAGAAAACATGTCAATGAATATATTATTATTATTAGTAATAGAACAATAAACATAACATTAAATGGATGCATTTTGACTTTTTATAACAAATTATGTTTTGTTCTGCACGCGTCATTTGCACAATCTTCGCGTCGCGTAGTCACGATCATTTTAGACCGTGCCCCAGCTGAAGTATAGCCTTAAGTATTTCTGAATATTATACTTAGTTATAATATGTCATTCCACTGTGTTCCACAATTTTCACTTCCTTGCCTCAGACGTCAGATGGACATACCGAGTCCAGTCACTGAAGTTGTGATCTCCCAGCGTGTGGTTGGCTTTGTCAACGTTGGTACTTTGATATACCTACACCCAGTGAAGATGGATTTTTTTATAAACTTCACTATATTCAGCTCATCGCAGACACTTTTTATGATGATGATGATGATACTGCGATGCGTTCATCCAGTGAACGAAAAAATGCTCGTGTGTGACTTTTATATTAAGTCTTCTAAGTCACCACGGTCGTTTCTGGAACTAAACCCCGCCCCTTATATTTACTTCCCAGCTACTATATTCCCTCCGTCCATAATTCAGTGTATGTTCGATATCAAGTGGAGTTTTATTGACATTAAAATGTCTAAACCTTTTCAGGACCAGCAGCCCTATGTTCTAACTAGTGATATCAAGTCACCCGACGACATGACGTAATTGTGACGTTAGCCAATACACGCTCGAGGCAAGCCGCCCAACACACACTGCTCACCATAGATATTATTACGCTGAAACACCTATTTGTGTATGGGGACAATGAATAACGCCAGCATTTGACTAGCGTTATTTTCTCGAATGCTATTATCACTCCGGTAGTCCGTCACAATGATGTCACATGACATCATGTCGATCGGGCGACTACAACTCGTAAGTTCTAACATAAGGCCCCAGACGAAGAGCATTATTTCAAATGTGGAAATATTGTGAAGAGGAAAAACGGTACTGTTCGGTTATACCGGAGGCAGCGGAAAACGCATTTTGAAAATAGCCGATAAACTGGATTATTTGTTAGGTTAACCTAACCAAACCTAACCTAACCTAACCTAACCTAACCCAACCTAACCTAAACTAACCCAAACTAACAAATAATCCAGTTTATCGACTATTTTCAAAATGCGTTTTCCGCTGCCTCCGGTATAACCGAACAGTACTGGAAAAACAGAAAATAACTCTTTTAATTCCTCTCAATAGTGCCAGAGTAGTATCTGCAATGACAACTCAACACTCAAAGAGCACGTGACGTAACTATGTCAGCGCATGCAGAGCTGTGACGTAGAAGAATTGATATAAAAGTCGCACTGTATACAAGGCTTATGAATGAGAATGACAGTGAATTAGTTAGGTACCTAAAACCGTGTTAAGCGGTCAATACAACCAAAGAATGCAGTTTGTATGAAGCAGGCCTACGATTGGTAAAATAATATAATCACCTGCGTAGGTTTTTTTTAATATCAATGCAGTCATGTCGACATTGTTCCTTAACTTAACTTAAAAAAGATTTAATGGTACAGTTAAGGTAAAAAATAACGCCTTTTTTACAGCTTTAAGAACAGTAATCTATTAACATTAACTATAATTTAAAATCAAAATATATTTTTTTGTTGTGCGCTTGTTTGTCCGGATATGTGAGAATGGAATTTAATTGGAAGCTTTTAACTGTTATTATTTTATTTCTATTTTTTTTTTTTGAAATGGCAAATAGATATGACTCAAATTATAACTGGTTAGGTGTAGTTATGTTATAGGTAGGTAAAAATACTTCATCTTTTCACTGCCTCTATAAAAAGCAACTATTCTTGCATTTGCTAAAGTCAGGAAATGTCAAGCGATGAAATGCGTTCAATACACAAAACAGATTGATAAATATAATTCCGATAAGCTATACCCCAATACACTACATTTTGAAGCAGGGTTTTGAATGTGTGAGTGTCCTACGAAAATGAAACACTCATTATAGTCATGCAATAGTGTGTATTAAATACATCAATATTAAATGAGTGTCAGTGCATAAGCCGAGAGCAGTTGTCAGAACGAAGAACAAGGTTAGAATGACGTATTCTTGACACGTGTTTAAGTTTATCCCATATTCTTCCACACTCGAGACCGGTTGCCTGTTACTCCACGCCCGTTAGGTATTTCAGTTCAAATTAATTCTGTATTCCCTGGTTCAATACACACAGTGCAGTATGTACCTAAATATAGTGTATTTATCTCACGAATGTGCGTTCCCACTCTACACCGACCGAGCTTCTGGTTTGAGTTTAGCTAGTGTTCATCATAACTAGAAGAGTGGAGGTGAACTACGTTAAAGTTCCCACCACCACCCATCATATATCCACAGCCGTGGATATGCACGGCCGCTTTCCATGACGCTTTAAACGTGTCTAATAGAAGTGATTTTAAGTGCTCATTCCGTCCCGAGACGGAACCGCACGGGACTGATGCTGCAACTATGCACCGTAGTGCTTAAAGAAGAAAGTTAAGAAAGAAATTTTTTTATAATATTAATACACTATCTATAGGTACCTAAGTATAGTAAATGTGATGTTAGAGACGAATGTTTCGAATTTCTTGGACAGAGCACAGAACGAACCAGTCAATCATCCAGAGACTACAGATGAAGAAACGGCTCTCGACAATATGTTTGAGAGGTATTCAAGAGAAACCGGATAACCCGAAAAGACTAGTGATTTTGAATAGCCTCCAGGGAAGGCGAGAGCAGAAGAATAGCGGTGGCGCGCTGGAGCGACCAAGTGAAGGAGCTGACTGGGGACAGCCTTCACTCTACTCGAGAGAAGCAGAGGATAAAAATGGTTGGAAAATCTTGGTTGATCAAAAGATGACACAATTTAAAGGTGGTCACTATCATCAGTCATGAAGGAACGACTAAAAAGAAGATAACTATTTAAGTATAATATTTTTACACATTTTTTTATTGCCTATTGTCATGTAGATTCACAGTGTTGTTCTTTCGTTTTTCAGGAACTAGGGATGGTAAGAGGAAGATGGAGTAACCCTAATGCAAAATATAGTCAGTGATTTTATTTAACTCAGTAATCACCATACACAGTTATGAGAAAGATGTTAAAGACATAGAGATAGTGTAATTTGTATTTTACTTATTTAAAGATAGATAAAAATTATTTTTCGGGATTTCAGCCGTTGGGATTTCGGCTTTCGAAACTGACTCAATCCCACGAAGGTTCCTTGTCAATAAGCATGACACATATCAATTGAAATACGATTTAAAATGTTGAAGTTAAATGATATTATGTTTTATATGTCTGGATCGATGCTTGAAAGAGCTACTGGTAATTATTGAATAAAATAAATTGACTAAGATGTAATGGAAAACGATAGAAGGAATTCTACGTTACAGTCAACCAGCAGCCCTATGTTGTAACTTGTGACATGAAGTCACCCGACGACATGACGTAATTGTGACGTATGCTCAATACACGCATCGAGGCGAGTCGCCCAATGCACACGGCTCACCATAGATATTATTATGCTGAAACACCTATTTATGTGATAATGAATAACGCCAGTATTAGAGTAGCGTTAATTTCTCGAAGACTATTGACTACGTCACAATGATGTCATATGACGTCATGTCGCCGGGTGACTTCAACTCACAAGTTACAACACAAGGCCCCAGAATCCATACAAATATATTTGAGCTGAATTTCGTGATGCAATCATTATTCAGATTTAGCTCTTCCTTTCTGTGTGTACTTCAATATGTGACATATAAAATTAAACCCAGATATTATGTACATTTTTATGATAATCTCTAGTGTTTAATTTACATCCCCTGGGATAAGTTCAATCGCAAACATACATTCGGAATAGGTAATTCCTATTAATAGAACGCGGTAAAGCCTTGTTTAGATACCTACTGAATCGAGCGTGACTACATTGGCGTAGCCACGGGGGGTATTTAAAACAGCAACCCGCCCCTTCAATGCGAATCTTCGAACACCAATGACTTCAATAATACCACTAATTGTCCTGGATATGAATATGATTTGTATAAAAATGATATCAATTTTATTGTAGGTATATGAACAGGCAAGGATACTTTAACTTTCGATATTTCTTTCACAACCTTTAAACTTGTGCATAATATATTTGGACAAGGCCGACTATATTCAGGCTATGTCACCGAATTACGATAGTAGTGCTAGTTAATCATTATCGTCGAATGCAATGCGTTAACCTGTAATAAATAAAGATTTTCGACTAAATTATTACATATTTCGTTTAAATTATTATCTAGGTAACATTTATTTCAATATGCATTCATTTAGCATTCAAGAAATCTCACGGGGACTTGAAGCTTTCGAGATGTAGCTGTATAGACGCATCCTCAAAATTCCCTGTACTGACTGGGTGACAAATTTAATGTTGATGTTCTCAATCGAATGGGGAAGGACCGAGAAGTTCTGCGTAGTATCAAAACCAGGAAACTACAGTACCTCGGCCACATTATGAGAGGACAATAGTACAGCATTCCCCAACTTGTCATTCAAGGAAAGATGAATGATGATGGAGGATGGCACCGCATTTTGTGGCTTAAGAACCTCCGTGATTGGTACGAATGCTCCACTGATTTGTACCGGGTAGCATACGACAAACCTAAGATCTCCTTGATGGTGGCCGACGTGCGCTAGAAGATGGCACAATAAGAAGAAGAAGTTCATTAGAAATACGATAATATCGCATAATTCATACAAAATTCTGTTTGGTGTTCGTACAATACAAGATATTCTTGACACGTGTTTAAGTTTATCCGATATTCTTCCACACTCGCGATCGGTTTGCCTGTTTCTCTACACCCGTTAGGAATTTAATTTCCCATTATTTCCGAGTTCCCTCGTTTCAATTAACCCCTACTTCGATGTGATATGTTAAACTTATGCTCAAATTGCATTGGCAGATTGCGTCTGGCCCGATCGTCTGCCACGATTGCCGAAATCTATTATCTATGGTTTTCCGGGATCGCGAACGATCGTGAGTAAATTGGAACCAATCCTTTTTCCGTCTGCCACGATTTATGAAGATTCAAGCGAAAATTACCGAGAACGTACGAAAATATCCGAAGCTACCGCCCGCTTGTGCGGTCAGGTTTGACAACTGAGTTTTCACGTAAAATTGCGAGGGAAAACTGCTCAGTGTAGCCACCAATCTAACGAAGAAATAGTTTTCGGTCAACCTATATTTTTAATAAACCACCTACACATCAACCTAATCAACCTACACATGGGTATAAATCAAACTTCATTCAAACTCAGTTTATTTCTAATGTAGTTATTTTTAATTAAAAGTATTTTTTCTGTTATATTTTCGCTTTCATTTTATTTTCCATAAAAATTGATAAAAAAATCAATCCCGAAATCCCGGGATTATGTTAATCAATCCCGGGATTCATAGGTATCGAAAATAGCTCGGGATCCCGAGATCTCGGGATTCGGTACCCCGGGATTGGAATCCCTAGTCACAACGGTCGGCATGGGTCGTTGAATCTGGTTGGATCTGCGCGTCTGGCAATGTAATTAAGTCTTTATAATTGTCAATATTGAGATACTCATTAGAGTCATTAGACATTCAAAGGACTCCCCCGTCACTGCATTTGAATATACAGTAAACAAAGACAATATAAGTGTAGTGATCTCCTTGGACCGTACAATCCTGCACAATCAATTTCATGGACATTTCGTTTTATCTTCCGATAGATTTGATGTTAATTTATAACCGTAGTTGTGTACAAAATAAAAGATTATTGTAAGACGCAGTGGGGCACCAAAAACTTCACAATTTTCAATTATTATTTATTACCTATAATTTTTCAACGAATCGAACACACACAATGGACGGCAGAGGTCATTTTAATTATTTATTTTAATGGCATCAGCATCTATTTCAGTTAGTAAATCAGTGATTAATGAAACATTGTCTTGGTAATTATGATGTTCGTTAAACATTATCATCTTTGTGAGGTTTAATTTTTTTTTTGAGTTAAAACTGTCGGACTATTTTTTTGTCTATACGATTCTTAGATAAGTACTTTAGAAGATACTTAATAAATTTAATATAGAGGAAGGGAATTGATGCCTTCGAGATGTGGTGTTGGCGCCGAATGCTTCGTATTTCTTGGACAGAGCACAAACCCAGAGACTGCAGACAGTGACGTCCCGTGGGGGTAGGCAGATTGAGCGTCGCTTGGGGGCGATAGTTACTCGAAGGGCGGCAAATCGAGGAGAATCATTAGGCACATATAGAAATAGCTACCTAAACTTAGTAATAACGGAAATATCTTTCCATTAAAAAATCATCTCACTGGTTGGAAACAAACTGTATTAATTAACATACCTACAAGGTTTAACAGGAGTGTATGTGTTCGCGATGTCTAGTTTACTTCCGTTGTCGCTGGAGATCACGTTCTTGATGACCAGCAATGACACGTGCAGATTTTTGAATTATAGGGAGGTACATATCTTGTCTAATTTAAAATTCATCCAAATATTTGTTGTTAAGTTACCAGGTAATAAGTTGCCAGGTGTATTTTTAAATGTATCTGAAACCGTGGACTCACAATATTTCTATTGAAGCAGTGATTTAAATTTAGCAAGTATTATATATTTGGTCGGTAATGTATATACAACACATCTCTTAGAAATTTTAGTCATGAAAGTATAATGAAACATACTGTATAAAAATGGAGCGGCCTTTTTTCGCTACCTAGGGGCGGCATTTTGTCTCGGGACGTCACTGACTGCAGATAAAGGAACGGCTCTCGACAATATGTCTGAGATGCATTCTGCTGTTTTTTGGACATATTGTCCGGTGCGGACTGGACAACCTGGAGAGATTGGTGGTTCTGGGTGGCCTCCAGGGAAGGCGAAGCAGAGGAATATCGTCGGCGCGCTGGAGTAAAGGTAAGGTAAAATCATCTAATACGTAGATCACGTGTGGGAAATGACATTAATGCACTAAGGCCCACCCCTAGAAATATAATTAGCCAGGAAATCGAGGTCTACTTCTCAGAACTGACAAGTTTTCAGTTAAAAGAAAGGGTAGGAAAAAACGATTAAATGCTTATCCGGTAACTTTGGTCGTCACAACTAACTATAACACGCTTTTTGCTCTGAAAAACGTTAGATCTAAGCTAAACGACTTATTTTTATCTCCAATTATTATTATTTCACTATCAGTGTTTTTAATCATAATTATATGAGCAAAATATATTAGAAAGGTCAAATTCATCGATTGATTAAGCATGCTGAAGTATGGCTGAAGTGCATTCATATAGGTAGGTACAATATACATTATAATAATAAACAAAACTATGTGCCACTCACTTTTAGACCTATAATTATTTCATATGCATATAACACATAATAATTAACAAAATAATTTATAATATAAGTAAGTCAGATAAATACAATTTAAATCACTTACATTGTTGTACCTACCTGGTTCTTGCGTTAATTGTATTTTCATTGGATTAGCCCAGTATCTGCCAAACTGTGTGCCGCGAGAGGTGTCAGGTGTGCCGTGTCTAAGTATTTCCATCACTTGATTATTAAATGTACGAGTGGGGCATCAATTCTTGCGCAAGAAACAACGGTACACGCCTTACAATTTAAATTTAATAAACTTGAAAAACGATCCTGTGCTGAAAACCCAGAGTTGTCAGCATTTTGAATTTCGGTTTGGAGTCCATATCCTCGAGTTGCTACTGCATACAGCATACAGCCAATAAATCACTGGTGCCGTTTGAATCGTTGTATACCTATTATGTGTTATGAATGAATTAAGTTTCTCAGCGCTCATAGAAAGTAAATCAATTTACGATTACAGATAATATATGGTAGATGGTAGATTATGAGTTACGTGTGTGTTTTTAAAATGGAGCTTTTATGGTATTTTTAAAGCATGATCCTGGACATTCCTTAAACGTTGTAGATAATCTATTTAAATAATTTTGAAGCCTTATTATCCTTTATATTTATTTTAAACAATTGATGACTGCATAAAGTATTTTTATTACAAAAAATAGTATTCTTTTAAACCTCTCGCTCTAATTTATGTCGACATTATTATAGTGAAATATTTACGATAAAAAATTATATCGATAATCTCTGTGATCCCAAATTTGACAAGAATTAGGCATTTTATTATTCAAAAAATGGGCAAGATTAACACATTTGAAGATAATTCTAAAGATACTAATTATAAGCTATGTCTTTGACCATTCAAGTGTGATAAACATTCTACGAATAATGATTGCTTTGTAATAATTATTGACCTAAGAATAAGGTGTATTTTTTTGAAATACGCCATTTCTTTTGGGATTTCCCAGTGGTTAAGCTACAACATACGGCCGTAGTCATAAATTGACAAACTATAACTGAAGTAGGGAGTAAGATCATGTTAACGCGCGTGTTTTAACATGTACCGTTTAAAAAAAAAGTTTTTTTTCGGTTAGGTACATGTGCCCAAATAAACAAAGCCCCTTTCCCCAGTATGCTGTCAGGTGTGGTGTCAGGTCAGGAAAAGTTTGGCAGGCACTGGATTAGACAGTGATCAAATTTGATTTAGACTAATTGCGTTCAAATAAATATCATATTATTTAATTGAAATGTCAGTAAGCTTTGAATTATTCACATATAAATGGATCATTATCGCACAGAGGACGTATGGTTTATCGATTTAGAACGTGTCTTATATTATTTCGCTCTCAATCCGACAAACAAAATAACTTATTATATAATAATCAATAATCATACCATAGACTTATATTATTTAATAATATACAACTCATTCATTATTTAGAATTATTGATGGTCTGTCCTTGAATAATTATTATCCTCGACTTAGGCATGTGGACTCATTTTTGTGTGATTTGTTTTTATAAAATACATACCTACTAAATCAATTTTACATCAAAATAATATGTAATATTAATTTAAATAAAACACAATTTTATAGTAGGTACTAATTATTCCACTTTTATTAAAAATATTAACTGCACCGGTTGTGTCCGCCTCATAATTTTCAACTAAAATGTCATATTTCTTATATTCAGCGAATAATTCACGAAAATATAGAATGTAACAATTATATTGAACAAACACAATTTGAACACACCTACACAGGAAACTCAGAAATAATGGGAACTGAAATACATAACGGGTAAGGCGATAGCAGGTAACTGACTCGAGTAAGGAAGAACCGGGTTAAACTTACACACGTGTCAAGAATACGTTTTACGTCGGATACTAAAAACTACTCTCGGTTTATGCATTTACGATCATTTAATGTTGGTGTATTATACATACTATTGCACGTGCATAATGCGTGCTTCATTTTCGTAGGACACTCACACATTCAAAACCCTGCATCAATATGCGGCGTATTGGATATAGCCTATCGGTATTCTATTTATTATCTGTTCTGTGCACCTACACCTACCAGAAATAATTTTGAAACTTACGCCTGTCATCAAAGTTCGCGTGCTTCAGGAATCACCCCCCCTCCAAAAGGCTTTATGGCAGCGATACTCAACCTGTGGCCCTTTAAGCTTTTATGTGCGGCCCGAAACACATTTATTATCAGGAATTTCGTGAGTGTTGCTATTGCATACGATTAATTTAAAAAACACACATAATTTCTAAAATTTCAAAAATGTTTTGTACAAAAGTGGGGGTTTCATGATTTTTTTCGTCACACCAGTAGTGATGCGGCCCGCGTTACTTTACAAATATGTATTTGGCCCGAAGAAAAAAAAGGTTGAGTATCATTGCTTTATGGCGACAACCATGCCTCGGACGGAGATCGCCTTCAACATGTCCCCATCAACATTTCGCTTTCAACAACCCTTCCATGTCATTTATACAAATCGTAGACGATAATGCTTCGTCTGAGGAACTCAATAAAAATCGTTAAAAGTCATAACGGAAAAAAAAACAAAACTTTCTTCATAATATAGTGGACTAAGTTAGAAAGATTTAAAAGCTCCACAAATTGCTAGTAACACACGATTCATTGTTAAGTGTAAAAAATATTATTTTATAGGTAGGACATGTACTTAATTAAATAAAAATGTATTTATCTGTAATATTTAAAGCGTTTTTTTTTTAAATTGACAGACCAGCCTTCCCTTGGAATTAAGGAATTTGACATTTGACTTATCTTTTAATTGGTGTGTTATTGAAACATTAATTTAAGAAACAGCAGGTGACCGAGTAAAAATAATTTAAATAATCGTGCTCTTTGCAAATACATAATGCGTAATTTTATTAATGGTCCGATCTTTTATATTGACTTTCATAATAATTTTGTGGTAAAGAAATTTCATATAAATAATTGATGCTATGTTGAATTTTGTGCCTACTGTTAATCAATGATTATCAATCAATACAAATTTCGGAAAATTCTCAGATATATATTATAATTACTTAGAAACAAATCTTAGAAAACAGATATATTTTACACATATCTTGCCTATGTGGTGAACAGTTAACATCTAATGACGGAATTATGAGTAGGGATTGCAATACCGAATGAAAATGTCAATACCGGTTTTTCGGTATTTCTTAAACATTAAAAAACAGAAGTAGGTGCTTATCAATAAAAATATAGTTATTAAAATCTTTTAAAAATATTATTGTATAGCGAATAACCTACAATTATTATGTTGCCATTTAAAAATATGTATTGATCATAATTGTAGAACTAGTGATTTTTTACAAATAATTTGAATATATTGATAATTTTAACAAAAGTTCATCAAGTGCAAATAAGTCCGGCTGCAGGAAAAGCTTCTTAAATTCAACGATTGTACAGTCGTCAATAATTATAGAATAATTGAACATTTTTGTCACGGATGTTTTCTATTTCGAAATAATATTATGATAATTCATCGCGACAATTACTTATACAAATATACTTGATGAAATTAATTTCACTTCTGTTGGATTCACTTAATATATTTGCATTTTAGCAGTACATAACTTATAATTCATTTTCAAAAACGTAAACGAGTGTGCTTTCTTAATACCGAAAATTCCGGTATTTTGGTTTACTAAAACCGGTATTTCGGTATTGATAAATACTGGAATACCGGTTTTTAAATACCGGTATTGCAATCCCTAATTGTAAGGAATGCAATTGAGTACAATTTACTAAAGAACTCATTATGATATTATGTATTGTATAATTTGAGGAATACATCAATTACTATTTTATAAAAAGTAAGTATGTAATTACGATCTACTTAATATGGACGAAGCATCTGGAAAAAATAATGACACTCACTTTTTTGTCGGGTCTGCCGAATGGCATAATCTGTTCTAACGCCATTACAATAAAGGTGATATTGCTATAAATTCCAAATACTTGTCGGGTCTGCCGAATGATTCGGTTCGAACGGATTCGCTTAAATGAACATTGACACTAGAAACACTGTTCTAATGCCATGATATTGCTATAAATTCCCGATGCGTGATATCGCATACTGGAATTTGCGTGAAGTCTACTTATACACGTGCGAATATCGATATGCACGAATTTACTTGCTAGCTACTGTATTGAGCGCGTTGTCCATCAATAATGTCATTGTCTACTTTACATCAACGTACTGTCAGCTGATAGAATATTATTAATTATTCTAGAAATTTTTAGAGAACTACCAAATTACCTACTTATCGAATTAAGTAATTTGAACTTTTTTGCCTATAATTTCCATTAAATTTCAATAGGTAAGTAATACATTTTTATGTTACATATTTTATTGGGTTGAGGATTATACTTCCAGTTAATTAATAGGTAAGTATATTATATAGAGTAACCATTCTTCTTCTTTCTCCTTGTCACGCCCCAACATTAGGGCATAGGGCAAACACAAGTTTTCGCCACTTCCCTCGGTCCATCGCCAACTCTCGCGCCTCTCGCCATGCCAGACGTGCAGCGCGTAGATCACTTTTGTAGTACCGCTGCAGGGTGAGGGAGAGGTGGCCACGGCGACGGAATCGTTGAGGCTGTGTCACAAGGGTATGAAGTGTCGCTCTCTGGCAGCATCAGGAACACATAAAAATTATTTTAATTTTTTTTCTGACCATCCTAATAAGATCATATGGGCTTCCAGAGGGTGGAGGTTTGTTTTTTTTTTGTTTTTACAAGAAATGGATGTCAGCCACTTGGTCAACAGGTAGGACAGACTTAGGTCCATCCTCTGACTGACACACAAAAAATAATATGACGTGTACTTGTCAGACCCAGGATTCGAACCTGGGACCCACGACACTATAGGCCGACATTCAAGCCACGCGGCTATCGTGGGTGTAATTATTATCTTAATTAATTAGTATCTTAATTACTTATTATATACTAAGTAAGTTTCCCCACGTATATAAAATACTTCCTTCAGTCCCCCAGGTACCTAAAACAGCGACTATATTACGTATTTGGATTTAGGTATATGCTTATTCGCTGTCTCATGTAGGTACTCGGCTAAACTGCACTCACCTGTTTTATCAGTGATACGACGACAGTCAAGCAGACTTTGTATATTAGTTATATTTAGTTAACTATCCCACAACAACAACAAAGCATTGTCATAAGTCCTTATCGGGGCAAGGCGCTTGGGCTTAATTTTCGAAACTTAACATTGATAAGTTGTAGAAAAATATTGTACCTATTTTATACGGTGTCTATCTTGGTTGTAAATTATACCAGTTCACCAGTACCAGTTGCAGAACTATTCTAACTCACATTATAAATATTTTGCAGAAGAGTTTTTTGAAACAGCCTACTTCAGTTATTCATTATTTATATGGACAAGTGTATGCACCATTTTTTTCATCAATAATCCTACTAAAATATGATGCATCTATTTATCCATAAAATATAATAAATAATTTCAGTAAGTTGTTTCAAAAAACTCTCCTCAAAAATTTCAAATGTAAGATAGAATAGTTCTGCATTCAGCTGACGATGTGCATTGGATTTGACACTGCATAGGTTTTCAACTTTAGATTATCGCAAAATTTTACGCACATTTCTCTCATTTTTTTGTAAATAATTGCCAAAACAATTAAGGAATATAATTGCACAACTTTATTACAACCACGTGTCATGTAGAATATATCCCTGAGGAATACGATATTTTTTTCATTGTTTTGAGACATATTAATATTTTGATGAAGTATATCCGGGAAGATCGATTATTTCTACGATACTTATGGATCACGATCTATCACAGGGTTTCCCAAACTATATAACCTAGCTAACTATATAAACTAGAACCTGAATAGGTGTTCCGCGACTATTTGGAAAGGTTTTATACACTGCAACACATTTAAAGATCTTCTACTAAGTAGAAGTAAAATAAGTAAAACTAACATAATTAAAGAATCTACTTCATATTGAAAGGCGAGTGATGATCCATCTCCACTGATGTTTATGACGTCAAGTATCTAGATAGGTCATGGCTCCCACAAGGGGGGAGGGGCTGACAGGCCTCTAGCCTGGGGGCCTGGGCTTACGGGGGGCCCAGCGTGAGAGATCGACCAACCGAGTGAGATAAACACACATCACAAACATGCACCAATATAAAAAAATGTCGCTATTTCACTTCAAGCATACTAACATTTAATAATATGTGGTTCTACCATAATTTTTGATCATTGTCGATATTTTACATGTCCTTAATTGTGCATATCAACATACAAATTGGTATATTAAAAATACAAAAATCGCTAAAAATACCCTTAATTTATTTGACCTCAAACACCATTTGGAGTATGCAACTGTAGATCGTCACATTGCCTTTAACCATAGCGATAAGTAGGGGGCCCGCTTCGGGATATGGGGGCCATGATCTAGGTACAGGCGGAGGACCATTTTTTCTCACACCGTGCGCATGAATAAGATGGGGTAAGTATATTATTTTTAACTGACTGGCTGACAAGTCTCGTCAGTTTAACGACAATTGCCAAAATGTGCAGAACGGTTAGCTGCGCTAATAAATAACCTACAAAATAAACTAAGTGTTTCGGTAAAATTTCCGGGTTTGCGAAGTGTTCCATTGCAGAAAAAGTTAGGGAAACCCTGATCTATCAAATGGGAAACTCTTTCAAAAACTATTTTTAATTTCATGAGAGATTTATCACCATATAAGTTATGACTCCTCAATTCTAATAATTTGTTAAGTATTTTTAGGACACGTTTTACCAGTAATTTATTAGCAAATGAAACGTAATTTTCCGTAATTGCCTTTTTTCCTTAAATAGCCGTGATTTATTGTATCTAAATAGTAAATAGTATAGATAGTGCTTAAAAAAATCTACTTCTAATGAGATAAGTGATAGACCATTCGCTCAATGGCGTGTCAACAATTAGATTTTAAATTTAAAAGTTATGGTCACTGATTTGAGATCGTCTATCAGCTGTATAACGATCTGTCAATTTTAATGACTGTTTTTAACCAAATTACTTAAAAAAACACTCAATCTAATGCGATTCGTATTAAAAATAAGTAATGGGAAAATTGACGACTAGATAAATGAAGCGCCTAGTTTCAAAAGCCCCTAAAACGATTTTAGGTAGTTTTGCGAAAAACTCATATGCATTAATACTTTGGATGCGGAAGACGCACCCGGCGCGTAATGACCAGGCGGCCGATCGATGTGATTAACGTGCATTTTAAAGGTGCTAATTAAAAAATCATTATCTACTCAGCAGCGAATGAGTTAAGTAAATCTGTGAACCTTATGCCGGGTCCACACTGGCAACATGTCGCGCGACAACCTCGTTAAATTTTACGATAAGTATGATAATAATCGTAAAATTTCTTAAGAAATTATGATAATTATCGTAAAATTTAACAACGTTGTCGCGCGACATGTTCCCAGTGTAGACCAGGCATTATGTACTTATTTATTTTTTAATTCGTTACATTCCTAAAGAATATTTTGGCTTTCCATTTTAGGGGTATGTATTTGAAAAGCACACCCAACCATTTTAGCGGGTTTTGAAATTTACTCTAATTTTTTATAATACGTTTTGACGGTTTTTGGCGTTTTTTAAAGTTCAATCTTTGGCCATCATAATAGATAGGTAACAAAAATATCGTTCTAAATACTTAGGTACATATCTAACTCAAAAAAATTCAAAAACCATTTTAGGGGAGTTGAAACTAAGCGCTCCAAATGCATAAGCAGCCGTGGATTTAGGGACGTGGAGGCCCGAGGCGCTAACTAATTTAGAGGCCCTACGATAAACAAAAAAATGAAAACCATAAGTTCCAAATACCAATGTACCTACCCAGTAAAAATAACAATGTATCTTCTCTCTTCCCTCTCCGATTACAATTAAAGATGACAGACAGTGATGAGTGATGATACATAATATGTAATATAAATGTGTAGGTACTACTGGTTTTGTACAAATATATATAATATACTTATATGTACTTATATCTGTAAGGATGGTTAAGTTATAATAGGCACTTTGGATGTAAGTTGTAGGGATTTTTTACTTTGGGTAATATATTTTACGTACTTTAAATGTATGACTGGTTTGCACTGTTGAAGGATACATGGCATATTATCAGGAGTAAATATTATTTTCATCAGTTTTTATACTCGGAAAAGGCCCATTTTCAGACAATATTACGGCTGTTCAGAAAATTAAAACATCCCCTGACCCGATATAAAGTAAATTAATTTTATTACTTTTTAATAATTCAAAATTGAATGCAATATTTAATTTGTCGGAGCGATAATCACGGGTATTTCACAAACGAGCTGCGTTCCGGTACGTTAGAGCCATTTCACACGGGATCAATGTTGCCATATTTTTCTTTGCTGATTATAGTACAAAGGCGTAAAAATTATAGTATTTCTGTAAAAAATATAGTACAGGAACATTTTTCGGCTCGAATCCTTTAAAATTATAGTATTTTGGCATATTTGGCGTAAAATTATAGTATTTTACATTTTTTGCAGAATCAAAATTATAGTATTGTACTATAATTATAGTACGGTTGGCAACACTGCACGGGACACCTGTGTGGCGCCACCGGTATGGCGAGATTCCGCATTTACATAACGTCGCTATAGGATTGGCTTGACGAATATCCGTTTTTTTCGAAATTGACCTTTTAATGCAGAATGATTTTTTGTATCTAAATGGACCAGAATCATCCTTTTCTTTAAATTACATTGTAATGAATACAGCATCCATGTGCTGTAAAAACAACAATTTTTACCTCCATGTATTTAAATATAGGATAATGAAATTTGTTTTTTATCTCCTGAACATTTGACATTTAGTCTATTCGACAAACCAATCCTACAGCGACGATAATATAAATGAACGCGACACTCGTGTGTCCCCGTCTGAACACGTCCATTCAGTTATGACGTATAAATGCGGAATCTCGCCACGCCGGTGGCGCCACACAGCTGGTGTCCCGTGTGAAACGGGCCGTACGGTTCATTTAGTAAAAGCGCAGCCTATGAGTATAATAATAGTCCAATAAGTAAAATTATCTAGCGCTCCGGTTCGTAAAATTTTCATTGAATGTAGGTACGTTGTGTAATGTGTCTAAAAGAAAAATAAGTAGGAAAGCACTTACCTATCTGTGTATTATTTTTTGAAAAACATTAATTAAAATCAAATTATCGATTACTTATCTAGTTTTGTATCGCAGTCTATTATGGAGGTTATAAAAAATATTAAAGGTCTTAGTGATTAAAAATTACGATTTTTAATTGGACTTACTAGTTTTCTGAATTAATAGACACCGTGACATTGTGACCTGAAATAAATCACTTGTTGTACACATCCTCTCAAGTTTAGTGTAGGTTAAGTCTGGTTTCAACCGTTCTAATAGGTGTTTAATTAAACGCCTTCACAGTATTTTTACATCCGTCAATTATTTAAGTATTTGAATACTAAAGTAAGTAGGTAACAAGTCTCCTTAAAACAGTGACCTACGTCTAAAGTTGTAGAACCTTCGAATATATAATTATACATAAGTGCCATTATTGTATGGAAGATTATAACCAATAATATATGCCTTAGAACCAATAGTGATTCTAGGGCATATACTAATCATTTTTTGCCACTACTTTCATATATTTATGCTCTGTGTATGACATATTTAAAAAAAATAGGATATGTTTATTTATTTCACTAAGTAGGTATAACAAAGTTGCATTTGGTATAAATGAATGTTTCCAAAGATTCGATTTTTAATTGGGTTATTTCATTGGTTCACATATTTTTCACTAATGAATATACTGGTTTACTGGAGGCATTAAATCCATGGAGTCATAAGGAAAATTAAACTTTTTTTTTTAATTTCAACCCGTCTATGTTCACGGGGCTCGTCAGTTTGTCGAATTCTTCTGTATCTTCACTGGTATAACTTTTAATACTTAGGTACACGAAACTTCATCGAATTATATTTAAGACGATACATCAGTGAAACAGCAAATAATTGTCAACTATATGTAAAACCAGTGTAGCCAAACGTACTATAATTATAGTACTTGTACTATAATTCTGGTCCGTGTACTATGTACGATATAAACCAGGTATAGTACGCCCAAAATACTATAATTTTGAATATCGGAGAAAATATGTAAAAAATACTAAAATTTCGATATTCTGTTCGATAAATTGGTGCAAAGTACTATAATATCGAAATATAAGAAGATTTGGAGAACGTAAAAAATATCCCTTGATATTGGGATTTTTTCTACGTTTTTCGGGCAATTTTTTTTCAAAGTTCTCCAAATCTTCTCATTTCTTGAATTCTTCGGTACGCATTTTTGGACGGAAGAGGTACTAAATAACAAAGGGTCTCGGAGTTACTCAAATTCTCCGTTATTTTTTTTTTATGAGAAACAAAAAACCTATATATTTTCAACAGATGAAAACGCGTACTATATTTTTTCCCCAAATACTATAATTTTGGAGGTTCTGTACTATAATTCCACTTTGAAAAGATGGCAACACTGTGTAGAACGAAATTACGGCCGCGTTGTCATTCGGAGAGCGATAGCGAGGAGTCTGCACGTCGATTCGTTTTGTCATGGCGTCGGATGAAAATATTCTTAAATCGTGTAAAGATGACTAAAAAACTTTACGTATGTACTTAAAAAAGAAAACATGACAATGAATATACTATTATTATTACGAAGATAATAATAAACATAACATAAAAAGGACGCATGTTGAACTTTTATGACAAACTATATTTCGTTCGGCTTCCGTCATTTGCACCCGCGACCCGCAATCCGCGCATCGCCTAGCCACGATTTTTTAGACCATGCCTCAACTGAGGTATAGCCTTAGTGACTGTAAATAAACAAATAGGTTTCCTCGTTCTTTGCTCACAGAGGAATTTCTCGTAGTAGAAAAATCTATTCAAAAACTTCCATTTTCAAAATTCTCAAAATAAACGACTAAAATTGTTTTAGGACAAATCAATGAAATAAAGGATTGTCCTCTTAAAATAAAGGACGTATGGTCACCGTATGTATGTTTGCAAAATTTTTCCAAATAAATTTGTATAATAAATATTGCATTATATTGCAGAGTAATAAATAACACTAGCGAGTCAAAGCTCTGAAATAATAAATAATATTGTATTAACGGTGACAGAAAAAAGCTTTATTGGCACCAGGAAAGAAATAGAGCATGACGCCATTTTAACTGGCGCCAGCACTCTGGTTGTATTAATTCACAATTCGCCAAATCATTAACAGCTATGAGTTTTTTATATTTTTAATGCCTAAAGAATGTTATACTACGTCTTAATAAATTACTAGTTATTATTAATTTATTAGTAATCATTCTCGGTTTAGCGTTGGACGCTAAACAAAGAGATGTCACAGAGACTTGAAGCTTTCGAGATGTGGCTGTATAGACGCATCCTCAAAATTCCTTGGACTGACCGGGTGACAAATGTTGAAGTTCTCAATCGAATGGGGAAGGACCGAGATGTTCTACGTAGTATCAAAACCAGGAAACTACAATACCTCGGCCACATTATGAGAGGACAAAAATACAGCATTCCCCAACTTGTCATTCAAGGAAAGATCAATGGGAAGCGTAGCAGAGGACGGCGACGCATTTCGTGGCTTAAGAACCTCCGTGATTGGTACGAGTGCAGCTCCACCGAACTGTTCCGGGTAGCAGACGACAAATATAAGATCGCCTTGATGGTGGCCGACCTCCGCTAGGGGATGGCACAATAAGAAGAAGAAGTAATCATTCAGCGAAAAACGAACCAATAGCTATTTTCTTCTGACATACTTATAGTCTAAAGTGAGTAAGGTGAATCGGGGTAAGTGTAACTTTGGGGTAAGTGTAGCTACTAAGATATCTCAGTAGCTACTACAAATTGGATGATGCCATCTATGGAAAGGTGATAGCAAAAAGTCACTGATTTATAAAAAAAATTATCAGAAATTGTGTCGATACCATGTTTTTTGAGGTGGCTACACGGATTATTCTCCAGACGATATTTTTTTGAAGTCGACGAGTGAGATGGTAGCTGTTACTAAACTATTTTTTAAAACACAGAAATCTGCACAGTATGGTTGTAAAATTTTGTGAGTATATATGTTTTGATACCCTGATTCACATGTTGTTATCGTTTTAATTACTGATAAGCATTTTAAAGCCTTAATCGAGTAGACACACTTTCCCCACGAAAGTAAACGCGTGGGGTAAGTGCACCTTTGTTTTGTGTCACACTTCCCCCATATATTTTCGATGAATTCGCATAGTCATTATTTTAACTAGTGATGGGACACAACGCACTATTTATATCGATCGAAAAAAATGTTCGTAACTGAAATAAAATGTTTATAATTTTATTATTATAGTTTTATGTTAGCTAACTAGGGACTCGGAAGAGGAGATAAGAATGCATGTGTTTCAATTTAATACCTAAGTTTTTAAAATAAGTGCTTATCTAACATGACGTAATAATTAATGTGTATTTTTTCCACATCTAAATACGCTGCTGAAATATAAATGAAAGACAGATACAGGAGCTTACAACAATGGAAAATTACAAGAAACAGTTGAATGTGTAAAAAACAATCTATTGACAGGGTATGAAGCTGCGAGGTAACACGGGATCCACGATCTACAATAATTATTGCTCATGTTTACGAAAGAAGGGAAGACAGTTTTAGCAGAAGTACAATATTACCCAAAGAGATTGAAACTTCTTTGGCAGAAAATTTGCATAAGTTAGAAATGCATGGTTTCTGTTTCACAAAAAGTAGTCCTCGAATTAATTGGACAGTATATTAAATAAAATAATATTAACACACCGTTTAAAAACGAAGTACCCAGACACAATTGGTTTATAGGTTTTATTAAAAGAAATAAGTTATCATTTAAAAAAAAAACGCAAATCGTAGAATATGCTCGCAAAAAACTTTACGATCCTTTTATAATCAATTGGTATTATAACATGTCTTATTAAACAGTACAATCATAAACCTGAATTTAAAAGATTGTCAACAAAGCATATAATATTATAATGTTGACAAAACAAGTTTTTCCCACGATCCTTCAAAAAGGAAACTCGTTAGTCGTATCGGATTTCCTTCAACTAAGATACGTTAAGTATCGAATAAAAAATACGTCGTTTTTGTTTCAGCACATCACTAGCTCTTCATAGACTAGTATGACACACTTACCCCAAGAAAAATGTTTTAGTCCATTTTGTTGAAATTCTATACTATAGTTTTAACTCAAGACTAAATATCCATCAAATGAAATATTATCTTTCTATGCATGTATTACGTTATGGTTTTGAAGTGTTTTTGGAATAAAGATGAATTTAGTTACACTTACCCCAATATTGGGGTAACTGTAACAAACTGACTAGTGACCAAAAATATTAAAATGTCGTATTATATTAAGATATACAGTGGGTTCCTTATGTACATATTAATTGTAATGCTTTTGTAGATCCTACGGTAAGGTTTTCAACTGTTTAAAACACACCTATTCATCATGAACCAGGTTGAAAGTCATGTCATTAGAGTCTATGTCGCATTTACCCCGACTCACCTTATGTATATTATAATATGAAGGAAGCAGTTTCTTTTGTGATTCATCTGTCTGAGACGATAGTACCTATAGATAGGCAATAACGAACCGCCCTTTATGCCGGGTCCACATTGGCAACGAGGTTGCCGGCGACATGTTGCCAGTGTGGACCCAGCATTAGAGGTCCACAGGGATAAGGCATGGAATCGCGGGAGAGAGAGATGGAATGTTTTTGATGAGGGGGATTTAGTCAGGATAATCACTGATTATGGTAAACTAATTTATTTACACAGGTAGTATAGGTATTAACACATTCTTTTTATGATGGCACACCTATGGATCCGATTCCCGTCTACGCGAGCTCGTAAACCCCATTCGTCACACTATTCGGTTAACGGTTCTCAGAGTCCATTCACCCTCATTTTAACTGAATAGTCTTCATCAAATACTTTTTCCGCAAACGGGCCTTGTTATCAAACAAATATTATTATAAGTAGGTTATCATCTTTGTGATTTATATTGTGCTTCAATAAATCAGCTATCAAAATCAGAGTTACGCCTGAAGCAACCACCTCCCCCCACCAATACATTCCACCCTTATCTCCTGTGATTCCTCCCCGAATTCGTTTGGAGCCAAAGGGCAGTTTGTTAGTAGGTACCTAAAATATTGTGGTTGCACAATATGTATGTAGTTTACTTCGATAAGGAGGTCCGAACTTATTTAGAACGCGTCTAAATATTATTTCGCTCCTTGTACAGCGCATCTACAAGAGAGCAGTATTGGGTGAAGGAAGACGCGTCTCACCCTCACGCCAGTAAGGCAGATATTCCATACTGACACACTTTCAAATGAGGGGAATGAACTTTAAGAATCCGGGATAAGTGTAAACCAAAGTTCGTTGCTAATCAATCAATTATACAATCGATCGCGCGCGAGGAGCGTTCAATGGATGCTGTCATTAAAAGGGGAGCCAACGAAAATACATCATCTTCCTCATCATGATTCCTTATCTATAGGTCATAAAATATGTATCTTCTTCTTCTTCGATGGCGCTAAAGCTCAAGTCAAGCTCTGGCCTCCTCCACCGCCGTCCTCCAGCCGGAACGGTCATCCGCACGTCTTTTCCAGTTCATGATTTTTAGCAGACGGTTGGCATCTTTTGTAATGTTGTCACCCCATCGTGTGCGTGGCTTTCCTACTGGCCTTTTCCCCCTGGGTTTCCTTCGAGGATCTTCTTCGGTATCCGTGACTCAGGCATGCGCTGGACATGGCCTGCCCAATTTAGTCTCTTGGTATAAGCGGTATAGTTCCGTGTTGTACCTAATTCCCCACCATCATTCATTGGTCCGTATATCCGCCTCAGGATCTTTCTCTCAAAGCAATCCACCATTTCAGCTGCTTTCACATTTAGCGTCCATGACTCGCACCCGTATACAACGACTGTGCGAATGACGGTTTTATAGAGCCGGGTCTTAGTTTTTCTGTGGACATTTCTGGATTTGAATATGGGCAGCAATGAGAAGTACGATTTATTTGCAGCGGTTATACGGGCTTTTGTTTTTTCCAGTTCCTCGTTCTCTTTTGTAATATTGGAACCCATAAAATATGTATAGGCACGATAAATTACTATTCCATACAAAATTTCCTATTGATTATGGCACAATATCATTGACAGATAGATACCTATTTATCTAGGAACACAGAACAGTTTAATTTTGTTTCCCGGATAGGATACCACCGACCCAACACCGGTTTCGATTAAAAATATCTGTAGGTAGGGTGAAGGTACGCGCACGTAAGTACCTACATAATTTAAAAAAAAATAGAGATCGGTTCACACTTCACCGATACCTACTTGAAATAAAATTGATACATTGCACTTATCATCAATAACCTGTGTTTATTGATTTATACACAAGAGATGAGTGATGTAAGTACATACATATACTTACTGTAAATATTTCTATTATATTCTACATATAAACACTTCGTAGTGGTATAAATTATTGTCAAATGTGTCACAAATACTGAGGAAGTGGATATTATTGAAGGAGTAATAACTATATACTTTATTTTATTTCAAATACATTAATTATTCTGTGTAATGGGGGAATGGCATGGGGATAAATCTTAGACTATAGACACATCTAGACGCCACCCATTGCATTGCTAAATGAAGCTGCGTGCCGTGCGTTTGGTTTGTGGGCGAGCGAACGCATTCGTATTCAAATGTTCGAGACCATAGACCATTTCGCTAGTGCTCGCACTAGACGCTCAGAATTAAAATATTTTTTTTCTATTTTTTTACGTTATATAGTATTTTTAAGCGGTCAAAATGCAACCATTAGGTAAAAATATCCATAATTAAAATTATTTTAAAGAAACAAGGTCACTTGATATTAAAATATATAATAATATACAAATAAATTATCACAAACATGTATCAACTTATCTATGAAACGTAATACCATCTGCTTGCTTATCAGTGCGGCTACCACATTTTAATACAGCATACAGAACCATCTTTTCTTCTTAATTAACTAAAAATATTTACCACTGACTTTATGTTTAACAGAAAAAATATCAATTTTAGCAACACGCGCTCGCAGGTTATCGACGCTTAGTTAAGCAACAAACTAAGACTTGGCGGCGACACCATAGCAAATCATCTCACACATCTGTAAACCTTTTATCTTACTCTATTGCGTGTCGCAGAGATTATAAGGGTGCCGAATACTTTCTCACTCGCACTCGTGCATCGTTTTTGTTCAGGCCTTGCTAAAAACATAAATAAATAAAGAATTCTCTCAAAAACTCATTAATGATCCCGCAGAAGAATGTTGTCGGTGATCATTCATCTTTTATGTGTCTAGCTGTAACTTCAGTTCTTTAGCGTAATATAATCAATAACATTCATGAATATTATGATGATGATGCCTTTAAAAATAATATTATCCTTACAAAATGTTTGTAAAGCTCTCAAGAAGTTAATATTGTAAAACCACTTATGGGCAGAGCGTAAAACAGTGGGAGGCATTGTTTATTGTAATAATATTAATGACTGAATGAAAGGATTAATACGATTGTATTAGCTCAGTGGTTACAAACATGTGGAGATGTCATTTCATGAGGTACGAAAAAGAAGGAAAATGTGTATTTACTGATAAGGCTTGTCGGGAGGCTCGTAGAGCAGTTCTAATAATCAAGAGTTATAGCGGAGAATGGTGTGTATTTAAAGATCGCGATAATCACAGTGTAAACTGTTAAGATTACAATAAATAACAGTCTAGCACGTAAATATTTTACTAAAATTATCTCATCATAAATTATACTAATGGTTTTATAAATGCGTTTAAAAATTAATAAATGTAAAAAATCTTAACACCACTGCACATTCATGTACCGAAATATGACTATATTCTAAAACATTAGAGCGAGAGGTTTAAAAGAATACTTTTTTATGTAATAAAAATACTTTATGCAGTCATCAAATGTTTAAAATAAATATAAAGGATAATAAGGCTTCAAAATTATATAAATGGATTATCTACAACGTTTAAGGAATGTCCAGGATCATAGTTTGAAAATACAAAAAAAAAACTCAATTTTGACCTACGACGAGCATGTCCCCCCTTAAGTTTATTTCAATTTTTAAGAATTATAAATAGCTGAATGAAATATCAAATTTATCACTTCTTCCACTTCAGTTCAACTTTTTAATTTTGGTTTTAACACTGAGTTGGTGGATGCTTTATTTAGGTGGAGAGCATGTTACGCACTGCGTAAACTACCTACAACAGTACCTACACGTGTACGTCAAAAAGTTTTAAATTTTTCACGGGGTGCAGTATTGTCATTTGTTTATAATGATAGTATTTTGTACAGAGAACATTTTTCATTTTGTATTCTTCAAAATTATTGTATTTTTAGCTTATTTGGCGTAAAGTTACAGTACAATATAGGTACCTACCTACCTACTATTACTTATACATTTTTCGTGTAACCATTCGGTTGACAACAGTGACATGGACACCTACCAAGAGTCCTGGCCTACAGCCCTTTATCCTTATCGTAAATCTGACCCTGGTGCTATTATTTTTATGTAAGTATGCTATTAAATTTACAACGGATGAGACATTAGTACCTACTTATATAGAGGACGCAAATCAGTGCCATAGATGTATCTATAGTCTAAGGTGCCATACCTATATGTGCCGCGGTGCCGACGATGGTAGTCTTTCGACCCCAACCAACTGTCGCATGTACGGCATCACTGTATTCTGGCATGCCCAAATACCAGTTGTCTGACGCGTGCTACATCTACATGCTTACACATGTATGACTACGAGAGATGGCATCTATCTTAACACAACCCGAGGATCTCGATTTTAAGCTTTGAGAATCGATGTTCCTCAAGTGAAGAATAGGCGCTCCACGTGGCTAGAAACAGCGCTCGAAATGGACCGGAACGCACCGGAGCGCAGCTCCTGTTCGTGAATTCCTCGAGATTATCGCTCCGTCTCGTGGAAAAATGAAAAATTGCATTAGGATTCGTGAATTAATCATGTACATATTTAAATATAACTTTTAAAGCGTATACGAAACTGAAAACTTAACTCAATTCTCATCTACCTTGCCGACAACATTATGCCCAAATCTTGCATGCCACAAAACTGTCTCAGCAAACCATCTAACCTTGGTAGGTATATAACAAAAAATAAAAAGTACATACACTCTTTTTATATAGTCTTACATAAATATTTTAATATTTTCGGAAAATTATCGAGCGCTCCGGTTCGTAAAATTGCCCATTTCGAACGCTGGCTAGAAATGTATTCCAGATGCTAGGTACCCGAGGGTGTGACACTACGCGCCGTCATGTCACAGCCGCACAGATTCTGTCACTGACTCTGTGGCAATGCCACGGACGCGATCTACAAATTGCACATCTCAGGTGGCAAACTGCTCGGGAAGTCGCGCTGGACCAAAAGAAATAGCACGTGGATGTGCTAGCCCTAGGTTCTGATGATATAACATGATATGGTGAAGCATGCAAGTTAGTAAATAGAATGTAGTACCTAGGTTACTTGGGTATGTTGGTACCTAGTTACTTAGTCATTGGTTAATATACTTTAATGTACGCTGGCGCCAAATAGGTCCCATTTAAACCATAGTATGGCGTGTTTATGGTCATATTTGACATAAATTCCAGTTGTTTATTGAAAATATTCGTTGTTAATTGCGGAAGCTGTGGATAATAAATTGAATGTTTACATACGAATTAATTATGTAAGTCAGTCACCAAAGTAATAAAATATGTTGGCAGTAACTTGTTTAAACGTTAAATATGCTTGAAAAGCAAATTGACGGTGGTAATATTGTGACCATGTAATATATTTTTACTAAATAAATTGGGTGCGTATTATTTATTTTTATGGCAGAATGAATTCATAAATGAAAGGTGAAACTAGTAGGTAATAAAGGCGATAAAAAATTAGGAGGTTTAGGGCTTAGGCGCTAATTGGGCATGGGCACCACAAAGGGGGGCTTACATGGCTCTGTGGGTCTATTCTATACTTATCGACCGCTAAAGTGATAAATATTATCAAACTTAGGGTAGGTTTGTATCAAAATATTAGCACTTATTGTAACAATTACACGAAGCTGGTTTTTATTGTTGCAATAAGTGCTATATTTTAACAGCACCTATCTTGCTGCTGTTAAAATATCGCACTTATTGCAACAATAAAAACCAGCTTCGTGTAATTGTTACAATAAGTGCTAATATTTTGATACAAACCTACCCTAAGTTTGATACTATTTATTACTTTAGTGTTCGATAAGTATAGAATAGACCCACTGGGAGGGCCCGGCGAAACGAGTCTACCTGATAAGTGAGTTGTATAAACACACATCAGTCTTAACATCTTAAAATGTATAGTTGTGTGATGCAATTTTTGATTACTGTATGTCGATATTCGACAACTCCATAATAATTGTGGATTTATTCAATAATACAAAAAAAATGCTAAAAATACACTTATTACCATACATTTCACCTGAAACAACATTTAGAGAACGATTGTGTAAAGAATCCCTCTAGCGATGGGTAGAGGGGCTCGCCAAAGATCCTGAACTGGGGGTCCGCTTCAAGATGTGGGGGGGGGATATGGTGTTGGGTATTGGTTTGTTTGAAAATTTCAATTATCCACCTGTGCCTGTGTAACATACCTAGCTATATTATACAATATTGTCAGATCTTCTTATTCAACGAAGGAGAATGTTTATTTGGAATTTGGAAACATACAATTTTATAAAATCATACGAATCCGGTTAGTTACTATACGGTTACTGCAGTCTATGAGAAAAAAAAGTAACTACTTATACTATTATATTGTTATGAACACAAAGCAACGACTTTTATAAAGTAGTTACATAAAAAACCTACAGATGGCAATAACCGATATAAACTTATTGCCATAAGAAAAGTATATTTGTAAACTCCTTTCGTCACTACAAAATTCAAGTTACCGAACTTTCATGTTTTAAAATAATATTATTCCTATCTAAAAATGATTGTCTTTCTAATTTAAACGCTAGAATTTTTCTTTGTGCCATTCAACTGCCGAGCGGTATCGTCATCACATGTCGCTTTTTAATACCTACCTATGTGTTTTTACCCGGAGTAGATATGGGTCTTATAGGTTGAACAAGTGGCTAACCTCCATTTCTCGTAAAAACGATTGATAATTTACTTTAATTTTTACTCTTTTACTTGAATTATTAGAATAGGCCATTGCAAAATCAGTTGATTTTGTTGAAATATTAATTTTATTTTCCCCCTGGTATCACATTCTTTCGAGTCACGTGACAGATTTTGACATTTCCCCACGTGTGTTGATTTCGATGTCAAATTTGTAGTGGCTTTGAAATTTGAATAAAGTGTTTTAATTTAAAGAAATTTAATTTATCCACCATGCCTCCTCCGAAGGGTGGTATGAAAAAGAGAAAAAATGTGCAAGTGGCCAATGATAAAAGCAAGGATACACAGAAACCACTCCCCAAAAGTAAAGCCGGAAAAATTGCGACTGTAGAAACTGAGGTAAATTTCAATAATAATACATGTTTAGAGGTTATGTATCACTCGTTAAATATGATTTCTATATTATATTAGAACCAGAACAGTGTATTCAATTAATACATTTTATTAATCGATTATATAGTAACATGCAGAAAATAGTTAATAAAATCTGCTACCATCCTATAGTTATAGTTACTGCGAAGAATGTAGGTTGTGTTTTTACAAACTGTCAATTTCTCCATATTTTGCAATTGCTTTAAGTTTGGCGGCTCTCGTGGTGCAGTGCGTAAGGCGCTGGTCTTCCATCCGGGAGCTCTGGGTTCGATTCCCAGTTAGGACACAATATATTTATGTGATTTTTTCAAAGCCTAGGTGTTTGTAATTGTAATTTGTAATTGTTTAAAATTACTAACAACCACCTTGTACGAAAAAGCAAGGACATGGTTATTAGTAAGTATTGGTAATATAAAAAAAATGCTTTGTTAATTTCAGTTAAATTATGTCAGGTCTGACACATTCAGACCGAATGTTCTTTAGTAATACCTATGTCATAAAAATATTTCAGAAATATGAAGATCTACTAGGAACTATCGATAATCAAGACGGTGACAGCTCAGATTCTGAAGGAAATGCGGAAGAATCAGATGGTGAAATCGATGTAAGCTCAATTTAAAATTAATTCACAATTAAGTCAAATGTCTATACCTACATAATTTTGCAAAGCTTCAGAAACAGGTATATTTGAAAAATTCTAGAAAAGATCATAGACTGGGTGGGATTCAAACACACATCTTTCACTTTGGGTAAGTGCTCTAAACATGAAACTAAATAAGCCATTAGGTCCCCATACATGTACAGTTTGACTAACAGGTTGAACATGCCAGTTAATACGTAATGGTGGCCATACAGTTATCTTTGGTAGATAATCTGCTGCGCCCATAGACGGACAGTTTTCGACCTGCCAGATGTGTGCCAGGTTCAAACTGCCAGCGACCCCCCACTCCCGTGTTTTTGTAAAACTGTTGGAATTTCAACTCACCGAAAGTTCTCGGGTGGCGTTAGATGGTGGTAACGTAAATTAGAATATACCGCGCGATACAACTGCGGCTGGTGTTGCTTGTTATAAAATACAAATTCATTTATTATTAAAAATGTAATAATATCATGTACGCGGAGATCGCAAATATTATATTTTATTTATTTTTACGAGAGTAAAACAAAGTTATAGTTATTTATGTAAACATATTATTTTATACAATATAATATAAACTATTTAGAGAGCATTATAAATATTAAGTTATTGTGAAAATATAGACTAATAACTCAGTACTCAAATTTTATTTATTGTATGTAGTGAATATTACAAATTATTAATTTAAGACGTTCACAACATAAATTAATATACCTAATTGTGAATGACAATGTCGGTAAATCTAAATAAAATTTAAGTATATATTTTAATAATATCATAGTAATTAATTATTATACTGATGATTGATGTAAATATAATTTTGTGGCATGTTTAAATTTATTGTATATAAAATCAATACCTTTATAAATATTACCGTTTTCTTACTTAATTAATACTGTCCATTAAAGGGAATAATTTATTCAAAAGAAAAGATTATATTTTATATTTACACGAATGTGTATAATATTGTTTCGGTGAATCGATAAAATACACAATCCACTAGCGAAATCATGATTTATTTTACCAACGTCATAGGTGTGTATTTTATGTCAATTTGTTTCTAATAAATACAATTATAACCATAATAAATTCAAAGTAAAATTATTCATGTATCAATATTGTTCAAGTATACCCTACCTAAAACTAGTTTAAACAATACCCCTGTGTAATATATCCGCGAACCTAACCTCCATAGTTTTTGACACTTGCTCTGCCACAGACAATAACTGTACGTATATGGGCACGTCTGTTGACAGTTTGACAGATTTAAACGGGGTAGTTAAACTGATCTGTGGTGTGCCCACTAACGTACAGTTATTGAACAGTTATTGTCTGTGCCATGTTCAACCTGTTACGAAAACTGTACGTCTGTGGCCAGCTATTGGGATTCAAACACACATCTTTCACTTTGGGTGAGTACTCTAAACAAGAAACTAAATAAGCCGTTGCGAATAACTCCTAATAACTATCCTATTTTAGTTTCAAATACCGTCAACAGATGGACACTGTCTTTACTATTTAAATCAGGGAATGACATGACTTACAAATTTGATTCACAGATTATGTCGGGAGTGATCCAGAAGATTTTCAAAATGACATTCTTTTAAAATAAGAATATCATAATTACTTAATAGGCCATCCATAGACCGAAACCGCATGTGGTTTTGAACTGTGTACGATATTAAACCTATGATTTCTGTTCATGAAAATATATTTTCAATGAGTACCTACAAAGCGTTTGACCGTACACGTCGTATATACCTCATAGATATACGTTTATATATTTAATCAAAATATATTTCCAATTTCCAGGTTTAATTGAATTTTAAAAATTAACAAACACTATCAACAAATTGTAGTCTTAGTTCAATTAATACGTTTGACTGACAAAGTTTAGTGTGCATTATTTATGACGGATCTTAACAGCCTACCTCTACCCTTCGCCACTGTAATGCATTTTGGTCACCATCAGTATAATATACTGTGCGTAATGCAAATAATGGAAAAGTTTTGTCATCTCCGCAAATTTTACGGTCAAAATTTGTTTTGTTCAAATTTCTTCCTTAATTTGCCACCCCTAAGCAATACATGACCTGCCTATACGTATGGGATATCACTGCTAGTAGGGATACGAAACAATATTAAATTAACTAATACTTTCGAAAAAAAATATTGAAATAGTATTAAGTAAGTATATACTTACTTATTGCTTAAAATTCGCATACACGAGATATCTTACCACATTTCCTTATTACCCATAAGTAATGGGCAATCAAATCCAATCCACAATATAGCAATTAATCAATACAGTACAGTAAGTTCTCGATGTGATTAATTCGTTCTGAAGATTTTCGTATAAGTCGAAAAATCGCCTAAGTCGAATAAAACTTAAAATCATGCAATTTTTAAATAATATGTATGAGCTTCAAAGGATAAGTGAAAATAAAATCGACCTACATACATACATTTAAGATAACATTATTATTTATTCATATACATAAATGTACATAATAATTTCTGCATAATGCATTTAAGTACAAACTCCAGTGTTGTTTTCCTTGTAGTCCTTTTCTTTTTTTTAAGTTCAGTTCGTTGGTAATTTCGACTAGTTCGCTAATATTATTGTCAACCTCTTCAGTTTGCATACTACCTCGATTAGTTGGGGGGATGAGCTTATTCCATACGTTACTCATCGTAGGTATTGAAATTTCACTCCAGGCATCACCAATATTTTTAATAGCTTTGTAAATATCGGTTCCATGACAAAATAGAACAGTGACAAAAAAGAACAACGTTAAATATAACTATGACCTTTTAGGAAAAATATAAATTTAATATTGAAGTTGTCCTATCTCTATTATGTTGATAGATTTTTAATAGCACAGATTTTCAATACGCCATAATAAATCAAATTATATACCTAATTTCTGCATTCCTAATCTCTAGAAAGCCTCAAATAAACGGGACTTAACTCGGTGTTGCCGGCAAGCTTAGGATATCTCATCTTAATCAATATAATATGTTCAAAATGATTGGGTGACTAGGTACAACGAAATAATGACCTAACCTAACCTAAATAGATTCCACAAAAATTAATGTTTCATTTTTCCCCTGGCTGTTCTGTTTTGTCACTGTTCTGTTTTGTCCGGTTACCGTAAATAGCATACTCTTTTCAGAATAGGGTTAACGATTTGCCGTTCTGTCCATCAATTGCTATAACTGCCTACTGCCTGCCTAAATGTGTTCCATGGGTAATACTTTTTAAATATATGAATTGCAAAGTGCAGACAAATAAAAAAAAACATTTTTTTAAATCGCGTAAGTATGAATTCACGTACTCGTAAGTTGAGGACTTACTTTACTCTAGTTGGGAATCACTGCCCTAAAATATTCAACAAATTTGTGCTACCAGTGTTCACACCCTTTTATAATAGACAATTAATAATTTCAGCTCCCGATTTTTGGATCAGACGAAGAGGATGACTTATCATTTGAATCAAGTGAAGGCGAGGTAAATAATACAATGATTTATTAATGTTTTTGTTATGAAAGTGAGACTAATCAAAAGTTAAAATATCATTAAGGTTCTACACTAGACACAAAATTATCTATAATCGCCTGGTGACACATGTCGACAACTGTAAAAATGCATGATATCATAATACATGATTTTTTAAATCGTTATTTTCGTGCTTGGACAGATATTCATTTAAATCATTTTTTGTTTGTGCAAGGAAAGAGTTTTTCAGCGATGTTTTTCAAAAAATGTCTTCAACCCAAAGATATTGAAGAAAACCTTCTTGTACATAATATGAAGATTGAGCCTAAAAGTATGAAAGTGAAGCATATAAAAGACCTCTGGGATCTTTTAATTTCCATACAAACTTGACGATTGTGCCGCTTGCTAATTGATTCTTTCTTATATACAAAAATGGCAATTACATAAAACTGGGACATGTTTCATTGATTTTTATAGGGAAATCATCTGGAAGACATTATTTGCTACAGCCCCTTAACCGGATGGCTGCCAGTGACGTCTCAAGACGCGAACTTTTCCGTAAACGGAATGCCGCTCATACAAAAATGACGTCTTTGAACGTCCCCGCTTTAAACGGGATTTTACGTAAACGTTTAACATAAATCAATTATTTTAAACATACAAATATGTTGATCACACAACGACATATATTGGGAATATCGTTACCCACTCAGAATTGAAACAGAGTTCGTTTTTACCACTTGAAACGTAAATTGTTTTTAATTTTTAATTTTTGCAATAAAATTCGCGGTGTGCAAGATACCGCCAATGTACACCTACCGGCAGTAAAAAGTTTAAGGTCGGTACAGACTTGAGCAAATTTGCGCGCACGAATGGTTAAGGCCATACCTCAGTTGAGACACGGTCTAAAAAGATCGTCGCTAGGCGATGCGCGGGCCGCGGGTGCAAATGAGGCATGTCAAACCAAATATAATTTGTCTTATAAATCCAACATGTGTCCATTTAATGTTCTGTTTATTGTTTTATCAGTAACAATAATAATATATTCATTGACATGTTTTCTTTTTAAAGTAAATGGGTAACGTTTTAAGTCATCTTTACACGATTTAAGAATTATTACGGCCGTCGCCATCACGAAGCAAAATGACGTGTTTCCAGCTCTACATTCTCTCTTCGAATGGAAGCGAGTGCAAAATTTCGTCGCGCCTATGGTTGAAAATTATTTGCCGTTTCACTGATGAATCACCTTAACGTTTACGCGTATGAACGTTCATGCGAATTAAAAATTTTGTATGCAAAAGCGTATGCATATGGAAATTTGACCCTGTACTGACATGAGCAAATGTGCACGCACAGCGTTCGTGTGCGTAAATTTGCTCAAGTCAATACCGACCTTTATATTTTGCATTTCATTGAAGCTTAAGTAAGTAATCAATTTGTCTCAAAGCCAGTTTTTGACATAATAGTTAGTATTCACAGAATAGATAATAAATAGAACTCCAATAGGCAATATTCAATACACTACATTTTGATGCAGGGTTTTGAATGTATGAGTGTCCTACAAAAATGAAACACGCATTATGCACGTGTAATAGTGTGTGCAGTGGCGATGCGCCTTTGAGAGCGCTGGTGCGGTGAACACCTACCCACTCAATTTATGCGAAAAGATTTTTTTTTAAATAAGTATTTCATTTATTAAAAGTGTTCTGATCTATTACCGTAGTCATTAATTCATATAAAAAAACAAATTGTAATAAGCAATTTTAACCGGCTATTTTAAATAGAATATACAATAATTCACGCGTCGCGCTGGCATCGTCCGTGTGGTTTCGCTTTGCCAAATGCAATGCTATTCGTGAGCGAGTTCCTCGATCGCACAAGCAATCATGCCTTGTAATGAGAATGAGTGTGACAGCAATAATATTCGTCTGTAGGTGATAGCGTGAGATAGCAATACTTCTTGGAGCGCCACTCAATGTCGCCAAGGCGCGTTCCATACTCGAACCGTATAAACGTATAACCAAAAAAAGACTTTGTCTACGAACATTTTCTTACACGGTTTATACGTCTGAGTTGCGCGAGCTAATCAGGCCTCGTAAGACGCCCAGTAAAACCTCCCGAAAGCGGATTCATATTATTAATAATTATTGTTAATTAATAATTACATATTACAGCTTGGATATTTTTATAATGCTGATATTGCCTCAGCATTATTTAACATTATAATAGAAAAAAATCTTATTGAGACATTTACGAAAACGGTTTTACTATTAAACTTAATTATTTGCACTATTCCGATGACATCAGTGGAAAGTGAAAGATGTTTTTCCACACTCAAATGGATCAAGTATTTTAGCAGAAACACCATCAAGCAACCAAGATTGAAGGCATTATATATGCTCAGTATCTAAAAAAGAATGAATTTGTGTCGATGAAAAACAGAAGAATAGATTTCTCATACAAATGAACAATAACATAGGTACTTTAAAAAAAAGTGAACTCCCAGTAAAATAACTCACCGATCGCCACTGAGTGTGTGTAATACACCAATATTCAATAAGCGTTAATGCATAAACTGAGAGCAGTTGTCAGTATTCGATGTATGACGTATTCTTGACAAGTGTTTAAGTTTATTCCGGAATATTCCGTACTCGAGAGCGGTTACCTGCTACTCCTTACCCGTTAGGTATTTCAGTTCCCATTATTTCTGAGTTCCCTGTTGGTATTATTTAAAACATAAATGCCTTTGTTACAGGATAGCGAGGATGATAGTGATGATGAAAATGAAAGTCAAGAAGAAAGTGAATCGGGTTTTGAACAGTCCGCTGATGACAGCTCAGACTCCGACAGCAAACTTCAAAATAACACTAAAAATATGTCAAAAACAGTAACAGTCGATGTCAAGAATAAAAAGAAATCATCGCCTGGTAAGGTCCAAGATAAAGCTATTAATGGGAAGAAATCACCTCATCAAAAAGATGACACGAAAGAATCTAAAGGAATAAATAAAAGCAAAACTAATCAATCGTCTAAAACAAATGTTGCCAATACAAATAAACCGAAAGACATTGAAAAAGGAACAGAGAAGAAAGGAAAACCTAACAAAACGAAAAAAGCTTTAGATAAAATGAAATCTCTAAATATTGATCCTTCGAAATCAGGTGACAAACAGGACACAGACGAGAAAAAAGGTAAACTATATTATATAAGTACAACCTCCCAACAATCTACTACAGTTATTATTAAGGGAACGTGTGCCAGCCTATTGAGTCGAGGGTCCCAGGTTCGAATCATGGGTCTGGCAAGTACACATATTGTTTTTTGAATTTGTGTATGAGTCACAGTATGGACCTAATAGGTTGAGCAAGTGGCTAACATCCATATCTCGTAAAATTAAAATCTGTTAATACAAACCTGCACTCTGTGGAGGCCCATATGATCCTAATAGGATCCTAATCCTAATAGGATGGTTGAAGAAGTGCCATATAAAGGTGATAAATGAAAACTAAGGGATTTTTTAATGGGAAAGTCAATTGCAAACTCTAATAGAAAGTTTTACCAAATACCTATATTTTACTATACATATTAAATTAAATGTATATTGAGCGTGTTGACAAAACAGTAATTTGAAAATTTAACCACAGACATCTTATAAAACTAAATGAGTATGGCTATATTCTCAATTTTAGATTTATGATACGAGGGTGGGTCAATAATTCCTTAGAAAAAAGCATTAAAACAGTTTTTATTTTTGTATTTTTTTTTTTATTTCTCAACATAATCTCCTTGGAGCTCAATACACTTGGTTAGACGTTTCTCATTTTTTTTTAAACCGTCAGAAAAATAAGTTTTCGGAAGGTCCTCAAAATAAGTATTTGTCCGATCGATGACTTCTTCATTTGAAAAAAAACGTTGTCCACTTAGCCATTTTTTTAAGTTTGGGAAAAGGAAAAAGTCACTGGGGGCTAAATCTGGCGAATACGGTGGGTGGTCGACCAATTCGAACTTCAATTCTTCAATTTTAGCCATTGATCGTAAACATGTGTGAACACGGGCATTGTCCTGATGAAAGAGGATTTTTTTCCTGTTTAAATGAGGCCGTTTTTCTTCAATTTCGTTTTTTAGCTGGTCCAATAAAGATGCATAATAATCCAAATAGTCAACGAAAATAATTCCACGTGCATCCCAAAATACAGTAGCCATAACCTTACCAGCTGATTTTACGGTTTTCGCCTTCTTTGGACATGGTTCGCCTTTCGCAATCCACTGCTTTGACTGTTCTTTCGTCTCGGGAGTATAGTGGTGTATCCATGTTTCATCTACAGTCACAAAGCGACGAAAAAATTCATCCGGATTGCGTTGCATGAGCGACAACAGGGCTTTAGAGGCCACCACCCTATTGCGTTTATTGTCGACTGTGAGCAAACGCGGCACCCGTCTTGCAGAAACTTTTTTCATGCCCAATTTTTCATGTAAAATAGAAATGACGCTACCTTTTGAGATCCCTGTAACCTCAATTATCTCACTCAACTTTAATCTTCGGTCACTTAACACCATATCGTGGATTTTATTGATCATTTCTGGTGTAGTCACCTCTACAGGACGTCCTGAGCGTGGTTCATCCTTTGTTGATGTACGACCACGTTTAAATTCATTTAACCAGTTATAAATAGTTGCAAGTGAAGGAGCAGATATGCCGTGAACTAAATCCAACTCATTTTTTATTTCCTTTGCTGTTAACCCTTTTATATTAAAATGTTTAATAACAGCTCTAAGCTCAATTTTCTCCATTTTTGTAAACAAGCAAATTTTTTTTTTAAATGTACGAAAATAAAAAACAACAACCCGACCAATCTGATTGAAACTTCGCAGCATACTGAATCGGTAGTGCCGCTGCATGAAAACAAACCGCCTACAGTACTAGTCGCGACACCTGTCGGCTTTTCTAAGGACTTATTGACCCACCCTCGTATGTAAAATAAAACTGATTTATGGTTTAAAATATTATGACGCACATAATATCTGTCCTCGGTTGTTCGGGCTTAGATGCGTAACATACTCATAGTTAATTTTCGACCTTTATACGTTACTTTTGCCCTCAAATGTTTCTTCAACTGTCTTATATCTTCGTTAATTTTCTACAAACACGTATCTCAATTTTTGTCAGTTTTGAGTTGTTTGATGTAATGAATTCAGAATTTGAATACTCACATATTCTACTAACACGTATCTCAAAACATACTTTATAACAATATAATAGATTTAAGCAATGATAAAAAACTTGTATCACAATAAAAGACTTTTATAAATATTATAAACTCATATCTTGAGTTACGTGTTTGTAAGTACACAGAATACTGAACTCCGACAGATGATTATACTGAAGTTCTTTCTCGTAAGTCAAGATACGTGTTTAATGCAGTAATATTGTGGAATGATTCACAGTAAAATTGCAACGCATTCTCGTATCTCAGACAATATGACTGATCGGTCGGCAGTATAGTGCGATAGATTGAAGAAATATAACATTTTTTTCATGAAAATATGTGTAACTACACTAAATGGATATTTCATAGAAGAAAATTTATTTCTGAAGTAAAACTGAGAGAATAAAGGTGTTATTTGCCACTCCTGAAAAGTTGTGTTTTTTGAGATACAGTAAAACCTCGTTAATAAGAACACGGATAATTCGAAATTTTCCGTAATTCGAAATTTTCACGAAAAAAAGTCCCTTGAATATTATTTTCATATAAAACCATACCTTTAATTCAAAATGATTTCAGAGTGCTGGCATATAAAAATATTCAATAAATCGTAATAAAGTACACTATTTCATGAGACAGTCATTGAAAATTGTGACAGACTTTTCTTAAAACATCATAAATTACTTATTTTATGAAGGTAATAAAAATAATCCTGACATATTATGACCCATTAACACACACGTAATCGAAAATTTGGTAGGCACATCTATGATCGTAAATAAAATTAATGAAAATCAAAAAAAAAAAAAATTTCCCCCATACATTCGTAATTCGAATTTTTTTTCGAGTTTCGGTCCCGTGGAATTCGTATTAACGAGGTTTTACTGTACATGCTTGTAGAAAATTAACGACGATGTACTATTTAAGAAGAACCATGATACAAAAGATAGATATGAATGTATGTACTAGTTTTAGAATTTAGATACATACATTGAATACTGCTGACAAAAATCTTTTAGGCGTTTTCAATGAAAAAGTTTTTCTTTTTATTTCAGATGAGTATGTGAGCGGAGATTCGTCAGATGAGGAAGACAGAAGAAATACTGTCGGTGATATACCACTGATGTGGTACAATGAGTATCCTCACATTGGCTACGATCTGGACGGAAAACAAATCATGAAGCCGCCTCAGCGTGATCAGATTGAGGATTTCTTGAAGTTAGTAATTTTCATTTTAAAAATGCTTTCCGGCTAAACATAATTATTTGCGCATTTCAATATAATAGCGCCTGTATGGATTTACTTGCAGCAATAGTGTGTATTTTAAACTATCGCGATAATAACTGTTTACACGTAAAAGTGCTGACTGTCTCACCAATCTCATTCTTCAAGAGTAAGCGAGATACGATGTTGTCATTTTATAGTACTACATATGTGACAGGTCATGGAAATCAGCTAACCTCAAATTGAGTCTGCGAGGTGTAGTTCGTTTATTTACTGGCAGGTTCGCCACTATCGTTCTACTGCGCAGGCGCAGGTATAGAACAAATCCCAATTATTGTCGCGTGGAAATTCTGAAGCTTCCTAATTTTTTTGTTTCAATCGATTGCACTCTTACAACTTGCATGATAATACATGTTTACACATGCATTTTCTTGTTATGGCTGCGATAATACGTACTGTCAGCAGTAAATCCATGTACGTGTAAACGGGGTATAATGTTTATAATATTATAACAAAAAAATTACTATCATAATTTTTTTTTTTTTTTTCCGATTTATTAATAAATTAACATTCTCTAAAGCGTCAATTACATTGAGCTACTTTACGAGCTGTTTGTTGGCGAATTTACAATCTGCCTGTAAAGTCGCCCAGTGTCATCATTGAACAAGCTAACAAGCAGATTGTAAACAACCTACTGAGAAAAGTTGAAAGCCGGTCAACTTTACACGCTACACGCCGGCGTGTGGGCCTACTGCGTCTGCGCAGTAGAGCGCAGTAGCAACCTCCCGATAAAAAAACGAACTACGTTCTGTCAAAATAGTCGCTGGCTTGTGGCTTCTCAGTGAATGGAAAGTTTTGTGTGTCATCATCACAATCGCAGTAGCTGAATCGCCCGCTATTAAATTCGCCAACAAACAGCTCGTAAAGTAGCTCAATGTAATTGACGCATAAGATTAGCGGGTCACTGCTTGCAAAATTGTATTTAAAGAATAAAATAATCATTTAGTATCGAGTGCTGGTTATGAGTCATTGGTACTCGGTACGTTTAGTAATATTATCTGAACGAAAATAATGGAAACGTTTCCACGTGTTCTATTCCTGTTAATATTCATGATACTGCAATATTGAATTCAATATTCAATAAGAATCAACACGTCAATATTGCTAGAGCTGTGATGCTAGAACATCATGTTTTTAGATTTTTTGGTCATACTGTTTGCCGTAGCACAGACCCTCAGAAGATTAAGCTGCTTGGTAAAAGAGGCAGAGGTCAAACACCGATAAGATGGAGTGACCAAGTGAAGAAATTCACTAGAAAAAAGATAGCATCCACCACAAGGCTTCCAGATGATAGGGAGGAGACTAATCCTGGATCTCATAGTACCTATTCCGGAGTGATTATGACCTCCAGAGACTCAATATTTATATGTTTCAAACAGCATCTAATCATACCCTGCAATGGAATGAAGAGTTTCAAGCTTATTTGATATTGTAATGTACATAATGAGAATGAAAATATGTTTTTTCTGTATTCATTCATCAGGCGGTGCGAAGATCCAGACTTCTGGCGAACTGTCAGAGATCCCACAACGGGTCAAGATGTGATACTCAGCAAGGGGGATCTGGAAGTATTAGGCCGACTTCGGCAAGGCAAAACACCTGACCCAGCATACGAAGATTACCCTGTAAGTTCTGCAACAACCATAACTAAGTATTTTATATCGATTTAACTGTTAACTCACTGTTCGGCAGTTTTGTATTAGCTTTCGTTATTTACCACATTTATTAATTTAGCCTCTTAGTTAGTAGTCGTCTCTCCCACGGGTCATGTAAATTCAGTCAAAGCACACTTGATTGAATGCGACCTAAGTCTTCGGTTTCTCTTGATGCTTAAAATGTTATCAGACTGTTGCTCCCATCCCGTAGCACATTTTGAACCTTTAAACGAACATTGCCAGTTAGCAAAATTTGCCGAAATCACATGAACAACAATGAGGTCACCTCGCGCGTATCGCACTGCATTGACACCCGCATGACTCAATCAACGTTTTTTATCATTTTCTACATGCCTACACATTTTCGACTCATGTCAAAATCGCATATTTTTTGTTAATAACAGTTGGCACTATGTATTTTCCATAAGAATGTTGTCTATTATCCATGGTCTGCGTGTTAGGTTCTGTTCAAAATATTATCTATGGATGTGATATCGCACGTAATTTTAACATACGCATTTGTAGAAACTGTTAAAATTAATTGAAATTAGCTTGAATAATGAATAATTATTAAAAATACTGATACATTAGAGTTGGCACTCTCCATCATTGAATTTACAGAGATGGTGATCGTTCAAAATATTCTGCGAAATGACGAAACCATAGACTAAATTTGTCACCGTGACAGTACGCGACGTGCATCACAATATAATCACAGCTTAATCACCCTTGTTAGATTAGTATGATTACAGGTTTAATAATGTCATGTCATACTTGTAGTTATTTAACGTCTCACCAGTTTTAATGTTGTAATTTCATTTCTTATGACCGGAATAATAAATGAATTTGCGCTATTCATGGTGTTACAGTAAAACTCTGTTAATTCGAAATCAACGGGACAGAAAATGGAAAAAAGAAAAGAATTTCATAATACAAAATGTATGGCAAAAGACACACGGGGTTTTACTGTATGGTTAAAATATTCTCATATTTAAATTATTTAAGTCAAGATAACCATTAAATATTTTTTAGAATCTTATAGAGTCTCTGCCAACGACATTAAATTTGATGCATGAACAATAGCAAATATAAATATGATGTGTTCTTTGATTATATTCTTCTATATTTTCTTTTAGGAATGGGTAGAGTGGTTCACAAGTGAAGTTCTTCAGACTCCAGTGAGAGCGTTCCCCGAACACAAGAGGTCCTTCTTACCCTCGGCTTTGGAGCAGCGTCAGATAAATAAACTGGTCCGAGCTTTGCGAGCTGGATGGATCAAGACTCGTGAACAAGCCAGGATAGACAGGGAGAAGAAAAAGGTTTGTTTTTAAACATTTGAAATCTATTCAGTAGTCTTATCAATTGTTAATATTATCTAATATCTTTATAAATATGTAACTATGAATTTTCAATCGGGTCTAGACCCACCTTCAGGAACGTAGAAGTATAAATAATTTTGATAAATGGGATATTACTTAATCATTTTTCTTATAGGATCTCATGATTAAGAACCGTGACCTGGATGATTTCGTTATTGAATAACCATCTTAACAGGTTGCCCGTAGTTGTAGCTGTAAACCAGGTTTTCATCACTTTAATCAAAGTGTGGAGTGTCTGGGTGACATGGAAAATTGCGTGGATCCCCAGTCGAAGCTATGAGTAGTTAGTGGGGTAAATGCGGAAGTCAGTGGCATGTGTTAAATTTCTGAAGCCTGCCCGTCACGTTACCTTAAAAAGTTTATAGTAAATTGTTATGGATATTTTTTCGAAATAATCCTCCCTCATGACATTTTTCTCTGCCTTGTCTTATGAATGTAGATTGTTCAATGATTATGTATATATGGGACATTTATGTGGCCCGACCGCCCTGAGACTGGAAAAAAAACTGGACAAGTCTTGTGAAGACTGGCCGACCAATGTGTATATTTTAATTACTTGTTTCACAGGAAGTGAACTTCTACATGCTGTGGAGCAGTGATGACCGAGCTGAGGAAATGCGCCGAATTCGAAGTCATATCGCTCCCCCAAAGAGGGCACTGCCAGGTCACGCAGAAAGCTACAATCCACCTCCGGAATACCTTTTGGATGAGCGAGAAGTAAGTTCTCTTACACATTTCAATATGATATAATAGTTATTATGGTTGATATTATCATTAACCAACACGAGTTTGCACTAATAAAAAGGGAACCTATTGTATTACAGAATTTTGATACCGATTGGCGATTACAGAACATTTTTAGTACCTATAATTGAATCGATAACACTATTTTCATTTAGTGCTAACACCGCGATTAGATATAATTAACGTGTTATTTAAATTTGGTAAAGGTAAGCAGTGATTGTGTTAATACGGAATAGTTAATATTTGCAGTATTGGCAGGACCGAATACATTGTGAATAAAGTTTGAATGGCGACCTGCTGTTCATGTACTCCTTTTGGTTACCTATGTAATGATACACTAGAACAGTGGTCGGCAAACCGCGGCTCGCGAGCCGCATGTGGCTCTTTGGCCCTTTGAATGCGGCTCTGCCACAAATGACCACATACGGGCTAAAAAAGTTCCTTATTAACAGAAATTAAAGCATTTCTCCTTGATAAGGGTGTTCACTATCCAGAAATAACGGACCATCAGTTGATCCAAAAAAAATATTTTATGGTAGACTTTACGTCTCATCAAAATCAGCTTAATCGTAAAGTGCAGGGGAAAGGAAACAGAATTTTTTCGACGTTAGAAGTTATTTCGTTCGAAAACAAATTATCCCTCTTTGCTCAAGATTTCGAAAGAGAATCTTCGATTTACTCTCTAAGCCTGCTGAAATATCACCAAAAAAATAATTCTGATATTTGAAAGATCTGGAGAAGGAAGACGTGATGATTTTTAACACCTGGAATAGTATTCCCGACTCATATGATCGGTTGAAAAAATAGCGTTCGCTGTTCTTTCCCTTTTCGGTTCTACATATTCATGCGAACAATCCTTTTCAAGCATGAACCTTATCAAGAGTAAATTGAGAAGTCGTCTTATTGATGAGAACCTGGAATCGTGCCTAAAATTAAAAACAACAATATACAAACTTGACTTTTCAAGGAGATGTAAGGCCATTATTCACATTAACTGTTAGTCAGTCATTGTCGTGATTTAATTTTATGGATACCTTACTTACAATTTACTTTTCATCAATAAATAAGATCATTATTAAGTAAGATATCAAGTTTTATTTAGTGTACCTGTAGTTTAAGATTTAAAACTTTAATTTAAGTTTATAAAGTTAAACAGTGTACCTACCTATATAGTTTATATAGTTTAAGTTTAAGAAATTTGGCTCTCAAAAGAAATCTTAATCGTTGTACTGTTGATATTTGGCTCTGTTGACTAATGTGTTTGCCGACCACTGCACTAGAATAATATTAAATTCCATATAATATGTACATTCTACTTTCACACAATTCGCTATTTCGTACATTTATTAAAATTTAGATTTTTTTTGATAATGCATAAACTATGTGCTTCCATGGAGTTGCTACCCATCAGCTTCGCAAATAAGTAAAAGGGTTGTATTCAACTTTCTCTTGACAAGTTTATAAAGAAAACACCAGATTACTAATACGCCTGGTTAACTTTATTATACCCATTGTTAAAGGAAACAATTACGTGCGAAAGTCAAGGGCTGCCTGTATTTAGTTTTTTAGTCGATAGCTATTTCAGTTTCAATACCATTATCAAGACTAGTTATATGAATACTTAATAGGTTTATATACACTATTTACTAAAAGATGGTCTCGTCTCTTTCTGTAAGTAACAATTATTGTTTATTGTAAGCAAGAACAAACCATTTATCTATTGTCTTGATAATTGTGGGTGTTACAACCGAAATAACTTCTTATTTTATAACTATTGAGCAAATACTTCCTCACTTAATTATGTAGGTAATGTTATTTGTGATTTTCAGGTCATTAAATAAACAGTTTCTTTTAGAGTTATAACACTTATGACAGGCATTTTTATCTTGGTGCAGCTCGCAAATAAATCGCAGCTCGCAAGTGCGTAGAATCCTATAAATAAACGTGTAAAACTAAATGACTTCTTATGCTTATTATTGCTGACAAATGCAGCTAATTTAATCATTGTCCTTCGTACTTCTTCTTCGACCATGTCTGATCCTAATAAGATCATATGGGCCTCCACAGAGTGGAGGTTTATATTAACAGATTTTGTTTTTACGAGAAATAGATGTCAGCCACTTGCTCACCTTATTAGGTCTATACTCTGACTCATACACAAATTGAAAAACGATATGCGTACTTGTCAGACCCAGGATTCGAACCTGGGACCCACGACGCTACAGACCGGTGCTTAAGCCGCACGCCTTCGTACTTAGTTAATAGTATACTTATAAAGGATCCACCTTTCTTGTGCTGCCACTCAAAAAGGTTAAAAAGCCCTGGTCTAACCCAAACTTCTCGATCGTTACAGATGAAGCAATGGAAGCGCATGGAAAGCACACCGTGGAAGAGGAAATATACTTTCCTCCCTCAGCGTTTTGGCTCGTTACGTGAGGTACCGGCGTACACGCGCTTCACCAGAGAGCGTTTCCTTCGGTGTCTCGATCTCTATCTTGCGCCTCGTGCCATTAAGATGAGGGTAAATACATTAATCATAATATAATTAAAGCCTTATGAAATTTTAGTGTTTAAAGATTTTAGCAAGTTACTGCTTATAATATATTAAACATACATAATTTTGAAAAACATTCTTGGAGTTACGTTACATCATAAAATATTGGAGAAATCTGTGATGTCGGTTAGTAATTGAAGTAATAGGTACCTACTTTGATTTAATAAACAAAAACCGATTGCCAATAGTTGCTTGATTTGAAAGAACGCTGATGAGCAGGTATTAAAAGGCCAATACTTAAAGTTTGTCATCATTAGTATGTCACCTCGTAGCATAGTGGATAATACGCGGATTGGGGCGTAAACCCAAGAGATGCAGGTTCGATACCTGCTGGGTGTCTTACTTTTTTCAAAAAGATTTTTTCTCTTGGTTATAATATATTTTCCCAGAAGTGTTTTTCAAAATTATGTATGTTCAATAATTAGAATGGTACATTCTTAAATCTTGTGAATTATTCGTTGAATAAAAGAAATAGTTAATTATAATATATTAAATTAATATACACAATATGATTATCACAAAGCACAATGTAAACCAGGGAACACAAAATTAATGGGAATTGGCTTACCCTACTGGATGTGGTATAACAGGCTAGAGATCTCTTGTGTGAAAACACGTGTTAAAGAATATGGTATTTTCAATAGTTACGTTTGTATCGTAATATGAATTTTCGTAATATTATGTAATTTTAAATATTTATTTATCCAACAGCTCACCATCGACCCACATCAACTGGTTCCAAAGCTCCCGAGTCCTCAAGACTTGCAGCCGTTCCCCACACACGAGAGTCTCGTGTTCCGTGGACACACTGACATGGTACGCTGCATCGATGTGGATCCTACTGGACAGTATCTCTACTCAGGTGGCGATGATGGAACTGTCAAAGGTTAGTTTTTACTTTCTTCCCCTTCATGTTATCACAAAAGTGATGATAGAATAGTGTAAATCTTTTGAAGAAGGGTCTTTGCAGCCTTTTGTAGAGATGGCATGCGGCAAGGTCTCCTAACAACAACTAATTTATTGTACGCAAAGTTCTCTCTAACATGTCATTAGTTTATAACACTTTCAATAATTGTTAAAACTAAAATAACCATCAGTTAAAATTAGCCTACCTAATTGGCTTACGCGTCAGCATGTAGTGGGTCCCTGGATTCAAATCCTGGGTCTGGCAGATACACATATTGATTTTCAATTTGTATTTGGAGTTCGAGTATGGACAGGTTGAGCAAGTGGCTAACATTCATTTCTCGTAAAAACAAAAATCTGTTAATACAAACCTCCGTTCTATGAAGGCCCATACGATCTTATTAGGATTGGACATGGTCAATTATTACGCGTATCAAAATAGAAAGAGATTGATGCACACACTCTGCTTTATCATTGGTTGAAAGAGAATTTGTGACAATTTTAACCAATACTATGGGTATTTGTGATACTAAATCGCCTTAGAATTAGTTTGTTGAAGCTCCATTTTTGGCGAAATTGAGTTTTTAATGCAGTTCAATTTCTTTTATATAAACACATGGAATCGTTAAAAAATATATCGTCTCTGTTCTGGCAGAACACACTAACTGGAGAATACTAGTTTTGAGTAATATGACTTTGAAGTTGTTAAAATGTTTGAAATAATGGTCTATCATGTGAGTTTATTAAGTAATCGTAAAAAGGGTGACTTTAAAATAAAGACTGTTTATTTATTAAGAAGGTTTCCAGACGGTAAAATTTGAAATAAGGAACATTTTGGTACTAACTCAATATGTCATTTTTTCGAATTAGTGTTTTCTGCCAGAACAGTGACGATATTTTATTTAACATTGGAGATGAAGATTTTTTTTTAAATGTCCAAGGAACCTGGTACAAATGCGTGGACATTTTACAAACCAGCACCAAACAATATTTCGGCTATGCAAAACACCGTATAGGGGTTGTTATTCAGGATAACACCCCTCTACCATGTCGTTGGTCAATATATCACTTATCCTTAACCAGCTTTACTGACTACATCCTCATTACACATTTGTATACATTCTATTTCTTGATATTAATTTTGTGAGTTTTAACTGATATTTTAAACGTATAATAAAATTTGACGCTAAGTATAATGGGAAATTCATCACCAGTCTTGAAATTACAGAAGAATTATGGAAGTATTGTGCTTAAATTGCAATATTTTAATACAACAGAGCGACTTTGAAAATATCAGTTACAAAACTATATTTATTTCTGATCAATGTTTTGATTTTAAATATAATTATCAAAATGTGAGCTTTACTCGTTTGTAATCAAGAGCCTTCTTATTTTTAATGCAATTATATTTAGTTATGGTACGTGTTTATGGGTTTGTAAACAAATCAATAAAATATATCGTCTCTGTTCTGGCAGAACACATTAACTGGAGAATACTAGCTTTGAGTAATTTGACTTTGAAGTTGTTAAAATATTTGAAATGGTCTATCATGTGAGTTTATTAAGCAATCGTAAAAAGGATGACTTTAAAATAAAGACTGTTTATTTATTAAGAAGGTTTCCAGACGGTAAAGTTTGAAATAAGGAACATTTTGGTATAGCTAACTCAATAAGTCATTATTTCGAATTAGTAGAATTACTTCTGCTAGAACAGTGACGATATTATAATATATTATATTAGTTTTTTAATGATAAAGATATTCTTAAATCCTTTAAATTATAGATTAATTACATATAAGATTTTAGTATCTAACACGATATTGCCGAATAGGAAAGTTAATTGAGATAATTAAAAAATTCAACTCATTTATTATTTATTATAAAAGTACAAAAAAATATACTACAATGAACACACTAAATTAAACATTAATTCAATCAAGAAGTATTACATTATATTAAAAAGAACTTATAGTTAGGTAACCTTTTACACTAAGCATTCAAAAAAATACTGAAAAGTAAGAAGATTTAATATTATCCTCAATCTCAAAGCGGTACATAGTAATTATGACTTTATTAAAAAAAAAATACAGTAAACTCCCGATTATCCATGCATGATACAGTGTATAGAACCATATAATAGGCCTTAGAAAAATTTGAACTGATATTAGAAAATCGTTAAAAGATTCCTGCAAACAAACCAAAATCACAAATTTTCTTAATCCTTTCTGTGCCGCAATTAGTAATTGGTGTAATTAACGTACAATTAGGGCACATAAACGGGCTTACAGCAGTTAAATAATGAGTATTAAACATGTTAAAATAATTGAAGGCGCCCCCCGAATAACGATAAGCGGCACATATTGAGTTGAGTATAGAACAATGATAAGTAGATCCCTGTGAACGTTTTAATGTATCGAAAAGGTTTATCCTTCACCCCTAGTTGGTGCTGTAATGTATTGAAAACTGCTTAATCCAAGAATAACGATAAGCGGAACAAAGATGGCAGATGTTAGTGGTGTGAGCTTGTCATCTAGTGGCATATAAATCAATTACATAAAGGAAGGTTCTATGAAGTAATAGATATATAAATATAATATCAATAAATAATAAATATTATTTTTCTGTAAAAATATTTGATTACACGTTTTTCTTAATTCCTCATAGTTATTGAAATGTGCTCCTTATCGTTGTTCGGGGGGTGCCTTCAATATTGCCTGCTTTACAAATCTACAATATGAGGTGTCTGATTCCAAAAAGCGATAAGATAAGTCCACATTAGGTCAAAATCGAGAAAAAAATACGCACGTATTCTTTGTATAATTTTACACAATATGTGTTGATCAATAAATTCCAAAACGCGACATAACCCTTCGAAAAAAAATATTTTAAGTCTTGTTTTATTACAAAAAGCGCCAAGTCCGTGTTTCATATTATTTAAAGCTTGGTTGATTTCACGCGTGTTCAAGTCAACCAATAAGGGAACGTTTAATATTGAAAAGGGCGTCTCCCATGCTGTAGCATCTGGTAAACTCATGACAGTGCCACGGAAATATGTGCCTTATGCGGAGTAAATTAAAAAGTGAAGTACAAATAGCGCTACGTCCAATTTTATTTTGCCTATATTTATTACATTTAATAGTTTATCAGCTGAAAAAAATTGCCATTTGGTTCTAATTTCGACATAGAATACAACGGAAAAAATAATCTCACGTTAAAACAAATAATTGAAGCTTGAAACATAAAAACATTGTTTCCCGAAAATATTGAATTGTGGACTTGTCGCTTTTTGTAATTAGACGTCTCATATTATGTAATATTTTAAAAAGAAAAATAAATTCTTTCTTAACTTTCTTCTTTATGCACTATGGTGCATGGTTGCAGCATCAGTCCCATGCGGCTTCGTCTCAGGACGGAATGAGCACTTAAAATCACTTCTTTCAGACACGTTTAAAGCGTCATGGAAAGCGGCCGTGCATATCCACGGCTGTGCACATATGACGGGTGGTGGTGGGAACTTTAACTTCAGTTCGGATGATCCGTGTTTTTCTTTTATCCGTGCCGCCTCGCCCCACCATTAGACCAGATAATCGGGAGTCTACTGTATATACTTTTAACATTTCATTATCAAAACAACTTTATACACAAATATTATCACCAAATTTTTTTTGATAGGTATTTGAAATGGGTTTATCACATGGAAAGCGATGAACATATCTACAAAAGACTATTATTTTTTTAGAATATATCACAATCAATATTTTGGCACATTTATTAAGAAAACAATTTAGTAATTATTAAATATTAAACGTCTGCAGTCGTATTGTATGGTCCGCTAAAATATTCGGCAATGTTTAGTGCCATATCTCACACCGGGTTTCTTGCGAGTCAAATGGAGCAATCTTCAATACACAGGTTTGACTAAAATTTTACCATGCATTGTATTATTACTTGTAGCTACTCAGAATTTACTTGCAGAAAACTACATATGAAGCGCCTAGTTTCAAAAGCCCCTAAAATGATTTTAGCTAGTTCTGAGATAAATGAGAAAAACGATTTTAGGTAGTTTTGAGAAAAATGAGAAAAAATCATATCTATTAAATCTGTGAACATTATGTACCTATGTATTTTTTAATTCGTTACATTCTAAACAGTATTTTGGCTTTCCATTTTAGGGGTATTTGAAAAGCACACCCAACCATTTTAGCGGGTTTTGAAATTTACCCTAATTTCTGATCATACGTATTGACGGTTTTTGGCGTTTTTTAAAGCTCAATCTTTGGCCATCATATAAGCCTCAATTACATTGAGCTTCTTTACGAGCTGTTTATTGGCGAATTTAAAAGCGGGCGATTCAGCTACTGCGATTTGATGATTACACACAAAACTTTCCATTCGCTGAGAAGCCACAAGCCAGCAACTATTTTGACGGAACGTAGTTCGTTTTTTTACCGGGAGGTTGGTACTGCGCAGACGCAGTAGGCCCACACGCCGGCGTGTAGCGTGTAAAGTTGACCGGCTTTCAACTTTTCTCAGTAGAGTGTTTACAACCTGCTTGTTAGCTTGTTCGATGATTACACTGGGCGACTTTACAGGCAGATTATAAATTCGCCAACAAACAGCTCGTAAAGAAGCTCAATGTAATTGACGCTATAGGTAATAAAAATATCCATCTAAATACATATCTAACTCAAAAAATTTCAAAAACCGTTTTAGGGGCTTTTGAAACTAGGTGCTTCATATAAAAAATTTTGTAACTACAACAAAACCCCGATTTTGTATTGCAAATAAATTAAATAAAAATTCCCGCTTTCATCACCACGGTGAACTCTCCTTCATACTTTACGCGCTATGAATGCCTTGAACATTTATTAATAATCGTTAAGGTGTGCGAATCAAACATAATAAACATGAAAAAAATATGGTCATTAAGGCACTAATTAAATTCTTTGGAATGAATCATCACCTACTCAGAGCTCATTAAAAAATAATGTTACATTTTTGTATGTAAAAATATAAATCAATATTTATTTAGGTGCATTGCACATGTAAAATGTACGACACATTGACTTTGTCTATGTAATTTAGTTGGCGTTCAAGAAACATAGTATAAACATGTCACATAACTGTGAGATTCGATAGTTTTGGCAAGAAACAAGTCGGTTGAGCATCGAACGAGAGAAATTAATGGATACGTTATAACTTAATGATACTAATGCAACGTTGATCGTTGGAAAACGGTCATTCGTGGGACCTGACAGTTAAGGGCGACCCACATTGAGGTGAATGTGTGCGAAAGGAAAAGGGTGATAAGTCTTAAAAATTCCAAAAACTACAAAAATCAATCTTCTTTCGGCTCTCCTGGATAGTAGTGATTTTTGTTGGAAGATATATTTCTTAACCTGTAATGTTATTTCATTATGATCGCCGCGATTTTCATTTTCTCGCGACCTGACAGTGGCATGCAGCCGCAGCTGTAGTTTGAAAGGTGACGTGTGCGCTGTGAAAAGTATGTGGTAATTGTGCCGCAGATGCCGTCATGAGCTTTTATAATTTTTTTTTTACGAAAACAGTTTATTCCATGTAGACAATTATAATAAATAATACCTTTTTTTGTCAATTATAATAAATACATTTGTTAGGTTTGGTCTAAAAAGAAAGTTATAAAATCTCATGACAGCATCTGCGGCACATTTACCAAATACGTATTGTATACTATATTACATGGTAACAGTAAGCCGGCTCGCACATCACAACTCGCCTCGTGTGCCTTACCGCCATAAATCAAAGCTTCCGAGAACAGGCGGCCAGTGTTGCATGACACAACCTCGCACATCTATCTAGCGACAGTCGCGCGTAGCCTTCGAAACGTATTGATATTTCATTGCGGCGATCGGCGAGCCGGTATAGGAATGACCAATTCGCATGTGTTTCTTTGTGACTTCGACCCTCCGACTCGGAGCCGGGAGAAGGATGCAACATGTCGAATGCAATAGCCAGATGTTTTTTTCAGACGAAACAGTTGCATTCGATCGATCTGCGAAGCTCCATTTGGCAACACGTGTTATGTTGTTTCGTTAAATAACGATGACGTCACATCGACGTATTCGATACGTTTTTAGGCGAGACGAGTTCCAATGTGCGAGCCGACTAACTTTTTGAACTACACACGACATTCATATAACAATAGATATGTTTTTCAACCAACAATGTTGTATATTTAGTTACATGTGTATTGTGAATGCTAACAAAATCACATCGACAAAGTCGACGTGTTGCAATGGAAATGAATTTGCATGTGTGACTCACCTTAGAGTCAATAAGACTTATCCTATCTGCATTGAAAGATTACTGGTGTACGACCGAAGAAAAAAGTTTGTTTTGAAGTAAATAAAACTGATGGCTTCTGGAAGCTTGACTGAAATAAGTTCAACTTAAACCGTGCCTTCAAGAACGTAATATCTCATAATCAGTTCAGTTGCAAGACGAGTTATAAAACTACATTGTCTCCGTTTGCCGCCTTGTTTCTTATAGATGGCATGCGCGTTAGACGCCATCATATGCACAACGTGGCGAAATAGGGTCTTGACATCGATTTTGCAATTCTTCTCGAACGGGAAAGACGAGAGACAGTCTTGTTCGTATACAATGTTTCTGTTGGCAGTTTCGCATTCCAAAACCAATTTAGGCACTGTCTTTTCTTTGCCTTTCTCCGTTATGACCACGGTATCCTCGGCTTGGTGAAAAGTGCTGATGATAAAACCAGACGTTTGTTTTGCACCCCATTTCATGAGAATGAATTTACCAGATTTTTCATATACATGTTCGCTCTCGCCGGCTTTAACTTCTTTGTCAAGCAATTCCTTTGGAATATTTTTAAGAAATTTTTTTAACGTGCCAATATATCCGGTTTGTTGGTTTCTCATGAGCGTGGCTATCTCCATGGTGTTATAATAATTCGTAGTATACATGCAATATCCGCGTCCGAATAGATCCTTCATTAAAGGCTCAACTACATTTTCTTTTAAATTCTCAGCAAATTTTCTGTTGTCTTTTGAGCTAGTTAGACGTAGCAGAAAATTCCAGATGTAGTTTGATGAAATTTCATATAGCATGTACGTCTCAATCGAATATTCATTATCCGTATGTTGCGATCTGTCTTTTTCGAACAGTATCGTGTCACTCATATCGAGTAGGACCTGTTGCTCTGGAATCAATACCTCTTTGAATTTCTTCCGTGTGAAATCGATCAGCGGTTTCGCTTTTATTAGGGTCGATGTAGATTGTGCGTTTCCTCCAAAATCTATAAATTTTAATATCATAGACATCCGAAACACGTACGTTGGTGGCATGAGTTTTTTGATAGCCGTGCCCGTTAGTGAAGACAGATCCACGGAGTCCTGCAGCATTATATAAGCCACTAACGATTTAATATCCTGCGGAGTAACATCTGTCCAGCCTAATCTCTTTTTATCAGCTACCGTCAATTTAATCGAAGCTTTTTTATTTGTATTGGTGACAATAAGATTTGTTAAATGGTTGTCGAAAAACAATTCAAAAAAACAGCTTGCATTACACTTGCCCATGGAGTCCTCCAGCATCATGTAGGCCACTAACGATTTAATTTCTTGCGGAGTAACATCTGTCCAGCTATCAGCTTCCGTCGAGTTAACCGAACCATTTGTGTTCGCGACAATACGATTTATTGAATGGTTGTCGCAAAACAAGTCAAAAAGACCCTTGCTTGTTTCATCAATGTTGACTTTTATTCCGGGATCTGCGGTAAAAATCGGCGGTTGACAGTCGGTCGGTTCGCACGTCGTTTTCCATTCGAAGTTTTCATAGACCTTTTTAGAGAAGTATTCGCCGGTATAACAAGTGTCGGTTCCTTCGCCAAAGAAATCACTCATTGTATTCGTATCTTCGTCCTCCCATTCGCTGCTGTCATCGCTATGGTCATCCATTTCCAATTAGATTAAATCAAACTGTTGACTTTTATTACCAAAAAAGTTAATTAAAAGGTGGACAATGATTGCAAATAACTTTTGAAAGTAGTCTGCCTAACCACGAACCGGCTCGGAGTCTGTCATTTCGCGCGCGTGCGGAACAGTGCTGCCATTTTTTCAATAATTCATAGACAATAATATATAAAGTGTAATTATTATTAAAAATAAGAAGTCTCCAAAAGTATAGTACCTATTTGGGGAAAAAATATAGTACTCGACCAAAAATTCCATTTCAAAAATCGATATATTTTTATGTTCAAAAACCCTATTTTTAGATAAGTCCGAATTTTTCGTAAAAAAGAATATTATTCACCTTTGTGAAACAAATAATAATTGTAGGTACATATTTCCTCAACCGCCCAAGAGGTAGAGTATAATAATATGCTTCATAGCTTTGCACTCCGGCTCTACGACGAAAATGATGACTTTGTAATATTATAAGTAGGTACCTATTCTAAAAATATTTTTTTTACATTATATTACCTATATATTTATTTATTTATTACTACATATATTAATTACATACGTATACTCTCAACCGTGTTTCCCACCGGGGGGCAATTTTAAGGTTTTGTTTTTTTTTTGTTAAATAAACGCATTTTCGAAAATATTTTTTTGATATTGCAACCATGACTCCGAGAAAATTACTGTTGCTATTCCCATCATAATAATAGTTGAATGCGGCGCTAGTGTTCGGCCGTAGTGGTTTGGCGGGCGCGGCGCGGCGGCGTCTTGCGAAACTCAAACGCTTAACCGTGTGTATTATGCCCCAAAAAAGACACTGTCTACGAACATTTCACACACGGTTATACGTTTGAGTTTTGCAAGACGCCGCCGCGCCGCGCCCGCCAAACCACTACGGCTGAATCCTGAACGGAAGAAATCGATTTGATATTGCAATCTGTCGAGATTTAAGATTAAAATTGACCAAATTAATTATAAAATTATATAAAAAAAATAGTACCTCACATAAAAACTCTTTGCAGCTCACATCAAGCATAAGGATCGCACTAATTGTCTTCCGAGTTATACATCTAATATAATATACATAGGTACTTACTTACGAAAGTTAAATTAAAAATAGTATTGCCTATGTGCATTTTTTGTTTGAAATAATGTTTTTTCCATAATTTGTTAGTTAACTATGAAATTTTGATAGGGGGGGCAGTGGCGCACCCAGGGGGTTGGCCAAGGGGCCCTGGCACCCCCCAAACATGAAAATTATCAGAATGATTTTAAACATTGAAATTTAAAGCCAATAAACTATACCTTGGGCTTAGACAAAGAAAAACACGACAAAAAAATGATTTTTATTTCTAACATAAAAATTTCGTAACACTAATGTCGGGTGTTTTTAGAAACCCAATCCTAAATGAAACTGTCAAAAAAATCGTGGCCACCCGAATACCGGAGTGGTGTAGGTCATGGATGGGGAGGGCTGACAGGGCTCTAGCCTGAGGGACCGAGCTGTGGGGGGGCCCGGCGTGACAGGTTGACCAGATAAGTGAGATAAACACACATCATAAATTAGCTTTAATAGTAAAAAAAAAAGTCGCATACTTCATGGTCATGAACATTTTAGATTATACAATTGCACAATATATTTTTTGATTATTATGTGTCGATACTTTATAGCTCCATTATTAAAATAGATGTATTAAAAATCGCCAATAATTCACTGTATAAGTGCCCTCAATTTGAACTAAAACACAATTTGAAAAACGTTAATGTAGTATTTCAACTGCCTTTAATCTTAGCGGTAGGTAAAGGGCCCGCCAAATATCCTACCCTGGGGGCCCGTTTCTGGATATGGGGGCCATGGTGTAGGTACACCGAGTGCAATAGACAAAAGACCGATAAACGAGAAATTAGGCTGTGTTGTGTTGAGTAAGTTAGTGTATAAGTTAAATGCACTAATATTTTTTTTGTCCATTTTCAATTAAGGCCATACCTCAGTTGAGACACGGTCTAAAAAGATCGTCGCTAGGCGATGCGCGGATTGCGGGTCGCGGGTGCAAATGAGGCATGTCAAACCAAATATAATTCATCTTATAAATCCAACATGTGTCCATTTAATGTTCTGTTTATTGTTTTATCAGTAACAATAATAATATATTCATTGACATGTTTTCTTTTTAAAGGACATGGGTAACGTTTTAAGTCATCTTTACACGATTTAAGAATTATTACGGCCGTCGCCATCACGAAGCAAAATGACGTGTTTCCAGCTCTACATTCTCTCTCCGAATGGGAGCGAGTGCAATTTCGTCGCGCCTATGGTTGAAAATTATTTGCCGTTTCACTGATGAATCACCTTAATATTTTGGAACCTCTATATTAAAAAACCAAAAATCGACGATAAACATTCGGCGAAAAGAACGAATACACCCACTAGTCGGTGGTAGTGTAAGTCAAAAGAAATTTTTTTTTTCACTGGAATTCGGCATACATACTGTAGCTCTCTAGACCAAGCGGATAGCACAGCCGATAATATTTGTGTAATGTTTTAGCATACTAGGCGCACATGTCCAGCATGGTCGCTGTAAGTCACTTCCAATCCGCCAGTCGCTGATGACACGTTCAACGGTTACCGCCGTTATGCCTCCAATTTAATAAAAACTAGGAGAAGACTTGAAGCGGGACATGGTACAAATAAGGTTGGGAAACACTGCTCTAAACTAAAGTCTAAAGCAGTGCTCCGCAACCTTTTCCCACACACGACACACCAAAGGTCTTCCCAGAATTCCGCGGCACACCACACGTAAAACAATTTATACACTAAAACATGGACCCCACATTCTGAACGGGGACCAAAGGCCAAGATCTTTAGAGGCCCCCCTACCTATCGCTAAGGTTAAAGAGTAAAGACAGTGTGATACTCTAAAATAGCGTTTTTCAAATAGTGTTCGAGGTAAAATGGTAAATGGTATTGATTTTATGTTCAGCGAATTTTTGTATGGTTATATTATATTATATAATTATGGTTAGTTGTCAAGTTAGGAATAATTATTCGTCGAGTATTGACACAACAATAATAAATTGTATCCTACAATCACATGTTTTAAAATATCAATACTAGTGTAGCAAAATAGCGCCGCAGGCAACTTTTTTTGACTCAAAAATGGGAGCTGAACTGCGATAGCCTTGTCGGAAATCCGAGGATATTTTTTATTCACCGAAATCCAGAAAATAGCCAATGGAACATCGGCGAAGTTCAGTTTTAGCGTCCCGTCGTTTATCAATTCAACAAATTCCTCTCGAATTTATAGGAAAAGCGCTTCTATAGAATTTTCGGCATTGGTTGCAAAAAGTTTTGTATCCAGTAGCATTGATTGTATGAAAGTACTGATGAAATTTCTTTTGCAGCGAAGTTAAATGTTTTTGAGACGAAAAATTAATTGCTTGTTTTCAATGGTGTTCTGGTAGTTCCTTTGGAAGATTTGTACAGATCCTTGTCTTAACTACTTCTGCGAAAGTTCGAGTTTGTTTTTGAATTCTTCTACTTTATCAGAGCACGTCAATATATTTTCATTCTGACCTTGCATTGTTTTATTAAGTTCATGCAGGTGCTCAAATATATTACCAGCCATGTACGCAAATTTGGCTGTTGCACCGCGGCACACCTAGCATCGTCTCGCGGCACACCAGTGTGCCACGGCACACCGGTAGCGGAGCACTGGTCTAAAGTACGATGGCGCGTTTTTTTTTTATTTATTTGTGGTTTCCAGTATTCCTATTCCACACTCTATGAACTGTTATTTTTTTCGTTTCAGTTCAAGTAAAAAAATGTGTATCGGTTCGGTTCCGAAAGAAATAACGGTTTTTCCGGTTTTCGGATTTTGGTTCAGCTTCGAGTGATTAGGTAATTTTAAAATGATTTTATTTGTATTAAGGGGGAGAGGCATGCCAGCAGAGAACATAGCGGAAAAATACGAAGCTTGTAAGTTTATCTTTGAATTACAAAAAAAAAAAAAAATCTTTTTAATGTTTTCATCAAACAGATACATATTGTTTATTAAATAATACAGTTGAAATTGTAAATTATCAAAAAAAAATCTCAAATTGCAAGCTTCGTATTTTTCCGCTATGTTCTCAAAATTACCTAATCACTTGAAGCTGAACCAAAATCCGAAAACCGGAAAAACCGAACCCGAAACCGAAAAAACGCACGCCAAACGATCTATATAGTATTCCAAATACTAATAAGTATTTTGGAACAAGTTTATATACTAAGTGTTTTTTTATACTGCTAGTAAGTATACTTAGTCTTCAAAATCGACCAGTTTTCCCATCTCTAAGGTGTGTATTAACAGATTTTGTTTTTACGAGAAATGGATGTCAGCCACTCGCTCAACCTATCATGTCCATACTCTTGACTCATACACAAATTGAAAAATAATGTGTACTTGTCAGACCCAGGATTCGAACCTGGGATCCACGACGCTTAAGCTGCTTTCAGTGGGTGTAAAAGTGTGGGCAGAATTTGTGGCTTAGTATTGCATAATAATTGTTCAAACAGATGTCAGTGCTTAATTTTTTTGATTATAAAAATCAATCGACAGTGGCTAGTTATTTGAGTTTAATGTCGGACGAGATAACTCGGGAAATTTTTATGTGTGGCCTGTCGATCACGGCCTCATAGAGCGAGATAACCTGCTGAAGGCATAAAACCGGAGGATTTCCATAGCCAAAACAGTAAGATTAGCTTGCGAAATACTAACCAAACAGGAGACAACTCTTGATTCTAATTGAAACTAATCAAGAACAAAGATTGCAAGACGATAGCGAGCGTCATGTTGTATCATACAGTTTTGAATCTGATAATTCACAAGAGAGGACGCAAAACGATCATGCGATATGGAGATTAGACATAATATCCATATGTATACACAAGAAGAGTTCTATAAGAAAGTGTGGAAACTACCGTATGGTCTTCCAAGCAAGTAAAATTTTGCTGTACGTACTCAGCAAACATAGGAAGTACGAGGGTGGGTCAATAATTCCTTAGAAAAAAGCATTAAAACAGTTTTTATTTTTGTATTTTTTTTTATTTCTCAACATAATCTCCTTGGAGCTCAATACACTTGGTTAGTCGTTTCTCAATTTTTTTTAAACCGTCAGAAAAATAAGTTTTCGGAAGGTCCTCAAAATAAGCATTTGTCCGATCGATGACTTCTTCATTTGAAAAAAAACGTTGTCCACTTAGCCATTTTTTTAAGTTTGGGAAAAGGAAAAAGTCACTGGTTAACTCTGGCGAATACGGTGGGTGGTCGACCAATTCGAACTTCAATTCTTCAATTTTAGCCATTGATCGTAAACATGTGTGAACACGTTGTCCTGATGAAAGAGGATTTTTTTCCTGTTTAAATGAGGCCGTTTTTCTTCAATTTTGTTTTTTAGCTGGTCCAATAAAGATGCATAATAATCCCCTGTTATTGTTTTTCCTTTTTCCAAATAGTCAACGAAAATAATTTCACGTGCATCCCAAAATACAGTAGCCATAACCTTACCAGCTGATTTTACGGTTTTCGCCTTCTTTGGACATGGTTTGCCTTCGCAATCCACTGCTTTGACTGTTCTTTCGTCTCGGGAGTATAGTGGTGTATCAATGTTTCATCTACAGTCACAAAGCGACAAAAAAATTCATCCGGATTGCGTTGCATGAGCGACAACAGGGCTTTAGAGGCCACCACCCTATTGCGTTTATTGTCGACTGTGAGCAAACGCGGCACCTATCTTGCAGAAATATTTTTCATGCCCAATTTGTCATGTAAAATAGAAATGACGCTACCTTTTGAGATCCCTGTAACCTCAATTATCTCACTCAACTTTAATCTTCGGTCACTTAACACCATATCGTGGTTTTTATTGATCATTTCTGGTGTAGTCACCTCTACAGGACGTCCTGAGCGTGGTTCATCCTTTGTTGATGTACGACCACGTTTAAATTCATTTAACCAGTTATAAATAGTTGCAAGTGAAGGAGCAGATATGCCGTGAACTAAATCCAACTCATTTTTTATTTCCTTTGCTGTTAACCCTTTTATATTAAAATGTTTAATAACAGCTCTAAACTCAATTTTCTCCATTTTCCATTTTTCCATTTTCCACAAGCAAATTTTTTTTTTAAATGTACGAGAAACACACAACAACCCGACCAATCTGATTGAAACTTCGCAGCATACTGAATCGGTAGTGCCGCTGCATGAAAACAAACCGCTTACAGTACTAGTCGCGCCACCTGTCGGCTTTTCTAAGGACTTATTGACCCACCCTCGTACTATACCAGCTGGTAAATAGCATATCAGTCCGGTTTTGTATATTATGTGAAAGGTAAATTACAGGAAATTTCATATGGCAGCGGCATTGTGTTTCATTGATTATAGTAAGGTTTTTGACTGTGTGTGATGACGGAAGGAATGTGAGGTTCTCCTAGAGATATTGCATTCAAAGTGAATCGGTCTATTTATTTCCGTATTCTTCGCAGACAAAATTGCAGGTGATCGCTGGTTTATCATAATATAAGATACTGAACTTATGTTGTAGGACAGGTTGAGTTTTGAGATGATTAAAAAAAATTCAACTCGTTTTAATTTGTCATCATTTTATTATAAAAAATACTGTGTTCAGCATATTTAATTTAATTAAGAATTATAATATCAAGAAACCACAAAATTTGTTACCAAAGCTTTGAATAATATATATTTTATTAATCTATTTAAAAAACAGTTTTAATTGTCGACTTAAAATTTAATTAAAAATTATAATGTGGCAATAATAATGGAAAACCTATGTAAGAATGACATTGCAATTATTATCATGGAGGTTTTTAAATTTAACATTATTAACATTAACATATGAAAAAAAAATTATACCTAATATGACAATGGTAACTAACATTTAAAATGTATATGACTAACGAGATTGAGGTAACATGTTACAAAACTTTTAACATTTTAATATCAAAATGACCTTTTGAAAATCTAACACTTAATTAATTTATTTTGGCACATTTATTAGGAAGACAGTAGTAATAAATCTTAGCATTAATGGTTTAATATTAAATCATTTAAGTAGATAAAGATAACCAACCAAAACTGCTGTTTCCCGGTATTTAAGTGGGATATATTCGTCAATGGTCAGTTTTACAAATTCTTAGTTTCCTATAAGGCAATCAATTAAACACATTCGTTGTCTGCAATTGACACTGACTTTGTTAAATCGGTTATATTAAATTTATAAACATAATAAACATGGAAAAATTTAGTCAATAAGGCACTTATTATAAATCTCCAAAATTAATCGACAAGTTGCAAGGCTGGCTTGCCCACGATAATTTTTAAAACAATATCTAAAAATTAAATATATATAATTGCTTCTTTCGAAACATCCTGTTGTTGTTTGTAGAGTCGGAAAACTGCATCTGCATTGAAAGAACACTGGTGTAGGTATGCCTAACAAAAGTATTTGAAATAGGTAAGTTAGTCATAAAAAAAATATTTTCCATAGCCAATAGCCAAATTAATATTCTGTTTCTGTTGTGTTTTTCCATTGAGTATTTATTATATTGGTATGACATGAGAATTTTTTGTGATTATTCATTAAAATTAAAATATTCGAAATAGTGATACTTTGGTATATTTGGTGCAATAATGGACGCGGTCTATCTATAGTTATATTTGTATTATAATGTGAATGCTTTAGTTCCAGTACATGTGGAACATATTTTGCTTTATGAATGGTGAAAGTAACAATTATTATTAATAAAACAATACTGTGCATTCATAACAAATGCAAGTTCCAGGGTTTGTGTAGATTGTAGGCCCTAGGACATTTAGTCAATTCTTGAATATTTGATATTATTGATTCGTGGAATTGACTGAATCAAAAATGATGATGATATGCTAGCAGTTTTTGATAAATACAACAGTGGCACAGAGTGGAGGTAGGCTATGAATGGAGGTCTGACAAAAATAGCGCACGCTAAAATTTGTCAGTCGTACCTACTTGTTATCAAATTAAGAATACAAATCGCAGATGGAGTTAGTTCATTTTTAAAATACAATTAAGCCCTGTCTTCTATCTATAAAGTATTTAAAATATGTAGGTATGATTTAATGGCAAAGTTTTCGATGTTTATAGATATTTTTTTAAGAATCTGTAATGAATTAGTTTTGTAAGGGCCTAATTGAATTTTAAAAACTAACGAACACCATCGGCAATTAATATTATTAGTTCAATGAAAACAAATAGGTATGACTGACAAAATATAGTGTGCACTATTTTTGTCTGATTCCACAGCCTATCTCCACCCTTCGCGTGAAGTTGTATAAATGAATCTGCAATGTATAACAAAATGACTCGCAGCTAATTTAATCATTAGTTTTAGTAGTGTTCATTTTGCTTCTCTTTCAAGTTTGGCTGTCTTCTAGAACCTAGAGAACGTTTTCTTTAACATTTTTGGGTTTAACTGTATTATTAATTATTGTTCTCAATTTTTGAATCATGGTATACTATTATTTTAGTTATGCTAGAAATAAAACGGGGCTTCAGCAACTTGATTAAAATAAGTTGAAACTATTCCACTTCACCGTCAAGATTAGGTATATTTCATCTGCAGTTCAGCTGCGACACGATTTGTAAAACTGTGTAGTTTCTTCTCACCGCCTCGCTTCTTGTGAATTGCATGCGCGTTGGACACCATCATGTTGACAATGTGGCGAAATAGTTTCATGGCGTCGATTTTAAATATGTTCTCAAACGGGAACGATGCGAGGGTGTCCTGTTCGAATATCATGTTCTTATCGGAGGATTCGTATTCTGCCACCAATTTAGGTACCGTCTTTTCCTCGCCTTTCTCCGTCACGACCACCATGTCTTCGGCTCTGTGAAAGGTGCTCATGATAATGGGTGACTTACGTTTTTTTCCCCATTTCATTAAGACGAATTTACCGGAATTTTCATATAAATGTTCATTTTCACCGTCTTGGACTTTTTTGTCGAGCAATTCTTTAGGAATATTTTTAACGTATTTCATTAACATACTGATATACCCGGTTTGTTGTTCTCTTATAAACATGGCTATCTCCATGGTGTTGTAATAGTTCATTGTATATAGACAATATCCGCGTCCGAATAGATCATTCATTAACGGTTGAATCACATTTTCTTTTAGTTTTTCAGCGAATTTGCTTTCGTCTCTTGGGTGAGTTAAGCGCAGCAGAAAATTCCAGACGTAATTTGACGAAGTTTCACACAATACGTACGTTTCGATAGAGTAACAATGCTTCGTAAGGCTAGAGCGGTTCTGTCCGATCGTCATCCTACTCTCCAGCAACAATCTTTGCTCAGGTATTAATACTTCTTTGAATTTCTTTCTCGTGAAGTCGATGAGCGGTTTCGTTTTCGTCAAGGTCGACGTTTTCGTCAAGGTCGACGTTGTCTCTGCGTCTTCGCCGAAATCTATAAATTTCAATATCATAAACATCCGAAACACGTGCGGTTGCGACGCGAGTGACGGAGCCACGGAGTCTTGTAGCATTGATGCAACCAACAATTTTACGTCTTTCAGAGTGACGTCTCTCCAGCCGAACATTTTTTTTTCGGCTTCCGTCAGTTTTTTTGACGCATTTATATTGGTGTTCGTAACAATAAGATTTGTTATATCGTCGTCAAAAAACAATTCAAAAAGATCAATCGAACGACAATCATCCGCAATGCTGGCTTTTATTCCCGCGTCTGCAGTAAAAACCGGCGGTTGACAGTCAGTCGGCTCGCATGTCTTCTTCCACTCGAAGTGTTCGTACACGTTTTTAGAGAAGAATTCGTCGTCACTGTCAGTCCCAGCATCAAAGACACTCGATGTATTACAATCTCCTTCATCCCAATCACTACTATCATCGCTGTGGCTATCCATTGTCAATTAGATTTGAGAAAACTCTTGACTTTTTTTACAAAATAGTAAGTTTAAAAATTATAAAACAACCTTCTTTTTCTTCACAATCCGACTGCGCAATGTTATGAAAATGTTTGTTGTGAATTGTGAACATAGATACGAAACTGACTGCTGACAACAAACAAAGCACAAGCCCACAAGCAGTGCATGCGGATATCCGTAATAGGGATACAAGGCCTTTAAAAATTATTTCCCGATTTTGGTTAATATTACATGCTATATACCATAAAGTGTAAGAATATTTTTTTCCAAAATAAAAAATTTGATAGGTAGTTGAATAGGCATTCATTTTTAGAAATAAATTAGATTTAAAAAAAAAAACCGTTTATCACAGAACGAAATTCGTGATTAGTATTTTAATATTATTTTGTATGGCAACTGGCAGTGTTGTTGGCAGGATGTAAATGTATTCATCATTTTCGAATAATTCAAAAAAATGTTATAATTAGTGTATGTAATTTCACAAATACAATGTAAAAATTTACGACATGATTTTTTTTCTAAATACATTAGTAGAAATAATTACCTTTACTGATCTTCGACTATTTAAGGCTATACCTCAGCTGGGGTACAGTCTAAAACGATCGTAGCGACTCGAAGATTGTGTAAACGACGCCTGCCAAACGAAATATAATTTTTCATATAAATCCAACATGCGTCCATTTAATGTTCTGTTTATTGTTCTATTAGTAACAATAATAATATATTCATTGACATGTTTTCTTTTTCAAGTAAATGGGTAACGTTTTTAGTCATCTGTACACGATTTAAGAATTAAACCCCCGTTGCCATCACGAAACAAATTGACGTATTCACACCTCGACGTTTGCTCTCCTATTGCCAGCGAGTCCAAAATTTCGTCACGCCTATTGTTGAAAATTATTTGCTGTTTCACTGAAGTATCGTCTTAAATGATAAAATATTTTTTTTTATTATTGTCGCCAGTATGGGAAGTAAGCACAGGCCGTTGCTTGAAGACCACTCATCTGGATGGAGGCGCCGTGAAGAGTGTGATGTCAGCTCCCGGCGCGGCACTGTCGCTGATTGCAGTGGCATGCGGCACTCGAATGCTGCTTTTAGTGCCTGGCCGCGGTCTCGGCGATCATAAAGTCGCCGAAAGAACTGATGAACTGTTAGCAGAAGCTCCTGATAACTCTGATTTTATCGGTAAATATAATCTACACATGAATTACTTCCATCACTTGCCACATTTCCACCCCCTTTCAGGTGTATATCGTATTCAAAATTATACTGTTAGCACCCCGGGAAGAACTGTCTAGTATCCTGGATGTGAATGGCGTCAATTAAAATTTGTAGGATTCCTTGTTTAACTTATATTTTTACTACCTTTGTCAATCTTAGATGAGAATAGACCTTCTCTCCCGTTGTATGATGCTGCAAATTTACTAAATGATATCACGTCGTAGAAACCAGGTTGCAATAGCCAATCCGTGCAACTGGTGGTTCAACAAACCGGAGTGACTATTCTCGTACAACTAATATATGGGGACACTACCAGATGATCTTATTAACATCATACAATAATTGGCTGAGTGGACAGCTTGTAGGCGAAACTATCGTGATCATTAAGGACTGAGAACTCTAATCGTCTGGTCATTTCCTTACAGTACTTTCCTTACAGGACAATAATTATGTTTGTCAATATGACGACCTGACACTACACCTATACAGCCTACAGTATTTAACACATAAGTAAATACATAATAGAATTATTCCGTTATTTTAACTATCATTTATTTCAGCGGACGAGCGTGTGAAAACGGCAGTTCAATGGGAGAAAGTTACTCCAGAGCAATGGGATCTTGGCATTCGAATAAGCGTCAGCCATTTCAAAGAAGTAAAACAGGTTTGTACCACAATATTTATTTATTAATAAAAATATTATCGACGAGAGCAGACTTGGAAGTATAGTATAGTAAATATATAGAAGTTAGTCTTACCCCGCCTACGACTTGTGGGCAGGAAGAAATGGTGTCAGGAATAGACAAAAACTCCTGATGTGTTCCATAATCACACGAGATAAACCTTCAAAATTAACAGAAAACAATCTAATGTAACTTAAGATTAATGTATACTATACTGGAACTACATTACAAATAATATGCTACATTGCTTGAGAAATTCTGAAGTAGGAAATTCATTTTGTTACATTACACTCAATTTGGAGTTGTATCAACATCTATGACAAATTATAGAGTAAATTAATTAGAGAAAGCATCTTGCAGCCTCTTGTAAGGCTGTGAAGATATGATTGGATTCGGTTTATACACAAGCAACTTATGTGTCAAAAGATACTAAGATTTTCCTGTCTCTCTCAAACTGTTTGTAATCTGACACCCTTTCGAGCTAGGTACTTAATTTTTTGTCATACAAAGTTATTTGAAGGGTAAGCGGAAAGAAGGATCATTGCCAAATTAATTCAGTTTTGAGATAAAATGATAAAATCGGTGTGTGTACTTATGTACGCGCGTTAGAAGTTATACTTCTTTGGCATAACAAAACTTGTGATAAACTAGATTCTTTGACTAGCTCTTAATTACCTTGTTAAATTACACACTCAAAAAAAGGGACCGCTTATTGGAACGCCGTTGGTTTATTTCAATACACTTTAACTTCTATTACTAAATTATTATAATGGTGTCTCGTTGTTTTTATTTTTAAAGTACCAACTTTCACTCTGACGTTTAATCGTTTGTTTACGTAAGGAATCGCAAATGGCCAACAATAATAAATTCGCTGCCTAGGCAATGGAACAATTCTAAACTATAATATTATACTGTATAATCGTCACAATTGCAGTATCATACTGTGGCGTAAAGGTAGTGCGTTCGGCTGATAACCGAACAATCGGTGGTTCGAATCCAATCGAGTGCGTTATTTTTCGTGTGAAAAAATAAACTATGTCACACGCCAAAAATACACTCTGATCTGATTTCCAAAATGCTCCAAAAGAAATATAATTTCAAAAACTTAATAACTTATGTACTTGTTATAATATTTATTAAACTTAAATTAAAAGTTATCTTATATGTCAATTTAATATTAATTACAATCACAATTCACTCTATGTTAATATTCTATTTCAAATGTTTGTGATATTTTGAATTTCAATGTTTTCTTTCTCAGGTCAGTGTTTGGACAATGATTTTTATTATGCCATCTTGTAATAGCTTACAAAATTCTCTACAAAATGGCATCATTAACTCATTTTGCGATTTTTGTGGTTACTAATAACAATACTCTGATATTATTTGTAATCAAGAAGATTGGCAAGTGACGGAGGTTCTTGCAAATACCATAATATGGTGAACATAACCATATATTGTAGAATGATACCATTTTGAATTACTTTCTGAATATCTGTTGACAGTTGTCAGTTGTCAGTGTCTCCAAGTAATTATTGAATTCTTTTCTCTGCCATTCTAATGTTGTCTTTATTTTTTCAGGTTGTATGGCACGGTCGAGGTGACTACGTGTGCGCGGTGTTACCTGACGGAGCGAACAGATCAGTGGTTGTGCATCAGATTTCACGGCACCGATCACAATTCCCCTTCTCCCGTGCCAAGGGGCTTGTACAATGTGCACTATTCCATCCGATAAGGCCGTATCTCTTTGTAGCTGTAAGTATTTTATTAAATTGGATATTTAGGTAAATTGGACATAGGTATGTACTATTACCAAACGAAACCCCTAGCACGAAAACGTTTCAAATTCCAAATCAGTAATCTAACCACAAATTTAAAAAGAAACAACATAAACATACCCCCGATAATTATTGTAAAATAATATTATTATTGCAAGACGCATTTTGTCAGAATTCGACAACGCACATTCATTTCTATGCGCTTCTAAACCGAGAATTTCTCAGAAGGGCCCTCCGGCCTATAGACACCGAGCTAAATTTACAGTTAAGGTTTCGAAGCTTCAACAAGTAACCTGCCCCGCACCCCTCTCACACCGCGCCTTCCAAGCGTGAATGTAACCCTCGCCCTTAGGATTTGCAAATTTTTTAAAGTTAGTATCGATACGACATCGAAGTCGAGATATACGACTTCTCGTCCGCCCAAGCCTTGTTTCAGTCTAGTATTCCCGTGTTAATAAATATTCGTATGACCCCTACCACGCAAGATCGTAATAAATAAAGGTTGTCCGGTGAAACAACAAGTGAATATTGTGAAATGTGACAAAAATAAACCCACCATTGAAATGCCAGTGCTGTGCGAAGTGAAAGTTCTCGGCAAACCGTTTTGAAAATCAATGTTTGTCCTAATGTAATATTACCAATGCCTGTCTATGCTTTAGTGTAAATAAATCTAGCTCTGCGCGGTGCTTTCAAATAAAAAAATCTGCGTTATCAATATAATATAATGTAACCATCCTCGATGCCTCTCTCTCACCTCCCAATATACCAGGACTTCAATCTTCACACCGCCCTAGTTCGTCGTCCTCCAGGTATTAGTACAAATTTGATGTAGTCGACAATTCCATCTACCATGGGTCTCGTGTATTAATGAGGTAATTGAACATACATAATTTGAAAACATCTCATGCATACACAAAAGTTTTTTCTTATAGAAAAAATACGACACCTGACAGGACTTGAACCTGTATCCGCTAGATTCGTGCCAGTGTGCTTTTCCGATTAAGCTACGTGTATCCTACTTAATTACGACCATTTTAACTAGTAGTTGTTACATGAAATGCTTATCGAATTGCTTTATAATGTTGGCTATCGGTTTTAGTATATTAAATTAAGGTAATGCGTATAAGCATGAGATTTTTTCAAATTATGTATGTTCAATATATAGAATGATACATTTTGAAATCTTGTGTCTTATTCGTTTAATAAAAGAAATAGTTTATTTAATGAGGTAATCACAAAGGAAATTAACAAGAGAACTATGTCAGCGGAACAAATGCTACTTTCATGTACACTTCCCTTATTTTGGTGTTCGTTGATCTATAACTATTTTCTATTTTGCAGACACAACGTATCGTAAGAATCTACGATTTGGTAAAACAAGAATTGGTCAAGAAATTACTTACTTCTGCACAATGGATCAGCTCCATGGCAATACACCCGGCTGGAGATAATCTAATTGTGGCCACGTATGACAGGAAAATGATGTGGTGAGTGATGATTTCACATTACATATTGTTTTAATCGAGACCTGAAAGCTCCTCTCATTGTATCTCTACCGAACCCTGGATTCCGCCCTCCGCATTGGTATTGAATTGGTTAATGATATCAGTGGCGAAAGGTGGAAGTATATTGTGGAAATCCTACTTGAATAATGCACACTAAACTTTGTCAGTCATACCTATTTGTTTTCATTGAACTAAGAATACAAATTGCATATTATGGTATTATGTACTTAGTTGAGGCGTCTAATTACAAAAAGCGTCAAGTCCACAATTCAATATTTTCGGGAAACAACGTTTTTTTGTTTCAAGCTTCAATTATTTGTTTTAACGTGAGATTATTTTTTCCGTTGTATTCTATGTTGAAATTAGAACCAAATGGCAATTTGTTTCAGCCGATAAACTCTTAGAGGGCTCGCACATCAGAACTCGCCGCATGCGTCTTACGACGAATTCGTCGATGTGACGTCATCGTAAACCAAGAAACAAACGTTATCAAATGGACCTTCGCAGATTGGCCGATGCAACTGCAACTCTGCGACCCTGCGACATTCGTCTAGTTGCAATGGCCAAAGCGTGCATGTCGATCTCGGGAATGTCGCCTCCGCGCAAGCGCACAGCTGGCGGCCATCGGTCATTTCTGTCTTTGTCTCTGTCTACAATGTCATTGCTCGCTCACGCCGCCGCGTTTGACGTTTGTTCATACAATCAACACAATAAAAATGGCAGACGAGAGACTTCTCTTTTTTCGTGTTTGACGTTTGCCGCTGGGCAGATGTGCGAGGATGTACGATGCAACATTCGTCGAAATTTTGTCAACTTTTGATTTATGGCCGTTAGGCACACAAGGCGAATTGTGATGTGCGAGCCGGCTTAAATGTAATAAATAAAGGCAAAATAAAATTGGACATAGCGCTACTTGTACCTCACTTTTTAATTTATGCCGCATAAGGCACATATTTCCATGGCACTGTCATAAGTTTACCAGATGCTACAGGGATACACCCTTTTCAATATTGAACGTTCAACCAAGCTTTAAATAATATGAAACACGGACTTGGCGCTTTTTGTAATAAATCGAGACTTAAAATATTTTTTTTCGTGTGGTTATGTCACGTTTTGGAATTTATAGATCAATACATATTGTGTAAAATTATACAAAGAATACGTGCGTATTTTTTTCTCGATTTTGACCAAATGTGAACTTATCGCTTTTTCGAATTAGACGCCTCAGGCTGTGGTGATCTGACAAAAATAATACACACTTTGTTATTCATGCTTATTTATTTGTTTCCATTAAACTAAGAATTACAGATTGCAGATCGTTTTTAAAATTCGATTAAACCATGCCTAACCTAACCTAACCTAACCATAATAGATAAAAAATATTCTTTCTATGAAATATCTAAAATTATGTATGAAGATAGAAGACTGTTTTTTTATCTAATATTATCTATTATGGTTTGCTTTAGGCAGGGTTTAATTGAATTTAAAAAACTAACAAACACCATCTGCAGTTTGTATTCTTACTTCAATGAAAACAAATAAGTTTGACTGACAAGGTTTAGTGTGCATTATTTCTACCTTCAAAAATGCAAGGGCTGTTTTAATATCCAGTTATGTATTTCCGTAAAATTATTGTAGGTTACCTATCCTTTTTCTGAAATATTACATTATTTTGATGTCATTTCCTTTCATTTCAGGTTTGATTTAGATCTGTCAAGTAAACCTTACCAGACGCTCCGCCTTCACAGTGCAGCAGTGCGTGGTGTCGCCTTCCATAAGAGATATCCACTCTTTGCTTCAGGCTCAGACGATAGGAAACTTATAATCTCCCATGGAATGGTGTATAAGTAAGTACAAATTGGCAACGTGTCGTTCAGGCTCTCCACTACCTAGATCATGGCCCCCACAAGGGTGGGGCTGACAGGGCTGTAGATTAGGGGCCCGGGCTCTGGGGGGCCCAGCGTGACGGGTTGACCTGATAAGTGAGATAAACAGACATCGCAAATTTGCCCTAATGGGAAAGAAAAAATTATTTGCACTATTTTGTTAATATTTTAAAATGTCTAATTGTGTGATACAAGTTTTGATTACTCTTTGTCACACAATCAGCTATAGCGATACAGTGATGTTCAGCAATACAAAAAAATCGCTAAAAATACACCCTTAATTTTACCTGAAACAACATTTAGAAAACGATTCTGTAAAACGTCCTTCTGCCTTTAGCGATGGGTAGGAGAACCCACCAAAGATCCTGGCCTGGGGGCCCGCTTCAAGATGTAGGGTCCATGACCTACATAGTTGCGAAATCATCTGTAGTACACAAATGCACAAATATTCAAATTTAGTATATCACCGTGCCATCTCAAATAATCATTTTTCATATACTAAATCTAAACTAATAACAGTTTTTTATCATTATTTTCATGCTGAGAGGCAAGCGTTGATTGATTTTAGTCATATTATTGAGATTTTATTATAATGTTTTCTATCAAACGAAAGAAAAAAATATATGTTTTGGTACTCTGGAAAATAAGTCTCTACATTACTATGAGAATAGAAATGCTACGTACAAATTCGTGTCGTTTCGTAATTTCTGAGTGAACCAAAAAAAAATATATTGTTTTTAATACATATTAGTTAATTATATATAGACATAGTTCAATATTATTATAATACAGATAGGTTTTAAAAAAAAATGTAGATTCATTTATTCGATATTTTCAAGTAAACTGTTTGATATTTTGTTTGACATGGCTTTTAAAATTCTCTGAATAATTGATAAACTATTTACAGGAATATTTCAGTTTTACAAGTGTCATATTTTATTTTATTGATTAACGAAAATAGTTTCGATTTTTTTTGCATTTCATTCTTGTACTCATATTATAATGATGAAATAATTATTGTATATTAAATTTTTTCAGTGACCTGCTTCAAAATCCCCTCATAGTGCCACTAAAACAACTGCAGACACACGAATCAAATGACGACTTTGGCATTTTGGGCGTGACATTCCATCCTTTGCAGCCTTGGGTCTTCTCAGCAGGTGCCGATTGCACCATTCGACTATACACATAAAATAATTATTATTGAAGTTAATCTATAAGTCTCTATGTGTTTTAAATTTGTATTCTTAATAAAATGACTTTGATGAAAAACCCATATTTTCTTTCTTCTGTCCGCTCGCCGAATTACCTATGTACCTGTTTCGAAGAGTTTTGAAAATTCATTGCTGCCGTTGATGGAGATGTTGATATGAACAGAAACTGTACATAGTCCACTATCAGCTTTGACTACCTTGAAGTTAGTTACACAATAGTGATGTAAAACCTCATTGGCTACACACCTCATACTAATGGGATGACAATAAAAGGATCCTTATGCGAAATGTTAAAAACCAACTTAATTTACACTAAAAATCTAACTTAATTTAGTTAAAATAATGGTCTCCTTTATAATTAATATCACACTTTTCATTAACCTCAATCAGGGTTTTCCAAACTTTTCCTACGATGAAACACTTTGAAAATCTTGAATTTTTAATGGAACACCTTGTTTATTTTGTAACGCAGGTGAACGAGAAAAAACAATAAACATTTATTTTTTTACAACATAACACAAATAATTACAAGATAAAAAGAACTTTTTATAATATACTTACCACGTTTTTAAATTTTTTGTTGAATCATATAAATTTGACAATTCTATGTATTAATAAAAACTTTTTATTATACTTGATAGAAATACTGAATAATTATATAGAATACATATTGAAATGTCATTTTGATATTTCATATTACATGTTACATGATATATTAATAATTTAGTTGCTAGGACCCCCTTAGCAACCAACAATAATAACTTTCCATACAAAACAGAATTAACTGAAAATAAATTCAATCAAATTAAAAATGGCTAAAAGTATTAAAAGAATGCATTGTTGTCGTATTCTGATATATTCTAAAAGTTTCAAATGTCTAGCTAGTCGGGAAGTTAGTTAAAAATCTTCAATCGTCTAATAAAAATCATGGACAAACAATAAAAATATGTACTGGACACACAAAAAAAAATAGTACTGGACAAACAAGAATACAAGCTAATAAAAACGTAAAATATAATTGAATATGTCTGATGATTTTAGGTCCTTAAATTGCATATTTTCTTGATATCAGGCATAATATCGTCGCCAAGTATAATAATGTAAATGTAAATAATGTAATATCGTCAAGGGAGCCAAGCCACAAATTTGGCAAAAATGAGTAAAGTTAACAAAAGCATTTTAAAATCATCAAAAATGCAGTGGTCAATGGATTTAAACCACAAAACTCTTTTGACTACATCTTTTGTACATTTCAATATTCAGTGGTCAAGAGATATAACACACATAACTTCTAAGATACTATTTTTTTTAGTTATTTGTACAAAATAATAAAAAGATAACACCACACAGTATATTCTATGTTCAAAGTTTCACCGTTATATCTTTAAAAAACAAAAAAGTTCAATAAAAAAATGTTACTTTTTTTTGTCACACAAAATCTTTGCGCGCCTGTTTCTCAGCATTATGATTTTGTGGACTGGCTCCCTTGATATCTACGGCGACGATATTAGAAAGTCGAATTCTTATATCTGGTGTGGTGTCGAGCCTGTTCCTGGACTTTAACTTTATTGAAGCATAATAAGAAAATCCTGTTTCGCATAAATGTGTTATAGTAAACGGAAGTAAAACAATAATAACTTGTTTTGACACATTGGTGTACTCTTCTAATAAATTCACAAACATAGTTTGAGAAGAAGACGCTAAGAACATTTATTTAATCACAAGAATGTTTTTTAAGCATAAGCAAATATCCACACATTATTCTAGCTAGATCTTCTTCTGTTGTGTCTGTATGAGAGATGTGTTTACACTCTTCTCAACCACGCCTTGGCCACCGCGATGGCCGCGTCATTGACTTTAAACATATTATCATCGACGGTGCGGCTGGATGCAATAAGCGGACAGACCATCACATGCTGCACAGTTTTCTCGGTGCCTCATTCGTAGTTTGAATCATCGGAGTATCTTCTTTTCTTCATATTATTTATAGTTCTAGTTACCTAGTCCGGTTCGTATCCGATTCATCATCCTCTACATTGCAAAGTCCTGCGTGCCCTTCTTGTCAGGCACCATTGAGAAGGCTGTGTAGTCACATATCTCGCTCCACCTCGCTATTCTTTCCACTGCAAGTGGCTTCGAAATCTCCTTGGATAATCTAAGCAAGCTTTTTCTAGATTTTAGATGTGATTAAGGGCTGATTCGAAATTTTTTGACTGCGTTTCTGTCATCCTGTTTAGTTGAATGTGAATATAGTGCAGGGTAACAAGTAAACTAAAACAGGAACCGACCACAAATAGCACTGAAAAAAATATCTTTGAAAAGACAAGAGCCAAAAACTTTTAGAAAACTATCATTTAGGTAAGGGTTGACAACCGGTGACCCACACGTATATGTTTTGCAGTAGTCTGCTATCGAAGATTGACGACCAAATTGCAGCACACATTTTGGGCTGGTCCCAACATCTTGCACATTGAGTCACTTACAGAGATTGCATAGTCACAAGATTCGCTTTCTACTTACGCTTCTGCTGCCCTCTACCTTTCTTTCTTTCTTGGAGTGAATCGAGTTCTCATTGTAAAAAATATGAATCTTCTGTGTTTGATATTAGCTATAAGTTCTATTTGTTTTTTAGTTTGTCTAGAAACTTTCTAGTATTAATTTAACCTTATAAAATGCAAATTTTTATATTACTTTTTCCACTTTTATTAATTAAATCTGGACCGGTTTCGTCCACCTCAGAGGGTCATTTTCAATTAAATTTATTTAAAAGTGGAAAAAGTACTATAAAAATTGCATTTTATTAAATTAAATACAATGCATTTCCACCATAAATTGACGTTAACACAATAAAAGAAAAAATTTAAACCTTCTCATTGGTAATAATGATTAGCCTAGTAAATCTTCAGTGTATGTCAATACAGTCATATCTCGAACGTCTCCAGTCTTCTTATTCTCTGTTACTTTAACGTCCAGACTTTGACTACGTAGACCAGTACAGGTGTGGTACCCATGTTGAATTTTTTTTTTGATTTTTTTACTGCGCTCATGGAGACGCCCTCACAAATGAAAATTGTACAATGTCCACCTTCAGTTTGGGCTCACCTGCGATATAAAGTTTCATTGGCCGAAAACCGTTACGTCATGTTAATCAGTTAACAACTCATTGGCCTGACCAATGAATGGCCCTGAACACATTAAAACTGTCAGAAATTGTGTAGACATCAAATGTTTGTAAATTTTAACTAACTAAAAGTGTCCGATTGGTTTATATTCAATGGTTTCTACGTTGTAGATATTCCTTATTTTTTTCTTATCTTAATGGCATATGAACATCTTTAACTGTAATGTCAATATTATATTGTACAAAATAAATTATCGTAGAAAACTATATTACGTTGTATTATTATATAGACAACAGTTAATTAAATTGATAATGGAATAATTAATTTTAACGAGATTAGTTTGGTAAGACTCAAATCAATATATTTTTGTATTGTCTTGTATGTACATATTTGGTAATCTAAATAATGTGTGCTATCTTATGAGAATGGAATACAAAAAATGTACTCATTCAGAAATATATTTCACTAAAATTATTTTCGTCAAACTATTTTATTTTTTGTAATATGGAAAATATTTATTGACTATATCTAAAAGGAAAACATTTTTATGCGGGATGGCAACACTGTCCACAGTGAAATCGCGATTGCTGAAACTTTTAAAACACAAACAAAACCGTCAGGCGGCTGCCGACTGTAAAAGCATATTTTTAGTTTAGTAGTTGTGTCGCCGCTGTTTCTGTCTTCGTCAAGTTATTTTACGACCGGCGCAGATTTGATGTGTCGGCTTTGAACTGTCCGCTATTTTCGCATGTCTTCTTTATTTCTTGCCGACCAGACACTTATCAATATTTTAGTGAATGTTTCAGTGAATGCTTTGTGTATAATATATTTTTAGTAAGCACATGCACCAAAACAACAGTAATAGGTATTGTGCCCTTCACAGCTGTGTTAGTTTTTAGTGTATGTACATTGTATTATTTTGTTCCGAAGTAAAGTTGTCAAATAATATTTTATGTGTGCTAAGTGACAGTGAAGATGACTTCAGCCATGGATGAGATCGATCTAGACGTCAAGTCACCCATGAAACGTCTGGGATCCACCAGAAAACTTCTTATGTTCAGCAGTAAGTAATTTTTTAAATTAATGTTGTATCACAAACTGTCATCTACTTAACTTTTAATGCGCATCTATGATTAAAACATCCGGCAGAAGATTATTTTTATTACATCTTGTCATTATCCACTCAAAGAATTCATAATAATTTCCTCTTTGTCACTGACAATTTTAACAGAATACATTCAATTAAATATTTTTTAAGTATCTACTGAATTACTGAAAAGTTATGCTTATGTTTTTTTGTATAACGATTCAGACAGACAATTTAAGAAAAACGTACACTTTGTATCCAACGGATACTGCGTTCACAAAACCTGTTTTTACACAAAACTTACTTTTAGCTTTACTAGTTACAAACTATCATTGGCGCCTCGATGTTTTGCCGCACGCCCATACACATTCTGTATTATGCAAATTATAATACAAATATATAAGTACAACTTACTATGTTAATCGTACATTTTACTTTTTACTAGATTGTCACGCAACTTGGTTTTACTTTCATCTTGAAACTTTTTGCATTTAGTTAGTCTCTGAGTTTTCTTTGAAAACGAAAGTTTTGATTAATTACAATGGATTGCTAATGTTTTTTTTAAGATCTAACAAACAAAATAGTGACGAAATATAAATTCATAAATCTCCGTACCTATGTAGGTACTTATTTGATTAATTATTTTATCGCAAAATTTAAAACAAGCTGTATTTATGAGAAATTTAATTTTAGGATGTTTCTTCACAATCCACATCCTTCCTGTATGCGTTTGCATAATATAATGTACTTTCGCTGTTATCCAAGGACAGACAGTTGTGTAAAATAGATTATGAATTTGAAGACCAATCAAAATGAATTTCAGTATTTTTTACGTACGTTACAGCCAGAATAAAAATCGATGCAAGGTCTTGTGGTCGCCGATAAAATTACATTTTTCGAAATTATTAGCACAAATCTCGTCTCTGAAACGGACGATTGATTAATTTTGATGTAATTAATTAATAAATTGATTTCTGCAGTCTCTGATAGAAAATTATGCAGATTACAACCCGATTATTAGAAATTCTCCCCTGCGGTGCTACTATACACATGATCTCACTTTTTACGAAGATCAATAATAATTATTATAGGTATATTATTATATTACATACAACGAAAATGGGCATGCATTTAGTTAAAAAATATACAGTTTTTGGCCAAGTTATTCATGAACTGTGCCCACAAGGTAGAAAAACGTCCGAATTATCGGTCTAGAAGCCGTTGGATTGGATCTATGATTCTACGCGGTAACGCTGAGATAGAATCAGCTTGGAGAGGAATTCACTCACCAGTTCAGATCAAGGTTTTGTTTACTCTTCATGGCCAACACCCGTCACGTCTCCACACCCATACGGACGTTTATCGTGGCGTAACAAACAATAAGAGAGACAAATACGAGAATACTTTCAGTTTGAATAATCATCTTGTTATTTCGGTGGACCTTCTCCATCTGCGTATGATGTTATTTTACAAAATGATACTTTGCTGTATCTGTGCCGTAGAAACCATGCTGCAAATGCACTCCATATCGACGTCAGACAGACTTGGGTAACTATATAGCATGGCTCCCACAAAGGGGGGCTGACAGGGCTCTAGCCTGGGGGCCCGGGCTCAGGAAGGGCCCGGTGTGGCGAATCGACCAGATAAGTGATTTAAACACACATCATTAATTCTCTCGAATAGTAAAAAAATCGCTATTTATCTTCAATATTAGTACTTATTATTTAAAATTATGTGGTTGTACGATACAATGTTTGATTGTGTATCGATACTCGACAATTCAAATAGATGAATTCAAATATACAAAAAACACTAAATATAGGTACACAATAATTTTACCGCGTACACCATTTGGAAAACGCTACTGTAGAGCGTCACACTGCCTTCATCTTTAGCGATAGGTAGGGGGTCCTTCAAAGATTCTAGCCTGGGGGCCCGCTTCAGAATGTGGGGGCCATACTATCTAGTAAGGGTAATTTATTGATATTGACAAGATTTTATTCGGTTTACCAAGTACTGTTTAAAACGGCCTTGCCTGTTGTGAGTCACGGGGTGCGCACCCTTGAAAAGGGGTGTGCGCGACTGAAACCACCCTTCTTATACCGTAGGTATTACGGAAAATTGGAGCTCTGCGGTAGACGACAAAATTCTTGATAATAAAATGATGATAATTAAGTCAGCTGAAAAGTAAAGAGGAATATAAATGTATAAGTAGATCATAATAATATTATCAAAGCAATCAAATTATTACTTATAACTTACAACATTGCAGATTCATTTGTGACAAGCTTTGTACTGTATGACTGATTAATGATTACTAAGCTAAAAACGCCTGGTTTCAATTCCAAATTTATATTGAATTAAATAAATTAGACGGGGTATGTAACGTAAAATCGACTGATAAAAGGAATGTCACACCAAAATTCGTCACGAAATATCATTCGGCATCAGAGCAGCATAGTATGTATGTGAAGAGATAATAATGTAAACAAATTTGTTAAACAAAGTTATTTTTTGAAATAAGCACATATTATAAAACATTCGAAACAAGTTAAATTAATTGATTATAAATAATTAAAAGATAAAAAGAACTTTTTATATACTTACAACGTTTTTAAATTTTCTGTTGAATCATATAAACTTGACTTGACTAGCTTAAACAATCAAAAAAATTTGTGCTTGATAGAAATAATAATGAAATGTCATTTTGATATTCGTATTGATTTCCATAGTAACGCACGTATATATAAATAATTTTGTTGCTAGGACCACCTCCTTAGCAACCAATAATAGTGGATTGGATTACGGATTTCTTCCGAAATAACTTTACATAAAACACAGAATTAACTGAAAATGAATTCAATTCTACTTAAAGATGGCTAAAAGTATTAAGAAAATGCATTGGCATCGTGTTCTGATATATTCTGAAAGTTTCAAATGTCTAACTAGTCGGGAAGCTAGTTAAAAATCGATTGCAAGATTTGTACCGGATAAACAACCACCGGACAAATAAGAATACGACTTAATAAAAACGTTATAACATGTAGATACTATTATGCTTTCAATCTTACTTTGATTTTTTTACAATGATTTCTTTCTATAATTTTCTTAAATAGATTTCAATGGTACTTACTTGTAACTTATGATTTTCTTCGTACTTTAACACGTTTCCAGTGTCTAATCTGCACAATAATGGCCAATACTGCAAATTCAGAGGATAATAAGTTTTCTTATTAACAATGTTACATACCCACTAAAAAGATAGTTTCATCAATACATGTTTTGTGTTATGTTATAATACAAAGAGGTGGCATTGCTCCCTCTATATTAGTATGTCAATAAATTAGTCTCTTTGCATAAAGCATACTAGTTTTAATTTAAATTAGTACTTTGTGTAGAAATTAATTAAAATTATTAACATATTGTATGTAAGTATATGTATCCATTCCCACAAGCCGAGCAGCAAGGTTGATTAAAAATATCTCGATTAGTTAATAGCACCAAGTGTTCTGTTATTCTTGTTACGACACCCGACATTACAATGCTAACCGATTACTTATTTACCAGCTGAATAATTAATTATTCTTGTAACTAAATCATCTATTTTAATACGTATACCAGTCCAGTCATTCACAACCTTTTTTGTCTGGCGGAACCCCCAAGATATTTTGTTAAATTTGGGAACTCCCAATCCAGCTGACATAAATGTATTAATTAAGTTAATCGATTTTAATGTTGAATATTGAGCTGAGCGATTGTTAATTCTACAATCTATTAACTGAACTGTTTTGGACATTCTATAAATCAGGTATTTTTCTTTAATGATCATTTTACTGCTTTGCTAATTACTTTTCAAATGCAAATTAACACGTTAATTACAAAATTAATTAAAAGGGCCCGTAAGCATTGTGTTAGGCATAAAGCCCACCAAAAAAGCGTTCGGTGCGCTCACTACTGAGTAGGCCCCCTCCCACCCGCGCATTACCCTTCACTTATGTAATAAGGGGCTCAAGGAGCACAAAATAATTATTATTATCAGCGTCTCTCATAACAAAGCAATAAAAATATTATTAAATTTCTCGGGGCATGTAATTAATATCGGACACGCAATAACTAAACAAAAGTTCACTGTTCTTAAATAATGGCTTCTCGCCCGTCTTATCGACGACGCTTCGAGGAGTGTGATTTTGCTTGCCGTGTTCAATGAATGGACTACTAGTGCAGGATCCCATAGACTTTTCGTATACATAATATGCGGAACGCATTCTGACAATTGGAATAGGTTTTAGGGGTCACCAAGATATATAATGTCGATGTTGCCAGGCGATATTAGTGGTCAATTTTTTTTTTATTGAGGTTTTAATTTTTTTTCTTATAACCCACCAAAAATTGTTATGAGTTCTTCAATAAAACCAAGACGGGATCAGGGATTGATTGAAAATGCAATAATTGTACCATGCCATCGGCATGGTCGTAGAACGGTCCGTCCCGTTTGAAAAAATAAAAATAGCGGGTAGTGAAATGTGTTCAAAATTATCGATTCTTAGGACCCTTCTTGGCTTAAATTATATTATTTAGTAGCATTTTTGTATATAATCACCTAAATTGGTTTCTTTACTATATCTATGCATATGACATTCGTTTTAGTATTATGGTTAATCCAGAAACAGTGTAGGTTGCATATATAGGTAGGTGAATAAATGAAATAACTTATATAAAATGGGTTATAAGAAAAAAAATTAAAACCTCAATAAAAAAAAATTGACCACTAATTTCGCCTGGCAACATCGACATTATATATCTTGGTGACCCCTAAAACCTATTCCAATTGTCAGAATGCGTTCCGCATATTATGTATACGACAAGTCTATGGGATCCTGCACTATACGTTGTATTTTCGTTAATTCGTATCGCTGAGAATCCAAAAAACGATGACTCATGGGGCAGGCGGGCATAATGCGTCGTCAAATCCAGTGTGCGCTGGCGTATTTGATTACGTTGTATTTTCGATGATTTACACGCCACTTGTAAAATTTTGCGCGAGAGCCCCACTCGCTCCGTTAAGTGGGTTTTACGCCTTAAGCATAAGAAAAAATATTGAAATGCGTAAAATATACAAATAAGCGATAAATTAATGTCAAACTGACAAATCTAATTTTTAGAAGTAAATACACTTCTAATCATACATAAATATATGTACTTAATAGATATATGTATCGCAATTGACTTGATCAATCCACTGCTGAATGAAGGCCTCTAGAAAGGTTTTTTTTTTCAGATTAAGTGGGTATAAGTATTTGTAATATGTACGTTCTTGAGGTTTTTAAAAAATATGTATTTTCAATAATAAAGAATAATATAACATTTTAAAATCTTATGTTTATCCAGTATTGAATTAAAAATAATATGGTGAAATTGTATCTAACTTTAATATTTCTGCATGGCGTGCCTATTATAAATAATATAACACACGTGAAGATAGGCGAAACCTAAATTAATATACTGTAATTTTATCGCAAATATGTAGGTATTAGAGAAAAGTTATGTAGGTACTGAGAGGAGTGGAAGGAGCTAAGATAAGTCTCCATCCAGTAGTGGCGAATGACGTTGTGGTAGCAAAATATGGTTATTATATTATTTAGTATTATCTTGTAATACATTATTTTGGGTGTGACTTATGTTACAAGCAATCTATTAAATTACATGACACATCGCTGCAAAACAGAAATAATTAAGTATAAGTCTTCTCTTGTGAGTATTGACTATGCAGCATCTGTTCGTAAGAGTTTAAAGTTTAAACGTTCAGTTTGTTGGAATTCGTCCAATTTTTCTCAGCTTTGTTCGCCGGCAATAATATTGCTTGGCTGTTCTCCATATGGGGATAATGTTGTGAATTTTGAGGCTCTGCATTCCAAAGAAAAAAAGAGAATTCGTTCATTTGTTTTTATCTATTATTAACTATCCACTTATATCAGTGTCGCCAACTGTCATTCACAAAAACACGCCAGATATGGTAATAAAATAATTACAAGATAAAAAGAACTTTTTATATACTTACAACGTTTTTAAATTTTCTGTTGAATCATATAAACTTAAGCTTAAACGATCAAAAAAAAAATGTAAGTACTTGATAGAAATAATACTGAAATGTCATTTTGACATGTCATATTGATTTCAATAGTAACGCTCGTATATATTAATAATTTAGTTGCTAGGACCCCAGACCCCTAGCAAATATAATAGTGGATTGGATTACAGATTTCTTCCGAAATAACTTTTCATACAAAACAGAATTAACTGAAAATGAATTTAATTCTACTTAAAGATGGCTAAAAGTATTAAAAATGCATTGGCATCGTGTTCTGGTATATTCTAAAAGTTTCAAATGTCTAGCTAGTCGGGAAGTTAGTTAAAAATCGATTGCAAGATTTGTACCGGACAAATAAGAATACGACCTAATAAAAACGTTGTAAAATGTACATACTATTAAACTTGCAATCTTACTTTACTATGAGAATAAGACCATTTTTCGTAGTCCTAAAAAGCACAATGATTTTTTCTATAATTTTCTTAAAATTAATAGATTTCAATAGTACTTGTGACTTATGATTTTCTTCATATCTCAACACGTTTCCAGCGGCTAATCTGCACAATAATGGGCAATACTGCAAATGCAGAGGATAATAAGAATAAGTTTTCTTATTATCAATTTTACATACCCACTAAAAAGATAGTTTAATCAATACACTTTTTGTGGTGAGGTCGCATTGCTCCATCTATATTAGTATGTCAATAAATTAGACAAACAACCACCGGACAAATAAGAATACGACCTAATAAAAACGTTGTAAAAATAAAAATAAAAAACATTGTAATAAGCTAGATGGCAGAGAATATTTAAAAAGTGTCTAGAAACTAGCATTTCAAAAAAATATGTCATAATTATGTACAAGATTTTTACATTGTTTTTACAAGAATAAAGATTGAAGAATTTAGTATTTTTAGCTAATAACATAAATTATAAAATAAAAAATGAATCCAGGTATGTAATAAATTTCGTCATTATTTTGTATGTAGGTAACATTTATCTGATTTAAAAGACAAAACAGAGATTAAACCAGAAGGTTGGTTTTCAATCAAATCTGGTGTAATATTCTAGCTTTATTACGGAAAGTTTTAAGACGGTACTTCAGTGAAACGGCAAATAATTTTCAACTATAGGTGCGACGAAATTTCGGATTGGCTGGCAATCGGAGAGCGATAGTCGAGCTGTGTGAACACGTCAATTTGTTTTGTGGGGGGGAATTAATTCTTAAATCGTGTAAAGATGACTAAAAAACGTTACCCATTTACTTGAAAAAGAAAACATGTCAATGAATGTATTATTATTATTATTAGTAATAGAACGACAAACATAACATTAAATGGACGCGTGTTGACTTTTTATGGACAAATTATGTTTTGTTCTGCACGCGTCATTTGCACAATCTTCGCGTCGCGTAGTCACGATCGTCTTAAACCGTGCCCCAGTTGAAGTATAGCCTTAAGCGGTTTGATCTGGCAAGAGAAATACTATGTTGGCAACGCTGCTTATGATGTTAATACCAACGTCAAAGTAGACAGGTACCTACACTAATTATCGGTATGACGATATCTATTAAGCCTCGTATCACGTAAATACTTCGTTAATCTGTTTGGCTTGGCTGCATATCGCACAAGCGTTTCCGAAATTGCCAAAAACGCTTCGCCAGTCCCGAGCATGAATCGATTGAAAATTTGATTACTTTTTAGTATGGTTTTAGTACTTATGAAAACATAAAATAATAAGTACTTACTATCATCGTCAAACCTTTGAATTGGCTTAAATTCTTTATAGAAACACTCCACCTGTTTATTACTACTACACTAGCAAATTGTCAGCTGAATGCAGAATTACTATTCTTGCCAAGGACCGAACAAAAATGGATCATAAGTGCGAGTGAGAAAGCATTCGGCACGATTATTTCTCCGTGATATGCAATAGAGTAAGATAGAATTTCTACGGCTGAGTTAAATATGTTTTGTACACGTCGCCGGTAAATATTGATTTGGATGACTACTTTCTTTCTTTCTTCTTTCGACCATGTCAGATCCTAATAGGATCATATGGGCCTCCACAGAGTAGAGGTTTGTATTAACAGATTTTGTTTTTTACGAGAAATGGATGTCAGCCACTTTGCTCAACCTATTAGGTCCATACCCTGACAGACACAAATTGAAAAGCAATATGTGCCAGACCCAGGATTCGAACCTGGGACCCACGGCGTTATAGTCCAACGCTTAAGCCGCGCGGCCACCGTGGGTGTCTACATGTCTGGGATGACTAGTCAATTAAAAACAGAGGGCGTGTTTCTGAAATTTATTGTTTTTGTGTTAAATATAACGTTAGTGCTAATTATGTTTAGTTAATTTCGAAAAAAATATGGTTTAACTATGTTGTGTTTAAATTTGGTAGCCGTACCGAGAAACAACATGATGGTATAACGTTTCATGAGGTTTTTCAGAGGTTCTACTGTGCGTTATACGCAAGAAACACGGTTTCATTTTGCCGAACAATACACACTCTCTTTATATTATTACTTTGAGATTCTAACTCACATTTGAATTTTTTTAGTAGGGGCTCTTTGAAACAATCTACTTCAATTATTTATTATTTATATAAATAAATGTATACGTCATATTTTGGTATAACTATTGATGAGAAAAATGATGTATACATTTGTTTATATAAATAGTACGCTGTTTCAAAGAACATATCTGTAAAATATTTCAAATATGAGTTGGAATAGTTCTGCATTCAGCTGACAAAATATTACTAGGTGGCACCTGTTAACATTCTCATATATCTTCTCTCTATCTAATCCTTTCTCATACGTTTACGTGAATGTTCTGTCTCGCTGTCTTTGTTCTGGTGTCTCAATTATTTGTCTGTGAGCTGCTGCATCAGCCTGGCGGAGTCTTTGTAGAGTCTCCTGACTTTGCCGAGCACTCCAGCGCTGAACACATTCAGTTGTCAAACGGCGACGCTTAGCTGGTGGTTCTTCGTCCATAATGTTCCTATTTTTTGATTGATTGTGTAAGTTGTCCAAGGTCACAGTAGGTTACAGCACCATATCCATATTATAATTACAAATCTATTTGATAACACACTACTTTCTCGACAATCTAATCACTTGAAATGCTATCACCTGTCAAACTATTATAATACATGTCATTTGTTTTTCTTTCGATTAAAATATACGATTCCTCCGATTTTTCAAATTTAGAATATGCCTTTATACGTTTGTCTTTTACATATTTTCATGTGACGTATTCTTTCATGCGTTATCTATGGACTGCTTTGCTATTTAAATTTTGAGAGGCATATGACCTGTCACCTGATGCAAAGAATGTTACAGACCTACAAACTTATCTGGAGAATGAGATGGGGGAGCCACTGTCGAAAACTACCCAATCACGACTCGTAAGTGGCAAAATCTTACATTCGAATTACGTTATTCAATATGGCGTCCTATGGTGGTTCGTAGTTCCATTTTTGGCCATTCTCCAGATAAGTTTGTAGGTCTGTAACGTTATGTAAGTAAATCTAACCAACAAATTGTTGCCGTTTTTACTAAAATTCCGATTTTCTTAAAATAAATAAGATACTCTAATCTCTCTACCATACGTGGATATCAGTAGTGAGGAGTGGGGGTAGGCTGTTAAGATTCGACATAACTAGTAGGATTAAGTTAATCTAGATTAGGCAGGGTTTAATTGAATTTTAAAAGACTAACAAATACTATCTACACGTTGTAGTATTAGTTCAATGAAAACAAAATACGTTTGACTGACAAAGCTTAGTGTGCACTATTTATGTCGGATCTGAACAGTCTTAGTCTACCTCCATCCTACGTATGCCAAACGCTCTATATGGTATTCCAAATACTGGTAAGTATTTTGGAACAAGTTTCTATAGGTACTAAGTATTTTTTTATACTGGTAGTAAGTATACTTAATCTTCAAAATCGACCAGTTTTCCCATCTCTAGTTTACAGGAAGCCAGCGGCAAACAAATATTGAACATAGCCGATATACTGGATTATTTGTTAGGTTAAGTTAGGTTAGGATTGGTTTTCATTCTTGAAGTGATGAATTTTGTCAAAATCGGCTATGAAAATAGAGATGACTGTATACTATACGATTTCCGATGAGAAAACTCACGGCGGACTGTGCTACGGTGAAATGCAATACGTACAATTTACATGTAGCCATACCTAGAAGATGCCGATGGAGATAAATAGTACAAAACTAAACTTAAACCCAATTAGAATTCAAATTCTTACTTTTTATTATAAGTAGGTAATACGTAATATTAGTTTTTTTTAAATGTTGTCTGGTTACTCTTTAAAGTGGAAGCAAAATCTTATTTTTGGTTTACTATTATAAATTTTTTTTTTCTATCAATTTGTTTTGAATATTGAACTTTTCCTTTGAAAATACAAACATATTAATTAGGTATGGAATGTCAGCTTATCTACTATATGTCTGATCTCGATAAGTTAACACGGTTATTAAAAAACGCATTATCTCAGATGTGGCAAAAAAAAATCAAGATTACGTGTTCTAGAGTGATTCAATTAAAATGCGATTTAAATGAGATGGTTTTGTTTTTTGCCTCGACTGAAATAGTTGTTTTTAGAATAATCAGTTTACCCACTGGCTGCCGATTAATCCGTGGCAATGAAATGTAGAATGTCAAATATCAATTTGTTATTCTCAAGTGTGAGATGTTGACATTATGTAAATGCAGATGGGGGATACTGATTGGGAAGTTGTCCAGAGTGTCTGGACTATTTCATTTGACTCATCCGCGATTTCAAGTAGGTACCTACTCATTTATCTATAAACATACATACATTTAAAATCGACAAATTGAATTTTCACAACGGTAAGAAATTAGATGACGATTAGCTTTTTTAAGCTGTGCTAAAATTTGCATTACCTACAAACAACTAGTGTTTACATTATTTAAGGCTATACCTCAGTTGAGGCATGGTCTAAAAAGATCGTGGCTAGGCGATGCGCGGATTGCGGGTCGCGGGTGCAAATGACGCATGCCGACCGAAATATAATTTGTCATTATAAATCCAACATGCGTCCATTTAATGTTCTGTTTATTGTTCTATTAGTAACAATAATAATATATTCATTGGCATGTTTTCTTTTTCAAGTAAACGGGTAACGTTTTTAGTCATCTTTACACGATTTAAGAATTAATACCCCCGTCGCCATTACGAAACAAATTGACTTATTCACACCTCTACGTTCGTTCTCCGAATGCCAGCGAGTCCAAAATTTCGTCGCGGCCTATAGTTAAAAATTATTTGCGTTTCACTGATGTATCGTCTTAAGAGCGTACATAAGTGAAACGGCAAATAGTTTTCAACAGTAGGTGGAACGAAATTTCGCAGTCGTCGCCAATCGGAGACTGACAGCGAGGTGTAAGCACGTCAATTTGTTTTGTGATGGCGTCGTAGGACTATATTCTTAAAACGTGTAAAGATGACTAAAAAACGTTCCGCATGTACTTGAAAAGGAAAACATGTCAATGAATATACTATTATTATTACGAATATAATAATAAACATAACATTAAAAGGACGCATGTTGAATTTTTATGACAAATTATATTTCGTTCGGCTCGCGTCATTTGCACAATCCGCGCATCGCCTAGTTACGATCTTTTTAGACCATGCCTCATATGCATTTATTTTTACTGGTTTATCAATGAGTAGGTATAGTTGTCAGCAAATATTTATTATACATGTGTAAAGCTCTAGGGGCGGCAGGTTATATGAAAGTATGGTGAAGCAGGCTAGTATGGTGAAAAAGTATGGTGAGGCGGGCTGGTAATCAATTTGTTGCAAAATTTCCAAGTTAACATTATAATGTTATATATGTACGTTATATTGACCAAAGTAAATCCTCCGTGATACCCTGAATTTTTTTTATCGCTTCGCTATTTCTCGTAAGTTGTCTGCTACTGTTGGCCTGCTTCATTCAGTTGTATGAGAAAGCCGATTCCTTGCCCCTCTTTTTATCTCTATGGTAAAGCCCCTACTTAGTACTTATTAAACTGAGTACTCAAACAAATATCGACGGATATAAGTTAAGTACATAATATTATCTAAAATTTCGTTGATATTTTTTTGCTACACTATATTTCTTATATACCTATAGATAGATAGAGCAGTAGTATTCAAAAGATATGCGTATAAATTTTTAAGTATTGACAATTTATTATTAGATATTATTATTGACAAAGTCTATTACTTGTAAGTTTTGAAATACCTACCAGATTCCTTCCGCAACAACAAATTTAGATTAGAATTTAAATAAGTAGGAATGTAAGTATTTATTTTATTAGGCATGCATTTATTGGTAGATAACGATGAAATGTCAATTTATGGTTAAATTGACATGCATACATCAAAATATATTGACAGGTACGAAACCCGCGAGGTATTTCATGCGACATCACTTACAACGTCATAATAATTATTGCCTTTTTACCAAGTTTTTCTTAGCTCGTATTCTTGTTTGTCCGGTGGTTGTTTATCCAGTACAAATCCTGCAATCGATTTTTAACTAACTTCCTGACTAGCTAGACATTTGAAACTTTTAGAATATATCAGAACACGATGCCAATGCATTCTTTTAATACTTTTAGCCATCTTTAAGTAGAATTGAATTCATTTTCAGTTGATTCTGTTTTGTATGAAAAGTTATTTCGACACCATTATTGGTTGCTAGCGGTCTGGGGTCCTAGCAACTAAATTATTAATATATACGTGCATTACTATGGAAATCAATATGACATGTCAAAATGACATTTCAGTATTATTTCTATCAAGTACAAGGACGTCCCTAGACAAAATGCCGCCCCTAGGCAGCGTCAAAATGCCACGCCATTATACAGTATTTTGTATTATCCTTTCATGACTTCTATATATTACCTAAGAAATACTCATTATGAACAAAATATATACCACAAAATTTAATTTAAATGCCATGTCTACTTCAATAGACAATATTGGGCGTCCACGGTTTCAGTTTAAAAATACACCTGACAACTTTCAAAACTCGCAAATGACTGACAAAAATATTTGGATAAATTAATTAGATACCTAAGTATGTACCTACCTACAATTCAGATATAATTCGCAAATCTGCACGTGTCATTGCTGACAGCGGAAGTAAACTAGACATCGCGAACCCGACGAAAAAAATACAGTCTTATTAAACCTTTTATGCCAATTAATACATTTTGTTTCCTACTAGTGAGCTGATTTTTTTAATGGAAAGATATTTCCATTATTACTAAGTTTATGTACCTATTCCTATATATATATATTATGATTCTCCTCGATTTGCCGCCCTTCGAGTAACTGCTGCCCCCAAACAACGCTCAATTTGCCTACCCCCACAGAACGTCACTGTCTGATAGATCCTGTTGGTTAACCTAAATAAATTTAAAAAAAATATATGGCAATAAAATTCATATTTTTTTCAAAATGAGTCTGTTGATGTTTTAAATATCACATTCTAGGACGGCTAGCCAAAATGAATGAAAAAGAAGCTCCTGCACATGTGCAGATGCATTTGCACATTTTGGTATTATATTGTCGAGGGAAACTTGTTGCTTACGACATCACCTGTTTTTTTTTTCGTAGTACAGTAACTTACATAATATTGTATGTTTGTGAATAAATACTAATAAAATCACATCAAGCTATACGACGTGTTGCAGTCGGACGAGCTTTGATGTGCGATACAGGTTAATATTATACGTAACATTTTTTTTAGTAGTAATATATGTATAAGGTTGATTTTCGATATGCAATATTCTGGCTTTTTATGAGAAGTTTTAATAAACTGTTTGTGATGTCGAAAAACAATAAGTAAAGTTGTCAACGCTAGTCGATACACTGCGAAATACTGTTTATCGATTCATGCTATTGCATACTCTAGGTCTATTGATTAGTTTATGTTTATAAAATATGTATAATGAAGTAAATATTAATAATCACTGTAATAACAATATATTGTTATGCAGTATTATTCTCATTATCATAGTGCGTTCTATTTCGTTATCAATGTAACAAACTAACTCACCACAAAATGTTATCGCTGTGCATTTCAAACAAAAATAATCACAACATTACATATGACTAACAAAATAATACAACTTATTTATTTACTCAGAAGTGGCATTTTCGCACTCGCCTATACCATTTGGAAGTATGATAGTATCTAAGTATTGAATCTACGTTAGTGATTCCCGCCATTTTTTTAAATCTCGTGGAACCCTTAAGTACTTGGATGACACACATCAATATCCGGTGTGTCAAATCATAAAATTAGTGTCGCAGGCGAAAAAAAATGTAATTTTCACGTAATATACCACCAAAAGTTGTAGTATTCGTATTACTTCTTTAATCTGCCACCTAATAGCTTTCCCTAAGCAACCCATAACCGTAATTAGTACTTACCGACCTACCAAGTGAATAAATGTACGCCTGTAAGTACTTTTATTATGATAATAAAATTATGATAACATATCATGTATAACAGTAGATATCTTCTTCTTATTGTGCCATCCCCTAGCGGAGGTCGGCCACCATCAAGGCGATCTTATCTTTGTCGTCTGCTACCCGGAACAGTTCGGTGGAGCTGCACTCGTACCAATCACGGAGGTCCTTAAGCCACGAAATGCGGCGTCGTCTTCTGCTACGCTTCCCATTGATTTTTCCTTGAATGACAAGTTGGGGAATGCTGTATTTTTGTCCTCTCATAATGTGGCCGAGGTATTGTAGTTTCCTGGTTTTGATACTACGTAGAACTTCTCGGTCCTTCCCCATTCGATTGAGAACTTCAACATTTTGTCACCCGGTCAGTCCACGGAATTTTGAGGATGCGTCTATACAGCCACATCTCGAAAGCTTCAAGTCTCCGTGACATCTCTTGGTTTGGCGTCCATACTTCCATACCATAGAAAAGAACTGAGAGCACATAACAACGTACCATACGCAGTCTCAGACCTAGGTTAAGATCTCGATTGCTAAGGAGGCGTCTCATTTTGAGAAAGGCGCTCCTTGCGATCTCAATTTCTAGTTTTTATTTCCTGAGACTGGTCCCATTTCTCATTGACCCATGTACCTGTACTCAGTATTATTAGTAAAAAAAATACTTTTTATGTTTCCTATAGACCACAAAACATAATATTATGTAAGATATAAATGTAAAAGTCAGTTGCCATGGATCAAGGTATTAATGCCGGATTGATTGGTTAATTACTTTACGCCGGTCTGGCCATATAACACGAGAAACACAAAGCGCGCCGAATGTCCTCAAATATTACCAATAAACTATTGAAAATAACATATTGTTTAACGTGTGTTTAAATATATCCCATATTTTTCCACACTCAAGATTCACACCTTGTTACAACTTCACCTAGAAGGCAACCCACTTTCCATTATCTTACTGTTCCCTGGTATAGACTTTTGCAATCATTTATAATAAAAAGATTACTCTATGCTGGTGGTTTACGAATTTTTTCGTTTCATGGTTCTCTTAGTATATAAAGAATTTTTGACGGTGCTTTAAAAAAAACACCGTGCACAACAACGTGCACCGTATGAATGACAATGAACCGGCAAAGAGAGTGATGTCCAGCAATCCAATAGGACGTAGAAGAAGAGGGAGGCCAAAGATTCGCTGGTTAGATGGAGCTGTCAGTGACTGCCGTATTCTGGGGGTACGAAATTGGAAAGCGGCCACACTGGATAGGGACAGGTGGAGGGAGCTGTTGGAGGAGGCCAGGACCCACACCGGGTTGTCGCGCCCCTGATGATGATGACCTGATGATGCTTTAAAAAAAACGTACATATGTTCTGATCACCCCTCTTCATTATCCGATTCTAGATTTTCCTTTTTTACGGTAATGTACGGATTTCGAAATAAGGTATACATGTGAGGGTACAGTTCGGTTATGAGGAATACAGCGGAAAGCACATTTTGAAAATACCCGATATACTGGATTATTTGTTAGTTTGGGTTAGTTTAGGTTAGGTTGGGTTGGGTAGGTTCTTTTAGGTTTGGTTAGGTTAACCTAACAAATAATCCAGTATATCGGCTATTTTCAAAATGTGTTTGCCGCTGTATTCCTCATAACCGAACTGTACCCTCACATGTATACCTTATTTCGAAATCCGTACATTACCGTAAAAAAGGAAAGTCTAGAAATGAAGGGGGGGTGATCAGAGGATATGTACGTATTTTAAAGCGCCGTCAAAACATCTTTATATATTAAGAAAATCGTGAAACGAAAAAATTTAAAAATTCATAACTGTACCAATGTAAGTTTTTGAAAAGAAAAAACAACTGAGCACAGCGATTAATTAAAGAACTATCTCTAAAATCAAGGACGAATGGTTATTGTAGGAAAGGTCATAAGGAAAGAGCAGAATTTTATTATCTCACGGAGAAAACAACCATCGAATCTATCATTGCGCTGTACGGTCTGCGGCGCCGATTTGCGCCTTGTTTGAATACCACTCTTCTAGCTCATACAAGTGGTGGTGATTGAATGAGGCGTCTACTTGCTCATTTCTAAAAAACGATTAGTAAAGCCAGGAATTCTTTTAATGATTTATCAAGAACTCCCGCCTAAATCTGTCCTAAATAAATCCTTCTTTGAATTCGGAACTAACGTAAAAATGTGGGCATATTAATTTCTCAGTAGAACGTTTTAACTACCCACTATTATAATAGTCTGTGATCAGCATAAAATCTGGCAGGACATTCCGTACGTTTTCTGTTTGGATTTGTTTTCTTTCCAGATTTCTTTCCGCTCATTTGTATAAGTAAGACCTATGGACGTATTATTGAGATGTAACAATATATTATTCACCACAAGACATGTCCATTATCGCGGTTTTGTCGACTAGCCATTATTTTATAACTCGTTATCTGTTCGGATCGGAAAACAGAGTAAATTAAATCAACTGGGAACCCAGAACTAACTATTCACAGACGAAATAAAATATTTAAATGCTTACATTGGGGAAAATTTATATGTTATTGCTTTTCCCTCATATTTTCTTGTTGAATTTTAATTAAGTCGTAGGCATTCATCTGCTCTCTAAAGTTCATAATCTTCTCGATGTCGTGAATATTCAATATAGTAACATATATCGCACCCTTGCAACTAAACTGCCACAATCCAAAAAATGTCAAACAGAGAAAATCAGCTTTGAAGTTTTTACCTTTCGCATTTTTGTACTGTGTTTTTTTAAATATGTTTAGATATTGAATGAAGTTTTGACTTGAATTTGATGACTTAGAGATATGAAATTTTCGGTACATATACTATGAACGATAGACAATTAAACGTAGTAATTAACTCAAAACACGTAAATTTGGACTTGTGGCGGTTTAGTTGCGAGGTGCGTTATCGAGATAAAATAGAACTTACGATCGCAGTCGATAATACAGTACTCGTTACAGAAACACACACTAACTGAATTTATCATATTATATATTATGGGTAGTCGATATCAAACCTTTCAATCAAGTAGTTAATAAATAATCTCTCATTTCAGTACTCGTTCCTCGCATACTGTGTTTGTCCGCGCTATATGTATAGGTACATAAAACTACCAAAGTAATAATGCCATAATATCATGTAATATTAAAATAGGCATGAAACAATAAACAACCATAAACATAGTTCTGTGTTTATTAATCAATCATGTATCCATATAAAAAAAAAAATAAACTTAGTATGTAGTTGGATGTAATACCAAATTTAAATATAATCTTTGCAACCAAACATAAAAAAATTGCTAGTTTGCATCAGTCACATTGATTGCATTGATTAAAGTAAACGACATTATAATATGTTATTGTTTAATGAAAATCCTTTTTGTAGTCAGTGCAATTTTGAACGTATGTATTTCATTTTCATTCGAGAAAGTACTATTGTCGCACAGACAAATGTTAAACTGGAAAGCAGACGACAGCCCAAAAAAGGTTGAGAGCAAATTAAAGATTACTCGCTCGCCTAAAAAGTTAAATTGTCTATAATTCTGTCATAAAGTAGAGGTTTGTTGCTATTGGAATAAAATTAGATGCTTAAACCTGTCCCTCAATCTATTGTTGGCACACCATTATATCTATAAATTTATTGAACACGCATAAATTTAAAAATATAGCCTGGACATTGGATTCCACGTAAAATTTTTAATTATTAGGATATATATATCTAGTTTAATTGTCTCGTGAATCATAGGCTTACAAAACTGACGGTATACTACAGTAATGGTAATATTATAAGTAGATATTTGCTATATTTTTTTTATTAAATAATCTTCAAAATTGCAAAGTTTTCCAGAGCGTGAAATTGGATAGATATTATTCAATATTACAAATAATAATTTTGTGGTAAAACAATACAGCGGCTCTCGTAATGTGCATAGTGTTTGTTGTACCTAGCTGTCTGTCTGGTTGCCTACGGTTTATTCAGAAAATAAATGCAATTATAATATTCTATCTGATTGTCTATGTCACAGGGTTTCCCAAACTATGTTCCCCGGAACACCAGTGTTCCGCCGAACCTGAATAGGTGTTCCGCGATCATTTGGTAAGGTTTTATACACTGCAACACATTTAAAGATCTTCTACTAAGTAGAACTAAAATAAGTAAAACTAAAATAATTAAAGAATCTACTACATATTGAAAGGCGAGTGATAATCAATCTCCACTGATGTTTATGACGTCAAGTATCTAGATAGGTCATGACTCCCACATGGAGGGGGCTGACTGGCCTCTAGCCTGGGGGCCTGGGCTTACGAGGGGGGCCCGGCGTGAGAGATCGACCAGCCAAGTGAGATAAACACACATCACAAACATGCACTAATAGTAAAAAATGCTGTTTTCCTTCAAACATACTAACATTTAATAGTATGTGGTTTCGCCATACTTACAATTTTTGATTATTGTCGATATTTGACATCTCCATAATATTGTGCATATCAACATAAAAGTGGGTATTGTTATGTTCATTTTTAACATAACTAACTTTGATACCGCTGGCAACCCCGATTATTATCGATGGCCACGTTGAAAGAGCGTATGCGATTAGACAGATGTCGCGATTGGAATTTCCGGAGCAACGTCAGGTCGCGTGGTGTGATAGAAGCAACATGGCGTTTTGGTTTTGTCTGCCGCCCAGTACAGTCGTGCTCCGTTTGGATTACCCATTAATCATGGACGTCACCTAACGGAGCACGATGCAGCCGTCGTGTCAGGAGTCTCTGATCGTTCCAATTTGAGTATTTTAAAACTATTTATTTAATTCACCATTCTTCCTTTATGTCTTTTCAAACTTAGCTGCTTGTATTTAAAGTTAGTACGAGGGTGGGTCAATAAGTCCTTAGAAAAGCCGACAGGTGGCGCGACTAGTACTGTAAGCGGTTTGATTTCATGCAGCGGCACTACCGATTCAGTATGCTGCGAAGTTTCAATCAGATTGGTCGGGTTGTTGTTTTTTATTTTCGTACATTTAAAAAAAAAATTTGCTTGTTTACAAAAATGGAGAAAATTGAGTTTAGAGCTGTTATTAAACATTTTAATATAAAAGGGTTAACAGCAAAGGAAATAAAAAAAGAGTTGGATTTAGTTCACGGCATATCTGCTCCTTCACTTGCAACTATTTATAACTGGTTAAATGAATTTAAACGTGGTCGTACATCAACAAAGGATGAACCACGCTCAGGACGTCCTGTAGAGGTGACTACACCAGAAATGATCAATAAAATCCACGATATGGTGTTAAGTGACCGAAGATTAAAGTTGAGTGAGATAATTGAGGCTACAGGGATCTCAAAAGGTAGCGTCATTTCTATTTTACATGACAAATTGGGCATGAAAAAAGTTTCTGCAAGATGGGTGCCGCGTTTGCTCACAGTCGACAATAAACGCAATAGGGTGGTGGCCTCTAAAGCCCTGTTGTCGCTCATGCAACGCAATCCGGATGAATTTTTTCGTCGCTTTGTGACTGTAGATGAAACATGGATACACCACTATACTCCCGAGACGAAAGAACAGTCAAAGCAGTGGATTGCGAAAGGCGAACCATGTCCAAAGAAGGCGAAAACCGTAAAATCAGCTGGTAAGGTTATGGCTACTGTATTTTGGGATGCACGTGGAATTATTTTCGTTGACTATTTGAAAAAAGGAAAAACAATAACAGGGGATTATTATGCATCTTTATTGGACCAGCTAAAAAACGAAATTGAAGAAAAACGGCCTCATTTAAACAGGAAAAAAATCCTCTTTCATCAGGACAATGCCCGTGTTCACACATGTTTACGATCAATGGCTAAAATTGAAGAATTGAAGTTCGAATTGGTCGACCACCCACCGTATTCGCCAGATTTAGCCCCCAGTGACTTTTTCCTTTTCCCAAACTTAAAAAAATGGCTAAGTGGACAACGTTTTTTTTCAAATGAAAAAGTCATCGATCGGACAAATGCTTATTTTGAGGACCTTCCGAAAACTTATTTTTCTGACGGTTTAAAAAAAATTGAGAAACGTCTAACCAAGTGTATTGAGCTCCAAGGAGATTATGTTGAGAAATAAAAAAAAAATACAAAAATAAAAACTGTTTTAATGCTTTTTTCTAAGGAATTATTGACCCACCCTCGTATTTAAAATTTCAGTATCGAGCTGCTTAATAACTTTTTAATGTATTTCCTTTTGCTATAATATAGTTTCTGTCAAGTATAAATCTCTCTTTTATTTATTGTTCCCAATTCTATATTCCACACTGTAAAATATTTATTATCTTTCACGGTCGTAAGATCGTGTGGCGTCCAGAAATTTATTGTGTACATCCTAAACCCTGGATTGCACGAGCCTTCAGCCGTGTAATCCTTTTTTTTTTAAAATTAAAATTACAGTTGTCAGTTGCGAGATTTCTGAAGGAATGCGGAGTTCAGCTTGGAAAATATCAGGTAACTTTACGGCCCTTGTTTCTTGCTCATGCTTTAACTATCATGCATTAACTATTTTACTTTTACTTAACCTCATTTATTTTGTAATTGTGACGTCAAAGATCACAATTACAAAATTTTATACAACAGTGTATTAATGCAATTTGCAAAAAAATCCCTTAATTTTACCTCGATCACCTAGGTACAGACGGAGGACCATCTTTTCCCACACCGTGCGCATGAAAAAGATGGGTACCTATATTGTTTTTAACTGACCGGCTGACAAGTCTTGTCAGTTTAACGACAGTTGCCTAAATTGGCAGAACGGTTAGCTGCGCTAATAAATAACCTACAAAATAAACTAAGTGTTCCGTTAAAATTTCCGGGTTTGCAAAGTGTTCCATTGCAGAAAAAGTTTGGGAAACCCTGGTCTATGAGATTAAAGTTTGTTGTCTTTGAGTGTCTGCTATTAGTAATTTGTGTATAACTGGAATCGTGAATCTCGAAATAAAACATTTGTTTTATCAAGAGTATGTAACTTTTTAGTAAGATGGTTAATTGAACGTGAAATTCTTTGACAATAATTCAAGAGTTATTTTTTGTACATACTTCTTTAATATTGTATTGTATTGTATACGGCAGTACTTACTAGTTTTCAATTTTTTCACGTCACGATCTAGGTACGAGGGTGGGTCAATAATTCCTTAGAAAAAAGCATTAAAACAGTTTTTATTTTTGTATTTTTTTTTTATTTCTCAACATAATCTCCTTGGAGCTCAATACACTTGGTTAGACGTTTCTCAATTTTTTTTAAACCGTCAGAAAAATAAGTTTTCGGAAGGTCCTCAAAATAAGCATTTGTCCGATCGATGACTTTTTCATTTGAAAAAAAACGTTGTCCACTTAGCCATTTTTTTAAGTTTGGGAAAAGGAAAAAGTCACTGGGGGCTAAATCTGGCGAATACGGTGGGTGGTCGACCAATTCGAACTTCAATTCTTCAATTTTAGCCATTGATCGTAAACATGTGTGAACACGGGCATTGTCCTGATGAAAGAGGATTTTTTTCCTGTTTAAATGAGGCCGTTTTTCTTCAATTTCGTTTTTTAGCTGGTCTAATAAAGATGCATAATAATCCCCTGTTATTGTTTTTCCTTTTTCCAAATAGTCAACGAAAATAATTCCACGTGCATCCCAAAATACAGTAGCCATAACCTTACCAGCTGATTTTACGGTTTTCGCCTTCTTTGGACATGGTTCGCCTTTCGCAATCCACTGCTTTGACTGTTCTTTCGTCTCGGGAGTATAGTGGTGTATCCATGTTTCATCTACAGTCACAAAGCGACGAAAAAATTCATCCGGATTGCGTTGCATGAGCGACAACAGGGCTTTAGAGGCCACCACCCTATTGCGTTTATTGTCGACTGTGAGCAAACGCGGCACCCATCTTGCAGAAACTTTTTTCATGCCCAATTTGTCATGTAAAATAGAAATGACGCTACCTTTTGAGATCCCTGTAACCTCAATTATCTCACTCAACTTTAATCTTCGGTCACTTAACACCATATCGTGGATTTTATTGATCATTTCTGGTGTAGTCACCTCTACAGGACGTCCTGAGCGTGGTTCATCCTTTGTTGATGTACGACCACGTTTAAATTCATTTAACCAGTTATAAATAGTTGCAAGTGAAGGAGCAGATATGCCGTGAACTAAATCCAACTCATTTTTTATTTCCTTTGCTGTTAACCCTTTTATATTAAAATGTTTAATAACAGCTCTAAACTCAATTTTCTTCATTTTTGTAAACACGCAATTTTTTTTTTTACGAAAATAAAAAACAACAACCCGACCAATCTGATTGAAACTTCGCAGCATACTGAATCGGTAGTGCCGCTGCATGAAAACAAACCGCTTACAGTACTAGTCGCGCCACCTGTCGGCTTTTCTAAGGACTTATTGACCCACCCTCGTATTATTAAATTTATAAATTTTTGCGATACACCGGACAATAATACCTCACGTAGGAACATATTATCATTTTAAATTGTTAAATTGTCAAGCATATTATTTCTCATACAAAAATACCATATTAAATTATGTAGTAACTTGGATTGTTGAGATAGCATCTATCTATCTATAGTCATAGTCAAATTTTTATAGGATGTCACTTGCAGAAACGAATGTTCCATCTCTGGTTAATAAGAGCATCTATAAATAATAAAATACTACAGGTGCTTTTAAATAATGCAGAACCTATTGTTTGTCCATAAAATGTTATATTAAACAATACGTGGAGGGAAAGCAACAATGATATTTGTGTTCTCAAAGTGACTAGCTAAGCTGTGGGGACTATAATAATAAAATTGAATTGTCTATGATTTCGGTTTTTTACCTTTTGAGTATTTATATTTTGATTCTTTCGACCATGTCCGATCCTAATAGGATCATATGGGCCTCCACAGAGTAGAGGTTTGTATTAACAGATTTTGTTTTTTACGAGAAATGGATTTCAGCCACTTGCTCAACCTATTAGGTCCATACCCTGACAAATTGAAAAACAATATATGTACTTGTCCGACCCAGGATTCGAACCTGGGACCCACGGCGTGATAGTCCAACGCTTAAGCCGCGTGGCCACCGTGGGTGTAACTGTATGTTGCTGTCAAAACTGTTGCTGTCAAAACTATTAATCTACAGTAACTACCTTGGTCACATTATGAGAAGACAAAAGTAAAGCCTTCTCCAACTGATTGAACTGACAAGCACATTTGTGCTTTATTTTGCTATATTTTTAATTTTGTCTGTTTTTTTTTTGTTCCGTTATAACTCGAAAACTTCTGAACCAATATTGATGAAACTTGCACAATTTATAGAGGACATTGTTGGTATCAATTTAGTAATTTCTTAAGTTAGGATGAAACTTTTTGATATAACGCACTTGCAACAATTCATCAATTAAAATAATTGAAAATTACATGTCAACAGAGAATAATAATTAGTTATAATGTTATGATGGATACAACTGCTCAATATGTATTCATTTTAGTTTTTTATGTATGTTTCGATGCTTGAAAGAACTTAAATCACATGGAAATTATCACTATATTTATGTTAATATAATAAATGCTAAATGCAATGAATCTCGCGACATTGAGTAGACTCAAATTAATTTATTGTTTGCAAAACGATATTTTATGGCACACTTCCTAATCGGTTACCCAACGGTTGGAAAGCTCTGATCTATGGATCCAAATATCTCAGTTGCATGCGGATACTAAATTTGTCAAGTTTGAACCAAAATTCTGTAGTTTAGTTGTTCGAAGGGCTTTTATATGAAGCCTTAGTAAAGGTGGTATAACATATCATTCATTTTATAATATGACCAATCGATACTTTACGACAATAGGTCGCTATAAAGTGGCTTGGATTGAAAAACACTGACAGGCAACTTCTACGAAGTAGTAGTAGAATAAACATCATTCATTATTTTACTGAGGTGAACTACCTTGTCGTTTCTTCGGCGTAATCACTTCACATATTAATTATTGTGCTAACTTACATACATTTTGATGTAACATAAAAATAATTGCAAACTACAGATTATAGCTATACCATTGCGAAAATTGTTCCAAATATAGGTTTTCGAGGTTATTTCTAAATTTAAAAAAATATATATTTAAGAGTTTTTATTTCTATTTGTAACAAACCAAAAATCGCCACCTTCCTTGTTAATTATTAAAACATGCAACCTGTATATATTTCTATATAAACCTAACTATTCTCCTCGATTTGCCGCCCTTCGAGTAACAGATAGGCAGAGTAGGCAGATTAAGTGTTGCTTGTGGGCGGCAGTTACATATACATTTGGTATAATATATCTATAGAAATAACTACATAAACTTAGTTATAATGACAAAAAAAAATTCCAATAAAAAATTCAGCTCACTGGTTGGAAACAAAATGTATTAATTAACATAAAAGGTTTAACAGGATTGTAATTTTGTTGTCGAGTTCGCGATGTCTAGCTTACTTCCGTTGCCTTTCGATGTCCATGGTGACCAGAAACGACACGTGCACGGATGATACAAAATACTGTATACAAAAATGGGGTGACATTTTGGCGCTGCCCAGGGGTGGCACTTTGTCTAGGGACGTTACTAGGTAGCCGTACTGAGAAGCAAGCTGATGGTATAATGTTTCATAGGTAAATTGAAATTCTACTGTGCGTCGTACGCAAAGTAAACGGCTCCATACAGCCGGACAATACCCTATCTCGTTAATAGTATTACTCTGAGAGCATGTTATCATTATTTTCTTTATTAATCGCTTACTCAATGATTTCGTGCAAACTGAAAATTTGTGGTTAAATGGACGATAATTTTTTCAAGGACTCTGACTTGAAAAATCCTGGAATTATCTAAGTGGGTATTATTTACTAAATTTATGTAACTAATTAGGTACTTGACTTTTATTACTCATAGTTGGTTAGCTGTTTATAAAAACGATTAATTAAAAGTTAATTAATTAAAAATAAATATTTGATTTAGGCAACAAGTCAACTATTATTAGGTATGTAATGTATGCTGTTGTCTGTTAGAGAATTGTATTCACTTAGGTAAATATAATTGTATAATATTTTCTCTGTATAACTTGTAACCAAATATCGAATAGTATTTGATAGGTTTGTAAAAAGAGGATATTGATTGGCCCAATAAATATAGCAGAGTACTGAAATTTGAAGAATATTATTTGTCTAGTTCCAGGGTTTTTGTGCGGTGATTGTTTAAAGAAACTTTTAATTATATCGTAATATATATTTTGGATCGTCCCCGCGTCTTCTTCTTCTTGAGACGAGCTCTTGAGAATGTCGTCTGTAACGAGCCCGAAACGTCGAGGACAGAACGAGAATGGACACCCGGTGACAATCCAAAAATGTTTTTCGATAGCAAACATTATTGTCGACTATATTAAAAAAAATAATATAAATTATGAAATAAGGTTTTTAATTATTTTACGTGATTAGAGACTTTATTCATATAATATAAAAATATAAATGAATAAATAAAAAATACAAACACCGTAATAATTACTAGCGAGACTGCTGGCCGTTACTAGCGGGTTCCGTGTGTTAGTTATGATTTAAGTTATCATAGTATGCTCACCCCGGAAACGATTATTTAAGTTTATATGTACGTGTGTCAGATTTTAGCTTTCTACTTTGTTAGTAGGATTTTGATAAAATTTTGGAACTTGAAGTGATATTATTACTATTTTATTTTATGTAGAAATGTAATAAAAAAATAACAATTAAGTATGTTGAATTGTATTGTTGTGCAAGAAAATAAAGCGGTAGCATTACTAGCATTGTACTTACAATTTATTACGTACACCAGGGTTTCGATCTGTCAATATCTAGCTTCTCGGCTAAACTTAGATTTTAATAGCTTTCCTAAGCCGAAACAACTTAAGTTTATATTAGAATTGAAAGGCGTACGAACTTACTTACCTACTTAACATTTATAATACATGTAGATATATTTTTACAACTTCTCAGATTTTTAATCCACCTTTATAGTTTACACTAATTATTAATAACCTTCAAATATTTGTTGGTAGTGATAACGCCTGAAACGGGGCGATATTCGTTGGCGTGACTTCGTCAGTAAGCCAGGTAGGGCGAGGGTTATAATAATTAACCGGACAAAACAGAACAGTCAGGGGAAAAATGAAACATTAATTTTTGTGGAATCTATTTAGGTTAGGGTAGGTTAGGTCATTATTTCGTTGTACCTAGTCACCCAATCATTTTGAACATATATTGATTAAGATGAGATTTCCTAAGCTTGCCGGCAAAGTCCCGTTTATTTGAGGCATTCTAGCGATTAGGAATGCAGAAATTAGGTACATAATTTGATTTATTGTGGCGTATTGAAAATCTGTGCTATTAAAAATCTATCAACATAATAGAGATAGAAAAATTTCAATGTTAAATTTATATTTTTCCTGGAAGGTTATAGTTATATTTATCGTTGTTCTGTTTTGTCACTGTTCTGTTTTGTCAGGATTAACTTGTTAGAATAGAGCTGATATCTGGACAGTGGAGTGCAGGGATAGGGATCTGTGAAGAGATATACCGAGAACATTTAAATGTACTTGCATCATAAAAAATGAAGAAGATGATGACTAAAACAGAATTAACCACTGAAATGATTTTTGTGAAGCGTTACTTTTATTTCACTTGTTCATTATTTTTATTGGTTATCTATCATTTTCTAATTGTTCAGATGTTTTATTGTTTTGATGAGTCAATTATTTAGTGACAAATAGTAGGTATCTACAAAATGTATCATTATTTTATGAATAAATATTAATATGTGATTGACTTGTCTATCGGTGTTCAAAGAAGGTACTTACATACTTTATCAAAACCGCGGTTTCTGCTCACTAGTCATTCCTGATAATTCACAACATAGTTCATACCTACAGTTAATCATGGAAGTGTAAAAACTTTCAGTGTTTTAGTTGAAATATAACTCAGTTGAGGCATGGTCTAAAAGATCGTGGCTAGGCGATGCGCGGATTGCGGGTCGCGGGTGCAAATGGCGCATGCCGAACGAAATATAATTTGTCATATAAATCCAACATGTGTCCATTTAATGTTCTGTTTATTGTTTTATCAGTAACAATAAATCCAACATGCGTTCATTTTTTCCTGTTTATTGTTCTATTAGTAACAATAATAATATATTCATTGACATGTTTTTTTTCAAATTAGCTGAAAGTCACTTTCAGCTAATGGCGGGACTGTATTGAGTCACGTGACCAAGTATGTTGTCATACAATCTGACAGTTTGGTTTTTGTCGCGTGCGTGTTTTCGCTCTGTGTTATTATTCGAAAAGTTTATTTATCTCTTAGGAGTGAATAGTGGACATGTCCAGTTTTGAAAAATAACCACTGATTTGTCTTAATAATCAATCCCTTTAAAATACATTACTTACAAAATATCGAGTGATATGCATTTGCAGAATGATCTTGAGGTTTGTATATTTTTTTCAGATACTTTTGCATTTATACATTTCTCGTAATAAAACAATTCTGAATCAAAAATTTACTTGAGTCACACTATTTTACCACGTTTTTCTTAAATCGTATACTTGTTTGTCCGGTGGTTGTTTATCCAGTACAAATTTTGCAATCGATTTTAACTAACTTCCCGACTAGCTAGACATTTGAAACTTTTAGCCTTGAATTGAATTGAATTCATTTTCAGTTAATTCTGTTTTGTATGAAAAGTTATTTCGGAAGAAATCCGTAATCCAATCCACTATTATTGGTTGCTAAGGTGTTGGTCCTAGCAACTAAATTATTAATATATACGTGCGTTACTATGGAAATCAAAATGACATTTCAGTATTCTATATTATTTGATTGTTGCAAAATAGCAAAAAAATGATTTGTTGACAATTGCCTTATTTGTCCTGAATCAATACATAGAATTGTCAAGTTTATATGATTCAACAGAAAATTTAAAAACGTGGTACTTATATAAAAAGTTCTTTTTATCTTGTAATTATTTTGAATTACACGTAACTGAATTATTCGTGGTGTGAATCGTACATTTGATATGTGTACGTTGTTCTATAATACTTACCAATATAAAAAATATATATTAAATTTGCCAGTCAGCTCGGGTGCGAAAAGACCCCAGCCTGCTTACGGCCATAAAATAAAAATAAACGGTTTTATGAGTCTGTGATTCTAACTTGTCTGGTAAATGTAGATACATTTTCAATTTAGTGGTTTTATTTGTCTATACTTGCGTGCGATTTATTAATTTGGACGAGGCTATTATTTTTTGATCGATCTGAGCATTCTTTGCTCCACTTTATCTGTCATAGGAAGTAAGGTGGAAGACATAGCTGTGCTTACACTTTCCCGATCTAGTCCTTGCCACGGGAATGGGACAACTGGACGCCAGGACAATTGGACGCCGCACTGTCGTCGGCACACGTAAACAGAACGTAGACGAGGAATTTTAATCAGTTTCTATCTACTACTTAGTAGTTTTAATTCATTTTACTCTTAACATAATGTTTTTTTATTGCGGATTGAGAATTACCATGCCTAAGGCTTTATATAAAAATAAAAAAAACTATTTTTTGGTTGGAGCTTAAACATAATATGCACGATTAAATCATTATTCACGTGTGCATATTTAAATTCTCACCAACTATTGAATCATAATATAATAATTTAAATATAAATAATAATATTAAATATATTTTTTTAAAGTACATATAAGTACCTAACGTCTATTTATTTTCGAATTGCGTGGCGTCCAGTTATCCCGGCGCCAAATCGTCCTAAACCCTTGGCCACTGCGCTATGGTCGTGTTATTGAATGTTAATATGCAGTTGAATACGGCGAGCAGACAGACTCCCAAATATTGTTCCCTCAATGTCAATTTCACTTATTCTTAAAGCGTCTTCTTCTCTACGAAATATGGTAATCATCAAACCGAGATCTACCGTTGCGACTACTGGCCAGAACAGCTCTAGATTTTTTAACCATAATATATCTCTTCTGCCCTGACTGGACCCCTTTCTCTTTGAATTCTCCCTTATAGCATAAGTTGTAGGAGGTTGCATTTTCACTATGTACGCCTTATTTGTCCCAAATACTGCTGTTTTCTGCGCTTTATGGTATGTCTTTATCTGCTTTTTTCATTATATGTCACTTGCCGCATTCACTGTTTGTGCGATAATCAGAATAACCACACTTGCTTAATATGTTATCTTTTATTTTTGTCACTCCGGTTCTTTGCTGTGGTTATTTTAACAATATTCGTTACCAAACATAGCATTGTTTTATCAACCATAGGTATATTGTGTACGTAACTGAAAGTTTCAATAATATTTCGGGATAAAGATTGGAGAGAAGGAAACAAAAGCATCCATATCCTGGATCCGCCGTTACCTAATACTGAACAAGTATGAATCAATCCCACACACTAAATTGCTGGCCAGTCCTTACTTTCTGTTTTTCTTTACGGAGAACAAAGTGCGTGTTTATATTCGGCAAGACAGGTTGGAAAACGCTCGGTAATTGTGTCCAAAGGAAGTTTTACATTGAAACCGCGTATAACTTATGAAAAATTAAACATATTATCTAAGTAATATGTGTAATCAAAAAAGAGTCCCTCGTTGTTAATTAAGTATCAGTTTTTAACCCGGTCTTATCCTCAAAGGCGATGAGACAGGTGGGGAAAATAGGCCTCGATAACTGTATTACGGTGGCCATTTTATTAGAATAACCGCTCCGCAATGTCTCAACCGTTCCAGTCATTTATTCAATAAACGAACCAGTATTTTTCTAATTTTGTCCAGATCCGCTCTCGCTGACAAACATAATAATTGTATGTGCCCATAAACTCTGGAACTTTTCTTCCAATTCTATCTCTGATGATTAGTGACCAATGTCACGAAAGACTTCCTTAAAATCAAAGTAAATATGTATTGGTATTATGTCACTTATTCTTGGTTAAATTTCTAAGTGCTGTCGATAGACAGCTAACGAAATTGCTTGTTTGAACTACGCTTTGGTCTTTCCTGTTGCTGCATTTCGTTGTCTGATCTAACCTTCTATGTTTCCAACTGCAACAGATACTATCAGCCAGTCCTGGTTGTTATCTTCGAAATATTTTAACTGTGTTACTTGTCTTATCTGACCTCTGATAGATATATATGAGAGTATATTGTCTGCCAGTGCCACATCTTGTATCGTGGATAAATTGGGTTGGTAATACACTCGATTTTCAATATAAGTAAACATGTGGAATAAACTAAGTATTCACCGATATATTTAAGTAAAAGTGCACCACCTTGTTATGTGGTCGTGTCAGTAGGGCTTCTTCATCTTCTTCACATTTTGACTGTATTATTAATTTAAAATGTAGCTATTGTAAGTACTATGCTAATTTCTCTAGTGTCTCGTGTTTCACCTCGCCCACCAAGTCTGGTCGAAGGACCCTATTTTTCATGTGAGATGGTATGCTGTACTGCTGTGTACATTGACTGCAGGGATACACAACTTTTTCATGTTGGTACCTCGCAAATAAATTAATATTGGGACAATTACGAACCCAGAATGCCTTATTAATTATTACTACACTCATCAATAATGTTAATATCATGTCAACGTCCATTGCTACAAGGCAGTGGCTAATGGTGGAGGTAGGCTGTTAAGATCCGCCATAAATAATGCACACTAAACTTTGTCACTCATACGTATTTGTTTTCATTGAAATACGACTACAATTTACGGATGATGTTGATTAGTTTTTAAAATTCAATGAAACCCTGCGAAAACGCTAAGGTTAAAGGCAGTGTGACTCCCTGCAGTAGCGTTTGGTGTTCGAGATACAATTAAGGGCATTCAATGTATTTTAGCGATTTTTGGTAATTCTTAATACAAACGATAATTAAAAATTGCATCGCACATATTTTTAAATGATAATATTATTGATGTAAAATAGCGCATAGACTATCCGAGAAAATTTGCGTTGTGTGTTATCTCACTTATCTGGTTTATCCCTGAGCCCAGGCGCCCGGACAAGAGCCCTGTCAGTGCCAACTTGTGGGGGCTATGATTGGATCAAAATGGATGTTTCGGAGAATTATTAATATTTTAATTTTATTATTTAATATTTCTCCAGGTTTTGAAGCCGAGTTCGGCTTATTACTCTTATTATTTTTGTGTTCCCTGTCCAGACCATAAAACGTGCTCGAGTGTTCACACTCTCAACACATGAGAACAAATGCTTGGTTTAATCTAAAGTTTTTTTTGTATGAATTTTAATGGTGTTTGTCTTTGAGATTGGATGACTATCTACGTCTATTACGCCAACGTCGACCTGCCTTTGCGCATCGGTTATATTATTTGGCGGCGCACAACAAGAAAACTCCCGGTGGCCTACCGGACGAGTAGTCCAACTAATGATGTCGTATATTTTTTAGAGTTCAATTCCCAGTTCGGTATTACCCGGGTCCGACCACATTCGGGCCCAATAGGACACGCGGACATGGTGGCAACCGAGGCCAATTTTGCGGCCTTTACTAAATTCGCCAGAGCGTACGGGGAGCGAGACACTCTCGACTCCGCTTGCGACTCTTCAAATTAAAGCCACTCTGATAGTTGCCATATAAATTAACTTCATGCATTCGCACTTCGGTGCAAGGTTGCATCACCAGTCCCGTGCGGCTCTGCTCGGGACAAAATGAGGGCTTAGATTCTTTGATCTGGCACACGTAAGGGTTATGTTAGGCGGCCGCGTATGACGTGGCTGCATTTACATAACGGGTGCAGAGGTGGGAGTTTTTCACACTAGTTCGGTATTACTTTATCAGCAAAATACTGAAAATTAAACAAAATTTGATTATCCCAGGACTTTCAGTTACCTACCACAGCCTTCTTTACTTCAACAGGCACCCTTCGCCACAGATAAGAAGACTAGAGTAGGCCGTTTAATGTTGCCACTAAACATCAATATCCGAGATATAGTTCCTGAGTCGTCTATTAGTCGTGTCTTTGTTCTAACTATGGGTTTGTGTATTTAATAATGACGAAATAATATAATGATAGAGGAACAAGCCAGCTTCTTCGATACACACAAAATCGTGACGCCATTGTTCATTCAATTATATATATTTTTCATTTGTACACAATAATATTATAATTAATTTTCTTTTGTTTGTAAATATCATAATATCATTCTTATAATATTCTTTAATTTTCCATTGTATGGCACGTTAGTATTTACACTGTAAGCCCTCCAATTAATTGTTTTGCATTTAATTAAATAAACTATGACATTCTTTTAAGGGTGCAGTGGCGCTCCCGCACTATCGTTTGACGATCGCTTCACCTGAGCTTTCACACCCACCTGTAATCCCGCCGGGAACACCTGCCCATGTTTGGGATGGTCATTATATTACAACAAACTAGCCCGTCAGGGTTCACCTATCCACATATTCGTCGACTAAATTTGGGTACTTGTATGACACTTTTTTATGATGCTCTTTAGGCGATTAATTACCAAAGTCTAACATGACATGTTGGTATATCTTGTTCTTACCAATAGTTCTTTCGTCTTAACCGGAGGTTAACTCTAAAGTTTACTATGATAGATTATATTATTTATTATTACAAATACCAAGTTTAATCGATCTGTATTTTAGTCTTTTAAATGAGGTAATCGAGTATGATATTTTCAATTATGATATCTCAGCATGCTATTTTACAACGTTTTTCTTAGCTCGTATTCTTATTTGTCCGGTGGTTCTTTGTCCGGTACAAATCTTACAATCGATTTTTAACTAACTTCCCGTCTAGCTAGACATTTGAAACTTTTAGAATATATCAGAACACGATACCAATGCATTTTTTTAATACTTTTAGCCATCTTTAAGTAGAATTGAATTCATTTTCAGTTAATTCTGTTTTGTATGAAAAGTTATTTCGACACCATTATTGGTTGCTAGCGGTCTGGGGTCCTAGCAACTAAATTATTAATATATGTGCATTACTATGGAAATCAATATGACATGTCAAAATGACATTTCAGTATTATTTCTATCAAGTACAAATTTTTTTGATCGTTTAAGCTAGTCAAGTCAAGTTTATATGATTCAACAGAAAATTTTAAAACGTTGTATATACAAAGTTCCTTTTGTCCACTTTCTTAAGAAAAAATATTTTGAATTGCATATTAACGTATTTCAATAATAACTTCACAAATTATTATATTATATTCTACAAAAATAATATAATTTGGCAAAGATACCTATCTGTAGGTATATCTATAATATTATAAATTTATCGTCCGCTTGCCGAACCAGACCGACGCGTACATGCTACTAAACAATCAAAAAAGGCTGCAAGTAATTTAGAAAAATTCAAGCATACAACACATACATACGATTACAGGATTACTCACACAATTTCAAAACCAGTGTCATATTATCACGTGACCTGAGTTTGCAGGTATGTTAGCCTAGAGTAGGTACTTACAGCGATGTAATTTTTGTAAATATATCATCATCATCATCATCATCATCATCAGCCTGAATCTATCCACTGCTGGATGAAGGCCTCTTCAAGTTGCTTCCACTTCTCTCGGTCCTGTGCATTGCGTTGCCACGTACTTCCGCAGAACTTTATCATTTCATCGATCCAGCGGCCTCTAGGTCTACCTTGTGGACGTTTTGTACTTCTTGGATACCACTGGATAACTAGATTTGTCCAACGATTGTCTCTTCTTCGAGCTATGTGTCCAGCCCATCTCCATTTAAGGCTTTTAATAAACTCTATTACATCGCAAACCCTTGTCTGCTTCCTTATCCACTCATTCCTCTTTTTGTCCTTTCGCGTTATGCCCAGCATGCACCTCTCCATACCACGTTGTGCTACTCTAAGTTTCTGGATCTCTCTTTTACTTAGGGTCCATGTTTCACACGCATATGTCATCACGGGAAGCACACACTGGTTGAACACTTTGCGCTTTAGGCACAGTGGAAGGTCACTTTTGAAGACATTTTTCAGGCGGCCAAAAGCACTCCAGCCTAGCTTTACTCTGCGAACAATTTCATCAAATATACATCCATCTATAGATACTTGTTGTCCCAGATAGATGTAGCTTTTCACCTGTTCGAGCTGAGTGCCATTGATGAGGATCTCTTTTTGGCCTGCAAAGCAGTTGAACATGACTTTCGTCTTTGTTACATTTATTTTCAAACCTACTTTGTTGCTTACTTCAGCGAGTTCCTGCATTCTGCTTTGGAGGTCTTCTGAGTCTTGCGAGAAAATTACTATGTCATCGGCAAAGCGCAGATGACTCAGGTATTCTCCATTTATGGGGATCCCTTTGTCATTCCAGTCAAGTTGCCTGAATAAGTCTTCAAGGGTAGCTGTAAATAGTTTAGGTGAGATTGTATCACCTTGTCGGACTCCTTTGCTGATAGGAAATCTGCGCGATGGTTTATGGAGATTTACAGATGCTGTTGCGCTACTGTATATATTATTGAAAATATTTATATAGCGTCCAGGGATTCCTTGTTTTCTGAGTGCGTCGAGTATTGAACATTTCTTTATCGAATCAAACGCCTTCTCATAGTCTATAAAACCCATGCATAGTGGCAGTTTGTATTCCTGGTACCGCTATATGATTTCTCTGACGACTTGGATATGGTCCATAGTGCTGTATCCTCCTCTAAATCCGGCTTGTTCTCTCGGTTGGTTCTCGTCTAGTACATTTTGCAGACGGTTTGAGAGAATTTTTGTGAACGTCTTGTAGAGAATAGGGAGTAGACTTATTGGACGATAATTTGCTAGGTCTTCTCTGTCACCTTTTTTGTGAAGAATGACAATGCTGGCATTTTTCCATACCTCTGGGACATCCTCTTTGCATATGCAGGCTGTGAACAATTGTGCAAGTACTTCATTTGCATCCTTTCCTGCTTTTTTGAGGATATCTATCGTTAAACCGTCTTCCCCGGGGGCTTTCCCACTTTTCATGTAATTTAAAGCATGGGTTACTTCCCAGGATGTAATTTCGGGAGTATGGTCTTCCGAATTTCCATTTCTCTGAAGATCTAAGTCTATAGTCGTATTGTCAGTGTCATCACTGTAGAGATCGCTGTAGAACTCTTCAACTCGGCTTAACAAGTGTTCCCAATTTCTGACGATAGAACCATCTTTTGCTTTTAGTGCTGTGATTTGACGTTTTCCTATCGACAAGCATTGCTTGTTTTTGTTTAAACTTCTGCCTGCTTTCACAATTGCTTGTATGAGGTTTACATTGAATTTACGAAGGTCTTCTCTAATCTTCCTTCGGAGGGTTTTGCAAAGTGATGAAAACTCCATATCGTTTTGCGCCTGTCTATCGCTCTTGGTTTTCCTTCTCTGCTCCATAAGATTCAATGTTGCCTTCGAAAGCTTGGTGGAAGGTGTAACTTCTGAGCTTTTTACGCCTGTTTTTTCTGCACATTGTAGAATAATATTCGTTATATCCTCCGCGTTGGATAGGGAAACGGTTTCGTTCTCATCTAAGAAAGCCGATAGTGCATTTTTGAGTTCATTTTGGAATTCAGTATTGTTCTGCATGTATACGCGAGCATTTGACTTCTTCTGCAGTTTGGATCTTTCTGATTTGACGTTCAATCTTATCTTACATCTCACCATCCGGTGATCACTGCCGGTGTTAAACTGATTGATCACCTTACAGTTTAAAAATGTATATTTTCTGTCAGCGAGGATGTAATCGATTTCGCTGGTCCTTCCTGTCGGGCTTCTCCACGTCCATTTACGTGTAGGTTTATGTTGAAAAAAGGAATTCATGATGTGAAGATTGTTGGTTTCAGCAAACTCCACAAGCATGTCCCCTCTACCATCCCTTGAGCCATGTCCGAAATGTCCGACCGCTACGTCATCTCTTTGGTATGATCCAATACGTGCATTGAAATCTCCCATTATGATGTTGAAGTGGCATTTACTTTTATTTTTCAAGGATGTTATTTCCTCGTAAAACTCTTCCACTTTTTCATCAGGATAGCTCTGTGTCGGAGCATATACTTGCAAAATCTGAATGCGGTACCTAGCATTGATTTTAAGTATCACGCTTGCGACCCTGTCAGAAATGCAGTTGAACTCGACTATGCGGTCCCTCCAGGCTTTGTTGACAACAAATCCAACACCGCTCGTGCGTCCTTCATCGGTTCCTTTGGAGTACAGCACATGTCCGCTTTGTAAAGTAATAATACTCTCACCTTTACGCCTTACTTCGCTGAGTCCGACAACATCCCAGTGGATATTCCGGAGCTCTTCTTGAAACTCTACAAGTTTGGCATCGCTGGACAATGTTCTTGCGTTATATGTAGCAATGGTCATCTGTTGGCAGCCTTTTCCGGGTCTCCGGGGATTTTTAGCACCCTCTGCCTTCCTTCGCTGATCGCTGCCGTGATCAGTATCAGGTTGGCCTCCGGAGAATGAGGGCCGGGTTCTAGAAGTTTTTGTTTTCATATGAAGGTTTTGGACATAACACACCACGCTGTCCAGACGGGTTGGTGTGTGGTTTTTCTGTCTGGGTGATCCTTCCCGTAGCCAAAGGTCTCTCGTTTTAAGGCGCCAGAGTTTCGCCTTGCACCCTTCTCTATTAGCTACAGATATTATGTTGCGTTATACAGCACATTATCTGCATTGCCCGGGGGACGCCACGCGGAGGCTAGAGATAGGATTTGCTGACTTTCTTGGACAGTGGCGTCTCAACATTTTTTAGAAGTATACCTATTGGCATCGGTATACATCATTGAGGCCATAGTCAGCCTTTGCCCATTGTAAATATATACATTACTTTAAGTACGCTGGATTCGTAGCCAAATGGTTTCGCGCTCAAAGCGATATCGTGACAGGCCGAGTTCAAATCGCAGTTGGGCTTACTTTAAAATCTATTTTATTGCCTGTTGTCTCTTTTTCTCGAAATATCTATTATAAAAAGGTAAAATATAATATATTTTCTTATATAAGATTTAAGAGAAAACTCAAAATCATTGTTCCTACTTCTCGCTTATGTTCCATTGTTTGTCAAAACGTAACTTTCTTGCTGATTACAAACCTGATGTTTATCTGTGAATCTAGGTGATTTACAATCTCTTCTCGCACAGTGTTATCCATTATCATCTCTTCAAATGAAAGAAAAAATCAATCACACTGCAGCCAAATCTAGAAGCATTGCAGGTGCCCAGTCAGTGTACACACGATTCTTCCTCTTTGTAGCACCCCCTGAAATTCCATCTCGCACTCCTTGGGGGTGCGGATACCTTAAGTAACACCTGAATTAGAAGTGCCATGTTAGTTGGTGGAAGTCAACTTTTCGTTTACAAACTGCGAGCAATACTTTAAAACAATGGATCATCTATCCACAATAGTTTATCATCGAATTTACAATAGTGTTATGAATCCGCAAAGCGTTGTTTTCTTGCATAAATCGTCTATCAAATGAAGATGGTTTATTTATCTTCAACTATTTACGGAATCGATCGAATTTAGATTATTTATTTATGAAAGGAAAATATATCGCAAAAATTTCAGCGAGTCATAACGCAGATTTTTATGAATAACAAACGGAAAATCTTTTGATCTAATTTAACGCCCTGGCGTGACTTAGCACGTGCTGTTTTTTAAGAAAATTTTTTCAATTAAGCAAACATTTATATATTTTTTATTTATTCTGTGGATTATTGATAATAATATGTATTGTAATAGGAAATATTATCAAGGCTATGGGACGAGGCCTAAGTAAGCGTTTGTTAAGGCTATATATACCTTAGCTGAGGCATGGTCTACGTCTAAAAATATCGTGACTAGGCGATGCGCGGATTGTGAAAATGACGCGAGCCGAACGAAATATAATTTGTCATAAAAATTCAACATGCGTCCATTTAATATTATGTTTATTGTTATATTCCGACAGTCTCCGATTGGCAACGACTGCGAAATTTCGTTCCACCTACTGTTGAAATTTTTTTGCCGTTTCACTTATGTATGCTCTTAATATGATTTGTGGTATTGGGAGGGTGCTGGAATCATATAGGTACCTAATGTTTGTACGGAAAACGTTTTAATTTGAAACTGTACAGTATAGAATAATTAATATTCAAGCTGATTTAAACTTGGCAAGCGATGACGTCCAATCGTTCACTTGTGTTCTTACAATTTGGTAAACTAACATTCTGAAGGTAAAAGGTTTAGTACAATTTATATCTAATTAAATTTCGAGAATTCTCTAAATCTAGAATATAAATTTTCTCGAGAATTCATGATTTTTTTGTTATTTTTGAGATCTTCAGCCAAAAAAAAAGATATCAAATTTTCTTGAGAAATTCGTGTCAGTTTTTTAATATTCTGGTGCATTCCGGTTTAACATTCGGCTGCATAGCCAAGTGACAAATTTCTCAATAATGTCGTTGACGATTTCTCGAAAAATGAGAATTCTCGATCTGAACCTCCAGTAGGTACATAGTAACTTGTGGTTCTGAGCCCGTCAGAAGCTGATTACGGCCTAATTTCCGAATGGGGGATCAATTTAGTGAATCTACGTAAGTCGTATTCTTCTTTTCTCATTATGTCAGTATTATAAATGTACTAATTATTTTACCTACATAAATTGGGTTGCTTTTGTAGCACCCCTACAGGGTGAGGGTGGGTCGACCACTCTAACGGAATTCTTAAGGTTATGTCACAAGGGTTTGTCTAGTAGTCAAAAATAATCATAGTGAAATAAAATATGTTGAACGCATTTACTGATGTTAACCATAATAATTGATAGGTATAAATAATATAATGATGGTTTATTTCACCTTTTTAATGTTCTTTTTTATTTGGCACGGGGGCCTTTGTCCTGGAACAGAATGTTGTGACGCATTAGCAATATTGTATAAGTATTGTTGATTCGGTAGTTGCTGAGCAATTAAACTTAGCTCACGAATATCCCGACCAATCACTAGCAAATCAAATATCCGAGCAGTCGTATGGGACATCAGTACTGTAATGTTTTGTCCACACGGCATTAAATATTGCCCGTAATATTTCTATTTTTTTTTGTAAAAATTACATGTCGTCTTTTTGCTTTTATCATTTAAATAAAACTTATGAATGAGAAATATCAATGTAGGTAAGGTCTATTAATTAAAAATAAACTAGTGGGAAATAGCAGTGTGCATTATTGTGTATTATACATTTATGGATAGGGAATATTGACAAAGTTAGGGGGTTCGCATATGACAACTCCTTGCAGACACGGTCTGGACTTGAGGATTTAATGTGGGAATATGCGAGAGCACAACAGATTAATAATATATAGCCAGGCATGCCCCATTTATGCCTTAAAACGCAAGAAAAACAAAGCGAAAATATTACCAATATTGAACGCTCGCTTTGTGACATAACTATACTATTGAAAATCACATAAGTATTCTTTAACACACGATTGAGTTTATCCCATCCTTCTCCACACTCGAGATTTAAATCTTGTTACAACTTGACCCATAATCCAAGGCACTTTCCATTAATTTTGTTTTTCCCTGTGCACGTCACGTAAGCCTGTCGAGTGCTATGAGGAGGACCACTAGCCACTTGCCATTGCAGCCCACTATTAACTGTCCCCTACCCATTACCGTACCGCACCTCGTTGCATAATATTGCTGTGCAATGAACACCTGGCCTCCGACATGTCGCACAGTAAAGAAGGTGGTCATAAAGAAAAATAAGTATTGTTTGCAATACTGTGAAATATTGCGCGTCGAGTATCTCACCTTTCGGAATACACTTAACATCGATTTATTGGAGTAAAACAGTGATAAATTGTGCCGGACTGGCGAGTTTAATTACCGCTAATCTTATTGTTGTTGGCAGTTTGTTTTTGAGTTGTGCGTCGCCATGTTGTTCAATGTTGTGGCACTACTGATGCCGGGGAACGATTTTAAAGCAAGTGAGTAATCTGTGACGGTATCTATTGATTTTAATTCATGTGAACTTAGTTAACTAGGGGAATACATAGATTAATAATTTCATTATTAGATAGATAATTCAGAAACAACAAAATAGTTTTGTTTCATCGATAATAATTAGTAATAACTCATAAAATACGGTCGTAACTATCCCGCTTTATTTCAAAACGCGTTTCTCTCTTCTAAAATCATTTCCTAAACTCATTTCCTTATATATTAAAAATGGGTATGTAGGTATTATATATATATTATACATACATACGTGTTGGTCGGTGACACAGAACAGATAATGAATAGAATACCGATAGGCTATATTCAATACGCCGCTTCTTGATGCAGGGTTTTGCATTTGTGAATGTCCTACGAAAATGAAGCACGCATTATGCACGTGCAATAGTGTGTGTAATACACCAACATTAAATGAGCGTAAATGCATATGTTACGCCAAATGTGCGAAATTGACTATTACATGAAATGGGCTAAATTTTGGCTAATTCATGTAATAGTCAAGCCTGTTGCCTTATTCATGAATAAGGTAAATTTTCTGCCGAGTACATGAAGTCGCCAGGGCATGGAATTCTTAAACTGTCAACATGACAGCAAAAAAAGTAAATTTAATACGGATGATTTTATTAGTTATAATTGGACATAATATAATATTATTAGGTTAGGTTGGGTTGGGTTAGGTTAGGTTAGGTTTTAAAATTCTGAATTATTCAACTGAATGTCCATTTTGAGGTTAGCTAACAAGTGTCAACAAACCATCAAAAACGTACAATCGACCATTGCATGTACGATACCCAAGTACGAATCAAATCGCGAAAATACCTTTTAATAAAATTCATCCGTTATTATATTATAGTTCTAGTTTTTTTGCGCATAGTAAATGGATATGAACGTCATTTTAGTTATTGATTGGTATATTTATCAATGACATTATTTGACACATTTGGTTAGTTTGATTAGTTGCAAAAAATACCACCGGAGCGCGACCACCTATTTTGACCATAGACAATATACGTATATTTTGACCAATCCCCGAGCATTTCACACATTTAGTTTAGTTGCAAAAAATACCACCGTAGCGCTACTATCTAATTTGTCCAATGCATGAATAAGGCAGAAAAATTACTGCGGAATTCATGCACTCACCAGATATTTTGTCCAATTCATGAATAAGACAACAGGCTTGCATTTTTCATGATTTAGGCAAAATTTAGCCCATTTCATGTAATAGTCAATTTCGCACATTCGGCGTAACACATATACCGAGAGCAGTTTTCAGTATTCGGATTCAGGTTTAACCCGGATTCATCCTTACTCGAGTCGGTTACCTGCCATCGCCTTACCCGTTATGTATTTCAGTTCCCATTATTTCTGAGTTCCCTGGTCGGTGACCTATCATTTCCAATAAAGATGCGATCAAAATCAAATTGAGACAATTGTTTCCGGATGATACGATTCAATGATTGGTCAAATATCAATCTCAGTTTGCTGTTGAGAAAATGGTTTCGATAGTGTAGTCTAGTCTAGTCATCTAGTCATTATTTGTCTATCCTTTCGATGCAGAGTAATTTTATTTATTTATACGTTCTTTCCATTCTCGCGAACATTACAGTGGTTCAAACAAATCAAAATAGTAGCTATCAAAGTGTTTTATTTTACGTGTATTCTAAAATAAAGGTTTCAATATACTTTTCGTGGCAGGTAATTTGTAAGCATGTAGGTAGGTAGCTATTGTGATACTAGTGCTTAAGATACCTTGCGGGAAATGGCGGGAAACGAAAATCGCAATACTTTGGGCCCATGTACGTCACCGCAAATTTAATGGCAAGTTTTATGCCGAATAAAAATATCATTTCAATACATGTGAAGTATTGACATAATTCTTATCGGCATGGCCCCCACTAGGGGGGGGACTGACAGGGTTCTAGCCTGGGGGGTGATATACACCTCACGAAATTGCAGTAAAAGTTAAAAAAAAATATTATCGCTATTTCACTTCAAGCGTAATAACATTAAAAAATATGTGATTGTGCAAAACAATGTTTGATTATTGTTTGTCAATATATTCATAATTCAAGTTAATGTATTCAAAGATACGAAAAAAAATCTAAAAAAATACACTAAATACCCTTAATTTTATCTCGAACACCATTTGGAACATGCAAATGGAGATCATCACACTGTTTTAATTACCTTTTGCGATAGGTAGGGGGGCCCGCTAAAGATTCTAGCCCGGAGACCCGCTTCAGGATGTGGGGGCCATGCTTATCGGTGTTCAACCTATACGAAAATGATGTGATGAAACATGATTTAGGATATTTAGGCAATTAATTGTACGTAGGTACAATGTCAAATTATGTTACATTTAATAACATACGTGATATGCACAGGTTAAAATATAATGACAGCCGGAAGATATTATGGCAACGTCGCATCAAAAGTCAGAATTCTTGCCATTTTCCGAATTACGATTTCCCGATAATTATTCAAATATTTTTTTTGGTTAATATTCAAAGGTACATTTAATTATATAATTAAAACAAACTTGTGACGCATGTTGTATAGATTATGACATTATGAGACTAGGTATAAGTACCTACTCGATTTGTAGCCATATTATTTTTATTGACATGGCAAGAAATTCGTATATTGTACTGACATATCGGCTGTAGATGAAAGCAAATGTCAACAACAAATTTCCTTTGTCGGAAACAAGTAAACCACATTTAAAACTATTTATTTAATTTCTGGTTATAAATGACAGATCGTCTCTATAGGATTGGTTTGTCGAATATCCGTTTTTGTCGAAATCGACCTTTGAATGCAGAATGATTTTTTTGTATCTAAATGGACCCGAACCATCCTTTTCTTTAAAATGCTTTGTAATGAAAACAGCATGCATATGCTGTAAAAACAACAATTTAAATACCTTCATGTATTTAAATATAGGATAATCATTTTTTTTTCGTCTCCTGGACATTTGACATTTGGTCTATTCGACAAACCAATCTTACAGCGACGAGATATCTTTTCAGCATGCCTATCATAACATTAGCGTTAATTAGCTGATATAGGGTCATCATCATCATCAGCCGGGGTCAATCCACTGCTGGATGAAGGCCTCCCCAAGCTTTCTCCAACTCTCTCGGTCCTATGTCGTTCGCTGCCACGTATTTCCGCCGAACTTTACCAGTTCGTCAATCCAGCGGCTTTTAGGGCGACCCTGTGGCCGTTTCGTACCCCTTGGGTACCACTGGATGACGGCATTTGTCCAGCGGCCGTCCTTTCGGCGAGCAATGTGCCCCGCCCATCTCCATTTCAGCTGTTTGGCAACGTCTATTACATCGCGTACTCTTGTCTGCTTCCTAACCTATTTGTTCCTCTTACGGTCCTTTCGCGTGATGCCCAACATGCACCTCTTCATGCCTCGCTGTGTGACTCTTAGCCTTTGGACATCTCTCGTGTTGAGGGTCCACGTCTCGCAGCCATACGTGAGCACGGGTAGCACACATTGGTATAGGGTAATTGATATAGGGTAATTGAAATAGGGTAAATAGTAAATAATATGATTCGTGGTGTTCTATGCATCTCGGTCTTGAGACTATCTACCTACTCCACCATAATTGAGCTGCGTGGGTGTAACCATATTTTATCTTTTCCGTGTAAACTATGTTAGCCGACGATCTCTTTCATTAGATATTTTTTTTGTTGTGGTAGCACTGTGTTAACATGCATTTTTCGAATGCGTAATGTATGGTATCTGACAATCGTTTCATGCATACTATGGTAAGTGAAGCAAGATGGCATAATGTCTACAGTTAATACGCATGGCAGTCTCACAATTAACAGAGGAAGTTGTGGAGACCTTGATGAATTCAGTAGAATCTTTTGAGAGCGATAACATTGTGATGGTTCTGAAATATTTTAATGAAAATCGTGAATATTTCATGTAAACAATGATTTTCTCTCTTCTAATGCCAATATCTCGAAAGTTACTTTATGTCACTTAACACGGTGTACACCCCAGCAGCTCAATGATAATTATAACTTTCTGTTTCAAGATATATTTTTGCACGCAACAGTGTCAGAAGCAGTATGTTGCAGAATATTGTCTCGCGTAATCAAACTGAGAAGGAATCATTAAATTTTACGTGTCCGGATTTCAACCGAAACGTCGAGCACGACAGACCACCGTTTTACCGCTAAGTCACGAAGTCGGTTTTAGTTTCGTAGCTTTAATACTGTTAAGTATATTGTTATATAACAAAAAAATGAATATGCAAGAACAGTACTGTGCTATCGAGCAGCGTGTCTGGGGTTAATTCCTGGCTTGGTAAACAATATGTAGTTGGTACACATCGTTACTAAAGCATAGTATCTGCATACTATAACTGCCCGCAAACAAATTAAGCAATTGTTTGTAAATGTTTGCCCTACGTAAATGTACACATAAACATTTGTAAACGTATCGCATGTCGACACCTGCAAATATTGCGAATTTAATGCACTTTGGATTGTCCACGACTAAACAATTGCTCGCTTTAATTAAAACAACATGTCCACACTCCATTGATTACCACTTTTGTTAGTGCTTTTGCATATATTTTCCATCCATGGCAGAATATAAAAAAGCTCGTGCATTTGTTTACTTACTTATTTGCCAGAATATGTATAAGCTTAACTGATGATAAATCTTCTCCCACATTCAGGTTATGACTGTGATTTTGGTAACTTTTCTTTTGGTTTAAGCGAGTGGGTGACACTCAAACCTCGTAAATACACTTATGGGACACCTACCTAGGGATTGCAACACCGGTATCCCAATATTTCTGAATACCGAAATACCGGTATTAAAAATCATACAATGCCGATATATTCGGTATTGAAAGTTGAAAATATATCTATTAATTATTAACATAAAGGTTTAACAGAATTGTAGTTTCTTTTATTTTGTTAACTGTCAATTCATGGTGGAACTGCATTGTATTGTTGTTTTTATTTAATAAAACGCAATTTTTTTGTAGTACTTATTCCACTTTTAATCAATAGATTAGGACCGGTTTCGTCCACCTCAGTGGGACACTTTCAACTCTGTTGTCTAAACTCTGTTGTGTAATCTTTCAACTGAGTTGAAAATGTCCCTCTGAGGCGGACGATTGATTAAAAGAGGAATAAGTACTACAAAAAATGCGTTTTATTAAATAAAGACAACAAGAATTGTAATTTTTTGTCGACATACGCGATCTCTAGTTTACTTCCGTTGCCCTTCGATGTCCTTGGTGAACAGCAATGACACGTGCAGATTTTCGACACGTGCACATTTGCATTTTAGGTAGTTACATCCTTAATTTTAAATTTATCCTAATGTTTTGCCTGTCGCTCGCGGGTTTTAGAAGTTATCAGGTGTGTTTTTAGATGTAGGTATCTAAAATCGCTGTAAAATACCATTCGTTCGTACATCACTAATCTCTATTTATTGGTATAATATACTTACTGTTTTTTTTTTTTTTACGTATTTCACAAATACCGGTATTAATACTGGTATTCTTCAATAGGCAGTTAGGTCCCGTGGGGGTGGGCAGATTGAGCGTCGCTTGGGGGCGGCAGTTACTCGAAGGGCGGCAAATCGAGGAGAATTATTTTGGTGTAGGTACTATTATGTAGAAATACCTAAACAAAAATTTTTACGCGTTGTAAATACATAATAGCATGGTAAAAATGCTGTGAAAATAATAAATCTGTGTATTGCTGAATGGTACAATCCAAATGTGTCGACTTAAAACAAAAATATCAACCAAATAAGACTTCAGCTCTGGTGATTTGGGTATATGTTTAACTTATATTATATTTTTAGTTAAATTTAATTTTGTATGTTTTAGTGGTACCTACTTATATTTTTTGTCAGTAATGTATCCATACAACATATTTCTTAGATATTGGAGTCATGAAACGATGACAAAAAATACTGTATAAAAAATGGAGTGGCATTTTAGCGCTGCCTAGGGGCGGCATTTTGTCTAGGGACGTCACTATCAATAGGAGATACCTAGATACCGGCATTGGTATTTACCTCTACCTACCATTATTATAACTACTTATAGGACGTATACCCACTTACTTATTTGCAATAGATATCAGAAAGTGATAGAGAAATGGTCAAGTACCTATACCAATTCTGTTGATTTATTTTGACCATTTAGGTTAGGTAGTATTTGATTCTTTTTTCAAATACCCATTTTACATCGAAATTCGAAGTATTTGATTCTAATTAAATATCCACTTCAATTTAATGTTTCGATAATTAGTTTTACATATTATTTTATATCGTTTACACAGTTAGGTAATTCGAATGTTAATTCGAACACCACCACTACTACTTCAAACTTGTTCATAGTTTTGATATCAAACACTTGACTTGGGAATCAATCGGTCTCTCGGCCGAATATTGTCTGATAAAGCTCGCGTAGGCAAGTTCTCCGTAAGTGCGTTTGATTTGATGGGGCTGTCACAAGATGAAGTCTCAACTTCGGGCCCTTCACTTAGGAATTGATTGAACGGCTCCATCCCGTCAGCAAGTATGCGTGTCTATGTACCTACCAACTTCTTATATGAGAATGTCGGTACGAATTAGATAGAAGTAAGTAAGCTTTGTATCTTAAATGTGCGTCATTGAAGTCCAAACCAAGATACGTCTGTACGTAAACAAAAAATGTATGCAAGCTGTTCGAAATTTTCTTTAAATTTGTTTACAAATGTCAATTTTTTTATTTCCGCTGCTGATAAGAAACATTGTTGACGTAAATACGGAAAAATATTAAACTTACAATTTGGGTTTTAATTAATCAATACGTTTTTATGTAATTCTCTCTATTCTATTCTATTCTATCTGTCAGTCTTGTCAGTGTGCATTTACTGTTGGTGAGTGCAAAGTGTCTGGGGCTCATGATTGTACATACTCGGTCAAAACCAAATGCCGCGTATTCGACGCTTGTATTCTGAAGGTGATGCTTTAGGGTAGCAAATCATGGCACCTTACGTAGGCTAAAGAGCAACCGTATACTGAGATTCGAAAACATTTGTTTGCGACGGATACTGGGTGTGCGGTGGTGGTGTGACTTTTGAAGTAACGAGGAGATAATAGAACGCGTCAAGCAGCCTTTCATCACGCTGAGAGTGAAGAAATGACGTTGGATTGGACCTGTGTCGGCCACGTGCTGCGGATGCCAGAAAAGAATTTCAACCTGGCTTGCCTGTTCTTCAAGCCAACCGGATTCGGGCATCCTGGAGGGCCACTTAATACTATCTACAGAGTTTATACAGCGGAGCTACGGGATGCTAGTTGACCTGAAACGATGCAAGAAGACTGGAGAGCGACAGGGATTCTTGGAAGCGCCGCGAGGTGTCCATATTCTCCAACTAAGGGGCTGATATGGCCGAAGATGAAGAAGAATAAATAGTTCGGCATAGTTCCAGAATATGTTGAAAGGCGAAACCAGGGTCGTAAAAAACGATCCAAATGTAGTATCCACCCGAGAGTTCTGGGTTCGATTCCCGGTCATGACAAAAACATTTATGTGTTTTTCTCAAAGCCTGGGTGTTTGTGATTGTTCAAAAATTACTAACAACCACCTTGTACGAAAAAGCAAGGACATGGTTATTAATAATTCAAAAAAAAAAAATGTATTAGTACAAAACTTAAATCAATCAGAATTTAAATTCCATAGTATTACTAGCTGACCCGGCAAACGTTGTTCTGCCATATAAATTATTTCTGGTGAATATTTTGGTTGTTAAATAAAAAATAACGAATGTATCGTAAGTGTGTGGGGATGGGATCTATGACAGAAAGAGGAATAGAGCGCTGTAGACGATGACCGCCGATAAAAACAAAAAAACATCAACCATTCATTTTCTCAATTCAAAATGAGTAATGATGTTCATAATGAATGAATTACCTGTGACAGGATCTCGTTGTTTATGGTTTATGCAATATCCGTCTTGTCCCTTCCAGAAAATTAGCGGATATTGTAGAGCGTCCTATGAACGGTGTGTGTCAGCGATGAACTCCAGATTATTGTTTCTTCTTCGAATCACGATTTCTCGCGTCGATGTGCGGTCGCCAACCATGATTCCAGCAATGTCGTCAACAACAGTCGCATTGAATCGACGTACGTGCTCTTCAGCTGGTGTTTTATGAGGATTGATGACAATAGCGTGATTGTCACTTTGCAATTCGTGCATGTGTGCTTTGAAGAATTTCAATAATTCACTGTGCTCATTCAACAGGGCGTCCAGTTCGCCGACGATGCGCCTGGCATTAGGCGAATTGAGGCTATTGTAGCCGCAACGTGCATCCACATGATTGATGTCCTCACCGGCCGCGCCCATGAAGTAGATTTGTAAAAATGTATGTGGTTCGTTTGGCATTGGCAGCAATGAGCCTACTTTGTGGTATACTTGGCCTTTGATTTTGAACGTAGAATGGAATTGTTGACCATTTGCCGCAGTATTGTGAACTATTTCTGTTGCTCCGGACGAAGTCATTTGGAAGCATGAATTGAATGTGCGAATGGACTTCAGGAACAGGTTTGAATCTGGAACCGTGCCGATGAGCAAGCCGTTCAATGGTTCTGGTGGTATCTCAATTTCTGGTAGTTGCACTTTTCCTGATGCGCAACACATCCCGCCTGACTCATGTTTGAATTTGAGCGCATGACAATGGGGAAATTCTTTGTCCATAGCACCAATCAGCACTTTCGGATGAGCGGAATATTCAATATCTGGCTCGTACTTGAATGCGTGACGAAGGAACGAAGCGGATGTAAATGTTCGGTGTACTTGTTGGCGTTGTCGGTCATTTGCTCTGCGTGTGTTAACTACGAACCGGCGCGCTTGGCTCCGTTTCAATTGTCGTTGTTGATTTCGTTCAGCTCGTGCCTCTTGTGATTGAGATGCACGCAATTGCGACATGCTTACACGCACGGTTTTGTTGTCTTGTTGGATTTGTTCGTCTGTTCTTTCTGCTCTACTATTTCGCATGTTTGTTGCTTTATTCGTTCTATAGCCCAAATGGCCCCCCTTGCGTCTTGCTGGCATTGTGCACTGTAATACACGCACATAAAAATAGATAAATAAAATAAATCGTACAAAATTTTGCACGCACTGCGTCGTGGTATGCCGAATGAAATGTCAAAATGATGCGACGCTTCTCTTGAATTCTTCTCGGACGTAGCGCCATCTGTCATTCAACAACATAAATAATTTCGTTCTGTTTGAAATACGAACGACGGTTAAATTTGTTCATACAAAAATAATAAAATCGCGATTAAAAAATGGGAGGGTGGGGGTAGGAAGGTGAAAATTTGGGGTTATAGGTATTTTTTTATGCCAAATAATAAAAAAAATACAAAAAAAATTGTCAAAAAAATAAAAGAAAATTTTTCTGGATAGAGATACCCTAATCACCTAGCGGTATGAAATATACTTGTTGACCTATTCTCATACCTAACAAATATACATAAAAAAATTCATAAAAATCCGTTGAGCCATTTCGGAGGAGTTCGACCACAAACATCGTGACACGAGATTTTTATATATATAGAGAAGTAATTATGTAAAAACGTTAAAAATCTAAATATTATAAGTACTTGTTTATCATTAAAGTTTAGTTTATTGAGATTTCTCCAATGCAGCGAAAATATTTTATAATAATTCACAGTTTTAATTTATTTTGAAAATAATTGTCACACTATTGAAGCTCGCGTATCATTTTTGTAGTAATATCTAGTCTCATTTTCATACATTGTCGATATCTGTAATGCCATATCCTCTCTCGGTTATATCAGCCAGACAATATCATGGTATGTGTTGCTTGCATTGATTCTAGTTTCCTGTCAAAGGTCAAAAAACAGTAATGGTATCGCTTTCAAACTTTTTGACAGTTGACAGAGTTGACAGTCCAAACTTGTTCGATTCGTCCGAGTCGGTACTTGCCGATTGAAGTGAGACTCCACTGAATTGGATAGATACAAAATATAATGACATGTGATTTATACTTCACCAAAATAAAATTGGTCACAGCGTATTTCTTTCTAGGCAAATGTTATTTAGTTCTGCGAATTTTGCGGTTGTACCACAGAACAGATAATAAATTATTTCTGAGTTCCCTGGGTTGTACCTTTTACTGTTATCGAAATACCAGTATCGATACTCTTTTGAAGGCCCTAGCCACACGGGAAGGTCGTGTCTATATTAAATGCTCCTGTAATTCCGCATATAATTTTTGCGATAATTTCATATATAGGTACCATATACCAGTGCTCCACAACCCTTTCTCACCCATGTCACACCAAAGGTATTCCCAGAATTCCGCGGCACACCACAGGTAAACCAATTTATACATCAAAATATGGACCCCACATGCTGAAGCGGGCCCCCTACCTATCGCTAAGGTTAAAGACAGTGTGATATTATAAAATAGGTAGTGTTTTTCAAATGGTGTTCGAGGTAAAATTAATAGTATTCATTGTATGTTTAGCTATTTTTCATATTTTTAATACAAACACTCCCCAATCGCATATTTAAAAATATTAGTATCAGCGTAGTAATATAGCGCCGCAGGTTTTAACCATTAGAGAAAATTGATCTGCCACGCCCCCCCCTAAGCCTGGCCCCCCAGACTAGAGCTCTGACGAAAGAGAAACCCGAAGTTCTTATCACCCGTCAAGTATGACTGTTTATCATTTTTAATTATAGCTTGAGTTGAAAAAAGTTGCTCACATAGGTATATGTCGTATAAAATGGGAGCTGAACTGCGATAGCCTTGTCGGAAATCCGAGGATATTCTTTATTAACCGAAATCCAGAAAATACCCGATGGGACATCGTCGAAATTCATTTTTAGCGTCACGTCGTTTAAACAAACCTCAATTAAACAAAATTTCTCACGAATATAATTATAGTGCTTCTATAGAATTTCCGGCATTGGTTGCAAAAGGGTTTCGAATCCAGTCGTATTGATTGTATGAAAGTAATGATGAAATTTCTTTTGCAGCAAAGTTATAAGTTTTTGGGCCGGATCCAAAATTCATTGCTTGTTTTCAATGGTAGTGAAGGTTATCAATATATTTTCATTCTGACCTTTTTTTTTATTAATTTTATTCAGGTGCTCAAATATATAGTAAGTATTGTATAATATACAAAATTATTTGCAATTTTTGACACAATCCGCCGCGACACACCTAGCATAGTCTCGCGGCACACCAGTGTACCGCGGCACACCGGTTGCGGAGCACTGCCATATACCCATAAAAATGCATTACGTGTGCTAAATAAAATATTGAATGCAAATGTCTTGAAGTAAATTAAACAACCCACTACGGTGATTTTTAGGCAAAACGCTTTGTTTTTTCTTGTATTAAGTACTTTTTTGTTTAAACACTAAAGTTGTGATTATATTATGCTGCACGTTACGTACTATCACGTGACGTCACAGTAAGCTGCCGCTACTGGACAAAAGTGTGTAATGTCGTTTTTCTTGGTGTTCAAAATGTTATCAGACTTAGGCTCCCATCCCGTAGCACATTTTGAACGTTTAAACGAACATTGTCAGTTAGCAAAATTTGCCGAAATCACCACAACAACAATGAGTTCACCTCACGCTGTACCGTACTGCATCGACACCTGCTTGACTCAATTAACGTTTTCTTCCGTTTTCTACATGCCCACACATTTTCGACTCATGTCAAAATCGTTTGTTTTTTGTTTTTAGTGGTTGGCACTATGTATTTTCTAAAATAATGTGGTCGATTATCTATGGTCTGCAGATTTGGTTCTGTTCAAAATATTATCTATGGATGTAATATCGGAAGTAATTGTAAAGTCCGCATATGTAGTAACTGTTAAAATTAATTGAAATTAACATGAATAATAATTCAAAATACTAATACATTAGAGTTGGCACTCTCCATCATCGAATTTACAGAGATGGTGATCGTTCAAAATATTCTGCAAAATGACGAAACCATTGACTAAATTTGTCGCCGTGACAGCGTGACAGCACGCGACGTGTATCTCAATATAATCGCAATTTAAAAATGACACCCCGTGATCAAATCTATCTATTTTTGATAGCAGTGGTATCAAATCTCAGAAACTGATGCGTATGCTTGTCAATTTATATACGTATTTAATTAATTGAATTTAAATGGCTCAATAAATAAAACTATGCCGCAATTTGCTTTACGACCAGCAATTTGTACGGCAGCTGCTAGCCTGTAATGGATTCAGGATATTATCAATAAAATTTTGATGTTGAGGAACATCGAATCGTGTTAGTAACATTTAATACATACATTGGCGGCTTAATCCGGAAAAACCTAGCAGGTCAATTTTGAATATATTATTTTAATTTGCCTTTTCGTTGTATACTGAAAAGACGTATTGCAAATTGACTTTTTATACATTATAGAATAAGTGCTAGAAATTGTTATAGGTCGGTACCTACTAACCCTTCAAAAAATGTCCGTTTTTCATAACGCCAACCCATCGTTAACCGAAATTGCATACAACGCGTTATAATTTTTTGTTAATCAGGTCCACTTTTCTTTCTTTGCTTTTTGAAAAATCATCAATCACACGATTATAAAAATTGTCTATTTTTCCCACATATTTTTTTTCAATACTGAGCATTGCAAGAGCGGTCAGTCTATCCTGGCCCTATTGCGTAGAAAGGTTTTTATTCTTTTGAGAGTGGAAAAACATCTTTCACTTTCAACTGTTGTCATTGGTATGACGCAAATAAATTGGAGAACTTTGATCGACTCGGAAAATGTTTCGTTGAAATTATTGCTGAGTAAAAAATGTAGAAGAGAAACTGCACTAATAGCGCCATGCAAATCATCTCGTTGATAAAACACCAATACTTCATTTTTTAACTTGATTATGTTTATTTCTTCTAACAGTTTTACCAAATTTACTTGACGTGTGGGAAAATTATTTTTAAAATCAGTGTAATTTTCTTTATTGAACAAATCGGATATAATGAGATGATCGTTGGATGCAAATCGTGCTTCCATTTCCATTATAATTGTATCACAGACTTCAATTACTACTGCGTGCGTACTAACTGCTTCACAAAAATGTTATAAATCACCAAAAACTCCTTATATATTATTAAAATAACCAAAGGCATTCGTCAAAACCTGTCAACGAATCCGAACCGCATACACAGTTGCGTCTTGATACCAATTATCTAGTCAGTGTTATCATTCTGTTTCATTTAATTAGGTGAAAAAATCTTTTGTCTCACACTCGGGCATTGCCGATATTACAGTAATTCACGCACCGTTACAAGCTTCGATCTCGTATTTTGTGTTATATCGATCTCTGTCTTATGTATGAGAAACGAGAGAGAAAATTTTATAAAAATATTCAATTTGGGTCAATTTTCAGACTGCCGGCGAACACAATATTTTTGTTCGGGGAATTATCGCCCAAACAAAAAAAGCCCAATAGACTGGGTTGACACAATATCGCGCGCCCTATAATTTCAAATCCACCGATTATTATTAATATTATTATATATGACATTGCACATATTATTAATATTATTATGTCGATTGTAAGGTATTTATTTTGGCAGGTCAATGACCGAATGACCTATAGAGGGAGCCGCCAGTGAATACATATATTATATGTGGCAGTTAGGTCTTCCGCTCACGAGAATACTCAAAAAAGACGAGACTCAAATTAAAATTCTAGCCAGTATCTAGCTAATGTATTTCAATGGCGGCTCGCTCACGGCGAGACTGGAATCTCTCAGTTTCAAAACGTTCGCTATTAAGCTGAAGAGACGCGACATGCTAGTCTCCCAGTCTTTCAGTTTCCAGTCTCCCATAAAACAGTGGTGCCAATATCAGTAGATTCGATGAATAATCACATTTTCCTACCAAAATTGGTAGCACTGAACTGAACAAGTAATAAAAAGTCGAGACGTCAAAAGTTAAAGATGGGTGAACCGTTCGTCGGATTTTAGTTTCTCCATGAGCGAAAGGCCTTATCTAATGTGAGGTAGCTATATTATATAACTTGTCTTAAATAAATACTGAAATATAAAGGCACTGTTTCTTGTGTATTGTCTCGTTTAGAAAAGTGGAACAGACACATTTCACAATTTTACTTAATTAAGCAAAATTAATATTTCCTTATTTCATAAATTAATGAATCTCCCATAAAGTTTCGGAATGTCTACAATCTGACTTATCAGTGAGATATTTGGAGCAAATATTTAATGTGCGAAATTAAATAGATAGCTAGGTATATTTTAATAGTAATTAACAATGGAGTACACACGCCATAATATTTAATTTGATGTTAGCAAGCTTGTTAATTTTATTGCAAAATATTATATTTTCGTTACTCTTTTGCAGTAGGCGACTGTCAACTAACGAAAGCAATAAATCCAATTGTTGTTATCAATAATATGGAGGTTTGTTTTTCGAATTGGTAACAGTTTTTCCAGCGACAGCCAATTTGCCAGCTGACGGCTGATTTGTGCTCAGTTTGGTTTGCAATTTCACCATGCATAGACTTACGCCAGAACAACGCTTGCAAATTGTGCAAATTTATTTCCAAAACCGTTGTTCAGTTCGCGAAACTTACCGATGATGACAAAAATGATGCCGGCCAGAACGTTGCAGTCAATGGAGAGCGGCGAGAGCGCTATAGATCCATGATTACTGACTTCTTCGGTTCCCAATTGAATGGCATTAATGTGGAAGATCTGTGGTTTCAACAAGACTGCACAACATGCGATCAATGACATTAATATGGACGAAGCGTCTGGAAAAAAAAATGACACTCACTTTTTTGTCGGGTCTGCCGAATGGCATAATCTGTTCTAACGGCATTACAATAAAGGTGATATTGCTATAAATTCCCGATGCTTTTTGTCGGGTCTGCCGAATGGTACGGTTCGAACGGGTTCGCTCAAATGAACATTGACACTAGAAACACTGATCTAACGCCAATACAATAAAGGTGATATTGCTATAAATTCCCGATGCGTGATATTGCATAATGGAAATTGCGTGACGTCTACCTATACATGTGCTAATGTCGCTATGCGCGAATTTACTTGCTAGCTACTATTAATTGTGAGTGCGTTGCTCATTAATAATGTCATTGCATGCGACACAGCGCGCGCCACAATCAATTGCCGATAAACGATATTGTTCCAAATTATTAGTTAGTATTAATTTCGTATGTGCATTACGGTCTTAGTGTGCAATCCACGCATTGACAGAAGGTTAATTTGGAAGTGTAAAAAAAACCATCGGTATCTTACGGAATATGGCTTTATTCTCAATTTTAAAATGAAGACGTTTGTGCTGCCCGCCGATACAAACCGCTAGACGTTACGTTTGACTCCGTCGCACGCCAGACTCTTCAGTCGTAGGAAGTGTAAAGGCAAAGAAAACTCAATGGTTAGTGATTACGTCGGCGGACTTGGTTAAAATAATACATTTTTTATAGTATTAATTGGTATATGTATTTTATGTTGGCATTGAATTTAATTGTATTCTCATAATGAGAAATGACATTAATATCTTTCCTACAAATATCACCGATTGTTCAGACCCCTAAAATACGCAAATTTCTTCATTTTCAATCTTTTTATACAGTTGTTATTCATATCGTAACTCAACTTTGTGTAAGTGTGATTAAAACTGATGGTCTAATTGGGCAGGTATAGCAGTGGAGAAAAGTGGAGGTAGGCTGTTGAGATCCGCCATAAATAGTGCACATTAAACTTTGTCAATCGTACGTATTTGTTTTCATTGAAATAAGACTACAAGTTACAGATGGTGTTGGTTTGTTTTTAAAGTTCAATTAAACCCTGCGAAATCCAAGCCATAATCGATAATAGTCAAGAAATACTCGTCTATCTATAGAATATCTAAAATTTATCACATTTGGATATTTCATAGATAGAATAATATTTTTTATCTATTATAGTTTGGTTGGGCAGGGCTTAATGAATTTATAAAAATTAACCAACAATATAATATGTAATATGTATTCTCAATCCAACGAAAACGAATAAGTATACATGAAAAAGTGTGCACAATTTTGTCGTATCGCCTAAAATATACCAAAACTATTAAGGTTTGGTTTAGGCAGGGCTTAATTGATTTTTAAAAACTGTTCAATACCATCTGTAAATTGTAGTATTAGTTTAATAAAAACAAATACGTATGACTAACAAAGTTTAACGTGCACCATTTATGGCGGATTTTAACAGCCTACCTCCACCCTTCACTACTGCTATATAGACCCTTAAAATACGCAAATTTCTTCATTTTCAATCTTTTATACAGTTGTCATTCATAACGTAACTCAACTTTGAGTAAGTGTGATTAAAACTGCTGGTATAATTGGGTAGGTATACTATAACTTTACTCTTTTAGTATTCGATTGGTTAATCTTCCCATTCAATAATATCAATTTTATTTAGGGAACGGCACACCTTTGAAGCTAGATGCGAGAGAACTGGCGACATTTAAGTTGTATAAACTCAAAGAAACTCTGAGGTGATCTCACGTGTCGTGTAATATGATGGAAATAGGTGCGTCAGAAATAGCACTCCCAACTAACTAACTTGCTGGAGAGATAATTGATTTGCCCTCAGACACATCCTTACTGGTTTCCGTCAGCTAGTTTCGTCATAAGTTTTAATTGTATCATCACCAGCTACAATATTTTGTCCGTTTTGCAGTAGACCTTCGAAACCCTTGAAAGGCCATTCCTTACACCACTCACGCTACAATGGATATATTATTATATAAAATCGATTAATAAAACCTTACTTAGATTCATTCATATTTACTATACAACTGTTGGCTGTGGTCTGTCTACTCTGAAATAAATATTTCTCGTCTCTTTATTTTTATCTCTCTATTAAAAAAAGTTATTACCTGCATGAGGATAGAATTTTGTGTATTATCGACGATATTGCCAATTAACCATCGTAAATTATATAATATGCTGCATTTATAAATTACAATAATATGCTGAATGTGGTAATGAAATAAGCTATGTGTCAGAAGAAGAATGCTAGATTTTCTCAAAAAAATGTTTTCATGCGAATAATGATTAAGGCTCTGGGGCACGGTCTAAAACGATCGTGACTACGCGACGCGGAGATTGTACAAATGACGCTTGTAGAACAAAACATAATTTGTCATAAAAAGTCAACATGCGTCCATTTAATTTATTGTTCTATTACTAATAATAATAATAATATATTCATTGACATGTTTTCTTTTTCAAGTAAATGGGTAACGTTTTTCAGTCATCTTTACATGATTTAAGAATTAATTCCTCCGTCGCCATCACAAAACAAATTGACGTGTTCACAGCTCGACTTTCGCTCTCCGATTGTCAGCCAGTCCGAAATTTCGTCGCACCTATAGGTAGTTGAAAATTATTTGCCGTTTCACTGAAGTACCGTCTTAAGACAAATAATTATTATAGATTTAACTCCAGGTGCTTAGATCTAGTAAAGAAGACACCAAATTAACAACACCTAACAACACGCCCCTCTTCATACCAGGTCATTTTTGAATACTTATTAATATTATAATCTTATATATATATGTTGAATTCATTAATCATGTTTGCTTTCCTGTCGCGTTTTCACGCGACCAGTAAGTTATATTATGTTCCAAGGGAATTTTCAAAATTGAAGAGGTACGATATTGGCGCTTAAAATTATAATATATCTGAAGAATGGTAAATAATATAATAAGCTGTAATGGGGCAGATGACGGCAAACCGCTGAAATCACAGTGAAGGCAAGGCTCACTATAGTCAGACTGTGACACGAAACTGTAAACTTAGACGGTAGTGCTAGTTATTGCTCATACTTCGAATGAAATATGGTAACCTGTTTGTAGAAAATGGTGATTAGAGTTGTGTATTTCCCGAAAAAATCTCAATCTCGAGATATCGGGAAATTTAAAAAAAATTGTAAAAATCCTAAAATCAGTGTAAAAAAAAGAAATTCCAAAAAAATAAGTTTTTTTTATTCCTGTAAGAAGACAAACAAAATAGAAGTAGAAAAACAAAAATATTTCAAAACATTACCTACTTATTAAAATGGAATTAAAAAAAACACAAATTGCCAATCGCTGCGTCTGACAATCGCGTACGCTTTTGATACACAAAATTTTCTTATGTTGCAAAAATTGCGCTCATTTTGAGTCGACGTTGGCTTAATTGTGTTAAATGCCCCGATCAGTCTTTGAATGTTTTGTGTTTTCTGTCCACTTTTTTCATATAGAAAATCGTTTTTCAATTAATATTTGATAATAAAGAAATCTCGAATCCCGAGAAAAGATTCTCGAGATCCGTCATTTCCCGAAATGTTAAAAATTTCAATTCTTGAGGTTCGGGATGGAAAATCTCGAAAATTTCTCGAGAATTCCCGAAACCCAACTCTAATGGTGATTGTTGCACACTGAAATTGAATAGTAATACATACGTAATTTGAACGAAATATGGAATCGAAATATTCACTTATTACGAACAGGTTATTTATTGCATTGCGTTTGAAGATTATCGATAGTTAACACTATCATCGCAATTCAGTGCCACGGCCTAAATATAGTCGGCGTAGACTGGTAGATACTTGCTTGATAAATAAATCTTATTATAGGGGCATCGTAGAATCAGTTTGATCGACAAATTAATAAAGTAGGTACCTGGCGGAAATACGCGAAAGCGAATGGCAACTACAGTGACAAGCTGACGGAACCAGGAGAAGCTTTCGTCCGGTAGTGGATCGGCCCCGCTTGTTGGTGTTTGTGATACATTTAAACTATAATAACTAACTGTGGTGCCGTGGAATCGAATTCCTAATTGGAAAATTTCTCGAGAATTCCCGAAACCCAACTCTAATGGTGATTGTTGCACACTGAAATTGAATAGTAATACATACGTAATTTGAACGAAATATGGAATCGAAATATTCACTTATTACGAACAGGTTATTTATTGCATTGCGTTTGAAGATTATCGATAGTTAACACTATCATCGCAATTCAGTGCCACGGCCTAAATATAGTCGGCGTAGACTGGTAGATACTTGCTTGATAAATAAATCTTATTATAGGGGCATCGTAGAATCAGTTTGATCGACAAATTAATAAAGTAGGTACCTGGCGGAAATACGCGAAAGCGAAAGGCAACTACAGTGACAAGCTGACGGAACCAGGAGAAGCTTTCGTCCGGTAGTGGATCGGCCCCGCTTGTTGGTGTTTGTGATACATTTAAACTATAATAACTAACTGTGGTGCCGTGGAATCGAATTCCTAATTGGAAAAGTTTCGTTTGGAAAGTTTCGAAAATTAGAGCAAGCACCCATAGTTATAGGTAGTATAGGTAAACGAAGCAGTGGAAAGGTCACGCGGCCTAGCTACTTATTGCCGAAGTTTTAAATTAATTTATGGTTTTGCGGAATTTCCCGTTTTATTGTACAACACCTAAATTTGGCGGAATTTGTTTAAACTTAGTAATTGGTCGGTGGAAGATAATTCTTTGTTTGTGTCAGCGAATTTCGTGCGATTAATAAATTGTATGCATTACAGCATCACATAATGCCTTGTTTAATGTGATGATCCGTCAAACGCATTTAGCTTGTAACGTCAGCTTTTTACTGCGATGTTTGCTAGACTATTTTGAAAGTGCTATTACTATAAGACGCAAGGCCAATTAAACGAATCAAACAGATGAGTTATTTATCTGCATTGTTATTAATTGTTGCACTACGAGAAAACTGTTCTTTTTAAAATATCGATTCGTATCCCAAAGACAATAATTGAGTTGCCTAGAGTCCATAACTCACATTTTCCAATTTTCTCATTTTTTTAAAATTAATAATGCCAAGTGACGTTAAAAATCACTCTTTGGTAAATTATATTCTGGCCCTCAGTTCTTTCTAACTAGATAGGATTCTGTTTTATTTCTCACACATCATGTCGAATATTACATATTAATAAGGAGACACAATGAGACCAACGTTCCCTCTCATTTTTCTATTGTGTGTGCGGATCATCAACGCATCTGAGCAGTGGAGTCAGTGACGTGCCGTCACCCGGTGCGGTAAATTTACGCCCCCCCCCCCACAAACACACATACAATTTTTCATTAAAACTTATATTTTTAAGGTTTTTATTAATTTCAGTGATTTTATATAATAATAACACTAACAATATTTTTTGAAGTAGGTACTTATATAAATAAAAAAAATAGACAATAAAGATATAAAAGTATTCGAAGTGATGTAACAAATACTTTTCTTATTAATTTTTTAACTACGTAAAAAACATCTTTCTCCGAATGTTATGTTTTCACAATAAGGACTATGAGAATATACTTACAATGTTTCTTGCAAGTTGAAACATATCAAAGACTAAGAATAATATTGAGGAGCCGGCACATAGATATTGATAAACACTAAAATACGTATACTCTGGCAAGCGATAGAACGGGACGGATATAGTAATCTCGCTCGACGTAAAATTTCACTTGCGTGCTCGCGTTAGTCGCACGTGACCTTCGCCTTCCGAGAAATGAGTCGAAGAATTGTTCATGTCGTGGTTTCGTGCATTCGAGCAAAACTAAAATCTGGCAAAGGAAACTTTCTTTTACAATATTTTTGTGTTTGGACTGTGCGGGGGATGAAAATATGTGTGCGGACACATTTTGGTAGGTGTGCGCGCGCACACCTTACAGGGAACATTGAATGAGACCCATATATAATTTTTTTTTAATCAAATCTTTTGAAATTTGAATTTGAAAATAAGCTGTCAGATGCAAAACATTTAAGTAGGTAATTATTGAACTAGTTACTAGGTTATTTATTATTTTGAATGCCGGCTATAATATAATGTATATCATTCATAACAATACAGGCTTATTGCGATGTTATTCGGGTAGTTATTTTTTCCGTATGTTTACTGTAAAAATTAAGTATATTGTAATATTTATACATGAACAACATGGAACATAAGTGCGGTTACAATAAGAGTAAATACTTTGAAGGCGAAGTGCTCTATTGTGACTGGTACATTCAAATTTACATTGACCACATGTGGATTGTAAGAACCAAACATAATGGTTATATTTATGTGGTGGGAATAAGAATAGTTCTCGGAATATAAAAAAATATTCATTATTTCATCGTATTGAAGCGAACTGATGTCGCTGTATAGACCAATCACCGAATGATTCCGATCGCTCGCATAATCCTTTATAATTAATTGATCGATTCTAATTCTTATTTTTTTTTAAACTAAAATAGTGTTTTTTTTTTAATCCGCGGCATTTCATTGGAAAGCGGCCGAAACTATAACGCAAGCTTTTGAGACACAAGAGCATGGCTCCCACAAGGGAGGGGCTGGCAGGGCTCTAGCCTGGGGGCCCGGGCTCGGGAGGGGCCCGGCGAGGCGACCAGATAAGTGAGATAAACTCACATAAAATATCACACATTTGATTCAATATTTAAAAAAATCGCTTAAATTATATGGTTGTACGATACGATTTTCAATTGTGTATCAATACAAGACATCTCCATAATTAAAATGGATGTATTAAAATTACAATAAAACGCTAAATATACCTACACATTATTTTTTCTGCGTACACCATTTGGAAAACGCTTCTGTAGAGCGTCACACTGCCTTTATCCTTAACGATAGGTGGGGAGGCCCGCCAAAGTTCCTAGCCTGGGGGCCCGCTTCACGATGTGGGGCCCATGCACAAAAGTATATTTTTTACGGAAAATAAGTAAACACAACACACACGATGATGAGGATTCCTTAAAACTGGAAACTGATGTGAAAGATTACTTCACATTTCAGTTCTTTGATGAAGGCTTAATTATAATACAGATTTGTGTTCGGTCGATGGTTATCGGGTTCTAAGCCTTTACACTGGCATAGTATCTTAATAGTAAGTTATCGAGACTATGTTTTTAGTGGAATATGGTAAAACATAGTCTAAGGGTAAACCGCTTTAACGGTTAATAATAATTATTGTAATATTAAAAGTTTCTTGTGCTGCCTGCATTAAATGATCATTTTTGTGACCATAATGACTTCGCCATTGAATTTGAAAACTGCAATTTAGTAAGTTTTAATGGTTTTGACTTTTGAAATGTCATTTACATTGCTGGCTGTTTCGGGCTACAAATTCAACCCGAAACAGCTGTCAACGTTAACGATTCAATTAAAGTAGAATTAACAGAAATAATCTTGTTTCAAAATCACTATAATGTAGTTCTACCACGTAAACGCCAATTAAATTAACTAATTAATACGTTTTACTGTTTCACTGACAATTTTCATTTTAAATAATCTATATCTAATCTAAATACTTACAATTCTAATGGATTCAAGCTCTGTACTATTCCATTTAAGTCGTTATTTGCGACCCGGGTTTCGCCTTTCGGCATCTTCAGGCGTCGTGTACACTCGCCAAAGGCAAACACACACTGACAGTCAGTTTTGTCAGTGTGTGTTTGCCTTTGGTGAGTGTACACGATGCCTGAAGATGCCGAAAGGCGAAACCCTGGTCGCAAATAACGACTTAAATGGAATAGTACAGAGCTTGAATTCATTAGAATTTAAATTCAAATTCCATCAAGTACCTTCGGTCGAAAGTATTAATATTATAAATACTTACAATAAATATTTACTTTTTAACTCATTCACTGTGAACCTGTTAATTACTAATTAATTGCCACATTTAAATAAAATGCTAATTATATCTAATGGCCATCTAATGGGCAACGCAATAGTTGCGTTGGACGCACGTAATGAGTTAAATTAAAAATGAACTTACAATAAAAGAAAACTACTTAAAATAACCGTTTATTGGTATATTATAGTTACTAGTTACTAGTATATTATGGAATTTTATGAATAATTTTATTAGTAGAAAGTTCTTTAAGTAGAAGTCGAGTACATAATAATTTTTCAAATTTGACACATTTTTAGTAAAATATAATATTTTGACGTTCAGTAAAATACAAAAAATTAAACAAAATTCAAGTCCTGTAAGTATGACTGTCCCAGCGCTTTTTTTCGGTTACCCTTAGCCTACCTCCCCAAAAGGTACCGTTCGCCAATGCCATGTATTTATTATACATATTTAATTAAAAACAATGTCTAGACTAGGGAGAGAATATATCATTAGTCACCATACTTCTACCTAGGGATTGCAATACCGGTATTTCAAAACCGATATTCAATTAATTATCGATACCGAAATACCGGTTTAAAAAAATCCAAAATACCGGTATTTTCGGTATTAAGAAAGCATACACATTAATGTTTTCTGAAAATTAATTAAGTTTTTTTTCATTACTAACTACTATACTGTACTTATATATTAAATTTAGTGTAAAGATTAATGCTGCCAAACCGCAAATATATTGACTGAAACCAACAAAGGTTAAATAATAATAAAACAAAATCCCTCTAATATACTTATTGAATTGTCGCGATGAATTAACATATTTCGAAAAAGAAAACATTCTTGGCAAATATTTCCAATTATTCTATAACTATTGATCCAACATTGATAGTGCATCCAAAAAACATTGAATTTGAGAGTGATTTTCCGGATTTTCCTGTAGCTATCTGGACTTTAGTAGTTCTAAAATATTATGATCCATACATATTTATAAATGCCAATAAGGTAGGTTCTTTAGGTTGCTATAAAATAGTGTTTTCGATAGATTTTAATAGCTATATTTATTGATAAGTACTTACTTATTTTTCTTACTATAATATGTTTTGACGAATCATCATCATCAGCCGGGGTCAATCCGCTGCTGGATGAAGGCCTCCCCAAGCTTCTTCAAACTCTCTCGATCCTGTGTCGTTCGCTGCCACGTATTTCCGCCGAACTTTACCAGTTAGTCAATCCAGCGGCTTTTAGGGCGACCCTGTGGCCGTTTTGTGCCCCTTGGGTACCACTGGATGACGGCATTTGTCCAGCGGCCGTCCTTTCGGCGAGCAATGTGCCCCTCCCATCTCCATTTCAGCTGTTTGGCAACGTCTATTACATCGCGTACTCCTGTCTGCTTCCTAATCCATTCGTTTATCTTACGGTCCTTTCGCGTGATGCCCAACATACACCTCTCCATGCCTCGCTGTGCGACTCTTAGCCTTTGGACATCTCTCGTGTTGAGGGTCCACGTCTCGCAGCCATACGTGAGCACGGGTAGAACACATTGGTCGAACACCCTACGCTTAAGACACAATGGTAGGTCACTCTTGAAGATACTATTCAGACGTCCGAAAGCAGTCCATCCCAGCTTTGTTCTTCGAACAATTTCATCGTGCATGCTTCCGTCTATGGACACCTGCTGTCCGAGATAGACGTAGCTGCTGACTTGCTCGAGTTGGGTGCCATTACAGTTAATCGCAGGGAAAAACAGTTCCTCATCACTTTTGTCTTTGAGACGTTTATCTTTAGGCCGACCGTTTGACTGACATCCGCGAGTTCTTGCATTCTACCTTGGAGGTCTTTCGGGTCTTGTGAAAGTTTAACAATATCATCTCAATAAGAAATATCGAAATACCGGTATTGATATATTCATTCGGTATTGCAATCTCTACCTACCCTCCCTGTCTGCGAACAATTATCAGAAAATGAATAAATTTGTCCAACTGATAAAATGGCTCTGAATAGTATGATGCCATGGAACCTCCACCGGAATCAATGCGTGCAACTGGTATACAGAGCCACGCTTTTCCAGACAAGCGTATGAGATTCGGCGAGATTTATGGTCGATGTTCTCTTTGCTTTTTTGTTCCTCTTGTGTTATTTTTGTTTACTGTTTGCGCCACGGCGACATGGCGCTTCGTGCATTCGCTATAATTAAATTATTATTATTTCCATAAATGTTATTATTTACATGCAGTGGCATATTAATTGGACGAAGTATGTGAGAAATAAAATGACACCATGCCGCATTTTAGTCAGCCAGAATCATCACGTACAAAATATTATTATTACATTAAAAATAGATAAAATACACATAATTACAAGATAAAAAGAACTTTTTATTTACAACGTTTTTAAATTTTCTGTTGAATCATATAAACTTGACTTGACTAGCTTAAACGATCAAAAAAATTTGTACTTGATAGAAATACTGAATAATGAAATGTCATTTCATATTGATTTCCATAATAACGCACGTATATATTAATAATTTAGTTGCTAGGGCCCCCTGGCAACCAATAATGGTATCGAAATAACTTTTCATACAAGACAGAATTAACTGAAAATGAATTCAATTCTACTTAAAGATGCCTAAAAGTATTAAAAAAATGCATTGGCATCGTGTTCTGATATATTCTAAAAGTTTCAAATGTCTAGCTAGTCGGGAAGTTAGTTAAAAATCGATTGCAAGATTTGTACCGGACAAACAACCACCGGACAAGTAAGAATACGAGCTAAGAAAAACGTGGTAATAATAATAATACAAGTGATGAATTGTAATAAGATTCAGTTTGGAATTTGTGTTAATTTGTAAACGTCATAATTGTTTTCTTTCTTCGCGACGCGTTTATAACCTAACGCCAGATGTTTATTGCATTATCATATTATTAATTGATTCATACACGATTTCCGCGCGGCTTAAGCGTCGGCCTATAACGTCGTGGGTGCCAGGTTCGAATCCTTGGTCTGGTAAGAGTGGTAAGTATACATATTGTTTTTCAATTTGTGTATGAGTCAGAGTATGGACTTAATAGATTGAGCAAGTGGCTAACACCTATTTCTCGTAATAACAAAAAAACTGTTAATTCAAACCTCCACTCTATGGAGGCCCATATTATGATCCTAATAAGATCGGACGTGGTCAAAAAAATATTGTATGTACTTAAAAGCTTAATTCTATTTACATTGCAATAAGAGTGATTTTTACTCATATGATAATGATTTACATTTACAAGACACTTGCCAATAAACGTATTAATAGCGAAACTTCAATTTCGCCCCCCCCCATACCCAACATCTGCTCTCCCCCCCTTTTCGTTATATCACAAAATTCTAGCCATTTTATTTCATGAAATATTTTTTGTCTGCTGCTTAAAGCTTTGGCCTGAACAAAGTCTCTACCCGGACCAAATGTTGTGTGGTGTGAGAAAAATGACACTATCTTACATAAGAGAATAAAATGTCATATAAACGTAGTTTACATGTAAGTGACAGAAGATGGTATATTCATTTGTTTTTTTTAATCTTTAAATTGAGTATGTACCTACATCAAAATGAGTTTTGAATTTGGAATACTTAGTTACAAATTTATTTTTTAAATCTATAACTAAATCCATACCGAAAAATATCCCATACACATTTAATATTATATACGATAGTTGTGTTATGCCAAGCAAAATACTGTAGCTAAAAATAATAAACTCATAAGAAAACTATAAGGAATTGTGACTTTTACAAGAAATATATAATTTAAGGGAAGTTATATTATAGAATTATGTATTATCATACCTAGAATTTCTACGTGTTACGATCATAATATTATTTTGTATTTGAAACCTCACCGAGTATACAAAACGTTCATTACTCATTTGGATTTCCCTCTTTCACATCGTGTGAGATTTCAGAGAGATAGATCATTGTCTGGCTACATATTGTATGACTAGTGTCCATTTTTAGACAGATACTTTTGGTGATTTTCTACTTAAATAATAACATTATATAACTAATCCTACTATTTCAGATGATTATTTCGTTTCGTATATACATATATATCATATTTAAGCTGTATGAATCAGATATGGAAATATTAAGAATAATAAAGTATGACATTATGGCAAATTAAATATTAATAAATCAGCTTAGTACATATTGTCTTCTTATATATTTAATATAATAAACTATTTATTTTATTCAACGAATAATTCACAAGATTTGAGAAAGTAACATGAGATGTTTTCGAATTGTGTATGTTCAATATAATAGAATGTTACATTCTCAAATCTTGTGAATTATTCGTTGAATAAAAGTAATAGTTTATTAAATTATTAGCAAGTGCAAGTACGTTATAAGAGTTATAACTAAAAAACCTTTAATGATGCCGCGCACCTTAAGGACCGTTTCAGACGGGACACCGGTGTCGCGCTCGTATATAATAAGGAGGCATTTGTATTCGAATAAAGGAGCCTTTGTATTATGTTTATGAACTCCCCAGAGCTAATGAGTCAACGCGTGTGCGGTACACTTTTCCGTCGGTCGCTACATTCTCAAGCCGCCGATACACTTATTTTTATTACCGCAGCCAGTTTTATGTTCTAATTTATTACGCAAAATTAGGCGTTGACTCATTAGCTCTGGGATAATACAAAGGCCCGTTTATTCGAATACAATGGCCTCCTATATTATATCGAGCGCGACACCGGTGTCCCGTCTGAAACGGGCCTAAGCGTCGTCCTATGACGTCGTAGGTCCTAGGTTCGAATTTTGGTTCCGGCAAGTTTACTCATATTGTTTTCAAATTTTTATACGAGTAAGAGTATGGACCTAATAGGTTGAGCAAGTGGCTAACATCCATTTATCATAAAAACAAATTCTGTTACTGCAAACCTCCACTATGTGGAGGCCCAAATGAACTTATAGGATTGGGCGATGGTGCATTTTGAATTATTAATAATTAATTTATTCAATCTAATTACAAATATGAAATATAATAAGTGTAAGAGTAATTGTGATGTTAATGTCTTTTTTTGAATTTGTTTAGTATACATGTCTGTTTTGTTGTATATATGTCCCTCTGAGGCGGACGAAACCGGTCTAGATATATTTAATAACAGTTGAATTGGAAAGTGGTTAATTAACACAATAACATAAAGTAATTAACCATCTAAACCTGTCGAACTATTTTTTTTACAACATCCTTCCTTGGAGTTTCTGATAAAGAATAATATTAAAAAAATAGGGGGTTGAACCTTTCGAAATTTTAATTGACGTGTTTCGTATTTTTCGCGGACTAAAAATAAACTAAACTGCATCAATTTTTATCTGACTTTGAAATATTGATTATCTCGGGTCTCATAGGGGCAATCTAAAATCGAAAATGGCCTGAACTCTATTTTTTATTTAGGTTTTATTTTTATTTTTTATCGATTCCCATTTTATTATTCCAGTGGTGTTCTACGGCTACTCCTTGTTCGGTCGACGAGTGAATAGTTGCCGGTTTCACGATAGATGAGCTATCAAAAAGTCAATAAAATGTAAATTATCATTACTATAATATAATAGCGAAAAATGCTACAAATTGTGTAAAATAAAGTTACCGTAGTGGATCTAATAGGTTGAGCGAATTCCTAACCATTTCTCCTAAAATATAGTTATTAAGCAGTCAAGATCCATAGAAATGTAGAACTGATGAGATAAAAAGAACTTTTTATATACAACGTTTTTAAATTTTCTGTTCATTTTTTATCAAATTATTATGCTCAAACTTGTACTTGATATGAAGTAAATAAAAAACAAACAAACAAACAAATATAGAATACTGAAATGTCATTTTGATTTCCATAGTAACGCACGTATATATTAATAATTTAGTTGCTAGGACCACCCACTTAGCAACCAATAATAGTTGATTGGATTACGGATTTCTTCCGAAATAACTTTTTAACAAAAAGAACACTTTCGGAAAAATGCAATTTAAGATTTTTCATTCACTTGATTTGATGTCTATAGAGTTTTCTTGTATGATATAGATTATAGATACTCAAAAGATGAATTTTCTCAGAAAGATACCTAATTTATTTTCAGTAAAATTGTATATACGATGCACTGGCTCTGAGGTACATATTATATTATTACACTACAGTCACTACCAAACCGTGATACAATCCATGTGATCGTTTGATGAGATTATATAGACCACATTGCGTCAGATGACAAATAAATCAATAAACTATGTCTGCGTCGATTGACACCCATACCTTTGATAAGATTACGGTCTATCTATCCCATGTCTGTCTAATTAGAAAAAAGCTCCCTACAGAAACTTTTGAAAGTTTAAAAAGCTAACATCGCCTCATGTGTCTTAGATCAGACTCGACAAAACCGAGCCATCGTCGGGTGCAAGCTTTTTTTCTTTTCCGCCATCTGCCTCTCTTGAGCGCTCACCCGCCTCTGTCCGATCGACGATGTCTACTCAGCTCTTTTCAAACATTATTATTTTATCGAAATATAGTTATGTCTCTCAGATACCAACTATTTTTATAGTTTTGGGCAGACGCGAATACTAGATAGTAAACTAGGTATTATTGATTCAACGTTTATCTTGACTTGTAAAGACACACTTTAATGACAAGCTTTAATAAACACAATATTATGTAAATAATTAAAAAAAAAATGGTTCATATGTCGCGCAGTCGGTAGTATCTATATAATTTCAATAGATGCAATCGATTATTTCAACTGTTTAAATAACGGTAACTCAGTCCAGTCGTAAAATAAAAAATTCTATAGTTGAGACTGTTAATTTCAAATTTGCCACAATTATTTGTTTTTATTGTAAACGGCATAGCAAGCGTTTTCAAAGGGCGAGAGCATCGCGAGATAATGACGACTTGATTTCAGGTTTATGTCACTTGTGTTTATTTACGTAAAACATATACAGCTTAATGTTTGCTTTCTTTGTATCAAAATGTTACCCATTAAAAAACAATGCAGCGAAATGTAATTTGATTTTTCCATTTTTATTTATGTCGATGGTACAACGATTAAATTATTATAAAAAGAAAGGAGACTGATTAGATAATTGTGTGCCTTAGTACTCACTACGCTTGGCTTTCAATCCGTTGGTCGTGAGTTTGAATTCCGCGGATGTGACAAATTCTTGTTGTTTTTGTTATCCCGCGGAAATTTATTCCAAACATGATCTCTTCCACCACTCTCGTCAGGAACATAAAAACATCACATTAACTCACACATACACTAACAGACCACGGAGCTCTGAGAGCCTGCCTAAAAAGATTTAAATTGATGACGATAACTGCTGTCCGTGTGATGACTACACCTTTAAAACAGCGTGGCATGTCATCAACGACTGCCCAATATTATAAAATGAGCGATGTGCTGTCGAAGCTATGTGTAGACAACACAATCACTAAATTTACCTAAAAATACATAACGAAATAGGTACTAAACAACAATATTAGATACACAACACTACACACGATATAATTATAATTCTAGCCATAAATAAAATTAAAGAAATAAATGGAGTAACATAATTTACTACATAATTTAAATAAGACTAATTGAGATATTTTAAATATGAGAATATGTCTGAACCACCTTGTACGAAAATGCAAGGGCATGGTTCACAATAAATTCATTTAAACAAAAAGTATCCGAAGATGCTTTTTCTCTGAATATTAAGGCTATACCTCAGTTGAGGCATGGTCTAAAAAGATCGTGGCTAGGCGATGCGCGGATTGTGCAAATGACGCGTGTCGAACGAAATATAATTTGTCATCTAAATCCAACATGCGTCCATTTAATGTTCAGTTTATTGTTCTATTAGTAACAATAATAATATATTCATTGACATGTTTTCTTTTTCAAGTAAATGGGTAATGTTTTTTAGTCATCTTTACACGATTTAAGAATCAATACCCTCGTCACCATCACGAAACAAATTGACCTGTTCACAGCTCGACAGCTTTCGCTCTCCGATTGCCAGCGAGTCCAAAATTTCGTCGCAATTATAGTTGAAAATTATTTGCCGTTTCACTAAAGTACCGTCTTACGTATCTATCATATTATATAGGTATACCTACATTCTGCAATATTTAGTACATACTATGTACCTACCTTTTAACTACGTAGTCATTGCAGTAATAGTGTATTCAATTAGCCCTGACCTTATCTTATGAAGTAGATAGATTTTCTATGCGATCTGGTGCCGCACCTCCGTAGAATGTATTTTTAACATACCTACCAATAACTATTATTTTTCTACCATGCGGATGTAATATTATGAACATTGGAATTTATTGGGTTATTTTTGCAGTTCTTGTGTGTAAGTAAATATTTGTGTATATTTGCAGGTACCTGCACACTTTATTGAAGGGATTAAAAGAGAAAAATACCTTCGAGTCAAGTATTGTGAACACAATTCGTTCATCTATCTATGGATACATAATATTGACGGACAGTGAACTCTCGAAATTTAAAGCCTTGTTGACTCTTGAGTAAGGGCCGTATGTATGAGATTACCAAATTCTTTATAAGCTATTTAACCATTTTCCACCATATAGCGTATAGCACTGCTTGTGACGTAAGTAATCTGACGTCACACGTTATTCAAAATGGCTGCTTCATCTGCACTTTCAAATGTAATTTTAATGATGCATTCATTACAACAAACGGTTGCTTGAGGCCCTTGTTTATTTTGTAGATTCTGTAAAACATTTGCGAACTTTAAGAACAGTTCCTAGTCGTGCTGTTTACAAAATACGTATAATTTTGATCCATAGTCGATAATCTAGCTAGATACTAGGTAACTGGTACAATGCTCTCGTATTTCGCTTACATCAAAGATAACTGTAATAAACAAAGCAAAAGTCTCAAACATCAATAGTGTCATACGCTGATTGGTATAAATGATAATATTATACAGAGATCATTACATATTATTATCTAAATCCATTTTCATTTCTGTCATTTATTCTTATTCCGTTTTGATATCTCATAATATAAGTGATTAAAGTGAAGATAGTCATAATATAACTGTATGTATTGCCACCAAATGGAAATGTTTACTGGGAATACTATATCCTTTCGTACAGTAGAATTATAAAATAAATGTGATAAAATAACTGATAAATTATTTAAAGTTCATATTTATTCATTTATAATTATTAAATTTATATGGTACCGTTCGCACACTTTCAGACACATTTACGATTTCAAAATTTTAAATTAATGGTCGGGAAATGAAATTTCATAAGTTTGCCATTATATGGACGCCATGACACAAAACAACGGATTACATTTGCACTCAAGCATACAAATGAGCAGTATTTAGCCTAGATAGTATTTGGGAATCTCATTGCATACGATTCTTAGTATTTACTGTTTACCTGACATTAATATGGATTGAACTATCTCATTTAAAATTTTGAATAGTTCAAGTTGCCAGGCAATTGAATTACACCAATGGATTTTTTCTTTTAACCATTCTTCAATACTGCAGCAAACGTGGATTAAAAACTTTTCATCTGTGGTCAATTTTCCGTGAACCAATTGGATAGTCAAATCTCTAGATCGAAGTGACGTTTCAATGAATCTGAGGTCATTACCATTGCATTTTTATTTCAATTTTAATTGCGTGATTTCGTCCGCGTGAAATACGTAAATAAAAATGGATAAATATGCAGAATGATAAATGGACTGATTACATCCTACATAGATAGACAACGATTGGGTATATGTATGCACCCTTATACTCAGTCGTTCAATTTTATCAATATTCAGTACGTGCATTTAAACACGTACGTCAGAGTCATACGCGCTTGCAAGACCGAGAACGGTTGGGTGTAGGCGCGCGCCTCCCTCTTCAGAGGAAGTCCCTACCGCCCACTAGTAGGCGCTCCAGCTTTCATGGTGGGCGGTAGGGGTTTTAAAATCATTTTCAGTATGTTTTCATAAATGACTTCATGCTTATATATATATATATATATATATGTTTGCAAAGTATAAATAAAAAGATGGATTTAACTACAGTAAGTTGTTTTATAAAGATTTATTCTGCCAAACTTAGCGAAAGTCTGACGTCATAAAGTATTTCTTATTACATGGTTTAACTTGTTGTAACTCTCCTTTATAAATTTTATAATGTAAAGTTTCTTCCCTGCTTTATAAATCGCCATTACTGTGGAACCGGTGGGCGGTTTGAAAAGTTTACTCTTAACAGAGATACAAAAGTGGGCGGTAGGTATAAAAAGCTGCTCTAAATGTTCGTTTTATCTTGTAACTTGGAGACGTTTTGTGATATTATTTAGATGGCACTACTAAATTGTAAGCAATGTAATGTATAAATAAGCTGTGGAAAACGAACACACCGAGAACTTAAAAAAAATGAATTAAGTATGTGCTTGTGCATCATGGACATTCTCAAATCGCTGATCAAAATCAAACATTTCGAAATCAAAGATAAACACTCAAATTTTATTATTAGTATATATATAATAATATATATACTTGCGCCTGTAATACTTGCATGGATTTACTTGTACCAATAGTACTTATGTATTTTAAACTGTCGCGATAATAACTGTTTACAAGTAAAAGTGCTGACTGATAATAAACTAAATATCTAGCGTTTTTTCAGCCCATTTAAAGCAATTGGAGGCATCAAAAAAACGCTAGTAAAAACGCCACAAGCCAGATGCCTAGGTATCGAAACATGCTAAATTGGCAACCCAACAGCTGTAGATTGACTCCGCGTGATACCGTTCAATAATTAAAAGTGACATTGGTATTTTGCACGTTAATAAATTACCTGGTCGTAGTTATTCATATTATAACAACGCAGCTCAGGATTATAAATATTATTTATAAAACAAGATTTTTAAGAAACCTCGTTCATATTATCTACTCAATATATTTAGCTTCAACAATTCCAGATTCACGACCGTTTCGTTCAAGAAACGCTGCCTCACGTTTCACTATACGATAAATATCTTTCTCGCCTATACAACAAGAGTGCAGAGTAGCTTTTGTACCCGGCAGATGGGCTTTGGTCTTAAGACTTTGGACATGTCGTCGTGTATTTGGTGATCCGAAAGTATCATGATAACAGGATGCGTGATTATAATTTTTAATAAGCACACCTCGGTACCTACTTCGTGTAATCTTTCATCTTAATCTGAGCATTCGAGTGTCACAGATTGGTGGTTTTGGGCCACCTCGAAGGATGGAGATTTTACTCACAAATTAAATTTGAGAGGTATATTTTGAAATACAACTAATCCCTCATACTAATATTTTTTGTAAACGACGTGTTTGTATTTCAATCGTAAATGGGTGGTTTTAGTGCTAGTTTTATTTTTTCCACCACATTGTACAATCAAATTATAACAATTTAATATATTTTATATTATATACATGCAACATAAAATGGTAAGTCCGGTTTAGCTATCATAATATATAATAATATATTCAGTAAAAAAAATGTTATAATCTAATTGCAAGATAAAAAACTGTAAAAATGAATTGTCAGTTGAGAATGTCCTGCTATGCTGATGGAACCGGACATTATCTTTATTAAACAATGTAGAATTATATTATTTTTTTATTACTTTAATAGTTAATCTAAATTCTATTTGAAATCCGAGTTTCGCCGTTCGGTATCTTTGTTTACCTAGGTACTATGAGCGGTCCTTGGCGAACTTAATCCAATTTGGGAATATAGATACAAATCTATAAGTATATGTATGTATATAAAAAAACTTTATTGGAGGCCAGGCGGGAACAGCGGCAATTTTCATAGCCGATTTTGGCAAAATTCGTGAATTCAAGAATCGTTTAACCTTAACCAACTTAACAAATAATCTACTTAAAAAAAATCCTGTAGAATTTAATATATTTTTTATTATCATTTATAAAATGGAATTCTACCAAAGCAAATGCTGACTCAATAATTAATAATTAAGTATGTTGTTTAAGTACATAAACAGTGTGTATCTATAATATATGTGTCAGTTGTACGATTGGCATTGGTGAATGTGCATAATGCCTGAAGATGCCGAATGGTGAAACTCAAGTATCGTAAAGTGTATTAAAATCAAATATTGTCTAGAGAAGTCCATGTGAATTTAATATAACATAGATACACAATTTATTACATTATAAGCATAAAACGACTAAACATTCAGAAAAGGCATAAAATTACATGATATATTATACTTATACATATTATATTATACCTATTAACTAATATTTATAAAATTTTGATATTATATCAAGATATTCCTCAAGACCACCCAAATCAGCGGCTGCATTACCTCTTTGGATTTATATTTTATTTATTTATAAAAAAAAAACATATTGAGTAGCTATATAACAAATTATTAATTCAAGACGTTTGTCTAATATTGTCTAATAGAATTTGTTTTTTAAGCTTTTGATTTTCAAATGAAAATAATTACCTATTATTCTAAGTAAAAATTGCGTTTGGTAATTGTCTGTTTTTTATAAAATTTAATCTTTAGTCAACGTTGTGGGCAGTCGATTCTGCTTAGTATTTCCAGCAGGTGGTTTTAAAACCAAGTAGGAAGGTCGAAAACAAACTGGATAATGGTTTTCGATGCATAACCGAACCCTTCATTCCGGATTATTTTAATCGGCCAGACAGGACGGTCAGGTTGACATGTTCCCGGACGCCCTTTTTAATCCGACGGTAAAATATTCATCTGTCTGTTTGCTGGTCACTTGCGGAAGATAGATTGTCAGGTCCTTTGAGGTTCTTCACCCTTTTCCCACCTAAAGTTAGGGGTTGATTGAGTTGGGTTGCACAGGCTAAATATGATTATAGAACACTATAATATCCGACAGCCCCACGGTGTCCAAGCGGTAACGTGTCGACTTAAAATGTTGTGGGCCCCAGGTTCGAATCTCGAGTGTGATTGTATGTTGTGAAAGTGGCTAATCACCATTTCTCGTAAAACCAAAAATCTGTTAATACAGCCTCCAAAGAGTGGATGCCCATATTATACTTAGGATCGAACGATATCAAAATGTATGATGTAATGATGTGGTTGTCATTACTAACAATAAATACCTAATATTCGTACCTCGGCGCCAGTATGTCTCAATTCCGATGTTTTGCCGAAAATGAGTTAGGTCAGCATTTCAGTAGGGACCTAACTAATTCATAGCTGAAAGCCAAATTCGTGTACACGAAAGTATTTTTTTTTGGACTTAAAATACACTGGCTGTCAGTTAGGTATACAATTATGTAGACAGAAAATAAACCATAATATTAGTTATGTACTTACATGATACGAGGGTGGGTCAATAAGTCTTTAGAAAAGCCGACAGGTGGCGCGACTAGTACTGTAAGCGGTTTGTTTTCATGCAGCGGCACTACCGATTCAGTATGCTGCGAAGTTTCAATCAGATTGGTCGGGTTGTTGTTTTTTATTTTCGTACATTTAAAAAAAAAATTTGCTTGTTTACAAAAATGGAGAAAATTGAGTTTAGAGCTGTTATTAAACATTTTAATATAAAAGGGTTAACAGCAAAGGAAATAAAAAATGAGTTGGATTTAGTTCACGGCATATCTGCTCCTTCACTTGCAACTATTTATAACTGGTTAAATGAATTTAAACGTGGTCGTACATCAACAAAGGATGAACCACGCTCAGGACGTCCTGTAGAGGTGACTACACCAGAAATGATCAATAAAATCCACGATATGGTGTTAAGTGACCGAAGATTAAAGTTGAGTGAGATAATTGAGGTTACAGGGATCTCAAAAGGTAGCGTCATTTCTATTTTACATGACAAATTGGGCATGAAAAAAGTTTCTGCAAGATGGGTGCCGCGTTTGCTCACAGTCGACAATAAACGCAATAGGGTGGTGGCCTCTAAAGCCCTGTTGTCGCTCATGCAACGCAATCCGGATGAATTTTTTCGTCGCTTTGTGACTGTAGATGAAACATGGATACACCACTATACTCCCGAGACGAAAGAACAGTCAAAGCAGTGGATTGCGAAAGGCGAACCATGTCCAAAGAAGGCGAAAACCGTAAAATCAGCTGGTAAGGTTATGGCTACTGTATTTTGGGATCCACGTGGAATTATTTTCGTTGACTATTTGGAAAAAGGAAAAACAATAACAGGGGATTATTATGCATCTTTATTGGACCAGCTAAAAAACGAAATTGAAGAAAAACGGCCTCATTTAAACAGGAAAAAAATCCTCTTTCATCAGGACAATGCCCGTGTTCACACATGTTTACGATCAATGGCTAAAATTGAAGAATTGGAGTTCGAATTGGTCGACCACCCACCGTATTCGCCAGATTTAGCCCCCAGTGACTTTTTCCTTTTCCCAAACTTAAAAAAATGGCTAAGTGGACAACGTTTTTTTTCAAATGAAGAAGTCATCGATCGGACAAATGCTTATTTTGAGGACGTTCCGAAAACTTATTTTTCTGACGGTTTAAAAAAAATTGAGAAACGTCTAACCAAGTGTATTGAGCTCCAAGGAGATTATGTTGAGAAATAAAAAAAAAATACAAAAATAAAAACTGTTTTAATGCTTTTTTCTAAGGAATTATTGACCCACCCTCGTACCTACATCACCTTGTTACGATCCAGTGTCGGAGCATATGTAAAGCACAAGACTTCCTCTCGGTTAACCGCCACGTCTCGCACTTCGCATCATATGCAGCACGTAGATCGCGTGTGTACCATTGTTGCAAGATTAAGGGGGGGGGGGGGTCGGCCACGACGAGTGTCATGCTCTCTGCGGCATCTCAACACGTCATGTCCAAGGCACGTGAAGCGCCTTTTCGAGATGATATCAGTCACGAACTTGTGTTTGCAACGCGGTCGTACCAGTGTACTCCCGAGGTTCAGAATTATTTTTTGATTAAGGCTATACCTCAGTTGAGGCATGGTCTAAAAAGATCGTGGCTAGGCGATGCGCGGATTGCGGGTCGTGGGTGCAAATGACGCATGCCGAACGAAATATAATTTGTCATATAAATCCAACATGCGTCCATTTAATAATACATTCATTGACATGTTTTCTTTTTCAAGTAAATGGGTAACGTTTTTAGTCATCTTTACACGATTTAAGAATTAATTCCCCCGTCGCCATCACAAAACAAATTGACATGTTCCCAGCTCGATGTTCTCTCTCCGAATGCCAGCGAGTCCAAAATTTCGTCGCGCCTATAGTAGAAAATTATTTGCCATTTCACTGATATATCGTCTTAATCTATAATAAACTCTTCTTTAATTTTTGTTCTCATAAAATCAATAGTAATATTATTACCTATTTTTTGTAATTTTGAGAAAATCTATCATTTTTATCTGCCATCTAGCATATTTTTGTGAACGACAGTTGGCAACACTGCATAATATGCATCAACATTTCGTTAGGTACTTTTAAAAATTCAACTTCGAATCTTCCACAATGTGTGGAATACAAAAAAGTCCAAATATTATACGCTTAGATGATAAATTACATGCCATTTCATGAATTCATTTAGACTTCGGTGTTTTTTGTAAACACGACCTATTTGCTCTCACATGTTGCTCTCATTTTCATCTGTAAAAACAAGATTATGGAATACATTTGCTTAAAAAATATACAAATGTCATCACTGATCTGCGCCTGAACTAATAATTAGGGGCTTAGGGTAGGGCGCTAAATTAAAAATAATATGCTACAGGGGATTTCAACAAAACTTTAAAATCCCATATCATTATAAATCTATATATTTTATTAGATTTAAATAATACGTTGTTAGTTTTCTTTTCAAATATTTAATTTGTTTCTCCGAACTTTAATGCAGTTGATAATAGTTGCTTGATGTATGAATTTCTATTCAACTGAAGTATATACTTTTTGTAAAGTGCAATTTATATACAGTGTCTTGCAAGCAATAGATACAAATAAAAATATTTAAAAAAATATCCATTACCACAAGGATAAAACATTTAAGAATATTTATTGCATTTACATTATTTTTAAAAACATCAGAAAACATACGGTTCTCGTCTATTAAGACGGTACTTCAGTGAAATTAATAATTTTCAACAATAGGCGCGACGAAATTTCGGACTAGCTGGCAATCGGAGAGCGAAAGTCGAGCTGTGAACTCGTCAATTTGTTTTGTGATGGCTACGGGGGAATTAATTCTTAAATCGTGTAAAGATGACTAAAAAACGTTACCCATTTACTTAAAAAAGAAAACATTCCAATGAATATATTATTATTATTAGTAATAAGGCGAAAGGACCGTAAGAGAAACGAATGGGTTAGGAAGCAGACAAGAGTACGCGATGTAATAGACGTTGCCAAACAGCTGAAATGGAAATGGGCAGGGCACATTGCTCGCCGAAAGGACGGCCGCTGGACAAATGCCGTCATCCAATGGTACCCAAGGGGTACGAAACGGCCACAGGGTCGCCCTAAAAGCCGCTGGATTGACGAACTGGTAAAGTTCGGCGGAAATACGTGGCACAGGACCGAGAGAGTTGGAGAAAGCTTGGGGAGGCCTTCATCCAGCAGTGGATTGACCCCGGCTGATGATCATGATTAGTAATAAAACAATAAACATAACATTAAATGGACGCATGTTGACTTTTTATGACAAATTATTTTTTGTTCCGCACGCGTCATTTGCACAATCTTCGCGTCGCGTAGTCACGATCGTTTTAGACCGTGCCCCAGCTGAAGTATACCCGTGGAAGCCAGCGGCAATCAAATTTTGAAAATAGCCGATATACTGGATTATTTGTTAGGTTAAGTTATCATTCTTGAATTCATGAATTTTGTCGAAATCGATAATGAAAATTCCCTTTGTTCCTCCTGGCTTCCAGTAAACAGACTTGTACCATACATATATTAGAATAAATCCCAGAAAAACGTTAGGCTATGTGGAACTCAAACCTCACAGCTTTTAGCTTTCCGTGTGAATACAATATTGTTTTTACATAACGTTGAAACACCTCAGAAAACATATTAATGATATTCAACCAATTTGAAATGAGTGGATGAACACATATTTTCGATAGTTTTAATCGAATAATGCGAACACAAATATTAATGTACATTTTGGCCGTCATTAGAGGTGAGTTGGAAATACTGTCACCAGTTTGTGTACTCAAGTTTCAGATGCAACTACCCATACTAAGTATTTCGGGCCCAATAAACTTGTGATGATATCATCGCGAGTCGCTGTTCTGTGCACTCGCCAGTTGGTAGACTTTCAACACTATTGACATTTAATGCGCAAGAACGAAATAGCACTTGAATGTAGATATATTTTAATTTATTAGTATATTGCGTTCGAATGTATGAGTAATAATAGGTCATAAATTTTGTGTCGCAGCACAGTGGTGAGATGACGCACAGGCTTATGCTTGTTATATACCGCTCAAAACATGTTTAATTTTTTTTTTAAATCACTGTTGTTCATTTTTGTAACCTAACAGAAAAACAACTCATAAATTTAAAATTGTATAATAAATGTGACTTTTCGACAAGCGGAGCTCAGCGTATTTTTAGGGATTATATTGAAACCGATACACAGTCGGAGTTCCCTGAGCCGATACGTATTTCAAAATACTAATAATATGGAGTTGGTTTTAGTTTCAGTTGAGTATGAAACTTTTGTCGCATACGCACGCCAAACGATCTATATAGTATTCCAAATACTAGTAAGTATTTTGGAACAAGTTTTTATACTAAGTATTTTTTATACTGGTAGTAAGTATACTTACTCTTCAAAATCGACCAGTTTTCCCATCTCTAGCCGTCATCCATTGCATTCACATGTTTGTATATAAATTAAATTCATTCTGGATGTCAGATTGAATGTGCCTAAGTATAAAATTTTAATATAACTGTTTCACCTTGGTATTTGTTTAACATCCATTAGCAACGTCAGTGTTGAATGACTGTCGACCCAAATGGTCTCCATTTGGGGATGTCTCTGTGAATCTGGACAGACCCAAATCGATACCAAATCGACAAATAGTAAGGGTTGATTACGAAAATAAATAATAATAGAGCCGTAAATCCCGGCCGTTAAAAATATTTGCAACGTCGCCGTTTTCGACAACGCTTCTCGCGGGGAACGAAACACAAGATGGCGGTTAATACGCGCCAGACGGCCAAACCGTAAACATCGTTAACTCGCGCTTCATATAAAAGAAATTGTAACTGTGAAACGTAAATACATCTCGTCGTTTCCACCACAATTCCGGTGTGCTATTTGTCCACCTCCAAGTCCTGAATCCAGACGAAAATCCATACCAAGAAACAAAGTGACAGCGTGCTTCCCACTTTCGAAAATTGAGGGAAATGACAGTACCATAACCCCCGTAACTAAATTGAAAGTTCTATTAATTTCTTTACGCGTTATGCCCAACATGCATCTTTTCGTGCTACATTGCGCTATTCATAATTTTTCGATTTCTCTTACACTGAGGGTCAACAATAAAATTGTAGATCAAATATGTAAACGAACTTATACCAATTACCAATTACTCTTGTCTTGTTTTATGCAGATACCTTCTGAAACTCAAAACTTGACACAATTAAATGTACTTATATCGTAGGTATCTACCTAATTAGTATTTGACTCTAGAGCTTTTTTATTAAGCTACGAAGTCTCAGCTGAAGCTTATTTAACTGTAGGTATATTAATTATACTCTGACATAACATTTAGATAAGTAATGATTATAAAATAAAATAATTAAGTACAAGATAAAAAGAACTTTTTATATACTTACAACGTTTTTAAATTTTCTGTTGAATCATATAAACTTGACTTGACTAGCTTAAATGATCAAAAAAATTTGTACTTGATAGAAATACTGAATAATGAAATGTCATTTTATATTGATTTCCATAATAACGCACATATATATTATTTAATAATTTAGTTGCTAAGACCCCCTAGCAACCAATAATGGTATCGAAATAACTTTTCATACAAATCAGAATTAACTAAAAATGAATTCAATTCTTCATAAAGATGGCTAAAAGTATTAAAAAAATGCATTGGCACCGTGTTCTGATATATTCTAAAAGTTTCAAATGTCTAGCTAGTCGGGAAGTTAGTTACAAATCTATTGCAAGATTTGTACCGGACAAACAACCACCGGACAAATAAGAATTCGACCTAAGAAAAACGTTGTAAAATACATTTTATTCATATTGGGTAAGTACTTAACATTTTATTATAAATGTTCAAAAAGCTTCAACCATGTGGTTATATTCTTTCGTATACATATGGATACACAAAGACACCTTGATGTTTGGCTGAGCTATAAACATTTTAAGATAAAATGGTAATTGATAATAACCGGACGCGAATCACACTGGCGCAAATCCAGCGGTTACAGGTTCATTTCCCGTCGGGTGTCCCGTCGACTTTACTAGTGGATATATGCATCAGATGTTTTCAAAATATGAATGGTAATTGATAATTTTGACTTCTTAAATACTCAAGGAGCCGTCGTCTGTGATATCGTAAAGTAGGCGTTGCCGCTCGGTAGCTTAATTGGTAAAGCATTAGCCTGGCACCAGATGTGGATTTGTAACCCACTCTGCCCAAGATTTTTCAACGATTTTTCATTGCTGTATTATTTATGTCTGTTCCAAGTTATCTACCTAATAATAACATATTATTTGCGGGTTTGAATACTTTGGCTTAATCTAGGTCTCTAGGAAATATTGCATCTCATCATAGTCGATGAATAATGATCATTTGGCAACCCTGTTGGCACTGAATGTCATTGTCACTACCATTAATGAGATAGTATCCATTTCACACATGTTGTGAGTTAGGTCTTTTAAGACCGATCCGTCCCATTATAACTTCGGTTTAGGCGGAATCAACAGACCGTAAAAGATATGTTTTTTTCAATAGTAAGTAAGATACGCTTTATTATTTTAGGACCATTAGGTACCTACACATACCTAATTATTGCACGCATTATAATTTAATATTTAACGGTGAAGTAATCAAATCGCATACATACTTTAGCTAATAGCAATAACTGTTTCACCGAAATTAAAATCATTAGGGCGTATGTCAACTTTTGCGGTACTTCTTTCACTTCTCATTAGAATAGGAATTGGAGCGAATAAGTCAATGCCTCCCAGTGCTGCCATCTTTTTGTCACCGAAGTATAGTACGCGGTTCAAGAAATTATAGTATTTCGGCTAAAATTATAGTACGCATTGTCATAAGTTGAAAATGTTTAGGTTTTTTGCTTCTCACCAAAAATAATTACAAGGTAAAAAGAACTTTTTATATACCACGTTTTTAAATTTTCTGTTGAATCATATAAACTTGATAATTCTATGTATTAATAATTTAGGACAAATAAGGCAATTGTCAACAAATCATTTTTTTGCTATTTTGCAACAAACAAACAAATATAGAATACTGTGTAACCAGATACTCCGCACTTTCAGTCTAGCGATGGACATCTAGTCTGCAGAACTGCGGGTATTCACTTACGAGTTATTGTGACCGGTTGCATCCACAAGTGGTTATCGGATACACTTGGTCTTACGGTTATGACTATTAAGATTCTTAGTGTCCGTTTATTCCGCTGACTAATTTTGTGGAAATGCTTGAGAATATTGAAGGAAAAATTGGATGCACCAGATTGTACCTATGTATGAGTGCGACGGTCTTCAATTGACACAGGCTTGTTTGTCGTAGAATACCGAGAGGAGTGGGGTCGTTCAAAAGGCTGTTCGACTGCCAAATCTAACTCTAAGCGATGGTGCCCACAGAACGCGTCAGGCGCCGCACTCGCGCAAAATTTCTACAAGTGGCGCATAAATCATTGAAAATACAACGTAATCAAATACGCCAGCGCCCACTGGATATGGCGACGCATTATACGCGCGCGCCGCATGAATCATCGTTTTTTCGCGAATCACCGCTTCTCGGCGATACGAATGAAAGAAAATACAATGGAGTCCATTCATTGACCACAGCGAGCAAAAACACGCTGCGCGAGGCATTGTCGATCGACGGGCGGAAAGCAATTATTTAATTACAGAGAAGTCATCGTTTTATTTTATTGCGTGTTCAGTTTATCGCTGGTTGAAGAATGTCGTCGTAAATTTTAATTACAAGCCCCGAAATAATATAATATTTTTATTGCTTTGTTATGAGAGGCGCTGTAATAATATTTATTTTGTGCTGCTTGGGCCGCTTATAACATAGGTGAAGGGTAATGCGCGGGAAGAGACGTGTGATTATGGTTATGAATAAACACTGCATTCGCCGACTTCGCGCGCCCGACGCGTCTGTGGGCACCATCGCTAATGTAACGATCTTCAGTCATGAGGTCCTGACGAAGAAGGAGAAGAAGAAATTCACATCCTAAATTTAATATAAAACAATACAACTAATGTTTTGTAAGATAATTGGCAGGTAAACCTTGCATCAGAGTTGCCATCTTTTCAAAGTGGAATTATAGTACAGAGCCTCCAAAATGATAGTATTTGGGGAATAATATAGTACGCGTTGTCATCTGTTGAAAATGTATAGGTTTTTTGTTTCCCAGGAAGGTTACCCTTTTTTATTTTGGTACCTCTTCCGACCAAAAATGCTTACCGAAGAATTCAAGAAATTTCGTTTTTAACCAAAGTCAAGGGATTTTTTTAGGTTTTTGAACATTTTTTGAACAAGTTCTCCAAATCTTCTTATATTTCGAAATTATAGTACTTTGCACCAATTTATCAAACGGAAATATCGAAATTTTAGTACTTTTTACACATTTTTTCCGATATTCAAAATTATAGTATTTTGGGCGTACTGTACCTGCTTTATATCGTACATAGTACGGGGACAAAAATTATAGTACAAATACTATAATTACAGTATGGTTGGCAACACTGCCTTGCATGTAAATTTAAGTTTCACATACCTACATCTCTAACCCCTGCTTCCGTTATGTGATCGCAGCCATGACATGTTGGTTGTAGAATATCTGTCAATGTCACTTATTACAATATCAAGTACCTACCTAAAATACTTGACCCACATTATAATTCTTAATTACCCCATTACATTTACCCTAAATAGATTAAAAAAATTAAATAGAAAAATATTCTTCGCGAATGATCATTTAAATCCCGAAAGCTCCGCATTGTGTGAGTTTTGGTAATTAATTAGTAGCCTTGTCACTCTATTTTTAGCTCAATGTCATAAATTATAAATCACATGGAATGGTACAAGTTTTATAATGCTCAAAATAATTGTTAATTCTTTTTTTATTAAATTAATGAATTGTAAGCTAGTAAGGTGAGCTTTTGAAAGCTTTTTCACTATGTAGAAAATAATATGTATTCGGTACTATACGTTATAGGTACAGTATAGGTACACGACTTCGCATGTGAACCTCTTTGAGTTACTATATGTAGTTACTGCTGTATGCAGACTTCTTCATTACCTTTTACACCCCTCATGATCATTATCATTTTACTATATATTCCCAGGTGTTTTCAACATTTTTATAAAAGCGACACACCGTAGATTAGAAAGCCACCATTGTGACACACTTACAAAATTAAATGATATCTACTAAACTTTACTTTCAAAATTTGTGACAAATTTAACAAATAATTGTACCATTATGTTTTTTATTCTAATGGAACCAAAATACTTAGGGCTATACCTCAGTTGAGGCATGGTCTAAAAAGATCGTGGCTAGGCGATGCGCGGATTGCGGGTCGCGGGTGCAAATGACGCGTGCCGAACGAAATATAATTTGTCATATAAATCCAACATTCGTCCATTTAATGTTCTTTTTATTGTTCTATTAGTAACAATAATAATATATTCATTGACATGTTTTCTTTTTCAAGTAAATGGGTAACGTTTTTAGTCATCTTTACACGATTAAAGAATTAATACCCCCGTCGCCATCACGAAACAAATTGACGTGTTCCCAGCTCGACGTTCTCTCTCCGAATGCCAGCGAGTCCAAAATTTCGTCGCGCCTATAGTTGAAATTATTTGCCGTTTCGCTGATGTAGGTCGTAACGTTTGCGTCGAAATATCGAAGAAATAAACTCGGTAATATTATTTAAATATTGATAAGACTATTTACGTTGATCGCTAAAATATAATTATTGTACATGTCGGGGACTATTTCGGTTTAAATATTACTCCGCGAGATATTTGTCCAATCGTTTGTTAGATTCGTCAGACGTTTCGCGGCAGAAATTTTCACCCGCTGTTTAGTAATGTTCAACACAAAATTACTAAAATATGTATTTATAATATATCTTGTCATTGGAAAATAAATCAATCCAATCAATATTAATTATTCTCGCACAAAGATAGTAAAAGAAAATCACGAGTAGGTATATATTTGTATGTACCAGAACCAGATTATCCAACCCGCAATTATTCAGTTCTGAGATAATTTTATTATTAGCGTTAAAGTTATAGATTCATTGAAAAATATTGTTTCAAAGCAAAATACCTGATAATGTATCAGACGAATCACTTGAAGGCTAGCGTTGCGATCTTAGACTATAGATACATCTAGACGCCACCCATTGCATTGCTAATGAAGCTGCGTGCCGTGCGTCTTGTTTGTGGGCGAGCGAACGCATTCGTTTACAAATGTTTGAGACCATTTCGCTAGTGCTAGTCAAAATTAAAATATAATTTTCTAGTTTTTTACGTTATATAGTATTTTAAGCGGTCAAAATGCAACCATTGGGTAAATATATCCATAATTTAAGTTATTTTAAAGAAACACTAGGTCACTTGATATTAAAATACATAATAATATACAAATATATTATCACGAACATGTATTAACTTACATATGTAACGTAATACCATCTCCTTGCTTATCAGTACGGCTACCCCATTTTAATACAACACACAGAACCATCTTTTCTACTTAATTAACTAAAAATATTTACCACTGACTTTATGTTTAACACTAAAAATAGCAATTTTAGCAACACGCGTTCGCAGGTTATCGACGCTTAGTTAAGCAACAAACTAAGATTTGGCGGCGACACCATAGCAAACCATCTGACACATATGTAAACCTTTATCTTACTCTAGCGCGTGTCGCAGAGATTATAAGGGTGCCGAATACTTTCTCACTCGCACTTATGCATCGTTTTTGTTCAGGCCTGGTTGCGATGTTTTCTTTGGATCAGTTTTTTCGTTTTTGTGGGTTGGACAAGTCTGGTTCTGATTCACACATTTAATTGACAGAAATCTAGATTAAGATATCATATAAAATCGTGTATTTTTACAGCTCGTACGTTTGCATCGTAATTAGTGACAGGTGTCATGTCACAGGCATAAAGTCCACTAAAGCAGGCTTGCGGGGCGCTCGCGCATTTTCTATGTGAATCATCGAAAATACAACGTAATCAAATACGCCAGCGCACACTGGATTTGACGATGCATTGTGCCCTCCTGCCCCATGAGTCACCGTTGTGTGGCTTTTCAGCCGGACGAATTAACGAAAATACAACGTAGTCCATTCATTGAACACGGCGAGCAAAATCACGCTCTGGAAGCGTCGTCGATAGACGGGCGAGAAAGCATTATTTAATAACAGAGAAATCATTGTTTAGTTATTGCGTAATTACAAGCCCCGAGAAATAATATAATATTTTTATTGCTTTGTTATGAGAGACGCTGATAATAATAATTATTTTGTGCTTTTTGGGCCCCTTATTACATAGGTAAAGGGTAATGCGCGGGTGGGAAAGGGCCTACTCAGTAGTGAGCGCACCGAACGCTTTTTTGGTGGGCTTTATGCCATAAGGAACCATATTTCGCATGCATACACGTACGGATTGGTACCGCAGTTTGATAGAGCTGCGGTGTATTACTCTTCTGCTAATTTTCCAATTGTTCAAATAACCACTAATAGCCAATTACATTAAAGGTTAAAGACATCAACCCATTTCGAATGAGTGAATACTGAGTGTATCAATCTGAGTAGTCTATGCAGTATCATTGTCGCCAGTCTGCTATGCAATCAAACAATCTAGAATTGAAATTAATTCGGAATAAATACACACACAATCGTGTCAACTGCTGACATTATTTGCAGATGTTCCCCGCCTGACAAAACATATTATTAATTGATGAACCGTCCAACACGATTTTAAAATTCATGGCACATCGTTGAGGCGACTGAAAGAAGCGGTAAAATTATTCAAACAGTGAAAAAAATGCCCGTAAAGGTGTTACTTAGCAAAACCACCCGCAGGGCATTGGAATTTTAGGGTGTTTATTTCATTTCATATTGAAGTGTTTGTACAAGTTTTTAGTTTCACGGCGCCCACAGTGCATAAAGATTTATTTACTCTCCAAATTGTTCTAGGCTGCACGGACAATAATAAAATATAGCATTTAAAAACATTCCAGCAATTCTCACTTCTCTCACAACTCTCTTCTTCAACATTCAATAAATAACTCGAATAAAATGTCAGTGAATATTGATAACCAAATAATTAAAGAAATATAAACAAAAGACTATATATACTTTGGCCACATCTTGTGGCATTCTTATGGTAAACGAGGCCCTGGTGGAAGAAGAACGACCTGGCACATCAAGAGACTGTTTTGAGCTCAGTACTCCACCCAAGGCCTGCACAAAAACGATGCATAAGTGCAAGTGAGAAAGTATTCGGCACCCTTATAATCTCTGCGACACGCGCTAGAGTAAGATAAAAGGTTTACAGATGTGGGAGATGGTTTGCTACGGTATCGCCGCCAAATCTTAGTTTATTGCTTAACTAAGCGTCGATAACCGTGTTGTTAAAATTGCTATTTTTTGTGTTAAACATAAAGTCAGTGGTAAATATGTTTAGTTAATTAAGTAGAAAAGATGGTTCTGTGTGTTGTATTAAAATGTGGTAGCCGTACTGATAAGCAAGAAGATGGTATTACGTTTCATATTATGTAAGTTGATACATGTTCGTGATAATTTATTTGTATATTAGGTATTATGTATTTTAATATCAAGTGACCTAGTGTTTCTTTAAAATAACTTAAATTGAATGGAACTGGTCAAAAGAGATTGAGAAATCCTGGAACAGCTCTTATCATGAAGTACATAAAGTTAGATGGATATTGGACCCTTTAAGGCTATACTTCAGCTGGGGCACGGTCTAAAACTAAAACGATCGTGACTACGCGACGCGAAAATTGTGCAAACGACGCGTTCAGAACAAAACATAATTTGTCATAAAAATTCAACATGCGTCCATTTAATGTTATGTTTATTATTCTATTAGTAATAATAATAATATATTCATCGACATGTTTTCTTTTTCAAGTAAATTACCTATTGCCTTTTGCATCATACTTATCATACCAGAGGCTTGAACTTTGTAACTTTGGCAACAAATAAATGCTGTCCGTGAATGTAAGCGTCGTTTAGCATACGCCTACCTCCACCACGAAGGCTATTGCAGATTTTTTTTCAATACCACGAAAAGGAAAATGCATGTCTTTATTTGCACTCCCTAATTTTATTATCACCGGCCGCCACTGTCACCAACACAACCGAACAAAGGCTTCAACTAATTTTGTACATTTCACGCATACAACATAGGATTATACACGTCTTGCAAAACAACACAATGTCAAAACCAGTGTTATACTATTACGTGGCCCGAGGCTGTAGGTATTTAAGCCTTACGGTCTCATCGGTGCTTACAGATATTTAGATTTTGTAATATTCATTTCGGCGCGCCGGATCTGTTACCAAACAGTCTGGTGGTCTCGACGCCGGACTACCGTGATAGCATAAACTATCTAGCCCGAGTTCGGGTCGTGGTTGGGGATTTCTTTTCTTTTAAACCTATTTTAGTACTTGCTGTCCTTTTTTCACGTAATAGTAGGCTAACATAATGTAGATTAAAACTGTTTAGCTATTATTACTTATTTAGCGAGTTTGCAACTTTTCCTGAATAATCAGTGATCAGTTTCTAACATTTGTTATTTGTTTTGATGTATTTTGCGGACCATTGATAATTGAAAATTTGTATGTAAGAACGATAGTTACTTCTCCACTCGATTGCCAAATATTAGTCTTAATTAAAACTGTCAGATTATTCAACAGATGGCTTCAATTAATCAGAATCTAAACACTTTCGCAAAAAATGTCATTACTTTATTTATGTCGTCTTCATTAATTCACAGCAGTATACATGCGTAGAACAGTGATTCCTAACCAGTGGGCCGCAGGTAAAAATAAAAAGTCAAATTTTCGCACAATATTTTTACTCATAAAGTTGCCTGCAACACAATTTTCTGTGGTGTTCCTGAGCATTTAAAGAAATTTGCTTTTACAATAGTACAGTTATTGATTATTGTTGATCATTAGCAATTTAGCACCTTTTATCTGGTTTGTGTTTATGTGGAATATTATTATTCTATACACACTAAGGGATTAAGAGGTAGGAGGTTCACAATAAGATGTAATTAAGACACAAATAAGTAAGTACATAATAAATTCTAATGGATTTAAGTTTTGTGTTATTCCATTTGAGTCTTTTTTGCGACCTGGGTTTCGCCTTTCGGCATCCTCAGGCACTATATTCATCAGTGGCGAAGGGTGACTTTTGGAAAGAGGTAGGCTGTGGACATCTGATAAAAAGAGCACACTTGTCAGGTGTACTATAATAAGAATATCGATAAATAAGAAGACTACTAATGAATGCAGTAATAAATGACAACGATACACTAATTCAATGAAACTTAAAATACTCACCGACGACATAAAAATGAGCGATGTGTTTAAATTACGCATTTTTCATCACATTTATACCCATTAAAAATCATTAGATAAAATTTGTTTTTATTTTTAGAAACAATCTATACGTATTTTTTAATATTCGATTAATAATATAAATTATCTAATTGTTAATGATTTTGGACAAAGTGCGCAGACATGCGCGAATGTCTTAGGCTCTGCGAGAGGAGCTAACCTTATTTCATACAATTCGACAGACTTGCGAAAGTTACAATACGTAAAGTCCATACGCAAAAAATTTAGAATTATTTCACACATAATCGGACCTTTATTTGCGTCAAGATAGATGGCGCGCTGTGGTATATTTTTTAATACCTTTGCAGACTGTTTTGTAACTGTGTAATACTGTAATACATTCCTACATAAATACGACATCTCTCCTTGGCAAAATAAATTATTTTTATAGAACATAAAATAATGAAGTGATTAAGTATACAAATACCTATGTCAATATGCGATTAAAAATATTTTTCTTAAGAAGGTAGGCTTTAAATAATCGCCTAGTATGGAGTTTTCGCCACTGATATGCACTCACCTAAGGCAAATACACACTGACAACGAATATTCGTTGTGTATTCGTAGAGCCCGTTGAGAAGGCTATTCGATAACCAAATCATCCGAGTCACAATCCTCAGTCATGACTTCATGAGGTTTTGACAAAGAAAACGAAGTAATCCATTCTACAAAATAATTTGTACATTTTTTCATTTTTGGGGTCGGACCCGAAAAGATTTTTGTTGGGCGTCCTTGCATGGGTTCTCCAGCTCGTCAATGATATGTCTGTTTTCTAATTTCTAACACAGCATTTGATAATAACAATAAATTCTGCGTATTATTATTTCTTGGGAAATAAATGGGACCGTTAAATCCGGTTGATGCATTTAACTCTATAGCAGTGATGGCGAACCTATGGCAAGTGAAATAATTTTGCATGGCACGCGAATGTTTCGTTTTGAAGAGAAAAAAAAATATAACTATTATATATATATATATATATATATATATATAAAATCTCTTTTTTCTAAAAAGTTTTACAAATAAATATAGAAGTAAGTACTTACTTACTTATTTATAATATTAAAAAATAATGACGACATAGCCATGCGTATTTTCTTCAGTTTTTCATAATATGTTTAGGTACCAATCGATGCATAAACGGAAACGATGAAATTCATGCATAAATAATGACAAATCGCATTGTATAAAAAAAATACCGGCAAATCATTACGTTTAATGTAATCATACAATTGCATAAGTCGGTCCTTAGGATCGGGGAATTAAACATAAAAATATTCAATAAACAGACATTCAAATATAAATGACTGTTTCTTATTTTACCTCAAACACAATCTCTAAAAATGGAAAACCGCTCAGTGATGGAGAATATAATATAAAAAAGAGTGGTTTAAATGCATCCACGATTTAATTTGAAAACAAGGAAAAAAATATTCAATGAATAAAAAATATACTTTCGGCTAGAAATACGGTGAGAGATAAACTCGATTGTAATTTTTAAACCCTTTTAATATAATTATTAACTAGGTAATTTTTTTTATAAAAAAAATTCGCCATAAAAAAACTGCTTGGTACGTCGGACAGTTGAAAAATATTATTTTGAATAATTTGGCACCCGTACCTAAAAAGGTTCGCCATCCCTGCTCTATAGTTTTCCAGACCACAGTTCGAGATAGACGAAACCACTTATCTGGTGATAATGTTAAATAATGAGTATGCACGTTGCTACCTACTTATTGTTTATTTTTTATCAGTTTATTGAGAGTTCTTTGCTCTTTTCCGCCCAGTCGTCGACATAGCTAATAAAAACCGCAAAAAGGTGCAATATAACTGTATTTATACGAGTTTTAGCATTTTTGTATTGAATTTTGAGAACATTGTTTATGGTACACGGAGAACACATTTTTTTTGATCTAATATTATATTATATCGTCACTGTACAGGCCAAGTAGCGTAACCTTCAAATATCAAATTGTTCAGGAAGTGAAAAAAACTGTGGACATTGGATTTACTTATTATTTTAAATACTTATAATATTATTTTGATATAAGTAAAATAATTAATAAGTTCAGTACGATCAAAATGTCACTTTGGTGAAAAGTGATTGTTACGCTACTTTGCCTGTACAGTGACGATTAGGGATTCCAATCCCGGGATCCCAATCCCGGGATCCCGAACTATTTTCGATACCTATGAATCCCGGAATTGGTAAACATAATCCCGAAATTTTCGGGATTGATTTTTTTATCAATTTTTATAGAAAATAAAATAAAAACAAAAATATAACAAAAAAATACTTTTAATTACATATAACTACATTAGAAATAAACTGAGTTTTAATGAAGTTTGATTTATTACCTATGTGTTGCCAATTCATTTTATTTTTTGACATAAATTAATAAAAATGAGAAAGATTGGAAAAAACCAATGCTTCGCATTTTTAAAAAGTGATTCCACCATGATTTCATACGTTTTACGACAGTTTATATTTGGCTGACTAATTAGATTTATGAAGCGGAAAGGCCATAAACCATGATTTACTTTACTATTTTAATCTCGCTATCATATTCATTAAGTCTTTACTATCAGAAACAGCAATCTCATACTAAACACAATATTGATTCTACGAAATTTTATAAATGAAAATCATTTAGATTTGTAAATAGTTTTACATAAATTAAAAATTCCACGTATAATGTACGATTCTGGTAACATCCGTGATATAGAATATAGAAATAGAATAAATAAATGAAGAAACATTTGGTTAGACATTTCTACCAGAAAATGCTATTCTGGAGACCAACTGGTCACAGGGGGAATCACCGGATAATAAATAACCATTTTTCATTGCCTTACGCAATCGTAACAACAAAAAAAACTAAAAAAACTAACACTTCATGCTTTGGTATTGGGCTAGATTATTTTTTACCGATTTTATCAATGTTTTTTGTATACTTATATAAAAATATTACTAAAACTATCAAAAAAATGCCAATCCCGGGATCGTCAAATTGTAATCCCGAAATCGAAAATTTGGCTCGGGATTGGATTCCCTAGTGACGATATTATTATAGCTAATTCGCGTACAGAATCAAAAGGAAAATATCTTTTATCTTTGGTCCAATATGTTGTCCACATTTTCACTGACTGACTGTACATTTGCGTTTATTCGAAATCTTGTTTATATTTACTTACTAGAGCTTCGCATTAGATACGTTTAATGCCATTGAACGTAATTTAGATTTTGTTTTGTATCTTCGGCGAATATACTTCTCGCGGGGGTGTATTCATATCAGATCCTTTCCTTGTTCGCCGATATAGTAGCGAGTGCAAATTCAATGTGTCGAATGGACTTTGTGGTGATTATTCAAGGGTTAAGGGCAAGAGCAACGATAAAATGAATGTTTTTATTTTTCCTACTTCAGCGGAAAGCTTGTTCACGGTAATTACATTCAATTGTGTATAAAATAAAATTGGGCCGCAAAGATATTCATTTTGACATGCTTGTTGTAGATGTAGAGAGTGTAGCTATAAATATCATTGATATTTCTTTCAAAATCGTTTTTTATAACATTTACTTCGTTACGAGAATGGTGATTAAAATAAAAATTATTAATATTAAAATTATAGGTTTTGCCAAAAATCTCCTTCCACCAGGAGCAGCCCTGCGCTGATTTGGCCGCTTCAGTCATCCAGTCTCTTGACTCCGACACCATCGCCATCGTCTCTATACTGTTCAGATTTCTTCTAGCAATGCGATATAAGACCGCGTCTCGTAGTGACGTACCTAGATAAAAAGCCGCCCCTAGGCAGCGCCAAAATACCGCTCCATTTTTTTATACAGTATTTTTATCATCCATTAAAATATCTAAGAAATGTGTTGTATGGAGACATTACTAACAAAATATCAGACTTTAATTATTTGCAAATCTGCACGTTTCGTTTCTGGTCACCAAGGACGTCGAAGGGCAACGGAAGTAAACTAGATATCGCGAACCCGACAAAACTAGTGAGCTGATTTTTTTAATGGAAAGATATTTTCGTTATTACTAAGTTTAGGTAGCAATTTCTATATATTTCAAATGATTCTCCTTGATTTGCCGCCCTTCGAGTAACTGCCGCCCTCAAGCGACGCTCAATCTGCCTACCCCCACGGGACGTCACTGGGCCGTCTCGTGCATCTAGATGAGTAACGTTTTTTACTGTCAAGCTCTCCCAATATGGATATTTTATGCGAATGTTTATCAACAAAATTCGTATCATCCCCAGCGGGATGTCACATCTTGAAGGAGTTGAGTCTCTTCCAATCGAATTCTTTGATAGTCCGTATATCATGATATATCAGTGCTTTTTTGTGATGCTACAGTTTTTCCATATCTGGGTGAGTAATAATGTTTCGCCTTTAAAAATATGGTTGGCAAAACGAATATAAAAGTTAACTCATTTGAGTGGCACCCCTGTCACTATCATGAGTTTAGTTGTCTGTAAAAATTCTCATTAAAATTATTCACGAGCGATGCAGTGTCATGCAATTTATTTCCAATCGATATTATCGTATCTATTCATTCACGTTTGTACTGAAGTATGCAAAATATTAATTGCGCCAGCTATATAATATGTATTGTAAAAAAAACTCATTCCTACCCATCTCAAGTATGATGTAAAAATAACACTCGTTGCTTTGTTATGTAAATATATAATTATTTTACACGTGATTACCAAAGTATACCTATTACTTATTTTGCAATAATTTAATACTTATCGTATTGCAATTTTTCAATTAATATTGTATCTTTTATTAAAATTTTACAATTAAAAGTTACAATTAATGATCTGACAGATCCCTCTAATTGTATGTTACATACCTATGAGCAGTGTGTATATATATACCTGAGGTGTTTTCAAGTTATGCATGTTCAATATATGAAGTGTTACATTCTCAAAATCTTGTGAATTATTCGTTGAATAAAAGAAATGGTTTATTATAACTTTAATATTATATTATCGCAAGAATTGCTTTTATAAAAAGTATACCCATCAAAGATATTGAACAAAACCTTCCCCGATAGTTATGAATTACAGTGACGAAGACTCCATACTAGGCGATTATTTAAAGCCTACCTTCTTAAGAAAAATATTTTTAATTGCATATTGATATAGGTATTTGTATACTTAATCACTTCATTTATTTTATGTTCTATAAAATAATTTATTTTGCCAAGGAGAGATGTCGTATTTATGTAGGAATGTATTACAGTATTACACAGTTACAAAACAGTCTGCAAAGGTATTAAAAAATATACCACAGCGCGCCATCTATCTTGACGTAAATAAAGGTCCAATTATGTGTGAAATAATTTAGAATTTTTTTGCGTATGGACTTTACGTCTCGTAACCTTCGCAAGTCTGTCGAATTGTATAAAATAAGGTAAGCTCCTCTCGCAGAGCCTAACACATTCGCGCATAATATTGTTGTCATGACTGCGCACTTTGTCTAAAATCATTAATAACTAGATAATTTAAAAAAAAAAAATTCTACGGCGTTTAATCGAATATTAATAAATACGTATAGATTGTTACTAAAAATAAAAAGAAATTTTATCTAATGATTTTTGATGGGTATAAATGTGTTGAAAAATACGTAATTTAAACACATTGCTCATTTTAATGTCAGTGAGTTTTTGAAGTTTCATTGAATTAGTATGTCGTTGTCATTTACTAGTGTATTCATTAGTAGTAAATATCGTATTATCTTCTTATTTGTCTATAGTCTTATTATAGTATACCTGACAAGTGTGCTCTTTTTATCAGATGTCCACAGCCTACCTCTTTCCAAAAATCACCCTTCGCCACTGATGAATTACTACTGTTCTACTAATTTTCATCCAAATTGCGAAGAGTCCGAAAGGCTTTCATTTTTTTTGCATATCAAAATGGCACTTGTGACTAACTGAAAGCGATTTTTATTACGAAATCACAGCTAACAAACAACGGGCATCTTCAGCATATTTGGTACCGACCTACTTACCAATTTATTTTTCAATTCACAAATTTCATCTAGGTTGTGACGGCCTATTATAATATTCGTAGTTTTGTGTTCCCTGATAACGCCCCTATTTTTTATGATATAATAGCGCCTATATTTTTCTGACCCTGCTCGATTGTTTTTTTTTTATTATAAGAGTAAGATATAGATAAAATTAACATAAAAAAACTCTTAACATAAAATTTTTATAGAATCCTGTTAAATTTCTGTTAAGGCGATACTTCAGTGAGACGGCAAATAATTTTCAACTATAGGCGCGACGAAATTTCGGACTCGCTGGCACTCTGAGAGTGAACGTCGAGGTGTGAATACGTCAATTTGTTTCGTGATGGCGACGGGCGTATTAATTCTTAAATCGTGTAAAGATGACTAAAAACGTTACCCATTTACTTGAAAAAGAAAACATGTCAATGAATATATTATTATTGTTACTAATAGAACAATAAACAGAACATTAAATGGACGCATAATGGATTTATATGACAAATTATATTTCGTTCGGCATGCGTCATTTTCCCGAAAGCCACGATCTTTTTAAACCATGCCTCAGCTGAGGTATAGCCTTAATTTGGTAGAATCGTAGATCGCAGAGAAAAATACGATGTTATAAATTTAAATTACTAATACAGCAGCGATCGACCTGCTTGTCATACCTGCTACTCGTATATGTATGCTCTTTTTCCTGGGGGAATTTCAAACTAGTTCAAAAGCTCTGGAATGGATTGAGACTGAGATGTGGATAATTTTGACAGATTTGATACTGCATTGATGCCTACACTTGTGGTTTAATCTATTTTGCAGTGGCGAAAGGTGATTTTTGGAAAGAGGTAGGCTATGGAGATCAGAGTAAAAAGCACACTTGTCAGGTATACTTACGGGAAATAAGACGATAATACGATATTACTACTGATGAATAGGTACACACCAATGTCAACATCACACTGAATCATGGGTGGCCAACCCTAGATGTGCTAATTTCGCAAATTGAGATTCGATATTGGCTCAAGATTTTAAAAAGCACCGTGTGCTTTTTTCTGCATTTGCAACCCCATTTTCCGTAGACGTGAATTTATTACCAGGAAATTTATAAATGGAACATTGTGAAATATGATGCGATGAACAGTTAAAGGAGAAATTTCATCAGGTTGGTTTGGAAGAGTTTTACAAAACATATTTGGACAAGGAGAAATATCCTTCATTTTACAAACATGCTCTAATGATGATTCGCTATTTGGAAATACTTACACGTGTGAACAGCTTTTTAGTCGGATGAAGCATATCAAATTCCGAGTGAGAACACGAATCACTGATGTGCATTTGGAAAACTGTTTGCGTGTAGGAACAACATCACTCGATATCGATATTGATGCACTTACTTAGTTCTGCCACACAAAATGAAACTTATCACTAAAAAATATATATTTTTATATTATTTTGTTTATTTTTTATAATTTTAAAAAAGTCTAATCTAATAAATATGTTGGATTCTCATTTTTGTTTTGTTTTATTAATATGTAATATATATTTCTTTTTTGTTTTGTATAATAAAAAAATGGTTGTGCGGCGCGGTAAGACGTTTCATTTTTAGAATCTGGCCCGGCTGCTGAAAAGGTTGGCTACCCATACACTAAATCGATGAAATTTCAATAGCTCACTGACGATATACAATTGAGCGATGAATATAAATTATGTAAATTCCTCGGTCATTGGTAAATATAGCGGTATCAACAGCTCAAAATGACAAACAACTTAACAAAAAAATAATATAATTATGTTAGTCTATGACTGAATTAACTGATAATATATTGTCTATATTGTTTATATTATAATATAATACCCTACACGAGTGAATATACAAATATAGGTACATAATGTATTGTTATAAAGATAAAGCTTGATATTTTTGATCGCTAAAAACGAATTTTGCAAGCCTTTGTGTCTCGCAAAGCTTTAAATTATGTAGGTGGACCATAATTGCTGTGACACACCACAACAGACCATGTTGATTTTGATATTATTTTTGCGCCATTTTTGTCTCGCTTTTATTGAGGCGGACGTCGGCGCCGTGTCGGGCGGGTGTCACTGGCGCCGGGCCTGGTCATCAACTGACAGCAGCGACGCATTCAGTGATTTTACATAAATTATTTCACCTACGCCCCTTGGTTTTACCCCAATTAAATCTGGAGTGGCATAATATTATCATTTTTTTCACTCCGGACGAAACACATGAGAGACGTAGTTTTCACTATTCTCAAAGCATTCAATTTATTACATGATAGTGGTGTAAAGGAAAGTTGACGTTTGTTTGTCGAGTAAGTACCTATACAATTGTCTAATAATTTTTTGTTTTTCTTTTTTTTTCCAGGTAAGTGTCTTCTCTACTTTTTGACACCATGCAATTTTACGAAAGAAACTGTAAATTTCCGTAAATTGTGTTATGCTTGTGGTTATTGTGGTATGTATTTTTTTTTAATCTTATTCGTATGTTTTATACTTCACTAAAACTCGTCCGCCTACATCATCATCATCATCAGGGGCGCGAAAACCCGGTGTGGGTCCTGGCCTCCTCCAACAGCTCGCTCCACCTGTCCCTATCCAGTGTGGCCGCTTTCCAATTTGGTACCCCCAGAATACGGCAGTCACTGGCAGCTCCATCTAACCAGCGAATCTTTGGCCTCCCTTTTCTTCTACGTCCTATTGGATTGCTGGACATCACTCGCTTTGCCGGTTCATTGTCATTCATACGGTGCACATGACCTAGCCATCGCAGTCTACCAATCTTAATTGATTGAACTGCGCTGCAATCTTCGTACAGTCCGTAGAGCTCAGCATTATATCTTCTCCTCCAATTGGTGCCGTTCTTGATCGGTCCAAATATACGGCGGAGAATTTTTCTTTCAAAGATGTTCAGGGCTCGTTCATTTCACAGAGTTCATGTCCAGGTTTCCGATGCGTAGGTGAGCACTGGCTTTACAAGTGTTTTGTAAAGAGTGCTTTTAGTTCGACGAGATAGTAAGCGGGACTTAAAATGTCTTAACAGACCAAAGTAGCATTTATTCGCAGACATGATTCTCTTGTTGATTTCTTCTGTAATATCATTATGTCGAGTTACAAGAGATCCAAGGTATATGAAACTGTCGACCGTATCAAACTTGTATGCACCAATATCTAACTTTGGTGCGACTTCTCGTGGTGTGACATAGACAGGCATGTATTTAGTTTTTGCCTCGTTTATTCTTAAACCCATTCTTTTGGCAGAGGCTTCTAGTGCTGTGAATGCCTTTTTCAGCGCCAATTCTGATATGGCAATGATGTCGATATCATCGGCATACGCCAGCAGCTGCACAGTTTTGTTTTTTTTTTTCCATGTAAGTGTCTTCTCTACTTTTTGACACCATGCAATTTTACGAAAGAAACTGTAAATTTCCGTAAATTGTGTTATGCTTGTGGTTATTGTGGTATGTATTTTTTTTAATCTAATTCGTATGTTTTATACTTCACTAAAACTCGTCCGCCTACAACGTTTCGTATGTGACTATTTAATTTGAAAAAAACATCTGCTGGTGCAATCGACAAGTTGCATGCTTCTCGGGCTGCGAGTCGAAGACGCCAGGACGCATACAAACCGTATGAATTGGTCATTCCTATACCGGCTCACCGATCGCCGCATCTAAATATATATACGTTTCGTAGGATACGCTAGATAGATGTGCGCGGAATTCATATGCGACACCGGATCGACGTTCTTGGAAGGTTAGATTTATGGCTGTGCGGCAGACGAGGCGAGTTTAGATGTGAGAGCCGGCTTAGTAATGCAGTACTATGAGACGCATGCCCAATTCAGACATACCAAAGTAGAACAAAAGCATGCATCTTATAATGATAATGGATGCAATAAGATAATATTATTTACTAAGTATTCCGAATGCAGTTCTTGCAGAGTGCAAGAAGGACATGCCAATAAACAAACGATAAATAAAATAAACATCGTGCAATTGACTGCCAATTTGTAACCGGGGAGGCAAGTAGCAATGTTGCATTTTAACCTTCAACCTTTCATTCCATTAACTGGAACCCTTTAACCGTATCCACTGCTCTTGTTATTATCAATAAAATTATCACTGCGATATTTATAAATGTTTATTTTTAGAATAACAATACATATCTAGTTTCAGCGTTAACAATATAATGATTTCCTTGCCAGATCTAGAATTTTCCACTAGTCAAATATATTAAAATACAATGGTAACTGGCATGTGACATTAAATCTAGAATTTAATCACGACTAAATTTAAAGCTTTTAGAAAATTGGCATGTTTATGTAAATTGATAATGAACATTGAAACGATTAGCAGTTACATTCATCTTCATCAAGACTTAAAATCAGTCATTTACTGAATCAATCAGGTATTGCAGATACAGTTCTGCGACGTCAGTTCATGAAAGTAATTGTCAACGCGAATGATGTTTAGCGGGCACCCCTACCTACTGCTTAGGTTAAGGGCAGTATGATGTTCTGAGATAGTGTTCCTTAAATGTTACTCAGGGATCCCCAGGGTTTCATAAGGTAAAGTTAAAGGAATTCCGTGTAATTATTGCAGTTTTTTTATATTTTTAAATAAATCCACTTGATATACTGAGTTGTCGGCATTCGGCATCATATTGTGAAGGATTGATCTCGACAACCCAACATGTGACCCTTCGACATTTTTATTAGTCAGGAAATTATAATCATTTTAATTAAATTATAATATATTAATTATATCAAATTATAATATCACACCGAATTGCATCACACAATCACATATTCATTGATAATATACTTGAAGCGAAATAGCGCGCGACTTTTTTTACTATTAGAGCAAATTTGTGTGTTTATCTCACTTAACTGGTCGACCAGTCACGCCGGGTCCCCAGGCTATTACCCTGTCGGTCCCACCCCTTGTGAGGGCTATGGTGTTGATAGTATTATAATAAAACGCATTTAATACCGTTAGTCTTTCGTATTTACTTATTTAATCGATACTTAAAATATTTCAAATATTCGCAAATTATCCACAGCATTTCGGTGGTTGTTTGTGTGAATATTCGCGACTCACGAATGACAGATTATGTCAGTCATCAGTCCTTCGTGCATGTTTGCACGCATTGTGTTTTTTTCACATTTTTTTTGTTATCAATAAACAGCCGATAAACGGCAAAATAACCTACATTATAATATATTGTAGTGATTTATGACATTATATTTTAAATATATTATACACGTTGCTGTGTAAACGAGACATTTTAGGTATTTACTGCCACCCGCACCTCGCCCAGATTCTTGTGGGAGGAGGTTAGTAAACTTGTAAAGGAGGCTCGGTCGTGTAATGCTGTAATCCTGAATTCCATGTCTGCAAGCTTGGCGAGACTCCTTTAAGCCCTGGCCGAAGGTTCCGGACCACCCAAACAATGGTAGGGCTAACTAGCATTCCGCGTTCCCTTCATTACAGCATCGCTGACGTCCGCTTTACCGGATTTAATTTCGTGGAGACATTAATCTCTACCTCCTTGGACAACACGCTGAAGTGTAAAATTAAGGTATCGGGGATAAAACAAGTCTTAACACATTTTTGGTTTCCAAAGAGAGGCAGATTACAATTTGAATTGTATTACTATGGACTAAGGGTACTTATTAGAATTTGAATTTAAATTATAATTGGGTTAATTTTTGTATTTTTTTTAATTTTAGTCATATTTTGCGACTGGAATTTCGCCTTTGGGTATCTACAGGCACCAGTGGCGAAGACTGCAGACTAGACGATTATTTAAAGCATACCTTCTCGGCTTACGTGTCGGCTTATAATGTCGTGGTCTCAGGTTCGAATCCTGGGTCTGGAAAATATATATATTGTTTTTAAATTTGTGTTTGGATTCAGAGTATGGACCGTATAGGTTGAGCAAGTGGCTAACATCCATTTCTCGTAAAAAAATAAACAAATCTGTTAATACAACCTTCACTCTGTAGAGGCCCTTATGATCCTCTCAGGATCGAACATGGTGAAGTAAGTAGGTAAGTCTATACAAATTTAAATAACCTAGAGACATCTCAAAAATACCAACATAGATTATATATTTTATTCTATAAACAACAGAGCCATCCGTCTCCACAGGATTCACATTTCGATGATGTTTGTCCTTGAGATCAGAGGACTGTCTATTTCATTATAATTATGAAATGCTTTCATAGCATCAATGTTTCATGGCAATGCCTATTTAGTTTTGCGCACAGTGTGCAAACTGCGGGTGGCCTACCGGACAATAAGTCCAACTAACGAAGCCGTAGATTTTTTTGCGAAAATCTATATATTAAGTATTAAAAGATCGTGCGAACATCATTACTAAGCAAAAAATAAGTAGAAAGTGTTTGGAAATATCGTACATCAACATAGACCCACTGTTAATCAGCAAGCCTATTAAATTAGTATTGCTCGTAAGTAACAGAGTTAAGTATTGGTAAACATTAGGTAATGAGATAGTATGTAAATCATAAGTCATAATATCAGAGCAGATGAGGTAGGTAGGTACTAGGGATTGTAATACCGAATAATAACAATATTAATACCGTTATTTCCTATTGAATACCGGTGTTCGTGGGTAACCGGACAAAACAGAACATAACAAAACAGAACAGTGATAAAACAGAACACGACAAAACAGAAAATGACAAAACAGAATAGCCAGGGGAAAAATGAAACATTAATTTTTGTGGAATCTATTTAGGTTAGGTTAAGTCATTATTTCGTTGTACCTAATCACCCAATCATTTTGAACATATTATATTGATTAAAATGAGATATCATAAGCTTGCCAGCAAAGTCCCGTTTATCTGAGGCTTTCTAGCGATTAGGAATGCAGAAATTAGGTATATAATTTGATTTATTATGGCGTATTGAAAATCTGTGCTATTAAAAATCTATCAACACAATAGAAATTTCTATTAAATTAATATTTTTCCTGAAAGGTCATAGTTATTTTTATCGTTGTTCTGTTTTGTCACTGTTCTATTTTGTCAAGGAACCATTATTTTATAACACGTGCCATTCCTGGTCTCCACAGGCGTTGAAGGGCATCGGAAGTTAACCAGATATAGCGTAACCAACAAAAATACATTCTAATGGATTCAAGCTCTGTACTATTCCATCATTTAAGTCGTTTTTTGCGACCCGGGTTTCGCCTTTCGGCATCTTCAGGCGTCGTGTACACTCACCAAAGGCAAACACACACTGGCAACGAACACCCTTAACTCTACCTTATATAGTAAAACAATACAATAAAGTAGGTAAAAACTCCATTACCTACCTATTTAGTCAGAAATTACAACAAAAAGTACAATAAACAAATTATGAATAGCTGAAGTGTCAGTAAAAAACCCAATTAGTAAAAACCCTATCTTATTAATAACAATACACTGGACAGCATATTATTATAATAAATCGTCAAACCTAATAATAGGTCAAAATTCTTTATAACAATAAAAAATACTACACTCAAGAGGTGTAAATCGTCAATTCTAAGAAAAATAATTAATCGAGTTAACTAATGAGATGTCTATAATAATACTACTTACAAGGTACCTACTTTTATTTTTATAACATTATTTTTTAACAAAAACAAAATTATACATATAAACTCGCTTAATATAATATAATATATAACTCGCCTAATATAATATATATATACTAGCTGACCCGGCAAACGTTGTTCTGCCATATAAATTATTTCTAGTGAATATTTTGGTTGTTAAATAAAAAATAACGAATGTATCGTAAGTATGTGGGGATGGGATCTATGACAGAAAGAGGAATAGAGCGCTGTAGACGATGACCGCCGATAAAAACAAAAAAACATCAACCATTCATTTTCTCAATTCAAAATGAGTAATGATGTTCATAATGAATGAATTACCTGTGACAGGATCTCGTTTTTTACTATTTATGCAATAGCCGTCTTGTCCCTTCCAGAAAATTAGCGGATATTGGACAGCGTGGTATGAACGGTGTGTGTCAGCGATGAACTCCAGATTATTGTTTCTTCTTCGAATCACGATTTCTCGCGTCGATGTGCGGTCGCCAACCATGATTCCAGCAATTTCGTCAACAACAGTCGCATTGAATCGACGTACGTGCTCTCCAGCTGGTGTTTTATCAGGATTGATGACAATAGCGTGATTGTCGCTTTGCAATTCGTGCATGTGTGCTTTGAAGAATTTCAATAATTCATTGTGCTCATTCAACAGGGCGTCCAGTTCGCCGACGATGCGCCTGGCATTAGGCGAATTGAGGCTATTGTAGCCGCAACGTGCATCCACATGATTGATGTCCTCACCGCCGCGCCCATGAAGTAGATTTGTAAAAATGTATGTGGTTCGTTTGGCATTGGCAGCAATGAGCCTACTTTGTGGTATACTTGGCCTTTGATTTTGAACGTAGAATGGAATTGTTGACCATTTGCCGCAGTATTGTGAACTATTTCTGTTGCTCCGGACGAAGTCATTTGGAAGCATGAATTGAATGTGCGAATGGACTTCAGGAACAGGTTTGAATCTGGAACCGTGCTGATGAGCAAGCCGTTAAATAGTTCAGGTGGTATCTCAATTTCTGGTAGTTGCACTTTTCCTGATGCGCAACAAATCCCGGCTGACTCATGTTTGAATTTGAGCGCATGACAATGGGGACATTCTTTGTCCATAGCACCAATCAGCACTTTCGGATGAGCGGAATATTCAATATCTGGCTCGTACTTGAATGCGAGACGAAGGAACGAAGCGGATGTAAATGTTCGATGTACTTGTTGGCGTTGTCGGTCATTTGCTCTGCGTGTGTTAACTACGAAGCGGCGCGCTTGGCTCCGTTCCAATTGTCGTTGTTGATTTCGTTCAGCTCGTGCCTATTGTGATTGAGATGCACGCAATTGCGACATGCTTACACGCACGTTTTTGTTATCTTGTTGGATTTGTTCGTCTGTTCTTTCTGCTCTACTATTTCGCATGTTTGTTGCTTTATTCGTTCGACGGCCCAAATGGCCCCCCTTGCGTCTTACTGGCATTGTACGCACATAAAAATAGATAAATTAAAATAAATCGTACAAAACTTTGCACGCACTGCGTTGTGATATGCCGAATGAAATGTCAAAATGACGCGACGCTTTTCTTGAATTCTTCTCGGACGTAGCGCCATCTGTCATTCAACAACATAAATAATTTCGTTCTGTTTGAAATACGAACGACGGTTAAATTTGTTCATACAAAAATAATAAAATCGCGATTAAAAAATGGGAGGTGGGGTAGGAAAATGAAAATTTGGGGTTATAAGTATTTTTTATGCCAAATATTAAAAAAAATACAAAAAAAAAATTGTCAAAAAAATAAAAGAAAATTTTTCTGGATAGAGATACCCTAATCACCTAGCGGTATGAAATATACTTGTTGACCTATTCTCATACCTAACAAATATACATTAAAAAAATCATTAAAATCGTTGGAGCCATTTCGGAGGAGTTCGACCACAAACATCGTGACACGAGATTTTTATATATATAGAGATATTATACAATTATGCATACCTAAATCCTCATCCCTAGACTCTCATACAAATATATATAATCTCATACAAACATATATATATTGTGTCTCAATACAATTGACCATAATATAGTCTCATATGTAAAACATCATATTATAGGATATAACAAAGGGCTACTAGGAAAGCTGAGTTGATCGTTCAATATAGGTAAGCTCTGCAACTGTGCTCTATTTATTTCTAATATTTCTTGGTAGAATAATTTATAATCACCCGTATGACTGTGAAGTAGTTTTGCACCCTTTTCAATGTCAAACGTGTGTTTTTCATTTAAGGGGGGACATGCTCGTCGAAGGTCAAAATTGAGTTTTTATTGTATTTTCAAACCATGATCCTGGACACTCCTTAAACGTTGTAGATAATCTATTTATATAATTTTGAAGCCTTATTATTCTTTATAGTTATTTTAAACATTTGATGACTGCATAAAGTATTTTTGTTATATAAAATAGTATTCTTTTAAACCTCTCGCTCTAATGTTTTAGAATATAGTCATATTTCGGTACATAACTGTGCAGTGGTATTAAGATTTTTTACGTTTATTAATTTTTAAACGCATTTATGAAACCATTAGTATAATTTATTACGAGATAATTTTTGTAAAATATTCACGATAAAAAATTATATTGATACTCTCTGTGATCCCAAATTTGACAAGAATTAGGCATTTTATTATTCAAAAAATCGGCAAGATTAACACATTTGAAGATGATTCTAAAGATACTTATTATAAGCTATGTCTTTGACCATTCAAGTGTGATAAACATCTTATGAATAATGATTGCTTTATAATAATTATTGACCTAAGAATAAGGTAGTGTTTTTTTGAAATACACCATTTCTTTTGTCATTCCCCAGTGGTTAAGCTACAACATACGGCCGTAGCCATAAATTGACAAACTATAATTAAAGTAGGGAGTAAAATTATGTTAACGCGCGTGTTCGAACATGTACCTAACCGAATTTTTTTTTATTTTTTTTTAAACGGTACATGTGCAAACACGCGCGTCAATATCATTTTACTCCCTATTTCAATTATAGTTTGTCAATTTATGGCTACGGCTGTATGTTGTAGCTTAACCACTGGGGAATGACAAAAGAAATGGCGTATTTCAAAAAAACACTACCTTATTCTTAGGTCAATAATTAATATAAAGCAATCATTATTCATAAGATGTTTATCACACTTGAATGGTCAAAGACATAGCTTATAATAAGTATCTTTAGAATCATCTTCAAATGTGTTAATCTTGCCGATTTTTTGAATAATAAAATGCCTAATTCTTGTCAAATTTGGGATCACAGAGATTATCAATAAAATTTTTTATCGTGAATATCTTACAAAAATTATCTCGTAATAAATTATACTAATAGTTTCATAAATGCGTTTAAAAATTAATAAACGTAAAAAATCTTAACACCACTGCACAGTTATGTACCGAAATATGACTATATTCTAAAACATTAGAGCGAGATGTTTAAAAGAATACTATTTTATGTAACAAAAATACTTTATGCAGTCATCAAATGTTTAAAATAACTATAAAGGATAATAAGGCTTCAAAATTATATAAATAGATTATCTACAACGTTTAAGGAGTGTCCAGGATCATTGTTTCAAAATACAATAAAAACTCAATTTTGACCTACGACGAGCACGTGGGCCGTTAATAAGTGGTTAGCAAACGTTGAAGTATCCTTCTCCAATCTTTGGGCTGCTAAATGTTCTGAAATTCAGCTATTCATAATTTGTTTATTGTACTTTTTGTTTTAATTTCTGACTAAATAGGTAGGTAATGGAGTTTTTACCTACTTTATTGTATTGTTTTACTATATAAGGTAGAGTTAAGGGTGTTCGTTGTCAGTGTGTGTTTGCCTTTGGTGAGTGTACACGACGCCTGAAGATGCCGAAAGGCGAAACCCGGGTCGCAAAAAACGACTTAAATGATGGAATAGTACAGAGCTTGAATCCATTAGAATTTAAATTCAAATTCCATCAAGTACCTTCGGTCGAAAGTATTAATATTAAAAATACATTCATGTTAAAGTGACCTTCTATGTCAATTATTAATACATTTTGTTTCAACTTTCAATACCAAATATATCGGTATTATCTGATTTTTAAAATCGGTATTTCGATATGGAAAAATACTGCGATACCGATATTGCAGTCCCTATTAGCTAGGTACATATTGGTCTGCACTAGGCTTTTCATAAAGATACTTAAGTATGATAAACGGAATTTCCGCTGCGCAAGGGGATTGAATCCAAACAGTGATTTCTGCCAGTCGTGTTTCGTCACGTAATCTTGTTTACATCTAAAAGCCGAGACCAAAAGCATCATCATCATGGTAAGTTTCAACACAAACACGATCTCGCGGCGGCTGGTAATGACAGTTGAATTCGGAAACTCGGTCCCTTCTGTTTATTTATGCAAGCTATTTACGTGCACAAAACGGATAGAGTGGGAGACGCAACGGCTGGAGACGAGGCGACGTTGACCCACAACGAAAATTAAAGGCAATTTGTGCAAGACAAACGACAGCGGAGATGCAGAGACCAGATTACGCTAAATCTCTCCACAGTCCACTGAACGGGTGGGTCAACGGACTGACGAACCCTTTCTCAGAAGCGCGAGGTCCTGACGAAACAGTTTAGCCGCAATTGTTTTAGGTACTTCATCACATGGGTGTGTGGGGGACGGGATTAACTTCCTATCTATTAGGGATTGCAATACCGGTATTACAGTATTTATCAATACCGAAATACCGGTTTTAAAAATTCAAAATACTGAAATTTTCTGTATTAAGAAAGCACACTCGTTTACGTTTTTGAAAATGAATTATAAGTTATGTGGTGCTAAAATGCAAATATATTGAGTGAATCCAACAGAGGTGAAAAAATAATAAAACAAATTTCATCAAATATAATACTTATAAGTGATTGTCGCGATGAATTATCATAATATTATTTCGAAATAGAAAACATCCGTGACAAAATTTTTCAATTATTCTATAATTATTGATGAGTATACAAGCGTTGAATTTAAGAAGCTTTTCCTGCAGCCGGACTTGTTTGCACTTGAAGAGCTTTTGTTTTTATTATCAATATATTCAAATTATTTGTAAAAAATCACTAGTTCTACAATTCTCATCAATACTTATTTTTAAATGTCATCATAATAAATGTAGGTACGTCGGTTTTTGCTATAAAATATATTTTTTTAAAAGATTTTAATAGCTATATTTATTGATACTCACTTACTTGTTTTTTTAATGTTTAAGAAATATCGATATTCAATAAGAAACACCGAAAAACCAGTATTGACATTTTCATTCGGTATTGCAATCCCTACTATCTATACTCCGAGCAATACAACATGTCAAAAAATTTGCTTTGAGGATATTTTAATAAAATCTTCAGTATTTTGGGTAAATCTAACGGTGACATGTAAACAATTGTCGTATTACAATTCGCCATAGCACAGTTTACCGTGAGCTGTCTTACCGTAAAGAAATTCCCGTTGGTAAGTAAAGTATTGAGATAAAATAAAATCCATTGTTCGTGGAGGATTGCAGACCAGTACTGTTCCAGTTTTATTGGATTCAATATCAATAAGAACATTGATACTGATTGGCATTGAATGTTTGATATCAATGAATGAATGATATAATGAACACTGTCATTATAATCAGATATTTGATAGGTACGAATTGATACGAGAACCTACCAGAATTTTATATAAATTATACTATATTATTATTGCATTTATAATTTACTTATCTACCTATTTTTTCTGACTTTCCCTTGTTTCTTTAGTGGTTTATTTAGGTATGGAATTGATTTCAATATTTTATACGGTTATCTATTTCCGATAGAACATCTCACGATGAAATGTGTTACGGCAAACTGCATAGATACGTACAAATATACGTACACGAAATCTAACAAACACAATTTAGTATTAGGTGCTCAAACGTTATGGGCAATTACACGAGCAGATTCGCTGACACTCACAGATCGTCTGGTTCGATCGTGAAATGTCAGTTTATCAAACGGAGCTTCGCAGATTGCCCGATGCAACTGCGACGCTGCGACGCTCCTGCATGCGACGAATTGCGTTTGCTAGAGCATGCATGTCGATATCGAAAAATGTCGACTCCGCGCATGCCCACAGCCGCACAATCGGCCATTTCTGTCTCTGTCTACATTGTCATTGCTCGCTCATCGCTGGTCACCGCGTTTGACGTTTGTTCATACAATCAACACAATAAAAATGGCAGACGAGAGACTTCTCCGTTTTCGCGTTTGACGTTTGCCGCTAGGCAGATGTGCGAGGTTGTAGCATGCAACATTCGCCGGCGGTCTCGGAAGTTTTGATTTATGGCCGTCAGGCATACAAGGCGAGTTGTGATGTGCGAGCCGGCTAAGTGAAATAGACGATAGAAAAAAATTATTTTGGCCTATCCAACTCGACGTCCAACGATCGGCTCGAAGTTGTTCGGTTGAAGTTTTCAGATTGACAATTTTCACGATGATCTACGTGAGCTGTCGAGTTTGCGAGTCAGCTCGAGTGATTTGAGTATTTGGCATTTTATATTCTAGTTTTTTGATAATGTTGGGTAATCGATAACTTCTAATATAATAATCAGATTTAAATTTTAAAAACCGGATGCCACATAATTATATGTTTTGTTTGAAATTAAGAGATTCTAAGACCAGACATTGTCACATTACCACCAATAAAAGATCCGTAAGAATGTGTGTGTTTATTCCAGAGCGTTGGAGCAGAGCCTTTTTTGCCGGCAGCAAATCATCTTTCATTATCTGCCTCTTCTATCAAAAAAGTGGGGTTATTTATCATTCAACAGGGTTGCCGTATTTTAAATAACTCCGGTGTTGCAAAAACAGTGTCAAATATAATATTTTCATCGGAATATAGGACGAAACTTTAATAATAAAAAAAAAACATCCGGAGCAGTGGAGCAATACAAATTTTCGGTGCTCCGGCTCCGCTCCTGCTCCGGGTAAAACCCCATTGCTCTATTGCTCCGTGCTCCTGCTCCGTGCTCCTGTTCCGAGCTCCTGTTCCGACGCTCTGGTTTATTCTATTAAAACTGACTTTAGAAATCCTAACATTTGAATTAGTGGCTATTTCGGTTGCTCTAGAAATAGTCTATTCCAGAACCTTGTGAGTTCTTATGTCATCAATTAACAAAACTTTACATTTTTTGTTTGTGCAATTTTGTTGCAAATTATCTAATTCCAGATCGTGAACATGGCTTCAAAATGATTGATAATTCAGAAAGATGTTTATACATAGGCGTGTTCTTAGCATAATATTTATTGTTGAGTACAAAAAAGCAGTTTGGATGCTAACAAGATGACGCGATGAAAGGTGTTCGATGAAACTATAATAAATAATAATGTCCGATACTGATTTTTAAATATTATTAAAACGTATCTGCTTATTGCCTGATGATTTATCGGATAGAAAAAAGGTGCGTTAATTAATTTAAGACGAAAATAAGCTGCAATGTGCAAATGGAAGTTGTTTTATGAATATTATAATATTACGTAACTGCTTGCAGATTCAATACAATTTGACTAGGTCTTTCTGCAAAGTATTTAGTAAATGTTAAAGCAATCACAGCTTTTTCAAGAGATACAGCGATTAGGTACTTGGTCATGAATCATTAAACGTACGGGAGATAATAGTGACAATTTAAACAGTCATCATCATCATCAGGGGCGCGACAACCCGGTGTGGGTCTTGGCCTCCTCCAGCTCCCTCCACCTGTCCCTATCCAGTGTGGCCGCTTTCCAATTTGGTACCCCCAGAATACGGCAGTCACTGGCAGCTCCATCCAACCAGCGAATCTTTGGCCTGCCTCTTCTTCTACGCCCTATTGGATTGCTGGACATCACTCTCTTTGCCGGTTCATTGTCATTCATACGGTGCACATGACCTAGCCATAGCAGTCTCCCAATCTTAATTGACTGAACTGCGCTGCAATCTTCGTACAGCCCGTAGAGCTCAGCATTATATCTTCTCCTCCAATTGGTGCCGTCCCTGATCGGTCCATATATACGGCGGAGAATTTTTGTTTCAAAAATGTTCAGGGCTCGTTCATTTCGCAGAGTTAAGGTCCAGGTTCCGATGCGTATGTGAGCACTGGCTTCACAAGTGTCTTGTAAAGAGTGCTTGTAGTTCGGCGAGATAGTATGCGGGACTTAAATAATGTTTTAACAGGCCAAAGTGGCATTTATTCGCAGACATGTATCATATAATAACATATCATGTATAACAGTATCTTCTTTTTATTGTGCCATCACCTAGCGGAGGTCGGCCACCATCAAGGCGATCTTAGCTTTCTCATCTGCTACTCGCAACAGTTCAGTGAAGCTGCACTCATACGAATCACGGAGGTTCCTAAGCCACGAAATGCGGCGTCGTCCTCTGCTACGCTTACCGTTGATCTTTCCTTGAATGACATGTTGGGGAATGCTGTACTTTTATCCTCTCATAATGTGGCCGAGGTACTGTAGTTTCCAGGTTCTCAGTCCTTTCCCATTCGATTGAGAACTTCGACATTTTGTCACCCGGTTAGTCCAAATAATTTTGAGGATGCGTCTATACATTCACATCTCGAAAGCTTCAACTCTCAGTGACATCTCTTGGTTTAGTGTCCATACTTCCATACCAATTAAATAGTATAGAGATACTGACTAGATAAATTAGCGTAAAATCATTCCGTAAAAGTATTACTTACACAACAATTCCAATAACGACAGCATTTTATACCTAGGTTCTTAGTGTAACAACGACAAAAATTAGCCTTTAGAATATAACAGCGCCATTTATGAATTACAATGAATGTAGGTACATAGGAGGAACCTAACTGACCTTCAATATTAGGATTAATGAATATACTATTAGATTTCTAAAAAGTAATAACATTTTCAAAATTCCAAAACCACCTAATCGAGTTAATACCTAGTTAGAATTCCTAAAAATAAATAAAAATGTTACATTTATAATTGACAACATTTAAAACTTTAAAATTTCCCTACTCCTCACTGTCACAATTAACAATTACAAGATAAAAATAACTTTTTATATACAGCGTTTTTAAATTTTCTGTTGAATTATTATGCTCAATATGCTCAAACTTGTTCTTGATATGAAGTAAATAAAAAAACAAACAAACAAATATAGAATACTGAAATGTCATTTTGACATTTCATTTTGATTTCCATAGTAACGCACGTATACATTATTAATTTAGTTGCTAGGACCACCCCCTTAGCAACCAATAATAGTCTTTTACTTTTTACGGATTTTTCTGAAATAACTTTCCATACAAAACAGAATTAACTGAAATTGAATTCAATTCTCCTTAAAGATGGCTAAAAGTATTAGAAGAATGCATTGGCATCGTGTTCTGATTCTAAAAGTTTCAAATGTCTAGCTAGTCGGGAAGTTAGTTAAAATCGATTGCAAGATTTGTATTGGACAAACAAGAATACGAGCTAATAAAAACGTTGTAATAAAAAGTGGTGTTGGATGGAGAAAGAAAATGATGAAAAATCTGGAATGGACAGGAACTAGTATCCCACTTTGCACTGAATCGTGTCATTCTTCCGGCAGACCTTCCAAAAGATAGTGAGATATCTGGAGCTTAATTTTCCAAGAATCTGAAGAACCCGAATAAAAACAGACCGTCTGCAACTCTACAAGACGTAAAACATGACAAAGAATATAGTGGAAATTTTTGCACGTTTTTCTTTACAAAATTATTTTGTAAACATTTTGGATCGAATGATATACAACATAGCTGTCTATTTCCACACGCTAATGAGTTGCGAGAAATGAGTGACTTACCCATGTCTCATATAGCGTAATATCGATTACTTTTCCGCGATTTTCATTTCGATTATGACAGAAACGTGCTTTCCCGGGTCGATTTGTTTTCATTCCGCTCGCCGAATAATAGTGAATTATTAGCCCACCACCTATTTCCGCTCGTGACTGTACCTTCAAACATTCGTCGATACGTCTTTTCTATTGTTCGATCTTGACTTTGACCCGCTAGGAATGCAATAAACGTTAGCTGTATGTTGATGGAAACTTAAAAGTTCAACGTAGGACGGTTTCGTGTGCTTTACAGTAACTATTGCGCGGGGAGCTTTTAAAGGTGATTCACAACCTTTTTGAAGTAAATAATGTTATTTAGCGTCAGAGAATGTAATACCAAAATTCGTCATATAAATGGTATGATGCTAATTGAAGGGTGGATTACAAAAACAACATAATAACTATGTCAGTTTTTTTCACATTTGAGATCTATGTCATTTGGTTTTTTTTAATGTTGTCTATGACCTCTCGTTTACCGTTCTTTCAAGAACACAATAGGTACTAGTTAAAAGTTGTTAAGGTGAAGCCTTTACTCAGCCTTTCTAAAAGAGGCACCCAGCGGAAAAAATACGAAGCTTGCAATTTGAGACATTTTTTTGATAATTTACAATTTAAACTGTATTAAGTAATTAATAAATATGTATCTGAAAACATTAAAAAGAAAAATATTTTTTATTTTAGGACAAAGATAAACCTATAATTTAAGGATTTTTTTATAAATGTGAATTTTGTGCAGGGTCCCACGTTATTCTTGACATGAATCGTGACACTGCTCATGGAACTGCGCTGGAAGCACGCGTGTACGCCAGCAACCATGAAATAAGTACTTACTAGTGATTTTACACAATGCAATCTAAAATAAATATTGCATTTTTATCTTTATTTTAAAAAGTTTACTCGGAAAGTCAGAAACTTTAATGATTTACAATTTTCTTACTCAGTTACAAAGTAGGTGAAAGTTAAAAATTTTGTCGCAAGCTTTTGCAAATTCTCCCACAGAATTCGCGGACTGGTTGGGAACCACTGATTAGGTGTAAGCTATTTTGGATTATTTTGTTTTTACAGTGTACTTTTAACGGTTGTACGTCATTCGGCAAGTTGCTATTGCATATTTGCAATACCTACTTGAAATTTGAAATATAATTCTAGCATTGACCGTTAAAACTATTTATAGAAATAGCTTTCTAGCTGTGGTTACTTTATAGAATTTTATTTTTATACTGTTGCATTGACATTGACCTTGGGTCGATCTACTTTTTGACGAACGCCTCCCCTAGCTCCTCGGTATCTGTTTCGTTCTGCCGAGGTCTGTTTTTGTATAAATATATACTTAGTGAAATTTACTAATTATAAATTTAAGACGTTCACAACATCATATGGGGGGAGCAAAGAAATATGTAACAATATCAACAATATTTATATAAAAAAGCAGTGTAATTCGAAAACAAACCAGAAACATCGTAAAAAGGTTACACGTATGAGCTTTTTTTTGGTGGCAAGTGGAATATTATATCAATAATGAAGCGCCTAGTTTCAAAAGCCCCTAAAACGATTTTAGGTAGTTCTGAGAAAAATGAGAAAAATAGTTTTAGGTAGTTTTGAGAATAATGAGAAAAAATCATATCAATTAAATCTGTGAACTTAATGTATTTATTTTTTAATTCGTTACATTCTGAAGAGTATTTTGGCTTTTCATTTTAGGGGTATTTGAAAAGCACACCCAACCATTTTAGCGGGTTTTGCAATTTACCGTAATTTTTGATCATACGTAGAATTGACGGTTTTTGGCGTTTTTTAAAGTTCAATATTTAGCCATTATATAGGTAACAAAAATATTCATCTAAATACATATGTAACTCAAAAATATTCAAAAACCGTTTTAGGGGCTTTTGAAACTATGCGCTTCAGTTATCATTGTCTGTCATTCATTCTCTTGGCGAATTTTATCACATCGGGTAGGTACTATTGAGGTACCTATTCGTAAAATGTTGGTGAGTCATTTTAAATGTTTGTTAAAGGTTTGTATACCTACTAATAATATATAATATTTTTTTAGAAATCATAAATTTAAAAAAGAGATTTTTATTGACATGCCAAATTTTTTCAAATATATAATTTCAAATATGTCTATTGTCTGCTTGCGTATGTATTATGCTTGATGTATTCCCCAACATTTCCTTGTCTTATTTTTTGATTTTCTTCTACATTAAAGCGGTAGGTGATGGGATCCGAAAAAATATTGCTTACTACATAAATACTTACATAAAAATAATAATATGATATATCTGAAATAATATGTACAGACTAAATAATGACGTAGAAAAGGGATAGGCATTATAGACATGATTCATAGACATAGATGGAGTAATAGTAAAGGGATTTTCCAATATGCTGTCTTCAAATACGTAGGTATCCGGAAATTTGTACGTAAACAGTTCACCGCAAGACACTTATTCGTGCGCCGCAGTACGTGAAACATGAGATTTTAGACTGTTTAGAGCAAGGGGGGGGGGGGGGGGGGCAAACTGCGGCCCGCCGGGTATTTTTTTGCGGCCCGCCATCATTAATTGTACTTCTGATTACGAATAACTTTTTTATATTTTTTTAAAAAATATTGACAATAGATTAAAATTTGTTTAGCAATAGTACGCGATTCATTGATAGTGTACCGACAGAGCTACATCTTGAGATTATTGATCTGCAGTGTGACACTAATTTAAGAGAATTGCATCGTCGTGAAGAAATCTCCAAATTTTACAATGCCCTTAAAGATTATGCAAGAAAAAAGTTCGTTATTTTTTGATCAACCTATATATGTGAACAAACATTTTCGATCATGAACCTCAATAAAAATTCTTTACGATCAAATATCTCCGATGCCCATTTACAAGCAGTTTTGAGAATATCAACTACAAAATTAACACCTGAATTTAAAAACATTTTAAAAAATGTAGATCTCATTATTTTTTGTAATGTTTATTTTTCGTGATAATAAATAGTGTATATCTAAAAATGGTATTTTACTTGCGGCCCGCCGCTCATTTTTGGCCCTCCATCCAAAAAGTTTGCCCCCCTGGTTTAGAGCACCACACTGCCTTTAACCTCAGCGTTTGTCAATGAACGATGATGAATTTGGATTGGCTACTATTGAAATTGATTGTGCAACAACAACAACAACTTGTGAAACAAGCACATTCATCGCATGAAAAACAAATTAATTTAAAAATAAACCAAAAGTAGTAAAACATTGTTTATTTTAATATATTTTTTTTTTCATTTTTTATTAGTACATTTTTTACTATTTAAAAAGTTGTCTGTATTATTTAATGAAATATTGGGGGGGGGGGGGCAAGATTAGATTTTTTTAAAAGGGAGGCGTAGTAACATAAAGTTTGGAAACCACTGATCTATAGTAAGCTTTTTCTTGTAATTGGTGCAAAAAATCACGAGACGAACCATATTATAATCTAGGGGCGGCAGGTTATATGAAAGTATGGTGAAGCAGGCTAGTATGGTGAAAAAGTATGGTGAGGCGGGCTGGTAATCAATTTGTGGCAAAATTTGAACGTTAACATTATATTATATGGGTACGTTATAATGACCAAAGTAAATCCTCTGTGATGCCGTGATTTTTTTTTATCGCGTCGCTATTTCTCGTAAGTTGTCGGCTATTGTTGGCCTGCTTCATTCAGCTGTATGAGAAAGCCGATTACTTGCCCCTCTTTTAATTTAATACCTTTATGCATATAATATTTCACAATACGAAGAATGGTTTGGTTATAATTATTATCAGATAGGAAGGATTAACAGTCTTAAATGTTTCGTTATTTATTAGTCCATTTGCGTAATAATAAGCTTGATCGAGAAAATGTAATTAATTTAATCGTGTATCGTTTAAATTTGGAGTGGTGCCCTTTCTGCATCGTAAAATTAAAATTTATCGCCCCCGAATGCTAACAAACTTGCGGTCGTAATGCTCGCTGGTTATTTATTAATAATATTACCTATCGTTTTTTGGAACTCTGCCAGTTTTGCACAATATACTTCTCTGGCGCTTGTCCCCCATCATAATTACATCGAATTGATGGCGTATTTATGAAAAACTGTTTTATAAACACAATAAAGATGGTTTATGTTGGGCTATCTATCGATGGTACTGCGGGATATCGTTGAATTGTCCACGACTCACGAGGCATGCTCAAATAAAAATATAGATACCTGTGGGACTATTCTGCACACAAGGCGTTATCGACGGTAGTTTTTCATATCTATGTATTGAGGTAGGTATTATAGTAATTGTTACAGTAAGTTAGCCGTCTAAACTGTCACTCTAAAACTTAACAGCTAAGAGAAGCGCTGTTAAAATATACCTAGCACTTTTTAACAGTTTAGAGCAGCCTTTCTCAAAGTGGGCGATAACGCCCCCTTGTGGGCGCTGGAGGCTTTCGGTGGAGCAGTAGAAGGCTCAAAGAAAATTAGGGGGAGTTCAGGACAAATTCTATCTATAAAAATCCGACGGAATCTAGACACGACACCGCTTGAGATGCGATTTACTACTCGAATTGGAGTCCCGTATAGACGGTTAAATTAGAGTTGCTTGCGCATCTAATACTGTGGATGCAGCTTTATATTTCATGTACCTACGTAGTGCATGGTTAAGTAAACTAAATACAATTTTCGGTCGATCGCGACGATCCCATCCCTATCCGAAATTCTTGACATGCGATTTTAGGCTTGAATGTTTGGAGACCCATATAGACGAAAAACCAGAGTCATGCACTAGTCTCGTTCCCGCTTTTTATTTCATGAATCTGGCATCTCCGGAAGTTGACCAAAATGGCGTTTTGGTTAAAGTTAAGGTTTTAGTTAAAAAAATATGGGGGGCACTAGATTTTTTTTAAATCTCAAAGTGGGCGGTTGTCGAAATAAGTTTGAGAACATGTGGCTTAGAATATACCGCCTCAATGCATAAATTCTCGATAGCCGCCTATAACCGCCTTGTGTATAGAACAGATGCGTTGGTGTGGGTATCGTACCGGATAAAAAGTATCGTATCGATTTTGATACGCGAACTGATTTCCATTTAGAATAATTCTTCCAAAATCATAATAAAATTGTGATGTAACTAAGTCGCCGTATAGCATGTATTAGGTATTATGAAGAACCACTTTCAATGGATGATTCAATCATTTTTTTTCTGGATCTGGACGCTCGTGATTTTGTTGGGAAGGAATACACAGAGTCAGTCTGATATCTTTTAATGCCACAGAATCGTCATTATTGCCGGACAGGAAGAAACTGTGGACCGCTTCCTCCAGACACCGGATGGGGGCATTGCCGCAGCACTAAGTACTTGATTGCGTTTGCTCTCAGACACCGTTTTATTCATTCCTCGCAATTATTTGCGACAAGTCAACTTGTCAACGAATCGCAATAGTTTTTGGTATCGTTCATTCACACGTTCAGAAGTTACAATCCTACAGTTTAGAGTTTAGCATAGGTTCTCAAATTATTTCGACCACCGCCAACTTTGAGATTTAAAAAAAATCTAGTGCACCCCATATTTTTTAACGTAACTTTTTACATTACCATCTGTTGCATATCTTAAAAACAGTTATTGCAAATATAATTATTAAACATGCATTATTATATGGATAGAATAGATATACCCATATCCTATTTATGAGGTCAAAGAATGTTTCAATGAGAGGAAATAAAACTCTTACTTAATCATATTTAGAAGTATTGTTGTTTTAATTTAATAAAAAACATTTTTTTGTAGTACTTATTCCACTTTTAATCAATAAATAAGGACCGGTTTCAACTTTTTCCCTCTGAGGCGGACGAAATCGGTCCTAATTTATTGATTAAAAGTGGAATAAGTACTACAAAAAAAATGCTTTTGATTAAATTAAAACAACAATACAATGCAGTTCCACCATGAATTGACAGTTAACAAAATAAAAGAAATATTTCGAAGTATTTTTATTAACATTAAAAGAAGGCTTTGAATTTAAAACTTATCTAATGTAAAGGATGAATCTGATGCATTTCGACGAGTTTGTTATTATCAGGCTCGAATTCATTGCTATCAGAAATCGCTGAACAACCGACCATAACCCAGGGTTAACCTAGATTCCGTCGGATTTTTATAGATTTAGTGTTTCTGCCGTCGCCCCTCTAGATTTCCTTAATTTTATTTGAGCCTTCTACTGCCCCCCTGAAAGCATCCTGCGCCGGGTGCGTTATCACCCACTTTGAGAAAGACTGGTTTAGACTATCAAAGATGTTTTATAGCATTTATAATAAAATATGCTTTTATAAAACACGACATTGCGTAAAATATGTTATTAAAATTAGGTTTAAAACTGTAACATTTACATTATTGCCTTATACCTCCATTTATGTTTCTGGATTTTTTTAATATATAATCTGGGTGGCGATTTTAATACGTATAGCACTTCATATTTTTCGTGTTCTGCAATAAATAATTTTGTTGGTTAGAAGGAGGTTTAAGTGTAAAGCTTTATTATTTTCTAAAATTCTTTCTTTAAGCACTAAGGTGCATGGTTGCTACATCAGTCCCGTGCAGCATCGCTTCGGGACAAGGAAGTCTGGCAATAAAATCTTTTCATTCTGACACGTTTATAGCGTCATGGAAGGCGGCCGTGCACAAACCGCGGCTGCATATACATGGCGGGTGGAGATGGGGCAACTCAAATCTCCTCTCCTATAATCGAAAGTTATACGTGTTTTTTTAGCCCGATATCACTTGAAAATGTAATAAATAGCACAGAAATTAACTTTACTGGTTTATCAGCATAAACTAGTGACTTCACGTAGCCCCACAGGAAATAATCAAGAGGTGTTGAAGACCAATCTTGGAGACCAATTAATTGACAGGTCAATTTCTCGAAATCAACTCAACATATTCAATAAGTCGATGGTTGCGGTCGCCGTATGGCACATGTCGCCATCCTGTTGAAACCACATCTCATTCGAATCGATGTCATTCATATTTAAAAAAATATATATTGATGATTGTCTAGTAATGATCCCCATTGACGGTAACGCGACCGGCTTCATTTTTGAAGAAGAAATGTCCGATGATGCCACCAGCCTGTAAACCGCACTGGTGCATTTTTGTGGATGTAATGGAGTCTGTGAGTCCCTTCTGTATTGGTCTTACTCCGTATGTGACAATTTTACTCTATAACAAACCAGTCAAACAAAAATAAGCCTTGTCACTGAACGCAATTTTGTGGTAAAACAGCGTGTATAAGTTGCGTGAATCGTGCGACTGATTTTTAAAGTAAATTTGAATGATTTGGTAGCATTGCTCAAGGATCAAGTGTGACTCTATTTATTGAAGATTTTCTGACAATACTGATCATAAATTTAATGTCAAAAAGTGAGATATCACAATTTGGTTGAACATATAACCCTTTCGTAAATTCTGTCTAAGCAGAAAACACCAGTTAGTATCTAATGTTTATACGAACGATATTAAAATAGTGGTGTGTTTCAACACTTTCAACCGGTTCGTAAGTACTAACATGGTTATCAATTTCTTTGTTGTTTCCTCAGTCTGCATGCACAGTAATAAATTATAATAATCGTGGCATTGATAAAACCAACTAATATGCATAGAATAGAATCTGGAGTCATCAAATTGATGTAGAGAGATTGAATCTATGAACCCTGAACAAAATGAACTTAGTTATCACAGTGACGTCCTAAATATCAATATCAATATTTTATTTTTAATGTATTTATGTTAAGGGGACGCTCTACAGAATTGCCCTTGAGAATTGAAAATATGATTTTTTTACATGTGGTCCGGAATATCATAATATCATAACACTGTCAAAGTGTATAAAATATGGGGTGACCAAAAAATGATATCTTCTAATATACGTAAATGTTACTAAATTCAATTTGTTAATCAGGTGTTTGGTGGAAAACATTGCAACCAATATGATGGATAGCCACGATATAAACTTAATAATAATATATTAATAACGTTTTAACCTGAAATTGTCCGAGAGCTAAACATACGAAGGATGTTGAAATACATATCTACCTACATTTTTATTTCATGTGCTATCCAAAAAACATTATTAATGAATAGTATTTATTTTGAATATGTAAGACCTATTACATAATTATTAAAAAAAAATAGGTACATATTGTTTAATTCTAATGCATATTTAAAAAAAATTAATATAGTGATGTCTGTTTATTATAAAAGAAAGTGACTTTTTATTAAAAGAAATGAAAATATAATTAATTATATTTTCATTTCTTTTAAAATGGAATTCTACCAAGTAAATGCTAACTCAATTAATGACTTTTTTTTACTTACCCGATTAGTTTAATTAATTTAGTCTGACACTTTTACAAACAAGTAACGCAACTTTACTTTTAGTTGGTAGGTACAATAATTATTAATTAATAAAAGCCAATGCAAGAAATAATTTATACTCATAAAAAATGATTATTAACGTGGTCACCCATAGATTTTTTTTATTCAAAGCTAGCGATCGCAGACAATGACATTTATATGGACGAATCATGTGGAAAATAAAATGACACTCACTTTGTGTCGGGTCTGCCGGATGGCGAAATTCATATTTTAATATCGGTATCCTTCGCTCAAATGAACATTCCGCTTGCAAGCGGTCTGGCGACACCGCTGGGTCTGCCCATACAAAATATCGATGCAATTCAATGACAGAACAATTTGACAGAAATGGCCGAACATTTTTACGCAGGCAGCGATGATTTCTCCGTTCCTATAAGGGCTCAACGCACAAATGGTGATTTATAAATTTGGTCCGTATTGTAATGACAGTAAGGTATATATTCGTTCAATTTTTCAAATATGGTAGTACTGTTTGCACCGTACTTCAGCTAATTGATTTGCATGAACGGACTGGTAATATTATTTTCAATTTATTATATGTAATTAAACATATTTTTTGACATCGTTTGTTTAATTTAAAATACTTTTTGTCGCGAAATCGATAAATGTATTGTGAAGTATATATTTTTATAATTGAATCGCTACAAATTAAAAAGTGAAATAATGAAGAAGGGAGAATAGTAGTATTATGTCAATGGATTTAGCGGTTTTATTGTCATTATTATCTCTCATTAAATTTTAGAGTTCCTCGCAAAGCAGAAAGGCGATTACATTGGACATATATACTTAGAGTATTAAGATGCGATCCATGTTGGACACCATCGGATGAATGTGTAATATGTTCTGATCATTTTGATAGAAAACATTTCATCACGACAAGGAATGGACTTCGTCGATTAACAAAAGATAATAATCTCATATCATGTGCTCCATTTACTTTTTATGAATATTTCTATTTACTTTCTGTTGTTTTCTCTGTTTGCTTGCTCTCTGAATTATTAAAACATGCACCTATAATATAACGTTAATCGTGTATTTTTTATAACTTCATTCTTGATTTTATTGTCATTTCTTGTTGTGATTCTATAATATTTAAATAAATAGTAATAGAATTGTTATCATTTTCATGCTGAAATAATATTTTCTCCAATAAACTGATACTGGTTTTGTCATTAAAACATTTTCAACGGATCAATTTTCAGTTTCAAAATATTCTTATTAAACGCCGCTTCAAATTATACCAAATTATTATATTGCAATTCAATAACCATCATAATATGTTATTGTTTAATCTCAAACATCTTAAGCAAAGCAATATGATCAAAACGTGAAAATCTTATTACATATTCGTTGATATTTATTTGTACACTGTATGGTTTGTTAGCGCCGTAGCAAAGAATATTTTGTTTAGACAAACAACTTTTCTCAAAACTACGTAATATTCGTATTTCTTCCATAATTTGCCGCCCCTCATAATGTGGCGCCCCTAAGCAACGTTTGGTCTGCTTATCGTGTATTTTTTATAACTTGTTTCTTGATATTTTTTTGTTTTGATTGTTTATGTCATAATAATTAAATTAACAATACCATTGTTATCATTACCATGATTTGATAATATACGGGTATCGTTGTTATAACATTTTCCACGGATCAACTTTCAGTTGAAAATGTCGTAATGATGAAACTGGTATCGCCTGTTTGAAAATAAATGTACGAAGATACATAAGTCAAACATACAATAATAATATATTTTTATAACTTGTTTTTATCTCGAATAAATGGCGTTCAATAAAAATTTAATTGTGTTTGACTATTTTTTTTTGTTATATTTATCTACCTCCGTTCTCTTGTATTATTATCATAGGTACCTACTTTCTTCTATATTCATACTTCGAAACTGTGTTATTAATTGATAAAAGGCATGTATTTATTATACACACAACAAAAAGAATAATAATATAAATAACGAGTTACAAAAATATTTAAAGTTATTAATTAAGGGCAGAATTCCCAGTTTGCGTCTGGAATCGTTTCGCTGAATGCCTGGAAGCGTTTCGCTGAATCTCCGGAAGACGTAAGTAACCCGAGAATTCTAACGCGATGACATTAATACGCCGTTACAATAAAGGCTATATTACTCTAAATTCTCGAAGCTTGATATCGTATAATGGAAATGCAACGTCATATGATCACGTGATGTCTACCTATACATCTGTGAATAAGTTTCGTGCACTATTTCTCGTGCTCGCCGATATGAAATGAGTTGTCCATTTAATACGTCATTGATCGCAGAGAACAAGACAAAAAAAACTGCCGACTTTATCGAATCAATCACCTAGGGCTGTCGAAGACGTTTTACTTGTTTTTATGATAAATTGTTTTTAATTGTGTGCAATTTGGCGGGAAAATATAATATATACAGTTGCTTACCATTCGGTTATCCCATGAGCTGGGTTTTGTTTACTCTTCTGCTGACATCCTACAGTTTTATCTGATATTATAAAAGTCACACAGTACAACAGTGTTTAAATCTAATATGTAATTGCACCGGTTTAATTAAAAACTATAACGAAATTAACATTTTAATGATTTACAGATTTTCCTATGTTATATCAACTTAATAGCAATTTTAATGAGACCAGATACATATTACGATATATCCAAAATACACATCATCAGATAATATGTGAAATATTTTGCTAAAAAATAAGAACAATACAAAAATAGCATAACATAATCAGCTAGTCTTTTCATAATTATTTTAGATGAATGTTGTATGCCGTTTGACGCTTGGAAGTATGTAATTATTCCATCTGTACAGTAAGCTATTTTAAACTTTAAATTTTTTGACAGCCCTGTATTCCGTCGGCCGGCACCAGGCTACGTCGCATATGTTATGTTTGGAGGTAATAATAATAAAAGTAATAATGATTATTCATTCGATCGAGAATTGTAAATAATAATTATTGCGTTCCTTAAAATAAATCCCCGATGGTTAGAGGTTTTTGAGGTTAGACTGAATTAAAATGACGTCCTTTCAACGCTGAGATTAGTCTCTGAATGAACTATGAATGACCTTGTTCCTGTTCAGCTCAGTCTTAACTTTACACGGCATACCGCTTTCGGCGTATCGACGTAGGTAATTATTATTAAGTAGTTACCTTATTTATTCTAGTTGACAACATTATAAAATCAGCAACACGGCTTGACTCCCTCATTAAATGCCACCCTCTTTATTAACTTAAAATTGGCCGCGTTAGCCGGTGAGAGTTTCGAATTGCATTCTATTCAGACCAATCATTTAGAATGTTTGGGTCACTTGCAAAAACGTCTGAGAAGTTAGTTTCGAAAATCATTTTTGAAAATCAAATCATTTTTGATTATTGTGTGTTAACCCATAGCTTACGGGCTGCACAAAATTGTGTTTTTGCTAATTACTTTTCAAATGCAAATTAACACGTTAATTACAAAATTAATTAAAAGGGCCCGTAAGCATTGTGTTAATACTCGTCAACTTAATAATTGAAGTGGATAACGTACAAAATCGATAAAAATACACTGAATATCCTTAAGGCCATGCATTAGTTGAGGCACGGTCTAAAAAGATCGTTGCTAGGCGATGTGCGGATTGCGGGTCGCGGGTGAAAATGACGCCTGTCAAACGAAATATTATTTCTCATATAAATCCAACATACGTCCATTTTATGTTCTGTTTATTATTATATTAGTATCAATAATAATATATTCATTGACATGTTTGCTTTTTAAAGTAAATGGGTAAAGTTTTTAGTCATCTTTACACGATTTTAGAATTAATTGGCCCGTCGCCATCACGCAGCAAAGTGACGTGCGTCCGACTCCACGTTCTCTCAGTGAATGCGAAGCAAGTACAAATTTTCGTCGCGCGTACAGTTGAACATTATTTGGCGTTTCACTGATGCGTCACCTTAATTTTCCCTCGAACACCATTTTGGAAAATGCTACTGTAGAGCGCCACACTGCCTTTAAGACTATACCTCCTCAGTTGAGGCATAGTCTAAAAAGATCGTGGCTAGGCGATGCGCGGATTGCGGGTCGCATGATTGGTCGCAAATTTCAGTTGAAAATGTCCCTCTGAGGCGGACGAAACCGGTCCTAATCTATTGATTAAAAGTGGAGTAAGTACTACAAAAAAAAATGCGTTTTATTAAATAAAAACAACAATACAATGCAGTTCCACCATGAATTGACAGTTAAAAAAAATCAATTAATTTATTCATATTGTTAAGTATTTATTATTTTCTTATTCTACGGCACTGTACAAAAAAGATTATGCATCGCTGATAAACCACCAAATCACTGCTATAGTACTATGTTATTTTTGACGTTGGTTAAAGACCAATTCGAGAAACTTGACAGGTATACTTTTAATATTATCTGTATTTTTCTTTTTTTAATTTACAAATTATGATTTTTTATTTAACACGGTATTGTATAATTTTAGTTATTTGCAATATGATGAGATTTCAGTGAACATAAATATTCAATTATGTCTACTATGGTATTTGAAATATAAAGTCATCGTTCACCCTGTGAAAATATTACACATAGAGAAATATTCATTGGATTAACAGACAATAATGGCTAATAAAAATGTAATAATATGTCTTCAATTGAAACAATTTAAGTATGTATTGACGGAAATTGAAACTTGAGTAAAAATTATCAATATTATCATAGTAAGACAGGTTTGATTTTTTAAAGGTATCATTATATTATAATATGACGTCAGTATTTAATGTGTAAATGTCGAAAACCCGTGGTCCTTTGACATATATCCATTGTGTATGAATGTAATATAGAAACAAAGTATTTTTCTAACATCAGTTTGTTTGATTGCTAATTCTATAGTTTTCACTATATTGACTATATTGACTAACACATAACATAACACATCATCAGAATGATGGCAATGAATGGTGAAGTATAAAGTTCAACGACATAAAAGATCACAGAAATTAACATTATATCTAATTAATATAATAAAATAAACACTCTTAAGGCGATACAACAGTGAAACGGGAAATAATTTTCAACTATAGGCGCGACGAAATTTTGGACTCGCTGCCATTCGGAGAGAGAACGTCGAGCTGGGAACACGTCAATTTGTTTCATGATGGCGGCGGGGGTATTAATTCTTAAAACGTTACACATTTACTTGAAAAAGAAAACATATCAATGACTATATTATTATGGTTACTAATAGAACAATAAACTGAACATTAAATGGACGCATGTGGGATTTATATGACAAATTATATTTCGTTTGGCATGCGTCAATTGCACCCGCAGCTGCAATTGCAGCCTTAAAGATTGAGTCCGATTGATCTATTCTCTTGAGTACCTAGTATTCTTTTTTCTAATTTATATTTAGTTATCACATAATCAAATTGTTTTAAAATGCATGCCAAACTAAATATCAACAATTTATGTTTTGCGACGAAATTGTAACCGGTGATCCTGTATTTTGTATACCGACTATTTAATATTGTATATTATTATTATTTATTATGTATGAATGAGTGTTTAGTTTTACGGTTTACTTCAATAGTGTTGATTAAAAACAATATTGCAAATGTGACAGGTATAGTTTTTCACCATTTCAATCGGATTTAAATATTTTTAATATCTAATACATACTGTCGTCCATGGAAAAAAATAAATAGAATATGTTTATACTTGTACATTTAATTGGGCAAAAAATACAATTAAAATATTAATTACCTACCTACTAAGAAATAAAAATATTTGTAAAAGTTCAAATTTCGTATTACGGCTCCATTCTTTATTACTCACGTATTAAAATTATTCGCAGTGCGTCCGCCAGATGGTGTTGTCTCATCGATTTTTAAATGAAATCTATTGTACTTTTTTATAGGCGAGCACTGTTTTATCATTTTAATTCCACTTTCAATTTTGTTTATTTTCTTACAAAATGAATTTTTCATAATTTTGTCATAATTTATTATACCATAGTATCTACGCCATATTTTAATAAATATAGCCGATAAAAATATTTCCTACAGTTTTCCAGCCGTTTTCCCAGCGGTTTCACCTGGATTTTCATTACGCTCGCTTTTCAGTTTCTTTTTATAGATGGCGCCGTTTCTCGTTGTATTTTCTATTTTTGAACTGTCGATATAATTCTTTTGAGTAGATACATTGATAATTTGATATCGATAACAGTTTTATTCTGAGTTATGGAGAATATAATCACATATTGATAATATAATATATTCCCTCCCACAGCCTTATTATATATATATATATATTATTATATTATATATTATAGGTATGGCAAATTACACAATATAATAGGTAACTAAATGTATCTAAGACGTTATAACTACAATAGGGAGACGACACAATATTTTAATGTTAACAAATTACACACAAACATGGTATGGGGGGGGGGTTCAAAAAATATTCATAATAATTTTATTTTTTAATGCTGTGGGAAGGAGCGGGGTTAACAAAAACAACAGATGCCACTGATTTCCGCGTTTGCCTCATCTATTGTTTCTTGTCGTTTCAAGCCCGGACCCCCTCTACACTTTTAGGGTACATTCCCCATACTCAGACATTCCGATTTTTTTTGTCTAGCAATTACCTACGAATTATTAAAATTTGTCGAAACATTTTGTTATTGAATTCGAAACAAACGGTCATAATTATTAGGATGTTGTTTCATGTTGTCTTATCTAGCCGCATCAGAACATTCAAGTCAGCATGCGATTCATGAGTGCCACGGGTCTTGATCAGACAGCCAAATCATCCAGGTTACAATCCTTAGCATGTGGTCCTGACGAAGTAATATTCCAGTCACCTAAATAATTCCATTTACACAATAATAATGTTGTGTTGAGTCATCAGAAAAATAACCATGTTCATGGTATCTATTTGGTGATGCTGTTTACCGTGCAGTAGACTAACAATTAGTCGATCATGTAAATTAATTTGTGCATGGCATCATCATCATCATTGATAGTGACTGTGCAAGCTTGAATGGATGGCGGTAATTTTGTAAAATCATCGTATAATTTGTATGCGAACATATTATGGTCGAGAGGGTTCAGAAGAAATTCTTGAGACTCCTTTACTTGAGGTTGTATGGATACTATCCGTGTCTTTATCCAACTGACTTTCTCTTAGGTATGCCTACATACTGCAGTCTGCAATTTAGAAGAGTTCTTTATTTAGGTACGTATTTTTTTCGACTTATACGATGCATAAATGAGAACTCTGCCATTCTGGGCAGTGTTGACCTGTGTCCCCCTGATAACTATCTTAGAAATAGAGAGCATCAGTTGTTTATTCTCCCAAGGTGCAGAACCAAACTGCCACTGATAATGCCAATTGGGAGGGCGATAACTATGTTCAACCAAATTGCTTCGGGTGTTGATATATTCCACCTGCGTGAGGATAAGGTATGTGGACGTTGTTTTATAAATTCTTAAAATAATTTCTGCTTAACTCATCCGGTGTACTTCCTTGCACCGATCTAATTAATATTTTTTTGTATTTACACTTTTCTACTATTTAATAACTTAATACTGATCCGTCTCTTTTTTATGTAATACTGTTTTAATAATATTTCTTTGTTTCTAACTGTCATGCTGTGAACGTCTTAAATTAATAATTTGTAATGTTCACTATATGTAAAAAAAAAAAAAAAAAAAAAATTGAATTACTGACTGATCTGACTGTCAAAAAATGAGTCACTAGATTTACTCATCTCCAAACGTCCGATATAATAAACTCGTATCTGAAATTAAATGGTTCGCTACATTTCAAAATCAGCCAAGTCCACCTTTATGTATTTTTGACTTTTTTGTGAATTGCTGAAGAGCTACTACTTTCTCATATTTATGCATTATCAAAATGTGGAATTTATTAATTTTAAATATTCTATACTCGAAATAATATAAACTTTCACCCTTGTGACTTGTGACTGTGTATTTGAGAAAACAAAAAGCTGTTTTTCTCCTATTCATCTATTATGGACTTGGCTGATTTTGAAATCTAGCGACACAAATGCCGTCTTATTAAGATTTTTCGCTGAAAAAAAAACAGTTTTCCGCCCACGCATTTCGTGACAGCTTGCCAGACAATTTGAGTTATTTTTATTTGTCTTGACAACTCGCGAGACGCCTGTCAAACAATTAAGTAACAGAGAATCCGAGCTAACTTTTAAAAAATGTATTACATACATGACATTAAATTTCGTCGAGAACTTCGCTGGACCATCGAAAGGTGGGAAAGAAAATATTAGTTCATAATAATATGAATTTAAATATGCATACTAAATACCTATTAACGGTACTATACTGGTCTCTTAAAATACATAGATTTAATTCCACATTATTATTAGACGATTAACAGATAAATAACTCTAAAATTTTAGACATCAGATTTTAATATGTAACTATTTTAATTGAATTAATTATACGCAACGTAGCATTCCTTATTGAGCATAAATAATAATTCAAAACGAAATATAAAACTCACACATTTGAATACTCACAGGTCTATAAAAAAAAAACAGTATTGATTGACAGATTTTTTATTTTGATTTTATATCCGTGAGCGACAGGAACCTGGCTTAAAAAAATCCTTGGTTAATTGAAGGCCAACTAGTGCCAACGACTATACCGGCTTTGAATAAAAAAATAAAACATCCTTATACCTATCTTATAACTAGGGATTGAAATACCGGTATTACAAAACCGGTATTACAGTATTTATCAATACCGAAATACCGGTTTTAAAAATTCAAAATACCGGATTTTTCCCAATGCTTACGGGCCGCACAAAATTGTGTTTTTGCTAATTGCTTTTCAAATGAAAATTAACACGTTAATTAAAAAAATAATTAAAAGGGCCCGTAAGCATTGGGTTAAGAAAGCACACTCGTTTATGTTTTTGAAAATGAATTATAAGTTATGTGCTGCTAAAATGCAAATATATTGAGTGAATCCAACAGAGGTGAAAAAATAATAAAACAAATTTCATCAAATATATTTTATATAAGTAATTGTCGCGATGAATTATCATAATATTATTTCGAAAGAGAAAACATCCGTGACAAAAATGTTCAATTATTCTATAATTATTGATGACTGTACGAGCGTTGAATTTAAGAAGCTTTTCCTGCAGCCGGACTTATTTGCACTTGATGAACTTTTGAGAGCTTTAGTTAAAATTATCAATATATTCAAATTATTTGTATAAAATCACTAGTTCTACAATTATTATCAATACATATTTTTAAATTTCAACATAATAAATGTAGGTATGTAGGCTTTTGCTATAAAATAATATTTTAAAAAGATTTTAATAGCTATATTTATTGATAAGCACGTACTTCTGTTTTTTTAATGTTTAATAAATACCGGTAGTAGTACCAGTATTCAATAAGAAATACCGAAAAACCGGTATTTACATTTTCATTCGGTATTGCAACTCCTTCTTATAACTGATTGCTGCATGCATTATGTACTAACACATACGTGCATTTCGATTGGAACTCAACTACTATAATATATTAATATTATACTACGTATGAAAATAATATTAGGTTTTTATTGCTACTGGTTTTCCTTATGTGAATTGTGTCGCTGAGTTTCAAAACCCGCTATAACACTTTTTCATTATGTTAAGAAAATCAATAAAAACTTTTTGAACTAAAAAGGTTTTGGAATGTTTCAGTAGTGTTATAGCGGGTATTGACAGACGCATTGATTTTGTTTCATAAATAACAGTTAATCTTAGCGGATTTTGAGAGGCGATAAAATTTTCATGTAGAGATTTTAATAACGAATCCATCGATATACCTATATATATATCTTAATTATTTCAAAAAAGTGTTATAGCGGGTTTTGAAACTCAGCGACACAATTATTATATTATTATTGTGTTCCATACATCTTTGTAAACTCCTTGTAGTATAGTTAGACAAACCTTGGAGGTATGTCGGCATGTAGAACCTCCGTCTTTCGACTTTCCTCGTTAATGCAAGGGGTAAATTAGCGAGATTAGCCCGTCGTATGCTGGCGGTCCAGAAAATAATTTGCTCGGAATTTCGTTTAGCACGAGAGGCAGTAAATGACCTCCGCAAGGTCACCGGCCGCGGCAGGTGCAACAAACACTAACGCAACCACAATATGCACATTACCATGCATGCATGTGTGAGGCACTACCTCCAATTATTTATGCTCATTTATGTAACACCGCGAGGAGTACGTTTTATTTTTTATGGCCGATGAGAATCTTGTACCAATACAACTTTTGATTGCTGTAGTAAATTTAAACCCTTGAATGTTTAAACTGTTTACAACACTTATTTGAAGGTTTTTCGTTTTCAGTTTTTAAGTTTTTTTTAAGTAGCTTTTAAACGTGAAGGTACAAGATATTAAGACGATCAGTGACGAAGAAATCAGTGAAACGGCAAATAATTTTCAACTATAGGCGCGACGAATTTTTGGACTCGCTGGCATTCGTAGAGAGAACGTCGAGCTGGGAACACGTAAATTTGTTTCGTGATGGCGACGGGGGTACCCGTGGTTTAGACCGTGCCTCAACTGAGGTATAGCCGTAATTGAATTGCATTTCCATAGTAGAATTCAATTTTACAAAATGATAATTGAAATTATATTAAATTCTACATAATGTTTTCCACCGTGTCCATAAACTTGTACGAATGCAGTTTTCCGTATCACACTTCACCGTACAAAATGTTGTATCGGAAATATATGGCCGTACATGAAAGACCCTTTGGGTCGTATAGTACTGACCATAGAGGTATTAAATAAAAAGAGGTGTAAGTAATCGGCTTTCTCATACAACCGAATGAAGCAGGCTAACAATAGCCGACAACTTACGAGATTTAGCGACGCGATAAAAAAAATTCAGGGCATCACGGAGGATTTACTTTGGTCATTATAACGTACCCATATTATATATTGTTAACGTGGAAATTTTGCCGCAACTTGATTACCAGCCCGCCTCACCATACCAGCCTGCTTAACCATACTTTCATATAACCTGCCGCCCCAGGCACTGACATATGTCTAAACTCAATTTGGAGAGCGCTTATGAGCAGGTATTAAAAAAGGCCAATAGTTAAAATTTATCGCAATTAAGCATGGCAATCGTAGCATAGTGGTTATGCACAGGGCATGATAGCCAAGAGACGCGGATTCAATTCCTGCCGGATGTCTTACTTTTTTCAAAAAAGATTTTTTCTATTGGCTATATTTCCTCTTGGTGTTTTCAGAATTATGTATGTTCAATAATTAGAATGGTACATTCTTAAAATCTTGTGAATTATTCGTTGAATAAAAGATATAGTTAAATGAAATTATTTATGTTTTGGTAGAGAAAGGTTGACAACCACTAAATTACATTACGGACAGGCTGCATTATCAAAATCTTCTGTGCTTTATTGTCACTGTATCTAATAGTCGAAGTGCGCGCATTTCGGTCTGGAGATGTCGTTAGTATCGACAAAAAGCGATGACTAACTGGGAAAGCGTATATATAAGGGTGGGAAACAAGGGAAACAAAAGTGTCTGCTAGGGGATGTTTTTTATCAGTACAAAAAAATCGTTCCGACATGTCCGGGGATATGCAATTACGTCGGAGGTTCGATGCCTCCAGAAATAATGGTTGGCGAAGTGCAGCTCGTCAAATCTTTTCGATTACACTATCCGTTTTAGCGAATAACTGTGTTTTATTTTCTATTATTTAAACTATTTACTTGTCATATTTTTATTCAATACCTACATTCTTTACTATAGAAAAAAACAGATTCAAAAAACCACCGAAACATACACAAGTATTAGAAAAAAAATGTTGGACCGAGTTTGACTCGAACTCACTTCTTTCACTTTCCGGGAGAGTATTTTCGCTTATGAGCTATCGATCTATCTATGATTCATGCGAGTTATTTCTTATATTCTACGTTCAATCTGAGGTGCTTCAAATTCCACCAATCGGGAGGCAATCCACTTTATAATCAATTAACGTAAATGACATTGCTAATATAATAGTCAAATTTGATTATCGACGTTCTTGTATTTATGAATAATGTTTTTTTTTTATTATTCAATACTGATTATACATAAGTTTAAGAATGTTAGATTCTGTATGAATAGGATTAGGTAATCCAATCCCGAGCTAAAATTTTTATCCTGGGATTTCGGGATTACAATTTGACGATCCTCGCATAGTTAATATCCTGCTCGATGGTTAATATGAGTGGCGCACCCAGGGGGGGTAAGGGACCCTGGCAACATTCACCTGGCAAGTGAAATAAACACACATCATAAACTAGCTTTAATAGTAAAAAAAAGTCGCATGCGGCGCTGTTATACTTCATTGCCATGAACATTTTCAATTATATAATTGTGCAATATATTTTTTGATTATTATGTGTCGATACTCGACAGCTCCATTATTAAAGTAGATGTATTAAAAATCGCCAATAATTCACTGTATAAGTACCCTTAATTTGAACTAAAACACAATTTAAAAAATGTTAATGTAGTGTTTCACACTGCCTTCAATCTTAGCGGTAGGTAGGGGGCCCGCCAAATATCCTAGCCTGAGGGCCCGTTTTAGGATGTGGGGGACCATGGTGTAGGTATACCGAGTGCAATAGACAAAAGGGCGATAAACGAGAAATTAGGCTGTGAAGAAGAAAAAGAGCCTATGAGACTAATTTACATTCTCCTCCTTGGGCCCCCCAATATTAAATCCTGGGTGCGCCACTGGTTAATATTGATAAAATCGGTCAAAGATGTGTAGTATAATTTAGTTAATACTATTTAAGACATTTATTGTTTATATTGTGTACATTCAATTTTGGGAATATACCTATTGGTTTAATGGAGTAAATAATATCGTATGAATTTTCATCCCCCGCCAGTTTTTAACACCACACTACGTTTTGTACACTAGACTTAGCTGTAGCTCCATCCCCTGATGTCAAATAGTATTTCCATATTGAATTGATATCACCATCTTTCTTGTGAATGTGAAATTTCAATTGTTTATCCATTTTAATGGGCAAAAATATTTTAGTGAAATATCCGCGAAATACGATCTTAGAACTGATTGAAATGAAAAAAAGATTTCAGATTATATAGTAGATATCTAAAGGAGTGATTTTTTGTTGATTCGTTATATTTTCAAAATTCAGATTGTTAATATTTTAAAACGAGAGACAATAAATAGCAATACAAAATAACGCTTTTATTGACAAATGCATTAACTTCCCCAGATGTTATGATCGAGTTTAGATGCTAATGCATTTGACATCCATTAAAATATTATTTATCACCTAAAATGAGCTCTAATTTTTCTATTTAATTTATGTACCTATTCGTCCTTTAAATTCATTTGAATAAACGGATTTTGGATTCCTGATGTTGTTACGATTGCGTAAGGCAGCAAAAATTGGTTATTTATTATCCGTGAGCATCCCGCGATTCCCCATGTACAGGTACATGCACGTCACTGACATAATGATTTTGTACACATTCCAGTTACTTTTGATTAATAAAAACATCAATCCCGAAAGTTTCGGGGTGATGTTTACTAATACCGGGATTCATAGGTATCGAAAATTGTCCGGGAACCAGGGATTAGATTGCTTAATTAGGATTATGTTAGTAATGGCATTTACGTTACTTGCTCATCTGCTTTGTTGCATAAAGAAATTTTTGTTTGCCAGTTCAATAAATGTAAATAGTTTTAAACAAAATATTCAAATGTAGATATTTATCGTTTAACTAAAATAAGTAACCAGATATTCGTGTCGAAAAAACAAAAAACATTCAAATCTAAATGTTCGCTTGCATTATTTTCCAAAAACACCTGGAATGTTCTTTATAATGCCCCTACGTATAAGTTTGTGTATAGATAACAACAATAATTTATATGAGCTCTATTTATGCCCCTCAGGTATTTCTTTTGTGGCGCGAAAGGTATTGGGCACAACAGCTATGCCTATTATATCGGTTGAATTCTTTATTTTGGACGTACAATGTACCATACCTTTCTGCTATTGAAATCAAGTTTGTATGATAGATTTTTTTAAACTTGTGTGTACTAAGCATTTATGTAATATCTAGTATCTACAGCAGGCATGCCCAACTTCAAGTAGGCTGTGACGTGACCATTCTTCAACTTGAACTAAAGTATAATAATTGAATGAGGACCTTAGACTATAAATAATATACTCCTGAGGACAGTGAGGCGTTACAAATTAAACAATGATGCATATATTATGTGTCTATATAAATAATAAATAACTTAAATAAGATGTTTCAAAGAACATTTCTGTAAAATATTGAAAATGTGAGTTAGAATAGTTCTGCATTCAGCTGACAACTGCTTCAACACTCATTTTCCCATTCGTTGTGAAAATTATGAATTTTCGTCTTCTTTTAGGCAGTCATTGTACTCATCAACCTATTACAATATTGTACAACGGACCTTCTGCACGACGCTAAGGAGAAACTACTCTCCAGTTTAAAGCGCGTGGATTCACATATTTTCTTTATCTTACTCCTGCTGCAGGAAGTGAGTTATGCAACACGAATCATGTGATAAGATGAGAAATATGAAAAATCACATTTAATGATATATAGGTAAATCTCAGTTTTTTTAGTGCCTGCCTACGTTTTTATAATTTGTAACACTTATTAAAAATGTCCTATCACTTTTAATTATTCTCGTTTCTACGTAAGTATACAAATAATTAACGTAGTTTGAAAATCGACCTTTATTACAACGCAGTTAGATTCAATTTTCGTCGGTTGTTCATCCATACCTATCCCGGGGCCGATCCATCGGATGCATTGGGTTTTGATAAATCTGACGACGTCAGGCTAATCAAAGCGCTTGTAGAGTTCATAATTATAACGAAGTTGCCAAATTAGGACAAAGATCTCTTACCGGTAGCGGTTCTTCGCATGTGCAGGAGAGTTAGGAGGGGCTAATGTGATTATTGTTACGGTTACTATTGGTAACTGTACTTAAATCAAGTCTATTAGATAGCTTTCTTTCGCTCGGGCCCTACTTATCATTTCTCGTTTCACGTCAGAACTTCGTATCTAACTGTAATCTGGTACGTTTATAGTAGGTAAGTGTAGCTATTGTAGCAACATGATGCGTCAGCTCAGCACCGTTTACTTACATCGAAAATGTTGATTTTTTTTACAATAAATTATTATATAATTTTACAATGGTTTGACTATAATAAAAATCCAACGACAACAATAAACCATCGACAATATCTACGTAGTTTCAAGCTCAACAATTTTTGATCAACTTTATAATATTATTTTCTATACTATTTGCACTCACCTTTCGTGATTAATGTCATTTTCACTTTATATACGCATGCTTTTTTTATTCTAAAAGGGTCGTTTTGAAATTAATTATTTACCACTTTTATTGTACGTTCACTAATTAGAATATAATGCATTGTGTTTTATAATAGCTATACCTTTCTTGTATTATATATTTTCAATTTTGTTGCTTTGTCCCATAATTTAACCACATGTCCACAACTCACAAGAGATGATCACTTTATTTGATTAAACTGCTTATGTGACCGTGCCAATTAGTTTTGTAGAATTATTTAAAAAATGGGGTTGTTCATATTATATAACGTCACGTCAGAAAGGGGTGTCTGATATTATGTGTTTAAATACAACTATGGGGTTAATGGGGGTGGGGAGGTGTGACGTCACAAAACCATCGAAATATAAACTCCAGGGAACTCTGGGAACTGAAATACCTAACGGGTAAGGAGAAGCAAGCAACAACTGCTCTCGGTTTATGCATTCACGCTCATTTAATATTGGTGTATTGCACACACTATTGCACGTCTATAATGCGTGGTTCATTTTCGTAGGACACTAACACATTCAAAACCTTGCGTTAAAATGTACTGTACCTATTGGTATATAACCTATCGGAATTGATATCTCTGAACTCTGAAATCGACAAATTTCAACAAATTTCTTTTTTAACGATTGTGAGGGGGGTTAAATTTTTGTGAGATGTAATGTATACATAGGGCTTAGAGAAAGATTTTATCACGATGGGGGACAGTGTGTCATTTATGGACGACCCCTAAGGAACTATTTTTTTTTGATTTATTGAGAACATATTATATTATTTTGAATTTAATTTTAAGAAATGGTCACATAATATTGTTGTTAATCTTTTAAATAAGTATATTTTATTTTTAAATGTCTTGAGAAATTGCTTAATGTATACCTTGTAATTTTATTATATCCAATTTCGAATTACACACGTCATATTATTAAATTTAAATTTATACCATAATTATTGTCAATAAAATGTTATTATCAGGGTAGGTACTATAGTATTAAAGTAAGTGTGAGTAGAAAAAAAGTTCAACCAGGGTGTAATCGGAAACGTATAACCGATTTTGACACCCTTACTATATTGTGATGATTTTTTTTTACGTTGATACACTATTTACATTACAGTTTTATGTTTCCGAAATGCGTTGCGTGATGAATACAATTATCTCACCTGGGACAGAGAGAAAAAAACATAACCGTATGGTGTTGTCGCTTTTTTTTCAAAATGATAATACGCGAATCCATTTTGAAATACATGTTGAAACAGCGATACTGAAAACTTTAAAATGTGAAAGGGACGAATGGATATATTCGTACGGCGACATCCCCCTCTGTCAGACCGGAAGCTCCCGACCGTGACCGAACGCGAGTTTGCTTCCCGCGGCTATTCTGGGCATGCGCAGTCGCAACAGACAATCTCGCGCGTTGTGTTCTCTCGAGGAAAATTCATGACAATCGGTTTTTCCGTGATATTTATACACTTTTTTTTTGTAAACACACGACAAACTTACGTAAAATCTTCGTAATAATTGTGTGAATACTGTTACAAAAACATTTATTTAGTGAATTTATTGATAAATGGATTATGGACCGTTTTAAATTTTAGTGAGAAGTGAAGAAACTTATTTTGATAATATTAAACTACTGCATCAACACAATGAAAACATTTCGTATGTCATTCGTTGTTTAGTCGATAAAGTTAAAATTACTCATTAATTATATTTATTTTTTATTCATTATTGAATGTGCACGATACGTTATGCAGGATGCATTTATTGTAAACAAAGATTAAAAAAACTCAGTTATATGATAGATATCTACTAGAATACATAGAAAAGATATTGACTGGGTGGGATTCGAACCCGGACAGTGAATGTGTGCATACATTTTTGTAGTATGTAGGTACCTATATTTCAGAGTTTCTCAAAATTTAATATTTTAAAATCACTTTGTTATAATTGTAATAAAACACATTAAATTATATGGTAATACGTACTCGTTTCACAATATCATCTAATAACGATCAGTGGGTCTATTCCTATTCAGTAAACAAGGCGGCCATCGACGGTAGTTTATCATATTTATGTATATTTTGGGAAGTCCAATTTTTGGACACTAAAATAACAAAATGTTTTATAACTGGACAAATTTAATATAAGATGTACCTATGTTAGAAAACATACAAAGGTACCACTGACTTATAGACTCAGTACAAATTTATAAGGCGGTTTTGTGTAGCTTTTTGTTCTCAAAAATAATAGTTTATTATATACAATAAAATTTAATTAAAATAACTGATACTACTGACTATTTATATCGGCCAATGGGTAGCCATATAAAGCAAATTCTATCGGTAACAAATATTATGTTGGTGTTAATGACCGTCTTAAATATTAAATTCACCTCTGCCAGTATGTATACATACATTCTTAAAAATCTTGTGCATTATTCGTTGAATAAAAAAAAAAACAGTTTATTAAAAACTAATACTTGCCAGCATTAACAAATATTATTTTGCCTTTCCTGTAAAATTGGTAATATATACTGTACTAACCATCATAGTACCTAAGTTTAAGTCTCGTATACGGATGTGTTTTGTTGTATTTTAATTGATACATTATCTCTCCACCGAAAATTTACAATTAGCACCATTAAAGCGAATATCTAGATAGTGTAGGTTGCAAATTTATATTTTAAATAAATAATGTATAAATTTCTTATCTGATAATAATACACACTTAGATATTATACGTCGGCAAAAATATTATTCTTATCATGTGTGATAACTTGATAATATCTGTTTACTTAAATGCATTCATTATTACTGACTGGTGTGAAATACTTACCTACCGCAATTCTGAAATATAGGTAATATATCATTTTATTGTCTTCATCTGTACTTAGCAAATTTTCATTGTTTTTATTGTAGTATACTTTAGTCGCGTTCGATCTTATATTATTTGTTCTTTAGATAGTGACGTATCGTGAGGGTAGGCTGGTCATGCGTTTCATAGAGGCGTCACACTATAAAGGACGGCGAATGAAGGGACGAATACAAATACATATTACGACTTTTGAGACTTTGTATGATGGCGTCGCAACATCTTAGTTGAAAAAAAATAATCGAAGCATAAGAAATCTTGACAACATAATACACAGTATGACACAGGAAATTTGTTATGTTCATTATATGTAAAATAAATAAATTTGATTTGATTTGATTATAAGGTAGGTACACATCAGGTTTCCGGGAGCTTTCTACAGTATAAATAAAGCTTTTTCAAAAAAAGAGCTTTTTCAAATCCGTCTTACACAATATTCTGTGTAATAAAGTGCAGTCTCTCGCGAAGCTGTTTGTTTTTTCTATTCAGTTCAATTCAGGTCAAGTATTTTAAAATCAACAAAATTAAGAGTGTGATACAAAATATAACATGAGCTTTTTATATAATTTAAGCTGTTTTCTTTAAAAAAAAAATATTTAAATTTTCACCCGAGCTTAAAAAACGTACTTAGTTATAAAAGCTACGATTTTTTTTTTTTGTAAAACCAAAACAAATATTGCGTTTCTCACTTCCTGTTGAATTATTTCAACTAATTAGTTATTAATACACAAAGAGTTCATACATCATCAAAATCAGCCAGAATTAATCGACTGCTGCATGAAGGCATCTTCAAGCTGATACCAATCCTCTCGGTTCTGTGCATTGTGTTGTCACGTATATTAGTCATTCTACAGTGGCTACCATGCGTACGGCAGATTCGCAGTTGTATTGATATTGTTGGCTAGCGTTGAAACATGCATTGTAGCAAATAATATCAATACACCTGCGAATCCCCATGGAACCTAATCATTCTAATATATTTCCGCAGAATTTAACTATATATTCGACCCAGTGGCCTCCTTGTCTAACCTTTCTAGCTCGATAATAAGAATGTGAGTTAGGTACTACTTATTGAAAAATTCAAAATTAAACATAAATACCTACAAAATTCCATATTTAGTTGCATACAATGCGCAATGAAAATTCATCAACATTTTTAAAAGGCAGATTTTTAAAATTATAAATGACTGGAATAATGAAGTAGTATTAAATTCCAGGGATTATTATTTTACAACGTTTTTATTAGCTCGTATTCTTGTTTGTCCGGTGGTTGTTTGTCCAGTACACATCTTGCAATCGATTTTTAACTAACTTCCCGACTAGCTAGACATTTGAAACTTTTAGAATATATCAGAACACGATGCCAATGCATTCATTTTATACTTTTACCGATCTTTAAGCAGACTTGACTTCATTTTCAGTTAATTCTGTTGTACAATGTAAACCTAACATATTTTTTACGAATAATAGTTGTCAGCCATTCCCCCTCCCGTCCTAGCACTGGATCAAATACGCATTGAAAAAAAATGGTGAATACCAAGTATTTTACCCATAACTTATTATCATGTATTATTACCACCTAGGAAACGTTAAATCCCTTGAAAAGATTAAAAATATACTTACTATATACGTTTTTTCAAGGGTAATAAGTATGTAATCTTCTTCTTCTTCTTTCACCCTGTCACGTCCCAACATTGGGGCATAGGGCAAGCACAAGTTGGCGCCACTTCCCTCGGTCCATCGCCAACTCCTGTGCCTCCCGCCATGTCAGACCTGCAGCACGTAGGTCGCTTTTGTAGCATCGCTTGAGGCTGTGCCACAAGGGTACGAAGTGCCGCACTCTTTGGCGGCATCCGGAATACATGTCCCAGCCACGTGAATCGTCTCTTCGTGATAACTTCAATCACCGAAGGCTGTTGTGTCTGCTCACGAACTCGGATATTTGTAACGCGGTCGTACCAATGTACCAACGCGGTCGTACCGTCGGATTGCTGATGTCCAAGGAAGCTTGCAAGTGCCTCACCAGCTGGGAACCTATCTCCGAACGTCAAGTATGTAATAATATATATTATATACCTTCTCGATATTATTAGGGTAGGGTAGGTATGAACATTAACTGGTGGATCTTTCAATATAAACACTGACTTATGGTTTACCAGTACCTTTAATATTTTCATGATTCATTGTCTTCATTGTTATACGAACCCTTGCTTCACACAATACAACATCATTTTTTTTTGTGTATCGCTCGCCGTGCATCAGATAAACAAAGAAATACTCTTAAATAAAAACATTTAAAATAAATAATATAAAGCCCATTACAGGCGAAAGAAAATCTTTGATTATTTATTTAGTAGAACGCCGCGCCAATGCCGGAAGTTGTCAAATAATGGGGGCTGGAATAAAACCGGCAGGCTTCGAGCGCAGGCGCGGGGATGCTGTAAGCTTTCCCGCTTCCGCGATACAACCTCTCACTCGCACTTTGCCACTGGTGTGATTGGAGGTAGACACAGAAGGCAAATCGGAAGGCTTGCCGTGTATGCAACATTCCACAAAGAGGCTGTTAATAATAATCATTAGCTGAATGCAGAACTATTCTAACTCACATTTGATATAATTTACAAGATAGCTCTTTAAAACAATATATTTCAATTATTTATTGTTTGTATAGATAAATGTTATCATATTTTAGTAAGATTATTGATGAAAAAAATGATGTATTATTTTGTCTATATAAATAAATAATAACTAACTTAATTAGGCTATTTCAAATAATGCTTCTGTAAAATAATTCATAGTATCGGCATTCAGCTGACAATTTTATTTCGTTTGATACCGGTACTTTAAATATTACACCTGACAATTTAGTGTGGCCAACTTAGTGTTTATATTTCTATTATATTATATTCAGCGGTGGCTCGACAACTTTCTAGGTGGTGGGGTTTAGTCATTAATTATCAAATATATGTACAAGTATGTACCTACCTACATTTTCATATTAGTATAGGTACATTATGTATGAAGCTACTTATAATAATATGATTTTATTAATGAGGAAATGAGTAATTTTTCAGAATAAATAATATGATTATCTGAGTCGTTACTTACAAATTTACAAATCTAAAAATCGTGCTTAAAAATATAAACCTAATTAATAATAATAATTATTATAGATTTACCATCATCAGTTTTGAACAACAATATACAACGAGCGTCTTTACTCACCAATGGGGTCATTCTATTAGGTCCCTAGTATGCGTATAATAACGCTAATGCATTCACATACTTTGTAGAAAGAGATTTGTACCCCAACAACGGGATGGGACTGAGTGACCCCGATCATCAAAAAATAGACGCCGAGCATCCTTAATTTGTACATATGTGTCATCGTGAAATATTGCGTATTTAATTTAATAAATTATTTTAATACGGCATAATCATAAGTATATTATTACATAATTTACAATTATTGCTTTATTTATTTGTATAATAATAATAAATATCTCTCTAAAATTGCGACGGGTTTAGATAGATGAAATAAATTAAATATTTCATTTAATCATTTAATTAAGTAGGTATATTATGACAATGATAAAAATGTCGGACGTTTTTTACGCATTCTCCACATGATAACGATGTGGGTATGGTCCCTATGAACCCTTAAGGTAGAGCCGCCCCTGATTATATTATTTTTATAAGGTTACCAACTTGCAAAACACGCGTCTAACATATGGCTTTAATCTAGCATTCTTTGAAACCACAGTCAGCTTAAAATAAATCATAAAACAAGCTGGAATATTACAACAAAATTGCAAAGAAATGAACATGCTGGTTTTCAGTACTTTATAATACGATACCTCAATACGATTATAATACGATGCCTCAATTACATTGAGCTACTTTACGAGCTGTTTGTTGGCGAATTTAAAAGCGGGTGATTCAGCTACTGCGATTTGATGATGACACACGAAACTTTCCATTCGCTGAGATGCCACAAGCCAGCGACTATTTTGACAGAACGTAGTTCGTTTTTTTACTGGGAGGTTGCTACTACGCTCTACTGCGCAGACGCAGTAGGCCCACACGCCGGCGTGTAGAGTGTAAAGATGACCGGCTTTCAACTTTTCTCGGTAGTGTGTTTACAATCTGCTTGTTAGCTTATTCGATGATGACACTGGGCGACTTTACAGGCAGATTGTAAATTCGCCAATAAACAGCTCGTAAAGTAGCCTAATGTAATTGACGCTTAAGTCACTCAATCAGTATTTTTAATATTTTCGTGATGAGCTGTTGGCTATATTACAACCTATATAAATCTTATTACTTGCGTCCTTCTCGGCAAAACTTTCCAATAGTAAGTATACGTTTTTCGGTTTTTATCTCCAGCCATTCAATCAGTCCCAACAGAACGTCTGCGAGAGGTGGTCTCGCTCTCGTGCGCTCGAATCGTAAAATACATTATTTTCAACATCAATTTAATCATTTATTTATACTGTGTCAGAACCCCAGTTGTATTTCTCCGGTCAATCATTACATTGAATATTCTAATCGCGGCGTTTTCTCTTACAAAAACACATTCGGGGGACGTTAAAAAGGGGTGACTTCCCAGCGGAGGGTGTGTATGTCTGGAGATTACAGCACGAGATCCAGATTGATATGGGTTGCTCCCTTTACCCACTCACATCTATTGTATAATATGTGTAAAAACAACCCTTACGTTCGTCTTAAAATCGATCAGAATTTAATTTTATTGTATTTAATTCAAATTCTTTGTCATAATATTATGGAAATTTATTTTCTAAAACCGTCGTCAATGACAAAAGATTTTTGATGGCAGTACGTGATGTTGATAGGGAACTAAAAATAGATTCGGTTCCCGAAAATATTTCTCCATAAATTCCTCCGTATACATTATCAAGAATAGAACACTGACATGAATTTATGTTTTTGTATCAAGAATAAAAGTCATCTCTTATTAGATTTCTGTCAGAAGCTTTATTTTTACGACGTGCTTTTTTAGTACTACTTCGATTTTCACCTCTCAACTTCCTGAAAATATTATTTTTCTATTATTTTGCTTACGACATCTTAAAATCCTTATACAGTTGTGTATCTTTTTTAATTCTTTATTCCAACTATTTTTGGGACATTAGTACAAATTAAAATGCCATGGTCATAAAATTAATGTTTTGTTTGTAATTACGCGGAATATCAATTACTATTTTTATAATACGCTGTTTCGTGCCTTAATGCATTTATTAACATTTGTGATAATATCTATGTAATAGCTTTTTATTTTGTAGTCGCATTCAACCCCTAACCAAGCCGATTAAAATGTCGATAATTTTCTTTTTACAATTCATTTCACAACCACAGTGTACCTACAACACAGACTGTGTTTAATATTAGAATGACGTGTCTTATTATAGCATGTATTTCTATTTTAATTTAAAACATCTGAATATAAAACGATGATGTAGATACAAAAAATGTACAGATGTATAATACTAGATATTTTATATGTTAAATCCAAGTTGAAACAGTGGAAACATATTACTATTAATAATTATAGTTATTTTGCAATTAGTGACCTCTTGATAAGCGATCGCGTAAACTAATTAAGTAGGTATAATTATATTAAAAAAAAGTCTTTTATAGATCCAGTAAAATAGGTATTACTTTATTGTAAAGTGATATTGGTCTTAGAAAAGAGTAATAATTAAAAATAATAATTGCAATTAAGATAACGAAAAACAGTTTAACGTTAATTCCACTCATTATAAAATTGTGAAAAAAAAATCAGTGACAAAATAATTGATTTCGAAGTGAAACCAGATAATAAATAATACAGACTGGTATATTCCTACATAGTTTCTTGTGAACGTGAATATACGTCGTGGACAAGTCTTACTTGGGCCACTAAAGAAACCAAGTGCTGTTTTGATGAGAGTGCTGTTTGTCATGGGCGTGAGGCAGTAAACCCTCGACATGTTCCAGTGCATCATCCAGCCTCGCAATGGCTGGATCCACGCCCCGAGTCCTGACATGAAAGATGTCTTCCCAGGTATAAAATTAATATATTACAGTTACTTTGTTTTGTTCACTTTCTGAATACGTGCCGTTTTTCGTGGACTCTTCACATCTTCATCAATTCTTCGCAGACGATTCGATTGAAAAATTCTTCCCAACATGAAGGATAACATGATATAACGGTTGTAAGTATTATATCAGACATGGTTTTGTCCTGAATCTGGAATCGTTTTGCAGAATTGAATGAATTACCTATAGTCCTTTAAAAATAATGTATGCAATTTACAATGGTGTTCAGAACATTCTTCGCCCACAATTCGTCGTCAAACATTCTTACCTTGCTATCAGATTCTTTGCCGCATATATTAAAAAAAAATGTTTACAAAATTTACATTTGTATTGGCATTTTTGCGGATTGTTTTTTTTAGACATTGTAAGTATCATTTTAAAACACGTATAAATTCAGATAACTATACGAAATAATCCGTAAAAAAGTCAATACAAATGTAAACAATCACATTTGTTTCAAAAAGTATTTTTTGCAACATAATATGCGGCGAAGAATTTTCCAAAGTCCAAAGAAAAAATTGTACCTAGTGTAAAAGTTTTTGACAAAGAATAATAATAATTAAGGCGAAGAATGTTCCGGACAGTCTCCTACTGCATGTAGGTACCTAATTCATAAAATCTTCGATCATAATTCATTCTAATAAGATTCCAGATTCAGAACAAAAAAAAAAATCTTATATGAGTATAATAATAACTTACTATTCTACGAAGTTTTTACTACCTAGTCATGCCATCCCTTTGTTTTTTTTTGTTTTATTATGATTCACAGGTAGATAGATATATACGTTTTTTTGCTTTTTCTTCTATTAATAGCTTTGTTCCCGAATAAAAAGATCTCCCAAAAAATAAACAATATAATATAAAATTCGTTTAGGCCCGTTTCAGACGGGACACTGGTGTCGCGCTCGATATACTGTAGAAGGCCTTTGTATTCGAATAAAGGGGCCTTTGTATTATGTTTATGAACGCCCCAGAGCTAATGAGTCAACGCATAATTTCGCGTTATAAATTAGAACATAAAACTGGCTGCGGTAATAAAAACAAGTGTGTCGGCGGCTTGAGAATGTAGCGCCCAACGGAAAAGTGTACCGGACACGCTTTGACTCATTAGCTCGGGGCGTTCATAAACATAATACAAAGGCCGCTTTATTCGAATACAAAGGCAACCTTACCCCCGTTTCAGCGGGACACCGGTGTCGCGCTCGTTTATAATAAGGAGGCCTTTGTATTCGAATGAAGGGGCATTTGTATTATGTTTATGAACGCCCAGAGCTAATGAGTCAACGCATAATTTCGCGATATAAATTAGAACATAAAACTGGCTGCGGTCATAAAAAACATGTGTATCGGCTGCTTGAGAATGTAGCGCCCGACGGAAAAGTGTACCGGACACGCTTTGACTCATTAGCTCGGGGCGTTCATAAACATAATACAAAGGCCTCCTTAATATATACGAGCGCGACACTGGTGTCCCGTCTGAAACCAGCCTTACTCAACATTTCCCGGAGAATGTTATCTTCTTCCTGAATTATTATTAATTAGTCTATAGAGATTACTTCTGTTTTATTACAACGCTTGTGTCACTTTAAGATCATTAATCACCAAGATAAACAAAAGGAAATGTGTATCGTTCGTTCATAAATATTGTTAAATATTTAAATCTCTACTTTATCATATTTTGCTGTCATTTCTACATTTCCCTTTATTTACCATTTTCATTATTCTATAGTGCAGTGTTACACAACCGCCGGCCCGTGAATCGGTGCCGGTCCGCATACATTTTCTGCCCGTCAAAAAAAATGTCGCCCATTTTAAAAAGAAGAAAAACATCCATCTCTAAGTTACAGTGCCATCCAATTATTTGACTATCTCTTTGTATGACAAGACTTTTTCGCCCATGTCAGTAATATAAACAAAACAGAGATACCGAATGGATGTCAATGCAGCGCTTCCTCTCCGAAACAACGCCGAAGCCACGGTTATGATCATGGCCCCCACATCCTGAAGCGGGCCCCCAGGCTAGGATCTTTGGCAGGCTCCCCTACCTATCGCTATGGTGTACGCGGTAAAATTAATGTGTATGTTTAGTGTTTTATTATACCTATATTATACACCCATTTGAATTATGGAGATGTCAATTATAAAAAATTAAAATTATGTCGTACACACATAATTGTAATAATAATAATATTGAAGGACAATAGCGCCGCAGGCGACTTTTTTGCCATTAAAGTAAATTTGTCGTGTGTGTTTATCTCACTTATCAGGTCGATTCGCCTCGCCGGGCCCCCAGGCTAGAGCCCTGTCAGCCCCCTCCTTGTGGGGGCCATAGTTATGGTTAGTCTCAATTATTTATTATTATTAACTCATCAGCTGAATGCACAACTATTCTAAGCGATAGTGCCCATAGAACGCGTCGAGCGGGCAAAGTCGGCGAATGAAGCGTTTATTCATAACCATAATCACTCGTCTCTTGCCGCGCATTACCCTTCACCTATGTAATAAGCGGCCCAAGCAGCATAAAATAATTATTACTACAGCGTCTCTCATAACAAAGCAATAAAAATATTATATTATTTCGGGGCTTGTAATTAATATTTACGACGACATTATTCAACCACGACACGGAATAAAATTAAACAATGACTTCTCTGTTATTAAATAATGACTTCTCGCCCGTCGAACGACGACGCTCCGAGCAGCGTGATTTTGGTAGCCGTGTTCAATGAATGGACTCCATTGTATTTTTTTTCATTCGTATCGCCGAGAAGCCAAAAACGATGATTCATGCGGCGGGCGGGGCACAAGGCATCGTCAAGTCCAGTGTGCGCTGGCGTATTTGATTACGTTGTATTTTAATCAACGTAACTCAAATGTAAGTTAGAATAGTTCTGCATTCAGCTGACTTAAAATTCGAAGACGTAGCAGCTATTTAAAAATATATGTAAATATTGCTTACTCAAAATAAATTCCATAAAATCAATTATCAATACTTACTTACCTACTGATCGGTTTATGATTATTTCAATTAGGTACCTACCTCACAATATAATTTATATGATGTTTTTTTGTATTCGAAATCAGACTGCTATGTATGTTATACTTTATAATATATGACTTAACAAGTTTTTGTTTGTGTGTTTCTGATATTTTCACCGGTCTGCAAGTATTAAAAATGTTGGGGAACACTGATCTAGTGCCTACCGTTAAAATTCAATACGGTACTGCTCTCTGTTGGAGCAAATGTGGTGTGGTGTGGGATTTGTTATTTAGTAGTGAATTTAATAATTATTATATAAAAGTGCAATATTATTATTAAATAACGACCCAGAACTTTCATTCAAGCTATCAAACATCGAAATAGGCTCGGCGGTTTTCGCGTAATTTAAACAATACTGAATAATATTATAATATATTTACAACGGTTAGAAAAATGAGATGTGACTTTAAAATAAGCTTTTGAAGCATGTTAATAAACTATTGACTATTTACAAATCTCTTTCTTCCATTTTAGTGGCAAATTTTGTCCTTCACTTAATTTATTTGTGAATTTAGGAACATTAAAGATTTCAAATACTTAGTTGTTTATTGTATCCACAAGTTTACTTTGTTTATTGTATTGACAAAGTTAGTTTAATCGCTTACGTATTAGGCATTTATATTAAAGATGTCAACAACACTCGCAGCTTGGTAATTCATTAGGCTTATGTCCAAACTTTGACATGAACGAAGAGAGAACACGTATTCGTTTACACGGGCCAGATGATGGTTGTATTATGTAGTCACTAGTCGTAGAGGTTCAACAACTATTATTAGTATGTATGTTACGCCGAATGTGCGAAATTGACTATTATATGAAATGGGCAACATTTTTTACTAATTCATGTTATAGTCAAGCCCGTTGTTTTATTCATGAAATAGGTAAATTATCTGCCGAGTGCGTGAATTCGCCAGGGTATGGAAATCTTAAACTGTCAACATGACAGTAGAAAAAGTAAATTTAATACTGATGGTTTTATTAGTTATAATTGGAGATAATATAATATTATTATTAGGTTAGGTTAGGTTTTGTTTTGTAATTCTGAATTCAACTGAATGTCCATTTTGAGGTTAGCTAACAAGTGTCAACAAACAATCGACCATTGCACGATTGATACCGAAGCGCGAATCAAATCGCGAAAATACCTTTTAATAAAATTCTTCCGTTATCATATTATAGTTCTAGATTTTTTTTGGGCATAGTAAATGGATATGAACGTCATTGTAGTTATTGATTGGTATATTTTTATATAATCAATGACATTTGACAAATTTGGTTAGTTTAATTAGTTGCAAAAAACACCACCGTAGCGCTACTATCTAATTTGCTCAATGCATGAACTAGGCAGAAAAATTACTGCCGAATTCACGCACTTGGCAGATATTTTGCCCATTTCATGTAATAGTCAATTTCGCACATTCGGCGTAACATGTATACATAGTGCCTAGCAAGCACAAAATGATGTGAAGAAAATATTTTTGTAAACAAACGATAAACTAATAAGACACAAAATTCGCATCGGAAATTATAATCAGCTGTTTATTTATAACTATATTTTATTACCCTCTCATAATCATAGCATAAGAGCTCACAATACAAACATCCATCATTAAGTACACATTTTATTTTTTTATAAATGGCATGCAAAATTCATCAAGCGACAAAAATCAATTTCAGACCTCTAAATCACTAGCACAGTGAGCTACCTCTACTTTAAAGTAGTCGGTATCATAGGGCCACGACTCAAGAAATAGCTAAATACCAAATGCATTTAAATTTTATATTCTTTGCGTCACGTTAAAATCCTGTGGCAACGATTCTCTCGAGCGTACTACGTCTATTTACGTATCCCGTGTTATCTTATAATAAAAATTGTAGTCTGTTGACTTGTTGGTTATTTTTGTGTAAATTTCCAACGGTAGCGTGGCCGAGCGGTCTAAGGCGCTGGTTTAAGGCACCAGTCTCTTCGGAGGCGTGGGTTCGAATCCCACCGCTATCATATTTTTTTATAATTAAATTATTTAATTAAATCTATTTTAACCATTAATTAATTGTCACAATTAGATATTATCTTGACTTTGCATAATTGAATATTCGTTATTATCTCTAAAGAGTATTTCATACTGAATATTTATTATATTTTTGTCTGATAATTATTGATGTTTACTCATGCATTAGTAAACATACATTAGTGGCAGGTTTTGTAAAATAATGGATTAAATTAGGTAGTATAATTAAATATGTACTCAAATGCTTTCGGGCATACTTGTAATTTAGTTAATGTAGGGATTCCAATCCCGGGATCCCGAACTATTTTCGATACCTGTGAATCCCGGGATTGGTAAACATAATCCCGAAACTTTCGTGATTGATTTTTTTAATTAATTATTATGGATAATAAAAAAACAACACTTCATGCTTTGGTATTACTTCGGGCATATTATTCAGAATAATGTTTTAATTACTTAAATCTTTAATTTTTTCATATTGTATTGTCAACACAATATGCTATTTTTATTTTAATTGAACTTGTATTTGTATTTGTTATCTTTTCATAAATAAATAAAACTGTTTTACTCTCACATTATTATTTATATTACAAAATTATTTACTCCATTAAACCTGTGTATTTCCAAGATTGAACGTACACAATATTAGCAATAAATGTCTTAGATAATATAAATTTAATTATACTAGATTTATTTTTGACCGATTTTATCAATGTTTTTTGTATATATAAAAATTTTATATTATCTTCCGAAAAAATGTCAATCTCGGGATCCCGGGATCAAAAATTTGGCTCGGGATTGGATTCCCTACCCAGCACCATCTGCAAATTGTATTCCTAGTTCAATGAAAACAAATACGTTTGAAGGCGATAACCGGGTCGCAAAAAACCACTCAACTGGAACACAACAAAACTTATATCAATTAAAATTTAAAGATTTATTTATGTCAAAGAGGTTTTATAGTCTAATACAGGCTTCAATATTATAGTCATCAGCACTAATTCATCATATTATTACGAACATTTTATTCCAGATTCCACATGTGTATGGAACATCAGACTTTGTATCATCTACACCGGTAACTCCACCTGTGGGTCTATTCTATACTTATCGAACACTAAATTGATAAATAGTATCAAACTTAGGGTAGGTTTGTATCAAAATATTAGCACTTATTGTAACAATTACACGAAGCCGGTTTTTATTGTTGCAATAAGTGCGATATTTTAACAGCAGCAAAATAGGTACTGTTAAAATATAGCACTTATTGCAACAATAAAAACCGGCTTCGTGTAATTGTTACAATAAGTGCTAATATTTTGATACAAACCTACCCTAAGTTTGATAATATTTTTCACTTTATCACTTTAGCGGTCGATAAGCATAGAATAGACCCACAGGTATAATAATTATATGGACGGTACGGTGGGTCACAGAGGCGCTGTGTTGTGGCTTTGTTGATTGTTTTGGGTCAAAACTTCATGTCAGCTTTGATCGCTAGTTAACTCCATTGTCCCTTATGCAAATTAAATTCAAACTTACGATTGTTTGTGTTTTTTAGTAATGTTTTGCATAATTCTCTCTTCTAATCATCATAAATCAACCGAAAATAAACCTACTGATAAATTTATTGATAACTTGCTAGAAAATACGATACAGTCTTATTGTAACGTATTTTTTTTTTGAGTTTTACGTACTGCTTTCGTTAGAGAACCTACTATCATATTACTTCTGATCTTAGCCCTTGATTTTGAAAGTATGTTGTACACAAGGCCTGAACAAAAACGAACCATAAGTGCAAATGAGAAAGCATTGTATTCGGTACGGTTATATTCTCCGCAATATTATGCGTTAGCATTGGCGTAAGGTAGAATTTCTACGTGTAAATTAATTTTTATTTGTACACGTCGCCGGTAAATAATTGGTTTGAATGACTCCATTCATTCAAAAACTGCTAGCAGGTATTGCTGAAATTTATTGTTTTTGTGTTAAGGGGGATGCTTATACCAACGTGATGTAAAATCTTATTTAGGTATGGTCACAATATTGAAGCTCGATTTGATATACATAAAAAGAATTTCAAGTTATATACATTTACATTTTTATAAAAATCGATGTTTTTTAAAATTAATATAAACAATATTAAAACTATGAATTGGTCAGATATCATATCTACACGAAATAGAAAACTTAAACTGAATTTTAATAATAATATGACTTGAAAATAATAATATGTAATAATAACATGGGATCCTGCACCAAATTCACATTTTATAACATTTTTCTTAAATTATAGGTTTATCTTTGATTTAAAATAAAAAATATTTTTCTTTTTAATATTTTCAGATACGTATTTATTAATTAATACAGTTGAAATTGTAAATTAACAAAAAAATGTCTCAAATTGCAAGCTTCGTATTTTTCCGCTATGTGCCTCTGGTAGAAAGGCTTAGTAAAGACTTCACCTTAACGAATAATGTTGTCATCACACTATGTCAAAAAGGTGGCAGGAAAAATAATACCCACTTACCTATCAAAATGTTATTGTTAATTCAATTTTTTTTAACATATTGTGGACATTACGAATTATAAGTTTAAGACGTTCACAACATGACATTTAGAAACAAAGATATATAAATATAACAGTATTACATAAAAAAAGAGATAGATCAGTAGATAAATTAGATAGGTACAAGGAAGTACACCGGATGAGTTAACTATTTTAAGAATTTATAAAACAACGTCCACCTAAACTCATTCTCACGTAGGTGGAATATATCAACACCCGAAGCAATTTCGTTGTATGAACGTGATGGAAATTGTGTAAATGTAATGTATAAATACACAATAACTAAATAAATAAATTATTGCTAAGCTATTAGCTAAATATTCTTATCATATAATTCTGTTATCATTTGTTGTGGTACTAAGCACTATTGCAGAGTGGAATTGATATCATATTAAAATAAATGATAGGTACTGAACGATAAAGACTCTGGAGATACATTCTTCTATCGATCCCCATACCCTCTATTGAGTTATTCAGTTGTAACTTGTAAAATTTATCAACTGTCCCTTTCTCGCATTACACTGCGGCTTTACTACATCGCCTTACAATATCATTGACAATACTAAATTAATTACAATAGTATATAAACTTATTGTTGTTTTTATTTAATAAAACGCAATTTTTTGTAGTACTTATTACACTTTTAATCAATAGATTAGGACCTGTTTCGTCCGCCTCAGAGGGACATTTTCAACTGAATACATTTTTTTAAAACAATATTTATCACACATAATCCAAAGCGACAGAAATAATATAACAATAGGTAAGTACATAAATTATCCGTCCAATAATACCTTCCCAATAACAGATTAATTTAAAATTAATGATGTTGGACGTTAATATTTCATACTACATCAGGGGCATTAAACAAATTATTTTAAATATTAACAAACCACAAAATATGAAACAATCAACACTTACAATAACATTAATATCAACAAATATTTATGATTAGTCAAAATTTACAATAGAAATTTATAAAAAATATTTAAATTAACAATATTATCAAAAGTAAGATCGAATACAAAAACAAATACAACCAAAATATGAGTGAAAATTAAATAAAAATTTAAATAATAAATAATGTACAATATATAAAGTTATGTTATAACAATCCCAAAAAAAAGTGGAATAAGTACTACAAAAAATGCGTTTTATTAAATAAAAACAACAATACAATGCAGTTCCACCATGAATTGACAGTTAACAAAATAAAATAAATATAAACTTATGCCCACGATGGCCGATCGGTTACAGCGTCGGCTTATAATGTCGTGGGTTCCTAGTTCGGATCTCGTGTCTGGCATTTTTTTTTTTTTTGATGTTGAGAAAGTCGCCAGCATGTATTTCTCGTAAAAAAACAAATCTGTTATTATAACCTCCTCTCTATGAATGCCCATATGGTCCTTATTAGAATCGAACATGGTAAAAAAATGGTTCTTGTCTGTTTAATGGCAGCCAGCGGCAAACGAATTTTAAAAATAGTTGATATACTGGATTATTTGTTAGTTTATGTTAGGTTTTCATTCTTGAATACATTTTGTCAAAATCGGCTATGAAAATTGCCCGTGTTCCCGCCTGGCTTCCAGTAAACAGACTTGTACCAAAAATATATTGATGGAAATAAGCATTTTTTGTTGGTCTGCTTTAAGTATATTGTATAAGTATTAGTTACGTTAAATGAAATTGCGCCGCAGGCGATTTAATGATTGACTTCAAAATATATATATATATATGGGAAATATTTGAAATAAATCTAGCATTTTCTGCACGCGGGCGCCATCTTATTCTGATATATATAAATGTACCTATACACCGCCATCTTTAGATTAATAAAGCCTGAGCATAAATTTTTGCGCAAGCAACGAGTGATCCACTGCCATACTATTTATTGATAACGTACTTCAAGCAGAGTTTGGTATTCTATAATGACTGAATAGTATAAATAAGTTATTAGTTATTGTCGTTTAGAATCGACTGTCACATTGACAAAACGTCCTAGTGTATTATGATATTATTATCTGTACGAAGAAGTTTACTAACTTTGATCGTCACTTCCAATTATTAATAACATATAACCACTAAATCAGATGAACTCTAAGGTCTCCAAGATACGTTAAAATAATCTGAAAGAAATCTGAAATTAAGAATACTCCGACAAGTGAACACGACCGACGCGTCAGTATGAGCACTCTATAGACAATGACAGGTCATCCATAGACAACTGGAGGGGTGAAAAGTAGGACCAGTCGTGTAATGTATCGGCTTCCTTCTTCAGTGGGCAATGACATGTATTATACCCATGGGCCCCAGATCCTTAAGCGGGCCCCAGGCCCGGATCTTTGGCGGGCCCAGCTACCTATCGCTGAAGTTAAGGGCAGTGTTGTACTCTAAAGTAGTTTTTCACAAATTATACACTGGAGTTATCATTTAAGTATATCAATCATCATATATTACATCAAATTGTACCGCACAACCACCACATATTTAAAATATTGAATAGTCCTGAAACAAAGTAACACCGCAGGCGACTTTTTTTTAATTATTAGAGTACATTTGTGATGTGTGTTAATCTCGCAAGGCTGGTCATACCGACAAGCCGGGCCCCTTCTATGCCCAGGCCCCCAGACTAGAGCCCTATCAGCCCCTCTTTTGTGGGGCCATGATTATACCTACGTATTATGGTGTACGATGTTGAAATACCTTTTCTTCTGAATAATTTTGTATGTGCGCTTTACACGATAAGAGGGTTCTATGTTCTGTTTTTAATGCGGTTTTTGATTCGCGCCGCGGCCCAATGAACCGTTCCGAAATATTATTATTACTTTGTTGTGTGCAATGTGCAGTTGACCGTTGGTTTCACTTTGCGGTCACCCTTCCTCCTATTCGATCATTCGCGCGGCGTAACGATTGCCTCTCACGATTGATTGTCTGGAAAATAAGTTGTATTTCCTTATATAATATCGAAAGTCAGTCTTGATCTTTACGCATTGTTTATTTTTGTCAAAAAACAAATTGCACAGTTCAATGACCGCTATTTTACAACGTTTTTCTTAGTTCGTATTCTTGTTTGTCCGGTGGTTGTTTGTCCGGTGGTTGTTTATCCAGTACAAATCTTGCAATCGATTTTTAACTAATTTCCCGACTAGCTAGACATTTGAAACTTTTAGAATATATCAGAACACGATGCCAATGCATTCTTTTAATACTTTTAGCCATCTTTAACTAGAATTGAATTCATTTTCAATTAATTCTATTTTGAATGAAAAGTTATTTCGGAAGAAATCCGTAAAAAGTAAAACTATTATTGGTTGCTAAGTGGGTCCTAGCAACTAAATTATTAATATTAATATAGAAATCAATATGACATTTCAGTATAATTTCTATCAAGTACACATTTTTTTGATCGTTTAAGCTAGTCAAGTCAAGTTTATATGATTCAACAGAAAATTTAAAAACGTTGTAGGTATATAAAAAGTTATTTTTATCTTGTAATTATTATGACATAAGTATTGAATATAACTATACAGGAGAGAGATTGAGGAGGTCTTTATCCAGTACTTAGGAAAAGATTAAAACATACTGATGATAATGAAATGTGGCATCATTTTATTTGTTTTTGTCTTAATACGGGGGCGGTCCAGGGCTCCAAACATGTGGTTTAAAAAAAGCTATTTTTGCTACTGGTGCAATCAGGAAACACAGAATTAATGGGAACTGAAATTAACGGGTGTGAAGTAACAGGGTACTGATTTCGAGTGTGGAAGAATTGGGATAAACTTAAATACGTGTCAATAATACGTCATTATAAGCTTGTCCTTCGTTCTGACAACTGCTCTCGGTTTATGCACTGACGCTCATTCAATATTGTTGTATTTGAAGGTTGCATCACACATTCAAAAACCCTGCTTCAGAATGTAGTGATTGGGGTATAGCCTATTTGAATTCTATTTATTAATCTGTTCTGTGGATGCAATCGATCTGAATCGAATTGTGAATTATGAAAAATTAACCCCATTCAAAGGATATCCGTCATCTATCACGATGACGCATCTACGAAGGATTTAGATTAAAAATATATCTTAATCTTTATTCAATATTGTTGCACCTATTGATAGAATGAGCAGTTGTTAGTAATTTTTAACATCATCAACAGTAAGTTGTTCGCAGGTTTGAATCCAAGGTCCAGATCAGTTACGAGCTAATTACATACAACGGACAAAATATGTCATAAAGTTTCATAATTTGGCATCGTTCTCATTTATTCACTTAGGAAGGAGTCATATAGATTCAACCGGAAAAAGAAAATCAGTACAGCCTGGAAGTGTATAATAAAATGTGTTCGACAAAATAATGAAGTATTTTTCTCGATATAATAATGCATCGTGCAACAAAGCTTCGCCGTAAAAATGTCAGTGCAATCGGTCGTGGTCCCTATTTGGTCCCTCAGCAGGCGTGCGGTAATGCAGGATAACTTTACTTCCCAACCGGGATCCATTGCCCTTTAGGCAGGTGTCACTGAGCAACGGCCCGCTGATTTATTTTAATTTTATTATTTGTGTGTTTTTTGTTTGTTATTTCCTATAAGTGGTTTGCATTATTAAGATCATGCGGGAAAGTGCATTAATGTACTCACAAGACCCAACCCTAGAAATAATAGTCAGGAAACCGAGGTCTGCCTCTCAGACCTCACAATGTCTCAATTAAAAGAAAAGGTAGGGAAAAAAGAAAAAAAGGAAGATCTTCCATGGTAACCGGAACAGAACAATAAAGTACCTATTTGAGAAATAGTTTTCATGAACTTATATTCGTTGTGTAATATTTTCTTCCCAATTTGTGATTGTGGTATAATTTAATTAGTGTATTACTATTTTGAACTATTTAGAGGCCCCTTTATATTTTCTGACGAATCGGTTGCGTCATTTGTGTCAAATAAAATCGCCACCGAGTAAATTAGCATATAGCTAGTCAATAATACAACACTTCGTTGGATAATCCAGTAAAAAAATATCGCTTATAATTAACTGAACACAATAAATTTCATAAACTGACAGCCATTCTTCTAGTTAGGAAATCGAAAATGCCAACTTAGCGATATTAAAACCTAAGCAGTTTACCAACTTATCCGTATTCATTCTTTCAGTAAATGCGTTCAAATGTCATAATTAGGGAATCCAATCCCGAGCCAAAATTCTGATCCCGGGATTTCGGGATTACAATTTGACAATCCCGGGATCCCGGGACTGGTCCCGGGATTGGCATTTTTTCCATTGTTTATATAAAATTTTTATATTTACAAATAACATTGATAAAATCGGTCAAAAATAAATCTATAATTTATACTATTTAAGACATTTATTGTTAATAATGTATACGTTCAATCTTGGAAATACACAAGTTTAACGGAGTTAATAATATTGTAATATAAATAATAATGTGAATGTAATAGGAGATTGCTGTTTCTGATAGTAAAAACTTAATGAATGGATTAGCGATATTTAAAATAGTATAGCAAATAATCATGGCGTACTTATGGCCTTTCCGCTTCATAAATCTAATTAGTCAGCCAAATCTGAAACTGCCGTAAAACGTATGGATATCATGGTGGAATAACTTTGTTAATAGTGCGAAGCTAGATTAGATTTTTAATAATTTATGTGAAAAAATAAAATGAATTGGCAACCTACACATGGGTATAAATCAAACTTCATTCAAACTAAGTTTATTTCTACCATAGTTATTATTTATTGAAAGTATTTTTTCTGTTATATTTTCGCTTTTATTTTATTTTCCATAAAAATTGATAAAAAAAATCAATCCCGAAATCCCGGGATTATGTTTATCAATCCCGGGATTCATAGGTATCGAAAATAGCTCGGGATCCCGGGATCCCGGGATTCGGGATCCCGGGATTGGAATCGCTAGTCATAATATAAGTAAGTATTGCCCAAGACTCCTTGTATATAGTTAAAATTCTTTGGTTTACTTGCAATAACTACATCTTCTCTTGCATAATTTTAAATGATTACTGGTCCAGTCGTCGCGATTTACCGCTGAAATGTTCCGTGTCTGAAATTAGTCGTGGTTCAACACTCTGATTTCAAATCTTCTGGTATCAAATCTACATAATAGTATATTCTTCCTGTTTATACATTGTCTATATTTCGTAACATGTTTATTTTTTGTTTTTTGGGATGGTTAATTTAATGCTATATATATATATATATATCTCAATGGCAAGTTCAAAATACATTTACCAGTTTCTCTGTCATTACTCGTCCACTGGCATGAGCTAGTAGCAATAATAAAATAAATAATTATCTTCAAACTCGCTTGAACGGAAACCGATCATCGAACGGACGCGAAGTGAATCAAAATATTTAGAATATCTTCAACATATAACTGCTATGTGTAATTTATTTTATACGTGTAATTGATTTTGAGAAGGTTATTCCAAGAATAATAATTGAAAGGCTGATAAACAAAAAATATATTTTAACGGGTACGTTATTTTGAGGCGTCTTTCAATATTTTAAAATATATTATTTTTTACATCGGACAGTTCAATTTGAAAATGATTGACTTATTAGAAAAGGCAGATGTTGTCTTATATTCGTATATACTTATTAATTTAGACATAATGGAATAATGTAGTAAATATAAAACTATTAGACAGTTCGATGCGGGAAACTAAAACAGTTTCGTTTTGTAACATGATTGTCATAGGGTCGTATGCATGAGATTCCCAAATACTTTATAGGCTAAATATACTGCTCATTTGTATGCATGAGTGCAAATGTAATCTGTTGGTTAGCGACGTCACGATGTGACGTCATGGCGTCCATATAATAGCAAACTTATAAAATGTCATTCCCCGATCATTAATTTAAAATTTTGAAATTGTAAATGTGTCTGAAAGTGTGCGAACGGTACTACCATATAAATTTAATAATCATAAATGAATAACTATTATGAACGTTAAATAATTTATCAGTTATTTTATCACATTTATTTTATAATAAAGTATTCCCGATAAACATTTCCATTTGATGGCAATATATACGGTTATATTATGAATTATGACTAACTTCACTTCAATCACTTATATTATGAGATGTCAAAACGGAATAAGAATACATGAATGAATGAAATGAATAAACAGCACGACTATTAACTGTTTTTAACGTGTTTTTAATATCAAATGTTTTACAGAGTCCACAAAATGAACGAGGGCCTCAAGCAAACGTTTGTTGTAATGAATGCATTATTAAAATTACAGTTGAAAATGACAGATGAAGCAGCCATTTTGAATGAAGTGTGACGTCAGATTGCTTACGTCACAAATAGTGCTATAAGCTATATGGTGGAAAATCGGTTAAATAGCTTATAAAGAATTTGGGAGTCTCATACATACAGCCCATAGATGGCTAAGCATACCTCACCTTGGAGTTAGGGTTGTCGTTGTCATCAAAGCCGAGTCGTCATATCGAACGAAAAGGGATATCGGTGTAGTATCGAATAAAATAACTGTACTTAAAAAAATCATTATTTTTGAAAAACAATATTGTATGAGACTTATAAATAATTTAAAATTTAACGAAAGATGCCTATTTAAAAAAAATATGAGGATTAAAAAATCACTTAGGTAAGTTTTGAAAATAGCATTGGTCTAATTTCATTCCATTTCATGGTAGTAGGTACAATATTATGTTTATATCGATGTTTTTGACATGAAATTTAAACAACTGCTGTCGACTTCAAAACGGTGTATTTTTTGTTCGATATATTATTCAAAAGTGACCTACCATTGTGTCTTAAGCGTAGGGTGTTCGACCAATGTGTGCTACCCGTGCTCACGTATGGCTGCGAGACGTGGACCCTCAATACGAGAGATTTCCAAAGGCTAAGAGTCGCACAGCGAGGCATGGAGAGGTGAGACAAAACGGCCACAGGGTCGCCCTAAAAGCCGCTGGATTGACAAACTGGTAATGTTCGGCGGGAATACGTGGAAGCGAACGACACAGGATCGAGAGAGTTGGAAGAGGCTTGAGGAAGCCTTCATCCAGCAGTGGATTGACCCCGGTTGATATATTATAGTAACATTTATCGACATAAAATAAAACTAACAATCTCAGCCGATAATTGTGTATGCGTCACTCGAACTTATCATTTTATATTGCATTTTTTTTGACCATTCCCGATCCTAATAAGATCATAATATGGGCCTCCACAGAGTGGAGGTTTGTATTAACAGTTTTTGCTTTTACGAGAAATGGATGTCAGCCACTTGCTCAACCTATTAGGTCCATACTCTGACTGACACACAAAATGAAAAACAATATGCGTACTTGTCAGACCCAGGATTCGAACTTGGCGTTATAGTCCAACGCTTAAGCCGCGCGGCCACCGTGGGTGTAAATTGCATTAGATAATATAATTAATTAGTCGATATCAAATCTTTCAACCAAGCAGTTCACAAAAATCTTTCAATTGAACAATCGTTCCCCGCATACTGTATTTGTCCGCAAAATACATTCAAATTAAACTTCAAAATAATATAGCCATACTATCATGTAATATTAAAATATATATGAAACAATAAACAACTAAAAATACAGTTATGTGTTTATTTATGAAATAAGTATCCATATAAAATTAAACTTAGCAGTTGAACAACTAAAATATTATATATTATTATATTTATTAACAAATAACGAACGAAGAATGTAAGTATCACAATTTCTACTTCATATCTGTATGCTCCACCTGGAGCAAAAATGTCGAGAAAATATCCTGAAAATAATAAACATATTTAAATATTTTAATGTATGGTATCGCCAGTCGGTATTTAAAATTCCAACAAGGTAACAGGTATCATTGTATTGTGATCCGATATTGACAAAAACGTATCAATATTTTATTGATGTCTCTATGTGTCGCTAGATTTCAAAATCAGCCAAGTACATAATAGATGAATAGGAGAAAAACAGCTTTTTGTTTTCTCAAATACACACGTCACAAGGGTGAAAGTTTATATCATTTCGAGTATAGAATATTTAAAATTAATAAATACCACATTTTGATAATGCATACATATTAGAAAGCAGTAGTTCTTCAGCAGGTGGACTTGGCTGATTTTGAAATTTAGCGACACCTGTGACTAGGGTAATCAACAGGTAAAGCTACATTTTTTGAGATGCCTATAAGACAGGCTGGATAAGCAATTTATTTTGAATTTGTCAGACTGAATATCGCTGATGACAATATCAATTTGCACTAATGAGATTTGCACATTGTGACATTCAAGTTTTATAAGCACACGCGAAATAATAATTAAAGTATTCTCTTTTATAAGCTTGATTTTGAATTCAAAATAAACCAATGACATTTTTGCAGTATTTCCAAAGTGTTTGTTTAATTATTTTTAAATAATATTACCGCCATTTATTTCTTTATTTATTTCATTTCGACCAGAATATTTTTTACCGCATTTAAAAAATAAAGGTTATTCAGTGACGAATTAAAGCGTTGTTATTCAACGATTGAATGTGTGACCCTTTCACCTTTTAATAAACTTTAAAAATAGAAACATGTTTCTATTTTGTTAGAAACCTACGAAAAGTACGCTATAACTGTGCAAAATGACATTACTATTACAAAATGTGATTGGTCACCGCCATCTTTAGATTAATAAAGCCTGAGCTTTTCGCACAAGCAACGAGTGGTCCACTGCCATACTATTGATTGATAACGTACTTGCAAGCAGAGTTTGGTATTCTATAATGACTGAAGAGTATAATAATAAGTTATTAGTTATTGTCGTTTAGAATCGACTGTCACATTGACAAACGTCCTGGTGTATTATGATATTATTATACACAGAAGAAGTTTACTTACTTCTTCAATCAGATGAACTCCAAGGTCTCCCAAGATACGTTAAAATAATCTGAAAGAAATCTGAAACTAAGAATACTCCGACAAGTGAACACGACAAACGCGTCAGTATGAGCACTCCATAGATAATGACAGGTCATCCATAGAAAACGGGAGGGGCGAAAAGTGGGACCAGTCGTGTAATGTATCGGCTTCCTTCTTCAGAGGGCAATGGATTGGTATACTTGTCCCAATATAATGCTTTATACCAGGTGTCGGAAACCTTTTCAGACGTGGCACATTCAAATTTTAAGATAAGGTAATGATAATAAAATATTCGGAGTGTAAAGATACACTTTAAACATAGAAATAATAGATTACAAACAAACTATAGTTTATGTATCATTGTATATCTCTCTGCTAATAATTATTTTTGTGGCTGTTTTTCCTTGCCCAAATTATCATTTATCTTAATTTTTTTTATGAAAGTCCATAAATTTTGTTTTAATAAATATTCTTATATATATTTAATTAGATTGATTTTTTTAAACTATATAGTATTCGTGGATGTGTTAAATAAGTTAAATTTGTAATTATTTTTATCATATTATTACTTTAATAATATTTACAACATACTTTCTTTTCTATTAAGTATATTAGTTTTTATTTGTAATTATTAAATTAATCATTATTTATATTTTGTATGTATTATGTATTACTTATAGCGCATTGGCCAAATCTCTATAATACCATAATACTCTACTTACTTTATAAATAAGCAAATAAAATCAATTTTAATTTTAATATCAACTGCAGCTACAGATTTGCAATAAGTAAGTATATAAAATGATGTAAATTTTCTTTAAGGCTATACTTCAGCTTAGGCACGGTCTAAATCTAAAACGATCGTGACTACGCAACACGCAGAATGTGGAAAGGACGCGTGACGAACAAAACATAATTTGTCATAAAAATTCAACATGCGTACATGTAATGTTATGTTTATTGTTATGTAAGTAATAATAATAATATATTCATTGACATGTTTTGTTTTTCGAGTAAATATGTAACATGTTTTAGTCATCTTTACAAGTCCTCCGACGCCATCACAAAATAAATTGACGTGCTGACAAGTCGACTATCGCTCTCCGACTGGCAATGCTTGCAAAATTACGTCTCACCTATTGCTGAAAATTATTTGCCGTTTCACTGAAGTATGCTCTTAATCATTTTATTCATATACAAATTATTATTGAAACAATTCAACATGCAATGCATGTCTATGGTCGGTCAATCAGTTATAGGTCGCATGCTGCCCTCTGGTCGCCGGTTGCTGACCAATGCTTTAGACTCATCTCCATTTTCATTGACACTGCCGTATATAGTAATATAGTATTATTGAAGATAGTGCTATTGAAAACGTCTAGAATAACTGAGTAGGTATGCCTATTAACAATCACGTTACTCTCTCTGTCATGGGAATGTGTTTATTTTCACATTTCTTACCATTTTCACGCGTCGCTTCCAATGTTATTTTAACTATAAAAACTTTCATAAAGAATTGTGTGCGTTTCTGTTCATCTCTGTGGCCATTCTCACAGTTAAAATAAAATTTAACAGTCACTTGTTACCTTGTGAAAATCGCAAGGCAGTTAAACTTGTGTCTCTTTTGATGGGCGTGGTTGTCTTTTCTGCCATGTCGTATAAAGTAAAAGTAATTACATTTTTGTAGTACTCGGAGGCTACTTTATGTCAGGTTAATTTTTTTTGTTGCTTTATGCCCTGTCGCACATAAAATCGTCTTGACTGGGAGATGGTCATACATCGTCACTGCCGACAATGTTGCAACTCTCTTCCGCGCACCTGCACATGCGCCGATGCACCATTTTGTTATTCTACATATATCCCTGTAAATTGTACTAAAGTTGAATGTTTTTCATTATCAGCTGTCAAATAAATAACTAAAAATTAGTTAATTAAAAAAGAAGTTTGCCGATGCACCATTTTGTTATTCTACCTATATCCCTGTAAATTGTACTAAAGTTGAATGTTTTTCATTATCAGCTGTCAAATAAATAACTAAAAATTAGTTAATTAAAAAAGAAGTTTTCTCTAAGCTTTTAAATCATATTTAAAATAATTACAAGATAAAAAGAACCTTTTATATACAACGTTTTAAATTTTCTGTTGAATCATGTGAACTTGACTTGACTAGATTAAACGATCAAAAAAAAATGTACTTGATAGAAATACTGAATAACTATAGAATACTGAAATGTCATTTTGACATTTCATATTGATTTCCATAGTAACGCACGTATATATTAATAATTTAGCTGCTAGGACCCCAGACCCCTAGCAACCAATTATAGTTTTTACTTTTAACGGATTTCTTCCGAAATAACTTATCATACAAAACAGAATTAACTGAAAATGAATTCTATTCTACTTAAAGATGGGTAAAAGTATTAAAATAATGCATTGGCATCGTGTTATGATATATTCTAAAAGTTTCAAATGTCTAGCTAGTCGGGAAGTTAGTTAAAAATGGATTGCAAGATTTGTACTGGATAAACAACCACCCGACAAATAAGAATACGACCTAATAAAAGCGTTGTAATAAAATATATAAGTATTTCATTGAATTATTATATTTTAAAAAACTAACTTAAGATATACCATCATAAATCGTCTAGTGTTCGAATTTAGAAATAAGATCATCATAGTTTAAAAAGTATTGAATGATAATATATGTATACTGTTAGCATGTGGCGCCCTCACTCATACAACTTATACTTATGGATCTATACCACCACCTATCTTCTTAATTCTACGATATTAATCTATGTTGATTTAGTGTGTACTGTAGTAATATTATTATTATCTATATTAAGTCACCTAAATATCACTGACAAGTACCTATAAGTACTTACACTATTCTTCGAATCCCCATCGCTCAGTTATTTTCAACTCCATCTTCATCACTGTAAAACACTTCATCTGCACTAGTGTTAGGTACTTGCGTATTATGTTAAATATTCGTAGGTACCTATTTAAATTTATTTTTCACGATGTTTATGTTACGATTATGTTTGCTAGTACTCTAGTACAGGGATGGCGAACCTTTTTACGTATGCGTGGCCAAATTTCCCAAATAATATTTTTCGACTGTCTGACGTGCCAAGCATTTTATTTTATAGCGATTTTTTTTTTAGTTTTCTAAAAAATGGTTTTTAAGAGTTCTATTAAATGGTTTTTAAGAGTTCTATTAAAAAGGTTTGAAGATTACAATTGAGTTATTGATATTATATCTTTCACCGTATTTCTAGCCGTAGGCATATCTTTTATTCATTGAATATTTTTTCCCTTGTTTTCAAATCGCTCAAAGAGATCGTGGAAGCATTTAGACCACCCTTCTTTCATATTATATTCTTCATCACTGAGCGGTTTTCCATTTTAAGAGATTATGTTTTAGATAAAATAACGAGCAGTTATATTTGAGTGACTGCCGATAATTAATTTCAGAATGTTTGTCGATTGTATATTTTTATTTCCCTGATCCTAAGGACCGACGTATGGAATCGTATATTTACATTAAACGTAATGATAATTCTTTAAAATGATTTGCCTGCAATTTTTTATACAATGCGATTTGTCATTATTTATGGGAATGTATTTCGTCGTTTCCGTTTGCGCATCGATTGGCACATAAACACAATATGAAAAACCCAGGGAACTCAAATACATAACGGAAAGTAATGGGAACTGAAATACATTATGGGTAATGCGATGATAGCAGGTAACCGGCACGAGTAAGGAAGAATCCGTGTTAAACTTACACACGTCGTGTCAAGAATACGTTTTACGTCGAATACTGAAAACTGCTCTCGGTTTATGCATTTACGCTCATTTAATGTTATTGCATTACACACACTATTGCACGTGCATAATGGGTGCTTCATTTTCGTAGGACACTCACACATTCAAAAGCCTGCATCAACATGCGGCGTATTGAATATAGCTTATCGGTATTCTATTTATTATGTGTTCTGTGGAAAAACCGAAGAAAATACGCATGGCTATGTCGTCATTATTTTTAATATTATATATAAGTAAGTAAGTAGGTACTTAATTAACTATTTATTTGTAAAACTTGTTTATAATTTTTAAAATAGTAATATTTATTTTCTCTTCAAAATGAAACATCCGCGTGCCATGAAACATCATCTCGCGTGCCATAGGTTCGCCATCCCTGCTCTAGTAGGTAGTCTCACACAGTGTGGTAACGATGTATTAGACGTAATAATTTATTACCCGTGTTCTATGTGACAGGATTTTTTATTAATAGCCACAATAGCATGACATTAAAAATTATCACGTATGTATCTAAATTCTAAACAAATTATGATGCCTACAAGTTGACACCACGAGTGACGGTGCATTGATGCACTTGCGTACTGCATATCATACCCAATAAGTCCACACTGACACCGGTATCCGGCCTTAAATATTATGCTCCCGGCAAGGAATAATGCATTCTCATATTATTGTTGTCTGATATTGTTATGCGTGTCGCTCGTGTATTCCTTGTCGTCACGTCTTCGCGGGTGTGACGATGTTGGATCCTCCTGAACGGAAGGAGGGGGCTGTTGGTCCTTGACAGCGTTTCCTGTCGACGGCGGGCCGCTCTGATGAATGACCAATTGGTCCCGGGGCGATTAAGGAGTATCTTTTAATGCTATTGACCCTTTTTTATAACCTATACTTCGTAAGTATTAAGTTAATCTATATAATATTAATACTATCGACCAAAGGTACTTGATGGAATCTGAATTTAAATTCTAATGGATTTAAGTTTTGTACTGTTCCATCGTTTTTCGGCATCTTCAGGCACTCTCTCAACTCTGTCAAAAAGAAATAGTACAAAACTTAAATCCATTAGAATTTTAATCTTCATACTTCGTAGTTACTACATAAGATAATCACCGTGATTTCTATTCATAAATTATGTCAGTTGTTTATCCTTAATGTAAAGCTCTGTTTAATAATGCAAGAATCAGAGAACTTATTTTGGACATTACCTAAAATTTAGTTATATTACATGATAATACTCATTTTCATCAAAGATCTTCTCTAGAGGAGGGTATGTTTAATAAAGAATGTTACATTCTTAATTCTTATGAATTATTCGTTGAATAAAAAAAAATAGTTTATTAAATTATGAGCAAGTACAAGTGTATGTTAAGACTACAATTTGGAGAGATCCTGACGTCGGCTAGAAATCAAAATAACTATGTACCTTGATTCAAACCACCAAAGTCGATAGCCAATATTAACGTAATTTGATAAGCTCTTCATTTGTGTATAATGCTAGTTAAGTTCGGTAGGACGCAGGTCGCTCAATTGGTAAATCACATTGGCCGGAATCCATTGGATCGGGCTCATGCCCCGCACTGCGTCGTATTTTTTTCAAAGTTTATGTATGTTAGATAATAGGCAGATTTAACAGTATAAATTATAAAACCAAGCCCGTTTCCTTAAAATGAAAAATATATTTCTCTCAAGATCAAGAATTTAACACTACGCTGGTAACGTAAACATGCCGAGACGATTCGAGTGTTGTGATGGCCAATTCAACATACACGAAATTAATTCAAATCAAAATTTGCCACAGTAATAATATTGACATATTATGAAATAATTGGCGCGCGTCGAAATGATTTGAATTATAAACAGAAAAAGCCACGCATAATGAACATAGAGTAAGTAACCCACACAGAATATTAATTACATGGTCCACACTCTTCATTCAAAACACACGGGAAAAATGCCGTTGATTCATTTTTGGTGGGTGTCACAAAATCAAAACTTTTTTTTATTTCAGATAAACTTTCAATTAATCATTTTGTCCGAGCGAATTTTGTACTATATTTTCAAGTCCACGACGATAGAAAACACTAATTATTGTACACGGAGATAGGTTGTTGCAAAAGGCGGCAGAATGTTTATTGAGGGAACTCAGAAATAAATCTGTTCTGTGGTTTATTGCTACAACTATCGATACTACTACTATATACTGTGTAGTTTATGACATATTAAAATTTGTTTTTATAAACAAACTTACTTAATTAGTTTTACATCATTTTCGGATGGACAACGTATGCTTGTTAGAGGTGAGTTGGAAATACTGTCACCAGTTACAGTGTACTCAAGTTTCGGATGAAACTACCCATACTCACTATGCGTAGCCCAATAAACTTATTCCAAAAAACTTGTGATGATATCATCGCGAGTCGCTGTTCTGTGCACTCGCCAGTTGGTAGACTTTCAACACTATTGACATTCAATAAGCGCGAACGAAATAGCACTTGAATAAAGGTATATTTTAATTTATTAGTCTAATGCGTTCGAATGTATGAATAATAGGTCATATTTTTTTTGTCGCAGCACAGTGGTGAGATGAGGCACAGGCTTAGGCTTGTTATATGACCGCTCAAAGAATGTTTAAATTTTAAAAAAAATCACTGTTATTAATTTTTGTTAACAAGAATATTGTAACCTAACAGAAAAACAACTCATAAATTTAAAATGTATTTAAAATTTTATAATAAATGGGACTATTCGACAAGCGGAGCTCAGCGTATTTTTAGCGATTCTATTGAAGCCGATACACAGTCTGAGTTCCCTGAGCCGATACGTATTTCAAATACTAATATGGAGTTGGTTTTAGTTTCAGTTGAGTATAAAACTTTTGTCGCATACGCACGCCAAACCCTCTATATAGTATTCCAAATACTAGTAAGTATTTTGGAGAAAGTTTCTATACTAAGTATTTTTTTATACTGGTAATAAGTATACTTAGTCTTCAAAATCGACCAGTTTTCCCATCTCTAGTCCAGGAGTTCGACGCATGGTATGAGATCTCGCCGTCCGCTAGCTAGTTCGTAGTCTTGCTACGTATGAAATCATCGCTTCGGACTTCGCGACTCGCGTATGTTTAGTATAATACTACGGAATTAGTTTAGTTTAAGTTGAGTATGACATTTACATCGAGTTGACGTCAGTCGCAAGCCGGCATAGCGGAGTTCTGATAACGCTAACTGACTACGCGTTTATCTGGTTTTGTCACGTCGAGTTTCTCGATATTTTAGTGTTATAATAAATTGGAACTTCTGAATTCAAATTGTATGCGTGATTGTATAAATTGATAATAATTATATTATACTTAATAAACAATTTGTGTAAAAATGGCTACTAAAAGGATAAGTTTCGTGTGGAATCGTTCCAAAGAAATAGTTACAAATTATGCCATCTGTAATGGTTGTAAAATAAAAAATTCATACAAGTCAATGTCAAATTTTAAGAAACTTTTACAGCGCAAGCACCCAACCATTCATATTGAATTTGCCAGGCAAAATATAGCTCCACCTGTAAATGAAAATGCTTTACAGATAAATGAAACCAGTGCTTTTAATGCTTCAGTATTTTCTACTGAAACAGGAGTGACTAGTGCCATAGTTCCAACTGTACCTTTCTCGAAAATGGGACTTTTCGAAAATTTCGATTCTATTATAGCCGATATTTCAAATACTAGTAAGTATTTTGGAACAAGTTTCGATACTAAGTATTTTTTAATACTGGTAGTAAGTATACTTAGTCTTCAAAATCGACCAGGTTTTCCCACCTCTAGCAAACACGGGGTTAAAATGACTGCCATCGATTTTTTGTTTGCTATCAATCAATATAATAAATGATTGAAAATGCATCATTTTGTTATTCAAAAAATGACCGAATAGTGTATTCTAGTTTTGTTTATCACAAAAACTGAGCACAACTTCTCCATATTTACATTATTATCTCAGTGACTTATTTTATAGTTTTGTGGTTCTTACATGCTTTCAAATGTGAATATAGTTGCTTCCGAGATAAAACGGCCGTAAAAACCGACCTTAGTAATTTTTTATTGCTTTTCTTGTCTTCAATTTTATATTATTTCTTCTTATCACCAAAACTCACCATACTTGTGTTTTTATTTCGTTTATTATCTATGAAGTAGAAAGCAAAAAGCATATCGAGTTTTTACAGTTTTACACGATGTCGGTAGTGGGCTTATGTGGTAGGCATGGCCCCCACATCTTGAAGCGGCCCCCCAGGCCAGGATATTTAGCGGCCCCCCTACCCATCGCTAGGATTAATGGCAGTGGGACTTATTAGAGAATCGTTTTCTAAATGTTGTCAGGTAAAATTAAGGGTATTCGGTGTATTTTTGACACCCAGTCATCAAAAGTTGCATCATACAACTAGACATTTTAAAATGTTAAGACTCTACAAATAAAATAGCGCCGCAGGCGAGTTTTTTCCCCATTAGGGCAAATTTGCGATGTGTATTTGTCTCACTTATCGGGTCGATATGCCACGTCGGGCCCCCAAGCTAGAGCCCTGTCAGCCCCCCCCTTTGTGGGGGCCATGGTGGTAGATTTATATTAAACATAGGTACCACATTAGCATGAAGTTCGAAAAGTAAGAAAACATCATGCCGACAAGATGAATGTTGGTGATCTTTTTTCAACCCCTTTGCACCCTCTTCTGCCTTCTTTCAGTTTTTTTAGATTTATTGATTTTGTGCGGCTGCTTGTCTCGGCATCGTCAACCTGTAAGATGTTATCGGGCATGTTTAGAGCTTTCTAACGAGTACTTTTTTCATGAGATAATCGATGATTCTTTTTTTGAGTGATGTCTTAAACATATTTCTTACATTTCAAAAGATGAATCGCTCGCTGCTCTAGTCGAAATAGGCAGGCTATATAGAGAGCATTGTGAATAAACGTGAAAAACAAAACAATGATTCGGTTAGTCGATGGTGTGCGTGTGCGGATGTCCAAGCCCTACTAATAGTACCAATTACCTGGCAGCCGATGTGCCCTTAGCGCTGACAACCGTACACGTATTGGTACGCATACAATCTACGAACCGAATCATTGTTTTGTTTGTACTGTAAGTTACGTGAAAGTCCGACACCGCAAGCGCCGACGTTACCCCTCTATCTGTACCTATCAAAGGCCACTATAGTCAGGCCGTGACACAAAACTCTAAACTTCAATGGTAGTGCTAGTTATTGCTTCTACTTCGAAAGCAATTTAGCAAACTGTTTGTTGAAAATGATGATTGTCGCAAATTGAAATAAATGGTTGTAATTTGAACGAAATATTCAAGCGAGGTACTTACAGGTTACCGTATTATATTCTAAAGCAATTAGTAAATAGCACTACTTACGTAATTCGCAATTCAGTGACACAGTCTGCGTATAGTCGGCCTTGTATGAATACCGAAATGTATACCGTTTTACGTCGAAACGGCAGGAGAGTACCTAATTGCGTTGGTAATATCTCCCGGTTACATGTAAATTGTACGTAAAACATTTCACCGTGGCACAGTTATCCGTGAGTTTTCTTACCGGAAAGAAATGACCGTAGATTTACTTTTACGGTCTCCACTTTTATTACATTCAATATGAACATTAATTAAATTTACATATGTGATTTTGCCAACATTCATGAATTCAAGAATGAAAACCTAACCTAACCTAACAAAATATAATCCAGTAGGTATATCGGCTATTTTTTAAATTTGTTTGCTGCTGGCTTGAAGTGTAAACCGACAAGAACCGTGTTTTATTTAGATAGTCATTACTCTCATCATCATCATGGCAGTACTCTACGACCCAAAGGAGTTGGACGGTCTTTAAATATACGGCCATAAGGCATAAAGCCCACCAAAAAAGCGTTCGGTGCGCTCACTACTGAGTATGCCCCCTCCCACCCGCGCATTACCCTTCACCTATGTAATAAGGGGCTCAAGGAGCACAAAATAATTATTATTATCAGCGTCTCTCATAACAAAGCAATAAAAATATTATTAAATTTATCGGGGCTTGTAATTAATATCGAACACGCAATAACTAAACAAAGAGTTCACTGTTCTTAAATAATGGCTTCTCGCCCGTCTATCGACGACGCTTCGAGGAGCATGATTTTGCTTGCCGTGTTCAATGAATGGACTACGTTGTATTTTTGTTAATTCGTATCGCTGAGAAGCCAAAAAACGGTGACTCATGGGGCAGGCGGTCACAATGCGTCGTCAAATCCAGTGTGCGCTGGCGTATTTGATTACGTTGTATTTTCGATGATTCACATAGAAAATGCGCGAGCGCCCCCCGCAAGCCTGCTTTAGTGGACTTTATGCCTATACGGCGAACTGCATACGTACAAGTTTCCGGACACGATATCTCCCTGTCTTATTCATTGTATGTATCTGGAAGGTGGTATAACTGATAGACTACAATGTAACACGTCATGTTTTTTTTATTATTTTGCAAAATAACAATGCAGATAGATTGTACGTCTAACGTTGTAATTTGCTATGTCAGGATTGAGAGCGAACTTTTTATGGTCCGCTAAATTTAATTTGCTTATCTGTGTGATTGATCTTGGATAATACAATCTACCTCTGTCTGTGCGCTGTCTACATTATAAAAATAAGCAGAACTAATCTTCGCAGTTGATTGCAATCTATTTCGTAGAATGGCATTGCTCTTGAATTTGAAAGTCAATACAAGACCACTTCGCATTACGATCAGTGTTTTATTACCTATTATACGGACCTACATCTAATATTTATAGTATCATCATCATCGTCAGCCTGAATCTATCCACCGCTGGACGAAGGCTTCCTCAAGCTGCTTCCACTTCTCTCGGTCCTGTGAATTGCGTTGCCACGTACTTCCGCAGAACTTTATCATTTCATCGATCCAGCGGCCTCTAGGTCTACCTTGCGGACGTTTTGTACTTGGATACCACTGGTTGACTAGATTTGTCCAACGATTGTCTCTTCTTCGAGCTATGTGTTCAGCCCATCTCCATTCAAGGCTTTTAATAAACTCTATTACATCGCAAACCATTGTCTACTTCCTTATCCACTCATTCCTCTTTTTGTCATTTCGCGTTATGCCCAGTATGCACCTCTTGAGTGCAATATTCGAATTCGAAAGAACAGAACTCGTCACGAGTTTTGAAAAATTATTGACAATCCAAATTATTACACAATTTAATACTTCTTATTGATTTGTCTAGAAACTAGTAGGTATACAATTCGCCGTATAACACTTCACCGTGAAATGTTGTATCGGAAATATATGGCCGTATATTAAGACGATACATCAGTGAAACGGCAAATAATTTTCAACTATAGGCGCGACGAAACTTTGGACTCGCTGCCATTCGGAGAGAGAACGTCGAGCTGGGAACACGTCAATTTGTGTCGTGATGGCGACGGGGGTATTAATTCTTAAATCGTGTAAAGATGATTAGAAACGTTACCCATTTACTTGAAAAAGAATATATGTCAATGAATATATTATTATTGTTACTAATAGAACAATAAACAGAACATTAAATGGACGCATGTTGAATTTATATGACAAATTATATTTCGTTCGGCATGCGTCATTTGCACCCGCAATCCGCGCATCGCCTAGTCACCATCTTTTTAGACCATGCCTCAACTGAGGTATAGCCTTATCGACTCTCCAGCCTCTTTGGGTTGTATAATACTGACAGAAAATTCATGTCGAAATAAAACACAGTTCTTGTCGGTTTACACTTTACAGAAAGCCAGCAGCAAACAAATTTTGAAAATAGCCGATATATTGGATTATATTTTAGGTTAGGTTTTCATTCTTGAATTCATGAATTTTGCCAAAATCAGGTATAAAAATAGAATTAATGTTCATATTGAATCTCTTTCCGATAAAAAAAAGCGTATGGCGAACTGTGCCACGGTGAAATGTTTTACGTACAATTTACGTGTAACTGTCTAGAAAGGGCATCACCCCTTGCATTATTTACCCCTGTTGATAAAATGATCCGATTAGAAGAAATTCAAATTTGGAAGATACATTATTTTCTTCAAAATTGTTGCCTAAAGATGCTTTAACGTTTTGATTTTCTTCACCGTAAAAAATCAGTCGATTTTCATGTTGGCAAGTAAGCCAACGTCTCAAAGCGAACGATTTTAACAAAAGACGGATATTATAATACCTACTTATGGATAAGAAATTACTAGTCTATTTTGAAGCAAACGCGTGATTTTTTTGTACCAAAACGAAACCACTGTTCATTTTTTCGTATAAAACATTCGACTAAGTTTTCATCTTATGGAAATGCGCGTGTTTAATAATAGCTTTAGCATCTCTCACAATTCGAGACGCCTCCAGTATTTTCAATTCTCTTTCCATTGTTCCCGCGTACGCTTTTTTGTTACGCCGAGATTGTCGATTGATAGTGCGGTCTAGTGTAATATTCTAGCCTGAGAAAATTCTTCAGTACATAATAATATAATACCTGCACCACGATTTCCTAACTATCGACTTGTGTGTCACCAGACGACATGACGTAATTGTGACGTCAGCCAATACACGCACGGTATGTCGTATCACGTATGGTGACAATGAATAACGCCGCTGTCTGACCAGCGTTATTTTCTCGATTGCTATTATCACTCCGGTAGTACGTCACAATGATGCCATATGACGTCATGTCGACCGGGAAGCTTGCACTCGCAAGTTCTAACATAGGGCCGCTGTATTTTGTTGTGCACATATCTGATTTATAATAATAATATTATGCTACTGACTATAACTTTTTAGCACCACTGGCAGTAGGTACCAAATAGGGCGTAGGGTGTGATTAAGGAATCCAATCCCGAGCCAAAATTTTGTTCCCAGGATTACAATTTAACGATCCCGGGACTGGTCCAGGAATTGGCGCTTTTCTTCGATAGTTTATTTTTTTATTGTATACAAATAGCATCGATAAAAGCTGTCAAAAATGTCTAGTATAATTTATACTATTTAGACATTTAATGTTAATATTGTGTACGTTAAATCTTGGAAATACGTGGGCTTAATGGAGTAAAATAAATAATATTGTAATATAGATAACAATGTGAAAGTAAAACAGTTTTTTTTTTTAAATTTATTTAAGAAAAGATATCATTCATCCAATTCGGCGTAGAAACAAGTAACTACCTACCTGCACGTCCGTGGCACTGGCGGTTAGACGCCGTTCGCGTGCCAGAACGTCAGTCTAGATGGTTAAATGAACGAATTTATTATTTTTCCGATGTTTTACAATTGCGTATGACAACAAAAAATGGTTATTTATTATCCGTGAGCATCCTGCGATTCTCCCTGTGACATGTGCAGCTACATACACTTCACTGACATAATTTTGTACACATACCTACTAATTGTTTGTGTTTGATAAAAAAAATCGATCCTGAAGGTTTTGGGATTATGTTTACTAATCCCGGGTTTCATAGGTATCGAAAATTGTCCGGAATTCGGGATTCCCTGGGTGTGATAGGTAACTGAACAAACCTCCTAGGACAGCTATATTTACGGAACTTGAATTTTAATTTGTTGTATTTTACTGATGCACTTAAAAAGGAAAGGCAACAGACACTAAAATAGATATTTAATTTTTAAAAAAAAGTAATGCTCCACCGGCAATTGAACATGCGCTTCACTAGTTGGCTTTGTTATCCAATAAGTCAATCGGACCCGATCTTACTGTGCGTAAAATAACATTGGCATACAATGTGCGCAAAAGTGGGCGCAGGCAGTCTTTAAAATGTGCTCTGACTGAAGGGACGGCCTAAACAACGAAGCCTCACTCAAAGGGGGAGAGGCTATACTTATGACATCGGTTTACAAACCTTAGTAAAATTCTAGAAAGAGGACGAAAGCCTCCAAAGTAATGGCCGACGATAGCCGAGCGGCTAACGCGTCGGCTTTAATGTGTTTCCCAGGATTCCAAGATTCAAATCCTGGGTCTGGCATTTGCCTTTTGCCATTTACAAATCTGTTAATATAAACTTCCACTATGCGTAAACATGGTCAAAAACATGTATCAGGAAAATACTGAAGATTAACGCAAATTTTAATTCAAGTTCTGTAAAATATGTAATAGATTTTTTTTCAGTTATCTAACATTTCAGATTACCTTCCTTCAATAGACACCCTTTGCCACTGTAGAAAAGATAGGTATACTCCATTTTCTATTATCCATGGATCCTACGGTGGGCATCTATCCACATGCTTTGGCACAATTTTTAATAAACTGAAATATATTTTGATTAGTTCTCTCCAGGAATCGCAAAATTGTTCCCCGTTTCTCTCGAATGTATATTCAATTATACTTAAATGTACTTGCCTAGTTTTAATTAATGTATTTTTTTTATATCGAATCTAGTTTGGTATGATCACGTAACTCGCAATCTATATTACCAGGTATGCATAATAAATAATCAGAACATACCCAATATCTGGTTTGCCGGTGAAACTGACAGTTCACACTTTGAATAAAATTCTTCGCTGAATAACCTCTGACATTTGAATATTGCCCGCACTGTAGGTATTATTATAATTGAGTTACCCATATTCGGTTTTGATAGATAATCTTTTTGATCCATTTATAGCATGCAGCCAGAGCACTATTCACAGTATCACACCATAAGGTGGCCACGAAAGTTATTTATGGTTTAACATGCTAAATGATTTATTCTGATTATACTTAGGTACAATGTTACCTAATGTAGGTATGTGAGCAGGTAATGAATTATTGTATTTCATGCTATTCGAACATTTTAGTGTGCTTATATTAAAAAGTGAGCATTTTTAATCGAAAAGATCTATTAGCAATTGGATAATTTGCATTTTATTTTATTTTGGTTGTGCTTGTGATACTGTTCCACATTTTAACAATCTAAGGCAGTGTTTCCCAATCAGTTGATATGTCCCGCAGTGGTGAAGGGTGACTTTTTGAAAGAGGTAGGCTGTGGGAGTAACCATGCTTATCAGATATATTTGCGGGAAATAAGAAGATAACCCAATATTACTACTAATGAATAAGTACGCTAAAACGAAGAAATTTCAAAAGCCTTAATTGGTTTGTTATAATTAGTTCATAAAAGTAAGCAATTAGTTTGAATTACTTATGTATTCCATAACAATTTATAATTTAACCCGTAAAACTAGATATTTTAAAATACTTCTATATTCAAAACACAGACTTAGGTAGGTACAATATCAGATATCTCAATTGTCTAATGAGTGAACTAATAAATAAATAAAAATCACGAGATAAATTATTTTATATTTTTAACAACAATCAATACATATTTATGTGATTGAATCCCATAGAAATTATTTTTTAAATCATCTTATTAATTATTTTGAATAAATGTGCTCTCGCGACGTAAGCGCTACCGAAACAGCTTGTACATTTGTATGTAGGGACCCCAGACATTTTGAAATAATGAGAAAAAAAACTTCATATTGAAAAACCCGTCGATTCACGCGAAAATAATCCTATACAATATGTGAAGCGAAACGCGGTGTGTTCTATTTTTTTAAACTTTCGAGAAATGCCATATATGGTGCTTATTGAAATATGGGAAAAGATCGCAAAATTATGACAATTATACGATAGATGTCTTTGGGCATATTGAATATATTATTATTTGTGAATTGTGATTATATAAATACGTCAACATGAAAATAAAAATTATTTTTCTTACGAAGGTAGGCTTTAAATAATCGCCTATTATGGAGTGTTCACCACTGATATCCCGATATTTTCCGTTGCGTTACAAAGAATTCGTTTACATATGATGTTTAATTTTAATTAAATAGTATTAGTGCGTTATCTGCAATTAATAATTAATTATATTATTATGTGCATTGTTGAACGATTTATTGTTTTCTCTTGCATGTTCTGACGTAAATATTGAAAATCATACATATTAATGTGTAAATCGCCGAACAATTTGTTCAATTGCTGCATTGTTTGAATATAATTCATTCTAAATAAATTGATGTATTCCGTGTTCTCCCGCGCAGGTAATAAAACATTTTTACGCATCAAAGAAAGTGTTTTCTATACAGGTAATAAACATAATTAGTCAAACAAGGCGATGAAAAAAAAATGTCTTACTGACAAATAAATCTCATTAATTGTATGTTTGATTTTATAAAAGAAAATACTTATTATATTAATTTATACAATGTCATGATGGCAATAAATGCATAAATTTGAACGTCAAATGCGTCGATCGTGAGATGGATTTTGGTCACCATACACTATGACTATTTATACCAGTGGCTTAGGCTCCATACTAAGCGATTATTTAAAGAAAACTATATCTTCAAGTATTTATTTCAAATTTAAATAATGAGGAATATTTTAAAATATTGAGTCATCTATGGTCAGAATTTGAATTTAGAATGGCGACTACTGTATACATTAGTCAAGTTTAGAATCAAACAACAAATTACGCGCGAGTAGCGACATCTGTTTTTGCTCTTTGAATGACGATTATTGACATCATAATCGAAAATCGTTTTCTATACTTATGATGACTCATCTCTTCAGGCAAGTCTACACATTTTGTCTCGTTTGGTAAGCGCTCGAGACACAGCTTACAACTCTTTATGCAAATTTTATTGTCTATGCCTGCCACTTTAAGCAAATAATAAATAAATAAGATCGTTTAAAAAAAAAATAATGTCAATTTTCTCTGATCTCCACTGCCTACCTCTTTCCAAAGGCACCCTTCGCCACTGATTTATACAGTATACACCCATAGGAAATAAGTCGTGAAAATAATATAAAAATCGTGTACATTCAATATGATTTCATTCAGATTTTAAAGGGGGAGAATTAATCATTTATTTTTTTTTTCCTTAGGGTTATATTCAGTTGAGGCATGGTCTTAAAAGATCGTGGATTGTACAAATGACGCGTGCCGAACGAAATATAATTTGTCATAAAAATCCAACGTGCGTCCATTTAATGTTATGTTTATTGTTATATTACTAATAATAATAGTAAGTATATTCATTGACATTTTTTCTTTTTTAAGTACATACGTAAAGGTTTTTAGTCATTTTTACACGATTTAAGAATATTTTCATCCGACGCCATGAAAAAACAAATCGACGTGCGCACACCTCGACTGTCGGTCTCCGATTGGCGACCAGTGCGAAATTTCGTCGCACCTACTGTTGAAAATTATTTGCCGTTTCACTGAAGTACGCTCTTAACCAGCTTACTTGAAAGTCGTTTTTAAATTAAACAATAGGAAGCCCTCGTGACTTCGTCGTATCACTTGATTCATAAAGTGATCATTCACAGCCTGCGGAATGAAAGAAAAAGAAGATGTGCACGCATAAACCGATGCATAGTATCCCGTACCGTCGCGCAGTATGCTCTTTACACAGTAGGATAATAGTTGATGAGTGCAAAGATCTACATATTGTATAGTATTCAAGGCGATTGTGAAATTGAGTATTTATTTGTGACGGTGAAAAACAAGTGTTGTTTAATTTTTAGCGCCTCAGCACCCTTAGCCAAATAAAAAACCTTTGTTCAAGTTGCCGTAATAAATGACAATGGGACAGTGTGATATTATACATCACCGCCAGTTTTGATACTAGATAGTTGATCATAGTGTAACATCTCTGCAATAGACAATAATTTAAATAGCATGTACTACGTTCGAGCATTGACAGATGGTGGCTATAAAATCTTGTTTACAACTGCCGTCTTTGGCGTCCTGTTTATATCCCTCCTCCAATACAGTCTTTTGCCACCGGCAATCTAGTATCATTATTATTATTATCATTTCCATATCTTACCTATCATGTTACATTTTCCAAATTTGTAAGCCTGAAATGCCGACGGGTCTTCTCGGGTTTGGTGGAGGGACTTTAACTTCAATGGGTCTTCTGTGCAGTTCCAGTTTCAAAAACATTATTTTAAAGCATTGATGCATATCAATGTTTTGAAGTCGAAATGATGGCATGCCAAATGAAAATAGCATTACTATTATCATTCGCATTACGCACTGAAAAATTGTTATAAGGAAATTAAACATTCCTAAAATAATGGGAAACATTTTGTGAAGCATGAAAAAGATTTACTCTAAGGTTTTAGAAGACATTCTGGCCATTTTGGATGATTATTAATTGTGGAAATAATTCTTGTACATACGACAAACATTTTCCTTGCCAGAAATAAAAATAATGACGATGGGATTAAGTACAAACTTTATACAGGGACTTTTACATGATGCATATTGTTCCTAAATTTTGGATGCCAGCCTTGGACTATAGATACATCTAGACGCCACCCATTGCATTGCTAAATGAAGCTGCGTGCCGTGCGTTTGGTTTGTGGGCGAGCGAACGCATTCTTATACAAATGTTTGAGACCATAGACCATTTCGCTAGTGTTTGCCCAAAGTGCTCGCACTAGACGCTCAGAATTAAAATATAATTTTCAATTTTTTTTTACGTTATATAGTATTTTTAAGCGGTCAAAATGCAACCATTAGGTAAAGATATCCATAATTTAAGTTATTTTAAAGAAACACTAGGTCACTTGATATTAAAATACATAATAATATACAAATAAATTATCACGAACATGTATCAACTTACCTATGAAACGTAATACCATCTCCTTGCTTATCGGTACGGGTACCACATTTTAATACAACACACAGAACCATTTTCTACTTAATTAACTAAAAATATTTACCACTGACTTTATGTTTAACACAAAAAATAGCAATTTAAAGCAACACGGTTATCGACGCTTAGTTAAGAAACAAACTAAGATTTGGCGGCGACACTATAGCAAACCATTTCCCACATCTGTAAACCTTTTATCTTACTCTAGCGCGTGACGCAGAGATTGTAAGGGTGCCGAATACTTTCTCAGTCGCACTTATACATCGTTTTTGTTCAGGCCTTGATGCCGGCATAAAGTTACTAACAACTTTACTATTAACGAGAATTATACATTTTACGTACTTTATTGGAAGGGCTTTCCACCTACCTAGTGTCACAATTTGTATATAATGTATTTATTAAGCTAATCAATAATCATACAATCATAAAATCAAGTAGTTACCTAATAACAGTTTTCAAAAAGAGTTATTGTGTCTTTGGCACTTATATAAAATATAAAACCAGTGAAAGTGCCGTATTTGAATTTTATACTAGGAAATTTACTTCTCTATTCAAATACTTGACAATGCGCACATAAAAAACATTAAATACTAGTTATCTCAAATTCATGGGAATTCATGTTTTACCGATTGTGTATGTCAGGTTTATGGCTATTTACTGATTGGTACCAACTGGTAATATAACTTGTTTTAAATTATATAGGTATATATTTATTTTATTATTCGATAACTATTTCGGTTGTCACATCATTATCAACCTTGTAAATATAAAATATTTGTGTCTGCTTAACCTTATTCTCACACACTACATCAACTATTTAGAAAGATTCTCTAATTGGTAGTTTATTTTTTGGTTAAACCGTATTAACATACATATTTTATGGTTTGCATGAATTTGCGAGTTTCCGTATCATGAGACATTTAGTTAGGCAGACATTAGTATCATATTCAACATGAAAACCATTTGAAGTTGAAGCAAATGATCAAAATGGACCCACTTAAATTATGAATTACATACCAAATTTAAGAAATGCGAATGTTTAAATTTGAACGTAGACCGACTCTCAAACTAAAAGATTTTATAAAATATTCTTCATAAAATATGTTAGACAAAGATGTTTTGTAGTCTATGTAATACATATCGGTCTAATTTTGTAAGCGATGCATATTTCTGTGTAAAAAGTGTACAAACAGGGACCTCAGAAATAATTGGAACTGAAATACCTAACGGGTAAGGAGAAGCAGGCAACCAATCTCGAGTTAGGAAGAATACGGGATAAATTTACACACGTGTCAAGAATACGTCATACGTCATACGTCGAATACTGACAACTGCTCTCGGCATAATATGGATCGACGCTCATTGAATATTGCTGTATTTCACACACTATTGCACGTCTATAATGCGTGGTTCATTTTCGTAGGACACTTACACATTCACAACCCTGCGTCAAAATTGACCATTGGTAGGCAGTGGCGGCTCGTCCATATGCACTGCGGAACTGCAGCACCCCCAAGCAAATTGAGAAAAATTTATTATTATAATATACATAAATTTATGTATATTATATGAAAATATCAATACTATTTAGGCGTGTAATAAGCTCGCCCTCGCACCGATACATGCAATGTCCAATAATATAATCATCCACCGCGGTAGGTCTTTGATTTTGCACAGTACCGTTTCCGATAGAATTTGCCCGAGTTGAAGAATGGGGGCGCGGGGAGCGGGGCTCGCAGGTGGAAGTATAATCAGTACTGCGGGTCAGACAGTCCGATTTCAGTATTTCGCCCATAGACAAATATACTTTCGCCGTTTCTGCATCGCACGTGAGCACACCAAATATAGCTATAATGATTTATTAACATTGTTAAAAATTCTTTCTGCAAGCAATTTATGCAAAGTTCTTTATTTTAATTATTGATATAATTAATAATTTATATTTAATTTTGATGCTAATAGTAAAATATAATCCAAATAAACATTTATTTTTATTTTTAATCAACCACAGCACCTCCAAATATCTTATCCGCCACTGTTGGTAGGTATATCTAGCGGATAGCCTATCGGAATTATATTTATTACCTGTTCTGTGGTACAAAAGCTAGCCTCATTTTCATTCAGGTGAATATTGTAATTTGGTTAAGTCAGCTTTTTTATGTCTGTTTTTTTTCTTCATTACTCTTTGAAGACGTATTATTTCCAAGCCGTGCTGTTCATGTTTAGGGATTTCGCATCGAAAGAAACTTTCGATACTTGCAACTTGCAAGTAAGTATCGTATTGAAAGTTTTGCTCGCTTCCAATATAATACTGCTTTAATATCGGTATTTTATCGAAACAAAAATGTCGATTTTGTTCTCGTATTGAAACTATTTTTTAAATCCTATCATCTTGCACGTTTGGTCGTCATCTCGTTTAGATAATGCCTTTTTCCGTGTTTAGTTTATGGTTTATGTTGTCTGCTTGGTATCAGGCGACTTTTAAAGTTCGTTTTACGAAGTGATTCCGGTGGTGGTACGATATCATTTATAAAGTAAAATATTAATAACATGCATATATTAGGTATACGATTATTATTGAATATCTTTCCGATTCTCCCTCCCCCCGAAATGGAAGTAACAGTACCTATTTTAATTTTTAGTAAGGTGACGCTTAATATGGACGAAGCATCTGGAAAAAAATGACACTCACTTTTTTGTTGGGTCTGCCGAATGGCATAATCTGTTCTAACGCCATTACAATAACCGTGATATTGCTATAAATTCCCGATGCTTTTTGTCGGGTCTGCCGAATGGCATAATTCATGTAATATCAATATCGCTCGCTCAAATGAACATTTACACGAGAAACAATGTTCTAACGCCATTAACGTGATATCGCATAATTGAAATTGCGAAATTTTGTCACGTGACGTCTGCCTATACATGTGCGAATGTAGCTATGCGCGAATTTACTTGCTAACTACTGTACTGAGTGCGTTGTCCATTAATAATGTCATTGGGTGACGCTCAATCACTATTATGTGTTTTGGAGTTGTATTTATAAATCTGTTCTGTATTATCTACGCATCGGTATTGATTGAAGGCTCTCGTAGTCCAGTGAATAAGACGCCGGTCTTTCACCCGGAAATGCCTGGTTCGATCTCGGTGAGGTCACGATATATTTATGTGATTTTCTCAAAGCCTGGGTGTTTGTGACTGTTTCTCTTATATTACTAAATACCAGTGGCGAGGGGTAGAGGTAGGCCGTTAAGTTTCGCCATAAATAGTGCACACTAAACTTCGTCAGCCAAACGTATTTGTTTTCATTTAACTAAGACTACATTACTGCTAAGTACACTACTGTCATTGGGTGTCCAGGACCGTTGTAGTGTTAAAGAGAACATAATATATTATGTACTGTTACACCCCCGTATGGTCCCCATTTGGGGATGTCTCTGTGTATCTGGAGAGGCCCGAGTAGGTATCAAATCCAACAAATAGTAAGCGCTGATTACGAAAATAAATAATAATAATAGAGCCGGCATTACCGTAGATTATGACCGTTGAAAAATATTTGCAACGTCGCCGTTTTTCGACAACGCTCTCGTTGAAAGCGAAACACAAGATGGCGAATAATACGCTGTAAACAGCCAAACAGAGAACTCGCACATTTCGTCCTCCGTAAAATAAATTATTCAAAATGTAACTATTATATAATATTAACTTAAATAAAACTCGTCGTTTCCATCATAATTCCGGTGTGTTAATTATCCACCTTCAAGTCCTAAAATCCAGACGAAAAACCATACTAAAAATAAAAGTGACAGCTTGCTATTCACTTTCGAAAATGGAGGGAAGTGATAGTACTTTATATATATATTTTTTACTTTAAAAATTACAATTAGAAAAAACAATCGAATTATTTACTACAGTTTATAAAAAGAATACACTAAGAAAAACATAAAATAAAATGAAATGCCTGTTTTATGAGTTGGGGCGTAGGACTTAGGTGAAACGGTCTGTACCACTGCGTTTCCTCGCTGCACCACGTCTCATAATAATAAACAAGAAGAGGATTCGAGTCGCTTGAGGCCGCTTTCGTTTGTTGTTTTTGGAAGCATTTACTCTGGTAAATGTTCAAAAATAGCACCGTAGAATATTGTGCTCGTAAGACGTTGTGGTATAAGGCTGTAGGAAGCATTACTAAAGAGTATTCACAGTGTATTAAATTTACTGAAACACGGACGTCGTACCTACTGATCCTATACGGATATTTATTATGTGAGTGGGTTATAATCAAATAAGTACATAAGCATCATCATGGTCCCTACATCCTGAAGCGGGCCCCCTACCTATCACTAAGGTTAAATGCAGTGTGACGCTCAATAGTAGTGTTTTCCAAATTAAAAATTAAAAAAATAGCTTTTAATACATCTACATATCGTCGTTGTTTTGTAAAAAGGGCGAATTAACCAAAATGCTACTTTACAGGAGGAGGATTTTTAACTTTTGACATTTATTTGTTTTTTACCTGTAGATGATTATAAATATCTAACTAGTTTATAATAAAGCTTAGAAAGAATACTGTCATTATAATAGGTATTATTATATAATATTTTAAAAGGCCTAATATGTCACATTTGCTTTTTATTTCGTAATTTTAATTAATTTAATTTTAGTCGATTATCGTTTTTAAGTACTTTCCTGTGGAGATAAAAATTCGCCGTTTTTACACAACAAAGCTAGTGGGGTACATATTGTATTTTCATTACAATCTCGATATCGCCAACATGGTTGATTCGCCCTTTTTACAAAACACCGACGATATACAGCAATCAAAAATTGCACCGCACAACCATATACAAATTTAAAAATATTATTATCCTCGAACCAAAACAGCACCGCAGGCGACCTTTTTCCTATTAGAGCAAATTTTAGATTTGCGTTTATCTCATTTATCTGGTCGACCCGCCTCGTCGGGCCCCAAGCCGAGAGCCCTGTCAGTCCCCCCTGGGGATATGATCATCATACTGTTCGATAGATAAAACATTGATTATTGCAAATTTGTGTTGAAGTTTTTGACTTATTCTGCTAATGTGTCCCATGAATGCAAGCCATTTATGGCTGTCAAATTAAATTTACCTATTATGTAAAAACCACTGACGTGCGGTGGTTTTTGCGTGTGGGAATTCTGTTTTTTTTTTCCTAGATGCCTTTATGGATACCTCGCATTTACTATCGAGGTTTCTTAAGGACTTTGGCACGCAAACTACTCTACTTGATGCTAGTCAAATGAAAATTGTGCCGGCTGAGAGAATATGCCTTATTGAAAACTGTTCTTCTACCCGCATCGGGTATTGCTAATTTGAATTCGGCCAGGGCCTATGAAACCGCCTTGCAAAAAATATTTTGTCGTATTCATTGGGAACTCAGGACTGCGATTTGTAGTCGAGTTTTTTCCCGTGGTAAAAGAAATGTCGCATAGGACTGATATTCTAAGTATATACTTATCCTATCTTATATGATTGCAGTCACTGGATCTGAAAGGCATGAATCATCTTTACATGTCTCCATTTATTATTTTTATTCTTTTAATTACATCAATACAGAAATTAAAAAGTGCATCTCTTCCGGCCTCGTTTGCCATGGTCCCCGGAAGGTCTCGAATGTCCGCATCTGCCATCTGTAATAAAAAGTTCAGGTTGTGCCGCTCCTTGCTAAAGATTTGACAATCTAGGAGTAAATGTAAGACGTCCTGGTCGCTTCCGTCGTCGCATGGACACTTTCCATCAGATGTTATTTTAAACCGGTGCAGGTATGCTCGCATGACTCCGTGACCTGTAAGAATCTTTGTCATCTCAAAACACAGCCCCTTATGCACCCTGACGTCTCGTGCTGCTGTTGAAAAGAAAACATATATACATACAAGTACTATTTTATACTTATTATCTTCATAGGAATATGTAACTAACTGAATCTTGGTGGACGGTCGTTGAAGTGGTATGGTGTAGTATTGCGGAGTGGTAAATAATGTTTAGGTAATATATAATTGTAAAATAAATACATAGTATTATTTCATAGTTTGTCATCGATTTTTTCTGGGGGTGCTACGTATCGACAAAATCTATGAACCGCACACCACTGGTGACAAGTACAATGCAAGTACATAATAATTATTAATAATATATTCATGACTTTCTGTTACTAAAAAGCGTTATTTTATTTTCGCCAGATAAAGAAAAACCGGTTTATCCCAACAGGCAATGCTTATGTCCATTCAAATCAATATGTTGTTCCGTTTGTTGGTAAAGTTGATCCTCTTCCCCCGACAATGCTAATTAAATGGTGTTGCCAGTGGAAGAGTGAAGTTACCAGATTGCCGAGTTCAACGAATGAATAAAGATCGACCGCGGCGGATTAACCTTTCAAACTTGTTGCGTGACCAGTATGTGACCACACGAAAAATATACCAACAATAGTTTTTACAAAATGCTTTTGAGTGGCGTTTTTGGTTGATGGGGAAATTTATGGGCTCAAATGGTATGTAATTAAGTTAATTATATGTTTATTGTGGCCATTAAAAATATTAACCTCATTATATAATATGGATCCGAGAGGTAAAGTGGGTTTTAAGAAAAACCTATTTTTTCAGTCGAGGCCAAAATTAAATTATCTGACGGTTTTCGTCATCCATTCTCTTAGCCATTGACATCGAAACGCACCTAATTACTGCATATTTTGATAATATGCATTTAAGATACAATTGGATGAGTTTTAAATGAGTATTTTTTTTTTGTTTAACGGTCTTTACTCTGCAAGTTAAAATACGTGAGTTTTTTTTCATCGGCACGTTTAGTGACGTTGAGGCCCGACGCATTGACTGATTTGGAGGACCCCTAAGATACAAAATAACTATCATTTTTTTTTAAATAGATCAATGCAATCATACGATTTGTTTTCGTATATTTTATTTTGTATAAATTACAGTTTACACGGTTTGATTGCTTGTAATTTAATTTTGAGGACCCCTTTTTTATAAATCATAATTCACATAATTTAGTATTTGGAAAATAGCTTTCACAAATGTATATACTTAGTACGTATCTTTTTTAGATTTTGGTATATTTGAATAACTTACTGTATTATGTCACGCACTGATTTTTCCGCCCCTGTGGGGGGCGCTCCCATAAGGAGTAGTGCTCCCCAGCCGCTCGGTCTGACCCTGGTAGTCAATGTGCCACCGGCGTAATGATGACGACCCCGGCAAGGCCGAACAAAAGCATGCGATATATTTCATGTGTATAAGTCCCGCAGTTGCTCTGACAGGTCCCACGACTTCTCAGGGTGAACTGCGGATGAATAAGTCGGTCACGGACCATGAGTATAGGTAATAGGTAATAAAGTATAGGATTAAAATTTGAATTAAATATGTTTAGATAAGGGGATAATTAAATTAAATAGGATGTAAAATATGATTTGAATTGTAAGTGTAAATATGTAATATAAATTGTGATATAATAGATAAAATAATGTAAAAACATGCAAGGATTAAGGGCCCGCTGAAGAGCCCGCCGTTCAAATATTATTCAGTATAAAAAGGACCTCGGCGTCGTAACTACGTCAATTTAAATCGATCTTTTCGCAAAAATCACTAATCATCGGAGATTTTATTTCAAGAAATATTATTATTATTACTGATAATTTCTGCCGCGCGGAGAATTATTATTATTTTATGAACACCTGCGAGATGAAGCCGATCAGAAAACAGGGCTGTCAAAATAATATTAAGCATTCATATTTTTTAAATGTTAATTTCATCATGGTTTTTAATCAAACCTGTGCAAGTACGTACTGATAACTTGGGTGGATTTTGTAGCAAACATACTATTGATATATATACGGGTATATTATTATTATAACCCAATTCAAATTGAACATAGGTTGATACTCAAATACTATTATAGTATGTTTATGATTTCGAGAAAATAATACGATGGTATAATTAATCCATATCAATTATTTGAAAACATTACATTCGCACTTTGCACAAAATTACAAACACATTCGAAGTTTGCCGCACACGTACAGACCACGTGATATTTTTTTACGCAAAATCGTCGCTTTTAAAAATGGCGAATTTGATTGCCAGATTTTACTGCGATGAATCAGTATGTTTCTTTTTGTCTTTTTTTATTCGTAGGTTTGTTTACTATGTACACCGAGAAATTTCCATTTATAAACTCGGAAACGATTTTTACAGAAGAGTTTTGGAATATAATGCAACCAAAACTGGAAAAAATTCTATCATGGGTGTTGACTTCCTGCATTAGCTAACCCCAGGTCCATGCCACTACGTGAACCACAGTGGATATTAAGCCATTTCCACACTGGCAACAAGTTGCTGGCAACCTCATTAAATTTTACGATACTTACCATAATTGCTTAAGAAATTTTACAATAATTATCGTAAAATCTAACGAGGTTGCCAGCAAATTAACTTGTTGCCAGTGTGGACCCGGCATTAGATGCACAAAACTTAAATAATATATATTATAAATAAAAATTTAAAATTATAAATATATATTATGATTTATGTCTTCGACAGCCCTGATGAAATAAATGTGAAATATGAGTCGGATCAGTCACAGAGCAAATTTATTAACACAAACAACTTTGACACGACCTTTTTATATTAACTAGTAGACCAGATATTATGGACCACATGTTAAAAAATCATATTTTCAATTCTCAAGGCCAATTCTGTAGAACGTCCTCTTAATGAGAATAATAAAGGGAGACTTATGGATGGGCGTTATAGTACATAGTAAATAAGGTAATTAAGTTGTATTGTAATAGATCGATGTCGCCACGCATCGCGCGTACACGGCGCAATGATTGTTAACATATGCTCATAGGTCCTGTTGCGAAAACTTCCATTTGTACATATGTGCAATCACAAAGTATAGCAACACATAGGGCAACCATCGATCCGATTTTAATCACGACCCCGCGGAATTAATTTTCATACAAATCCGATTTCTAATAGCTACGGCTGTTCCGCGCGCGGCGTTTCCGAATCGGTATTCCGGCAGCTTTCCTGCTCTGACGTACGACGGCGTCTCTGTCGTACGTGTTTGAAACCGATTTCGCGATCCGATTTACCCCCTCTGCAGAGACAGAGCCCCTCTCGCTCGCGTATATGACGGCGTCACGCTCACGCGCGACGGGGGAATCGGATCAATGATTTTGGTCGATCAAGGAGACCGCGTACTGGAATAAGGCGCGGGAAATCCTTGATCGGCGAAGTATGAGTATGTACTAAACAATTATTACTGCCTATATGTTTGGTTGACGGAATAACATCCGTCAACTAGTCGTAAGTATGTGCCTGTGGCGACACCGAGCTGTATTAGATGTTAAGGTAGGAAAGATTGCGCGACAGGCACGCAGATATATTCAATTTAAGTAACGTTCCCTCTAGATATCATTTAATATTAAACTTTCATGTTATAAATAAATTAATGACCTACCGATTTCATATTCTGAGACCAACGTCGAGGAGGTATTCAGGCCGTCGGAGTGCCTCAAAGATTGGCCCTCCAACGGTAGTTGGGCCGAAGGATTGGTATGCGCTATCGTAGGCTTGGTGCCACGAATATACCAATTTAACCACTGGCATATGAAGCCTTACCATCCAGGCTAACTCGGGAGTACCCTTGTTTCTGAGTGAGAGGCACCGTCACGCCGCTAGAGCCCACGGGGCCGGCCGCCTCTGTGACGGCCCTCCCTCAGCCATGAGGAATGTCACCACACGGGGGGTGTGCTGTATCGATAGGCGACGAATCCGTTGATACCAAGCACTCCTTCGTACGTACATTTTTCGCTTGGCTGGGCCGGAAACAAGGCGCTACTGCTTCTGAAGGTACGTACTCTCAGTACTAGCAGGTACCAGAAAAACGTAAGTGACGCGAGGGCGGTTCCGCCCATCAGGAGGTACCGCCTAAGACCTATAATTTGGCGTAACCGGTTTTCACGTGGATGTTGCGGATAATCGGTCACGGCACGATTTCCGCCAATCTTCATAGTGAAACCGTTACAGATTTTCGCACCCCCTAAAACGTTGGACAAGGGGATGAAATCGGTCAGATTTGTATAAAAACCCGTGATTTTAGAATTCAGGATCACTCTTTTTCCACCCTTACGACCCCGAACCTGCGGTGGTCGGTGGCGTGATTTCTCTCGCAATTTTCTATACAAGTTTGTCGAAACTTGTGAGGGGGTACTCACCGTGGTTCGAAAATACCTATCGGTTGATACCTACCCGGAAAATACCTACTGTCAGACGGACGGCGCGAGACGCGAAGTGTCAAACAGCGACTTAGCCGTTTTCGCTCGAGTTTTAATTTTTTTTTTTTATTGGACCGGGTTTCCAACCTTTTTCAACACCGTACCCCGTGCTCGCGCAATTTCGGCTACAAATAATAATACTAATTAATTCTCAATAAGTAAATACTAAGTGTGTCAGTTATATAATTAATCCAATATTGTTCTTTTGTTGTTTTTTTTGTGTTTCGAACTTTCATAATTTGACTTTATAACTGTCAGTGAATGTGGAACTTAATAAATTGACAATTAATACGGTGAATATTGTTTTACTTCGACCATATTAGAGTGCCTACCTGTTCTTCCAATTTCGAATGTACCTCCACTCCAGGCCCGGAGCTAGCCGAGGATTCGGAGGCCTACAATTACCTACTATTTTGAACAATATTTTTGGAGGCCCCTTTTTATTTTTGTGTGACGAATCGGTTTTATCATTTGCGTCACAACAAATCGCCGCTACTTTTTTTCAACATGTGACCATCGTATAAATCTCATATACAGTTTGTTTTGCAGTTTTCGCCAATATCATAAAAATATTTTTTTTCTTGCTTGTATCTTAATATTCTATTAAATTCAATTCTAGTGTCCGTGGTCTAAATTGCACGCATTCTAACTTCTAACATTACAATACCATTTGCAATGCAGGGCAACACGCGGAGATCGCCCTAAATGACATGTTCAAAAAATTCCTACACCCTACGTAATTTGTTTCAGCGTAACATGGTATGCGTTTGAATTAAAATTGCATGCCTATTAAGTGAGACAATTTCGTTTTTTGACTCTACTGAGCGATTTTTCCATTAACGCACTTTACCTCTCGACCTCAAGGGATACATAACATCCGGCATCTCAAATAATTCATTTCTCATACAATATTTCAATGGGAATAAAAAACCTTCGTATATAGAAGGTTAAATTTAAAGGGCCTCTACAGACTCCGAAACATTTCCAACACCGTCAACACTGACGAAAATACAGCGAATTTCGCATGTAACATCACACTGGCGTACATCAGTTTCGTCGAAGAATTTATCAGTTTTTAAACGACAATTCTTACGTTAAATAGTCAAAAGATGAATGCAGACAAATTTGGATGTTTTTAAATCATTTTTTAAAACTGAAACAACGATTTTTGACGAACTGGCATTGAACCGAACTGTCAGAATCAAGTCAAAAACTGCATCGTATCATTTACTTTTCCACCTTTGTCACCATTTTCAACCCCGGCGACTTCACACCGATTTTTTTCGTTGCAAATTCGCACACTCGACCCTAAACGCAAAACTAGCGCAAGTTTGATCTTGGCCGTAAAGCCTTGGCCAGATGGTGCGATTTGTCTCGCGCGTAAAAACTCGTGCGCATTCCAGGTACCTACATGTAACCTCATCGAGCCATCCACGTGTAATCTCCGCGTGTCACTTCTCACGCGCGTTCGAGGTACAGGTAACCTCTTTGAGCTGTCCACATGCACTCGCGGCGAGACACGCGTCATCTTGGGCCTTATGTTAGAACTTGCGAGTTGAAGTCGCCCGGTCGACATAACGTCATATGACATCATTGTGACGTACTACCGGAGTGATAATAGCATTCGAGAAATTAACGCTACTAAAATACTGGCGTTATCCATTGTCCCCATACACAAATAGGTGTTTCAGCATAATCATATCTATGGTGAGCAGTGTGCGTTGGGCGGCTTGCCTCGAGCGTGAATTGGCTTACGTCACAATTACGTCATGTTGTCGGGTGACTTCATATCAACAGTTATAACATAGGCCTGCTGAGCAAGCTCTAAGTCGATACAAATATCACATGGATATCAGTGCTAGCGTCTACGTTAACCACCGAACGGTGTGTTCAACCCCCGCTCGTCTACCGTAGTAAACGTAGAAGCCAGTCGGCGGGGACGCAACCACAGACGGCGTTTAGAAGCGCATTGGTCTGTGGCGTCGTGAATTTTACAGTTTTTAGTTGACAAAATAATAATAATTATGACGTTATTACTATCTGTTTTCGCCAATTTGTTATATCAGACCATCTAAGTGTAGGTACATAGTAAATTTGCATCTCATGATTACAATCATTCACTTATGAAATAATACTTAAAAATATTATCTCACTTCCTATTAACAACTAAAATGCATTGCTGCACGCGTACACATATACTATTTAAAATGTAAACCACTTCAGTAGTAAAAACCAACACTACATAATGGTGTAGGATATCTGTTTGTCTATCTATTCACTTTCAAGTGTTAATTTGGTACTAAATGAGTTTTGACTACGCGTGTTTATTTTTGGAAGTCGGAAATGGAAATAGAGAAGACCCTACGTACTTCTTCTCCTCAAGGAGTCATCGTTCTCCTGTTATATATAGGTATAAAGCGCGTAAATAAAAAGATAGGCATTGTGTTATATTACTTTCTGATAACTGTTTACTACAGTAAAATAATTACAAACTTTTTATATACCACGTTTTTAAATTTTCTGTTGAATCATATAAACTTGACAATTCCATGTATTAATAAATACTTTTTTTTGTACTTGAATGTCATTTTGACATTTCATATTGATTTCCATAGTAACGCACCTATATATTAATAATTCAGTTGCTAGAACCCCCTTAGCAACCAATAATAGTGTTTTACTTTTTACGATTTTTTTCCGAAATAACTTTCCATACAAAACAGAATTATCTGAAAATGAATTCAATTCTGCTTAAAGATGGCTAAAAGTATTAAAAGAATGCATTGTCGTCGTGTTCTGATATATTCTAAAAGTTTCAAATGTCTAGCTAGTCGGGAAGTTAGTTAAAAATCTTCAATCGTTTAATAGAAATCTTGGACAAACAAGAAAAAATTTGTACTGGACAAACAAGAATACGAGCTAATAAAAACGTGGTAATAATAAAATACAATTAAAAAGTAAATTTTGTGTATTGTAGGTTTCTGTCACGAACGGATATTACATCATGGTTATCAGACTTATCACAATGATAAACTCTCGTTGGTAATTTACTGAATTGTTATTCAACACTGTCATATTGATAATGGGGTATATTTTATCACTTTTTTCTTATGTCACGCTTGCAGTATAACCTTCTTCCTACAGATTGTTGTTGAATATATTTTTATGTATAAGGTATCACGCTTTTCTGGCGTTGGCAATTAATTTTAAGAGTACTTGAAACAGGCAGGTTCAAATTTTTAGGTTCGTCGTTTTGTTTTTGAACCACAATGCTCTTTTTTATTAGACCTGCTAGATATGGGAAAGGCCAATACATACCTAGATTCTTTTCTTCACATATTATCTACAGACATCGCCAGAAAAACTTTTATAATTACTCAAATCAGTCACATTAACTGGACCCGCAGCCAAGTCGAGGCATAACTAATTTATTGCATGGCTCAAATTTACATGGTGATTTTTTCAATGTGCGTTTGTATGGAGAGCAAGAAAGGAGGCAATTTATTGAACGAATGGTTATGGAAAATTCATGTAAACAGGTAACCTCCACTCTGAGTAGACGCATATGTTTAGCCAATAGCTACATCGATGCACGAATAGTTGATATGTAGGATTTTACAATATACTTTGCGCGCCCGGGGTGGAGCCTGACCTCAAGTCATCGTCCACAGTCAGGTCTATTCTCCGCAATCCTCCAATCTGGAATTTCGATCCCTCACGTATCCCGGGTCGCGCCATCCAACCACCGTAATTTTGATCCTTCAACACACCCAAGAATGCTTCGCTTCAAAAACTTACCTATATCAAATAAATATTACGTTTACATTATTAAAAATAGTCTTCATGATTTAGTCATCATCGTACTGTTGGATAAAGGCCTCTCCAAGCCGACTACATACACATAATTCTATCAATTAATGTAAATTTAATTAAAAACTTGGAAAGCGCTTCAGTGTTTCAGTAAAATTTGTCTCAATTAAGTATGACTCTTTTAGCATAGTATAGTGGTCTATGTGCGTGGGCGCTAGAGATGCAGGTTCGATTCCTGCAGGGTGTCTTATGTTTTTCAAAAAGATTTTTTTTATTGGTTATAATATATTTTCTCAGAATTGTTTTCAAAATTATGTATGTTCAATAATTATTAGAATGTTATGCTTCAAATACACTCTATGACGATCGATCATTTATATGTCGAAAAACCCGTTTCTAATGTTGGCGTCCTGTGTCACAGGGTGTCACAGAGTGTAAATAGGATGTCATAGCTGTCATACAATATGTATGTATAATATGTCGGAATGGCATAGATTTGATCATAGACACTAAAACGCTATTAGCATATATGTGCCCGATCGTCATATAGTCTATTTGAACCTTTACATTCTTAAATCTTGTGAGTTATTCGTTGAATAAAAAAATAGTTAAGTAATTAATAAAACTTGTTGAATTTTGTTATAATTTAAATTCATAGACAGCTTTGACAGCAATATCAGTCGACAAATTTAACTTTCGTTTTAAATAACAATAACATATTATTTATGACATTTCGACTCGGATGTATTTTGCAGTAATTAGAAACTAATTCCCAGAGATCTCTTTCTCCCACCGTTCTAAACGTGCAAGCCAATTTTTTGTCGGTCGCAGATCTGTCATTTCATTTCGCCTTCGACTGAGAACCATCGAAACGTGATATTAAAAAAAAACCTCTTTAATTCGAAACATCCTGTCCAATTAATTTACATATGAATGTATTTGAAAAGCTGCCTACCGAGAGTCTGTGCGGCCTGCGGTGTGGGCCATAATAATTTATTCATCGATAAAGACTTTTATTACACAAATAAAAATAGCTTTTCCTACCGTTTATTACCTACACGTAGAGGTTGATGCATCCTAATTCAATTAATTAATGATTGTATAATTTGCATATTTTTAAGGGATTTTGACACTGCCCACGAAACAATATGTTATTTTTAATTTATCATAAATTTAATACATTGATTACAGAACCATAATGGTATTGAACGAACATAACTTGAAAACGTGGTGCAGTTGGTAAGGCGCTCGCCTTCCACCCGAGAGTTCCTGGGTGTTTGAAACCGATTTCGCGATCCGATTTACCCCCTCTGCAGAGACAGAGCCCCTCTCGCTCGCGTATATGACGGCGTCACGCTCACGCGCGACGGGGGAATCGGATCAATGATTTTGGTCGATCAAGGAGACCGCGTACTGGAATAAGGCGCGGGAAATCCTTGATCGGCGAAGTATGAGTATGTACTAAACAATTATTACTGCCTATATGTTTGGTTGACGGAATAACATCCGTCAACTAGTCGTAAGTATGTGCCTGTGGCGACACCGAGCTGTATTAGATGTTAAGGTAGGAAAGATTGCGCGACAGGCACGCAGATATATTCAATTTAAGTAACGTTCCCTCTAGATATCATTTAATATTAAACTTTCATGTTATAAATAAATTAATGACCTACCGATTTCATATTCTGAGACCAACGTCGAGGAGGTATTCAGGCCGTCGGAGTGCCTCAAAGATTGGCCCTCCAACGGTAGTTGGGCCGAAGGATTGGTATGCGCTATCGTAGGCTTGGTGCCACGAATATACCAATTTAACCACTGGCATATGAAGCCTTACCATCCAGGCTAACTCGGGAGTACCCTTGTTTCTGAGTGAGAGGCACCGTCACGCCGCTAGAGCCCACGGGGCCGGCCGCCTCTGTGACGGCCCTCCCTCAGCCATGAGGAATGTCACCACACGGGGGGTGTGCTGTATCGATAGGCGACGAATCCGTTGATACCAAGCACTCCTTCGTACGTACATTTTTCGCTTGGCTGGGCCGGAAACAAGGCGCTACTGCTTCTGAAGGTACGTACTCTCAGTACTAGCAGGTACCAGAAAAACGTAAGTGACGCGAGGGCGGTTCCGCCCATCAGGAGGTACCGCCTAAGACCTATAATTTGGCGTAACCGGTTTTCACGTGGATGTTGCGGATAATCGGTCACGGCACGATTTCCGCCAATCTTCATAGTGAAACCGTTACAGATTTTCGCACCCCCTAAAACGTTGGACAAGGGGATGAAATCGGTCAGATTTGTATAAAAACCCGTGATTTTAGAATTCAGGATCACTCTTTTTCCACCCTTACGACCCCGAACCTGCGGTGGTCGGTGGCGTGATTTCTCTCGCAATTTTCTATACAAGTTTGTCGAAACTTGTGAGGGGGTACTCACCGTGGTTCGAAAATACCTATCGGTTGATACCTACCCGGAAAATACCTACTGTCAGACGGACGGCGCGAGACGCGAAGTGTCAAACAGCGACTTAGCCGTTTTCGCTCGAGTTTTAATTTTTTTTTTTTATTGGACCGGGTTTCCAACCTTTTTCAACACCGTACCCCGTGCTCGCGCAATTTCGGCTACAAATAATAATACTAATTAATTCTCAATAAGTAAATACTAAGTGTGTCAGTTATATAATTAATCCAATATTGTTCTTTTGTTGTTTTTTTTGTGTTTCGAACTTTCATAATTTGACTTTATAACTGTCAGTGAATGTGGAACTTAATAAATTGACAATTAATACGGTGAATATTGTTTTACTTCGACCATATTAGAGTGCCTACCTGTTCTTCCAATTTCGAATGTACCTCCACTCCAGGCCCGGAGCTAGCCGAGGATTCGGAGGCCTACAATTACCTACTATTTTGAACAATATTTTTGGAGGCCCCTTTTTATTTTTGTGTGACGAATCGGTTTTATCATTTGCGTCACAACAAATCGCCGCTACTTTTTTTCAACATGTGACCATCGTATAAATCTCATATACAGTTTGTTTTGCAGTTTTCGCCAATATCATAAAAATATTTTTTTTCTTGCTTGTATCTTAATATTCTATTAAATTCAATTCTAGTGTCCGTGGTCTAAATTGCACGCATTCTAACTTCTAACATTACAATACCATTTGCAATGCAGGGCAACACGCGGAGATCGCCCTAAATGACATGTTCAAAAAATTCCTACACCCTACGTAATTTGTTTCAGCGTAACATGGTATGCGTTTGAATTAAAATTGCATGCCTATTAAGTGAGACAATTTCGTTTTTTGACTCTACTGAGCGATTTTTCCATTAACGCACTTTACCTCTCGACCTCAAGGGATACATAACATCCGGCATCTCAAATAATTCATTTCTCATACAATATTTCAATGGGAATAAAAAACCTTCGTATATAGAAGGTTAAATTTAAAGGGCCTCTACAGACTCCGAAACATTTCCAACACCGTCAACACTGACGAAAATACAGCGAATTTCGCATGTAACATCACACTGGCGTACATCAGTTTCGTCGAAGAATTTATCAGTTTTTAAACGACAATTCTTACGTTAAATAGTCAAAAGATGAATGCAGACAAATTTGGATGTTTTTAAATCATTTTTTAAAACTGAAACAACGATTTTTGACGAACTGGCATTGAACCGAACTGTCAGAATCAAGTCAAAAACTGCATCGTATCATTTACTTTTCCACCTTTGTCACCATTTTCAACCCCGGCGACTTCACACCGATTTTTTTCGTTGCAAATTCGCACACTCGACCCTAAACGCAAAACTAGCGCAAGTTTGATCTTGGCCGTAAAGCCTTGGCCAGATGGTGCGATTTGTCTCGCGCGTAAAAACTCGTGCGCATTCCAGGTACCTACATGTAACCTCATCGAGCCATCCACGTGTAATCTCCGCGTGTCACTTCTCACGCGCGTTCGAGGTACAGGTAACCTCTTTGAGCTGTCCACATGCACTCGCGGCGAGACACGCGTCATCTTGGGCCTTATGTTAGAACTTGCGAGTTGAAGTCGCCCGGTCGACATAACGTCATATGACATCATTGTGACGTACTACCGGAGTGATAATAGCATTCGAGAAATTAACGCTACTAAAATACTGGCGTTATCCATTGTCCCCATACACAAATAGGTGTTTCAGCATAATCATATCTATGGTGAGCAGTGTGCGTTGGGCGGCTTGCCTCGAGCGTGAATTGGCTTACGTCACAATTACGTCATGTTGTCGGGTGACTTCATATCAACAGTTATAACATAGGCCTGCTGAGCAAGCTCTAAGTCGATACAAATATCACATGGATATCAGTGCTAGCGTCTACGTTAACCACCGAACGGTGTGTTCAACCCCCGCTCGTCTACCGTAGTAAACGTAGAAGCCAGTCGGCGGGGACGCAACCACAGACGGCGTTTAGAAGCGCATTGGTCTGTGGCGTCGTGAATTTTACAGTTTTTAGTTGACAAAATAATAATAATTATGACGTTATTACTATCTGTTTTCGCCAATTTGTTATATCAGACCATCTAAGTGTAGGTACATAGTAAATTTGCATCTCATGATTACAATCATTCACTTATGAAATAATACTTAAAAATATTATCTCACTTCCTATTAACAACTAAAATGCATTGCTGCACGCGTACACATATACTATTTAAAATGTAAACCACTTCAGTAGTAAAAACCAACACTACATAATGGTGTAGGATATCTGTTTGTCTATCTATTCACTTTCAAGTGTTAATTTGGTACTAAATGAGTTTTGACTACGCGTGTTTATTTTTGGAAGTCGGAAATGGAAATAGAGAAGACCCTACGTACTTCTTCTCCTCAAGGAGTCATCGTTCTCCTGTTATATATAGGTATAAAGCGCGTAAATAAAAAGATAGGCATTGTGTTATATTACTTTCTGATAACTGTTTACTACAGTAAAATAATTACAAACTTTTTATATACCACGTTTTTAAATTTTCTGTTGAATCATATAAACTTGACAATTCCATGTATTAATAAATACTTTTTTTTGTACTTGAATGTCATTTTGACATTTCATATTGATTTCCATAGTAACGCACCTATATATTAATAATTCAGTTGCTAGAACCCCCTTAGCAACCAATAATAGTGTTTTACTTTTTACGATTTTTTTCCGAAATAACTTTCCATACAAAACAGAATTATCTGAAAATGAATTCAATTCTGCTTAAAGATGGCTAAAAGTATTAAAAGAATGCATTGTCGTCGTGTTCTGATATATTCTAAAAGTTTCAAATGTCTAGCTAGTCGGGAAGTTAGTTAAAAATCTTCAATCGTTTAATAGAAATCTTGGACAAACAAGAAAAAATTTGTACTGGACAAACAAGAATACGAGCTAATAAAAACGTGGTAATAATAAAATACAATTAAAAAGTAAATTTTGTGTATTGTAGGTTTCTGTCACGAACGGATATTACATCATGGTTATCAGACTTATCACAATGATAAACTCTCGTTGGTAATTTACTGAATTGTTATTCAACACTGTCATATTGATAATGGGGTATATTTTATCACTTTTTTCTTATGTCACGCTTGCAGTATAACCTTCTTCCTACAGATTGTTGTTGAATATATTTTTATGTATAAGGTATCACGCTTTTCTGGCGTTGGCAATTAATTTTAAGAGTACTTGAAACAGGCAGGTTCAAATTTTTAGGTTCGTCGTTTTGTTTTTGAACCACAATGCTCTTTTTTATTAGACCTGCTAGATATGGGAAAGGCCAATACATACCTAGATTCTTTTCTTCACATATTATCTACAGACATCGCCAGAAAAACTTTTATAATTACTCAAATCAGTCACATTAACTGGACCCGCAGCCAAGTCGAGGCATAACTAATTTATTGCATGGCTCAAATTTACATGGTGATTTTTTCAATGTGCGTTTGTATGGAGAGCAAGAAAGGAGGCAATTTATTGAACGAATGGTTATGGAAAATTCATGTAAACAGGTAACCTCCACTCTGAGTAGACGCATATGTTTAGCCAATAGCTACATCGATGCACGAATAGTTGATATGTAGGATTTTACAATATACTTTGCGCGCCCGGGGTGGAGCCTGACCTCAAGTCATCGTCCACAGTCAGGTCTATTCTCCGCAATCCTCCAATCTGGAATTTCGATCCCTCACGTATCCCGGGTCGCGCCATCCAACCACCGTAATTTTGATCCTTCAACACACCCAAGAATGCTTCGCTTCAAAAACTTACCTATATCAAATAAATATTACGTTTACATTATTAAAAATAGTCTTCATGATTTAGTCATCATCGTACTGTTGGATAAAGGCCTCTCCAAGCCGACTACATACACATAATTCTATCAATTAATGTAAATTTAATTAAAAACTTGGAAAGCGCTTCAGTGTTTCAGTAAAATTTGTCTCAATTAAGTATGACTCTTTTAGCATAGTATAGTGGTCTATGTGCGTGGGCGCTAGAGATGCAGGTTCGATTCCTGCAGGGTGTCTTATGTTTTTCAAAAAGATTTTTTTTATTGGTTATAATATATTTTCTCAGAATTGTTTTCAAAATTATGTATGTTCAATAATTATTAGAATGTTATGCTTCAAATACACTCTATGACGATCGATCATTTATATGTCGAAAAACCCGTTTCTAATGTTGGCGTCCTGTGTCACAGGGTGTCACAGAGTGTAAATAGGATGTCATAGCTGTCATACAATATGTATGTATAATATGTCGGAATGGCATAGATTTGATCATAGACACTAAAACGCTATTAGCATATATGTGCCCGATCGTCATATAGTCTATTTGAACCTTTACATTCTTAAATCTTGTGAGTTATTCGTTGAATAAAAAAATAGTTAAGTAATTAATAAAACTTGTTGAATTTTGTTATAATTTAAATTCATAGACAGCTTTGACAGCAATATCAGTCGACAAATTTAACTTTCGTTTTAAATAACAATAACATATTATTTATGACATTTCGACTCGGATGTATTTTGCAGTAATTAGAAACTAATTCCCAGAGATCTCTTTCTCCCACCGTTCTAAACGTGCAAGCCAATTTTTTGTCGGTCGCAGATCTGTCATTTCATTTCGCCTTCGACTGAGAACCATCGAAACGTGATATTAAAAAAAAACCTCTTTAATTCGAAACATCCTGTCCAATTAATTTACATATGAATGTATTTGAAAAGCTGCCTACCGAGAGTCTGTGCGGCCTGCGGTGTGGGCCATAATAATTTATTCATCGATAAAGACTTTTATTACACAAATAAAAATAGCTTTTCCTACCGTTTATTACCTACACGTAGAGGTTGATGCATCCTAATTCAATTAATTAATGATTGTATAATTTGCATATTTTTAAGGGATTTTGACACTGCCCACGAAACAATATGTTATTTTTAATTTATCATAAATTTAATACATTGATTACAGAACCATAATGGTATTGAACGAACATAACTTGAAAACGTGGTGCAGTTGGTAAGGCGCTCGCCTTCCACCCGAGAGTTCCTGGGTTCGATTCCCGGTCATGACAAAAACATTTATGTGTTTATCTCAAAGCCTGGGTGTTTGTGATTGTTCAAAATTACTAACAACCACCTTGTACGAAAAAGCAAGGACATGGTTATTAATAATTCTAAAAAAAAAAAAAACTTGAAAACACCTCAGTTGTTACACCTCAAATTACCCACCAGAAAAAAATCATAGGCGTGCATTTTTGAAGCAAGTATTAATAGACAATTTTGAAAAGTTTTTAAATAACAACTGTCAGAATTTTAAATGAATGGTAAGTATTTATTTCAAAGTATCGGTATAAGCCCGCCAGTTTTAATGTTGAATGTAAAATATTGGTACAGCAAGAAATACTATTAAAAAATCAGTAGTAAAAATAAATGATCATTATTTAAATGACATGGGCCAATTCATAAAACCAATATCCATTATTATTTTGATAGTATGAAAAGTAAAAAACATTCAATGGGGCGCACAGCATTTTAGGGTTACCATTATCGCATATAAAGTATATTAGTCTATGCATTCATGAATATCGGTAAGAACAAACTATTTATGATTACATTATTATTAAAAGAAGATCAACTAAGAAGTCGCACAGGTGCAGAAAAAAGAGCTAGATGGACATTTCACACAAGAAATGCGAACAACCTCAAAGATTAAATTAATAATTGATCAAAAATATAGGTAATCTAGGTAGGTACTACAAATATTACAGAAATCATATTAATACAATTTTTTTTAAACTAAGTACATTTTTATTACCTATTACTGTCTAATTTTATAAAAAAAATGAATCTCAGTTAGGGTACAACCAATAATCATTTTTTACTTGCTGTTCATATTAAATAATTCCCACCTTTTTAATAAAATACTTGTTAGATTTTTTATTAAAATACTTGTTGTTATTGCATATCGTCACTGTTCTGGCAGAAGACACTAATTCGAAAAAATGACATATTGAGTTAGTTATACCTTAATGTTCCTTATTTCAAACTGGAAACCGTCTGGAAACCATCTTAATAAATAAACAGTCTTTATTTTAAAGTCATCCTTTTTACGATTACTTAATAAACTCACATGATAGACCATTTCAAACATTTTAGCAACTTCAAAGTCAAATTACTCAAAACTAGTATTCTCCAGTTAGTGTGTTCTGCCAGAACAGAGACGATATATACTTACCCAATAATTTGAAGCCAAAATCATATTTGAAAAAAATACAATGCTTGACGGGATTCGAACCCGTATAACCACTGGTATCGCGCCAACTGTGTATTAACCAATTATGCTACGAGCCTCCTATCTAATCACGACAATTGACACGAGTAGGTCCTACATGAAATGCTTATCAAATCGCGTTATTATTGACTATAGAGCCATTAGTTAAAATTTGTCGCAATTATTAAGTATGGCGCCTTTAGCATAATGGTCTATGTGCATGGGCGCGAAACCCGAGAGATGCAGGTTCGATCCTGCTGGGTGTCTTACTTTTTTCAAAAAAGATTGTGTTTTCAAAATTATGTATTTTCTATGATAAATTAAACTACAAAAACGTAATGGGTTGTAGAATATTTACGTAAAATTAAGAAATCTCGATTATCGCAGCCATTTCACGCATTGTTTCATTGATATGTAACAGGGAACACAAAAACTGTTTTGTGCTTAAAGCAAATACACTGATGAGATCACAATTAATTTTCCATAAGGCGAAAGGGAATCGTTTACCGTAAAGCCCTTTGTCTAATTTGGCATAGTTTGAATGCATATTTATTTTTCGCATATTTTGTAGCTAGGTGGATAAAAAGGCTGTCAGCACCCGTGGCATTTTTTGTTGTAAACTATCTGTTTTTAAATAGTAAAATATATTTTTATGTACAGTAAATTACTACTGATGAAGCGAAATTCAACTTTAAGTCCATTAACTATGACTGTTCTAGCATTTTTTCGGTTATCTATAGCCTAACTTTTTCCAATAGGCCTTTGCCACTGATGTCCATAGTGGCATGGCTAGTTGTGGTTAGTCCGGAATAGGGAATCCAATCCCGAGCCAAAATTCTGATCCCGGGATTGGCATTTTTTTCCATTGTTAATATAAAAAAATTATATTTACAAATAACATTGATAAAATCGGTCAAAAATAAATCTAGTATAATTTATACTATTTAAGACATTTATTGTTAATATTGTATACGTTCAATCTTGGAAATACATAAGTTGAATGGAGTAAATAATATTGTACTTACCTAATATAAATAATAATTTGAATTTAATATGAGATTCCTGTTTCTGATAGTAAAGACTTAATGAATGGATTAGCGAGATTTTAAATAGTAAAGCAAATAATCATGGTGTACTTATATGTATTTTCCGCTTCATAAATCTAATTAGTCAGCCAAATATGAAACTGCCGTAAAACATATGAGATCATGGTGGAATTACTTTGTTAAAAGTGCGAAGCATTGTTTTTTTTCCAATCTTTCTCATTTTTATTAATTTATGTGAAAAAATAAAATGAATCGGCAACTTACACATGGGTATAAATCAAACTTCATTCAAACTCAGTTTATTTCTAATGTAGTGGTTTGTTAATAAATGTATTTTTTCTGTTATATTTTCGTTTTTATTTTATTTTCCATAAAAATTGATAAAAAAATCAATCCCGAAAGTTTTGGGATTATGTTTATCGATCGCGGGATTCATAGGTATCGAAAATAGCTCGGGATCCCGGGATTGGAATCCCTAGTCCCAAATGCATTCGATTTATAACATATTATATAATACACTTGATAAATGATAATAGAGGAAATGACGGTGCAGGTCAGGGCGGATGTAACCCCACTACATTTGGTTTCAATTGCTTCGGTTATCTATCCTTATCAATCATCTTCCCTCGCACATTCAAGAGTGCGTTATGTTAGTATGTGTCGGTAAATTAAAGCATAGTTCAACACCTACACAAGTGTTCTGATAACAGCGATAACTGGGATTTATTCGATGTTTTTAATGTGAAGAGGCGGATCTTGTAAATATGGTAAACATGGGATGCAACTGTTTTTTTCTTGTTTCTAACTGATGACTATATCTAGTAATATAATGGCGTTCACATGATTTCTCTTTATTATGATAATCAATGGTGAGAAATCAATGGTGAGAAACACACTATAGTCTATCCGGTCTATCGACCGATTTAATGTGTATATATGACGCAGGTTACGCAATCGACTCGTTAAAAAAAATATAGGATAATTAGGCTTCAAAATTATATAAATAGATTATCTACAACGTTTAAGGAATGTCCAAGATCATGATTTGAAAATAGAATAAAAGTTCCATTTTGACCTACGCTGAGCATTCTCCCCCTTAAGGCCATGCATTAGTTGAGGCACGGTCTAAAAAGATCGTTGCTAGGCGATGTGCGGATTGCGGGTCGCGGGTGCAAAAGACGCCTGTCAAACGAAATATTATTTCTCATATAAATCCAACATACGTCCATTTTATGTTCTGTTTATTATTCTATTAGTAACAATAATAATATATTCATTGACATGTTTTATTTTTAAAGTAAATGGGTAACGTTTTTAGTCATCTTTACACGATTTTAGAATTAATTGGCCCGTCGCCATCACGCAGCAAAGTGACGTGCGTCTGACTCGACGTTCCCTCAATGAATGCTAAGCGAGTACAAAATTTCGTCGCGCGTACAGTTGAAAATTATTTGGCGTTTCACTGATGCGTCACCTTAAGTATTTTGAAATTTATCACAAATTGAGTCTGCAATATTGCCAAAACCATAACAAATCCCCGCAGTTAAATATACCTACATCAAATTAAACAGATAAACCACTTATATTATTATGTGTCATTACTGTTATCTTGAATATTTTATCATGGGGGACATTACAATCTAACAGTACCTCGGGCCTCCACGTCTCGAAACACGACACTACCTATACCCAAGTTTACCTGGTTCTAACTAAATGACATGGGTTTATATCCCGAGAAAGCTTCTACATAATCTCTCTACTGACCGACCGCCTTAATCGAGCATATTTCCAGACACTAAGTTTTCAGTTGAAATATATTTAATTGTTTACGTCTCGAGCAGTTGCGGAAAATGACACCAAAGTGTGCTTTGACTCAGTTAACCAGAGATGCTTTGTTCAGCTCATGGTAAAGGAGAGTAGACAGCAGTGGCGAAGGGTGGAGGTAGGCTGTTAAGATCCGCCATAAACAGTGCACATTAAACTTTTTCAGACATAGATATTTGTTTTCGTTGAAATAAGACTACAATTTACAGATAATGTTGGTTAGTTTTTAAAATTCAATTAAACCCTGAGAAACCAAGCCATAATAGATAATAGTCAAAAAATACATGTATATCTATAAAATATCTAAAATTATGCAATTAAATCATACATAACTTTGAATATTTTATAAATAGAATAATATTTTATTTATATTATAGTTTGGTTTAGGCAGGGCTTAATGAATTTAAAAAAAATAACGAAGAATATATGCAATATGTATTTTTAATCCAACGAAAACAAATAACTATGAATGAAAAAGTGTGCACAATTTTGTCGTATTGCCCAAATTAGACTAAAACTATTATGGTTTCGTTTAGGCAGGGTTTAGTTGATTTTTAAAAACTAACTAACACCATCTGTAAATTGTAGTCTTAGTTCAATAAAAACAAATACATATGACTAAAAAAGTTTAGTGTGCACTATTTATAGCGAATCTTAACAGCCTACCTCCACCCTTCGCCACTGGTAGACAGAGACGAAATAAACAATAATAAAAAGCTCGTACAAACCTCCCGAACAAACTAGATCTTTACGTTCGCAGTATGACACGGCAAGCATAATTTAAAAGCAACAAATTTGGTCTTTCTGGCTACCAGGTCGGATTCTCTACCTCAACCACGGTTATTTGATTCTTTCAAGGCTGAATGAAGGCTGCGGACGATAAACTTCTTTGCTTGGTCACTCCTGTGCGCTGATGCCTTTTCTCTGATTCGCCTTCTTTGAAGGCTATCTCTAAGGCATAAAGCCCACCAAAAAAGCGTTCGGTGCGCTCACTACTGAGTGGGCTCCTCCCGCCCGCGCATTACCCTTCACCTATGTAATAAGGGGCTCAAGGAGCACAAAATAATTATTATTATCAGCGTCTCTCATAACAAAGCAATAAAAATATTATTAAATTTCTCGGGGCTTGTAATTAATATCGGACACGCAATAACGAAACAAAGAGTTCACTGTTCTTAAATAATGGCTTCTCGCCCGTCTTATCGACGACGCTTCGAGGAGCGTGATTTTGCTTGCCGTGTTCAATGAATGGACTACGTTGTATTTTCGTTAATTCGTATCGCCGAGAAGCCAAAAAACGATGACTCATGGGGCAGGCGGGCACAATGCGTCGTCAAGTCCAGTGTGCGCTGGCGTATTTGATTACGTTGTATTTTCGACGATTCACATAGAAAATGCGCGAGCGCCCCGCAAGCGTGCTTTAGTGGACTTTATGCCTAAAGCAATGAGCTTCTAAAAGCTTGTGTGTTAAAAAAAAGAGCGATTCTAGAAATGTACCGATACCGTTGTATATATCTAAGGAAAAGCATCTCTACCACATTAACGAAATGTTATATATTTTTCATAAGTTCGCTTAATAGTGAAAATTGTAATTGACTTATTTTTACAATAATATAAGGTACAGAGTGTTATTAAACATACATTTTCAGAGTAGTTAAATTATTATTAAGTATATATAATATTATATTGAACAGGTATATAATTCTGGCAGTGAAATTATTGATAATGCACATTAAAAATATATTCAATTTTGTTTTAGTTGTATTCGAAACGAATACAAAAAAAAACTCGAGAAAGCTCAGTCTTTCATTTGAAATGAATGAAAAAAACTATCATAGCAATTTGTTTTTAACTCTTGGCGGCGTCTCTTCAATGCGATTAATAAATGATTATTCTTCTAGCGTTCAGCTGCTCTGAAAGATTATGAACGCTTGTCCTCGATTGGCCAGATTTATTGTCTGCCTACACTTCTCAGTATCAGTTCCGTATCCGCACCGTTATAATGTATTTTTTATCCTACGGTTCTTATTAATGTTTCAAATTTAATTACTTTACTGCTCTCAGTAAACGAATCACATTAATTCCATAATAGGTGATTAGGAGATAAATCGCTTTAAAGTTTTAGACATAAAAATGGTAATATTTCTGCGAATGCATTAATAAACTGATATTATAAAACAGGGGTGAGGAACCTTATGTTGAATAGCCCCATTAAATTAGCTGTAGCCAAAGATGTTGAAGAAATTGTTCTCTGTTAGATAAAGCTTCCTGTGGTTTATGAATAAAAACAATTAAAAAATGTTTTACCACCTGCCATTTTTTAAGGATGTTCCTGTTATCCCATTTTTTAAAAATTAATGTTTAGGCTCGTTCTCTGTTCAAAAAGATTTTTCCAAAATCTTCGGCTGTAAACTAATAAAGGCGCATTTAAGAAACGCGTGTAACAAACGTTTTACTAGGTCCCAAATTCAAGAAATCAAAGGTCAGGGACAGGGAACTCAGAAATAATGGGAACTGAAATACCTAACGGGTAAGGAGAAGCAGGCAACCGATCTCGAGTAAGGTATAACCGGGATAAACTTAGACACGTGTCAAGAATACGTCATGCGTCGAATACTGACAACTGCTCTCGGTTTATGCATTTACACTCGATTTAATATTGATGTATTACACATACTATTTCACGTGCACAATGCGTGTTTCATTTTCGTAGGGCACTCACATATTCAAAACGCTGCATCAAAATGTAGTGTATTGGATATTGCCCATCGGAATTTTATTTATTATCTGTTCTGTGCTCTGGGATAACGCCGTGCGCCGGACTGTACTGTAAACTGTACGCTATCTGTCTTAATCTGTGAAAGAATAAACCGTTCTCCACAGAATTTTGATTATTGGATTCGTCCTCTCTCCAGCCCTAACAGTGTGTGTATATTGAATGTCAAAAATCACTATAAAGATATATGGTTTGTTTTACAGAGGTGTTTTTTGTTACTGCCACGGGTGCGAAGCAGTTTGTTACACCAATGCTGCGGGGGGACACTGTTCTGAAACTGAGACGTATAAATGGTGCTCTATAGCGGATGCTATACAAATAAGTTGTCTTCAAATGAATCGAAGTGGTCGTCAGAGGTTACGGTTACTTTATGTCGGCCGCCGTGGCATGGGCGAAGATAATCGCGCACTTGATTTAAATTTAATGACATAATCATTTATTTATACCGTGAAGCAGAAGTGTGGAAGTCTTCTAGATTTTGGATCGAATCAATTTTATTCCTGTTGTTATGAAATATTATTATGCAAACTACTAATCTTTACAATTTGCGCCAAAATATATTAATTTCTGTTACCTACAATATGAACAATAGATCCGGACAGATGTGATTCACACGCTGTCGGATATAGTCACTTACCTGTATGTGACTGTCCATGTATGTTATCAATACAAATTATATTTATGTCTATCCATTGTTCAGGACATCATGTCTGGGGAGCGAGATGGACTGTACATCCGCCGTAACTCCCAAGATGAATATCTATACATGTCTATACTGTCCAATGATTAAGTGTTAATTATTTTGACGTAATAAAGAGTTTGATTCGATATTTCGAGTAAATTATTGTCTTAATAGTGACATGCAGCGATTTTGTCATCTGTATAGGTTTTACCCAACTCTACATCTGTCATGTTATTGTCTATGCTCATGTTTGCGGCATAGATAGACAGTGGCGAGGCGGAAATGAAATGACAGTCGTCTAGAGACCTTGATTCTGTGTAGAGGTTACTAGGGCGCTCAGTCCTTCGCTGAATTATGAAGTTAAAGTGTTAAAGTTAAACCATAGTGATATAATAATCGCTATCCGAATGGAAATGGCTGGATCAACATTCAACTCGATGCGGAATGTCTTGGACTCACGATTGTACTCGGTCAAAACCAAATGCCGCCTATTCGACGCTTGCATTCTGACGGTGCTGCTTTACGGTAGCGAATCATGGCACCTTACGAAGTCTCAGAGGAACCGTATACTGAGCTTCGAAAACAGATGTTTGCGACGAATACAGGGTGTGCTGGTATGACTTTAGGAGCAACGAGGAGATAAGAGAACGCACTAGCCTATCATCACGCTGAAAGTGAAGAGGCGACGTTGGACCTCGCTCGGCCACGTGCTGCGGATGCCAGAAGAGAACTTCAACCTGGCTTGCCTATTCTTCAAGCCGACCGGATTCCGGCGTCCTGGAAGGCCGCTAAATACAATTTACAGAGTGTATACGGCGGAGCTACGGGATGCTGGTTTGACCTGGAACGAAGCAAGAAGACTGGCGAGCGACAGGGATTATTGGAGGCGCCGCGTGGTGTCCATATGCTCCAGTTAAGGGGCGGATATGGCCAAAGAAGAAGAGAGAAGAAGATGTAATATAACACTATGCTATCTGGCGTGTAATAAGAACAAATCTATTGGGCCATATAATAAACGATGTAAATACCAACTCTGTGTTTCTCTCAACGCTGCCCGAATACATGTTACACACACAAGTAACCCTCTGATATCAAACTAATAACGGGTGTAGTTAAACGAAGCAATTAACGACTACACTCCTTTTACATCCCACCGTTGCCATTTTGGGATATTAGATTCCTAATGAAACCATTCCCTAACACTGTCTTGTATGTGTTTTTAAACTAATATGGTAAATATGTCCACTATGGTCAAGCGGTAACGTGTTGTCTTATAATATCGTGGGTCTCGGGTTAAAATCCCGCTCCGAAATGTGCTCCATTACAATTTTGGTTCTGCGAGCAATTTCGTCCTGCATGCCACCGTCAATTAACATTTGTCTTCCAAGATAGACGTAGTTGTTGACTCACTCCATTCGAGTGCCATTGATGAGTATCGCTTTAGGTTCAGCAAAGCAGTTTATCATTAGTTTTATCTTCGAAACATTTAAATTGACTACGGCCTTTTGTGAGCTCCTGTATATTATCCTAGAGGTCACCTGGGTTGTTCACAAAGACAATAATGTCCCCTAAAGCTCATGTGACTGAGGTATCCGCCGTTGATACCACTGTTGTCTCAGTCAAATCGTATTAATAGATCTACCAGAGTTGCCGTGAATAATTTCGGTGAGATCGTGTCGCCTTGCCGGATATCTTTTCTAATAGGAAACCTGCAATACAGCGTATTATGATATTCAGGACGTATAAGTGCCTAGAAATTTCAAGATAAAACCGGGGTGACGATATTGTATTAAAATTTCCACAGTAATCGTGAATCCTAGGTGATTCATGTGGTCGCGGGCCGTGCATTGTGCCGCTTGTAGCCAATTTGTATATTTGTCATTTGTTTTCACGTGGTCAGCCCGCCCAGCTTCTGACGCAGGAACAGATATTTAAATAGGTACACCTCTCGTCAGGTGATAACCACTACCCGCTGCCCACGTGTAACGTTTTGACGCCAGAAAAGTCCAAATTATAATATATTTCAACAGATACTAAAAATACTAAAGCGTTTATTTTAATAGCTTTATGTCGGATGTCTGTGACTGGGTGCTATATTTTTCAATACTTATGATTTTTTCTGATTTTTATATTCTTTTTTATAAAGTTTTGATACACATATAATACTGTAGCTAAGAGTTTGGATTATAACTAGAGAGATTCATATAAACTGTTGTACCTACAATCTTAAATATATTGTTTTCGCAATGTTTTTGGCGTAAAAAATACATTATGTTCGTTAATGCATTGGTTTTTTAACCTTAAATGCTGTGTCCACACTGGCAACCTCATTAAATTTCACGATAATTATCAAAATTCGTTTGACCAAAAATTATTTTAATCGAAGTTTAATGAGGTTGCCAGCAACTTGTTTTCTAATGTGGACACGGCTTTACATACAGTATAACCAAAAGGTTAGCTGTTTGTCGTCTTGATTTCACTGATTTATCAATATATTATGTAATATGTAAGTGATATGTATTATAAGTACACACTGATACCAAATAATATTTATTATATTATCATAATGCCTAAATCCCCCATCAAAAATCCTCCAATCGACAGAGTTGGGAATATAATGATATTATTGTAATTGTAAATGAGTCAAGGCTAGACCAGGATGCACACCGAAACAAAGAAAAAGAAAGTTACCGTTATCTGTTTCTGGACGGACGAAGGGTCGAGAGCGGGTACGGTCAGTCGGTTACCTACCCTTGAGCCTCTTAGCCGGCTCGCACATCGCAACTCGCCTTGTGTGCCTGACGGCCATAAATCAAAGACTTCTGAGACTGCCGGCGAATGTTGTATGCTACAGCCTCGCACATCTGCCTAGCGGCAAACGTCAAACGTGAAAAAGGAGAAGTCTCTCGTCTGCCGTTTTTATTGTGTTGATTGTATGAACAAACGTCAAACGCTCACCGCGATGAGCGAGCAATGACAGTGTAGACAGAGACAGAAACAGAAATGGCCGATGGCCGCAGGCTGTGCGCTTGCGCGGAGGCGACATTCCCGAGATCGACATGCACGCTTTGGCCAATGCAACTAGACGAATGTCGCTGGGTCGCAGAGTTGCAGTTGCATCGGCCAATCTGCGAAGGTCCATTTGATAACGTTTGTTTCTTGGTTTACGACGACGTCACATCGACGAATTCGTCGTAAGACGCATGCGGCGAGTTCTGATGTGCGAGCCCTCTTAGTCGGCTCGCACATTGGAACTCGTCTCGCCTAAAAACGTGTCGAATACGTCGATGTGACGTCATCGTTATTTGACGAAACAACATAACACGTGTTGCCAAATGGAGCTTCGCAGATCGACCGAATGCAACTGTTTCGTCTGAAAAAAACATCTGGCTGTTGCATTCGACATGTTGCATCCTTCTCGGGCTCCGAGTCGGCGGGTCGAAGTCACAAAGAAACACATGCGAATTGGTCATTCCTATACCGGCTCGCCGATCGCCGCATTGAAATATCAATACGTTTCGAAGGCTACGCGCGACTGTCGCTAGATAGATGTGCGAGGTTGTGTCATGCAACACTGGCCTCCTGTTCTCGGAAAATTTGATTTATGGCGGTAAGGCACACGAGGCGAGTTGTGATGTGCGAACCGGCTTACGTCGCCTCTAAATACGATTTGCTACCCTTTTCGCGCCAAAGCGTGCGTTTACAAATGTTGCTAGTAATTAATAATAATTAATAATAATTTCTTGTCAAGCGAAATATACTTAATGTCCTTGAATCAGTGTTTTTAATAAGTGGAAAAGTGTAAATCAACACCCTACGTACACCCCTACCCCTCAATACCTAATATTTTTTTTCTTTCTTTTCAGGTAAGTTCTCCTTCTAATAGACTACATACTACTTAGATATCTATTAGATGTTGTGGTGCTGTACATGGAGAAGACACTTTCAACAAAATTGAGGTATCTTTAATGTTACGAAGTAGCGATTGAATGTGTAATGGTTTTTAAAACAGATTTGAGATTACTTACGTATAATATATTAATTCTACAATATATTGACGACTGTCATCAGAGCAATAAACTTTTTTGCAAATCGTTAATGATTAATGAAGCTCTACCACTACCTGTGTCACGTATCCTTCTGTTTAGTCAATGCAAATTTTAATGTTGTTTAACTGTCAATGATGATCAGATGATAATGCGCTTGTATATAAAACATACTGAAATAGTTATGAATGATACATATACAAAATTAAATTACGTACTTACAAATTTCGTTTCCAAGCGGAACATATGGGCATGGCCCCACATCCTGAAGCGGGCCCCCAGGCCTTGATCTTACGCTCCACGGTGGCGTTTTCCAAATGGTGTTCGAGATCAAATAAAATTCAGTGTATTTTCAGCGATTTTTAACACAGAATTATAGAGTTGTAGAGTATCAACGCACAACAACCAAAAATTGCATCGTACAACCATATATTTTAAAATGGTAATAACATCGTAGTAAAATAGCTTCGCATGCGACTTTTTTTTATTATTTTTTATTCTCATTTATCTGGTCGACCCGCCACGCCGGGTCCCTAGGCTAGAGCCCTGTCAGCCCCCTCCTTGTGGGGGCCATGCATATGGGTATCCGGAGTCATTCGCCCAATTTAAAAAACAGTATGTAAGAAATAAGAATGGCTTACGAAGATGAAGATTCAGTTAAAATTAAATATTTATCCAGTATCTACCTACTATTTTCTATTGGCGGGCGATAGATGAAGGGATTAATGCTGTTTTTAAGCCCGTTAGAACTTTAAATTGTTAAAAACTAACTTTTATCATTTTTTTATTCGAAATATCAATACATTAACATGATAATGATTTCGGGTCACTGCCTTTTCCCGTAGATTATTACCTGATATGTTATGACGTATGTATTATTTTATTATGTATGAATACTGTAGGGGATGTAATCTTAGTTGCCGATATCGGACTCTTAAATATAGGCGCGTATCTTAGGCTTCGGCCACGTAGGCAGATGACTTGCTTGGTGGCTACGTGCTAGGTGATATATCCTAGTGAACGAACGCACACTATTCTATCGCAATGGCCACACTGCACGCTTCGCGCCTCGCTACGTGATTATGAGTCACCTCGTGAGCCTCCCGGCGAACAAACATGTTGGTTATTTTTATTGTGTCACCTAGTGATTTTGCCATTGTCTATGGATTTTGCAAGATGGCGGATGTTTTTTAGCATGACAAACGTCAAACACCATATATTTTGAGGTTATGAATAATGACGCATGTGATGAATAATTGACAGTACCTACGGACGCAACAAGTTCGAATTTGCGACTTTTGAAATTTTAAACTTAAATTCTCTATGAAAAGTAGCTTTCTGGTTAGTTTTGAGAGTGACATATCGTTGTTGACTCGAGCGCTCGCAAATGTCAAATGAATTTGTACCCAAGCACGTAGCGTGCAATGCGGCAGTAGTGTTTTTAGTAGACAAGCATAGTATCTAGCTCAGGACTAGCGAAGCACCTGCCTGCATGTGGCCGAAGCCTTAGCGATGGTGCCCACAGAACGCGTCAGGCGCCGCACTCGCGCAAAATTTCTACAAGTGGCGCATAAATCATTGAAAATACAACGTAATCAAATACGCCAGCGCCCACTGGATATGGCGACGCATTATACGCGCGCGCCGCATGAATCATCGTTTTTTCGCGAATCACCGCTTCTCGGCGATACGAATGAAAGAAAATACAATGGAGTCCATTCATTGACCACAGCGAGCAAAAACACGCTGCGCGAGGCATTGTCGATCGACGGGCGGAAAGCAATTATTTAATTACAGAGAAGTCATTGTTTTATTTTATTGCGTGTTCAGTTTATCGCTGGTTGAAGAATGTCGTCGTAAATTTTAATTACAAGCCCCGAAATAATATAATATTTTTATTGCTTTGTTATGAGAGGCGCTGTAATAATATTTATTTTGTGCTGCTTGGGCCGCTTATAACATAGGTGAAGGGTAATGCGCGGGAAGAGACGTGTGATTATGGTTATGAATAAACACTGCATTCGCCGACTTCGCGCGCCCGACGCGTCTGTGGGCACCATCGCTTAGGGTTTTGTGTGAGTATAATTCTGCGTCGCGCTCTTGGCTACTTAAATATTTTTTTTACCATACATATTATTATTCACAAAATATCACGCGTTAAAAAAACCCATCTATAAAAAAACTTTCAAATTTGAGATCATCACGTTTCTTTTATTAGTTTGATGATATTTAATATGTAAATACTATCGGTCGAAGATGCATACAGATGCAATGTGAAATTTTTAATCGTCAGATTTTAATCATCACTTTAATCGAGTTGATTATTTCATTCATTAGCGATCGAGTAAGTTTTAAAATAAAGAGTCAAAATGTAAAGGTGCAAAAGCTGATATATCGGACGTGGTATCAGTTATTTTTATTATTAACGTTATAAGTAGCATGCGGTAATAAATCAGATGTTATGAGTAACAACAGGTGATACTATCCGTGTATCACATAATACTAAAATACACAATATTTAAAGCGTGCTAATGAGCACGACAAAACAAAACACTTCTGAATCACTACAGTGCCAAAATAAAGACAAAGTTTATAGATAGACAACTCGGAAAGCTTTTTTTTAGTCTGTGGCAGCTTTATTGTTGGGAAAACATATTCTGCAAATGAGTCAAATCGTAGGAAATTCGCGGAAAACGTGAAAAATAAACACGAAGCCGCCGTGGAAAATAAGCGTGGGCAGTGTTTGGACTATTTCTGTAGAGGCAATCTCGCCGGAAAAAAAACATTATAGAAAATAAACAGCACACGCTATTCGAGCAATCGTGGGTCGACCTTGCCGTGGATTTGTTAGTTAGTACACAGTTGATAATCATCGATGTGTTGTAAGCGATGATTTTATTATTTATTTAATGTAATACGTGTCTTAATAAATGAATTAGTATGAATTCGAATTGGACAATGATCTGTTGTCGCCAGGGAACTCTGAAATAATGGGAACTGAAATACACAACGGGTAAGGCGAAGCAGGTAACCGACTCGAGTAAGGAAGAACCGGGTTAAACTTACACACGTGTTAAGAATACGTTTTACGTCGAATACTAAAAACTGCTCTCGGTTTATGCATTTACGCTCATTTAATGTTGGTGTATTACACACACTATGGCACGTGCATAATGCGTGCTACATTTTCGTAGGACACTCACACATTGAAAAGCCTGCTTCACCATGCGGCGTATTGAATATAGCCAATCGGTATTCTATTTATTATCTGTTCTGTGGTTGTCGCTTTTACCGAGAGAAATTATTATTACGGCTAGCCAACTGCCGTTTGGGCTAGATTTTATCATGCTATTTGAGAGTATTATTTAACAGTGGCGAAGGGTGGAGGTAGGCTGTTAAGATCTTCCATAAACAATGTACATTAAATTTTGTCATTGTCATAATACTACAATTTATTTACAGATGGTGTTGGTTAGTTTTTAAAATTCAAATAAACTCTGCAAAAAAACCAAGCCATAATAGATAATAGTCAAAAAATACTATTCTCTATAAAATATCTAAAATTGTGCAATTAAACTATACATAACTTTGGATATTTTAAAGATAAAATAATATGTTTTATCTATTATAATAGGCTTAGACAGGATTTGATGAATTTAAAAAAATGAACAACCAATATGTGTAGGTACCTAATATTTTTCTAAATCCAACGAAAACAAATAAGTATAAATGAAAAAATGTGCAGAATTTTGTCGTATCGCCCAAAGTACGAGGGTAGGTCAATAATTCCTTAGAAAAAAGCATTAAAACAGTTTTTATTTTTGTATTTTTTTTTATTTCTCAACATAATCTCCTTGGAGCTCAATACACTTGGTTAGACGTTTCTCAATTTTTTTTAAACCGTCAGAAAAATAAGTTTTTGGAAGGTCCTCAAAATAAGCATTTGTCCGATCGATGACTTCTTCATTTGAAAAAAAACGTTGTCCACTTAGCCATTTTTTTAAGTTTGGGAAAAGGAAAAAGTCACTGGGGGCTAAATCTGGCGAATACGGTGGGTGGTCGACCAATTCGAACTTCAATTCTTCAATTTTAGCCATTGATCGTAAACATGTGTGAACACGGGCATTGTCCTGATGAAAGAGGATTTTTTTCCTGTTTAAATGAGGCCGTTTTTCTTCAATTTTGTTTTTTAGCTGGTCCAATAAAGATGCATAATAATCCCCTGTTATTGTTTTTCCTTTTTCCAAATAGTCAACGAAAATAATTTCACGTGCATCCCAAAATACAGTAGCCATAACCTTACCAGCTGATTTTACGGTTTTCGCCTTCTTTGGACATGGTTTGCCTTCGCAATCCACTGCTTTGACTGTTCTTTCGTCTCGGGAGTATAGTGGTGTATCCATGTTTCATCTACAGTCACAAAGCGACGAAAAAATTCATCCGGATTGCGTTGCATGAGCGACAACAGGGCTTTAGAGGCCACCACCCTATTGCGTTTATTGTCGACTGTGAGCAAACGCGGCACCCATCTTGCAGAAATATTTTTCATGCCCAATTTGTCATGTAAAATAGAAATGACGCTACCTTTTGAGATCCCTGTAACCTCAATTATCTCACTCAACTTTAATCTTCGGTCACTTAACACCATATCGTGGATTTTATTGATCATTTCTGGTGTAGTCACCTCTACAGGACGTCCTGAGCGTGGTTCATCCTTTGTTGATGTACGACCACGTTTAAATTCATTTAACCAGTTATAAATAGTTGCAAGTGAAGGAGCAGATATGCCGTGAACTAAATCCAACTCATTTTTTATTTCCTTTGCTGTTAACCCTTTTATATTAAAATGTTTAAAACAGCTCTAAACTCAATTTTCTCCATTTTCCATTTTTCCATTTTCCACAAGCAATTTTTTTTTTTAAATGTACGAGAAACACACAACAACCCGACCAATCTGATTGAAACTTCGCAGCATACTGAATCGGTAGTGCCGCTGCATGAAAACAAACCGCTTACAGTACTAGTCGCGCCACCTGTCGGCTTTTCTAAGGACTTATTGACCCACCCTCGTATATTAAAACTATTAATGGTGTGGCTTAGGCAGGGTTTAATTGATTTTTAAAAACTAACCAACACGATCTATAAATTGTAGTCTTAGTTCAATAAAAACAAATGGGTATGACTAACAAAGTTTGATGTGCACTACTTATGGGGGATCTTAACAGCCTACCTCCACCCTTCGCAACTGCTATTTAAAATACAACACAGTGGTGTTACCTGATGTTAATCCCACTTAGCTTAAAAATAATCAGGACCAGTTTAGTTCGCTTCAAAAGGATTTTGTGAACTGGTTCAAAATAATATAATAATGCAGATATTATCAATAATTTAAATAAAGTTCTAAGAATTTCTGTGTATTTATATTCAGACAATTACTTTGTTAGTTTTGTCAACCACATTGTAAACAAACTGATTATATAACTATGTAGCGGATATTTCCAAATAACAAACAAGGAATTGATCCTTATAATATAAATCATGAATCAGATTATATTGACTGCATCCTAACCCTTTACTGCATAGTGTCGCAAATTTGCGACATTTCAAACTATTTCGATATAGCCAATGCCATCTGTGTAAATTATCAAATAATATCCTTTTTCGATGCCTAGAAAACTGTTTTACCATAAACATCTTACTTTACCGATTTTGTTTGGAAATTTCAAGAAATAGTCTCTGCATTTCTGCTTTGACAGTTGACGAATTCGTATGTACGCGAAAATCCGCATTTGTAAATAAATAAAAAAAATATACAGAAGATTGAAATTGGTTGAATAAAAATATCTACACATCAAATAAGCTGTGTACATTAATTTTTTATAATTGTTTTCATTTGGTTTTGTATTTTGTCATACTAAAATGTAAGATTTCCAAATGTCATAAATCTGCGACACCACGCAGTAGCATACAAAATTTAATGAAATTTTCGAAAAATATTTTTTTCATTATTTTTCCTTCATTCACAAGGCATTTTGACACCAAGAAAAAATAAAATTTTTCAAAAAAAAAAAATCATGCAGTAAAGGGCTAAGAGCGGAATGCAGAAACATTTGTCATAACTAAAATTTCCTTAGCAGAAAACACTATGCAGAAACACTGTCCTTAGTTAAGATCATTTTTATTGAAAATAATACCATATTTAAAAATTCTCGTTAGGTAAATTATTTTATAATTGTTAAACGATGACAAAAATATGACAACTGCATTTTATAAATGCAATAACTATAAATACATAATAATATTTAATTATAATACTCTTATGTTTCCGTTATAAGTCATTATACGTGATTCCACAGGCACCACAAGATTTTTTTTTAACATGGTAACACTAGCATCAAGTGTCATTCTTCATCTGGTATTTTGTATTTCTGCGGGCTGGCGTATAAAAATAAAATAATATTCTGCAAGTACATGCCAAACGAATTAACACTATCAATATCCATATTGAGATACATTGTCAAATGAATTTGAGTGTATGGACTGTGTTATAGACATGCGAATTTATTTTGACAGCAGCTGTCAGTGGTAAATGGTAATACAGAAGGGGGCGTGTTCATAACAAAAGTAGTCTATGGTTAAGGATTCCTTAACTCTATACTCAGGATTGTCTATAGTTAAGTCATCCTTTTCGGCGACTTATCCTTAGGAACGAAATCTTAGATTGTGCATTCCGCTCTTAGGTTCTGATATAAATACAGCGATTTGTTCCTGTATTTAATACGTGGGGCTTCTTTTGAAATAATCTTCTTCTTCTTCTTCCACGGCGCTACATCCCGGGGTGGGATTTGGCTTCCTCCGCAACCGCTCTCCACTTACTCCTGTCTCTCGCCACACTTGTCCAGTTACCGGGTCTTCCTATATGAAGCCAGTCCTCTTCTACGGGGTCAGCCCATCTCATTCTTGGACGGCATCTGGGTCTCTTCCGTTGGGGTAGCCACTTCGTCATGATCCTTGGCGCTCTAACTTCAGGCATTCTCTCCACATGTCCCGCCCATCGTAGTCTTTGGGACTTACAGTATCTTATGATTGTTTGCTGTTCAATCAGCTCTTCCAACTCGTGGTTCATTTTTATTTTGTAGTTCCCATTTTCCAACGTGGGTCTAAAGATTTTTCGGGGTATTTTGCGCTCGAAGACAGCTAATTTATGTTCCTCGTTTTGAGTTAAGCACCAAGTCTCACAGCCATAAGTGACCAATGGCCTTATAATTATTTTATATATTAGAAGTTTACTTCTTCGGCCTAGAATTTTCGACCCCACCAATCGCTTGCAGGTATGCCAGCATTTATTCCCGGAGATAAGGCGGATTTTTATCTCCTCTGCTGTCTTATTTTGGGTATTTAGGCTGGATACGAGATACTTTTGAAATAATATTATAACTATTACTTTACTATTTATTACCTACCTATTATAGTCACATAATATGTACTGTTATTGTCCTAAACCAGTGGTTCCGAACCTTCTTTATATGGCGGAATTCTTGAGACAGTTTGTAAAATATCGGGGACCAAAACCCACCTGGCTGACACCATATTAAGGTCCATATAATTTACGCGTAAACAGTAAGCAGTGACGTACATACGTAAAGTGCCTCATTATTTTTAATGTCAAATTTTGTGTTCCATCATTATTAATCAATACATACAATTCATACTCAAGTCCATTATATTATTTCTTGTGCCTGTTTAATACATCGAAATATTAAATTATGTTGTTCATCATCATCATCCGGGGTCGAATATGAAAGCTTCCACTCTTCTCGTTTCTTTGTTCTTCGCTGCCACGTACAGCCACCGAACTTTATCTAAATCCCTAGTCGCTGGTGGTCGTCTATTTTAATTTTGACAGATCGAAAAAAAAATGTCGTAACGTGACGTAACGTTGTAAGGCTTTTAAATATTATGTTATTTTGTAGGTATTTAAATTTTTATTAAAGTATTCATTGTTATTTTGTAAAATATCCACATACATATTTTATTAATATGTTTGTAAAATACATCTGGAGCTCTGTTTACATTCTCGTATTTACCATCGTACTATTAATAATATTACGTAAATACTTGACTTATGCGTCAATTACATTGAGCTACTTTACGAGCGGTTTGTTGGCGAATTTACAATCTACCTGTAAAGTCGCACAGTGTAATCATTGAACAAGCTAACAAGCAGATTGTAAACAATCTACAGAGAAAAGTTGAAAGCCGGTCAACTTTTCACGCTACACGCCGGCGTGTGGGTCTACTGCGTCTGCGCAGTAGACCGTAGTAGCAACCTCCCGGTAAAAAAACGAACTACGTTCTGTCAAAATAGTCGCTGGCTTGTGGCTTCTCAGCGAATGGAAAGTTTTGTGTGTCATCATCACAATCGCAGTAGCTGAATCGCCCGCTTTTAAATTCGCCAACAAAGAGCTCGTAAAGTAGCTCAATGTAATTGACGCTTTACGGGTAAGTAGATTTCTTACACGATCAGAAATGTACGCCCAATATTTTTGTTACATTATCGGACACGGATCGAAGCATTATCCTTACTTTTCAAACTATTTCGTGTTTTCAAGCAAGTATTCATAATGATACTGCTTGGTTCAAAAATTGGGCTCCTGGACATAAGTAGCGGATCCTTGGTTGGCAGTTACTGCCATAATCAATAATTGTATATCCGTTTACTCCACATCGTACTCACAATTATAGTAATAAACTTTGTATCCGAAAATTATTATTAGTAGATAAGTACTAATCTACATATATGGTACCTATAACTGTATATGATTATTTTTTTTTTAAATCACTTTCTTTCGTGACTTCCTGCGAATGTCGGTTCGAATTCTTTGTAACACGTACAAAATACGAGCTTGTCTCTTATCTCTTCTTCTACTTATGGCTCCATAAGCTACTGGGAACCGGTTGTTGTTGATATAAAAAAAAACTGGATCGTCGCTTTACTCGGCTCGGTTGGCTTTATCGCGATAATTAAAACGGACTCTGAAAAGAAGTGTAACAACGTATAATACGTACCTGTTTGAGTATGTTATTAAAGTCCCACATGCCGGTTTCCGGTACACCTGCCATCGAAATGCATTTCTGAATTCTCTTTAAATTACTAGTGCTTTGATAGATTTTTTTACGTGCTTAATGGAATTGAATGTGTTAGTAAGTACGGCACGTTTTCATAATCGTGTTGTCAATCGGACGGACTCTCTATGGGTAGTTCGATTGCTCTATTTCGAAATGTATTGGTTATGGAGATTATGAAACAATCGTTCAAATGTAGGAACATATTTTTACTTTCTACTCGTCTTGTAGTCAAATACGTATTAAGTGATGCCAATTGGGAGAGCAATAACTCTGTTCAACCAAATCACTTCGGATGTTAATAATATATTCCACCTACCTGAGGATGAGTAAGTAGGTATTATAATTAGGTGGGCGTTGTTTTATAAATTCTTAAAATAGGGCCCATTTAGCTCGATTGGTGTACTTCAGTGTATCTACTTTATAATGTTTGTACATTATTTACTCTTTATTCTGTTTTTCAATACTGCATATTATATTTCTTTTTTTTTTATATGTATTGTTTTAATACAATTCTTTTTTTTTTTTTTAATTTTATGTTGTGAACGTCTTAAATTTGTAATTTGCAAAGTTCACTAACATTGACACCTCGTATCAGATATTCAATATTTTTGACAGAGGGTAGTTAAATGTTATACAAAAATTATTAAATGAATTGAAATGAAATAAAAACAAAAATACGTTTAGTGCAAAAATATTTTTCTTAACTGTATTTTCGTTTTTATTTAATTTGATTACCTGATTTTTTATAACATTTTAATTCTCCCTACCGAAAATATTGAATGTCAAATACGAGGTGTCAATATTAGGACTTCTTCTTGGTCGTGTACTAATGGCTGAGGATCTTGACCACATTTGAATTTCGCCATCCTTTGAGCGACCAAGACTTTCCATCCTTCTCGATCTTCCGCTTCTCTCGGGGTAGAATGGATAGTGCCCCCTGTCAGCTCTTTCACTTGGTCGCTCCAGCGCGCAGACGCTATTCCTCTGCTTCGCCTTCCCTGGAGGCCACCCATAACTACCAGTCTCTCCAGGTTGTCCGGTTCGCGTCTGATAATATGTCCAAAAAACTGCAGAATTCTTCTCACACATATTGTCGAGAGCCGTTCCTTTATCTTCAGTCTCTGGATGAATGACTGGTTCGTCCTGTGCTCCGTCCAAGAAATACGAAGCATCAACACCACATCTCAAAGGCATCAATTGCTTTCCGTTCCCTTGCCTTTAGAGTCCACGACTCGACTCCGTATAGAAATATCGAGTACACTAATGTTTGCACAAGCATAATTTTTTTGGCAATCGAAATTCCCCGATCCTTCCAATATTGGTAAGGCGTGTCATCGCATTTTTTGCAATCTGTGTGCGCCTTATTATTTCCGCTTCGCATCCGCCCTTTCCACTGATGGTCGATCCCAGATATACAAACTCGTCGACTGTTTCGAGGTTTTGGAGTGTACTTGCTGTTGGTAGAAGGTTAGCCCGATCAACAACCATTAACTTGGTCTTACTCCTATTAATAAAGAGGCCGTATTTGCGACTCTCTTCCTCTACCCGGTGTAGCAGCTCTGTGAGTAAAGTTCTGAGTGAGAATGTTAGGATATCGATAAAAATAAATTAATTAAAATACATTCATACGTTCTTTATATTGTTTTTTTTTATATGTATCATCATTGACTAGGGACAACTTGAATACGAAGTGTTTCGGCATGACACCCACATGGGCAATGTTAATAATTCAATTGATTAAAAAATATATCCAACAAATTCGCATCTTCCGGTCACTCCAGATGATTGAGATTAAGCTGTGGGTGGCTTAGTTCCTTCATAGTTTATATTTATAACTTCATATGAATCCATTAAGTCTTCGCAAGCTCTACTTACCAATTTGTAATAGTAATAAAAGCGTACACCAAAAATGTTTTATTGTATTTATATCAGCTATGATAAATCGGCGAATCTTGGACGATTGGTTGCATACTTAAGCCGTATATCTCCAATTAGAGATTTATTTATTTAAGAAAACAAAACATTGTGGAAATAAAATATAAATTCAGGACGGTCACAACATGAGATTTAAATTTTAACAAATATTAGGTCTGGCAAGTACACATATTGTTTTTCAATTTGTGTGTGAGTCAGGGTATGGACCTAATAGGTTGAGCAAGTGGCTGACATCCATTTCTCGTAAAAAAACAGAATCTGTTAATACAAACCTCTACTCTGTGGAGGCCCATATGATCCTATTAGGATCGGACATGGTCGGTCTTGTAATAAATATACATAAAATAAAATTGGACATGTCGGTATTCATTTATCTTTTTAATAAATCGGTTTCTATGTTTTTGACAGACTTTGTAAGTTATAGATCATTGCATGTTGTGTAAAATAACAGACTTATTGATATATCTGCCAAGACAGTTGGCAAACGTTTTTGAAGGTACGACATACAACGCGCTGAATGATTGTATTATTATAAATATAAAATAAAAATCTTTCACAAATATCAATGTAAGGCATAAAACCCACCAAAAAAGCGCTCGGTGCGCTCACTACTGAGTAGGCCCCCTCCCACCCGCGCATTACCCTTCAACTATGTAATAAGGGGCCCAAGAAGCACAAAATAATTATTATTATCAGCGTCTCTCATAACAAAGCAATAAAAATATTATATTATTTCTCGGGGCTTGTAATTAATATTCACGATGACATCATTCTACCAGCGAAATATTGGACACGCAGCAAACTAAACAATGGGTTCACTGTTATTAAATAATGGCTTCTCGCCCGTCTATCGACGACGCTTCCAGGAGCGTGATTTTGCTTGCCGTGTTCAATGAATGAACTACGTTGTATTTTCGTTAATTCGTATCGCTGAGAAGCCAAAAAACGATGAATCATGGGGCACGCGGGCACAATGCGTCGTCAAATCCAGTGTGCGCTGGCGTATTTGATTACGTTGTATTTTCGATGATTCACATAGAATATGCGCGAGCGCCCCCGCAAGTCCGCTTTAGTGGACTTTATGCCTAAGTGTCTCTTTTCTAGAGTCACAACCTTTATCTAAAAATAAAAATGATGAAATGAGTGGTTTATTTTTTAATATCAATACCTAATATCGATTTGAAGGTACTTGATAGAATTTGAATTTAAATTCTAATGGATTTAAGTTTTGTACTTTTCCATTTGAGTGTATAGTGGTCAATGACTTTAGGCCTTCTTATTTTGACAATTTTTTTGAAAACTATCGCACAATAATCGCATCTACAGTCAGCATATTCTACACGCATGACATCGAAGTGCCAATAATGCAGAGGCCAGCAGTTTCCTCAATTGCAAACTTCATCAGCAATGACTCGCAATTTACCGAATATTCATGCATATAATTAGCAGGTCATAGTTGATTAGTTGCTCAGTCTAAATATCAGTAAATAAATCATAATCTCCGTCTGATCAGTAAGCTTCGTGTAAGTCGCGCCTGTCCCACGAGTTCGGACCTCGGGACAATATAATAAGTACACATTGTAACATAACGCTCTTGTAACATACTCTTGTATAGACTGTTGACGCTGCAAATAAAACTCGCTTCTGCAACCACCACCAAATCTCGGCGTCTCATCTCTCCTCCTGACGACTCGCCCATCTACACCTCCTGGTCATTCCCAATCACAGAGATCTCGTCCCTCAACAATGAGACTCGCAAAAAGTGGAATGAATACAGTGGAATTGAGTGGAGTTGATACTCAAATGGAATAGTACAAGACTTAAATCCATTAGGCTTTATTTTTTGTTTTCAAGTATGTATTTTTTGAGTGGTTATGTTTTGCATTTGATTGCAATTGTTTTGTTAAAAACAATTATGCTTTGGATAATATGTTTTTGCCCTCAATTTTTGAAAAAAAAACTTTAGTAAAAATTTTAGTATAATTTAATAATTGCACAGTTTGAACTGTTTCGAGGCCCCATTTTATATCTTTTGACGAATCTATTGCGTCGTCTGCTATCAAAGAAAATCACCGCTGATCTATTGTAAAAATACGTTAAAAGAATATTTCTAGAGGTCACTGTATAATATACGGTTACATTAAAATTGTGCGTAAAACATTTCACCGTGGCACAGTTCACCGTAAGCTAACCTAACCCAACCTAAAAAATTGTCCAGTATATCGGCTATTTTCAAAAAGCGTTTGCTGCTGGCTTCCTGTAAAGTGTAAACCGACAAGAATCGTGTTTTATTTAGACATGGATTTTATGTCAGTACTAACGACCCAAAGAGGTTGGACTGTCTTTAGGCTATACCTCAGCTGAGGCATGGTCTAAAAAGATCGTGACTAGGCGATGCGTGGATTGTGGGTCGCGGGTGCAAATCACGCAAGCCGAACGAAATATAATTTGACATAAAAGTTCAACATGCGTCCTTTTTATGTTATACTTATTATTATATTCGTAATAATAATAGTATATTCATTGACATGTTTTCTTTTTCAAGTACATGCGGAACGTTTTTTAGTCATCTTTACACGATTTAAGAATATTCTCATCCGACTCCATCAGAAAAGAAATTGACGTGCGAACAGGCCCCCTATGTTAGAAAATGCGAGTGCCAGCTGCCCGGTCGACATGACGTCATATGACATCATTGTGACGTACTACCGGAGTGATAATAGCATTCGAGAAAATAACGCTACTCAGACAGTGGCGCTATTCATTGTCACCATACACATATAGATGTTTCATCATATTAATATCTATGGTGAGCACTGTGCGCTGGGCGGCATGCCTCGAGCGTGTATTGGCTAACGTCACAATTACGTCATGTCGTCTGGTGCCACACGAGTCGATAGTTAGGAAATCGCGGTGCAGGTCGCTATCCCTCTCCGAATGGCAACGCGCCGCAAAATTTCGTTCCACATAGTGTTGAAAATTATTTGCCGTTTCACTTATGTACGCTCTTATATTTCCGATACAACATTTCACGGTGAAGTGTGATACGGCGAACTGCATACGTACAAGTTTCCGGACACGACAATATACCCATCCACGAAAAAATATCCTGGGTCACTGTTGTGTCAGCTTTGGAAAACGCTGATCTATAGTACATTTTTTTTGCGGTTGACTGAGTATAGAAAGAATATGTTGAAAAAAAATCCCAAATTTAACTTTGACTTTCCAATGTCATTATCGACGAAAAAAATCTTCCAAATAAAATGCCTGTGTGCATAAATGATATTTTTCCAATTTTATTACTGCGTTCATGATATGACAGCGAATTACGTCGGCTTGGAGAAATCGCTCGTTATTATTGTCAACAATGCTTATCTCCTGGCGTTATTTTTTATACTTTTGATGTTATTCGCCGAACGGGAAACCGAAGTGAAGGTGAATTTGCATAATGGCTGCCATCTTGCCGTTCGGATTTATCGACTGGAAGAAACAGTAATCAACATATTTTCTTGAAGCAGATTCGGGTCAGTGGTGGCTTATCCGACGGGCACAGGAGGTAACTGTAACAGATAAATTGGCAGACGGGGCCTCAAAAAACCCTGGAATTATCAAGTGATTATTTCGGATACATGAATTTGTACGTAAATACTTGCACGAATGAGATCTGGTCAAAGTGGCAGACAAGCGTTCAAGTCAAAAGAGCTTTTTATGGGAATTTAAGTAATGTGTAAGTACGAATTTTTGTAATAATTAGCTTTTAATTGAAAATAATGACTGCGAATTGGAAATTAATTCAAAGTAAATATTTAAGGCTATACTTCAGTTGAGACACGGTCTAAAAAGAGCGTGCCTAGGCGATGCGCGGATTGCGGGTGCAAATGACGCATGCCAAACGAAATATAATTTGTCATATAAATCCAAAATGCGTCCATTTAATGTTATGTTTATTAGAAAGCGGCCGTTCATATCCACGGTTGTGCATATATGACGGGTGGTGGTGGGCACTTTTTTTTTTGTTCTATTACTAACAACATTTTCTTTCTTAACTTTCTTCTTTAAGCATTACGGTGCATGGTTGCAGCATCAGTCCCGTGCGGCTCCGTCTCGGGACGGAATGAGCACTTAAAATCACTTCTTTCAGACACGTTTAAAGCGTCATAGAAATTGGCCGTGCATATCCACGGCTGTGCATATATGAAGGGTGGCGGTGGGCACTTTAACGTATGTTCTATTAGTAACAATAATTATATATTCATTGACATGTTTTCTTTTTAAAGTAAATGGGTAACGTTTTTAGTCATCTTTACACGATTTTAGAATTAATACCCCCGTCGCCATCATGAAACAAATTGACACGTTCACAGCTCGACGTTCTCTCTCCGAATGGCAGCGAGTCCAAAATTTCGTCGCGCTTATAGTTGAAAATTATTTGCCGTTTCACTGATGTATCACCTTAATGATATAAATTTTCGAGAAAAAGAGATTCATTATATCAGAGCGTTGGAGCGGAGTTCGGAGCAGGAGCACGGAACGGTGGAGCAATCGGGTTTTACCCGGAGCAGGAGCACTGAAAATTTGTAGTGCTCCACTGCTCCTTTTATATTAAGTATTATTAAATTTTCGTCATAAAATCTAATGAAAATATTATATTTGCAGTATATTATAAATTATAATATAAGTTCATAAGTGGAAGGACAGGTAGAATAATTCAGAATGTTCAAGGTGAGTAAAGAAATACTTGCCATAATTTGATTTATGTATTTTTTTTTACTTCAAATTATTGTTAATTTCTCTAATTTAACGTCTATGTAGAATATCATTGTTTTCTGTCATTTGTAATTTGGTTTGAATTTTTTGGTCAATTCTCCTTCGTACAAGTGTTTTGGATTAAGTGATTAAGGTTTCTACATAGGTATATTTTAACGTTTAGACTGAACGTTGAAAACCCTACATATATTGAGAACATGGTAGGGTGCACTCGAAGAAATATTGTAAAGGTGTAATTGATTTTAATTGTAAACGTAAAGCATGGAACGCCTTGTTTGTTGTACAGCTATCTATAATTAATACCCCCTGTAACCATCGTATACCCTATGAGAAGTAGAAAGGAGAACGTTTACGTGGAGATATCTATCTCCTGGATAGACCATCAACACACCACATTCGGATCGTAGTGCTTACGCTAATCTATCGTTTAATATCTTGTCTGTTCCGTCTGTTAGGCCAGGGTGTTACGTTTATGTTTTAGTCGTAACCACCTTGTGAGAAGTATGTATTGCCTGGACGGATGTTGTAAGGCTTGCGAAGTCTTGTTTATAATAGGTTGACACTGTCTTCGGTTGACACTAACAGTAAGTCAGCTGTCACACGCTTCTTCTGTAAACCAGTCTTTTGATTGTTTACATTGGAATGTGGTAGGCACACGTTGTATTATCTTTGGGATTTCTTTTTAAATAATTTTCGCCGTATACTATTGGTACTCAGGGGCGAGCAACCCTTACGTGACTTCGCTGATTTGATCACACGTGAGATCGATGCTGATGATGATGTAGGGATTGGTGATAATGGCCCCCACATCCTGAAGCGGGCCTCCAGACCAGGATATATGGCGGCCCCCTCTACTTATCGCTTAAGGTTAAGGTTAATGGCATTGTTCTCCAAGTGGTTTTCGCGGAACCCCGGGGTTAAGGGTATTCCGTGTATTTATAGCGATTTTAAAATAAATCCAGTTGATTTATTGAGTTGTCGGGACTCAGCATATTATGAAGCATTGATCGAGACCTTTTGTGGTAGCCAAGTAACATGCAAGCCTTCGCCATATTGGATAAATAGCTATTTTGTAAGTCAAGAAACATACTTAAAATAATTATATTATAAATTATCGTTTAATTACACATATGAATAATCATATCACATCAAATTAAGCACACAGCCATAACTTTTTAAATGTTAATAATCATTAAGGAAAATAGCCCGCAGGCGACTTTTTTTTTTAAACTATTCGAGAAAATTTGTGGTGTTCTCTTCACTGGAGACTTCTTTACATAGTTTTCGTATGTCCGTATTGTTTAACTTTGTTTTGTATTATATTTAAAATTGTATTTATAATATTTATAACATATGTTAGTTCTCCGTCCCTTTCTCGGCGTAAAAAACTTGCTAATGCTTCACAACTAAACGTAGGGCCTTGTGGCACGCTCGATTAATACCGAGTGTGGTGCGGGGCGGTTTGTATTGGAGGGATCTTTGTTTGTGTTGCTATGTGGAGTAGCGTTCCATCGTGCATTTTGTGAACCGGAAACACCCCATTGTCCGCGCGCCAGCTGAAATAAAACGCGGTTACTATGGATGTGGGCATAATATGTAGAGAGAGTCATCTGTTGAAGTCAGGACTCACACCGGGTTGTCGCTCTCCTGATCCTGACGATGATAAAGGATTTTGTGTAGGGTATTATAACATAAAATGATAAGATAATGTAAAACGTATGGTCGCAGGATACTCACGTGTAAACAGCCAGCCGGCGAGCCACGCGTAATGTTGACTGTTTCTGTTTACCGTCGCACACAAAGATAAAACCTCTATCATTGTTTATCCATTTCACTTCCGTGACTCGCTTTTTCTGCATTTCCTGTTACTATTAATTTCACTGACACTCGCTCCAGTGATAATGGATATATTTTTATGCATATGTGTAAATTTTCACGTATGTAGTTTTGAAGCGTCATTCCAACTGCATGTCATGTTTGATAGCGGAACAATTGAATCACCAGTAACGTAAAATACAAAAGCAAGTTGTTATGTAATTATAATATACACCTGGTTTGTAATACATAACAAAATGAAGTATGGCACATACCAAGGTCGATTATATTCAGGCTGTAGCACTGAATTACGAATTATGATAGTAGTGTTATGTATTTTAATTGTTTATTCATTTAAAGGGTTATTAATTGAGCTAGCATTTACTTGGTAGAATTCCATTTTAAAAGAAATGAAAATATAATTAATATTTAATTCTACGGGTTTTTTAGAAGGTTTGTCGATAGCTATTTCGGTTGTAACACCATTATCAAGACTACAACTGGTGTTACAACCGAAATAGCTATCGACAAACCTTATAAAAAACCTGTAGAATTTGATATTAATTATATTTTCATTTCTTTTAAAGGGTTATTATTTGTTGAGTTGTCGGTTGTAACACCATTATCAAGACTACAACTGGTGTTACAACCGAAATAGCTATCGACAAACCTTATAAAAAAACCTGTAGAATTTAATATTAATTATATTTTCATTTCTTTTAAAGGTTTATTATTTGTAATTGTTCAACTACTAAGTTCAAGTTTTGTTTTGTGGATATATAGTTAATTGATAGACATAACAGTTAGTAATGATTGTTTAATTGTATGCATCTGTACACTGTATTAAATTTGAGGATGCAATTAATTAAGTTATCTATGTGAATTTTATATTTAGTAGGTTTATATCTATATACTAGAAAAAATCATTTTGTAGAAAAAAATACGACACCCGACGGGACTTGAACCTGTATCTGTTCGATAAGAATTTCATGTAACAACTACTAGTTTAAATCGTAATTTAGTAAAATGCCCGTAGTTTAATTGGAAAAGCATACTGGCGGGAAAGCAGCAGATACAGGTTATTTCTAAAAATGATTTTGGGTGTGTGTATATGCATGAGATGTTTTCAAATCATGTATATTCAATATATAGAATGTTACATTCTCAAATCTTGTGTCTTATTTGTGGAATAAAAGAAATAGTTTATTAATATTAAGACAAACACAATATGCGTGAAACAACTATTTAATTGAGAGGTTCATTTTGAACTGCTTGATTTAAAGGTTTGATATCGACTTATCCATACAATGTTCGAGTGACGAGTACTTAGTTATCGTCTGAGCTCGTTAGTTATATTTTCTGTTGATAGGCGTTACTATACTAGTTATTTATTATTTTCGATTGCAATGCGGGAACCTGTTCGCAATGAATGTAGATTTTCGATTGCATAAATTATTACCATCTATTTCAATATGCAATTATCATCATTTATTGCGATCAAAGTATGAGGAATAACTAGCACTAGCATATATGTTTACGGTGTCGTGTCACGGCCTGACTATAGTGGTGGGCCTTGGGCAAAAACTTCACTCTCTGTCTTCAAAACATAGGATATGCACAGGGTAACGCCATTTCCCTCTTGCAACAAGATGGCTCTTACAACTCTTACATTGTCACACTCACGAGTGGCGTTCGGAGTACATATCCCAGTCACGTTGAACGCCTCTTTACGATTACATCTATCATAAAGAACTGATGCATCTTCTCACGAGTGATTGCGACCAGTGTACCCATAAAGTAGCACGGAAGCACGCGGGCGTGGAACAACCGATTCATGATTTTTACAGGCTCCATGTATCGTTGAGTTGGTTGGTTATCGATGCGCTCATTCCTATATTTCGAGAAAATAGAAAAAAATATGATTTGCGAAGTAAATGAAACCTTCGTCAATACATGAATGCCTCACCTCCCTGTGGTTATAGAACAACCCTGAGTCTTTCGTATGTTCTTGCCACACATTTTTGACTAACTTCAACAGTTCTGACGTCTTTAAATGCCCCCTGGGTATCACGCTATAGTCGCATTTCTCCAGCGTTGATTCATTCGCCGGATGATGTTCCAGCCCAGGGAACTCGGAAATAATGGGAACTGAAATACCTAACGGGTAGCTCTTAAATGATCTCAAGTAAGGAAGAATCCGGGATAAACTTAAACACGTGTCAAGAATACGTCATACGTCGAATACTGACAACTGTTCTCGGTTTATGCATTGCCGGTCATGTAATATTGGTGTATTACACACACTATTGCACGTGCATAATGCGTGTTTCATTTTCGTAGGACACTTACACATTCAAAACCCTGCATTAAAATGTAGCGTATTGAATATAGCCTATCGGAATTATATTTATTGTGTTATAGTGTTCCACCCCATATGGTATATATTTTATACTTAACGTGGTGCGCTTCAAGGTTGCAACCTAGCCAGCCCATTGCAGTGTATATTGAATTTTTCGTCTTGGCAAGGTAGGCGACTGTTCCGTATAAACGGCAAATAATTTTCAACAGTAAGTGGAACGAAATTTCGCAGTCGTCGCCAATCGGAGACTGACAGTCGAGGTGTGAGCACGTCAATTTGATTTGTGATGGCGTCGGAGGAATATATTCTTTAATCGTGTAAAGATGACTAAAAAACGTTCCGCATGTACTTGAAAAAGAAAACATGTCAATGAATATACTATTATTATTACGAATATAGTTATAAACATAACATTAAAAGGACGCATGTTGAATTTTTATGACAAATTATATTTCGTTCGGCTCGGCTCATTTGCACAATCCGCGCATCGCCTAGTCACGATATTTTTAGACCATGCCTCAGCTGAATTATAGCCTTAAAACGTGATAATATACTGGTGTTATAAAATATTCATCCATTTTATCTTACCTTTTGAAGAGGTCGAGGAATAGTGATAACTGATAACCATGTGAAACTGAACTGGCACAGATATTAGCATAGTATCAATATTGCCATCTTCTTGAAATCTTCTCCGTGCATCTTGTATGCTAAATTATCCAGGCCATTCAGGTTGCATCGGTAGCTGACGCGAGTTTCGCTCGTCGACCATGCGAACAATATAACCGCATTGTATCGCGGTTTAAAATTCAACTAATTTTGATAGGACACTCCGATTGTCATTGTGAGCCAGGGTACAATCGTCCACCACAAAGAGACGCGTAGGTAGGTACAACTTGTGCCGTTTTTTAGTTTTTTTATTGTTCTTTTTCTTGGTATAATGTATTTATTTTTTGTCCGTTTTGAGTACAATGTTTTGATACGGAGCTCTCCGCATGAGCGGACATCGCGAAGTCCGCTTCGCTGTCGACCTGGCCATACTTTGTAGATTGTACAATACAGCAAGAGATCTCAAACCAGTTTTAGCCACAGTAATAACACTGCATTTTCTTAAGAACTACATTTTCTTCTCACATCTTTTTTGGCACATATTGTTTAGTGAAAATACTACATAGCAATAGCGAAGTGTGGAGGTAGGCTGTTAAATAGTGCACATTAAACTTTGTTAGTCTTACGTATTTGTGTTCATTGAACTAAGACCACAATTTACAGATGGTGTTAGGCAGTTTTAAAAAATCAATTAAACCCTACCTAAACCAAACCATTATAGTTTTTGTACACTTTGGGCGAGACGACAAAATTGTGCATATTTTTTCATTCATACTTGGATTAAGATTACATCATTGTATTAAGAATAAGAATACACATTATTATTACACATATTGTTGGTTCATTCATTAAGCCCTGCCTAAACCAAACTATAATAGATAAAAAAATATTGTTCTATCTATAAAATATCCAAAGTTGTGGATGATTTAATTTCAAAATTGAGTATTTTTTGACTATTATTTCTTATGGCTTGGTTTCGAAGGGTTTGAATGAATTTAAAACCTTTTGAACACCATCAGTAAATTGTAGTATTATTTCTATGAAAACAAATACGTATGACTGACAAAGTTTAGTGTGCACTATTTATGGCTGATTTTTACGGCCTACCTCCACCCTTCCCCACTGCTACGTAGCTATGACCTAAACCTGGCAATCAGAACGACGATTGTCTATGTCTTTTGGGACAGAGTGGAGATAGAAAGTAATGCCTTTCACAGAATGAGACGCCTCCTTGCCAATTGCCTTAAACAACCTAAATCGGGGACAGCGTGTAGTTCGCAGTTATGTTACCATCAGTGTTGCCAACTATCGTTGACAAAAACATACCAGACGGGGTACGAAAACAAGCTATTTGGCAGGAAAATACGCTAGATTTTGTAAAAATAAAATATCAACTAAAATTACTTATTCTACCAAGAACGTAAAGACCGTAAAAAAATCCCTTGAATTTTGTTTAAAATGAAATTTCTTGAATTCTTCGGTAGCATTTTAGTTAGTTAGGAGTTTCTCAAATTTCCCAGCTATTTTTTTTCTGAGAAACAAAAAACCTACACATTTTCAACAAAAGACAACGCGTACTATATTTTTCCCCCAAATACTATAATTTTGGAGGCTCTGTACTATAATTCCACTTTGAAAAGATGGAAACACTGGTACAAGTGCAGTTCCGGGTAGCAGACGGTGGCCGACCTCCATCAGGTGATGGCACGATAAAAAGATGGTTCGTAATAAATCAATAAAAAATAAATTAATACTGGTATTCTATCATTTTTTATTCACACACCAACATGCCATATTTATTGAATCATACTTGAAGATAATTTTTAAACATTGCCAATTTCATATCAATAACTAACTACCTGGCGAGTTCTGATGTTGGTTCAATAACCTCAGCTCTGTACCTAGGTAGTATGAAGGTATATTACGAAAGAAGAAAAAAAAATATAACAATTTATTTTCCTTGTCAGTAACTCTATGTTATTTTAGCGTAGCAATTGCGTATTCACTATATTTGACACGTATTGTCTGTAAGTTTATAGAAGAATCTTTTGTGAGCCTGTTGAGTCTATCGGATGGTGATAATAATTATTCATTCTTCACTTTATTGTATTACTAAAAGGTTTCAGAAGCCTGATGAAACCGTAACATATTGCAAGCAAAAAAGTGGACTGATCGCATCGTGCGTGAGTTACCCATTTCAATCTTTTCCCTTGGTGCCGTCGAGCACGAAGTCCCTTACCGTCCTATAATATTGTTGCTCAGACTTCTCTGATCATATGATCATTAGCCGCCATTTTGCATTGCAGTTTCATTGTTCTTTGTTTGAATTTTCAATCTCTGAATAAAAGAGACGATCGTATGTTGTCTATTGTTTTGCTTATTCATATTTATTTTGAAAATCGAATGTTATTAACATTTTAGTGTTGCCTTAGACATGGTACCTATTATTAAGATTTTATTTTGGTGATTCAAGTATTTTTTTACCATAACCAACCGAACTGTTTGAAAAATTAATTGTCCGTAGTTAATCCAATGAAATAATCGGTAGTCATCAAGCGACAATAAACAGCAGTTTCGTTATATTTTTTATAGCCATAAAGGTAGGCAATTAAAGTGAAAAATGCCTTAAAATATAGCGAAACTAATCTAGTGCTTGCTTATGTACCTATTTCAAGCGAATACGAATCGATTAAAATTCAACCTAACGAATGAAACATTACAAGCCCGATTTTGTATGTTTACAAAAGAATTACTTAACAATTTTGATGTAAACTATCTACACAATAGTTTTTTTGTTGTTTATGTAATGCTTTTTTGCAAACGGTAATCGTCCACGAATCCAGTTTAAAATCCGCTGGATAAATCGAATAGGTCCAAGTTCGATGAAAATACGTAGCGTAAGGCCCGTTTCAGGCGGGACACCGGCGTCGCGCTCGTTATAACATAGGAGGCCTTTGTATTCGAATAAAGGGGCCTTTGTATTATGTTTATGATCGCCCAGAGCTAATGAGTCAATGCGTGTCCGGTACACTTTTCCGTCGGCCGCTACATTGTCAAGCCGCCGATACACTTGTTTTTATTACCGCAGCCAGTTTTATGTTCTTGTTAGCTTATTAGCGGCGTTCATAAACATTAAATATCATGGGCGTTCATAAACATAATACTCGTACATAGACTCTTTGTTTGAATACAAAGAGTTTTTATATTATATACGAGCGACACTCGTGTGTCCCGTCTGAACGCGGCCTAACTATCTATTTGGGGGCGGTCCAAACATCCGGTCTTCATTAACGCTTTTTGTTAGCGATGTTATCGTGATAAATTTAGAATGAAATATAAATATATATGGCATATCGTTTATTATATTTAGTGGACACTGACGCAATGATCAAAGACTCATCTATGACGGTCACGTATTTACCATGTCGTCTTGTCATCGTTTTGCATTTAAAATGTTAGTTTTCATCTCGAATTAACTTTGTATTTATCAAATATTTTAATTAACATAGACAATAATAATTTCTTCAAGTTGACAACCCAATAAAAACTGCATTTCGGCTCGACTCGCCCATTCAATTTCTGAAAAAAAAGTAATAAAAATGATGCTGCTGTTTATCGCAAACAATACAATATGGTAAAATACATAAGTATTTATATATTATATATTATGAAGTTGTCAATGTTTCTCAGTGTGTACGTACTTATCCAAGCTCATCACTTTTAATTCCCATATAAAACCTTTTTAAATGCAAATTTTTTATTTATTGTGAATTACATTTTGCGGTGTTTGTTTCAATGGAGACTTACCTTATAGTGCCCACAATGAATGCTGTAACCATAACGAGTTATGTTTTCGCATCGCGTGTGCCCTCAAGTGGTCATTAGATCGTTTTGAGTTTTGATGAGAGCCCCCCCCCCCCCTCCCTCTCGTTTCTCAAACCCTTCCACCTCGTACTTCTGTGGACTTGTTTCACTTTTTGTATGTCGGGCTTTTGTTATTTTTCCGAAATGCTACCGGGCATTCGGCAACAGCTCTTGAGACAGAGATGATACACTATTTTATTATTCTTCTATTCTTCCTCATGGAGATTGGACTCCATCGCTGCCACTGTATTTTAATTTTCATTCATTCATTCTCTCCTAAATACGCATACAAATCAATTCACATTCTGAGGAATAGTTCTCACTTGCGTAGTGCATCAATCAGTGTTGCCATCTTTTTCTATGCTGATTATAGTACAAAGGCGTAAAAATTATAGTATTTCTAAAAATATATATAGTACAGGAACATTTTTCGTCTTGAATCATAGTATTTTGGTATATTTGGCGTAAAATTATAGTATTTCACATTTTTCGCAGAATTAAAATTATAGTATTGTACTATAATTATAGTACGGTTGGCATCACTGGCCTCAATCCACTCCCGTGTGTGCATCAGATTGGTGGAAGGCAGACAATCTCTAGGGATACAGGTCTTGACGACTTGCTCAGCCAGGATCAAGTCTCGTCGCACATTATGATAGTGTCAGTGCTGAATACGTCAGCCAGTCGCTGCGTTTCCTCGCGCTTAGGGATTCCAATTATGCTATTTTCGATACCTATGAATCCCTGGATTGATAAACATAATCCCGAAACTTTTTGATTGATTTTGATTTTGGATTGATTTTTTTATCAATTTTGATGGAAAATAAAATAAAAACGAAAATATAACAGAAAAAATACTTTTAATAACAAATAACTACTTTAGAAATAAACTGAGTTTGAATGAAGTTTGATTTATTCCCATGTGTAAGTTGCCGATTCATTTTATTTTTTCACATAAATTAATAAAAATTAGAAAGATTGGAAAAAACAATGCTTCGCACTATTAACAAAGTAATTCCACCATGATCTCATACGTTTTACGGCATTTTCATATTTGGCTGACTAATTAGATTTATGAAGCGGAAAGGCCATAAGTACACCATGATTTGCCTTACTATTTTAAATCTCGTTAACCCATTCATTGAGTCTTTACTATCAGAAACAGCAATCTCATATTAAATTCACATTATTATTTATATTACAATATTATTTACTCCATTAAACTTATGTATTTCCAAGATCGAACGCATACAATGTTAACAATAAATGTCTTAAATAGTATAAATTATACTAGATTTATTTTTGACCGATTTTATCAATGATATTTGTAAATATAATTTTTTTATATTAACAATGGAAAAAAATGCCAATCCCGGGATTGTCAAATTGTAATACCGAAATCCCGGGATCAGAATTTTGGCTCGGGATTGGATTCCCTACTGAGTCGTGCTGTCAGATGGGTTCTACATTTACTATGGCGAACGGGTCAATAGGCGTTAGGGGGGTTAAATCCTGCGACCGGTGGTTTGTGTTGGTGAACAGCTTTAGATGTTACTATAACTCGAAAGAAGTCGCAGTCTAGCTGTACATTCTGTACAAAACAGAACAGTGACAAAACAGAACAACGATAAATATAACTATGACCTTTCAGGAAAAATATAAATTTAATATTGAAATTGTCCTATCTCTATTATGTTGATAGATTTTTAATAGCACAGATTTTCTATATATATCTATCTATATATATGTTACGCCGATTGTGCGAAATTGAATATTACATGAAATGGGCAAAATTTTGCCTAAATCATGAAAAATGCAAGCCCGTTACCTTATTCATGAATTAGACAAAATATCTGGAGAGTGCGTGAATTCGGCAGTAATTTTTCTGTCTAGTTCATGTCTTGGACAAATTAGATAGTAGCGCTACGGTGGTATTTTTTGCAACTAAACTAAATGTATCAAAATGCTCGTGCATTGGTCAAAAAGTACATATATTATCTATGGTCAAAATAGATGATCGCGCTCCGGTGGTATTTTTTCCAACTTTTCCAACAAATGTCATTGATTATAATATAAAAAATATACCAAATATACACTTTCATATCTATTTACTATGCGCAAAGAAATCTAAAACTATAATATGATAACGGAAGAATTTTATTGAAAAGTATTTTCGTGATTTGATTCGTGCTTGGTCGATTGAATGTTTGTGATAGTTTGTTGACACTTGATAGCTAACCTCAAAATGGACATTCAGTTGAATACTTCAATTCAGAATTACAAAACCAAACCTAACCTAACCTAACCTAACCTAATAATAATAATATTATATTATGTCCAATTATAACTAATAAAACCATCCGTATTAAATTTACTTTTTCTTCTGTCATGTTGACAGTTCAAGAATTCCATACCCTGGCGAATTCATGTACCCAGCAGAAAACTTACCTAATTCATGAATAAGGCAACAGGCTTGACTGTTACATGAATTGCCAAAATTTGCCAAAATTGCCAAAATTTTGGCCATTTCATGTAATAGTCAATTTCGCACATTCGGTGTAACATATATATTTAATTTCTGCATTCCTAGTCGATAGAAAGCCTCAAATAAATGGGACTTAACTCGGTGTTGCCCGCAAGCTTAGGATATCTCATCACAATCAATATAATATGTTGTCATTGTTAGGTTTGAGCTTTTACCCTTAAGCAAACGTACTTATTTTATTATCATGACTCCAAACTTTGCTTGTCAACCCCTTTTGCTACTTGTTCTCAGATTTAACAGCGTGCAGAAGTGGGTCCATTTCTTTCGTCCGTACTGAATAATGAATAGTAAGCAGTCTGGTCTACTTTTTTGACTCTGAAATTATAAGGATTTATTGCATTTTTATGTTAAACTTTTGTACGCATTTTAACCGTTGCCTATTGTTACATGCTGTCAATTAAAAGTGTAATGTTTTTATCATTATTCCTGTAATCTGGACAACGGAAAAATGTTAAGTGTATGCATATCATCATCATCAGCCGGGGTCAATCCACTGCTGGATGAAGGCCTCCCCAAGCTATCTCCAACTCTCTCGGTCCTGTGTCGTTCGCTGCCACGTATTTCTGCCGAACTTTACCAGTTTGTCAATCCAGCGGCTTTTAGGGCGACCCTGTGGCCGTTTCGTGCCCCTTGGGTACCTTTGGATGACGGCATTTGTCCAGCGGCCGTCCCTTCGGCGAGCAATGCGCCCCACCCATCTCCATTTCAGCTGTTTGGCAACGTCTATTACATCGCGTACTCCTGTCTGCTTCCTAACCCATTCGTTTCTCTTACGGTCCTTTCGCGTGATGCCCAACATACGCCTCCCCATGCCTCGCTGTGCGAATCTTAGCCTTTGGACATCTCTCGTGTTGAGGGTTCACGTCTCGCAGCCATTTTTTGTGTACCTACCTATTATATTCATATAATTTTCAATGATTGTAATAGTCAGGTCAATAGTTTATTATATCGATTGGCATGCTTACTAAGGTCACTAATTTAATATGAGTATAGAATTACCAGGAAATCATAGTGTAAAAGTACAAGGTACCTACCCATTTCCAAAATATAAATTGAGACGTATACGTATCCTTAAAATTCCTTACTAACTGACAGGGTGACCTAATGTTGACATTTTTACAGGAATCAGAAAGGGCCGAAAAGTGTTTCTTTCAACTGAATACTGATTGAAATGTATCTCATTATAAGTAAGGATCTAGTTACTCTGGTTCAGCGGTTCCCAACCGGTGGTCCGTGGGAGAATTTTGGTGGTCCGCAGAGTAATTTGAACATATTTGAAAAATGAGGCAAAAAGGCCTTCACAATATTTATTTCATTTACAACTACATATTTGTGTGAAAAGACATTCTCATCAGTTACGGCAATTAAAACCAAGTACCGCAGTCGGCTTGAAATACAAATGGCTCTCCGTGTTGCAGTAACGTCATTGGAACCAAGATTCTAACAGTTTGTTTCAAACAAGCAGCGACAAAGGTCACAATGATTATCTTTCTGTTACTTGTAATCAATCTTTTATGCACCTCTATGTCGACGTAGAATTCATATTAATTTAATAATTATTGTATTGATTCTTTTTAATAAAATGAAATTTAAAATGTTTTTTTTGCATTTTTCGTAATGAATATCTTTATCAATAAGATTATTTATCATAATTCTTTTATCATTATATTGACATATCGATTTTTTCACAAGTGTCGAAAAAATACGTGGTAGTGGTCCGCGGGATTCAAGATTTTGAGTTTAGTGGTCCGCGAGGTCCAAAAGGTTGGGGACCGCTGCTCTAGTTCATATTTGATTCAGTGTCCTGCAAACTGCGATGTCCTGCGTAACCCCAGGTAGTAGCTTCTCGTCGGGCGCCGTTAAAAGACTGTAAGAGCATCTCGTTCCACCTCGCTATTCTTTCCACTGTAGGTGGCTCCAAAATTTCCTTGGATGGTGTATGGAAGGTTTTCCTAGATTTTAGACATGATTGCGCTGGTGTATAGAGTGGGTGTCCTTTATTACGTGTGGATACTCCCGATGATTCTTCAAACTGCGGATTTGACACCGAGGAAACTATGAAGTAGCACCATCGATGACATGTTTAAAGTCAATGACACGGTCATTACGGTGGCCAAGGCGTAGAAGTGAAGAATCTAGGTACATCTTTCGGAGGGACATGACAGAAGAAGTAAGGTTCGATAGTTTGGGAAAGAAAGATGGAGTATATCTTCTTTTCTTCTTCTTTAGCCATATCCGCCCCTTAGCTGGAGCATATGGACACCACGCGGCGCCTCCAAGAATCCCTGTCGCTCGCCAGTCTTCTTGCTTCGTTCCAGGTCAAACCATCATCCCGTAGCTCCGCCGTATACACTCTGTAGATTGTATTTAGCGGCCTTCCAGGTCGCCGGAATCCGGTTGGCTTGAAGAACAGGCAAGCCAGGTTAAAGTTCTCTTCTGGCATCCGCAGCACGTGGCCGAGCCAGGTCCAACGTCGCCTCTTCACTTTCAGCGTGATGAGAGGCTGCTTGGTGCGTTCTCTTATCTCCTCGTTGCTCCTAAAGTCATACCACCGCACACCCAGTATTCGTCGCAAACATCTGTTTTCGAAGCTCAGTATACGGTTGCTCTGAGCCTTCGTAAGGTGCCATGATTCGCTACCGTAAAGCAGCACCGTCAGAATGCAAGCTTCGAATAGGCGGCATTTGGTTTTATTGTATATGATGAGGATTATTATATCAATGGTCTATTCCTTAAATCCAAATACATCGGATATATTATATTGAAGAGCAATGTGTAAATTTGACCCAGACGCGCAATGCGATCTCGCAACCCATCGATCAAGAAGCCAGCCTGCTAACCTCTCCTCCACCGTGGGTGCTCATACCATTAATTTACATTATCCGTATTATTAAATAAACTGTTTAATAATGTCGCTCGTCTCATTTTCCTCCCCAGAATCAATAAATCAAAATAAATCCAGTTTTATGACCACTTAAATAAAATTACTGCTGCGTGGTCCGCTGAACGAATTACATTTTATTATAATATGGCAATTTAAATTTTTAAGGGTAGATTCTGTATATTTTGTCCTTTATATTCACTCTGAGATTGTATTTCTATCGCATTCTATTTCTTTTTGTAATTCGCTTTTATTGACACATGAATATTTAATGGTATTTGTTTATTTAATTTAAGCTGTAAGTATTTCTTATTTCGTGTGCTTTGTAGACGATATTGTTTTCTTTGCGAAAGACCTAAAAGGTCTTCAGAACAGGATTCAGGAGCTTGCAAATAAAAACCGTAGAGTAGTTTTCAAATCGAACTATTCAGCAAATACGTATATTTCAGATAACACAGTATGTATGTCAATTGACGGCAAGGAGCGCATTTAGGCGCCTGAATAGTATCTTCAATAGTGACTTCTCATTAATACATTTACTGCTGACTAGATAATTACTAATTAATTGCCACATTTAAACAGCACGCTAATTATATCTAATCGCCGTCTAATCGTTACGCGCTAGGCTCGTCTTTAGCGTCCAGTGAGTTAAGGGTAAAGTGGTCAACCAATATCTGCTATAATGCATTTAAAAATTGGATCTTATTTCGGATATTATCGGAACAGATTACAGAATCCTAAAATTACGATTTGCTGTGACGTGAATGGTGTATGTTGGGTATAACGCAGTGGTCTCCAACCTTTATGTTACTACGCCTCCCTTTAAAAAAAATCTAATCTTGGCGCCTCCCCCCCTTTATTTCATTAAATAATACAGAAATTTTTTTAACACACAAGTTTTTACTACTTACTTATATTAAATTAATTTTTTAATTAATTTTTTTTTCATGCGACGAATGAGCTTGTTTATTACCACAATCAATTTTAATAGAAGTCAACCAAATTCATCATCGTTCATTGACAAAAATTAATCGATTCTATCATGGGCTCCACATACTGAATAGGGCCCACAGGCCAGGATCTTTCACCCATATATTTAAAATATTTAATAGCCCTGAAACAAAGCAGCGCCGCAGGCGACTTTTTTACTATTAATAAAATAATATGAAAAATGCATTAGCAAACTAACCAAGAACTCAGGAAATAGATTTTTGTTTGCTTCAATATATCTGGCGTAGAAATCATTTAAAAGTGAAGACATGTATTATTGTTATATTATATTAAAGAAATCACGTCAAAAACAATTTAAAAAAAACAATATCACACCCTGCCTACACGCTTCAGTTGACACTTAAGCTACGAGTGACATTTAAATTTGAGGTTATTGTTTTCATGCAACCAGCGGTCGTTTTGTGCATTACCGAAACAGAGCGTTTGCAAAAGCGCCATCCGCTCCAAATATTTTATTTGTAGATATTATGGTATAAAAATTAATTTATTAAAAAATTTTGGCGCCTCCCCTGGCAATAGGTCGCGCCTCCCCTGGGAGGCGCGCCTCCCATGTTGGAAACCGCTGGTATAACGCGAAAAGACCACAAAAGAAACCAATCGATAAAGGGACGCTCTACAACTTGCTGGATATAAGAACTCCCAAATTTTGGTGGATGTACGTGCAGCAAAGTACCTACTAGGCACCGAAAAGAGTAGAAGGAGATAGAGGAGACCTTCATCCAGCAGTGGATCGACCCCTGGCTGATCATGATGATTTCATATCCCCAACATTATTAAATAGGTGTTCACAAAATTAATATATTTCAATAAATTACAGTCCACACGGTAAAATAAGTTTGGAGACGGGATATTGTATACACTTATATTTTAGCGACTATTTTAGGCACCTACATAATTCAAGTTATGTAACTTCATTCCGAACTAAACCATTCTTTCTTAATTCGTACATATAATATTTTTATTTCTCCCTATCACGCTCCAGCACCGGAGCATAGAGTAAGCACAATGTCACGCTATTTCCCTCATTTCCTTCGTCATAAATGAAATAAAATGTCACATAAAATTTCATCGCATCTTTTACACAAATATCTACGAATATGTGAACAACCCTTCGAAATGAAGCTCACGCACGTAGGGGTTGTGATTTATCCACCTTTTTACGATTCTCGAGGTTCGAGAATTTGAAAATTCCGGAATACTTGTTTCTCGAGATTCTCGTTCACAAAATATTAATACGTATTGTTACGGTTATAATAAATCCATCGGAAGGGCTTCTAAATCAGATGCATTCATTGTTTTGATCGAGATTTAAATAAATTATATAATTTTGTATTTTGCCGCCATTATCACAGTCCTACTGAAAAGTGCACGATAATACCGAGAGGTGTCCAGGTTAACGACGTGTGGAACCTTTCGCATCTACCTGAAAATCAGTCCGCTGGACGCTGTTGCGAAGCCGATACACTACACGACTGGTCCTACTTTTCGCCCCCCCCCCGTTGTCTATGGATGACCTGTCATTGTCTATAGAGTGGTCATACTGACGCGTCTGTCGTGTTCACTTGTCGGAGTATTCTTAGTTTCAGATTACTTTTAGATTATTGTAACGTATCCTGAAGACCTTGGAGTTCATCTGATTTATTAGTTATGTGTTATTAATAATTGGAAGTGACGATCAAAGTTAGTAAACTTCTTCTGTGTATAATTATATCATAATACACTAGGACGTTTGTCAATGTGACAGTCGATTCTAAACGACAATAACTAATAACTTATTTATACTGTTCAGTCATTATAGAATAACAAACTCTGCTTGCAAGTACGTTATCAATAAATATTATGGAAGTGGACCACTCGTTGCTTATGCAAAAAGTTATGCTCAGGCTTTATTAATCTAAAGATGGCGGTGGCCAGGCCAAATCATCTCTATTGTTGTACGGGACGAAAGGAACAATTCAGTTAATTTAATTTATATTGTATTCTTACTTATTGTAAAAATATTTGTAATATAAACTGGGGTAGAGCGTGCCCGCACGTAAATCATTTATTATGATTTATCGTTCATCTTATTGTCAAGAAATCCTACCTCACAATCTCTATCTTCCATTCAAAAAGTTATCTTCACGATATACATACTTACCTAATAAGGTATTTACAACAAATACTTAATTGAACATACATAACTTGAAAACACCTCAGATATATTGGTACCCATTAGAAAAAATCATGTTTGAAAAAAAATATGATGCTCGACGGGATTGGAACACGTATAACCACTAGTATTGCACCAACTTTGCATTAACCAATTATGCTACGAGCCTCCTACCTAATTACGACAATTTAAACCAGAAGGTCATACATGAAGTGCTTATCAAATTGCGTTATTATTGACTATCGGTTTTTGTGTATAAAATCAAGGCATATTAACTAGGTACCTTAATCACTAACCAATGCCCGGCTCTCACCAAATATTTGAATTATAACGTCTACTAGAACTTGCTATCTGATGGGAATATATGGTATTCTCAAGTATTGTATGTTCAATAATATCGTCGTTGTTTTGTAAAAAGGGCGAATTAACCAAAATGCTACTTTACAGGAGGAGGATTTTTAACTTTTGACATTTATTTGTTTATTACCTGTAGATGATTATAAATATCTAACAAGTTTATAATAAAGCTTAGAAAGAATTCTGTCATTATAATAGGTATTATTATATAATATTTTAAAAGGCCTTATATGTCACATTTGCTTTATATTTCGTAATTTTAGTCGATTATCGTTTTTAAGTACTTTCCTGTGGAGATAAAAATTCGCCGTTTTTACACAACAAAGCTAGTGGGGTACATATTTTATTTTCATTAAAATCTCGATTTCGCCAAAATGGTTGATTCGCCCTTTTTACAAAACACCGACGATATAATATGGAATGTTACATTCTTAAAATCTTGTGGATTATTCGTTGAATAAAAGAAATGGTTAATAAAAAATACTTAATTTTTGATTTATGACTATTGTATTGCTTTTTAATTTAATAAAACGCATTTTTTTTGTAGTACTTATTCCACTTTTAATCAATAAATTAGGACCGGTTTCGTCCGCCTCAGAGGGATATTTTCAACAGTTCAGTTGAAAAACAAAACAACAATACAATGCAGTTCCACCATGAATTGACAGTTAACAAAATAAAAGAAATTATGATTATTTCCTTACAAAGTATGACTTCTCAATGATAAGTACAATTTTATTCTTTCTCACCGTGGATAAGAAGCAATTCATACTTTTTTTGATGTATTATAAAAGTTTTATAAAAAAAAATATCCGATATTTCATTCAATCGAATCAAACATTATGAAAAAAAAAATAATTCGTCATAAATGAACAATCCTGACGGTAATACTTCTTAGAAGTATATTTTAGAGAATATTCTACTACCCAAAGCGACTACACCGTGACCAACAGAGATCGTGGGAACCGACATTACCCAATACAAGTTAACAATTTCCCCCTCTGTGATATTTTTCAATTTGTTGTCGTAAAGTACGTGTTACTGCGACATTATTTTAACCTGGCTATAAAACTAATTGCTGATTACATTGGATCACCTCGAATTATCGTTATAAAGAGCATGTACCCCAAGTTTGTTGATTTTGCAAACTCTGTTCGTTGAAAATAAATGGCGTATTTTATTCTCTTCGGATCTAGCGATTGAGTGACGGAAACGTCGATGTCAAAATAATAATACTTGACAGGTACGTTATTTTGTCGTTTCGCACGATTGGTGTAATTTTTCACGTTTTTAGTTTTTTTTTTATGCCATACCGTTTATTGTCAGCCATGTTCCGGAAAATTATATGACAACTAGATTCTAGAATGACGTAAATTATACATTATACAATGACGTAAATTATACATTATACAATGTAACTCATTTTTTATCTAGCCTAGAAAAAGTTAAGTTTTACTTTGGGAGCAGTAGGAAATACATATTACTATAATATGCATTGTGTATTATTTCTTTATATAAAAGATAACAAAATACTCTTTGGAATGTACGAATTAAATAATAAATACATAAAGTTCACAGATTTAATAGATAAGAGTTTTTCTCATTTTTCTCAAAGCTATCTAAAATCGTGTTAGGGGGTTTTGAAACTAGGCGCTTCATATGCTTCTTCACCCTCTCCGTCTAATTATTCGTCACTGTTCTGTAGGTATAAGCACTAGAACAGGGTTTCCCAAACTTTTTCTGCAATGGAACACTTCGCAAACCCGGAAATTTTAACGGAACACTTAGTTTATCTTGTAGGTTATTTATTAGCGCAGCTAACCGTTCTACTATCGTTAAATTGACAAGACTTGTCAGTCGGTCAGTTAAAAACAATATACCCCATCTTTTTCATGCGCACGGTGTGAGAAAAGATGGTCATCCACCTGTACCCAGATCGTGGCCCCCACATCCCGAAGCGGGGCCCCTGCTTATCGCTAATGTTAAAGGCAATGTGATGATCTACAGTTGCAAATTCCAAATAGTATTCGAGGTAAAATTAAGGGTATTTTTTTTAGCGATTTTTTGTATTTTTAATACACCCGCTTTTATGTTGATTTGCACAATTATGGACATGTCAAATATCGAGAATAACAAAAATTGTAAGTATGGTAAAACCACATATTATTAAATGTTAGTAAGCTTGAAGTGAAACAGCGTCGCAGGCGACATTTTTTTTACTATTAGTGCATGTTTGTGATGTGTGTTTATCACACTTGGCTGGTCGATCTCTCACGCCGGGCTAGAAGCCTGTCAGCCCCCCTTGTGGGAGCTATGACCTATCTAGATACTTGACGTCATAAACATCAGTGGAGATTGATCATCACTCGCCTTTCAATATGAAGTAGATTCTTTAATTATTTTACTTCTACTTAGTAGAAGATCTTTAAATGTGTTGCAGTGTATAAAACCTTTCCAAATGATCGCGGAACACCTATTCAGGTTCGGCGGAACACTGGTGTTCCACGGAACATAGTTTGGGAGACCCTGCACTAGAAAATGAAGGCCTTTTTTAGTTTCATGCTAATTCGCATAACTATTATACAAACCTAAAAGCACAAAAAAAAAACAAAAGTTTTCTCTTGAAATGTAAATAGGTACTTTCTTAAATAATTGTAACACGGACCGGCTCATTACATTGATTGAGCGAGCTTTATTTCAGCGAGCTTTTACCGTATTTTTTCATGTTCACTCTTAATCGTTTCTTTCCGTGATGTTTTCCGTATAAATGTGTTATTAAAGGTTCTGATTAGTTGAAAAAAACTGTCGACTTATTGTTCGCCATTTTAGATTTGTTTATTTATGACTTCGCTACACGCGCCTTAAACCCCTAATGTGAGAAATCAAACGTGTTTTATTTTATTATATCGGTAATGGTTTTGATTTTTACGGTTTTTAAGGAAGATATTATTATGTAGCTACATCGGAGTTTGTATAATAATATTTAGTTTATATAATTATGTCTACAGACCAGTGGTAAACAGAATACCGGGTACGCATACAAATCACGTGCTTATATAACTTGAAAACACCTCAGATATGTAAGTATACATTATATTATATCGTATTGAAATTAATTATAATGTATTTGAAAAAAATACGATGCTCGACGGGATTTGAACCCGTATAACCACTGGTATCGCGCCAACTGTGCATTAACCAATTATGCTACGAGCCTCCTATCTAATTGCGACAATTAAAACTAGTAAGTCATTTCTAATGCGAACTTCTGTAGTGTCTTTGGATCTACCAACTAGATGAGAGGTATTCGCAGTTTTTGAGGTCTAGGATTATATTATCGGAACATCGGGAGCAATTATTTTGGTAGTAGGTACATCAATGACATTAGTATATGGACGAAGCATCTGGAAAAAAAATGACACTCACTTTTTTTGTCGGGTCTGCCGAATGGCATCATCTGTTCTAACGCCATTACAATAAAGGTGATATTGCTATAAATTCCCGATGCTTTTTGTCGGGTCTGCTGAATGGTTCGGTTCGAACGGGTTCGCTCAAATGAACATTGACACTAGAAACACTGTTCTAACGCCATTACAATAAAGGTGATATTGCTATAAATTTGAGATACATAGAAAATGTGCTTTTACTGAATTTATTTATAAAAGCTCGTTGGAGAAGAGGAATAAGAATATATGAGATTCTGTCGCTCACTGTAATACGCTGCAATTATTTTAAAGGCATTAGCGACCGGGTCAGATGGCCTAGGTCAGGGTTGGCGAACCTTTTTACGTACGCGTGCCAAAATTTCCCAAATATTATTTTTCAACCGTCTGACGTGCCGAGCAGTTTTCCATGGGGGAAAAGTAGTTTTTAAGAATTCTATATCGACCGTGTTTAGGAAAAAGGACGTAACCCTCACTGAACAAATTTTACAGGAGAGGCAAAAAACGTTTTTTGAGAGTTTTTAGTTTAATATTTCTTAAAAAATAGGCACAGGCATTGGGTGCATGATGATTGATGATTTGGTGTAATATATTTTCGATCTAATAATAATTAAAGAAGTTATTACAGAAAAATCATTAAAATTGCGGATAAATGCTTTTTTCCATAAATTAAAAATTAATTAATCTCAATTAAATAAGATAATTATTCGGCATTTGCGGCTTACTTTCTTTTTATAGAAAGTGTATTTAGTTGTATACATTGTTAATATCTAATAAAAGCAGTTTTCGAAAAATCGAGGGTTACGCCCTTTTTCCTAAACACAGTCGATATGATAAATGATGATGTTCTTGATACCGCTGACAGAACATAGCACACATAAATTATCTCGCTGTATCGCTTCTTTCAATTACGCCATACACTTCGGTCCACCAATTTTGAAACTGTCTGCCAGCATTACTACTATATACTAGCTTCATCAAGTTTTTATTTCTTATTCGGTGCGGTCATTTTTTGTGGATTGAAATTAAATTGTATGTTAATGTATTAATTAGTTTTGTTCTTTACGCACAAATTCACACAAGAATTGCTCCGATCAGATGAGGAATTCCCTCGCTAAAGTGGCTCAAGCATTGTAAATCTATCAAAATTAGAGATTCGCGGCGCGGCGTTCCCCGTTGTCTGGTGAGGTTAGTGCGATAATATTATATGTGAGGCATAATGTATAAGGACCGACCTATGCAATTATAATATATTAAACGCAATGCTTAAGCTTAAAGAGTATTTGCCTGCTATTTTTTATACAATGCGATCTGTCATATTTATTTATTACAGGTATTTTTTTTTCTTCAAACGCGTACCATGCAAAGTCATTCCGTGTGCCGCTGGTGGCACGCGTGCCATAGCTTCGCAACCACTGGCCTTGGTGGATTGATCCAGAGCCTGACAACTCTAGTTTAGAAAATAAGGCTTCGTACACGAGGTTATTTTTCAATTCAAGTCTCCACTGTTAATGCCAGATGTTTACCGTAATAACTCGTGAAAGAATTGGTGACCCACTTGTACTTTGATAATCAAATGATAGAAAATAATGCAGAGAGGTGATGATGCTGGTGTCGATCATTATGTATGAGCGATTTTTTTTACCATGTCCGATCCTAATATGGTCATATGGGCCTTAGTCATGTCAGCCACTAAGTGGCAGAACAGAACTATTCTAACTCATAGTTAAAATATTTTGAAGGATAGTTTTTTGAAACAGTCTATTTCAGTTATTTATTATTTATATAGATAAGTGTATACACTATTTTTTTTCATCATTAATCCCACTAAAATATGATGCATACATATCCATAAAAATAATAAGTAATTTCAGTAAACTGTCTCCTAAAAAAAATCTAATGTAGTTCTGCATTCAGTTGACGGACTTGCTCAACCTATTAGGTCCATACTCCGACTCATATACGAATTGAAAAACAATATGTGTTCTTTCCAGACCCAGGATTCGAACCTGGGACCCACGACGCTATAGGCCGACGTTTAAGACGATACTTCAGTGAAACGGCAAACAATTTTCAACTATAGGCGCGACGAAATTTTGGACTCGCTGGCAGCCGGTGAGCGAACGTTGAGGTGTGAATACGTCAATTTGTTTCGTGGTGGCGACGGGGGTATTGATTCTCAAATCGTAAAGATGGCTAAAAACGTTACCGATTTATTTGAAAAAGAAAACATGTCAATGAATATATTATTATTGTTACTAATAGAACAATAAACAGAACATTAAATGGACGCATGTTGGATTTATATGACAAATTATATTTCGTTCGGCACGCGTCATTTGCACAATCCGCGCATCGCCTAGCCACGATATTTTTCGACCATGCCTCAACTGAGGTATAGATAGCCTTAAGCGACTACTCTTCTTAAATAAATTTAGTGGAATTCACAATACGGACAGATTTATAAAATTCTTCTTTCGCGGCATACCTGAAACCTCTCATGACACAGTTTGGCAAGCACTGCCGGGTTGACCAGACAATATATTAATAATTTAACTTCGATGTACTAAAAAAATAGTAGTCTCATGAAATCGCTGATACAGATGTAACACAGCTGTATTGTAATCTGCATAATAACATTGGCAATTTAACGGTCTAGCGATGGGCAATCCTTTTGTGTTGACAACTGTATCATTATTCGGACAATATCATGCAATGTCGCCATTGTTACACAACGTGTTTGAGACGCACACTTCAATTTGCATTACGGTTGAATGCTTTCGAATTGACTCGCGCCAGTACATATCGGATGGCTTTTAGATTAACTAATTGGTATGTTCGCGAATGCAACTATTATGTAATTATCTTGTCACATTGTGTGTTTGATCTCGCGATAATTGCGACGCCATTTATGGGCGCTGAGTTGAACAGCCCGTAGACAAGCCATTGGCACCGATAACTGACTCCATGTAGGTTTTATATTTATTGTCCGGTTATAAGTATTTATAGAAATTCCTAAGTATGCAAAACGGAATAAACACTATTCTATTAACGGTCTGGTGAAGACTGCATATCAGATATAACTAGGGAATCCAATCCCGAGCCAGAATTTTGATCCCGGGATTTCGGGATTAGCGCACATTTCAAAGTGAAGATGTAAAAATAACAATAAAATGTCGCTTAAATGAACAGTTGGTGCGTTTTCCAAAATCTCTTAGAATAATAAACATATAGGAAACTCTGAATAATATGCCCGAAGTAATCTCCACAATAGCATTTTTTGGTAGTGTGCAATAGTTTACTATAAAAAGATGACAGCTTAGGCGTAAATGGCTGAAACGTCTAACCAAATGTTTCTTGATTTATTTATTCTATTTCTTAAATATTTTATTTCTCGAAAAAATTTTCTGTAATATTTTCGTTTTTATTTTATTTTCCATAAAATTAATAAAAAAATCAATCCCGAAAGTTTCGGGATTATGTTTACTAATCCCGGGATTCATAGGTATCCAAAATAGTTCGGGATCCCGGGATTGGAATCCCTAGATATAACACACGAAAAGTAGTAATATACTTACACTTGCACCGGTGATTCCCAACCGAGGTTTGGCAAAATACCCAAACATGTACTTAATCTTGTAACCGTTTTGGTAATTGGCTAGAAGTAAGGTTTATCGTCATCTGTATTTAATCAATGGCGTGTATATTTGGAAACGAGTTTCTGTTTAAATATGGCATCTTAATTATTATTGAACTATGGGGAATTCTCCTTCGGAAGAGAAGGAACAAATAATTAGGAATTCATTAAAAACTGTTTATTATATACGAAGGTACCAACTAATTATTGTTTACTTACCCTACTGGCAGTGACATACCGTGGCGGTAGGCAGGTCGCGTATCGCTTGGGGAAAGATACTCCGAGTGGGCGCCAGATCAAGGAAAAAATACGAATAATACAACTTTAGATAGTACATTACGTGAAAAATACAATATTTCAGCCTGCGGTGCTAACATCATGTTAAACTTTGTAGAGGTTTAGATTTTCTATGTATATAGCAACAAGATTGTAGTGGGTAATGAATTTAGATAAAATTTGAGATTAACATAGATTATATAGAAGCAGTATTTTCAGTCTGCGAATAGTCAACTCTCTGCTCTATGTAACTGTTTACTAAAGCACGGCCATTTTGTAATATAATTATCCAGGACCTTAATGTGTGTCAGCCAATTAGGGGTTCCGGCAAACGAAAGAGTTTGGGAATCAATAACTTATAGATTAGATAATATTGCAGCATCTTTTAACACTGCTTAAATTTCTTATGTGAGTGATGTTTTTACAATAACCATGTACACTGTACATATTTGAGGGAGGGTAATGCTAGTCAATCCATCGTTGTTTGCCTTATAAATGATAAGCCAAACAGTCTTACGAATTGCGATTTTATCACATGGTGATTACCATGAATTACTATCAAGAAAACGTTGAATATCTTGAAAAGATTGTTCATCTAACTATTAGTTCGGTGACGTTCGATGTATTTCTTTGCCTACCTAGTATCTACGTATATACAAAAATAAACGTGGTCTGTTTTTTCACAGGCAGGTACAGCTACATTTGTATTATATCGTGATGTGGTTAATGTATGATTGCCATAAATTCATAACAAAACCAAGTCTCGGGCGTGTTATGTTGGCAATGTATGTGCATTTAATGAATTTTTGATGAAATGCTTCCGGGTTTTGCCAGATTGTGTATAGTTTGCTACATACGAATCTGCAATGCGAAATTACTTGCTGCCAATCTAATATCAGACCATAGTAACATTTTGTTCAGCTTCACTCAGGTGCCTACACAATATTATATTTGTGTCTATACAAATGCTTTCTTTCACGTTTTTCCCAGGGAACTCAAAAATAATGGGAACTGAAATACCTAACCTAAACGGGTAAGGAGAAGCAAGCAACCGATGTCGAGTAAGGAAGAATACGGGATAAATTTAAACACGTGTCAAGAATACGTCATACGTCGAATACTGACAACTGGTTTCGGTTTAAGCATTGACGATCAGTTAATATTGGTGTATTACACACACTATTGCATGTCTATAATGCGTGGTTCATTTTCGTATGACACTCGCACATTCAAAACCCTGCGTCAAAATATACTATATTGGTATATAGCCTATCGGAATTCTATTTATTATCTGTTCTGTGGTTTTTCCATTGCATAGATTTTATTTAACAATCTATGATATACTTACCTGTGTAACTAAAATAATTGCACTTTTCCAACAGAGTCGTCTAATGATTTTGTTTCTTTTTTTTCCAGGTAAGTTATCATTCTAATCGACTACATACCACTTAAGATGTCTACATAATTTGCTGAGCATGGAGACGAGACTATCAAGAACACAGAGGTATTTTTAGTATTAAAAAGAGGCAAAGGATACATGGAAATGCTTGTAAATCTGAGATTATGTTAATTTAACAATAATAAATGAATTAAATATTATTTTATTAATTTGCCCGATAGACAAGTTAGCCCATTATCAAAACGTTGAGATATATTATACCAAATTTAGATTAAAATTCATTTTATTCGACATCTTTGATATTGCCCTCTACTTTTGCTCACTCTCATAAAAAAGTGCTCCGTAAAATGGCCTATAACTGCGATGACTACCCGCCGTTTATTTTAAGAGGGCATCCCTTTATTTGATCCCGTTGTCATTTAGATATATTTTATTTTGAAATACTCAGTTGGAAATGCTGATCGTACTGTACTGGAGATTTTTTATTTGGGAGGAAGAACAAAAGAAAAGCTTTCAACCCTGGATTGTGCGAGAAAATTTGTGTCCGGATGTACTTAATGATGGAGCTTAAAAAAGCTCTTGACTCTTTATTTTAAAGAAAATTAACAATCCATTTACTGTACAAAAAACCTAACATTTTAATCATTGCAAAGAACATAATATTGTAATCGTATCTATAACTAAGGTTTGCAAAACCGGTTTTCAAAAATAAAAATACTGGAATATTTGTTTTTTAGCAGAGAAATTGCGAAAAACTTTATAAAATGATTTACTAATCAGACAGACGTGAAATAATAACAAAAATATTACACCGTATATTTGTGTTTAGGATTTTTTACAATGGCAAGAAAAGATCTCAATTTTGATTTTGTAACGGAACTCTGTCTGACCTGTGCTAAAAAGGCTCAGTCTCGACTTCCGGTTTCTGGATAGAATTTGTCATTTCGAGCGGAAAAATTAACGGCTGCGAGAAAAAATATTTTTATCGAATACCTACCTGTATTGATGGTGTCATTCGGTATTGCATTGCAATACCTACTGAGACTATAACCAATGATTGCCAAAAATGCCGCTGTAATAGTCTCTGTACTACGTGGAGTCTCTGTTAAGATCCGTCGTAAATATTGGACATTAAACTTTGTTAGTCATTTATGTATTTGTTTTTATTGAACTACGACTATAATTTATAGATGGTGTTAGTTAGTTTTTAAAAATAAATTAAACCCCGCCTAAACTAAACCATAATAATGTTGGTACCTATATTTTGGGCGATACGACAAAATTGTGCACACTTTTTCATTCATACTTATTTGTCTTCGTTGGAAGAATACAAATATTGCTCATATTGTTGGTTCTTTTTTTTAATTAAAAAAGCCCTGCCTAACCAAACTATAATAGATTAAAAATATTATTCTATCTTGTTATATATATTTATATATTAAATATCCAAAGTTATGTTTGATTTAATTGCATAATTTTAGATATTTTATAGATATACGAGTATTTTTTTTACTATTATGATGGCACTTGTAAATAGTTGTCTTATTTCAATGAAAACAAATACGTATGAGTGACAATGTTTAGTGTGCATTATTTATGTCGGATCTTCACACCTTTCGCCATTGCAGTATGGCAGTGGCGAAGGGTGGAGGTAGGCTGTTAAGATTCGCTATAAATAGTGCACACTAAACTTTTTTAGTCATATGTATTTGTTTTTATTGAACTAAGACTACAATTTACAGATGGTGTTAGTTAGTTTTTAAAAATCAATTAAAGCCTGCCTAAACGAAACCATAATAGTTTTGGTCTAATTTGGGCAATACGACAAAATTGTGCACACTTTTTCATTCATAGTTATTTGTTTTCGTTGGATTAAAAATACATATTACACATATTGTTGGTTAATTTTTTTAATTCATTAAGCCCTGCCTAAACCAAACTATAATAAATAAAAAATATTACTCTATTTATAAAACATTCAAAGTTATGTATGATTTAATTGCATAATTTTAGATATTTTTGACTATTATCTATAATGGCTTGGTTTCTCAGGGTTTAATTGAACACTATCTGTAAATTGTAGTTTTATTTCGATGAAAACAAATAGGTATGTCTGAAAAAGTTTAATGTGCACTGTTTATGGCGGATCTTAACAGCCTACCTCCACCCTTCGCCACTGCAGTATGGTTCGTTTGAAAACAACATAAAGAGTCAGTCAATTATTCATACGTCTATCTAAAAACATTCTAAACCTACAGGTGAATAACTACAGCCATACGATGGTATATTTCCCTTTCACAATATGTTCCGTGTCTCGTAAATGTTGTCTGGCTTTTAAAAAGCTAAAAGGTTTATCTGCCACCTTTTCCGGCGGTGCATTTTGCACTTGCGGACTTTTCAGACAGTCCAACTTTTCGGTCGACTAAAGTTCACAGACAATTGAGCAGAAACTGTCAAACGCGACTCTCTGTTGTCTCGTCCGCGGTTCGACGGCCTTTTGCCGGCAGTTCGCTGGTGCATCCAGCGGTGTAACTGGTTTAGGATGGAATTCTTTGATTTAACCTAATGTCTAAGTAATTTTGAGAATGTTGGATTAATGCCAATTTAAATGTAAACGGATTGACTTATAATTTACATAATTTTGAACAAACATTAGAAAAATACGAAATGGAATAGGAAAAAATACATTGGCCTGTCTGGGAGTTCAACCCATATCTATCGCAATTTACTTAAGTGTTATCCCTATAACTCGTAATATATTTTCTAACAAATACGAATCTGAGGTATTTATTCTTTAATTCCGCCAATAATTGCATCACAAGTTATAACTTGTAGACACTACAGATATAGGTAGGTATACCCACTAGAAAAAAAAATCATATTTGTAAATAAAATACAAGATAAAAAGAACTTTTTATATACTTACAACGTTTTTAAATTTTCTGTTGAATCATATAAACTTGACTTGACAAGCTTAAACGATCAAAAAAAATGTACTTGATAGAAATAATACTGAAATGTCATTTTGACATGTCATAGTGATTTCCATAGTAACTCACGTATATATTAATAATTTATTTGGTAGGACCCCAGACCCCTAGCAACCAATAATGGTGTCGAAATAACTTTTCATACAAAACAGAATTAACTGAACATGAATTCAATTCTACTTAAAGATGGCTAAAAGTATTAAAAAATGCATTGGCATCGTGTTCTGATATATTCTAAAAGTTTCAAATGTCTAGCTAGTCGGGAAGTTATTTAAAAATCGATTGCAAGATTTGTACCGGACAAATAAAAATACGAGCTAAGAAAAACGTTGTAATAAAATACGATGCTCGATGGGATTTAAACCTGTTTAAATCACTGGTATCGCGCCAACTGTGCATTAACCAATTATGCTACGAGATTCCTATCTAATTGTGACAATTTAAACCAGTAGGTCATACATGAAATGCTTATCAAATTGCATTATTATTGACTATCGGTTTTTGTGTATTAAATCAAGGAATATTAATTACCATAATTACTAACCGACGCCTGGCTCCCGCTAAATATTTTAATTATAACGTCTACCTGAACTTGCTAACAATTTTTAATAAACCATTTCTTTTTTAGCATCGTATAATAGCTGATGTGTTTTCAAGTTATGTATGTTCAATATATGGAATATTACATTCTCAAAATCTTGTGAATTATTCGTTGAATAAAAGAAATGGTTTTATTATCATTCGTTGCCTAGTATAAATAGTTGAGGTAATGAGGATTAAATGAGTATTTACAAGTGACATATTATAATCAAAATATGAGTTGGGTTAAGTTTTCACATCACCACATAGGTATACCTATTTGTGCATGGAAAAGGATTGAAACACGACGCGACCGTTCTGTATTGAAATCTGTTGGCAATATACCATAGCTGTAAAAATGGTGTATGTGTATAGTCTTGGCCTGATGTTGCCGTCCTTCAAACACTAAAAGCAGCATTATTAATTATTACTAAACATGAAGAAAGATCAAGTTTCATGTCGATTTCTTGGGTATGAATAGCCGTTGAATGGTTGTTGAATAGTTGTTGGATTCCCCAAATTTCGTATTTATATCGCATACATTTTTGACTTTAAATACCAGGTTTTAAAAATCAATAAGCAATTTCAGATGTGTGTGTTGCTTTTGACTGACGTTTTAATACTGGCCCCAGCAGTGTTTTGTGATTTTCGATTTATTTTTTTCCGATATTGCGTAGGTAGGTAATAATTAATATTTACATGCGATACTAAAAAAAACATCGTGGGGAGATGGTTCAAGTGGGACCCCATGGAATATTACTTCTTCTTCGTCAAGATTCGTCAGACCCAAGTGATTTTATCGTTGAACAGCCTTCTCAACGTGTTGGCCTCAATCTTCTCAGGATTCTACGACTGTAGCCTGGAAGACCCGTGGCACTCAAGAATTTGTGCAACCATCTGTGGAATCTAACGTTTGCTTTAATATTCTGATGAGGCATCTCTAAAAGATATCACAGCGCGGACGACACAAACGGACTCTAACAATCTTAATAATTATGACGGGTAGGACATGCGCATTCGAAAACTACTTGTGTGTGCGATAACGCCAATTGTCGCAATCAATGTTTCTTAACCTTTCTACATCCGTGGACCGCATAAAAAATCAACAAATGTTTTGCGGACCATCAACATTGGAATAAAATAATAAATATTTATATTTTTACACTATTTTTGAAACAATTTTCGAAATATAATACAACCCTTGTTCAAATGTTGGGTGTCTAGGTAACTATTTTTGAACTGCAGAAAACCGGTTAAGAATAACTATGGTCGCAATAACACTTAGTTCTTGCTGCGGTCCAGGTGTTTATAATTGGACTCAAATGCGGGTATAAGTCTGGGTATAAGGATTATACCCGAAAAATTATAAGCAGTAAACGGGGTAAATGTAGAAATCAGTGGCACCTACTAGATTTTATTGGGTCTAGGACGATTTGGCACCGGACAACTGGACGCCACGGAATTCGAAAATAAATAGACGTTAGGTACTTATAGGTATTTTAAAAAATATTCAATATTATTATTTATGCTTCAATGATTATATTATGATTTAATAGTTGGTAAGAATGTAAATATGCAGACGTAAACAATGATTTAATCGTGCATATGTTTAAGTTCCAACGAAAAAGGAGTTTTTTATTTAATATAAAGCCTTAGGCATGGTAATTCTCAATCCGCGATTAAGAATACATTATGTTAAGAGTAAAATGAATTCAAACTACTACGTAGTATATAGAAACTGATTAAAATACCTCGTCTACACGTGTCTACGACAGTGCGGCGTCCAATTGTCCAGAGGCCAGTCGTCCCATCCCCATTTTATTAAATCTCTATTATCTCCTGCCGTGCTAAAATCAATAATAGAATTTATGAATATTTTTTTGAGTGGACCCCCAAACATTTTTTTCTGTGTGCGCGCCTGTAGCTTGTATGTATTATATATAATACAAAATATATTATCATCGGTTATATTGATTCTCGGAAACATTTTGCATATATTTACGTTAAATCAAACGTTTGCACGTCCCTTTCGCCTGAAATGTTATATTCCACGAAAATTTCGCGAGAACGTCGGCAGATTATGTCGTGTCTGATTTATTATTCGGGGCTTCCATAATACATCAACCCGTCGCCCTCCTTTGTTCGGCCGAAGTTTGAATGAGCCAAACCGAATCCCATACTTGATTACATTTCGCCATTCAACTGCCGCGCATGAGGAAAACCGCCGAATTTCAATATTTTAAATACTGGGATTACACCCTCACATGTAAAAGCTCAGTATTAAAGTGGACACAAATATAATAATTATATTATGATACTCGTGAATACTTATTTGTTTTTCTATTGAGGCTCCAATTGATGCCCCGACTTGTAAATCTGCCCCGCTAGGACAAATAATATTCTTAACAAAAAAACAATAAAAAATGCTACGGAAATATTACTTAAATAAAGATAAAATAAAAAGCATGACTGTCCAACTGACTGACTGACAACCGACTGTCCGGCAAGAAGATCTAGGCAATAACCGGAAGTCGCTGGAGTCGAAGTGCGATTAACTAAATTGGAGGGGCTTGTTAGTTCACCGTTTTAACACGTGGACAACTCGTCGATAACCGGAAGTCGTTGCAGTCGAAGTGCGGTTAAAACAGAGGCCGTTACAGCTTTAATACTTTGACAAGAAGATTTTGTTCGACAGTATGTTATGTAAGTATGTTCAATAAAGAATGTTACATTCATATTTTTTGTTCGTTGAATTCAAAGGTGAATTGAATTCATTCGTTGAATAAAAATATAGTTTATTAAATTATTAGCAAGTACAAGTGCGTTAAGACTAGAATTAGGGGAGATCCTGACGTAATCCGTAACGGTAACTTAATTTTAACCACAACAGCCAGTCACCGATATTTACGAAATTTGAGAAGCGCTTCAGTTACACGGTATTAGTTAATTTCGTCGTAATTAAGTAGCGTGTTGATAGCTCAATTGGTAAATCACAATGGCTGGAATCCGGTGGATGCTGGTTCGAGGTTTTTTTATAGTATGTTTATGAAATATCTGATCTCATTCAATTAGGTATCATTACGATTTCAAAATGTTATGTTAAATCAAGATTACGATGCATTTAAATGTAGAACAATAATAATCATATCATTAATATATCATTAGTATCTCATTGCATCAGTGTCAATTAAATATGATGCAAAGGGTTTCATATTAAATAATTTTGAATTTATCATAAATGCATGGAACGGCGCCTCCAAACGCTTTCAATAAAATAATTTTACTATATTGTTTACTTATATTTTCTACATCCATTCGACTCGATCTCTTGCGTTCTCCCAAATTCCTCTATATATACACATTTCAATCAAGATTATTGCCAATAAACCAACCCCTAACTTTGGGGGCACGGCGACTTGTGTACGGAAAACGTACCGACTCACAATACTTGTTGCTCGACTTCGCATCCTGGCGAGATGAAGCCCCCCATCAGCTGCTAGCCCCGGCTGGGCGGAGGCGGCGGTCGCCATGGCAACGCGCCCCCTACCCCACCGCCCTCCTATCGATTGCCGCCCAGACGGATTAATTCTCCGCCTAAACGCATTACCATTACCCGCGTCTTCCTGGTGCAGGAGTCGCGGGATTTCCCCGCGCCAATGATAGGGGTGCATATTATTGTGAAACATTGATATTTTAATATTTCAGCTTATGGAGGCTTTGCAATATGAAGCGTTGTTTGTCTCGCACTTGAGTTAAGACCTCTACATACCCCTGTACCCTGTAGGGTTATAGACAAACTAGGAAGATTTAGTCAGTATCTTCTGTAGTAGAATTTATTATCGTAATTTTACATACTATTTTTGCGGTGTCTCGTTGTTGGAGGGACGTGACATCAGTGTTTGGGGGTGATCAGGTCGTCAGGAGGAGAGATGAGAAGTCAATATTTGGTGGTGGTTGCTCCGATGGATGCAGGAGCGAGTTTTATTTGCAGCGTGAACAGTCGATACAAGAGTATGTTACAAGAGCGTTGTTACAATTTATGATATTGTCCCGAGGTCCGAGCTCGTGGGACAGGAGCGACTTCCACGAAGCTTACTGATCAGACGGAGATTATGATTGATACTAATATGTATTTAGACCGAGTAACTAATCAACCATGACTTGCTTATTATATATGAATATTGCGGTAAATTGCGAATCATTGTTGATGAAGTTTGCTATTGAGAAATCTGTTGGCCTCTGCATTATTGCACTTCGATGTCACGCGTATAGAATATGCTACCTGTGCGACGATTGTGCGATAGTTTAAATGACTTGCTAATTATTACAATGTTGAAATAATGATGACAAGGCCCGAGGTCATTGACCACTACACTATTATTATGAATAAGGAGTAAACAAATAACTATTATCCCCCATACAAAGATTCTAAAATTATCTTTATACTGCCCAATTGTCCCAAAATAATCCACATCTGATTGCAATGATCTATCCACAAAGTTTTCGGTGAAACGAACAAAAAAAATATACACTTTGGCGGATTTTCACAAATAATGAAATATTGGTGTCATTTTTCAATTAATACTTAATTTCCTCAGCGATTGAATACCGTCGCTCACACGACCACCAGACGTTGCATTGAACCCCGCTTACCACCAAATAAATAAATATCTCACGCACAATAACTCGGAGTGACAGTCGGCGCGTGAGTTGTTGTGTGCGGATGTAAACAGGGGTCAAATCGCAACGTCGGTACGCCGGCTCTCACATCTAAACTCGCTCGTTTGCAACGTGTTGAGTACGTTGATATGACATTGTTGCCAAAACGCACGTTGCCAAATGGAGCTCCGCAGATTGATCGAATGCAAGTTTTTACTTTGAAAAAAAAAACATCTAGTGCTACTATCAACAAATCGTATGCTTCTCGGGCTGCGAGTCGAAGACGCCAGAACGCATACGAACACCTACGAATCGGTCCAATCCATCCGCATCCAAATATCTATACGTTTCGAGAGGTTACGTGCAACTGTCGCTAGGTAGATGTGCGCGGTCTTCATATGTAACAGCGGATCGACGTTCCTAGAAGGTTTTGATTTATAACTGTGCGGCAGATAATGCGTAGTCGTTCTTAATTATTTATAAATGAATATAAAATTAAAATAGTTAAATATTGTTACGATGAAGTGGGTATAAAAACATACGATTACTGCTTTTATTTCTTCAATATTTCAACTCAAACTTTTAATATTTAGATTCTACTATGCTATAATATTGGTTTTCTAGTTGCGTGTTATGTTTGAATAGAGCTGCATCCCTGCGATGCGATGCAACTAACTACCAATAGGAGTCAGAATAAGTACGTGTCGGTTGCATTTATTTCCTTATATTGCCATGTCTACGTCGTAGGAATTCGTTCGTTGGTATGTGAGCGCCTGCCTTTATTTGATTCTTCCGGGCTGAAAAACAAATTTGCAGGAGTGCTGACTGGTTAACTTCATTATCCACTACTTCTGTTATATCATCAGAATACCAAGGGTTTTTGATTAAAAGGTTTGATTCTGGAATATTTACCAACACAATCTAATAATGACTTCCGTAACTATAGGGTGGGGCTCCAATTTGATTAAATAATACAATTAAATATACGTTGTCTTATATAGGTATATTTTTTCTTTTATTTTGTTAACTGTCAATTCATGGTGGAACTGCATTGTATTGTTGTTTTAATTTAATAAAACACATTTTTTTTATTGTAGTACTTATTCCACTTTTAATCAATAGATAAGGACCGGTTTCGTCCGCCTCAGAGGTACATTTTCAACTGTTTATTTGAAACTTATATTTTTTGCAGAATAATTGGCATAAAATTAAATTAAAAATAATTACAAGATAAAAAGAACTTTTTATATACTTACAACGTTTTTAAATTTTCTGTTGAATCATATAAACTTGACTTGACTAGCTTAAACGATCAAAAAAAATGTATTTGATAGAAATAATACTGAAATGTCATTTTGACACTCACTGCTTTCCATAGTAACGCACGTATATATTAATAATTTAGTTGTTAAGATCCTAGCAACCAATAATAGTGGATTGGATTACGGATTTCTTCCGAAATATCTTTTCATACAAAACAGAATTAACTGAAAATGAATTTAATTCTACTTAAAAATGGCTAAAAGTATTTAAAAAATGCATGGCATCGTGTTCTGATATATTCTAAAAGTTTCAAATGTCTAGCTAGTCGGGAAGTTAGTGAAAAATCGATTGCAAGATTTGTACCGGACAAACAACCACCGGACAAATAAGAATGCGACCTAATAAAAACGTTTAAGATTACGATTGAATAAGAGTAGTACAACTAGGGTTCATGTTGAACTATGAACTTATTTATCTAAATTTAGTTTATTAGATTTTCTCTATTGGATAATTCAGTTCTAATGCATTTTATATTGGCGATATTTAAATGGACTGTAGTATTTGGTAGTGGTTGTTCGGAGGGGTAGGGTGGATTTGGAAATTTCGGGCACTAAATTTGTTGATGATGAGCAGAGGAAGTCCCGCACTTTTAGCGCCTGGGTCACTCGCGCACACACTGCCACGGTTTTGACACTCGTAGCTTTGGAGGGAATGGTCTGCACAGACGTGCGCGTTCACCCTGTACTTTTGTTTATTGGTTTAAATATTGTACATAATTGATGTTGATGTGATGGCGATCGATTTGGCACTAAATTAAAAGGTGCCCGGGAGCAGCATGAATTGGTATGGTGTGGTAATGTAAAATGTATATAACTTGAAATCCTTTCTATTTATATCGGCATGGTCACAATCTTCTTTTTATTGTGCCATCCCCTAGCGGAAGTCCGCCACCATCAAGGCGATCTTAGATTTGTCGTCTGCTACCCGGAACTAGAGTTGGGTATTTCCCGAGAAAATCTCAATCTCGAGATTCGGTATTTCCCGAAATGATGAAATTTTGAATTCTCGAGATTCGGGATTTCCAGAAAAGAATTCTCGAGATATCTGGAAATTAAAAAAAAAAACCTGTAAACATCCTAAAATCAGTGTAAAAACAGACAGATTCAAAAACATTATGATTTTTTTAATTTATGTAAGAAGACAAACAAAATAGAAGTAGGAAAACAAATATATTGAAAAAATTGCGCTCATTTTTAGACGACGTTAAATGTCCCGATCAGTCTTTAAGGGGGGACATGCTCGTCGAAGGTCAAAATTGAGTTTTTATTGTATTTTCAAACCATGATCCTGGACACTCCTTAAACGTTGTAGATAATCTATATATATAATTTTGAAGCCTTATTATCCTTTATAGTTATTTTAAACATTTGATGACTGCATAAAGTATTTTTGTTACATAAAATAGTATTCTTTTAAACCTCTCGCTCTAATGTTTTAGAATATAGTCATATTTCGGTACATAACTGTGCAGTGGTGTTAAGATTTTTTACATTTATTAATTTTTAAACGCATTTATAAAACCATTAGCATAATTTATTACGAGATAATTTTTGTAAAATATTCACGATAAAAAATTATTTTGATAATCTCTGTGATCCCAAATTTTACAAGAATTAGGCATTTTATTATTCAAAAAATCGGCAAGATTAACACATTTGAAGATAATTCTAAAGATACTTATTATAAGCTATGTCTTTGACCATTCAAGTGTGATAAACATCTTATGAATAATGATTGCTTTATAATAATTATTGACCTAAGAATAAGGTAGTGTTTTTTTGAAATACGCCATTTCTTTTGTCATTCCCCAGTGATTAAGCTACAACATACGGCCGTAGCCATAAATTGACAAACTATAATTGAAGTAGGGAGTAAAATGATATTGACGCGCGTGTTTGAACATGTACCGTTTAAAAAAAAAATAAAAAAAAATTCGGTTAGGTACATGTTCAAACACGCGCGTTTACATAATTTTACTTCCTACTTTAATTATAGTTTGTCATTTTATGGCTACGGCCGTATGTTGTAGCTTAACCACTGGGGAATGACAAAAGAAATGGCGTATTTCAAAAAAACACTACCTTGTTCTTAGGTCAATAATTATTATAAAGCAATCATTATTCATAAGATGTTTATCACACTTGAATGGTCAAAGACATAGCTTATAATAAATATCTTTAGAATCATCTTCAAATGTGTTAATCTTGCCGATTTTTTGAATAATAAAATGCCTAATTCTTGTCAAATTTGGGATCACAGAGATTATCAATATAATTTTTATCGTGAATATTTTACAGAAATTATCTCGTAATAAATTATGCTAATGGTTTATTAAATGCGTTTAAAAATTAATAAATGTAAAAAATCTTAACACCACTGCACAGTTATGTACCGAAATATGACTATATTCTAAAATATTAGAGCGAGAGGTTTAAAAGAATACTATTTTATGTAACAAAAATACTTTATGCAGTCATCAAATCTTTAAAATAACTATAAAGGATAATAAGGCTTCAAAATTATATAAATAGATTATCTACAACGTTTAAGGAGTGTCCAGGATCATGGTTTGAAAATACAATAAAAACTCAATTTTGACCTTCGACGAGCATGTCCCCCCTTAAACGTTTTGTGTTTTCTGTACACTTTTTTCATATAGAAAATCGTTTTTTCTTGATAATAAAGTAATCCCGAATCCCGAGAAAAGATTCTCGAGACCCGGGATTTTCCGAAATGTTAAAAATTTCAATTCTCGAGATTCGGGATGGAAAATCTCGAAAATTTCTCGAGAATTCCCGAAACCCAACTCTACCCGGAACAGTTCAGTGGAACTACACTCGTACCAATCACTGAGATTCTTAATCCACGAAATGCTGCGCCGTCCTCTGCTACGCTTACCATTGATCTTTTCTTGAATGACAAGTTGGGGAATACTGTACTTTTGTCCTCTCATAATATGGCCGAGGTACTGTAGTTTCCTGGTTTTGATACTACGTAGAACATCTCGGTCCTTCCCAATTCGATTTAGAACTTCAGCATATTTTGTCACCCTGTCAGTCCAAGGAATTTTGAGGATCTCCTCGCATCCTCAAAATTCCTTGGACTGACCGGGTGACAAATGTTGAAGTTCTCAACTGAATGGGGAAGGACCGAGAAGTTCTACGTAGTATCAAAACCAGGAAACTACAATACCTCGGCCACATTATGAGAGGACAAAAATACAGCATTCCCCAACTTGTCATTCAAGGAAAGATCAATGGGAAGCGTAGCAGACGGCGCCGCATTTCGTGGCTTAAGAACCTCCGTGATTGGTACGAGTGCAGCTCCACCGACCTGTTCCGGGTAGCAGACGACAGACATAAGATCGCCTTGGTGGTGGCCGACCTCCGCTAGGGGATGGCACAATAAGAAGAAGAATAATTGGTGTTGTATCAATATTTACTTTGTATTTATTACACGGTCAAATTAAATAATATGTTCGTAATAATACACATCTCTGCACCTGACGTGTTACGGAAAATCTCACGTTTCTATCAGCGCGCATACATTTGACCGATGCTACGCAGGACGCAAGTGTAAAGAACGTATGTACGTAATCTCACAATGGAAGTCAGATGCGATCAATCTTCTTTACTGAGGAGAGATCTCGTCGGAGCCATGTTGCTAGCATTGAGTGACGGCTCCAAATCCCATCGCCTGCCCTCCTCCGGCCCTGCATCTCGGTGCAATTAAGGCCGACTTTGTTATTTTTTATATTATCTTGACTTGACTTGCGAAATTTTCTGCTAATGATGGGCGCATAATACACAGAGGCGTGGGCAGATACTGGGATAGATTAAATGGGGGCGGTCCGAAATTTATTTAGTTTTTATCATTATACTTAAAATTAGCATTAAACCCCGTGACTTGGACCGTGTACCTACACTAAATCGATTTGACTTTTTTTTCAAATAGCATGTAGGTAACGGTTGGATGTAAGTGCACGCCCCACTACATGCACTTCACCTCACCATTCCTCCGCTGCTATAATACCACGTTACCTACTCGTGATTATACTTTAAATTAGCATTAAACCCCGCGACTTGGACCGTGTACCTACACTAAATCGATTTGACTTTTTTTTCAAATAGCATGTAGGTAACGGTTAGATGTAAGTGCACGCCCCACTGCCTGCACTTCGCCTCACCATTCCTTCGCTGCTATAATACCACGTTACCTACTCGTGATTGTTTGTTGCAAGTGCGTAATTAGTTGTATCGTAACATCGGGAGCTTTTGAAAACTCTACTAATTTCGTGACAATAATAATGTAGTCTATAAGCTCTGTGGGTTCAATCAATATTGGTCGTGTAATTTTTGATTTATAACGGTACAAACAAGCAGGCAGAAATGCTATACTTAGTGTATGCTTTGGTATCATGTAAATCGTTCCAGCTACATGTGACCTCATTGAGCCGCTCACGCGCGGTTCAGGTACAGGTGTCCACATGCACTCGCGGCGAATCGCGGCGAGACACGTGCCATGTTGTGTTCGTCTTGAATTTAGATTTGTTATGTCCACAATGTTTTGTTTTCTTAAATAAATAAATAAATGTAGACATGGCCTTATAGCGCCGATACAGGGTGAGGGGTTTTAGGCACAGAACATATAATAAATAGAATACCGATAGGCTATATTCTATACGCCGCATATTGATGCAGGGTTTTTGAATGTGTGAGTGTCCTACGACAATGAAGCACGCATTATGCACGTGTAATAGTGTGTGTAATACACCAACATTAAATGAGCGTTACCGACAGTAGTTTTCAGTATTCGACGTACAGCGCATTTTTGACACGTGTGTAAGTTTAACCCGGATTCTTCCTTACTCGAGTCGGTTACCTGCTATCGCCTTACCCGTCAGATATTTCAGTTCTCATTATTTCCGAGTTCACTGGTTTTAGGATTTGAGGCTATGCGCCACTAGGCTACGGAGAGTCACACGCTCTTGCGACATCCGGAACACACTACATACCTACTATGTTATGAATAGGTATATGTAGGCCTTTTAAAACAATATTTTTTAATGAAAATAATTGCTTTCTCTGAAGAAAAATTCATGAAAATTAATACACGTCATAAATTGCGTATAATAATTTCGTTCGTTTGGCAAATAATCCCCCTCGCAAAATGGGGTCGTCAATTTTAATTATAAAAACGCACCGTGCTCACAAAATAAATGATTATTAAACGAAGAAACGCAAATTACGCAAAAAGATAGCTTCTTTAAAAATATTCTGGTCTCACAAAAGATTTTCTTTTCCGGTTCCGGGCACACCAATGTAAGTTCACACTTTCCACAATACGTCATTCTCCAAAGGAACAATGACTTCGTTAATGTTGCCAAGCGTCCCTTAATAAATTATAGTATTGTATTATATTTTGAGTTCCGCGTAAAATGTTTTACATCTTTTTAAGAACGAGCCCCCCATGCAGAATCCGAGATTTCGGATAAGTTGCCGAAAAGCATGACTTAACTATAAACTATACTGACTATAGAGTTAAGGAATCCTTAACCATAGACTACTTTTGTTATGAACACGCCCCCTTCTGTATTACCATTTACCACTGACAGCTGTTGTCAAAATAAATTCGCGTGTCTATAAAACAGTCCATACACTCATATTCATTTAACAATTTATCTCATTATGGATATTGATAATGTTAATTCGTTTAGCATGTGCATACAGAATATTATTTTACTTTTTATACGCCATTCCGCAGAAATACAAGATGCCAGACAGAATGATACTGGACGCTAGTGTTACCATGTTAAAAAAAATATCTTGCGGTGCCTGTGAAATCACGTATAATGACTGATAACGGAAACATAAGAATATTATAATTAAATATTAATTATGTATTTATAGTTATTGCATTTATAAAGTGCAGTTGTCATATTTTTGTCATCGCTTAACAATTACAAAATAATTTACCTAAACTATAGGAAAGAGAATTTTGATATATGGTATTATTTTCAATAGAAAAAATGAACGAAGCTTTTAAGACAAGGTGAACCATAGACAACATGATCTTAACTAAGGACATGTTTCTGCATAGTGTTTTCTGCTAAAGAAATTTTAGTTAAAACAAATGTTTCTGCATTCCGCTCGTAGTCATCATAAAAAAGATTGCAGTATTGAATAGCACACTGCTTTAGATTTAATTGTTCGTAAAAGGCGAATGTGAACTTCATTTTGGTGGTGTGTTATTTTATTTTTGTGTTATTATAAAATCGTTGTCCACAATATATATGTAAGTATAATATATTATATGATGATACTCGTACTATAAAGCTGAAAAATTGTAGTCATTATATATATTTGGAACTCCGCTCCGAAACAGCAGGAACCGAATATAGGAATCTGAAATTATTAGAGGGTTGGAGCGGACCCTTTTTTGAGTTGCCCCGCTCCGGGACTTTCTCCAACTCCGCTCCAGGGTATGCTCCACTCCGGGTAAAAATTAATAGGTATTATATGTAGACAAAATAATGTTAAAAAATTAGAAAATAAGTAATTTTGAAATTAGATTTATTATTCGTCCTTTTCATTATTTATAATATTAAACTAAACCGGCAGCAAATCGTCTTTCATTATCTGCATATTCTGTCAAAATCAGTGAGATTATTTATCACTCGGCAGTGTTGCCGTATTTCAATTAATTCCAGTATCGCAGTGTCAAATATAATATTTTCATTGGATTTTAGGACGAAAATTTAATAATAAAAATAAACACCCGGAGCAGTGGAGTACTACAAATTTTCGGTGCTCCGGGTAAATCCCATTGCTCCACTGCTCCGTGCTCCTGCTCCAAGCTCCGCTCCAATGCTCTGGAAATTATTACTGAAAAATCTTTGGATAATTTCTAGATCAACGCAAGTAGTTGACATTATGTAATGTGTTTCTTCCTTGTAGTCAATGGTTCTTTAAAAAACCTCTGTAGGTACTATAGTTTATTACATCTTTATGATTATTTCTGGTTTGTTTTTATTCTAATTAGTAAAAGTAATTTCGCGCCCGTGTTATTGACCGAGTAATGTTGCTACCAAAAAACACAACTCACTTGTTTCTATTGGTCAAGGTATTGCCAGAAGGTCAAATTATATTTTATTCCGGACTTCGTTATAAAAGTGTAATTCCAAATGCACCGTTAACTCATTATGTCGTGGCTTTGTTAAAGTAATAATTGTATTCACAGTGCCGGTTAACTGTCGACTGTGTAATACGTAATAATATTATTTGCATTTATTCGCTTCCCGCCATTATTTGCATACGCTTTTACTCTCTTCCGTCGCCATTTTTCCAGAATGACAAACATGCAAATGTTTTTTACTTCGTAAATTCCTGCTGAAATTTTCCACCGGGCGGGCGGCTTTTTATTTATCTCCGTTAATTTGGCGCGTAAATATAAATTATTTTTCACCTCCAACGGCTTGGATAAACAAAAGAACATCGCACATTCCAAATTCAAATTCTCTTAAACCTCCTAAACCTAAACTGTATTTGAAAATTCGAATACTTATACTTGTCTATTAATTACTTACCTACCTAATAATTTATTGAATTGTTTTATCGACCGAACCATGCTTAATTTTATGTCATTATATAATTTTAAAGAACTATTATTGTATGTTTTACCTTTCGAGCAACGTTCCCTCTAATTTTTCTATTGTGTGTGCGGATCATTAACGCATCTGCAAATTTACAATTTTACGCATCGAAAATTTACAACCCCCCCCCCCCCCCACAAACACACACATACAATTTTTCATTAACACTTATATTTTTTTTAGATATTTATTAATTTCAGTGATTTTATATAATAATGACACTAACAACGATATTTTTTTTAAATAAATTCATCCCATATCGATATTTGACATACAAAATTAAAATTTTTGCACAGATATATCGGTACTTTTATCAACAATTACATTCGCCTTCCGAGAAATGAGTTGAAGAATTGTGCATGTTATGGTTTCGTGCATTCGAGCAAAGCTAAAATCTGGCAAAGGAAACATTCTTTTACAATATTTTTGTGAGGACTGTGCAGGGGATGAAAACATGTGTGCGGACACACTTTGGTAGGTGTGCTCGCGCACACGCGCACACCTTACAGCGAACATTACTTTCGAGATGTGAGATTGCTATAATAAGAATTATTATCCACGAATATTTTGCCAACTAAATGTTTTTTTTTTTAATATTGCACAGAATTTATTGCACGAAACTTTTCGAATTATCTCGGCATATTACCAAGGCATCTTTTATGCATGAATTTGTATTAATTAAAAATAATTCTTCTTTAAAATAATTATTCAAATATTAATTTAGGTAATTTTTTGAATAAATATTCTATTTAAAATCGGTAATAGATAATTATTGGAAAACCAAAATTTCAGTAATGCCAGCTGCAAAAGTGAAAACATATTAAGTGTCTATTTTCAAATATTGATTCTATAATTTAATATTTGTGCTAATAAACGAAGTGTTTCATAATATGCAATTGGATAGTTTTTTTTAACGTTAGATGATTGTTTTGTCCATTGCATTTTTTTTTCAAACTAGAACAGTGTTGTCATTTTTATCACCCTTGCATTAAATCTATTAGGTATATTTTTAAACATTTTTTCGTATGCTTGGTGGACTTTTTGAAAATAAAAAATATTAGATTTGTATGGAATTATACATATAATATCTATTATCTACGCACTGAGAAGAGTGAAAGGAGCTAGGGAAGGTCTTCATCCATTGAATCGAACCTTAATAATGATGACAATCAATATTATTGAGAACATATAACATTAAATATATTAAATTAAAAGTCCGTCCAAGGAGTGCGAAAACAATCTATACCAATAATTATTATTATGTGGTGTCTACCTGGACAAATATTGATAAAACTTACAGAAAAAAATCAGGCAACATTTACGGAATGTTGACATTTCGTCTTCCAGAAAGTAAGGCACTGGCCCTACATCTGGGGACTCCAGGTTCGATTTCTCAAAGCTGGGTATTTGTGATTGTTTCACTTTATTACTAACTACACTACTATCATTGTGCCATTGCATGTTGTGGTATTAAAAAGAATAATTCAGCTTCCAATTACAAAATAACAAGTTCAACTTTGAATTAGTACTTCTTCAACACCATGAAATACACGTCCAAACAGAAGATCTATAAAAAAATTAATTTTTTGTTGCCGCATTGTTTTATCTGTCATAGAGTTTTAATTTAAAATTGAAACATTCAAATTATGTAAAATTTTAATATGCATGCATGACACATAAAATCATTCCCTAATAATATGAGTAGGTACCTATGTAGTAGAAAATAATATAGGTAATTGATTATTGTGAAAGCCATCCCAAGTATGTAGATAATTTATTTATTATTTTACATTTGCCGTGAAGTAATTATCTCGTAAATTAGATATGCGGCTGGTCTTATGATATAATCTCGGCGATTGCAACCGGCCGTTGATGCAATGCTCTTTGGCCTTTATTTCAAAGTAATCATTAGATATTATTATGCATTTACTGCCCGCATTAAGTATGATTTTAGATTGGCCAATTTAGTACTCCGCAACAGAATTAATGGTATTATATTATGATCCAGAGAGGCTTTTTTTGCATGTGTCGTTACGTGTTGCTTATCACGCGGAAGGCTGTAGAGGAAATATAGTTTTTTTTATTATTTATTAAATCTGATATCAATGTATTCAAATTTATCTGTCAGGCACAGATGAATTTTAAAACACTGTATGGGACGGACAATCACTAGAATGAAGGCTTTCGAAATGTAGTTATATTGGCGTCATTGGACTAATTAATCATATCACTTATAGCTACCATCTATCGCAGAATGGCTGCATACTTCGCCCATATTTTCTCTTACGCGAAGTATGATTTAATCCCAGCTCACAATGCAGGGAAAGGTATATGGCAGCAGAGGTGTACTATTGCATTTTGAAAATTTTATCTGGTAAAACATCCTTTATCATAAACTAATTTGCGATGAAATGTAATGTGGTGGTATTACCTTTTATCAAAGACATTAAATTTATTAAAATATGTAATATAGTACAAGATTTTATAAAATATTCTTCATAAAAGATCTTTGATAGTCTAATACCAACATAAGAGACTATATACTGTTTAATCTAGTACATAATTCTTAGGCCGCGCGCCTGCTTGACGGTTAGTCGCTGCAACACGTCGTAACAGCTGGTGGGTGGACATAACCAAAACACAATATTTTAATAATCCGCTAAACGATTACTTTTCGACTGCCTTTCTACGAGGCATGCTCACTTTTCACTCTCTTGAATCTCGTAGGTCACTTTTGTTCATGAGATTTTTGCCTGCTATCGCGAGGGATGGTTTCTATTCCTGGCGTCCTAAAGAATTAGAGTCAGAACTGTTTCCTCGAGTCAAGCCTATATGGCACTATAAGCGAGGGGTGCAAAACTAGCCAATTCGCTCCCTAACGACATTTTCAATGATGTAGGTACTGTGCATTTTGTTTTTGAAACTTTATTTTACTGTATATAAAATTATTTGTTCTTTTTATTTTTGTCTTCTCTCTTGTGAGAGAAATATTTGTTATAATGTAAATCTCATATTGTGGTCGTCCTGAATTTTGATTTGTTATGTTCACAATGTTTTGTTTTCAAGTAAATAAATAACAGCCGCAGTCCGCGTATAGTATGTAGGTACACTGTATACTGTATGTTTATGGAGAGAGAAGCGGAGATCCATGTGCTTCAAGAAACGTCTGTAGATTAAACCCCAACGCCCCAAACACGGACCGTTGCGATGTGTTGCAGCGACTAGCTGTTGTGTTTAGTTTTGAAATCAACTGCATTCCGCTGAGTTGAGTTGACTTGACGACTTGAATTGTCGAGTCGAAATGTTTGTATTTCACAAATCGCCGGAATACCCTTGGGCAAGTCCGATCACTCTGATTACGAGAAATACTAGTTTTTGTAGCGATTTCTATTCAGATTTGTTTGTATGCATTTGCCTGCTGATCTGATGTAGTTTACCTGGCGTGGTAAATAATATGCCGTAGAATTATTTGTAATGTACAATTATTAGTTATATATTTATAATATATGCAGTCTGAAATAAACTTTTAACATTTACTATATTACAAAGAAAACAATTTATTATTGTTGATACTAATTTAATAAGAAAATTAGTAGGGATTTCAAAAATCATCTATACTTTGAACATTGCAGTTACCTAGGTACCGGTTCTTTTCGTTCTGTTATTTACAGAATGTTGGATGTTTTTTTGAATTTTAAATCGCATTTTTTTAAACCGATTTTTTCCGACACGCTTACCGGCGAACTTATACTAGTTCAATCTGCAGCATCTCAATTCGTGCTTTTGAAGGTACTCGTACCTACATTTAATTTCTGCATCTACCTAAAAAGGTCTCATCCTACTAATAAATGAATAGTATTTCAGAAAAAAAAAACATAATTATTATGTAATTAACATACTTACATATTAACAAAGTTTTAGACAAAAAATTGGACCGAGTGGAACTCTAACTCACATCTTTCACTTTCCGGGTGAGTGCTTTCTTTCACCCCTAAGCTATCGATTGTATAATGTCAATTGGGAGGGCAATAACTCTGTTCATCCAAATCACTTCGGATATTGACATATTCCACCTGCGTGAGTGAGTATTAGTGGGCATTGTTTTATAAATTCTTAAAATAGGGTCTGCTTAACTCTTTCGGTGTACTTCCTTGTACCTAATTTATATTTTTTTTGTACTTACACTTTTCTACTGTTAAATTCTGATCTATTTTACAACGTTTTTATTAGGTCGTATTCTTATTTGTCCGGTGGTTGTTTATCCGGTACAAATCTTGCAATCGATTTTTAAGTAACTTCCCGACTAGCTAGACATTTAAACTTTTAGAATATATCAGAACACAATGCCAATGCATTTTTTTTAGCCATTTTTAAGTAGAATTAAATTAATTTTCAGTTAATTCTGTTTTGTATGAAAAGTTATTTCGGAAGAAATCCGTAATCCAATCCACTATTATTGGTTGCTAGGGTCATAACAACTAAATTAATTATATATACGTGCGTTACTATGGAAATCAATATGAGTGTCAACATGACATTTCAGTATTATTTCTATCAAATACAATTTTTTTTGATCGTTTAAGCTAGTCAAGTCAAGTTTATACGATTCAACAGAAAATTTAAAAACGTTGTAAGTATATAAAAAGTTCTTTTTATCTTGTAATTATTTTTTATATAATACCTAGGTACATACTTTTTTATTAATATTTCTTTTCGTCTAAATGCCATGTTGTGAACGTCTTCAATTAATAATTTGTAATGTTCACTATATGTTAAAAAAAAAAAAGAATAAATTTGAAATTTGAATTGGTTCATGCAAATTATTTCTTATTACTCTGATGTACTCAAAATTCCATCAATGAGGAGTCAGGCAATCTGCTTTGTGATCATGATCAATCAAGGTAGATTAAATTACTAACTTAAGGCTATACCTCAGTTGAGGCACGGTCTAAAAAGATCGTGGCTAGGCGATGCGCGGATTGCGGGTCGCGGGTGCAAATGACGTATGCCGAACGAAATATAATTTGTCATATAAATCCGACATGCGTCCATTTAATGTTCTGTTTATTCTTCTATTAGTAACAAAAAATTCTTTCTTAACTTTCTTTAAGCACTACGGTGCATGGATGCAGCATCAGTCCCGTGCGGCTTCGTCTCAGGACGGAATGAGCACTTAAAATCACTTCTTTCAGACACGTTTAAAGCGTCATAGAAAGCGGCCGTGCATATCCACGGCTGTGCATATATGACGGGTGGTGGTGGGCACTTTAACGTATGTTCTATTAGTAACAATAATGATATTATATTCATTGACATGTTTTCTTTTTCAAGTAAATGGGTAACGTTTTTAGTAATCTTTACACGATTTAAGAATTAATACCCCCGTCGCCATCACGAAACAAATTGACGTGTTCCCAGCTCGACGTTCTCTCTCCGAATGCCAGCGAGTCCAAAATTTCGTCGCACCTATAGTTGAAAATTATTTGCCGTTTCACTGATGTATCGTCTAAATCATAACAGACGTCCGGCAATAGCCAAATTGTAGTATTGACATTCTTGTACTTTTATATTGACATAATGTCATTAAAGAAAAAATATTTCTATGATTACGAATCATACAGTATTAATATTATTATATTATTTTTCTTATAATATGTCAATTATCTGTGACACATATATAGCTGTCTGTGGTTACAGGAATCACATAATAATTATCACGCTTTATCTGTGTTTCTCGCGTGATGTCGGTTCGAATTAGATGAAGCTTCTGTATGGTTCTATTCGGATTGGATGAGTCGTCAAACATTGATGGCGTTGCATGGTGAAATTAAAAAAGTAAATCAGATCAACTCATCGTGACAGAAAAAGCGAAATGATTCAAAATGTTTCTACGTATTATTTAGTGTTGCCGAATAAGAAAAATCAGTCAGTGGCGCGACGATTCATAAGTACTTTCATTTAATATTAATCATTATGTGGAAATAACGACGAAAGCAATACACATATTATAATATCAATATAAAATATTAATTAGCAAGGCAACGCTACATTCCACGATCACAGATGTTGTCATTAAAAAAATATCTGCTTATTCAAATATTTATTAACTCTACATTATAAATTGAATACATGCGTAAGCTCAAGATCACGCCACTTCCCTCGGTTCACCACGTCTCGCGCTTCTAGCAAGTTGAGACCTGTAGCGTGTAGATCGTGTTTGCAGTACTACTGCAGGGTGAGGGAGGGTCAGTGGAACCTTTGAGTTTATGCCGCAAGGTTACCGAGTATGTATGTACTCTGGCAGTAGGCGAAGCGGGTTACATGTCAATTATACGTATTACATGTTACCGTAGTACCATGGCCCCCACAAGGGTGGGGCTAACAGGGCTCCAGCCTTAGGGCCTGGGCTCAGGAGGGGCCCGGCGAGGCCAGTCAACCAGATAAGTGAGATAAACACACAACACAAAAAAATTGCTATAATAGTAAAAAAAAGTCGCCCGTGGAGCTATTTTCCTTCAATAATGTTATTACTTAAAATTAAATGTTTGTGCGATAAAAATTTTAATTGTGTATCGACACTCGACAACTCCTTAATTCAAATGGATGTATTAAAATATACAACAAAAAACACTAAATATACACATTAATTTTACCGTGTACACCATTTGGAAAGCGCTACTGTAGCGCATTACACTGCCTGTATCCTTAGAGATAGGTAGGGGGCCCGCCAAAGATCCTAGCATGGGGGTCCGCTTCAGGATGTGGGGGCCATGCGTAGTACAGTTTGCCGTGAGCTTTCTTATCGGAAAGAGATGACCGTATAGTATAGTATAGCGCCAAAATATATACCTACATATAGTATCAAAATTTGTTTGACGCTGGCTTCCTGTAAACCGACAAGAACCCTGTTTTATTTATACATGAATTTTATCTTAGTACTATACTATACGACCCAAAGAGGTTGGACTGTCTTTAATATATGACCATACATTTGCGATATAACATTTTCACGGTGAAGTGTGATACGGCGAACTGCATACGTACAAATTTTCGGACACGGTTCTCCTTAACAAGCCATTGACAATGCCAATTGAATGGGCAATAACTGTGTTCAATTTTTTGTATTTTTCAATAAATTCATTTGTGTTACGAAGTTTTTGAATATCAACACACAGTACTCAAAATCTGCATCACACAATCACATATTTAAAAATGGTAATATCCTTAAAGTAAAATAGCGCCGCAGGCGACTTTTTTACCATTAGAGCAAATTTGTGATGTGTGTTTATCTCACTTATAATATAGACGTGCCACGCGGGGCCCTTCCAGAACCCAGGCCCCCGGGCTAGAGCCCTGTCAGCCCCCCTCCCATCATCAGCCGGGGTCAATCCACTGCTGGATGAAGACCTCCCTAAACTTTTTCCAACTCTCTCGGTCCTGTGTCGTTCGCTGCCACGTATTTCCGCCGAACTTTACCAGTTCGTCAATCCAGCGGCTTTTAGGGCGACCCTGTGGCCGTTTCGTGCCCCTTGGGTACCACTGGATGACGGCATTTGTCCAGCGGCCGTCCTTTCGGCGAGCAATGTGCCCCGCCCATCTCCATTTCAGCTGTTTGGCAACAATATATTAATATACTATATGTATGTAACTGTTTTTTCTCAAATTTATGTTCACTAAGCTTCGCATCACCCACTGCATTGCAGAATATGAGTTCAATGTGCTGCGAATATCGATATGATATCCTTAACGACCGATAGTAAAATTGTCATCTCCTGAAAGGCAGCGTTTTCCAAACAGTGGGGAACCGCCTGCCAATCATAAAAAAGACACTTGGGACTAATAAATTTAATGCTTTACGATTAAGCACCATAAAGGTACGCCACTGCCGGGGAGTACAGTGAACTCCGACTGGTCCAATTTTTTGCATGATTTCTTTGTGGCTTTGTGATCTAAGTGTGACATATTCCTTTTTATCTATTTTTCCCTCGTGCAAAAACACCAATGACGAATATTTTATTGCAAATTGAAAAAGACGTTGATAATAATAATAATATTCTATACACGAGAGCCAGTGTATCGTATGTCCAAAAAACACTTTCGGGAAAACTTAACCCATAGCTTACGGGCCGCACAAAATTGTGTTTTTGCTAATTACTTTTCAAATGCAAATTAACACGTTAATTACAAAATTAATTAAAAGGGCCCGTAAGCATTGTGTTAATTTAATTATTATAGCTGTCAATTATTGATGAAAAGATATTGCATTAATTAAAATAAAACACAGTATTATGTAGTAATTATTCTAGGATCAGAACTAGTTTCGTATGGTTGTTGAGAATGTTCCATTGAAGCGGACGACACCGCTTAAAATAATAAAATATTTAAAATAAAAAATAATGGAACATTCTTTTATACATTATATATTTGTCTATCACTCTGTCTGTAACGCATAAGCTGCCTCTCTCTGACACACGTAAGTTTTCGTTTTTGTTGCGCGATCGCATAAATAGAACGCCCATGTTGCATCCCTCTCGCGCGCCCTGCCATGGACTTGATAGCTTAGTTACGTACATATATGAATTTAGCGTAAAATACACCGTCTTTAACGAGATAGATACCTACTAATCCATACTGGTATTCAAATCGACGCGTTCTTTAGCTATGCATATTATGATTACCTCATAGTGCTTTGTGTATTATATCAAAAATTATATCTTTTTTTTTTACCATTTAACAGATTTTTTTGTTTTACGAGACAAACATGCGAATTTGGCAGACTCGGGATCCGAACCCGGGACCCACGACAGTATAATCCGATGCGGTAACCGCTCGGCCATCGTGGTCTGTGGATGTTATTATATTATTAAGCGCGTCAACGAGAATACTTTTTTTTATCTAGTAACTTATACCCATGTATATTTCTATAAAAAGTATAATATAGTGACACCTACTTAATTCGAATTGTAGTTCCTTGTGTGCTTTCTGTTACCTACTAATTAACTGTTGTTCTAAGTACATTATTTCTGTCTTCAGTAAGAACTGGAGCAGTTTAATTACTGAATTTCCATGCAGCTTCATAGCATAGCCAAGACACGTCTCGAGGGTCGTCGCCCATTACCATCGGAGACGCGAAAAGCTACCGCCAGATGGAACTCATTTGTTACCTTTAATGACAATTAAACATGGCGTCAGGCGAGCTTTTTTGTTAATTACAAAAAAGTATGCAAATGCGAAAGAATACAATTTTGGCGGATCAAAGGTTACTCTGACAAAGAATACCACAGTTGTTATTATCCTAATTACTCAAAAGATTGTGAACACTAACAGTAGGTAGGTATTCTCCAAATATGTCTACCCAAGATAATATTTAATTAAATAACAAAGTTTGTACCTACTTTGACATTATTTTTTTCAGTAAGCTTGACTTCTGGAGTGTTTAGATACTTACAGGTGTTGTAAAAATATTAGTTAATAACAATAACTCGAGGATCTCTAACCTGCTCTTGAAACATTTTTGCATATCACGAGGGATGGTTTCTAATCCTGGCGTCGTAAATTTTCTTAAATTATATGCGCCTGTCAATTACCTCCGTGCGACCAGCCATGGCCTATTCTGGGTCAGAACTGTTTCCTCCAGTCACGCCTATCAGGCACCATTAGCGAGGGGTGCACGACTGGTAAATGCGCTCCCTAAAGACATAGACATTTTAAATGATGTACCTACTTTGCATTTTGTTTTTGAAACTTTATTTTATTGTATAAAATTGTTTGTTTTGTTAGTATTATTATTCTCTCTTGTGAGAGTAATATTTGTTATAATGTAAATCTCATGTTGTGAACTGAACTGTTATGTCCACAATGTTTTGTTTTCTTAAATAAATAAATAAAATTATTGGCAAGACTGGTGGCTCTTGCCAAGAACATAAAAAACATCGCACGAACTCACAAAGATATTATCGGGTCACAGAGTACTAAAGTAGAGCCTATCTAAGCAGATTTAAATTTAGATACGATGACCGATGTCCATGTGACTGCAATACGTTTCAAACAGTGTGGCATGTCATCAACGACTGCCCAATATTTAAAAAAATAAACGATGGTCTCTCGGAGTTCTGTACTGTTAGACAACATTGATTGAAATGGTTGGGAAGATTTTGTTTAGTTAACGTGATATATGTATTTTGCCGTAATATTTATATTTACCTGTGGGGAGGATTAAATCTAGCAACGACTAGATACTGGTTGAGTTTTATCATTTAAATGAAGTAGGTAGAAGTTACCGATTCTTTGAGAATATAACTGAGTTTAGATACCTAATTAATTAAAGCACACTTCAGTCTTTTGTCCTACCAGCATTGTATCAAAAGTTGCCTGTCATTTCCGCCAATTACGAAAAATTTAACATTTTTATAAGTCACTCTCGCGGTGGAAGAGCTATTTGAAAATGTATATATATTATACTAAGCAGAGCAGATACGTAGGTCTTTTGTATCTTTGGTTTCAGTTTTATAATTGCCTTTTGAAAGAACGAACAATACAAAATGGCTGCTTCTAGCTCGCTTCGAATTCATTTTCTGTTTTTTCCCCTCTCTCGATTACAAAACATGGCAAGTTGATTGACAAGGTATAGTAGTTTTGATTGCAATAGAAGTAGTTGACGTACAATATAATATGCATTGTTTGAAATCCATGTATTTATTTGTACATTCTTAAAAACTTGTTATACAAGAAAGAAATAATCAGTCGTCATTATTATCTATCATCACTATAACATAGAATTTATCTACTGTAAAACTGTACCTTAGAGCTGATAGTCTGGAAATCACATATTCAATATTTTGCAGGAGAGCAGTTTTAAAATAGTTAATCTAATCTAGTTAAAATATTTATTCGCGTTCGGACTCCGTATGTTGGACTTCCGCACTTTTGCAATCAACCTTTTTGCTATAGATTAAAGCAAAATGACTTAAATTGGATATCCACATAAGAGAACGTGAATACACATTTAAATTTGCATAACTCAAAAATGCTAAAAAATGTGACTTCCGCACTTTCAGTTCTAATGTACCGGTCCTGCAGCGTTGTTGTTTACTTGGATCATCATTTATATTTATAACATTACAAACCTTCGCGGGTCTTGTTATCATTCGAAAACTTCCTTTATCCTGGATGCTTTGGCTGAGCATTCGTAAATCTCATGTGGCGTAGTCCACTCATCCCAGTTTCGGACGTCCAGATCTTCTATTGCCCGCAGGTGATTGGTAAATGCCCGCATTACTGGTAACTCCTCTGGCATTCTATGCACGTGTTCAATCCAGCGCAGTATCTACATTTTCATTTTCCACGTGATATTATCGCCCCCATAAAAGTATGGACAGCTTATCATACCATCTTCTTGAATGGCCCCAAAGATTCTTCTCAAAATTATCCTCTCGAAGATATACATATATCTCGAATCCTGTTTGCTGAGTGCCTAGCATTCTGATTCATACGTAATACTGCGCAGGAGAGTTTTATTGGTTTTTCTATTCACGTGAAAAACATCTTTAAACTAAAACTATGGAATGCCTTCTAACAAGTTCTAACCATATTATTGGCATCCTTGAAATATAATAACCCGAGAGAAATGTATGACCACTCGAAAAAATCTTTTTGAAACATATATTATGACACCCTGCGGGATTCGAATCTGCGCTCCCTTTGATTTGCGCCCATGTGCTCTGACCGCTAAGCTATGTGTGTCTTATCTAATTGCGACAAAGTTAACTAGTGGCTTATACAATACTCACTGAAGCGCTTTCTAAAGTTTGTTATTGGCAATCATTTCGCAATTATTACTTTGAGGAGTTTTCAAATTATATACGTTCAATAAAGAACGTTACATTATTAAGACTTTTTTGTAATTTATATTTCAGAAAGCTTGCTATGTTTAATAATATGCTTGTCGTAAGACGTGACCTGCATAAGTGCTACATAAGGAGTTTGCCTGTTTTGTGAAGTTAAGTTTAGTTGCTTGTCAGTATCTAATTAGCAAACAAACATTTTAGATGATGCACTTTACGAAGACAAACAAAGTGCATGCTTCATTGATAACGCATCTAGTTTTAGTACTTTGTATTTGCATTACTTTGTTTTGAAGGTACCTTTTATTCACCTCTTACTTAGTACACCTATACTATACAAATAATAATTTAACCGTGATATACATTCAAAGCAAGCAACGTGTTACACAAAAATAAGGAGAACTTAACTGCAAAATATTACTATTAGCAGGATTGTGTTGTATATAGAGTTGGGTTTCGGGAATTTCCCGACGGGAATTCTCGAGAAATTTTCGATTTTCCATCCCGAATCTCGAGAATTTAATTTTTTAACATTTCGGGAAATCTTGAATCTCGAGAATCTTTTCTCGGGATTCGGGATTTCTTTATTATCACATATTAATTGGAAAAACGATTTTCTATATGAAAAAAGTGGACAGAAAACACAAAACGTTCAAAGACTGATCGGGGCATTAAGCCAACGTCGACTCAAAATGAGCGCAATGTTTGCAATATCAGGGAATTTTGTGTCTCAAAAGCGTACGCGATTGTCAGACGCAGTGATTTACAGTCTGTGTTTTTTAAAATTCCATTTTAATAAGTAATGTTTTGAATTATTTTTGTTTTCCTACTTCTATTTTGTTTGTCTTCTTACATAAATAAAAAAAAACATATTTTTTTTAGAATTTGTCTGTTTTTACTTATCTTATTTTAGGATTTTTACAGGTTTTTTTAAATTTCCCGATATCTCGAGAAGTCTTTTCTGGAAATCCCGAATCTCGAGAATTCAAAATTTCATCATTTCGGGAAATGCCGAATCTCAAGATTGAGATTTTCCCGGGAAATACCCAACTCTAGCTGTATGTAATGGACATAATCCAATAACTTTAGTATTAAAAAACAAAACATTGCTTGATCAAAGTACTTACGACTATACTATTATAGTACTTATAGGAAATGTTACGTATTTTTTTCTACAACATGATTTTTTCTAGTGTGTATGTGCATGAGATGTTTTCAAATAATGTATATTCAAATAAATTAGCATGAATACCACTAAGTGACATAATAATATTGTTTTTTAACATCTAAAATAAATCATTTTTTTTTTAAAATGCCCATGATGGCCGAGCGGCTATCGCGTCTGTTTACAATTTCTTGGGTCCTTGGTTCTAATCCCGGGTCTGGCAAATACACACATTCTTTTTCAACGTGTGTTTCGAGTCAGAGTATGGACCTGATAGGTTCAGCAAGTGAAGTGGCTAACATCGATTTCTCGTAAAAATCCGGTAATACAAAGCCCGTACGATCTTCTTATGATTGGACATCCTAGTAAAATAAACATAATCTAAAATTTCGATAAATTTAATAACTGTTGTTCGTGTGTGTTCATCGGTTATTTTTCCTGGAAAAGTTAGTAGGTAGGTACATATGAATAATCGTATGGACATATAAAAATAAAAGCAACACGATTGTAAATATAAAAAAGTGATTTATCTTTCTATACGTCGCCATGGTGATTTATGTATGCTTTTAAGTGAAACGGGAACATGTGTTGTGTGTTATTATTTATTTTTCAGGCATTTATGTTATTAATTTATGCATCTGCGGTGACTTATTTTTTAATAATATTGTCTCTCAGTTTAAAAAGCTCTTTGAAAAGCTCTGAAATGAGTTTAGTATAATCTTCTGACTCAATGCCGCTGCATGAGTGACGCATATTGAAATCCAGAACGTAATTCGCAATGACTTGTCGAGAGAGCTGATTGTCTTTTTATATTGTGTTCGTTTTGTTTTGTTTCGTTAGTTAGTCGAAATTTGAATATAATTTACTAAAAACTTACCTGTAAAACTATTAAAATTAATCAACATGTACTTAAAAATGAGCATCCGTTCGTTGAACACTTTCAACTTATTATTACATTTTTTAAAGTTTTGTACTTTGTCAGTTGAGTATTTTTTTTGCGATGTGAGTTTCGCCTTTCGCCATCTTCAAACACTATGCACACTCACCAATGGCAAATGCACAACTGACAAAGAATATAGTAGTATGTAATTAATTTTTGTTTATTTACCAAAATTATACATTATAAGATTGTGAATAGTGAAGTTAGTAGAAAATCTGAAATGTTGGAAATTTTGAAGTGTTTTGAAATATCGTATATTAGAGCGAAGCCACACGGGCGCTGCGTCACGAGACCGCTGTATTCCGACTGCGAGCGGGAGTGAGAACGCACCGTTGTTGCGTACTCACTCCCACTCGTAGTCGGAATACAACGGTCTCGCGACGCAGCGCGTACGCAGCGCCCGTGTGGCTTCGCTCTTAACCCACTCTTGCTTGAACTAGGTAAAGTATTGGAATCTTTATAAACATTAGGTAATGAGAAATTGTTCATCCGCTGTGGATGGAAAGCATTTTCTAACGCTGTTCACTCCTTTCGGACCGTGTCTTTTCTCTGCCATGTATCTATTTCCGATGAACTAATAATTTAATTACTTCTGGTGGCACAGTGTCTCTTTGAAGATGTGGGAAACTTTGATAATCCCCCTCCCATATGTTTACTTCAGAATGACACAATGAGTTTTATAAATGGAGACAATCATAAATCAATAGAGTATCTTAATGGTTCTGCTCTATTGGCATGCAAGTCAGACGATTTACAGTATTCGGACTTTTTTCGCGTGGAGCGTTAAAATAAATAGATTTTAGACAAGTTTGATACCTATTTTACTCGCCGAGTTGCCAGAACTCGTCCGTCAGCCACGACGTGAGATTAATCTGACATATTATACGCAATCTTTGTGTATAATTTAATTATTCATTATTCTTCCTCATTTTTTTCTCTTTTAATTTTCTTATGTAATTTCTTTATATGTATGTTATTCTTACTCTCTATCTTGTTAGGCTTAACTATATTATAATGTATACATGGAAACTTTACTGGTTGCAATAACTTTTCATTATTATATTTAAAATTTTTGTAATTAATATGTAACTGTTTGTTTCCTTAATAAATAAAATAATCATTTGGACCGAAAAACTGTAAATTTTCTAAAGTTTTTTATTCATTAAATTATTAAAATTTACAAATCAGACAACTTGATGTCCTCGGACTTTTCGCTTGTCAATGTAAAGCCTTTTACAGCAACAGATTTTAACATCCTAGAGACCGTCAAGTTCAACGTGAAGCTCCGCTGCATAGCTGCCGGGGAGCCTCACCTTAACCTTGTTGGTTTCTATATGCTGCCATATCCATATGCTTAATGCTGATTATTTACCTTTCTACCCGTGGACGTTTAGCACTTATCTATTTCTTGCATCTATTATTTCAGCACTTATCCACTCACTGAACGACACATCAATCCAATTGCCATTTTGCAAGTTTTGCAATATCTATCACATCGAATATCGACATGGTCACATACATAGCATCCCGTATTTTCCTCCGCCTGTTGACTTACAAGAGTATCTTTATTTCCTATGACTAAGTAAATAACATAGCTGAGTTATGCCGTATACCGGAAAATGCATCACCGGCAAAAGTTTCTAGAAAACGTATAAAACAATCTTTTGTGAGTCATAGAGCTTTATTGATGTATTACATTTCCCGACGTTGAACTTTTATGAAAGCTTTGACGCATGCGAGAGATGATTTATAAATTGAACTTCTTATATTACTGAATATTTAACGATTCGTTGACCATAACACCTTGTAAACGTAAACCTTTATAAAATATTAATTCATTTTTTTAATGGTGTCGTGACATTTAATATCAATTCTACTATCTACCATACATGATCGATGATGACGATGGTCATAGTGTGTATGAAAAATAACTAAATGGAATATGTCAATAATATGTATTAATTATTTATATTTCGTTGGATAAAGAATTACTATTTATAGTCCTGCCATATTAGGTGAAAATGACCTCTTACCGAGAAATAATTCCCATAAAGACTTTGCATATCCTCAGTGCTCATAACATACCGTAAATCAACACTACAGTACTATGGCCGCCATCTTGGAAAACGGTGTTCGATTTTTAGTTGTTCAGTCTTATCTCAAAAACGGCTGGAAATATCGTAAAATGTTTCAAATACAAGTTTAAGACCATTAAAGAATTCACATTTTAATAAAAATATTTTAACTAATACATTTACATTAAATCCTTAAAATGGGGGTGTTACTTGGAAATACCTGAAAAGTTAAAACAACAAACGTAAGTTCTTGTCCATCTGTATTAAAACATTCGACTCTTTCACTGCTAAAGACACGCCTGGCGTGTGGCAATTAGATAGATATACTTTCACTGCTGACCAGTTAATCTCCACATTTAATTATCATGCTAATTGCTACACGCCAGGCGTGTCTATAAATAGCAGTGACCGAGTTGTGGTAATTAACTGGTCAGCAGTGAATGTGTTACTGTAATAATACTATACTATTGTAACATAGTTTTTTCTTCTACTACGATCTTGATTCTGGAATTAAGTGATCTAATCACACAATTGTATTTTTTTCAATGGAGGTGAACAGTTGGCAACCCTTTTCACATTCTTCTTCTTCTTCCACCCTGCCACGTCCCAACATTGGGGCATAGGGCAAGCACAAGTTGGCGCCACTTCCCTCGGTCCATCGTTAACTCCTGCGCCTCCCGCCATGTCAGACCTGCAGCACGTAGGTCGCTTTTGTAGCACCGCTACAGGGTGAGGGAGGGCCGGCCACGGCGACGGAACTCTTGAGGCTGTGCCACAAGGGTACGAAGTGCCGCTCTCTTTGGCGGCTTCCGGAATACATTACGAGAACTTTTATATTGAATTTTCTTGAAATACCTAGTCATACTAATTATATATTGATACAATATAATTCTTTGTAATCGCGTCCTGATTAAATTATGCGAAGCAAATAAAATGTCATTTGTTCTATATTTATAATTGGAAAAAGCATTTTCCGATATTGTGCCGTTTTCCTCTGTATCTCTCAAATCTGTCCGTATAAATTCGCCGTTAAAGTTCACGCATTTTCCCAAGTGCTAAGTGCCGAATCGGATCCAATCTCCATCGATTGTTTTTAAACTCGCATCCACTTGCGCCGATCTCTTTCGTCGGGGCTTCCCCGCCGTCTGACATCCCTTATTCATTTACAATTCCATTTCGCGCGCTTTCCGACTTGTTCCCGCCGGATCCTTTTCGTATTATTGTGAGAGGAAATTAATTCCGTCTTTTATACAGACCTAAGTTGAACGGAAAGCTCCCGCTTAAAGACATTGGCGCGCAATTCTGAAAAGTGGACGGCTAAGTAATTGCATCTGACATTGTTGTTTCGGTCAATTAGTTATGTTATTTAAAAAAATGTATTTTCAGGAATGTAATTTCATTAATTGCTTTATAGTGTGATTTATCCTTTTATTAAGACAGTACAGTGAAGCGGCAAATAATTTTCAACTATAGGTGCGACGAAATTTTGGCCTCGCTAACAATCGGAGAGCGACCATAGAGCTGTGAACACGTCAATTTGTTTCGTGATGGCGACGGGGGTATTAATTCCTAAATCGTGTAAAGATGACTAAAAAACGTTACCCATTTACTTGAAAAAGAAAACATGTCAATGAATATATTATTATTGTTACTTATAGAACAATAAACAGAACATTAAATGTTGGATGTATATGACAAATTATATTTCGTTCGGCACGCGTCATTTGCACAATCCGCGCATCGCCTAGCCACTATCTTTTTAGACCATGCCTCAACTGAGGTATAGCCTTAATATGAATGACGAGATGCATATTAATTAAGACAGCCTTTAGTTTGCATAATTCCATTACAGCAGTATTTATAGTATTACATAATTCGCAACACCTCAGAAACTTATCAATTAGAAAGAAATATTGGCCTATGTGACTAAATTTACTAATTTTGCCACCTGCACCATACCTTATCACATGGAAATGAACCATTCACAATAATTACTAAGTTCTATATTTTTTTGTTAATTTCGGTGGCCATATTTTGTGATTTTGAATTAATGTATGAAATTAACATTATGTGATTTCTAGACGGCGTTAGGATCTCTCCAAATTTTAAACTTTATTAAAGTAAAATTTTAAAATGAACTTTTATCATCAGAAACATTAGATAGATACCTTGTTAGATTATATATTTTCTTTTATAATATGTTATGTACTCACTTATAGAGTGACATCTTATTTTTTTTACTATAGTAATTCTAAAATTGCCAGTTTTCTAAAATGCTTATTGATTTCATTAATTTTAAACTAGCATTTTAGTTTTGTTTGCCAGAATTCCCGGGTTTCCATACCCATAGGTGTTTTCTATCATTACAGTCTGGTCGCAAGCGGGGGACCTGGTAGTGCCAAGGGACAAAGGTATTTTTGACCGATTATGACTCAAATTTACCGCTGAATACGAATCTGCCGGGTGCTGTCCAGGCACCCTTGGGTAAACGACGACATCTTGTAAATTGGTGACCAAAAACGGTTTTTGGTTAATATTTCATTAACCATTATCCCTACAAAAATGTTAGTCCATGTAGAAATAAAAATTGTTAAATTTTACACCTTTTTTACACAAATTTAGGTATCTTACATAATATTTTTCACAAGTTAAACGGTTTTACCACAATTTGAGAAATAATGTTGACATTTCTTCATGTTGACATGTTTTCCTAAAATAATGCAAACACATTGTTTCAATACACTGCTAGATAAAGACCTACTGAAGTCCAATCTACTCTTCTTGGTCCTTGTTCTTCACTGCCACGTAATTTCACCATGCTTTAATATTGAGGCGTCTTTCAGCCGTATTATGCCTTCAACTTCAACATGCCTACCTCTTCCATTCAAAGGCTTTAACACATTTAATTAGGTATGACGTATATTATTTGTACCTATATCCTCTTCTAAAATATAATTTTAAACAAACTTTATGAAATTACAACTTTTCACCTTTTCTTTGTACATCCTCTTTCTTTTCAGAAGATCAAGTGTACTCCAAACTACAGTCGTTGCACCTTATAATGCCCAGGACGTTTGCTGGACCAACATCAAGGTCTTTAGGCGATGTAATATGTTTCAGGTTTATCATTGCGTCGTTACAATTAGGTCATAACTAAAATAGTTATTAACGAAAAACTATAATAATATAGGTAGGTTCTGGGAATTTCGTAAAACACTGCCTAAATAGTTTATTATATTTGTAAATGATTGGAAAAAGCGAACGCGATGGCAACCCTTTCATTTACATATTAATTTTCTCAGTGGCGAAGGCTCCATACTTATTATGTTTAAAAAAACATCGCTTAAAACCTACTAATACATGCTAACAGATTAATAACTATACTATGTATTTTACCACGTTTTTCTTAGCTCGTATTCTTGTTTGTCCGGTGGTTGTTTATCCGGTACAAATCTTACAATCGATTTTATACTTTTAGCTTAGCCATCTTTAAGTAGAATTGAATTCATTTTCAGTTAATTCTGTTTTGTATGAAAAGTTATTTCGGAAGAAATCCGTAATCCAATCCACTATTATTGGTTGCTAAGGGGGTGGTCCTAGCAACTAAATTATTAATATATACGTGCGTTACTATGGAAATCAAAATGACATTTCAGTATTCTATATTTGTTTGTTTGTTGCAAAATAGCAAAAAAATGTTTTGTTGACAATTGCCTTATTTGTCTTAAATTATTAATACATAGAATTGTCAAGTTTATATGATTCAACAGACAATTTAAAAACGTGATATATAAAAAGTTTTTTTCATCTTGTAATTATTTTTATCTTATGAATCTTATAAAACATTATTCTAACATACATAATATTTTTTCGTAGGTACCTAATAGGTACCTAATAAGGTACCCTTAATAAATAGCACGTCACTTTTCTTACTAGATACGTACTCCGCGAGACGAGAGCTTTCCCGGTTCCAGTGCTTCATTTGCATGTTGTTGAAACTCGAAATTGAAGATTAGACGGCGCTTTGGCATTCAGGTCGAGATTATTTATACCCTAATTAATATTGAAGGCTCACTGATTTCCTTTATAAGCACTGCTCTGGCTTACACTTGAGTGTCTAAGTTCTACACTTTACATATTTTGCTTTAAAATTAAAAATATGAAGAACGAATCCAGTCTATTTTTACTTAGGTAGGTACCATATCTCGTCAGTGCTCTGGCAAAAGACACTAATTCGAAAAAATGACATATTGAGTTTGTTATACCAAAATGTTCCTTATTTCAAACTTTACCGTCTGGAAACCTTCTTAATAAACAAACAGTCTTTATTTTAAAGTCATCCTTTTTACGATTACTTTAAACTCACATGATAGACCATTTCAAACATTTTAACAACTTCAAAGTCAAATTATTCAAAATTAGTATTCTCCAGTTAGTGTGTTCTGCCAGAACAGAGACGATTCTGTTTTACGAGGTGATGTAACCATAGTTGGTTCTTGTATTTTGTACTAAAAAAAGTGTAGATTTTTGATTTTATAATTATGTGATGCGTCCAATACTCGCGAAAGGAATATAAGAATCATTAGTGGGTATAGTTCATTCAATTATTATTTTCCTTATAGGTAGGTACTATATCAAAATTAATCGCAGTTTCTTATCGTTATTTTCGTGCTGATCCATTGATATCAGGATACCTATACTCTCACCTACAAAATCTTATTATTCTGGACATGTTTTACATAATAAAAACATAAACCAAAATTTGCAATAATCGCCTTCTGTGCAATGTAGGTAGAGTTTTTTTAATCTTAGAAAAAGAAGATAATGTATTTTTACAAGAACATTAATATGATGAACAGCTGTAGATGCGTCAGTATAATATGACAATGATACTTTAACTATATGGGCTCAGATTTATTTTTTAATGTGGTACCTACTGTTAATTTTTCAACCACACTCACAGAAAGATATCAACTTGTATGTGCCGCCCCAGATGTATATGGACAGGGTCATTTACGATAGCACTTTTATTTTTCACATGTCCATTAGTAATTCGATGGTTGGTGGGCATATACGTATTTATAAGATTTATATTTATATGTATAATATTAAAATTTTTGAAGATTTTTTCTTCATGACACTTATTGTTATATACAAATATAATTAATTATATATATACACCTTGGATGTAACATGTATAATTTTAATATTAGCGTAATACCTTTAAAAATGTACGTAGTAATCACAACTGAGCTATTACAAACACTCGATAGTAACGAGGTCGCACTACGAGTTTTGATAAACCAAGTTATTTAGAGACTAACAAAAAAATCGGTGTGTGTACTTATGTACGCGCATTAGAAGTTATACTTCTTTGGCGTAACAAAACAAAATCAACTTGTGATAACCTAGATTCTTCGACTAGCTCTTAATTATCTTCTTAAATTACAAGAAAAAAGACCGCTTATTAGAACGCCATTGGTTTATTTCTATACACTCTAATTTATATTGCTAAATTATATAATTATTTATCTTTGTTTTTATTTTTAAAGTAACAACTGGGACTATCACGTTTAATAGTTTGTTTACGTGAGGAATTGCAAATTACCGAAAATAATATATTCGCTGCCTAGGCAACGGAACAATTCTAAACTATAATATTATACTGTATAATCGTCACGATTGGAGTATCATACTGTGACGTAATGGTAGTGCGTTCGTCTGATAAACCGAACAATCGGTGGTTCGGATCCAATCGAGTGCGTTTATTTTTGTGTGAAAAAATAAATTATGTGTTAAATGTCACACGCCAAAAAGAAGTACAACTTCAATAAATTTAACTGCTAGCTTAGGATAATGGCATAAAATTATAGGGCACCAGATAGTTTTATCTATCCCCGTTATATTATCAGGTATTCGTCTGTACTCTGGAGGATTGCCTTTAGGGTTTTTTACTTCCTCTTCTTTTGTTTAATGGGCCTCGGTGGCTTCGCGACCGACCCGAGGCCCAATTTGTGTTCTGGATGGATGCATCTCTTGGTTAGTAAAAAGCTTTGAACATTCTCATTTCCGTCCGTCGATTCCGGTCGACCTCTGCGCAGTTAATGGCAGCTTTCAAACATCTTCCGCCCTATTATCCAGGTGTTCGTCTGGTAGATTTCAGGAGGTGTTTGGGGAAGTTGATTCCGTCGTTCTTCTGTGATCGTCGTACTCCTCTGACCGTCGTACTCTGCTGTGTGCAGAACATGAGTTCAGGGTCTCGGCGATTGGATGATTGATGCAGTTCCCTCGAGTAGCAATTTATCTTTTTTGCTTTGCCCATGGTCTTTGTGATTTGGTATTTATTATTTTTTAATTCCTAGGGTGGGTGGGTTCTGAGACTTGTACTTAGGTCAAGTGACAGACTGACCACCATCTTTTGTTGTTTATATTATACTCGAGGGAAGTTCGATCTCCGGTTGACGCAATGGGGTCCCGATTGCGGTCGCTGAAAAGGAGTGGATTAGTCTAAGTAAAGTCCACCTTGTTTCTTTATGCTTATAACGCAGTTTTACGCAGTGTCTCTTGTAAAATTTCAATTTTGTCACATTGGAGGTTTTGACAGTTCGACGGATATGTTTAATAAATTTTATTATAAGATTATTAATTAATTAGGGTTGGATTGTTAACTAGATCGCTGGCTCTAATATTAATACGTTAAGTGGGCAGATTTCACTATCCATAATAAGTGAATAAATAATCCATAGGTACTAGTAATATCTCACGCGGCCTTCAGCACTTAATTGCATGGTATGCACATATGATGGCGAATGATCAGTTTCTCTATAAATATTTACTTTATCAAATGTTTATTACGAGATGTTCTTCTGACATTGAATAGTATGCAGTCGTAATATAATGCATAACGAAGCTATTCAAACGAGCCATGTATTTATAATAGTTTTCTGATACTTAGAAATCCATTTTCGTATTTTGTAAAAATAAACCAGATGAACGTAAATCATTAAAAGTAATAATTTTACTGACGTATCTACTGGGGCTTGAACCGAAGCCCAGTATAGTCTGGCCGTGAAACTGAGATTTTGGTGCTAGTTATTGCTCATATTTCGAATTCAATATGTTTGCAACTGTTTGCAGTAAAATAGTAAATGATGATTGTATATTTAAATAAAAGGTAATAATTTGAACGAAATATGCAATTGAAAATCTTAATTTATTGCGAACAGGTTACCGCCTTGCATTCCAAGATAATTAATAACTAGTATCATGGCCCCCACATGAGGGGGGCTGACAGGGCCCTTTTCTGGGCTTAGGAGGGGCCCGGCGAGACGAGTCGAGTCGACCAGATAAGTGAGATAAACGCACATGACAAATTTGCTTCACTAGTAAAAAAAAAAGTCGAATGCTATTTTCCTCCAATAATATTATTATTAAAAATTATGTGGTTGTACGATACAATTTTTAATTGTGTATCAATACTCGACAACTCCATAATTCAAATGGATGTATGGAAATATACAAAAAAAACTCTAATAATAAATATACACATTAATTTTACCGCGTACGCCATTTGGTAAATGCTACTGAAGAGCATCACACTGCCTTTATCATTAGCGATAGGTAGGGGGCCCCGTTAAAGATCCTAGCCTGAGAGCCCGCTTCAGGATGTGGGGGCCATGACTAGCACTACCATCGTGATTCGTAATTCAGTGCCATAGTCTGCAAATTGGTCGGTCTTGGATTGAACGAATAGAAGGGCACCGGCGACCGAGTAAAGTGACTTCTTCAAAGATGAATGTGCGATTGTAAATTCTACAGTTTTCAATATTCTATAATAGGTAATTGAGGTCACGTTTCAATTGATCCTTTATTCGTTTATTCATATTCCATGAATAAATATTGATATGTATTTCTTTATGTTTATAATGCACCCACGTTGTCGACAGATTTTTTTTTATAAATACGAAGCCGTCGGTCAAAAAATGCATGCTATTTTTTTCAATGTGTATTTTTTGATCCAGTGCAAGGATCCTCTTTGACTTCAAACGACGGATGTCAATACCACCTGACCGAGGCATACCTGTTACCCCCACGGTGAAGGTATGCAACCTAGAATATGCCGATGACGCTGTCCTATTCGACAACTTAATCGAGGGCATTCAAGAGTCAATTGACAGGTTGCATAACAACTCATCTCGCGTTGGTTTGACAATCAACGCGACGAAAACCAACGAACTGCCCTGATCCAGATTTCCCTTTGATTAGCGAGGGGAAAAACATCGAGAGCCTCGACAGCTTCAAATACCTTGGGATACACATCACAGGAGAGAGAGCTCGCTATCCGAATGGAAACGGCTGTAACCAACATTCAACTCAATGCGGAGTGTCTGGGACGATTGTACATGGTTAAAATCAAATGCCGCCTAATCGACGCTTGCATTCGGACGATTGTGCTTTGCGGTAGCGAATCATGGCACCTGACGAAAGCTCAGAGCAACCGTTTACTGAGGTTCTAAAACAGATGTTTGCGACGGATACTGGGTGTGCGTGGTATGACTTTAGGAGCAACGAAGAGATAAAAGACCGCACCAAGCAGCCTATCATCACGCTGACGGCGACGGTTCTTCAAGCCAGACGGATTCCGGCGTCCTGGAAGGCCGCTAAATACTATCCATAAAGTGTATACGGTGGAGCTACGGGATGGTGGTTTGACCTGGAATGATGCAAGAAGACTGATGAGCGAAAGGGATCCTTGGAGATGCCTCGTGGTGTCCATATTATGCTCCAACTAAGGGGTGGGTATGTTAGGAACAGTTTGTATTATTTGTCGTTTCTAATAAATGACATACCAAACTCGACATACCAGTGATTTTTGAATTGCGAAATTAAAACATCGATAAGTTCGTATTCTCGGGTGGGTGCCTTGTAAAATATAAAATCATAAAATACCTCAGTGCCGTTGAACCTTTGCAAAATGCGAGGGAAATAATAAAAAAAATCAAACAGCGCATTTTTCTAAAATTCCCCGCTGACTTGTGACGCTGATTAATCGGGAAAGGGTTGCGGAAAAATCGCATGCCAAAAAACCCTTAACCCCTCCAACATCGAGTATATAACCGGCGATAAATAATTAAGGACGCACAAGGAGATAAAAATGATCGTAAACAAAGGGAAAGTGGAAACACTCCGCGAGTCAAAATGTGCATTTTATTATTATAGTACAGTGCGTGCGATGGGACACTGCGTGTTTTCATTTTGTATGCAGTTATTACCCTCTTCCCCCGTCTTTGAGTACAGGCTGGACAGATATTTCTATTAATAATTAGAATTCTAACTGATTTAAGTTTTGTACTAAATATATTTTTTTTGTGACACGGGTTTCGCCTTTGGACAATGGCAAAAAAATGCATACCAATATTACCAATACAGTTGATTCTCATTTATATGATATATCGTCACCTCAATACTACAACTAGATAACTTGATTTTCACTGTTTTTGAGAAAGCCATTGAATATGTTCTACATTTCATTCTCTACAAAATGAACAAAAAAAACTAGCTAAGTCAGTTAAGTTAATGGGTACTATGTTAATTTTGTGTTTGAAAATATAAGATAACTTTAAAACCATAAATGCATTAAATAAATAAAATAATATATCTAGAATATTTTTTCATACAATTGAACATTATTTGATTGTTCCCAATAAGACAAGCACAATTTTCCATTTTTATTTTAAATATTAATTATAGCCTAGATTTACGTTAATTAAGTAAAGTTTAAATTTCATTTTCCCAACAATGACCAAATCAGAGTTATCAAGTTGTAGTATTGAGGTGACGATATAATATACAAGGCCATGAAAACCTTATTAATATTAGTAAACAAAGAAATATAAAAAATAGTATTGGGAATACCCTAGTATTTTATACATCTCATTCTTCTTAAACCATGTCCGCCGCTTAGTTGGAGCATATGGACACCACACAGCGCCTCAAAGAATACCTGTCGTTCCCCAGTATTTTTGCGATAGTATTTAGTGTCCTCCCAGGACGCCGGAATCCGATTGGCTTGAAGAACAGGCAAGCACAGGTTGAAGTGTTCTTCAGATGTCCACTTTCGATTGCTCTTCACTCTCAGTGTGATAAGAGGCTGCTTGGTCGGCTCTCTAATCTCTGCGTTACTTCTAAAGTCATACTACCCGTATACCCAGTATCCGCCGCAAGCATCAGCTGTTCTCGAAGCTCAGTATACGGTTAATTTGACAGATGGTGTTGGTTAGTTTTTAAAAATCAATTAAACCCTGCCTAATTCGTACCATAATAGTTTTGGTATACTTTGAGCGAAACGACAAAATTGTGCACACTTTTTCATTCATAGTATTTGTTTTCGTTGAATTAAGAATACATATTACACATATTGTTGGTTCACTTTTTTTTAAATTCATAAAGCCCTGCCTAAGCCAAACTATGTATAATAGTTTAGACAAAGTATAATAGACAAAGTTTAGTGTGCACTATTAACTGATCTTAACAGCCCACCTCCACCCTTCGCCAATGGTTCAACATTGGCGATTCTCGGAATTTGCTTAAATTCTTTAGTATTCCCTAGTATTTCTGTTAAGAAACACTTCCATCTATGCGTAGACGTAGTCTTTATCGTATGCTGTTATGTTGTCTGCACTCTTTAGCCTCACAAAGATATATCTTATAACTAAAATATTCTATCGCCACCCTATACAGACTTCGTTTAGTTCGACGTGAGTCATGGTGGGTTCCGCCCCTCACCACCCCCGGTTTCCGCCAAGAGGCGAATGCATTTTGGCTGATCCGCTACTACACCGCGACCCCTCGCGTCTGGCCGCCTTGCTGCTGAATGCAGTACGCAACCCCTCGCCCTAATGCAGTTTATTTTTCCATTTTTAGCGCCAATACGTACCTTCCCACTTCAAAGAAGCAAGTTTCGAGTTTTCTTTCTTTTAGAATCTTTTGGATTACCTTCGGATGTTACCTACTTATTTACTTTACATAAACTCCTGGCTTTACATAAAAATACTTAACGGTAAATAAATACGTTATATCTGTAAGATATTCATTAACGATTTAATAAATTAATTGATTAGAAAAATATAAAGTAACTTCCCGTAAAGCGAAAGCCAGACGGGAACCGCGCTATTTTCCATTGCCGATTTTGGCAAAATTCATGAATTCAAGAATGAAAACCTAACCTAACATAACCTAACAAATAATCTAGTATATCTAACGTAACCATTTATTTTTTCCCCCAAACCGGGACACATAAAAAAGGTAGGTACTTATCCATTTTAGGCGCCTCACACTTTCATACTATACAATTATTGATTAATGTTTTTTCATGTCATATTAGGTTACCTATTTTATTTATTTATTTGATGATTATCGGTAGGTATGTTTGAGTAGGCGCATACAACGCTGGAGTTCTTAGATATTTTTTAATAGTACATATTATTTTATTTATTAACGAAAAGTCCACATAGGTATGAATACATGAAAATTGATCTGATGTTATATTTTTCCGAAGAACAAATTTAGTATAGCTGGTGTTGATTTCAAAAACGGATGAAATTCTTGGCAGGATTTTTTCGAATTTACTTTTATAATTAACATTGCTTTAAGGACATCTACTTTCAACTGTGTTTTTTCACTCTTCTACAACTTATTCATAAGAGAGAAGACCTTTATACTGCTACATTAGTGCTGGGCAGTCATAAAATATGTTCAATAATTATACGAAAATTTTTGTGATCCAAATTATTGGCGCGAAAGTGTTCAACAACCCCACCCAATGACTTTAGGTTGAAACATTCCCAGTGTTCCATTCAGACACTTTTTGCCGTGTAATGTAATTAGAAAAAAGTGAATACTCATCAAATATTTCTGTATCTTGGACACAAGTCTCTTTCTTTTCGAAAACGGGACATTTTGGCGTCCCGAAAACGGGCGTCTGGTCAAATTAAGTATATCGGCTATTTTACCAAAATTTGTTTGCCGCTGGCTTCCCGTAAACTGACAAGAACCTTATTTTATTCTTTTCGGCAGTATAATACATAATTTGGTCTCGTCCACAAATATCTTCCGATAGCTTTTATCGTTTGCTAATCTTCTCCAATTTCCATGCCTACCCATCCTGTACCAGTCTTCTTCCACATAATCATTTATGAATTGCATCAAGGCAGTTATTGCTAATGTACCCATCTGATCAGGATCTTTGGCATCCTATCGTCTTGATACTTTAAATATGGCCCGCCCATCGCAGTCTTTGCGGCGTACAGAATCTACCAATGAGTTAATGAGACATGGTAGTGTAATTAGTAATTTAAGTGAAACAATCACAACACCCGGACAAGAAAATCACCAAATATTATAGCCTCACCGGGCTCGTTCCCAGATCCCCCGGATGAAAGGTCAGTGCCATATGCACTGGGCTACGATGGCTGGTCAACTTAGTTATCTAGACTAGATTACGGTTCATTTTTAAGCCTCTCGCTCCATCAAGGATTTGCACCAATGTATACATAAGTATATACATAGTTTGATACGGTCGACAGTTTCATATACCTTGGTTCTCTTGTAACTCGACATAATGATATTACAGAAGAAATCAACAAGAGAATCATGTCTGCGAATAAATGCTACTTTGACTGCTGAAGACACTTGTAAAACCAGTGCTCACCTACGCATCGGAAACCTGGACATTAACTCTGCGAAATGAACGAGCCCTGAACATTTTTGAAAGTAATATTCTCTGCCTTATATATGGACCGATCAGGGATAGCACCAATTGGAGGAGAAGATATAATGCTGAGCTCTACGGACTATACGAAGATTGCAGCGCAGTTCAATCAATTAAGATTGGGAGACTGCGATGGCTAGATCATGTGCACCGTATGAATGACAATGAACCGGCAAAGAGTGTGATGACCGGCAATCCAATCGGGCGTAGAAGATGAGGCAGGCCAAAGATTCGCCGGTTGGATGGAGCTACCAATGACTGTCGTGTTCTAGGGGTACCAAATTGGAAAGCGGCCACACTGGATAGGGACAAGTGGAGGGAGCTGTTGGAGGAGGCCAATACCCACACCGGGTTGTCGCGCCCCTGATGATGAAGATGATACATAAGTATATATATTAGTTATATCATTATAATAATGTTTTTAATCATCTTTTCCTAGGGGAAGTTTGAAACACCTTCGATAGAATAAACCCTAAAATTAATATTCACGCATAATAAATAATTATTTTCAAATAAGTTTTCATTAAATTAAAAATTCTTGCGGGTATTTGAAATTTTCAAAATCATGACCATGTAATCAAATTAATGTGCATTTAAGAATCTCAAATAGCACATAATTAAACAAAATTAAATGCTTACGGTATGCATGACAAAGCTATGGGGCCCTTGCCGTTGGCTGATTACAATAAGCTTAGCTTCAAAGGAATTGAAATTGTTTACGAAATATTAATAATTAGGGCTGGGTAGCGGCGATTAATATTTAATGTCCCGCACCACGTGACACCGCAAAGGGGATGTCTGCGTTACCAGTGATATGAAACCAACAATATTATTATCATCCCTCATGAAAATCTGCCATATTGCCTGCCTACTACAATTTTCCAAACCCTTAAAAGCATACTGTACTACATATAGTGCAAACTTTAGTTTTTTAATTTTGGGTTTTTTTGACCAAAACAGAAATCGATTTTACCATAATATTTTATATCCAATGGTAAAGTAGGAATCATTATTTCAATTACGTCGATATATGTCATTGTAAGTTGTGGTTGTAGGATATAACTTGTAATCAAACGACGCGAGCCGGGGATGATAATATTACATATATAATAAACCTAACATTATATTGTATGACCTGGATTTTGGCAGTTATTTTTTAATCAGTTTTAACCAAAAAAATATTAGATTTTGATCTGGAAAAAAAATATTACTGGCTTACATAATATTAAGGTAGATTGATTGATTGTTTATGATAATATACTTAATTGTTTAAAATAATTTCAACATAACAAAATGTTGAATTTAGCAAGTATAAAGTGTTTTTAGATGAAAGTATAAAGAAAAAAACTATTAAATCTTTTTAAAATTATTTTTCCAATGATAAATCATACCTATCCGTTGAATGAGTATATATTTTTTTTATTAAAAAGTGTCCATTGTCGATAACACCAATATCTATGCATTAACACTCTGAATTAGAAGTTCACAGAAAGCTCTTCCGGGCTATCCCGCATTACGTAAATAATTGATTGTCAATCACATTATCATTGTCACAAAAAGCTTTAGTAGAGAGCTTTATAATACGCCTATATTTATTAATCGTTGACCATATTATAAATCATTTAATCTTGCATTTAAACTTCTTACATAATATGTACTTAAATTAATTCATTATTTTTAAATCAAATAAAAACATAGTTCAGTTTTTGCATGATTGTTATGTGATGAGTTATAATCTATATGATTTTGTATTTTTAATTATACGTGACGTGCCCACGGTGGCCGCGCGGCATAAGCGTTGGACTATCATGCCGTGGGTCCCAGGTTCGAATCCTGGGTCTGGAAAGTACACATATTGTTTTTCAATGTGTGTGTGAGTCAGGGTATGGACCTAATAGGTTGAGCAAGTGGCTGACATCCATTTCTCGTAAAAACAAAATCTGTTAATACAAACCTCTACTCCGTGGAGGCCCATATGATCCTATTAGGATCGGACATGGTCGAAGAATTTCTTTTTCATTTTCAAAGTATATCTACAAAAAGCTTTGGTTTATAATGCACGTGTATTGTTGTGACTATGAATCAATTTATAAATGCTTGGCATATTATGACGTGTTTATTGAATCACAGCAGTGTAAAAAATGTTTGCAATTACATAATAATATATAGTATTTTACATAACATGCCTTTTGGGTAGTAAATATTATTTATTTCGAACGTCTTTCTCTTACCACCCGAATACTTTATGTCACAGGCTCGAAAACAATTTTTTGGCAGATATTTCAAAATAAAAACACACCAGCGCATCTATTCTATACACAAGACTGCTATCGGCCGCCATCGAGGGTAATTTTTCATATTTTTGTATCGAAGTATTATAATTTTTACAATAAGTTAGTTGTAATTGTTACAATTTGTGCTATGTTTTAACTTACGTATATTATCTATGATTTTAACAGCACCTCTCTTGACTGTGCTAAATTTTAGAGCTAGATTTAGAGACAGTTTTGACTGTTTAGACGGCTAACTTATTGTAACATTTATTACTTCAATATAAACATATGATAAACTACCCTCGATAACCGCCGAAAGCGGCCGATAGCAGTCTTGTGTATATAATGGATGCGCTGATGAGTGTCTTCAGTGTTTGTCAATAAATGGCTACCATCATTGGTTAAAATACTAGCCCGGCAAGCGCAAGTTTTGTGTGCGAATCTCGCTTATTCAAAAATATATTAATTTTAGTGAAAAGTTTACCACGTCTGCTTTATGGTGTTTAGATGAAATATTCAGTACATAAACAACGGTCCTTAAAAGCCACCATAAACGTAATATAACCATTACAAATTTGCCAGTGTTGCTATTTTTTATACGTTTATTATGCAATTAAGAGAGCATTTATTAATGGGGTATATTCGATTGGCACGGATTCAATTTCCGTTATAACCATTATCGCTTTCATAAAGTAATTTCTCTTCTGTCGTCTAAATTTATTGTACCTACAATGGAGATAGGGAGATAGGGATAACAGAATGTTGCCTTTTGTTTCAAAGTCCGCCGATTGAAAGTCGGGTTAGATTATATTCACACATTGCTTTTTAGTTTACTGGCTGCACGGTAGTACTACATATGGTAGAAAATCTACATATGGTAGAAAATAAGCTGTGGATTTTTCTATCTGGTAGTGAAAAATAAAATTGACACAGTGGAAAATTTTCATTTTGATTTTTATATTAGGTACATAAAAGTGGAATAATTAATACCCATCAAAAGATAATTTGGAAATAAGTCAATAACGTTTACCTTGACCATTCCACACGAAAGATAAGCAATTTTTAGATCTATGCTGGGCAAACAACGGAATGAAAATTCGGTTGAAAAAAAAAAGTCGGCAGAGAAAATACATTCAAAAGTTTCTAGGGCACCTAAGTTATTCTAAAGAACCAATGATACCATCACATGCCTGCATGCAGGTCCGATCACTTCGATGTAGCGCAGTTGAATTTCTTTGAGACAACTACTTTTGATATTTTGCTAGTCGCTGCAAGTATGTGGCTCTATTATCTGGTGTGTCCTGGCTATGTCACTGCCATCAGGCAGCCGAAAGCCGACGTAGGCGCATGGTTCCTATTACGTTTCATAAGTAAGTTGATACATGTTCGTGATAATTTATTTGTATTTTATTATATATTTTAATATCAGTGACCTAGTATTTCTTTAAAATAGCTTAAATTATGGATATCTTTATCTAATGGTTGCATTTTGACCGCTTAAAAATACTATATAACGTAAAAAAATAGAAAATTATATTTTAATTCTGAGCGTCTAGTGCGAGCACTTTGGGCGAGCACTAGCGAAATGGTCTATGGTCTCGAACATTTGTAGACGAATGCGTTCGCTCGCTCACAAACCAAACGCAAGGCACGCGGCTTCATTTAGCAATGCAACGGCTGGCGTCTAGATGTATCTATAGTCTAAGCATGGTTCCTTGTTCTAACATCTCCAGCTATCACTTATGGTATTGTTCAGCAGTTCTAGTTCGCCGTTATTGTTGATGCATCTATAAATAAATAAATACAAAAATATTTTTTAAACACACTTTTGTAGACAACTGATTACAGATATGTCATATAGACCAGTGGCGAAGGGTGGAGGTAGGTTCTGGAGATTCGCTCGAGTATAGACATAACCTTGACTATGACTTTTATTGTTTCCATATAATACTGTGTATTATTTTTTTTACTTGTTAAATCTGTCACTGTTTCTGTTCTCTTGACATTCTTCGCTCAATTGTTCTTGACATATTAAATGCATACATAATTAGTCCAGTGTAATTAAGTGCAATTGCAGAGGTCCCTGCAATTGGGTTACGTGATTGTTTTGACTTTGGTACCTACCTTATTTATTGATTGGAATGCTATGATTTCGAGTAACGTATTAATTTCAGTAAGTAGCAGTTACAATTATATCCTTTTTTAATGTTATAGATACTTGTCTTGTTTGTCTGTACGAATTTTTGGTGGCAGAAGTATGCTTATACAATTAATGTATTATAATTAATTTTCGTCTTAATCTAAATTCTGACCAATGTATTTTATAATTATAGTTTTATGCATGCTGTGAAAGAAACTGCATTCCTTTCTTACGGCATAGTAAAATGCTCTCGATAGACAATTACATATTGGTATGTAGGCAAATGCGTTTGAGTACTGTGGAATCTATTTTGCTTCAGGTGATCTATCTCCGATCCCTGGATAAGCTTAATACCATACTATTATAGCAATATCCAATAATATATATACTGTTTATGGTTGAACAAATAAGTTAAGAAATCCATTTTCTTATCTGCGTTGGAATGTAAAGTCAGTCGCACACCTAGTATGCAAATAACATTCTTGCCTATCGCTTATTTATATGGATGTTGTAATGTTGAGGATAAAGATTTTTTACGATTGCAAGTTATTACTACACTTCGGTTGAAAATACTAGATATGCATAATATTATTACAGATATGAATCTATGGAAAATACTGGGGGAAAATAATCTATAAAATATCATGAACCGATTATTATTCTAACACACGTCTGTCGATTAACGACTCACGCATGTAGGTACCTACTGTCCTTGTGAATTGTCATGTCTTTTCCAAATCGGAATATATGTGCATACGCAGAAAAAATATGTTTTTTTTTCAAAAGCCTCGGGTTCAAACCTGCAACCTACAGCTTCGTATGTAGGTATACAAAAACGGTATCAATAACTACTCTATCAGATGTGTTTCAAATGTTGTCAAAAATGGTTAACAGTCCATAATTTTGATGGCAAAGATTGCTGATACCAGTAATAATTTTTGAATTAGCTATTTTTTTTATCTAACAATGAATATTATACATAAGTTTTAGGAATGTAGCGATCTTCCTTACCAATATTATATTTGGTTTAAAACATTTTTTATTAAACGCTTGTAATTCCTAAGTTTTAGGATTTCAAAATTAGTCATCTGTAGCGCCGGATAGACGGCAACGACTTGCCTGCGCGGTGTAGTTTGTGCTTCGCTTTTCAGTTTGCACGAGCTACAGTTTTCCCGTCCATACACACGGGCTTTCTCGATACAAACCGGTTTGCGCAGGTAAGCTTATGGTAAAGCATGAGCGTCTAGCCGGCGCTTTACTGTCGTTATGAAGTTAAGTTTATCCCGAAAATGCTGTCTGAAATCCACATAAAAAAATCAAATATCGTAGAATTTTAATTAAATTTTATTTAAAATTATTAAATAATGTTAATATATTATATCACGCCTACGGTGGCTGAGTGGATACGTGTCTGGCTTATAATGTGGGTCCCGCGTTCGAATCTTGGGTCTGACAAAAATTCACATGTTATTTTTACCATTTCCATTTCTCGTAAAACAAAAAAAAATATATGAAACCTCTCCGTGGCGCGGCCTAGATTCGATAGTCTCGAATAAAAAATAATTCAATTATGAATACATAGAATTTAATGCTGGTATTATTAAATATCATGACAGTACTTAGGTATATATAATAGAAATGTCCGCCGTAAAAAAGCATGGACAAATTATATCGCTATTCGCCCCTTTAAACAAATACACAATATGCGTTGTCAATAGAGCAACCCCTTTAATGAAACCCCAATGTAGTCGTTGTTCGCTATTGATGAATATTGACACGAATGTTGGTTTTATTACTGTCATTAGTCATACATCACTCATCGATGATAGTAATTATTTGTCAATATTTAAGGGTGTAAATAAATTAATGCAATTACTAAATTGAGAAAATTATAATGCGTTCATACAATAGGGGAAGGACTGTTGATAAAAATATTATTTACGGGAACTAAAATTCGTAATTTCACGCATTCAACCATATAAAATCAATCTAAAGCAGAGGGGGGCAAACTTTTTGGATGGAGGGCCAAATTCAAAAATTCAAAATGAGCGGCGGGCCGCAAGTTAAATACCATTTTTAGATATACACTATTTATTATCACGAAAACTAAACATTACAAAAAATTAATGAGAAGAATGAAACTGTTGTACATATTTTTTAAATCCAGGTGTTAATTTTGTAGCTGATATTCTCAAAACTACTTCTAAATGGGCATCGGAGATATTTGATCGTAAAGAATTTTTATTGAGGTTCATGATCGAAAATGTTTGTTCACATAATACATAGATTGATCCAAAAATAATGAACATTTTTTTTTCATAAAGTTGGTCGAATTTGTCTGAATTAAGGGCATTGTAAAATTTGGAGATTTCTTCACGACGATGCAATTCTCTTAAATCAGTGTCACACTGCAGATCAATAATCTCAAGGCTCTGTCGGTACACTATCAATATCTATTGAAAATGGATCGCGTACTATTGCTAAACTTGTCTCAATTTTTCGGAAGTCACCAAATCTTTGTGAAAAATCGTCATTCAGAGCTTTAATAATTTTACCGCATTCTTCAAATTTATATTCTGGTATATTCAGCAACTTCAACGTTGGAAAGTGGTCCACGTTGTTATTTGATATTTGTCGAAGGAATAACTTGAGTTTTAATTGTAATCCATTCAAACTTTTTACCATACCATGGGCATATATTTTTTTCCTTGCAACGCGGAGCTAAAAGTTTTAAATGTATCACGATGTTCAACGTAGAAAATAGAGGTTACATAGTGTGAGACGAGACGCAAGGAAGACGTACCTACTGAGATAATACATTTACGAAACAACAAATTCTTCAAATTTTAATCTATTGTCAATATTTTTTTAAAAAATATATAAAAAAGTTAATCGTAATCAGAAGTACAATTAATGATGGCGGGCCGCAAAAAAATACCCGGCGGGCCACATGCGGCCCGCGGGCCGCAGTTTGCCCCCCGCTGATCTAAAGTTACTATTGTCCGATGTCTCGACTCTGCAAATCTCTGTAAATCATTAAAGTAATGGATTTTTGGAGTTTCATTAAGTTCTTCTTCTTTCCTCAATGTTTCGAAGCCGGAGCTCCGTTACCTACCGGAACATGATCAATGATTTTTTTTTTAACTTTTTGAGACGCATTCTTAAATTTACTGAAGCAAAAAGATCACCACATGATTGGTCCAGATGGAAAGAGCTTGTCTGCAACGCCTGTAATTTTTGTGGCCACTATCATGAACTATGGACATATCTAGCAGAACATGAGCTTGTGATATTGTGCATGAACTATTAAATCCATAAATTTTGATGAGTATTAAATGAGTTAAAAATAAGTTATGAGAAGTTTTCCACATCATTAATATATATGTTTGTGTGAAACACGATTCAAACGATTAGCTGCTTAGGGTGAAAACTTATGTACGAGCCTAATTTTGGATTATATTCCATTGACAGCTGTAAAAGTGATTATCGTTAATATTTTTATGGCAACCGTATATAATTATTTGGATGTATGGTTGAACATGTCCTCCTTCAAACACTGTGAACATATTGAAATATCAATATTTTTTCATGCAACAGTAATAAAAGATCATTTGAGAGGTTACGTGTAAATTGTACGTAAAACATTTCACCGCGGCACAGTTCTTCGTGAGCTTTCATATCGGAAAGAAATGACCGTATACTATACGGTCTCAAATTTTATTAGATTCAATATGAACATTAATTCAGTTTTCATAGCTGATTTTGGGAAACTTCATGAATTTAAGAATGAAAACCTTACCTAACCTAACAAATAATCCAGTAAGTATATCGGGTATTTTCAAAATTTCTTTGCTGTTGGCTTCCTGTAAAGTGTAAACCGACAAGAACCGTGTTTTATTTAGACATGAAATTCATGTCAGTACTATACGACCCAAAGAGGTTGGACGGTTTTAATATACGCCCATATATTTCCGATACAACATTTTCACGGTGAAGTGTCATACGGCTAACTGCATACGTACAAATTTCCGGACACAGTCTCAAAAGATATAGACAATCGTCGTTCCGCTTGCCAAGTTTAGGTCATGGCAACCTACAAGTTTCCGGACACGCATTTGATAACGAGACCTCATTTACAGAATACTTTGAAATAGTTAGTTATGTATAGGGAACACAAAATTAATCTGTTCTGTATTTATGTAGAATTTAATTTTGTAGACGTTTTACTCAACGTGTTCACCGGAACACTTCCGTGTGTTCATGCAATTCTTATCACCTCTATCTAGCACAAAATACCATTGCTGAAATAAAATGTGTTTTAAATTTCTGGATAAATGATTTTAGTAAATTAATCTACTGCTTACACGATTAATTAATGTTATTGATCCTGCTTCCTTTAATATGATTTATTTGTTCACGCATATCGTATTATTTCGCTATGCATAACCAATGAACATACATCTATTTCTGTAAATAATAATATTCCCTGTGAAATGCTTTGCGAAATGCGCTGGGCGGGAAGGAAGTGTGACGATGCGTGAAGCATCCTGCAACTCCATCCAGCCGTGGAATATCGCCAGGCAAAAAGGATTCACTCCTCCCAAACTTTTGGTACCCAAGTACTGAGCTTTCAAAAGCTTCTTTGCTCGTGGTAAATAATATATTATATTATTCCGTTCTCTTTGCGAGCTTTTTACGATCGGCAGTTCGTTTCGCTGTTATATGCAGACCCAGTGCAGTTTTGATAATCAAGACACTGCATTTATTCTATATTCTATAGTAATGGTAGTGTATCGTCGGATGAGGGAGTATAATGTGAGACTTGTGTTCGTCACAAAATGACATATAGTATCAGGGCCGCATGATATTCGAGAAAGTATTCACTTCCGTACGAATGCAGCGAATCTGAGAAAATAACATATTGATCCAATTCATTTTGAAAGAACTACCATCATCTGAAAAATATATTATAATAGTCGATCATTTTATAGATGCACGAATTTTTGGCTTTATTCTACCAAATATAATTAATTCTTTAGTAATTAGCAACATATGGCGCATGTCATAGTACAATTCTATCCGGTGCACATAATATGTGGAAGGTAATCGAACATGAAATAAATAAAGATAAATTCAAATTTAAATATTGAACAACGAAACAAATCATTTGAATTTTCTTGTCAGATCAATACAATTATTTTAACTCAAATGCTCATATTTACAATTTAAATCTTTTTTGGTTTGGGAAGGAAATGATTTGAAAACGAAGTGTCGCACTCTTTGGCGGCATCCGTAATACGTGTCCCAGCCACGTAAAGCGTCTCTTCGTGAAACTTCAATCACCGAAGGCTGTTGTGTCTGCTCACGAACTCGGGTGTTTGTAACGCGGTCGTTCCAATGTACCCCTAAGATTCGGCGGAGACTTCGATTCTCAAAGCTCAAAAGCCGAGACTCTTGAAGCTTAGTAAGATGCCATGTCTCACAGCCATACATGAGCACAGGTAGCACGCACGCGTTAAACAGACGACATTTGGTACTCCTAGAATACAGCCTTGACATCCATGCGACTCCAAGTTGGTTGAACGCAGAGCCAGCCACACCCATGCAGATTCCAAGCTCACTAGAAATACCACCGTGGCATCCAAGTATTTGAACCTGAACACCAGCTCGACGGGCAGACCGGAAACCCGCAGAGGAGTGTCGGCGTCGAGGGGTAAAGAGGTTCATAATAAAAACACATTTTTCAATCGAGTCAAATAAATCTGCTATATTCTTTTTTTCTCGTCGTTTTAAATTGCAGTATTTAATCATGTTTCCGGTATGGCCATCCCACCGTTTATAATAATACACTATTTGCACACCACTGCATCCACTGGGTTGAAACAACCAGGACCTCACATTATGAGGACTGGTAAATATTTACATTTCGTTTGAAACCCTATTCTGGCTCTCCATGTGTAAATACGCGCATCTCCACGGTTTTTTTTTCACCCGCAGTTTGAACTCAAGTGGGTAGCAAAAGCAAGCCGATTGCGGGGAATTTATCAAAAGAATACTCCCGCCTATTTTAGTAATGCTTCGGACGTCTGCTGCAGATTTTGCGTATATTTATTATTTTTATTATTACGAAGGGACCGTGATAGAATAATAAATTATTACGCCTATTAATATTGCCACAACTCTCCCCCAATCTGAAATGGTTCCACCATTTTGTAGTATTTTTTACCACAATTCTAAATTGATGCTAATTTGAATAATATATTTGTTTCGTATATTTTGTTACATCGTACAGTAAATTCGATTCAAATATGGGGTGGTTCACAATAATTATGGATCAAGTCCAATTTTCATAAAACTCGATTCGCGCGTTAACATGATCTTACTCCCTACTTCATTTATCGTTTGTAAATTTATCGCTATGGCCGTATGTTGTAGCTTAGCCACTGGGGTATGCCAATAGAAATGGCGTATTTAAAAAAAATACTACCTTATTCTTAGGTCAATAATTATTATAAAGCAAACATTATTCGTAGGATGTTTATCACATTTGAATGGTCAAAGACAATGCTTATAATTAGTATCTTTAGAATTATCTTCAAATGTGTTAATCGTGCCCATTTTTTATTAATAAAATGCCTAATTTTTGTAAAATTTGGGATCACAAAGATTATTAAATATATGTTTTTATCGTAAATTTGTCACTATAATATAATGTTAAAAATAATTTTACTAATGGTTTTGTAAATGCGTTTAAAAATTAATAAACCTAAAAATATTAACACCACTGCACATGGATGTACCGAAATAAGGTTTAAAAGAATACTATTTTATGTAATAAAAATACTTTAATGCAGTCATCATATGTTTAAAATAAACATAAAGGATAGAAAGGCTTCAAAATTATATAAATAGATTATCCACAAAGTTTAAGAAATGTCCAGGATCATGCTCTGAAAATACCATAAAACCTCCATTTTGACCTACGCGGCGCACGTCCCCCCTTAATATCACAATCGTAGCTCTACAACTACACTACATGGCAATAACTAGTATTGATAAGACATCAAATTGAATGTGAATCATGTCCATTTTGACAGTTCCTTCAGCAGTATAAAGAGGTATTTGCTAATATTAATAAAGCCTGAATATACCTACTTTATGTTTCGACTATTTATTTAAATCGATCCATTTACTATCAAAATATTATGGTAAGTAGGTATATACAGTGAAAACATTCCTGAATTTTATAAAAGGAGTTTTAACTTTAGGTCCAAATATCTCAAGATCCATTTTGATGGACTTAATCCATAATTATTGTGCACCACCCATATGGCATAATGGTACGTTTACATTTGACACTTATATTGTCATATTTATGTATGACACCATATTCACTAAGTGTAAACAGTTTGTGTAAATATTTGTACCAGCCACTTATTTTGCGTGTGTCGACACTCACCTGTCACTTATTCAATCTACTTATATACGCAAATGTAAACACCGCGTATTCGACAATTCCGAACTTGCAGCGATATATCACCGAAGTTGGACCACCGTCTACTTTTATGATAAGTACCTGACACATTATTCGTAGTTTGACAGGTAGTGAATTGCATAGGTATATTTCTAAAACAACGGACAATCAATTATCATACACCATGAATGTATGCCCAACGTTTACGTTAATAAATGTACTGTAGCGATCTGTCAAAAATCATAGACAGTGAGAAATAAATCGGATGTGCCGTGTTCTATGGATTTTGTTCGAAAATAAAATATCGCTTGTTCTCGGTACATACGTTTAATTCTGATGCACTCTGTGAAGAAAAAATGCCCTTCAAATGGTATTACCTAATTCATTTTGGCCCACACCTGCACTCGTATTACGATAATATTATATTGAATATGCAATGACTGTTCTTCTACACTTCTGAATTGTGTGTCTTGTTTTTTGGCAAAAGGTCCAATCTTGCAAACTAAAGTTCACAAATTGAGTTGGATCTTCAATTTTAAACTCTGGCATTAAACGGAAGGCATCTAGTTCTTCTCGTCGCTGAATCCATTCCCGCACCCATCTAGACCATTTTTCCTCCTTTTTGTTGCCAAAAGAATTAAAATAATAACACTCGCTGCTTTCTTTTTTAACATTCCCATATTGACAAGTGACATAACGTTTTTGAGAAGTATACGAAATAAGTGTCCGAATAAGTTACAATACCATATGTTAACACCGCATATATTTATTCCAAATGTTGCCATTGAATAAAGTGTAGAGACTTTATTTCAACGAGAAGTATACGAGAATTTTATGTCAGATCCATGCAGGTGTAAACAGTAAGTGAAATTTTATGTCAGACACATAAAATAAGTATAACGGTATACGTGTCAGATGTAAACGTACCATAACGACTCGGTGTCTCTCGAGTACCTACATTCAGTAGTCAAATTTATTTTAACGAAACATTGTAGGCATATTCATTTTCCTGGATAACTAAATAGTAATACCACCACAATATTTAATACAAAACATATATATTACACTACTTTCATTCTGCTTCCGATAGCTACTCTTGCAGACCTAACCAGACATAATTCTTAACTCATGAAAAATTGTGTTAAATTTGCTATGAGCTATTCTAAGCGTTAAGTACCGCAGGGTTGTGAAACGTCAAAATAATTAACGCTTGTTAATAGCGCTTCTGCTGGATGCGTTAATTAGATAAGCAAGATAGCTGCCATTACTCGTAAACAATGGAACCAGGTAATGTGTTGGGAATTTAATAAAATTACCTAATTAATGAGAAAAGTCATTAAATATACATATCAACGAAAATAATACAAAATTTAGCAAAGGAAATTTTAATGCGTTTACTGAATGTATGTGAGTATGTATGCAATGTAACTACCACTTATGGGTTTTTACAAACACTTCAATTATCCAAAAAATGATTTTATACTTAGTAGGAAATGGTTTATACTTATTTTATTTTATTGTATTAATTTATTATATATCTAAGTGCCTAAAGATGCGGAAAGGCGGAATGGATTAGTGCAAAATTTAATTCAATTAGAATTTTAATTTTAATTCCATTATGTACCTACCCTAGGTCGATAGTATATTTTTTTGTATAAAAAGCACAGTTGTAGGTATGTTCAGGTAAAAGCCAATATCTCGACCAATTTACATAAACCATCAGATCTGTTCAATAGAATCTTAAGAGCATACTTCAGTGAAACGGCAAATAATTTTCAACTATAGGTGCGACGAAATTTTGGACTCGCTGGCAATCGGAGAGCGAAAGTCGAGCTGTGAACACTTCAATTTGTTTCGTGATGGCGACGGGGGTATTAATTCTTAAATCGTGTAAAGATGACTAAAAAACTTTACCCATTTACATGAAAAAGAAAACATGTCAATGAATATATTATTATTCTTACTAATATAACAATAAACAGAACATTAAATGGATGCATGTTGAATTTTTATGACAAATTATATTTCGTTCGGCTCGCGTCATTTGCACAATCCGCGCATCGTCTAGTCATGATCTTTTTAGACCATACCTCAACTGAGGTATAGCCTTAAGTGGTTAATTAACAACTAATGCTATTAAATAGTTACAATACATAATACGGTACTATCGTTGGCCAATCATACATAAAAATATAAAAGACCTAACACTTACTCATTCATTTCTGTGAACGTTTACTAGTTTAGTTCATTGTACCTTTCCCATATGCAAATATTCTACGAAAGATATAGTTACATACCGAGTTATAACTGTAGGTAGAGTATAGACAAACCACCCTTCCTACTCCGGCGTAACCTTTGCGCTCCGCTCCGGTGGGGTGAAATGACGTCATCGCGCGACCCTTACGTCTGCCCGGGTGGACCCTCGTGTGATTCCACACGTGCGACGTACCTATAACTATACTCCTCAAGAATGTTTTGTTAGGGCTGGTCGGGGTGGAATAAACATCCCCTATCTTGCGAGTCTTCTTACTATGGCATCGTAGTTTTTATTATTATTGTATGGAATTGTTTTCGTTGTGTCCGAATTAATTGACGTAAATCTTAAAAAATAATATTTAATCAAGGCGAATAAGAAATAATTAATGAATTTAATGTTTCTTTCTTATTACGTTATTGTAATAGTAGGTGCTATATCTAACTGTGTTTGAAGCATAGATCGATTGAAAACATAAATTTTTGGGTAGTCACCATGTGTTTTTCCTTCTTCTTACTCGACGTTTCTGTTTCGTTGCAGAGGTCATTCTCAAGCGATAATGTATCGATAATGTATTGATGTATACGGTGCAAGGTGCATTAATCCGAACGCTAGGTACTCTAAGTGTGCCGTAAAGGGATTTGCTTGATGAGATGAGAGTACACATTGATCAGAGTAAAAAGGATGATAGTGTAATATCAGTTGTGACAACCAGAGTTACTAGATTTTTTACTCTGAGCAGCGTTTACGTCAACCATGCCAAAATATTATAATTTTTAAGGATTGATGACGAAAAAATGTTCTTTTGGACCTACCATAATTTTTACACTTTTGTACTAAAGTCAGCATATAAAGGGTGTTTTTTTTAGAGGTATAGAACTTTAAGCTGGCAGCACTTTTTTAATTGGCGGCCATTTTGTCAGCTGTTAAGTGATTTATGTTTAGTTTGGTTTGGCATTTCAACATGAATAGACTGACGCCTGAACAACGCTTCCAAATTGTGAAAAAATATTTTAAAACAAGATTGCCGTTGATCCCGATTTTCATAAGCGAATTTTGTTTAGCGATGAAGCTCACTTTTGGTTGAATAGATACGTCAAAAAACAAAACTGCCGTATTTGGAGTGATGATAATCCTCAAGTGTATGTTGAGACACCGTTACATTCAGAAAAATTGACTGTTTGGTGTGCTTTATGGGCTGGTGGAATAATTGGTCCGTACTTCTTTAAAAACGATGCTGGCCAGAACGTTACAGTCAATTGTGACCGCTATAGAGCCATGATTACTGACTTTTCGTTCATCAATTGAACAACTATGATGTGCAGGAGCTGTGGTTTCAACAAGACGGCGCAACATGTCACACAGCTCATGCCACAATTGATTTATTGAAGGAAACGTTTGGTAACCGCATAGTTTCACGTTTCGGACCCGTGATTTGGCCTCCAAGATCGTGCGATTTAACGCCGCTTTACTATTTTCTGTGGGGATATGTGAAGTCGCTAATCTACGCCGATAAGCCCAAAACGATTGACCACTTGGAGGACAACATTCGCCGCGTTATTGCCGATATACGGCCACAAATGTTGGAAAAAGTCATCGAAAATTGGACCTCCAGATTAGACTACGTCCGAGCGAGCCGTGGCGGTCATATGCCAGAAGTCAGACATATACTAGAAATAGTAATAGTGCCTAATGTGTGTTATGATTTTATCATGCTACTAATAATAGCGCCTGTACACGTGCATGGATTTACTTGCACCAATAGTGTGTATATTAAACTACGCGATAATAACTATTACACGTAAAAGTGCCGACTGTCTCGCCAATCTCATTCTTCAAGAATTAAGAGTAAGCGTGACGCGATGTTGTCATTTTATGGTAGGTAGGTACTATTTGACAGGTCGTGAAAATGGGTTCACCTCAAAATGAGTCTGCGCGGTGTAGTTCGTTTTGTTTACCGGCAGGTTCGCTACTATTCAAAAGCTTCTGAACTTTTTTGATACATGCATGCATTCTTGCAATTTGCACGATAATACGTGTTTTCACGTGCATTTTCTGTTATGGGCGCAATAATACGTATTGTCAGCAGTAAATCCATTCACGTGTAAACGGGGTATAACCCTATAAATAATTAACTAACCAGAGTTTTAAAAATTGGTAGTTTAGAGAAAATCAAAATGTCACTTGCGAGGGATGAACTGAATCTAAAATCAACATGTCTAGTAATATAATTATGAAGAACTAAATCAGTTCGAGTAGCTACTGTCGGTACGGAGTGAAGAAATGCCCTCACCCCTGGAATATTTCTATAAACCAAACATCAATAATGTAGCATGAAAGAATCGAGCTTTTTACTGACAGGGAAACAAGGAAAGTATTTGAATTTCGCCGCGTCTTTTCAAACTCATTCTTTCATTCAGAATGGAAATTCCTCCCCTGCGTATTGCTTTGTCTATAGGTCAGTCATAGAAAACCTTTTCATATTAAATTATAAATATTGTCATGTGCCATAGTTATTATTTAAAAACGGTATGTTTGCCCAAGTAACTAATCCAGCATTTATTCTTCTTGGGGCAAGAGTTTATGCACACATACGTGATAATGCGGTAGAAAAAATACATACATATTTAACAGCTATCTCTGAAATGATTTTCACGCTGATCGAAAATACTATGATCTATGCTGTTTAAAATACCTTTTTTTTCTATAGAGATGGAGCCTAAATGTAAGAAATTGAACCCAAAATGGACCAATAGTACACTGTTAGCTACAAGTGACTTTTCAGGTTTATTTGCAGATAATTTCACACTACTGTTATGAAATTTATTTGGCAATTTGTAATCCATATTTTCCTTATATGAATATTTATAGTTTGAGACTTTCGCGGTTGTTCCTTATCGTATTAGGTTTTTCGGTTTTCATATATCATTACGCTTCCATCGTTTTTTCTCCCTCTTTTCCTCGACAGTTCACACTCGTTGCACAAGAGTACACGAAACGTCGAGGAAAGGTGGCAACACTCTATATGACATACCTACCTAATACAATACACAAATATATATTGCAATATCGAAATTTGTCAGATTAAATCTCAAATTTATTTATTTTTCATTTGATGAAAATGACAATACTACAAATTTAAGGCATTCACATATAATAATAAAGAAAACAAGTGTTAACATTCTTTTTTAAACAGAAGGCATGGTTATAAGACTAGTAGAAATGACATGGAAGTACCTACATCGAACGAGCTGTCAATCAATATACGAAGCGATTTGGTTGAACACAGTTATTGCCCATTCAATTGGCATTGTCAATGGCATGTTAACTCTGCGCCTTGGGAGAACCGTGTCCGAAAATTTGTGCGTATGCAGTTCGTCGTATCATACTTAACCGTGAAATGTTGTATCGGAAATATATGGTCTTATATTAGAGACCGTCCAATTTCTTTAGGTCGTATAGTAGTGAGATAAAATTCATGTCGAAATAAGACACGGTTCTTGTCGGTTTACAGAAAGCCAGCGGCAAACAAATTTTGAAAATAGCTGATATACTGGATTATTTGTTAGGTTAGGTACATTATTGTCTGCAATGCTCCACGAACAACGCGTATTTTTTTCATCTCTTTCCGATAAGAAAGCTCACGGCGAACTGTGCTACTGTGAAATGTAATTCGTACAATTTACATGCAACCGGGAGAACAAGCTGATGTTTCCGATTTCTAAGATAGTTATCAGAGACACGCCTATAAGTTGGAAAAATTTCCAAATATGTATAAATATAAGATTCTAGCGCTTAGACTACAGTATGTAAGCATACATACCCAAGACAAGGGTCTAGGACGATTTGGCGCCGGGACAACTGGACGCCACGCAATTCGAAATTAAATAGACGTTAGGTACATATAGGTACTTTTAAAAAAAATATTTAATATTATTATTTATATTTAAATTATTATATTATGATTTAATAGTTGGTGAGAATTTAAATATGCACACGTAAATAATTATTTAATCGTTCATATGTTTAAGTTCCAACGAAAAAAAGTTTTTTATTTTATATAAAGCCTTAGGCATGGTAATTCTCAATCCGCAATAAAAAAACATTATGTTAAGAGTAAAATGAATTACAACTACTAAGTAGTAGATAGAAACTGATTAAAATTCCTCGTCTACGTTTTGTTTACGTGTCTACGACAGTGCGACGTCCAATTGTCCTGGCGTCCAGTTATCCCATTCCTCAAGAGAATGAGTAGGTTAAAGCCACGGACAGTTTCAAGTAAATGATTCTCAAAAAATCTTTTGAACTCAAAATGTCATACTTCAACGAATGACAAACAGTAGATCCACTCTCAAGCCAAATTCGAACTAATGAATTATATAGGAAATTTTAATACAGTACCTAGTGTCCGAAAAGACGTGGATAGTACGCAAGCTTTTTACAAATGGTAGTTATGTGGTCACTAAAAGCCAGTTTCGTACATTCGATCAAGCCCCGACTGTGCAGATTTTAAAATTTAAATCAACTCTTGTTTTGTGATTGTGTCAATTATACCGTATGTTTGCCACCACTGCTTTAACCTCTTTATATTCTCCTCTCTTGATACTTTTAGATCCCCATCCTATCTCGTTTTTGTATTAGGAGAGACAAAGCGGTTACCTGGAATATGTATTTTATTCTTTCTCCTTCTTTTGTTTCGCCGTACTGCATTTACATTTGGCGCTGTTTGCGAGCTTCTGGTTGCAGGAAATAGTGGATCGTTTCTGTCACTGAAACAATGTAGGTACCTATACACATTGGTATACCCTTTGACATTTGACATTGTACGCGGTTCATACTGAACATGGTTGTTGGGATGTATATATTTTGTGTTTCATATAGTCAATCGATTCTTTATTTTTTTACATTTTCTTCACACCAAATTCAGTATAAATATCAACCAAATCCAAGATTTTAAACGAATCGACTATGTTCAGGAAAAAATAGCTTTATTAGATAGCCGTATTAGAATTTTTGAAGGCTGTTCGATTTTCGAATCGAACGCGTGGTTGTATTGATAACTAGTTCATTATTTTATTCTTCTATTGGCAGCCCCTAAAAACAAAATGGCGGCGCACATTCTGATTTGAAGTCTGTTGCTTTGTTTACTTAAGAGCATACTTCAGTTAAACGGCAAATAATTTTCAACTATAGGTGCGACGAAATTTCGGTCTCGCTGGCAATCGGAGACCGAAAGTCGAACTGTGAACACGTCAATTTGTTTTGTGATGGCGACGGGAGAATTAATTCTTAAATCGTGTAAAGATGAATAAAAAACGTTACCCATTTACTTGAAAAAGAAAACATGTTAATGAATATATTATTATTATTATTACTAATAGAAAAATAAACATTACATTAAATGGACGCATGTTGGATTTTTATGACAAATTATGTTTTGTTCTGCACGCGTCGTTTGCACAATCTTCGCGTCTCGTAGTCACGATCGTTTTAGTTAGACCGTGCCCCACCTGAAGTATAGCCTTAACCTACGTACGCATTTCTCGATGTTTTACGTGATTATTCATCTTACAAAATAATGGTCAATATATTGCTTTTGACCAATGACATTATTAATGGACGACGCACTCAATACAGTAGCTAGCAAGTAAATTCGCGCATTCGCATGTACAGGTAGGCGTCACGCAATTTCCATTATGCGATATCACGCATCGGGAATTTATAGCAATGTGACCTTTATTGTAATGGCATTAGAGCAGTGTTTCTAATGTCAATGTTCATTTGAGCGAACCCGTTCGAACCGAACCATTCGGCAGACCCAACAAAAAGCATCAGGAATTTATAGCAATATCACCTTTATTGTAATGGCGTTAGAACAGATTATGCCATTCGGCAGACCCGACAATAAAGTGAGTGTCATTTTCTTTTCCAGATGATTCGTCCATATTAATGTCATTGCTTTTGACTGCTTAAATAAAATTGACGCGTATGTATTTGTATACTTACTCAAATGTCTGTTTTGATGCGGCAATATGTGACATACCTACGTGAAATGTCAAATTTGATTATACACTATCCAATCAAATGAATAATTTAAGTACATATTCAAGGATTACTTTGGTAATATCTGCACACAAAATCTTGTATGTAATCAAATAATTTGGTGAACCTGACATTATTGTGGAATGTCTTAGTAGAAGTGTGAAATTATCTTCAAATGAACCTGCAACATGAAATCACTTGTAGCTAACTTAATTAGTAGACCAGAATTACCCTCTTGCTTCACTTTCATACAGTTAGGCTCCATCTCTATAATTTTTTCAATATCTTTGAACTTTTTTTTATACAATTTATCATTTTCACTGCTTCATTCATCATGTAAGACTTAGCGATGGTGCTCACAGAACGCGTCGAGCGGGCGAAGTCGGCGTATTCATAACCATAATCACACGTCTCTCGCCGCGCATTACCCTTCACCTATGTAATAAGCGGCCCAAGCAGCACAAAACAATTATTTTTACAGCGTCTCTCATAACAAAGCAATAAAAATATTATATTATTTCGGGGCTTGTAATAAATATTTACGACGACATTATTCAACCAGCGAAATATAATGACACGGAATAAAATAAAACAATGGGTTCTCTGTTATTAAATAATTGCTTTTGGCCCGTCGATCGACGACGCCTCAAGCAGCGTAATTTTGGTAGCCGTGTTCAATGAATGGACTTCTTTGTATTTTCATTAAATCGTATCGCCGAGAAGCGAAAAACGGTGACTCATGCGGCAGGCGGCGCGCAAGGCATCGTTAAGTCCAGTGGGCGCTGGCGTATTTGATTAAGTTGTATTTTTGATGATTTACGCGCCACTTGTAGAAATTTTGCGCGAGCGCCGCACTCGCTGCGTCAATGGGCTTTATGCCTTAGGCTTAGATACTCTGAATGCGAGGGCTTCTCTCTGAATTATATATTGGTCTGTGCTTTGGCTCCTGGAGAAAACAGATCCACCGAACCATATGATCAGCATATTAATTGACTTCTTGAATTATTAAAACAATATAATATCCTGCGGCACTCCTGTGTTATAATATAATATGTACTATTCCGACCATGTCCGATCCTAATAGGATCATATTATGGGCCTCCACAGAGTGGATGTTTGTATTAACAGATTTTGTTTTTACGATAAGTGGATGTCAGCCACTTGCTCAATCTATTAGGTCCATACTCTGACTCATACACAAATTGAAAAACAATATGTGTACTTGTCAGACCCAGGATTCGAACCTGGGACTCACGACGCTATAGGCCGACGCTTAAGCCGCGCGGCTATAATATCTCGTAACATAAAATTTTTATCATCTATTTACTCACCGTATGCAAAGTATATAGATTGGGATAGAGCAGGATAGGGCAAACTGCGGGCCGCATGTGGCCCGCCGGGTATTTTTTTGCGGCCCGCCATCATTCATTGTACTTCTGATTACGAATAACTTTTTTTATATTTTTTTAAAAAACATTGACAATAGATTAAAATTTTAAGAATTTGTTGTTTTGTAAATGTATTATCTCAGTACGTCTTCCTTGCGTCTCGTCTCACACTATGTAACCACTATTTTCTACGTTGAACATCGATTTCAATAGATATTGATAGTGTACCGACAGATCTACAACTTGAGATTATTGATCTGCAGTGTGACTCTGATTTAAGAGAATTGCATCGTCGTGAAGAAATCTCCAAATTTTACAATGCCCTTAATTCAGACAAATTCGACCATCTACAACTTGAGATTATTGATCTGCAGTGTGACTCTGATTTAAGAGAATTGCATCGTCGTGAAGAAATCTCCAAATTTTACAATGCCCTTAATTCAGACAAATTCGACCATCTACAACTTGAGATTATTGATTTGCAGTGTGACTCTGATTTAAGAGAATTGCATCGTCGTGAAGAAATCTCCAAATTTTACAATGCCCTTAATTCAGACAAATTCGACCAACTTAAAGATTATGCAAGAAAAATGTTCGTTATTTTTGGATCAACCTATATAATGTGAACAAACATTTTCGATCATGAACCTCAATAAAAATTCTTTACGATTAAATATCTCCGATGCCCATTTACAAGCAATTTTGCGAACATCAACTACAAAATTAACACCTGAATTTAAAAAAAATGTTAAAAAATGTATAACAGTTTCATTCTTCTCATTAATTTTTTTGTAATGTTTATTTTTCGTGATAATAAATAGTGTATATCTAAAAATTGTACTTTACTTGCGGCCCGCCGCTCATTTTGAATTCTTGGCCCTCCATCCAAAAAGTTTGCCCCCCCCCCTGGGATAGAGGATGCATTCTTGTTGGACACCTTATCCTCACTTGAAATTGTTGTCGCATTATAATAATCACTTATTACCTCGTATGCAATTCTCCCTGTATAGGTACCTAATAACATAGAATTTCTCATCTATGTGGTCACCGTATGTAGATTAAATATATTATAGGAGTATAGGATGCATCCTTATGGATACATACCCTGTGTCACGTCGTTTTCATCGTCCGCGGCAGAGGTCACCACATTACATAATAATTAATTACCTCTTATGTCATTTTTACTGTAATGCCTCGCAACGTTAAAGTTAACTACGATTCTTGCTTGTAGTTTAGTATTTAGTTTATGAGACTTACCCACCGCCATCTTTAGATTAATAAAGCCCGAGCATAACTTTTTGCACAAGCAACGAGTGGTCCACTGCCATACTGTTTATTGATTACAAGCAGAGTTTGATATTCTCTAATAACTGAAGAGTATAAATAAGTTATTAGTTATTAATTATCGTTTAGAATCGACTGTCACATTGACAAACGTCCTAGTGTATTATGATATTATTATACACAGACAAAGTTTACTAACTTTGATCGTCACTTCCAATAATTATTAACAACACATAACCACTAAATCAGGTGAACTCCAAGGTCTCCAAGATACGTTAAAATAATCTGAAAGAAATCTGAAACTAAGAATACTCCAGACAAGTGAACAGGACAGACGCGTCAGTATGAGCACTCTATAGCATGGCCCCCACAAGGGGGGGCTGACAGGGCTCTAGCCTGGGGGCCCGGCCTTAAGGGGCGTGGCAGATCGACCAGCCAAGTGAGATAAACACACAGCACAAAATTGCACTAATAGTAAAAACAATGCCTGCGGCGCTGTTTCACCTCCAACATACTAACATATTATAATAATATGTTGTGCGATGCAATTTTTAATTATTGTCGATATTCTACAAGTCTATAATTGTGCATAGCAACACAAAAGTGGGCGTATTCAAAATATAAAAAATCGCTAAAATACCCTTAATTTTACCTCGAACACCATTTGGAATATGCAATTGTCGATCGTCAGCGATAGGTAGGGGGGCCCGCCAAAGTTCCTAGCCTGGAGGCCCGCTTCGGGATATGGGGGCCACGCTCTATAAACAATGACAGGTCATCCATAGACAACGAGAGGGGCGAAAAGTAGGACCAGTCGTGTAATGTATCGGCTTACTGCTTCAGTGGGCAATGGACTTAACGCATTTCTGATTCGTTTACAGCCGAGATAAGATGCAGTAAAGATGCCGATGCGAAGATAAACATTTTCCCTACACACGTTGCCGTAAATGTTATGTGTACCTAATACACGTAATATTAATTTAAAGTGTGCCATCGCGTACACATAAACGTGTAAACGGTGTAATTTTGCTCAATAAAGCAACCCTTTTTATTTAGTCCTAAAGTTTTGTGAAAACACTTAGATATTACCAAAAATAAACCGAGGGCATATAATGTTATGTCAGCTCGAATGGGATACTCGCACGATATATTATTATTTTTTCTATTAATAATTTGGGGAAAGTTATAAAAAGATTTTTCCACTTAAGTCTTCTAATACTTTTTTTTGTGATTTATAGCTGCATAGTAAAATAATATTTTTCCTATCTGATATTATCAACTTTTACCGTTTACCGAATGTTATATTTCGACGCTTGTATTTTGTGGATTATTGATATAATATAGATATTATCTACTATATAAATAAATTATCCAATAGCTAAATTATTATCTTCTTCGTCGGAACCTCACGATTGAGGAGCATGATCCAAGGAAGAAGGCAGTAACTCGCAAAATTTGTGAAATTGAGTTATAAATTCTATCTGTTTTTTTTTTTGAATTTTGAAAGCTATATATTATTCTGTACACTTTAAAATCAGTATTATCACTAAAATACCGTTAAAATCCCTAGTGAAAAAATGGACATCTGCTAAAGTAATACACATTTCTTAGCAAAAAGGCAGTAATTGCATCTATTTATTGCAGTTACTTCTTATGTATTATTACTTTGTTTGTATTTTAACTTCCTATTAATAACAAATATCACAGTTTTTTTATTAATTCACAGTACTAATATTTAAAAAAAAACACATTATTTCATTTATCTCGAAAGTGTGTGAAGAGACAGTTACTGTCTTCTTCCTTGGAAGGGCAGTACAGATCTCCACTGTGCCAGTGGGAAACCTGTGATACTCTTGATTTTGTCCGTTTATCTGTAAGCCGCTCGCACATTAAAACTCGTCTCATCTGCAACGTGTCGAATACGTCGATGTGACGTCATAATTATTCACAAAACATACTTTGCCAAACGGAGCTCCGCGCATTGGTGGAATGCGTGGAAAAAATCTAGTGCTGCTAGCAACAAATTGCATGCGTCTCGGGCTGCGAGTCGAAACCGCCAGAACGCACACGCACACCTACGAATTGGTCATTCCTATTCCACATTTCGAGAGATTACGCTCGACTGTCGCTAGATGCCTATGTGCGCGGTCTTCATACGCAACATCGAAGCGACGTTCCTAGAAGGTTTGATTTATAACTGTGCTTCAGACGAGCGAGTTTAGACGTCGGAGAACCTGCTAAGGAGCCCTTTCTACTTATCGATCGTGTGGAAAACCTAGACTATTTAGATTTTTAACCTCGCTGTTAACGAACTCGTCTGACCGTTCATGAGACTCTCAATATTCGCCTCCAGCAATACATTTCAAATAAGTCTTTATCGTTATCTTGTCTTTACTGTCCAAACATCGGGGGCATATCTGCAAATTGGGAAGACATGAGACCTTACTATGTATTTGAGTTGTACCTAGTACATAATGGTTTTGCATTTCCAACTTTCATTTACTTTGATTTGAAATTTGTTTAACACTGTTCTGCTTCCGGATACATTCTGTTACCCACCGATTCATACTCAGCTACTATGTTACCGTATCAATACTAGCAAAATCCGCTCAATGTGAAAGCGCCCGATTCGCCTCTGTCAGCAAACATTAATCGCGCGATAATATTCTCCACGTGCGAAACGAGGGTAAGTAAGAAGGGTAGCATCACATATAAACCAAGCATCGATAAAGTGCCTTCACAGCAGTGAATTCGACGATTACTCTCCACTTTATTCTTATCACTTAAACACATATTATCTCGTGTCACTAAGCGCTTCCGACATCTTTCTCACACACGCACATGCCAGTTTTTTCAGGCCTTGTGCTTACCCCAAAGCTGGTCTGACTATAGGCCGTGACACGAAATTATAAACTTCGATGACATCATCATCATCATCAGGGGCGCGACAACCTGGTGTGGGTCCTGGCCTCCTCCTCCAGCTCCCTCCACCTGTCCCTATCCAGTGTGGCCGCTTTCCAATTCGGTACCCCCAGAATACGGCAGTCACTGGCAGCTCCATCCAACCAGCGAATCTTTGTCCTGCCTCTTCTTCTACGCCCTATTGGATTACTTGACATCACTCTCTTTGCCGGTTCATTGTCATTCATACGGTGCACATGACCTAGCCATCGCAGTCTCCCAATCTTAATTGATTGAACTGCGCTGCAATCTTCGTATAGCCCGTAGAGCTCAGCATTATATCTTCTCCTCCAATTGGTGCCGTTCTTGATCGGTCCATATATACGGCGGAGAATTTTTCTTTCAAAGATGTTCAGGGCTCGTTCATTTCGCAGAGTTAATGTCCAGGTTTCCGATGCGTAGGTGAGCACTGGCTTTACAAGTGTCTTGTAAAGAGTGCTTTTAGTTCGGTGAGATCACAGAACAGATAATAAATATAATACCGATAGGCAATATTCAATACGCGCATGGTGAAGCAGGCTTTTGAATGTGTGAGTGTCCTACGAAAATGAAGCACGCATTATGCACGTGCAATAGTGTGTGTAATACACCAACATTAAATGAGCGTAAATGCATAAACCGGGAGCAGTTTTTAGTATTCGACGTAAAACGTATTCTTAACACGTGTGTAAGTTTAACCCGGATTCTTCCTTACTCGAGTTGGTTACCTGCTATCGCCTTACCCGTTGTGTATTTCAGTTCCCATTATTTCTGAGTTCCCTGGGCGAGATAGTATGCGGGACTTAAAATGTCTTAAGGCCATGCATTAGTTGAGGCACGGTCTAAAAATATCGTTGCTAGGCGATGTGCGGATTGCGGGTCGCGGGTGCAAAAGACGCCTGTCAAACGAAATATTATTTCTCATATAAATCCAACATACGTCCATTTTATGTTCTGTTTATTATTCTATTAGTAACAATAATAATATATTCATTGACATGTTTTCTTTTTAAAGTAAATGGGTAACGTTTTTAGTCATCTTTACACGATTTTAGAATTAATTGGCCCGTCGCCATCACGCAGCAAAGTGACGTATGTCTGACTCGACGTTCTCTCAATGAATGCGAAGCGAGTACAAAATTTCGTCGCGCGTACAGTTGAAAATTATTTGGCGTTTCACTGATGCGTCACCTTAACAGGCCAAAGTAGCATTTATTCGCAGACATGATTCTCTTGTTGATTTCTTCCGTAATATCACTATGTCGAGTTACAAGAGAGGCGTGTAGTTTCAAAGTGAACTTATTCCACTACTTGACGAAAATGAGTTATGAATGCCAAAATTTAAAGGAGAAATTTTTGAACAAGTATTTTTTGTAAATAACAACCTAATAGCATTAAATGCAGTAGAAAAATCAATTTCAACCTTCATCGATCAATCAACTTCGATGGCAGTGCTAGTATTTCTCATACTTCGAATGTAATATGGTAAACTGTTTGTAGACAATGATGATTGTTGCATATTGAATTAAACGTTGTTTGTTAATAATGGATAAATATATGCAACCGGCGAACAGGCTATATACCACATTGTAGTTAAGTTATTCGAAGATAACTAGCACTACTGCCTGGTTACATGCAAATTGTACGTAAAATATTTCACCGTAGCACAGTTCGTCGTGAGCTTTCTATCGGAAAGAGACAACCGTATAATATACGGTCTCCAATTTTATTAGATTCAATATGAACATTAATTCAATTTTCATAGCCGATTTTGGCAAAATTCATGAATTCAAGAATGAAAACCTAACCTAACCTAACAAATAATCCTATATATCGGTTATTTTCAAAATTTGTTTGCTGCTGGCTTCCTGTAAAGGTTTTCGTTGGAACTTAAACATATGCACGATTAAATCATTATTTACGTGTGCATATTTAAATTCTCACCAACTATTAAATCATAGTATACTAATTTAAATATAAATAATATTAAATATTTTTTTTAAAGTACCTATATTATGTACCTAACGTCTATTTAATTTCGAATTGCGTGGCGTCCAGTTGTCCCGGCGCCAAATCGTCCTAGACCCTTCTCTTGGGTATGTATGCTCACATACTGTAGTCTAAGCGCTAGATAGAATCTTATATTTATACATATTTGGAAATTTTTCCAACTTATAGGCGTGTCCCTGATAACTATCTTAGAAATCGGGAACATCAGTTTGTTCTCCCGGTTGCATGTAAATTGTACGTATGTATTACATTTCACAGTAGCTCAGTTCGCCGTGAGCTTTCTTATAGGATAGAGATGAAAAAAATACTCGTTGTTCGTGGAGCATTGCAGACAATAATGTACCTAACCTAACAAATAATCCAGTTTATCGGCTATTTTCAAAATTTGTTTGCCGCTGGCTTCCTGTAAACCGAAAAGAACCGTGTTTTATTTAGACATGACTTTTATGTCAGTACTATACGACCCAAATTGGTTGGATGGTCTTTAATATACGACCATATACTTCCGATACAAAATTTCACGGTCAAGTGTGATACGGCGAACTGCATACGTACATATTATTTCCGGACACGGGCCTGGATATAGTCTGCATTGGGTTTACCCATACAGTACTGACACAATGTTCTTTCATATTAATTATTTCAAAGTTCTAACATGAAACCTTTCATAAATGAAATAACTATTGTTCAAAATATGTACAGCTTAAACCTTAAAATATTGCCTCAATTTTGTTGTATTCTCAAACCTTTTCGTACTTTATTCCCATCCACACTCCATACAATATTATAGAACTGTCTGCCTATTCATCAAATTTGTCAGCGAACCTCTCCGAAGATATATTTTCCTCGCTTATTACAGAAGCGAGCCCGCAAAGTGCCCTGTATCTCATCTTGGAGTGGCTATAAGATTGTATTTCCAGGAGGGTGCTTTCCACCCTGTTCTATTTACTTGCACCCTCCTAACGATTGTTTCGCATCATTTTTCCGCGTGTTTCCACCCCTGAACGGCGATAATGTTTCTACTGGGATTCCCCGAACCGAGGCTGTTGCCAGGGATTGCACTCCCGGGATGAAATTTTCATCAACGTGTCTTGAGTTCCGGTATTCCCGGATGATGAATGAATATGGTATATTTTCTAGAAACAACATGATAAATGTCTTATGATTTAGAATTCTTTTCAGAGACGTTTCTTGGGTAAACATACATTATATTTTGTAAGCTGTTATTGCGACAGTATGGATATAGTTGTATTTTTTGTTTTATGTTAACACTAGTTTGGTTATAGTTAACAATATTTATATACTTACATAATGTTCTCAATTTAAATATGACTGAAAGTATGGTTTTTACCAAAATATACTACCCACTTACACGAAAGATACATTATTGATTTTTGTTTTCATCAAATGTGATTACTGTGTTTAAACTCAATAATTCAATTGGTGATTAGGTACTAGCCGCTTAGTTATATACATCGTGTCACTATTATCGGTTGTTCCTTCATGGCTGAGAATCGTGACCACCCTGAAATGCAGTCATCTAATGAGCGATTAAAACTACCCCTCACGGTCCTTATGCTTCTTTCAGGGCAGAGTGAAGGTTTCTCCCAGTAAGCTCCTCCACGCTATGCTACAACGCGTCAAAGCTCTTCGTCTATTTTACCTTTCTAGAGGCCATCGAAAATCACCATCCTCTCCAGATTATCTGTTCCACGACGGACACTCTACAAAAAACTGCAGAATGCGTCTCAGACGTTACTTTATCTGGAGTTTCTGGATGATCAATTAGTTCGTCTTGTGCGCTCCGTCCTAGGTAAATGAAGCATTTGTGCGCCAACACCACATTTCGAAGGCATCGATTGGCTTCCACTCTCTTGCCCTCAGGGTCCATGAAACCGTTCAAAAATATGGAAAACACTAATGTTTGCACATGCATAATTTTCGTGGCAATTGCAATTACTCGTTCCTTCCATATTACGGTAAGCTTCCGCATTTTCCAGTAATGGTCGATCCCATATAAACAAACTCGTTCACTGTTTCTAGGTTTTGGACTATACTTTCTGCAAGTAGGAGGTTAACCCGATCGATAACCATTAACTTGGTCTTATTCCTATTTATAAGAAGGCTGTATTTGCGTCTTTCTTCCTATACCCGGAGTAGCAACTCTACGAGCTCTTTTTCATCACCAGCAATTTACCATTAGAGAGGCCCCGATTGAGTCAAATCCATGCCTTGGTATGGAATGGCAGAAGGAAAGGCATAATAGGGCGTATATATTTAAAAAATACACAGTGATTTGGATTTACATATTATTATATTGAAGTGTAAATTATTTTTGACTCTAAAATCACTGTTTTTTCGAAATCAAATAATTTGACATGGTTCCGGGAATCGGTATCCCGGTACCGCACACCCTATTTGCTACTGCTTCACAGCATCTTAAGACGTTTGCGTAGCTACTCAAATTACGCGTGTCCTTAATTGGCGATAATCCTAGCGAAGTAAGTTGACTATAACGCTTGTTAAGCTAAATTACAGATACCTCCTGGCAACACAGACAAGCGTGGGGCTTAGTATACTAACTTGAACTCTATTGTGAGATTTTCAAGCTATAAAATGGCTTATTGATGTTATAAAATGAAGCGATTAACTTTATTGGAGGCAATAACAATTAAATCTTACCAAGATTTTGCAATTTTCCATTACTGTAGCTAAAGAAATCTACTGTTGGGCTACCTTTTTATATCCATTTTCTTATGTCTTATTGCCAAACTACTTTGTTATTAAATTTAACAGCCGTACCCAGTGACGTCCATGAGTGCAAAATGTCGCCCTTAGCCCGGTCGCTCATAGAAAATCGTCTTGACTGTGACACGGTCATAAATTAAACATCCCAGAAATGTCTCTTTCGCGCACATACCATGCTGGGATAGTGACGTCACGTAACTAGCCTAATCGAATGAAACAACACCATTTGCACACGGGCCAATGCAACATTATATTATTATATCTGTGAAATTTGTTATATGCCTCAAGCAGATGTTTTTCTATCAAAAATGTCGCACCGACATGCGGCATGCGGCAGTAAGTTAAGACGATACATCAGTGAAACGGCAAATAATTTTCAACTATAGGCGCGACGAAATTTTGGACTCGCTGGCATTCGGAGAGAGAACGTTGAGCTGGGAACACGTCAATTTGTTTCGTGATGGCGACGGGGGTATTAATTCTTAAATCGTGTAAAGATGACGTTACCCATTTACTTGAAAAAGAAAACATGTCAATGAATATATTATTATTGTTACTAATAGAACAATAAACAGAACATTAAATGGACGCATGTTGGGTTTGTATGACAAATTATATTTCGTTTGGCATGCGTCATTTGCACCCGCGACGATCTTTTTAGACCGTGCCTCAACTGAGGTATAGCCTTAAATTACATTTGTTTTTTTAAATGACAACAAAATTATATCGACAAATTCGACGCGTCGCAGTCTTCCCTTTTTCTTTCCTAAACGGTTAAACTATATTTAATAAAAACATATTTAAACGTTTTGCATGCAAATATACTGTCATTTCGAGAAAGCATATTCAGCACCGCAGGCGAATATTCACCTCCTTTTCACGAAAACTACTCTCAAACATAGTGTCATTAGCTTCACTCCTTTATTTTACGTCCCTTTGTATTATATGTTACGCCGAATGTGTGAAATTGCGTATTACATAAAATCGGCAAAATTTTGACTATTTCATGAAAAATGCAAGCCCGTTGCTTTATTCCTTGAATTAGGCAAAATATCTGCCGAGTGCGTGAATTCGGCAGTAATTTTTCTGCCTAGTTCATGCATTGGCCAAAATAGATGGTCGCGCTCCGTGGTGTTTTTTGCAACTAATCAAACTCAAATCACCCAACTATAATATGATAATATGACTATAATATGATAACGGAAGAATTTTATTAAAATGTATTTTCGCGATTTGATTCGTGCTTGGGTATCAATCGTGCAATGGTCGATTGTATGTTTGTGATAGTTGACACTATTTAGCTAACTTCAAAATGGACATTCAATTGAATTCAGAATTACAAAACCTAACCTAACCTAACCTAACCTAATAATAATAATATTTTATTATGTCCAATTATAACTAATAAAACCATCCGTATTAAATTTACTTTTTCTACTGTCGTGTTGACAGTTTAAGAATTCCATACCCTGGCGAATTCACGTACTCGGCAGATAATTTACCTAATTCATGAATAAGGCAACGGGCTTGACTATTACATGAATTAGCCAAAATTTTTCCCATTTCATGTAATAGTCAATTTCGAACATTCGGCGTAACATAGGTATATACCTATATGTACTTATATAATATTGTATCGTTCCATAGCAGTGCACGCGCTCTCTAACCCCACAGGGCGTCACTGGTAACAGCTTGCATTATATTAACAGTTCTTCTTTTTATGCGGATAATGGAAACATCGATATTATTCAACGAAATGATTGAATATTATAGATCGAGACACATTATTCGTCATGACCAAAAAGACAATAGGTATATAGGTACCGCAAAGATCGAATTGTATGATTTGATGGTCTGCCAAATAAGTCATGTTTCTCTTATTTTGTGGTTGGTCCGTGTTGTTACGTTTCATTAGTGCAGTGATTCCCAACCTTTGTCTGATGAAATCTCGCGGAACCCTTACCTGACTTGACACATCATTTGGTAAACAAAATTACAGATATTTCCACTTCATGTTTAGTCAACTGGTTAAAACAAACATTGTGTGTATGTACATACCTTTAATATAACGGTTTTATTTACATATTATACAGTTCAATAATATAGGCACTCGTATGAATAACTAACCAACCAAGAATTCAAAATGCTTTTATACCAATAACTTCTATGGAGACCTCGTAGATTGCAGATTAGTCTTCAATTTGGTCAACATATATTTTTGTCAAATTAAAAATCATTTCGCTGTAAATCAACATTGCAAAATTCACAATTCTCTCTCTTTTCCTTGCAGATATCCGAACCCAGCTGAACGAGCAGTTGCGATGGCTGGACGCGCGAGTGGAGGCGCAGGTGGCGCTGGCGGCGGAGCTCCAGGAGTTCTTCCGGAGACGAGCAGAGGTGGAACTCGACTACAGCAGAGGACTCGAAAAGCTCGCCAAAGGACTTCAGTTGAAACACAAGGAACAGAGAAATAAGTGAGTCATTCTATTGTTTATCATCAGTCGTTAGTAACTGACCACTTCCTTCCTTCCCTACATTATCTCCCAGCAAGGTATTGGTCTTCCAACATGTTTTTTCTACCCCTATATTTTTTGGAATTTGGGAGTAAATCCTATAATACCAATAATAAAAAAAAGTATTGTATTGTCGGTTTGTTCGGTTACAATTAAGATAAAATTAATAAAGCTTATAGATTACATTATTAGTATCAACTCAGTAGACCTTTAGTAACTTGCATCTCAAAATAATGCACTTTGCACGCCTAGAAATCGAACAATTTATGTGTCAATGATTTGCAACAATGTGAGGTGAGACACGGAGAGAGAGAGCTTGCCTAGAAATCAAAAAATAATTAATAATACGAATCAGTCTATTATTATTTGTTCATTGTGTATATCTGTGTACTTTTTCTTTCCGTATTTCACCTGGACAAAGTCGTGAGCGATTGGTATTAGTGGTTTATTTAATCTGTTTAATTTAATAGGAAACCAAACCAGTACCCATCATTATTAAATTGTATGGATTAAGTACCTATTATATTATACTGTTATTTGGTATTATTTTCATTAATATGAATTTGATTTTAGTATTAAATCTATATATCTATTAAAAAACCACCATTTGGCTCTGGACTAATTTGGGTAGGAATCGCAGAAGAGAGGGCTGGAATGTTTTTAGTGGGGCGGGGGTTGCTTCAGGAGTAACACTGTTTTGGGGAACTGATTTATTGAGGCACAATAGAAAATTACAAAACTGACTTATTTGTTTGATTGCGTGTGCGGGAAAAAAATATTTGGTGAAGAACATGTCTTAGTTCGACAGGGAGGCTGGAACTGAATTCAAGCACTATTCAGTTCAAATGAGGGTGAATGGACTATGGTAATCATTAACTGGAATGTGTGACGAATTGGTTTTTACGAGCTCAGGCAGAGATGTATATCGTACAAATTAAGAATATTGTTTTACCATATACTTACAAATATTTATGCAAGTACTATAAAAAACAAACTTTGTCTTTTCAATAAAAGAAATATCTTATCAAATAATTATTTTAAACATGTGTATTTCATTTAATTTGATGAAAAATATGAAGTATTATATTATGAAATATCCATTTGTGTTTATGTAAATGTGACTGTATTCATTTCAGACGTGAGCAATGGCCCCTATTCTCATCATACGCCTGCTGGCAACAGTTGGTTGCTGGCGCACGAGCTCTCGCCAGAGACCACGCCACACTCGCAGACCTTCATTCCACACACCTGGTCTCCAGGCTTGCCACAGTCATGGAAGACGTTCAGCGCGTTTACAGAAGGGTAAGAATAATTTCTACATAATACAGTGATAAACAAACCCCTTACTGCAATTAAATCTGCAATTTTAAACAATTTGCAGCTATTTTCGTAGTCAACTTTAGTAACTTTTTTCAGCACCACTTTCATATATTCAAAAAGTTTTGTTTAACGCCAATGTATCTTTTGATACTTGTTATCCTGCATTTCAAACCGATCGTTGGAGCAACTCTCAGAGCGGAGTCATCTCATACTTGAGAATAAATCTATTATCAATTATTTCACTATTATAAGACTATCATTTATTTCCTTCGACTTTTCAGAGTAAATTTTATATTCATAACTTTTTCATGGGGGTCACTTGATCATGATTTTGCTCAAAGCAGTATAGCTCCTAATTAATGAAGAAATAAGAAATGATGTCTTTGTTTATTTGGTCATGTTGTCATGTAACTCCATCAAAAAACTGTAACAAAGACGATGTTTACAAGACTAAATTTACATTAATGTCACAAATGCCAGATGGCTCAGTTGACCCCACTAGGTGGGGTCACCCAATATCGTCGGTCCCTATTGAAAAAGTCGGATCTGCAAAATGCTATTTTTCAGTATGAGCAACCGGCGGCTCTCGTGGTGCAGTGGGTAAGGCGCTCGCCTTCCACCCGAGAGTTCCTGGGTTCGATTCCCGGTCATGACAAAAACATTTATGTGTTTTTCTCAAAGCCTGGGTGTTTGTGATTGTTCAAAATTACTAACAACCACCTTGTACGAAAAAGCAAGGACATGGTTATTAATAATTCTAAAAAAAAAAAAAAATCAAAGATGTTTCATCAAATATCCTTTGTGACCTATTGCTTGCCATAATGAATAAAAATACTGGTTATCGAAACTTTTCTAAACGTTTATATAAACATCCGTCTGTCCGGTGAACATAGCAGCAACTGTCAGATCCGACGCATCTTGCTCACCCATGACCCACGCCCAGCCAACAATGTCGGTTGGTAAGAACCGACATTGTTATTCAGACACTCTCGGTAGATCCGTCATTTTTAACTTGAATATCTCGAAATTTTTCAAACAAACAAAAAAAACTGATTGTGGTATAAATGTTTAAAGTGTTTAAATAACTTTTACGTAATAATCCGAAAATGACAAAATTTCAGATCCGACTTTTTTAATAGGGACGATATAGTTATACTTGTCTGTACTTTATTCTTCTTTTGGAGATTTTTAGTTTTCTTAACAGGTCGTGCCTCTTCATCAGATTCAGAGGAACTCTTCAAATAGCTTTCTTCACTGTCGGTTTCTTCGACTTTACTATCTTCTTGCTACCCTCACTTTTCCGTTTACTCTGTTCTGCAGCAAGCTGGTCCTTCTCAGGTGTATCTGTTACTCTCAGGTGTACGTTTGTTATGGCTCAAATGACCCCTTCCCCAAATTATTACTAATTGGATTGAGCCACCCAAGGACTATTGAAAATAGATTATTTTTGATACTGTCATCGCATGAACACACTATTTTGAAATCAAAATACATTTACTTGATTGCCATAACACCACAGACATGTGCTTGAGACAAAAAAGTATGAGGAACTGCTTTCTTTACTTTTGGCGTGAAAATAGTAACATCGCACGTTCATAGTCACATCAAACACCGGACGGCAACTGATCCAATTGCGGCTTGGCTGCCTACCCCTCCCGCTTTGTTCGGAATCCACCGCTTGTATCTACAATGCAGCGTAAGAGTGATACTACGGGTGGCTCAAATGACCCCGCTCTGCCCTACTTATAAATTTATACTATCGACTTAAAATACTCGGTGACCTAAGTGTTGGCAATTTTGACATGGTTGGAATGTATTAAATAAGCCTTATAACAATATATAACAATTATTCAAAATTTGCAATGATTTCAGTGTCGAGAAGTGGCATACGAAACACACGAGGAGATTCTTCGAGTGCTCCACGAGCTGCATGCCGCCATGAAGACCTTCCAGCAGTATGGCGCGGAGTGGCGGGCCGCCGAAGCTAAACTAAGAGCTGCAGAAGCTCAGAGAGCACGACTGGCACCGCCTCCGGCCACCCCTGTTTCCGGAAATGGCCCTGCCCTTGCCGCACCCGCCAAACCTGCTTCCAAGAAAGCCAGGGCCTTGGATAAGGATGTTGAGAAGGTTGGTCAAACCTGGAAAATATCTTTCATTATATATTAATTTCTTTATCATTAGTAGGTATGTTTATTATATTGTTCATTGTCATTATTGGGAGGTTTTAAAATCTAATCTTATGTTGAGGTATTGTAGATACGGTTTTAGGTTTTTAAATGTTTAGTCTATGGCGCGGCGCGGTGCTATCCAAGATTACGGAATTGTTTATGATAAAATTAAGCTTTCAAACGCTAACTGTTTCATTCAAATAAGTAAATTAGTTTTTCTATTCAATATTTATACACACAATTTAAGAACGTTATTTATAAACAAAATTTAAGAATGTTAACATTCTTCATTCAATATCCAGACAATTCTGCTTAAGACGATACATCAGTGAAACGGCAAATAATTTTCAACTATAGGCGCGACGAAATTTTGGACTCGCTGGCATTCGGAGAACGAACGTCGAGGTGTGAATACGTCAATTTGTTTCGTGATGGCGACGAGGGTATTAATTCTTAAATCGTGTAAAGATGACTAAAAACGTTACCCATTTACTTAAAAAAGAAAACATGTCAATGAATATATTATTATTGTTACTAATAGAACAATAAACAGAACATTAAATGGATGCATGTTGGATTTATATGACAAATTATATTTCGGTCGGCATGCGTCATTTGCACCCGCGACCCGCAATCCGCGCATCGCCTAGCCACGATCTTTTTAGACCATGCCTCAACTGAGGTATAGCCTTAATTGGGCCACCTGTATATTGGGCCGCTGGGGTTAATATTTGGGCCGAATCTCAAAGTACGGAAACCAAACCAATGACCCAACACTAATTTACATCACTTAAATGGTACAGTAAACTTGAGGGCATGATTTAGTTTTGTCTCACTGCTTGACATATGGAAAATATTGATTCATTCCACATTGATTTATAAAAAAAACAAACTTTTACAGGCAATCTTAAATGCCGATAATTTTCTCTCTCAAATAGTTTGTCCATCGATATGTTCAATACCTCCATTCTGAACTCGAGCAGTGCTGTTCATGAATATTTTGTACTGAATACTCACCCTAATTATGTATTATTATTATTTAGTTTATTTTATTATATTTCAGGATTTAAATAGCAATAGAAATGTATGGAAGACGGTTGGATTTATTGGCGAGCGTTTTGTTGCCAATTAATATGGAGAAGACCCCTAATAGAAGGGGCTAATCGTCTCTAATGATTTAAAAATTAAATGACCTATACCTCCTAATTCATCAAACTAATTGATAGAACATATTTTATTGTTTTTTTGAAGAGCGTACTTCAGTGAAACGTCAAATAATTTTCAACAGTAGGTGCGACGAAATTTCTCACTAGTCGCCAATCGGAGACCTACAGTCAAGGTGTCTGCACGTCGATTTGTTTTGTCCTGGCGTCGGATGAAAATATTCTTAAATCGTGTAAAGATGACTAAAAAACTTTACGTATGTACATAAAAAAGAAAACATGTCAATGAATATACTATTATTATTAGTAATATAACAATAAACATAACATTAAATGGACGCATGTTGGATTTTTATGACAAATTTTATTTCGTTCGGCACACGTCATTTGAACGATCCGCGCATCGCCTAGCCACGATCTTTTTAGACCATGCCGCAACTGAAGTATAGCCTTAAAACTAATTGTTATATTGTAAAATCCAAAACATCAGATTGTCAGGTAGATCAAACTAGTCTGTATCCAAGCTGGCAGTTGTAATTGTGTTTTATGATTTAAAAAATAGTAGATATTTATTATTATTCAGGTTCACTGCTTTGCTTCTAATAGTTTTTTTTTAAATTTCAGCGCAAAATCAAATATACTGATGCAAAACTAAAGGCGTTGAAAGCGCGGAACGAATATTTGCTATGCCTGGAAGCCTCCAACACAACGATACACAAGTACTTCGTGGATGACCTCTCAGATCTCATTGACGTAAGTCTTTCAAGTTATATCTTCTTTCGACCATGTCCGATCCTAATAAGATCATATGGGCCTCCACAGAGTGGAGGTTTGTATTAACAGATTTCGTTCTTAAGTGAAATGGATGTCAGCCATTTGCTCAACGTATTAAATCCATACTCTGAATCATACACGGGACCCACAACGCTTAAGCCGTAATAGTTAAGTATAATATCCTAAGTTATATTACTTACCCCTAATTTTACAGTAATTGAGGGATTGATAAATATTGTGTTTCATTTATTCTAAACAGAGATATTGAAAAAACCTTCTGTAGAGATGCTGCCTAAATGTATGAAATTGAAGCAAAAAAACCACATCTGATCTACTGGTTATTAGCTACAAGTGACCGCATTGCGTGTCCATCTGAAGAGAACTTCACATTTCTATCTACTATGACATTCCACTATAATTTCAGATTCACCCAATTAGTTAATTAGGTACTGTTCGGTTATCAGGAATACAGTGGAAAACACATTTTGAAAATACCCGATATACTGGATTATTTAGATGCTGCCTAAATGTATGAAATTGAAGCAAAAAAACCACATCTGATCTACTGGTTATTAGCTACAAGTGACCGCATTGCGTGTCCATCTGAAGAGAACTTCACATTTCTATCTACTATGACATTCCACTATAATTTCAGATTCACCCAATTAGTTAATTAGGTACTGTTCGGTTATCAGGAATACAGTGGAAAACACATTTTGAAAATACCCGATATACTGGATTATTTGTTAGTTTGGGTTAGTTTAGGTTAGGTTAGGTTTGGTTAGGTTAACCTAACAAATAATCCAGTTTATCGGCTATTTTCAAAATGTGTTTTCCGCTGTATTCCTGATAACCGAACAGTACCGTTAATTATGTTACATGATTATAATATGTGCAGACATTGTTTCAATAAGCCTTGAATCAGTGTTGCCAACCGTACTATAATTATAGTATTTGTACTATATTTTTGGTCCGTGTACTATGTACAATATAAAACAGGTATAGTACGCCCAAAATACTATAATTTTGAATATCAGAAAAACAATGTAAAAAGTACTGAAATTTCGATATTTTCGTTAGATAAATTGGTGCAAAGTACTATAATTTCGCAATATAAGAAAATTGCTTGAAAAACGTAAAAAAATCCCTTGACTTTGGTTTAAAATGAAATTTCTTGAATTCTTCGGTAAGCATTTTTGGTCGGAAGAGGTAGGTACCTACCTAAAATAAAAAGTACTCTCGGAGTTCCTCAAATTCTCCGTTATTTTTTTCTGAGAAACAAAAAACCTATACATTTTCAACACATGACAACGCGTACTGTATTTTTTCCCTAAATACTATAATTTTGGAAGCTCTGTACTATAATTCCACTTTGAAAAGATGGCAACACTGCCTTGAATACTTATATAGGATTGGATAGTGTATAATTCAATTCGACTTGAATATAACATTTTGAGCTTCTTACTTATTATTGTATTAAAGCAGACGTTTGAATATAAATTTGATGTATAAATAACCGTGGAAAGATATCCCCTTATCAATTTTATGTAGGTAGCCAAAAGCAATACATTGACCATTGTTTAAGATGAATAATCATGTAAAACACTGAGTAATGAGTACATAGGTTATGTGAACGGTCTTCAAACCTAAGGAACGCTAGTCATTTTTGGGGCTGCCAATAGGGGAAGAAAAATAATAAATTTATTACCAATACACACAGCTATTGTACGACAACATGTGGTCGACTAAATGGGAGGAGCTTGTTAGTTTATAATGGAAGTGCGGTTAAAAATGGGAGAAGCATGTTAGTTCACAGTTTTAACACGTAGCCAAGAAGATGTTGTCATAGAGTAACCACATGTTAAATGCGTTTAGTACTAGATATAATGCAAATGACATTTATTTGTCAGCATATTTAAATTACACATATTGATATCTATCTATCTAATCTCAATCGAATCAGGATTACTACAAGCATAATTGACGTGTTAAAAATGTATCGAAGACAGCGGTGTCATCGTAAAAAAATATTTACTGGAAGCGCTTAGTGACCCTAGGCGGTATAACCAGATAAATCAAAATGTTTCGTGAATTTTGACTCGAGCTAATTATGATTTATTAAATATATTCTAGTGCATGGACCTTGGCTTCCACAACTGCATTTCGAGGGCACTCCGCATGCAAGTGTCGGCTGACGAAGGGCGAGCAAGGGCTCTCCAGCAAGGGGCTGATACTCTCACAAGTAAGCAACCACTTTCGTTCATTAAAAATTAATTATACATTTAACTCTTCTCTACTATTCAGTGTAATTATATGCTTTTTTTTAAATTTCAGATTGTATAAGTGCACTAGATTCCCGACTCGATAAACAGAAATTCCTCGAAGCACATCACACAGCATTTGTTATTCCAAAAAAATTGGCCTTCCAAGGACAGCAGCACACAGATGAGGTAATTTAAAAAAAATATTGAAAGATATTAATAAATTCAGGGTTAATATATTGGATTTTTAATTAGCTAAGTATTTATACAGTATATAAGATTTATGGCTGGGTCGAGTCAAGACTTGCATACCGAAAGTCAAAAAAAATTCAAGGCCCTCAATAGTCATGCTAAGGCACGAAATTGTGAATTGAACAAATTGTCATTAATTAAAATCATAAATATTTAGGAAACCATTTTATGTTCATCTATTTTTATTACCACGTTTTTATTAGCTCGTATACTTGTTTGTCCAGTAGAAATTTTTTCTTGTTTGTCCAAGATTTGTATTGGACGATTGAAGATTTTTAACTAACTTCCCGACTAGCTAGACATTTGAAACTTTTAGAATATATCCGAACACGACGAACATGCATTCTTTTAATACTATTAGCCATCGTTAAACAGAATTGAATTCATTGTCAGTTAATTCGGTTTTGTATGGAAAGTTATTTCGGAAAAAATTCGTAAAAAGTAAAACACTATTATTGGTTGCTAAGGGGTCCTAGCAACTAAATTATTAATATATACGTGCGTTACTATGGAAATCAATATGAAATGTCAAAATGACATTTCAGTATTCTATATTTATTCAGTATTTCTATCAAGTAATTAATACATAGAATTGTCAAGTTTATATGATTCAACAAAAAATTTAAAAACGTGGTATATAAAAAGTTCTTTTTATCTTGTAATTATTATCTATCGATTGCGTCGCTGGGGACTAGTAGAGAGCCTTACGTAGTAGAGTGAAACCCCGATTCTACGATTTTCAAGGGACCCTAGAAAAAAACCATAAATGCGGGGAACGATAAATGCAGGATATATACCTACCTAATTATTTTTTTTTTAAATTCGTTTTTCTCCTGTATTTTTTTGACGTCTTGAATTATTTTCAGTTTCTCAGCTAGAGTTCTAGTTTTCTTTATGGGGGGCATTTTGGTTGCGACATATAAAATTTTGTGATAACAGATACGAGGCAAGCCTGAGCGTCGACCGACCTGTGCAAACAAAGCGGCGCGACTGGAATGTCTGTAATAGTCTGAAAACAATTCTACGAAAGCGAAATAAAATGATAAATTGGGGAATGGTCAATGCGTAATATTTAACAGTATTCTTATGGGTGTTTGGCGGGACTTTCAAAAATTAACGATCCGTGCAAAACTACAACATTCTATGTGTTTATTTTTGGCAAAATAAAAGTAACAATGCTGCAGTCTATAATACTATTTCTTTCTTACTTTTGTTTTGTCGATAATAAACACTTAGAACCTTGTAATATTAGGCTCGTGATAATATATAATATGCAAAGTAAGTAGGCACATTAAATTTATTTTTCGGCAAGCAAATTCAATGCTATTTTGCGTATTTTTGCAGGATTGTGATGCAAATGTAGGACCAGAGGGTGTAGAGGACAGTGTGTCGCGCGCGCTGCGCGGAGAGATGGAGGCGAGACTAGCCCAGTTGGAGGCCCGGGTGAGGCACCTCCGCACCGAGTCCGACGAGGTCTGGAAGACCCTCGAGACAGCTGAGACCACACTACTCCAGATGGTGGGTGACACCAAAGTGTGTATTCGGTCTTTTTTATTTTTAGCCTGCTCTATGTACGGTTGGGTTTGTGCAAAACATTTTTTTACTAATACAATTTTTTATGGCCAATGTGTGATGGTCAGATGTGGAAAGATAGAATTATAATCTTACCAATATGTCTTGGTTCCATTTTATTTTAAAGTTTTGTTTAAATTAATATTCGGATTGAAGTTTTGTGTAAGTTGAGAAAGTGTTGAATTTCACCTAGAAAAGCCAATAGATCAAATCAATATCATTATCAAGCTGAATCAATCGACTGTAAGATGAAGATCTCTCAGTCCTTTGATTGTCATATACCATAGAATTTAACAGTGGCAAAGGGTGGAAGTAGGCTGTTAGGATCCACCAGTGCACACTAAAGTTTGTCAGTCATATGTTTTTGTTTTCATTGAAATAAGACGACAATTTACAGATGGTGTTGATTAGTTTTTAAAATTCAATTAAACCCTGCGAAAACCATGCCATTATAGATAACAGTAAAAAAATATTCTTCTATCTGTAAAATATCCAAAATTATGCAATTAAATCATATTGTCATAAATTTGGATATTTTATCGACATAATATTTGTTATCTATTATGGTTTGTTTTAGACAGGGCTTAATGAATTTAAAAAATGAACCAACGATATATTATGTAATATGTACTATTAATCCAACAAACACAAATAAGTATGAATGAAAAAGTGTGCACAATTTAGTCATATCGTCCAAAGTATACTGAAACTATTATCGTTTGATTTAGGCAGGAGTTAGTTGATTTTTAAATACTAACCGACACCATCTATCTGTAAATAATTGTAGTATTAATTCAATAAAAACAAATACTTATTATGACTAACAAAGTTTAATGTGCACTATTTATGGCGGATCTTAACAGCCTACCTCCACGCTTCGCAACTGTAATTTAACTATCTCATCGATCCAGTGGCCTCTATGTCTAATCTTTCAGACATGTTCTACCTCTTGGGTACCATTGGATGACTAGATTTGTCCAGCAAATGTTTCTCCTTTGAGTAATATACCCACCTATTTTCTATTTCAGTACTAAAGAATCAATAACCTTAATCCTTACATCACGAACGCCACAACTGTTGGTCCTGATTAAGGGGCCATTAGATATAATTAGCATGTTCTTTAAATGTGGTAATTAAAAAGTAATTAAACGCAGTGAATCGGTTAATTAATTTTTTTTTCATTAGTAACTAATATCCAACTATTTGTCCTCATTTCCTTCTAAGAAGACCAAAATGGTCCTGATTATTGTTAAAAGATGATCATAATATTGTTCTGTATTATTTTAGTTAGTTATTAGTGTTAAAATACATTTTGTTTAAGTCGCATTTAGACCAAGCGAGCGAATGTTTGTGCTTCCCTCACTCCCTACCACTGGCGGCTCCCTGCTTAGGTCATTCGGTCATTGACCTGCCATAATAAATACCTTACAATCGACATAATAATATTAATAATATGTGCAATGTCATATATAATAATATTAATAATAATCGGTGGATTTGAAATTATAGGGCGCGCGATATTGTGTCGACCCAGTCTATTGGGCTTTTTTTTGTTTGGGCGATAATTCCCCGAACAAAAATATTGTGTTCGCCGGCAGTCTGAAAATTGACCCAAATTGAATATTTTTATAAAATTTTCTCTCTCGTTTCTCATACATAAGACAGAGATCGATATAACACAAAATACGAGATCGAAGCTTGTAACGGTGCGTGAATTACTGTAATATCGGCAATGCCCGAGTGTGAGACAAAAGATTTTTTCACCTAATTAAATGAAACAGAATGATAACACTGACTAGATAATTGGTCTCAAGACGCAACTGTGTATGCGGTTCGGATTCGTTGACAGGTTTTGACGAATGCCTTTGGTTATTTTAATCATATGTAAGGAGTTTTTGGTGCAGTTATTGCATATACACACAACGTTTGGTTTTTAGTGATTTATAACATTTTTGTGAAGCAGTTAGTACGCACGCAGTAGCAATTGAAGTCTGTGAATATTCTATATAATTATAATGGAAATGGAAGCACGATTCGCATCCAACGATCATCTCATTATATCCGATTTGTTCAATAAAGAAAATTACGCTGATTTTAAAAATAATTTTTCCACACGTCAAGTAAATTTGGTAAAACTGTTAGAAGAAATAAACATAATCAAGTTAAAAAATGAATTATTGGTGTTTTATCAACGAGATGATTTGCATGGCGCTAATAGTGCAGTTTCTTTTCTACATTTTTTACTCAGCAATAATTTCAACGAAACATTTTCCGAGTCGATCAAAGTTCTCCAATTTATTTGCGTCATACCAATGACAACAGTTGAAAGTGAAAGATGTTTTTCTACTCTCAAAAGAATAAAAACCTTTGTACGCAATACGATGGGCCAAGATAGACTGACCGCTCTTGCAATGCTCAGTATTGAAGAAAAATATGTGGGAAAAATAGACAATTTTTATAATCGTCTGATTGATGATTTTTCAAAAAGCAAAGAAAGAAAAGTGGACCTAATTTACAAAAAATTATAACGCGTTGTGTGCAATTTCGGTTAACGATGGGTTGGCGTTATGAAAAACGGACATTTTTTGAAGGGTAAGTAGGTACCTACCTATAACAATTTCTAGCACTTATTCTATAATGTATAAAAAGTCAATTTGCAATACGTCTTTTCAGTATACAACGAAAAGGCAAATTAAAATAATATATTCAAAATTGACCTGCTAGCTTTTTCCGGATTAAGCCGCCAATGCTCCCTACCATATGTGTTTACCACAAAAACTAGTAATTTCTTTTTTGATAGACTTTAACATAAGTAGTTCGTTGAAGTTTGTTAAAAATTAGTGTTACTGAGCATCATATAACATCCCTGCCTATTAAAAAATAAATTTTTATGTAATAAAGTTATTTATTTGTTTTTTGTATTTGACTTATCACACTGTGTTGTTCCTTTTCTTGCCTTCTTCGACGTTTCAACCTTATCACTAGTCTAATACTACAAGGTTCCAAGTGTTAATTTTTGATAAAACCATCTTAACAATGCTGCTTCATTGTTACTTTTGTTTCTCCTAAAATAAACACTTAGAACCTTGTAGTTCTGCACCTGTGACGTAGCAGACGCCTATTCTCAAGAGGCAATGTGTTATGACTTGGTTTTCGTAGGGTTTAATTGAATTTGAATAACTAATCAACACCATCTGTAAATTGTAGTTTTAGTTCAATGAAAATAAATACGTTTGACTGACAAAGTTTAGTGTGCACTATTTATGGCTGATCTTAACAACCTACCTCCACCCTCCGTCACTGCAATACACTCCACATTATCTATTGAGAGTGGTCACTGCAATGAGCTCGAAATGTCAAGGAAGGAAGGGAGGAGGCATTCACATTTGAACCGTGTGCATTTACCATTAGTGAGTTTGCATAGTGCCTGAAGATACTTAAAGCCGAAACCAGGCTCATAAAAAAAAATCAAATGGAATAGTACAAAATTTAAATCAAGTAGAATCCAAATGGCGCTGTGTCACTCGTACTAATATTTAGAATGTTATTTTTATGAAGACTTGAATGGTACTTGTTAAATTGCCTGGCACAACTCAAGCAACTTGAATCGAACCTACATTGTGCAGTTTTTGTACGTTCAACTCAAGTGATCTTTCATAGTTCTTACATTTCCAGGATGCTTTCAAATTAACAGATAATGAAATGTTTTTACAAGTGCAATTCATCTTAGGGTATAAGATTAAGTCCGTTTCATTATTCGTATTCGTATACAGCAGCAATATACACTGGACGACAATTTAACAAGTAATCATTTGAAGAGTTGTGTTGGCTATCAAAATTCCTTCTAAATCTTTGTTTTGTAAATTATTTTATCCTCATAATTATTATACTGTCCATGAACCGTCAATATCTGCCAACTCCCATTTTTTACGATATGCTGTTTTTAATAGCTTTGATAGCTATTCATCGCTGTAGGATTGGTTTCCCGAATAGACCAAATGTTCAGGAGACGAAAAACAAATTTCATAATCCTATATTTAAATACATGGAGATATTTAAATTGTTGTTTTTACAGCATATGAATGATGTATTCATTACCATTACTAAGTAATTTAAATAAAAGGATGGTTCTGGTTCATTTAGATACAAAAAAACATTCTGCATTAAAAGGTCGATTTCGACAAAAACGGATATTCGGCAAACCAATCCTATAGCGACGTATTGTTGAAATACATTATGTACCAAAAGATCTTAAATTTATTCAAGTTCTGAATATTAAAAAAAAATATCTCCTAAGCTCTGAGAGATAATAAGAATGTGAGGAAATTATTATCAGTTCACGGTCGACACTTATTTTAGTTTAATTAAAAAACTATTAGGTATGTAATAATGTAAAGACTGTTAAATGAACTGTAATGGTATGCTCCAGGTTGACGCCAAAGACTGGGAGACCTCTTGGATGTTCGGCGAACAGAACGGTTCAAGCAGCATGGGTGGAGGAAGCAGCGGGGGATCTATACAAAATGGAGGAGGACCTTTGGCCGGAGCGGGGCTTGTGGTCACTACTCCGCCTGCGGCCCCCACTTCCAAACAGCCGGAGCAGGTTGCCATCAAGGCCAGGGCTGACAGACATGAGACTGAGGATTTTTATCTTACCGTGAGTATAAACAGACATTTAATTTTATACAGCGTTTATAATATACATGATTTTAAATTAATGACAATTAGTTTGTTGCAATAGTTATGCGATAAACAGTGGCTTGTATTAGAGCAATGATACTCAACCTTTTTTTTCTTCGTAGCCAAATACATATATTTGTAAAGTAACGCGGGTCGCATCACTACTGGTGTGACGAAAAAAATCATGAAATATCCCCCTTTTTTACAAAACATTTTTGAGATTTTAAAGATTATGCGTGTTTTTTAAATCAATAGTGTGCAATAACAGCACTCTTATACCAGATCTGATGTGGACCATAATGACAATCCTCTTCGGGTGTCACTATTTGTGCGTCAAAGTCGAAACAAATCTCAATATATCCGAAATTCCTGATAATAAATGTGGTTCGGGCCGCACATAAAAGCTTAAAGGGCCGCAGGTTGAGTATCGCTGTATTAGCGGGTGGGGTTACTGTAACCATATGTTGATGGATGATTGGCAGACGCTGGTACTTTAAAATGGAATGTAGACAACGATCGTATGAACTTATACCCTCTCTAAATGTGCATGGATTTACTCCTGACAGTATGTATTATCACGGCCATAACAAAAAGTGCACATGTAAACATGTATTATCATGCAAGATGCAAGATGCATGATTGTATGCATGAATCAAAAAAGTTCAGCAGCTTCTGAATCTTCACGCGACAGTTGGATTGTACGATATCTACACCTGCGCAGTAGGACAATAGCAGTGAACCCGTCGGAAAAAAACATACTACACCACACAGAGACTTATTTTGACGTTTACCGATTTTCACGACCTGTTCGAACCTGTCGAATAGCATCACACAACTACAACGTCGCGTCTCGCTTACGCTTGAAGAATTAGATTGGCGAGACAGTCAGCACTTCTACATTTTTTTTAACACTGATTTGAACTGCACTGCTTCATCGCCAATGTGCAACAAGTTACTGTTGAATAAATAATTGATTGAATAAAATAAATTTGAATTTAAATTGTTGTGGCCGGGGCTAGGAGAGAGGTACGGATGGAATTGATTCAAATACATGTTTAACAATTCCGTACCAATATGGCAGAAGCATATAAGTCGTGTTTTGGCGATTTTGAGATTTGAATGCCAATATGTCAAAAAATACCTACTTTATGTTATGGCAAAAGCATATATCTCTAAAACCTATAGGTTTCTCGTAAAACGACTTGGAAAAACAATACAAGTCATAAAATGTCAAGCTCTAACAAGCCAAAAGCATATATCTCTGACATATACGCTTTTGCATAATATAAAATTTCAAACTCTAACAAGGCAAAAGCATATATGTCTGACATGTACGCTTTTGGCATAACATAAAATTACGCATGCGCAGACTTATTTATGGTATTCTGCATTTTTGGCAGCTGTTATTGAATTTATAGAATTAGCAGTACAGAGGGACTGGAATATAAAGTATGCAAAAAAATGTTTCAACATGTCTTTGGAATCACTACAAACAAAGTAAAGATACAGGATTTATTGGTATTGGCCGCGCGGCTTAAGCGTTGGACTATAACGCCGTGGTTCCCAGGTTCGAATCCTGGGTCTGGCAAGTACACATATTGTGTTTCAATTTGGGTCTGTCAGGGTATGGACCTAATAGGTTGAGCAAGTGGCTGACATCCATTTCTCGTAAAAAACTAAATCTGTTAATACAAACCTCTACTCTATGGAGGCCCATATGATCCTATTAGGATCGGACATGGTCGAAAGAAGAATAATCGTGGAAAACACGAACCCATAAACAAGAAAACAAACGAAAGGGAAGAAGTTACTGCACACATAAAAAGCTTTACTAAGCATGAAAGTCATTATTCACGTCGTCGCACATCCAAAGAATACCTGTCTGGGCAGCTAAACATGTTTGAAATGAACTGTGATATGCAAACGGAAAAAATATGACCGATAAAATATGATGAATAAAACACCGGATATAAATTTAAAGTACCTAGCAAAAACACATGAAAAACATGTGATACATACAATATTCAATTAAAATCTGCTACAGATTTACAAATAAAACAAAAATTGAAAATCGACAAGTTTGCAAGTGGCAGATAAAGGCTATGAATTAAAAAAAAAACAATAAGACCAAAGCTCTCCAATCTGAAGGTATTATTGCTTTTTTAGCATTCGACCTGCAGCAGTGTTTGCCAACGCCTTCTCTTAACTCAAATATCACTATAATACTATAAAAAGTAATTGTACACATATAATTTGACCGTAAGAAATTGCATATCGAACCAAACCTCATGTTATTATATGTGGCACGAGGGAATAGCTGAACGAAATAGCGTTTTGTGTGATAAGTCTTCTGAATACCTTAAGTCCAACTGTTGAAAGTGTTATTGCATCCTCTGATTCTTGTCCGGGACAAAATAAAAATAACATAATAACTGCAGCTCTATCTTACTTTGTAAGTACATCACCAACTATCCAGGTAATGGATCATAAATATTTGCTCCCAGCCATACGCGACTTGAATGTGACACTGACCATTCACGAATTGAAAAAGCCAAGAAAACTTCCAACATAGAAATTAATATTGCCCATGATTGGTATCAGTTTGTTAGAACAATAAGGGGCAAGAAATCTTTTATTGTTAAAGAGATGTCTCAGGATGAGATTTACAAGCATTCAAGCCTTCTTTCTAATCAACTGGTGAAGCGAAAAATTAATACAGTTGGAGAAAATGTCGTTTGGAACAAAATTAGATGTTTCAGGTATGAGAAGGAGTTTGGTTTAATAAAATTTAAATATTCATTACATGAAGATGACCCATTTCTTCAACTTGATTTACGCCGTACGACAAGAGGAAGAAGGAACATTGTTAATAAATTAAGCAATGCTATAACAGTCCTCTGCCAATAAATCAATCTAAGAAAGATGACTTCATCAGTTTATTGCCATTGATAGATCCGGTTTATCATCCATTTTATAATATAAATTTTAATACCTGTTATTTTTTTATATAAATACTATAAGTAATACTCATAAACAACTGTTTACCAACTATTATTATCACTGTTGGTTTAATTTTATCATGTTTTCATTTAATTCCCATGCTCTTGTTTTAATTTCATAAGTTTTTCTATAATAAAACATCTATTATTGTAAATGATATGTCAAAATGTTGAAAATATTTTTATGCCAAAACCCCATATGTCATTAAATGTTCAATAACTCATGTAATTACTTAATTTTCTTTTTTTTTATAAATATATTTTAAAAATATATTAGTTTTTACCAACTATTATTAATACTGTTAGTTTCATTTTATCACGTGTTCATTTAATTTCCAAGATCTTGTTTTAATTTCATAAGTTTTCTATAATAAAACATCTATTATTGTAAATGATATGTCAAAATGTTGAAAATATTTTTATGCCAAAACCTCATATGTCATTAAATGCTCAATAACTCATTGAATTACTTGATTTTCTTATTTTATTACATATATTTTAAAATTATACTAGTTTTTTTATAATAATAACATTAAACAATCCAATTTCCTTCATATCCTGATTTATGACACTTCTTTAAACCTTAAAAACCGTCTCCTGTAAAATGCGAAAAAATGACTTATATGCTTCTGCCATATAGGTACGGAATTCTTTATAATGTTATGCAAAATACATGCCTGCCAATGAGGCACCTTCAAGCTCACCACTTATTATCAATGGCTATAAATTTGATGAAGTCGAAGAATTTATTTATCAGGGATCACGCATCAAAATAATATCAGCCAAGAAGTGAAGTTAGAAATTATCACCGATTGTTCTTTTGGCTTAGCATGATCAATATTTACGTAATTTATCTGCTCGTTTCAGAAATTCCGCGAGTACCTGCTGGGTAGTAGCCGTATCGCTCGGCTGGAAGCCAAAGGGGGATTCCTACGAGGGCGCATCGGATGTGCGGCAAGGGCGGGTGCCCCTCCCGCCTTGACTGACAATCAGCATCATCCCGCACCCAGGCATAGGTTAATAAACACTTCCTTCATTTCTAAACGTACATTCAACTAGGTCAAAAACTTTGCAATGTTGGATAATATGTATATGTTTGAAGGTCTCTGGCAAGTCACTGAACAAAGATAGATTATAAAGATGCTTTAAACAATTTAACTGATTCTTAGTTTTGATTACACGATGCAGATTTACGATTAAGAGATTAGGATGAATTTGGCTTTTGAATATAACGTTAAAATTTTAGTATAAGTACATACACAAATTTAACACAATACGTTATTAGATCTGACTTTTCAATACCATTCCTTTGTTTAGAATAATATACAAGTGAAACTATTCTTTGTCAGGAGATTTCTGTTTTATTGATTGAGTTGATAAATAATTTTATTACTGCCATCTGGTGATGCAAATCCAAATTATGTATACACATGGTAAAATGTCAATGCTTTGGTAGTAGAGGACCCATACCCCATTACATTTTCTCGATGATTCTTTCAGCATTGAATTTTCAATAATGTGTTTGGAATGTCTAATGTTGATATTGTTTATTGAATATGATTTCTTTGCTTCCAGAAAACGTATCGGACGTGGAAGTTCGTGCCAATCTCAGCCCAGACTGTTTGCCGGCTCTCTAGAAGAATATCTGGAAGCCACAGGGCAGGAATTGCCACTAGTTGTCACATCCTGCATCAGAGTCATAAATCTCTATGGTAAAAAAATCTTATGATTTAAGAATTAGAACTTATAACTATTTGGAGTCCTGATTTTTTTTTGTATTACATCACTTCATAGCAATTCTGTAGCTGTAGAAAAAATTATTTTCTGTTCTCTGGCCCATGCAAAGATGGTGGACATCAGCGGCGGCTGGTCTAACATCATACAAGTGCACTGCACTGCTTGCATTGCTATGAAACATCGTAAATCATATTTTTTCTTCATAGGTTTTTAATATTATCGCTCACTTATTGTAATGCAAACCATAAACCGATGTGCCCATATTGTCAATAGGCGATAATACAGTCACTATGCACCGTATACGTCATCCTCACTGAAATCATTTGTGCCCAGGCAATATATTTAGTTTATTTAAAATGAACCCAAAGCTTAGTATGAACTAAAGCCATTAAAAAACAACTTAAACCGTGCTAATAGTTTTCGCCATGTGTAAGTTTCAGAATATCGTGCGCCGACCGGGTAAAATGACATCATATTGGTTTGAGTAGAGAGCAATTACAGATTTGAATTATGGTTTGTTATTGTAGACGCTGTAGCTTACTGTTCACAGTCAAATTATGTTTAGTATCATATTTAGCAATCTCGTATGTAAAATATCTGTAAAACTAAAAACAATAGAATTCATTATTTTCTAAATTTAAAATCGGTAAGATATTTTTATTTATGTGCACTCTGTGTGTTGACTAAACGCGAAATGATGCCGGTTATTTATAATATAGAAAATTATTAATTCATGAATTCTAGTGATATGCTAATAAATCTTAATACTATTTCACAAAGTGCAGTTTCATAATAATTATTACATACAGTGTACAAATTGCTAAAGATACCTAATGTACTTATATAGAATAAGATGGCTTCCGTTAAAAGTAAGAGGTATTTATCTACTATAAGATATACAATCGTTTCTTAAAACTAATCCAATAAAGATTTAATTAACTCGCATCATGTTTTATTAAAAATATAAAATATACAGGTAATTTCCCAAATGTCAATAACGTTTTGTCAAATCAAAAACAACGCCGAATTGATTTCATTTTTCAATAAGGTAAGCTTCCAGCGCATTCTCAAAAATTACAATCCAAAAAATCACCGGCCGCCACTGGTGGACATATGCAATTATTGTTTGTAATCGTTCGTCTTCTAAATAATTATGATTTCGTGTATTTGGCTGTCTATCTTTGTACGATAATTAACGCAGTCTGTCCTTTCACAGGCAGCAAGAAATACACAATAATAATATGTATTCGTGCCTTTCATTTTGATACAAGTTAAATGTCTTTTATGTTAGAAATGGTATATATGTAGAAAATAATTAAACTTAATCATCTCGAGATCCACAACAAATTCAAGTTTTAAAGTTTCTATATCTCTATATTCTTAATTTACAGAATTGACTGATTGCGTGAATCTAAAATTGTGTTGATATGCTTTTGGTTCTTGTTCATTTGAATCACTAATATAATAGTATGTAATTATCAACAAGATTTCTTTATAGGTATATATTATAATTTTTGAAAAGAAATTGAAATGATCAATATGCACTTACCCTACTGACCTCAATCGTTTTCTTCAACAGGACTTCATCATCAGGGCATATTCAGGGTATCCGGCTCCCAAGTGGAGATAGGAGCACTTCGGGAGTGGTTTGAGCGAGGCGCCAATCCATTAGCCACGACGAGCGATGCGTCAGATATCAATTCGGTCGCCGGCGTGCTCAAACTTTACCTCCGTGAACTTCGAGAACCGCTGTTCCCTATTGTATACTTCGAACACTATATGGATCTAGCACGTAAGTTATTCAAATAGATTTCTTCAATTTGACATTGTAAATTAACTTTAAGAACCCTTTCTATGATCATAATAACATATTATGTTGTTGTGGAGTATAGTACCATGCCAACCCTCGAAAAATCATTTTAAAGTACACTCGCCCAATGACATTAATATGGACGAATCATCTGGAAAAAATAATGACACCCACTTTTTTGTCGGGTCTGCCGAATGGCATAATCTGTTCTAACGCCATTACAATAAAGGTGATATTGCTATAAATTCCCAATACTTGTTGTCGGGTCTGCCGAATGGTTCGGTTCGAACGGGTTCGCTCAAATGAACATTGACACTGGAAACACTGTTCTAACGCCATTACAATAAAGGTGATATTGCTATAAATTCCCGATGCGTGATATCGCATAATGTAAATTGCGTGACGTCTACTTATACACGTGCGAATATCGCTATGCACGAATTTACTTGCTATCGACTGTATTGAGTGCGTTGTCCATTAATAATGTCATTGCACTCGCCAGATATAATTCGCACTCGCCTCAACTATGGGGGGCAGGGAAAGAGCCTGCGGTAAAACCTTCTGACGGGAGGAAAATTGTCCGAATGTGCAAAGGTGCCCACATTATGTCTAAGGACCCATCCAGGGTGGACGCGTTCGGCGGAGCGTTAAGCAGCGTGCGCAACTTTTATTTTGTTTGTACAACTATTTATAATTCACTCATCATGAGTGACCCGAGGATATTTGGATCTTGTTGCTTTGATTTATCTGGTCATTCAATTGAGTACCCATATTCAGTTGTACTCTGTTATAATTAATTAAGTCCGTGATTATGTACCTATTTTAATTTTAATTATTTCTGTTTTGTTGCAGAATTGGACTCCAAGCCAGAATTCGTACAAAAGATGCGAGAGTTTGTCCGAGGCATGCCACGCTCCACAATGGTTCTACTCCGCTATCTCTTTGCATTCCTCAACCAGTAAGCTATTTCGTCTTTCACTATTAATTAAACACATCGGTAATGGAAGTGTTATCAATTTAAATCTTAATAATTTACAAATATCTGACATTAAAATTATTTTTTTTTAGTTTATCCGAATTTTCTGAAGAAAACATGATGGATCCGTGGAATCTGGCTATTTGCTTCGGTCCTACACTTATTCCAGTCCCAGAGGACAAAGACCAGGTAAATATTTTCTTAATAAATCAAAATTTACACTCAGTGAATCAACTGACGACTATTATTGTAATAATATAAAACATGAAATGTATGTAAGTATGTGTATTTAGTAATAATGTCAACCCACTTTTAACTTGTAGTAGGTGAATTTCATTTGGGTTGATCAATTATGGGTAACAATGACTTAAACTGATTGATATAATATGTCACTCGTCATTAGTCTAGTGTAGCGATTCGTGATATTCCATGCATATCGGCCTTAGAAACAGGATGTAGTAATTTACCTATAAATTATCTGTATATAAAACTCAAAGAATATATCGTCTCTGTTCTGGCAGAATACACTAACTGGAGAATACTAGTTTTGAGTAATTTGACTTTGAAGTTGTTAAAATGTTTGAAATGGTCTATCATGTGAGTTTATTAAGTAATTGTGAAAAGGATGACTTTACAATAAAGACTGTTTATTTATTATGAAGGTTTCCAGACGGTAAAGTTTGAAATAAGGAACATTTTGGTATAACTAACTCAATATGTCATTTTTTCGAATTAGTGTCTTCTGCCAGAACAGTGACGATATTATTATACAATGTGTTTATAATTTCAGGTCCAATATCAAAACCAAATAAACGACTTGATCAAGAACATTATTGTGCTGCATGATGAGATATTCCCCAGAGATTCCGGCCCTCTATATGAAAAATATCAAACATTACCTGGACAGTGAGTAATATTTTGAAGTTGTCACAATTAATTATTTCGGTCATGAAAGCATTTCACTAAGAGGGGGGTGCTATGGTAACCCTCACTAAAACTCACTCTAGTGCCAGTCTCAGTATTGCTAACACGTGTACTTGTAAATATTCTATATTTTTTATTCATTCGAATATCATGTTAAATGTAACAACAGTGAAAGTATTATCAATATTCAACCCCACCGACGTGTGTAACATATACCTACACTTATTATCATTAGTGGTAGGATAGCCCAGGGTGGCTCCTAGATTTCTCCAACAATTTTTTCCACCTGTCATTATCCAAAGCGGTCGCTTTCCAATTCAATACTCCTAGCAGATAGTAGTAATCTGCGACTCCATCTACTTTTGGTGAGCATCTTTTACCTGCACCTTATTGGATTGCCCAACTTTACTTTCTTTGTCAAGATGGCCAGTGCAGGCTCCCAATTTATGCTTATAATGTTTAAATAAAATTTTATGATAATGTTGTCACATAAATCGATTATTATCCATTAATATTTTAACCCTTTATAGTGAATAAAAATATGTTCAAGTATGATTCCTGTTTACCTACCTAAAATATTAACATATATTTTTATTGTTTTTCATTTTTAGAGAAGTTGATGAAAGTCCATTAGAGCCTGGAACCGATGACTTGGATTCCGAAGCTTCTCTGTACCCTTCAGAAGATGGTTTGTTATTGTATATTTATCTATCTAAATTCAACAATTTTTATATTGAAGTTTAAGTTTCTAATTTAATTTTTTTAAATATATTTGCAGAAGGTGACGGCGTAGAAAGCTTAAACGGTGGAAATGGCATTCCTTGGGAAGGAGGTATAGGGATGGGAGGAATCGGTGAGAGACCAGCCCAATGTTGGCGCCGAGAGCCACCCCACACTCCTGACTCATACACCGATATTCATATCAAGTTAGTTCAATTAATTTATCCAATATTTTAGACATAGATCACTGTTGTCAAATTATGTTAAATATCAGTTATATTAAATTCTATTTTTAGTTTTTTAGAGCCGGATGTAAAGATATTGCTGTTAAATTGGAAATGTATGTGGCAACTGCCAAAACAGTAAAAAAGCAATTCTAGTATTGTATTTCAATTGTTCGTACACAAGAATAAATGAACCTGAATTTTAATTGTAATTCAAACGAAATACTTGCCCGAATTCCGTGTATGATATGATAAACTTGATTATTTTGACGGATGTTACTTGGAATTCTCGATTCTGTCATTATTTCATGGTCTTGCCACTAACTATATGGCTGAATTCTGCGGCCTAACGTAAAGCGGCAGTGAAGTATGACTAAATATCTAGCCTTGAGCATTTTACTTACAGAAAGTTGAGATCTTTGATTCTTATTCACTCTTGTAATTATTTAAAAATTAATGAGTACTGTACACCAGTAAGTATTTAGCCAAAGATATTACACGACATAGAATATTATATTATTATTTGCTTTATCGATGAGTTTCCATGCCTTCCCCTCAGTCATAATATGTTATGTACTCTAATTTAGGTTAAAAAGAAATATTGGGTATTTTAAGTAATATTAATTTATTATTACCATAACTTGTTTTGTGATTTTTTAGAGACGAAGACAGCCTCCACTGTTCGATGAGTAGCGACTCGCTCAGGCGGCGGGTGTCATCCAGCACAAGCGACAGTGCTGACGGCGGCAGCGGGCAGGCATCGGCCGCCATCTCGTCCACCCTTACCCTCACCGCGCCCACCCCCCACACCTGGCCCCGCCAAGAGGTACTGCTCGAGACCACTGTCTGAACATTTTATCTACTATTTCATTGATATCCTTATGCTCATTCATGACAAAGAAGATTTGATACAAAATACTATAATGTGATCAATCAATACTATGCCACAGTTACCCTGATATGGTAGGTATCACACGTGTATGTTGGTCACGAGTATTGAAAATTTGTGGCCAATTATATGCGTAGCATTCGAAAAGCGCAATTTTGTTTTCAATATGTCATAATCATAATTGGACATAATTAAGATATTCAAGACTTTTGAGTCCTGATTTCTGTAAAGGGAAGTCAAATATTGCTTGCCCTGTATCAATTATCCATGGGATACCCTGTACTATTGTGAATTTGTTATATAGTCACCCCTGTACAACAAATTGTAGTGGGTTAAAATTATCCAACTACAGATATCTTTATTTTGCCTTTTGATTTTCTGTATAATTGTTTTAACTTACGAATGCACGTCCTCACCATGTAGACCGCATATGCAGAGCAATTAGAAATTACTTCTGCTTTGAAATTCGTTACTGCGCATCCTGCCTAGCAGAGTGGGAATGTGCTTTAGTGAAGGAAATAATCTATACCTTGCTTATTATTATTTGATATTTAAAAGTTTTTTATCTGAATAGATTTAGTTAGATTTAGTTAGATAATGTTATATTATAACATTATATTGTAATTTTAAATATTCTTTTGTAAGCATGTATAATAATTAAGAATATATATTAGAATTTAATAATATTTTTGCTTACAATACAAATACAAATTATTATCTGACCCCAGTCAAAATAGTTTTAGAATAAATCACAAATTTTAGTTTAATTAGTTATAATTAATTGATAATCACTTTGGTTATATTATCTTTATATAGTGTTTGATGCAACATGTCATTAGATCTCATAAAAATGAACAATCACAAATTAATAAAAGTATACAATTATTTGTTACAAAATTATTTCTACTATTTTTATGAATTGTTTTAAATTTTAAATTCCCACAACGAAACTCACAAAAATTTAATATTTACATTAATTATATTTAGCATGGCTCTCTTTGAAGCTTATAATTCAAATCATTTATTTAATATTATATATTTTTAACATAATACCCCGATTACACGTGGATGGATTTACTGCTGACAGTATGTATTATCGCGGCCATAACAAGAAAATGTACGTGTAAACATGTATTATCCTGCAGTTCCAAGATTGTATGGTTGAATCAAGGAAGGTTCTGTATTTTTTATGCGACAGTTGAGAATTTTTTGATCTGCGCAGTAGAACGGTAGTGGCGAACCTGCCGGCAAAAAAAGACTGCAAACGAATTTTAAGATTAATCAGTTTTTACTACCTGTCAAATAGTACCAAAAAATGACAATATCGCGTCTTGCTCATTCTTGAAGAATGAGATTGTAGAGATAGTCGGGACTCTTATGTGTAAACAGTTATTGTCACGATAGTTTAAAATACACACTATTGCTGCCAGTAAATCCATGCACGTGTACAGGCGCTATAATATTGTGTATTATTGTTTAGGTGCTGTAAGTGTTTTGTCAATTTATTTTGAAGCTTTTATTGTTTGTTCATTGTCTCATAATATTGTGTTATTGCTTTTTTTTTCAAACAATTACCTAGTTGAAAGAACCAGTATATCTTGCCATATTTACGTTTTGTTTTATACCAGTAAATCGCGAGTGGAGAACTACAAGGTTTTAAGTGTTTGTTCTTGGCGAAACAAAAGTAACAATGAGGTAGCTTAGAATAGTACTTCATTGCCGGGTTTGTTTTCTCAAGGACGAACACTTAGTACCTTGTAGTATTAGCCTCGCGAAATAATAAAATATATAGCCTCATATTCGGTTTCTAAATACTTAAGCAAATTTGCCACACAACTTGTATAGTATTGTATGTACATAATTAAGTCAAAATATTATATTATTATAATTTTTAATATTAGATAATGCTATGTTATTATTATTTGAATTCACAAATTTTTGTGATATGATTTTACATTGAGTATACAATAGTATCTACCTAATAATATATAATAATAAATATTCTGTTATATAAATTTAAAAGCAGGCATGATATTATGCTGTTTTTTTTTTTAATTGTTGCATGCCTTGAATAATAATTGAGGCGTCTAATTCCAAAAAGCAATAAGTCCACATTTGGTCAAAATCGAGAAAAAAATACGCACATATTCTTTGTATAATTTTACACAATATGTATTGATCTGTAAATTCCAAAATGCGACATAACCTTACGAAAAAAATATTATAAGTTTCGATTTATTACAAAAAGCGCCAAGTCCGTGTTTCATATTATTTAAAGCTTGGTCGATTTCGCGCGTGCTTAAGCCAACCAATAAGGGAACGTTCAATATTGAAAACGGCGTCTCCCTTGCTGTAGCATCTGGTAAATTCATGACAGTGCCACGGAAATATGTGCCTTATGCGGAATAAATTAAAAAGTGAAGTACAAATAGCGCTACGTCCAATTTTATTTTGCCTATATTTATTACATTTAAGAGTTTATCGGCTGAAACAAATTGCCATTTGGTTCTAATTTCTACATAGAATACAACGGAAAAAATAATCTCACGTTAAAACAAATAATTGAAGCTTGAAACATAAAAACGTCGTTTCCCGAAAGTACTGAATTGTGGACTTGTCGCTTTTTGTAATTAGACGCTTCAATTTTAATAATACTTTACCTACTGTTGCTTTCTAAGTTAAATACAGGTAACATTTGTACCTACGGATATATTTCAATTAAATTTGCAGAAAATATTTAAAATACCTCGATGCATCAAATAAAACAGCTTTCTAAGTTTGTGTCGCTGGGGATGAAGTATTTTGAATGAATATATTGATCAGTTTATTTAAATTTAAATACTTGAAAAGGTATTTCCACTGTACAATAAGTATTAGTATGTACTTATTACTAATACATGATATAGTTTATTGTTTATTACTTCTCACTTAAACAAAGCTCAAGCAGTGCTATTCTAATATGTCAAATAACTCTAAAATCAATAGTATAAATGATAAATATCATATGTCGTATTCAGACAGTTAATTATTCCGGTTGATTATTAATCTTAGAGCAAGTTATAGGAAGTAAATTACATCTTAAGATGAGGTGATTTTGAAAATTCATACTAACATTGCGACAGCATCACCAAATTCGGCGTATACACGCATGCTAGCTGTGAAATGTCATTGATTACGTGAAACAAATTACAAAGACAAGATACCTTTGTACAATGTAGAATACACATTGTAATATATTATGAACGCCTTGTAAAAACTAACGGAGATATAGCGCACACAAAATTTCAGTTCTTTTTTAGATTAACCAAGCGTCAAAGTGATATGATATAAGAAATATCATTGGCACTGCACTGCGGCTGTTAAGTGATAACTTCCATTTTAGATAACCGCCTTGTATACAGAATTGACCCGAGTGATATCTGTGATATGACAGAAGTGTGTTGTCGTGGTAACTAATTAGAATAGCCTTGCAGATGTTTCAAAACATTCATGCTTATTCCTCATACAGAAGTATCATCTTTTGACTATTCGTGACCCAGTATTGATGGCATAGCGCTACTTGAAATTATTTAAAATTTTAAAACAACGGGTCACTCGACCCGAACAACAATGCAGTGACACGCCTGCACGTTTTAAATATATCAATTATATTTTGTATGGCGAAATTGTATGTATGTAAAGCTGCCAATGTTGCGTATACCGTTTGTAACTGTCAGCTAATACGGTTAGGACGCCGTGTTTGCGGTAGCGGTAGGTAAAGTATTAATTATTACACCTCTCTTTTCAGAGATTGTTTTAATAGTTACTATTTTTATTTTAAAAAATAAATAATAATTCTATTCCTTATCATGATTGCGTTTTCAAGTACACCATTTTGTTTTCACTCAATTGTGTTTTTGTTTCCATGCAAACAATATTATACGTACTAGATATAATATTATCATTATCTTTCTGGATTTTAAATTAATATTTTATGGTTTTTGTGTGCTTTTAATGTTTGTAATGTGGAGTTTTAGGATCACAGGGGCCTATCTACAATAGCACAGTTTTGAGATAAACGCAAATAAAGATTTTGATATAAAATTCATTAAATAAAGCATAATTTACTCAACTAACCGGATATATGTACGACATGGAGCTTTGTATCAACAATTACGACATTATCGAAACCGAGGCTAATTCAAAACATTCATTTTTGTAGTTAGGCCCCTGTGATCTTAAAACACCGAATGTACCTATACTGTGTTATTTATAATCATTTTGTAAAGCATGTTTTCATTTATATAAACATAAAAAATAATAAAACATAAAGAATGTTTAATTTTATTTTGTTCATTAATATTTTTTTTTTTTTTTGTAAATTACCTTTATTTAATCTTTTTAGGTTGACTCGATATTATCACACTTCACAATACATATCATAATAATATTATGAACAACATTTTTATAAATCTATTTATTTTTCATATTTTTTTTAATTGTCATCTTAATATTGTTATCGTAGAGGTAAAATCCGTGTATGACGTGAATAGGTTGATAAGTCTAAAAACATCAATTCTCAGGGCAGCTGTTTCTAAAGGTTGGTATTCTGTGGTAAATCAGGAATGTTTTTAAATTTTTGTTTGTTGAGAAGTATTTTTTTTTTTAAATTTAAAATCATCCAAAAACATAATATCGTCGGTCCCTATTAAAAAAGTCGGATCTGAAATTTTGTCATTTTCGGATTATTACGTATTTATTATTTAAACACTTTAAACATTTATACCACAATCACAGTTTTTTTCGTTTGTTTGAAAAATTTCGAGATACTCAAGTTAAAAATGACGGATCTACCGAGAGTGTCCGAATAACAATGTCGGTTATTACCAACCGACATTGTTGGCTGGGCGTGGGTGAGCAAGATGCGTCGGATCTGACAGTTGCTGCTATGTTCACCGGACAGACGGATGTTTTTATAAACGTTTAGAAAAGTTTCTATAACCCGTATTTTTATTCATTATGGCAAACAATAGGTCACAAAGGATATTTGATGAAACATCTTTGATTGCTCGTACTGAAAAATAGCATTTTGCACATCCGACTTTTTTAATTTGGACCGACGATATAATCTGATACCACAGGATACCACCAATCTTAAAAAGAGCTGTTCTGAGAATTAATGTTCTTAGACTTATCAACATATTCACGCCATACACGGAATTAACTTAATATGACTTTTCTATAATAGTATTAGTTATAATAAAACATAATACCTCCAATATTACTTTATATCACTACAGACTTATATTCTTATGGCTAATACTGCTTATAAATTGTCACTTTAAGTATTTTTTTCTCCAAGTATTCCGTTTATTAAAAAATAATAAATTTGATTTAATATATTATTGTTTATAAAAACATAACGCATACAATAATACTTCTTTATACACTAATCATTCGGTAATTTCATAGATTTTGTGCTTTTTACACTTACAGTTTATTAACCCATTTGCATAATAGAAACTCTCTTATAATTGATTACACGAACCACACGGCTATGACTTAAAACTTAAATCATTATAAAATTCCGTATCATGCGAATGGGTTATGTAAAATAAAAAAAATATCTATATTATACCTACACCGGCAGCATCCATGCGGCGCTTATCGTTTTGTGTTTTGTGCAATGTGAAGGCGCGGCAATAACTCCCGTTAATCACCGAGGAACCAGGTGAGAGTTACCCTGACAATCCATTCATTTTACTCTACTAAAAACATCACATGTTTATTATTATTCATTGAAACTTCTCTTGTCTAACTGTTGTACATACATACTACTATCAACGAGGCTGTTTCATATCACTTATCATAGATGGCATTGAAATAAACGTTTAACAACGGAATCATTTAATATTTTTTTATTGTTTTGACATGCTGATAATAATTGGTCATTAGAATTCATTATAATTAAACTTCTTTTCAATTATTGCATTACACATGGCATGCTTTGTTGGAAACATAATCTATTCCATATAGTTATATAAATCACATACTTAACCTTTCTCTTAGAAGTCATATCATTGACTCCAGACCATCGTTGTTTCATTTGAGATTTCTCTACCCAATCTTTGCTAAAAATACATATTTGAGGAGCATATGGGCCTTCATATAGTGAAGGTTATATTAACTAACTTTTTTACGAGAAATTGTTGTTATTCACCCAATCCATCGGGTCTTTGCACTGGATCAAACGCAAATTGAAAAAAAAGCATTATTACCCAGTGTTTTACTCAGCCGTAAGATCAAACCAGTGATCCATGGCTTCAGACAGCTGCTCTACCAACTAGACTTTGGTCAGAGTCTATATTATTAAGTGGGGAAAAAATGCTGGATTTTACTAAACTTGTGTTTGATTTATCTTATTAAAAACCATTATTTATTTAAAGGCATAAACATATTTTTGTTCAATTCGAAATTAATAAATAATTCGAATTCTTAACATCAAGTTATAAATTATGTAAGTTATGAAGGTTCTACTGTATGTCTTTACATAATAGATACTTTCGGTTGTACGTTTTTATAAAACCACCAAAAAATTTACCAATACGTACTTCTAAGTTCAAAATAGGTTGCATATAAACCATACTAATATCACAACTTTCAATTAACATGTATTTGAATTTAGTGAAAGGGGAGTCTACGAGATTGTGTAAGCCTCTTGCGTAAGGTTTAATCAAATGATAAACCACAAATTTGTCATAATACCTCTTCCATATCGTGGTTTCATGATACAACTATTAATAAGAAGTTTAATACATACATAATGAATTTTAATATCATGGTTATTATTTCATATTCTTTCAAGGAAGTAATTTGTGTAAATACTTAATTGAAGTAATACCATTGACCTACGATACGGTTGTAATTTTTTTTTAATATTGGGAAATAATTCTAACGTTAATTATTAATAATAATTCATAAGTTAAAGTTTTGGTTTCGAGCACAGTGTGAATTTGGTGTTACTGTATTATTTACACTGGTTTCTGGAAATGCGTTACAAAAATGTTGGGTAATTGTCAATGGGTATTCTCATCTGGTTACTTAACCATTTTTTTTTTTAACTTGTTTATATATTGTTTTGCTTCCGCTTTTCACTAACATTTCATTTCTTCCTCAAACTCATAACATTTACACGCATGCCTCAAACGCCCTAAGAAAATATTTTTTTGACTTGTCAGAATTTGTTCATTGTTTTGTGAAAACTGACCCATCTAGCATCGTTGATACTGAAATAGGTTGTATGTTAGAATAAAAAAACGAAAGCACAATTCATATAAACATATTATGTTGTAAGCATTCTTTTAAAATGGGGTAGGAATGTCTACACTACACAGTAGCCAATTAGAAAGTAATTAAAAACAATTAGGTGCCAAAGAGTACTCGTAAGACTGTAGATAGGTACAGTAAAACACTGTTAATTCGAAATCAATGGTATAGAAAATAAAAAAAAAATCGAATTACGAAATACAAAATGTATGGCAAAAAACACTAAAACTTGTTTCAAATTAACTGTGTTCGTGTTAACGGGGTTTTACTGTATGTATAATAGAAAAAAATTAAAACATTTTTAATGTTCTCTGGAAACTTATTTCACTATCAACAATAATATTATTTTCTTTTTTATATTCATAAAAAGTCATACCTAAGCTTGCCCAGTTAGTTGAATACAAACATCTCATGATAATAGGCACTTTCAAAATGTATGGCAAAAAAAAACAGTAAACATTGTTAGCATTTCTGTTGCAATAAATTTCTTTCAGATTATCATCAGTGGTGACCATTATGGTTCATTCATCAAATTAGTGGAAATCGCTATATAAATAGATTTTATGAATTGTAGCGAATATTTAGATTTACAGTGAATTTCGAATTAAATGTTTTCGTATTAACAGAGGAAATTTTGTAGAAAATCTTTTTACTTAAAGTTTTACTTCATATTAAAAAAATATTACATTACAATATAAAAACACATATTATACTTCTTTCACTCATCCATTGATTATTTGATTTTTGTTAATAATTTTAATCACAAGAATAATCTATCTATTATGAAAAAGCAACGTAGTGCCATATGTCAAAGTTTAGTGCTCCACAAATAAAATATAAATAAATAACACATTATGGTATATTTTTTGTCTTATTCCTTCATACCTCAATCATCAAGCGTAATAAAGACGATATAGTATGACAGTATGTGTTATTTATTGAATTTAAATTCATAGTGCTACTAAACTTTGACAGGATATATTAGTAGAAGTTGTCTGAACACCGGATAATTAATGTTGGTAGAATGGTGTCAGATTCTTGTGGCAGTGCAGACTCATTTAGGTGTTGGTATCGCTACTTTCAAATGACACTAGCATTGTTTCAAAGTGATTTCGTCATGGCCACAATGCCAGACAAATATGGCCTTCGTCTACTATTGTACTCTTTCTATCTCATTGGTGGAAGTTATTTTAAATGCTGGGCATAAAATACAATATTAATGTATGTTATCGATGTTTATATTTTAAAATATTAAATTAATTTTATTATCACACATACTAAATATAATAATCGAAGATCACTAATTATTTATTCCTTAGTCTTCAATTTCATGTTATGAAATGACACATCAACAATATTAAAAAAAAATGTTTATATATTCACATGAAATTTTTACTTAAATATCTCACTAAAAAGAAAACTTTTTTAAATTGCATGACATTTAAAAATATATAAATTGTTCAGATCGGGAGTAATATTACAATTTTAGTAAATGTAATTTATTTTGATTTCACAGAAAGGTATAGCAGAGGAAAACGGTGTCCAGGTGCAGGAGAGCGGATCGAATACCCCCGCAGAGGCAAACGGCACAAGCAAGGCTCACAATAAATCGCACAGCGTTGGGGAAAATAGTGCAGTTCCCTTCTCACTCAACAGAGAAATTTGGCAACAGAGGTATGTTATCATATACAAGATTTCAGTTTACAAGATTATTAATTTTTATGTCTATTTTAAATCATCGCAATAACTGGTCTAATATAGTTGTAAGCAGGGCTTTTTTTTTTAATAAAAAAGGTGCCGGAACTCACTTCTTGCCAAACAATTTACCTACGGTAAAAACGTCATATATTTGAATAAAAGAATAATTTGAATAAAAGTATATAGTGATTTCCATGGTACCCATATCCTGGGGCGGGCCCCCTACCTATCACTAAGGTGAAAGGCAGTGTGATGCTCTATAGTAGCGTTTTTCAAATGATGTTCGAGGTAAAATTAAAGGTGTTCAGTGTATCAACAAACATTAACCAAAAAATGCAATTACACAACCATATATTTTAAAATGTTAATACGCCCGAAGGAAATTAGCGCAGGCCATTTTTTTGACAATTAGAGCAAATTTGTGTTGTACGTTATTTCAATTATCTGGTCTAAAGCCCTGTTGGCCCCCCCCTTTGTGGGGGCCATGGTGATTTCCAAAGTTCAGTCCAATTTTCGTCTGACAAATCATCTCGATTCCTTTTCTTATAGTTAGAGTCTATGGCCGAATGTCTTCTTCCACTGAGTCACCACCAATCAATGTATTTTGAATGATCGAAAAGTGTCAAATGTGGTCCGACGAGTTTGATGACCAAAAGTGCCGAAACTGTTTTGGTCTTCAACGAAGCTCTTATTGGGGTAATAATTAGATTCATTTGCGAAAATTCGCGTTCACATTCACTTGAAGAAACGGTAATAGAATTCAATGCACATATCAAACGCGATAGTTTTTCAGGATATGTCTTTTCATATGAGATGATTCAGGAAAATTAACTTGTACTAGGTATGTAATCACGAACAATGTTTCATCTAATTGCTTTTGAAACATTAAAAATACCGTGAAAAAAGGTGCCGGAACGCCGTTCCACCGCGGTACATTACATAAAAAGCCCTGGTTGTAAGCATCTATTCTACCTAACATAATGTTACTATGGCGTCTTACATGCTGCTGGCCGGTCTCTGGCAACCATAAAGTGGTACACTAATAGAGACCATAATATTATAATAGTCTTTAAAAGTTTAAAGATGTGTGAATAAATGAAGATTTTAGCATGTTGGCATAACCTCGCTGAAATTTATTTTGTAACACACCACATCGGCTAGAATTCGATGGATGCAGGTTCGAGTCCCCATCAGTACAAATAATTTTTTTAATAGATATGTAGTTTTGCTTTTCATAGTTGATTGTAATTGTGGATGTTGATGCGGAGGGGGGGAGTTACAGGTAGGATGCCGGGTACTGACCTTTTATGCTGTTGATAGTCTTGCTGCATGGTCTGGTTACACCAGCACGGTATCGTTTGTTGAGCACCCGATGCGTGACACTTGATGTTCAGAAATAGTTTGGGTTGTAAGCAGCGGCGGCTGTTCTAACATCATACAAGTGCACTGCACTACTTGCATTGCTATGAAACATCGTTCAACATCGTAAATTATATTTTTTCTTCATAGATTTTTAATATTATCGCTCACTTATTGTAATGCAAACCATAAACCGTTGTGACCATATTGTCAATAGGCGATAATACAGTCACTATGCACCGTATACGTCATCCTCACTGAAATCATTTGAGCCCGGGCAATATACTAAGTTTACTTAAAATGAACCCAAAGCTTAGTATGAACTAAAGCCATTAAAAAATAACTTAAACCGTGCTAATAGTTTTCGCCATGCGTAAATTCCAGAATATTGTGCGCCGACCGGGTAAAATAACATCATATTGGTCTGAGTAGAAAGCAATTACAGGTTTGAATTATGGTTTGTTATTATAGTCGCTGTTGCTTACTGTTAACTGTCAAATTATGTTTAGTATCATATTTAGCAATCTCGTATGTAAAATGCCTGTAAAACTAAAAACAATAGAATTCATTAATTTATAAATTTAAAATCGGTGAAATACAATGTCGGTAAGATATTTTGATTTATGTATACTCCAATTTAAATCAGTGAAGATAAAAATAATTTTGCTACCTACCGCATTTCTGGAAAATTAATATTTCATTATCCTGTGTGTTGATTGTGTGTTGAAATGATGTCGGTTATTTATAATATAGAAAATTATTAATTCATGAATTCTAGTGATGAGCTAATAAATCTTAATACTATTTCACAAAGTGCAGTTTCATTATAATCATTATTCATACAGTGTACAAATTGCTAAAGATACCTAATGTACTTATATGAGGCGCCGAGCGCCAAAGGAGCTCAAGCACCATTTAACAAAAGTGCTACAAAATGGCCGACAAGTTTTCAGTGAATTTATTTTTTAAATTTTAAACTTGTATGTTGAAATGGACAATTATTTTCTAAGCAAAGCAAATTTTAAAAAATCAAAGTATTATTTGCAATAATATTTAATGAAAAATATCTACTGGATTCCAAAAAAAATGGTGTTTGAGCCTCTTTGGCATATAGAAAAATGAAAAAAGGTGACACTTGATACTTTTTTTTGTTGCATAAGCTTCTGTGGCATTAACATTTTCAAACTCAAATAATGGCGTTAATTTAAAAAAATAAATCATTTAAAAAAAATATTTTAATGTAAGGGTTTGGATAGCAATAAAAAAACATTTTGATATAAACAAATTTTATTATGCCAAATAAACACTGAAAAAATGGTCATATTTGTTATGATTGTTACATGAGTTTGTTTGGCATAAAATTTGCCTTATAATATTAAATACGTTTTTGCCATTACAGCAATAATTTCAAAGCCTTTGGATTGTTTTTTTTGTAATAACCGTCTATATACCCAATATTATTAATAATACTAAATCAAATCGTTACTCCAAACTGGCCAAAATAACAAAATCATTATTCAAATTTAACACCATCATTTTTTCTCAAGGATTCGGGTGATTTTTTAAATACTTTTTTTAGTGTATATCAATCGTAATTGGATGTAAAATAAGATGAAATTAGAAATAAGAGTTATTTTCTTTCATGGAAGTAAAAGTTTAGTAGACATAATTACTAAAATGACGTTAATAACCATATTTCAAAAGTAATCTAAAATATTTTAAACAACAGCGTATGTGAATGAAAAACAGATAAAACATGTTAAACTTACCGCGATTTTCCTCATTTACAGGTTTAACACACATTGAAACTATTTTTCTTATCCTTCTTGAGCTCATTTTTAGTTTTTTTCACTGTTGAGAACGTATATTCAATAAGACAAATCTGACAGCTGTTTTGGTCTCGCGCTCTCCATAGTATAATGGCGGATAAGCTTCTGTGGCGTGCCGACATAACGACCAAAACAATTATGCCACAGAAAATAAATCTCTATTGTAAAATATCTATAATTATTTGAGCGATAAGACTTTGTGGCATGATACATATCGATTTATAGAAAAAACCTACATTCAAATGTCAAAAATCGTAAAGTTGGCGCTTAAGCTCCTTTGGCACTCGGCGCCTCATATAGAATAAGATGGCTTCCGTTAAAAGTAAAAGGTATTTATCTACTATAAGAGATACAATCGTTTCTTAAAACTAATCCAATAAAGATTTAAGTACTTAACTCGCATCATGTTTTATTAAAAATATAAAATATACAGGTAATTTCCCAAATGTCAATAACCTTTTGTCAAATCAAAAACAACGCCGAATTGATTTCATTTTTCAATAAGTTTCCAGCGCACCCTCAAAAAATACAATCCAAAAAATCACCGGCCGCCACTGGTTGTAAGTGTTTATGAGCGCACGGTTGATGAATGACTGAAGTTTTTATATTAATAATCGGTCGACTACTGACTCGTAACTGCGTTGTGCCTGGTCTTGCGACAATACTGAGGATTTGAGGTAGAAAGAAAGAAGGGAATGAGGGCCGCCATAATTGGCCCAACCAATATGTTTTTCTGTCTTTTGTCATCAGTGAGTACCTATTTATCTATAGGAATACATTATTATCTATTGTGCTATCATAAGTATAAGTACGACTTCTCCTTTTAGGTTACCATTCTATAACGGAAACTTAGGTTACTACTCTTCGGCACTGTGTTATATTATGATATCAATTAATTTTACGGAATAACCAAGGAGATATAAACAAGCCTCATTATTATGGTACCACATGGAATACATGATATAAAATCAATGCGTAGTAAAAATGAGTGGTAGGAATTCAAATTTCCCCTGAATGTTTCAGGGCATCTAGTCAATTGAAGCACACTCCAGACCTCGTGATGGACTTACCCGGAGACGGCTCTGAGGTGGAGGGCACTGGAGAAGGGGCGGTGGACGCAGAAGAAGGCGGCACGTCTCCCACCACTGCTGCAGAGAGATTCGCCCATAACCAGCATACCCTCAAGAAGAGACCAGTCAGAGATTCTCTCAGCAATGAAAAGTATGTTCAGCGGTTACTCATATTTATTACCTACACATTGTGAGCAGGAGTGTATTTTAGAAATTTAGTCTGAACAATTAGTAAACTTTGTATGAAAGTTAATATTTATGTCATTATGATGTCCGATCTTTTCTCATTGTGTGAATAAACATTTGATGGTGGTCACAAATTTTTTTTTTTATAGAGGGAGATGTGAATTAGACAAGAAGCGATGCCAGATAGTACCACATCATAATTTGCGCAAACGTCACCCCTTAGTCGGCTACAGACGTAATTGAATACTTAACGGTATACTTGTGCAATTTTTTGCAACAAGTATACATGACGACAAACGTAGACATTTTAATGACGTCTGTGCAGTGAAGACTTATTTGACTCATTATTTATTTTTATTTTTTAATAGAGAGACGACATCTGTTGATTCCGAAACACATCACGAACGAACATCTTCTAAAGACCTCAGCACCAAAGAAGATACATCAGGAAATGACACGAACAAATTAATAATACCAGGCCTAAAATCAGAGTGCCAGAAGAGTCCTGTGCCACCGAGAAACACACAGAGGGTCGCAGCAAAGTTCGCGGACCTCACATTAACCGGCGGCTCCTTAAAACCTCAGATTGCCGCCAAACCCATGGCCCTTAGGAAACCGTCGCAGGGATCAGGGTCTGAAGATTGACAAACAATCCACTGCGGTGACGCAAGGCCGATTTTAAAACCCAAACCAATGTTAGGAACGTTTCAGCATAGGTAGAGTTTGAACGAGAATGCATAGAAGCAAACTAAATAATAAGAATTTGTTTTTGAAAACTTTTAACTGTGTAGAGATTAAGCAAACGTTTGACAAATTTATCAATGGCACATGATTGTGATAATGAAAAGTTGTAGATTTGTTGTCTCATGTTTTCTAGAGTTTATTCACTCTATTAAATTGTTCATCATCACTTCATTCATCAGTCATGTTTATAAAAGTAGTATTGAAGTTTCTTGAACACTGATATTCAGCAACAATTTTTATGATGCTTCATCTACTACCAGTGGCAGAGGAGTGGAGATCCGACATAAATAGTACACACTAAACTTTGTCAGTCATACTTCTTTGTTTTTATTTAACTAAGAATGCAAAATGGCAGATGGTGTTTGATAGTTTTTAAAATTCAATTAAACCCTGCCTAACCGAACCATAATCGACCTACATGCAGTCAACTATTAGGCAATATTTGCCCACCAGCTAAACTTGCATTTTTGGATAAATTTGCTTTGTCTGTATGCAGTATTTATAATCTTCACATCTAGTCACTTTCATTGTCCCCCATATCACCATCATCCTATTATTAAATGCCTTTTTGCGTTATATATAATATATTCTGTACATGTAGTGGTGCCTTGCTTCATTTGTATAATATTCATACTTATTCAAAGCATACTTACAATTATTTGCATTTTTCAAAATGTTAAGTCAGTCATATTAAACCAAAAATAACCCATTTCAAATCATTCCACTAAAGGAGAGAATCTCTATTTACATATTGTTAGTGCCCAGTAATAAAATACCAACAATCAACACTTACATGCCTGTTACAGCCGCCATCTTGAAAAATTGTGGACGATTCATAGTTTTCAGTCATATTTCATTACATTCAAATATATAAATCTTTAATAAGTAATACCCCGTTTACACATGCATGGATTTACTGCTGACAGTATTAACGTGGCCATAAGAAAAAAATTCATTTGTAAATACGTATCATCGTGCAAATTGCAAGATTGCATGCATGAATCTAAAAAATTCAGAACCTTCTGAATTTTCACATGACAATTTGACCGTGAATATCTACGCCTGCACAGTAGAACGATAGTTGCAAACCTGCCGATAAAAAAACCAACTACACGGCGCTGAGACTCATTTTGAGGTTAACCGATTTTCACAACCTGTCAAATAGTACCAAACAATGATAACATTGTGTTTCGATAACTCTTGAAGAATGAGATTGGCGGGACATTCAGCACTTTTACGTGTAAACAGTTATTATCACGATAGTTTAAAATACACACTTTTAGTGTAAATAAATCCATGCACGTGTACAGGTGCTATAATGTCGGAATAAATGTAAAAAATAGGCTGCATGAATGAGTGTTGAATTTTGGTATGTTTTTAGTGAGCACCAGTGTTGCCATCTTTTTCTATATTGATTATAGTATCTCTCGACCATGTCCAATCCTAATAAGATCATATGGGCATTCACAGAGTGAAGGTTAGTATTAACAGATTTTGTTTTTACGAGAAATGGATGTCAGCCACTTGCTCAACCTATTAGGTCCATGACTCATACACATATTGTTTTTCAATTTCAAAATCCAGGATTCGAAGCTATAGGCCGACGCTTTAGCCGCGCGGCCATCGTCACCATAAAAGGGTAAAACTTATAGTACTTCTGAAAAAACTATAGTACAGGAACATTTTTCATTTTGAATCTGTTAAAATTAGTGTTTTACATTTTTCGCGGATTCAAAATTAGTTTTGTACTATACTTTATTATGGATGGCAACACTGTACTGAGCACTAGCATTATGCATTTGCAAAGTCTACCCTTTAAGGGAATTATTTACAGGTAAGGGGTTATTTTAACTTAATATGACTGAACTATCACACAAGCGTTTAATTAAATATCAAGAAAGATTATTTTTAATCAAAGTACAACGGTAAAAGATTGTATTGATTCTTTATAATAATAATTTTTTTAATGTTAGTAAATTTAATGCTTGTGTGATATGAGTCTTAAAACTTTTATTTCTTATATCATGCATAGTACATAAATTGATCGTCCAAGTAACATAGTTTCAGCTATATCATTAACTGTCTAATATAATCCAATAAATAATCAATTGGTGTTTTAATAAAAGTTAAAAAAAATGTTTGCCAGCGATAGGTGATACTAGAGTTATAAATTTATAATAACTGTGCCATATTGTCTATGGTCAATATCCGTAAGTAATATCGATTAATACAGTGTTTTGTGTTGGGAAAATGAATTGAATCAGTTAGACTTGACCAATTGTTTGTGGAATATCAATATTGTATGAATAATTGTATGTAAGATCATTAAAATGATTAAAATGTTAATAGGTAGTGCGATGCCACATTTTATGGAATATATTAATGCGTAGCTAAATAAAGATGGTTGGTTAATAGTAAAGAAATATTATAAGTGACTCATTCTGAAATTGTTACTACAAATACTGTAAAACCTCGTTATTACGAACACAGTTTATATTCGAAATCTGCTGTGAATCGAAATAATCACTAAAATTCATAAAATCTATTTACAGCGATTTCCACTAATGTCAATGAATGAACTGTATTAGTCACCATTGATATTAATTAATCTGAAAGAAATTATATCAGCGCATCTATTCTATACATAAGACTGCTTTCGGCCGCTACGGCAGCTATCTAGGGTACGTTTGGATCGAAGTATTAACACTTATTGTAGCAATTACAATAAGTTAGCCATCTGAACAGTCAAAACTGTTTATCACACTCTAAAATTTATCACAGCCAAAAGAGGTACTGTTAAAACATAGCACTTATTGTAACAATTACAACTAACTTATTGTAATTGTTAATACTAAATGCTAATAGTTCGATACAAACTTACCCTAGATAGCGGTCGAAAGCAGTCTTGTGTATAGAATAGATGCGCAGAAATGGAAACTATGTTACAAGAACTTTTCCTTTTTTGATTAATTCGATTTTCTTCGCGGTTTTACTGTATTTGTGGTTGAATAACATTGTTGTTAACTTTTTTGCACAACATTTGTCCATATCGTTGCTCAATTTTTTTATTGCAGCAAACTCAAATAATTCTCTCGTAGTTCGTAACCGTATTCGCGTGGTGATTAGATTATTTGACAGGTGTATGGTAATAAGTAGTGAGCTGAAGTTATTACCGTGTCCTGCAACAAACATTAAACCATGTTATACTTAAAGAAATAGAAAGTTCATAAATAACAATACGACAATTAATAAAATAATTAAAATATGTTGGTGCACTTTTAAGGTGCCATTTTTAAAATGTGACAGTATGTTTTTAAAACAAAACATACCTACTGAACGATGAATATGTTTGTATATTCTGAGAATAGCCTAAAAATTTAATTAAGCATAAGTTTTAATTGATATTATTCATGTTTTTTTTATTGCTTTTTTCGATAATAAGTTTTGTAAATAATAATATAATATAATATTTCTATTCCGGAATTGACTTTTTGCGATGAACGACATTTTCAAATGGTATTTTCATAAGAATCTCTAGTTTTGGATCACTCTACATTCATTTACAAAGCCATTTAGAACTAGATAGATCACATAGATCAGGCAAGTGACATCTTTGCAATGATTATTGTGTTCACATTTTGTTTCAATGAGATTCAAAATCTCATATGTCACTTCCTGACTTTTGTTCTTATTTCGAAAGCTTGTGAAAATTAAAACAATGTATTCGTATGCTATTTTTTTGGCAACACAGAACAAAGAATAGTATCTAGTCTGGAAAGTTTTGTAGGGTCCTATTTTTATTGTTATTATTGGTTTTTATTTTTTAATAATAAGTCCATGGCTAATAAATAGACAGTAAAACAAGTTGTGTATTTTCTGAAAACTTTTGTAGGTGAAACTCAATTTATGATAGTGTGGTTAATGTAAGTCTTAGCTGTAAATAAAATATTTATTTTTAATTTTCTAATAATGATCATAAGGTAGCATAATAAATATTATTAACTTTCATTAGTTGAATTGTTATTCTGCAGTGAGAAACAGATTTATATTTTAAATGTTGGCGGCAGATATCATCGAAACCAGCAATCTAATCATCCGGAATTTCAATTCAACGCTTTTGACTACTGTTGTTTTTACACTTATAAAAGGAAGTTCTATTTCAAAAAATTGTGAATCATTGATTATGCAGAAGTGTTTTTTTACATCTCATAGAAATCTTCCATAATTCTATCAGCATATAGTATTTTCAAAAAGAAAACTCACCAAGTGACAATTTGGTATATTATAGTAGATTATGACAATTCTACTCCAGAAAATTGACAAAAAAATATACACATGCAGATAAATCAACCCAAGTGGACATTTTAAACCTGTATTAAAATAAATGTTTCCTCATATAGCCTATGTAACAAAAACATCCCATTAAAAAACATGTCCAATTGTTATTATAAACTGCTGTCAGTGGCGTGTTTCTGTAATGCAACATGACTCAGTTATTGTTTCGTCACAAGATTTAAAAGGGGGCCTGGAACATATGATAAAATTCTATTAAGCTTTCTACTATTCCATTTGAGTCATTTTTTGCGACTCGGGTTTTGCCTTTCGACATCTTCAGGCACTATGCAACTCACCGAAAGGTAAATATACACTGACAATGAATACAGTTAATTTTAACTTAGGTATATAATAAATTAATACACCAATTTATTAAGTCAAGGATCACAATAAAAATATAATAAACAAATTGTGTTTGTAAAAAACCAAACGACTCGAATGGAATAGTATATAATTTAAATCCTTTAGAATTTAAATTCAAATTCCATCAAGTTCGGTCTTAATACTAATAGTGATACAAACATTTTAAACACTCTCCCGAACAATTATTAGCAATTTGTGACATAGGCTCTATTAGTAAATTGTACAAACTATAAATTTGATTCTTACAGTTTATGCAGTATGTGCAATGTCCATTTTTATTTGTTTAGTATTTCATTTGTGAACTGACCATAGTTTGGATTGAACACAATATATTTTTACGAGTAAATTTTTTTAATATCAACTGCGAGAGTTATTTCATACGAAGCAAGCGTATTTTTCGTAATGCAAATTTTATTTTAATTCAATATGCCTACGTAATGTTTTTACATGAATCGATGAAGTCGTTGTATATTCTTGTCAAATACTTTTTTATAATCAACTATACATTTTAGATATTAAATCGTAATATGATAAGATCAGTCGGTTACTAAGAGTTTGTGTGAAATAAGAAAAAAGACTGTGAATATATTTGAAGGGAGGGATGAAAGGGGATGGCCTACTGTAAGTCATACATAATGTACTATTAATTATTAAATGTACATTTATTAATATTAAAATAAAATGAACCTTTCTAAATTAGATTATTGTTAATTAAATATTAATATCAACATAGTGAAAAAAATATATACAATGTCTATAATCGCATAAATTAAATAATACCTACTTAAAATAATCATTTTTCATTTACTTTAACGAATTTTTAGCATATGTTTACCATTTCACTGCTTTAAAATTAAATCAATGAATTTTGAATTACTTAGGTATTGAATATTTGGCAGATTTTCAATAGTTTAACTTACTCTTTCATGGTCTAGCTTCGGAGCGTAGGGCAAGTATAAGATCATGATATCTACATGTTGACCCTGTAACACATAAACTACTCGTGTGAGGATCGGATACAATCATGAATTTCATGGGATTAGGGCGATTAGGCTATACTCTTAATAAACATAATCTTTTAATATCAGTCGACACAAAACCAGATTAATCTCTTTTATTTTGTTAACTGTCAATTCATGGTGGAACTGCATCGTATTGTTGTTAAACTTAATAAAACGCAATTTTTTTGTAGTACTTATTCCACTTTTAAATAATAAATTAGGACCAGTTTCGTCCGCCTCAGAGGGACATTTTCAACTGAAAGTTAAGTAAGTACTACAAAAAATTGCGTTTTATTAAATTAAACAACAACCAGATTAATCTTGTTAGAAAGTGGATAGTATATTTCGTCACCGTTCAGGCAAAAGTCACCAAACCTAAAAACATAGTTTTGAGATATCGCAATTTGAAAGTTTGAAAATGCAGGAAAAATCAGATTTTAATGTTTTTAAGGTTTTATCTACATTAAATTATTTTCTCATGTCTTCTTAATAATTTCTTTAAGGTAATTTTACTTTTTGATGCTAATTAAAACATCTGGAAGGTTTTTGTATGAGGCAAGGTAGCTCAATTGTGGTTTGGTGACTTTTGCTTGTTAATAATCTGAACAATGTTAGCCAAAAGAAGGATCAGTAAAACTCACCATCCATAGTATAGTGACTTTTGCTTGTATATTTATAACGAAGGATTTTTTTTTTATATAGTCAATAATGTCTATTCACCTATAATGACTTTTGCTTGTTAAGATTTTATCGAAAGTCATTTAGTGAAAAACAAATAATTTGGATTTAAGCAAAATTTTACTAACTAATGTACCGTGGTGAGTTTTGCATCTTAAAGAACATAATTTTACGCTTCGGGTGACATACTCAACTCAAAACTGCCATTTTCAGGGTTGGTGACTTTTGACTGAACGGTGACGATTTATATACAGTAGACTCCTGATTATTCGGGCTAATGGTGGGGAGAGGCGGCACGGATATAAATGAAAATCACGGATAATCTGAACTATGTTTTTTTTTCTTTTTAAAATACTACATATCGTGGGGTTACTGCCAAAAGTTGGTAAGTCTCGAAATCATGTTATGGAGTAATTGCAATTTGAATTATGACATGCTGTCTAAAATCAGGCATAATACTTATTTTGTTGTACTTTTTGTTCATGTTCTATATATCAGATGACCTTGATTTTTTTTTCTAGCATACATATTTATATATGGACGCATCCATTAACTCTAAATACCTAAATTATCGACTTACCAACTTTTGGCATACATTTCTAAAGCATACAATTATTTTAAAGTGTTTAATACTCGTTATTTATTAAGGAAATCTGTAATTATATTCTCATTTTTTTTAAATTGAATTCATGCACGAATAATCCGCACACCGATAATCGGGAGTTTACTGTATTTAGATATGATGGACATATATTTCAAGAATTATATTCATAATTCGTAATTCTTGAATTAGTTTCATTCTGTCTATTACTACAGTTCTGTAAATAACTGTTGATATATTGATTGGTTGACTCATATGATACTGTATTTTTATGGTTGTGCTCATATCGAAAAAAATAGTTTATCATTCTTATAATCGAAGTAGCTATTAATGATAATTCTGAACAAAATTTTTAAAGTATTTTGTTAATCAATTTTTGATGATAATCTTTCAATCAATTTTTAATGATTTTATTGAAGTTTGAACATTCAGAAGCAAAAGTGCAGCTTCTTCATATTACTATATCCATGTATGGCGTGAATATGTTGATCTAAGTCTAAGTGCAAGAACATAGTGGTCGGTGGGCGGCAGCGCGGCGGCGTTTTGCGCAACTCAAACGTATAACAGTGTGTGAAATGTTCATAGACAGTGTCTTTTTTTGGGGCATATTACACACGGTTATACGTTTGAGTTTCGCAAGACACCGACACTGTGGCCAAGCACTAAAAACATCAATTCTCAGGGCAGCTATTTGTAAGGTTGGTTTTCTGTGTTAAATCAGGAATGTTTTTAAATTTTAGTTAGTTGAGAATTTTACAGTACCTAAGCATTTTATTAAAGTTTAAAAACATCCAAAAAAATAATATACATAATCTAATTTACTCAGAAAGCCAAACGTACAAATAGCTGCTCTGAGAATTGATGTTTTTAGACTTATCAACATATTCACGCCGTACATGGATATTAAAGACGACTTTCCATACCTAAAAAGATTATTTGCACTTATTCTCTACATATTAATGGAGTGGAGTTACTTGTTCTTATCAAATCCAAAATGTGTCCATATTATCATTTCTGAATGGACTTAACCGTCAGATATATTATGATGCACGTCGCATACTGCTTACTGGGAAAAAAGTGTGTAATGTTGCTTTTCTTGGTTTTTAAAATGTTATCAGACTGATGCTCCCATTCCGTAGCACATTTACACGAATATTGTCACTGCAAAATCTGCCGGAATATCACCATTACAACAATGAGGTCACCTCACGGATTTTCTATTAATATTATCTATTATCTATGGACTGCAGGTTGGGTTCTGTTCAAAATATTATCTATGGATGCAATATCGCAAGTAATTTTAACGTAGGCATACGTAGAAACTGTTAAAATTGATTGAAATTAGCATGGTTAATGAATAATAATTGAAACTATTAATACATTAGAGTTGGTACCAGTGTTGCCATCTTTTTCTATATTGATTATAGTACAAATGGATAAAAATTATAGTAAGTATTTCTGAAAAAACTATAGTACAGGAACATTTTTCTTCTTGAATCCTTTAAAATTATAGTATTTTTGGCATATTTGCATAAAATTATAGTATTTTACATTTTTCTCGGATTCAAAATTATAGTATTGTACTATAATTGTAGTACGGTTAGCAACACTGGTTGGTACTCTCCATAATTGAATTTATTAAGATAGTGATCGTTAACAATATTCTGCAGAATGACGAAACCATAGACTAAATTTGTCGCCGTGACAGTACGAGACGTGCGTTATAATGTATTTGAAGCATTAGGTACTGTTATTTTGTTTGTGTCACGTTTGACCTTTCAGATCTGCAAAATTTTGTTATACATATGAACTGACTGTCATGGCAGTATGTATTGTATTTTCTGTTTGACCATATTTATAATTGTCATAAATTTTTCGATTATAATTTTGTAATTTAAAATACTTACTAATTACTTAAAGTGTAGTCGAAAGTTGCCTAAAGAAATCAAACATCAAGTCTTTTAGTAATTATAAAATGATGTTATCTAACTATGAAATATATTAATTAAAACATTTAATGGTGTGGAGTAAAGTTCATATTGGGACATATTGTATGTTGTAGAAATAGAGGGAAATACACAATAATCTTATGTGAGGTTATCTTTTAGGATGTTTAAGGTTTCAAGTAGATCACTCTATTCAAGATTAGAATTGGTGTGACCGGTAAACTTTAGTGTGATTACTATACAATAATATGGTGAGCTTTCAAAAAAATTGTCTTAATTTTTAAAGTGTGACATCGATGGCCTTGGAATTAACGTTAATATTGATGAGGATTTGGAATGTCTAAAAAAATTAATCGCAATGTATTTAATCACTATTTAAGACTAGCTTTCGACTTGCTGTTTTAAATTAAAATCATTTCACAATGAAAGACAAAGTTATTTTAGTGAATGTTGTTATTCTGGTCATCATAATTATTACAATGGAACCTTGATTGAATGCTTGTGAACATCTTAACCTATTGAAGATAGATTTAAAGAGAGAGAGAATGGACCAACAGCCAAATTAAGAGTTTACTAAAACTTGTGTAGATATTGAAACACTATACGTATCTTTTTAAATACATAGGTAAATTTTGTAGGATTTTAAGAAATTCTTCTTTCGACCATGTCCGATCCTAATAGGATCATATGGGCCTCCACAGAGTAGAGGTTTGTATTGACAAATTTTGTTTTTTACGAGAAATGGATGTCAGCCACTTGCTCAACCTATTAGGTCCATACCCTGACTCACACAAATTGAAAAACAATATGTGTACTTGCCAGACCCAGGATTCGAACCTGGGACCCACGGCGTTATAGTCCAACGCTTAAGCCGCGCGGCCACCGCGGGTGTATAGTATAGAAATATCTTAACATAAAAAAGAAAATATTTTTACCAAGGACAAATTGACGCCGATTGTCCAGAATCACTTGGTCACCAGTGTTGTCAAATTGGTGCCGATTGTCTCCGATGGGTTAAGAGTGGTGTGGATCTCAATCATGTAAGCATTTATTTTCCTAACTCAGTTGCATTTAAAGTTTGTACCGTGGCGCTGTGAGCGCTAATGGCTCCACAGACTATTCGAAAAATAAAATTATTCCAACAATCTTAGTTTAATACGGATGATGCACGATTGCAATGGTAGATTCGTATGTTTTGGTGTCTTTTTTCTTCAGACAATAACAACATTTAAATTGCTCTTCCTTTATCGCATACATTATGCGTAAGGCACTTGTCTTTCGATGCCCGGTGAGGTTACAATACTTTTATGTGATTATCTTCAAACCTTTTTCTTAGAACGCGGGAGGTACATCTTTTTAGGGTGTTTTGAAAGAATCTACACACTCAAGGACTATTGAAGCAGGAAACTCATAAATAATGGGAACTGAAATACCAAACGGGTAAAGAGAAGCAGGCAATCGATTTCGAGTAAGGAAGAATACGGGATACATTTAAACACGTGTCAAGAATACGTCATACGTCGAATACTCCCAGTTTATGCATTGACGCTTATTTAATATTGGTGTATTACACGCACTATTGCACGTCTATAATGCGTCGTTCATTTTCGTAGGACACACATTTAAAACCTTACATTAAAATTTACTGTATTGGTATATAGCCTATCGCAATTATATTTATTATCTGTTTTCTGTATTCAAGGTTCCATTGTAAAGACATAATAATATGGAGTCTTCCATAACATCTATTTTACGTATGCATATTATTGAGTCATTTTATTTGGGAAAGAAAAGGCCAGTATGAATTGAGTTGAGAATACTTGCTTGAAAATTTTTAAAATCATAAGTTATGTAAATTGTTAATATTTTAGTAAACTCTCTTGTGTATAGCTGATGCAAACGGGAAAACTTACCGCGTATTTGATAAATATTTACTTTGAAATTATTCATAATATTATGTTTGATTGAATGCCATCTATGAATTTGTGAAGAAAATAATTATCAAATGTCTAATGTTATTTTACCAACTTACGTAATATTAGGTTACCTTTTTTACTATGTTCGTATGAATTAAATTTGTCGATTTATATAGTTTTGTTCCTTTTATTTACTTAATGACTGAATAAAGTTTTTTTTATAAAATTACATTATTATTATATAATATTTTGTATTAATGATTTAATTATATTTAATACTTTTGGTATTATTAGTGTTCCTGCTTTTTATATTTACGACATTTTTTTAAATTTATAACTAATGTCACAAAGGGAAAGTCATTAAAATTCTCCTAATTTTTAAATATAGCGTAATGTATTCCTTTCATAGCCAACTGTTCGAGTGTGAGGACACACCGATAAAAATAGTCAAACTCCAGTTAATCGCAAATTATGATTAATTTAATTCATTTGACTGATATTGTAATCTCAGTAATTTTTATATTTAATTTGTCAAAAATGTGTACCAATGACATTAATATGGACGAAGCATCTGGGAAAAAAAATAACACTCACTTTTCTGTCGGGTCTGCCGAATGGCATAATCTGTTCTAATCTATTACAATAAAGGTGGTATTGCTATAATTGCTATGGTTCGGTTCGAACGAGTTCGCTCAAATGAACATTGATACTAGAAACACTGTTCTAACGCCATTACAATAAAGGTGATATTGCTATAAATTACCGATGCGTGATATCGCATAATGGAAATTGCGTGACGTCTACCTATACATGTGCGAATGTAGCAATTACTTGCTAGCTACTGTATTGAGTGCGTTGTCCATTAATAATATCATTGACTAAAACATATTATTTTGACATTAGTTGTCTCAAAACTAGATACAGTGAAACCCCGATTCTACGATTTTAAAGGGACCCTAGAATAAAAACGATAAATGCGGGATATGTATATATAGATATATATATTATTTTGAAAAAAACACTTTCTGATATAGTATATAATAACTATATAGTATATAATAATAACTATATAGTATATAATAATAAATTTCTGATATAGTATAAAATAAATGTTTTTTTCAAAATAATATATGTTCAATAATCAGAATGATATATTCTTAAATCTTGTGAATTATTCGTTGAATAAAAGAAATAGTTAATTATATATATATATATATTTTTTTTTTTTTTTAAAATCGTTTTTCTCCTGGATTTTTTTCGACGTCTAGAATAATTTTCAGTTTCTCAGCGAGAGTTCTAGTTTTCTTCATGGGGGGAATTTTAGTTGCGACTTATAAAACTTCGTGATACGAGATGCGAGGCAAGCCTGAGCGTTGACCGACCTGTGCAAACAAAGCGAAGCGACTGAAAGGTCTGTAACAGTCTGTAATCATAAACAATTCTACGAAAGTGATTCAACAAAAATGGTCAATCGGGATAATATTTGTGACGGGACCATAATATTGAGATAATAGATCGGGAAACGGTTATTGCGGGATTATTTAACATTGTTCCTATGGGTGTTTGGCGGGACTTTCAAAAATGGACGATCCGTGCGGGAAAACGATTTATGCGAGAACGGTAGATCGGGGTTCTACTGTACACCCTTATTTCTCACCTCAAACGAGAGATATATATTTTATAATAATATGAAATATCAAACTAATCGTTTAAAACGAAGCTTATTATATAACAAATATTCAAATACATATTGTATACCTACCTACTATATTAAAAAAAATATGAATATTCTTGTAATAATACATAGTCCGCTTTATGTGACAAAATGGTTTGAAATTAAGGTGCTTTTCTAATTTATTTCTGAGTTTTGACATAAATTTTATGTCACTTTCTTGACTATTTTTTTTTATTGACATGAATAAAAATATCAAATTAATTTACGACATATGTCAGCATATTATATGAACTGCGTTTAGGTAAAATATCGCAATTCACAAAAAACAAAGTAATGCTAAATAATGTCAAAGTGTTAGGTGGTTTGTTTAATAAGTACACAATATAAAGCCGCATTTAGACCAAGCGAGCAAATGTTTGTTCTTCCCCACTCCAGCGAAATTCTTTTGACGTAAACGCTTTTTGTTGAGCGAGCATAAGAATTTCGCTGGAGTAGGGGAAGAACAAACATTCGCTCGCTTGGTCTAAATGCGGCTTAATGCACTCTTTTCGCTGCCGTTATATCAAAGAAATTAAAACTATCTGAAATCAGTTTACACTCGGAGGTTTAAAGTGGTTTTAAAAATATTAGACAACTTATTCACACATATGACAACAGGGTTGGTGACAGCATAAAGATTCACAAACACAAAATCATATTCTCAATAAATAGTTATCATTAGAGAGGTGCTGCTGGACCTTCAATATCAATCCATGTAAAGTCATACCCATTAATCCATTAACTTTTTCTATGCCTCACGATATTACTGTGGCAGTATCTGACAGGCCACAGATTTTTAATGTCATGCGTTGAATGTAGAGCGAAGCTCTTACTAAAATCGCTGTTATATCGATAATTTGTGGCTTCGTATTTCATAATTATTCAGTTGTCACCGTGTGTTTAATTTTTTAGATTGTGCAAATCAATCGACAGTGGCTATTAATTTGAGTTCAAAGTCGGACGAGATAACTCACGAAATTTGTATGTGCGGCTTGTCGATCACAGCCTTATATAGCGAGAAAGCTCGCTGAAGGCATAGAATCGGTTAAGAGGATTATTGCTTTATTCTTAGGTTTTTTATGTGTAAAACACTAGTTATGCATAAATTACCTCTTCTATTTCCAGTAGTTATCGAACTGCTTGGAAACTGATTTAAAGAAGTTGTCACACACTTAAAAAGTGTCAAACAACTCGAGACAAACTACTCCAGACTTTCAGAACTGTTTTTTGTGTTTTATTTATCACAATTTGTACCTACTATCTTCCTTCCTCCTTTTCTGAGGTTTCGAGCATATCACAAAGCCTACTCTCTAGATAGATGAGAAAATATGGGAGATTATGTATTATTAATCCAGAAATCAAAACACTTACAGCATAAACAAATTCAGTATTAAACTACCAACAATTAATTTTTATCTTTAATATTTCACAGTTTCTGGATTACTTCCTGTTGTCACATGTATGCTGCCATTTTCCCTAAGCTCAGTTCATAATACTATGTATGTCCTTTAAAATATAACGATTCTATAAAACAAAATTAATTAAAAACTAGAAATGGTACGCTGTGTATTATTTTAATGTAAGGTTGTAGAATTGTTACAGCCTTCTTTTGCTACAAAATTTACTGTTTTTGAGATTGTATTATTATATTATTATTATGATTAGCAAAGAATATTGTTATTCTATGGTGTATGTATAACTGCAACATGTTCTTCCGTAGTGTTTCAATGTGTTGTATACAGGTAACCTTGTATGACCAATAGTAAGATTGTGTTAACTCTTATGTCTTATAGGAATAGTGTGCTAAGTAACATGTATGATGTAATTACTAAGTAAAATTGCATGAAATAGTTCTGCCCTCAACTAAGCAGTCAACGAAGCTATATTTGTATTTCATCCGATTATCAATAATAATTAATGAACGAAATAAACATTTTTGTCTTAATAAAAAATCTGTTTTATTTCTGTTTTTTTCCCCAATTTAATTTGTTACTGACCTCAGGTACAGTGTAGTATTGCGCTGGAAAATGCAATACAAGACTCATAATATCGACGTGCAAAGGAAAAAGGGCGTAATTCACACATCAAATTTTACAGGACGCACAAAAACGTTTATGTTATGGTTTTCGGTCAAAGTTAAAATACAAAACAGACAACCATGATGTGTGCATGATAAATTATATCCCTAATCTGATATTAATTATTGAGTTAATTTCCGACCATGTCCAATCTTAATAGGATCATATGGGCGTCCACAGAGTAGAGGTTTGTATTAACAGATTTTGTTTTTTACGAGAAATGGATGTCAGCCACTTGCTCAACCTATTAGGTCCATACCCTGACAGACACAAATTGAAAAACAATATGTGTACTTGTCAGACCCAGGATTCGAACCTGGGACCCACGGCGTGATCATCGAACGCTTAAGTCGCACGGCCACCGTGGGCATAAGTTAATTAATTAAAGAAAAACCAAGAAAAATAATGGTTAAGTCATTTTTTCCCATGTAACTTTCTTCTTCTTTTTTTTCAATTGCTACCTAAATTTAAATAATAAATTGGCATTTGCAGCTTACATCCTTAGGGCACAGCATGTATTTAGTCATGTATAATGTTATTATGCAATAAAACCTATTTTGAAAAAACTGAGGGTTACACCCTTTTTACAGTTGATATATTGATGCCAGCAGGAGTGACATAATATTATTTAAGGTGACGCATCAGTGAAACGCCAAATAATTTTCAACTGTACGCGCGACAAAATTTTGTACTCGCTTCGCATTCATTGTGAGAACGGCGAGTCAGACGACGTCACTTTGCTGCGTGATGGCGACGGGCCAATTAATTCTAAAATCGTGTAAAGATGACTAAAAACGTTACCCATTTACTTTAAAAAGAAAACATGTCAATGAATATATTATTATTGTTACTAATAGAATAATAAACAGAACATAAAATGGACGTATGTTGGATTTATATGAGAAATAATATTTGTTTGACAGGCGTCTTTTGCACCCGCGACCCACAATCTGCACATCGCCTAGCAACGATCTTTTTAGACCGTGCCTCAACTAATGCATGGCCTTAATAAACCTATGCAAGTGCTGGTGCACCGACACTGAAGAAGGCATTCCAATACTGGAGAAATGTCAGGCAAAAGAATGGGCTTAAATCGTTTTTTCCAATAACATGTTAATTATACGTATGCAGTGTGCCATATTACAGTTCACTGTGTAGTAGACATAATTAGTATTAGGCGGGGTAAATGCGGATGTCAGTTAGCACCTGCTGGGGTTTGTTAACCTTTTCTATACTCTTCCACACTCGCTGTAGTATCGATAATTTGTGGCTCAGTATTTTATAATTTTTCAAACAGATGACACTGTGTGTTTAATTTTTTAGATTATGTGAAGCAATCGACAGTGGCTAGTAAATTGAATATAAAATCAGACGAGATAACTCATTTTTCTGTTCGTCAGTATGTTCTCGACGATGAATATAATGAAGTCAGCATATCGATCCTGTAACACAAACAACCACATAAAATCCTTAGTATTTAAGGGCTACTTGAGATTGTACGACGTATGCATGGTTCCCGTGTCCATGGTTGACAATTGATATTTGGTAGGAATGTAGCCTCCGATCTTCCCAGCGATCCGAGTGAAGCGGTGTCTTAAGTGCTTATTTTGATGTTTACGGAATCTCACCTTACTTTATTTATAGTTATCATAAACAGATTGAAGAAGTAAATAAAGAGATTAATGGCTATTTTCCTACCATATTTTGCCAATATTCATCTCAATCTGGGCAGTGTTGATCTGTAATGTCCCTGATAACTAACTATCTTAGAAATAGAGAGCATCAGTTGTTTATTCTCTCAAGGTGCAGAACCAACTTGCCACTGGTAATGCCAATTGGGAGGGCGATAACTATGTTTAGCCAAATTTCTTCGGGTGTTGATATATTCCACTTGCGTGAGAGTGAGTTTAGGTGTACGCTATTTTATAAATTATTAAAATAGGGCCTCCTTAGCAAACTCGGTGTACATCTTTGAACTTCTATATAATCTATAATTGTATTTTCACCGCTTTTGTATGTTTATTTATTATGTTCTCCTTTTATATTTTCATTCTTATTGCTTTTATCACTTTTTTTTTCTTTTTTATAATAATGTTTCATGTCATGTTGTGAACGTCTTGAACTTATAATTTGTAATGTCCACAATATGCTAAAAATAAATAAATTGAAATTGAATTGAAACAGTTTGCTGAGAGAGTGGTGACATGAATCGCCAAGAACATTTCCACCATTCCAGGCATTGGACATTGTTACCCTAAGTTATGTGGAAAGATTATCTATGAAGAGGTTAATCTCTCTGTTAATTGCGTGGATTGGGGGGTTGGTTTACATATATGTACATATGGGAAAAAACTTACTGATGCGGTATGTTGAAACGTTTATTTTAAATAATCTGTTTTAACATTTTGTCTAACAGTTTAATATTAAACATTTTATATACTGACCCTCGATCAACATCAATATTAATACAATATGTGAATAAATCAATGAAAATTTATTTATTTATTCATAATTTTATTTAAACATTTAATAATACAATAATTTCAATATTAATTCACAAAATGCAATAACATTGTAAGTGACATTTTTGGGTTATAAACAGGTTTATGAAAATACTGATGGGCTTCCATTTTTGTTTAAAATGTGACTTACAAAGTTGTTGCATTTTGCTGGTTTTTTTTTACAGTGTTTTTTTTTACAATTTCTTTCATAGACATGTTTTCATTTTGAACTTGTCAAAAATGCTTCGTTTGACATTTAGTTAGGTAATAAAAAATATAATACATGTAGGCATGCTTAATACAATATAGTTTAATAGACATTTACTTAACAGGTACTTATAATTTCGATTATTTAAGTACTTTCATATCAAAGAAAAAGAATATTTTGGTAAATGTAGGAAGCATATATTTTGAGATGTCCATAGTAATTGATTATATAGTAGGTAGGTAGGTATATAAATAATAAGAAAAAAAAAATTACATATTTTAAAGAATCAATTATTGTAAGATGGTTGTCAGGTTTTCACTAATAATAATAAATACATGCATATCACTGTTGAGTAGTTAAAACCTCGTATGTCACAATTTCATCAAAATCTTTTTTTATATTTGCTGTCCGCGTAGTTTAGCAAAACCCTCAATATTCTATGTTATACTTATCATAAAAAATACAATATAATTTAATAAAAAAACCAGCGATCTAACATGTCGCTTTATTAAGACCGTAATACCTCTTATTTTCGTAGTAGTCACATTGGAGCTATTACAAACCCTCGATGATGACAAGCCCTACACTACAAGTTATTCAGAGACTTACAAAAATATATTAAAAGTTTACCATTACGTTTTTTGCCTACAAAGTAGTATTTATTTTGTAATTTACTGTAGAATTTAAATTTTGTCACATCGGAGTTTTTAACAGTTCAACGATGACTCTATTGTTTCAATTTGAAATAAAAATGGTTGACTAAGCTTTAGGATATTTTAATGTACCTCCGATTGTCCCTTTGGTGAAATATCAAAATTCTAAGAATCAGAACATGGCATAACGTACAATGAGCAATGTCAAGCTTCAAAAAATGTTATGTAACAAATTTTCTCTCCCAAGCGAATTTCTATATAATTCTCTATTAACGACGCTTAGACAAAACATTGAAAAAGTTTTTAATGAAAGGGCAAATTCATTTTATTACTAATGAACATGTTCACTGATTTTAATTTGTTGGTTTTGAGTCCAGTGTCAATGAAACTTTATAAATGTACTTTATTCGTTTTGTTTGTTAAATTACTATATTGGAATATTAGTAGGTAAACATGCACTTAAAAAATAATATCGACTTAATAAGTTTTTTTTAATTGGGTAAGTTTACAAATTAATTTAATGTAACGACATGGGGGGTGGAGGTAATGATACAATATTTGAATCTACTGGATAATTAAAATAATAATTATATATTGTGGGTTGTAATTAATTTAGTTAGTAGGTATACAGATTTCATGGTTAAAGTATTCGTAATACAGGCAATTCATAAATGTTATTCATCTGCAATAATTTTATATAACTTATTAAGATATAACATAATTATATTGGAAATTTAGGAGATATTTTGTGATATAATTACTATTTAGTAAATTCTGAATAACATGCTATTGTATGAATGTAAAATTTTTGTGTCGACATGGTTTTATTAAGTTATTTTGTACTTATTACAATTCGAGATGAAGCGGTATCACTGTGCGATGAAGAGTTCATGTGTTGATATCAAATTAGCAATAAAAAGGTTTGAGGACGAACCAGGAGAATAATAAAAAAAATATCATCAAGTAGGGATTGCAATACCGGTATTTCAAAACCGGTATTAATTTTTTTAATCGATACCGAAATACCGGTTTCAAAAATCCAAAATACCGGTATTTTCGGTATTAATAAAGCATGCACGTATGTTATTGTTTCATTACTTACTACTGTATTATATATTAAATTAAGTTTTATCGCAAATATATTGACTGGAAACCAACGAAAGTTAAATAATATTATAACAAAATACCTCAAATATACTTATAGAATTGTTGCGATGAATTATTAATAATAATTATATTCCGAAAAAGAAAACATACGAGGCAAATATTTCCAATTTTTCTCTGACTCTATTGATACTACGTTTATAGAACTTTTAAGTTCAACGTTTAAGAAATACCGGTATTAATATATTCATAATATATTCCTTCCGTACTATCAAGTGCAGAAAAGCTGCACACGTATTATTTTCCGTAATGATAAGTATAACCCTAGCTCATTATACCTACATTGGTGAAGAATATACTCTTGGCTACGTAAGGGGCTGTGTGTTTAGAACTAATCATTAGTACTTACTACTCGCACTGATACCGACACGTGGTAACGCCCGAATAGGTACTAATCCGGCCTGTTTACATGTGGCGGTATTAGCGCGAGTTGTGATTACTAATGATTAGCACTAAGCCCGTGTAAACAAGCCGTAAGTGGTTTAATGTCCAGGATAAAGAGATGTATCTACTGCAATGTGGTTGTCAACCTTTGATTGAAGACGTCACCAAAAGATAACGTAGCATGCTTGAATGTTAAAATTTATTAATATGAACGTAGTACTAAAAAATATGACAATGGCTTTAAAATTTAAATATAAAAAACGAAAACCGTCATTATGAAGTGTTTCATGTTAATTAGTGATGTTTGACTTTACTATAATTAAATTATGTAGTTAAAAAATAAAGGTGATTTTCTATTAATGTTCTAGTACTTAACCAACTTATGAAGAACGTATATGTATAAAAGGTCGTCTCTAAATTAATGAGTTAAATGGTTTTGGGTATTTTGTGACAAAATGTGAAAAAATGAATTGATGTTGAAAATATTATATATTTTGTGTTATTTTCACATTTCCTACGACTCCCATCCCCCTCTAATCCATTCGTCACATGATCCCCTTTTTTATACGTATTACGTTGATTTAAAAAAAAGATGCGTTCAACTAAAATACTAGTAATTCAGTAAATATATTTTTTGAGAAATTGAAAATGCGTAAAATGTAAGTATAATTAAAAATGTAAGACAAGTATTTTATTAATTACGTAAATAACTTAGAAGAAAAATACTGCTTTTCAGGTACCAGCCTCAAAAAGAAATATGTTGATTTAACTTAGGAATGACTTAAGTACACAAAAAATATAAATTAATGTTACTACAAATTAAATACAATAATAATTATATTATTTAAAAATAAATTATATACCTACTTAAAACAGTATATTATATTCAACGTATTAAGACAATTAATTGTTATGGATTACCGCAGATGGTATTTGGAATGATTAAAAATAATAACACTGTACTTAAAAGATTTTTTCATTGCTCTGTTCAATTTAATAATTTTCCCGATTTTTTTAACCTCACCATATCGCAAATAATTGGCCCAAATTATCTAATTTGAATATTATACGAATTGAGGACAGAAAAAGAACAATTAGGTTATATTACCTAGGTATTTTAATTAGTTAATGGTTTCAAAAAAATACCATATTAATTACATTTCACTAAAATAATATTAACACAGTATGGGCAAGTATATATTATTACTTTGTTATGATTTTTAATTGGGACAAAATAAAATATAATATAGGTACATATTATTATTACAATGTTTTATAATGCATTTTTAATAATACACAGTTTACATTTTCTTTGTAAACCCATAAATATAATGTTTTTATATAAATTTAATGGAATTTTTTAAGGTTTTGAATGTTAACCAAATTACAACCCCCTATAGCAACGGCGAACACTCATTAATTACGAGTACTAAGCGATTATTTGGCCTTAATACCAGTTGTAAAGATTCGACAGCAAATGATTATTTAACTTTTACGTTTACCTTGACTTTGTAGTCATCGATAGTAAATTTGTTTGACGTTGTTATATTTAAATTACACATGGTGGCATATAATGTAAGTCAATGAAATGCGGATGATCTGGCAAAGGAAGCTGGCCATTCAGGGGTACCATATCAGTGGATACCAGAAAACCTGGAATGGAATGAGGTTATAAAGAAAATGGGCCAATGTATGTGGATAGATTTTCACCATAGGGCATCATTAGAAAAGGGGAAATGGAGAAAGTCTATTCTACCATCACCACGAGAGGTGCCCTGGTTTGTAGTCTCCTTTGACGAGGAATGAGCTTTAGTTAATACTGAGGCTAAGAACAAAGCACACAATGGGCAAAAGATTTGATGTCCTCATGGGAAGAAGTGAATCGTTACTCTGCGATGAATGTCATGTTTTAGAGGACATTGTACATATAGCACTACAATGCCCTAAATATGAACTTCACAAAGTACAGCTGCGATTTGCGGATATCTATGAGAATGTCGACGAATTGAAAGGTGTCCTGGCGGTGGGTAAGACGGAAGAGCTAGGCAAAATTGTAAATTTATTTAACAGAATAGGAGCGAGGACCTGATCGACGGATCCCCTTCTAGAAGTGAAGAGGCGATATGACAGCGAGTCGCAGTCAAAGCCTCGGTAAAATCACAAACAAAAAAATCAATGAAATCTAGACAATTACAAGCACACTTGACGAATTAAAAATGTATGAAAGACGGCGGCGATGTTATATAAAAATATCCGCGCTGCTTGGAAAGGCATTGAAGAACCAAACCCGGTATGAATCGGGCGTATCATAGGACCCTACTTTTTGATGTGAAGCTTCATTTTTTATGACTGGAAACGTCTCAGGAGCACTTATCCAAGGCTGAGGTCACCATGCAATCAAATATGCTTTGAAGGAATTTACACCAGTACAATTTATTACCAATGGAAGGGCGCATTTCGAACAGCTTGCCGCGTAACCATAAAATGCAAAAATAATTGAATAAAACAACAGGCTGCTGATGACGGTTTTGTTCCTCTGGTGTAAACGTTTGATTCTAAACTCAGCTGTATTATTTTAAAACAGAAAAATTAAATTGAAATGCATAGTTAAAATCATTATTAAAATATATTTGAAATATTACGAATAAAAATAAATCAATTATTAAACTCATATTATTAGCCATTACTTAAAAATGCTAAATTTTATAAAAGCATATGTGAAAAATACGCATTTTGGTAGTTCTTTATAAATGTCACTCTTCGCCACTGCTCTATTTTGTCAGACCGAATTTGCGTACTTTATGCATTTTTCATCATTTACATACTGAAAATAAATAGTATATCACATTATATATTCAACAATAAATAACTAGCACTGCGATCGGAATTCGCAATTTCACGCTGCGACCTGACTATAGATGGCCTTGGATATCGATATATAGATCAATACTATTAGTAAGAAACTTCGGAACCATCAATATAGTACGAAAATATTTTTTTAATCGCGTAATATTGAAAGAGTATCAGTGTATGTACTTGTTGTATACATTTAATTACTAAATGATCATTGCCGACTTCAAATTACTACTGAAATTTAAAAAGAAAGACAATTCAAAATATATTCATTAATATTATAGACATTTATAGTCGATGTTTATGGGGTTGTCTTAAATTTCTCCAATAGGATATACGAAGCGCCTAGTTTCAAAAGCCCCTAAAAAAGTTTTTGAAAATTTTTGTGTTAGGTATGTAGTTAGATGGATATTTTTGTGACCTATATGATGGCCAAAGATTGAAATTTAAAAAACGCCAAAATTCGTCAATACGCATGATCAAAAATTAGGGTAAATTTCAAAACCCGCTAAAATGGTTGGGTATGCTTTTCAAATACTGCTAAAATGGAAAGCCAAAATACTCTTTAGAATGTAACGAATTAAAAAATAAATACATTAAGTTCACAGATTTAGATATGATTTTTTCTCATTTTTCTCAGTACTACCTAAAATCGTTTTAGGGGCTTTTGAAACTAGGCGCTTCAATTACGTTTATTTTAAATTCTGATTGACATCAAAATTTTATAATACTGATTTCGTGACCAAAATTGTTTTTGGCCGATATTTTCTTCTTAATTGTTCATGTATGTAAATATGGTTCGGTAGATTATCGCTGGCTGGGCTGTTAAAACCTCCGACGTACATACCTAATGTAATTTTTAATATTTTCTATTCGTATTTTAGACCACATAGTTTAGTAAACCCGTCACTGTTCTAAGTATTATCAAAATTAAAATATAAACGTCAAAAATATATCGATTTACAACTAGGGCACAAAATTAATGGAAAATGGCCTTACCCTATCAGGTGTGGTATAACAGCATACCTACACAGATCTCGGTTGTGGAAAATATGGGATTAACTTAAACACGTGTTGAAGAATATGATATTTTCAATAGTTACGTCTGTCTCGTGATATGCATTAAAGTTTTCGCATTCAATATTTCCGGTCAATGATTTGAGCCGCGATTTGTGCATGGCCGCCTTCCACTACGCTATAAACGTGTCAGAATGAAAAAGATTTTAGTGCCACACTTCCTTGTCCTGAAACGAAGCTGAAAGGGACTGATGTAAAAAACATGCACCTTGGTGCTTAAGAGCATACTTCAGTGAAACGGCAAATAATTTTCAACTATAGGTGCGACGAAATTTTGGACACTTCAATTTGTTTCGTGATGGCGACGGGGGTATTAATTCTTAAATTGTGTAAAGATGACTAAAAACGTTACCCATTTACTTGAAAAAGAAAACATGTCAATTTATATATTATTATTGTTACTAATAGAACAATAAACAGAACATTAAATGGACGCATGTTGGATAGAAACAGTTAAATAAATAAAAGAAAAAATCTTGACTTGCTCTGCCGTCATTTATCTTTGGTGACATGAAGTGTCCTCTGCATGGCCCCCACATCCTAAAGCGGGCCCCCAGGGCAGGATCTTTGGCGGGCCCTCTACCTATCGCTAAGTTTAATGATATGTGTGACGAACAACATAAGTATTTTCAAAATTGTGTTAGAGGTAAAAGAAAGGGCCTTCAGTTTATTTTTAGCGATTTTTTGTAGTTTTACTACATTTACTTGAATAATTATGGAGCTGTCGAGTATCAATACAAAACAATCAAAAATTACACCTTCCAACTTTATTTTTAAAATGTTAATATCCCCTTCGGGAAATGACTTTTTTGCTATTAGAGTAAAATTTGTGATGTGTTTATCTCGCATATCTGATCGACCCGCCACGCCGGGCTCCTATGCTAGAGCTCAGTCAGCCCCTCCCTTGTGGGTGTCATGTTCCTCTGTACCCGTGTACTGAACTGTGCTGAAACAGAAGAATCAGCAGTTCTAAAGAGGGATCGGAATTATTCCATCCTAGTCGGTTTGCTTTGTGTCCCTTAGTTTAGCTTAAAATAATAAAGCTAACCCTGCTTCAAAACTGCTACTACGCCCCCGCAGGCTAAGCTAGTTTCCATCCATTTTGTGTTCCCTAATTTACGTAGTAATCACATCGGGTTTATTACAAACACTCAATGATGACGAGCCCTTTACTTCGTATTGCTTATCAAGATATAAGTTAAGTATACCTTCACTTACGTCCATATAATGCAGTTTAAATTTCAATTTTGTCATATATAAGGTTTTAACGGTTCGGCCATAATACATTTTATCATCGCTGAAAGTTAGATAGTTGGTTTTATAATAAATTACATAGTAAGTAATTAAAATTAATATTAAATACACACAATGTTTTATTTTCAATCGCTAGGGTCACCTAATTAATACCTGGAATATAAAGAAAAATACATAGTCAGTGTTAATAAAGTTTAAAAACAAAAGAAAAAAATATACTCCGTATATGGTTAAAACTAACATCTGTGTGTATGGGTAAATTTAATAATGAAATATCAAAACTATGGTTAAAAATGTTATATAGCATATTGCACAAGTTAATTAAATATGATATTTTAGAGATAATAATTAACCCATTGTCTGCAGACAAACCGAGTCCATTTCGGTCTGAAGTATTTACCATAATATTGTTATTATTGAAATTGGCTTAGTAAAGTTAATTAATTTATCGTTCTATAGTGAAGAAAAAATGTCAAAAATATTACAAGGTTAACCTATATAATTACGTAGTATTAATGGCTATTGTTTAAAAGACCTCCGACTAAAATTCAACAAACAAGGCTCGTCGCACATTATGACGGCTAGACCGGGCTAGACGCTGCCAAAAAGTAGCAAACTAGGTGAACGTTTCGAGGACGATTCGGCGCGCCCATCAAATCCGCGGTACGACTGGACGGCGCGGATTGACGGATGTGCGACACCGCGTAATATCGTCATACCCAAACCGTTTCTAAAATGTGAACTACGTTTTTGATTGCGTCTAGCTGTTGTAATGTGCGGTGTATCTAATGCTGTATTAATGTAATTAATTAATGATGATAATAAATTAATTAATCTAATTTTTTTCATGCAAAATCAACCCAGTCATATTATTATATTGTGTAAAAATAATGAAAGTTAATATATCTGCATGCCTTTAGGTTGAATATGACTCCAAATAATATCTGGTGGTCAAAGTAGTTACCTACATAAAACATTAAAATGTATACACCATGCTAATGAAAGATAAAGGCGTTTAGGCTTTTTAAGTGTCACAAAGAATATTATGCTTGAATCATAATAAGAGTGAGAATACACAGCTTTGATTATTTTGATGTCGGAAATTTATGGACTAAGTTTACAAAATCAATAGAAAAATAGATTAAAATATCCGTGTCCTAAACATAGTAATTATATCGAAATGATAAACCAAACGGGCGTTATGGTATAAATGAGTTATTTATGGGTTATATTATAATGGCTAAAGCACTCTGAAAGTGGCGCTCGTGGCGTAGGTGTCGCAAGGAGAATGCTCTACGCATGGGTCTAGGACGATTCGGTGCCGGGACAACTGGGCGCCACGCAATAGAATGAAATTCGAAAATAAATAGATGTTCGTGAATTATACATGATACTTTTAAAATATAAATTAATATTATTATTTGTATTTAAATTATTATATTATTGTTTAATACTCGGTGAGAATTTAAATATGCACACGTAAATAATGATTTAATTGTGCATATGTTTAAGTTCTAACAAGCAGAGAGTTATTTAATTTTTATCCTCAGACAAGATAGTTCTCAATCCGCAATAAAATCATTATGATAAGAGCAAAATGAATTAAAACTACTAAGCAAGTAGATATAAACTGATTAAAATTCCTCGTTTACTTCCTGTATGAAATCGTTACGAACGTCTTTTTATTTCATTCGACAGTGCGGCGCCCAATTGTCATAGCGCCCAGTTGTCCCATTCCCCTACGCATAGCGGTGTGCGTAAAGAAACTGCCGAAAAGAGCCTCTCGCGTCGTCTACACCACGCTTGTCACAAAAGTGCGCCAACAAGATTTATTTCGAGACAAATTTACAACTATTTTTAAGTATGGTAGTTAGTGAAAAATATATGACGAAATTAATAAAAATATTCTTTCTATTTTCTCCCCTGTAAATTTGCAGATTGTTACTAACGCCCATTTGGCTTAGCATTGCGATATGTACATATTTAATGCTACTTATACCTGGTACATGAGTGTGTTTTAAAATCATTATTGTATACTAATACTCATATTTTCTTTTATGAGTAAAGATATTTTTTAGATTTTGTATGCTATTTACCAGAACTGATGGTTTATATTATAAATATAATATTATATGAAAACCCATTCGTCTTGACTACAATCTCACATTCCAAAATGTTGAGAAAAACACATTATTTTTTTATTGAACATAAAAATATCAATACCATTATGAAGTATGTAATTGCTAACTAGTAGTGACATTCTAAATATTGATTTCAATATGAATGTGTTATTTATAAGATAAATTAAATATATCGTATATTTAAATTGGCCTTATTGATATTAAATATTGAATATGATTATATTATATGGATATTAGATAGTCACGGCGGAGTTTAAACTAAAAATCAGCAAAAAAATAAAACAATTTTAATCAGAATTTGACAGTGGTGTAGTTTCTCCCCATATCGCCGATTCGATTTAAATTATAGCAAAAAAATATGTCAATTATATTAAAAATATTTTATGTGAAATTATTAAAATCGCTACCCGAAATCAATAGTGAGGATAAAGTGGAAAAAATACTTTAAGATAAGTATGCCATTTGATTGCTGAAAGCTAAACCTACATAATGAATCACTGAGAGTTTTTGACTGAATGTTGCGTTTATTAAAATTGTCATGTAATTTCAAAACAACAGTAGGATAACCGAGATAATTGATTGTTAATAATGTTATACAAATTATTTTACCATTATCATATATGAGTGTTAACACAAGCATAGTGAACCAAGTCTATTCTGGTTATTTTTGAGTAAGCTAGGTACAAATATAATATTTGAGTATTTATTATTCTGTAAGGGTATAATTTCCGTTACATAATAACTTAAGTGTATTCAAAATAACACTTCAGAATTGCAATCATTACCCTTACACAATTAGAAATACTCAAATATTATGTTTGAACCTAGCTTAATCAAAAATAACCAGAATGGACTTGGTTCACTATGCTTGTGAAACACTCATTATAAATTGCAGAAAAAAACAAATAAACATATACTTAGTTAACTATTTCATTTGTATGACATAAATATCGTCACTGTTTTGGCAGAAGACACTAATTCGAAAAAATGACAAATTGAGTTAGTTATACCAAAATGTTCCTTATTTCAAACTTTACCGTCTGGAAACCTTCTTAATAAATAAACAGTCTTTATTTTAAAGTCATCCTTTTTACGATTACTTAATAAACTCACATGATAGACCATTTCAAACATTTTAACAACTTCAAAGTCAAATTACTTAAAACTAGTGTTCTCCAGTTAGTGTGTTCTGCCAGAACAGAGACGATATTAAAGTTCAATTATCTCGAAACTAGTATTTTTGGCTTATTCACTGTTGCTTTCGGTTAGCGATATCAAGTAGAATATTTGTATGGATGGTATATTTTTTCCCTCAATCAAAATTACGAGAAACAATTATTAATATTTTGGATTCATGATATTAACAATTTTATTATTTGTAACGAAAAATAAAAGTAAGAATGTTTTAAAATGTTTTTAAAAAGGTCCTAACTACACCACTGGAATTAAGAGTATTTTTTTGAATTCGTAGAAAGTACAGTATTACAGAGAAAATAATTTGATAAATAGGGAAATTTAGCAGTGATAAATAAAAAATATATATGACACAATCGATATTTTTTTATTATTATAATCCACAGTACTGGCTCACAAGAATACATAGTTCAGACAGAGCCGCGAAAGATTCATCGTTAGAAATTTATTCATAATACTTAGAAGTCGAATTTGACAGTAACATTTTTATAAGAGTTTTTTTTTTTTAATTTCAAATATAACAGACACAGTGCACGTGGTGAAACTTGACCGATGTCGCGTTTGGCGTTCAGGGGTGGGTAGGCGTCGATGGTAGGGGACGGGCCTACCGGCGACCCAGCCCGGTCCACAGCAGAGCGGGGTCGTGGCTGTTAGCCCCCCGGAGTTCCACGGGACCCTGGTCCTCGACGAATGATCTGCAATGGGAACGTTCTGTCAAGAGAAATACCAAAACTCAGTATTAGGTATTCGCTGTTGACTGTCCGGGTTTATAGACAATCCCAAAGTCAAAACAGTACTGAGAATATCTGAAAGCCAATTTATTTAAAAGCAATACAAAAATTGCACGTTTAAATGATGATTCTTTGAATGATAATATTAACATGTTCAACATGTAAATTATTTCTCGTAGTGTAGGTACATAATTAATTCGAAGACGTAGATGCCGAAATCAAAAAATTTTCAGCTAAATATAAGTCCTATTTTTTTTCTATTAAAGTATTTAGTGACTAAAACAAACACTACCTAAAATATAATATACTTTCTGTATTTTTACACAGTTTATTAATTAATAATTTTTGATATAAGGCCGGTTACTAATTGTATTCTGGCGGCATTATTTATTGGTGACCAACCTTAATTAAACAGAAAACTTATAATCATTTCTGTTGACATAACAGCTATACAAACACACTTAGCATTGATGGTTGTATAAGTCAACAGCAGAGTTTTGCAATATTGTGTTGTCTAAAGGTTTGTCACTTATTGCAGTGACGTCCCGTGGGGGTAGGCAGATTGAGCGTCGCTTGGGGGCGGCAGTTAGTCGAAGGGCGGCAAATCGAAGAGAATCATTTAGGATATACAATTATTTTGTTTACACCTTTTACTTAAAATAATAGCATAGTAAAAATGGTGTGGAAATAATAAATCTGTGTATTGCCAAATGGTACAAACCAAATGTGTCAGAATATCAACCATATATAACCTCAGACTCTGATAATTTGGATATATTTATTCGCTTTTTATAACTAAATTTAATTTTGTATATTTTAGTGGTATAATATTTTGTTAGTAATGTATCCATTCAACACATCTATTAGATATTGGAGTCGTGAAAGGATGATAAAAAATACTGTATAAAAATGGGGCGGCATTTTGTCTAGTGACGTCACTGCTTATTGAAGATATCAATCAGAATGAAACCGACCTTGTATTTAAATTTATTAATTACTTGTTAAAAATTAAAAAAAAAATAGGTACAAGTCTGTTTACTGGAAGCCAGGCGGGAACAGTGGCAATTTTCACAACCGATTTTGGCAAAATTCATGAATTCAAAGATAACCTAATCAAGCCAAGCCTAACCTAACCTAACCTAACCTAACTTAACCTAATCTAAAAAATAATCCAATTTATCGGCTATTTTCAAAATTTGTTCCACTAAACAGACGAGAACCAAAAATCATATTATATTAGGTATATTTAGAACGTTATCATTTATGTGCGATTTTTTGAATTGTTAATCTAACCTAATTTTACTAAATTTGTCGTATTTGGCTGTCTCTCTGCGTATAATGAACAATTGTCGCAGTTTCTCGTTTTACAGGCAGTTATGATTAAATATTTGTATTACAATGTTAATGCATTGTGTTCTTATAGAAATCAAACATGTTTTGTGTACAAAATGGTTAATGTATGTAGCAAGTAAAACAATACAGTCCATTTGTAATAAAGTCATAGTTCAGAGTTTATCTTGACAAAAATGCAATGTCTTTTTTCACAATTCCATTTTTCACGCCTCGTAACTGACGTTTACTGATTTTACACGAGTCTCCCTTTAAAATACAATATGCGCTCTTCTGGCAGTTGACAGCTCAATGGGCCTTCAATTGACAAAGTCAAACAATATTATTATACGTGGTAATACGAGAAAATATTTCATCATGATGATGGTTTTTTTTTTTAAATATTTTAGAATGAAGATCCGGAATGAGGTATTTGGAGATTGATCCAAAAATAGGTACACATACTCCTGTTTATTGACATAATGATATAACATTTAAAAAAGGCTCTTGTTCTGACAGTTATGAAGAGAGTTAAAAAATAATCTGTAAGTATTGATTTACTGACAGTTGCCAGGCTGTGCGAAAATTAAAATATTTTTTTTATTTTAACCACTTATTTTTATGCTATATTTTTTTTTTATTAATGTTTGCTATTATTGGATACTTAAGCATATTATATTATTATGTTATTCAAAATCTCAATTTAAATGAAAATGCTTTGCATAAAAGCATATTATATTAAACAAAATCTCAATTTAAAAGAAAATGCTTTGCTAGGAAGAATTTTTGACTCCTTCAGTCACTCTGTTGAGTAGGTACCTACTAAATTCCAAGACATTTTGTCGTGGAATTACTTTGTTAAAAGTGCTAAGCATTGTTTTTTTCAATCTTTCTCATTTTTAATAATTTATGTGAAAACATAAAATGAATCGGCAACTTACACATGGGTATAAATCAAACTTCATTCAAACTCAGTTTATTTCTAATGTAGTAATTTTTTATTATAAGTATTTTTTCTGTTATATTTTTGCTTTTATTTTATGTTCCATAAAAATTGATAAAAAAATCAACCCCGAAATCCCGGGATTATGTTTATCAATCCCGGGATTCATAGGTATCGAAAATATCTCGGGATCCCGGGATCCCGGGATTGGAATCCCTAATTGTGAGTGTTCCCGGAGAATAACGATAACGACATCAATTTAAATGAAAATGCTTTGCATAAAAGCATATTATATTAAACAAAATCTCAATTTAAAAGAAAATGCTTTGCTAGGAAGAATTTTTGACTCCTTCAGTCACTCTGTTGAGTAGGTACCTACTAAATCCCAAGACATTTTGTCGTGTTTTGGTTTCTAGTACATTACACAAATATCAGTGTCGTGCGAAATAAATGCGAATCTTGTGAATAATTAGTTGAATAAAAAAAAATATTAGCAAGTTCAAGTAAGTTACAACAAAAAATCTGGGAGTGATCCGTGGCGTCGGTTAGTAATTAAAGTAATACCTACTTTGATTTAAAATACAAAAGCCGATCGCCAATAGTAGCTCAATTTGGATAGCGTTTCAGTGAATATTAAAAGCCATTACTTAAAGTTTGTCGCCATTAAGTATGGGTCCTTTAGCATCATGGCCCCCACATCCTGAAGCGGGCCTCCAGACTAGGATCTTTGGCGGCCCCTCTACCTATCGCTAACGATAAAGGCAGTGTGATACAATAGCGTTTTCCAAATGGTGTTCGCGGTAAAATGAATGTGTATATTTATTATTTAGTGTCTTTTGCATATTTTAATACATCCATTTGAATTATGGAGTTGGCGAGTATCGATACGTAATAAAATTTGTATCGTACAACCATATTATTTTAAATAATAACATTATTGAAGAAAAATAGAGCCACATGCGACTTTTTTTACTATTAGAGAGAATTTGTGATGTGTGTTTATATCATTTATCTGGTCGACTCGCCACGCCGGGCCCTTCCTGAGCTTGGGACCCCAGGCTAGAGCGCTGTCAGCCACCCTTTGTGGGGGCCATGCTTAGCATAGTGGTATATGTGCGTGGGTGCGATACCCGAAAGATGCAGGTTCGATTCCTGCGGGGTGTGTTACTTTTTTCAAAAAGATTTTTTCTATTGGTTATAATATATTATTTTCTCAGAAGTGTTTTCAAAATGATGTATGTTCAATATGATTTTAACAAGTCAGTATTCGACCCGATACTCTATTGATTGCAGATGGAACGTGTTACTCTACGTTTGACGGTAATGCTAATGTATATTATAAGGATTTAAAAAAAATATATTATTATGAATTTTTAGGGTCTTCGACTGGCACTGATCAGTTTTCGAACGATATTGTTTTTCAAAGGGTGAAAATTTCAAATGATTTTTTTCGAATATTACTTTGTGAAAATGGATTTTCACAACGGCCATATTTTATTTCTAATGTCATCAAGATTTCTAAGAAAAGCTCATTAGAAAAAAACTTATAATACGAAAAATAATAAATTTAATAATCTGTTTAGATTTTGTAAATCAATTGAAAAGAATACTCACATACAACCAAAATTAATTTGTAATACTTTTTGTGAAATTAATAAATTAATCTATTCTGACTGCTACTAAGATTGATGTTTTCATCATTATTTTAGTATCTATAGTCAATTTGTATGACTGTAACTTATCAGGCGCAAAAACATGAATGAACTACTTACTGTATTTATTTAATTAGTAAGTGAATATGAAAGTATTAATTTATGTCACCGCTATTTTGTAATTTAAATAAAGCTGTTAAATGTTTTTAAAATATTGTTTTAAATCAAAATTAATTATTGTAATTTGCTAGGCCGGGCTAACGAAACAAAATCGATTATGTACCTAAGTGAATTTTACAAGTTTTATTTTGTTATAAATTAAAGTGTACTTAATCAATTCTGGTTATATCGTTTTATTCATATCCACGATAAATTACCATTTGGCGGATAGATAATAAATGTACAAAAGTTTCGCCTTTCAGAATAGTCAGTAATTGAAATCCTCGCAGTATACAATCAGGCTGTTTTTATTGAAATTGATCAATATAATCTCTTTTTATCTTCTACTATCATAGTGTCTACAGTCTACATTATCTACTATCATCCCCAGTGTATGGTAAATCTAGAAAGCTCACGCAAATGCTTGACAAGCTAAGCACCCAATTATCGTGACCGGAAACTTGTACACACGCAGATCGCCGTATCAAACTTTACCGTAAACTGTTGTATTGGAAATATATGACGAAATATAGTACTAAGATAAAATTCATGTCTAAATAAAACATGGTTCTTGTCACTTTACAGGAAGCTAGGGGCAAAAAAATTGAATATAGCCGATATATTGGATTATTTTTTGGGTTAGGTTAGGCTAGGTTTTCATTCTTGAAATCATGAATTTTGCCAAAATCAGCTATGAAAATTGCATTAATGTTCATATTGGATCTAATAAAATTTGAGACCTTATAGGTACATATATACGGTCATCTCTTTCCGATAAGAAAGATCACGGCAAACTGTGCCACAGTGAAACGTTTAAGGTACAATTTACATGTAAATTGACAGTAAAATGATTGATCCTAAACATAAAACTCTGGATGCTTGTTGATAAATTTGCACTTTGGGATAGGCGTGATTAAGATTGAGTGTCGATACATATGGGAGAGATAGTGGATACATGGCCCCCACAAAGGGGGGGCTGACAGGGCTCTAGCCTGGGGCCCGGGGTCGGAAAGGGCCCGGCGTGGCAAGTCGACCAGATAAGTGATATCACTCATGACAAATTCTCTCTAATAGTAAAAAAAGTCACCTGCGGCGCTGGTTTTCTTCAATAATATTATTATTTAAGATTATGTGGTTGTTCGATATAATTTTCAATTGTGTATTGATACTCGACAACACCATAATTCAAATGGATGTATTGAAATACATGTAGAGCGTCACACTGCCTTTTAGTGATAGGTAGGGGGCCCCGCCAAAGATCCTAGCCTGATGGCCCGGTTCAGGATGTGGGAGCCATGAGTGGATATATTATTAGAATGGGTCAATGTTATATTATTCGACATCAGAACACGGCGTTATATACATATATCTACTATAAAACAATTCTTAAATATCACCACATGTTTCAGTCACGGGGAAAAAAGGCATTATATTATATAATATATAATATTTTCGATATGGAAGATGTGTATAACACAAAAAAATGTGAAACGGCACCTAGAAAGCCCAAAAGTCTATATTTTCTAATTAATGAATGTTAAAAAAAATACTAGGTACCAAAGACAATTGTGTTATTATTGCAATAATCAGTTTTCCTGACGTAATGTTTTGCTTGCAGGAAAGCAAATGGAAAACGTATCCAATATCCCAAAGGAAATCACGTAAAATTATCAAAAACAAAACGGTTTACCATTTTTTTGAGCCGCGCTACAAACATGCATAATATGTTAAAAACAAAATATTATGTAGAATAGTTTCTATCTAAATTCCAACGTATTTGGTGAATAAAATTGTTGATTGACAGTTAAATAGAATTCAATAATGAGCCAGGCCTAATTATATTATAACTCATTTGCGGACATTTTCAACTGTATTTTCATTTTTCATTTGTAATTTTCACTTGAAAATGTCCCTCTGAGGCGGACGAAACCGGTCCTAATCTATTGATTAAAAGTGGAATAAGTACTACAAAAAAAAAATTGCGTTTTATTAAATAAAAACAACAATACAATGCAGTTCCACCATGAATTGACAGTTAACAAAATAAAAGAAACTACTTATATATTATTAACTAATTCATACATCGAGACTAGGGATTGCAATACCGGTATGCCAGTATTTTTCGATTCCGAAATAATACTGGTATAAAAAAATGGACAATACCGATATATTCGGTATTGAAAATGGAAACAGTATTATAATATTATATTAATTAACATGACTGTATTTTTTGTCCGATTACGCTATGTCTGGTTTACTTCCGTTGCCTTTCAACGCCCTTGGAGACCAATATTGGCAAGTGCTATAACATATTATTATATTAAAGAGCTTTCTATTTTATTAGTAGATACTTCTGTTTTTTCCATATGTTTCACAGATACCGGTATTAATACCGGTATTCGTATTTTTATTCGGTATTGCAATCTCTAAATTCGAGACATATTACACGTGCTAATACGATGTCAATAGATTTGACATAGGTACGTATAATATCTTAACATTTATGACATCGTTTTTAAATTCAAATTCCGAACGTAGGCGTGCAATGAATTTTGCTGGTAGAGTAGTAGATTCTGTTTGAAAAATACATATTTTCTTACATTTAATATCTATTTTATATTATGTAACTAATTGTGCTATGGTCGGCAGAAGTCGAAATAGTTTGGAATATAACTCTGCAATATTCTTAACAATAATAACAATCTGTCAAGAAAGTTACAAGCAATGTATACATAATTATAGAAACATTTGAAGCAGTATATAGTTTAGTAATATTTACCATAAAACTGTGCGATAAAACTAATAAAAGTATACTATTATCAAAAGTAATTTATCAAATATTTCTGAGGATGCTCTGCATCTACAATCTATGGACCGTACGCCATTGATATATATATATAATATAATTATATATCCCACCCACTCTCGATGGCCGAGTGGCTTAAGCGTCGGCCTATAGCGTCGTTGGTCCCAGGTTTGAATCCTGGGTCTGTCAAGTACACATATTGTTTTTCAAATCTGTGTACGAGTCAGAGTATGGAGCTAACACGGTGAGCAAGTGGCTGACATCCATTTCTCGTAAAAAACAAAATCCGTTAATACAAACCTCCACTCCGTGGAGACCCATATATATGGTCCTATTAGGATCGGATATTTTATCCAAACTACCATGTTTCCAAATTTAAACACACAATAATTATGTATTTTACAATGTTTTTATTAGGTCGTATTCTTATTTGTCCGGTACAAATCTTGCAATCGATTTTTAACTAACTTCCCGACTAGCTAGACATTTGAAACTTTTAGAATATATCAGAACACGATGACAATGCATTTTTATAATACTTTTAGCCATCTTAAGTTAGAATCGAATTAATTTTTAGTTAATTCTGTTATGTATGAAAAGTTATTTCGATACCATTATTGGTTGCTAGGGGGTCCTAGCAACTAAATTATTAAATATTATATACGTGCACTATGGAAATCAATATGAAATGACATTTCATTATTCAGTATTTCTATCAAGTACAAATTTTTTTGATCGCTTAAGCTAGTTAAGTCAAGTTTATATGATTCAACAGAAAATTTAAAGACGTTGTATATAAAAAGTTCTTTTTATCTTGTAATTATTTAGTTATAAACAATCAAACATTGTCAATATTCAGTACCCATAGATTAAAAAAAAAACATTTTTTCGGTAAATTGCTATCTTTTGTTTTTTGTTCGTTTTGAATTTGAAATAAAATTTTATCACGCTGTATACAAATAAGTCTGTTAATATGTTTCTAGATTAACTGGTGATGATCTACAGTCACTATTAATTGGTAAAACTTTAATTGAAAAATATTTTACTACATTATATAACATAATAAACATTCAATGTATTGCAGACATATTGAAAATACTGACCTGACACGATGTGACGGTCTGTGCGATCGCAAGGCGTGGAGATAAGCGGCCGTTGCCGATGGTCTTGGACCTTCTCTCACCATACCTGAAGATTGAAAAAAATAATAATTAAGTCAAATCAATACAATAAAATAATAATCTGTGTTCCTCTTCTCTTTCGGGAGCACGTGACTGATGACAGTGACTAGAGTGATTTGGCCATCATCCAACCTCCGGAGTCACACGTTAGGCTGCGCGCACACGGCAAAGCGAAGTTTCGGATTCATCCGCCAAACGACGTTTACGTTTTGTTTGCGAGCCGATTGCGTTTTAAATGCGTGTCAAATGCGTCAATATTTCGACGATGCTGTCCAAGAGAAAACACGGTTTTCAAGGGGATTCATAAACGCCTTTTTTTGAAACTGCACCCTGCTGCGAGAGTATTTATCTTTCATTACAGTGGCGTACAAGGGTAAATAAATCAATATAAAATCAGTACATAATATTGCATTATACCTACATTTATTTTCCCACTATTGCTTCTTTTGGAGCTGGACTGTTTTATATCGAAAGCGTTTTGAAAATTACCTATTGTTGAGCCTATTATATACCATCATCATAAATACTATCGACCGAGGGTACTTGATGGAGTTTGAATTTAAATTCTAATTGATTTAAGTTTTGTACTATTATTATTTATTAATAAAATAAAAAAAGATTATAAGTTAATACACGAAGAAAGGGTAAAAACCTTATTACCTAGATACCTACTAAGTAAAGGATTAAGTACAAAAACATAATATTTTGAATAATTTGAATATTTGCTGTATTTCTAAAAACCTGTTGTAAATACTATTAAATACATTCGGTAGGTAAGCAGTTTTACAAAATATAAGAAAAAGTTGTGACACAGCACAGCTATGAGAAGAAGTATTTCACGAGAAGAAAGGCTCGCCATATCTTTACGTTAAACTAAACTATTAAGTTGACACTGTCATCTTCTATAGATACACTAAAATGGAAACGGGTACTAATAATAATATATTGAAGTGAGAATAATGAATACCTACCTACTACTATTGATTAGTACTACTACTAACACCAAATTACCTGATATAGTCTCATTACAATAGCTATCTTTTTAATATGTAGCTATTGAATTCTAAGCAATAATATTCTATTGGAAATATGAACAGATTATAAGGGGAGATATTTCAAATGTTTATGAATAATATGTTTTAAATGTTTATTTAATAAAAGATACAATGTGCCAGCACCTGTGCTAGTTGAAAATCTGTAACATTTGATTTGGTTCATCATGTTTTTTTCTTCTTCCTTTTAACACTATAGCTGGCCATCTATATGGTCTAGTTACAATAGTGTAGTAGTAAAAAACCAGTGTATAGTATTAGCTATAAACAATCTTATAAATACCCTGGGTTAATAAGGTTTTTTGAAAATTACATTTAACGTTACTACGAGTATCCAATCCACTTAAAAAATTTGACGACGGCAAATGAATGGCGACAGAGGATAAATGTTTACAGTATTGTAGATGAACCAGCTTTGCTCGTACTATGTTTGCAATCTCGGGATCTCAATCGATTTCTTGATCCTTAAAAAACCAGGTTGAAAATATTGAAATCCCGTGATTTTGGAATTATTATAGACTGACAACGATATCTTATGGATTGTGAGTAGGGAATCCAATCCCGAGCCAAAATTCTGATCCCGGGATTTCGGGATTACAATTTGACAATCCCAAGATCCCGGGACAGGTCCCGGGATTGGCATTTTTTTCCATTGTTAATATAAAAATTTTATATTCACAAATAACATTGATAAAATCGGTCAAAAATAAATCTAGTATAATTTATACTATTTAAGACATTTATTGTTAATATTATATATCTACGTTCAATCTAGGAAATACATAATTTTAATGGAGTAGATAATATTGTAATATAAATAATAATGTGAATTTAATATGAGATTGCTGTTTCTGATAGTAACGGCTTAAAGAATGGATTAGCGAGATTTAAAATAGTAAAGCAAATAATCATGGCGTACTTATGGCCTTTCCACTTCATAAATCTAATTAGTCAGCCAAATAAAACTGCCGTAAAACATATGAGATCATGGTGGAATTACTTTGTTAAAAGTGCTAAGCATTGTTTTTTTCAATCTTTCTCATTTTTAATAATTTATATGAAAACATAAAATGAATCGGCAACTTACACATGGGTATAAATCAAACTTCATTCAAACTCAGTTTATTTCTAATGTAGTAACTTTTTATTATAAGTATTTTTTCTGTTATATTTTTGCTTTTATTTTATGTTCGATAAAAATTGATAAAAAAATCAATCCCGAAATCCCGGGATTATGTTTATCAATCCCGGGATTCATAGGTATCGAAAATATCTCGGGATCCCGGGATCCCGGGATCCCGGGATTGGAATCCCTAATTGTGAGTGTTCCCGGAGAATAACGATAACGACATCAATAACTGTCGCACATACATCACGTTATATAGTAGTTGTCGGGAATGGGATGATTTGGCGCCGGTACAATTGGCCGCCGGGACGATTGGACGCTGGTAAAATTGGACGCTGGTACAATTGGACGCTGGTACAATTGGACGCCGCACGGTTGAATTAAATGCGCAAATGAATAGACGTACTTAACGATTTGGTAGAGATAGTGGACAAGTCAGTTTAATATGCTTCTATCTACTTAGTAGTTGTACTTAATACATTTCGCGCTTGACACATTTTTAATATTATGGATTGAGAATAATTATTATGCCTTATGATGTTTACAAAATGAAAAGAATTCTTCCCTTGTTCGAACTTAAAGATATGCATAATTAATTAATTTATTGTTTATACATGGGTATTTATTTATATTTACAACAAATAGTATAGATAATGTTAAATGTTAGAATGAAAATAGCATTATATTTCAGCGTTTTGTCATATTAATATGTATTATAATAAAATTTAAACGTGTAATTATTATGCATAAATACGTATTTTAAGATATTATGAAATTATAAACAAAATAAGTTAGTTATCTGCTAAGTATAAATATGTTTCAGTAGCTTGATTAATAAACTACTTACTTACTTGACAGATACCTACTTACTTAATTTTTTATAATATTGATTGAGATTGAGAATTATTATGCCTTACGATGTTTATTAAAATATGTTAAGTTTATCGTCGTTGGATTTAAATATATTTTACAAATAAATCAATATTTGCGTGAATTTAAATTAGTAACAAATATTTGATTCTTTCAGCGTCCTCTCGGTTTAAAACAGTATAATTTAAACGTGTGTATATAATGTGTGTACATAAATAAAAAAAAGTATCTTTATTTTTTAAAGAATCGGAATTGAACCAAGGAACCGTGGTTCCAATATTTTTATTTGTTATTAATATAAATTCACGCAAATATTGATTGATTTGTAAAATATATTTAAATCTAACGACGAAGGATTTCCATCATTGATGGAAATGAAATTGAATCCCATTAAAATTTTCTGCAGGAACCGAACCTTTAAAAAATAAAGTTTATTACAACTCAGTCCAATAAATAATTATTATCTTATTTTATTAAGTTTAATTCCATCGATGAACATGATCCAATTATAATTAAATCAAGCTTCCTGCAATTATTGCGACAAGTTCAGGTCACTCTTGGGGATACAACAATAGTATGATATATAAGTACGTCTTAAGGGCCCGCTGAAGAGGCCGCCGTTCAAATATAATTCAGTATAAAAAGGACCTCGGCGTCGTAACTACGTCAATTTAAATCGATCTTTTCGCAAAAATCACTAATCATCGGAGATTTTATTTCAAGAAATATTATTATTATTACTGATAATTTCTGCCGCGCGGAGAATTATTATTATTTTATGAACACCTGCAAGATGAAGCCGATCAGAAAACAGGGCTGTCAAAATAATATTAAGCATTCATATTTTTTAAATGTTAATTTCATCATGGTTTTTAATCAAACCTGTGCAAGTACGTACTGATAACTTGGGTGGATTTTGTAGCAAACATACTATTGATATATATACGGGTATATTATTATTATAACCCAATTCAAATTGAACATAGGTTGATAATACTATTATAGTATGTTTATGATTTCGAGAAAATAATACGATGGTATAATTAATCCATATCAATTATTTGAAAACATTACATTCGCACTTTGCACAAAATTACAAACACATTCGAAGTTTGCCGCACACGTACAGACCACGTGATATTTGTTTACGCAAAATCGTCGCTTTTCAAAATGGCGAATTTGATTACCAGATTTTACTGCGATGAATCAGTATGTTCCTTTTTGTCTTTTTTTATTCGTAGGTTTGTTTACTATGTACACCGAGAAATTTCCATTTATAAACTCGGAAACGATTTTTACAGAAGAGTTTTGGAATATAATGCAACCAAAACTGGAAAAAATTCTATCATGGGTGTTGACTTCCTGAATTAGCTAACCCCAGGTCCATGCCACTACGTGAACCACAGTGGATATTAAGCCATTTCCACACTGGCAACAAGTTGCTGGCAACCTCATTAAATTTTACGATACTTACCATAATTGCTTAAGAAATTTTACAATAATTATCGTAAAATCTAACGAGGTTGCCAGCAAATTAACTTGTTGCCAGTGTGGACCCGGCATTAGATGCACAAAACTTAAATAATATATATTATAAATAAAAATTTAAAATTATAAATATATATTATGATTTATGTCTTCGACAGCCCTGATGAAATAAATGTGAAATATGAGTCGGATCAGTCACAGAGCAAATTTATTAACACAAACAACTTTGACACGACCTTTTTATATTAACTAGTAGACCAGATATTATGGACCACATGTTAAAAAATCATATTTTCAATTCTCAAGGCCAATTCTGTAGAACGTCCTCTTAACAAGCACAATTAATATGACACTGTTGCATGTAGCAGGAACTCTAATTGTACAAATACATCCGAAACAGTTGCACAAAGGATAATGATGGTCTCTTGAGTTACTACATTTCGATGCATCGCTTACTTGTGTGCAATAGGAAATAGTATCATATAACATTGTCTGATTGATTTCATGTAGATATATCGGTTTGAAATATACGTGATAGTCAGACTCTGCTCGTGAAAATGGTCTACGTCTATATTCTACGCGATAGTCAAAATACGTATAAAGCTTTGATGTCGTTGACTTCGTGTGGGTAGGTATATGACAGACCAGTGGCGAAGGGTGGAGATAGGCTGTTAAGATCTGACATAAATAGTGCACACTAGGGAATCCAATCCCGAGCCAAAATTCTGATCTCGGGATTTCGGAATTACAATTTGACAATCCCGGGATTGGCATTTTTTTCCATTGTTCATATAATTTTTTATATTTTCAAATAACATTAATAAAATCGGTCAAAAATAAATCTAGTATAATTTATACTATTTAAGACATTTATTGTTAATATTGTAAACGTTCAATCTTGGAAATACATAAGTTTAACGGAGTAAATAATATTGTAATATAAATAATAATGTGAATTGAATATGAGATTGCTGTTTCTGATAGAAAAAACTTAATGAATGGGTTAGCGAGATTTAAAATAGTAAAGCAAATCATGGTGTACTTATGGCCTTTCCGCTTCATAAATTTAATTAGTCAGCCAAATATGAAACTGCCGTAAAACGTATGAGATTATGGTGGAATTACTTTGTTATTTTCCAATCTTTCTCATTTTTATTAATTCATGTGAAAAAATAAAATGAATCGGTAACTTGCACATGGGTATAAATCAAACTTCATTCAAACTCAGTTTATTTCTAATGTAGTTATTTGTTATTAAAAGTATTTTTTTCTGTTGTATTTTCGTTTTTATTTTATTTTCCATAAAAATTGATAAAAAAATCAATCCCAAAAGTTTCGGGATTATGTTTATCAATCCCGGGATTCATAGGTATCAAAAATAGCCCTGGATTGAAATCCCTAGTACACACTAAACTTTGTCAGTCATACGTATTACAATTTACAGACGGTGTTAGTTAGTTTTTAAAATTCAATTAAGCACTGTGAAAAACAACACATACTTAATAGATAATAGTCAAAAAATACTAAAGATATAATAGATATAATAATATTTAGTTATCTATTATAGTTTGGTTTAGACAGGACTTGGTGAATTTAAAAAATGAACCAACGTGTGTAGGTAATATGTATTCTTAATCCAACGAAAACAAATAAATATGAATGAAAAAGTGTTCACAATTTTGTCGTATCGCCCAAAATGTTATGTCATGTTGTGAACGTCTTAAACTTATAATTTGTAATGTCCACAATATGTAAAAATAAATAAATTGAATTGAATTGAATTGAATTGAAAATATACCAAAACTATTATGGTTCTGTTTAGGCAGGGTTTAATTAATTTTTAAAAACTAACCAATACTATATTCTGTAAAGTGTAGTATTAGTTCAATAAAAACAAATACGTATGACTAACAAAGGTTAATGTGCACTTTTTATGGCGGATTTTAACAGCCTACCTCCACCCTTCACTGCAGTGGAGGCCCATTTTGAGGTGTGGCAACTAAAGGAAATCACGAAAGTAATATAGAGATTTATCTCGCATTTAACTAAATGTGTTAGTAGGTATGCATACATATAAATTAAATAACAATAATATAAAGATCTTGTTGTATCTTTTGAATTGCCATATTTTATCAATCGAGTAAATTGCCGCTGAATCTTAGGAGTACACTGGTACGACCGCGTTACAGACACTCGAGTTCATGAGCGAACACGACAGCCCTCGGTGATTGAGGTAATCATGAAGAGACGCTTCACGTGGCTGGGACATGTGTTCCGAATACCTCCGGAGAATGTGACACTACGTACCCTGCAGTGATGTTACAAAAGCGACTTAGGCCGGTTTTAGACGGGATACCGGTGTCGTGCTCGATATAATATAGGAGACCTTTGTATTCGAATAAAGGCGCCTTTGTATCATGTTTATGAACGCCCCAGAGCTAATGAGTCAACGCATAATTTCGCGTTATAAATTAGAACATAAAACTCGCTGCGGTAATAAAAACAAGTACATCGGCGGCTTGAGAATGTAGCGGCCGACAGAAAAGTGTATCAGACACGCGTTGACTCATTAGCTCTAGGCGTTCATAAACATAATACAAAGGCCCATTTATTCGAATACAAAGGCCTCCTTCATTAATACGAATGCGACACCGGTGTCCCATCTGAAACAGGCTTTACGCGCTACAGGTCTGGCACGGTGGGAGGCACGAGAGTTGGCGATGAACCGAGGGAAGTTGTGCCAACTTGTGATTTCCCTATGCAGCAACGCTGCGGTGTGACAGGGTGAATGAAGGAAGGAAAGTATTTGTTACTTGGAGTTCTACTCTACTGTATTTACAAATAGGGTTTATATTTGGATTTTCAAAACTAATAAATCGTACTTACTAGATTAACGTATATTTTAAAATACGATAACATTACTGATACATTATAACTATATGCGTAAGTATTTAAGTATTTTAGTAAAAAGAATACTGTTAAATATATAGCAACATACTTGATGGTACTCGTACATTATAACTATTTATTTTCATATTATCCGGAAATTTGTACGTAAACAGTTCACTGCAGGACACCAATTCTTCGTGCGCCGCAGTATGTGAAACAAGAGTTCGTGTAACATTTAATCAAATGACGAGTTCTTCGTTGAACATTTCACCGTGGAGTATATTTGTACATATGCTACAACATGTGGCGAATTTTATGAGATGTCTTTACTAGGTTAGGTTAGGTTAGGGTTAATCTAATTGGAACAGTACTATTTGCAAACTATCGCCGCATTTTGTAAGATACGTACAAATGTATTCCACGGCGAAATGTTCAACGAAGAACTCGTCATTTGATAAGATGTTATACTAACTCATGTTTCACGTACTGCGGCGCACGAATAAGTGTCCCACGATGAACTGCATACGTACAACTTACATGTAACCATTTATTTTGTATTATTGTATTACAGCGTTCGAAATGGAATATTTTACGAACCGGAGCGTTCGATCTAATTGTATGTGTATTTTATAAAAATAAATGTGTTAGGTTTTTATATTATATGGAAAATCTATCTCAAATTAATATGTCCACGAGACGGAGCGCTAATTTTGGGGATTTTACGAACCGGAACGGCGCTCCAGTGCGCTCCTGTCCATTTCAAGCCCTGTTGTATTATCTGATGTTTGTTATCTTAATTATATATTTAGATACAATTTTATAATGGAAAACCTCTGTACTATAAAGTAATTGTATGCAATTACTACTATCAACCAAAATGATAGTTACAAATGTAAAAACTACGTGTTGGTAAAAATGGGATAACTTAAAAATGGGTTGGGCGTAATGATATTCTGTTCACAAGGAAAACAAACGAAGGAAATCCGTGAGGTCAGGTCATTAGCACAAGCTGTATTGTCTGCGAGTTTCAGTTTCAAACCGCGAAAGCCTCAAAAGTAAAACATTGTATACAATGGCTATGTTTGTTTTGTAACTTGGAGATTCTCTTCCAGGCAATAGTAATAATATGACTGCATAATATTTATTATTAATTTGAGTGGGAGCTGTCTTGATGTTATTTTCTTTGTATAACAACCTAACCCAGGGATCGGCAAACCGCGGCTCGCGAGCCACATGTGGCTCTTTGGGTATTGGCGTGCGGCTCTTTGCCAAATTCCCAATTCTTTACAAAAAATTACAAAAAGGTATGATTGTTGTCGTTTTAAATCCGCCCATTGCAATAGTTGAAAAATTAAATTTTTCTCCATTTCATATTGACACGAGCACTTTTGAAATATTTTTTTTTTGTGGATTTAACAAGAAAAGAGTTATGTAGCTCCAAATTTATAGGTCTTGCCACCAAAATTGAGGATTTGGAGAGAGAAAAATGCAATTTAATTTCACAACACAGCTAAAACACTAACAACAAATACTAAAAGATCTACATAATAAGGTAAATATTACGATGAACAATGTAAATAGCATTTAGAGAAGCTAAATAACCGATGAAAATTTGGAGTCACGCATAAAATTGAAAACTACAAGTTACATACCAAACATACAGACACTCTTCAAAGAAATGCAAGGAAGGTCATTGTTCACATTAGTTTTAAGGAATGCGTGAAAATTGTATATTACTCATTTTCTGTAAAAATTATATTTATAATGTCAACAATAAAAAAAAAAAGTCCGTTAGTGTTATTCGCAAAATCTTCTTCACTTGATAAATAAACAATAACATTCACTGAAATAAATCATATTTATAAAAATATATGTATGGCTCTCGAAAAATTTTTTAACCGTTGCTATACTCATATTTGGTCCAAGGTTTGCCGACCCCTGACCTAACCTTACAATCTAACAACATAAAAAAGAACTAACGATCTCCGACGATAATTAAGTACTCGTCACACGAACTTATCATATTACATTTTATTAGATAATTGTTATAAAGATTAGTCGATATCAAACCTTAAATCAAGTGTTCCAAAATAATTTTTCAATTGAATAATCATTCCTCGCAAACTGTGTTTGTCCGCAATATACAGAAAACTATCAAAATAATTATGCCATACTATCATGTAATATTTAAATCATAGAACAGATTAAATAAATATAATTCAGATAGGCTAAAAACACTACATTTTGAAGCAGGGTTTTGGATGTATGAGTATCCTACCAAAATGAAACACACATTATCGATGTGCAATAGTCTGTGTTGCAACCTTCGAAAACACCAATATTGAATGAGCGTTAGTGCATAAACCAAGAGCAGTTGTCAGAACGAACAACAAGCTTAGAATGGCGTATTATTGACACGTTTTTAAGTTTATCCCATATTTTTCCACACCCGAGATCGGTTGCCTGTTACTCCACATCCGTTAGGTATTTAAGCGCATCTATTTTATACACAATACGACTATCGGCAGCTATCGAGGGTAGTTTTTCGTATGTTTGTATCGAAGTATTATAATTGTTACAATAAGTTAGCCGTCTAAACAGTGAAAACTGTCTATCTCGCTCTAAAATTTAGCACAGTCAAGAGAGGCGCTGTTAAAACACACTTATTATAACAATTACAACTAATTCGATACAAAAATATGAAAAAATATCCTCGATAGCGGCCGATAGCAGTCTTGTGTATAGAATTTATGCGCAGTTCTCGTTAATCCTATATTTCCTGATTAAAATAGATATGAAACAATAAGCAACCATTCAAACAGTTCTGTGTTTATTAATCAATTAATATTTATCCATATAAATTAAACACAGTTAAGTAGTTGAACGTCATACCAAACAACTACATAATAAACTATATACTATAATATTATTATGGTGATCCCGATGTAAAGTGATAAAAACTACACCTCATACATTGATATAACAACGTCATAGTCATATTATAAATATATTCTCTATTAATATTTTTATTGGTGCAATGAATAGCGAATTTAGTAGATTTGTAATCCAGCATGACTTGGCAGGAAACCATTAATTTATAATTACAATGTATCTTGCAACATAATATTGTTAAAATTGCAAAACAAGCTATTTATGTGAGTCAATCAAATTTCAACAGAAAGCTAATTTAGCAAAATAATATAATAATTCAATTAATCAATAATGTCGCAAATTAAGAAATAATACTATGTAAGTTTACCATGATATGCACAAAAGTTGTTTGTATGAAAATCAATCTTGCTCAATAATTAAAACTGCATAATTGTTCAAATTAAAATCAATTATTTATAATTTACGAAACGAATCATGCATTGCACAATAAACCTCATAAGCATGATTATCAAAAATATTCAAGTAGTTGATAGCAGCATTTTCTATTGTATCGAATCCGTATAAAACACTCAGTAGAAGAAAGCAACATCGTCATTCAGTTACCAAAGATTCCAATATTACGTTGTCGTTCAGCTTCGCCCGGTCGAATTCGCAATCATCAGAGCGCATACTCGTGATTTCACACATCTAAATTATAATCTGTAAACTTATCTATAATAATTAAATTAATATTTATTTTGAAGGAGATAATAAAACCAGGGTTCATTTCATTCACGCACGAGTTATTCCTTGGAGTCAACCAACTCTGCCTGTTCCCTATTCCATCTCACTTCTAAAGATTAAATATTGAATTGGTGGAAGATAAAAAGGTCAATTTGTTGCAAAAAAAGATTACACAATACAAATTTGGTACAAGATATTAATTATTAAATTACTCTTTCTAAAAATACTTTGTAAATAGTACAGCAATCGATAAGAACTACTTTTTTGTATATTATATAATTAAAATATTGCAGAAAAAAAAATAACTACAAGGTAATTGTACCAATTTTTATTGAGTGACACATTTTTCTAAAATTAGCTTTTTAATGCCCAATAATTATTCTATGAACTATCTATGTACAAAATATTACAGCCTTATATGATAAAAAAAAATACAACTACGATCTCTTTAATAATTCCATAAGTAAGAACGACAGTTTTTTTGAGTCCTGGATAATTTAAATTTTGTGGGATGTAATAACATCTCGATATTATACTTGTAGTTTATATAAAATAATTACAAGATAAAAAGAACTTTTTATATGCAACGTTTTTAAATTTTCTGTTGAATTATTATGCTTAATATGCTCAAACTTGTACTTGATATAAAGTAAATAAAAAAACAAAAAAATATAGAATACTGAAATGTCATTTTGACATTTCATTTTGATTTCCATAGTAAGGCATGTATATATAAATAATTTAGTTGCAAGGACCACCCTCTTAGTAACCAATAATAGTCTTTTACTTTTTACGGATTTTTCTAAAATAACTTTCCATATAAAACGGAATTAACTGAAAATGAATTCAATTCTGCTTAAAGAAGGCTAAAAGTACCAATTAAAAGAATGCATTGGCATCTGTGTTCTGATATATTCTAAAAGTTTCAAATGTCTAGCTAGTCGGGAAGTCAGTTAAAAATCGATTGCAAGATTTGTACTGGACATACAAAAATACGAGCTAATAAAAACGTTGTAAAAATCTAATTATAAAACGGAATAAGTCAATATTAATTTGTTTATTGAAAACTTTTCCAAATTGCAGTTGACATTTCTTGACAACATGATGTACGCGTTGAATAGATATTATTGATTGAAAAAAATGGTTTATGCGTGTAACTAAATTAACAGTGGACTTGACACGTATTTCGTTTTCGGTGAAACTTGCAGTCATTTTCATATATAAAACGTAATTTTCGTTAGGAAATTTAATATTCTTGCAACAATAAAATACACGGTGTCAATGTACTCAATTATGTTTCTTGTTCTAATGACATGTTGTTTAATGACGTTCGGCCATTTTGACAGTTGAATCAGTATTGGTGTTTAGATTTTATGAAATAAATCGTGTCTGTGTGCGGATCGGACGAGAGATTTTGTTGGCTTTCAGCTGAGGTCGCGTCGATGCTTTGTGTAAGTGGCTGGGGTTCATATTACATAGTGTCGCCGTGAGCTTTTGTTGAATCTTGAGCTTTATGTGATATACTAGTGGGTGTTGTAGTTTTAACTTTACTATACACAAAAGCTCGGAATCTCATTTCTACCAATACAAAAGCAGGTGGGGTTATTGTATCTTCCAGACGAATCTATAGAAAATTGAATACTTGATTTAATGTGATAATAAATTTAATACGGTCAATAAAACTGATCGAGATTAAAAATGTACAAGACGAATTAATATTTCGAAGTTTCGTTGTTAATAGCTATTCCCTCTGGGCACACATTATTTTGAAAATGCGAGCCACGGACTTTATGTTACTCTGCCGTGGGCATAAATATTGATTGCAGTCAGTGCTCGAAATGGACTGGAGTGCACCGGAGCGCCGTTCCGGTTCGTAGCATCACCAAAATTATCGTTCCGTCTCGTGTAAATATTAATTTGACCGTCTGAGCGATATATGCCATATTATAAAAACAACAAACACACTTATTTTACAACGTTTTTCTTAGGTCGCATTCTTATTTGTCCGGTACAAATCTTGCAATCAATTTTTAACTAACTTCCCGACTAGCTAGACATTTGAAACTTTTAGAATATATCAGAACACGATGCCAATGCATTTGTTAATACTTTTAGCCATCTTTAAGTAGAATTGAATTCATTTTTAGTTAATTATTTTTTGTATGAAAAGTTATTTCGATACCATTATTAGTTGCTAAGGGGTCCTAGCAACAAAATTATTAAATAATATAAATGTGTGTTACAATGGAAATCAATATGACATGTCAAGTACACATTTTTTTGATCGTTTAAGCTAGTCAAATCAAGTTTATATGATTCAACAGAAAATTTAAAAACGTTCTATATAAAAGTTCTTTTTATCTTGTAATTATTTTTAAATATATTTACAATTAGATACCGAACAATGTTAATATTTTCGTAAAATTATTGAGCGCTCCGGTTCGTAAAATTTTACATTTCGAGCGCTGATTGCAATACAAAATGAAAATACTTTTGCTATTCAATAGGAAATACCGAAATATCGGTATTTACTATTGAATACCGGTATAAATATCAGTGTTAAAATAATTGCAAAATACGGAAGTGTCTATCAATAAATATAATACATATAATATGTAAAAATCTCTTTAAAATATTGATATTTTATAGCATGTGTCATTGTTGGTCACCAAATACGTTGAAGGGCCACGGAAGTAAACCAGACATCGCGTAACCCGATAAAAAATTATATTCGTGTTAAGTCTTTTATGTTAATTAATAAATGTTGTTTCCACTTTCAATACCTAATATATCGGTATTGTTTGATTTTTAAAACCGGTATATCGGTATTGCAATCCCTAAGTATAACGTACCTCATCATTGCCCACTCAAGTAGAAAGCCGATACATTCACAACGACTGGTCCTACTTTTTCCGACGCTCCCGTTGTTGTCAATGGATGATCTGTCATTGCCTGTCATTGTTCTATAGAGTGCTCATACTGACGTGTCTGTCGTGTTCACAAAGAAAATGGTTTGATTTGGATATATGAGTTACATGATAAATAATACACTAGCATTAAAACACCTTCTACAAATGTAATGCATAGGTCAATGCTACATATTTTTTGGAAATCGATATAACCACCGGTTTTTGTGTGAAGGACTAGTCTGACTTTGACAGCTGATAAATAACAGGAATGTATATTATATTTTAATAACACTGATAGTTAATATTATATTCGATGTGAGAATTTTTTATAATTCAATTTGAAATGAGAAAGGGCGAATCAATAATATGTCAAGCAATCTGGGATCTGATTTTGACAGCCGAAAAGTGGATCACTCGTTGTTTGTGTAAAAATTTATGCTCAGGCTTTATTGATCTAAAGATGGCGGTGACCTAATCCATTTTTATGCATTTATCGTACATTGACCTTTGACGTCCAGTAGCATCAAAATTGTCCAAAATAAAATAATATTTATCTCATAATGTGTGTATACCCGTATCCTGCATAGTTGTGTTATATCTCTCTGATTGCCTTTAGAAGCAACAGGTGAGCTTATCGTGTATTTTTGTTTGACGAGGATTAATGGAAAGCATTTTGCACCGAATGCCGGTAAATCAGCTGTCAAAAATTCAATAAACATGTCAACAAATCACGGCAGATTTGCTCCATGGATTGCTTTTTATTTAGCGGTGGCGTTCGTAATTAATTTCAAAATAAAGAACACTGGATCTGATATGAACTAGCGAAACATACGATAAATAAAAACATTAACTATTTCACACTGGCACATACATATTATTATAATTATCTTAAGAAATGTGTCAGATAATCATTTATTTATTTATTTACAATTGTCAACTACGACATTTATTAGAAATTTACCTAATATTATAAACGTTATAACTTTGCCTTATTAACTTTGCTATAAACATTAAAAATACCATATGGCAAACCAATGGTACGCGAGATGATTTTGAATGGCACGCGACGAAGATTTTTGAGGAGATATTTGATATTGTGAAGAGAAAAAAAATATATATTTTAATAATAAATGACAGATCGCATTGTATAATAATTACAAGATAAAAATAACTTTTTGTATACTTACAACGTTTTTAAATTTTCTGTTGAATTATTATGCTCAATATGCTCAAACTTGTACTTGATATGAAGTAAATAAAAAACAAACAAACAAACAAATATAGAATGCTGAAATGTTATTTTGATTTCCATAGTAACGCACGTATATATTAATAATTTAGTTGCTAGGACCACCCACTTAGCAATCAATAATAGTGGATTGGATTACGGATTTCTTCCGAAATAAATTTTCATACAAAACAGAATTAACTGAAAATGAATTCAATTCTACTTAAACATGGCTAAAAATATTAAAAGAATGCATTGGCATCGTGTTCTGCTATATTCTAAAAATTTCAAATGTTTAGCTAGTCAGGAAGCTAGTTAAAAAACGATTGCATGATTTGCAATGGACAAATAAGAATACGAGCTAATAAAAACGTTGTAAAAAATAGCCGGTAAATACTCTTCAAGAATAAGCAGTACGTTTAGTGTAAATATATAGTGTAATGAATGGGTCGGTCCTTAGGCTTTATGCGTCACATATAATACTATCGCACTAACTTCATCAGGCGGCGGGAGAAGCCGTGCCGTGAAACTCTGATCGATTTACAATGATTGAAACCACTGTAGCGAGAGAATGTCTCATTTAATTAGAGCAATAATTCTACTGTTAACTTGTGCGTAAAGAACCAAAATAAGTAATACAGGAACAAACAATTTCATTTCTACCCACAAAAATGGCTGTACCGAAAAAGAAACAAAAACTTGGTGTAGCCTGTAGAGTAATTCTGGCAGACAGTTTTTCAGAATTTTTGGACCGAAATGTATGGCGTAATTGAAAAAGTGCTAAAGCTATATGTGTATTTTGTGAGTGATATCTAGAAAATCATCATTTTTTTAATAGATTTTCTTAAACCGCTCGGCACGCCATACAGTCGAAAAATAATATTTGGGAAATTTTGGCACGCGTACCTACGTAAAAATGTTCGCCAACCCTGATAATATAAGCCATGAAGTTCGATAGTTTTGACGGAAAATATGACATAGATAGAGCGACGCCGAGCGAGACAAAACGATGCAATAGGCTTCATGTAATGCCAGCGCTCCATTGGCGAGCCAAAAGTCTGAGGACAATAAATCGTTCGATTTGTATATGCTCTGCTACTGATCAACGAACGAATAAAAAAGTCGAGCTGTCAAAAGTCAAAGGTTGCGATTATCGTAATGTCTTCCGACAATCCTATAATTTTGTGTTATTTATATGTAGACTTGCATAAAATAATAATATAGCAGTAAAAACAACACAAGTTTTACGTTTTCTTTTATGAATTTCATAAATACAAATAAAAAAATAATTGGTAAATCTTTTATTTTCTAATGTGTAAATTAACAAATTAATCAATGAAAATGTTTAAAACAATTACAGATTATTTTTTGGGTGCGAAAGTCCGCAGATCTGGGGTGCTCCACGCGAAAAAAAAATTTGAAGACTGTAAATCGTCTGACTTGCGTGCCAATGGAGCGCCGGCATAAGTCATAGCAGTTGGAAATAATAATAATAACAATGATAAAATCTAACCTATGTAATTCGAAGAAATCGCAATCTGCACAATTTCAAGGTTAAGTTGTTCCACTATTATCTAACAAATCGGGAATCATGGGCGCCGCCAGGATTTTGTGTAAGGTGGTGTATGTAAGAAAACGCATATTCTTATTCCACCAAATGTTGGATATTTCGCATAGGCATCGCAGTTTATAATTTGCAGCCACCCCGTAGTTCCCTGGCCCTTTGACGTTTACTTAACCTGAAAATGGAAACACGCAGACAAGGCAAAGGGCTCATCAGCTTTACATTGCAGCAACAAGTAATTTTGTCGTAACTATGCATTTATATTTGCCAACTATTTATTGATAATAGAACACGTCACCAATGAGTTGCAAGGCGTCAACTTGAGTTGCGATCGATCAATGAAGAATTTTCAAAGCTTTTAAAGCTCTTTGTAAGCCACAGAGAAACCGCAATAGAATTCGGCCTCATTCTTCATGAAATTGAAATATTGATCATACATAACTTTTGAAAACACCTTAGATATTAATAGAAAAAATCATATGTGAAAAAAATACGATGCCATCAGGATACCCAATTGGTAATCGTCCCAATATGCTTTAACCAATTGAGCTACGGGCTTCCTACCTAATTGCGATAGTTTTAACTAGTAGGTATTTGCATTATTACCGACTATCGGTGTTTGTGTTTTAAATCAAGGAATATTATTTACCTTAATTAATAACTGACGCTGGGCCCTCGCCAAATATATAGTTATAATATATATAAACCATATCGTTTATTTAACGAACAATTCACAAGATTTGAGAATGTAATATTCCATAATATATTAAACATACATTACTTGAAAACACCTCATATATTATACCTACTAGAAAGTAATTACAAGATAAAAAGAACTTTTTATATACAACGTTTTTAAATTTTCTGTTGAATCATATAAACTTGACTTGCTAGCATAAACGATCAAAAAAAATTGTACTTGATAGAAATAATACTGAAATGTCATTTTGATTTTCATAGTAACGCACGTATATATTAATAATTTAGTTGCTAGGACCATCCGCTTAGCAACCAATAATGGTGTCGAAATAACTTTTCATACAAAACAGAATTAACTGAAAATGAATTCAATTCTACTTAAAGATGGCTAAAAATATTAAAAAAATGCATTGGCATCGTGTTTTGATATATCCTAAAAGTTTAGAATGTCTAGCTAGTCGGGAAGTTAGTTAAAAATTGATTGCAAGATTTGTACCGGACAAAGAATCACCGGACAAATAAGAATACGAGCTAAGAAAAACGTTGTAATAAAATAACATTTGAAAAATGACGATGCCTGGATATATCTAAGATGTTTTCAAGTTATGTATGTTTAATATATTATGGAATGTTACATTCAAATCTTGTGAATTGTTCGTTAAATAAAAGAAATGGTTAATTAAAAATTGAAATAATATGTTGTGATGTATTAAATATTGACCTATATTATTATACCCTTTGGGAGGGCAAATAATGCCTCACTTGTAGGGAATCCAATCCCGAGCCAAAATTCTGATCCCGGGATTTTGGGATTACAATTTGACAATCCCGGGATCCCGGGACTGGTCCCGGGATTGGGATTTTTTTCCATTGTTAATATAAAATTTTTATATTTACAAATAACATTGATAAAATCGGTCAAAAATAAATCTAGTATAATTTATACTATTTAAGACATTTATTGTTAATATTGTATACGTTAAATCTTGGAAATACACAAGTTTAATGGAGTAAATAATATTGTAATATAAATAATAATGTGAATTTAATATGAGATTGCTATTTCTGATAGTAAAGACATAATGAATAGATCAGCGAGATTTAAAATAGTAAAGCAAATAATCATGGCGTACTTATGGCCTTTCCGCTTCATAAATCTAATTAGTCAGCCAAATATGAAACTGCCGTAAAACGTATGATATCATGGTGGAATTACTTTGTTAAAAGTGCGAAGCATTGTTTTTTTACCAATCTTTCTCATTTTTAATAATCTATGTGAAAAAATAAAATGAATCGGCAACCTACACATCAAACTTTATTCAACTCAGTTTATTTCTAATGTAGTTATTTTGTATTAAAAGTATTTTTTCTGTTATATTTTCCATATAAATTGATAAAAAAATCAATCCCGAAATCCCGGGATTATGTTTATCAATCCCGGGATTCATAGGTATCGAAAATAGCTCGGGATCCCGGGATCCCGGGATCCCGGGATTCGGGATCCCGGGATTGGATTCCCTACTCACTTGTCAATGTATGATTGCATGTTCATATTATTTATTTTTATTACCCTTTTTTTTCTTTTAATTGATGCTGGAATCTATTTAAATCTCTTTTGAAATGTAGATATAAGTCTGGGAAATCAGAAGTGTTATTGGTGCAATTATGCCGTTATATCCATATGCATATAAATTTATAATATATTATTTAGTTTCCTGGAATATAATTTAAGTTGCATTTAAAATGACATGTAACGCTTGACACGAGTTTAGAAATTTTATGCACATTGATACAAATATTATTGCGTTTTTGTATTGTTAATATTGCATATATGGAAATGTAATACTCTTCTACTCTATTGAGAGAACACTAAAAGAGCATCTTACATATTTCAACGGAGAAAAATATTACAAAGCTTTTAACATTGAAATGTTATGTAGAACTTTATTTTACTCATGTTTCACAAAGAATCGTGTCAAGGTATTGATATTGTCTACGAATTTTATGCAAGCATGTCTGTCTATATGTAAAACTTATTAAATTTATCATATTTTCAAGCGACTACTTTTGCATATTGATGCCAAAGATGTACAGTTCAGTAAATTGTGGATATTATATTATTTTTTTATTGGTAACAGTAGTTTTGTCGTTTATCCTATATCTTTTCTATTATAACGCGTCTCTAAAATGTGATGTTAAATTTTTGTTGAACAAAAACTTGGACCGAGTGGCACCTGAATTTACATCATTTACTTTCCGGATAAATGATCGCTCCCACTACATACACTACACTACTACTACAATATAACCACCGGTTTTTGTGTGAAGGACTAGTCTGACTTTGACAGCTGATAAATAACAGGAATGTATATTATATTTTAATAACACTGATAGTTAATATTATATTCGATGTGAGAATTTTTTATAATTCAATTTGAAATGAGAAAGGGCGAATCAATAATATGTCAAGCAATCTGGGATCTGATTTTGACAGCCGAAAAGTGGATCACTCGTTGTTTGTGTAAAAATTTATGCTCAGGCTTTATTGATCTAAAGATGGCGGTGACCTAATCCATTTTTATGCATTTATCGTACATTGACCTTTGACGTCCAGTAGCATCAAAATTGTCCAAAATAAAATAATATTTATCTCATAATGTGTGTATACCCGTATCCTGCATAGTTGTGTTATATCTCTCTGATTGCCTTTAGAAGCAACAGGTGAGCTTATCGTGTATTTTTGTTTGACGAGGATTAATGGAAAGCATTTTGCACCGAATGCCGGTAAATCAGCTGTCAAAAATTCAATAAACATGTCAACAAATCACGGCAGATTTGCTCCATGGATTGCTTTTTATTTAGCGGTGGCGTTCGTAATTAATTTCAAAATAAAGAACACTGGATCTGATATGAACTAGCGAAACATACGATAAATAAAAACATTAACTATTTCACACTGGCACATACATATTATTATAATTATCTTAAGAAATGTGTCAGATAATCATTTATTTATTTATTTACAATTGTCAACTACGACATTTATTAGAAATTTACCTAATATTATAAACGTTATAACTTTGCCTTATTAACTTTGCTATAAACATTAAAAATACCATATGGCAAACCAATGGTACGCGAGATGATTTTGAATGGCACGCGACGAAGATTTTTGAAGAGATATTTGATATTGTGAAGAGAAAAAAAATATATATTTTAATAATAAATGACAGATCGCATTGTATAATAATTACAAGATAAAAATAACTTTTTGTATACTTACAACGTTTTTAAATTTTCTGTTGAATTATTATGCTCAATATGCTCAAACTTGTACTTGATATGAAGTAAATAAAAAACAAACAAACAAACAAATATAGAATGCTGAAATGTTATTTTGATTTCCATAGTAACGCACGTATATATTAATAATTTAGTTGCTAGGACCACCCACTTAGCAATCAATAATAGTGGATTGGATTACGGATTTCTTCCGAAATAAATTTTCATACAAAACAGAATTAACTGAAAATGAATTCAATTCTACTTAAACATGGCTAAAAATATTAAAAGAATGCATTGGCATCGTGTTCTGCTATATTCTAAAAATTTCAAATGTTTAGCTAGTCAGGAAGCTAGTTAAAAAACGATTGCATGATTTGCAATGGACAAATAAGAATACGAGCTAATAAAAACGTTGTAAAAAATAGCCGGTAAATACTCTTCAAGAATAAGCAGTACGTTTAGTGTAAATATATAGTGTAATGAATGGGTCGGTCCTTAGGCTTTATGCGTCACATATAATACTATCGCACTAACTTCATCAGGCGGCGGGAGAAGCCGTGCCGTGAAACTCTGATCGATTTACAATGATTGAAACCACTGTAGCGAGAGAATGTCTCATTTAATTAGAGCAATAATTCTACTGTTAACTTGTGCGTAAAGAACCAAAATAAGTAATACAGGAACAAACAATTTCATTTCTACCCACAAAAATGGCTGTACCGAAAAAGAAACAAAAACTTGGTGTAGCCTGTAGAGTAATTCTGGCAGACAGTTTTTCAGAATTTTTGGACCGAAATGTATGGCGTAATTGAAAAAGTGCTAAAGCTATATGTGTATTTTGTGAGTGATATCTAGAAAATCATCATTTTTTTAATAGATTTTCTTAAACCGCTCGGCACGCCATACAGTCGAAAAATAATATTTGGGAAATTTTGGCACGCGTACCTACGTAAAAATGTTCGCCAACCCTGATAATATAAGCCATGAAGTTCGATAGTTTTGACGGAAAATATGACATAGATAGAGCGACGCCGAGCGAGACAAAACGATGCAATAGGCTTCATGTAATGCCAGCGCTCCATTGGCGAGCCAAAAGTCTGAGGACAATAAATCGTTCGATTTGTATATGCTCTGCTACTGATCAACGAACGAATAAAAAAGTCGAGCTGTCAAAAGTCAAAGGTTGCGATTATCGTAATGTCTTCCGACAATCCTATAATTTTGTGTTATTTATATGTAGACTTGCATAAAATAATAATATAGCAGTAAAAACAACACAAGTTTTACGTTTTCTTTTATGAATTTCATAAATACAAATAAAAAAATAATTGGTAAATCTTTTATTTTCTAATGTGTAAATTAACAAATTAATCAATGAAAATGTTTAAAACAATTACAGATTATTTTTTGGGTGCGAAAGTCCGCAGATCTGGGGTGCTCCACGCGAAAAAAAAATTTGAAGACTGTAAATCGTCTGACTTGCGTGCCAATGGAGCGCCGGCATAAGTCATAGCAGTTGGAAATAATAATAATAACAATGATAAAATCTAACCTATGTAATTCGAAGAAATCGCAATCTGCACAATTTCAAGGTTAAGTTGTTCCACTATTATCTAACAAATCGGGAATCATGGGCGCCGCCAGGATTTTGTGTAAGGTGGTGTATGTAAGAAAACGCATATTCTTATTCCACCAAATGTTGGATATTTCGCATAGGCATCGCAGTTTATAATTTGCAGCCACCCCGTAGTTCCCTGGCCCTTTGACGTTTACTTAACCTGAAAATGGAAACACGCAGACAAGGCAAAGGGCTCATCAGCTTTACATTGCAGCAACAAGTAATTTTGTCGTAACTATGCATTTATATTTGCCAACTATTTATTGATAATAGAACACGTCACCAATGAGTTGCAAGGCGTCAACTTGAGTTGCGATCGATCAATGAAGAATTTTCAAAGCTTTTAAAGCTCTTTGTAAGCCACAGAGAAACCGCAATAGAATTCGGCCTCATTCTTCATGAAATTGAAATATTGATCATACATAACTTTTGAAAACACCTTAGATATTAATAGAAAAAATCATATGTGAAAAAAATACGATGCCATCAGGATACCCAATTGGTAATCGTCCCAATATGCTTTAACCAATTGAGCTACGGGCTTCCTACCTAATTGCGATAGTTTTAACTAGTAGGTATTTGCATTATTACCGACTATCGGTGTTTGTGTTTTAAATCAAGGAATATTATTTACCTTAATTAATAACTGACGCTGGGCCCTCGCCAAATATATAGTTATAATATATATAAACCATATCGTTTATTTAACGAACAATTCACAAGATTTGAGAATGTAATATTCCATAATATATTAAACATACATTACTTGAAAACACCTCATATATTATACCTACTAGAAAGTAATTACAAGATAAAAAGAACTTTTTATATACAACGTTTTTAAATTTTCTGTTGAATCATATAAACTTGACTTGCTAGCATAAACGATCAAAAAAAATTGTACTTGATAGAAATAATACTGAAATGTCATTTTGATTTTCATAGTAACGCACGTATATATTAATAATTTAGTTGCTAGGACCATCCGCTTAGCAACCAATAATGGTGTCGAAATAACTTTTCATACAAAACAGAATTAACTGAAAATGAATTCAATTCTACTTAAAGATGGCTAAAAATATTAAAAAAATGCATTGGCATCGTGTTTTGATATATCCTAAAAGTTTAGAATGTCTAGCTAGTCGGGAAGTTAGTTAAAAATTGATTGCAAGATTTGTACCGGACAAAGAATCACCGGACAAATAAGAATACGAGCTAAGAAAAACGTTGTAATAAAATAACATTTGAAAAATGACGATGCCTGGATATATCTAAGATGTTTTCAAGTTATGTATGTTTAATATATTATGGAATGTTACATTCAAATCTTGTGAATTGTTCGTTAAATAAAAGAAATGGTTAATTAAAAATTGAAATAATATGTTGTGATGTATTAAATATTGACCTATATTATTATACCCTTTGGGAGGGCAAATAATGCCTCACTTGTAGGGAATCCAATCCCGAGCCAAAATTCTGATCCCGGGATTTTGGGATTACAATTTGACAATCCCGGGATCCCGGGACTGGTCCCGGGATTGGGATTTTTTTCCATTGTTAATATAAAATTTTTATATTTACAAATAACATTGATAAAATCGGTCAAAAATAAATCTAGTATAATTTATACTATTTAAGACATTTATTGTTAATATTGTATACGTTAAATCTTGGAAATACACAAGTTTAATGGAGTAAATAATATTGTAATATAAATAATAATGTGAATTTAATATGAGATTGCTATTTCTGATAGTAAAGACATAATGAATAGATCAGCGAGATTTAAAATAGTAAAGCAAATAATCATGGCGTACTTATGGCCTTTCCGCTTCATAAATCTAATTAGTCAGCCAAATATGAAACTGCCGTAAAACGTATGATATCATGGTGGAATTACTTTGTTAAAAGTGCGAAGCATTGTTTTTTTACCAATCTTTCTCATTTTTAATAATCTATGTGAAAAAATAAAATGAATCGGCAACCTACACATCAAACTTTATTCAACTCAGTTTATTTCTAATGTAGTTATTTTGTATTAAAAGTATTTTTTCTGTTATATTTTCCATATAAATTGATAAAAAAATCAATCCCGAAATCCCGGGATTATGTTTATCAATCCCGGGATTCATAGGTATCGAAAATAGCTCGGGATCCCGGGATCCCGGGATCCCGGGATTCGGGATCCCGGGATTGGATTCCCTACTCACTTGTCAATGTATGATTGCATGTTCATATTATTTATTTTTATTACCCTTTTTTTTCATTTAATTGATGCTGGAATCTATTTAAATCTCTTTTGAAATGTAGATATAAGTCTGGGAAATCAGAAGTGTTATTGGTGCAATTATGCCGTTATATCCATATGCATATAAATTTATAATATATTATTTAGTTTCCTGGAATATAATTTAAGTTGCATTTAAAATGACATGTAACGCTTGACACGAGTTTAGAAATTTTATGCACATTGATACAAATATTATTGCGTTTTTGTATTGTTAATATTGCATATATGGAAATGTAATACTCTTCTACTCTATTGAGAGAACACTAAAAGAGCATCTTACATATTTCAACGGAGAAAAATATTACAAAGCTTTTAACATTGAAATGTTATGTAGAACTTTATTTTACTCATGTTTCACAAGGAATCGTGTCAAGGTATTGATATTGTCTACGAATTTTATGCAAGCATGTCTGTCTATATGTAAAACTTATTAAATTTATCATATTTTCAAGCGACTACTTTTGCATATTGATGCCAAAGATGTACAGTTCAGTAAATTGTGGATATTATATTATTTTTTTATTGGTAACAGTAGTTTTGTCGTTTATCCTATATCTTTTCTATTATAACGCGTCTCTAAAATGTGATGTTAAATTTTTGTTGAACAAAAACTTGGACCGAGTGGCACCTGAATTTACATCATTTACTTTCCGGATAAATGATCGCTCTTTCTTATAACGTTTTAACTGTGGTATTTCAAAGTCGACCAATCTGGAGATAGTCTGCTTGTGATCAATTAACTGTACTGCGTCCAACGCAACTGGTGCGATGCCAATCAGGTGGTCATTATATATAATTAGCATGTTATTTAAATAGGATAATTAAATATTAATTAAAAGGTCCGCAGCCAGTGGGTTTTAAGGTAAATGACATCAATAACTGTGTTTTTTTCTATAATTATACTATTATACATATTTATATTGTATGTATTTTTTTTTCGACCATGTCCGATTCTAATAGGATCATTATGGGCCTCCACAGAGTGGAGATTTGTATTAACAGATTTTATTGTTACGAGAAATGGATGTCAGCCACTTGCTCAACCTATTAGGTCCATACTCTGACTCATACACGAATTGTAAAAATCATTATGTGTACTTGCTAGATCCAGGATTCGAACTTGACCCTCGATACTATAGATCGGCGCTTAAGCCACGCGGTCATCGTGGGAGTATTTATTTAGTATGGAATAAAAAAAGTATCAGAACGTCAATAATAAAAATTTGGCTTGCGCCGGACGTCTGTTGTGATTTAGTTAATAATGTCATTTACCTTAATTAATCATAAAGCAGATTGTCTCTAATTCGTAATTGGAAGTATTGCATTTAAAATCTCGTTATAAGAAATAATTCACTTGTATTATAGAACAATCGATAGCTATAATAGCTTGTATGTTTCGTATTAAATATCGACAATTTTAAGCATTACTAATTGTATTGTTCATATTATTTATTTTCATATACAATACGGTTATCGACGGTAGTTTATCATATTTATGTATTGAGGGAGCTAATTGTTAAAATAAGTTAACTGTCTGAACTGTCAAAAAGTGCTATATTGTAACAACCCCTCTCTTGGTTGAGTTAACTTTTAGAGCGAGATAGACAGTTTTGACAGTTTAGACCAGGGATGGACATATATGAGGTCAACGAAAGCTACATTCTGGATGTTAATATGTATAAAGAGCCACACCATAGTCACGCTCTCACGTAGTATTAAATACAAAAATTTAAATTAGATTAGATTTATACACAAATCTGAATTGCTATATAAAGTAAGAAAAATATGTAATATATAAAAAAAAAAATGGGGAAAGAAAATACCTATATTTTTATATAGGAGCCGCACTTAACTCAACGAAGAACCGTATTTTCCCACGTCTGGTTTAGGCAGTTAACTTATTGTAAAAATAAATTATAATACCTCAATACATAAATATGATAAACTACCGTCGATAGTCGTGCATTGTGTATAGAATAGACCTCCAGGTATTTATTTGACAATTTTCAAAATTATGTTTTTTCTATAATAAAGAATACTTACATTTTTTTTTAAATCTTGAGTATAGGTGTTTAGTATTGAATAGGGATTGCAATATCGAATGAAAATTATTGATTACTGGTATTAATACCGGCAGTTATTTAACATTAAAAAACAGAAGTAGGTGCTTATCAATACATATAGCGATGAAAATCTTTTTAAAATATTATTTTATAGCAAAAGCTTACATACCTACATTTATTTTGTTGACATTAAAAAATATGTTTTGATTATAATTGTAGAACTAGTGATTTTTTACAAATAATTTGAATATATTGATAATTTTAACGAAAGCCCTCAAAGTTCATCAAGTGCAAATACGTCCGGCTGCAGGAAAAGCTTCTTTTAAATTCAACGCTTGTACAGTCTTCAATAATTATAGATTAATTGAACATTTTTGACATAGATGTTTTCTATTTCGAAATAATATTATGATAATTCATCGCGACAGTTACTTATTTAAATATATTTGATGAAATTTGTTTTATTATTTTTTCACTTCTGTTGGATTCACTCAATATATTTGCATTTTAGCAGCACATAACTTTTAGTTCATTTTCAAAAACGTAAACGAGTGTGCTTTCTTAATACCGAAAATTCCGGTATTTTGGATTTTTAAAACCGGTATTTCGGTATTGATAAATACTTATTTCTATACGGAGTTGAGTCGTGGACCCTGAAGGCAAGAGAACGGAAGGCAAATGATGCCTTTGAGATGTGGACGAACCAGTCAATCATCCAGAGACTGAATATAAAGGAACGGCTCTCGACGATATGTCTGAGAAGAATTCTGCAGTTTTTTGGACATATTGTCAGGCGCGGACTGGACAACCTGGAGAGACTGGTAGTTTTGGGTAGCCTCCAGGGACGGCGAAGCAGAGGAAGAGCGTCGTCTGCGCGATGGAGCGACCAAGTGAAAGAGCTGACTGGGGGCACCATCCATTCTGCCCTGAGAGAAGCGGAAGATCGAGATGGATGGAAAGTCTTGGTCGCTCAAAAGATGGCGAAATTTAAATGTGGTCACGATCCTCAGCCATGAGTGCACGACCAAGAAGAGAAGAAATACTGGTATACGTACCTACGCGATGTCTGTTTTATATTAATATAATTATTCGAAAAGTATGCTTTTTTACAATGGCTATTTGTCGCATGTGTGCGAGTAATAATTGCGTACATTAAGCCAGATAACATCAAAAAAAAAAACTACGAAATAACAGTATAATCAAAAGTACTCCGAAAAATGTGTATCATCTCTTAAAATAAACACTGAGCAGTGTAAACATTTCCGAAAAAACATAACAAATACTTTAACTAAGAATGTACCTACTAATTAAAATAAAACACAATGTAGGAATAAAACGTATTCCACATAACGTTCAGCCTACCAGAGGTGTATTCTACATTTATTTAAAAAAAAAATATCGATTTTTCTTTTTAAAAAAATGTATAATTTTACATCCTTTTTATTTATATCGAATCTAATTTCGGTATGATTTTACTGTAAAAAATTAATGATGAAGTTCTGTGGGTCTATTCTGTACTTATCGTCCGCTAAAGTGATAAAGTGATAGATATTATCAAACTTAGGGTAGGTTTGTATCAAAGTATTCGCACTTATTGTAACAAATTACAATACGTTGGTTGTAATTGTTGCAATAAGCGTTACATTTTAACAGCGTCTCTCTTGCTGCTGTTAAAATATAGCACGTATTGCAATAATACAACCAACGTATTTTAATTGTTGAAATAAGTGCCAATACTTTGATACAAACCTACCCTAAGTTTGATAATATCTATCACTTTATCACTTTAGCGGTCGATAAGTATAGAATAGACCTACTGGAATAGCTATCTCCATGTCGGCGGGAAGCTATCATAATTATTATTAATGAATCTTTTATCTATTTCAGAAATTACTTGGTTGGTACTAATATAATGGATGTTAATTTTGTAAAATCTACTATTGGTATTCACCACATAAACATTGTAGGGCACGTCGTATTTGGCTAATATATTATGTAATAACCATACGTAAAGCTTACTATATAAGTGACAAACAATTTACATACACATTTGGTGAATACCACCTTGGAGATTTCCTTTGACGCAGATGACGCAATCGATTCGCTAAAATATTTAAAAGGGTGCCTCGAAACAGTTTATACTATTTATACAATAATTATTATATCACACTGATATTTAAAAAATATGCGTTTTTCTCATCAATTACGAATAAAATATTATCCAAAGCACTCAAACAGTTACGTTTTGTACATAAATAAAACTTATCAATATTATTGTTTTTAGTAGGTGCGTTGTTAGTTGGAATTAAATTAAATTTTATATCGGGGGGGGGGGTGTCTCAAAATCAGTCAGTGCCTTGGGTCTCCACGTCTATTTATAAGCCCGCCACCGGAGTACCAAGTAATAAATATATTTTGGAAAATGAGTTAAAATATCTAATATTAGGTACTATTTTTGATTCAGTACTGAAACGAGTCTCATCTATAGCGATGACACAGACGGCGAATATACTATGTTTTGTAGACCATGTCCCGATCCTAATAAGATCATAATATGGGCCTCCACAGAGTGGAGGTTTGTATTAACAGTTTTTGTTTTTACGAGAAATGGATGTCAGCCACTTGCTCAACCTATTAGGTCCAAACTCTGACTGACACACAAATTGAAAAACAATATGCGTACTTATCAGACCCAGGATTCGAACTTGGGACCCATGACACTATAGGGCATAGGCCGACGCTTAAGCCACGTGGCCATCGTGGGTGCGTTAAGTTAAGTTAAACTGTGTCAGCGTATCTCTGAGATTCTTATTTTTTTTACTATATAAACATGTCATGCGGATTTAGTTGCGTTATTCGGCAATAGTTTCCAAATTGAGAAATACAATTTATTTATTTCAACTCATGATGGTGGGAAAGGTATAGAATGGCAGCGGTATAATTTTAGTAAAAATTCTCTTGAGGTGTAAAAAAATACAGTTCTGGCAATAAAATTCGAAATGTAAACAAAAAATTAAAATATTATGTCATTTAAATCTTAGATAAGTGGAAACTTACCATGAAAATGGCCTGGAGCGTGAAGATTGGGTGGTACTCCAAGCTTGTCGCTTCCTTCCACTCCATCTGCGTAAGTCTCCAACTCCTCGCGGAGGCTGTTGAAATACTTCTCTACATCGCTAAGAATACCTGCTGACAAGAAACACCATTTAATTGAAGAATACAGTATATCCTTTGGAGTCTGAAGTAACTGATATGTGTTTATGTACCTATACCTAGGTACTAGCATTCGATGGTTTTAAATCTAAGTTATTTACATACAAGCAAAAAAAAAATGACTGACAACTAAAATCCATATTTTAATCTGCTTGTTTGCTACGTTTGAAGTAGATATAACACAAATATATTTATATATCCGTTCCAGATAAAGCATAAACACCCCACAATAAGGGAGCGTACTTCAGTGAAACGGCAAATAATTTTCAACAGTAGGAACGATGAAATTTCTCACTAGTCGCTAATCGGAGACAGACAGCCGAGGTGTCTGCACGTCGATTTGTTTTGTCATGGCGTCGGATGAAAATATTCTTAAATGGTGTAAAGATGACTAAAAAACTTTACGTATGCACTTAAAAAAGAAAACATGTCATTGCATATACTATTATTATTAGTAATATAACAATAAACATAACATTAAATGGAGGCATGTTGGATTTTTATGACAAATTATATTTCGTTCGGCACGCATCATTTGCACAATCCGCGCATCGCATAGCCACGATCTTTTTAGACCATGCCTCAGCTGAAGTATAGCCTTATTAGTAAATTTTTACTTATTTGCTAACAACTTATTTATTATCCAGTAAAAGGACAAATAATGTAGAGTATTAAAAATAACAATCTAATGCGTTAAATGTAAGGTACCTAACCGGATTCAGAGATTTTACAATACATGCATTCTTCAATATTTGCACATATTTTATGATTATTTATGTTTAAAAGCCCACGATGGTCGAGCGTTTAGATACGGTTGCTCATTTATCAAAGCTAGACATTATGTCAATATGCATAAATTAATAACTATTACAAAAAACAACCATTGATTACAGGCATACGTAGGAATTGTATTAGATAATAATATGGTTTTAATTGAATAACATTATTTGACAAATTAAACGCTTATACACTATTAGAGTCACAAATATTTATGAACAAATTATGCAAAAAAGTTCGGAATGAAAATTAAGGGTTAATGATCATATACCACAGTTATTCTATTATACTACAGTTTGTCATCGTTATTTGACAAAGCCAGTGCCCGAAATGGATAATTTTACAAAATTTACCTAAACGAAATGCCTGTTAAATTTTGTGTACGGATGCTTGTCACGCAGATTTCGGGTACTGGGTCTTCACACGTTGACCCACCCAAAATTCGAGCTCCGGCTAATGTAAAAAGTGTAATAACACTAATGGGCCGCAGAATAGCTAGTGAAACCTTCGTAAGTGGAATTTGATAAACAATGACAATTAATTTTGAAACAGAACGTCAAGAATTATTATACGTGTCATCTCAGTTTACAATTATAATACTATTATGAACATAAATGTTTGTAAATTGAAAATACTTGTGTATTTATTAATTTATTATTTGTATAATAATAGATCTTTATACTCGTACCACATTATTTGTCTCAATTTTCATACAACTAATATTAAAAGAACGTTTAATGTTTTTTACGATCACGATTTATTCTCAATATTGAGTGAAATATTCCAACTGGAGAAAACGGCTACATGTAAATTGCACGTAAAACATTTCACCGTAGCACAGTTTGCCGTGAGCTTTCTTATCTTTCTTACCGTATACCAGTGGTTTCCAAACTTTATGTTACTACGCCTTCCTTTAAAAACATCCTTGGCGTCTCCCCCCCATTTATTTCGTTAAATAATACAGATAACTTTTTAAATAGTCAACAATGTACCAAAAAAAAAAAAATGAAAAAAAAAAATTATTAAAATAAACAAGGTTTTACTAATTATTTATTTTAAATTTAATTTGTTTTTCATGCGATGACTGTGCTTGTTTATTACCACAATCAATTTCAATAGTAGTCAACCCAAATTCATCATCGTTCATTGAAAAATGGATTCTATCATGGGCCCCACATCCTGAAGCGGGCCCCCAGGCCAGGATCTTTGGCGGGCTCACCTACCTATCGCTGAGGTTAAGGGCAGTGTGGTGCTCTAAAGCAGTGTTTCCTAAATTATACACGGGAGTCATCATTTAAGCACATCAATCTTCATTTATATGTATCACGGTAAATCGTAATGCACAGTCACATATTTAACTATTAATGAAATAATGTGAAAAGTGCATTAGCAAACTAACCAAGAACTCAGTAAATAGATTTTGTTTGCTTCAATATATCCTTCGCAGAAATCATTTAAAAGTGGAAACATGGCTAACTTATTTTTATTTATAATTTGGATTTCCAAAGCTCCAATTTTTTATGAATGCCTTCACTTAGTCTTTTTCAAGCAGTGAATGTATTTGTGGTCTTTGCATTGATTTATTCATTATTTTTTTTCAAAATTTCAAGCAAATATACAAGTTTAACAACAAAATTATCATTCCTATACAAATTTGCCTCAAATTTCAACGTTATGATTTGACCCTTTTATTTCATTTCTTCACGAGATAACCAGCGCGCTTCACAATAGTATTGCAGTAAGGTATTATAAAATTAGTCTCCATATTTTAAGACATGTTTGTAAACAACCCTTTATAGCAGTGCTCCGCAACCGGTGTGCCGCGGCACGCTGGTGTGCCGTGAGACGATGCTAGGTGTGCCGTGGTGCAATGGCCAAATTTGCGTACATGGCTGGTAATATATTTGAGCACCTGCATGAACTTAATAAAACAATGCAAGGTCAGAATGAAAATATATTGACGTGCTCTGATAAATTAGCAGAATTCAAAAATAAACTCGAAATTTGGCAGAAGGAGTTAAGACAAGGATCTCTACAAGTATTCCAAAGGAACTACCAGACCACCATTGAAAACAAGCAATCAATCTCAAAAACATTTAACTTTGCTGCAAAAGAAATTTCATCAGTACTTTCATACAATCAATGCGACTGGATATGTAACCCTTTTGCAACCAATGCCGAAAATTCTATAGAAGCTCTTTTCCTATAAATTCGAGAGGAATTTGTTCAATTGATAAATGACGGGACGCTAAAACTGAACTTCGCCGATGTTCCATTGGTTATTTTCTGGATTTAGGTTAATAAAAAATATCCTTGGATTTCCGACAAAACTATCGCAGTTCAGCTCCCATTTTCGAGTCAAAAAAAGTAGCCTGCGGCGCTATTTTACACGCTGGTATTATTATTTTAAGACATGTGATTGTAGGGTACAATTTATTATTATTGTGTCAATACTCGACAAATAATTATTTCTAACCCGACAACTAACCGTAATTATATTAAAATAATATAACCATACGAAAAATTGCTGAACATAAAATCAATACCATTAATTTTACCTAGAAAACTATTATTTTAGAGTATCACGCTGTCTTCAACCTTAGCTATAGGTAGGGGGGCCCGCCAAAGATCTTGGCCTGGAGTCCCTCTTCAGGATGTGGGGTCCATGTTTTGGTGTATAAATTGTTTTACGTGTGGTGTGCCACGGAATTCTGGGAAGACCTTTGGTGTGCCGTGGGTGGGAAAAGGTTGCGGAGCACTGCTTTATAGGACTGCTTTTTTATGTAGTTTATAACTAGCGACCGTTTTATAAACTATGCATTTGCGAACTGCAAACCTGTGGCTACATTAATTGTGCTAAACTTTTCGCGCCTCCCTTTGCAACCCTCCACGCCTCCTAGTTTGGAAATCGCTGCCTATACGGTCTCCAATTTTATTAGATTCAATATGAAAATTAATTCAATTTTCATAGCTGATTTTGGCAAAATTCATGAATTCAAGAATGAAAACCTAACCTAACCTAACAAATATTCCATTGTGTTGGGTATTTTCAAAATTTGTTTGGTGCAGACGCTGCTGGCGTCCTGTACAGTGTAAGCCGACAAGAACCACGTCTTATTTATGCATGAATTCTATGTCAGTACTATACGACCCAAAAAGGTTGGACGGTTTTTAATATACGGTCATATAATATTTCCGATACAACATTACACGGTGAAATGTGATACGGTGAACTGCATACGTACAAGTTTCCAAACACTGAAGAAAACGTGTCTATAACCGCCAGTCACACGCTACATTTATAAATAAGAATTTTATTCACGCATTAAATTAAAGGCTATGAACAGAAATCAAATCACCCTGACATACAAAAACCCCAATATCATTTTTTTTTAAATCAGAAACTAAACAACTCAATTCTTCAATAACCTGAAGTAGAGATATTTTGAAAGAAGTAATATTATTATTACGGCATGTACAACTTTTCAAAACTCTTATTAATTCCTGACAATGAACAAACTAATCTTCATTTTAATATCAATAATAATTGGTATATGTTTATTATTTGATACAAATAGATTTAAGGGAAATACCCAAAAAAGTTCCGCAGCTTCTGATTTAGATCACTCGGTGTACTTCGGTATTCTTAAATGTATTTTTTTAATATTTTGTTTTGTCACATTGTTCTTTATAAGTACATAAATACGTATCTCACGATGTCAGTACGTATTATATTTTTCTTTCTATTTTCAAATCATGTTACGAACTTCTTGAAGATAATATTAAAATTCTTTGCATTGTTTCCTAATGTAAATAAATGAATTTGAATCACATGTATTTGAAATATTTGTTAAATTACCATAAAGAAAGCCGCGTGGCTTAAGCGCCGGTCTATAGTGTCGAGGGTCCCAGGTTCGAATCCTGGGTCTGGCAAGTACACATATTGTTTTTCAATTTGTGTATGAGTCAGAGTATGGACCTAATAGGTTGAGCAAGTGGCTGACATCCATTTCTTGTAAAAATAAAATCTGTTAATACAAACCTCCACTCCTTGGAGGCCCATATGATCCTATTAGGATCGGACATGGTCGAAAGAAGAAGAAAAGAAAGAAATATTTTTTAAATTGTAAAAGTATTAAATAAAAAACCAAGTATGCAGTATGCCTGTTGTAGTCTACATAATTATTTAGTCAGAATAATTTAGAAACGATTACTTTTACCGGCTCAAATATATTATATTCTCAACTGGTGTCCTGATCAGTATAGCCAACCTGTCATTAACAAAAATAATTTCAAGATAAAAAGAACTTTTCATATACAACGTTTTTAAATTTTCTGTTGAATTATTATGCTCAATATGCTCAAGCTTGTCCTTGATATGAAGTAAATAAAAAACAAACAAATATATAACACTGGAATATCATTTAGACATTTAATTTTGATTTCCATAGTAACGCACGTATATATTAATAATTTAGTTACTAGGACCGCCCTCTTAGCAACCAATAATAGTCTTTTACTTTTTACGGATTTTTCTGAAATAACTTTCTATACAAAACAGAATTAACTAACCAATTCCGCTTAAATATGGCTAAAATTATTAAAATAATGCATTGGCATCGTGTTCTGATATATTCTAAAAGTTTCAAATGTCTAGCTAGTCGGGAACTTAAAAGTTAAAAATCGATTGCAAGATTTGTACTGGACAAACAACCACCGGACAAACAAGAATACGAGCTAATAAAAACGTTGTAATATGCTAGATGTTCTCAAAATTCAAACAGTGTCTAGACTAGCATTAAAGATTAAAAAAACATGTTACAATTATTACTTTAATTGAACATACATAATTTGAATACACTTCTGATATATATGTAAATAATAACAAGAGAAAATCTTTTTGAAAAAAATACGAGACTCCTCGCCCCATGTGCACTAACCACTATGCTATAATAGGTACCTATCATATCTAATTGCGACAAATTTAACTAAATAATGTTATAACGATACTCTCTGAAGCGCTTTATAAATTGCGTTACTAATTTCTAGTGGTTATTTATATTTCTCACTAGTTTTCAAATTATGTATGTTAAATGAAAATAAAAAAAGAAGGTTACATTCTTAAATCTTGTGAATTATTTGTTGAATAAAAAAATAGTTTATTCAATAATTTATTAATATTAACATCGTTTTTACAGGGACAAAGTCGAAGAAGACTTTCGTAGTTTACCTACAGCTAAAAGTCATACAATATAAAAATACTGCAGGTAAGATATTGGTCATCGTTATTTTATTTATGTATATGTTACGCCGAATGTGCGAAATTGACTAACCTAACCTAACCTAACCTAACCTAACCCAACCCAACCTAACCTAATAATATTATGTTATGTCCAATTATAACTAATAAAACCATCCGTATTAAATTTACTTTTTCTACTGTCATGTTGACAGTTTAAGAATTCCATGCCCTGGTGAATTCATGTACTCGGCAGAAAATTTACCTAATTCATGAATAAGGCGACAGGCTTGACTATTACATGAATTAGCCAAAATTTAGCCCATTTCATTAAAAAGTTAATTTCGCACATTCGGTGTAACATATATATTTTATTAATAATTATATAAAGTACAAAAGACGATCATGTTAATTTTCAAGCAAATCTGGAATAATATTCTAGATTTTTTTATGAGAAGTTGTAAGCTGTTCGCGGTGTCGAAAAACACTAGATTTAACGCCATACGCTGGATGCGAATAATATACACTATTAAGGAGGGACATGCTCAGCGTAGGTCAAAATGGAGCTTTTATTATATTTTCAAAGCATGATCCTGGACATACCTTAAACGTTGTAGATAATCTATTTATATAATTTGAAGCCTTATTATCCTTTATATTTATTTTAAACATTTGATGACTGCATACAGTATTTTTATTACATAAAATAGTATTCTTTTAAACCTCTCGCTCTAATGTATTAGAATATAGTCATATTATTTCAGTACATAAATGTGCAGTGGTGTTAAGATTTTTTACATTTATCAATTTTTAAACGCATTAATAAAACCATCAGTATAATTTATATCGACATTATTATAGTGAAATATTTACGATAAAAAAATATATTGATAAACAATATTATAAGATAAACACGCGCGTTAACATCATTTTACTCCCTACTTCAATTATTTTTTGAATAATAAAATACCTAATTCTTGTCAAATTTGTGATCACAGAGATTATCAATATAATTTTTTATCTTAAATATTTCACTACAATAATGTCGACATAAATTATACTGATGGTTTTATAAATGCGTTTAAAAATTAATAAACGTAAAATATCTTAACACCACTGCACATTTATGTACTGAAATATGACTATATTCTAAAACATTAGAGCGAGAGGTTTAAAAGAATACTATTTTATGTAATAAAAATACTTTATGCAGTCATCAAATGTTTAAAATAAATATAAAGGATAATAAGGCTTCAAAATTATGTAAATAGATTATCTACAATGTTTAAGGTATGTCCAGGATCATGTTTTGAAAATAGAAAAAAGCTCCATTTTGACCCACGCTGAGCACGTCCGCCCTTAATAAAAAAACGTTATGCCAAATATCTTCCATTCTGTAATTTAAAGATTGATTTTGTGTGAACGCATTATACGAGTATTATATTTCAAAATATTCAGTGAAGCATAAACACGATCCCAATCGTAAAAGAGAAGTCTGGATGTTTTGCAATATAATTTTGTTTCGTAACAATACAACATGTTTGTTTGCTACGAATAATATTTTGGAATGCTGTTATTTTCATAAGAAAATTTAATAATACAATGACGTCATTTAATACAGAATTCCTATTTTTTCAATTAATTTATACAGCTTGGGCCAGGACGACATACCATAGGGTTGCTGCCAAAAGTTGGTAAGTCGATAAATTGGGTATTTCGAGTTAATAACGGATTATGTGTATTATTTATATAAATATTTATGCTACAAAAATATCATATTAATTTTTATCCAATTTAAAGACGTTGGTTTAAATTTAAAGGGTTAACGAAATCTGGCAGGTGTCACTGGCTTTCACATTTACCCCGCGTACAACTAATAGCTTATCGTCGCTTCAACCACGGAATAACGCATATTTACAGGTACATTCTCCATACCTAGATACTTCATAAGCTGAGACTAGCGTTAAACACCTGCAGGTATAACTAAGGGTTTCACCTACGGGTTATTTCGAGATGTCGCAACTACAATTGGTTATTTCAAATTCAAATTTTATTTGTTTTTACATAATTATAGTGAATTATTATTGCAAGACGTTCACAACATGACATTAATTTAGAATCAAATAAATATTAATAAAACAGTATTATATATAAAAAGAGAAACAGCAGAATAGTGTAAATACATAAAAAAAATTATATACTTCAAGGAAGTACACCGAATGAGCTAAGCAGACCCTATTTTAAGAATTCATAAAATAATGCCCACCTATACTCATCCTCACGCAAGTGGAATATGTCAATATACGAAGTGATAAGGTTGAATAGAGTTAATGCCCTCCCAATTGACATTACCAATGGCAGGTTAGTTCACAATAATATCAACTTGCATCACCCACGCTATGTTGTCGTTTAGGTTTAGGCAACTCGCATCGGTATAAGCAAATATTAGTTGCCCCAGATATTTGCACAAATCTCGTAGACTGCCCAGATGAGAGGAATGGGACAACTGGACTCCGGACAATTGGACGCCGCACTGTCGTAGACACGTATACAGAACGTACACAAGGTATTTTAATCAGTTTTTATCTACTACTTAGTAGTTTTAATTCATTTTACTCTAACATAATGTATTCTTTATTGCGGATTGAAAATTACCATGCCTAAGGCTTTATATAAAATAAAAAACTCTTTTTTCGTTGGAACTTAAACATATGCACGATTAAATCATTATTTACGTCTGCATATTTACATTCTCACCAACTATTATATCATAATATAATCATTTAAATATAAATATTAATATTAAATATTTTTTTTAAAGTACCTATACGTACCTAACGTCTATTTATTTTCGGATTCCGTGGCGCCCAGTTGTTCGGTGCCAAGTCTTCCTAGACCCGAGATGAGTGGGGCCAACGTATGGAGAAGACTGTTTGATAACCAAATCATCCCGGTCACCATCCTCAGTCATGAGGTCCTGATGAATATTAATATTCCGTTAACCTAAATTCAGGGCCCGAAAACACCCAATTATGTGTGCGCCTGAATTATATAGATGATGACGTGTATACGTCGTGTCTTAAGTTGAAAGCTTTTACGTAAAAGAAAGAACCCCTAGTATGTTTATTGTTCGTTGTAAACGTACCACACATTTCTAAACCAATCATCTAGCTGGTAGGAGGTAAACTGTTTAATACCAATTCATCACGCCAGAATTATATTTCCAGCTACTGACTACTCACTCGTAACTGTATGTATTAATGTCTAATTCATAGCTCTATAGCTTTCGTTTTTTGAAGTTATACTTCTTTTGGCGCGTTTGGTAGAGGGTAAAATTGAGATTTTTGAAACACCATTACGAAAGTGCGACACAACAACAAAGGATTAAACGTCAGAGTGACAGTTGTTACTTAAAAAAAACAACGAGAAATAATTATATATTTTAGTAATATAAGTTAAAGTGTATAGAAATAAACCAACGGCGCTCCAATGAGCGGCCCTTTTTCTTGAGTGTTTAATTTAACAAGATAATTGAAATAGTAATATTAACTAATACTAATAAGCGGTGCTCCAAAAACCGGCCCTTTTTCTGAGTATGTAATTTAACAAAATAATTAATAGTAAAAGTAAAACGGAATGAAGCAACAAGATAATTTTAAACCAGCGGCACTTCAATAAGTGGCCCGTTTTCTCGAGTGTTTAATTTAACAAGATAATTAAAACCTTCATAAAATAAATAAATTAAAACACTAAGAAGTATAACTTCTAACGCGAGTACATAAATACACGCAACGATTTTTTTCATTCAATTTGCAATCCATGACATTAAAAACGGATCACTTTTACCGTGTAGTTATTTTTAAAATAATGAATTTACATAAGTAAACCAAAGAAAAGTTTTGGATATTGAATGAAAATAATTTTCTAAATTTGGCAAACAGCGTAAATGTTGTTGTTTTAAAAAATATTAATGTGGGGATACAATAGTAGGTATTTTCTGTTTATTAAAATGTGACACCAAGTGAGTTTCAAAAACACTTTGTATATTTCTGAGGTTTGCGAAAAGATTGTACAATTTTTTATATAAATTATACACAATAGGTATTATAATTTATTTTTACAATCTATTTCCAAATTTTGTTATCCTAATAAATTTATAGAATATGTACAAATATAGAAAATCGTACAACTTGTTTCTATTAACTATTCTGAAAGTTATCGTATTTTTAGTTAAATACTTTTTGGAATTATGAATCTTTCAACATTCCCTTTTTACATCACTTTTATAACCGATGACACTATTAAAGAAAATCTTTAAATATTATAATATCATCACCATTTTTACTCTATCGTTGGCAAATCTTTCCCTCATCTAGAAATTTTTTCCATCCTATTGGCAGAGCATCTTAAAATCCCCTGTGGCACCATCCAGCCATGGACATTATATATGAGTATGACATTATTTTGCCCACAGAGGATGCATACATAGCCCACTTTGCTGATAGCTCCTCCTGCATTCTATGTAGTGGCCACGTGGTCGTTTCACCCTCATAAATTGAAAATATTTCTTTACTATATGACGTCTACCTTAAAAGCTATTCTCTCTGATATCATATAAAAAAAAGCTTCTCACGACTCTCCTTACGTTTAACGGCCCACGTGCTCGTCGTAGGTCAAAATTGAGTTTTTATTGTATTTTCAAACCATGATCCTGGAAACTCCTTAAACGTCGTAGATAATCTATTTGTATAATTTTGAAGTCTTATTATCCTTTATAGTTATTTTAAACATTTGATGACTGCATAAAGTATTTTTGTTACATAAAATAGTATTCTTTTAAACCTCTCGTTCTAATGTTTTAGAATATAGTCATATTTCGGTACATAACTGTGCAGTGGTGTTAAGATTTTTTACGTTTATTAATTTTTAAACACATTTATGAAATCATTAGTATAATTTATTACGAGATAATTTTTGTAAAATATTCACGATAAAAAATTATATTGATAATCTCTGTGATCCCAAATTTGACAAGAATTAGGCATTTTATTATTCAAAAAATCGGCAAGATTAACACATTTTAAGATAATTCTAAAGATATTTATTATAAGCTATGTCTTTGACCATTCAAGTGTAATAAACATCTTATGAATAATGATTGCTTTATAATAATTATTGACCTAAGAATAAGGTAGTGTTTTTTTGAAATACGCCATTTCTTTTGTCATTCCCCAGTGGTTAAGCTACAACATACGGCCGTAGCCATAAATTGACAAACTATAATTGAAGTAGGGAGTAAAATGATTTTGACGCGCGTGTTTGAACATGTACCGTTTAAAAAAAAAATAAAAAAAATTCGGTTAGGTACATGTTCAAACACGCGCGTTAACATAATTTTACTCCCTACTTTAATTATAGTTTGTCAATTTATGGCTATGGCCGTATGTTGTAGCTTAACCACTAGGGAATGACAAAAGAAATGGCGAATTTCAAAAAAACACTACCTTATTCTTAGGTCAATAATTATTATAAAGCAATCATTATTCATAAGATGTTTATCACACTTGAATGGTCAAAGACATAGCTTATAATACGTATCTTTAGAATTATCTTCAAATGTGTTAATCTTGTCGATTTTTTGAATAATAAAATGCCTAATTCTTGTCAAATTTGGGATCACAGAGATTATCAATATAATGTTTTATCGTGAATATTTTACAAAAATTATCTCATAATAAATTATACTAATGTTTTCATAAATGCGTTAAAAAAATTAATAAACGTAAAAAATCTTAACACCACTGCACAGTTATGTACCGAAATATGACTATATTCTAAAACATTAGAGCGAGAGGTTTAAAAGAATACTATTTTATGTAACAAAAATACTTTATGCAGTCATCAAATGTTTAAAATAACTATAAAGGATAATAAGGCTTCAAAATTATATAAATAGATTATCTACAACGTTTAAGGAGTGTCCAGGATCATGGTTTGAAAATACAATAAAAACTCAATTTTGACCTTCGACGAGCATGTCCCCCCTTAAAGGTAGAAAAAAATTTACGCTTTAAGACAAAAAAATATTTTTAAACCACCATAGTCTAGTTTAAGCTTATCTTAACAGATTTTTTATACTAACCAGTTGACAGGTATTCGTTCAACCCCTTAGAAGCGTAATAAAAAATACAGTCATATTGATTGAAGTTAAATGACTAGGATCCTTTTAGAGCATAATGTGAAATTTATTATTTAACTACTAACTTAACCATTCAATATTGCCAGAGAACGAACAATATTTATAGAAGATAATAACAGTCAAAAAGTTTGTAAGTAACCAACAACGATTCGTATTCTTATGTAGGTACTTTACCAAAACTTTCTGAATATGTCTTTAATGAATGAATCCAATATTTTTTTTTCTATATTTGATAAAATAGATAAGAAGACAATATTAATACAAAAGCAATGACGTGAAATAATATTATTATTTGATAAATCATTTTCCGCCCTGATTGACCTGAACAACGGTTTATATACAAATGTCATTTTTGTCAGGAAATTTTTTATACAATTTTTCATAAGAACTGTTTTCTATTTCGTATACTAACCCTAACTCTAAAAAATACTTGTTCTCTTTTAAATGCGTGTTTGATACAGTACAAAGGATGGGTATGGATGTACAAAAGGCGAATAACCATTCCTCATAAAGCCCATAATAGTAATTTGCCTTTCGGTATCATCATGTACTATGTATTCCTACTAATAAAAAATATACAACTGAAATAGAATTATATAATGAATTACCATTTATATACTAAATTAATACATAAAAAGGCGTAGAAATATTATTATTAAATAAAAAAATAAACAGCCATTGACAAATCTGACGTGTTGAAAATATTGAACATTAATAGCTACTATAAATACGTTTATGGCAACACAGGACTGGCGGAAAATAGAAGAAGGAAACCATAGCAACCAATAAAACATCGATATACAAGACCGATCGCAACGAACACGAACTGAATTATTATTACGATTATAAATACAATTTGTAGTAAAGACATTAAACATTAGAATTATAAAGTGGTGACCCCGACGTGATCTTAAATTGTGCCTCGATGCGCGCGAACCAATTTTTCGCATTATTGGGCCAGAAAGGTGGAATTTTTAGTTATACCGCGTTCACTTCTGGCATGGTAGGATTGGTCATTATATTTTTATTTTGCTAACCGTAAGTCGTTTGATAATGTGAGTATTCAGTATATTACGTTCGGTAGTCTGTACGTCCGTCTGTCACAGAGTTGAGGCTTTCGAGGTGTCACTATATAAATGCATTTTTAATTTTCCTTGTAATCTGGACTGACCGGGTGATACGTGTTGACGTTCCCAAACGAATGGGAAAGAACCGAGGAGTTGTGCTCAGTATCAAATCCAGAAAACTGCTGTATCTCGTCTACACTATGAGAAGACAGAAGTACAGCATTAGCCATTTTTTTTATCAAAGGAAAGATCAATGGTAAACGTAGCAGAGAACAACGCTACTTTTGATGGCAAAGAACTTCCGTGATTGGCATGAGTGCGACTTCATCGAATGTTTCAGGTAGCAGATGATAGAGTAAAGATAACCGTGATGGTGACTGACCTCCGTTAGGGGATGGCGCGATAGGAAGAAGAAGTTAGTACATTAAACAACCCCTTTAAACTGTCATTACTCAGAAAACGATGATTCAAATGGAAAACTAAAAAATTCAAATCTTATCAAATATATTATTTAATACATATATTTACAATACATAATTTTGAAAAATACGATACCCGATGGGACTTATGATACATTCTGAAATCTTGTGAATAGTATTCGTTGAATTAAAGAAATAGTTTAATAAATGATTAACAAGTGCAAGTAGGTACGATATAATTAAAATTTGGGTTGATTCTGGCGTTGTCTAGTAATTAGGGTAAGTAATTGATACCTTGATTTAAAACACAAAAACCGATAGACAATATTTATTCAATTTGATAAGCATTTATTGTAAGATCTATTAGTTAATTCCGTCGTAATTAAGTATGATGCCCGTAGCTTAATTGGTTAAGCACAGATGCTTGAGTCGGTCCAACCAGCTGTTGGGCCCATCGAGGCGTCGGACCTGGTCGCCACAAAGGCCAATCATATTGTATTACAAAAAATTGTGGCGTCTTATTGCGGACGTGAAGATATCTTCACATAATTTTGTTTGTCCGTTTTATTTTAGCTTTGTTTTTTGTATCGTATATATCATTAAATTCTCTATAAATAATTAAAGTCTGCGTGCATTATTCTACCATGGCATTTTTTATTAAATTACGTCTTTCAGTAAATACAGTCAAAGCTCACTTGAGACCATGACTTGGGCATCTGCTCCTGAGATTTTCCCAGGCGTAAAAACTACTGATGCTTCACATGAAAATGTTGGACCTCGTGATACGCTCGATTAAGACCGAGTGTGGTGCGGGACAGGTTGGTTTGAAGGGGTCTATGTTTGTATTGGTAAAGCACATTGGCGAGAATCCAGTGATTACAGATTCAAGTTCCGTTGGATGTCGTATTTAAAAAAAATTGTTTTCAAAATTATGTCGGTATATTCAATTTAAAAACGGTTGAATTATAAAATCTTATAATTTATTCGTTGAATACAATAATTACAAGGTAAAAAGAACTTTTTATGTACAACGTTTTTAATTTTTCTGTTGAATTATAATGCTCAATATGCTTAAACTTGTACTTGATATGAAGTAAATAAAAAACAAACAAACAAACAAATATAGAATACTGAAATGTCATTTTGAACAAATTTTGATTTCCATAGTAATGCACGTAGGTATATATTAATAATTTAGTTGCTAGGACCACCGCCTTAGCGACCAATAATAGTCTTTTACTTTTTACAGATATTTCTTAAATAACTTTCCATACAAAACAGAATTAACTGAAAATGAATTCAATCCTGCTTAAAGATAGCTAAACGTATTAAAAGAATGCGTTGGCATCGTGTTATGATATATTCTAAAAGTTTCAAATGTCTAGCTAGTCGGGAAGTTAGTTAAAAATCGATTGCAAGATTTGTACCGGACAAAATAAAAATACGACATGATAAAGACGTTGTAATAAAAATCATCTATTATATTATATAAAGTCGATAATAGTTTTATTAAATACTTCCAGTGGATAATAGAATGAAATTAGAGATTTATGTGAATATTTATAATTACGTTAATGTCATGTCTCTATGATTTATAGTTATTTCAGAGAAATTTGTCAGTTCCATAATAATATACATATTGTTATTAGAAAAAAAAAATATTTTTCCACAAATTTTAAAAACTTTCAAAGTCAAAAGTTGTTCAATGAAAACGATGACTACGCTCTAGTAGGTGAGTGCTTTTCTGGGAAGAAATCAAAAATACGTTTCGGAAAATGTTCCAAGCCGCCGCGCCGCGCCTGTCCCGTGAAAATATGTCATTCGTGGTACGTGAGGTTTGTTCCGTAGTTTAAGTCAACATAAAAGCACCAACGTTTAAATAATAAATAAGATATGCCTAATAACATAACAATATGACCTCTATTGTCTTTCGTGTATTGTCACCAAGTTAATTATGGAGTCAGTAAATAACCCTTATAGAATGGTTTTTATTTATTTATAACTTAGAAAACAGGGCCCACATTGGTCGCCAGTTATAGTATATTTTAGTTGTGGAATAGAAATACTTTAACACCGAATTTAATGTTTATTTCGAATTCACAGAGATTAACCAACAATGACCGAGAATACTTCAAACGGTATACGCAAACAAATTAACAAGACCGGATGACTCGCTCGACTAAATAAGCATATGAACTTGCCAAAGGATTAGTTCAGTTCAGGTAGGTATCAAATTTGACAACTATATACCACACTTATCACTAGAAACGAATTTCGATAGTGTAAGGTGCTTATTCTAAAAATAGAGGACCTCTATGATCAAAAGTGTCAGAGCTGTGTAAATTCCCACCTCCGCTCCCGTTATGTATATGCAGCCACGTCATACGCGGCCGGCTAACATAACCCTTACGTATGCCAGATCAAGGAATTTAAGCCCTCATTTTGTCCCAAGCAGAGCCGCACGGGACTGGTGATGCAACCTTGCACCGAAGTGCGAATGCATGATGTTAATTTATATGGCAACTATCAGTGACTTTAATTTGAAGAGTCGCAAGGGGAGTCGAGAGTGTCCCGCCCCCCGTACGCTCTGGCAAATTTAGTGAAGGCCGCAAAATTGGTCTCGGTTGCCACCATGTCCGCGTGTCCTATTGGGCCCGAATGGGGTCGGACCCGGGAAAACAACTCCGCTCGTTCGGAGCCCATAAGTGGACAGTCCCACAGGACGTGCTCTGCGTCCTGCTGGTCGTGTCCACATGAGCAACCCGACCCATGTCCTGCCAAACCAAACCCCTGCAGTTTGGCCGCAAAGTTTCCATGGCCAGTCATGAATTGACTACTCCAGTGGGTCGGCACCAGTCTCCTCGTCATGTGTCTCACCGAGACATCTGGAAAGTATAGAAAAATCTGGACTCCGGACAATTCGACGCCGCACTGTCGTAGACACGTATACAGAACGTAGACGAGGTATTTTAATCAGTTTTTATCTACTACTTAGTAGTTTTAATTCATTTTACTCTTAAAATAATGTATTCTTTATTGCGGATTGAGAATTACCATGCCTAAGGCTTTATGTAAAATAAAAATAAACTCTTTTTTCGTTGGAACTTGAACATATGCACGATTAAATCATTATGTCTGCATATTTGTATTCTCACCAACTATGAAAATCATAATATGATCATTTAAATATATATAAGAATAATAATTTTTTAGTACCTATAAGTACCTAACGTCTATTTATTTTCGAAAAAGATATCAATTACGGAGTTAACATAGAGTTAAATCCTAATCCGTCTACATAGTGCTTGCGACGTCCAGTCAATGAGCCGCGCCATGTATGGGTCTCTCTTCAAAATCATGCCAGTATATCCTTATTTAAATATTTACTGTATATCTGAATGAGCTATTTATAATACAATGTTGAAATAAAAAATGTAATATAAATCAATAATAACTTTGTTTCATAGCATCTTCACACTACGAAAGTCAATACCACTTGAGCAAGGCATAGCTGTCACCTCCACGGTGGAGTACGCCGATGACGCTCTCTTGTTCGACAAGTCAATCAGAAGCATCAAAGAAACAATAATTGACAAGCTGTATAAAAAATTCGAAGAAAGCCAACGTGTTCCAATCAAGTTTCCACGGGCAGAGTAGTGGCTCCTTAAAAAGCTCAAAGCAATCGTATACTGAGCTTTGAGAACAGATACTTGTGGTGAATATAGGGTGTTAAATGGTAGAAATTTAAGAATAACTAGAAGATAGGAAGACGGACGATGTAACCTCCCATTGAAAGAAGCGATTTTGGACCTGACTCGGCCAAAAGCTGTCTGTCTCAAAAGAGTCAACCCGTGACGTGTAAAGGTTGATAATTAAGAATTTAGGGTATCTTTGGAATGTAAGTCTGAAAAATTTATAGACTTTGTAGTACGTACATAATGTCATTAATATGATATATTTTTTTCATTCTAGAATTCTTCACTTTATGAAATAATATATTATTACCATACAAAGGTATTTAAACGTTGTCGGTTGAAATTGAGAATAAAGATATTTTGTTAAATACATCATTTTTGATCATCTGATCATAAGACAGTGTCGTATAAAATTATGCTTTAATTTTTATTAATATATACTTAAAATTATATAGTGAAATATATTATTTGTCAAACTTACACTGGAGTTTAGGTACAATTGACTCATATATTTTTGTAGAAATTGCAACATTTTGCGTTCTCTATTTTACATCATATAATATGTATTTTAATATATTATTATCCATTCTTCCCATCGTCCAATCTTTTAGATTCAAAGAACATATATGTAACATGAACGTATCAATTTATGTGTTATAATATATGGTATGATAATGGAACATGATTTTACGTCATGCCAGACTTAAAATTAGTATTTTAGATTGCCGATAGATCGCCGATAAAAATGGTGTGCTATTTTACCATGTTTTTATTAGCTCGTACTCTTGTTTGTCCCGTACAGATTTTTTCTTGTTTGTCCAAGATTTTTAACTAACTTCCCGACTAGCTAGACATTTAAAACTTTTAGAATATACCAGAACACGACGGGAATGCATTTTTTTTTAAATACCTTTGGCCATCTTTAAGAAGAATTGAATTCATTTTCAGTTGATTCTGTTTTGTATGTTTCGGAAAAAAATCGTTTAAAGTAATATTTACTACTCAATATTATTGGTTGCTAAGTGGGTCCTAGCAACTAAATTATTAATATATACGTGCGTTACTATGGAAATCAATATGAAATGTCAAAATGACATTTCAGTATTCTATATTTATTAATAAACATAATTGTCAAGTTTATATGATTCAACAGAAAATTTAAAAACGTGGTCTATAAAAAAATCTTTTTATCTTGTAATTATTTATTTTAATATGATATTTATTATGTGGTATTATTTTGTTTCTAATTATTTTTTATAAGTTATCTGTTCGTGTGTATTCAGCTGGGAAATGAAATCCCGTTGGCCGGTTTGTTACTACACACCACAAACGTATATAACTATTGGAAAAAACACTTATAGTCAGCGATATTTCTAAGAAAACTCAAAAACTAGGTAGGTATTTACATATACAATAAAAGCGTTTGTTTATTCTTACCGACACTAAGGTAGCCCGCATTAGCAGGTTGTGATCGTCTAGCGATAATGCCCCCTCCGTCCATGGGCGCCCCTGCTCCATTCACTGCTCGGAGTCCTCTACCTCCTCTGGCTACCAATGCCGCTCGGAGACCAGATCTCTTGTCCTGCAATCTGTGAAATATTCAAGAACTGTCAGGAAAAGAATCACCAAACTAGAGTTTTAAGTAAAGTAGGAAGGTTGTGTGTTTGGCCATATTTTTAGAGCATGTTACGTTCTTGCACTCCTGTTAGTGCTCGGTCGTAGTGAATTGGCGGGCGCGGCGCGGCGGCGTCTTGCGAAACTCAAATGTATAACCGTGTGTATTTTACCCTAAAAAAGACACTGTCTACGAACATTTCACACACGGTTATACGTTTGAGTTGCGCAAGACGCTGCCGCGCCGCCCCCGCGCGACCACTACGTTCTTGCACTTAGAAAATACTGAATAAGCCATAGCCAATAGCTAGGGATTGCATTACCGTATGAAAATATCAATACTGGTTTTTCGGTATTTCTTATTGAATACCGGTATTTCTTAAACATTAAAAAAACAGAAGTAGGTGCTTATCCTATTTAACTTTTGAGGGCTTTAGTTAAAGTTATCAATATATTTAAATTATTTGTAAAAAATCACTATTCTGATCAATACATGTTTTGAAATGTCAACATAATAAATGTAGGTATGTAGGTTTTTGCTATAAAATAATGGTACTGTTCGGTTATGAGGAATACAGCGGAAAACACATTTTAAAAATACCCGATCTACTGGATTATTTGTTAGTTTGGGTTAGTTTAGGTTAAGTTAGATTAGATAATGTTAGATTAGGTTTGGTTAGGTTAACCTAACAACTAATCCAGTATATCGGCTATTTTCAAAATGCGTTTGCCGCTGTATTCCTCATAACCGAACAGTACCAAAATAATATTTTAAAAAGATTTTAAAAGCTATATAATATATTGATAATCACCTACTTCTGTTTTTTAATGTTTAAGAAATACCGGTATTCAATAAGAAATACCGAAAAACTGGTATTGATATTTTCATCCAGTATTCCAATCCCTAGTCATAAGTTATTTATTATTAAGACGCAATATGATGCATGGGATTACACGTGATAAGGGTGTGTTTAGTAACTAAGGCAACATATCGGAGTTATCAGTAAGTAATTCAGATATTAATATTGTGGTAGACATGATACCACACCAGTTACAATGTGCAGATAGAAAGATCATATTGTCGGTCAGAGAATCAATGACAAGGGGTTGAAAGAGGCATCTAGTGATACTTTAAGCCATGGTTTAATAAACAGTAGCCAGTGATTGATACAATTTTTCTTATTAGATTTTTTATAAATTACGATTTATAAATTCAAGGAGTGATTTTTTGTAATTATTAATAACCATATCCTTGCTTTTTCGTACAAGGTGGTCGTTTGAACAATTCCAAACACCCAGGCTTTGATAAAATCACATAATAATTACAAGATAAAAAGAACTTTTTATATACCACGTTTTTAAATTTTCTGTTGAATCATATAAACCTGACAATTCTATGTATTGATAATTTAGGACAAATAAAGCAAGTGTCAACAAATCATTTTTTTGCTTGCAACAAACAAACAAATATAGAATACCGAAATGTCATTTTGATTTCCATAGTAACGCACGTATATATTAATAATTTAGTTGCTAGGACCACCCCCTTACCAATCAATAATAGTAGATTGGATTACGGATTTCTTCCGAAATAACTATTCATACAAAACAGAATTAACTGAAAATGAATTCAATTCTACTTAAAGTTGGCTAGAAGTATTAAAGGAATGCATTGGCATCGTGTTCTGATATATTCTAAAAGCTTCAAATGTCTAGCTAGTCGGGAACTTAAAAGTTAAAAATCGATTGCAAGATTTGTACTGGATAAACAACCACCGGACAAACAAGAATATGAGCTAAAAAAATGTGGTATTCAAAAAAATCGGTGTGTGTATTTATGAACGCGCGTTAGAAGTTATACTTCTTTGGTGTAACAAAACAAAAACAAAACTTGTGATTAACATAGATTCTTCGAGTAGCTCTTAATTATCTTGTTAAATTACACACTCAAAAAAAGGACCGCTTAGGAACGCTGTTGGTTTATTTCTATACACTTTAACTTATATTACTGAATTATATAATTATTTATCGTTGTTTTTATTTTTAAAGTACCAACTCTGACGTTTAATCGTTTGTTTACGTAATTAATTGCAAAAAGCCGACAATAATAAATTCGTTTCCTAGGCAACGGAACAATTCTTCGTACATATAATAATAAATTCGCTGCCTAGGTAACGGAACAATTCAAAACTATAATATTATACTGTATAATCGTCACAGTTGCATTATCATACTGTGGCGTAAAGACAGTGCGTTCGGCTGACAAACAAACAATCGTGTTTCGAACCTAATCGAGTGCGATTTTTTTCGTGTGAAAAAATAAATTATGTGTTACATGTCACACGCCAAAAATACTCTCTGATCTGATTTTCCAAACGCGCCTAAAGAAGTATAACTTCAAATAAAGCGATTTTAGCCAGACGCGGATTTTAAACCTGTACCCAGAGATGCAGAGACTACTCGTTTGTTGAAGGCTTGCATTAAAATTTAACTTGTATAATTAGGTAAATGGAAACCCCTGTTTTAGCCTATCAATTTTCTAGATTATAGCAGTGGACACACAGCTCCGCACCGCATATTATGTGAAGACATTCAGTAATTTAATAACCGTAGATAGAGGTTGTCAGTTATACACTGTACTTTGGATTATAATACTGACATATACTGTGCTTGATGTCCTCCTGAAATTACCGGAAGTTTACACTTACGTAGATTATATAGGATTTCCTCTCCATATAATAATATGATGGTGGTATAAATTTTACAACGGTCGGTCTACAACCTATAAGTACTAACTAGTAACGTAACGGGTAGATAATATAATACGTAGTTTATTGTGTCAACGAAAACAAAACTAAAGTCATGGTACAAAGCCGAAAAAATCAGAGTAGGCTGGGCCAAAGTTCCAGTTTTGGAAACCATCATTCGAGGTTTTCAACCGGTTCACATACCTGGGTTCCAATATTACAAAAGAGAACGAGGAACTGGAAGAAATAAAAGCCTGTATAACCGCTGCAAATAAATCGTACTTCTCATTGCTGCCCATATCCAGAAATGTCCACAGAAAAACTAAGACCTGGTTCTATAAAACCGTCATACGTACACTCGTTTCATACGGGTGTGAGTCATGGACGCTAAATGTGAAAGCAGCTGAAATAGTGGAATACTTTGAGAGAAAACTCCTGAGGCGGATATACGGACCCATGAATGATGGTGGGGAGTGGAGAATTAGGTACAACACGGAACTATACCGCTTATACCAAGATTCAAAACTCTCAATCTTCATAAAACTCTAGAGGCTGAACTGGGCAGGCCATGTCCAGCGCATGACTGAGTCACGGATACCGAAGAAGATCCTCGAAGGAAATCCAGGAGGGAAAAGGCCAGTGGGAAAGCCACGCACACGATGGGGTGACAACTTTACAAAAGATGACAACCAGCTGCTAAAAATCATGAACAGGAAAAGACTTGCGGAGGACCGTTCCGGCTGGAGGACGGCAGTGGAGGAGGCCAGGGCTCGACTTGAGCTGTAGCGCCATCGAAGAAGAAGAAGAAGAAGTTTGTGTCAGGATTTTTTAAAAATAAATAAGGGCATATGACGTGTCAAATTAATTATTTGGAGAAAAACGCGTTCAAAAAATACAAGTTTTTAGATAAAATGAGATGATAAGAGAGAGAAAATGAGTTTCAAAGAAGACATTTTCTCGATTCTGAAGTAAAGCGTTGATGACATTCAGCTACTTTACAAGCTACTAGTCGGCGAGTTTAAAAGTGGGCGAGTCAGCTAGTGCGATTGTGATGATGACAAACAAAACTTTCTACTCGCTTAGAAACCAACAAGCTAGCGAGTTAAAACCATCACTTTTGGTACTATTTGACAAAACGTATAGAGTAGTTCGTTTTTTTATCGGCAGATATCGCTTCACTGCGCAGAAGCATATCAGCCCACACGCCAGCGAGTAGCGAGTAAATTAGCCCCGCTTTCAACTTTTCTCGGTAGATTGTTTACAATCTGCTTGTTAGCTAGTTCGATGATGACACTGGGTGAGTTTACAAGCAGATTATAAATTTGCCGGCTTGTAGCTTGTAAAGTAGCTCAATGTCATCGACGCTTAAGTACTTTTTTAGCTACTTAATACTAGAGTCTGTATTCTTTATGCTGGCGTTCACGTCACGTCACTCGTGAACGGAAAGCATTGTGTCATCGCGTTCGACTGTTGCAAGTTTTCAATGTGAAGGAATGAGTGGGAATACAGTGTTTAGAAACTGAAGCGGGGGTGGGGGAAACCGCACACCAGCATAAATAATACGAACTCTAGTTAAATACACTCACGATGGACACGTGGCTTAAGCGTCGGCCTATATCGTCGTGGGTACCGGGTTTGAATCTTGGGTCTGGCAAGTACACAAATTGTTTTTCAATTTGTGTATGAGTCAGATTATGGACCTAATCGTGTCCGGAAACTTGTACGTATACAGTTCGCCGTATCACAGTTCACCGTGAAATGTTGTATCGTAAATATAATATGGCCGTATATTAAAGACCGTCCAACCTCTTTGGGTCGTATAGTATCTACTGACATAAAATACATGTCTAAATAAAACACGGTTCTTGTTGGTTTACACTTTACAGGAAGCCAGCAGCGCATAAAATTTCAAAATAGCCAATATACTGGGTTATTTGTTAGGTTAGGTTAGGTTAAGTTTTCATTCTTGAATTCTGCCAAAATCAGATATGAAAATTGAATTAATGTTCATATTGAATCTAATAAAATTGGAAACCGTATAGTATACGGTCATCTCTTACCGATAAACGTTTTCGAGAAATGTTTTACGAACAATTTACACGTAACCGGACTGGTTAGGTTGAGCAAGTGTCTGACATCCAGTTTTCGTAAAAACAAAATTTGTTAATACAAATCTCCACCCTGTGGAGGCCCATATGATCTTATTTGGATCGGACATGGTCGAAAAAAACTAGTTAAATGGAATTAAACCAGACGCTGCCATTTTCTATAATTTATAACTAACTTAAAACGTATTTATTTATTAACGTAATTGACGTTAGGGACATTTATTTCGCTAATTGCAATTTCTAATAGTTTTGATATACGTTTGACAAAATAAATTATTATAATTGCAGACCAAAATGAACATGACAGTTTTTTACGATCATCTTAAAATGGTGTAATATATATGTTACCGACTTTGAAACCAACAGCCTTAATTATATTATATTGTGTTTCATTTGCTGTACAATCTTACATTGATTTTTGCTGAAGAGGTTTATTAACGTATTGTTTTCACCGCTCAAACATTTGCTTAACCTTTTGGGACAATGCTCTACAGTCTACATGTACATAAACATTGAATGGACACAACATGTGAATTTCCCAGATATGTAATTCAAACCGACAACCAATGGCTTCATAAGTAGCCATTTTTCACTCGTTAATCGTAAGAGTGTTAAAAATACTATTCAAAGTGACTTGTTAAAAAAAGTCCTCAATGTCAATGCAGTAAAGTTAGGTTAACCCATTCATATTATTCTCAAAGTAAAAAGCATTGCACGCTATCCATTTTCTATATATAGGTTTTGTTTTTGACCATTTCACGTTCTATGTATGGCATATTATAAGTGAAACTGAAAAAAATTAAACATTGCTACCTATTTTATATTACATAGTGCAGGGTTTCCCAAACTATGTTCCGCGGAACACCAGTATTCCGCCGAACCTGGCCGTCTCCACTGATATTTATGACGTCAAGTATTTAGATAGGTCATGGCTCCCACAAGGGAGGGGGGGCTGAAAGGTCTCTAGCCTGGGGGCCTGGGCTTACGGGGGTCAGGCGTGAGAGATCGATCAGCCAAGTGAGATAAACACACATCACAAACATGCACTTATAGTAAAAAAATTACAATTATTGTCGATATTTGACATGTCCATAATTGTGTATATCAACATAAAAGTGAGTGTATTAAAAATTCAAAAAATCGCTAAAAATACCCTTAATTTTACCTCAAACACCAATTCGAATATGCAACTGTAGATAGTCACATTGCCTTTAACCTTAGCGATAAGTAGGGGGCCCGCCAAAGATCCTCGCCTGGGGGCCCGCTTCGGGATGTGGGGGCCATGATCAAGGTACAGACGGAGAACCATCTTTTCTCACAACGTGCGCATGAAAAAGATAGGGTATATTGTTTTTAACTGACCGGCTGACAAGTCTTGTCAGTTTAACGACAGTTGCCAAAATCGGCAGAACGGTTAGCTGCGCTAATAAATAACCTACAAAATAAACTAAGTGTTCCGTAAAAAATTCCGGTTTTGCGAAGTGTTCCATTGCAGAAAAAGTTTGGGAAACCCTGAAATAGTGCATAGTAGATTAATTAAACGACACTATCGTAAAAAATAGAATTACTGTAAACACAATATAGTATGTATGTCAATGGTCAATATAGAAAATGTTCAAGCGAAAATTTTCCAGAAGAGTTTTTCCGATCAGTTCAAAAGCTGACATTCTTTCACTTAGTAAACCCGAGAGCAGAAGAAAGATAAGAGTATAAAATTTATTTTTTTAGATAATACTGAAGAAGGTCTATACAAGAATGGAAGTAGAATATGTTGGGTAATGATATTTGAGGTGTCTAATTCCAAAAAGCGATAAGTCCACATTTGGTCAAAATCGAGAAAAAAATACGCACGTATTCTTTGTATAATTTTACACAATATGTATTGATCTATAAATTCCAAAAACACGACATAACCCTACGAAAAAAAATATGTTAAGTCTCGATTTATTAAAAAAAGCGCCAAGTCCGTGTTAGTCCGTGTAGTCCAAATTGCCATTTGGTTCTAATTTCGACATAGAATACAACGGAGTCGCTTTTTGTAATTAGACGCCTCATTTATGTAATATTTTAATTTTACAATTATCTACCTTAAGTCTTCATCGTTATCGCTGAAAAGGTCCAGAAGTCCAGGATCAGGCGGAGGTCCTAAATGAGCTGCAGGTCCTTTTGACGCTCCTAAATCAGCTGTGTCTTCGGCTCCGAACATCAGATCGTATTCGAGTTGTTGACGAAGCGCTGGGTCAATACCTGATGAAGTAGAAGCAATAATGTTGAAATATACTTTAAAACATTTAATATTAATTAGATAGTTTGTTATTCGTAAAATCTACGGTAGATTTTACAATTTTTTAAAAAAATCTCAATATACCATTATTTGAATGAACAATCACAGAAAATTTAAAGAAAAAATATATGAGTAATAAATCAATGCATAACGCTAACAGCTAGCCAATCCTAATAATATTATTTATCCGTATCTATATCAAAGTGACAAAAAATAAAAATAGGAAAAATCCTAGAATAAAGTTTGTCCAAATTGGACAAGAATTCACCATTTACACTTTCCAGTCCGTGCTCTAGGCTTTGAGTTATTTACCAATCTATGATGTATGCAAATTAATACTCGGAAAGCGAAAGAAATGAGTTCATGTTCAACTGCCGATATTCAATTAATTATGTCGGAAATAAATTAATATGTGTCTATATTTATACCATCAAAGTGGTTTTTCCCTCGTTCCATCCCCTTGTTAGCTTTAAAGCTTAAAATGCAAACAAAAGTTCACCCCAATATCGTAAAAAGTTTTTTAATAATTGACGGTAATCTACGAGCTAAAACTGACGGAGCTGGAAACTTCAGTTCTATCTATGTATAGTCTTAAAAACCCCTAAGAGAAGTTTTTCATCAAAGCAAATGACATTGAATAAATATACAGACTTTGATTTACTTCAAATTTAATAATAAACTATGGTGTTTTATTAATTCAACTGTTGTTTACGTAGTATAACTTCAATAATATGCGTGAATACTGGTAATTCAATCTCTAAATTAGGCCGTGCAATTGACAACAATTGAATATAGGCGCACACTCCTCTGTCCGCACCATACTGTTCCTCCCAAGGCCTGAACAAAAATGATGCATAAATGCGAGTGAGAAAGTATTCGGCACCCTTATAATCTCTGCTACATGCGCTAGAGTAAGATAAAAGGTTTACGGTGTCGCCGCCAAATCTTAGTTTGTTGCTTAACTAAGCGTCGATAGCCTGCGAGCGCGTGTTGCTAAAATTGATATTTTTTGTGTTAAACATAAAGTCAGTTTAGTTAATTAAGTAGAAAATATGGTTCTGTGTGTTGTATTAAAATGTGGTAGCCATACTGATAAGCAAGAATATGGTATTACGTTTCATAGGTAAGTTGATACATGTTCGTGATAATTTATTTGTGTATTATTATATATTTTAATATCAAATGATCTAGTGTTTCTTTAAAATAACTTAAATTATGGATATTTTTACCTAATGGTTGCATTTTGACCGCTTAAAAATACTATATAACGTAAAAAAATAGAAAATTATATTTCAATTCTGAGCGTCTAGTGCGAACACTTTGGGCGAGCACTAGCGAAATGGTCTATGGTCTCAAACATTTGTATACGAATGCGTTCGCTCGCCCACAAACCAAACGCACGGCACGCAGCTTCATTTAGCAATGCAATGGGTGGCGTCTAGATGTATCTATAGTCTAAGGTTCCTCCGTTGCTATCTGACCGCTTTATCTTCTCATGATGAATTGGTGAAAGTAAGTTATTTTAACTTTGGATTTTTTAAAGATATCGAGATTAAATTCTGCTAAATCGGTCCTAAAGGCCTAATTACACCAGTCGATTTGCAGACCCAACCAGATTCAACGACCGTCGTGAGCAATCTTCGACTTTTAATAGCAATTACACGGTACGTTTCAGTTACCAACTCGATCGCGTAGACGCTTGATTTGAATGGTTCATCATATACGTTTAGTTGCCGGTGTTAACAATTATAAGTAAAGCAACAAATGCAATTTAGATAAGTAACGAGTTTCTGTTTGTATTTACTAGGGAATTATTTTTATTTTGAATTATTATTGTCGGTTAAAATAATTAATGAAATCTGATGACAAATCATATCAAACACAAGACATGACACGCTACGTGCGGTCATATTTGGAAGCTGAGGAATTGTTCCAATTCGATCACGACTTTAGATAACGACTCAAAAACGACTATTCTCGATCGGGGGCGATGGTGGCAGACGGTCGAGCCAGACGGTTTGCTAATCTGCCAATGTAATTCGAGTTTAACAATGCAGTCTACAAGTAGTGCAAATTTCATTTATATTGATTTAGTAGTTTTTGAGTAATAACGGAATAAAAAATAAACAAAATGTGTATATTCTGTTCTAAAGTATCATTGAAATACTCAAAACGTTCATATAAAAAAAATATTCGTATCAAACTTTACTTGTCAAATATATATCGTCACCTCAATATACTACAACTAGATAACTTGATTTTCACTGTGTTTGAGATAGCTATTGAATAATATGATACATTGCCTTCTCTACAACATTATAAAACTAGGTAAGTCAGAAATTAATGGAAATTGTATTCATTTTGTGCTTGAAAATATTAGATAACTTTAAAACCATAAATGCGTTAAATTAATAAAATAATATATCTACAATATTTTTCATATAATTGATCATTAATTAATTGTTCCCAATTAGACAAGAAGAATTTTCCATTTTTATTTTAAATAATAATTATAGCCTAGATTTATGTTAATAAACTAAAGTTCAAATTTCATTTTCCCAACAATGACCAAATCAGAGTTATCTAGTTGTAGTATTGAGGTGACGATATATTGTAAAAATATACTGTTCTACAATTTTATTTGAATATTAATTTATAAGTTGGTACAAAGATATTAAAACCCCATTATTTTTGTTCACTGTATATTTTTACGATGGCAATATTAGAAGTAGGTTATAATTAATGTCTATTTTTATCAGCCGGACAATTAAAAAGTATTACCAAATCTATTTGTTATTTACGCCTCCTGTTACGAAACACTTTTACGTCTTAAAATTAGATTTTGGTCTTAATAACCTACGCAATTAGAGGGAAGAAAAAATAATTTGACGCTTTCAGAAAATGTGACCTTCTAATTAGTGCAAAAAAGAGTTTTTACTGCCACCCTGCATGATAAGGAATGATGATGGTGATGAATGGTAGATAATGGGATATGACAATAATCGTCTACCATGACATTTTAAGTTGTGGCGCCCACACATTGGACTATTATATCGTGTTACTTAATGATTATTTATTCAAACCATCAACAGAAGGCTATTTTGGTGATGTACATATTATAATTATGAGGCCGCCTGTAACCAACTATAAAATTGTATGTTAAAATACAGTAACCGTTATATTTATAGAATTTTTTACAATTATGTACATATTATATTGATCGCTCAACGTTTCAATTGTTTTTACACTATAAAACTAATAATTACAAGATAAAAAGAACTTTTTATATACTTACCACGTTTTTAAATTTTCTGCTGAATCATAAAAACTTGACAATTATATGTATTGATAATTTAGGATAAATAAGGCAATTGTCAACAAATCATTTTTTTGCTATTTTGCAACAAATAAACAAATATATAATACTGATATGTCATTTTGATTTCCATAGTAACGCACGTATATATTAATAATTTAGTCGCTAGGACCACCCCCTTAGCAACCAATAATGGTGGATTGGATTACGGATTTCTTCCGAAATAACTTTTTATACAAAACAGAATTAACTGAAAATGAATTCAATGCTACTTAAAGATGGCTAAAAATATTAAAATAATGCATTGGCATTATGTTCTGATATTTTCTAAAAGTTTAAAATGTCTAGCAAGTCGGGAAGTTAGTTAAAAATCGATTGCATGATTTGTACCGGATAAACAACCACCGGACAAACAAGAATACGTGCTAAGAAAAACGTGGTGAAAATACATAATATATTATTATGAAATTCATTTTTTCTGACAAAGCGTCTGCCTCAGAAAACCTTTTTCATTTATATTATATTAGTATGTGGGAGTGGTCGATGTGAGGGTCGATGGTGTTGTAGATGAAAGACGACCGTGGTTATTCGTGATGATGGGAAGAGTGAGAGTTTATTTATGGTTCACATAAGTACAGTAATACAATCGGTACAATAATATAAATAAACTGACAGTACATAGACTGAGATATCTAATTTATTGTGAATTATCAGATTTTTTTTGCTGACATTTCTAAATTAGGAACGTACCACATGTAAAATAACGGAAAAGGATTGTCTAAAATCACCCTATAAATTGGGTATTTTCTAACCACTATCAAAGATAATGTCTTTTATATTCATTTTAACACTTAAAATGAAACAATCACAAAAACCCAGGCTTTTAGAAAAACTCATACATATTGTGACTTCAACGGGTATCGAACCCAGAGTCCCCGGATGAAAATCAGCGCTCTACTCACTGGATTACGAGGACCGCCTCGTAAATTCGATTTATTTTCAGAATATGTAATTAATAATAATTAATGAAGTGATCCAAATAGTCTTCCTAAACCTTCTAATATTTTTTTTCCAATTTGTAATTCGAATGACAGTAACGGTATTTTCATTTGTTATAATGTGGTTGTTTGACTACTAAATAATTTTTAAAAAGTATAATTGCGCAGAAAACCTGTGCATATATTTTAGGCTTTAAAGTTTCGAAAATTTTAAATTATATATATTATCTATATTATAGTTTACAAGTGATACTTTATCGGATTTTCATATTATGAAGTATTTAAAATTTGTAAAAGTACTTGAGTTATTAAGTACGCTTTATCAGTTTTCAATATTGATTAATATCACTCTACGGAGAAGGCGAGTTCATGTCTTATCCTTTCATTTTTTTTGTTAACCCATAGATTGAACGCATCGTAAAGGTTATGACTGATAGATGACGCCATATCGCTTCCAAAGGGTTACATTGGATAAAGAAAGGGCAACCCTTGTCTAAACGTAATTTTTGCATTAATTTTGTGACACAACATGTAGCTTGTTACTATAATAATATAATTTCGTGTTATTTATGATATTAAAATGGTTTGGGCCATTAAAAATATAAATCACTACAAATCCAATATGGTCAAATTTGATTTCTTCCATTAATATTCGCAGTGTTTTTTTTAATCATTATTATAGCCAATAATATGTTGACTAAACTGATTTTCATTACAACATCGATTATTGTTCGCGGGTAAAGTTTTATGAGTGATCATTTAAGCTAAACCCATAATATTTGGTATGAATGATAACATTATTTCTTACCGGTACATACTTGAGTAATACATAAAGTAATATTTCGAATTTCGAATACTAGGTATATAATTGACTTAGTAAAATATATTCACAGATGGAGTTGTAATAACGGTACGGCTGTAAAACTGTAATTAACATAACCTATAATAAGCGTAGTATTGTTTCATAACGTATCAAAAAAGATGAGTCTAAGGCATAAAGCCCATTGACGCAGCGAGTGCGGCGCTCGCGCAAAATTTCTACAAGTGGCGCGTAAATGATATTAAATACAAATAAGTCCATTCATTGAACACGGCTACCAAAATCACGCTGCCCGAGGCGTCGTCGATCGACGGGCGAGAAGCAATTATTTAATAACAGAGATCTCTTTGTTTAATTTTATCCCGTGTCCTATATTTCGCTGGTTGAATAATGTCGTCGTAAATAATAATTACAAGCCGCGAAATAATATAATATTTTTATTGCTTTGTTATGAGAGACGCTGTAATAATAATTATTTTGTGCTGCTTGGGCCGCTTATTACATAGGTGAAGGGTAATGCGCGGCTAGAGACGTGTGATTATGGTTATGAATAAACGCTTCATACACCGACTTCGCCCGCTCGACGCGTTCTATGGGCACTATCGCTAATGTTAACTACTTTTGAGGTGTCATGGTGAAAAATGTTTATCAAGTTAACAGTGAAATAGTGCTGCAGGCTATATTAGTTTTAAAACATAATGTGGAGTCCTTAAGCTGCGCCACAGAAACATAGTTCGTTATGGCTATTTTTTGGAATTAGCTCTTAGTATGCATATACGATCAAATCGTCACTGGATGGTCACGAATCTCAACTAGAAAATCTACCGAAAAAAATAAGTTTATAATAAGTTGTAAGCATAGTTTTACCACTTCTACGGTGTGTATCTTTTGAGCGTTTATTTTTGTAGTCCTTGGAAAATGATAAGAGCAAAAAATTGGTTTACGGATTTCTAAGTTTAATGAGCTTTATCGTTTAGTTAATATAAAATATTGCAATAATGTTTTTTTATGTTCAGTTTTTTTTTTAATTAATTATCATTAAACTTTGTTCCTCGGTGCAAACTATTTTAATGAAGAATGTATGTTTTACGATCTTAAAAAAGATCAGGTATTTCTAAATGTTTTCTACTTTATTAAACATTGGTATGAAAGGTAATAAAGTGGCCGAGAAATGATATTTTACAAAATGTACAATTGAATAGAATTCTGTACGCGAGAGTTTCTAAGAAATTCTGTGCAGTTTCGCAATATGTTGTCCAGGCTTATTAAATTTCAAGAAACGTTGAAATAATAAGACTATTCAACATCTACTAACATACAATATGTACAGAAACACTATAGAAAATAATGATAAGTTTAAAAAAGTTTTAAAAATGCCGTTAACGCATTCGCTGCGAACTATATAATGAGATTATATAGTTGCCCCCTTTAAAATGCACGTTAATTACATCGATCGGCCGCCTGGCCATTACGCGCATGCGCGTCTTCAGCGTCCAAAGTATTAAGGCGAAGCTGTCAATAATAATTTACGACGAAAAATAAATTAAGTACATAATTATGCAACGGTTATGATTGATAAAATAATTATAAATAATAACAAGGCTTTTTTTTCATTTATACATAATGTCTCTTCTATTATAGCAATAAGTGGGTTGTTAATCATATGTTTTATCAATTCAATCAATCTAAAAATGACTTGAAAATTACTCGAATCATTATTCTGGCACTTGTCATTATTTAGGAGTTAATTGAATGTCCATTTTAATTTAGACAAAAATTTAATAAAAGTGGTTTGATTATACTACATAAGTGGAGTACTATTTTTAAAAAAGTTCAGGGATGATGTGTTTTATTTTTTAGTCAGCAAATATTTTATTTTTGAAAGACATCACACAGTAAAGCAAAGTTTTAAATTGTGTACGTAGATCATTATTATAACTATTAATATAATGGATAACTTATAACATTTATTTATTTATTTAGGAAAACGAAACATTATGGACATTAAAAATTTAAATTCAAGACGTTCACAATATGAAATTTACATTATAACAACATTACCCTCACAAGAGAGAAGAAAAAAAATTAAAAAAACATACTATTTTATACAGTAAAATCAAATTTCGAAAACAAAATACACATCACGTCATTGAAAATGTCTGTGTCTTTGGGGAGTGCATTGACTAGTCATGCTAGGAAAGTTTAGACCCTGAATAGATCATGGCTGCGTCCACCTAAGTAATTGACAGGCGCATGTAAATTCAAATTCTTTAGGCCACTAGGATTGAAAACTACCCCTCACGATAATAGAAAAAAAATGTCTCAATAGCAGAAGTAACCTACGATAGAAGTGAACATAGTCAATCGAATTAGAAAAAAATAAAAAATGTGATTTTTGAGCGCCATATTAGTATTCCATTTTCCAATTGCAAAATGTAAATTGTAATTTAGAATTATTATTCAACACCATACAAAATATGTCTACACTGAAAATCAATCAATATAGACTATAATTATACGAAATTGAAATGTTGGTCACCATCTTCAGTATTTTATAGGCTTTCAATTGCGAAAAGTAATTTTTAACTACAAATTTGTATTCAGCACCATAAGATACGTGTTCAAAAAATCAATCAAATCAGATGGTGATTATAGAACTTTAAATTTTTATACGCCATTTTGGAATTTAGGGGCTCCAGGGTAAATGTTTAAGCTGTTTCAGATCTTGACTATGCATTGTGTACGTATTCGAAAATCTTCAATCTTTGTACAGAAAAGAAAAAAAATATGCTAATGTTAACGTAATAATTTAAAAATACAAAGAAAAAATAGTTGGCACAATCTACTGCAAAAATCTTAAAATATGAAGAGGTGTACTTCATTAAGTTTAATTCACATATTCCTAACAATATAATTAGACTGCATACATGCTAGTTTTTTATTAGCTATAACTCTACATCGGACTAATAGATATTGTCACTGCAAAGATGGCAACACCGGCGTCAGGCGGAAAATTTAAGAGTAGAAAACCATAGCAACCAAAATCAACAACCATATACTAGACAGATCGCAACGAACACGCGATGAATACTTGCTGTTATTTCTATTATATACAATCAAATATAAAGACATTGAGTATTAGAACGATTATTATAAAATATTAACCATCCCCTTACGAAGCTAATATATTCTGTTCGTTCCTGTGATGTTACCGTATTAGAATGACAATATTACAAGTATATGAAAAAAGAATTCCTATTTTGGCAACATAAATAAGTCTAATAAGGTTTCACCATCATTACTTAATATTTGTTTTATCTAAAAAAATATCAAAAAGGTATGAAAACTTAAGGGGGGACATGCTCGTCGAAGGTCAAAATTGAGTTTTTATTGTATTTTCAAACCATGATCCTGGACACTCCTTAAACGTTGTAGATAATCTATTTATATAATTTTGAAGCCTTATTATCCTTTATAGTTATTTTAAACATTTTATGACTGTATAAAGTATTTTTGTTACATAAAATAGTATTCTTTTAAACCTCTCGCTCTGATGTTTGAGAATATAGTCATATTTCGGTACATAACTGTGCAGTGGTGTTAAGACTTTTTACATTTATTAATTTTTAAACGCATTTAATTACGCAAACGAGATAATTTTTGTAAAAAAAAAACCGTTTAAAAAAAAATAAAAAAAAAATCGGTTAGGTACATGTTCAAACACGCGCGTCAATATAATTTTACTCCTTAATTCAATTATAGTTTGTCAATTTATGGCTACGGCCGTATGTTGTAGCTTAACCACTGGGGAATGACAAAAGAAATGACGTATTTCAAAAAAACACTACCTTATTCTTAGGTCAATAATTATTATAAAGCAATCATTATTCATAAGATGTTTATCACACTTGAATGGTCAAAGACTTAGCTTATAATAAATATCTTTAGAATCATCTTCAAATGTGTTAATCTTGCCGATTTTTTGAATAATAAAATGCCTAATTCTTGTCAAATTTGGGATCACAGAGATTATCAATATAATTTTTTATCGTGAATATTTTACAAAAATTATCTCGTAATAAATTATGCTAATGGTTTTATAAATGCGTTTAAAAATTAATAAATGTAAAAAGTCTTAACACCACTGCACAGTTATGTACCGAATTATGACTATATTCTCAAACATCAGAGCGAGAGGTTTAAAAGAATACTATTTTATGTAACAAAAATACTTTATGCAGTCATAAAATGTTTAAAATAAATATAAATGATAATAAGGCTTCAAAATTATATAAATAGATTATCTACAACGTTTAAGGAGTGTCCAGGATCATGGTTTGAAAATACAATAAAAACTCAATTTTGACCTTCGACGAGCATTTCCCCCCTTAATTAAAATCATACGAATTTATATAGTTACATTTTTATAGCACATTAGTCATAGTACTATTTTGATTTTACCCCTTACTTTTTACAACGTTTTTATTAGCTCGTATTCTTATTTGTCCAGTAGTTCTTTGTCCGGTACAAATCTTGCAATCGATTTTTAACTAATTTTTCGACTAGCTAGACATTTTAAACTTTTAGAATATATCAGAACACGATGCCAATGCATTTTTTTAATACTCTTAGCCATCTTTAAGTAGAATTGAATTCATTTTCAGTTAATTCTGTTTTGTATAAAAAGTTATTTCGACACCATTATTGGTCGCTAGGGGTCTGAGGTCCTAGCAACTAAATTATTAATATATACGTGCGTTACTATAGAAATCAATATGACATGTCAAGTACAATTTTTTTTGATCGTTTAAGCTAGTCAAGTCAAGTTTATATGGTTCAACAGTATTTAAAAACGTTGTATATAAAAAGTTCTTTTTATCTTGTAATTATATATATTTATCTTTGTTGCATATACTTTTAGATGTATTTCTTTTGTTCGTAATGTAATATACATTGATAATAATTTATGACAGGTAAATATAATTTGACGGAGATCTATCAATTATATGTATTCTTACTGGATAAAACTATCGATTTTGAAAATAATAATACTTTAATTAAATGCAATATTGATGATTCTAGGAATAGCCGAAATATGAAGACGACGAAATGCATATTAACTGAAATATTTGTAGTTTAATGGACTGGATAACCTAAGATGACATTAAAGTAACAGGAGTGTTAATGAAACTTGTACAGGATATAGATTACATTGTTGGTACATTGATGGTTACCGTACCTAACTATCATTAAACCTACCAACCAACCAAAATAATTTTAAGTAAGTATGTTTAACTAGATTGAGTAAGTATTAATTATTTTATCGGTTAAAGCACAAGACTAGTAGACATAATTTTAAAACATCTCGAAATAATTACAAGATAAAAAGAAATTTTTATATACAACGCTTTTAAATTTTCTGTTGAATTATTATGCTCAATATGCTCAAACTTGTACTTGATATGAAGTAAATAAAAAACAAACAAATATAGAAGACTGAAATGACATTTTGACATTTCATTTTGATTTCCATAGTAACGCACGTATATATTAATAATTTTGTTGCTAGGACCACTCCCTTAACAACCAATAATAGTCTTTTACTTCTTAAAGATTTTTCTGAAATAACTTTCCATACAAAACAGAATTAACTGAAAATGAATTCAATTCTACTTAATGATGGCTAAAAGTATTAAAATAATGCATTGGCATCGTGTTCTGATATATTCTAAAAGTTTAAATGTCTAGTTAGTCGGGAAGTTAGTTAAAAATCTATTGCAAGATTTGTACTGGACAAACAAGAATGCGACCTAATAAAAACGTTGTAAAAAACGTTATAATAAAATACGACACCCGACGGGACTTGAACCTGTATCTAATAATTCACGCCAGTGTGCATTTCCAATTAGGTTACGGGCACCTTAGTTAATTACGACGATTTTAACTAGTAGTTCTTTCATGAAATGCTTACCAACATGCGTTCATTTTGTCATTTGAAAATATTTTTCTGGTATATCTGAGGTGTTTTAAAATTATGTACATTCAATATATAGAATGTTACATTCTCAAATCTTGGACATTATTCGTTCAATAAAAGAAATATTTTATTACGAATATATAATATATTATGATTATAAATACTTGTCACCCCCTTCCTTTCGCATATATATATTTGAAGAATATATACGTTTCTTTTGATACATTAACTGTCTATTATCGGTTACACTAAATTATATTAAATAAAAGCATTTTATAATAAATCCTGTTGAAATTGGTTATACAGACGAAATCGGTCCTGATCTTTATACAATTATATAAAATAAATACGTATTTCATACTGTATTTTTAATTAATAATTTTTTATCGACAAATGGATTGAAATATTTTTACAGACAGAAATTTAAAGAAAATATCATTCAATTATTGATATTTCAATAACATTTTGACGGTTCAAAACCTAATAAATAAGTTAACGTTGTAGGAATATTTTTTTTATTATAATTAATTTCATCACGGAATAACTATTGCCGATGTATTCATTGAACCCAATAAAATACGTAACTAATTTTCATGATAACGCCACGCCATCTCTTAACACTTCCCTAACGTCAGCTTAGCTTAGCCGTTGAAACTTACTATTTGGAAATTGTAATATTTCGTTGAGATATCAAAATCGATATTCAAGTTATCCTTGTATCTTTCTAGTAAGCTTAATATTGTTGAAATACCATTATGTTAAGCCACGTTCTATGCGACAATGAAATTATGGAAGGATCAAGTTATTAATATATATGGCGATTAAAATATCAGAACAGAATCATCCAAACGCCTTTAGCAGATTTTACAGTATCCAATACAACGGCGAAAGTCGTGACCTGCCCAATCTATGAATATGTTATTCATCTTAGATTTTCATCGAAGAATTGGAAGATTAATAATTTATTTAATACGTAATAAATATTTTAATCTTTGATTTTAGTAGAAGCACGCCGTTTTTCATGTTTGTTTTATGAAATTAATTGTGATGCTTTTGTAATAAGTTTATCGAACTTTGTTAAAGATTAATCCTCACAATTAAATTTAATAAAAGCAGTGCGGATTTAAGTTGTTACTCCATTAACCTATCTGAATATATATCACTGATTTAGGATGGAATTAATTTTATCGTTGTTAACTTAAAAATCACTCGAATTGGTTGATCATGTATAGCCCTTAGCACAGGCCTGAGTGAACTGCGCGACCCGCCAAATATTTCTGTGAGGCCCGTGAGCTTTAACTGTATTTCTGAAAAAATCTTAACTTGTTATACATTTTAACGTCTTTTTAAAAATAAAATTTGAATATACATATAGTGTATTGAAGAATTTGTCAATTTGTTAGTTGTTTTAATTAACTGTTTCTTTTATTCAACGAATAATTCACAAGATATAAGAATCTACCATTCTAAAAACACTCATGAGAAAATGAGTCTATTGGCATTTCATTCCAGCGAAAGAAATGGCGTATTTCAAAAAATATTACCTTATTCTTAGTTCAATAATTATTATTATAAAACAATCATTATTCGTAAGATGTTTTATTACATTTGAATGGTCAAAGACATAGCTTATAATCAGTATCTTATAATTATCTTTAAATGTGTTAATCGTGCCAATTTTTTGAATAATAAAATGTCTAATTATTGTCAAATTTGGGATCACGGAGATTATAAATATATTTTTTTATCGTAAATATTTCACTATATAATGGTAACAACAATTTTACTAATGGTTTATAAATGCTTTTAAAAATTATTAAATCTAAAAAATTTAACACCACTGCACATGGGTGTACTGAAATATGACTATATTCTAAAACATTAGAATGAGAGTTTTAAAAGAATACTATTTTATGTAATAAAAATACTTTATGCAGTCATCAAATGTTTAAAATAAATATAAAGGATAATAAGGCTTCAAAATTATATACATAGATTATCTACAACGTTTAAGAAATGTCCAGGTTTATGCTCTGAAAATACCAAAAAAATCTCCATTTTGACCTACGTGGCGCACGTGGGCCCTTAAAGATTCTGTTCGAAAAATGTTTTTTTGATTTTTTGATCAAATAATAATATGTAAACAAAAATTTTCAATTATGAATATCATTAAAAACTCTTTTCGATCAAGCATCACTGATGAACATTTACAAGCATTTTTAAGAATCTCAACTACAAAATTAACACCTGAAATTTAAAAAATGTTGAAAAATGTAAAACAGTTTAATTCTTCTCATTAAATTGTTGGCTATAAGAGAATTATTTATTTTTTAATGTTAAAATTCTTTTTTTATGATAATAAATAATGTATGTCTAAAAATAGTATTTTACTTTCGGCCCGCCGTTCATTTTATATTTCTAATGTGGCCCTTCAACCAAAAAGGTTGCCCAGGTCTGCTTTTGGACATACTTAGTGGAGACACTGCAGTTAATAACCACGCAGATAGTATTTTATAGTTATTTATATTATATAGAGTTATGTGAAACAATAGTAAAGTTGCTCTAGGGAGAAATAAATGAAAAATGAACATTGAAAATTGCACCGTTTGTATCAATATTATAAAATTGATTTTAAATAATAATATTAATTATAACAACATTTGTAATAAATTCACCATTCCTACTTTATTTACTGGGATTCTTGGAACTGATGCAAACTAACGAGATGTTTTATGTATATTCACCATATTGTTACGGTCTATGGTTACGAGGTTTTGAAAGTAGAAGAATAATAATCCGACAAAATCCAGGTTCAACAATATAAAATGTTGGAAATTCAAAAGAATATAAAAAAAATTCTCTTCTAGAGCTGAGGAAATACACTCACCATTTTATTATCCGTCCAGAAAATATCTTTTGTTGTATTTATAATAAGTTTGAGCTCCTGTAACACTAGCAGGTCTATGATGCTTTATTATAATTTTATTTCAGCATAAATTGTATTTACGACCATCACCAAATAATTTAATATTCAATATCAATCGTTTAATATAATTTTGATATTTTATTCCAGTTTGCTAAAAAATGGTAACTTTACGAGTTGGAGTTTATCCCGTGAAATGTTCTGCGGACCTTGTTTGAAAAAGAATATAACACTCTATGGTCATGTCAGGCAGAAAAGAAGCTCATATGTATAATATAATGACGAATACCTACATACTGGTTACTGGAAACTCAAAAAAGGGCTTTCAACTTGTGATATGAATGGCGTTCACTAATGCGTCAATTACATTGAGCTACTTTACGAGCTGCTTGTTGGCGATTTTACGATCTGCCTGTAAAGTCGCCTAGTGTCATCATCGAACAAGCTAACAAGCAGATTGTAAACAATCTACCGAGAAATGTTGAAAGCCGGTCAACTTTACACGCTACACGCTGGCGTGTGGGCCTACTGCGTCTGCGCAGTAGAGCGTAGTAGCGACCTTCCGATAAAAACGAACTACGTTCTGTCAAAATAGTCGCTAGTTTGTTGGCTTCTCAGCGAATGGAAAGTTTTGTGTGTCATCATCACAAACGCAGTAGCTGAATCGCCCGCTTTTAAATTCGCCAACAAACAGCTCGTAAAGTAGCTCAATATAATTGAATAAGACACTAATATATAGATAGTGTATAGTTTACCCAATTTTATTGATAATTCGATCAAGCAAAGAGAAAAATCATTTTATTATATTTTTCTAAAAATTTTATCAACAAAAAAGCCCACCAAATATATTTACGCGCATTTAAAAGCATCGTCTATTTTTGTTTTTTTTGGAAATACGTACAACACCGTCTGAAATATTGCATTCACATTATTATATATCATACAACATGACGATTTTAGAACAGCGATATGTGATATTTTATTTCAATTTTTCGTAGAAAAAGTGTAGCTTTAAAAAAATAATTGAAATGTTGGGAGAATGTGAGAAAAATTGCGTATATTATGATGGAAATATATTACTGTATAAATATGAAATAATTGAAATATATAATTGACATAATAGTATGTGTATTTACCAAGTCAAAAACCTTTTGGTTTTGCATTCTCATATACAAGTAGGTATGTTATCTTATTAATTTTATAAGCTTCCTCTTTTTCTAATCGTCTGATTTGCAAGAATTTTCCACTGATTAAATATTTGAATATTATTAATATAATATACAACTACGGATGCAATAATTGCATAGTATTTGAAGGTGTCTGTAGTTTTATTTCCTGCAATTTACTTTTGGATGATACAGTAAAATGATTCGTATTATTTATTGATGGTAATTAAATTAATTACTTAACATAAAACACTTAATCCACAGTTTTCTCCGTTTTAATGGGACATTGTCAACTGATACACAATATACAATATTGCAGGTATGTATATTAACAAATTGTCTAGAAAAACTAAAGATATTGAAGAAAACGCTGTAAATAATTAAATAAGTAGGTACTGAATATTGTGTTTTATTTTAATTGATACAATGTCATAGGCAGCAATTTTTTTGACGCAGATGACGCAATTGATTCGTCATAAGATTTAGAAGGGGGCTTTGACACATTGCAAAAAATCTTTCAATATTATTAAATCACAAATTGAGTACAACATATTCAACAAAATCCCTACAACTAGCATCAAAAGGGCATGTAATACAACCACGGAAACGGATACATACGTACTTGTTTTACACAAAAATAATCCCAAATATTATTAGTTAAATGTCATCCACTCATCACTGTCATATTTGATAACAATTTGATATTATAAAGATGCATTGTTATTTTTATTATATATACGTTGGGAGTTGAAATTTATGGTTTTTATTTTATTTTTTATTCCGGGGGGCATCAAAAGCTCTAAACCCGCCAATAAATCTTTCCGCCAAGAATTGTTAGTTAACACTGCTAAAGTAAAAAATGGTAATTGCCTTGTAAGTATTATACCCCATTTACTAGTGCATGGATTTACTGCTGGAAGTACGTATTATCGCGGCCATAACGTTTTATCGTGCAAATTACAAGATTGAATGTATTAATCAAAACAGTTCAGAAGCTTTTAAATTTTCACGCGACAATTGGACCGTGCAATATCTCTGCGACTGCGCAGTAGAACGATAGTAGCGAACCTGCTGGTAAAAAACGAGCTACACCGCGCAGACTCATTTTGGGGTTAACCGATTTTCACGACCTGTCAAATAGTACCATAAAATGACAACAACGCGTCTCGCTTACTTTTGAAGAATGAGATTGGCGAGACAGACAGCACTTTTACGTATAAACAGTTATTATCGCGACAGTTTAAAATACACACAAGGTATAGTTTTACTAGTTATATTAGTTTTACGAGTCAATATAAACGTTAAATAACCGCTAACTATCAATTCGTCGTCACTGACGTGTAGGTATGTTATAAATAAGTAAAACATGGGTATTTAATGGTAAAGCTCTTCATTACAAAAATACAGTTTATTATTTTCAAAATTATTCATGTCGAGAAAATGCGTTCTCGTCATGCGTTTGTATTGACGGCTAATCGTAAAACTGTTGACAACTTCACCCTTCCAAACAAGTTAACATCGAACGTGCGAATTCAATAGTAAAATATTATACTTATTTAGTGGTCTCTTAAGTACTCTATAATATTTATTGGCGATAAAACAGGCAGTAAATATTTGCAATTTTGTTTTTATTATGTGAATAATTTTGCACTCAGGTATACCTATATTTGTGTAGGCATTTGGTGTGTTAGCATTCAGCATCAGGGAAACTTGTTTTTATATTAATGGCAAAGGGTTGGAGGGTGATAGGCGATGGGTAACTAAAAATAATGCTGGAACAGTATTATGGAACGGCGGGATCATTGTCATATTTTTTTTTTTTTTTTTATTAGAAGCTAATTAATATAATATATATTATAGACAATAACTTGTTGCAGTATGGTTTGATACAGCAAATGCAAGAGAAGAGCAAGAGCAATAAATCAAATCTTTCATTATTATATCATATAATTACAAGATAAAAGGAACTTTTTATATATAACGTCTTTCAATTTTCTGTTGAATCATATAAACGTGACTTGACTAGCTTAAACGATCAAAAAAAAAATTTACTTGATAGAAATAATACTGAAATGTCATTTTGACATTCATATTGATTTCCATAAGTAACGCACGTATATATTAATAATTTAGTTGTTAGGACCCCCTTAGCAACAAATAATAGTGTTTTACTTTTTATGATTTTTTTCCGAAATAACTTTCCATGCAAAACAGAATTAACTGAAAATGAATTCGATTCTGCTTAAAGATGGCTAAAAGTATTAAAATAATGCATTGTGATCGTGTTCTGATATATTCTAAAAGTTTAAAATGTCTAGCTAGTCGGGAAGTTAGTTAAAAATCTTCAATCTTCCAATACAAATCTTGGACAAACAAGAAAAAAATTGTACTGGACAAAAAAGAACACGAGCTAATAAAAACGTGGTAAAAATACCGAAAAACAAAATATTATGTTATATTAATAAAATTAAACGCATATTTATTGCATGCAGAATAATTTTTAAATGTATTATATCCACTGACACCTGATGTACCAAAGTATGGCTCTATTATCAGTTTTAAGTGACAACGTTTATAATATTAGTCTTTTATTGTAGGTGTTAATATATCCCATAGATTTATTGAATGAGAAAAGACATGGAATAATAATAAAGATACACCTTTCCTTATAGCAGCGAATGGGTGCTCAACGAAACTACTAAAGTCTCGCATCCCGTCCGGTTGTGAAAAAAAATCAGATGTACAAGACGCTCATCAGACTAATACTGACCTACAGGTCAGGATGTTGGAGTCTAACTATAAGAAGACGATTTGCGTATTCAGCATAACCGGAGAGCAGAGCGGCCGGAGGAGACACCAACTGGAGGACACTAACCTAGGATAGTGGGAGATGGGGTAGGCTAGGACAAGCCTTGTGTTGTTGGGCCACTTATATTAAATTACGATATATCGTTCCTACAAAGTTAACAGATTGTGCATATATCCCAAAATTTTCATTTTTGACCAGTAAAAAGTACCCGGGTCCAAAAGGGTGGCACTTTGCATTGGAGTGTCAAATCATTCTAATATTTCCGGCCCTTTATGTGTGATACATGAGAAAATTAGCGGAAGCTGTGAGAATTATTACCGATAAATCTAGTTAATTTTATTTTATAGAGAGGCTTTAAGTAATGACCAATTTAAAGAAAGCTCACTATAATGGAAAATAATAAAGGAAAGTAATAATCAATATTATGATCATTAATAATTTTCTGTACTAGTAAGTGTCGTAAAACTTAACTGTTTTCTTGGTAAGAGAGTGTGACGGTGACATCTATTGAGCGATTTTATAGTTTCATCAAAGTTATGATGTCATAATCGTTCTTAAGCTGGGCATCGCATCTTTAACACTTTGAATGACATTATGACCATTTTTACATCCATATGAAGTATTACAGTTTAGTACAATGTTTTATATCTCAAGGAAACTGAATAAAGCTATCGATTTTAGCTCAAGACTCAATTCAATTTTATTCGTTATTAAACGGACTGGGTCAATGAACAATATTCAAATGAACGTGTTATGTATTACCTTGTACATATTTGTGTAGAATTATTTGTAATGCATGAGAGAAAACATAGTATATAAATGTGTAAAGAGAACGAGACAGAGAAAACGATGTAAACATACAGGTATAAACACAAATTCCAAATTTGAAAAATCGTTTTTTTAATTGGGTCGTGAAAGAACACAAATGACACTCTCATAATAGTTTTACATGTCGATAAATTAATCTGTTATGTCAACTAAGAGATTTAAGAGCAATTATAATAGGGACTTACAGACAACATACACAATCAATCAAAAAATGAAAAAATTGTCGGGTAGGAAGAACCATAAGCTAAGCGTTGCCGTTTGACAAATGAATGAGTTCAGCGATGGCGTGCTCGGAAAAGTCAGGTGACTCTACAAGTCTACAAAGATTCCGCCAGGCTGATGCAGAATATCACACATAAGTAATTGAGTTGGAATCACCAGAACAACGATAGTAAGACAGACTATACACATTACACATAAACGTATGAGAGAGGGGGAGATATGAAGAAGATGTTGACAGATGGTATTGCCCCCCTGATAATATTTGCTCTTTAATTGAATTTGGAAAAATGTGAATAGCCGGGAAATTCAAGTTTATAATCCTTTTATTATGAAGTCAGTATTAAAAGAACCTGTTTTTATTATTACGTTATTTTTTGTTAAAATATTTTACTTTTATATAAATTAATCCCATAAAATATAATGGAGTACTATCATATATCAATTTCGTTTGTTTATTTATAACACAGAAAATGAAAAGTATACAATTTTACCCGGCAAATATGTCAATAATTATTGTATTTCGTGGAAGAAATTATAAGAAAAAATGTAACGGATCTTTAGACAAAATGAGTTTTGAAAGAATCTTTTTAATATTTGATTATAAATATAGCGGTTGAAAGTACAAATAAGATGGCTTCAGGCATTTTAAACAATTCGATACGACAAATTCCACGGACTAAGAATATGAAAGAAAACATATGTTTCCATTGTGGATTTTTCGTCCCGTAAGGATTTCGGAATAAACCAAGTGCAGTATCAACCCACAGGCTATGTATGAACTTTATATTTATATTATAAAATTCACTAGGAAAACTGTTATAGAGAAAAATGAAAACGTAAATAATCTTTCAGCACAGTTCAATAATAATCAGAAAATAATCTTGAAACTAAAGTTGAATACACGATAAAATAGTAAAAGTTTTTTGAACATACTTCGTATTATTGCCTGTATCGCGACTAAAAATTCATAGATACGGGCTAGTGTTGAATTATTGAAATAACACTGATAGCCGATGTCGCAATTCAACATAAATAGAAATAGTATTATAATTATATTTCGGACAACAGATTCTATTGAGTACCGATTATTTATGTCGACACCAATACAAAACGAATGAATAATTTATGGAGAATTTTTGAATAATATTAAAGAACATGGATAGCCTGTTGTTATTCCAAAAATAAATGAAAATAAAACAAAATTCTGTAAATAATTTATCCGCGATATGTACATTTTACAAATAAAACACTAATAATAGGTAGTGAAATAAGCATAAAATTACATATGGTTTAGATAGTGTATTAATTTATAATAATTTAGTGCTATATATTGTGTAGTTTTTAAACTTTGATCATTTTACGCTAATTAATTTACAAAAAAATAGTGATTTAAAAAATGACAACAATTAATTATTGTCAGTCAGTGAAAATTAAAAGCAGGGGCTAAACAAAAAAAAAAATGAATGTCATTCGATAATCAATCGATCACACTCAGCCTACCAGCCACTAGCACATAGTGTCCATCCAGGATGACTTAAAACTAGCAACACTACATTTTTTTAAAAATAATATCTTCTAATTATAATTCTAGGTATCTATAATTGGTATAAATGTATTACAAATAAATTTCCATACGCAGTCATAATCGTACAAAACACTAGTCGCATGTTTTAATGCGATAATTCCTATCCAATAAAATTATTTATAACGTATGAGATAAAATATAATATTGTGTAAATCTGCAGGAGACAGCGAGATAGGGAGAATACTTATTACATGGTTCAAAATTTCAAAATTTGAAAAATAAACTGATATTTTTTTTAATCGGGTCGTGAAAGAAAATAAGTGTTTTTTTAAATTGGTGTAAAGGTAAGACTAAATCAAGTCTAAATGTGCGTTCTGCTAGTCAGGAGACTCTACAAAGACTCCGTCATGCTGATGCAGCAGTTTACAGACACATAATTGAGTCTGAAACACCAGGACACCGACAGTAAGAACAGATGTACTGCCACCTGCTAATATTGGCTACTTGTATAATATTTTGTGGAAATACACTAAAGAAAATCGTGTTTTAGTTGTATTTTTTTTAAATGAAAACAATCATTAAGTACAAACCTGCTCGAAATTATTTTGGCCCAATTTCATCTGGAAATGATATATTCGTGCGTTCCAGTTTGGGTTGATTATTTAAATTCATTAATACGGTATTTTACTATACTTAGTTGATTGCAACTACAATTATTATTACTATGCTGATATGTTTTTAATGGTTTTCTTTTTTCTAATTAACACATATTTTATGTAGATATACATATTTTTATTTATATGTAATAGTGCAATTATATAGCATTTAATTTAATATTGTAGGTCTGGTGGATTAAACTTTGTTATTCTGAAAAAAACGTTAACCCTTAACGGTTCAACACAGCACGATTATAATTAACGCAATTTGTGTGATATTAATTATTTATGAATTACTGTATTTTACAATTAAACTAATAGCAATATTTAGTTTTCTGCTTCTTCAGCTATTTGTCTGTTAGGATGTTCTAACCGATACGCCGTACTACGCTTCTATGATATTGATATTAATACATATTGTTAGTTTTATTTAATACTTTGGACGCTGAAGACGCACCTGGCGCGTAATGACCAGTAGACCGATCGATGTAATTAACGTGCATTTTAAAGGTGGTAATCATTATCTAGTCAGCAACGAATGAGTTAACCATCAACTAAATCGTCTCGAAGCGGTAAAAAAGCGATTTCGTAAGCATGCCAATTTTAAAGCTTACTGTTATGATTTATCTAATTCTATTTCAACCGCTGCAACTTTTATGGTACTGTTATGTCCTAGTGATGAGTAGCTTAAGGAAGTAGGAGATCTGTGTTGGCAGGTCCTGTATGGTTTGATGATATTAACCTTCCTTAAGTTTCTTACCAGAATTGGGACACTCTGTGAAACTCCTTTATGTAATTCTTCACAGTTTTCTTGTACATTTATAGACTGTACGTCTTTGAAGGTAATTTGTCAGGAGATTTACCTTCTAGGATGCTTGAGCGGTGGGCGTTTGTAATTGATTGTGAACACGGCGGAGCAAATAGTGTTTTACGTAAAGTAAAACATTACTATTTATTTCAGTAATAATTTTAGTACAAAGTGTTTGACAGACAGAGGTTACGTACTGTACAATGGTTGGAAACGAAAGACAACAGGGGTGACATTCCCTGAGATTATATACTATTCACTTTAATGGGTTTTTGACTTGAACAAGGTCTGTTTCATCTGCACGTGTTCATTATGATATATGCTTTACATTAACAAGGAATAACATTTATAACATTATTTGACTATGCAAGTGTTCATAAGTGTCTAAACTAATCCAAAAAGATGCACACTTATGCAATTAATGTAGATAATAGATTGTTTTACTTCGAGTATAAAACATAAGCTCGTAAATAATATTGATGTTTACCAGTTAAGTGAATTTTCTGGTTTATTTCTACGCTTGCAAAAGCGTGAGAGCAATTTCATAATGATGCATTTGTTTAAATCAACATAGTTAAGTGCAGGTGTTTACCCCAAAAGGAGATTGCATGAGCTCGTAAATAATATTAATAATTATCACTTAAATGTATTTCTTAACTCGTTTCAGTATTTTTAAAAGAGGGTAAAGTGCTATTTGTATAAAAAGATACATATATCATCTTATTTATTACTGAAGGTGTGCATTCGGTTCAAGACGTTATTTTAGTTAATTTACTGCTTTTAGATGGTGACCTGAATGCTGTGAGATCTCTTTGAACATTTCTTAAGTTGACACAGTCAAGTGGGTGCATAAATGTTTATATTATATTATATTGTTTACTTTAAAAGCTTAAAGTTTGTATGATGCTATAATCAAATAGCATTGTAAATTAAATAGGTGTGATGTCTTATTAGTGTACACAACAGTACCATCTTTGGAAAGTCGACGTTCTATATCTGATCAATATTTTCTTTTTAAAATTATCTATGGTTTTGTTGACTCGCCAAACCTACTCGAAAGGGTAGGTTTTCATTGTCCATCAAGATTTACGCGAAACCAAACTTTGTACCATATCAGTCGTAGCGGTTCTAATTATGCACAAAACTCTTTTATTCGTTCATACATGTTCAAACACGCGCGTCAATATCATTTTACTCCCTACTTCAATTATAGTTTGTCAATTTATGGCTACGGCCGTATGTTGTAGCTTAACCATTGGGGAATGACAAAAGAAATGGCGTATTTCAAAAAAAACACTACCTTATCCTTAGGTCAGTAATTATTATAAAGCAATCATTATTCATAATATGTTTATCACACTTGAATGGTTAAAAACATAGCTTATATTAAGTATCTTTAGAATCATCTTCAAATGCGTTAATCTTGCCGATTTTTTGAATAATAAAATGCCTAATTCTTGTCAAATTTGGGATCACAGAGATTATCAATATAATTTTTTATCGTGAATATTTTACAAAAATTATCTCGTAATAAATTATACTAATAGTTTTATAAATGCGTTTAAAAATTAATAAATGTAAAAAATCTTAACACCACTGCACAGTTACGTACCGAAATATGACTATATTCTAAAACATTAGAGCGAGAGGTTTAAAAGAATACTATTTTATGTAACAAAAATACTTTATGCAGTCATCAAATGTTTAAAATAACTATAAAAGATAATAAGGCTTCAAAATGATATAAATAGATTATCTACAACGTTTAAGGAGTGTCCAGGATCATGGTTTGAAAATACAATAAAAACTCAATTTTGACCTACGACGAGCACGTGGGCCGTTAGAAGCCAAAATTTGATAGAACACCACAAAAATATAATACGAGATTATAATGGTAGGTACATACGAATATTATTATTAAACTGGCGCTAGGGGCCGTTCAGGTCCATGGCCGACTGCACAACGTTTTTCCAGGCATCTCTGTCCAGCGCTCTCTCTTCCCAGTTGACTATCCCCAGCCTTTCCGCATCCCTTTGAATGTTGTCCGCCCATCTCCGTCGAGGGCGGCCAAGAGGTCGAGTGCCAGCTGGTGTGCCTTTGTAAATCCTATAGAGAGTTCTAGATCGTTCAGATCGTACAACGTGGCCCGCCCATCTGAGCCTTCTTGACCTCAGAATATTAGTGATTCTAGGTTGGTATCGGTCGAAGAGCTCAGCGTTTGTGCGGATGCGCCACCGGTGGTTCTCATTGACGGGTCCAAGTATTCTCCGGAGGATTCTGTTTTCAAACACTTGGAGCGCCTTTTCTTGTTTTTCTGTTAAACCCCACGTTTCACATCCATACATGACGATTGGCTTGATGACCACGTTATACACCCGGAATTTCGTTTTGATGGACAGCATTTTGGACCTGAACAGACGACTCAGCGCGAAGTACGCTGCATTTCCACTTCTCAGTCGGTCAGAGAGCTCTAGGGACATTTAATTTTTAGAGGTAATGTTGGAGCCCAAGTACTTGAAAAGAGAGGTTCTCTCGAACGAGGAGTTTCTTATTCCAATGTTTCCAGAGGGTTCAATGCCTCTTGTCATTTTCAAATACTTGGTCTTGAATGTTTGTGAATATTTTTTTACAACCAAAACAAATTACTTTAGATCGTTGTACCTATGCAAAAAAAAATTAACCGTAAATTAGTTACTTGTATAATTAATGATCCACATTATAAATGAAAATAGCGGTTCCGGAAAGTAGGTACAGTTATGTAGGCATTTACAAAGTATTTAGAAAAAGGTATTAAGAATAATTAAAGATATTTTTTTACCTAAATTAAAAACAAATGATTTACAAGTGCAGTCTAGGGTGACCTATTTGAAATAGCGCCTGTCTGTGAGCTGCGGAAAAAAATAAATGATTTCACTGTATTTTTGCGTGTCCGGAAATTTCTGCGTATGCAGTTCGCCGTATCACACTTCACCGTGAAATATTATATGGTTGTATATTAAAGACCGTCCAACCTCTTTCAGTCGTATAGTACTGAGATAAAATTCACGTCTAAATAAAATACGGTTCTTGCCGGTTTACAGGAAGCCAGCGGCAAAAAAATTTTGAAAATGGCCGATATACTGGATTATTTGTTAGTAGGTTTAGTTAGGTTAGGTTAAGTAAAGTTTTCATTCTTGAAATCATGAATTTTGCCAACATCGGGTATGAAAATTGGCGTGGTTCCTATCTGGCTTACTGTTAACCGACTTGTACCTAAAACATTTACAAAATACATAAAAACTACAGAAAAACAAGGGAAAGACAGTACAAAATATGTATGTAATTAAATTAGAAATATAGAACCGTTTAAAAAAAAAAATCGGTTAGGTACATGTTCAAACACGCGCGTTAACATCATTTTACTCCCTACTTCAATTATAGTTTGTCAATTTATGGCTACGGCCTTATGTTGTAGCTTAACCACTGGGGAATGTCAAAAGAAATGGCGTATTTCAAAAAAACACTACCTTATCCTTAGGTCAGTAATTATTATAAAGCAATCATTATTCGTAGAATGTTTATCACACTTGAATGGTCATAGACATAGCTTATAATTAGTATCTTTAGAATTATCTTCAAATGTGTTAATCTTGCCCATTTTTTGAATAATAAAATGCCTAATTCTTGTCAAATTTGGGATCACAGAGATTATCAATATAATTTTTTATTGTAATTATTTTACTATAATAATGTCGATATAAATTATACTGATGGTTTTATAAATGCGTTTGAAAATTAATAAATGTAAAAAATCTTAACACCACTGCACATTTATGTACTGAAATATGACTATATTCTAAAACATTAGAGCGAGAGGTTTAAAAGAATACTATTTTATGTAATAAATATACTTTATGCAGTCATCAAATGTTTAAAATAAATATAAATGATAATAAGGCTTCAAAATTATATAAATAGATTATCTACAACGCTTAAGGTATGTAAAAAGCTCCATTTTGACCTACGCTGAGCACATCCGCCCTTAAACACGTGTCAAGAATACGTAATTCTAAGCTTGTCATTCGTTCTGACAACTTTTCTCGGTGTATGCACTGACGCTCATTCAATAGTATATGAACATTGATACACACGCTATTGCACGTCTATAATGTGTGTATAATTTTGGTAGGATACTCACACATTCAAAAGCCTGCTTCAAAATATAGTGTATTGGGGTATAGCCTATCTGAATTCTATTAATTAATCTGTTCTGTGTTCCCTACCGATAATACAATTTTATTTTAGTTAGCGAGTTGGTATTGTATGTTTAAATATTTAAAAAATCAAGGATTACACAATCGTGGTTTATAATGTCAAAATATTGTATATTTTCAATGCAAATTTGAAATGTAAAAAGATATTAAAAAGGTTTATTGCAAATCTCGTCTGAAAATAATATGATTTCAAAGAACATCGAAATATTCATTCAATATTTAAGTGCAAATAAAGATTTAACAGCCACAGTGTCGCCCTCGCGAATTAAATTTTATTGGGTTATCGTTTGGTTAACGAAGGGAGATATTTTCTCGGAATTTTATAAAATGGTTGAGTGAATTTTCTTAAAATACATGAAGAAAATTAAATAACTGTAAAATAGTGTTACAATGATATCTATATATTCCGTGTTTTATTGCACTGACAATAATTTACTAAAGCAGTAAATAAGCCCACACAGATATTTAAATTTTCTTAAATGTACAGATATAAACGTTTGTTTTATTATGTATTTTAAATGGAATAATACTTGTGTAATTAGTTGGTTAGTAACAAATGTTAAAGAAAGGATATTCCAGGAAACGGAACCTAAATATATTACATGTAAATTTTACGTAGTATATTTTGTCTTAGCACAGTTTACCGTGAGGTGGGTGTATAGCATTGAGATAAAAAATACGCGTTTTTCGTAGAGCGTTGCAGACAGTATTGTTCCAATTTGATTAGATTCAATAATTGTAAAATATAATTTTATATTGATTGGTATCAAATATCTGATAATAATACTGTCATTGTTATCTGACCTGATATATACAAGACACAAGCACCTACTATAATTTTGTATAAATGATTGTATTTTTCATTTACTTACCTACCCATTTTCTTTTGTCATTCCATTGTTTTATGGTGGTTTTTAAGTGTTTCATAATATGATAGATATCCATCTGATTTCAGTTGGACTTATGACTGTCTTCTTGTAAGTTGCAAGATTGTATGAAAATACTCTTATGATTATTATATTGCCTTTTTGATAGTTTATAGCCAAATAGAAAATATTGACGAAGAAACCTTATTAGGCTTGTGTATGTTGCCATACATATAAAATAAATAATCATTTCCTACAGTAATCGATGGTGACATCACCGGAACAGACTGATTTTTTTAAGGATCGTAAAGGAAAGGTTAAATGAAGCTTTTTTTGACCATATCCGAACCTAAAAAGATCATATAAACCTCCACAGAGTGGAAGCTTGTATTAATAGATTTTTTTTATTTTTACGAGAGAATTGATGTTAGCCATTTGCTCAACCTATTAGATCCATACTCTATAAATGTACAATATATTAGGTATTTGTCAGACATAGAATTCGAACCTGGAACCCCGACATTATAAAGTGGACACGTAAGCCGCTCGGCCGTCGTATTATAGCGACATTATAATTTAAATCGGTGGGTACTAAAATCGAAGTATGCATCTATCTTTGGGGATGATGAGGTGGAAGAGATAATAGTCGTTGTTGCTTGGATGTTTTAAGATGAGAGTTTATTTATTATTACAAGAATAAATAAATAATACAAAAATAAAGATGGCAGCATGAGATTGATGAGAACTGGTGAGATCGATGTGATCAAGAGATTGATTATATTAATGAACTGAGAGACTTGATTCAAGTGGATTTATAGTTGACTATAACGAGCGAAGAACTCGTGACAATAGTAGTGGGCCACGTGACGGACTCGATGAGTGAGTGAGGATTCATGCATTGTTCTTCCAATTTAAAAATGCAGTACATATATTATACGAGATATTGTCGCAATTAATAAATCATAACAGACCTTACTGATCTAGTAATGATTGAGGAAATGCTGATAAATATTATCGCTCAATTGTTTTGGTTTGACAACAAAACATACATATTAAAATGTGTCACTCATTTAATGCTGAGTGGTATATTTGCCACATATCTGTAATCACCATTATCTGCTTTACCCAAAATTACGGTTTCGATGAAAAGTATTCTCAATATGTATAGGAAACGAATTTATTATTGACACAATGAGTTGATTTCTTTCTAAGTAAAGCCGTTAAATAAACAGACGTACATATTCTTGACTACTGATTTTGAATTTCAAAAAAATTGGATCCATTTTCCATTAGCCGTTATTATTATTAAATTTTAATATTTTTTGCATTTGTAGATTCGTTACCCCTTTCCATTTTGAAATCGCGTGCCGTCAATGCCACGCCCTGCCCCTTCGTCGCTCACTAAAACACGTTAATCAGAGCCATGTTTACGCACTGAATCTTTCCCAATTGAGCTATTCTCATTTAATATTAACATTGTTAACCAGCGACGAACTTTGTATCGAAGAAAAGTTCAAGTTTAATATTTTTTTTCATTGCTGATCAATTGAAAACATCCGTTAGAATGAAACTAGCGTGTAATATAACAAATAAATTGTGAAATATGTTTTACAGGTCTCGTTGTTGGATGAGAGAGATGAGCTGTGTTTAGGGATGACCAGGAGGTGTAGATGGAGAGTCGTTATGAGGAGAGATAAGAAGACGAGATTTAATGGAGGTTGCTCCGATGGATGCAGGAGTGAATTTTATTTGCACCGTAAACAGATGGTACAAGAGCGTTATATTGTTACAATACTTATGATATTATATATTGTCCCGATGTCCGAATTCGTGGGACAGGAGCAACTTACACGAAGCTTACCAATCGGACAGAGATTATGATTGATACTAATAGATATTTAGACTGAGCAACTAATCAACTATTACCTGCTAATTATATACATGAATATTCGGTAAATTGCGAGTCATTGTTGGTGAAGTTTGCTTTTAAGAAATCTGCTGGCCTTTGCATTATTGCACTTCGATGTCACGGGTGGAGAATATGCTGACTATAGATGCGACTATTGTGCGATAGTTTAAATGATTTGCTAATTATTACAATGTTGAAATAATGATGACAATGCCCGAGGAAATTGACCACTACATAATATGTAGGTACATAATAATAAAATTACAGCTAAATACTTTGAAGTGTTTATTATTTCAGTTTAATTATATTTATAATTATTGTACGACAACATCTTCTTGGCTATGTAAAGGAGGGCGCTGTTGTCGACTATATGGGAGGAGCTTGTTAGTTTATAATGGAAGTGCGGCTAAAAAGGGAGGAGCATGTTAGTTCACAGTTTTAACACGTAGCCAAGAAGATGTTATCATAGAATAGGTTATCGTGATAATAAATTAGTAAAGGCTTGTTTACTCGGGTTTAGTACTAAGCATTAGTATTCGCTAGTCGCACTTACCACTAGGCTACTTAAAACGATGGGTAAAGTTTACACAAGTTGACAATTAAAAATGTTTTATTAGCAGTATAGCTCATATTCTTATTTATTTGTCATTAAACGCCAGTTGGGTGATTTACACGTTGCAATAAGCTGTAAGTTTGATTGGAGTTACGGTGGGGGTACGTGCTAACGGTAAGTAATTAAATAAACTATTTTTTTTATTAAGTTATTAGCAAGTGTAAGTACAATAAAATTAAATAATGGAGTAATCCTCGGCATCGGTTAGTAACAAAGGAATTAATTGATACCTACTTTAATTTAATATACTTAAACCGATAGCCAACATTATAACGCAATTCGATAAGAATTTTATGTAAAAACTACTAGTTAAAATCGTCGTAATTAATTGGAAAAGCATGCTGGCGCAAGTCCAGCAGATACAGGTTCAAGTCCCGTCGGGTGTCGTATTTTTTTCTACAAAATGATTTTTTTTAGTGTGCATATGCATGATATGTTTTAAAATAATGATTAGTGAATAGGTTGGTTTTGTATTCACTCGCACTCGCATTTTTTTCTATTCAGCCTGTTTACACGCGTTGGTATACTAATACTAACTAGTACTAACGAGAAGTGAGTAATTGAAAAGCGGTTCAAGGAAGAAGAACAAAAATAAAATAGATAAAATGCTTTAATTATGAGGAGAGATCGAGTGAAAGAAATTATTGAAAAACCTTTAGCAGATAGAATAAAATAAATTTAGTCGATTCTGTGTCCTTTCCAGAGCAGTTAAAAGCTCCATTGTGAATAATCAGTATGCTAACTATATTATCATTTGGTTACGTATTTACAGTTCAGCATGGACGAAGACAACTTGAGAAATTTAGCAGAAACTAATTATGTAGGTGTACGTTACAGCTAATTACCATTAAACAATTCTGTCAAGTGACATAAATAAGTAGAAAACGAGGCGTTTTTTAATATATTATGTACCTAATACAAGACAAGAATTTAAAATACAGAAAGGCTTTCAAAGAAACCCGGGGCCGAAAGTGACTCTATTCTTTTAACTGGTAATTTAAATAGATGATTACAGGCCCGCATTTTTAAAAGTTCAATTTTATTATTTATCTATCGAGATCAAAAGAAGTATTTTTTTCCCCCAGTAAAACGACACCAGAGTGTCGCCTAATTTTTGAGTTACATGGGCTGCGCGTGTTTTAAAATATTTAATCAAAGGGAGGGCGTTTTTTCAATGAAAGAAAAATATTTAATAACCTGGCGTCGAATTTTAAGAAAAACGGAGAATGGGAATCTCTTGGAGAAAATATAAAAAAAAATCACATGGTAAAGGTGAACATGCTAATCGATTTAATTATATATTATCTCAATTTTTAATGATGATATTTACTTTAAAAGGGTCACGTTATTAGGTTGCCAGTTATCGTATTTAACCCATTCTCATACGTAACCAGATTTACATGAATTTACTTTTATCGTCTTTCCCCTACAAATCACCCGATTTGGTTCCTTTTCACTCAATATTTATATTATACTTTAAGCCTCACTGCGGAGTAGTTAATCACTTGCCTCCAAGGACGTGATCCCTACGAACATATTATTATGTTGGTTAAAATCATGATATGGCTTCCTGCGCATCTATTCTACATGCAAGACTCCTATCGGTAGCTATCGAGGGTAGTTTTTCATATGTTTGTATCGAAATATTATAATTGTTGCAATAAGTTAGCCGTCTAAACAGTCAAAACTGTCTATCTTGCTCTAAAATTTACCACAGCCAAAAGAGGTGCTGTTAAACATAGCACGTACTGTAACAATTACAACTAACTTATTGTAATTGTTACAATACATGCTAATATTTAGATACAAAACTACTTTCGATAGCTGCCGATAGCGGCCGATAGCAGTCTTGTGTATATAGTAGATGCGCAAGAAGGTATATCTAATAAGGTGGTTCAAATGTTTCATGAGAAAAGACGTCTGCGCATCTATTCTATACATAAGGCTGTTGTTGGCTATCGAGGGTATTTTATCATATAAATATTGGGGTATTATAATGGTTACAATAAGTTAGCCGTCTAAACTATCTATCTCGCTCTAAAAGTTAACATAGCTAAGAGAGGTGTTGTTTCGCTATGGCGCAGGCTAAGATAGCCTACTGCCATATGTGAAGCGCCTAGTTTCAAAAACCCCTAAAACAGTTTTTGAAAAATTTTGAGTTGGATATAATTATAGTTAGATGGATATTTTTGTGAGCTATATGATGGCCTAAGATTGAACTTTAAAAAACGCGAAAATTTGTCAATACGTATTATCAAAAATTAGGGTAAATTTCAAAACTCGCTAAAATGGCTAGGTGTGCTTTTCAAATACCGCTAAAATAGAAAGCCAAAATATTCTTTAGAATGTAACGAATTAAAAAATAAATACATAAAGTTCACAGATTTAACAGATATGATTTTTTCTCATTTTCTTCAAAACTGCTTAAAACCGTTTTTCTCATTTTTCTCAGAACTACCTAAAACCGTTTTAGGGGCTTTTGAAACTAAGCGGTTCATGTGTCAATTAATAAAATTGAAAAGAAATCAATATACTCTTTGAAGACAATAGTAGCGTACATTATTTAAATAAAAAAACAGATACCTAGTTAGTTTGAAATATTTTACGAAAAACAAAATGTTGAAATTTTAATTTAATTAAAAACACTAATTACGTCACTACTTACTGTGAAATTTTTGAAGTGAGAAATTTTACAAACTAATGAAAAAGTTGTGTCCCTTGACAAATTTCGGTGAGTAAATTTGTACTCAACTTAGTCAATTTACGACTTCAAACGTTATACAGGAGATCATTTTATTTATATTTTACAAGACTTTTATAATGCTATTAATGATCATTAATCTTGTAAGTATCCTAATATGAGTCAAAAATTTTAATTTAAATTAATTTTGAAAAAAATATAATGAAATATTTTTTTTAAAGCAAAATGAATTTTGGATCGATTTTTGAATCCCGGAATAAAGAGATTAGTTATCGGGTTTATAGAGACAAGTTAAATTTTGCCATAAAAACACTCTCATGGCATGAGATCTCAATGTTTTTTTTTTAAATATATTATTATACTTGTGTATAAATATGTCACACTTGTTTAGTTGTCAAACATTTTCAATTATGTTACACCGGGTTACAGGATCAATAAATTGTGCAGAATTCTGGGATCTATATTATATATTAGCTAAAATACTTACTGACTTATATAAGTATACTACGTATATTATATTTTTATTTATAAACAGAAATAGTTTTTTAAAAATTATTAGCAAGTACGAGTAAGTTACATCATAAAATATTGGAGAAATCTGTGACGTCGGTTAGTAATTGAAGTAGTAGGTACCTACTTTGATTTAATAAACAAAAACTGATCGACAATAGTAGCTTGATTTGTAAGAACGCTGATGAGCAGGCATTAAAACGCCAATAGTTAAAGTTTGTCGTCATTAGTATGTCACCTCGTAGCATAGTGAATAATGTGTGGATTGGGGCGTAAACCCAGGAGATGCAGGTTTGATTCCTGCCGGGTGTCTTGCTTTTTGAACAATTTTTCAATTATTTTTGAACATACATAATTTTGAAAACACTTCTGAGAAAATATATAACCAATAGAAAAAAATCTTTTTTTAAAAAAATACGACACCCAGCAGGAATCGAACCTGCACCTTTCAGGTTTCGCACCCACGAACATTGGCCACAATATTATAGGTGTCCTATCTAATTGTGACAAATTTTAACTAATGGCACTTACAATACTTTCAGAAGCGCTTTCTAAATTCAGTTACTATTGGCGATCGGCTTTTGTATTTTTAAATCAAAGTAGGTATTACTTTAATTACTAACCAACGTCACGGATCATTCAAATTTTTTGTTGTTACTTACTTGAACTTACTAATAATTTTTAGTTAACTATTTTCAATCAATGTGCGTGGGCGCTTTGTTTCGGAACAATCAATTCAGAACTGGGGCTGGTTCCGAAATAATCAAGGGCTTTCCAGATTCCAGGGTTTGTTTCCCGTTCTATGTCCAGTTGTATTTATGATACATAGAACCAATGGGTGAATCGTATTTTCTTGTTTAAAAAAAATTCTTTCGATTATTTTGTTTGTGTCGGGATCAAGAAGAAAATTATTGTAATATTCACCATTTATTCCTCTTTTAATGCTCCCAAATTTTCATGCAGATGTCATGCAAAGCCGTTTTATTGAATTAACTACGTAGGTAATCTTCTTTATTCTTACAAAATAAAAGAAAACTCTTGAGCGTGGAAAATATTTTATCAACAAAATTTAACCCATCGCATTTTCTGTAAGAAAATTTTAACCACTTGTTTTGTCCTAAGCATAAGATGTTTATAATATTATATAACATTATTAGCGGACTATATTTATAAAGACACATATTTGTAATTGTATTGATATTCATTATATAATATATAATATTAATTACAATTTAAAATTATAGACATAGAGTTAAATAATTTATAATACAATGAAGCAGGTGTATAATAAGAAAATTAAACGATTTCTTCCAAGTATTTATTTACTCATATTTATAAATAATATATATTATATATGCAAAAACGATTGATTGATTATAAGTTCATCGGATTCCAGTTGTGAAATGTGGGAGTAGACTGCTGAGATCCGACATATAATGGTGCAAACTAAACTTTGTCAGTCATACTTATTAATTGTCTTCATTGAAATAAGAATACAAATTGCATACAGTACTGGTTAATTTTTAAAATATAAATAAACTTTGCCTAGAGTAAAAACCATAATAGATATTATAAGTATACAAATATTCTTATATCTATAAAATATCTAAAAGTATGCCATTAAATCATAAATAATTTTAAATATTTTATAGATATAAGTGTGTATCTGCTATGGTTTTGCCATACTGTTTTTGTGATACTGCATATATTTATTTCTTCTTTACACTATTTCTTTGTTTTTAAATGTCATGTTGTGAACGTATTAAATTTATAATTTGTAATGTTCACGGTATGTGAAAAATAAATAAATTTGAAATTTGAATTTAACCAACACCATTTGCAATAATTTGTGTTCTTAGTTGATGTTAGTAGTTAATGAAAACCAATACTTAAGTATGACTGACAAAGTTTAGTATGCACTTTTTATGTTGGATCTCAAGCGCCTATCTCAACCCTTCGCCATTGTCGGATTCAATAGATAACACGTCATATTGCTATTTTGTCAAAAAGTACTAATTTTAATTAACAAATGAAGGAAATGATTTTTTTAATAATTTTGAAAACGTAAATAGAAAATATATTATAACCAATAGAAAAAATCTTTTTGAAAAAGTAAGACACCCCGCAGTAATCGAACCTGCATCTCTCAGGTATCGCGCCCACGCACATAGTCCACTATACTAAAGGAGTCATACTTAATTACGACAAATTTTAACTATTGGCCTTAGACTATAGATACATCTAGACGCCACCCGTTGCATTGCTAAATGAAGCCGCGTGCCTTGCGTTTAGTTTGTGAGCGAGCGAACGCATTCGTCTACAAATGTTCGAGACCATAGACCATTTTGCTAGTGCTCGCCCAAAGTGCTCGCACTAGACGCTCAGAATTAAAATATAATTTTCTATTTTTTTTACGTTATATAGTATTTTTAAGCGGTCAAAATGCAACCATTAGATAAAGATATCCATAATTTAAGTTATTTTAAAGAAACACTAGGTCACTGATATTAAAATATATAATAAAATACAAATAAATTATCACGAACATGTATCAACTTACTTATGAAACGTAATACCATCTTCTTGCTTATCAGTACGGCTACCACATTTTAAGACAAGACACAGAACTATCTTTTCTACTTAATTAACCAAAAATATTTACCACTGACTTTATGTTTAACACAAAAAATATCAATTTTAGCAACACGAGCTCGCAAGTTATCGACGCTATGTGAAGCGTTTCGCCCCAATTTGATGGCGATACTTTTGGAAACTGGCTTGTAGCTAGTAGACCTTTTATCTTACTCTAGCGCGCGTCGCAGAGATTGTAAGGGTGCTGAATACTTTCTCACTCGCACTCATGCATCGTTTTTGTTCAGGCCTTGCTATTGACTTTTTAATACTCACTGAAGCGCTTCCCAAATTGAGCTAATTATTGGCGATCGTGTGATTGAAGTGTTTTCAAAATTATGTATGTTCAATAATAATTAGAATGTTATATTCTTAAATCTTGTGAATTATTCGTTGAATAAAAAAAAATAGGTAATCATACAAATATTAATTTTAATTAAGATGCATACTTTTATTTTATAAAAATACAATGTTCGATTATTGACATCAAATCAGAGGGTTAACGACATAATTACAAAACTATAACATTATTATAGACTGCGGGTGGACTACAGAGGACTTTCATATTATTAGAAATATTCTTCCAGGCTATTAGATATATTGAGAGTCATTATTAGATTATTTCACAATGTAATGCCTTCCATTAAAAGCGCAGGAGGTATCTAACTAATTTCTTCTAGTAATATTACTCCTTACCTAATGCAAATAATACTGTCAGCATTATAGGGTTATTATATAAGACGCATCCTCAAAATTCCTTGGACTGACCGGGTGACAAATGTTAAAGTTCTCAATCGAATGGGGAAGGACCGAGAAGTTCTACGTAGTATCAAAACCAGGAAACTACAATACCTCGGCCACACCATGAGAGGACAAAAATACAGCATTCCCCAACTTGTCATTCAAGGAAAGATCAATGGGAAGCGTAGCAGATGACGGCGCCGCATTTCGTGGCTTAACAACCTCCGTGATTGGTACGAGTGCAGCTCCACCGAACTGTTCCGGGTAGCAGACGACAAATATAAGATCGCCTTGATGGTGGCCGACCTCCGCAAGGTGATGGCACAATAAGAAGAAGATATAAGAGTTATATTCACTGAACTTTTCTCTCGATAAGTTGATTGTGTCACGAGCTGTATGGCATGTTGCAAAATTTTGTTGAAATCACATATTGTCCAGATCAAAATCATCAAATTGATGCCAGAAAAATACAGTTATCATATTTCTGTAGCGTTTTCTATTGATGACTGCATTGCCATTTCTGTTTTTAAAAAATACGGTACAATTACGCCTCTATACTTATTAACATACACATTTTGTGAATGTAAAGGTGTTTCTAGAAATAATTAGAGATCTAGGTACTGTTCGGTTATCAGAAATACAGCGGAAAACACATTTTGAAAATAGCCGATAAACTGGATTATTTGTTAGGTTAACCTAACCTAACCTTACTAGCACAAACTAACAAATAATCCAGTATATCGGATATTTTCAAAATGTGTTTTCGCTGTATTCCTGATAACCGAACAGTACCGAGATCTATTATCTATATAGAGAAAAATCTAGAGTTAAATAATAGGAAAATGCCTCTGCATAATTTTATAAGTATTTTCCATTATTTGATTATCAAATATATTTTTTTTTCGACCATGTCCGATCCTGATAGGATCATATGGGCCTCCACAGAGTGGAGGTTTGTATTGACAGATTTTGTTTTTTTATGAGAAATGGATGTCAGCCACTTGCTCAACCTATTAGGTCCATACCCTGACACACACAAATTGAAAAACAATATGTGTACTTGCCAGACCCAGGATTCGAACCTGGGACCCACGGCTTTATAGTCCAACGCTTATGCCGCGAGGCCACCGTGGGTGTAATTATGATGGTGTGATTATCAAATAAACGAGTGGTTTATTAATCCTTTGCCAAGTCTGATGGTCCTTACACACTGATATTAACAGTGGAATCCTCTGCATAAAGCCTCATTTCTAATCTGTGATTGTCATAATTTTGGATTTCGATTTTCAAGTCATTATACTCGATTAGCAATTACAAAAATTACATGTGTCCTACATTTCAAAATCAGCCAAGTCCACCTTTAGGTATTTTTTACTTTTTTGCTGAAGAACTACTGGTTTCTAACATTTCTGCATAATCAAAATGTGGAATTTATTAATTTTAAATATTCTATACTCAAAACAATATAAACTTTCACCTTTGTGACTGTGTACTTGATAAAACAAAAAGCTGTTTTTCTTCTATTCATCTATTGTGGACTTGGCTGATTCTGAAATCTAGCGACACACATATCTTTTCCCGTTTGAATCGTTGTATCTGTATGAATTGGATTTCTTAGTGCAGTAAAATGAAAAAAAAAAACGGGAACTATTGCAGATGGTAGTAGAGAGTAGTTACATGTTATAGGCAAAAGTAACTATGGATTTTTCTTGAGAACTCCAAACTTGTGTACAAAGATTTATTTTCAAGGGCTGCGCAGATAAAACGTATGAAATTAGTGTTACAATAAGTTTATACATCATTATGCATAATCGTAAGTAACAGTGTGTTTTCTATTTTATTTATAAGTGTTCAATAATTCCAACACAGAAAATATAATTTTTTCTATACACGTTAATTTATTCAATCATACTAAAATTGTTATGGAATCATTATCAAAAGAATAGTGTAGGTACTTACCTTATATTATATACTAAACCGAGGGCTATCAAGCACTCACACTTTTATTTAGTATTATTGAAGATGATTATTTGGGTGGGTCACAATAATTGTGGATCAAGTCCAATTTTCATAAAATTTGATTTCAATGGCTAGATAAAACAGATTTCTATATTGTGTGTTAATATCACAATTGTAACTACACAATTTTTTGCATACATGACTATAAATACTAGTATTGATCATCAAATTGAATGTGAATCATTTTGACAGTTCCTTCGGCAGTATAAAGAGGTATTTGCTAACATTAATTTTCTAATATTAATAAAGTCTGAATATACTTTATGTTTTGACTATTTATTTTAATTCATCCATGTAAATCAAAATATGGTAAGTATATACAGTGAGAATATTCCTGATTTTTACAAAAGGAGTTTTGACTTTAGGTTCAAATATCTCACGATCGATTTTGATGGACTTGATCCATAATTATTGTGAACCACCCAATTATAAACTGATATATAATTTATGAACAAGAATATTCTGCCATGAGTTTTAGATAATATAATAATAAAGTTTATTCTTCAATTCGAGTTATCATCTCAAGTTTTAAAATTGATATATATATATATATATATATATAGGGTGTCTAAGAAGAAACAGATACAAATTCACACTTAGCAGAGAGATGATATTATACAATGATGAGAAAATTGATTTTTTCACTTTATCTTTTATTAAAAAATTGTGTTCCTATTATTAACATTCAAAGTTGCATGTGGCTCGTAAATCTGAAAATATTACCCACCTCTAGACTCTAAACTATTAAGATATGTTTCTAAATACCTACTTTTATAATATCCAGGTCAAGTATGGCAATATTAATAAAGGAACGCGCATAGAGACTAATATTTATAACTTTGTAAATCCTTGACTTCTTATAAAGTCGGATATTATATCAGTTAATTTACAAATACACATGGATATGTACACTCTATGATTGTGAGATATTAACCATACTGCTTTCTTAAAGTGAAAACGTTTTTGTAGATATTAAAAAAATACACTTTACCACAAATGTACTTTACTGGAAAGACATTCCTGAAAAAAGCTACTGTTAAGTTTGTCACTAAGAGATATAATTTAATAACGGAAAAGCTTTCCCGGCAAGAGTATTTTCTTGCCATTACTCTACTGAAATTCTGTAAAATATCAAAGTTTCATTATTACAATTTTATATTTTATGCGCTATAATAAAAAAGCTCAAATGCAAAGTTTCCTTCCAGGTTTTTGAGTAGGTCAAGATTTTTTATATGTCACGATTTTACGGTCAATTTTTGCGTACTTTCCGTATAGCCAAGAATTCGATACACAGGTGAAAATGCGATGACAATATACTTGTTATACTTGGTTAGGTCTGCATAAAATATTCTTCAAAAAAACTAACCATTTTGTTAATGATCGCATATATATGAAGCCTTAACTTATAGGGGGTTGTAAGGATGGAAAGGCGCTGGGGCTGAAGCGTGATGGCCAGTGGGCTTAGTCTTCTAATCAAGATTTTAGGCCGCCAAAGGTGACCAGGAAGAAGAGCCCTACTAGTATTTATAATTATAAGATAAAAATAACTTTTTATATAAAACGTTTTTAAATTTTCTGTTGAATTATTATGCTCAATATGCTCAAGCTTGTCCTTTATATGAAGTAAATAAAAAACAAACAAATATACAACACTGGAATATCATTTAGAAATTTAATTTTGATTTCCATAGTAACGCACGTATATATTAATAATTTAGTTGCTAGGACCACCTCCTTAGCAACTAATAATAGTCTTTTACTTTTTACGGATTTTTCTGAAATAACTTTCCATACAAAACAGAATTAACTGAACATGAATTCAATTCTGCTTAAAGATGGATAAAAATATAAAATAATGCAGTGGCATCGTGTCCTGATGTATTCTAAAAGTTTCAAATGTCTAGCTATTCGGGAAGTTAGTTAAAAAATGATTGCAAGATTTGTACTGGACAAACAACCACCGGACAAACAAGAATACGAGCTAATAAAAACGTTGTAATAACAACTAATCCTAACTGATATGAGTACAACCATCACTTACATAGATTAGATTAATTTTACGGCTATAAACATTACTAGCGAGTCATATACGTTTTGAATATGAAATTCACGTATTTTTTTCAAAAAAAAATTAAGTGCATTTCATATGTGCGTATAAGTGAATGGAATCCAAATCAAATTTTATTTATTTTACATATTATAGTGAACATTGCAAATTATTAATTTACTACCTTCACAACATGAAATTTAAAAACAAAGAAAGGAAAACTATTAAAACAGTAAAACAGATAAAAAATAGATAAGCAGTAAGTTATTAAACAGTAGAAAGTGTAAATACAAAAATTAAAAAAATGATAAAAGGAAGTTATATACACAATTGATATCTAATATATAATACATATATAATACAATATCATGCATCATGTTTAAAATACCAGATAGCGCGGCGCGGATGACACAAACGGACATGACTAGTATAGGTAAATCATTCTACAGTGGCACCATAGGCGATTCACGCGTGTATTGAATTGCTTGCGACAATGCCTGTTTCAATCCTAGCAAACAATACCACTACAGCTGCAAGCCGCATTTGCCGTACCCATGGTGCCACTGTAAAACGGTTTACCTCTACTTATACTTAAGATCGTTAGGTCATGTGTACACGATAATCATTTATGAGTGCGATCGGTCGCAACGACTTGTAGGTAGACATCCAAACAGTGGCTGTAACTGCAAGCCAGCGCATCTATTCTATACACAATACTACTATCAGCCGCTATCGGCAGCTATCAAGGGTAGTTTTTCATTTTGTTGTATCGAAGTATTAACACTTATTGTAACAATTACAACTAACTTCTTGTTGTATATGTTGCTATGTTTTAATAGCACCTCCCTTGGCTGTGTTAAATTTAAGAGCGAGATAGACAGTTTTGACTATTTGGACGGCTAACTTATTATAATTGTTTCAATAAGTGGTAATACCTTAATACAAAAAATTAAAAACTATCCTCGATAGCTGCCGATAGCGGCCAATAGCAGCCTTGTGTATATAATAGATGTGCAGGTGTGCACTATAAAATTATTCTAAGATACTTATTATAAAATATTATATTGCAGATATTGTGTATAATTTTAGTAAGAAAACGATTTTGTTCCATATTCAAAAAATATAATATCGACGTTTCCTGTCACTGCGAAAAGACATTGAAGACGAATTCGGTCCATTAGAAATAACAACGAAACGACATTAACTTGGAAAATATAATATATAATATTTTATTTATAATGATAAATGACCTTCCATTAAGTATTATGACCCATGTAAATTTAATGATGTTTATTGTGTACTATTTAGTATAAACTCGTAATATTAATTATTTAAAAAACGTGACACTTATAATATACTAATTTGTATACATAAATAGATAATACCAGAATATCTCTGTGGGTCCTTTCATAATATAACAGTCCTTTTATATTAAACAATGCGCCTTGCAAAAAAATAGTTACAAAACAAAAATATTCAAACGTTTCATTTCAGACTTTTCATAAATTCCTTTTGATACTAACTTTCCTACTGTGATACAATTATTACATGATCAGTTCTAATTATAAAATTTATCATCATTCTTGTATTTATTTATATCATCTAATGAGCAGTTATGAAGTAGAACTGGAGCGTGCTCCGGAACTTCTCTATACATTTATCATAAATACAATGTTATATCCCGTGAATATGTCGATTTTATTTTTAAAATGGAAAATAAATTGAATTTAAATAAAAAAAATCAAAAGAAGCGATTAGTCAGTCCAATTCCGAAGTGATTATAGGAATATGTACTGCCTGATTTAGCGGTAAAATGACATCTTCATCGCATGGTTGTTTTTTATATTTTTATCAATTGATAATTGTTGTCTGTTAATGTAAGTCGGCTTGCACATTAAAACTCGTCTCGTCTGCAACATGTCGAATACTTCGATGTGACGACATCGATATTCACAAAACACACGTTGCCAAACGAAGCTCCGCACATTGGTTGAATGTGACTTTTTAGTTTGAAAAAAACGTCTACTGTTGCAATCGACAAATTGCACACGTCTCGGGCTGCTAGTTGATGCCGCCAGAACGCACACGTATAACTACGAATTGGTCATTCCTATACCGGCTCGCCGGTCGCCGCATACATATACAATATACATATACGTTTCGAGAGGTTACGTGCGACTGTCGCTAGGTAGAAGTGCGCGATCTTAATATTATGCAACATTAAAGCGACATTCCTATAAGGTTTGATTTATAACTGTAGGGCAGACGTGCGAGTTTAGATGTGCTAGCAACCTTACAAATTTCTCGATACTTAGTTGTTTAAATAATTAAAAATTATGTTTTTGAAATAGTTATTGTTATTATTGATCCTGCTACCCGGCAATATTTTAAGTACAATACCCCTGCTAAAGAGTCAAAATAGCATACATAGAGTACCCCTTCTTCCGGCCCAGTACCGTGCTCTCGAAATCAAACTTAGAGACCTTAAGAGACTCAGTTATCTTGACAATGGCCCAATGAGCTCAAAATATCGATAAAAGAAGGAAAAAGAATACACAATGATAGGACAAAAATACCAAAATAAATACAATAATAACTAAACGTAAAAAATTCAATATTATGCAAGTGAGCTTTACTGGAAATAATTTTTCAAAGTACACGTCATATTTAAATGAATTGTCTCGTTCTAAAGGTAAACTGAAAGCTTTTATGAAATGTAATAAAGTGCTTTCCTATTTTATCGACTACTTTTTATAATATCATTGTATAGTGTGTAAATTTAATGATATATACGATTTGTTCCAGGAATAAATATCAACAATCTTATTTACTTGTTTACACTAACATAGGGTAGTAATTGTGATAATTTTTTAATGTTTTATACTACTCATACTAGGAAAAAACAACATTATAAATTATTGTTATATTGTTAAGTAAGAGTTTTGAAAAAATAACTCGACAAATGAACGGCTTTCTGGAATATATTTTATATGTCTTATCACTCTTATCTATATATCTATGCGTGGGGAAGTTGTTGAGGTCACCACTTTGGATGTAAGTGATATGCTGGATGTTGACGATAGAGGAGTGAAGAACTGAAGTCTGAGGATGATGTAAATTGTGTGTTTGATAGAAGAACAGTTTACATCGATACACACTATAATAACGATATTACACGATTGAGAAATAATGGGGAGTGAGAATATCGAGTGAGTATATCGGAGTGAGTAATTTGTTCCATTGCGGTATCCTTTTATTGAACCCGTACCGATGGAAAATGCTTATACTTAGTATCTCAAGAATTTAGTGAGAAAATACATTTTAAATCTTAGATTATAGAAAAATATAGATAGAGCTATTGCAAGTGTTTGTCCCTCAAAACATGACGAACTTTTTCACGCACTTGCCTCGCCCCCTTCACGCTTTTTCCACGACCCTTTCCTGGGTTGTTCAAAAATATGTGTGACAGTGTGCATGTCGTAGTGTTGCCAGATATCGAATATTTATTCCAATGTTATAATTTTACAAGCGATGTTTTTATAAATTATATTATGGCAACACTGGCGTGTTGGCTATGCACTTGGTAAAACATTACTCACTAAAATCTTCTAAAGGGCATGTTTTAAATATAATAAACATTAATAAATATCGCTGACGTAAACAACTGTACTAAGTAATAATTCTACTGTGTGAAAAGTGTATACAAATAAACTGCACGTACTAAACAATAGTTAAATGAATAATATTAATTTGAAAGCGATTCATATGTCAAGGATCTGATGACATTGCTTGGTTCTCACGGAACCATTGACGGCCAGATATGTATATTTTTCAAATTTTAACATACTGACGAAATCCATTTTTTTTGTAGATGTAGACATTCAGTCGTTCAAGGCACACCTTATTTTGCCCATACACATTGTTGGTATAATATTGAGTAGGGTAACGGAGATAAAAGATTTGGGTGTATTGTATGATGCAAAGTTTACTTTCAATCAGCATATTCTTAACATCTAGATCTAGCAAAATGCTTGGTTTTGTTATGAGGGTTTCAAAATCATTCGAAAATGTCAGAGTGCTACGTACATTATACGTATCATTTGTGTTGAGTATTCTTGAATATGCCAGCATTATTTGGAGTCCTAATAGATTCATCCACACAATTAAGTTGGATCGAGTCCACAATAGATTTCTTAGATTTCTCTACTTAAGAACATACGGGTTCTTTCCTTATGATAATGACAATAAAATGAATTTCCCGACTCGTTTTCTTCTGGGTATGCTATCAATGCAATCCCTGTCTACCCGAAGAGTGATTGTTCTTTTAAAGCATTTATTTTTACTTCTTCGTGGGTTCATTTACAATCCGTATATACTGGCAAATATTAATTTTCATCTTTCCACCAATATCACTCGTAGCTCCACGGTCTTCAAGATACCTCGTCGCAGGGCAGATGTTATGTTTCATGAAGCTGTGTATCGTGCAATTAGCTTATTTGATGGAACCATAAAGGTTGATTTGTTTTTTATTAACTATATAATGTTTGTGGACGTATTAAATAGGTTAAATTTATAATTGCATAAATTATCATATTTCATTAATATTTACGTATGCTGTCTTTTTATTGTTATTTGTAATTAAGATATTTTTATACATTTGTATTTATTATATATTATGGCGCATTGGCCAATAGCTGTAATGCCGTAATACTCTTTTTATAAATAAATAAATAAATAAATAAATTACCTACAAGAAATTTTAATGAAATATTAGCTGATCAGTTGACAATGTCGCTCTGAGCGAATGAACCATATTCTTGTAATATTTATGTCGCATTTTATTCAATAATATACTATATTTCTACCAAAAATTGTTGCACCCAGTGACGTACCGTGCGGGTATGAAAGTCATGCGTTGCATAGAGGCGACACATTATAAAAGGCGTTGAATGACTTACCAAAGTATCAACATCTTAGTTTAAAAAAATAATCGAAGGATAAAAAATCCTGACGACATAAGCCATCGTTGTATTGTAAATCCTATTATAATAGCGGTTTATTGCACAAATATAATTTTCACAAGGCTACTGCCAAACCTGTTCGTGTTACACACATCTACGTACTCGTATATACGGAAATGCTCTAATTCTCAACGAATGCTATTTAGGTATGTCAATTTAAAGATTTTTTTGTTTCTGTTTAAGAAAATAAATAATAAAATATGTAAGTACCTAGGTAGGTACCTAAAGAATTTCCAGACAATTATTTGAAACTAAAAATTGAAGGGGTGGCATTCAATGCCTGCTTGAGGGCGGCACTTTGCCTAGGGACGTTTCTGATTACACCATTAAAGTTGTTATCTAATGAACACACAGACAACGTCATATGAGTTCCTACTTAATTAATGTTGTTTATATATTTTTATCACGTCTAAAAGTGTGCTCTACGATGTAAATAATTAATATTTGTGTGTGAAAACAAAATTATGCCACACGATAGTTAAATGACAAAAAATAGTTTTTTTTGTTGATTTAATTTTCATGTTTTATGTATTATTTACTTTTTAATGTACCAATACGTGTTTTATTACCTTAAAAATATCAAATATGAGTGTTAAAAAGTAATATAATAATATTTATATTAAATAACATAATTTTATCTATAAATTAAAAATTCTATAATGTAATAAGTACTTAATAATGATAATGCTAGATCTTTTGGGATGAACATAGTTGCTGGAAGAGACTAACACTAAGAGTTGTAGACTCAACATTATGGGACGTGTACGAAGGGTGCCTAAAGCCTGAAGCCTTGACGTGCTTTTTATTGTTATCATAATAACCTATCCCCATCTCTCCATAAACAAAACGCACGCTTTTAATTTTTATAGATGCTTCATTTTAAGAATTATTTACCGCTTATCGAGATAATAATTGTGTGGGTACGGAGTTAATAATAATTAAAAGTTGCTGGTATTCAACTATTAAATTTTGATAGATGTGCAACCTATAATATTTATATATTGTATATTCGTATTTTTGTCTTGTCTCTCTCATATTTTTGTGATCCATTCACATCAAAGAGTATTCAAGAGGGTGGCTTATCAGTAAATTGAATTGCAAAAAAGTTATGTTAATATTGGTAGAGAAACAGTTATGTATGTAATGTATAATGATTTGTATGATTTATTGGACTACATAGCTTATGCGCCGCTGATATAGTTATACTAGCAGTACGTATCACCCGGTGCTGCCGGGAGTGGAATGGTTTAATGTTTTAAAATTTAAAATTCTAAATTTAATACGTAGAGTGCAATGGATTGAATTTTATAAAACACGGAAACGCGATGGAAATGTTTACGCCAAATCATCAGATTATCTATATGCAATCTGTCAGAGCTGAAAATTGTACATAGGGTGACTCTTGCTGAGCCTTTTTGGATTGGATTCATTAGAAAATTTGGCAGCACTGCATCTCCCGCGCCGCGCCGGCTCGGTTGGCTCCCTACCGATTAGCGATTCTAATAACACAAATATTTGCATCTAACTTTGCCAGTTGACCTCCGATCGAGCTGAAATAAACGCCAATATTATTTAAATGTACACATTTTTGCGACATTTTCAATAAAAAATGGGGGTTGAAGCATTGACTTCTGCTTTTCAAGGACCTGTACGCGGCGGCCTTTTTTCCACAAAAAACGTAAAACTGTCTCCGGGGTGCAACGGGTTAAATCTGAAATTCGAAACCCCGACCACGCTTTCCGGCTCGTCAGCCTCCGTCTACCCTCTAAATTTTGTTGTAATCTGACTGCGGATGAATGTTATAGGAACGCATACGAATAGAAGAAGATAGTTGTACTGATTCAGAAACCTTTGCGGGTGTGGGCACAACAACTGACGAAAGATTCATTGCAATTGGACGAATGGTATAGGAACCATACGAAAAAAAGAAGATAGAATAAAGAAGAAGGAGCTGGTTAAATCTGAAATTCGAGACCCCCACCACGCACTCCGGCTTCTCGGCCTCCGTCTACCCTCCAAATTTTGTCGAAATCCGACTGCGTGTGTGGATTTGCATAAAGAAAAACCGACGCGACGGTACATACAAACATCCAAATATATTTTCGAAATTATAGTATAGATATATATTTCAATTTAATACGCATAAATGAAATGTAATAGGTAGCTACTGAATAATTTATATCCCACGCATCGGAATTATGTAACAATTTCAAAAAAATACACATCTGGGTTAATTGATATCGCCATTTCGAGCCACCCTTTCTCGCGATCGTTTCCCATTGCACTATTAAATCAAACGACTTAGCTGGAAAACCGGCGATGAAATGGATTGATTAGCATTTTCTAGGTCGAGAGTTTTGGCAGAGCAACGGGTGTGAATCACAACACACAGTTCTTAGTATTACCGTTTCATTTAATATCAGAAAAAATACTATTTTTAGCAACTGCTAAAATTCAAATTTATACCGTTTTTTTTAGGAATTACGAATTTTTATAGATATGTCCAATTAGTTTTTCCGGAATTTATTCATATTATACATATTACTGCCCTGAGTTATTTTTAAAACTATTTTCTTGGTAATATAACAGAACAACTTAGTTATACAAAATTGTGTCAAAATGGCGTCCTATGGTAGTTCGTAGTTCCATATTTGGCCATTCTTTAGATAAGTTTGTGGGTCTCTACTAACATAAACCAAACTATATATAGTTTTTTTTAAAAATCTGTAACTTAGAAGTTTAATTTCCTAAGATGCGTATAGAATATTTAAAAAGAAATTTATCAGAATACTATAATTCAAAATGTCAATGTGAGCGAGGAGCACAGAGAACAAACGAAAATTAGATACCTACGTAATAAAATATAAAACAAAAGCTAACTTAAAATAATGTTAGTGAAGACATCTTCATGTCTGTAGTATGACGCTGCAAATTTTCTAAATGCAACAAAATTAGTCTTTGTGCCGACCAAGTCGGACGGCACGATAGGCTTAACAGCTTGTTGCATTAACTATTCTTGCTTTTTTGTACATATTTTAAGGCATTCCCAAAGGTTGTGAATTGCATCTTGTACCTTTTTCTCCTCCACATTGATATGTTGAACGTGTGACAACACCAAGCTAATAGAGCCAGCCAACGAAGCCACCATGTCCAGTTGATAATTGATTGGTGTAATGATCTGGAGGCAATATCGCCATGTGTGTATTTTATATGTCATCATCATAAGCCTGAGTCTAGCCAGTGCTGGATGAAGGCCTCTAAAAGCTGATTCCACTTATCTCGGTCCAGTACGCTGCGTTGCCACGTACTTCCCTAGAACTACCTAGTAGCAGAGTCTACCTTACGTAGGTTTTGTAACTCTTGGGTACCACTTGTCCAGCGATTGTCTATTCTTCGAGCTATGTGTCCAGCCCATTCCCATTTGAGGTATTAAATGTAACGCATACTAGCTTTGGAAACGTTATGATTATTTTAGATTAGGTGATTTAAAAATTCTGAAAAATTGTTACTTTTAAAAGTAATCACCAAATTCCAGGACCCTAACATTTGGAATACCGGAAATTCATTATCAATATTTCGGTATTATACGCCCTAATACTTTGTATATAATATAATTATGTTACACAATATGTATAGTGTATTGTAACTAAAGAGTTTATCCGGTTTAGCGATAACAATAGCAAAAAATAAAAAGTAACGCCGCGAGCAATGACCTTTTATTTATTCGTAATAATTCCAGAGCTTTTTGTGAGTTATTTCGTTATAATAGATTTAACGGCGGATAATAAGGTAAACTTTAAGCGTTATAAAAAGCTGCTTCTCAGAAGTTTCGCTGCGTTCAGGACTTGTTGCTTTTCTGAGATTTTTCAAATTTCCTGAAAACCGCCTCTTTAGCTCGGCGTAATGGAAATAAAACAAGATTTTGCACGCTATGAGTTCACAGTGACGGTATGGCAACTTTTATAAATAAAACTACCTGAGAAAGGATTAGGAATACGATGATTTTACATTATAATACTTTGCTATTGTGAAATGCAATTTTAATTATATAAACAGAAATATATATTACACAATGAAACCCAGATGTAGCCAAGTAACCCTACCTATAACTAAACAGATATAGCCAATTAACACTGCCTATAACTAAACATTGTTTAAACAGTTTGATAATTATTACATTTTGGTTAATTATTTTTTACAAAAAATAGTTTCAGCTTTGAAATAAACGACATTTCATTGCTAAAATACATATAATTTTAATATTATCGACCGAGGTTACTTGATCGAATTTGAATTTAAATTACAGTGTATTGCTTTATATTCGAATGACAGCACGTGATTTAACTAAACATTTATATACCTACATATATATTTTATTAAAATATCAGTGGCAGCAACAGTAAGTAGTGGTACCAAGCCATAATACTCATCTGTCTATAAAATATTTAAAATTATGCCATTAAATCATACATCATTTTGAATATTTAATAGATAGAATAATATTTTTAACTAGATACTATTGTTTGATTTAGGCAAGGTTTAATGAATTACATAAAACTAACCAACAACATGTGTAATATGTATTCTTAGTTAAACGAAAACAAATAAGTATGAATGAAAAAGTGCAATATATAAACATATTATATTCTATTAAAATGTCAGTGGTAGCAATCGGCGATTAGCAGCTATTCTGCTAAGCCTATCAGCCTGAGGTGGTGTCAGACGATATTGTTCAGGCCAGACTCCAGAATAGACTACGTATATGAGCCCAAATTTATATTTACAGTAACAACTTGCAAATTGTAAAACTGACAAATCAGCGAAATGTCAAACTGTCTGAGGTGAATGAAAATCCATCCCTAAGGGAAAACTATGGCGCCGTCTATGCATACTACACAATTATATTAATATCCAACACCGCCAAGCCGTCTGCAAGACCTAGCGAGACAGACTGGCGACCGCCAGCTGGCTCAGCTAGTAATCTTTTATTTTGTAACCTTACCTCAGTTAACAAAAGAACGTCGATTCAAAACTATTCTATATTTATTTATTAGTGGGGTTGAGATGCAAACTCCTTTCTTATATTGTAACTTAGCAACGGTAGGCCGTTTGTTATTATTATTTTCATAATGCTATAACAGAAACACAATAATATGACAATAATCAAGAAATAATAGTAAGCTTGGAGGATACGTCTATATTTCTGTTTGTTTGGTTAGAATGCTAAAACTACATATTGATGAATTTATTACTGAATTTATTGGTGCCGAGTTAGTAGTATACTTCTCGATAATATCGCACTTGCAACTTGAGGCAAGGCATGAGTAGAAGAAATGGTTACATACAGTAAATTTTTCGAATCAGCCTTTTTTTTCAGTATGTAAATCTATTTACGTATTCTTTCTGTACATCACGCGGTCGAAGTCTTGTGCGATTACTAGTATGTAATCAATCGTTGACTGTCAACATTTTGATTTTGCAGAATGTTTAAAAGTCTTTGAAAATTTTCCATATATATCTTTAAAGTATTATAAATAGGTAATATCTCTTTGGTACTATGTTAAAAAAATATCTCACATTAAGAGTGTCTATATTATCTTATATTTAACATAAATACTTTGAAAACATATCCACTGTCGACGAGCTAGAAGATAAGCTATATAGAATGTTCCATTCTCAAAACCTTTGAAATATTCGTTGAATAAAATAAATATTTTATTAAAATATCTATTTTTTTTTAAATAATTAGAAAAGAATGTCTCACATCGCAATAATATATTTTGTATAAGTATTGAAAATTGCTCAAATTAATTAATCTGTATGATATATGTGGTTGGCAAGCGTACTATAGTAATTAAAATAATTACCAAGGCTGTTAAGTGAATGAACAAATTTATATTGATATCCAGAATTTGTTACAATAACTTGTAAATGATCGATACGAGTATGTTGACTTAAGAATAATAAACTCAATACGAAATCAAATTCATGAAATTCAAAACACGCGTTTGTCAATGAAAATATTAATTTCAAAATAAGACATAAATGTTTTACAAACCAAAATCAGTTCCGAAAATATACATATTTCATGGAAGGAGCTTTTAAAAGCTTAATAGAATTAAGTTAACACCTTCTGTATCTCCGATATAAAATCAAAACGATATGCCTAATGAAAATTCTTAGATTTTGTATTATAAACACTTATTCACACTTACAAATAGGTATTTATTTATAAATATATTAAATTATAATTTTCGACAAAAGTACTCGATCACTAATAATTGTTTTTTTTTATCATAACGTACACTATAGTATAATTAAATAAAATTAGTATCTAAATAAATCACAAATTTATATAAAGAAGCTTTTTTCAACCTAAAACATATTGAGCAATTTATAACATTCTTTTGGTGAGCTTTAAAGTTTACTTGGTAGTAATTAATGATGATTTATAAAATGAGTTTCTCTTGATTTAAAAATTGCATGATGAGCTTAATTAAGTATAAGTACCGGAATTAACAAATATACATTACACACCATATATTTTTGATACATTCGCGGGGTTTTGAACCTGTGTTTCACATAAATCATGTACTGCGTCTCTAAATCACTGCCGTATAACGTAAAAGAAATAAGTAATTTATACGAACTAGTGTGGATACAAAATAACTTATTTGTAATAACTAATAATATAAACAAACACGTGTTTTACGTATGGTGTTTTTGTGAAAACTGTATTTTTGTAATAAATTTCTAACAATACACCCAGAAGAATATTTTTTTCAGGCGGGGAAAAAAGGATATCTATATATTTTCAAATTTAGGTTAGTAAAAGACGTTAGTGACGTTAAGAAATCATACATTTTACGGGAGTTTTATTTTGTTCATTTGTAAAAATACTCATATTTATATAATTAATACCATCAACCGAGGGTAATTGATGGAATTTGAATTTAAGTTTTGTTTTGCGACCGATTACAAAATATGATATAACAAAAATGGATAAAATTGAACGTGATGATCGTTTTTATTAAATTTTTATCTCCTTCCGAACCGTCCAATGTTCCAAAATAGTATTAATTAATTTGCATAGAATCACTTTGTTTGGTAGATTCATTGCAAAACGTACCAAGACACTCTAAGGCAGTCTAAGGCACAGAACAGATTAATAAATAGAATTCAGATAGGCTATACCCTAATACACTACATTTTGAAGCAGAGTTTTGAACGTATGAGTGTCCTATGAAAATGATACATTATAGACGTGCAATAGTGTATGTCACAACTTTAAAATACTCGTACATCAAAATTGATTGAGCGTCAGTGCATAAACCTAGAGCAGTTGTCAAAACGAAGAACAAGCTTAGAATGACGTATTCTTGATACGTGTTTAAGTTTATCCCATATTCTTCTACACTCGAGATCGCTTGTCTATTACTCCACATCCGTTAGGTATTTCTGTTCCTATTAACTCTGTGTTCCCTGTTACTGACATTAAGAAATCATTCATTTGATGGATGATCATTATTTATTCATATATACAATTAATACTATCAACCGAGGGAAATTGATGGAATTTGAATTTAAGGTTTGTTTTGCGGCCGATTACATATAGGTACGAGTAAGATATAACAAAAAATCGATACAATTGAATGATTGAATTCATTGTTTTTATTGAATTTTTATTTCTCTCCGAGCCGTTCAATATTCCAATAATTAATTTTCATATAAACACTTTGTTTGGTTGATTAATTGCAAAATGTACCGAGACGGTCCAAGGTTACCAATCTACCCCTGTAAATAGATATTCTCGTTCTGCTTTTAGACACTCAATTATTATACATGACTAATAAGAAGCAGAGATAAATGTTGAAAGAAAATTTGTATTAATTTTCTTTTGTATTTAGTGAATGAATACTCGATGTAACACATTCGTTGAATAGAATGATTGTTAAGTAATAAAGTCGAGTTTGTCTGGTCTGTTTTGTTTCTCTCGTTTTGTCATTTTCATTTGCTGGCTTTTTATTAGCGTTTAGGTAATTTACTCAAAGAATACGACCTTTAAACAACGTCATAAATGAGCGGCTTATTCATCTCTAACCATTGACTAGACATAATATGATCAGTGTGTTGGGAATAATATACTCATATTTATATATAGGTATAATATATAGGTATAAACATATATAATGATATTAATGGTTTTCGGAAGAAACTTCTTTGCAAAATACCGGTATTCGTCAAAACATATAGAAAAAAACTATCAACAAATATAGCTATAAAAATATATTTAAAACACTTCTTTATATCAACCTAAAGTACCTACCTATATTGAACTTTATAAATATTTATAGATCATAATATTTTAGAACTGCTAGAATTTTTACAAATAATATAAGTCCATGTGCAGGAAAATCTCTCTCAAATTCAACGTTTTGTTTGATGTTTTATCAACGTTGAATCAATTAATAGTAGTTATAGAATAATTGGAAATATTTTCCACGACTGTTTTCTTTTTCAAAATAATATGTTAATCATTCATTACGACCATTATATATTAAATATATAGTTGAGGGATTTTTTTTTATAATTATTTAACATTTTTTTGTTTCAGTCAATATAATTGCGTTTAGGCATTAATCTGTAGGGTCAATACCCTACCATCCAGCATGACTTGGCTGGAAACCATTAATTTATAACTATAATGTATCTTGCAACATAATATTGTTAAAATTGCAAAACAAGCGATTTATGCGAGTCAATCAAATTTCAACAGAAAGCTAATTTAACAAAAATAATTTAATAATTCAATCAATAATATCGCAAATTAATAAATAATGCTATTTAAGTTTGCTATGATATGCACAAAAGTTATTTGTATAAAATCAATCTTGCTCAATTATTAAAAACTGCATAATTGTTCAAATTGAAATCAATTGTTTATACTTTACGAAACGAATCATACGTTACCCAATAATGCATGATTACCAAAATATTCAAGTAGTGATAGCAGCATTTTTCTATTGTATCGAATCAATATAAAACACTCAGTAGAAGGAAGCAACATAGTCAGTCAGTTATCGAAGATTTAACCGTAAGGTTATCGTTTCACTTCACCCGATCAATTTCGTAAATTCATCAGAACGCATACTCGTGATTGCACCCATCTAAATTATAATCTGTAAACTTATCTGTAATAATTAAATTGGTATTTATCTGGATGGAGATAATAAAACCAGGGTTCATTTCATTCACGCACCAAATTATTCATTTGAGAGTCAAGCCAACCTACCCCGCCTGTTCCTTATTTCATCTCCGAACCGAAAAATCTTATAAACTAAATTTAATATTATACAATATAGTAGTAAGTAATGAAAAAATAGCATTAAATTCATTTTCGATATTCGAACGCGGATGCTTTCTTGATACCGAAAATACCGGTATTTTTAATTTTTGAAACTGGTATTGCGGTATTGATAAATAATTGAATACCGGTTTGCGACCCCTATCTACTATATATATATACGTATGGTATGACTATATTATTTTATTCTAAAAAGAGTATACATAATATATTGTGTAGCGTCGCTGTCATTTGCATTACGCACTGAAAAAATAGTTATTTATTAAATTATACATGAATATTATAATATATTGTGATGGTTCTTTAAAATAACAAAGAAAATTTTGCAAAACATGAATAATACTTTTACAAGCAAGCTATTTCCGAGGTGGTTGTAAAAAACGATAAAATTAGAAACCAATTTTATATGGGGACTTTTTTGGATAATCTTTGTCTATTATTTGACATGAAGGAAATTTCTAAATTATAGATACAAGCATAATGATCCGAATAAGTAACAATAATTTAAATATTTTGTCGTTCATTATTGGATGAGCTTTCCACATAGTTATGCATAATTTCCAAAACCCATCAAAATGATTTTAATCTAAATGACCTGTATTAAAGTGACAATATTATTTTCTTGTATACTATAATATAATTTATTACAATTAATGGAATTTTGCTTTGTACAACATTTCCGATAATGTTGATATGTCATCATTTTGAATGTATTTTGCCATTTAGTGGTCCCGAACAACTTTATTAGAAAAACTTAGATATTCTCAAAATTCTTCGAAGAATTTTGTGATTTTATTGTACATGTGTATTTTAAAGATTCAAAAATTTAAAACACACCTTTATCTTTCGTTTTCTTTTTCCAATTTTTGATATTTTAACCTCCAAGGACAATTATATATTATTAAAGCGCGAGGCCCAATTTGGCCCAATCGGTATAATCGCTAATCGTAAGACCGGACATCAATAATAATTAATGTAGGTACATAATATATTATTTGAGTTAATTTTACTAATCTTCCAATAAAATATATTCCAAAGATAAGAATGTGTCACTCTGATCTAAATGATATGACGTAATAAAACGTGATATTTAAATGAGATTATATTCTAGTTCAATGTTCAATCATTAAGTTTACAAAAAATATTTTTTCAAATAGAGTTCCTAATATACTTAGTTATAAAATAATTACAAGATAAATATTAGATTAGATTTATATATCACGTTTTTAAATTTTCTGTTGAATCATATAAACTTGACAATTCTATGTATTAATAATTTAGGACAAATAAGGCAATTGTCAACAAATCATTTTTTTGCTATTTTGCAACAAACAAACAAATATAGAATACTGACATGTCATTTTGATTTCCATAGTAACGCACGTATATATTAATAATTTAGTTGCTAGGACCACCCCCTTAGCAACCAATAATAGTGGATTGGATTACGGATTTCTTCCGAAATAACTTTTCATACAAAACAGAATTAACTGTAAATGAATTCAATTCTACTTAATTATTGCTAAAAAGTATTAAAATAATGCATTGGCATCGTGTTTTCATATATTCTAAAAGTTTTAAATGTTTAGCTAGTCGGAAAGTTAGTTAGAAATCGATTGCAAGATTTTTACTGGATAAACAACCGCCGGAAAAACAAGAATACGAGCTAAGAAAAGCGTGGTAATAACATTGAATATTCTAAAGCTTGTGATAACACAAGGCGTCAAATGATAATTATATAGATTGTATGAAATTATCGGAAAATGTATGCGGAATCTACATGGATAAAGACAATAGGGACGATTTTTATACAATATGTTTGCAATGAAGAGTAATTTTAACTGCAGGGTCAAGTTTTTGAACTCTCACGTAGGCATTGTGGCTGAAAAATAATTTCCTGTATCACAAAACAAAACTTTTACTTTAATTGTTACAGATTTTAATATTAAATAATAATTTTACGAAAATATAACAGAAGCCAAATAAGAAGGGATTAACAATTTTTGTAATGTAATTTTACAAAAAGGCAGCAGATTGAAAAAGTTTGTAATGACATATAGATTCCATTTTCTCTGTCACGTTAAAGCCTTTTAAAAGAATATAAGAAAAACATCTCAAGGTATTATAACAAGGTTTTAAATTTCGTTACACATTTTCTTGGCAATTTAGAGTCACAGTGTGATTTTAATAGTGTTTACCTTTGTGGAAAATATGCGAATATGAATAGGAATCTAGGCACTTATCCACTGTTTTGATAATCTTATTATATTATTTTCTGATGTTATTATAAGTTTATGAACAATTTATATTATTGTTACCGCACGAAATTAATGAGTATAATGTAATATTTTCTGTTTTACGGTAATTTATAACAAACTATAATAACGTATTATCATAATAGTTAACATAATTATATAATTATGGACAAACTAATACATACATAAACTGTATATCATATTATCTGAGATACATAAGCTGAAAGATAAAAGTCTACATAAACTCTAGGTGTGAATTCAATCAATATGTGCAAATACCATTACAATAATACGTTAGAGTCAACATAAATAAACAAATTAAATATGATGAAGATTTAAAAGCATGTATGTTTTCAGGCATTTACTATTACGTCACTATAGATTGGTTTCCCGAATAGACCAAATGTTCAGGAGACGAAAAACAAATTTCATAATCCTACATTTAAATACATGGATATATTTAAATTGTTATTTTTACAGCATATGAATGATGTATTCATTACCATTACAAAGTAATTTAAAGAAAGGGATGGTTTTCGTCCAATTAGATACAAAAAACATTTTGCATTAGGAGGTCGATTTCGACAAAAACGGATATTCGGGAAACCAATCTATAGCCGATCATAAAAAATCCATTTCAATAATTATTATTCTTAATGCTTAATTCAAAGATGTCTACGTTGTGCACAACTAACCAATTGTAAACCCAATGCAGAGTTGACAGTTTGAAAAAATAATATATAACATAGTGACGCTTTTGGTGACTGAAAAAAGCTACCAATTTTTAAATTAGGATTCTGTGTAAATTTAAAAGAACATTTTTTAATTGATATAAAATGCTATATGTATACAAATTGCACAATATAAATTAAATCAATATACGTTAAAAGTTAATATCGACGGCCCCAGGAAAAACCGGTGTTAGTCTAAAATCATAAATGTTCAGGAGAGCGAAAAAACTAAAATATTTACGCTATTAAATTCATCATATAAAATGAGTAAGTTTTTTCTTATCTTATTTAAGTAAATCAGATCGACCATTTTATGGTCTATATTACTATCAAAATTTAATGGTGATTAATTAATTAACAGCTGAGATAATGTCCAAAAATTGTTTTTATTTGTAATAATATTACGCACTTTATATTTCGACTCGATTCAACATGCTTTTGCGAGGACGAAATAGATTACTGACTCCGCATAATACATTCATATTCTGAGATAGAAACCTTGTTTTACGTCGCATTTTTCTTACTCTATACGATTTTATTAATTACAACTATAGTTATAACGCTCTTTTACGGAAAAATTGACATTTTGAGACAGCGCAATATTTAACTCGAAATAGTACAGCGTGTCTATAAAATCTTAGCAAGGGATATAGGGACATATTGATATATATATTTTTTTATACGGAGTTTTTATAATTTAAATGTATTTAAGTATGACTTTTTATGTTTTTTTGCAAATTATTATTGATATTTTTATAAATAATCAGAATAATATATAAACTTATGGTATCAGTGGATTATTTGAATAAATGCATGCACCGTGGATAATATTATGTTCGAAGCATTCTTTTAATTTATTATTAAAATGGCAACACGTTCCACAAATCTCGTGTATTACAAACGAAGTTCTTGTAAATTATCCATTCCAATGGTTTTGTACTCGATAAAGTTTTAATGTGTCCGAAGATAGTAACCAATTTTAATATTATATTTAGGTTATTTTTATATTCAGGTTATATTCAGGTTGCCCAATGACACTTCACCGTGAAATGTTGTATCGGAAATAAATGGTCGTATATTAAAGACCGTCCAACCTCTTTGGGTCGTATAATACTGAGATAAAATTCATGTCTAAATGGTTTCTTCATGGTTCTTGTCACTTTACAGGAAGCCAGCGGCAAACGATTTTTGAAAATAGCCTGGATTATATACTGGATTTTTTGTTAGGTTATGTTAGGTTTTCATTCTTGAATTCATGAATTCTGTCAAAATTGGCGATGAAAATTATTATTGCCTATAAAAGATTATAATAAATTATAAATATAATTATAATAATAAATTATTATTATTATTGTAATTATATTTATTATATATACTTGGCCATTAGATATAATTAACGTGTTATTTAAATGTGGTAATTAAAAGGTTAACAGTGATTGTGTTAATGTTTATATTGAATCTAATAAAATTGGAGACCTTATAGTATACTGTCATCTCTTTCCGATAAGAGAAAGCTCACGGCGAACTGTGCTACGGTGAAATGTAATACGTACAATTTACATGTAACCACATTGTATTACGTTGATTTGGAAAAGTCTCTATAGTAAATATAATTATTAGTTAGTTAGTAGTAAAAAGAAAATCAGTTGCATTTTTCAACATTTGTAGCTGGAAAGGCTTTCGAACGTTTCGTTTGTCTATTATAATGTCATTAGCAAGCCTTCAAACGAAACTACAGATATGAACATGATACAGAACGGGGGGAAATGTTAGATGCTTATCTTTGTTTTTTTTTTTGGGCGTAAACCACTGTGAACATTTCTAAAGCATGTCGAATAAATTTCGAAGAAAATGACAATAAATTCGTCAAAAATCAGTGTAGTCGGTCACGCTTGTTTGTTTAGAAATTTGCTACGTATGATAATAATTAATATGGGCAACCACGGCGTAGAAGTTTTTTTTTACATAAATTTACGGAAGTTTGGAGTTTTCCATAAATGAATAAAAGATTATTATTCAACATACTTACATAACATTATAATTTAATAATTAATAATATTCTCCCTCTTTTAGAGAATAGCATGGCATTTTAAGAATGTGTATTTAAAGTATTTTTGGTTCAAGTTGGTTTATTGGAACCGCGGCAATTTTTATAGCCGATTTTGGCAAAATTCATGAATTCAAGAATGAAAACCTAACCTAACCTAACTTAATTTCTTTTATTTTGATAAGTGTCAATTCATGGTGGAACTGCATTGTATTGTTGTTTAATTTAATAAAACGCATTTTTTTTGTAGTACGTATTCCACTTTTAATCAATAAATCAGGACTGGTTTCGTCCGCCATAGAGGGACATTTTCAACAGTTGAAAATTTTCCTCTGAGGCGGACGAAACAGGTCCTAATTTGTTAATTAAAAGTGGAATAAGTACTATAAAAAAATGCGTTTTATTAAATTAAACAACAATAACCTAACTTAACCTAACCGAACCTAAAAAATAATCCAGTATATCGGTTATTTTCAAAATTTGTTTCCCGCTGGCTTCCCTTAAACCGACAAGAACCGTATTTTTTTTCAAATCTACGAAATAAAATATTTTGTTTGAGTTTTTAAAAAAATCACGATATTTCGAAATTCTTAACTAAGTTATTATTACATTAATTACTATAATTAATGTTAAATTTCACAAAGATAATTTTTAATCGGTAATTGTTTTTATTGGACAACATTGTTGCAACGACTAAACTACAAGATTAGTCTTGATAATGGTGTTACAACTAAAATAATTGCAATCGATTGAGAAACTAATGTATTGTATAACAATTAATATTATATTATAACCAATAATTAATTCATTAAAACCGTTATTATGTATTATAAAATATATTTTGTAAATTGGAAGTACTTATTTCATAAATTCTTTTTAAACATGTTACACTATATTTAACGATTTCAAAAAATGTATGCTAATTAATGTTAAAAAAACCCATAATTTTGCATAACCACAAAAAGAAAAATACTTATTAGGAAATTATCAATAAAAAAATTAGACCGAGTGGGGTTTGAATTCACATCATTCATTGTCCGGATGTGTGCTTTTATATTTTAGACCACTGATCTTTCTATGAGTTATATTAAATATTACCAATAACTACGCTGTCTTAGGTCTTTCAAATAATGTCAAGAAAATATATATTACTAAAGATTTATAGCTGGCATCAGCAGTTACTTAAATGCCCCTATACTTGCTATATTTTTCTTCAAATATTTATTTTCAATAATAAAAGTCCAACATTCTTAAATCTTGCGAAAAAAATATCACAGTATAAAACGAATCAAACAAACCACTAAAGTATAAAGCATATTATAAGAGATTTTATTAGTAATGGTCGTTAGCCATTTGCATAAACAATCGTGTCCATGGCATGGATTCAAACAAGAGATGACGTAAACGATTGCTCTATACACGAATAAATTATAATATTAACCTAATAAATACATACTCAGACTATATAAAATATAATATTCAAAAAACTTAAAACCACTTCTTAAAGTTTGATAAAGTTTTATTTTCAGTAATTGTTTTTTATCTAACTGACACCGATTGTGTATAACCTTTGTACTCAATGATCTACCTACATATACTTTCAAACAAGAAAACCCTTTCAGATAAACCTACGATATATGGGTAAAATATACATTATAATGAATATGAGAAGTTAGTTTTATGAGTTTCATTGAGTTTTCTACATGGCTGCTAATATTAGAATGACTAATTTAGAAATACATAGAACAATTAGTCAACTAATAATACGTATATATATAAATATTTATGTATTTTTTAAATTGTATTAATATCACATTAATGTTAGAGTTTTTATAATATAAATTATAAACATATTACCACAACTTTTCCGTAGTATATTTACACATAAATTTGAAATAAGAATATTATTGGTTTCATGAATTATTTTACACTATATACTCTAATACGAGATAGTTGTAATTTTGTAATATAATAATTATTATTGCAAAATACACTTTTGTAATGTTAAGATTGCAATTTTAAAATTATATTCGTGAAAATATCCGTTACGTACATCTTTTTGGCTTAGTAAACTCGATGTGATTGTATTTTAAATTAAATTAAGTAATTTACATTATATAGTATTATGTAGGTACATACACAAACTAAAAAATAATCAGGACCGGTTTGACAGTTAAATTACACACAGATAATTATGTATTAAAGATGTATGTTTGTATGAATCTAAATATACGAAACTGGATCTGATTTTTATTTTAATATCCGGATTAAATACTTTATATGTATTATTTTTTTGTTAAAAGTAATACAATGCCTCTCTATTAAGAATTTTCAATAAAAATATCGTTTTGTCTTGTTTCGTAATGTATATATTATATACCTTCTCTTATCATGGGAAAAATGATGCATTCATAAAGCATTCTTTTAATTTATGTTTTAAATCATTTAGGTCATTTTAAACTATACACAATTTTTAAAAATAACAATATAATTGTCACTCTTTTTATTCATAAAATATTTCACTAATTATTGTATGGAATATTAGCGTTAAAACAGTTTGTTCATAATATGCTTGCTGTTTAGAAAAATAAAAATAAATACTCACCAGCAAAGACGTAAGGTCCAGCCACGATGAGCTGCGGCATGATGACCAGGCCCAGGATAGTCAAGTGGCAAACAGCCCGCATCCTTCAGCTTGAATCACTGAGGTCCGTGGCGAAGAGTTGATGCAGTCACCAACCGACTGCTAGTGCGTATACGGACACGATTTGGGTTACTATGACCGCGGGCAGGTTTCGCAGCCCTATATATATTATGCATCGCCGCCTTGCCTCCGCACCCCCGCCCTGGAGGCCGCCCACAGCCGGTAAGCCATGCAACCCCTGGCGAGGGAAAAACTTTGAGATTTATTATTGCGTTTGAAACGCCCGTCGCAATAGACGCACGGTTGCGTTATTGCAATTTTAAAACGCAATATGATAGTATGACAGACTGACGTGCTAAATCACGACAATGCATGAGTCGAACCTCATAATGATACAACTGTGTAAATGAAATAATATTTTAAAACACATTTGGAGCATATCTATGGGGTTTGAAAAAAATACCAAAGATCCTAGACCATCCATCTTTTGATTAGTCGGTATTGAAGAAAAACATTTACCATTGAACATACATAATTTTGAAGAACACTTCTGAGAAAATATATTATAACCAATAGAAAAAATCTTTTTGAAAAAAAGTAAGACAGCCGGCAGGTGCTCCCCCGCTCCGTGCTACGCCCCGCTACGCCCCGCTACGCCCCGCTACGCCCCGCTACGCCCCGCTACGCTACGCCCCGTGCTCATTGTCCACTATGCTACAATATGACATACTAATTACGACAAACTTTAACTATTGGCCTTTAATACCTGCTCACCAGCGCTCATCCAAACCAAGCTACTATTGGCAATCGGTTTTTGTTTATTAAATCAAAGTAGGTACCTGTATGTTCAATAATTAGAATGGTACATTCTTAAATCTTGTGAATTATTAGTTGAAATGATTAATTAAAAATTATTAGCAAGTTCGAGTAAGTTACAACATAAAATATTGGAGAGATCCGTGACGTCGCTTAGTAATTAAAGTAGTAGGTAGCAGGTTCGATTCCTGCCGGGTGTCTTACTTTTTTCAAAAAGATTTTTTCTATTGGTTATAATATATTTTTTCAGAAGTGTTTTTCAAAATTATGTATGTTCAATAATTATTCATTGAATAAAAGAAATAATTAAATTAAAAATTTACCATTGAGTTTGTTGGGTAGCATTAATGGATAATTGTCGAAGAAACGTTTTATTATCGATGACCTTCATGGCCTAATGAAAATGACCAATTTGGTAGATATGAGGTGTTTGAGTGAGTAAAAAACTTATAACGGCCGTCCATCTTTTAAATATCTTGAAAAGTATTATATTTTGCTCCAGTTTTAGTATATTTTTATTTTATCATTTAATCTTATCATAGACTTTTTACCTTTATCATTTTGTTTAAAAAAAGACTAAAAAAAACACAATTTGACATGTTTTCTTGATTCCACTGATACATAAAACTAACTTAAAATATAAATACATAATAAAAAAATTCAATACATACAAACATTTAACGAATTTATTTGAATTAAATGAATAATAAATGAGTTATATCAATTTTAGTAATCAGTGTGCCTTTTTAAGTGATACATATATAATGTCCAATGGGTATGCGTTTATAGGGTGTGCGGGTTTTTGTTTTTTAATCCAGATGTTTTAATATTACACATGGTAAAATTCCCGATTTCGTAAAATAATTATCTAGCAACACTAGTAGGTACGTACCTACCTAGATCAAACAAAATACAATTGTAAAAAATGACTAAAAATCTATAAGTAGGTAAGTAGAAATACTGAATTCTCGATATCTCAACATTGTCTATTATTGCGATGATTGATGCACTTACATATGATTTGTTTTATCGTTTTAAGGGGAACTTGTCAGCACGTGTAACTTAAAAATTGTAAGAAAATTGAATTACATATACCTACATTTTTTTAGTCTTCATAATTTCCCAAAGGTTTGTAATAATTAAACGCAAACATCCCCCATTCTTAACATGTTGGTGGACTTTATTTTTTAAACCATCTTTAGAGGGCTACAAAAGAAATTAATAATTTTAATTTAATAAATTATTTTTTTAACGAATAATTCACAAAATTTAAGCATGCAGCCTTCATATTGATTTTTTCAATATTTTTTTCTAGTAGGCATATTTATGAGATATTTGCGAATTATATTATTATATCGTTGAATAAAAAAATAGTTTATTAAATTATTAACATTCGTGTAAGTACGTTAAGGTGAATCCTCTAACTACCAGAAGCACCTAGCGGAAGAATACGAAGCGTGTAATTTGAGCAGGGTTCAAAATGGACCAGAGCGCACCAGAGCGCCGTTCCGGTTCGTAAAATCCCCAAAATTATCACTCCGCTTCGTGGACATATGACTTGAGCGCTCCGGTTCGTAAAATTTTCCATTTCTAGCGCTGAATTTGAGACGTCGTTTTGATAATTTACAATTTAAACAATATTAGTTAATAAATAATATGTTTCTAAAAACATTAAAAAGAAAAACATTTCTTTATTTAAGCCAAAGATAAACTTACAATTAAAAAAACAGTGTTATAAAATGTTAATTTGTTAAAGAATTCCATCTTATTATTACATATTATTTTATGGTAAAATTTATTATTAAAATTTAGTTTATTAAGTTTTCTATAATTTAAGGAAAAGATTTTTGACTAATTCGTAGTTTTAATATATTTTATATTTATTTTAAAAACATCGATTTTAAAAAAGTAACTTGAAATCCTTTTTATTCATATCGAATCGTATTTAGGTATGGTTTAAATATTAAAGCTCGATTTTTCCGCTAGATGCCTCTGGTAGTTAGAGGATTCACCTTTAGACAAAAATTTTCAAGAATCCTGATGCTGACTGGGAATCCAATGTATGCGTGGTCGATTTTTCTGAGGTATTTCCTAATTATGTATGTTCAATTAAGCTTTATTAAAATTTTCGCTTATAATTCACACAGTACAGGTTGTATTTTTATACAATGAATGGTTATTTCTTGTTGGTTCAACGTATGCTCTAAGTCAAACACAAATTAAAAATAAAAAATGTAATTTTTTAGAGAAACGTTACTAAAATTCAGAGAAAATGAGGGTGAAAGTCGTAAATACCAGAATATTAGATTCAAATATAAGTTTCCATGGAAACCGCATGAAAAGCCCACATCTAAAACTATCAGTTTCCTCTAAATTAGTTTGAGGTTATAATCTGTTTCGTAGATATCTGAGCTACAACTTATTAGTATTCTGTTAGAAACGAACAGTACTGGCTTGTGGAAAGTTTCGGGCTATAATCTCAACGGGATAACAATTCCATGGCATAATTCATTCAGTAATATAATATGTATATGTATTGAATTTGATTTACCAAAGTACTGTGTAGATTTGTACACAATAAACTGTTTAGGAAGGTATTTTAATTAGTAATTACACGGTTAAATATCCACAGACTGGAGGTTTGTTTTAACAGTTTTTTTTTACGTGAAACAGATGTTAGCCACTTGCTCAACCTATTAGGACCATATACTCTGACTTGCTTTTCCCTCCACCCCCCGCCACGTCTCCACACCCGTTATGCAGGCATATACCGTGGCGTAACGAACGATAGGCGCTGTTCAAATTTATGCCGAAAGTGTCCCAGGAGCAACTTCCCAAGACCTTGGTTGGCGTGCACTAGAGTGTGCGTGATCCCTACTTCCATATAATGTATTACGGTCAATTCTCGATGAGAAAAGACCTTCTCGCTCGCCGTATAATGCCGCAAACTTTTTAAAAGCTGAGAAATTTTCCCTCGTAGATACCAAGGCCGACCGGTCCAACTGAGAGTCGGACCGACTTGAAAAGCTCTTCCCTTTCAACTGACATATGGGGACACTCCCAGAGGATGTGATCGGCATCCTGCAATTCGCCACATAAGCAAGTCGGAGATTCTATTAGGCCAAGCTGACAGAGCTTGGAGGCAAAACCACCGTGTCCGGTTAAGAACTGGTCTGGAGTCAATCTGGCCAACCATGCGCCACTTTATATTAACAATATGTGTATTAACAAAACGTGTATTTGCCAGACCCAGGATTCGAACCTGAGCCCACGATGCTATAAATCGACGCGTAAGCCAATCGGCCATCATGGGCATTTAGGTCGTCTGGTAGAAATTAACTATAACCAGTTTTATTTCTTTATTTCATTGAAAATTGTTTGGAATTGCAGTATTTTTATCAATTCATCTGACACATTATTATCCTATAACCGTACAGAGACCTAAATATATATATATTTAATAATACTATAAATAAATGTAGGTAGAATACACCTGACGACTAATAACGTATCATTAGATTTGATTCAACACAGAAACGCGGAAGCAAGTTTTGTCGTAAATATTTCATAATACATATATTATATGATATATATACATTACAATATTTTTGTTATGGTTAAATTTTTGTATCGTGTATTGTGGCGTACACACAGTGAGAAACAATGAATAGATATTAAATTTTTAATTCGGTCTATTCAATTGTGTTTTAAGTATATGTCTGCGAGGACTTAAAAGCTTGTTACTTAAAAGTTGTCAGCGTGTGTATGGTGATTATAGTTTCGATTAGTTATTATCATTTTTTTTATTTAAACTAGTATTAACATAGTTTATACAAATAATTCTATGGGAAATTTACATATTATAGTGATAGTCTAACAGATATTTTCTGTGTAAATATTAACTTTATGTCGGGAGTAAAAGGTTGGGAGTCAAATATTCGAAATGATTCAGATTTTGGCAATTACTTAATGGTTAAATTTATGAAAATTTTATATACTGTTCTATCGAGTCTAGGACGATTCGGCGCCGGGACAACTGGACGCCACGCAATCGAATGAAATTCAAAAATAAATAGATTTCGCGAATTATAGATACTTTAAAAATATATATTTAATATTATTATATTATGATTTAATACTTTGTGAGAATGTAAATATGCACACGTAAAAAGTGATTCAATTGTGTATACTATGTTTAACTTCCAATAAAAAGAGATTTTATTATTTTTATATAAAGATAATTCTCAATTCGCATTAAAAAACATTATGTTATGATCAAAATGAATAAAACTACTAAGTAGTTGATATAAACTGATTAAATTTGCTCGTCTATTTACTGTAAAAAATCGTAACGAACGTCTATTCATTTCATTCGATAGTGCGGCGCCAAATTGTCTTGGCGTCCAGTTGCCCCATTCCCATTCAATCTACCCTATCACAGAATATGAGTATTGTGTCCAAATTGACCCGTAGAAGAGCTTTAGATAACCGATATCATACAATAACTTAAGTTCGTCATTTTCATTACAGAGAATCAACTTTTTTGCCAGTACGTAGACAGAGATAAGTTAAGATTGGCTATTTTTTACGTTTCATGTATAGATAAGCTTTATACACTAAAATGTATTGATGTAATACATGAACGAGATATTTATTTTCAAGAAATTATTATTTATTTTAACTCTACAATTTAAATTCTACAAAAACTTAATTTTACCAACATTATTATGATGATATCAGCATGTCAATATAAACAATTTAATTAATATTCTTATTGTCATATAAAAAACAAAGTATGTCTAGTAAAAAATATTAACTGATAATTATTGTTCATTAATTAGTTTAACTTAGCTCTAATGAACATTTATCTTCATGAAAATCAGACCTCATTTCTAATGGATAACCAAAGAAAAGGAGACAAAATACTTATTCTTTTTTATCTTATAATTATTATTATCATAGCGAATATCTATATATTTTAAACGCATTTGTTTATAAGGTAACCTAGTTTGAAAAATAGTCCTTTTTAATAAAAAAAATAAACTAAATAAAAAATATTTAGTAAAGCATTCAGGTTAACGGGGAATATTAAACAATTAAATTAACTCACCTAACAATAGATGAGTGGTTGAAAAACAAAGCCATTTGGCTCATTAAGCTTATGGGGAAAAACATTTACTGTGAAAAACTTGATCAAAAAAAGTTTATCAAGTTAAAAAATTTGTCATCATTCGCAGAATCTTGATTCACTTTCTCTCTAAAAGTTTATTTATGATAAAAGTTTCCAGGCAGAGTAAAAAAATGTCCTTTCGGATTACATTAAATCACCATTTTGGAGAGATTATGCTGCAGTATGACACATTGCTTGTATGCGTAAACATTTAGTAGAATCTCTCACCAGACTCAGTAGCTTAAATTGAACTAGAAATCCTATTCAATTAAGTGCGCATACGGGTAATTGACAACGCGGACAGATTTTCAAGCATATTAAAAAAACTTTTACATACTCACAGTGATAATGAAGAAAATTAATAATTATCTAAAAATAATTGTTGACTATTTTCATTATAGTTTTGGGTCTAGGACGATTTGACGCCGGGACAACTGGACGCCACGCAATTTGAAAACAAATAGATGTTAGGAACTTATAGGTATTTTCAAAAAAATATTAAATACTTATTATTATTTATATTTAAATTATTATATTATAATTTAGTTGGTAATAATTTAAATATGCGCACGTTTATAATGATTTCATCGCGCATATGTTTAAATTCCAACGAAAAAAGAGTAAGTAAATAATAATAATAATATAAGTATAATAATAAGTAAAATGAATTATAACTACTAAGTAGTAGATAGAAACTGATTAAAATTCCTCGTCTACATTCTGTATAAGTGTTAGTTATACGACAGTGCGGCGTCCAATTGTCCTGGCGTCCAGTTGTCCCATTCCCATAATTTTGTATACTTCAGTTTACGTCCCTAATAGTGGTTCTTCTGCCACTTAGTTGGAGCATATGGACACCACACTACGCGTCCAAGAATCCTTGCTCTAGATGACCAGTTCTTGTATTTTCCACATAACATGGTATAATGGTGTACATAATGGTCTTTCAGCAACCAGATACAATAAGAACGATTTGGATTACTGTTTTACTACAATATTTTGTTTTTTCCAGTCGCTGGAAACAGTCAAAGACGAAGACTAACTTAATTAGTCAAAATTATCAATTACCACCTGAGATTTTGAGATGTTTATAGCTCAGCCAAACATCAGAGCGTTTTTATGTATTCAAATGTTTCTGAGAAAATTTAACCTGCAAAACTAGATTATAGTACCAAATAGTTGAAGTTAACATTTAATAATGTGCATGTTTTATATGTTTATAATCATCAATCAGCTGAAACTATGTTGCTTATTAATAAAAAAGGAACCGAGCTTTATTTTTGAATAGCTTCACTTCTGTCAACACAGAATGACAGACATATTTTGAGAATATTAATTTCATTATCTAATGACAAGGTAATATGTTAATATACCCGATGTACTTTGCAAATTTATTTTATTTTTAACACGCAATCACTTTGAAACAAAATGTTATAATAAGTATCTTCTGTTTTGACGTAGAACTGCGTCTATATATTTAGCAGGATAGGTCGTAGGTCCAAAATAGTGTTACATTATTATCATTTATAATGCCTGAAGAAATAAACAGAGATTATACAACTTTACTGTGTAGACAAAGAAGTCGCCTGACAGTAGATATCAAGTTTAAATCAATCGGACCTTCAAAGTCTAGTTGACAGGTAGGAGAAAACTGGCGTCGATAACTGCGTTCCGACAACCATTTTATGAGTATTAGATCTCAAGTGATTCAGACGTCTACAGTGTATGTTGTTAACCATTCGCTCACACAATAAAAAAAACAAATTTATAAATTTCCTGACGAACTTCACTTTACAGCATGAAAGTATTTCTAATGGTGTTCAAGAAGTATTAACACAATGCTTACGGGCCCTTTTAATTAATTTTGTAATTAACGTGTTAATTTGCATTTGAAAAGTAATTAGCAAAAACACAATTTTGTGCGGCCCGTAAGCTATGGGTTAAAAGTCATTGCTGTCAATTCCTATGTATCTGTATAGGAGAACAAAGTTATATCTTGTATGGTTGTTGATCGGCATCTTTACGTTTAGAGAGAACACAATATTAACGATGTACCTACATGTCCTAAAAGCGATACGTGTTGAAAATACGTCATGTGTGATACAAGAAATGAAAAATAAAGTATCAGGGCAAAATAAAAAGGGGAGGACGTGTCGATTCGATTTGAATGAATGAATATGGCGCGAATATCAAAAATGCATTTCGATTCGAATGTTCTATATTCGAAACATAACATTATCTTTATTTTTCAGGTTAAATTATTACCTCCTTAATATTTATGTACGCCGGATACATTGTCACTCTTACAGACAATGTAAATTGAAACGAAAATAATATTACATTATGGAAATTATCAAATCTGAATTAAATTAGATATATATAAAAAAAAAAATATTTACAATTTATTCAAACAGTAGGGCTTTGAAATTATATTCTCATGTATAACAAGATAACAATAGTATTTTGAATTCTTATAAAGTAAAATGATATGAGGAATAACAGGAGAAAAAATCGGTGTGTGTACTTATATATGCACGTTAGAAGTTATACTTCTTTGGCGTAACAAAACAAAATAAGCCGTTACCTGAGTCTATTAATATTACAGTGGATTAGGTTGACGAAAACGTATGCGATTCATTTATGCACATGATAATTATAATTTAATTATTATACTGGACCAAAACTCATCTTTTCCATACAGCGGTTATAATAGATTCAGAAGTGCCCATGATGAATTAATAAAAAAACAATTTTTAATATATTTTTTTAATTCACAAAATTTATTTATTTATTGATATATAATTTTACTCATAAATAATACTTACATAAATATAGCCTCAAATCTTGATACACAATCTTTAAAATGAAAAATAAATATACACTCCAGTATAAATAAAGTTTTATGAATATAAATTAACAGTGTAGAGTATTAGTCTCCAGAAATTTGATTATAAACATATATATTTATTATGACGCAATATTGGTTATATTTACAACACGTGCTCTTTACTTGGATGTATTGAACGACTAACTAAATGACACTGTGCGCATGCGCATGTACCCTTGAGACCGAAATGAATATAATCATAATAATAAATTATGTGTTATATCGGCGCGCGCAACTTCGTCACATGCAAAAAATACACTCTGGTCTGATTTCCCAAACGCGCCATAAGAAGTATAACTTCAACAAGGGAGGATTGAAATATTTACAATAAGATGGTTTACGTGCTCAAGATTTAAATATATTAGATTCTTATTACTGAAACATATTCGATGATGAACAGATTAGATTTAATTGTCATGAGTCGTAGCAGATAGATGAGACAAATTATACGAACACTCATCCAGACAGTGAAAGATGTGACGTTCGAGTCCCACTTGGTCTACCTCTTTTCTGGCATATTTTCCTAATATGCATGTTTTCTTAAATTTTTTCAACTTTTTGAAGGAATTATTATTAGAATTTTATCTATCCGACGGAATTTGAATCTGGACCACAACACCACAGAACCACAAAACGTTGGCATCTCATAATAAGTATAAAAAATAGTAATTTTAAAATCAGATTGGATTGGATAGGCTACAAACAACTATAATGAATATTTACTGAATCGTAGAAGTCTAAAGACCCTTCTTTGGAAGTAGGTTATCTACGTGATGGTTTTTTAATGTTGTTTCAACAACTTTTTTGAATGATTTGTAGGGTAATAATTTGTAATTATTATTTTAGAAAGTAACTCGCTGGCCCTTTATGCAACATTCTGAGAAGTCCATTATTTAAAGATTTGTATTGTCGTATGAAGTCATAGGTACTGAAACTCTGATCAATACATTGAAATATAACTAAAGGCGTATTTTAAATCAAATAAACCTAAATAAATATATAAACTAAATGTTTTGTTGACTGGAGTTATTCAAAGGATTTAGTTTTTTTGATTTTTAACAAGTTGGGCTATTAATTTTTTGATAAATTCAGAATAGAATATAAAATTCTTACTTTGTAACATATTTTGTCGACAATGTTGTGTACATTTATAATGTGTTGATGTCTTGATTTAACTTATTCTAATATCTTAGCTGTTATTACACTCCATCCATCAGTGGAAAGGGCGGATGCGAAGCGGAAATAAGAAGGCGCACACAGATTGCAAAAAATGCGATGACACGCCTTACCACTATATGGAAGGATCAGGGAATTTCGATTGCCGCAAAAATGATGCTTGTGCAAACATTAGTGTTCTCGATATTTCTATACGGAGTCGAGTCGTGGTCCCTGAAGGCAAGGGAACGGAAGGCAATTGATGCCTTTGAGATGTGGTGTTGGCGCCGAATGTTTCGCATTTCTTGGACGGAGCACAGGACGAACCAGTCAATCATCCAGAGACTAAAGATAAAGGAACGGCTCTCGACAATATATCTGAGAAGAATTCTGCAGTTTTTTGGACATCAGGCACGGACTGGACAACCTGAAGAGACTGGTAGTTTTGGGTGGCCTCCAGGGAAGGCAAAGCAGAGGAAGAGCGTCTGCGCGATGGAGCGACCAAGTGAAAGAGCTGACTGGGGGCACCATACATTCTCCCATGAGAGAAGCGGAAGATCGAGAAGGATGGAAAGTCTTGGTCACTCAAAGGATGGCGAAATTCAAATGTGGTCACGATCCTCAGCCATGAGTGCACGACGAAGAATAAGTTATTACACTTATTATGGTTAAAACCAAAATAGTACGTTTCAAAAAAAATACTAAACCGTTACCGGAATAAGTGTGTAACCCTCGTTTAATAATTTATTGTGTCTTTTATACAATATCAATTATTACAAAAAAATCACACGCTTTTTATAAAATAAACAATGCTACCAATAAATTTTATATCGTACGTACCAAGCGACGTTGCGATACGAATTCATTTTTCATTTAAATGATTTATTATTCCACATTTTCCTCTCTTAACATCAAAAAGCAATCAAATAAAATGTATTAATTATTGTTGGAATTGTGCGAAAAGTATTTTCCAATGAAAAAATGTGACATTTTTTCAAAGAGATAATATAAACGATTTTCAATTGGATTCAATTGTAATCATACACATCAATTAAATAATAGAAATAGGTTTCATACAAATCAGTGATATAGATTACATTTTTAATTAACTATTTTTTTTTATTCAACGAATAATTCACAAGATTTTTAAGAATATAACATTCTAATTATTGCACATTGATCCATGACGTCGGTTAGTAATTAAAGTAATACCTACTTTGATTTAAAACACAAAAGTCAATCGCCAATGTAGCTCAATTGAAGGGGTTATCGCAAGACAATGAATTGCCACATAAATATGAAATTGTTGATTTTGAATGAAACCTATTCCCAGGGCATACATTCACGTTTTACTTAAGGGCGGACGTGCTCAGCGTGGGTCATAATGGAGCTTTTTTCTATTTTCAAAGCATGATCATGGTAATAATTATCCATAATTTATTCATTATGAAGCAATCATTATTCATAGGATGTTTATCACACTTGGTCAAATACATAGCTTACAATGAGTAGGTATGTTTAGAATTATCTTAAAATGTGTTAACCTTCCCATTTTTTGTATAATAAATTGCCTAATTCTTGTAAAATTTGGGATCACAGAGATTATCAATATAATTTTTTATCGTAAATATTTTACAAAAATAATCTCGTCAAAAATTATACTAATGGTTTTATAAATGCGTTTAAAAATTAATAAATGTAAAAAATCTTAACACCGCTGCACATTCATGTACTGAAATATGACTATATTCTAAAACATTAGAGCGAGAGGTTTAAAAGAATACTATTTTATCCAATAAAAATACTGTGTGCAGTCATAAAATGTTTAAAATAAATATAAAGGATAATAAGGCTTCAAAATTATATAAATAGATTATCTACAACGTTTAAGGTATGTCCAGGATCATGCTTTGAAAATAGAACAAAAACTCCATTTTGACCTACGCTGTGCATGTACCCCCTTAAGACACTTTAAAAAAATACACAGACAATGATCAATGTGTAGTTCTTACAAATTCAAATTTTGCTATAAAAATGGTTATTTATAACAATAATATGATATGCCATGCCAGTCAAAATTGATATCGGTCAGTCATCCATGCCTTTTGCTCCAAACAGAATAATTAGATGTGAGATATATCGAATATTTTAATGAGGATAGTAATGTTTCCTGTTACAATAATGAACGAACAAGAACATTAAATTGCATTGTCTTGCAATAACCCCTTCAGTTTAGAAAGCGCTTCAATGAGTATTAAAATTCATTAGTTAAAATTTATCATAATTAAGTATGAATCCTTTAGCATTGCTGTCAATGTGCGTGAGCTTGATACCCGAGAGATTCAGGTTCGATTCCTGCCTGTCCTTACTGTCTTACCTTTTTTCAAAAAAGATTTTTTCTATTGGTTATAATATATTTTCTCAGAAGTGTTTTCAAAATTATGTAGATTACATTTATTGAACAATAGAACTTATTAATTTATGCATTTTTTGTATCGATGGAAGAAAATTCATAACTAATTAATTAATAAAGTCTTGTGAGAAAATTATGGATAATAAATTTAAATTAATCATTTGTTGGATACCTGTGTTTTGTGTAAAAGTAATTTTCATATGTAACTGAAGTATTGGCATATTGTGTTTTGAAAGATATTCGTAAAAGTGCTACAATAAATACATCTACAGGTGTGCTGGTACAGGTGGGAGAAAGTGAAATTAATTTAGTCGAAACGTAGTCACTAAAAAAAGATCGTAACTCTACGAGACTCTCAACTAAATCCACTTAATGAAGACATATGGGAAAAGCGAATGCGGAAAACCTGTTTTGGTTGAAAACTAAATTGCCTGAGATTCAAAAAAAAACTGCGTTAAACATTGTTTAAGCTGGATGCATTTTAGTGTGTTTATTTGTTTCTAGACTCAAAAAATCATTGAATTTACATTAAGTATGTATTTTTTGTATTTTTAATTAGACCTTTTTGTAGTTAGTCTTCTTTCGTTCGACCATGTCCGATCCTAATTGGATCATATGGGCCTCCACAGAGTGGAAGTTTGTAGACTGATTTTTGTTTTTACGAGAAATGGATGTCAGCCACTTGCTCAACCTATTAGGTCCATACTCTGACTCATACACAAAATTTTTAAACAATATGTATACTTGTCAGACCCAGGATTCGAATCTGGGACCCACGACGCAATAGGCCAACGCTTAAATCCCGCGGCCATCGTGTAAGTACCATTGTAGTAAGTAATACGTCTTTTTTTGGGGCGTTTGGTAGAGAGTGAAATTGAGAGCTGCGAGCGCACACCATTACGAAAGTAATCGACAGTATGAAGTTAGTTATATACAAACGCAAGTTTTATAGCAGGATTGTTCCGTTGCCTAGGCAGCGAATTTATTATTGTCGGCCATTTGCTATTCCTTACGTAAACAAACGATTAAACGTCACAGTTGTTACTTTAAAAATAAAAACTACGAGGTATAATTATGTAATTTAGTAATATAAGTTAAAGTGTATAAAAATAAACCAACGGCGCTCCAATAAGCGGCCCTTTTTCTTGAGTGTGTAATTTAACAAGATAATTAAGAGCTAGTCGAAGAATCTAGGTTATCACAGGTTTTGTTACGCCAAAGCAGTATAACTTCTAACGCGCGTACATAAGTACACGCACCGATTTTTTTTTACATAAAATTGATTAAAATCATAGATTGCGTAGACAATTACATGGAAAATTAATATATAATTTTACTGTTTATTTATGCAACCAAAAGAATCATAATTATACAGTATATCGCGAAGTTATTATCCTGAATTTGAGAAAAGTTTAGTCATTCAAACTCACTAGGTCAGGGTTGGTGAACCTTTTTACGTACGCGTGCCAAAATTTCCTAAATATTATGTTTCAACTGTCTGACGTGCCGAGCAGTTTTCATGCAGAAAAAATAGTTTTTAAGAATTCTATTTAAAAGTGATGATGTTCTAAATACCACTCATAGAACAAAGTACACATATAGCTTTATCACTTTTTTTCATTTACGCCATACATTTCGGTCCACTAATTTTGAAACTGTCTGCCAGAATTTTATTACTACTACTAGCTCTACAAAGTTTTTGTTTTTATTTGGTACAGCTATTTTTGTGGTTAGAACTGAAATTGTTTGTTTCTTTATTACTTAGTTTGGTTCTCTATGCACAAATTGACATCACAATTGCTCCTATCAGATTAGGCATTCTCTCGCTACAGTGGTCTCAACCATTGTAAATCGATCAAAATCAGAAGTTCGCGGCGTGGCTTCCCCCGCCACCTGATGAGGTTAGTGCCATAATATTATATGTGACCTATGAAACATAAAGACCAACCTATGCAATTATATATTTATATTAAACGTAATGCTTATTCTTGAAAAGTATGTACCTGCTATTTTTTACAACGTTTTTCTTAGCTCGTATTCTTATTTGTCCGGTTTAAATCTTGGAATCGATTTTTAACTAACTTCCCGACTAGCTAGACATTTGAAACTTTTAGAATATATCAGAACACGATGCCAATGCATTTTTTAAATAATTTTAGCCGTCTTTAAGTAGAATTTAATTCATTTTCAGTTAATTCTGTTTTGTATGAAAAGCTATTTCGATACCATTATTGCTAGCCAGGGGGTACTAGCAACTAAATTATTAATATATACGTGCGTTACTATGGAAATCAATATGAAATAACATTTCATTATTCAGTATTTCTATCAAGTACAATTTTTTTGATCGTTTAAGCTAGTCAAGTCAAGTTTATATGATTCAACAGAAAATTTAAAAACGTTGTATATAAAAAGTTCTTTTTATCTTGTAATTATTATACAATGCGATCTGTCATTCATTATTAATACATGTATTATTTTTCTCTTCAAAATAAAACATTCGCGTGCCATAGGTTCCCCACCACTGCACTAGGTTCTTACACTATATAACACACATTGAAAAAATAACAAGATGCATTTTTTGTCCAATTGCGGGATAAAATCCGCGACTTCAGATATGGCCACTCTACCAACTAAGCTATCATTGATGCAAAAATAAAATAATTATATAAATAGTTCACTTAAATTAAGATATAGTTTGTAGGCAGGGAACTCAGAAATAATGGGAACTGAAATACATAACGGGTAAGGTGATAGCAGGTAACCGACTTGAGTAAGGAAGAATCCGGGTTAAACTTACACACGTGTCAAGAATACGTTTTACGTCGAATACTAAAAACTGCTCTCGGTTTATGCATTTACGCTCATTTAATGTTGGTGTATTACACACACTATTGCACGTGCGTAATGCGTGCTTCATTTTCGTAGGACACTCACACATTCAAAACCCTGCATCAATATGCGGCGTATTGAATATAGCCTATCGGTATTCTATATAGTATATATTATCTGTTCCGTGTTTGTAGGTATAAAGAACCAAACAATTATCGCTTTAATTTCTATTAATGTTTCATTTGCTATGACTTTTAAATCCTCTGATAACTAAGATGAAAATACTTTGTTACTATTCCCGGAAATATATGATATCTATTTCAAATGAAATGTATTATGATTTATTCATTAGACTTTTGATACGCGAAAAAGTGTTTGCGTTTCGGTGATGCTTTCTTTTAAAAATTCATACGAAATTCGGTTTACTGACAGTTAATAGGCTTGACTCCGATTCGTAACAACGTTACATATTCTCTTTTTGATTTTGTTTCCCATGCTCACCCCCATTTTCCTCTCACTCTATTAGGTGGTAAGTAAAAGTAATTTAGTATCAGTACAAATGTAAAAAAGTGTCAGTATAAGTATTTAAGTGCAAGTAAAAAGATTAATAGTGTTCATTTTATATAACTTTACTACGGAGTCAGTTATAAGAAAATATTATAATACCAAACATATTGCATTTCTGGTATTCAACGAATAATTCACAAGATTTGAAAATGTAACATTCTACATATTGAACATACATAACTTTAAAACACCTCAGATATTGTCTTCATTATATAGGAGGCCCATAGTTTAATGGTTAAAGTGGATATGCGGGTACAAATCCTGTCGGGCGGTGTATTTTCTTAAAATGTGATTTTTTCTAGTACGTTTATATCTGAGGTGTTTTAGAGTTATGTATGTTCAAATATATTGCGATGAGGAATATACCTAACTGTTTTTTTTTTCAATAACTTTACTGTATACTTAGACTATAGATACATCACTGTATACATTCAGATTACTCTTAGGACGAGATGCATATAATGACACTAATCACAATATCATCATCATCAGCCGGGATCAATCCACTGTTGGATGAAGGTCTCTTCAAGCTTCTTCCAATTCTCTCGGTCCGGTGTCACGTATTTCCGCCAAAAATTACCAGTTCGTCAATTTTAGGGCGACCCTGTGCCCCTTGGGTACCACTGGATGACGGCATTTGTCCAGCGGCCGTCCTTTCGGCGAGAAATGTGCCCCGCCTATCTCTCAATATCACTATATACGTAATCACAATATACTTAATAACAAATATTCGGGTATATAAATTAGTTTATCGAAAACGAATGCAAGCGCATAACTGATTGTGAACTTGTAAATCTGACATCATTTTATTTTTAGTATCGATTATATATGTACACACGAAAGACTAGCAGTGTTTAATGGATCATACATATTGTTGAATTTAGATTGACACCTATTATATAAACATCCGTCATTTTTAACATATAACATGGGTTACATGGATACGAATGAAAAAACAATGTAGGAAGATCCTCGATGTATCAATTTATTCCATTAACCACTGATAAATCAACGATTAAATAGTAATATAAAGTTTATATTGACTACTAATTTATCACAATATACTTAATAACAAATATTCGGGTATATAAATTAGTTTATCGAAAACGAATGCAAGCGCATAACTGATTGTGAACTTGTAAATCTGACATCATTTTATTTTTAGTATCGATTATATATGTACACACGAAAGACTAGCAGTGTTTAATGGATCATACATATTGTTGAATTTAGATTGACACCTATTATATAAACATCCGTCATTTTTAACATATAACATGGGTTACATGGATACGAATGAAAAAACAATGTAGGAAGATCCGCGATGTATCAATTTATTCCATTAACCACTGATAAATCAACGATTAAATAGTAATATAAAGTTTATATTGACTACTAATTTATCACAATATACTTAATAACAAATATTCGGGTATATAAATTAGTTTATCGAAAACGAATGCAAGCGCATAACTGATTGTGAACTTGTAAATCTGACATCATTTTATTTTTAGTATCGATTATATATGTACACACGAAAGACTAGCAGTGTTTAATGGATCATACATATTGTTGAATTTAGATTGACACCTATTATATAAACATCCGTCATTTTTAACATATAACATGGGTTACATGGATACGAATGAAAAAACAATGTAGGAAGATCCGCGATGTATCAATTTATTCCATTAACCACTGATAAATCAACGATTAAATAGTAATATAAAGTTTATATTGACTACTAATTTAAATATAAAATTTACATTGGGCAGTTTTCATACTTATACCATTGTGTGGCAATTAAAAAATGTTTGAATTATAATTATTGGGCAATTGAAATTTCAAAACTGGCAAAACAATTTTTATTGCGGTAAGCAGCATTGTCTTGCTAATTAAAATAGTGGCATCTTTCGTTCTGTTTTGATAGATGTATGATTTTTTTTTCGTTATTTTGATTTAAGGCTATACTAATTCAGTTGAGTGAACATGGTCTAAAATGATCGTGGTTAGGCGATGCGCGGATTGTGCAAATGACACGTGCCGAACGAAATATAATTTGTCATAAAAATCCAACATGCGTCCATTTAATGTTATGTTTATTGTTATATTACTAAAAATAATAGTATGTTCATTGACATGTTTTCTTTTTTTAAGTACATACGTAAAGTTTTTTAGTCATCTTTACACGATTTAAGAATATTTTCATCCGACGCCATGACAAAACAAATCGAAATGCGTACACCTCGACGGTCGGTCTCCGATTGACGACTAGTAAGAAATTTCGGAGCACCTACTGTTGAAAATTATTTGGCGTTTCACTGAAGTACGCTTTTAACGTAACGCTAACATTCTATGCATGTAGGTCTTAAAATACTATGATGAAAAATGAGCTTTTCAAACTTCCGATAAGAAAATTAGCGATTGAGGCGTTCTTATTTTAAATTTTAATGGAAGGTCATAAAGTTATCGGTATTTGTATTTAGAGATGTTTTATAAATAGCTCAAAAAGTTTAAATACTCCATCTATACTTAGCTTATTTCAATAGACTGACGTCAGCATCACCTTAATTTCGGTGTCATATCACAGTCGCCTACCTGTACACACCTTGTCCTGAGTAAGTGACTTGGATGATGCGATTTGTTTGCTCAATTTTAAATACATTTATTCTAAGAAACAATTATGAATTATTTGTATTCGATAAATTTCGCACGGGTATTATATGGCAATGTCAAATATTCTGGGAAAATTTGGTAGCTTTTAGAAACTTACACGATTTTATTTTTGTCTTTTATGTGAATAGTTAATTAGTAATCTGTATGTATTTAGACGTACGTACTAATTAATGGTATAAATTTGCTACAAAATAATAGTTTTCTTTTCGAACGTTTGGTAAATGCGCTTTCTAGAGACGTAGACATATTTTTAGTGATGCACTAGCTACTATGTATTTTTTTGAAATTCTATTTTATCATTATTTTTTTTCTAGGATTATTTTTGTTTACAAAATGTTTATTTTTTCTATAAGATTATTCTTCCTTCTCTTGCATGTCGAAAGTATGAGTAGAAATTGTGAAAGAGGAATCTCGTCTCGAGAATTCTCGAGAAATAATCAGAAAAAACCAAACTTCAATCTCGAGAAATTAATTTTCCGAAATTTTGAGAAATCATCAATGAGATTCTCGGAAAATAGATAATACTCTAAGCTTTTATAAATCCGAATGGAATTATTCAAGAAAATTTGATTTCTCGATGAAGATTCGACTCGTATATAGACTTCGATTCATGGTAAAAAAATGGCCGGAAGATCTAATTTTACAATTATGTACACATGTCGATTTCTCGAGAATCTCTAGAATTCTCGGACAAGCAAATATTCTTGAAAACAAGAATTTTCGAATGTCTAGAAATGAAAAAAGTAAACAAATCACTAGGTAGCTTAAGGTAGGGGAAAGCTATTTCTTTATTATTAATATTATGTTGCAACATTCATGTATAAAGTTTTGACAGTTCAAAGAACGAATTACTTTTACGGCAGAACGGGTCACCATTGTGGAAAATATAGACCGGGGATAATGGCATCAACAACGACTATAAAAACGGTCCGTTAATTTATATCCGAAATGTTGATGAAGGTTGTGGAATTGTGCCTATTCCTAATTTCGTAACCCTAATTTGAAGTCTGTAGAGTAAGACAAACCAAAGTATGTTGATGAACGTATGAACGTTTAATGCAAAAAATTAAAATGAAAAAATTATGAATAGATTATATTAATTTTGGTGTACCATAATAAATCACTCTTTTTGTTTTTATTTTAAAATGTAAATTAATAAAAATACAAACGGTAATATGATTTAGTGTTAGTAGTTGTAACCAGATGATTGCGGTGAACTCTTTTTTGAGTTTCTCCACTCCAAAACGCTCCAGGACCTAATACTTGCTCCAATTCCGCACCAGGTATTATATGTATAAACATGTTAAAGATAAAAAAATAAGTAGTATTAAAACAAGGTTTATTATTCCTCATTTTCATCATTAATTCTATTAAACAAAATTGTCGACAGTAAATCGCCTTTCGTTATCTACCTCTTCTCACTTACTGTGGTACTAAAAATAGTCACTTATTTTCATTGAATTTTAGGACGAAAATTTAATATTTAATAATAATAAAAAAATCATTCGGAGCAGTGGAGCACTACAATTTTTCAGTGCTTCGGCTCCGCACGCTCCGGATAAAATTACATTGCTCCACTGCTCCATGCACCTCTCCGAGCTGCGCTTCAATGCTCTGGTTGTAACTGAAAAACGCATCAAAATGCTATATAAATTTAATAATTCACTTATTGTTGAACAGTGAATTTCTTAGAATTTTGTATTTAATAATTATTGTTCATTTCTTCAATAAACAACTGTATCTTTGAATTTTATTAGTATAAATAATAGCTGTACAATTGTATCATATAGACTATCTTAGAAATAAAGACCATCAGTTGTTTATTCTCCCAAGGTGCAGAACCAACCTGCCACTGGTAATGCCAATTGGGAGGGCGATAACTATGTTCAACGAAATTGCTTCGGTTGTTGATATATTCCACCAACGTGAGAACTAGTTTAGGTGGACGTTGTTTTATAAATTCTTAAAATAGGGTCTGCTTAACTCATCCGGTGTACTTCCTTGTACCTATCTAATTTATCTACTGATCTATCTCTTTTTTTATGTAATACTGTTTTATATTTCTTTGTTTCTAAATGTCACGTTGTGAACGTCTTAAACTTATAATTTTTAATGTCCACATTATGTTAAAAAATAAATTAATTGAAATTGAAAATTGAAATCATTTGACAATGTAACATTGAAGTGAAAGAAACCATCCTGATGATTATTATCAAGAATAAATACTAGGTAAACATTATTGTGTTAAATTTTAATAAAATATTTAATTAACTTATTCGAATGACATACATATTTGGTCGAGCTCTACAGTAATACAATTAATTATTGTACTGTAACTGCGACATCTCAAAAGCGTCTATATAGCAGGACACTTTTCGCGATAAAAATTCTAAGTAAATTTCTCCTGGTTCTTTTACGTAGGTGTTTACGTCAAAAGACGTATGATTAAATTCATGCAAAAGCTATGTAATGAAATAATGAAACGTGTGTTTTGGTGCAATATATAAAAAAACGTGAAAGAGCTAACGTAATCAACTGACAAAGAGGGATCATTATTAAAAATGTATTTCTGTATATTATTATGAAGTGTAAAATTACTGTTTTTATGAGAGTCAAAAGAAAATTAAGTTTTGGACAATTTTGTGTGGGAACTCCTGTATTTTACAACGTTTTTATTAGGTCGTATTCTTATTTTCCGGTGGATGTTTATCCAGTACAAATCTTGCAATCGATTTTTAATTAATTTCCCGACTAACTAGCCATTTGAAACTTTTAGAATGTATCAGAACACGATGCCAATGCATTTTTTTTAAATAATTTTAGCCATCTTTAAGTAGAATTGAATTCATTTTCAGTTAATTCTGTATTGTATGAAAAGTTATTAAGGAAGAAATCCGTAATCCAATCCACTATTATTGGTAGGGGTCTGGGGTCCTAGCAACTAAATTAATAATATATACCTACGTGCGTTACTATGGAAATCAATATGAATGTCAAAATGACATTTCAGTATTATTTCTATCAAGTACAATTTTTTTGATCGTTTAAGCTAGTCAAGTCAAGTTTGTATGATTCAACATAAAATTTAAAAACGTTGTATATAAAAAGTTCTTTTTATTTGTAATTATTTCTGTGTAAAATTTAATGATTTAGATGTACATTCGACATGTCCCTTTTCTCATAAAGGGGGGGCATGCTCAGCGTACGTCAAAATGGAGCTTTTATTGCATTTTCAAAGCATGATCCTAGCCATTCCACGTTGTAGACAATCTATTTATATAATTTTGAAGCCTTATTATCCTTTATATTTATTTAACATTTTATGACTGCATAAAGTATTTTTATTACATAAAAATTCTTTTAAACCTCTCGCTCTAATGTTTTAGAATATAGTCATATTTCAGTACATGCATGTGCAGTGGTGTTAAGATTTTTTACATTTATTAATTTTTAAACGCATTTATAAAATCATTAGTATAATTTATGTTGACATTATTATAGTGAAATATTTACGATAAAAATTATATTGATAATCTCTGTGATCCCAAATTTGACAAGAATTAGGCATTTTATTATTCAAAAAATGGGCAAGATTAACACATTTGAAGATAATTCTAAAGACAATAATTATAAGCTATGTCTTTGACCATTCAAGTTTGATAAACATCCCACGAATAATGATTGCTTTATAATAATTATTGACCTAAGAATAAGGTAGTGTTTTTTGAAATACGCCATTTCTTTTGGCTTTCCCCAGTGGTTAAGCTACAACATACGGCCGTAGCCATAAATTGACAAACTAAAACTGAAGTAGGGAGTAAGATCATGTTAACGCACGTGTTTGAACACGTACCTAAACGAAAAAAAAATCTTTTTTTTAAACGGTACATGACGCTACGGTACAAAACGCTGGAATCAGGTTGGCTTGAAGAACAGGCAATCCAAGTTAAATTCTCTCCAGGCGTCTACAATACGTGGCCGTCGCCAGAACGTCGCCTCTTCACTCTGCTTGTTCCGCTATCTAATCTCATACGCACATCTAGTATTCGTCGCAAACACCCGTTTTCGAAACTTTGCCATGACTTGCCACCATAAAGCAGCACCGTCAGAACGCAAGCGTCTAATAGGCGGCATTCGAGTACAGTCGTGAATCTCAGACACGCCGCATTGAGTTGAATGTTGCTTTCTTTGAAAAGCAGCATCTCCCGTGGTGTGGACTCTCGGGTATTTTCCCCATCGCCAGAAATTTGAATCGGGACAGATGCTACGCCAGGCAATAGCGAAGGGCGGAGGTAGGCTGTTAATATCCGCCATAAATAGTGCACATTAAACTTTGTTGGTCATAAGTGTTGGTTTTTATTGAACTAAGACTACAATTTACAGATGGTGTTGTTAATTTTTAAAAATCAATTACACCCTACCTAACCAAGCCTTAATAGTTTTGGTATATTTTGGGTGATACGACATAATTGTACTCACTTTTTCATTCATACTTATTTGCTTTCGTTGGATTAAGAAAACATAGTACACATATTACTGGTTCATTTTTTTAAATTCATTAAGACCTGCCTACGACAAACTATAATACATAAAAATGTTTATGTATGTTTATGTAAATATGTTTAAAAATGTTTATGTAAATATTTATGTCTATCTATAAAATATCCAAAGTTATGTATGATTTAATTGCATAATTTTAGATATTTTATCGATAGACGAGTATTTTACCACGTTTTTATTAGCTCGTATTCTTGTTTGTCCAGTACAAATTTTTTCTTATGTGTCCACTGCTAGTAACTAAATTATTAATATATACGTGCGTTACTATAGAAATCAATATGAAATGTCAAAATGACATTTCATTTTCTTGTGTGTCCAGTCCTAGCACATAATTATTAATATATACGTGCGTTACTATGGAAATCAATATGAAATGTCAAAATGACATTTCATTTTCTTGTGTGTCCAGTCCTAGCAACTAATTATTAATATATACGTGCGTTACTATGGAAATCAATATGAAATGTCAAAATGACATTTCAGTATTCTATATTTATTCAGTATTTCTATCAAGTACAAAAAAAAAGTATTTATTAATACGTAGAATAAAATTGTCAAGATTATATGATTCAACAGAAAATTTAAAAACGTGGTGTATAAAAAGTTCTTTTTTTTTACTATTATTTTTAAAACTAAACACCATCTGTAAATTGTAGTCATATTTCAATGAAAACAAATACGTATGACTGACAAAGTTTAATGTGCACTATTTATGTCGGATCTTAACAGTTTACCTACACCCTTCACCTCTGACGCCAGGTAAGGAACGCAATAAATTTTCCTTAAAAATGTCTTCGGTAAAAAAAATATTATCCTCAAATAATTTACCAGAATAAAGCGACTGCTTTTTAAATATTTTTTAGCTCTTCCTGCAAAACTTTTCACCGGACTAATTACCGGAAAGAAAAACACTAAAGTTGTGATTATATTCAGATGCACATCGCATACTATCACGTGACGTCACAGTAAGCTGCAACTACGGGAAAAAAGTGTATAATGTCGTTTTTATTGGTGTTAAGTTACAGTGCTACTTCTGAATCTCAATGTTGTATGTGTTCTTTCGTAATTAATTATCGAATTCTCGTGAATCTCATTCATAATTTCTCGAGAAATGAGAATCTGCAAAATTCAAAACAACAAGAAACCTGTAAACTGTCAATCCAGTTTTTGTATGATTTCTCGAGAAATTTTGACCGCACTAGATTCGAAGTTGAACGATTTTTCAATTATTACTCTTAGCACTGGATGTCAAGGGTTGTAACTTTTTAAAATTATGATGTATTCAGGTCGTTTCCATTTAAGGTTTGGCTGGGATTGTCACGGAAAAGAATTCGATGTTCAGGATCCCTTTTAAATCACAAACAGGGTGTAATGTAAGTATATATCTTTAGAAGAATCGTTTTAATGCTCAATGTCTTTATATTTGATTGTATATGATAGTAATAACAGTTTTGTGTTCGTCGCGATTGGTCTTGTATATGGTTGTTGATTTTGGTTGCTATGGTTTTAATATTTATATTTTCCGACTGTCGCCGGTGTTGCCATCTCTCCTACCACATATCAAAGTATACTCGTAATATACTATTGTGGGATTCTGACTCCTGTACCTAATAAATTCATTAGTTTTATTTTTCAATATGTAATTGGTCCGAGAGGATGGAACCAATACATTAAGAAAATGACTAACATCCATTTCTCATATAAAAAAATCTATTATGAAACCTCCTCATGAGGCGGCCAAGTTCTATATCGATGGTCTAATGTCAATACCCCGTATCTGACCTATATGACGAAAATGACTTTTTGATGTACTAAAAATAACAAAAATACCGCCCATCGACTGCAAAATTCCCATATCTGTAGGTATTTAACATTACAGAAATAAACATGTAATAGGCCGTATTTTGGCTCTAAGCTGTCAAGCTTGTTGCATGACGTGTGTTAAATTCAGCTTCAAAATGTCACTTTCGAATTATTTAAAAGGTAAAACAGTAAGTAATATAACAAATTTGGATGTTTATCTGTATAAATATGTCACATTTTATTGGACGTTATCATTATACTTAGGCGTAATGTGCTTTGCTTTAACAATCTTTACATTACGGGCTATTGGGATGCTATGTAATTACAAAATGTGTGAATAGTCAGATACAGAATATTAAATATTTAGTTTTTTAGCTTCCTGCACAATTTGTAAAAAGTCACTTCGAATCACACGATATTGACATTAGGCCATCGATATCAGATTGTATTACCATCACATATGTAGGGTCAATACCCTACCATCCAGCATGACTTGGCAGCAAACCGTTAATTTATAATTACAATGTATCTTGCAACATAATATTGTCAAAATTGCAAAACATGCGATTTATGCGAGATCAAATTTCAACAGAAAGCTAACTTAGCAAAATAATTTAATAATTCAATTAATCAATAATATCGCAAATTAATAAATAATGCTATTTTAGTTTGCTATGATATGCACAAAAGTTATTTGTATAAAATTAATCTTGCTCAATTATTAAAAACTCCATAATTGTTCAAATTAAAATCAATTATTTATAATTTTCAAAACGAATCATGCATTGCACAATAAACCTAATAAACATGATTATCAAAAATATTCAAGTACCTAGTTAACCGGTTAAGTGCCCAAAGCGTCTTTGGACGCCCTAATTACACCAATTTGTATGTTAATTACTATCAATTAACTAATTGCGGCATAGAAAGGATTAATAGCAGCATTTTCTATTATATCGAATCACTATAAAACACTTAGTAGAAGAAATCAACATAGTCATTCAGTTATCAAGGATTTAACCGTAAGGTTATCGTTACGCTTTGCCCGATCGATTTCGTTAATCTATCAGAACGCATAATCGTGATTTCACCCATCTAAATTATAATCTGTAAACTTACCTGTAATAATTAGATTGATATTTATTTGGAAGGAGATAATAAAACCAGGATTCATTTCATTCACAGACCAAATTCTGAGTTATTCATTTGGGAGTCAAACCAACTTACCCTGCTTGTTCCTTATTTCATCTCCTAGCCAAAAATATATTATAATATACTATATTGTATTTACATACGTTTCTGAGTCTTTTCAAGATGAAATCTTATTATTTATTTTCTAGAAGTTAATTAAAATAATAGACGTACCTATCCTCATAACTAAAGACAATGGTAACTGAAATTACAGGCGTTGCCAATAGTCTTCATGCATCCAGAGTGATCCTGCGCTGATCTTGTCGCTTCAGTCGCTTTTTAATGATGTCACCTTACCTGGAATATGCACGAATTCGCAACCCCCATCAACGCCACCAGAGATCACTCTTCTCTCCAGGCTGCTCAGACTAGGGATTGCAATACCGGTATTTTAAAATCGGTACTCCAGTATTTATGAATACCAAAATACTGGTTTTAAAAATCCAAAATACCGAAATTTTCGATATTAATAAATCACACTCGTTTACGTTTTTGTTTGTTTATATTGTATTTCCTATTCAATTGAGTGTATAAGTTATGTGCTGATAAAATGCAAAATATTGACTGAATCCAATACTGAATCCAACATAGGTGAAATAACAATAAAACACAATTCATTAAACATTACTCATTTATAAATGTCTTGATAAATTAACCTGCTGATATTATTTCGAAATAAAAAAAACATCCGTGGGAAATGTTCAATTATTCTATAATAATATTATTGATTATTGTACAAGTTGTACAAGTGTTGAATTGAAAAAGCTTTTCCTGCAGCCGCTTTTATTTACACTTAAAGAACTAGCCTTTTTGAGGGTTTAGTTGAAATAATTATCAATATATTCAAATTATTTTTAAAATCCACCAATTCTATAATAATGTGATTAATACATATTTTTTAATGTTATCACCGGCCTTCTGCGCGCTCTTAAGCGGAGACAGCAGGCCGTGATAACGTCAAGGCCAAAGCGGGGGTGGGAGACAGAAACGCACGGTGTATGGTGTCGAGGCTGGTATATTTTATGGCGTATTTGATACTTACAGGGTATTGTTGTTGGCGGTCGGTTGGTAATTGGCGCTTTGGCGGGCGCAGACGTGGTGTCGCGGGCTGGGATGCTGATGCTTGGCATCCGAGGTGAGAGTCAGTGCATGCGGCTTGGCGATGCAGTCTTTTTTGGCGGGAGATGCTGGCTGGGCTGGAGATGCTTGTAGCTTCGCGTCCGATGCGAGTAGAGGTGATGCTAGCTGTCCGAGATCCGAGGAAAGAGAGATGCTGGCTGGTCGACGTCTGATACGAGAGAGATTTTTCGCGCGCGTCCAACTGTCAGGCGGCGTCATGTTCGTCCGTCGGTCGGGAACCTCCCTGTTTTACCGACGGATTGACTAGTGGCGGCGCGAGCGGCCGTTTTTGACAGGCCGCGTCTGTGTTTTGGCGGGAGCGCTGACGAATTTGAATTTACGATTCTTTGAGGCGGACTTCTGTTGGCCGAGGGTTGCGAGAACCGCGAAGAGTGGACGTAGGCTGAGGGGTATGGGAAAGTTGATGGTTCGGTCCGTCCTTTGAGGTGGTCTCCTGTGGGAGACTTCCATCTGGTATCAATGTCACCATAATAAATGTAGATAAGTGGGTTTTTTTCTGTAAAATAATGTTTTGAAGAGATTGTAATAGCTATATTTACTGATAAGTAGGTACATATGCTTTATCGAATACCGGTATTCAAGAATAAGTACCGAAAAACCGGTAGTGATATTTTCATTCGGTATTGCAATCCCTAGCTCAGACCTCTTCTTATTATGTGACTACAGAAAACGAGACAATTATTTAAGGCGATGATGTAGCAGCTACGCGGTCTACGCCGTTGTTATAGTGTACAAATTTGCTTAAAATCAGTCATGACTGTGATGAACATATTATGTAATATCTATGTATGCTTTATTATGCATGAAAGACTCTGTTAATCGCTCGTAAAATAAGTTAACGCGAAAGACCTTTGTGAAAGTCTTTCATATACTCATATACGCCCGCATCCTTATTTCGTACTAACTGCAAACTTCCCTTCAATTTCCCGTCATGTTTTTTCACTTACGAATTTATTAGTTGGAGTAAAACAGACTTGAATTGAAAGAATCGCGTTCCTCTATAAAATGTCATTAAACATTCAACAAATAGAATTACCTGACTAAACTAGGAAGGCTATATGGTAGTGGCGAAGGGTGGAGGTAGGCTGGATCCGCCATAAATAGTGCACACTAAACTTTGTCAGTCATACGAATTTGTTTTCTTAGAAATAAAACTACAATTAACAGACGGTGTTGGTTTGTTTTTAAAAATCAATATAACCCTACATAAATCAAACCATGATAGTTTTGGTATACTTCGGACGATACGACAAAATTGTGCGCTCTTTTTCATTCATACTTATTTGTTTTCGTTGGGTTAAGAATTACGTATTAGACATATTGTTGGTTTTTTTTTAATTCATTAAGGCCGGACGTGCTCAGCGTGGGTCAAAAATGGAGAATTTATTATATTTTCAAAGCATGATCCTGGAAATTCCTTAAACGTTGTAGATAATCTATTTATATAATTTTGAAGCCTTATTATCAATCTGTCCAGTACAAATCTTGCAATCGATTTTTAACTAACTTTCCGACCAGCTAGACATTTGAAACTTTTAGAATATATCAGAACACGATGCCAATGCATTCTTTTAACACTTTTAGCCATCTTTAAGTAGGATTGATTCATTTTCAGTTAATTTTCTTTTGTATGGAAAGTTATTTCAGAAAAATCCGTAAAAAGTAAAAGAGTATTATTGGTTGCTAATGTGGTCATAGCAACTAAATTATTAATATATACGTGCGTGACTATGGAAATCAAAATGAAATGTCAAAATGACATTTCAGTATTATATATTTGTTTGTTTGTTTGTTTTTTATTTACTTCATATCAAGTACAAGTTTGAGCATATTGAGCATAATAATTCAACAGAAATTTTAAAAACGTTGTACATAAAAAGTTCTTTTTATCTTGTAATTATTTAAACATAAAAAACATACGAGCTTTCACAGAGCTTTTTGCGAAGAATCTGTGTCAGCCAATTGCTCAACCAAGTGAGTCATTAATCGAGATAAAGCACAAATCCGAAAACGATCAATGAGAATTTGAACCTAAAACCCACGGGTTAATTAATTTTCAACGAAAACCTTATACGAAATGTCATCCGTAGGAATCGGTATTATTGCAAAATCATCAAGTCCCTTTCTTCAGCTAGAACAAAAGATATTATTTTTGTTTGACGATATTATGACGTAAGGAAGACTGAAGACACCTCTCTTTATTTTAAAAGAAGAGGTTTCAGTAAACGTATAAATCAATGTAGAATGCATAGGTACTCATCTAAATTGGTAAAAGTAGCATACTTCAAAGCGCGCTTTCGGCGAATTATCGACGGGGTTTTCGCGATTCGTGGAAAAGCCGCCCACCCTTATTTCAACTGAAAATACAGTGTCGTTCGTGAATATCTAACAGTTATCTGGTCGCCGTTTTTCTGACGCTGTCAGTATTTATAAATAATTACAAGATAAAAAGAACTTTGTATATACCACGTTTTTAAATTTTCTGTTGAATCATACAAACTTGACAATTCTATGTATTAATAATTTAGGACAATTAAGGCAATTGTCAACAAATCATTTTTTTGCTATTTTGCAACAAAAAAACAAATATAGAATACTGAAATTTTTTATTGCCTTAGTAACGCACGCATATATTAATAATTTAGTTGCTAGGACCACCGCCCAACCAATAATAGTGGATTGGATTGCGGATTTCTTCCGAAGTAACTTTTTAAACAAAACAGAATTCAATTATACTTAAAGATGGCTAAAAGTATTAAAAGAATGCATTGGCATAGTGTTCTGAAATACTCTAAAAGTTTCAAATGTCTACCTAGTCGGGAAGTTAGTAAAAAATTGATTGCAAGATTTGTACTGGATAAACAACCACCGGACAAACAAGAATACGAGCTAAGAAAAACGTGGTAAAAATGTATCATACTACATGTTAAATCATACATACGTAAAAAAATAATTAAAAATTTCATTATTTGAATTTGCTAGACATATTCTTTATAAGTGATTTTAATTCAATTTCAATTTATTTTTTTAACATATTGTGAACATTATAAATTATATGTTTAAGACGTTCACAATATGACGAAAGTAAGAAAAACGATAAAAATGAAAATATAAAAAGAAAACATAATATGAACATACAAAAGCAGTGAAAATTCAATTTTAAATCTATAGAAGCAAAGAAGTACACCGAGATTGCTAAGGAGACCCTATTTTAATAATTCATAAAATATCGTCCACCTAAACTCATCTCGCGTAAGTGGAATATATCAACACCCGAAGCAATTTGTTTGAACATAGTTATCGCCCTCCCAATTGGCATTGCCAGTGGCAGATTTGTTCTGCACCTTGGGAGAATAAACAACTGATGCTCTCTATTTCTAAGATAGTTATCAGGGACATACAGGTCAACACTGCCCAGAATGGCAGAGTTCTCATTATTTATGCCTCGTATAAGTCGAAAAAAATACGTAGCTAAATAAAGATCACTTCTAAATTGTGATATTATAAGTGAAGGTTTAACCATCTTATTTTATTTAAAAAAAAAAACTTCTACTATTAAAGATCGAATCAGACATTTTCAGTTTTATAATTTCACCGATTTACATCCATATAATATATACATGACGTAACATATTTTATTATTTCAAAAAAAAGAAAATATATCAGGTATCATATTTTTTATAAATTTGAAATTGCTATCCTTGAACGTTTCTGTTATTGATTTAAAGCTAAGTTCGGGGAATTTTTTATGTGTTGCCAAATTATGTTCTATAAAAGTTTATTAACCTCCCCATCCAGATCTTAAACTAAACAAAATAAGCGAATACAAATGAAAACTTAATTTATCTTGAAGTAACTAAACAATATATAGTTCAAACGCCACACATGCTATAATGAAACTAGGAAAATTACAAATTACAAAATAAACAAGGTTAAAATTTCAGGATATGCGAAGTGTTCCGTGGCAGGTAAAGTTTGGGAAATTATTCCAGTTCGTACAAGATTTTATTGTTTTAACTCTAATTAGGTAGAGGTAGAGATTGTATCACCAGATTGTTGAATTTTTTTTACGAGAAATGGATATTAACTACTTGATCAACAAAATTTATTATTGTACGATATATATATGCATACGATATATATGCATAACGCCCACGGTGGCCGCGCGGCTTAAGCGTTGGGCTATAACGCCGTGGGTCCCAGGTTCGAATCCTGGGTCTGGCAAGTACACGTATTGTTTTTCAATTTGTGTGTGTCAGGGTATGGACTTAATAGGTTGAGCAAGTGGCTGACATCCATTTCTCGTAAAAAACAAAATTTGTCAATACAAACCTCTACTCTGTGGAGGCCTATATTATGATCCTATAGGATTGAACATGGTCGAAAGAAAGAAAAAGAAATATATGCATATGGGCTGGACGCTAGCTCGAAAAAGTGACATTCATTGGACAAATTTAGTCATCCAGTGGTACCCAAGAGGTACAAAACGTCCACAAGGTACACCTAGAAGCTGCTGGATCGATGAAATGATAAAGTTCTGCGGAAGTACGTGGCAACGCAACGCACAGGACCGTGAAGTGGAAGCAGCTTGAAGAGGCCTTCATCCAGCAGTGGATAGATTAAGGCTGATGATGATGATGCTATATGTTGAGAATTACTAAGCATTTAAAAAAATAGTGTCATTTTTTCAATTTCAATTTATTTATTTTACATATTGTGGACATTACAAATTATAAGTTTAAGACGTTCACAACATGACATTTAGAAACAAAGAAATATTATTAAAACAGTTTTATGTACATAACACAATGTGTAAATACAAAAAATATTAAGTATATAGGTACAAGGAAGTACACCGGATGAGTTAAGCAGACCCTATTTTAAGAATATAAAAAACAACGTCCACCTAAATTCACCCTCACGTAAGTGGAATATATCAATATCCGATGCGATTTCATTAAACATGGTTACTGCCCTCCCAATTGGCATTACTAATGGCAGGTTAGTTCTGCACCGTGGGAGAACAAATAACGGATGCCCTCGATTCCTAAGGTAATTATCAGAGACACACAAGCCAACACCACCAAGAATGGCAGAGTTCACATTTACGCCGCGTATTAGTCTGAAAAAATATGTAGCTAAAATATGTATATGTAGTGTCATATTTTATCATATTCTTCAACATTGTCATCCATTTGCAAACAATGAAAACAATATTTTTTTCATTGTCCCAATATGTTTATCAAGTTTTTCCTTCTCAGTGATCTATGCTCCTTTTAATCGACGCTACTGTCGTATGTTATAAGGGCGATAAGAAAATAAAGCTCCGTAAGGTGAGCGACTATTCCAAGAATGATAGATAGGTGATGCCAGCAAGTTCATATCCAGTGCTTCAAGTGGACCGGAACAGCGCTATTCTCATACCAAAGAGATTGCATTGAATGCCTATTATAGATAAAATCTCACAATCGTGGGCGTCATATATTACGTCATACTATTTATGTATCATTGACGATTTTTTTAGCTTCGAGAATAAATTTTTGACGTAAGTAAGTATTAATTGAAAATTGCTAACTTTCGACTTATTATTAATTAGGGGTGTGGTACATACTAAAGAGGTTTAAACCACAGTTCTCACAATTTTCAGATAAATATTGAATAATCTGGACTACGTTTTCAATTCAACTAAGAGTGCTCACTTTGACGTATTGTATAGGGTGTTTTTTTTAGAGGTATAGAACTTTGAAATGGAATAAAACAAAGATGACTTTTTATATTGATATGAAATTTACTTTATTCGAAAAATGCTCTTCTGGCATTATAATTTAAATATGACTTCTGGCATATGACCGCCACGGCTGGCTCGGACGTAGTCTAATCTGGAGGTCCAATTTTCGATGACTTTTTCCAACATTTGTGGCCGTATATCGGCAATAACGCGGCGAATGTTGTCCTCCAAGTGGTCAATCGTTTCGGGCTTATCGGCGTAGACTAGCGACTTCACATATCTCCACAGAAATAGTCAAGCGGCGTTAAATCGCACGATATTGGAGGCCAATTCACGGGTCCGAAACGTGAAACTATGCGGTTACCAAACGTTTCCTTCAATAAATATATTGTGGCACGAGCTGTGTGACATGTTGCGCCGTCTTGTTGAAACCACAGCTCCTGCACATCGTGGTTGTTCAATTGATGAACGAAAAAGTCAGTAATCATGGCTCTATAGCGGTCACCATTGACTGTAACGTTCTAGCCAGCATCGTTTTTAAAGAAGTACGGACCAATTATTCCACCAGCCCATAAAGCACACCAAACAGTCAATTTTTCTGGATGTAACGGTGTCTCAACATACACTTGAGGATTATCATCACTCCAAATACGGCAGTTTTGTTTATTGACGTATCCATTCAACCAAAAGTGAGCTTCATCGCTAAACAAAATTCGCTTATGAAAATCGGGATCAACGGCAATCTTATTTTAAAATAAATTTTCACAATTTGGAAGCGTTGTTCAGGCGTCAGTCTATTCATGTTGAAATGCCAAACCAAACTAAACATAAATCACTTAACAGCTGACAAAATGGCCGCCAATTAAAAAAGTGCTGCCAGCTTAAAGTTCTATACCTCTAAAATAAACACACGTTATAAGTAACCTTATAAAAAATAAATGCCGTTCTAAGTTTAAATAATTACAAGATAAAAAGAACTTTTTATATACGACGTTTTTAAATTTATTGTTGAATTATTATGCTGAATATGCTCAAACTTGTACTTGATATGAAGTAAATAAAAAACAAACAAATATAGAATACTGATATGTCATGTTGATCCCCATAGTAAGGGACGTATATATTAATAATTGAGTTGCTAGGACCACCACCTTAGCAACCAATAATAGTCTTTTACTTTTTACGGATTTTTCTGAAATAACTTTCCATACAAAACAGAATTAACTGAAAATGAATTAAATTCTGTTTAAAGATGGCTACAAGCATTAAAAGAATGCATTGGCATCGTATTCTGATACATTATAAAAGTTTAAAATGTCTAACTAGTCGGGAAGTTAGTTAAAAGTCGATTGCAAGATTTGTACTGGACAAACAACCACCGGACAAACAAGAATACGAGCTAATAAAAAACGTAAAAAAATAGTGCATAATAAAAAATCTCACTCATTAGGGAAACTTGCAAATTGATTTGTCAAGAATTTTTACTTAGGAAAACTAGAAGTGTGCTGGTTATATATGATAAATTACACAAAAGTGCGTTAGATATTGGGCAATTGAAATAAATGGTAACAAATATTATCTTAACCCTTTACTGCATAGTGTCACAAATTTGCGACATTTCAAACTATTTCGATATAGCCAATGCCATCTGTGTAAATTATCAAATAATATCCTTTTTCGATGCCTAGAAAACTTTTTTACCATAAACATCCTACTTTACCGATTTTGTTTGGACATTTCAAGAAATAAAGCATTTCTGCATTATAGTCTCTGCATTTCTGCTTTGACAGTTGACGAATTCATAAGTACGCGAAAATCCGCATTTGTAAATGAATAAAAAAAATGTACAGACGATTGAAATTGGTTGAATAAAAATATCTACACATCAAATAAGGTGTGTACATTAGTTTTTTATGATTTTTATCATTTGGTTTTGTATTTTGTCATACTGAAATGTAAGATTACCTAATGTCGTAAATCTGCGACACCGCGCAGTAACATACGAAATTTAATGTAATTTCTATGTAATCTTCACGTGTTAGAACATGTATTGTTTAATAAAAAATCGTTTAGGTACGTGTTCAAACACGCGCGTTAACATAACTTTACTCCCTACTTCAATTATAGTTTGTAAATTTATGGCTACGTCCGTATGTTGTAGCTTAATCACTGGGGAATGCCAAAAGAAATGGCGTATTTCAAAAAAAGACTACCTTATTCTTAGGTCAATAATTATTATAAATCAATCATTATTCGTAGGATGTTTATCACACTTGAATTGTCAAAGACGTAGCTTATAATTAGTATCTTTAGAATTTTCTTCAAATGTGTTAATCTTGCCCATTTTTTGAATAATAAAATGCCTTATTCTTGTCAAATTTGGGATCACAGAGATTATCAATATAATTTTTTAGCGTAAATATTTCACTATAATAATATCGATATAAATTATACTGATGGTTTTATAAATGCGTTTAAAAATTAATAAATGTAAAAAATTTTAACACCACTGCACATTTATGTAATGAAATATGACTATATTCTAAAACATTAGAGCGAGAGGCTTAAAAGAATACTATTTTATGTAATAAAAATACTTTATGCAGTCATCAAATGTTTAAAATAAATATAACGGATAATAAGGCTTCAAAATTATATAAATAGATTATCTACAACGTTTAAGATATGTCCAGGATCATGCTTTGAAAATAGAAAAAAGCTCCATTTTGACCCACGCTGAGCACGTCCGCCCTTAATACTTTTAGCCATTTTTAAGCAGAATTGAATTCGTTTTCAGTTAATTCTGTTTTGTATGGAAAGTTATTATTGTTGGTTGCTAAGGGGGTCCTTGCAACTAAATTATTAATATATACGTGGGTTACTATGGAAATCAATATGAAATGTCAAAATGAAATTTCAGTATTATATATTTATTCAGTATCAAGTACAAAAAAAAGTCTTTATTAATACATAGAATTGTCAAGTATATATGATTCAACAGAAAATTTAAAAACGTGGTATATAAAACGTTCTTATCGCTATATAAATATAGGTAAATAGGTACTTATATAAAAAGCGGAACGGAAAAGTAGGCGTGGTAGACAACTGGTGTGAGACAGAAGAGAGTGGAGACGTTTGTTGAAGGTGGCCAAGAGTGAATAAGTTGTTGTGTCGATAATTGAATCGACGGGTTGAAAAATATATAATCTTTATCTTATAATAATTATTGTGATTATTCAAATGAAAATTTGTAATCGTAATGTGTATTATCCAACTGCCAATATCATTAATTTATTGTTTAACGTTTGGCGTAGGAGAGTGAAATTTATATTTCATTAGAGAAATACAAAAACCCCAGATTGGGATAAAAAATATTAAATATGTTTTCTATCATGCTTTTATTACGTAGATAAGAATAATAATTATTTTGAATAGAAAACTGTTTATATTACGCGTTGGTTCGTTAAGATAATACCTATTCAATTACATACTTACCTTTAAATATACAATTAATGTTTGAAATATCTACATATGTAGGGTACACTTCAATTAAAATGAAGTGTAAGGTAATTTACCTTTTTTAATTAGAGTAAAAACAATAATATTTTATACGAAATGGTTATTTATTGCAGATGGATTTGGTTTTAACCACATTCAGATGAAGAACCAAACGTTTCGAGTTCGCAGTGTGCAGTGATGCATGCATTGACGCCGACACTTCTCTGCGGGTTTCCGGTCTGCCCGTCGAGCTGGTGACCAGATTCAAATACTTGGGTGCCACAGTTACCGACGATGGTGGTATTTCCAATGAACTTGGAATCCGCATGGGTATGGCAGTGTCGCATGGAGGTCAAGGCTTATACTGCGAGGACCCTCGTGAGGAAAATCTCAGATGTCAACCTAAATTATATTGTACATGCATATGTCATAGAAAACTACTTATATACATATTATTATTATATTTGAGAAAAAAAAATGTACATCTCTAATTGTCACCCTTTTATACTATTTTAATGTAATTTTCATTAGTTTTGAATGAATCGGGATTGAAGTTTTAATACAATTACGTGATGTTCATTTATTATATAAGGCAGATTATAAATATAAGTATTCGGGGTAGCGAAGACTGGAGTTGATGAACCAAAGTAACAATAAAGCCCATAATTGTAGACACCAAAACATGTGACACCAAAACACATTTGTGATAACTCATAACATTTGAAACACGTCGATTTTCCCTTAGGGCAGAAAAGTAAATTTACAAGTAAAGGTCTAAAACGATGGTTGACAACCGATGACCCGCGAGCCATATGTGGCCTAAACGTGCATTTTGCGGCCCATCAATGACTGGCGATGCGGTCAGTTAGTGAATCATTTCAATAATATTTTTTATATGAATACAACATATAGCATAATAATTTGAATTTATATGCACATGTCAATTACTTAGGTGGTCGCTATGACCTATTTTGGGTCAGAACCGTTTCCCTGTGCCAAGATTATAAGGTACTATTAGCGAGGAGTGTAAGACTAGTTAATGCGCTCCCTAAAGACAGACATTTTCAGTGATGTTCTATGTATTTTGTTGTTGAAATCTTATTTTATTGTATTAAATTCTTTATGATTTTTTCTTCTCTCTTGTGAGGGTAATATTTGCCATATAATAGTCAAGTACCAATGTATTTTTATTTAACTTGTTTAATTAGAACCAGGGAATCCAATACCGAGCCAAAATTCTGATCCCGGGATTTTGGGATTACAATTTTACAATCCCGGGATTGGTATTTTTTTTCCATTTTTAATAAAAAAATTGTATATTTACAAATAACATTGATAAAATCGGTCAAAAATAAATCTAGTTTAATTTATACTATTTAAAACATTTATTGTTAATATTGCATACGTTCAATCTTGGAAATACATAAGTTTAATAGAGTAAATAATATTGTAATATAAATAATAATGTGAATTTAATATGAGATTGCTGTTTCTGATAGTACAGACTTAATGAATGGGTTAGCGAGATTTGAAATAGTAAGTCATGGTGTACTTATGGCCTTTCCGCTTCATAAATCTAATTAGCCAAACTGCCGTAAAACGTATGAGAACATGGTGGAATTACTTTGTCAATAGTGCGAAGCATTGTTTTTTTTCCAATCTTTCTCATATTTATTAATTTATGTGAAAAAATAAATGAATCGGCAACGTACACATGGGTACAAATCAAATTTCATTCAAACTCAGTTTATTTCTAATGTAGTTATTTGTTATTAAAAGTATTTTTTCTGTTATATTTTCGTTTTTATTTTATTTTGCATAACAATTGTTAAAAAAATCAATCCCGAATATTTCGGGATTATGTTTATCAATCCCGGGATTCATAGGTATCGAAAATAGCTCGGGATCCCGGGATTGGAATCCCTAGTTAGAACCAGCATTTTCAATTAAAATCTCATATTGTGAACGTCCTGAATTCTTGTCTTGAATTGTCGTATCCACAATGTTATGTTTTTTTAAAATTAATAAATAAATTATTTTATACGTTTCAAATCTGGGTATGTAGTTGAATAACAAACACAAAAAGGCACATTCAATAGTAGTATTGAAGATTTATAAACTTAATTTTTAACAAAATTTATGAGTTTTTTCATAAAAAAGTAGCGAAGTACGAATATTTCTCAACTCAAATATGTTAAATCTGTAGTTAAGTTTGTTATTAATGTAGACATCAAATATGTTATATCTTTTCCCAGATGGCACCTTCTGTGGTTTCTCTATACAAATCACTAAAGCGAATTTTAGTTTGACGTATGGTGCTACTTGTGTCATATAGTTATGCTCCATCTGAGGGAACTCAGAAAAAATGGGAACTGAAATATCTAACGGGTAAGGCGATAGCAGGTAACCGACTCGAGTAAGGAAGAATCCGGGTTAAATTTACACACGTGTCAAGAATGCGTTGTACGTCGAATACTGAAAACTGCTGTCGGTTTATGCATTTACGCTCATTTAATGTTGGTGTATTACACACACTATTGCACGTGCATAATGCGTGCTTCATTTTCGTAGGACACTCACACATTCAAAAACCCTGCATCAATATGCGGCGTGTTGAATATAGCCTATCGGAATTCTACTTATTATCTGTTCTGTGCTCCATCTATATTTTCATTTTTTTCAATATCTTTGGTCGACATCAATGACGTACTAACCCAACTACAGAGTACAGACAGATTGTTGTTTTACAACATTTTTAGAAATAGGCGTAGAATAACTACAGACGCGCAGCCCGCCCCGATTACTTACGCGCGCCGATTATTTTAATTTTACGTTCAGTAGCCTACATTCTGCGTATTACCTACTTTTTTAGTTTCGTTATTGTAATTATATAATTTTCAGAAAAGTAAAATTGTTTGAATCCTTTGGATTCGGTTACTTTGACAAATAAATTTTCTATCGAATTTGGGTAATCAGCATTCAGAGAATCAGTAGGCATCACAATCAGTAAAGCATGTTCCATGTCTATTAATTCTAGCCGTCAGGGTTTAAGTAACCATCATCTGAGGGGCCCAGTTTTTGATATATTTTAGATACGTATTTACATTAACTATTATATAAACACTTTAACGTTAAATTAATAGGTCCATAAGTTTTAAAAGTTGTCGATCCCTAGTCCAAAAGGTTGAACACACGTTCACTAATTTATACCTTCCTATTATTATGGTTTAGTGATGAACTTGAATACGTAGGTACCTACCTCGGTAATCATAGGGTATTTTGTATGTGGAAAATGTGACCCTACTAGCATTCAATATAAAGCAGTAGTTATTGTCCTACTATAATATTGCCTGACACCTTAATGTCATGACTTAACGAAGAATTAATTCTGTGAACGATGACTCCATTGTCTAGAATTAATAATAAATATCTCAAACGACAAGTAAAGCACCAAATTGTCTCATTAGTGCCGCCTGTTGGTGATATACGCGGAGAGTTGATTTTGGCGGGCGAAAGCATACCCCGAGCTTTCAAATATAACAATATCTGTACGTCAGCCAGCATCGTATATGGGCGGGAAACAAAGGTTTCGCGGGGCTAAGGAGTGGGTGCATATTATGAAAGCTCAAAGCGTTGAATGATTTGATTTACGCGCGGTTTCTGGGAGGCTGTATTGTGCTGCGACACTTTTACGTGGCGTTGCGGGATTCGCTTTTCTCGTAATTACTGATTAGTAATGGAGCTTTTCACTGTGCGTTTAGGTACACTGTTGTGTGGCAAGTAAAAAATGTTGAATTTAGGGTTGACAACCGTACTGGAGAAATCTGGAAAAGAGCTCCCTGATCTAGATCCCGGTTGAATCACGTTTTTTTAATACGTAAGTGCATAATTATTTATTTTCTAATAATAAATAAAAGCGCTTTAGTCTGCAATTGGATGATAATGTTCTACAAACTTCAGATGTCTGAGCTTATTTTTATTTTTAGAAAAACTAATTAGTTGGGTACTTCCTACTTATATAAAAAAAACAACAGGAATAACAAGCAGGATAACAAGACAAATAAAAAAGTTCCCGAGTCTGTATTTGGAATATAATTAAAATTATGAAGAAAAGCCGCTGGGACGGAAACTTTAAAATCTTGAATGTCCGAATTTTGACGTTTTTTTTTGAAAGAAAAATCGCCTTGACGGAAATCATTTTTTTTTTTGAAGAAAAGCACGGAAAAATTAAAATGTCTCGAGTGATAGAGGTATTCTGCAAGGATTTTTACACTTCTTGAAAAGCCTTAGATTCTGAAAAATATACATCTGTTTGGAGCTTTCTAGCGAAGCTTTAGTCTTGTTAATTTTTTTGAGTAATTGACAAAATTTGAAAATCTTTAAATACATAAATGCCAATGTTATCGATCATATTGAAAAAAACAATTGGATCCAATAATAATATTTAGTTTTAATAAAATATCAACCAAAAACGTCGAATAAAGTCTTTATATTGTATTATTATAAATGGGTCCTAAATTTATGAAAGTGGAGAGGGCTGCACTCAAGACATAAAAACGCCCATGACCCACCAAAGTAGACTGAAGTTTTTTTCGTACCTATATTCTTTAAATTTAGTTTGTTAAAAACAAAATTATTCATTAAGGGAAAACCAAAGTTGGAGTTATATAATATTATGTAGACAGTGACGTCCCTAGGCAGCGTCAAAATGCCACCCCATTATACAGTATTTTTTATTATCCTTTCATGACTTTAATATCTAAGAAATACATTATTAACAAAATAATTATATAAGTACCACAAAATTTAATTTAAATGTCATCTCTACTTCAATAGACAATATTGCGAGTCCACGGTTTCAGATACATTTAAAAATACACCTGACAACAACGAAAACTCGCGAATGACTGGCAAAAATATTTGGATAAATTAATTAGGTACCTACCTATAATTCAAATATAATTCGCAAATCTGCACGTGTCATTGCTGGCCATCAAGGAGTGATGTCCAAAGACAACGGAAGTAAACTAGACATCGCGAACCCGACGAAAAAAATACAGTCCTGTTAAACCGTTTATGCTAATAGGTACATTTTGTTTCCAACCAGTGAGCTGAATTTTTTAATGGAAAGATATTTCCGTTATTACTAAGTTTAGGTACCTATTCCTATATATATTTATTGATTCTCCTCGATTTGCCGCCCCCAGGCGACGCTCAATCTGATTACCCCCACGGGACGTCACTGTTTGTAGAGTAAGAAATAACCTACACCATCTATTATTTGAGTATGGAATGGTTACATGCATGCAGCGCTCGAAATGGAAAATTTTACAAACCGGAGCGCTCGATAATTTTATGAAAATATTGACGTTGTTATCTAATTGTATATGTATTTTATAAAAATAAGTCTGTTAGATTTTTTATTATATGACACATCTAGCTCAGGCGGTCAAATTAATATTTCCACAAGACGGAGCGATAATTTTGGAGATTTCATGAACCAGAACGGCGCTCCGGTGCGTTCCGGTCCATTTCGAGCCCTGCATGCTTGGAAATAATGTTGTCTGTGATCCTTTCATAATATTATATTGGTGTATTTTAGATTCTGCCTGTGAGTTACATTTTTAGCATGTAGGTACTATTATCATAATATGATAACTATTATTGCTTCGACTCTGTAACAGTAAAAATTCGAAAATAAGTATTAAAACCGTCATTTCTAAATAATAATTTACCAGTTCAATTAACACTTACCATGAAGGATGTCAAATTGAAGAAAAAATATTAATACTTACATAGTGTCAGTATCATGGCCCCCACAAGGGGGGGACTGACAGGGCTCTAGCCTGGGGGCCCGGGCTCAGAAGGGCCCCGGCGAGGCGAACAGATAAGTGAGATAAACACATATCACAAATTTGCTTTAATAGTAAAAAAAGTCGCCTGCGGAGCTATTTTCCTTCCAATATTTAAAATTATGTGGCTGTACAATACAATTTTTAATTGTGTATCAATACTCGACCATAATTCAAATGGATGTATATATAAAAAAAACACTAAATATACACATTAATTTTACCTTTATTCTTAGCAATACGTAGCGGGGCCCGCCAAAGATCCTAGCCTGGCGGCCGCTTCAAGATGTGGGGGTCATGGTCAGTATCATATCGATATGTAGCGACATCTATCACGGCACTATTGAATTAAAAACAGAAAACTGCTCCAAAATAATTCATATTATTAATTACTTACATTCCAGAAGTCAGATTAGAAATAGGTGTGTAATTTGTGTACATTAAAATTTCAACGTTACCTTTTGAGAGTTCAAGACCATTTTAAGCTTTTATCGTAAATTTGTATAGTGCAGTGGCGAAGGGCGGAGGTAGGCTGTTAAGATCTGATATAAATAGTGCACACTAAACATCGTCAAACGTATTTGATTTCATTGTACTACAATGTATAGTGATTGTTAGTTTTTAAAATTCAATTAAACCCTGCCCAACCCAAGTCATAATAGATAATAGTCAAAAATTATTTGTTAATCGATAAAGTATCTAAAATTATAACATTAACCATACATAATATTAAAGTATCTACTATTTTTGTCGGATCGCCCATAGCATACCTAAACAATTATGGTTTGTTTGGTAAGGCAGGGTTTAATTGAATTTAAAAAACTAACCAGCACTATCTGAAAATAATAATATTCCTAGTTCAACGAAAACAAATAAAATTATTGACTGAAAAAGTTTAGTGTGCACTATTTGTATAGAATTTTAACAGCCTACCTCCACCATTTGCCACTTGTATAGTGTTACCACAGCTATGAATAAAAGAAAATCAAATGTCCCACCTATTCCTATGTTTGGTCAATGACCTTTGTCGGATCGCCCATAGCATACCTAAACAATTATGGTTTGTTTGGTAAGGCAGGGTTTAATTGAATTTAAAAAACTAACCAGCACTATCTGAAAATTATAATATTCCTAGTTCAATGAAAACATATAAAATTATTGACTGAAAAAGTTTAGTGTGCACTATTTGTATAGAATTTTAACAGCCTTCCTCTACCATTCGCCACTTGTATAGTGTTACCACAGCTATGAATAAAAGAAAATCAAATGTCCCACCTATTCCTATGTTTGGTCAATGACCTTTATACTATTAACATGACATGACATAAAATGACAAATATACTATTAACATGAGAGTGTTTGGCTCCAGAGATAAATCAAGCGTTCCCACAAATATTGGAAGAAATATATCAGTATCGATAATCCTTGTCCGAGAACTTGACATCCCTTAATATGTATGAAAATATAAAACACGGAAGCATACAAGAACAAAAAAATGCTGTATCAAAAATAGTTTTCTATGATTTATTCAAAATTACAAAAAGCCTCCGGGAAGATTTTTGATTCATACATTTCATATGTATGAGTTTACCATAGGTACAGAGTTAGACCTGATTACACAGCAAGACAAATTGTCTAAGCAATTTCATAACCCTCGAGAATGTAGCCTCAAACACACTTGGTTGGATACAGCCTAAGGGTAATAAAAATAAAACCTTTGTATGTCATGAATATATTTTAATGTACAAAAGAATACAGATGAGAATACAACGCCATACTAAACATCAATAAGTAACTGGACAAATGTTTGGATAACTTGGAAAAAGAAACCAACAAAACTTTTGTACCTATTCTATCAAATGTCATGAAGTTTTCATAATATTATGAAAGAAATAATATACAGTTCTAAAATAAGAAGGTTCAGTCAGAATTATTAAATTAGATTATGTATATTGTTTTTTTTTTAATAGTATTATTTTTTCTATTTATAACTTGTAAGGAAAAATAACTTTTTTTGACATCCAGATATCGCAAATCGAACCCGAGTCTGCTTAATTCACATGTTGTTTTTCGATCTGTGTTTGGGCCCAGAGTATGGACTTCATAGGTTGAGCAAGTGGCTAACATCCATTTCACATAAAAATCTGTTATTACCATCTCTACACTGTGGAGACCCATATGATTCTATTGAAATCACACATGGTGGTGTAATGTAATGGTGTCTTACTCGAAATTCTACTACATGACAATTCTAGATAGCATTGCATATATTGTGATGTAATCTTCAAACACAATTAACGTAAAGCTAATAAATAAAACAATTAGTTAAAACTGGGTGACAAAATATTTATATAACTCTTCACAGTAAGTACTTACTAATATAATGTTATTTTTTATTCGGCGGGTCTTTGATGGGAGATGATGATGTTTAATCGGTTTCTTTTTCACAAGTCCAACAATCAATTGACCAGCATGATATTATTTCATTCAGCAAAGCAATAATAACATAATATACAGAAGAAAACAATTATATTTCGATAAGGTTACAATTTTATAAATGTGATTGCACTGGTGAAGACAAGAGTTAAAACAGTGAACATAATATATCGTCGTGGTAAATGCAATAGGTCGTATGTCAAAAAAATTTCAATTTTGTTTTATTGCACCATAGTGACCAGCCCAGTCATCTACACCATCTCCAATAGGTCTTATGTCGTTAGACCAATAAGAAGTCGACTATCCCAACACTTGCAAAAAGACGAACCGACACGTCATTGATATTGGTCACGCCAAACAGTCGTATGTCAGAGCTCATCATAATGATAATAATGTTTTTGTTTGTTTTTATTCCTTGTTCTTGACTTTATACTAAATAATTCGTCAAATAATACGATGTAAGTAATTTACCAATCACTGTTTTTTAAAATCTACTTTATAATTACATTATTGTTGTCCGATTTAGTAAAATTTTCAAGATTCTTTCTACAAATAATCTAACATTACTTTTTGTCTCAAACTAAAGAAAAATTCTCCGCCGTATATATGGACCGATCAGGGACGGCACCAATTGGAGAAGAAGATATATTGCTGAGCTCTACGGGCTATACGAAGATTGCAGCGCAGTTCAATCAATTAAGATTGGGGGACTGCGATGGCTAGGTCATGTGCACCGTATGAATGTACGTACGTATGATGTCCGGCAATCCAATCGGGCGTAGAAGAAGAGGCAGGCCAAAGATTCGCTGGTTGGATGGAGCTGCCAATGACTGCCGTGTTCTAAGGGTACCAAATTGGAAAGCGGCCACACTGGATAGGGACAGGTGGAGGGAGCTGTTGGAGGAGGCCAAGACCCACACCGGGTTGTCGTGCCCCTGATGATGATGATGACTTTTTGTCTCATTTATTTATTGCCAAAGTAATTATTTGTTCACCAATCACGATTGACAGTTTTAATAAGACACTGTTTATTTAGTTAAAAATTATTTAGTAAAAAGCTATTAAAATGATTAATGGAAGTTGTGGGCGGTACTTGGTATCTTTAGCAGTCAGCAACATTACTTCAGTTCAGAAATAGAACTCGATTTAGCTGAGGTTAATAATACTTTGACTATCAAAACTCCAATTTTAGAACAAGCAGAATCATTGCTGAGGCAACCTTCGGACATAATGATAGCAGAGAACATTGTATCAACACAATCAGCCCTGAAATAAAATATAGATTGTGATATGACGATGACTGAACATCTAAGTGGAACATTTACTATCTGATATCAGTAGTGACTCTGAAGCTCTGTATCAACCTGAATCAAATCAATCAAGCTCATCAGAAGACTTAGAGGAGTTTGCTATGCAGTCTGACACCCATGGTGACGAACCTACTGAGCAAGTCAATCAAAGAAAACGAAAAGGGCAAAGCAATAATTGTAAAGAGTGGAAGAGGCAAAAAAAACTCTCAACTGCTTAGACTATAGATACATCTCAACTGCTCAACTCAACTCAATCAGCTCAACTGCGATTGCTAGGCAAGTCTTATGCGGGTTTTGAGAAGCATGAAGAGTCCGGCAAGGGCGGCAAGTATAGACAGACGTCTAAAAAAGATTCTATGACCATAGGTCCACGTTGTGGTGGGCATAGTGACATGCTCAAAAGGGTGGGCCAAAAATAGCCTTTAAGTGCGATACAATCAGTGATGAACAACGCAGCTTGCTATTCACAAATTTTTGGAAGAAAACAAAATAATACTACCTACTGTTTAAATAAAAAAATTACTTTTCTAAAAAAAAGTATTCTTTTAAAACTGTTCTTTTTTCTTTTAAGTAGGTATTTACCTGCTCTGTTTTATGCAAATACATAATTAAACTATGCTATTTTTAAATAAATCTTTTTAAAAATTATTGTGTGTTATTTTGAATATTAACGTTTAATCTTTTCTTTTAAACATTGAAATCGTTTTTATACAAGTGCCTAATTAAACAGAGATTTATAATAAAAAAAAAACTTTTTCATTAGTTTAAGCTTACTTTTTAAACGTTTATGTACAAGTGTATAATAATATGTCTATATTAATATAATATTATATTTTGTTTCATTATAAATACCTAATTTCAGTGTTTTCAATTTAGGTATGTTTGCATAAAAATTGGACTTATGTCAACAAAAGTGGCCAACATTGACGATCAAATAGTTGTATGTCAACCTAACTTTCTTATTATTCATCTTACATCAAAATAATGATAACAGTCTTAACAGGGAACAAATTCTACCAAGTAAATAAATTTGTGAAAAAAATCGGTGCATTGGGGTTAAGATGGGATAGTTTTTTGTCTCTCCTGAAAAGTTTGGTATCTTTGACATACGACCTATTGCATTTACCACGACGATATACTATATTCAAGTTCAAGGTGTATTTTTGTTAAATGAAAGACTATGTACCCCTTGACAATACTCATTATTTGTATGAAAATGAATACATTGATTCCTTTTTAAAAATTAATCAATTCAAGATTATTTTCAAATGTTTTAAATACCTATATTTTATAATTTCACTTCTTTGGCACCCAAGTCCTCTATTTATTCAGATCAAACAATATAAAGACAAACAAATGAATAATGCATGACAACTGCTAGGAATGCATTTAAATTAAAACAAAAAAACTTTATAGCAAATTTACCTCTATAGATTAGAAAACATTTCAAATAAAATTATTTTAGAAAGTTTGAACATACAACCACGGATGTTTAGCCAAAAGAGGGGACGAAACGTTTTGCTGAAAATTTGTTATTTATGGAATTAATTGTTTAGAATGTAATCTTTAGCATCCCTAACATGGGTAAGCAAGAGTTATTCCATGACAGCGTTAAAACTATTTTTTGTAGGGTAGTTAGTGTTCCCATCACAATAAGTAAGACTTGCAAACTGATGTACTATGATCGGGATAACTAAATCAAAATAAATCTAGTTGGTTTTTAAACTTGATATTATTTCGCACAATTTTGTCATGGAAAAGGGTTCTTTTAAAATTGGTAGATGGCAATATTGCCTTTTTGCTTGAAAAACCAAGACGGCGGGAGCAGCCCCTCTCACTACCGGGTCGGATGTGCTGTTAACTTTAACAGTTATAACAAGGGAAAACGCCACCATGATTTTTTTCGAAGGGCTCTGAAACCATATCCCGAGCTACCTCGTTCTGTATAGTAAATAGTGAATCTAGTCTTAAGATTTCAAAATTATTTTCCAAATCAAATAAAAAAATATATCTGTTAACTAAATAGTATTTCCGTTTCTATTTTAAATACATTAACATCATTACATTGAAATCTCACTTCTGTGTAAGAAAAAGTAACCCTACCCTGTCCCCAAGACAAGAGGTAATTAGTGAAAAATATAGAATGAACCAACAAAATTCTTATATATAAAACTTAACTCCGATAAAGTTGCAAATGTTCACTTTCGATTCCATGTAATATGAAAATATTGATAATAACAATAATTACGAGTCAATTAGAATCCATTATGCCAATTCCTTTAGGCTAAGGCCACATAGGCAGGTGCCTTGCTTGGTGGCTACGTGTTCGGTGACATCCTAGCGAACGGACACACACTATACTATCGCAACGGGCACACTGCACACTTCGCGCCTCGCTACGTGATTATTAGGCACCTAGTCAGTCTCACGGCGAACAATCGTGTTATTTTTATTGTGTCAACTAGTGATTTTGCAAGATGGCGGATGTTTCTTCAGTATGACAAACGTCAAAACACCGTATATTTTGAGGTTATGTACGACGTATGTATTATGGCTTGGTGGCTACGTGCTAGGTGACATCCTAGCGAACGGACGCTCACTATACTATCGCAACGGGCACACTGCACACTTCGCGCCTCGCTACGTGATTATTAGGCACCTAGTGAGTCTCACGACGAACAATCGTGTTGGTTATTTTTATTGTGTCACCTAGTGATTTTGCAAGATGGCGGATGTTTCTTCAGTATAACAAACCTCAAACACTGTATATTTTAAGGTTATGTACAACGTATGTATTATGACGCATGGGATGAATTGACATTATGCACCCAGCAAGATCGAATTTGAGACTTTCAAAATTTTATACTTAAATTCTCTGTGAGTAGTAGCTTTTCGGTTAGTTTTGAGAGTGACATCGTTGTTGAGTTGAGCGCTTCCAAATGTCAAATGAATTTGTACCTAAGCACGTAGCGTGCAATGTGGCAGTAGTGTTTTTAGTAGACAAGCATAGCACCTAGGTCAGCACTAAAGAAGCACCTGCCTATGTGGCCTTAGCCTCAGAGTTTATCAGAGTAAAGTTAGATAACTTATACAAAGCAGGTTTTTTGTAAGCGTCATTTAGAACTATTAATTATTATATAAGTAGGTAGGTATGCACGTAAAAGGAATGTTCTTTTGTATTAGAGCCTCAAAACAAATTTTCCACATAATAGAATATGTACAATTCTAACCCAAAAACAATAATTTGGCAAATCAATTTTAACGAAAAAACTATTTTATTACATTAAAACTAAAGAGCACACATAAATAAAATACTGTAATGAAATAAAAATGTAGCTACGCATAATAATACGACCTCTATTTTTTGGCTACGATATCAAAGCGGTCATCTATGGAACAGAAATCTAATTTATTTCCCCATCCCCCGCTTTAATTACATCGTCATAACGAAAACCTCCTACGTAAAAAGCCGTAACTGCGTTTTTGGCTATTTTGACATGACTGCTTTTTATTAAATAATTTTAAAAATAATACAATGATAATCGAAAAAATAAACAAAAATTCAATCAATATATCTCAAACTAAAAAATTACGATTTCAGCATTTAAAATTAACGTTGTGGCGTCACTAAAATCGTACTACTGAAAAGTACCATTTTGCAGTTCCGGCCTTATACGTAGGACGTATCGATAACATAGAAGACGCACTGCATGTATGTACTTTCTATAATTAGAAATATTTACATATCGTCAAGCTATTACCCCTGATGAAACAATTTTGTTAAAATGTTTTTATATTACAATCCGTTTGTTTATAAGAGACCGTATTGTTTAGTGAAAATCAAGTTGTATATATATGTACCACCAAATTTAAATAACATTAATTATAAAAACGTTTGATGTAACATGCCTCATTTTAATAAGATCGTGTGCCTTGTGATGGACGAGTGGTAAAGAGTCCGTTTAGGAAGTCGTGGGTCTCCGGTTTGAATCCGGCAAATTCACATATTGTTTTTCAATGTGTATTTAGAGCCGCATAAACCAAATAGGTTGAACAAATGGCTACCATCCATTTGTCATAGAAAAGAATGTTAAAAAACCTATTTTAGTATGTATAAAGCAAAAATGTTCTACTGTAAAATTTCAAATTGTAAACAGCTCAATGATATTTAACTTCAGCAGTGCTAAGTTGGCAATACTGTAACATAACACACTATGACACCACTATCGATCAAGACTCATGAAACTTAATTGTTATTCGAATTACGTTGGGTTAAGTCAGATAGTAATACATACATAAATTATTAAATAAGGATTACCAACTTCACAGCATAGTAAGTACAGCTGCGGTCATAATTAAGAAACAAGAACTGCCCATACGTATTATGTTTTTATTTCACTATATGTTAAAAATCTGTAACTACTACACATAATATATTTTATTTCATGTCTGACGGCATCACACCTGTCTTCAAAGTTGGAGAACCACAGCACAGGGCAATTAGGGGTGGAGAGATATTCTGAATGCAGACAAGATCCACACCGAATTGTAAAGAGACAATGGTGGATGAATGATTGTAAATCAGCAGATATCGTAATGCAAATATTGGCAGATAAAACTCATCGTGTGAGCAAATCACTAAGTTACCGAGATTACTCAGTCGCAAAAATTTATAGATGTATCACAATGACCGTGACCTTACTATTATGTAAGAAATGAGACAAGAAAATATAATACATATTATTTTAAATTAAAACTAATAACACATATCGTATACTTACTAAAAGTAATCATTTTAAGAAAATATATACACATGCAAGAAAGCGAATCAAGGTTAATCCAATGAGAGATTTCGTAGAATCACAAATTTTATTCAATAGATATCTTCTTCATAAATATCTAAGTCTTTGATTTTAAAATTATGTCATAGTACCTAGTGACAATGAGAATCCACAATATATATTATATGTAAACAATTAAAGTAAAATTTATTTTACTATTTCAATGAAATATACCTTATAAGCAGTGTGAAGTCTGCTTATCCAGACCAGCTGGGGACGCCTTTGTTTAAAGAAAACATCACACTAATTCCTGACCCTGCTCAAACAGAAGTTTACCCAAAAAACTATATCTTGCTCTTTGTACTCGTACAGCTCTAAATTATGCCGAATGTGAAACAATCGTTCTATGGATTAAGTTAATTTCCCAGATTATCCTGATCTCCCGTGATACTCGCGACAGCCGCCTCGATGGCCCGATCGCTGGCCAAGTTCTTCCTCATCATCTCACTCCTCTTCTTAACGGACGCCATAGAGTTTCCGCCGACTGCGCTAGGCGGAACGGCTCTCTTGATTATCAACTGTTGATTCTGCTTCAGCATATTCGGGCTCTTGTGAAAGACGGTGCCGGGAACCATTTTAAATGTAGTAAGAGGACCTCCTTTACCTTTTACGATGATAGGCTTATTAGTAGACATAACATGTGGCGATTTGATACTCTCGGGGCTGTCATTGATTGAACCGTCGCTTTTAGATGCGTCATGTATCTTCTTTGCGATTATATATTTGGGTAAATATTGCAAGGTACTGTTGGTTATTGTGCCTCTTTTAAGGCTTATGGTGGGAGGTTTCGAAGAGTTGACTAAGGTGTTTCCACCACCCGGAGGCATCTTCAGTTGGACTATGTTTCGCTGAGTCATTTGGCTGCTTCCGGCGCTGTTTTGATGGATATCATTGTCGGCCGCCTTTATCACTTGTTGCTTGTTGATGATTATTGTTTTTATGTTGGAGTTCTGCATGCCTTGCTTCAGTGGGGTGCCCTGTTGTTGATTCACTATAAAAACAAAACAAAAACTACCATAAGCATTGGAAAGAAACATGAAATGTATTTACAACTACTTACATAATAACATAAATCCACCATTTGCAATTTTTAATACACTGGGTAGTAGCAATTCAAAGAAACCTTTGATTTAGGTTACTTAGGTAGCAAAACTTTATTAAAACAATAATGAAGGAATTAAAATTTCAGATAAAATTTTAATTACAAAATAAGAGCAAACCAAATAATATTTGTATTAACATATTATGTATGTTGAGTTACGTATTATTTTAAATTAAGAATACAGTAAAACCTCGTTAGTAAGAACACTGATAATTCAAAATTCGCCGTAATTTGAAATTTTCCTGAAAAAAAAGTCCCTTGAACACTATTTTCATATAAAACCATACCTTTAATTCGAATTTTGTAATTCGAAATGATTTCAGAGTCCTGGCATATAAAAATATTCTATAAATCGTAATAAAGTACACTATTTCATGAGACAGTCATTGAAAATTGTGACAGACTTTTCTTAAGGTGACGCATCAGTGAAACGCCAAATAATTTTCAACTGTATGCGCGACGAAATTTTGGACTCGCTTGCATTCATTGAGAAAACGTCGAGTCAGAAGCACGTCACTTTGCTGCGTGATGGCGACGGGCCAATTAATTCTAAAATCGTGTAAAGATGACTAAAAACGTTACCCATTTACTTTAAAAAGAAAACATGTCAATGAATATATTATTATTGTTACTAATAGAACAATAAACAGAACATAAAATGGACGTATGTTGGATTTATATGACAAATAATATTTCGTTTGACAGGCGTCATTTACACCCGCGACCCGCAATTCGCGCATCGCCTAGCAACGATCTTTTTAGACCGTGCCTCAACTAATGCATGGCCTTAAGAAATCAAAAATTACTTATTTTATGAAGGTAATAAAAATAATCCTGACATTTTATGACCCAATTCAGTAGGCACATCTATGAAATCTATCAGAAACAAAATTAATGAAAACCAAAAAAATAAAATTTCTAAATTTTAATATTTTCCCCCATACATTTCATATTTCATAATTTGAATTTTTTTTTCGATTTTCGGTCCCATGGAATTCGTATTAACGAGGTTTTACTGTATCTGCATGTTATGTATCTTTGTTTGAGTTATTAAAGTGTTCACTGAGTGAAAGAACACTTTAAATTACAAATCATGTATTGTAAAACTTTATATGGAAAGGATTAATTAATAATGTAATTAAAAATTAACAAACAGTCAAATTCAAGCCAGATTTAAAAATTAATAAAGTTTTACTGTACTGTACACTTTTGCCTTCTATAATTACATATAATATAACTACCCTTCATGATTTGAATGTATTTAATTAAATTATTAGAAGTATTGTCACCCAGCATGGCAGTATTTTAAAGCTAGCCATTCGAGCATGGTGTCACTTGTCGAAACAATATCGCTATGGCAGTAGTAATGCAATATATTGTCATAGGTAGTTATAGTGGCCGCAGTTTCGGTCGCCACGCTCGAACGGCTAGCTTAAGCAATATTTTAATGAACGATCAATGGACAGACACGTGGTGATTGGCACAACAGATATGCATTCAAAAGACCCCAAAATGACCGTGTGGAATGCTGACTGAAAAAGAAGTATGAAAGATATTGATCCAATGATCAATATAATTGATATTCACTAACGAAATAGGATTTCTTGCAGAGTAGACATTTTATTTTAAAGACTCACTGTTTTAAATTGAATCATGTTGTTTTCGTTTTCACAGATATTTTTGTTACAACCAGCGTTGCCAATTTCGCGTGTTTCTTGCCAGATCTAGCATTTTTCGATTGGTATAGCTTGGAAAAAATGCATCTGGCTTGTGGTGTTTTTACTAACGTTCTTTGAAGCCTCCAACAGCTTTAAATGTGTTGAAAAAACGCTAGATATTTTCATGCGCATCAAATTTCTGACTATCCGATACTTAATGCAGTTAGGTCGGTGCGTATTTTAGTGAGAAATGAAACACGATGAAACAATTTCATTATTTAATGTTTTTGTATATTATTCAGAATCTCCGCACGTATAAAATAATAATTTAACAATTAAATTATTCATCTAAAAAGTATGTTCTTTAATTCTCTGTCTGTCCTACAAAAAAGGTTTCATCTTCAAACATGAAATGAAACTTGAACGCCACGCCGTTGACACAACATGGGCATTTATTGTCAATTTTGAAATATATTATTCTTAAAATGTGTGGTTTTTACACGTGTTAACATTTATTCTATATGCCAAAGCAAAGGTATTGACTTCATTCTAGGTAGAATAAATAAATTTATTTGCAATTTTATTTTCACAAAATCTAGTGTTTTTTCTGCCCAAATAGCTTGTTTTCATAGCCCGTCTGGCATGTTTTTGTCAACGACAGTTGGCAACACTGGTTACAACACTCTTTTATTATAAATCTAAAACAAGTAATCAATTCACAACGACGGTCTTCAATACTCTTGAATATAAAGCGGCCTAAAGAACACTGAAACTTAAAGTTACGCAATCCATTGCAGTGGTTCCTCACAGTCAATTTGGGAAGTTAACGAACATGCCTCGTAAATGATAAGGGAACTTGTAACTATTCCATTACATACCAATTGATTTATTGTCGTCAGCGAATATAATCGGTATATCCATAATATTGGTAGAGCTTATGGGTGACAATTGGTTGCTTTGTGAAATCTGAAAATAGCAATAACATAAAGATTATTGCATCGATACGTAGACCACTACATTCACTGATTTATGAAGACATTGTGATACAGAGACCATCACCCGGGAGGTAAATCAATTAATATAATCCACTCCCGATGTCGTCTATTGAATGTATCGGCAAGAAAATTATGGTGTCTGAATTGATATGTTAAATCATCATTAGCTGAAGATTCATTAATATTGCAGATTATAACTTCTCGCCATTGTGGTGTTGTATCACCATACTGACATCTGTGATAAAGAAATTTAAACTGAAACTGTAAATTTTAACGCAATATTATAGAAAAATCATGGCAAATTCACCAGTTGATTTCTCCGTGGCGGTATCATCAAAGGAGGTTTAGGAGTTCCAGATGAATTGCCCATCAACCGCGATCCTAGGAGCTTTGACACTTTGAACGGGATATTTTCCAAAACTGTGAACAAAAGTTAATAGAGATATAATATTATGTATGTATACAGCTTTTTATTTAAACCAAAATATCAAATATACACTATTTCGATACAATTGGTCAATAGGGAAACAACTCAGAAAAACCTTATTTTGCACTAATTCTTATTTCAATTATTTTAAAGCTTCGATTTTTGAAGGAAATGTGTTTTTTTCTTTGGTCTAATGGAATTTAGCAATGCACAATGAAATTTTACAGTTCAACAAGGAATCGACACATTCCTGTATATAATTGAATTAATGATTAGGCACACCAAGGTTAATTTTATGAGACATTGATGATATTTTTGACTAATTTTTAATAAAGAAAAACCTTGGACCTTGAATGACATTATTAACTCAACACCTTTGAAATGCATCCACAATATTACTTCCTTTCTAAAATCTTGTTACTAATGAGTGTATTTTGAATCATGGAAAGCTGGACAATACAAGGTAAATAAAACAATATAATATGCGTAACATAAGATACGTCTCCATTCCGGCTGGCAAAAATACATAGTATCATGATAGTTAATGACAATTTATTTATAATGACAATCATAACTGTCAGCTAAATACCTTAAGGCAGCGGTTTCCAACCTGGGAGGCGCGATCTATTGCCAGGGGAGGCGCCAAAATTTTTGAATAAATTATTTTTTATACCATAATATCTACAAATAAATAAAAGTTCATATCTTAACGTAACAGTGAAAATTCAGTGCATGAATGTTTATTTTAATATATAATACATATATTTAAATCCTATTAAAAAAATATTTGGAGCGGAGAAATTTAAAAATGGCGCTTTTGCAAACGCTCTGTTTCGGTAATGCACAAAACGACCGCTGGTTGCATGAAAACAATAACCTCAAATTTAAATGTCACTCGTAGCTAAAGTGTCAACTGAAGCGTGTAGGCAGGGTGTGATATTTTTTTTTTTAAATTGTTTTTGACGTGATTTCTTTAATATAATATAACGATAATACATGTCTCCACTTTTAAATGATTTCTACGCCAGATATATTGAAGCAAACAAAAATCTATTTCCTGAGTTCTTGGTTAGTTTGCTAATGCATTTTTCATATAATTTTATTAATAGTAAAAAAAGTCGCCTGCGGCGCTGCTTTGTTTCAGGGCTATTAAATATTTTTAATATATGGGTGAAAGATCCTGGCCTGTGGGCCCTATTCACTATGTGGAGCTCATGATAGAATCCATTAATTTTTGTCAATGAACGATGATGAATTTGGTTGACTTCTTTTAAAATTGATTGTGGTAATAAACAAGCTCATTCGTCGCATGAAAAAAAAATTAATTAAAAAATGAATTTGATATAAGTAAGTAGTAAAAACTTGTGTGTTAAAAAAGTGTCTGTATTATTTAATGAAATAAAGGGGGGAGGCGCCAAGATTAGATTTTTTTTAAAGGGAGGCGTAGTAACATAAAGGTTGGAGACCACTGCCTTAAGGCCTAATTAAACCAGCAAACTCGGACCCAATCAGATTCAATGATCGTCGCGAGCAATAGTTGACTTGCAATAGCAATTACACGGAACGATTCAGCTACCAACACGATCGTATTGAGGCTTGATTTGATTGGTTCATAATATACGCTCAGTTGCTAGTGTTAAGAATGATAAGTTAACCAAAAAATATCATATCTGTCAGCTTGGCGGCAACACTAAACAGTCTTCTCTCATTATGTTGTTACTTTAAATACCAATCAAACAAGTAACGAGCTGTTGATCGTATTTATTCTGATACTATTTGTGTTTTACATTATTTTTGTCTGTTAAAATAATGAATAAAGTCAGGCAGCCTTCATTATGTAAACGTCAAATTTGTGTTGTCTATTTCAAACGCAAGACAGGACGAGCCACAAATCCTGAAAATCTGCAAATGTAATTTGAGCTACAAGACTATAAACAAAATAGTCATAAGTTAAATTACCTTTAATACCATGTGCACCAGACCCTGAATTATCTGAAAAAGATAGAAAGAATTATAAATTTAGAATAGCAGTTGAAATATTATGTTCATAATATGGTCGTATTAACTATTAATTAGATTTTGGGTTAAATTTAAAGTGGGAAGTTGAATTTCATATTGTGAAATTATAATTTACAAATCTTAAGAAGATATTATAATGCAACAAGTTTAATACAGTTTGTATGGATACTGATTATGGCAAAAATCATTAAATTTCTGTTGAGGTTGATTTAATACTATGTTATCATACATTATTGGCTATGTAAACGAAACTATGATAATATTATATTGGTTGTGGAGTAGAAATTAATATATACCTAAATAATATTCTAGAATCTAGATTCTTGGTCATAAGTCAGGAAAAGCTTGTTTATGAATGTGTTTGTACATATAAATAAGAAGCTATCCATTGATATGGGGTTGTAAAAAAATACCTAATTTTAACAATGCAAAAGTTATGATATTTACCAGATGTGCCATTTCCACTAATAGGGTGGTTTCTGAAAAAAATAAAATAAGAAAAAATTACGATTTTGAAGACACGTGTTTCCGGTTCTATGCCATCAGCGAGTCATCTCGCTCTATGAGGCCGTGATCGACAGGCAGCACATACAAATTTCATGAGTTATCTCGTCCGACTTTAAACTTAAATTACTAGCCACTGTCGATTGATTTGCATAATCTAAAAAATTAAACACACAGTGACATCTAGCCACAAATTATCAGTATTACAGCAATTGTAGTAAGAGCTTCGCTCTACATTCAAAGTGTGTCGTTAAAAATCTGCGGCCTGTCAGACACTGCCATAGTGATATCAAGAGGCATAGAAAAGGTTTTAAATTACCATTTGGTTAATAGTGTGAACATAAAATATGTTCAATAAAAGGTGATTTTGAAATGCACATACCTGCTAATTACATTATTGGATTTATGCACGAAGGAATTGTGGTCCTGTCTCTTTGGTGGAGGCGAAAGGCTGTTGCTATTATCAACTGCAGTACTATCATCTGAAAAAAGATGAAAAAGAAGTGTAACCAGCACACAAAAAACAATTAATAAATAACATATTAATGTGTAACACATCCTGTCGCTTTTGTCAGGCAAGGAAATGCTTGACATTTATTATTTTTTTGCCTTTCATTTGTTCCTTTGGTTGCCTTCTGTACAAATGTATCCAATTTATTTACCTTAACAAAAACCTGGAGTTGCAATATGCCCGGAGACAAATTATATAAGTGTTTGTAAACCAACATAAATAGACTAAATGTTTCATGGACTGTTCACCGTGCATTTGTTTGCGGGCATGTGTATGTAGGTCTATATACTAGGCTTAAAAGACGAAAAAGATTAAAACTGGTAATTTTAAGACAGACAGTTATTTGAAACGGTATGTGAATGATATCGTCGGTGTTTTATAAAAAGGGCGAATAACCAAAATGCTATTTTACAGGAGGATTTTTAACTTTTGACATTTATTTGTTTATTACCTGTAGATGATTATAAATATCTAACAAGTTTATAATAAAGCTTCGAAAGAATACTGTCATTATAATAGGTATTATTATATAATATTTTAAAAGGCCTAATATGTCACATTTGCTTTTTATTTCGTAATTTTAATTAATTTAATTTTAGTCGATTATCGTTTTTAAGTACTTTCCTGTGGAGATACAAATTCGCCGTTTTTACACAACAAAGCTAGTGGGGTACATATTGTATTTTCATTAAAATCTCGATTTCGCCAAAATGGTTGATTCGCCCTTTTTACAAAACACCGACAATATTAAACAATCCTACCTCCTCCCTTTGTAGAGAGCAACTGCCCCATACTAATTGTAGCTCCCTCCGGTGGTGGGTTGTTAACTTTATAAAGGGCTTTCCCTCGACTTTTGATGGGGGATGTCGATTTAGGATCTATGAAGAGAAGAAAATATTTAATGAATTTAGATGACTAAAATGCCTACGATGACCGAGCGGCTTATAATGTCGTGGGTCCCAGGTTCGAATCCTGGGCTTGGCAAATACAAATATTGTTTTTCAATTTTGTGTTTGTAGTCAGAGTATGGACCTAATAGGTTGAGCAAGTGGTTAACATCCATTTTTCGAAAAACAAAAATCTGTTAATACAACCTCCACTCTGTGGAGACCCATTTGATCCTCTAAGGATCGAACATGGTGAAGTAGTAGAGTAGGTATGTAAATTGTCCACTGTGGACCAGAGGATAGCTTCTTAATTGGCGAGATTTATATTCCCTGGCTGCGTTAAAATTCACTATGTGATTTTTAAACCAATATGCGAATTTGGATCCAGGTTGAGCAAATGGTAAATAGCAAATCCTTGTAAAAAATCTATTATTACAATATCTACGAACTATGGAAATCCATAAGCTCTATCTTCTGATATTAAATGGTGGTAGTCGACAAAATATGCCAGTAAAAAAAGAATGTATTGGTTTTTTGCTATTTGATTTGTCAAAGAAATTTTGTATTGAAAAAATATGCTAAATTTAACATCACACACACCAGATGCAACATTTGCTTTTAACTTGTATCTATGACTAGTAAAAAATGTTGAATCTGGCAAGGAAAACACTAAGAGCGCGATGCAGAATCATACTTAGGCGCGTAAGTCCCTAAGATACACGCCTAACTTTAAGGAGCTGATTTCGACAACCTAAGTTCAGTGAGAAAGACATAAGTCATATTAGAGCGCTTAACATCAACGATTCTGCATCGCGCTCTTAGTTGGTAATGCTGAGTGACATAGTAATATCAACATTATTAATTTATTTTGAATCTACATAACTGCAGAATGAATACTACATCGGGTTGGTTATTTAGTTTCGATATTCTGCACTCTTCAACAATAGTAAATTTAAGTACTCATGCGAAATTCATAAATCAGCAAGCAAATAATGAAATTAAAACCTTTTAGGCTGCCATCTACGTTTATCTTTGGTTTCTTGACTCTAATTCTCTTTTTGGGCGGCTGAGGCAATGCATTGGGGATAACTTCGAGTCTGCGCTTCACTGGTGGCAGGGGGCGCGACCGAGCAATGTTTTGAGGCGTAGGTGGTGTAAGAATGGTGAGGTTAGAGTCTTCTTCTCCTACCACACTGTCGGGAGACGATCGACCGCCCGCTTCTCCCTCCCATTGGCTCAGACACGTAAGGAAGTTGCCTACTTCATCCTACAATAATAGAGATTATCAAACAAACACATCTACTGGACCATTATCAATATACATCCCCCAATACATAAATTCTTCTAATAATATGGTTTTGGTTTCTGGACTAACTCCTGCCTTTTTCCTGATTTTTCATCTGACGATTTTCTATTCAATGACCTTTAGTCGGTTTGACGTTTTATTATATGTAATAAGCTTCCACTGGGAAACAAAATTTTGTAAGCTTTTCTTAATTCAGATAAAGAGCCGAGTCAAATTTAATGTCTGTGTAACCTTAAGAGCGTACATAAGTGAAACGGCAAATAATTTTCAAAAGTATGTGGGACATAATTTCGGCCGCATTGCCAGTCGGAGAGCGATTGTCGACCTGTGAGCACGTCAATTTGTTTTGTGATGGCGTCGGAGGAATATATTCTTAAATCGTGTAAAGATGACTATAAAACGTTCAGCATGTACTTGAAAAAGAAAACATGTCAATGAATATACTATTATTATTAGTAATATAACAATAAACATAACATTAAATGGACGCATGTTGGATTTTTATGACAAATTATATTTCGTTCGGCACGCGTCATTTGCACAATCCGCGCATTGTCTAGTCACGATCTTTTTAGACCATGCCTCAGCTGAGGTATAGCCTTAACCCATTGACATCCAAAATTATTTATTATTTATTGGGCGGTTTGAAACCAATTTAATTTATGTATTCATGTGCGTTAAACTTGTCGGTCTCTAACAGCTAAGATGTTGAAGAAAACCTTCTTCTGCGAGACCAAGCTTTCTATTTTTCTCTATCAAAATGGCGGAAGTGAGTTCCATTATTCTACGCGACCAACAATAATCGCCTTCAGGGTTATTTGATACAAAACGCTAGTAACAGTTGCCCTGGAAATAATCGTAAGATAATACCTATTCTAAGATGAGATCTTCTGATGTTTGGGTGAGAATATAATGAATTTAGAACATGAAACATTTTTATGTTTAGACCAAAGATGTTGAATCTTGTTCCAGATGGAACCTGAATCGCTGAAATAAAGTTCCAGTTAGAAGTTTGTATATACAGTCGAACTTGGTTGTTACGAGGAAGATGGGACTGACTGAATTTGCTTGTTATAGACATTACTCGTTATATCGTCATATAACATTTTTCGCGCCACGTTCTATTTAAGCATAGAACATAAAAAATCTGAAAACCATCGTAAAAATCCCCGAAACAAGCATGGCATTCATAAACTACAAAAGAAGTTGTTTATTGTAATGAAGTGCTGAGCTGCCGGCGCTGATAGGTACCTACTGACTTCACAAAGCTTGGATTTTTTACATGCAATTTCAACCATATGCGTGGATACTTTTTCATTGTTGTCGGCGAAAACACCAATTAGGTACTAAGACAATAAATAGTGTCATAAACGTAATCCGATCCCGGAGGGATCGGTCTAGTTACCTGCCCAGTCAGATTTTATTGCTTAGGGCCGAAAATGTTGTTTTTAAACGATCGACACATTAACAGTTTTGATCGGTATACCAGAGAAGTAGCTCGTTATAAAAGTGAATAAATGTATAGAGAAAATCATAAACACGAATGTTTTCTCATTACATCCGAGATCTCGCTAGTTCGACTGTACATGAAAATTGGAGGTGCCGGAGGTTTTTTTCTTGCAATATTTTCATATTATGTTTAGGCTTCGTATACAAAGAGAATGTTTTCGCCAACAGCTTTAATTCAGACATCCAACGGGTAATTTTTTGATCACTTACAGCAATAGCGCATTCCACCATCCGTTGAGTGACTCCTTCGATGTGTCTCTTGAGCCTGGGAAGCCTCAAAAGGTCATCGGCTCCGCCCGCCACCACTAAACGACTCCTCACTCGAAGTTTGCATCTCAATTCTTCCACATCTTGCTGCCTGCAAGTTCATAAGTTTAGTAGGTTTAAAAATAATTCAGTCACTTATTTGGATTAGTTAGTGATTAATATTTTATGGAAATAAACAGACTGAGAACACAGAATGTTAACTTACGTGGACTGGCATCCATTTTGTCCGATGATAAAGAGGGTGGGGCATGGAATATCCAAGATACAATCATCGTGAGTACCCCGGGGTCCATCGGCTGTCAATAAAGGTAAACCCAAGCACACAAGCCCTGCAACACCCGCAACACTCACCGCCAACTGTAAATTATAACAAACACATAAATAAATGTAAAACATTTGGCGAAGGTTGTAATGCATCGGACTGTTACAGAAGGTCAAAGGTTTAATTCCAGATACATTACATGACATGTTTAGATTTAGAACAAAAACTGTTTTTTAAATATTATATCTCTTCGTTTCACCTTTAAGTGAAAATATTTTTTTTTTTTTCCGACCATGTCCGATCCTAATAGGATCATATGGGCCTCCACAGGGTAGAGGTTTGTATTAACAGATTTTGTCTTTACGAGAAATGGATGTCAGCCACTTGCTCAACCTATTAGGTCCAAACCCTGACTCACACACAAATTGAAAAACAATATGTGTACTTGCCAGACCCAGGATTCGAACCTGAGACCCACGGCGTGATAGTCCAACGCTTATGCCGCGCGGCCACCGTGGGTGGTAAAAATATAGAAACCAAAATTGAAAAATGAAATGAAAAAATATAACCAATTTACCTGAATGGCTATGGAGGCTCCCGCACCTTGCCCCACTAGCACAAGTGGTCGATGCGGATGTTCTGATCGCAGAGAGGAAGCCCTCGCTCGGCCTGCTCCAACCAGCTGAGCCAGGCAGGCAGACAGCGGCAGTTTAGCCGGCCAGTTGGCTAGAGATAAACAATATTGTCAGCAAAGCTATTGAAGAAAACCTATTAAAATTGAACTTAAATATACGAAAATAAAGGTTACTAATTCTAGAAATGTACCACATTATAAGGTATGATAGTTTTGGCAAGAAACAAGAAAGAGTGCAGGAGTGCCGGGTGAGACAAGGCGGTACAATAGGCATAATATAATCAGTGATAGTAACCATCATGCCCCCCACATCCTAAAGCGGGCCCCCCCTACCCATCGCGTTAAGGACAGTTTGATGTTCTATAGTAGTTACCCAAAATGGTATTCCGTAGAACCCAATGAGGGTATTCCGTGTACTTTTAGCGATTTATTTCTATCTTACAATAAATCCACTTGAATTATTAAGTTGTCTGCACTCAACATCATATTATCAAGCACTGATCGCAACCCCCTTTTATGATAGCCAAGTAACATGCGACCATTCGCTATATAGGATAAGTAGCAATTTTTATTAGTCAGAAAACACACATTATTATAAAATAAAATTCGATTCGTGAATTTTCATTTAATTATATCGATCATATCCTATCAAATTGTATCTCACATATTTTAAAATGTTAATATTTTTAAGTAAAATAGCGCAGGTGACTTTTTTATTATTAGGGCAAATCTGTGGTGTCGGTTTACCTCACTTAACTGGTTGAACCCCCACGCCGGGCCCCCAGGCTAAAACCCTGTCAACCATAGACAATAAACACAATACTAGCCCCGCCTACTTCCTGCACATGGGAACTGGATCTATCAACTTCGATTGGCAAACGGTGCCACTACATTGATAACATTCTCATACACCTAATATTATTTTAACGATTCATAAAATATCTATCTTTAAGATTGAGTATAGTTAGTTAATTTTGGCTAGAAATAATCAGTACTTACATTGATGCGAGTGAACGACATGCACCTGTCCCACGGCTCTCAGTCTCTCGGCCCATCTGGCGTCCCTCTTGCAGCGACCAGACGGAATGAGCAGGAGAAGTGGAACTCCTGGATCGGAGGGATGATTGCTTCCCGACGCGATCGTGGGACCGCTTGCTCCGTTCTCCGCACCTCGTACTCGGCCCGACAGAGGGTGACCCATCGTCATTCTCTCCACGAGGATTGGTGTTTTGCTTTTCAAGGTCTGGTATTATAATCAAACAATTTTTAGTGTTAAAATGATACCAGAGTATATCATTTGAGTGTAATTAAAACAGTTAGATCACACAGAACACAATATAGATAAATAAGCATTTGTTAGGTGTGATTATTTAAAACTACACACACCATTATAATACAGCGTGTAAGATTTTTTCCATGGTCCATGTTATCCAGGGGTAATTGGGACGGAAAAAATATTTCTTAAAGCAAGACAGAAATAGTGTAGGAGTGTGGGATTGAATGATTGAAAGTGACAGTTGATGACTGTGATCTATTGCGCTTGTGTTTTTATAGTTTTTTTTTTGCATTTCTCTGCAAATTCATAACTGCGGGGACTCGGATAACAAATACTCAGATAATGAGGACCCCTGTACTTTTAAATAAATATAATACATATTTATGTTACCTTAATGTGGTATTATGAAATATTATTTTAGTGTACACAATATGACTGTTTTCAGCAAAATAAAGGTGACATATTCTGCGATCATTAAAATTTTCTTTATGTATTTGCAGAAAATTTTTGTATGAAGCGAGCCTCTGCGATTTATGCAGAACGAAGAAAAAAACATTATGTAAACGTGATAAGCCATTTTTACCCAAATTCTGGACTGGCTGCTTTCTACGTAACTACGCTTCAAGTCCCGACCTGTCAAATTAAAACACGCTTTACAAGATACAGTAAAACTTTGGATTGCTTGCAACTTGGTCTGCAAGTGTTTTGCAAGACGAGCAAATTATTTTGATAAATTTTAACTTGATAAACGAGCGAGGTCTTGCAATACGAGTAGTACGTAGCTGTGTCTCTCTCTCGCTTTAACCCTTTCTAAGCGTTACGAATCCCGACTTAGTACAACAGTGCGCGTTGTTATTTCAAGCATCAATAAATCGTAATAAATGTCAGTCAAACATACACAAATAGAGTAGTAAAAAATCGGAGTCAAGTTCAAAAATGATTATGACAGAACCTAATATTTTATGTGACTCTAAAAATAAACATTCGTCGCCTAAAACTGATAAGAAATCACGAACAAGATTTCTTCATTGAAAAAATGCCGGCTTACTCGAGCGGCGCCATGACACTTACGAAATGGTGCTGGACTAATGCGTCGATGACAGATTAACAAGTGTAAGAACAGTTCAGTATTATAGTCTACGGCTACGATTTCGACAAATATGTCATACACATAATGAATAATAATATGGTTTATGACTTTTATGAGCATTTTTGTTGAGTGTGTTAAAAAAATATCAGTCATAAATAGCTCATTTTTATAGCATCCAGGACATCTCAAACTGTGTAACTTTTATTTGAACTCCCATACACATTGCAGCACTGCAGGTCGAGTATAAATAAATCATCCTTGAGAACTACTGGCTATTTGAGAGTAATGTACTTACCACCAGTGCCTGGTTTGTACCTACCATTGACCCCGAACTGAATGGAATCGAATGACACATAGTTTATAACAAAACGGTTTATTTTTCGAATACCTATTAGGCTATTACAATTCGTAAAATATTAAATTTCAAACACTTTTTGCACTTCTAAATGCTTTATAGTCACCACAATTTTATTTTCAAGTTCATTTGTTTTTTTTTTTATTATATTACTTCAATAACCTGTGGGTCTATTCTATACTTATCGAACACTAAAGTGATAAATAGTATCAAACTTAGGGTAGGTTTGTATCAAAATATTAGCACTTATTGTAACAATTACACGAAGTTGGTTTTTATTGTTGCAATAAGTGCGATATTTCAACAGCAGCAAGATAGGTGCTGTTAAAATATAGCACTTATTGCAACAATAAAAACCAACTTCGTGTAATTGTTACAATAAGTGCTAACATTTTGATACAAACCTACCCTAAGTATGATAATATTTATTACTTTATCACTTTAGCGGTCGATAAGTATAGAATAGACCCACTGGTACTAGAATAGGTAATCTCTTATTTTATTATAATGACATGATAGTAAGTAACTCGAGTTATTTTCGACTATAAATATAAGAAGAATTCTCCATAAAAAAAAATAGTAGTCATGAATCAAACCCTTTTGAATAGTGTTACGAAAAAAATAATTCTCAAGTGTCTGTCTCACACCAGCAGACGATGATTTGCCGCGCAGTGTATAAAAATTCAGTAGCGCGGGACCTGGTGTAGCGTAATACGACAATTTCCGCATTTATGCGGGAACGGGCATCTGATTGTTCGTGTCTTTTCTTTATAAATGGCTGATAACTAGGGTAAATAAATAATTTTTGTCTGTTTCACCTAATTCTATAACCAGAAAATAGTATTTAAAAATGTTAATCAATGATAAACAAAGAGACATATTGAATCGCGGACTCCTAGGTATATTTAAATGACACCTTGTTCAAATTATTTTCCGAAACTATTTACTCGCGGATAATATAATAGCAGATAGGCGAATGAATGCAATCTCCAAAAGCATTCCTTTTGTAAAAATATTTTGTAAATTCACTTTGATCAATGTAAATTTCGAATATTCTATTTAACAGTTTACGCACCAAATAGTTTTTCAATCATTAAAAAACAATATAACTTATTATATCGCAAACTCGTATCGTTACAAACACGTCAGTCAAATGTCTTCGACGCACATGCACTAAGAAGCGATAAGACACTATATACGCGGCAAATTTGAATTGGCCCGATGACTGATATTTTTTTATTCAAGACACGCTCCCGAAAAATATTTATTTAAATTAGATAGAACAAAAGTTTAGGCTATCCATTGACAGATGTCAAGAGAAGGATGATTTCTGAATAAATTAAATCAATGTTCGAATTATTCGCGCCTGGCCGAAAGGAGTACTAGGCAAACGAAAATCGAAATGACTTTAGTCAGCTGACGCGCGGATGACTCGCGCGTATAGGCTGACTAAAGTCAGTTGCCGCGTTAGAAAGGTTAAATGATTAGATACTAATGAGATATACGAGATATTTCATATGTTGTAGTGATCAGATTAAAGACGCAGAAAAAGATTCCAGTGAGCCGACAAGCATAGCATTGATTCCGATAGCGACAGTGAAATTCGTTGTACACAATAATTAATGAATTCGATTACGTTATATTTATTTTAAATAATAAAAATATAAAAAGTATTTTTAAATTAAACATTTTTCAAAAATATTTTTGGATTTTGGAACGAATCTAAATTTTTATTATTTCTTACGTGGAAATTCGCAGATTACAATCAAGTATCCAGAATGTATTATGCCAACAATCCAAGGTCTAACTGTACTTGTAAAGTGGTGGTTTCCCAAGAGGCCATTGCAACGTGTCAGTCACAATATAAAAGTTGTACTCTACATGTCTCATTGGGAAATTTACAAACTAATGACGTCCTCACCAGCATGATATCCTTGTAGCAAGCCAAGAGTGGTGGCGGCAGGTGTTCGATCAGAACATTGTGGAGCCACTGGACTAATCTGGTTTGCCATCTAGTAGGAGGTGAGGCGAGAAGATGCCGGAGAGAGCGAGAGGCACCTCCTAATGCGGCTGCCCTCCTCGCACCGCCCGTCCCGACTGTCAAGAGAGCCACTCGTGCCGACAAGATGTACGACAGGGTTCCTTCCAGGAGGTGGCTTTGGGATGAGCTCCATGCTAGACTGTAACCATCACACGAGAATAAAATTGCTTGACGGATAGAATTTTTACAATAGAAGCAATCCTAACTTGATAGCATTGTTTGTAAATAAAAAATAAAATTGTGGCCTTCCTTTGACGCCTTGCTTTAGTTACTTATACCCCACCCCGTTCACACGTGCATGGATTGCCTGTTAACAGTAAGTATTATCGCGGCCATAACAAGAAAATGTATGGTTAAACATGTATTATCCTGCAGTTGCCAACTTGCATGCATGAATCAAAAAAGTTTGGATGCTTCTGAATTTTCATGCGACAGTACGGATTTTTTCGATCTGCGCCTGCGCAGTAGAACGATAGTAGCGAACCTGCCGGCAAAATAATGAACAATACTCATTTTGAGGTTAACCGATTTTCACTAACTGTCAAGTAGTACCATAAAATGACAACATTGCGTCTCGCTTACTCTTGAAGAATGAGATTGGAGAGGCAGTCTGCACTTTTACTTGTAAACAGTTATTGTCACGATAGTTTAAAATACGCACTATCACTGCCAGTAAAACCATGCACGTGTACAGGCGCTATTACTTTTGTGTGATTATTCATAAAAATTATAAATTATTATGTTCATTGCAGTAGCGAGGGGTGGAGGTAGGCTGTTAAGATTCAACATAAATAGTGCACACTAAACTTTGTCAGTCATACTTATTTGTTTTCTTGAGCTGAGAATTTGCAGATAGTGCTGGTTTTCAAAATTTAATTCAACCCTGTCCAAACCAAACCATAATAGTTTAGGTATGCTATGGGAGATCCGACAAAAATAATGCACACTTCTTCAGTCATACTTATCTGTTTTTGTTGAATTAAGAATACGTAATATTACAGATGGTGTTGGTTAGTTTTTTAACATTCATTAACCAAACCATAATCCATAAAAAATAATCTTCTCTCTATAAAATATTTAATATGGTTTAATGGCATAATTTTAGATACGAGGGTGGGTCAATAATTCCTTAGAAAAAAGCATTAAAACAGTTTTTATTTTTGTATTTTTTTTTTATTTCTCAACATAATCTCCTTGGAGCTCAATACACTTGGTTAGACGTTTCTCAATTTTTTTTGAACCGTCAGAAAAATAAGTTTTCGGAAGGTCCTCAAAATAAGCATTTGTCCGATCGATGACTTCTTCATATGAAAAAAAACGTTGTCCACTTAGCCATTTTTTTAAGTTTGGGAAAAGGAAAAAGTCACTGGCGGCTAAATCTGGCGAATACGGTGGGTGGTCGACCAATTCGAACTTCAATTCTTCAATTTTAGCCATTGATAGTAAACATGTGTGAACACGGGCATTGTCCTGATGAAAGAGGATTTTTTTCCTGTTTAAATGAGGCCGTTTTTCTTCAATTTCGTTTTTTAGCTGGTCCAATAAAGATGCATAATAATCCCCTGTTATTGTTTTTCCTTTTTCCAAATAGTCAACGAAAATAATTCCACGTGCATCCCAAAATACAATAGCCATAACCTTACCAGCTGATTTTACGGTTTTCGCCTTCTTTGGACATGGTTCGCCTTTCGCAATCCACTGCTTTGACTGTTCTTTCGTCTCGGGAGTATAGTGGTGTATCCATGTTTCATCTACAGTCACAAAGCGACGAAAAAATTCATCCGGATTGCGTTGCATGAGCGACAACAGGGCTTTAGAGGCCACCACCCTATTGCGTTTATTGTCGACTGTGAGCAAACGCGGCACCCATCTTGCAGAAACTTTTTTCATGCCCAATTTGTCATGTAAAATAGAAATGACGCTACCTTTTGAGATCCCTGTAACCTCAATTATCTCACTCAACTTTAATCTTCGGTCACTTAACACCATATCGTGGATTTTATTGATCATTTCTGGTGTAGTCACCTCTACAGGACGTCCTGAGCGTGGTTCATCCTTTGTTGATGTACGACCACGTTTAAATTCATTTAACCAGTTATAAATAGTTGCAAGTGAAGGAGCAGATATGCCGTGAACTAAATCCAACTCTTTTTTTATTTCCTTTGCTGTTAACCCTTTTATATTAAAATGTTTAATAACAGCTCTAAACTCAATTTTCTCCATTTTTGTAAACAAGCAAATTTTTTTTTTAAATGTACGAAAATAAAAAACAACAACCCGACCAATCTGATTGAAACTTCGCAGCATACTGAATCGGTAGTGCCGCTGCATGAAAACAAACCGCTTACAGTACTAGTCGCGCCACCTGTCAGCTTTTCTAAGGACTTATTGACCCACCCTCGTATAAACAGATATTTTTTGACTATTATCCATCTACTATGGCTTGGATTAGCCAGGGTTTAATTAAATTTAAAAACTAACAAATACTATCTACACATTGTAGTCTTATTTCAATGAAAACAAATGAAGCGCCTAGTTTCAAAAGCCCCTAAAACGGTTTTTGGAAATTTGAGTTGGATATGTATTTAAATGGATATTTTTGTTACCTATATGATGGTCAAAGATGGAACTTTAAAAATCGTCAAAACGTGTGATCAAAAATTTGGGTAAATTTCAAAACGTGCTAAAATGGTTAGGTGTGCTTTTCAAATACCCCTAAAATGGAAAGCCAAAATATTCCTTAGAATGTAACGAATTAAAAAATAAATATATAAAGTTCACAGATTTAATAGATATGATTTTCTTCTTTCTCATTTTTTTTCAAAACTACCTAAAATATGTTTTTCTCATTTTTCTCAGAACTACCTAAAATCGTTTTAGGGGCTTTTGAAACTAGGCGCTTCAAATATGCTTGACTGACAAAATTTAGTGTGCACTATTTATATCGGATCTTAACAACCTACCTCCACCCTTCGCCATTATAAAATTGTATCACTGGATTTTCTTGTACGCAAAACATTTTTTTTTTTAAATAATGGTGTAATAAAATAATATCTATTATCATACTTTCGAAGTTTCTCTTCCCAGTCTGGTTTCTCTTCATCTTCTGGAATCATATCATCATCGCCCAGACCATTTTCCATCGGAGGAACTTCGTCTAATAATAAGGGTGGCAGGGGTTCCTACAAATGCAAAATTAAATGTAAATTATACACACATCACACGGTACAAAACAAAATGAGATATCCATCTATGGATGTTATGCAACAATGACATTTTAAAGATGAGATTGAGTAATGGAATAAAGTATTACACTGTCGAAGGACTCCACATCGAGTAGATCGTCATCGTCGGGAGAGGCGCCGTGGCAGTCGGGACACTTGGGAGGCTGGCGGACCAGGAGTAGCTTGGTGCCGCCCCCTGCGGCCACGCCCACCCCGCATCCCCTGCCCCCCGAGCGTGCGTAGCTGTGCTCCATCCACACCAAGGGTATCCGCTTCTAATGGTCATTACACAAGACATTAATTCAATGAGGGAATATAATGTTATGGTATGACATACTCTCATGATCGCTTGTATTGTTATAAATTTAAACCTGTATATTTTAACATGAGAATAAGGCCAGTATTTTTATTGAAATAGTCTCAATTTTAGGCTAACCTCATTTTAGAGATTTAATGAAGTTTTGGCCAGATCGAGAAATATCTTCTTGAATGTTTTCAGAGTCGCAGATGAAATAGAAAAAACTTCCGTTTTAGCCCAATCCAACGATTGGTCGATCTGTGACAATATAATATTATTAAAACTTTATAAAATTGATAAATATTGTTTCTCAAGAATTTATTGTATTATAATGCTACTATGCCATTAGTAAATATAACGACACATGTTGTTAAGTATGTATTCTCCCAATTGACCCACCTATTCATTATTCCAAGATTAGATTCAGGATCACCCAGTGTTGCCAAATGCGATTCAGAAAAATATCCTATATGGGGTAAGAAAATAAGCTATAGATCTGCCATCATAAATTGGCATTTCAGTGAGGGCGCTAGTATGACATTGAGAATTTTACCATAACTAACAAAAAAATGGTAATTTATAATTTTTTATTGGTAGTAGATTTCTGTACAAATATTATGCAATCCATAATTCGAGAAACATGGTTGTAAAATTAAATGCCATTTATAACAAATTTATCCTCGATAGACAATTTTAGTTTCAAATTCGACCGGCTGCCAACTTACGATGGTAGATCTTTAGACATTTAGATTATCTCAAAATTCTGTCATAATCATTAACATTGTTTCTACAAGAACAAAGAAGAATTTTGTATTTTTAACTATGTTAAAATAATGCAGGTAGGTATGTAATACATTTTGTCATCATTTTGCATCTAACATTTTATTTTATTAATAAGATATCAAGGCCAAAAGACCAGCATGTTGATTTTCAAGCACATCTGGAGTAATATTCTGGCTTTATTAAGAGAAATCTTAAACTGTTTGCGGTGTCGAAAAATGCTAGATTTAACGCCATATACCAGACTTTGCAAATGGAAATTTTACAAGCTAAGAGGCCATCCATGGACTGAAACCGTATGCAGTTTAGATCCGTATGCCATACTAAACTTATGATTTTCGTTCATGAAAATATATTTTCACTAAATTTGTAAGTGCAAATGTATGGTATAAACGGGTACGATCAAATGCTTATAATATACTTTGTGGAAATATATTTCCATAACCAGAAAAGATAAGCTTAGTATTGCACGCGGTTCGAAACCGCATACGGTTTCAGTCCATGGATGGCCTATAAATGTCTATTAAAAAATGCTAAGTTTGGCAACGCTGAGATCACCCCATCACCATGACATAAATTTCACACAACTTAGTCACACTTAAACTTAAAAAACTTCTATCTACTCAAACCCAAACCGAAGCAATATTATTGCAATATGAAATATGATACTAAAATCAGGTGATCATTCAAAGTCAATTGAAATAATATTTAACGGATAAAACCACATATTACTAATTTTTACTATTGTAAGTCATCCACAGTTACTCTGAATTTAACAACAAAAAGTGTCCTGTTTGTAAGAATTAACTCTCACGCCCAATTGAACACATTATCTAGATTCAGTAGTGCTAAGTAAAATATATAAAATCTGCTGAATTTAAATAAACATAATATCTACAAATAATTCAATTGTTATATTCCAATTCCATCAGCACACACGCAAATCAATAAAAAAATTTAAAACAATCTAACTACTAAACATGCATTGGATTTAAAATTTATAGGCAAGCTTCATATGTATGCAATTTTTTTTGAAATATATCAGCGCATCTATTCTATACACAGGACTGCTTTCGGCCTTTACGGCAGCTAACTAAGGTAGGACAGTATCGAAAATTTAACACATATTGTACCAATTACAACTAACTTATTGTAATTGTTACAATAAGTGCTAATACTTGAATACTTTCCTACCCTAGATAGCGGCCGAAAGCAGTCTTGTGTATAGAATAGATGCACATGAATGAATATTATACTAATACATTTTTTTATAACGTGTACATAGATGATAGTGTATATTTTATAACTATATATAGGTATTTTTTGTCAGAAAAAAAATATACAAAACGAGTAAGAAAGCTTCAAACTGTATGGAGACCATATTTAATATGAATATTGAATTATGCGCCAGTTATCACCAGTTTAATTTGTAACCACACTAACCCAATGGTCAGTCATTGATAAAGTGTGAGAAAAACACGGAGACCGGAAAAATATGAGCAAACACAAACGCAGTCTCTTTGAAGGTTTTAGCTCAATTGTTTATTTTTTCAAATACATTCAAAAATATTTGTAATACGAAATCTAATTATCAAATTACAGCCATTGAAATAATAACCATGAATAAATTTGCACTAAATAGATATAGTTTAACCGGTTCTATGCCTTCAACGAGTTCTCTATAAGGCCGTGATCGACAGGTCTAAATTCAAATTACTAGCCACTGTTGATTGATTTGCATAACCTAAAAAATTAAACACACAGTGACATCTGTTTGAATAATTATGAAATACTAAGCCAAAAATTATCGATATTACACCGATTTTAGTAAGAGCTTTGCTCTACATTCAACGTGTCGTTAAAAATCTGCGGCCTGTCAGATACTGCCATGGTAACATCGTGAGGCATAGAAAAGGTTAATAATGCGATCAAATTTTAAAAATTTGAATTTAAATTTAATTTAATATTCAATTGCAAACCGCTTAATTTTTTAACATATCATAAAAAATCACCGCCCACGATGGCCGAGTGCCTTAAGCGTCGGCCTATAACGTCGTGGGTCCCAGATTCGAATCCTCGGTCAGACAAATACACATATTGTTTTTCAATTTGTGTTAATGTCAGACATGGTATTAAAAAAAAATATGGACAATTACAACATCCAGGTATCTTGAAAGACCTGCAAGGATTGGTAGTTGTAGTCTGTCATTCGCTCAACTACTGCATAATATTACAATTTACTTTAATGCCTTTAGCAAAGGTCTAATTTAATGTGCGCTGACGGCACACCTGTTGCGCCCTCATTAGTTGGCCATTCGGTATGATTAACATGTTATTTAAATGTGGTAATTAAATAGCAATTAAATGCTCTGCGGTGAAGAAGTTAATGAAATGAGTCTTTCGATTTATTTGCGACAACAAACAATTGAAGTGAATAAAATTTGTTTTAATTAATTTTTTATGTGATTATCCTTCCAAAAGTAATTTGGCAACATTGAAAACAAATGCATTTTTTATTTACTTAGTGCAATATGAAGATATCTACAAATAAATTTAATGAGCTGCAACTGGATATCCGACATCTTTTCCACTACAAAATGTGCGTAATGTACGTTAAAATAACAAATAATGAAACTAGCTGCAATACCTAATACTGATAGGACAAACAATAATATAACCATGGAGATATTAATCTCTTGGGAGAGAGCATATTGTGTAAATATTAAAGTACGACCTAGTCACGAGTGAAGTTAGTTGCATTTTAAAAAGCATTACTGCATCGCTTTGACAAAGACTCGAATACACGAAAAACAGAAATTAACACCCCTGTGGGTCTATTCTATACTTATCGAACACTAAAGTGATAAATAGTATCAAACTTAGGGTAGGTTTGTATCAAAATATTAGCACTTATTGTAACAATTACACGAAGTTGGTTTTTATTGTTGCAATAAGTGCGATATTTCAACAGCAGCAAGATAGGTGCTGTTAAAATATAGCACTTATTGCAACAATAAAAACCAACTTCGTGTAATTGTTACAATAAGTGCTAACATTTTGATACAAACCTACCCTAAGTATGATAATATTTATTACTTTATCACTTTAGCGGTCGATAAGTATAGAATAGACCCACTGTAAGAGAATAACACTATCAATATATTTTATTTTGTGTTATCATAAATTTAAAGACTTAAAAATATTCATCGATGTTACTTTGAGAGTGTCATCGTGCTGATTGCGTAGTATGTAAAACAAAATAAATCTTTATTGTAAATGAGGTTTATTTATAAGTTTTAACGCGTTGTTGTCCAATAATGCTCCCTCCGTAGTGTGGCGGTGAGATTATTGTACCTCCATGGGTTATTCGGCTAGATTACATAGCGTGGCTTACTTACAGAAGAGCCTGTTATCGCTTGAATATACGACACAAAGGTATCGTGTAGGTTCTCTTCGTTTTGATATAAGTCTCTATCAGAGCTAGTTTCCTGAAAAAATGTAACAATCGTTAGGGTATAAAGACTGTCCCTACAAGAATAATTTTATAATAATAAGTTTAACATAGATAAAATTTATCAGGTATTACGGGGGACACAATATTATCACAATCCATTTAGTCACACAGTGGGGGGGGGGGGGTTTCATAACACAAAAATATACAACATGGTTAATTATGTAGTTAAAGTATCACCACCGATAGTCTTAAGTGACGTTATTGAAATATAAATAAAATTGACCTCGAGGTATGGACTATATTTTGCAATCAATGTACAGTCACTTTATTGCGATAGCCAGCTATCACATAAAAACTCGTCTCGCCTAGAATCGAATACGTCGAATTGACGTCATAGTTATTCACAAAACACACGTTGCCAAATGGAGCTCTGCAGATTAGTCAAATGCGACTGTTTCGTTTGAAAAAACATCTGCTGTTGCAATCGACAAGTTACATGCTTCTCGGGCTCTGAGCCCTCAATCTATACGTTTCGAAGGCTACATGCGACTGTCGCTAGGTAGATGTGCGCGGTGCGGTCTTGACAAGTAAAGCTGGATCGCCGTTCTCGGAAGGTTTGATTTATGGCTGTGCGGCACACGAGGCGAGTTTAGATGTGAGAGCCGACATAGGTATATTATAAGCAATATAGGCTGACACGTTAAAAGTGCTGTTGAATATTCATCAGTTATGACCAGCAAGTAAAATGGTCAAATTTGTGCAGTTGATCTTCAAATCCTACATTTTACATGTAAAATACCATTATTACAACAATAAATTGAAGACTCCATTGTTTTATAAGGGCCATATCTCAGCAGGACGCCACAGCTACGCTGCCAAAGATAATATATAAATAACTCCTGTATACCCATTACAGAATTTCATACATTATAATATTAGGCAACACGGTTGGTAATGTTGCCATGTTGTCCCAGTAAGATATCACTCTAAGATATGATCTTATTTTTAAAAACCAATATAAAAAATTTATCATGAAGAAAATAAACTGTGATAATCAAGACTTTGCAAGACTCATTCGTTTCATTTCAAATTTTCATCCGGCAACTCTATTTTCGTGTTCTTTTCCATAGGCAATAAGTTTATGTTTCAATGCAGTTGGTTTCAACTGAATTTCAACAACCTGTGACTAACAGATTAAGCTGCAAATTGTTTTGACAGCGATTATAAGACACCTGATTTCAGAGACACCAAAATAGGAGAAAACAATCAGTGAAATATGGTAATAAAATAAGCAACAACTTCTAGAAAGGTTTATTTATGTTCTACATTCCAATGACAGAATGAACTTAGTCGGCTTGGCGAGTAAAATAGTAAACGGGTGGGGTACGGTGAGACCTACTAGTATTTTCTATCTTTTACATTATCAAAATGAGAAAGAAATATAGAAAATATCAGTAAGTAAATGTTTTAATTATTTATTTTAATTTAGTCACATACTAAGGCTATTGGTGGTTAAACTTTAATATTTCTGAGGCCGGTAAACATGATTTTTTTCAATTATTAATTAAGCATTGGTTACTCGTTGCTCGTCAGGTTAACTTACAAAAAACAGAAAGTTGTCTTTGACTATTAGACCCACCACCCATTACGACAACCAAATGCGACCACAAATCGTAGGATGTAATAGTTTAGATGAACTGGGACAATTCAGACATGGAGATATTCCGAATGGGAGTGCAGAAGTGTCGTATGCCCATCTGTGGAAAAGAACTGCGACTGAACAGCACCGCAAATTGATAGGTGTGCAACACCTCTGCACCCCTCTGTGTAATATCTCCATGTCCTAACTGTTCCCAAAATGTTCACATAGAGACTGTTACATTCTGCGAGTTGTAGTTGCGTCCAGCCTTCGTGATGGGCGAGGTATACCTTACGAGTATATTCTTCATCGAGTTTTATTTGGATGTTTCCTATCAGAGATTGGTTGAGTTGAAAAAGAGGTTATTTTTACAATACATTATACAGCGTACAGCCAATTGTAAGATATATATTTTCCGTACAGCAGGACTTAACAAAGTGTTAGATTTCAGAGCAGACTTTGTGGTATCACAAAAGGGTAGCTGTAGTTATACTCGAACCGAATTAGGATGGCATATAACTGGTATATACATGCTGTCCCGTTTTGATATTTCTTTCAGAATTTAGCGCAGTACCCCAAGGTCGAGTTGAATAATTCTACAGTGGCGCCACGGGTACGGTAAAATCGTTTTTGCAATACTGTGGTATTGTTTGCTAGCATTGAAACAGGCATTGTGACAAACAATACCAATACACATGCGAATTGCTTATGGTGCCACAATAAAATGATTTAACCATATCTAATATCAACATTATTGTCAATACGATGTAACATTTTACAAACGATGGTGGCATTTTAATTATAACGGATTCATATCAAAGATTGGGTCTTTTTACTGGTTCTCCGCCACCGCTCGCTGTCATCTGTCAGTGAGCGCAGTGTTGCCAACCGAACTATAATTATGGTACATTTTGGTTCACGTACTATTAAAAAAGTAACATTTTCGTCCGCGTACTATCACAAAAGTATAGTACATCAAAAATACCACATATTTGAAAAATGGAATTAACTGAATTCGCCGGTTTTGTGAATATTCCCCATTGCTTATTTCATTGCGTTTAAAAGTTGTCTATATTGTCGATGTTTAAAATTCTGTAAAATGATCGTACTTCAATCAAAGCAAATCGTAATAACGTGAAGCGAGGGACGTAGTAAGTATAATCTTTATAATATAAATAATCTAAGATCTCAGCGTGCGATATTAGTCTATGGACGTAGTCTTGCGTTGTATACTCGTCCTATAATTTTTGTCGAAATACTATAATGTCTTGGACCGCGTACTATAATTCGATGACAAAAAGATAGCTGAATTTCAAAATGGCGACTTGACAGATAATGATAACGGAGAACCAGTAAAAAGCACCCTAAGATTTGTAGTTATTCTTGAGCTGATAATGATAATTTTGATAACTAAGAAAAAACAAGTTATTAAATGATGTCATGAATTAATAATTAAACTATGACTGATTTATGGATGTTACATACGCCAAAAGACAGAGACAGCATGTCCTATTTAGCTATCTGACTACTTACGGCATCAAGAGTTTGATGGGACTTTATTAAAAATAATATATTTTGTACAATATAGGTACCTACGCATTTTAAAGTTTAATTGTTTTGAGTCTTTTAAAAACCAATGGTAGGTAATGGAAACAATAAAATTGCATAATGCATTATCACTCACGATACACAGGCCTCTATATAACTAAATACATTAAATTAATATAGAATAAATGTAATTAAACAAAAATAATAATAACATAAGGTCATAAATGGGAAAACACGCAACATGTTAGTGGTTAATGAGAATCAACAACAGTATGCAAATGTGAGGTTAATCAAAAGCACTAACACGAATAATTCACATCATCCAAACATTTAATCGAAAGGAAATTCCGAAGGATCCTCCCGTTAGACGTAAAGCTATTTACCAAATCTAAATTCTTCGATACAGTAGTCAAAAGCATCTTCATATAGCTATCTCTGCTTTTAGTTGGATCAGCCGAAGCTGACATGGTAACCTATACATCAAGTGGTCGAACATTAATACTTCTGAACACTGAAATAAAAGAACAAAATCACTTGAAGTTAACATGGAGATAAGGGATGCCACAACGGCAGAAAATATAACAAAATATGGCTATTTTTGTCCCAGAAAAAAGTCGCAAAAATAGCAAAGAAACAGTCACAACGACCATAAACAACAGAATACAAAATGGTGATAGGTCATAGACCATAGAGATAATGTAATATACTTAGGCATTTAAACAAAGAAAATAATGTCGTACAAAACAAAAATACGTGATAAATTTATTTGATGACAGTTAAATTAAAAATAGTATTATTTGTTTTATTTATATATTATAATAATAATAAGTTATTTTTCAAAATGTATTATCAATGATAAAAAATAATGTTTTTTAGTTTATGGTACCGTGTTTGCAGCGCTTCTAGCGGTGAGTAGAAAAAGTATTAACTATTCTACAATAGCGCCAGTTCATTTAAATCTAAGAAAAATATTTTTTTATATTGGTTCGTAATAAATAAATAGGTATGGTAGGTATAAACAATATTATTATAAGGCACAATATGCCCAAGAGATACAGAATTTCATAGCACTGTATGGATGTTGGTAAGCAAACACAGAACAGTGGTTTAGGAGGGGTCAACTTTGAAAAAATATTCATTATATTTTTATGGATTTTTAAGGTGGCGGGGTATGGAAATCTAGCAGGTGCCACTGACTTCCATATTTAATCCGCCTACTACGTATAGCTTCTGACGTCGCCTCAACTGCGTAATACCGATTTTTCCAGATATGCATTTCGAGTCTAGCGATAAATACCTAATCTTCAGGTATAAACTAAGGGTGTTAATTTATGAGTTATTGCGAGCTACGTTAAAGTTCCCATCACCACCCGTCATATATGTACAACCGTGGATATGTACGGCCGCTTTCTATGCTTTAAACGTGTCTGAAAGAAGTGATTTTAAGTGCTCATTCCGTCCCGAGACGGAGCCGCACGGGACTGATGCTGCAACCATGCACCGTAGTGCTTAAAGAAGAAAGTTAAGAAAGATTTTTTTTTGTTTTTTGGACTGGCTCTCCTGTCCGCTGACGTTAAGCGCTTTGTGTACCCTCATACTGAGTGTCACGAATTGAAAAGGATGAGTCTACAGAAGAGTCGGGACTATCCCGCTCCCCATACGACGCTGCAAATTTCTCGAATTCCGAAAAGTCGGCATCGGTTGCTATCAGATCTCCATGACCAATTGGGCCCGTGTGAGGACGGACCCTGGCAAACAGCTCCGCTTGTTCGAGTTCCATATATAAGCGGACAATCCCAGAGGATTTGTTCAACATCTTGGTGGTCATGTCCGCAGGTACAACCCGGCCCATCTACTATCAATCCAAACTCGTGAGAGCTGTCGTATCCACAAGTGGTTATCGAATACGTGTGGTTTAACGGTCATAATAATTATTAGAATCGTTAATGTCCGTTTGTTTCATCCGCAGTGTATTATCTTTTAGACATGCCGCATCGGAAACATTTGATGTCCCAGATGGTTGTAACAATTTAAGAGTACCACGGGGGCCACGTCTCATAGAATCAGTGACGTCCCGTGGGGGTAGGCAGATTGAGCATCGCTTGGGGGCGGCAGTTACTCGAGGGGCGGCAAATCGAGGAGAATCATTTGGTAGGTATATATAGAAATAGCTACCTTAACTGAGTACCTACTTCATAACGAAAATATCTTTCCTTTAAAAAAATCATCTCACTGGTTCGAAACAAAATGCATTAATTAATATAAAAGGGTTAACAGGACTGTATTTTTTTGTCGGGTTTGCGATGTCTAGTTTACTTCTGTTGCCCTTCGACGTCCTTGGTGACCAGAAACGACATGAACACGGATGGTAAAAAATATTGTATACAAAAATGGGCCGGAATTATGGCGCTGCCCAGGGGTGGCATTTTGTCTAGGGACGTCACTGCATAGAATGCCAAAAGGAGTAGGGGCCAATCCGTTGAGAAGACTGTTTGACAGTCAAATCATTCGGGTCATGGTCCTCAGTCATGAGGTCCTGACGAAGAAGAGAACAATATTCTATTCATCTAAATAATTTTATGTATTTCCGTTTCTGGAGGGGCGGTCCGGACCCGAAACTCACCATCCCCTCTTTGTGTGTGCGCCTGATATAATATATCTAATATATACCTAGTTATAGCCACCATATGCTGTAGTTTAAATAATATTATAGTAATTTAAACTACCTAGTACATTTTATTTTTAGGTTTTGTATATTAACAGCAATGATTCTGTGTGCTTTCTATGTTCCCACAATTAAATACAAAAAATGTACCTAGTAGAATTAGGTAATTTAATATAATCCTCCCCTCTATAAAAACATTAATAAATTATTGTATCACGGATTTTTTTCTTTCAAAATAGACCCCCCCCCATGTTATTTTTCTGCTCTGTGCCTGCTTGTAAGAAATGGATACATGTAAATTGGACGTAAAACATTACACCGTGGCACAGTTCGCCGTGAGCTTTCTATCGGAAAGAGATGACATATACTATACGGTCTCCAATTTTATTAGATTCAATATGAACATTAATTCTATTTTCATAGCTGATTTTGGCAAAATTCATGAATTCAAGAATGAAAACCTAACATAACAAATAATCCAGTATATCGGCTAGTTCAAAATTTGTTTGCTGCTGGCTTCCTGTAAAGTGTAAGTAAACCGACAAGAACCGTATTTTATTTAGACATGAATTTTATGCAGCGCTCGAAGTGGAATATTTTACGAACCGGAGCGCTCGATAATTTTACGAAAATATTAACATAGTTATCTTGTATGTATGTGTATTTTATAAAAATGAGTATGTTAGATTTGTATATTACATGCGTATCTAGCTAAAACGGTCAAATGTATATATCCACGAGACGGAGCGATAATTTTGGGGATTTTACGAACCGGAACGCCACTCCGGTGCGTTCCGGTCCATTTCGAGCCCTGATTTTATGTCAGTACAGCCATATTATATCTCCGATACAACAGTTCACGGTGAAGTGTGCTACGGCGAACTGCATGCGTACAAGTTTCCGGACCCGGTACGAAATATCCAGAAAGAAAGAGCATATCGACAAAAATGTCAAAAAAACACTGTTGTGTACAGTTTACCGTTCCGATCATTATTTTTTTACAGCAAATATAATATTAATCTAAGTATCCCGCGAACTATTTTAAGGTACTCTGGTTTGTGTGTTGGTTGATATAGAAAGATTCACAAAAAAGTTTTTCACCCAGCGAAGGTAAAACTGAGAATCTTGAGTAATTCGAATGAAAGCGTTACGAACTAAAATACGTAAGGGTTTGCGATCTTACGCGTGGGAGTTTGACGTTGAATGACAGTGATAACAAACGAAAAAAGCGAAATGTATGAATTATTAATAGATAGACAATTTATTAAGAACCGGTATAAAATAATGTATTTAGATTTTTTTTCAAATATTTTAAGAGCGTACATAAGTGAAACGGCAAATAATTAGCATGTGGGACCAGTGTTGCCATCTTTTTCTATGCTGATTATAGTACAAAGGCGTACAAATTATAGTATTTCTATAAAAAATATAGTACAGGAACATTTTTCGGCTTAAATCCTTTAAAATTATAGTATTTTGGCATATTTGGCGTAAAATTATAGTATTTAACATTTTTTGCAGAATAAAAATTATAGTATTGTACTATAATTATAGTACGGTTGGCAACACTGTGTGGGACGTAATTTCGGCCGCGTTGCCAGTCGCAGAGCGATAGTCGACCTGTGAGCACGTCAATTTGTTTTGTGATGGCGTCGGAGGAATATATTCTTAAATCGTGTAAAGGTGACTAAAAAACGTTCCGCATGTACTTGAAAAAGAAAACATGTTGAATTTTTATGACAAATTATATTTCGTTCGGCTCGCGTCATTTGCACAATCCGCGCATCGCCTAGTCACGATATTTTTAGACCATGCCTCAGCTGAGGTATACCCTTAAGTATTTGCGATAAGCGTGGACCTATATAGTAGGTAACCTACAGTGACGTCCCTAGATAAAATGCCGCCCCTAGGCAGCGCCAAAATGTCGCCACATTTTTCCAGTATTTTTATCACCCTCTCATAACTACAATATCTAAGAAATGTGTTGTATGGAGACATTACTAACAAAATATATAGGTACTTACAACTAAAACATACAAAATTAAGTTTATACATATTTTTTCCTCTGCCTTCGCTCTGTCTTGAGGAATTAAGGGCGATCCGTGTCGCTTTGTTTCTTCACAAAACTTGGCAAATGGCAACATTTGTAATGATATTTTTAGTCTGAGATCGTAAAGGTTTAGGCATTATTAAATCGATTATCTTTGATATAGACTAACATCGTGGACCAGTGGGTCTATTCTATACTTATCGACCGCTAAAGTGATAAATACGACGGCTGACTACGGTAGGTTTGTATCAAAGTATTAGCACTTATTGTAACAATTACAATAAGGTGGTTGTAATTGTAGCAATAAGTGCTATATTTTAACAGCAGCTCTCTTGGCTGTGATACAATTTAGAGCGAGATAGACAGTTTTGGCTGTTTAGACGGCTAACTTATTGTAACAATTATAATACCACAATACAAATGTATACTAAATACTATCACTTTAGCAGTCGATAATCAGCTTGTGTATAGAATAGACCCGCAGGAGCAGTAGGTGGGACGCTCTGTAAGAGGAGGGTGCATATTTTTAGTTTCGAATCCCGTCCGTAAGTCAGACTGTAGGTACTTATTCGCAAATCTGCACGGGTCGTTTCTGGTCACAAAGGACGTCGAAGGGCTACGGAAATAAACTAGAGATCGCGAACCCGACAAACACAGCCCTGTTAAACCGTTTATGTTAATTAATACATTTTGTTTCCACCCAGTAAGCCGATTTTTTTAATGGAAGGATATTTTCGTTATTATTAAGTTTATGTAGCTATTTCTATATTATATACAAAATGATTCTCCTCAATTTGCTGCCCTCAATCTGCCTACACCCACGGGACGTCACTGGTAGCCTACTAGTGTGTGTACCTATATGTATGTATATACGTGAAATGATAGTTCATAATATACGTTCAGTTAGGTACTAGTTTAGTGTGAACAAAAAAGAATAATTTTACAAGTAAATCAACAAATGAAATTTAGACAAGTAACGAGTTACTGATCGTGTTTGCTAGAGTATTATTTTTATCTGTTAAAATAATGAATAAAGTCAGACTACCTACATTGTGTAAACGTCAAATTTGTGTTTTTGTGTCTGTAGCAATTATACCACTCAGCATTAAATGAGTGACACACTTTAATAATATGTATATTTTGTTGTCAAAACAAAACAATAGAGCGATAATAAAAGTCAGCATTTCCTCAATCATAACTAGATCAGTAGGGTCTGTTATGATTAGTTAATTGCGACAATATCTCTTGTAATATGTACTGCATTTGTATAATTTGGAAAGATAACGCATGGATCCTCACTGACTCATCGAGTCGTCACGGGACGGACTGCTACCGTTACGAGTCCTTCACTCGACGTAGTTAACCATCACTCCACTCCAATTAAGTCTCTCAGTTCAAAAACATAATAATGAATCTATTGATCAAATCGATCCCACCAGTGCATCATTACCCGCGATTATAATCTCACGCGGTCATCTCTATTATTGTATTCTCAACAACCAAGCAACAACGACCTTACATCTCCTCCACTTCATAATCCCCAAATGTCAAACGCAAGACTGGACATGCTCTCGCGGCCACTCTTGAAAGCTCACGGCCAATTCGGATATTTTCGAACGTTCTCGGTAATCTTCTACCAGCGCTCGAAATGGAAAAGTTAACGAACCGGAGCGCCCGATAATTTTCTGAAGATATTAACATACTCTAATCATTAACATAATCTAATTAATTAAAGTATTATATAAAAATTAGTATTATGGTATATTATGATCTATCTAGCTCAGACGGTCAAATTATTTTTCCAAGAGACGGAGCGATAATTTTACCGATTTCATGAACCGGAACGGAGCTCAGGTGCGCTCCGGTTCATTTCGAGCCCTGTCTTCTACACGATCGTGCCCTAAAATATTTTTTTTCCAATTCGGTCACAACACAGGGACGATAGTTGCAGACGGTCGGGCCAGAAGGTTGAGCCAATGAAATTTGAGCTTAAGTTTAAAAAAGAAAAGGTTGGCCGCATGTTGCGCGCGATCTGCAGGTAACTTTTCACAATTTTTTCGTTCTTTCACTTGCTAAGTTTGCTCCTTGATCGGATTATGAGTGTATTTTTACTGCCCGCGCGGTTTTGTTCACTCGACATGACTTGATGGATATAATGAATCGTCCAAATTGAATAGGACACCCGGAGAATAAATATATAGAACGACAGTCTTAAAAGGAAAGGAAAAAGGTTCCTTAAGAATTTATTGTCCACGGTTATTTTTACTCCGCTTAAAAATATTCAATTTTATTCATTTTTCTCTGTATTTTCAGGGAAACCTATTGATGTTATCAAGGTGCCACACCGTGCCCACTCATGTTTTTATAATGGGTATTGATCGTTGTTGGATAAATTGATAAATAGACGCTTTGCGTTCTAGGAAACTGTCAAATTTCTTTAAAAGAAACTGAAAACAAAGGTCCTTTATATTATGTAGGTATCGCCGTAGGTGGTAATATATTATGATCTTGTAGGCAGTAACATATAGATACCGCCTATAAGAAAGATGCTCTCTTATAGTTATATAATTATTCCACGTTATTTAAAATTTGGTTCCAAAACTAAATTAATACGCTGTATTTAAAAAAAAAAGAACAAAACTTCTATAAAGTTGTTACGTAATCCCCAAGTTTGTACAGTGGAAACTTGAATACTCAGCGGAAAGAATTATGGGTGAGTGGGGAACAACTTCACAAATATCCATGCCCTAGAATTAGTAGTAATTATTGTTATTGAATAGTAAATAGAAAACATTTTGAATTTTGCAGATATTATAATACATATAGTGATTGAAATCTTGGACCTACGTGGCCGGTAATATTGCAACTTTCTTCCGTACACATGCGAGACCATACCGGGACAGTCAAGTGACGTCACATGGCTAGTTGAAACGAATGACTAACCGCGAAAAGCAGCATCTGCGCAATTGCTGATGTTTTTTCTACCACAAATGACGCACCGACGCTATGTGTTAAGACGGTACTTCAGTGAAACGGCAAATAATTTTCAACTACAGCTGCGACGAAATTTCGGACTGGCTGGCAATCGGAGAGCGAAAGTCGAGCTGTGAACACGTCAATTTGTTTTGTGATGGCAACGGGGGAATTAATTCTTAAATCGTGTAAAGATGACTAAAAAACGTTACCCATTTACTTGAAAAAGAAACATGTCAATGAATATATTATTATTATTAGTAATATAACAATAAACATAACATTAAATGGACGCATGTTGACTTTTTATGACAAATTATGTTTTGTTCTGCACGCGTCATTTGCACAATCCGCGCATCGCCTAGCCACGACCTTTTTGGACCATGCCTCAACTGAAGTATAGCCTTAAGTTAATGACAACGAATCACATCGACAAATTCGACATGTTGCAGTCGAGACGAGTTTGTATGTGCGACAGGGCTAACGCAACATAATCGTATTATATAATAATTATAGTGTGCTTCAATATACAAAAATATTCATAAAATATGACGTACTTACTGATAAAAATCTGACTTCAAAAAATCGCATATTTCATACACATTTTTCTAAAAATGTATTGTAAGTTTACTTTTATATTAAAAAATCTTTTTAATGTACATAGTGTGTTATAATATCAAATAAAAAATCAATAAAATGTGTGAAAATAGATATAGTTTTCAAATTCGTTGGCAAAAACATTATGGTCACATTAAATAAATACACTTGAATTTGAATTATTTACGAGTAATTATTAAAATTCTAATCTAATGGATTTAAGTTTTGTACTGTTCCATTTGTGTACACCGGATCCTCTTTTTGCACGGGGGATACGTTCCAAAGACTGCCGTGCAAAACAAAACCGTGTAAAAAAAGATAAGGTGCCCATACAAAAATGGTAGATAGGTTACATTACTTAAAATCAACTTAAAATACGAAATTCTTGAACTCAAAAATAAATCGAATTTATTTATTATGTATACATTAAAATAAGCATACACAAAAATACATAGTTTTCGATTTAAATTAAATTTAGCATAGAGAAATATATTCATTCAGCATCGTTACTTGACAATAAACGTCCCCGTTTACTGCTGTTTTTCTCTGGCGAAAAATCACTCTCATCGCTGTAAATATTTAATGACGCTGACGCCGAAGCACGCGGTGCGTCTCTCGTATCGAACCCGAAGTGATTGACTAGTGGCGCCATGTATGTCTGGGCAGCATCCGGTGACAACATATGTATGCAACAGTGGCGTGCGGTCGATTGCAAAGCATTTTTTTGATAAATATGTACATACATACGTATTTTTATTCTTTTTAGTTTTTTTAAACCGTATTAAAGCAAAAAATATCAGTGTAAATAAAAGATAATAAAAAATAATCGGTACGTTTTTAAACCGTGTTATTTCGAAACCGTGCAAAAAGAGGATCGGGTGTACATTCTATTCAAGTACCTCCGGTAGATAGTATTAATGAGTAATTATCAATTTTGACTTTTAACTAAAAGTTCTATTATATTAAGATTTAGCTTTTACTTGGTGGTAAGTAGGGATCCCGAGCTATTTCGGATACCTATGAATCCCGGGATTGATTAACATAATCCCGGGATTTCGGGATTGATTTTTTTATCAATTTTTATGGAAAATAAAATGAAAGCGAAAATATAACAGAAAAAATACTTTTAATTAAAAATAACTACATTAGAAATAAACTGAGTTTGAATGAAGTTTGATTTATACCTATATGTAGGTTGTCGATTCATTTTATTTTTTCACATAAATTATTAAAAATGGAAAGATTGGGAAAAAACAATGCTTCGCTCTTTTAACAAAGTAATTCCACCATGATATCATACGTTTTACGGCAGTTTCATATTTGTCTGACTAATTAGATTTATGAAGCGGAAAGGCCATAAGTACGCCATGATTATTTGCTTTACTATTTTAAATCTCGCTAATACATTCATTAAGTCTTTAATATCAGAAACAGCAATCTCCTATTAAATTCACTTTATTATTTAAATTACAATATTATTTACTCCGTTAAACTTGTGTATTTCCAAGATTGAACGTATACAATATTAACAATAAATGTCTTAAATAGTATAAATTATACTAGATTTATTTTTGACCGATTTTATCAATGCTATTTGTAAATATAAATTTTTTATATTAACAATGGAAAAATTGCTAATCCCGGGACTGGTCCCGGGATTGTAAAATTGTAATCCCGAAATCCCGGGATCAGAATTTTGGCTCGGGATTGGATTCCCTAGTGGTAAGTACCTTGCTAATGATATAAAATCGCTCGATACCTTTTCAATACTAGGAAAATTAATATTAATTTGTTCACAATATTAAAAAAACGAATTTAATATTGGGTACTTATAGCCCCGTTCAAAATTCAAAATTTTGGGTAAGATAAAATTATTAAATGTCAGATTGTGTTAACGGCATATATATTATAATATTGTTTATCTAGATACAGACAGCCTTAAATACGTGGAGGCCGGAGAAAGGTGCACATCACAAGAGATGGCACTTCACGAAGAGAGCCCGCTATCTCAATGGGAATGCATGAGCAACATTTAACTCTATACGGAATGTCTGGAACTGTACTCAGCATGGCCCCCATATCCTGAACCGGGCCCCCATGCTAGGATCTTTTTCGGGCCCCCCTACCTATCTTTAAGGATAAAAGCAGTGTGATGCTCTACAGTAGCGTTTTCTAAATGGTGTACGCGGTAAAATTAATGTGTATATTTAGTGTTTTTTGTTGTATATTTTAATACATTCATTTGAATTAAGGAGTTGTCGAGTGTCGATACATAATTAAAATATTTATCGTACAATCATATAAATTTAAGTTATAACATTATTGAAGGGAAATAACGCCGCAGGCGACTTTTTTTACTATTAAAGCAAGTTTGTGTTTATCCCATTATCTGGTCGACTGGCCTCTCCGGGCCCCTCCTGAGCTCGGGCCCCCAGGCTAGAGCCCTGTAAGCCCCCCCCTTGTGAGGGCCATGGTACTCAGTTAAATCCAAATGACGCCTATTCGACGCTTGCATTCCGACGGTACTGCTTTACGATAGCGAGTCATGGCACGTCATTACGATAGATCACTGCAGCCGTATACTGAGCTTCGAGAACAGATGTTTGCGGCTGATATTGGGTGTGTGATGGTATAACTTTAGGAGTAACGAGGAGATAAGAGAGTGGATCAGTCATCTTCTCAGCACACTGAAAGTGAAGAGGCGACGTTGGTGCTGCGGATGTCTCAAAAGAATTTCAATCTGGCCAACATGTTCTTTAAGCCATGCGGATTGGCGTTCTGGTAGCGTCCGGCGTAGCGAAGATACAAGAAAGGTGAAAAGCGAGAGGAATTTGTGTAGGAGTAGGAAGTTGTGATTGAGGAGATTTACTCTATTTTGCAGAATATTTCGATCACCACCTCTGTAAATTCAATGTTGGAGAGAGCCAACTCTAATGTATTAGTATTTTGAATTATTATTCATTATTCATGATAATTTCAATTAGTATTTTAATAGTTTATACGTGTGCGTACGATAAAATTACTTGCGATATTATATCCATAGATAATATTTTGAACAGAACCCAACCTGCAGACCGTAGATAATAGGCAGTATTCTTATAGAAAATATATAGTGCCAACCGCTAAAAACAAAAAACACGCGATTTTGACTTAAATCAACAATGTGTAGGCATGTAGAAAATGATAAAAAAACGTTCATTGAGTCATGCAGATATCGATGCAGTGCGGTAAGCGTGAGGTGACCTCATTTTTCTTCTGGTGATTTCGGCAGATTTTGCCAACTGACAATCTTCGTTTAAACTTTCAAAATATGCTACGGCATGGGAGCATCAGTCTGATAACAATTTTAACACCACGAAAAACGACATTACACACGTTTTTTCCCCGTAGCCGCAGCTTACAGTGACGTCACGTGATAGTACGCGACGTGCATCATAACGTCTCTGTTCTGGCAGAACACACTAACTGGAGAATACTAGTTTTGAGTAATTTGACTTTGAAGTTGTTAAAATGTTTGAAATAATGGTCTATCATGTGAGTTTATTAAGTAATCGTAAAAAGGAGGACTTTAAAATAAAGACTGTTTGTTTATTAAGAAGGTTTCCAGACGGTGAAGTTTGAATTAAGGAACATTTTGGTACTAACTCAATATGTAATTTTTTCGAATTAGTGTTTTCTGCCAGAACAGTGACGATAATATATTTAGATATTTAGAGGTGGTGTGCATATCGTCACTGTTCTGGCAGAAGACACTAATTCGAAAAAATGACATGTTGAGTTAGTTATACCAAAATGTTCCTTATTTCAAACTTTACCGTCCGGAAACCTTCTTAATAAATTAACAGTCTTTATTTTAAAGTCATCCATTTTAAGATTACTTAATAAGCTCACATGATAGACCATTTCAAACATTTTAACAACTTCAAAGTCAAATTACTCAAAACTAGTATTCTCCAGTTAATGTGTTCTGCCAGAACAGAGACGATATGATTCAATGGTCAAATATGAAGAAGATACAAATTTAATATTTTGGAATCGAAGATAGATAATTGAGTCGCTTAGAATCATAACTCACATATTCCAAAAATCAAGTTTTGAGATAATCGCTAAAAACCAACAGAGCACTATTTTTTGTAATTAGAAGAACTGTATTGAACTCCCTAGAATATTAATGAGTGAGAGAGTCGAATAACTTTTTTTTTTTAAATATACATACCTAATACTCCTAACGTTGCAGACATACAGCATACTATGAGAAATAGAGCTCCCCGATTGGTTAGGAAGGCGTTGGTGACAAAACTCTATTCTTTGAAATATACGACATATTACACCAACAATGAACTTTGTCAACGATTTTCACATGGCTTAAATTGACTTTTAATACTCAACTATTTTTCGGTATATAGATTAATTCATTTAGAATCACTTGGCATATTTAACTAAAAAACGACAAAATTGCAATATGTGAGTTATGATTCTAAGCGACTCAATTATATAATTAGTAGAGATAGTGATGTTTTATAAAAATATATTCTTAGGCAGTTAATTGTTACGTATCACTTTATTCAATAGGTATATAAATAGATTACAATTATTTTGTGACTGATCTTTGGGTTATTGTATATTCTATGTGTATTTACATACGTACCGATAGATAGAGCTTTCTTTCGCCGCAGCATAATTTATCTTTGCCGCAAAACAACAAAGTCATACAATCAACCCGTGTACACACATAAATCTTTTAGAAAATTATTAGAATTCTTTTCAATAATATCATAATCATTCAGAATTAGAGAATCCAATCCCGAGACAAAATTTTGGTCCAGGGATTATTTCGGGATTAAAATTTGACGATCCCGGGATTGGGTTCCGATAGTTAATATACATTTTTATACATAGAAATAGCGTTGATAATATTGATAAAAAAAATGTCCAGTCTAATTTATAGAGAATATTAACTTATTGTTAATATTGTGTACGTTCAATATAGGAAATAGATTAAATGGAGTAAATAATATTGTGATATAAATATTAATGTGAAAGTAAATCAGTTTTATTTATTTATAAGAAAAGGTAATAATTACAAGTTCAATGAAAATAAAAAATAACATATTGTGTTGACAATAAATACAATACAAAATAAAATTCAGCTGAGATTCTAACAATTGCTATTCATTTATAGATATTGTGTTAATTATCAATTGATAATTAAATTCGATGAGAAAATTAAAACATACATTCATAAAATTTTGCGTAGAAACAAGTGCGTACATGCACGTCCGGGGCGACTAAAGCCTCAATTACATTGAGCTTCTTTACGAGCTGTTTATTGGCGAATTCAAAAGCGGGCGATTCAGCTACTGCGATTTGATGATTACACACAAAACTTTCCATTCGCTGAGAAGCCACAAGCCAGCGACTATTTTGACGGAACGTAGTTCGTTTTTTTACCGGGAGGTTGGTACTGCGCTCTACTGCGCAGACGCAGTAGGCCCACACACCGGCGTGTAGCGTTCAAAGTTGACCGGCTTTCAACTTTTCTCGGTAGAGTGTTTACAACATGCTTATTAGCTTATTCGATGATTACACTGGGCGACTTTACAGGCAGATTGTAAATTCGCCAATAAACAGCTCGTAAAGAAGCTCAATGTAATTGAGGCTTTACTGATTTTGTACGCGTGTCAATTGATTATGATTGATAAAAAATCAATCCCGAAAGTTTCGGGATTATGCTTACTAATCCCGGGATTCATATGCATAAAAAAATGTCCGGGATTGGATTCCCTACTCAGGATCAATCCACTGTTAAATGAAGACCTCTCTTAGATGTTTCCATTTTTCTCGGTACTGTGCTTTCGTTTAGCTTTAGCACGTTATTCCGTAGAACTTAACTATATCGTCGATCCAGCAAATATTGGTTCATGCGATTGTTTCTTCTTCGAACTATATATTCTGCCAACTTCCATTTTAGTTTCATAACTAACTCCATACATTGCATAGCCTTTTTGTCTATTTTTTTTATTTTGCAGTTTTCACACCCTAATAATATATGATATCTTCTTCTTTTTCATCATCATCGTCTTGGACTTCATCAGTATCTCGAAGAACGTTGACTGTCAGAAATTATGTAGACTGAAGCTGTAAGCAACAGGCGCGTATACAAGGTCATGGGATTAGGGTCCGGACCCCTGAAGGAACGAAAAAAAATACAAATTATTTAGACGAATGGAATATTATTTTAATAGCCATGATATAGATTGTCAAAACAACATTTAATTTGATAGTAATTTTAATGGATGTGCAAGTACGTTGAGTTTCAGACTAATAATAAAATTGTGCACTCATCGTTTTAGGTTAAAAACCGTTGTATTATTCGTATTCAGACAGTATTTTGGTATGAACTTGGAATTACAAGACATTCTAATTTCGCAGCTAATTGTATACTCAGAATATTTAAGGCATTCTATGGAAGAATAAAGTTTATTTTACAACGTTTTTATTAGCTCGTATTCTTGTTTGTCCGGTGGTTGTTTGTCTAGTACAAATCTTGCAATCGATTTTTAACTAACTTCCCAACTAGCTAGACATTTGAAACTTTTAGAATACATCACTACATGATGCCAATGCATTCTTTTAATACTTTTAGCCATCTTTAAGGGGGGACATGCTCGTCGAAGGTCAAAATTGAGTTTTTATTGTATTTTCAAACCATGATCCTGGACACTCCTTAAACGTTGTAGATAATCTATTTATATCATTTTGAAGCCTTATTATCTTTTATAGTTATTTTAAACATTTGATGACTGCATAAAGTATTTTTGTTACATAAAATAGTATTCTTTTAAACCTCTCGCTCTAATGTTTTAGAATATAGTCATATTACGGTACATAACTGTGCAGTGGTGTTAAGATTTTTTACATTTATTAATTTTTAAACGCATTTATAAAACTATTAGCATAATTTATTACGAGATAATTTTTGTAAAATATTCACGATAAAAAATTATATTGATAATCTCTGTGATCCCAAATTTGACAAGAATTAGGCATTTTATTATTCAAAAAATCGGCAAGATTAACACATTTGAAGATGATTCTAAAGATATTCATTATAAGTTATATCTTTGACCATTCAAGTGTGATAAACATCTTATGAATAATGATTGCTTTATAATAATTATTGACCTAAGAATAAGGTAGTGTTTTTTTGAAATACGCCATTTCTTTTGTCATTCCCTAGTGGTTAAGCTACAACATACGGCAGTAGCCATAAATTGACAAACTATAATTAAAGTAGGAAGTAAAATTATGTTAACGCGCGTGTTTGAACATGTACCGTTTAAAAAAAAATAAAAAAAAATTCGGTTAGGTACATGTTCAAACACGCGCGTTAACATAATTTTACTCCCTAAACTCCCTACTTTAAAAACGTTGTATATAAAAAGTTATTTTTATCTTATTATTATTTTTAATAGATTTTTTATTTTATTTATTCTGTATGATAAGGGTTAAAATATATTTGGTAGGGTTGTGAATTACAAACACCCACGCGTTGAGGTAATTCGCAGATTCGCAATAATATGTCTGTACAGATTTATAGGGTATCATATTCGTACATAGAGTATACAGTATAGGTATAGATCAATAATAATTTTGATCAGTGTTATTAGAAGGCATACGCAAAATTTATTTTTGGATCTTGGAACAACATTCCTACATCAACTGATTTAATTTATTTCGTATTAGGGATTTAAACACAAGCATATTATAATAATACTATGGCATGTTGAAATAAAAATAAATCAATATGGAATTGAAGATTATTCTACTTTATTGTAGGAGCTTTATTTTTGACTACCGCTCCGTGTAATAAGAAAATAAGAATTGCATTCTTATTTATAATTCGCTAATACTTCGTGATGCAGTCCGTAAGGCGCTGGTCTTCCATCCGAGGGCTTCAGGTTCGACCCGGTGGGTTCACAATATTTCCCCAAAGCCTGGGTGTTTGTGATTGTTTCACGTAAGTATATTACTAAATAACTAGTACTGTTTCACTATACAACTGCTATTGGGCATCTTGGACTATTGTAGTATATATATCTGTGTAAATAGGTACATAATATGTATTTTACAATATGCTAAAAAAATATTTATTACAAGTAAACCACTATTTATAATTTATATACATAATAATAATCTGTTGTGCTATTTTACAACAAAATAATTTTTTGACGATTTCAATTTCTATTCAATTCCTGTTTTCAATGATTTGATGTTTTTCGGAAATAGAATTTTATTGGTATTATCATAATACATTTTTTAACCTACCATTTTTTTGTAGGTAATATGGGTGGCGATTATTATTAACACAGAGCATTGTATAGGTTCTACAACCAAATGTTTTGTTTGTTAATTTCTTCGATTTTTAAATGAGCTGTCAAAAATCTCAAAAAATTTTAACCCAGTGTTGCCGTATTTACTGAACTTTTTGTAGATCTAGTATAACTGCTATTTAATATTGGATTACACATTACACTTAGTTATGTTTTTTTAGAAGATGATTATTATAATACCACGCTTTGAAGGTCCAATTTTCATCAAGTAAAGTTTTTTTTTTTAATTATTATTAGCCATATGCCCTTTCCGTACAAGGTGGTTTTGTTAGTAATTTTGAACAACTACCCAGGCTTTATGAAAATTACATAAATATTTTGTGTCCTCACCGGGAATTGAATGTCACCAGCGCCCTAGGCACTGCACAACGAGAGTCGCCCAAGTAAAGTTGTTGATTCTTATACATTATTGTTAATCTACTGATAATTTCATCTGACAATACTTCATACCATAGATTATCTTGATCATAGACTAAAAAGACATATATTATAAAATGTAGACTATTAAAGTATCTAGTGATAAAAATTACAGGATAAAAATAACTTTTTATATACATCGTTTCAAAATTTTCTGTTGAATTATTATGCTCAATATGCTCAAACTTGTACTGGATATGAAGTAAATAAAAAACAAACAAACAAACAAATATAGAATACTGACGTGTCATTTTGACATTTTATTTTATTTTCCATAGTAACGCACGTATATATTAATAATTTAGTTGCTAGGACCACCCTCTAGCAACCAAAAATAGTCTTTTACTTTTTACGGATTTTTCTGTAATAACTTTCCATACAAAAGAGAATTAACTGAAAATGAATTCAATTCTGCTTAAAGATGGCTAAACGTATTAAAAGAATGCATTGGCATCGTGTTCTGATATATTATAAAAGTTTAAAATGTCTAGCTAGTCGAGAAGTTATTTAAAAATCGATTGCAAGACTTGTACTGGACATAAAACCACCGGACAAACAAGAATACGAGCCAATAAAAACGTTCTAATAAAAATATATTCTTCATGCAAGATATTCGTCAAGACCTTTTTTATCTTGTAGATTGTTATAGTCTTGAGGCTATTCGAAATATTTATATTGAAATATTTACACCCGCGATGGCCGCGCGGCTTAATTGTAGGCCTATAGCGTCGTGGGTCCCAGGTACGAATCCTGGGTCTGGCAACTATACATATTATTTTTCAATTTGTGTATGAGTCAGAGTATGGACCTATTGTTGAACAATTGGCTGACATTCATTTCTCGTAAAAACAATAAAATCTGTTAAAACAAACCTTCACTCTGTGGAGGATCATAGTACGTATGATGTTATCAGGATCGGATATGGTCGAGGGAGAGAAATATTTTAGTGTTGGTTATCAGAAGTGAATCCAATCCCGAGCCAAAATCTTGATCCCGGGATTTCGGGATTACGATTTGACGATCGCGGGACTGGTCCCGGGATTGGCATTTTTTTCAATAATTAATATAAAATTTCTATATATAGGTACAAATAACGTTGATAAACGGTATTTAAGACATTTATTGTTAATATTGTGTACGTTAAATTTTGGAAATACATAGGTTTAATGGAGTAAATAATATTGTAATATGTATAAATAATAATGTGAAAGTAAAACAGTTTCATTTATTTAAGAAAAGATAACAAATACAAGTTAAATTAAAATAAAAAAAATGACAAATGCATTAAAAACATGGTGGAATCACATGGAATCACACATGGTGGACTCAAACATGGTGAAGGGAGGAAATGCTCAGCGTAGGTCAAAATGGAGCTTTTGTTCTATTTTCAAAGCATGCTCCTGGACATACCTTAAATATTAAGAATAATAAAATGCGTAATTCTTGTCAAATTTGGGATCACAGAGATTATCAATATAATTTTTTATCGTAAATATTTCACTATAATAATGTCGATAAAAATTATACAGATGGTTTTATAAATGCGTTTAAAAATTAATAAATGTAAAAAATCTTAACACCACTGCACATTTATGTACTGAAATATGACTATATTCTAAAACATTAGAGCGAGAGATCTACAACGTTTAAGGTATGTCCAGGATCATGCTTTGAAAATAGAAAAAAGCTCAATTTTGACCCACGCTGAGCACGTCCGCCCAAGCATTGTTTTTTTCAATGTTTCTCATTTTTATTAATTTATGTGAAAAAATAAAATGAATTGGCAACACACAATGGGAAATAAATCAAACTTCATTCAAACTCAGTTTATTTCTAATGTATTTGTATGTTAATAAAATTATTTTTTCTGTTATATTTTCGTTTTTATTTTATTTTCCATAAAAATTGATAAAAAAAACTCAATCCAGAAAGTTGCTGGAATGTGTTTACCAATCCCGGGATTAATAGGTATCGAAAATAGTTCGGGATCCCGGGATTGGAATCCCTAGTTATCAGTCTTTCGAACATCCCCCGATTTCATGAGATTTCAAGTGTACCTATACGTATAAAAAAAGATTTAGGGTGATGTTTCAAAAACATATCTGGTGATAAACAATTTTACTGTGCAAAGAAATTAATATTATTTGAATAAGTAGTTCCATATATTATTTTCTATGGACACCGTGATTACTTTGCAATGTTGCATAATACATTACATCCGTTCTATTATGTTTGTAGTTAGTAGTATATTAAGCAAAGTGAATATTTTCTTTTGAAAGAAGCATAATTTTCATCTTAGACATCAACATTTTTTTGTTATTGTGTGATATAAAATTTGACCATGAAACGAATATTTCGTTCGGCGCCAATAAGGCTGGCTAGCATTGCTTGAGATTCTTATATGGCAATATAAAATCTATGAAGAATTTCACGAGATAATGTGTATTAGTATGCGTGAGAACAGTGGCGCACTCATGATTTAATATTGGGGGAGGGGGCAAAGAGGAGAATATAAATTAGTCCCATAGGCTCTTTTTCTTCTTTGTATAATTATTTTTACATTTATTTTCACAATACACGGCGGTATATTTTTACAGTTTCTCCTAGTTTTTATTAAATTGGAGGCATAGTGGCGGTAACCGTTGAGCGTGTCATCAGCGACTGGCGGATTGGAAGTGACTAACAGCGACCATGCAGGATATGTGCGCCTAGTATGCTAAAACATTACTAAATTAATATCTGAGCTACAATATTTATGCCGAATTCCACTGAATAAAAATATTCTGTTGATTTACACCACCACCGATTGTAGTGGGTGTAGTCGTTCTTTTCGCCGAATGTATATCGTCAATTTTTGGTTTTTTTTTTTGAGGTTCCAAAATATTAATTGAAAATGGACAAAAAAAAGTATTATTGCATTTAACTTATACATAAACCTACTCAATACAACACAGCCTAAATTTCGTTTATCGATCTTTTGTCTATTGCACTCAGTGTACCTACACCATGGCCCCCACATCCTGAAACGGGCACTCAGGCTTAGGATATTTGGCGGCCCCCCTACCTACCGTTAAGATTAAAGGCAGTGTGAAACACTACATTAACATTTTTCAAATTGTGTTTTAGTTCAAATTAAGAGTATCTACTTATACAGTGAATTATTAGGGATTTTTAATACATATACTTTAATAATGGAGCTGTTGAGTATCGACACATAATAATCAGAAAATATATTGCACAATTATATAATTTAAAATGTTCATGGGTACAAAGTATAATAGCGCCGCAGGCGACTTTTTTACTATTAAAGCTAATTTACGATGTGTGTTTATCTCACTTATCTGGTCAACCCGACACGCCGGGTCCCCAGGCTAGAGCCCTGTCAGCCCTTCCCAGCCATGACCTACACCATTCCGGAATTCGGGTGGACACTGGGAATTTTTTGACAGTTCCATTACGGATTGGGTTTCTAAAAAAACCCGACATTAGTGTTTCGAAATTTTTGTGTTAGAAATTAAAATCTAAGAAAAATTTCTAAAAAGGGTGCTGGAGAATAATTACAAATCATTTTTTTGCCGTGTTTTTATTTGTCTAAGCCCAAGGTATAGTTTATTGCCTTACAATTTGCCAGGGCCCCTTGCCCTCCCCCCCTGGGTGCGCCACTGCTTAAGAACACACTCATATCTATCGTATGAAATTTAATTGTATTTTATATATATTATTATGTATATTATTTAATATTACAATAATAATTATAATGGGTACGAACACAGCAATTTAATTTTTACAAATTATTATAAAGCGCTTCCAAACAAGACGTCATTGTGGTTAGGTTAAGTAAAGTTGCTAATTTATTATCTAAGCGCCACTATGTTGATTTTTTCAAATTCTCAGTTTGATTTGTGTAATCCTGAAAGGCTATAGCCTCAGCTGAGGCATGACCTAAAAAGCTCGTGACTAGGCCAGTGGTCGGCAAACTCATTTGTCAAAAGAGCCAAATATCAGCAGAACAACGATTGAGATTTCTTTTGAGAGCCAAATTTTTTAAACTTACTATATAGGTAGGTACACTGTTGACGTGATATCATTCTTAATAATGATCTAATTTATTGATAAAAATTAAATTGTAAGTAAGGTATCCATAAAATTAAATCATGACAATGACTGAAAAACACTTAATGTGAACAATGGCCTTGAATCTCCTTGAAAAGTTTGGATAAGTCAGGTTTGTATGCTGTTGTTTTTAATTTTAGGCACGATTCCAGGTTCTCGTCAATAAGACGACTTCTCAATTTACTCTTGATAAGGTTTATGCTTGAAAAAGATTGTTCGCATGAATATGTAGATCCGGAAAGGGAAAGAAGAGCAAACGCTAGTTTTTTGAACTGATCACATGCGTCAGAAATACTATTCCAGGTATTAAAAATCATCATGTCTCCCTTCTCCAGGTCTTTCAAAGCAGACTACCAAACTTGTGCTGTGAAACATGTTCACATTTGTTTTTCTCCAATATGTCCATATAATCACAGAGATGTTCAAATTTAGAACTCCATAATTCTTTATCGATAAGCTTTATCTATAATAGAGTTGATAATCTTAATCACCAATTCCATAACTTTGCAAATGTATGCGCACAAATCTCTTCTTGACGAATGATGCAATGGTAAGCAAGTATCTCGTGATTTTTTTTTCTTTCAAAACAGCAACAACCCCTTTTCTTACGCCAGTCATACTTAACGCCCGCCTCGTCTGTTGAAATTGACACAATTTTATCGAGTAGAATAATATGATGTTTTTCCAAACACTCAATTACAACATATGCAATATCCTCTCTACGTGTTTGACATTTGAGTGGCAATAATCCTACAAGTTCTTCTTTAGGACCTGTAGGTAGATGAAATAAATCGTACAAAACGTGAAACTTGTGCGTATCATTTATGTCACAAGATTCGTTAACTGCTATTGATAAAGCTGAAACCAATAAGATCTCCGACTTGCTGGTTGGTTATATTCGAAGATATTTTGACTGTTCTATCTTTCACTGTTTTAGCCCATACGTGGTCTTTTGTGGCCGAGCCACACCCAAGGGGCCAAAGAGCCACATGTGGCTCGCGAGCCGCGGTTTGCCGACCACTGGACTAGGCGATGCGCGGATTGTGCAAATGACGCGAGCCGAACGAAATATGATTTGTCATAAAAATCCAACATGCGTCCATTTAATGTTATGTTTATTGTTATATTACTAATAATAATAGTATATTCATTGACATGTTTTCTTTTTCAAGTACATGCGGAACGTTTTTTAGTCATCTTTACACGATTCAAGAATATATTCCTCCGACGCCATCACAAAATAAATTGACGTGCTCACAAGTCGACTATCGCTCTCCGAATGGCAACGCGTCCGAAATTACGTCCCACATAATGTTGAAAATTATTTGCCGTTTCACTTATGTACGCTAAGCAAATTGAAACTTGCAGAGACAGAACATGTTAAAAACTATGTTTCTAACCGACACTATGCTTTGTGTGCAAAAATGTGTTTTTTTGTGTATTATGACCTTCTAATACTGCTAGAAAAAAATACCAGTAGACAGTGCCACCCGTTAACATTCTCAGTCATCTGTCAAACTATTATGAGAGTATCCTATCATTTTCTATCTTAAAATAAACGATTTATTTTTTGCGTGTCTGTTTATTTTTCAAATTTAGAATTTGTGTTTACGTGTATGTTTTCTCTCACTTTGTCCCTTTTCATGCGTCCTCTTCTTGTCTCACTCTTTTCTACACATTTACATATTTTCTCTATGCGTTACAGATAAATCAAGACAAAATATACGTTCCATAAGACCACATAGGCGTGTAAATATCCACAGGATAAATATTAATAAAATTCTAAACCCTTGATGGAATCATCATTTCGTCACTGTTCTGGCAGAAGACACTAATTCGAAAAAAATGACATATTGAGTTAGTTATACCAAAACGTTCCTTATTTCAAACTTTACCGTCTGGAAACCTTCTTAATAAATAAACAGTCTTTATTTTAAAGTCATCCTTTTTACGATTACTTAATAAACTCACATGATAGACCATTTCAAATATTTTAACAACTTCAAAGTCAAATTACTCAAAACTAGTATTCTCCAGTTAGTGTGTTCTGCCAGAACAGAGACGATTTTACATAATGTTCCAAATTTATTTTAACTGCTGTTCACATTCTATTGGTTTTATGAAAACAATGTAACAATTTTTAATTTAGAAATAATCTAGTATTTCCTTCGTACCTAAAAATATTTAAATAGCATTTACTAACTATTGATGTCATATACCTATGTAGGTTTATCACCATTATCATCATCAGCCTGGATCAATCTACTGCCGGATGAAGGCTGATTCCATTTCTCTCGGTCCTATAAATTGCCTTTCAATATTAAACAATCTGGCAGCTGGCCGTTGCTAGCTGGTTCGGCTAGTTTATTTAATTAAATATACACAAAACAATATTGTCTATAAAGTACACTAAGGGCATACGGTTTATTTATTGTGAAAATTGGTTATGCATACGGTTATATTGTTTATAATGTCATTGTCAGATTCAGCGCCACAAAAGTGTGTTAGGAAAAAGCCGCTAAGATACCTACTTATAAGGGTGTTTTTTTAGAGGTTTGTTTTTCGAATTAGTAACACTTTTTCCAGAGACAGTCAATTTGACAGCTGACAGCTGATTTATGCTCAGTTTGGTTTGCCATTTCACCATGGATTGACTTACGCCAGAACAACGCTTGCAAATTGTGCAAATTTATTTCGAAAATCGTGGTTCAGTTCGTGAAACATACCATGCGCTACGTCCACAAAATTTTGTTCAGCGACTCAGAGCCTCAGGTCATTTTTGGTTGAATGGCTATCTATGTCAATAAGCAAAATTGCCGTATTTGGAGTGAAGAAAATCCACAAGCCATTATTGAGACGCCGTTAAATTCACAATATATATATATATATATATATCCCATACGCTAATGGCAGAAAATTATCTTTTCAATAAAGCCAGGCCACTACAACGATTTTTATGTGTTTCATTTCATTTTGGTGACGAAACCATTAAAATTCTATTTTCAAATTGCTCTCCAGGAAAATTGCAAATTGTACGTACGCCCCTTTTTGCTTAGAAAATTTTCATATAGGTACCTAAGTAATGTTTACTGGAATGCAACGTTTTGATAAGACGCAACGGAAACAAGAAACAGCTGAGTATCTGTATCCGTGACTTCACTAAAGTTGCGATTTGCGTCCGACTAGGGGTAGGGGGATAAGCTTAAACTAGAGGTAGTATCTCAACCAGGGAACTCAGAAATAATGGTCTCAACCAATTGACATCAAAAGTGGAAGGTTTATTCCGTATTTTCAAGTTTTGACAATAATTATCTGTCAACACTCAAGAGTTTAAGCAGTTTGAAGACCATGTTCTAAATTTAGAATAAATTTTGTTATTAAATAAATTATTTTATATTATTTTTTAATTCCTCGAAGTAGGTATTTCGATCTCTTTTAATATTCTGACTACCCACGTTCAATTTCTAAGTATTTAAGCAACCGATTTAAATGTGTGTATTTAGAGATGATATTTTCAAATTTAGAATATAATGATATTATGAATACATATTATTGTAAATTAATAGAATGTTGTTTTAAAATTTAAATGATTTTAGTGTTTCATATTTTCTAATGATATATACACAATAAAAAATATTTCTATTTGAGAGGCAATATAATATAAAAATTTTAATATATTCAAATTGATGAATAACTTTATGAACTATCTTATGTTGAAATTAAAAAGACAGCAAAGAAACATTGAATAAGTATATGAAAATAATGCTGACAAAATGGCTTAAAGAGTACCGTTTAAATTAGCTACAATGCATTCATATCGCATTGCAAGTCCATTTGTAGAAAATTTCGCACTATCCCTACCGCATCTCTCAAAAACCGTAAGCATTCCTATATCGATTAGTTATTAAATGAATCAGATTCTGTTAATATAAATTACTATGAAACATGTATTTATTGCGAGCAATCGATATCTATAATATATTTGAATTATACCAAAACTAAAACATTCAGATTATATTACACCCGATCCTCTTTTTGCACGGTTTTGAAATAACATGGTTTAAAAAAGTTCCGATTATTTTTTATTATCTTTTATTTACACTGATTTTTTGGGAATGGGACGACTGGCCTCCGGACAATTGGACGCCGCACTGTCGTAGACACGTATAGACGAGGTATTTTAATCAGTTTCTATCTACTACTTAGTAGTTTGAATTCATTTTACTCTTAACATAATGTATTCTTTATCGCGGATTGAGAATTACCATGCCTAAGGCTTTATATAAAATAAAAAACTCTTTTTTCGTTGGAACTTAAACATATGCACGATTAAATCATTGTTTACGTCGGCATATTTACATTCTTACCAACTATTAAATCATAATATAATCATTGAAGTATAAATAATAATATTGAATAAGTACCTATAAGTACCTAACGTCTATTTATTTTCGAATTCCATGGCGTCCAGTTGTCCGGTGCCAAATCGTCCTAGACCCGATTTTTTTGCTTTAACACGATTTAAAAAAAAAACTAAAAAGAATAAAAATACGTCAAAATAGGTCAAAATGGAGCTTTTATGGTATTTTCAGAGCATAACCCTGGACATTCCTTAAACGTTGTAGATAATCTATTTATATAATTTTGAAGCCTTATTATCCTTTATATTTATTTTAAACATTTGATGACTGCATTTATGTATAGTATTTTTATTACATAAAATAGTATTCTTTTAAACCTCTCGCTCTAATGTTTTAGAATTTAGAATACATAGAATCCGTATCTTTAGAATTATCTTCAAATGTGCTAATCGTGTCCATTTTTGAATAATAAAATGCCCAATTCTTGTCAAATTTGGGATCACAAAGATTATAAAATATATGTTTTTTAGCGTAAATATGTCACTATGTTAACATTAATTTTATTAATGGTTTTGTAAATGCGTTTAAAATTAATAAACCAAAAAAATCGTAACACCACTGCACATGGAATGGATGGACTATATGACTATATTCTAAAACATTAGAGCGAGAGGTTTAAAAGAATACTATTTTATGAAATAAAAATACTTTATGCAGTCATCAAATGTTTAAAATAAATATAGAGGATAATAAGGCTTCAAAATTATATATATATATATATATGGATTATCTACAACGTTTAAGGAATGTCTAGGGTTATGCTCTGAAAATAACATAAAAGCTCCATTTTGACCTACGCTGAGCATGTGGGCCCTTAAGTTATACCCCTCGTTTTGACGGTTCCACAGTTCACTCAATGAGGTTGTAAAACGATATTTAAAACAATTACTATTATAAAATGAACAAAATTAGCCATTATTCAAATAATACGGCGGGAAAAAGTCATATTCTAATTATGTCATCAATCATTTATTGATATATGGCTGCCCGATTTCAATGCTAACGGCTATGTGAAAAATAATTCATCTTGTTATGGGAGTGATATTTTGTGCTTGAGAGGGGGCGCTAAAGGGGGGCGGCAAGGCAGCGGTTGTCATGGCGGCAGACACTGGTCGCCAGACGCAGCGGCTCCTGCAATATCGATCACGGGCCATCGCAACGGAGGCAGGGCCGGCGCCAGTGTTTCTCTTGGATCTCAGCCCAATTTTTAGTGTTTTATTGTTATGCGAAAACTGCCATGAGAAATGACAAAACTATTGCTTACTGCGAAATATAAGAATTTTCGTTTGTAAAATTCTTATTTTTACTTCATTGTTGCAAATTGCAATACGTTTTTAAATACTTATTGGTTTAACTTTCAATTATTATTGAAATATTTAGATAATTATGTATCTTAAATGCAATGGCTATAACTGCCTTTTATAAGATAGTGAAAGAAGAGAGAAAAGTAACCGAAGGTACCTACACAAAGGTAGATAGGTACTGTAAATATTTATTATGTAATTACGTACAAAATTTAAATATGTAATTGTAAAAAAAATATTTGTGTTATAGTAAATTTATTAAAATTTTTTTTAAATTTAAATTTAAATTTAAAATTTAAAAATTTAAATTATTTGTGTTATAGTATTTTATGTTATAGTAAAACCTCAATATAATGGACAAAATATCCGGTCAAATGTGAAAATTGTTAAAAACACTGTCAATGTAATACATATTTAAGGGCGTACTTCAGTGAAACGGCAAATAATTTTCAACAGTAGGTGCGACGAAATTTCTCACTAGTCGCCAATCAGAGACCGACAGTCGAGGAGTCTGCACGTCGATTTGTTTTGTCATGGCGTCGGATGAAAATATTCTTAAATCTTGTAAAGGTGACTAAAAAACTTTACGTATATACTTAAAAAAGAAAACATGTCAATGAATATACTATTATTATTAGTAATATAACAATAAACATAACATTAAACGGACGCATGTTGGATTTTTATGACAAATTATATTTCGTTCGGCACGCGTCATTTGCACAATCCGCGCATCGCCTAGCCACGATCTTTTTAGAACATGCCTCAACTGAAGTATAGCCTTAAATCCAAGTGTCTAATTACATTTATTGAATATTTGGCCTATTAGAATCTCCGACTTGATTATGTGGCAAATTGCAGGATGCCGATCACATCATCTGGGAGTGACCCCATATGTCGCTTGAAAGGGAAGAGTTTCTCAAGTCGGTCCGACCCTCAGTTGGACCGGTCGGCCATTGCGACTTGGTATCTACGAGAGAAAATCTATCAGCCTATAAAAAGTTTGCGGCATTTTACGGCGAGCGAGAAGGTCTTTTCTCATCATAATACATTATATCGAAGTAGGAATCACGCACACTCTAGTGCACGCCAACCAAGGTCTTGGGAAGTTGCTCCTGGGACACAAATTTGCGCCTACCGTTCGTGACGCCACGGATACGCCGGCATAACGGGTGTTGAGACGGGGCGGATGGTGGAGGGAAAAGCAAGATAACGAAATTCTATACTATACTACATGCATTTTCGTAATTTTAGAGAGTTGATTATAAAATAATTACAAGATAAAAAGGACTTTTTATATAAAACGTTTTTAAAATTTCTGTTGAATCATATAAACTTGACTTGACTGAAAATTGGTACTTGATAGAAATACTGAATAATGAAATGTCATTTCATATTGATTTCCATAGTAACGCACGTATATATTATTTAATAATTTAGTTGCTAGGACCCCCTAGCAACCAATAATGGTATCGAAATAACTTTTCACGCTAAACAGAATTAACTAAAAATGAATTCAATTCTACTTAAAGATGGCTAAAAGTATTAAAAAAATGCATTGGCATCGCATATATTCTAAAAGTTTCAAATGTCTAGCTAGTCGGGAAATTAGTTAAAAATCGATTGCAAGATTTGTACCGGACAAACAACCACCGGACAAATAAGAATACGACCTAAGAAAAACGTTGTAATAACAGCAGACGTTAAAAGTGCAAACAAAACTTGATTCTTTTTTCAAAGCTGGATTGTCGAAAGCAAGCGCGTCGACATCAAACATTAAGGCCACTCCACAATGGGTGTGTCTGGATATATCATCCGAAGACGAATAAACAGGATTTTGTTTGTGTTTTTATATAACCGACTTTCGGCTTTTTCGAACAACCCCCTCACCCGCATTCGTCCGTTATATCGAGGTTCTACTGTATTGACGAATTCACGCTACATATTACGCCACGGTCTTGGCCGTTCTATACAAAAGCGCACAATGGCCGAGCGGTAACGTGGCAGCATATCGTCGCTATAGGATTGGTTTGTCGAATATCCGTTTTTGTAGAAATCAACCTTTCAATGCAGAATGATTTTTTGTATCTAAATGGACCAAAACCATCCTTTTCTTTTCAATGCTTTGTAATGAATACAGCAGTCGTATGCTCAAAATGCTGTAAAAACAACAATTTAAATACCTCAATGTATTTAAATATAGGATAATAAAATTTGTTTTCGTCTCTTGAACATTTGACATTTAGTCTATACGACAAACCAATCCACAGTAACGATATATAGTCGTGCGTCTGAGTTCAAATCCAGGGTAAGTCAAAAAACATTCACACGTTATTTTTTAAAGTTAGTTTGGACCCAGAGTATGGACCTAATAGGTTGAACAAGTGGCTAAGATCCTTTTCTCATATAAACAAAGATCTGTATACAATTTATATTCTATGGAGATCCATGTTCTGATCTTCATATTATGATCGAACATGATAAAAACGTGAGTCCAGGTTTGATTTCGTAGCTGGTCATTTTTTGTTGTTGTTTAATATCTATTTTAAAATAGTAAATATAATATCTTTATTATCAGTAAAATTGTAAGTAAACTACTGATTAAACCAAATTCAACTAATTTTACTTAAGTGTGACTGTCCTAATGCTGTTGTTGGATCCCCACAGTCTATATCCCTCCAACAGGTACTTTTTACTACTGGTATAATGACTTTTTTAATTTCTTAATACTACAACATGAATGCAGACAGTAGTGTAGTAAAAGGAAGTTGTGCAGTAATAGCTGCAAGTTACTAGTGTAGTAGTAGCAATATCAAACAAACGTCCAGGATTTGAGTTAAAATGTATTGTGACTAAGGAATCCAATCCCGAGCCAAAATTCTGATCCCGGGAATTCGGGATTACAATTTTACAATCCCGGGATCCCGGGACTGGTCCCGGGATTGGCATTTTTTTCCATTGTTAATATAATTTTTTTATATTTACAAATAACATTGATAAAATCGGTCAAAAATAAATCTAGTATAATTTATACTATTTAAGACATTTATTGTTAATATTGTATACGTTCAATCTAGGAAATACACAAGTTTAATGGAGAAAATAATATTGTAATACAAATAATAATGTGAATTTAATATGGGAATGCTGTTTCTGATAGTAAAGACATAATGAATGGATTAGCGAGATTTAAAATAGTAAAGCAAATAATCATGGTGTACTTATGGCCTTTCCGCTTCATAAATCTAATTAGTCAGCCAAATATGAAACTGCCGTAAAACGTATGATAGCATGGTGGAATTACTTTGTTAAAAGTGCGAAGCATTGTTTTTTCTAATCTTTCTCATTTTTAATAATTTATGTGAAAAAATAAAATGAATCGGCAACCTACACATGGGTATAAATCAAACTTCATTCAAACCTAGTTTATTTCTAATGTAGATAGTTATGTTTTTATTAAAAGTATTTTTTCTGTTATATTTTCGCTTTTATTTTATTTTCCATAAAAATTGATAAAAAAATCAATCCCGAAATCCCGGGATTATGTTTATCAATCCCGGGATTCATAGGTATCGAAAATAGCTCGGGATCCCGGGATTGGAATCCCTAATTGTGACATCACAATTACCGGGAGCCCTAGGATAAGAAGCCAATGTACTCGTATTACGCATTGAACCACAGGAGCTACACTTAGTCTGTCTGCGTTAAAGATTTTGCATATATAGAAGATGGAGCCTTCTCGCATCCATAAAAAATGTAATTGTAAGTATGTTCCAGTCACAGAACAGATTAATAAATAGAATTCCGATAGGCTATATTCCAATACACTATATTTTGACGCAGGGTTTTGAATGTGTGAGTGTCCTACGAAAATGAACCACGCGTTATAAACATGCAATAGTGTGTGTTGCAACTTTCAATACACCAATATCAAATGAACGTCAATGCATAAACCGAGAGCGCTAGCAGTTCTTGACACGTATTTAAGTTTATAAGTACAGTATTCTTCCATACTCGAGATCGGTTGCCTGCTTCTCCACACCCGTTAGGTATTTCAGTTCCCATTATTTCTGAGTTCCCTGGTCCCAGTTCCAGTTTACTCTTCTGTTTTCCGTTAATTTGGATTTTTTTAGACATGTGGTTCTTTTTTCATTAATCTTCATATTATATTAAGGTTTCATCTCCACATATTTGGTATCAATGGTAATTATTGATGGTCATATTTACCGTATATAGATGGGAATGAACTGCTGAAAGTTCATTCATAGCAATAAGAGATATTTTTAGATCTATGCTGCAACATGTATCCGTTTTAGTAGATTTATTATGGGGGAGCGTATCCTGTACATCAACGAGCCACAGAGATTGCGATCAAAATTCATTAAAATATGTAAATCAATAAATATTTCTTTTTCAATCATGTGTCAACCCTGTGTCAATGAGTTTTCCTCTGGCACGTGTTAGCAGCTTGCGTTTGTTTGCACATTGTTAATCTTTCAGAACATACGCTTCAAACAATTTTATTATTTCCAATGAAAAATATAATAACATGGATGGTTTTTGGATTTATTTAAAAATAACTTGAGAAGGTACATAACAATAATATAGAGAATGGATTATTCTATGGAAAAATAACGGTTTTGTTTATGTAACATACGTAAGAATATTTGCGTTTATTTTGTTTCCGAATTATTATAATGATTTTCGTTGTTCAATATTTTGTTATTTAATAATTATGGCAGGTTGTATCAGAAATAAATAACAATGCGATAACCTAATATAATATGTTAAGGCAACACTTATTAGTTATGTATTGAAATGGATTTAAATATTTATTTAAACTCTGAGATTGTAATTATACTTGTTTATTCCGTAACCCAGTGGTTTCCAAGATTTATGTTACTACGCCTCCCTTTTAAAAAAATCTAATCTCGGCGCCTCCCCCCCTTTATTTCATTAAATAATACAGACACCTTTTTATAATGTACTACCTTATACAAAAATGAAAAAAATATATATAAAAATAAACAAGGTTTTACTGCTTATATTAAATTCATTTTTAAATTATTATATTTAAAATATATTATTATAATTATATTATAAATTTGTTTTTCATGCGATGAATGTGCTTGTTTATTAGCACAATCAATTTCAATAGTAGTCAATCCAAATCCATAATCGTTCATTGACAAATGGATTCTATCATGGGCCTCACATCCTGAAGCAGGCCCCCAGGCCAAGATCTTTGGCGGGCCCAGCTACCTATCGCTGAGGTTAAGGACAGTGTGGTGCTCTAATGTAGTGTTTCCTAAATTATACAAGCGAGTTATCATTTAATTATATCAATCATCATATAAGTATCACATAAAATTACAACGCACAACCACATATTTAAAATATTTAATAGCCCTGAAACAAAGCAGCGCCGCAGCCGAATTTTTTTACTATTAATAAAATAATGTGAAAAGTGCATTAGTAAACTAACCAAGAACTCAGTAAATATATTTTGGTTTGCTTCAATATATCTGGCGCAGAAATCATTTAAAAGTGGATGGCGTAGTTATTTTTTTGTAATTTTGATTTCCAATGCATTAGTGGTCCTTGCATTGATTTTAGATTTCAACCAAATAGACAAGTTCAACAACAAAATTATCGTTTCTAAACAAATTTGCCTCAAATTTCAACAAAATGATTTGACGTATATATGTATACAAATGCAAGTTTGATAGTAGAATTGTTCCGTTGCCTAAGAAACGAATTTATTATTGTTGGCCAACAATGAAATAAAAACAACAAGAAATAATTTCATATAATTTATTTAGTGATATAAGTTAAAGTGTATAGAAATAAACCAGCGCCACTCCAATAAGCGGCCCTTCTTTATTCTAGTTTTTGCAATGCTAAAGACCAACGCGAAAAATTTTCGGCTCTATCGATTCCGAAAATATCTGAAAGTGCAGCTCAACCAGGTATGTAAATGTATAAAAAAACCATACTGAAGTCACCTCACACGTATCACGTCGCACCACCAACCTCACACGTGATATCACTTTTTGTCTTTAAATTTACACATTTCCGAGTGTCATGGTTTTGCATAGGGTATCCAATTTTCAATTCCTATGAATCCCGGGATTAGTAAACATAATCCCGAAACTTTCAAGATTGATTTTTTTTATCAATTGATATGTGGAAAAAAATATTATGCTAGTGACGTTTATGAACCTGCACATGCCACAGGGGGAATCGCCGGATGCTCACGGATAATAAATAACTATTTCTGCTGCCATAACATCAGAAAAATAATAAATCCGTTTAATATTCAGCTAGACGCCACTGACGTGCTGTCACGGCGGCGTCACGGCGTCTAACGTGAAAAGGGCCTTCATGCCACTAAATCAGCGATACTCAACCTGTGGGCCGCGGGCCGCATGCGGCCCTTTAAGCTTTTATGTGCGGCCGAAACACATTTACTATCAGGAATTTCGTATATCATTATCTTGAGATTCGTTTCGACTTTGACGCACAGATAGTGACACCCGAAGAGGATTGTCATTATGGTCCACATCAGATCTGGTATAAGAGTGTTGCCATTGCACACGATTAATTTAAGAAACACGCATAATTTTTAAAATCTCAAAAATGTTTTGCAAAAAAGGGGGGGTTTCATGATTTTTTTTGTCACACCAGTAGTGATGCGGCCCGCGTTACTTTACAAATATATTTATTTGGCCCGAACAAAAAAAAAGGTTGAGTATCATTGCACTAAAGGAATGTCGCTGTTCGATGTTTTGCCATACCGTCAAAACCGTATAATGTGAAAGGAGCGTATCTCGCTCTAAAAGTTAACACAGCCAAAAGAGGTACTGTTAAAGCATAGCATTTTTGACAGCTCAGACGGTTAACTCATTGTAAAAATTAACCGCCTCTATACTTAACTATGTTAAACTACTCTTGATAGCTGTCGATAGCAGCCTTGTCTATAGAATAGACCCACTGCAATGGTGATTGGTGATACTTATCAGTGTATTAATTATTAGTGGCGTACCATCCACGATGGTCGCGCGGCTTAAACGTCAGCCTATAGGGTCGTGGGTCCCAGGTTCGAAGCCTGATTCTAGCAAGTAGGTACACATATTATTTTTCAATAATTTGTGTATGAGTCAGAGTATGGACCTAATAGGTTGAGCAAGTGGCTGACATCCATTTCTCGTAAAAACAAAATCTGTTAATACAAACCTGCACTCTGTGGAGGCCCATTCATCACTATTCTGGCAGAAGACACTAATTCGTAAAAATGACATATTGAGTTAGTTATACCAAAATGTTCCTTATTACAAACTTTACCGTCTGGAAACCTTCTTAATAAATAAACAGTCTTTATTTTAAAGTCATCCTTTTTACGAGTACTTAATAAACTCACATGATAGACCATTTCAAACATTTTAACAACTTCAAAGTCAAATTACTCAAAACTAGTATTCTCCAGTTAGTGTGTTCTGCTAGAACAGAGACGATATTATGATCCTATTAGGATCGGACATGGTCGGAAAAAAAAGTGGCGTACCACACGGATAGGATTGATAGGGGCAATAAAACGAATGTAATTTCTGTGTTATCTTCAAAATTTATTGTATTTATGTAGGTTATAAAGTCGTCTGAAAGTGATGAACGAATATTATACAATTCATAATATTTTTTTTCATTAAAAATGAAACGGGAATCCAAAACCAACAGTATTAGTTTGTTCCGGTTGTTTTACCTTATGTAATTTATTTCGCTGAGCCTTGGACGTAAGACAACACTTTAATTATTATGAAAAAATATATTATTATCGGCTTTACAAGATTGAGAATCCAAACTAATTACTCAGATGAAAATTCACATCTTACATTATGCACCAATACAATACATTATTTGGGCAGAAATATAAGAAAACGGTTAAGTATATTTGTTACAAATGCTGTAAATGAAATTTGAAGAGAGTTATTATATTATATTTAATGAGAAATGTTTCATATTTACAAATTTAAGTGTTAATGTAATAATATAAAAAAAATCACCTTTATATATTATTTACTCTTAAATATACAGTAACAATTATTTATTTAACTGTATTTTTATTAAGAAGCATGTAATTTTACGATATTTCTCTGGTTTATAAATATTGTTTAAAATTTAAATAATAAACATTTTTTTTAATTAAAAAAAATCATAATAATATGGGAGGTGGTTAACAATAATTTTGGATCAAGTCACGTTCGTTTTTTTTTTATTTCACTGGCTAGATAAAACAGATTTCTATATTGTGTGTTAATATCACAATCGTAGCTCTACAATTATTCGCATAAATGGCAATACTAGTATTGATATTGAATGTAAATCATGTCCATTTTGACAGTTACTTCAGCAGTATAAAGAGGTATTTGCAAACATTAATTTGCTAATATTAATAAAGCCTGAAAATAATTTATGTTTCGACTATTTATTTAAATTGATCCATGTACTATCAAAATATGGTAAGTATATACAGTGAAAACATTTCTGAATTTTACAAAATGAGTTTTAACTTTAGGTCCAAATGTTTCAGGGTCCATTTTGATGGACTTGATCCATAATTATTGTGAACCACCCCATATGCAGTGACGTCCCGTGGAGGTAGGCAGATTGAGCGTCGCTTGGGGGCGGCAGTTACTTGAAGGGCGGCAAATCGAGGAGAATTATTTGGAATATATATAAATAGCTATTATTATTTTATTTACGTGTTGTATAGTAAAAAATGGTCTGAAAATGATAAATCTTTGTATTGCTAAATGATACAGACCAAATGTGACAGAAATATTCACCAACTCAGACTTCTGGTGATTTGGGTAAGTTTCTAACACGATTACATATTATTATATTTATTCGCTTTTTATATGTAAATTAAATTTTGTATATTTTAGCGGTCGATATATAATTTGTTAGTAAGTAATGTATACATACAACACATTTCTTAGATATTGGAGTCGTGAAAGAATGATAAAAAATACTGTATAAAAAATGGAGCCGCATTTTCGCGCTGCCTAGGGTCGGTATTTTGTCTAGGGACGTCACTGCTCATATGTTAATCCTATCGATTGCACAGAATTTAAATAAAACTGTAATAAAAATATTTTTTTTCTTGTCAAGTAATGACATTTTATAATTTAAAATCTATTTCAAAGTGATAGATAAATAATATTAAGTTTGTCACTGATTCAGTCCAAGGCTCATTAACATGTTTTTCTTAAATATTTCGAAAGGTATTTTTTTACAATTTGGTTATTTTCATATGTTTAGACATAAACGTTATATAAATTTTATATTATTTTGTATAATGAAATGAAGCTTACACACGGCGTGCGTTATTTTGCCGTTCCGTAACACACCTTCACTGATTCTGTCATCAAACGCGCATTATTTATGGCAGAACCCAATTTGGGCCGTCAGTTTACAAAAATGCATTCCAGAAAGTGACTTTCCATTCAGATATCCCGAGAGATACGAAACCCAAGCATCATAAGTTACTACAAACAGACTGTCGCGTATTCATTTCGAACTGTAATAGTATATTATCATTCAAAGCATTTTTTATTCATTCACACTTTTATACGGAAAATCATGCATCACAAATAAATAAGTGCACACAATTGTTCGTCCCAATCAAACTTATACTGAATATAATTGCATTTGAGCCAATAAAAGGACTGTCCTAAATTATGCACAATATTAAAAAAAAAAAAATATTAACGTACGTCAAAGAAACGCACGTCTTAAATTATGTACGTCAGAATATTACTTGTCAATGGTAAATATTTAATGTTATATCGAGTGAGTTTAATGTTTTACTGACAAATTATTTCAACAAGTTGACAGCTTTACACAAAATAAAAATGGTAGGTACATCAATCAATCATTAGAATAAATTGTTGGGTTATTTATTAGACTCACGGGCAAGTCTTTGAATGTGAGTAATTATTAGAAAAATATAAAAAGCATTACGCAACAATATTTTAGATTATTAAAAAAACAGATGTTTAACAACCATACAATATTATAACAACATGACTACTCTCGAGCTATGTTCTTATTAGAGTTTGTCACTGAATATTAAATATTGAAAATACCGTTTTTTCAGAAAATTTATGTAATATTTAATTCAAACAATTGTGCGATATGACAGTCGTTTTATTGGTCATTTTGAACCTATCAAACATTTCCAAAATCACATACAACGTCATCATCTTTTCTGAGGAACCATTTTGTCGACGCATCGCTTGTCATATTATGACAAAATTATTTATTTGAAGCCTATCTATAAATATATATTATATATATATACTTTGTAAACTAGCTGCTGCCCTATCCCAAACTTTAACTATCCAAGATTTGTTTGAATTTTTAATTATTTATACAATCCGTAAATACTATTTTTAATACACGCCCTGATTAGAATCTTTTAAACAGGGACGTTTTTTTTAATTACTTTTAATTTTAAGGAAACGTTTTGGGATAGGCATGAGCGAGTGATAAAGATTTTTAAAGAAGGCGACCACCGACACCAGTTTTGATAATAACAATGTCAAAAAACAGACATTTTCCATTATATAATAATATATACATAATAATAGAATCAATTGATAATGGTTATATTATGAAAATGGTAATGACTTATTTAACGAGGGGCAATACTGATAAATTTCACTTCATTTGTTAGCTAGTACATAAGCACTTTTTTTTTTTAAATAACGCTGAATCAATGATTATTGTGAAGTAAGTACACACACCTTTTATATTTCAATTAGTAAATACTTAGCTTATTAAAATTCATTACAATTAAACTGAATTTAATATCAAATTTTCACATCCATACATTTTGTTAAAAGCGTTGTACAAACAAAGTAAAAATTGCTGAAAATTAACCAATTTTACACATCTCCACTGGTTTATTAATGATGTAATAGTAGTATAACATCAATTATTAACTTTTTGAAAAATACAATCGAAATAATCATTAGCTTTCAACAAATATTACTTAGTTTCTACACTAGCATGAATAAACTCACAGTGTTTAATACAGTGCTCGAAATGGACCGGAACGCACCGGAGCGCCGTTCCGGTTCATGCAATCGGTAAAGTTATCACCCCGTCTCGTGGAAAAAATAATTTGACCGTCTTACCTAGATAGGCCATATAACAAAAAAAAAATAACACACTTATTTTCGTAAAATTTGATGACTGTTAATATTTTAAGAAAATTGTCAAGCGCTCCGGTTCGTAAACTTGTCCATTTCGAGCGCTGGTTTAATATAATATCTGAAGTGATGAAGTGATCAAATGATAATGGATATTGAGTTAAATTGTGATGAATTTTAATAATGGAATTATATTATCATCATGTCAATGCGCAAACAATGAAAAATACTTAATTTATTCAGAGATCCATTGACAATAATCATTATTATATTGATGAGAATGTAACATTTTAAAGAATCAATAGACTTAAAGGTAACATTTTTTTATTTACAAAATTGACACATGATTACTGTAATCATTATTGGATTCAATCAAACCTTAATCTATGGTAATTATAAGATAATTGATATAATTTAGGACGAATCAATGGACATAATTCGCTTATATTTTTTTATTCTGGAAATCTTTAGGAACAGAGCAAGGTTAAATTTCATTTCGAAAATAATTACGTCAGATTAATTATGCGATAAAAATTAAAGATTGTAATCAGTAATCTATGCGAATTTAGTGATTTTATTGACTGTGGATTAAGGTCCAGACTGTCCAGCAAAAAAGGCGGTCGCCCCTCTCGACTCGATCGAGAATTTTCGATCTCACTTCCGGTTAAGAGTTCTCCGGTCAAGTTCGCTTCCCGCGCAGACATTCGCATGAGATCAATTTACGGAAAAGGATGTAGAAACAAAAAATGTAATTTTAATAATCATTGAGATATATTAATTTATAATTTGGCTAACTAGTTAAAAGCAGTCGATAGACTTGGTAAAAAAGTGTTATAAAATACCTCTTATATTTCATACATTATAATCTTGAAGAGTAGTACTCATAACCAAATTATAATGATATCATTTGTGCATCTTTCCCTCGGACGACTGTCGCCCTTCTACCTACCCTAGTTAACGAATCTTTGCGTTTCCTCGTCACTATATTAACAAACCCTCTGAGGGTCCGACGGTAACGTAACAGTCAACAGATTTCGGACCAAAAATTTTCCTAAGCAGTCGAACGCCCTTAACAATTATAGAAAAAACAACATAGGTATTATTTTCACAGAGGAATGGATCGCATTTAGCGGAAAGTCACACATATTCTTTAACATTTTCTTAAATGATCACAGATTCGGTTGTCCGCGTAATTTAGGGACAACCGCATTCGTCTACCACCATTTTGGGTAAATCCCTCTTGATTATATTGGAGTCTGGGCCGAAGTAAATGAGTGACATACTCGAGAACTTGAGTGGCGCACAGCATGGCCTGAGTCCAGCGAGCCTGTCAAGGCGTCTGTACTCATCTAGCACGTGAGAGTAGTACGTTAAGAAAGTGTCTGGGGTTCTGTTAGCACCGCAGTCACCTCTGCAGTAATTTGCGAAGTACCCGTGCGGCGCTATGATCCAGTCGTCCCATCCTAGCGCCCGGAAGCTGACGTAGAACCGCTGTTTACAGCATTGGTTGCGGGCGTCGGGGCCGCAGTCCAGGGCTCGTCTCCGCACCCGGCGGGCGGCCGGAGGCGCGGCTCGGAGGACCAAGAATGGCCTCGCGGGGTGAGACGGCCTGGGTAAGGGCAGCGGTAAGCGTATCGCCTCGCCGCATCCCGAGCAGTCTAGCAGGAGGAGAAGGGGGCCTGGCGCTCCTTCGACGGCCCACCTGCGGACTCCTGCCGTCACGTCGACTCGCTGCCAGCCGCCGGTGCTGCTGCCTGCGCCGCCGCCCACCCGGACGCCAAGAGATCCGGCCATCTCCGTGTAATCATCGAATTCCTGTTAACATAATATATAATATTATATAAACTATCAATTTTAACCCCTGACGTATTTTCGCTATGATGGTAAAAGTCTTTTTATTAACTTCAAATGATTACAATCCTAATACAACCTTTACAATTGTTTTTATTTCTTTATTAACGTACCTATATAACATATAGTTACTCTTGTTTGAATGAACCAAATTGATCGAATCAATCGTTTTAATTATAATCAGTATGATCATTATTTTTTTTTTGTTTTTATTCAACACTAAATGCATAATATAAGATTTAAGAATGGCACATTCTCCAACTTTAGTTTTTTTGGTCAGTTGCTTAGAGGTAAGAGCTCACAGATTAAAAAAAATGTGTTTTGTTTAAATTTAATCGGTAGTCCAGTAAATAAATACATATATCCACAAAAACCAATTCATTGTAGGGTATGTATATTTTAGTGTATGAGTGAGTTTGAATGTTTCCGCATTGTGTCGTCCAATTAACACATTATGTTAATAAAATATTCTCTTACTTGTGCACTAAGCCTCGTGGTATTTCCACCAGGTGGTAATCTAGTGACTCGAAACGCCCATAAGGTAAGGTTGCGGGCCCTTGCCGACGCCCGCGGCTCCACTCTGAGCCATAGCGTCGCGGCGGCAACCCCCTGGGCCGCCAGGGCTCTGACGGCGCCCCCCACCGGGAACTCCACGAGCCGCTGCCCGTTGAGTGCGCCACCTAACCACCAAATTAAGGTTTTACAAGTGACATTTAAAAATATATGCCTAGTTATTTTACATCAAGGACATTTAAGCATGATGGTAATTAAAACAGCCTAGAAAGACTCGTTGAATTGAAAAAACATATACGTTTGAAATATAATTGACAATTATGACATTAAGTTAATCAAAACCATTCTAGTTTATATCGGGGTAAGTAAGTACTTACTATGACTGTCGATTATTTATTTAGTTATTTGTCAAGATAAGTCAATAATACAAGTTAAACAATAAAAAAAAAATGGGCAATGACTTGGAATACAAATATCAATCATGAAAATTATTATAGTTTATATACTTTTACCACACAATTTTTACTGACAGAATAATAATTATTCTTTTATGTTTTAATGTATTCACATTATTGAGACCTATTTTTAATTTAACATCATTTTATTTAACCGGATATATGGTAATAATTACAAAAATTATTAGTATTTAATAAATTGCATAATTTGCAAAAATATGTAAAGAATATTACTTTGTACCATATAAACATCGAAAATAAAATGGCTGAAAAGTACGTAAAATTTTGGAGGTAAAAGCATTTAAGTATTGTTAAAGATACTTTAAAATGTATGTATTTATTTAAAAATTGTCACTGTGTAACCATCATCGAGTGCCCATTTTTAATATTAAAAACCAATATGATGCATCGCTTCATAAAAAAAATATATTTAAGGTAACTGATAATTATTACAACTAAATACTTACCACGTTTGACTAAATCTGAAACGAAAAATAATTAGAGCAATACAATATATTAGGCTATAAAGAGATAGGTATTAATATTTATTCAAAAAATATTGAATATAAAAAAAAAATAATATTGAGAGATTTTTTTTTTAGTATTGAAACAAAATTGAATGTTTTAGTTTACTTTGTTCCGACATTTTATTGTGTACCTTTTTTAAAGTAAATAGTCATTGTTCTGATTCTAACTTTATAACAATTAGGAATGTAATAATATTGTTTTGAAAGTGGTTAACCGTTGGTCAGTGTTTTGACTATTTTAATTTATTATGCCTAAACACAGAATTTAAATATTTTTTTAACTTAACTTAATCTATTCTGTTTTTACTAAAAAACTACCAATATTGATACATCCTAAACAGTTTTTTAAACTATATTATTGGTAGGCATTTACTAGAGTTTTATCTCGGTATATAAAATGGTTACGAAGTTTAAAAACTTAGTCATATAGCAACGGTGGAGTGGTAAGGTGAGGGTGGGTTTGGAAGAAATGCTCAGATATATCCAACCGTTGTAGATCGCGTGGATTCACTCGAGTTATCGATGTCGACATCATTAACTTTTTAAAATCTAATCTGTGTGCTAATTGTATGTTACAACACTATTAATGAGTTTTATTTATTTTGGTTCATGGAGACGCCATTATGAACGAAAATCGTATATTGTCCACCTTCAGTTTGGACAAACCTGCATCATAACGATATTCAATCTCATTCGTTGAATACCATTCAGTCGATACGTCATTGGCTGCATATTTTTTTAATATCAATACATGGAGCAATGAATGCTCCCGAATGCTTTACGAACTATCATAAATTGTGTAGGCGTCAAATCTATTCTAATAAATGGTTACGATATACCCACTAATTAAAATGATTGTTTTTGTGTTCTATAATGCTCAAGTACATAATATATATTTATAGAACTAGTATAGAATATTGAATAATGGAAAGTATTACTTATCCCTTAATCAGTTTATTGTTTCAGAGTATATTCTATAAAATAAATTCTCGTGGGCGAGCATAATATCTCTTATATAATAATCTCTTATGTAAGACTAATGGCAGGTACTTCGCGACGGAGTTGCCGCGATAAATTATTATTCTAGAGTGGGCCATGCTACTTATCAAATGCAAATACAAAATTTTGATTCACTAACATTCTACGCCATTTTGATTTATCGGCGGAAGTGCGTTGATATCACACTACCTCGACCCTACTTGCCCCTTTATACCGAGCGTGCAGTGGCGCGGGAAAATTTGGATTATTTATTGTCTATGATTACATAAATCGAATTTATTTCACAAAACGTTCTATTTTTTGAACGGACTGTTTGACGTTAGAATGCAGTTCATTTTTTTTAAATTTAATAAATCGACAAAATTAATAGTGTTAAATTCAAATAATCGATCCACAAATTAGGTAGTTAATACGGTAGGTAGATACATATTTTTTCGATTGGAAATATTAAAATTTAAAACAATATTACTTTAAGTATCTCAAATATGCTTTTATGCAGACATAATGCGCAATGACACATTATTAAAAAGAATAAACTAATTTGACTGCCGCCTAATATATTTTGAGTGCATGGCAGAGCAACACAAAATACTTAGAACCGGCATTGAAAAATACTTCCATGTGTGAAGACGTATAAAGAAAATATTTTAATATGTCCACTAAAACACGTTTGACATAATATTTTATTGTGATTTAATTAAAAATATGTATTAGAATCCATGTTATCGAAAGAATATTATAATATATACCTGATATGAATGAATTTAAATTTTAAATATGTTAATTAATGTTTATATAAAATTATTAATAAATATTAAATAATAAATTGATTATGTTTGTGAAAGATAACAAAAACTTATTAGCCAAATAAGTTGTTCGCATAAAACGAATAAAATAGACGATTCTATTTTCAAATTTAGAACTAAAGAATAGACAACTTTCAAATGAAATTTTGTAACACGAAAGGCCCGAACTAGATCCGCTATCATTTATGTAATTCAAATTTGGAACACTGCGTAACCTCAAAGTTGGATTTCGAGCAACCCGGAACTAAAGCGCCTGAAAAGTTGTCGGCCGGTCAACGAAAATGAAGCGATGATTTATCACGACGTGTCACCCGTAAATTTTCCATGCACACAATATGATTAATTTACATTGAACCTAGTTCATAGAAACGTCTTATATTTCCGGCGAACTGCATAATACTATTTATGGGGACATTTATTTATTATACGTCGGCAATTAATCGTATTTACCGAAATAACGTTCCTATATTATTAGTCAAGTATAACCAATGATGCATATTGACAAGTACTTAATAGACAATAATATAATACAGTGAGTACTTTCCTGGTTATCGCGTGTTGTGGTTATTGTTGTGTAGGCAAACACAAGGTATTTATGACTTGCTTAATATTCATAAAATCGTAATCAGTTATGGAGAATGAATTTTCAGTTTCTAATAGTTAATAGTTCATAACCTCATGTGATACGCCCACGATGACCGCGCGACTTAAGCGTCGGCCTATAGCGTCGTCGGTCCCAGTTTCGAATCCTAGGCCTGGCAAGTACATAATAATATATTGTTTTTTCAAGTATGAGTCAGAGTATGGACCTAATAGGTTGAGGAAGTAATTGACATCCATTTCTCGTAAAAAAAAAAAATGTTAATACAAACCTCCACTCTGTGGAGTCCCATATTATGATCTTATTAGGATTGGACATGGTTGAAAAAAACCTCATGTGCAGTTAATCACATAGCATTACCTCGAAGTAAAGATACTGCATACATATATAGCGAAAATGCGCCTTTACTTGAGCATGAATATAACGTAGGCGTTCGAGAAATTCACTTATCCCTTCGCGACCTAAATGGTATGTTTTTGGTCAGATTTTTTTGAAGAATTGGGGGGGGGGGTGGAGCTATACTTTTTAAGCATCAAAAAGATATTAAACAACGGATAAAAAGTCTACCAGAAGGAGTCAGAAAATAAAAAGATGGTATTTTATTTACTTTGATGAGAATGTTTTCAAATATATTGTTAATGTATAAAGTATATTTCAAATTTTACAATCCGAAACGTGGGTATCATAGTTTCGTTATATGTGCACAAAGTTCCTTAACAAGATTCGCTTAATTATGGCAAAATAATTGGGGTTCGTTCAGTTAAGGTACACAATAAATAATTGCCGAAACTTTACGTGGACTGCCTGTAATTTGCCCTCTCGAAATAAAACATATCAGGTACGTATTAGTGGACATACGTGGGCTATGGAGAGTAGAAAACGATTTGATAATTTTGACAGCGCGGGAAACTCGTATGACAGTTAGGTGACATTAAAAAGAGCCACTAAAACACAATGCTAGTAGCTAATAATTTATCATTAGATGTATTTTAAGTGGTTGTCTTTTTGTGAAATGGCAAAGGTACATTGTATTTGTTTTACTGTAATTGAAATAAATAATTTAAACATATATAATTAAAAAATAATTATACCTCTAATAGCTTAGAATTACGATTTTCAAATTACCTTCGTTCGAAACAAAGCATCGTTATAAGTATAATATTATGTTAAAATAAAACAGTCAACTTACCATCGGTTTATCATGTTTGACGATTTCTGCTTCAATATGTTATAATGATGATATATCGTTATAATAAAATGATTATGGAGAGTAAAAATACACATACAATATTATTATAATGACCAAACATTCATAAGAATCATACAAATACGTTATAACTACTTAATTAAAAGTATATAAAGACACTAGACAGTTATAAATATCTTTTTTTGGGACTACTATTCATATGCCAGTATTATTCTAAGAAATTGAAAGTATCAAAAAATTAAGCTTATAACGCAATTTGATAAGCATTTAATGTAACATCTAAATAAGGCATGGCCTCCGCAAAGGGGGCTGATAGAGTTCTAGCCTAGAGGCCCGAGCTCAAGGAGCCAGCTTCTTCGGGTCGACCAGATAAGTGACATAAACACACACACACGTCACAAATTTGCTCTAATAATAAAAAAACTCGCCTATGGCGCTATTATACTTTATTGATTAACCCTAACCTTACCTAACCTAGTAAAGACATCTCATAAAATTCACCACATGTTGTAGCATACGTACAAATATACTCCACGGTGAAATGTTCAACGAAGAACTCGTCATTTGATTAAATGTTACACGAACTCATGTTTCACGTACTGTGGCGCATGAATATATGTCCTGCGGTGAAGTTTTTACGTACAAATTTCCGGATACAATCTACCGGATCAACAATTTCGATGGAAATACATTGTAGTAAAAGCTAAAACATGAGAGGAGTGTAAAGGTGATGTTCATTAGTGGATCAGCTGATACAGTTAGCTAATAAAATGACTGTTTACGTATAGTTGTGTTTAATATACTAACGTATTTACATCTATAAGCCAGGCAGTTTGTAAATCTAACTCGAAGTATAGAATCGTTAATGAAATTTACTCGTGTTGAAAGGTGTCAGGGTGTTATTTAGTTATTAGACGTAACCCTCAAGTATTATTCCGAATAAAATATGAGCTGAAAGATCTTGAACTTACGATGTCTCGACTGGCTGTGAATTGTAATTTTAAATGTCTGCTAGTTTTCTGATTATATGATTAGTGTCGATTCAAATAAACAGAGAGTTTTTAATATTAAAATTAGTTTCATAACGAAATGTTATCATACAGAATTATTAATAGTGTATGTAATCCTTCTAGTGTAACTTTCTACAAGTAATTTGATGTTAAACTAATAAAATAATACAGTACCTACGTCAGCGATTTCCAAACTGGGAGGCGCGAAAAGTTTCACACAATTAATGTAGCCACTGGTTTACAGTTTGCAAATGCTTATTTTATAAAACGGCCGCTAGATATAAACTACATAAAACAGTCTTATAAAAGGTTGTTTGCAAACCTGTCTGAAAATATGGAGACTAATTTTATAATACCTCACGTCTATGGTATATTGTGAAGCGCGCTGGCTATCTCGTGAAAAAATTAAATAAAAGGGACAAATCATGATGTTGAAATTTGAGGCAAATTTGTTTAGAAACGATAATTTTGTTGTTAAACTTGTCTATTTGGTTGAAATTTAAAAAAAATGAGTAAATAAATCAATGCATAGACGACTAATGCATTCACTGATTAAAAAAGACGAAGTAAAGGCATTCATAAAATATTGGAGCTTTAGAAATCAAAATTACAAAAAAAATAAGTTCGTCATGTTTTCACTTTTAAATGATTTGTGCGCCAGATACATTGAAGCAAACAAAAATCTATTTACCGAGTTCTTGGTTAGTTTGCTAATGCACTTTTCACGTTATTTTATCAATAGTAAAAAAGTCACCTGCGGCGCTACTTTGTTTTGAGACTATTAAATATTTTAAATATGTGGTTATACATTGCAATTTGATGTGATACCTATATTATGATTGATATACTTAAATGATAATTTTTGATATATGATGATATTTAAAAAGGTGTCTGTATTATTTAATGAAATAAAGGAGGGGAGGCGCCAAGATTAGAATTTTTTTAAAGGAAGGCGTATTAACATAAAGTTTGGAAACCACCGACCTACGAAGAGCTAAAATTACTCTTTAGTTGATTTACCAAGGCCAAAGTTTAAAGTGTTTAAACAGTAAATTCAAACACAGATAATATTTAATATACTCATATAAATTACAATCCGTATAAAAAAGTACTCATTTATATTCAGAAAATATTATTACTTAAATGAAATATAGCATATTAATGTAGGTACTCTATATAGCTGAACACAATTGGTATTAAAAAGAAAAATGCTTCGGATATCTGTGTGTTTTACTTACATACGAGTGAGTTTAAATCGTTAAAATATTCGTATCCTGAATCCAGCGAGGAAAAATACCCTTAAATATTTTATTCCTACTACTATATTTCTGTTTTCTACTTTTATACCTTTTCATTTCTGATACATTTTTTATATTAATATGTATGTATCTATTATCACATTTTTTCTGCAATAATTTGTGTCATATTGTGGACGTCTTGAATTTGTAATGTTTACATATTATTTCGATACCATATTTTAATAAAGAAACAACTCAAAATTTCGCGTTAATAATGCCATTTGATGAAGAAAGGTCTTCTCTTGATAATTCAGCAACTAAAAGAGACAAAAATTTCTTCAATGTGTCATAAATACGAATAAGGTTTCCTGAGATTAACCATTAATTTAATTATGTACTAAAATTTCCGAGTTAATTCGTTACTAAACTGTAAAATTTCATTGTGCATTGCTGAATTCCACTAAACTAATTTTAAAAAACATAAATTTCCCTCAAAATCAATGCTTTAAAATTAAAATGAGAATTTCTGTAAAAAATTCAAACACCATTATCTTCGAACAGGGTTTTTGAGTCGTTTCCCTATTGAAATGTGGTATCGATACATAAATAAATGAATTTTGATTAGAGTAATTTAGGTGCTATGTTATGAATGTTTTAAATTGATAATTTGTAATGTTAGTGAAATTAGATAAATACGTAAATAAATAGAATTAGTCATATTAGTCATATTAAAGTGGGGACATTTTATCTAAAAGCTTTCTAATAATATACTAAAATAACTTGACTATAGATATTGTTCTTCTTATAATAATAACACATATCGTTCAGATATATATATATATACATTTAAATATTTTAATATGTTAGTATTACTTATATTGCAGTTAATAACTCGGAAAATATGAAAAACGTGGTGCAATAACACACCCGTAATATGTTGCATCTACGCAGCGCGCGAACCTCTACGGCGGTCTACGTCGCTTGTTGCTACGCCAGAATCGAAAGTTGATAAAAGCTAAAAGCTCACATATCGCAACAAAGTTGACTTTCCTGCAAGCGTTACGTACATGCCGTAACAAGGCTGCCAACTCTGCCTAGTAATAATTATTATTATCATCAGTGTTGCAAACTTTGCGGAAACTTTCCACCGGGGAATAATTAATAACTTACTTTATAAGGTCAAGGTCTCGCCTACATTGTCTTTATTTTATAAATATTAAATGTGTTCAGTATACTGAATTAAGTATGTTTTAAAATGAGGGGTATTAATTTTAATACAAAGTTTTTCAGTCCGTGTGTATTGTCTTAGATTTTAATTAGATAATATTTATATTATAAATGATGCAATGCAAATAGTATAGTGGTATATAAACTGTGCGCTGCGACCTATTTTCAAAGGGTAAAGGGTTTCAAAAAACCATAATGCAGATAATCGTAATAACATTTATTAATGCACGATTATAATGATTAATCCCATTATTCCAGCTTGTGCCTTTAGAGAGGTTCAAATATATTATGATCACGTTATGTGCTGTCACAGTAAGCTGTCGCTACGGGAAAGAGTGTAATGTCATTTTTATTGGTGTTTAATATATTGTCAGACCGATGCTCCCATCCCGTATTATATTTTGAACCTTTAAACGAACATTGTCAGTTAGCAAAATCTGCCAAAATCACCAGAACAACAATGAGGTCACCTCATGCGTACCGCGCTGCATCGACAACAGCATGACTCAATGAACGTTTTTTTATGATTTTCTACATGCCTACAAATTTTCGGCTTACGTGTTTTTTGTTTTTAATGGTTGGCACTATGTATTTTCTATAAGAATATTGTCTATTATCGATGTTCTAGAGCAGGGGTGGGCAAACTTTTTGGATGGAGGGCCAAATTCAAGAATTCAAAATGAGCGGCGGGCCGCAAGTAAAATACCATTTTTAGATTATACACTATTTATTATCACGAAAAATAAACATTACAAAAAAATTAAGAAGAATGAAACTGTTGTACATTTTTGAACATTTTTTTAAATTCAGGTGTTAATTTTGTAGTTGATATTCTCAAAACTGCTTGTAAATGGGCATCGGAGATATTTTGATCGTAAAGAATTTTTATTGAGGTTCATGATCGAAAATGTTTGTTCACATATATAGATTAATCCAAAAATAACGAACATTTTTCTTGTATAATCTTTAAGTTGGTCGAATTTGTCTGAATTAAGGGCATTGTAAAATTTGGAGATTTCTTCACGACGATGCAATTCTCTTAAATCAGTGTCACACTACAGATCAATAATCTCAAGTTGTAGCTCTGTCGGTACACTATCAATATCTATTGAAATCGATGTTCAACGTAGAAAATAGTGGTTACATAGTGTGAGACGAGACGCAAGGAAGACGTACTGAGATAATACATTTACGAAACAACAAATTCTTCAAATTTTAATCTATTGTCAATATTTTTTAAAAAATTATAAAAAAAGTTATTCGTAATCAAAAGTACAATTAACGATGGCGGGCCGCAAAAAAATACCCGGCGGGCCACATGCGGCCCGCGGGCCGCAGTTTGCCCTCCCCTGGTCTAGAGGTTAGGTTCTGTTAAATATTATATATGGATGCAATATCGCAAGTAATTTTAACGTACGCACACGGAGAAACTGTTAAAATTTATTTAAATTAGCATTCAAAATACATTGGAGTTGACACTCTCCATCGTTTAATTTATAGAGATAGTGATCGTTAAAAATATTTTGCGGAATGACGAAACAATTGAATAAATTTGTCGCCATGACAGCACGACAGTACGCGACGTGCATCATAATGTATTTGAACCTTAAAGCTTCCTCTGACGATATTAATTTGTTTTTGAACATCACCTATTTCACATTAGTAACGGGTTTCAAAAATAATTTCTGTAGGATAATATGAAAAGTTTGTATGGAATCAAAATTTGACAGGAATGAGGGTAACTGCAGTGACGTCATTTGTTTAAATGTTCAAACACGCGTGTTACTATGATCTTACTCCCTACTTAATTTATCGTTTGTCAATATATGGCTACGGCTGTATGTTGTAGCTTAGCCACTGGGAAATGCCAATAGAAATGGCGTATTTCAAAAAAATACTACCTTATTCTTAGGTCAATAATTATTATAAAGCAAACATTACTCATAAAATGTTTATCACATTTAAATGGTCAAATACATAGCTTATATTCAGTATCTTTAGAATTATCTTTAAATGTATTAATTTTGCCCATTTTTTGAATAATAAAATGCCTAATTCTTGTCAAATTTGGGATCACAGAGATTAACAATATTTGTATTGTAAATATTTCAATATAATAATGTCGACATAATTTTTACTAATAGTTTTAAAAATACGTTTAAAAAGTAATAAATGTAAAAAATCTTAATACCACTTCACATGGACGTACTGAAATATGACTATATTCTAAAACATTAGAGCGAGAGGTTTAAAATAATACTATTTTATGTAATAAAAATACTTTATGCAGTCATCAAATGTTTAAAATAAATATAAAGGATAATAAGGCTTCAAAATTATGTAAATAGATTATCTACAACGTTTAAGGAATGGCCAGGATCATGATATGAAAATAGCATAAAAGCTCCATTTTGACGTACTCTGAGCATGTACCCCCTTAAGGATGTCATTTTACTTAGGTATGTTACTGGGTAGCGTCAAAGTTTAAGATATATTGCATGATGGACAGCATGCACACCTATTTTACTAACTTCTTTTTAGGGCACCGTGAAACGAAATAAAAATGAAAACCATTGCTTTAACTTCGGATTAGAAACGTATTTGTTTTTACTGCGTGTTGGATAAAACAAACGAAATAAAAACATCAATCTACTACATCTATGTCTCTGTGTAATATGTATGTGTCACTGTGAAGTTTTGTTTATAGTCTCCCAGTGACTACGTATGTATTTCATTATGACGCATACCGAATTTTTGGTGAGTAGGTACACTGACAAGATAAATCTAAAAGTTTCATTAGTCAGTAAATATTCTGTTATAAATTCAAATTGGTTTTCATACATTTAAAACACCTAACTTACGAATAAATAAGTATATTTAAAGCAAGTAGGCATACACAGATTGCAAAAATGCGATGACACGCCTTACCACTATATACAAGGATCGGGGAATTTCGATTGCCACAAAAATTATGCTAGTGCAAACATTAGTGTTTTCAATATTTCTATACGGAGTCGAGTCGTGGATCCTGAAGGCAAGAAAGCGGAAGGCAATTAATGTCTTTGAGATGTGGTGTTGGCGCCGAATGCTTCGCATTTCTTGGACGGAGCACAGGACGAACCAGTCAATCATCCAGAGACTGAAGATAAAGGAACGGCTCTCGACGATATGTCTGAGAAGAATTCTGCAGTTTTTTGGACATATTGTCAGGCGCGGACCGGACAACCTGGAGAGACTGGTAGTTTTGGGTAGCCTCCAGGGAAAGGGAAGGCGAAGCAGAGGAAGAGCGTCTGCGCGATGGAGCGACCAAGTGAAAGAGCTGACTGGGGGCACCATCCATTCTGCCCTGAGAGAAGCGGAAGATCGAGAAGGATGGAAAGTCTTGGCCGCTCAAAGGATGGCGAAATTTAAATGTGGTCACGATCCTCAGCCATGAGTGCACGACCAAGAAGAAGAAAGCAAGTAATAGGTACTTATCATTTTAAAAAACGATTTATTTATATGTAATAATATATATGATAAAAAGTATACATGCTAATTAATTCTACCACCAGTTACGTTTCCGCAATCTTTCGGGTGTATATAGTGCCTTAAAAAACGAGAAGCACTCATTGAAGATATACTGCGATCATGCCGTAAACATCTCACATTCCTTACTGTCAATAATTATGTGTGCTAGAGTTTTTAAGATTCCTAGTTCGATTATGATTGTTACTTTGGTTCGGTATAAATAACGGGAGACTTCATCTCTCACTGTATGACGCGGTTAATTTTCCTTTCGTCGAAATAGTTGATCAGCTCAATAACATGTTGAAAAACTCCCTATTATCACAGGATAAGTATCACAGGATAATTTTACAGAATCTGTCAATAATTGATTGTCAATTAATTACCTACAATTACATTTAATTATTTCTTATTCAAAAATTATAAAAAATATACCATTTTCCTTGAATTAGTCACTTGAATCGGTAGCTTAATTGGTAAAGCACTCAATTACACGCAGTACAATATTTTTCAAGGATTTTTAAGGAGTTTATGATGTCGTTCTAGGTAAAGTTTCTAGAAAAATTGCTCATTAACATAATATAATTTTATGATTTAATTTTTTCTGAAACGTTTTATGTATCTATTATGATGGGACGCTGATCCTCCTAGTCGTCCCTCGCGGGCCAGCGCGTAAAGCACTGGGTTCTCACCCAAGTATTCCAGGTTAGATCCCCGGTTAGGTCACAATATATTTACGTCGTTTTCTCAAAACAAGTGTGTTTATATTGTGATCATTTCACTTTTACTACTGCACCACTGTCATGGTCTGTCGTAGTGATAAAAAAAATATATGTATATAATATAATATATATTTTTGTTTAATATTAAATTTATTGTAATCGTTTCTATTGAGGCTATAAATAAGAGAAAGCTTTTCAGTAGTTTTGTATTAATTTGTAATGCGTAAGTCAGACAGCCATTAAGTCATATTATATTATAATAATATAATATTATATTTTTAATGGATTTTGCGATCATTTTTTGATTCGCTGCCCATTGGTAAGTACCAAAATTAACACTCGAAAATTTTCAGTAGTTTTGTATACATTTGTGATGCGTAAGTCATAATTAGATAATATATATATTTTTTAGTGTATTTTACGTTCATTCTTCGATTCGCTACCCATTGGTAAGTGCAAAAATTTAGACGTACATAACAACTCAACTTAAATACTTCATAATATATTATTCAATAATATAAAAAAATATTTTGGGTATTTTGCCACCCCCTGAAACTTGCCGCACAGATACTACGAACCCGAATACCTCCGCTTGGTACGGGGCCTGCTAATTATAATCCAATCGTATTATAAAACAATATGTTAAGATATGATATAAAAATAATGTATTAAGTTAAACAGTCCACATTTATACAATTTAACTAACGGTGCTGTTTGTTATTTTTATAAAAAAGCTCCGCTCGGGGTATTAAAGTAAAGTTATTTGTTTCGAAAATAGTATCTCATACAATATTTCACTAACTACTCAGACCAGCAGTTTTCCCAAAGCACTTTACAAAAAAATACCCTAGTGACTAAGTAAACAGACAATACTGTACTAACAAGAAACAAATATATATCTCCTATCGGTTATAACCTATTAAAACTTACTTACATAACTACTAAAAACTAGCTTTTTGCTAAGTTGAAAATTTCACTAAACACGCAGGATAATATTGTAATCGCACAAATTACCAGACATGATAATGTATTATTAGTCTTACTGTTTCATATTCACATTAAATTGAGTAATATATAAAATTAAATAATTAGCAACTTGTCGGTGTCAAAACATATATATTTTAAATTATTAACAACCTATTAATTAATTTATATTCCTTGATAATGTTTATGTTTTATATTCAAATGTTGCATAAAAAAGATGGCAATACTGCTTCACTTTTTATAAGAAATAAAAATTGTAATAAAGAATAGCTGTTGATTTATTAATATATATTTGATTTTTACCACGTTTTTCTTAGCTCGTATTCTTGTTTCTCCGGTGGTTGTTTATACAGTACAAATCTTGCAATCGATTTTTAACTAACTTTCCGACTAGCTAGATATTTGAAACTTTTACAATATATCATAACACGATGCCAATGCATTCTTTTAATACTTTTAAACATCTCTAAGTAGAATTGAATTCATTTTCAGTTAATTCTGTTTTGTATGAAAAGTTATTTCGGAAGAAATCCGTAAACCAATCCACTATTATTGGTTGCTAAGAGGGTGGTCCTAGCAACTAAATTATTAATATATACGTGCGTTACTATGGAAACCAAAATGATATTTCAGTATTCTATATTTGTTTGCTTGTTGCAAAATAGCAAAAAAATGATGTGCTGACAATTGTCTTATTTATCCTAAATTATTAATACATAGAATGTCAAAAAGTTCTTTTTATCTTTTAATTATTTTTAAAGTATTTAATATTCATGGATGTGTTAAATAGGTTAAATTTGTGATTGTCTGAATCATTTTAATTTCATATTTAAATAATAATATACTTAAGTTCTTTTGTACTTTATTGTTATATTGGTTGTTATTTGTGATTAAATAATTTTTATATGTTGTATTTATTATGTATTATGGCGCATTGACCAATCTGTGTAATGCCATTATTATTTCTTAACGAATAAATAAATTATGATTTTTCAACCCGAAACGCACGTAAATGTGGCTAAATAAATCGAGTCGCGGTGTAAATTTGAAGCGCCTAGTTTCAAAAGCCCCTAATACGGTTTTTGAATTTTTTTAAGTTAGTTATGTATTTAGATGGATATTTTTGTTACCTATATGATGGCCAAAGATTGAACATTAAAAAACGCTAAAAACCATCAATACGTATGATCAAAAATTAGGGTAAATTTCAAAACCCGCTAAAATCGTTGGGTGTATTTTTCAAATACTCCTAAAATGGAAAGCCAAAGTACTCTTTAGAATTTGACGAATTAAAAAATAAATACATGAAGTTCACAAATTTAATAGATATGGTTTTTTTCATTTTTCTCAAAACTATCTAAAATCGTTTTTTTCATTTTTCTCAGAACTACCTAAAATTGTTTTAGGGGCTTTTTTTGTCGCAGTTAATTAATAAAAATATAGTAAAATAAATAACGTGAATTTTCGAAAGGATTTAACTTTTATTTTGGTACTTTTTTGTAGTTAAAATTCTGATACATATACAATTAAGAAATGTTTGAAGAATATCGCCGAAATTTTTTTTAAGCCTTTCGTTCATCGTTCATTTTATTAATATTCTTCATGAAAATTGTTGGCTGTCATTGGCTAGATGGGACGATTTTAATTAATGGTATGATACGAAAGGTGTTTTTAAGGAGTGAAAAAACCCGTCAGCTGTGATATTTCTTCAGGGACGACACCACAATGCTGAAGATCTGCCTGAAAAGAAAGAAAAAAATGTTGATTTTCAATAATATTATGTGGAATTATAGGGATTACGATGATATGGGACGCTTGTTAAACATCTGTTTATAAAGGGTATTCTGTGTAGGGTGGGTTTGGGTTAGGTAGTGCCAATGATAGCAGGATGGTGATCACGAGATGGTTATGATGCAGCAAGGGTAGAGGAAAATAATAATGCGGAGGGAAGAAGAAACATTGAAAGAGCCAAGCTGAGATGGCTTGAGACTTCGTTACTAGACACGCCACCACACTGGGTATTAAAACTCGAAATCTACAATATTCTCTGATAAAAATCTGTAAGAATCTTCCTTTTTCTTTCATTTATTTTGTTAAAACTGTCAATTCATGGTGGAACTGCATTGTATTGTTGTTTTCATTTAATAAAACGCATTTTTGTAGTACTTATTCCACTTTTAATCAATAGATTAGGACCGGTTTTGTCCGCCTCAGTTGAAAATTAAAAGAAAAGAAAAGAGTTGAAAATGTCCCTCTGAGGCGGACGAAACCGGTCCTAATATATTGATTAAAAGTGGAATAAATACTACAAAACATTAAATTAAAACAACAATAGAATCTTTCTTATCTATCTGAAGTATAGGTAGAGTTCAAAAACAACTATTCCAGGATATGATTTATTTTTTATTTATTTATTTAAAAAAAGACGTTGAGCACATAACAAATTATTAATTTAGGACGTTCACAACATGACATTTAGAATAAAAAGCGAAAGTAAATCAATAAGAGAAAAAACAAGGTAGAGAAAAAAAACAAAGCAAACAATATTTTTATAGAAAAGGAATTTAAAAAAATACAACAACAATTAAAAAAATACAAATTAAACAATTTAATAGAATTTTAAAAACAGAATACATAATGCATCGCTAAAAATGTCTACATCTCTGGTAGTGCGTTGACCAGCCGCACAGCCCTCGCTATTGGTGCCTGGTGAGCCTGAGGTAACAGCTTTCACCCAAAATAGGTCATGGCTGCGATCACGCATATAATTGACGGGTGCATAAAAATTCAAATTTTCTAGAATATCGGGATTTGAAACTATACCACGCGAGAGCAGGGAAAATGCTAACCTAAACTAACCTAACCGGAAAAAAAACTTTTTTTTTAAAACGGTACATGATCTTACTCCCTACTTCAGTTTTAGTTTGTCAATTTATGGCTACGGCCGTATGTTGTAGCTTAACCACTGGGGAACGCCAAAAGAAATGGCGTATTTCAAAAAAACACTACCTTATTCTTAGGTCAATAATTATTATAAAGCAATCATTATTCGTAGGATGTTTATCACATTTGAATGGTCAAAGACATAGCTTATAATCAATATCTTTAGAATCATCTTCAAATGTGTTAATATTGCCCATTTTTTGAATAATAAAATGCCTAATTCTTGTCAAATTTGGGATCACAGAGATTATCAATATAATTTTTTATCGTAAATATTTCACTATTATAATGTCGACATAAATTATACTGATGGTTTTATAAATGCGTTTAAAAATTAATAAATGTAAAAACTTTTAACACCACTGCACATTTATGTACTGACATATGACTATATTCTAAACCATTAGAGCGAGAGGTTTAAAAGAATACTATTTAATGTAATAAAAATACTTTATGCAGTCATCAAATGTTTAAAATAAATATAAAGGATAATAAGGCTTCAAAATTATACAAATAGATTATCTACAACGTTTAAGGAATGTCCAGGATCATGCTTTGAAAATAGAATAAAAGCTCCATTTTGACCCACGCTGAGCACGTCCGCCCTTAAAGTTTTATGTGCTAAAATTATGTATGTTCAAAAACCTATTTATTGTCATTGGGGAGATATCATAGAGAGGTAAGTCATATAGATATATAACAAAGCAATAAAATTGACATATTTATACAAATTAACGCAGTTTCGAAATTGATCCTAATGTTAGTAGAGATAATTTTTAAGTCACTCTCATTTGTATTTATCTGCTTACTACGAAAGAATTAAACTTTTATGAAACGATTCCGGTAGACTTGTTTGTCGGGTGGTTGTTTATCCAGTACAAATCTTGCAAGCGATTTTTAACTAACTTCCCGACTATCTAGACATTTGAAACTTTTAGAATATATCAGAACACGATGCCAATGCATTATTTTAATACTTTTAGTCATCTTTAAGTAGAATTGAATTAATTTTCAGTTAATTCTGTTTTGTATGAAAAGTTATTTCGGAATAAATCCGTAAAAAGTAAAATACTATTATCGGTTGCTAAGGGGGTGGTCCTAGCAACTAAATTATTAATATATACGTGCGTTACTATGGAAATCAAAATGACATTTCTGTATTCTATATTTGTTTGCTTGTTTGTTGCAAAATAGCAAAAAAATGATTTGTTGACAATTGTCTTATTTGTCCTAAATTATTAATACATAGAGTTGTCAAGTTTATATGATTCAACAGAAAATTTTAAAACGTGGTATATAAAAAGTTCTTTTTATCTTGAAATTATTTAGTTTCAAGTTGTTTGCAAAATAGTTACTTACGAATTGGGTTACTGGTTAGTGATTAAGTTAATTGATACTTTGATTTAAAATACAAAGCTGACTAAAAGCTTGTAATTATTATACTTTTATTTTTTCACACACTTCGTCCATAATATATTATAATATTATGTCAATGGTTATAAACAAGTAAAATTAATACGATAGCTATCCACCTGCCTGAGTGTAGAAGAATGGTGATAATGATAAGCCGCGGTATTTTTTCCTTGCAACATTATTTGTTGAGGTAGGAATTTTGTTTTCGCTTACGTGTTGCCATGCAAAACAGAAAGCTGAAAATGTTTTGACGAGTGCCTCGGGAAATTCACACTAAAAGCTAATACGACCTATACAAATAGCTCTACACTTTTAAACATTATGATATTAAAGCCAGACCAAAATTAGGAGCTTTATTTCAATGTAGGCTGGATTATTTACCTATGTAAATTATTGTAGATAAATGATAACGTCATCTATTTTTAATAAGATAACGTGGAACTAGGGTTATAATATGTAACCTTTGTGCTGGTAGAAAACACTATCCGAAAAACTATATAAAGTGTCTTAATTGAGTTAGCATTTACTTGGTAGAATTCCATTTTAAAAGAAATGAAAATATAATTAATATCACTCTTACAGTTGAACTCGAACTAACTCGAACAGTTGGATATTAATCGCGAATTATCCAAAAGTAATCACATAATTAATGAAAAATTGGTAATGCATTCGTCGCCACTATTAAATATAATTTAAGCACATGATTAACAAAATTATACTAATAATATTTTAATTGATTAATAATGTCAAGAAATAATCAAAGCACTCGAACACTGTACTTTCGATAAATTTTGAAATCCATTAAAAACCTACTTAGGGTTTTCAAAGTGTTAATAATATTACAATTAATAATAAGTATACAAAGTCATAATATTGTTTGAACGAATAAAAAAATGTATTCTGTCTATATATGCGTATAGTATTTAAGCAAAGGCAAACGGCCTATCTGAATAGTCTTGATATTGGTGTTACAACCGAAATAGCTATCGACAAACATTCTAAAAAACCTGTAGAATTTAATATTAATTATATTTTAATGTCTTATATAAAGTGTATTAGTGTTTTAAGTTGTTATCTTAAAAATGTTAAGAATTTCAAACTAAACAATCTAGCAAATCACGATATTTAAATATATAGGTATGTAGACTGTAGGCTTGCGATTGTGCACACTGCACACTAAACAATTTATCTAGCGGTTGTTCACTCGCCAAGCGAATCCACCCCATTTTCATTCATTTCATCTGCTTAGCGACCTTTATCACATAGCGTACTCATATCTGCTTCTTTATCCATTGGTTTATATTGTGCTATTTTTGCGTTATGCCCAACGTGCACCTTTCCATGCCACGTTGCGCTGCTCGCTACTAACACTAATATCGAACAGGCCGAATACAAATACTTATTACTAATTCGCGAATAGCGAATCCTAATGATTAGTACTTTTTTTACCATGTCCTATCCTAATATATATATGGGCCTCCACGGAATGGAGGTTTGTATTAACAGATTTTGTTGTTACGAGAAATGGATGTCAGCCACTTGCTCAACCTATTAGGTCTATACTGTATACAATTATTTCTTCTTTACACTGTTCAATAATATTTCTTTGTTTTTAAATGTCATGTTGTGAACGTCTTAAATTTACAATTTGTAATGTTCGCGGTATGTAAAAAAAAAAAAAAAAAGAATGAATTTGAATACTCTGACTCATACATAAATTGAAAAAAAATATGTGTACTACCTAGACCCAGGATTCGAACCTGGGATGCAAGACGCTATAGGCCGACGCTTAAGCCGCGCGGCCATCGTGGGTGTTAATCATTGGTAGTATTAGTGCTAAGCCCGTGTAAACAAGTCTAAGGCGTAAAGCCCACCAAAAAAGCGTTCGGTGCGCTCACTACTGAGTAGGCCCCCTCCCACCCGCGCATTACCCTTCACCTATGTAATAAGGGGCCCAAGAAGCACAAAATAATTATTATTATCAGCGTCTCTCATAACAGTCATAACAAAGCAATAAAAATATTATATTATTTCTCGGGGGCTTGTAATCACGCAATAACTAAACAATGAGTTCAATGAATGGACTACGTTGTATTTTCGTTAATTCGTCCGGCTGAAAAGCCACACAACGGTGACTCATGGGGCAGGCGTGCACAATGCGTCGTCAAATCCAGTGTGCGCTGGCGTATTTGATTACGTTGTATTTTCGATGATTTACACGCCACTTGTGAAATTTTGCGCGAGAGCCCCACTCGCTCCGTTAAGTGGGTTTTACGCCCTAGATTCAATGTTTTTTTGTATACGTGAGGAATGGTAACACATATAGGTTGAACACTTAGGTAAATTTAAAAGATGGTATTCGGGTGTCCAAATGCGCTCCATGCCAGTTTGGTTCTGCGATATATATTATATACTTATATAATTATAGCTTAAGCTAGCATTAATATAATATTAATCTATTAATAGTGTGATCAGAGGATAAATTGCGACAAGCGCAAATTGACTGCTTAATTAGTGTAGTGACACAAACTATTCAATTTATTAATGTTTAGTAAGATTTGTACGGCGCGTTTTGTCTGAATTGAACGCGTCCCGGCTTTGCAAAATGTCAGAGGTCGATAGACGTTAGTGAAAGAGTTACAGATATTCTTAATTAGGTAATTATATTATAATATGCTGATTCTGTATATTCCCTTCGTGTGGTAAGACGGATATAATAATTGAAATAATGTTTTAGTATTAAAATAATGTTTCTACAACATTGCCGAGTCGAAAACACGTAAAAATAATATTCTATGTTTTATATAGCGGCAACAAATTGTACCTGTTTATTCTGTAATATTAAAATTGGCAATTAAAGTATGTATCTTAAAAATTACCAACAAAAAATAATAACATATCCTAACAGCTGTTAAAACATTATAACATTTTCGAAATTAATAATAATAACATTTCACAATATAAAATTTTGCTTCTGAATCAGTTATTACAGTTTCCTGGAAAGTATGTTTTTATGGTGTAATTGCCTGATTTTATTTAGTTATTTAAAAACTAGTACACAGGTAGGTTTAACAAGAATACTTAAAATAACAATACGATGAAAATAGAAACTTTATACCATGTATTTTTAATAAAAAATCATAAATATTATTAACGTCAAAATCTTGTATGACTGCGATTTTTCTTCTTGAAAACTAAGGGCATAGACCATTGAACGACTGGGGCCTTATGTTGTAACTTACGAGTTGAAGTTGCCCGGTCGACATGACGTCATATGACATCATTGTGACGTACTACCGGAGTGAGTCAAAGCATTCGAGAAATTAACGCTACTCAAATACTGGCGTTATCCATTGTCCCCATACACAAATAGGTGTTTCAGCATAATAATATCTATGGTGAGCCGTGTGCGTTGGGTGGCTTGCCTCGAGCGTGTATTGGCTTACGTCACAATTACGCCATGTCGTCGGGTGACTTCATATCACACGTTATAACATAAAGCCCCAGCAGCCCGATTTCCTAACTATCGTCTCGTACATGCCGCCCGCTCGAGCGTGTATTGGCTGACGTCACAATTACGTCATGTCGTCTGGTGCCACACGAGACGATAGTTAGGAAATCGGGCCCCTGGTCCTACCTTTCCGCGAAATCGATATTACCACCGGTTTTTGTGTGAAGGACTAGTCTGACTTTGACACAATTTGAAACGTGAAAGGGCGAATCAATATGCCAAGCAATCTTGGATCTGATTTTGACAGCTGGACAGTGGACCACTCGTTGCTTGTGCAAAAAGATATGCTCAGGCTTTATTAATCTAAAGATGGCGCTGGCACAGACACACTACAATTTTATTGTAGTGCATCGACGAAAGTCTTAATTGATTCTAAGTGTATCCTATTTGAATCTCAAATTTATTTTTTGGTAAATGTGCCGCAGAGGTGGCCATGAGATTTTACAACTTTCTTTTTAGAGCAAACCTAACATAACCTAATCTAACCTACACCAACCTAATATTACCTCATATAATCTTAGTTTGTGATAATGGTGTATCAAAATATATGAAAATTTCAAATTTTCAATTAATCGATGACAAAAAAGGTATTTATTATAATTATTGTTTACATGGAATAAACTGTTTTCGTAAAAAAAAAAAATAATATAAAAGCTCATGGCTACCTCTGCGGTACAATTACCGATTTTTTTTTATTGAAATGGAGATTATAATCGGATAAATTTGGAATCAAGTTAGACCTGTCGCTAGCCTACTATTGGTTTGTGACACAGACCAATTCAAATAACTTCAATAATTAGCGGGAAACGAGCATTACATGTACACATGCTTACTACTGCGATTGCGTTTGGTTTAGAATCAAACTTTCTGTTGGGATGTTATAATATTCAGCTATTTATCTTATTAATAGTGATTTTACATGGCACTTATACACCGTAATGCTTTATTTCACGTTTTTGTTATGTTCCATATCCACAAAATGCACAATGTTTTTCGTTTTTGTGGATATGGAACAAATTATGGATATGGAACAAACCAAGATAATATTTTTTCCTATTTTTGTATTACAACGTGCGTAATATTTCATTGTTACTGTGTTTTCATCAATAATAATAAATACATTATAGGTCATTATATTTATTATTTAATGCGATAAGAAAAATTGTTACAATAAAACATTAAAATAATCTTGGTAGGTAAGTAATTATTGAAAAAGGACATAATAGAAATTTCTAATAATAATACAATATCATCGAAAAAAATAAGAAATATAAAGGGAAATAAGGCAATTTAACGAATTATACAAAGGTTTTTAGAAAAAAAATTCTCATTAATTATTGCTTACAGTGCAAATAATGCTTTGAAAAAATCCTTATCATTTTGTGACTTAATGTTAACGATTTTCTTGTTTCCTGTAGGAACATACTTTTTTAAAATAGGAATTTGAGGTAAAATATTGCAATTACTATTTTGTATACGAAGTGGAACCCATTTTTTTCTAGAGCTACTGGAAGGGGTAATTATATTACGACGAATCAAATTAATTTCAATGAAGTGATCATTGAAATCCTTTCGCCATTTCACATTGGACAGAAGAGATCGTTTTTCGTATTGTAAATGCTTTAATTTTGTGATTTGAATATTGGTAAAATCATAAGAGGCTGCAATGACTTGGTAGTCGAAAAAATCAGCCTCCAACATCAGCTGTAAAACTTAAAAAAAACATTTTTTTCCTATGAAATTTTCAATATATCTAAGTACCTACCGAATCAATGAAAATGGAGAATAAACCTCCCAATTTCTTAGGAAACGTTTAATTACGCTATGAGCAGTATCTAACTTTTGTAATGTTCCATGCCCAGGTTCAGAAAACTTTTGTTCAATTACGTTTTTACGGAATTTTTATTTTGAGGTACCTACCTACACATTTATCCGATCACAAAATTATATACTTAATTTATGGTTGGAATGTCACGAATGATCTGTGTCAGTATTTTGATCAATGCACTTGCCAAAACATTTCCAGATCTGCCATTTAGGAATTCGTGCCAAATACAATAATTGTATACAGTTTTATTTATATTGCAATAAGCTGTAAAATTAAAGACATTCAAAAAAATTTGATACGTTTGCCTTTGGAAGAGAAAAAAACATTTTCTAAATCAAATGTTATCAGAAATTCTAGAGGAGATGGAGAAAAATCCATTATTTACTTTAAAACTTATATTTATAATAATACAATACAAATCACAAACAAATTAAAGCCAGTTAAACATTATGCATGACCTAACTAAATGTAACTATGACTAAATAAACTGACGAATTTGCGTATTGTTTTGTTCTTTGTCCACATTCTTCCAGGTAAAATGCGCAATGCCATTGGTCGAAAAGGATATGGAACAAACCAATACAACTTATAATATAGCGTAGCGAATTATTAGTATTGGTTTGTTCTATATCCGGATATGGAACAAACCAATCCAATCTTTTGTGTTATTTTTATGGATTTGGAACAAAAATATACTTACAACTAGTTTATTTCAATATTTTTTGGTCTTTTTTCACTGGATATGTAACATAACAATACTCAATGATCGTTTTACGTAAAAAAGTTTTTTTTGATAAAAGTGGTCTGTGTCACAAACCAATACTAAGCTAGCGCTGTGTCGACGCACTGAAACTCCAATGCTGTGTGTGCTTTAAAACAGACAGAGACAGTGACGTCCCATGGGGGTAGGCAGATTGAGCGTCGCTCGGGGGCGGCAGTTAACCAAAGGGCGGCAAATCGAGGAGAATCACTAGGTATATAATAAATAGAAAAATTCATTAAAAAATTCAGCTCGCTGGTTGGAAACAGAATGTATTAATTAGGTACTATAAAATTTTTCACAGGATTTTTTGTCAGGTTCGCGATGTCTAGTTTACTTCCGTTGTCCTTTAATATCACGTTCTTGGTGAACAGCAATGACAAGGGCATACATAATTTAAAATGTATCTAAATATGTTTGCCAGTCACTCGCGAGTTATGGAAGTTGACAAGTGTATTTTTAAATGTACCTATCTGAAACCGTAGACACCCAATATTGTCTATTGAAGCAAAGATGGCATTTAAAATAGATTTACTGCAAGATATATTGTTAGTAATGTATTCATACAATACATTTCTTAGATATTGGAGTCATGAATGGATGATAAAAGTACTATACTTATACAAAAAAAAAATGTGGCGGCATTTTGACTAGGGACGTCACTGAATAGAGAAATATGAATATTCGTTATAAGAAAAAAATATATAATACTTACTTATAAAAATATTCACTATATTTTATATTTTTTTTACAAAAAAACATGATTTTGTTGATATATTTGTCAATAATCAACACTTTGTAGTTACAACATATTGACTCTAAAATAAATGTCGTAGTTCAGACAGACGTTCACAGACATAATTTTGTAGTGGGTAGTTATTTAATTTGTTACCTAAGCTTCATTGTAAATTATTTAATCATCTTTCAGTAAATGATAACAAGAATTGAAAGCTAAGGTTAGGACGAAAACGGCTATATAATCGATATCCTAGTTCTATACTACCCATCTAAGGAAGAAGGCAGCAACTGACTCTCACACACTTTCGAGATAAATGACATAATGTGTTTTTTTTTCAAACTTTAGTACTGTGAATTAATAAAAAACGGTGATAATTTTTATTAGTAGGATGTTAAAATACAAACAAAGTAATAATAAACGAGCAGTAACTGCAATGAATAGGTGCAATTACTGCCTTTTTGCAAAAAAAAATGTATTATTTTAGAAGATGTCTATTTTTCACTAAGGATTTTAACGGTATTTTAGTGATAATACTGATTTTAAAATGAACAGAATATATAGCTTTTAAAATTACCTAACGGATGGCATTCATAACTCAATTTCACAAATTTTGTGTGTTACTGCCTTCTTTCTTGGAAAGGCAGTATACAATGTACAATGTTTAAAAGTTTTGAGTTAATAATGCCATTCGGTAAAGAAAGGTCCTTTCTTTATAATTCAACAAAAAACATAAGTATGTAATCAAAAACAGGTCATAAAATTGAATACTATTAATCCTTTCTGGGATTAATCATTAATTCAATTATAAACGGGAGAGGTGGCGGCTCTCGTGGTGCAGTGCGTAATGCGCTGACCTTCGTCCGGGAGCTCTGGGTTCGACCCGGTGAGGACACAATTATATGTAAGTACCTATGTGATTTCTCAAACCCTAGGAAAAATTACTAACAATCACCTCCTACGAAATGGCAATCACTTCAGTGAAACGGCAAATAATTTTCAACTATAGGCGCGACGAAATTTTGGACTCGCTGGCAATCGGAGAGCGAACGTCGAGGTGTGAATACGTCAATTTGTTTTGTGATGGCGACGGGGGTATTAATTCTTAAATCGTGTAAAGATGACTAAAAACGTTACCCATTTACTTGAAAAAGAAAATATGTAAATGAATATAATATTATTATTGTTACTAATAGAACAATAAACAGAACATTAAATGGACGCATGTTGGATTTATATGACAAATTATATTTCGTTCGGTACGCGACATTTGCACAATCCGCGCATCGCTTAGCCATGATCTTTTTAGACCATGCCTCAACTGAGGTGCCTTAATAATAATAATAAAAAAATAAAAACAGACGGGAATGTCTGGGTTGATGATTTGTTACATTGTAAAATTTAACTGTGCATTGCTACGTTCATTTGAACTAAATACAAAATAAACACATTTACTTCAAAAATCAAGGCTTTATTTAAGAATGCAATGAGAATTTGTGTAAATTTTTTAAACGCCATTATCTTAAAACTGGAGATTTTGAGTTGTTTCCATTAGATCTACTAATACTAAAAGTGGAAACCAAATGAGCATCTTCACGGCGTTGCTAAGTTAACTCTTTTTGCCAGATCTATCATTTCATTTTTGCTTGACATTAATAAAAGTGAAAGGCGTATGGAATTAAATTTATTGTATTTTGACAGCAAATATTCTTTAAGACAAAGAATATATTATAATATATATAAGATCAAAGAAATTTTTGAAAATCACTTTGCTAGTATTCTAAGTAGTACAAAATTATTCTAACATCAATATTAATTAAAACCATGAATTCCTAGATTATTTATTCACTTTCTGTATTTTTTTCGAAATTTTGTATCTACTTAACCAAATATTACGAAATTAAAAAATTGTTTTCAAAATTTGATCTGATTGTTTAAAATAAAATATTATTTTATTACTTACTATTTTTCTCTGATATTTGAATTAAGTATTTATGTTACCAAGTATTTAGAGTTAAAAGCCAATCCAAAATCCAACACGAATATTGTATAACTAACATTTTTTTGCCAAATCAATAAATTAATAAAATTTGTTCTCATGAAAATTATGTCCTAAAATATTATCAGATTCTTTAAATGTGGGTTTCAAAAGATAATCTACCATTTTATTACATTAAGGGGGGACATGCTCGTCGAAGGTCAAAATTGAGTTTTTATTGTATATTCAAACCATGATCCTGGACACTCCTTAAACGTTGTAGATGATCTATTTATATAATTTTGAAGCCTTATTATCCTTTATAGTTATTTTAAACATTTGATGACTGCATGAAGTATTTTTGTTACATAAAATAGTATTCTTTTAAACCTCTCGCTCTAATGTTTTAGAATATAGTCATATTTCGGTACATAACTGTGCAGTGGTGTTAAGATTTTTTAGATTTATTAATTTTTAAACGCATTTGTAAAACCATTAGCATAATTTATTACGAGATAATTTTTGTAAAATATTCACGATAAAAAATTATATTGATAATCTCTGTGATCCCAAATTTGACAAGAATTAGGCATTTTATTATTCAAAAAATCGGCAAGATTAACACATTTCAAGATGATTCTAAAGATATTTATTATAAGCTATGTCTTTGAGCATTCAAGTGTGATAAACATCTTATGAATAATGATTGCTTTATAATAATTATTGACCTAAGAATAAGGTAGTGTTTTTTTGAAATACGCCATTTCTTTTGTCATTCCCTAGTGGTTAAGCTATAACATACGGCCGTAGCCATAAATTGACAAACTATAATTGAAGTAGGGAGTAAAATGATATTGACGCGCGTGTTTGAACATGTACCGTTTAAAAAAAATAAAAAAAAATTCGGTTAGGTACATGTTCAAACACGCGCGTTAACATAATTTTACTCCTTACTTTAATTATAGTTTGTCGTTTTATGGCTACGGCCGTATGTTGTAGCTTAACCACTAGGGAATGACAAAAGAAATGGCGTATTTCAAAAAAACACTACCTTATTCTTAGGTCAATAATTCTTATAAAGCAATCATTATTCATAAGATTTTTATCACACTTGAATGGTCAAAGACATAGCTTATAATAAATATCTTTAGAATCATCTTCAAATGTGTTAATCTTGCCGATTTTTTGAATAATAAAATGCCTAATTCTTGTCAAATTTGGGATCACAGAGATTATCAAAATAATTTTTTATCGTGAATATTTTACAAAAATTATCTCGTAATAAATTATACTAATGGTTTTATAAATGCGTTTAAAAATTAATAAATGTAAAAAATCTTAACACCACTGCACAGTTTTGTACCGAAATATGACTATATTCTAAAACATTAGAGCGAGAGGTTTAAAAGAATACTATTTTATGTAACAAAAATACTTCATGCAGTCATCAAATGTTTAAAATAACTATAAAGGATAATAAGGCTTCAAAATTATATAAATAGATTATCTACAACGTTTAAGGAGTGTCCAGGATCATGGTTTGAAAATACAATAAAAACTCAATTTTGACCTTCGACGAGCATGTCCCCCCTTAAGAGAAAGATATTATAAAATAATGGTCGTACACATGTAAATATTTACCATTCCAGCACAAATTAAATATTAAATAGGTGTAACAGTAAACATAATACCTATATACCTAAGTATTTAAAACTCTAAGATATTTTACGACATTTTTCTTAGCTCGTATTCTTGTTTGTCCGGTGGTTGTTTATCCAGTACAAATCTTGCAATCGATTTTTAACTAACTTTCCGATTAGCTAGTCATTTGAAACTTTTAGAATATATCAGAACACGACGAAAATGCATTCTTTTAATACTTTTGGTCATCTTTAAGCAGAATTGAATTCATTTTCAGTCAATTCAGTTTTATATGTTTCGGAAGAAATTCGTTAAAAGTAATATTAATACTCACTATTATTGGTTGCTAAGTGGACCCTAGCAACTAAATTATTAATATATACGTGCGTTACTAAGGAAATCAATATGAAATGTCAAAATGACATTTCTGTGAGTATTCTATAATATTTATTCAGAATTTCTATCAAGTACAATAAAAAGTTTTTATTAATACATAGAATTGTCAAGTTTATATGATTCAACAGAAAATTTAAAAATTTGGTAAGTATATAAAAAGTTCTTTTTATTTTGCAATTATTTATTTTAGGTTTGAAAACTGTTTTATTTATTGTGTAGTAAAAAAAAAACAAAATCTGTCAATACAAACCTCCACTCTGTGGAGGCCCATATGATCCTATCAGGATCGGACATGGTCGAAAAAAAAAAAAAAAAAAAAAAAAAAAAAGTACTTTAATTGTAATTGAATTTTAATGAGAACTTTTTAACTAAAAAGCTTATATACCTAGCTAGGATTCTTAGACTTTTAGTTATCATCGTAATCAGTTAGTAATGTATTAACAATTTGGTTCGGAGTCCAATGCTTTATTTATACGGCACACTGTTCGATGATAATGCTTTTGCGTCTGTAACGAGGTAGGCGCCTGGCTCGTTAAGATGTCTAGACTGGCGGCCGAATGCGCGACGCACGGGGGGAAGGGTGAGTCTAACGGGGCGTCGCAGGGGGAGAGGTCATTTCCCCGCCAAATTCATCTCACGGGACTTCACCCGATGACTCTATTCCAGTTATGTAAAACCTTTTAGTGAGATGAAATTGTTTTATCAACTTGAACAGTAGGTATGTATGTAATATTATATATATTGAGATTCTGCAGGGTTATTTTATATACAAGACGGTTACATATCTACAATAAATGGTAACACACGACACGGCATCTTACTTGATTCCAAATGCATCCCATTAGAATCAAGTAATTCGTATTTTAAAATATGTCGCAGTAGTACTCGTCTAGTAGTATTTGACAGCTCGCGGTACATTTTCAAAATCGCTGCATCTCAATTATGTAATTGTTCTACGTTGTCTATCTCGCTCTTAAACAGATCGAACAGGCTATACCTCAGTTGAGGCATGGTCTAAAAAGATCGTGGCTAGGCGATGCGCGGATTACGGGTCGCGGGTGAAAATGACGCATGCCGAACGAAATATAATTTGTCATATAAATCCAACATGCGTCCATTTAATGTTCTGTTTATTGTTCTATTAGTAACAATAATAATATATTCATTGACATGTTTTCTTTTTCAAGTAAATGGGTAAGGTTTTTCGTCATCTTTACCCGATTTAAGAATTAATACCCCCGTCGCCATCACGAAACAAATTGACGTGTTCCCAGCTCGACGTTCTTTCTCCGAATGCCAGCGAGTCCAAAATTTCGTCGCGCGTATAGTTGAAAATTATTTGCCGTTTCACTGATGTATCGTCTTAACACGGTCATGAACGGCTGTTTTAAAGAACATAACGCCAGGCACCGCACGGATTTGCAAAGGTAATTTTACCAATATATGACAATTAAAAAAATATTTACTTACTTAAATAATTATCGGGAAATCGAAATTGAAAAAATGGCGAGAATTCTGATTTCAATTCTAATTCCATCAAGTACCTTCGATCGATAGTATTAATATAATAATTCTGATTTCGTTAATAATGTTAGAAATATGACAGGGCATTCCTATAGCTGACGACTTTACGTTCAAACATTACTGCTCCGTGGAAAGCGAGCCGAACCATACGAAGATGGGTGGGTTGAAATGAAAATTAATTGTAGAAAATCTGAAATGAGTGGTGATCCTTTCACGAATATTGTTCTTTGATTATATTTATTTAACTTATTACTATTTTGATAAATTTACTTTTAATCACCTCGATAAATATTTACATAGTCTTATAATCGTGACGTCTCGTATTGGCATGCTTACTTACCCCCGTTTCAGACGGGACACCGGTGTCGCGCTCGTATATAATAAGGAGGCCTTTGTATTCGAATAAAGGGGCCTTTGTATTATGTTTATGAACGCCCAGAGCTAATGAGTCAACGCATAATTTCGCAATATAAATTAGAACATAAAACTGGCTGCGGTCATAAAAACATGTGTATCGGCGGCTTGAGAATGTAGCGGCCGACGGAAAAGTGTACCGGACACGCCGAATCATTAGACTTGACTCATTAGCTCGAGGCGTTCTTAAATATAATACAAAGGCCTTTTTATTCGAATACCAAGGCCTCCTTATTATATACGAGCGCGTCTGAAACGGGCCATACTACTCTAATCCATGTAACTATCGAAACATCTTAAAGCTTTTAAACATAAATTACATATTATACTGAAAAAACTTATAACGTATGTTATTTTGATTTAAAGTTGCTAGACATTCAGTGACGTCCCGTAGGGGTAGGCAGATTGAGCGTCGCTTGGGGGCGGCAGTTATTCGAGGGCGGCAAATCGAGTAGAATCATTCAGTATATATAGAAATAGGTACCTAAACGTAGTAATAACGAAAATATCTTTCCATTAAAAAAAATCAGCTCACTGGTTGGATCAACACGTGTTAATTAAGAGCGTACTTCAGTGAAACGGCAAATAATTCAACAGTAGGTGCGACAAAATTTCTCACTAGTCGCCAATCGGAGACCGACAGTCGAGCTGTCTGCACGTCGATTTGTTTGACTTGTCAATGAATATACTATTATTATTAGTAATATAACAATAAACATAACATTAAACGGACGCATGTTGAATTTTTAAGACAAATTATATTTCGTTCGAAACGCGTCATTTGCACAATCCGCGCATCGCCTAGCCACGACCTTTTTAGACCATGCCTCAACTGAAGTATAGCCTTAACATAAAAGGTTTAACAGGTCAGTATTTTTTTTTGTCGGGTTCGACGTCCTTGGTGACCAGAAACGACACGTGCAGATTTGCGAGTAATTACAGTTTGTCGAAACTAAAGATGCAACCCCCTCTTACAGACCATCCCACCTACCGCTCTTGGTCCACGATTTTGGTTTGTAGCAAAACGTCGTGCCGTCATTATATCGATTATCGATTAAAAGTGCCTAAACCTTTGCGTTCTCAGGCTGAAAATATCATTACAAAATGTTGCCAAGTTTTGTGAAGAAGAAAAGCGACACGGATTGCTCTTAATTTCTCAAGACAGCAAATTAATGTACCGCAAAAATTACATGTAAGAAGGCATTGTATTACCAACGTCAAAAAATCCCCATTTTTGCGGAAAAAATAAAATAAAATAAAATTTTGTATGTTTTAGTGGTACTTATATATTTTGTTAGTAATATATCCATACACAATGACATTATTAATGGACAACGCACTCAATACAGTAGCTAGCAAGTAAATTCGTGCATAGCGACATTCGCACATGCATAGGTAGACGTCACGCAATTTCCATTATGCGATATCACGCATCGGGAATTTATAGCAATATCACCTTTATTGTACTGGCGTTAGAACCGTGTTTCTAGTGTCAATGTTCGTTTGAGCGAACCTGTTCGAACCGAACCATTCGGCAGACTCGACAAAAACAAGCGGAATTTATAGCAATATCACCTTTATTGTAATGGCGTTAGAACAGATTATGCCATTCGGCAGACCCGACAAAAAAGTGTATGTCATTTTTTTTCCTGATGCTTCGTCCATATTAATGTCATTGTCCATACAACACATTTCTTCGATATTAAAATTAGAGTCATGAAAGGATGATAAAAAATACTGTATACAAAATGGGGCGGCATTTTGGGGTTGTCTAGGGGTGGTATTTTGTTTAGGGACGTCACTGTCAACATTATATGCATCTCGGGTTTAAAAATTGTACAAATTGGTATGTACCTATATCACAGTGGCGAAGACTCCATACTTGGCGATTATTTAAAGCCTACCTTCTTAAGAAGAATATTTTTTAATTTTATATTGACATATTAAATAATATAATCACATAATAATATATTCAATATGCCCAACGACATCTATCGTATAATTGTCATAATAATTTTACGATATTTTCCACTATTTCAATAAGCACCATTTAAGGCATGTCTCGAAGGTTTAAAAAAATAAGCGACATCTCGTTTCGCTCCACATATTGTATGGATTACGTTCGTGTGAATCGAAAACTTTTTTTATATGAAGTTTGTTTCTCGTAATTTCAGGACATCTGCGGCGGCCCATATAAATTGATAAGCTATTTAAGGAGCGCTTACATTTTACATAAGTGCAAATTTATTCCAAATAATTTATAAGATAATTTAAAAAAAATAATTTCTAGGGATTATAACATATGGGACACATATAAATATTGATTGTTGTTAAAAATAATAAATAATTTATCTCATGATTTTTATTTGTCAGTTAGTTTATTCATAGACTAAAACAATTTATTCAGCCAATTATGTACGTTGAAATCTGATATTGTATCTATGTCTGTGTTTTAAATATAAAAGTATTTTAAAATGTCTAGTTTACAGGTTAAATTATAAATTGTTATGGAACAGATTCACAACAACGGATATTTTCAATATATTTTGAGCGTATCTTGCGTTTATATTTAAGAAAATACATAATTCAAATTAATTGCTTAATTTCATACCGTCAGTGAGCTTTTGAAATTTCACCAGTTTTTGTGTACCTACCTATTCATCAGTAGTTATGTCGGATTATCTTCTTATTTCCCGTAAATACATCTATTAGTGTGCTTTCTCCACAGCCTACCTGTTTTCAAAAGTCACCCTTCGCCACTGGTATATCATATTCGATACGAAAATATTTATATTATGAAAATAATATATACTGCCAAAAAAAATATTCTTGGTATTATTATGGTTCATAACGACTACAATTCAATATCGTTTGGCAGTCGGCACGCGATTCATTCATTTTTGAAAACTCGCAAACCAATTGCCTCAACAATAGAAATATTTCATAATGAAATTTACCCTTTTTTATAATTCACCTATAATATGTATTCACAGACAATTTTATTGTCGTTTTTGTATCAAAAAGTGATACTTTTATTGATATACCAATGACAATAAAAATATCTGTTTTTAATGGTATTTTATTTGGAAAGGTCAGTGATGTTAATATCGATTTGCGGTTGAGTAGTAATTATTTAATGGCTTGTTTCTGTCGGTGCTTAAGGCTATATATTATACTTCAGCTGGGGCACGGTCTAAAACGATCGTGACTACGCGACGCGAAGATTGTGCAAACGACGTGTGCAGAACAAAACATAATTTGTCATACAAATTCAATATGCGTCCATTTAATGTTATGTTTATTGTTCTATTAGTAATAATAATAATATATTCATTGTCATGTTTTCTTTTTTAAGTAAATGGGTAACGTTTTTTAGTCATCTTTACACGATTTAAGAATTAATTCCCCCGACGCTATCACAAAACAAATTGGCGTGTTCACAGCTCGACTTTCGCTCTCCGATTGGAAGTGAGTTCGAAATTTCGTCGCACCTATAGTTGAAAATTATTTGGCGTTCCACTGAAGTATGCTCTTAACTCCGTATGGGAATATTATACTTAACCAATATAGTGGCGTGTTTTTCGGAATTGATAACGGTTGCCAAATTGGTCACCTAGTGAAACTCAAAATAAAGTTGACCTATAGAATAGATTATAAAGTTACTGATATGCAGTGACGTCCCTAGACAAAATTCCGCCCCTAGGCAGCGCCAAAATGCCTCCCCATTTTCATACAGTAATTTTTTTCATCTTTTTATGACTCCAATATCTAAGAAATATGTTATAATATCTGTAATAATATGTTTTGTTTGAGATCGCAAAGGCTTAGGCATTATTAAATCGATAATCGATGACGGTGTGAAGCTTCGATACAGACTAAATTCGTGGACCCGGGGTGGTAGGTGGGACGCTCTGTAAGAGGAGGGTTCATCTTTAATTTCGACGACCAACGCAACTTCCGTGCGTACCGGTTAATAACTCAGACTGTGATAATTCGCAAATTTGCACGTATCGTTTCTGGTCACCAAGGAAGTCGAAGGGAAACGGAAGTAAACTAGACATCGCAAATTCGACAAAACCAGGGAGCTGAATTTTTAAAAATAATAATAGCTATTTATATATATTCCAAATGATTCTCCTCGATATGCCGCCCTTCAAGAAACTGCCGCCCCCAAGCGACGCTCAATCTGCCTACCCCCACGTCACTGCTGTGGTGTAATTATTCAGGGAAGATGGACATTGAAACACTCGTGAAATTTTATCAGATCGAAGATCGGAAAAGACAAAGAAGATAAAGAAAATCGTTCTTCAAATGTATAGAGATTTTCTACCAACCGACAATAACGAAGGAAGTGTAGCCATACAAAGAAGAAGGCTGCCAGAAATGATATTCTTCATGCATGGTACATATCGTAATGATTTTCCGGTAAACACAAGTCTTGAAAGAAATAATATTCAGCGGCGATTAGGGTAGATACGAGTTTCCCGGAGCTGTCTGATTTCAAGCCCCACTATAATAGTAATTAAGACAATGGAATATTTCCCTATATGATCAGCTGTCAGAAACAGTAAGCCGGCTGCCGCATAGCCATAAATCAAACCTTCCAAGAACGTCGATCCGGTGTTGCATATATATGAAGACTGACCCACCTAGCAACAGTTGCACATAACCTTCGAAAACGTATATATATTTAGATGCGGCGATCGGCGAGCCGGTATAGGAATGACCAATTCGTAGGCGTTCGTATGCGTCCTAACGTTATCGAATCGCAATCAACTTCTCGATTGCATTGCAACCAGAGGTTTGGAGCAGACCCTTTTTTAAATTTCTCCGTTCCGGGACCTAATACTTGCTCCGGCTCCAGGGTTTGCTCCGCTCCGGGTAAAAAGTTTTAATACTTAAGTATTATATATTATATTATAGTGTACAAAAAATGTTAAAAAAATAAGTAGTTTTAAAATAATCATCATTTTCATTATTAATTCTATCAAAATAAACCGACACCAAATCGTCTCTCATTATTTGTCTCTTCTGTCAAAAAGGTGAGGTTATTTATCACTCAGCATTGTTGCCATTTTCGAATAATTCCAGTGTTGCAAAGTGTCAAAATATACTATTTTCATTGGATTTTAGGACGAAAATTTAATAATAAAAAAGAACATTCAGAGCAGTGAAGCACTACAAATTTTCGGTGCTCCTGCTCCGAGCTCCGCTCCAACACTCTGATTGCAACAATAGATGTTTTTTTCAAAAGTCGCATTCGACCAATCTGCAGAACTCCATTTCAATTCATTTTCAATTCATTTATTTTTTTAACATATTGTGGACATTACAAATTATAAGTTTAAGACGTTCACAACATGACATTTAGAAACAAAGATATATAAATATAACAGTATTACATAAAAAAGAGATATATCAGTTGATGAATTAGATAGGTATAAGGAACTACACCGGATGAGTTAAGCAGACCCTATTTTAAGAATTTATAAAACAACATCCACCTAAACTCATTCTCACGTAGGTGGAATATATCAACACCCGAAGCAATTTCGTTGAACATAGTTATCACTCTCCCAATTGGCATTACCAGTGGCAGGTTGGTTCTGCACCTTGGGAGAATAAACAACTGATGGTCTCTATTTCTAAGATAGCTATCAGGGACACACAGGTCAACACTGCCCAGAATGGCAGAGTTCTCATTTATACCTTGTATAAGTCGAAAAAAATACGTAGCTAAATAAAGATTTCTTCTAAATTGCAGACTGCAGTATGTCAGCATGCCTAAGAGAAAGTCAGTTGGATAAAGCCACGGATAGTATCCATACAACCTCAAGTAAAGGAGTCTCAAGAATTTCTTCTGTACCCTCTCCACCATAAGGCCATACTTCAACTGGTGCGGTGCCCAAACAATAGACCCACTCTCAAGTCTGCTTCGAACTAAAGAATTAAATAAAAGTTTTAATACCGTAACATCTGAAAAGACCCGGGAAGTACGCATGACGAAGCCCAACATTTTAAGCGCTTTGTTACAAATGGTAACTATATGGCTAATAAATGTCAGTTTACTCTCAAACGTAATGCCAAGATCCCTTACAGATGATATTCGTGACAGAACTCTGCCATGCATCGAGTATTGGAAAAACAACACTTTTGAGGCTCTGGTAAACGATAAAAGATTGCATTTATCAATATTGAATTCTAGTTTGTCACGCCTGCCCCAATTTAATACATTATCTATATCAAGTTGGAGCTGACGACAATCGTTCAAGGTGACAACTTCCAAAAACAATTTGGCAATGTGTGTTTTGTGAATAACGATGTAGTTACATCGACGTATTCGACACGTTGCAGGCAAGATGAGTATTGATGTGAGAGCCAGCTTAGTGTTAGAAATATAGTAAGAGATTTTTTCTACAATGGCTTTTAACGCTTAAAATAATCCAAATTGTGGAAAATATGCTTCGGTTTTTACTGACTAGCGCCTCCTACGCTTCGAGGAACACCGTCATTGATAATATTGCACAATAATAATATTTACATAATATTATATTACGGCGTATAATTTGTCATATTGCTGAAACTGTATATGTGGCGCCAGAGAGACATCAGTTTAAAACAATTATTATGTTGACAGCTGATGCCATTGAAATAATTATGTATTGCATTGTTGATAGGTGTTCGCAAGTTTCCCAGTTTTACAATAATTAATAATGACTAGATAACAAAGAATTTAGACTATACATAGAAGGAGCTTTATACATTATTATCTGTTATAATTAGGGAGCGGATTTATAAGCAACAAAAAACATGATTATATGCATGCATGTATGCACTTAAAATCAATAAAATATGCACTAAAACTGAAGAAATATGCAGTTAAAAATTGACATTTTTTGTTGGAAAAAATTGTAAATACCCACTTTACCTAATATTACTGACAAAAAATCGAATAAATGCAATGTAAACCAAACACAACTTAAAAAAAACGACACACTTAACTATTCTTAAATACTATTTTCTGTTTTTTGCCCGAAATAAAAATACAATATTTTTTTCAATATTATGCTCTGGCATTCCATTTTTTCGCATAGGTATCTGTCAGTATTTTGTTCATATGTGGAAAACGACCACTCAACGTCCACAGAGGTGATTGGGCAAACTTTAAATAAAAGTGCCCGAGTTGACTTCACTTTTTCTGATATATCCACAGCTCGGAGATGGCATTAAAAATGCAAGTGTGCATCTAAACTATCTACCTTCCTAACTTAGTTATATTTCGATAAAAAAATTAAAAAAAAAACTAAAATTATAAATTAAAAAGCTCTAAAATATGCATTTATTTATGAAATATGCACTAATGTCTCAAATATGCTTTAACGTCTCAAATATGCATTAATATGCACAATAAAATTTTATTTTTGGATTATGTGTCTTTCAAAACAGATTTCTTTGCAACTCTCATAGCTGTGCATACACCCTAATAAAACATGCACTAGGATATAAATCCGGGCCCTAGTTATGATATTTAAAATTATTTAGGAAGGCGCGTAAAATATTGTTAGGTTGGTAAACTATACAAATTTAATATCAACATCGCTTAGTTGCCGTTCCGATTTTATTATTCACGCAATATGGCGGTCATTTTGTTATGTTCATTGTGATTTACACACATTTCATAGGATTTTCTACTAAATTATAATGCCTGACTGCTTACTTACTCATCGTGGCGGATTGTCTTTTTATATGCCCTGCAAATTGGAAAATACACGTGATAGCAATAGCATGAAGTCCTCTGCAAATTAACGTGCAATGCGAAGTTACTATATATTACTAGATAATCAGCTCATCTCGACCAGTGGCCATTTTTTTTGCTTCAATTTCATACATTTAAGCATTATCTCCATAGAAAGAGGTTTTCAACATGGGCCCACATGCTCAGCATAGGTCAAAAGGGAGCTTTTATGGTATTTTCAGAGCATCACCTCGGACATTCCTTAAACGTTGTAGATAATCTATTTATATAACTAGTACTACCTTATTCTTAGGTCAATAATTATTATAAAGCAATCATTATTCGTAGGATGTTTATCACATTTGAATGGTCAAAGACATAGCTTATAATCAGTATATTTACAATTATCTTCAAATGTGTTCATCGTGCCCATTTTTGAATAATAAAATGCCTAATTCTTGTCAAGTTTGGGATCACAGAGATTATCAATATAATTTTTTATCCTAAATATTTCACTATAATAATGTCGACATAAATTATACTGATGGTTTTATAAATGCGTTTAAAAATTAATAAATGAAAATTTTTTTAACACCACTGCACATTTATGTACTGAAATATGACTATGTTCTAAAACATTAGAGCGAGAGGTTTTAAAGAATACTATTTTATGTAATGAAAATACTTTATGCAGTCATCAAATGTTTAAAATAAATATAAAGGATAATAAGGCTTCAAAATTATATAAATAGATTATCTACAACGATTAAGGAATGTCCAGGGTTATGTTCTGAAAATACCACGAAAGCTCCATTTTGATCTACGCTGAGCATGTGGGCCGTTAAAGAGTGCTACGCGACGCGCAGATTATGCAAATGACGCGTGCAGAAAAAAACATAATTTGTCATAAAAAGTCAACATGCGTCCATTTAATGTTATGTTTATTGTTCTATTACTAATAATAATAATACATTCATTGACATGTTTTATTTTTCAAGTAAATGGGAACGTTTTTAGTCATCTTTACACGATTTAAGAATTAATTCCCCCGTCGCCATCACGAATAAAATTAACTTGTTCACAGCCCGATTTTCGCTCTCCGATTGCCAGCCAGTCGTTGCACCTATAGTTGAAAATTATATGCCGTTTCACTGAAGTACCGTCTTAAACAATCTACAATATCATAATCTAATTCAAAATTTTAGAGATATAACGATTTGCGCCAATGTGCTCTAGCAACTAAGTTATGTGCGTCCTATCTAATTACGAATAAATTAACTGGTAGCTTTTAGTCGGCTTTGTATTTTAAATCAAAGTATCAATATTACCTTAATTACTAACCGGTAACCCAATTCGTAACTAACGATTTTGCAAACAACTTGAAACTAAATAATTAAGTACAAGATAAAAAGAACTTTTTATATACTTACCACGTTTTTAAATTTTCTGTTGAATCATATAAATGTGACTTGACTAGCTTAAACGATCAAAAAAATTTGTATTTGATATAAATAATACTGAAATGTCATTTTGACATTCGTATTGATTTCCATAGTAACGCACGTATATATTAATAATTTAGTTGCTAGGACCCCCTTAGCAACCAATATTAGTGTTTTACTTTTTATGATTTTTTCCGAATTAACTTTCCATACAAAACAGAATTAACTGAAAATGAATTCAATTCTGCTTAAAGATGGCTAAAAGTATTAAAAGAATGCATTGTCGTCGTGTTCTGATATATTCTAAAAGTTTCAAGTGTCTAGCTAGTGGGGAAGTTAGGGAAGTCGGGAAGAAGAAAAATCTTCAATCGTCCAATACAAATCTCGGATAAACAAGAATACGACCTAATAAAAACGTGGTAAAAAATGAAAGTGGGAAAATTATAAGTTTGGTTAAGGAAGGCACTTTGCATATGGACATCACCGGCGATATTACTATTACATTATATTAATATTACTTAGTATTACGAAATTTTCAATTTTTCAGACTAGATGGGAAGAAATCATATTATAGTAAACTGAAAATGCGAATATGACCCAGCGTTGGGATTCGAATCCGTAATATATGCGTTAGAAGTGAATAGACGTTGGGTCGATGATATAAATGCGATTTCAAAGCTGTGTCTGACGTCATACCCGGAAGTTGTATGGTTACTGATTACACCAATTATGTAAAGGAAAAATAAAGTTGGTAAAATATTGTAGGTAATGCCCTAAAAAGCTTCACATGCCTACAATGCATACAGTAGTTATTAGCAAACAACACAGATTTTAAAACTTTTTCACCATTGTCTCCTTATCGAAAAACATGTTATAGTTTAAAGTATGCTTATTAAACATATATTATTTTGAAAAAAACACTTTCTGATAGAGTATATAATAACCAATAGAAAAAATCTTTTTTTGAAAAAAGTAAGTCACCCCGACGGGGAATCGAACCCTGTATCTCCCGAGTATACGCCTCATCCGTCGCATTACCATTATGCTACGGCGTGACATACTAATAGCGAACAAATTTTAACTATTGGTCAATTACTATACCTACCCATCAGCGTTCCTTCTAAATCAGCTACTTTGGGGCGTATACTCGGGAGATACAGGGTTCGATTCCCCGTCGGGGTGACTTACTTTTTTCAAAAAAAGATTTTTTCTATTGGTTATTATATACTCTATCAGAAAGTGTTTTTTTCAAAATAATATATGTTCAATAATCAGAATGATATATTCTTAAATCTTGTGAATTATTCGTTGAATAAAAGAAATAGTTAAGTATGCTTATTAAGTTCAGTCCCTTCCACAAATTCATTTATGGCACTACCCTTTATCAAATTGAGCAGTCTTAGATGGCTGGGCAATGTATACAGTACCTCGTACAAGATGTTGGAAAGCAACTTTGGACAGATCCGGATGAAGACAGATAGATACTAGAGACGGTTTAGCTAGACCCATAAATGGTTGTACCGACAGGAAATAGAAGTTTCATTTTATACAAAATAAATAAAATGATAAGTCATTGGTAGGGATTGCAGTACCGAATGAAAATATCAAAACCGGTATTTCGGTATTAATACCAGTATTCGTAAAATAATTGAAAAAAACAGAAGTAGGTATCTACCAATAAATATAATATAATATTTAAAAATCTTTTTAAAATATTTATATTTTATGGCATGTGTCATTGCTGATTACTAAAGACGATGAAGGGCCACGGAAGTAAACCAAACATCGCGTAAAACGACAATTAAAAGCCTGTTATTATGTCAAATAATACATTTTGTTTCCACTGTCAATATAGAATATATCGGTATTGTTTGATTTTTAAAACCAGTATTTCGGTATCGAAAAATACTGGGATTCCGGTTTTGAAATACCGGTATTGCAATCCCTAGTCATCGGGCACAAACTTGATAACAACGGTAGACGAACACATTACATTACTAAAATATAATAAAGTGTACTGTAACATAGTGGTCTTTGTTACACCTTGGAAGGTAGCGTCACAGGCGAATTTTTCCAATTAACGAGCTTATTTTGTGAAAAAATCTTTTATTGTAGATTGTTACACAAGCGGGAAAGATTTTGAATCTGGAATATACCCAAAATTATTATGAATTATTTATTATAATATGAGATATACCTATCTATATATTTTTAAGTTTTTAAGTAACGATTAATTCACATATGTACATAAATTGAAGAATGTTACATTCTCAAATCTTGTCAATTATCAAATTATTAGAAAGTGTAAGTATCTACTTTAATACTAAACTTTGGAGAGATACCTGATGTGTGTTAGTAAGTACCTAATCAAGGTAATTATGCACACATTATTGGTAGGTACCTTGATTAAAAACACAAGAGCCAGTCACCAATATTAGCTAAATTTCATCGGTATAGGATTGGTTTGTCGAATATCCGTTTTTGTCGAAATCGACCTTTTAATGCATAATAATTTTTTGTTCCTAAATGGACCAGAAGAATTCTGTTCTTTAAATTGCGTTGTAATGAATACAGCATTCATAAGTTGTAAAAACAATTTAAATACCTCCATGTAATTAAATATAGGATAATCAAATTTGTTTTTCGTCTCCAAAACATTTGACATTTGGTTTATTCAACAAACCAATCCTACAGCGACGATTTGTAAAGACCAGTCATAATCATCACCTGGGGTCGATATACTGCAGGATTTAGGCCTCCCTAGCTCTCTACACTCTTCTCGATCCCCAGTTCATTGCTGCCACGTACATCCACCGAACTTTATGAGCTCGTCTATCCAGCGGGTTTTAGGGCGTCCATGAGGACATTTAGTGCCTCTTGGGTACCACTGTATGACGGCACTTGTCTAGCCCATTGCTATTTCATCTGCTTAGCGACATCTATCACTAGACACTAGAAATACTAGTAAGTTAATTTTGGTGGCTAAAGTCCTGTCGTATTGTTTTCAAGAATTTTTCTATGCAAGTGTTTTCAAAATGACGTAAGTACACTTATTGTATCGTCGGCTTAATTCCAAAATATCGTAAGTCAGTTTAACCTGTTTTAAAGTGTTCAGGAGGCAGTTAAAACTAAATATTTCAACTTACGGAATCAAATGCATATACTTTTTTTGTTGTGGGATAATCTTTCACTATTCTAAATTATACTTTAAACAAAATATTTAATAATTTTTAAATTATAATGTATCTACAGGACTTACATGTTATTAGAACTATCAAGCGTATGGGTTACGTGTTATTATCGAGTCAAACGCAGCTAACTCACTGACATTATAGCTTGCAAACTTATGACATACGTGATGTTCGACTGGCTGTTGAGACACTACCATAGATCAGTGTTGCCAATTAAAATTTTCAAAGTTCAGTAGATTTTTTGATTTTTTCTTCAAAATATCAGTAGATTGACAAAAATGTATGAAATTCAACGATTGTGTTTGGTGAAAGCGTGCATATTGACATAATCTCACAAGTGTCTTTTAAAAAATCATCTAAAAAGTGACTTTTATTCATCACAAATATCATAATTTCTTCTTTTCCTGACAAAAATTTCAGTAGATCTACTGAAATTTTAGTAGACATGGCAACACTGCCATAGATAATATACGACACTACTGAGATACGTTATGTTAGTTTACAATGTTTACATGATTCTATCTCCCTTCTACTTTCATATTTGGATATTAAACGAATGAAATAGATGCGTTATCATACTTGTAAATCGAAATCAACAAAACATGAAATCTGAAGAAAAATGACTTACGATATTTTAGAATTAAGCTGACGATATATTGTATAGATATTTAACAACGACATTTAGTGTTTTATATGTCAAATTAATGACATTTTGTTGACATAATTCGAAAAAAAAATATTGTTCACAGGGGTTGATAGTCTAACGATTAAAAAGCAGTCGACTGTCATGCGAAGCACGTGTGTTTGAATCCCAATTTCCAACATTTTTTCGAATACGTTTATTATTGACGTTTTTTTAACGTTACGTGAATCAAAAATATACTTATCTATTAAATTCACTTAAATATGTTCCACTAACTCCTACGAACTACGAAGTTTTCGCAGTCGCTGAAGGGTGGCGCACCATAGTTTTAGAAGAAGGGGTATATAGTTATATTATAAATAGATAGATATATACTCGAGTATGATTGTTTCCGTGTCTCGATGACAGAAGGAGGCGAAGGGGTCATTGACTCGAGTAAAAGTGTGCCGAATATTTTTAGGGTCATTGGCAAGACCATTACGCAGCGAATTTCATTAATCGACTTGGTCTACTAGGGGTAGTGGGCGAGAGCTTTGAACTTTATGTAAATAAATGCATGTTCAATGAATAATAAATTCTACTGTAGCAAGAATATATTTGTCGTTCGTGTACGACTGACTGATTTGAAACATGAGTCAGAGGCTGTAGGTAAATCAGTCGTACACGTCTTGTGTGCACATGCGTCATGACTGACTCATGACGTCATAACTGAAGAGCTACGAGCGTTCTTTGTGAACTGATGTGAACTGGTGTTCTGATGACAGAAGTTTGAGGAACAGAAATATTCGTGTAACAATGGATGGAGAAGTCATATTATGGTGAAAGGTGATGTGAAATTTTGTTCATATTGACTCGGTTTACAGTCGGTTTTATTCGCAATTCAAATGAACTAATCAATCAGAATGAGTCATGAAATGTATTTGTTTGTTCACATCTATGTGACTCATTTCGAATGACAACTAGAAAAGTCTCAGTGAAACGGCAAATAATTTTCAACTATAGGTGCGACTAAATTTTGGACTCGTTGGCAATCGGAGAGCGAATGTCGAGCTGTGAACACGTCAATTTGTTTCGTGATGGTGACGGGGGTATTAATTCTTAAATCGTGTAAAGATGACTAAAAAACGTTACCAATTTACTTGAAAAAGAAAACATGTCAATGAATATATTATTATTGTTAATAATAGAACAATAAATAGAACATTAAATGGACGCATGTTGGTTTTATATGACAAATTATATTTCGTTCGGCACGCGTCATTTGCACAATCCGCGTATCGCCTAGCCACGACCATGCATCGACTGAAATATAGCCTTAATTAAATTTTAGTATTAAAATATTTATTAAAGATAAATGAACGATAATTACCTAAACAAAATTCTAAAAACAAAGAATAGCTCTACGAATACTGTATATTTTGTAACGGTTAAAAATATATCATTGAAGCGGATGAAACCGGCCATGATTATTGTTAAATTATTTGGAATAAGTATTACATACTGTTGTGTTTCATTTAATTGAATGCGATGTCTTTCCATCACGTATTGATAGTTGACACAATTAAGGGGGGGCATGCTCAGCATAGGTCAAAATGGAGCTTTTATTGCATTTTCAAAGCATGATACTGGACATTCCTTAAACGTTGTAGATAATCTATTTATATAATTTTGAAGCCTTATTATCCTTTATATTTATTTTAAACATTTGATGACTGATGATCTACTATAGCGGAAACACAGAGGGGAAACATGTTTTCGGAACAGGTTTTGTGGTCGCCAGAGAAGTAGCAGATGCTATACTTTCTTTTGAACCCGTAAACGAGCGCATATGTGTGCTCAGAATCAAAGGAAGATGGTTTAATATATCACTTGTGAATGTACATGCCCCGACAGAGACTTCAGAAGAGGCCGAAAAGGATAATTTCTATGATCTCCTTGAAGCGACTTTTGACAGGCTACCGGGACATGATATCAAATGTGTGCTAGGAGACTTCAATGCGAAAATAGGTAAGGAAGCTGTATTCAGACCCTTTATTGGAAAAGAGAGTCTACATCAGGGGCGGGCAAACTTTTTGGATGGAGGGCCAAATTCAAGAATTCAAAATGAGCGGCGGGCCGCAAGTAAAATATCATTTTTTGATATACACTATTTATTATCACGAAAAATAAACATTACAAAAAAATTAATGAGAAGAATGAAACTGTTACATTTTTTTAAATTCAGGTGTTAATTTTGTAGTTGATATTCTCGAAACCGCTTGTAAATGGGCATCAGAGATATTTGATAGTAAAGAATTTTTATTGAGGTTCATGATCGAAAATTTTTGTTCACATATATAGATAGGTTGATCCAAAAATAATGAACATTTTACTTGCATAATCTTTAAGTTGGTCGAATTTGTCTGAATTAAGGGCATTGTAAAATTGGAGATTTCTTCACGACGATGCAATTCTCTTAAATCAGTGTCACACTGCAGATCAATAATCTCAAGTTGTAGCTCTGTCGGTAGGTACACTATCAATATCTATTGAAAATGGATCGCGTACTATTGCTAAAAAAAATTTAATCTATTGTCAATATTTTTTAAAAATATATAAAAAAGGCCCGCGGGCCGCAGTTTGCCCCCCTCTGGTCTACATGATCATTCTAACGAAAATGGTAAAAAATTGGCTCTCTTCTGCAGCGCCAAAAACTTAATCGCCCGAAGTACCACTTTCCCTCGTAAAAATATACATAAAGTGACTTGGAATTCAAGGGACAGGAAGACCTTTAACCAGATTGACCATTTTCTAATTGATAGACGACACCATAAAGCTATTGAAAACATTCGAAGCTACAGAGGCGCTGACTGTGATACGGACCACAACTTATCGATAGCAACCTTTAGGGAAAAACTTAAAAAGACAGCCAACGCAAATGCGAAGACGAGAGTGAAGTACCATATAGAAAAGCTGACAACTCCAAACAGAAGAGATAGCTACAGAAAAGAGTTAAAAAACCAAGTCGTAAAACTCACCGAAGGAGAAGCCTGGAGTATCGATGAGAGGTGGAAGAGACTAAAAGAAGGAATGGTAAAAGCTGCGGAAGTCTCGATAGGACTGGCACCCAAGAAAGTAAAGTGCCCTTGGTACGACGATACTTGCCGACAAATGGTGGAGGAGAGAAGAGCAGAAAGAGCGCTCTATCTGCAAAATACGCAGAGCGAAGAAGCACAGAAACGATATAGCGAGACGTGCAAAAATGTCCGAAAGCATCTGAGAAAGTGCAAACGAAGCTTCATCAAAAGTAATTTTGAGCAGATGGAAGAAGAAGCAAAACGAAATAAAACTCGATCATTCTTCTCGAAAGTGAGCTTTGAAAAAAGAGGCTTTCAACCTAGCACGCTACAAATCAAAGATCAACAGGGTCAGATAGTGGCAAACAAAGAGCAAGTGCTAAACATATGGAAGTCCCATTTTGAAAACTTACTTCAACGCTCTGTACCAGATGAACCTTTGGAATCGCCAGAAATCGCGACAGCAGAACCTCTTATACCGCCACCAAATAAGGCAGAGTTGATGGGAGCACTGAGTTATTTAAAGAATAACAAATCGGCAGGAAACGATAATATTCCATCGGAGCTTCTCAAGCATGGAGGAGAAACCTTTCTTAGTGCCATGCTTGAGCTACTGCAACAAATATGGGAGGAACAAAAGATCCCTGAAGAATGGAAAGAATAACTGGTCTGTCCTATTTTCAAGAAAGGGGACAAACTCAACTGTGCAAACTACCGTGGCATCTCTCTTCTTCCTACTGCATACAAAGTTCTGTCGAACATTATTCTCGAAAGAATTCTACCATATGCCGAAAACATTCTTGGTGACTACCAATGCGGCTTTAGACGAAACCGCAGTACTACCGATCAAATCTTTACACTGCGCCAAATCTTTGAAAAGAAATGGGAATACGCCCAAGATGTACACTGTCTCTTTGTAGATTTTAAAACCGCATATGACTCTATTGATAGAGAAGCTCTCTGGAAAATATTGAAAGAATTTGAAATACCGTCAAAACTTATAAATATAATAAAAGTATGCATGGACGGATCCAGAAGTAGAATTCATATGCAAGGTAGTATATCAGAATCTTTTGAGATGACAGCAGGACTAAAACAAGGCGACTCCTTATCACCAATGCTGTTCAACTTAGCTTTAGAGAAAGCCGTTAGAGAAGCTCTGAAAGCTGAAGGTGGAGTTACCCTGAATGGGTCCCATAAAATATTGGGCTACGCAGATGATTTGGTGGTGCTCGGAGAATCTGAAGAAGAAGTCAGAGATATTTTCACTCCTCTGGAGGACACAGCGAAAAGGTTGAACCTACGAGTAAATGTGGGAGAGACCAAGTATTTGAAAATGACAAGAGGCATTGAACCCTCTGGAAACATTGGAATAAGAAACTCCTCGTTCGAGAGAACCTCTCTCTTCAAGTACTTGGGCTCCAACATAACCTCTAAAAATGAAATGTCTGATCTGATCTGATCTGTCTCTGACCGACTGAGAAGTGGAAATGCAGCGTACTTCGCGCTGAGTCGTCTGTTCAGGTCCAAAATGCTGTCCATCAAAACGAAATTCCGGGTGTATAACGTGGTCATCAAGCCAATCGTCATGTATGGATGTGAAACGTGGGGTTTAACAAAAAAACAAGAAAAGGCGCTCCAAGTGTTTGAAAACAGAATCCTCCGGAGAATACTTGGACCCGTCAATGAGAACCACCGGTGGCGCATCCGCACAAACGCTGAGCTCTTCGACCGATACCAACCTAGAATCACTAATATTCTGAGGTCAAGAAGGCTCAGATGGGCGGGCCACGTTGTACGATCCGAAGAATCCGATCTCTATAGGATTTACAAAGGCACACCAGCTGGCACTCGACCTCTTGGCCGCCCTCGACGGAGATGGGTGGACAACATTCAAACGGATGCGGAAAGGCTGGGGATAGTCAACTGGGAAGAGAGACCGCTGGACAGAGATTCCTGGAGAAACGTTGTGCAGTCGGCCATGGACCTAAACGGCCCCTAGCGCCAGTTTAATATAATATATAATATATTTGATGACTGCATAAAGTATTTTTATTACATAAAATAGTATTCATTTAAACCTCTCGCTCTAATGTTTTAGAATATAGTCATATTTCAGTACATGCATGTGCAGTGGTGTTAGATTTTTTTACATTTATTAATTTACCGTTTTAAAAAAATCGGTTAGGTACATGTTCAAACACGCGCGTTAACATGATCTTACTCCCTACTTCAGTTTTAGTTTGTAAATTTATGGCTAGGGCCGTATGTTGTAGCTTAAGCACTGGAGAATGCCAAAAGAAATTGCGTATTTAAAAAAAAACCTTATTTTTAGGTCAATATTATTATAAAGCAATCATTATTCGTAGGATGTTTATCACACTTGAATGGTCAAAGACATAGCTTATAATTAGTATCTTTAGAATTATCTTCAAATTTGTTAATCTTGACCATTTTTTGAATAATAAAATGCCTAATTCTTGTCAAATTTGGGATCACAGAGATTATCAATATAATTTTTTATCGTCAATATTTCACTATAATAATGTCGACATAAATTATACTAATGGTTTTATAAATGCGTTTAAAAATTAATACATGTAAAAAATGTTAACACCACTGCACATGCATGTACTGAAATATGACTATATTCTAAAACATTAGAGCGAGAGGTTTAAAAGAATACTATTTTATGTAATAAAAATACTTTATGCAGTCATCAAATGTTTAAAATAAATATAAAGGATAATAAGGCTTCATAATTATATAAATAGATTATCTACAACGTTTAAGGAATGTCCAGGATCATGCATTGAAAATACAATAAAAGTTCCATTTTGACCTATGCTGAGCACGTCCGCCCTAGAAAAAATAAACATTATGCACGAAACACGCACGCCGGTGGTTAAAGTGGTCGCTTTGTCAAAATATTTTTATACCCAAGTGTGGTTCATTTCAGAACCATTTCACAAGGGGACCTCCAGACATTTTGGTACTTCGAACTTCTACGTAACTAGTTAAAATCAACGCTGACAAAACGTACTAATTAATATTTTTGACTGAAATACTAAGTAATTAATACTTTTGACTTTGAAGAATTTGAAATCTAATCGATTTAACCTTGTGATTTTTTTCATTTGAGTCATATAACGCGATCCGGTTTTCGCATTTCGGCATTTGCATGCACTATATACACTCATTAAAGCGGCTCTCGTGGTGCAGTGCGTAAAGCGCTGACCTTCCACCCGAGAGTTCTGGGTTCGATTCTCCGTGAGGACACAATATTTATGTGGTTTTCTCAAAGCTTGGGTGTTTGTGATTGTTCAAAATTACTAATAACTACCTTGTACGAAAAAGCAAGGACATGGTTATTAATAATTCTAAAAAAAATGGCGTACGTTGTATCACGGAGTTAGAAAAAGTACTAAATATTCACAAAATCATATAATGTATACACATGAAAATCTGAGTGCCTCTCATGTAACTTCTTATTGAGAAGTACGGTTACATCTAAATTGTACGTACCTATTACATTTCACCGTAGCACAGTTCACCGTGAGCTTTCTTATCGGAAAGAGATAACCGTATGCTATACGGTCATCTCTATAGCACTGAGATGAAAAAAATACTCGTTGTTCGTGGAGCATTGCAGACAATATTGTTCCAATTTTATCTAACTTAACCTAATAAATAAATTACAAGATAAAAAATTTACAACGTTTTTAAATTTTTTGTTGAATCATATAAACTTGATTTGACTAGCTTAAACGATCAAAAAAAATGTACTTGATAGAAATACTGAATAATGAAATGTTATTTCATATTGATTTCCAAAGTAACGCACGTATATATAAATAATATAGTTGCTAGGACCCCCTAGCAACCAATAATGGTAGCGAAATAACTTTTCATCCAAAACAGAATTAACTGAAAATGAATTAAATTCTACTTAAAGATAGCTAAAGGTATTAAAAAAATGCATTGGCATCGTGTTCTGATATATTATAAAAGTTTCAAATGTCTAGCTAGTCGGGAAGTTAGTTAAAAATCGATTGGAAGATATGTACCGGACAAACAACCACCGGACAAATAAGAATACGGTCTAAGAAAAACGTTGCAATAATCCAGTTTATCGGCTATTTTCATAGTATTTTTTTTAACCGCTAGCTTCCTGTAAGCCGACAAGAACCGTGTTTTACAACCAAAGAAATTGGACGGATTAATATACGACCATAATGTGATACGGCGAACTGCATATGTACAAATTTCCGGACACGAGGGAGTACTGAGTAACCAGAAGAAGAAGACTGGAAATGATGTTTATAATAACATACCTATTTATAATAATGATGCCAAAAAATACGTATTAGGCGTGCATGATAGGGATCATAATATTATTATCATGGAACGTCTGGTGGGAGAGAGACCAGAAGAAGAAGAAACATAGACAATAGGATGGCCATAGAGAAGATAATGATTGACCTTAAAAGATGTGGTAGGTTAAGGCCATCCACTCACGTGAATACTCAAAAAGACTGAAACTCCAGGATCTAGCTAATGTATTTCAATATTAATACTTTCGACCGAAGGTACTTGATGGAATTTGAATTTAAATTCTAATGGATTCAAGCAATGTATTTCAATTGCGGATCACTGACAGAAAGACTGGAATCTCTCAGTTTCAAACGTTCGCGACCGAAACCGAAGAGACGCGACATGCTAGTCTCTCAGTCTCTCAGTTTCCAGTCACCCATAAAACAGTGGTACCAATATCAGTAGATTCGATGAAAAATCATATTTTCTGACCAAAATTGGTAGCACTGAACTGGACTGAACAAGGAATAACTATAGTCTATGTAGGCGAACCAATTTTTAATTTTGAATATGTGGCAGATGTTGAGAAATACTCCTGCCTGAATAATTACAGGCTGCCAGAATATTTCCGTAAATATATTATGGAAAATGCTTAGAATGACGTAGGAAAGAGAGTGGGTTCGACAGTTTGAGGTTATGAGATTATTGAGTTTCAGTAGCGCCGTTGTCACTGGCCAGTTTATGAGTTCCATCATCAACCTGTTCGGCAGATTTTAGTTTCTGCGTGAGCGGATGGCCTAAGAATAATAATTTGTTAAAAATTGACTAACATGTCAACATATTTATATGACGAGGTCAGAGCAAAAGTATTAGGCGTACATACTATTGATCGGGTATCATGTTATAATCATAATGTAAAACACGGGTAAGAAAGTTTCCTCGATTGCACAAAATTAAATTTTCAAGTGGATATTGATTTCGGCGGCGACATGCAGTGATGTCTACCACAGCTTGAAAAATTATTTAGCGTGCCGACCCGTTGCTATGTAAGTATTTCCCTACACACTTGCTCATTCAAAGAACCGCCCACGATAACCGATAATCTACCCCTTTCAACTTATGCAGCCCTAATATAAATATATTCTCTGTTGCTAGTCGCTTTGCTGACATGTGCGTAGTAAAGAATCTAAATTTAATATCATCGTAATTCTCGTTAATTCATTATTAAATAATTACAAGATAAAAAGAACTTTTTATAGGTATGCAAGTTTTTAAATTTTCTGTTGAATCATATAAACTTGACTTGACTAGCTTAAACGATCAAAAAAAATTGTACTTGACATGTCATATTGATTACCATAGTAACGCACGCATATATTAACAATTTAGTTGCTAGGTGTCGAAATAACTTTTCATACAAAACAGAATTAACTGAAAATGAATTCAATTCTACTTAAAGATAGCTAAAAGTATTAAAAAAATGCATTGGCATCGTGTTCTGATATATTCTAAAAGTTTCAAATGCCTAGCTAGTCGGGAAGTTAGTTAAAAATCGATTGCAAGATTTGTACCGGACAAAGAACCACAAATAAGAATACGAGCTAAGAAAAACGTTGTAAAATAGTATGATTTTAGTGTAGCCAGGGCTCGAAATGGATAGGAACGCACCGGAGCGCCGTTCCTGTTCGTGAAATCGGTAAAATTATCGCTCCGCCTCATGGAAAAATGATTTGACCATCTGAGCTAGATAGGCCAAATAATAGAAAATCTAACACACTTATTTTTTTGAAATACACATAAAATTTGAAAACTTTGCTATATAAATGTCTTTTAAATGTCAAAAACTGTCGAGCGCTCCGGTTTGTAAACTTTTCCATTTCGAGCGCTGAGTGTAGCTATCCTATACACAAGGCGGCTATCGACGGTTAAAGTGATAAATATTATCACTTTATCATATTTATGTATTGAGGCGATTAATTGTTGCAATATGTTAACCGCTAAACTTAAAATGTCGTATTTCGCTCTAAACGTTAACACAGTCAAGACAGGGGCTGTTAAAACATAACACTTTTTGACAGTTTAGAGTGTTTAGACGGTTAACTTATTGTAACAATTAACCGCATCAATGCATAAATATGATAAGCTACCGTCGATAGCCGCCTTGTATATAGAATAGCAGCGCAGGAGAAAGGTCAGTGGCGGATTTTCATAATTCAGATGAGATTGTAACTTCATTATCAACTAGCAAAATCTTAAATCTTTTCACAATCTGAGTCTAAAAAATCTGGAAATATAACTGTTGCTATTTGTTAATACACAATGTTATCTCAAGGGGGTTCAAACCTGTAAACGTATTAGGTATATGTAAACGTATAGGGCGAAATTTAAAAAGGGGTACTACATTAGGAGTTTGAAAGAGTCTGAGTAAACCTGAACAATATGTAAACCCACAGAAATTTGTGTCATACAATTTTCGTTTTAAAAAAAATAATAATTAGTGTTTTCAATCTTCAGCAGGTCGCCATTATACACATGAATATCGTGACCAATAAAGATCACGTCTTAATGTTTTTAAATTATCCGACAATAAATTATAAACTCGCTAAGTTTCACTAAGAGCAGACATTGCTCAGAGTAAAAAAAGGAGTGATAATATTGAATTGTATGAGTTGCAACACTTGCAATGACCAGATTCTTAGAGCGGGGCTTGCATTCATACACATAAAAGTACACTTTAGCTTTAGCATATTATTTATTGATAATGACCTCTATAATGCAACCGAAACGTCGAGGAAAGAATGAGAAAAAACACACGGTGACAAGCCAAAAAAGATTGCGATAACAAAAAACCGCGAAAGTCTCAAATATTATTGAGTAGTTTGCCGACCAATTAAATTTGCCGCCCGGTTCATGTGCACTCCCAACACCCTGCTTGGTGCGGGCCTAGAAATTGATTCAGTAAGTAAAAAAATCAAAGATATGACATGGCATTAATCAGATTATTTATTCAACAAATTGAACTCTTGCAAAAGCTTTGTGGCATTAATTTTTTTAAATTAAATAAAACATTACTTTGCGCACATATAACATTCAGCGCGTAGGTCGAATGTTAATTATTATTATAACTCCACACCTTTGACAAAGGGCACATTTGCGAACGCACGGCATTAAAATTCATTTTAAATTAAACATTCAAAAAAGGACAGAGCATTTTTTTGCTTAACAGTCTTATTACGAAAACACATATGGTGTTTTTTTTCCAAAATTCAGGTACCTACCTAATGTAAAAGGTTTATCCGAAAAAAGGTCACTATTTATAGTACAGATGGAAAACAGAAATAAATTAATGCTACTTCAATTATTTCGATGGTCTTATTTTTTCCACTTAAAAATGCTTATTTTTTTTTAACAAAAAATACAAATAAATTTTTTGTATGGGATATGTAAACTTGTTTACAGTAGCTTTCAACTCATTACGATATTTATAACATTTGCGGCGTCGGCCTATCGCGTTGTGGGTCCCAGCTTCGAATCCTGGGTCTGGCAAGTACGCAATATATTGTTTTTCAATTTGTGTACGAGTCAGAGTATGGCCCTTATCGGTTGAGCAAGTGGCTGACATTCATTTCTCGCAAAAACAAAATCTTTTAATACAAACCTCCACTCTGTGGAGGCCCATATGATCTTATTAGGATCGGAGATGGTCGGATGACATAATATAATTTTAGATTAACTAAAAATAGGAAAGCTACATATTATTTCGTCACCTCAATACTACAACTAGATAACTTGGTTTTCACTGTTTTTTCTACATTTTCCTTCTCTACAAATTGATAAACTAGAACTCTATTAATTTTGTGTTTGAAAATATTGGATAACTTTAAAACTATAAATGCATTAAATAAATAATATATCTACAATATTTTTCATACAATTATTGAACATCATTTAATTGTTCCCAATTAGACAAGCACTATTTTACCACGATTTTCTTAGCTCGTATTCTTGTTTGTCCGGTGGTTGTTTATCCGGTACAAATCTTGCAATCGATTTTTAACTAACTTCCCGTCTAGCTAGAGATTTGAAACGTTTAGAATATATGAGAACACGATGCCAATGCATTCTTTTAATACTTTTAGCCACCTTTAAGTAGAATTGAATTCATTTTCAGTTAATTCTGTTTTGTATGAAAAGTTATTTCGGAAGAAATCCGTAATCCAATTCACTATTATTGGTTGGTAAGGGGGTGGTCCTAGCAACTAAATTATTAATATATACGTGCGTTACTATGGAAATCAAAATGACATTTCAGTATTCAGTATTTCTATATTTCTTTGTTTGTTCGTTTTTTATTTACTTCATATCAAATACAATTTTGAGCATATTGAGCATAATAATTCAACACAACCTAGTAATATCGGATACCTATACCATAAACAACCGAATCTATTTATTGTGATCAAGTATTATGCTCGATAGAAAGTTTAATTTTTTCAATGAAATAAAACTCAAGTGCACAGAGACAAAGACTATTGATACGTTTTTTGAACATCAAAGCTCGTGTAGACTGGCTGCATAATAATTGGTTTTGTTGGCCTCAATTTGCACAAAAACATTTTATGCTTTCGGAAAACCGTTTCCTGTGGCAAATTAACTTACTTCTGATTAAACACGCCACGGAAGCTTCAAATGTGTTGCATTGAATATTTTCTAGTACATTGTGACATAGGAAAAACGTTTTTTGTTAGAGCAACTGTCGGGAAATTCCGTATAAATTATTCTAATACTATTGACAGTAAATGCTTTATTCGTTTGTTTTAAAAATGTTGTATAAAATTGATATCAAAATAATTTATTTAAAAATGGTATCAAGTATACAAGATTTAAATATTTTAGAAATAGTATTCGTTATTGAACATACAGAACTTGGAAACAAAATATGTCAGAAACAAACTTAAAACTTAAAAAAGTTAATAAGTACTTATTAAAATTATTGCAGAGATGCGAATTTTAAAAACTATCTAAAAACTCGGGTCCCCTAAGAATTAAAAAAAAATGTATTTTCTTTCTCTGTCTACTTTCTACTTTCAGTTTTTTTCCAAGCTAAGATCTTATAATTCTTGCGTATCTAACAAAATTGTATGTTAAGTGGGCAAGCTAAATAAACTGCTTCAAATAAACTAAAATGCACTATAAATAGCCAGCGCTCGAAATGGAAAAGTTTACGAACCGGAGCGCTCGACAATTTTCTGAAGATATTTACATAGGTATCGAATTTTATGTGTTTTATTTCGGATGAAATCCGTAATCCAATTCACTATTATTGGTTGCTAAGTGGGTGGTCCTAGCAACTAAATTATTAATATATACGTGCGTTACTATGGAAATCAAAATGACATTTCAGTATTCAGTATTTCTATATTTATTTTGTTTGTTTGTTTGTTTTTTATTTACTTCATATCAAGTAGATACAAGTTTGAGCATATTGAGCATAATAATTCAACAGAAAATTTAAAAACGTTGTATATAGAAAGTTCTTTTTATCTTTTAATTATTTTAACATATACTTACTTACATATTACATTATTCCACTTTCATAATATAATATTAAATTAAAATTTGAAATTTCCAGTACATCAAATATATTTTTAAATATTAAATAGTAAATCTCATACTATGGTACCACATTTGCTCACATAGGGAGTTTTTCTGGGCAGTTAGTATAATTTAAGATTATCATCAAAATTATCAAACATTCTTTTGTTTAACTCACAATATATTATTTTATTCACCAATTGGAATTTATTCGAAATTTAAAATAATAGCCTTCCAAATAAACATACTACTTTATTTATATTGTCTTTCTATTATCTTTGGATTTGACATTGACAGATTAAACAATACTAAACATTAAGATAATTTAAAACAACATTTGAAACTAGCTGTACGCTTGTACATATATTATTATAATGTCAAAAACGTTTTATTAGCTCACTCACGTATTCACAATGGTTAAAGTTTGTTTTTACGTTAGAAATATTGCTTAAAGATACACAAAAATTTCAATTTGAATCGTTTGCTCAGAGTATTGACAAATAAATGAAGTGGGATCCAAATAGGTATTCTCAAGGATTCATATATTCAGGTTACGTCTACAATATATAGAGAAGTTTTTCTTCAACAACTTTGGTACGCATAAAAAAGATTACGAATTATTAATCCAATATAAAATGAAGATCATTCGGAGAAAAGTTTTGAGAAGTTGAGAATTTTTAGAGTCCGACAGCCTTTGAGAACGGTCCGATGTCAGAAAGTCAAGAGAGCTAATAGTTATTATCAAGTGAGAGAAAGTTGCATAATTCAAACAACTTGAATTGTAAATTTATGATCTTTCTTTTAGAATAATGTGAAGGTAAGACCATCTGACTGATATAACCACACCTTCAATAGTTGAAGCGGAATTATTTAAAAATACAAACACCAATTGAGTCAAGTAAAGTCTCAACTCACATTTTGCAATTTTGTCATTTTTGAGTTAAATATACCAAGTGATTCTAGGTTACATGTAAGTTGTACGTATGCAGTTCATCGTGGGGCACTTATTCGTGGGCCGCAGTACGTGAAACATGAGTTCGTATAACATTTTTTTATCTAATGACGAAGATGACTAAAAAACGTTACCCATTTACTTGAAAAATAAAACATGTCAATGAATATATTATTCGCGTCGCGTAGTCACGATCGTTTTAGACCGTGCCCCAGCTGAAGTAAGTAAGATAGCCTTTTAATCATCGCATATTATTTGAAAGTGAGACGATTCCGTTGGGAAAGCTATTTTTAAAGGATGATAGACACCTAACTTCTCAAAATTATTGTTAAAAATTCACTGAAATGGAAAGAGGGGTCGTATAACTAGTGAAAGGAAAAGAACTATCATATGGTTGCCCCATCTACCGGATCAACAATTTCGATGGAAATACATTGTAGTAAAAGATAAGGTTATATGTAAGTTGTACGTATGCAGTTCATCGTGGGACACTTATTTGTGCGCTGCAGTACGTGAAACATGAGTTCGTATAACATTTTATCAAATGACGAGTTCTTCGTTGAACATTTCACCGTGGAATACATTTGTACGTATCTTACAAAATGCGGCGATAGTTTGCAAATAGTACTGTTCCAATTAGATTAACCCTAACCTAACTTAACCTAGTAAAGATATCGCCACATGTTGTAGCATACGTACAAATATACTCCACGGTGAAATGTTCAACGAAGAACTCGTCATTTGATTAAATGTTACACGTACTGCGGCGCACGAATAAGTGTCCTGCGGTGAACTGTTTACGTACATATTTCCGGATACGGTTAGAATCCCTGTCGTTAGCTAGTCTTCATGTGTCGTAGTATACAGTATTTTGATGGTATTTAGCAGCTTTTTATATGCTGGAATCCGGTTGGGTTGAAGAACATGCAGGCCAGATATAAATTCTCTTGAGTCGTCCGTGACACGTGGCCGTGCTAGGTCCAACGTGGCTTCCTCACCATCAATGTAATGAGAAGCTGCATAGTCAGCTATTTCATCGTGACTACTAATGGTATACCATCGCACATCTACTATCCGCCGCAAATATCTATTTTCGAAAATCAGTAGGTATACAGTTTTTTTATAAGCCTACCTGAGCCAGTGGCACACCCAGGGGGGGGGGGGGGGGGCGAGGGGCCCTGGCACTCCCCAAAAATGAAAATTATCAGAATGATTTTAAACATTGAAATTGAAAGCCAATAAACTATACCTTTGGGCTTAGACAAATAAAAACACGGCAAAAAATGATTTGTAACAATTCTCCAGCACCCTTTTTAGAAAAATTTCTTAGATTTTAATTTCTAACACAAAAATTTCGAAACACTAATGTCAGGTTTTTTTAGAACCAATCCCTAAACACAATCCCTAATGGAACTGTCAAAAAATTCTCGGTGTCCACCCGAATTCCGGAGTGGTGTAGGTCATGGCTGGGGAGGGCTGACAGGGATCTAGCCTGGGGGCCCGGGCTGTGGGGGGCCCGGCGTGTCTAGTTGATCAGATAAGTGAAATAAACACACATCATAAATTAGCTTTAATAGTAACATGGCCATGAACATTTTCAATTACTTATATAATTGTGCTATATATTTTTTGATTATTATGTGTCGATACTCGACAGCTCCATTATTAAAGTATATGTATTAAAAATCGCAAATAATTCACTGTATAAGTACCCTTAATTTGAACTGAAACATAATTTGAAGAACGTTAATATAGTGTTTCACACTGCCTTTAATCTTCGCGGTAGGTAGGGGGCCCGCCAAATACCCTAGCCTGGCCCTAGCGAGGGCCCGTTTCAGGATGTGGGGACCATGGTGTAGGTACACCGAGTGCAATAGACAAAAGACCAATAAACGAGAAATTAGGCTGTGAAGAAGAAAAAGATCCTATAGGACTAATTTACATTCTCCTCCTTGGGCCCCCCAATATTAAATCCTGGGTGCGCCACTGACCTGAGCTACCTTAAAGCATCACCGTCAAAAATCAAATCGTCAAATAGGCGATGACTACCAGGCATCCCGCACTGAGTTGAATATTGGTACAGCTATTCCCATTCCATCACATTTCAGTGTCATCTCCTGTGATGTGAACCCCATGTGTTTGAAGCTATCGGAACTCTCGACGGTTTGCCCGTCGCTGAGCTACAAAACGCTGGTTTCTTTTAGTGCATCGTAATTATTATTACCAGCATTTGTAAAACGTTGAACATACATAGATGCTTCTTGAATATCTTTGCTCATGCACAGAGCCGAAGGGACCACGTATCACGTTGATTTTTATAAATCAAACTTTTTCATGCATCTTTATCAATAATTTATTTTATGTCTAGTAGTTAATTCATTGACATGTTGTATACCTGTTTTCAGGTACTCAAGTAGTACAAACTAAATGAAATTATTATGTGTTACTTAAAACCAGCTTGACTTAGTGGCATTTTTCTATAATTTAATACTCTCTGAAGCGTTTTCTAAATTGAGCTACTATTGGCGATCGGCTTTTGTATTTTAAGTCAAAGTAGGTTTACTTTAATTAATATAATTATAATGACAATTCTCTTTTGACAATGCAGTTCCACCATGAATTGACAGTTAACAAAATAAAAGAAATTTACTTTAATTACTAACTGACGTCACGGATCGATTTTTTGTTGTAATTTACTTGATCTTGCTAATACTTTTTAATTACCCATTTCTTTTTAAAAGCCATTAGATAAAATTTGTCGCAATTAAGTATGACGCCTTTAGCATGGTGGTCTATGTGCATGGGCGCGATACCCGAGAGATGCAGGTTCGTTTCGTTATAATAATATAATTAAATTTCTCAGAACAGAAGTGTTTTCAAAATTATGTATGTTCAATAATTAGAATGTGACATATGTACTTAAATCTTGTGCATTATTCGTTGAATAAAAAAAATACTTAGTTACTTAATATAATTATTGTTCATTTCATTTTTCCTTTTTTATATACAACTAGCTGAAGTACCGGGCTTCGCACAGGGTCGCTTCGTGGTTATATTTATCTTAGATATTTAAAAAATAATAAGAGCTAATTATTTTTTTAATATTAAAATATCTGTGTAATACAATATGGCAATATGAAAATAATTCTAATAGGAGTAAAGGTCAAACAAAAGAACACTAAATTAAAATGAATCCAAAATATGCAAACGTTATTAATGTTATTAATATGCAGTAAAAAAATCAAAATTGGATGGAACAAACAAACAACAAACTTTGTATTTTATATAATACTAATTTAGAAACATTCGCAGGTGTGCGCACAACAACTGATAAAAGTTTCATCGCAATCGGATGAATGGTATAGGAACGCATACGAATAGAAGAAGAAGATGATTTTCTAATTCAGAAATCTTCGTGGGCATGCGCTCGACAACTCATCAAAGTTTCATCGCAATCAGATGAATGGTATAAGAACGCATACGAATAGAAGAAGACAGAATAGATTAAAAAGAAGAAGAAAATGGTTTTATCAATTTAGAAACCTTTGCGGGCGTGAGGATGACACTTGATCAAAATTTCATTGCAATCGGATGAATGGTATGGTAACGCATACAAATAGAAGAAGATGGTTGTACTAATTCAGAAACCTTCGCGGGCGTGCGCACAACAACTTGTCAAAATTTCATCGCAATCAGATGAATGGTATAAGAACGCATACGAATAGAAGACGATAGAATAGAAGAAAAAGAAGAAGAAAATAGTTGTATCAATTCAGAAACCTTTGTTGTGCTCACGCCCACTTATCAAAATTTCATTGCAATCGGATGAATGGTATAGGAACGCATACGAATAGAAGAAGAGAGAATAGAAGAAGATAGAATAGAAGAAGAAGAAGATGGTTGTACTAATTCAGAAACCGTCGCGGGTGTTGGCACAATTACTGATGAAAGTTTTATTGCAATCGGATGAATGGAATAGGAACGCATACGAATAGAAGAATATAGAATAGAAGAAGAAGATGGCTGTACTAATTCAGAAACCTTTGCGGGTATTACCACAATAACTGACGAAGGTTTCATCGCAATCGGATGAATGGTATAGGAACCATACGCATAAAAGAAGATACGAGTACAATGAAGAAGAAGAAGAAGATGGTTGTACAAATTCAGAAACCTTTGCAGGTGTACGTACAATAACTGACGAAAGTTTCGTCGCAATCGGATGAATGGTATAGGAACCATACGAATAAAAGAAAATAGAATGAAGAAGAAGAAGAAGATGATGATTTTTCTAATTCAGAAACCTTCACGGGTGTGCATACAACCTCTTACCAAAATTTCATCGCAATCGGATTAATGGTATAGGAACGCATACGGGACAGACAGACAGACAGACATTCATTTTTTATTTTAAATATAAGTATAGCCTATACCCTTCGCGCAAGTGCAAGCAATAAGTTGACAAAGTTTTATCGCAATCGGATGAATGGTATAGCAGCGCATAAAATACGAACAAACAAACAAATATTTATTTTTATATATTAGATTTGCCATTTTCCTATCTAACCAAAATAATGTAAAAAAATCTAATGTAATTGCGCTGTTTATATTCAAATAAATTAGTGTACCTACCCAATGAATACCCGTGTATAAAATTGAATACCTACACGAATTATTGATAGAGAAAAGTAGAAATAAGTCACTGCCAATCAATTTGTACAAGGTGTCCGGAAGAACGGTGCTACGTGTGATTTGTCCTCCGATAACAGTAGCGATAATAAATTTATTTCCAAAAATACTGGCGACATTCCAAAATCTATTTAATTTCAAATGCAATTCGACCGTGCGGAAGAGAGTTGCTATCACTAAGATTTGATAAGTGTCATTATTTAAAAATACCGCCAATAATTTGGCAGATGTGCAATTAATGATTAATGATTAAAAATTAAAGTATTTAATGATTTATTACTTCCAAATTTAAAATCATATGAAATTCACCGCTCAAAGGGTGTGAATCCGTGTCTCAACGATGGAAGACACCCAAGAGATTTCTTTTGAATAGACCAGAAGCAGACGCACTGACGTCCCGTGGGGGTAGGCAGATTGAGCGTCGCTTGGGGGCAGCAGTTACTCGAAGGGCAGCAAATCGAAGAGAATCATTTGGTATATATAGAAATATCTACCTAAGCTTAGTAATAATGAACATATCTTTCCATTAAAAAATTTAGCTCATTGGTTGGAAACAAATTGTATTAATGAACATAAAAGGTTTAACAGGACTGTGATTTTTTTGTCGAGTTTGCGATGTCTAGTTTACTTCCGTTGCCCTTCGACGTCCATGGTGACGAGAAACGACACCATGCGCGGATGATACGAAATACTGTATAAAAAATGGGGCGACATTTTGGCGCTGCCCAGGGGGCGGCATTTTGTCTAGGGACGTCACTGAGCAGACGCACACAAGGGGAAGGGGATGGGGGATGTTCGGGTCCGGACCCCTCCCCCCGTTGAACAGCTTTCTCAACGGGTTAGTCCCACTCTTCTCGGCATTCTATGACATGTGACACCTGTGGTGACTGGAAGACCCGTGGCACTCATAAATTGGTGCAACTATCTGGGCCATTCAATGTTTGCTTTAATATTCCGATGCGCCATGTCTAAAATACAAAACAGCACGGGCAATACAAACGGACACTTATATTTATGACCGTTAAGCCACGCTCATTCGACAACTACTGGTACGACAGCTCGCAATAATTCGTAGGTGAACACCATCAGTTAAACCTGCAGAACAGGAGTGTCTGGGTATGAGGAATGCAATTGGAAAAGTGCGATAGGTAAGGTAGAGAAGTAGGTGGGGTAAATGTGGAGGTGTTACGGATATTTTTTGAAAATACCCCCCCCCCAACTATTTTTCTGTGTGCCTGGCCAGAGGGTAAAAGTGGGATCGGGGGATAGACTACGGTAGTTGAAAACTGTCTAGAAAGAAGGATACACGGTATCCCTGAGGCTAAGACAGTGGAGGGAGTTTGCGGCAGACATAGGGGAATGGAGACATTTTCCCGGAGGTGGCTAAGATACACATTGAGTTTTAGTACATATCGATGATGAATGAGTAAATTATAATTTTAAAAGAAGTAGAAACTTAAGAAACCCGCCTTTGTGGAGATGAAGCCTATATTAACTGCTAATCGTTTCACATTGTAAATTAATTTGTAGCAAGTTTATGTGTTGAGATTTTTTTAAAATGGTTATTCATACAGTAATCATTAACATTTAGATGAACACTAGCAATAATTAATAGTGAGTAATTCACACAAAGCAAAGCGTTAGGGCAGGTCGCCTATTTCGTGTTTTATTTACAAATAATACTGTTAATACAGATAATAAATCTTTTAATAAAAAATGAACAAATTAAAAATCGTTCTGGAAACTCTGTCAAATTATACAAACGGTTCATTTATAACTCTACATCCGCTATCAAACATGGAATTAACAATAAACAATAACAAATTTATTTTCAGTAAGTACCTACTTACAAAATTTTAATAAATTAAGTACATACCTACTAGCCTATTTTAATTTTGTTAAGCGAAACAGCTGTTGTATGAAAGCAGAACAGAAATAGGTAAGTACGTTAGATATTAAGATAAATTAGCAGGTTTAGATAATAAATACGCCACATTATTATAATCTTAATTTAATTAAAATCATAGTTCGATAGTTCTTTTAACAATGAAATCATTCACTACAAAATTCTGAGTAATTAAAGTATTGGTGAAAAATGCAAGAGCAAAGATAAACGGAAATGTATAAATTACAAAACTATAATAATACTAATCAATGGGTCTTTATTAAAACCATTTATAAAAAAGTCATAAAAAGGATTTTAATTCTCAGTAGATGCCTACGTATATTTCACAATTTAAAACTTATCTAATAAGAAAAACAGTTGCACGTTTAAACACTTATAAACTTTACTAACGCAAAAAAGAAAATCCTGAAAGTTCAGGAAAGTTTTAAATCTTACATACAATATTTATAATAAATAACATAATAATTTATAATGAAACATACCATTTATTAGAGATGTCTTGTATGAACCACTGAACACGATAAAATGATTTGACACTTTGAAACTACTGCCTTGATTTTTAAGCTTACAGTATCAAAAGTATTCAATTGAATAAGCACTAAAACTGAAAGTTGAATGATTTTATGAAAAACTTTTCTAGCGGTGAAAAGTAGAAGCTATGGAATATGGCTATTCAAATGTGAAACGACAAATAATAGAGTGAGACATTTGTTTGTCTATTAATTTAGTAGAGACGTATTATAAAGCACAATTTACGATTTCAATAATTTAATAAAATAATTAACAAAAAATAAAAATATGTACATAAGAAGACTAGATAGTAATTCTATAGATTTCACAAAATTAAAAATAAATATTTGAAATCGTTATTATTAAAATAGACTCAACCAAAAACAGCAATTTAAAAGCGCCAATGCCTTAAATTACAAACCACATTTTTTCGCAATAGAAAATAGGTACAATTTAAATATTTATTGATACATTTAAAATTCAGAATTATTTTTATAAAATATTATTATTTGGAATATTTGATATTCAAATCGATATGTTATTAGGCTCATTTCTAAGAGCTATACGCAATACTTTTATTGTAGTGTTTTTGACAGTGCTACAAAACTCTACCATAAAGAAGTAGAGTAATATGGAAATATTGATCAAATTTTTGTCTATGGCTCCGTGTTTATGTTTTTATTTGAACTAGCCAGAAATGTTGAATGTTGAGATATATACAATTTAAATACGACTAACTGGAATAATAATTGCATCACCTTCGTATCATGCCACAAATAAAAGTAGAGCATATTGTGAGTTTCAGCAGCGAAGATCCGGTATAAACAATTATTTACCTAACCTATTTGACTACCGTATAAGGTTGACTGGTTGACATCAGTTGACATAACCTATCAATATGACGCATACTTATATCTTGTTTTTTTTATTAGAGTCATCCTGCAAATAACCTGCTATCGAAAGATATTGTAAACAAAAGATGGATTGGACAAGAGAAAGGAGAAGCGTCGGTATCAGTTATTTTACAGCTGGAGAAATCAACACCGATAACTTCTATACACATTGGTTCTTATCATTCAGCACTCGTTGAAGTATTGGTTGGACGCTCTGAAGCTAGTAGTCAAGCTTATGAGGTATGTGAAAATCATAGTAACTTTATTAAACAAAATTCAGCTCTCATTAACTTACCGCTACTGTCTTGCATAAAATAAAATAATTGAATGAAAAGACGGAAATTGATAAGATAACAATTACTAATAATCTATTATCGTCAATTATTAATAACTCTTTGAATGAGTGTCAAGAATATTAATTCTTTAGTGCCTGACCATTATTTCTGTCAACTATGTAACTTTATTGATATCAAATTATTATTTATTAGTAGAATGTAAGTGTTATACTTATACATCTAACTTGAAAAGATGTTGTTTTACGTACCTACATAATATGCTTCTGTGAAGGTATGTTGTCAAATAAATAATACTTTTGTGTAGATATAAATAAACTGTAAAAATAACTGATACAGATAAGTATTGTCCTTCGTATCTTTTTTGTGATTGAGGTATTTTGAAACCTTAACCATATAAATGATATAGAGTTGGTAGGTACTGTATGTTTACATCATTACATCATTTATATTCTTATGTGCAAGGTACATTGATTAAAGAAATGTACAGATGGATTGAGGTCATGTCGCACCGTGAGTGTAAAACCATAGCAAGTGCAAATTTTTCAATTTCGAGATTTAAATGCAAAACAACTGCAAAAGTCATAAACTTGATAATGTAAAATTGAAGTTACTGCAAACTTAAAAAATTTCATTAAAAAAGACAGATATTTGGGTTTTACAATACAAAGATTTACTTCCATTGTTAATGTAAAACCATAGTATCTGCAAATGATTATCCATAACTAATTGTGAAACCCGAGCATCAGACGCATTCTTTTGGTGTATGCAATGTGGCATCGTTTTTATTATTGTGATAGCAGCAATTATTGAAATGATTCAGTGTTAAGACTTTGATAACGCATCCAGACGTATTCTACAACACATTATTGTTTCCTTTGATTCAAGTAATGTAGTGCAGTGTATTTTGTTTTTATCAAATATGAGTTTAAGGATTCGAATGATGGTGGAGTTAGCTTTAAAAGCTGAAAAACTTCTAAAAAGGTAAGACTTTGTGATAAATATTATACTAAAATGATATACAAAACTAACCTTAATATTATTATTGTTATGAAACTTATTATTATCGACTTATCTTATGTACCTATGTATTTATTTTATGCACCTACAATAATAAACTCTTTCAATTAACACAACAGTATATCAATCAGATCTATGATATTTTTGTTTTTGCAATGTTACAGATTTTCAAAAATGTGACAAGTACATTTCCTGATGCTGAAGAACCCATGTTGGATATAGATAAGGATGCTGCTGGTTTGCAAGAGGAACAATACCCATTATAATATAGGCTTTTTTCAACCAAACAAGGACCTATGTGACTTTTGTGAAAAATATAAAAATTGCAGTAGCGAAGAGAAAAATATAATTCAAGTTAAATAATATATTATGACATTCATCAAAAAAAATAAACAATTATTGAGAACACAGAAGGCGAAAGACGAATACAATAGTATGTTGCTATAATCTGCAGGCCGTATTATCAACACCAAATGCCCAGATAACAGTGCTATATTACAAAAGAAAGCTTTCAACTTATAATTTTACCATCTTACACACATTAATAATAAAAATGGTTACTGTTTTGTTTAGCATAAAGGGACTACAAACAAAGGGGCCAATGCAATTGGTTATTGTGTTGTAAAATTTTTGGAAGACCAATCAATTGGGTAGTAAGTCATTTTTTATTCGGATAATTGTGCCGGACAGAATAAAAATAAATTTATTACAGCAATGTATTTATACGCCGTCCAGAATTTTAATATCCCAAAAATCACACACAACTTTTTGGTCGTAGGACACACCTAGAACGAGGGTGACTCTATAACACTCTTGCATAGAGAAACAAAAAAATAGTCTTGAAGTCAGGTCCAATTTATATACCAATACAGTGGATTCCAGTGATTCACTGGAAATTGGCACTGACGAGATTTTTGATTTTCACGAGTTAGCAAATGAAATGGGCAATAATTTTCAACTCAACGAAAATAGTAAAAAGGTTAGTTGGGTAGACATTCGCGTTATTGAAGTGAGGAAAAACAATCCTTATTGCCTGTTATATAAAAATAAGTATGAAACAGAAGTGTTTGATGTAATAAATATTAGAAAACGTCAGGGCGGACGTCAATCAGTACAACCTCAACTACACAAAGCATTTATAAAACCACCTCGGATCTCCGAAGCAAAATTAAATGACTTGATTTCCCTATGTTCATCAAAAGTGATACCAGAAATACACCACAATTTTTATAAAAAAAACTTTCATCTACACATTTAAATACAGATTCAGATAATAATTGACGTCGATAAAATTAATTATAAAAACATTACAATTATTGTAATTTGCTATTTTTATTTTGGTTTAAAATTGTATGCATCTATTTTAATAAATTATAGTTAGTAAGCTTAAAATATCAAAATATTATAGGTAAATATCATTCTTGATTTATTTAATAATAATATAATATATTATATTATAATGGTATTACCAAAGTTTCCAATAAAAATCTTACTGCAATTCAGGTAACTGCGAAATATCAACATTTTCTATGCATCATGAAAGTGTAAAACCATAGCAACTGCTAAAACTTGTAATCTTGATGGATTTATATGAAAAAAATAAAATTAATAAAAGAACATGTCATAATGTATACATACACCAAATATTATGGTTTTATTTTAGAAACTCTATTTATCCTGACCAAATGAAAACTTCAAACCCTTATATCTCCAAACTATGTAATTTGCACATACGTTGGTTTTACACTCACGGTGCGATGTGTTGAGGCAAGAAATAACATGTTACCGCCTTGATATTTTCCCCTTGACCTTTCCTTTCTGCTTTCCGGCCCCCTATATCGTTAAAAAATATTATATGCCCAGTTCATAATATTAGATAATCATTGCTTAGGTTAGAAAATGTCACTTCATTATAGAATACATATTTGTACTTACGCATGGTAATTGGGCTGCATATTATGTTATTAGACCTCAGTTGAGGCATGGTCTAAAAAGATCGTGGCTAGGCGATGCCCGGATTGCAGGTCGCGGGTGCAAATGACGCATACCTACAGGCCGAAATATAATTTGTCATAAATCCAACATGCGTCCATTTAATGTTCTGTTTATTGTGCTATTAGTAGTAATAATATATATTCATTGATATGCTTTCTTTTTAAAGTAAATGGGTAATGTTTTTAGTCATCTTTACACGATTTAAGAATTAATACCCCAGTCGCACTCACAAAACAGATTGACATATTCACACCTCGACGTTCGCTCTAAGACTGCTAGCGAGTCCAAAATTTCGTCGCGTCTATAGTTGAAAATTATTTGCCGTTTCACTAAAGTATCGCCTTAATGTCGTCAACCATTTATGGGTCGCAATAAATGCGTGCACCCTCTGGGCCACCAGTTGCCGACCACTGATATAGGGAATCAAATTCTCTTTACAAAGTGTCTCGATTCTATGGATAGTTGTCAATATATAGGGTTGATTATTGACACATCCATTGTGTAAAATGGATGTTGACGTGATTCTTACGCACAGGTACAAATTGGACCTAAAGTTAACATGTGAATTTGTTCTCTTCTCTCTCTTTTAGAAGCTGTCCGCAGAGTATGTCATTTAGGTGATAAATCTGTTTTATTATTATTTATTTATTTGTTTCTTTATTAACTCATTCACTGCTGACTAGATAATGACTTTTTAATTACCACCTTTAAAATGCACGTTAATTACATCGATTCGCCACCTGGTCATTACGCGCCAGGTGCGTCTTTAGCGTCCAAAGTCCACCACAACTGGCCGTGAAGCCCAATTACAGTGGCAAAACTCCCAGGCTTGAGGAATTTACATAATATTAGATATTTATGATATGAGCATACGATTTTGATTGTTTCACGCTCAATATAATGATTGCGTCTTCTTCTCCAATGTCCGCTCCTCGGTCAGAGCATATAGACACCATACATCACCTCCAAGACTATTGCTCTTCTTGAATCTTCCCAGGTCATGCCAGCATTTGGTAGCTCTGTCGTATATACCATATTATAGGTGGTATTTAAGCTCAGTTTGATTTATCAAAATTACGATACTCCACTGATTATATCGTATGCACCAAGGCCTGAACAAAAACGATGCATAAGTGCGAGTGAGAAAGTATTCGGCACCCTTAAAATCTCTGCGACACGCGCTAGAGTAAGATAAAAGGTCTACAGATGTGGGAGATGGTTTGCTACGGTGTAGCCGGCAAATCTTAGCTTATTGCTTAACTAAGCGTCGATAACCGTGTTGCTAAAATTGCTATTATTTGTGTTAAACATAAAGTCAGTTGTAAATATTTTTAGTTAATTAAGTAGAAAAGATGGTTCTGTGTGTTGTATTAAAATATGGTAGCCGTAATGATAAGCAAGAAATGGTATTACGTTTCATAGGTAAGTTGATACACGTTTGTGATAATTTATTTATATATTATTATATATTTTAATATCAGTGACCTAGTGTTTCTTTAAAATAACTTAAATTATGGATATCTTTACCTATTGGTTGCATTTTGACCGCTTAAAAATACTATATAACGTAAAAAAATAGAAAATTATATTTTAATTCTGAGCGTCTAGTGCGAGCACTAGCAAAATGGTCTATGGTCTCAAAAATTTGTATACGAATGCGTTCGCTCGCCCACAAACCAAACGCACGGCACGCAGCTTCATTTAGCAATGCAATGGGTGGCGTCTAGATGTATCTATAGTCAAAGATATGGACACCATACATCGCCTCCAAGACTATTGCTCTTCTTGAATCTTCCCAGGTCATGCCAGCATTTGGTAGCTCTGTCGTATATACCATATTATAGGTGGTATTTAAGCTCAGTTTGATTTATCAAAATTATGATACTCCACTGATTATATTGTATACACCGTATGAACGATCATGAACTGGTGAACAATCATCATAAATTTGCAAGCTAGATAGAGCTATCGATGACTATGTTTTTAATATTAAATTGGAGCGGGCAGTTTGAATATGTATTTATCGGGAAGCCAATAACTGCATTGTAATATTGCGTTCCTGATAATGATAATTAATTTGATAATTGTTTTGTGTCTAAACTTTCTCCCGTCGATAAGTTTCCTACTGTTAATCCCATTCTTAGGCCTTATCAATTTCTGAATCATAATAATATACAGTGATTCTTATTGCAGGTTCTCCTTTGCGCCAGTACTTTTATGACCCCTGCCGACTCACGTAACTCGGTGAATATTTCAAGGGTCCGTACCTTCACGACAGAACAACTGGTAGCTTCTGTACAGAGTAAAAATTGGGACCGCGTCAGGGTTGTATGCACCCAGCCTTTCAACAGACACGTTCAGGTACCATCATATATAATATTATATATTTTTTTTTAACAACACAACAGGCCAAGAGGGTGATGGTAGTAAGTACCGAAGCAGTGAAACAAATCACAAAAATATCCATGCTTGAGAAAATTGTTAATATGCAATATAATTGAATTGCGAAGTCATAACGGTCTTTAATTTATTTAAATGTGTAGTGATTATCATAATATATAATTTACTCAGAATCCTACCATACACAAGAATTTATTTACCTGTATGAGGCACAAGTCTATATTTTTTTAAGTGAGAAAAACAACTATTCTTTGTTCATTTCATTGTTAAATTGACATACTTGATATGATTTTTATAGTTGTATCGAATCGATCCTTGCTATTTTGACCATACGAAAGGTTGATTTGATATAGTAATTTTTTTTGATAAATTTAATGTTTTTAAATACATATTATTGATCAACTATAATACTTTAAACTGAATAATGTAATATCTTTAATGTCTCATATTTTGATGCCAGATGCCTTCACTAAATCCACCCTTCTCCACTGGTGGATTTACCACCATCACCAATGGCGAAGGGTGGATTTACTGAATAATTTGTATTCTTAGTTCAATGAAAAGATTTGCCACTAAAATCCACACTAGTATAGCAGTCTCCCTTATGCGTAAATTGACTTATGATCCAATTTACAAAATAAAAATCTTAATTATTGTTTTGTTACTAATGAATGTACGAGGGTGGGTCAATAAGTCCTTAGAAAAGCCGACAGGTGGCGCGACTAGTACTGTAAGCGGTTTGTTTTCATGCAGCGGCACTACCGATTCAGTATGCTGCGAAGTTTCAATCAGATTGGTCGGGTTGTTGTGTGTTTCTCGTACATTTAAAAAAAAAATTTGCTTGTTTACAAAAATGGAGAAAATTGAGTTTAGAGCTGTTATTAAACATTTTAATATAAAAGGGTTAACAGCAAAGGAAATAAAAAATGAGTTGGATTTAGTTCACGGCATATCTGCTCCTTCACTTGCAACTATTTATAACTGGTTAAATGAATTTAAACGTGGTCGTACATCAACAAAGGATGAACCACGCTCAGGACGTCCTGTAGAGGTGACTACACCAGAAATGATCAATAAAATCCACGATATGGTGTTAAGTGACCGAAGATTAAAGTTGAGTGAGATAATTGAGGTTACAGGGATCTCAAAAGGTAGCGTCATTTCTATTTTACATGACAAATTGGGCATGAAAAAAATTTCTGCAAGATGGGTGCCGCGTTTGCTCACAGTCGACAATAAACGCAATAGGGTGGTGGCCTCTAAAGCCCTGTTGTCGCTCATGCAACGCAATCCGGATGAATTTTTTCGTCGCTTTGTGACTGTAGATGAAACATGGATTCACCACTATACTCCCGAGACGAAAGAACAGTCAAAGCAGTGGATTGCGAAAGGCGAACCATGTCCAAAGAAGGCGAAAACCGTAAAATCAGCTGGTAAGGTTATGGCTACTGTATTTTGGGATGCACGTGGAATTATTTTCGTTGACTATTTGGAAAAAGGAAAAACAATAACAGGGGATTATTATGCATCTTTATTGGACCAGCTAAAAAACAAAATTGAAGAAAAACGGCCTCATTTAAACAGGAAAAAATCCTCTTTCATCAGGACAATGCCCGTGTTCACACATGTTTACGATCAATGGCTAAAATTGAAGAATTGAAGTTCGAATTGGTCGACCACCCACCGTATTCGCCAGATTTAGCCCCCAGTGACTTTTTCCTTTTCCCAAACTTAAAAAAATGGCTAAGTGGACAACGTTTTTTTTCAAATGAAGAAGTCATCGATCGGACAAATGCTTATTTTGAGGACCTTCCGAAAACTTATTTTTCTGACGGTTTAAAAAAAATTGAGAAACGTCTAACCAAGTGTATTGAGCTCCAAGGAGATTATGTTGAGAAATAAAAAAAAATACAAAAATGAAAACTATTTTAATGCTTTTTTCTAAGGAATTATTGACCCACCCTCGTATTATTATCTTATCATTTATAAAATCATTACTATATTTCAGTATGGGCTGTCATTCATCCACCTATTTAGTTCAAACACGCAGCCGAATACAGCAGAAGTAAAGATGACATTGCCCACCGCCCAGCCCAGCCTCGGCAGATTTAAGTTGAGAGATTTATCATCAGACGAAGAAGATTCGGGAGGATCCTTTAAACCGGGAGAACTCTTCGCCAAAGCCAAACAAGCACCATCATTATCCACCGGTGATTAATATTATATTTCTCATTTTAGTTGTATAAATAAAGATAGTCACATATAAAATCATAATGGGTATTTTTAGATGTTTATATTTATCATGTTGGATATTCCAATATTGAATTATTTATATTTATTCTAGGACTTTTAACTCACAGGCCATTATTTCAGTTCAATGATGGTTGACAGCCAGGTTGGAAAACCAGCCTATGAGGTGTATATAAACATCACTCTATTATATTGGGTTACAGGCTTGTGCGGTTGAAAGGGTTCTCTTAAATGCCCAGTGTTGCATTTCTGCATGAAATTTTATTATTATTATTCTTGTGAATGAAATTTTATTTAAAATCTTGCAGTTCTCTACGTTGGGCATAATATGCTTACTAAATAATTATTGGCTTTTATTCTAATAATATACTGAATTTATTGTTTTATATTAAGGTTGTACCTCAGTTGAGGCACGGTCTAAAAAGATCGTGGCTAGGTGATGCGCGGATTGCGGGTCGCCGGTGCAAATGACGCATGCCAAACGAAATATAATTTATCACATAAATCCAACATACATCCATTTTATGTTATGTTTATTGTTCTATTAGTAACAATAATAATATATTCATTGACATGTTTTCTTTTTAAAGTAAATGGGTAACATTTTTAGTCATCTTTAAACGATTTAAGAATTCATACGCCCGTCGCCATCATGAAATAAAGTGACGTTCTCTCTCAGAATGCAAGCGAGTCCAAAATTTCGTTGCGCCTATAGTTGAAAATTATTTGCCGTTTCACTGATGTATCACCTTAATATAAATATATAGTGGCACCTATGAAAAAAAACTATAAGTATTTTTATAAACACACTTTCTCCACTGCAGAAAACTGTAAGTTTTTAAATAAAATTTCATTCAGACAAAAAATATAATGAATTAAATAGGTACTTTGATACCGAAAGGTAACACCGTTCATTTAAATAATTGGGATAATACATTTTGCTGCTCATATTAGATGTTCTCTCAGAGTAATGATATTATAGAGAGCGCCTAATTTTCGGCAAAATGAAGCCGTATTTCTTCCGTATAATGCACAGTAGAACCTCGATTTTATTATTATCAACTATAAAACGTTCTACCATCGTGTTGCTTCTCAGTACGGCTACCAAATTTAAACACAACATGGTTAACAATAATATGTTCTACTAAAATAACTAAAAATAATTACCGCTAACTTTATATTTAACACAAAAACAATAAATTTCAGCACCACTTGCTCGCGGTAATGAATGTAATCAGTCTAGTCTATTTTAACCGGTGATGTTTTGAAAAATTGTTTAATTCAGCCGTAGATATTCTATCTTACTCTAACGCATAGTGCGGAGATATAAGCGTGCCAAATGCTCACTCACTCGCACTTATGGTTCATTTTTGTTCAGGCCTTGGATGTTCTCTTCTAAATTAGTTTTTTAATCAATTATAATAAAATTTAGTTTGAATATACAGTATAACCCCTATTTTACGTTTTTTAAGGGACTGAAAAAAAAAACCCAATTGGAGGGAAAATGTAAAAGGGGGCTATTGAAAAAAAGAACATTTAAATTTTACGTTTCTAAAAAAATAACGTTTTATTAAAAAACAACATTCAATTAAAATTTTTATTGAAAAATTGCGAACTTGTAACTTGTAAGACTGATGACAGAATAATGACAGACGGAGTGTATACAAAACACAAACACGATGTCAAAAGAGAAGATGGCGACCAATGGACCAATCACCTTGTTATGCGCCGAACTCGGGTCAATCACAGCGTCGCTCGCCAATCACCGTGCGCCGTTCTAAAGACACGGAGTTTTCCCTCCAAACACCTTACGCCGTTCGAATGTCATGACCCAATCATTGTCAAGCGGGCGTAACTCGTATATTTTGAATATTTCCGACGTAAATCGCGGGAAAGAAAAACGTAAATGCGGGTATTAAATGTACTGAAATACATCGGGACTGAAAAAATTACACGCAATTGCCGGGAAAACGTGAATTCCGGGCACGTAAAAACGAGTTTATACTGTAGTATATTTATGTTGTTATTTTAATTAATATATTTTGTTTCCTTTAGATGCTCAAATACGAAAGGCAGGCACTGCGACAAACCTAGACACAAACAAGGAATCAAATTTACTAGTGAAAACTGCAAGAACGCCAAATTTAAATAAACCTTCCACCGGCAAAAAGTGTAAAACGACAAGCGACGAAGATGTCCCATCGAGAGGTCGGGACCAACTTATGTATGACGATGACGATGATAATGCTAATGCAAAGATTGACAGGATAATAAAAAGAGACAGGGATGCAAAAAACGAAATGAATAAGAAAATAGCCCTGGATAAGCTTGCCCAAGCCAAAAACGAACCCAAGAAAGGTGTGAGTAAATTTGACTTCCGGAATAAAACACCGAAGAAGAATGACTCAGCGGATTCTGATAGTAAAGCAAAGGACGCTGAAAAACCTAAGGTCAAATTGAATTACACAATAGAGACGGATGATAGTAAAAAGAAAAATAATAAAGACATTAGAATAAATAATAACAACAATAAGAGAAAACTTCCCCATGATGATGGAGAAAGCCCGTCAAGTAAGTACATAGCCTAGGCGAGGGGTGGAAGTAGGCTGTGAAGATTCTAGATAAATAGTACACACTAAACTTTGTCAATTTTACTTATTTGTTTTCATTGAATTAAGAATACAATTTGCAGATGGTTCTGGTTAGTTTTTAAAATTCTTGATCAGTGCCACGGATGAGTTAACTCGCGGGTTCTAGTTAGCGTCATAATTTCTGAATAAACTATTTGTGTATATTTTCTAAACCATATTTATCATTCTAGTGTGAAAATATTCACGATAAACTCGAGAAACATGTTGATTTGGTAAGTTTTCACAAATATTTATCATTCTGTTCCTATTTCATATTTTTTAAGGGATTTATTTTATTCCAAAAATAACTGGCCTACAAGTGTCCACCTAGTAAAAATTGGCTGGCAGTGATAAGTTTAAACCCTGCCTAATCCAAACTAGTTTAGGTATACTATGGGTTATACATTGAATATAATATACATATACATTGAATTAATAATACATATTACAGATGGTGTTGGGTTAGTATTTTAAAATTCATTAATCTCTGCCTATACCAAATAATAATCGATAAAACGTTCATATATCTATAAAATATCTAAAATTATGTATGGTTTTATGGAATAATTTTAGATATTTTATAGATAAATAAATATTTTTTACTATTATCTGTGTACTATGGTTTGGATTGGCAGGGTTTAATTGAATTTTAAAAATTAACAAATACTATTTACACATTGTAGTCTCAGTTCAATGAAGGTTTAGTAATGTGGTTGAGGTCACCAGTTTGGATGTATGTGAAAGTGGATGAGCATTGGAAGTGAATTCAATTCAATTCATTTATTTTACATATTGTGGACATTACAAATTATAAGTTTAAGACGTTCACAACATGACATTTAGAAACAACGAAATATTATTAAAACAATATTAGGTACATAATAAAAGAGATAGATTCTACAGTATAAATGTGTAAATACAAAAAATTATATAGGTACAAGGAAGTACACCGGATGAGTTAAGCAGACCCTATTTTAAGAATTTATAAAATAACGTCCACCTATACTCATCCTCACGTAGATGGAATATATCAACATCTGAAGCGATTTGGTTGAACAGAGTTATTGCCCTCCCAATTGGCATCACCAATAGCAGGTTAGTTCTGCTCCTCGGGAGAACAAACAACTCAGTTGAGCGAAGAACTGAGTTGAGTGAGAATTGAGTGAAGAACTTGAAGTATGAAGACTGGTAGTTGCTGGCAGAGGTGTGCGAGTTTATTTGACAGATGTCAAGATACAGTTTACAGTTATACAATGGTAAAATATAACAGCGACGTTGGTATTATTTTCTGACTAAGGTACTAAGTTCTCTGGCAAGATACAAGTTTATCGAGTGAATATTACGGAGAGACTGACTTGTTCCCTAGCGATACCTTTTTATTGAACCCCTCACGATGGAAAATGCTTACCTCTTTACAAATTTGTGTGTGAGTCAGGGTATAGACCTAATAGGTTTAGCAAGTGGCTGACATCCATTACTCATAAAAAAAAAATCTGTTAATACAAACCTCTACTCTGTGGAGGCCCATATGATCCTAGTAGGATCGGACATGGTCGAAAGAAAGAAGAAATATCACTTAGGTAAACAAAGTGCTTACTAAGTAGGAATTCGATTGTGTGAAAAATGTATATAAAGAAGTTGTAGTATGTACTAAACAATAATTAAATGAATAACATTATTTGAAAGCGATTCATATGTCATGGATTATGCTGACACTGCTTGGTGCTCATGGAACCATCAACGGCCACAAAAGCAAATACGTTTGACTGACAAAGTTTAGTGTGCAGTATTTATGTGGAATCCTAACAGCCTACCACCACCCTTCGCCGCTGGTACATAAGTATTTCATATATTTATTAATATTAATTTGTTACATAAGTAATTTTTACATAATTGGAAGATTGACCATGTGGAAAGATTCATTTTAAACAACTGTTACTTACTATAATAATAACTTTTGAATAATCATTATTATGTAATTATTTGTGCTCAGAAAATTGTACGTATTACAGTTCATCATGAGCCATTGTATCGGCAACCGATTGCTCTATTGCATTGAGATCAAATTCATGTCTAAAAAATATTTGATAAAAACCACCGGAATACAAAAGAAAGACATAATAAAATAGGTAGATATGTTGGTAAATTAGACATACGATCCTATTATGTATGTCTGTCCAAATTTAAAACACAGCAAGGAAATTTTTTTCCAAAATGCATTTTATTGCATTTTTTAAAACACAATCTTCTATTATACTCATGCCTACACGTTTTAGACAGGGTTTAATTGGATTTTAAAAACTAACCAATACCGTCTGCAATTTGTATTCCTAGTTCAATGAAAACAAATAAATATGACTGACAAAGTTAAGTGTGCACTATTTATGTTGAATCTCTGCAGCCTATTTCTACCCTTCGTCATTGACAACAATATATTACGCACATTATTATAATATATGCATTCTACCAATTTTTACCCCAAAAAACTTTAAGTGTGATTTCACAGTTCAACCATTCAAAAACTTTCTTGAATATCTGATTGGTCACTTCAAATATGTGATAATTTTATTTAATTGCAACCCTATTTATTATATTGACGCCATATTCTAGATTCTAGATTCTAACCACATGCCTGTCTGATCTAATTACAGATAAAACTCCTAGAAATAATACCAAAAAGAATGTAGTGGATAGTCCAACACCATTTGACAACATAATATGGGGTCCGCAGTGCTTACGGGGTGTCGTGTTTGTGCTTAGCGGTTACGTCAACCCAAAACGGAGCATTCTGAGAGACACAGTAATATCGCTGGGGGGCCGATACAGCCCCGACTGGGGCCCTTCTTGCACTCATCTTGTGTGAGTTGAATTTTATTAAAATAAATGGTTTTTATTGTATTTATGTTTGTGCATCGATTTGTCTCGATAATAGTGTGGTACGATACGAAGAATGAAATGAGAGGCTAAGCACTACAAACGGCATATAAATAAAAAAAATATCATTGCTTTGTGTTCAGTTATAAACATTTTATTCCTACAATTGGATTATACTCCATAGATATAGTGTATATTTAATTATTTTCATGGCAACGTATATATCTATCTCGTATGTTTTTGTGTAATTTGTATCCCTTCAATGACTATAAACTTACAAATGCATATTATTTAACTTGGAAGTTGATTTATTCACTTTGGTTACCCATGCCCTTGAATTCATTTAATCGCCAGTTCCTCAAGCTTTATTTTCAATTGTATTCTTTGCCTTACCAAAATTAGATGCGCTTTCGCAAATACGCCGAAGCACGAGCAAGTGCGGAAAGCAGGCGGTGATGTCGCAATCGTGGGAGGCAACTGGATTGAAGAGTGCGGCACGGAGAAGGCTCACCTACCCTGGCAGTGGTTTGCCCTAGATCGGAAAAAAAAGATTGATCGGCCTCCGGGACCCTTAAAGAAACCTGAGCCCAAGAAAGTTGATGTTCATGTGCCTACGACCAGTGCTTCAAGAGATGATTCTGATGATGAGGAAGTTAAAAGCAATACTCGAATTGATAAAAATATGCGTAAGCTACATCTGTTCATTTTATGTTAATACAAAAAATATTCCACGACAAGTTTTACAAAGAAAAAAAAGTCCCTTGAACATTATTTTCATATAAAACCATACCTTTAATTCGAATTTCGTAATTCGAAATGATTTCAGAGTCCTTGGCATATAAAAATATTCAATAAATCGTAATAAAGTGCACTATTTCATGAGCCAGTCATTGAAAATTGTGACAGACTTTTCTTTAAACATCAAAAATTACTTATTTTATGATGGTAATAAAAATAATCCTGACATATTATGACCCAATTCGGTAGGCACACATCTATGATTGGAAACGAAATTAATGAAAATCAAAAATTTTTTTTTCAAGATTTAAAAATTTTCCCCCATACATTTCGTAATTCGTAATTCGATTTTTTTTTCGATTTTCGGTCCCACGGAATTCGTATTAACGAGGTTTTACTGTAGCTCGCAAAGTAAATCATTTGTTGCGATTAGTTACAAAATTGGTTACTACCACATTTTGCCATTTAAAGATAATCGCAAAAAACCGCCAAGCACATTTAGGACTACAAATAGAATATTTTCGTGAATAGCAAAGTAAAATTATCTAAACGTCTTAAAATTAAGAAAAAAAAAACTATTTAATAATTGAACTGGAGCTTATGTGGTAGAGGCGCTATTATAATGGTTTTGAAACAAAGTAATTCTTACTAATTCTGCTTTAATTAAGGGCCGTATGTATGAGATTCCCAAATTCTTTATAAGCTATTTAACCGATTTCCACCATATAGCATATAGTACTGTTTGTGACGTAAGCAATCTGACGCCACAAGTCATTCAAAATGGCTGCTTCATCTGTCACTTTCTAATGTCATTTTAATAATGCATTCATTACAACAAACGTTCGCTTAAGGCCCTCGTTCATTTTGTAGACTCTTTAAAACATTTGCGAACTTTAAAAACAGTTCCTAGTCGTGCCGTTTACAAAATACGTATAATTTTGATCCATAGTCTATAATCTAGATAGTAGGATGGTAGATAAATAGATAGGTTGTAGAATAAGATGGATTTATGTAAGATTACGATAAAATACCTCTGCTAAACGACTGCAAAAATAGGTACCTACTGCTGTATATGTATAATATTATACAGAGATCATTACATTACATTCTAAACTAAATCCATTTTCATTTCTGTCATTTCTTATTCCGTTTTGACATCTCATAATATAAGTGATTGAAGTGAAGTTAGTCATAATATAACTATGTATTGCCATCAAATGGAAATGTTTACCGGGAATACTTTATCCTTTCGTACAGTAGAATTATAAAATAAATGTGATAAAATAACTGATAAATTACTTACAATTCATAATAATTACTCATTTATGATTATTAAATTTATATGGTACCGTTCGCACACTTTCCGACACATTTACAATTTCAAAATTTTAAATTAATGATCGGGGAATGAAATTTTATAAGTTTGCCATTATATGGATGCCATGACACATTATGACGTCGCTAACCAACAGATTACATTTGCACTCATGCATACAAATGAACAGTATTTAGCCTATAAAGTATTTGGGAATCTCATGCATACGACCCTAAGTTATTTACGTTGACAGCCGTTTTAGGCTTCTCTATTTTATTGTCAAAGATTATTTATTTAATATTACTTAGAAAATAATACATTACTGTTTCTTTTAAATTTAGTTTCAGAATCAGGCGAAGACACCGATGATGAAATTGAAAAACTGATGAAGAAAAATGATGAAATCGAAAATGCTAAGAATGATTTAGCAAAAAATAAAACCAAGACAACTGCTAAAAGACATGTCGATCAACTGTCAGATGAATCACTCACAGATATGGAAGATAGCACGGTTGCTACCAAGATTAATGAGAAGGAACCTCTCGATAAAAAGTTATTATGTATTTACGATCAAGACACTGATGTTGACTCCGACTAATTTTTTTATTAATTGTGTACATTTATTTTGGTATTATTGATGTGTTATTGTGGTGCACACATAGGATACAAGAATTTTTCGATCTCTACAAGAGAATTATAATACATAATATCGTCACCGTTCAGGCAAAAGTCACCAACCCTAAAAACATAATTTTGAGATATCGCAATTTGAAAGTTTGAAAATGCAGGAAAAATCAGATTTTAATGTTTTTAAGGTTTTATCTACATTAAATTATTTTCTCATGTCTTCTTAATAATTTCTTTAAGGTAATTTTACTTTTTGATGCTAATTAAAACATCTGGAAGGTTTTGAAGGAGGCAAGGTAGCTCAATTATGGTTTGGTGACTTTTGCTTGTTAATAATCTGAACAATGTTAGCCAAAAGAAGGATCAGTAAAACTCACCATCCATAGTATAGTGACTTTTGCTTGTATATTTATAACGAAGGATTTTTTTTGTTATATAATCAATAATGTCTATTCACCTATAATGACTTTTGCTTCTTAAGATTTTATCGAAAGTCATTTAGTGGAAAACAAATAATTCGGATTTAAGCAAAATTTTACTAACTAATGTACCATGGTGAGTTTTGCATCTTAAAGAACATACTTTTACGCTTCGGGTGACATACTCAACTCAAAACTGCCATTTTCAGGGTTGGTGACTTTTGCCTGAACGGTGACGATATTATGCTTTAGCAGTATAAATTGGCAGGAAACGATTGGACCGCATTGTGCATTTATAAATCACAGAACGTTATTGTGAAACAGTTAATACCTCGTCAATAAGAACACGGATAATTGTGTCGCTGAGTTTCCAAACACGCTATAACACTTTTTCATTATGTTGAGAAAATCAACAAAAACTTTTTGAACTAAAAAGGTTTTTGAATGTTTCAGTAGTATAGCGGGATTTGATAGACACATTGATTTTGTTTCATAAATGACAGTTAATCGTAGCGGCTTTTGAAAGAGGCGATAAAATTTTCATGTAGAGATTTTAATAACGAATCCAACGGTATATATTATATCTTATATAATGTTTGAGGCTTTCACGGTTGTTTTTTATCGTAGTATATTCTTGGGTTTTCACCGTGTCTCCTTCTTCCTTTACTCGACGTTTCGGGCTCGTTGCAGAGGCCATATCAAGAGATATGTTTTATGATGAAATGTAGTGTAGGTGTGTGAATGTAAACGTTGCTCTAAGAATGTCAAAAGGAATCCGATTATCTAAGAGCAAACGTTGCTCAGAGTAATCTGTCAATCATTACGACCGGGGATACCGGCTCGAATATTAAATTTTGCTGATAGTGCCGGAAGCCATGACGTTTTTAACCGTAATCCATCATCCCTATTAATATTTTCAGGGTTTCTTTGGATTTCAATGGCCTCCTTTACCAATCGTGCAAAATATCCTTTATTCCGACCCAATATCTTGGTCTCAAAGTCAAATTTGTGCCCTGTATCCATCGAGTGCTCGGCAATTGCCGACATCGTGTAATGTTTAAGTCGGTATGCTCTCTCGTGTTCACTCACACGCTTCTTTACTGTTCTAGAAGTCTGGCCTATATACTTTTTTGGGCATCCACGACAGCTTAACTGGTATACACCTGCCGAGTCCAAAGGTTTTGAGTCCTTTACTGGTCTTAACATATTTCGGACCTTTGTCGATGTTGAGAATATTGTTTCAATATTATGTTTCCGAAGTATCCTGGAAATAGTATCGGTGGTGTTTTTGATATAAGGTAGATAGGCCCGGCTTTTGAACTGTATCTTTTCCTCCTGACTGATCGGGTTAAGGTTGATTTTGCTTCTGGTGGCTTTTTGGATCATATTGTGAGAATATCCGTTTGCTTGAAGAGCCTTTGATACTTGAGATATCTCGGATTTTAAATACGAAGATTCGCAGATAATCGCGAAACGTCGAGTAAAGAAGGAAGAAGGAGACACGGTGAAAACCCAAGAATATACTACGATATTATATCTTATTTATTTCAAAAAGTGTTATAGCGGGTTTTGAAACTCAGCGACACAATTCGAAATTCGCCATAAATCGAAATTTTCGTGAAAAATAAGTCCCTAGAACATTATTTTCATATTATGAAGCTATACCTTTAAATTGAATTTCGTAATTCGAAATGATTTCAGTGTCCTGGCATATAATAACATTCAATAAATCGTAATAAAGTATACTATTTCATGAGCCAGTTATTGAAAATTGTGTCCAGACTTTTTTTAAAACATTATAAATTGCTTATTTTATGAAGGTAATAAAAATAACCCTGACATTTAATACATCAGTGGTACAACTTTACTGCACTCCACTCAAAGGAAAAACAATAACACACAAGTTTCAGGGCTGTAGGTATTTAATTGTTGATTGTTTATTGGATTTTCACATAGTTTTACTACAGAACCAATTTTGAAAAATAAAAAATATTTCGTATTTTTTTATAATTCTAGCTCAACATAATATGGTGGTAAATACCTACCTACATTACTTGATAACTTCGATTAATGGATTAATGACAAATGGTTTTAGCACAGATTTTAATTTGAAAGAATTGTATCAGAAATTTGGTAGGCACATCTATGATCGTAAACGAAATTAATGAAAATCAAATTTTTTTTTTAAATTTAGTATTCCCCCCCCCCTATACATTTTATATTTCGCAATTCGAATTTTTTTTTTGATTTTCGGTCCCGTGGAATTTGTATTAACAAGGTTTTACTGTAAATAGGTTTAAGGGCCGATGCAGAGATGTCAACGTTAAGTAAAACATACTAATTCTGTACCATATTATGTATAGTTGACAAAAAAAAATTTAATTCATTGATTTTAAAAATTTTGTATATCGTAATACAGATGTAACTATTGAAACCGACATATTTTCTAACAACTACCGTGTAAGTTTATCGCATATTTCTCCACATTCGAGAATTGTACCTTCTTAGAGTCACAACCAGATGGTAACCTACTTCCCTTATTTTTAATTTCCATGAGAGTATACATTCCAATTTTAATTATATAATATTTCGAATTAAATTCCAAATTGCATTAAAACCGTTACTGACCATGTCTGATCGTAATCAGATCATATTATGGGCCTCCACAGAATGGAGGTTTGTATTAACAGATTTGTTTTTACGAGAAATGGATGTAAGCCGCTTGCCTCAACCTATTAGGTCCATACTCTGACTCAAACTCAAATTGAAAAACATGTGTGTATTTGCTAGACTCAGGATTCGAACCTGGGACACGGCGTTATAGGCCGACGCTTAAGCAGCGCGGTCATTGGGGGCGTAAACAGTTAAGTACCAATAATTAATTTACATGTCTGGAATAGAGAGCAACACAAAAAATTTCACTTCCGTCATGTGTGTTTGCCACACATTTACTCACTTTTTTATATGTTTGGCTTTACAAATGCATGATGCGGTCCAAACTGAACACTATTTTGATGAATTTTGATTGCTCAAATTGATGGCAACACTTAAAAACCTACTTATATGATTCAATGTTCTTACGAAAAATTACTGATATTAATTACGCAAAGGGCGGTTAATTATATCGGAAATATTTGATTATCATCAAAAATTGTTTGTAATTATTACGGTTGTTTGTTGGATTTTTTTCCTTTTTGGGTTAGCACTGTCTTTTTCCTAGACGTTTTCATCTTTGCAATTTTCTTGAGAAAGGTTTTTGCGACGAACCTGAAACGTAAAAAGATAGAAAAACGCAGCTTCAGCCCATTTAGCAAATAATATATTAATTTCCATTATTTCTATGGTCAATCCTGTATTATGTTGTAAAAACATTGTGACTTTTGATGCCTTATAGCACCTGTACACGTGCATGGATTTACTACTGGCAATAGTGTGTAAATTAAACTATTGTGATAATCTCTTACACTAGATAAAACTCTTTACACACAAAAATACTAATTGTCACTCCAATCTCGTTTTTCAAGTGTCGGCTAGACTCATTGGTTGCTGTTGCGTGAAGGCTTTCGTATTTTGTGAAAGCTCAGAAGCTGCTGAACTTTTTTGATCCATGCATGCAGTCTTGCAACTTGCATGATAATATGTGTTTACATTTGCATTTTATTGTTATGGTTGCGATAATATGTACCTACAGACAGAAGTAAATCCATGCATGTAGAAACGGGCTATTATGTTAAGTTTAATTTATGAATATCTAAGTAGAATTTAGAAATATTTTTTAAATTTATTATTTCATGTTTTTTGTAAGAATCTACACTGATCTACCTCTGCGGATTTATATGATTATATTATATTATATGAGAAATCCATGTTACATGTTATTTGAAATCCACTAAGCCGTATTTTTGTAAACCGGATGTATGCCAGGAGCGTTTTAATTCTATACAATTCCATGCGCACAGAGCCGACCATTAAATAAGCGTTGTTCGGTCGATTAATTTAAATAATTTTATATATTGTACGCATACTGCCATCTCTTGGAATCATGGTGAAATACTTAAACCGAAATACAAGTCTTATGATTTACTTTCAAAAAAATATGTATATTATTTACTTGATAACAATAATAATTTATATTTGGTACCAAATAGAAATTTTAATAAATCCCAAATTGTATGTATGTGTTACGTATTTTTATTATAATATTATAAATAAAAAATTTCATACAACTTTACCTTGTTATTCAACCTTGTACATACTGCATGACTTTTTATATCTGAAAAAAATAATTATTTCGAAAAAATAATACAAATTATTTTTTAAAAAGAAACCATTTTATTTTTTATAGAATCGAAATGTTACAAATGCAAAATTATTGCATAATTATTATTTGATTGAAACCATGATTATTTACCAAAGATGCAGCTTATCATGACGAGATAAGAATAAATATAACAATTAAAATTATATTATAACGTCGTGGGTCCCAGGTTCGAATCCTGGGTCTGGCAAGTGCACATTGTTTTTCAATTTGTGTATGAGTCAGAGTATGGACCCAACAGGTTGAGCAAGTGGCTGACATCCATTTCTCGTAAAAACAGAAATCTGTTAATACAAACCTCTACTCTGTGGAGGCCCATATGATCTTATTAGGATCGGACATGTTCGGAAAATAAATAAATTATACTTATGTATAGTTTTTGTCTATTGGACTACTATGACATTGTAAAAAAAGAAAATATGGAAAAATTCACACAAACACATTTTACATAACGTATGGTATGACAAACGTTAAAATAATTCTGGTACCATTGTTCCATTGTACCAACTTTGAATGGTGGTTTATTGTATAAAATAAAATTGCAAGGAGGTCTGCAAACCTGTCAGGTGTATTTATAAAAAAACTGCATCTGATCATCAGCGAGTGTTGATCCACTGCTGGACGAAGCTGCTTTCACTCTTCCTGGAGCCTAGTCTTTTGATGCGTTGTATTTCTGCTTTGATCCAGTGGGTTTTAAGATGACTCTGTGGTACTTTCAAGAAGACACATTTTCACACATCCTGGCTTGACAACAAATGCAGTGTAGATAGGTATTATGTGTTCTAGTTGAACCACTTAACCACTAATATGCGCAGATACAATTTCTTCCCCTGCGCAGGAAGTAGACAGACTAATGTGGTGACTGTTAATGGTTGCTATATTAGGCTTTGTTACAATCGCGCATGTTGTATCACCTTGTTTCGCCTGTCGAAATTATCAAACATGCGGTACATAGTAATAGTAAATGGTTGGAGGTTGTAAATGAAAAAAATCAGAAATGTGGTATAGGAGTCTCTAAATTATTTATTTATTTGAAAAAGACACGTTGAGTACATAACAAATTATTAATTCAGGACGTTCACAACATGACATTTAGAATAAAAATTACAAGTAATCAGTTAGAGAAAAAACAAGGTGGATAAAAAAAAGAAAGCAATAGTTTTATACAAAAGAAATAATATAAGAAAAACAACAATAATTCAAAAAATACAAATTAAACAATAAAATAGAATTTAAAAAACAGAATATATAATGGATCGCCAAAAATATCTACATCTCTAGGGAGTGCATTGACCAGCCGCACAGCCCTCGCTATTGGTGCCTGGCGAGCCTGACATGAGGAAACAGCTTTCACCCAAAATAGGTCATGGCTGCGCTGCGACCACGCATGTAATTGACGGGTGCGTAAAAATTCAAATTTTCTAGAATATCGGGATTATTACCGACCTGATTGAAAATCACTGGTTTATGTCTACATATTATATGTACCTATTGAGTGAAAAACGTAATAAGAATTGTACCCCGCCTGCGGGAATCAAAGCTGAAAACCTTGTATCACTAACGGTAATGTTTCCTACATTAAACACAAAAATAATGGGAGGTGGGTTGCCCTCTGAGTGAGGCTGTAACAAGATTTTAATCTCAATCTTGGCGAAATGTGGAATAAACGTGTTAGTTATTTTCAATAGTTGAGTCTGCACATAATATGCATTAGAGTTTGTCACGTAAACGAAACGCGCATTCAATATTGGTATTATTTGAGGACACTTGGCGCACTTTGTGTTTTTTATGTTTTATGGCCTGGCCATAAAGTAATAAACCGAACCCGATGTCAAAGCGTTGGTCCATGGCGACTGACTTTCACATTTCTATCTTATTAAATATACATAATTTTGAAAACACTCATGAGAAAATATAGCCAATAGAAAAAATCTTTTTTTGAAAAAAGTAGGACACCCGGCAGGAATCGATCTTACGTCTCTTGAGTATTGCGCCCTGTGCATTACCACTATGCTACGACTGCCATGCTTAATTGCGACAAATTTTAATTATTGGCCTTTTTAATACCTGCTCATGAGCGCTCTCCAAATTGAGTTAAGGTAGACGATCGGTTTTTGTATTCTAAATTAATTACTAACTGACGTCACGGATCACTCCAATATTTTCTGTTGTAACTTACTGCAGAGGCAAGCAGATAATTGTTGGGGCGGACGTTAACGTCCAGTCCTTGCTCTGGGCCCAGACCTAACAAGGACAGTCCCGAGCCACTCGAGGAGCTCTTGGCCGCCTTTGATTTGACGGTGCTAAATGACCCTGACGGGCCAGCCACTTTCTCCACCAGAAATTGTGAGTCACATATTGATGTCACTCTGACATCCAGTGGCGTTGCCAAACGCGCCGTGGACTGGCAGGTCCACGTGGACGCGGTGGCTAGCGATCACCGTCTGATCACATTTTTGTTCAGAGTTGCGGGAGATGCGGCCCCATTGAACCAAACCGAGAGCGAACTGCTTTCCAGGCGCTTTTGGACGAGCGGTGTCAATTGGGATGCTTTTGACGTCAAAATTGGTGGACTGGCCTCTGCCATGTCGGCTGACGATCTCTATCAAAAAGACAATGACTTGACTGCGTTCATTACTCAAACTGCGGAGTCCACGCTGGGTAGAACCTTTCTGAGGCCACCCAACCTTGGCCATGGTGGATACCAAACTTGACGTCTTTGAGAATGACCATGAGACTTGCCCAAAGAAAATTGCAAAGAGCTAGAAGATCTCAGAACGACTTATCCAGAAATGACGAACCTACGGAGATTGCTTATAAATCCGCAAGGGCAAAATTCAAAAAAGAGTTAAATAAAGCCAAGAAAAAGCACTGGCGGGATTTTGTCTCTGAAATGGGGGGCTATAATCCGTGGGGACCGCCTTTCCGCGTGATAAAGCTGGGATCAAGGCCTGGTACAGTCATGGCGGCTATGCGGCGCCCCGATGGCACCTTTGCGATGGACAGCGCAGAGTCTGCATCCATACTGCTGGAAGCTCTAATTCCACAGGACATACCTACGGCACATGAGGATGACAGAACCTGTCAACTAAGACTATCTGCAATCTTGCCGTTGGAGAGTCAGCATTCTCCTGAGCTTACCCAGTCGGAGGTGGGATTAATTTTTGATGGCCTCAGGGTGGGCAAAGCCCCCGGACCTGATGGGATCAGCAATGTGATTGCCAGAAGGGCGTGGCTTCGAGCGCCTCATGATATAGTCGGGCTGTATGCTGACTGCATGAGCAGGGGCATCTTCCCGGACTGTTGGAAGAAGGGTCTCCTTAGGATTATACCTAAGATGAGCACACGACCACCGCATGACCCAAAAGTGTACCGTCCAATCACTCTTCTGCCAGTGCTGGGTAAGATATTGGAGCGGTTAATCAGCAGAAGGCTGGAGGACCACCTTGAGAGAATCTACCCTATCTCGGAAAAGCAATTTGGCTTCAGAACAGAATTAGCTGAAAATGAATTCAATTCTGCTTAAAGATGGCTAAAAGTATTAAAATAATGCATTTGAATCGTGTTCTGATATATTCTAAAACTTTCAAATGTCTAGCTAGTCGGGAAGTTAGTTAAAATTCGATTGCAAGATTTGTACTGGACAAACAAGAATAGGAGCTAATAAAAACGTTGTAAAAATCATAATAAATGTATCAAAAGCTTGGACATAATGGGTCAATGTAAATTTACAAAAATAATATTTAAACTGTGAATTTTGAGTAATGGCTTCCGGCTTGCACCTGCCCTCTCGCGCTGGAGAAAAAATCAATTTATAATAAAATTTGACAACACCTCGTGTTATTGAACAAATAAAAAAGCAACGATGTTTACATTTCGCCGAAAATATTTGCACTTTTCATATGTGCGTCTTTGTCTTTCGACATTGTTCATTGAAGAAGTGAATGAGACGGAAAAGGTCGATTAATATGCTAAAATGTAGGGTAAGTGATTCGGTGTTTTAATATTCAATTGCTGCCCGTAATTTGATACTAAAATTGAATTACAAAACCGATGAATCGATTCTCGACCGTAACTGCCAAACGTGCCAAATAACTTTTTTTAAAGGGGTGTATTCGAGGTTTCAGTGGTACTTTATATATATTTTTAATACAACTTCATTCAAGCGCATCTATTCTATACACAAGACTGCCTTTGGCCGCTACGGCAACTATCTAGGGTAGGTTTGTATCGAAGTATTGGCACTTATTGTAACAATTACGATAAGTTAAGCGTCTAAACAGCCAAAACTCGCTCTAATTTACTACAGCCAAAAGAAGTGAAGCCAAAAGAATACTTCGATACAAACCTACCCTAGATAGCTGCCGTAGCGGCCGAAAACAGTCTTGTGTATAGAATAGATGCGCTGAGCTTAATAAAATTGAATTCCAAACGTCGGTCCCCAAAAAACAACTTTTTTTTTGCTAAAGATGTTATCAATCTGTAAACGTCATCGATGAAACTGATACCAATTTAGTTGAGTTTCATGTCGGTAACTTAAAAGTTTCCGAAGTTACAATTTTCGAAAAAAACAAGCAGTGTATGAAGTGTATGTTACTCCGTGTTTCCTGTGGATCTTGTCACTCAGATTTGTGGTACCTATAATTATAGCTGTCAGCATTTTAGCAAATTAAAATATCTATTTTTCCGCAGTATCAAAGTATACGACTGCAATAATTATTCCCAGCTATTCGGATGTCCATTGACGCAAATGTCATTTTAGTCGCTGGCTCGATCAATATAATTATTTACTAAGTTATAATGAAAAGTATATTATGTTGACTGTATAAATAAGCGAATAATATTTCATCGAGAGGTCACTCGAATACAGTGACGTCCCCAGATAAAATGCCGCCCCTAGGCAGCGCCAAAATGCCGCCTCATTATTTTATACATTATTTTTATCATCCTTTCATGAGTCCAATACCTAATAAATGTTTTGTTTTGATACAATACTCACAAAATATCAGACTAATTATTCGCAAATCTGCACATGTCGTTTCTGGTCACCAAGGACGTCGAATGGCAACGGAAGTAAACTAGATATCGCGAACCCGACAAAACCAGTGAGTTCAATTTTTTAATCGAAAGATATTATCGTTCTTACTAAGTTTAGGTAGCTATTTCTATATATTCCAAATGATATTCCTCGATTTGCCGCCCTTTGAGTAACTGCCGCCCCCAAGCGACGCTCAATCTGCCTACCCCCACGGGACGTCACTGCTCGAATATAAGTTCCCGGGCTGTTAGAATCTCATTCTCCGTATAGTCCCGCACAACATCTCATTGTACCGAGATGCTGACTTCGGACCCGTATCATAAGTATTGTAACATAACTACTAACTGTAATATACTATTGTACCAACCGTTACGCCTAATAAAACTCGCTTTTGCATCCATCTTCGACTTCTTTATCATCATCCTCCACACCATGACCTACGACACCTCGACGACTCCCCCAATGATAACTCAAATCGAACCCCACACAGTGACGTCCCGTAGGGGTAGGCAGATTGAGTGTCGCTTGGGGGCGGCAGATACTCGAATGGCGGAAAATCGAGGAGAATCATTAGGTATATATAGAAATAGGTACCTAAACTTAGTAGTAACGGAAATTTCTTTCCATTAAAAAAAATCGGCTCACTACTATACTACACACTAATGTATTAATTAACATAAAAAGTTTACCAGGACTTTAATTTTTTTGTCGGGTTCGCGATGTCTAGTTTACTTCCGTTGTCCTTAGACGTCACGTTCTTGATGATCAGCAATAACATATGGAGATTTGCGAATTATATTTGAGTAATAAGTAGGTACGAGTAGGTAGGTACATACTTAGCTAATTAAGTTATCCAAATATTTTTGACGGTCACTCGCGAGTTTTCAAAGTTGCAAGTGCATTTAAATTAGATTTAGTGGTATAGGTATAATATTTTGTTAGAAATTCATCCATACAACACATTTCTTAGATATTGGAGTCATGAAAGGATGATAAAAAATGGGGTGACGTTTTCGCGCTGCCTAGGAGCGGGATTTTGTCTAGGGACGCCACTGACCCCACATAATCAATTCATTGTTTCAAATTTGACGAAAATTTTTCATTATTTTCTTCGGATTGTTAATCTCGTATATATCTCATGTTGAACTGATACTATATGATATTTTGTGGCCAATTTTGGTCTCACTTCTCATTCTAAAGCGGCTAAAGGGGTTTAATTTTAAAAACATTTGTTTGGTTTTGGAAGTTGCTCGAATTAAAAATAAAAAAAAAATGGTCTCCTTTTATACAGTCCCGGCGACACGGCGTCACAAAATGGTAGCCAATTTTCGGACGGTCAGAATGATTTCGCTACCTCGCTACGCGGTCGCCAGCCGATGATAATTAATTCCAAACTCATGTGGTTTCCTTTAATAATAGGTAATTTTGACGAGGAGGACCACCCGTGAGTCGGTCGCCATTTTCCGTTCGCCTCCCGCTTGCGCCGTTTTACTTTTAGCCATAAAACAAAAACGGTTGACATTTATTTATTCGATATTCAAATTTACCACAATTAGGTATTCGGAATGTCCAACGTAATTCCACACACGATGGTCGTGCTCCTACATCTAATGTATTATTGTAATATGCACATACTTAGTTGCATGTTGTCGTGTCATCTAGAACAGCGCTGTCCAACTTCTTTTATGCCGCGGGCCATTTTTTCTTTAGCAAACATTTCGGGGCCAAAGAGGATAGGTAAATGATAAGTCAGTTAATGTCAATTCAAAAGTTGGTATTTTATACAAAAAAAAAAATGAAAAATAACACAATTAGAAATAATAAAAACAATAATATTATTAAGTTATTTACTTAATTCTTTTTTTGTATTTTTTTTAATTCACTATCAATTAGGTACGTTTACAAAACAAAGATTGTACTTATACGTAGTTATAAGTTATTTATTGGGAGCATTGTGGCCTTAGTTGTTGAGCAACAATTTCTTTTATACAGGGCTTTTTTTAAAAAAAAAAAGGTGCCGGAACTCACTTCATGTCAAGCTTTTTACTAAATAAAATTATATTCAAATGTCACTTAAATGAAATTTAAAGGAGCTATGCCACGAAGCGAACAAAAAAAGGTTGATTTTTACGATAATTTTTTATTTTAGTCAAAACAAAGCTACAGAAACAATAAAATACATACATTATATTTGAAATATATTGTACAAATAAGACTAAATAAGACTAACTTTAAAATATAATTGTAAATACATATGTAATGTATTTATTTATGAACTTGAATAAAAGTTAAATGACCAGCAGTCTGGCCAATTGTTTTGAGTTCGACCTTGATCCCCGAGATCAGCTAGAGATGATTCAGGAACATCTACATGTACCGATATTTCCATATCTTCTGTCATCGTTTCTGTTTTGAGCTTTTTATTTGCGGAATCGGCGCCGCTGCCGGTGGTTGAGAAGTAACAGGAAATTTTTTTCATATTTAAACTTGGGGTTGCACTAAATAATATATAAAATAGTTGCACAACACGTAATCGTAACACAAACTGACTAAACAAACGTAAATAACAATATACGCAGATGCTGCCATGCGATAAACGTCAAACTGTCAAAATCATAATACGCAGCATACGTATGAAGCTAGTTACATACGCATGTTTGCTATTTAAACTATACGGTTACTTCACTAACACTAACACGCCAACATTCAAAATGGCTTCCACCTGTACCTTATTTTATCATTTTAACGAATTATTATTGTAATTACTTAAGCCGCTTAAGTTAAGCGCAAATATTTTTTCGTTTAATTGATTTTGAAATAAAACCGTGAAAAAAGGTGCCGGAACGCCGTTCCACCGCGTTAAATGGAAAAAAAAGCCCTGCTTTTATATCAATATTTGTTGTGGCAAGTCTAATTATATTTTCAAGCGTGGAGTCCTTCAAGCTGTTTCTATATTTTGATTTTATGTATTTCTTGTCAGTGTATATGTGTATATTATGTACTTCCGAATATAGAAATACATTTCAAGTCAAAAATCTCTCATTTGTGGGTATTCTTCTATATCCAAAAGTTTGAACACTTCTATTCCAGTTGCTCCACTAGTTGCAATAAATGGGTCAGCCTGAAGGTCGTATAATTCCAATCAGAGATAATATCGATATTGAATGGATCACTGAATAAATTAATAATTCAGCTTAAGGTCATCAAATTGAGAAAATCTTGTATTAAAATCTTCAATGAGGGTATCTAATTTAGGTTAAAAAAAATCGAAATTCACTCCCCAAATGTTTGATGAAAAATTTTATGTAGGTACAGCTCGCGGGCCCCAAACAAAATTTGACGGACCGCCAGTTGGACAGCGCTAATCTAGAATATAATTATAGTATGGACATCGCGACCCAGTCTTTCTAAAGGATATTTTCCAGTAAACCAACAGTTGAAATATGTAGTATAAGAGGGAACTACATTTTTAACAATGCTTGTTATTTCATAATTAATCTAACCCAGGAAAATTAGAAACCTTTGTAGTTGTTCATCACTTTTCGTCGGGAACATATTTTCTACTAAGTTTAATATTAATATATTACACCTCTTGAGTATAGTATTTTTATTATTTATAATTACTAATGATCTATTATTATGTTTTGACGATTTATACGATAATCGAGTGTACTATTAGTGATGTGATGAGGTAGGGGTTTTTAACAAACACTCTTCATCTATTCATAATTTTTGTTTGTTATATTTTTTATTGTGATCCTTCACTTAGGTAATACGTAGGTGATAAAGTTTTTACCTACTTTATTGTATTAATTTGTTATATAAGTTAGGGTTAACAGTTTTCGTTGTAAATGTGTATTTGCCTTTTGGTGAGTGCACATAGTGCATAAAGATGCCGAAAGGCGAAACCCGGGTTCCAAAAAACGACTCAAATGAAATAGTACAAAACTTAAATAAATTAGAATTTAAGTACTAAGTTTAATTTTATAAATGGATACATATTTGATTAATAAACACAGAACTGTTCTTACGGTTGTTTTATTGTATGTACATAAACACTGTATTGAGGTTGTATATATTTAGATAATATTAATTTAATTATCTATGTGAATTCAGTATTTAATAGTTTTACGGCATTCTCGGACAAACACAGTATGCGAGGAACGATTAATCTATTTAGAGATTATTTGTGAACTGCTGGATTTAAAGATTGATATCGACTAATCATTATAATATGTAATATGATAAGTTCGAGTGACGAGTACTTAATTATCGTCTGAGATCGTTAGTTCTATGTTATGTTGATAGATGTTAAATAATATAACTTTTCCCCATGTAGGGCGAAATACAATATTTGAAAATAAGAAAAAAAGTGCACACATATTTTGTTTTGGGTGAATACTCCAAAATCAATAAATAAGTGATAAATATAATATGTCGTATTCAGATAGTTAATTACCCCGGGAAGTTAACCGGCATGGTTGACTGCAAATGAATATCGTTGAGTAGTAGATACTGCAACATATTTTAAATTTAAATTAATTTATCATACTTGATTCCAATTGCATCCGAATTGAATTTAAATAAAAAAGGTCCAATTGAAGATTCTAATCGGATGCATTTGGAATCAAGTAAGGCGCAGTGCCGTGTGTTACCAATTATTGTAGATAACCGCCTTGTAGAATGATTAATTGTGAATAGTATTAAAAAATTCTCCAAATGCAACAAATCGTAAGACGTTCCGTGAGTGTGAATTTTACTGTCGGCAACAATATCGTTCATGGTATATTAGTTGAGAACCTCTGGCGTAGAACACTACCGGGGATATTTGTGGGTCATTAAAAAAACAGTTTCTTTAAAATAAATCATCCTCACTGATAAGCAACTCTCCTCCCTCTTCATCTATTTTTGAGGGGGTTATAATATTTGTGCCCCATACCGAAGGGCCTCGCGTAATGCTCCAGTAAGGCCTCGCACTTGTTAAGACCAGCCCTGGTCTTGCTAAGAATTTTCGTACAAGAAGTTATGTACATAAAGCCATAAGATAGTTTAGTTATAGTTTCTCACGTCTAAACTAGAGTACATATTTTCGTTTAACATACAGTTTATTATAAAGCAAAGTATTTAGATGTGACTGGTTTAAATTCTCACGAATGCGATGGAAGAAATTCATTAAAGTTTCTATGACTCTCTCGAGTTTACACACCCCCACACTTGCCACTGGCTCTTTCGAGTAAAGTGGGTCGACATGAAAACTTGCACTTGTAATCGATCATGTTTTGTTTGATTGTAAAACGTGTAAACTAGTTGGCGAATCTGACAGATTTATTGCAAAGCTTTTCTTCAGTGGATCATTATTATAATAGGGATAGTTCATGCAGAATTTTGCTCAGACGCGCAAACAAGAACCATTTTTCATCAGTTTCATCAGGTTTTCCCCATATCTAACTAACTAGCTAATATATTGTATGTATTTACCTAGTATATAAATATAATCAAAACCATACTATACTCTATCTAATCTATCACCTAACCAAGGTCGATTAAGTATATCGGTTGATGAAAGCACCACGCACCGTAATTCGATTGGATGACTTCGATGGGTATGACGTATGCAGCTTTCCAAGCGTATCATGTACGAGACTATAAACCGTTCATGAGGAAGTGAATTGGATTGAATGGCGACCTCAGTCATGTCTTGGGTAACTGCCAGCGCTCGGAATGCAGCGGAACGTCCCGGAGCGCCGTTCCTGTTCGTGGGATTTCCAAGGATGGCGTTCCTGTTCGTTAAAACCTCGAAAATGGCGTACTGGTTCGTAAAATATCCCACGGACAGCGAGTCGTCTAGTAAAATCCTCAAGCGTCATACTTAATATTATTACGTTCCGGGTTAGATTTAAAATTTACGAAAATGAATCGATAGGTACAAAAACATAAATATTTTTTTTATTAAAAAATAATTTTACTGGTTTAGAACCACTGAATTTTCTATGACCCGTACATAATGTACGTGTAATAAAACGTATTTGAGAACTAACCTTTCTTCACGACAATACTGTTTTTAACGAATTTGGCCTTGAATTCACCAATAGACAGACCCTTTTGCGTCAATGGTGATAAAACAATAAAATTGTATACAAAGAAATGCACTGGGGCTGAGTTAGATTTATTGCATTGTCGCACGTATGGGACAATAATGTATTTTGAAAAAAAAGGTTTTTATGATTGTAAGGAAAGGTTGGAAGCTATTTTACATTGGAATGTAGATTTACTGTAGTATTAATTTATAAAACGAGACACTTATTTTTTTGCAAGTTCATACATATTATTTTAATACAGTTAAGGTTAAGGTACATGCCTAAATATAGTGAGTTAATAACGTAATAGTTATAATGCACACTGCAACTTTTAAATTTTTAAATGAAACACATTAACTTTACTGTATAAATGACTTGATTAATTTGTTAAATATTGCACAAAAATAACATAGTAAAGATAATGTGAATAAAACTACATGCCCTACCTAAGTATCTACCGAGATAGGTATACTATATCTATCCTACCGAGGGTTGAAATTTTTGAGCACGTTTATGATCAATACGGCAGTGGTAGGCAATTGTTTTTTGTAATGAAACTTTAAATTTTGTATCGAGACAACCATAATTGACCGAATTGTCCATTTATCATATTATTATGTTAGCAAAATTTACATGGGTTTGACGCGTTCATAGTTTTTGTATTTCATAATGCAATCGGGGTCGTTCATTGGTCGTTTATCAATATTAAGTTGTATGCAGCCAATGATAAGCATTTTCATCAGAGGAAACGACAAAATTAGACTCTTTATTTTTCCAAATTTAATCATTTTAAGTTGTGTTTTTTTGGTTTCCCATTACCCAACCCCCATGCTTTGCTGCTCTACACTAATTTAGTTTTTATATTTCTTACATTATTGATGAATTGATGAAGTTTAGTGGAAATACTTTGCAGTGAAAAACTAAGTAGGTACCGAGAGAGATGAAATAAAATAAGGGAGGCCTTCATCCAGCACTGGATCGACCAAGGTTGATGGGTTGGGTTCTAAATAATTATTATTGCATACATGAAAAAAACTAACTATTGCAGCTGCTTTGCTAAATTTTTAAATTTCCGAAAAACTTGTGCTCTGACATCGTTTAAAAACTCTTTGTAGGTACTTAATTGCTTAAATTTTTGTTTATTAATTTCTAAGGGGGTCAAATATTTCATATTAAATAGTAAATACAGTCATGCTTTTCCCTGAGACCAGAACATACATATTTGCTGTTTTACCTACCTACTCAACGTTACGGAATCGCCAGATAATAATTATTTATCCTAATCTATTATAATATTTTACATTGAGTGACAAAAAAAATAAATATCATTTCCTCATATATTTGTATTGCTTTAATTTTATATGGATATTTTTCGGATTGAATGAACTGTGATAGATATTCGTGAACATCGTATGCATGTTAAATTTTTTTGTATTGTTTTAGGTACAATACGAAATAAAAATATTTAAATAAATCAATCAGAATCCAATGAGATAAATATATGAAAAATTTCCCTGTATATAACAATTTCTATAACATTAGAAACCTATTAGAATAAATTATCCTACATGTCCACATGATGTAAATATTTTTTTTCTAATAATATGTACCTACCTACACTTCTGAGGTTGTTTAACATGATTCATATTTAATAAAGAATGCTACATTTGTAAATCTTGCGTATTACATACTTTTTAATTAATTTATTAAAAACCATGCACTTGCTTTTTCGTATACGATGGATTTTAATTTGATTAAAAAATAGTTAACCATAATCAAAATATTTCGAATTTACGAAAAATCAGAGCTTTGAAAAAAGTGGCATGTATTTTGTTTAAACCGAAGTATCTTCACTAATATTTCTATCCACTCTTAGTTGCATATTTTTATTCAAACTGCTAACAGTGGGAAATTGTGATTAGTTTGTCTATTATTTCATGTATTTTAATAATGTTTCCCACTCCAATTAGATTCATATACGTTTAGTTATTTATATTTGTATAATTATTAATGTATTTTTTAGAAAACGATTTCGTAAACTAAAATGACTCTATATTTGTATGTTACCACTAATTGTTATAGCCGATAGCGTATTGGGCGAAGATGATGATGAAAAAAGTACATCATGTAAAACTAAAAGATATTTTTATGTTACAGATTTATTATTATATCTAATATCACACATTTTTGGAAAATTGTCGAGCGTTCCTGTTCGTGAAATTTTCCATTTCGAGCACTGGTAACTGCTCTTTTGACATTCTCAATCATAAGGTAGGGTCCTGTGACACGCCATCCCATTCGCCATTGTGCCATCCCCTAACGGAGGTTGGCCACTACAGTTACCACTTAGTCGACTGCTACACGGAATAGTTCAGTGGAACTGTACTCGTACCAATTACGGAGGTTCTTAAGCCACGAAATGCGGCGCCGTCCTCTGCTATGCTTCCCATTGATTTTTCCTTGAATGACAAGTTGGGGAATGCAGTATTTTTGTCTTCTCATAATGTGGCCGAGGTACTGTAGTTTCCTGGTTTTGATACTACGTAGAACTTCTCGGTCCTTCCCCATTCGATTGAGAACTTCAACATTTGTCACCCGGTCAGTCCAAGGAATTTTGAGGATGCGTCTATACAGCCACATTTCGAAAGCTTCAAGTCTCCATGGCATCTCTTATATACATATATTTATTTATTACTACATTTCGTATTAATACAAGTGAATATCATTTGATCTATTTTTTTGCGAGGTAATCAGCAAAGAGGCGTATCAGTGTAGTAAATATTTCAAAGTTATGAAGCGTAGGTAATACCTACTGTACCGTTGAATTTTGAGTCTGCAGCTTGATGAGAACATGACTAGTCCTATGTCGAGGTATGAATGAGGATTGTGAAAAAGGCTTAAGGGGGGACATGCTCAGCGTAGGTCAAAATGGAGCTTTAGTTCTATTTCCAAAGCATGATCCTGGACATACCTTAAACGTTGTAGATAATCTATTTATATAATTTTGAAGCCTTATTATCCTTTATATTTATTTTAAACATTTGATGACTGCATAAAGTATTTTTATTACATAAAATAGTATTCTTTTAAACCTCTCGCTCTAATGTTTTAGAATATAGTCATATTTCGGTACATAACTGTGCAGTGATGTCATGATTTTTTACATTTATTAATTTTTAAACGCATTTATAAACCATTAGTATAATTTATGACGAGATAATTTTAGTAAAATATTTACGGTAAAAAAATATATTGATAATCTCTGTGATCCCAAATTTTACAAGAATTAGGCATTTTATTATTCAAAAAATGGGCAAGATTAATTATAACGCAATCATTATTCGTAGGATGTTTATCACACTTGAATGATCAAAAACATAGCTTATAATGAGTATCTTTAGAATTATCTTAAAATGTGTTAATCTTGCCCATTTTTTGAATAATAAAATGCCTAATTCTTGTCAAATTTGGGATCACAGAGATTATCAATATAATTTTTTATCGTAAATATTTTACTAAAATTATCTCGTCGTAAATTATACTAATAGTTTTATAAATGCGTTTAAAAATTAATAAATGTAAAAAATATTAACACCACTGCACAGTTATGTACCGAAATATGACTATATTCTAAAACATTAGAGCGAGAGGTTTAAAAGAATACTATTTTATGTAATAAAAATACTTTATGCAGTCATCAAATGTTTAAAATAAATATAAAGGATAATAAGGCTTCAAAATTATATAAATAGATTATCTACAACGTTTAATAAATATCCAGGATCATGCTTTGAAAATATAAAAAAAGCTGAATTTTGACCCACGCCGAGCACGTCCGCCCTTAAGTTTTTTTAAATTACACAAACACACACTTAGGTAAACATAGACAAAAATACTGACGATACATAGAAGCGTAAATAATATAGTCAAATAGTAATTATTACTAGATTAAATCTATATGTAAAGCACACTCAGAGTTAGTTATTACAGATTTAAATGTTCCTCATAGCAATGCATTGTCGATTATAATCATACGTCTGTTTATTCAACACCAGTAACGTGCACAATTATAATTCTGGTAGTTTTTTCTTTTTAATTAAGTATATTTCTTTCTTTGTCCCTCTTCTTGACGGCACTAGGACTAGCACTAGGGTTTAATTTTACAACGTTTTATTAGGTCGTATTCTTGTTTGTCCGGTGATTGTTTATCCAGTACAAATCTTGCAATTGATTTTTAACTAACTTCCCGACTAGCTAGACATATGTATAATACTTTTAGCCATCTTTAAGTAGAATTGAATTCATTTTCAGTTTCGTATCAAAAGTTATTTCGGAAGAAATCCGTAAAAAGTAAAACACTATTATTGGTTGCCAGGGGTCTGTGGTCCTAACAACTAAATTATTAATATATACGTGCGTTACTATGGAAATCAATATGAATTAATGTAAAAAATAACATTTCAGTATTCTATATTTATTCTGTATTTCTATCAAGTTTTTTTGATCGTTTAAGCTAGTCAAGTCAATTTTATATGATTCAACAGAAAATTTAAAAACGTTGCATATAAAAAGTTCTTTTTATCTTGTAATTATTATATATTTCAAAACATTTATTTAACTATTTCTTTTATTCAACGAATAATTCACAATATTTGAGAATGTAAAACTCTTTATATTGAAAATACCTCAGACACCTACCTATATACCTATTAGAAAAATCTTTTATGAAAAAATACGACTCCTGACGGGACTTGAACCTGTATTCACTTGATTTGCACCAACATGCGTTACCAGTTAGTTGATTTACACTTAATTGATTCTTTGGTTTAAAACACGAAAACTGAAGAATTTCGTCTAAAAACTATTGGATAAGTTTATCATATATAGATAGGACGCCCGTAGCTCAGTGGTGAAGGGTGGAGGCAGGATTTTAGGATCAGCCATAAATAGTGCAGACTAAACTTTGTCAGTCATGCATACTTGTTTCCAATAAAATAAGACTACAATTAATTTACAGATGGTGTTGGTTAGTTTTTAAATTTCAATTAAACGCAGCGAAACCAAGCCATAATAGAGAAGAGTAAAAAATACTTGTCTATCTATGAAATGTCTAAAAAATATGCAATTAAATCATACATAACTTTTGATATTTTATAGATAGAATAATATTTTTTATCTATTATAGTTTGGTTTAAGCAGGGTTTAATTAATTTTTAAAAACTAACCAACACCATCTGTAAATTGTAGTCTTAGTTCAATAAAAATAAATACGTATGACTAAAAAAGTTTAATGTGCACTATTTATGGCGGAACAGTCTACCTCCACCTTTCGCTACTGCCGTAGCTTAATTGGTAAGTAAACTACATCGCGAATCAAGTGAATAAAGGTTCAATAAAATTGTCGTCGAGCTGTTATGTCTTTCCGATGAGTGCTTTAAGGAAACAGGTGATTTGGGCTTGCAGGTATCCTGTATGGTTTGATGGTGTTAACCTTCCTTAAGTTTCTTACCAGAATTGGGACACTCCCCTCCCACACAACTCCACAACTCCTTGATGTAAGTCTTCACAGTTGTACGTTTAAAGACCGTATGTTTTTGAAGGTAATTTTGTCAGGTTAGTTACCTTCTAAGATGCTGGAGCAGTTTGGGCGTTGATAATTGATTATAAACACAGGAAAGTAATAGAGTTTTACGTAAAGTAAAACGTTACTATTTATTTCAGTCGTAATTTCAGTACAAAATGTTTAACAGACAATGCTTACGTACTGTACAATGGTTTGGAGACAAAAGACAAAGGGAACAACATTTCTTGGGATTTTATACAATTTACTTTAATGAGTTCTTTGACTTGGATCAAAGTCCAATTTGATCTGCAGGTGTCCATCTAGGGTATCTGCTTACAGCAACAAAAAATAACATTGATAAAGCTTAATGAGTTTCATGGCCTGGGTCAAAGTCTAAGGATATGGATTCCAATAGTGAGCACGAGCTCGTAATAACAAAAAATAACATTGATAACAGTTAATGGATTTCTTGGCACGGGTCAAAGTTTAAAGAGGGTGCAGATATACACCCAAGAGTGCGCACGTGTACAAATCAACGTTGATAACGGATTGTTTTACTTTGACTATAAGATGCTGCTTACATAAAAAAAAACATATATCATCTTATTTATTACATTGAACACGTGTGCATTCGTTTAAAACGTTATCTCGATTAATTTATTGTTTTTAGATAAAGAACTAAAATATTGTGAGTCTTCTGAACATTTCTTAGATTGATACAGTCAAGTAGGCACCTATATAAATATTTATATTATATCATATTGTTTATTTAAAAGCTTAAAGTTTGTAAGATTCAATAATCAAATAATGGTATTGTAAATTTGATAGGTGTGATGCATTATTAGTGCACACAACAGAGCGTCGTATTAAAAAAAGGATTTTTTTCTACTAGGTAGGTATAACAATATATCAGAGGTGTCTTCAAATAATTATGTGTGTTCAAAAATAATATAAGTTAAAAAAATATATTGTGTACGCTACTGTTAAAAAGAAGAGGAGTATCGCACTGAAGCACAGGAAGTGAAATTGCTTTGGTGATAAATTGCATCGGGAATAAATAATACTTATTGGTTTCTTCAGTCACCAATCATTTACATTTAGCCCTAGGAAACGTTTGAACCGGCGTACTTACGATTTTCATTATAGTGTTGCTAGTAGACAATAATCATTATGGAAACTTTTTTGTTAAGTATAGAAAATACCTACATATATAACGATGAATGATGCTATTGTTTCAAAGCAATGCTGATTTATAATATTGAAAATTCATGGCATAATTGGCCCAGTTCACTCGGTTTTCTTATAAGAATATTAAAGTGTGTTTTACGTATATAATATATCACAGTGGCGAAGACTCCATACTGATTATTTAAAGCATACCTTCTTAAGAAAAATATTTTTTAATTGCATCAATATATAAGTCAATACTTATTTATATAAACACTTGATTATATATTCTATAAAATAATTTATTTTGCCAACGAGAGATGCCGTATGTGTAGGAATGTATTACACAGATAATTACAAATCAATCTGCAAAGGTTTTAAAAAAATATACCACAGCGCGCCATCTGTCTTCACGTAAATAAAGGTCGGATTATGTTTCAAATAATTCTCAATTTTTTTCAAATGGACTTCACGTCACGTAGCCCCGCCCAGTCTATCGAATTGTATGAACTAAGGTAAGCTCCGACCGGAGAGCCTAAAACTAAATAATTAATAATAAGGTACTTAATTTAATAAAATAATTTCTATGGTGTTTAATCGAATAGTAATAAATAATATATACTGTTTTTAAAAATAAAAATAACTTTTATCCAATGATTTTTGATGTGTAATAATGTTTTGAAAAAATACGTAATTTAATCAGCTGATCGCTTAATTTTATGTCGTCAGTGAGTTTTTAAAGTTTCATTAAATTAGTGTGTCGTTGTCATTAGTGTGTACCTATTCATTAGTAGTAATATCGTATTATCTTCTTATTTCTCGTAAGCATATCTGACAAGTGTGTTCTTTTTATCAGATCTCCAAAAGTCATCCTTCGCCATTGATATAATATCATCATACATATTATAAAGTAGGTAGTAGGTATTTTGGCTTAAATTCGTTCACTTGAGGGTGTATGGATAATGTCCGTAACACTGTCTGACTGATTTGCTCTTAGCTATGCTTGCATACTGCAGTCAACCATTTAAAAGAAATCTATCTACCTATTTAGTTAGATATTTTTTTCCGACTTATGCACGGTGTAAATTAAAAATGACCTGTGACCCTGATTACAATCTTAGAAATCGGAAGAATTCATTATTTATTCTTCCAATGAACTAACTTGCCATTGGTAATCCAAATTAGGAGGACAACAACTATGTTCTACCAAATCGCTTCGGATATTGATATATTCCTTTCAAACAATCATAGGTCACTCCTGCTCTCCTGGTAATATTGCGAGTCCACGGATTCAGATAGGTACATTTAAAAATACTACACCTGACAACTTGCATGTGTTATTGCTGCTCACCAAGGACGTGTCGTTCAAGGACAATGGAAGTAAACTAGACATCGCGAGCCCAACAAAAAAAATACCGTCCTGTTAAACCGATTATGTTAATTAATACATTTTGTTTCCAACCAGTGAGCTTAATTTTAGCTAAGTTTTGGTAGCTATTTCTATATAATATACCTAATGCTTCTCCTCGATTTGCCGCCTTTCGAGTAACCGCCGCCCTCAAGCGACGCTCATTCTGCCTACCCCCACGGGACGTCACTGGGGAAAACATACGCTTTTTCTTGCAAGACGATCTTCCACAATCATCAGCTGATGATGGCCGAGGATCAATAAGAAATACGACTGTTTGTTTTTTTACTAGGCGTTAACGATTATCGGTGTAGTTGGTATTATATTATTTTACAGTGGTGATTTACTGAGTCGATAATTAGATGTTGTATGGTTATTGAATATGTATTATTGTTACATACGGACGAGGTACTCCGCCATACATCATACTGTCAGGGCAAAGGACTTCCTGAGGCGCTTCTGCATAATAAAAAATACAATATGGTACCAAACAATATAATTTACATGGTCGAGGATATCGGAATAAAAAAATGTTCAATGAATATTCCAATATACACATTTCTTTATTTTCGAAATACGACAATATACTCTTGAAAGGAAGTGTTATTGTTTGCATTGGTTTATAATATGACTTATTTGAATCGCGATACACTTTTATAATAGTCTAGTAACCTATGACAACCCCTGCGATATTTGCACAGACATTTTAATAGGCCGAAAGAAACACATTAAAAGTAGGGATTGCAATACCGGTTTTTCAATACCGGTATTCCAGTATTTATCAATACCAAAATACCGGAATTTACGGTATTAAGAAAGCACACTCGTTTACGTTTTTGAAAATGAATTATAGGTTATGTGCTGCTAAAATGCAAATAATAATATATTGAGTGAATCTAACAGTGGTGAAAAAATAATAAAACAAATTTCATCAAATATATTTAAGTATATAAGTAATTGTCGCGATGAATTATCATAATATTATTTCGAAATAGAAAACATCCGTGACAAAAATGTTCAATTATTCCATAATTATTGATGACTGTACAAGCATTGAATTTAAGAAGCTTTTCCTGCAGTCGGACTTATTTGAACTTGATAAACTTTTGAGGGCTTTAGTTAAAATTATCAATACATTCAAATTATTTATAAAAAAATCATTACTTCTACAATTATGATCAATATATATTTTTAAAAATGTTAGCATAGTAAATGAAGGCATGTATGTTTTTGCTATAAAATAATATTTAAAAAATATTTTAATAGCTATATTTATTGATAAGCACCTATTTCTGTTTTTTTATGTTTAAGAAATACCGAATAACCGGTATTGACATTTTCATTCGGTATTGCAATCCCTAATTAAAAGTACATGACGTGAATACATTCGGAATCATCATTTATTTTCTTTTACGTTGTACCATTGTATCGCTGCATCTATCAAACTCGCGAATAAACACGTGATCTACACCAACCTCAGACTTCAGTTCTTCACTCCTCCATCGTTCAACCACATCACCTACAGCCAAATATTTATACGCATATTATCATTATCAACCGTGATCGAATCACAGTTGCATGAAGACGTCCCCATGCTCATTCTACCCTTCTAGGTTCCTAGTTTTTTGCTGCCAAGTAAATCCGTCGAACTTTATGAGTTTGTCCATCCAGTTGATTTTACGGTATCTTTATGGTGTATGACAGCATTAATCCAGCGGATGTCCACTCAAGACATTCCAGCCCATAGACATTTCATTTGCCTGTGCGACCTCTATCACATTGCTTCCTTGTTAAAATATATACTACACATAATTGTAATAGACACTCGTATATAAATTTCATTAGGCTCTACAATCCGACATTTTTTTTAGAAATGTTACCTATTAGGTCCATGCTTTCGGGTCAAACATACGTTGAAAAACAATATATTCGAACCCGAGACCCTCTACTTACCAAGCGGATACGTTAGGTACCACCTATGCATATCTATTATTGTTCATAAATATTATATGTTTAAGTTTTTAATGCTTCTGTAATCGTTAACATAATCGTATCCAGAAATTTGTAGGTAAACAATTCACCGCAGGATACTTATTCGTGCGACGCAGTACGTGAAACATGAGTTCGTGTAAAATTTAATCAAATGACGAGTTCTTCGTTGAACATTTCACCGTGGAGTATATTTGTACGTATGCTACAACATGCGAGGCTTCCAACATCCAAACATCCAGAGGCTTGCCTCTGGTGGCGCTCAACAAACTATAATAAAAAAACAGTAGAAAGAGGATGCTGCCAAAGCCAAGCCAGTGAAGAAAAGAGCAGAAACACCCGGATTGCGAAGTCATGGCTCCCGATGTACTCCCGACCAACTGCATCCGTCAGCGAACTTGGCCCACGGACGAGTGTATCGGGCAAGACCCTGGCTCCAACGAGGGAAAACGGCATCAAACGCCCTGCATCATCAGCCGCTTGAGCCCTCTTCGTCAACAGCAGCGTGTCTGTGAGCCTTGCAATCAGCCCTGGCCCAGATGCACCAGGATGAAGAGAGCTACAAAGCGGCCTTTTTCAGCTGAGCAAAGCAGCCTCCATCAGCGGAAAGCAGCCAAGCAGCATCCTCAGCCATTAGCATCATAGATTAGTTAGTTTTAAGTGTTTTGTGTTTGGAAGCGATGTATAATAAGTTATTTCAGTGCTCGAAGTGAAAAATTTTACAACCCGGAGCGGTTGTATGAGGCAGAATGGCGTTCCAATCCATTTCGGGCCCTGATATATTTTTAAAATTATTTTTATAAACTTTAAAGCCATTTTAAGTATTAAATTAAGTTTCTGCATATTATATTAGTATAATATCAGTGCAGTGCGTGTAATTCGATAGCCACGGCAGGGCAAGCGAGCAAAAAGGGGTCGAGTGATGCGCCGGTATGCATTTTCGTGAGGGATCGACTGATTTTCGGACGGTCGCTGTTGGGAAGGCTGGGTGCGACGTCCTCTCTCAGCATCCGCCCGTACGGTAGACATGGGGAGCCGCGAACCACTACGCCCACAAAGCGGCGTAGTGCTGCATCCGAAACTCTCCGGTTGCCGACGGTCCGAGGGTGTTGAGAGGGCTGGGCGCGACGCCCTCCTCTCTCAGCAGCTTTACGGTGGGCCCGGGAACCGCGAACCACTATGCTACAGTGCTGCATCCGAGTCTCTCCAGCCGCCGACGTACCGGAAGGGCTTCGATCCTTCAACGTCTAGAGACGCAACCACCCCTTATCAAGCCGCCGCACTGTCCAGTTACACACGCTATCGTAATCAGCCCTTAGTTGGCCCGATCCCCATTCGGGCCTTTCCGGAGAGGTGCGCTTGTGACACCCCCGTATGGTCCCCATTTGGGGATGTCTTTGTGTATCTGGAGACGCCCGAATCGGTATCAAAGCCAACAAATAATAAAGCGCTGATTACGAAAATAAATAATAATAAAAGAGCCCAGCCGGCAATGCCGTAAATTTTGTATAACCGTTGGAGATTTGCAACGTCGCTTTCTTTTCGACGACGGTTTCGTTGGAAAAAATCACAAGATGGCGCGCAGATCGCGACAAGCAGCAAAATCGCGAACGCGTACATTCCGCCCTCCGTAGAATTAAATTATTAAAAATGTAACCATATAGTATAATAAACGTAAATAAACTCGCCGCTTCCATCACACGTGACTTATTTATCCACCTTCATCCCAAATACAGACGATAAAAAAATGAAAACAAAACACAAAGTGACAGTTGAGAAATTCTCTTACCAAAATGGAGGGAAGTGATAGTACTTATACCAAAACATCGATGATTACCCACTGATGTAAGTAATAAAATAAAACAATGTTACAGTGCTGTAAAAACTCGCCAAGAAAAAAGTCACTGTGTACTGATTTATATTGGTATTGAATATAGAGGAAAAATGTTTGCCAATGGGTAACCAAGATGCCAGATAGTTTATATTGTTCTGGCGCCGCGCCGTAAACCAAAGCTTTGTCTACTCTGCTGCCTACACAATATTTGAGTAACAGTGTGCAAGAAAATAATATGATAGAGAGTTACATGATTTCTCAACTTTAAAAAAATCAACAATTACGTGTATACATATCATGAAATGATTTATCATGTAACTAAATCAAACAATAAAATTTTTCATGAATATTTCGACATATTGTTTGTACAATGTATTATGTAAGCACGCGTAGAAGTCATCAGGTCTTACATGGATAATTATTGATTGCCGCGGATAGTTGCAGAAGTGGACGGATTAATAAGCTTATTAAACAATTATTAGGTACCGCAAGCGATTTTTGAAGTTATACTTCTTTAGGCGCGTTTGGAAAATCAGATCAGAGCGTATTTTTGGCGTGTGACACGTAACCAATGACATTATTAATGGACAACGCACTCAATACAGTAGCTAGCAAGTAAATTCACGCATAGCCACATTCGCACATGTATAGGTAGACGTCACGAAGTTTCCATTATGCGATATCACGCATCGGGAATTTATAGCAATATCACCTTTATTGTAATGGCGTTAGAACAGTGTTTCTAGTGTCAATGTTCATTTGACCGAACCAATTCGAACCGAACCATTCGGCAGACCCGACAAAAAGCATCGGGAATTTATAGCAATATCACCTTTATTGTAATGGAGTTAGAACAGATTATGCCATTCGGCAGACCCGACAAAAAAGTGAGTGTCATTTTTTTTCCAGATGCTTCGTCCATATTAATGTCATTGCATGTAACACATAATTTATTTTTTCACACAAAAATAAACGCGCCTGATTGGATTCGAACCACCGATTGTTCGGTTATCAGCCGAACGCACTGCCTTTACGATGACATACGTATGATACTGCAATCGTGACGATTATACAGTATAATAGTATAGTTTAGAGTTGTTCCGTTGCCTAGGCAGCGAATTTATTATTGTCGGCCATTTGCAATTCCTTACGTAAACAAACTATTAAACGTCATAGTGGCAGTTTTAGTGGCGATTTTTATTAGTAGTTGTTAGATGAAATGCTTATCGAATTGCGATATAATGTTGGCTATATACCTAGTTACTAAAACCGATTTAGTGAGAAATTTATTGGCGGACAAGAGAGTCCAGTGTTACCGTATCGGGAAAAAGCACGGGGCCTGAAAAATCACTTATATTCAATAATTGCGCAGACAATGAATTATCGAGGAATCGAAGAATCGTTACAATTAACAAATAATTTACCTTAACTAAACTATGGAAAAGAGATATTTTAAATATGGTATCATTTTCAATAAAAAAGGCGAACAAATCTAGTTACAGATGAACAAACTTATCTGAAGAATGGATGGGGCAGCCACAGTCGAAAACCACCCAATTAAGACTCGCAACTGGACAGATTCTGACATTCGAATAACCTTTCCAATATGGCTTCCATATGGTAGTTCGTAGTTCCATTTTTGACCGTTCTTAAGATAAGTTTATAGGACTGTAAGATGCGGTCAACCATAGACAACACGGTCATAACTAAGACAGACTATATTAGTGATTCTGCATAGTGTTTTTGCAAAGATCGTCTTAGTTAAGACGGATTACGCTATAAGAGCTTTATTGGTTTTATACTTATATTTGTTATGGTTATTTTTATTTTAAACTAGCACGATAATAACAGTTTAAACGTGCTGACTAAACTCATTCTTCAAGCGTAAGCGAGAAGCGATGTTGTCATCGTATGGTGATATTTGACAGATTCAGACAGATTCGCACAAGTTCGTATATAATCGGTAGACGTCAAAATATTCTGTGTGGTGTAGTTCGAATTTCTTCTGGCAGGTTCGCCACTATCGTTCTACTGCGCATGCGCACCGCCTTGCAAGTACCAATTATTGCGTGACAATTTAGAACCTCCTGAACTTTTTTGATACAACTTGCACAATAATACGTGTTTACACGTGAATTTTCTTGTTAGGGCCGCAATAATACATACTGTCAGCAGTAAATTCATGCACTTGTAAACGTGGTATTATTCGTATTTTCTCACAGTAATAATATCCCTAAATATTTTAAATGTAACATAATACAGATTTAGAAAACAATAGATTATATGAGAGGTCAAAACAAAATACCCACGCGTACAAGTGCAGCTTAACTAATAAAGCTTTAGGCGATTGATTTTGTACCTGTCTTTTGTTTTGGATAGAAATTTTAAGGCCACATTAAATAATAATTGTATTATTGACTAATTATAGGTTTCGGTCGTACAGTCAGTGGGCAGAAGATATTAAACTGTATTGGATAAAGCTGGAAGAGGGGTGGGGGGGTATCGATATACATAAATAAAATACACTTATTAATATTAACAACATCAATGAAATACTTGATGACGATTGAACGTTGCTTGGGGGCGGCAGTTACCCAAAAGAGCAGCAAATCGAGGAGAATCATTAAGTATATATAGAAATAGCTACCTAAACTTTGTAATAACGGAAATATCTTTCCATTAAAAAATTCAGCTCACTGGTTGGAAACAAAATGTATTTATTAGGTAGGTACCTCCTATAAAAGTTTTAACAGGACTGTTTTTGTCGGGTTTGCGATGTCTAGTTTACTTTCGTTGTCCTTGGACGTCACGTTCTTGGTGAACAGCAATGACACGTGCATACCTTATTTCAAATTTATCCAACTACCTATCTGAAACCGTAGTCTCGCAATATTGTCTTTTGAAGCAGAGATGGCATTTAAATTAGATTTAGTGGTATCTATATACCTTGTTAGTAATGTATCCATACAACACATTTCTTAGATATATGAGTCACGAAAGGATGATAAAAAGTAGGTATTGTGTAAAAAAAATGTGGCGGCATTTTGTCTAGGGACGTTGGTTTTCTTTCGTCTTCTGATGTCTCGTGGCTTGAAGAAAAAGCAGACTCTCTCGAGGCACCCATATCACATGATCTTCGATGTTATGATATGCTGTATGGTCTGTCTACCCTTGGTCTACTCTCTCTTTGTCGTGTTCGTTTTAAAGTCACACCAATCCGCTAAGAAGTAACGGTTAAGCTTCCCTTTACTATTGGTTTTTATATAAAAGGTTTGTTATTCGCTATTCGATTAAGTTTTCATTGATCAATGTAATTGTAACACTTATTCAGATATATTAATATACATATAATTCATATAGCCTGAAGTAATTAAATATTTTCATCTATAAGTGTATTTTTGAAGCTATGTGAAGTCCTCAAAAATTGGAAGCTTTCAATTTGACATATTTTAGGACAATTTACATTTTAAAGTGTTTTAATTTATGAAGTATATAAAAACATTAAAATAAAAAATATTTTTTATAAAGTCAAAGATATAGGCAGGTACTTAAGGCAAAATGATCGACATGTTATTTTATGGTGTGAATAGTTAATAGTTTGGTTCTTGTCTGTATAGTGGAAGCCAGCGGCAAACAATTTTTGAAAATAGCCGAAATTCTGGATTATTTGTTAAGTTAGGTTATTTTAGGTTAGGTTATCATTCTTGAATTCATGAATTTTGTCAAAATCGGTAGTGAAAATTGCCGTTGTTCCCGCCTGGCTTCCAGGAAACAGACGTGTACCAATAGTTTTAATATTTTTTTATATTTATCTAAAAAATATCAATTTTATAAAAAAAATCAAATCATATAACTTGAAACTCTTTATATTTTTATCAAATCAATATTTTTAGTATTGTCACAATATTGAAGCTCTATTTGATATACTTAAATAAAAATGATTTCACGCTATACACATTTCCATTTTTTATAATATCGAGATGTTTTTTTAAAAATACATAATATAAAACAGAGGTAGTCAATCTTCTTATATCTACCGCCCACTTTTATATCTCTGTTGGTAGTAAAATTTTCTAACCGCCCATCGGTTCCACAGTAATGGTGATTTATAAAGTAGTTAAGTAACTTTACTTTATAAAATTTATAAAGCAGAGTTACAGTAAGAGAAATTAAAGCATATACTAATAATTACTTACCAAATACTTTATGTCAGACTTTCGCTAAGTCTGGCTGAATAAATCTTTATAAAACAACTTACTGTAGTTAAATCTATCTTTTTATTTATACTTTGTATACATAAAAGCATGAAGTCTGATGAAATTGCATTTAATTAATTAAATATTTGGATATAAGACAGGCATTTTTTATTTTACCGTATGTTTGCAAACCCCTACCGCCCACCATGAAAGTTGGAACGCCCACTAGTGGGCGGTAGGAGCCAGGTTGAATACCCCTGGTATAGAATAATATTTAAACTATGAATTAGCCAAAAATTATTTACTGTACGTTAAAGAAAACTTAATAAATTACATTTTAATATTAAATGTGACCGTAAATTAATATGGCATCATTTTACAAATTCACATTTTGAAACATTTTTTAAATTGTATGATAGGTAATAATTATAAATCCATATGTAGGTACTATAATGCAATAGTAGTATATTTAAATGAAACAGTTATTTATCGATCTAGTGTTTATTTGTTATTTTAATCGCTTTATCGTAATAAACATTATCGTATAACTTTTCGCAAATAAATGCCAATAAATGTCCTTCTAAAGTTGTTTTATTTCACCTGTTTCTGGTTTATTTTAAAAGTACATTAACATTACAATTTACTTACTAACACATGTTTCCATAACGCTATATAGTGAAATACTCTAAAGACATTGTTATGTTATGAATGTTATAATACAGAATTGAATAGCAGTGGTTCCAAATCTCACAAAAAAATGTGTGTATTACTATTTTACAATTTTACAAAATCATAATATAAATTATTATTAAGTATTTTAAATTCTACAGATATTTTTAAGTCGGTAGGACACCATTATCAAGACTACAAAAATGAACATAAAAATATGAGAGACGCAATCATCATTAACAGTGATTATCTCAGTCACCTGCGCTTTACAGATTACATCGTTGTCTTTATGAACGACCCAGAAAACCTTCAGAACAGGATGCAGAGCTTGTAAATGAAAGCCGCAAAGAAGGTTTAAAGATAAACTGATTTACTGAGCTAAAAGCGATCCTCATCAATGATACTTAAAGCGAGCAGATCAGAAACTACTTCTCTCTCAGACAAAAATTATGTCAATTGACGGTGGTATGTATGGCAATTGACGACGGAATTGTTCTTTAGAGAGAATTAAAAACCAAGAAGAGCGGGGGGAGCTAGGAGAGACCTTCATCCAGTAGTATATCGACCCCGGCTGATGATGATGAAGATGAGATAAAAATACGTATTTCGTTTTACCTCAGCTGAGGCATGGTCTAAAAAGATCGTGACTAAGCGATGCGCGGATTGCGGGTCGCGGGTGCAAATGACGCGAACAGAACGAAATATAATTTGTCGTAAAAAATCAACATGCGTCCTTTTTATGTTATGTTTATTATTATATTCGTAATAATAATAGTATATTCATTGACATGTTTTCTTTTTCAAGTACATGCGGAACGTTTTTAAGTCATCTTTACACGATTTATGAATATATTCATCCGACTCCATCACAAAAGAAATTGATGTGCGAACAGGTCGACTATTCCTCTCCGAATGGCAACGCGGCCCAAATTTCGTTCCACATAGTGTTGAAAATTATTTTCCGTTTCACTTATGTACGCTCTTAAATTTTTCTCTGAAATTATGACAATGGTTTTAGAATATTGGCATTAATTTTTGTCCTGGAAGAAAACAGTCAACAACAATAAATTGGTATAATCAAATAAAAAATGTGTTATGGTAAAAAACACTAACCCGTTTTTTATAAACAAATATGAAATAAAAATATTTTTTATTTTAACCTTATTAAACGTTATTTATTTTCAAGTGTCTTTTTACGATTATTTATTAAACTAGCATGATAAACCATTTCAAACATTTGATAAACTTCAAGGAGAAATTTCTCATAACTAGTAACACTACAACCGGGCATGAGGCCTAATGATATTAGCATACTCGTAGTTGGTAACAGAAGTGAAATAATCACAGAAACACCAAGGATTTGAGAATAAATATATTGTGACCTTACCTGGGTCGAACCTGGAGCCTCCCGATGGAATACCAGCGGCTTATTCACTGAACTACGCGAAAAAAGGCTTGATTATAATATTTGAGGCGTCTAATTCCAAAAAGCGATAAGTCCACATTTGGTCAAAATCGAGAAAAAAATACGCATGTATTCTTTTTACACAATATGTATTGATCTATAAATTCCAAAACGCGACATAACCCTTCGAAAAAAATATTTTAAGTTTCAATTTATTACAAAAAGCGCCAAGTCCGTGTTTCATATTATTTAAAGCTTGGTTGATTTCACGCCTATTTAAGTCAACCAATAAGGGAACGTTCAATATTGAAAAGGGCGTCTCCCATGCTGTAGCATCTGGTAAACTCATGATAGTGCCACGGAAATATAATAATATGCCTTATGCGTAATAAATTAAAATTGAAGTACAAGTAGCGCTACGTCCAATTTTATTTTGCCTATATTTATTACATTTAAAGTTTATCGGCTAAAACAAACTGCCATTTGGTTCTAATTTCGACATAAAATACAACGAAAAATATTATCTCACGTTAAAACAAATAATTGAAGCTTGAAACATAAAAACGTTGTTTCCCGAAAATATTTATTTGTGGACTTGTTGCTTTTTGTAATTATGCGTCAATTACATTGATCTACTTTACAAGCTGTTTGCTGGCGAATTTAAAGGCGGGCGATTCAGCTACTGCGATTGTGATGATGACACACAACACTTTTCATTCGCTGAGAAGCCAACAAGCTAGCGACTATTTTGACAGAACGTAGTTCGTTTTTTACCGGGAGGTCGTTACTACGCTCTACTGCGCAGACGCAGTAGGCTCACACGCCGGTATGTAGCGTGTAAAGTTGACCGGCTTTTAACTTTTCTCGATAGATTTTTTACAATCTGCTTGTTAGCTTGTTCGATGATGACACTGGGCGAGATTGTAAATTTGCCAACAAGCAGCTCGTAAAGTAGCGCAATGTCATTGACGCATAAGACGCCTCATTTTATCTATCTACTGCTAACACCAGGGCTCGAAATGGACCGGAGCGCACCGGAGCGCCGTTCCGGCTGGTAAAATCCTCAAAATTATCGCTCCGTCTCGTGGATATATTAATTTGACCGTCTCAGCTAGATTTTCCATATAATGTAAAAATCTAACACACTTATTTTTATAAAAATTATTAAATTATAGCAATTAAAAATTATATTACTATTATAGCAATTAGATAACTTATGTTAATATTTTCGTAAAATTATTGAACGCTCCGGTTCGTAAAATATTCCATTTCGAGCGTTGGCTAACACGACATATTATTATGTATTTTAAAATTAATAATAAATGTTTTTGTTTATAAAATAAGCTAAATATTAAATGCAAAGTTCAAGAAACGTGCGCCACTATTCATTTAACCCAGGGCAGGCTATTGTGCTGTCACCGTACTGGAACATGAACTCTGATTTATTTTTAAACAAAGCATCTAACATGTTTTGTCCTTACAACCTTTATTCGAGTAGATAGCTTTATTAATATCGTTTGCATATAAGGGGCAATCACAAAGCATGCATCGACTGTAATCACCAATTGTGCGCATTTGTGAATTGCACTTTTGATTACTGCCAATTTTAAATGCCTGTAAAATATAATTGCACCACCCTTATACAGTATTGATACTAATACACACATTTATTTACTGAGTAAGTGATGGACATCTCAAATATATTTTTTAATAATAAATAAAACTTGACAAAATGTATTCGAGCTGCTGAAAATTAAATACGTACAAGACGTGACAAATAATTCGCAGGTACGATTTCTGCGGGAATGGGACGACTGGCCTCCGGATAATTGGACGCCGCACTGTCGTAGACACGTGTACAGAACGTAGATGAGGTATTTTAATCAGTTTCTATATACTACTTAGTTGTTTGAATTTATTTTACTCTTAACATAATGTATTCTTTATCGTGGATTGAGAATTACCATGCCTAAGGCTACATATAAAATAAAAAAAACTCTTTTTTCGTTGAAACTTAAACATATGCACGATTAAATCATTGTTTACGTCTGCATATTTACATTCTCACCAACTATTAAATCATAATATAACCAATTAAATAATATTGAATATTTTTTTTAAAGTACCTATAAGTACCTAACGTCTATTTATTTTTGAATTCCGTGGCGTCCAATTGTCCGGTGCCAAATCGTCCTAGACCCATTTCCGCAAAAAGATTTTTTCTATTGGTTATATTATAATATATTTTCTCAGAAGTATTTTCAACGTTATGTGTGTTCAATAATTAGAATGTTACATTCTTAAATCTTGTGAATTATTCGTTGAATACAACAATATTTAATTAAAAATTATTAGCAAGTTCAAGTAAGTTACAACAAAAACTCTTAGAGTGATCCGTGACGTCGGTTAGTATTTAAAGTAATACCTACTTTGATTTAAAATACAAAAGCCAATCGCCAATGGTAACTCAATTTAGAAAACGCTTCAGAGATTATTAAATTATAGAAAAATGCCACTAAGTCGAGCAGGTTTTAAGTACAACATAATAATTTCATTTAATTTGTACTGCTTGAGTACCTGAAAAGAGGTATACAATATGTCAATGAATGAACTACTATACATAAAATAAATTATTGATAAAGAAGATGCATGAAAAAGTTTGATTTATAAAAATCAACGTGATATAAGTACGTGATACGTGGGTGACAATTTGACATGAGCAAAGATATTCAAGAATTATCTATGTATGTTCAACGTCTTACAAAAGCTTGTAATAATAAGCCGATCGCCAATAATAACTCAATTTGGAAAACACTTCAGAGAGTATTAAGAGACACTAGTTAAAATTTGTCGCAATTAAGTATGGCGCCTTTAGCATAGTGGTCTATGTGCGTGGGTGCGAAACCCGAGAGACGCATCTTACTTTTTTTAAAAAGATTTTTTCGATTGGTTATAATATATTTTTTTAGAAGTGTTATGTATGTTCAATTAGGTTTTAGTTATTATTCAAGAAGTATAATACGAGTAGTTATGTCCGTTTAAAAAGTAATGATAATAAAACAAAACTCTCTTCCTTATCTTTTGTTGCAGTTAAAATGTTTAACACTTTTATATAGTGATTGACATAGCAGTTCAAATAAACAAGCAGTGAAAACTATATGTAGTCACATTTTAATAGTAGTCAGCTGTTGGTAAAGCCGACACGTTTAGGTTGTCCGCTCGCGAGGCGGTGGCAATCAGAATTAGAAATACGTGTCCAGGCACTTAATAGCCAATTAACGTCTGACGTAGTCTGTTATCACACCAACAGGTGATTTTAAACATATCGCTTTAACCCCTGCAGTTAACACGTTGGGAAATTGAGTTAAACAGTTTATTTACTTTAATACGTTATTAATTACTTGACTTGAAGTAGAATTATCAGTGAAAAACAAAAAATCTCTTCTTATTGAGACTTGAGACTCATTTTCAACGTTCAAATGTCTATCGTTCAAACAGCGATAAGTCCACATTTGGTCAAAATCGAGAAAAAAATACTCACGTATTCTTTCTATAATTTTACACAATATGTATTGATATATAAATTCCAAAGCGCGACAAAACCCTACGAAAATAAATATTTTAAGTCTAGATTTATTACAAAAAGCGCCAAGTCCGTGTTTCATATTATTTAAAGCTTGGTTGATTTCGCGCGTGTTTAAGTCAGCCAATAAGGGAACGTTCAATGTTGGAAATGGCGTCTCCCATGCTATAGCATCCGGTAAACTCATGACAGTGCCACGGAAATATGTGCCTTATGCGGAATAAATTAAAAAATGAGGTTCAGGTAGCGCTACGTCCTTTTGCTTATATTTATTACATTTAAGAGTTTATCGGCTGAAACAAAATAAAATTTAAAAAAAAATAATCTCACGTTAAAACAAATAATTGAAGCATGAAGCATAAAAGCGTTGTTTCCCGCAAATATTGAATTGTGGACTTGTCGCTTTTTGTAATTAGACGCATCAAATATAATCAAGTATGAATATTTTAAAAGTAATGTTAAACTAAGTATCGTGCTAAGATAAGCGGTATTTTGGTGTAGTTGGGTGGAATTGGTGTGAAAAACAATAATTATTTTTGATGTCTGTAGTGAAACATTGCAAGATGGCTTATCTCGGTCATGTTTTACGAGCAAAAATAACCATCTTCTATAAAGCATACTGAAGAGTAATACAGATGGATATAAAGAACTTGGTAATAATATTCTTAATATCCTGGTTGGTTTCACGTATAGTAGGAAATATACGCACAAAGTAATGCTAAGTAAACGTAGGGGATATGCCATATCAGTGGCGAAGGGTGACTTTTGGAAAGAGGTAGGCTGTGGAGATATGATAAAAAGAGCACACTTGTCAGGTATACTTACGAGAATAGTACGATATTTACTACTAATGAATAGGCACACACTAATAAATGATAACGACACACTAATTCAATGAAACTTCAAAAACTCATTGACGACATAAAAATGAGCGATGTGTTTAAATTACGTATTTTTCAAAACATGTATACGCATCAAAAATCATTAGATAAAATTTATTTTTATTTTTAAAAACAATCTATACTTACTTATTTATTAATATTCGATTAAACGCCGTTGAAATTATTATTTTAATTATCTAATTATTAATGATTTTGGACAAAGTGCGCAGTCGTGACAACAATATTATGCGCGAATGTTTTAGGCTCTGCGAAAGGAGCTTGCCTCATTTCGTACAAATCAGCAGACTTGCTGAGGTTACGAGACGTAAAGTCCATACGAAAAAAACTCAGAATTATTCCAAACATAATCGGAAATTTATTTACCGAGAAGTCGCGGCGCGGCGTTTATTATTTAATTTACGGCGCGGCGCGCTGTGGTTTTTTTAATACCTTTGCAGTTGTTTTGTAAACTGTGTAATACTGTAATACATTCCTACATATGCGATCTCGTTGGCAAAATAAATTATTGTTATATAACATAAAATAATGAAGTGATTAAGTATATAAATATGTCAATATGCAATTAAAAAATATTTTTCTTAAGGTAGGCTTTAAATAATCGCCTAGTATGGAGTCTTCGCCACTGGGATATGGTATTGTACACAATAAGAAGAAACGTATGGCTGGGCACATATTGTATGTACGTAATGATGTGTTGGCCTAAATATTAGAGTCGTACTGTATATTATGTGTTTAATCAGAGTCATGGCCCCCATATCCTTAGGCGGGCCCCCAGGCTAGGATGTTTGGCGGGCCTCCCTACCTATCGCTAAGGGTAAAGGCAGTGTGACGCACTGTAGTAGAGTTTTTCAAATGGTAATTTTAATATGTAAATCTGTAAATTTGAGTTATGGAGTTGTCGAGTATCGGCACAGAGTTAAAAATTGCATCGTACAACCAAATATTTAAAATTATTAATAACATTGATGTAAAATAGCGCAGCAGGCGACTTTTTTACTATTAGAGCAAATTTGTGATCTGTGTTTATCTCAGTTATCTGGCCGACTCGTGACGCCGGGCCCTTCCTAGACCCAGGCCCACAGGCTAGAGCCCTGTCAGCCCCCCTCCTTGAAGGGGCCATGATCAGAGTACTCACCCGGACTTTGAAAGATGTGAGATGGAAATTCCACTGGTTATGACTTTTTTCTAGATTTCTTACTAATAAATACGTCTATTAGCTTTTCAAAACTATTTATATTTGAATGACTTATAATAGATATTCGTATTTTTCAGATATTTAAAAAAATATATATTTTACTATATACACCCAGCGTCGTGGGTCCCAGGTTCGAATCATGGGTCTGGCAAGTACACATATTGTTTTTCAATTTGTGTATGAGTCAGAGTATGGACCTACTAGGTTGAGCAGTTGGCTGACATCCATTTCTCATAAAAATAAAAATCTGTTAATACAAACCTCCACTCTGTGGAGGCCCATATGATTTTATTAGGATCAGACATGGCCGAAAAAAAAATATAAAAAATGAAATCACCATATAATCATACTAAAAGCAATATTATTTTTATTACTATCAATAATATTACTTCATGAAAAACATACTTTAAAGAAGTTACGTTATAAATGTTATAATTCAGTGGTTCCAAATCATACACAAATATTTTGTATAAGTACTATCAATGAAAAAATATAGTGATTTGATTTAAAAAATAATAGTGAATAGTGAGAAGAACAATAGTTATCCCCAGTTATACGACCTTGTATGCATCACCTCACAATTTCATCGCTGCTATTCAATCATTTTCCCTACTTGTGATGAGTTAGTTGTTGCAAGTGTGTTATTTTTAAAAAAAATAACTTTAACTATGAAATGTTTTTAGATGTAGATATCCAACTCTACTTAATTCGTAGTGTTATGGAACGGCAAGATCAACTTAATATAAACACCTTTTATATTTAAATTGGCTTTATTAAAAGGTAATATTATAGATTATGTTTTAGATAATATCTTGTTAACAGTCTGGTTTGATACAGTGATTGAATGCAGTCAATGCGTCCTTCTTTAAGGTTGAGTTAAAACTAAATTGAAAAACTATTTTGATTATATATAAAACAAACTTCATTAATAGTTATAGTTATACTATTAAAAGTTTTAGTTTGATAAAGATACATATAAAACAATATCCGTTAGAAAGAAGTTTGAAATAATGAGTGATAAAGATACATCGCATTCCAGTCGTTTAGAATCTAGATAGATAAGAACAATGGTGTGATAAAGCAAATCTCTATCAAACGCATTTTCAGACATTCATTATGTTGCTTATTAATACTTAGTAAGAATACAAAGATAGGCTCGAAGCTGCGAGGCTATAAAAGTAGTAACAATGTAGTAAAAATTTATCAATATATTGGTCCACTAGTGTTTGAGACACAACGAAACAAGCAGATAAAAAAACTATTGGTATTTTGGGCGTAGGTATCATGGAGATAGTCAAAACGCAGACCAAAAATAATATTTCTGTATTATCACAGACATACAATTCAATTTTATTCGAAAAAATAGTTAAGTAAATGTTTTTTTTTTTATATACGACAAATACGTACCTAAATAAGTATTTACAATGTATATACAATGTTGATTTACAGGTAAGTAAGTCAACGTATGAAACCGCATTGCAAGTTTATAATTATGCAAACGTATTCTGTTACTCAGCAAATCTGAGGGTATTAAAATCACAGGTGGTGTACGGTATTGGTTCCCTGTTTAAAGGTTTAATTTCCAGTCACCCTGCAGCGACACCTTCGAAGTACGTCGATAAATAAATAGTTGCAAGCAATAAGCAAGATATGCAATGATTGGGCCTGAAATTCGATTGTTATGTGCAAGGATGGCACACGATTTCTTGCCACGTATTGCAATAACATCGTATATTTATTTATGTACCATATTGCAGAGTTAACAGTGGCTAGTTTAATTTTATGGGGCCAAAATGATCACGTGGGATAATTAATAATGTAAACATAACTCTGGATCAGTAACGGACACGGAACATCGAAAGAACTATAAAAATATGGAATAAATATATTCGCATCCCTTGAGTGTAAAATAATTAGAGGCCCTTAATGATTTAGATGGCTAGACTAAATCGTGACAGAAGAATTAAAAATTATCATCTGGGACGGAGAACGTTACAGGTAGGGATTCCAATCCCGCGATCCCGCGATCCCGAGCTATTTTCGATACCGATGAATCCCGGGATTGATAAACATAATCCCGAAACTTTCGGGATTGATTTTTTTATCAATTTTTATGGAAAACAAAATAAAAATGAAAATATAACAGAAAAAGTACTTTTAATAACAAATAACTACATTAGAAATAAACTGAGTTTGAATGAAGTTTGATTTATACCCATGTGTAAGTTGTCGATTCATTTTATTTTTTCACATAAATTAATAAAAATGAGAAATATTGGAAAAAACAATGCTTCGCACTATTAACAAAGTAATTCCACCATGATTTCATACGTTTTACGGCAGTTTCATATTTGGCTCTAATTAGATTTATGAAGCGGAAAGGCCATAAGTACACCATGATTTGCTTAACTATTTTAAATCTCGCTAACCCATTCATTAAGTCTTTACTATCAGAAACAGGAATCTCATATTAAATTGACATTATTATTTATATTACAATATTATTTACTCCATTAAACTTATGTATTTGCAAGATTAAACGTATAGAATAATAACAATAAATGTCTTAAATAGTATAAATAATACTAGATTTATTTTTGACCGATTTTATCAATGTTATTTGTAAATATAAAATTTTTATATTTACAATGGAAAAAAATGCCAATCCCGGGATTGTCAAATTGTAATCCCGAAATCCCGGGATCAGAATTTTGGCTCGGGATTGGATTCCCTAGTTACAGGAAGACGGCAAAACCCATCGACGGTTGCATAGCGAATAATGATGGTGTAATTTTGTTTCGTTGTTGACTTCTTCCTATTCAAGTTACGTGATCTCTAAAGATATTTTTAGTGGGATTTTTTAGATGGAGAATAGAAATTTAATCTTGAGCCAATAGAGTGACTTACTACATGACGTTTAAAAAAACAAAATTAATTATTTCAATGATACGCTTAATCTAAAATTTCAATAAAAATGGCTTAAAACCAAATTGATGAAAATCAAGATATATATATATATATATATATATATATATAATATATTATATTCCAATATTAAGTATGTAGTAAGTATGTTCTTATATTAAGTAAGTATGTTCTTAATATGTAGAAATTTTGTAGAATGTAAATATCGTAAATATTTCGGAGTCAATTTACCTTTTCAAGCTATTCATAACAGAAGCCTGCACTTCCTTAAACCGAAAAGCAGTTGAAAAAATGTATTTCGGTTTTTCAAAATTGTTATTTTTGGCTCACATGTAAAGATTTATTAAGTATTTTAAATGATCGTTCTATGTTTATTCGTGGCTCAAGAAAATATCATAATGACACATATCTTTCTTTGAAAGATGACACATTGGTCAGGCGTTCCTCAGTTTTCTCAAAATTGAAAATTTATCATATATTTATAGCACACCTCCCCCCTTTAAAGAGGGGAGTGGCGTGTGAAAGTCGAATATAAAGAATTTGGGGTATATTTGCGAGCTTAGCCTAGATAGCCTGTAGACTTTGTAGGAAAAACATACTATACCTATGTCATTATGATGTCCTGTATTTTATTATCTTATAAATTAAGATTTAATGACCACATAATTAAAATTATATTAAAATCAAAGATTATTTTTGTGAACGTTGTCGTGTTAGTTATCACATTATTAGAATTGGGATTTATTTATTTTATTTTTGTATACTTATGTGGTGTTCGATGTGTGGGTTATCGCTTTGGGAGTCGTCGATGTGTCGTAGGTTATGTTGTTGAGGATGATGATGTTTTAGTCGAAGATGTATGCAGAAGCGAGTTTTATTTGCAGCTCGGTACATTAGTTTGTTACAGCAATTATGTTACAATACTAAACTTATGATAGGTACGGATCCGAGGTCCGCATCTCGGTACAATCAGATGTTGGGCGAAGCGATATAGAGACTGCGATGGTAACAGACTGGAAACGTATCTTCGAGTGAGTTTTGATAAATCATTATTCGTAATTTATACAGTCGAAAGTAATGCCTAAACATTATATTTTAGTACATAATTATATTGAACGAGCCAGCGGTTTAAATTCGAGTAGCTGTGAATTTTATTTATTATTACAGTCTTAATATAATATGATACTATGGGAATGGATATTAGACTAATTTTCCATTGCGATAACGTATTTCATATCGCCATCCAATCTGCTGATACATGTAATAAGTTGTTTACTGAAATATATTATTGCGGTCGAATAATTAGAGAGAAGATATTTGATCAATAATATACTGACAGCTACATTTATTATATTTAAATATTTTCAAAACGTAATTTCCGTTATGTTAAATAAACGAGGTGCATCCCTGTTTATAATCGACACTTGCTTACTTGCATTGCAATAATTGACAAAGAAACGTCGAATCGTAATCGATGGGTCTCGATTTATCATGGCCGGGAATAAAGTAAAATAATAAACTTATTTTCGGACTTGCCTTAAACTTTCATCGCCTCAAAAGATACAAGCGATTGTCACTGTACCAATGAGAGAGAGAGAGAGCTTTTTTATTTTCGCATTTAATTATTTTTAATGAGCTTTTATTAACTGATTTATTTCCACATACAATTGTGATTAATCTAATATGATCGATTTTAATAATGAAACGAGATAATATTATTACGCATTGTATCATATTATGATGGCTTAACATTTACTATTATATTTGTTAAGTATGAATATTTATAAGTATTAAATATAATTGACTTAGTTTTGAACAGAGAATTTCTTAGAATTACATATAATTATTATTCATATCTTCAGTAAATAATTTGTTTTTTGAAAATTTACTAGTATCCAGTGTCCACTTGACAATGTCCCATTGAAGAGGACGAGGCCAGTCCTGACTAATATTAAAATCAGTGAAACTATAGTAATTTTTTTGTAGTATGTCATTTGCTGAAATGAGTTTTCTATCTCCCTTTCACGATGAGAGCATCTATAAATTACTATAGGTGCTTTTAAATATTGTAGTATCATATTTTTATCCATAAATGTTATATCGAACAATCCGTGGAGGAAAAGCGACAATGATATTCGTATTCACGAAGTGACTAGCTTTGTTGTGGGTACTATTGTAATAAGTACTACATTATTATCGTGTTTTATTGTAATTAAGAAAATGCATTTCCAACAAGATTTTTTATTGATTTATTTCATCAACCAACAGGATCAATCACAGAGGATAATAGTATAATATTATAATATAGAAAAAATAATATATGATAAAAAGCATCATCATCAGCCGGAGTCAATCCACTGCTGCATGAAGGCCTCCCCAAGCTTCTTCCAAATCTTTCGGTCCTGTGTCATTCGCTGCCACGTATTTACGCCGAACTTTACCAGATCGTCAATCCAGCGGCTTTTAGGGTAACCCTGTGGCCGTTTCGTGCCCCTTGGGTACCACTGGATGACGGCATTTGTCCAGCAGCCGTTCTTTCGGCGAGAAATGTGCCCCGCCCATCTCCATTTCAGCTGTTTGGCATAATAAATCAAATTAAATTAGATCAAAATTAATATTAGGTACAGTTGTAATGATTATAATTGGAGAGTTATTGAAAATCGTTAAAAAAGAAAACACATTAGTAGTAATCATAATAAAGACAGTGAAAAACTTAAAAAAAGTATGTAATATATATATATATAAAAATACATTTTTTTAAATCAGTAAAAATAAACAGCCGTAACCGACTTAATTTAAAGGAGGCAAGAGAATAAAACAGATCCACTCGATCACTGTGAAGATTTAAGGTTCTGCAGAGTCGAGCCACCGGACATTAGTGTAACCTAAATTGGTTTTATATGTATGCATGCATAAAAGTGAGATAATGTAAAGAAGAATGTTGACTCTTGGTAAATTAAATTTAATGTAGGACAGTTTAGTAGTTATGAGGAATCTGATTGGTTATTAATTAATTTGAAGATATAAATAAGGTTAGAAATAGTACGCCGTGTTTCTAAAGATTGATTTTTAAAATGTTTAATTTGGGTATTGGGTAAGAATTGAAATTAACACTATAAAATAATTACAAGATAAAAAGAACTTTTTATATACTTATAACGTTTTTAAATTTTCTGTTGAATTATTATGCTCAATATGCTCAAACTTGTACTTAATATGAAGTAAATAAAAATCAAACAAATATAGAATACTGAAATGTCATTTTGATTTCCATAGTAACGCACGTTTATATTAATAATTAAGTTGCTAGGACCATCCACTTAGCAACCAATAATAGTAGATTGGATTACGGATTTTTTCCGAAATAACTTTTCATACAAAACAGAATTAACTGAAAATGAATTCAATTCTACTTAAAGATGGCAAAAAGTAATTAAAGAATGCATTGGCATCGTGTTCTGGTATATTCGAAAAGTTTCAAATATCTAGCTAGTCGGGAAGTTAGTTAACAATCGATCGCAAGATTTGTACTGGATAAACAACCACCGGATTTAATTATAATGATAGCCGTGTAATATTATAATATATCATGTAATGTATATAATATATTACATGTTTTCCGGTAGCAATATAAAATTTATTAACTTCTTGAATTACGCGCAGTATTATAAGTGAAGTATATTATTTATTTACCCTATAAAACCATTCGAAATTACTCATCCAGGTAAATCAAACGAAAGCTCCCCGGGGGTGCTTTGTCGTAAATCACGGCCGGACAATGGCCCGGTCGGAGCGAGACTGTGGGGTCAATCACGACCGCGGCCCGTCACTTGGTAACGATATTATGATTTGTGACTCGTTCGCATAGACACAGTGTCGAGACATCAACGCCTGGCGATTATGCAGCCCTGAAACATTTGCTGTTATCAAGGGAAAATGATTGCTGAAGTGAAATATTGGTTTTATCTATGCTAATAATAACATTGGAGTAGGTATATGTCTGACCTGATTGTTTGTTCGGTTTATACGTAAGAAAAACTGATGGTTAAATAATGGAAATATATCAAATAAATATAAGTAAGAATAGTCTGATTTTATAATATTTAAATATTGATATGGAAATTCGTATTATTGCAATATTCTGGGACTACTTAATCTTGCAGGATAAAGTTTCAAATACATTATGATGTACTTCGCATACTGCCATGCTGTCACGGTGACAAATTTAGTCTTTAGTTTCGTCATTCTGCCGAATATTTTGTACAATCACTATCTCTGTAAATTCAACGATGGAGAGTACCAACTCTAATGTATTAGTATTTTGAATTATTATTCATTATTCATGCTAATTTCAATGCATTTTAACAGTTTTTACTTGTGCGTACGTTAAAACTACTTCCATGTTGCGATATTGCATCCATAGATAATATTTTGAATAGAACCCAACCTGCAGACCATAGATAATAGACAACATTCTTATAGAAAATACACTGTGTCAACTGCTAAAAACAAAAACACGCGATTTTGACATGATTGATAAAAAAAGTTCATTGAGTCATGTGAGTGTCGATACAGTGCAGTACGCGTGAGGTGACCGCATTGTTGTTCTGGTGATTTTGGCAGATTTTTTTGGCGGACTGACAATATTCGTCAAAATGTGCTACGGGATGGAAGCATCAGTTTGATAACATTTTAAACACCAAGAAAAATGACATTACAAACTTTTCTCTATAGCGGCAGCTTACTGTGACAGCATGTGACAGTACGTGACGTGCATCACAATGTAATCACAGCATTATTCGCAAGACTCCTCCCACATGTTTCAGTGACGCTTGCGGCTTGGTGTAGCAACGGCGCTGTATGTCAATAATTATCAAATTTTTGATTGTAATTGTAATAGCAAAATTACAAAAAAACACATTACTTAAAAACTGCATACTTGCACTCGAAAAAGAATGCGTCATAATGAATATTTGTTCCATTAAGACAATAATGAAGAAATGACAATTTTAAATAAAAAAGTGAAATGAAAGAAAGACTGAAGACATAAAATTATTTACAGTGTATTACAGTGACAAATAGTGGAGGTAGGCTGTTAAGATCTGACATAAAAAGTACACAATAAACTTTTTTAGTCATACGTATTTGTTTTTATTGAACCAAGGCTACAATAATTTACAGATGGTGTTGATTAGTTTTTAAAAACCAATTAATCCCTGCCTAAACCAAACCATAATAGTTTTAGTATACTTTGAGCGAGACGACAAAATCGTGCACACTTTTTTATTCATACTTATTGGTTTTCGTTGGATTAAGAATATATACTACACACATCGTTCATTAATTTTAAAAAAAATCAATAAGCCCTGCCTAACCAAACTATAATAGATAAAAATATTATTCTATCTATAAAATATCCAAAGTTATGTATGATTTTAGATTTTTAATAGATAAACAAGTATTTTTTAAATTATTATCTATTATGGCTTGGTTTTCGTTTCGAAACCGTTTCATTGAATTTTATAAACTAACCAACATTATCTCTAAATAAATTGTAGTCTGATTTCAATTAACACAAATAGGTATGACTGACAAAGTTTCCAAGAATATGTATTCTTAACCCAACGAAAACAAATAAGTATGAGGTAATGAAAAAGTGTACACAATTTTGTCGTAATACCCAAAATCTACCAAAACTATTTTGGTTTGGTTTAAGTAGGGTTTAATTGATTTTTAAAAACTAACCAACACTATCTGTAAATTGTAGTCTGATTTAAATAAAAACCAATAGCCATGACTGACAAAGTTTCGTGTGCACTATTTATGGCGGATCTTAGCAGCCTACCTCCACCCTTCGCCACTGGTGTATTAAGTATATCGTTGCTTGTATGGGTTTTAAGTAATATGTAGTTCGTTTTGGTCATCATTTGATTAAGAATCATCAGCGACTACTTGATATCCGTAATATTATGTTCAATAGAATTTGCATTCAGCTAGATTTTCTTTAGTATCCAATATAATAATGTAATATATTATTGTATGAATACCTCAAAGCGACCATTTATTTACACATACTGACTCTGTGATAACAATTATTTATCGCTACAATGAACATGCATTAGTTTAAGACAGGCTGTCACCGTCGCAAACACCTCTCACGCGAGATGTACCCTCGAGAGACTGGCGTCTGTCACCACGGAGAACTGCGAATCGCCAACTTGTCTCGGAGCTGATTTATCACTTGAAACTATATCACGGAAATACCTACTCTCTTTACTCTACTAGTCGAGACTAGAAATAAATATAGCGATTAATGGTTTGGAAAAGTGGAATACAATAAAAGTGATTTGAGAATTCTTCCTTCTAAAATTTTTAAGTTACTAAATCAACAGTATAAGTAGGCTTGCCCGCTTAGTACATATGTGCTGGACGTTCGTTGCTAGGAGGTGGCCAAATTCAGAGGTCGGCAGTAGGTAATAAATCTTTTACAGCTCGCCGATTTTAAATATATATATATATCTTCCTAGATGTCAGTTTTTTTGAATAATGGAGACAATTGCTGCCATACATAACAGACAAGAAAAAAACTTAACCAAACTTAAATTATCTGTAGTAAATAATATTATATTCCTTACGAATTGTAAATTAGAAGGTTACAGATAGGTATGCCTATTAAAATAAATATGCGCTGACCCCCATACTAACCAAACTTCTTACGGTTTTGTTGTTCGTCTCGTTTAATATCCACTAAACTGAACTTTAGTAATATGGTTAACTAATATTTTTATTAAATACAAGTTACTATTTTGATTTCTACAATATACTTGCATGGTTACTTAAAAGATAGTTCAAAGCCTAACATACGTGTATTTCTTCCACGGATTTCATTATTTTATGCAGCGCACAGATGTCCGACGTCCTATTGCCCTGGCATACAATCTGTGTTACTGAATCGTAATATATTAAAACGGCAAATGCACATTGTTAATTAGTTATATCTGAATATAATGTAGTATTTGGGAAGGTAGCTTAATTTAAAAAAATTTCGACTAACATGCGATAAATATGAGCTTGAAGGCCACTTGGTTCTAGATTTTTAGAGGATTTTCCGAGGCTGTACTGAGTATCAATGAAAAATGTGATATTTAAAATATTGTGTATTTTTCTTGTACCATATCGGACATAGCCAATGAATTTAGATATGTTTTATCTGTCTGTCACTACTGTAGACAGGGTTGGAGTGCTGAGCTCAAATCCTCATTTATTGGAAACCTTCCCTTGAATGATAAGCATCTAGATGCTCTTTTTAGTTGGCATTTCTTGGGATGCTGTATGATATGGTTAAAGTATGCCTATTATCTAGATTATACTTCTTTAATTATTTATTCGGTCTTTTCAATCCTCGAAATCACCTTGACATTCGTAAATTTGTCTTTCTAGCTAATACAAAACATGCATTTGTACAGTATATTTGTACCAATGGAGAAGGATGGAGGTAAGCTGTTAAGATCCGCCATAAATATTGTACATTAAACTTTGTCAGTCATACGTATTTGCTTACATTGAAATAAGACAATTTACAGATGGTGTTGGATAGTTTTTAAAATTCAATTAAACCTGCGAAAACTAAGCCATAATAGATAATAGTAAAAAAATACACATGTATCTATAAAATATCTAAAATTATGCAATTACATCATTCATAACATGGGTTATTTTATAGATAGAATAATATTTTTTATCTATTATCGTTTGGTTAGGCAGGGTTTAATAAATTTAAAAAAATGAACCAACAATATCTGTAATATGTAGGTATTATTAATCCAACGAAAATAAATAAGTATGAATGAAAGAGTGTGCACAATTTTGTCGTATCGCTCAAAGTATACCAAAACTATTATGGTTTGGTTTAGGCAGGGTTTAATTGATATTTAAAAAACTAACCAACACCATCTGTAAATTGTAATCTTAGTTCAATAAAATCAAATACGTATGACTAACAAAGCTTAATGTGCATTATTTATGGCGGATCTTAACAGCCTACTTCCACCCTGAGTTATTAGTGTTTACCCATATTTTGACTGCTTCAAATTTTTTGAGCATTGGTTCTGTAAATTTCAAGCCTCTTCTCCATAAAGTAGGAAAAGACAGCATTTTCATTCTCATTCTGAACATAAAAAAGTATTTAGTTAAAATTTAATAGTTACCTTAACGATAAAGGAAAAAAAATAATTCTACAATATCTCCAAGCAAATAAATTCTTAGTGTGATTAAAAAAATACATTACCGCTTTGGGGTGGCCATAATTTATTATATCTCAGTACCCACCAACACTTCCCATTGGTGGTATTTCTGTTTGAAAAATCTTAAATAAATGAAAGATCCGCACGTATCGGCTGTGAGACTGTACAAAAGCTGCATCGCCCAGGGATATTGTATCGCCAACTGTGAATCTGAGATAAAGTATTTCATATTTGATAAAACTTTTTTTTAAAGCTTTTTCTTGTTGCCTTGAATAATTACAAAAATAACTGTACTTCTGATCCGTGCCGTTCAACGTTATTAAATTGTTCGCACTTATATTTTAATCGAGTTTATATCAACTGGTAGAAAAAGTTAATGAGGTCAATAATTCTTATGTTTTAAAAATGAACCACAAGAAAACAAAACTATTACTAGTATCAAAAATAGCGACACCAGATACCAACACAAATTTTGTCATTAACAACGAACCAATATAACGTGTGACCTATTATAAATATTTAAGTACATGGGTCAATGAGAAATGCGACCAGTCTCAGGAAATAAAAACTAGAATTGAGATCGCAAGGAGCGCCTTTCTCAAAATGAGATGCCTCCTTAGCAATCGAGACCTTAACGTAGATCTGAGACTGCGTATGGTACGTTGTTATGTTCTCTCAATTATTTTCTATTGTATGGAAGTATGGACGCTAAACCAAGTGATGTCACGGAGACTTGAAGCTTTCGAGATGTGGCTGTATAGACACATCCTCAAAATTTCTTGGACTGACCGGGTGACAAATTTTGAAGTTCTCAATCGAATGGGGAAGGACCGAAAAGTTCTATGTAGTATCAAAACCAGGAAACTACAGTACCTCGGCCACATTATGAGAGGACAAAAGTACAGCATTCCCAACTTGTTATTCAAGGAAAGATCAACGGTAAGCGTAGCAGAGGACGGAGCCGCATTTCGTGGAAACTAACGTGGACTTAAGATCCTCCGTGATTGGTACGAGTGCAGCTCCACTGAACTGTTCCGGTAGCAGACGACAAAGATAAGATCGCCTTGATGGTGGCCGACCTCCGCTAAGGGATGGCACAATAAGAAGAAGATATTTTAATAATAAAAAGTATACAATAGGTACTTCTATTATATAAGGAAACTTCTTTAAAGTGGTTACAAAATTGAATAATAATTATACTTATTGTTTTTGTGGTGTTGACAAAAAAATATCACACCCAAGTTATCACAACCTAGGTCCTAGGACAATGGTAGAAGAATGGAATCTGGTCCATATAAAGTGAATAAGTAAAAATTAAGACTATGACTTCCGTAGATGAAGATAGCCCAAAATAGCTGTCAACGTTAATTACTCACTAAAGTAAAATTAACAATAAACAATAAAACCATTATAATGGAGTTCTACTACATAAACGCTAGTTAAATTAATAAAAATTAATAGTTAATACAAATCTTATTGATTTCTAATTTATTTAAATGACCGACTTATATTAATTATTTTATCAAATAAATATTGACATGTTAATCTTTTAATATTTGAATTAAAATAAAATTATATTCATGTTATTATCACCGTAATCAGCTGAGATCGATACATGCTGTTGAATAAAGGTCTCCCCTGGCCCCTTCCACTGTTCTCGATCCTTAGTTATTTACTTCCATGTACATCTACCGAACTTTATGATTTCTTCTATCCAGTGGGTTTTAGGGCGTCCTTAACGATAAGTACTCCTTGGGTACTATTGTATGACGGCAATTGTCCAGCGATTGTCCACTCGCTGAACGACATGTACAGTTCATAACCATTTCATCTGCTTAGAAACCTCACACCGTGTTCTCTTGTCTGTCTTTTTATCCACTGGTTTCTTTATGTTTGAGATTCAGAGAAAGTGCTCCATGGATTGAACAAATGGCTAAAAAACAAAACCAGAAAAAAAGTCTGTTAATATTAATACTTCTAAATTGTGGAGGTCTATATTGTGGAAAAAATATGACTTACTTCCTTCCTTCTCTTTAAGGACTTCGGCCATTACTCTTGTTAGAAAAACCGTTTTTAATTTTCATTGTAAATGTCAATACGTTTATTTCGCAATATGAATCGATTTACACGTACAACTATTAAACAAGGTAAGTACATATTACATTGACTTGCCTCCAACGATTGGCGTTAGTCATCACTTCACGCCTAACAATCCACCCGTCGATCGTTACTAAATCACAAAAACTTACCCATCGCAATTGCAATAACCATATTACACCACAAGACGCGATTTTAGTTTATGGTAAACGACAAAAAATATCATACCCAATGACAATCTGCATGTTTTATATCATCATCACCCGGGGTCAATCCACTGCTGGATGAAGGCCTTCCCAAGCTTCTTCCAACTCTCTTGGTTCTGTGTCGTTCGCTGCCACGTATTTCCGCCGAACTTTACCAGTTCGTCAATCCAGCGGCTTTTAGGGCGACCCTGTGGCCGTTTCGTGCCCCTTTGGTACCACTGTATGACGGCATTTGTCCAGCGGCCGTCCTTTCGGCGAGCAATGTGCCCCGTCCATCTCCATTTCAGCTGTTTGGCAACGTCTATTACATCGCGTACTCCTGTCTGCTTCCTAACCCATTCGTTTCTCCTACGGTCTTTTCGCGTGATGCCCAACATACACCTCTCCATGCCTCGCTGTGCGACTCATAGCCTTTGGACATCTCTCTTGTTGCGGGCCCACGTCTCGCAGCCATACGTGAGCACGGGTAGCACACATTGGTCGAACACCCTACGCTTAAGACACAATGGTAGGTCACTCTTGAAGATACTATTCAGACGTCCGAAAGCACTCCATCCCAGCTTTGTTTTTCGAGCAATTTCATCGTGCATGCTTCCGTCTATGGACACCAGCTGTCCGAGATAGACGTAGCTGCTGACTTGCTCGAGTTGGGTGCCATTAATATAGATAATCGCTGTTGTTTGATATATTTTAAACTAACTAAACAAAACAAAACAATTAAACTGACTAAATGTTTTATATATTTTAGAGAAAGTATACATTTATATTGACTTTATAATAACTTGAATTAAGCTCCATGTATGTATCAATTACTTTACCTTGCCATGCTTTACCATCTGAGTACAAGTTCTTACCATATTACATAATCCATTTTAAAGTAGAAAATTTGTGCAACATATTTGGCAATGCAATTCACAGGGATTAGTGAATTCAGTTGAGAGAGACCTTCATCCAACAGCACATTGATCAAGGCTGACAATAATGAAAAAGTTATTTATTTGTTATACCATTATTGAAATAACTACCAAATATTACCAGTTAACAGTACCACGTGTTAACATTCTCATACGTCTTTTCCCTGTCTCCATTTCTCTCATACGTTTACGTCTATTTTTTTGTCTTACTGTCATTGTTCTGGTATTTCAGACTCAATTAAGTGTATGTGAGGTGCTGCTACAGCCCGGCAGAGCTTTTTACCCCTGTTTCCTACCTTTGTACCATTATTACAGGACCTTACCCCCATTATAATTACTATCAAATCTCTCGGATAAAACACTAATTTCTCGATATTACAACACTGAAAACATCTGTCAAACTATTATGAGATTATCATTTGTTTTCTTTTATTTGATTCCTCAAATTTTTCAAATTTAGAAGCATTTTACATGTCTTGCTCTCTCTTTCATATCGTATTATGTTTTATCTTATGCGTTACAGATCATTTAAGGCAAATATTTTTGAGACAATTATAACGGTATACAAAATCATTATAATACGACTATTATTCCTTAAAATATATTTCAACGTATTATTGGCTTATGTCTTCAAAAAACCTCTAAGCGTCTAGTGTCTACTTAAATAAAAAAAAATTGAAAAAAATATTAATTATTTTGATATAATCATATTTTGTTTTATTCGTGAGACATTCAATTTTGAATTGCAAACAAAGTGTCTATATCTCGATTTTATTCGATTCAAAGAAGCTTCCATTTTTAAACTGTGATATTATCGCCTTCCACTATATCTTAGCTAGGGACGTGTTAGCGGCTAGTTGCGAAACTATCTTTCCCATCGCATTTATAGGTGTATTTTTATGCCTAACCTAATCTAACCTAACCCCGCTGGAGCCTTGACAACTGCGTACAGCGAAATAAAACTGCAGCCAAGATATAACGTTTCTACTATAAATTAAACATTACAGTATAGTGCCACATGCAATTTCTTCTTGTGTGTAGGAAAGAGGTGGGGCGAATGAAATGTTTATTATGATTGCTATTGTTTACTGCAGTAACATAACGCACATTGGATCACTTCCTTTTGCTTGGTGCCCCTCTCACTACGTCTAATAAAGTCTCACGGTGATTCAGTATGTTTATATTATGTCATCTTCGAGTTGAGTCACAATGAGTTCTACATCGTAAAATGGTACGACTACAGACTTGATAATAATTTATCACCATCCGAAGTGCTGATGCCAGTGTTGTCTCCGCTATTATGCAGATCAGTGTGCCGCAGCGGGATTGTATACAATGACCCCTGGGTCGACGCCAACAAGCCGCGTCACCTGGCAACTTGAGGGTTCTCTATCCAATCCTATGCGATCGCTATCTGATAACTGCATCATATCGAGATATGCTAATCAGAAGTAAAAGTGCATAGTTTGGTGTCAATGCATTTGATATGCATCGGCTGAAAATCTGAACTACAGTTTCTATTGTTTTAAAACCATGTTATTTATAATATTATCTACCAGCGACAGAAACTCGTTACTTAAAGAATATTATTGTTTGTCGTTTACCAAACACAATACTACTTAGGAGTAATTTTGAAGCGTCTATTTAATATTTCAGTTGAAAATGAACGTTTTAAGTTCTTTACCGCGGAGCATTTCATTACTATTTAATTACCACATTTAAATAACATGCTAATTATATCGAATGGCCATATAATGACGACACAACAGCTGTGCCGTCAGTGCTGTACGGATTAAAGGAGAATTGAAACATTTTGTATGCATTTCAAGATATATTAATTCATGTGTTTTTAATAAAGACAATTAATTGGCTTAATAATGGCTTAAATTTATATTCCATAATCTCAGTGAATCAAAACATTATCTTCCATTTTACAAAAAGAAAATAAACATAGTCATGTAAGTATATATCTACTGATAAAATGTCTAGTAGTAGTGCAAAATAATTGTGCACTTTTGTATAAAATCATTAACTATGGATATACGAGACATTTGTCAGTTCGGATAATCGGTCAGAAATATTAACACAATCACTGTTGACCTGTTAATTAATATTTCATTATCACATTTAAATAGCGTGTTAATTATATCTAATGGACAGTCGCGGTGCGGTGTCAGCACTAATGCGTCAATGACATTGAGCTACTTTACAAGCTGTTTGTTGGCGAATTTAAAAGCGGGCGATTCAGGTACTGCTATTGTGATGATGACACACAAAACTTTCCATTCGCTGAGAAGCCAACAAGTTGGCGACTATTTAGACAGAATGTAGTTAGTTTTTTTACCGGGAGGTCGCTACTACGCTTTACTGCGCAGACGCAGGCGTGTAGCGTGTAATTAGTTTGTTTGATGATGACACTGGACGACTTTACAGGCAGATTGTAAATTCGCGAACAAGCAGCTCGTAAATTATCTCAATGTTATTGACGCATAAATGAGTTAAAAATAATATTGTCACATACACACGTGCATCCACGCCAGAACTATAATCTCTGAAATAATTACATGAGTTATTTTTCATTTGCCCGCCAATTATGACAGAGTCAGACGAAGGGTTACAGAATAAATAATACGTATCTTCAAATTATTGACCAGTTATCATCGACAAATTAATATAAACCCTAATTTATTTATATTATGTGACACTGTATTCTTTTAAACACTCTAATCATAGTTTTCAAAAAAGAATTATCTGGAAAACCTCTGACCTATACATTTAAGAATTAAGGGCCAAATGGGATTCAAATACACATTTTTCATTTTTGTGTCGCCGCGCATTTTGTGTCTAGATTTTTACAATAAAAATCTGCAAAGCGCCACCCCATATATTATTGAATTTTATGTAAAATAGTTACCAGCTTCTATTACATTAAGATTTAAAAAATAATTACAAGATAAAAAGAACTTTTTACGTACAACGTTTTTCAATTTTCTGTTGAATTATTATGCTCAAACTTGTACTTGATATGAAGTAAATAAAAAATAAACAAACAAACAATAATATAGAATACTGAAATGTCATTTTGACATTTCATTTTGATTTCCATAGTAACGCACGTATATATTAATAATTTATTTGCTAGGACCACCCCCTTTGCAATCAATAATAGTCTTTTACTTCTTACGGATTTTTCTGAAATAACTATCCATACAAAACAGAATTAACTGAAAATGAATTCAATTCTGCTTAAAGATGGCTAAAAGTATTAAAAGAATGCATTGGCATCGTGTTCTGATATATTCTAAAAGTTTCAAATATCTAGCTAGTCGGGAAGTCAGTTGAACATCGATTGCAAGATTTGGACTGGACGAACAACCACCGGACAAACAAGAATACGAGCTAATAAAAACGTTGTAATAACATTGAAAGTATATATACACATACATAATATAGATCGTTAAAACCGGCTTTACGGAATCTGTTCTTAATTAGCATTCTTTATAATTTTGCCACCCCCAAGTAACGCGTGGTCTCATAGCCATATAGAACGTCACTAAATTTACCGCTATTTCTTTTTGATCTTAGGTATATATGAAAATCTTCGTATTATCTTTCTGAAAGTATTTTTGATATCAATTATTGTTAAAGTGAAATCGGTGCTTTTATAAAACATATTTTTTACATAGGTATCGCGCAAGACAGCATTGAAGGTAAAAACTGGTACCACAATGACATCAACCACTCTGATCATGTATCAGTGCGTTGTGTTATTCAATGGAGTAATTCATTTTATATAACGTTTTTCTTAGGTCGTTTTCTTATTTGTCCGGTACAAATCTTGCAATCGATTTTTAACTAACTTCCCGACTAGCTAGACATTTGAAACTTTTAGGATATATCAGAACACGATGCCAATGCATTTTTTTAAAATACTTTTAGCCATCTTTAAGTAGAATTGAATTAATTTTCAGTTAATTCTGTTTTGTATGAAAAGTTATTTCGATACCATTATTGGTTGCTAGGGTGTCCTAGCAACTAATTAAATAATATATACGTGCGTTACTATTGAAATCAATATGAAATGACATTTCATCATTCAGTATTTCTATCAAGTACAATTTTTTTGATCGTTTAAGCTAGTCAAGTCAAGTTTATATGATTCAACAGAAAATTTATAAACGTTGTATATAAAAAGTTTTTTTTATCTTGTAATTTTATTTAAACAGATGCGGTACAATGTTCGAATATTACTATTTTAAGCTAAAAGTTTAGTGTGATTTAAGGTCTGAAGCTTAGATTATAGAAAAATATAGATAGAGCTATTGAGGTGTTTGTCCCTCAAAACATGACGAAATTTTTCACGCACTTGCCTCGCCCCCTTCACGCTTCCTTTGTGACCCTTTTTTGGGTTATTCGAAAATATGTGTGACTGTGTGCGTGTCGTAGTGTAGCCAGATATCGAATATTTATTCAAATTTTATAATTTTACAAGCGATGTTTTTATAAATTATATTATGGCAACACTGGCGTGTTGGCTATGCACTTGGTAAAACATTACTCACTAAAATTGGCTCATGCGGAGGGCTTGGTCTGGAGGTATAATTGGACCGTATTTTTTTGAAAATAAAATACTGTCGATGAAGAACGCTACAGACATATAATATGATTACTGATTTATTCTGGCACGAATTAGATGATTTTAATCTGCACGATATGTAATTCCAACAAGATGCTGCAACATGTTATACAGCTTGTGACATAATCAAATTATTGAGAGTTAAATTAAAAATGTATATCTCTTATTTGATAACCCTTAACTTCGACCGGACCTGTATTTACAATAAATGTGCAAATATCATCGAATGTGGATATACATTGTAAACCAATGCGCAGAACGGGCTGGATGGCTAATGACGGCCGTCTGCCTCGGGCTGAACAGGTCCTCAGCTCCATGGCATGGGCCAGCACACTTCCATAATCACCGTTGTCGGCTAATACTGCTTTCATCCACACTTCTTCAGTCCGTGGGAAACCCCCTGTAATTTTGCATGTCATCTCATGGAAAAATCGAATTAATATTAATAACAGTGCAGCAGTGGCGAAGACTCCATACTAGGCGATTATTTGAAGCCTACCTTCTTAAGAAAAATATTTTTTAATTGAATATTGACTCATTTATATAATCACTTGATTATAATATATTCTATTAAATAATTTATTTTGCCAACGAGAGATGCCGTATGTGTAGGAATCTATTAACCAGACAATTACAAAACAATCTGTAAAGGTTTTAAAAAATATACCACAGCGCGCCGTCTGTCTTGATGTAAATAAAGGTCGGATTATGTTTCAATTAATTCTAATTTTTTTTCATATGGACGTTACGTCACGTAGTCCCGCCCAGTCTATCGAAGTATATGAACTAAGGTAAGCTCCGATCGCAGAGCCTAAAACCGAAAAAAAGTAATTTCTATGGTGTTTAATCGAATATTAATAAATATACTGTTTTTTAAAATAAAAAGAACTTTTATCTAATGATTTTTGATGTGTATAAATGTTTTGAAAAAATACGTAATTTAAAATGATCGCAAAATTGTATGTCGTCAGTGAGTTTTTGAAGTTTTATTAAATTAGTGTGTCGTTGTCATTAGTGTGTCCTATTCATTAATAGTAATATCGTATTATCTTCTTATTTCTCGTAAGTATACCTGACAAGTGTGTTCTTTTTATCAGATCTCCATAGCCTACCTCTTTCCAAAAGTCACTCTTCGCCACTGCAGCGCAGTGTATTTTGCATATTAGGAAAACGAGTACAGTTATTATACTATGCCAGGTATACAATAATATAAAACCATTTCATACCTTAATATTCAATTCAGTGACCTATTAATAAATAGTAATAATCTCCTATTAATGAATATATTATAGTTCAATCATTTGTTACCCATTCACCATTCTAGAGGAATAATAAAAAGTTAAATACAACCGAAGTGATAGAAATTTATAAAAATAAAAAGATTTAAATTAATAGGTAGCTTGAGATGCCCCACAAATGTATTTATTAGAAAAACTATAGAAAAATTCTTGCGTCGAGTGGAATTCAAAGATATTATTTTAAATTTCGCTTGCCGGGCGAGTGGTTTAGGTATTGAACTAGCAACCCATGTGCGTTCCATGTAAATTTTATCCATTAGGTACATACAATCTGAAGATGTTTCGAATTTCCGCCAACAGATGGATATCATTTTTGTCAAAATCTGCCATTATTGCTCAAAATTGTGTTGTGACATATTATTGAAAATATCGTATACAAAGATTTAATGCCATTTTCACGTTTACTGGTCTTAAGATAGTGAGGGACTTATATTTACGATGATTGGTTGTTACTCGTACGCTAATACCATTTTTTTTTTAAATATTAATAACTATGTCCATTATTGGTCATCGAATCATCTTAGGATTAACATAAATACAGTTTCAATGAAAACGCAGGGTTAACCGGAAGACTATCGATTGCTGACTTTCTGATTTCATCTAAAATGATTCGGCGCCGCTGACTAGATACTGTGACAACTGGACGTCGGGGTAACTTGACGATTGACCTATCAGTGGCGAAGACTCCATACTAGGCGATTATTTAAAGCCTACCTTCTTAAGAAAAATATTTTTTAATTTTATATTGACATATTCAATAATATAATCACATAATAGTATATTCAATATACCCAACGACATCTATCGTATATTTTCATAATAATTTAACGATCTTTTCCATTATTTCAATAAGCACCATTTATGGCATGTCTCGAAGGCTTAAAAAAATAAGCGGCATCTTGTTTCGCTTCACATATTGTATGGATTACGTTCGCGTGAATCGAAAACTTTTTTATATGAAGTTTGTTTCTCATAATTTCAAGACGTCTGCGGCGGCCCATATAAATTGGTAAGCTATTTAAGGAGCACCTACATTTTACGTAAGTGCAAATTTTTATTCAAAATAATTTATTAGATAATTAAAAAAAAAATTCTAGGGATTCAATCACATATAAATATTGATTGTTGTTAAAAATAATAAATAATTTATCTCGTTATTTTTATTTGTCAGTTAGTCTATTCATAGACTAAGACAATTTATTCAGCCAATTATGTAAGTTGAAATCTGATATTGTATCTAAGTTTGTGTTTTAAATATAGAAGTATTTTAAAATGTCTAGTTTACGGGTTAAATTATAAATTGTTATGGAACAGATTCACAACAACGGATATTTTCAATAGGTATATTTTGAGCGTATCTTGCATTTATATTTAGGAAAATACATAATTCAAATTAATTGCTTAATTTTATACCATCAGTGAGCTTTAGAAATTTCATCGTTTTTTATGTACCTACCTATTCATCAGTAGTTATGTCTGATTATCTTCTTATTTCCCGTAAATACATCTAACAAGTGTGCTTTCTCCACAGCCTACCTGTTTCCAAAAGTCACCCTTCGCCACTGTGACCTATTAAGGTTATAATAGATTAATAAAATGCTAAAATAAATACACGTAAGTACGTTACTACTAGTCTATAAAGAATGAGTTTATATTACATACATATTGTCAATGTTGATTAATATAATATATCGCACAGTTTTGTTAATCGATATATTGATGCAATATGTAATATATTGTACCAATTTAAGTTGATTAAACGACATGTCTTAATTTTTAATAACATTTCATTTCTTACGATTATTGCACAATATTGCTGCAGTAAGCCAAGATTGAAATATATAGGTATACCATCAATTTGATTATATGCGAAAACCATCAACATCGCTTCATTACAGGTAGATAGGTACTTTGCTTGACCACTTGATGGTTTATGGTACGTTTATTTCTTTGCACATTTCATTAAACTCTATGGCATACAGGTGTTCGTATAATGAAGTCCCGTGGGGGTAGGCATATCATGCGTTGCATAGACGTGAAACATTAAAATTACCGCTTTTTGAGTGAAGGTTTCGTGGAAATACCTTATTTCACAATATATTATGTTATATCTATACATAATAATGTCGATTTATAGATTTTTGGTGTATTAAATTATTGTCAATCGTTTAATTATTATCATAGCAACTATTTAGAATCAACCAATTCCCCAGTTTATTCCATCTATAATTATATTTTTAATAAAACATCGAGTAGATAATTAATTTATTAAAACCCCAGTAAATTATCAATTTGCAATACGATTTGTATTTTTGTAACCACTGACTCTCTTTTATTAAGGTGATGTCTCTAGGTAAAGTTGTTATCGAAAAATAGCTAGAAAAGTTTATTAATCGGTAAATATATATTCAAAAGTAATGAGAAAAATAAAATAAAAAATTAAGAAGTATCATGGAGTTCTATATACCAAAAATAAGTGTCAAATTCGGTACATTTCTATCGGGTGGTAAGAATGAATGACATAAGATTTATTATCAAAATTACGATAAAAATGTACGTAAATCTATTACCCAGGGAAACGCTAAGCGAAAATTGGAATTTATTATATCCTTATATCTCTTTTTTCAAATTTAAAAAACATCGATTTAGAGGTTAGAAAGCACGCAATTAAAATCGAAAAATCTCGGCTTACACGCAATTTATCGCGAATAACGCTTAGCGTTTCTATTAAAAATATTATTTATTAATTTTTACGGCAGTTATTTAAATTTAATCTTGTATTTTTGTATATTAACGAATCAATAGAAATCAAAACCATAATAATTGCTCAAATTGGCAACATGTTTGTCTGTATGGTGCTGCCGTTGTGGAATTATTTGGAAACAAAATATCTCCATACAAAACACACATACCATAACATGACGTTGAAAATGAAACTCACACATAGACAAGACAAAATAACATTTCTCTGCATTTTGACAAAAATCAGTTTATCAGTTTGAGGCGAAATTGCCATATGAATAAAAATAACTTAATAATTGAAATTACAATATTAACTTAATTTACGTATAAACCTGCCTATATTCAAAATTTGAAACTGCGAATTATTTGCAATTAGTATTTGCTTAAATTACAACTGTTTTTTTATCAATATTTATGATAAAAATAATCAACAAAATAAACAAATCTCGCATTTTAACATATGGTAGCATTAGTCTATGGTAGCATTCGTGCTCTCGATCTAATATCGGATTTATGACAATTCTTTTTTATTTGGCCATTATTAGGTATATTGTTTGAAAACAGGAAGGAATCGACTCATCAGTAACATTTTTGTCAAGTAAGTAAACTTTTCAGTGTATAATAAATAATATTATTATCGTACATCAAAATGACAAACTATGTCACGCAGTTTTGATTGTCAAACAAACATTCAAAAATTATTGAAAAGAGTTACATATACTGTATTTTCAATCACCATCATGCATTTATCATCAATATATATTATTTTAGGCGTAGACTCATCGTTTTCGTAAAATTATAAATACTTTACGTTAGTTTGAGGTTATGTTTATGACAAATGTCATCGAGCCCATCTTGTACGTTTTGTAAATTATCTAATAGATAGTGAATTTCTTTCATTCGCATATTATGATTGTAGAACCGAATTTAATAAAATAAAATTTTAATTTCATTCAAAATTACTGAAACTTGTCTCGAAAATGTATCTCATAATCATCATTATAATTATTCACAATGCTACAGTGATAAGTTTGACACGAGTATATGAATGTAATTAGGTTATGTTTTTTTGTTTACATATAGATAAATCTTTTAATACTGATGAACTCGACGAAATATTGGACGACAGACTGCGAAGTCGGCGACGGTTACGAGTCCGACAACAGCGACGACATTTACATTCGACATTTACAACCTTCGACATCACAATCCAGGGTGCTTCCCTGGCTCACAAAATGGTAGGTTTACAATTTTCTTAATAATATATTTATTGGTTTTATATACCATCCGGTCATACACTAGATTCATTTTCATTACATGCTTTGGCATAAAAACAAGAATTCATTACATCTTGTACACATGATGTAGCGATTGTCTCGAATGAGGAGTTGATGGTTTGAATAGTAAACTTCAATCAAAACATATTATTACCCATCATTATTTGTATTTTTACTGCTAAATACTTGAATTAATGAGGAAATATGGATTATGTAATAATATTTTTTTCCTATTGTTTCAGTATGCCGAATGCTGGTCCGGAATTGGAGGAAGATTTGTTGGCGAGAGGGCATGTCGGCGATCGGATAATTGCTTATTACAGGACTGCGATGAAGACATGCAAATGGCCTGTGAGGGTTTTTAACCACTTTGTGGACTTGGCGGTAGTAAACTGTTGGCTAATGTATATGCGGAATTGTAAACTAGAAAATGTACCCCGAAAGGATATTATGAGACTGTTGTCGTACTGAATCAGATTAGCGAAAGCTATGATTCGGTATGAAGATCGGGTAGCCAACATTTTAACACTGCCAGCACGAGGTCGGCCAAGAAACATGTCGACATCGCAGGTAGACACAGAGCCACCAGCTCGCAGGAGAACGGTTTTCCCCCAACCGATCGCTGAGGTACGTTTGGACAGCGTTGGCCACCATTCAGCATCCGTGTGCAGATACCCTGGATACAAGTCCTGCACCAGGTATATTTGCATAAAATGCAATATATACGTGTGCACAAAATTTTGCTTTGAGCTGTATCACACAGTATAGGATGCAGCTCAAAGCAATTTTAAAGTACATATTATTTAGGGTTTTATTTCATAATTTTAACTAATTTTAAGTGTAAATATATTTAATTATCCTATTTATAATGTTTTTGTATTGTTTTTATTGTGTAATGTTCTATTAAAATTGACCATTCCTATGACAAGTTGTTTTCTTTACCTTCCCTAAGTTTATAGAGTAGGTAATATTCATCTGCAGTGTTACCTGGTATGTGCATATAGTATATTTTACTTTACAAAATAAAAAAAACGTAAAAATTTTTTTTTTGTAAATAGACTAATACTTCTCTTCCATAAAATCAAAGAAATATTTTTTTTGATGGCTGGTTCTCCCTCGGGTCTCAAGTGGTTATATTAGAATATATTATTATATTCTTAAATAATAATATGTAAATGAATTTTTGTCTAGCAATTTTATTCATCTAGAATTCCATTCCATTGGCAACTTTAATTTACTTTTAAAATTAGTTATGGTAACTCACTGCCATCTGATTGAAACTGACCAAAGTTTTTAGTAACAGATTTTTAGAAATTCATGGTAGATGCCTTTAAATATAAATAGATGGCGTAAAAGTCACATTATATGTGTTATTTAGGCCGAAGACATCGCCTTAAGTAATAAAATTATCTTGAACAAATAATCGAAGGATTGCGTTATATTAATGGCTTGAAATGAAATTTTTTTTTTTTTTTTTTTTTTTTTTCGACCATGTCCGATCCTGATAGGATCATATGGGCCTCCACAGAGTGGAGGTTTGTATTGACAGATTTTGTTTTTTACGAGAAATGGATGTCAGCCACTTGCTCAACCTATTAGGTCCATACCCTGACACACACAAATTGAAAAACAATTTTTGTACTTGCCAGACCCAGGATTCGAACCTGGGACCCACGGCTTTGTAGTCCAACGCTTATGCCGCGCGGCCACCGTGGGCTGTTTCTTATTCACCCTGAAATTCCTTAAATATTTTAAAACACATATATCACAATCTATTTATATGTATATTTTTTTGTGTAAATGGTAATTTTAAAGCAACAGTGTCTACAAGATATTTCTCTTTATGATCAGTTAACAATTTATATAATAAAATATGATAATAGACACAAGTGATCACGGTCGTAAATATTGTATTTAGAAAAACTCATATCCATAAATAATGTGTAATAATTTACGATTGATTTAGTGGGTGACAAACCAACGTGACACGCCGGTAGCTGGACGGTAGACAGAGAAAGCCACTTCTAGCCGAGGGTTATCGGAAGGCTTAAAATTCCTTCTAAACCTCCAAGCCAGGGGGCTAATGCAGGCGGTGTCAATGTGAAGCTAACACTGACTGAAAACTTTGAAATGCATGAATAAATCTCGTAAATTTTTAACACAAGTTTTCTTTTATATAATTTAATAGTTTTTATTATCAAATGAATAAATCATACACAACATTTAAGAATGTAATAATTCTTTATTAGAAATATTTCTAAATTTTATTCTTCAATGTTGGTTATCGGTAGGGAATCTGTTGTGTGTTCTCCCAAGGTGCATAACTAACCTGCCATTGGTAATGCCAATTGGGAGGGAAATAACGCTGTTCAACCAAATCACTTCGTATATTGACATATTTCACATATTCCAACTGCGTGAGGATGAGTATAGGTGAACATTGTTTTATAAATTATTAAAACAGGGTCTGCTTAGCTCGTTCAGTGTACTTTCTAGTATCTAATTTATTACTAAAAAATGCAAGTACCTACGTTAAAGAATATATATATCGAAGAGAACCTTATATAATTGATTTGTACTCTACAAAGAAATGTGGCAAATAAACACTGAAATTGAAATAATATCTCAACTGATTAGTTTTGAGCAAATTTCAGTGAGATTAGCATTTTTATCTGTAGTGTAATTGGAATAGATCACAACCCGAAATACGATGAATGAAGAATGGTGCCAGTAGGGATACCGACTTACTAATAACATGTATCGATAGGTTGAGCAAGTGGCTGACATCCATTTCTCGTAAAAACAAAATCTGTCAATACAAACCTCCACCCTGTGGAGGCCCATATGATTCTATTAGGTATATAGTGCACTACTGTGCGAAAACATCTTCTTGGCTACGCTTCTAGGCGCTGTTGTTTACTAAATGGGAGGAGCTTGTTAGTTTATAATGGAAGTGTGGTTAAAAATGGGCGGAGCATGTTAGTTCACAGTTTTAACACGTAGCCAAGAAGATGTTTTCGCACTCTAGACATAATATATTAACAATTATTGATTCATTTAAGTTTTGTATTATAAAAAAAATATTACATTCGAGACACTTTTTACGACCCGGGCTTCAGCTTTCGGCATCATCAGACACTGTGCGCACTCACCAATGGTAAATGCACACTGAAAACGAACACAGTCAAGGTGGGCATAGTGCTTCAAAATGCTGGAATACGAAACCCGAATCACAATAAAACGACACAAATGCAATAGCAAAAACTTAAATTGATTATATTTTAAATTGAAATTTTATCAAGTACCCTCAGTTGATAATATTAATTTGCTATATTATCTGGTTAAAATAAAAATACAAAACGAAAAATCATAAAGGTTTAAAAAAATACTGCTGTATTATCAGGAGTAAAATTCCATTGTATTGATATAGTGTAATGTCAACTTGAAGCTTATATATCAAAGGTTGGGTTACTATGGTGATGTCTAAAGTTTTTTGAAAAGAAAAATATTATAGGCACTTAATCAATAAAGGGTTTTAAGATAGCATCTTGTAATAATTATTAATTAATTCTGTAGAATGTAAGTAATTATATTATTAATAAATATATTCTTATCCATTATATTACAGAGAATTTGTTCTTGTAAATTTATTATTGATAGTTTTAATTAGGGTGACCACACAAATTGTACCCCTGGCGGTTTTGAAGTGTGATATAAATGATAATAATAATATAACGTATGAAGGGACTGGCTAGCAAGTGGAGTGTGACCATGGCTTATCTTGTAACCGAAAGGGACCATTTACACTCGTGGCGTGAGTTATTGTGCACCTTTAGGGATTGTCATTCTCAAAGTGTCTGAAGAATGATGCCAAACAAAGTATATACATAAATTTGGTCACTTATGGTCACTCACTATGCAATGCAATAGTAATAAAAGATCATAATTGGCTCTAGAACTCATGGAGAGTTGTAGACTCTCTAAATAACACTTTTTAGATAGAACTCTACTTTCAAGTATCAGGAGTGTTTCACAAGCATAGTGAACCAAGTCCATTCTGGTTATTTTTGAGTAAGCTAGGTTCAAACATAGTATTTGAGTATTTCTTATTCTGTAGGGGTATGATTTCCCTTAAATAATAACTTAAATGGACTCGAAATAACACTTCAGAATTGCTATCATACCTAGTTTTGGTCACTAATGCTTTTAGCATAAGCGTTGATACCATCAGCTCATCAAATCCTCTCAACTTCTCTTAATTTCATATTATTTTCTGTACAACTTGATATTATTTAAATCAAGTGAACTTCAATAAATCTGAACTTGGAGATGGTGACTTATGATTGCATCTACGCCAAAAAGGATTATAAGTGATGTTTTACGTTTTAAACTAGAAATTGAAAAAAATAACACAAAAATTAATTTTTAATATTTTATTTAGCAACATATTTTGATAATGATTTCGGGTATATGGCCACCGTGGCTGTTTTTGACAAAGTGCATTCTGGACATTGTTCGCCAATTTTGGGCCACTTTTCGACCACTGATAGCCGTATATCACGAATAAGAATATTGACTTCTATGACGTCAATTGTTGACCAACCTTATTTTTCCGACCATGTCCAATCATATGGGCCTCCACAGAGTAGAGGTTTGTATTAACAGATTTTATTTTTTCGAGAAATGGATGTCAGCCACTTGCTCAACCTAATTAGGTCCATACCCTGACTCATACACAAATTGAAAAACAATATGTGTACTTGCCAGACCCAAGATTCAAACCTGGGACCCACGGCGTTATAGTCCAACGCTTAAGCCGCGCGGCCACCGTGGGTGTAACCATTTTACCCCACAGGAAATAATCTAGAGAATCTAGAGATGTCAAAATATCTAAGTGGTATAAAAAAAATGAATACCTTTACCTAAAATGTTGATCACAACTAATGATAATGATAATATATAACGTATGTATTGTTATAAATAAAATGATATAATTATTTTATGAGTTCTTTAAACAGGTAACGCCGATAATTGTTTTTATAGGTGAATAGAGAACTTTCTGCAAAATACCTACTTCTTCAAAACATCTAAGTTTAACAGACAAAAAGGGGTTGGTTAGGGAGATTATTGCTTTATTTGTTGAGGCTTTCTTGAAGCCTCGCGCCTCACACATTGAGAATGTCACGTGAGGCCCACCCAAAGTGCCCCACGTGGGAGGGCGCAACACTCGCGACACGTGTTACTCTCCTCTCAAATAAATTACTCTGATAAAACATTTAATGATGCGCCCAGGATAATCATGGGAGCGAACTCAGGCTTAATTCCGCCGATACTATTATATAAATCATATTATTATACATAAAGTGGGAATATTCAATGAAAATATCATTATTACTTATCATTATTATTAGGCTGTTTATTTATATTCATTTCTAGAAATTTGAAATAATTAATATTTTAATCTAATTTACTCGCACGATGAAGATTTTTAAAATTACCATGTTAAAGTTATAATTATTTTCAAAGAAATTTTTACAAATTCTGAAAAAAAAATGTTATTTTTTAGGCATCATGGTCTTTATTAACTCTAAAACTGAAGTATGGCTCAGCTTTCTATCTTACCGAAATCTATCCGGTCGGATTTGTTATATATTAATATTTATAAATGCCACTACTATATAATGGATTTTTTATCATTGGTATTTGTAATTATTTAATGGTAGACGCCCACGATGACCAAGTATCCTACGCGTCGGCTTGTAATGAGGTGGGTTCCACGTTTGAATTCCGGGTCTCGCTTATTCAAATGTTGATTTCCAATGTGTATTTGGACCCAGAGTATGGACCTTACAGGTTAAACAAATGGCTAATATCCATTTTTCATATAAAAAAATAATCTATTAATTGTACTGTAAGTTCAAAAGTTGTACGTATGCAGTTCATCGTGGGACACTTATTCGTGCGCCACAGTGCGTGAAACATGAGTTTGTATAACATTTTATCAAATGAAGAGTTCTTCGTTGAACATTTCACCGTGGAATACATTTGTACGTATCTTACAAAATGCGGCGATAGTTTGCAAATAGTACTGCTTTAATTAGATTTTTTTTTTTTTTAGAATTATTAATAACCATGTCCTTGCTTTTCCGTACAAGGTGGTTTGTTAGTAATTTTGAACAATCACAAACACCCAGGCTTTGAAAAAAACACATAAATGTTTTTGTCATGACCGGGAATCGAACCCAGGAACTCTCGGGTGGAAGGCGAGCGTCTTACCCACTGCACCACGAGAGCCGCCGCTTTAATTAGATTACCCCTAACCTAATCTAACCTAACCTAGTAAAGACATATCATACAATTTTTCACATGTTGTAGCATATGTACAAATATACTCCACGGTGAAATGTTCAACGAAGAACTCGTCATTTGATTAAATGTTACACGAACTCATGTTTCACGTACTACGGCTTACAAATAAGTGTCATGCGGCTTACGTACAAATTTCCGGATACGGTTAATACAAACGTCTACTCTGTGGAGGCCAATATTATAATCTTATTAGGATCGGACATGGTCAAAAGAAAAGTTCTATAAATATCATCTGGTAAGGATTTTGTAGATGGCTCTCAGAAATAAATGATTTTACGCCAATATTAATTATTTTTCGTTAATTACGATAATTTAAAATACATTTTAATCTGTAGAATATAATCATTATTAAATAGTGTAATAATACTTCATAAAGCATACTATGTGAGTGGAGCATGTGGCGTTCAATAGTTTTTATCTAATGTGAATAACAAGTGATTTATATTTACATTAATAAAATTGTATGCATACTTTATGCCCTTACCTCAATTCGTATCTGGTGTTCAGGTGACACCGCTTATCAATTAATAAGTCAGCATTGACATCAAGTCCGAAGGTAAAATAGTGAGAAAAGTCCACTATTTTGAAATGAGAATGTTGTGTTTTACTAATTAAACTTTTTCATGTAAGCTTTTAAAGATAAACATACTTATATGAATCAAAAACAAGATAAGAGGAAACTGGTTGACGTAATTCTGTGAGAAAATTCTTCTTAAGTGATTTGGTAATTTTATACATACCTATTTTCTATTTCTTATTAGATTTTATTCAAATATCAATAGTAAATATTAAAAATTGCTACTGTTATTCTAAATCCTAACAGGTTATATTAATAACATTGGCTTTACAACCAAATTTCTCCACAATACACATTCTTGAATAAGTTGCTTCTTATTCCTCAGTTCCAAAAATACTATGATTCTCTATAAATAGTCCAAAGATACCAATTTAGGTCTTGCAATACACTTTTTCTCTTTGGCTTGGTTGATTAAAAGTATTCTATCATTTGAGGTGTGATCTGACTAATGCCAATCAGATTAGCTTTAGAAGTTATACTTCTTTGGCGTAACAAAACAAAAATAAAACTTGTGATAAACTAGATTCTTTGACTAGCTCCTAATTATATTGCTAAATTACACACTCAAGAAAAAAGACCGCTTATTGGAACGCCGTTGGTTTATTTCTATACACTTTAACTTATATTACTAAATTATATAATGCTATCTCGTTGTTTTTATTTTTAAAGTACCAACTGTCACTCTGACGTTTAATTGTTTGTTTACGTAAGGAATTGCAAATGGCCGACAATAATAAATTCGCTGCCTAGGCAACGGAACAATTCTAAACTATAATATTATACTGTATAATCGTCACGATTGCAGCACCATATCGTGGCGTAAAGGTAGTGCGTTTGGCTGATAACCGAACAATCGGTGGTTCGAATCCATTCGAGTGCGTTTTTTTCGTGTGAAAAAATAAATTATGTGTTACATGTCACACGCCAAAAATACACTCTGATCTGATTTCCCAAACGCGTCAAAAGAAGTATAACTTCAAAAATATTAAAATATTACAGATAATACATATATATCTTTTAAATATAGAAAATCTATATAAATGACAGTACATAGGTAATATTATTTTTTATGGTCACATATTATTTTGTTGAAAAATGTTGTTTTAAAGGCCCCCAGTTTATGGAGGTAAATATTATTAATACTCTATCTTGCAACGCAACTGGTAATTTACCATTTTTACCAATAAAAGCACTAATAAAGAAATGTGCACTTTGAAAACTTGGAATACATTTTAATAATAAAAGAGTCATTTCATGTTGTGTGGCGTTTCTTTAAAAATGGCCTCCATCTTATTTACTACACCCTCTCGTCAAGAGCAATTAAAATTAGCTGTAGTTGATTAATATAAAAGAAACTAATTATAACACAATAATTTTGATACGATGACTGTTTTGGTCGCCATGTTGAATATCTCATACTATGGACTTTTAACAATATTTTAGAGCCGTTTTCAAATTCTGCATCCCCAAAAACATAAATTTTTCACCTAAAATTAATTATATAAAATAATTTAAATTTGATGCGGGCAATTTTGGAAACATGGCCACCATTTTCTCGGAGTGCAAAGTTTTAGGTGGCTCTTCTTTCTAAACATCGACAATGCGTATGGACAAGACATACTATGATAAGTATGACACTCTCTTCAAAAAGTGCAGATTTACTCTAAAAACATGTATTGCATTGTCAACTACTACCAATTGCAATTAAATTACTAAGCAGACATACTGTATTATTTATAGTATATTATGGCCGCTATCACTAACAGTATTTGTATCGCGCAAGCTGTATTGCATTGTCTCACTCGGCGCCCCTTATATTGTTTATTATTTCCTGGCCAAACTTATAAATTAGTACATTTAATAAGACAGCCTTTCAAAAATCATACATTAATTCGGCATACTTTATAATATTATGTAGTATTGTCAAAAAATATAAAAAAGTATTTTAAGACTAACCTAAAGATCATTGTATTAATTTGTACACCCTGTTCTTAAAACAATAATGGCATTCCGTACTGTGACACCGTGTATCGTAGCTTTGTCTCATTGTTTAAAGTGTACAACAATTAATCTTGTGGGAAATCTGTTTGTTTTGCCTGCGGCGCTGTGACCGACGTCGGTCGGCATGCGCTCTCGATTATCACCCACTGATAAAAAGACGTTCCTAATGTAAATCACTTATGTGGTGCATTACTATGCATTTCTGTTTGACGTGAATTATGATCGTAATGTTTATGAAGAACAATTATTATTTTTGTATTGAATATATTATGAAGGAGAATATAAATACTGTTTTATAAATAGTGATCAATATATTGATAATATTTATTTAATATATTCAATATTCAAAAGATACAACTGGTCGTGGTTATAATATTATAAATAAAAGTACGTTTTATTTCTAATAACATGTTGTTCTACCAGTAATTAAGGGGAAGAGGCATGCCAGCAGAGAACCTAGCGGAAAAATACGAAGCTTGCAATTTGAGATTTTTTTTGATAATTTACAATTTCAACTGTATTAATTAATAAATATGTATCTGAAAACATTAAAAAGATTTTTCGTTTTTTTTTAAATTTAAAGATAAACTTAAAATTGTAAAAACAATGTAATAAAATTTGAATTCGTTGCAGGGTCACATCTTATTATTACATTATATTTTATGGTCATATTTATTATTAAAATTTAGTTTATTGAGTTTAAGATTTTTTGTCGTTTTGATTTTTGACTATCTGACTATTTGACTATCTACTATTTGACATCGATTTTTATAAAAATATAAATGTGTCTAACTTGAAATCCTTATTATTTATATCAAATTTTATTTTAGGCATGGTCCCAATATTGAAGCTCGATTCGATATAAATAAAAAGGATATCAAGTTATACACATTTATATTTTTATAAAAATCGATGTTTTTTAAAATAAATATAAAAAATATCAAAACGATGAATTAGTCAAAAATCTAAAACTTAATAAACTAAATTTTAATAATACGTATGACCATAAAATATAATGTAATAATAAGATGTGACCCTGCAACGAATTCACATTTTTTAAAAATTGTAAGTTTATCTTTAAATTTAAAAAAAAAATAAAAAATCTTTTTAATGTTTTCAGATACATATTTATTAATTAATACAGTTGAAATTATAAATTATCAAAAAAAAATCTCAAATTGCAAGCTTCGTATTTTTCCGCTAGGTTCTCTCCTGACGTGCCTCTCCCCCTTAAGAGTGAAAAACAATATACGCGAGTGGTAGTATGTTCACTTCTGAAGCCTTAGTTCAACTCCCACATCTGAAAATTTACACTTTGTTCTTTCAACTTGTGTTTGGATAGAATAAAAATGTTATTAATGGATTAAACAAATTAAAAAAAAACAACTGAGAAACCTCTTTGCGAGGTCCACAAGATTGAAATTAATATTGTTAATATCGTGATGATAAAATGGCAATAAAGATGGTTGCTGATATTAACGGAATTTGAAATAACACATCAAATGTGTAATTAAGATACTTCAGCCTATTAGTAGCTTAATCAGTAAAGCTCATCACCCGGACTGCGATAGATATGAGTTAATGTCACATTTAGTATAAAAGGATTTTCTTATAAGCATATTTCAGAGGTCGTTCAAAATTCTGTATATTGAATCAATAATTTTAATAAACATACACCATTTTTACAACGTTTTTCTTAGCTCGTATTCTTATTTGTCCGGTGGTTCTTTGTCCGGTACAAATCTTGCAATCGATTTTTAACTAACTTCCCGACTAGCTAGACATTTGAAACTTTTATAATATATCAGAACACGATGCCAGTGCATTTTTTTTAATACTTTTAGCCATCCTTAAGTAGAATTGAATTAATTTTCAGTTAATTCTGTTTTGTATAAAAAGTTATTTCGACACCATTATCGGTTGCTAGGGGTCTGGGGTCCTAGCAACTAAGTTATTAATATATACGTGCGTTAATATGGAAATCAATATGACATGTCAAGTACAAATTTTTTTGATCGTTTAAGCTAGCCAAGTCAAGTTTATATGGTTCAATAGAATTTAAAAACGTTGTATATAAAAAGTTCTTTTTATCTTGTAATTATTATTATTTTGTATAAACGTAAATATTACCTCACATCTTTCAGTGTCTAGATAATTGGTCTTATTCGTTGAGCTATCGATCTATCTATGATTCATTCGAATAATATTTCTGTTTTTTCAATTGCAATAATTAAGTTTTGAATAAAAAAAAATTATTACTTTCATATTTAAATATATATATATATTTCAACAGCGAACAATGCCCACATAGGAATATAAATAATAGTTGTGTTTTAGACATGAATGTGTTAAAAGCTCTGTGGCTTACTGAATAAGCTCGCGTGGTATGCAGGAGAGACAAGTGTGACGCTGGATTATTGTTGGGTTCTGATCGCCGCGGGCTGAACGGGTTTACTCGAGTATTTTTCATACTTACTGACCACTAGGTTATATTCCCACGGTACGTATAGACTTCTCGCAGTATGTATGAGTTTACCATATATTATATTGTGATTCAATAATATAATAAATTTATGTAGTAAATTAATACTAATGAATATTTTTATATACCGACTGAAGTTGCATATATTACCCTCTAACACTTTCGATTAAACTGTTTTTTGTTCTGGGTTTTCATCAGTAACATAACATTTATTACTATTTAATAATTATGTATACAACGGTAAAAATGTCATAAATCTAAATTCGATATTTTATTTATCAAAAGACTATAATTTTTGTTTTCGTCAATTTTATCTAAAACCCCATTAAACAATACCAAACCATGCTCATATATATTTCTTCCAGTCACCTCTTAAGCCGCGTTGACACGATCCAAGTACGATCCAACTTGACTTGGACCGAGCGCACTCTTATGAGACATCTTCATACTAATTATTACTATCCAAGCTAGCTTGAGTAGGACGCGGTCCAAGTAGCTTGGATAGGAGTAATTTGTATGAATATGTACCGTACGAGTGCGCTTGGATGGCGCTCGGTCCAAGTGTACTTGGATCGTACTTGGCCCGTGTTAACGCGGCTTTAAAAAGTTCCAATTTGAATGCCAAAAGGATAACATTAAGCAATTATCAAAACCAATAAACAAACACGGTACTACAGCGTGATAGCATGCATATACAAATGGTGCGCTCCAAGGCCATGAGTATAGTTATGACACAGCCAATATTTCGGGACTTCCTCTGCTCACCATCAATAATTAAAGGTTAGTGCCCGGAGTTCCCCAGTTAGATTAGTTAGCAGACGACCTCAACATGATGACCAGATCCATACAAATTGTGAAGAAAGAATTTGACCACCTCCAATGGGCCGCACTAGAGATTGGCTTAAGAGTAAATGAAAACAAAACTAAAGTCATGGTACGGCCAAAGTTCCAGTTTTGGAAACCATCAATTTGAGATTGTCAACCGGTTCAAATACCTGGGTTCCAATCTTATAAAAGAGAACGAGGAACTAGAAGAAATAAAAGCCCGAATAACCGCTGATAATAAATAGTACTTCTCATTGCTGCCCGAATTCAAATCCAGATATGTCCACAGAAAAACTAAGACCCGGCTCTATAAAACCGTCATACGCACAGTCGTTAAATACGGGTACGAGTCATGGACGCTAAATATGAAAGCAGCTGAAATGGTGGACTGCTTTGAGAGAAAGATCCTGAGGCGGATATACGGACCCATGAATGATAGTGGGGAGTGGAGAATTAGGTACAACACGGAACTATACCGCTTATACCAAGATTCAAAACTCTCCACTTTCATAAAACTCCAGAGGCTAAACTGGGCAGGCCATGTCCAGCGTATGCCTGAGTCACGGATACCGAAGAAGATTCTCGAAGGAAACACAGGGGGAAAAAAGCCAGTGGGAAAGCCACGAACACGATGGGGTGGTAAATTACAAAAGATGCCAACCAGCTGCTCAAAATCAGGAACTGGATATGAACATGCGGTAGACCGTTCCAGCTGGAGGACGGCGGTGGAGGAGGCCAGAGCTCGACTTGAGCTGTAGCACCATCGAAGAAGAAGAAGAAGTTCCCCAGTTAACCCTACTCTATAACTATCGGACAACTCAAATTACAACACACAAATATATCGCCAGTTTTATTTCTATTGAAATTATGCTGCACTGGAGTAGACTATTGTAAAATACTTACTGTAGTGTAGCCGTGGCTTGAAACTTATTAACAATGGTTTCTGGTAGAGATTCCAATCCCGGGATCCCGAGCTATTTTTGATGCCTATGAATCCCGGGATTGGTAAACATAATCCCGAAGATTTCGGGATTGATTTTTTTATCAATTTTTATGGAAAATAAAATAAAAATGAAAATATAATAGAAAAAATACTTTTAATAACAAATAACTAAATTAGAAATAAAAGAGTTTGAATGAAATTTGATTTATAACCATGTGTAAGTTGCCGATTCATTTTATTTTTTCATATAAATTAATAAAAATGAGAAAGTTTGGAAAAAAAAATGCTTCGCACTTTTAACAAAGTAATTTCACCATGATCTTAATACGTTGTACGGCGGTTTCATATTTGGTTGACTAATAAGATTTATGAAGTGGAAAGGCCATGCACCACGATTTGCTTTACTATTTTAAATCTCGCTAACCCATTCATTAAGTCTTTACTATCAGAAACAGCAATCTCATATTAAATTCACATTATTATTTATATTACAATATTATTTACTCCATTAAACTAATGTATTTTCAAGATTGAACGTACACAATATTAACAATAAAAATGTCTTAAATAGTATAAATTATACTAGATTTATTTTTGACCTATTTTATCAATGTTATTTGTAAATATAAAAAAAATATATTTACTATGGAAAATATGCCAATCCCGGGATTGTCAAATTGTAATCCAAAAATCCCGGGATCAGAATTTTGGCTCGGGATTAGATTCCCCAGTGACAGGTGATTCAAAATCTTACCTATAATGTCTCAGAGTTATTGATATGCTATTCTCTATCTGAAAAAAAACTATGAGGTAGACGATAAGAAATTTTACACAGAAACTTTCAAACGTATGTGTATTTAAATAGAATAAAACGAGATATGGCATACATGCACTTCATTTATAATTAATGAAAACATTAATTAATTACGAAAAATTTTCTACATGTAAAACTGTGGTACAGTAAATTAAAACATAAAGGTAACGTTAAAATATACGTACATGGAATATATACATATATATAAAATATTGCGACAATTAATGTCGATGTTTCCATGTTTCTCGCATACTCCTTGAAACATTGCCTCCACGCACGCATAGCTATGACAAAAATACATACTTACATAGTAGCTAACGATGTTCTGAGATTATATTAACAAACGGCTCGTTATGTTTATCTAAAACTTTTATTTATTTTTAGATAGGTGAGTAAGAAAATTAAATTGACACATAACTGATTTCTATATGATATTAATTTTATTAATTATTTGTATTTATTGATTACGATAAAACAATAAACGTAACCGTAATGAACCAGATATCTACTATTTTGTGATGGTAAACATATAAACATCCACGATGGCCGCGCGTGTTAAGCGTCGGCCTATAGTGTCGTGGGTGCCAGGTTCGAATCCTGGGTCTGGCAAGTACACATATTGTTTTTCAATTTGTGTATGAATCAGAGTATGGATCTAATAGGTTGAGCAAGTGGCTGACATCCATTTCTCGTAAAACTAAATCTGTAAATACATACCTCGACTCTGTGGAAGCCCATATGATCTTATTAGATCGGATATGGTCAAAGAAGAAAAAACATATGAAAACGTTGAATGGCAATTTTCGCTTTATGATGGTCAAAGACGAAGGCTACTTGAAATTATCAATTACTTTTACCTTACTATCACCAATATGAATTATTATGTGTTTTAAATATTGACATCGGGCTCTCATTAGAGGTGAGTTAGAAATACTGTCACCAGTTTGTGTACTCAAGTTTCGGATGAAACTACCCATACTCAGTATGTGTGGCCCAATAAACTTATTCCAAAAAACTTGTGATGATATCATCGCGAGTCGCTGTTCTGTGCACTCGCCAGTTAGTAGACTTTCAACACTATTGCCATTAAATGCGCTCGAACGATATAGCACTTAAATATAGGTATATTTTAATTTATTAGTCTACTGCGTTCGAATGCATGAATAAGAGGTCATAAATTTTGTGTCGCAGCACAGTGGTGAGATGACGCACAGTTATATGACCGCTCATAACATGTTAAAAAAATCACTGTTATTCATTTTTGTTAACAAGAATATTGTAGCCTAACAGAAAAACAACTCATAAATTTAAAATCTGTTTAAAATTTTATAATAAATGGGACTTTGCTCAGCGTATTTTTAGCGATTCTATTGAAGCCGATACACAGTCTGAGTTCCCTGAGCCGATACGTATTTCAAATACTAATAAGGAGTTGGTTTTAGTTTCAGTTGAGTATGAAACTTTTGTCGAATACGCACGCCAAACGCTCTATATAGTATTCCAAATACTAGTAAGTATTTTGGAACAAGTTTCTATACTAAGTATTTTTTTATACTGGTAGTAAGTATACTTAGTCTTCAAAATCGACCAGTTTTCCCCATCTCTAGTTCTCATATAAGAACACGCAAGGCATGTATTTTTTTGAAATTTATTTATTAACAATTTACTTTATCACTTAAAATTTATGACAGATTTAATCAATGAATCATATCGGTAAAAGATACATCTCTATAAATTTTAAATAATAAATATCACTTTGTCACTGATTTATCATTTTTTCCACATAATAATTGTAACGGATGTTTGTTTATTTTTTAGCACGTTATCGCTAACATACTGTAAAATCTACACAAAGATCCCTTGTCTTTCATATGTGTAAATATTTTTCGACTGAGATGTGCAGGACACCTGCAATGGATTGGCGATTCCGTAATAATTTCCGCTATCCGAGGGAAGACCCAGACAATATGGAGACGGATGCAAGAAAGTTGTTGCTGGTAGTTAACTGGAGGATATCAGCGAAGAATTTGATGAGCCTAAGGCTTGTTTAGGGCTGCAGCGTCATCGAAGCAGAATAATAATAATCTACGTTATTAGAGCATAATTTCCAATAATTTATTATTGGTGTAATGATTAAATTAAATACATAAATAATTTAACAAAAGTTTTTCATGCTCTAGCAACACCAAATTTAGATATTTCAAAGTAATCTGAAGTATTTTGAACTCCAGAAAAGAAGAAAGTGTATTCTGATATTAGTATCTTGGATGGTGTATCAATTTTAACAAACGGTTTGACCAATTTTCAAAGTAACATCACTAACTGCAGAATATTATCTGGAGAATTTATTCCAAATAAGAGATATATCAAAAGAAATGAGAAGCGCCAGAGGCAACAGAAGAATATAGCGAGATTATAATAATATTGCGCCGCATAACCTGTGCTTTATGATATCATCATAACTTATAAATATTATCAGTAAAGGTAAACGCGACTGCGGCCCATAGATAAATTACGATTCAAGGAAATAATGAGCCGAATAGGAAATTCCAATCCAAAGTATGGGGTTGACTGCTGGATAAATTTAAACTAATGGTTTACATTGTCAAAATGCATCGATCGCGGGAAGGATTTTGGTTGATCGCACCATATAGGAATTGGGTCGAGAAAATGTAAAAAGAGTCTATTGTAGTAACATAATATAGACATAAATAATTACAAGATAAAAAGAACTTTTTATATACTACGTTTTTAAATTTTCTATTGAATCATATAAACTTGACAATTCTATGTATTAATAATTGAGGACAAATAAGGCAATTGTCAACAAATCATTTTTTGCTATTTTGCAACAAACAAATATAGAATACTGAAATTTCATTTTGATTTCCATAGTAACGCACGTATATATTAATAATTTAGTTGCTAGGACCACCCTCTTAGCAATTAATAATAGTGAATTGGATTACGGATTTCTTCCAAAATAACTTTTCATAAAAAACAGAATTAACTGAAAATGAATTCAATTCTATTAAAAGATGGCTAAAGGTATTAAAAGAATGCATTGGCATCGTGTTCTGATATATTCTAAAAGTTTCAAATGTCTAGCTAGTCGGGAAGTTAGTTAAAAATCGATTGCATGATTTGTACTGGATAAACAACCACCGGACAAACAAGAGTACGAGCTAAGAAAAACGTGGTAAAAAATAGAACTAAGGGTTTCAGTCGATAATTGAGTAGGTACTCATCACCAAAACAGATGACATAAACTGGCATTAACTAACTTATCGTATTATTACGAGTTTGTATATCTTGGATCGATCATCAGTGGAAAGGGCGGATGCGAAGCGGAAATAAGAAGGCGCATACAGATTGCAAAAAATGCGATGACACGCCTTACCATTATATGGAAGGATCGGGGAATTTCGATTGCCACAAAAATGATGCTTGTGCAAACATATGCATCGATATTTCTATACGGAGTCGAGTCGTGGACCCTGAAGGCAAGAGAACGGAAAGCAATTGATGCCTTTGAGATGTGGTGTTGGCGCCGAGTGCTTCGCATTTCTTGGACGGAGCACAGAACAAACCAGTCAATCATCCAGAGACTGAAAATAAAGGAACGGCTCTCGACGATATATCTGAGAAGAATTCTGCAGTTTTTTGGACATATTGTCAGGCGCGGACCGGACAACCTGGAGAGACTGGTAGTTTTGGGTAGCCTCCAGGGAAGGCGAAGCAGAGGAAGAGCGTCTCGCGATGGAGTGACCAAGTGAAAGAGCTGACTGGGGGCACCATCCATTCTGCCCTGAGAGAAGCGGAAGATCGAGAAGGATGGAAAGTCTTGGCCGCTCAAAGGATGGCGAAATTTAAATGTGGTCACGATCCTCAGCCATGAGTGCACGATCAAGAAGAAGTAACGTGTAGTCGAATCGCACTATTAAAATAATAAACAACTATGAAAAACTAAACTTAGTAATTGGATATAATACACAATTCAAATATAATTGAAATAAAATCAACTAGATTCGGTACATGCTTTTTGCATTATGATTTTATTTATATATTTTGTATTGATTTATTCAACGAATTCTGGATTTCCTCAGGGTTCGTGCATAGTTTCAAGTCCTGCTGTGGTTATATATTTCGCACCCCTAGTTTTAAACTATTACAAGTCGAAAAAGTGACATTTTGAGTTAATAATGCAGAATGGTTGAAAATATCATTATTTATCTGGTCAAAAACTATCACAAGTCTAAATGAATTCTACGGAAATACAGGACAGAAAGAATAGTCTATAATTTTTATAAATAGTATTATGTGATATTTAAAGACTATGCTATTTTGAGTTGTTTTAGTCTTAAATTAGGATTCAAATTTTTAGCGAGTTTAAGACTATGACATCTTGAATTATCATAGGTCAGGAATGGACAAAGTAAATAAAACTTGTGTTGTGGTCACACTGGTGACTAGCCATTCTGAAAACATTGACAATTTGACAGTAGTTTGTTGATAAACACAATAATAAATAAAACAAACAGTGATGGAATCATAGAAAAGGATCTCAGAGGAACACGTGAAAATCGTAAGAAAATTGATACCGAATTAAAACAATATGTTAGAGATCACATCGATTGCATTCCTAGAGTAGACTCCCACTTCCTGAGAGCTCAAACTTTCAACCACGTCCGATCTAATAAGATCATATAGGCCTCCACGGTGTGGTTTGTAATAACAGATTTTTGTTTTTTACGAGATATGGATGTCACCCACTTGCTCAATCTATAAGGTTTATACTCTGACTCATACACAAATTGAAAAACAATATGTGTACTTGCCAGACCCAGGATTTGAATCTATGACCCACGACGCTACACCAGACTAACTACCAGACAATTCATTGATGGCTCTTTAAATTTAGCAACACTATAGGCTATACAAAGGAAAGTGTCGACAAAATGATCGACCTTTCGTGAAGTTATCTCAGTATTCTACGATCTTTAATACAGAATTTAATATTAGGCGCTTTCAATCAAAAAACGATCAATGGTCAGCACAGCATATACAAATTTAAATGATACACAAAAAGCAAAACAATTAATTGCAGTTCTCTCATAACCCTGTGGTGAAGTCTCAAACTTCTATTACACCAGAAAACTTGCAACATATTTCACAATCTTTGATATTGGTGAGAAAAAGGGTTCTGTTGTATCTGGAACGAAGTGACCTCTAAAAGAGATTCTAATGAAATTAGTAGTTGTATTTAGATACATTTTACACACATTAGTTGTATTTACACTCATTTTTTAATTGAAAAAGAAATTCGAAAAAATAAAAATGTGCATTTTTGGTCCGATAATTATGCTGGACAGAATAAGAATAAATATTTAGTTGCGTTGTATTTATTATTGGAAACAGAAAATATAAAGTCTATAACGCAAAAATATTTGACCACGGGTCACACCCAAAATCAGTGGATTGCGATGCACTCACTCATTGAAAAAGAAAAAAGAGAATGCTTAAAGTGCTCCAGTCTTCATACCAGCTCAATGGATACCCATTATAGTAGCCATGGCTGAAAAGAATGATGAACCTTATAGAGTTAATGCAATGGCAACTGATGATATATTTGACCTGAAATTGCTGTCCGACGAGCTGGGACAAAATTATGTTATAACTACCGTAGGTACGAAGGTAACATGGCAAGCAATCAAAGTCATGCATTTGAAAAAAGAATCACCGTATAGTTTTTTCATTATTTCCAATTTTATTGATTCTTCCTACGAGGAAATTAATATAAGGCATCGCATGACGGGTCGTCCGGTTCACATGAATATGATAATTTTACAGAAAGCTTATAATGAGCCACCAGGAATAACCACGCAGAAAAGGCAAGATCTTTTAACTATATAAAAAATAATACCGATGACGTACTTACCACGATTTTTACAATAATTTGAAAGTCGCTAATAGTACTCAAGTGGCAAGAAATGACTTGGTTCACGAAGAGAGTGATGGAAATTACTCTGATTAATTCTAAATTATATAATAATTTTCATTACATAATATGCAAGAATCTTGAAAAGGTAATCATAATCTTATACAATTATATATTTTAAAAATTCGGTAAGTATGTGATGGTTTACCTGTTCCAAATATTTTATTTTGAAATAAAAATTTCAAATAACCATTTCGTTTATTATTTTACTTGATATGCATAATATATTGAAGAGATTTTATGTTGTTTCATATTAGTTTGTATTGTGTGCATGTTGGTTATTTCAAAATTTATCAAAATAGTCCAATTTTAGACTATGACATTTCAAAAAAACTACCAAAAATATGTGTTCTGTATAATTTTTCAATATATTAATAATCTCATACAAAAATACAAGACCTAATACACATTGAGCAAGAAAATCAGTTTGGTACATACATTTTTAGATTTAGTTGAGAGGGTTTGAATCTTTGAATCCAATTATCTCAGAATGCTGTTTTTTGACTTGTCATACTTTAAAGCTAGGGGTGCGATTTGTCAGAAGTATTTTCAAATTATTCAATTGTTCAATAAAATAATGTGAAATTTTAGTTTATTAAATTATTAGAAAGTGCAAGAACGTTATAATAAATTTTTGAAGTGATCCTTAGTAATTAGGGTAATTCAATACTTTGATTAAAAATATTAAAACTGATTGCCAAGTAGTAATGCAATTTAGAAAGCGCTTCAAAGAGTATTTAAAAAAACCATTAGTTAACCATGTCGCAATTAGATAGGAGACGTATATCACAATGGTCAGTGCACATGGGCACGAATCGCGATATTTCTATGAAGTGTTTTCGAATGATATATGTTTAATATTATGATATCATTGAAAGAGGAAGATTGAGAGAGAATATGTAAATTCATGCGCTTTGAAGTGCGAATTAATTATCTTTTACGGTGAATGCAATTAATAAGGAACTAGGTACCCAAAAGAAGACCAAAATAAATAATTTTTGTGACGAATGAGAAATTGAGTATATTTTTGTGACGAAAAGGCTGACATTTGCTTTAGATATCTTGTTAAGAGAACCAAAGAAGGCTCTAACTTCTATTTGCAATATCGTTGGTTATACATGTATATATATAAATTTGTAATATACATTTAACTAGAACCAAGGGAGGGCAAACTGCGGCCCGCAGGGTATTTTTTTGCGGCCCGCCATCATTAATTGTACTTCTGATTACGAATAACTTTTTTATAATTTTTTAAAAAATATTGACAATAGATTAAAAATTGAAGAATTTGTTGTTTCTTAAATGTATTATCTCAGTACGTCTTCTTTGCGTCTCGACACTATGTAACCACTATTTTCTACGTTGAACATCGTGACACATTTAAATACTTTTAACTCCGCGTTGCAAGGAAAGAAATATATGCCCATGATATGGTAAAAAGTTTGAATGGATTTCAATTAAAACTCAAGTTATTCCTTCTAAAAATATCGAATAACATCGTGGACCACTTTCCAACTTTGAAGTTGCTGAATATACCAGAATAACAATTTGAAGAATATGATAAAATTATTAAAGCTCTGAATGACGATTTTTCACAAAGATTTGGTGACTTCAGAAAAATTGAGACAAGTTTAGCAATAGTACGCGATCCATTTTTAATAGATATTGATAGTGTTCCGACAGAGCTACAACTTGAGATTATTGATCTGCAGTGTGACACTGATTTAAGAGAATTGCATCGTCGTGAAGTAATCTCCAAATTTTACAATGCCCTTAATTCAGACAAATTCGACCAACTTAAAGATTATGCAAGAAAAATGTTCGTTATTTTTGGATCAACCTATATAATTATGTTAACAAACATTTTCGATCATGAACCTCAATAAAAATTCTTTACGGTCAAATATCTCCGATGCCTATTTACAAGCAGTTTTGAGAATATCAACTACAAAATTAACACCTGAATTTAAAAAAATGTTAAAAAATGTACAACAGTTTCATTCTTCTCATTATTTTTTTTGTAATGTTTATTTTTCGTGATAATAAATAGTGTATATCTAAAAATAGTATTTTACTTGCGGCCCGCCGCTCATTTTGAATTCTTGAATTTGGCCCTCCATCCTAAAAGTTTGCCACCCCTGAACTCCAAATAGTAAAACAAATATTTGTTATGAAAATTAAGTTGTTCTGGAATGTCTTATTTGCATTATGGAATGAATAGTGTTGACAGTTCTCAGACCCAAGGCGACACGGTAATTGAGTACCTATGACTCTTAATACCTACTATATATCTCACTCTGTAAATCCACTGTTCTGTTTCAGAAATTTAATAAAATATATAGTTGTTTGCATTTCAATCAAATATGTAATTGAAATCGTGTATACACTTAGTTTGATTATTACAAACAAGATCAACTTGGGAGAAAATGAAAGAGAATATAACGAATATTATTATATTATAAATGGTTATCAAAGTTCATGTACAGATGTTTTAAGACCTGTATGACACGTGGTCTCATCTTATTGAAATCGAAATCTTTAATTTCCGGCCACAAAAACTCAGTTATTCAAAAACTCATTTTCGAATAAATACGGCTCGATACGGCCCAAAAATGGCACCAAATAGTAACTTTTGCAACACATAATGGCCTCTTTTGAATCACTTGTGAGTTTTTTCGCTCAAATAATATGGTAGTTGTACTTGTAAACATGCCCATTAAGGTGAAAACGTATTTTTTATTGAAAAATCGGTTTCATGACAAAACAGAACTACGATAAATAAAACTATGACCTTTCAGGAAAAATATAAATTTAATATTGAAATTGTCCTGTCTCTATTATTTTGACAGATAGCACAGATTTTCAATATGTCATAATAAATCAAATTATATACCTAACTTCTGCATTCCTAATCGGAAGAAAGCCTCAAATAAACGGAACTTAACTCGGTGTTGCCGGCAAGCTGAGGATATCTCATCTTAATTAATATCATATGTTCAAAATGATTGGGTGACTAGGTACAACGAAATAATGACATAACCTAGCCTAACCTAACCTAACCTAACCTTAACTAACCTAACTTAAATAGATTCCACAAAAATTAATGTTTCACTTTTCCCCTGGCTGTTCTGTTTTGTCACTGTTCTGTTTTGCCATGTTCTGTTTGTCCGGTTACTGAAAAATCATCATCGCTTGTCTGCTCTTCCAAGACCTAGTCAACGAATCTGCGACGCCACCCCTAGTCAGTTAGCTTTAATTCCTTTCTGAACTGGATCGTTTACGGTTTTTGGTGAAAATAGTAAAGGTTTATACAAAAATTGTATAAAAATAAAAATAAATAGCCATATGAGAGGCCAAGTTGCTGCAATCTTCTTGGAATCGATTTTTCTGGCTTTTTCCACTTTTCCACTTTCACGTACATCAGCAATATTTGAGCATTAATGGGCTGGATAAATATGTGTCAGGCGATCCAAAACACTATTAGTCTTTTCAAAGTTTTTCATCAACTTGAAAATAATACAGCCTTCAGTTGGACGACGATTTATATCGAATACTAATTTTAATTTTTGCAGTACAATCGTCGACGATTTGCCATTTACAACGTTTTTCTTAGCTCGTATTCTTATTTGTCCGGTGGTTCTTTGTCCGGTACAAATCTTGCAATCGATTTTTAACTAACTTTCCGACTAGATAGACATTTGAAACTTTTAGAATATATCAGAACACGATGCCAATGCATTCTTTTTATACTTTTAGTCATCTTTAAGTAGAATTGAATTCATTTTCAGTTAATTTTGTTTTGTATGAAAAATTATTTCGACACCATTATTGGTTGCTAAACAGATGGTCCTACCAACTAAATTATTAATATATACGTGCGTTACTATGGAAATCAAAATGACATTTCAGTATTAATTCTATCAACTACAAATTTTTCTGATCATTTAAGCTAGCAAGTCCAGTTTATATTACAGAAAATTTAAAAACGTTGTATATAAAAAGTTCTTTTTATCTTGTAATTATTCATAGTATGATTGTACAATTTATATGCGTTGTACGGTGAAGAGACGATCTATTGTGTTCGACTTTGGTAGATTTTAAGCTGCCGATATAACAAATCAGATGACTGAGTAATGATAATATATAGAGAGCGCCTATTTTTCAGTAAACGAAGCCGTGTTTTTTGCGTTTAACGCACAGTATAACCTCGATTTTATTATTATTAACTAATTATGAAACGTTATACTATCGTGTTCCTGCTCAGTACGGTTACAAAATTTAAACACAACATAGTTAACCTATTATTATACTAAAATAACTAAAAATAATTACCACTTACTTTATATTTAACACAAAAATAATAAATTTTAGCAATACGTGCTCGCAGTTTTTAAATGAATGTAATCAGTCAAATCCATTTTTATCGGTGACGCTTAGAAAAAATATTTAATTCAGACGTATAAATTCTATCTTACTCTAACGCCTACGGAGACATAAGCGTGCCGAATGCTTACTCACTCGCACTTATGGTTTGTTTTTGTTCTGACTTTGGAGGACTGTGAAATTTGTACCACCAGTTGTATAACCCTGCCTGATGTCGATTAAAAAGTTAGGTTAAGTAGTTAAGATTTGATTATGTTTAGTTAAGACATCCCATTTATTTGACGTAATAAATGCTTAGTTACTGGATTGGACCTAATAGGTTGAGCAAGTGGCTGACATCCATTTCTCGTAAAAAAAATCTGTTAATACAAACCTCCTCTCTGTGGAGGCCCATATGATCCTATTAGGATCGGACATGGTCGAAAAGAAAAAAAGACTGGATTGTAGAACCAATTATAACATAATTACAAGATAAAAAGAACTTTTTATATACAACGTTTTTAAATTTTCTGTTGAATCATATAAACTTGACTTGACTAGCTTAAACGATCAAAAAAAAATGTACTTGATAGATATAGTTTAGTTGCTAGGACCTAGTAACAGCGCTCGAAATGTACCGGAACGCACCGGCAGTCTCGTGGCAAAATGAAAAATTGTATTAGGATTCGTGAATTAACCATTTACATATTTAAATATAATTTTTAAAGTTTATACGAAACTGAAAACTTAACTCAATTTTCATATACCTTGCCGACAACATTATGCCCAAATCTTGCATGCCAAAAAACTGTCCCAGCATACGGTCTTATCTTGGCTGGTACCTATATAACAAAAAATCTACTAAGTACATACACTCTTTTTATATAATCTTACATAAATATTTTAATATTTTCGGAAAATTATCGAGCGCTCCGGTTCGTAAAATTGCCCATTTCGAACGCTGCCTAGCAACCAATAATAGCGGATTGGATTCCGGATTTCTTCCGAAATACTAATTTCATACAAAACAGAATTAACTGAAAATGAATTAAATTCTACTTAAATATGGCTAAAAGTATTAAAAAAATGCATTGACATCGTGTTCTGATATATTATAAGATTTTAAAATGTCTAGCTAGTCGGGAAGTTAGTTAAAAATCGATAGTAAGATTTGTACTGGATAAACAACCACCGGACAAATAAGAATACAACCTAATAAAAACGTTGTAAAAAAGGTATCTACGTATTGTCAAACTGCAAGTAGCAATGGAATTAATGTATGTTTCATTCCGTTTCTCTTTAATAACATCATATCGTCTACTAAAATCTATATCTTGACAAAATTTATCTAATGTGGTATCAATAACATGCGTTTAATAATGGCTTGATGACTCTATTAAATATATATTCTGGAAAATGTCCGCCCACAGGTGCCGCCCTACGCTGCGTTAAGATACAATCTACATCGCATAGGCGGGATTCGAATTCAATATTCAAAAACAGCATTCAATTTAGGGTTAGATAAAAATCACGGTATCCAATCATTTGAGTAGGTATTCCCGTATATTATTATTATATTGGAAGCTATTTGTTTCAGTTAAATAATAAAACTCCTTTATGTATTTTGTTTTTATTTATTTATAAACAGCGCATGTATGAAAGAAAGAACGTGTATAAAATACATTATCTATGTATTACTATATAAAAGTTAATAATTACAAGATAAAAAGAACTTTGTATATACAACGTTTTTAAATTTTCTGTTGAATCCAAGGCCTGAACAAAAACGATGCATGAGTGCGAGTGAGAAAGTATTCGGCACCCTTATAATCTCTGCGACATGCGCTAGAGTAAGATAAAAGGTATACATGTTTTAGTTAGTTTCCAAAAGTATCGCTGACAAATCGCGGTGAATTGCTTCACGTATGCTAACGCTCGTGTTGCTAAATTGCTATTTTTTGTGTTACAACATAAAGTCAGTGGTAAATATTTTTAGTTAATTAAGTAGGAAAGATGGTTCTGTGTGGTGTATTAAAATATGGTAGCCGTACTGATAAGCAAGAAGATGGTATTACGTTTCATAGGTAAGTTGATACATGTTCGTGATAATTTATTTGTATATTATTATATATTTTAATATCAGTGATCTAGTGTTTTTTTAAAATAACTTAAATTATGGATATATTTACCTAATGGTTGCATTTTTACCGCTTAAAAATACTATATAACGTAACGTAACGTAAAAATTATATTTTAATTCTGAGCGTTTAGTGCGAGCACTTTGGGCGAGCACTACCGAAATGGTCTATGGTCTCGAACATTTGTAGACGAATGCGTTCGCTCGCTCACAAACCAAACGCATGGCACGCAGCTTCGTTTAGCAATGCAACGGGTGGCGTTGCATATCTATAGTCTATGGTTGAATAATATAAACTTGACTTGACTAGTTTAAACGATCAAAAAAAATTGTACTTGATAGAAATAATACTGAAATGTCATTTAGACATTTCATATTGATTTCCATAGTAAAGCATGTATATATTAATAATTTAGTTGCTAGAACCACCCCTTAGCAACCAATAATAGTGAATTGGATTACGGATTGCTTCCGAAATAATTTTTCATACAAAACAGAATTAACTGAATACGAATTCAATTCCACTTAAAGATGGCTACAAGTATTAAAAAATGCATTGGCATCGTGTTCTGATATATTCTAAAAGTTTAAAATGTCTAGCTAGTCGGAAAGTTAGTTAAAATTTGATTGCAAGATTTGTACCAGATAAACAACTACCGGACAAATAAGAATACGACCTAATAAAAACGTTGTAAAACAGGCATGTTTGTTTGAATATCCTTTCCCACTTGACTTTAACTGACATCTAGATCGTGTCCGGAAATTTGTAAGTATACAGTTCGCCGTATTACACTACACCGTGAATAATGTTGTATCGGAAATATATGGTCGTATATTAAAGACCGTCCAACCTTTCCGGGTCGTAAAATTCGTGTCTAAATAAAAAACGGTTCTTGTCGGTTTACAGGAAGCTAGCGGCAAACAAATTTTGAAAGTAGCAGATATACTGGATTATTTGTTAGATTAGGTAAGGTTAGGTTAGGTGAGGTTTTGATTCTTGAATTCATGAATTTTGCCAAAATCGGCTATGAAAATTGGCGCGAGTCCTGCGTGTCTTCCTCTAAAAGTCTAAACCGACTTGTATCTAACACAGGTAATAAAAACTATCAAAATAGGTACAAGGGCAAGACAGTAGAAAATAGGTATCTAATTAAATTTAATAATTACAAGATAAAAAGAACTTTTTATTTATACGTTTTTAAATTTTCTGTTGAATCATATAAACTTGACTTGACTAGCTTAAACGATCAAAAAAAATTGTACTTGATAGAAATAATAAAGAAACGTCATTTTGACATGTCATATTGATTTACATAGTAACGCACGTATATATTATTAATTTAGTTGCTAGGACCCCAGACCCCTGGCAACCAATAATGGTGTCGAAATAACAATTAAATTCTACTTAAAGATGGCTAAAAGTATCAAAAGAATGCATTGGCATCGTGTTCTGATATTATATTCTAAAAGTTTCAAATATCTAGCTAGTCGGGAAGTTAGTTAAAAATCGATTGCAAGATTTGTACCGGACAAAGAACCACCGGAAAAATAAGAATACGAGCTAAAAAAAACATTGTAAAATACAGAACGACGCGTATTTTTTTTCATCTCGATGCTATAGGGATAACCGTATAGTATACAGCCATCTCTTTCCGATAAGAAAGCTCACGGCGAACTGTGCTACGGTGAAATGTAATACGTACAATTTACATAAAACCGATATACACAGGGGATGAATGTTCCATACAAATGTCTACTGTAACAAAAAATACTTAAAGTCACAATGACACAAGGCCACTTCAATGACCAATCAGAGTTCAGCCGTGTCCTGGCCAATCAACACTCGTGCTGCGAGACTATTATTTTGTCACTAATGTCATGTCATTCTTTTCAAATTTTATGTCAATTCTACATGAATGTTTAAAACAAAAGCAATCGTATAATATTTTTCGAGTTGAAATTGGTGTAAATATAATATTATCTTATAGTGTCAGAATAATATTGACGTTCAGCATTTTTAAACCATATTGATAAAAAGGTTTTGCAATTCGACAGTAATGATGAAATAAATTAATGGGTAAGTCTACTTTTATTATATAATGTTTATATTATACGCTTGTATGTCCTTTGAAAATTCTTCGCAGTCGTGGAATCCAAATAATGATAGTAGGTACTAATTATTGTAATTTTCACATTTGCAAATCACCCAACGTAAACATAATAATTATGGAAAGAAGTTTACATTTTAGTAAATTACATATCATCATCATCATAATCAGCCTGAATTTATCCACTGCTGGATGAATTCCTCTTCAAGCTGCTTCGACTTCTCTCGGTCTTGTGAATTGCGTTGTCACGTACCTACTTCCGCAGAACTTTATCATTCCATCGATCCAGCGGCTTCTAGGTCTACCTTGCGGACGTTGTGTACTTCTTGGATACCATTGGATGACTAGATTTGTCCAACGATTGTCTCTTCTTCGAGCTGTGTGTCCAGCCCATCTCCATTTAAGGCTTTCAATAAACTCTATTACATCGCAAACCCTTGTCTGCTTCCTTATCCACTCATTTCTCTTTTTGTCCTTTCGCGTTATGCCCAGCATGCAACTCTCCATACCACGTTGTGCTACTCTAAATTTTTGGATCACTCTTTTACTTAGGGTCCATGTTTCACACGCATACCTATGTAATTACGGGAAACACACGCTGGTTGAACACTTTGCGCTTTAAGCACACTGTAAGGTCACTTGTGAAGACATTATTCAGGCGGCCAAAAGCACTCCAGCCTAGCTTTACTCTGCGAACAATTTCATCAAATATACACCCATCTATAATAGACACTTGTTGTCCCAGATAGATGTAGCTATTCACCTGTTCGAGCTGAGTGCCATTGACGAGGATCTTTTTTTGGCCCGCGAAGCAGTTGAACATGACTTTCGTCTTTGTTACATTTATTTTCAAACCTACTTTGTTGCTTACTTCAGCGAGTTCCTGCATTAACTACTGAAAATTACGTATAATGTCTATATTATATTTGCCCATTCTTACAGAAGTGAAAATGGCGACCATTTTAATTTTATTTTTGACATTACATTGTAGTTTTATTGTTTCAGAATTTTTCGCTGTCGATCGTTGGGTTTTTGGCAGCGCAGAATAACAAGCGATGAATATATTTTATAATGAAATCTTCAGGCTACACATCTGAAATTAATGAACTCGTCAATCTGACAGGAAGGACTGACAAATAATTACCACTAATAGTCAGAGTGCTTTACGATTATTATTATTACATAAATTTATGTTGTTATTCACTTTCCCAGTTCGAGTCCCACTTCGTCTAACTTATTTTCTAGATTTTTTTCTAATGTGTATATTTCTAAGGTTTTTCAAAGTTGCGAAGTAGATACCTCAGTAGCAAAGGGTGAAAGTAGGCTGTTAAGATACGCCATAAATAGTGCACATAAAATTTTGTTAGTCATACGTATTTGTTAAACAATTTGCAGATGGTGTTGGTTAGTTTTTAAAAATCAATTAAACCGTAATAGTTTTGGTATGTTAAAGGCGATTCGACAAAACAGTACACAGTTTTTCAGTCATACTTATTGGTTTTCGATGAATTAACAATACATATTACACAACTGCCTAAACCAAAGGGCGGACGTGCTCAACGTGGGTCAAAATGGAGCTTTTATTCTATTTTCAAAGCATGATCCTGGACATTCCTTAAACGTTGTAGATAATCTATTTATATAATTTTGAAGCCTTATTATTATTTATATTTATTTTAAACATTTGATGACTGCATAAAGTATTTTTATTACATAAAATAGTATTCTTTTAAACCTCTCGCTCTAATGTTTTAGAATATAGTCATATTTTAGTACATAAATATGCAGTGGTGTTAGGATTTATTACATTTATTAATTTTTAAACGCATTTATAAAACTATCAGTATAATTTATGTCGATATTATTATAGTGAAATATTTACGATAAAAAATTATATTGATAATCTCTGTGATCCCAAATTCGACAAAAATTAGGCATTTTATTATTCAAAAAATGGGCAAGATTAACACATTTGAAGATAGTTCTAAAGATACTCATTATAAAGCTATGTCTTTGACCATTTAAGTGTGATAAACATCTTACGTATAACGATTGCTTTATAATAATTATTGACCTAAGAATAAGGTAGTGTTTTTTTGAAATACGCCATTTCTTTTGGCATTCCCCAGTGGTTAAGCTACAACATACGGCCTATAGATAAACGAATATTTTTTTACTATTACCTACTATGGATTGTATTAGGCAGGGTTTGATTTAATTTTAAAAACTAACAAACACTATTTACCCATTGTAGCCTTAGTTCAATGGAAACAAATACATTTGACTGATAAAGTTTAGTGTGCACTATTTACGTCGGATCTTAACAGCCTTACTCCACCCTTCGCCACTGAGGTACCTCCTACTAAACTTTGGCCCGTGTGCCTTGGCCTTGTGTGTGGCCTTTGTGGACGTGTACCTACGCACAATTTAATGATTGCATTTATGTAGCTATATAATTTGAAGCGGTACTTTTTACAAATTCAACGTACTTTAAATGGATCTATTACCCGCCACCTTTTCTAATACGAAATCGATATTGTTAAAAAATATATGCCACAATAAATATCCAAAAACGTGTTGGGAATTTTTATATGTCCGTTTCATATCAATTACACTACTTAGAATTGATCCAAAAAGCTGTAAAGCTCTGAACGTATAATTCTTTTATGATACGAACTTATCTAGCTCGTAAAGGAGACGTGATTTTTACTATGCAATAATTTAAAATTTTCTTCTTGACCACCAAACTCGCAAAGGTGGTCATTTGGATAATGGTAATTTAGGGCACAAAAAATATCTAGACTTGAAATATCAACCGGGTAATCTAATTATTTATTGTTAACATATCAATTGACGATTTTAAATAAGAAGTATTGTCTTTATATCGACATTTTGATTCAATTAGATGCCTTATTTTCTGATGTATGACTTTAGTCAATATTCAAATTTATCTGAAATATTACGTTAATCTGCACATCGTTTCAAAATCTAAAATAAAACAAATAGATATTTCCCAATGGCCTGTTGCTCTATCCAAATTGAGTGTGTACATTTATTTTCAGCCGTGGTCGATCCACTGCTGGATGAAGGCCTCCCCCAGCTCTCTCCACTCTTCTCGGTTCCTTGTTTTTCTCTGCCACGTACTTCCACCAAACCTGAGAAGTTCGTCAATCCAGCGGGTTTTGGGGCGCCCCTGTGGCCGCTTAGTGCCCCTCGGGTAGCACTGAATGACTGCATTCGTCCAGCGGCCGTCCGTTCGCCGTGCGATATGTCCGGCCCAAAGCCATTTCATCAATTTGGTGACCTCTGCACACATCTCTCACTCTTGTTTGCTTTCTTATCCATTGGTTTCTTCTGCGGTCCTTACGCGTTATGCCCAACATTCACTTTTCCATGCCACGTTGCGCAACTCTCAATTTTTGGATCTATCGTGTGTTGAGAGTTCATGTTTCACAAGCATACGTTAGCACTGGTAGCACACATTGGTTGAACACTTTACGCTTCAGGCATATTGGAAGATCGCTCTTGAAGATATTACTTAAGCGCCTGAATGCACTCCAAGCTAGCTTGGCTCTTCGAGCAATCTCGTCATCTATTCCTCCATCTACAGACATTTGCTGTCCGAGATAGACATAGCTGTTGATCCTCTCGATTTGATTGCCGTTGATGAAGATCGCTTTTGGATCAGCGAAGTGGTTTATCAATACTTTTGTCTTTGAGAGATTAGTCTTTAAACCTACTTTCAAGCTTTCATTTGCGAGCGCTTGCATCATGCCCTGGAGTTCTTCTTGAGTTTCCGCGAAAACAATCATGTCGTCTGCAAAGCGCAGGTGACTGAAGTATTCTCCGTTGATGAGGATTCCTCTTTTCGCCCAGTCGATGCGTCTAAATATATCTTATAGAGTGGATGTAAATAGTTTGGGTGAGATTGTGTCACCTTGGCGGACACCCTTGCTAATTGTAAATCTACAGGATGGTTTATGAAACTTTACACTTGCTGTTGCATTACTATAAATGTTACTGAGGATGTTTATATTGCGTCTAGAAATTCCTTGGTTATATAAGACATCGATAATAGAAGATTTTTTTATTGAATCAAATACCTTCTCATAATCAATGAAACCGAGTTATAGTGGCAGACTGTATTCTTGATACCGTTCTATAACTTCTTTGACGACTTGGATGTGGTCCATCGTGCTATAGATTCTTCTGAACCCAGTGTGTACATGCGTGACTATAATATATTATTGATATAAAACATATGTATGTATGTGTATACAATTATATAGTATATATGATTGTGTATAATATATTTAAAAAAAAAACACAAAATAAGAAAAACTCAGCATATAAGTATCTTTGTTTAACTAATATAATTACTCTTTTAAAGCCTGACATTTTGGTACAGCGATTCTTGCATTCAGTTTACCAATTATGTATTATTAATACTATTGTTATTTATTATTAGATACTTATATTATTAACATTCTCATTAGTTAACTCGATAAATTTCCAATACGTTACCAAATGCTGTTTTTTCCCAGTATTGACGATTTATACGCTTATTATTAGCTATTAGGTAGGGTTTTTTAAAAACATTAGTCAAATATTTTTATTTTTATACTTGATCCTTGACTTAATACTAGGTATGTAATAAAGTTTTTTTCTACTTTATTGTATTAATTTAAAATACAAGTTAGAATTAACTATACTCGTTGTCAGTGTGTATTTACCATTGGTGAGTGCGCATGATGCATGGAGATGTCGAAAGGTGAAACCGACTTAAATGGAATTGTACAAAACTTAAATCGATTAGAATACAGATATTGTCACAACAACGATTATATTATGTCGACGAGTTTTATAAATAATTATTGTTTGACTCAATTAGGCCATGTATAATTTAGTAAAATTGAAATATACAAACATTTACACATGGTGCACAACAATTCCAATTGAGGTGCTAGATCTGGTGACGCAAACGCCTAAGATTTTCGTGGTCACGCTGAGCTAGTCAGCCACCACTCATCAAAAATATCTATAGATAAATAAATGATTTTATTTGGGGAAAAAAATGTAAATAATCCAAATTTTCTGTTGTACATACAGTTTCATGTGAACAGGATAAACGAGTCATGTATAACAAAGAAACTAGCATTTGGAAAACCGAAAAGCAAATAAAGACTTGATTGACCTCGTACAAGATTGAGGGATAGTGTCGAGTTAGACCTCATGCAAATGTAACTTATTTATTTACCATAGCGCATAGTACTGAACGTGATTTCTTAGGAGACAATTTAAAATATGTTTTTTAACCAATCCTTATTCTTAGAAAAATGCCGAAAGAGTATTCCCTCTATTATTAGACCCTCTTCAGTAAGACACGTGTTCATTTGGAAATAATAGATCCCATCATGCGAGAATCCACTTTGTTGCTCCTATTATTGATAATAAGACCTTTGCTACCGATATAAATCGTATGACCATGTTTTATATTGGGTTGGTATAAGTACATATTTGTTTTCTGCAAAAATATTGAAAAAAAACCTTCGCCTATATATCTCATCATCATCATCATCATCATCATCATCATCATCAGCCTGAATCTATCCACTGCTGGATGAAGGCCTCTTCAAGCTGCTTCCACTTCTCTCGGTCCTGTGCGTTGCGTTGCCACGTACGTCCGCAGAACTTTATCATTTTATCGATCCAGCGGCCTCTAGGTCTACCTTGCGGATGTTTTGTACTTCTTGATACCACTGGATGACTAGATTTGTCCAACGATTGTCTCTTCTTCGAGCTATGTGTCCAGACCATCTCCATTTAAGGCTTTTAATAAACCCTTGTCTGCTTCCTTATCCGCTCATTCCTCTTTTTGTCCTTTCGCGTTATGCCCAGCATGCACCTCTCCATACCACCACGTTGTGCTACTCTAAGTTTCTGGATCTCTCTTTTACTTAGGGTCCATGTTCTACACGCATGTGTGATCACGTGAAGCATACACTGGTTGAATACTTTGCGCTTTAGGCACAGTGGAAGGTTACTTTTGAAGATATTATTCAGGCGGCCAAAAGCACTCCAGCCTAGCTTTACTCTGTGAACAATTTCATCAAATATACATCCATCTATATACACTTGTTGTCCCAGATAGATGTAGCTTTTCACCTGCTCGAGCTGAGTGCCATTGATGAGGATCTTTTTTTGGCCTGCAAAGCAGTTGAACATGACTTTCGTCTTTGTTACATTTATTTTCAAACCTACTTTGTTACTTACTTCAGCGAGTTCCTGCATTCTGCTTTGGAGGTCTTCTGAGTCTTGCGAGAAAATTACTATGTCATCGCCTATATCTATAATATTATAATCTCGAAATCATGTTATGTAGTAGTTGCAATTTGAAGTTTGACATGCGCTTTAAAACCAGGAATAATGCTAATTTCTTTGTGCTTTATATATGAATGTTCTAAATATTGGATGACCTTTAATATTTTTTCTAGCATATATATGTATATAATATATACCCATAATCTGTTGTTAACTCTAAATTAACGAGTTATAAACTTTTGGCAGTAATCCCACAATATTATCTGTATGTAACGCATAAGCTATTTCTTTCCAACGTACGTAAATTTTTATGCGAAGTACAAAAAATGACTGAAATGGAATAGTATAAAACCCAAACCAATTGGAATTAAAAACAATAATTATTAACGTAATATTATTTGTAAAACACTATATAGTTATGATACGTTTTTAAATAAAACTTCTGAATTTGTAAAATGAGTCGCCAAGTCTCAAAATATACTCTGTAAATTTTTTTTTCTATTTAAGACAAAATTACAGAAAAATATTTTCACTTCATACTTAGATACTACTAGGGATTGCAATACCGGTATTTCAAAACCGGTATTCCACTGTTTATCAATACCGAAATACCGGTTTCAAAAATCCAAAATACCGGAATTTTCAGTATTGAAAAAGCACACTCGTTGACGTTTTTGAAAATGAATTATAAGTTATGTGCTGCTAAAATGCAAATATATTGAGTGAATCCAACAGAGGTGAAAAAATAATAAATCAAGATTATAAGTAATGATGAATCATAATATTATTATTTCGAAATAGAAAACATCCGTGACAAAAATGTTCAATTATTCTATACTTAATTATTGATGACTGTACAAGCGTTGAATTTAAGAAGCTTTTCCTGCAGCCGGACTTATTTTCACTTGCTGAACTTTTGAGGGCTTTAGTTAAAATTATCAATATATTCAAATTATTTGTAAAAAATCACTAGTTCTACAATTATGATCAATACATATTTTTAAATATCAACATAATAAATGTAGGTATGTAGGTTTTTTCTATAAAATAATATTTTAAAAAGATTTTAATAGCTATATTTATTGATAATCACCTACAAATACCGGTATTCAATAAAAAATACCGAAAAACCGATATTGACATTTTCATTCGGTATTGCAATCCCTAGATTCTACGTTAATATATATATAACTTTATTTTCTAATACCTCATATTTCCTGACATAAAATTATGAGAATAAATAATTTTGCAAGAAAATGTCATGTAATTTATAAAAAAAGCGTTTAAAAAATACAGAGCGGTTTTACAACTCGACAACTCAAATATTATATATAGTTTACAAATCAATTTTGTTTGTCAGCTATCAGTTTAGTTTGACGTGCACTAATAATTTAAATAAATTCATTTGCGGATATTATACTAAAAAGTTTTAACTGTCCCTTTAAAATATTTACACGTATTATGGTTACATCACATTATAAAACCTAACCTAATATACGTACCTACTAACGACTGATCTTTTGTAGCACGTCAGTTAGCCACTTTTGACGCGTGAAAGATTTTTAATGAGGGCAAGATTTATTGATAATTTATTTCCCTCTAATAGAGATGTAAGAATTTCATACATCTTCATTAACTATATTCCCTTTGTGTTTTCATAAGACGATTGTTGTGTTGTATATTATCCTCATTTATTGTTTGACTTGTGATCGATGTTTAATTTTACGTAATAGTATGAATGGTTCATATTATATTAATTATTCAAACACGTCAGAGCTTTTATGCTACACATAAGTGTTATAAATTTCAAAGTTCAAAAGTGAAAAAATTCAAAAGTATTACAGCAATTTGAACGCCAGGCGAATATTTTTTATTATAATATTATTATATAGACTATAAAGTGATGAGGAACTGCTTTTCGGACCCTGCGATTATCTGTATTAATGGCACCCAACTCGAGCAAGTCAGCAGCTACGTCTATCTCGGACAGCAGGTGCTCATAGATGGAAGCATCCACGATGAAATTGCTTGCAGAGCAAAGCTGGGATGGAGTGCTTTTGGACGTCTGAATAGTAACTTCAAGAATGACGTACCATTATGTCTTAAGCGTAGGGTGTTCAACCAATGTATGCTGCCCGTGCTCACGTATGGCTGCGAGACGTGGACCCTCAGCACGAGAGATGTCCAAAGGCTAAGAGTCGCACAGCGAGGCATGGAGAGGTGTATGTTGGGCATCACGCGAAAGGACCGTTAGAGAAACGAATGGGTTAGGAAGCAGACAGGAGTACGCGATGTAATAGACGTTGAGAAACAGCTGAAATGGAGATGGGTGGGGCACATTGCTAGCTGAAAGGACGGCCGCTGGACAAATGCCGTCATCCAATGGTACCCAAGGGGCACGAAATGGCCACAGGGTAAAAGCCGCTGGATTGACGAACTGATAAAGTTCGGCGGAAATACGTGGCAGCGAACGACACATGACCGAAAGAGTTGGAAGAAACTTAGGGAGGCCTTCATCCAGCAGTGGATTGACCCCGGCTGATGATGATATATACTATAGAGCATCGGATATGTGCTTTAGAATGAGACATGAAGAATGAATTGCAATTTTATCGACTAACATTTCGCCGAACGGTAATTTGTATAAATTAAAAGAATACCTGTGATTTTTTGAGGTAAGTAATTTATTTAAAAACAATGAATGACAAATACTCTACACCAGTGGTTCCCAAAGTTGACTGGGCTCCGACCCATCTAACAAAAATTTCCAATCTTGGGACCCACCTCTTAGCTGTCTTCCCTAGTGGCGAGTCGTGGAACTATTTAATGCTGTCTTATTTGTTCTAATTGAAATAAAAAAAATATTTTGCGTTTATTAAGTGTTACCAATATGAATGAAAAACTGTTGAAATAAGAAACACAACTGAAATAAAAAAAAAATATTACTTAAATACCTACACCTGCAAGGTTTTTTTTACAAAGTTATTTCAATGGGAAAGGATGTATTTGTTTCTTATTTTTCTTCATTACAGTTTTAGCATCAACTTTAGTTATTTTTAATCTCAGTGAGTTTGATATATCCAATTTATTTCGGTATTTAGTTTTAATGTTAACCATAGCCGAAAATCTGACCTCACATAGACATGAGGTAGTAAAGAGGAGGAGGACTTTCATAGCTTCATCGAACAGGCAAGGATAATTATCGGCAACTGAGAGCCAGAATTTCGTTAACTGTTTACGATTGAAACTATTTTTCAGTGACGTATCTTCTGATAAATCAATGAGTTCTTCACTTGCTTTTGTTGACATACTAGTTGGTAAGTCGTCTTGAAATGGGTTACAAATCCAACGCAACGAATCAAACTTTTTCATCTCTTCCCCACAATAGTCGTCAAAGTTATTTATAAACAGTGATAAATGACTGGACATTTCAGACAGTACGTTCATCTTAGGCTGCACTTGGTTTTCAATAATAAAAGTATTATTTTTTTATTATTATTTTTTATAATTCATGTATACAGTGGTGAGGGTCCACTCAATATTTGGTCGCGACCCACTGGTGGGTCGCGACCTATAGTTTGGGAAACCATGCTCTACACTTTAAAAAGGCTAAGCACTACCTAAGTACCTACATCATTTTATTGCTGAATCTGACACATACTATCAAAAAAAAAAAACATACTTACTGGAATAAACGGGAAAAACAAAAGAATGACGTAAGAAATGCAACAAGTTTATATTGTTGTATAATAATATGAAGGTGATAGAATAAATACCAGAATTTATAATATTACAATCCAATTAGTACTTTTGTTGAAACGTTAGTCGGTTAAAATACCATAAGTTCTCAGTAGTTATCAGTTAGTGGTAAAAATGTTTTCGACTATAGTGTATTCGTAGAAGCGTGTTACAAACCTCCGATGTTTTAAATACTGAATTAATTATTTAAACGACGTTTTTTTAGATTTTTGAACCGAGGGTTTTTCGTTATCTAACACAATTAGCCAAATTTCTTTACTGTATGTATAAAAATTAGTTGGTTAAATATTTTTCATTGAATACTTAATTTTTACCACAAAATTGATTCGTATATTCTGACATTAAAACTGCATACAAGAATGTACTTAGGAATAATTCCACCCGACAATCACCAATCAATCCAATTCAGTGGAATAGTAATAAACATTAACCTCTGACACTCGCGGCACGTTATATAAATTTCTCTCTTCCAAACCGATATAGTTATATTTTCTATTAGTGCTTTATAACGTGCATGCAATGTATCTCTATTATTCTCTCAACACGTTTTCTTCGTCATTATTCAGCAAGGCATTATGTGTCTGATACAAATTACTATTCTCGCACTCTGACAAGTCCTCGTTTTACTGAATAACAAGCCGAACAGTTATAGTCACATTGTGTATTATTATAAACTAGATATTTATTTTTATAATATAAGTACTAGCCGAAATACCCGGATTTGTAACGAATTATTAAGTTTCAATTTAAAAAATCGGCTTAAGATTTTTAATAAAATGTAGAGTTAACTTCTCTTTCATTCTGTAACAATATTATGACTATTGCTTTTAATTGAGAAACTTTATATAGTAGAATTCCGTATCAGTGGGTCTATTCTATGCACAAGGCGGCCATCGGCGGCTAATAACGGTAGTTTATCACATTTATGTATTGAGAATTGTTATACTTTATTGTTACAATAAGTTAGCCAGCTAAACTGTCAAAATTGTCGCCTCTACAAGTTAACACAGTCAAAAAAGGAGCTGTTATAACATAGCACTTTCTTTTACAGTTTAGAGTGTTTAGACGGTTACAACTTATTGTAACAATTAACCACCTCAATACATAAATATTATAAACTACCATCGATAGCCACCGTGTGTATAGAATAAATCCACAGAAGCACATACCGGAAAAATACGAATAGAGAATTTGAGACATTTTTTTGAGAATTTACATTTTAAAGAGTTTTAAATAATAAATCCGTTTAACCTTAGAATTTTATTAAAAAAGCGTTACAAAATGTGAATTGGTAAAAGGATTTCATTTTATTATTAAGTACACATTTTTTTGTAGTGACATTTATAATAGAAATTTAGATTTTAAGTTTTCTTTAAATCACAGAATAGATTTTTGATAATTATTTGATAGTTTTAGGTTTTTTTATATACTTATATATATTTTATCAAACATCGATTTTTATATATTTTTTAAAATGTACATACATATTTTTGCAATATGTGCATCTAATTTATTTTGATCCAATAGCATGATGTGGTATAATTATAGAAGTAGGTATATTATTATATTTGTCTAGTATTTTATTTCTCAAATCCTTATGTTGGATTTTTGTAAGTGAAACAAAACTAACAGCTATCCTTGTGTACTTTCATAAAATATCAATATTATTAAGAATATTTTCTTTTTGCTCGAATCACATAACACAGATTAAGACCACAAAGTATGGCATAGTTCTCATTTACACAGTGTTATATGACGTAATAAATTTAACCAAATGAAAATATAATTTATTTTTCAGAATATGCACGGTACGAGCACCTAAAGATACTAAAAGAAGTCGAATAAAGTCAGACATTATCCATACATCTTTAAGTAAGTAAATGAGTGTCAGAATTTTTCTTTAAACAACCTTTATCATACCGCCGTACTTTGTATATAGTATATTTTATACAATCATACATAATAATTTATTGTTATACATTTTAAGTTAATATTACTACTTGTAAAAGTTTTTAATCACTGAACTCAGTGCACTATTTTTATTTTTAGTTGTCAATGCGGGCTTTACGCAAACCGTAAAATACTATTAAAATGACAATCATTAACTAATCATCTTACGATGCAGGTATTAACTAACTTCAAATGGTTACTGGTACTGAGTTAAATACAATCTCAATTACCTTATATTATGTATTTGTTTTGAATTATCTGTAATGCATGAGAGAAAACAAGGCGAAGAAAAAAGGCGTATTAAAAATTCACGTATAAGCGCAAAATCTTAATTTTGAAAAATCAGAGGATTCGTTTATTATAATCGGGTCGTGAAATATACAAATAAAACCAGTGGCGGCTCGTCCATATGCACTGCGGAACAACAGCACCCCCAAGCAAATTGAGAAAAATGTAATATTATAATACACATAAATTTATTATATGAAAATATCAATATTATTTAAGCGTGTTAAGTTTGCCCACGCACCGATGCGTAGGTACTGCCGCTTACACGAGTTGCGATAAGAAAAAAGATAGAAGAATCAATTTAATAATGAAATAAAAACACTTATTATATTTAATTTTAATAATTTTGATGTTAATAGTAAAATTAAATCCAAATAATCATTTATTTTTATTTTTAATCTGAGATACAAAGATTTCTTAATAGATTTTTGTTTTACGAGAAATGACTGTTAGCCACTTGCTCTACATAATATAAAGTCCATACTCTGGGTCAAAACAGAAATTGAATAAAACAACATGTATATTTGCCAGAATTGAGGGATTCGAACCCAAGATCCGCGACATTATAAGCCGAGAAATTACCGCTCTTGGGCCTAATATCTATACTTATAATAAAATTAAAATGTTTGTCTCTACACGTTTGTTTCACTAGAGCTCAAAAAATAATAGACCAATATTAATGAAACTTACACAACTCACAGACTACACGTCTGTAAAAATAAAAAACTTAACTAAAATTATAGCATCTCAAAATAAAATTCGTAAAAAAATTACAAGATAAAAAGAACTTTTTATATACAACGTTTTTAAATTTTCTGTTGAATCACATAAACTTGACTTGACTAGCTTAAACGATCATAGAATACTGAAATGTCATTTTGACATTTCATATTGATTTCCATAGTAACGCACGTATATATTAATAATCTAGTTGCTAGGACCCCAGACCCCCAACAACCAATAATAGTGTTTTACTTTTTACGAATTTCTTCCGAAATAACTTTTCATACAAAACAGAATTAACTGAAAATGAATTCAATTCTACTTAAAGATGGCTAAAAGTATTAAAATAATGCATTGGCATCGTGTTTTGATATATTCTAAAAGTTTCAAATGTCTAGCTAGTTGGGAAGTTAGTTAAAAATCGATTGCAAGATTTATACTGGATATAAAACCACTGGACAAACAAGAATACAACCTAATAAAAACATTGTAATAATAAAAAAACAATATGTGAATTTTTCAGACTTGGAATTTGAGCCCAAGACCTCGACTTGTAAGCCGATTCGTTACCGCTCGGCCAGGCACACCGATATATCATTATTTAAAATACTCATTTTAGTCATTTGTACATAAATATAATATAAATACGAAATGTCAAAAAACTTTCAAAGATGGAGTATTTTTTTTTTAAATAAAGAATATGTGGTAATTAACTTATTAAATTAGTTACACTCCTCTAAAAATTTTGAGAAATAGTCGCTTAGTGTTGAATAAATTAATATTTGTAATAACCATTCTGGTTTAAAATAATCTAAACTCATAAATAATAAAATAAATATCCTACAAGAAGACAAGACGTAATGTAGATAAAAAATGTGTGTAATAAAATTTCGTGATTTTCATAGTGTCAAATTTCTCACCATACCCTTTACTTTTTGGTCTTATAAAATGGTGGGTAAATAACGCAAAAGTGCAAAAATAAGGCCATCAGTATGCGCGTCGCGTGCGGTTGAAAGGCTAAAGAGGCGCATTAAAGGCTGTCGAGGCACTCTGTGGGGTCCTCGGGACCTCCCTGCCGACGAAAGATCTTTCAACGGTTTGTCATGATGAATGATGACTTTGCTATCTATTTGAAAAATTCAATAATCTCTATTAAATAATAGCTACCAAAATTATATTATAAATCATTTTGAAAAATATATTTCAATATGTTTTTTGAAATTACACTTCTTTTGGCGTGTTTGGGAAATCAGATCAGAGTGTAATTTTGGCGTACATGTAACACACAATTTATTTTTTCACACGAAAAAAAACGCACTCAATTGGATTCGCACCACCGATTGTTCGGTTATCAGCCGAACGCACTACCTTTACGCCACTGTATGATACTGCAATCGTGACGATTATACAGTATAATATTATACTTTATTCCGTTGCTTAGGCAGCGAATTTATTATTATATGTACGAAGAATTCTTCCGTTGCATAGGAAACGAATTTATTATTGTTGGCCAAAATAAAATACAAACAACGAGAAATAATTTATTTAGTGATATAAGTTAAACTATCTAGAAATAAATCAGCGGCACTCCAATAAGCAGCCCTCCTTTATTCTAGTTTTTATTGATATTGGGCTATTAAAACTTCAATTCTATCTTATATCATACTTTATTATTTGACCGATCAGAAACATGACGTCTCGCGCAATGATGTGATCATAGCCGACCATAGTGACCATAGAATAAGGAGTATAGATTATTTTGCTTGAATTGTATCTACTCCTTTTTATATGTGATTAGCTGTCAAAACTAAGCTTAATATTTTTAAGTGTGATCGGTACGTTACTTTTGTTTGGTATTACTTTTTTAGTTTATGTGAAAACTATTTTCTAACTGTTTCGGTTGATGTAAATTTTGACTAACGCGGTGTGCGATTATTTTATTTTGTTACGCCAAAGAAGTATAACTTCTACATATATAAGTACATACACCGATATTTTTTTAGAATATTGATAGAACTAACGATTTATTTTTCATATGGAATTAAATATCTTCATGATTTTTTTCATATTATGATGCTTGAAAGATAAGAGTTTCTCAACTCAGTTCAATATTCAGTGAGGGCGATCAGCTATTTCAGTGGTTCAGTTCAATCGTGGTTCGAATCCAATCGAGTGCGATTTTTTTCGTGTGAAAAAATAAATTATGTGTTAAATGTCACACGCAAAAAATACACTTTGATCTGATTTTTCAAACGCGTCTAAAGAAGTACTACTTCAAAAAATAATGAAGAAACCGAAACCTTTGGAAAGCGCGGCAGACTTTTGAAAGCCGTGTCACGGATCACGTAATGGTACACGAGCGTACCTACCGTTGGTGTTAATGCAGATATGTGATGACTTTCAACCTGATCCAAGTTCGGTAGAGCTCCGGTATTTAACACATGCCCGTGGGAGTGGGTCACAGCGGGTAAACAGGTCGCGGAAACCGAGTGGCGCCTGGTGCATTTCTCTTAAATTAAATAATGTTTAATCCATTTTAGGTGATTAGGAGATATACATTTAAATTTAAAAAATGTTCTATGCATAGTCGTTGTTATGTAAATAAATGGGTTTATGCGTTAAGTATCCAATTTTCGAGCGTACAATACATAATGCATAACACAGTGAATTACGATTGACCGGTGTCAAACGAATCCGTATTGTGAAAATAAAAAATATAGCACCTAATAAATGTCATTTACTCATTTCCAATATAGCTATTTCGTGAACCGATTATCTACACAAACATAATGAAAAATTGGCAGTATTATTATAGTATTCAAACAAGGTATTGAGATCAATCAAGCATTTTTGTATACATGTGTAAATACTAACTACAGTTCAAGTAGTATTGTATATGTTACACCGAATGTGCGAAATCGACTATTACATGAAATGGGCAAAATTTTGCCTAATTCATGTAATAGTCAAACCCGTTGCCTTATTCATGAATTATGTAAATTATCTGCCGAGTGCGTGAATTCGCCAGGGTATGGAATTCTTAAACTGTCAACATGACAGTAGAAAAACTAAATTTAATACAGATGGTTTTATTAGTCATAATTGGACATAATATAATATTGTTATTAATATGTTAGGTTAGGTTAGGTTTTGTAATTCTGAATTCAACTGAATGTCTATTTTGAGGTTAACTAACAAGTTAGTGTCAACAAACTATCAAATCATACCATCACAAACAAACAATCGACCATTGCACGATGATTGATACCCAAGCACGAATAAAATCGCGAAAATACCTTTTAATAAAATTCTTCCGTAATCATATTATAGTTCTAGATTTTTTTGGGCATAGTAAATGGATATGAACGTCATTGTAGTTATTGATTGGTATATTTTTATATAATCAATGACATTTGACACATTTGGTTAGTTTGATTAGTTGCAAAAAACACCACCGGAGCGCGACCATCTATTTTGACCAAATGCATGAGCATTTTTTGCACATTTGGTTTAGTTGCAAAAAACATCACCGTAGCGCTACTATCTAATTTGCTCAATGCATGAACTAGGCAGAAAAATTACTGCCGAATTCACACACTCGGCAGATATTTTGCCTAATTCATGAATAAGGCAACGGGCTTGCATTTTTCATGATTTAGGCAAAATTTTGGCCATTTCATGTAATAGTCAATTTCACACATTCGGCCTAACACATACATTAAAGGGCTACTGTATTCATTAAGCGTGCATTTATTCAAATAAACCACTAGTACATTTAACTTTTTCACTTATTCAATTTATATTCTGCATTTTTTACTTTGATATATCAAGTTTACTCTATTTCTGTTTCTTCTTCTTCGGCCATATCCGCCCCTTAGATGAAGCACATGGACACCACAAGGCGCCTCCAAGAATCCCTGTCGCTCGCCAGTCTTCTTGCTTCGTTCCAGGTCAAACAGGCATCCCATAGCTCCGCCGTATACACTATAGATAGTATTTAGCGGTCTTCCAGGACGCCGTAATCCAGTTGGCATGAAGAACAGGCAAGCCAGATTGAAGTTCTCTTCTGGCATCCGCAGTACGTGGCAAAGCTAAGTCCAACGTCGCCTCTTAACTCTCAGCGTGATGAGAGGCTGCTTGGTGCATTCTTTTATCTCCTCGTTACTCCTAAAGTCATACCACCGCACACCCAGTATCCGTCGTCCAGTAAACATCTGTTCTAGAAGCTCAGTATACGGTTGCTCTGAGCCTTCGTAAGGTGCCATTATTTCTACCGTAAAGCAGCACTATCAGAATGCAAACGTCGAATAGGCGGCATTTGGTTTTGACCGAGTACAATAGTGAGTCCTGGACACTCCGAATCGAGTGGAATTTTGCTGCAGCCATTCCCATTCGGACAGCGAGTTCTTTTCGCAAAATGCCATCTCCCGTAATGTATACACCCAGATATTTGAAGCTGTCGACGATCTCGATGTTTTGCCTCTCGCTAAACAGCTATTCAGTTGCATTTTGTAATCAATTCTGTTTAAAATACTTATTTATTTGACAACTATCACTTGTTATACGTTAGGTATTATGAGCCCATAAATTATTTCCCCTCGTATTTGTAGCGCGCTCGTACCAGTGCACCCCTTGATCAACAGAGACATCGATTCTCAAAGCTCAAAAGTTGAGAAATTTACATACATAAACACAGGTAGCACACACGCAGACGACGTTTGGTCATCACATAATACAGTATTGATCTCCATGGAACTCTAAGTTGGCTGAATGCAGACTCCTCCACCACTCAAGTTCACCGGAAAGACTGCCATAATCGTCAATTTTGACACCTTAGTAGTTGAACCAGGCTACCAGCAGTTTTCCATATACTTAATTGTCATTGTTTTTGAAATCAGTTTCATACAAAATCCGTGTCCGTTAATTTTTGCACCAATAAAAATCGAATCAGGGCTGCGCATTTTTGTCTGAAGAGCATTTCACTGCACTCGTAAAGCATACAACGCGAAGACAGACGATGACACCGAACCAATAAACAACTCGGATGCGAAATCATATCCTATACAGGTACCTGTTTGCACTACTTGTGAGCATTTTATCGATATAAACTGCACTGCGTATAAAAATAAAAATAATAGAATTGATAAACTAGGTAATAAATAATTATTCGAGTTATCCAAAGTTGTCAGTGATTTCAATATTTTTTAGAAAATCTTAAATGTCACTGTTTTTTGCGAAATCAATTTAAGACTTTTAATAATTAAAGTACTTATATTTTTTTCATTATAAATGAGATTAAAGCATTAAATATAAATAATTTTTAAAAATATTCAAAAAACATTAAAAGATATTTGTATGGAGTAGAAACTAAACCTGCATTCACTGCATTCTACGCAACCTGTTTTCAAATTAAAAATTATAATAGATGGGTGCTAATGGGTGCACTGTTTGATTAAATTGTAAAGCACATTGCCCAGAATATGGTGGGTATTTTTCTAATAAGTATGTTTTCTAAGAGTTATAAAAAATCATGCCCATTTACATCTGTATTTAAAAAAAAACTATAACTTAAAACAGTTTCAGAAAAAAATACCGAGAAAAATCTTAGACCGAGTAGATTTTGAATGCACGACTTTTGCTTAGCTGATGAGGCCTCTATAATACAGAGCTACCAACCTACGGTCTAATATTTTCACAATTTGTCAATAATGTATACTTTGTAAATTAAATAAAAATAATATCATAACTGAATTGATGCATAGATGGCGTTAGGATTTCTTTAAATGTGTAATGACTAATGTTTATATTTTTTAGTCTCCTTTAAATGTACTGTAATCCATAATTACCGGATTTCAGCAGCATTATTTATTACACATATTCGTTTTATGTCTCTCACCATAAACATCAGTGACTAATTTTATATATTCTTCTTCTTCTCGTGCCATATCCATTATCGGACGTCGGTGATGAATTCAACAATTTACTCCCTGTCCATCTTTGCTCTAAACAGGAATGGAGTGCTGAGCTGAAAGCTCGAAAGTTCTTTAACCAAGACGTACTTCCACTACCAGGGCCTCGCTTGCTGGAAATCTTCCATTAAATTATAAGATTTAGAAATTTCTTGGGATACCGCCACCGCATGATGTGGCAAAAGTATGTGTTCTTCTTTATATATAAATTCTTAAAAAAAATGTAACATCGATTTATTTATATTTTAACTGCAACAATTCAAACCAAAATAATTATTTTTACATTATACTAATAATTTTACTTAAAATTATCAAACGTGCATGCGGTATTGTTTCAATATCACCAATAAGAACATTGCTCAGGGCTAGCATTCTATGTTGAGTGCGTTTTGTACAAGTCCAGTTAGGTCACGTGATGGTTAAGTGAAGGATGGTTCGATTAATTAATAAATTCGGTTTCAAAAACTTGCCGCCAAACAACTCGCAGGTAAAGCCTCATCAATGCGTATGAAATATTGTTTATTGATTACCTTTACTATCCCAATATATCAAGTCCAACTCATTAAACGTGAGTTGTATTTACATAGAGAACAAAATACATTTTGCTTTAGATTGATAGTTACAAATTACTATTTTTCATTACAAGTATTTTCAAAATTCACATTATTAACATTTTATATTTGAATTTTATAAGCTTTTACAATAAATATATGAATATAAGAGATTTTAAGTAAAACAGATTTTTTAATATAAGACACATTATAGCTAAGAATAATTAAATAGTCCCTTCAAGATTTTTACGAAAACTTATCAAATTTAATTTAAATTACGAAAGCTCAATTTTATGCAACAGATTCACAAATATTGTGAGCCTGTATTTCAATTTCGAAAAAATATTTATATAATTATTACTTTTGAAGGTATGAAACCAAAGTGTATTGAATATTTAAAACTTTAAAATAAAAATCAGTAGATATTATATAGAATTTAATTGTATGCTTTCGAATTATGTTACTAAATATTCTTTGTAATCAAAAGAAATATCCCCAAAAATAGTTCATACTCACAATATTCTTCTTCTTACTGTGCCATCCCCTAGCGGAGGTCGGCCACCATCAAGGCGATCTTATCTTTGTCGTCTGTTACCCGGAACATTTCAGTGGAGCTGCACTCGTACCAATCACGGAGGTTCTTAAGCCACGAAATGCGGCGCCGTCCTCTGCTACGCTTACCGTTGATCTTTCCTTGAATGAAAAGTTGGGGAACGCTGTACTTTTATCCTATCATAATGAGGTACTGTAGTTTCTTGGTTTTAATACTACGTAGAACTTCTCGGTCCTTCTCCATTCGATTGAGAACTTCAACATTTGTCACCCGGTCAGTCCAAGAAATTTTGAGGATGAGTCTATACGGCCACATCTCGAAAGCTTCAAGTCTCCGTGACACAATAATAATTAATTATACAACTCGATGTCTTTAGATATAAAATGTACATTAATTACCAAGTAAATGGAATATTTATTTTTAAGAATACATTATTGGAAACATTGGGGTGTGAATTTTTACAGCTTTTTTTAAAAAAGTAATTCTAGCTTAAAAGTATTAATTTTGCATACTACAGGGGGTCCTTCTTATTCGAAGGTAATTTGGCACCGAAAAAATACCTCTTAAAGCGAATTCGCTTAACAACGGGGACCAATATTACTTAGCAAATGGGCTTAATTGGGACACGGTTAGAAAATAAAAAGACATAGTGTAGGAGTGTGGGATTGAAAGTGATAGTTGATGACTGGGAGCTATTGCGCTTGTGTTTTTTATATGTTTTTATAGTTTTTTTGCATTTACCTGCGAATTCGTATAACGGATAACGAATAATCGGATAATGAGGACCCCCTGTATATGGAATTTTAACCGGCATATCTATATATTTGTATAGAGATCATGGAATATAAGGGTTTGATAAGAATGACAGAACAAATTCTTATTAAAAGTTAATATATTATTCTACATTGTGGTTATCGTAATAAATCTATACATAATGGTAATGACAATAATATTATTATTAAATGAAATACTTTTACGTTACCTATGTAGGTATATACAATTTCATAGATCACCCTTCAGTTATTGAAGTATAATACTATATTAAATTCACCTGTAGCTACCAGAGCAATGAAATATGATCTCAGATAAATTATAGCGAATTGTTTTAAAGTTCAATTCAAGAGAGAAGTAAGGCAAAATTAATTAACCAACACAACTTTATAATACGTTTAACATACTTAAGATGAAAAAAAAATAGTCAATAATAATACAATTAGTCAAATATTAACCAAGATAAAACTATTTAAAGCGATTTTTATACCAGTTTATTGAATTATAAATACTATTTAAGAATGCAGCATTTAATATTAAGCATATTTATAGACTTTATTAATTAATGTGATTATTAATAAAATACGTTTCAAGGTTCTTACGCCGTCATATATTGTAAATACTTTCTAGTATAGAAATTGAAGGGTGGATTACAAAAATAACAGTTATGCAAAAATAACAAATATGTCAGTTTTTTTATATTTGAGATTTATTTGTCAAATTTTTTTAAATGTTGTCTGTATTATGATTTCATTTACCGTTCTTTCAAAAACAGCACATAACACGAATCAAATTGCGTTATAATGCTAATAAGCAATTCATGTAACAACTGCTAGTTAAAATTGTCGTAATTAAGGTGCCCGTAGTTTAATTGGAAAAACATACTGGCGTGAATCCAGCAGATAGAGGTTCAAGCACCGTCGGGTGTCGTATTTTTTCTACAAAATGATTTTTTCTAGTGTGCAAATGCATGGGATGTTTTCAAATTGTGGATATTCAATATATAGAATGTTACATTCTGAAATCTTGTGTCTTATTTGTTGAATAAAAAAATAGCTTATTAAAATTTATAGTGTATGCTTAATACGTCTTCTCTCATGCGTTGTTACAGGCAATCCTAGACAAATATAATGGATGATCTAGTTTTATATACAGAAAAGCTAATACTAAAGTATATCGTACGTATCTACATAAAATAATGTAGGTATTATTATTAGAACCTACGGATCTCAATTATCATGATAAATCTTAGGTTTAAAATAATGTAGTATGGTGTCTTAATGGGGTGATGGATTGCAAATTATATTTAACCTGAAACCTTCACTTTATTAAGTCTCAAAAAGTAATTAAAATAACGGTATTTTATTTCTATCACAACCTTTCTGACGCATCATCCGTTTTATTAATACGACTGATGTCGTGCCGTGGATGGGTACTTTTTAAAACAGAAAGTAATTAATTTTGCTTTGTTTTTGGGTTTCGCTATTGACCGAGCGTTTAATGCTCTTCGCGCGATCGTGATCAAAACTACTTTAAAATATTATTACTGTAAACTTTACAAAAAGACCGAAAAAACTCATTCGGCTCAAAATAATAAGTTATTAATTTTGCGTGAAGTTTTATAATGTGTGTTGGGGCTTACATTATAATATGAAGCAGCCTGAAACTCATTACATACATAACAGCAGTGTTTTACAAACTGTGTTAACGCTTCAATTTGATTTTTAATGAGTTCGTTGTTTATAAATTATAAAAAAAAACATTTGATTTTAAAATAAAAGTACATTGAAAAATCAGCCACAAAATAAAGTTACAAACAAAATTAAAGAATTAGTCATATAACAAGTCACAGTAAAACAACCTCCAGGCCAAAATAGAATACTCCTTATTTTTTTGCACACGACTTAATCGAAGATTGGTGACAGTTGTGTCGTATATTTATCTCATTGGTTATAATACGAGGGTGGGTCAATAATTCCTTAGAAAAAAGCATTAAAACAGTTTTTATTTTTGTATTTTTTTTTTATTTCTCAACATAATCTCCTTGGAGCTCAATACACTTGGTTAGACGTTTCTCAATTATTTTTAAACCGTCAGAAAAATAAGTTTTCGGAAGGTCCTCAAAATAAGCATTTGTCCGATCGATGACTTCTTCATTTGAAAAAAAACGTTGTCCACTTAGCCATTTTTTTAAGTTTGGGAAAAGGAAAAAGTCACTGAGGGCTAAATCTGGCGAATACGGTGGGTGGTCGACCAATTCGAACTTCAATTCTTCAATTTTAGCCATTGATCGTAAACATGTGTGAACACGGGCATTGTCCTGATGAAAGAGGATTTTTTTCCTGTTTAAATGAGGCCGTTTTTCTTCAATTTTGTTTTTTAGCTGGTCCAATAAAGATGCATAATAATTCCCTGTTATTGTTTTTCCTTTTTCCAAATAGTCAACGAAAATAATTCCACGTGCATCCCAAAATACAGTAGCCATAACCTTACCAGCTGATTTTACGGTTTTCGCCTTCTTTGGACATGGTTCGCCTTTCGCAATCCACTGCTTTGACTGTTCTTTCATCTCGGGAGTATAATGGTGTATCCATGTTTCATCTACAGTCACAAAGCGACGAAAAAATTCATCCGGATTGCGTTGCATGAGCGACAACAGGGCTTTAGAGGCCACCACCCTATTGCGTTTATTGTCGACTGTGAGCAAACGCGGCACCCATCTTGCAGAAAGTTTTTTCATGCCCAATTTGTCATGTAAAATAGAAATGACGCTACCTTTTGAGATCCCTGTAACCTCAATTATCTCACTCAACTTTAATCTTCGGTCACTTAACACCATATCGTGGATTTTATTGATCATTTCTGGTGTAGTCGCCTCTACAGGACGTCCTGAGCGTGGTTCATCTTTTGTTGATGTACGACCACGTTTAAATTCATTTAACCAGTTATAAATAGTTGCAAGTGAAGGAGCAGATATGCCGTGAACTAAATCCAACTCATTTTTCATTTCCTTTGCTGTTAACCCTTTTATATTAAAATGTTTAATAACAGCTCTAAACTCAATTTTCTCCATTTTCCATTTTTCCATTTTCCACAAACAATTTTTTTTTTAAATGTATGAGAAACACACAAAAACCCGACCAATCTGATTGAAACTTCGCAGCATACTGAATCGGTAGTGCCGCTGCATGAAAACAAACCACTTACAGTACTAGTCGCGCCACCTGTCGGCTTTTCTAAGGACTTATTGACCCACCCTCGTATCTTAATTGGATCTTGGTCGACTCATGAAGTGGTTTCTTTTTTTAGGAGAATATAGGTATGTTAGTCACTACTCCCCAACAAAAAGATTTAGACAAAAGCCGGAAAGCGCTGTTGTCGACTAAATGGGAGGAGCTTGTTAGTTTATTACGGAATTGCGGTTAAAAAAGGGAGGAAGTTGTTAGGTAACAGTTTTGGCACGTATCCAAGAAGATGTTGTTCGACTATACGTGATATATGTACGATAATGTTACGTTTCTACCTTGAAAAACTACATGTGAATTTTAAGTACCCCGAAAGAAAGCCTGAAATCCACGACTTCATATGCTGACATAATTATTATCATCACTCGTACATTTATATGATAAATTCTATGACCGGATCTAAAACTACATAATTCAATAAATTCATTTTTTCAATACAAGTGTTTTTTTCATAAATGCAAAAAATAATATAAACACCAGAATAAGTCATCTAATAGTACTACATCCAGTTAATAATTTTTAAATAATCACAAAAGTCTGACTTATGTGTTTTATCACCCTTATTTTTAGAGGTAGATAGCATGTATATTAAATTTAGGTTTGTTTGCAATATAACATTTGACTTATGTGCTTATACCCAAATGTATAGAATTCTATTGAACTGTAAATAAAATAACAAATGTAATTTCATGATTTATATGATTTTACATCACGGTCATAAAATATATAACTGACAATTATTAGAATTTTTGTTCACTGTTTATATTCATCGCCTGAGAACTATAGTGGGATATCTAAAAAACGTCTTTTTTATCTGCTTATAAAATTTATTATTTTTCATAGTATTAAGTGCGGTACTGAGATATTTGGTGTTACTAGTAAAATTTCTTTGTATGAGAAATATACCACTATACCATTGAATAAAAAATCCCACTAAATTAAATGTTAAACTGGGATAACATACATGTCTTACTATAGCACTGAAATAATTTAATAAAAATATGTTACTGACGAAATATATATGGTCGTATGCCTTTGAATTTTCTTTAAATATTTCTTTTATAATTATGTGAGATGATTAAAAAGTTTTAAGAATATAAAATAATGAATTTATTTAAACCTCAATATCTCAATACTATGTTTTTTTATATCCCATTACAGTTCTCAGGCGACGAATAATGTGTATTGTATGTTACACAGTAAAAATTTGTAAGATTACAATATTCATTAATAAATGAATTGCTCAACATTAATGATTTTTAAACATTAGTTTAATTTGGGATCCTACCAATATCCCTCCGTCGATTGTATTACTTAAAAAAAAATAGCTTTTAAAATCAAATAAACGAGACTAAGAGTACGTACTGACGCACTAAATGTTATCATATATTGTTAGGAATTTTAAAAGAATTAACTATATTACTATACCTTTATAAGTTTGCCTCCCATATCATAATGAATGAATTCATAATAAATCCATCTCAACCCGCTTTTAAAACATTTAGATTGTGGGATCAAGTCACGCGCAGTTTGTAAACCACTGGATTGTAGAGTTTAATTAATATTTAAAATCCGGCGCGCATTTGATTAGTATTGGTGCGCAACAAAACGCTAATATGGCGTGGCTTAGCCACCGATTTATTAATGACAAGTAGCCACATTAACTAGGGCACGAGAATTATCTGCTAAATTATACTCAATGAACAGAGTGTTTCATAAATAAATAATTTTACCAATAAACTAAATGATATATCCAACGATATATTATCTGACATCAATTATACTACAATAATAAAATTAATAATTACAAGATAAAAAGATCTTTTTATATACAACGTTTTTAAATTCTATTGAACCATAATATAAACTTGACTTGACTAGCTTAAACGGTCAACAAATTGTACTTGACATGTCATATTGATTTCCATATTAACGCACGTATATATTAATAACTTAGTTGCTAGGACCCCAGACCCCTCTAGCAACCGATAATGGTGTCGAAATAACTTTTTATACAAAACAGAATTAACTGAAAATTAATTCAATTCTACTTAAAGATGGCTAAAAGTATTAAAAAAATGCATTGGCATCGCGTTCTGGTATATTTTTAAAGTTTCAAATGTCTAGCTAGTCGGGAAGTCAGTTAAAAATCGATTGCAAGATTTGTACCGAACAAAAAACCACTGGACAAATAAGAATACGAGCTAAGAAAAAAGTTGTAAAAAGTGGTAAAGACTTCTGTTTGGAGGGAAGTCAATGATTATAACATACGAAAATAATATGAATTCACACTTAAACAGCGATAAATAATATATTATTATAATATTTTTCATTACTTTTTAATTCATATTCGTTTCTTAGATGAACCTTATGAATCTCACGTAGTACCTTCGAGAATCCCTGTCGTCTTTTTGATCATTCTAGGTCATGCTAGATCTCGGAACTCCGCTGAATTCATCTTGTAGAAAGTTTAGTTGACTATAGTAAAGCCAAGTAATGAAAAGTAATTTTTGTTGTATGGTATTCGCATAAATTTATTTTATAGAAAAGGATTTTCATTATTTCTTCGAAGAGCAATGTAAATCATCTATATTCATACATCATAATTTATGTTAGGGACTTACAAATTTTTTTTTTTTTTTTCCGACCATGTCCGATCCTGATAGGATCATATGGGCCTCCACAGAGTGGAGGTTTGTATTGACAGATTTTGTTTTTTACGAGAAATGGATGTCAGCCACTTGCTCAACCTATTAGGTCCATACCCTGACACACACAAATTGAAAAACAATTTTTGTACTTGCCAGACCCAGGATTCGAACCTGGGACCCACGGCTTTGTAGTCCAACGCTTATGCCGCGCGGCCACCGTGGGCCGGTTTATAGAGATAAATCGCTATCAGAGCGATCATTACTCAATCATATCCTACCCAAAACAATTGGAGTTGAGATTTCAAGCCACGAAATCCAGCGTATTTTTTTGCTACGTTCACCATTGATCTTTTCATAGATGATACAATGGGGAATGCTCTACGTTTGTCCTCTCATAATGTATAGTTTTTTTGGTTTGGAGTATTTCCCCATTTTTTTGAGAATGTCAACATTTTTCATCCAGTCAGTCCAAGAAATATTGAGTGTGCATACAGGCACATCTTGAAAGATTAATTTCTCCCCAACACCATCTGGTTTAGCTTCCATAGAAAAAATGAAAGAACATATAATAGCAAAACATAATAATATGCAGTATCAGATCTAGGTTAAGGTCTCAATTGCTAAAGAGACATCTGATTTTGAGAAAATTAACGAAATTCTTGGTATTATTTCTTTAGACTGGTCTCATGTGTCATTGATCAATTTTCCCAAATATTATTTTATAGTGGGTCACACGTTCAGTCATAATATAAGCAGCAGCAATTTTCTTCCAAGCAAATAATACAACTGATTCGTCAGAAAATTTTAAATGGGCCTACAAACAGTTTTAACCGGTCATAAAATGATTGAATTCTATTAAAATCTATTAAAATGCACGTTCATAATAAATTGATGTTTTTATTTTTATTAATAATGACAATTAAATTAAGATTTCACAGAACAAACTCTCAACTATCATTTAACAATCTTTAGTTATAGTCGATTGTTCCCAAGATGAGTTTATAGCTCGAAACAGCTGTCAAAACTAAAATATAACGTTCTTTCAAAACCTTTATAATTGAGTTCTACCACGTAAAAGCCAGTTCAATTATATTATAATGTTAAAATCAATGATATCCCGTGAGAGTAAGCAAATCATGCGTTGTTATGAAACAGCAACAGTACGTCATCTTGGATAGTAGAATCATTGTTATTCTTTAAAGTAGTGGGCCTCAAAATCAGTTTAGTGCATCAGGCTTCTACATCACTAAACACACCATTGTGTATAAGCATATTTAGTACCGTTGACAATCATTTTCGGCCACTCTTTAGGTACATACTAAAACATCGATTAGTTGTGTCGGATAAAACTTTACGAGAAGATCATTTATCTTGATAAGGGCTACGGCCATTGGTCGGCCGTAAGTAGGGCGCTTCGTATTGGCAGACTGCGTTTTCAATTATTCAACCAATCGCAGTATCGCCACTACTTGATTATCTTATTGCGTAATTTGACATTTGTAATATGTACAGAAGAGTCGACCACGCGAGAGCCTTGTTCAATAGATAATTTCGCTAAGTATTGAGTATGAATCATAAATGTAAAAAACTTTAGTTTTATACTTATGTAAGTAGATGCATAATATCAGATCTGACCAAAACGTTAAAGAAAGTCTTCTTTAGAAGTAGTGAAAAAAAATGAAAGTAAATATCGCTACCTGAAAGCAACAATGAGATAAGTCAAAAATACTGAATTGCTATGCACACCTATCCCAGTCAAATTAAAAAAATCTGGGATAGCTACATAGATTTAATATGAGACCCAAAATTTTTTTTTTTTCGACCATGTCCGATCCTGACTGGATCATATGGGCCTCCACAGAGTAGAGGTTTGGGTACTGTTCGGTTATACCGGAGGCAGCTGAAAACGCATTTTGAAAATAGCCGATAAACTGGATTATTTGTTAGGTTAACCTAACCAAACCTAACCTAACCTAACCTAACCTAACCTAACCGAACCTAAACTAACCCAAACTAACAAATAATCCAGTTTATCGGCTATTTTCAAAATGCGTTTTCCGCTGCCTCCGGTATAACCGAACAGTACCGAGGTTTGTAATAACAGATTTTGTTTTTTGTTTTTTTACGAGAAATGGATGTCAGCCACTTGTTCAACCGATTAGGTCCATACCCTGACTCACACACAAATTTAAAAACAATTTGTGTACTTGCCAGACCCAGGATTCGATCCTGAGACCGACGGCGTGATAGTCCAACGCTTAAGCCGCGTGGCCACCGTGGGTGTCTTAATTAAATTAAATTTATTTATTTACCATTTATTTTTAGTTAACTATTTTTTTTATTCAACGAATAATTCACAATATTTAAGAATGTTACATTCTAATTATTGAACATAATAATTTTAAAAACACTTCTGAGAAAAAGATTTTTCTATTGGTAATATATTTTCTCAGAAGTGTTTTAAAAATTATATATGTTTAATAATTGCAATGTTACATTCTAAAATCTCGTGAATTATTCGTTGAATAAATAAAATAGTTAATTCAAAATTATTAGCAAGTTCAAGTAAGTTATAACAAAAAATCTTGGAGTTATCCGTGACGTCGGTTAGTAATTAAAGTAACACCTACTTCTCAAGTGCAACTAAGTGAATATTAAAGGCATTAGTTAAAATTTGTCGCAATTAAGTATGACTCCTTTAGCATAGTAGTCTATGTGCGTGGGCGCGATACCCAAGAGATGCAGATTCGATTTTTGCGGGGTGTCTTACTTTTTTCAAAAAGATTTTTTCTATTGGTTATAATATATTTTCTTAGAAGTGTTTTTAGAATTATGTATGTTTAACATTCATTAATTTATTTAATGATAGAAAAGGAACTATTTACCAAATGTTCACAAAACTCTTAATCATGGTTCGGTACTTTTTTAATAAAAAAATATAAGTGATTTACTCCGAATCGGTTGAATAAATACTTAGTCATAGAGTAAAAATAATTATGCGTATATTTAAATTGAACAGCAAACTGTTCTTGCGAAAGCCATTATTAATCACATGATTAATTGGGTATACAGCATTGACGTATCGCACCGATTATTACTGAATCATGCTAGTCTATAATAATCTTATAATGTCAGACGCGCACATAGAAAAATGGTTTTGGGGGGGTCCATTTTGAAAAATATTCATAATATTTGTTTAAATGTAGTAGGTGCCACTGACTTCCAAATTTACTCCGTCTACTACGTATAGCGTCCCGTTGCTTCGAATGTGGAATACCGCATTTTTTCAGAGACATTTCTCATGCATAGATACACTACACTTTGAGTATAGATATTGTTGGGAATAGTGGATTGTTTTGAGGATCGTAAATAAGCAACGTAGTTTTAATATACGATTAACTTTATTTATATTAAACTGAAAGATTACATTTTATATGCGCGCGTTACATATAACCAAAGAGAACTAACTAGTATCACGCCGCACACACAGGTGCGGCGTAAGAGTGGGAAGAAGAATCTGTCTCCCTCTTACAAACAATACTCGGTATCTAGCAGGGTCGCACAGCGAGCGCTAGATGTAAACACGTACTTCTTTATTCTTCTATTATTAATTATATTATTTATTTATTTTGTTATATTAGACGGCTATATATCAATAAATATAAACAACTGGCCTACATATATAATTAAGGATATTCACTTAAGTTATTGTGAGCGGTTTCATTCACTGGTGGTTATCAAATACACATGGCTTAACGGTTATAATTATTATAGTGAAGGTTAGTGTTTATTTGTTTCATTCATGTTATCTTGTCTTTCAGACATGTAGTATCGAAATATTAAATCAAACATTGTATGTCTCATATAGTTTATACCAATTTACGAGATCCCACGAATCTTCCGGCGGCCACATATCTTACGTGTCGTAGGATACCGAGAGGAGTGGGTAAAACTTATTAATAGGCTATTCGACGACGAAATCATCTGGGTCACGATCCTCAGTCATGGCGACCTGACGAAGAATAAGGTGAAGTAATGTTCAATTTACATAAATAATTAGTATTTTATACATGTATGGGGGTTTCTCACACGAAACCCCCTTACTCTTGCGTGCGCGCCTGTATAATATTAAATACATTATATCTCAAATATTAAAATAAAAAATTAATTAAATTGTAATTTGTGTCAAAACCCAATATATCACTTTTTTGAAATAATTAAGATAAATATATCGATGGATTCGTTATTAAAATCTCTACATGAAAATTTGATTGCCTCTTTCAAAATCCGCTACGATTAACTGTCATTTATGAAACAAAATTAATGCGTCTATCAAAACCCGCTATAAAACTACTGAAACATTCAAAAACCTTTTTAGTTCAAAAAGTTTTTATTGATTTTCTCAATATAATGAAAAAGTATTATAGCGGATTTTGAAACTTAGCGACACATTAAACCTCTAATGATTCCCTACCAACCAATTATTTATTGAGCGCATATATTAAAATACTAATGGTGAAAATTCGATAGAAAACAATTATTGTTTACTCTTCAAAAGTTCTCTCCTATCTTTTTCCACATTACTGAGGATACTGATTACTGAAATTACAAGTTTTGATAACAATCTCTTTCCTGCTGAAATGTATTCTTATCACGTGACTGCATAATAATTGGAGAATGCCTTTTGTCTTTTGCATTCGGTTGAGAGACGTTCGTTGATGCCAAACTTTTCCGGTACAAATAAATTTGTACGCCTGGCCATCAATGGAATTTGGAGCATTATCCGCCAACACTATCTAGAATACGTCAATTATCTAAGCCTGAAAATATTAGCGTATAATATACTATACGAGTATATTATACGAGTAGTGGTTTTTGTGATCTTGGTGAGATAATTCATAGCATTCTTGGACGTATTTTTCTTCTGGCAGCTACCGGAGGTATTAAAGTTTATTATAATTATTATGTGGTAACACCACCAAAAGTATCATCCATTTGGGACATTTTGAGCTAACTCATAAAAATATGAGCAAGGTTGACTTCGAGACATCTAGCACCTGGGCAATTTTTGCTTACTTGCAACATCAAACAGTTGAATAGAATTGTTTAGCCATTAATGTATATATTCCTGATTTTTTCTCATACATTTAGAAATAAATCTAATACAACTTAGCATCATTATATATGTTATAATTAATCATAAAATCATGCCGTGATTCTAAAACCTATAAGTGGTACACTCCCGGTAGTCTATCACCGCAACTTGTATATTTTAATATAATTCATAATGTAACTGTACAACAGTAACATCCCTTGAATTCATCCAGCAGTTTTCGATACAACCCGTTCTTGTTTTTTTATGACTCGGAGCCATTATTCCTTATAAAATCCTCATTACCGATTGTTACGTAATACAATAAAATCAGCAACAAGCAACAAATAGTTACATTGTAACTACTAACTTAACGTGGAATAATTTTAATTTCTTTTATTTTGTTAACTGCCAATTCATGGTGGAACTGCATTGTATTGTTGTTTAATTTAATAAAACGCATTTTTTTGTAGTACTAAGGTTTATGTTTAGTGCCCCTGATGTAGTATGAATTATTAATGTCCAACCTCATTGATTTAAAATTAATTTATTATTGGAAAGGTATTATTGGACGGATAATTTCGCACCGTCAGTGTAAAACCAAGGTATCTGCAAAATACATATTTTGGATGTATTAGAGTTTGTAGTCTTCGTTTTGTTACGAGAAATAGAATTTCTTAATAAAACCATAATATTTGTTTTATATCTACATTATATAGCATGTTCTTTGAGTTTCTTCACTTTTACATTATCAAATTCACGACTTTTGCAGTTGTTTTGCATTTAATCTCGAAATTGAAAAATTTGCAGATGCCTTGGTTTTACACTCATGGTGCGAATTTTGTGTACTTACCTATTGTTATATTATTTCTGTCGCTTTGGATTTTGTTTGATAAATATTATTTGAAAAAAATGTATTCAGTTGAAAATGTCCCTCTGAGGCGGACGAAGCCGGTCCTAATTTATTGATTACTATACTGAAAACTACAAAAAAAATCGTTTTATTAAATTAAACAACAATTTTAATTTCAATAAAATAGCCGTTTATAAGAAAAGTTATCGTAATATTTGATGTATAAATGAACATTATATTATGCGTCTCACTTCAATTAACTAAGGTGATAGAATCATGACACGGCTGAAATGGCAGCGATGTTGAAGAGAAGTCGTTAATTAAGATATTGCGCTTTGTTAACATGGATTTAATTCAGGCATCCGACACTTACTAAAAGTTCATTTCACGTGACGTGTAGTTAAGTAGTATGCGGCATGCCTATGATGCGTAGTTAACGAGTATGATAAATCTGTTAAGACTACATATTATTATGTTAGACGCGAATTGAGGTACAACTACATACATAATATGCCCCTTATGATAATGCTTGCAATATTAATAATTATTTCAAGCCATTCAAGAATCTAACTGTTTTGAGTACACTCTGTGTGTCATTAGTATGGAGCATGGCCCATTATGGAAACCGGACAAAACAGAACATGACAAAATAGAAAATGTCAAAACAGAAAAAGACAAAATAGAAAAGTGACAAAACAGAAAAGCCAGGGGAAAAATGAAACATTTATCGTAAGTGAGATTTGACTCCAAAATGAATAACTCAGAATTTGGTGCGTGAATGAAATGAACCCTGGTTTTATTATCTCCTTCTAAATGAATATTAATTTAATTATTACAGATAAATTTACAGATTATAATTTAGCGAAGCGTAACGATAACCTTACGGTTAAATCTTTCATAACTGACTGACGATGTTGATTTCTTCTACTGAGTGTTATATAGTGATTCGATACAATATAAAATGCTGCTACCAACTACTTGAATATTTTGAATATCATACTTATGAAGTTTATTGTGCAATGCATGATTCGTTTTGTAAATTATAAATAATTGATTTTAATTTGAACAATTATGCAGTTTTAATTAATTGAGCAAGATTGATTTTCATACAAACAACTTTTGTGCATAATATCATCATAAACTAACATAGCATGATTTATTAATTTGCGATATTATTGATTAAGTTTCATACCAAATCATGCTGGATGGTAGGGTATTGACCCTACACATTAATTTTTGTGGAATCAAAGTCTCGTTTATTTGAGGCTTTCTAGCGATTAGGAATGCAGAAATTAGGTATATAATTTGATTTATTATGGCGTATTAAAAATCTGTGCTATTAAAAATCTATCAACATAATAGAGATAGGGCAATTTCAATATTAAATTTATATTTTTCCTGAAAGGTTATAGTTATATTTATCGTTGTTCTGTTTTGTCATAGAACCGTCCATTATATGGAGTCCTCATGAGGTTTTCTATAAGCTTGTTTATGAGCGTGTTCAGAAAAAAAATCTTCGACATCTTTATTTTAATATACCTACTTATATTATAATTATTTTCCTTTTGACAGTCTCTCAAATGAGTATTTTCCGACTAACTTTCTTCAGGGCATGCTCGCCTTTTATTCTCTTGAAGCTCGTAGATCACGTCTGCTCTTAAAACATGCTCTCACGTGGTATAGTTTCTAATCCTGATATTCTGGAAAATTTGAATTTTTATGCACCCGTCAATTACATGCGTGGTCGCAGCCATGGCCTATTTTGGGTAAAAGCTGTTTCCTCAGGCTCATCAGGCACCAATATCGAGAGTTGTGCGACTTGTCAATGCACTACCTAGAGATTTAGACATTTTTAGCGATGCATTGTGCATTGTGTTTTTAAAATTCTTTTTATTGTTTAATTTGTATTTTTTTTTTAAATTATTGTTGTTTGTATCGGTACTGATATTGATATTTGAATAATATAAAAATTTCACTATAGATACTAATTCAATAGTATTATATTGTACCTACTATCCAAACTATAATAATTTATATTAAGGTTTCCTTGAACTAGCAGCCAGTAAAAAATATTTATAAGTAATAATATTTTCATTTGTTTGTTAGTGTTAGTGATTTCGATGAAATCATATCCGATACTGATTTGACAGATGATAACAGTCACTTTAAAATAATGCAGTTCAAATTATATCGACATGCAAATCACACGAGCACCTCACACACTACCCGTGCATTTTGATTGCCTGCATTTTTTATTGTTCAAAGTGCAAAAAGCAGTGTTAGATTTTTATCTTTCATTTGTTTTGCAATCAGCTATAGTCTGATTGAGGTATTGATAGACATTTCATCAATGTGTTTTGATAATTGAAACATAGGTAAGTGAAATAAAATCGAATGAGTTTTTTATACTTCATATTTTGAAACGTATGAGGGTATTAGTTTCAAAGTCGATTGCCTTTACTTTCAATTCAAAGTATTTTAGCACTATTCTACCACATATTAGTAAAATTAATCAAACTCCTTTCAAGTTCGTAAAATGTTGTTCAAATAGTTTCAAAGTCTCTACCTAATACAAATCAACGTTGATATAATATTATTACGTGACTGTGTATGAATTATATAATTAGAATATATTGCAAGTAATTTTGTTTCGCTGGCGTATCTAATTATTTAATAATATTGCTGATCCTTCTTATCCAAACTTAGAGTTCCGTGATATGTCTAATTAAGACTGGTTGTGGTGCGGGGTGGCTGTGATTTGATGGAATCATTGACTTAAATATTTAATAACTAGCAAATATTACCAGGTGGCAGTACTACCTATCAATATTCTCATACTTATTGTCTTCCTCTCTCTCATACGTTTACGTGTATGTACTGTCTTACTGTCTTTTTTCTAGTATTTCTGACTCAATTACCTGTCCGTGAGCTGCTGCATCAGCCTGGCGGAGACTTTGCCGAGCACGCCATCGCTGAACTCGTCCATTCGTCAAATGGCAACGTTAAGTTAACTTTTCTTCTTTTTCTTCTTATTCGATGGCGCTACAGCTCAAGTCAAACCCTGATCTCCTCCACCGCCGTCCTCCAGCCGGAACGGTCCTCCGCATGTCTTTTCCAGTTCCTGATTTTTAGCAGCTGGTTGGCATCTTTTGTAATGTTGTCACCCCATCGTGTGCGTGGCTTTCCCACTGGCCTTTTTCCCTTTGGGTTTCCTTCGAGGATCTTCTTCGGTATCCGTGACTCAGGCATGCGCTGGACATGACCTGCCCAGTTTAGCCTCTGGAGTTTTATGAAGGTGGAGAGTTTTGAATATTGGTATAAGCGGTATAGTTCCGTGTTGTAACACCTAATTCTCCACTCCCCACTATCATTCATGGGTCCGTATATCCGCCTCAGGATCTTTCTCTCAAAGCAGTCCACCATTTCAGCTGCTTTCATATTTAGTATCCACGACTCACCCCCGTATGCAACGACTGTGCGTATGACGGTTTTATAGAGCCGGGTCTTAGTTTTTCTGTGGACTTTTTCTTATACATCCATATTTTTTGATTGATTGTGTATGTTGCCAAGTTGCTGGAAACGTCATTAAATTTTACGATAATTATCATAATTTCTTAAGAAATTGTTGCCAATGTGGACACGGCATAAGGTTCCAGTAGGTTACGCCACCCCCTATTAAAAATATCATTAAATCTTTTCGATACTTTAATCACTCGATATGGTATTACCGCACTATTATGTCAAACTATTATGAGTGTATCGTTTGTTTTCGTTCATGAACCGATTAAAATAAACGATTCCTCCGATTATTCTAATGTAAAATTAACGTTTAAACGTAAATATTTAATATATCTTCTCCCCTTATTGATCTCGTTTACATATTTTTTCTCTCATGCGTTACAGATAACCCAAGACAAACATTATAAGATAATATATTTCATGAAGTAAAAAATGTTCTTTCGAAGTTCTCAATGTGACAACAAGTAACTGTTTTGCGAAGATCCTAAAATAAAAATAATTACAAGATAAAAAAGAACTTTTTTATATACCTACCACGTTTTTAAATTTTCTGTTGAATTATATAAACTTGACAATTATATGTATTAATAATTTAGGACAACTAATGGAATTGTCAACAAATCATTTTTTTTTTACTATTTTGCAACAAACAAATATGGAATACTGAAATGTCATTTTGATTTAAATAGTAACGCACGTATATATTAATAATCTAGTTGCTAGGACCACCTCCTTAGCAACCAATAATAGTGGATTGGATTACGGATTTCTTCCAAAATAACTTTTCATACAAAACAGAATTAACTGAAAATGAATTCAATTCTACTTAAAGATGGCTAAAAGTATTGAAATAATGCATTGCCATCGTGTTCTGATATTTTCTAAAAGTTTCAAATGTCTAGCTAGTCGGGAAGTCAGTTAAAAATCGATTGCAAGATTTGTACTGGATAAAAACCCACAGACAAACAAGAATGCGAGCTAAGGAAAACGTGGTAATACATCTGGAGATAACTAACTTTGGAACTAGTAGCCTCATATTATGTTTTTAGAAGTTACAATATATTTTATGTATATATCATACAGAAATAGCCGGAAATGAGGAAGCTGATAAATACAGGAAAGAACGTACTAAAGAGAATTTTTTTTCGACTAACACAAAATTCTCCCTGAGCAACACCAAACATGAGTTCAAATTCAGATTGCATTTGAAATTATTGGTAATAAAATGTTTGCAATAGTGATAATTATAATTATATTCTATGTGGACCAAATGTCCTTTGCTCAACTCATGTCTGCTATCTGCAGCTTATATGGCTGTGAGACATGGCATCTTCGTTTTGAAAAAAAAGGTACGACCTCTGACGAGACTTGAACATGTAACTACTGGATTCGCGTCAATGTGTTATAATAATTAAGCTACGAGCATCCTATTTAATTATGACAAAATTAATTAGTAGTTTTTACATGAAATGCTTATCAAATTGTGTTATGTGTGGCTATCAGTTTTTATGTTTTAAATCATAGTATCAATTGAACGTAGCATGTAGCCAGTACACAATAATGTCGAGCTGAGATAATGGCACTTTAGTAACAACATGATTATTAAAAATGTATGTAAAAATGTAAAATGTCAAATTGTAAATAGTATTTTATTTCAAGAATAATTTTTATGCGGCATGGCTATGTTCAGCAGAATGTAGAGAAAACCTTCTCGCATCTGATCTATATCAAATCTCATTTTTTTATTTTTTTGTGGACTGGCTACTTTCTGCATAACTATGTCCAATTAAGGGTCTTAATTACTAATAAACCTTATGAGTTACTCCTTGAATGAAAGAAATATTTTATTAAATTATTGGAAAGTGCAAGTACGTTATAACTAAAATGTGTGAGTAAACATTTAAACATTTCTAAAAAAGATTTTTCTAGAAGATGTGTTTTCAAATTATGTATGTTCAATATATATAATATAGTTTAAAGTTATTCAGTTCATAGGTTCCAAGGCCAAATCACATTTTAATAATCTAATCTAGTTTTATCAAGCTGCGTAGTTTTGTAATCTTTACATTGTATATTGTTATAACTAAATAATAATTATTATTGTTCTAGAAACTCCCAAGTGACTTATGAGTATGTGGATTGGTACTCTCTACATGCATGACCGTTATCTACAAAAGGTCAAAACTGTAATTGGGAGATAGGAACATAACAATCGATGTTTTACAAATTACCAATTACGGATCAATCATTTCTGTAACTTTTTATTGGCTAATTTTAATGAACGCTTTCTAATTTTGATTGAATTGAAAAATTATGCAACATATTATTCAATAGTAGGTTTAATACTTATACTACCATATTAAATTGTATTATCCTCATGGTAGAGTATTATTGTGCTGAAACAAAATATTTTATTATTTCTCTTTATGTACATATTTTTCATGCTTACATGTAAATTGTACGTAAAACATCTTCACCGTAGCACAGTTCATCGGAAAGAGATGACCGTATACTATACGGTCTCCAATTATATTAGATTCAATAATATGAAAATTAATTCAATTTTCATAGCTGATTTTGGCAAAATTTATGAATTCAATAATGGAAACCCAACTTAACCTAACCTAACAAATAATTCAATAAATCGGCTATTTTCAAAATTTATTTGCTGCTGGCTTCCTGTAAAGTGTAAAACGACAAGAACCGTGTTTTATTTAGACATGAATTTTATGTCAGTACTATACGACCGAAAAAGGATAGACGATTTTTTAAATATACGGCCATATATTTTCCATACATTTCACGGTGAAGTGTGATACGGTGAACTGCATACGTACAAGTTTCCGGGCACGATTTTTTATTTGTGTGATTTTTATGTGGAAGGTGGAGCGGATGAATTATAGTCATCCAATGGTATCCAAGAGGTAGAAATCGTAAAATTGTAAATATGATCTAAGTTAACCAGAGAACACAAAAACATTTTGTTTTCATATTGAAGCTATATCAAAGTTTAATTCTCGAGTGTGGAAAAATATGGGTACAGAATTTAAACCAGGGAACTCAGAAATAATGGGAACTGAAATACCTAACGGGTAAGGAGTAAGTAGAAGATACCTACATTTTATAACTGACTGGTACACCTATTTGACTGATTGCCTCGCATAAAATTAGATCAAATGATATTCATGTGTATTAATATATGTCATCATAATCATCATCAGCCGGGGTCAATCCATTGCTGGACAAAGGCCTCCCCAAGCTTCTTCCAACTCTCTCGGCCCTGTGTCGTTCGCTGCCACGTATTTCCGCCGAACTTTATCAGTTCGTCAATCCAGCGGTTTTTAGGGCAACCCTGTGGCCGTTTTGTGCCCATTGGGTATCATTGGATGACGGCATTTGTCCAGCAGCCGTCCTTTCGGCGAGCAATGTGCCCCACCCATCTCCATTTCAGCTATATGGCGTCTATTACATCGCGTACTTCTGTCTGCTTCCTAACCCATTCGTTTCTCTTACGGTCCTTTCGCGTGATGTCCAACATACACCTCTCCATGCCTCGCTGTGCGACTCTTAGCCTTTGGTCGTCTCTCGTGTTCAGGGTACACGTCTCGCAGCCATACGTGAGTACGGGTAGCACACATTGGTTGAACACCCTACGCTTAAGACATAATGGTAGGTCACTCTTGAAGGTACTATTCAGACGTCCGAAAGCACTCCATCCCAGCTTTGTTCTGCGAGCAATTTCATCGTGCATGCTTCCGTCTATGGGCACCTGCTGTCCAAGATAGACGTAGCTGCTGACTTGCTCGAGTTGGGTGCCATTAATACAGATAATCGCAGGGTCCGAAAAGCAGTTCCTCATCACTTTTGTCTTTGAGACATTTATCTTTAGGCCGACCGTTTGACTGACATCTGCGAGTTCTTGCATTCTACCTTGGAGGTCCTTCGGGTCTTGTGAGAATATAACAATACCATCTGTAAAACGCAGGTGACTGAGGTGCTTCCCATTAATTGGAACACCTTTTTCCTCCCAATCAAGTTTCCTGAATAAGTCTTCAAGAGTAGCGGTGAATAGTTTAGGTGAAATGGAAATTTATGTAGTAATAAATAAATCAATATATATTATTTGTAAAAAAATATATTATATCATTTTCATCTTAGAACCGGAGTGAAAAGTTATGAAGCATATACCCTAGTAGGTAACCGATCTCGAGTAAGGAAGAATCCGGGATAAACTTAAACACGTGTCAAGAATTCGTCATACGTCGAATACTGACAACTGCTCTCGATTTATGTATTGACGCTCATTTAATATTGGTGTATTACACACACTATTAATTGCACGTGCATAATGCGCGTTTCATTTTCGTAGGACACACACATAGCCTATCGGAATTCTATTTATTATCTGTTATGTGATTTAAATAATATATTTTTTAATATAATATAAATGTCTGTATTATAATACACAGTATACAGTAAGGTAAACGAACCGAGCTTATAATAATGATTGTATTTGATGACATTCTGGAGGTTTAATATTTCTTGAGTTTTATGGCCTGACGTTCATTAAGTCATAGACCAAATTTCACTTATAATTCTTGGTCTATGGCGACTTGCTTCACATTTCTATCGTATTAATAATATGTTGTGTTAAGTAATCCTTATTAAATAAAAATCAATGTTGGATATTATGTTTTAGTTTCAATTGAAAAAAGTTATGTGTTACCTATATATTATTATATATTATGTGATAATACATCACCCAATTTCATAATAAAGTAGACGTATAATAATGTCTTTATTTGACTCACCGGAGATAGATCATTTCAGCAGGACGTAATAGTAATGATATGTGAAATATTTTTGTTTCTATCCAAGAAGCGAGATGTTAAACCTTTGTAATTAAAAAAATTAAACATGTTCCAATCAATTGGGGAACAAAGGGCTGAAATCCCATGAATCATTCAAGGCATCGGCTTTTATGACTATGTAAGGCTACCAATAGTCAATCAACGATAAACCAACGGAGTTGATTTACTATTAAACACAATTTTATTTATTTTGTGTTAATTTTTATAGTTAGTCAGGGGTTTTGACGCCACTTCCTGCATCTTTATTTTAGTAAATTACTATAAAATTATAAATAGTCTACACCCATTATCATTAAGTAATAATTATAAGATAGAAAGAACTTTTTTATACCACGTTTTTTAATTTTCTGTTGAATCATAATATAAACTTGACAATTCTATGTATTGATAATTTAGGACAAATAAGGCAATTATCAACAAATCATTTCTTTGCTATTTTGCAACAAACAAACAAATATAGAATACTGAAATGTCATTTTGATTTCCATAGTAACGCACGTATATATTATTAATTTATTTGCTAGGACTACCCCCTTAGCAACCAATAATAGTGGATTGGATTACGGATTTCTTCCGAAATAACTTTTCATAAAAAACAGAATTAACGGAAAATGAATTCAATTATACTTAAAGATGGCTAAAAGTATTAAAAGAATGCATTAGCATCGTGTTTTGATATATAATGTCTAGCTAGTCGGGAAGTTAGTTAAAAATCGATTGCAAGATTTGTACTGGATAAACAACCACCGGACAAACAAGAGTACGAGCTAAGAAAAACGTGGTGATAAATAGATAAGGGTCCGTTTAGATCGAAAATTTCCAACTGTCAATGTCCTTTTTTCAGAAAAAAATACTATACTATATCTATATTTTTTAAGCAAACAAAAACATGGATGTAGTCACAAATTTGGATTTTTTTATTTATACCTACGGAATATAGTAACGAAAGATATTGTAACATAATTTATTAGAATAACATTAAAAATATTATAAATGAGGGAATGCACCTGATACGCTACTCTACCAATTAATACACATATTGATATTTGGCTTTATTTTTGACAGCAGCAAGATTAGTTATTTACAGTTGATTTAATCTTGTTACCAGATTTTTGACCACCCGTTTCACTAAATAATATGATAAATAAAATACAATTAAAAACTTTTGTACTGATAATCGGTTTTACCTACCTATAATCCAGGATAGAGTTTAAGTAAGTACCCATCTGCCTCGTGTTACATAACATGAGGAGTCGACTTTGGAAAATACAGGTACTGACCGTTTACAAATATTACACATTCACAATCACTTATTCTTCATCATTAATAATTTATGACGTAAGTCATTGAGCAGATTGTCCCGGCGGGAGATCGGAAGATATCCCGGTAAGCCGAGAAGTACAAATTTATTAAAATAATTGTAACGTTCTCCAAATATAATACGTACTAATTCCTTCATGTTGTATTTATTACATTTATATCAACTTCCGAGCCATTCAATATTCGATTAAAGATTTAATTTATTAAATTTCAGTCTAATAATTTATTTTTAAGTACCTACCTCATGTTATGTATAATATATAATTTAATATTTAATTATAAATATTAAAAAATGCTTTGGTAGGTATCGAGTTTTGAAGATTTTAGGCAGGTGGCTAAAATATAAAAATTTATTATGGCTTTATTTCGCCAATATTTCCAAGTCATCTCTTTCGGATTTCTGTATAGAACATTAGTGGCGTCTGTGTACATATTGACTCGAGATATCTCTTTGAAACGTCCAGTGGCCGGTCTCTTTGTCCAAATTTTAATCAGGGTCCAACTTACCAACGGCAAGCGATGGAGAGGCAAAGGAGTCGAACCGAGCGCCGACAAATTGACGGAGGAGGCACCGTCTCACACCGCCAGTAATTAGTGTAGGAGTTGTAAACCATCTTGCCCTCATAAAATGAAAAGCCGTAACTCACATTTGTTGTATTGTACAAAAATATGGCCGTTTATATGTCTGAAACTTCATTATTAGTGGCAGCATCTACATAAAAAACATTTTTTTCAAAATATAAATAAATTTAGATTGTATAGTGTAACTGTACAAACTATTAATTGTAATATGCACAGCAAAAAAATATAGTAGAACATATAAATTCAATTGATACAAAAATGAGACTTAAGCGCTAGATAGACGCTCATGCTTAACCACAAGCTTTCCTGCGTAAATCGGTTTGTATCGGGAAGCCCGTGTGTATGGATGGGAAAACTGTAAACTGTACCTCACGCAAACCAAAAAGTGTTCCGTATTTTTTGCACAAATTATACCGCCCAGGCGCAAACCAGCTGGCGCATTATGCAATACATATCTAGTGTTATTCATAGTTTTGTACGTTAACGAGTCATGTATCCTAAGGGTAAAGGGCCGCAAGGAAATTAATGCCTTTGAAATGTGGTGATGGCGCTAAATGCTTCGTATTTCTTGGAAAAAGCAGAGAACGAACGAGTAAATTGTCCAGAGACTACAGATAAAGGAACGGCTCTTGATAATAATGTCTGAGACGCATTATGCAGTTTTGGACATATTGTTCGGTGCGGACCAGATAACCTGAAGAGTCTAGTAGTTTTTAGAGGTCTAGAGGTTTTTCTAAGGAAAGACAAAGTAAAGGAAGAGTATCCAAGTGAAGAAACTTACTGGGAACAGCCTTTATTCTGCCCTGAGAGTCGTGGAAAGTCTTGGTAGCTTAGAAGATGACGGAATTTTAAGGTTGTCATGATCCTCCACCATGATGAAACGACTAAGAAGAGAGAGAAAATACAAGTAGGAATTAATTATCATAATTCCACCAACGTCACTGATAACACAGCGCTCTTCAAGATAACCCATTGCAAAAAGGATGACATCACATTGCGATGATTCATATAGATTATGTAAGTACAGGTATAAATAAATATAGTATTTTGGACTATTCTAAATATTTTTCACATACACACGATAGTACAAGGAAAAGTGATCTATGATAAAACATCATAATGATTTAATGGATAAACTAAATAAAAATTAAAAAAACAGTAAGAACACTCCATCGGGTCTATTCTATACAAAAGGCTGCTTTCGTCCGATAAAACCGCTAACTAGGGTATGTTTGTATCAAATTATTAACACGTATTGTAACAATTATAATTAGCCGGTATTAATTGTTGCAATAAATGATATATTTTAACGGCATGCCCCCTGCCTATGCTAAAATTTAGAGCATGAGCGATAGAGAGAGAGCGAGAGAGAGACAGTTTCGACTGATTAACTGATTACAATACAATTACAATTATAATATTTCAATATAAAATGTATGTAACAAATACTAACACATTATCACGTTAGCACGTTAGCGGTCGATAGTCGCCTTTTGTATAGAATATACCCGCATATACTCATTTAAATTAGTATTCACGCACACTCTATTTAAGCTATTCCAAACATAAGATAAGTAATAATATTATAAGGATTGTTGACCTCAAAATTACATAAATTTACACCGAATTAAATGAAAACTAATATTTTAGACGCAAGCCAGTTAATTATCTATTTTGAAAAGTAGTTTTAGTCGTTGTTCGTACAAGCCATTTAAACTTGTTATATAGGTACGTTTAATAATTAGGTTTTTTATAATAAAATTCTAATTACATTAAATCATCAAAATATAATTATTTATAATGGCTGGTGCCTGGTGCTAATAGTCTATATATTTGAGAATAGAGAGCGTGTTTGCTACATTAATCCTTTCCACACGGACGGTACACCTGTTGTACACTAATTAATTGACCATTCGATATAATTAGCATGTTATTTAAATACGGTAATTAAATGCTCCGCGGTCAATAAGTAAAAGATTTTTTTCTAAAAATATTTCACAAAATTATAATACATAATATCATATACTTATAAAATATTATATTAATTTATTTTATTCTCGACTGCAATGGTCTCTGATCGCTGAATTAGTAGAATGACCAAGACAAAAACGCCGCAAGAAACTAACACTCCGGTACTAAACATGCATGTCAATACTTGAGCGATCGACGAGGTTCGATTGTATGGGGGAGCTAATTGATTTCATACAATTTCACACTCACAATTATGTGGTATTTATTATCAAATTCGATACCCGCGCGAGAAGGCGTTAGACGGACATACAATCTTCTTGATTGATGGAATGATTACATACGACGCTTTGCGGCGAAATAGCGCCGATTCACGTGACATACGGCTTTTTGCCGCGCCGTGAAATCGAATTTATATTATGCGATAATTGTTTTTGTAAAAAGTCAATTATTGACAATTGAACGCCTTGAAGATTTCAAATGGGATTATAATCTTCAACGTTACTAACAATGTTGCATACAAAAATAGATTGGTTATTAGATGATTTCATATTAAAAAATAAATTATTAATCAATTATTAAAGAAAAGCGCAATACTACGAACGGTATCTAGAAACAGAATATAAAGCATGCATGTTAATATAATCTTTTGATACATAACCATTTAAATGAAATAAATAATTTTTAAATTCAAAGATAAACTTACAATATAAAAAGAACTTTTTATATACAACGTTTTTAAATTTTCTGTTGAATCATATAAACTTGACTTGACTAGCTTAAACGATCAAAAAAAAATGTACTTGATAGAAATATGTACTGAATAAATATACTGAAATGTCATTTTGACACATTTTATTGATTTCCATAGTAACGCAGGTATATATTAATAATTTAGTTGCTAGGACCATCCGCTTAGCAACCAATAATAGTGTCGAAATAACTCGGGATAATAAATATATAAGTCGGGAAGTTAGTTAAAAATCGATTGCAAGATTTGTACCGACAAACAACCACCGGAAAAATAAGAATACGAGCTAAGAAAAACGTTCTAAAAATCGATGAGTGTGTACTTATGTACGCGCGTTAGAAGTTATACTTCTTTGGCGTAACAAAACAAAAACAAAACTGGTGATAACCTAGATTCTTCGACTAGCTCTTAATTATCTTGTTCAATTACACACTCAAGATTTTTCTTGAGCTTATTGGAGCGCCGTTGGTTTATTTCTATACACTTTAACTTATATTACTAAAATATTATATACTTATTTCTAATCGTTTTTATTTTTAAAGTAACAGCTGTCACTCTGACGTTTAATCGTTTGTTTACGTAAGGAATTGCAAATGGCCGACAATAATAAATTCGTTGTCTAGGCAACGGAACAATTCTACTATCAAACTTGCGTTTGTATACAACTGACTGATTCGCAGCTAACTTCATACTGTCGGGCACTTTCGTAACGGTGTGCGTGCGCAGCTCTCAATTTCACTCTCTACCAAACGCCCCAAAAGAAGTATATCTTTAAAAAAAATCTTATTTTAGTGCTGCTTCCTTCAAGTCAATATAAGTTAATGGAAAAATATAAGTACCTGTAAGTAAGGCATGTTAAGATATTGTTATATTGAATAAGAAAAAAATAATCATTGAAAAGATTTAGTAACTTTCTCAAAAAATAGCATGAATAAAGTTACCTAGTTTTAGTATTTATGTGACGATATTATATTATGATATATACATTAATTTATTCAGCTACTGTATATTGAAATGCCTTAAAGAATTTTTAATTGACTTCTCTCGGCCTCTCTTCTTCATTCACAATAAAATCTATAGAATTGACCAAATTCCCACCGAATAATAAAAATACAAAAAACACACATAAAGATCGGACCGCTTTTATGACCGCATTAACAATTACATGCCCATTTAACGATTAAATAAAACTCAAAACGATACAAAACGACACCTAAGTTGTGAATTGAGTCACAAAACAGAAGCGCTAAATATTATATAATAATATTTAAAAAAAAAAAAGTACATAGACACGTATGATAAATACCAGTAGCTTATTAGGAAACCTGTTAGAACGCTCAATGTTTTTAAACGTTCTATTCCAGGTTCAGTTTCACTGGAAAAATCGAATAAGATTCGTTTCCATCAAATCAATAATCGAAAATGTCTATGTATAGTATGTTTTTGAAGTTATACTTCTTTTGGCGCGTTTGGGAAAACAGATCAGTGTATTTTTGGCGTGTGACGGAAGTTGCGCGCGCCCATGGAACACAATTTATTATTATGATTATATTAATTTCGGTCTCAGGGGTACATGCGCACGCGTATAGTGTCATTTAATCAGTCGTTCAATACAACCAAGTAAACAGCACGTGTTGTAAACATAACCAATATTGTGTCATAATAAATATAGATTTATAAACAAATTCCTGGAGTCTAATATTCTATACTGTTAATTTATATTAATAAAACTTTATTTATATTGGAGTGTATATTTATTTTTCATTGTAAAGATTTTGTATCAAGATTTGAGGCTATATTTATGTAAATATTATTTATGAGTAAAATTATATATCAATAAATAAATAAATTTTGTAAATGTTGAGTTGGTAAATAATTCAAAAAAATTATAAACTTTAATTTTTTATTTACTCATCATGGGCACTTCTGAATTGATTATAACCGCTGTATGGCAAAGATGAGTTTTGGTTCAATACAATAATTAAATTACAATTATCATGTGCTATATGAGACAGATGAATCATGTACGTTTTCATCAACCTAATCCACTGTAATATTTTAATAGACTCAGGTAACAGCTTATTTTGTTTTGTTACACTATAGAAGTATAACTTATAACGCGCGTACGTACATACACCGATTTTCTTAATTTATAAACACAGAGTTCACAGAGATTATTAAAAAAATAACAGAGAATGCTTCAAACGGTACACGAAAACAGATTATCAAGATAAAATGACTAGCTCGACTAAATAACCAGACCAACTTAACAAAGAGTTAGTTCAGTTTAGGTAGTTAACACATTTAACAACTAGAAACCACACTTATCACTAGAAAGGAATCTCGATAGTGTAAGTGTAAGGTTTATAGTATAAAAATAGAGGATTTGTATGATCAAAAGGGTCGGAACTAATCAGACTAAGCTGACTAGCTGTATGACTGTGAGAGATAAAATTACGGAGTTAACATAGAGTTAAATCCTAATCCGTCTACATAGCGCTTGCGCCGTCCAGTAAATGGGCAGCGCCATCTATGGGTCTCTTTTAGAAGTCATACCGCTACGTATGTTATTTTTTCAAGACATATTTTACTAGATAAAGCATTATTTGTACACAATAAATTGAGAGGTTTAATACACATCTCTGACACTAATTCAGTAAATATAGCCTTTGTATTACATTGCGTTGGAATGTATAATAACATTTTTTAAGTAACTGGCTCTAACAGGATGATGACCTAAAATATTTTTTAAGGTTTCGGTTCCGGTTCGTGGTTCTCAAGATTCGGAATCAAGTGGTCCGGTCCCGGTTCTGGTTAAAAAATAATCAAAGAGTTCTCAAAGTTTCAGGGTTTGTTTCCAATTCCATTTGCAGCTCTGCTTATTAGAATAATAACCCCGTTCTAGGGGTACTATGTTAGCCTTTAATTATTGTTCTTATAGTAAATTTTATTTTTGTATTAGCTAATTATTTTGGGACCATTTCGTTAAAGCCAACAAACACGGCAATAGGTTCAGTGCTTTTGATTTTATTTCATACGGCACTATAATATATAACTATAACAAGTGGCTTATTAGGAAATAACTTTAATCTTGGGATACTGTCTTGGCCTGGATCACTTGCTGAACTCCGATGAGTGAGCAGAGTAGAAAAATATCTTTAGACTCCAAGGTTTCTAAATGATGTACCATGGTGGAAAATATAGTTGGAGGCGGTGTAGGAGCATTCATAATATTACTTGTGAGACGGCAAATCTGACTAAGTAATAAAGATTAAGGGTGTTAATTTGTGAGTTTTGAGAGTCAATGTCTCCGCTGAATCTTGGGAATGAAACAAATGCTTCACAATCAATCAAGTTTGTAAACAGACGAGTCAGTTCTTGATGGTGAATGCAGTTATGAAAAAAATGGTTTATATTATACTTTGTGTACCACTTGGGAGTGCAACACACTACACCCTTATACCATAGCTGCATATGTTTTGGCATCGTCGTTTTCCCTGCTGTGCGGAGTTTCCACATAAATACCAATATGTACTCGTTGCAGGCTTGGTCCATCCGTTTCATCCGTTTCACTCTCACCCCCATTCGTATAGTCGCAGTAACCTCTACTTTTTTATTAAAATTTATGACCATCTAAGGAAATAATTGTATAAATATTTGGGGATGATGAGGTGGGTTGGAGATAAAATGGAGGTAAGGCGGAGGTTATAATCGCGGATATGGATTTACTGGTGAGATCGATGTGATCGAGAGATTGATTATATTAAACAACTGAGAGACTTATCTCGAGTGGAATGTCAGGTGACTACGTCGAGTGACGGACTCGATGAGTGAGTGAGAATTTATGGATTGTCCTTTTTATTTATATAAATGCAGTCCATATATTACAAGAGGTATTGTTGCAATTGTCAAATCATAACAGAAACTACTCAACTAGTTATGATTGAGGAAATGCTGATGATCATTTTTGTTCTATTGTTTTGTTTTGACAACAAAACATACATAATATTAAAGTGTTCCTTACCATCCATGTAATGCTGAGTGGCATGATTGCTACAAATATAGTAATTAAATAATATAATGACGATTCATAAATCAAGTTTCGTGGATTCAGCTGCAAAGCGGTGTTTCTATGAGATGTGCTCATTTGAATATCAGTCCTAGAAATGCAGCAATTTGTCAGAAAATTCATAGTATTTTTTATGAGAATTTTTAGGACATTGATAAGAAGCCGTCATTCTGAGTATCTTTTTAGACCGTGAATCGATATTATGTCGCAAATAGAATATACAAACAAAAGAGGATTTAAAAAATGTAGAATTTAACTATATAAAAAAAAGTAAAATATCTTATATTATGTAACTGTCTTGAATTGTTTAAAAAGCATAAAAGAAAAAATATGAAAATGGATAAGAGAGCGCGAATTATAAATTTGAAAAATCGAAGGAATCGTTTATTTCGGCTCGTGAAAAAAAACAAATGACACTCCTATACTAGTTTGACAGATGTTTATAATGTGGTAAAATTTCGAGAAATTAGTGTGTTATCCAAGAGATTTAAGGGTAATTATAATTGAGATAGTTTACTATATTCTACTGTAATCTTAGGCAATATACACAATCAATCAAAAAATAGAAACATTATGGTTGACGAAGAACCATTTGATAAACGTCACCGTTTGACAAATGAACCTTATAAAGGTGATGTGCTTGGCAAAGTCAGGAGACTATACAAAGACTCCGCCAGGATGGTGCAACAGTTCATCGACAAATAATTGAGTCTAAAGGCCCACCCACATTGAGGCGCATGTCACGGTGCTTGTCGCCTGCTGTCACGGGCTGCCGCTACGGAGGAAAAGTGTGTAATGTCATTGTTCCTGATGTTTAAAATCTTATCAGACTGATGCTCCCATCCCGTAGTACATTTTGAACCTTTAAACGAACATTGTCAGTTGGAAAAATCTGCCGTAATCATTAAAACAAGAATGAGCGCACTTCACGTTGAACTTCACTGCATCTGCACTTGCATGACGTTTTGAACGTTTTTTTCATATTCCACATGCCTGGACTTGAATGTCATGTCAAAATCACGATTTTTTGTTTTTAGCGGTTGACACTATGTATTTTCTATGAGAATGTTGTCTATTATCTAAGGTCTGCAGGCTGTGTTATATTATCTCTGAATATCATGCCGCGTGTACTTTAACGTACGCACACATAGAAACTGTTAAAATTAATTGAAATTAGCATGAATAATTAATAATAATTCAAATTACTAATAGATTATAGTAGGCACTATTCATCAGTGTCATTATTCAGTGAATTTACGAGATGGTGCATGTTCAAAATATTCTGCAAAATGACGAAACCATAAACATTTTTATCGCCGTGAGTTCACGTGATAGTCCGCGACATGTACCTCAATTGACTAACAGCCAATTCTGGCCAAGTGTTGGGCGCCTCCACTTTGTGATAAACCGTCAACAGCGGATGTGGAATAGTTGTTAATGATGATAGCTACTAAATCGTACGATTTAAAATAGCATAACAAAATCACATGCGTTGCATGTCATTATAAAGCTAATCACAATCTCTTGGCGAGACAATTTACACTTTGCGATTAAGGTAATGTCCAACTCGACGAGAATGTTACCAACAGGTTAGTGGTGTTTTATTTTTATTACATGGTGTGCGGGTAATATCCATATGACAAGTCGGAAATAGTCATTATGTAGTACTCTATAACCATAGTGGTATTCTGTAACGTGTCTTGGTAACCAATGAAATTAATAATACCTATAATGAATATTGAACATACATGATTTTGAAAAACATTTCTGAGAAAATATATTATAACCAATAGAAAAAATCTTTTTTGAAAAAAGTAAGACAACTGGCAGGAATCGAACCTGCATTTCTTGGGTTTACGCCCCGTGCGCATTGTCCACTATGCTACTAGGTGGCATACTAATTACATTACGACAAAGTGTTCTTCGTTCGACAAACAAAGTTTGACAAACTTTCTCAAAATCGTTTTTCAAAATTATGTTTGTTCAATATATTTCCTCAGAAGTGTTTTTCAAAATTATGTATGTTCAATAATTAGAGTGGTACATTTTTAAATCTTGTTAATTATTCGTTGAATAAAATAAATAGTTAATTAAAAATTATTAGCAAGTTCGAGTAAGTTACAACATAAAATATCGGAGAGATCCATGACGTCGGTTAGTAATTAATGTAGTAGGTACCTACTTTAATTTAATAAACAAAAACCGATTGCCATATTTTCTCAGAAGTGTTTTTCAAAATTGATATAATTACATTAAATTCCTTCAAATAATAAAAACTTATTACATATTATCTAACTTAATATTACTAACCCTCGATGGCCGCGCGGCTTAAGCGTCGTCCTATAGTGTCGTGGGTCCTAGGCTCTAATTCTGGGTCTGGCAAGTACACATATTGCTTTTCAATTTGTGTATGAGTTGATCAATTGGCTGACATCGTTTTCTCGTAGAAACAAAATCTGTTAATACAAACCTCTACCCTGTGGAGGCCCATAGTATGATCTCATTAGGATCGGACATGGTCGGTTAATATTTTAGAAAATCAATTTGTTATTATCTGATACTTAACTATTTTGATTATAATTATCACTGTTTTTACATAATATATTATTATGGTTATTTATACAACAGACCTGATATGTGACTTATGGCAATAACTACGCCTTTACAAATCTCGCCCGAAGAGGACCAAGAATCCACAAATAAAATTAATTTTGTCTCTGAGTATCTTTCAGAATGGATAAGGCTAGCAGAGAGTCTCCCCTTCGAAGCCACTCTTGAGTACCGAACATAGAAAACCCTTGAAATACTACCAATTATCGATCACCCACGGTGGCCGCGTGGCTTAAGCGTTGGACTATCATGCCGTGGGTCTCAGGTTCGAATTCTGGGTCTGGCAAGTACACATATTGTTTTTCAATTTGTGTGTGAGTCAGGGTATGGACCTATTAAGTTGAGCAAGTGGCTGACATCCATTTCTCGTAAAAAACAAAATCTGTTAATACAAACCTCTACTCTGTGGAGGCCCATATGATCCTATTAGGATCGGACATGGTCGGAAAAATATCGATGGTAGATCCCACTTGAAACAATCTCTGGTACAATTACGACGAAATGTAAAACATATAACATCCGTTTTTATGCAAAATGGAATTTAGACGAAATTCTACAAGCTTTAATCCCATTGGACCCAATCGGCGTCAATTTGACGCCGCTGTTACAGAATGCAGGACATGGTTAAAATCAAACATTTTTAATCATATTTTAATCGAATTTACTTAATAATATATATACTTAGCTATCATTTTATGCTGTTAGTTGTACACAGTCATTTATATATATTTTTAATAATTATTTGATTTACAAAATCTATTTTTATTTAAATTTGTCAAACTAATGATCCGTTTGGTAGGTATGAGGTGTTTGTGTAAATGAAAGACATAATGGCTCTCGTACCTTCTAAATATCTCGAAGAGTATTATATTATTTAGTTCCAGTTTTAGTATATCTTTCTTTTATTATTTACTTATATCATGGAGTTTTTATCATGTCATTTTGTAAAAAAAAAGGCTAAAAAAACCCAAAAAAATATATTTGCCATGCTTTTTTGATTGTTACCCAAAGTTAACTAAAAATATATAAATTAATAATAGAAGAATTCAATATCTATAAATATTTAAAAGATTTAGTTGAATTTAATGAATAATAAAGTAATTATATAAATTTCAGTAATCAGTGTGCCTTTTTAAGTGATCCACCCATGATGGCCGCGCGACTTAAGCGTCGGCTTATAGCGTCGTGGATTCCAGGTAAGAATCCTGGGTCTGGTAAGTACACGTATTGTTTTTAAATTTGTGTATGAGTCAGAGTATGGACCTAATAGGCTGAGAAAGTGACTGACATCCATTGCTCGTGAAAACAAAATCTGTTAATACAAACCTCCACTCTGTGGAGGCCCATATGATTTTATTAGGATTGGACATGGTCGAGGAGTGCGGGAATTTACCCTCTCTTCAATGGGTTAATGGTGTTAACTTTGTTTACCTCTGTAGTGACACCTTATACCCAGGATACGACAAGATGCAAGATATTAAGCTACAATCAATAAAAGCAAATAATACCTAATAAGGTAATATTTTAAAATCTAAGTTGAGATAAACTGTGCATACGTAATGTACATATTAATTTCATCACATTGCAAATAATAGTCGGATTTAGCAGTATGCAAATATTTTCTAGAAGTAACAAGATACCTGTGAGCAGTGCTCAAACATAATTAGATATAATTACGTCTCTACGTACTGCATTTAAATCAACGCCTTAAAGGTTAAATGTTTTGCGGTAGATATCTTGTTAGAGATTCTGTAGGTATACATTTTTACCTCCTGCTAAGCTTGTTGAGACTATTAACACTCTTGATAATTTTTATACTGTATTAGAATATATGAATAATATAAAAACTATGATGAGTTTATTTTTTAATCATTTATTTTAGGTATCACTGTATAATTGGGTTGATTCATATGGCTATATGAAAGCCTTCCATAGCTCCTTCCACTCTTCTTGATCCCTAGTTTTTCGATGCCCAGTTGTATACAATAAATAAAGAAGTCTTATTTTCAATACAAATTTTCAAGTAGAACTTATTATTTACCAAATTTACGTTTGTCTAAACGGTTAAGCCAATTGACAAATATATAATCCATGGTTTCCTAAATTGGGCGCTAGATGGATCTGGGAGAGGGGTATTTTTTACTTCAAATGTGATAGGGGGTGCATATTACGTTGTTTGTGATTAACCATTTTTTTCTCTAACGATATTCAATTATTGTGACTAACTAGTAAGACTGCGACCTCCGGCTACCTCGAGTAATATTATCTCGAAAACTTGAGAAAAGAAACCCATTTATTTTAAAATTACCATCTGCATATTTATTCTATACACAAGACTGCTATCGGCGGCAATCAATGGTAGTTTATCATATTTATTCATTGAAGTATTATAATTGTTATAATAAAGAAGTTGTAATTGTTACAATAAGTGCTGTGTTTTAACAGCACTTCTCTTGGCTGTGTTAACTTTTAGAGTGAGATAGACAGTTTTGACAGTTTAAACGGCTTACTAATTGTAACAATTATAATACCTCAATACATAAATATGATAATCTACCCTCGATAGCTGCCGATAGAGGCCGATAGCAGTCTTGTGTATATAATATATGCATATTTCAAATCGATAAGATCATTAACAAAAGGTTAGTTTTTTTCTAACGTTAATTGAATACCTTATGTTTGAAGTATCGAAGAAACCTCTAAATTATTTTATCGTCACATTGATTCCTATGCACATAATTCCAAGTCTCCATATATATATACAATACATCGTTGAAATTTGTACGTGAATGAAAAATCTGGGAGATATTAAATTATCTCTTTTATATTATTGTAGAGTAGATGAACTATTCGTATTGTCTTGTGTGAGTCATCAGCTGTTTTAAGATATCATTCACAAATTGTTAAGTGAAAGCAACTTCCTGAGTACGGTTTCATCAGTACTAATAATTCTTCATAATGAAAACAAGAAGTGTTATTGTAGATATCATGTTCCGTTTAAAAGTGTGGGAGGATGGCTAGCAACGAAAGAAAAACCCAAACAATTGTATTGTCAAAATCAACAAAGGAACAAAATTAATGCGGATTAGGTACAACGCGCCCAACAAAGCCGTATTTAGGCAAACGCCCGCGTACAAATACGAATATTGTTTTGATATAGGGCTATCAGATTATTTGATTATATTTTTTAAAATAACATAAATATAATATAAATTTTTAAACCATGACTTTGATGTGTTAGAAACATTTGGAAAATAAACAAAACGTAGTACTATAGTTATATTTTTATTTATAAACTTTCTATCTTCTCATTCAAAGAAAAATTTCCCGCTAAACAAAGTCCTGACAGAAGAATATCTTGCATTAGAAATCGTAGAGACTGGTTTAAGCTCAGTACTCATTATATCTCTATTCAAAGCAGTGGTAGACATGAAAAAGATAAGTCGGCAATATCATTGCCGACGTCCAATAATCGTAATGAAACGTAAAAATTATTGTTAATCATTATATCCATGTTCTGGATCAATAATATAAATAATTACAAGATAAAAAGAACTTTTTATATACCACGTTTTAAAATTTTCTGTTGAATCATATAAACTTGACAATTCTATGTATTAATAAATACTTTTTTTGTACTTGATAGGAATACTGAATAAATATCATCATCATTAGCCTGAATCTATCCACTGCTGGATGAAGGCCTCTTTAAGCTGCTTCCACTTCTCTCGGTCTTGTGCATTGCGTTGCCACGTACTTCCGCAGAACTTTATCATTTCATAGATCCAGTAGCCTCTAGGTCTACCTTGCGGACGTTTTGTACTTCTTGGATACCACTGGATGACTGGATTTGTCCAACGATTGTCTCTTATTCGAGGTATGTGTCCAGCCCATCTCTATTTAAGGCTTTTAATAAACTCTATTACATCGCAAACCCTTGTCTGCTTCCTTATCCACTCATTCCCCTTTTTGTCCTTTCGCGTTATGCCCAGCATGCACCTCTCCATACCACGTTGCGCTACTCTAAGTTTATGGATCTCTCTTTTACTTAGGGTCCAAGTTTCACACGCATTTGTTATCACGGTAAGCACACACTGGTTGAACAAATATAGAACACTGAAATGTCATTTTGACATTCATATTGATTTCCATAATAACGCACGTATATATTAATAATTTAGTTGCTAGGACACCCCTTAGCAACTAATAATAGTGTTTTACTTTTTACGATTTTTTTTTCCAAAATAACTTTCCATACAAAACAGAATTAACTGAAATTCAATTCTGCTTAAAGATGGCTAAAAGTATTAAAAGAATGCATTGTCGTCGTGTTCTGATATATTCTAAAAGTTTCAAATGTCTAGCTTAGTCTAGTCGGGAAGTTAGTTAAAAATCTTTAATCGTCCAATACTAATCTTGGACAAACAAGAAGAAAAAAATACTGGACAAACAAGAATACGAACTAATAAAAACCTGGTAAAAAGTGACAGACACAGGACAAAAATAATTATTTATCACTGAAAACGACATCGCTTTTTGGGTACGTTTTGTCATATTATATACAGTTCAATAATATTGTATTTTGGCTGCCATTTTCGTTATTATTTCTCATAAAACAATGATAAAAAATAACAGCGAGGTAGATATTTTTGGATTGAGGCACGATGATACAGAGTGACAGTTCTCTACCAAGATAAAATGCGGAGTAAAGGAAGGTAGCGGAAATTCAAGAATCTCAAATATCGATGTGATACCTGTCAGTAACAGTGGCATAAGTAAAAAAAATACTAGTTCCAAGATAACTTAAAAATCGTTAATTATATGTGCATTTTGTTTTTTCTGCGATTTATAATAGATGGGTATTTTTAGTTATCCTATTGTTGCTTGAAGTTACAGAACATTTTTAATGAAAGCAATAGTGGTATTTTTCTTTTGAATGGGGTATTACAGTAAAAAAAAACAGTCTCTCGCTGATTTATTATGTAGGTACCTATTGCTTTCAGAAATCGATTGGCATTTTTTTTCTGACCATGTTCGTTCCTAATGAGATAATATAGGGCTAGTTTGTATTAACAGAATTTGTTTTCGATCGATTGCCATACTTATCTCAAAATCAACTTTTTTCATTTTATTTCACTTTTGATTTCAAGTAACGATAATAATATATTAAATGTAACGTTTCGAAAAGAATTCATCAGTATCAATAAGAGCTAAAAAATAGGATAAGAATCGGGAAAGAAGAATAAGAATGGGTAAGTATTAAAAACACAAAAAATCGCTAAAAAGACATTGAATACCTACCCTTAAATTTTACCTCGAACACGATTTGGAAAAAGCGTCACACTACCCTTAGCCTTAACGATAGGTAAGGGGGGCGCTTCAGGATGTGACGGCTATGGCATAGACAAGGATAATTATTATTAATAATACAAAATCATTCAATGTTTTAAATTGTGTATTCTGTATATTTTTTCATTCCATATTTCACAACTATGAAGGCATGGATAATTGCTTGTTAAAGATGAATAATATGTAGTTTTAGCACAAGTTATGTATTTTATAGAAGTATAATATAGTAAAAAGAGTTGGTCCTGGTAACCCTATCCAGAAGAAAAGCAAGCAAATGATGAGCTGTGTAGGAAATGGACGATTAAATTGTCGACAAAAGCAGATTAAAGCGATTCAACAATGACTAATAATAACAATCAGTGGCGCCACGTGGGTGTGATTCGACTTTTTAAGTCCGACAGTGTGCTTTTAGAAACGAAGACGTTATGCAAAAGCTTTGTAAGTAATCCGAAGAAAATTGCTATGATCACCCAAGGAATATAATTCTAATAAATTTTGAATCAAATAAAAATATCACATCGTTAAAATGTTAAGTTGGCGATGACGTATTTGCGATCGGTTTATATAATAAAAAAATACACTTTTTTAACCACATGCTCCCTCATAAAGTGCGGGTTGTATTAACAGATTTTGTTTTTTCGAGAAATGGCTGTTAGTCACTTAAATAATTGAACTATGTTTTTCAACCGTTATATCAACTGCAAAAGATTAGTTTTGGAATTTTTTATAGAATGTATGTGTGCCCTTTTGAATAATGAATAAAATTGCATATTATTCAGTTCACTTTTGGTCAAAACTGGACAAGATGATTTTTGGAAATGGGTGACTCATACGAGTATAATTGATTGTTAAGTGTATTTTTTAGATAATTAATAAAGATAATAATACTAAGTATATGGTCAGCACACGCGATCATGTACCGCTGTAGAATATAGACATAGGACAGCATGCATATGAAGGGGTGGACAAGTTCACGTATCTCGGATCTAGCCTAAATACCCAAAATAAGACAGCAGAGGAGATAAAAATCCGCCTTATCTCCAGAAATAACTGCTGGCATGACTGCAAGCGACTGGTGGGGTCGAAAATTATAGGCCGAAGAAGTAAATTTCTAATATATAAAACAATTATAAGGCCAGTGGTCACTTATGGCTGTGAGACTTGGTGCTTAACTCAAAACGAGGAAAACAAATTAGCTATCTTCGAGCGCAAAATACTCCGAAAAATCTTTGGACCCACGTTGGAAAATGGGAACTACAGAATAAAAATGAACCACGAGTTGGAAGAGCTGATTGAACAGCAAACAATCATAAGATACTGAAGTCCCAAAGACTACGATGGGCGGGACATGTGGAGAGAATGCCTGAAGTTAGAGCACCCAAGGATCATGACGAAGTGGCTACCCCAACGAAAGAGACCCAAAGGCCTTCCAAGAAGGAGATGTGCTGACGCCGTAGAAGTAGACTGGCTTCATATAGGAAGACCCGGTAACTGGAGAAGTGTGGCGAGAGACCGGAGTGGTTGTGGAAGAAGCCAAATTCCACCCCGGGATGTAGCGCCGTGGAAGAAGAAGAATAATATTGGTGTAGATAATTTATTGCTTTTTCCAACCCCTCAGTCCCTGGAAAAGTGTCATAAAAACGTGCATTTATTTTAATCTTTTACCTACAAAATTTTATACTGTTGACTTTGAAAGGTGTCGTTTTCATATTGGCTAATAATTATTATTATCATCGCACGGTCACGAATGCAGCGTGCAAGTTTTATTAATTTCAGTTTAATCGCAAACGCAATCTACTTCACATTTTGCGTCAATAAAAGTTCGCTCGTTATTCTTTTATTATAATTTCTTAATTAAAATTCTTGCATAATATTCGCAATTACGTCGTCCAACGCTGCGTTATAAAAAAGCCAAAGAGATATTATTAACAAGTACCTTATATGTATGTAAGCACATTATAAGCAAAAAAAAGCAACGGGTGATTGAGGTGGAGTATTATGCTACTAGAGTGGTTTTTAAACTAATGTATAAGGGCGTCCTAAAACTACCATTTAGTAAAGTTGTTGGGATGAATGAGGATGCTGTTTACTACACAAAAATTAAACTAGACAACAAAACCCGGTTAAATACTTAAGCAAAATGCCGCCTTATTCTATTCAAGTGTCAAACAATGTATTGGCTTGTGTGTCTCTGATAATTAATTACCTTAGGAATCGAGGGCATCCGTTGTTTGTTCTCCCATGGTGCAGAACTAACCTGCCATTAGTAATGTCAATTGGGAGGGCAGTAACCATGTTAAATGAAATCGCTTCGGATATTGATATCGAGGGTATACTGACAGAAAGCATTATCTCATTAAAACAAGTTCTGAGATAATCGCAAAAAGGACTTTTTTTTTTTCAAAGCGTTCTCTCACATAGATTTTTTTATGATTTATAAACATTTTTTCTACATTATAAAGACTAACCTTTATGGCAAACATAATATACGACATGTTACAAGTCCTGTATTTTGTATACGCAGAACGCATTAGGTCATTATCATGTTTTCTATCAGAATAAAAAAAATAACAATATGATTTAATATTTTTTCTATTTTCTCACCATTATATCCTATGCCTTTGTGCGTTTTACCAGGACGTAGAGCGTAAAATTGTATACATTTTGGCATTTAAAACAGAAAAACAGCAAAAACTGAAATAATGCGTTCTGTCAGTATACCCTCGATATATTCCACTTACGTGAGGGTGTATTTAGGTGGAAGTTGTTTTATAAGTTTTTAAGATAGGGTCTATCAAAGGTCACTCTGTGTGCTTCCATCTACTTTTATTTTGTTACTTATTTTATTTATTTTCTTATTTTATTACTTATTCTCTGTATTTTTATTTTGAAAAATTATTAACATATATTTAAGGTCATGTCGTGAACGCTTTGAATTTATAATTTGTTATGTTCATTATAATATGTAAAATAAATAAATTTGATTTGATTTGATTTGATAAAGATATTATTACCATTTATTATTTAAAATAAAATATAAAGGTAAATAAAATAATAATTTGAAAAATTTGATGCCCTGATTTTCACATTTATAAACATATTATATTTATAATTCATTAGCGCTGCAGGTGAACATTTTAAGCTTCATTGAATCTATACTCAAAAGTTGTATAAGTGACACATGGCCAGCCTATTTATATGGGACAGTATTAACTAAAAAAAAAAATATATTTTTATTCTGTACAGAGTTTGTCCTTGATTTACGTGCATGATTGTTATTAGACACTTGTCTAAGTACTTAAAAACTTATAGATTTTAGACAATATTTGACAGACTTAGGTATAAAAAAAGTTTATTTTTATTTTTATAAAATCTCGATGAATAAATAAGCTATGGTGAAAAAACGTCAACTAAAAATCTTTCTATACATTTTTATAATTTATATAATATATAACTACTAAATAAGTTATTTGGAATAACATTGTATGGTAAGTCCATATTTGGAGTTCCGGTCTAACCTCAAAATTGAATAGACCAGACTGTTATCGTATTGGTATCTGTATATAAAATTACCTATTTGCAAATTATCGACACATATAACTTAAAATATAATATATATTATATACACTAGTAGCGAAGACTCAATTCTAGGTTATTATTTGAAGCCTACCTTCTTAAGAATAATAAATTTTCATTGCCTATTAACGCAATTAAATTTAATACATATAACTTTATATTATGATTATTTCATATTCTACAAAAAATTGTGCATTATAAAATGATTGTCGGATTCCCCAACCGAACGTATCCAGTTATCGTACCGATATAATGAAAGAAAAGCTGCTATGAATTTAGAACAATTTAAACATACACACGATTAAACACGTATTGTAAAAGACACACACACTGTCAGAACCAGTGTCACACTAGAACGTGCGCTGACGCTGAAGGTATTTAAGCCTAACGTGTTTATCAAAAATATTGGCTGTGTATGGAAAGAAATATACGAAATCTTCAAATGAATCTTATCTAGGTACTTATACAGTTTTGATACAATTGATTTTTTTCTTCTTTGACTATGTCCAATCCTAATAGGTTCATATGGGCCTCCACAGAGTGGAGGTTTGTATTAACAGATTTAATTTGTACGAGAAATGGATGTAAGCCGCTTGCTCAACCTATTAGGTCCATACCCCTTGACTCATACATAAATTCAAAAACAATGTGTACTTGCCAGACCCAGGATACGAACCTGGGACCCTCCCTCGATACTATAGGCCGGCGCTTAAGCCACGCGGCCATTGAGGGTAGATTTTTTTTTACAACGATGTAATTTTTGTATATTTTCATTAATTTACGCTCGTCGGATTTGATGCCAACGGTCTCTTGGTAATAACGCCCAAATGTCGAGACAGTAGAATTTTCTAGACCGAGGAAATACTGAAGATGCATTAAAAAAAGGTAAAAAATTACTTAGCATTAAACAAACATTATATTATGTAAGTCCTGTAAATATGGCTGCCATAGGACTTTTTTTCAGTTAACTACCACATCGTACCTACCTTCAACAGGCGCCCTTCACCAATGATATAAACATAACGATACCTCAATTCAATAGGGAAACAACTCAAAATTTAAAGGTTTTGAGTTAATAATTCGATTCGATGCAGAAAAGTCTTCTCTATATAATTCAGCAAAAAAAGAGTCAAAAATTTCTTCAATGTGTCATAAAATCGAATATCGCTTTCTGAGATTTTGAGTAATTCCGTTTAATACTGAAATTTATTGATTAATTCCTTATTAAACTGTGCAATTTCATTGTCCATTGCTGAATTACACTAAATTAAATATAAAAAAACATACACTTTCGTCAAAATCAAGGCTTTAAAATTAAAATGAGAGTTTCTGCAAAAAATTCAAGTGTTTCCCCTATTGAACTGAGGTATCGAATTATAACTACATACCTGTTAAATATAATTATCCTTACAAGGTTTAATTACTTCGAAAAAACCTTCAGCATTAATTAAAAACACCTCGACACTTTAATTAGGTAGCTTATAATATTGCTCTTGAAATTTATCTGAAACTAAAAAATAATACTATTAAAACTGAAGATAAATAAAATACTACGACCATGGTATGAGTCACAAATTTGCACCCACGGCTTTTGGCGTCCGCTGAAATAAAATTGAATTTACGGGAACATTATGCACGTGAACTTTAAACAGACGCGATGACAAGCTTTCGAGCTTATGCTAAGATCTTTTACCACCGCATTACACTGCTGTCTTGAGCGCAGCCTATTCAACCGTGGATCACCCGCTGAGATTACTGCTATACCCTGCCTCCGCCAATTAGGAGACAGCGAAGGTATGGTTAACTTTCTTGAATTATTTTATTTTTAAAGACAACGTCAAATAAATATGTAAATATAAATATATAATAAACAGAATGAGAGAGTTTTTGCCTGACATATATCTTTTAATTTTCACTACAATCATATTGTACAGATCTGGGCCACCTCATGACAAGGTTTATTCATAGTTTTACGAGAAATGGATATTAACCATTAAAAAGTTAAGTCGGGAGCCTAATATATAATATATTTTATACTATAGTCAAATTATTATATCATGTCACTTGCCAAAACGAATGTTCTATCTCTGATCTATGATAATTTCATCTATAATTAATAAAATACTATAGGTGCTTTGATATAATGTAGGTACCTATTTTTTATCCCTATGAAAAAGGAAAGCGACAATGATATTCGTGTTGAGGAAATGACTGGCCAGGCTGTTGGGGGGGGGGGGTCTAGGATGATTCGGCGCCGGGACAACTGGGCGCTACGTAACCGAATGAAATTTGAAAATAAATAGACGTGCGTGAATTATTATAGGCACTTTTAAATCATATATATTATTTAATACTTTGTGAGTAATTAAGATAATTAATATTCCTTGATTTAAAACACAAAAACCGACAGTCATAATAATGCAATTTGATAAACGTTTCATGTAGGACTTATCATATCCGGAAATTTGTACGTAAACAGTTCAGCAGGAAACTTATTCGTGCGCTGCAGTACGTGAAACATGAGTTCGTGTAACATTTAATCAAATGACGAGTTCTTCGTTGAACATTTTACCGTGGAGTATATTTGTACGTATGCTACAACACGTGGCAAATTTTATGAGATGTCTTTACTAGGTTAGGTGAAGTTAGGTTAGGGTTAATCTAATTGGAACAGTACTATTTGCAAACTATCGCCGCATTTTGTAAGATATGTACAAATGTATTCCACTTTGAAATGTTCAACAAAGAACTCGTCATTTCATAAAATGTCATAGGAACTCATGTTTCACGTATTGCGTCGCACGAATAAGTGTCCCAAGATGAACTGCATACGTACAACCTACATGCAACCAGGACCTATTAGTTTAAATCATCGCAATTAGGTATGAGGCTCGTAGCATAATTGGTTAAAGCATATTGGCACGATACCAGTGAATATACGGATTCAAATCCCGTCGAGCATCGTGTTTTCAAATAAGATTTTTTCTAATGGGTATATTTAATATCTGAGATATTTTAAAGTTATGTATGTTCAATATATAGAATTTTACATTCTCAAATCTTGTGAATTATGCGTTGAATAATAGAAATGGTTTATTACAAAATTAACTCCGCCTATAGTAATAGGAAACGACTCTACCTACGCTATGGCTGATCCCAAGCCCGGATCAAGGAGGGTTCGTCGTAGGACTAATCACCCAACACGGTAAAAAAAAACCTGATTACGAACACCAAAACAACTGCCTTGGACGCCGCCGGACTCCCCATACTGGAGAAGTGTGGGGAGAGACCGGAATGGAGAGTGGTTGTGAAGGAGGCCATATCCTACCCCTGGATGTAGCTTCGTGGAAGAAGAAAGGATAAGTATTAAAAATTCGCGACCCTAATACTACAAGGTTCTAAGTGTTCGTCCTTGAAAAAACAAACCCAATGATGAAGTAGTATTCTAAACTGCCTCATTGTTACTTTTGTTTCTCCAAGAACAAACACTTAGAACCATATAGTTCTCCACTCGCGAATTGTAGATATAAGTTTATACAGATAATATATCAGACGTTATATCAGATAAATTAATTTTCTTTTAGATAGCTGCATTGTGTATTTTTCGGTCACCGTTATCAATGTAAATTTAACAAAGAAAAAAATTTTATATTTTATCTCAATATAAATTATGTTGTCAAAAATTTCACCCTGTCATTTACAAACAGTCACTATATAAATCATGAAAACGTCAAGTTAGCTTTATTTTCATCATTTGATTCGATCGCAAGAGAGAATAATTCAATTAAATTAAAAACAGCATGGCGCTGTGATATATCCGATCCGCAAAATATAAAATATTGTTTGGTTGCGGTTTTATTTATTTTTCACTCTTACGAAAACAATGAAAGCGTTAATTGTATTCATCAATCAAACTGTACTTTTGACTGATACGAGTTATGTATTATAAAATTGAGTATGGTATTGCCAGCGAGGGTGTCTATGATACATTAACTCGGTCGCACATTATACATCGTCTCGACTGGACGCAATGTTGCAACTGTTTTCTGTACACACAAACGAGAACATTCCTGGATAGTAACTAGCCATAATGAATGAATAAGTATTTTCTACATATTATTATTTGATGATGTGAACTTTTCGTATTATACCTAGACTATTTTCTGAAGTGGTTTCTTATCCTGCAACGTTGGAAAGCAACGAATGCAATAACATGCCGATTTTCACGGATGTGAGCAAAATTGATGGCGGTACTGGTGCAAGGTTTGTGCAAGGTTTGTGCAGGCCGAACTCTATGCCACCCAACGCGCTCTGGAGTGGGCAGGCTCAGATCTAAACCAAACGAAAGCTCACCGAAAACCACAGTATTTGTATTTATTCGGACTCCCAAAGCTCAATCCAAGCAATTGGAGATCCCTTGTCTACTAATCCAATTGTATTTTATATTCACAGCAAGTCCGCAATACTGAGACCACCCCGTGGTGCACTTTGAGTGGATAAGGGGACACACCGGGATAGAAGGCAATGAAAGAGTCGACCAATTGGCTAGGCATGGTGCCTACGCTACGCTAGAACTACGCGAAAATTACGATTTCAGATATGGTGAAAAACAAATGGAAATCACGATACCTAAACTCATCGACAGGGGAGTTGACCCGAAAGTTTTTACTTTCAATTTCAGCAGCACGAGACGTCAGGGTGCGTAAGGGGCTGCGTTTTGAGATGACTCAGATTCTTACAGGTCACGGAGTCATGCGAGCATACCTGCACCGGTTTAAAATAACATATGATGGAAAGTGTCCATGCAATGACGGAAGCGACCAGGAAGTCCTACATTTACCCCTAGATTGTCAAATCTTTAGCAAGGAGCGGCGCACAACCTGAACTTTTTATTACACATGGCAGACGCGGACATTCGAGACCTTCCGGGGACTATGGCAAACGAGGCCGGAAGAGATGCACTTTTTAATTTGTTTATTGATGTAATAAAATGAATAAAAATAATAAATGGTGACATGTAATGATGATTCATGCCGTTCAGAACCAGTGACTGCAATCATATAAGATAGGATAAGTATATGGTTAGAATATCAGTCCTATGCGACATTTCTTTTACCACGCGAAAAACTCGGCTACAAATCGCAGTCCTCAGTTCCCAATGAATACGACAAAATATTCATCAGAATCACCACTGCCTTGCACTACAAATAATGTTTCAGGGTTTTTGCATTGCGGTTTCATAGGCCCTGGCCGAATTCAAATTCGCAATACCCGATGCGGGTAGAAGAATAGTTTTCAATAAGGCATAAATTCTCTCAGCTGGCATAATTTTCAATTGACTAGCATCAAGTAGAGTAGTTTGCGTGCCAAAGTCCTTAAAGAAACTCGATAGTAAATGCGAGGTATCCATAAAGACATCTAGAAAAAAAATATACCTGCGCTCCATGTCAAATATTTTTTTGCTTGCAACACCAGCTGTTCTGCTCAATCTGTGTGCGGAAGTACATTATGTATCTTGTGTTTTATGAATACCAACAAAATCACATCGACATATTCGACGTCTTTAAGTCGAAAAGAGTTTTGATGTGGGATCCGGCTTACATCAACATGTTCAATAATAATGGGACTCCACAAAGTGGGGGTCGCATTTACATTTTTTTTACGATAAATAGGTTTTACCTATTAAATTGATAGTCTATGTACAAATAAATATTGGAAAACAACATGTCAGACCCCGTTTGCCGGAACCGGATTCGAACTTGGGACTCCACGACATTAAAGACCGGCACATTACCGCTCAACCAACGCGGCCGTTAAAAAGTAGATATGTGTAGTTACACGTAATATTTAAGTACTTAACTAATTATCTAGCACCGGTGTATATGATTGGGGCAGCGTTGACCTGTGTGGTCCTGATAACTATCTTAGAAATAGAGACCATCAGTTGTTTATTCTCCCAAGGTGCAGAACCAACCTGCCTCTGGTAATTCCAATTGGGAAGGCGATAACTATATTAAACGAAATTGCTTCGGGTGTTGATATATTCCACCTACGTGAGAATGAGTTTAGAAGGAAGTTGTTTTATAAATTGTTAAAATGGGGTCTGCTTAACTCATCCGGTGTAGTTCCTTGTACTCTACTGATCTATCTATTTTTTTTATGTAATACTGTTTTATATTTATTTGTTTCATGTTTCGTCATGTTGTGAACGTCTTAAACTTATAATTTATAATGTCTAAAATATGTTAAAAAATAAATAAATTGAACTGAATTGATTAATTTTTTCTCTCCGAAATATAAGTAAATGTGTTTTTTTTTCGTAACATGTCGCTTAATCACTCTTTTACAAGTCTTGAGTCATTTGTGTGTCCATCGACTTATCTTTGAGGATATTGTTGGAAGATAGGTGAAAATAGCAGATAAATTATTCATGTCCTGAATTCAAACATATGCTTTGGTACAATTTCAATTCAATTTCAATTTTGTTTTAAGTACTATAAATATGGCTATCCCAGGACTTTCTTTCAGTTACCTATCACAGTCTACCAAACATTAGACACATGTAGGCACTGGCACAGACACGTTTAGGTACTTACTGGTATGTCTAGATCAGCGGTTTCCAACCTGGGAGGCACGATCTATTGCCAGGGGAGGCGCCAAAATTTATTAAGAAATTAATTTTTATACCACAATATCTACAAATAAATAAAACTTCATATCTTAACGTAACAGTGAAAATTCAATTCATGAATGTTTATTTTAATATATAATACATATATTATTTAAATCCTATTAAAAAATATTTGGAGCGGAGAAATTTAAAAATGGCGCTTTTGCAAACGCTCTGTTTCGGTAATTCACAAAACGACCGCTGGTTGCATGAAAACATTAACCTCAAATTTAAATGTCACTCGTAGCTAAAGTGTCAACTGAAGCGTGTAGCCAGGGTGTGATATTGTTTTTTACGTGATTTCTTTAATATAATATAATAATAAAATATTTTTTAGTGGAATGGATACATTTTTGAGTGGTTGTAAGAAAAAAGATGCTGATACTAGTGGGAATAAAACCGAAATAGAACAAGGAAGTAAAGCTCCCAAGAAAAGACAATACAGTTCATCCTATTTATCATTAGGATTCACGAGTGTTAGTATAGATGGCTTGGAAAAACCAATGTGTTTGTTGTGTTCGAAAGTTTTGGCTTCAGATAGTATGAGACCAGTCAAATTAAAATGGCACCATGAAACTCTACATTCTGAATATGTTGATAAGCCCATAGAATTTTTTCAAAGAAAATTGGATGAGCTTAATAACCAAAAGCAAACGTTCAAAAAAATATTTTCTGTAACACCAAATGCATTATTATTAGCTTCGTACCATGTCTCTTACCGAATCGCAAAATGTAAGAAACCACATACAATAGGAGAAACTCTAATTTTACCAGCAGCTATTGATATGGTTCGAATAATGTTCGGCGAATCATATGCAAAACAGTTGCGACAAATTCCGCTTGCTGATAATACAGTCGGAAGAAGAATCAATGATATATCTGAAGATATTTGCGATCAATTAGTTTCTCGGCTGCGTACTTCGAAATTCGCCATACAAGTAGATGAGGCGACTGATATAGCTAAAGATGCCCATTTAATTACATATGTTCGATATGTTGGGGAAAATAATATATTAGAAGATATATCCATTCCTGGAAGGACCACATCCATTGAAATTTTTAATATAATGGACAGTTTTTTTGAAGAAAACGACATAACGTGGAATAATTGCATTGGACTGTGTACTGACGGTGCTCACTCAATGTCCGGACACAAAGCAGGTCTTCAAGCATTAGTTAAAAAGAAAGCACCACATGCTATCTGGACGCACTGTATGCTTCATAGAGCAGCTCTAGTGTCAAAAAATATGAGCGAGGAACTTAACAACATTTTTACAAAAATTACAAAAATTATAAACTACATTAAGAACAGTCCGTTGAGATCTAAGCTGTTCGCAAAGTTATGTGTAGATATGGAAGCTAATTATACCTCACTTCTGTATTATTGTGAAGTTTGCTGGCTATATCGTGCAAAAGTGATTCAAAGGGTATTTGAACTCAAAGAAGAAATAGCAACCTTTCTCGAAGGAAATCACCATGAAGAGGCACATTTGTGGACGAACTATAATTTCCTTGTTAAACTTGCCTATTTGGTTGAAATTTTTGGAAAATTGAGCAGTTTGAATAAGTCAATGCAGGGATCACAAATGCATCCACTTGTTCAAAAAGACAAAGTAAAAGCTTTCATTAAAAAGTTGAATTTATGGAAGTCAAATTTACAAAAGAATGAGTTGGACATGTTTTCACTGCTAACAGATTTCTGGGCCACAGCCAATATTGAAACAAGCAAGAATCTTTTTATTGAACACTTGGATGGTTTAGTGCTGCATTTTTCAAATTATTTTAAAGACCTTGATTTCTCAAAGTTTTTGTGGGTACAGAATCCATTTATCGACAATGAAGATGACGAATTTGAGCTGACAACCATTGAAAAGGAAAAGCTGATAGAATTATCATGCGATAGCTTACTAAAACAAAAGTTTCAAAATGAAACCTTTATTCAATTTTGGATGAATCTTAGCGGAGAGTATGAATATTTGTATTACAAAGCAATGCAAGTGCTTCTACCGTTTGTAACGTCGTATTTATGCGAAACAAGCTTTTCGGCACTGGCTGCAACAGGGCTCGAAATGGATCGGAACGCACCGGAGCGCCGTTCCTGTTCGTGAAATCGGTACAATTATCGCTCCGTCTCGTGGAATAAATAATTTGACCGTCTGAGCTGAATAGGCCATATAATAGAAAATCTAACACACTTATTTTTATGAAAAAAAAACACATAGACTTTGATAACTTTACTATGTAAAAATCTTCAGAAAACTGTCGAGCGCTCCGGTTCGTAAATTTTTCCATTTCGAGCGCTGGGCTGCAATGAAAACCAAATATCGAGCTAGGTTAGTAGTCGAAAAAGAGCTACGAGTGGCACTCTCCACATTGCCCCCAAGATTTAATAAACTTTGTGCCAATAAACAACAACAACCCTCGCATTAAATTTTTATGCGATAGATGTAGTTGGTTTAAATGTTTAAAAATATTTTTTTATAAAAAATAAATCTACACGTATGTTATAGTTAAACCTTGTTATTATTCTGTTAATTGTAGTTTTCAGTTTTTTTTTATAATTAAGTTTTTATTATTTAAAACATTTCTATATTATTTAATCTATTAAAACAATAAAAGGTAGGGGAGGCGCGGAAAATTTTTTTTTTCTTCGGGGAGGCGTAGTAGCATAAAGGTTGGAAACCGCTGGTCTAGATTATCAAAATTTGTAAATGTAAAACGATTCAATAGTTGTTATTAGGTGAGTAGATATATTCGTATGCGATTTACATAATAAACAGCCAATAAAAATGCATTTAATATATATAATGTAATATATAATGCTCAATTTTCAATTCACAAAAATAATTATTTAAAATGAACAATAGGATTGACTGCTGCATCACGTGGACCACTTACTAAACACTTTTTTTTACAGGACAGCTCCGCAACGATCTTATTCAATTCAGCATTTCACCACTTCGCTTCGATTATGCACAGTTGCATTTCAAAAAAATATTGCAACACTGTCAAAATACCAATGGGATCTGCATTTCGTGATGCTGATTTGCATTCATTAGTCTTGAAACAAAGTTCACACAAGATGAAGTATTTCTCGAATTAAAATATACTCACCAATGGCAAATGCACACTTTGCAAAAATACAGTTACTTCTCACGTGGATATAAAATACCAAATTAATATAATAAAATAACGTGAAAACCTTATTGTTAAGTAACGAAGCAAATAAAAACTAGTGTTCGAAATTTTAAGTGTTTGGTGATGATTTTTAGTGGACTATATTAAGGCTATACCTCAGTTGAAGCATGGTCTAAAAAGATCGTGGCTAGGCGATGCGCGGATTGTGGGTCGCAGGTCCACATGACGCATGCCGAACGGAATATAATTTGTCATATAAATCCAACATGCGTCCATTTAATGTTCTATTAGTAACAATAATAATATATTCATTGACATGTTTTCTTTTTCAAGTAAGTGTCGAGCCACACCGAGCGACTCTAGTCGCGAGACCAGTCGCGCAACTGGTCTCTTCGGGCGATTTATTCGGGCGACTTGCCGGCGACCAGAGAGGCAGCCAATAATAATAATAATAATAATGAATGTACACGCAAGTATGCAAAAATACGTTCTATCCGCGGCGTGGCTGCCGGCGACTGGTCGCCCAGTGTGGCAGCGCTCAATACATAGTTATATGTTTTCATACATCGCTACCGATCGCTGACCAGAGAGACCAGGAGACCAGACCGAGCGCACGAACGAGATTTTACTGGTCGCCCGACTTTATTGCTTGCGCGACTACTGGGCGACCAGGTGTGGCATGCTCCATATAACTGCATGCATCGGTCTGGTCTCAGCGACTGGTCTCGAGACCAGAGTCGCCCGGTGTGGCTCGGCTCTTAGGCCCTCCTCCCACGGCGCAACTGAAATCTGACAGAACTGGTTTGTGAAGGAACTCATAAACTGGCCGATGTGATGCTTCGCACACGGCGCTACTGAAACCACTTTAAATAATAATCACATAACCTCAAACTGTCAAACTGAACCATCAGCTGTTTTGTACAAAAACCGACAACACGCACGCTGCTGCGTTTATTCGAATAGAATTAAGTTATTTCAATTTTGCTTATCTTGTACTTTTTACGTTTTGGGTTGTTAATGATTTTTATAGCATGACACATGTTCGCAGTGCGACCAATTTTGGTAAGAAAATATGATTTTTCACCGAATCCAATGATGTTGGTACCACTGTTTTACGGTGACTAAAAACTTCAGAGACCGCGCGACTAGCATGTCGCGTCTCTTCGTGACCGCTTTGAAGCAGAGAGACTCCAGTCTCGCCGTCAGCGAGCCGCCATTGAAATACATTAGCTAGATACTGGCTGGAATTTTAGTTTCAGTTCCGACGGACATAAGTTGCGCCGTGGGAGGATGGCCAATGGGTAACGTTTTTAGTCATCTTTACACGATTTAAGAATTAATACCCCCGTCGCCATTACGAAACAAAAAGCATTAAGGAGGGTTTTGGATGCTAGGAGAGGGCGGTTACACAGTGATTCAATCCAGGCACTAACCTTTGATGTTGAGATGGCTGGAGCTGGTTCCGTGGTCACGTACTTACACAACTAGTACGATCACTCTCACGGTTACACTGTACTAATTGTGGTGGATGGATGGGTAATGAGTTTATGAATTACAGTGATTACATAACTAACTTTTTGAAAACATGGTTGAATAGTCACTCGTTAATTGATTAAGGTGCCTGGATGATAACAATTATTAGTGTAGTAGGTAGGGTGGAAATATGGAATAGCAGTACGTTCAGTGAACGCATTAAAATGTCATTACTTATAATCAATAGATTAAGTGTTGGAAACTTAATAAAATTAGGTAATGAGAAAAGCCACTAAATATATTATTAATGGTTTTATTGTTCAAGAATTGTTCAGAAAATATTAGAAATAAATAGAGCACAAACTTACTCAAGTAGAATAATACAAAACTTAAATCAATTAGAATTTTAAGTAAAATGACGATAAATCACTTTTATTAACTAAGAGACCCACAGTGGCCGCGCAGCTTAAGCATTGGACTATCACGCCGTGGGTCCCAGGTTCGAATCTAATACTACTTATTTTTGTATTGCATAATGAAATAAACATGTTCCGTAAAATGGGGTGAGATTAAACCGATGCTATTTTAAAAAGTTCTGTGCCTAATTAATGTTTTTAGCCTCAAAATTTGTTAAATACTCATCTCGCGCGACTATCTAAATTTAGTATTATTTAATAAACTATTTTTTTTGTTCGACGAATAATTTAAAAGCTTTAAAGAAGTAACATTATTTTTTATGTAACATACATAATTTATTTTGATTCCCGAGGGACGCAGGTTTGTTTCTTGCTGGGTGTTGTATTTTTTTTGAAAAAGATTGTTAATAGTGTTTATATAAATTGTTGTGTTTTTAAAATATTTATTTTATTATTATTAATCGTGATTATGGTTTTTCAAGAACATATTGTATTTTTTGTAATATTAAAAAGTTTCAATACTCTCAAGTATCAATAGTAGGTCGGAGAAAAAACGAAGCAAAATGATCGCGGTGAGCTCGTATTCAGACCAAGCCGCGACGACTACCGATCTACTGTTAAGCAAGTGACTATGTCGAGTGACGGACTCGAGATGAGTGGTGGGTTATGGATCATCCTCGTTCTTTATACCCAATAAATCAATACACTACAAAAGACATTGTCGCAATTAAATAAATCATAATATACACTGTTGATCTAGGTTATGATTGAGGAAATGCTGACAATTAATTGCTTCCACTACTTTGATTTGATTTGACAACAAAACATAAATATTGGAAGTGTGCCACACTTATAATGCTGAGTGGTATGATTGCTAGACTTTCATTCGATACGATACCGATACAAAGAATCGATACTTTTTCTTTCGATTTGACAGCCCTACCTGGGGCCAACAACAGACTATTACACAATATGGTGATGACTGTTAATCTCCCTCCTATTGAATACTGCTATAGAGTTTTTATTGCAACCAATGAGACGTACCACTATGCAGGAGTAAAATAAAATAAAGCAACGTGATTCATCACAGCAAAACAAAACTGCAGTCGAATAAAAGCACTCGTTGATTGACACTGCAATTTCAAAATATCACCCATTCAAATTGAAGCGGACACCGAATATCAACATAGATATTATCTTAACAATAATAAACAGTAAAATTGCCATACTTTCTGTTAAAATCATCATCATCATCATTTATGACAATATTTTTTAGATGCCTTTATACATAAATGATTACATGTCCAATTTTATTTTTCATGGATTTATTGTAGAAATAGGTTAATCAGCTAATTGAAATATGCGTATTGCCCCGGTTTTAAAATAAAATACGGTAGATAAAATGAATACGTGTATTAATTAAGGCGCTAAGTACCAAAAAAATAAAAACTGACATTTTTATAGAAAGATGTTCTACATACCAACGCCAATAACTTCAACTATAGTCTAAGTGCCTCAAGCAAGTCAAAAAAATACAGCAAAATAATTAAACCTGTCGACGTTGTAAGTCCGTTGGCGTGTTTTATTTATTATGGTGTAAGTAGCACTGCAGTGGTCAACGGCATTCAATATAAAATAGCTGACGATGGTGTGTTGACACTTGCGAGTTCTTTATACCTAAAATTATAGAAGCTGCCGTGATTGTTTCACACTGTAAAACTACATTTTTCAAAAGGTCTGCTTCATGAAATTTTACTGCAATGACTCGGTATTTTGTAACTACAGGCAATACTACTTTTTGGTACTTAGAGCCTTATTTAATACACGTATTCAAATGGCTAACGTTAACCCCAAGCAAATAATATATTGTGTTAATATTAATTAATGGTTGACTTATCGGTGTTTGTTATAAATAAGGTGGTATTGCTGACTTGAATTCGGATAGACCCTATGAAACCGGTGGTGATTTTTTTATCTTATTCATTGAGAAACGAAAACTGTTTTCTTCAAATTGTGATTTGGGTGAATCACGATAATTATGGATCAAATCCATCAAAATGGATCCTGAGATATTTGGACCTAAAGTTAAAACTCTTTTTGTAAAATTCAGAAATGTTTTTACTGTATATACTTACCATATTTTGATGGATCAATTTAAATAAATAGTGGAAACATTATGTATATTCAGGCTTTATTAATATTAGCAAACTAATGTTAGTAAATACATCTTTATACTGCTGAAGGAACTGTCAAAATGGACATGATTCACATTTAATTTGATGTCTTATCAAAACTAGTATTGTCATTTATGAGGAAAATTGTAGAGCTACGATTGTGATATTAACACACAATATAGAAATCTGTTTTATCTAGCCACTGAAATATCGAATTATATGAAAATTTGACTTGGTTCATAATTTATTGTGAGCCACCCATTTATAACCACATTCTTGTTTTATAAAAATAATATTAAAATTTATAGTTTTCGAAGGACGCCTGAAATGTAGATATAATTTTTTTTAAACTAATAAAATTGAAAGCATTTCATATCGAGTTACAGTCTTTTTATGACTATTATTTCTTCACCGTGTCTGGACTTACATATGGATTAATTACTTCTTCCGCTCCGTTATAATCATAAGTGTGTTTGTTTTTGTAATGTATTGTATGTAAAAACTAATTGGTTGTATTAACAAAACCACAGCTACTAAGTGCTACTGTCACGGTGGTGGGTAATTAAAATGTTTGGTAAAAACGGCTGCACTATCTGTGGTTTCCGGCGACCGACCCTATTTAAAGGTTTTTTGTTTTTGTTTTAATGATCAAATGATTGATCACTTGATTGTTGTCTGTAGAGACATTGATGTAATCTTAATAAAAAGGTATACAACTAATAACACTGTGGAATATTTTAATTGGAGTAAGAGATTGGGACAAAAAGCAAACACTCTTTCAAGCCTGATGTCTGATTTCGCGACATATTCAACCTTTGGGAGATTGAGGAGGTCAGGAGTTGGGTAATGGGAATGGGACGACTGGCCTCCAGACAATTGGACGCCGCACTGTCATAGACACGTGTAGACAAGGTATTTTAATCAGTTTCTATCTACTACTTAGTATTTACTTATTAAATGAAAAACACACGTTTGACATTGAAAAGGGTGCAAAACTACTTCACAGTCATACGGGTGATTATAAATTATTCTACCAAGAAATATTAGAAATAAATAGAGCACAGTTGCAGAGCTTACCTATATTGAACGATCAACTCAGCTTTCCTAGTAGCCCTTTGTTATATCCTATAATATGATGTTTTACATATGAGACTATATTATGGTCAATTGTATTGACACACAATTTATATATGTTTGTATGAGATTATATATATTTGTATGAGAGTCTAGGGATGAGGATTTAGGTATGCATAATTGTATAATATATATATATATATTATATTAGGTGAGTTATATATTATATTATATTAAGCGAGTTTATATGTATAATTTTGTTTTTGTTAAAAAATAATGTTATAAAAATAAAAGTAGGTACCTTGTAAGTAGTATTATTATAGACATCTCATTAGTTAACTCGATTAATTATTTTTCTTAGAATTGACGATTTACACCTCTTGAGTGTAGTATTTTTTTTTTTTTTTATTGTTATAAAGAATTTTGACCTCTTATTAGGTTTGACGATTTATTATAATAATATGCTATCCAGTGTATTGTTATTAATAAGATAGGGTTTTTACTAATTGGGTTTTTTACTGACACTTCAGCTATTCATAATTTGTTTATTGTACTTTTTGTTGTAATTTCTGACTAAATAGGTAGGTAATGGAGTTTTTACCTACTTTAGTGTATTGTTTTACTATATAAGGTAGAGTTAAGGGTGTTCGTTGTCAGTGTGTGTTTGCCTTTGGTGAGTGTACACGACGCCTGAAGATGCCGAAAGGCGAAACCCGGGTCGCAAAAAACGACTTAAATGGAATAGTACAGAGCTTGAATCCATTAGAATTTAAATTCAAATTCCATCAAGTACCTTCGGTCGAAAGTATTAATACTACTTAGTAGTTTGAATTCATTTTACTCTTAACATAATGTATTCTTTATCGCGGATTGAGAATTAAGGCTTTATATTAAATAAAAAACTCTTTTTTCGTTGGAACTTAAACATATGCACGATTAAATCATTGTTTACGTCTGCATATTTACATTCTTACCAACTATTACATCATAATATAATCATTGAAGTATAAATAATAATATTGAATATTTTTTTTAAAGTACCTATAAGTACCTAACGTCTATTTATTTTCGAATTCCGTGGCGTCCAGTTGTCCGGTGCCAAATCGTCCTAGACCCTGGGTAATTGGGTGATCGGATAGTTGAGTGCTGATGAGGTCGGGTGGTCATGTGGTCGGGTGGTCGAATGGTCATGTGGTCAGGTGGTCGGGTGGTCGAGTGGTCGAGTGGTCGGGTGGTCGGGTGGTCGGGTGGACGGGTGGTTCAGGGAATTTCAGTCATATTATATCCCTCAGGTATCACTGGATTACCGTATCCATCGAGCAGTCATCTTATATTATGTGACTTTGCATATACAATTTAAATCGATTCTCACAACGGTTAATCTTTTTAGTAGACTGCATCTACTTATCGGTAAATGATTTTAAAATTAAAATATATTATCATCCGATCAAATCAGTCCTTAAATACTATGGAAGTATACCAAATTTTGAGCTAGTAGATACATTAATAAACGTATCTTACTAGAAATGCCATCTCCAATAAAAATGCCGATTCAAAATGCCACGACTCTTCAAAATAGCACGACTCGCTTAGAGTTTTGCGGAGTGACGATCTTCTATTGGTTCGCAAAGTATGATCGAGCCTATAGTAACTTCTATCAACATAAAATAGAACTAACGATCGCAGACGATAATTAAGTACTCGTCACTCGTCGTCGATATCAAACCTTTTAATCAAGCGGTTCACAAAATAAATAATCTCTCAACGAATAATCGTTATTCGCATACTGTATTTGACCACTATAGATATTAAACTATCAAAATAATAAAGATATACTATCATGTAATATTAAAATTGATATGAAACAGTAAACAACCATTAAAACAGTTCTGTGTTCATTAATAAAAAATGAATCTTTGTGTAAAATTAAGCTTAGTAGTTGGACATCATACTAAATTAAACTAGGTACCAAACAACTACAATTGGTGATCCCGTTGGAAAGCGATGAACAACTACAAGCAGTGTAAAATACCGCCCCTTGGAAGCGCCATAATGCCACCCCATTTTTTATATAATATTTTTTATCATCCGTGCTCGAAGGGCAACGGAAGTAAACTAGACATTGTGAACCCCACAAAAATATTACAGCCCTGTTTAACCTTTTATGTTAATCAATACAATTTGTTTCCAACCAGTGAGCTGATTGTTTTTAAAGGAAACATATTTTCGTTATTAAGTACTCATTTTAGGTAGCTATTTCTATATATACCAAATGATTCTCCTCAATTTGCGGCCCTTCGAGTAACTGCCGCCCCCAAGTGACGCTCAATCTGCCTACACCTACGGGACGTCACTGACTACAAGTCAATTGTTAAAATTTATATATTTTTTGCTAAATTGAAGTGAATGTTTAAAATAACTATGATAGTTATTGGAATTATTGAAGGTTGCATTACGTAAATTATGTAATTTTGATTATTTTATTATATTCTATTTAGAGCAATTTGCTTTTATCATCAGTTAAGTACATACAATTTAATATTAGTAATGTGTATACATAAAAGACAACACAGTTAAGGTAGTTAATTCTATGTATTAAGTATAGCTTATTTTTTGATGTTTTGAACGCATAGTGTACTAAATTTGAATATAATTATCTAGCAATTTCAGTTTTTATTAGCGAACAATGTACACGGTTGGCTGGACTTGGAATCAAAGCAAACCACATCGCCTACTTCGTTCACCTTTATTTAATTTGTTAAATAGTTGTGTATTCAAAATGGCTTGAATGGTGTATTTCGTAGCGTACTTGGCTGTCAACCAAAAGGTTAGTGGTTCTGGAATGACCATAGGCTACCGTGGGCTTATCTGTTTTTTTTTTTAATTCGTTTATGACGATTTTTCGTTACACGGCAGCCACGTTACGCATCAAATAGTAAAATAACTGTACCTTGGGCTAGAAGAAACTTAAAAATAACATGTAAATATGACTTGATGTCTCAGCCAATGAAATTCCATCAGCGGGTCTATTATATACCCAAGACTGCTTTCGGCCGCTACAATGGCTAACTAGGGTAGGTTTGTATCCAAGTATTAGCACTTATTGTAACAATTACAATAAGTTGGCTGTAGTTGTTGCAATAAGTGCTATATTTTAACAGCACCTCTCTTGGCTGTGATAAAATTTAGAGCGAGATAGACAGTTTTAACTGTTTAGACGGCTAACTTATTGTAACAACTATAATACCTCAATACATAATATGGAATAAATAGTATCACTTTAGCAGTTGATAGTCGCCTTATGTATAGAATAGACCCGCAGGAGCGGTTTGTCAGTAGTCGCTTTGGCGAGATCAAGATATCCAATGAGACGTTACTTTAATATTTTGAATGTAATACAGAGAACCGTTTGTTTATATATATTTAATAACACATCACTAGTCCTGTGGATTTCGAATTTCGAGTCACGACGGCGCCTCATCTCTTCGACAGGGCCGCTATTGTCATCGCCAAAAGCGATCAATTACTCGGGCAAACTTTGCGCAATACCAACGCGTGACATCCACTTACCATATTTGTCTACCAAATAAACTAGGCTGAAATATATGTGACGACTTTGTCATAGATGAGAATTATTATTCTCTATGGCTGAGAATAATCCTTATAAGTAATTCTATTTCAAATATTGTAATGTTGATTTTTACAATGCTTTATCTATTGAAGAGACGCAAACATCTATGTCAACACCGTATTACATGTTATTAAATTTAAGTAACAATGATTTCTAAATATAGTCTATAGATTTATTATACTACAACACTCATTATTTTACATTCCTACATTAACAAGGGCCAAGGAGTTCCAGGTAGGATATTTAATGTACTTCGGCTTAAAAGAGGTGTAGTAAAGTTGATGATGGAGCTTTTAAAATCATAAAAAAATTCTAATTTACTATTTTTCAGCAAGTTCAAGTACGTTAAAACACAAAATCTTGGAGTGATCCGTAACATCGGTTAGTAAATAAAATAACACCTACTTTGATTTAAAATACAAAAGCCGATCGCACAATAGTAGATAAATTTAGAAAACGCTTCAGAGAGTATTAAAAATTGTTAGTTAAAATTTGTATAAAAATGTATAAATAAAATTAAATATGACGCCTTTAGGATAGTGGTCTATGTGCGCGAGCGCGATACCCGAGAGATGCAGGTTTGATTCCTGCGGACTGTCTTAATTTTTTCAAAAAGAATTTTTCTATTGGTTGTAAATTATGTATGTTCGAAGCCTCATGCGTATTTAATTTTAATAAAGAGTCCCAGTTAACGTCATTCAATTGAATGTTTATCTCCTCGTAGTTGTATAAATTGTACTTGAATGAAGGATATTGTGGTAACATCCTGGTGTGTTGAAATTAAACAGAGATTTCAAGTGGTAGATGGTGTTCAGCCATCTTAGATAAAAGAGAAGTAGTGAATGAGACCCGGGTTGCGAAGGGTGATTTTATCAGAGGAAACTCTAGTATTTTGTTATTAGTATTACGAATAATACTGTTACACTGTGTAAGATAACAGAAAGATATGAAATCATGATGAGCTAACCCTGCTAACCTAACGTCTTTGGCAAAAAATATGTGAACGCACTGGGACACCACAAACCCTAACACTTAAAATACGTACCTACATTCATACATCTAGGGTTTCCAATTCATTTTATTTTAAGATTGGAAAAAACAATGCTTCGCACTTTTGACACAGTAATTACAGTAAATCGCTTAGATTTGTAAATAGTTTAACATACATTAAAAATTCCAGATAATATGTACGATGCAGGTAACATCCGTAAAATGAATTTGAGAAATAAAATAAACAAACCAAGAAACATTTAGTTAGACGTTTCAGCCATTTACATCTAAGCTGTCTTCTTTTTATAGAAATTAAACCATTCATTGCACACTACCAGAAAATGCTATTCTGGAGATTACTTCAGGCATATTATTATTCCGAATGTTTTAATTAAGTACTTAAATCTTTAATTTTTTTTAACACAATATGTTATTTTTTATTTTAATTGTTATCTTTTCATAAATAAATAAAACTTTACATTCACATTATTTTTTATATTACAATATTATTTACTCTTTTAAACCTATGTATTTCTAAGATTTAACGTACACAATATTTAACAATAAATGTCTTAAATAGTATAAATTATACTAGATATATTTTTGACCGATTTTATCAATGTTATTTGTATATATATTTTTTTTATACAAACTATGGAAAAAATGCCAATCCTGGGACCAGTCCCGGGATCCCGGGATCGAATTTTTGGCTCGTGATTTAATTCCCTACATACATCTAAGAAGTAATATAACACAAATTATAATAATATTAATACTAAAGTTGTATATAAAATCAATTATTAAAATATGACTAATAAAGTGATATTTTCAGAATAAACACTCATTTTATAATTTATGTGGGTTTAGTATTAACTTATATGCTTAACGGCCCACATGCTTAGCGTAGGTCAAAATGGAGCTTTTATGGTATATTCAGAGCATAACAGACATTCCTTAAATGTTTTAGATAATCTATTTATATAATTTTGAAGCCTTATTATCCTTTAAATTTATTTTTAAACATTTGATGACTGCATAAAGTATTTTTATTACATAAAATAGGATTCTTTTAAACCTCTCGCTCTAATGTTTTAGAATATAGTCATATTTCGGTTCATCCATGTGCAGTGGTGTCAATATTTTTTAGATATATTAATTTTTAAACGCATTTACAAAACCATTAGTAAAATTAGTGTTAACATTATATATTGACATATTTACGATAAAAAAATTATATTTAATAATCTTTGTGATCCCAAATTTGACAAAAATTAGGCATTTTATTATTAAAAAATGGGCACGATTAACACATTTGAAGATAATTCTAAAGATATTAATTATAAGTTATGTCTTTGAGCATTCAAATTAGATAAACATCCTACGAATAATGTTTGCTTTATAATAATTATTGTCCTATGAATAAGGTAGTATTTTTTTGCATTTATTGTATTATTTTTGTATTATTGGCATTTCCCAGTGATTAAGCTACAACATACGGCTGTAGCCATAAATTGACAAACGGTAAATAAAGTAGGGAGTAAGATCATGGTAATGCGCGTGTTTGAACATGCACCTAACCTAGATTATCTACAACATTCAAGGAATGTCCAGGATCATGTTTGAAAATAGCATAAATCTACATTTTGACCTACGCAGCGGACGTCCCCCCTTAATAATATTAAGTAACTCTTATACTCACTAACTATGTATTGTTTACACACTAAATTAACAAATTAAAACAACGTACAAATTATAATATTCGTAAGCAAAGAATTGTCAAATTATTAACTAATTTAAGTGTTGAATGGTTTATTTCTAAAAAAATATTTATCATTTACGTATATAAAAGATAATCATTAATTAAAGCTCTTTCAAATATGTTAGAGAGATCTTTACATATTTTATAGTTATTGTACTTAATGTAATATATAAAATGTAATTTAACTTGAAATATATAAAATTATATTAAATCGAGCTTTCGTTTGGTTAGCATACCGATATTTGATTGAATATTAATGAAGAAACATTATAAGTTTTACTTACAAATTTGTTTTTTCATACGTCTTGTAATACTGTTTTTAGTACATTATAAAGTTATATCATTATACAGTCATGTTACTAACCACTATTTTATAAAAGTCACTACGTAATATCATGACTTTCGAATTATTATTTTTCAATGTGCAATGATATATGATGTTTCTTAAGTTTTTAACCTGCTTCATTATTTGTCTTGTTAGCGCCAAAGGAGAATATACTTTTGTTCGATTTGCCAGCCTGTAAGGGTGCCAACATTTTCGTTTCTTATGTTTTATTCTACATATTGTACTGTCTGTCAACGACTGAGATGTAAATCAATATTTGTTTATTTACTTATCAAAAGTTGATGAAGTAATTTTATTTCAATACGGTGAAAGCAGAGTATAAAGTGGTTTGGATATAATATTTTAATGTCATGATATAATAAAATAATTTTGTAATATTGGTTTTTGCAAAAATATTAAAATATATTTGTATTATGTATGTGATTAACCCATTCGCATAAATAACGTTAATTTTCAATAAATTTACGTTCATCATCGGCCATTGACAAACCGCCCGATTTTGCTTCTTAAAAAATAAACTTATCAGTAACACTGTCTCATAGAACTACATATTGCCTTCGCTTTCAATAAAATTACATATGAAATTTACACAGTTTCAATATTTTATGAGAATTCAATTTATTGTGTGATATTTAAAATATTTTAGGGAAAAATAATACTATCCGAGTAGTATTTAAATTAAATAATATAATTATATTATCACCATCATCATCAGCCTGAATCTATGCACTGCTGGATGAAGGCCTCTCCGAACTGATTTCACGTCTCTCGGCCATGTACATTACGTTACCACGTACTGCCGCAGAACTTAATTATTTCATCGATCCAGCGGCCTCTAAGTCTACCTTACGGACGTTTTGTACCTCTTGAGTACCACTGGATGACTATATTTGTCCAACGATTATCCTTTCTTCGATAAATGTGTTTAGTCTATTTCAATTTGAGGTTTTCAGAGGTGAGGCACATCTCAAACCCTTGTCTGTATCCTAATCCACGCATTCCTCTTTTTGTGCTTTCGCGTTTTACCCAGTGTGCACATTTCCATACCACTTTGTGCTACGCTACGTTTCTGGATCTCTCTTTTACTTAGGGTCCATGTTTCATGCATATGTGATTACGGAAAGCACACACAGGTTGAACACTTTGCGCTTTAGGTACAGTAAAATGTCACCTTTGAAGACATTATTTAGGCGGATAGGTTGAGCAAGTGGCTGACATCCATTTCTCGTGAAAACCAAAATCTGTCAATACAAACCTTTACTCTGTGAAGGCCCATATGATTCTAGTAGGATCGAACATGGTCGAAAGAAAAAAGAAAGATGCTACACAGCCCAACGACGTCTTCCGATCGTTCTTTCTGAAGAATTCTTCCGAAATGGTTGCATGTTTACCATCTTTAAAGCATGGCTTGCTTAATGGAGTATGTAGCCTCATTTTTTTACGTCTGAGCATTACTTAATATACAATATATATATATATCCGCATATAAGAAGATTTTTTCTTCGATAAATGAAAATAAAGCGAAAAAAATCACGTGGCATATCAAAATGCAGGATCGGCCACGTGCATTGAATGTTAGACGAATTATCTGTAAGGCGGACTATGTACATATCCTTTGGAGGCAAGATAAGACCTGACTGTGTTGAATCTGGACTGCGCCAGAGAATATTGAAAAATACTTCACCACGACAACTAAAAAGTATCGGTATACAGGATAGACAACGAATGCTAAAGTTTGTAGTGATATAAATGATAATGATTTTAAATATAATTCCAAGATGAAAAGAACTTTTTATATACAACGTTTTTAAATTTTCTGTTGAATAATTAGGGTTTATGCTCAAACTTGTACTTGATATGAAGTAAATAAAAAAACAAACAAACAAACAAATAATATAGAATACTGAAATGTCATTTGACATTTCATTTTGATTTCCATAGTAATGTATATATTAATAATTTAGTTGCTAGGACCACTCCCTTAGCAATCAATAATAGTTTTTTACTTTTTACGGTTTTTTCTGAAATAACTTTCCATACAAAATAGGATTAACTAAAAATGAATTCAATTCTGCTTAAAGATGGCTAAAAGTATTAAAAGAATGCATTGGCATCGTGTTCTGATATATTCTAAAAGTTTCAAATGTATAGCTAGTCGAAAAGTTTGTTAAAAATCGATTGCAAGATCTTTACTGGACAAACAACCACCGGACAAACAAGAATACGAGCTAATAAAAATGTTGTAATAAAAGCTAAGTTCTATATATTACAGATTACAAGCCACTGTCTCAAGTGATTTAAAAGCAACCCAGTGGAGTAGTGTAGTTGAAAAGTAAATCTCTGATGATTCATATAAGATTTGAACGAACACTGCCTTGACACAGTTATACATCAATATTATTATCAACATAGTATGGGGTCACTTCAAGTCGTGCGGACTAACTATACAAAAACGTTTTTTAGAAAGAAAACACAACAAGCTCACTCGTACTTAGCTATATTTATATTATTTCTATCATATCAATGACCCGATTTTTCCTGCATGTGAAAAATTATGTCATTCGTAAAATTTATGGAGCTATGTATTGATTGACACGAATGGAATTGCGTAAATATTAATAGTAATCGCATAAAGATTAAGTCGAGATATATTACATTATTGCTGCGTTGATTGGATTTTTCCTTAAATAGATCGATCAAAATGTATTATTTATCAATTCAATGAGTATCATGGATTATTATTGACAATCTCTCTAAATATAGGCATGATTTATTTAGTAATGTTGCTATGACAGAAAGGTGATAAAAGTATTAACCCACACAAAATTATTTAAAATGGCCTTCCAATTCTATATTTGAATTTAAAATTACAATTAATTTATTTCACCCTTATCTTCGCATAAAAAGATAATAATACTTTTGACAGTAATAATACAGTTGGCTGAGATATGACAACGTACTTATATACTTATCATTACATTCAATTGATTTGTAAGAAATAAGTCTTATGATTAATGATAACTTTAGGCACTAACATCAGGCGGGATACAGTGTGAGAATGCTCAGGGAGTAGTTACGTCCCTTGGTAAAGTGGCACCCTTATGCAGACATAGAATGCCGTCCCCTTCAGCTTATTTAGTTTTAAATTATCTGTAAATGCCATCTTAAACAAATAAATATGTCAAAAATCTTTAAATCGATATACACATCATCTACTGAGAATCAGTACATTTCCACGGAACCTACTCTCAAATGGTTGTTGGTTAAGAGCATACTTCTGTGAAACGGTAAATAATTTTCAACTATAGGTGCGACGAAATTTCGGACTCGCTGGCAATCGGAGAGCGAAAGTCGAGCTGTGAACACGTCAATTTGTTTTGTGATGGCGACGGGGGAATTGATTCTTAAATCGTGTAAAGATAACTAAAAACGTTACCCATTTACCTACTTGAAAAAGAAAACATGTCAATGAATATATTATTATTATTACTAATAGAACAATAACCATAACCTTAAATGGACGTATGTTAAATTTTTATGACAAATTATGTTTTGTTCTGCACGCGTCGTTTGCGCAATCTTCGCGTCGCGTAGTGATGATCGTTTTAGACCGTGCCCCAGCTGAAAGTTGTGCCCCCCAAGATGTATGTGGCGCTTACAGGTTTAGAGGTACCCTTGTAAAACCTTTGCCTGTGCGTATAACAATACAGTAATAGTTATCTATATTGTCAGGATTTTTTATAGTTCGATTATTTTTAAGATGTCGATGCTTTTTAACGAAGCGAATGGATTGTTTGTTTTCTAAAAAAAATGTAATATTTATATTCGTTCCATCATTCGCCATCATTTACAATGTGCCGAACCTATGCAACACATAACCTGCCCACCAGGCCATGTCAAGGAGTCTTTCATTACAATGTTTTTATTAGCTCGTATTCTTATTTGTCAGGTGGTTGTTTGTCCAGTACAAATCTTTTTTTCAATCGATTTTTAACTAACTTCCCGACTAGCTAGACATTTGAAACTTTTAGAATATATCAGAACACGATGCCAATGCATTCTTTTTATACTTTAAGTAGAATTGAATTCATTTTCAGTTAATTCTGTTTTGTATCTGTTTGTAAGTTATTTCGACACCATTATTAGTTGCTAAGCGGATGGTCCTAGCAACTAAATTATTAATATATACGTGCGTTACTATGGAAATCAAAATGACATTTCAGTATTATTTCTATCAAGTACAAATTTTTTTGGTCGTTTAAGCTAGCAAGTCAAGTTTATATGATTCAACAGAACTAGCTAGACATTTGAAACTTTTAGAATATATCAAAACACCATGCCAATGCATTCTTTTAATACTTTTAGCCATCTTTAAGCAGAATTGAATTCATTTTCAGTTAATTCTGTTTCCTATGAAAAGTTATTTCGGAAGAAATCCGTAATCCAATACACTATTGGGATCCACCACTAGGGGGTGGTCCTAGCAATTAAATTATTAATATATACGTGCGTTACTATGGAAATCAAAATGAAATAACAAAATGACATTTCAATATTCTATATTTTTTGTTTGTTTTTTATTTACTTCATATCAAGTACAAGTTTGAGCATATTGAGCATAATAATTCAACAGAAAATTTAAAAACGTTGTAAGTATATAAAAAGTTCTTTTTATCTTGTAATTATTTTTGGGATTAAACTAAACGTGAGGCGTCTGATGGCACTGATGAATTAAATAGGGCATCATATAATATCACGTATTAACAAAACAAAAATTAGAGGATATCGTACGCGCAGACACATTTATTCATACAGTTAAACAGGGGAGACTATTATTATGGTAGAAAAACCAACGTTGAAGAAATTATTACGGATATTATATGTCAGGGATGGCGAACCTATGGCACGCGAATGTTTCATTTTGAAGAGAAAAGAAATATTACTATTTTATATATATATTTAAAGAATAATTTTTTTATAAAAAGTTTTACAAATAAATCTATAAGTACGTAAGTAAGTACTTTCTTATGATATTAAAAAATAATAGCTTAAATTTTCATAATATATTTAGGTATCAATCGATGCCCAAACGGAAACGATGAAATTCATGCATAAATAATGATAAATTGCATTGTATAAAATATTACAGGCAAATCATTACCTATGTTTAATGTAATCATACGATGGCATAGGTCGGTCCTTAGGATCGGAGAATTAAACGTAAAAATATACAATCAACAAACCTTATGAAATTAATTATCGGCAGTCATTGAAATATAATAACTGCTTGTTATTTTATCTCAAACATAATCTCTAAAAATGGAAAACCGCGCAGTGATGGAGAATAAAATAAAGAGAAGAGTGGTTTAAACGCTTCTACAATCACTTTGAGTAATTTGAAAACACGGAAAAAAATATTCAATGAATAAAAGATATGACTTCGGCTAGAAACACGGTGAAAGATAGAATAACAATAACTCAATTGTAATTTTTAAACCTTTTTAATAGAATTATTAACTATTTCTTTATAAAACTTTTAAAAAAAATCGCCATAAAAAACAGCTTGGCACGTCGGATAGTTGAAAAATATTATTTTTGGAAATTTTGGAACGCGTACCTAAAAAGGTTCGCCATCTCTGTTATATGTTATCTAAGTCGGGAAAGTTTGGTGTTCATCACTGAAATTGATAGAACACAGTATTTACACTTGTTATAACACGTTATTAAATGATTAATATTATTATTAATTACACGTCACTTGTCTTATTAAGTAGGATTGTTCTAAGCTTTGCAACTATGTATTTCAAACTGACAAATATTTTAAAAAAATTCTTCCTTGTCTCTCTTAAGAAAATTTTGTAACTTCGCTTAGCGCATTCCAAAGTCGAGCTTATATTTTTTCTGTATGTAAGGGTTGTGAAACCTCTAAGCGTTGTGCACTTTTAAGAATCCCAAAAATACAAACATTTTTTTAAATTCTAATAGCTATTATTATGGAAGTACTGATGAAATACGAAAAGATTCATATACATTTATGTTATTAGTTTATTAATATAAATTTATATAAATATTTATTCTGTTCAGTAGAGCTGCACTCGTACCAATCACGGAGGTTTCCAACCATAAAATACGGTATCATCAGTGATAGCGGATGGCACGAGAAGAAGAAGTTGTTGTCATCAGCGTCTTCCTCCGTAAAACCAGTCAGAAATGATACATTGAAAGTTTATATAATTTAAATACATTTGAAATTAGATGCTTATTATTATATATTATTACAATTATATTATATATTATTACTAGCAAAATTTCATCGCCTAATGAGTAATTATTATAAATGCGATTTTTGTTAATAAATAAGCGAAAAGCATTACTTTTTATAAAATGGGTCAAGTATAGAGCTATTTATATATATATATATATATCAAATAATATAGACGATTTATAATTAACTATTTTTTTTATTCAACGAATAATTCACAGGATTTTAGAATGAACCATTCTAAGTATGGAATATAGATAATTTTGAAAACACTTCTGAGAAAATATATTAAATTTGTCGTAATTAGTATGTCACCTTGTAGCATAGTGTACAATGCGCACGGGGCGTAAACTCAAAAGACGCACGTTTGATTTCTGCCGGGTGTCTTACTTTAAAAAAATTTTTTTTTCTATTGGTTATAATAATATTTTCTCAGAAGTGTTTTTCAAAATTATGTAAGTATATACACGATTTAGTTGATTTCGCGTGATAGCAGAATTTTCTGATGTGTCATAGATGGCACACCTGCGGTAGGTTCGCCACCACTGCACTAGTTGATTACATGTCGCCTTTATTTTTTTGAATTGTAAAGTGAAACTTAATTGATACACTGCTTTGATAGACGCTAGCTACTTCAATATTATAAAATAGAAAAAGATACTTAATAATAAATATATATTTAATAAAAAGCTATGAATATTATTATAAAATATAAAGGTACCTACGTACTATATGGATGCACAATTTTGCAAATTACTCACTTATTATTTATATTCAGCTTCTATTTCACTCACGTGACATATAAAACATTGTACGATTACCGCGACATGTACAATGCTCATGTATCCCTGGCCGCTTAACGAAATTAAATATGACATGTCGCATGTGGCATTATCATCTTCTTTCACAACAATTTCGCGCCATTTAAGACGTTTCGGAGACATGTGCTGCACGTCTTTGAGTCACGTTATACGCACCGCACTAATAAGTTATACACGCAGATTATTCAAAATAACGGAATATGAAATTATACTTTAAAATTTAGGGTACACACGAATAATATGTATATATATACTGCATTATTGATATAAATAAAATTTAAACGTAGGTATTACTACGTTATATTGGGTCTAAGACGATTTGGCGCCGGGACAACTGGGCGCCACGCAATCGAAGGAAATTCGAAAATAAATAGACTTTCATGAATTAAAGGTACTATACTAAATATATATTTAATATTCTTATTTATATTTAAATTATTAAATATAATTTAATACTTGGTGGGAGTTTAAATATGCACACGTAAATAATGATTTAATTGTGTATATATTTAGGTTACATCGAGAAGAGGGTTATTTTATTTTTATATAAAGCCTCAAACATGATAATTCTCATTCTGCAATAAAAAACAGTATGTTAAAAGCAAAATGAATTAAAACTACTAAATAGTAGAAAGAAACTGATTAATATTCTTCGTCTACTTTCTACATAAAATCTATTATCATATCTATTATATATCAATCATAAACGAACGTCTATTCATTTCATTCGACAATGCGGCGCCCAATTGTCCTGGCGCCCAGTTGTACCATTCTCGTTATATTTTAGCCAATCTTGATCTATTATACGTAGTGCTTTCCAACTTCAAGTAGGCTGTGATCGACTTCCTAGTAGGTAATCATATCCCGAGCGGGATCCCGGGATTGGCATTTTTTTCTATTGTCAATATAAAAAATTTATATTTACAAATAACATTGATAAAATCGGTCAAAAATAAATCTACTATAATTTATACTATTTAAGACATTTATTGTTAATATTGTATAAGTTCAATCTTGGAAATACATAAGTTTAATGGAGTAAATAATATTGTAATATAAATAATAATGTGAATTTAATACAAGATTGCTGTTTCTGACAGTAAAGACTTAATGAGTGGGTTAGCGAGATTTAAAATAGTAAAGAAAATCATGGTGTATTTATGGCCTTTCCGCTTCATAAATCTAATTAGTCGGCCAAATATGAAACTGCCATAAAACGTATGAGATCATGGTGGAATTACTTTGTTAATAGTGCGAAGCATTGTTTTTACAATCTTACAACTTACACATGGGTATAAATCAAACTTCATTCAAACTCAGTTTATTTCTAATGTAGTTATTTTTTATTAAAAGTACTTTTTCTGTTATATTTTCGTTTTTATTTTATTTTCCATAAAAGTTGATAAAAAAATCAATTCCGAAAGTTTTGGGATTATGTTTATCAATCCCGGGATTCATAGGTATCGAAAATAGCTCGGGATCCCGGGATTTCCATCCCTACCCCTAGTATAAAAAATGGTATAGTCCTGCTAAACTCCCCCCGTATCATTCTTCAACTGGATCAAAATGTAGTATATTTGGCTGAGCTTTAACAACCCCGTTTTTTACTATCTTAAATAAATATTCAATTTCCCAGTCGTCGTGAAAAATACAAGTGTTGGTCTTCTTTTGATCACTGTTCTCCTACTGTGTAAAGAGCCTACTAAGTGAAAGAAAAAGGAAACTACGTCTCGATTTAAAGCGCAAAGATTCACGTCTCCTCTTTCTCTCACCCTTGCATTAGGATGTAAAGAATGCAATACAAATCAAGTAATACGATGAAATCAATCTCAATGGAATCATATTATATTATTACAACTGCTTTTTTTACATTTTAATGATTCATTTTCTATGAGCCTGTGGTAGGATCGACCAAAATTTATCTCGCGATTGAAGCGTCAGATATAACAGAAGACCTCTCTTTGCTGAATCGATTTTTAATTGCAGTGTACACTGGCAGTGTTTATAATTTATGGAAAACTCCTGAGTATGTCAATTCAATGATGTGTAAATGTGAAACAATCAACCAAAGTGATATTTGCGGGTTAAATATCCGCAAATATGGGTGAAATACATTTAAATTAAAAATGTTTTGATGAAGGTGGATAACGTCAAGAGGAATGCAGAGAGGCTGAGTGTGACTGATTGGAAAGAGAGGGCTTGAGATATAGATTTATAGATGATGGATGTGCAGTCGGCCATGTACGTGAATGGTTTGTAGCGGCGGCTTAATAATATGTTGAATAAACTATATAAATGTTGAATAAACCTATCATAAATATGTCATCGTTATAGATGTATTAGTTAAGTACGCGGTGTCAATAAATTCAACACAATAATAATATATAGCTAGAGGAAACTCCTGGTGTAGATTTCATACTACAATAAACTGAGTAAAAAAATGGAGATGAAGCACCGGACCGCCCCAAATTGTTATAAAATGTATTTAATGTAAAGTTAGTAATGATAATAAATGACAAATTTAAATATTATAAGAATACACAGATGATATAATTTTATTCGAATGTTTAAATTTGGAACGTGTGCCACGTCATAGCGCCAATCAATTTTATTTGAAAGTTCCCGCCGCGTAAGACGGTGGACCAAGTCACGATAAGTAGGCAAACCTGTTACCCTATAAGGACTCGCGTTTAACCCCGCGACGAACCTCGCCTGCACCGCAATAACACTTGACCACGCGCTCCAACCGTAACTAACTGTGTTATATACGATTAGACTTTTACCTTGTGTGCGGATTAACGCTTTGCGAATTACCGCGGCAATGTTTACAGCTTTTTAAACGGATTGCGTATTCTAATTGATGTTGCCTTGTTATTTTTTATACGAGTCATAATAATTTCGAATGGGATTGGGATCTTGCCAGTTTCAAACAAAAATCGTTAAAAAAAATGTTGGATTGATGTTAAGAAATCCAGAAAAAATTCAATGTACAGTTTTTTTTGTTTTCCGTCTGTTTCAGTTGTCAGTTTTACATACAACTTAATATTCACTCTATTATGATCAACCATTGAAACATAGAGCTAGAATAAGGACGCGCCATTGTCCACCACGTCACGTCTCGCACTTTCTTCCATTTAAGACCTGAAGCGCACTGAATGTTTTGTAATACCACTGCTTGGTGTCGAAACGTCGGCCAAGCCATAACAATCTATGCGTCTATGTCTTAAGCCTTAAGGTAAATACTCCACTTACTAGAGACACAATTACAATTTGAGACATTTTTGAATAATTCACATTTTAAAGTATTTTATATATTAAATACGTAGATATCAGGGAATACAAAATTAATGGGAACTGGCTTACCCTACTGGGTGTGGTATAATATACTAAATACTTCGAGTGTGGAAAAATATGGGATAAACTTAAACACGTGTAACAGGTCAGCAGTGATTGTGTAATATGCTATTTTCAATAGTTAATAATGTATTTTAGTTTATTACGTTAATGTAACGTGCTTTCAATCTTTGGGAATAGTCGACAACTACCCTGCTTCAGAACTACATAACAGATAAGTTCTGTTTAGAGCTTTGGTACATGGCGATCGCTTTTACATTTCTATTCTAAAAACATTAAAAAAGAAAATATTTTTTATTGACAAAAATAAACTTTTGTAAATAATAGATTCTTAAAAGGAACCCATCTTATTATTACATATTATAAAATAAAAGGTCATGTTAATTGTTAAAATTTAGTTTATTAAGTTTTCTCTAATTTATAGAAATGATTTGTGACGTGTTTATAATTTTAATGTTTTAAATATTTATTTCAAAAAACATAAATTTTGATTTAAAAAAAAGTGTGTATAATCCTTTTCACGCAGGTATATCAAATAGAATTTTGCTATGGTCATATTATTGATGTTCGATTTGATATAAATATAAAGAATTTCGAGTTATTTATATTTTATTTTTTATAAACATAACGAGACGTGTTTTCGTGATATATCGTCGCTCATAAGATAATTGATAAGTATTTATTTATTTTTACAATGTGATTTATTAAATTTTATTACAATAAAAAAAATGTTAAATATTTTTCTTGTATATTATAAATTTTATAGTTTTATGATAAAATTTTAAATAAAAATAAAATTTGTTATAATTCTTTGTTTTTCCAAGTATCATAAAATTATAATATCATAGGTAACGGAGATAAAAGATTTGGGAGTATTGTATGATACAAAGTTCACTTTCAATCAGCATATTCTTAACATCAGTACTAGATCTAGCAAAATGCTTGGTTTTGTTATGAGGGTTTCAAAATCATTCGAAAACGTCCGAGTGCTACGTACATCATACGTATCATTTGTGTTGAGTATTCTTGAATATGCCAGCATTATTTGGAGTCCTAATAGGTTCATGCACACAATTAAGCTGGATCGAGTCCACAATAGATTTCTTAGATTTCTCTACTTAAGAACATACGGGTTCTTTCCTTATGATAATGACAATAAAATGAATTTCCCGACTCGTTTTCTTCTGGGTATGCTATCAATGCAATCCCTGTCTACCCGAAGAGTGATTGTTCTTTTAAAGCATTTCTTTTTACTTCTTCGTGGGTTCATTTACAATCCGCATATACTGGCAAATATTAATTTTCATGTTCCCACCAATATCACTCGCAGCTCCACGGTCTTCAAGATACCTCGTCGCAGGACAGATGTTATGTTTCATGATGCTGTGTATCGTGCAATTAGCTTATTTGATGGCACCACAAAGGTTGATTTGTTTTTTATTAATTATATAATGTTTGTAGACGTTTTAAATAGGATAAATTTATAATTGTATATATTATCATATTTCTTTAATATTTACACATGCTGTCTTTTCCACTTTCTTGTCATATTAGTTGTTATTTGTAATTAAGATATTTTTATATATTTGTCTGTATTATGTATAATGGCGCATTGGCCAAAAGCTGTAATGCCGTAATACTCTTTTTTATAAATAAATAAATAAATAAATTAATCAATTTACCATGGTTTTTCCATTTTTATGCCCTACCATTTATATCTCTAAAACTAATATCAAATCTGTTTTAGCCAAATTCGAACGATAAATAGTCGTAATACGACATACGTAACATACTATGTTTTTAAATTTTATCTAATTTGAAATTTTTACTATTTGTACTATTTATACGGTTTTAAAGAAATGAAGTGTTTATTACTTATTGGCTACTTTTAATCGTGCATGGAAAATACGCATGTTTACGATATTTCAGGGAAAAACATGATCAAATCCCCCTTAAGTAAGATAGTCATCCGATAAGGCAATTTCACAAGATTATCACTTAGCCGTCGATAGTGTTATATCTGGAAGAGTTGTAACGATTCTGTCCTCAGTTCGCACGCTCGGAACACATAAATATTTATATCGCGCTTTATAATTCCGAGTATAGAAAAGTAGCAAGCTGTGATGATTTTTTTATCGATTTACAAGGCAACAATATTTGCAGCTTATAACCAAAAGAGTTAACGGGTTCGCAGCGATTAGCTAACATGGATAAAAAATATGTATTTTTTACTTCGCCTATGTGTATATAACTATTCCAAATACAATGTTTTTGAATGCATCACTCACTTGATAAAATAGCTGAAAATACCATGTAGCCAGAATAAAACGATCACTATAACAATACTATGTTTCATGGGTTGTGTGTTTAAAATTTAACAAATTGTTTAAATTTACTTATAATTCTTTTCAAGCAATATTCAATTCAAATTATTTATTTGTACTTAACAACTTATAGATATAAAACGTTCACAACATGACATTATTAAAAACACATAAATAGTATTAAAACAGTATAAAGAATAAATAGGTACACATTTTATAAAGTATATACATGGAAGTACACTGAATGAGCTAGTAAACCCTATTTTAAGAATTTATACAAACATACATACGAATATACAATATACAAAACGCCCATCTATACTCATCTTCACGTAGGTAGAATATATCAACATCCAAAGCAATTTGGCTGAACAGAGTTATTGCCCTCGCTGGCAGGTTAGTTCTGCACCTTGGGAACACCTTGGGAAACAACTGATTCTCCCGATTTATAAGATAGTTACCAGGGATATACTGGTCAATACTTAAGCATACATAAGAGAAAGCGAGTTGAAAACCAACATCAAGGAGCCTCAACAATTTCTTTTGAGCTCCCTCTACGATAAAGTCGTATTTTAACTGAAGCGGGGTCCGAGAAATTGACCCACTCGTATGTCAGCTTCTAACTAAGGAATTATAAAGGATTTTTAATATGTGAGTCGCTTAGAATCATAACTCACATTTTGCATTTTTGTCATTTTTGAGTTAAATATGCCAAGTGATTCTAAATGCATTAATATATATACAGAAAATAGTTGGGTATCAAAAAACACTTTAAACTATGTAAAAATCGTTGACAAAGTTCACTGTTGGAGTCAAAACTCACATAATTCAAAGAATAATGTGAGTTTTGACTCCAAGGCTTTTCTAACCAATCAGAGAGCTCTATTCCTCAAAGTGTCATGGCGGATTTCGTATCTCAATAAGAAGTTGCTGTTCACTTGTGCAGTCATTGTGTTTGATAATTTCGGCGTTATTTGTTAAAAATTGACTAAAAATAAAGTAGAATTATTCAATATGGATTATATCCATATTGAATAATTCTACAGTCACAGGTAGAGTCGTAAGAAAGTGAGGAAAGTACATGAAACTGGAAGAAAAATAAAGCCAAGACTGACAGGTCAGTACCAAAATGTGATATTGAATTTCCATTGATAATAACTTGTGTTTTGTCATTGTCATTACTTATACCTTCTGTATAAAATATAAAGTTTAATAATTATTCTTAGCAGTCTCAGTAACTTAATTAAGCCTTTTAAAAAATTTGTCATTGGCTGTTGCCAGCCAATTTGCTCTGGATCTATAGGCTCTATTGTTTGACATGACATTACTCACATGAGTTTGTAAAAATTGTTTTCAACTAGTATACACATTGAATCAGCGGTCGGAATGGACAGGAACGCACCGGAGCGCCGTTGTGGTTCGTGGAATTCCAAAATATACCGTTCCGGCTCGTGGATTCATTTAAAATTGCGTTGCGGTTCGTTAGATTGAGATAATTATATATGAATGTATCTTTTAAAGTTTTTCTCAAAATTAAAAATTAACGAAGTTATGTTATGCCGGGCGTGCAAGGGTTAAAAATAAAAATAATGAAATCCCTAAATTTCTTTCAACCTTCTTATTTTGTGTCGATATGTCCATGCCTAAATGCATTGTCTAAATAACAAGAAACAACCAGCTGCAAGCGTAAATTACTTTATTACCCAAAAAAATGTGCCTATTGTGCCGACACTATTTGAAAACTCTTAAAAAATAAAGTATACATTGTTTAATAATTTCTAAAGGATGAAACATTTCAAATCTCAATACAATCTTGCCTTTGACTATTACGCATTGTTAATTTACTTGCCTTATTATATTATATTATATTATTATATTATTTTATTCGGAGTGACAAAAAATATTACTTCGCCATTTATTTTCGGGTGAATGAATTGTGTTTTCGGTGGATAAATTAATACAAAAAAGTTTGATAATTTGACTCGTGCAATTACGCTATAATATTCCTATTAGTTGCCTTTTAAAATATTTTGTATTATTTAAGATATAAATACGTTTCTAAACAAAATTGTTTATATTATTAGTTTGGTGTTTTTTTGCTGCATTCTAGTAAGTTTTGTGTTTTAATTTTAACTGTGTGTTTAACTTGATTTTTTAATAAAAAATTGTTCTAAAAGTTGGTCAAAAATGTCATCAGGCGAAACGTGTTAACCGAAACTATTGAAAAATATTTTGTCGCAGGTAACGTAACGCTGGCCACATACCTACACAATTTGATCATTTAAAAAATGATATTGAGTGGTTATTTATAAAAATAATGAAGGTATAATAAAGTAGTAGGTAATTCGTGTAAATCTGCTAAAACCACATTACATTAGAAATTCACTCCAATAACCATTGACGTGGCAACAGATGGTATTCATCTCAAAAATTGACTTTTTTGTTAAAAAAAGTTTATGACGTGTCGTAAACCCCTATTTTTACGATCTTTAAAACATTTTTTTTGTAATTTACATTATTGTTGAATTGCGACTATAGTACAATAAATCTTGTGATATAACTACTACATTCATTCATTTATTTGCCATAGGTCATGATGAGTATACTTTTTGTAAGTGAATTTTGTTGCTTCTGGTAAGTTTTGTGTTTTAATTTTAACTTTGTGTTAAACATATTTTTTAACAACAATTTTTTGTCTTAAAAGTTGGTTAAAATTCTCAGCAGGCGATAGGAATACCTTTATATCGTCGGTGTATTGTAAAATGGGCGAATTACCCAAATTACTATTTTACAGGAGGAGGATTTTTAACCTTTGACATTTATTTATTAATTACCTGTGGATGAATACTGTCCTTATAATAGGCTTTATAATATAATATTTTAAAAAGTCTATTATGTTAAATTCGCTTTTTATTCGTAACACTAAGTGGATAATCACCCTTACAATTATCGTTTTTAATAAGTACTTTCCTGTGGGATACAAATTCGCCATTTTTACATATTTATATTATTATATAATATTATTATATACCTATATACTATTGTCGCTGGTATCTGATTTAAGATAATTCTGGCCACATGCACAATTTGATAATTTTGTGGATATTTATAAAAATAATGAAGGCTTAATTACGTAGTAGGTACTTCGTGTAAATCTGCTAAAACATTAGGAATTCTTTCCGGTGGACAATACAGTGGCAACATCTGTTCTGTGATTCAATAATTATTATCATCTCAACAACTTGACTCGTGTTAAAAAAAATATTTATGATAAGTCGTAAACCCCAATTTTTACAATGAATAATATGATTTTTTCTACAAAAATGTGTTTGGGCCATTGACGGTTTGGGCAGAAAATATTGAATAGCCTTCTGCAGAGTTTATTTATTTGGGACGTTCCTATTGTATTACAATTATTATTACATGCATTGTAGCTTGTGACTTTAAAAATAATAGAAATAATACATAGGTAGTGTGTAGAGAACTTTTACTTAATTTTTGTTTATAAATTTGTTTAAAAAAAAATAGGAATATCCTGCAATAAAAATGTACGACAATCATAATATCTGTATTGTATGTAGGTACCTATTATCATTTCCATGGCAATAATAATGTGAGTAGGGAAGGACGAACAACATAGATTAAATCTTTTAGAATAAGTAGGTACTAACAAATTAGGTACCTATGTGTCCAGTGCGGACATCTAATTATTTTAGGTGGTGTTAGTCATAGATTATTAAATAAATACGGTGGTAGATGTATATTACAATAATGGTAACCAAAGCATCACCATTGTAACATACCATGCATACAATACAATATTAGTCCTTATAATGTTGAATATAGTAGGTACTAATTAATGACAATTTTATATTATTCTACAAGAATCGCGCTTAGCAACCTGAGTTTCACCTTCCGTCATGTTTTATCTTATATAAATGAAAATGACACACCATTGGTAATTTAATTACAAATAATGCTATGTTTACGTTGTTTGGATGACTTGAAATTTTTTTTAGATGTAGGTACGGCCTTATGCCCCCTTATAGTGGAGAAGGTTCAAAATAAATCTTTGAGAATCCTTTAAAGCTGTGTGGATAGTGGATACTATCCATGGTTTTATCCGATTTCTCAAGACGTATGCTTACATACTGTATTCTGAAAGTTAAAAGAGAACTAGGTATTTAGGCTACGTACTTTTTCCAACTTATATCTACCCAGTACAAATGAGAACTCTGCCATTATTGGTACTTAGTATTGATTTTATTATATATTAATTTATAACTTTCTTGATAATCTAAGTTGTTTGTTCTGCCAAGGTGCAATAATTGCTAATGATAATTGGGCAGGAAATAACTATGTTCAACCAAATCGCTTCGGATAATCGTATATTCCACCTGCGTGAGAACGAGTTTGTGTGAACGTTGTTTTATAAATTCTTGGTATAGGTAGGCACTTACTGTTTTTTCTAATACTATTTCTTTATTTTTTAAACACTAAATACTATTTCTTGATGTTTGATATTCTGTGCTCGTATTTAAATGGAATTTGTAAAATTTTCTATAAGTACGTAAATAAATTTTTAATTTGAATCTATAAGGTACTTATGTGGATATGTTGTTTGTTATGACTAATTAATTACAAACTTATCTATCCCAAATGAGACAGTAATATAAGTTATAATCAGTGACGAGTGGTGGTAAAGGTATCATGCACTGGTTATAGTGGTAGATAAAGTAAGAATAAAGAATAATACAATTTTTGACGGTATACTTTGTTAAAACAAGATTATTTCGCCTGCGGCGCTGACAATCCTTACCAACCTGCCCAATATAGATCTACGTAAGAAGTTTAAAGTTTATTGTTGCATTTTTATATCAAAAGTACGTACGTACGTTAAGAAAGGATTAGCATAAGTACTTAGTTTCGGAAAATTATACAGCGTTCCTGTTCGTGAAATTTTCCATTTCGAGCACTGCATTGAATGAAGTTATAATATTATGTTAAAATAATTTGGTATGTATTATTAGTTATTTTATTACTTTGCACAATTACACTGTCAAATAAATTCAGCTCAGTGCTTTAGTGATATATATATTAATTATAACCATGAATACCTATAAACGATTCCATTGAGTTATCAAAATAAACTTTACAATGAGTGAGACTTATTTTTTCCAAGACCTAATTATATTTTAGTAGGTATCTACGTATTCCTTTTGTTCCACAATATAAGGCAAATACTTCCAAGGGTTTATTAAGTTGGTTTGTTTTATTTTGGTTTCAGATACAAGGCCAGTGGAATACCTATAATATCCCTTATGTACACATCGGAAAGGAGCTAATCTTTTCAAATCGTTGTCAATCAGAAGCATGCAAGAATTTGATCATAAAAAATGTGATATCAATAAAATTCAGTATCTGGAGTCACATTGGGACGATGACCTGATATTATTTAGAATATAATTTTTGATTACTGCTAATAATTATGTAAGAACAAAATAAAATATGACAAAATTTCCCACAATAATTAGTTTTATTCAAAAATCCAATCATTCCTACCAAATTTGTATAAAAAGTATGATGGATCTACAATCTACATCTATTAATATTTGTGTAGCTTGGAATCAAAACTCACATTATTCTTACACATTGGGTCCATAACTCACATATTCACAAGTTGGTGTCAAAACTTACATTATGAAAATTTTAAATGCTTCCCGTAACCTTAGGAGCATTATATATATACAAAAAATAATGTCAATCAACTCAATCACTCATTAATATTCAAGTGTGTTCACTATTTTTCTTCTAATTAATAAAAATAGTGCTCTGGTGGTTTTTTGCGATTATCTCAAAACTCGATTTTTGGAATATGTGAGTTATGATTCTAAGCGACTCATGTATGTTTGAACAAAAAACATTATGTTTAGGTAATAGCTTTTACATCAATTCCTTGTAAAACAACTCGTTAAAATCCTATAAAATTTTGAAAACTTACGTGTTTTATATTTTAGAAGCACAGAAAACTACGTTTTTAAGTATTAAAAAAAATAACATTATTATAAAATGGATTTTTACCAGATAAAAGCTATCAAAATGAATAATTAAACAAACAGTTACATACTATTATATTACATTGAGAATTATAATAGAGAAACAATAATAATGATAAAAGAGTAAAACAAAATAAGTGACAAAGGTGTAAAATAAAACGATGTAAGTACATATACATATTATATATACCAATAAAATAATAATTATAAAACTATTGATATAGGTACTCAGTTTCTCCAACTATATAAATTACCTCCTCCAGTTCCCTGAATACCTCAAGAGTACCTAAAACAGCGACTGCAATATCTCTTTGGATTGCTATGCTTATTTGCTGTCTCAGGTCCTCAGTTGAACGGCACCTATCTCAGCCAGCGTCTTCAAAGTGGACGATCCCTAGTGTCTAAATGTCTCGAAACCCAAGACACAGATAATATAATTAGGTAATATACTAAAATATTAAAACGATAATTATTTTAAATTCTAATGGCTTCAAGCTCTGTACTATTCCATTTAAGTCGTTTTTTGCGACCGGGTTCAGCCTTTCGGCATCTTCAGGCGTCGTGTAAACTCACCAAAAGTAAGCACACACTGACAACGAACACTCTTAACTCTAGCTTATATAATAAATCAATACAATAAAGTAGTAGGTAAAAACTCCATTACCTACCTATCAAGTCAAAGGTAACAACAAATACAATAAACAAATTATGAATAGTTGAAGATAATATGCTATCGAGTGTTTCAATATTAATAAGATAGGGTTTTTACTAATTAGGTTTTTTACTGACACTTCAACTATGAGTGCAGTGACGTCCCGTGGGGGTAGGCAGATTGATCAACGCTTGGGGGCGGCAGTTACTCGAAGGGTGGCAAATCAAGGAAAATCTATAGAAAATGAAAAAAGAAAAAAAATATTTAGAAATAACTACACAAACTTAGTAATAACGAAAATATCTTTTCATTAAAAAAATCAGCTCACTGATTTTGTCGGATTCGCGATATCTAGTTTACTTACGTTGCCGTTTGACATCCTTGGTGATCATAAACGACACGTGCAGATTTGCGAACAATTAGTGTAATATTTTGTTATTAATGTATCCATACAACACATTTCTTAGATATTGGACTCATGAAATGATGATAAAAATAATGTTTAAAAAAAATTAAGCGGCATTTTGGTGCTGCCTAGGGACAGCATTTTATCTAAGGACGTCACTGTATGAGTGTACACGGCGCCTGAAGATGCCGAAAGGCGAAACCCGGGTCGCAAAAAACGACTTAAATGGAATAGTACAGAGCTTAATCCATTAGAATTTAAATTCAAATTCGATCAAATACCTTCAGTCGATAGTATTAATATTAAGATTATTATTTTCATTTACGCTCCTTTTTGCGTATTTTCTCCTCATTTTTTTACAACCATGAGATCGAACCCACAGCCTGAGTTACGCATAAGCTAAAGATCTACCATCGTAAGTTGGCAGCCGGTCGAATTTGAAACTAAAATTGTCTATCGAGGATAAATTTGTTACAAATGCCATTTAATTTTACAACATGTTTCTCGAATTATGGATTGCATAATATTTGTACAGAAATCTACTACCAATAAAAAAATATAAATTACCATTTTTTTGTTAGTTATGGTAATATTCTCAATGTCATACTAGCGCCCTCGCTGAAATGCCAATTTATGATGGTAGATCTATACATCATCGTGGACTATTGAAGTATTAACTGAAAACAATTAACTACTTACTATACATCAAAATATTCAGAAAATAGTCTATTTTGTAAGCATTTTTTGTTTGTAGAAAATAAAAGTTAAATTCGGTGAATTTAAAATAGAGAGTAAATGTTATTAGTTGTGTGTAAATGCTTGATACAAAAAAGCTACTGGTGAGAGCAAAAAAATCATGGATACTTTATGCATACTCGTTAGTACATAATTGCGTATCAAATTATGAATAAAACCATTGGTAAAGATACTTAAAAAAATGTAACATTAATCACATATCGACTAGTAAAAAAATGCGTAATGTAACTAGACGTATTCGACAGGGCTATTATATATGTGTAATAAACGTAATAAATTTAATATAATGGTTTAAAAAAATGCAGTAAATTCGGTCGCTCATATTATATATATGTGTATATGAATATTATAACCAATAGAAAAAAACCTTTTTTGAAAAAAGTAAGCCACCCCGGCAGGGAATCGAATCCTGCATCTCCCGTGTTTACGCCCCATCCGTGCATTACCACTATGCTACGCAGTGATATACTAATTGCGATAAATTTTAACTATTGGTCACTTTTAATACCCACTCATCAGCGCTCTTTTTTCAAAAAAAAAATTCTATCGGTTATAATATTCTCTCAGAAAGTGTTTAGTATATTTCAAAATTATGTATGTTCAATAATTAGAATGATACATTCTTAAATCTAGTGCATTATTCGTTGAATGAAAGAAATAGTTAATTATAAATTATTAGCAAGTTCAAGTAAATTACATCATAAAAAATATTGGAGAAATCCGCGACGTCGGTTAGTAATCGAAGTAATAGGTATCTACTTTGATTTAAGAAACAAAAATCGATTACCAAAGTAGCTTGATTTGGAAGAGCGCTGATGAGTGGGTATTAAAAGTGACCAATAGTTAAAATTTGTCGCAATTAGTATGTCATTGCGTAGCATAGAGGTAATGCGCGGATGGAGCGTAAACCTGGGAGATGCAGGATTCGATCCCTGCCGGGGTGGCTTACTTTTTTCAAAAAAGATTTTTTCTATTCGTTATAATTTATTCTCTCAGAAAGTGTTTTTCAAAATTATGTATGTTCAATATATTGTTATTTGAAGATACCTCAAAGAAATATATAATCACTAGATGAAATATTTTTGGAATAACAATACGACGCCCAGCGGGATTTGAACACGCGCCCCTGTGATTCACGACCAGGTGCTCTATCAACTAACCTACGTGTGTCTTGTCTAATGTGATGAAATTAACCAGTAGGTTTCACAATGCTCTCTGAAGCGCTTTCTATATCGCGATTCCTCCTGGGCGTCATATTATAATACACATTATTACTAAATACTACAACATAATAATACATCCTTCAAATATCATCTAATCTTATTCTAGGTGTACTCTTATGTAGTTTCCCTAAAATAATCGCTTAATCAACTTCCAATTTGAAGTCTTAGGGTAACATTACTTAATAATCAGCTATGAGGCTCAAGCATCACGACATACGGCGAGCATACGGTGGAACTATTTTCTTGGGTTAAAAACCAAGCTACGCACCTCTTGCCATTTGATATCCGAATCATGTAGATTGTTTTTGTAGCATCGCTGTAAAAAATAAATCTTATAATATTTTGAGAATTCTCGATCATATCTTGTAGTTATATTTATTTACTTAAAAAAATATGATGTTTTACCAAAAACGTGAAAAGTGAAAAATAAAATAAATGAGTCGCTTAGAATCATAACTCACATATTCCAAAAATCAAGTTTTGAGATAATCGCTAAAAACCAACAGAGCACTTTTTTTTTGTAATTAGAAGAACAGTATTGAACTCCCTAGAATATTAATGAGTGAGAGAGAGTCGAATAACTTTTTTTTTTTTTTTTTAAATATATATACCTAATACTCCTAACGTTGCAGACATACAGCATACTATGAGAAATAGAGCTCCCCGATTGGTTAGGAAGGCGTTGGTGACAAAACTCTATTCTTTGAAATATACGACATATTACACCAACAATGAACTTTGTCAACGATTTTCACATGGTTTAAATTGAATTTTAATACTCAACTATTTTTTGGTATATAGATTAATTCATTTAGAATCACTTGGCATATTTAACTAAAAAACGACAAAATTGCAATATGTGAGTTATGATTCTAAGCGACTCAAATGGTCTATTCAATTTGTGAAACTCGCTGCGATACGTCACGAGTGTATGTGGAAAGCTCAACGAGATCACCTGTACCTCGACCGCGCGCGCAAAATGACACGCGGCGATTACATGTGGACGGCTCAATATGACGGTCATACGTACCTGAAATGCGCTCAAGTCAAATCGCGCCATCTGGATAAGACCTTACATTGTTAAAATTCGCTCTTATAGAGCTGCTTAAGCCGGCTCGCACATCACAACTCGCCTCGTGTGCCTGACCGCCATAAATCAAAGCTTCCGAGAACGGGCAGGCGATGTTCCTTGATAAAACCTTGCAAATCTGCCTAGCAATATCGACATTCACCGCATCGTGGCTGCTCCAAACGCGGCGACAGTCTGGAGAGAAATGGCCATTTGTGCAGCTGTGCGCTTGCGCGGAGTCGACTTCTTTTAGATACAACATGCAGGCTGTAGCAAATGCGACATGTTGCATCTGCGGATCGTCTCGCGTCGCAGTTGCATCGGCCAATCTGCGAAGCTCCATTTGATAACGTTTGTTTCTTGGTTTACGATGACGTCACATCGACGAATTCGTCGTAAGACGCATGCGGCGAGTTCTGATGTGCGAGCCCACTAAGTCGGTTGAGCTGCTCAAGTCGGTTCAATCAGCTGTTGGACCCATCGGACCGTCTGATCTGGACGCCACAATAACCAATTTTATTGCATTTAGGAAATTTGCGGCGTCATATTACTGCTAACGCGAAGATCTCTTCACTTAGAATGTACGGCAGTTTTGTATTAGCTTTAATTTTTTACTTACTACAATTTTTAATATTGCCTCTACGTGCTCATCTCCCGCATGGGTACCTTAACTTAAAGTCATGTAAATTCAGTCAAAGCACATTTGAGTGCATGGCGACCTTAGTCTTGGGTAACTGCTCCTGAGACATTCCCAGTCATAAAAAAATCGTTGTGTGTACTTATGTACGCGCGTTAGAAGTTATACTCCTTTGGCGTAAAAAAACTTGTGACAAACTAGATTTTTTCACTAGCTCTTAATTATTATCTTGTTAAATTACACAATCAAGAAAAATGACCGCTTATTGGAATGCCGTTGGTTTATTTCTATACACTTTAACTTATATTACTAAATTATATAATGGTTTCTCGTTTTTATTTTAAAAGTACCAAATTTCACGGACGTTTAATCGTTTGTTTACGTGAGTAATTGCAAATGGCCGACAATAATAAATTCGCTGCCTAGGCAACGGAACAATTCTAAACAATAATATTATATTGTATAATCGTCACGATTGCAGTATCATACTGTGGCGTAAAGGTAGTGAAAAATAAATTATGTGCTACATGTCACACGCCAAAAATACACTCTGATCTGATTTTACAAACACGCCAAAAGAAATATAACTTGAAAAATGATGCTTCACATCCAAACGTAGGGTCCCGTGATACACCCGATTAAGACCGGATGTAGTGTAGGGCGGATGTGGTTTGGTGAGGCCATTAACTTTGATGTAAAATTTGCTAAGCGAAATAAATCTACCGATAAAGGTAGATATTATACTATTCTTACGTGTTACTAAGACTTCTATTAATTATGGTTAGGATATTCCATGAATTTATGAGTCAACACAGTAATTGTTATACATTGTGTATTTTTTAATGTGTAATTAATTTATAGTGGTTCGATCCGCCTGTTAAGAGCCCAAGGCGCCGACAATCGTCCGATGCTTTCTCTTCAACTTAGTTTAGATTTGCCCACTCTAAGCCGCTCCGAGAGTGGTTGCTGAATAATAATTGAATCACCCAAGTGAGAATGTTTACGATAATTGATACTATTTACTGTACGTTCTGGGGGTGCTGTAGAATTATTGTATGGGCAATATAAATACTGTCAGAAGTAGTCAATAACGATCAGAAAATGAGAAAGTGCAATTTGGCAACGTTCGAAAATATTATGTGTAATTTTTATTATTAAAACGTTTTTATTAGCTCGTATTCTTGTTTGTCCGGTGGTTATTTATCCAGTATAAATCTTGCAATCGATTTTTAACTAAATTCCTGACTAGTTAGACATTTGAAACTTTTAGAATATATCAGAACACGATGCCAATGCACTTTTAGCCATCTTTAAGTAGAATTGAATTAATTTTCAGTTAATTCTTTTTTGTATGAAAAGTTATTTCGGAAGAAATCTGTAATCCAATCCCCTATTATTAGTTGCTAAGGGGGTGGTCCTAGCAACTAAATTATTAATATATACCTACGTGCGTTACTATGGAAATCAAAATGACATTTCAGTATTCTATAATTATTTGTTTGTTTTTTATTTACTTCTTATCAAGTACAAGTTTGAGCATATTGAGCATAATAATTCAACAGAAAATTTAAAAACGTTGTATATAAAAAGTTCTTTTTATCTTGTAATTATTTAAATTTAGTATAGGTACTCTGACTTTTTAAAACATTTTGTTTCTCTCTTTATCACACTACAACATGGCAAGAGGCTCAATGACAGTAGTGTATTTCGAAATAGAAGTGAAACATTGAAGTTAATGGCCCCACCAAATCATACACGCCCCACACCACATCCTGACTTAATCGGGCATATATACCTAAGTGAAAAATCATAAGCACCCAGGCTTTGACAAAAATCACATAAGTTTTGATCTCACTGGGAATCAAACCCAGAGCTCCCGGGTGAAAGGCTGATGCCTTCGCACTGCACCTTGAGAGCTACTTGCTGTTTCAACCAGATCGTTGGAGCGGAGCTCAAAGCAGGAGCACTGAGCAGTGGAGCGATGTAGCCGGAGCACCGAAAAATTGTAGTGCTCCACTGCTCCGGATGTTTTTTTTATTCAAAAAATTTTCGTCCTAAAATTCAATGAAAATATTATATTTTACACTTTACAACACTAGAACTATTTGAAATATGGCAACACTGCCGATTGATAAATAACTACACTTTTTTTTTAACAGAAGAGGCAGATAATGAAAGACGATTTGCTGGCGGGAATTTTGTTCAATAGAATTAATAATGAAAAGGAAGAATAATAAACCTTATTTCAAAACTACCTACTTATATTTTTATTTTTTTTACATTTGTATACTTACATAATATATAATACCTATTAAAGCGGAGCAACTCAAAAAAGGGTCCGCTCTAATCCTCTGGTTTCAACTCATAAAGTGTGTATATTTTTTCACGTATTTTATTAATCTTTAATGACGTCAAGTTGTTAATCGTCCAGTATTTCTCGCGTCCAGATAGATATAAGTCTTCCGCACCAAGTTGTTCGAAACTCAAAAAAATCCCTTTTAATCAATTTCATCGCATATCTAATTTACTGACAAATGTAAATCATAAAAATATGAATGGAAAAATGTAATTAGGTAATTAGGCCAATATTCGGATAATAAATGCGATAACTAACTTTGTTAGTAAGGAGCAGTTTTCAAAAAAGAACATTTTTTTGGCAATACTTCGATATTTGAGTTTTTTATGACACAATTATTAAAAATGATAGTTGCATTCGATACCCTGGTACCATACGAAAATTATAAACATAATAGTGTTAGCGTAATGTTATATTGGTCACCAAAAAATCGTGTGTAATATGATATTCAATAAAAAGTTAATTGGAGTATGGAAACAGCTTTAAAAACACCTGCATTTTAACAGTTTGCAATATGAAGGAGCTCCAGTCTGAAACATCGTTTTGTTTTATCACCCCATCGGCTTTAATACAATCACATTTGATGATGGCCAGGTGTGTAATTGGGTTGACTTGAGGCATCTTCCACAGGACCATAAACATGAGAATGCGTGAAGTAATTTCAATAGCAATAATTACGAGTGGACGATAGTTGGTCGACGTATATTGTTTGAGATGTAGGTATAGCAATTTGCATTGTTACTTTACTATGTATGCTAGTAAAGCCGAGGGGTGGAACGAGTCCAATATTTAAAATAGTTGGAGAACGGTTTATATTTTACAGATCAAGACAGATAGTGTTCAGTATAAAATATTTGGATGTAAAACAAACAAACAAACAAATACCTATAGAATATTGAAATGTCATTTTGATTTCCATAGTAATGTATATATTAATAATTTTGTTGCTAGCACTCTCTTGCAACCAATAATTATTGTGGATTGGATTACGGATTTCTTCCGAAATAACTTTTCATACAAAACTTAATTAACTGAAAATGAATTCAATTCTACTTAATATTTAAAAAATGCATTGGCATTGTGTTGTGATATATTCTAAAAGTTTCAAATGTCTAGCTAGTCGGGAAGTTACTTAAAAATCGATTGCAAGATTGCGCAAACAAGGATGGGTTAAGGTAAATGGAATAATATTTTTCTTTTTTGTCGCCAGGACTCTAAGACTAAGGATCGTGACCCAGATTTGGCTATCGAACAGCCTGTTGAAAGTGTTGGCTTCACTCCTTTCAACATTCTACGGTATGCAAGGCCCGTGTGAGTAAAAGACCCGCGGCACTCATGAATTGGTGCAATAATCAGGAGCATCCAATGTTTTCTTCAATATTCTAACGCAGCATCTCTAAAATGAAAGACAGTACTGACGATACAAATGGACACCGACAATCCTAATGAATATAACCGTTAGGCCAAGCGCATTCGATGGTCACGTGTACATACCGAGCACTCGTAGTTATAGATAGCTACAGGCCATAATTCATTGCTGGACTGTGTCTGGATATGAGGTAGGTATTCGAAGAAGTGCAGAACACCATTTTCTGTGTGCGCACCTGTACCAACGATTTATTAATCGAACAGTAAACGAGCTTTCATTGAAAGTTACTAAAAGTACTTAGTCTAATATGAAATATTACATTTCATTAAGATAAAATATCGTCTGATACATTTAAAATTGTTTCATTTGACAGTTGTGTTCCACCTTATCCGTGTCTTCTTGAACATAAACCATAAATTATTATTTTTAACTCGAATACGTCAATTGAATTAACTTTCATGATTAATGGCACGTAAAATGAATTGACAAATCTGGAACAGAAATCGATATAGGTACATACGCTTATACAGGTGATATATAGTTTTATTTTAAACGATCTTAATAATTAGTAATAATAAAACAAAACAAAATTCAGTAATTACTTTAATCTTTGAGTTTAATGAGCATATACATCTGGTTGAATTTAAGCCAAAACTAAAATATAGAAATTAATCTGGTAATGGACGTCTCCTGATCAGGGATGACTTTACCATAAATAACGTCACATGATCTTCGATATCTCAAACCCTCCCCCCATTATTCAAACATCAAATAACAAATCTTCCATCATCATGCCACATTTTCTAATTAGATAAAAACAATTTTGTTAAAGATTATCGATACCAGTATAATGTTCTATAAAATGCGTTTATAGTTTTTAGGATTTTTAGTCCTTTATAGAGTGAAGTTTAGTTTATTTAGGTACTATATTATATTATATTATATTTTTAAGTGTCTTTATACAATTTTCATACGAAATAATTGTACAATAAGTATGTAAAATAAATAAATTAAATTTTTGTTTAATATAATAAGATAAAATTGTGACCATAATATTTTCTTTAAACGACCTTTTTTCATTTCCTAGATTTACTATCAGTATATAGTATTCCGCCGACCATGTCCGATGCTAATAGGATCGTATGGGCCTCCACAGAGTAAAGGTTTGTATTAACAGATTTTATTTTTTTACGAGAAATGGATATCAGCCACTTGCTCAACCTATTATATCCATACCCTGACACACACAAATTGAAAAACAATATGTGTACTTGCCAGACCCAGGATTTGAACCAGGGACCTACGGCGTTATAGTCCAACGCTTAAGCCGCGCGGCCACCGTGGGTGTTTAAGTAGTTTAATATAATATTATCTTATTATCATTCCATCCCCTAGGTCTACCATCATCTGTTCGGAATAGTTCAGTGGAGCTACACTCGTATCGATCACGGAGATTTTTAAGCCACAAAATGCGGCATCGTTCTCTACTATAATAATTTATCGTTGATGTTTCCGTCGATAAAAAGTTAGGGAATGCTGTAGTTTTTTTTCTTTAATAATAATGCTTAGGTACTGTAGTTGTCTGGTTTTGATATTACGCAGAATTTTTCGGTTCTTTCCCATTCGTTTGGGGATGTCAACATCTGTCATGTGGTCCGTATAAATTTTATTTAAATCATCTAAAATTTTCAACTCTCCGTGACATCTCCTGGTTTAGAGTCCATACCTCATTATTATATAAAAGAATTGAGAGAACATAACAGCAAACTATATACCGTTTCAAATCTAAGTTAATGTTTTAATCAATTGCAAAGGCACTCCTTGCTATCTCGTTTATTGTTTACATTTACTGAGCCTGGTATCATGTCTGATTATCCCATGTTTGAGTAACACGCTCTATCGGTATTTGGTGTAACTATTTTTGACACACATAATGTATTATATTATATAATGGTTTGAAAAAACAATATTTTATAATAGAGTTCTAGTACGTAAATGATACGAAAAGTGTTTCGTTAAACTTTAAGTCAATATCTCTACAACATTAAGTTTTTATAAATGTATACGAAGGCTATTTTTTTTTTTGCTTGATCTATCAATTATATCATATTTCAAAATTTTGCGTTGAGACTGACTTTACTTATCACGGTATTTTAATTGTATTTTAAACTGTCATGACAATAACTGTTTACAAGTAAAAGTACTGACTGTCTCTCACAATCTCATTCTTTAAGAGTAAGCGAGGCGCGATGTTGTCATTTTATACTACTGACAGGTCGTATTGAAAATCGGAGCTTAAAATGAGTAGTTCGTTTTTTTGCCGCCTATGATCGCTCTACTGCGCAGGCGTAGATCGAAAATAATCTTACTGTCACATTGGAAATTTGGAATCTTCCAATCTTGTTTGATTTATGCACGCAATCTTGCCAACTGCAGGATAATACATGTATCCCCATACATTTTCTTACTGTGCACAGTACATCCATGCACGTGTAAACGGGGTAAAAGTTGATAATTGACTTATACGTACCTACATGTTATATGTGTGGTGGTTATTTTAAATAATATGTAACCTTTTACAAAGCATCCAAAATGTTTATTCGAAGGTTTTAAGAAGCTATTCTGGGCTTTTTGATGAATTCATTAATTATTAACATGGAAAAATAATACTTTTAAATACGTTTTAAATACATTTCTTGGCAGTGATAAAAAAATATTATGAGATTGGATATCTACTAACTATGAGTATTTAGACATTCTTTACCCTCTTATTTAACATGAAGCTTATTCCTAATTTAATGTTGCTAGCATAGTATTCCGAAGAATTTAAATATATTTTTGTACATCGTTCCATCTAGTATACATAATAATAATTATTAAATTTTATATTTTTTTTTATTCAATACAATACAAGATTTAATAATATTAGTTTCTTATTATTGAAAATCTTATCTTATCTTATTTTGAATTCTTATTATTTTCATATTACCGATCCGTCAGTTTCGTGCTTTGAAATTTTGCATAAAACATAAAATTAATCAATAAATCAACCAATTATCATACAAAAATTTTTACTCCACCACGTATGGTCATAAACTGAACTCAAACAACAGAGTGTAAAAATAATGGTTTTATTTCTGGTCCCGCATTATAAATATAACTAAAAAAAAATCAATTTATACAGAGTGAATTAAAACACAACATTATTAATTCCATATTTTCTGTCCCCTAAAAAAATACCGATACAATTCAATAAGTATTTAAAAGACTACAAAATTTTATGTTGTCAGCGTTAAAAACTTCATAAATTTCGTAGGTAAATCGTTTATGTGATCACTCGTATTGTTAGTATAATATCGTCGCCCCAAAAGCAATAGATCACATGTGCAATTTTGACGGTTTTGAGTTATGAATGCAGTTTTCTTCGTAATTTTTTTCTCTACATTATGGGCAAAACGGCATTTGTGAAGCAAAACCCATGAGTTCACAATTGAGCAAAGAAAATAAAGGTTACTTGTGTATTTGTAAACTCATCTTCATTTAATGTATAGGAAAAAGGTAACATGTACACGATTTTAGGAACTATGTGCAATGTTTACAAAAATAATATAGGAAAAAGGTAACAAGTGTAATAATTATTTAAAAGCGAGTAAAGGCCTTTGTACAAAAAAAATAATTTCGTTTCAGAAAAAGGGCACAGTAAAGTTGCAAGCGTAAAGTGGACGCTCGCAAATCAAAAGATGAAGATAAAGCTATTCATAAATACATATTGGAAAAGGGTAACATAAGGGTCAAAAATTGACAAATTATAAAAAAAATAAAAATTGCATAATAATTAGGTCACATGTGTTCCAAATTTCATTTCAAAATATTTAGTAATAACTGATAATGATTTTTTTTCACTCCAAAAACACTTAAAATGCGTTTTTCTCAAAACACAATTTATGCACAAGTGCCCTTTTGTTTTTGGGGCGAAGATATTATCTTCTTTAGTCCCAACATCTGACTGTTTAATTAATATGAACTAGTTTTTTAGTAACCGATCACTTTCTTTCATTAACAGCCACTTTTTGAGACAACTATCGTTAGCACCAGTATAGCAATATATCCCATTTCCTAGTCCGTATTATGCCGGGGACAAAATTATGTGCAAAGTGCGCCCGTTTTGTTTTTACAAGTTCGCCGATCGCCGTCGGAGGCCTAATGGCTAACTTTCTCACGTCCTGTCCCCCCGGGTGACTTTCCCCGCTAGCCCCCCATCGAGTGATCACACTCGAGGAATCCCCCTATGGTAAGCTCTGTGGACTTTACCGATAATGGTCTTACTGTTGATACAGTTTCTTGTGCATTTCTGTGATATGTGGAATGCATGCTTATATAGTAATGCATTTATTATATTGTATACTAATACGTATATACGGGTTTATTGTCAATCTTTTCTATCAAAGTTTTATCGTTATTATTGAACCAAAGGCCGAAAATGTCCACCTATACATTGAAGACATAACAAAGAGTGAATTTACATGAAGACTGAAGCCAAGACCACGAGAACAGAATGATAATTTTGATACCAAGAAGCAATTTTGAAAAAAAACACACCTGTAACTAGGGAATCCAATACCGAGCCAAAATTTTGATCCCGGGATTTCGGGATTACAATTTGACAATTCCGGGATCGGCATTTTTTTCATTGTTAATATAATATTTTTATATTTACAAATAACATTGATAAAATCGGTCATAAATAAATCTAATATAATTTATACTATTTAAAACATTAATTGTTAATATTGTATACGTTCAATCTTAGAAATACCTACATAAGTTTAATGGAGTAAATAATATTGTAATATAAATAATAATGTGAATTTATTATGAGATTGCTGTTTCTGATAGTAAAGACTTAATGAATGGGTTAGCGAGATTTAAAATAGTAAAGCAAATCATGGTGTACTTATGGCCTTTCCGCTTCATAAATCTAATTAGTCAGCCAAATATGAAACTGCCGTAAAACGTATGAGATCATGATGGAATTACTTTGTTAATAGTGCGAAGCATTATTTTTTTCCAATCTTTCTCATTTTTATTAATTTATGTGAAAAAATAAAATGAATCGGCAACTTACACATGGGTATACATCAAACTTTATTCAAACTATTATTTCTAATGTATTTATTTGATTTTAAAAGTATTTTTTCTGTTATATTTTCCTTTTTATTTTATTTCCATAAAAATTGATAAAAAAATCAATCCTGAAAGTTTCGGGATTATGTTTATCAATCCCGGGATTCATATGTATCGAAAATAGCTCAGGATCTCGGGATTGGAATCCCTACCTGTAACTTATTGAATTGTATGAAGAATGATTTTATTAGTATCGTATATTTTATTAAGAATTTGTTTCATATAATGGATGAGTTATTATTGAATATTTATAATTCGTCACAATCAACACCTCAAAAATACATTAGAAAAACATCATACTAACTAATTTTATAAATTAATTAATTTAATAAAAAAACACACAATAAAGTAAATGATGTTAATCATTCAATAACTATTGTCTTTAAAATCACGTCTAGCTTTTATGCTAATTGACTATAAATTTTATTAGGTTTGCTTAAATGAAGGGATTTATAGTATAAATTAATGATCTTGCAAGTTGTCAAAGAGTGTCTATAAAAATATTTTATGGGGTAGAACTCGCTATAACCCGTAGTTAGCACTGCTCATATTTCTATAAGTCAGTCAGATAATGGTTACGGTCTCTTTGGGATTCCATCTTTCCACTCTCTTCTCATTCCACCTTTTGGCAATGTTAGCAGATTATGCGTTGCATAGGGGCGGCATATTATAAACTTTTTATGAAGTAAATAATTATAAAATTTTCTCCAAAGAAAGTAAATCATTATATTATATTAAATAAAATAAAATACAAATTTATAATACACTTCGGTACTCCACACAGTTTAATAATAATAATATCCGACCATGTCCGATCCTAATAGGATCATAATACAGGCCTCCACAGAATAGAGGTTTGTATTAACAGATTTTGTTTTTTACGAGAAATGGATGTCAGCCACTTTCTCAACCTATTAGTCCCATACTCTGACACACACAAATTGAAAAACAATATGTGAAGCGCCTAGTTTCAAAAGCCCTTAAAACGATTTTAGGTAGTTCTGAGAAAAATGAGAAAAACGATTTTAGGTAGTTTTGAGAAAAATGAGAAAAATTTTATATCTGTAAACTATATATTATATTTATTTTTTAATTTGTTACATTCTAATGAGTATTTTGACTTTTCATGTTAGGGGTTTTTGAAAAGCACACCCAACCATTTTAGCGGGTTTTGAAATTTACCCTAATTTTTGATCATACGTATTGACGGTTTTTGGCGTTTTTTAAAGTTCAATCTTTGGCCATCATATAGGTAACAAAAATATCCATCTAAATACTTATCTAACTCAAAAATCTTTAAAAACCGTTTTAGGGGCTTTTGAAACTAGGCGCTTCATGTCTACTTGCCAGATCCAGGATTCGAACCTGTGACCCACGGCGTTATAGTCCAACGCTTAAGGCGCGCGGCCACCGTGGGTTTAATACAGTTTAATGTATATAAACCACACAGTTTAATGATAATCAAAACCGGTTTCGTCCACTTTAGAGGCGCATCGCCAACTGGTTATTGTGTACTAACTATATATTGTATTTTGATTTAATTAATACAATTTATTCCTACAACGCATTCACATAAGAGAAAAATCGGTTCATAAAATTTAAAAAAATATTGTCTTATTAAAATTTTCATCAGTTTACTATTTAGTAGTAGGCGACATCATAGAAAACACATTGCGATATTACGATGACACAATCTATGTATGGATCGGGAAACGGTCCTGTTGAGATTTGAAAACGAATAAATTAGAAAAGCTCCATAGATAAATGAGGAGCAAACATTCAAAAAGTGATTTGTCACACATTTTGAAAAATGCCGTTTATTGTCAATTCTGATAGTCTATATTTAAATCTATGAAAGGAAACCAGAATCAGTGTTCAAAGAACCTTTTATCCTATAAAAAAATATAATGCCTTGATTTTCATTCAAATAGTGTTTTGCCCACAAGTTTCATGCAAATCGTGTTTTTTCCAAATTTCAAATCAAAAAATGAACCACTTCCGCGAATTTTGGATTATACAAAATACCAGGTTTAAAATTCTTTCCTTAACAAGTTTTATAATAAAAAAACCATTTTGAGTACAATATTTTTTTCTTGATTATCTCAGCTCAACATCTGTGTGACAAATCACGTTTTGAATGTTTGCTTCTCAAATATACTTATTACAGATAAATTTCAGTATACAATGCAAAAAAATCCCTTCGATGTACATTTGGTTTCATAATATGTACTCTTTTATCAATAACTCACTGACCCAAGTCATAAATCCGTCAAACCTTTCACTTGAATCAAATTATTTTATAAATAATAATCTTCTGATTTGCAATGCCTTTGTGGAGTGTCGAGTACTTTGAAATTTATAAAACCATCTATCAATTCCTTCTGACTGCCTCCATAATGTATTGCAAAAAGTGGGAACCATTTGTCAGCGAATGATGATAAAGATTCTGATTATTCTGACACGTCCTACGCATTTGGACGCGAGCCTTCGTCCCTCAAACTATACAATGGTGAATTATATTTAGCACTTATCAAAGTTAAATCCTGTGAAAAGTATGTATAATCGGGATATACATAATATTATATATTATATACCTTTGTTAATGGGGAATTTACACGACCGGCAAGGTGATACCATTTCACCTAAACTATTCACCACTACTCTTGAGGACTTATTTAGGAAACTTGATTGGGAGGAAAAAGGTGTTCCAATTAATGGGGAGCACCTCAGTCCATGGCCCCGACAAAGAGGGGGGGCTGACAGGGCTCTAGCCTAGGGGCCCAGCATGGCGGGTCAATCAGATATTTAAGATAAACGCACATCACAAATTTGCTTTAATAGTAGGTAAAAAAGTCGCCTGCGGCGCTATTTCACAAAAGAGAATTTTACATTTAAAAAATGAGGTCGTTAGATGCATTTTGATTGTTTTGTGTTGATACTTGACGACTTGATAATTCAAGTAGATGTATTAAAATTACAAAAATCCCTAAAAATATACCGAAGGCCCTTCATGTTACCTCTAACACAATTTTGAAAACGCTTCATTACACAATGCCATTAAACGTTGCCATTACACAATGCCATTACATCACACATGCCATTAAACTTAGCGATAGGTAGGGGGGCGCCAAAGATACTGGCCGGGGGGGCCGTTTTAGGATGTGAGAGCCATGCCTCAGTCACCTGCGCTTTGCAGATGATATTGTTATACTCTCACAAGACCCGAAAGACCTCCAAGGTAGAATGCAAGAACTTGCAGATGTTAGCCAAACGGTCGGCCTAAAGATAAACGTCTCAAAGATAAAAGTGATGAGGAACTGTCTTTCGGACCCTGCAATTATCTGTATTAATGGCACCCAACTCGAGCAAGTCAGCAGCTACGTCTATCTCGGACAGCAGGTGCCCATAGACGGAAGCATGCACGATGAAATTGCTCGAAGAACAAAGCTGGAATGGAGTACTTTCGGACGTCTGAATAGTTCCTTCAAGAGAGACCTACCATTATGTCTTAAGCGTAGGGTGTTCAACCAATGTGTGCTACCCGTGCTCGCGTATGGCTGCGAGACGTGGACCCTCGACACGAGAGATGTCTAAAGGCTAAGAGTCACACAGCGAGGCATGGAGAGGTGTATGTTGGGCATCACGCGAAAGGACCGTACGAGAAACGAATGGGTTAGGAAGCAGACAAGAGTACGCGATGTAATAGACATTGCCAAACAGCTGAAATGGAAATACTCGATCAGGTGTGCTATAACAGGATACAATTTGGAAACATTTTCAATCTTTGTTTCACAATATGCATTAAAATTCGTCACGTAAGTATAACGTGCATTCAATATTGTATGATAGTCGGTGCGCTTTTTGGTTTTATGGCCTAAAGCAATAAAGCCAACCTTGTTTCAAAACTGCTACCACACTCAGTAGGGAAAACCAGTTCTCATTAAGTTTGTGTTCCCTGGTCAAGATCTTTCAGACTATGGATTAAGTTATAATTTCCATAGTTTGAACGCCCTTGGTACTTATTATTGCTTATTAAGCATCTTCACCCTGTCATAGCCAGAAGTTTAACGTATCATCAATTCGAATTATCATATTATTATAAACACATATATCATTTTCAACTAGATACTAATACATACATAAATTCACATACGTACATTATTGTTAAGCTCAAGAAAAATATATATTATATATTGTACCTAGTTCCTTGACGCGAAAGAATTTTATAAGGAATCCGTATACAAGAAGAACAGTGATCATCATTACAATCAAAGTTAATAATATTTAAATGCATTTTAAAGGTTTTCTGTTATTCTAAATATTTTTATTTACTCGATAAGTAAGTATGCCAAAAATTTGTCGCTATGGTTATAAAAAACCTAACCAAACAACCATATTCAGTTAAGCTATCGAAGGATTTAAAAAAATCTTCTTACAAAATTCTTCTTTATAACTCTCTGGTACGATCACAACTCGAATAATGCAGTTCAGTATGGAACCCTCACTACAGATTAGAACGAGTGCAAAAACATTTATCTTTCAGCAATTACCTTAATATCAACATACCCAATATTATTCTTCCCAAATGGAACATTTCAAAATCCAATCTTTAGAAATACGGCGTACTATTTTTGATCTTATTTTTTATCTTCGAATTAATTAATAACTATTCCAATTCCCCTCAATTATTACAGTCTAACATTAAATTTAATGTACCCAGAGTCAATATTCGTCCTCATATTTTCTAACTTTTATACACTCATACGTCATGTAAAACCAATCTAGGTGACAATGTATTATCCGGTAGCTCGAATCTGTAAAAACTTGAATCTTCACAGTGATCGAGTGGACCGTTTTGTTCTCTTGTCTCTTTCAAATTAAGTTGCTCCAAAATCTACGAATAATTGTACCTGGACGACTGCTATTAAAATTTATTGTATTTTTCTTTTCTTATATTAACAACGTTTTTATTAGCTCGTATTCTTATTTGTCCGGTACAAATCTTGCGATCGATTTTAGCTAACTTCCCGACTAGCTAGACATTTCAAAATTTTAGAATATATCAGATCATGATGCCAATGCATTCCTCTAATACTTTTAGCCATCTTTAAGTAGAATTGAATTCATTTTCAGTTAATTCTGTTTTGTATGAAAAGTTATTGCGGAAGAAATCCGTATCCAATCCACTATTATTGGTTGCTAACTGGGTCGTCCTGGCAACTAAATTATTAATATATACGTACGTTACTATGGAAATCAAAATGATATTTCAGTATTCAGTATTTCTATATTTGTTTGTTAATTTGTTTTTATTTACTTCATATTATCAAGATTACTCAAATTTAAAAACGCTGTATATAAAAATTTCTTTTTATCTTGTAATTATTTATGATTACTTTTAATGTGCTTTTATTTTTTAACGATTTTCAATAACTCTACAATTATATTCATTACAGCTGTATATAATATTTATAATGTAAATATTTTGATTTATTATGCTTTTTGTGTCCGCCTGTCCGACCATCGCATATTATTTTATTCTATATTATAATAATTATATTAATTATTATCTGTGATTGATCCTACTAGTTAATCTATTTTAAAAAGTACCCATTAATATTATAATAATGATATACCACTTTTATGTAATACTAAAGTCACAACAAAATAGCAAGTCTCACACCATAGTGTATTTGCCCACATATGGAGCGGTATCAGGAAGCTAGTTTATTATTATAACCCTTACAGTATATCAGATTACTTTCACGTTGTTAAATCAGAATATCCGTCGCCATAATAATTAGAAAGTTATGTAAATAAATACAAATGTATTAATAACTTTGTTCATACTCCGTCGGCCTTTCGATCATACAGCAATTACGCGAGCAGTCGCCATGCTTGATTTCCATATTAATAATTATAAATGCCCGACGCTGCTGTAGATTCGTCGCGGTAAACAATTATTTTTTTCAATTTCGTACGAAATTTCACGGACTTTAAGAGGGGCCGGTAGCGAGGTCCGTCCCAAGATTCGACTCGCACTTTTAATTATTGATTGAAAAAAGCTCGCGCAGTGATTGCCACCCTACTGTTTCGTAACTGGATTCGACTACTCGAATTTGAAAACTAATTGCAGCATTATAATATTTGTTGCATAATAATTCATAAATATTATATCATCAAGAGTACGCGATGTAATACACGTTGCGAAATAGCTGAAATGGAGATGGGCGGGGCACAATGCTCGCCGAAAGGACGGCCGCTGGACAAATGCCGTCATCCTGTTATGTTTTCGGCAACGGAAATCCTTACCAACGGGCTCCGATCCTACTCGTGATCCAGTGGAAGGTTCATGTCAGTAATAAGACTCTATGGACGTTAATCTTCAGGGATGTTTATTCGTCAATACTCAATTTACAATTACATGGTGTATAAATAAAAGGGAAAGAACTCAATAGGGTTCGATCCGCAGTGAAACAACTCGGTGAGCAGAGCTGAATTATGTTTGAACAAGTTAAATGGTCCGAGTTGAATGAATCCAAGGATCAATTACAATAGTATTAATATGAAATAGTAAGTAAGTAATATTAGTGATGCTTAGTTCATGTACAAGGGTTTATATGTGTGTAGTAACACAGCTAGATAGGGTGGATAAATTGGGGTTGATCAATAATATAATATTGTGTAGGTACATCGTAATAGTCGAAATCACATCGATCGAATATTCTTAACAATAGTACATTATTAGTAACTTAGGGTATCGATGAATCAACAAAAGACAATTTATTGTCATTGGGGAGATATTATACAGAGGGGAGTTACAGATGAATAACAATCCAGTGGTACCCAAGGGGTACGAAACGGCCACATGGTCGCCCTAAAAGCCGCTGGATTGACGAACTGGTAAAGTTTGGCGGAAATACGTAGCAGCGAACGACACAGGACCGAGAGAGTCGGAAGAAGCTTGGGGAGGCCTTCATCCAGCAGTGGATTGACCCCGGCTGATGATGATAATATCATCACCGTAAGCATTAACGCTGAATGAAGGCCTCCCTATAGCTCACTCAATCTAGTTTTTCGCTCCCACGTACATTTACTTTTTATCCAGCGAGTTTTTGGCGTTTAGTATTAGTACTGTATAATGGCATTTGTCCAGCAGTTGTCCACTCGCAGAGTCACATTTCCAGTCCATTGCCATTTCATCTGTTTAGCTACCTCTATTACATTGCGTACGTCTGTTTCCTCATCCATTGGTTTCTTTTGTGATCTTTCCGTGTTATGCCTAACCTTTCCATGCCACGTTGCGCTACGCCAATATTATATTATTTCCTATAAATCCACTATCAAATAGGAATATTAAGTATGTATTTTTCCATGAATATAATAATAAAACCATTGTCTTATATATTACCATTCAAATCCATGTGTAGTGTTGCATGGATTAACACCGACATCTTGTCAGTTTCTATAGTTGCCGACCATAACAGTTTTTCCAGTGAACTTGAAATCCGCATAGGTAAGTCAGGGACTATATTCTGCCAACTTAGGGTTGAGGTTAAGGATTTATTCTGTGAAACCCAAATTTTGTTTCTTCAACGCATATGTCATCTTAGCAGGGTCCAAACATCTTGGCTGCTTACCTTGGACAACCCAAGGATATCTCCGCTAAATGTTAGGGATACACTGGTACGACTGTATAACAAACCCTTGAATTTGTCAGCAAATACGTCAAGACATGGTGATTAAAATATGCACGAAGAGATGTTTGGACATATTGTGTTTTGGATACTGCCAGAGAATCCGAAATGTTGTGTTATAAGGGTACTCAAGTATTCCATCACCGTGGCTGATCCTCCATCACTTTATATTAAACAGTCTACAGTATTATGACGGGAGGTGCAATACGTGGCGATGGACCGAGTTAATTAGCGCGATCTTGAACTTGCCTTAATGTTGGAGAATAATAGGATTAGTAAGTAATCTAAGTATTTACTTATTTGTAAACCGTGCATGTACCTTGAAATGAAATTTATAATACTAACGGTACAAATTAAAATGGTATATGCTTGCCTTCCTCTCCACCGCCCGCCACGTCTCCATGCCTGTTATGCAAGCGCATACCGTGGCATAAGGAACGTTAGGTGCCCTTTAATGTAGTACTGAGAGTGTACACCCACGATGGCCGCGTAGCACGCCGGGCCGCCGGCCCATAGAGTCGACATTCCCAGGTTCGAATCCTGGGTCTGGCAAGTACACATATTGTTTTTTAATTTGTGTATGAGTCAGAGTATGGACCTAATAGGTTGAGCAAATGGCTGACATCCATTTCTTGTAAAAATAAAATCTATTAATACAAACTTCCACTCTATGGAGGCCCATATAATCCTATTATGATCGGACATGGTCGAAAGAAAAAAGAGAGTATCCCAAGACATACATACATAAAAGCATAATAATAAAATCAAGAAAAAAATATGGTACCAGAATAAAAAAAATATTTAAATTATCTAAAAATGGTCACCAAGCTAAAATCGCGCGCTCTGACTACTGGCATTGTTGGGTACCGCGAAAAAAAAGTATTTATACCAACGTGGACGTAAACCAAAATATTTATAGTAATAAAACTAAACACGTATTCTAGGCATCATGCTTTGGTGAGAACTATATACCGATGGCCTAATATTAATATCCCGTATCTGACTGTTAATAATTCACACATGTTGTAACTACATAGCATGCCAATAACCCGTAACGTAAAAAGTAGTAAAGCAAACTACATAACGCTTAAAGGAGGACATGCTCATCGTACGTCAAATGGAGCTTTTATGCTATTTTCAAAGCATGATCCTGGACATTCTTCAAACGTTGTAGATAATCTATTTACATAATTTTAAAGCCTTCAAAATAGAATAAGGCTTCAAAATTATGTAAATAGATTATCTACAACGTTTAAGGAATGTCTAGAATCATGCTTTGAAAATAGCATTAAAGCTCCATTTTGACGTACGCTGAGCATATGGGCCGTTAATATAATGATAACATCCAATAAAATGTGACATAAATATAATATAAAGATAAACATCCAAATTTGTTATATTACATACTGTTTTACCTTTTAAATAATTCGAAAATGACATTTTGAAGCTGAATTCAACACACGTCATGCAACACCCTTGACAACTTAGAGGCAAGACACGGACTATTACAGGTATATTCCTGCGATGTTCATTTTTGTTAAAATAACTACACATATGGGAATTTCGCAGTCAATGGGCAGTATTTTTGTTGCTTTTGATAGTATATATTATACATATAATATTATCATCAGCCTGAATCTATCCACTGCTGGATGAAGGCCTCTTCAAGCTGCTTCCACTTCTCTCGGTCCTGTACATTGCGCTACCACGTACTTCCGCAGAACTTTATCATTTCATCGATCCAGCGGCCTCTAGGTCTACCTTGCGGACGTTTTGTAAATTTTCTCGCAAGACTCAGAAGACCTCCAAAGCAGAATGTAGGAACTCGCTGAAGTAAGCAATAAAGTAGGTTAGAAAATAAATGTAACAAAGACGAAATTCATGTTCAACTGCTTTGCGGGCCAAAAAGAGATGAGTATACTATTATATATATATAATAATATACTTACCAATAGTAGTAGACCATCGATACTTATCTTATATCTAGCGAATCTCTTCGATTGTAGTTTTGTCCAGTTCTTACACTCACCTTGTTTTTGGTGAATTTGAGTAATTGAAGTCGATGTTACCGCCCGCTCAAAAGATGTCCAAGAGAGTAGGAGGTTTGCGAGGGCGATGCCGAGTTACCTCCCGCTACACTGTGTCCAATTAATAATGCGATTTGACAATGATGTTAACAAAGCGACTGTCGCCCGAGAGGCAACAGGTGGATGAAAAATGTGAGCCTACGTTTGGTATTATTATAGTAATAAAATAAAATGCGAATGAAAATTAATCATTGACCAGTAGCAGGTAGTTATAATATTTCAAATACAAATATTATTTTGCCGAATCGGATTTAGTCACGTTTTTAACAAATTGTTTCCTGTTTTTAATAAATTTGTGCAGTATTAAATTCACATCTCAGATTATCTTGGATATAACTTAGATACTAAATGATTTAAATGTTTTTTTTTTCAAAAATATCAAAAATATTCAAGTTTATTTTTACTATTTGATACACGCATATACTTCAGATGGTATTCAGTATATTCAGTGTATAATTATTATAATGCCAGCGCTCCATTGGCAAGCCAAAAGTCCGAGGACAATAAATCATCCGATTTGCCTATGCTCTGCTAATGATCAACGAACGAATAAAAAAGTCGATCTGTCAAAAGTGAAAAGTTACGATTCTCGTAATGTCATCCGATAATCCTATAATTTTGTGTTATTTATATGTAGACTTGCATAAAATAATATAGCAGTGTAAACAACACAAGTTTTACGATTTCTTTTATGAATTTCATAAATACAAATAAAAAAATAATTGGTAAATCTCTCATTTTCTAATGTGTAAATTAACAAATTAATCAATGAAAATGTTTAAAACAACTACAGATTTTTTTTCGGTCTGAATGATTGCGTATTAATGACAAATCGAATTTGCATAGTGATCGACTAACGAAGTCTGGCAAAAATATCAAACATGTTTGAAATCCAACGAGTCTGGTCTACGGATTAAAAAGTCTGCAGATCTGGGGTGCTCCACGCGAAAAAAAACTCCGAAGACTGTAAATCGTCTGAATTGCGTGCCAATGGAGCGCCGGCTTAATATGAGGAGTGACGCAGTTTCTTTTGTGTGACCAGCTATAAATACGAGTTTTTTTATTAATTCTATTCATAATTCGTTATTATAATATAGAATACACGAAATAAAATAGGAACTATGTGTCAAATAATATTTTAAAACAAAAATTATACATGCAGAATTTTTGTTTGTTCCATCGGTAATACATTAAAAATATTTTGATCTTCCATTCAATTTCAAAAATGGCGTTAGAAATATGTACCATGCGTTTATTAAAATGGCCATCAAGTACCAAATGTCAGTTAAATAACAAGCATATAATCTATCCACAGAGTAATTCAGACTTAGATTCCCGACTACCTAGACATTTTAAACTTTTAGAATATATCAGAACACGATGCCAATGCATTCTTACTTTTAGCTATCTTTAAGTAGAATTGAATTCACTTTCAGTTAATTCTGTTTTGTATGAAAAGTTATTTCGGAAGAAATCCGTAATCCAATCCACTATTATTGGTTGCTAAGGGGGTGGTCCTAGCAACTAAATTATTAATATATACGTGTGTTACTATGGAAATTAAAATGACATTTCAGTATTATATATTTGTTTGTTTGTTGCAAAATAGCAAAAAAATGATTTGTTGACAATTGCCTTATTTGTCCTAAATTATTTATAAATAGAATTGTCAAGTTTATATGATTTAACAGAGAATTTAAAAACGTGGTATATAAAAAGTTCTTTTTATCTTGTAAATTATTAAATATTATTATTCGTATTTAGAAAATATTTTATTTTCAGTCCTAAATGTTTGCGATTATTTCAAAATGGTGAAATATGGAGATAACCGACATTTAAACTAACAGTTTCACATAGTCATAAATAAATAAATATAATCAAATATTGTTATACTACGTAACTCATTAAGATAAGCAATTTTCTACGTATATTTTAAATTACTAAGATTTTTATTCTTATGTTTTATTTCGTAACTTATATTTTCGTAATAAGTATAGAATGTTTCACTGTGCAAATTAAATGGACTAACTCTTTCAATATATTTTTTTACTTAGGAAATTCAGCTATGTTACGCACGCTTTCATAGAATTAGGTTTTAGTGAGTTTGTATTCTATTTGTGCTTTTTTCCCTCTAGCGACGCGGCGCGAAGACATGTTACTAATGATATGTGTTCGACCACCCATTACGTTTATATTCGACCGAACCGTGTTTTTGATCGTTCATTATCAACAAACAGGGTGTTTGGAAAAATTACTTTTGCCTATAAACAAGATAATACTTATTACTCAATCTAAATTGCTATCATAGTTTATGATTTTTATTATTTAGAAACAAATAATTACAAGATATTTTTTTTTTATATACAACGTTGGTACTGTTCGGTTATCAGGAATACAGCGGAAAACACATTTTGAAAATAGCCGATAAACTTGATTATTTGTTAGGTTAACCTAACCAAACCTAACCTAACCTAAACTAAGCCAAATTATCAAATAATCGAGTATATCGGGTATTTTCAAAATGTGTTTTCCGCTGTATTCCTGATAACCGAACAGTACCACAACGTTTTTAAATTTGCTGTTGATTTATTATACTCAATATTTTCAAACTTGTACTTGATATGAAGTAAATAAAAAACAAAAAACAAACAAATATAGAATACTGAAATGTCATTTCGACATTTCATTTTGATTTCCATAGTAACGCACGTATATATTAATAATTTTGATGCTAAGACCACCCCCTTAGCAACCAATAATATTCTTTTACGTTTAACGATGTTTTCTGAAATAACTTTCCATACAAAAAAGAATTAACTGAAAATGAATTCAATTCTGCTTAAAGATGGCTAAAAGTATTCAAATAATGCATTGGCACCGTGTTCTGATATTATATTCTAAAAGTTTCATATGCCTAGCTAGTCGGGAAGTTAGTTAAAAATCGATCGCAAGATTTGTACTGGACAAACAACTACCGGACAAACAAGAATACGAGCTAATAAAAACTTTGTAATAAAATACAGTAATGTTATTAAACATTTTTCCAGATGAAACGAATTCACCATACTATTAATAATTGAGTATTGATTAATTTAATAAAACGCACAATTTTAAGAAGTACTTATTCCACTTCAGTTGAAATGTCCCTCTAAGGCGGACGAAACCGGTCCAGATTTATTAAATAATAAAAGTGGAATAAGTTCTAAAAATTTTGCGTTTTATTAAATTAATCAGTAATGGGTTTGGGTCGAAATCCCGAAGGCCGGAATCCCGAAGGCCAAAATCCCGAATGCTGAAATCCCGAATGGCCGAAATCCCGAATGGCTGAAATACCGAAAGCCGAAATCCCGAATACCAAAATCCCGAACGCTGAAATTCCGAATGGCTGAAATCCCGAATAACTGGAATCCCAAAAGCCGAAATCCCGAAAAATAAAGAAATAAAAACATCAATAATTGCGCAATCTTGAATTCCGCATTTTTTGCAAGAGAGCCAAAATCCATTTTTTGTGGAAAATGGGTATTGCAGATTGCGCAATCTTTTTCAGGAGAGACAATTTTGTAGAACAAACGGGTTTTGTCTCTCTTGCAAAAATTGCGCAATTCAAGAAATTATTGGTGTTTGTATTTTTCGGGATTTCGGCCTTCGGGATTTCGGCCTTCGGGATTTCGGCCATTCGGGATTTCAGCATTCGGGATTTCGGCCTTTGGGATTTCGGCTTTCGGGATTTCGGCTTTCAGGATTTAGGCTTTCGGGATTTCGGCCATTCGGGATTTCGGCCATTCGGAATTTCAGCATTCGGGATTTCGGCCTTCGGGATTTCGTCCGGCACCCATCGATAATACAATGCAGTTCCACTATGAACAATTGACAGTTAACACAATAAAATAAATAATAATCATTCAACTAAATTTAATATATTTTTATATTTAAGTACCACATTAGTACATTTTTTGATAATTAATATTTTCAAGTATATAAACACCTAAATCTAAAAACATTAAAAAGAAAACTACTTATTATTTTAAATCAAAGTTTGTTATAGAATACCATCTTATTAATACATACCTATTAGTATATTATATTTTTTGAATAAAAAATATTTTTGACTAAATCATAGTTTTAATGTTTTTTTTAATTACTTGAAAAAATGATTATTATAAAGAATAAAAATGTATATAACTAGAATTATATCAAATCGAGCTTTAATATTATGACTATACTAAAATTAGATTTATAATAGACAAATTTTATGTTTTTGAGGTGTTTCCAAATTATATATGCTTAATATTAATAATGATACATTCTTAAATCTGGTATATTTAAAAAAAGATGATTAGATAACTTAATATAATAATAACAGCGTAAAGATAAGTTAAGTTAAGCATTGGCATATGCCCTATAGCGTCGTTGCTTCCAGGATCGAATCCTGGGTCTGGCAAGTACACATATTGTTTTTCAATTTTTGTATGAGTCAGAGTATGGACCTGACAGGTTGAGCAAGTGGCTGACATCCATTTCTCGTAAAAACAAAAACTCTGTTAATTAAAACCTTCACTCTGTGGAGGCCCATATAATCTTATTAGGATCGGACATGGTCGGGAAAGATAAGTCTCAATATAAAACTTAAACTGTTATTAATAGACTATATAATATATGTTATTATTAATTAATTACATTCGAATTTATTTGATTTTAGTTGTCGAACTGAACTGGATGAAAGTACAAGATCAGACGTAATTAAGATGAATGATCGAATCATATATATCAGTAAATGTCTACAGGTTAAAAATGATTAAAATATATTTTAAGCTATAAAAAACACCAGAGTTTGATTGAATTAAATCGAGAACTTTTAAACTCTTTTCTGTGTATCCTGTTTGATAAAATTATAAACATGAATTCCGGGCCCAGAAGCTTTCTACCGAATTACTGATTTTTTATAGCGCCGCTTCGATATTTATTACAGATCACTGTTATTAGTTAGGTTGTTGTTCACATTCTTACTAGTGATAATTCCATAGATTAAATAGTGTTTTTAACGCTAGGCCGATAAATTGTTTAGCTATGCTACTGTTCGTGGAAACTAAATAATAACGTATGCCTAGTTAACAATAATAATGGCTTCAGAAAAAAAAATATCTCTAGTGTCTGAAATTACCATTAGCTGCTCTTTAAAATACTTGTATCTGCTTTGATAGTTAATCAAAATAATAATCTTATTTGTAGTCATGTGCTTGGTATCGAATCAATGATATTTTAGTACTAAGACCAATTTATTTTTTGAATAATATACTTACTGAATATTTTAACATCATTACTAATAAATTAAATTTATTAATGATAATGACATTAAATAGCTGTTTATTTTAATCAATAATTGGCAATTTAGCGAGTGAATTGCTACTTTTAGTATTCAGTGAAAGTAATTGTACTTAGATTAAGTAGGTATTACTTTATCTGTAAGCAGTTTGAATTGTATGTGCTTAATAATAATGATAGATTTTATTTTTAATTTTAATGTGATTTGAAATATTTATTTTTGATTAGTATTTTTTCTATTTCCATGATAACTAAGCCCAAAATATAGTTGTCTTTCACTTTTTTCCCTGTCTGATAAACACTGAACCAATATTAACAAAATTTGCACAGCGTCTAGACTACAGTGAGATTACTAGAATTGCAAGGTTTTTAATCTCTATATCTCGAAAGATTTATTTACAAGATAAAATTTAACAATTAATAGCACACTAGATAAAGTGGTAAGACATCAACGCTAGAATATTGAGGTGCAGAAGGGTAGAAAGGAGCATCCTTAGGTTCAACCATTATTTATCTCATTGAAATACAAATTAAATAAATAAAATCAGTATATTTATCCATTCTATAGGTATATCTGTATCTGCATCCATAAAAGATAGACACATATTGACACATATATGTTTTTTCTTGACTGGACATGGTGGGTTCTCTGGCAGGCTCTATGAGTTTGATCTTGTTATCAGTTTAATATGTCCATGTAGTGGAAAAATACAGGATACAAACCAAATCCTCTGAGAATGTCCTAAAATGTGTACGGAGAGTAACTTAAAGTCACGTAAATTCAATCAAAGTACATTTGAGTGGATGGTGAACTCAGTCTTGGGTAACTGTTCCAGAGACATTCCCAGACATAAAAAAAATAACCAAAGGGGGGGGGGGGTCCCGTGATATGCTCAATTTAGAACGGGTGTAGTTTGATGGAGCCATTAACTTCAATGTCTAATTTTTATTTATGTATTTCACGCAAATAACGTCGCTATCTATCGCTAGCTTTATAAAAATAATTACAAGATAAACGAACTTTTTATATACCACGTTTTTAAATTTTCTGTTGAATCATATAAACTTGGCAATTCTATGTAATAACAAATACTTTTTTTTGTTCTTGATAGAAATACTGAATAAATATAGAATTCTGAAATGTCATTCTGACATTTCTTATTGATTTCCATAGTAACGCACGATAATAATTAATAATTTAGTTGCTAGGGTCCTCTTAGCAACCAATAATAGTGTTTTACTTTTTACGATTTTTTTCCGAAATAACTTTCCATACAAAACAGAATTAACTGAAAATGAATTCAATTCTGCTTAAAGATGGCAAATGTGCCCAAAAAATGGAAAATATTAAAAGAATGCATTGTCGTCGTGTTCTCATATATTCTAAAAGTTTTAAATGTCTAGTTAGTCGGGAAGTTAGTTAAAAATCTTCAATTGTCCAATACAAATCTTGGAAAAATAAGACAAAATGTGTACTGGACAAACAAGAATACGAGCATAAGCAACAACAAACACGTTAAGGTTTGAGAGAAGTAGAAAGAACTAGAAGACCATCAACCGGCAGTGGATAGCGGACGATATTCTAATGCAGTTGAATAATAGACTATGAGAAAGTTCAGTTATATATAATTATTCGTTTAATCACCTACAAAATATTATATTATATTAACTTTAAGTATTGATTAATTTACAAGGATTTTATTTTTCCAAACTGTACGGTATCTAGATTTACAAAAGAATAAAGTTTTTCTACAACTTAACTACTGCTTTGTTCGAAAGTGTAAGCTGCTTAAATAACAAGGGTGCTACCTATTTAAAAAAATTCTAAGTATCAATGTCTAGGAAAGCTCAAAATAGAGTTAAACAAAAAGCTTTCGTGCAATATTTTAAAATGCACGATTTCTTTTGACATTGAACTAAATACATTCATTAGAATTAGGTAACAATAGTGGAATGCAATTTTTTTTTATGATAACATACGGTGAGGTCCCGTTTGGGTAGGCAGGTTATGCGTTCCATAGGTGTGGCACATTATAAAGAGCGGCAATTTTGAAGGAACAGATATAAAAAATATGACAACTTTTTAGAACAGTAGTGATTTTCCATGAATTACACGATTAGATTTTAAGAGAAAATATTTATATTTTAGTCAATGTCAATTTAAAAAAATATGGTGAAGGTATTTGTCTATCTAAGAAAGCCAAAAATAAATAATAAAAGAGGTAAATACATACCTACCTAAAAAAATTGCATACAATTTGAAACAAAAAATTAAAGAAGATAGCATTCTAAGTTTGCTTATCGGCCCACATGCTCAGCGTATGTCAAAATGGAGCTTTTATGCTATTTTCAAAGCATCATCCTGGAAATTCCTTAAACGTTGTAGATAATCTATTTACATAATTTTGAAACCTTATTATCTTTTATATTTATTTTAAACATTTTATGACTGCATTAAGTATTTTTATTACATAACATAGTATTTTTTTAAACCTCTCGCTCTAATGTTTTAGAATATAGTAATATTTCAGTACGTCCATGTGAAGTGGTGTTAAGATTTTTTATATTTATTAAATTTTAAAAGCATTTATAAAACCATTAGTAAAATTTATGTTGACATTATTATAGTGAAATATTTACAATAAAAATTATATTGATAATCTCTTTGATCCCAAATTTGACAAGAAATAGGCATTTTATTATTCAAAAAATGGGCAAGATTTACACATTTAAAGATACTTTTAAAGATACTGATTATAAGCTATGTCTCAGTCCATTCAAATGTGATAAACATTCTACGAATAATGGTTGCTTTATAATAATTATTGACCTAAGAATAAGGTAGTATTTTTTTGAAATACAATTTTATAAATTGACAAACGATAAATGAAATAGGGAGTAAGATCATGTTAACGTGCGTGTTTGAACATTTACCCAACCGAAAATTAATCAAATCAAATAAATCAAACACGCGCGTTACTATGATCTTACTTCCTACTTATTGCAACAACGTAACAAAGGTAACGTTTAACGTATCAATTTTTGTCTCGCAATAAAGTTACAAAATTATTTTATAAAATGACGCGTATAATATTTTAATCAATGGGGGAAATGTGTCAAAACTAAGTAAGAGGTGATTTAAATAATATATTTGTTTATTCAATTAGTTTCTATTTCATTTTTATAGAACCAGAATTCTTATTTTCTTTGTTCCATTATTAATATTTAATAATAACATTACAGTTGAATGATGTTGAATATTTGTATTATATGTAAATTATGTGTACCATTAAAAACAAAGCAAAATTTTATTTTATTTCTTAAAATAGTTGTTTACTTAATTAACTACATTATTTGTAGTACAAGTAAAATAGACCAAGTGACTATTTATTTATTTTTCTCATAAAGTAAACAAATTTATTAAGTTCTGAAAAAGAAAGTACAATTGTCTTAATCAATTTTACATAATAGGACCATTTAAGTACCTTGCTAAACAATAAAAAATTACTCTACTGTATTTTTTTTTTTGCATTTGTTCATTTTAGTTGTATGACAAGGTACTATGCATAGTTAACATACAAAAATTTTACAAAAGAGTGAACACAACTTGAATACGTGTATTAATTAAGGCTCTAAGTACCAAAAACAAAAAAACTGACATTTTTATAGAAAAGTGTTCTACATACTAACGCCAATAACTTCAGCTATGGTCTAAGTGCCTCAAGCAAGTCAAAAAAATACAGCAAAATATTTAAACCTGTTGACGTTGTAAGTCCATTGGCCTGTTTTATTTATAATGGTGTAAATAGCACTACAGTGGTCAACTTCATTCAATATAAAATGGCTGACGATGATGTGTTGACACTTGCGACTTCCTAATACCTAAAATTATAGAAGCTGCCGTGATTGCTTCACACTGTAAAACCACATTTTTCAAAAGGTCTGCTTCATGAAATTTTACTGCAATGACTCGGTATTTTGTATCTACAGGCAATACTACTTTTTGGTACTTAGAGCCTTAATTAATACACGTATTCACTTTACAATAGGTTTATCATAATTTCAATAAACATTTTTACTGATACAATATCAAATAACTTTGATTTCTTTTCATAAGGGAGCGTTTTTGTCCACAACAATTATTATTAGCTTTATCGTTTAAAACTAATAGAGTATCCGCCTTCACAATATAATTTAATGACTCAATCTGGAAGCTGATACGAAAGCCATTATAGATTGAAGAAGTTTTAATGTCTTACTCAAACACAATTTACGTCGTTTCTCATTTGAGATATTACCATATAAATTAAAATTATTCATTTTTATTAACAGTAATAATATAATGCAAGAATTTAGACATTGTGTAATTAATCATATTTTTGTTATATTGTTTTATATAAAAAATCTTGAGATATCCGAACAAAATGTTGTTATTTATATATCTAAAATAAAAATTATGTGTGTATGTAAATTAGCAGTCATTCAATCAATGCATAATAATAAAATTAGAGTGACGGTGTATCTATCAATTTCCTCGATTATAACCAAGGATATCGAATTTGTTATATAGAGCCTTCTGTAGTTTCCAATCAAAATAACGCACTTGCGACAACGTAAACTATCGGCATAAGTTTAAAAGCGCATATAAAGGAATCAAACATATTCTGTGTTAATAATTTGCACAATATGAAATGAAGCGTGAGTAGAGATGGAACAATTACGCGAGTGGTGAACTACAAGGATCTAAGAGTTTGTCCTTTAAGAATTAAGGTAACAATGAGGCAGCTTAGAATTCTACTTCATTGATGGGTTTTTTTTTCAAGGACAAATACTAAGAACCTTGTAGTATTAGGCTGGCGATTAATAACACGAATCAGTATACTACCCTGCTGAGTAAAAAGACAAATAAAAACCTTAGTTTTAAACTACCCTTCCTCTTATATTACGCAAAACTATTGGATTGTTTTTACAAAATCTCTAAATATACACTGTCTATTTTCAGATTATGTCAAAACAATTTAATAATTTTACATAATATAAAAGAAAATGTAGCTGAAAATTTGGGTCCTCATTTCACTAATTACTTAGCAGGCCAGTATATTTTTTTATTGTTCATATATTCTGTCTTTATTTTCTTTCTGTATTTTACACTGGTGAAGTACCTAATAAAACCATTCAACTATATAACTACATTAATGTCGAAAATTAGCTTTGAAAATCACTTACTACAACCAACGATCAAGCGATATAAAATACTGCAGAAATCTCGCCATTTTATTTGAGAATCTGATTATATAGTCAAACTAAAGTTTTAAATGCATTTTAATTTACTTATTCGCAGCTTAAAATAATGGAAATTAAATATAGCTTTTTTGTCGCGCCACTTAAGTTAACTTTGATTATACTTAGGTTAACCCAAAAACTAATATAAGACTATTATAATTATTATTATGGTAAATGTTATTGTCACAAAATTATATGCATGTATGAGAATGTATGGATGAGGATTTAGGTATGTATATGTGTGCATATACATACTATATTATATTATATTAGGTGAGTTTATATATATTATATTAAGCGAGTTTATATGTATAGTTTTTTAAAAATAATGTTATAAAAAAGTAGGTACCATGTAAGAGTATTATTAAAGAGTTAAAGACTAATATCTCATTAGTTAACTCCATTAATTATTTTTCTTAGAATTGACGATTTACACCTCTTGAGTGTAGTATTTTTATTGTTTATAAAGAATAATGATCTATTATTAGGTTTTGACGATTTTTGTAGTATGCTATCGAGTGTATTGTTATTAATAATATAGGGTTTTTACTAATTTGGTTTTTTACTGACACTTCAACTATTCATAATTTGTTTATTATATTTTTTGTGACCTTTGACATGATAGGTAGGTAATGGAGTTTTTATCTACTTTATTGTATTGATTTATTATATAAGCTAGAGTTAAGAATGTTCGTTGTCAGTGTGTGTTTACCTTTGGTGAGTGTACACGGCGCCTGAAGATGCCGAAAGGCGAAACCCGGGTCGCAAAAAACGACTTAAATGGAATAGTACAGAGCTTGAATCCAGTAGAATTTAAATCCAAATTCCATCAAATACCTTCGATCGATAGTATTAATATTATTTATTCCATTAAACCTATGTATTTCCAAGATTTAACGTACAACATATTAACAATAAATGTCTTAAATAGTATAAATTATACTATATTTATTTTAACTGATTTTATCAATGTTATTTGTATATATAAAAAAATTATATTATCCATTAGAATTTAAATTCAAATTCCATCAAGTACCTTCAGTCGATAGTATTAATATTAATAGACTATCACCGATCTATCACTACTTGTATTAGTAATAAGTGGTTTTATAAACATAGTAAGTAATCTTAGTCAACTATGTATGAAATAGAGAATGTAAAATATAAATAAGTAAGTGATAAATAAAGCTAATATGAAAATTAATACCTCAGTTGTTAAACTAGTTAAATACAAAACTGCTTATTTATAGTATCAGATAATGAGGCACGACAAAACCACTAAAGTTAATTTAATTTTAAGGCTTCCACATTTTCAATTGTGGGCAATAAATAATTTAGTTTTTCGTTCGCCTGGTATGATGTGCCTCGAGGCAGCCGTAAATAATTTACTCTTTGAGCAACTTTATAACGCGCAAGCGGGAGCCGTTTATAGAATAAAGCCTCGAGATTTGAAATACGAGTAAAAAAAGTTTATTAAACCAGCGTAAAATCGTCTGGAAGAGTGTTTTATTATATTAGATGAAATTCACGAATGCTATATACTGTCACGTGTGTTTATTATATTATACTACATATGCATATTAATTAAACATTATTTAAATACATTAATAACAGATGGAATATATATATGTATATTCATTGAAAATAAATAATATACATCATTAATTGGGAAACAGCTTCAGATAAATGCATAATAATTACAAGATAAAAAGAACTTTTTAAATACCACGTTTTTAAATTTTCTGTTGAATCATATAAACTTGACTATTCTATGTATTAATAAAAACTTTTTATTGTACTTGATAGAAATGCTGAATAAATATTATAGAATATTGAAATGTCATTATAACATTTCATATTGATTTCCATAGTAACGCACGTATATATTAATAATTTAGTTGCTAGACCCCCCTTAGCAACCGACAATAATTACTTTTCATACAAAACAGAATTAATTGAAAATGAATTCAATTCTGCTTAAAAATGGCTATAAGTATTAAAAAAATGCATTATCGTCGTGTTTTTATATATTCTAAAAGTTTCAAATGTCGGGAAATTGGTTAAAAATCTTCAATCGTCCAATACAAATCTTGGACAAACAAGAAAAAAATGTACTGGACACACAAGAAAAAATCTGTACCTGACAAACAAGAATACGAGCTAATAAAAACGTGGTAAAAATCGAACGGATTATGGCCAATATTGGTTACCAATAATACCTGTGCCCTACCCAATAAGATCTAATTTAACTAATAGTTATACAACTGAAGCGCTTTAAATATTTTGCTAATATCGGTGACATATTTGTGTGGTTTGAATGAAGGGACCGATGATACATTGATTACAAGCTAACATCATGATCTCTCCAAATGTTAGCCAACGTACTTTTACTAATAATTTGTGATATTCAAAAATACCCGCCAATCACAATATTTAGAATTGCAAATAGATTATTTTCTTTTTACAAACAATTAATATGAGAATAATTACAAGATAAAAAGAACTTTTTATAATCGAAGTTTTAAAATTTTCTGTTGAATCATATAAACTTGACAATTCTATGTATTAATAATTTAGGAGAAATAAGGCAATTGTCAACAAATCATTTTTTTGCTATTTTGCAACAAACGAACAAACAAATATAGAATACTGAAATGTCATTTTGATTTCCATAGTAACGCACGTATATATTAATAATTTAGTTACTAGGACCATCCCCTTAGCAACCAATGACAGTGGATTGGATTACGGATTTCTTCCTAAATACCTTTTCATACAAAACAGAATTAACTGAAAATGAATTCAATTCTGCTTAATGATAGCTAAAAGTATTAAAAGGATGCATTGGCATCGTGTTCTGATATATTCTAAAAGTTTAAAATGTCTAGCTAGTCGGAAAGTTAGTTAAATATCGATTGGAAGATTTGTACTAGATAAACAACCACCGGACAAACAAGAATACGAGTTAAGAAAAACGTGGTAAAATAGTGAAATAAAATGCTTTTAACGTTATTTAAATTAATTTAAAGAATTATGTTTCAAGTTGGTCCAAAAATGTATAAAATGAGAACTGATGAATATAGCTATAGTTTAATATTATTTTACTAACAAACGGAGCTGAACTGTATATTTTATGAAAATTCTTACATGCAGAATCAACAAAAATATTAATAATAATAATAATAATAAATGGCGTAAACGGTTTTAACAATTTTCTCAAAAGCTTTAATCCAACGTATTTAGTCAATCATTTTTATGTCAAATCACTTCATTTGTTTACGGTTCTTTGAGTGCCTATTGAAAAATACGTAGAATTAAATCGACTATGGGACAAATGGTTTGTAATTTTGAATTAATACCAATCCATTGACATTAATAAAAAAGAATGATAAAAGAGCGGCAGCCCCTTATAATCACTCAGACGGCCTTACCGCCAAATTAGGCTCTCAATAAACTACCCAATAGAATTGAATACCATACGAATGACACATAAAACCAACGGAACTTTATAATAACACAGCAATAAAAAGCATACTAGTATACCAATATTGTTTACTCTCGATTACGTAACATAACAAAACAGAACAATGATAAATATAACTATGACCTTTCAAGAAAAATATAATTTTAATATTGTAATAACACAGATTTTAATCGCTAGAAAGCCTCAAATAAACGGGACCTAACTCGGTGTTGCTGGCAAGTTTAGGATATCTCATCTTAATCAATATAATATTTTCAAAATGATTGGGTGACTAGGTACAACAAAATAATGACCTAAATGACCTAGCCTAACCTAACCTAAAGAGATTCCACAAAAATTAATGTTTCATTTTTCCCCTGGCTGTTCTGTTTTGTCCGTTTAACGTCTATATTTTACGCATACATTATGGCCGTGAACAGTTTATTCAACAAAAAATGACAGAATAACATTGAGACGGGATGACAGGTTTTTCGTCCTGAATACCTAGTAACTTGGTACGTTATGATAAATTGTTAAAAAATTTACCTACACTATCTGTAAATAAATTTTAGTCTTAGTTAAATAAAAACAAATACATATGACCTGCAAAAAAATATTGTGCACTATTTATGTCAGATCTTAACAGGCTACATCCACCCTTCGCCACTGCTGAGTATATCCTACATGTAAATCAGCAGTTATCAGGAGAATATAGTTTTGTTCAATTTCACAGTTAACGCATTTGGACTGGAAGGTTGTACAATATATACAATCATTCATTGAATGGATGATCTTTGAAATGATTGACAAGAAAATTGTTACCAGCAAGCCATACTTTCAATAATTGAGAGTGATTCTTTATATATTACCGAAACTCATTTTAGAGATTAAATACTATTAAATACCATTTTTTTACAGCGAGTCATTTCAAGTTAGTGTCGAAATTATTGTTTGTTCAGACTTAAATTTCTTTCTTAAAGATTACTGTACTTAGCATAATGTAATAATTTTGTAGGGGAAAAAATAATGACCAACTCACAGGTTTGGTGCTATGAATTATTTTATTTGTAATGATGTAGAAATTGTTGATATATAAAAAAATCTTTACAATTGAAATTATATCTGTATTTTTGTGATATGTATGGTTTGTATTGCATAATATTTTAAAGTGATATTGGAATTACGTATAATAGTGGTGAAGGGTGGAGATAGGCTGTAAAGATCCGACATAAATAGTGCACATTAAACTTTGACACTCATACGTATTTGTTTTTATTGAACTAAGACTACAATTATTTACAGATGAAGTTGATTATTAAAAAAAAAAACAATTAAACCCAGCCTAAACCAAATCATAATAGTTTTGATATACTTTTGACGATCCAACAAAACTGTGCACACTTTTTTGAATTAAGAATACATAATACACATGTTGGTCAGGTTTTTAAAATTCATTATGCCCTAATTAATCAAGCCATACTATATAAAAATATTCTATCTATAAAATATCTAAAATTATATATGATTTAATCGCATAATTTTAGATATTTTATAGATAGACGAGTATTTTTGACTATTATCTATTATGGCTTGATTTTTGCAGGGTTTTTATTGAATTTTAAAACTAACCAACAACATCAGCTGTAGATTTTAGTATTAATTCATTAAAAACAAATACGTATAACTGACAAAGCTTAGTATGCACTATTTATATCGGATTTTAACACCCTACCACCCTTCACTATTTAGTAGTATAAATAATGAGATCGGGTCCGGACACCCTACCTACAGGAACTAAAAAATAAAACCTCATGACTGAGGATCATGAACCGAATGATTTGGTCGTCGAAAAATCTTCTCAGCGGGTTATGCCCACCTCTCTCAGTGTTATATAGCATGCAAAACCCGTGTCAGTGGTAGATTTCACCGTGGATTTCAAGTCATATATTTATATAGGTATTTACAATTGAAGTTAATCTCTCCAAACCAAACCCACCCCGCACCACACTCGGTATTAATCGAGAATATCACGGGACACTGCAGTGGCGATGTGAGGACATCTATTTAATGTAAGACTAGAAATGTCCTGGGAGGCAGATACCCAAGAGTGAGGTTGTTATGCTTTAAGTAAGCTCTGACTGAGTTTAAAGAATTTACTCTAATGCAAAGTGTCGGAGAGAGAAGAGAACATGGAAATTACAATAATAAAAAGAATTTAAGGTAGGTATATGTAACAAATGAAAATAAAGCTAATTATAGGGACAGCAAAACTTATGTGAAGAGATCTTCACTTTTGCAGTAAGACGCCGCATTTTTATTTAAAGCAAGATAATTTGGGTTTGTATTTACAGTAAATTTTGGATGTTTTTGACAATAAATTGATACTAAAAAAGACAGCATATTATCATATTTAATATTGTGTCACTATGTACTTGTCATAAATTTATTTTAGAGATCAGTAAACGATGATTTTTCGCAATATACAAGGCACTCCCGAATAGCAGTAAAAAGAGTCACTATAAATTTCAAATACTCAGATATATTCAACACGTAAATGATCGTTATACTAAGCTTGGCTTCCACAATGAAGTACGATTTCCTTATAATATAAATCGATCGGATTATTTATGACAAATTTGATCCCGCTTTACGACCCTAGGCTTCTGGATGACTTAACCCTTCAGATATCTACTCTTGAATATAAAAAATGGTAACCGGACAAAACAGAACATGAGAAAACAGAACATGACAAAACAGAACGGCCAGGGGAAAAATGAAACATTAATTTTTGTGGAATCTATTTAGGTTAGGTTAGGTCATTATTTCGTTGTACCTAGTCACCCAATCATTTTTAATATATTATATTGATTAAGATGAGATATCCTAAGCTTACCGGCAAAGTTCCGTTTATTTGAGACTTTCTGGCGATTAGAAAGCAGAAATTAGGTATATACTTTGATTTATTATGGCGTATTGGAAATCTGTGTTATTAAAAATCTATCAACATAATAGAGATAGGACAATTTTAATATTAAATTTATATTTTTCCTGAGAGGTCATAGTTATATTTATCGTTGTTCTGTTTTGTCATGGAACCATAAAAAAATATAAAAAAAGTCTGCAACGTCAACAGGTTTTTGTATTAAGTTTTTATTTCACGTTTTTACGCTCAATTTTCCACTAATTTCCATATAGGTACCAAGAAATTTAAAATTCCACACAGAGATGATATAATAAGATGATAACTTATATTAAAATATGGTGGCGATTTGCTACTTCAAACATGGAACAATAAATAACTTTTTTAACACTAATCAGATCGATCTGAAATCCTCCACCAATACATTTCTAATGGACGGTTTCCGAATTAAAATAAAAATAAAATTGGTGTCGTCAATTTACTTTCCGAAATAATGAAATACAAGTTTGTAATAGCATTCTATATTGATAATATTTTAATGACATTCGGCGCGCTTTGCGTTTCTTGCCTTTTATGGTGGGACCGTCGTAAAGTAATAAACCGAATTTAGCTTTAAATACTTCGTCTATTGTGACTGTCTTTTATATTTCTATTTATTATTGTGTTCTGTAATAGTACCTATTATCTGGAGCAAGTACTGCTATTTTTAGAATATACATAATTTTGAAAAACCTCAGATACTCGTATAAACATACCTATTCACGAGAAAAACAAATTCTAGAAGAAAATTTGAACCCAGTAAAATCTCCCATCTTTCACTTTCAAGCAATTGATTTGTCTAAAATGCATACAAATTATTTGTAATGACGACATTTTATCTGACGTAGGTAGGTACTTCAAATGTTGCCAATCAGAATGCCAAATTGATTATTTAGAGAAATATTAAAAATATTTATCATTTTAGTATAAAAATATTCACGATAAACTCGAAAAACCTGTTGATTTAGTAATTTTCCACAAATATTTATAATTCTGTTCTTATTTACCATATTTTTAAGGGATTTATTTATTCCAAAAATAGTTGGCCTACAAGTGTCCATCTAGTAAAAATTGAGAGTAAAGGCTAAGATTTACTTTTAATGTAAACCAATAATTCACTTCTCGTTCCTCATTACGAATGAATCAATAATATTGTAATTATAAATTTAATAAATTTTACAAATATAGCAAAAGGATATTTTTCAGTAACGGGTTAAATACTTTGGTCATTTATGACGCAGTAGAGCAGACAGACCACCCACAGGCCCGTCTTCAATGTCCCCCCGATCAGCGTGCCTGGGGACATTATTTTTCCCTGTGCGTCCCCAAACAAACAATAATCTTTCCCGCTACTGAACCAGTGGATAGTACCAAAACTTTTATCATAAATAATAATTATAAGTTAGTTATGGCACAAGACTTAGTTTCTAAATCAGTTAGTGATTGCTTTCAGTTTAAATGCTATCTAAGTATATTTATTTAAAGTGTCGCGAGAAATTAAGAGAAGTTAAGAGTTAGTTAAGAGAAGTTAAGAGTTAAGAGTTAAAGAGAAGAAGACTGTTAAAGAAAATTACATTTGGAAAGCAAAAAAAGCATGTGGGATAATATACAAATACTGGATTGGTGACGTTGATGTCTGAGAAGGGTTTGTGTTGAAATCCCGAAGGCCGGAATCCTGAAGGCCGAAATCCCGAATGCTGAAATCCCGAAAGCCTGAATCGGATTTCGGTATTCGGGATTTCGGCCTTCAGGATTTCGGCTTTCGGGATTTAGGCTTTTGGGATTTCGTCCATTCGGGATTTCGGCCATTCGGGATTTCAGCATTCGGGATTTTGGCCTTCAGGATTTCGTCCGGCACCCGTCTGAGGAGTTATCAGCAAGGCGAGGTCTGTACGCAACCCTTCAGGGCAAAAAAAGAGCCACAAAGCCGAAAATTTGATGACAGAACTACATCACGGGAGATTTAAGTATGGTCAACCGAAGTAGCTGGAAAGTATAAAATGGAAACAAAATAAACGAGTCCAAGGATTGTAGTGCCAGAAGTGATCATGGTCTATCTAATATATGGTTTTAGTTTGATATGTCTATATATATATATATATATTTTAATAAACATTCAAATAACTATTTTATATTAGAAGTCTGTCTCTCTTATCAGTGCCGCAGGAGAGACAAATTTATCCGATATTGTTCATAGTCTTTTAGTCAAGAATATAATTACTTCAGCTACTAACTTACGTGTTGATATATTTACTTCAATTTTTAATATAAACACTGAATACCATGATAATACAGGAGTCAGGCGAATAGTTGGGATTTAATGTATATGAAAATATCATCAAAACAACCCACGATGTCCGCGCGGTTCACGCGTCGGCCTATAGCGTCGTGGGTCCCAAGTTCGAATCCTGGGTCTGTCAAGTATTTTTAATTTATGTATGATAGGTTAAGCAAGTGGCTGACATCCGTTCCTCGTTCTCGTTCATCGTTAAAAATTAAATCTGTTAATACAAACCTTCACTCTGTGGAGGCCCATATTATGATCCTATTAGGATCGGACATGGTTGGAAGAAAAAAATACTTAAATATTCCATGATGCAGTCCAGTCAACTCATTTTCGGCCGCCCATGTCTTATCTTATCCTCAGGGGTTGCATACATAGACCGTCTCGATGGCAGTAGCGAAGGGTGCTAGTAGGCTTTTAAGATCTACTATAAATAGTGCACATTAGACTTTGTTAGTCATACTTTTTTGTTTTTATTTTAACTAAGCCTACAATTTATAGATGGTGTTGGTTAGTTTTGAAAAATCAATTAAACTCTCCCTAGCCAAACCATAATAATTTTGGAATATTTTGGGCGATACGACAAAATTGTGCACACTTGTTCATTCATACTTATTTATTTTCGTTGGATTAAGAATACATATAACGATACAACACATATTGTCGGTTCATTTTTTTAAATTCATTAAGATCTGCCTAAACCTAAGTATAATACCTATATAAAAAATATTATTCTATCTATAAAATATTCAAAGTTATGTATAATTTAATTGCATAATTTTAGATATTTCATAGAGAGACGAGTGTTTTTTGGCTATTATTTATTATGGCATGGCTTTCGCAGGGTTTAATTTAATTTTAAAAACTAACCGACACCATCTGTAAAATGTAGTCTCGTTTCAATAAAAACAAATACGTATGACTGATAAAGTTTAGAGTGCACTATTTATGGTGAATTTTAACAGCCTACCTCCACCCTTCGCCACTGCTCGATGGTAACTCCTGAGACATTTCAAATATTTTCAAAAATATATGCTTTAGCCATAAGAAGAAATTAGATAAAGAATTGCAATATCCACGAAGGCTATGAATTTTATTAAATATGGATGATTGTTTGAATAACCACTGCATGTGCATAAATGATAAAATACTCAGTGCTCAGTATTTTAAAATTATGGATGAAAATGATAACATTACTTTAAATCTTGCAACTGAAAATATTATTTTATTTGTATGTTTCGCTGTTAATTTCACAGTATTTACGTCGTAAAAATTCCACACTAGATCATATCGTCGTAATACATAAAACAAGAAGCCACCTTTCAAAATAAACGACTTGTTTTCGCAGTTAAAATTTCAAAAAAATAACCGTTAAAGATATTACGCTTCGTCATCAATCAAAACTAATTTACGATTTTGGGACTCGCCGTGGCGTGGGTCAGGTTCTAATTTCATTTGCAAAATGTTAACAGTACAAAATAATGCGTGACAGACAATGCATAATATTTTTTACAAACTATTATTGGAAAAATCTAAAATATAATTGTCAACAGTTTATTAATTATGGAGTACGTTATATCGTCTCTGTTCTGGCAGAACACACTAACTGGAGAATACTAGTTTTGAGTAATTTGACTTTGAAGTTGTTAAAATGTTTGAAATGGTCTATCATGTGAGTTTATTAAGTAATCGTAAAAAGGATGACTTTAAAATAAAGACTGTTTATTTATTAAGAAGGTTTCCAGACGGTAAAGTTTGAAATAAGAAACATTTTGGTATAACTATCTCAATATGTCATTTTTTCGAATTAGTGTCTTCTGCCAGAACAGTGACGATATGCAGTCAATATGTATATCTAAATGTATTATTATAGGTTAAAAATTAAATGTAAACTTTACCAGAATTCGACACTGTTTAGAATTGATGAAAAGGAAAATATAGCTCGCAAATTTACAATAAATAGTACAACAATAAATCATTTTTTAATCATCCTCGATCCTAACAAGATTATATAGACCTCCACAGAGTAAAGAATGTATTAACAGTTTTTCACTAGAAATGGATATCAGCCATTTTACCAATATATAAGTTCCATACTCTGGGTCCAAGCAGTGATTGAAAAACAATATGTGAATTTATCAAATCCGGGATCCACGACATTTTAAGTCGATGCTGCAGCCGCTTGGCTATCATAGGCAGTAAATCAATTTTGTACTATAACTATAACGTTACCTTGCAAATTTTGAACGCGTTGACAGATACTATAGGAACAGTGCATAGTAGGCAGTGACTTACAGAGTACATTGCAGAGTTTAATAATTTTTTTCCCATGCTTCTTGCTACTTCCTTACAACCTCCTTCACAAATAAAGTTCTGGGGCGTCTAATTACAAAAAGCAACAAGTCCACAATTCAATATTTTCGGGAAACAACGTTTTTATGTTTCAAGCTTCAATTATTTGTTTTAACATGAGATTATTTGTTCCGTTGTATTCTATATCGAAATTAGAACCAATTGGCAATTTGTTTCAGCCGATAAACTTTTAAATGTAATAAATATAGGCAAAATAAAATTGGACGTAGCGCTACTTGTACCTCACATTTTAATTTATTCCGCATAAGGCACATATTTTCGTGGCACTGTCATGAGTTTACCAGATGCTACATCATGGGAGACGCCCTTTTCAATATTGAACATTCCCTTATTGGTTGACATAAACACGCGCAAAATCAACCAAACTTTAAATAATATGAAACACGGACTTGGCGCTTTTTGTAATAAATCGAGACTTAAAATATTTTTTTTATAGGGTTGTGTCGCGTTTTGGAATTTATAGATCAATATAATTATATTGTGTAAAATTATATAAAGAATACGTTCGTATTTTTTTCTCGATCTCGATTTTGACCAAATGTGGACTTATCGCTTTTTGGAATTAGACGCCTCTTCTCATCTCTTCACTAATAACTATGAAGCAATATAAAGTAAATTTGCAAGATACTTATTGTGTACACATTAATTTATTTGTTTTGTCTTTTCGCGAAAAAAACTTTTATTCCACGTAAAAAAAAGGTACTGCACGGTTAAATGACATCATTAGTGGTATATATATTAAGCCAATATTGAATATTTTAATGATAGATTTGATTTCATAGTAAATTAACAATGTATTAATGATTTCTCTTCATATTCTTCTCTCATTATTATGGATAGTGATAACTGAAATTACAGACGTTGCCAATAATTCAATCTGGAACGATATTGCGCTTATCTGGTGATTAATTCAGTTTTTGTAATTCAGTCGCTTGTTTGCTGATGTCTCTCCATGAAGGTGCAGACCCTCGCGATTTACTTCCTTCGACGATTTATTACTTACTTACTAGTAAAATTGAACCATACGTAATAAATACAATGGAAAGTTAAAATATAAACAATATCAATTGAAGTTACATAATTATTTTACTCATTTTATGGCTGCAGTGGGACTGTAGCTTAAAATCAACTTTACAACCAATTAATAAGTTTACAAATGTCATAAATCATCACTTGACTCTTGCGGATTGCCCCATTTGAAAAATTAAGCACGAAATGATAGTATCTGAGTTATTTAATTACCTCGTAAATAAACATAATTGCCCCGCGTTAATAAAATGCGACCATTTACGTGGATGTAAGTCTGTCTTGGACATGCAATATTTATACGTAACAACATGACGTTGCTAAGCTAAAAGGGCGTATGGTACTTGTTGCAAAAATTATTCATTTACTGAATTATATTGCATTGAACAATATTTTCGGTATCCTAAAAATCCACCAGCGAGGGTTATTACAAGATGAAGTCGCATATATTGTTTGATATCAGGGCGTGTGGTACTTTATGAAGAATTGTGGTAAACTGGGCACAACAATACCCACGGCTACAACATTGATTTTTTTTCAATGTGTTAGCCGAGATAGCGATATGTCCTCTGGACCCGAAAAAAATAAGCCATGGGGAGGTAAATTTTGAATGGAATACCTGTTCCTTTTTGCATGGATGACGGTCAACTAACCTTTTTCTAATGTCTTAAATCAAAGAATATGTTATTTGTTTTCAACGCAATGTAAAGCTTGTCTTGCTAAAAAACGCCAATTTCAATAAAATCAAACCGGCTCTGCATTCGTCAATCGATCATAATTACAATACTACATCGCTTCACATGTATCATCGATCGATTATTACGATGGTTAGCAAAAAATATCAAAATTACTACAACCAAAAGGGCCGTAAGTCACAATTTGCAACCTTACCTACGTGATGCCATGATAACTATTTTTTTGGCGGGGTATTATATAATATTAACTCAGTAAAATAAATCGAACCCTGAATAATTTTTATAGAAACATTTCTGCGATATTCATATGGCAGGCAATCAGGGATGGCGACAATATGAGAAGAATATTATGATGCTGATCTCATAGTTATTTCTTGAGTTCCATTATTTATAATAATATCTTCGGCGTTCAAAAAATATTTTTATAGATAAGCCAAAAGGGCGTTAATGACGGCCTTATAATTATTTTTGCTAATTTAGGTAATGAAAAATATATTATGACGAAGCCAATAAAATTCTTATTTTAAATTAATCTCCTGCAAATGTTCGAATTGGCACATACGCCCTTTCGACTTGGAACTATTGCAACTATATAGATAAAAGTAGTATAAATATAACAATCTATATCTGTATTATACCGATTTTTATACCTGTATGCAATACAATAGTGGCGAAGGGTGGAGGTAGGTAGGTTGCGGAGATTCAACATAAATAGTACACGCTAATATTTGTCAGTCATACGTATTTGATTTTTTTGAACTAAGAATAAAAATTCCATAATAGACGTTACCAAACAGCTGAAATGGAGATGGGCTGAGCTCATTGCTCGCCGAAAGGACGGCCGCTGGACAAATGCCGTCATCCAGTGGTACCCAAGGGGCACGAAACGGCCACAGGGTCGCCCTAAAAGCCGCTGGATTGACGAACTGGTAAAATTCGGCGGAAATACGTGGCAGCGAACGACACAGGACCGAGAGAGTTAGAGAAAGCTTGGGGAGGCCTTCATCCAGCAGTGGATTGACCTTGGCTGATGATGAATATTTGTCAGTCATACGTATTTGATTTTTTTGAACTAAGAATAAAAATTCCAGATGGTATTGGTCAGTTTTTAAAATTCAACTAACTCCTGCTCGAAGCAAACCATAATAGCTGATATTAAATAAAAATTATTGAACTATTCATAATATAATATCTGAATTTTTTCCATTAAATAAAAGATAATTTTAGATATTTTATAGATAGAAGAATATTTTTTATCTAGTTTTGATTTTTTTTATGTATTATATTCGATCCTAATGAGATCTTATAGACTTTCAAAGAGGTTTGTATTAACAGATTTTTGTTTTTACGTGAAATGGGTGTTAACCACTTGCTCAACCTATTAGGTCCATTCTGACTCAAACACAAATTGAAAAATAATATGTGTATTTGCCAGACTCTGGATTCGAACCTGGGACCATGACGATATATGCCGACGTTTAAGCTGCTTGGCTATCGTAGGTGTAAGTGTATGAGGGTTTGGTTTAGGTAGAGTTTAAACGAATTTTTGAAACAATCTGCACTTTGTATTCCTAGTTCAATGGAAAAAATAAGTATGACTAACAAAGTGTGCATTGTTTTTATCGAATCTTCACAGCCAAACAATATCATTAAAGTTTGGTCTAGGTAAGGTTTAATTGAATTTTTTAAACTAATCAATACCGTCTGAAAGTTTTATTCTTAAGTCAATAAAAACAAATAAGTTTGATTGTAAAAGTTTGGTGTGCACTATTTATATCGGATCTCCACAGCCTTCCTTCAACCTTCGCCACTGTATTGTTTAAGACTATCTACTGATCAATATATTTTTTTTTTATTTCATCTCATTAGTGCATACTGATTACTAACACAGTACCCTCCTGTCAGTCCACCAATCTACCACATCGAGTTTCATATGAGTGGTTCACAAGCATAGTGAACCAAGTCCATTCTGGTTTTTTTTATAGTAAACTATGTTCAAACATAATATTACAGTATTTTTAATTCTGTAAGGGTATTATTACAATTCTAAAGTGTTAGTTTGAGTACATTTTAGTTATTATGTAATGGAAATTATACCCTGACTTTTTACTTATTTTGTTTGAACCTAGCTTACTCAAACATAACCAGAATAGACTTGGTTCACTATGCTTGTGAATCACTCATATATAAAACTATGTTTTGTTCTTATGTAAGCACTCATAAAAACAGATAACGTTGACATATTTTTAACTCACAGATAGACACACCAATTTTATTTATAAGTATAGATAGATAATTGAAAAACGTACGTTAATAAAAACACGAAAAATGTATCGTCAACAACAGTTTTGAAACATGCTTTAAAACATAAGATATATTATTATAATTCTAAATCAAGAGTGATTTCATACAACTAAGTAGATACTCATAAAATTAATCTTCGTAAACACCATGTTAATTCGTAGAAGTTTCGATACTTGGCTGATTTATCGAATATGCACTATGCCCGTGAGCAATAAAGTTTTTTGCCAACATTTTTATTACATGAGTACTTTTTGCAAATGCCAGAATGTATGTATGTAAAACCTATGCTGTCTAGAAAGATTTATTCATTTTGGTATATGCAGATCACATCCATATAAAAAAATGGATCAGTAATTATTTTAAAGATCGTTTTTTTTATAATTTCGAATTGTAAATTACCTACCTTACTCAATTTTCCCATGAAAAATGAAAGCGTAGAAAATAATGTAATTAGATCATTTTTTATATTGTAATATGTAATGTTTTAAAATGAACGTGAAATAAATCATATCATAGTAATACTATGATATATACAATAATATTAATAGATATAATAATAATAATAGATAATATTGCTAATATGTTATCAACTTATTGTTGTTTTTATTTAATAAAACGCAATTTTTTTGTAGTACTTATTCCAGTTAACAAAATAAAAGAAATGTTATCAACTTTTAAGTGAGATTAACTTTCTCCTCAATTCAATGTGTTTGATATTAATAAATATTTTTTGTATTATATTTTGAGTCTTTAAGATATTTCAAATAACGTAATAATACAATGCCTAGAACTTATCCGTCAATAATCAGGGTCGGATTTATGCTTCAATAGATCCGGGCTAACATATTTTGGGGCCCTAAAAATAACTTATTAAAACGTAACGTTTACAAATATTATTTTCCTTTTTTTGTTTACAAAATCACCTATTATTGTATCAAATTAATATACTTTGGGTTAATGGGCTTATAAATAATTTTTAATCCGTGAGAAAGGGTTTTACTTAGAATTGGGCTCTATAAATTCGCACAATTTCACAATTTTGAGCTTTTTTGCCGCTCCCTTGAATTCGATTCTAACACATATACTATACACTAACCAATAAACTTTATGGATCTCTTTTTGGGCCAAGAGACCTTCACCAATTTGGGAGCTCTGGGTTACTTATTAGATCCTTTACGGTATATCTGAGCCTTAAGTAGATATATATGAAAAACACAGTAACAGACGACCGGCAGAAGTGAAAGATATATAGAAAAACTGTATTATCATTTTTCAGACTAGTACATCATAGGCTTGGAGATTATGGTTTTCATGAGTATTCACGATTCTCCTCCAATTACCACTATACGGGAATTTTTTACATACCCTTACCATTTACACTGCTAATCATAATTACTAGTTGCCTACTCCCGGTCAAAAAACTAAACAGTCCGTATCCGATAATTATTGTACAAAAAAGGTTAATTCCAATTTTCACTCATTAGCGGACCATATCGGCGCAATACAGAGTATTAGTTATATTAACGCTTTCGCTGCTGAATAGATAATGAGATTTTAATTGCCCCCTTTAAAATGCACGTTAATTACATCGATCGGCCGCCTGGTCATTACGCACCGTGTGCGTCTTCCGCGTCCAAAGTATTAACAGACTTTTAAAAAAAGAACAATAATTGTTAGCGCCATTCTTCCAATCCATTGGGTCGTTGCACAGAAACAAAGACACATTTAACAACGCTGTACGCATTTTTCGATCAGTCATGATTAGGGAATCCAATTCCGAGACAAAATTCTGATCCCGGGATTTCGGGATTACAATTTGATAATCCCGGGATCCCGGGACTGGTCCCAGAATTGGCATCTTTTTCCATTGTCAATATAAAAATTCTATATTTATAAATAACATTGATAAAATCGGTCAAATATAAATCTAGTATAATATATACTATTTAAGACATTTATTGTTAGTATTATTTACGTTCAATCTTGGAAATAAATAAGTTTAATGGAGTAAATAATATTATAATATGAATAATAATGTGAATTTAATATAAGATTGCTGTTTTTGATAGTAAAGACTTAATGAATGGGTTAGCGAGATTTAAAATAGTAAAGGAAATCATGGTGTGTTTATAGCCTTTCCTCTTCATAAATCTAATTAGTTTGCCAAATATGAAACTACCGTAAAACGTATGAGATCATGGTGGAATTACTTTGTTAATAGTGCGAAGCATTGAAAATAAAATGAATTGGCAACTTACACATGGGTATAAATCAAACTTCATTCAAACTCAGTTTATTTCTAATGTAGTTATTTGTTATTAAAAGTATTTTTTCTGTTATATTTTCGTTTTTATTTTATTTTCCATAAAAAATTATAAAAAAGTCAATCCCGAAAGTGTCGGGATTATTTTTATCAATCCCGGGATTCATAGGTATCGAAAATAGTTCGGGATCCCAGGATTGGAATCCCTAGTCATGATTTATCGCTTTCTAAATGGCCGCTCTACCAACGCGGTCGTAGGTTGGTGATATGTTATTTATATTTAACTCTTTAAATGCACAGTTGTTGGCACTCTTGATAATCCACAGAATATTTACTTCTAATCAGTGGCATTGTTTTGTTGTTATTTTCATTGAACTGAAAAAAAAAATGCATATGGTGTTTAGGTTTTAAAATTCATAACTCATTTAGTGCTAACACTGCGACTGGCGCGGTTTGGCCGTAATTAAAATTCGTAATTAAAACTTCAGCAGTGATTGTGTTTTAAACCCCACCTAAAGCAACACAGTCAATGAAATCAAATAGCTTTACTATTACCTACTGATAAAATGTGCACTATTTTTGTCGATCACCACAGTCTTACTCCATCCTTCACCAATGTTTCCAATACCATATCTCAAAAGCGTCAATTCTTTTTCGGTTTGCTGCTTTTATCGTCAATGTTTATGGTACTGAAAAAGATTAATCTCTATAAAAGATAGATAGTCAATGCTGGTATAACTTTCGTTTCTTTGTGTCTGTTCCGTCAGCAATATTGTACTTTTAATTATTGCAATCCATCCACAATGTGAGATCTCAAATACTAAAATCAGTCACCACCAATAACAAGCTTTGGTCCACATAAAAAACTACATCTATCTGACAAAAATAATCAAAAATATTTATTATATTGATCTAAAGATTGAAACTGACATGACGGTTCCATTAAAATTGTATAAAACCAAGTTCTTTACATTTTATTTCTACAACATTCAGTTAAGTACTGATTCTGACAGATATTTTGGAAAAATAACAATTTAATTTTGTGGTAATCGATGGTTCCGTGAAAACTAAGCAGTGTCAGCAGAACCCATGACATACGACGCATTCTCAAATTAATATTATTATCTATATATATAAAACAAAGTCGGGTTAGTTACACCATTTATAACTCAAGAACGGCTGGACCGATTTGTATGATCTTTGATTTGTTGGATTTATCTCCGCTCCGAATAGCAGAATAACTATTAAAACATTGGATAAATCACGGAAAAAATAAATTATGAAGAAAATTCATTTTCTCATGCATTTTGTATGGAACGGCTTTTGACTTATATCGATGAATTTGAACGATGAACCTCGCACATTCGAAAAGTAAGAAAATCACAAAAAAAAAAATCCGTATACAACGCCATCTCTGATACATGACAGAAACAAACAAACAAAAGAAAGAATGATAGTCGAAATGTCTAACTGTCAATGGTGTAGTGTTCCCAACATTTCGTGCTTCATGTCAACTGCTCAATTTGCTTGAAAACGATACTCATTGGGATATGAAAATTGCTGAAGAAATTGTTTCTGCATCTCCAAGTCACATACGCACATTATTTGCTATCATTATTTCGACATGCTTCCCATCGAATCCACCTGTACTATGGAACAAGTACAAGGATGACATCTCAGAAGACATTTTACATCGAATTCTTGTAATATATATAATTATATATAATTAATATTAAATATAAAATAATATTGTTTAGTATGTAAATTTTCCTTGCATAAATTTTCCATACAATTGAATTACTACTTGGTAAACACTTTTTCACTTCAGCAACATTTATGAATGTTTATTATATTATAAATGTGTTTTCTCACCGAGGCCTGAGATACTCAGTGTAAGCATTTTCTATAGAGATGGGTTCAAGTCCAAGGGAACAAGTCTCTAAAGAAGACTAAACTATGTCACTCCCCATTATATCTCGGTCGTATAACTGTCACTCGTATAATATTCTCTGTTTGTACCTATGTAAACTATATCTGCCAATCTACCAAATAAATCGCTATCTCCGCTAGCAACTACCAGTCTTCATAATTCAATTCATACTTCATTCATCCACTTCTACATAAAAACTATAAACGATATTTAAAATATTACATAACCTAACATTTTTTTTTGACTTAAAAATATACAATGTGCTACCCCTGGTGATTTACAAACATTTTTTGCATGTATCTTTTTATGGCCGACCTCTGCATATTACTTTTATTCTCTTGGAAATTGCGATAAAAAAAAACGCTTGAAACTAGTCCAACATTATGAAATTCTCGTTGACTGCGAGCGCCTGTAGGTACTTTGATCGTAATTAATGTACCTTAAAAGAATGATTTTGATAAGTGCTTCAGTATTCAATCATGCTTCTTATATAATTTTTTTTTATAAAGATATCGAATGGTACACATTTTACTTTGCTATTTATTGAATATTTATTTATACCATTCATTATAATGTACTTGTTGATTTAATTATAAATTTACACACAATTTTTTTATTGAATATATAAAGTTTACTAATAGCCATTATATTACTCTAAAAATATCTATTGATAAATATATATATTAATACTGTACGATAACTACATTATACGATTGAATTAACATAAAAATCTAAATTTAATCAAATTGTTTATTTTAGTAAATGTAAAATTATTAAAATAAGTATGTATTTTTGGTACAAATTGATTAACGGGAAGCCAGGCGGGAACTGCGTCAATTTTCATATCCGATTTTGGCAAAATTGATTAATTCAAGAATGAAACCCTAACCTAACCTAACCTAGGGGTCGGCAGTTTGTCAAGTGAGAAGAGCCAAATTGACAAAGAAACAGGATAGCAAAGGTATCAGAGAGCCGCATAATATATTATGTAATATACATATTATGTATATGGATATGGATTTTTAGGAGGGGAAAGTTCAAGTTTTTTTATTAAAATAATTAATTAGAACGGCATCTATGCATCGCTTTTGATACTTTTACTATATCTGGCAAATAGCTACTTATTTTTAATTGAATACATAGTTGTAAATTTTTATCCGTTATTTGTTTTATAGCTGTCCACTTGTACTGAGAAATCAAATTGGATATCTCAGTTGGTGATCTGTGAATTTTTGCTCCACAGTTCCTTGCTTTTTAAATCTATTAACTGCATCTGGAGTAAACCGGCATCTGTGTCCAATGGAGTGGGTCAAGCAAGATATGGATGGAGGGGGAAAGTAACACTTGTGAGCGCACAGGTAAAGAATAAGAATATGAGTAGAGTAACGTGTGGTAGAGAGTATGCCGTACGAATCTGAGGGTCGTATGCATGAGATTCCCAAATACTTTATAAGCTATATACTGCTCATTTGTATGCATGAGTGCAAATGTAATTGGTTGTTTAGCGACGTCACGATGTGATGTCATAATTTGTCATAACGTCCAAATAATGGCAAACTTATAAAATTTCATTTCCCGACCATTAATTTAAAATTTTGAAATTGTAAATGTGTCTGAAAGTGTGCGAACGGTACCATATAAATTTAATAATTATACATGAATAATTATAATGAACTTTAAATAATTTATCAGTTATTTTATGACATTTTTATTTTATAATTCTACTCTACGAAAGGATAGAGTATTGCCAGTAAACATTTCCATTTGGTGGCAATACATACATATTATTACTAACTTCACTTCAATCACTTCTATTAAGAGATGTCAAAACAGAATAAGAATAAATGACAGAAATGCAAATGGATTTAGATAATAATATGTAATGATCTCTGTATAATATTATCATTTATACCAATCACTGTATGACACTTTGATGTTACCAGTGTAATAATACTGCATTTTGTAAGCGAAATACGAGGCATTGTATCAGTTATCTACTATCTAGATTATAGACTATGGATCAAAATTATACGTATTTTGTAAACAGCACGACTAGGAACTGTTTTTAAAGTTCGCAAATGTTTTACAGAGTCTACAAAATGAACGAGGGCCTCAAGCAAACGTCTGTTGTAATGAATGCATTATTAAAATGACATTTGAAAGTGACAGATAAAGCAGCCATTTTGAATGACGTGTGACGTAAGATTGCTTACGTCACAAACAGTGATATACGCTATATGGTGGAACATCGGTTAAATAGCTTATAAAGAATTTGGTGATCTCATACATACGGCCCTAAGTTTGTTCGGCCGTCGGCGGCTCTGTCTCATAAACTCTAAGTAAACTAATTCGGTGGTTTTTTGGCATAACCCGATAACTGCTTTTTTTGTCATTTTATGTTAAGAGTAAAAATTGGGTCACTATAGTATTATCTTCCATTTGGTAATAACCCGATATCTATATTTCACTTAACATGCTCAAAACGCTATTGTTATAATATGATGATATGTGAACAAACACAGTGGTTAGTTTGGTCAAAACATGACCAAAGACCTTATCATAGTTAGATCACTGATAAGTGACCTTATTTTCCTAATTAGTGAAATAATTGAGAATGTAAGTATTGTCATATTCTTCTTCAGTTATTTATTTTAAAATGTTTTTTTCAATTTTAAACAAAAAAATGAACTGAAATTTATGTGCGGAATTCAAAGCTTAAAATGGCTTTCCTGTAAATTTAACATTTTGCAGTTAACAGGTTATGCCCAAACAACACCGAATTATAAGGTTTGTTGAGATGAGGTGAAATTGGAGTTTATGTCTAAAGAACCGCAAACGTCTATGCAAAGAGCCGCATGCGGCTCGCGAGCCGCTTATGCTGACCCTTGACCTAACCGCACCTAACAAACAATTCAGTATATCGGCTATTTTCAAAATTTGTTTGCCGCTGGCCTTCCTTAAACCAACAAGAACCTTATTTTTCTGTATGCAGAAATTATTAAATATGAAACATAATATAATTTGTAACAAATAATGTGGTCATAAGATGAGCGCAAAATAATTAAATTATGGGCAACAGTCGCATTAAGAAGACTTTAATACCCCTCATTTTTCTATTAAGGGGATATCTTCATTAAAGATTAATGGGAAGTGATTACAGACCCACAACTATTTACCATGAAACGTTAAAAACAAACAATGACCGAATAAAACAATGAAACAAACTCATTTGAGTGCAACCGCAGCAAAGGTCGTAAAAGGATTGCGCAATGAAATCTTAATGGGTCTAATAAAACGTTTTGTTTTCTGTAGAGACCGTGTCATATAGGAGTTCTGACAACACATTTTTAGGATTTTTGACATGTAATAATAATCACTCTGAATTCTCTAATGGGAGGACCAAGACAAAATCATTATATAGAAAGAGCAAAAAATCAGCTAAAAAGTTAAAATTCTTAAGTAAATAATTTAACCAGTACCTATAGCGTTAAATCATCATAGCAGTATGGCATTCGAAGATTTATTGAATTTTGAGTCTTCGTTGGATGCTCTTGGCCACTGTGGCTAATAGCAAGGATAAATTTCACTACAAACTATTCAAAAAGACTCAAAGTGAATTATTATGATGCTATATTATTTTCAGTGTTTCTCTCTCCCATGGGCACACTTGAGTACGTGGTGACCTCAGTCTCGGGTATTTGCTCCTGATCGTAAGCCGCTGATACTTAGTTACAACCAAACGTAGGGCCTCGTGATACTAGTACTTTCAATTAAGAATGATCGTCATGCGGGGCCGATTGATTTGTAGAGGTATATTATGTTTGTGGTATTATGAAGGAAATTGTCATATTAGATGTCGTTTTAGATTAATTTGACCATTGTTTATACCTCATAGTTTATACTTATATATCTATGTGGTACCCACGATAGCCGAGCGGTAACGCATCGGTTTATAAATCAGTTGGTCTCAGATTTATATATTGAGTCTGGAAAAATCACATTTTATTTTTCTGATGTGTGTTTGGATCCAGAGTATGGTCCTTATCTTGGGACGTTAGGTTGTATGAAAGTATGGTGAAGCAGGCTGGTAATCAATTTGTGGCAAAATTTCCATGTTAACATTATATTATATGGGTACGTTATAATGACCAAAGTAAATCCTCCGTGATGCCCTGATTTTTTTTTATCGCGTCGCTATTTCTCGTAAGTTGTCGGCTATTGTTGGCCTACTCCATTCAGTTCTATGAGAAAGCCGATTTTTTGCCCCTCTTTTTATTTAATACCTCTATGGTCTTTATCAATTGAGTAAGTGGCTAATATGTATTTCTCGTAAACATAAAAATATGTTACAAAACCTCTTCGTTAGGTGGCCAATATCCACATTGGGTTGTAGAGTCAATTAAAAAATATGTGTCGCTGAGTTTCAAAATGCTGCTATAACACATTTTCATTATGTTGAGAAAATCAACAAAAACTTTTTGAACTAAAAAGGTTTTTGAATGTTTCAGTAGTATTATAGCGGGGTTTGATAGACACATTGATTTTGTTTCATAAATGACAGTTAATTGTAGCTGTTTTTGAAAGAGGCGATAAAATTTTCATGTAGAGATTTTAATAACGAATCCAACGATATATATATATCTTATTTTTTTATACGATATATATATTTTTATTATATTTAAAAAAAAAAAAGTGTTATAGCGGATTTTGAAACTCAGCAACACATATATAAATCGCTATATGATTCCAGTTCAAGAAGGTAAAAATAAAATAAACATATATATTTAGTAATCACTGGAAGAACTCCGTGAAATGAACTACAATAAAATATTTTATTTACTGTACTGAGGGTACTTCAAAGATGGGTGCGAGGCAGGGTTGGGGCATTGGTCCGTCGGCATGACAGTCAAAGCGGCCCACGCGGCGCGGGACCTTTCATCTTCGGACCACGGAAAACGAAAAAACGCGGTGAACTTCAATTATTGAGGTCATTATTGTCAGATAATATCGCGGTTTGTCAATTTGGAGAGAAAGAACGGCGATTTTGCGTGACTGATGCGTAAACTTATATCACAAGAATCGTGTGATGGTGTCTTTTGAACAGCTGTTTAAATACAGTAGCACAAACAACTGATATTAATTATATTTCAATCACTGTCATTATTATGTTAACATGTAAACTGTTGGTTATTAACCAGTACAAGTACGTTTATAACTAAAATTTGGAATCTGATAACAGTTGAAACTTTGATTTAAAAAAGCCGACAGCCAAAATTAGCGCAATTTGTGAAATAGTTCAAAAATATAAAAATTATTAAGTAATTTCTAAGTAAATAGATATAATATTTTTCATAGCTTAGTTAGCAGGGCACATTGGCGCAAATGCAGTGAACGCGGGGTTGAGTCCCGTTGGGCGTCGTATTTATTTTAATAATATTTGATATACCTAGTAGTTGTAAATTTTTCTGAGGTGCTTATGTGGACATATTAATTATTGTTACTATTAATATATGAATGTTGCAAGCACTATTAAATTAGATTGTTTTTTTTTTAATCATTTAATAGGCGGGGCCAATCTGGATGCAGGGGTGCAACTAATGGACATACCGTCACTTATTCCACAGTTTTCTCAGCACCATATTCACAGTTTAGAGGACCATCGTAGTATCCTCACTTCTTCATATTGTTTTTAGTTCTAGTTACTCCGTTTTATATCTAAATCATCGTCCACTCAATTGTGAAATCTTGGATGCTCCAGGTAGTAGCTTCTCGTTGGACACCATTGCAAAATCTGTGTAGTTACATCTCTCGATTCACCTTGCTATTCTTTCTTCAGCAGGCAACTCCAAAATAGGACTACCTTAGAAAGCTTTCCCTTGTGATTGGGCCAATATGTCAAGAGCTGTACGTCTTCATTACAGTCACCCGGTGATTGCAATTCCAGCCAAAATGTCCACTTTCCACATGGGTAGGTTTTAAGCATCCCATTAGTATTTGATAGGCATCATTCAGTAATATTCCAAATAGAACAGTCATTCAAAATTCCATATAATTAAAATATATTATTATAACGTTTAATGCACTTAACAAAAAAATATACAGTTGAGAAAATATTGTCATAGCCTGCCTGAGATGGGTCATTTTACTCCCCTACCGCCTTCATTAGCTAATTCGAGATGGTGATAAAGCACGAAACAAATTGAAGTGTATGTCGCTTACTATCACGCCGTCGCGGCGACAAATTTATTCTATTGTTTCGTCATTTTGCAGAATATTTTGAACGAGCACCGTAAATTCACTGAAGAATGACACTGATGAAGAGTGCCAAGTATTAGTAATTTGAATTCTAACGGATTCAAGCTCTGTACTATTCCATTTAAGTTGGAAGTTAAGTCTTGAATGGAATAGTACAGAGCTTGAATCCATTAGAATTTAAATTCAAATTCCATCAAGTACCTTCGGTCGAAAGTATTAATATTAGTAATTTGAATTATTATTAATTATTCATGCTAATTTTAACAGTTTCCCCATGTGCGTACGTTAAAATGACCTCCGACATGACATCCATACATAATATTTTGAACAGAACCCAACCTGCATACCATATAAAAGATAACATTCTTATAGAAAATACATTGTGCCAACCGCTAAAAACAGAAAAACGTGATTTTGACATGACAGTCAAAAAGTGTAGGCATGTAGAAGATGATAAAAACGTTCATTGAGTCATGTAGGTGTCGATGCTGTGCATTTCAACGTGTGGTGACCTCATTGTTGTCCTGGTAATTTCGCAGATTTTGCCAACTGACAATGTTAGTTTAAAAATTCAAAATGTGCTACGGGATGGAAGCATCAGTCTGATTTTTACACATTTTAAACACCAAGAAATCTCACATAATAGTCCGCAACATGCACCATAATTTGGTACGCGCTTAACTGGCGCATCCTAGGACAAACTATTCAACACCGCAACTTGGCCCTTTCAACAAAGGCTGGCCAATCCATTTCTATAACCAGCCTATTTCTGTCTATAAGTTTTGATGCCTTATATTATGTTACATCTCTTACATTTTTCAATTGTGCCATATACATCACAATCTATAGTCATTTTTTGGGTTTAATTGTTGCCCTCAAAATTTATATTTTAAATACTAGCACGTTAATTTACGACGTTTTACTTAAATCCCAATATGATGACTGATATCAGCATTATTTTCTATATCTTAACATATTAAAATAAGGTTTCTACAATTTTAATCCCTTTGAATACTATAACGTCTTAAATAGGCTTCTCAGGCAAAGAAAAAACAACTTACAACGCAAAAGTATTTCAAATTATCTAATAAATATCTAAATATTCTTATGTTAAACTTGATTCAATTTGTTATTCTTTCCATAAGGTATACTTCTGTTTGCAAGAGTATTTCTTCTTACAACGTTATGTTGCCATACTACCGTAGTGAATAGTATTAATTCGATAAAGATTGACGCACGTGGGAGTATAATTCGACCATACTAAATAAGCTTAATTGGTCGAATTTGATTCGCGATCGATATTATTAATAATTTTGTTCGAGGAGTGATTCATTGCCAAGGCCGCTGGACGTCACTGGTATGTTAGGACGCGTGGGTGGCACACTCGTATCGCACAGGTGTACGAACGCGCGCGGTTGGACTGCGCCTCCCTATAAAGCTAAACTCCATATTAATTAGCGTTGCGGTTAGTTTTGATACAGATTAAACATAGGCAGCACGTGCTAAAAGTTTATTTAATTATTTATACATCATAATCAGTGCCGTAATAGTTTATTTTCTACCAAATACCTTCACAACTTGGATATATCTTCCAAAGTACGCTGTGGGTCGACGATAAATGACGTCACTTATCTTTCAGATTTTTTGATTTCCCCATTCGTTCAAAAAAAAAAATCACAAAATCTTCTAATCTAATAACTGACGAGATGTATTCTTAGCAGTATACAAGCTAGGTGACGTAATTTATCTTTGAATGGCCAACGATAATGAATGAATAAAGAACGGCTATAAAAACGTCGCATTGGCGAGAATCTAGCGAGTGCTTGCGCTTGTCGCGCAATAGATGATACGCTGCGAGTCCTACATGTGGACGGCTCAATGAGGTCACATATAGCTGGAATACACGCGAGTCAAATCTTGCCATTCTGGACAAGGTCTTTCTTAGACACTGTAGTAATCTATAGTTGATATGAACTATAGTTGCCGGTGATTAAAAAAATCTTAATATAATATGTTTTAAAAGCAGCATTAAAATGTTTAACAGCGTCATTGTATAAACTAAAGTTTCACATTTACGCTTTTATTATACATAACTCTTCAATAAGTATTCCTTACTATACTGTCTATTTTTTTAAAGAATTATTAATATCCATGTCCTTGCTTTTTCGTACAAGGTGGTTGTTAGTAATTTTGGACAATCACAAAAACCCAGGCTTTGAGAAACACACATAAATATTGTGTCCACCACCAGGAATCGAACCCAGAACTCTCGGGCGGAAGGCCAGTGCCTTATCCACTGCACCACGAGAGCCGCTACTATACTGTCTATTGCGTAATATTGATAACTCAATTGGCAGTGTAAAATATTATTCATTGCTATATTTATGTATTATTTTACCTGCGATTAATTAATTTACACCACACGCAATGATTCTCATGATCAACTCACTTTTCCCGGACCAATTTTAAAATAACAGAAATGATTTAATGAATGTCTCCAAAGCGCCACTGAGTTTATTCCATATCGATTTCCTGCCGCCCACCTGCGTCGGTCGGCCAGGTTTGTAATAATTAGCTGCGCACAGGTAAGTCAGAATGAGCCGCAGATACGAGAATAATATAACATACCAAACAATGGTGGTGTTACTCGTTCATTTCCTTTCTGAACAATAATTATTTCTATTCTCTTCTACTTAACCGCCACCCATCTCATAATATTCTCAATTCAATGCCGCGCTATTCTACATCTAATGCCGATTGTGGTCTTTTATGTATGATTAGATATAATATTTTTAACATTAATATCTCATCTCTCGAATGACTAATCTATCAGCATTGTCGTATAGGCTCTAAACTCAAGAAAAAAAAACAATTTTCCGACAATTAAAATATAAGTATCAAACAAAGTATAGAGGTAAACTATAATCATCTTCTATTTCATGACAGACCATCAATGGCTGCCATCGCTTGAAAAGTTGGTAAAGACAGCATCAGCACCATTTTCCTTATCTTATATGATCTGTTGCATTTTAATGGGGATGCCTTATATGAAAAAATGTTATCCATACTTTATGCAGGTGCTCCATTGGCGAGCCAAAAGTCCGAGGACAATAAGTCGTCCGATTTGCCAATGATCAAGTGTGACAGTTAAAAATATCGTAATGTCTTTTAATAATTCTGAAATGTGCTGTTATTTACTTGCAGACTTGCATAAAATAATATAGGAGTGAAAACAACATAAATGTTACGTTGTTTTAAGATTTTCATAAATTGAAATAAATAAATAATTGATAAATCTTTCATTTTCTAATATATAAATTAACAAATTAATCAATAAAAATCTTTAAAACAATAATTACAGATTTATTTGACGGCTATGTTTCTGATTTCTAAGAAACGTAGCTAAATACTACCAAGAATTGCAAAGCTCTCATTTACAACGCATACCTGCAGTACCCATGCATAACGTTTCAAAATTTCGTCTTTGGCAGCAGTTAGATGTATATTTCACCAATGTTAAATTTTACATTGATTTTTATCAGCTTTACCGATAATTTACTTAATAAACCATTTTTTCTATTAGATAAATAGTTTATTAAATTATTAGCAAATGCAAGTACTTTATAATAAAAATTTGGAGAGATACTTGCCCCAGTTACTAATTAAGATACTTCACTTTGATTAAAAATACAAAAGCCGATTACCAAAAAATTGGTAAACTACTAGTTAATATCATCGCAATTTTTAGGACACATATAGCTTAGTTGGTAGTGCCATTGCCGACTCAAGTAGAAAGCCAATACATTCACAACGACTGGTCCTACTTTTTCTGCCCCTCCTGTTGGATGTCTTATATAGTGCTCACATTGACGCGTCTGTCGTGTCTATACAGGGAATGGTTTAATTTGAATATATATAAATAATACACTAGCATTTAGACGCCTTCTACAAATGTAATGTATATATCAATGCTAAACTATTTTTTTGGAAATCGATATTACCACCGGTTTTCGTGTAAAGGACTAGTCTGACTTTGACAGCTGATGGATAACAGAAATGTATTTTATTTATAATTCATTAAGGCTATACCTCAGTTGAAGCACGGTCTAAAAAGATCGTGGCTTGGCGATGCGCGGATTGCGGGTCGCGGCTGCAAATGACGCATGCCAAACGAAATATAATTTGTCATATAAATCCAACATGCGTCAATTTATTGTTCTGTTTATTGATATATTCATTGACATGTTTTCTTTTCCAAGTAAATGGGTAACGTTTTTAGTCATCTTTACACGATTTAAGAATTAATACCCGCGTTGCCATCACGAAACAAATTGACGTGTTCCCAGCTCGACGTTTTCTCTCCAAATGGCAGCGAGTCCAAAATTTCGTCGCGCCTATAGTTGAAAATTATTTGCCGTTTCACTGATGTAGCGCCTGAATATATTCGATTTAAATTTTTTATAATTCAATTTGAAACGATACAGGGCGAATCAATATCTCAAGCAATCTCGGATCGGATTTTGACATTGAAATTAAAATCCCTCCACCAAACCCGCCCCGTACCACCCTCGGTCTTATTCGAGAGTATCACGGGACCCGTCAATTGGTGATGTGAAGCATCTAAGAATTGGCCTGGGAGTGTCCTGGGAGAAGATACCCAAGACTTAGATTGCTACGCTCAAAGTGAACTCTGACTGAGTTTACTGAGTTTACTCTAATGCAAAGTGCCAGGGAAAGAAAAATCACATGGAAATTACTAAAAAGAAAATAAACCTACTTGTTTATTAAATTAAAGAACGAAGCTAATCATACAGGCAGCAAAATTTATGTGAAGAGATCTTCACGCCCGTAGTAAGACGCCGCAAATTTTTTGAAAGCAAGATAATTGGCCTTAGTAGCAACCAGGTCAGACGGGCCGATGGGCCCAACAGCTGGTTGGACCGACCTGAGAATTTCCTCCCGTTCGGATAACATACTCAGATACTCCCATAGGATGTGGTTGGCATCCTGTATTTCCCCTCCGCATGGACATGTCGGACGGCTTGCAAGTCCAAGCTCGAAGAGCTTGCCTGCGAATCCACCATGACCAGTCACAAATTGACTGGTGTAATGGTCTGGAGTCAGATATTTAGTTATCTCCATTCGCCACTGTATGTCTGGAAAAAACGTATATGTGTGCCGGCCCTTGGCCGATTCGTCCCACTTTCGCTGCCAGGTCTTAATGGCCGCATCGAGCGACATGAGTCGATTTTTACAGCTGAACAGTGGACTACTCGTAGCTTGTGCAAAAATATATGCTCAGGCTTTATTAATCTAAGGATGGCGCTCATAGAGAAAATGAGCACAAATCCCAGGGATGCGAGTTTGTATCACGGTGGATGTCATAAAAAGATGTTTTCTAGTGTTTATCTATATTTTTTGTCTGTGGTGTTTTCAAAATATAATATATGATTTAGCTACTCTACCTAAAAATGCAGTGAAAAGATTATATTATTATTTAATGGTTGTATATTAGTACTATAATATAGAATTATACAATTTTTATAAATATAGTCTCAACATCCATAAAAAGATAATATTTTTCTTTATTTCATTCCATAAACAAACAAACAGTAGATACTTAAGCACATAGATAAATAATAATGTTTTTTTTTTCTTTCGACTTGCATAAGAAGACCATAGTCGCCTGTTATTGCGTACACTGCGATACATCCAGAAGCAAAATCAACAATCTACACACGGAGATCACGAAAAAGTTTCCCATCTTCGATAGTACACGTCACGGAGTGATCGTTTGAAACGTACGCAAGTTTTGCCGTTTGTTTTTCCATATATGGCGTGGTCACCGGTGACGCCTAGCTCCCACGCTTGTCACTGACGTCGCGCGTGCGTAAAACTCGCCCATTATGTGTAGGTAAGTATATTATCTGTGGTAATGGTCTGTGCTCCTTGCTCCTCGCTTCGTCTGACAAGGTACGGTAGCTAGACGCGACTCTGTGCCGCTAGTTTGTTGTCGCAAAGTGGCTAGAAGACAGACCCGAAATTGGGAAATATTATTTGAAAAATTGTAATTGAAAAATATAAATATGAATTATACGACACAACCATTTTTATTTGATCTATGGTAAGTGAAGCTCTGAGGATGAAGAAGAACATTCTGGCTTATGAACCTCAGAGACTCATTTGAGCTCAATAGTCCATTCCTATTTTTAGAACAGCGAAAGGCAGATAAATCGATAAAGAATATATTTTGTTTGTTTAAATTACATTTACTGCCAATTCCGATTTTGAATTTTTAAAGCAAATAGAGTTTGCATATTTTGAATACGATTTTGTTTTGTTTTACTTGGCTGTCAGACGTATTTTCATTTTGACATGCTGTATGCCTAGATACAAATATTTATATACGAGTATATATTTTAGAATTATTGATAACCATGTCCTTGCTTTTTGTACAAGGTGGTTGTTAGTATTTTTGAACAATCATAAACACCCAGGCTTTGAGAAAAACACACAAATAACATGAAGCGCCTAGTTTCAAAAGCCCCTAAAACGGTTTTTGAAAAATTTTAAGTTAGATATTTAATTAGATGGATATTTTTATGAGCTATATGATGGCCTAAGATTGAACTTTAAAAAACGTCAAAATTCGTCAATACGTATGATCAAAAATTAGGGTAAATTTCAAAACTCGCTAAAATGGTTGGGTGTGGTTTTCAAATACAGCTAAAATGGAAAGCCAAAATACTCTTTAGAATGTAACACATTAAAACATAAATATATAAAGTTCACAGATTTAATAGATATGATGTTTTCTCATTTTTCTCAAAACTACCTAAAACCGTTTTTCTCATTTTTCTCAGAACTATCTAAAATCGTTTTAGGGGCTTTTGAAACTAGGCGCTTAACATGTCCTCACCGGGAATCAAATCCAAAACTCTCGGGTGGAAGGTCAGCACCTTACGCACTGCACTACGAGAGCCGCCTAATATTTATATATTAAAGAGTTTTATTATTATTGTTTTGTTAAGTAAGATGAATGTATATGTATGTTTCGCGCAATGCGGGGTATTTCAGCTAATTTATTATAAATTTTATAAAATATTCATTGCTGAATGTTGATCATTTGTTAATAATTAAATATAGTAATATGGAATATATACATTGCGTATAATCTTTATTGTAACTTTTTCCGTGTAATTTTAATGTCGTACGAAAATTCAAATTTAGTATGTTATATTAATATAAATTGACAGTATCACCTTAAAATAAAAACTAGAACTATTTTGTAAGCTCGCTATATTGATATTTTTTTTCAATTTCAAATATCAATACAACTTACTTAATACTTTGGACGCGGAAGACGCACACGGTGCGTAATGACCAGGCGGCCGATCGATGTAATTAACGTGCATTTTAAAGGGGGTAATTAAAATCTCATTATCTATTCAGCAGCGAAAGCGTTAACTAAAAACCAAATCTATTTATATCTAACAAACAAGATGTGGCTGTAAAAAACTGCAAGTTTTCAAATAAAATTTCATTTACACAAAATAATATAATCTGTTGCCAAAATTCAACACTTTGCATTTTAAGGATTGTCCCTCAATTTTTAGCGGAAAGTTTATTTTGTATAAAGTAAAATAAAACAAAACATGATGACGTGTTCATTATTTTATTTAAATAGGAATATTTAAGAATGAAATATTCTTCACTGATATTCTGAGGTACGCAACATAAATACACATTAGAGAAACATATTGCATCAAGTGCGATCCCACACACGTGTCTTTAACTTTTTATTTGAGTATTTTAACCAATTAAGTGAAATCTGGTTTGTTAACTAAATTAGCTAATGTATTCGCCTAGCAAGCGAACAACGGTGTTTGTGTTCCACTCGATCAAAGAAAGTTTCTCAAATTTTTTGACGCTTTTCTTTAAGTAACAAATAAATATATTACTAAGTTCCTTTTTAACAAAATTAATTTTTAAGTCTGACTTGTTTTCATGTCTGGTGACAACACAAGTAGAAACCGAATTGTTCTTCAAGTGTTAATATTTCTCATTTATAGTACCTATTCATAAATTAAAATATTAATGCAATATAAATTATATATATGACCCGAATACATCTCTGTATAAACACTGTCCACAGCTAGACATTTAACATAGCACATTTATTTAATTTTATATTATGATTCATCGAGTCTTGGGAGATATTTATTTACCATACATGGAAATAGAAATGGCGAATAAAAATATTGTGCATAATGTAGCCATAAGATTATTTTAATATCATATTATAACCGATGTGATAACAAGTTACTTGAAGCTTGTTAGTCAGTCGTTTTTAATGATAGTATTCTTATATGATGATATCATTTCTATCTAATAACGTTGCCAAGTGTTATAACTTAATTAAATCTATATTGTAAATGATGTGCATTATACCTAAGAATACATATTTTATTTTTTTTGGTCGTTTCCTCATGGCTGACGATCGTGATCATCATTAAATGTAGTCATCTTCTGAGCGACAAAGACTTTTCACCGCTTACGGTCTTCTGCTTCTCTGTGTGAAGTGAAGGCTATCATCAGTAAGCTCTTAAATGTGGTTATTCCAGAATGAATCTCAGAAAAATTAATTATTATAAATGTATTGCATCGAAGATACTTAGGTTGGTCGCACAGCTAGTTAAATGAACTTACTCATTTTTCATTCACGCAAAATTTGTGCTAAAATTCAATATTCCATGATGTTATCTTATCTAAATATTTATTTACAACTGTAGCTTTAGAATATTATATACTTAGTTTATATTTAATATTATTAGGACCTATTATATCTGATAAACTGATACACACAAAATTTCAATGTCAATTAAGTGTCTTTTTAAGCAAATAAGACTGATTAAAAATGCTGTTAGTTTAGTTGAATTGCACATATTATTTTATTTATTTTGATTTATATTCTAGATAAATATTAATTTCTATATTTAAAAAAAAACTTAAAAAAAAGACATATAAAATAGGATTATACCCGTTTATAGGTGCATGGATTTATTGCGACCAATAAAATGTACGTGTAAATGTATTATCATGCAGTTGCAATATTGCATGCATAAATCAAAAAAGTTCGGAAGCTTCTGAATTTTCATGCGACAGTTGGGATTTTTTCGATCTGCGCAGTAGAACAATAGTGGTGAACCTGCATGCAAAAAAACGAACTACCCCACGGAGAGACTCATTTTGAGGTTAACCGATTTTTACGACCTGTCACATAGTACCATAAAATGACAACATCGCGTCTAGCTTACTCTTGAAGAATGATATTGGGGAGACAGTCAGCACTTTTACGTGTTAACAGTTATGTCACGATAGTTTAAAATATGCACTATTGCAACCAGTAAATCCATGCACATGTACAGGTTCTATTATTGATGAAAATGATACATTCAAACTTTACATTTTAATGAAAATATTATTGGTTCATAACACTTTCGTCATGGTAAATTAGTATGCACGTAAATTTAATAATTACTTATTATTTTATCTTTTTAATCATCAATTTCATTTTTTTTAGAATTATGAATAACCATGTCCTTGCTTTTTCGTACAAGGTGGTTGTTAGTAATTTTGAACAATGAAGCTTTGAGAAATTCACATAAATATTGTGTCCTCACCGGGTCGAGCCCAGAACTTTCGGGTGGAAGGCCAGCTTATTACGCACTGCACCACGAGGGCCGCCACTGTAAAATATTATATTTGATTTTATAAGATAACCTTTTACGTAAATTCTATCTTTAGTATGCATAAAATACTAAAACGAGTGTTGTTTACTCAGGTCTCTATGCTTAAGCGTGCTTAGTGAAATTTACGGTTTATTGAATAAATATTTGGATTAGGTATTATGAGATCGTCAGGTGGCTTACAACATCAAATGGCTGAGATTAAAGGCTCCAATATACTGACTACCGTAAGTTCATGTATATCCTTCCACTTAACTATCATAAAATATATGTTTTATTGGGCGGAGTAAAATGAATTCATTGACAATCGAGCGTGGGGTAAGTTATTTTTGAAATAAAATCAAATTCGATATCATTTTTAAAGAAGTCCCTCGGAGAACCTTGTAATAATATACGTTGGGTGGGATTATTGATAAATTATTACAGGGAAAATGAATTTATTGCGAGTTTTAATAAAATTATTCCATGTTAGCGTTATTATCTAAGTTTTTAAATCAAAATCTATAGTCTATTTTAGTCCCAACACACCCTATCATGACTCCCACAAAGGGGGGGCTGACATGGCTCCAACCTGGGGGCCCGGGCTTAGGGGGGGTTGACCAGTTACGTGAGATAAATAGACACCACAAATTTTCTCTATTAGTAAAAAAAAGTCTAGTTTACTAAGAAATATTAACATTTTATAATATGTGACTGTGCGATACAATTTGATGAGGAATGATGGAATATATAAAAATGATAATTCACTCTTATTTTTATAATAATGAGTGTTTCCTGACTAATACAAAATATGGCTATTTATCCAATATAGCGAATGGTCGCATCTTACTTAGCTACCATAAGAGGTTGTGATTAGTGCTTTATAATAATATGATATTAAGTGCCGACAACTCAATAGATCAAGTGGATTTATTGAAAAATATAAAGAAAAAAAAATCGCTAAAAGTGCAAAACATCCTTAATTATCCATTGCAGAACCATGGGATTCCGCGGAATACAATTTGGGAAACTCTACTGTAAAACATCAAACTGCCCTTAACCTTGGCGATAGGTAGGGGGCCCGCCAAACCTCCTGACCTGGAGGCCTGCTTCAGGATGTGGGGGCCATGTATCCTATATATTTCTAAAAACCTCTTTTACACTCTCCATTATAAATGATTGATTTTGATTTTTGGGATCAATTTTTGTAAATAAAATAATTAATAAAAAATATTAAGCGAAAATAAAATTTGATAAATCGTAATACTGCTACAACTGTATCATTTTAAATGTGATTTGCAAAAAAATATTACCGAATACAATATATATCTTTTTTTTAAATGAAGATGCATCTATTTTATAGGATTTTTTGGAAACTTTAAATAAAATTACAGTTAGAGGTAGAGGTAATAATAAAATGATATAAACATGTAAAGATTGCACTGGATTAGGCTACATTTATAAAATGTCAGAAGAACTGCTATCATGGTTGACAAAGCATATATAAGGATATGCAAGGATTGTCAACCTTTTGTAATAGCTACACACGTCATGTCCAATATTGCAACACACTTTTACATACAATGTCGCGCTTTCTGCCTTCCTGCATCTCGTTGATTGTTTTTGTAACATTGTTGCAGAGTGATGGAAGGCTGAAAATACCACGCAGGGTGCATACTTTCGGACGGTATCTGCTATCTGGAATACATGTTCTAGTCACATTCCTTCCAAAAAAACTGATGTGTCAACCCAAGAGCTCAGTCGTTTATAACGCGGTCATACCAGTGTACTACTAAGTTTATAAACTTCACAAAATTGAAGGAAAAAAAAAGAAAATCGGTATAACACAAATTGTGACATTATAAAAAATACTGTTATTGTCATACCTAATGCTGATGATTATGTAAATAACAAATATGCCTTCTATCTAAATCAGATTATATCAGTAATTGCTAGATTTATAGAGAAATAAAGCCATAAAGAAAGTTTTTAAATTTGTCTAGCCAACCGTAAATTTAGTATATTTATAAATAACACTATTTATAGTTTATTAAAAATGCTGACAGTACATATATCAAAACTTATCGCAATACATTGGCTGGGAATCACAGAGTTAGGTTTAACTATAACTGAGTCCAATAATCCAGAGAAATACAACATTGATCGGTATTGTCCAAGTCGGATATGACCCAGTTGGTACCATATATAAACAATTAAAGAACATCAATTATAATAATTGGTGCAAACCCTTGTGACATCCATCTTGTAAAATTCAGGCTCAAAATTACGATAAAAGGAAAATGTAAGATGTATTCATGAGGATATTAATATGTATAGAACATAAACTCAAAATATTGATACTACAGGAACTGAGTACAAGTGAAAAAAAAACTATATTATTTTATAAAAGTACTTGCATCGTTTTATATTGCATTTCTTTGAATACACTATTCGCCAATGCCTAGAAAGCTTTTATATTAAATTGATTCTTTTAGTAAAAGAAAAACCAAAACGCTAAATTCATATTTTTATTTTGAGAAAAGCTTGTTTGATTTTTTATTTAATATAAACAAGATATATCTATATGTATACATTTTACCACAAGTGACATTTAATTACACAAAAGACTAAGCCACGAAATTATTAAAAAGATATGGAGAATTTTAAAATACTGTAACATCCAAAATACCCTAATTTTTCTTAAGCCCCTCTATTATACAGATCCTATTTGCAGTGGCGGCTCGACGACTATATAGGTGGTGGGGTTGAGCCATCAATTGTTAAATATACATACCTACCTACCTACTTTCTCAATATAATTTTTCAGAATAAATAATATGATTATCTGAGTCGTTACTTAATCACATCTAGTTCACATTACATAATAATTATTATATCAGTTTTGAACAGCGACTTACAGCGAGAATTTTTGCTTACCATGGGGTTATTTGATTTGCTCCCCAGTATGCGTATACTAACGCTAATGCATTCACATGCTTTGTAGAACGAGATTTGTACCGCGACGACGGGTTTGGACTGAGTGGGTCAGTTAGTCATAGTTATCTCAATTTGTACATAGGTGTTACCGTAAAATAGGGCATATTTAATTTAATTAATTACTTTAATACCACGTAATCATCATTATGTTATTACACAAGTTACAATCATTGGTTTAGTTATTTGTATAATAATAATAAATAGTATCTCTATATAATTGCGACGCGTTTAGATGGATAAAATAAATTAAATAGTTTATTTAATCATGTAATCTGTAATTTTGATAATATATAGGATAAATATCGGACGTATAGTTTAGACATGATAATGATGTGGGGATGGTCCCTACGAACTCTTAAGGTAGAGCCGTCCCTGCTTATTTGTTATTGATTAAAATCATTGTTATTCAAATTAATAAAATACCTATATGAGGATTACATACCTGATCTTAATTTATAAGCGTTTGGTACTTGGAATTATATTTTTTTTTACCTAAAAGTTTCAATATTTTAATATTAACGAGTGAGATATCTTTCTTAGATCGGTAAATATATACAAATTCTTCTCATGAACCCATATGAACCGAATAAGCTAGTATGTACGAGTATAAAGCTACATATTCTCTAAGAAGGGAAGAAAAATGTTGTCCGATTTAAAACACAGGCAGTAAATAACGTAAAATTATAGTCGATAAAGTATTTGAATTATTTATTGCTATGCACGTGCGTTATCTGACTCGGTTAGTGTACGGAAAAAATGTACGCACGTAAAAATTTCAAACGTTTTGGGAATACTTCTCTTGCATACCAGCCTCTAAGAAATATTTTTTCTTCTTCAAATGAATGAAAATTGTAAAATAATTAAATATAATTAATAATATGACCTTTAAGCGGTATCTTAAAAAGAAGATACACTAGAATACATACTATATACTTCTATGCTAAGTACAAAGACAGATGAGTAGGTATTAAAATTGACCAATAGTTAAAATTTGTCGCAATCAGTATGTCTCTGCGTAGCATATTAGTAAATGCGACGGATGGGGCGTAAACCCGGGAGATACAGGGTTCGATTCCCCGTCGGGGTGGCAAACTTTTTTCAAAAAAGATTTTATCTATTGGTTATAATATACTCTCTCAGAAGTGTTTTTCAAAATTATGTATGTAAAAAGACATTGTTTTTTGTTTTAATGAAATGAGAACCTAAGTTTTAAATTACATTTTACTTATATTATGTTAAATTATTGGATTGTTTTGACATGATCTCTAAACAAACAGTGTATATTGTACACCCGTTAGGCATTTCAGTTTACATTAATTCTGTCTTCCCCGGTAGTTATATAACCTTATTATGTATATTTAAACACATTTGTATGTACAAAAGTGGTTATCTATAATATAACTGAATTACTACTCTATACATATGGAATAGTTCAAAATATTCACTAAATATAATATTGTTGGATAGAGTATAGACAGTATTAAATAAATTAATATACGGTTAAAAAAATCAACCCTAATTTGCAGCTAGTCGTTAAAATAATAAAAAAATATATAATATTTATAAGTAATATAATAATATGATAGGTTCTTAAAAATACAGCATCATAATGTAAATAATATATACGTAATGCGGTTTTTATATAATGGGACAGCATCAAAAGGACACAAACATAATTGACAGGCCATCTCGAATTTAAATATAATAATTAGCTTTAATTGGAATAAAAAGTAACCCACGGGTGGGTTTCGCGCTTGTCCGGCAGTTGAGATTCAAAACAATCACATTGATCGAAACTCGAGAGAAAGTTTTTCCATACTCGCGCGACAAAAGCTTTTCGATAACGTTTTACAACAATGGCAGCGCTGGACAAGAGGTTTCGTTTAATGCAGTTTATTCTGATGTCACTTAATAATGCATTGCATTATTTTACCTTCGAGATACCTTGTAAAAGCTGTACAAAAGTAAATGCACTCCAAATTCGTATAATGATATCTATGAGAATGTCGACGAATTGAAGGGTGTCCTGGCGGTGGGTAAGACGGAAGAGCTAGGCAAAATTGTAAAGTTATTTAACAGAATAGGAGTGAGGACCTGATCGACGGATCCCCTTCTAGAAGAGAAGAGGCGATATGACAGCGAGTCGCAGTCAAAGCCTCGGTAAAATCACAAAAAAAAAAAAAAATATCGATTCAGAAACTTTAAAGCTATCAATACTTAGCTTGTTATAATAACAATTGACTGTTTTAATCATATTATATACATCTGAACATAGCTAATGATGAATGCAAACTGTATTAAATGTCCACATACCGTATTGTTGCCACTTCATAATTTTTCACTCCGGTTCTAGAATGACAATGATGGAATATATTCTAAAAATATATTTTTTAGATATTGTATCTATTTATTTACTTATTACTACAGAATATATTAATACAAGTAAATATCATTTGATCTAATTTTATGCAAGGTAATTAGGCAAAAAGGCGTATCAGTGTAGTAAAAATTTCAAAATTATGACGATATCCTATTAATTACTCATATTAAAAATCAACGTTTAATATCACATAAAATACTAGGTAAAATACTACTAATTCGCCTTATTACGCCCCAGTATTGCAACATAGAGCAAACACAAGGTCGCGGCACTTCCCTCGGTCCATTGCCACGTCTTGGGCATTTGAGATCTGCAACATGTAGATAGATCATGATAGATTTCATAACGCGCAAGACTGTTTAGTAATGTTGAGTACGCAGATGTCGCAGTCATATTTGACTCGACGGTCGAACAGTTGAAGATAAAGTGAATACGCTAGTCGTGAATGCAAACCGAATGCAGCGAAGACCAATTATCATAATATGATATTATAGTATGCAGTGCTACATGCATTGAGGCCCATACTCCTCTGCGGGTTTCTGGTCTGCCTCTTGAGCTGGTGACCAAGTTGAAATACTTATATGCCACAATAATTGCCAACTTTGGCAGTGTTTCCAGAAAATTTGGAATCCGCTTGGGAATGGCGGATCTGCATTCAGCCAACTTGGAGTCACGCAAATGTCGAGGCTGTATTATGTGTAGACCAAATGTCGTTTATTCAACGCGTACATGCAACTTGTGTTTGTGTATGGTTTGAAGATATGTCATCTTACCAGGCTCCAAATGCTAGGACATAACAGGGTGAAGTTAGTAAGTAAGTACGTAATCATTTTTCGCTCTACGTTCCTTGGCAAGCCATGTCTTCCTACAGACACCGTGATAGCAATTTCTCTGTCATTTTATACCTGTAGTCTACCTAATCCAGTGCAATTTTACATGTTTATATCTATATATTATTATCTCTACCTTTGAGTGACATGTCCAAACAATCTCATAATATATATGCATATAAAAAAGACATATTTTGTAGTCGGTAATACTTTTTTCAAAGCAGATTTAAAATGACAGTTTTACCAGTATTAAGATTTATCTAATTTTTCTTTTTGCGTACATAATATTTTTTTATCAATTTATTATTTTATTTACAAAAATTGATCCCAAAAATCAAAATCAATCATTTATAATGGAGAGTGTAAAAGAGGTTTTGAGAAGTATATAGGGTGTGTTGGGACTAAAAAATCCTCAGTCGCCGGCCGGCCAGCGAGACGGCTGCTCCGTTCGTGGAGGCTGTATATAAAAATAAACCAGTTCGAATATCGCGACAAACAAGCGATCATCGCGATCTTCAAATTATCGACACCACCTTAAAAATAATAATCTTCCTTAATAAGTGACAATTTTATTTATAGCTACAGTGTCATATTTATAAGACATTTTCATATATTTATAAACATTTTTACAAAGACTTTTGTGAAGTTATTAACATTGGTGAAAAAATTGTGAATATTGTGAACTGTTTATTTTGTATGGATTATAATAAACAAAATGTGAATGACTTCCTATTTAAAAGGACATTATCTTTTATTTGCAAACCAGGTTATAAATCCAAGGTAAATAAATATACAATTAAATATTTTTTTAATTAGAGATTTAGAAGGAATAAAAAATATTTACTCTCATTTTTAGAGATACATAATTAAATACGGATTACTACTACGCATATATGTACTAATGTTATAATTATTGTGACATTGTATCCATATTTGATGTTAGAACTCACTGATAGAATCCTATATCTCGGAAAAAATACGTTTTGTTTTTAGACTGTTTGATCCAGAGCAAGGAGCCATTTCGTTGGATGAATATCTATCGAAAGTAAATTACTATATAGTCCACTTCTTTGAATATAAAATGGTGATTTTAATTGTATTTTAAATACTTTGAAAATTAACTTATGATTGCTTTATAATTTTAATTACAAATATAATTTTAAAAAAAATATTTTTAAAGTTTGACAAAGTTTTAGTAATATTTAAACAATAAGGTTGTTAATATTATTTCAATTCATTTTCATTATAATATACTGTATATCTACATATACAGTAAGAAAAAACATCTAATCATAAGGAAAATGACAAGCAATATAAGTCTAAAATCACTAGGTTTCGGAAATATAGAATATGTTTGAGTTTTGGTCAACTCTGCATGCAAAATTATATAAGTTTGTATGAAATTTACTAATTTACATCTATATACTTGACCCTCTTCACAGTACCCTTAAATGTATTTTTATTTAAGATGGGCTTTTATAACAAACTCAAAACGACAAGGAAAGAAGGATGAAGAATAATGGTGACAATTCAAAAATCTAATACGATAACAAACAACCGTGAAAGTTGAATCGACATTCATTCGAATCGTTCATTTTAGTTTACCGTAAATATTAATTTGGCATTATATTTTAATTAATCTCCATTTTCTTCTCGTATTCTGTAATATTATTTACATAAGCGGCTCTCGTGCTACAGTGGGTAAGGCGCTGGCCTTCCGCCTGAGAGTTCTGGGTTCGATTCCCGGTGAGGACACAATATTTATGTGTTTTTATCAAACCATGGGTATTTGTGATTGTTCAAAATTGCTAACAACCACCTTGTACGAAAAAACAAGGACACGGTTATTAATAATTCTAAAAAAAAATATATTATTTACAAAATAAAAAAATTCTTACTAATTATATAATATATATATGTGGACTTTTCCTTTTAAAATTACTACTAAGTATTTTACTATATCCTTACATAAATACATAAATTATGTGAGATATTTGAGCCACATGAAGATGTAATAGGTACACCGTCGGAAAATATTTCTTATAATACTGCAAATTTTTTAATTATTTCAATTACCATGTTTAATATTCAGTTCCAGTAGAGTTAATTCATTTTACAACGTTTTTGTTAGCTCGTATTCTTATTTGTCCCGTGGCTGTTTGTCCGGTACAAATCTTGCAATCGATTTTTAACTAACTTGCCCGACTGGCTAGATATTTGAAACTTTTAGAATATATCAGAACACGGTGCCAATGCATTTTTAATACTTTTAGCCATCTTAAAGTAGAATTGAATTCATTTTCAGTTAATTCTGTTTTGTATGAAGAATTATTTCGTAAAAGTAATCCAATCCACTATTATTGGTTGCTAGGGCTCAGGGGTCCTAGCAACTAAATTATTAATATATACGTGCGTTACTATGGAAATCAAAATGACATTTCAGTATTATTTTTATCAAGTACAAATTTTTTTGATAAGCTAGCAAGTCAAGTTTATATGATTCAACAGAAAATTTAAAAATGTTGTATATAAAAAGTTCTTTTTATCTTATATAAAATATATCTAATACACTTAAAATTCTAAATACATGTTTGAAAACTCAGTAGAAATTAGTTTTAGAATTGCTAGCTATACTAATGAATTAATATTATTTATAAACCATTAATCGCTGTTGTATTTTATAGTAAAAACGTAAAAGTGTGAGAAAAGTCCCGTGCTAAATCGCATCGATTAGAAGTGCATTCCTAAAGCATCACAATTGCATCAAGTCGAATGCGCTCAGAATAAAATTAAACCTTACGCATCGCTGAAAAACTACTCGTAGTACGGCTTGTTAGAGTAACCACTCCGCAAAGATATAAATCCCTTTATGTGAATAGTAGTGTACCAACTAATTAAATATATTATATCAAATTTTAAAAATTAAAAAATATTACATTACATTATGAGATGACTCAATCACAGCTTAAAAGATATTTCTAACGATCTTCCAAAATGTTCGGTATAATATAGACTATATACAATAAGTGACAATTTAATTTTTAATATTTTACATAGCATTAAAAAGCTCTCAAAAATATGGAAGCTTCTATTACCTATACTTTTGTAAATATTTTTTTTATCATCGTTTTTAATTTATTTTATTTATTGCGGCATTGAAAATTGAGACATTTCGATAATTAAATGACTAACATAGATTATTCAACCAAGAAAAACACCATCTTTAAATTGGTAAAACACTAATGAGTTTAATTTTCCAACAATGTGATTTGTAATCCTGTAGTTTTAAATCACGATTAAGATTAATCTATTTTTCATAAACTATTAATATTTTGTGAGTGTGCCTTGATTATATATCTTTTTTCATTTTCTCTATTACTGTATTATATTATTACAACGTTTTTATTACAACGTTTTTCTTAACTCGTATTCTTATTTGTCCGGTGGTTTTTTATCTGGTACAAATCTTGCAATCGATTTTTAACTAACTTCCCGATTCGCTAGACATTTAAAACTTTTGGAATATATCAGAACACGATGCCAGTGCATTTTTTTAATACTTTTAAGTAGAATTGAATTCATTTTTAGTAAATTCTGTTTTGTATAAAAAGTTATTTTGATACCATTATTATGGTCTACTACTATGATATAGGTCCTAGCAACTAAATTATTAAATAATATATACGTGCGTTACTGTGTAAATCAATATGAAATGACATTTCATTATTCAGTATTTCTATCAAGTACAATTTTTTTTTTGATCGTTTAACCTAGTCAAGTCAAGTTTATATGATTCAACAGAAAATTTAAAAACGTTGTATATAGAAAATTATCTTGTAATTATTTCTATTGAATGGTCACTCGATATCGCTAGAAAACAGGCCTTCGCAATCGAAGTGGGAAAAGTTCTTGTATTCAATCGGTTTCGCGAATCAGTCCTTCGAGAAATTGCCGAGAATAATCTCAGGGAATATGTCTCACGGAGGCCGCGGCAATTGAATCGAATTAAAAGTTTAGATTTATTTGCCAGTTAGCCGAGCGCCACTGTCGATAGAATCTGTCTCCAGTTAGAGAAGCCTCTAACTGCTTGGCAATAAATACTAACCTGAAATTGGATTGCAGTTTTAGTTAAGATTTATTGGATAGCAGCAACGGGATAGGTTTGAACGTGAGTAGATTTATCACATATAGTGAATAAGATTAAAACTATGACGGGGGTTTTTTTTTTAATATTAATAACCATGCCATTGCTTTTTCTTACAAGGTGGTTGGGTGGATTAGTTGCATTGATGTGGAGCTAAATAGGTTCCTCCGTTTATATCTTTAATTTTCTTAAAGTGTTCTTGTGTTGTTCTATTGCTTAGTACTTTGAGAGGCTTTTGGAGGTCAATTTCATGATTATGCTGTCTACACCGAGTTCTGAGAGTCCATTGCTTATCGGTTATTTTCTTGATTGTTAATGAAACATTTTTAAAAAATTGACAAAAGCATAATAATAATCGTATACAAATAAACACGTGCATTTTTGAAATATGGACATTAATATAGTATCAAAAAAGGTCCAAAACTGAAACAAAACCATTTCAGTTGTTAATTGAGTTAGCATTTACTTGGTAGAATGCCATTTTACAAGAAATGAAAATATAATTAATATTAAATTCTACAGGTTTTTAAAAAGGTTTGTCGATAGCTATTTCGGTTGTCTATGACGTTTCATTATTACTGATGCTATGCAAATTCGATATCCGCCACAATGTTTGCATATATCGCACCCCTAGCTTTAAAGTATGACAAGTCAAAAAACAGCATTCTGAGATAATTGGATTCAAAGATTCAAACCCTCTCAACTAAATCTAAAAATGTATGTACCAAACTGATTTTCTTGCTCAATGTGTATTAGGTCTTGTATTTTTGTATGAGATTATTAATATATTGAAAAATTATACAGAACACATATTTTTGGTAGTTTTTTTGAAATGTCATAGTCTAAAATTGGACTATTTTGATAAATTTTGAAATAACCAACATGCACACAATACAAACTAATATGAAACAACATAAAATCTCTTCAATATATTATGCATATCAAGTAAAATAATAAACGAAATGGTTATTTGAAATTTTTATTTCAAAATAAAATATTTGGAACAGGTAAACCATCACATACTTACCGAATTTTTAAAATATATAATTGTATAAGATTATGATTACCTTTTCAAGATTCTTGCATATTATGTAATGAAAATTATTATATAATTTAGAATTAATCAGAGTAATTTCCATCACTCTCTTCGTGAACCAAGTCATTTCTTGCCACTTGAGTACTATTAGCGACTTTCAAATTATTGTAAAAATCGTGGTAAGTACGTCATCGGTATTATTTTTTATATAGTTAAAAGATCTTGCCTTTTCTGCATGGTTATTCCTGGTGGCTCATTATAAGCTTTCTGTAAAATTATCATATTCATGTGAACCGGACGACCCGTCATGCGATGCCTTATATTAATTTCCTCGTAGGAAGAATCAATAAAATTGGAAATAATGAAAAAACTATACGGTGATTCTTTTTTCAAATGCATGACTTTGATTGCTTGCCATGTTACCTTCGTACCTACGGTAGTTATAACATAATTTTGTCCCAGCTCGTCGGACAGCAATTTCAGGTCAAATATATCATCAGTTGCCATTGCATTAACTCTATAAGGTTCATCATTCTTTTCAGCCATGGCTACTATAATGGGTATCCATTGAGCTGGTATGAAGACTGGAGCACTTTAAGCATTCTCTTTTTTCTTTTTCAATGAGTGAGTGCATCGCAATCCACTGATTTTGGGTGTGACCCGTGGTCAAATATTTTTGCGTTATAGACTTTATATTTTCTGTTTCCAATAATAAATACAACGCAACTAAATATTTATTCTTATTCTGTCCAGCATAATTATCGGACCAAAAATGCACATTTTTATTTTTTCGAATTTCTTTTTCAATTAAAAAATGAGTGTAAATACAACTAATGTGTGTAAAATGTATGTAAATACAACTACTAATTTCATTAGAATCTCTTTTAGAGGTCACTTCGTTCCAGATACAACAGAACCCTTTTTCTCACCAATATCAAAGATTGTGAAATATGTTGCAAGTTTTCTGGTGTAATAGAAGTTTGAGACTTCACCACAGGGTTATGAGAGAACTGCAATTAATTGTTTTGCTTTTTGTGTATCATTTAAATTTGTATATGCTGTGCTGACCATTGATCGTTTTTTGATTGAAAGCGCCTAATATTAAATTCTGTATTAAAGATCGTAGAATACTGAGATAACTTCACGAAAGGTCGATCATTTTGTCGACACTTTCCTTTGTATAGCCTATAGTGTTGCTAAATTTAAAGAGCCATCAATGAATTGTCTGGTAGTTAGTCTGGTGTAGCGTCGTGGGTCATAGATTCAAATCCTGGGTCTGGCAAGTACACATATTGTTTTTCAATTTGTGTATGAGTCAGAGTATAAACCTTATAGATTGAGCAAGTGGGTGACATCCATATCTCGTAAAAAACAAAAATCTGTTATTACAAACCACACCGTGGAGGCCTATATGATCTTATTAGATCGGACATGGTTGAAAGTTTGAGCTCTCAGGAAGTGGGAGTCTACTCTAGGAATGCAATCGATGTGATCTCTAACATATTGTTTTAATTCGGTATCAATTTTCTTACGATTTTCACGTGTTCCTCTGAGATCCTTTTCTATGATTCCATCACTGTTTGTTTTATTTATTATTGTGTTTATCAACAAACTACTGTCAAATTGTCAATGTTTTCAGAATGGCTAGTCACCAGTGTGACCACAACACAAGTTTTATTTACTTTGTCCATTCCTGACCTATGATAATTCAAGATGTCATAGTCTTAAACTCGCTAAAAATTTGAATCCTAATTTAAGACTATAACAACTCAAAATAGCATAGTCTTTAAATATCACATAATACTATTTATAAAAATTATAGACTATTCTTTCTGTCCTGTATTTCCGTAGAATTCATTTAGACTTGTGATAGTTTTTGACCAGATAAATAATGATATTTTCAACCATTCTGCATTATTAACTCAAAATGTCACTTTTTCGACTTGTAAAAGTTTAAAACTAGGGGTGCGATATGTAATAAAGGTCTAAAATTAAATTTACTTGAACAGTTGGAAATTAATCGCGAATTATCCAAAAGTAATCACATAATTAATGAAAATTTGGTAATGTATTCGTCGCTACTATTAAATATAATATAAACACACGATTAAGACAATTATACTTATAATATTTTAATTGATTAATAATGTCAATAAATAACCATCGAACACTGTAATTTTGATAAATTTTGAAAATTTCGATATCCATTTAAAAAAACCCACTTAGGGTTTTCAAAGTATTAATAATGTAAAAATTCATAATATTGCTGGAACAAATAAGAAAATGTATTCTGTCTCTATCTATCTATACACGTATAGTATTTAAGCAAAGGCAAACGGTCTATCTGAATAGTCTTGATAATGGTGTTACAACCGAAATAGCTATCGACAAACCTTTTTAAAAACCTGTAGAATTTAATATTAATTATATTTTCATTTCTTGTATTTTAGTTGTTACTTATACATTATTATGGCAAAATATTTCGTAAGATATTATAATATATGCATGTTGCGTAAGGCGCTGCCATTCCATCCGGCAGCTCTGGGTTTGAATCCCGATGAGGACACAATATATATGTGATTTTCTCAAAACCTTAGTGCTTGTAATTGTTTAAAATTACTAACAACCACCTTGTACGAAAAAACCAGGACATGGTTATTAATAATAACAAATAAATATGATTACAAAATATTTTTAATTTTCTACTAAAAACTGAAAAAAAATGCACCAAATTATTTGAAATTATGTGAAATAAGCATAAAAATTATGACGAGTTTAACTTTTCAATTTATTTATTTTGATTTTTTGAAAATAAAATGTAAGGAATGACGTTGAAATGATTAACTAAATACAGATAATTATTGAAAATACATAATTTTGAAAAATACTTTCTGAGAGAATATATTATAACCAATAGAAAAAATCTTTTTTTGAAAAAAGTAAGCCACTCCGGCGGGAATTCGTACCCTGCATCTCCCGGGCATTACCACTATGCTAAGCAGTGACATACTAATTGCAACAATTTTTAACTATTGGTCAATTTTAATACCTACTCATCAGAGCTCTTCCAAACCAAGCTACTTTGGCAATCGATTACAAATAATTATATTAATTATTATTCTGAGCAAAGGGTTATGAAAAATTTAATCATTTATATAGCTTTATTTTAATTACTCATTTCTACTAGTGATTTTTTCTTATTAACTATTATGATAGTCTGTATAATTAAGTATTGGTCAGTTAAATTTATAAATATTTATCATATAAAAAAAGTCTTTTAGACATGTAAGTATTATTCACAAAATGGCATTTGTAATAATGCTGTTGTTTTAATATTCAAATTTAAATATTTTTTGTGTAATATAAATAGTGCATACCTAGTGTTATTCCTAACTACATCGATTAATAAAAAAAAACATAATTTTGATCGTGATTCACCTAAAGCGTTGTTTGAAAAAGCCCACAAACCAATAATAACAAAAAACATAATGTATTTATTATGTTAATAATATATACACTTAGTTTAGGCATGATTCACACCTCAGATTTATTACGTCTACTGATTTAATATTTTTTTATATTAAAGTAAACATTTAGATATGGATATCATAATACCATAACCTGGAATCGATAAAATGCTGGATAAAATTCGTAATTCGTGCGGTCTATAACAATTCTAGCAGGATATGTTCCCCATTTTATATTCTAGATTTTCTTCTATGTGCGCGTTTAAAATACTTCGTTTTGTTTAAGACACATAGACTGAAAAACACTTTAATGAATACGTCTTGTCTCAGTACGAAAACGATGAAAAAATACCTTAAATTAATAACTTTACTATTAGGTACATATTATATTGAAATTTAAGAAAATATTATGTCGTGCGCTTAACGGCAGTTTGTTTGATAACCGCGGAGAAACTCGGATGATTTCGCGATTATTGCATGAATTTAATAAACTGTATTTATGGTAAACTTATTATTGTTCTGTAATGTCAGGATAATTATTAATTTTCTTGAAAATCATAGAAGAAAGTAAAAGATTTTTTTAACTTTACGTATCTAAATGTATGTACGGAAAATTGTTAATACAACAAGGATTCTCTACTCTTTTCTAATAACGACATAGCACATATTATAATATAGTATATGACCATAGAACAGATTAATAAATAGAATTCTGATAGGCTACAAATCACAATACAGTATATTTTTACGCAGGGTGTTGAATGAGTGAGTGTCCTACGAAAATGAACCACACATTATACACGTGCAATGATGTATGTTGCAACCTTCAATACACTATTATTAAATGAGAATCAGTGCATAAACCGGGCGCAGTTGTCAGTATTTGACGTATGTTTCAGTTTATACCGTATTCTTCCACACTCGAGATCGGTTACCTGCTTCTCCACACCCGTTAGGTATTTCAGTACCCATTATTTCTGAGTTCCCTGTATATGAGACATTGTTCATTGTAACACATATTCATAAGCAGCATTAAAAATAACCTAAATTCACTAAATGGTGTACGCAGTCCAGTCAACTCAATTTTGGCCGTCCAGGTCTTCTTTTGCCCTCGGGGTCTACATAGATAGCTCATTTGCTGGTATATCCTCCGGCATTCCATGCATTATGTTTTCAGTCTCATAAAATGTGTATAGCTCCTCATTATACCTTGACGTCCAAATGATATCTTCTTAAATAACCCCAAAGATTCTACTCAAAACTCTCCTCTCAAAGATTTCCATATTTCTATTGGTTATATATTTCTCAAAAGTGTTTTCAAATTATGTATGTTCAATAATTTCAATAATTCACTTCTTCTCCAGACGTTCCTCCCCAGTTTATTTAAATAATAAAATTGACTTACGTCCGTGGAATATAATATTATATTTTATATTATGTTATCCTTAATAAGCATACTGCGTTGTTAAGTTCTTCGAATAGGGTGTCATACAATATTATAATATGTAAAATACCTATTATTATCGCCAATAGGCTTTAGTGAGTAATAAATATTGCGCGATCGTTTGATAAACGATGAACAAAAGTAGGTAAGCGCCACCATTTACTTTATTTGCAAACCAAAATAGGAAACGCATCGCAACGCAGTGATAAATAGCTTTCATGGATGAAATTGAATAAATAAAAACCTTTCAATACAAGAATTTATACACTGTCAACACATCATTATAAATATAATTAATTATCAAACATATATTGTATACAATATTATACATAGTTTTATAATAAAATTATTTAGTTTATTATAATATTTAATTAAAAATTGTATACAAATATTAATAATAACTTAGTGGTATTTTTGTGAGTGCATTAAAAAATAAGCGTAAAGGGTCCATTTTTACAACGTTTTTATTAGCTCGTATTCTAGTTTGTTCGGTAGTTGTTTGTCCTGTATAAATCTTGCAATCGATTTTTAACTTACTTCCCGACTAGCTAGACATTTGAAACTTTTAGAATATATCAAAACACGACAACAATGCATTATTTTAATACTTTTAGCCATTTTTAAGCAGAATTGAATTCATTTTCAGTTAATTCTGTTTTGTATGGAAAATTATTATTGTTGGTTGCTAAGGGGGTCCTAGCAACTAAATTATTAATATATACGTGCATTACTATGGAAATCAATATGAAATGTCAAAATGACATTTCAGTATTCTATATTTATTCAGTATTTCTATCAAGTACAAAAAAAAGTATTTATTAATACATAGAATTGTCAATTTGATATGATTCAACAGAAAATTTAAAAACGTGGTATATGAAAAGTTCTTTTTATGTTGTAATTATTTTAATAATTCTTGTTAACAAGTTATTAACTAAGGAACAAAAAGAGATTTTTTTTTGATTTATTTTCTATCAATACTGCGAAAAATACAATAGACCTAAAATATATTATCGGTGTGGTACATTTTTTTCTAAACCTCTCTAGGACAAATGAAAATAAAATATTTGATAGGCAGAGGAATAAATTATTCAAAATTTTATTGTGTTACTATATTAATGTTATTTACGAGTATTTAGTAGTACATAATTCTTAATTCAAATACTTATTTTCTGAAAGTGACGGTTGTTTTGTTAGAAGAGATTTATTGATTACGTCATAATGCAGGCAAAGAAAATACACGTGGGTCTGTGAAACGAGGGCTGGAAGTGGCGGATTAGTGGCAAACTGATGCTTTAAGAAGATTTATAGCCTTTTGTTACGTCCACTTATACTGGCCGATTGTGCGGATATATTCAATTTAAATATATGTCATAAAAGTATTATATCGTTATGTCATATAAACATGGCCCCCATATCTAGAAGCGGGGCCCCTACCGAACGCTAGGGTTAATGGCAGTGGGACTTTTTACAAAATCGTTTTCTAAACATTGTTTCAGGTAAAATTAAGGGTATTTGGTGTATTTTTAGCGATTTTTTTGTATTGAATAAATCCATTTGAATTATGGAGTTGTCGAATATCGACACACAGTAATCAAAAATTGCATCACACCACACAACTAGACATTTTAAAATGTTAAGATCCTACAAATGAAGCGAATTTTTTTCCCCATTGGGGGAAAATTTGTGATGGGTGTTTATCTCACTTATCGGGTCGACCTGCCACGCCGAGCCCCCTCAGAGCCTTGTCAGCCCCCCCCCTTTGTAGGGGCCATGCATATAAGCATATTATTAGTGTGTAGGAATGATCGATATATTAAATACACAATTTTGAAAAACCTTAGAAAATAATCATAGAAAAAAGTTGAACCAATTGAGACTCAAACTCACATCTTTTACTTTTTGGGTGAGTGCTCTGTCTCTCAGGGCTATATAGCAGAAAAATACGCAGATTTCAATTCGACACAATTTTTTGATAATTTACATTTCAAAATGTTTAAATTAATTACTACGTATCTAAAACATTGAAAAATACAAACTTACAATTTAAAAAAAATATTAAATGTGAATTTTATAATCTCATCCTATTTTTATCATCTATAATCATTAGGTTTATCACAAAAATAGATCATCAACTTTTTTCTTATATTATAACATTTTTCTTTCATAATATTAATGTCAATATTCCGTTTCACAAATGATAAAACAAATTACATTCGATTCTACAGCATGTTATTTAAGTCAATGGTTAAAGTTTAAGTAATCCGAGTGAAACTGTTTTGTTCTCTTTCCTCTTTTAAAATATATATTTTTTTACAAATATAAAACAAATGACTGTAAAGTATATTAAATTCTTCTTCTTCTTCTTCTTCTTCTTTCACCCTGTCACGTCCCAACATTGGGGCATAGGGCTAGCACAAGTTGGCGCCACTTCCCTCGGTCCATCGCCAACTCCTGTGCCTCCCGCCATGTCAGACCTGCAGCACGTAGGTCGATTTTGTAGCATCGCTGCAGGGTGAGGGAGGGCCGGCCACGGCGACGGAACCCTTGAGGCTGTGCCACAAGGGTACGAAGTGCCGCACTCTTTGGCGGCATCCGGAATATATGTCCCAGCCACGTAATTCGTCTCTTCGTGATAACTTCAATAATTCTACATGATGTTAAGTCAATAGTTATTTCGGTTGTAACACCATTATTTTGTCTTGTCGGCAATATAAGTCAGTATTTCATTTTAAGTCTAATATTCTCGTGTCATTGTATGTTTATATATATATATATTTATATGCACTAATTAGCACACTCTTAATACATTATTTAGTAAAACGCCTCTCATGAAATTACTATCTGCTTTAAATACACCATAAGCTCTACTTGCGCTAACTAGGTTCTCTCAAAAAATGTAACCTCGCGCACTTGTCGCTTGGTGAATTAACAAACAAAGGCGGTGTCTACCCACCTTGATACTCCGCAGGACTCACCTGTCAAAGGCTTTATGGAGTGGAACGATTCGGTTATTAACCATACAATGGGCCCATGAGCTTGCGTAATAGTAAATCACTTGCTTTATTGTCTTTAATTTTGTACAGTGTTTGCATTAGAACAATGAAAAGTTGGGTGATTTTTGAAGTTACGTCAATTTAATATTCATACTTATTTACATTTATTAACCTATATAAACGAAATTGATTGATTTAAATATTTAAATATTTCAACATACGTACTTCTAATTATTTTTGATTTAATTTGATGAAAGTTGAAAGTATTCAATTTATTTTTTCAATTTTTCAATTTATTTATTTATTTTACATATTGTGGACATTACAAATTATAAGTTTAAGACGTTCATAACATGACATTTAGAAACAAAGAAATATTATTAAAATAGTTTTATGTGCATAACACAAGATATAGATCAGTATTAAGTTATTCTACAGTATACCTACATGTGTAAATACAAAAAATATTAAGTATATAGGTACAAGGAAGTACACCGGATGAGTTAAGCAGACCCTATTTTAAGAATTTAAAAAACAACGTCCACCTAAATTCACCCTCACGTAAGTGGAATATATCAATATCCGAAGCGATTTCATTAAACATGGTTATTGCCCTCCCAATTGGCATTACTAATGGCATGTTAGTTCTGCACCGTGGGAGAACAAACAACGGATGCCCTCGATTCCTAAGGTAATTATCAGAGACTAGAAAGATACCTGTCTCCATTGTAAGATTATATATATATGCAAGTGGGCCTTTGACAAAATCAACACACCCTTTTAAAAAAAATGTAGGGACGTTATCCGGTCCCAAAGAGCGCGTATTCTTAAGTTTTTTAATAAATCTAAACACGTCACCTTCATCAATTGGGAAGATGTCAACGGATTTGGCACCGCACGATCGTTTTCTTGACGTTGAGGCGGCATCCAGATTCGGAGTACTATTTGCGTAGATGGACCTGAAATGACCAGCAAATGCTTCTGCCATTCTATGTCCAGTCACCTCTTCGCCCTTCCAAGTCATCGAATTGGCAAATCCATCATCCTTTCTTAATGATTTTATATAATCCCAAAATGATTTAGGATTTTCGCGAATGCAATCCAAAAGTATTAGTCAGTTAGGTTCATCCACTTAAATTATTACCTTTTGAATTTCACTTTCTCTAGGTATATCTTTTTCTCTTATAATAGACACGCTGTAAAACTTATTACATTTGTAGCTAAATAAAATATGTAATAATTCTGACATCATCTATAAATCAAGTTAATAATATAATTAATTACTTTGATTTAGATCACAAAACTGTAATAATTAATAACGTTATTTGATGTATGTTTAAATTGTCTTTATTTGAAATTAATTATAAATAGCTAATTGATTGTAATTATGTGAGGATGAAATCTAAGCAGTTAACATAAGGATAAAATGAAATATCGATAAGTACGTTTTGATAACTACGTTATAATAACTAATACTATCTAAATACTGAATATACATTATATTATATATATTATTTATTTTATATTAAGTTGAGCATTCAATAGATAAATGACAAAACCATATTATACCACATAGATATTTACTCTAACAATCAACTACATAGTGGTATACAAGATATGGGCACATTAGTATAACCACAGTGTAGAAAGAACGTGAATAACTAAGAAGTTGAACAACTGATTGATATTCTTGTAAAACAGTCAGAACAAAAATATTTAACAGATTCGGTCAACTTTTAGTATTTTGTGGTTGGTAAAACTGGATATTTGTTTTTCTTTTTAAATATTATATTGTTTTTAACAGTAACCAAATATTATTCATTGATTTATAAAGTCTGAATGTATACAATATTTAAGAATGTTTAGAGCTTATTATTGAAAGCACAAAAAACCACAGAGGTATACCTATTAGAAAAAAAGTTTAACTATATGGAGTTTAAACTCACATATTTAAGCTACCGATTCGTATATAATTCTAGTTGCCCCATATCCACCCGCCATGTATATGCAGCCGCAGTTTGTGCACGCCCGCCTTCCGTGATGCTATAAACGTGTCAGAATGAAAAGATTTTAGTGCCACACTTCCTTGTCCCGAAGCGATGCTGCACGAGACTGGTGTAGCAACCATGCACCTTAGTGCTTAAAGAAAGAGTTTTAGAAAATAAAAATAATCTTGGCTTGCTCTGCCGTCATTTATCTTTAATGACATAAAGTGTCCTCTGTACCCGTGTACTGAATATCTGCCGAAACAGAGGAGTCAGGAGTTGAAAGTGATGAATCTAAGGAGGGATCGGAATTATTCCGTCCTCCATGAAAATATCTACCTTATCTGAGATTCTGTCAATGGAAAAAAGCAGATTTCTAATACAGCAATTATCCTTTAAACCTAAAAGATAAGATCACTCACCTAGGTAGTGAAAGATGTGAATTCAAATTTCACTCGCTTCAACTTTTTCTACGAATTTTAAGGAAACGGTATGTTTCTGAGTAGTTTTTTTATAATAGCAAAAACGCAAGTCAATTAAATAAAATTAATTAAATTATTGTCCATGTACTATACAAATATAATTTAATTAAAGCCATGATATGAGAGATAGATTATACAAACTTCCTCGTAGATCAATAGTTGATCAACTAAAAAATTAGTAAACCTCGAAAATGAAAAAAACCGTCCTTGGAGACAAACGTAGTGAAGAATAAATTCATAGTTCTTTATAATTTATGTGTGAATTTAATCAAGTAACCAAGTCGTAAAAATAACTAAATCATAATACTATTCGCATTAAAAATATTTTAAAATAACTCAGTTTACAAAACCTGATATGCGGTACCTACACACGCAAGCTTACGCATAAAAGGCTTTGACTGTGAAAGAGAAACTTTCATTTCCTTAAAAAAACTTGAGACGACAATTTACGAGAGACATTAAGAGAATAGTAATTTTCAGTGTCTCTTATATCTTATGATATATCTCCAAATCACTAAGTTATATCACGTATCCAGATCATTTTGTTCTTACAATATTGTAATGCGTATTTTTTAAGCTTGCTTTGATCTTAAATATTTATATATTTTGGTCACATTTTTTTAGAGTTCCGCTATTTTTACGAATATAAAAAAAACTGTGTTTTTTAAATACTGCTTTTAAATTGTATATTTTTTATAACTGTATTATATTTTAATTTTTTTTTAATAAATATTTTCTATGTATGACTAACATACATAACTTCGGTAGACAACATTATAATTTTCACTAAAAAAAATAATCTTCAATAAATGTACCTACATTGTGAATCCTTATAAATTTTTTTTTCCTTTTGCATGATCTACCCCTTGAAGAAAATTAAAAAATAAAATAAATATTCAGCGTACTGTATGGTATTAACATATTGTTATTATGACAAAAAATGGTTCTTATCCACTTGCTGTACCTACCTGGTATGATTATACTCTCCAACCATACATTGAAAAACAGACATGTGAATTTTTCAAACCTGGGATTCAAACCCTAAATCCACGTTACCAAACGATAAAAACTCATGTTTATAAAATAATATCAAACATTCAATAATTTTATTTTAAGTGACTACGTTCCATGGGATTGCATTATTATGGGCTTAACGCAAAAAAACAAATGGTTAAAGCAGTCAAAATTATACAATGAGATAAAGGTCAACAAGTTAATGATATTTTAATGAGCTGGATATGTTGCTTAGCAAATAGGTAACTTGTTGGGTAAATACAATCATATAATGGTACTAAATCACCAAAGGCACATATTAAAATCCGCAGGATTTACGAACTGAACAAAATGCATTGCTAGAATTAGATGACACTAAATAACTAGAAGGCTACAATATTATTATGATCATCATCAGCCGAGGTCGATTTACTGCTAGGTGAATGCCTCCCCGAGCGCTTTCCACTCTTTTCGGTCTCAAGTTAATCGCTGTCACGTACATCTATACCGAACTTTATGAGTTTTATGAGCGGGTGTTACGACATCCCTGTGAGCGTTTAGCACACCTTGTGTACCACTGTCTGACAGCGTTTGTCCAGCGGTTTCCATTTACCGTGCGACATATCCACCCCATTGGAATATAATCTATTTAGCGACCCCTATCACGTCGTATACCCTTATATGCGTCTATATCTAACGTTAAAATACAAATAAATTACTCTATTTATCACAATTTAATAAATGTATGATATCATAGAAAGATAGCATTGTTAATATTGTAAGTACTAAGAAAATGCTCATAATTACACTGTTTAATTATATTTGGATACTTTTCTATATAGAATTTCTTAGGCTACAAAAACATCAATAAAAATAATTACATAAAATAATAAATATACAAAAGAACTTTTTATATAAGTACCACGTTTTTAAATTTTCTGTTGAATCATACAAACTTGACAATTCTATGTATTAATAATTTAGGACAGATAAGGCAATTGTCAACAAATCAGTTTTTTTGCTATTATGCAACAAACAAATAATTATACGAGTAGAATACTGAAATGTCGTTTTGATATCCATAGTAGCGCACAGATATATTAATAATTTAGATGCTAGGACCACCCACTTAGCAACCAATAATAGTGGATTGGATTACGGATTTCTTCCGAAATAACTTTTCATACAAAGCAGAATTAACTGAAAACGAATTCAATTCTACTTAAAGATGGCTAAAAGTATTAAAAGAATGCATTGGCATCGTGTTCTGATATATTCTAAAAGTTTCAAATGTCTAGCTAGTCGGGAAGTTAGTTAAAAATCGATTGCAAGATTTTTACTGGATAAACAACCACCGGACAAACAAGAATACGAGCTAAGAAAAACGTGGTAAAAAAATAGCGGGAAGATAGATAACTTGCTGGTTACCGTAATACTACTGGCGAATACTAAAAATACACGTGAAAGTATCAAGAAGTATATTATACTCATATCAAATTTTAATCTAGCAATAAATAATAATTAACACATTAATACTCAGCGGATAAATTAACAACTACGCGTCTAATGTAAACTTACACCTTATTTATCATACGATTCTATAAGGATGATAATATTATTATTACTATCCTACCAACACACCAAGTACAAGACTAAACCCGTTACTAACATAACTCATAATATCGGATCACAACATGCGTTTGTACGCGCACCGCAAAAGGTTAAAGGGCTTAACCCCTTTATATCTTACTGCTTAACACTCACTACATAATATTTCTTAGATGTTATATTCAAAGCATATAATCAATTCTACAAAATACAAATATTAAACGGGAGTCAAAGACTTCAAAATGGCAGGCTGAGCTGATACGAGCTAATAAAAACGGCTAAAAATTCAAATTAATTTTACAACGTTTTTATTAGCTCGTATTCTTGTTTGTCCGGTGGATGTTTGTCCAGTACAAATCCTCCAATTGATTTTGAACTAACTTCCCGACTAACTAGACATTTGAAACTTTTAGAATATATCAGAACACGATGCCAATGCATTATTTTAATACTTTTTTACTTTTTTTTTACTCTTTAAGTAGAATTGAATTCATTTTCAGTTAATTCTGTTTTTTATGAAAAGTTACTTTGAAAGAAAGCCGTAATCCGATCCACTATTATTGGTTGCTAAGTGGGTGGTCCTAGCTACTAAATTATTAATATATACGTGCGTTACTATGAAAATCAAAATGACATTTCAGTATTCTATATTTGTTTGTTTGTTTTTTATTTACTTCGTATCAAGTACAAGTTTGAGCATATTGAGCATAATAATTCAACAGAAAATTTTAAAACGCTGTATATAAAAAGTTCTTTTTATCTTGTAATTATTTAGATTTAAATAAAGATAATTGTATTGATTATTCTTTACGTGGAATTTAATTTTATCTAATAACAGTATTCCAACGTGTTTTGATTCTTAATTGTGGTATTAGTGTAGATAATATGACTTAAAATTCATAGTAAATCCATATACTTACCGTCTTTTTGACATATAAGGGTTAGGCACTTTAGTATATTATTATATACACCTCGAGGCCCTGACTTTCCATTATAGATCATCCCAGCATAACGCCACACTGTACCGGAGTGGCGATCGTATTGTAATGAAACAAAACCTCTCTCGGATTTTGCCTGACCAGCCATCGTCCATTGTACAATTATTTTCTATTCTCCTTGACCCGTGATTTATGCGCGACTCTAACCTTTCCTTATCCTGCAATACAGAAACGAATCGCGGGTTTAATAATATTTAAAGTTTAATAAACCAATCCAATTTTCCATCAATTTAGTCAGTTGTATTTTCGATATATATTTGAATCCATATCCGGAAATTTGTACGTAAACAGTTCACCGCAGGACACTCATTATTCGTGCGCCGCAGTACGTGAAACATTTAATCAAATAACGAGATATTCGTTGAACATTTCACCGTGGAGTATATTTATACGTATGCTACAACATGTGTAGATGTTTTTACTCGGTTAGGTTAGATTAGGGTTAATCTAATTGGAACAGTACTATTTGCAAACTATCGCCGCATTTTGTAAGATACGTACAAAATGTATTCCACGGTGAATTAATGTTCAACGAAAAACTCGTCATTTCATAAAACGTTATACGAACTCATGTTTCACGTACTGCGGTGCACGAATGTGTCCCACGATGAGCTGCATGCGTACAACTTAAATGTATTTTATATATATTTTTTCACTATGGGCATTTTGGGGGTCTAGAGCCAAATGTAGACAGATTATTAACACTAGGTTTATTTATTTTTTACAAGTGGGGGGAGCATACAAATATATTTTTAAAAGGGGAGTGATAATCCAAAAAAAATCTCATGCTGTTTCATGCAATGATAAGTTTACATTTTATCAACATTTGCACGGAAGTACTATAAAACTTTTTAATTTAAAGTAATAAGTATTTGTCTTATTATAAGATTTTAAATAATTATAATGTATAACATTTTACATATAAGTACATCAAAATATTTTGAAACTAGAAAGAAATAGATTTTCATGAATTTTGTAAACTATGCAAAGAAAAATAAAACATTTGAAAATTAATTCAATTCTGCTTAAAGATGGCTAAAAGTACTAAAAAAATGCATTGGCATCGTGTTCTGATATATTCTAAAAGTTTCAAATGTCTAGCTAGTCGGGAAGTTAGTTAAAAATAGTTTGCGAGATTTGTACTGAACAAAAAACCACCGGACAAACAAGAATACGAGCTAATAGAAACGTTGTAAAATTAATTTGAATTTTTAGCCGTTTGTCATCAATAGTGATTATAGGGTCCCGCTTGTCACTCTGTGGCGGGCCACTACACATGTGTCACTAGTCACTCACTCTACAAATCAATTCCATAATGGTGACCCCGACGCAATTTAAACACAAAATATAATCTGGAAAGATAAATAAAAAACTAAAAATAATCATAATCTTTATATCTGAATAATTGTATTTGAACTTTAATAATTTTATCATTGGTAATTAGTTTTGACAGAAATAAAATGAAATCAAATAATAAACTGTTTTTCCAAACAATCACGATTTTTACACCAAACAAATATTGTCTTGAGCATAATAATACAATAATTGAGTTTATGATATTTTATAATCATGTAGTATGTTACTTATTTAATACAACAATGTAATTCACATATTAATCCTTAATCCGGACCAATAGAATCTCATAAAACTTTGACCACGAGATATTGGCCTTAAAAGCATTTTACTTCAATCTCACCTGCAAAGATTTTCGCGATAACTCAAGCTTCTATTTCTAATAAGCACTTACACGTATATTGTATTAGATTATTAAGTTTAAAGTGCATTATACATACATCATCATATTGACTACAATAAGGAATAGATAACGCGAATAGACTACGATCCGAAGATTATACTATGATCTTACCTATATCATTGGCCTCCAAAAAGTGATGGTTTTTATTTACAGATTTTTATTTCTACGAGAAATTGATATTAACCACTTGGTCAACCTATTAGGTCCATACTCTGACTCCAAACACACAATGAAAAACAATACGTGTATTTGCCAGACCCAGATTCGAACCTGGGACCGACGATATCATTAAACCCTAAATCTAGCACACACATACAAATTATTTGCCAGACTAAAGATTCAAATCCTCCAGTAGTGGCCTTAAGTACATGAAAACCTCATCTATTGACAGGTTTGGAGGCCGCTATGTGAAAGTTTTTACTGCATGATAAATAATATACCAGGATTTTTATTTTTGATTATTTTTTTACACTGGGACTATGAAAAACATTGATATTATTAGGGTTTTTGTACTTTATGAAGGCTTCTGAACCCGTGTTTCATCTCATATTATTGCAAATGCACTATTTTTGCAAAGTTTCTTTTGAATTATAGAGAGTAGAAAAAAAATAGTCTATGTGTTGTGTAAGGTACAATATTTGGTTTTGGTATTTTTAAGTTATAAATAAACAAACAGACATTTATATTTATTATTAGCATTGGAAATTTCATTTAGTGTGAGATTTTGTCCAGTTACGAGTCTTGATTGGGTAGTCAACAGTGGCTCCCCCATCCCATTCTTTAGATAAGTTGGTATGTCTGTACTTGCTAGGCCTAGGATTTGAACCTGAGAGCCACGACGCTATAGGCCGACGCTTAAGCCGCGAGGCCACCGTGGGTGATAGGTAAGGTTAGGTAGATGACATATGTAGATAAAACTATCGCGTTGTTTATAGAAAATAATTACAAGATAAAAAGAATTTTTTATATACAACGTTTTTAAATTTTCTGTTGAATCATATAAACTTAACTTGACTAGCTTAAACGATCAAAAAAAAATTGTATTTGATAGATATAATACTGAAATGTCATTTTGACATGTCATATTGATTTCCATAGTACCGCACTTATATATATATATATTAATAATTTAGTTGATAGAACCCCAGACGCCCTAGCAACCAATAATGGTGTCGAAAAAACTTTTCATACAAACAGAATTAACTGGAAATGAATTCAATTCTACTTAAAGATGGCTAAAAGTATTAAAAATTCTCTGTTTTTTCAAAATTAAAATTTAATTCTTAATAAACTATTTTTTGGCATTAGTTTTTTTTAACTAACGCATTGTTTCACAATATTGCTCATGTATTTTACAACGTTTTTCTTAGCTCGTATTCTTATTTGTCCGGTGGTTCTTTGTCTGGTACAAATCTTGTAATCGATTTTTAACTAACTTCCCGACTAGCTAGACATTTGAAACTTTTAGAATATATCAGAACACGACGACAATGCATTTTATGCATACTTTTAGCCATTTTTAAGGAGAATTCAATTCATTTTCAGTTAATTATGTTTTGTATGGAAAGTTATTATTGTCGGTTGCTAAGGGGGTCCTAGCAACTAAATTATTAATATATACGAAATCAATATGAAATGACAAAATGACATTTCGATACTCTATGATATTTATTCAGTATTTCTATTAAATACAATAAAAAGTTTTTATTAATACATAGAATTGTCAAGTTTATATGATTAAACAGAAACTTTAAAAACGTGGTATATAAAAAGTTCTTTTTGTCTTGTAATTATCTTTAATATATTCAACGTAAATGTTTAAAATGCATACGTAGGAGATATACGTGTATCAAATTCACATTTAAATTATGAATGAATATATAAAAAATAGCGCTTGTTTTTAGTGGGCATTGTTGAAACGGAACAAACTGAATATTATACGTGTTCGTAAAACCACGTAAAGTGAGCTAATATTGTCTCTTCATATTTCGCAATCAAGCCAGTAACTAATTAAAATTTATAGGTGTAAAGTGCTTTTTTAATGTATTCTTTTTCTATTTTGTTTCAGAATTTGGTAGCTGAAGATAACGTCACATCATAAAAGTAAACACTCAATTTATCACGGAAGTAGGAATGTTAAAACAATAATAATTTCTGGCGGCAAAAAAATTAAGTGTAGCTAATTGGTTTTTTTATATAAACATTAGATATATGATCAGTCACCATGGATCATATGATGTTACAATTCAGTTTCAAAGGGCAACGCCTTTTTCCTGATGCCAATAACAATGGAAAAAGAGGGTCCCGCGATGCGAGTTCAAAAGCGGCTGACAAATACCAGCTTAGACCTCGAGGACGAGCGAGAGAGAATCGTCAGAATCAGAACTCTGAAGGAAGACCTAGAACGCAGTCCAGACCTCGTGCAGCTCCGCTAAGTAAATACCGGCGTAAAACTGCAAACGCTAGAGAAAGAAGCAGGATGAGAGAAATAAATCAAGCATTTGAAGCATTGAGAAGGTGTGTTCCTCATTGGGCAACTGCTCCGTGTACGCCACAAGGTGAAAAATTAACAAAAATAACAACATTGCGCCTTGCTATGAGATATATAGGATCATTAACTGCAGCTTTGAGAGATCCTCCGTTGTTTCCACCTGAATTAGATGCCTTATTAGATTCTGATGAAAGCAGACATACGTGTAGTCCGCAGACTTTACCTGGATCTGATTCATCATTAAGTCCTGATATGGGACTTCCTGATAGTCCTTTCCTGTCGTCTCCAGAGTCGTACAGTCCGATGTTGACTTCACCTGATCTTCCTGAATCCTGCCTTTCGCCTTTGGACTTTGATAGTCCGTCATTACTCCAAGATGCTTTTACGGATCCTTCACTTACCTCAGATGCATTCAGTGACTATTTTCTAACATGACGAAGTGAATCGGCGTACGGTTCTCGGCGTCTCTGTTGACTTTTTGTGTATATTTATACCATATGAATGAAGTTGCCATGTGTTAAGAAATATTTTATATTTGTAAATAAAATTACACTATCACTATATTATTGCTATTATATTATTGTGTAAATATATATCTGATTATAGATAGCATCATTGTAAGATTATAAATACTATCATTGTAAGATATTTTATGTAAACTATATTACAGTGGCGAAGGGTAGAGGTAGCCTGTTAAGATCCGACATAAATAGTACACACCTAACTTTGTCAGTCATACTTATTTGTTTTCATTGAACTAATAATACAAATTGCAAATGGTACTGGTTAGTTTTTTAAAATTAAATTAAACTCTGCCTAACCAAACCATCATAGTGAAGGAAGGCTGTGGAGGTCAGATAAAAATAGTGTCCACTTTGTCAGCCATACTTAATTGTTTTAATTAAATTAATAGTAAACATATATAGCGGGTGGTGTTGGCTATTTTTTTTATTGATGTAACCCCTACCTAAACCAAACCATAATAGAAAAAAAAATAATTGCATCATATTAGATTTTTTAACCATGTCCGATCCTAAAAACATCATAATATGGACCATATGGGGAGGCTTGTATAAACAGATTTTTATTTTTACGAGAAATGAATGTTAGCCACTTGCTCAATCTATCAGGTCTATATTATGACTCAAACACAAATAGAAAAACAATATGTATACTTGCCGGACCCACGATTCAAACTTGGGACCCACGACGTTATAGCTCGACGCTTAATCCGCTCGGCCATCATATTGTATAGATATAATATTTTTTGACCATTATCTATTATAGCTTGGCTTACACAAGGCTTAATGAAATTTTAAAAACTAATCGACACTTCTTCTTCTTCTTTCACCCTGTCACGTCCCAACATTGGGGCATAGGGCAAGCACAAGTTGGCGTCACTTCCCTCGGTCCATCGCCAACTCCTGCGCCTCCCGCCATGTCATACATGTAGCACGTAGGTTGCTCTTGTAGCACCGCTGCAGAGTGAGGGAGAGCTGGCCACTGCGACGGAATCCATGAGGCTGTGCCACAAGGGTACGAAGTGCCGCATTCCTTGGCGGCATCCGGAATACTATCCGTATCCGGAATCGACACTATCTACGATTTGTAGTCTTAGATAAATGAAAATATATACGTATGACTGACAAAGTTTAGTATGCACTATTTATGTTGGATCTTAACAATCTACCTCCATCCCTCGCAACTACTATAATTATATTGTATATAAGAGCTTTTGAATGACTTGAGTATTTAACTGCTATTTTTAATGACATATATAATGATATGCTAGACTTAAATATAGGAAAGGGTTTTCTTTTCATCGAACAGTATTATAGTACATATATGAAATAAATTGCCATTTAAATATATCATTTTATTATCGAATCAACCATATTATATTATTGTTTAACCTATTGGACGAAATACACCTTTATAATATTAATACTATTGACTGAAGGTACTTGATGGAATTGAAATTTAAATTCTAATGGATTTAAGTTTTATACTATTCCATTTGAGTCATTTTTTTGCGACCTGGGTTTCGCCTTTCGGCATCTTCAGGCTCTGTGTACACTCGCCAAACGGCAAACACACACTGACAACGAATACAATCAACTCTAACTTATATTATAACAAATCAATACAATAAAGCAGGTAACAACTTTATCACCTATCTATTAAGTCAAGGATCAATAAAAAAATATATAACAAACAAATTATTATGAATAGTGTTTGTAAAAAACCCCCCTACCTTATCAATAATAATACACTCGATAAGCGTATATAAATCGTCAAAACTTAATAATAGATCATTATTATTTATAAAAAATAAAAAAATACACTCAAGAGGTGTAAAATCGTACATTCTGGGAACAATGGTAACGTATTAGGAATTTATAAAAGTTATACTGAAAGCATTTCATGAAGTCATTGTTGCCATAGAACCTGGTGGGAAAGATATCACATTTATTAAAATAAAACACCATACAAAATAGTGGTTAATTAATCCACAGAAGTGAGTCGGGTGCTTAAAATCAAACGGCGTTATCTACAAAAAAGTGTTCTTTTTAGATATTGTTATTTTACATTCTCGGCTACATGATAGTCAAACAACTTTATGTCAATATTTTCTAGTTTATTCTTAAATCGTCAGTAAAGTTTAACGTTAACTTCATAAAGTAATCCATGTTTTCATATTTTTTTAAAACCGTATCTATAAATTTTAACATCACCATAAGCAAGATAAATGTACAATACACAATAAATTATAAAATATGAACATTAGGCTTTTTGGGTTGTCCTTCTGATGATGGAGAGGTCACCACTGTGGCCTTGCTGAACATGCCGGTAGGTACGGAACCGAGGTCCGCACCTCGGTACAATCAGATGTTGGGCGAAGCGATATAGAGACTGCGATGGTCTGTGAAACGTATATTCAAGTGACATATTCATAAATCATTCTTCGTAATTTATACAGACGAAAGTAATACATAAACATTATATTCCCGTACATAATTATATTGAACGAGTCAGCGGTTTAAATCCGAGTAACTTGTGAATTTCATTTATTATTACAGTCATAATATAATATAATACTATGGGAAAGGATTATTCGACTAATTTTCCATTGCGACACCGTATTTCATATCGTCAATCAATCTGCTGATCCAGCTAAACAGTAAAATTGTTTACCGTTATATGAGTCGCTGAGAAATTATTATTGCAGTCGAATAATTTGATACATTAAAAATAGATATTTGATCGCTAATATACTGACAGCTACAGTTTTAAATAAACATCTTCTTTGTTGAGTTATAAGAAACTAAAAAAAAACGTTTTTTGGCTCTCTTATAAAGTTGAATTTTTGTAGATAGTGTTGTTTGACATTATGCCCTCTTAATAGTTGTAAGTTATAAGATACTTAATGATTTCGTTAACGGATATACACGTTGAATTATGGATAGTTCTACTTATGTTTCTATACGCCTTGGCAAAGTATCAATCATAAAATTACACTATTGTTGCGTCATGCAATATTTTAGCATAATATGTAAATGCGATGTATGTAAATCGCCAATTAAGCGTTGTTCATTGCTCCATAAATATGTATTTATCTTTGAATTCATTCACCCTGCTTCACAAACGAGCAATAATAAAATACGACTCGCTTGACATTATTTTGATTCCGCTGGAACAAGTCTTTATTGGCGTGCATTCGTATAGTCTTACAAATATAATATGTTTAACATTGGAATTAAAACTGTCCAAGCGCACCCACAGAAAAATGGTTTGGGGGGTCCATTTCGAAAAAAATATAAAAAATCCATATTATTTTACCTTTCCGTAGCGTATTGTTGCTTCCATCGCAGACTCCCCACATTTCTCCTGGTAAATTCTTCATGCCCAGATACTCCACATTTTTTAGTGTAGCAATGACACCATGGTATCTATTCCATACACAAGACTGCTTTCGGCAACTATGACAGCTATCTAGGGTGGTTTTGATCGTATCGAAGTATTAGCACGTATTGTAACAATTACAATAAGTTAGCCATCCAAACAGTCAAAACTGTCTATCTAACTCTAAAATTTACTACAGCCAATATAGGTGCTGTTAAAACTTAGGACTAATTGTAACAATTACATCTGGGAATGGGACGATTTGGCACCGCGAACTGGCCTCCGCCGATTGGCCTCCGGTAATTGGCCGCCGGTACAATCGGACGCCGGCCCAATTGGACGCCGACCCAATTCGACGTCGACCCAATTGGACTCCGGGAGGATTAGACGCCGCACAGTTGAATTAAATACGCAAAGGAATAGACGTACGTTACGATTTGTTGGAGTAAATAAGCAAGTCAGTTTAATATGCTTCTATCTTCTCAGTAGTTGTACCTTATACATTTCGCGCTTGACACATTTTTAATATAGATTGAGAATAATTATTATGCCTTATGATGTTTATTAAAAGAAAATAATTCTTCGCTCGTTAAAACTTAAAGATGTGCATCATCAATTAATTTATTGTCTATACATGGGTACTTACTTATATTTACAACAAATATTCAACATAATGTTAGATGTTAGAATGAAAATTACATTATATTTCAGCGTTTTATTGACTTAATATTATAATGAAGCTTAAACATGTATATTATTATGCATAAATGCTTTGCACTTAGTGCTTGCACTAAGCTTTATTATAATATTAAGTCGATAAAACGCTGAAATATAATGTAATTTTCATTCTAACATCTAATATTATTTTGAATATTTGTTGTAAATATGAATAAGTACCCATGTATAGACAATAAATTAATTGATTAAGCACATCTTTAAGTTTTAACGAGGGAACAATTATTTTCTTTTAATAAACACCATAAGGCATAATAATTGATCTCAATCTATATTAAAAATGTGTAAAACGCGAAATGTATAAGGTACAACTACTGAGAAGATAGAAGCATATTAAATTGACTTGCTTATTTACTCCAACAAATCGTAACGTACGTCTATTCCTTTGCGCATTTAATTCAACTGTGCGGCGTCCAATCTTCCCGGAGGCCAATTGGGTCGGCGTCGAATTGGGTCGGCGTCCAATTGGGCCGGCGTCCAATTGGGCCGGCGTCCAATTGGGCCGGCGTCCGATTGTACCGGCGGCCAATTACCGGAGGCCAATCGGCGGAGGCCAGTTCGCGGTGCCAAATCGTCCTAGACCCATTACATCTAACTTATACGGCCGAAAGCAGTCTTCTGTATAGAATAGATGTACAGGTCTGGTATAATCAACAACAGATCTTTATCTACGAGTTATTGTCACATTTTGCATCGACAAGTGGTTATCGAGTGCGCATAGCCTAATGGTCATAATTATCAGAATCGTTAGTTTTCGTTTTTTTCTAGTGCCACTGAATATTGGTCATATTTGCCCTTAGATTCTCGTCGCTTCAGTCGCGGAATATTGCATACTTCCAGGTACATCTCCCATACCCAGGCACTCTGCACAATCAATGAACACCTACGAGTAATTGCCAGCTGTCGTATCCACAAGTGGTTACTGAATATGCACGGCTTAACGGCCATAATTATTAGGATCGTTAGTGTCCGTTTGTGTCCTCCGTCCTGTTTTGTCTTTTAGGCAAGCCGCATCAGAATATTAATGTAAACAATAGACGCTCCAGATAGTCTTATGCGTCAATTACATTGAGCTACTGTACGAGCTGTTTGTTGGCGAATTTAAAAGCAGGCGATTCAGCTACTGCGATTGTGATGATGACACACAAAACTTTCCATTCGTTGAGAAGCCAGAAGCCAGCAACTATTTTGACAGAACGTAGTTCGTTTTTTTTACCGGGAGGTTGCTAATGCGCTCTACTGCGCGGACGCAGTAGGCCCGGCCCACACGCCGGCGTGTAAAGTTGATCGGCTTTCAACTTTTCTCGGTAGATTGTTTATAATCTGCTTGTTAGTTTGTTCGATGATGACACTGGGTGACTTTACAGGAAGATTTTAAATTCGCCAACAAGCAGCTCGTAAAGTAGCTCAATGTCATTGACGTTTTACTAATGAGCGCCATGGGTCTTACGGTGGTTACAGACTTTGCTTATAGTAGAATGCTGAGAAAAGTAGGGCCAACCCTTTAAGAAGGTTTTTAGACATCAAAATAGCTATTATGGTTCTAGTTTGGTCGTACTCTTAAGCAATCTTCCATTTAATTTCCGTTTCTGAGACGGGGATCCAGACTCGAATACCCCCACCCTACCCTTTTGTGCACTCCTAAAGCTGTATCGACAATACATCAATACATAGCAAATTATATTAAAGAGTTAACTAATATCTAGTGGCCATGTTACATTATTATCGTTGTCATTTGTGAAAAGGCGCTATGAATGGTGGGGTTTTCCAGTGTACTTATATAATATTATATAGAGAGTAAGCATTTGTATTGAACAGTTATGATCCTATCGTGAATGACTAAAAACACAGTGAAAAAATAATACAAATAGATTTTATGTATATTTTTATATAAGTACTCTTTTTATCCATAATATGCATTTGATGTGGAGGTAATTTAATATTTTTTACGAGTAACTGTTAACAGTCTTCTACTCAATCTATTTGGGTATATCTAAGCCCTGAATCCAAACAAAAAATATTTATTGATGTAAATTTGCCCCAGGTGCAAGATTCAAATCTGTCATCAATGACACAAGATGTACACTCGCATGTAACCTCAAATTCAGTGCTTCCCAACCGTCGATCCGCAGGAATTTTCTGCCAGTTTAAAAATACTTGTCGTCTATTTTAAAAAGAAGAAGAATATCCTAAATAAAAAGGGAAAAAACCCATTAAATTATTATTAGTATTTTATAACACTACAGTGCTTCATCTCTTCAAAACAATACTGAAGCCACGATTATCAATTTATTCTAGAAAATATTTCACACTATTTTAAAAAAATATTGCTTTCTCAGATTCTCAAATTTTTCAATATCTATTAAGTATTAAATAATTACAAGATAAAAATAACTTTTTAAATACCACGTTTTTAAATTTTCTGTTGAATCATATAAACTTGACAATTCTATGTAATAATAATTAGGACAAATAAGGCAATTGTCAACAAATCATTTTTTTTGCTATTTTGCAACAAACAAACAAATATAGAATATTGAAATTTCATTTTGATTTTCATAGTAACGCACGTATATATTAATAATTTAGTTGCTAGGACCACCCCATTAGCAACCAATAATAGTGGATTGGATTACGGATTTCTTCCGAAATAACTTTTCATACAAAACAGAATTAACTGAAAATGAATTCAATTCTATTTAAAGATGGCTAAAAGTATTAAAAGAATGCATTGGCATCGTGTTCTGATATATTCTAAAAGTATCAAATGTCTAGCTAGTCGGGTAGTTAGTTAAAAATCGATTGCAAAATTTGTACTGGATAAACAACCACCTGACAAACAAGAATACGAGCTAAGAAAAATGTGGTAAAAAGATATTTACTGATCGGTTTCAGATGATTTTAATTACAAGTAAAGTTCTCATGTTATATTTTTTATGTATTAGCAATGATTTTCAATCCAATAAACAAAATACTACGCAAATAATAGCTTTTAGTTCTGTGTATATTTTACCTATTATCACCGATTCGCAGTTATAAAATGGTTGGGGTACACTGTTATTATCCACTATGAGCGCAACTATTGGCTATTAATAGAAGCTCATTAATTAGAAGTAATTATCGGCTGAAATACAACTTCTGTATATAATTTCAATAGCCAGACAAGTTTATTAAGTGTTCATAAAGGTATGTGAAAAGTCACGGTTTGACCTCTCTTATGGAAACAAAAACATTGATTTTATGGTGCCAATTAGGACTATGTGAGATAATTTAACGGCTTTGAGACAAATTTATGTATGTGAAAACCACACTATTGTTAATTTTATGAACTACGTATGGACTTTCTAATTTTTACGTTTTCTACAAAATATCTTTTGAATGACAGTTGTGATGATTGATTCTATATATAACTGAATAGAGTTATATATTGTATAAACCTTTTGTTATTCACCACTTGTAGTCGTTTTTAGTGTTGTTAAAATCGCAGTTACAATATAAACTTTTTTTCTATACCTTGCCACATTGAAAGATGGCTGCTATAATCAATGGTTTTATTCAGTTAATTACTGCCAGATTTACTCTTAAATAGGCCTCGGGAAAATACATAATATTAGAGGGGTGCAAAAAATATATCCTGCTTTTCTTACTTTTTTGATCACTAAATGCGTGATTATTTCATTAAATCAATTATTTTATTATATTTCAAATTACTTACCTTGACATTAAAAGATGTTGGCAGATGTTGTTGCGTAAATAAATTTTAATTTGTGACAATACGGAAAATGCCCATTTTCCTAAAAAAAATAGTTATATATACTGAGAATATTATCTAAACGATTCGAATGTTTGAAAGCTTCAGGGCGCTATCAGTTTGGGACCCATGAGTTATAGCGCCTTTAACCCGCATATGAAAAATCTGGCCCTGCAGTTATTCAAAGTTAAGAATTATTGGCAGCCTGTTTTGAATTGTTGTCACAAGTCACAATATACGTGTGTTATACTATCCTTCATATTTGTAATTCGCCATCCAATCATTCTAAATTATATGGTTTATCATATATAAAAACATGTTTTTTTTCTTGTTGCATGCCAGTTTTATTTCTGTATTATCCTGGAAAATAAATACAGTGCCTTACCTACTTTTGTATGGTGTTTTTGATATTGTGTGATTTTTCATTAAAATGATTTGACTCATTGCAAAATTTTAGAAAATTGACTGATTAAGTAAATCTAAAATTGTATTCAAATGTTACCTGTGACAGTTTTAGTTGCAGACGGTAAAAATGTACAAGTTTATTTTTACAAATTAATCTGCAATGAATTAACAATATGCAGTCAATTAGCATTAGTAACCTTTTCCAGCTTTACTTTTATATGATGCCTATATTTTTCAAAATTGTATAAAATTTACAAATTTCCATAAAATCTACGGTTAGGATAAAATTTATTGTAATATTAGTTATTTATTCTGTACAAAATATAAATATTTGAATTAAGAATATATATATTTTATTGTATATACATACATAGGTATTTACTTAATATTTATTTATATAAAAAAATGTGTCATAAAACAAAAATATTTTTTTATTGTATAAAAATACCGATATACCTATATTAATTATATCATAATAATTGATAATAAGTATAATATTATGCTTATACAATTAAGGCTTTGTTATTGGGCTTATGTGGTAGAAACATACTATTTTTGTACTAGAATATATTTAATATCACTATTTTTTCGCATTGTATAAATGTTTATTCATACATATTACGTTGTTCATGAAAGAAAAACTTGATAAAAATGTATGAATTATATAAATTGTTCGTAGAAGATCTATATTGTTAATTCAACGAGGTGCTAAATATATTCTAAAAAGAAAATATACAATATTTTATGTTAGTACCTACGTCATTAAAATTGTTATAAAAACATTCTTATATTATTCTAATAATATATTTTGCAAACAGAACATGGTGTGTTTTATTTATTTTTTTGTTGACTATGTGGATTCCAATTTGAACACTGAATTTAAGCAGAATTGCGCGTGAATATTGTTAGGACGAATATACACTATCGCCTTTAGATAGTAAAAGTACAACCTCGACTATCAGGAATTTTGATTTTATCAGTTTCGTATGAGTATCAAAAATGCATGGATGAGTGGTGTAATCAAGGAACACAGGATTAACAGAAACTGAGTGGATTAACAGGCAGCTGATCTCAAGTGTGTAAGAATACGGGATGAACTTAAATACGTCAAAAATACGTCATTCTAAGCTTGTCCTTCGTTCTGACAACTGCTCTCAGTTTATACACTGATGTTTATTCAATATTGGTGTATTTTAAGGTTAAAACACACAATATCGCACGTCTATAATGTGTGTTTGATTTTCGTAGGACTATAGAATAATACTGCAATGTCATTTTGACATGTCATATTGATTTACATAGTAACGCACGTATATATTAATAATTTAGTTGCTAGGACCCCAGCTAGCAATCAATAATGGTGTCGAAATAACTTTTCATACAAAACGGAATTAACTGAATATGAATTCAATTCTACTTAAAGATGTCCAAGAACAGTCCCCACTTTACGAATATGGTGTGATTCAGACCCCAGAGCAACGAGGTACTTTTTAAAAACTAGCTGAGTGACTTAGGTCAAATAATGAGAGCTTCATAGAAGAGTAATTATCATGATGTTAATGGCAAGTAACTAATAAAGTAATAATAGTAAGTAAGTAAGTAATAAGTATAGTAAGTAAGTAACTAACTAATAAAGTAATAATAGTAAACTTTATAAAATTTGACACAATTTTTTAGTATTTTTAAATAGTGCTCTTGTATTGAATTTGGTACATTAATGATGCATCCGTCTTATAATAGTGTTACAAACTTAACAATCTAAAACAGTTTAAGTAATTAGCCGGAGATTGAAGGGGCTTGTTTATTTTATGTTAGTTTATCTCAAAGGAAATAATCAATCACCTTTATGTATCGTTTATGAACAAGTTCAAAACGTTATATTTTTAAACGATCCATAAAATGGTTTAATGTAACAAACTAGGACAGCATCATACGTCAAAATATTGTCTCTTTATCAGCCAGTCTTAAATTATCGAGATAACGATTTAAAAATACACAGGTGAGAAAGGTCCATACCTTTTTTTGCTATTGAAAATAAGTTGACCGAGTATTTTAATGTTTTAAATATGCCCACAGGCGAATAAAAACAAACATACGTAGTTAAAAGTAGAAAGTGTTGATCTGAAAATAAATATCATTTTAATCTTATCTAGAAATAGTAAGCAAACAACATCGAGTATCTTTATTTATCTATTTGAAGTAAATAATTTTATGAAGAATGTATTAGGTCATTATTCTTTTATTTTATTTCTCTCGATCATTCTCTCATGACTGAATTCCAAAATGCAACCATATTCTGAGTAACCAAGATTACTTGAGAAAACACATTGAAGTAAATCCAGGAGTTTTTTTTTAAATTCTTTTAGATATATAATATCTGAGGTATTTTCAAATTCTGTATGTTACATCAAAGAATCAATTTATTAATGGTTCTATTTTTCATGTATTGTGATTTAAGGACAATCTAATTTCAGTTTAGCTTAACAGAATTTAAATGGTTTTTTTCATTTGATTACAGATTAAAATTATTTTCAATGTAATGCGATTTTCCGGATTCAGTATCAGAGGACAGAAGCATATAAATTTGCAACACATTATTAAATGAAACAATCAACGGTAGATGTAGTAGAGAACGATACCGCATTTCATATTACGAATGCAGCTCCACCGATTTGTTCAGAGTAACTGAAGATAAAGAGATTGCCTTAATAGTGACTGACCTTCAATAGTGGATGCCATGAGAAAAAGAAGAATCTTTCGTTATTACAAAAAAAAACACATAAAAATCAAATAATCACAAAAAATACATTGTCTCTTGCCCGGGTTTAAAACAATATTTTAGACCTTGGGGACCAGCGGTGGCTGAAATCGGACGTTGCTTGACTGATTAAGCAGGTAAGTGTCGTTCAACTGAGTACACGAAAGAGCAAAAAAGCATAGGAATCTAAAGAGGTATTGCAGTCACTGTTTGGGGTACTATTGATGTACCTAGAGGACTGGAGGAGATATTTTATATACTAGGGAAAACTAGATTTAATAGGTAAATCTACCGATATCATTTAATTTTACACATTTTCTCACTTTTATTTTGTTTTACTCTTTATTGTTATTATTGTGTATCTACATATTAATTCTTCATGTAATTATCGATACAATTTATGGTTTTAATAAATTTTACCTAAAATAATCACAGATATAAATATTCGTGATGTATTATAAAAAGTTGAATGCATAATAATTTGTACATGATATTATCATCACTACAACTCTTTCCGGGTCTTGGTCTCCCTCAAAAACTTCTTCCATCCTGGATAATACAGCGCGGGAGAGTGTCCTCCGGTTACTTTGCCCGAGCATTCTTAAATCTCCTGTGGCGCGTTCAGCCATGTCAATTTTGGCCGTCTAGCCCTCGGAGTTTGCGTACATAGCCCACCTTGCTGATATATCCTCCGGCATTCTCTGCACGTGGCCGATCCAGCGTAGTCTTTACATTTTCATATGCCACGATTTTTTCACCCCCTTAAAGTCTGTACAGCTCCTCATTATATCTTAACCTCCAAATGCCATCATCTTGTATAGCCCCAAAGATTTTTTTCAAAACTCCCCTTTCAAAGATATCCATATATTTCTATCACCATGTTTGCTGTTCAGCATTCTGATACCGGACGCAGAAGAGTTTTTTTATAAGGTTATTTTGGTTTTCCTTGAGAGAACCTTGTTCTTCAGAAGTCATACATGATATTAATAAGTGTATAAAAATACAAAGGATACGGAATAAAAATGAGATTCATATATATTATTAAATTAGTTTAGTTTATTATGCTCAGGGTGTACATAATATTGTCTAAATACAAAATCAATTCCCTTAAATCTGATTGATATAAAAATATAAGGCATACTCGTTTATGAGTAGTGCAAATTTCTACTTTAATTTTATTAATGATTCTTTATAAATCATATCTACACAGTAAGCAATTTGTTTGTATTAATACGTCATAAAATTTTCAGTATCAATAATTCATAAATACCTAAGTAAAAAAAAATAAGCAAAAAATCTATCTTTGGTCTCATTACCCTTATTAAAACTTGGGTGGGCCTTTCAACGTTTATTTTAAAGAGTCCATTTTTTTTTCAATTCTTTCTATAACAGTTAATGATATTTACTGGCTGACGTGTATTAGATTGTTATGTAATAATTACATGTAGCATTGTTTTATTAAAACTAGAATTATCAGCAGGGGTTTCAGAATAATGATCTATAAACGTCATCTATTAGCCATACAAGAGATATTTTCACATTTTTTTTAAGGATCATCACATAAAAAGATTTAATTTTATAGACATATCACTATTCTGCCCTGCTAAGTAAAAATACAGTGTTCTTGGTTTTAGTGAAATCAGAACCCAAATATCGTCACTGTTCTGGCAGAAGACACTAATTCGAAAACATGACATATTGAGTTAGTTATACCAAAATGTTCCTTATTTCAAACTACCGTCTAGAAACCTTCTTAATAAATAAACAGTCTTTATTTTAAAGTCATCCTTTTTACGATTACTTAATAAACTCACATGATAGACCATTTCAAACATTTTAAAAGCTTCAAAGTCAAATTACTCAAAACTAGTATTCTACAGTTAGTGTGTTCTGCGAGAACAAAGACGATATTAAACTACCCCTTTTCTTATAATATTATGTAAAATTATTGTATTGTTTTGATATAATCTTTAAAGATACATAATATATTATAAGAGAAAGGGTAGCTTAAAATTTGGGTTCTCATTTCCTTAAAACTAAAAACACTAAAACGCAGTATTGACCAAATAAGAAACAGAAACCTCACTGAAAATATTAAAATACTTTTAATCACCAAGTAACTTTGAGGCATCTTGACTATATTATGTCGCGATAAATATAATAATTATAGTAATTTAAATTTCTGCATATCACAGGTTAGGCTGTAATACCGGAAAGGGATAGCCACAGTGAAAACAAAAAATGACACATTCTTCGTAGAGTATTACAGACATTCCGGTTTTATAAGATTCAATAAAAATATATGTTAATAATTTTGCCATTATTAATAGATATTCGATAAAGTCAGGGCTCGAAATGGACCGGAACGCACCGGAGCACCGTTCCGGTTCGTGAAATCTGTAAAGTTATCGCTCCGTCTCACGGACAAAATAATTTGAGCGTCTGAGCTAGATATTCCATAGAAAGATATAACAAAAAATCTAGCACACTTATGTTTATAAAATACACATAAAATTTGATAACCTTGTTAATATCCTCAGAAAATTTTCGAGCGCTCCGGTTCGTAAACTTTTCTATTTCGAGCGCTGGATAAAGTACAACTAGATATTTACGAGTATTTATATGCTTACCTACTTTTGAATCATTTGGAATTTTATATAAATATATATTGATAAATTATATGTATTTATAATTAACTTATCGAGCAATTTTATTATTTTGACTTTGTATTCCCGTGGTTTACGGATAGTGTTTCCAGCGGTTTAAAAGACGTTGCCAAATAGCTGAAATGGAGATGGGTGGGACACATTGCTCACCGAAATGACGGCCGCTGGACAAATGCCGTCATCCAGTGGTACCCAAGGGACACGAAACGGCCACAGGGTCGCCCTAAAAGCCGCTGGATTGACGAACTGGTAAAGTTCGGCGGAAATACGTAGCAGTGAACGACACAGGACCGAGAAAGTTGGAAGAAGCTTGGGGAGGCCTTCATCCAGCAGTGGATTGACCCCGGCTGATGATTCCAGTGGTTTATAATATTACAAGATATTGTCATATAAGCCGGCTCGCACATCTCATCTCAACTGAATGTTGTCGAAGATGTCGATGTGATTTTGTTGAAAAAACAAAAAACACATGTAAATAAACGTTCCGCACTACGCAGCATAATTGCAACCTTTTATTTTGAAAAAAAAAATAGCTGGTGTCGCATGCAACAAATTTCACTCGACATGTAGTGCAGGCTTAATCCCGAAATGTCATTTTGTCTCGCTATGTGACGTTACCGATCCGGCATATCCTCGTCACGGAAGAGTTTCATGTTTTTATTTATGATTATATTATTATCCCAGTCAAGACGATTTACAATTAGATTCATACAATTTTTTTTCGATAAAATAGTATGTTCACTAATCCCAGAATACTGGAGTAAGGATCTAGATTATGAATACTAGTCCTTACATTTTTGGATTGAAGATTCCGTCCGAGCTTGTTTCTAGAATTAAAAAATATATATACATAATATATAGAACAAAATAATATACAATAAATTAATGTCGGAATAAGCCCTTCAGCAGTCTCATCTTGTATGTATTTTTCTTAATGTGCTTCTGATCTCGTGTCAAAATGTTATTAATGATCATTGTTTGCTATCTAGTCAATAATTGAATGAGTATTCCAATTGTTTTTTTTGTATCTTTATTGAAGTCAGTTAGAATATTAATAACAGTTTATTTAACTTTATGAATAAAAAATATATTATTTACGCAAAGTAATACAACACCAGTTCTGATATAACCATTAATTTTTATTATACTATTTTTTTTATTCAACGAATGATTCACACGATTTGAGAAAGTAACATTCTTTATTGAACATACATAATCTGAAAACACCTCATAGAAATAATATAAGTATAACTAGATACTAGAAAAAATCATTTTTTGTTAAAAAAAATAACCCTCGATTTTTGAATTCGTACCAACTTAGTTATGTGTGTCTTATATAATTAAGATGGAATTAACTAGTAGTTTAAACATTTTTTAAGCCAAGCTGTGAAGCTGTAAAGTTTAGCTCGCTATAGATAGATTCGGTTCTTCGTTTGTAGACATTCAGTGATTGGCTTAAAAAATGCTAATGAATTTCCGAATGTACAATGTATTTTAAGTAAAAATATATTTTAGGAATTAAATTACGTTAATAAATATTATATTTAATAAAATATTAGGTAAAAGTAGGTAAAATATTAAAATATTCACATTCAAAAATTAACAAAAAGAGATTTGTCTAACCGGTGAGTGCCGCTCAGCTGAGTAAAGTACCTATACGTTTTGTAACTTTGCACTTTTTTTACTTTTTACTACACTGATAAACATCTTTTCCTGATTAGGTACCTCACATAAAATTAGATTAACTTGTATTAATATGTGAGTAGTGATAAGAAAATAAATAGATAATATTATTAAAAAAAAATATTTATAGAATATATTAATTACATCACCTTCATTCTAGAGCTGGAGTGCAAAGTTATAAAACAGCAACTCTACTTAAGATAATGATATCCAAATAGGTAATGCGGATGATATGTTTGATATGCTGGACTGGTCTGTCTAGTAGACTGAAAAAGATATTTTACGTACTAAGGGTATTAATTTACATTGTTGTTATATTTTAATTATACAGCGGTTATCGCGTCGTCTTATAATGTCGAGGGGCCTGGGTTCGAATTCCGGGTCTGAAAAATTCACATGTTGTTTTTCAATTTGTGCTTGAACCCAAAGTATGGACTTAGTAGGTTTATAGGTTACATCTATCACCATAAAATATAACTAACGATCTCAGATGATAATTGACTACTCATCACTCGAATTTATCATATTACATTGTATTATAATATATTAATTAGCCGATATCAAACCTTTTAATTAAGCAGTTTACAAATAATGTCTCAATTAAATAGTCATTCCACACATATTGTGTTTTCCGAGAATGACGTAAAACTATTAAATACGAAATTCACATATATAACTAAATATATTTTTCCGACCATGTCTGATCCTAATAGGATCATATGGGCCTCCAAATAGTGAAGGTTTGTATTAACAGATTTTGTTTTTTTACGAGAAATGGATGTCAGTCATTTGCTCAACCTATTTGGTCCATACTCTGGCTCATACACAAATTGAAAAACAATATGTGTACTTGCGAGACCTAGGATTCAAACCTAGGACCCACGACGCCAAAGGCCAACGCTTAAGGCATCGTGGTTGTTTAACTAAATATATACATCCTCAAAATGTAATACAGTGTACAAATGCATACAATAAAACAACCATTAAAATAGTTCTGTTTTTATTAATCAAATATGTATAATCTAATATATAAAAATTAATATTTGTGTGTTTGTTTGTTCGTATTTAATGCGCAGCCATACCGTTCATCCGATTGCGATAAAACTTTGTAAACTTATTGCTTGCACTTGCGGGAAGAGTATAGGCTATACTAATATATAAAAATGAATGTCTGTCTGTCTGTGTGTCTGTCCCGTATGCGTTCCTATACCATTCATCCGATTGCAATGAAATTTTGGTAAGTGGTTGCATGCACACCCATGAAGGTTTCTGAATTAGAAAAATCATCATCTTCTTCTTCTTCTTCATTATATTTTCTTTTATTCGTATGGTTCCTATACCATTCATCCGATTGCAATGAAACCTTCGTCAGTTGTTGTGGTAACACCCGCAATGGTTTTTGAATTAGTACAACCATCTTCTTCTTCTTCTTCTTCTTCTATTCTATATTCTTCTATTCGTATGCGTTCCTATTCCATTCATCCGATTGCAATAAAATTTTCGTCAGTAATTGTGCCAACACCCGCGAAGGTTTCTGAATTAGTACAACCATCTTCTTATTCTTCTTCATTCTATCTTCTTTTATTCGTATGGTCCCTATACCATTCATCTGATTGCAATGAAACCTTCGTCAGTTGTTGTGGTAACACACGCAATGGTTTTTGAATTAGTACAACTATCTTCTTCTTCTTCTTCTATTCGTATGCGTTTCTATTCCATTCATCCGATTGCAATAAAATTTTCGTCAGTAATTGTGCCAACACCCGCGAAGGTTTCTGAATTAGTACAACCATCTTCTTCTTCTATTCTATCTTCTATTCGTATGCGTTCCTATACAATTCATCCGATTGCAATGAAATTTTGATCAAGTGTTGTGCTCACGCCGCAAAGGTTTCTGAATTGTTACAACTATTTTCTTTTTCTTCTATTCTATCTTCTTCTGTGTGTATGCGTTCTTATACCATTCATCCGATTGCGATGAAATTTTGAACAGTTATTGTGAGCACGCCCGCGAAGAGTTCTGAATTAGTGCAACCATCTTCTTCTTCTTCTATTCGTATGCGTTTCTATACCATTCATCCGATTGCAATGAAAATTTGATTAAGTGTTGTGTTCACGCCCGCAAAGGTTTCTGAATTGATACAACCATTTTCTTCTTCTTTTTCTTCTATTCTATCTTCTTCTATTCGTATGCGTTCTTATACCATTCATCCAATTGCAATGAAATTTTGACCAGTTGTTGTGCGCAAACCCGCGAAGGTTTCTGAATTAGTACAACCGTCTTCTTCTTCTTCTATTTGTATGCGTTCCTATACCATTAATCCGATTGCAATGAAACTTTGGTGAGTTGTCGTGCGCACGCCTGCGAAGGTTTCTGAATTAATACAACCATCATCTTCTTCTTCTATTCGAATGCCTACCTACACCATTCATCCGATTGCAATGAAACTTTGGTGAGTTGTAGTGCGCATGCCCACGAAGATTTCTGAATTAGAAAATCATCTTCTACTTCTATTCTTATGCGTTCCTATACCATTCATCCGATTGCAATGACATTTTGATCAAGTGTTGTGCCCTTACCTGCAAAGGTTTCTGAATTAGTACAATCATCTTTTTCTTCTTCTATTTGTACGCATTCTTATGCCATTCATCCGATTGTGATGAAATTTTGACCAGTTGTTGTGCACACGCCCGCAAAGGTTTTTGAATTAGTACAACCATCTTTTTCTTCTTCTATTTGTATGCGTTCTTATGCCATTCATCCGATTGTGATGAAATTTTGACCAGTTGTTGTGCGCACGCTCGCGAAGGTTTTTGAATTAGTACAACCATATTCTTCTTCTTCTATTCGTATGCGTTCCTATACCATTAATCCGATTGCAATGAAACTTTGGTGAGTTGTCATGCGCATGCCCACGAAGATTTCTGAATTAGAAAATCATCTTCTTCTACTATTCGTATGCGTTCCTATAATACCATTCATCCGATTGCGATGAAAATTTTGTCAGTTGTGTGCGCACACCTACGAAGGTTTCTAAATTATTATTATATAACATACAAAGTTTGTAGTTTGTTTGTCCCATCCAATTTTGATTTTTTTTTACTACATATTAATAACATTAATAACGTTTTCATATTTTGGATTCGATTTTAATTTAGTGTTCTTATGTTTGACCTTTACTCCTATTAGAATTATTTTCATATTGCCATATTGTATTACACAGATATTTTATTATTAAAAAAAATAATTACCTCTTATTATTTTTCAAATATCTAAGATAAATATAACCACGAAGCGAACCTGTGCGAAGCCGGGTACTTCAGCTAGTATTATATAAAATTAAACTTAGTCGTTGGACATCATACCAAATAACTACAAATGGTAATCCCGATGGAAAGAGATGAATAACTACTGGTTGAGCAAGTGGCTAACATGCATTTCACGTAAAAATAACAAAAATCTGTTCATTCTATGAAGGTCCATAATATGATCTTCATAGGATAGAACAGGGCTTCCCAAACTACGTTCCGCCGAACCTGAATAGGTGTTCCGCGACCATTTGGAAAGGTTTTATATACTGCAACACATTTAAAGATCTTCTACTAAGTAGAAGTAAAATAAGTAAAACTAAAATAATTGAAGAATCTACTTCATATTGAAAGGCGAGTGATGATCATGATGTTTATGACGTCCAGTATCTAGATACGTCATGGCTCCCACAAGGGGGGGGGGGGCTGACAGACCTCTAGCCTGGGGGCCTGGGCTTACGGGGGGGTCTGGCGTGAGAGATCGACCAGCCAAGTGAAATAAACACACATCACAAACATGCACTAATAGTAAAAAAATGTCGCATGCGGGGCTGTTTCACTTCAAGCATACTAACATTTAATAATATGTGGTTTTGCTATACTTGCAACTGTAGATCGTCACATTGCCTTTAACATTAGCGATAAGTAGGAGGCCCGCCAAAGATCCTAGCCTTCGGGCCCGCTTCAGGATGTGGGGGCCATGATCAATGATCTTTTTTTTATGTAATACTGTTATATTTATATATCTTTGTTTCTAAATGTCATGTTGTGAACGTCTTAAACTTATAATTTGTAATGTCCACAATATGTTAAAAAAATAAATGAATGAATTGAATTGAATCAAGGTACAGACGGAGAACCATCTTTTCTCATACCGTGCGCATGAAAAAGATGGGGTATATTATTTTTAACTGACCGGCTGACAAGTCTTGTGAGTTTAACGAGAGTTGCCAAAATTGGCAGAACGGTTAGCTTCGCTAACACATAGCCTACAAAATAAGTATTCTAAAAATACAATCTGATATTATCAGTTCTTGCATGGTTTCACGTGTTATTATAAACACATTCTAAGGTGTTAAGTCATCAACGCCTTGTCAACTTCAAGTTTATGAAGGATTTATTAGAGACTATCGATTTTATTGGTATTGACCAACTACAGATTTAATGTATAAGTACGTATAATATATTATATATTCGTATATAATGACCGGCCTCACAAAATATTATTAGGTATAGTGTATATTAAGTAAAGGTGAACGCCGCGTAGTAAATGAAAATTTTTCAAGGTCAATAATTATTTTCGCTTCTGGATCTTGATTAAATGGAAGTAATATTAACATACTTTTACTAGACAGAAGGTTCAACAACATTATTATCTTATTTTTACCAGTCTTGAGATTTGAACTACTCCTCGCAGCTTGGGGTTAGTGATAGGTAACCAATGACATTAATATGGACGAAGCATCTGAAAAAAAAATGACACTCACTTTTTTGTCGGGTCTGCCGAATGGCATAATCTATTCTAACGCCATTACAATAAAGGTGATATTTCACTGATATTGCTATAAATTCTCGACGCTTCTTGTCGGGTCTGCCGAATGGTTCGGTTCGAACGGGTTCGCCCAAACGAACATTGATACTAGAAAACCTGTTCTAACGCCATTACAATAAAGGTGATATTGCTATAAATTCCCGATGCGTGATATCGCATAATGGATATTGCGTGACGTCTACCTATGCACGTGCGAATGTTACGTTTGAATTTACTTGCTAGCTACCGTACTGAGTGCGTCGTCTATTAATAATGCCATTGTAGGTAACTAATAGCTTAGAATATTTATAAGTAATCAATAACAGTGTTTTTATGACAATTTAAAAAAAGAATAATTACAAGATAAAAAGAACTTTTTATATACTTACAACGTTATAACCATATAAACTTGACTTGACTAGATTAAACAATCAAAAAAAATTGTACTTGACATGTCATATTGATTTCCATAGTAACGCACGTGTATATTAATAATTTAGTTGCTAGGACCCCAGACCCCCCTAGCAACCAATAATGGTGTCGAAATAACTTTTCATACAAAACGGAATTAACTGAAAATTAATTCAATTCTACTTAAAGATGGCTAAAAGTATTAAAAGAATGCATTAGCATCGTGTTCTGATATATTCTAAAAGTTTAGAATGTCTAGCTAGTCGGGAAGTTAGTTAAAAATCGATTGCAAGATTTTTACCGGACAAAGAACCACCGGACAAATAAGAATACGAGCTAAGAAAAACATTGTCATCTCATATTAAATTCACATTATTATTTATATTACAATATTATTTACTCCATTAAACTTATGTATTTCAAAGATTGAACGTAGATGTACAATATTAACAATAAATGTCTTAAATAGTATAAATTATACTAGATTTATTTTTGACTGATTTTATCAATGTTATTTGTAAATATAAAAATGTTATATTAACAATGAAAAAAATGCCAATCCCGGGCCCAGTCCCGGGATTCCGGGATTGTCAAATTATAATCCCGAAATCCCGGGATCAGAATTTTGGCTCGGGATTGGATTCCCTAGTTATAGGCGAGTGATTCGATTATTGGCTAATTCTTGAATATATATTATTTTTAATAAAATTATCGCGTTGTAAATTAATCTAAAAATGTTAATATTATCCCAATGCTTTATGTAAATAATTAAATCGTCGCCTCAAGGAAGAACTCACCAAATACAGTTTTTGCTCAAAATGAGTTATTTATACAGAAAATCGTTCAATTTTTAACTCTATCTTAGAAAAAATCACCAAAATTCTAACTATACGTTTTATGTTAAAAATTATAAAAACAAAAAAATCACCAACTACAAAGAAAAGATATTTGTGTTATGGAAAAAGTCACCAAAGTACTTTGGTGACTTCTTCCATGCGTATTTTTCCCTATTAGCAACACTTGGTGACACATCTGTCACGTCTTGTCAGTTCAGTGTTGTGTATTTTTGCAGTTATTTTCTCTTCTCGGTCGTCCTCTCATGACTGAGGATGGTGATCACCTTTGAATTCCGTCATCCTAAGGGTTACCAAGGCTCTCAGAGCAGAATTAATGGTGCCCCCAGTCAGTTCCTTTATTTGGTCGCTCCAGCTCTTCTCTAGAGGCCACCCAAACCCACCATTCTCTCCAGGTTGTCTGGTCTGTGCCGGACAATATGTCCAAAAAAATGCAAAATGCGTCTCAGAAATATTTTCAAGAGCCGTTCCTTTTGCAGTCTCTGGATGATTGACTGGTTCGTCCTATGTTCTATCCAAGAAATACGAAACATTTGTTGCCAACACCACATCTCGAAGGCATCAATTGCCTTCCGCTCTCTTGCCTTCAGGGTCCATGATTGCCCACCGTATAACAATGTGGTGAACACTAATATTTGCACAAGCATAATTTTTGTGAGAATTGAAATTCCCCGATTCTTTAATATTATAGTGGTAAGACGTGTCACCGCATTTTTCACAATCTGTATGCGTCTTCTTATTTCCGCTTCACATCCGCCTTTTCCACGAATGGTCGATCCCAGATATACAAACTCGTCCACTGTTTCTATGTTTTGGAATATACTTGCTGTTGGTAGAAGGTTAGCCCGATCGACAACTATTGACTTAATCTTATTCCTATTAATAAGGAGGCCGTATTTGTGACTCTCTTCCTCTTCCGTAGCAGATCTGAGAGTTCTCTTTCATCAGCAGCTATTTGAGTTGTATTATCTGCGAATCATAGGTTGTTTATTTTCTGGCCACCAATTGTTATTCTACCTTGCCATTGGATCTAGGGATTTCCGCATTATATGCTCTCCATATTATTGAATAAATGGGGAGATAAAACACATCCCTGACGGACTCCCTTCTCAGTTTGGAAACTCTCAATAAAAACATGCGTCTACAATTTGACTGTGTATTATTATATTAATACTATCGACCGAAGGTAGGTACTTGATGGAATTTGAATTTAAATTCTAATGGATTTAAGTTTTCTACTATTTATATACCATTTGAGCCGTTTTTTGCGACACGGGTTTCACCTTTCGGCAGTATTATTATTGATAAGGTAGAGGGTTTTTTTATTACAAACAATTGAACTGTTCATAATTTGTTTGTTTTATTTTTTTTATTGTGGTCCTTGACTTAATAGGTAGGTGATAAAAGTTTTTACCTACTTTATTGTATTGATTTGTTATATAAGTTAGAGTTAAAAGTATTCATTGTCAGTATATATTTTCCTTTTGGTGAGTGTACACAGTGTCTGAAGATGCCGAAAGGCGAAATCCGGGTCGCAAAAAATGACTCAAATGGAATAGTACAAAACTTAAATTCATTAGAATTTGACAATCTATGTTTGAGCTAAAAGTAACACTAGTTGCTATTATTGGAATGAAATGCATGGAAAAGGGGGCAACTCTGAAATTGGTTCTGCTTTGATAAAATGGATGAAAAATCTTTCAGCTGAAGTCAAAAAAGTTTCACTCTTTTCTGATACACGTGGTGGCCAGAACCGCAACAAAAATATTGCTGCTATATTTTTGTTCACACTAATCAAACATCTTAAGATCCATTCATACCATTGAAAACATTTTTTTAGAATCTAGCCATTACTTTGTGGAATGTGATAGCATGCATTCTGCGATAGAGCGGGAAAGTGAGAACAAGTCCGTCTATGGTCTATGGAATGAGTGGTTGGCTGGATATATTAAATTTAGAAATCCGAAAGAAAGAACCAGAGCCATATCGTGTTGAAGAATTGAAGCTCGACGACATGATTGATTATGAATGGTTGTCAAATCAGATAATAAAAAATCGATTTAAGGATGAAAATGGTGAGACTATAAGAAGATTAAGGGTGTGCGATTCAACCAAAAACTACTGGGTATTCTCCAGTTTAGACATGGCTACCGGAATGAATATAAGAATTTACAAATATGTGGACATGGCAACTTTGAAGTACTACCAGCCATAAAAAGGCATATAATAAAATATTGACCATAAGTGTGCAAAAAAAAAATTGCCACTGGAAACTTTGCACTTTAAACAATATTCCAGTGTCTAGAAATGTTCCTCAGAATGATATTCTGATGAATGAAAACGAATCAGAAGAAGAATAATAAAATTGTTAATGTGAATGAGGTCTATGTATAAGACGTATAATATGTAAATGGATAAGATTATTTCAGTTAAAGACAGTATATTATTCTTTTTTGATGTGTTTTATTAATATGATCATTCAAGATAAAAACTCACCATTTGAATAATGTCATACATTGAATGTGTATGGAAAAACTAACCAAGTACGAAAAACAGTTTTTCTAGATTATTTTCTAAGGAAGGTTACATATATTAAATGTAATGTACATAAACATAAAAATAATCAATCAAACAAAAAAAACCGTTTCCTTCTATGGATTTTCATTTTCTAATGAGAGCAATTTAAAATTTTCAAAAAGTTTAAAAGTCGATTATCTCAGGATTTTACTTTTTTTGGTTGGTGAGTTCTTCCTTGAGGGCGACGAAATATTATTTAAATTATCCTGGTTAAAATAACAAATATAATATTTTACTTTTCAATTATTTTTCAGTCTCAATAAAGATGCGTAAATGTAGTTACAAGCACAATTTAAACAATTTCAATTCAAACAAATACGCCGTCTAATTATTTAATTAAGGAAAACACGATAAGGTATCATACGAGTACATTTTTATTACAAATATTATTAATTATTTCGTTTAAAATATGTCAACATTTAAATGTAACTTTTAATTGGCTTAGCGCTCTACTTTAGTTATTTTTCAATCAAAGTTTGTTCCCATACATACTATCAACTTGTCAACTCATAAAATAATTAACACCCCTTTTCACACATGAGACCTACCTGGCCTAATCAATGGTCCTCAAAACATAATATTATTATAACACAGTGTATGCGAAGGTTTCGATTAAGCATATCAGGAAAAACAAAAATCTGTTATATTCACATAATATTGCTAGGTATTTTACTTGTTGGAGAACTTATTATATAGCAGTTATAAATACTAATCTAAGTAGAGTTTATATTAGGTATTATTATATATAGGTAAAATTTTAAATAATACCTGAAATACATAGTTCTTGGAAAAATTCAGCGTGATTAATAAGTTAAGCTCACCGCCTGGAATGTTATGGATGTGAGCAGACGTGCACATATTTTGGGTCCAGAACCCCCCTACGGAAACGGGAAAAGTACGGATGATTTAACGGCCCACCTAACCTAACCGATTTTTTTAAAACAGTGCATGTTCAAACACGCGCGTTACTATGATCTTACTCCCTACTTAATTTTTCGTTTGTCAATGTATGGCTACGGCCGTATGTTGTAGCTTAGCCACTGGGAAATGCCGATAGAAATGGCGTATTTCAAAAAAATACCACCTTATTCTTAGGTTAATAATTATTATAAAGCAAACATTATTCGTAGAATGTTTATCACATTTGAATAGTCAAATAGCTTCAGCAATCAGCTTATAATCAATATTTTTTAAATTATCTTTAAATGTGTAAATCTTGCCCATTTTTTGAATAATAAAATGCCTAATTCTTGTAAAATTTGGGATCACAGAGATTATCAATATAATTTTTTATTGTAAATAGTTCACTATAATAATTTCGACATAAATTTTACTAATGGTTTTATAAATGCTTTTAAAAATTAATAAATATAATAAATCTTAACACCACTTCACATGGACGTACTGAAATATGACTACATTCTAAAACATTAGAGCGATAGATTTAAAAGAATTCTATTTTATGTAATAAAAATACTTTATTCAGTCATTAAATGTTTAAAATAAATATAAAGGATAATAAAGCTTCAAAATTATGTAACTAGATATGTACTATCTACAACGTTTAAGGAATGTCCAGGATCATGCTTTGAAAATAGCATAAAAGCTCCATTTTGACGTACGCTGAGCATGTTCCCCCTTAAGTAGTTGTAATATTATTTCTTATTCTTCTTCGCGAGAACTTCATGACTAAGGATCATGGCCCGGATAAATTGGCAGTCTTCGCAGCTTTCTCCATAGGTTGGTCCCACTCCTATAAGCATTCTACGACACGAAAAACTACGCGCATTCGATAACCACTTGTGGATACGACAGCTTTCAATAACTCGTAGTTGTTTATTTTTTGGACCAAAGTGCGGAGTATCCAGGTATTGAGAATATACACGGAAAAGTGCTATCTTCCGCGACAATACGATAAAGAAAATATTACGGATTTTTCTTTCGAAATCATTGATATACTACTGGATGAATCATATGCTTCTTAAAATGACGCCCGATTTTCAGCGACTCGGCCAATGTTAAAACTTACTGTTTATTATGAGTAAGCCCGATCTAGCTCGCATCTTACTCTAACTAATAGTCAGCGCATGACGACTTGCTCTGTCTGCTTTGGGTTGCAGGCACCCTTAGGTTCACTATTCCAAGAACGCAAATTTAGTTTTACAGCCAGGGCAATACGGGTGAAATTCGGGAATCCATGTCAACGGTCTTAACGCATTATACCTACAAGGAAATATTATAAGACGATATTCGTAATATTTTTTGTGGTACATTTTTAAAATGACACTTGTATGGGAACTCTTCATCTAGTCGTATATCAATGTTCGAAATGGACCCCCCAAATCATTTTTATGTGTGCGCGCTAGGATTTTTTTTTAGATTTTCTTCCAACATACTCCTGAAAGAGACGGGATACAAAAAAAGAATGAACATTAACATTGAAGCACTTACCTTTGGCTGGAGAGAATACACCGTGCCGGGAGACTGTACGTAGTAAAAAAGAACCTCCAGACTATCGTTGAGTCCAACTGGCATTCCAGAGAATATGATGGATAACAATATTAGAGGCGGCAGGGCCAACATCGGATTGATGCGCCATTAACAACAATGATAATTAACTATTATAAGATTTTTCCAAATAATATAATATCTAATATATAAAAATTAATATTTGTGTGTTTGTTTGTTCGTATTTAATGCGCAGCCATACCGTTCATCCGATTGCGATAAAACTTTGTCAACTTATTGCTTGCACTTGCGCAAAGAGTATAGGCTATACTAATATATAAAAATGAATGTCTGTCTGTCTGTATGTCTGTCTGTCTGCCTGTCCCGTATGCGTTCCTATACCATTCATCCGATTGCGATGAAATTTTGGTAAGTGGTTGCATGCACACCCATGAAGGTTTCTGAATTAGAAAAATCATCATCTTCTTCTTCTTCTTCTTCATTCTATTTTCTTTTATTCGTATGGTTCCTATACCATTCATCCGATTGCAATGAAATTTTGGTAAGTGGTTGTATGCACACCCATGAAGGTTTCTGAATTAGTACAATCATCTTTTTCTTCTTCTATTTGTATGCGTTCCTATACCATTCATCCGATTGCGATGAAACTTTTGTCAGTTGTTGTGCGCACACCTGCGAAGGTTTCTAAATTATTATTATATAAAATACAAAGTTTGTTGTTTGTTTGTTCCATCCAATTTAGATTTTTGTTTTACTACATATTAATAACATTAATAACGTTTTCATATTTTGGATTCGATTTTAATTTAGTGTTCTTATGTTTGACCTTTACTCCTATTCGAATTATTTTCATAATGCCATATTGTATTACACAGATATTTTAATATTAAAAAAATAATTACCTCTTATTATTTTTCAAATATCTAAGATAGATATAACCACGAAGCGACCCTGTGCGAAGCCGGGTATTTCAGCTAGTAATTAATAAAAACATATGTACATTTCTGTAAATCTTATATATTATTTATTAAATACAAAAAATATTAATCTAAGACGTTACAAAATGAGGACCGTGTGTAAATAATTTCTCAAATTAAGACAAAGTTGAGATTGAACGATGAGATTTTATAGCCCCATAAATTGGTGGGAACTTTTAATTTATGAGCTTAATTTTATAAAGCTCGTGTTTTGATGGATTGTACTTGTTAGTTGTAAGCTCTCATTCGATTGACAGAAGCAAGGAAAATTATGTAGCTTAATTTGGTATATGAAAGTATTATTTTTATTTTTATGATCATTTATGTCACTAATTTATAAACTCGATTTTTTCTAATTAAGGTAAATGTTGGAATTGTTTATATGTATTTGCCTATATGATAGATATTATTTTAATATTCATGATTTAAGTTAAATTTAAATTGAATTAAAATCAATTATTTATGTTTTTCCTATTTTGCGTGAGGTGGTATCCTCATTAGGGTTGCCAACTGTTCTGATTTATCTGGTCCAGAATTCCGGTTGGAGCTTCCCGAGATGCACCTAGGATTCTTAGGAAAAATTCTTTAATTTCTTCGGAAAAATCGACTCCCATCGTGAATAAAAATCCTTTACTATATTCGGTCATAATAATATAATATGGGCCTCCACGGAGTAGATGATGTAGTAACAGATTTTTTAAAAGAGAAATGGATGTTAGCCACTTGCTCAATATATACTATTAGGTCTATACTTAGGGTCTAAATAGACAGAAACAGAGAAATAATATATAAATTTGCCAGACCCGGGATATAAACCTGGGAGCCATGATATATATCTGAAACATGTGCTATTTTAAAGTATCGTATTCTATTAGCATTTTTAATATGGTTACATGTAAGTTGTACGTATGCAGTTCATCGTGGGACACTTATTCGTGCGCCACAGTACGTGAAACATGAGTTCGTATAATAGTTTATCAAATAACGAGTTCTTCGTTGAACATTTCACCGTGGAATACATTTGTACTATCTTACAAAATGCGATAGTTTGTAAATAGTACTGCTCCAATTAGATTAACCCTAACCTAGTAAAGACATCTCATAAAATTCGCCACATGTTGTAGAATACGTACAAATATACTCCAAGGTGAAATTTTCAACGAATAACTCGTCATTTGATTAAATGTTACACGAACTCATGTTTCACGTACTGCGTTGTATGAATAAATGTCCTGCGGTGAACTGTTTACGTACAAATTTCCAGATACGTTTTAATATACTTCATAGTCCATTTTTGAAACTGGTAAACAGGGCGCTTAACGTCAGCGGACAGCAGAGCCAGTCCAAAAAACAAAAAAAAATCTTTTATAACTTTCTTCTTTAAGCACTACGGTGCATGGTTGCAGCATCAGTCCCGTGCGGCTCCGTCTCGGGACGGAATGAGCACTTAAAATCACTTCTTTCAGACACGTTTAAAGTGTCATGGAAAGCGGCCGTGCATATCCACGGCTGTGCATATATGATGGGTGGTGGTGGGAACTTTAACTCCATTAATCATTACGACAAGTTAAGAATGGGGTATGCAAATACTACAAAATGTCATATAGATATAAAATATTTACTATTAATAATATTTTAATTAAAAATAATATGATTACACGGGGTGGCGATGGCATATATAAATATGCTGGGTGGTGATTTTGAGTTATAAGTCGAACGCGTGTGTACATATATTTTGATACGCACGTATCTGCAATATCAAGCTCCATTACAAGCACCATTTAGCAGGTTGTTCATTCTCTCGACATGCAAACTGATTGCAAGAATCGGTACATTGCAATAAAATATGCAAAGACAATATGTAAACGGAGGTGACGTATGCCACAATAAATAAATAAATACGAAGTGTCTGTTGAAAGCTTTACTAACATTCGTTGTTACGAGGCGGCAAGTAAGAAAGAATCAACCTCTCTTTGACTCTGACTGTGCATTTGAATTTTAAATTTTAACATAGTCTCAATAATTAGGGATGAAAAATGAAATCCCTAGATGATTTTTCAATCTCACGATTATGTTGGTCATATTTTTTAATTCCATTCATTTCAACGAATCTTTATCGCTGCATGAAAATAATAACAGAAAATCACAATGCGAATCTATGTAGTTAAAATTAGAATTAATAGAATAATCAATATACAATGTTGTGTATTTTATTACCACGTTTTTATTAGCTCGTATTATTGTGTGTCCAGTACATTTTTTTTCTTGTTTGTCCAAGATTTGTATTGGACGATTGAAGATTTTTAACTAACTTCACGACTAGCTAGACATTTGAAACTTTTTGAATATATCAGAACACGACGACAATGCATTCTTTTAATACTTTTAGCCATTTTTAAGCAGAATTGAATTCATTTTCAGTTAATTTTGTTTTGTATGGAAAGTTACTATTGTTGGTTGTTAAGGGGGTCCTAGCAACTAAATTATTAAAATATACGTGCGTTACTATAAAAATCGATATGAAATGTCAAAATGACATTTCAGTATTCTATATTTATTCAGTATTCCTATCAAGTACAAAAAAAGTATTTATTAATACGTAGAATTGTCAAGTTTATATGATTCGACAGAAAATGTAAAAACGTGGTAAATAAAAACTTCTTTTTATCTTATAATTATTTATAGTTCGTACGCGTGAATCAACGGATCACTTTGTGACAGCCTAAAAATAAATAATAATACGTTCTTAAATTATGTAAACATTGTATAAATCAATAGCAGCTAAAAACTCGTTGCTCACGTAAAGAAATTGTAATGGATACCGTCTATAAAATACTCAGTAAATAATCAGAAAAATAGTAATTACTATTATTATGCTGAGAAAATTTGATAAAATATGGAATTATGCATATCTGTAAATATCAATAATTTTTCCAGCGCGTCGAATTCAAATTTGTAATCCATCGAATGCGTTAACAAATTAAGTACAACGTATTAAACATACGTATGTATTATTATTAAAACCGTGCAAGGAAAATGAAAGTTTTACATACAATAATCATTCACACTCAGGTGACAAATTAATAATTTATGATAGTATAGAATAAGGAAAATGTATTGGAAATGGTTATGCTCAAATTACACGTGCCGACACGATCCTTTCCGACCGTCGTCCGATTGTCTGCAGAGTAAAAAATGGTTTTAATTCTTTCCCGACCCGACTGACAATAATTATGATGATTGACTGTATTTGATGAAATAATTTTCGCTCAAATAGTATTCATTATGGTGGCCGCGCGGCATAAGCGTTGGACTATCATGCCGTGGGTCCCAGGTTCGAATCCTGGGTCTGGCAAGTACACATATTGTTTTTCAATACTGTGTGAGTCAGGGTATGGACCTAATAGGTTGAGCAAGTGGCTGACATCCATTTCTCGTAAAAACAAAATCTGTTAATACAAGCCTCTACTCTGTGGAGGCCCATATGATCCTATTAGGATCGGACATAATCAAAAAAAAAAAAAAAAAATATTTAGGTAGACAGAAAATAATACAAAATAAATCAAATAATAAAGATAATCAAAAATCAGAAACTAATAACATCTCCAAATGTAATTTTTAATAATTTATAATCATATTTTAAATAATAAAATAGGACAAAAGATTATTTAATGTTGCCAAAAGATATTTTTTGACGCCATAATTACTCTGTTTATTTCTGGTTTGCCTGTTTGACCAAGTTTAAATATTTATATGCCACTGTTACCAAATATGGTAGTAATTGTAGTGGAAATAGGATTTGCACGTAATGGTATGATGGTTTTCCATATTCGTGTTACGGAAAAAAGATGTACTGCTGGATTAACTTATGTTTAAAGACTTCAAAGACTGAAGCTGTTAAAACGGTCAGCGAATTTATTGTATACACAAGGCTGCTATCGAGGGTAATTTATCATATATTAATTATTACAAAAAGTTAGACTTTTTGATAGTTCAGACGGTTAACTTATTATAACAATTAACTTCCTCAATACATAAATATGTTAAACTACCCTCGATATCAGTCTTATGTATAGAATAGATGAGATGAGAGGTGTGGTTATAGCTATTAAGCTACTTCTTAATTTCATTATTCTTTTATATGTTTTATTGATTGACAATTACTCACGACTGCCATCATTAATACACAATTTACCAATACTGTTAGTGTAATTCAGTCATTAGAATATTATCACAGTGTAACCAATTTGCCACAAGTAACGCATTTTCAATACGTAATGTCTATGTTTATTTAGAATCAAAGCAGAAATTTCTACTTACTTACAAATCCGGTGGAGTAAACAAAGAAGAAACTCCTGCTTCGGACTATTGGTAAGAGTCCAGCGTGGGCATACAATGGGCATTAAACATGTCGAATAGCCTCGCACTCGTAATATTATATAAATTTTAAAACGATTCATTTCATTATTATGAATGAACGAATCGGTTTCACGGCACACTCGATTCGCTCAGTGAAGTACCAATAAGGAAGAAGGTTTCAATACAAAATTAGGCATATTATTATGACAAAATTGTGTACGCTACTATTTTTTATGAAAAGTTGTTATAAAAGGAAGTGAGTAAACTATTTAAAAGAAGTTGCTATAAAAGTTCGAAATTCTCCTTTTATGTATGTCCATAAAATATTTATATAACCTTATTAATATATACACTCAAACATTTTTAATCATTTTATATTCTATTATTATTTCACTACTTGTATCTATGGGAGGTACAGATTTAATTTCCGAACGTTTATTCCTCAATACCTTACTCCATTTAGATATTTTAAAGTCTTTTAATTTTTTACAAGATTTTTTTTCTAAAATGTGTATTTCTGAGGTGTTATCGAACTATGTTCGTCCTATTCTAGCATTTTAGTGCCTTGTAATAGCAATTGTTTTAATATTCATGTTTATCGATGTTGTTCGGCCACTGCACTCGTCCCAGTGCGGGCGTCCAACGTTCATGGCCGCTCTATGCAAAACTCTTAAGTGTGGGTTGCCAGTGTACAAAAATAAAAATAAATTAATACCGCTTATCGGACGAATCGAATCTCCGCAGTGTTACAACACCGCGATCATCACCAGTATCCGACATTCAATGGGCCTTTTCTCCCAGTGGGTTGATTGTATTGACTTTCTTTCAATTCATTCAAATTTGGCCGCCTTAACATATTATTAGTTTACATATGAAAATACTGTTATTTATATGCAGTACGAAATGAAACTTCAATCAAAAATAGATACAATCGGATTTAAATATAAATATTGTATTTTATTACATGAATTTAAAACACTTTCATTGTTGTATTTTATTTGGCCTACTCCATGATTTGTATAACATTTTCTTTATTTAACGGAAGTGACGTTATCAATTATTATTCCTAACAAAACTGAGTCCGTTTCTAAATCTAAATAAAACAGAAATTTTTATGTTATTTTTTTAACAAAATTAAATATACTGTCAAGAAAAGTACATTTAAAACAGTAATAATAATAACTACAAGATAAAAAGAACTTTGTATGTACAACGTTTTTAAACTTTCTGTTGAATTATTATGCTCAATATGCTCAAACTTGTACTTGATATGAAGTAAATAAACAAACAAAATATAATACTGAAATGTCATTTTGAAATTTCATTTTGATTTCCATAATAACGCACGTATATATTAATAATTTAGTTTCTAGGACCACCCATTTAGCAACCAATAATATTCTTTTACTTTTTACGGATTTTTCTGAAATAACTTTCCATACAAAACAGAATTAACTGAAAATGAATTCAATTTTGTTTAAAGATGGCTTAAAGTATTAAAAGAATGCATTGGGATCGTGCTCTGATATATTATAAAAGTTTCAAATGTCTAGCTACTCGAGAAGTTAGTTAAAAATCTATTGCAAGATTTGTACTGGACGAACAAGAATACGAGCTGATAAACACGTTATAAAAAGTGAGCAGTTATTAATAAATTATTTGTAAGTAACTCATTATGTTTTTTTAATACGTCGTAAGTATTGATTAATTGAAGCATTTTATAATGTAAAAAATCGTATTAAATTACATTTTTGTAATTCCGTCACTAAATAAATTAATACTGCCCTAATATAAAATATCTCGCTCTATTTGATTGAGGATCATGATCCAGATTATTTGACCGTCTCACAGCCTTGTCCATGGCTTGGATCCACCCCTCTTGATATTTAGTGATACGCAGAGTTTTTGTCAGTATGGAACCTGTAGCAACTTATGTCCGAAAACTTATGTATGCAGTTCGCCGTATCACACTTCACCATGTATATGATATGTATAAATAGATATTATATATACTTATATATATATATTTTTTATGTTACTTTTTTTGTATATAATTTAATTATTTATTATTTTTCCTCATTTTTCTCATGTAATTTTCATATGTAATTTCATTATATTTATGTAAGCCTATCTTGTAAGGCTTAACTATATTATAATTTATACATGGAAACTTTGCATGTTGCAATAACTTTTCATTACTATATTTTAAATTTTTGTAATCAAAATGTAACTGTTTTGTTTCCTTAATAAATAAAATTAAAAAAATGAAATGATGTATCGGAAATATATGACCGTATATTAAAGACCGTCCAACCTCTTTAGGTCGTACTGACATAAAATTCATGTCTAAATAAAACACGATTCTTGTCGGTTTATACTTTATATAAAGCCAGCAGCTAACAAATTTTGAAAATAGCCGATATACGTCATACTAAATTATTCGTTAGGTTAGTTTAGGTTAGGTTAGGTTTTTATTCTTGAATTCATTAATTTTGCCAAAATCAGCAATGAAAATTGAATCAATGTTCATATTGAATCTAATAAAATTGGAGACTATATAGTATACTGTCATCTCTTTCAGATAAGAAAGCTCACGGTGAACTGTGCCTCGGTGAAATGTTTTACGTACAATTTACGTATAACTGTAGCATTATTGATTTAATTGCTATCTTCTCTATAGGTTATATGACAACAAAATAAAAGGCAAATCGAGAAGTCTTTCTAAAATCCGGAATTCGCTGATTATGGAGTTCTTGGTACTTTCGTCCATCAACGAGATTCTCAGCATTCGTCTCCAGCAGCATAATTATCAAAAGCGTCTATCCTCTGTTTTTATCTTTTTTTACTATCCATATACAATAAACAATCAATGAAAATAGAAATAAAATGATTCTTTATTTAAAAGCAATATCCATTGCAAAAAAAAAATATATTTATTATCAGTAAATTAAATTACAAAACACAAAAATATATTCTTTACGGATATTTTATAACGATGTAATCTCCCCCTGTAAAAATATGTTGAATGAATGCGGTTACGAAGTGTCAATGTTAGACTGTGAATATGCCATACTATAATAATATATTACATACATACCTTTCTTGTATTTTAATATTTTTTTAGATAGCTATTATGTTCATAAAAGATTTTATAATTATTTTTAATCTTCTCAGTAGTGTCTGCAATAATATATTCCGGATAAAACAATATACATTAGAGATAAGACACAAAAAGTACAATAAAAATTATAAGTATATTAAATAAATACTATGAACAATGTATGTAATATGTATATATTATATATAATGAAAAAGGTGTGAATGATTTGTGGCGGCTATTCTGTCTTATAGAAATTGAGTCATTATATTTTATTGAAAGCAAATATTACAAGCGAGGTCAGTATTTTACTCGTACAATATCTTGACCCCTTTCTTTTGATACGAGTCAATGGGGTTTGAATGAGAGGTTTTATTATGACCCACAAGACTCGCAACTAGATCATTACAATGAATTTCATAATATACAGTATTTTTTACAAAGCGCTTTAGTAAAAAATAGTTGGAGGTTTTATTTTTATTTTATAGTGAGTTACTACTACTTAAAAGTGCTATTAAAACTGGTTCATTCTCACTTTTCAGCGAATAAAATAAAGTAGTTTTGTTTTTATTTTATTTTATTTTAATATCATAAGTATCTATTACCTATGTATTGATATTATTATATAACTATTTATTGCCAACAGCTATTCAAACCTTATACCCCGTTTACACGTACATGGATTTACTGCTGACAGTACGTATTATCATGCAAGTTTCAAGATTGCATGAATGAATTAAAAAAGTTTGGAAGCTTCGGAATTTTTACGCGACGGTTGGGATTTGTTCTATATCTACGCCTGTGCAGTAGAACCATAGTGTCGGACCTGCCGGTAATAAAATGAACTACACCGCGCAGACTCGTTCTGAGGTTAAACGATTTTCACGACCCGTCAAATAGTACTATGAAATGACAACATCGCGTTTCGCTTACTCTTGAAGAATGAGATTGGTGAGACAGTCAGCACTTTTACGCGTAAACAGTTATTATCGAGATAGTTTAAAATACACACTATTGCTGCAAGTAAATCGATGCACGTGTATAGGCGCTATTACGTGTTAAGAGCGTACTTCAGTGAAACGGCAAATAATTTTCAACAGTAGGTGCGACGAAATTTCTCACTAGTCGCCAATCTGAGACCGACAGTCGAGGTGTCTGCACGTCGATTTGTTTTGTCATGGCGTCGGATGAAAATATTCTTAAATCGTGTGAAGGTGACTAAAAAACTTTACGTATCTACTTAAAAAAAAACATGTCAATGAATATACTATTATTATTAGTAATATAACAATAAACATAACATTAAATGGACGCATGTTGGATTTTTATGACAAATTACATTTCGTTCGCCACGCGTCATTTGCACAATCCGTGCATCGCATAGCCAAGATATTTTTGGACCATGCCTTAACTGAAGTATAGCATTAAGTAAACTTCATAGATTAAATAAAATACGGATAAGTTACAATATTTCACTTGCAAAATGTGTAATATTTCCGTATCGATACACAAGGAAACATCTCAAATTTCAAGATCTTGTGTTAATGATGACATACATTATGGATTTTTTTTATAAAAATGTATTATCAAATCGAATATCCCTTCTTCAGATTAACCGTTATTTTTATTCAATAATGAAATATCAGTGTTGATTTCTTCCTTATCCAACTGTAAAGTTTATTTGAGCATTCTTAAATTCCATGACGTTAAATAAAAAATAACGTATTGTCCTAAGCAAGGTTTTTGAATTAAAAATAAGATTTTTGTAAAAAATATCATTAACTCTAATTTCTGTAAGAAATAATGTACATTTGAATTAAGACTATGTCATTATACGAGTATTATAATATTACGACACGGTGGCCGCGCGGCTTAAGCGTTGGACTATAACGCCGTGGGTCCCAGGTTCGAATCCTGGGTCTGACAAGTACACATATTGTTCTTCAATTTGTGTATGAGTCAGAGTATGGACCTAATAGGTTGAGCAAGTGGCTGACATCCATTTCTCGTAAAAAAAAATCTGTCAATACAAACCTCCACTCTGTTGAGGCCCATATGATCCTATTAGGATCGGACATGGTCAAAAAAAATATTATATCTCTCGTGTTATAATATATTATATTACCTTTATAGAATAATAATGACTGCTGGTAGATTTAAAATTTATTTTATAATTTGATGAAAGTAAATGTATTCTCTTAAAACTAAATAATCTTCTCTTCTTCTTCTTCTTTCACCCTGTCACGTCCCAACATTGGGGCATAACGCAAGCACAAGTTGGCGCCACTTCCCTCGGTCCATCGCCAACTCCTGCGCCTCCCGCCATGTCAGACCTGCAGCACGTAGGTCACTTTTGTAGCATCGCTGCAGGATGAGGGAGGGCCGGCCACGGCGACGGAACCCTTGAGGCTGTGCCACAAGGGTACGAAGTGCCGCACTCTTTGGCGGCATCCGGAATACATGTCCCAGTCACGTAAATCGTCTCTTCGTGACAAATTCAATCACCGAAGCCTGTTGTGTCTGCTCACGAACTCGGGTGCTTGTAACGCGGTCGTACCAATGTACCCCTAAGATTCGGCGGAGACATCGATTCTCAAAGCTCAAAAACCGAGACTCTTGAAGCTTAGTAAGATGCCATGCATTGCATTGCATTGCATTGCAAACAAACGACATTTGGTCCTCACAGAATACAGCCTTGACCTCCATGCGACTCCAAGTTGGTTGAACGCAGCGCCCGCCACACCCATGCGGATTCCAAGCAATTATAATATTCAAACTACATAAAACTTTACTTTTATATCTTGAAAAATTGAAGAACGTTGATATTTTTAGATTAATAAAAGATATTCCGGTTCGGGAAATTTTTCATTTCAAAGACTGATTTTATGAATAACCGAGTCTCATGTTTTATTAATTCTTTTACTGTGGCAATTCTCTACGAATTAATCAACTATCTAAAATTGTTTTATTTTCATTCAACTTACAAATAACAAAGTTTCCTTCTAGTAATAATATATTTCGAAACACCTGAAGAAGCTTATGAAAAATAAAGCTCGTCTCGAATAAGGCTGTAAAGCACTAAGCGATGGGAGGTAGTATGTGGTTATTTTATATCGAATACTTGGGTGGTAATACCGATATTATAATGTTTCATATTCTTCAATAGCCTATAATATTGCACATCCCATAATAAAGTAAGCAAGTTTATATTTAACCAGATATTGTAGAAGATTTCGTTTATATTATTATAGTTGCAGTATAAATACGCCATATTATATCAGTTCTGAGGAACCTTCAGGAAGGTTCACCTTTTCAGACTTTGTAATATGCGATAAAATGGATTATAAGTATGTGAATAAAATAGAGGAGAAAATGTGTGAATAAAAATATGAATTGGAGAAATTGCAAGTTAAAGGTAGAGCATGATTAGATTTAAGCGTAAATAGTAAAATCGGATAATTAAATTATTCAGGGCCATGAGATCGCGCTGACAAATGTATGTGATTATCAGAGAACTAGCATCTATAGAATATAATAAAAAAAGGAATTTAAATGGACTAAGAAAACTACGTATAAAAGAGACTTGTAAGTGTATGATAAAATTGACTGATAAAAAAGGCGCCAAGTGCTTCCTAAGTGTGTACATAATGAAATACCATATAAATAAAGAAAACACTAGATTTAGAGATAACAATAATTGTTTATTATAGTCTAAAAAACATAGAATTTATTTTGACAAGTATAATAATTATAGAGACATGAAATTATTAAGGAGACTCGGTGATCTTTTTTTATGCGAAGACATGCTATTCTACAAAAAACATTATAAATAAAAATAATAGGGTACTCACCTGCTCTGCCTCCCTTCAAATTGTAGACACTGAATTTTGGTAATTAATGTTAATAAAAGTTCAATAAAAGTGAAAGAAAAACTGATTTTTATGTGGCCGGCGTCCGTCCGGCCATGTACAAAAAGTAGGTTAAGTTGAAAGATCCTTCCAGTTGAGAAGTCAGGGTAAAAGTGATCGAGATCGATGTAGGTGCAACCCTCCTGCCCGCCAAAGTACAAGTAGGTATCAGCTCCGGCCGCAGGGTGGGGGTTTGTGTGAAAGAGAATCAATCTTGCTTCCTCTTCTATCGGTGAGAATTTACCTACTTTGAATTTAGGTATGACTGGATGTCCACAACGTGACAACTTATTGGCAAATTAATATGTATTTTATATTTATTGTAATTATAGTTGAAACGTCAAGACAGTAAGCAAATGTATACAAGACCTTTTAAACTAATTCTATTTTGTTTTATATTATAAGGCTCCCGTAGTCTTATGTGTAAGATGTTGAGATTCTTATATAAGAGATGCTGGGTCAAATTCCCAGAGATGTTACAATTCATGTATGTTTGTATCATTTACCTTTGTAGGTATTATAAAACATATTAAGAATTTACGTTACCAATGTTATAGCGAATATTGTATATTTAGTGTAAATTGTAAATCTAATATTCAATATGTAACTAAGTGGACAAAAGACGGGAGTTTCCCACGGAGCGTGGATGCATTTAGATGCATTCCCTTTGCAGTCTCGGACATTTATTGTACTCGTAAATTGGTTGCGACAAACCGTTGAACCTCTCTCCCCGTCATCTCAGGCTAAATCCATCTCAGTTGCTAACAATACGAGGATATATGGCTACAAATTTACCAGTTATTCCTGAGAAACACGTGCCTGTGTACTGTAAAAAAGATATAGGAAATGTCAGACTCTGTAATTATCATTTTCATATAAACCAGGAAAATTCTAATAATAATAAAGGTACTGTTCGGTTATACCGGAGGCAGCGGAAAACGCATTTTGAAAATAGTCGATAAACTGGATTATTTGTTAGTTTGGGTTAGTTTAGGTTCGGTTAGGTTGGGTTAGGTTAGGTTAGGTTAGGTTAGGTTAGGTTAGGTTTGGTTAGGTTAACCTGACAAATAATCCAGTTTATCGGCTATTTTCAAAATGCGTTTTCCGCTGCCTCCGGTATAACCGAACAGAACCATAATAAATTTTAAATTCAGATCAAATATAATCTACATTTAATTTGAACAGTTAATTACGTTTTCATATCATCTTCTAAATACATTCATTTGTAATTACTAATAAATTAATTTAACTAAAGATAATAATAATATGTACTGTATCAAATTAACCATCAAAATAATAAAAGTGATTGCATACTTGAACTTTTTTTAGCGTGTTAGATAGTTGTTAGATTGGAATTGAAACATTGTTGTTTGTTTATAGAAGTCAGTGGTAAATAGAAATGACACACGAATTGGCATATTTGTGATTGTTTATCTAAATAATATCTAAATATTTTGGCAATTTTCATTACAATACCACTAATAACTAGGTAGGTGGAAAGACCATCAAAGCATGTATGAAATTATGTCCATTTTTTTTGTTAATTATTGTAAATTTTATGCTGCCATAGAACTGTAGATGTTTTACCCAACTCTACAATTGATATGTTATCGTTAATGACGTTAATATCGGAAATGACAGTTGTCTAGAGACCTTTAATATATGTAGAGGCTCAAGAGCACTGAGCCCTTTTTCTAAATTATCAAGTTAAAAGAATCAGGATAAACTTTTAGACTAAAAAACATAGTTTAATATAACTTCATGCTACATGCCGTGTAATACTACTAATGTATTTGTGCCATATAAATGATATAAAATACCAACACGTGTTTTCCTTAAAAACTGCCCATACAACATCACATGCCACATACAAAATCAATACAAGCAAGTGAGTATCGTATATAAATATTTTTTTTTTTTTAAATTAAACCCTGGCGGCTAAAATTGTTAAGCATGGAACTTGCTTTGCCTACTGATTATTTGAATGCTAGTGGTCTAAATTCGAAAGAAAATAAAATAAATTGCGGGGCGCGGGCTTACACGTCATTCCCGAAGCGCCGTTCGAGGCCGACTGGAGTCTCTCGCGGCCGCGATACTTTTGTGACTTTATTTTTCGTTACGCCTGTGCGATTTTCGTAACGAATCCATCCGGGAGGTCAAGACAAAAGCTTGTATTCAAGCTAAGATATCTTTTCAGTGAGTTTTGCAAAGTACAGCTCCGCTATATTTTTTTGTTTTTTTTTTTTAATTTGTCATCGACTTCAATATAATGTTTTAAAAATTAATATAAAGTTTTAAAAATTTGTAAATATTTTTTTTGAAAAATGTTATATTATATATTAATTAATTTACTGTTTTAGTGATTTTAAAATTTTATTAAAATGTTTGAGGTCTTCGGCTAGAAAAAAATCTACAATGTAAACGTTTTTAATTCAAATACATAAGAAGAATTTAAATTTTAAATGGTTTATTCCATTATACTTTGTCAAAGTCAATTGTATATAAATTCCACGGCAATAAAATTTGTAACAAATACTCATCTCAATAGTTCGTAATGCATGATGGAATGTTTAAAGTATGACGGGACATGTTAGAGCAATAATTCTAAGAATCCTCTTAGAGGAATTGGAGACATCTCTTTATGTGATTCTATTAACAATTAACGCTCATCGCAAGATCTTTATGAGGAGAATTTTACTAGAGACTTAGGAATGTAATGTGTGAATTTATGGGAAATTGGTGAGACATTACGGAGAACGAAGAAACATTAAATTTACTAGATTCGAATTGTCAAAGAATTATATTATATATTCACAATGAGAGAAATATAAAAGATTCATAAATAAATCGATTATATCTATGAGAAATATTTAATCCATGTGCTCTGACCGCTAAGCTACGTATGTACTATCTAACTGTGACGAAATTAATTAATTACTACTTTTAATTGCGTTAGACGCATAGACGCATAATAGACGCATCCTCAAAATTCCTTGGACTGACCGGGTGACAAATGTTGAAGTTCTCAGTCGAATGGGGAAGGACCGAGAAGTTATACCATATCAAAATCAGGGCCATCAATGGCCACATTATGAGAGGACAAAAATACAGCATTCCCCAACTTGTCATTAAAGGAAAGATCAATGGGAAGCGTAGCAGAGAACGGCGCCGCATTTCGTGGCTTTAGAACCTCCGTGATTGGTACGAGTGCAGCTCCACCAAACTGTTCCGGGTAGCAGACAACAAAAATAAGATCGCCTTGATGGTGGCCGACCTCCACTAGGGGATGGCACAATAAGAAGAAGAATTGCGTTAGTAATTAAAATATTTTTTTAATACTCGTACTTTGATTTAAAATACAAAAGCCGATTGCCAAAACAATTAACACAATATATATTTATGTGATTTTCCAAAATTATATAATATTTTTTGTATTATAAATTAATGTGTTTATTGAATTCATAGATTTCATGGAGAATTTGATGGAGAACTAATACCTATATACCCAATAATACCCGATGGCCGAGCAGCTTGCGGCGTCAGCTTGTAATGTTGTTCGTCCCAGGTTCGAATCCTGGGTCTAGCAAATACACAGATTTTTTTTCAATTTTGAAGTCAGAGTATGAAACTAGTGTGTTGTGCAAGTGGCTAAAATCAATTTCTCGTAAAAACAAAAATCTGTTTATACAAATCTCCACATTATCAATTGGGCATGGTCAAAAGAACTAGAAGAATGCCAATAAACAACAAAACAGTGAGTAAAATTTTAAATTAAATATTAAGTAAATAATATAGGTAAATAAACTAATGTTTATAAAATTGTTGATATTCTAGGTGTAGCTGCAGAATAATAAGCGATCAAATATCTATTATATCAAATTACTCTGCAGTAATATATTCCCAGCGAATCCATTTTCAGCAAACAATCTTAGCTAAATCAGCAAGTTGTTTGGCGACATTAAATACGGTATATTATTACATATCACAGCACATTATAAATCATTACGGTGTATTAGCTGAATAATCATTTTTATAGTATCATATATTCGTACAACTGTAATAACAAATAATTTTCATTTCGCTACTCAATTTAAAACGCTGACTCTATATTTAGTTCAATATGATTATGTAACAGAATTTAATGTTACTCGCAATGTTTTACTTTTTAGTGTATAAATAATGAAGAATAATTTATCTAGATGCCACTCGAATCCAAGTACCTAGCTCGTAACTATCATGTATAATATACTATTGTACCGATACTCTGCTAATAAATCTCACCCTGCTACATCGTAGACTTCATTATCATCATCCTCAATCTACACATCGAACACCACATTAGTGACACAACATAGGTAATACATAAAATATCTCTTCTATTATATAACATAATAATTTGATCTAAGACATTCTGTTTAGCTCTACCTATTTAATTTTCTATTCCATTAAAAACTATGCAAACGCCAGTTCAATTAATTAATATTATAATATATTATATAACGAAAATAAACTTATAAGTTTCTATTATCTGTGAGTTGTGTTTTCCTTGTACAATCATTTATACCAACGGTAGCTGTAGGAACACTTTCTTAGCACACATTTCTTCTCACTAACTCAGCATGCGTAGATGTTAGCCGTGACAGCCTCTGTTATCGCGGAGGCTTGCCCATTGTTAGACATGCATAGAGTTACCTAAACCACTTACATCCCACACCTAACTTCCACATCCGATATATAAAAAAAAACCTTTGCCTAGGATAGACTCAGCGAATAAATACCACAATTCCAACTCCATTATAAGATTAGTGGATTTTTTGTACTAAAAAAATATTTTTTTGTTTTCGGAAACATTGTTCGCATAAGACTGTTATGTATCCATAACTAGAGTTGGGTATTTCTCGAGAAAATCTCAATCTAGAGATTCGGGATTTCCCGAAATGATGAAATTTTGAATTCTCGAGATTCGGGATTTCCAGAAAAGAATTCTCGAGAATTCTCGAGATATCGGAAAATTGAAAAAAAACCTATTTTTTTATTTATGTAAGAAGACAAACAAAATAGAAGTAGGAAAACAAAAATAATTCAAAACATTACTTATTAAAATAGAATTTAAAAAAAACACAGACCGTCAATCGCTGCGCCTGACAATCGCGTACGCTTTTGAGACACAAAATTCTCTGATGTTGCAAAAGTTGCGCTCATTTTGAGTCGACGTTGGCTTAATTGTGTTAAATGCCCCGATCAGCCTTTGAACGTTTTGTGTTTCTGTCCACTTTTTTCATATAGAAAATTGTTTTTCAATTTCATTAATATTTGATAATAAAGAAATCCCGAATCCAGAGAAAAGATTCTCGAGATCCGGGATTTCCCGAAATGTTAAAAATTTCCATTCTCGAGATTCGGGATGGAAAATCCTCTCATAAAGAACTCTCCTGAGTTACCATGTAACTGTAAATTGAGAATAGACGACTAAACATCTTAAAATTAACATCCATCGAGTCCTATTAGTGACATACAACTTCCACTGGACCACATGAAGGATCGGGGCCCGTTGGTAAGGATTTCCGTTGCTGAAAATATAACAAGACACACAGAGATTAAATATTAATCACCTCAATAAAGTTTCTACATGTAAAACTACATCTGGGACTGCATATTAAATTAAGACTACGAGTACTATTAATAGTGTAGTATTATAGAGATGAACCTGAAACTTGCCAGCAGACTGGAGTGGAAATGCAGCGTTCTTCTCACTGAAGAGTATATTCAGGTGCAATTTATTGTCCTAAAAGATAAGATTCCGGGTATACAACGTGACCGTGAAACCAATCACTCTGCATGTGTGTGAAACCTGTAGCCTAACGGAAAAAACAAGATAAGGCTATCAAAATATTCTAAAACAAAATTCTCCGAAGAATAATACTAGGACTGGTTAAAGCAAAGGTGGCGCATAGGTTCCATGACAAAACAGAACATGACAAAACAAAAAACGATAAATATAGCTATGACCTTTCAGGTAAAATATAAATTTAATATTGAAATTGTCCTATCTCTATTATGTTGATAGATTTTTATATGTATACAGTATATATAGTGTTGCCGGCAAGCTTAGAATATCTCATCATAATCAATCTAATATGTTCAAAATGATTGGGTGACTAGGTACAACGAAATAATGACCTAACCTAGCCTAATCTAACCTAAATAGATTCCACAAAAATTAATGTTTCATTTTCCCCCCGGCTGTTCAGTTTTGTCATGTTCTGTTTTGTCACTGTTCGTTTTTGTCATGTTCCGTTTTGTCCGGTTACCGTAAGTTTCACACGGATGCAATTGGGTATGATTCATGCCGTAGTGCCATGCCAGGATTACTGAAGATAGCCATTACAAGCGTGCTCCCTCCTCACACGCATCTGGCCCAACTAGATTACTAGAAAAATATTATTAGGAAACAACATATTTTGTTAACGTTATAGAAACATAATCATTACTCGTATATTTTCCATGCAGTAGGAAAAGTTAAGGCTTACATACGTAAATATAAATAAGTACGAGGGTGGGTCAATAAGTCCTTAGAAAAGCCGACAGGTGGCGCGACTAGTACTGTAAGCGGTTTGTTTTCATGCAGCGGCACTACCGATTCAGTATGCTGCGAAGTTTCAATCAGATTGGTCGGGTTGTTGTGTGTTTCTCGTACATTTAAAAAAAAAAATTTGCTTGTTTACAAAAATGGAGAAAATTGAGTTTAGAGCTGTTATTAAACATTTTAATATAAAAGGGTTAACAGCAAAGGAAATAAAAAATGAGTTGGATTTAGTTCACGGCATATCTGCTCCTTCACTTGCAACTATTTATAACTGGTTAAATGAATTTAAACGTGGTCGTACATCAACAAAGGATGAACCATGCTCAGGACGTCCTGTAGAGGTGACTACACCAGAAATGATCAATAAAATCCACGATATGGTGTTAAGTGACCGAAGACTAAAGTTGAGTGAGATAATTGAGGTTACAGGGATCTCAAAAGGTAGCGTCATTTCTATTTTACATGACAAATTGGGCATGAAAAATATTTCTGCAAGATGGGTGCCGCGTTTGCTCACAGTCGACAATAAACGCAATAGGGTGGTGGCCTCTAAAGCCCTGTTGTCGCTCATGCAACGCAATCCGGATGAATTTTTTCGTCGCTTTGTGACTGTAGATGAAACATGGATACACCACTATACTCCCGAGACGAAAGAACAGTCAAAGCAGTGGATTGCGAAAGGCGAACCATGTCCAAAGAAGGCGAAAACCGTAAAATCAGCTGGTAAGGTTATGGCTACTGTATTTTGGGATGCACGTGGAATTATTTTCGTTGACTATTTGGAAAAAGGAAAAACAATAACAGGGGATTATTATGCATCTTTATTGGACCAGCTAAAAAACAAAATTGAAGAAAAACGGCCTCATTTAAACAGGAAAAAAATCCTCTTTCATCAGGACAATGCCCGTGTTCACACATGTTTACGATCAATGGCTAAAATTGAAGAATTGAAGTTCGAATTGGTCGACCACCCACCGTATTCGCCAGATTTAGCCCCCAGTGACTTTTTCCTTTTCCCAAACTTAAAAAAATGGCTAAGTGGACAACGTTTTTTTTCAAATGAAGAAGTCATCGATCGGACAAATGCTTATTTTGAGGACCTTCCGAAAACTTATTTTTCTGACTGTATAAAAAAAATTGAGAAACGTCTAACCAAGTGTATTGAGCTCCAAGGAGATTATGTTGAGAAATAAAAAAAAAATACAAAAATAAAAACTGTTTTAATGCTTTTTTCTAAGGAATTATTGACCCACCCTCGTATCATACGCATGCTATCAATATTCTTTGTGGGGTCATCACTGTGGGGTCATGGTGTTGTGGATGAAGAAGTCGAGATTTGGTAGTAGTTCCGATGAATGGAGGAGCGAGTTATATTTGCAACGTAAACAGTCAGTACAAGAGTATGTTACAGTAGTTATGTTACAATACTTATGATACTGTTCCGTGGTCCGTGTCTCGGTAAAATGAGATGCTGTGCGGAGCGATACAGGGACTGAGATACTAACAGACCGGGAACTTATATTCGAGTGACATGTTCAATGAATTATGAATATTTATTGACGTACACGTAATCATAATAATATCTTGAAAAGAATATTTAGAATATAATTATTATTATAATTGAGTCAGCTATTTTATATGGAGTTTACATCATTGGATATAGCTATGTGGAAAAACGGATATGCGGAAATTATCTTTGCAGTCAGCTATTTACTGAGTTTGCCATAATTGGACACTAAGAGAAATGGATATTAAGGAATTTATAATTGCGGTCAGTTATTTAATATCGCCGATCAATATGCTGACACGGATTGAGTTGTTTATCCCCATATTTTAATATTTTATTTTACCAAAACACTTAAGTAAAGGTAAATTGTTATGCAAATTTCTACAGCACTGTACATAAATTGTACAAGTTTGCCCTTATTACCATTTTCTGACAGCATTTATTTTATCTATTTCCATTCATTCACACTTTCTAAATCTAGTATAAACACAGCACGATGTAATTATTTAATTAAGTTGGTCACGCTGTAGACAGGTGATAATTAATTTATATTATTATTTAGTAGTTATGTAGGTACATTAGTATTTTAATAGTTACGTGTGACCATTACCTTACTAATGGACATTACAGGCAGCGCTCGAAATGGAATATATTACGAACCGGTGCGCTCAATATTTTATGAAAATGGTACGAGGGTGGGTCAATAAGTCCTTAGAAAAGCCGACAAGTGGCGCGACTAGTACTGTAAGCGGTTTGTTTTCATGCAGCGGCACTACCGATTCAGTATGCTGCGAAGTTTCAATCAGATTGGTCGGGTTGTTGTGTGTTTCTCGTACATTTAAAAAAAAATTGTGGCTTGTGGAAAATGGAAAAATGGAAAATGGAGAAAATTGAGTTTAGAGCTGTTATTAAACATTTTAATATAAAAGGGTTAACAGCAAAGGAAATAAAAAATGAGTTGGATTTAGTTCACGGCATATCTGCTCCTTCACTTGCAACTATTTATAACTGGTTAAATGAATTTAAACGTGGTCGTATATCAACAAAGGATGAACCACGCTCAGGACGTCCTGTAGAGGTGACTACACCAGAAATGATCAATAAAATCCACGATATGGTGTTAAGTGACCGAAGATTAAAGTTGAGTGAGATAATTGAGGTTACAGGGATCTCAAAAGGTAGCGTCATTTCTATTTTACATGACAAATTGGGCATGAAAAAAATTTCTGCAAGATGGGTGCCGCGTTTGCTCACAGTCGACAATAAACGCAATAGGGTGGTGGCCTGTTGTCGCTCATGCAACGCAATCCGGATGAATTTTTTCGTCGCTTTGTGACTGTAGATGAAACATGGATACACCACTATACTCCCGAGACGAAAGAACAGTCAAAGCAGTGGATTGCGAAAGGCGAACCATGTCCAAAGAAGGCGAAAACCGTAAAATCAGCTGGTAAGGTTATGGCTACTGTATTTTGGGATGCACGTGGAATTATTTTCGTTGACTATTTGGAAAAAGGAAAAACAATAACAGGGGATTATTATGCATCTTTATTGGATCAGCTAAAAAACAAAATTGAAGAAAAACGGCCTCATTTAAACAGGAAAAAAATCCTCTTTCATCAGGACAATGCCCGTGTTCACACATGTTTACGATCAATGGCTAAAATTGAAGAATTGAAGTTCGAATTGGTCGACCACCCACCGTATTCGCCAGATTTAGCCCCCAGTGACTTTTTCCTTTTCCCAAACTTAAAAAAATGGCTAAGTGGACAACGTTTTTTTCAAATGAAGAAGTCATCGATCGGACAAATGCTTATTTTGAGGACCTTCCGAAAACTTATTTTTCTGACGGTTTAAAAAAAATTGAGAAACGTCTAACCAAGTGTATTGAGCTCCAAGGAGATTATGTTGAGAAATAAAAAAAAAATACAAAAATAAAAACTGTTTTAATGCTTTTTTCTAAGGAATTATTGACCCACCCTCGTAGCATAGTTATCTAATTGCTTGTGTATTTTATAAAAATACGTATGTTATGCCGTGTCCATATTGGCAACAAGTTGCTGGCAACCTCATTATTTTTCGATTAAAATAATTTTTGCTCAAACAAATTTTGATGGTTATCGTGAAATTTAATGAGGTTACCAGTTTGGACAAACTTTTAGATGTTTATATTAAATGGCAAATCTAGCTCACTGTCAAAGTTATATGTCCACGAGACGGAACGATAATTTTGGGGATTTTCGTTCCGGTCCATTTCGAACCCTGATTACAGGTGAAGAATATAAAGCTCCTCGTAAACAAAATGGTTCATACACACTTGGTTCAGTTAATTTTATTAAAAAATGGTGATTATTTAAAATTCATAAGTTTGACTTATTATTAAGGTTCTTTCAGTTTTCCGTTAAAATATAAATTCAATACGTAGTTAATCTTTTTATTGGCATTGTATCATTGAATATGGCTAAGGCATGAGAAACCATAAAGTATGCACGTCTAATGCAAAAGACGGGCCATGAGAGGCAAACCTTTTTTGGAGTTCGATCGAGTGACAGATGAGAATCCGCATAACAGACAAAAAGACATGCGACAAGAGGTTTCGTTCTTAGAACATGATTTCAGAGACAAAACAAAACATCTACATACTTGTTACTTATCCACTATATAATATTAGCATATCACTCCAGTGTTGCAACGTAATAAAAAAGAATATTTTTTTTGTTAAAATATTAATATATAACTAAAAATATTGTTTTTTTAATTAAATATATTGTCAAAATATATAAGTACCTATAAGAATAACACCCACGGTGGCCGCGTGGCTTAAGCGCTGGACTATCACGCCGTGGGTCTCAGGTTCGAATCCTGGGTCTGACAAGAACACATATTGTTTTTCAATTTGTGTGTGAGTCAGGGTATGGACCTAATAGGTTGAGCAAGTGGCTGACATCCATTTCTCGTAAAAAACAAAATCTGTTAATACAACCCTCTACTTTGTGGAGGCCCATATGATCCTATTAGGATCGGACATGTTTGAAAAAAAAAAAAAAAGAATATTAATAATTTAGCATTATTTTTATTAAAAACTAGTGATCGCCCAAACTTGCCCGCATGAAATACGGAAAGAAAAAATAGACAGATATCATCATCATCATCAGCCTCTATATATAAACTGCTAGATGAAGACCTCTCTAAGCTGATTATACTTATATTGGTCTTGTGCGTTATGTTGCCACGTACTTCCGCACAACTTTATCATTTCATCGATCCAGTGGCCTCTAGGTTTACCTTGCGGACGTTTTGTATCTCATGGGTACCACTACAGATATACACAATACAAAATACTGATTCAATTTCAATGTAACTTATCCACATATTATTATCAGTTAGGTAGACAACCGGTAGACACGATGGCCGCGCGGATTAAGCGTTGGCCTATAGCGTCGTGGGTCCCAGGTTCGAATCCTGGGTCTGGCAAGTACACATACTGTTTTTCAATTTGTGTATGAGTCAGAGTATGGATCTAATAGGTTGAGTAAGTGGCTGACATCCATTTCTCGTAAAAACAAATATCTGTTAATACAAACCTCCACTGGAGGCCCATATGATCCTATTAGGATCGGACATGGTCGAAAGAAAGAAAGAAGAAGACGACAGTTGGATATATGCGCGCAACCTTCTTCTCAATCGATGTATATGAATATTTAGTTAGTTGTTCGCCGACCGGGGTGGGTTTTCCAATTTCATGGTTGCGATAATATTCGATGTTCGTGAATTGGTGGTTACATATCATCTGAACCCTTGAGCGTCCATGTTTCACCGAATATATTTAATTAATGTTTAAATATTAATTTATAATATATTATGTCTATGTTAATAATTTCTCCAGACATTATGATGTTATGACCATTTAATTAATTTTGAATTGTATGTAATACTAACCGAATTATCCAGCTTCACTCGAGGTCGCAAAGATGGATTTATATGTACCATCAGTAAGGTGATCATGAGAATTATTTCATTAAATATATCAGGAAATATATAATGTTATAAAATTAAAACTTCTTCATATAATATTATGATACATCATTAATTTCTTGGTTAAGTCTTGAGAAATTTTCAGTTGACAATTATTGTCCGTCAGTACCAAGAATGTCAACATAATAATATTAATATGATTAAAATTTACCAATTATTTTGTATTGAGAATCACAAATAAACACTTCTTAAACACAAAATAATAATCACCATTTCAAATATTTAATAATCTTCTTATTCACTGTCATATTATGATTAAATATTTCAGAACAAAAATTATTTGACAGAAAATAAAAGAACACCAATTTGAATCCAAATAATGCAAGAGCAGTAAAAATTTAAATTTCGAATCGGACAACAAATGCAATTTGAACATTTTTAACAAACAAATTTTCTATTCTGTTACCACGTTTTTCTTAGCTCGTATTCTTGTTTTTCCGGTGGTTGTTTATCCAGTACAACTCTTGCGATCAATTTTTAACTAACTTCCCGACTAGCTAGGCATTTGAAACTTTTAAAATATATCAGAACACGATGCCAATGCATTCTTTTAATACTTGAATTTTCAGTTAATTCTGTTTTGTATGAAAAGTTATTTCGGAAGAAATCCGCAATCCAATCCACTATTATTGGTTGCTAAGGGGTGGTTCTAGCAACTAAATTATTAATATATACATCAGTGATGCCAACCCTACTATAATTATAGTACAATACTATAATTTTAATTCCCCGAAAAATGTAAAATACTATAATTTTACGCCAAATATACCAAAATACTATAATTTTAAAGGATTCAAGACGAAAAATGTTCCATGAATATATAGTATTTCAGAAATACTATAACTTTTACGCCTTTGTACTATAATCTGATATACATGCAATACTATGGAAATCAAAATGATATTTCAGTATTCTATATTTGTTTGTTTGTTGCAAAATAGCAATAAAATGATTTGTTGACAATTGCCTTATTTGTCCTAAATTATTAATACATAGAATTGTCAAGTTTATATGATTCAACAGAAAATTTAAAAACGTGGGAAGTATATAAAATGTTCTTTTTATCTTGTAATTATTTATATGGAGATATCAGTTAGGATCAAGTAAGAATCGGAAAATAAACACACATAATAAATTTTGATTTTATATACATGTAGAATATAATATATTGTCGCTTATTATTATTGACGTATCTCAGTACCTCCCTAATGTTCTAAGAAGTTTCCGATGAACAATAAATTCTAGAACAGTTCCAAAACTTATGAATATTTTTAATGACTTAAATGAATACTAACTGTTTAGTTAGTATTTTAATGTACAAAGCTACTAACACTTTCCAATATATCTGGTTATATTCATTACTTATGTATTTTCATGATCATTTAATACCATAATTTAGTATAAAAACAATAACTAACTATGTTTTATGTCAGTTGTTGTGCATTTTTCATTGATGAGTGTTCGCAGTGCTTATAGATACCGAAAGGAGAAACACGTATCGCAGAATATTGCTCAAATGGAAATGGAAATAAAACATCAATCGATTATTATTATGATTAATCTATTATGTATAGTGACATGTTATGTGAGCAAGAGAATGAAACGCGGATAAATAGTATATAATGTTTTATTTACATTATATATCAGTGGCTCGAATCACAGAGTTCCCGTCCGCGATGATGTAAAACTATATCAACTAAATATACTAAACTAACTAAATTAACTCATTTATTGCGTCCAGTGCAACTATTGCGTTACCCATTAGATGGACATTAGATATAATTAGCATGTTATTTAAATGTGTTAATTAATGAGTAATTAACATTTCCACAGTGAATGATTTAACTAAACCATTGTATAGGTACATAATATTATATGTAATTAATTCATAGCAATAAATTCAGTTAATTTATCCAAGTTTTTTCAATACAAAATTGTGTAACTTACTATCGTAACCTTTTTGACAGCCTATTATAGCCATAGATATTAAAAAAAGTGCCCCCTACCTTCAATTGACAGTATTATTTTTTAATAAAATCATACGAAAAGTTGTAGGTAATTAAAAAAATGCCAAGATTTTTTCTACACATTCTGAAAATATCTAACATATTTAAAAATATTTAATAGTTTCGTATTTGTAAGCAATCTTACAATCCTTTGAGAAAATAAATTCCAACACCAGATAACATCAGATAAACATTTGGCACATAAAGTAAAAAGAGTTTTATTCAAATTCACGTGTTTTTCCCGCCTTCTCATTTGGCCGAGAAAATCTTATCATGTAGTTTTATTGTCGCTAAGTTAAAAAAAAAACTTCCAAACGAGATCAAAAAACCTTCACATACAAGCACGGAATTTTTAACGGGATTAGTTTACATTAATATATTATCTTGTCATTTATTTCGTAATTAAATATGGCATAGCAAAATTATGTCGAAATTAATTTACGTACTAATAATAAAATTTATCTAATAATTTGTACTTTTCACTTTACTTTACTTTTTAGTTACTTAGTAAACAAGAGGTCGGCAACCTCTAATCAATTGGACTTGCATTTTTGCGATTTGTAAATTAAATGGCTTCAATAATAAATTATTTATAAGCACTTACATTAACAACAAACATTTTTTCCTATGAGTTTTAGAAAAAAATATATCTTCTTCTTGACTGACCATAATTTATTTTCTAGTATTTTTCTTTGAGTCAATTTTCAGTATTGTCCCATTTATGTATGAATATAAACATCAATCACATTATGAGTCAAAAGAAAATCACATATGTACTTAAGAATTTTGTATTTTCCCTTTCCCTTTTCCGATATGGATATAATATTATATACTAGCTTTTCACTAATAATCATTGATAGTTAACAAATATTGTATTCTTATCAAAAGCTTCTAAAGTTATTGAAATTAATCTGCTATGATTTGATGTATATGAGAAAAAATGTATCAATTTTCAAAATGTAATTAAATAAACATGTAGGTACCAGCGTGATTTTTTTTTATACAAACTTCAAAATCCCTCAAATAAAAGCAAGTTAACTTGTAAAGGTTTAACCCAACTCTACAATTGACATGTTATTGTCTATGCTCAAATTTAGAGCATAGACAATAGCGAAACGGAAACGACACAGTTGTCAAAGCAAGCTCAAAAATTTAGGCGTTACGAGACGCTCGGCCTTACCTTAAAATATCATATGTTTCATATGTAAAAGTATCATTATAAACCTGTACGTGTAAACTGTAAATCATAGATTAATATACTTTCGTGTTATCCTACCGTGTAATATCACCGGTGTAATTGCGCTATGTACTAAATACAAAACGATATACCTAAATACCCATACGTGTTCCTTAAGGCCATACCTCAGCTGAGGCATGGTCTAAAAATAACGTGACTAGGTGATGCGCGGATTGTGCAAATGACGCGTGCCGAACGAAATATAATTTGTCATAAAAATCCAACATGCGTACATTTAATGTTATGTTTATTGTTATATTACTAATAATAATAGTACATTCATTGACATGTTTTCTTTTTCAAGTACATCCGGAACGTTTTTAGTCATCTTTACACGATTTAAGAATATATTGCTCCGACGCCATCACAACACAAATTGACGTGCTTACAAGCCGGCTATAGCTCTTCGAATGGCAACGCGGCCGAAATTACGTCCCACATAGTGTTAAAAATTATTTGCCGTTTCACTTATGTACGCTCTTAATAAAGACCCATATAATACCACATCACACATCTAAACTCAACAAATAATTTATTGACGGAGAGGGGGTAAGATAACAACCTCAAATATCCCCCGATAAACTATATGGAAGCGTTTAAAACCAGTATTGAATAAAATACTTCTCAATTAAATAAAAATATTATTTTAGAATTTGGAATGGTAGTACATTATATTAACTTGGGTCTGTCCGTGTATGCCTTGCTTAAGGTGTCAATCGGCCAATTCAAATCAGGGCAGACACCAACGCAAGTTCCATTGTCTTATCGTTTCAGAACAAAAAAAGTACAAGTGGTTTAAACGTCAAGTCAAAGGTGTCAAATCAGAGACGCACAACCTTCTGTATCACGATAAAGTACTATTTAAAAAATGACTTTAATCATATTTGACCCCAGGTTAACTAAAAGCATGTCACGAACAAAAATTTATCACCTACCAATGAACTTTATGTATTTAAATGTTTATTCGTTGTCAATTCATTTCTATCCATAGTTTTATATATTATTTATATTATTGAAAAAAAAACTATTAATTTTTGTCCTTAATATCCAATATAGGTATGTTTTATCACCAATTGAAGACATCAGGGTTACCACGACAAGACGATATTAATTGTTGTTAGTTGAAATGGTGAAACTTTGTAACATTTTTCAACATGTCTACAACAATAATATTCGGTAACGTATTATTAACAAAAAGCGCCTTCCTGGAGACGTGCGTTCTCTATTTATCATAATGCTCCATCGTTATCATTCCAATGAGTTTTTATGTGTTCAGCATATAAGAGGTTGGCATCGGTTTCTGGTCGCAGATATATTTAATCTGTTGTAATTTATTTAGCTGACCTTTTATATTTTACAACGTTTTATTAGGTCGTATTCTTGTTTGTCCGGTGGTTGTTTATCCAGTACACATCTTACAATCGATTTTTAACTAACTTTCCGACTAGCTAGACATTTGAAACTTTTAGAATATATCAGAACACGATGCCAATGCATTTTTTAATACTTTTAGCCATATTTAAGTAGAATTGAATTCATTTTCAGTTAATTCTGTTTTGTATGAAAAGTTATTTCGAAAGAAATCCGTAAAAAGTAAAACACTATTATTGGTTGCTAGAGATCTGGGGTCCTAGCAACTAAATTATTATTATATACGTGAGTTATTATGGAATTTTTTTTGATCGTTTAAGCTAGTCAAGTTAAGATTCAACAGAAAATTTCAACGTAGTATATAAAAAATTCTTTTTATCTTGTAATTATTTATTATATTTATTTATAAAATTTATATATATTATTATAATATAAACAGGATAACAAAAGATAATGTAATAGTTTTAAATCGAACAAAAAGTATTCAGTAGTGTTTAGACTAGGCTCATAAAGTTAGTACTGCAGGCGAAAAAATCTATCAGAAAAAATATATTTGCATATATACTCTTATTTTTTACAGTTAGCATATTGTCTTATCCGTAAGTAACAAAATATTGTCTGCATGCTGGCTGTGTTTGTAAACACAATATGTCATCATATCAGGGACAAAAGGTCTCGAATTTTGAGCATTGAGAATCGATATCTCCAACGAAGTTTATCTCACATGGCGGGGGGCGCAAGATATGGTGAAGGGCTAAGGGAAGTGACGTAATCTTGTGTTTGCTCTATGCTCAAATTCTTGAGCAAAATATGATGAAGTAAGTATGTTACACCAAGTCTGAAATAGTTGAGAAGGTTTTTCTTCACTGATGAAAGACTTACAAAGTATTTTAGTCCAAGAATACAGGACTTTTCGAAATTCATCGCGTCCCCTTAGTAGCAAAGTGTTAACACGTCGCCTCTTGTCCCAAGAACTTCGACAGGTAACACAGGCAAACACAGCCGCGTGTCTAGCATCAAGCCTTTAACCAGGTGTGAATGTTCTCGCTCGCTCTTTAAGTTTGTTAAGCTTTCAGCGCAGGTGTAAATTTGCACGACCACATTACACAAAATGATCCAAATCAAACTCAAAGAAAATGTCAATTATTGTCAATATATCGACCGTGTTTGGGAAAAGGGGCATTACCCTCGATTTTTCGAAAAGTGCATTTTATTAAATAATATTAACAATGTATACAACTAAATATACATTCTGTAAAAAGGAAGTAAGCGGCAAATGCCGAATTATTATCTAAATTCTGGTTTTATTAAGTTTTAATTTAAGGAAAAAAACGTTTACCCTCAATTTTAATGATTTTTCTGTAATAACTTCGTTAATTATTATTAGATCAAAAGATATTACACCAAATGATCAATCATTATGCACGCAATGTCTGTGCCTTTTTTTAAATATTGAACCAAAATCATGCAAAAAAACATTTTTTGCCCCTCCTGTAAAATTTGTTCTGTGAGGGTTACGCCCTTTTTCCTAAACAAAGTCGATATAGTAGCACCAAAGAAATAATGTTAATAAGAAATAAATTTAGAATTAATCGTAATTCGGGATGGCTAAATAAAAAGGATTTCAAGTAATACACATTTATATTTTTATAAAAATCGATGTTTTTTAAAATAAATATAAAAAATATTAAAACGATGAATTAGTCAAAAATCTACACGGTGAAAAATTGAAACCTTAATAAACTAAATTTTAATAATAAATATGACCATAAAATATAATGTAATAATAACGTAACTGTGGACATAAATATGTTACAAATTAACATTTTTTACATTTGCAAAAAATGTTTATCTTTGACTTAAAAAAAATATTTTTCTTTTGTTTTCAGATACATATTTATTAAATAAGGTGATACATCAGTGAAACGGCAAATAATTTTCAACTATAGGTGCAACAAAATTTTGGACTAGCTGCCATTCGGAGAGAGAACGTCGAGCTGCAAATACGTCAATTTGCGAACGTGGAGGTGTGAATACGTCAATTTGTTTCGTGATGGCGACGGGCGTATTAATTCTTAAATCGTGTAAAGATGACTAAAAACGTTACCCATTTACTTTAAAAAGAAAACATCTCGATGAATATATTATTATTGTTACTGGTAGAACATTAAATGTACACATGTTGGATTTATATGACAAATTATATTTCGTTTGACATGCGTCATTTGCACCCGCGACCCGCTATCCGCGCATCGCCTAGCCACGATCTTTTTAGACCTTGCTCAACTGAGGTATAGCCTTAATACAGATAAACTTGTAAATTATCAAAAAAATATCTCAAATTGCAAGCTTCGTATTTTTCCGCTAAGCGTCTCTGCTGGTATAAGAACCCCCCTTAAATACTGGATACGCGTTTTGTTCACATAACAAACTTTTATGCATATTATAAAATATATACGTCACAATTATATTATTTAATATTCACTAAATACGACGTGTTTAAGTTTATCCCACATTTCTCCACACTTGACATCTGAAACCTGTTATACCACACCCGGTAGAGTAAGCCAGTTTTCACCAATTTTATGTATTACAAAATAGCAATGTTTATAACCTACTAAACCGCTGAATTAAATATCAGAGTGGGTCAGCATATTTATTCCAGCTAACTCTCATCCTTTTACCCTTTTTATATTTATTATTCATCTGGATACTTTGTATTTTCCTCTTTTAACGATTTTTAATAACTCTCCAATATATTCTTTATAACTGTATTTAATATTTAACCTAATTTAATTTGATTTGATGTATTATTTTTTTTGTGTCCGTCTGTTATTGGGACCATCATATATTATTATTTTATTACAACGTTTTTATTAGCTCGTATTCTTTTTTGTCCGGTGGTTGTTTGTCCAGTACAAAGCTTGCAATCGATTTTTAACTAACTTTCCGACTACCTAGACATTTGAAACTTTTAGAATATATCAGAAGACAATGCCAATGCATTCTCTTAATACTTTTAGCCATCTTTAAGCAGAATTGAATTCATTTTCAGTTAATTCTGTTTTGTATAGAAAGTTATTTCAGAAAAAATCCTTAAAAAGTAAAAGACTATTATTGGTTGCTAAGGGGGTGGTTCTAGTAACTAAATTATTAATATATACGTGCGTCACTGTGGAAATCAAAATGAAATGTCAAAATGGCATTTCGGTATTCTATATTTGTTTGTTTTTTTATTTACTTCATATCAAGTACAAGTTTGAGCATATAGAGCATATAATTCGACAGAAAATTTAAAAACGTTGTATATAAAAAAGTTATTTTTATCTTGTAATTATTCTATATTATAATTATACTTATTATTCTTTGTGATTGATCCTGTTGGTTGGCCTAAATATTTTTTTAACTGGTTTACGTTTCAATACAGCTTTTATAATACATCCGATGAATTATAATTAACCTAACACATTTATTTAATAACACATGACAGTGATCTCAAAAAAATATGAATAATGATTCAGAAAAAAAAGCATTGGATCGTCCGGTGTAATATAATCAGCAAGCTTGTTAATGCGTTGATTTGAAATTACTGCAGTGGACGATGCAGTGTGGATACAATGTGCAATCGCAGATTTCGAAGTCGTTGGGAAAGCGTACTGCAATTATATTACTGATAAATGATAGCATTATAACTGCAACAAATTGTTAAATGTTGATTTTAAACAATTAACAAAAAAGTTATTAAGTATAATATTTTCGTGGTTATTCATTTTACAACATTTTTATTAGCTCGTATTCTTTTTTTTCATGTGGTTGTTTGTCCAGTAAAAATCTTTCAATCGATTTTTAACTAACTTCCCAAGTAGTTACACATTTGAAACTTTTAGAATACATCAGAACACGACGCCAATGCATTTTTTTAATACTTTTAGCCATCTTTAAGCAGAATTGAATTCATTTTCAGTTAATTCTATTTTGTATGGAAATTTATTTTAAAAAAATCCGTAAAAAGTAAAAGACTATTATTGGTTGCTGAGGGGGTGGCCCTAGCAAATAAATTATTAATATATACGTGCGTTACTATGGAAATCAAAATAAAATGTCAGAATGACATTTCAGTATACTATACTTGTTTGTTTGTTGGTTTTTTATTTACTTCATTTCAAGTAAAAGTTTGAGCATATTAAGCATAATAATTGAACAGAAAATTTTAAAACGTTGTATATAAAAAGTTCTTTTTATCTGGTAATGTATCAAACCCTAGTTTTTAAAGGTTTCCATTTGATGATTTGAAAATTTTAAATTCTTAATTGAACATCCCTTGAAAAATTCTTGAAACATATTATATTATGCCTGACAGGACATTATTGTAAAGTGCTTCAGTTGTATGATTACTAGTTAATTTTGTCGTAATTGAGTAGGTAAATTATATTGAACGCAATCCAATAAATGAAGGTTCGTGTTATTATTATATATGTTTAATTATGTATTTTTTTTCACGCACATGATGGCAGAGCGGCTTACGTGTCAGCTTATAATGTCGTGGGCCCCAAACTCGAATCCTGGGTCTGACAAATACATACCTATATTGTTTTTCAATTTGTGTTTGGAGTCAGTATATGAACTTAATAGGTTGTGCAAGTGGCTAACATCCATTTCTCATAAAAACAAAAATATGTAAATACAAACCTACAATCTTTTTATAAACAACGTTTTTAAATTTTCTATTGAATTATTATGCTCAATATGCTCAAACTTGTACTTGATATGAAGTAAATAAAAAACAAACAAACAAACAAATATAGAATACTGAAATGTCATTTTGATATTTCATTTTGATTTCCACAGTAACGCACGTATATATTAATAATTTAGTTGCTAGGACCACTCCCTTAGCAACCAATAATAGTCTTTTACTTTTTACGGATTTTTCTGAAATAGTTTTCCATACATAACAGATACAGAATTAACTGAAAATGAATTCAATTCTGCTTAAAGATGGCTAAAAGTATTAAAAAAATGCATTGGCATCGTGTTCTGGTATATTCTAAATGTTTCAAATGTCTAGCTAGTCGGGAAACTAGCTAAAAATCGATTGCAAGATTTGAACTGGACAAACAACCACTAGACAAACAAGAATACACGAACACTCCAATCGATTGTGGTGGGGAATACTGAAATCAGATGAATAGGTTTGATGGAGAACAGCAGCAAAAAGAAGGATCCAGTAGAGGACACCTTTGAAGAAAAACAAATAGCGTAGATAATACAATGACATATTTCATTCACGTTCATGTTTAAACACGCACGTTAAAATGATCTTACTCCCTACTTCATTTATCTTTTGTCAATTTATGGGTACGGCCGTATGTTGTAGCTTAGTCACTGGAAAATGCCAATAGAAATGGCGTATTTCAAAAAAATACTACCTTATTCTTAGGTCAATAATTATTATAAAGCAAACATTATTCTTAGAATGTTTATCACATTTGAATGGTTAAAGACATAGCTTATAATCAATATCTTTAAAATTATCATTAAATGTGTAAATCTTGCCTATTTTTTGAATAATAAAATGCCTAATTCTTGTCAAATTTGGGATCAGAGAGATTATCAATATAATTTTTTATTGTAAATATTTCACTATAATAATGTCGATATAAATTTTACTAATGGTTTTGTAAATGCTTTTAAAAATTAATAAAAATCTTAACACCACTGCACATGGATGTACCGAAATATGACTATATTCTAAAACATTAGAGCGATTGGTTTAAAAGAATACTATTTTATGTAATAAAAATACTTTATGCAGTCATCAAATGTTTAAAATAAATATAAAGTATAATAAGGCTTCAAAATTATGTAAATATATTATCTACAACGTTTAAGGAATGTCCAGGATCATGCTTTGAAAATAGCATAAAAGCTCCATTTGGACGTACGCTGAGAATGTGGGCCGGTAAAGAATTTGACCAATGTAAAATATGACATTCAAAGAATATTTTTTCAATTCCAACCTCCCATACTTTTGTAAATTAAAATAATGTAGTGTATTGTTTTGTAATAAAATACCGGCGTGGATGTATGCAAATTTTCTCGAACAACAATTTATTCGATATGACAAAATCGAATTGCGTACCAACCTACTTAAATAAATGCAGTTCAAGAAATTGACAAACATCAACGTTGACAAGGGTCAGAAATAATTGAATAGTAATTATATTATATTAAAGATTTTATTATAAAAATACTGCAAATAAAACTATTGTAAAGTATTCTATATAAGTTTTAACACCAATATAAATACCTAAATGAGTATCAATTAAGTTGTCATCTACACAGTAGACACCTAAATGAGTGCGCTCGTAAAATTTCCATAATAACTAAAAGGCAAATATTAAAATAAAAGCACCCTCTAATTACATAGGTACCGCATTCTCGACAATAAGGCATACGTCAAAACTACATTTTGTAATTCATATCTTTTATTATTGGTTCATCGGTTATTATCGGAAAGCGAAATACTAAATTATAATGTCAAGTGATATTAATCTTATTTTAGGTTTATATGCCAAATCATCACCATCAGCAAGGGTCAATCCACTGCTTGAATTCTTCCACTTTTCTCGGTTCCTAACCTAACCTAATAGGTTGAGCAAGTGCATTTTTCGTAAAAAAAAAAACTAAATCTGTTAATACAAACTTCCACTCTGTGGAGGCCCATATTATGATCTTATTAGGATCGGACATGGTTAAAAAAAACCAACAACCAAACTTCATGAGTTCGTCTATCTGGTTGGTTTTAGGGTATCCTTGTTGTACTCATACGTATACATAATAAATTATAATCAACTCAAATAAAAATATATAAACAGTGTCCACACGTGTTTCAGTTAGTGACCTACATAAAAAATCACAAAAATAATTAAAAAGTTGACATATCTTTGTTTAAAGTAAGTGAAAATTTAAACTTCAAAACCATGAAATACGATATTATATTTCAAAAATTCTCATGAAAGATAGTTGTTTTAACAATGTATCGGAGAAATTTCACTGTGGCGTCTTGCGGCAAGCATTAGTTGGTTAATTTTATGTCATGTTGTTTCGCTGTCCAGCGCCGTGGAAGTGGATGGTATCTTTTCAATGGTAACACTATTTGGTTGGTAGCATCTTGCCGCCCTTTCTTCGGCGCGGATTTATAATAGCCGACGCACGTCGTCGCTCGTTACGTGAACTCCGCTACTTGTTACAATGTACCTAACGGCAATATTTTACTAGTGATAGCGGCCGATTGTTGTAATATTATAATCTATACTATGTATTATTTATTTGTAATAGATATTTACTTTACCTAATAAAACGATATTAGTATGGGTCCTCTTAACCTTTTGGAAGCAAACACTCAATCAGAACCTATAAAATCTCTATACTCTGGACAAGATAACTAACATCACATTCATTTTTTTGTTCTTTTGTAAAGTAATTTATTCTACCACCATAAGGAAATGTTTAATGGAATATATGATAATAATGCTGTAATGACATAAACGACAATTTTCAAGTTATATCTCCATTCATTTATTGAATGCAAGGACCCGAGCGGTAATGTGTCGGCTTCTTCTTCTTCTTGGCATAAGGAAAGCACAAGTTTGCGCCACTTCCCTCGACCCATCGCCAACTTTTGCGCCTCCCGCCATTCCAGACCTGCAACGCGTAGATCGCTTTTGTAGCACCACTTCAGAGTGAAGGAGGGCCGGCCACGATGACGGAACCCTTGAGGCTGTGCCACAAGAGTACGTAGTGTCGCACTCTTTGGCGGCATCCGGAACACAAGTCCCAGCCACGTAATACGTCTCTTCGTGATCACGTAAATCCCCGAAGACTGCTATGTCGGCTTACAAAGTCATAGTTTTTAGGCTTGTATTCCAGGTCTTTTAAAATCACAGGTTATTTTTTAATGTGTGCTTGGATCTAGAGAATAGACTGAGCAGTAACTAAAACCTTTTTCTCGTAAAACAATAATCATTAGATCTACATCGGATTGTAGAGCCAATTAAATAATCAGTTAGTTTGTACGTATGATCCATTTTGTACAAACAATTTTTATCCATATCTTCTTCAATTGCAAGAGGTTAGAAGTACCTGACTGCAACAATACAATAATAAAAATATAAATTCTATAATACTTACTTACTAATGGCTCTTAGATTTCTCTATTCTTCAGTCTGAGCCATCGTATACAGATGTCTTTAAAAATTCCCTTTCGTATTAACTCAAAATGTAATACAATAACTTCTAAATATTATAACGATTGTAATATTTACATAACGAATTCAGTAGGAAACTTGTAATTTACGTGTATTATTAATTTATAATAAACATTTCTTTTTCAAACAATACGGCATTATTATGATCAAATTTATTTTACTGCCAACTTAAATAAATAGGCGGCTCTCGTGGTGCAGTGCGAAAGGCGATTGCCTTCCACCCGAGAGTTCCTGGGTTCGATTCCCGGTTAGGACACACAATATTTATGTGTTTGTCTCAAAGCCTGGGTATTTGTGATTGTTAAAAATTACTAACAACCACATTGTACGAAAAATCAAGGACATGGTTAATAATAATTCTAAAAATATAAAAAAACTTAAATAAATAAAAAAAAAACTTTTAAAAACCCGTTTAAGTGCAATTAATTTTAATATTGTACAGTGAGTACGTATGAGGAATAAGTGGATAAGGAAACCGACAAGGGTTTGCGATGTAATAGAGTTTGCTAAAAACCTCAAATGGAAATGGGCTGGCATATAGCTACGAAGAATGGACAATCATTGGACAAATTTAGTCATCCAGTGGTATCCAAAAAGTACAAAACGTCCGCAGGGTGGACCTAGTGGCCGCTGGATCGATGAAATGATAAAGTTATGTGGAAGTACGTGGTAATGCAACGCACGAGAAAAGTGGAATCAGCTTGGAGAGGCCTTCATCCTGCAGTGGATAGATTTAGGCTGATGATGATGATCATGATGCATTCAAGCTATTATCAACGCTGTGACAGATGGGCTTATTTTAGTTCTGATTTTAATACATTAATATTCTTTATACGTAATTTGGAACACCTCAGAAACACCCCTATTAGAATAAATATTGGTACGGAGCAACAGTCTAATGCGCATCCATTGGATTGCATTGTGTGAAATCCAATGAATGCGTTTTCGACTCCAGATTTAGTGTTAAAAATTATATAGGTATACATATTTTATAACCAATACTATATTATTATTTAAGCCCATGACTTATTCGTTGATTAAAAAATAGTTTAATATTCTTAGATTAATGGAATTTACTATAAAATGATTCATTAATAAATAATGATTCAAAATATATTTTAGAAAACAAAATTTTCTGCTAATGAAAGAATATAGTAATTTTCTTTAAGTAAGAACACATTCTTTATCCAATTATAAAAATACGATAATATATCAATCAATAAAACATTTCCAATCTTCGAACAAAAAAATCTCCCTGTTAAATCCATTTCGCGAGTTGACGTGATCGGGTTACCAATACAAATTTCGGCGAGGTCTTTCAATAAAATTGCATAGCGAACATACGAGAGGCTTGCAAACAAGGGTTGCTCTGTTTTGTGAATGTTTCTGTAGTTGTTCTTGTTTTTGTAGTTGAATTTTTTGTGTAAAGATGTAGTAGATGGAAGATATTAGTGTTTTCGCCGCTCGCGCGCAAGTTGACTTCTTTGATTTGGATGCGTCCGGGAGATACGTAACGTCAGAGGCACGCAACAAATGAAACTCGATAAATTATATTAATATTATATTTTAATTATATTAAAAATTAATTATCCTGTACCACACCATCGATAACAGTTATATAGTGATATCATTAATTCTTTATATAATGTATACTGACAGAAACATCTATGATTTTAATTTGTCTGGCGAGAACTGAATGCCAGCCATTTATTCAAAGTCTTATAAACAAAATCATGTAAATTTGCTAGACCCTTGATTCAAGCCCAAAGCCCACAACTTCATAAACCGACACGTTACTGTTCGGCCATCGCGGGCGTATTATTTGCCATTTGCTAGTTACCTACGTAGTATGAGTAAACTTATGAAAATCAATATTTATCTTTTGGACACAGGTTATTACGTAATAATAATTCAATACAATTAAAATAAATACAAATCAGAATCCTCATCTATATTTATAAATATTTAGCCTATGTATGTTTTCTGTACAGTTTACTGGGAAGAAAAGGGAATGATATTCCATTAAACATATTTTACAACGTTTTTATTAGCTCGTATTCTTGTTTGTCCAGTACAAATCTTGCAATCAATTTTTAACTAACTTCCCAACTAACTGGACATTTGAAACTTTTAGAATATATCAGAACACGATGCCAATGCATTCTTTTATTACTTTTAGCCATCTTTAAGCAGAATTGAATTCATTTTCAGTTAATTCTGTTTTGTATGGAAAGTTATTTCAGAAAAATCCGTAAAAAGTAAAAGACTATTATTGGTTGCTAAGGGGGTGGTCCTAGCAACTAAATTATTAATATATACGTGCGTTACTATGGAGATCAAAATGAAATATCAAAATGACATTTCAGTATTCTATTTTATTTGATTATTTTTTATTTACTTCATATCAAGTACAAGTTTGAGCATATTAAGCATAAAAATTCAACAAAAAATTTAAAAACGTTTTATATAAAAAGTTATTTTTATCTTGAAATTTTTAATTTAATAATAAGAAAACTTAATGTACTTAATATTCGTCCGATCAGTTTTTTGTATTTTTTTTAAATTTGACAATATCATAATTAAAATTAGTAAATGAATTTTATACGTAATATCAGATTGTGGTTAATGAAGAATGTAATAGCGCCTGTCTACGTGCATGCATTTACTGGCGCCAATAAATAGTGTGTAAATTAAACTATCGCGATAATAACTGTTTACACGCAAATGTGCTTATTGTCTCGTCGTACGCATTCATCAATAGTAAGCGAGATGATTTGTGGTCATTGTATGGTGCTATTTGACAGGTTGAGAAAATTGGTAAACGTCAAAATGCCATGCGCGGTGTAGTTCGTATTTTTTTCCGAAAAATTTGCCACTATCGTTCTACTGCGCTTGCGCATACATCGTGCAAGTTTCATACAGTCTTGCAACTTGCACGATGATACGTCTTTACACTTTTATTTTCCTATTATGACCGCGATAACGCGTACTGCCGGCAGTAAATCCATGCACGTCTAAACGGGCTATTACATTCAAGAATCTTATGAATTATTCGTTGAATACAAATTATTGAATTATTAACAAGTGCAAATGCGTTAAAACTAAAATTTATAGAGTTCTTAACGTCGGTTAGTAATTTTAATATGATTTAAGCCACAAAAGCCGTTTGCCATTTGTTGAGTGTTTCAAGATGTAAAATACTAGTAGTTAAATTTGTCATAATTAAACACCCACGATGGCCGCGCCGCTTAAGCGTCGTGGGTCCCAGGATCGAATCCAGGATCTAGCAAGTACACGTATTATTTTTCAATTTGTGTATGAATCAGAGTATAGACCTAATAGGTTGAGCAAGTGGCTGACATCCATTTTCCGTAAAAACAAAATCTGTACAAAACTCCACTCTGTGGAGGCCCATACGATCTTATTAGGATCGGACATGGTCGGGAATTAGACACACAAAGCTCAATGGATGGAATAAAGGATGCGGTTTCGAGTACCGCTCGGTGTCGTATTTTCTTATTTCTTTTATTATAGAAATATCTCACTAAGAGTTCGCTTCTACTATTTGGTCACCCACATATAAATCACAAAAAATCAGACTTGAAAAAGTACAAAAACGATTCATCAAGTACCTAAGATATCACAAATCATCACCTCCAACCCAATTAACACAACATATTTCCCTGAATGAAGCAGTGCAAAACTCGTCACCGAACCGCTTCAATTTCCGTTGTATTTTGCAAACAAACATGTGTGTTTCTGTATTACAAAATCACAATAAATACATCCTTAAATGAGAATTGAAACATAATTTTAGCGGTAATAAGTGGTAAATGTAAAACAATAGATCAACAGCTTTCTTCAATATTACGTACGATACGAAATCTGACGTTTATTATGTCAAACGGAGAGTTGCGAGCGCCCCTACCGTGAAAGCATGTGTACTACCAAAGCCTGGCCTAGTGACACCCAGCGGTTGACTTTTAATATGCTACAGTTGAAGCAAGTTGTGTAATGTTTGCGCAACTGGTCGCTTGTGCTTCATTCGTGAATCGGCCTCCTGGAATCACGACGCACTGCCCACGACATTAAATTCCTACACCAAATCATACATAACGCCATTGACTCGATCGAAATAGTGCAGTCCAGCATAATGTTTAAATGTACCCCTGAAACGCACGCGCTCTCAAAAATTATTCCATATACCTAAACACAACACTAACTACGCTAGTAATGATGTATTCGTTAGAATGATGACTACGTACAATAATCTTTTCAGCGATACAGACATTTTACACCTAACATTTGACACATTTACAAAAACAATTTGTTATAAAACATACAAAACTAATTTCACACTACCGCAATAAATTCCAAAGCCTACTCCCACGCACTCTCACCCACATATACACACGCACGCAAACACCTACCTTATATTATATACTTATTTTAAAGTTGTTTCTTCTCTCTCACTTTTTTTTAATTTAATATAAATGTAATAATAAATGTGGAAACCCTATTGTATATTGTATTATTGTATATTATGTAAAATGTTGTAATATATACTTGCAATGTCAACTGTGAGGTTTCCCAAATAAAATTAAAATAAAATTAAATTAAAATAAGTGTTTTAAAATATAGTAAAAATATTTGTTTTTATATTATATTTCTTTCTCTTTTACCAATGGTTTGAATCCCGTTGTTGTATTGGTATTTTTATATCGTCAAAGTGCGTAGGACTAGCTGCCAAGGTGAAATGTCCAACGTGGGTTTTTATTGTTCGAATAATCTCTTTTTTTTCATTGACTAATATTTCAGAGTTGTTATTTGTATGTTTAAGAATATTTCGAATTCGTCGAGTGACTTGACTTCTGCCGTCCGCTTTCGGTTCATTTATTTTTATTATCCGAGTTACACGAAAAGAATGGACGTTTTCTTGTTGTTATTATTGAAATATATTGAATTCGGCTTCACTCAATGAATAGGTATGACTCAAAAAATCAAAATGATAGATCACAAGTAACTAACGTAGTATATTGACATTCCAAAGTAATGTTTTGTCAATGATATTGCATAATATAAAAGAATCAATGGCTAGGTATTTGTAATTATTACATTATACTATTTCTGGTACTGTTCGGTTATCAGGAATACAGCGGAAAACACATTTTGAAAATAGCCGATAAACTGGATTATTTGTTAGGTTAACCCAGCGATACTCAACCTGCGGCCCGCGGGCCGCATGCTGCCTTAAGCTTTTATGTGCGGCCCGAAACACATTTATTATCAGGAATTTCGTATATCTTGAGATTCGTTTCGACTTTGACGCACAGATAGTGACACCCGAAGAGGATTGTCATTATGGTCCACATCAGATCTGGTATAAGAGTGTTGCTATTGATTTTTAAAATTTCAAAAATGTTTTGTAAAAAAGGGGGGGTTTCATGATTTTTTCGTCACACCAGTAGTGATGCGGCCCGCGTTACTTTACAATATATGTATTTGGCCCAAAGAAAAAAAAGGTTGATTATCATTGGGTTAACCTATCCAAGCCTAACCTAACCTAACCTAACCTAACCTAACCCAACCTAACCTAACCTAAACTAACCCAAACTAACAAATAATCCAGTATATCGGGTATTTTCAAAATGTGTTTTCCGCTGTATTCCTGATAACCGAACAGTACCCTATTTTTTTCAATGAGTATTACACATTTAAAAACGATTACTTTAAATTATAAGCAAGTACTATTAGTAAAAAGCATACACTTTATTATTATTTTTAAAATGCATATCAATGACTCACTGTAATCTTGAAATTAATCAAAATGATGTTAATAACCATTTCTTTTATTCAAAGAATGATTCACAAGATTTTATAATGTAACATTCTATATATTGAACATACATAACTTGAAAACACCTCAGATATATTATTATACCTACTAGAAAAAATCACATTTGATTGAATCGTGATTTTGAACCCGTACATCTACTAGTATCGTGCCAATATGGGTTGCCCATCAGGTGGCCATTATATATAATTAGCATGTTATTTAAATGTGGTAATTAAATATTAATTAAAAGGTCCGCGGTGAATGGGTTCGGAAACGGACATCCTACTTAATTACGATAATTTTAACTAGTAGGTCCTACATGAAATGCAAATCAAATCGCTTTATTTTTGACTATCGGTTTTTGTGTTTTAAATTAAGGAATCACGCCCACGGTGGCCGTGCATCTTAAGCGTCGGCCTATAACGTCGTGGGTCCCAGGTTCCAATCCTGGATTTGACAAGTACACATATTGTTTTTCAATTCATGTATGAGTCAGAGTATGGATTTAATAGGTTGAGCAAGTTGCTAACATCCATTTGTTGTAAAAACCAATTCTGTCAATACAAAACCTCCACAATGTGGAGGCCCATAATATGATCTTATTAGGATCGGACATGCTAAAAAAAGAATCATTAATAAATAATTAATAAATATCGGCGCGATACCAGTGGATACACGGGTTCAAATCCCGTCGGACGTCGTATTTTTTTCAAATGTGATTTTTTCTAGTAGATATTATAGATATATGTGTTTTCAAGTTATGTATATTCAATATAACAAATGATGTCGTTATTTCTATTTTAAATAATGACATTTCTTAGTATAATCTATTAATATGATTAAACATATAATCTACACCTAAAAACTTCTCAAAATTTTGTACTTAATTAGTTGTATAAACAATATTTTTATTGGACAAGTGAATTAGTAAGTATTAATTATTAATTGTATGTAAAAATCAGTCTAACTAGGTACTGCCAATGTGCACATTGTATTTATTGTATAAATATTTGAATACAAAAAAATTTAAGGTACTTTGTACTTTGTGCTTTTCGAGTAGTTTTTTGCCCATTAAAATTATTCTGTAAAAAACATAAATAGAATAGAATTTTTTGAATTTTTCCCGCTTTTGTGCTGACATTATCCAATACGTATATTGTCATTCTTCCAATACTTAGCCTCAAAATACTACTCTCAGTAAGTACTTACATTACTTGATATCACAACGCTATTTAGAGAGTTAAATTTACATTTAATAAAAGTTTTTTTTTCACATAATTTAATCCCATTTTTTTTCAAAAACTGCTTCTTCATCGTGTCGGGTCTTCAATAGCTATAATGTGTCGCTCCAAAAATTAGCGAAGGCAACACCATTTTCCTCGGCTTGTGGGATCTCACCAAAATTACAGCTTACTGGGCAAGCCTTGCATGAAAATAGGTGCTCCATGCTTTGCATTTCACCGCACTTTTTGGTCATCAGAAAACTCCACTTTACCATATTGTCTCCATGGTTCTCAGTCTATTTAGAGCTTTCCATGTATGGTACCCGAGCTTGGCGCCGGGTCGGAAATATTCTGTTGGCTTTACCCAATCTTCGAGACCCTCAGAGACTAGGTTCACCTCTCACAGTAGTGGACAAATATATATTTTTTATTCAACAAAATTAACTAAATTTTAGAATATTATATTTTATTGATCATACATAATTTGAAAACAACGCATTTATTCTTACACAAGGCTGCTATCCGCGGCTATCTGTTTTTTTAATCTAGGGTAGTTTATCGTATTTATGTGTTGAGTATTATAATTGTTACAATAAGTTAGCCATATAAAATGTCAAAACTGCCTTATCTCGCTCTAAAACTTAACATACCCAAGAGATGTGCTATTAAAACATTGCACTTTTTGACAGCTTAGACGCCTAACTTATTTTTAACAATTAACATAAATATGATAAACTACCCTCGATAGCCGCCGACAGCACCTTTCTGTATATAGTAGATTTCTGGGTTTCCACCGTGTGTCCTTCTTCCTTCTTTACTCAACGTTTCGAGTTCGTTGCAGAGGCGATTAGAGATGATAGATATCATCTCTTGATAATGGCATTTGAAACGAGCCCGAAACGTCGAGTAAAGAAGGAAGAAGGACACACGGTGGAAACCCAAAAATCTACTACGATAAAAAACAACCGTGAAAGCCTCAAATATTATATTTCTGTATATAATATAAATCTGAATAGATGCACAGATATAAACCAACTAACAAAAATCTAACCCACTAGGTTCGCGCCAATATGCTACACGAATTATTGAACTAGTATTACATAATGAAGAACTTAACAAATTCCTTTATTTTTTGCATTCGGCTTTTGTGGTTTAAATCAAGGTATCAATAATTACCTTAATTACTAGCCGACGTCTATCTGACTATCTGTCGTATTTTTTCCTGTTAGGTATATTTATTATGTGATCTGATATGTTTTCAAACTATGTATAGAATTATAACATGTATATAATTATGTATATAGAAGCATAATTATATAGAATTATTCTGGAGATTCCCTGTCACTACATTCATTATTCTACCGAGCTAACGATGTGAGTAACCGATACCTTATTGTAGTCTCCAGAAAACTGCGATAGATGTCGTCGGTGTGTCGAGAAGCCGGTGCGTGGAGAAGAGATCGGACCTGGAATGTGGTCCGCATTAGCATACAATGGACCCAACTTCTGCTACCGGCCCGGCAATGCTGCGGCCCTGATACTATACTAGGGTGACCTCTTTATTGTATGATTTTGGAACCTTTTTTATAATTTGCAAGTCCGGTTTATAGATCAATTAAAAATTCGTTATCTTTTCGCATGCCAGTTGCACAGTTGTTCATTAAAACAAATAAAAATAGTAGATAGTACAATAAATAATATATTAAGTTATATTTCTGTATAGAAATACTCAATCTGTTTATTGACTCAATTACGTCGAAGAAAGCATTACTTATAATTTAAGGATGATGAGTTGTGTAGAGATAAAGTTGTAGATGTTTGAATGTTTTGAGAAAAGTGTTTATTGATCGTTAGAAGAATAAATAAATACAACCATAAAGATGACAGGGTGATGTTTTAATCGTGGGTATGGATTTACTGGTGAGATAGATTTTATAATATTGAACTGACTAGCAATGTACCGAGATGTTATTATAACTGAGAGACTGGACTCGAGTGGAATGTCGATTGAATGTGTCCAGTGACCGGACTCGAGATGAGTGACGACTTATGGATCGTTCTTGTTATTTATATAAATCCAGTCCATATATTCCAAGAGCTATTGTCGAAACAAATCATAATAGACACTATTGATATAGGTTATGATTGCGAAAATTGTGACAATAGCATCCGCTACTTTGTTTTGTTTTGACAACAAAACATACATATTAAAGTGTGCCAACTTTGTAATGCTGAATGGTATGATTTCCAATGTACTCTAAAGATATGAAATTGAAGCTGAAAAAAACACTACTATACTAAACTATTTTTTTTTAATTGGCCATTTCATATTTCGAATTTATTTGTAGTACACTTACACTCAATATCGGTTGAAGTACGGTCTTGCAGGGGCGTTTTTCTTCGACGCAGATGACGCAATCGATCTGTCAGAATATTAAAAAAGGGGGCGTCGAAACAGTTCAAACCATACAATTAAGTATTAAATTATGCCGATGCTTACATATTTTTCATAATATTATATTCAGTATACAATGTTGCCCAAAGCGTGCCTTGCAATTAACATCAAATAACCCATTACAACCACTCAAACAGATGAGTACAAATCACTAATATTATTGTATTTCATTACTGTTTCATTTAGTTTTATTGCGCGGGGAGCTTATTGAGTTTAAGTTTAAGCGATAATGTGTATAATTTTTTTTTAATTCAGCTAACTTAGCATTTTCTTTATCACTTATGTAAGTATACATTATATAGTTTTGTATTTTTTATCACAGTGTTTTTTATATTCATTTATATTATTTTACTGCTTTCACCATATTACTTAATTCTCTTTATATATATAATGTTAAAGCTTGAACGTCTTAAACTTGTAATTTAAATGTTCACTCTTATTCACATATAAATTAATTGAATTGAATGTGTTGAAATATTAACTTAAAAAGGAGAATAGTTTCAGAAAAAAATGTAGATACTTAATCATTTTTGTAAGAATTATAAAATAAAAATACGTAATAATTATTTTTCTATAATAAAGAATCCAACATTTTTAAATCTTGTGTATATTTAGTATTGAATAAAAAATACATATATATTAAATACTTCAAAGTTAACAATAATATTTTTAAATAAATGTAAATAATCCACTAAAATTAGTCTATGCTACGGTCACCCCGTCCTCAAACAACCCTCACTAGCCACTGCTGTGGCCCTCCTTGCATCCGCGAAAGCCTCCTCGTCAGGTGACGTCGCATGACAGCGGCAAACGGCCTCCGATGAACAGCGAGATGCGCGCGCACACATCTGATAATACAATTCGGCGCCCGCCTGTTGTGGCGCGCCGCCGCTTCGGCTCAGAATGACCCGTGACGCTTTTTTTTTGACGACGGATCTGTTGAAACTTTGACGGGGTGATGTTATAATATTTTTGATGTATTAGTATTCTTTTCGACAGATATGAATTATACATTGGCATTCTCGCTTTTTGTTAGAGGTCAGCTGCCGTTTTTGTATCGCGTTTTAACAACAATAACATCAAGTAAAAAAAAAAAAAAAAATAGAAAAATTTGGTGTCAAGTCTACGCTAATTAAACTAAAATTCTACCATTATAATAAAATTATGGATGGTAATTAATTGCACATTGCGTTAGTCACAATTCACATCAACAAAAAATATTCAAACATTTAGAAAATAGTTAAATAATACAAAACAGAAGTGATATATGACATATAAAAAATATAAGTGAACTTAGTTTTGATAACTAGTAAAATAGAAAAAGGAGGAAATTCACAAAACGAAACAATATTAATTTACCAATGGTCAGCTAGAGTCACGCCATTGCGCGAAACGTCAAAATATTTCAGGATCTGTCTAATATTACTGTAGAAATTGTTGTTTTACTCAGAGCGTTGGAGCGGACCCCTTTTTGAGTTGCTCCGCTCCAGCTCCACTCCAGGTAAAATGTTTTAATAAGTAGTATACCTATGTAGGTATACAAATGTTACTGTACAACAGCAAATCGTCTCATTATTTGCCTCTTCTGTCAAAAAGCGAGGTTATTTATCACTCGGCAGTGTTATATAATATAATATTTCAAATAATTCCAGTGTTGCAAAGTGTCAAAATATAAGTACTATTTTCATTGGATTTTAGGACGAAAATTTAATAATAAACAAAACATCCGGAGCAGTGGAGCACTACAAATTTTTAGTGCTCCAGCTCCACTCCTGCTCCGGGTAAAATCACATTGCTCCAGTGCTTCGTACTCCTGCTCCAAGCTCCGCTCCAACGCTCTGGTTTTACTCATAATTTAACCACAAAAATAGCAACATATATTTTCCGTGGATACATCTATTCATTTTCGAGTGTTACAATAATCTATTGACAATAGTGAGAACTATGTTTTTCCATATTGAAAATCTACTATTTCGCAATAATTATTTTCTATCATTAATTTGTGAAGCCATCCGAACTTTGTGAAAACAGTCTATTTAATTGTGCCCATATATATTCTCCTAAAAGTATTACTTACCATTTGGCGGGGTTTGTTATTTCTGATATATTGTAATATTGTTTATTCAAAATACCTAATTTCACATCTCAGGGAGTAGTATCATCATCATTATCAATCATTGGTAACCCAACAACTCAGGGCTATTTTTAGCCTCCCACAAGAGCTTTCTCCATCTTCCCCTATCCTGAACAAGTATCCTCCAGGTGTCTCCGCCGTCTGCTCTAGCATCTTTGTTGACACCGTCCAACTACCGGAGTCTAAGAAAGCCAGTCAACCTTCGATCGTCTGGTATCCAGGTTTCCTCTTGGCGGTTGAGCGCTGTCCATTATTGCTATATGGCCTTTAAGTTTAACGAATTCGGAGATACATTATTCTTGGAAGAGGTTATAGAGAGCTCCAGTGCATCTATTCTATACACAAGACTGCTATCGGCAGCTATCGAGAGTAGTTTTGTATCGAAGTATTAGCACTTATTGTAACAATTACAATAAGATAGTTGTAATTGTTACAATAAGAGCTATGTTTTAACAGCACTTCTTTCGCTAAATTTTAGAGCGAGATAGACAGTTTTGACTGTTTAGTTGGCTAACTTATTGTTATAATAATTATAATACTTCCATAAAACCCTCAATAGCTGCCGATAGCAATCTTGTGTATAGAATAGATGTGCAGGTTATGACGAATATCATATTATCTTCTTTCTAGTATCCTACCCAAATTTATGTTTATCCAATAACAAATGCAAAATTAGTTTAAATAAACAACATTATTAAACGTATTTAGGTTCTACAAGTACATGGCATAATAATAAAGCTTGTTATCTGTACTGAAAAATCCATTTTAATTGACAATTAATAACACAATCTGAAACATTTTATAAGAGATAGTATATTTCCCCATGATAATAAAGAAGAACCCGTTTATTAACGTGAGTGTATTTTATGTGCATTGATATTGAAAACATGAATTTTAGATACCATTTTAATTATTAATATATTATTACAAGTGATGCAAATATTTATTTTTAACTGGACACAAGAATGATCTATAAAATAATGAGTGTTTATGAAACATTTTTTTAGATTTAACTGAGAGATGTAGGTATAACTAATATTATGAAACATCAAATTTATCTAGATTTATCATCTTCAATGAATTCGGCATATTATCTGCAATGACAACACAGTTTTATTGACGATACTGTCTATTTTTTAAGTAGGGAGAAAAAAGTGTTAATAGATTGCAGCTTCTGTGAATATTATATGGTGTAAAAAAGAATGAGTTCTTGACATCAGTAATTGATACATACGGTATAAAGTAGAGAGGGTTGAGAATATATATCTGAACGGTTGTTTCAAGCTCCGGATGCAACTAGCAATGTAGACTATCAACCCTCTTTTACTCTGACAAACTTTGCAGTCACTTAAAACGTCATTCACATTTAAACACTACACTACACTTCAATACATAATCTCATCGCCTCTGAAATTAACCTGAAAAAGTGGGTTGGCCAGCTAAATGAGATGAACATAAGGCAAAAAACGATTTTATAAAATATCAATATTTCTTATGTCTATAAAAAGAAACATTTCCAACATGCACCTTTTTTAGTACAATTTTTCCATGTCGGTACCTACCTACCTACCTACAGTTAAAAAACTCATATGCTACATTATTTTTGATGCTAACATAATTATTATCAGTTAATACAAAATTCAATAAAAAAATAATACATATGAAAAATGTCGTATTCAGGCAGTTAATTATCCCGGGAAGTTAACTGTCAGCCAAGGCCTGAACAAAAACGATGCATGAGTGCGAGTGAGAAAGTATTCGACACCCTTATAATATCTGTGACATGCGCTAGAGTAAGATAAAAGGTCTACATATTTTTAAGTTGGTTTCCAAAAATATCGCCGGCAAATTGTGCTGAATCGCTTCACGTAGCGTGTTGTCGTGTTGCTAAATTTGCTATTTTTTGTGTTAACCATATAGTCAGTGGTAAATATTTTTAGTTAATTAAGTAGGAAAGGTGGTTCTGCATGTTGTATTAAAATATGGTAGCCGTACTGATAAGCAAGAAGATGGTATTACGTTTCATAGGTAAGTTGATACATGTTCGTGACAATTTATTTGTATAATATTATTTATTTTAAAATCAGTGACCTAGTGTTTCTTTAAAATAACTTAAATTATGGATATATTTACCTAATTGGTTGCATTTTGACCGCTTAAAAATACTATATAACGTAAAAAAACAGAAAATTATATTTTAATTCTGAGCGTCTAGTGCGAGCACTAGCGAAATGGTCTATGGTCTCGAACATTTATAGGCGAATGCGTTCGCTCGCCCACAAACCAAACGTACGGCACGTAGCTTCATTTAGCAATGCAACGGGTGGCGTCTATATGTATCTATAGTCTATGCTGTCAGCCGTTATAATTTTTAACTTTGCCGCCCGTGATTCAGTAACTGCGAGCTGTCAAATGTCGTTGAGAAACACAGTTAACACGCTTTTCTTGGTTTCAGATGCATCCCATTATGATCTCCAATTGCACTATTTTTATCTAATTAGAGATCGCGATAATGATAGTGCCTTACGATAACGTCGCGTCGGCTTATTAAGTTAAATGCACCAATAAATCATATTGATTTTAATAAAATTATAAAAACATCTATTGTGTTTTTTAGGACTTCGTACTTCGGAAAATATTGAATAAAAATGTTAATAATAAGTAAATATGAAGAAATGTGTAAATTTATTCATGTCATTGCAAATACAAGCCACGGATGATAAAAAAAGTACAGACCTACAAACTTATCTGAAGAATGGGATGGGGGACCCACTGTCGAAATCTACCCAATCAAGACTCGTAACTGGACAAAATCTGACAGTTTCAAAATGGTATCCGATGGTAGTTCGTAGTTCTATTTTTTGGCCATTCTACAGATAGGTTTGTAGGTATGTACGTTCTTTTTTCAATTTGTATTGAAATACTTGCACATAGGCAGTGCAAGAACCCAATTGATTGGATTAAATAAATAACAGCTAACAACTATTATTGTTGTACCTATATCAGAATTGATCACCTTCTCGCATTTCATGATGTTCTAATAATAATTTCGTGATACTTAAACAACTAAATATTATTTTCTGTAATTCAAATTATCCGTTTCCTTTATCTCTAATAAACCATTACATTTCATTTAACCCCGCATAAATAAAGCTCTGGTCGATAAAACCTCGGTGTTATCAGAGGCGCATACAAGCCAAGGCGTTTCCAGTACATCACCTTCTGAAGTAGCGGCATGCCGATAAGAAATACCTCGTACTCCAGCGCGGGGCCATAACTTACCTGCCGACAATACGACAGACACAATATACCGCTGAGTCGATATAGCTGCCTTGTAACAATAAAGTACTGCGGGTACTTTGCATAGTGCTTTTCGGAAAAAACGGCCGTTCCTCTGACGTTTAAAAGCAATCTAATGCTGCCAAGCCCTTTGTACAACAATTTTGCATATCCAAGGAAAACCAGTCAACTATTTTATGTATCTGAGTAGTTAACTTATTATTTCATTGATAAAAATTATATATAAATTCATCGCATGTTCTCGGTAGAATTTCAGCATTCGGATACAGATGACACATTATACCTAATGCATCAAACTGAACGAGAAGCACGGAATGTTACGAACAGGGAACTAAACTACTATCTCATTGTTACCTACTTTTATTTTGCCAAACAAAAACACTTAGAACCCTGTTAGTAGTTCTTCACTCGCGATATTCGTAAGTACCTATTGTACTTTGAAGGGTGTCCGATAATGCCTAAAAATTTGTGGCGTACATTTCTGATCGCGTAAGATTTTGCATTATATTTTAGTATATGGACTCCATGACAGCTAAAAATTAATATGTACATAAAAAAAATAATCTAAAATGTAGCAATGATACTACCTTATATGTTAAATGATACCTAATAGACTTGTAAAGTATTTATACCACTGTGTGCATTTTTTAGGTTGTGATCAGGGAACATAGAAATAATGGGAACTGAAATATTTAACGGATGTGGAGAAGCAGGCAACCGATTCGAGTGTGGAAGAATACGGGATAAAACGTGTCAAGAATACGTCATACGTCGAATACTGACAACTACTTTCGGTTGATTCATTGACAATCATTAATTAATACTGGTGTATTAATTAAAGGTCTTTAATTAAAGGACGTCCATAATGCGTGGTTAATTTTTGAAGGACACTCACACATTCAAAAACCTGCGTTGAAGTGGTGTAGTATATTGAGATATAGCCTAGGTTCCCACCACCACATGTCATGTATGTATAGCCGTGGATATGCACGGTCGCCTTCCATGACGCTATAAACGTGTCTGAAAGAAGTGATTTTACGTTTATATTATTAACTCTCGCTTTATAATAATTCAATTTGTAATGTGACGTCACGGTACTGGCCACTACACACCCAATAATCTCCTTCTTCTTTTACCATGCTATTCTATTGCCAACATCAGAGCGCTCTTTGCAGTATCATCTGATATCCGAAATAGTTCGGTGGAGCTACACTCGTACCAATCAACGAGGTTATTCAGCCACAAAATGCAGCATTATTCTCTGCTTTGCTTACTGTTGATCTTTCATTGGATGACAATTTAGGGAGTGCTGTACTTGTGTCATCTTACAATGTGGTCGAGGTGCAGGTTCCTTGATTGATAAAGCACCCACTTCCAAGTAATATCTAACACAATATTTTTGAAATATCATCATCAGCCGGGGTCAATCCACTGCTGGATGAAGGCCTCCCCAAGCTTCTCCCAACTCTCTCGGTCCTGTGTCGTTCGCTGCCACGTATTTCCGCCGAATTTTCAGTTCGTCAATCCAGCGGCTTTTAGGGCGACTCTGTGGCCGTTTCGTGCCCCTTGGGTACCATTGGATGACGGAATTTGTCCAGCGGCCGTCCTTTTGGCGAGCAATGTGCCCCGCTCATCTCCATTTCAGCTGTTTGGCAACGTCTATTACATCGCGTACTCCTGTCTGCTTCCATTCCCGACCCATTCGTTTCTCTTACGGTAATACAAGTGTGCCAAAGTATGTATCTACAAAAACAGTTATAGATATTCAACAGGGTTAAAGGCAGCAAGGAAGCGAATGAATGATTAAATTTCGAATTTAAACTACAATCACAGCTACCAAGGGTGATAGTTATATAAATTTATTGATAAAATTCTTTGTTCTAATAAAATATAAAATACACCAGTGTAATAGTGCATGTGCAAAACTAAATGCATGCCTGTCTATGTCACACCACGAGAAGTCGCACCAAAGTTAGATATTGGTGCATACAAGTTTGATACGGTCGACAGTTTCATATGCCTTGGATCTCTTGTAACTCGACATAATGATATTACAGAAGAAATCAACAAGAGAATCATGTCTGCGAATAAATTCTACTTTGGTCTGTTAAGACATTTTAAGTCCCGCATACTATCTCGCCGAACTAAAAGCACTCTTTACAAGACACTTGTAAAGCCAGTGCTCACCTACGCATCGGAAACCTGGACATTAACTCTGCGAAATGAACGAGCCCTGAACATATTTGAAAGAAAAATTCTCCGCCGTATATATGGACCGATCAGGGATGGCACCAATTGGAGGAGAAGATATAATGCTGAGCTCTACGGGCTGTACGAAGATTGTAGCGCAGTTCAATCAATTAAGATTGGGAGACTGCGATGGCTAGGTCATGTGCACCGTATGAATGACAATGAACCGGCAAAGAGAGTGATGTCCAGCAATCCAATAGGACGTAGAAGAAGAGGGAGGCCAAAGATTCGCTGGTTAGATGGAGCTGCCAATGACTGCCGTATTCTGGAGGTACCAAATTGGAAAGCGGCCACACTGGATAGGGACAGGTGGAGGGAGCTGTTGGAGGAGGCCAGGCCACACCGGATTGTCGCGCCCCTGATGATGATGTAATAGTGCATGTACACGTGCATGGATTTACTTGCAGCAATAGAGTGTATTGCGATAATAACTGTTTATATGTAAACGTGACTGACTGACTGTCTTGCCAATCTCATTTTTTGAGAGATGCGATGTTATCATTGTTTGGTACTATCAATTGACAGGTCGTGAAAATCGGTTAACCTCAAAATGAGTCTCTGTGCGGTGTAGTTTGTTTTTTTACCGGCAGGTTTGCTACTATTGTTCTACTGTGCAGGCGCAGATATTGCGCGATCTAATTGTCACGTGAAAATTCAGAAGCTTCTAAACTTTTTTGATTCATGCATGTAATTTCTCAATTTTCACGACAATACGTGTTTACACGTGCATTTTTTGTTGTATAATGCGTACTGTCAACAGTAAATCCATGCACAACGGGGTATCATAGTACCAAAATATTTCATTATCATAGTAGGTAATATGTAATTCATCTAACATGAATAATGATTTTTAAAGTTCAAGTTAATAATAAGTAGATATTTTTACTCTGTATTATTTAAAACTTTCCCACGATATGTAACAATAATTAATATTAAAAATAAGCCATTCGTTTATAATAATTACAAACAACTAAATGACTTATGTCTCATTTCTGGTATAAACAAAATTACACGACTTATTTCATTTAGACCGAGCCTATGGTATGCTTGTTACATGGACGCCAGTCGTCGTAAGTTACAGAACTAAATTTCATTTCTTAGTTTTAATAATTAACGGCTTGTTGAAATGTTATATTGATCTTTTCTCCAGTGGGTGTTTTCCATGTTTTGAATGCTGATATTGGCTATGCAGTCATAAAATATATATATTATCTAATCCTAATATATCGTACGTAATAAATAAATAATAAAAAGAGGAATTACCATTTTTTGTTAATAAGCGTATGGATCGTCACACAGTTGAAGTTATATTAACATATTTTTGACATAGAACATATTATTCAAATGAATCATAATATATGCGATGCCAACCTAGAGTTGGTTGCTAAAAATACAGCTGTCAGAAATATCCCGATTTAATTTCAAAAGTCCAAAATTATTATCAGCATAATATAGTCCGTGAAGCTTGGGGCAAGTGAAGAGGAAGTAATATAAGCCCAAATTAGGCCTATAATTGTCATATAAAAAGAAAAGTTATCATATTAGAGGAAAAGTATGGTCCAAGAGTAACAATTCTTTTTTAATGGCCCTAGTTGTATCAGACCTCAGATCTACAAAATATATATTGAGGTGTATTCTGTATAAAACACTTGCATTTGTAAAGATCGCTTACAATTTTTTTAAATTAAGCCGTATGTAGTTTTAAAAGTGGTAACTATGTTATCATATAATATAAAGTATTCTTACAATCAATCAGTATGCCCTTTAATTCGTACCTACCATACCACAGGAATGTACCCAACAAAATTATGCTGACTTTGTAACTATGGCAATAAATAAATGCAGTCCTTGAATTTAACAGTTTACAGGTTCGAATCCTGGGTCTGACAAGTACACATATTGTTTTTCAATTTATGTGTGAGTCAGAGTATAGACCTTATAGGTTGAGCAAGTGGCTGACATCCATTTCTCGTAAAAAAAACAAAAATCTATTAATATAAACCTCTACGCTGTGGAGGCCCATATGATCCTATTAGGATCGGACATGGTCGGAAAAAAAATCAAGAAAATCGGAGATTTTTTTATGTAATTAAAGGTTATCAGCCATTTGCCAAACCGACTGGATTATGTGTTTTTAAAAATCATAAACTATTAACAAAATATCATAAAACATTTAATTCTCATAAAATATATTTGTAATGACACTTCTAACGATGGCCCCCACATCCGGAAGTGGAACCCTAGGCCAGGTTCTTTGGCGGTCCCCCTATATATTGCTAAGGTTAAAGGCAGTATGATTAGCAACTATAGCGTTTTCTAAATGGTGCATGAGTTTGAATACATTGAATTATGATGTTGTCTAGTATTAACACACAATAGTTAAAAACTGCATCACACAATCACTTATTTTAAAATATCAATACTTTCTAAGTAAAATAGCACCACTTTTTTCACTATTAGAGCAAATTTTGTAAGCTGTGTTTATCTCACTTGTCTAGTTGATCTGCCACGCCGGGTCCCCCTAAGCCTGGACCTCCAGACTAGAGCCCTGTCACACCTCTACTTTATGGGCACATGGTTCTAATAGTCCAGTACTTAATAGAGACAATACAAAACGTATTGAGGATGGGTTAAGTTTACGACTGACGCACTTTGTCTTCGAAGTCACCAAATGAAGATTTGCATAAAATTAAGATTTTTGACACAAAAGCGGATCCTTTGAAAAATTGTATAGTTATAAATTATCATAAGAAATTCAAAATATAAACACCATTTACTTAAAATATAGTTATTCAATACTATTTACAATTTGTGACTTATTCAATAATATTATGACTTACCCCAAATTCACAAATAATTTACTTTACATAAAAATGTCAGACATTGAAATGATATAATAAAATTAGTATATTCTCTGTACAATTGTTTTCGTGTGATGTAAAATAAAACATATGAATCGGGACATTTCACAATCTATAAAATGGAATGTTCGAAATTTAAAAATATCCATGTATTATTAAAAAAAAAGAAACTATTGTTTGTGGTATATACGCATGACAGGTGTAAAATTTAATAATTATATTGAAGTGTACATTAAACATTCCAAGCATATTAAATCACTATGAAAATCACAGTTAACGATTTTATCTTGATCTTGATCATAGAATAATTATTATCATCTTTTTCTCACACTGAAGCAAGGTTTATATTGGTTTATATAGTTTACATAGTAAATTCTAACAGCCATTTTTTCTGACACTAAATTTGATGTCACTTGTTTCAAATGTTCTATATTTAAAATTGGTCTTTATGCTACAGTCGAATCGAATTGAATACCTCCTCGAAAATTATTGATATTTCGACAAATTTTTGTCTCGCATTCTCTTCTTTCGTAAGATTTTATGCTATAGTAGAATAAGAATGCAAATATAACAAATTAATAAAAATATAACTATTTAGAGCGTATCTCTAATTTACTCTAGAAGGTTCCATATTATATTATTAATAGTCACAAATATTTTTTTATCTCAAAACTCCCGTGGCGAGAATGCGCCGAAAATGGTATTTAAAGTATCTAAAGCGAGCCTAAATATGACTTATCTATTTTTTAACCCGATAACTGTTATAACTTCTCCCATACTTAATATAAATATCATATAAAAAAACTAAAACATGATCCTTGAAATTGGAGATTCCTTAAAGGCCGGCCAATGAACTTTGAGATATTTTATCGAAATGCCAATTGAATTAAGTAAATTTTTCTCACTTTGGAATGCTTAATTAAATTTTAGAATTATTTAATTTTTGTTGATTAATAGTTTTAATTCATCATCACCATAAGTAGACCAACAACCCAAGGTGAGCCTTAGCCTCCTCCAACAACATCCTATACCTTCCTCCATGACCCCCATATCCTGAAGCGGACCCCCTACCTATTGCTAAGGTTAAGGGCAGTGTGATTTTTACACTGTAAAAAATGTTCCCCAAGTTGTTTCCACGGAATCCCAGGGTTAAGGGTTTTCCGTGTATTTTTAGCGATTTTTAAATAAATCCAGTTGATTTATTGAGTTGTTGCACTCAGCATAATATTATTATGAACCACTGATCGCGACCTCCTTTATTGTAACCAAGTAACATGCAACCCTTCGCAATATTGGATAAAAAGCCATTTTATAAGTTAGGAAACACGCTTAAAATAATTATAAAATGAAATTCTACACGAAAATTATCATTTAATTATATCAACCATCATTGCACATCAAATTAGGTATATCGAAGTCATTATTCATAAGAAAAATAGCGCCGCAGACAACTTTTTCAACACTGATGTATATTTGTGGTGTGTGTTTTTCTCACTTAACTGGTCGACCCACCACGCCGGGCCGAGCCCCCCCTCCCCTTGTGGGGTCATACTTTCCTCTATCATGGGCCAGTGTATTCTAAGTATGTGCGACAGCCGCCTCATCTCCGTTAAGACCGTCCAATCACCGGGTCTGCCAATCGACCACAGACCGCCCAGTTTGATAAATACATGATTATTATTACCAGAGTTCCGCGTAACCCGGTTGAGAATCGTGTCCGGAAATGTATACGTATGCAGTTTGATGTATCACACTTCATCGTGAAATGGTGTACATATCGAAAATATAATATTTTCATTCCGACCATGTTCGATCCTAATAGGATCATATGGGCCTCCACAGAATAGAGGTTTGTATTAACAGGTTTTGTTTATTTTTTTACGAGAAATGGATGTCAGCCATTTGCTCAACCTATTAGGTCCATACTCTGACTCATACACAAAATGAAAAATAACATGGGTACTTGCCAGACCCAGGATTCGAACCTGGTTCCCACGACGCTATAGTTCGACGCTCAAGCCGCGCAGCTATCGTGGGTGTATAAATATAATATGCTCGTATACTAAAGACCGTCCAACCTCTTTGGGTCGTATAGTACTGAGATACAATTCATGCCTAAATAAAACACGGTTCTTATCGATTTACAGGCAAGGCGGAATTTTAAAAATAGCCGATATCCTGGAATATTTGTTAGACTAGGTTTTCATTCTTGAATCCATGAATTTTGCAAAAATCTGCTATGAAAATTAAATTAACGTTCATATTTAATCTAATAAAATTGGAGAGCGTATAGTATACGGTCATCTCTTTCCGATAGAATGATAACGGTGAACTGTGCTACGGTGAAATGTTTTATGTACAATTTACATGTAACCGTTGGCAATCACTGATGTATGTATCCATTCAAAGGATCAAAAAAGACTTTATAGAGTTCATGATTGTTATGAGATTTTAAGATACCATCCTGGCTCTGTAATCCGTCTTATTCTTTTAAAAGTGGTCATTTAAAAATCTACTTAATAGCTATTCGAAAAAAAAATACTAACAGACATCCGAATACAAAATAAAGAAGCAATCGAAGTGTAGATACTACATAAGCCCGTAACCGATTGTAGAGTTCGACAACAAGAGCAGATCGAATCAGATATGTTTGTTTATCAACATTCCTTAGCAGGTGTATTAGTTGAAGAAATCCACATCGCCATTGATGCATTTTTTTTTCTTTCCGATTCGAAAGATTATCGCGACGTTCACTTATAACTCGCGGCGTCAATTGAATTGATAAATCAATCAATCTGACTGACCCGAGAAGTCACGCATTTTTCAATTTGAATTTCGTATTGTTTGATTCGTTCAAATGTGTTACGGTTTAATATTGCGAGGAACGATTGAATAGTTAAATTTAATCAATTATTTGAACTGGCGCTTACGCGGTAGAAATCCATTGAAATGGGTTTGAAACCAAATTTTTGAAGTTATACCACTTTTGGCGCGTTTGGTAAATGGTGAAATTGAGAGTTACGAAACACCGTTACGAAAGTGCGACACCATAACAAAGGATTAAACGTTAGAGTGACAGTTGTTTAATCCTTAAAAATAAAAACAACGAAAAATAATTAGTAATATAAGTTAAAGTGTATAGAAAAAGTTGTATAGAAATAAACCAGCGGCGCTCCAATAAGCGGCCCCTTTTTTTAAGTGTTTAATTTAACATAATAATTAAAATAGTAATAGTAAATAATACGAGTATTAATAAATACAGAATGAAGCAATAAGACAATTTTAAACCAGCGGCACTCCAATAAGTGACCCGTTTTCTCGAGTGATTATTTAACAAGATAATTAAAACCTTCATAATAAATAAATTAAAATTTACAGCAAAGAAGTATAACTTCTAACGCGCGTACATAAGTACACGCACCGATTTTTATTTTTGTACAAGTCTGTTTACTGGAAGCCAGGCGGGAACAGCGGCAATTTTCATAAATATCGGTTATTTTCAAAATTTGATTGCCGCTGGCTTCCATTAAACAGACAAGAACCGTTTCTTTTTATTCGACGATATTTTAGTTTTTATATTGATAGTTGTTTTGGGCTATAAGACCATCATTTCATCATATCAATATGAAGGATATAGAAGAAAATTTACTTTCGAGACTCATACAGACTCCTCCTAATGATTATGCTGGAGCAGGAGCCAAGTTCTTTATCTCTGCATTAATATGTACAAATATATATTATTTTGTAATTTTTTTCAGTGGTTATATTGTATTTTTACTGATGAAAACAATATATAATGTCTTATTATATACCCTTTGTGTAAATAAATCACGTAAAGAAAACTTACAGATTGTCTATGGGGATTGGATGTTATCTATTCACTCAATTGTATGTTGTCTATGCTTGTGAAGTAGATAGATCATTCAACGTTTAGTGATAGAACATTTGTGAGTAAGTTCCGTAGAGTTACAAAATAATATCAGTTAGTCTTATCATCATTATCAGTGCCCTAACAACCAGACAAGTCGGGCGAGTTCTACTGTCATACAAGAACTTCCTCCCTTTCCGTATATCTTCCTTATTTTATAAATATCAGTAAGTATTTATATATGGACATTTCATTATTTTAAATAATTTCACTGTATTTTTCTGTTAAAATACAACCAAGATGAAAATAATATAAAGCATTTTTTATTTAATAAACTTTAATAAAACTTGACTCCTTAGGGCGGACGTGTTCAGCGTGGGTCAAAATGGAGCTTTTTTTCTATTTTCAAAGCATGATCCTGGACATACCTTAAACGTTGTAGATAATCTATTTTCATAATTTTGAAGCCTTATTATCCTTTATATTTATTTTAAACATTTGATGACTGCATAAAGTATATTTATTACATAAAATTGTATTCTTTTAAACCTTTCGCTCTAATGTTTTAGAATAAAGTCATATTTCAGTACATAAATTTGCAGTGGTGTTAAGATTTTTTACATTTATTAATTTTTAAACGCATTTATAAAACTATCAGTATAATTTATGTTGACATTATTATAGTGAAATATTTACGATAAAAAATTATATTGATAATCTCTGTGATCCCAAATTTGACAAGAATTAGGCATTTTATTATTCAAAAAATGGGCAAGATTAACACATTTGAAGATAATTATAAAGATAGTAATTATAAGCTATGTCTTTGACCATTTAAGTGTGATAAACATCTTACGAATAATGATTGCTTTATAATAATTATTGACCAAAGAATAAATTAGTGTTTTTTTGAAATACGCCATTTCTTTTGGCATTCCCCAGTGGTTAAGCTACAACATACGGCCGTAGCCATAAATTGACAAACTATAATTGAATTAGGGAGTAAAATTATGTTAACGCGCGTGTTTGAACATGTACGCCATTTCCAACCACATAATATTAATAAAAAAACAAGATGTAAATTTCACCCAAGAGTTCCAAACCCGTGACTCATGGTTGAGATATACACTGTAGCCCCTGCGACATATACTGTACAATGATTTAAAACTTTCAACTTTATTCGTTTTCGTGTTTTTCGCTGTTGAGTATTGTGACATCTTTATTTATATTCTAGTTATGTTTTTTCTTCCATTAATGATAAATTTTCGAATGTCAATGAAATATTCAAAAGAATAAAAAAATACCAGAAAATCATCATACCTTTTCCACCCCGAGAGATTTTCACTTCTCCGTCAATCCAATGAAAAATCCTCAGTAACAAAAGCTTTATTTTGGAAGTATTTGGGAGGCACATAGAGTCTTTTTTTAGCCGGACTATCGTATATATAACTTTCTTCTTCCACACCAGCCCTCGATGTTTTTGCTGAAGATAAGCCTTTCCAAATTGCTGTTTTCCCTTTATGGGCAAAAACTCTAGGCCTTTCTTAAGATAATAATATGTTATTTTAGAGAACCGGATATTTACGTTTATTTATTTTAGAACGTGGTTCACCCTCTTTATGTCTATTATTAATTAATCATCCATTCAAGTCATTTTGATGTATACTGGAATCATTTTACAGTGGCATCATGGCCACGGCAAAAAAGATTTGATGTTATATTGGTATTGTTTGCTACAGTACCAGGGAACTCATAAATAATGAGAACTGAAATACCTAACGGGTATGGAGTAACAGGTAACCGATCTCGAGTGTAGAAGAATATGGGATAAGCAAGAATGCGCTTACCATTCGTTCTGATAACTGCTCTCGATTTATGCACTGACGCACTGAATGACTGAATATTGGTGGATTTGAAGGTTGCAACACACACTATTACACGTGTATAATGTATGGTTTATTTTTGTAGAACACTCATACATTCAAACCCCTGCTTCAAAACGTAGTATATGTAGCCTATCGTAATCTTATGTATTAAACTTACTGTTCTGTGTATTTATTTATTTAGAAAAGAGTATAATGGCATTACAGCGATTGGCCAATCCGTCATAATACATAATAAATACAAATTATAAAAATGACTTAATTACAAAAATAACAACCAATATAACAAGAAAGTGTGTGCTTATGTAGATATTAAAGTAAAATGATAAATACAATTATACATTTAACCTAATTGACACGTCCATACACATGATACAGTTAATAAAAAATAAATCAACCTTTATGGTGCCATCAAATAAGTTGATTGCACGATACACAGCATCATGAAACATCACATCCGTCCTGCCACGGAGTATCATGAATACCGTAGAGTTACGAGTGATATTGGTGGGGATATGAAAATTAATATTTGCCAGTATATACGGATTATAAATGAACCCACGAAGAAGTAAAAAGAAATGCTTTAAAAGAGCAATCACTCTTCGGGTGGACAAGGATTGCATTAATAGCATACCCATAAGAAAACTAGTCGGAAAATTCATTTCATTATCATAAGGAAATAATCCATATGTCCTTAAGTAGAGAAATCTAAGAAATCTATTGTGGACTCAATCGACTCGATTTAGTATATTGGTGTATAACCTATCGGAATATTATGTATTAATCTGTTCTGTGTACAGTACCTATTCCAATACTAATAACACCAATATAACTTTAAATCATTTTTACGTATTTATGATGCCACTGTAAAAAGATTCCATTATATGAAGCTTGCCCAATTATAATTTCAAAATGCTTTTAATATTGTTTTTAAAATACAATTATAGCACCTGATTACTTATCGCAAACCGTGTGATTAGATACCTGAGTACCGTTTAGGTGGCTTTTTATAAAATATAAATTACATTCATCCGGTCGACAGCCGAAACAAAAGAGGTGTATGCAGGGGAAAAAACGCCCGAGCCGAACATGTGACCGCGGGCGCAGATAAAAAATGTGAAAAATGGTCCGTAGAAAAGTTCAACATGAATGAAAATAATGCGAGATGTGGTCCGCTCGGCAAACAACCACTTAATAATAATATGCCTCTGGGCGGCTCTCCAAACAGAAATCGGTAGTCGATTTTCGATAGAATCTAGATTAAACGTATCGGAGATTATAAAAGAGCGTTTTGTATCTACGAATTTATCTCTGGGAGATTGGAATCGCAATTACTATATTGCTGGTCATGTGCGGCTTAATTAGATATTATTGAAAAATCAATCTTTTGACAAGTTGGGAGAACCACAGTTTTTGATTCAACTTTCATATAAGATTATCTTTATCAAGTTTTTTTAGATAACGTTTGCTTTTAACCGTCGTATACAAATAATATACTGCCCTGTAAACCAAATACTTATTATCATCGCTAGTTATCCAATACATCTCATCCGAGTATTTGGGGTTCTTGGATATCGAGATATTTTTCTTAAAATTTCTGCGATTATTTCATTACTAACAAATATTACCAGGTGGCAGGACTGTGAACATTCTCATAGGTCTCTTCCTTATCTCCCTTTCTTATACAGTGGCGAAAAGTGGAGGTAGGCTGTTAAGATCAGCCATAAATATCGCACACTAAACTTTGTCAGTCATACGTATTTGTTTTCATTGAAATAAGACCATAATTCATACGTATTACAATTTACAGACGGTGTTGGATAGTTCTTAAAATTCAATTAACGCTTTCGCTGCTGAATAGATAATGAGATTTTAATTGCCCCCTTTAAAATGCACGTTAATTACATCGATCGGCCGCCTGGTCATTACGCACCGTGTGCGTCTTCCGCGTCCAAAGTATTAAACCCTGCGAAACCAAGCCATAATAAATAATAGTCAAAAATACTCGTATATCTATAAAATATCTAAAATTATTCAATTAAGTCATTTATAACATTGGTTATTTTAAAGATAGAATAATATTTTTCATCTATTATAGTTTGGTTAGGCAGGGCTTATTGAATTTAAAAAAAAATGAACCAACAATATATGTAATATATACCAATTCATAATCCAAAGAAACGAAATAAATATGAATGATATCAAAACTATTATGGTTATTATATATATATATACTCGTATATGTATTTTATGTGTACCTACTTTAGGCCAGTGTTGAAGGATGGAGGCAGGCTGTTAAGATCCGACATAAATAGTGCACACTAAACTTTGTCAGTCGTACGTATTCGTTTTCAAAGACTACAATGTGTAGATAGTATTTGATAGTTTTTTTAAATTCAATTAAACCCTGCATATCCAAGCCATATAATAGTTAAAAAACATTCGTTTATTTATAAAATATCTAAAAGTATACCGATAAACTATATATAATGTAAATATTTCATAGAAATACTTAAAAATATTTTTATCGATTATGGTTTGGTTAGGCAGGGCTTAATAAATTTAAAAAAAAAACTAACCAACACCATCTGTAATATGTACCTATCCTTAATTCAACGAAAACAAATAAATATGACTAAAAAATTGTGCACTATTTTTGTCGGATCGCCCATAGGTCATAGCATTCCTTAACCATTATGGTTTTATTTAGACAGGGTTTAAATAGATTTTAAAAACTAACCAGCACCATCTTCACATTGTATTTTTACTTTAATGATTACAAATAAGTATAATTGACAAAGTTTATTTTGCATTATTTATGACGAATCTTAACAACCTACCCCCATCCCTTGAGACTGCTTTAGGCATTAAGTGCGGACGTGCTCAGCGTGCGTCAAAATTGAGCTTTTTTTCTATTTTCAAAGCATGATCCTGGACATACCTTAAATGTTGTAGATAATCGATTTATATAATTTTGAAGCCTTATTATCTTTTATATTTATTTTAAACATTTTATGACTGCATAAAGTATTTTTATTACATAAAATAGTATTCTTTTAAACCGCTTAATTGCTCTAATGTTTTAGAATATAGTCATATTTCAGTACATAAATGTGCAGTGGTGTTAAGATTTTTTACATTTATTAATTTTTAAACGCATTTATAAACCCATCTGTATAATTTCTATCGACATTATTATAGTGAAATATTTACGATAAAAAATTATATTGATAATCTTTGTGGTCCCAAATTTACAAGAATTAGGCACTTTATTATTCAAAAAATGGGCAAAATTAACACATTTGAAGAAAATTATAAAGATAGTAATTATAAGCTATGTCTTTGACCATTCAAGTGTGATAAACATCTTAGGAATATTGATTGCTTTATAATAAATATTGACCTAAGAATAAGGTAGTGTTTTTTTTAAATACGCCATTTCTTTTGGCATTCCCCAGTGGTTAAGCTACAACATACGGCCGTAGCCATACATTGACAAACTATAATTGAAGTAGGGAGTAAAATTATGTTAACGCGGGTGTTTGAACATGTACATAACCGATTTTTTTTTAAAGCTCCATTTCGACCTACGCTGAGCATGTACCCCCTTAACAGAATAGGATAACAATTCTGTATGGATAATAATAGAAACGTTTATTTGCATTATTAATTATTCGTATTGAAAATAAGAGCAGTGCACCGAGTAAAGTGGTTATGTCTACTTGAGGTAACCAATATCCACCCCAGACTAAACCGCCGGAGAAGATGAATAAATATGCATTAAAAAAATTATGATAAATATACTCAAAATAACTTTGATATGGTCCATCTTTTAAGATAGATTACCGCTATCAGATTTTCTAATAACTACCACACCAACATGTCGAGGAATTTTCAACTCATAATGCATCTGAAATTTAAACACCGAGTTCTCTGCGTGAAGCGACTGCCTTTATTGATAAGAAATGTAGCACATTATTTATATTACCAGATAAAATTATCAGAATAGTATAAACGTTGCAGTGGACGCATCAAAAATATTAATAAAACTTCTTTAACTGGATGTGTTGTTAATATGAATGAAATACATACACATATTATATCCATAATTTGAAATACCTCATAAACATAATATTCTTATTCCCGGCACTACAATCGTATATGGGTAATTATTCTTTCAGCAGTGTCTGCCTCCATTCAGGTCAATCCAAGGCCGCTTCTCTTCAATTTATAATGCACAAATATACATATTCTTTCATTTTGTACGAGATCGACTAGGTATTTGTTTGCCTTTCGGTTTCCCGAATTTCAGTCTTTGACTCGTCCATCCTATACAAATGGCCCAACCATCTTAGATGATCCAAGACTTATGAAACTTTAGAAAAATTGTGAATATCCACCGGTTAAAGCCGTTGGAATGTCTGTTAGGAGTAAAGTTGTATGATCAAAGTTAAGTAGCGAATATATTAACAATGTCTGTTAATAAATGTAACAGCACTGTTAGCGTGAGTGTCTTCCTTATTTTTCCTGTCTATAAATCTGTCTAGCATGTTCTGCAATAGTGAGTGGCATCTTTTTTACATTTCTTTTAATCTGCTCTTTTCTTATAACACATTTTCTTTGGTTATACTTCTATTTTGTCTTTTATATGCCCAAATATCGCATTTATCGGATTTCAGCTAATGAACTTTCACAAACTAGTTACCTAAGGCATACTTAATGAGTGCAAAATTAAACGATAACTACGTATGCATGCGAGGTTAATTATTATTGTATAACGAACACCACATTTATTAACGTAAGTAGGGAATTATTTGTTCCATACAAATATAGTTCAAAATACGTAGGTACTCTAACTATAGAAATAATATAAACTACGGTTTTTATTTCCATAAACTATTGATAAGATAATGAAATATAATTTTTTCTTGTATACTAATGTATAATTATTGAATAGTTTTATTCAATAATTATACATATAAGAAAGAAAGCTTTAGTAACTTACAAATATTTTACAAGAATGAAAACTACAGCTTTTGTTTACAGAGGAATCCTTATTTAGAAACCATGTTATCCAAGCAAACTAAAAGAATATTCAATGAATTCTAGATGATTTCAAAATGTTTAAACTTTGTGAGTAGAATTCTTAGTCCTTATAACATAATATTGAATTTTTGAAAATATACTTTTATTATTTTTGTATTCTTACAATATATTTCCACGAACATCAATTTCTTTTTTAACCTCAGTACAATTATATATCATAATATTTTTATAGGCACGCGCAGTGTCGATCATTGCCACAAAGCGCGGCAATCGAATTTAAATAAATTCCTAATTTAATCTCAATCGTGAGCATTGATAAAATTTATTCGATGTTGCCCACACACCAATGAATCTATCGAAGGGAGCGAATCTTGCATTTTTTAATATAACGTCATTATAAAGAGATATCTATAATATTCTTTCTGATACAGTTTTGATTAATAAGTGATAACAGTATTATTCCTGACACAGTTTATTCATCATATTCTCTTGCGTTAAATGAATGAAAATAATTACAAGATAAAAAGAACTTTTTATATACCACGCTTTTAAATTTTCTGTTGAATCATATAAACTTGGCAATTATATGTATTAATAAATACTTTTTTTTGTACTTGATAGAAATACTGAATAAATATAGAATACTGAAATGTAATTTTGACATTTCATATTGATTTCCATAGTAACGCACGTATATATTAATATGTTAGTTGCTAGGACCCCCTTAGCAACCAATAATAGTGTTTTACTTTTTACGAATCTTTTTCCGAAATAACTTTCTATACAAGACAGAATTAACTGAAAATGAATTCAATTCTGCTTAAGGGGGGACATGCTCGTCGAAGGTCAAAATTGAGTTTTTATTGTATTTTCAAACCATGACTCTGGACACTCCTTAAACGTTGTAGATAATCTATTTATATAATTTTGAAGCCTTATTATCCTTTATAGTTATTTTGAACATTTGATGACTGCATAAAGTATTTTTGTTACATAAAATAGTATTCTTTTAAACCTCTCGCTCTAATGTTTTAGAATATAGTCATATTTCGGTACATAACTGTGCAGCGGTGTTAAAATTTTTTACATTTATTAATTTTTAAACGCATTTATAAAACCATTAGTATAATTTATTACGAGATATTTTTTGTAAAATATTCACGATAAAAAATTATATTGATAATCTCTGTGATCCCAAATTTGACAAGAATTAGGCATTTTATTATTCAAAAAATCGGCAAGATTAACACATTTGAAGATAATTTTAAAGATACGTATTATAAGCTATGTCTTTGACCATTTAAGTGTGATAAACGTCTTATGAATAATAATTGCTTTATAATAATTATTGACCTAAGAATAAGTAGTGTTTTTTTGAAATACGCCATTTCTTTTGTCATTCCCCAGTGGTTAAGCTACAACATACGGCCGTAGCCATAAATTGACAAACTATAATTGAAGTAGGGAGTAAAATGATATTGACGCGCGTGTTTGAACATGCACCGTTTAAAAAAAATAAAAAAAAATTCAGTTAAGTACATGTTCAAACACGCGCGTTAACATAATTTTACTCTTTACTTTAGAAGCTAAGCCAACGTTAAAAAAATACGTCTGTCGATCACCAGATTATATCGTCAGTTCACCGGGTTTTGAGAAATTTGGAACATGCGGAACATCAGCTTTGAAAACGGTAGCTAAGATCAGTCGTCACTTGACTGATAAATAGGTGGGTGCCATTCAAGTCAGTACCTGAAACAGCGAAAAAGCATAGAAATTCAAATCAAATTTATTTATTTTACATATGATGGATATAACAAATTATAAATTCAAAGCATTCACGACATGACAGAAAACAAATAGACATTCAAAGAGATAATGCAGCCACTACATTGAGTACTCTTGAGGTATTCAGGGGACTGGAGGAAATGTTTTTACTATTAAGGGAAATCTAGGATATCAAAATATTTGTGACATAAATATAGAATACAATATAAATATACGGTACTTATATCATATAATTTTAAACCTTTACTCATTGTTATTTTAGTTTACTCTTTTAGTTTAGTAGAAAAAAATATATTATAGGTAGCATATCTATAAAATACATTCTCTTCTTCATCTCTTTATACTGGTATATATTTAATGGTTCCATGACAAAATACAACAGTGACAAAACAGAACAACGATAAATATAACTATGACCTTTCAGGAAAAATATAAATTTAATATTGCAATTATCCTATCTCTATTATGTTGACAGATTTTTAATAGCACAGATTTTCAATACGCCATAATAAATCAAATTACATACCTAATTTCTGCATTCCTAATCGCTAGAAAGCCTCAAATAAACGAGACTTAACTCGGTGTTGCCGGCAAGCTTAGGATATTGCATCTTAATCAATATAATATGTTCAAAATGATTGGGTGACTAGGTACGAGTACAACGAAATACTGACCTAACCTAACCTAACTTAAATAGGTTCCACAAAAATTAATGTTTCATTTTTCCCCTGGCTGTTCTGTTTTGTCACTGTTCTATTTTGTCATGTTCTGTTTTGTCCGGTTACGATATTTAATGTAGGTATGTATAAGAGTCAGAACGCTCCATCTCCATACCAGTTATGCAGGCGTATACCAAATTTCAACAAATGTTATGCGCTCTTCAAACTTATGCTGAGAGTGTTTGGAGAGTAACCTCACAATTCCTTGATTGATTAATACACAATATAGCACACTAAAGTGTGCGTATTTCTTGTTGTGTTGTAATCTATTATAGTCAAAACTTGATGAAAAGAAACCTTCTTGCTCGCCGTAAAATGCCGCGAACTGTTTGAAAGCTGAGAATTTTTCCCTCGTAGACACAAAACAAAGTTGAGTAGGTTAAAATCAAAAGAACTTCTCTTCATCACTTAGACATTGAGATATGCTCGTAAAAATGTTAAGGTGCTTTATTTTCTTTATCCTTAAATGCATTATGGCATCTTCAATCACATTTGATGTTTAATATTATTAAAAATGAACAGTGGCATCTATGAATAAAATCTATAACGACTTTATCAACACACTTTGTCCGCTGCCGAGAACTGCATGTTTTTAAATAAAGTTTCATTACATTTACGTATTTTCATAATACAGTTCGTTGCTGAAAGACAACAACATGCAATTGAGGATTTAAAGAGTGTACTGAGCTATTTGTCATTGTAACATTGTCTAAATTAAACATAATAAATTTATTTGGTCAATTTTGAATAATTTAAAACAGTGATTGTTGTGTATTTTAAAAATTGAGAGAAGGTTTTTTTTTCTTTTAACCTATTCAATTGCAATTACTGATCGTTCCATTCATGGCCCCCACATCCTGAAGCGGGCCCCCAGGCCAGGATCTATGGCGGACCCTACCTATGACTAAGATTAAGGGCAGTGTGATTTTCTACATTGGTATTCCCCAAGTGGTTTCCATGGAACCCCAGGGTTAATGGTATTCCTTGTATTTTTAGCGATTTTTAAATAAATCTAGTTGATTTATTGAGTTGTCAGCACTCATTTTGTAAGTCGAAGTCAGGAAACACAGTTAAAATAAATATAAATTAAAATTTCACGCGTGAATTAGAAGTTAATTATATAAATCATTATATTATAATATTTATACATGTTAATAATCAATTAAGAAAATAGCGCTTTTTTGTGTCGGCAAATTTGTGGTGTGTGTTTTCCTCACTTAACTGGTCGACTTGCAACACCGGGCCCTTTCTAAGCCCTCGCCCCCAGGCTAGAGCCCTGTCACCTCCCCCCCCCCGTGTGAGGTCCATGGTTCCATTACTAAGGAACTACCTGGCCTGAAAAGCTCAGCTGACGTAATTTTTATCCCGTGTTTCACCACACAAGCAAATATATATATTTTTGGAAACTAGGTATAAATAATTGCAAAAATTATTTAAATAGTATAATAATAGCCCGTTATCGTTTCATTATGAAATGTATACAATTTTAAATGAAATTTTACTGTGTATGATAGAGCTTTTAGGTCAAATGTTAACTTCAATAATCAAAACATGAAGATAATGCTTATGGAGCCCGTAAGTATAGCACGTGGATATATTTTTAAACCGATAAAAAGTTATTCATCTCAAGCCCACGTTTTGACCTTTTGTCTGGCTTTCTTCTAGCTCCAGTAACTAATATTTCACATATCTATGTAAGTGATAAATATGATTACATCGGTTATGGATCCGTTGAAATGTTACCAGACAATTTTATATTGTTATGAATCAAAACGATGCACATGAATTTTTTAACACACATAACTCAAACATCCCAAAATATTATAAGTATTTTGCTTAAGACTATATTATATAACTCAGAGAAATAATGCTAAAGAAAGAGGGTATTGTCCGGCTATATCACGCCATTTTCTTTGCATATGACGCACGGTAGGTATAAGCTCAATTTTAGTATTATTAACTTACCAATGAAACGTTATACCGTCATCTTACTTCTCAGTATGTCTACCACATAACACAAAACACAGTTACCCCTATTTTCTACTACACAAACTAATTTAAAATATTGACTAGTAATTTTATATTTCGCAGAAAAAAACTAATTATGTATTTTTTAGGTTTGTTTTCTCAAGTCAATCTTCAAATGTGTCAATCTTGCCCATTTTTTGAATAATAAAATGCCTAATTCTTGTCAAATTTGGGATCACAGAGATTATCAATATAATTTTTTATCGTAAATATTTCACTATAATAATGTCGACATAAATTATACTAATGGTTTTGTAAATGCGTTTAAAAATTAATAAATCTAAAAAATTTTAACACCACTTCACATGGACGTACTGAAATATGACTATATTCTAAAACATTAGAGCGTAAGGTTTAAAAGAATACTATTTTATATAATAAAAATACTTTATGCAGTCACCAAAATGTTTAAAATAAACAAAAATGATAATAAGGCTTCAAAATTATAGAAACAGATTATCTACAACGTTTGAGGAATGTTTAGGGTTATGCTCTGAAAATACCATAAAAGCTCCATTTTGACCTACGCTGAGCATGTGGGCCGTTAAACTAATGTTCACCAGTTTCACTCTAGCTATACTAAAATTTTTGTTCATTTATGTCTTCTATCTTACTATAATGCCCATTGCCGAGATTATATCACTCGTATTTATGGTTAGTTTTTGTTCAGGAATTGATATGCAATGATTTTTATTCAAATAAAAAATTAATTTAAATTTGGTGTTGAAGATGTTGGTGATGAATAGGTCGGGGATTGTTGAGTGGATCGAGGTGAGCGTTTAAAATAAATACAATGACAGGTGTGCAGTTAACTGTGCAAAGTAATACGCGGTAGGGTCTGTTCAGTCCGGGGCATTCTGATAGTACGTACCACCTCAGAGGCGTGCTGGTAGAGTGCCATATCCCATCAACTGTGACTCCCTATTTATTGAAATGAATATTCGATAAATTGCGGTAAGCTATTGATGTATGTTACAATTAGATAAAATGATGATAACCACATTCCTGCCACCTCGCAGTATTTTGCTAACAAGACGTCAGGTTGTTGACCCTTATCGACGTATGTCACACTTGCAAAATGTGCTGACCGTAGATGAAGCGATATGAGAAAAATAGCAAATTTGCAGATTATTGCGTTATTGTAATCGTGGAGCATTTGTTGACAAGGCCTGGGGTTGTTGACCCTCACAAAAGTTTATATTTTTTAATATTTTAATAAAAAAAAAATAATGTCATATAAATATAACCCTGAACCTACACAATCTTTATTTAATTTATAAATTAATTTAGGATACATTTAATTAATACTGAATTCTAAAAATATATAACCCCGTTGTCTAATGCTTGAGGTACTATATTCTCATACAGGAGGTTACAAGTTCGATCGATTTCCACATACGGGTAAATAAAATAAACTGTAAAATGTCAAAAATGAGAATTTTAATTAATTGTAAATAAACCACAGAACCTCGCTCGTACTCGTAGCCCGATGATTCACCGAACTAGCTTCTACAAAACAATATTATATTATAAACAAATTATTATTTTGGTTGTTTCTAATCCAATCATATTTTTTTCTAATTCATATAAGGCACGTGACAAGGAGGGTCTTTTCAAATTCTTTGAAAGGATTAATATCAAAAGGTATTTTGTGATTCGATTAAACCAAATCAAATTCAATTGATTCAGAAATGTGTTAAATTGGTTGACTGTGTTAAATTAAATTTTGATAGGATTAAAAAATTCAATTTGTGTTGGTTGACCTGCCAAGTTTATAACAATATATTATTTTCATCTTATAGAATGATACCTACCTGATGCTATACAATGTTATATATTTTTACAAGATATTTATTAAGAAACATAGTATTATGGCATTATGATGCTATATCATCATCATCATCAGCCGGGGTCAATCCACTGCTGTATGAAGGCCTCTCAAGCTTCTTCCAACTCTCTCGGTCCTGCGTCGAACTTTATCAGTTCGTCAATCCAGCGGCTTTTAAGGCGACCCTGTGGCCGTTTCGTGCCCCGTGGGTACCATTGGATGACGGCATTTGTCCAGCGGCCGTCCTTTCGGCGAGCAATGTGCCCCGCCCATCTCCATTTTAGCTGTTTGGCAACGTCTATTACATCGCGTACGCCTGTCTGCTTCCTAACCCATTCGTTTCTCTTTCGGTCCTTTCGCGTGATGCCCAACATACACCTCCCCATGCCTCGCTGTGCGACTCTTAGCCTTTGTACATCTCTCGTGTTGAGGGTCCACGTCTCGCAGCCATACGTGAGCACGGGCAGCACACATTGGTTGAACACCTATGCGATGATGCTATATAATACATAATAAAATACAAATTAAGTACAGTATGAAATCATGAATAATCATGAAATGGATAAAAGAAAAACTTAGTTTCTGATTTGTATATAAATATAAAATAAGAAGAGAAAGTAATTTGTATGTAATATTGCCAGGTGGCAGTATAATCAGTCAAAGTTCTCATACTTCTTCTTCCTCACACATTTACATGTTCTGTCTTACTATCTTAACGCTGGTATTTCAGAATCATTTATTTGTCTATGAGCTGCTGCGTCAGCCTGGCTGAGTTTTTTAGTCACATAACTTTACCATATACCTACGTCGTTGCTGATTTGGTTCATTTGTCAAGCGGTGACGCTTAGCTGATGGTTCTTCCTCATCCATGTTTACATTTTTTGAATGATTTTGTATGTTGCCTAAAGCACCATTAAATCTGTAATTAGAAAGACACACTTATGTCTTGATACCTACTCTAATAACTCGATATCTATTACACTATTTTAAGAGTGTCATTTATTTTCTATCACGACCCGATTAAAATAAACGATTCGTCAATTTTTTCAAACTACAGTTTTTTCCTTGTTTCGTTCCTTCACATTTTCATATATTTTCTCTCATACGTTTCTGATAGTTCAAGACAAATATATATATTAATTAATAACCATATGTAGAAACATCACATTTTAGCTATTTTTACTTCACCAATAAAAAATTCATACAGCAAGCAATACGGCCCACTGTAGTCAGTCCGTGATATGAAACTGTAAATTTAGATGGTAGTGCTAGTTATTGCTCTTAAATTTTGTAGAAAATTATGATTGATGCATATTGTAATAAACAGTAATAATTTGAAAGAAATAATATGCAATTAAAAATCTACATTACAAGTTACCGTATAACTAGCACTAACATCATAATTGACAATTCAGTGCTACGGTCTTAATATTGCCGGACTTGGGTAAGCAACTACCTAAGTCAAAATAACTGATAATATAGGAAAACGGGAAAGGGACAACTGGGCGTCAGGACAATAATTGGGCGCCGCACTGTCTAATGAAATAAATATACGTTCTTTACAATTTTATACAGAAAGTGGACTAGGAATTTAAATCAGTTTCTATCTATTACTTAGTGGTTTTGATTCATTTTGCTCTTAAAATAATATTTTTTTACGGATTGAGAATTATCATGCCCAAGGCTTTAGATAAATAATTACAAGATAAAAAGAACTTTTTATATACAACGTTTTTAAATTTTCTGCTGAATCACATAAACTTGACTTAACTAGCTTAAACGATCAAAAAAATTTGTACTTGATAGAAATACTGAATAATGAAATGTCATTTCATATTGATTTCGATAGTAACGTACGTATATATTATTTAATAATTTAGTTTCTAGGACCCCCTAGCAACCAATAATGGTATCGAAATAACTTTTCATACAAAACAGAATTAACTAAAAATGAATTCAATTCTAATTAAAGATGGCTAAATGTATTAAAAGAATGCATTAGCATCGTGTTCTGATATACTCTAAAAGTTTCAAATGTCTAGCTAGTCGGGAAGTTAGTTAAAAATCGATTGCAAGATTTATACTGGACAAATAAGAATACGACCTAATAAAAACGTTGTAATAAAATAAAAGAACTCTCTTCTTGTTGGAACTTAAACATATGCACAATTAAACCATTATTTTTATGCGTGCATATTTAAAATATTAAATAATAATACTTAATAAATTGGACGCTAAAGACGCGCCCAGCACATTCGATATAATTATCATGCTATTTAAATGTGGTAATTAAAAAGTCAATCATTGTGTTAATAACTACATAATTATAATCCAGGAATGTCTATTTATTTTCAAATTTCATTTGATTGCGTGGCGCCCAGTTGTTCCAGCACCAAATCATCCTAGACCCAGGAAAATTACGCAAATAAAACTTATTTCTTGCGAAAAATAATTAATGGTATAATTAATTAATACATCTTTCCTCTGCCTTCTTTCCTTCGTACACATTTTCATATGTGTTCACTCTTGTACATATAATTTGAATAAAAAATATAATATATAAAGTAATATTATTGTATTGTATTTACTTCCCTGATAGCAAACGCTATAATAAATAACGAACAGAAAGAGTGACTCAGCCAGTTTCAGCTTTTCCTTTGCGATGCCGTAAGTGATATTAAACTAACGTACAACTATTAATATTTTCAATGTTTCGCATTATCGCCTTCAAGTTTAATAAATTTATGGTAACTCCGCTCTGCGGGCGAATGATTTATCTGCGATTCTTCGTTTTATTTATAATGTTGTCACCTTTTATATATCATATTTATAATGTAAAGTTGTTTATTATAAAATATAAGTTATAATATTGCGCTAGGAACACTTGTTATTGTATGATGAATTATTATTGTCATTGTATACCATAATTCATCATTGCATAAGGGTTATTTAGAATATAATATCGTGGGGTTGCTGCCAAAACTTGGTAAGTCGATAATTTAAGTATTTAGAGTTTACAACAGATTATGTGTCTGTATAGGTATAAATATGTACTTTAGAAAAGAAAACCAAGGTCAGCTGATATATTTATAGAACATGCACATAATGCACAAAGAAATTAGTATTAGATTTTAGAGGGCAAGTCAAACTTCAAATTTCAATTACTCCATAACATGATTTCGAAATTTACCAGCTTTTGGCAGAAACTTCACTATATGAGGCGTCTAATTCCAAAAAGCGATAAGTCCACATTTTGTCAAAATCGAAAAAAATACGCACGTATTCTTTGTATAATTTTACACAATATGTATTGATCTATAAATTCCAAAACGCGACATAACTCTACGAAAAAAAATATTTTAAGCCTCGATTAATTACAAAAGGCGCGAAGTCCGTTTTTCATTTTATTTAAAGCTTGGTTGATTTTGTGCGTGTTTAAGTCAACCAATAAGAGAACGTTCAATATTGAAAAGGGCGTCTCCCATGCTGTAGCATCTGGTAAACTTATGACAGTGCCACGGAAATATGTGCCTTATGCGGGATACATTAAAAAGTGAAGTACAAGTAGCGCTAAGTCCAATTTTATTTTGCCTATATTTATTACATTTAAGAGTTTATTGGCTGAAACAAATTGCCATTTGGTTCTAATTTTGGCATAGAATACAACGGAAAAAAAATCTCGCGTTAAAACAAATAATTGAAGCTAGAAACATAAAAACGTTGTTTCCCGAAAATATTGAATTGTGGACTTGTCGCTTTTTGTAATTAGACGCCTCATATATTATGTTACGTATTTAATAAAAGTGGGACGAAGAAGTAGATGAAGAAGAAGATTCGACGAAGACAAAACCAATTTTCAGTGATGGGTGCATTGACACCGACACTCTTATGCGGGTTTCCGATCTGCTGATCACCTGCTCTCTCGAGCTGGTGACCAGGTTTAATTGCTTAGGTGCAGTATTTACCGACGATGTCAGTTTTTCCAAACATGTAAACCGTATAGGTGTGGCGGGTTACATTCAGCCAACTTGATGTCGCGTGGACATTACCGTTGTATTTTGTGAGAACCAAATGTTAATTATGCTACAGTATAGCTGTGATATACGGCATCTTACTAAGTTCTAACTTATGGCAAAACCTCAAAGATTCCATTTGTCGTGGAAAACATTCCTTCATTTTAAAGCGGTGCTACAACTGCAATCTACGCGCTGCAGATCTCATATGGCCAGAGGTGCGAGACGTGACGATGGACCTATGGAAGCGGTTCAACTTTGTGCTTGCCATATGCCTCAATGCTGTGCAAACGTAACAGGGTGACGTAACTAAGTATGTAGATAATACAAGTACAATATTATTTTAGTGATTAATAGAATATATAATTTTACCACCACGAGAGGCATGTCAATTAATAAAATTTAGTCGTAATGCATATTTTAAAATTATTTAATAATTGTTCCCGGATTGATACGGAGCCCTCTAAATTTAGGGTTGAGTCGTCAAAAGTATCTTCTTAGTATAGGTATTATAAATATCTGCGACCAATAATGTCCTTCTAAAAGGAACCAAACTATTCTAATCGTTATAAAATCATATGAATCTATGTAGCATCTACTGTATATTTTATTTCTCTTCTTCTTGGTCGTGCACTCATGGCTGAGGATCGTGACCACGTTTAAATTTCGCCATCCTTTGAGGGACCAAGACTTTCCATCCTTCTGGATCTTCTGCTTCTCTCAGGGCAGAATGGATGGTGCCCCCAGTCAGTTCTTTCACTTAGTCGCTCCATCGCGCAGACGTTCTTCCTCTGCTTCGCCTTCCCTGGAAGCTACCCAAAACTACCAGTCTCTCCAGGTTGTCCGGTCCGCGCCTGACAATATGTCCAAAAAAATGCAGAATTCTTCTCAGACATCTCGTCGAAAGCCGTTCCTTTATCTTCAGTCTCTGGATGATTGACTGGTTTGTCCTGTGCTCCGTCCAAGAAATGCAAAGCATTCGACGCCAACACCACATCTCAAAGGCATCAATTGCCTTTCGTTCTCTTATATTATCTCTTATTAATATTTATAATTATTTTAAATATTTTATTATTAGCTACATATATAAATTACTGGATCCCAATAGTAAACTTCGGAGTGAAAGCAGTGTTCGTTTCATTTCCTGACTTTGTTAGTTGACCAAATAAAACACAAAATAAGTATGCGTGTTTCAAGTAATTAAACAAAATAACAGACTCTTAAAACTACCGTGACATTTATTGATCAAGATAAAAGAAAAAAATCGAATAGAATTTTAAAAGATTTTATCATTTTTATTCGATCGATAATAGGAAGATTAATAGATGGTAATTCGAGACCTTCCGTTGCATTTAAAAAGCTTATTTTTCATGACAGTTTTCTGTATGCACTGCGTTTCAAAAATATTCATTATAATATGGCTACTAATATAAATCTTTACTTGTAAATTAAAAGTTTTTACAGATATGAGTAAAGTTTACCGATGAATCTTTACGATATTGTGGAAATAAATAATATTATGTGATAATGTAAAATAAATGATTTTCACAATACGAGTATCATGTAAAATAAAAATACACATTGCTTCAGTTAATTTTATAGATAATTTTTAATAGTAAATATTGTAACGCACTATCTTAGATTGTAAAGAAGAAGGCAAACGGCATTAGTTGACCAAGAAAAATACGCATTTATTGCATGCAAAATAATTTCCGTTAGTTATTCAACTAAAGGACAAAGTCAGATTTCAATTCGCTATCAATAAATTGCACAGAGAATATAACAATAATAGCCAATCTTTTTTTGAAGATAAATAAAGATGATTTTTTTACAATATATTTGGTATTTGTAAAATTAGAAAAGTTTGTAGTGAATTTATTGATCACATATGCGTGTGAAACATGGACCCTAAGTAAAAGAGAGATCCAGAAACTTTGAGTAGCACAACGTGGTATGGAGAGGTGCATACTGGGCATAACGCGAAAGGACAAAAAGAGGAATGAGTGGATAAAGAAGCAGACAATGGTTTGCGATGTAATAGAATTTATTAAAAGCCTTAAATGGAGATGGGCTGGACACATTGCTCGAAGAAGAGACAATCGTTGGACAAATCTAGTCATCCAGTGGTATCCAAGAAGTACAAAACGTCCGCAAGGTAGACCTAGAGGCCGCTAGATCGATGAAATGATAAAGTTCTGCGGAAGTACGTGGCAACGCGATGCACAGGACCGAGAGAAGTGGAAGCAGCTTGAAGATGCCTTCATCCAGCAGTGGATAGATTCAGGCTGATGATTATGATGATGATGATATTTAATCCATAGTTGACTATGGTTTATACCTAAATGGTAAAATACCTCCATAGTTAACAACAAAATCTTAAAAAATGGGTATCGATTACTATGACGATGCTTGTAAATGTGGAATGACCTACGAGTATCATAATTTTACATTTTATAAATTTTTTAGCCTAAAACTGTGTGCATTTTTTTCATTGTGCAGTTTTAATATCAAAAACATTATTTTGAAGCAACTATTTGAAATTATTATTAATTGATACGTGAATATTATATTTTAATAACGGTTCCTTTAAATAATTGTAAATATTTTTAAACGCATGAAAAAGATTTATTTGAAGGTTTACAAGACATTCCCGCCATTTGAATTATATCATTTATTGTTAAGAATATTTTAACACAAGCAAGGTGTTTTCCTTCGCTGTAGTAAACAAAAATGATAGGAATAGGTACCAACATTACATGAAGATTGAAGACAATCCGATTCTGTAAGTTTACCTACTAAAGGCATGTTTCTATTTTTTACAACGTTTTTCTTAGGTCGTATTCTTATTTGTCTGCTGGTTGTTTGTCCGGTACAAATCTTGCAATCGATTTTAAACTAACTTCCCGACTAGCTAGACATTTGAAACTTTTAGAATATATCAGAACACGATGCCATTGTATTCTTTTAATACTTTAAGCCATCTTCATGTAGAATTGAATTCATTTTCAGTTAATTCTGTTTTGTATAAAAAGTTATTTCGGAAGAAATCCGTAATCCAATCCACTATTATTGGTTGCTAGGTGTCTGGGGTTCTAGCAACTAAATTATTAATATATACGTGCGTTACTATGGAAATCAATATGAGTGTCAAAATGACATTTCAGTATTATTTCTATCAAATACAATTTTTTTTTGATCGTTTAAGCTAGTTAAGTCAAGTTTATATGATTCAACAGAAAATTTAAAAACGTTGTATATAAAAAGTTCTTTTTATCTTGTTATTATTATAGATAAAGTTCCTAATAATTAACAAGATTTAAGATATTTTTTGGACATCCTTGGATAGATTTTTCACCTAGTTATATCATAAAATTATATATCGTGGTCGTACAGGCAGAAGTCACTAACTCCATTTTTGACGAAATTGACATTTTAATGTCATTATATAGAAAAAGTAATATTGCTTGACTGGCATACGTCACGATTTAAGATTATTAAACATATAAAAAAATAAAAGTAATGAAGAACTCAAAAAATAAAGATTTTACAACCATTTTAAGAACACCAAAAACACAAAACATTGATTATCTCAGAACTGTGTATTTGGAGTTAGTGACTTCTGCCTGTACGCCCACGATATATGTGTCACTTTTTTTAATGATTCTGTAGCCCAATTTGAGCGTTGACCTCCCCCAGCTAGTGCAATCCTCTTCGGCCCTCTCCTGTCATCGATATTAAAAATATATATTGGATTGCTCATTACATCCCTCTACCAAATCCTTGACCTCCCTACTAGTTTTCTTCCTTTTGGATTCCCAACGAAGACCATTTTTGTATCCGTATCTATGGCATAACTATATACAATTTCCTAGTTGTTAGTGATATTAATCTTAGTCATTATCGTCTTATATTATCATTTCAGTGTAGTCATTGTCCACTGTAAGACAAAGAACTCTCGTATCGCTTTTACTCCACCCAGTCTTGCGTTGGTATCATATTATATCGTCTCTGTTCTATAAGAACACACTAACTGGAGAATACTAGTTTTGAGTAATTTGATTTTGAAGTTGTTAAAATATTTGTAATGGTTTATCATGTCATTGTGAGTTTATGAAGTAATCGTAAAAAGGATGACTTTAAAATAAAGACTGTTTATTTATTAAGAAGGTTTCCAGTCGGTAAAGTTTGAAATAAGGAACATTTTGGTATAACTAACTCAATATGTCATTTTTCGAATTAGTGTCTTCTGCCAGAACAGTGACGATATAATATATTTTTCGTGCCCTCACGTGGTATAGTTTCCAATCCCGATATTCTTTAAAATTTAAATTTTAAATTTTTAATTTTAATTTTTGTCAATTACACGCATGGTCGCCATGACCTATTTTGGGTGAAAGCTGTTTCCTCACGTCAGGTTCACCAGGCACCAATAGCGAGGACTGTCCGGCTGGTCAATGCACTCCCTAGATATGTAGACATTTTTAGCGATACATTGTTATTAAATTCTATTTTATTGTTTAATTTGTATTTTTTTTTCAAATTATTGTTCTTTTTTTATTTTATTTATTTTTTATAAAATTATTTTTGCTTTGTTTTTTTTCTCTACTAAGTTGATTTACCTGTACTTTTTATTCAAAATGTCATGTTATGAACGTCTTGAATTAATAATTTGTTATGTGCTCAATTTGTCTTTTTAAATTAATGAATAAATATATATATATATGTAGACTTATCCCGAAAAAAGTTTGTAAATATTCTTTAGTTGTAAAGTTTTTGGGCATGATGTACATTAGACTGAAACCAAACTATTTATGAGGTAAATACACGTCGATTGATGAACGGATGCAAATGGTAGTTTGTTTAATTGTCAATCTTTTACGCTAAGTGCCCGATTGAAAGATAAAATAACAAACCGGCACGCACCTGATACCTTTGTAATGTTGAACAATCCGATGTCATTTCATTTCAGGTTTTTGAAAGGAGAAATTTAAAAAAAAAATAGACGCAGTAGAAATAATCATTACGTACACATTCATTTTATACGATTCGATTCGCCTTTTTTTTCAAATAAATGAGATAGATAACGATTGGATATAGGCATGCACCCTTCTATATCCTTACCTTACCCCACAACTCCACCACTGCTATCTAACAGCACCGTAATGAATTGTTGGATGAAGGGTCGTCAAATCGAAAGAAAAAGTATCGATACCAAAGTATCGAATTTTTTGACGACCCCAATTACAAGTGCTGTATTTTCACAAAACAAAATATCTTAATGTCGGAAGCTTTTGGATCCTAAATTTTTGGGTTGTTAGATGACGGCATATACGCCACTCTACCTCACCTCACCACTTTGGCGCAGCTATCTTACTAATTTAGAATATAGGTCCACCTGCATCTCACCTCACCACTCCATCACTGCTATCTGACCGCTTTCCATGCTCGTGATGAATAAAATTGTTGCTAGTACCTACGACATTGCTGAGAAGTTTTCTTTTAATTTAAGCTTGAGATATCTAGATGAAACTACTGTTTAAGATTAGTAATTAAAATCGGTCTAGTAGTTTCAGGATATAACAGTGAAAAAAACAGACAAGACATTCTATGCATCAAAAGTAAAAAAAGCTTTTATATTATTATGTTGCCGGTTTTTCAATACTATGCTTAATTTTATTATTCAAACCAAAATATTATTGAAAAAAGACTTCAACGAAAGGACAAGCCACAAACCTGTAAATCGATATTCAAAAAAAGAGCAAATAATAACAAGAACGTGATATGACACGTGAGCTATGGTATCTACGATTCGAAGCGACGTCCTCTTTGTGGCCGATCGGGTCCTCTAATTGAATAATGCCTCCTAACGACTTCCATAAAACACAATCAAACTGGCGGCTTGGTGTCGCATCGCTTGCCATGACGCTGTGAATTATGCCACTGCAATATTGCTGCATATTTACTTATGGATTTTTAACATAATAAACGTTGATTGTTGTCTAAGAAGAATATCAATAATCTATACACATATAATAATATATTTAATACAAATCATGTTTATTTGTTACTTTCAAATTTGATTTTTTACCAGATAAAATTCGCACATTTTGGATTCTATTTTAATTTGCTGTTCTTTTGTTTGACTTTTACTACTGCCATGATTATTTTCATTTTGACATATTATTAATTATTGTATGCTTGGATATAATTGCTCACGAACTCGAGTGTTTGTAACGCGGTCGTATCAATGTACCCCCGAGATATCGATTCTCGACACAACAGCCTTCTGTGATTGACGTAATCACGAAGATACGTTTTACGTGACTGGGACATGTGTTCCGGATGCCGCCAAAGAGTGCAACACTTCTTACCCTTGTGGCACAGTCTCAAGGGTTCCGTCGTCGTGGCCGGCCCTCCCTTACCCTGCAGCGGTGCTACAAAAGCGATCTACGTGCTGCAGGTCTAGAATGGCGGAAGGCGCAAGAGTTGACGATGGATTGAGAGAAGTGGCGCGAACTTGTGCTTGCTCCATGCCCCAATGCTGGGTCGTGACAGAGTGAAAGAAGAAGATATAGTTGACTGAAAATATAATTATTATTGTTTTGATAAGTGAGATGTATATCCATCAACGAAGAGACCTTGCGCGAAGCCAAGTATTTAAGCTATTTTAATGAATTACCCAATTATAATATTATTGAACCCACAAAAATTATCTATGTGAAAATATTGTAACCTCACAACTTCAGGTTACCTTTTAATAAACGGCAAAGAGCTATGAGTTGTTATTTCATTTTAATGTAAATAGAGTGGTGAATGATAAGTAATTACTGTCCAACAAGAAGATTTAGGCACAGGCCGGAAGTCGCTGTCGTCGACTAAATAGGAAGAGCTTGTTTAATTCACAGTTTTAACACGTGTATAACTCGTCGTTAACCAGAAGGCACTATAATCGAAAATGGGAGGAGCTTGTTAGTTCACAGTTTTAACACGTAGCCAAAAAGATCTTGTTGGACAGTACTTATGAAATTGTAACACATAAATGATAATAAGACGAGGCTAAATATTTTATTTATAATACAAAAATATTAGGAGCCAATACATTATTTTAGAGTAAATAATTTATTAAACCTCCAAACGAATGCTCCAACTAAGGACGTGGATTAAAAATATGTAGACTAAAATTATATGACATATGATATCCAACACGGCCAAAATAAAATGTATATTGCAAAAGCTGGAAATGAGAACATTCAGATGCATCACAGGCATAACCCTTATAAATTATAAGAAATTATTCGTGTTTTTTCTCGATTTTTTTTCGATTACAGTTGTAGGTCAAATTTGTGGTAAGTGACGTTCCTCCATTTATTTTTTTGGTACTGTTCGGTTATCAGGAATACAGCGGATAACACATTTTGAAAATAGCCGATAAACTGGATTATTTGTTTGGTTAAGCTAACTTTACCTAACTTAATAACAACACCCCCTCAACGATACGCCACTGCGCACTTCGTTGATGTATTTTCCTAGCTCAGTCGGTGGAGGGGTTATTAATAATAACGATGTTTCCTTTTGAAAAAGTCGGTAATGACTTGGTTTTATTTCCTTGTATGTAGCGTCTAGTAAATAATTTTACAGGCCAAATGTAGGTGAAGGCGGCAGACAGGAATACGTGACGACCGATGACTGCGAACGCGAGAGATGTTTCCCACCCGTAGGTAAACGGGATGTGAAACTCTCCCCGGGGAGTACTTCGGCGTTCAAGAAGCGAAGAGATGCGCGGCGAAAACTGGTGAAACTGGTCCAGAGTGTTTGAAGAGAGGCTGCTAGTAGAGATGAGACTTGTTCCCGAGGGAGGATCCGGTAGACTGATAAAAATCTCTCGGATGCGCCCTCTTTTATAGCAGCCTCCCTTATTCTAATTGGTCCAAAGAGTTTGAGAAGGGGTGACCAAAGATTCTACTATGTCCGTTAATTTCGTACTGCGTAATATCTCTTGTTTATTTAATAAGAATTTACTGGATTGTCAGAAGGACCAAGTATCAAGAGATAATATATTCTGTGCACGTGGATGGATATATTGACGTTATAAAATATCGTCTATCTAATTCTATGGATTTTATATGAATTTATTTAGAGCATTTAAATAGCTATCTCCGGCATAAACTCGCGGTTTTAGTCTTATGCCAGGAGTAAACGCACGATTTGATTAGCGTTTAAATTACATGCATTTACAACTACTTACTAGGTACCTATTGACATAATAATAGGCCCTGTAATCATTATCCATCGACCTTCACATAAACATTTGTGATTTTACGACGTAAAACCTGTCTGTTGCCTTTACCTTTTACAATATTACATTTATAATAATAACAGTTTAATCTTAAAACTACGTCTTATATAGTAATACGAAATAATATTTTACTATTTCCGAAAAATAGCAAAATACTACTTCTTCATAGAGGTAATTCGCAATTCAATGTCGAAGAGTATATCGATCGGCGATATTTCCCCCGCATTGCCTTATTTTTAGCCGCTGTCTTTACACCGCACAGCTGCATAAAGGTCGTGATTTTAATTTATTTTATTAGAAATCGGCGAAGCTCCCGTCTGTTGCTATCAAGAATTTACTCTTTCTTAAATATGCGAATTTCCTCATGCTTTATATTACAGACGATAAATACCCTAATTAGGAACACAATAATGAAATAATATTTCCGAAAAGTTGAATTCTAGAGACTTTAAGGCGTTATTTTCTGAGTTAATCTGTGCGCCGGATACTTTTTAGCCGGTAACATTTTCGTATACACGCACAGAGGCACACCCATACCAACGCGTTGGTAGGTGTTGCTGCGTTATAATTTTAAGTGTTGCCACTCGCGGATAATTGATTCTATAATTATTAGTTTGCTATTAATGAGTTTACGAATCGAAATACTATTCGATTAGTGTGTTCCACATGACATATTAATTAATTATATACACTTTTAATACTAATCACTCGCTACCGCGTTCTTCTTCTTTATGTTAACAGTTATTCTTCTTCTTTCATACTATTACAAAATATATTAAATATGTTACACTCTTATAATAATCTCTCGCTACTGCATTCGTCTCTTTATATTTAACAATCATTCTTCCCCTTTTATACTAATATACAGTTACATAATACATTTATATCTAACACTTTATAATAACATCGTCACAGGTTTTTTTATTGTACAGAACAAGGCAATTTTACATCCATCATTCTTTCACACTGCATTACCCTGCTCGTAGCAATCGATGCCCCGTTCGATACGTTTACATACCGAACGGGTAGCGTAAAAACCTGTGAACAGATAAACAATTTATATGTGATTCGACAAGGAAGCGTTTTTAGGCGTTTTACTAAGCCGTATAGTTAGAGATCAGGTTTACATGTCGGCTTATTACTAATCAATTTATTGTGCGAAGGCACCTACCTACAGGTAGGTGGTGACATTAACCTAACCTAACCCAACCTAACCTAAACTAACCCAAACTAACAAATAATCCAGTATATCGGGTATTTTCAAAATGTGTTTTCCGCTGTATTCTTGATAATCGAACAGTAGGTACCATTTTTTTAATTATCTCAATGGCCAGAATTATATATTTCTTGTAGTATTCTTGTGTAATTTTATTGTTTAAATATTGAAAAAAATGTATGACAAAAGGTAGGTTTTCATTCATAGTGTTACTCTGAAAATAATCCGGTCGACGTAGTTTTTCTGGCAGGTCTCTCAAAAATTGAGAGATAGCTGGGTCTCAACTTTACAAATATCGAAAAAATGCAAATCAAAATAAACTTAAGGGTCTATAATAAATATAGTAATAGAAAGAAGTAAAATACAATTACTTTACTAAAAATGTATTTGCAAAAATATGAGTATTTTTATATCAAAAACTTTACAAGCATTCATCTCATTATCACCTCATAATATGCTGTTTATTTTAATAAGGCAGAATGGTCAATTTAGTAGGCCCTCGCGTGCCATCAAACGGTCACCACTGCCCTGGCATTTCCTCACCTTTCCACCTGTTGGTAAGCGATACTCAAGCACCTGGCGGCATTCGCCCAACTGCCTTTGAAGTGCAGGCGGAATGCGCCACGGCCGCCCGTTCGGTGAGTTACCGGCGACGCGAGCTATTATATGGGCATACGAGATATGACATGTTTATAAGGCATCAGCATACAACATTTTGCGTCTAATTAAATTATAAAAATGACCAAATAAATATACAGCGGCAGCTCTTGGTACTTATTTTAATTCATTCAGTTTAATAAACTACTAATACATGCTGTAAGTTAAATGTGTTTAAATATATAGACATATAGTTTTTAAAAAATCGGTGCATGTACTTTTGTACGCGCCTTAGAAGTTATACTTCTTTGGCGTAACAAAACTTGTGATAACCTAGATTCTTCGACTAGCTCTTAATTATATTGTTATTTCTCGTTGTTTTTATTTTTAAAGTTACAACTGTCACTCTGACGTTTAATCGTTTGTTTACGTAAGGAATTGCAAATGGCCGACGATAATAAATTTGTTGCCTAGGCAACGGAATAATTCTACTATCAAACTTGCATTTGTGTACAGCTGACTGATTCGCAGCTATTTTCATTCTGTCGTAACGGTGTGCGCGCGCAGCTTTCAATTTCACTCTCGCCTCAAAAGAAGTATAACTTCAAAAGAAAAACTACTATATAGTATGTGCTAAATTCAATATATTTAAGTCATTGTTTGTTCAGTTACTTTAATATTAGCAAAAAACATTTAGTTTGCGCTAAAAAGGGAGATGTATGTTCTTCTTTTGGTAACCATTTATCTCTAAAGCTCAAATTACATTGGCAGATTGCATCTGGCCCGATTGTCTGCCACGACTGTCAAACTCTATTCTCTTTGGTTTTCAAGCATCGTGAGCGATCGGCACAAAAGTGGAAAATGTTTTATTATTCCGTTGTGCGATCCATTCATTAGTAAGCGAAGATTGCCGAAAGCGTACGAAAATAGCCGAATACGCGCCCGCTCGCGAACCACGCAAGCGGTCGTTCATTCTACTGCTCGATTTCAACAACTACAAGATGGCGAAATCTCAAAAAAATGTATGGACTAGCGCTTAGGACATGGTCCTCGTCGAATTAATATACGTCAGGTGAAATATATCCATACACGCTACAATTAGTCTTAATCGATTGGCTTGGAGATTCAAACTCGCCCAGTTATTCACGATGTAAATCAACAATAAGTATACAAAACGTTCTATAAATGTCAAACGGCCGCGCAAATTTCATCAGATGCTCGCTAGGTTTGACAACTCTGTTTTTTGACGTAAAATTGCGCGGCAATACGTTCAGTGTAGCCACCAATCTAATAAATATCTATCTTTCGGTCAACCAATATTTTTCATAATAGCAACACTATGTTTATTTTAAACCAATCAAAAGCAAGGACCAACGCGATTGAATTGTTGCGTGTAATTGCAAATAATGTTAAAACGTTGGCCATGACGTTTGTTGGATCGGGTTAGGTCTGCGCGTCTGCTAATGGAATTAAGCTTTAAGCAATCATACATTTGATATATTTTATTTTTTTCATTTTCTATATCATGATGATTCCATGGAGGAAAGGGAAATGTGTGATTTGGGATGCCACTGTGGTGGATAAATTTGCGAGATCTTGTCTTAATAAATCAGTTTTCCACAGGTTCAGCAGCTTTTTAGCTAAACTGTGGACTATCTGCTTTAAATCTGGGTTCATGACTGAAATTGGTCGTCGCTTGACTGATAAAACAGGTGAGTGCTGTTAAACTGAATACCTGAGACAGTAAATAGACACATAAATCTAAAAAGATAATGCTGTCGCTGTTTTAGGGATTCTTAAGATATCCATTGACTGAAGGAGGTATTGTATGTACTTGGGTAAACCTAGTATATCAATAGTTTTATAATTATTATCAGTTTATTGGTTTAGATACATGTTATATTATGTACTTATATTGTTTAATTTTAATTTTTTTTTACTTATCTTGTCTTAATATTTTATTATTTCAATTGTTTCTCTATATAATTTATTAATTCTCTATTAATTATAATATTATGTAACTCGTTTTTTTGTAATAATAAAATAATAACAGCTCTACAGTTAATATATTATTATCCACTATTGGTCTGATAACATACGATGGATGAATAATATTAAAAAAATACTAGAGTGTATTAGTTCAATCAAACCTTGCCTAATCCAAGCCATAGTAGTAGATAAGTCCAAAAATATTCGTTTATATATAAAATATCTTAAATTATCCCATTAAAGCATACATAATTTTAGTAATTTTATAGATATGAGAATATTTTTTATCGATTATAGTTTAGTATAGGCAGGGCTTAATGAATTTTAAAAAAACTAATCGATACCATCTATAATATTATGTATTCTTAATTCAACGAAAACAAATAAGTATAGCTGAAAAAATGTGCACTATTTTTATCTGATCACTAGGACCAGGATTTATATGCTGGTGCATGTTTTGTTAGGGTGTATGCAGAGCTATGAGAGTTGCACAGAAATCCGTTTTGAAAGACGCAGAATCCAAAAATTAAATTTCATTGTGCATATAAATGCATATTGGATACGTTAGAGCATATTTGAGACATTTGTGCATATTTCATAAATAAATGCATATTTTAGGGCCTTTGCATTCGTAATATTAGTTTATCAACATATTAATAAATTAGGTAGGTAGATAGTTTAGATGCACGATGCCGAGCTGTGGATATATTAGAAAAAGTGAAGTCAACTCGGGCACCATTATTTAAATTTTGCGCAATCACTTCTGTGGACGTTAAGAGGTCGTTTTCCGCATATAAACAAAATAATAACAGATATGCGGAAAATTTCAATGCCAAAGCACAATATTGAAAAAAATATTGTAACCTTTTTTCGGACAAAAAACAGCACTTAAATAATAGTATTTAGGAATAGTTAAGTGTGTCGTTTTTGTTTTTTAAAATTGTGTATAGTTTACATTGCATTTCTATTCAACTTTTTGTACTTGTAAACAATCTATTTTGAAAATTGTAATTGAATAACTTTATATTGATTATTTGCGTATTTTATTGTTGTACTATATTGATTGAGATTATTAATTTGTTATTCGATTTTTTATTAGTAATATTGGGTGAAGTGGGTATTTACAATTTTTTTCCATAAAAATTTAAATTTTTAATTGCATATTTCTTTGTTTTTAGTGCATATTTTAATGATTTTAAGTGCATATGTGCATGCATATAATCATGTTTTTTGTTGCATATAAACCCGCTCCCTACTGATCACCCATAGCATAGGTATATTCTATTATGATTTAGTTTAGGCAGGATTTAATTAAATTTTTGAAACTAACCAGCACAATCTGCCAATATTATATTCTTAGTTCAATGAAAACAAATAAGTACGGCTGACAAAGCTTAGTGTACACTATTTTTGTCGAATCTTAATAGCCTACCTCCATCTCTTGTCACTGATATCTATTTTAAATGACAATACAACAATAAAAGAAAATGTTAATAAAACTACTTAGCACTATTTTAAACAGAAGATCAAATTATATACTTTTTTTAAAGCTTTTTCTATGACACGTCGTAACACTTTGAAGAAAGTATGAACGTGTAATCAAAACGATTGGTATGCAAACGACGTGTTGTGGTATTAAAAGTTATTACACGAGTTAACGTCATCTTAGCTTATAAAACGTATCTCTTTATACTTTATTTTATTACTGAATAACTATGTAATATACGAATGGAATATTATAATGTTCACATTAAACTGTGTACTCACATAGTTGGTGAGTAAAATATAATAAAACTAGGTGTAAAATAAAATTTTATTTATGTAATAAATGTATTGGTATCTTAAAATAATTAAAATTTTAAAAATAGAATGTAAATACATATACATAAGTCTGTGTTTGTTTTTTTTTTATAAAAATAATAGTGATATACATTTCAATATCGTATTTGTGGTATCAACCTTTCCTTTACAATGCTAATAAATTCCGTCCGTTACAATGATGTCAAATTAGGTTACCGTATGACAGTGGCGAAGGGTGACTTTTGGAAAGAGGTAGGCTGTAGAGATCTGATAAAAAGAGCACACTTATCAGGTATACTTACGAGAATAGTACGATATTTACTACTAATGAATAGGTACACACTAGTAAATGACAACGACACACTAATTCAATGAAACTTCAAAAACTCATTGACGACATAAAAATGAGCGATGTGTTTAAATTACGTATTTTTCAAAACATGTATACCTATCAAAAATCATTAGATAAAATTTATTTTTATTTATAAAAACAAACTATACTTATTTACTAATATTCGATTAAACGCCGTTGAAAATATTTTTTTAATTATCTAATTATTAATGATTTTGGACAAAGTGCGCAGTCCTGACAACATTATTATGCGCGAATGTTTTAGGCTCTGCGATAGGAGCTTACCTTATTTCGTACAAATCAGCGGACTTGCTGCGGTTACGAGACGTAAAGTCCATACGAAAAAAATTCAGAATTATTTCACACATAATCGGAGATTTATTTACGTCGAGACGTCGCGGCGTTTATTATTTATTTACGGCGCGCTGTGGTATAATTTTTAATACCTTTGCACTGTGTAATGCCGGGTCCACACTGGCAACATGTCGCGCAACAACCTCGTTAAATTTTACGATAATTATCATAATTATCGTAAAATTTAATGAGGTTGTCGCGCGACATGTTGCCAGTGTGGACCCGGCATTATACTGTAATACATTCCTACATATACTACATCTCTCGTTGGCAAAATAAATTATTTTTATATAACATAAAATAATGAAGTGATTAAGTATATAAATATGTCAATAAGCAATTGAAAAATATTTTTCTTAAGAAAGTAGACTTTAAATAATCGCCTAGTATGGAGTCTTCGCCACTGCCGTACGATATTGATAAAATATAACAATAGGTAAAAGGAAACATACATAAGTCAAATAAGGCTTCATCATCATTATTTGCTAATCGTATTAACTTAATTATAAATAGTCATTCGAGTATTTCTATATATTTTTATAGCCTACAAGTCTTAATACTATCTTAATATGACCTCCTCTTTGTCGCATATTATACTTTTAGATCTATATATTATATGTGTTTGTTTGTAATGTAATGCGATGCTCTATTTGCAATGTCCATTTATAATAATTTTTTTTCCGACCATGTCCAATCCTAATAGGATCATAATATGGGTCTCTACAGAGTAGAGGTTTGTATTAACAAATTTTGTTTTTTACGAGAAATAGATGTCAGCCACTTCCTCAACCTATTAGGTCCATACCCTGACTCACACACAAATTGAAAAATAATATGTGTATTTGCCAGACCCATGACACACGGCGTTATAGTCCAACGCTTAAGCCGCGCTTATGATATGTAAATAAAATCTAATGGATATCTATCAATTATTTGTATTTCCTGGACAATGCTATCGGTTTTGAAAATAATAACATTTTAATAAGATGTAATATTGATGATTCTATGAGTAGCCGAATTATGGCAAGTGCATACTAACTAAATTATTTGAAGTTTAATGGGCTGGGTAACCTAAAATCACCCACAGTAATGGGAGTGTTAAATATCAAAATATAACTTCGATTAATTTATTATTGTCTGTGTATATATCAATTTTAATAAAAAAAAAAATCGACCATGTCCGACCTAATAGGATCATATGCGCCTCCACAGAGTAGAGGTTTGTATTAACAGATTTTGTTTTTTTTACGGGAAATGGATGTCAGCCACTTGCTAACTCACACAAATTGAAAAACAATATGTGTACTTGCCAGATCCAGGATTCAAACCTGAGCCCCACGGCATGATAGTCGAACGCTTAAGCCGCGCGGCCACCATGGGCAATAATAATAATACTATTAAATATTATTTATTAAATGAATTTATAAATTTTGTATTCATCACATAAAACAATTATTTTAAGAATTATGACGCCAAAAAATAAACTCATTTTACAAATCATGATTAATCTTTTGAAAAGAGTGTTTTATATATAATTCGATTTGTCAATTTAATGGATTAATAAGTACACTCTATTAATATAATATAATAAAAATTATAATGTATCTAACAGCCACTCAAAACTGTGCGATTATTTTTATGCACATATCTCAATATGTAACTGTAAGTGATGGAGATAATCCTTTTTATTTTTAACCTACTCAATTATAGAATACGTCATTCTCAATAATTCGAATCATTGATTGATTTCTTAAGTATTCCAGAGAAATTCTTTTTACAGTCTTAAGCGTCGATGACATTGAGCTACTTTACAAGCTGTTTGTTAGCGAATTTAAAAGCGGGCGATTCAGCTACTGTGATTGTGATGATGACATACAAGACTTTCCATTTGCTGAGAAGCCACAAGCCAGCGACTATTTTGACAGAACGTAGTTGCAGATCATAGCAATATATAATATTCGTAAAAAAGCATAGATAATATACACACGCTAGCAAGTTAAAATCATAATAATGTGTTGTTGTTTACTTTTATCGGGCTCTAGCGCTATGAAGTGGAACGTTAATGAACGTAAAATGCTTGTCGAATAATGTTTCCATTTTAAAACGTCAAAACAGTAAATGTCAAAACGAGTAGTTCGTTTTTTTCCCGCGCAGACGCACGCCGGCGTGTAGCGTGTAAAGTTGGCCGGGTTTCAACTTTTCTCGCGGTAGATTGTTTACAATCTGCTTGTTAGCTTGTTCGATGATGACACTGGGCGACTTTATAGGCAGATTGTAAATTCGCCAACAAGCAGCTCGTAAAGTAGCTCAATGTCATTGACGCTTTACGGTAGGGACATTTTTGTGTTGAATATAGTTTTGTACAATTCCAAGTAGTGATAATAGTGATATGTACTATGACTGACGGAACGGGATAATTTGAGATAATGTTGCATCGTCAGTTGTCGTTAGTATTATGTTTATGGTGAACATTTCTCAATTGTCCGATAATCTTATTTACGATGTCTCGGGAGTTAATAATCTCAAAATTTCCTAAAATAAAAATCTCGAGAAAAGAGTTTTCTCATGACTTTTAGAAAAATCACAACCTCTTATAATTTATAACGGCCTCAAAAACATGCTTATTTGAAAGACACGTCGAAAAAAAAACTAACTGAACTAGGCACTAACTCGTCTCCATTGTATGTTTTATCTACGTGATTATTTATTTTGTGACATCAATTCCATTACGATATTGATAAACATATTAATAATTCTGCACACAAAAAAAATGTAATGCATCTATCTTCCTTGAAATTAAACAAATTATACTTAAAGCACAGAGTGTATATTTATATAAAAAGCGGCTAAAAAAACAGCTTCCTTGGAATTTACAAAAAAGCTCTTATCAAATACACCTGACTGTACTGAAACTGTCCTTCACTCACTTGTCACTCGCGGTAAATAAATGATCTCTTAAAATGTAGCAGTAGCTTTTTAAGCTCGCCACACACTGGCGAAAGCTTTTTTTATTATACTTTTTAACATAATTATGTTACAAGCAACATTCCTTCTATTTTTTCTATCGTGTGTGCGGATCATCAACGCATCTGTGCAGGGTTGGTGTCATCCGGTGCGGTAAATTTACACCCCTCCCCCCCACAAACACACACATACAATTTATTTTTTAATGACTGCATTAATGCATTCGACGAATTCGTACGCATAATTTTTGCATATTGATCAGCATTTATTTTTATAGCCAATAGTACATTAACACTTTGACTAGATCGCAACTACCTAGATTTTTTGCGCTCATCGATCTCAATCCTATTCTTTCGTTCTTCGGGTGTTTCCGTCATTATTTTCAAAAGTCCACCTCATTTCATTTTTCTTTAAATCTCGTAACAACATCTCGGTGTACTTTTTGACTTAAATGCCTTTAAGATACAACCTCCATTCAATCCACTTTTTTCCAGACGTGAATTTTTGTTGCATATGATGCATTTGACACAATCATTTTGCATCAAATTTACCGCAGGATTTCTTCTTAATGATCGCATTTGAAATATCACATTCACTCTTTTTTGTTATTTTTAGGGGAATGAGGGATAATTAATAAATATGATTGTATTATATATATATCCAGGATGGATATGGTGATCTTGCTCGACGTAAAGTTTCACTTGCGCGTTCTCGTTAGTCGCACTTGATCTTCGCCTTCCGAAAAATGAGTCGAAGAATTGTGCATGTGATGGTTTCGTGCATTCGAGCAAAACTATAATCTGGCAAAGGAAACTTTCTTTTACAATATTTTTGTGAGGACTGTGCGGGGATGAAAACGTGAACATTGGTTACAAGCTGCCATAATTCGAAAAAAAAATATATTTCTGGTGTTTTATAGCACTGACATTAATGCCATATCGTGTATTATTTTGCAAAAAAATAATTATTTAAATTTGAATCGCTAACGTATACTAATTATTTGTTGTTTTCATTTAAAAGATCCGATTTCTAAATCCCGATATATATTCGGTTCATTTACATTATTTTCTGAAATAAATAAGGAATTTTATTAATTAAAAAATAACATAACCAAAAATGTTGACCTAATAAATAGGTCTTATTTATGCAAAATTTATTAGATACTAACTCTTCTGTTTCATCATCTTGCTTGTATTTTTGTATCAAGTTTCTTATGATATCAGGATTGGTAACTTCTTTCGTAATGTTTAAACGTAACTATAAAATGTCTCCCTGCTCAATGATTGCCAGAAATAATTATCGCATTTACAAAAACTGATAAATTATATTTTACAAAATTTCATTTATCTTGGGATCTATTGAATAAAAAATATCCAATTACAATCGAATATTCTGTCTAATGCCTGTCTGCCTATACGTCACAATTTTGAAAACACTGACAAAATGTATTATAACGAATAGAAAAAATCTCTTTGAAAAAAGTCAATGTGCACGGGTGCGAAACCAAAGAGATGCAGGTTCAATTCCTGGGGGGTGTCTTACTTTTTTCAAAAAGATTTTTTCTATTGGTTGTAATACATTTTCTCAGAACTGTTTACAAAATTACGTATGCCTATTTGATTTAATTAATTCAAAACCAATATATTTTTTTTCGACCATGTCCGATCCTAGTAGGATCATATGGGCCTCCACAGAGTAGAGGTTTGCATTGACAGATTTTGTCTTTTTTTACGAGAAATGGATGTCAGCCACATGCTCAACCTATTAGGTCCATACCCTGACACACATAAATTGAAAAACAATATGTATACTTGCCAGACCCAGGATTCGAACCTGGGACCCACGGCTTTATAGTCCAACGCTTAAGCCACGCGGCCACCGTGGGTGTGAAAAAAACCAATATATTACAATATATTATGTAATGTAGTAATTATTGTATAAATGTGTTTACTTACTCATACCTACTTGGCAAACTTACATTTTAAATAATTATATACCTACCCTTTCTTCAATACCCTATTTTAATTAGATCGTTTGGTTTATACCTTTTGGGTAGAGCTACTTATTAGGGCGGTGTATTTAGTAGGAGTGCTCTGTGTCGATTCATTTTGAGGGAAATTCCTTCATTTGGGCATTTACGACTCTCAAATGACGTAAATTTATTGGAATTCCACAATATACGGATTCTTTTATTGCGTGTAACTTAAGTCTTTTCCACAATGAAAATACCGATGACTTTGACCTCGTACAACAAGAAACCATGTCTTGTTGACAGTAGTAAAAAAAATTTAAAACCGAAGTAATTGGCTATAAATTATTTTGATTAAATTCGTTACAATTTATGTGCGTATTTTTTATCACGTTTTTCTTAGCTCGTCTTATTGTTTATCCGGTAGTTGTTTATCCAGTACGAATCATGCAATCGATTTTTAACTAAATTCCCGACTAGCTAGACATTTGAAACTTTTAGAATATATCAGAACATGATGCTAATGCATACTTTTAGCCATCTTTAAGTAGAATTGAATTCATTTTCAGTTAATTCTGTTTTGTATGAAAAGTTATTTCGGAAGAAATCCGTAATCCAATCCACCATTATTGGTTACTAAGGAGGTGGTCCTAGCAACTAAATTATTAATAAATACGTTAGTTACTATGGAAATCAAAATGACATTTCAGTATTCTATATTTATTTGTTTGTTGCAAAATAGCAAAAAAATGATGTGTTGACAATTGCCTTATTTGTCCTAAATTATTAATACACAGAATTGTCAAGTTCATATGATTCAACAGAAAATTTAAAAACGTGGTATATAAAAAGTTATTTTTATCTTGTAATTATTATATTTCCATTGCCACTTCATCACGAAATTTTTTAACAAATATTTAATCATATTTTATGGTTAATATCATACTATTAAAATGGAAAGCGTAATTTTTACCTATGTAATATTTATACTTCATCAGGATAAATTAATAAAAACATTCGTATAAATTAAGCCACTTTTTTTCAAGCTGAAACATATTTTTTCTAGTGTGTGTGATTAGAAATATTTCTTTTTTAATTTTTTACTTAGACATTAACATACTTAAATATCGGTAACCAAACAAAACACAACTGGGTTCCATTGCAAAACAGAAAATTACAAAACAGAACATGACCAAACAGAACAGTGGCAAAACAGAACAGTCAGGGTGAAAAAAATATTTTTGTGGAATCTATTTAGGTTAGGTTAGGTCAGGTCATTGTTTCATTGTAACTAGTCACCCAATCACTTTGAACATATTATACTGATTAAGATGAGATGTCTTAAGCTTGCCGGCAACACCGAGTCCCATTTATTTGAGGCTTTCTAGCGATTAGGAATGCAGAAATTAGGTATATAATTTGATTTATTATGACGTATTAAAAATCTGTGCAATTAGAAATCTAACAACATAATAGAGATAGGATAATTTCAATATTTAATTTATATTTTTTCTGAAAGGTCATTGTTATATTTATCGTTGTTCTGTTTTGTCAATGTTCTGTTTTGTCACTGTACTGTTTTGTCATGGAACCTTAAATGTAATACGTATTATATATCGAATAATAGATATAAAGACGCCTACAGCCATTTAGTAACAGTATTTCCTCGATTCAATCGTAAAACCGATGGCTTCACTTAGGCAATATTTTAGAATATTGACGAGTATATTTGATTTAATTCATATGAGTCATAATTATGCAGATAGCTGAATTGGAAGAGCTTTCAACAGGAAAGCGAAAAGTTGTGAGGTTTCAGTTCCACTAAGGCAGGGGTCGGCAAACCGCGGCTCGCGAGCCACATGCGGCTCTTTGCCAAATTCCCAATTCACAATTTTTAGAAAAACTTTTGCAAAATCAATTTTTGTTTTTTGTCATTGATTTGTACACTTATTGTATAATGACATCGCGAGACTAATTTATCCTCCGTGATGGTTGATGCAAAAAAGTATGATTGTTGTTGTTTTAAATCCGCCCATTGCAAAAGTCGACAAATTAAATTTTTCTCCATTTGATATTGAGACGAGCACTTTTGAAATACAATTTTATTGGTGAATTTAACAAGCAAAGAGTTATGTAGCTCCAAATTTGTAGGTCTTGCCACCAAAATTGAGGATTTGGGGAGAGAAAAATGGAATTCAATTTCACAACACAATCTACATAAGGTATATACCTACTACGATTTTTAATACATAGAATAGCTTTCCTAACTCGTATTTGAGTCTACATAATATGATGTATGTGAACAATCGTTTTCAAACATGAACAATATAAATAGCATTTAGAGAAGCCAAATAACCGATGAGGATTTAGAGTTGCGCCTGAAATTAAAAACTACAAGTTAAATACATACCAAACAAACAGAAACTCTCCAAAGAAATGCAAGGAAGGTCCATTGTTTACATTAGTTTTAAGTAAAGCGAGAAAATTGTATGTAATTCATATTCAGTAAAAATTATATTTATAATTTCAACGATAAAAACATATAGTTACGTTAGTTTTATTCGGAAAATCTTCTTCACTTAATAAATTTTAATTACCAATTATAAAATGTACTTAATTCATTTATATAAATCATATTTTATAAAAATATACGTACGGCTCTCGAATTTTTTTAACCGCTGTGCCACTCATATTTGGCTCCTTTGGTCCAAGAGTTTGCCGACCCCTGCACTAAGAACATTTTATTTTTAAAAAATTGAGCCCCTGGAATAAGTGCTCTACATGTCACCCGATATTGTACCGACACGTTTTCTATCTAATCTACGCGATGCAAATTGAGATGGCAAAGCAAATGTGTTTTCTCTATTTTTCGATGATTGATTTAATAACAATGATTTTAAATAAATAAATTGAAATTCTCAGGGTTAAACAAGAAAAATATTAAAATAGTAAACAAATAATGAGTCTATTATTCAAATAATTGTTCATACATGTAATACAATACTTTAATGATCGTAAATCGAGTTCTGGCCCAACCATCCAATCAATTATGCATCCGCCCAGTGCATCATTAGGCCGGCCAACAAGCGCGTGTCCACCTGATGGATTCAGATCATATCCCGCGCGGACTGATTAGATATTCAGATCTCGTATCAAGAAAGGCTGACCGTTACCGATAGAAATGATATGATAGAACTTGCATTGATCTATTTGGAGTGGATGCGACAACTCAAAACGAAAAATGACAATATCACAATAAGAGCATGCCAAGAACAATATCATTCACTTGTTGTGGAAGGGTTTATAATAGTGTGTTTTAAAAATATTTTAAAGTATTCTGAGAGAAAAAAAATTAGTACCCACTCAACTTATACAAATAAATGATTTATTCTTCTTCTTCTTTCTTTATTCAACAAATAATTTACAAGATTTAAGAATGTAACATTCTGTTACTAAACATACATAATTTGGAAACACTTTAACAATGAATTATTCTTTGAATGAAAAAATAGTTTACTTAATTCTTTGCGAGTGACCTCAATTAGTCATTAAGGTAATTCAATACTTTGATTTAAAATACGAAAGCCGATTGCCAATAAGTAAGGCAATTTGGAAAGCGCTTCAGATAGTATCGTAAAAACCATTAGTTATATTTGTCGCAATTAGATAAGAGCTTAGTGGGCAATCACATTGTTGCAAATCCCAAGGATCGCAGGTTCAAATCTTGCTAGGTGTCAAAAAGATTTTTTTAAAGTGGTCATATATTTCTCAGAAGTGTTTTCAAATTATGTATATTAAATAAATGACCGTGCATTGACTATAAAATAACTTCACTGCATTTTAAATAAATTAGTTAGTTCGGATAGGTAATAAGTAAGACCTGAAAGGACAACCCGATACCATAAGGCGCCGGGCACATAGAATCAAGCGAACGGGGCGGGGCGCTCGCGCATATTGAATATGAATCATTGAAAATACAACGTGATCAAATATGGCAGAGTACACTGATTTTGACGAAGCGCTGTGCCCGCCTGCCCCATAATTCACGCGTTGTTTGGCTTCTCAGCTCGATGAATTATTAAAAATACTACGTTGTCAAATACGTCAAAGCCCATTGAACACGGCAAGCAAAAGGGGCGCGCGCTATTTTATTTTATCCACTCCTACACGCGTTGTCGATAGACGGGCGCCTTGGCATTATTTTAATAACAATGAAGTCCTTGTTTAGTTGCTGGATGTGCGATATTTCGCTAGTAGAATTATGTCATCATGAATATGAATTACAGGCCGCCAAGAAATAATATTTTTATTGCTTTCTTATGAGAGACGCTGATAATAATAATTATTTTGTGCTTCTCGTGCCCCTTATTACATAGGTGAAGAGTAATGCGCGGGTGGGAGGAGTGTCATTTCGGTAGTATTTACGCTTCACGGGCCTACTTCGTAGTGAGCGCCTCGATCCGCCGCTTTTGGTGGGCTTAGTCACTAAGAGCGATACAAATAATATTATCGGTAATACCTAGTTACAATATAAAATACCTAAACACATTAGTCAGTGTTATGCGTATAGGAATAAATAATATCTGCAAAGTACACACCTTACAATATAGAAAATGTGATCTATCATTAGCTCTCGTAAGTGGAATAAATAGATTTGCTACCATATAATTCAGTTATCGTTAACAGATTTTTTATGAGGAATTCTTAATAGCTATTTGCGTAACTATTAGGTCCTTGTTTTGGATAATAACTTGTCAAATACGGGATTTGATCTACCGATAGATGATAGCCTTAGATGCGAATGAGTTGCTACTTCAATGCTACATACTCTTGTTTAAATACATAAGTATATAAAAAACATATATATTCCGTATATCGCATGTTATTAGTTATTAAGAATGACTATATTTTATTTACTTTGATACTATCAAAGTTCTGTCAAAAATCTTTTCTGAACATTTTATAAATATTATTATTATTATTATTGGAGATAAAATGCAAACCTGTCTCACACCTCTTTGACTCTCGACATTTTCGGCTACTTCATTGTTAACTTTTTTTGTGATTTTACCGAGGCTTTGACTGCGACTCGCTGTCATATCGCCTCTTCTCTTCTAGATGGGGATCCGTTATTCAGGTCCTCACTTTAATTCTGTTAAATAACTTTACAATTTTGCCTAGCTCTTCCGTCTTACCCACCGCCAGAACACCCTTCAATTCGTCGAAATTCTCATAGATATCCGCAATTCGCAGCTGTACTCTGTGAAGTTCATATTTAGGGCATTGTAGTGCTATATGTACAATGTCCTCTAAAACATCACATTATTGTTAACTTTAATAGGGGCACTTTGTTGCCAGTAGGTATAGACTTTTAACTAGTCTAAAGACTTTATCGTCAATTCATGCCGATTTTAATACTTCGACCATTTTACCATGTTTACCACAAATATTAGTTATTTGACATTTCTACACCAAATGGAGCAAAGGATATAGAATAAGATTTAAAAGGATAACCGATATAATTGTTATGCTGGTCCATGTCGTGAGTTTGACTGTATGACTGACATTTGTTTTGTATCGGTTGTGGATTTTACAAATCAGAGCAAGCCAATTAGCATACTTAATACTTTGTATTACCATATTATTACTCTCATCTTTGTGAAATTTACTTTGGCGAGCTTGTTACTTTAATTTTCAATTTCAATTTATCAACATATTGTAGACATTACAAATTATAAGTTTACGGCGTTCACAAGATGACATGAAACATTATTATAAAGAATAAAAGTAATAAAAACGATTAAAATATAAAAAGAGAACATAATATAAACATACAAAAGCAGTAAAAATACAATTATACTTCTATAAAAGTTCAAAAAAGTTCATCGAGTTTGCTAAGGATACCCTATTTTAAGAATTTATAAAATAGCGTCCACCTAAACTCACACTTACGCAAGTGGATTATATCAACACCCAAAGCAGTTTGGTTGAACATAGTTATCGAAATCCCAATTGGCATTACCAGTCGCAGGTTAGTTCTGCACCTTGGGAAAATAAACAACGGATACTCTCTATTTCTAAGACAGTTATCAGGAACACACAGGTCAACACTGCCCAGAATGGCAGAGTTCTCATTTATACTCGTATAAGTTGAAAAAAATACGTAGCTAAATAAAGATGTTTTCTAAATTGCAGACTGCAGTATGTAAGCATACCTAAGAGAAAGTCAGTTGGATAAAGCCATGGATAGTATCCATACAACATACATATATACATACATAGCAACCAGTAGGCAATAATAAATGGTTAATTAAATCATTGTCTTTACTTACTCTTATGTGGGTGGATGGTTAGTTTTCTGGTGGAATTTTTTATGGAGACTCGATGTGACATCTTGAAAAGTAGAGTTTTTTGTACAACACAATCAAATACTTAAATAATTAAATGTCATTCATTTCATAATAAATAGTAGGAAGTCGTTTCAATTAAATTAGTGTTTCTCCATCAGTGATCAGTAATCGCTGATTGTAGTTTATGTCGGCTTGATGTGAGCGCGTCTTGCAACTACAAGACTGACATGAGAAGTGGCGCCAACGTTGGCATCACAATAACTCAGAGATACAAAACATTTTAATTCAATGTTCTTAATTATTATTATTTTTATTCAATTTCAAAAAATGCTAGTTACCTGATCTACTTTCTAATAAGATAATACTTACAATATTAAAAACATACCTAGATACGTTTCAAAGTTTCAGATCAAAAGTTTACATTTAATATAAATCATGTCAAATATTAAAATAATCTTTAATAAACCATTTCTTTTATTCGATGAATAATTCACAAGATTTTAGAATGTAACATTCCATATATTAAACATACATAACTTCAGATATATTACCTACTAGAAAAAAATACATTTTAAAACAATACAATGCTCGACGGGATTTTAACGCGTACCTATATCTATTGGTATCGTGCCAATATGCTTTAACCAATTAAGCTACGAGCCTCTTACCTAATTGTTATAATTAAAATGATACTGACATCATGCGGCTAGCTGAAATTAATGAAAAAATAGCTCCTGCACAATATGACGTGCCGGAGCGACATTTTTGTATTATACCTGCGCTCTATGTCGGGTCAAATTTGCTTATTGCAACACCAGCTGTTTTTTACAAACTAAAATGTTGCATTCAAACTATGTGGCATAATATTACATGTAAATAATAATAAAATCACATCGATATTTCGACGTGTTGCAGCTGAGACGAGTGTAACTGTGCGACTCGGCTTAATCTCAAGATGCTGTATCTATACAGTCATAGTGACTCAGTTTTGATCTTTTTTCATTTTCTGCATACATATCTACGAAGAAGAGAGTTTTGGATAATCGACTACTTTCCATCCATGAGAGAAGGCGTGCAGAGTCCGCCCATTTTCACATCGAGCACAGTTTGTAAAAAAATTATAAAATAATTTAAAAAATTTAAAATTTAAATAATTATTACCTACCTACCAAAATCATATTTTGTTTTAGTTGCTGTTGAAAATATTAAATGGCTATAAAACAAAGTTCTTTTTGTTAATTCTCCTTTATTTCAGTTATTTACGTTAACAGTTATTACGAGCTATAAACCCATCTACGGAACAGTCGACTATAACAACTAAAGTTGACGATTCAGACAACCTGTTTTCAACGTGTATATTATGTTTCTGTATATAGGTTGATGTATATACTTATAATTTTTATTTAAAATAAATAATAGGTATGTAAAAAATACTTAAAAAGATAAAGGACGACTACGCTAGTGTTGTCAACGAGAAAATAGGAGAAATATAACATATTAATTATGTATGCCATTGACACATTTACCCTTTCGCTCTATCACGACAGTCTGAGATTCTAAAATATGCCATTAAACCATACATCATTTTAGATATGTTGTAGATAGAAGAATATTTGGTACTGTTCGGTTATCAGGAATACAGCGGAAAACACATTTTGAAAATACCCGATATAGTGGATTATTTGTAAGTTTGGGTTAGTTTAGGTTAGGTTAGGTTAGGTTAACCTAACAAATAATCCAGTTTATCGGCTATTTTCAAAATATGTCTTCCGCTGTATTCCTGATAACCAAACAGTACCGAATATTTTTATCGATTATGTTTTGGTATAGACAGGTTTAATGAATTTTCAAAAACTAACCAACACCATCTGTAATAATAAAATGTATTCGTAATTCAACAAAAACAAAGAAGTATGATTTTTAAAAAAAATGCACTATTTTTATCGGATCGCCCATAACATACCATAACTATTTTGGTTTGGTTTATGCAGGGTTTAATTGAAATGTAAAAACTAACTAGCACTATCTGTAAATTAATAACAATAAATGAAAACAAATAAGTATGACTGACAAGGTTTAGTGTGGACTATTTATCTCGAATCTTAACAGCCTACGCCCACCCTTCGACACTGAGTGAAAATGAGTATTCATAGGTGGGCACTGTTGAATAAATTTTTAAAATAATCAGCTCATTCGGTGGGCTTATAATATGTAAATATCTTCTTTGTATTTACTCTTTATACTGTTTCTCTATTACTGCATCTATATCTTTGTTTTCAAATATCATTTTGTGAACGTCTTGAATTTGTTATGTATAAATTTCACTATATTATAAAAATAAATAAACTTTAATTTGAGTTTGAGTTTAAATTTGAATAAATATAATAATATGAGCTGTGGTCCACAACAATATTACATAGTATTATAAATTAAAATCAATTTCAAACATAAAAACTCGGCGATTGGTTTGTAATAGGTAATTACAACTACTTTATCCCCTTCTAGTAAAACTTCTGACAACAATATATTATTTACTTAGGTATTGGTTCTCACTATTAACTTGTTAGAAACTTTTAATTGTATGGTTACGAGTACAGTAGCAGTAAAAGCTCGAATTTATTGCTGAACGACAATTGCTTTTCTTAATTTAAGCACAAAAAGTCTATTATTGAATGCTGATAAATAATTACCGCTAAAGATGGTTCGCACAACTACGTTTTAATTAACTCCATGTAAAACCACTTAAGAGCAATTATCTGCTTAGCAAAAACAAAGTCTCGATAAAACTTCTATTCACAAGGTATGACCTATGTTACAGTGCCTACAAATATTATTAATATAACTAATATTACAAACTTTTCTTTGTTTATTATTATTAACTTTATTTTACTTTTACTTTGTTCAGTGAGTCTGCAATTATTTTGAATTATTTTCTCACAGTGCTATTTATTTGGCTTGTCATAGTCAACTAGGTGTGCGATTTAAGTCTAACGTATACATACTTTTTTTAATATTGCCATTTTTTTGGACTCGTATGCCAGCGTTTTTTTACGCATTTGTGGCATTTCTAAAGTGTATTCAAATGCATATTATATAGTATAACAGATATTTTATTAAATGGTGGGTTAAACCCGATCACTTACAATGAGTAGAGGTTTTGTCTGAACCCAGATGTATTCAATTTTCTGACCTTACATAAATTTCATTAGAAAATCAACACCGTTCCTGCTTTTTGTAATATTTTCCAATGTATCGAATTCACATAAGCCGGTGCAGCACATTTTCCGCGCAGTTTGTTAATGAACATTAGCATGTTTATTGCATGATTAAAACAGGCTGTATGTTGTAGGCTTTAGTGCGTTCAAATACAAAGCCGTAACTTTGATCCGACCATCGCTGCCGATCATTTTATTCCAATGTTGTTCTCAACGCGCAGTGTAATGGGTCTTTGTCCTATTCACTATAATATATTTAACTAATGTTTTCAATGGTTTGTTTTTCTCACCTCATACATACCCAAAAATGAAAGTTGCGAACCTGAAATCGAATAGCGATGGCAAACTGCGTTTCCAATGGTGTCCGATAAGAAGACACGATATCACACAAATTATTCACTGCTAAAAATTCTATCCAGATAACTTTGCTAGAAGAACAGTGGAATCACCGTTGACGGTGAATACCTCAATCACCTGCACTTTGCAGATGGCATTGTTGTCTTTGCAAACAACCCAGATGACTTTCATAGCAGGACACAGGAACTTACAAATGAAAACCACAAAGTAGGAGTAGTAGTACAACCTTATTAATGCATTTATAAAAAAATGATTACAAACTTAACACGCAGGCTAAATTTTGCAAAGGGACGATATCAAACTTTTCAATCAAGTAAATTAAAATGAACCTCTCATTTAGCTAGTCGCTCCTCGCGTATTTGATTCGTCCGATAATGGCGTAAAATTATTAAATTCTAAATTCACATAGATAACTAAACTCAGAAAATAATACAGTGTACAAATATATACAATAAAATAACCATAAAAAGAGTTTTGTCTATCAATTAATTATGTATTTACAAAAATTAAGCTTAGTAGTTGAACATCTAAAAAATATGGCAACCCCTTAAGAGCGGACGTGCTTAGCGTGGGTCAAAATGGAGTTTTTTTTCTATTTTCAAAGCATGATCCTGGACATACCTGAAACGTTGTACATAATCTATTTATATAATTTTGAAGCCTTATTATCCTTTATATTTATTTTAAACATTTGATGACTGCATAAAATATTTTTATTATATAAAATAGTATTATTTTAAACCTCTCGCTCTAATGTTTTAGAATATAGTCATATTTCAGTACATAACTGTGCAGTGGTGTTATAATTTTTTACATTTATTAATTTTTAAACGCATTTATAAAACCATTAGCATAATTTATGACGAGATAATTTAAGTAAAATATTTACGATAAAAAATTATATTGATAATCTCTGTGATCTCAAATTTGACAAGAATTAGGCATTTTATTATTCAAAAAATCGGCAAGATTAACACATTTGAAGATAATTCTAAAGATACTTATTATAAGCTATGTTTTTGACCATTCAAGTATGATAAACATCCAACGAATAATGATTGATTTATAATAATTATTGACCTAAGAATAAGGTAGTGTTTTTTTGAAATACGCACTTTCTTTTGGCATTCCCCAGTAGTTTAGCTACAACATACGGCCGTAGCCATAAATTGACAAACTATAATTGAAGTAGGCAGTAAAATGATGTTAACGCGCTTGTTTGAACATGTACCGTTAAAAAAAAAGATTTTTTTTCGGTTAGGTACATGTTCAAACACGCGCGTTAACATCATTTTACTATCTCGTCATAAATAAAAGCTCCATTTTGACCTACGCTGAGCATGTCCGCCCTTAAATGAATATATAACTACATATTGTGCTCAACCATATCTATACTACTTAAAATATATATTTACACTCGTATATTATATTATAAGGTTCTATTTCTTCTAAGATACTCCGTGTATACTCTAATCGTAACGATAGTATGTGTTTATTTTTCAAAATATTTTTTTGGGGTTTCAAGCATTTTTTTTATTTTCAACCAGATCGGCTTGAGATTATTGACATAATCAACGGGCTCGTACATATCTCCGCCAACTATCACTTATCTAGACGCGTGATCCCACTAACTAAGGTAAACTTTCAATTACTTAAACCAATCAATGTTTCCTACTCGATAATTCCCATGGTTTTTAAAGCACGTTCTCGGAGCTTCCAACGTGATATCATTTGAAAGCAGTACGCACAGGTGACACGGTAGATCTTGGATAGAATTAACATGAGTACATATATGTACGAAATTAAATTATTTTATTTATTGTCAATCGTTATGAATAGCTATTTTAGTTTCTATATTATATACTATACCATTTTTATATATTCTATTTTTATATGTCAACATAATATATTATTATAAGCTTTATTTATCCTGACTTACAGAATAAAAATACACTCGGCAAATAGTTATATTTAATTCTGAATTTATCAAAAATTCATACAACTTTACATCACATTTATTTTAATCGACATGGATGCCATGAAAAAAATAAAAGTTCCTCATCTATGATGATATGACGTTTTGACAGTGTCTGTGTATGTGTGTGTGTGTGTGATTGTTTTAGATTGATGCATGATGCGACTTTCGTGGTGCAGTGCGTAAGTCGCTGGCTTTTTATCTGGGAGCTCCGGATTCGATTCCTAGTGAGGACACAATATATTTATGTGATTTTTCCTATTATTAAATACACTACTGTCATTGGGCATCTAGGTATGTTGTAGTATCAAAAAGAATAATATATGTATAATTTATTTTAATTTTGATTCAGCTTATTCTGAGAACATAATTCTATAAATGCAATAATTAAAAATATATCTGCATAAAGCCTTTGATAAATCTGACATAGTATGTGTTGAGAGGAAGGGGGTATGCAATTTTGTTATTTTACCTTAGAAAGGGGAGAAATGGTTCTTAAATCAACAAAAAATTGCTTACATAATACTTTAATGGTCCCATATCTTTTAGCTTACAACATTTGATTTTCAAATCAAATAACTATTTTTTGTATTCAAAGATTCACAAAATTTCAAAATTTAACTTTCTATATTCGTCATTTATGGCACTACAACCATTGGCCTCATTTAAAAACTTCCTCCATCCGGGATGATCATGGGCCGACACTCTTTAATTGATTTGTCCGAGTATTCTTAAATCTCCCGAGACGTGGTCCAACCATCTTAATTTCGACCACCGCGGGTTGTATACATACTTGCTGATATATCTTCTGGCATTTTATACACGTGGCCGTTCCAGTCTCTGCATTTGCATGTGCTTTCTTTATATATTTTTTATTGAACATACATAATTTGAAAATACCTACTAGAAAAATCTTTGGAAAAATACGACGCCGGGCGGGACTCGAACCCGCATTTATTAGATTCCGGACAATACGCTTTATCTTCATCAAAGATTTCATTCCAAAAGGTATCTGATAAGATAATACATAATGTATCATCTTAAATTTTATCAGACTAAGCTAATGTATAGAAAAATTTACGATTATTAATAAACTTATTCACGCCAGTCAGTTTCATAGTTGTGGACAAATTTTCAAGTCAGACTTTATAACATGTGCGATGAAATCAACAAGGCACTAAGTCATATTCTGTTTCCTGAATATCAACTAACTGGCGGTAAATTTAAAAGATGACCTCTGACATTTAAATGTATACCTAACAATAAGGAATAATAAACGCGGCATTTAAGTAAAGAATGAATTCATAATTTATTTACATTGCTGATTATAGGATAAACAAGCGATTCCCAAACTTAACATTGAAACGAACCAGTACAATTTTTCGACTTAAAAAATATATTTACATTTTTTTTTTTTTGACCATGTCAGAGTGGAGGTTTGTATTAACAGATTTTATTTTTACGAGAAATGGATGTCAGCCACTTGCTCAACCTATTAGTTCCATACTCTGACTCATACACAAAATGAAAAATAACATGTGTACTTGCCAGACCCAGAATTCGAACCTGGGACCCACGACGCTATAGTCCGTCGCTCAAGCCGCACAACTATCGTGGGTATATAAATATAATATGGTCGTATATTAAAGACCGTCCAACCTCTTTGGGTCGTATAGTACTGAGATACAATTCATGTCTAAATAAAACACGGTTCTTATCGATTTACAGGCAAGGCGGCAAACAAATTTTGAAAATATCCGATATCCTGGAATATTTGTTAGGCTAGGTTTTCATTCTTGAATTCATGAATTTTACAAAAATCTGCTATGAAAAAAATTGAATTAACGTTCATATTTATTTTAAACTAATAAAATTGGAGAGCGTATAGTATACGGTCATCTCTTTCCGATAGAATGCTGACGGCATGGAATGTGTACTTGCCAGACCAAAGATTCGAACCTGGGACCCTCGACACTATAGACCGGCGCTTAAGCCACGCGGCCATCGTGGGTACAATTAATACTCACACTATAATACTATCAATAAAGAAGCCGATGCATACCAATGACCCAACTATAAATTCAAAATACCCGCAATTACGGTTTACCATTATCCATGCGTTCATTGCACATGTTCTACCCACCGAAGTCGTTCAATCAAATTGTAGAATATTATAATGTTTGCATTTTTTACGATGTAAGTATATTAATTCACGCCACACTACCATAGATTATTTTTTGTAGAACCTTTATCTTAAACACAGCCATCTCCTTCTTACTCACCTGTGTTATTAACATAGAACTAGTGCCGGTTATGACCATATTACATAATAACTTTCCAAATGAGAGGTTTATATATAATTAACTATTGATCACTTAAAATCACGTAAAATACAGATGAAAATGTAGACATCATATTATATTATTCTAAATACAAATAATTACAAGATAAAAAGAACTTTTTATATACAACGTTTTTAAATTTTCTGTTGAATTATTATGCTCAATATGCTCAAACTTGTACTTGACATGAAGTAAATAAAAAACAAACAAACAAACACATAATACAGAATACTGAAATGTCATTTTGACATTTCATTTTAGCAACACACGTGTATATTAATAATTTAGTTAACAACCAATAATAGTGGATTGGATTACGGATTTTTTCCGAAATTACTTTTCATACAAAACAGAATTAACTGAAATTTAATTTAATTCTACTTAAAGATGGCTAAAAGTATTTAAAAAATGCATTGGCATCGTGTTCTGATATATTCTATAAGTTTAAAATGTCTAGCTAGTCGGGAAGTTAGTTAAAAATAGATTGCAAGATTTGTACAGGACAAATAATCACCTGACAAATAAAAATACGAGCTAATAAAAACGTTGTAAAATAAAGTAATTCATATTATTAATGATTTGATGTCTAGCCGCACAATTTTCTACCAATATTGTTGCAAATTATTGAGATTTTAGTAATCGAGAATTCGGATGAAAGTCTACTAAAAGGTGGTCTACAATCGTGCGAGTTTCATGAATACTAATCAAGGAGCTTTATTTCTCATTGTATGCTGTGTGTTTGCAACCTTATGAGTATTATATATATTTAAAAATAATGTAAATCAACCCGCTCACTCAGTAATATTCTAGAGAGTTCTATACCTTTCTTCTAATTACAAAATAAAACAGTGTTTTGGTGGTATTTTGCGTTTATCTCAAAACTCGATTTTTGGAATATGTGAGTTACTAGCATGAATTTAGGCAACTCATTTATAATAACCAAACAAATAGACAGACAGACACTTAAATGACATTATTATTAGTGTAGGATGTGTATAATGTTTTTTTTACAAAGCAACGCATGTACCTAGAAATACAAAATCAAAAAAATATTAAAATTATTAGAAATAATAATAAAATTACCATGTAAATGATATTCTTATGGACCAAACAGTCTGAAATATTTGTGCAACATAGTAGAAAAAATAATATATTCGATAAACCAACATTGACAGTTTCAATTCTCAGCTGACAACTAAAATAACAAGTACGAATCTTATGAATTATACAACACAGCGTCATATAAGAGCTTTCGATCTACTTTTCGTAAACTCCTCTTTATCTAGTGATTCCGGTAGTTTGGTGCCAAAATAAAATGCGGTAACTTAGCTCCGACGTTTCATTAAACACTTAGAAAAATAAAGTTATAATTTAACGCTTTCTGATAAATTGGAATGTACTATTTTAATTAATATTATTAATAATGTAAATAAAATACTCAACCAATCTGTTCATATAAAACGAATAAATTAAAATTAAATAAAATTAATTATAAAAAAAACTATAAAGTGCTAATAATAAGCGAGTATGGAGAATTTCTGTGAGAACAACTGGAATGTTTGTTATGTATTTGGGAGGGAAACCGGAGGAAGATCTTTAAACTAAAGCAAGACGGGAGAGTATAGAGAATAAGGCATAATAAACATCATGTAGTTACAGTACACTCACCCTCTACATACATTTAAAATGACTTAGGGATGGATACAACCTATTCACCTTATCCATTAACGACATCTATTATATAGCCAGATTTTTCTAATGTACGATAATATGCTGGCCATATTTATGATTGTTTGTTACCCTCCTTATTTTCTTATTGTTTCGGGCTGATTGCAGAGATTTATCTTTTGAGAATGACTTCTGGAACAAACCCATGACGTTGAGGAAAGAGAGTGGAATAACACGAGGTAACAATCAAAAAAGTAAACCTTCATGAGGAAGAAATTTACTTTTTAATCATTTTTTTATAATAGCCTCTGCAACGAGCCCAAAACATCGACAAAAGAAAAAAAGGAACACGAAGTAACAACCCAAAACTCCATTACGATAAATAAAAGTACCGAACACTACTAGAATGAGATTAAAGGTATATAATATTAAAAAATGGTACACCAAATTACCCATCTTAAGAATTTATAAAATATTATCCACATAAACTCACCATCACACAGATGGACACAACATTGATCTTACAGTTGGCATCGCCGATGTAAGGTTAGTTTTAAAAGTTGAAATTCATGACTTCTTATATTATGAATTGTAGTTATCAAGAACACGTACCTTCATCAGCATTAGAATCTGAATGATTGTGTGTACCTAATAATTTTTGTAAAGACAATGTAGTTTTACCATGGCACAAATACTATTTAAAAGAGGCAGTTTTAGTTATTTTTTTTATTCAGTTCTTTATTTAGTTATCGCCAGAATAGTTAAGCCAGGCGGTCTCTACCAAAAGAGATGCGGATGGCTTTTACTGGCATTTCACACATCGGCGCGATACAGAAAGGGCCGGGACATGTGTTTATTTTATGGGGCAAGATAGCAATCGAACCTGTGACTTTCGCGCTATCACCTAACCAACATCTGATCAAGAAGTCATGATACCGGTTGGAAGACTGACCAGAAGACTCGTGCGAAAAATATATTGTATAAAAAATGATATCGGATAACAGTAAGTTAGTTAGCCAATATACCATAATACACAGTAAAAATAAAAAGTACACTAAAGTTATATGTAAACTTTGACGTATTATTAAATAGACGATGTATGTGAAAAATAATATAACACTATAATTTTATTATTCTTTAAAGAACATATATAATTTGAAAACATCTTATGCATATACACATTATAAAAAATCGTTTTGAAACAAAAAAAAAATACGACACCCGACTAAGCCGAACAAAAACCGATAGCCAACATTATTAACCATATTTGATACACATTTCATGTAAGAACTACTAATAGAGAAAGAAATAGTTTATTATTCCCTGAAGTTTAATCTGCCAGAATCAAAGTATACAAATTTTATTGTTTAACTGATAAATACTGATAATTACTCATAAATACTGATAAATACTTATAAATGGAAAAATCATCACTGTAATAAGTGCCAATTTGTAAACTGTGTTAATTTTCATACGTCGTTTTTTCTCCTCAACGCACCCGTAACCCAATTGTCAAATTTTATCTTATAAATACATAAACTATTTTTTTTTATTCGACGAATAATTCATATGATTTAAGATGGTAACATTCTTTATTGATCATACATAATTTGAAAACATACGCCACAGAAAAAATCTAGAGAGGTGCTGAACAGTGCTTGAACTCGTATCTATCAGATTCCGGCCAATGTTTTTTTACTAATTTAGCCACCTGCACCCTGCCTTATTATGACGATATTAACTAATATACATACAATTGAAATGCTTCTCAAATTTCACCAATATTGGCAATTATGTATTATTTTATTTCTTTCTGACAAGTATGTTTTTGAGGTGTTTTAGAATTATGTATATTATGGGGGATTATTTGTGGATTTGTTATATTAAAAAAATTAGCATATAAGAATATTTTTTTTAACTAATATAACTTTTTAAAGACTGATATTATTGATATATTGTTTTATCATTAGTTAACTCCATTAAATTCCCAATATATTGCCATTGTTTTCCCAGTATTGACGATTTTACACCTTTTGAATGTAGTATTATTAATGATTATTTTTAATGATCAATTATTTAGGTAACACTTCAACTAATAATTTGTTTGATATATATTTTTTATTGTGATCCTCGACTTAATAGGTAGGTAGGGTTACCTACTTGATTGTATTGATTTATTATATAAGTTAGAATTAATTGTATTCGTTTTCAGTGTGGATTTATTTTTTAGTGAGTGCCTGTGGGTTGCAAAAAATGACTCAAATAGAATAGTACAAAACTTAATCCATTAGAATTTAAATTCAAATTCCATCAGGTACCATCGGTCAATAGTATTAATATTTTATGTACCTATATTTCATTCAAATTATAACAATATTTTTGAAGGCACTTACTTGAGGTCAGCATGTAGGATACAGAAATAAGAATACTGAAAAACCTTTTAAGAAGATAATATAATGAAGTTCCCTTGCATCATATAGATCTATTCAAGATTCAATCTCCATCTAATTTCACATCAGCAGATTCGTCCTAATTCATAATCATGGTTCGTTGAAACAGCCATGTCACGAAAGTCGTAAATTAACATTTAATAAGCCAAAGCTTATTGTATGTACTTAAGCAGTTGAATATTTGATTTAATATGTAGGTACATGTAAAATTTTAAATGTTAAATAACACGATATATTTTAGTAAAAATACAATAATATGTCGACAAGAGAGTTCCGGTGCAAGGATCGGCCCATGACTCGTGAGATGTGTGACGGCATTTGAATGAACTACACTGTCAGAGAGATGTTTATGCCAATTTTGAAATATTCATTTTAATTGCAAATGACAGCCGAAAAATATCTTCGGCCGGTTAATTGAAAAGGTTCATATTGTGCCAGAGATGTCCCTTAAAATTAACCACAGTAATTATTAGTTAAACGTTAAATACGTTTACTTTATTACAAAGTTTTTCTTAGCCCGTATTCTTATTTGTCCGGTGGTTCTTTGTCCGGTACAAATCTTGCAATCGATTTTTAACTAACTTCCCGACTAGCTAGATATTTGAAACTTTTAGAATATATCAGAACACGATTGCAATGCATTCTTTTAATACTTTTAGCCATCTTTAAGTAGAATTGAATTCATTTTCAGTTAATTCTGTTTTGTATAAAAAGTTATTTCGACACCATTATTTATTAGGTCCTAGCAACTAAATTATTAATATATACGTGCGTTACTATGGAAATCAATATGACGTGTCAAAATGACATGTCAATATGACATATCAAAATGTCAAAAATCAACAGAAAATTTAAAAACGTTGTCTATGAAAAATTCTTTTTATCTTGTAATTATTTAAGTTAATATTTAGGTGCCTGAGTGTGTTCCACATCAGCAACTCGCGATACATGCCTCTATCTATTGCCATTTTTTTCAGATATATAAAAAATTAAGTACCTAAGTACTTATAATATTTAAATGAATATTTTTAGATTATTGAATTTGGATTTAAACAAGGGGCTCTATCGAACCGGTTGGAACATCACTACTATTGTGAGAGATGGGGAAATAAAATTAAGTACGAGGGCTGACTTATGTCCCCGGTCCTTAAACTTTGATAGCGTGGCAACCAAAGCTTAACTCTTTATTTATGTAGCGATTCCTGCTTAAAAGTCATCCATTAAAAATGCATAAGTGCTTGTAATAAATTTCGTAATAATAAAATGGCCGAAAATTTCGATTACTTTAATTAAAAAATAACTCTTTTGTCACATAAGAACTACAAAAATATATTATACTTATAATAGTATTTTCAGTGGCTTTATCTCCACTCAACATCAATATTTTACTTAGCAATGGAGAAGTAATCAACTTGTTTAAACTATTATCTAACTCACTAACACTCACTAACAATATCAGTATTATTACAAAATAATATGAATTATTGTCTCATCCGCTTTATTAAAGAACTAGAATACTTATCCAATAGTGACCAGGGATGACAATATTAAAAATGCTATGAAAACATAATATCTAATATATAAAAATCAATATTTGTTTGTTCGTATTTTATGCGCTGCCATACCGTTCATCCGATTGCGATAAAACTTTGTCAACTTATTGCTTGCACTTGCGCGAAGAGTATAAGTTATATCTAATATATAAAAATGAATGTCTGTCTGTCTGTCTGTCTCGTATGCATTCCTATACTATTCATCCGATTACGATGAAATTTTGGTAAGTGGTTGTATGCACACCCGCAAAGTTTTTTGAATTAGAAAAATCATCATTTTCTTCTTCTTCTTCATTCTATTTTCTTTTATTCGTATGATTCCCATACCATTCATCTGATTGCGACGAAACTTTTGTCAGCTGTTGTACGCATACCCGCAAAGGTAAATAGTAGATATATGTATCCACGAAGCGACCCTGTGCGAAGCCGGGTACTTCAGCTTGTATTTGTATAAAATGAATTAATCACATTTAAAAGATTGCCATTCGATACATCTTTCCCACACACAGTGAGCTAATATCAGATACCAACATATGGATCCAAAAAATACTAATTTCCCAATAAAAAATTCTACCCCTTTTACACAATATAACTTGATATTTTACGAACCCCTTTTTATATTATATTTTCTATTTTCGACCCTCACTATACATTGTTGATAATATTACATAAATTCAAACACAATTTTTTCTATTCATACTTTACACAGCTCACCATTGTGGCAATCTGTTTGCGCCAATTCTATGTTAACTCCCAGAAAACAATCCCCAATCTACATGTCTTCCGATAATACCATTATTAATACTTAATATACTGCAACAAGAGAGATTAGATAAACTTAAGGGGGATGCTTATACTATCAGAGGCGAAAAGAGGCACCTAACGGAAAAAATACGAAGCTTGCAATTTGAGATTTTTTGATAATTTCCAATTTCAACTGTAGTAATTAATAAATATGTATCTGAAAACACTAAAAAGATTTTTTATTTTTTTTTAAATTTAAAGATAAACTGGCAATTGTAACAAAATATAATAAAATGTGAATTCGTTGCAGGGTCAAATCCTATTATTACATTATATTTTATGGCCATATTTATTATTAAAATTTATTTTATTAAGTTTTAGGTTTTATGTGAAAATGTTGTGTTAAAAAAGTGTTGAAATCCTTTTTATTTATATCAAATTTTATTTTAGGCATGGTCACAGTATTGAAGCTCGAGTTGATATAAATAAAAATGATTTCAAGTTATACACATTTATATTTTTATAAAAATCGATGTTTTTTAAAATATATATAAAAAATATTAAAACGATGAATTAGTCAAAAATCAACACCACATAAAATCTACAACTTAATAAACTAAATTTTAATGATAATTATGACCATAAAATATAATGCAATAATAAGATTTGACCCTGCAACGAATTCACATTTTATTACATTTTTTTACAATTGTAAGTTTATCTTTAAGTTTAAAAAAAATAAAAAATCTTTTTAATGTTTTCGGATACATATTTAATAAATAATACAGTTGAAATTGTAAATTATTAAAAAAAAATCTCAAATTCCAAGCTTCGTATATTTCCGCTAGGTTCTCTGCTGGCATGCGTCTCCCCCTTAACCAAAGTGGAATTTATCTATTAAGTTGTGACTCTTGTGACGCCAAATATGTTGGAGAAACGGGACGATCTTTTAACACTAGGATCAAAGAACATTTGGCCTGTGCCAAAAATTGTAATTAATCTTCATCTTTTGGAAATCATTTATGTTTAAATAATCACTCGTTTAATATCGGTAAAAAATTTTAAATCCTGCATTTGAATGAGAAATCTAAAAAATTGGATAAACAGGAAATCCTAGAAATTAATAGGTATAAATTTTTGCCCAATTCTAATTTGTTAAATGATTATTTATATTTTGTGTCTTCTCCGTTATTATACCCTATTTAATATTTGGGATTGTTATAACATAACTTATATTGTATTCTAACCATATATTGTATATTATTTATTATTTTTATTTTTATTTAATTTTGACTCATATTTTGGTTGTATTTGTTTTTGTATTCTATCTAACTTCAATTGATAATATTGTTTATTTTATTATTTTTTATATATGTTTTATTGTAAATTTTGACTAATCATAAATATTTGTTGATAATGATGTTATTGTAAGTGTTGATTGTTTCATATTTTGTGTTTTGTTAATATTTTAAAATAATTTGTTTAATGCCCCTGATGTAGTATGAAATATTAATGTCCAACCTCAATAATTTTAAATTAATTTGTTATTGGGAAGGAAATTTGCTATTGTTATATTATTTCTGTCGCCTTGGACTTTGTTTGATAAATATTGTTTTTAAAAAAATGCATTCAGTTGAAAATGTCCCTCTGAGGCGGACGAAACCGGTCCTAATCTATTTATTAAAAGTGGAATAAGTACTACAAAGAAAATGCGTTTTATTAAATTAAAACAACAAAACAAGGTCAATATTAATACTCAATACAAATGACAAACATCAAAATACAGATTGTGTTAATAACATAATACCCCGTTTACACGTGCATGGATTTACTCTTGACAGTAAGTATTATCGCGGCCATAACAATAAAATGTATGAGTATACATGTATTATCCTGCAGTTGCAAGCTTGCATGCATGAATCATAAAAAATTGGAAGCTTCTGAATTTTCATGCGACAGTAGGGATCTTTCCGATCTGCGCCTGTGCAGTAGAACGATAGTAGCGAAACTGCCGGCAAAAAAACGAACTATATTCATTTTGAGGTTAACCGATTTTTACTACCTGTCAAATAGTACCATAAAATAACAACATCGCGTCTCGCTTACTCTTGAAGAATAAGATTGAAGAGAAAGTCAGCACTTCTACGTGTAAACAGTTATTGTCACGATAGTTTGAAATACGCACTATTGCTGCCAGTAAATTCATGCACCTGTACAGGCGCTATAAAAACTACGCGTAAGCGAATGGTTATAGTAATACCAATGACATTATTAATGGACGACGCACTCAATACAGTAGCTAGCAAGTAAATTCGCGCATTCGCATGTATAGGTAGACGTGACGCAATTTCGATTATGCGATATCACGCATCGGGACTTTATAGCAATATGACCTTTATTGTAATGGCGTTAGAGCAGTGTTTCTAATGCCAATGTTCATTTGAGCGAACTCGTTCGAACCGAGCCATTCGGCAGACCCAAACAAAAAACATCACGAATTTATAGCAGTATCACCTTTATTGTAATAGCGTTAGAACAGATTATGCCATTCAGCAGACCCGACAATAAAGTGAGTGTCATTTTCTTTTCCAGATGATTCGTCCATATTAATGTCATTGAGTAACCAATAGTGTGCGTGTGTGACTCGTGATTTAAGATTGACTGAGATCCTCCTGTCTAGAATACACATCATTCTAAATACAGTCCACAAACTTATCACCACGATTGTTGTGTGTGATGAAGAGTAAGTAATACACTCGTTTTATTGTTTACGGGTGTTTTCAAAGGTTACATGTAAACCGCAGCACAGTTCACCGTGAGCTTTCTATCGAAAAGACATGACCAATAAGATTAGATTGAATATGAAAATTAATTCAAATTTTCATAAATTCAAGAATGAAACCTTAATTTAACTTAACCTAACCTAACAAATAAGTCGGGTTACAAGAAGTCAGGAGGGAACCGCGCCAATTTTTATAGCTGATTTTGTGTAAAATTCATGAATTCAAGAATGAAAACCTAACCTAACCTAAAATCCAGTATATCGACTATTTTCAAAATTTGTTTACCGCTGGCTTCCTGTAAACCGGCAAGAACCGTGTTTTATTTTGACATGAATTTTATATCAGTTCATACTATACGACCCAAAGAGGTTGGACGGTCTTTAATATACGACCATATATTTCCGATACAATATTTCATGCTGAAGTGTGATACGGAGAACTGCAAACGTACAGATTTCCGGACACGGTTTTCAAACGTATGTTCAATAAAAAAGGTAACATTCTTAAATCATGTGAATTATTCCTTGAATTAAAAAGCTAGTATAAAATGTATTAGCAATTGATGTTCAAATCGAAATTTAGAGAGATCCTGACACCAGTTAGTAATGAAGGTAATTAATACTTAGATTTAAATTAATACAAAAGCCGACTGAAAAAAAAATAGCGTAATTTAGAAATCACTTCAAAGAGGATTGTAAAAACTGCTAAATAAGTAGCCGTATTACATTTAATATATTATATATATATATTAAAAAAATATTTTAAGGGCGCAGTACCTTATTTATTGATTACCAATTCCCTTGACAGACCACACATTACGTAGATTTAAATTTCTCATTTGGTTCCAGAATGCATTATCATTTAAATTTATGTTCCTTTATAAAAATCAATGATTATTATTGGCCGAGAATTGTAACTGTTTCATTTAATAAGTATTGCGTTTGCTCGAAGCTCGTTCACGATTCAATTTATATATGGCCGTTACTGTTCGTCCATAAAAAAGCCATTAGCGGAAATAAATGAAGCCTCAGGAGAGCTTTCTTAAATAAGCTTTGAGACATTATAATGGTAACCAATCGTTTACGTATTATCTTAGTAATAGTGATATTGAAAATACATAATTTTGAAATACCGCACAAAAATAATGTTGTTATAAAAATGCTGGACCGAATGAGATTAAAACTCTCTTTCAATCTAGTTATGTTTCATCTACTTTGTAATTTTCATATGGTACTTATTTTAATATGGTACATTTATAAAATATTTCAAAGTACTTATATAACATTTTCGATAAAAAATAATTTTACATCCTCGACTCTTTTAACCTCGTGGCTACAATTAGAGTTGGGTTTCGGGAATTTCCCGACGGAAATTCTCGAGATTTTCAATCCCGAATCTCGAAAATCTTTTCCCGATATTTGGGATTTCTTTATTATAAAATATTAATTGAAAAAAAAAACATTTTTCCATATGAAAAAAGTAGGCAGAAAACATAAAACGTTCAAAGACTGATCGGGGCATTCAACACAATTAAGCCACTTTCGACTCAAAATGAGCGCTAATTTTTCAACTTCAGGGAATTTTGTCTCTCAAAAACGTACGCGATAGTCAGGCGCAGCGATAAACAGTCTGTGTTTTTTTTTAAATTCTTTTATAATAAGTAATGTTTTGAATTATTTTTGTTTTCCTACTTCTATTTGTTTGTCTTCTTACATAAATTAAAAAAAACAAATGAAATATTTTTGAAATTTGTCTATTTTTACACTGATTTTATGATTTTTTACAAGTTATTTCAAATTTCCCGATATCTCTAGAATTCTTTTCTGGAAATCCCGAATCTCGAGAATTCAAAATTTTATCATTTGCAAAAATCCTGAATCTCGAGGTTGAGATTTTCTCGGGAAATACCCAACTCCAGCTACAATCAACATAATATCATGGCTGCGATGTTATAGTCTTGTATGTCTGCAAAGATTGAAATCGAGGATCGGGGCATAAATATATACCAGAAAGAGTTGAGGGATAGACCAATTAGTATAATGGTTATTTAGTAATGTAATAATTATTTTTTTTTAGTCAAAAGTTTTATTTAAACATAGTTTTTTTAGCAAAGTCGTCACTACGTGACTTAATAATGTTACAAATATAATAATTACAAGAAAACTTTTTATATACAACGTTTGTAAATTTTCTGTTGAGTTATTATACTCAATATGCTGAAACTTGTACATGATATGAAGTAAATAAAAAACAAACAAACAAGTATAGAATACTGAAATGTCATTTTGATTTCCATAGTAACTCACGTATATATTAATAATTTAGTGCTAGGACCACTCACTTAGCAACTAATAATAGTGGATTGGATTACGGATTTCTTTTCATACAAAACATAATTAACTGAAAATGAATTCAATTCTACTTAAATATGGCTAAAAGTATCAAAAGAATGCATTGGAATCGTGTTCTGACGTATTCTAAAAGTTTCAAATGTCTAGATAGTCGGGAAGTTAGTTAAAAATCGATTGCAAGATTTGTACTGGATAATAAACCACCGGACAAATAAGAATACGAGCTAATAAAAACGTTGTAAAAAATACCAAGATTATTACAATAATATAACATTAAATTATCTTATACACTATAATATGTAGATTGTAACATGTATTATGTTGATTCTTCTCAGGAGATTAGGCCAAAACTAGCTTTGGGAGATCATATTACTGGAATTTTACTTAAGTAAGAATTCAAATTTTATTTTATTTTATCAATTAATGTGTTTTAAAACTATCAAATTATAACCAAATGCTTACTTAGAGCCGAGCCACACCGGGCGACTCTGGTCTCGAGACCAGTCGCCGAGACCAGACCGATGCATGCAGTTATATGGACTATGCCACACCTGGTGGCCCAGTAGTCGCGCAAGCAATAAAGTCGCGCGATCAGTAAAATCTCGTTCGCGCGCTCGGTCTGGTCTCCCGGTCTATCTGGTCTCTCTGGTCGGGTGATCGGTAGCGATGTATGAAAACATATAGCTATGTATTGAGCGCAGTGTTGCCAACCGTACTATAATTATAGTATTTGTACTATAATTTTGGTCCGCGTACTATGTACGATATAAAATAGGTATAGTACGCCCAAAATACTATAATTTTGAAAATCGTACTATAATTTAATATAAAAGTACTATAATTTTGCATTTGCCATTTCGCAATCGAGTAGTCTTCGAAAATCTGGAAATCTGCGGCCCGCGTCGAAATATTTTTCCTAAAAAAAACAAGCCGACCATGAAAAATTGGGAACCTGCGGCCCGCGACGAAATATTTTTCCTAAAAAAAACAAGCCGACTATGAAAAATAGGGAACACGCGGCCCGCGGCGAAATATTTCTCCTAATAAAAACGAGCCGACTATGAAAAATTGGGAAAATTTTCATTTTCAACAGATGACAACTATAATTTTGGAGGCTCTGTACTATAATTCCACTTTCAAAATATGGCAACACTGATTGAGCGCTGCCACACTAGGCGACCAGTCGCCGGCAGCCACGCCGCAGAGAGAACGTATTTTTTGCATACTTGCGTGTACATTCATTACTATTATTATTATTGGCTGCCTCTCTGGTCGCCGGCAAGTCGTCCGAGTAAATCGCACGAAGAGACCAGTCGCGCGACTGGTCTTGAGACCAGAGTCGCCCGGTGTGGCTCGGCACTTAGTCTAATGTTATCATACTCATCATTCCTGGAAAACTTAGACGGATGTCAACTGGCGACAGTTAAAGAGAACGCCAACGATGAGTGAAAGGGATGATCATCATTCGTCGCTCACCCCATATTGCCATCTGATCGTGCAAGCGTACATAATTAAAGTTACATTGTTTGTAATTACTGTAATACGCAGTATCTAACATTGTTAAAATATATATCTCTGCATCGTTCAGTTTCTGTTGAATTCGCGAACCCCCACCCGTAAAAATACTTTTAAATGTCATTATAAAAATTACCAGGCATTCGAATATTCGAATACTTATATAAATTAAACATCCCTATACACCAGGGGGAGGCAAACTTTTTAGATGGAGGGCCAAATTCAAGAATTCAAAATGAGCGGCGGGCCGCAAGTAAAATACCATTTTTAGATATACACTATTTATTATCACGAAAAATGAACATTACAAAAAAATTAATTAGAAGAATGAAACTGTTGAACATTTTTTAACATTTTTTTAAATTCAGGTGTTAATTTTGTAGTTGATATTCTCAAAACTGCTTGTAAATGGGCATCGGAGATATTTGATCCTAAAGAATTTTTATTGAGGTTCATGATCGAAAATGTTTGTTCACATATATATTATATAGGTGGGTCCAAAAATAACGAACATTTTTCTTGCATAATCTTTAACTTGGTCGAATTTGTCTGAATTAAGGGCATTGTAAAATTTGGAGATTTCTTCACAACGATGCAATTCTCTTAAATCAATGTAAGTTGTAGCTCTGTCGATACACTATTAATATCTATTGAAAATGGATCGCGTACTATTGCTAAACTTGTCTCAATTTTTCGGAAGTCATCAAATCTTTGTGAAAAATCGTCATTCAGAGCTTCAATAATTATACCATATTCTTCAAATTTATATTCTGGTATATTCAGCAACTTCAACGTTGGAAAGTGGTCCACGTTGTTATTCGATATTTGTCGAAGGAATAACTTGAGTTTTAATTGAAATCCATTCAAACTTTTTACCATATCGTGGGAATATATTTTTTTTCCTTCAACGCGAAGTTAAAAGTATTTAAATGTGTCACGATGTTCAACGTAGAAAATAGTGATTACATAGTGTGAGACAAGACGCAAGGAAGACGTACTGAGATAATACATTTACGAAACAACAAATTCTTCAAATTTTAATCTACTGTCAATATTTTATATTATATTATAAAAAAGTTATACGTAATCAGAAGTACAATTAATGATGGCGGGCCGCAAAAAAACACCCGGTGGGCCTCATGCGGCCCGCGGGCCGCAGTTTGCCCCCCCTGCTATACACGAAGAATGATGTTTGTCATTCAATATAATTTTGGCTCAATAACATAGTAAAAACTACCGGTAAAGCATACTATGAATGGAATTGAATTTATTGAATTGGCTATGAGTAGCCACGAAACTTAAAACTATTGTTTTTTTAAATTATATTAACCATTTTTCTATTTAAAAAAATCGTTTAAACGCACAGTTACCTGATAAATTTTCTTATTATGACGTAATAGCATCGATTTCACTGCCACAGATCAATAACAATAATGATTGTGTGGGGCGTTTTCATTTAATAAAAGAATGGACATCGTTTTAAAACATATTTCAGTAATTATTTATAAATAAATGAATCTGGTTACGAATCAAAATCAATCAATCCAATATTACTTACATCCAATAAATGATTAACTATAATAATATCAGATAAAAGTCAAAACTCAGTATACTTACATTACAATATTCAATATAGTACTGAAATATATATCACTCTGTTTATATTCCTACTCCATATACAAAAATTTTAACTTCATAAATATATCTTAAAATATATCCATATGTTACACGACCATAATATTTTTGACTATACAGCCCTTAATGGGTATTAGATCCCCATAGATACTTCTTCTATTCCGGACTATCAAACATCTTTTCTTCGATGTATTTATTTTTTAGACATTAAACTATTTTCCTTTCGATAATTCGCCAAATGATTATTTTCCGACTGCCTTTCTACGAGGCATGCTTACTTTTCACTCTCTTGAATCTCGTGGGTCTCTTCTGCTTTTGAAACACTTTTGCTTGTTAGCGCGAGGGATGGTTTCCAATCCTGGTGTCCTAATGAATTTGAATTTACATGCGCCTGTAAATTGCCTACGTGGTCGCAGCCATGATTTTTCTGGATCGGAACCATTTCCTCATGTCAAGCCTATCAGGCACCATTAGCGAGGGGTGCTAGATTATTAAATGCGCTCCCTAAAGACATAGACATTTTCAATGATGTAATTTGCATTTTGTTTTTGAAATTTTATTTAACTGTATAAAATTGTATGTTTTTTGTTTTCAAAATTTTATTTTTCGTTTTGATTTAATTTTTTTCTGTTATTATTATTATTATATTCTATATTCTCTTCTTCTCTCTTGTGAGGGTAATATTTGTTATAATGTAAATCGCATGTTGTGTACGTCTTGAATTTAGATTTGTTATGTCCACAATGTTTTGTATTCTTAAATAAATAAATAAATCTTCAAATCTTCCGTGGTGTACTCTAGCTCTCTCAGTCTTGACCGCCATACTTTTATTTTACCTTCAGGAGATACGGAGATGATAACCCACGTTGTTGGTATCTCTAGCAATATTTTATGTAGTGTATGTTACATTGTGTTTGTTTCATCTACATAAAGTGATCCCCATCTATATTTATTGTTTTGTATTTTTTTCTTGTTTTGTATTGTTTTGTATTTTTTTCGACTTATACGAGGTATAAATGAGAACTCTGCCATTCTGGGCAGTGTTGACCTGTGTGTCCCTGATAACTATCTTAGAAATAGAGAACATCAGTTGTTTATTCTCCCAAGGTGCAGAACCAACCTGCCACTGGTAATGCCAATTGGGAGGGCGATAACTATGTTCAACGAAATTGCTTCGGGTGTTGATATATTCCACCTACGTGAGGATGAGTATAGGTGGACGTTATTTTATAAATTTTTAAAATAGGGTCTGCTTAACTCATCCGGTGTATTTCCATGTACCTATATAATTAATATTTTTGTATGTACATATTTGTTTAATAACATATTATCTATCTCTTTTTTATGTCATGTTGTGAACGTCTTAAACTTATAATTTGTAATGTCCACAATATGTAAAAATAAATAAATTGAAATTGAAAAATTGAAATTATCACAGGTACCTCACAAATTAGTGCCAATCTTACCGCAAACCAATAACAACAAAAAAATAAATCAATAAACACAGACCTACATAGTGACTGTATGTAAAATATGTAGCTAACTATATATATTTTCAAAATTTTAAACTACAGTATATAAGTATACCTAAGAGCAATTCAGTCGGATCATCATCATCAGGGGAGCGACAACCCGGTGTGGGTCCTGGCCTCCTCCAACACCTCCCTCTACCTGTCCATATCCAGTGTGGCCACTTTCCAATTTGGTACCCCCAGAATACGGCAGTCACTGGCAGCTCCATCCAACCAGCAAAAATTTGGCCTGCCTCTTCTTCTACGCCCCATTGGATTACTGGACATCACTCTCTTTGCCGGTTCATTGTCATTCGTACGATGCACATGACCTAGCCAAGTCTCCCAATCTTAATTGATTGAACTGCGCTGCAATCTACATACAGCCCGTAAAGCTCAGCATTATATCTTCTCCTCTAATTGGTGCCGTCCCTGATCGGTCCATATATACGGCGGAGAATTTTTCTTTCAAAGATATTCAGGGCCCGTTCATTTCGCGGAGTTAATGTCCAGGTTTCTGATGCGTAGGTGAGCACTGGCTTTACAAGTGTCTTGTAAAGAGTGCATTTAGTTCGGCAAGATAGTATGCGGGACTTAAAATGTCTTAACAGGCCAAAGTAGCATTTATTCGCAGACATGATTCTTTTGTTGATTTCTTCTGTAATATCATTATGTCGAGTTACAAGAGATCCAAGATATATGAAACTGTCGACCGTATCAAACTTGTATGCACCAATATATAATTTAACTAAGTCAGTCGGATAGAGTATCCATAAACCCTCAAGTAAATGAGTTTCAAAAATTTCTACTCAATCCTGTCTACCAAAAAAAACTGAAAGCACTGGGGCTCGCTAACGGTAGAATAAAAGTGAAAAGCGGAGCAAAATCGAAAAGTTTAGAGAAGGCGTCCCCAAGGCTGAATTTACGCTTTAAAGGGCCCAGGGCCCACATATTTTTGTCAAAATCAAACAAAAAAATTATTTAAACATTTCTATAAAAGTCTTCTTGTTTTTTTGCTTTATGATAATGTACGTCTTTTAAAAAAGAATAGTTCAGCTCATGCATGCAAAATCAATGACTTTTGCTTGCCTTAACTTCTGATATTTACATTTTGTTCATGGTGTTCTTTCGGTGATATATTTTTTGTCAATGATAACGTATTCAATACACAACTTTTGTAGAGCTTTTTAATCCTGTAAATTCATTATGCAACTGCTTTATATGCATCCAGTTTTTTTTATAAATATTTCCAAATTTTATTTACTCTCCCGAAGCCCCTACCAATTTGGTGGCCCTGGGCTAATACCCACCATAACTCTATAGCAAAGCTAGCTCTGTGACTACCCCGGGTTGTACAATACACAAAATGAAAGAATGGTAAATGGTGACATGCATCTATATAAATGTATAACATATGACAAAGTTAGCGAATTACCGTAAATTTAAGAAATATGTTTCGTTCAAACTTTAAAACCTTGTTGACACTTCCAGCGCCATGGGATTAAAAATGCTGTGTGCCATAAATAAAGATACGTTATATTTTTATACCAAGTATTTATGTGCTCATTGAGAGGAATCAATAACTCCTCATGAATATTCAAGCAAAAATTATATCCATGTGTGGTTTGGATAATATGAAAATTATTAAGAAGAGGGGTTCGAAACAATTTATGGATATTTTTTCATTTTAATTAAACTTTCATAAGTTATGCAATTTATTTTTCAATAAACTATCATTTTTCTTCAATTAATAATTCACAAGATTTAAGAATGTATCAACACCTCAGAAACATGTATATTACAAAGAATCATGAAAAAAATATAGTGGCGGGCGTGACTCGGCTTCCGATTATTTAAACCACATATGGCCTATTTAATTACAATTAGATTAAACCTACTAAGCTAATATTTGTGTGACTAAAAGATTTTAAAAACAGTTTATTAAATTATCATCAATGACAAGTACTTACGTTAAGACTAAAATTTTGAGAGATTCCTGACGCTGGATAGTACCTACTCAATGTAAGTAGGTATATACATATTATTTTAACCTTGATTCAGACCATAGTAAACAGACACCAATACTGCTGACCAGATTATTACTAATTAATTACCACCTTTAAATATCATGCTAATTATATCTAATGACCAACTAATGCAAAAGCGCCAATCGCGTTGTCAGCACTAAATGAGTTAATTAACGAAGTTTTAGAAAAAAATCAGTCGCATGACTATTAGCGGTTAATTTCATCGTAATTATGTTGGGTGCAAGGATTAGTTCACTTAAGGTGTGTATCGCATTTGATAACTAGATAACCGAACTTAGCACTAGAAACGGATCTTAATACTGTAAGACGCTTAGTCTCAAAATAGAGAAGCTGTATGGTCAAAATGATCAGAGATAATCGAACTAAGCTGAAGTTGAGAGATTGTGAGTGAAGATTATAAAGTGAATATAGGGTTAAATCCTATTCAGTCTGCATAACGCTTGCGACTTCCAAGTCATGGCCAATACAAATATAAATAAATCAAAATTTTGATAATGTTTTAAGATACATTGAAGAGTTTAAATAATGTTTTTAAAAGTAGCTCTCAAATAACCAAGTTTACAATCCGCGTCGAAAAGGATAGCCGGTACTGTTTATTCAACGTCAAACATATTTATTAAGTCCTTATTAAGGATATAATGTTTTTATTTTGCTTACCACACCCGGTGTCGCCGTTGTGCCATGAAACATATAAATAAAGATTTTATTTTCAACTTATTATTATACATATTACCTATTCGTTTTTTTTAATGACATAGGCACCACACGATTGTGTATTAATGTCCTTTTATAATGCGATGCTGATTTTTACCAGATCTTACGATCATTTGCATTTATGTAAATATGTTATTCATACAACACGTACAGTTTTATGAATCGAATATATATTTAATGAATTATTATTCGTATTTACCTCGTATTATAATTACTAATCTAGTACAAATTATAATGCACTATAATATCTTATTTAAGTAATTCTGATTTGTACAAATTTTCGCAGGTTCAAGTAGGTATTACATAACCACGTTTCGTGGGCGGGTCTCGTCGTGCAGTGGGTAAGGCGCTTGCCTTCCACCCGAGAGTTACTGGGTTCGATTCCCGGTCAGGACACACAATATTTATGTGTTTTTCTCAAAGCCTGGGTATTTGTGATTGTTCAAAATTACTAACAACGTAACAACCACCTTGTACGAAAAAGCAAGAACATGGTTAAGCGTCAATTACTTTGAGCTTCTTTACGAGCTGTTTGTTGGCGAATTTATTTACAATCTGCATGTAAAGTCACCCAGTGTAATCATCGAACAAGCTAACAAGCAGGTTGTAAACACTCTACCGAGAAAAGTTGAAAGCCGGTCATGTTTACACGCTACACGCCGGCGTGTGGGCCTAATGCGTCTGCGCAGTAGAGCGCTGTAGCAACCTCCCGGTAAAAAAACGAACTACGTTCTGTCAAAATAGTCGCTGGTTTGTGGCTTCTCAGCGAATGGAAAGTTTTGTGTGTAATTATCATATCGCAGTAGCTGAATCGCCCGCTTTCGCCAACAAACAGCTCGTAAATAAGCTCGATGTAATTGACGCTTTATTAATAATTCTATAAAAAAAACACGTTTCGTTTGTACGAGATCCGACTTTACCAGAGACCTGGCTAGTATGAAAAAAATTGGTATAAACTAAAACATTTGTTAAACAATATATTATTTTCAATAATAACGTAGATATATGTATTATAATAATATGTATTAAAGTTTGTTGGCTCGGCAGGCTCGGCCACGTGCTGCGGATACTAGAAGAGAATCTCAACTTGTCTTGCCTGTTCTTCAAGCCAACTGGATTTCGGAGTCCTGGAAGACCGCCAAATAGTATATATTATATAGTGTATACGGCGGAGCTATGGGATGCTGGGTTGACCTGGAATGATGCAAGAAAACTGGCGAGCGACAGGGATTCTTGAAGGCACCTCGTGGTATCAATATGCCTCAACTGAGGGGCGGATATGGCCGAAGAAGTTTGTTCGTTAATATAACGCGCTTTCAATATCGACAGTCGACGCATATTTTTACTTGGGTTTTATGACCTGACAGTCATAAAGTACCCTGCTGGTGGCTTATATTATTAATCTGTCCTGTGGATTTTACTTAATTTTGGTGACAATGAGGTTGGGAAATGGGGCAAAATATTATAATGTAAGAATTTTATGGTACTACAACCTTTTACCGGGTCTTGTCCTCCTTCAAAAACTTTCTTCATCATGAACAATTCAGCGCCAACATTTTCCAGTTGCTTTGACCGAACATTCTTTTAAATCTTCTGTCACGCAGCCCAGCTACATCAGTTTCTTTTCTTCTTTTCCCTCAGGAGATGCGTACACAGTCCATCTTGTTGGAATTCTTCTTAGAGACATCGACGTAGATGTTGAGCGTCATGTCCCGCAACATGTTGCTCCATTTGTCCCCTAGTGAATGGCTTTTCTTTTCTTTTTTTCCGACCATGGGCCTTATGTTGTAACTTGTGACATGAAGTCACCCGACGACAAGACGTAATTGCGACGTAAGCTCAAAACACGCATCGAGGCGAGCCGCGCAATGCACACGGCTCACCATAGATATTATTATGCTGAAACACGTATTTGTGTATGGGGACAATGAATAACGCCAGTATTAGAGTAGCGTTAATTTCTCGAATGCTATTGACTTACTCCTGTAGTACGTCACAATGATGTCATATGACGTCATGTCACCGGGCGACTTCAACTCGCAAGGTACAACATAAGGCCCCATGTCCGATCCTAATAGGATCATACAGTGACGTCCCTAGACAAAATGCCGCCCTTAGGCAGCACCAAAATGACGCCCCATTTTTTATACAGTATTTTTTATCATCCTTTCATGTCTCCAATATCTAAGAAATGTGCTGTTTGTTGTATGGATACATTACTAACAAAATATACACTTACCACTATAGCACACATAATTAAATTTAGATATAAAAAGTGAATTTACCAGAATCTGAGGTTCTATTTGGTTGATATATCTGACATATTTGGTCTGTACCATTTAGCAATACACGGATTTATTATTTTCACACTATTTTACTAAACAATTAATTATTGTAAAACATGACGTAAAGCAAATAATTTTAGCTATTTCTATATAAATATACCAAATGATTCTTCTCGATTTTCCGCCCTTCGAGTAACTACCGCCTCTAAGCAACGCTCAATCTGCCTACCCCCACGGGACATCACTGGAATCATATGGGCCTCCACAGAGTAGAGGTTTGTATTAACAGATTTTTGTTTTTTACGAGAGATGGATGTCAGCCACTTGCTCAATCTATTAGGTCCATACCCTGACTCACACACAAATTGAAAAACAATATGTGTACTTGCCAGACCCAGGATTCGAACCTGGAACCCACGGCGTGATAGTCCAACGCTTAAGCCACGCGGCCACCGTGGGTGTACATACATAGGTATATATGGCTTTACTTGAATGAGTTTGCTCAATTCTCATTTGTAATTTTTATCTTAAGGGCGGACGTGCTCAGCGTGGTCAAAATGAGCATTTTTTCTATATTCAACACAAACACGCGCGTTAACATCATTTTACTCTCTACTTCAATTATAGTTTGTCAATTTATGGCTACGGCCGTATGTTGTAGCTTAACCACTGGGGAATGCCAAAAGAAATGGCGTATTTCAAAAAAACACTACCTTATTCTTAGGTCAATAATTATTATAAAGCAATCATTATTCGTAGGATGCTTATCACACTTGAATGGTCAAAGACATAGCTTATAAGAGGTATCTTTAGAATTATCTTCAAATGTGTTAATCTTGCCCATTTTTTGAATAATAAAATGCCTAATTCTTGTCAAATTTGGGATCACAGAGATTATCAATATAATTTTTTATCGTAAATATTTCACTATAAATTTGTCGATATTAATTATACTGATGGTTTTATAAATGCGTTTGAAAATTAATAAATGTAAAAAATCTTAACACCACTGCACATTTAAGTACTGAAATATGACTATATTCTAAAACATTAGAGCGAGAGGTTTAAAAGTATACTATTTTATGTAATAAAAATACTTTATGCAGTCATCAAAATGTTTAAAATAAATATAAAGGATAATAAGGCTTTAAAATTCGAAAATAGAACAAAAGCTCCATTTTGACCTACGCTGAGCATGTCCTCCCTTAAATACCTTTACATGATGTATAATTGTATTTAAAGTTTAAGATTAATAATACAATATTAAATACATCCATTTTATAATAGTGCACAGGCTCACCGCGAAACATACAATGACACACGCGTACGCCCTCGCGTAGCCAATAATAATGCATTATTAACAAGACATTAACATAATAATATTATTAAGATATATTGTACCCCTAGGAAAATTTATTGTACGATTGTAATAAATCTCTTTTGGTACTAAGCAGAATGGATTCGTAATAACATAAGGAACGTAATTGTATGAATGACATTCTCAGAAACGTAATAACACTATCTTTCCTGCAATATATTATAACTTATAACCATTAAGAAGTTGAAACATCTATGGTAATAGACCTTTTTCTTCTCCTCTGGCGTGTTGCTCGAGGTGAAACTTAGCCGCTTCAAGCGGACCCTTCAACTCTACCGTATCCGAAAAATTGTGTATAATATTATACAGATTACCGTATCACAGTTCATCAAAACAAATGGCCGTATAATATTGATATCAAACGCACGTCTAAATAAAACACTTAAATAAACTATTACTTTTATTTAATGAATAAGACACAATATTAATTTGAGAATATAAGATTCTATATTTTGAACATACATACATAATTTAAAAAAACATCTGATGCATATGGCCACTGGATTTTTTTTTTAGAAAAATAACTAATAAAACATCGGAATATAAGGGAAAGATAGAAAAAATAGGTAAGTAATTTCATTAGAAATACAGACTTATCGTATATACTTATATCATATTCTGAATGAATTAAAAGTAGGTTATAGGTAAGTAGGGAATCCAATCCCGGGATCCCGAGCTATTTTCGATACCTATGAATCCCGGGATTGATAAACATAATCCCGGGATTTCGGGATTGATTTTTTTATCAATTTTTATAAAAAATATAACAGAAAAAATACTTTTAATACAAAATAACTACATTAGAAATAAACTGAGTTTGAATGAAGTTTGATGTCTAGGTTGCCGATTTATTTTATTTTTTCACATAGATTATTAAAAATGAGAAAGATTGGTAAAAAAAACAATGCTTCGCACTTTTAACAAAGTAATTCCACCATGATATCATACGTTTTACGGCAGTTTCATATTTGGCTGACTAATTAGATTTATGAAGCGGAAAGGCCATAAGTACGCCATGATTATTTGTTTTACTATTTTAAATCTCGCTGATCTATTCATTATGTCTTTACTATCAGAAATAGCAATCTCATATTAAATTCACATTATTATTTATATTATAATATTATTTACTCCATTAAACTTGTGTATTTCCAAGATTTAACGTATACAATATTAACAATAAATGTCTTAAATAGTATAAATTATACTAGATTTATTTTTGACCGATTTTATCAATGTTATTTGTAAATATAAAAATTTTATATTAACAATGGAAAAAAATCCCAATCCCGGGATTGTCAAATTGTAATCCCGAAATCCCGGGATCAGAATTTTGGCTCGGGATTGGATTCCCTATAGGTAAGTGCTTGTAAAATGCTCCACGAACAACGCATTTTTTATCTCAATACTATACAGTGATTTGTTCAAGGTAAAACAGCTAAAAGTGCCGAAAGGGATGGAGGGAATCCATAAAGAAAACTCCCAGGAGGTGAAGAGCACGATGCAGAACCATACTTAGGTGCGTAAATCAAGCCAATTTCACTGACCTAAGTTTAGTTAAGAAAAATATTTATTTCTTATTACAACGCATATGTGAAAGAGAAAAAGAACATCTGACTTATTTTTCTCGTTGTACTTGATGTCAACGGTTCTGCATGGCGCTCCAAATCATCTAGGTCACGAATCTCAGTTATGAGGTCCTGACGAAGAAGAAGAATCGATAAAGATATAATTTTGACACGTCAATCAATAGTAAGCTGTGAAAAAAATATGCCGACGCAAGGAAATGTGAATTTTTACATTGTATACCTTTATCGTGTCAATTTGCTTAATAATATACTTTTTTGAGTATGCATAAATCAAATTTAGTCCAACATAATCAACAAAGGTGGCGTTTACACGATATCTTAAGATCCTTGCCACGTGACATTATTTCCAGTGGCTGTTCAATGACTTTCTAGGTGGTGGGGTTTATCCATTAATTATTAAATATACATACCTACCCACTTTTTTATATTATACATTATGCACCAAGCTACTTATGATAATAAGATCTTATAAATGAGGAAATGAGTAATTTTTCAGAATAAATAATATAATTATCTGAATCGTCACTTAATCACATCTAAAAAGCGTGCTTAAAAATATTAACTTAATTAAAAATACATAATTATTATTATAGACTTACCATTATCAGTTATGAACAACGACATACAGCGAGCATTTTTACTCACCTAGGGGTTATTTGATTCGCTCCCCAGTATGCGTATAGGTACGAACGCGAATGCATTCATATCCTTTGTATAACAATATTTGTACCGCGGTGACGGGTTGAGACTACCGTGTAATTATCATTATAATAATTATTGTGATGCCAACCAGCTGCTAAAAATCATGAACTGGAAAAGACGTGCTGAGGACCGTTGCGGCTGAAGGACGGCGATGGAGGAGGCCAGGGTTCGACTTGAACTGTAGCGCCATCGAAGAAGAAGAAATTATTGTTATTAGTTTATTACATAATTTACAATTATTACACAATTTATAATTATTGCATAATTTATTTGTATACTTACTAATAATAAATATCTCTATAAAATTGCGACAGGTTTAGATGGATGAAATAAATTAAATAGTTTAGTTATTAAATATGTATTGTATAACAATGATAAAAATATCGTAGGTACGTATATTTTTGACATGACAACGATTTGGGGATGGTCCCTACGAACCCTTAAGGTAGAGCCGCCCCTGATTATTTCACCTAGGATTTCTCCAATCAAAAACACGCCTATACAGTTACAAAACATTATTAATTATTTTCAATCAATTTTTATCGTTCATTATAACTTTAACGTGATCATTTACCGTGTGATTGATCTTTCATTAAAACAACGTCAGTGATTTTATTATTAATCTGCTACCTTATATGTAACAGGCGGGTATGATGGTAAAGGAGGTGGATTTAATTTATCTATGCTGTACCTAACCGATGATAGGCAACGATGACTAATAAACCATTACAGTCAACCCGATGCGGTATCAGGCGCCCATACTTTGAAGTAGTAAATAATATCTCACGACGTCGTCTATGAGGTCAAGCTGCGAATATATATATATATATATAAATATATATATGCAACTTCCCCGCTGATGATACTGATATGTCTTACGATTAATGTGCCATTTTGACAGATGAGTGAAATATTATTTCAGTAATATTACACTCTATCAAATTTTATTTGAAATTATATGATGAAAACTGAGATATATTAACAATATTGTGATGTTCGTATTTCAACGCTGGATAGCTAAACTTAAGGCTATACCTCAGTTGAGGCATGGTCTAAAAAGATCGTGGCTAGGCGATGCGCGCGTTGTGCAAATGACGCGTGCCGAACGAAATATAATTTGTCATATAAATCCAACATGCGTCCATTTAATGATCTGTTTATTGTTCTATTAGTAACAATAATAATATATTCATTGACATGTTTTCTTTTTCAAGTAAATGGGCAACGTTTTTAGTCATCTTTACACGATTTAAGAATTAATACCTCCGTCGCCATCACGAAACAAATTGACATATTCACACCTTGACGTTCGCTCTCCGATTGCCAGCGTCCAAAATGTCGTCACGCCTATAGTTGAAAATTATTTGCCGTTTCACTGAAGTATCGTCTTAAACTCAGGAAAGCCGATAAAAATATATATTTTTAATAAAATAAGCACTAGAAATCGACTGCTTCTAGAATAAGTAATATATTTCTTAAGCCCATTAAACTATTTAATAACAGTGGCAATAATTTAAGTGGACTGTAATTTATTGTTGGGATGGGTAGGGTGAATTGGAAAACTCTAGGTACTAACATTGTTGGTGGTGAGCAGAAATCCCACACTCTCCTCCACAAAACCTCCTTCCACAAAAAAATGGTTTTTTGTCTCTCTTGTAAAATTTGCGCAATTCAAGATAAGTGGTAAGATTGCGCAATCATTACTGTTTGTATTTTTTTATTTTTCGGGATTTCGGCCTTCGGGATTTCGACCGAAACCCAAAAGAATCACACTATTTTATTTCATGTATCAGTTGTTCATCGTAGGTCCTCACCCCCTGAATTATTTTCTGTTGTATAATACGTTTATATAACCAGACACGACTAGAAAACAATCTCGCCACTCGTCCACGAACGCATATCAATTACGGACCATAATAATATTAATAACATAACTTTGTATCTTTGTGAGCGTACAATTTTTGTACGTATAAACGTATTAATGGGTTAATAAATTATGATCCAGTCAACCGGTCGTTAAATGCCTCCGTATGGGTATCTAATATTACAACGAAAGTGTTTCCATCGAAGCCTTATTTAGCGTCGCGCGTAAATTGAAAGCCTGCGTCTCGCGGCTTGAGCAGGCCATTAAGGAGAAATTCACCGTTGATATTTTCACAATGCATAAAATCACGTAAAATTGAAGTGACACCGAGCAATATATGGATGGAGTTGATAGATATCTTGTGCTATTGTCGCATGATTGATACCGGCGGAGACTATGTCAGTTGTTGCCGTAATTGTCTGTAAAGTGGAAGAATACACGGTGATTAAAAACATCGTAACAAACAATAATTATTATAAACACCGAATATAATTATTGAAAATATTTGAACAGTTATAGTTATCGTCTTCCTGTCACAATTTGTTAAGAGCATACATAAGTGAAACGGCAAATAATTTTCAACAGTAGGTGGGACGAAATTTTTCACTCGTTGCCAATCGGAGACCGACAGTCGAGGTGTAAGCACGTCAATTCGTTTTGTGATGGCGTCGGAGGAATATATTCTTAAATCGTATAAAGATGACTAAAAAACGTTACCCATTTATTTGACAAAGAAAACATGTCAATGAATATACTAGTATTATTATTAATATAACAATAACATAACATTAAATGGACGCATGTTGAATTTTTATGACAAATTATGTTTCGTTCGGCTCGCATCATTTGCACAATCCGCGCATCGCCTAGTAACGATCTGTTTAGACCATGCGTCAACTGAAGTATAGCCTTAAAGGTTATTAAAATGACTTAAATTTGTCAACCCAGTCGTGTATCTTTTGGGATCATTTTCAATAAATTAAATTTGATATAAAGTCTCAATTTACAGAAAATTAACCAACAACCACCAGCAAGTGCTGTTTTATTGAAACGGATAATAATATTAGGTCCAAGGAACACGGAATTAACGGTGTGGACTGTGTGGAGTAACAAACAACCGATCTCGAGTGTGGAAAGAATACGGGATAAACTTAAACACGTGTCAAAAATACGTCATTATAAGTTTGTCCTTCGTTCTGACAACTGCTCTCAGTTTATGCACTGACGCTCATTCAATATTGATGTATTTTAAGGTTGCAACACACACCGTTGTATGTCTATTATGTGTGTTTCATTTTCGTAGGACACTCACACAGTCAAAACCCCGTTTCAAAATGATCTGAATTCCATTTATTAATCTGTCTCTCTGCGAGAAATATAGGTACATATTATCTATTTAAAATATAACTCGTCCAAAGAGGTGGCCATTGTGGCCATTGCCGTAGAACCATGTGTTATGCTCCATATGTTATGCTTCTTTAGTGATATAAATAATAATATATCAAACTAAATAATTTATCAATTTATTAATGTATTGTTCTCAGCAGGTCACTTTTGATACCTATTTGTAGAAAACCCTGATTCAAAATGTAGCGTATTGGGGTACAGCCTATCTGAACTCTATTTATTAATCTGTTCTTTGATTATGTCTAATCATGGCCTATGTTTATATTATTTATGGTTGATCAATATTTTATATTCTAATAATTGATTTAAGTGTTATACTATTCTCAGACATTGTTTGCGACGCGGGTTTCGCCTTTCAGCATCTTCAGACGCTAATCACCAACATAGTTAATTCTCGTTTATATAAAAAAAAATATCTTAAGCATTCCAACCCATAAGGCCTGATGTGGGTTTATTTTTAATGTTATTTAAGTGTTCTTTAAGAATCTTGATGCAACGTATCTCGGTATACCGTGGTGAGATTTTTCCAGATTAATAATTCTTTTCATTTCTTCTTAACTGATATTTTAAAATATAATTTGTATTAAAAGTACCTACTTAAACCAAAATCATACCGCAGTGTTTGCTTTAATATGGACAATTTAATATAAGTTGTATGCATATTGGTTAATAGCGGTAGTGTAGCAATAGTTTGACATCCGAGTAGGTAGACACATTGCTTCAAAAACTCTATATTATAAAATTCGCCTAATCAGATGAATTCAAACCGGTAACCCAATATACGAAACCCATGTCATGTATATTTAATTAAAATTAAACTAATCTACATTTTTTATAGCTAGTTAGTATTTTTACATGGTAGTTAACAGTTAAAAAATATGTGGACGTTTTAGTATTAAATAATAAAATAAATATAATCTGTCAGTATATTTTTTGCTCATACTGTAGATCTGTATTTGTAAATAATAGTTCTCTAAAGCATACCTTTTAGTTAAATTGTAATAATTGAATTCAATACACGAGTTTTGATCTGTCTGACATTGTTTCATGCATTGTTATTTTTTTACAAAATCTAACGGTAAGAAATACATTTATTTTTAAATATTATACCCAATGTAAGTTTTATAAACATGATCATATTAAATACGCTAGTATGTATTTATATGTAATTTAAAAAACCACATTTACCTGCACTGTTAAATCGATATATTTAACATTATATATATGATAGGTTTAAAATGTGCACGGATCTTTTGCGCACCATAATTTGAAAACCATTATTTTGAAGTCGATGACAGATAAACATAAGATATAAAACAGTGTTGCTGTCATTCATATTACATTTAAAAAAATAGTTAATCTATAATATAAAAATCAATATTTGTTTGTTTGTTTGTTTGTATTTTATGCGCTGCCATACCGTTCATCCGATTGCGATAAAACTTTGTCAACTTATTGCTTGCACTTGCGCAAAGAGTATAGGCTATATCTTATATATAAAAATGAATTTCTGTCTGTCTGTATGCCTATCTTTCTGTCTGTCTTTCTGTCTGTCCCGTATGCGTTCCTATAGCATTCATCCAATTGCGATGAAATTTTGGTAAGTGGTTGTATGCACACCTGCGAAGGTTTCTGAATTAGAAAAACCATCTTCTTCTTCTTCATTATATCTTCTTTTATTCGTATGGTTCCTATACCATTCATCCGATTGCGGTGAAACCTTCGTCAGTTGTTGTGGTAACAAACGCAAAGGTTTCTGAATTAGTACAACCATATTCTTCTTCTTCTTCTTCATTCTATCTTATTTTATTCGTATGGTCCCTATACCATTCATCCGATTGCGATGAAACTTTCGTTAGTGGTTGTGCCAACACCCGCGAAGGTTTCTGAATTAGTACAACCGTCTTCTTCTTCTTCTTCATTATATCTTCTTTTATTTTATGGTTCCTATACCATTCATCTAATTGCGATGAAACCTTCGTCAGTTGTTGTGGTAACACCCGCAAAGGTTTGTGAATTAGTACAACCATCTTCTTCTTCTATTCTATATTCTTCTATTCGTGTGCGTTCCTATTCCATTCATCCGATTGCAATAAAACTTTTGTCAGTAATTGTGCCAACACCCGCAAAGGTTTCTGAATTAGTACAACCATCTTCTTCTTCTTCTATTCGTATGCGTTCCTATACCATTCATCCGATTGCCATGAAACTTTGGTGAGTTGTCGTGCGCATACCCACGAAGATTTCTGAATTAGAAAATCATTTTCTTCTTCTATTCGTATGCGTTCCTATACCATTCATCCGATTGCGATGAAACTTTTGTTAGTTGTTGTGCGCACACCTGCAAAGGTTTTTAAATTAGTATATTATATAAAATACAAAGTTTGTTGTTTGTTTGTTCCATCCAATTTTGATTTTTTTACTACATATTAATAACATTAATAACGTTTGCATATTTTGGATTCGATTTTAATTTAGTGGTTTATTGTTTGACCTTTACTCATATTAGAATTATTTTCATATTGCCATATTGTATTACACAGATATTTTAATATTAAAAGAATTATTACCTCTTATTATTTTTTAAATATCTAAGATAAATATAACCATGAAGCGACCCTATGCGAAGCCGGGTACTACAGCTAGTTAATAATAAAATCATCCGTGCATATTATATAATATTGTGTTGGTTCCTTAAAATAATGGGAAACACTTTATATAGTATGACTAAAATGTATTAAAAGTTTTAAAAATACATTCTGGCCATTAGAATAAGTTTTGGAGTTGTACTATTCCATACCCACGAAGTTTTTCTTGTCAGTGAAAAATGGTGAAGGGATTAGGAAATCTTTTTCTGTATTTTTAAATTAGGCCCGTTTGAAATTATTGACCTTTTCCATCCGTATTTGTCTAACTACAGGACCACAATTTTCATTTCCACAATAAATAATATCAACCAATTTTTTTGTTATTATTAATAACAATGTCCTTGCTTTTTCGTACAATGTGGCCGTTAGTAATTTTGAATAATCACAAACACCCAGAAAATAACATAAATATATTGTGTCCTCATCGGGAATCAAACCCAGAACTCCCGGATGGAAGGCCAGCGCCTTACGCATTGCACCACAAGAGCTACTTGTCAACGAACTATTAAGAATTTAACGTATTAGTTTTTTAAAGTTTATAACTAGTTAAAATAAACTGATGCCTTGACTGTATAGGTTAAAAACAACTAAATAATAATATTATCGTTGATAATTTACTACGGCTTGCTTCCGAAAAACTTCTGTCAATAGAGTTGTTATTATAATACTATATGAATGAATAATGTTAAATTAAATTGGTTTGGTCACGATCTTCAAATGAATAATAAATACATATTTATGGATTCAGAACAACGAGATTGTTATTAACTTCATGGTGTTGCATACTGTACAATGATTCAGAAGAGCTTTTGCGATATGAAATTCATATTTTTCACATTTTTTTTTTATTAATTTACGAAGTCTCATCTGAGACTTATTTAGATTTACGTTGACATAATTAACATACACTGTTATTACAATATTACTATTATATTTATTATTATTTGGGGATATGAAAAGAGATTAAATAAATTTGGAAATATGCTAAAACTGCTAATTTTACACATTATAATGAACAACCAAGATCACGTATTATCATACGAAAAGAACACTCTCCATCAATTACTAGTAAAACTCCGATAATAAATTATATTCAACGTGTTTATCATTTTTTTTTTTTTTAGAATTATTAATATCCATGTCCTTGCTTTTTCGTATAAGGTGGTTGTTAGTAATTTTGAACAATCACAAACACCCAGGCTTTGATAAAAACACATAAATGTTTTTGTCATGACCGGGAATCGAACCCAGAACTCTCGGGTGGAAGGCCAGCGCCTTACCCACTGCACCACGAGAGCCGCCTACGTGTTTATCATTGATGTCTAAATAAATCATTTCATCAAGTGCATTTTTATCGATAATATAATAATTTCTAAAAAAATGTTTTATCATGCAATGTACTGACAAACAGTAACAACTGTAGGTGTCATCACTGTGATAGGGTCTCGGATCCCCTTTGCACTTTGTTGAACTTGCCGGTAGAAAGTTGCAAGGAACATCGGGTAACGTCGGGGTCACCATTGTGGGAGTCATGGTGTGGAGGATGAAGAGGTCGAGATTTTGGTGGTTGATCCGATGGATGGAAGAGCGAGTTTATTTGCAGCATAAACAGTCAGTACAAGAGTATGTTACAGTAGTTATGTTATAATACTTATGATACTGTTCCGAGGTCCGAATCTCGGTATGAGATGTTGTGCGGAGCGATACAGAGACTGAGATACTAACAGACCGGGAAGTTATATTCGAGTGACATGTTCAATGAATTATGATCCGCTATTTATTGATGTACCTATTCACAATCAAAATAATATCTTGAAAAGAATATTTAGTAAACAATTATTATAATTGAGTCAGCTACTGTATGGAGTTTACGTCATCGGATATAGCTGACTATGTGGAAAAATGGATATCGCGAAAATAATCATGGCAGTCAGCTATTTACTGAGTCTGTCATAATTGGATACTACGGGAAATGGATATTTAATATCGCCGATCAATATGCTGACACGGATTGAGTTGTTTATCCCCATACAACTATATAATTTTGGTTGTTTCTTTCTTTCCGGAAGTCGCCAAACACTCAAATGAGGCGTATATTATCAAAACCTGCTTAACTCCACGAACACAATTGTTGGCAAAAGCGAAAAAACTGCTGTGGGCTTAATTATTGCAAAATATAAGAAAAGATAAAATTAATGAATAAAGAAGTAGATAATAACACGTCACCTGCCGGGTTTTAATTGGACGAAAAATCAAAATGGCGGTTTTTATCTCTGATGTCATTGGTTGTATAGATATGAGTCTATTTTGAAACTAAACCATTAAGGATTTGAGCACGATTTGATACTGAACATGATTTTCAACATGAATTATCTCTGTATTTAAAGCAGTTACGCAAGCAAATAAATATTTATTCTATAGGTATTGCCATAGAGAACAGTTTGGCATCAAAATTTGAAAAAACTCGAAAATGGTCGTTAGGTATCTTTTGATAATAAGGTGCTCAAATGTGCTTTGACTGAATTTACATGATTAAGAGTAGGTACTCATGGGAAAGAGGACCACGTATATGTAAAATTAAAAATTGTTGTAGGTAACAAAAGGTAATACAAAACTGCTTAACATTCTAAGTAAATAGATCTTCACGTTAGCGGTATGACGCCCCAAATTCTCTAAATGTAACAAAATTGGCCTTTGTGGCAACCAGCTCAGACGGTTCAATGAGCCCAATATCTGATTGAACCGATTTGAGCAGCACTTCCCTTTCCGTCCATATTTTAGGACATTTCCACAGGATGTGATTTCATCTTGTATTTTTCAACCACATATGACATTATGTAATATTAAATTAAAACTAATTTCAAATAACACACATGGTATAATAATATAAGGACCTTTCTTTTTGTATTACATCGAATATCGACGCTCACCGATATTAAATAATAAAGTATTTAATATATCAACTTGATTATAGCTCAAATGTTACTCACTGAGTAAAATAACTCGCGATCGGATGGGTGGCCATTTTAAAGGAGTTCGCAGTCCTCCCCTGCCGCAAGTCGTTCAACAATCTCTTATTTATGGAAATTTTACCAGCATTATAGTATTTTATTCGATAATAATTGGATGCTAATTCATTTACCAGCGAGCACGGAAAATTATATGACGGTAAAATAATGGCTACATTACAACGACAATCGTGTTTTGGCTCGTTTTATTTCGAAAAATATACTTTTTAAATTCTTTCTTCGACCCACAAACTGGGCATGACATTATTTGATAATGATAGTATTTATATAGCGAAGACAAGAAAGGTAATTGAGATGTCAAAGAGATCAAGTGGTATCTCATTTTTTAATCCCGGAATAATTAATAACAATTGAATATATATAATATTAAAATTCTTTTTCAATCTACAAACTGGCATTTTTGATAATGATAGTATTTATATTGATAACACAAGAAAATTATTCAACATACATAATTTTGAAAAACACTTCTGAGAAAATATAATATTATAACTAATAGAAAAAATCTTTCTGACAAAAGTAAGACACCCGGCAGGGTCGGCAAGAGATGCAGGTTCGATTCCTGCCGGGTGTCTTACTTTTTTCAAAAAGATTTTTTCTATTTGTTATAATATATTTTGTGTTTTTCAAAATTATGTATGTTCAATAATTAGAATGGAACATTCTTAAATCTTGTGATTTATTCGTTGAATAGAATAAATGGTTAATTACAAGAAAATTAATTGAGATTTCGAAGAGATCGACTGGTATCTCATTTTTTGATTCATGAATAAATATCGTTAATGGAATCGGTACCTACAGTTTTAAATTTTTTTTTCGACCTACAAACTGGTCTTTTTGATACTCGTAGTAATAGTATTTATATTGTAAGCAAAATAAAAGTAATGACGATGTCAAAGAGATCGACTGGTATCTCATTTTATTCTCCAGGAATAATTAGTATCCTCAATTGAATTAAGTATTATCTTTATTGAGAATTTTATTGCTGTCCCTTGCCTTTTTTTACTAAATTATTTTCCACTTTAATCTATTATACTTACGATTTGATACTACTGATATAGATTTCCGTTGTAAGCATAATCTCAAACGAATACCTATGACAAAGTATCACTGCCACATCGTGTATAATTTGAGTTATGGCCACATAAAGCTTAAATTTAAATGAATCAAATAATTTATTCGGAAGAAACAAGATCTTCGTATGAAAAGGATCTCATTATTAAGGTGTGCTAAGGCGAGAGGATAAAGCCCTCTTTGTGGTCTATAAAATCAACAATGCCACGGATAGAATATAATATTTCACGTGTGTAATATTATTATGTTTGTGACAACAATGGACGGTAGTGAAGCACCACGGAGGAGACCACCTACGTACAATGTTATATTATCACAAGTTCATATCAAGTGATTTTTTTATTAATTTTCAAACGGAAATATCTATTGAAAAATCAAAGAATTCTTATGAATATATACATAATATATTGGCTCTGCAATGTGATGCGGATCCTTGCCGCTCCCGACGGGGCTTCTTATTATTTTATCGTGACATCCCCTAACAGAAGCTAGCCACCATAAGGGCAATCTTTACTATATCAGCTGCTACCCGGAACAGTTCGGTGGAGTTGCACTCGTACCAATCATGGAGCTACACAACCCACAAAGTGTGCCATCGTCATATTTTAGGTTTATTATTTTTTTTCTCTCATAATGTGGCTGAGGCAGGGGAGACCGGGGACAATAGAAACAATGTATAATAGAAACAGCGGCTATAGCAGCCAATTTACATCTCCGAATCACGTGAGTGCTTTCCAAACTAAGTGTCATTGGGAGCTTCTGCCGCTCAGCAGTCGTCCGTCAAGCGCAGTCCATAGTGGACCTGTATGCCTCGCAAAAACGTTATTTGCAATTAAAGTAATATTTTGCGTTTATTGAAAAAGTGTGACTGAAGATACAAAAACGTTAGTCAGATGATTTCAATTATATTAACATATTTATTTGTCTATTAACTTTAGGTGGAATAGCTTAAATTATTGCAATTATTCGTTGTTTACAAAAATAATTAATGGTTTAAAAAAAATGGTGCGGGGACACTAGAAACAGTCTAAGGTGGGGACGTTAGAAACATATTTCTACTGTTAGTCTAGTGCATCGATTGTCATGGTTGGTCACACGAGGCATGCACTCAACAAAAATTTAACTATACGTCATGTCACAATTGCTTATCAGAATCAATTTTTACTACTACTTATATTAAAGTTTACTATTACTTTTTAGTCTCGTTACTATTACTTACCAACTACCTATTTACTTTCATATTTGTATTGTGTTGTTACAAATTTTTTTCAATATTTACTTTGATTTACAATAAAATGTAATATTTAAATAAATCTGTTTTCTTATTATTAGCACTAAAGACGCCATAGAATCTAAGTACTTTTTCAATTGTCCCCAGTATGTGTTTCAATTGTCCCAGGCACGGGGACAATTGAAACACGTTTCCAATCTTCACTGTTTTTGTAATATCTCTTTGATGCATGATTGTAGACCATTTATATAAAAATAAACACAGAAAGTAGAAAAAATATAACATCAATATCGTATTTTAAATTATTGAATTTTGAAATATATAAGGAGAAAAAAATTCTAAAACCCAAAATATTTCAATCGTCATCCCCTACTATAATTTTCTGATTTTGATACAACGCAGAAAATTTCGATCTATTTCCATTCGTTTGGGCATGTCAACCTTAGTTACCTAGTCAGTACAAGAAATTTTGTGGTTTCTTAAGATAACATTGTTTTATAAGAAAAAAGCTCATTCGCTCAACCTAAGACCCGTCGACCCATCCACCTTTGTTTTCCAACACCACCCGTCATGTACAGCCGTGGATATGCATGGCCGAAAAGTAGGAAATTTATAAGTCAGCTGGTGCGGTATGCCTGCGCGGGGTATATACATACATATATAAAAACGCGACGGCGATAATGGGCGCCGAACCAAATTATTTAAATAAATGCGGTACCTAATATCAGAGATATTGAAAAAACCTTCTTCTATATTGATTGAAGCTAAATGTAAGTATAAAAAACCACTGGTCCACTGATTAAATTAGTTACAAGTAACTTTGCATTGCAAGTTCATTTGCAGAGAAATTCACATTGCTATGACATTTATTTGCCAATTTTCTTGGTGTATGAAAAGACAATCCGTCATGATGAGTATATAAGCAGCCAATAATAGTGCACTTCCGCGCATTATTATTTAGTTGTGTAAAACCGATTGGTTCTTGTCTGCATAGTGGAGGCCAGCGGAAAACAAATTTAAAAAATAGCCGATATACTAGATTAATTTTTTTAAGTTAGGTTAGGTTAGGTTTTCATTCTTGAATTCATGAATTATGCCGAAATCGGCTTTGAAAATTGCCGCTGTTCTCGACTGGCTTCCAGTAAACGGACTTGTACCAACCGTTTTAACTACACTCAAGGAAGTAATCACAATGAATACAAAAAAAAATACCGCTATTGCATACTATGTAAAATAATTAGAATTACATCTAAGCAATCTTAATATTTTTTGATTATTTAAGTTTACCAACGTAATCTCTCTTAAATGCTCTAATTTAAGAGTTGTATTTCTCTGTTAACGATACCCAAAATTACAAATTTGCAAAAAAAAATGAAACTAAAAATAAAAAGGGGTGTCATTCTAAGACTGGTTAGGGATGGCACTTTGATTTCAAAATCAGCCAAGTCTATCTTTAGATATTTTAACCCTTTTTGTGAATTTCTGAACAACTACTGCTTTCCAATATGTTTGCATTATCGAAATCATCCAAATCCGTCTGTAAATCAAAGCCTAAGTTGAACAGTTTTTTTTCAAATTGACCCACATCCACTGAACTGAACTGAACATATTGGAGTTCTGGGTTCGATTCCCGGTGAGGTCAGAATATATTTACATAATTAAATATGCAAATTCCTCAAGCCTGGGAGTTTTACCACTATTATTGGGCTTCACGGCCTGTTGTGGTATTTAATAAAGAAACAAATAATAAAAAAATAAAAAAATGTTGAACTTATTAATTTTAAACATTCTATAATCGGAATAATATCAATGTTTACCCTCGTGACTAGGGATTCAAATCTCGGGATCCCGAGCTATTTTCGATACCTATGAATCTCAGGATTGATAAACATAATCCCAAAACTTTCATGATTGATTCTTTTATCAATTTTTATGGAAATAAAATAAAAACGAAAATATAACAGAAAAAATACTTTTAATAACAAATAACTAGGTACATTAGAAATAAACTGAGTTTGAATGAAGTTTGATTTATACCCATGTGCAAGTTGCCGATTCATTTTATTTTTTCACATAAATTAATAAAAATGAGAAAGATTGGAAAAAACAATGCTTCGCACTATTAACAAAGCAATTCCACCATGATCTCATACGTTTTACGGCAGTTTCATATTTGGCTGACTAATTACATTTATGAAGCGGAAAGGCCATAAGTACACCATAATTTGCTGTACTATTTTAAATCTCGCTAACCCATTCATTAAGTCTTTACTATCAGAAACAGCAATCTCATGTTAAATTCACATTATTATTTATATTAAAATATTATTTACTCCATTAAACTTATGTATTTCCAAGATTGAACGTATACAATATTAACAATAAATGTCTTAAATAGTATAAATTATACTAGATTTATTTTTGACCGATTTTATCATAAAATTTTTATATTAACAATGGAAAAAATGCCAATCCCGGGATCTCGGGATTGTCAAATTGTAATTCCGAAATCCCGGGATCAGAATTTTGGCTCGGGATTGGATTCCCTACTCGTGACTGTGTACACGAGGAAACAAAAAAGCTTTTTTTCTCTTATTCATCCATTATGGCTGATTTTGAAATCTAGCGACACTAATATAGTAAAGAATTATTTTAATGACGTTGCTGGTATGTTCTGTTAAATTTCTAAATTTCTACCAAAAAAGTGTTTAGTTCTCACAGTACAATCGTAAATTTAAAATTGATGTTAGGAAAATATGCCTGTCTACAAAAAGGGTTCCAAATATAGACAAAAACATAATAAAGCTTAATGCATCTAACTGTATTAGTTCTAATATATAACTAGGTGTCGAAAAAGCTCATAAATAATATCATTAACTATCTCAAAGATCGACCGCTACAAATAATACACAGTATCGCCTTTCTCACGAGCATAAATCAAATCGGTCAATTAGAAACCATCCGGGCATAATATGCCTAGATAAAAATTACGACACATTCATCAACGAGACAACAATAAACATGTTTTTTTATATTACTATTCGCAAACGACACCTTTGCCTTTTTAGGAGTCAATTGCAACGGTCGAAATTCTCAGTGACTTTCTCATCTGGTGGATAACATTACATTGAGTGATTCCACTCATCGTTTTGTTATTATTAAATTTTATCTAATAAGTTTTGGGAGATAATAATATGGTTTGTAGAGATTTTGCTTAATATATATATAATTAATTAACTAGCTGAAGTACCCGGCTTTGCACAGGGTCGCTTTGTGGGTACATTTATCTTAGATATTTAAAAAACAATATTAAGTAATTATTTTTTAAATATTAAAATATCTGTGTAATACAATAAGGCAAAATGAAAATAATTATAATAAGAGTAAGCCGGCTCGCACATCACAACTCGCCTCGTGTGCCTGACCGCCATAAATCAAAACTTCCGAGAACGGGCCGCCGGTGTTCCATGATACAACCTTGCACATCTGCCTAGTGACATCGACATTCACCGCATGGCGGCTGCTCCGAACGCGGCGACAGTCTGGAGATAAATGGCCAATTGTGCGGCTGTGCGGCTGTGCGCATACGCGGAGTCAATATTGGCCGATGTCGACATGCAGGCTCTGGCCAACGCAACTCGACGCATCCGGCAGCGTCGCAGTTGCATCGGCCAATCTGCGAAGCTCCATTTGATAACGTTTGTTTCTTGGTTTACGATGACGTCACATCGACGAATTTGTCGTAAGACGCATGCGGCGAGTTTTGATGTGCTAGCCCTCTAAAGGTCAAACAAAAGAACACAATATTAAAATAGAATCCAAAATATGCAAACGTTATAAATAGTATTAATATGTAGTAAAAAAAATCAAAATTGGGTGGAACAAACAAACAGACAAACTTTGTATCTTATATAATACTAATTTAGAAACCGTCGCGGGTGTGCGCACAACAAAGGACAAAAGTTTCATCGCAATCGGATTAATGGTATAGGAACCATACGAATAAGATAAGATATAATGAATAAGAAAAAAAATTAGGTTAAATCTGAAATTCGAGACCCCCACCACGGACTCCGGCTCGTCGGCCTTCGGTTACCCTCCAAATTTTGTCGAAATCCGACTGCGCGTGTGGATTTGTAATATAATCTGTAAGAGATCTTGGAAAAATTACGTTTGACGGTAAACTGACGTTTAGTGGTCATATAGATACCATTTGTAAAAAGGCGCTAAATATGTTGGGCTTTGTCTTGCGTACTTCCCAGGTCTTTTCGGATGTTACGGTACTAAAAATTCTCTATAACTCCTTAGTTAGAAGCAGACTTGAGAGTGGGTCTATCGTCTGGGCCCCTCATCAGTTGAAGTACGGCCTTATGGTGGAGATAGTCCACAATATTTTTTTAAGACTCCTTTACTTTCGGCTGTATGGATATTATCCGTGGCTCTATCCGACTGATTTTCTCTTAGGGATGCTTACATACTGTAGCTTAAAATTTAGAAGGAATCTTTATTTAGCTACATATTTTTTCAGACTTATACGCGGCGTAAATGTGAACTCTGCCATTCTTGGTGGTGTTGGCTTGTGTGTCTCTGATAATTACCTTAGGAATCGGGGGCATCCGTTGTTTGTTCTCCCACGGTGCAGAACTAACCTGTCATTAGTAATGCCAATTGGGAGGGCAGTAACCATGTTTAATGAAATCGCTTCGGATATTGATATATTCACGTGAGGGTGAATTTAGGTGGACGTTGTTTTATAAGTTTTTAAGATAGGGTCTATCAAAGTTCACTCTGTGTGTTTCCATCTACTTTTATTTTGTTACTTATTTTATTTATTTTCTTATTTTATTTCTTATTTTATTACTTATGCTCTGTATTTTTATTTTTAAAAATTATTACACTTATTTAATGTCATGTCGTGAACGCTTTGAATTTATAATTTGTTATGTTCATTATATGTAAAATTAAAAAAAAATGATTTGATTAAAATAATTTTGTGGTTGACAAGAATGCTTTCGCAAAATGGTCTCTACCCAAAGCAACTGAACGAGGTTTCCGGTTGAACAATGTTTGGGAACATTCCTTTTGATTGCCAGCACAGCCTTAAAGAGGATTCTTGTACTAAATAAATGATTTATTGGTATGCTTACATCACTTCATAATAATATTATGAATAAATTTAACAAGGCGATAATAAGTCAGCCACTGAAGTTAAATAAAGTATTTAACTATAAATCTAGATTAATCTTGACTTTAATTAACATCTAATTCTGATTCAATTTTAACCATACCTGATATGTACAAACAGTTCATCACAAGGCAACATACCTAAAATATTTAGTGGAATGCAATACCTACATTACAATATTAATTTGTGACATTTCTTTTACAGAACTTAGCCATTTTCAAGAATTTTGACGGGTGATTCATTAATCACGTTTAAAGCTATTGCTTACGTGAAAATCTACATACTTTAATATAATTATCGGGTGCACAAACAATCACAATCACTCTCATTTTAAAGTTGAATATCGATGTTCTAATGTCAATACCTCGTATCTGACCTATATGACGAAAATCTTTTTGATTTACTTACAAAAAACAACAAAAATACTGCCCATCGACTGCGAAATTATCATATCTGCAGTTATTTTAACAGAAATGATACAGCCATTTTAGTGATTTCCCGTATCTGAACATTCCAGGAATAAACCTGTAATAGCCCGTATCTTGCCTCTAAGCTGTCAAGCTTATTTCATTACGTGTGTTGAATTTAGCTTCAAAATGTCACCTTCGAATTATTTAAAAGGTAAAAGAGTAAGTAATATAACAAATTTTGATGTTTACCTTTATATATAATATTCAATTCAATTCAATTTATTTATTTTTACATATTGTGGACATTATAAGTTTAAGACGTTTACAACATGACATGAAACATTACAAAGAAGAAAGAAAAACAAAAGTAGTAAAAGGAATAAAAATGAAAATATAAAAAGAGAACATAATATAAACACACAAAAGTTGTGAAAATACAATTATATATATATATATATATATATATATAAGTTCAAAAAAGTACACTGAGTGTGCTAAGGAGACTCTATTTTAAGAATTTATAAAACTGCGTCCACCTAAACTTGGTTACATGAAATTTGTACGTATGCAGTTCTTCGTGGAACACTTATTCGTGTGCCGCAGTACGTGAAACATGAGTTCGTGCAACATTTAATCAAATGACGAGTTCTTCGTTGAACATTTCACCGTGGAATACATTTCACCGTGGAATACGTATTCTACAACATGTGGCGCTAGTTTGCTCTTCCAATTAGATTCAATACGAATTTTATGAGATGTCTTTATTGGTTTTAAATAATTTAATGTTGAAACTACATAAATAATATACCTATACGATGTGATTGTATTTATAATCTACTTACCTACCTATTTTCTAATGTGTTTCTTGTATTACGATGGTTTTATTACGTATTTTTAAGTGTTTTATTTAGACATTAATATTGCAACTTACAGAAATAGCAATATTTTGTTGTTTTGGTGTGGACAATGGACTAGTTGATTTGAAACCTTTTGTAAGTATGCATTATTGAAAATAAAAAGATGGCAATACCTACTTTTTTTAATTTAAAAAATAAATGTATATATCTACATAGGTATATGTAAATGCTGTTGTTTAATTCATTTAGGATATTATAGATTTTTATAGATAAGTACGTAGTACCTACTTTACTTTTAAATAGATGTGCCCGAGTTGGGGGAGCGGTCGTTTATGAAGAGTGGGTTAGTTCTTCCCGCGGATATACAACAATACACGTTGTTTTTTAAATGTGTCTATTGTGGCTTATTGCGTTTTATTTTAATTAACTACCAAATATGTTGAAAATTTATTATAGTATTATAGAAAATGTGTGTTCTTATTATTATTTAAAATAATATTATGGACAATGTTGATTTGAAACTTTTTGTAAATGGATATTATTGAAAATACGAACGTGTTAATAGATGCATACTTTAATTTAAAAATAAATATACCTACTTATATAGATGACTGCATTTATTGAATTCATTTTGGATATGATTGATCTTTGCAACTTTAAACATAGGTACTACTACGTAGGTACTTTAACTTTTGCATATCCTGATAATACAGCCATGGTATCCGACTTGGCAGAGCGGTTCCATATAGAAAGTGGGTTCAATCCTGTGACTTAATAAAAAATACATGTTGTTTTTTAAATGTGTGTTAATCCAACGAGAGACCAAGATTGGCTAACAACTAACAACCGTTATTCGTAAAAAGTCTGTTAATATAATCTCCATTCTATGGAGCCAATTTATGTTCCGGATTGCAGAAAAAATATTAATTACCTATTCTACACTCGTATAATACACTCCGTTTCATTATAGGTTATTTTTGTTATAGTAAGGTAGGTACGTAATAATGTTGACTTTTTATTAATACTTATTAATTTTTAGATTTGATCAGAACTCCGGATATTAGGTATGTTACAGTGGCCAAATGTTTTTTGTGCACTAGAAGCACGTGAAAGTTAAAGGACCTACCTACACAATAAACTGTAAAATACAACGGATTTGTAATTGATTTATTTCAAGATTTTTAATTATATTTAGGATATGTTGATAGGTACGCGTACTTTATACATATATGTATAAATATAAAAACCTTTTTATTTCTTACAAACAAAAAAAGTAAATGACAGTGAATTGACTATATCTAATGTATAACCTATGATTATATCTATGATTGTATTATCTACTTATTATCTAGTTTATATAATATTAATTAAGTATTATTATTTTAATATTTTTTGTATAATACATATTATATATATTAAGATACTTAAGTACTTACTTTATATATTATAAAGATCAATAATATCCTAAATGAATTAAATATATATACCTAGGTAAAAACATTTATTTTTTAAATAAATTAGGTATTGCCATCTTTGTATTTTCAATAATACCTACTTACAATAAGTTTTAATTCAATTAGTCCACTCAGATTATAATAATCTAATTAAAACATTTGAAACCATTGTGTGTTAATACAGCGTAAAGACCCAATGGGTTTGGCGAATGGCTAACAAGTGACAACATTCTTCGTAAAAAGTTTATTTGGTACTGTTCGGTTATACGGAATACAGCGGAAAACGCATTTTGAAAATAGGCGATAAACTGGATTATTTGTTAGTTTGGGTTAGTTTAGGTTAGGTTTGGTTAGGTTAACCTAACAAATAATCCAGTTTATCGGCTATTTTCAAAATGCGTTTTCCGCTGTATTCCGTATAACCGAACAGTGCCGTTTATTTATTAATATAATTTCTATTCAATGCAGCTCAATGTATTGCGCTTTGGAGCAAAAATGTTAATTATTTAGCCAGGTACATACTGTATTCTGTTTACTAAGTATTCACACATACATGATTTATAAATAATATGTAATGTTTAATACGCTTACGTTATAGGTTACTTTTGTTACAGTTGCATAATAGTGCATTTTAAATATCTATAGGTCATACCACAGAACTGATTATTAAGATAGAAATGCTAAAGCCAGTCACCATCGACCCAGAATTTGAAGCCAGCAACGCAAGAAATACTAAGCCCGTTTAGTGTCTTCGAATATTGCCAATATTGAATGCGCGTTTCATTTATGTTAGAAACTTTAATGCATATTATGATATTGTTGTTTTAATTTAATAAAACGCATTTTTTGTAGTAGTTATTCCACTTTTAATTAGGACCTGTTTCGTCCGCCTCAGAGGGACATTTTCAACTGAGTACATTTTTTTAAAACAATATTTATCAAACAAATTCCAAAGCGACAGAAATAATATAACAAAAATGCAGTTCCACCATGAATTGACAGTTAACAAATTAAAACATATTATGATACTTACGTAATGTAAATAACATATTCTTTATCACGTGGTAAATAGCTATAAGAACATTGTAGTAAATTTCAAGAATGTATGTTTTGAAACACACGTTGGTTCCGTAGCCATGACAATCTTTATCTATCTACACTTCTGATGCCTTCTTAATTTCCTGCATTATGATGGAGTACACAAGTTAAGTTATTATAAAAATAATATAAAATGTACGTTCATAGATAAAACGGAAATAGATTTAAATTAGCATTAGGTATATTTGTAATTTCAGTTAACTTATCTGTACATATATATTTATATACTTACCTGTTTAAATTGCGAAATAAACATTAGGTACTTACCTAAATAGTATTGTTGTGTTATAGGTATTTAAATTAATGATATACTTAATATTTTCTCATCAATACTAAACTTGATAGTTAATACCATTAATGTGCATTACGTAGGTATTACCATAGACAAATATACTATGTATATGGTTATTACTTATAAATAGCTCCCATTATCAATACATAATACCAATAAACATAGTAACATAATATAATATTATTTATTTACAATATATAATGAAATTTTAAATATTCATGTAAAAATATAATACTTACTTAAAAGTACGTAATAAAACCATTATAATACAAGCAATGACATTAATATGGACGAAGCATCTAGAAAATAAAATGACACTCACTTTGTGTCGGGTCTGCCGGATGGCGAAATTCATATTTTAATATCGGTACCCTACGCTCAAATGAACATTCTGCTTGCAAGCGGTCTGGCGACACCGCTGGGTCTGCCCATACAAAATTTCTGACTGTCAGGTTTCGACTCCACCGTTATTATTGTGTTACAAAATGCCAATGTGCCTAGTTAAAAATTGTAAAAAAATCTACTAAACACTCCAAGAAAGATGGGATATCACTTTGCATGTGTTAGTATTATTTATTATTTATAAAATGCCATTTTAAGATATTGATGAATGTTTATTCAATGCAATTGAATGACAGGAACCATTGGACAGTCAGTCGCCTGTGATTCGCTGCACTCACTTGCGTCTAATCTCCGAGAAGTCGTAAGTAACCGAGAATCTGTTTCTAACGCAATGAGTCATGACACTAATACGCCATTACAATAAAGGTTATATTACTATAAATTCTCGAAGCTTGTATCGCATAATGGAAACGGATACGTCAATGGTCACGTGACATCTATTTATACATCTGTGAATGACTTTCATGCACAATTTCTCGTGCGCGCCGGGTATGAAGTGAGTCGTCCATTTAATATGTCATTGAATACAAGGGACACAGCAGAAAATAGGTAGATAAGTATATTATAATTACAACCATATCGTACGTAATAATGTTTTTTTTTTAATAATATTAATTTCTAAAACGGTCTTTTTTGTGCACACAATAATGAACAAGGGAACTCTCGAGAAAGGGCCAACCCTTAGACAATAGATACAGATAGACACTTCACATTGCCTTGGTACGTGAAGCTGCGTGCCGTGTGTTTGGTTGTGTGAGTGAGTGGACATATGCGTATACAAACGTTCGAGACCATAGGCGTGCGGGAGAAACGGAATATTATTAATATTCATTGATGTTCATTGGTGGATATCTTCAATATAATAAATACAGAAACTTCAAAATGTATTATTATTTAATTATCATAATAATATGGTACCTACATTAAAATTAACAAAGTAAATAACTAAGTAGGTACATGAGTATAATCAATATTAAATTGACAAATTATCATATTAATTTACAAGTATCAATAATTCAAAGGTATGAAATCACATCATCTAAAAATATATACCTACAGAGTATATAAATAGACATGCACAATAGCGAATCGAATACAAAATATGGATCAAAGAAAATCACTTTGAAAAATTCAGATTATTAAAACACAAGTTGAAGGACGTGCAAAAAAAACCTATACAAATTATAATATTTGGATTATATAGAACAGGTCTGGGCAAGCGGCCCGCCAAGTTTTTCTGCGGGACCCGCGAGTTTTAATCGTATTTTTGAAAAAAAATACTTTTTTCTACATTTAACGCTTCGTTAAAAATAAAATTTTATAAATACATAAATTGCACCGTCAAGAAGATATCTGCAAATTTTACAACACTCTTAATTCGGACAAATTAGAACAACTTAAATAAAGATTCTGATCGAAAAATGTTGGTCATTTCTAGATCAACTTATATAATTATGTGAACAAACAATTTCAATTAGGATGATTATCAATACAAACTCTTTACAATCAAACATCACTGATGAACATTTACAAGCAGTTTTAAGAATCTTAAAAATTAACATCTGAAATTAAAAGGATGTTGAAGAATGTAAAACAGTTCTTATTCATTCTTCTCCTTAAATTGTTGGCTATTAAAGAATTATTTATTTTTTTATGTTGAAATTCTTTTTTCATGATAACGAATAACGTGTGTCCAGAAAATAATATTTTACTTGCGGCCCGCCGTTCATTTTATATTCCTAACTTAGCCCTTAATCCAAAAAGTTTGCACATACCTGAAATAGAACAACAAATAACAAAATACATATTATATTATTATCCTAGAACTCTTTCCATTTTGGCAAGCGATACGATAGACCTTCTTTATTATGTCCGATATAATATAATATAATTATAGACATGACAAAAAAGTGTTATTTGAGAGAAGATCTAGTTTCAAAATAATTGTCTAGCAATGCAGAAACTGCAGAACTTTTCAGTGCCTTTAAAATAAATAAAAAATCGGAAAAGACCTTTCAAAAAGTACCAAACAGCCTTACATAAATTTGCATTAAACATTATTTTGTATTCACTGTCGGCCTACAAATATATTCGATGCATATTTGACACGTACGTGCCACCCTCCTCTACACTATAGTCCGACAACATAAACGTTAACTTTTTGATGTTCGGTTGGGGTCGGCTGTTTTCGGCCAGCACAGAAGCGACTACGAAGGGAACAGCCCGTATCACACGTAGCAAATCGCCTACCTAACTAAATGGCCATTCGACATCGAAAGATATGGGATGGCAAGAAATACACGAGAAATACACCACCTAGAACTCGGATCATCTTTTAATGAAAACTGCCTAACTACGTAATAACTATTGACCTTTAAATAATACTATTTTATTGTAGAAATTTCTTATTTTTTCAGTCGGTTCATTAAGTTTACTTGTTATGTAGTGTGTTCTTACAGTTAAGTACTTTTGGATTATTAGTTTTATTAGGAATACCACGTGGTTTTCTAGCGGCGATTGATCTGTCATGTGATCTTTTAATTCTTTAAAAATATCTGTGTGTACAAAGTGGCTTAAAACTTCAATCGTCATTTTTTCAAAATATTTCCCAATAGTATTTGCAGAATACAGCTTTACATATTTCTTAAAAACTAGTTCACTATATTTACAAATATAGACAACATCCTGAGAAGGATACCGTAAGCCGCCTACGTCTTTTTTAGCTATTAAGTAAGAATTTAGAGCATTTTTACGATCACTAGCATCCAAAACTTGCAAGCATCTCTCGCATACTATTATTCTGCTAACTTTTCTGACGACAAATCCAGCAATGTATCCAACAATGTCTTCGGAATATTGCGTGAGCGTACTTAAATCAAGCATTGTACTTTCATCAAAAGACGGTTGCTCACAATCATCATCAGGTGGGTCTACTAGCGATCTTTTTGGACAAGAATAATTAATCACATTCTCACTAGAAAGATTCAGACCATTTAAAATATTTATTTGGTCTAATGCGACACAGTTTCCATTACCTAGATGATTTATTTCTGCATGTACTAAGAGTTTCCTATATGCGCTTCGGAATTGTCTAGCGGTTGGATTATTATTAAAACCGCCCTGGGATCGGACAGCACCAAAAAACAATTCAATATGGTCTTGACTGATTTTATACGTGCATATAAATGATATATTCGGGTTAGGAACAATTATCATTTGGTAAAGGTGAATTAACGATTTTATACATATTTTAAACCCCAGAAACCCTGTTTTTTTTGCCGATGCTATCACTTGAGACCCATTCGGCCATCTCAAACCATCTATGTATGTTATTATTTCTGCAAAGTATTTTAAATTCTCATCATAATTTTTGGAATTGAGAGGTTTTTTCCACCCCATTGCATGTAAATTGCGAGAATTAAGAATATCAAATAAATTATTAAAATATCATATAAAAGTGGAAGTTGACTGGCTATTTTCAAAATCTGGCAACTTCAGTGTATTTCTACAAAAATCAATAGCGTCAGCAACCGAGTTGCTTAATAACTGCGTAGCTAATTTAACTTTCATTTTTTGGCGGAAAAACGATATGTGCGATGCACGTAATTTATTCGCAATGTGTAATCCTTCTTTTTCTTGTAGATCATGGAGCTTTTCGATGTATTTCCAATCTACAATACCCCCGTCTTTATCAATTATAACTTTTTTTTCGCCAAGTGCATTCCTTATCAGTTTTATATTATGGCATGGATCAAAAAATACTGCTATATCTTGTTCCCTATGCCGAAAGGTGGTCTTAAAGTTATTTTCGTCAGAAAAATTACATCCTAAATCTTTAAGCATTGCTGTGTTTGTTGGTGCGCCATCGAAAGTTAATGCTACAATATCTATGTCGCAATCTTTTAGAAGATCAAGGCAATTTCTTACCAACGCACTTTTTTGTAAGCCGGTTATGCCATCAATTAAAAAATACCCTACAGGAATCTTCCATGAGTCATTAAGGCAACTCACTAGAAACGTAAGACATTCCTTTGCCATGGGCACGCAGTCTCCCTCTAAATTATTCCCTACATTTACATGACCATGGTATAATTTTCCATCCCATTCCAGATGCTTCCTAATCGCCATTTCATCAAAAATTAACACTCCTTTCAACCTTTTTTTCGATGCTGACGATTTTAAGCGTATGGCATCAAAAGCTTCTTTTGTAAACCCCGGTTGGCAATCAAGAGCAGTATACCAGCGTGATAATGTTTTTGGATGAGGTAAGCGTGTGGAGAATTGACTTCGAACATACGAATAAGCTCTAGGTGAATAAAAGTGCAGGGTTAATGCAAATTTACGTAACTCGGGACTGTATTGTTTTTTAGACGTATGGCCCGTGCTCGCGATCAAAAAATCTTTATTCCCCTCGAGTGAAGTTAAAAGTTCTAAATTTTCTTCTAAAACCAATTGTTTTAACCTTAACGAATTAATTATTGTTTTAAATGTGACGACTTTTTTTAAAAGTCGTCTTTTAACAGCTTGAATATTTTTTAGTCTACGCAGCCTTGCCGATGCTAATGCTTTTACACGGTTTTCCGACATGTTTTGTCTTTTGATAATCTCCTCCATATTTTTGATGAGCTTTCGCATTTTTTTTTTCCTTGGGGTATTTTCGGATGCTTGTATCGGACGTGGCTTCGAGACCTGAAATTAAATACATATGTAGGTATACTTTATATAATTATATTTTATACCATGTTCGATCCTAAAAGATCACAGAGTGGATGTTATATCAACAGGTTTTTTTATGAGAAATCGATGTTAGCCTCTTGTAACGTATCAGGTCCATACTCATATAACATGGCTTTGTAAATTAAGCCCGTAATTGTTGTCGGAACGAAAACCGAAATAGAGCCGATATATTATATTTTTTTACTTGAACCGGAACGAAAAAATAACTGTTCAAACCCCTGGTACATAACATGTAAAATTTTCCAGACCCTAGAGTCGAATCCGGGAACCTCCACATTAAATGCTTATATAGTAACCGCTCAGCCAATAATAATGGCAATGATATCCTTCTCAGAAATTCACTCAATACCTACCTACTTTCCCTAATTATACAATAGGTTTAAATCATTGTATAGCCCATTATCTAAATTACCATTACTAATATAGTCCAGGTAGAAAAAATCTTAGATATTTTTTCCGCATATTATAAATTTCACTAACTACAAAATATTGTCAATGATATTGATAATAATAATAATAATAATAGAAAATAGAAGAATGAATCATGCCAGTAGGTATGTTTTATCTATTTTTGTATTTTCGTTCAAGCGGTTGCCACATTTAACTGGTATTTTATTGTAATTCGTTTAAATTATATATTATGGAACCTCTTTGTTCAAATTACTTACCCTCAAAAAATGTTTCAATCCTTCAAATTGCGTGGGCAATGCGTCATACGTTAAGCATACCCTTTTTTTCGTTCTTTTAAGATATGCCGCTTCGAAATGTTTGGAACAAATACAACTACTGGAAGTCGGAGCCCAGCTGGAAGGATTGACACGATGTATTTGATTTATCCAATTCTGCCTTTTTGGTTCATATTTTGGGAATCTGTAATCCATTAGGGAGCAACATTACAATAACATTCATAAACCAATTACATTTAGGAAATCACGAAGCAAAAATGTTAACAAACAGGGCACTAAATCGATTATTCCTCGGGAGTTTTTCAACATGTATACTAAATTCCATTTCTTCAAAACAATAAAATGATTGCCTACTATAGGTAATCTTTACTAATATTTTTTTTCAGTTTTTTGTTACTTCAATTTTAACCACATACCCACTTTTTGCGGACGCCTATGAATAATCATTTCGCTAGTGCTCGCCCAAAGTGCTCGCACTAGACGTTCAGCATTAAAATATAATTTTCTATTTTTTTACATTATATAGTATTGTTAAGCGGTGAAAATGCATCCATTAGATAAAGATATGCATAATTAAAGTTATTTCGAAAAAAAAACTAGGTCACTTGATATTAAAATATATAATAATATACAAATAAGTTATCACGAACATGTATCAACTTACCTATGAAACGTAATACCATCTTCTTGCTTATCAGTACGGCTACCACATTTTAACACAACACACAGAACCATCTTTTCTACTTAATTAACTAAAAATATTTACCACTGACTTTATGTTTACCACAAAAAACAGCAATTGTTGCAACACGAGCTCGCGGTTATGGATGCTTTCTGAAGCGTTTCACCACGATTTGCCAGCGACATTGTTGGAAACTAACCAACACACGTGTAGACCTTTTATCTTACTCTAGCGCGTGTCTCAGAGATCGTAAGGGTGCCGAATACTTTCTCGCTCGCACTCATGCATCGTTTTTGTTCAGGCCAACCCAATAAATTGACCATAATACAAAAAAAATCTACCATCTGGACACATTTGTCTTGAATGAATGTATTGTTTAGTTTAGACTTTAGTCAGTGTCACTTACTAGATTCCACCAAAATAAAACGGATTTGTAATTAGGTAATGCATCATTTCAAAACATTTCGTTATTGGTTTTTTAATTATATTTAGGACATGTTTCCCACAGTAAACTGAATGTATTATTAAATAAATACATAGGTATTATAAAAATTATAATAAACCATTTTTTTTCAACCAATAAGACCCTAGATTTGAGAATGTAACATTCTATATATTGATTGACACACTAGAAATAATCACTTGACACGACACCAGTGGCGCACCCAGGATTTAATATTGGGGGGGGGCAAGGAGGAAAATGTAAATTAGTCCCATAGGATCTATTTCTTCTTCACAGCCTAATTTCTCGTTTATCGGTCTTTTGTCTATTGCGCTCGGTGTACCTACACCATGGTCCCCACATCCTGAAACGGGCCCTCAGGCTACGATATTAGATTAAAGGCAGTGTGAAACACTACATTAACGTTCTTCAAATTGTGTTTTAGTTCAAATTAAGGGTACTTATACAGTGAATTATTGGCGATTTTTAATACATCTACTTTAATAATGGAGCTGTCGAGTATCGACACATTATAATCAAAAACTATATTGCACAATTATATAAGTAATTGAAAATGTTCATGACCATGAAGTATACTTTTTTTACTATTAAAGCTAATTTATGATGTGTGTTTATCTCACTTATCTGGTCAACCCGACACGCCGGGCCCCCCACAGCCCGGGCCCCCAGGCTAGAGCTCTGTCAGCCCTCCCCAGCCATGACCGACACTACTCCGGAATTCGGGTGGACATCGAGAATTTTTGACATTTCCATTAGGGATTGTGTTTCTAAAAAAACCTGACATTAGTGTTTCGAAATTTTTGTGTTAAAAATTAAAATCTACGAAATTTTTCTAAAAAGGGTGCTGGAGAATTATTACAAATCATTTTTTGTGTCTTTATTTGTCTAAGCCCAAAGGTATAGTTTATTGGCTTTCAATTTAAATGTTTAAAATCATTCTGATAATTTTCATTTTTGGGGGGTGCCAGGGCCCCTTGCCCCCCCCCCCCCTGGTTGCGCCACTGCACGACACATTGGGTCTTTACGCTGGATTGATCGATCCCACTTCTTGATAGACGACCACTTTACCAACTCAGCCACCATGGGTGTATTATTAGTTTTACTTATTACTTATAAGTACAATATATAATAAACGGTACTGAAATGATACCAATATCTCAGGATTATAGGTTAACCTATAATATCCATGTGTGAATTGTGGAATAAACACTAACTACTTATTTTTGTGTTTTATTTTAATTAACTACCTAATAAAATGTTTTCCTAATTCCAACCAATAAATAGCTGTTTTTATAGTTACCATTAAGTGCACTTCATAATATTAAGTACTTATAAAAATCATCAATTATTAATACTTACACGATAATATCTATATTACGCAAGGAATTATAAATCTGGATCTTGGTAAAATAAGTGCCAATATCAAAATTTGCCAATACTAAGTTAAGTGTTGAAAAGTTCCTAAAAATGTTCAAAAATTGCTTTATTTTTTGGTCTTTTCCAAATTATTTACTTGTATTAAAAACAACATAAAAATCTATCGTGCATATTATTATTTATATTATCAATTAATGACTTTGAAAGGCATTAAAGAATCGTTTGTACTGGAAAAATGACGTATAATAATCATGTAAAATTATAACACTTAAACCATCGGAGTATATGGGAAAGACGGAAGAAAATAAGTAGGTAACTAAATTAGAAATAGTTTCATATTGTAATTATATGTTTGTAGTTTCAACATTAAATTATTTAAAACCAATAAAGACATCTCATAAAATTCGTATTGAATCTAATTGGAACTGCAAACCAGCGCCACATGTTGTAGAATACGCATTCCACGGTGAAATGTATTCCACGGTGAAATGTTCAACGAAGAACTCGTCATTTGATTAAATGTTGCACGAACTCATGTTTCACGTACTGCAGCACACGAATAAGTGTTCTACGTTGAACTGTTTACGTACAAATTTCCGGATACGCCTAAACTTACCCTCACGCAAGTGGAATATATCAACACCCGAAGCAATTTGGTTGAACATAGTTATCGCCATCAATATGTCACATTGTACTGGATGTTATCATTATAATTAGGCGTTATGTGCTTTGCTTTACCACATTTTGTGTTACAGGTAATTGGCATGCTATGTAGTTACAACATGTGTGAACTATGAACAGTCATATATTATGGGATATTAAATATTTAGTTTTTTTAGCTTCCTGCACAATTTGTAAAAAGTCACTTACGAAATATTGACATTTTTTTTTCTAGATGCCTTTATGGATACCTCGCATTTACTATCGAGGTTTCATTAAGGACTTTGGCACGCAAACTACTCTACTTGATGCTAGTCAAATGAAAAGTCAAAAGATAATATGCCTTATTGAAAACTATTCTTCTACCCGCATCGGATATTGCTAATTTGAATTCGGCCAGGGCCTATGAAACCGCCTTGCAAAAACCGTGGAAAATTCTTTATAGCGCAAGGCGGTGGTGATTCTGATGAATATTTTGTCGTATTCATTGGGAACTGAGGACTGCGATTTGTAGCTGGGTTTTTCCCGTGGTAAAAGAAATGTCGCATAGGACTTATATTCTGAATATATACTTATCATATCTTATATGACTGCAGTCACTGAATCTGAAAGGCATGAATCATAACATCATTAATTATTTTTATTTTTTTTATTATGACAATCATATTCTATGTCACATATGACTTACACCTGGAAAGTATGGCGTCGGATTCTTAATACATAAACACAAGAACAACATAGAAAACTTCATAGGTATAACAGATAGAGTAGCACTATTGAATTTAAAAATACAAGGAAACGAATTATCTCTCATACAAATATACGCACCCACAAAAATAGCGAAAGAAGAAGAAATTGAAACTTTTTATACAAATGTAAACAAAGCTATTAACCAAACAAGTAAAACTTTTATAAAAATGGGCGACCTAAATGCAAAATAGGCCAACCCAGACAAGACGAATACTTAGCTACGAAATCAAACGGGTATGGAGAAAGAAGCCAGAGAGGCCACTTTGGAGGAGGCCTTCACCCGAAGAGGGGTTCTTACAAACCAAACAAACTAAGTACATACCATTATTTAATTTATAAACATTATCTAATAGCATTATATTATATAAAAATAAAAAATCTTAATATATTATACAAAAATATAAAAAATAATAATAATTAATATTATATAAAGTATAAAATAAGTAGATAATACAACCATATATATACATAATAAATATATTCATAGGTTATATATATATTTATTAGATATAGTCATTTAACTGTCATTTACTTTTGTTTGTAAGAAATAAAAAGGCTTTTTTATTGTATTTATTTTATTATTGACATTAGGCCTTCGATATTTAAAATACGATATCATATGCTAAATTACTCAAAATATAGTTGCAGAGCAGATATGTGTAACAGTTGGCATCACTCCGGAGACACGGAGTCGTGCCTCGATGACAATGGCGTTTGACGACTCTGCCGTGAAGTAAATTTGAAGATGCTTATCCACCATGATGACTGGCTCATGAAGTGTCACTCTCTTGTAAATCACGTGCTAACTATACCGCTGTCACACGGAGAGGAGAGTTCAATTCTAAATGAAAACGTGGCCTTTTATTTACGTAATGATAAAATATAAATTCGTTTTGTTACACTTCCTTTTACGGGCGAGCATTGTTACAAGAATACTTTTCAATATTAAAGTTTCTGTTAAAATAGGTCGGTAGATTCTTAGTATGTAATAAATGGATATGTTAACCATTGGAGCTGAAATGACATTTTAACATTGATAATACAGTTAAGAAACCTTCACATTGGGTCTAGGACGATTCGGTGCTGTCGCCAACTGGATTGCGTGATACACAACTGGGTTCCATGATAAAACAGAACAGTGACAAAACAGAACAACGATAAATATAACTATGAGCTTTCAGGAAAAATATAAATTTAATATTGAAATTGTCCTATCTTTATTATGTTGATAGATTTTTAATAGCACAGATTTTCAATACGCTATAATAAATCAAATTATATACCTAATTTCTGCATTCCTAATCGCTAGAAAGGCTCAAATAAACGAGACTTTGCCGGCAAGCTTAGGATATCTCATCTTAATCAATATAATATATTCAAAATGATTAGGTCACTAGGTACAACGAAATAATGACCTAACCTAACCTAACCTAAATAGATTACACAAAAATGAATGTTTCATTTTCCCCCTGGCTGTTCTGTTTTGTCATATTCTGTTTTGTCCGGTTACCCACAACTGTACTATGCTCCAGCGCTTGAAATGGACCGGAGCGCACCGGAACGCAGCGCATCATCCGTTTGAGAAATCCCCGAAATTGTCGCTCCGTTTCCTGGAAAAATTAACTATTGCATCATGGTTTGTGAATTATTAAGGTGACGCATCAGTGAAACGCCAAATAATTTTCAACTGTACGCGCGACGAAATTTCGGACTCGCTTGCATTCATTGAGAAAACGTCGAGCCAGAAGCACGTCACTTTGCTGCGTGATGGCGACGGGCCAATTAATTCTAAAATCGTGTAAAGATGACTAAAAACGTTACCCATTTACTTTAAAAAGAAAACATGTCAATGAATATATTATTATTGTTACTAATAGAACATGGTGTGTAAAATTCCCACCTCCGCTCCCGTTATGTATATGCAGCCACGTCATACGCGGCCGGCTAACATAACCCTTACGTGTGCCAGATCAAAGAATCTAAGCCCTCATTTTGTCCCGAGCAGAGTCGCACGGGACTGGTGATGCAACCTTGCACCGAAGTGCGAATGCATGATGTTAATTTATATGGCAACTATCAGAGTGACTTTAGTTTGAAGAGTCGCAAGGGGAGTCGAGAGTGTCCCGCCCCCCGTACGCTCTGGCGAATTTAGTAAAGGCCGCAAAATTGGCCTCGGTTGCCACCATGTCCGCGTGTCCTATTGGGCCCGAATGGGGTCGGACCCGGGCAAACAACTCCGCTCGTTCGGGGCCCATAAGTGGACAGTCCCACAGGACGTGCTCTGCGTCCTGCTGGTCGTGTCCACATGAGCAACCCGACCCATGTCCTGCCAAACCAAACCCCTGCAGTTTGGCCGCAAAGTTTCCATGGCCAGTCATGAATTGACTAGTCCAGTGGGTAGGCACCAGTCTCCTCGTCATGTGTCTCACCGAGACATCTGGAAAGTATAGAAAAGTCTGGCGGCCCTTAGAGGAGGCCACCCATCTCGCCTGCCATGCCGCATATGCGGTCTTGTAGACCAGCTCAGATACAGTTACTAATAGAACAATAAACAGAACATAAAATGGACGTATGTTGGATTTATATGACAAATAATATTTCGTTTGACAGGCGTCATTTGCACCCGCGACCCGCAATCCGCGCATCGCCTAGCAACGATCTTTTTAGACCGTGCCTCAACTAATGCATGGCCTTAAATTAAATTAAAAATGATAAGTAATTTAATTATCTTAGTTCATACATACATATTTAAAGTTAAATACGAAACTTGTTGAAATTATGAAAAAAAAAAATATAACTTGTCGTAAGCCCTGTTTCTTGCCTGCATTTTGCTCTCGTGGTGCAGTGCGTAAATTCCCGTTTACATGGTTCATTTTTGATGATCATCGCGGAGGAATCCGCAGTGACCCGTGTAAACGCACATTCATCAACGAATCATCCGGAATCAACAGTGAATGAAGTTGAACTTGTTCTACCTTGGATAATGTTATGATCACCGCGGATGATTCCGCGCATGCGCACATGCCACGCATGCGCACTGCGTCCCTGATTACTGTCATCATATTTACATAGGTACGTAAAGTGTCATTTTGAATAATTAAAAACCAACTTGTTAAATAGATGTTCCTGCAGCTCACATCATATTTGATAATAAATACTGATTGTAATAAACAAAGTGTTATTTTTTGGTTTCTGTGATTTCTGTGTTCGCTATTTCACTTGACGCCATTTTGGAATGACTCGAGTATATCACTTTCGGTGACACGTATAAACAAAAAGCAAATGCCTGAATCCAATTCCCTGCAGAGGATCATCCACGAAGATCATCTGCAGTGACCCACTTCAGTGGGTACCTACTGTCATTGGCTGAATTAAAATTATCGGTAAACAATATAATTAAGTTGTGGTTTCGCAAAAAAAAAAAAACTTTACTCCCAACCTTAAGAGCATACTTCAGTGAAACGGAAAATAATTTTCAACTATATTGTGCGATGAAATTTTGGACTCGCTGCCAATCGGAGAGCGAAAGTCGAGCTGTGAACACGTCAATTTGTTTTGTGATGGCGTTGGGCGAATTAAATCTTAAATCGTGTAAAGATAACTAAAAAACGTTACCCATTTACTTGAAAAATACAACATGTCAGTGAATATAATATTATTACTAATAAAACAATAAACATAACATTAAATGGACGCATGTTGAATTTTTATGACAAATTATGTTTTGTTCTGCACGCGACGTTTGCATAATCTTCGCGTCGCGTAGTCACGATCGTTTTAGACCGTGCCCCAGCTGAAGTATAGCCTTAAGGGTGAGAATAAATGACTCGTAATGGTATTTTATGTGACCGATTGCTATATCTGTATGCTACACCATCCGTAAATTAATGTGCACGTCCATTTTAGATAACCAGTTGTTAAGTAAAAATTGATAACGGCCCATAATAATTACGTTGACCTGACTTCAAACGAAGTCACTACAGAGTCCGCCTCGCTAAGTGATATTAATAGTTGGCATCATTTTCAATCTCCGGTCGATTAGTCTCATTGTAAGCTAGGTGGCAGCACCATTTAGCATTTGACAGCGGACCACAAAAAAGCGCGTGATACCAAAAAAAAAAACACTCAACATGACATGTCATATCAGAGAATAGCGTCGCCTGGCTGCCTAATGGCATCAAAATATTGTAAAATAATATACATTTTGGAATGCTTAGGTGTCCAGTCAGGACGTATCGCCTTAATGCTGCATTGATCAATAGTGTATTAATTCATTCCAGGAGTGTACACAGTGACGTATCGTAGGGGTAGGAACGACATGCATTTCTTAGGGGCGGCAAATAAAGGAGCGACTGCGATCATAACAACTTCTGAAAACAATAGCGGTCACTCCGTTAGAAAGTACCGACATCATGGTTTAAAAAAATCTCAAAAAAGTAGGTCTCCAAACATGTCAGCGCCTCAGACCTGTGAGAATAGGTTTAGTATAAATCCTCTAATTCTCAGTCGACGATGACACGTCGTGAGTGTCAATTTTTACAAGATTTTTGGATTTGGAAAGAGTAAAAAACACAAGTAATTTTGTTGATGTCCCAATATGTTATACCTAAGTATATGTGAGTTTTTCAATTTTGCTAGTATAGGTAATTGTGACTCCTGGCCTGTTGAAATGTTAAAATAAAAAAAAAAATATTTTAGAAATTTAGATTTAAATAATAATAGAAAATATCTTACCAAATAATTTTTTTACCTTTCTTTCAAAAACAACATATACACATATTGTTTTTCAATATGTGTTCGAGTCAGAGTATTGACCTAATAGGTTGAGCAAGTGGCTGACATCCATTTCTCATAAAAACAAAATCTGTTAATACAAACCTCCACTCTGTGGAGGCCCATATATGATCTTATTAGGATTGGACATGGTTGGAAAATACTAAAAATAGGTACATGACGTTTTATTGCGAATCATTGATTTAACTTTAACCCATCGGAATCATAAAAAAACGTAAAAAAAAATATGAATTTGATCCACCCACAAGATTCGAACCCGTGAACAACGAATTTAGAAGGAAGCGCAAAGTATCGCCATCCTAACGACAACGTGTTTTGGTTTGTTTTGTTGGCACTGCCGAAACGATGACTCCAGTGCTGCCTCATCAGCGCAACGTCGAGCGACACGACCTTCGGCCTCGGTGTCAGGAGCTAGTCAGGTCAGAGGACTGGCCATTCTTATGATCCATCAATAACGTCTTCGGCGGGATGATGGGCAGCCGAGGATGACATCGGGTGCCATTGTTGTAGAGTATAAATATCGATCCGCGAAACTCGTTAAAAATCTAATGTACACAACGAAATACCGACCATTATTCGAAATTGTATATATTAATGATTATACGGTGGTATGAATCGCTTAAAATCAGTCATTCATATCAAGAAATTTTAAAATGACATATTATATTATGATTATTTTCAAACGCGACCTCCCATTGCGCCTAAATGGTAAAGCATTTAGCAAATATCAAGTTTCCTACATCAAAAGCGCGTAAAAATGATAATTTGTAGCTTTACGTGACATCAATTTGAAATAAATTTAGAATTTGATTGATTTCGTCATATACCTACTAACTTTTTTTAAATATAATATATTATGTACTTATATATATTCTTTCTAACCCTACAATAGGCATAGAGGCTCAATGACAGTAGTGTACTTTAATAGTAATGTATTTAGTTATAAAAGTGAAACAATCACAAATACCCTTGCTTTGAGAAAATCATATAATACCTTCTTCTTCTTCTTATTGTGCCAATCCCTAGCGGGGGTCGGCCACCATCAAGGCGATCTTATCTTTGTCGTCTGCTACTCGGAACAGTTCAGTGGAGCTGCATTCGGACCAATCACGGACGTTCTTAAGCCACGAAATGCTGCGCCGTCCTCTGCTACGCTTCCCATTGATCTTTCCTTGAATGACAAGTTGGGGAATGCTGTATTTTTGTCCTCTCATAATGTGGCCGAGGTACTGTAGTTTCCTGGTTTTGATACTACGTAGAGCTTCTTGGTCCTTTCCAATTCGATTGAGAAGTTCAACATTTGCCACCCAGTCAGTCCAAGGAATTTTGAGGATGCGTCTATACAGCCACATCTCGAAAGCTGCAAGTCTCCGTGACATCTCTTGGTTTAGCGTCCATACTTCCATACCATAAAAATACCTACCTATGCATTAAATGAACAAACAATAATTAACTTTATTTAATTATGTATTTACTGTGTCTTCACCGGGTTGAACCCAGAGCTCCCGGATGAAATGCCAGCTCCAGCACTGCACCACGAGAGCCGCGAGGTATATATATATATTTTTTTTTTTTTTTGAATTATTAGTAACCATGTCCTTGCTTTTTCGTACAAGGTGGTTGTTAGTAATTTTGAACAATCACAAACACCCAGGCTTTGAGAAAAACACATAAATGTTTTTGTCATGACCGAGAATCGAACCCAGAACTCTCGGGTGGAAGGCCAGCGCCTTACCCACTGCACCACGAGAGCCGCCGAGGTATATATATTATAACACTGCAACAAGTCATGAGGCCCAGTGATAGTAGTGTGATGAAACAGAAGTGTAAGAGTAGAAATGAAATGATCACATACCAAGGCTTTGAGATAATCACATAAATATTTTATGACCTCGCCGGGAATCGAACCGTGCCTAACCTACAACAACTAGTAGAAGTGTAACGTCATTATGAAATATCTTTTGCTGGTGCAATTTTTATGGGGTGAAGGTGAAATGGTTATGTTATGTTTCCAAATTATGTATGTCTAATAAAAAAATGTTACATTCTTAATTATTGTCAATTATTCATAGAATAAAAAAATAGTTAATTAAATTATTCGCAAGTCCAAGTACGTTACTAAAATTTGGTAAGATCCTGACACCGATTTGTAATTAATACTTTGATTTAAAAAATACAAAATCCGACAACTGCTAAAAAAACATAACGCATTTAGAATAAACTTCAGAGAGTATCGTAAAAACTGCTACTTAATTTCATTGCAATTCGATAGGACGCACATAGCTTAGTTGGTTGAGAAAATGGCCACGAATCTCAGGGGCGCGGGCTCGAATCTCGCTGGGCGTCGTATTTTTTTTCAAAAAGAGGTGTTTTCAAATTATGTATAGACACTATTATAATTGTTATACTTAATATGTTTTTAAAATAGATTAATAAAAAAAATACATGTATTGTATGGGAATCAACACCCAAGCCGCGTCAGCATATCGCCTAGATAAAATGGCTGACATAGCTGACCGATATCCGTTTCCCGTATAGTCAGCCAGTGTCTAATTATTTCAGACTCGATATGCAATAGCTGAATCAATTATAATAAGTAGTTATTTCCTACATATTTTTTTCAAGATATTATTTTGATTGTGAATACATCGATAAATAGCGGATCACAATTGATTGGGAATGCCACTCTATCATAATTTTCCGAACTGTCAGTATCTCAGTCTCTATATTGCTCTGCACAGCATCACATCTACCGAGCCTCGAACCTCGAAACAATATCATAACTCTTATACCGACTGTTTACGCCGCTCCTCCATCCATCAGAGCAACCATCAAATCGCGGCTTCTCATCTCAACTCCTGGTCACCACCCTACAGCTGCCTCGTCCTTTTACCACCAGACCGCCAAAATTGTACTGCTTGATTGGATATGTATGGTTGAATAAACAAACTTAATTTACTTCGAAATGTTTAAAACTGTATACCTACATTTGGCGGTGAATGTTCAATTCCTATTTTCCTTTGGTGTGATCGACGGCGACATAAATCCACCCCACGATCGACCGGTCTAGTGTCGTCCCGTAGGGGTAGGCAGATTGAGCGTCGCTTGGGGGCGGAAGTTACTCGAAGGGCGGCAAATCGAGGTGAATCATTCGGTATACATAGAAATAGCTACATAAACTTAGTACTTAAGGGCCCGCTGAAGAGCCCGCCGTTCAAATATAATTTAGTATAAAAAGGACCTCGGCGTCGTAACTACGTCAATTTAAATCGATCTTTTCGCAAAAATCACTAATCATCGGAGATTTTATTTCAAGAAATATTATTATTATTACTGATAGTTTCTGCCGCGCGGAGAATTATTATTATTTTATGAACACCTGCGAGATGAAGCCGATCAGAAAACAGGGCTGTCAAAATAATATTAAGCATTCATATTTTTTAAATGTTAATTTCATCATGGTTTTTAATCAAACCTGTGCAAGTACGTACTGATAACTTGGGTGGATTTTGTAGCAAACATACTATTGATATATATACGGGTATATTATTATTATAACCCAATTCAAATTGAACATAGGTTGATACTCAAATACTATTATAGTATGTTTATGATTTCGAGAAAATAATACGATGGTATAATTAATCCATATCAATTATTTGAAAACATTACATTCGCACTTTGCACAAAATTACAAACACATTCGAAGTTTGCCGCACACGTACAGACCACGTGATATTTGTTTACGCAAAATCGTCGCTTTTCAAAATGGCGAATTTGATTACCAGATTTTACTGCGATGAATCAGTATGTTCCTTTTTGTCTTTTTTTATTCGTAGGTTTGTTTACTATGTACACCGACAAATTTCCATTTATAAACTCGGAAACGATTTTTACAGAAGAGTTTTGGAATATAATGCAACCAAAACTGGAAAAAAATTCTATCATGGGTGTTGACTTCCTGAATTAGCTAACCCCAGGTCCATGCCACTACGTGAACCACAGTGGATATTAAGCCATTTCCACACTGGCAACAAGTTGCTGGCAACCTCATTAAATTTTACGATACTTACCATAATTGCTTAAGAAATTTTACAATAATTATCGTAAAATCTAACGAGGTTGCCAGCAAATTAACTTGTTGCCAGTGTGGACCCGGCATTAGATGCACAAAACTTAAATAATATATATTATAAATAAAAATTTAAAATTATAAATATATATTATGATTTATGTCTTCGACAGCCCTGATGAAATAAATGTGAAATATGAGTCGGATCAGTCACAGAGCAAATTTATTAACACAAACAACTTTGACACGACCTTTTTATATTAACTAGTAGACCAGATATTATGGACCACATGTTAAAAAATCATATTTTCAATTCTCAAGGCCAATTCTGTAGAACGTCCTCTTAAGAACAAAAATATCTTTCAATTAGAAGAAAAGCGACACGGATCGCCCTTAATTCCTCAAGACATAACAAATTAATGTACCTATCGCAAAAATTAAATGGAAGAAAATACTGTACACTGTACATACTACCTAACAACGTCAAAACTTTTGGGAAGGTATAAGTATATTTTGTTAGTATCTAATGTACCCATTCAACACATTTCTTAGATATTGGAAAGATGAAAGAATGTAAAAAAAAAACTGTATAAAAAATTGAACGGAATTTTGGCGCTGCCTAGGGGCGCTATTTTGTCACTGGACCGGTCGATCATAATCGACGTGATAGACATACCTGGAATAAACTTATGAACCATAAACTATAGGTACATCTAGACGCCACCCGTTGCATTGCTAAATGAAGCTGCGTGGCGTGCGTTTGGTTTGTGGGAGAGCGAACGCATTCGTCTACAAATGTTCGAGACCATAGACCATTTCGCTAGTGCTCGCCCAAATTGCTCGCACTAGACGCTCAGAATTAAAATATAATTTTCTATTTTTTTACGTTATATCTATAGTATTTTTAAGCGGTCAAAATGCAACCATTAGGTAAAGATATCCATAATTTAAGTTATTTTAAAGAAACACTAGGTCACTGATATTAAAATATATAATAATATACAAATAAATTATCACGAACATGCATCAACTTACCTATGAAACGTAATACCATCTTCTTGCGTATCAGTACGGCTACCATATTTTAATACAACACACAGAACCATCTTTCCTACTTAATTAACTAAAAATATTTACCACTGACTTTATGTTTAACACAAAAAATAGCAATTTAGCAACACGAGCTACGACGCTACGTGAAGCAATTCACCACGATTTGTCGGCGATACTTTTGGAAACTAACTCAAACACATGTAGACCTTTTATCTTACTCTAGCGCGTGTCGCAGAGATTATAAGGGTGCCGAATACTTTCTAACTCGCACTCATGCATCGTTTTTGTTCAGGCCTTGTTATGAACCCTTGAGTTTTGACCACCTTGTAAGCGTAATAAAACAAGGAGTCGAAATAAGTAATGCGTGGCATTTAGGTGTATGTTTCTAAAGCGTTTAAAATGATAACAAAATAATGACAGCGGTCAGCTGCCACAATGGGCAGCGTGGCATCACGCTAAGTTGCCCGGACGGGGATAAATTACAGCGATAATGTGAACAACAAGAGGCCAACATGAGAAAACAAAACATCCCAATGAAAGCAACCACACCAGTGAAAGAAAATCTACAGGGAGATATCAAACGCTTTTCTCGTTCATCAAGAAGATATTCGATTTGTTTTATTACTACGTTTTTATTAGCTTGTATTCTTGTTTGTCCAGTACACATTTTTTCTTGTGTGTCCATTCCTAGCAACTAAATTATTAATATGACATTACATATTGATTTCCATAGTAACGCACGTATATAATATTAATAATTTAGTTGCTAGGACCCCAGATAATTAATAAATAATAGTTTTTACTTTTAACGGATTTCTTCCGAAATAACTTTTCATATAAAACAAAATTAACTGAAAATGAATTCAATTTTACTTAAAGATGGCTAAAAGTATTATATCACGTTTTTAAATATTCTGTTGAATCATATAAACTTGTCAATTCTATGTATTAATAATCTCGGACAAATAAGGCAATAATTGTCTACAAATCATTTTTTTGCTATTTTGCAACAAACAAACAAATATAGAATACTGAAATGTTTTTTGATTTCCATAGTAACGCACGTATATATTAATAATTTAGTTGCTAGGACCACCCCTTTAGCAACCGATAATAGTGGATTGGATTACGGATTTCTTCCGAAATAACTTTTCATAGAAAACAGAATTAATTGAAAATGAATTCAATTTTACTTAAAGATGGCTAAAAGTATTAAAAGAATGTATTGGCATCGTGTTCTGATATATTCTAAAAGTTTCAAATGTCTAGTTAGTCGGAAAGTTAGTTGATTGCAAGATTTGAACTGAATAAACAACCACCGGACAAATAATACGACCTAAAAAAAACGTTGTAAAAAATATAGTATAATGTTTCTGGCTTTATACATGATTAATAGTTACCCTGTAAATCTACGGGTGGCTCGTAATAAGTACAAAGGCTACGAACAACTTTGGATTAATCGACGATCACCCTCACTTCATATTAATTCACCTCTAATCTTTCTGTACTCTTATTAATTATTGAAGATGAACATCATATAGATACAATCACTAAACCAGTGGCACGCGAGCCTCATAAAGATATACTTAATAAAACATTAATAATTATTGTAATTTATGTAACTGTCAATAAATTTTAAGGAACGATATTATGGCGTGCACAATCTTTTGTCTTACCAATGGAAAATGCATCTAAAACTATATTGCAATAAGACTATAACTTGAATATTGTCGTAATTGCATTACAGTATTATTGTCCTATTCTGTTCACGTATCTGTTTAAATATGAATAACATATCTCTCGACCATGTACAATCCTAATAGGATCATATAGACCTCCACAGAGTAGAGGTTTGTATTAACAGATTTTGTTTTTACGAGAAATGGATGTCAGCCACTTGCTCAACCTATTAGGTACATACCCTGACTCACACACAAATTGAAAAACAATATGTGTCCTTGCCAGACCCAGGACTCGAACCTGGGACCCACGGTATTATAGTCCAACGCTTAAGCCGCGCGGCCACGGTGGGTGTTAAATAACATAAAATATATTCTAATAAATTCTTCCTACATTGAAATAAGAGTGCATATAGAAAATTTGCTATGAGCGCTTTCAATAAAAGATTTTTATATCATATTTATTTATTTATCTAATAGATCTCATCGAATCTATTAATGTATGAAGGTATTTCTTAGCCACCTCCACTCCTTGCAATTATTAGCTCTTTGATGCTGCATATTAATTGTCAAGCTTGATCTATCCATTGATCCAAAGGCTGTAGTCTAGGATATTTAGTGTCCAATGCAGTAGCGAAGGGTGGAGGTAGGCTTTTAATATCTGCCATAAATAGTGCACATTAAACTTTGATAGCCATAGAAATAGGCGCAATTTCACTAAAGATATTTTGACATGTATTACATTTTATAAATGTGTGATATTCAACAATTCAATAATTCAAGTGTACAAAAAAAATGCTAAAAATACACTGAACAATTTTATTTCTATCAACGAATTTTACCAGAGATAGGTATGGAGGCCGCCAAAGATGCTAGCCTGGGAGCCCGTTTCAGAATGTGGGGCCATGAACCTCACCTTTATATTATCATAACTTAGCGGTGATATATTAAAACCCAATCCCCGCTTTTGTCCTTTGCATTAGATACAGCGTTATGAAATTACAGCCTTGACATTTTGGTTAAGGAATAACATTAGGTCACCCGACAGTAATATCAATTACTCTAAAGTTAAACTACTGCTCTGGTACACTCACACTCGCAAAAATCCAATTCCCGCGTAAGCCTCATTTTCCAGTTTGGTAATATGATTTAAAAATTACAAGATAAAAAGTACTTTTTTATATACAACGTTTTTAAATTTTCTGTTGAATCATATAAACTTGACTTGACTAGCTTAAACGATCAAAAAAATGTATACCTGATCGAGATAATACTGAAATGTCATATTGATTTCCATAGTAACGCACGTATATATTAATAATTTAATTGCTAGGACCCCCGATAGCAATTAATAATGGTGTCGAAATAACTTTTCATACAAAATAGAATTAACTGTAAATGAATTAAATTCTACTTAAAGATGGTTAAAAGTATTTAAAGAAAGTTAGTTAAAAATCGATTGCAAAATTTGTACCGGACAAACAACCACCGGACAAATAAGAATACGAGCTAAGAAAAACGTTGTAAAAATAAGCAACGCTGAGAGGCTTAAGTGCGATTTTACGAGCGCATCTCATTTACAACTTTGACACAAAACGATACCTATAAAGCCGAAATAAAATGTCAAAATTCTTTATTCGTTGCAATAAACGTTAAACCAAAAGCAAAAGTGTTTGAATTATCCGCGGGGGGGCTCTTTGGCATTAAATTTAAAAACGAATATCGTTGGTGCCAATTTTAATCGAAACTATAATAAACTAACGCACCGAATAATCGGTTGCGATTTTATCTAAACAGTAAACAATAGTCAAAAGTGACACGACAAAAATCGCAACACTTTCGCAGGACTTTATATGTAGCAAATATTTAATGAATAAAAGAAATCAATAATAATTAATTATATCGACTGAACACTAATAACTTTGTACTATTCCAAAATAATCATCTTTAGCTAATTGGCTAACTATTCTTTGTCTTTCGGTATCTCCAGGTTATATTTAATTATAATAATATATTAACGCTTGCATCCTGACGTTACTGCTTTACGGTAGCGAATCATGGCACCTTACGAAGGCTCAGAGCAACCGTATACTGAGCTTCGAAAACAGATGTTTACGACAAATACTGGGTGTGCGGACTTTAGGAGCAACGAGAAGATAAGAAAACGCACCAAGCAGCATCTCATCACGCAGTGAAGTGAAGAGGTGATGTTGGACCTGGCTCGGCCACGTGCTGCGGATGCCAGAAGAGAACTTCAACCTGGTTTGCCTGTTCTTCAAGCCGACCGGATTCCAGCGTCCTAGAAGGCCGCTAAATACAATCTACAGTGTGTATACGGCGGAGCTACGGGATGCTGGTTTGACCCGGAACGAAGCAAAAAGACTGGCGAGCGACAGGGATTCTTGGAGGCGCCGCGTGGTGTCCATATGCTCCAGTTAAGGGGCGGATATGGCCAGAGAGAAGAAGAAGAAGAATAATATGTGGTAAATATATAATTGACAAAACAGATTAACTCCTTATAGTAAGTACTGCCACAGGTTTTGAAAATTTAATAATAATATTAACTAAAAACATGATTTTCGATTAATTATCATATTGTTTAGATATTTTTGAAAACCTTAGCAACTATAGAAACGATTCAATAGATAATTATTGCATGTTTATGTATTCCTAATTACGATATCACAGTAATATTAATGATCTGGGTAACTACTTTGTCTTTATATGGCTTAAATACATTGGGGTTTTTCATTCTGTTGAAGGCGGTGTAAAATAATTGTTGTTTTGGCTTAAAGCTACATCTTTTTATTTGGCAATTTGGTTAGATCGCCATTCGTTCAACAATAAAGCCTAAAAAGTATTAAGGAATAATTGCTTATAACTTTTGAAGAAATAAACATATCAAAACAAAAATTATATGCACTAACTTGTATATTGCTTATTGTATATACTAAAAATATTGGTAAGAAACTACGATTAGTTTGAATGTAGTACACCAGAAATCATTATTTCACACTTTAATACCCAATACTTTGACAGGGTTGAAAAATATTATTGTACCGCCTTTGTCTTGATTTATCTCTAACTCATGAAATAAAACATATTATGTAAATGTATAGGAGAGAGCGAGACAGAGAGAAGAGATATTAAATGGGTACGGTGAAAGAAAGGATACACATAAACACAAATTCAAAATTTGAAAAAATTATTTACACGATCGTGTCCTCTAATAATAATTTGACAGATGATTTTTAAGAATAACTGTTATTATAATATGTTAATCTAAATAGTTTATGTTGCAGAAGAATGTTGACAGGTGACACTGCCATCTTGTGTTTTTTTTTTGTTGGTCAATAATTGGCTAATTCTACTATCAAATCCTGGGTCTGGCAAGATCACATATTGTTTTTCAATTTGTGTATGAGTTAGAATATGGACCTAATAGGTTGAGCAAGTGGCTGACATCCATTTCTCGTAAAAATAAAAAAATCTGTTAATACAAACCTCCCCTCTGTGGAGGCCCATTTATGATCCTATTAGGATCGGAAATGGTCAAAAAAAAAAGAAAAAAGAAGTATCAAATTAAAATTAAAAAAAAAAAATTAAAATATTGTGAAACTCATCACAGGAATACGACGGGTTAAATTAACTGAATCAGATTCATAATATTTTCATATACGGGGGGTGGAGGGGGTAAATTGATATCATCCGCATCCTTTGTTCGGTATTTTTATGTAAGATTTAAGTGCGGTATTAAATTTCTTGAGCACGAAATTATCGTAAATGCCGACCGAAAGAAATGGGGTAGGGCAATATTATATTATTAAATGCCACTACTTGAGAACGGTAAACATTTTTATTTGACTGCTGGACATTAAATTTTGTTCTCTGTAGAGTGATCGTTAAACAATAACTACAGCATTTACAAATAAATCCTTTTCGCTTGTTTTACGCAATTTGACATCAGAGGAGGTTTCCTATAAGCTTATTTTAGAACGCGTCCAGAAGAAATTTCTTCGATATCTTTATTTTAAGACATTTATCTATTTTCCTTTCAATAATTTCTCAAATGATTATTTTTCGACTGCCTTTCTACAAGGCATGCTTACTTTTTACTCTCTTAAATCTCGTCGGTCTCTTCTTCTTTTGAAACACTTTTACTTGTTAGCGCGAGGGATGGTTTCCAATCCTGGTGTTCTAATAAATTTGAATGTACATGCACCTGCAAATTACCTACGTGGTCGCAGCCATTATTTATTCTGGATTGGAACCGTTTCCTCGTGTCAAGCCTATCAGGCACCATTAGCGAAGGGCGCCAGATTAGTAAATGCGCTCCCTAAAGACATAGACATTTTCAGTGATGTACCTACTTTGCATTTTGTTTTTGAAACTTTATTTTTCTATGTAAAATTGTATGTTTTTTGTTTTCAAATTTTTATTTTCTCTGTTTAATTGTACTTAAGTATGTTTTGATTTAATTTGTTTTTCTGTTATTATTATATTCTATATTGTAATATATGTTATAATGTCAATCTCATGTTGTGTACGTTTTGAATTTAGATTTGTTATGTCCACAAAGTTTTGTATTCTTAAATAAATAAATAAATCAGAGAAGAATACCTATTGGAAGAACATAAGCTAATAATCAAATAAAAAGTTCTATGACCAAGACCTGAACAAAAACGAACCATAAGTGCGAGTGAGAAAGCATTCGACACGCTTATATCTCCGCAATATGCGTTGTAGAGATTTACTCAACTCTACAACGGACGAATTATTGTCTATGCTCATTTCTATGGCATAGACAATAATACGAACAGGAAATGACAGTCGATATAAACAGTTGCATTTTTTCCTTTCAACAATGTAGTCAATATACGCGCGCAACTTCGCGTAATATTCAACCTAAATTAACATTATAATGTAAACCTTCTAACTCATCAAAAAACCAATGTGATAGTCCTTTATTAGTGCCGTGTTTATCCAAACTTTATTACTATAATATAAAACCATGAAAATACCAACTCCGTGTATTATTCAACTGTGTCCCGATTTTACCATATCACGCACACTCAACGCAACCTTCTAAATAAGAAATTAATAACATCGGGGGTATGAACAGCATATACATTCACCCCCGATAGCGTTAGGGTAAGATAGAATTTCTACGGATGAATTAAAAATATTGTTTGTATACGTCGCCGGTAAATATTGATTTTAATGACTACATTAATTTAAAAACTACAAGCACGTGTTGCTGAAATTTATTGGTTTTGCGTTAAAAATAAAGTTAGTGGTAATTATTGATAGTTAATTTAGTAGAAAATATGGTTAACTATATTAGCAGCCATACTGAGAAGCAATATGATGGTATAACGTTTCATAGCTAAGTTACAAAAATAAAATTGAGATTCTACTGTGCGTTTTATACGCATGGCTTCATTTTGCCGAACAATAGCTACTCTCTTTATATTATTACTCTGAGGCTTGTATTGTCATGCTGGGATTTGAAGTTGAATTTTCTTGATTTGATACAATTGACCGAGAATAAAAATATTATATTATCTTTCTTTTAAAAATAAATGACCATCCACGGAATCGAGTTTACACCCACGCCGTTGCTCTATTGACAGCCATCCAATAAAATTTATACAAACCAAACAATAATAATTGCAGTAGGTATACAGACCAAAATATATCAAAAAGACAAAACCGAAATCGTTAGATTATTATTATAATATTATACATTTATTTATAAGCGTATTGTATAATTGTTTCGATATGCCGTAGGCTTTTTAAAAATACTATACTTAGCTCATATTATAATCTGGAACATTGTTTGTGACGTCTTCGGCGTATTTTCCTAGATTTTGAATGCGAAGAAAGGCTGCAATAATCGTCCTTTTTGGGAGATTTCACTACCTAATTTAATATCAAACACATATGTACATAAATTTTATTTATTTAAATGTCATAGTCAACATTAAATATTAAAAATTAAAGTCTTCGGCATTATGAGCCCATAAGGATTTTTCACCACTGAAAATCTGGTAATAACAATATGTCAGTACTATAATAAGTATTAGTTACTAGACCAGCGAATCATGGAGAAGGCTTCTGCTCGATGACTAAATTGTTCATGTGACGATTCGATCCGAAGAAGAATGATACTAACAAATATTAAGTGCATATTATGTACATCGGAAGTCAACGTGCGTATTACATAATATTATGCATACAAATTTGAGGCGAGCACGCGGTTTCCATACAGTTCAAAGTTAAGAGGCGAGGAGTGACCAATTCTGGGCCTAGCAATAAGATTTTTCTTATACACCACTGTCTCAGGTAGACAAACCACGAAATAAACTGTTTGTCATATTATGTACATGAAAAGTCTCTCAGCACCTGGACTATAATAATTAAATGAACAAAAATGTTTCTAAGCTTTAATTGTTTTTTCTAAATATTTTGAGTGTTTTTTTTAATGTTTATTTTAGAAAGAGTTTTAAGTACTGGTATGTGCTCGCTAAGAGACTCTCATGTAACTCTTTTCGCGAAAATTCCAAGCTACAGAAATAATTGGCTGGAACATTAGCCGGACACGAGCCAATAAGACAAAACAAAACAAAACAAAAAATACCCGAGGGTCCTTTTTTATTACAGATACGTGTTTCGGTACAAGCTGATAATGGTAATCTTTAATTAAAAGCATTATTTGGAGCACCAAATCAGCAGTGGCGTCACATGACAGGAGATCTGTTTAATCTTTCCCTTCTTAAAATCGCAGAAAAAATTAAAACATCATTATTTGGAATTATTAAAAATCATGCTGGATATATACTTTTAAAAAACCATGAGCAGTAACAACATACTTTATTTTGATTTCTCACTAGAACAAACTGTGTGCAGCGATGAACTTTTTTTAGCTCGGCGCCCATTACATCGTCTCGTGGCTGCATTTTTATGTATTTACCCTTATATTCCACGCGCGTGCATATTGCGCTGACTAGCGTCTATATTTCCTATGGCGAAAGGGTCAACAGGCGAGCGGGGGGTCATTCGTTAGTTCACGTTTGTGGACAGAATTCTAACCAACCAACTATTCGTGGCTCCAAACGACGTACAGTAAAAACAAAACAATGATTGGGTTGGTCGATGGTGTGCGTACAGATTAAGAGCCGTACTAAATACCTGACAGTCGATGAGCACGTATTCGTAAATATTCGTACGCATACAATCCAAGAACCGAATCATTGTTTTGTTTTTACTGTACGCGATTATTTACATTACAACCATTTCGCTTCGCCATGAAAGTTATGGATAATGTAATAAGTAGCAAAAAAATGGCAGTCTTAAGTAGAATATAAGTCTTAGAGCTGACATGTCTAATCCGCATGTGGCCCAAATCCCAGAAAAGCGATTATGTCCTTTATTTTTAAAAACGTACCTTTTATGTAAAAAGGCTATGGACAACATTTTGGACATAGTTTTTAATATCAGGCCAAAAGTCTGATATTTATGAAGAAAATTATTTTGGCAAGAAGAGCTAAATTAATCTACATTTTTCTATGTATAACTTTTCTTTCTTGAGAGAATTCTTTTTCACTTCATATTATATAAGTCGCTGGCTTCAAGTCATCAAGATTTCTGTATTGCTGCAGTATTTTTTTATAATATATTATGTAGTTTACACCTATCCATCTTTATATTTCTTTAGCTTTTGACTCGAAGAAGGTATGAATATTTTTAATATTTTCCTATTTTGATCAGCCTATCCACTCTTCCTTTCTATTTTTTCACTTTCTTTTCTTCCAAAACCCTCTCCCCCCATAGATATAATATTTGCTCCTACTTTTTATGGCAAACATATCAAATAAGATGCTGTTTTCAAAAATATTCTCTATGGTTTGTTTTTATCTGCATCCACACAATTATTAATGATTCGTATTCGGTTGAGACCACTATACTGCCTTTTCAAGAAAGAAGGCAGTAAAATTCATGAAATTGGCTGCTATCCGTTAGGTAATTTTGAAAACTATATATTTTGTTCACTTTAAAATCAGTATTATCACTAAAATACCGTTAAAATCCCTAGTGAACAAAATGGGCATCTACTTAAATGATACACATTTCCTAGCAAAAAGGCAGTCATTGCACCGCACCTATTTATTGCAGTTACTGCTTATTTATTATTACTTTGTTTGTATTTTAACATCTAACTAATAAAAAAATATTAAAGTTTTTTTTATTAATTCACAGTACTAAAATTTTTAAAACACACATTATGTAATTTATCTCGAAATTCTGTGAGAGTCAGTTACTGCTTTCTTTCTTGGAAGGTCAGTATATGGATGTTTGATTGACATGTTTTACCGCTCAAGCGTGAATATGGTTATATATTTAAAAATGTATGTAGACATTGGGAAAATGTTTGCTCTATTATCTATGAACGTAAATCGTGACTAATAATAAAAATAATAACGTTATGTTTTAATAAACCAATTATTACTGACCCATTTCGATACGGGCTCTTTCGACCGCCACTGGTCTGCAAAAGTGCGGCGCCGATCCGAGAACGTATTGTTTCATTAGCATTCGTTTGTTGCACCGGCCCTCTTGCGTCGCATAACTCGCAGCGAAATGCAGCGATGCACTTCGCTGTTGCATCTGCATCCCCGATGCATTATGTTGCGCCTCTCCGCTTGTACCAATGATAAAGGCTCGCGCGCAATGATAACGAGTCACCACTTTCCCGCCTTTTAATTTGTGATTTAGTTCCAATGTTCCCTTTTTAAATTAGCCGCTGAGCCCAGTTTCCAACTGGGTAAAATTATGCGCAAGTTACATTGTAACATAAATTAATGTGATATTATTTATTTTTGAATAAGCTTTATTTCATTGAATAAAACCTTCGTATATATTATACATGAAGCCTAAATATATATTTGAAAGTAGAGCTGGAAAAAGATGACTCAGAATTTATTTATTCATTAGTAAACCTAACATTTTTTCTCTGAGATTATTTTATAATATGCTAATACGCCACAACTGCACTAAAAAGTAAAAACGTTTGTAGGATGATGCGGTGAAGGAGAAAAGGTTGCTTGGTTACAAGAATATAATGAATACAATAATAAAGAGATTATAATCGCGGATACTGGTGAAATCGATTGGTTATATTAATGAACTGAGAGGCTTGATTTTTAGTGGACGGTTGACTATGTCGAGTGAATAACTCGTCACAATAGTAGTGCGTCTCGTGACGGACTTGATGAATTGAGTGAGGATTCTTGCATTGTCTTTCCAATTTATACAAATGCAGTACATATATTACAAGAGATATTGTCGCAATTACACATCATAACATACCCTACTGAACTTGTTAAGATTGAGGAAATGCTGACGAATATTATCGATTTATTGTTTTGTTTCGACAACAAAACTTACATATTAAAATGTGTCACTAATTTAATTCTAACTCATTGCATTACTGGCAAATCTGACAAATAACATAACATTGCATTTAAGTATAATTCTAGCCAAAACATTGAATAAAACCTAAGCCAAGTAAAACCATTTATGTATCCCACACTCCAGCGTGAGCTGAGCAAACAATGTATTCGATGGAATTTGAATTTAAATTCTAATAGTTTTAAGCTTTGTACTGTGCCAGTTGAATCAATTTTAGCGACCCGTGTTTTGTTTTTGGGTATTTATCAAAAATATTATAAGTAAATAATGTAATTTAGTTTATATTTAATTTGATTACCTACATGCCTCATTTTTATAACATTTTAACTCGCTGTCAAAAATGTTGGATGTCAGATACGACGTATCAATATTATACCGTCGCTATTCGAATCTGCCATTGGTAATGACAATTGGGAGGGCAATAACTGTATTCAATGAAATTGCTTTGGATACTGGTATATTCCACTTGTGAGTTCAGGTCAATGTTGATTTTTTTATTATACATATGTTTTTTTGTTTTTTTTTTTATGTCACGTAAACCGCATTAAATTTTTAAATTGCACCGGGGTCGATCCATTGCTGATGATTATGACGAATGCCTCCCCTAGCTCCCTCTACTCCACCTAACAACCTAGATTCGTCTATCCAGCGGATGTTAGAACGCCCTTGTGGGCATTTAGTGCCCCTTGGTTACCACTGTATGACAGATTTGTCCAGCACTTATCCACTCGCCGAGTGACGTTTCCGCTCCATTGCCATTTCATCTGTTTAGCGACGTCTGTCACATCGCGTACTCTTGTCTGCTTCCTTATCTTGTCCGGTTTCTTTTGTGATCTTTACGCGTTATGCCCAACATACACATTTCTATATCACGTTGCGCAACTAGTATTTTTTTATTTCTCTTACATTAAGAGTCAATTTTTCACGCGTTGGCAGTACACATTTTTTTTTTTTTTTTTTAGAATTATTAATAACCATGTCCTTGCTTTTTCGTACAAGGTGATTGTTAGTAATATTTGAACAATCACAAGCACCCAGGCTTTGAGAAAAACACATAAATGTTTTTGTCATGACAGGGAATCGAACCCAGAACTCTCGGGTGGAAGGCCAGCGCCTTACCCACTGCACTACGAGAGCCGCCTGGTAGTACACATTGGTTGAACACTTTACGTTTAAGATACAGTAGGAGGTCACTTTTGAATATACTTTTCAGGCGCCCAAATGCACTATATATTATTGCAGTTTGGTTCATCACATGTAAAGTAAATTCGTATCCGGAATTTTGTACGTAAACAGTTCACCGCAGGACACTTATTCGTGCGCCGCAGTACGAGAAATATGAGTTCGTGTAACATTTAATCAAATGACGAGTTCTTCGTTGAACATTTCACCGTAGAGTATATTTGTACGTATGCTACAACATTACTAGGTTAGGTTAGGTTAGGTTACGTTAGTTTAGGTTAGGTTAGGGTTAATCTAATTGGAACAGTACTATTTGCAAACTATCGCTGCAATTTGTAAGATCAACGTTTGTTCAACGAGGAACTCGTCATTTAATAAAATGTTATACGAACTCATATTTCACGTACTGCAGCGCACGAATAAGTGTCCCACGATGAACTGCATACGTACAACTTACATGTAACCAAGTAAATTAATTTTAATTTAAATAAATATATACTTATCAATTTTTAAGTTATTTTCATACCCCACAAAGACTACCTGCGAGTCAGTACTAGTAAATATTATGTAATTCGGATGGTAACCCTACTTTCTGATCGAATTTGTTTTTAACGTTGCAGAGATAAATCGGCGAGACATTACGCAGAGATCTGTGTCTCTGAATTATCTTATTTGTAAGTATTTCTTTCTCTCTGCATTTTGGCTTAACGGGGTCGCATGGTCCCAGCTCAGAGTCGTGATTTTTATTTCGGCGACTATTGTCCTCTCCGTGAGATCTTTGGCTCGCGTTGCCTTTGTTTAGTACTATACTCAAACCAGCGACAGTCTTGATATATTTCACAACAAATTCTCAATCAAGATTGAGGAGATGGAATTAATTTCACATACAAATTTACGAAATTAAAATATTTGTCATATTACTATCTCATCATCACGATAAACGTCGGGAATATTGCCGGGATAATTTTTTGAATGAACATGCCGTGATAAATTTTATAAACTTCAAATTTTCCGCCATTTGCACATAGTACTATTCCAATCCCGAGCTATTTTCGATACCTATGAATCCCGAGATTGATAAACATAATCCCGAAACTTTCGGGATTGATTTTTTTTATCAATTTTTATGGAAAATAAAATAAAAACGAAAATATAACAGAAAAAATACTTTTAATAACAAATAACTACATTAGAAATAAACTGAGTTTGAACGAAGTTTGATTTATACGCATGAATAAGTTGCCGATTCATTTTATTTTTTCACATAAATTAATAAAAATGAGAAAGATTGGAAAAAAACAATGCTTCGCATTTTTAACAAAGTAATTCCACCGTGATCTTATACGTTTTACGGCAGTTTCATATTTGGCTGACTAATTAGATTTATGAAGCGGAAAGGCCATAAGTATGCCATGATTTGCTTTACTATTTTAAATCTCGCTAACCCATTCATTAAGTCTTTACTATCAGAAACAGCAATCTCATGTTAAATTCACATTATTATTTATATTACAATATTATTTAATTAAACGTATGTATTTACAAACATTGAAAGTATACAATATTAACAATAAATGTCTTAAATAGTATAAATTTTACTAGATTTATTTTTGACCGATTTTATTAATGTTATTTGTAAATATAAAAAAATTATATTAACAATGGAAAAAAATCCCATTTCCGCGACCAGTCCCGGCATCCCGAGTTTGTCAATATGTAATCCCGGGATCAGAATTTTGGCTCGGGATTGGATTCCCTACATAGTTTGCAAGAATGCCAAGAGTGCCGTGGGTCTCGATTTCCTCCCCGATCGAACCCTTTTTCAGGATAGAAATGTTCGTACGCTTTAATAACGAATTGAAAATGGTCAAAGTATAATATTTAGATCATCTTATTTTAGCATCAAATTTTAATTAAAATACTCCATCTGTTTTATGTTTCCTGCTTTCAGTGTCCATGTTTTAATACTACAAACCCATGCGTTTAAGTATTAATTGACCACGTATATTTTTGCCTTCAAATTATGATGCGATATATTTTATTACATAACTTGTGTTTATAACGCATAACTATTTTCAAATAATAATAAAGATCGCACGATGATAAAAAGCGACGCCCTCTGCAGCAAAATTAAAAATAAAACGACTTCTGTCATATAAGTTCGTTTCGTAATCATAAATAATGTTAAATCAAGATCGCATCAAGTAGCAATAATTTTCTACACAAATATCAAATAAAAAATAATTATTAATTTTCATGAATTGCAAACCTTGTAGATTTGTAGAGGTTGTGTATATAACCCTACAACTGTTATGGTGTTGTTTATGGACATTGATAGACTATAGACAATGACGCAAATGGAAATTCAACAGTTGTCTTTCAGCCTTCCTATACTATAGTTGACACGCGCCACTGTTTCGCGTCTCACTATATCAAAATTCCAAAGTATAATGTAAACCCTTTAATTCAAACTAAAATCAATGTGACAGTCATTTCAAAGTCACGCGTTAATCCAAAATTTATTACTATAAAATAAAACCAAGAAAATACCAACTCCGTGTATTATTCATCACTCCCGAACATACCATGTCACGCACACTCAAGCAACCTTCAGAGCTTAAACTTAACATCGGGGGTAAGAATTACCATACGTTCATCCCCCGATAGATTTTCTAAATAAAAAAATCAATTTTATTAGCGAAAGGTGATGTTTGACTATTTTGAAAAAGTTTACGATTTTGGTAAAATATAATAAAATTTCATAGAGATTACAATAGTTTTACAAAACGTCTCGTTATACCTATATATTTAGTTCAGACCAAGATAGATACATTTTTCAGTGATGAAATGAACACTGTATACAACATTTACGAACATTTAAAATATTCTGATTAAGACGTCCATAAATTATATTTTAGTATAAATAATTTCACTTTAATTTCTGGTGTACTTATCATCTATTGTTAATATCACTATAACTTGCCAAATAATCTTTTTACTGCGGCTACTTACCGAAAATACGAAACAATACGATACATGCACTAGTTCAATGTTTTGCTACGCCAAAGTGATTTCGTAAGCTAATGTGTAGGTACAAATTCGCATATATTATCGTGTTTTATTTATGAGGTACCTTTGATAATACTTATTTTTCTTTGATAATACTAGGTCTGTTTTATTCAGAACTTTTATATCAGGCATATTCAACGCGTGGATCACAATAGAGCCATAGTCATGAAAATATAAAAACTTGTGTACTGTGACACCCCCGTATGGTCCCCATTTGGGGATGTCTTTGTGTATCTGGAGACGCCCGAATCGGTATCAAAGCCAACAAATAATAAAGCGCTGATTACGAAAATAAATAATGTTGAATATCTGCTGGCAACAATTCCATAATTTTGACCGTTGGAGATGTTGCAACGTCGCCTTCTTTCGCCAACGGCTCTCGTTGAAACGCGAAAATACAAGATGGCGCTCAGATCGCGACAAGCAGCAAAATCGCGAACGCGTACATTTCGCCCTCCGTAGAATTAAATTATTAAAAAATGTAACCATATAGTATAATAAACGTAAATAAACTCGCCGCTTCCATCACAATTCCGGTGTGTCAATTATCCACCTCCAAATCCCGAACCCAGACGATAAAAAAGAAAACAAAACACAAAGTGACAGTTGAGAAAATCTCTTACCAAAATGGAGGGGAGTGATAGTACATTCACTTATAATAATATAGAATGTTTTCATTAATTCAGAAAGGGAGTCATTAATCATTTCTATTTATATTTCCTTAACCAGCTTAAGTGAAAATTGTTTTCAAAATAATCGAGAAAAACCCCAGATTACCTACTCATATCACTTTATCCATTCGTGTTTTTCCACATGAGTGAGAATAGGAGAAGATATGAATACCCGCACTTTAAACTTATGCGTAGTTTTTCCATACCCTTTCGCAGTAGGCTCTTTGCACACAAGTAGATTATTTCGATGAATAGTGTAATGAGTGCCCAAAAAAGATCATAATATGAGAAATTGAGCATTTCTTTTTAATGGTGAAAAACAAATGTTGTTATTTAATTTCTAGCCACTCAAGTTGACAAATTACAGTGGTAGATAGGGATTGCAATACCGAACGAAAATATCAAAACCGGTTTTTCGGTATTTATTATTGAATACTGGTATTAATACCAGTATTTCTTAAACATGAAAAAAAACATAAGTAGGTGCTTATCAATAAATATGGCTATTATTTTTTTAAATATTATTTTATAGCAAAAACCTTTTACTTAAAAGACATTTAAAAATATGTATTGATTATAATTGTAGAACTAGTGATTTTTTACAAATAATTTAAAGATATTGATAATTTTAACTAAAGCCCTCAAAAGTTCATCAAGTGCAAATAAGTCCCGGCTGCAGGAAAAGCTTCTTACATTCAACGCTTGTACAGTCATCAATAATTATTATAGAATAATTGAATATTTTTATCACGGATGTTTTCTATTTCGAAATAATATTATGATAATTCATCGCGACAATTACTTATATAAATATATTTGATGAAATTTGTTTTATTGTTTTTTTCACCTCTGTTGGATTCACTCAATATATTTGCATTTTAGCAGCACATAGCTTATAATTCATTTTCAAAAACGTAAACGAGTGTACTTTTTTTAATACCAAAAATTACGGTATTTTGAATTTTTAAAACCGGTATTTCGGTATTGATAAATACTGGAATACCGGTTTTGAAATACCGGTATTGCAATCCCTAGTGGTAGAGTATGTGTGTTAAATCACAGCTAGTTTTGCAACTAGATATTAGATGTAAGCCTACCTGATTTTGGGCATGCCTGTTTTAGATTACTGTGAACTTACTTCCCAGCCATCTTTGTATTATTATAGGAAATCTGTTGGGAAGACGAATGTCAATGGATCTTCCGTGCAACACAACATGTGAAATCTTATTTTAAATCATCCTTATATGTGTTCATTTCAGAATTTTATTCACTGTCTCCCCATAATAGATCATATTTTACAACGTTTTTATTAGCTCGTATTCTTGTTTGTCCGGTGGTTGTTTGTCCAGTACAAATCTTGCAATCGATTGTTAGCTAACTTCCCAAATAGCTAGACATTTGAAACTTTTATAATATATCAGAACACGATACCAATGCATTATTTTAATACTTTTAGCCATCTTTAAGCAGAATTGAAATCATTTTCAGTTAATTCTGTTTTGTATGGAAAGTTATTTCAAAAAAATCCGTAAAAAGTAAAAGACTATTATTGGTTGCTAAGGTGGTGGTCATAGCAACTAAATTATTAATATATACGTGCCTTTCTATGGAAATCAAAATGAAATGTCAAAATGACATTTCAGTAGGTATTCTATATTTGTTTGTTTGTTTTTTATTTACTTCAAATCAAGTACAAGTTTGAGCATATTGAGCATAATAATTCAACAGAACATTTAAAAACGTTATATATAAAAAGTTCTTTTTATCTTGTAATTATTGGTTATAATATATTTTCTCAGAAGTGTTTTAAAAATATTGTATGTTCAATAATTAGAATGTTTCATTCTTAAAATCTTGTGAATTATCCGTTGAATAAAAAAATAGTTAATTAAAAACAAAATATATAATATGTCTAACATAACCGTTTTGGAGGTGTTTGATGCTGAGCGCCTCATTTTTTTATAACCGGCAAGCAAATTTATATTATACGCCAAGAATTTCATGCATGATGGATACATAGCGCATGTTAAGAATAAAATTCCCGAAAATATATTTTATTTATGTGCCGATCAATTATTTATGAGACCAAATTTGGAATTTACTTTTGAGTTTTATTAAAATGCATTTTGGCTTTATTTTAAGATACAATAGAAATTCATTTTATACTATTTGGATATATGATTCAACAGGGCACTGCTCTTCAATTTTAGTATTTAATAAACTATTTCTTTTATTCAAGATTTAAGAATGTACCATTCTTTATATCGAACGTACATAATTCAAAAATAGCCCATATATTATATACGTACTAGATAAAATTCCTTTTTTTTTCTTCTCTAAAATAGAACTTCTCGTTGCCAGATTTATTTTTTAGAACGTTTTTCTTAGGTCGTATTCTTATTTGTCCGGTACAAATCTTGCAATCGATTTTTAACTAACTTCCCGACTAAACTTTTAGAATATATCAGAACACGATGCCAATGCATTTTTTTAAAAATACTTTTAGCCATCTTTAAGTAGAATTAAATTCATTTTTAGTTAATTCTGTTTTATATGAAAAAATATTTCGTTACCATTATTGGTTGCTAGGGGGTCCTAGCAAATAAATTATTAAATAATATATACGTACGTTACCGTGGAAATCAATATGAAATGACATTTCATTATTCAGTATTTCTATCAAGTACAAAATTTTTTGATCGTTTAAACTAGTCAAGTCAAGTTTATATGATTCAACAGAAAATTTAAAAACGTTGTAAGTATATAAAAAGTTTTATCTTTTAATTATTTCCTTTTATTTTTTGCCAGGCACTACAGTTTAAACTCGAGCTTGTAATTACACGGCTTTTTTAATTTTACGAGATTGCTTTTTCGATTTTTCGAGAATTATCGAGATTCTCGAGAAATTTTCAAAACAAATTCCGTTGACAATGAAATTCAAGATAATTTTTAGTTATTTTAGCGATTTTTGAGCAACATTTTTTAGGTCTTTCAGCCTATATAACCAAGATATGAAAATTTCTTGGACTGCTTAGCTAAGTGACAATTTCTCGATTTCTTGAGAATCTCATTGATGATTTTTTGAGATTTAAAACAGTCTTCTCTGATTATATCTCTACAATTATTATTCTTGATCTCAACCGTTAGTTCTAGCCTCAGCCGTTTTGGAAAAAAATGGATTAATACATTGAGAAATTATTACATTATGCGGAACAGAATTTTCTTTTCCGGGACAGTTGACAACCCTATGGGTGTATCGTTAATGCTTTTAAAATTCTACAATAATTCGTGTGCCAGCAAAAAAAATATTCGTGCCATAGATTCGAAATGAAAAAAGAAAAATGACCTATTAATTTTCATATAAACAGTGGAGTAGTTAGAACGGTTTGTGTTTAATATCACATATAAAAAAATCATTCACGTCATATCAATAACGCTAAGTTAGTAACGATGAATGGAATCAATTTAATAATTTTAAATATCAATTAAGAAATAATACTTTACGACATGTAATGGAATGATTAAATGAATTTGCAATAATCACTAAGTCAATACAGCCAATTACATAAAAATACTCAAAGTAATTATACGAGGCATACCTTATTCATTCAATTACGTTTCATGTATACGCCATGAGAGGTGCAAATGAGTCGTTTAAACAACAAATCAATCGGTCTTAAATCAAACACTTGCAGATTAATTCAGTTGGCAAGTCTCGCGATCTTTTTCGCTGAACGATTCCGTCATATAGCTCTTATTTTTCTCGAAATTTTCCCACAGAATCGGACATTTTGTTTTTATGATCGCTCCCGTAACACAGTTCACATAAAGCGGAGGTAGAAAAAAAACTCCATGGTCACTCATGTTTGAGCCAATCGCTTAGATTTGTATCAATTAAATCTGTAACGTGACGGTGTTTTAAATAAAGGCGAGTTTTGCGACAAAAAACTTTTGTACTTACCTAATTGAATCAAACCATTATCCGTTAAAATAAATATATACGTACTTACTACCATTGTCACTCAGTTTTTCAGTATCAATAGCTTAAAACGATACGTCAGTGAAACGGAAAATAATTTTCAACTATAGGCGCGATGAAATTTTGGACTCGCTGGCATTCGGACAGCGAACGTCGAGGTGTCAATACGTCAATTTGTTTCGTGATGGCGACGGGGGTTTTAATTCTTAAATCGTGTAAATATGACTAAAAACGTTACCCATTTACTTGAAAAAGAAAACATGTCAATGAATATATTATTATTATTACGAATATAATAATAAACATAACATAAAAAGCACGCATGTTGAACTTTTATGACAAATTATATTTCGTTCGGCATGCATCATTTGCACCCGCGACCCGCAATCCGCGCATCGCCTAGCCACGATCTTTTTAGACCATGCTTCGACTGAGGTATAGCCTTAATACGCTTGGCACTGGTTTCTCATACCATGGGGTTCTGCATTCGATTCCCGGTAATGTCACAATATATTTATTCATTTAAGAAAACAAAACATTGTGGACATAACAAATCTAAATTCAAGACGTACACAACATGAGATTTACACTATAACAAATATTACCCTCCCAAGAGAGAAGAAGAGAATATATAAAATAATAAAAAAAATAATAATTAAAAAAAAACATAATGAAGTACAATTGTATACAGAAATATAAAATTTCGAATACAAAATACATAGCATGTTACCGAAAATGTCTACATCTTTGGGGAGCGCATTGACTAGTCTTGCACTCCTCGCTAATGGTGCCTGATAGGCTTGACACGAGGAAAGGGTTCAGGGCTCGAAATGGACCGGAACGCACCATAGCGCCGTTCCGGTTCATGCCATCCCCAAAATTATCGCTCCGTCTCGTGAAAAAAATAATTTGACCATTTGAGGCTAGGCCATATTATAACAAAAAATCTAACACATTTATTTTTATAAAATTAGATAACTGAATATTTCCGGAAAACTATTGAACGCTCCGGTTTGTAAAATTTTCCATTTCGAGCGCTGAAAAGGTTCTGATCCCGAATAAATCATGGCTGCAATGCGTGATTCTCTCATGGGGGCACCTCCGTCGGGCAGGCCATGTCTCAAGGATACAAAACAAAAATAAGGTCGATAGATTAAGAGTCCACAGTGATTGAATTACGTAGAAAGAGGCGCCATATACTTGGGACTAAGGTGGTGGAGGGAACTTGTGGCAGACAGACGGAAGAGGAGACGTTTCCTGAAGACCCACATCGGGTTCTCGATAATGAATACGTGAATAAATAGTAGATTTTTTTAATTGTATTTTTTAACACTACAACAGAGCATGATTCCCAGTGACAGTAGTGTAGTGTAATAGTGATGTAATTAGTAATAGAAGATAAGAGAAGCAATCACAAACACCCAGGTCTTAATAAAATCACATAATTACGTTATGACCTCACCGAGTCGAACTCGGGGCCCCTACGTGGACTACGCTATGTATTGCAATGTATATAATATAGCTTTTTGCTTCATTTTTTGTTTTGTGTGATGTTAGTAATTTTAGAATATTTTGTCATTATCTCATTAATTTTAATTTAATTGTTCGTGACAAATCACTATTGGACGGATAATGCTGTATTGTGAGATTATTTGTTTTGTATTATTGAATTTGTTTTTGTAAATATCTGTTTTATAAATATTATTCAGTTGATAATGTCCCTCTGAGACGGACGACCGGTCCATATTTATTAAATAATAAAAGTAGAATAGGTACTGAATTTTTTTCGTTTTATTAAATTAATCAATAATACAATGAATGCAGTTCCACCATAAATTGATAGTTAACACAATAAAAAAATACAGTGACTGTTTACGTGCGCTGACATGTTTGGATACCCCCTTCCGAAAAACTAGGGAGTAATATGATGATCATCGGATGTTAAAAATATACTAATTTATAGTTAGGTATGTTGCCAGGACTTTAAAAAGTCATGAGTCATTTTTTTACATTAAAATTGGGAAATCTTTATATGATTTACAATCGCCTCGTCTGCTTCATAGAAAACCGAAGCAGGGTTACGTAATTGACTTTTGGGTTGTCATCATTGTGATCTTCTTCCTTTTTTCTCGACATTTTTAGGCTCATTGGCCATTCTCAATATATAGCAAGAAGTCTCAAACATTATATTATTATGAACAGGTTTATTTACGAAGGTCTATTTTAATTCTTTATTTGCAGCGTCTATTAGTAATTTATAAATTACAATATTCTAGTTCTAGTACAATACATATTGTTAAATTTATGATACCATAAATATTTTATTATTAAACCATATTTTACAATAAACTAATACAGCATTGATTTATTTTACTGTTAGTATCTATCATTGATATTTTGGATCGGTTATATCTTTATCGGTGGTCACTCAAATCATTTTCATCGATAGCAAACAATATGTTCGGAATATATTGAATGTTTGGACATTAATGTAAGCGTTTTTGCCTTAAAGGTAGAACAAAATTAATCGGCAAACATGCATTCATGTCGCACATGATTGGTAAACAAATGCCTATCTACTTTTCTTGGGCAAAAAGATACAAGAAGCCAATGGTGGATAAAGGCAAACAGTGGCGTCCACTTATTATAAAGTCGTCGATCTATCTTGTAAATAATGTAAAATGTTTTTTTGTCCATGTGACAAAATTAAAAACCGTTCTGAATAAAAAAAAAAAAAAAACACTTTGACTGTCTAATCTCGATCATCAAAGCCCCCACATCCTTAAGCGGACCCAGGATCTTTGACAGGCCACCTTATATCGCTAAGGTTATGAGCAGCGTTTCTCAAATAGTATTCCGCGGAGCCCCAGGGGTTCGCAAGGTAAAATTAAAGGTATTAAAGGTAAAGGTAGCGTTTATTTTGTACTTTTAAATAAATCGATTTAAATTGTTGAGTTACTGCCACTCGGAATTATATTATGAAGCATTGATCGCAACCCCTCGCCATATTTGATAAATACATATTTTGATTAATCAGAAAACACACTAAAACTTGTTAAAAAATAATATACTTAAATTATCATTTGATTATACTTCATCATCATCAGCCTGAATCTATCCACTGCTGGATGAAGGCCTCTCCAAGCTGATTCCACGTCTCTCGGTCCTGTGCGTTGCGTTGCCACGTACTTCCTAAAAACTTAATCATTTCATCGACCCAACGGCCTCTCGGTCTACCTTGCGGGCGTTTTGTACCTCTTGGGTACCACTCGATGTCTAGATTTGTCTAGCGATTGTCCTTTCTTCGAGTTATGTGTACTGCTCATTTCCATATCATATCATCTTAGATTGTATTGCAAAACCACCCACTTTAACGCGTTACTATCTGTACTATCGGAAAAAATGTGTGATGTGTACGTATATGTTTATAATATCACATAGTTCTTCGATCCGATCATACCAGGCCTCCAGGAAAAAGCCCTGTCAGCACCATTTGTCGGGGGGGGGGGCTATGATTGACATTTTTATACCTGTGAATAATGAAATTATTGAAATTAATATTTTTTTCGATTGGATTTTTTTTATATACTATTGTAATAATATATAAATTATTATAAATGGTACTGTTCGGTTATACCGGAGGCAGCGGAAAACGCATTTTGAAAATAGCCGATAAACTGGATTATTTGTTAGGTTAACCCAACCAAACCTAACCTAACCTAACCTAACTTAACCTAACCCAACCTAACCGAACCTAAACTAACCCAAACTAACAAATAATCCAGTTTATCGGCTATTTTCAAAATGCGTTTTCCGCTGCCTCCGGTATAACCGAACAGTACCTTATAAATAATTTGAATGAATCATAGACCTATCGATAACTAAAAGGATAGAGCCCTTACCAGAAACTCAGAAATAATGGTAACTGAAATACCTAACGGGTAAGGAGAAGCAGGCAACAGATCTTGAGTAAGGAAGAATACGGAATAAATTTAAACAAGTGTCAAGAATACGAAATCGAATACTGCTCTCGATTTATGCATTGACGCTCATTTAAATATTGGTTACTATTGCACGTCTATAATGCGTGGCTCATTTTCGTAGGACACTCACACATTCAAACCTATTCGTCAAAATTTACTGTATTGGTATAAATAAAGACTATCGGAATTCTATATTATTTGTTCTGTGGCGCTCACCCAAAAAGTGACAGATGTGAGTTCAAGTACCACACGGTCCAAGTTTTTCTAGTAGCTTCAATAATAAAAAAATGTACATATAATTTTTAAATACGCCAATGAAATTACAAAGTAACTCACCCGGCCGGTATGAGAAATTTTGCAATGTACGTAGTATTACCGTTTTGGAGAGCAGTACTTACAGTGGTCGGTTGTGGTTTGCCTTGCTGACAACATTCAAAATCGAGTTTGATCGAATGCAAGTAAATCAAAATGAACCATAAAATGCATCGATCTCCATATAGTCCATTTAGCTTCATATCTAGAGTTTATATTACCTACCTTCTTCCTTAGTCATATATACAAATATATATCATATAAATATATACCTACCTTCTTAATAAAAATATTTTTTAATTACCTTAATACGTATTTAAATAATAACTTTATTGGACATGTTCAAACTCGAATTGCGTTAATTTTGACTATCGGTTTTTGTGTTATAAATTAAGGAATCATTAATTACCTTCATTACTAACTGACACCCGGCTCTCGCCAAATATTTTGTTAAAACGTCTACTTGAACAAATAATTCACAAGATTTGATAATGTATTATATTACTATATATTGACTTAAAAGTTAAAATTATCGTAATTAAGTAGGAGGCCCGTAGCTTAATTTGTTAAAGCATATTGGCGCGATACGGGTTCAAATCCCATATTTTTTTCAAATATGATTTTTTCTAGTGGATCTGAGGTGTTTTCAAGTTATGTATGTTCAATATATAGAATCACAGAACAGATAATAAATATAATACCGATAGGCTATATTCAATAAGCCGCATCTTGATGCAGGGTTTTGAATGTGTGAGTGTCCTACGAAAATGAAGCACGCATTATGCACGTGCAATAGTGTGTGTAATACACCAACATTAAATGAACGTGAATGCATAAACCGAGAGCAGTTTTCAGTATTCGACGTAAAACGTATTCTTGACACGTGTGTAAGTTTAACCCGGATTCTTCCTTACTCGAGTCGGTTACCTGCTATCGCCTTACCCGTTATGTATTTCAGTTCCCATTATTTCTGAGTTTCCTGTATAGAATGATACATTCCCAAGTCTTGTGAATTATTCGTTGACTAATTTGACCCGACCGAATTTAATCCGACCATGTCTGATTCTAATAACATCATATTATGGCCCTCCACAGAGTGGAGGAGGTCTGTATTAACAGATTTTGTTTTTACGATAAATGTATGTCAGCCACTTGGTCAACCTATAAGGTCCATATACTCATACACAAATTGAAAAACAATGTGTACTTGCCAGACCCACGATTCAAACCTGGAACCCACGATGCGATAGGCCGACGTTTAAGCCGCGCGGCCATAGTGGATATTATTAATAACTTTATGGATTATTGATAAAAAAAAACATTTGAATTTCTATCAGTAATAGAATTCACACCCGGGACCTACGACATTATAAGCCTGACGCATAACCCCTCAAACATTATGTACGACAAATTATTTTTACAGTCGAGTAAACAATCGCTTATTATTAAGTCTCTGCTGTCACCTATCCAATCCCTACACCAGGGTTTCACAAACTTTTTCTGCAATGGAACACTTCGCAAACCCGGAAATTTTAACGGAACACTTAGTTTATTTTGTAGGTTATTTATTAGCGCAGCTAACAGTTCTGCCAATTCTGGCAACTGTCGTTAAACTGACAAGATTTGTCAGCCAGTCAGTTAAAAACAATATAGCTACCTCATCTTTTTCACGCGCACGGTGTGAGAAAAGATGGTCCTTCGTATGTCCGTAGATCATGGCCCCCACATCCCGAAGCGGGCCCCCTACTTATCGCTAAGGTTAAAGGCAATGTGAAGATCTACAGTTGCATATTCCAAATGGTGTTCGAGGTAAAATTAAGGGTATTTTTAGCGATTTTTTGTATTTTTAATACACCCACTTTTATGTTGATTGCACAAGTATTATAGACATGGCAAATATCGACAATAATCAAAAATTTTAAGTATGGCAAAACTACATATTATTAAATTTTAGTAAGCTTGAAATGAAACAACGCAGGCGACATTTTTTACTATTAGGTAGTGCATGTTTGCGATGTGTGTTTATCTCACTTGGCTGGTCGATCTCTCACGCCGGGCCCTCAGGCTAGAGGCCTTTCAGCCCCCCCCCCCTTCCCTTGTGGGAATAATAGCCTATCTAGATACTTGACGTCATAAACATCAGTGGAGATTGATCATCACTCGCCTTTCAATATGAATTAGATTCTTTAATTATTTTAGTTTTACTTATTTTATTTCTACTTAGTAGAAGATCTTTAAATGTGTTCCAGAGTATAAAACCTTTCCAAATGGTCGCGGAACACCTATTCAGGTTTGTCGGAACACTGGTGTTCCGCGGAACATAGTTTGGAAAACCCTGCCCTACACAATGCTGCTTAACTTTGATGTTTCAGCGGAACCGCTGTAGTCGCCGAGTTTACCCAGCTAAGATACAAGTATAAATTAATCTTTTTGTTTTGTTTCTTTTTATATGTGAGACACTTTCCTAATACACTCTGGCGACATGTTGTTTTTACATTCTTTTTTTAGATACACCACTAATTTGTATGTAAGGCAATGAGTCGCTCAGACAAAACCCCGTGGACCAATTTAAATAACACGTCATTATTCTTGTGTTTTCTCGCTTCAACGTGCTTTTTGTGAAGGCTTTTTCTTGTTCTCGCTTTGTTTTTATAATTTTCTACTTATTATGCTTCTAACGATTATTCGTTAGCCTTTAAACGGCTACTTGAACTGAATACTAAGTAAAAAGATTTTCTTACATTCTCAAAGTGTTTCTCTAATGAGATTATAGAAATGATTCGAATAGATTTGTTAAAAAGTCCCAAACTAGTTTCATAGATATTGTGTGCAGATAGCTGTATTTTTACAACGTTTTTATTATCTCGTATTCTTGTTTGTCCGGTGGTTGTTTGTCTAGTACAAATCTTGCAATCGATTTTTAACTAACTTTCCGACTAGCTAGACATTTGAAACTTTTAGAATATATCAGAACACGATGCCAATGCATTCTTTTAATACTTTTAGCCATCTTTAAGCAGAATTGAATTCATTTTCAGTTAATTCTATTTTGTATGGAAAGTTATTTCAGAAAAAAAGTAAAAGACTATTATTAGTTGCTAAGGAGGTGGTCCTAGCAACTATTAATATACGTGCGTTACTATGGAAATCAAAATGAAATGTCAAAATGACATTTCAATATTCTATATTTGTTTGTTTTTTATTTACTTCATATCAAGTACAAGTTTGAGCATATTGAGCAAATAATTCAACAGAAAATTTAAAAACGTTGTATATAAAAAGCTCTTTTTATCTTGAAATTATTCTTTCATTGCGTTGACCAAATAGTGCGATTGTGAAATGTAAAACGAATATGTCGGGTTTTTATGATAGTTATTCAAGCTAGTGCCACTAAATATTTTGATCCATGATTGATTACACAAACATTCTCTAATTATCTATGTTCTGAGTTATCTCTCTCTCTCTCTCTTTTTCAAATAGGTCACACTCAGTCTCTCACATCCTTACTTACATCATCTTAATATTGTCCGGCCATCTTTCCTGGGGCAGTCCACAGACTGAATTTATACTGACGTTTCTTCGTAAGCCTTAGTTAGGTTATGTTACCTCTAAATCGATTGTACCCGAGCATTGCCAACTGAAGAAGGAAGCCGATACATTACACGACTGGTCCTACTTTTCGCCCCTCCCGTTGTCTATCGATGACCTGTCATTGCCTGCCACTGTCTATAGAGTGATCATACTGACGCGTCTGTCGTGTTCACATGTCGGAGTATTCTTAGTTTCAGATTTCTTTCGGATTATTTTAACGTATCTTGGAGACCTTGGAGTTCATCTGATTTAGTGGTTATGTGTTATTAATAATTGTAAGTGACGATCAAAGTAAGTAAACTTCTTCTGTGTATAATAATATTATAATAATACACTAGGACGTTTGTCAAAGTGACAGTCGATTCTAAACGACAATAACTAATAACTTATCTATACCCTTTCAGTCATTATAGAATACCAAACTCTGCTTGCAAGTACGATATCAATAAATAGTATGGCAGTGGACCACTCGTTGCTTGCGCAAAAAGTTATGCTCAGGCTTTATTAATCTAAATATGACGGTGACCCGAGTCATCGTGCCTTCAATATAATAACTAACTTTTAGGTTTGACCACATAACACGTTCCGTTTTAAGAAGAAGATTCAATAAGAAAACAATAAGAAAACAATCCAAAACCAGGCTATTACTTGGTGGCAATTCGTGCTCCTTTTTTAAATTATGTAGGTAATAACTTTCCCTCTATTTGTAAACATTTCCAACCTTCGTACATATAATTTTTGTAGAAACAGTTCGTATTCATTAATAGCTGATGGGTCTGCGCCCTAAGAGAGTGCCTTAAGTAGTCATTGTTTAATAATCAACATTATATGAGACCTTAACGTGGATTGTCTTCACATGATTAGTTTTGAGAGATCTAAAAACACATTAGTTCATTTAGCCGCACCTATTTCGATTTTGTGTAAATAATAGAACGCGTGACAGTGAATTGAAAATATAGTATTTCCAAAATGTTTGTGTTATATTTCAAAGAATAGTGACATAAACAACGAAGATAATAATATGAAAAACATCTAAAAATATATATATTCGGTTAACCTACTAGATCCTAATAGGACGAAGACGTCTAAAACTGGGAAAGGATATTTTTCAATTTACATAAAAATGATTACTTCTGTTCATTTATCTACGCAAAAATCGTAAAATCTTGCGCACATAATTTTTATATTCAAAGTTTACAAAACAAATCAGCTTATGATCTGCACACACAATAGAGGAGGAATGTTTCTCTTTTTTACAACGTTTTTATTAGCTCGTATTCTTATTTGTCCGGTGGTTGTTTGTCCGGTACAAATCTTTCAATCGATTTTTAACTAACTTCCCTACTAGCTAGATATTTGAAACTTTTTAGAATATATCATAACACGATACCAATGCATTTTTTTAATACTTTTAGCCATCTTTAAGTAGAATTGAATTCATTTTTAGTTAATTCTGTTTTGTATGAAAAGTTATTTCGATACCATTATTGATTGCTAGGGGTTCCTAGAAACTAAATTATTAAATAATAGATACGTTCATTCATTATTCAGTATTTCTAGTAATTACAAATTTTTTGATCGCTTAAGCTAGTCAAGTCAAGTTTATATGATTCAACAGAAAATTTAAAAACGTTGTACTTATATAAAAAGTTATTTTTATCTAGTAATTATTTTAAATCTCAGTCGAACGATTGATATAGATTCTTCATCAATAATTATTATGTTACTTGTGTCTTATTTTACTTTCACTTTTAGTAGAGCAATTTCATATGTGGTGAACATAAAATTATTTAAAAGAAAACAAAAATCAATCATTTTTACTACATACCTGGAATAGTTTAAGTATCGCAGTAAAACATATTTAGTGTGAAAGGATTAAAAATGAGTCATATATACCAAACCAAACAGCCTGCTCTGGTTTGTTTATTACTCCAATCCAATATATATGATAGTCACTCTTGTCAACCAGTTAACAGGCTTTGCCGCTCAACTTTATGACATGATGATTGGAGTACTTAACTTGAATACATTAGAATTAGTTTTTTATGACATTTTATCAAGTAAATACTTCAATCAGTAATTAAATATTATTTTGATTTCAATGCATGTGTACAATATTATTACAAAAGTAGTACCGAATTGATTTGAGTTTTGCAATAAAATACCGTTTGAGTAATTATTTACGAGCCTGGTTTTGCCTATCGGCATTTCAAGCACCATGTAACAGAATAATATAATTAATACTCGTTTACATAACAAAGTAATTTTATTTATTTATTTATTTAAGAATACAAAACTATGTGGACATAACAAATCTAAATTCAAGACGTACACAACATGAGATTTACATTATAAGTCAAATATTACCCTCACAAGAGAGAAGAAGACAATATAGAAAAAAATATAATAATAATAAAAAAATCAAAACATATGTAAGTACAATTTAATACAGAAAAATAAAAAAATTTAAAACAAAAAACATACAATTTTATACAGAAAAATAAAGTTTCAAAAACAAAATGCAAAGTACATCATTGAAAATGTCTAAGTCTTTAACGGTTCCGATCCAGAATAAATCATGGCTGCGACCACGTAGGTAATTAACAGGCGATATAGGCGAAGATAGTTAAAACATTATTATTAAGTAAATAAATTATATAAACTATTTTTTTTTATTCAACAAATAAACTTCATTTGAGAGTGTAACATTCTTTATTAAACACACTTAAATAATTTGAAAAGATTTCAGATACATACATATATATATTTACCTAGAAACTTACAAGAAATTAAAACGTTTCAGAAATGTTACTATTACTTAATTTCATTGTAATTAAATAGGACGCACGTTACTCAATTGATAAAGCACATTAGCGCGAATCCATTGGATGCGGGTTCAAGTCCAGCCGAAAGTTTTTTTCTAATAGGTCTACAGGTATCTGAAGGTTTTTCAAAGTATGTATGTCCAAATAAGTGATGTAAATTTTCAATATTTGGAATATACTTAATATACATAAGATACTCACTGTTAATACATTCGGCAAACCTATTAAAAATGTCATTTATTCGTAATTTATATTAAAAATTTATTCGGCAAAACTTTATATTGTAGTTTCCAATTGACTCATAATTTTGGATGAATTTCAACATTTTGCGATCAGTATTTGTCATGACGTCTAACGTATAATGTCGTAGATCCCAAGTTCGAATCCTGGGTCTGGAAAATATACGTATTGTTTTTGAAGTTATGTTTGAATCAGAGTATGGACCTAATAGATTGAGCAAATAAATAACATATATTTTTCGAAGAAACAAAATCCTGTTAATACAAACCTCCACTCTGTGGAGACCAATGTAATCTTAATAGGATCGGACATGGTAAAAAAGTGGCATGATATATATATTGACTGTAGAAAGAAAAAAGGAGTTAATCCTCAGTTTTCCTAAAATAGTTTCTATTGGATAATAACATTGAACACGACTAAATATACGCTGTACCCAAAGGATATAAGTTACAAAAATGCCGAATTAGTATCTAAATTTAGCCTATAGTTTTTTTTTAAAAAAAAGAAGAAAGTGAAGTGGGAAAAAAGACGTAACCATCATTTTTATTGGGTTTTCTTTAATTGCCTCAATAATTATTAAGATCATATTGAGAAAATAATTATCTTCGTGTACTTAATGTGTATTGTATATTTTAACTTTGACCGAAAACCATAACAAGACGTTTTGTGCCTTTTGTGCTGAATTTAATTTGTATAGGATAAGTTCTTTTTCTTTTTAACAGTCGATGTATTAATGATAATTTATAGATTAGTTGCTCAAGGTACGTCATGTAAAGAAAATATGCAATTGAAAACACTAATTTTAAGGCAGATTTAAAATCAAGTTCCGTTATAATACCATATTAAATTTTTACAATGTCAACTGATTTTTTTTTAAATTTTTACAACGTTTTTATTAGGTCGTAACTTCCCGACTAGCTAGACATTTGAAACTTTTAGAATATATCAGAACACGATGCCGATGCATTCTTTTAATACTTTTAACCATCTTTAACTAGAATTGAATTCATTTTCAGTTAATTCTGTTTTGTATGAAAAGTTATTTCGGAAGAAATCCTTAATCCAATCGACTATTATTGGTTGCTAAGGGGGTGGTCCTAGCAACTAAATTATTAATATATACGTGCGTTACTATGGAAATCAAAATGACATTTCAGTATTCTATATTTGTTTGTTTGTTGCAAAATAGCAAAAAAATGTTTTGTTGACAATTGCCTTATTTGTCCTAAATTATTAATAAATAGAATTGTCAAGTTTATATTATGATTCAACAGACAATTTAAAAACATGGTACTTACATAAAAACTTTTTTTTTATCTTGTAAGTATTTATTTTTAAATCTAAATATATAAAAATTGCGTGTTCGAAAAGAAATACACGTGCGTTCGCAAATATGCCGCGTTCCAACGTTTGTGTGGCCGAAATCGTTATGGTGGATACCCGCGTACAAGTTTGTGCCGAATTCAAGATTGCATGTTTGCAATCGCGCGCAAAAAGTGCATTTTCCCATAGTCTTGCAGTATGGAGTATGCATGTACTCGTCAGTCGTACGCGCTGCATTGCTTTGAGGACATGCAATGCGCCAACCACTGTCGCTGACCGATCACTCTTTATTTGTGGGACATGCTCAAACCCTTCGAAGCAGTCCATCATTTATCTAGCCATCTTATTCGTCTTATAAGGCGGCAGGGTGCAGGGTACAGCATAGAACAGTGACGAGTTAACTGACTGGTTTTTAGCCTTACCTACGATAAAAATAAAATAAAAACCATAAATCACAAAATTTAGCTTAAAATAATTATTATTGAGAATAACAGTAGTAACACATAATAACATTAATTATTTATTATTTTCAGTATAGAAGTACGTGTCTAGTTGAGTGATTCTGCCAATTCAAATTCAATTTTATTTATTTTATTAGATAACATTCTATTTTTTTTTAATTTTTTTTTTCGACCATGTTCGATCCTTATAGGATCATATGGACCTCCACAGAGTAGAGGTTTGTATTAACAGATTTTGTTTTTTTACGAGAAATGGATGTCAGCCACTTGCTCAACCTATTAGGTCCATACCCTGACTCATACACAAATTGAAAAACAATATGTGTACTTACCAGACCCAGGATTCATACCTGAGACCCACGGCGTGATAGTCCAACGCTTAAGCCACGCGGCCACCGTGGGCGTATACCTACTCAATATGTGGGAAATTTGCATCGTTTTTAAATGTTTATATACCTAATGAATAATTGTATGACTAGTTTTAACTGTGTCGGGGCCCCTTTTTCAATATTTTCATGAAGCAATTCCAGCACAGAAATTAAACCACCAGGGAACTGAGAAATAATGGGAACTGAAATACTTAACGGGTGTGAAAGAATATAGGATAAACTTAAAAACGTGTCAAGAATAAGTTGTCCTCCATTCTGACAACTGCTACCGGTTTATGCATTGACGCTCATTCATCATTGGTGTATTTGAAAGTTGCAACACACACTATTGCACGGCTATAATATGTGGTTCGTTTTCGTAGGACACTCACACATTCAAAACCTTGCGTCGAAATTTTGTGTATTGGGGTATAGCCTATCGAAATTATATGTATTAATCTGTTCTATGCAAACTACGTATACGAATATACACGCCCAATATCTCTTGATATCGTCGTTATTATTATTATGTTCATCGTTGTCGAAGTCAAAAACTATGGTCAAGAAAATAAGCGACATATTATTATATAAAACGCTTTTAAAAAATATATAATAGTGCATCCGGAAAATTCTTCTCAGCGGTCAACGCTCAGCATCCCTTGCCCTCACTAAGGCTTTTAAGACGACTTCTACCGACGCGTTGCCTGTTCGTGCTAGAGTGCTTCCGTTAGACCTGCACATTCAAGTCTGTGGTGCCAAGACTGCCTTGCTCGGGGGTCTCGGTCTGGAGGTTGGCGGTATCTTAATATCGCCGCCTTCAGGTCTTGGATCTATTAGCCACTCTAAAAGTTATTGTACGCGATCTGGCGTATGACACCACGCTGCGTTCATGACAGGGGCGATGGACCACCTTTTCCAAGGCCAGACAAACGCATTTGTTGTTTCCTAATATAAAGTGGCGCATTAAGATAACTAGATTGACTCCAGACCATTGGACTTCTCAGATCTTAACCGGACACGGTGGTTTTGCCTCCAAGCTCTGTCAGCTTAGCTTAGCCTAATAGAATCTCCGACTTGCTTATGTGGCGAATTCATCCCATCCTCTAAGAGTGTCCCCATATGTCGGTTGAAAGGGAAGAGTTTCTCAAGTTGGTCCGACTCTCAGTTGGACCGGTCAGCCATTGCGACTTGGTATCTACGAGGGAAAATTTCTCAGCTTTCAAAAAGTTTGCAGCATTTTACGGCGAGCGAGAAGGTCTTTTCTCATCCAGAATTGAGATTGAATTTCTATCGAAGTATGGATCACGCACACTCTAGTGCACGCCAACCAAGTTCTTAGAAAATTTGAAGAGCGCCTATCGTTCGTTATGCCACTGCATGGCGGTTGGTGGAGGGAAAAGCAACTAGAAGTGGTGCGATATAGAAGAGTACAAATACACAAACGTCACTCAGTAATTAATAATAATCGGCAGTGCAATAGTTAGATGCTCCTTCAGAAGCGAGTAAGTCTTAATGGGGTGTTTAAATTCGGCGCACGCCTCATTCCGGAATGCGACCCGAGAGATCTTTTTGCACAGCATCCGAAGCCAGTTGCGATTCCAATCAGCTGGGATCCCCGATAACGCGATATGCAATGGGAATGACCGCGTTCTGATGCGTTTAGATCGATAAAGGCTGCTTTAATAATACAATTAATTCCTTTTATTATTACTTATACTTTTGAATCTTTGTATCTTAAATACTTTCTTAAACATGTGGTACCTAATTACATGTATTGTTGGTTCTCAGTTGATAAAAACTTTCAACAATTTTAAGCTCAATAACACTTATAAATTAATATTATTATTATTGAAAGCCCAACATACTTATTATTTAAAAACAATGGAAACCTCTCCACATTTAAAAATCCAGATCATAGAGGTATTAAATAAATCCAGATGTTAAAAATGATTTTAGCCAAGGAAATTCCTCATATTATTGCACTAATTGAATCTGAAGAATTAAAATATTTTATGCACAAAAACCGACATTTTCAACTTGTTATATTATTAGTATAATGAGTATAATGACAGTTACAGAAACTTTCTATATATATGATAATCACATTAAAAGAAATAAACATATCGTCACCATACTATTAAAACCTCGTTAGTAGACGTTTAAGAATAATGTTGAGGGGACGGAAAAAACGTAAGAAAAACGATATTTTAAACACCTCTCTAATCGATGAATCTGCTAACACTGGTTGTAAAATAGGAGGTTTTAATTTCATACGTGAAACCACGAGACCTACGAGTTTGTAAAATTTGTCGATAGATGGACAGCATTAAGTCTAGAGAACCGAGGTTTTGATATGATTCAAAATGTTTTTTTGTTTAAAACTTTTTTCTTATCAGACGTACGAGGTCTTAATAGTAAGGTGACGATTTCCAAATAAATAATATTTTAAAAATCGTATTTTCTTGGAAAATTATTACCTACTTTTTCCACAACTATGTACTAATCCATCAAATATTCATTTTGAAGTTACTTAAGGCCCTTATATAATTTTTTTTCGACCATGTCCGATCCTAATAGGATCATATGGGCCTCCACACAGTAGAGGTTTGTATTAACAGTTTTTGTTTTTTACGAGAAATGGATATCAGCCACTTGCTCAACCTATTAGGTCCATACCCTGACACACACACAAATTGAAAAATAATATGTGTAATTGCCAGACCCAGTATTCGAACCTGGGACCCACGGTGTGATAGTCCAACGCTTAAGCCACGCGGCCACCGTGAGCGGTAATTATATAATATTATATTATGTAATTTATACTTTATGTTTATAATATTATCAAAATACTGTAAAACTTGTCGAGACATGAGCTTCTTGAAATCTATCGTCAAGATGACAAATTAACTATGGTATATCGGTGATTCCGCATAAGGATTTGTGGATATATTTACGTCATCTAACCTGAATAGTCGTGAAGGTCAGCAACTCTCTCGGCTGAAGTTAAAAAACCTAAAAAAATACGACACACTAAGTTACGTTTTCTGTCTTCGAACGTTTGTCTTTCGAGATATTTGGACATTAAGGAACCTCTGCTTCGAGGACAGCTAAAGTTACCGGTCGATATAACGGATGAGTGCCATTTACGCGCGTACCTAAGATATCAAATAAGTATACAAATGCAAATGCGATCACTGTGTTAGCCACAATCAAACTATCCAGGGGTACCCTGGGAAATATATTATATGCTAAGGGACAGTCAATGTATTAAAAAAATGTATATATATTATTATAATATTTTTTTTATATTAATAACCATGCCCTTGCTTTTTCGGACAAGGTGGTTGGGTGGGTTAGTTGCATTGATGTGGGGCTAATTTGGTTTTTCCATTTATATCTTTAATTTTCTTTATGGCCATGATTAAATATTTTGTGTAGTGTTCTTGTGTTGTCCTATTGCTTAGAACTTCGTGAGGATTTTGGAGGACAATTTCATGATTAGGCTGTCTACACCAAGTCCTGAAAGTCCATCGTTCCCTTTCTAGTATAGGGCAGTCGTTGATGACATGCCACACAGTTTGAGATGTGTTGCCGTCAAATGGACAACAGTCGTCATCCCTCAATTTAAATCTTTTTAGATAAGCTCGCACCGCTCCGTGGCCTGTTAGTGTGTGAGTTCGTGTGATATTTTTATGTTCCTGGGAAGAGATATATAAATTTCTGCGTTATTGATCCTGTGGCGGATGTTGTGTATCTGTGGTTCCATAGCTCTATTGTGTCTTCGTTTAGTTTTTGTTTTGCGTAACTTAGAGGAAGATGTGTGTAGGTTGAAGGTCTTTTATCTATTCTAGCTTGTTTAGCGTATTTATCAGCTTCCTCGTTTCCGGCTATCCCTGTGTTATTATATATTATATCACGTTACAAACAGTCGAGTACGGACACAGCAGCCCTGTGATAAAAATGATTACTAAGAGACGTTTCGCGTGGTTGGGACATGTGACATTCCGTATCCTTGTAGTACAACCTCAAAGATTCCGTCGCCGTGGCCTCACCCTACAGCGGTGCTACAAAAGCGATATACGTGCTGCAGGTCTCATATGGCTGGAGGCGCGAGAAGTGGCACGACCTTGCGCTTGCCCCATGCCCCAACACTGGGGCGTGACAGTGTGAAGTATATAGTAAGTAAGTAATATAAAATATGTATTTGCTCTTTCGTCATTTCATATTATTGTCATTATTGTGTATCTCAATTTAATAAATAATATAACTCTACCACTAGAAGCATAATATTAATATTCCATTGGTAATATTTTTTGTTTAGTTATCAGACATATGAAATTTTAACTATGACCGCTTGCCTATTTAACAAGTATAATAGGCGCCACTACAAGGGTATCCATTTTTATCTGCAGTATCTGAAATGTAAGCTGCTATAAATGATATAAAATAATAATTACCATTTACTTAATAATAAAACAGGATATCTATCTATATTGGTTTATTTTATTTAGGTCAATCAACAGGATCATTCACAGATAAATAAGTGTAGTATGAGATATAAAATAAAACAATAAGTGACGGTCCCAATAACAGGCTGACACAGAAAGGATAATTAAATTAAATAATAAATACAATTATGAAAAATACATTGGAGAGCTATTAAAAAAGATTAAAAGAGAAAAAAAGGTTGTAATAATAAAACAGGAGATCTATATTGATTTCTTTTATTTAGGTCAACCAACAGGATTAATCACAGAAGAATAAATACAGTATGAGACATAAAATAAAACATTAAGTAACGGTCCCAATAACAGGCTGACACAGAAAGCATAATTAAATCAAATATTAAATACAATTATGAAAAATATATTGGAGAGCTATTAAAAAAGATTAAAAGAGGAAATAAATGTTTTACTATAAAATACAATCAAAATATTAGTCGTCTAGTTTCAGTGTGTGGTGTTGGAGAAACTTAATAAAAGAGGCAAGAGAACTAAACAGTTTCACTCGATCACTATGATGATACATAGTTCAGCAAGGTCGAGCCACCGGAAAATAGTAACCTAGAACTACCACGAGGTGGCTTATCCTCATCATTGACTTATAGTTATAAACAACCCAATACTACACGGCATACTGAAAATGAAAATGAAAGAACAACGATGACCTGGTAGAGGGAAAACATTCCATCCAAGGAAGATCCAAGACTCGACTAGAATTAGAAGTCAAAGATCTGATTCACGTCGCGGTTGATAGATATATTTTCAATAAACGTCAGGAGGAACTAAAAAAAAAAGTGCCCACTACCACCCGTCATATATGCACGGCCGCTTTCTATGACGCTTTAAACGTGTCTGAAAGAAGTGATTTTAAGTGCTCATTCCGTCCCGAGACGGAGCCGCACGGGACTGATGCTGCAACCATGCACCGTAGTGCTTAAAGAAGAAAGTTAAGAAAGTTTTTTTGGACTGGCTCTGCTGTCCGCTGACGTTAAGCGCCTTGTGTACCCGCACACTGAGTGTCACGAATTGAAATGGATGAGTCTACAGAAGAGTCGGGACTATCCCGCTCCCATACGACGCTGCAAATTTCTCAAATGCCGCAAAGTTGGCCTCGGTTGCTACCAGATCTCCATGACCAATTGGGCCCGTGTGAGGACGGACCCTGGCAAACAGCTCCGCTCGTTCGAATTCCATAAGCGGGCAATCCCAGAGGATGTGTTCAACATCTTGGTGGTCATGCCCGCAGGTACAACCCGGCCCATCTACTATCAAGCCAAACTCGTGGAGTCAGGAGGAACTGTTATAACCAGAGCGTTGGAGCGGGAGCACGGAGCACAGGAGCAATTGGATTTTACCCGGTGTAGGAGCAGAGCCGGAGCAACGAAAAATTGTAGTGCTCCACTGCTCCGGATGTTTTTTTATCACTAAATTTTCAACCTAAAATCCAATGAAAATATCATATTTGACACACCGGAAATAGTATATTTTGACACTTTGCAACACTGGAATTATTTGAAATATTGCCGGGCAAATAATGAGAGACGATTTGCTGGCGCAAATATTGTTTAATAGAATTAATAATGAAAATGACGATTATTTTAAAACTACTTATTTTTTTATTTATTTTTAACATTTGTATACATATACATAATACTTATTAAAACTTTTTACCCGGAGAGTAGCAGACCCTGGAGCCGGAGTAAGTATTGGGTCTGGAGCGGAGCTGAAGTGGAGCGACTAAAAAAAAGACCCGCTCCAACGCTCTGGTTATAACTAGGGAGCGGATTTATATGCAACAAAAACATGATTATATGCATGCACATATGCACTTAAAATCATTGAAATATGCACTAAAACCAAAGAAATATGCAATTAAAAATTGACAATTTTATGGAAAAATATTGTTAATACCCACTTCACCCAATATTACCGATAAAAAATCGAATAACAAATTAATAATCTTAAGCAATATAATACAATAACATAAAAACACAAATAATCAATATAAAGTTAATCAATTACAATTTTCAAAATAGTTTGTTTACAAGTAGGTAGGTACAAATAATTGAACAAGAAATGTAAAATGTAAATTTAAACTATGGAAACTAAACACAACTTAAAAAAACAAAAACGACACACTTAACTATTCCTAAATCTAAATACTATTTGCTGTTTTTTTGTCCGAAAAAATAAGTTACAATATTCTCAGGCATTAAATTTTCCGCATATCTATGAGTATTTTGTTTATATGCGGAAAATGATCTCTCAACGTCCACAGATATTATAGCGCAAAATTTAAACACAGGTGCCCGAGTTGACTTTACTTTTTCTGATAAATTAATGAAATGCTCGGGGATGCCATTGAAAATGCAAGTGCACATACCTGATTTAGTGATGTTTCGATAAAATTATAAATGCAAAAGCCCTAAAATATGCATTTATTAATGAAATATGCACTAATATCTCAAAAATGACAATAAAATGATCCAATAAAATTTTATTTTGGGATTCTGCGTTCCTCATATTTGAGACGTTAGAGCATATTTGAGATATTAGTGCATATTTCATATTTATCCGCTACCTAGTTATAACAAATAAATAAATTGAAATAAAATAAAAACACCAAAATAAATGCTAGATAATAAAAAAAAAAACAGTTTCGCGTCGTGGAGTTAATATTATGCTCCGCCTGGAGCGGACTCCGTATAAAATACGATGCTACGGTATCTAAGATTTTAAGCTATGATAGGATACCTGTTACTTCAAACATAACCGAGTAAATGATATGTTTTTTCAATCATCTGAAAATGATAATGTGCCGCACATTTTTCTTTATCTAAAATTGGTATTGGTATGGACTGAATACATTTATATTTCATTTTGCTGATGGCTTGATTATATTAATATAATATGTTTCATCAAAAACATGTAAACCTGTTCTGTTCATAATAAATTAACATAATTATAAGTTTTTTTTACATAAGTACAATGCATAATTTTATGTGACTAATTAAAATATAAATCAATTAAAAATCAGTAGCAGTTTCATTAATGAAAAAAAATATGATGACACAGTTTTTTAGAAGTATAATATTAATTATTATACTCGATCAAATAAATCATGATTATATTATATTATCGTATAATATACTAGTTCTATACAACTAACTTGACAAATTACCTAATAGGTATAATATGTTAATTATCTTGTATTATCTGTAACAAATGAGAGAAAACATATGAAAATATGTAAGATAGAGCAAGCCAGAGAGAATACGTATAAACGCAAATTCTAAATTTGAAAGTTCGTAGGGTTGTGAAATAAAATAATAATTGACAGTGCGATAATAGCATATCAAATGATTAGAGTATCGAGATATTAGTGTGTTATCCAAAAGATTTAACATAAACATTATGGATGAGGAAGAACCATCAGCTAAGCGTTACCGTTTGACAAATTGATGAGCTGTTCATCGATAGCATACTCGGCAAAATCAGGAGACTATACAAAGACTCCATCAGGCTGATAGCTCACAGACAATATATTAATTGAGTCTCCAAACACCAGAACATACACATAAAGGTATGAAAAAGAAAAGATAGAAAATGAATGAGAATGTTGACAGGTGGTACTGCCACCCGATAATATTTGCTATTTTAATAATAACAACCTTTGCTTAGAACTGATTGGTGAGTTAAGGACTCGAATCCTTTAATTATATAAGATATAATGACGCAGACCCAACGGGTGTCTTAAAATATGTTTTTAATCTATTATAATCCACTACACATATCCATATCTTCCGAGTTGGAGCTGAAATGATGCTTCACACTTTTGTTTTTTTTATTATTTATTTATTTTATTATATTCATAGTTGCCACAGATGTCTGTTCTTCAAGCCGACCAGATTCCGGCGTCCTAGAAGGCTACTAAATACAATCTACAGAGTGTATACGGTGGAGCTACGGGATGCTGGTTTGACCTGGGATGACGCAAGAAGACTGGCGAGCGACAGGGATTCTTGGAGGCGCCGCGTGATGTCCATAATATGCTCCAGTTAAGGGGCGGCTATGGCAAATGAAGAAGATATTCATAGTAAAGACTGTACATACACAAGCTGACAATATTATAAAAATGACAAAGTAAAACTCGCCCATTAAGTCTTGGAAAATCTTGGTAATGAAGCTGTTTCTACCACAACAGCACCTGAAAACAACTAATGAGAAAATAAACTAAAATAATTGTAATATTTCTTTATAAGTAAGGCTAGCAACTGTTGTTGTCAGTGGTTTGACCTAGCTATTTATAAGCATTCACTGAAGTTCAGAACAAATAAAACTATTATTTTATAATAGAACTTAAGCATAGTTTTGATAGTAAGTAGTAACTAAAAATATGTTCGGTAAAGCCTCAATTACATTGAGCTTCTTTACGAGCTGTTTATTGGCGAATTTAAAAGCGGGCGATTCAGCTACTGCGATTTGATGATTACACACAAAACTTTCCATTCGCTGAGAAGCCACAAGCCAGTGACTATTTTGACAGAACGTAGTTGGTTTTTTTACCGGGAGGTTAGTACTGCGCTCTACTGCGCAAACGCAGTAGGCCCATAGAATAGAAAATCTGACACACTTATTTTTATAAAATACACATACGATTTGATGACTATGTAAATATCTTCAGAAAATTTTGTGTGTCTTAAAATATGTTTTTAATCTATTATAATCCACTACACATATCCATATCTTCCGAGTTGGAGCTGAAATGATGCTTCACACTTTTGTTTTTTTTATTATTTATTTATTTTATTATATTCATAGTTGCCACAGATGTCTGTTCTTCAAGCCGACCAGATTCCGGCGTCCTAGAAGGCTACTAAATACAATCTACAGAGTGTATACGGTGGAGCTACGGGATGCTGGTTTGACCTGGGATGACGCAAGAAGACTGGCGAGCGACAGGGATTCTTGGAGGCGCCGCGTGATGTCCATAATATGCTCCAGTTAAGGGGCGGCTATGGCAAATGAAGAAGATATTCATAGTAAAGACTGTACATACACAAGCTGACAATATTATAAAAATGACAAAGTAAAACTCGCCCATTAAGTCTTGGAAAATCTTGGTAATGAAGCTGTTTCTACCACAACAGCACCTGAAAACAACTAATGAGAAAATAAACTAAAATAATTGTAATATTTCTTTATAAGTAAGGCTAGCAACTGTTGTTGTCAGTGGTTTGACCTAGCTATTTATAAGCATTCACTGAAGTTCAGAACAAATAAAACTATTATTTTATAATAGAACTTAAGCATAGTTTTGATAGTAAGTAGTAACTAAAAATATGTTCGGTAAAGCCTCAATTACATTGAGCTTCTTTACGAGCTGTTTATTGGCGAATTTAAAAGCGGGCGATTCAGCTACTGCGATTTGATGATTACACACAAAACTTTCCATTCGCTGAGAAGCCACAAGCCAGTGACTATTTTGACAGAACGTAGTTGGTTTTTTTACCGGGAGGTTAGTACTGCGCTCTACTGCGCAAACGCAGTAGGCCCACACGCCGGCGTGTAGCGTGTAGCGTGTAAATTTGACCGGCTTTCAACTTTTCTCGGTAGAGTGTATACAACCTGCTTATTAGCTTATTCGATGATTACACTGGGCGACTTTACACGCAGATTGTAAATTCGCCAATAAACAGCTCGTAAAGAAGCTCAATGTAATTGAGGCTTAAGCAAGTGTCTATCAGTGGCGTGCAATCAATAGATACTGCAGATGTGAAATATCCTCCAAAATATTCCATTAATCACCATATACTAATATTATGTATTTATATCGCAAATTTATGGGCTTAATTTTACCCAACTATACTTTTACTAAATAGGTATTATATTATGTTAAAAAATGCTTGAAATTTTCACGGTTGGCTATGGCTAACGTTATATACCTACGTATTTTATAATATCATTCTCAGAACTATCGTTCCACAATAAAGACCATAATAATTCAATGGCTATTTACCATAATTCAATTAATAATAAAAAAATGTAGCAAATAGTAGGTAAGTATACATTTTTCCAACAGCATCCCTACATGCAAAAATTCAATGCACGCTACTAGTGCTTACCTACATGTATGAAACATTTGAAGATTGCATCATATTTCAGGATATTGACGTATTTGGTTTATTGCCCCCACATCCTGAAGCGGGCCCCAGGCCAGGATCGATATTGTTAAATGCAGTGTGACACTCAACAGAAGCATTTTCCAAATAGTGTTCGAGGTAAAATTAAGAGTAGGTATTCAATATATTTTTAGCGGTTTTTTAATACATCTTCTTGAATTATGGAGTTATCGAGTATCTATACAAAACTATCAAAACTTGCATTACACAACCATAATATTATATTTATAAATGTCAATAGCGTCCAAGCGAAATAACACCGCAGGCGACTTTTTTTCTGTTAGAGCAAATTTGTGATGTGCGTTTATCTCATTTATCTGGTCGACTCACCACGCCGGGCCCCGTTGAGCCCAAGCCATGATTTGATTATTCTAATATTATACATATTGAATTTTTTCAATCCATGACATTTAAACAAATTTAAATAATCATTTCAAATTTTGACAATTAATAATATAATATTATAAACTATTTTACATCATACTAGGAAACACACAGCATCGTCTTTAATTGCTTATATGACATAACTGGTGTTTATATGTGATTCAATACTATGATAAGATAACATTATTCGAATAAGAAAGTATGTAGTAAATGGCATATGATGGCATGTTGGTTTCGGTGCAACTTGCAGTGCAGCGTAATCCTGATCGATTCCCACCGACCTTCTAAGACGTGCGTCGTAAACACAATTGCAGAGAGTAATGTCCCCAGCCGGTTCTCGATAACAGAGCCGAATCAAGAATTCTAATGATAATATAACTACCTATTTCTTTTACTGTTAATTATCTACCAATAAAGGTAATGAATATCAGAAAGGTGGGTAACTTTATCTCCAAGCATCTATGAGTACATACTCCTTCCATATACCTACGTTTTCCGTAAATCTTTCCAGTGGTTTTTTTCTAGCATATAATCAAATTTCTACCTGTAGTTTTTTCAGTGAAAACTTAGAGGATAAAATGGATTAGGTAAGTAAACGGCAAATAACTATTACCTATTTGTTTTATACAAAAGCTTTCAGAAATCGTTGGTAGCCAAAATAATACACAGTGTACGGAATTTATGGGTTTGGGTCAAAATCCCGAAGGCCGGAATCCCGAAGGCCGAAATCCCGAATGCTGAAATCCCGAATGGACGAAACCCCTAAATCCCGAACGCTGAATGGCCGGAATCCCGAAGGCCGAAATCCCGAAAAATAAAAAAATACAAACAGTAATAATTGCGCAATCTTATCACTTATCTTGTTTCCCCTTTGGTACGGGACAAGTTTGTGTGGGGGGTGGAGGGTGGAGCTACGCGCTGCACCGGGCTTTGGCTGCGCCTGATGCAACAAGCACAATACAACATCCATGCTAGAAGGTTTATCGCATGCGGAAGAAGAGCAATTGTTGACGGATTCTTCAAAAAAAAATATAAGGAGTGTACTTTAACATCATACTGGTTGCAAATGCAACATGTGTATCCAGTTTTAACAGAGAAAGTTCTGAAATACATCTTACCCTTTCCAACTTCATGTCTATGTGAAGTTGCTTTTTCAGAATATTTGTAGACATTAAGTCAAAAAAAAGAAACAGGCTTATGGATGTGGAACCGCATCTCAGATTAAAATTAATAACCAGGGAACCAAATTACGATGATCTGTCGTCTCAACATAAACAATTTCATACTTCTCATTGATAATAATGAGTGTTATTTATAATATAACTTTTATTTATTTTATTTATATTTTATTATGAATGAATTTTATTATTTGTTTATTATTATTTTGTTTATGTACTAAAAAAAGGAAAAAATTAGTATATTTTGATTGTCATTAAAGTATATGCATATTTTTTTGACGAGGGGTACCTACTCAGTGTTACGAAAATTATAGAAGGGGTACACAGATGTCGAAAGTTTGGGAAACACTGATCTACACGATCGATAATGGAGAGAAAAAAATAGTTTTACTTATGACGCCTGTGCTTGTCACACATTCGTTTTTTGAAATAGGTACCGATTCATCTCTGGTCGAATTGGTTTCGTTTTTTTAAACGCATCGTCAAAACGAGTATGGGTAAAATCGCGAGCTATCAGTTCGCTAACTTCTATGCATTTATACATTCTTCAAAGACTTTATTGTCATATTATACGATATTTCCATTTTTTTTATTAATAATTCAAACCACATACAAATAATGTTTACGATACGATTACGTAAAAAGTAGGTACTTTTAAAATTATGATCGTACCTGATCGTTCATTTCAATTATCATAAAACAGTATTATTTTGATCAACAAACATGCAATAAATCTTATAACACCGCTACATATTCGAAAACAACTTACGGTTATTTCGTTTAAAACATTCGATCATACTTCATTATGTGTTTAACATAAACAATCAACAAAAGCAAACATACGTAATTTAGAGTACTCAAAAATAGCTATTCGAAAAATATTTGTAGGTAACTTACCTAACGGGACCTAGCAACCTGCATCCATCGGTTTCAGGACAATGTATTTAACCAATCAAACAATCGATGCAATACTAATTACGCCGAATTTGTCTAATTTCGCCTATTGCGTCCGAGTTTGTCTAAAATTCTGTTAATATTCGTGACAATCAGAGGGTTAGAGCCAGGGCTCGAAATGGAACGGAACGCACTGGAGCGCCGTTCCGGCTCGTGAAATTTGTAAAATTATTGCTCCGTCTCGTGGAAAAAATATGTTGACCGTCTTAGCTAGATAGGCAATAGAATAGAAAATCTGACACACTTATTTTTATAAAATACACATACGATTTGATGACTATGTAAATATCTTCAGAAAATTTGACGAGCGCTCCGGTTCGTAAATTTTTCCATTTCGAGCGCTGGTTAGAGCGGACCCTTTTTTCAGTTGCTCCGCTCCGGAACCTAATACTTGCTCCAGCTACACACCAGGTTCTGCTCCGCTCCGGGTAAAAAGTTTTAATATATATTTCATATATACAAATGTTAACAATTATAAATCAAGTAGTTTTGAAATAGGGTTCATTATTCGTCCTTTTCATTGTTAATTAATTATAGTAAACAAAATTTACGGCAGCAGTCTTTCATTATGTGCCTCTTCTGTCAAAAAAGTGAGGTTATTTATCAATCGACAATGTTGCCGTATTTCAAATAATTCCAGTGTTTATTTTAGGACGAAAATTTAATAATAAAAAAAACATCCGGAGCAGTGGAGCACTACAAATTTTCGGTGCTCCGGGTAAAACCCCATTGCTCCACCGTTCCTGCTCCGAGCTACGCTCTAATGCTTTGGTGACAATCACTCAGTACAATATATTCAAACGTATATAGTTATTAACACACAGTGAGAGATGATGTCTTTACAAACTTTAGTTTTAACTTTTGCACTAACTTTGGACCGACTAGATGGCAAATATTGACGTTTTCAATTGAATAGAAAGGACCAAAAACTCTGCTTTATAAGACGACAAAACGTCGCTGTAGGATTGGTTTGTCGAATAGACCAAATGTCAAATGTTCAGGAGACGAAAAACAAATATCATCATCCTATATTTAAATACATGGAGGTATTTAAATTGTTATTTTTACAGCATACGAATGCTGTTTTCATTACAAAGCAATTTAAAGAAAAGGATAGTTCTGGTCCATTTAGATACAAAAAATCATTTTGCATTGAAAGGTCGATTTCGACAAAAACGGATATTCTACAAACCAATCCTATAGCGACGAAAAGTAGAGCATTCCCCAAATTTTCATCCAAGTAAAGATCCATTATAAGCATAGCAGATGCTGCATTTCGTGACTTAAGAACCTCAATGATTGATACAAGTTCAGCTCCATTGAACTGAAGCAGATGATAATACAAAAATCGCCCTAATGGCGGCCGACCTCTATTAGAAGATGACACAAAAACTTTTCAGTGAAATTATTGCTTTATTCGATAAAATTATAAATAATACACAAGAGTAAAGAATGTACTTATTATTCATAATTGGATATACGTAATTTGAAACGCCTCATTAATAGGGTCTAGGACGATTTGGCACCGCGAACTGGCCTCCGCCGATTGGCCTCCGGTAATTGGCCGCCGGTACAATCGGACGCCGGCCCAATTGGACGCCGACCCAATTCGACGCCGACCCAATTGGCCTCCGGGAGGATTGGACGCCGCATAGTTGAATTAAATGCGCAAAGGAATAGACGTACGTTACGATTTGTTGGAGTAAGTAAGCAAGTCAGTTTAATATGCCTCTATCTTCTCAGTAGTTGTACCTTATACATTTCGCACTTGACACATTTTTAATATAGATTGAGAATAATTATTATGCCTTATGATGTTTATTAAAAGAAAATAAGTCTTCCCTCGCTAAAACTTAAAGATGTGCATAATCAATTAATTTATTGTCTATACACGGGTACTTATTTATATTTACAACAAATATTAAAAATAATGTTAGATGTTAGAATGAAAATTACATTATATTTCAGCGTTTTATCGACTTAATATTATAATAAAGCTTAAACATGTATATTATTATGCATAAATGCGTATTTTAAGATAGTATGAAATTAAAAACAAAATATTAAGTAAGTTATCTGCTAAGTATAAATGTTTCAGTAGTTTGATTGATAAACTACTTAGGTACTGGGAAGGTACTGGGACGAAATCCCGAAGGCCGAAATCCCGAAAAATAAAAATAATACAAACATCAATAATTGTGCAATTTTTGCAAGAGACACAAAAACTCATTTTTTGTGGAAATATAAAAAAAAATGTAAAATACAAACATCAATAATTGCGCAATCGCGAATTGCGCAATTTTTACAAGAGACACAAAATCCATTCGTTCTATAAAATGGTCTCTCCTGAAAAAATTGCGCAATCGGAAAACCCATTTTCCGCAAAAATGAGATTTGTCTCTCTTACAAAAATTGCGCGCACGATTGCGCAATTATTGATGTGTGTATTTTACATTTTTTTTATATTTCCACAAAAAATGGGTTTTTGTCTCTCTTGCAAAAATTGCGCAATTATTGATGTTTGTATTTTTTTATTTTTCGGGATTTTGGCCATTCGGGATTTCGGCTTCGGGATTTCGTCCAGCACCCAGTACCTAAGTATTTTATCAATGAAACTACTGAAACATTTATACTTAGCAGATAACTTACTTAATATTTTGTTTTTAATTTCATACTATCTTAAAATACGCATTTATGCAGAATAATATACATGTTTAAGCTTTATTATAATATTAAGTCGATAAAACGCTGAAATATAATGTAATTTTCATTCTAACATCTAACATTATTTTTAATATTTGTTGTAAATATAAATAAGTACCCGTGTATAGACAATAAATTAATTGATTATGCACATCTTTAAGTTTTAGCGAGGGAAGACTTATTTTCTTTTAATAAACATCATAAGGCATAATAATTATTCTCAATCTATATTAAAAATGTGTCAAGTGCGAAATGTATAAGGTACAACTACTGAGAAGATAGAAGCATATTAAACTGACTTGCTTACTTACTCCAACAAATCGTAACGTACGTCTATTCCTTTGCGCATTTAATTCAACTATGCGGCGTCCAATCCTCCCGGAGGCCAATTGGGTCGGCGTCGAATTGGGTCGGCGTCCAATTGGGCCGGCGTTCGATTGTACCGGCGGCCAATTACCGGAGGCCAATCGGTGGAGGCCAGTTCGCGGTGTCAAATCGTCCCATTCCCTCATTAATATACATATTTAAAAAAATATATTTGTACCAGGACTCGAACATGCATCCATCGGATTTCAGCCAATGCGCTTTACCAATTAAATAATTTATACAATAATAATTTTGCCAAAATGTACTACGTTAAATTTTGTTAATGCTATACTTCAGTTGAGGCATGGTCTAAAAAGATCGTGGCTAGGCGATGCGCGGATTGTGCAAATGACGCATGCCAAACGAAATATAATTTGTCATAAAAATCCAACGTGCGTCCATTTAATATAACGTTTATTGTTATATGACTAATAATAATAGTATATTCATTGACATTTTTTCTTTTTTGAGTACATACGTAAAGTTTTTTAGTCATCTTCACACGATTTAAGAATATTTTTATCCGACGCCATTACAAAACAAATCGACGTGCGAACACCTCAACTGTCCGTCTCCGATTGGCGACTAGTGAGAAATTTCGTCGCACCTACTGTTGAAAATTATTTGCCGATTCACTGAAGTACGCTCTTAATTTTATCGTAATTATATAGGACGCACGTTACTCAATTGGTAAAGCACATTGGCGCGAATCCATTAGATGCGAGTTCGAGTCCCACTGAAAGTTAAGTACGCTCTTAATATCGGTTACAATATTTAAAGAATTTTAAGACAAGGCATTATTAATAATATTATGATGTCTCCAAATCTCAGTTTTAACGTACGTACTTGGACGTGTTAATGTGTTTTTATTAAACTTATTAATATCAACACGTAAAAAATAAATACTACAATTACATATTATTATACATAACACAACGGATATTATAATTATAATAGCTAAATATTCACAAATTAACAACACATCTTGTATGCAAAAACTGAAGAAAAAAAATCAGATGTCAAACTTTCATAAGGTAGGTATAATCTTTTATTTTTCTCGGCTCATACAAATAATAAGGGCATTTCTTAGCCTATAAATAATTCATTTCACGAAACCGACCAAATCTCAGACAATGCTTAAAGTGTGTTTTTTCGACTACAACACTCAAAAAAATATTATCAAACTTGATTTTCGACATTATAAGATTTTGCGTTGTACGCTCTAAAAACGTGACATTTCTTGTCAGATTTATTTGTTGTGTGTATTTTCTACGTGAAAAAACTAACAATAGTAAGAACTGTGTAAGTTGGTACTTTTGTGAACAGCCGCGTCCACGTTAACACCGCGGATATTTTTTTGTTTACTCCTTTCTTTTCGGGGCCGTCATAACATATTTTAACGCCCTTAAAACATGCCCTTAAATTCTAGTCTTATTATCGTGATAATAAAGTTTTACGTCGACATTTTCACGTGCGTGCTTATAATTTTCTAAAAGGAAAAATTAAATGCATTTTACTATAAATTTATAGTATTTTAAAGTAATTTCATATTAAAGGATGGTGGTGGTTGTAGCAATGAAAAATTATTGAGAGAGCAGGTGACTTTCATAGTGGCAATTACTTTGTCAGAAATAATGACATAAACATATTTCACAATTGAAGCAAAATAATTACAAGATAAAAAGAACTTTTTATATATAACGTTTTTAAATTTTCTGTGGAACCATATAAACTTGACTTGACTAGCTTAAACGATCAAAAAAATTTGTACTTGACATGTCATATTGATTTCCATAGTAACGCACGTATATATTAATAATTTTGTTGCTAGGACCCCAGAGACCTAGCAACCAATAATGGTGTCGAAATAACTTTTCATACAAAACAGAATTAACTGAAAATGAATTCAATTCTACTTAAAGATGGCAAAAAGTATTTTTAAAAAAATGCATTGACATCGTGTTCTGACATATTCTAAAAGTTTCAAATGTCTAGCTAGTCGGGAAGTTAGTTAAAAATCGATTGCAAGATTTTTACCGGACAAACAACCACCGGACAAATAAGAATACGAGCTAAGAAAAACGTTGTAACGTTGTAAAAATCAATCAAACAAAGAAAAACCTTTCAACCTGTGTTTATAACACTGTAACATTTTTAATTTTATTACAAATAAATACACACAATAGATAGTAATTATTTATAAAATATAACAATTATTGTTACCCTAATGATAAGGCTCATTCAGCTCACAATCTCAAAGTGGACCTGGTAATCTTCAGTATTCAGGATAACCAACTCCTCTCTAGTCCTCAGGATGTGGCCGTTGTCAGCGAAATGAAAAAAACTTGTCCGATAATTCAACGATTTGTATCACAGATAACATCCAACCGTCAAAGAAGGGTAAGTAAGCCTCTCTCTCTCAGAGGACAACAAAAAATGTATCGGAGTTTGGCTTATCTGCAATCTTCCGCCCTACAAAAGGGTGCCATTAACCGTACGATGCCACTTTTAATATAAATTGAAAACTGACCATCGATTGCGTGGAATTTTAAATAGGTACCAACATATTATTTTGATTTTATATTCCGACAAACTATTTTTTCCATTAACGTGGCTAAAATATATTTTATTACATGTTTATAAACATAAAGTGTATTAAACTTTTAACGTTTCAATATTGTCATATATAAAATAAATATACTTAATCTAGAAAATGTAAGATAAACATATAATGTAAAAATTATATAAATAAAAGTACGGTCAATTTATTAATTTCCCACGTACTTTATAAAGGTCTAAAATTAATAATTTGGTGTACCTTTGAGAGCTAAGCTTGAACACAAACATGAACCTTCCAAAACAACCCGTCCCGCATCACACTCTCTCTTAATCGAGCGTATTACGAGGCCCTACGTTTGGATATAAAGTATCAGCGGTTGTTTACGCCTAGGAATGACTCAGGAGCAGATACCCAAGACTGAGATCGCTATGCTCCCAAGTGAGCTTTGACTGAGTTTACTGAAAGACGTAGTTTAATAAAAAAAAAAGTGCCATGAGAGACAAGAGCATGGAGACTTAACAAAAATAAATGAATTTAAAATAGAAATGGGCTGGATACATAGCTCGAAGAAGGGACAACCGTTGGACAAATTTAGTCATCCAGTGGTATCCAAGAGGTACAAAACGTTTGCAAAGTAGATCTAGAGGCCGCTGTATCGATAAAATGATAAAGTTCTCCAGAAGTACGTGGCAACGCAACGCACATGACTGTTAGAAGTGGAATCAGCTTGGAGAGGCCTTCATACAGCAGTGGATAGATTCAAGCTGATGATGTTGTTGATAAGATACAAAAAACAAAGCTAAAACAATACGTACTGCTAAGCTTGAATAATCTGTACATTTTCATACACCACGCGGCGCCTCCAAGAATCCCTGTCGCTCGCCAGTCTTCTTGCTTCGTTCCAGGTCGAGCCAGTATCCCGTAGATCCGCCGTATACACTCTGTCAATTGTATTTAGCGGCCTTACAGTACGCCGGAATCCGGTCGGCATGAAGAACAGGCAAGCCAGGTTGAAGTTCTCTTCTGGCATCCGCAGCACGTGGCCGAGCCAGGTCCAACGCCGCCTCTTCACTCAGCGTGATGAGAGGCTGCTTGGTGCGTTCTCTTATCTCCTCATTGCTCCTAAAATCATACCACCGCATACCCAGTATTCCTCGCAAACATCTGTTTTCGAAGCTCAGTATACGGTTGCTTTGAGCCTTCGTAAGGTGCCATGATTTGCTACCGTAAAGCAGCAACGTCAGAATGCAAGCGTCGAATAGGCGGCATTCGGCGCAGGCAGCGTCGAATAGGATTGCACATAATTACCAATATTCTGTATTTACAATTATTAATAAATACCGAGTTCTGATGTAATCAAAATGTTTTGATTACATCAAAATGATGTTTGTTTTTTTTATAAACTTATGACAATATGTACAATATATTAAATAGCACAATCTGCGTTTTAAATCACATTTACTAATTGTTGCTTAAATTCTGAACGGCCGTGATTAATATGTCCGCTTATAAAAACGAAAATGACCATTTCATAAAAATGTTTCTTAATTAAGTGACAAAAAATAATTAACTCTCGCATGTTATTTAAAAAATCGGATGCCATTAAAGTCTGTCTCCCATGAGATTATCAGCGCGGTATCAATAAGACAAATAGCTGATAATGTAACCTCATACGATGATCATTAATATCTCTTAAGGTTGCACGACTGCAGGCAATTAATATAAAAAAAACGGACAGTGCAGACAACATCGCGGGCACAAGCTACAAACTTCACGTTGCACGAAAGTCTGCCTTGAGTTTAATTTTCAGTAATACATTTTCTTGCCTTTCTAATAAACATAATAATATTTTATTATAATTAAAATATATACATAATATGTATTGTTTTATTGTCTTTTTGCTGAAAACCTTTTGTTGTGACGATTGTGGTTTCTGTAGTTTTTATTGATTTTAAAAGAGAGAATTACTGCCACCTTCCCACCCGTCTTCATTCCGTTCCATTTTCCTTTAGACTTTGGCACTATTGAGGGAAATAGATATTGTCAAATAATTCGAGTATATTATATCTCACACATAACTATATCCTCTTGGGATAAAGATGCGCTTTTTTGGTCTAAATATGAACTATGTTTTCTAAAAAGTGTGATTTATTAATTACGAAATTTAAAGCCCATCCATGACTATGCGGCAAGCGTTTAAAAACTTGATGCTAACTTAATTTAATAAATCTAAATCAGCACTAAAATGACTTTTGATATACTTTTGTAGGGAACTTTAAATGCGGATGGCAGAAAAACTATTGTCATTTGTTTTGTGAATATGTCAACAAATTTTTGTTATAAATATTGTATTTGAAAGTTGGAACACTGCACATTAGACATATGTGTATTTCAGGCGTCAATTTTATTGTTGGATAATGTAAAATTATATATTTATACAAGATATTCATAATTAAATTAAAGACATTGAACTAATAATTTCTTACTTACTCTATTCTGTCACTACCAGCGAGCGCACAGTATGCCATCTCTCGCAGTCCAGCGCCTTGAGTCTCTTACAATTCAATGTAGATCTGTAACGCGTACATTGTTCTTGTAGCAACGCTAGAAGATGAAGCAAAGTCGGCCACGGCGCTAAAATACATGCGGACGTGCCATAAGGGCTAGGAATATTGCATTCTTGGAAGCAAAGTACATTTGTCATTTTTATAAATTTTTGTTTCAGTTTTTTAGAATACGTACGCAGAATGAGATGCTCACATACAGCAAAACAACATACATTAAAAAAAAGTATCGGCCAACCACGTAAAAGTGGATGGATAATAATATATTGAATATTATTCTTACAAGGTTGTATGAAAACTACTCATGATAAAATTAATTTGCGGGGTAGTGGGTATTTCGTAGAAGCTGTAGTTCTACGGGCACTTTTAATTGATTTTGTAATTAACGTGTTATTTGCATTTAAGGTGGGACATGCTCAGCGTAGGTCAAAATTGAGCTTTTATTGCATTTTCAAAGCATGATCCTGGACATTCCTTAAACGTGGTGGATAATCTATTTATATCATTTTGAAGCCTTATTATCCTTTATATTTATTTTAAACATTTGATGACTGCATAAAGTATTTTTATTACATAAAATAGTATTCTTTTAAACCTCTCGCTCCAATGTTTTAGAATATAGTCATATTTCAGTACATGCATGCGCAGTGGTGTTACGATTTTTTACATTTATTAATTTTTAAACGCATTTTTAAAACCATTAGTATAATTTATGTCGATATTATTATAGTGAAATATTTACAATAAAAATTATATTGATAATCTCTGTGATCCCAAATTTGACAAGAATTAGGCATTTTATTATTCAAAAAATGGGCAAGATTAACACATTTGAAGATAATTCTAAAGATACTAATTAATAGAAGAAAAAAAACAAAGAAATATATGTAATATTAGTAAAAGAGTAAATACGTGGAAGTACGCCCAATGAGCTAAGTGGAACATATTTTAAGAATATACAAAACAACGTCCACCTAAACCTTACTAGAGCAAACAACACTGATGTTTCCTATTTCTATTATCGTTATCAGATACGCACAGGCCAACACTACCAAGAATGACAGAGCTCACACTTACACCGCAAAAATAAAAGCAGCCGAAAACGAAATGTCAAATGGTAAAAAATATTGCATTTTTTTCGGTACAAGTCGGTTAAAGGGAACCCAGGTGGGAACCGCACTAATTTTCATGGCCGATTTTTGCAAAATTTATGAATTCAAGAATGAAAACCTAACCTAACCTAACCTAACAAAATATAATTCAGTATATTCATGACTGTTTTCAAAATTTGTTTACCGCTGGCTTCCCTTGAGCCGACAAGAACCTTTTTTTATAAACATTTCGATGTCAATTAATTTAATTAAGGATAAAGAGATTCTGGACTCAAAAAAATCGGTATGTGTACTTATATACGCGCGTTAGAAGTTATACTTCTTTGGCGTAACAAAACTAGATTAACTAGATTCTTTGACTACTAGCTCTTAATTATTTTGTTAAATTACACACTCAAGAAAAGGGACCGTTTATTGGAACGCCGTTGGTTTATTTCTATACACTTTAACTTATATTACTAAATAATATAATGGTTTCTCGTTGTTTTTATTTTGAAAGTACCAACTGTCAATCTGACGTTTAATAGTTTGCAAATGGCCGACAATAATAAATTCTCTGCCTAGGCAACGGAATAATTCTAAACTATAATATTACACTGTATAATCATCACGATTGCAGTATCATACTGTGGCGTAAAGGTAGTGCGTTCGGCTGATAACCGAACAATCGGTGGTTTGAATCTAATCGAGTGCGTTTTTTTTCGTGTGAAAAAATAAATTATAATATGTTACATGTCACACGCCAAAAATACACTCTGATCTGATTTTCCAAACGCGCCAAACGAAGTATAACTTCAATAAAAACAGAACCAAAGATTACTTACTAATCTAGATTTTATTATTTTAGATTATGCCTGATATCTGTTTATGGTCGTTTTTCTGCTCTCCCTTTTCAGATGTGTTACCATATTAAATGTAACCCCTAATTAGATAATATGATTTAAAAAGTTACACAACAAATACCAAACTAGCGTAATGATACTCGAACATCACAATGTCGGATGGATGGTGGGAGATCACCAAAACGTTTGTGACTGCGGCCGCCGAAGGTAGATGTCTCTCGTTAATCGATTCCATCGCGAGATAACGAGATGGTGTTAGCAGTCATTAAAACACTTGGTTTTCTTTATTTTTTCGATCGCGATCACACCGCGGGCTTACGCACCGTAAAGACTTGCGAGATCTGTATCTAACGCGCGAAGCCATTATTGATTACACTTATTTGTATATTATTTATGAATCAATAATAAACCAACGACGTTTAATAAGGGCTTAAACGGCAATAAGTTTGTTTTGAGTGATGTTCAGTTGAGTTGGATTAGGTGAGCAATGCGAAAAAAATAAACGTCATGTACTATTGCATACATGTAATTTTCTAAAGCGATAATTTGACAATTTTCTAAATATTCTAGGGGTATATATCAGTAGCGAATGCTGGAGATAGGTTGTTAAGATCCGCCATAAATAGTGCATATTAAACTTTGTCAGTCACAAGTATTTTTTTTATTGAACTAAGACATACAATTATTTACAGGTGGTATTGGTTAGTTTTTAAAAATCAATTATACTCTGCCTAAACCAAACCATAATAGTTTTGGTATATTTTGGCCGATACGACAAGATTGTGCACACTTTTTATTCATACTTATTTACTTTCGCTGGATTAAGAATACATATTACACATATTGTTAGTTAATTTTTTTTAAATTCATTAAGCCTTTTCTAAGCAAACTATAAAAGATAAAAAATATTATTCTGTCTATAAAATATTCAAAGTTATGTATGATTTAATAGCATAATTTTAGATACTTTATAGATAGACGAGTATTTTTTGACTATTATCTATTATGGCTTGGTTTTCACAGGGTTTAATTTAATTTTAAAAAGTAACCAACACCATCTGTATATGTATATGTATGACTGATAAAGTTTATTGTGCACTATTTATGGCGGATATTAACAGTCTACTTTTACCCTTCGCCACTGGTGTATATGATATACCATAGATGGCGAACCTATAGCACGCGAGATGATTTTCCATGGCACGCGTTTGAAGAGAGAAAAATACCTATAATAATAATAAATGAAAGATCGCATTATATAAAAATAGCAGGCGAATACTCTTTAGTATAGAATACTTAGCAATACGTTTAATGTGAATATAATTGCATAGGTCGGTCCTCAGACTTTCTGCATCACATATATTATTATCGCACTAACCTCATCAGGCGGCGGGGGATGCCGCTTCGCGAACCTATAATTTTGATCGATTTACAATGCTTGAGACCACAGTATCGAGAAAATGCCTCATATGATCGAAGCAATTCTGGTGCCAATGTATGCGTAAAAAACCAAACAAATTAATACATTGACAATCAATTACATTTTTACCCACAAAAATGACTGCACCAAGTAAGAAACAAATACTTGGTGAAGCTAGTAGTAGTAATTCTGGCAGATAGTTTCAAAATTAGTGGACTGAAATGTATGGCGTAATTATTTAAAAAAATGATAAAGCTATAAATGTGTGCTATGTTCTGTGAGTGGTAGGTATCTAGAACATCATCATTTTTTGATGGTATTTTTAAAACTATTTTTCCCCGTGAAAAACTGCTAGGCACGTCAGACAGTGGAAAAATACTATTTGAGAAATTTTGGCACGCATACGTAAAAAGGTTCGCCAACCCCGTTATATGTTATGTATAATATATTTGATAATCTCATCTTCCACTGCAGGTAATTTTTTTTCAATGTAGGTTTCAACAATAAGTAATTTTGTTATGCTTTAGGACCTTTAGATTGGATGTGTGAAACGCATTGCGTCAACTGTCCCTACGTGTACGTCAAATAGTTTTCAATTTTTGTAATGAAGTGTCATATTTTTATAATGCGGATTTTAATTCAAAGATGTAAATCTGAAAATTATAGTATTTTTGGCTTATACAAGTACTTAAAATAATATTATAATTACTTACTAGTATACATTATTCGCAGAATCATTCGGTTGGTAACATTTACGAGATGTTGAACAGAAAAATAAAATCAATCAGGTCCTGTCCTACTGACTTCAACATTTACTCCATCTACTACTTATAGCCAATATAGCATTTACACACATTCAAATACCGAGACACTCCGTTGTTTGAGTTTAGAGATATACACTTAATTATATGTAATTAAGTATGTTCACTTACGAGTTACTACGAACTGTCATATACACAAATGCTTGTCGAATGCGCGTGGCTTAACTATAATTAAATTTGATCGTCAGTGTCCGTTTGTGTCGTCCATACTGTCTTGTTTTTTAGACATGCAGTATTGGAATATTAAAACAAACTTAATTTAATGCACCAGATAGTTGCATATAAGTATGGGTGCCACGGGTCTTCCAGTGGTCACAGGTCTCTTGCGTGCCACATAATACCGAGAGGAGCGGGACTAAACCGGACACGATTCTCAGTCATGGGGTCCTGACGAAGACTAAGAGGAGGGAATATTCCATGTACTTAAATAATTTGTATTGTTTTCGTTTCTGCGGAGGTACGGACCCCGAAACTTTCCCCCTCGTGTGCGAGCCTGCCACATGTCCGTCGTCCAATTGTCTATTCATCCGATTGTCCTGGCGTCCAGTCGGCAGTGCGAAATCATCTTGTTCATATTATAAAACAATAGGGTTCCATAATGTTAGATATAAATAGAGTAGACCCTTCTGAAAAAATCACCGTCGCTAGATGAAGAATGATAGGTTTGATCGAGGAATTCCATGTAACTGCGTCATACCTAGATAGACAAGTCTTGTTTGGTGTTCTCAAAATGATATTATATTCCACAAGTAATTCCACCATGTACCTAATATAACAATGTCATTATTAGCGCGTGTAACTGCGTCATTATTTGATAAAGCCTCACGATAATATATTGTTACTTAGCTTATTCTCTTTTGCCCTTCTTTTTTTTCACTTAGGCCATGAGAAGTTTTTATATTGAATAACAGGCGTCAAGCTTATATGATGCTTTTACAGATAATCTGCATCGCGGATCGTAGATTTATCTAGTTTCTAGTTTATACAACCTGTCAAGGATCATAGATAATTGGAACGTTACGGAATAAAATGGAGTTAGAGCTATTATAATACTTACAAGATACATTTCGTCATCATCATAATATTTCATCATTGCTCTATTAAGTGATAACCAACGGTTTCCAACAAGACTGCGGGTCTTTTGATAGTATCGCTATATTTTATACCATCCAACAATATGTATAAATTGATATTACGTTAGGTTAGGCAGTCATGGCAAGGGTGGCTGCCGCCCGGGTGCCAGCCAAAAATTACCGTCCCCTTCTCCAAATAAAAAAATTAAAATTTTACAGATTACACAACAAATTTGAAAAGAATATTTTAATGTCATGAATAATAATCATTTTTATTATAGCAAAAATTATGATATATTTTACTTCTTAAACATAAAATTCTGAAGCGACTTGAAACGATTGACATATTGTATGAGTGATTGATAGAGAATGTGAGCATGCTTTATATATTTAAAATATTTAATATAATATAAGAAATTTGCGCCTCGGGCGACTTTTTTACTGCCCGTGAAACAAACTCGTGGATTATTTTTGTTTTATAATTAATTTCAAATTTAAATTTATTCAATTTTTACATACCGTGAACATTACAAATTACAAATTTAAGACGTTCACAACATGAGATTTAAAAACAAAGAAACAGTGTAAAGAAGAAATAAATATATGCAGTATCACAAAAACAGTATGAAAAATAAAGTAAAGTGTACAAAATTATAAAAAAAATATTAAATATATAAAATATAAGAATGGAAGCACACCGAATGAGCTAAGTGGACCGTATTTTAGGGATTTATAAAACAACGTCCATCTATACTCTTCTCACGTAGATGGAATATATCAACATCCGAAGCGATTTGGTTAAACAGTTATTGTCCTCCTAATTGGCATCACCAATGGCAGGTTAGTTCTGTTCCTCGGGAGAACAAACAACGGATGCTTCCGATTTCTATGATAGTTATTAGGGACACACAAGTCAATACTATTAAGAATGGCAGAGTTCTCATTTACACCACGTATAAGTAGGAAAAAAAACGTGGCCAAATATTGATATCTTCTACCATTTAAACTACATTATGTAAGCATACCTAAGAGAAAGTCAGTTGGATAAAGCCATTCTTGTCATTTTGTAATTGTGTACCTTTATTACTCTCATTTTCTGGCGCTTTATGACGTACAAAGAATTATACATATGCAGAAACGTTATATGTCGCTAGATTTCAAAATCAGCCAAGTCCATAATAGATTAATAGGAGAAAAACAGTTTGTTGTTGTTTTCTCAAATACACAGTCACAAGGGTGAAAGTTTATATTATTTCGAGTATAGAATATTTAAAATTAATAAATTCCACATTTTTATAATGCAGAAATGTTAGAAAGCAGTAGTTCTTCAGCAATTGACAAAAAAGTAAAAAATACCTAACGGTGGACTTGGCTGATTTTGAAATCTAGCGACACTTTTATATTCTTTATTATGCTATAAAACTGCGTCCGGTTGCCGCAAATAAAAAGGATTTCAAGTTATATACATTTTAATTTTATAAAACACGATGTTTTTTACAATAAATATTAAAAAATATTAAAACTATGAATTAGTCAAAAATCTCTTAGGTCCAGCATAGAAAACTTAATAAACTAAATTTTAATAATAAATATGAACATAAAATATAATATGTAATAATAAGATGGGATCCTTTGACAAATTCACATTTTTTTACAATTATTGTAAGTTTATCTTTGACTTAAAATAAAAAAAAATATTTTGAATGTTTCCAGATACATAATATGTATTAATTAATGAAGTTGAAATTGTAAATTATCGACAAAATGTCTCAAATTGCAAGCTTTGTATTTTTCCGTTAGGTGTCTTTGGTATATAAAGACATCGCCTTAAACGTAGCAGCTATGCATACTATTCAGGACCCACACAGAAATATAGTCTTTGGTAAGGAGACAAAGGAAGGAAAACATCATCAGGTTCCTTTCAACCCAAGTCACCTGATTCCTTTGCTTTCTTCCCTGAGAGACATAACAGATCGATTGGATTTTGTTTTACTTTTTTTTCAGTTTTAAATATGCTAACAAATGAATGTATGTTATTTTTTTACTGTTATTCTTTGCATTAATGTTTCCCACCATCGTTAGTCGATAAGTAATCTAACATGTAAATATACTTTAAGTTTCATACAGTATTGATTGCTTTCTAAATCATATTAATGAAACAAATTCGCAGAGTCGGTTCGTTTAAAAAATATTGGCGCCATGTTTTAAAAACAAACTGCGCCATCTACCTGAGAGATAACATCTCTCGCCTTTCCCGAACCAAATTGCTTATTAATTTCGGTATTAATCCGACACCCCGCCACAATTTTTATTATATTCCTGTGATTGAACGATTAATACGCATTGCTCGAGGCTTATAAAAATACATTTAATATACATTATACTCATTTATAATATATTTGAGGCAAGACAACAAAATCGAAAGCCAGATACCTAAAATGTTTTTAAAAATGACAGTTCGGCAACAAAGAACGTTTTAATTAATGGCGCTTCAATAAACAATAGACAATCATAATCACACTTGATCATACTACATCGAGATTGACTGATTAGCAAGTTGATACATTCTATGAAAGATATATAACCAATGGCATCAAAAAATATTAGCATATACGGACGATATTGATATCATAATATTATGTAGGAAGGAACGAAAATACTATCAGAGCAGTAACGTCCCGTATGGGTAGGCAGATTGAGCGTCGCTTGGGGGCGACAGTTACCCAAAGGGAGGCAAATCAAGGAGAATCATTAGGTATATATATAGAAATAGCTAGGTACCTAAACTTGGTAATAACGGAAATATCTTTCCATTAAAAAAATCACCTCACTGGTTGGAAAATTACTATAAAAGTTTTAACATGACTTTTTTGTCGGGCTCGCGATGTCTAGTTTACTTCCGTTGTCCTTAGACGTCAAGTTATGTTCTTGTTGAACAGCAATGATACGTGCAGATTGGCGAATTATAGGTAGGTACATACTTACCTAATTGAAAATTTATCCAAATATGTTTGCCAGTCACTCGCGAGTTTTGGAAGTTGTCAGGTGTATTTTTAAATGTAGGTACCTATCTGAAACAGTGGACTCGTAATATTGTCTATTGAAGCAGAGATGGGATTTAATTTAGATTTAGTGGTATATTTTTTTATCCGACCATGTCCGATCCTAATAGGATCATATGGGCCTCCACATAGTAGAAGTTTGTATTAACAGATTTTGTTTTTTTACGAGAAATGGATGTCAGCCACTTGCTCAACCTATTAGGTCCATTCATACCCTGACTCACGCACAAATTGAAAAACAATATGTATACTTGCCAGACCCAGGATTCGAACCTGTGACCCACGGCGTGATAGTCCAACGGTTAAGCCGCGCGGCCACCGTGGGTGTCAAATAATGGTATATATCTTGTTAGTAATGTAACCATATAACACATTTCTTAGATATTGGATTCATGAAAGGATGATAAAAAGTATAGTATAAAAAAAATGTGGCGGCATTTTGGCGCTGCCTAGGAGCGGCATTTTGTCTAGGGGCGTCACTGTGTCAGAGAAGTATATTTTGCGGACCTTTCGAAAAATGTCAACACACTAGGATTTTGGAGAAAACCAAATATATGCTTGTATCAGGAGCCTTGTGATACTTTCAGAGCACACCAAAGCGCTTTTGAGAGGGTCAATAATTTCGGGTATCTTTGGTCCTCCATTAATAGTGAAAGTTGACTATAAATCGTAAATTAATATTGTGATAGGCAACAATTAATGTCGCTTCTGTCAATTGAAGGTGCTACGTTCCAAGGTATTGTACCGACACTTGAAATGCATCTTGTACAAAACAGTAATTACATCAGTTGTCATGTATGGCTCGGAGACATGGTGCATGACCAAAAATATGGAATGTTGAGCTCATTTGAGCGAAGCATGCTGTTTGGTATTTTTGGACTCTTCAATGTTACATATTTAGGATGAAGACAAAGATACAATTACTACATGTACGCTTTATACGAGGGTCCGCACATCGTACAATCCATCAAATTGGACTGCCCTAGATAGAATGGATGGATGAGTCACGCATGATAAAGAAACTGACATTCGGAAATCCGGAAGGCAAATGAAAACCTGGTCAACCTCGTACAAGATGGAAAGATAGTATCGAAATTTCAAATTTTATTTAAAGACGTGATTATCCTAAAGTGAAGGGAAGCGGCTTTGGATAGATGTAGATGGAGGCAGATGTTGAAGGAGGCCAAGATCAACAACACTACTAAATTGAAAATCAATTATTAATAAACGTAGATTTCTCGTAATAGATTTTTGGGTTGCCACCACGTGCCCTTCCTTCTTTCCTCGACGTTTCGGGCTCGTTGCAGAGACCATTATCAAGAGATATATGTAAAGATGAAGTGTAGTGTAGGTGTATGAATGCAAACGTCGCTCTAAGAATGCCAAAAGGATTCCGATTAGCTAACAGCAAACATTTCTCAGAGTAATGTTTCAATCGTTACGGCCAGAATCTGCAACGAGCCCGAAACGTTGATGAAAGACGGAGGAAGGACACGCGGTGGAAACCCAAACATTTATTACGATAAAAAACAACCGTGAAAGTCTCAAACATTGTATAACGTAGATTTCTTTTTGGTAACATAAATATGTGTATAAAATATACAAAGTATTGATTGGAAACGTGCAAAATAAAACTGGTAAACATATTCATTTCTTGTGTTACGAGTACATCCACATCATACTTATAAGAGAAACAACCCGCTAATTTGCTATAATGCGTTGAATTTACACTATTTATTTTGGCCGGATCGATTTTCTCTTTGACCAATTTACTCATCAACGCTACATACATTTCGATATCGTAATATGAAAAGTGCGAACTGCAAAAGATTTAAACTTTCTCGTACGTGACTTGACCGCTTGAAATAAAAGTTATCTCGGACGGTTTGCGCACCGACAATTGGTCGACAAGCATTTCCTCCCATAGTTCAATAGTTGGAAATGTTATTACATTCGTGGTGTTGGGTAATTGAGTCGCCAAGAGTAACATTTTGTAATTTTGTCAATTTTTAGTTAAATATACCAAGTGTAATATATATAAATAAAAATAGTTGGGTATCAAAAGTCACTTTAAATCATGTGAAAATCGTTGATAAAGTTGACTGTTGGTGTCATAACTCACATTTTCAATGAATAATGTGAGTTTGGTCACCAAGGCCATTCTAACCAATCAGATAGCTTTATTTCTCATAGTGTGATGTGTGTCTGCAGCCTTAGGAGTATTATATATTTATAAAAAATAATATAAATCGACTCACTCACTCGTTCATATTCAAGGGACTTTTCTTCTAATTACAAAAAAACAGTGCTCCGATGTTTTTTTGCGATTATCTCATAACTCGATTTTTGGAATATGTGAGTTATGACGCTAGGCAACTCAATTTTATATAATTTGGGAATATAATCAATTGGTATTCGTAATTATGGGCCTACCCCTTCATTAATTTTTCATAATTTAATATAAACTAATAGTATGTATTGTTAAAATTGTTTATACCTATAATATATATACGTCTGATTATTGGCAGCATATTACCTACCACTGAATGATTGTTACTTTGCAGCAACTCGTTGAATCCTATCTATTAAATTACATGACAACTCAACCGTGGTATACCTTGTGACTACAATACAGTATAAAAAATATATCAAAACTGTCGTCCATTACGACATCTAGACACAATCGCTGATAATAGCAGTCTAGATGAAAATTTCTGAGAACAGAGAATATTCTAAGGGTAGATAATACTATATATGTGTAGGTATTGCACCCTTATCAATCCACAGTTAAAATAAATAAGACTTGACAGGAATGAAATATCATCTTCTCTGTCGTCTCAGAATTGTTCAGTTAAACTGCTACTTTTTGCAGTTTGTGGTGTGTTTGTGCGTTAAGTATTTTGAGTGAACCTTAACTTCCACTTCACGCTGATAAGTGATGATCACTCCGCCCATACGCCGATTTAAAACAATAAAGCATTTTTGAGTAGCAGTTCAGGAGCTGGTTTATAGGGGGTGATATGTGGATGCTTATTAATTAGTCCCCGATGTTATTAATATTTGGTCTGGAAGGTTGCGTTGGGTGTGCGTGATATGGTATATTCTGGACACAGTTGAATAATACACTGTGTTGGTATTTTCATGGTTTTATATTGTAGAATAAAATTCGGATAAGCATGGCACTTATGAAAGACTATCACATTGGTTGTATGCTGAGTTGGAAGGTTTACATTATATAAATACAACAAATTTACATTATATAAATTACACTATATAAAATGAGCATAGACAATAATATGTCAGTTGTAGAGTTGAGTAAACGTCTACATGTTCAAAGGAATGATAAGCCTGGATAATTCTGATGTCATGTCGATGTATGATGTTGTTGAGACCTTTGCCCTGCATGCTTATTGGTGGACTTTCTGCCATCAACCAATCTGATGAAAACACACTGTTACGAATTATTGAGGATTCACCAATGTCTCTTTAGTGACAACGGTTTCTTGGCAATATAATTTTGAGTTGGTGGTGGTATTTTTGCTTATATGATGAGCTTTGAGCTTTGAGAATCGATGTCTCAGCCGAATCTTACGGGTTCATTGGTACGACCGCGTTACAAACACCCGAGTTCGTGAGCAGACACAGCAGCCTTCGGTGATTGATGTAGTCATGAAGAGACGTTTTACGGGGCTGGGACATGTGTTCCGGATGCCGCCAAAGAGTGCGACACTTAGTTCCCTTGTGGCACAGTATCAAGGGTTCCGTCGTCGTGGCAGGCCCTCCCTCATCTTGCAGCGGTGCTAGAAAAGCGATCTACACGCTGCATGTCTAGAATGGCGGGAGGCGCAAGAGTTGGCGATGGATCGAGGGAAGTGGCGTGAGCTTGTACTTGCTATATGCCTCAATGCTGAGTTGTGACAGGATGAAAGAAGATATAGTATTATAATATCTATGTATATATCTATGTAATATAATAAATCTATGTATATGAAAATATCAATATTATTTAAGCGTGTTAAGCTTGCCCACGCACCGATACATCAAATAATAATTATCATTACCGCGATGAAAGAGATGCATCGCGTGATTTCATGCAGTACCATTTTCGATAGAATAATGCTCGAATTGGCTTAGGGGGGCGCGGGGTGCGGTGCTCGCCGCTCAGAGCTTAGTCTGGTACTGCCACTTAGACAGTAATACTAATATGAAAATACTATTTTCGTGTTACTAACGTTGTCGGGACAGCGACTCTGAGCTAGTCGCAACAGATGTCGAGAGCAACTAAAAGGTGATAGACCTTCTTTCAAGGAAAAAATTACAGAAGAATCAACTTTATAATGAAATAAAAACACTTATAATATTTTATGTTATTAATTTTGATGTTAATAGTAAAATGTAATCCAAATAATCATTTAATTTTATTTTTAATCAACCGCAGTAGGTACCCCCAGATATAATTTCCACGAGCCGCCACTGATGACAATATACACTAATATTTGAATTAGTTATTATTTGAGCAAAATCAAATATCACCGTTAGGATTAATGAACTTTTATAGTAAATGATTACAAAACGACGACTTGTCAGCGTTCCCGATAAAATTGTATAATAAGATGTCGGCTCCATTGTCAACCAATCCTGACGACCTCTACTCGTCGCCGGATGATTTGTGGGCAGTGTCTTCTGATTGGTAATTTCTTCGCTCGTTTCTCAATGGAAATCTTCGGTTCGAGGATCGTTTCGAAATTTTTAATGTCCGCTGGGAATCTTTTATTTTAATTTGCAAAATTTCCAAAATAATGGCTCAATAATCGACCCGAAAAATAATAAACTAACAAAAAATAAATGTTTCTTTATGGTAATTTCAGCAATCTTCGATACATATTAAACCATTGATTTACCATCAGAATAGTTAACGGATTCACCATATAGATTGAGCGTTTAGCTGAATTCTTACATATTATGCTTTTATATTTACATCATAAGATAATTGGGGCCATTAATACGTTGGACGCTGAAGACGCACCTGGCGCGTAATGACCAGGCGGCCGATCGATGTAATTAACGTGCATTTTAATTATGGTAATTAAAAAATCATTATCTAGTCAGCAGCGAATGAGTTAATAATTGACTATTAACTCGACACTGAAAGTGGGTTATGTGTAGAGGTGGGAAACCTGGTCGATTTTGAAGACTAAGTATACTTACTACCAGTATAAAAAAATACTTAGTATCAAAACTTGTTCCAAAATACTTCCAAGTATTTGGAATACTATATAGAGCGTTTGGCGTGCGTATGCGACATAAATCTCATACTAAACTGGAACTAAAACTTAACTCCATATTAGTATTTGAAATATCGGCTCCAATAGAATCGCTAAAAATACACTGAGCTGGTCTTTTCGAAATGTTCCATTTATTATAAAATTTTAAACACATTTTAACTTCAGTTGTTTTTATGTTATGTTATTATAACAATGATTTTTTTATTGTAAACTGCGTCGCCTCAGTCACTCACCACATTTCCAAGGGAATCCTATGATGCTACAGAAAATGTATAACCTCTTATTCATACATAAGATGATGTCATTCGCATGTATAGACTAATAAATTAAAATATAATAATTGTATTCGAGTGCTATCTCGCTCGCGCGCATTTAATGTCAATACTATTGAAAGTCTACCAACTATCCAGCGACTCGCGATTAAATCATCACAAGAATTTTGGAACAAGTTTATTGGGCCACACGTGCTGAGTATGGGTAGTTTCATCCGATACTTGAATACACAAACTGGTGACAGAATTTCCAACTCACCTCTAGTTATGTGCGATTTTTTCGCGCACGGGCTCCTCTATCAGCGCATGTATGCAATACAAAAAACAGCTTTCGGCTTATTGTAATAATTACAATAGGTAAGTTAGTAGCCACTACTAATTAAACTAATGGCCAAAAAAATAGAATGACACTACAGATAGTAAACCTTGTATGTAGGTCGGTAATAATTATTATCATGATAAAATTAATATGTTAACCCTTTTGCTGCGTTGTCAGTAAAGTACTAGTTATACTCAAACATCGCATGGCTTGACAACACCGCGCCAGTCGTCAAAGGTAAACATTTCAGATTAAGTGCTGCGATAGTCGCTGATGCATCAAACTGATTGGCCGAAAGCATGCGCCTTGATGATTTTATGCAAGCAAACTCTTGTAATTTAAATAAACAGTGACTTTGAGCAGTGATGTATCAAGAAAAATATCACGAATAAGAATCACCTTTTTTTTCAAATTCCTCGGGGTGCCATTTGATCCTGTCGATACCTTCTCTTCTTCTACAAGTACCGTCTTCTGTGCAAAGTTTGTCGACCATTATAACAATCTACACCTGAAAATTGAAACAAGAAGTTTCAGTATAAAAAAATCTGAAAGAATAACGAACAATCACTGTTGACAACTTAAGGCTATAATATATACCTCAGCTGAGGCATGGTCTAAAAAGATCGTGCCTAGGCGATGCGCGTATTGTGCAAATGACAGTAACCGAACGAAATATAATGTGTCAAAAAAATTCAACATGCGTCCTATTTATGTTATGTTTATTATTATATTCGTAATAATAATAGTATATTCATTTACATGTTTTCTTTTTCAAGTACATGCGGAACGTTTTTTAGTCATCTTTACACGAGTTGAAAATTATTTTCCGTTTCACTTATGTACGCTCTTAAGAAAAATATGACAGATGTTGTTTTTTCTAACCACAACTAAAAGAAAAAAAACTAGATTAAAGCTGACGTTACAGATTTTAAAATTTTCAGAATGAAAGAATTTTTTAGTGCGCATTTTTATTTCAACCAGAAAAAAAATCGGCGGCGAATTTTATAAATACCGTTCAGAATCAAGTCATGGGGTTTTATTTTTTACCACGTTTTTCTTAGCTCGTATTCTTGTTTGTCCGGTGGTTGTTTATCCAGTACAAATCTTGCAATCGATTTTTAAGTAACTTCCCGACTAGTTAGACATTTGAAACTTTTAGAATATATCAGAACACGATTCCAATGTATTCTTTTAATACTTTTAGCCATATTTAAGTGGAATTGACTTCATTTTCAGTTAATTCTGTTTTGTATGAAAAGTTATTTCGGAAGAAATCCGTAATCCAATCCACTATTATTGGTTGCTATGGGGGTGGTCCTAGCAACTAAATTATTAATATATACGTTACGAATATATTATACATTTTGACATTTCAGTATTATTTCTATCAAGTATTTTTTTGATCGTTTAAGCTAGTCAAGTCAAGTTTATAATATGATTCAACAGAAAATTTAAAAACATTGTAAGTATATAAAAACTTATTTTTATCTTGTAATTATTTTTTAAATATAAACTAAATTTAAACAATAATTTTAAGCATTTGCAGCTTACATCCTTTGGACACAGCGTTGATTTAGTCGTGTACAATGATAATATCAATAAAACCTATTTTGAAAAAACTGAGGGTTAACTGTTTTTTTTTCTTTCTCCCGTGGTCATGCTTATTAAATCAAATAAGGGGCGTCGTATGTAGATTACTTAAGTATTATTTAAAAAAAAAACTAGAGATTTATGTTCTATACAGTATCTATACACCACAGAAGAATAATTGATCTGAGCATTGTTGTTTTTTTTTCAAAATTTTCTACACCACTGTACCGGTTATCGTATGACAATTAATGTTACTTTCCTCACCATTTTATTTAGCGATTGTGTGAAATTCTTGGAAAATTTTTGAAAGTTCATTTTTTACCTGACGTTTGACGTTATAAAATACAATTAATTTTTAGGTTCACCGCATCAGTTGAAGTACGCCCTTATAGTGGAGAGGGCTTAAATGATTTTTTGAGACTATAATGATAATATCCGACTGACTTTCTCTAGTGTTTGTTTACATATGAATACACTATAATATAGAAGTTAGGAAAGGTCTTTATTTGGCTACCTACGTATATGTTGCATTACACGTTCATCAAATTAATCAAATGAGAATTCTGCATTCACGATACTTAACTTGTAGTAACTATGGGCCATCAATAATTAAATAATTGTTAATTATCACAAGATGCAAAACAACAATACTATTAATGTAATATGTTATTCTTCGATCAAATCGATTCGGATGTTGATATATTATCTACTTCCGTGAGATGAGGTTAGATGAATCATTATCAGCCGAGGTCCAGGTCAACCCACTGCTGGATGAAGCAGTGGCGAAGGGTGGAGGTAGTTTCATCATCATCAGCCTGAATCTATCCACTGCTCGATGAAGCCCTCTTCAAGCTGCTTCCACTTCTCTCGGTTCTGTGCATTGCGCTGCCACGTACTTCCGCAGAACTTTATCATTTCATCGATCCAGCGGCCTCTAGATCTACCTTGCGGACGTTTTGTACTTCTTGGATACCACTGGATGACTAGATTTGTCCAACGATCGTCTCTTCTTCGAGCTATGTGTCCAGCCCATCTCCATTTAAGGCTTTTAATAAACTCTATTACATCGCAAACCCTTGTCTGCTTCCTTATCCACTCATTCCTGGAGGTAGTTTAGTGTACACTATTTATGTCGGACTCCACAACCTACCTCCGGGATAAAGGTCTCCACTAGCAACCTCCGCTCGTCTCCTTCATAGTTCTTCGCTGCCACGTACCTACCACATCCACAAAAATTTAGGAGTTAGCTTTAGGATATCCTTGTGGGTGTTTTTCCAGTGATTCTTCACTCGCCAAGCGATATTTCCATCCCATTGCCATATCATCTGCTTAGAGACCCCTATCGCATGGCATACTTTCATCTGCTGCCTTATTAACTGTTTTTTTTGTAGTTTTTCTACGTTATACCGAACATCCACATTTCCATGCCACATTGAGTTACTCATAATTTTTGTATTTCTCTTACATTAATAGTCCATGTTTTACCCGCATACGTGAGCGTAGATAGCATACATTGATTGAACAATTTACCCTAAAGACACGGATAAATGCACTCATGTTCATATATTTAGGACAATTTAGGAGGATACTGTTTTATATGTTAAAATTAAATCTATTTAGCTCTTCCATCCACTACTACTTCACTATATTCAATCCTGAGAAGATCATGTAGGCCTCCACAGAGTGGAGGTTGTATTACCAGATTGTTTTACGGGGAATGGATGTTAGCCACTTGCTTAACCTATTAGGTCCATTCTTTGACTCAACACACAAATTGAAAAACATTATGTATATTTTTGTCAGACCCAAGATTCGAGGGAATGGGACAACTGGACTCCAGGACAATTGGACGCCGCACTGTCGTAGATACATAAACAGAACGTGGACGAGGATTTTTAATCAGTTTCTATCTACTACTTAGTAGTTTTAATTCACTTTACTCTTTACATAATGTTTTTTTTATTGCGATTGAGAATTACCATGCCTAAGCTTTATATAAAAATAAAAATAAACTCTTTTTGTTGAAATTTAAACATATGCACGATTAAATCATTATTTACGTGTGCTTATTTGAATTCTCACCAACTATTAAATCATAATATAATAATTTAAATATAAATAATAATATTAAATATTTTTTTTAAATTACCTTTAAGTACCTAACGTCTATTTATTTTTGAATTGCGTGGCGTCCAGTTGTCCGGCACCAAATCGTCCTAGACCCAGATTCGAACCTTGGACCCGCGACGTTATAGGACGAAGCTTTCGTGACCGTGAAGCTCTTCCATGGGGTCTAGGACGATTTGGCACCGGGACAACTGGACGCCACGGAATTCGAAAATAATTAGACGTTAGGTACTTATAGGTACTTTACAAAAAAATATTTAATATTATTATTTATATTTAAATGATTATATTATGATTTAAAAGTTGGTGAGATTGTAAATATGCAGACGTAAATAATGATTTAATCGTGCATATGTTTAGGTTTCAACGAAAAAAGCGTCTTTTATTTTATATAAAGCCTTAGGCATGGTAATTCTCAATCCGCAATAAAAATACATTATTTTAAGAGTAAAATTAATTAAAACTACTAAGTAGTAGATAGAAACTGATTAAAATACCTCGTCTACGTTCTGTATACGTGTCTACGACAGTGCGGCGTCCAATTGTCCGGAGTCCAGTTGTCCCATTCCCCTTCCATGTACCTACTAAAATTGTTAACACTGTTACTAATTTTCATTGTTTATCATGTCATGTCGTGAACGTCTTGAATTTATAATTTTCATTAGAGAATTAATCGATTCAACACTGCCGACTATCCGTCACCGATTGGACAACGTCGAATAATTACGAGAACAACCAGACGACGAGACAACTGGAAGACAGACGTGTGGGTACCACACAAATTTATGAAATCCACGTATACTATTTGAACTAGCAAATAAACAATTAAGTCTAATATAAAGTATATCATGCTCTTGGTTTGAAGTTAATTACTTACTAGTACTTACGTAATAGACGTTGCCAGACAGCTGAAATGGAGATGGGCGGGGCACATTGCTCGCCGAAAGGACGGCCGCTGGACAAATTCCGTCATCTAATGGTACCCAAGGGGTACGAAACGGCCACAGGGTCGCCCTAAGAGCCGCTGGATTGACGAACTGGTAAAGTTCGGCGGAAATACGTGGCAGCGAACGACACAGGACCGAGAGAGTTGGAGAAAGCTTGGGGAGGCCTTCATCCAGCAGTGGATTGACCCCGGCTGCTGATGACATGATGACTTACTTACTTCAATTCTGGAATATTATATTTTTATTTATTTTTGATTATCTTTATCAAAATACTAATCATAAATCTTCAGTTATTTATGGTCGTTAACATTTTCCTTAGTCAAACTCTACACCTGCTTTAAAATAAACTTAAAATTATGAAGGTAGTTAGTCAGGTAGGTATTTACCCGTTGTAAATTATAAATTTGATTTTTCTCAGAATTTGGAAACACCTAATTAAATCTTATCTTGTGAATTAAAAAACCGGTATTTGTCTTGAAAAGTGTTGGCATTAACAGTTTACATATGAAAATTAAAATTTTATTATAAATAATCTGACTTTAACTTTTGATCTGGGTTTCAGATCTTGATGAGGGGGTCCTACTTTTAGTTCGCCAACACTTTGTAAGATCATGTATAAAATCAAATTATTTTTTAAAACAATTTTTTTAAAATGGGTGGCTAGTACATAATTAATTTCATGTAGATACTATCACTAGTGATTTGAGTCAAAGCGTTGGAGTGGAGCTCGGAGCTGGAGCACGAAGAAGTGGAGCAATGGGGTTTTTTTACCCGGACCACAGAAAATTTGTAGTGCTCCACTGCTACAGATTTTTTTTTATTATTAAATTTTCTTCCTAAAATTCAATGAAACTATTATATTTTAAGAGGCAGATAATGAAAGACAATTTGCTGTCGGAAAATTTCGTTTCGCAATGAAAAGGATGAATAATAAACCTTATTTCTTTTATTTTTTAGCATTTGTTAGCATACCTATCAAAACTATTTACCCGGGGCGGAGTAGATCCTGGAGTGGAGCTGGAGCAAGTATGAGGTATCTAAAAGGAGAAATTCGAAAAAGGGTCCGCTCCAACACTCTGGTGCTAGGACCACCCACTTAGCAACCGATAATAGTGGATTGGATTACGGATTTCTTCCGAAATAACTTTTCATACAAAACAGAATTAACTGAAAATGAATAAGATGGCTAAAAGTATTAAAAGAATGCATTGGCATCGTGTTCTGATATATTCTAAAAGTTTCAAATGTCTAGCTAGTCGGAAAGTTAGTTAAACATCGATTGCAAGATTTGTACCGGACAAATAAGAATACGAGCTAATAAAACGTTGTAAAATGAACTCTGTCTACATTGCAATAAGGTTTATTACTTCAAATCTGCATTCACGTTGTTTATTCCAACTCAACTAACCTGCATACAGCTGTCCGCATGTTTTTTTTATTCAGTTCTAAAATCCTATATGGACCTCACGAAGAGGTTTCTTAATAACCTATTTAAATATCTATTAACTATCTACATATACATATTAAAAAACAACGTGTATTTTGCCAGGGATGGAAACCCGGGACCCATGACATTATAAGCCTGATGCGTAGTCGCTCGGCCATCGTGGGATGTAATAAAAAATACATTTATGACACGAAGTAAAACTAAGTATGCACTAAACGAAGTACGCACTCAAATTTATTATTACGAGGTTTTTGTGTTTAATGATTAAACGTATGATGAGCGCATCAATCTTACATCGAGTAAGATAATCGGTATATTCGATAAAAGCGTAATTTTTGACCAAAATTTGAATTAGAAACTTAGGTGGCTGGTGTCAGTTACATACTACGAACACTGATGGTGCCAAATACTAAAGTTGGCCAAGACCCTCGTAGAGTTGTAACTCAAATAAGAAATTAATATTGTGTGAGATTACGGTCGTCGAATTTCAATGAAATGCAATCTGACTGAAAATAATTTAAATTCAAAAATAAAATGCATTTAAAAAAATACTATCAAGATAACCTTTTCAAAATATAAATTTAATAATTTGTCTCATTTTGACATGCCAAAAATCAACATCCAAATCAGGCTTTAATTATTTTCCTTGGTTCCAAGAAACAAGGCCGTTTAAAAAATAAACATAGTGTAATGAATATAACTTACAAAAATTCATAAACCAAACTTTAATCAAGATAACAAAATAATTTCTTTACACCTTTTAATAAGTGATGAAAACAAAACGACGAACTGAAATATGTAGGACATTTTGAATTATTTTATCAAGAATCTTTACTGCCAAAAATGCCATATTTTCGACATTTTCAGAATATTATAAATAAGGAAAGGTGCCGTATTTCTCTTCTTTTTTATGTGTTTCTCACTTGCTTTATTACAATTATCTTTTATTAATCTACATCTAAAAGTATCTTGTGGATAATGTAACCTTCTCTTCACCGTCTACTTTACACTTAATCGTATTGACCTATGTGATTACTGATTATTATAGTTATTAAAAATCAGGAGTATCGCCCGTGAAGGTACGAGGAATTACATACCCATGACAGATTTGGAGGCTGCCTTATGGAATACATAATCTGACGATGCACTGATATGTACCAAGTTCGTAACGTAATATTATAATATATACAGGTTCTATTTCCAAAAGATCGCTGAACTTATTAACCTCAGGGCTCGAAATGGACCGGAGCGCACCGGAGCGCCGTTCCGGTTCGTGGAATCTGTAAAGTTATCGCTCCGTCTCGTGGTTAACATATGTTGACCGTCTGAGCTATATATGCCATATAACAAAAAATCTAGCACAGTTGTGTTTAATAAATACCCATAAAATTTGATAACCATGTTTATATTCTCAGAAAATTTTCGAGCGCTCCGGTTCGTAAATTTTTCCATTTCGAGCGCTGATTAACCTGTACTAGAGTATTCGCTTTATAACTTTGCACTGTTTGCACTTTTCAAACGACCTGTCTATGCCTTAGTACAGGGGGGGCAAACTGCGGCCCGCGGACCGCATGTGGCCCGCCGGGTATTTTTGTGCGGCCCGATATCATTAATTGTACTTCTGATAACGAATAACTTTTTTATATTTTTTGAAAAATATTGACAATCAATTAAAATTTGTTTGGTATAATAGTACGCGATCCATTTTCAATAGATATTGATAGTGTACCAACAGAGTTACAACTTGAGATTATTGATCTGCAGTGTGACACTGATTTAAGAGAATTGCTTCAAATTTTGCAATGCCCTTAATTCAGACAAATTCGACCAACGTAAAGATTATGCAAGAAAGATGTTTGTTATTTTTGGATCAACCTATATAATTATGTGAACAAACATTTTCGATCATGAACCTCAATAAAAATTCTTTACGATCAAATGTCTCCGATGTCCATGTACAAGCAGTTTTGAGAATATCAACTTCAAAAATAACACCTGAATTTAAAAAAATGTCAAAAAATGTACAAGTTTCATTCTTCTCATTAATTTTTTTGTAATGTTTATTTTTCGTGATAATAAATAGTGTATATTATCCAAAAATGGTATTTTACTTGCGGCCCGCCGCTCATTTTGAATTCTTGAATTTGGCCCTCCAGCCAAAAAGTTTGCCCCCCCCCTGCCTTAGTATAATATAGTGATACGGTATAATCATTCAATGAGAGGGTTGGAGCCAATGACATTAATATGGACGAAGCATATAGACAAAAAAATGACACTCACTGTTTTGTCGGGTCTGCCGAATGGCATAATCTGTTCTAACGCCATTACAATAAAGGTGATATTGCTATAAATTCCCAATGCTCTTTGTCGGGTCTGCCGAATGGTTCGGTTCGGACGTGTTCACTCAAATGAACATTGACACTAGAAACACTGTTCTAACGCCATTACAATAAAGGTGATATTGCTATAAATTCCCGATGCGTGATATCGCATAATGGAAATTGCGTGACGTCTACCTATACATGTTCAAATGTCGCTATGAGCGAATTTACTTGTCATGTCATTGCGTCGCTATAGGATTGGTTTCCCGAATATCCGTTTTTGTCGAAATCGACCTCTTAATGCAGAATGTTTTTTGTATCTAATTGGACGAGAACCATCTTTTTCTTTAAATTACTTTGTAATAGTAATGAATACATCATTCATATGCTGTAAAAATAACAATTTAAATATCTCCATATATTTAAATATAGGATTATGAAATTTGTTTTTCGTCTCCTGAACATTTGGTCTATTCGGGAACCCAATCTACAGCGACGATTGGTTGGAGCAGACCCTTTTTTGAGTTGCTGCGCTCCGGGACCGAATACTTGCTCCAGCTCCGCTCCGTATAAAAAGTTTTAATAAATTTTATATGCATACAAAATTTGTTTAATTTTTTATTTTATTTGTAAAATTTAATGTTAAAAAATAAGTAGTTACTTATTTGCTTCTTCTATCAAAAAAATTAAGTGATTTATCACACGGCAGTGTTGCCGTATTTCAAATAATTCCAGTGTTGCAAAGTGTCAAAATAAACTATTTTCATTGGATTTTAGGACGAAAATTTAATAATAAAAAAACATCCGGAGCAGTGGAACACTACAAATTTTCGGTGCTGGTCCGTTCCTGCTCCGGGTAAAACCCCAATGCTCCAGTGCTCCGTGCTCCTGCTCCGAGCTCCGCTCCAATGCTCTGCATTCAATACTTGGAAACAGTACTAATTTAAATCAATTAATTTGATTTCATACAGGATACTGGTAATTAGAATGGAATCATATTCTCGCGGCAGTGCAGGCGACTCATTTAGGTGTTGGTATCGCTACTTGCAAATGACACTAACACCGCTACAAAGTGATTTCATAGTGACCCGCAATGCCAGAAGAAGGTATCCTCCCTCTATCAAGAAATCGGGACCACTTGACAATAATATTTATATTATAAATTTAATCTAAGGCGAAGTGTGGATAGTAACGTTTTCATTTTATTGTCTTATTAATCATCTTGGATAATTAATTCCTTATTCATTTAAAGCTCTTCTAACAAATTTAATTCAACTTGAGTCCTTTATCACAAAAATTAGGCATTCCAGTAATTCTATCGCCATATTGTGTGAATTTTTAATCTAAGATACATAGAAAACTTTATTTTATTTTATTTCTGTCATCATCATCAGGAGCGCGACAACTCGGTGTGGGTCCTGGCCTCCTCCAACAGCTCCCCCCACCTGTCCTTATCCAGTGTGGCCGCTTTCCAATTTGGTACCCCCAGAATACGGTAGTCACTGGCAGCCCCATCCAACCAGCGAATCTTTGGCCTCCCTCTTCTTCTACATCCTATTGGATTGCTGGACATCACTCTCTTTGCCGTTTCATTGTCATTCATACGGTGCACATGACCTAGCCATCGCAGTCTCCCAATCTTGATTGATTGAACTGCGCTGCAATCTTTGTACAGCCCGTAGAGCTCAGCATTATATCTTCTCCTCCAATTGGTGCCATCCCTGATCGGTCCATATATACGGCGGAGAATTTTTCTTTCAAAGATGTTCAGGGCTCGTTCATTTCGCAGAGTTAATGTCCAGGTTTCCGATGCGTAGGTGAGCACTGGCTTTACAAGTGTCTTGTAAAGAGTGCTTTTAGTTCGGCGAGATAGTATGCGGTATTAGTTAGTGTATAGTATTTTATTTCTGTAGTCTTGATAATATCTTTCCAACCAAAACAACTATTGACTTAAAAAAACAACCTGTCGGATTTAATAAATTTTATAAAATGGAATTCGCCAAAGTAAATGCCAACACAATACAATATATTAATTGAATATAATTGAACGAAACCATAGTATTTTTAATATGTCAACAAACAATTTCATTTCATGTTTATTAAAAGAAGTATCTATGTAGGTATTTTGTTTTAAGTACCAACATGATTTATTATAGCAATCATTAATCATTGAGTTAAGGATACATTGTAGTATGTTATGTAGTCGTATAGTATTAAAGCAAGTACTCAAATCAGGTTTGAATTAAAATACTTGTATGGACACTGCACGCCAACCCTAAAGTAATACAGCACGCGACTTCTGGCGCAATTGAAAGGGGTGTTTTAGTTTTCACAAATTTATTTTTATTATTTAGAGTGTTCTTCTTTCTTTTGCCATATCCGCCCCTTAACTGGAGCATATGGACACCACGCGGCTCCTCCAAGAATCCCTCTCACTCGCCAGTCTTCTTGCTTTGTTCCAGGTCAAACCAGCATACCTTAGCTCCGCTGTATACACTCTGTAGATTACATTTAGCGGCCTTCCAGGACGCCGGAATCCGGTCGGCTTGAAGAACAGGCAAGCCAGGCTGAAGTTCTCTTCTGGCATCCGCAGCACGTGGCCGAGCCAGGTCCAACGTCGCCTCTTCACTTTCAGCGTGATGAGAGGCTGCTTGGTGCGTTCTCTTATCTCTCCGTTGCTCCTAAAGTCATACCACCGCACACCCAGTATTCGTCGCAAACATCTGTTTTCTAAGCTCAGTATACGGTTGCTCTGAGCCTTCGTAAGGTGCCATGTTTCGCTACCGTAAAGCAGCACCGTCAGAATGCAAGCATCGAATAGGTGGCATTTGGTTTTGAGTCCCAGACATTCCGCATCGAGTTCAATGTTGCTCCAGCCACTCCCATTCGGATAGCGAGCTCTTTCTGCAAAATACCATCTCCCGTAATGTGTACCCCCAGGTACTTGAAACTGTCGACGCTCTCAATGTTTTTTCCGTCGCTAATCAGAGGAAAATATCGATCAGGACAAGTGCTATTACACAAGACGTTGGTTTTCTTTGCGTTGATTTTCAAATCAACGCGAGAGGAGTTGTTATGCAACCTGTCGATTGTCTCTTGAATGCCCTCGATTGAGTTGTCGAATAGGACAGCGTCATCGGCGTATTCCAGGTCGCATAGTTTCACCGTGGAGATAACAGGTATGCCTCGGTCGGGTGGTATTGACTTCCGTAGTATGAAGTCAAAGAGAGTGTTTTGTTACTTAAAATTAAATAATTCACAACAATCTCCCAATTAAATAATTGTTCCTCGCACACCGTGTTTATCCGAGAATGATGTAAAACTACTAAATACTAAATTCACATAAATAACTAAATTAATATTATCGGTACAAGTGCATACAATAAAACAACCGTAAAACAGTTCAGTGTTTATTAATCAAATATGTATCCATATAAAATTAAACTTAATAGATGGACATAATACTACATTAAAACATAGATACCAAACAACTACAAATGGTGATGAACTGTAAAATAAAAATATTTTAACCACGTGGTAACTTAACTAAATCCTCACATTGAAAACTTGCTTCGTGGATCTTTGCCAAGTTGTAAATAGCTATAATTTCTAAGGTTTTACCACTATGAACAAAGTGTGGCGGTCAACGACCGCAGGCCATGTCAGCGCAAATGCGACATTGCGCTGATCAGCGAGTTACACAGGTGTAATAGATCACCTTTGATGAGGCTCAAACATCAAAACCTTGTTATAAAAACACCACAAAGTTGCAACGATGCATCGGTCAGCATATTGCCAATAGTGGCCTACATCAATAATGGCTTGTTTAATTTATCAAACATTCATTTATATAAATAGCAAGTCATAATTAATGGAATATCAGATTCAATCTCAGTAGAAGTATACTCTATCATCGTGCCTCGGACTGAGCCAATCTCACCGAGCCACACTCGATCGTAACATCTACATCTAAGCACATCTCACCGCGTGTAAAATAACCTTCACGTAACCTTACAATTTGGAATAGATATTTTTGAATTATTTTGAATACTAAAACGTGAATAAAGCAATCAAGTGGCTGGCATTTACTAATACATTGATCTGGAGTGCGTATACACACAAATCCTTGTCACTGTGTACAATTGCAAAGTTGTGTGAAGGATACTCTACCCTGCACTGTTAACTTCGCTCTTGTCACAAGTTTTCTTCATCATCCAACTCCTTCTCCCTAAAATGGTTCTTGTCACACTATAACGCGAACCTGAAAAAGCAAATCATTCATTTAATTTTAATCGTTATACTTATGGGTCAGTCTGTATAAACCTACAAAGTCGATACACTTGCTTCTGATCTAGATGTCGTAATAACAGCATTTACTACGTGTGTGTAGGTATGTGGGGCCATCGATAACATCTCATCGATGAAAGTGGAAAAATGCAAAAAGGCTCGCGTGATCGGAGTCAACTTATCACAGAACGAGCCAAGAGATCCTTATGACCGTGTAATTACTCGGCCATAAAAATAAAAGCACAGACGCCGGAATGAGATTGCATGTGTTGCATTAACTTTAACATGGAAATACCGTTTTGAATAAAATTGTAACTTGGGATATCAAAACTGATCAATACTTTTCTTTAGATACATTACAGATTTTGTTTTGTCTTTTGTTGATATTTAGCATACTGCGTTCTATACCGCGTTGGCAGCTGATGATTTTGTTCTTTACTATGCTAGAAGACGAGAAGCTTAAGACTCACAAAAATAAGAAATATTTCAAAAGCCACAGACGCTCCAATCCATGCTCAAAGACTTAAATGGAAATGGGCGGGTCGTGTAGCGCGACTACAAGATGATAGATAGACAAAAATAATTACTTCACGGCCCAAAAGGGAAACGCTATAGAGGAAGACCCCATGCGAGATGGCAAGACGACATCATAAAGACAGCAGGCCCAAATTGGCTACAAATAGCCAAAAATAGAGCCCAGTGGGACTCTTTGGAGGAGACCTTCACCCGAAGAGGGGTTCTTATTCTTTAAGCACTACGGTGCATAGTTGCAGCATCAGTCCCGTGCGGCTCCGTCTCGGGACGGAATGAGCATTTAAAATCACTTCTTTCAGACACGTTTAAAGCGTCATAGAAAGCGGCCGTGCATATCCACGGCTGTGCATATATGACGGGTGGTGGTGGGAACTTTAACGTAAACCAAACAAACTAAAAACATATCACTGTTTAATTTATAAACATTATCTAATAGTAGTATATACAAATTAAAAAATCTTAATATATATAATATGTATTATACAAAAATATAATAATTAATATTATATAAACTAGAAAATAAGTAGATAATACAATCATAGATAGATATATATACATAATAGATATATTCATAAGTTATATATATTATATTCGTTAAATATAGTTAATTAACTGTCATTTACTTTTGTTTGTAAAAAATAAAGAGGCTTTTTTATTTTATTTATTTATTTACAATACAGATACTATGTATTGATACCGTCGTTTGCAATAGCTGTGAAAGCCTCGCGGACAAAATGCAATGAACGACTACAACCAAATAACTCCTTAAAATAGTTTCCTAGATTACAAGACTACAAAAGAAACGACCTGTCTAAGCTTAATTATAAAACTGTATGACTTGGTATGATTTTTTTCCTTACCTTAGGACTATTCAATATTTGGAAACCGTATTAATTTAAAACAATAATTAATCTAATTTCGCACATTATATTGGGTAATCCGTGCATTTCCATGCGCTAACCTAAAGCATTGCCATTATAAATAATACAATTACCCATATTAGGTAGAATAGTACCAGATTTTTGTGGCAGTGCAGGTGACTCATTTAAGTGTTGGAATCGTTACTTTCAAATGACACTAAGGCCGTTACAAAGTGATTTCGTTGTGGCTGCAGTGCCAGAAGAAGTTATCATCCCTCTATCAATCGGGATCACTTGACAATAATATTTATATTAAATTCCATGCTAAATTCAATCTAATGTGGATAAACATCAAAGTGTGGATAGTGAGGTTTTCGTTTTATTATCTTATTAATCTTCTTGGATAATTAATTCCTTATTCATTTAAAGCTCTTCTAACAAATTTAATTCAATTTGAGTCCTTTATTACAAAAAATTAGGCACTCCAGCTTATTTCTGTAGTCTTGATAATATTTTTACAACCAAAACAACTATTGACTTAAAAAACAACCTGTGCTAATGCCAAATAACTCCTTAAAAGAGCTTCCTAGATTAACTTCGACTTCTGAATAAATTATCATACGCTCTTCTTGGTAACTTGGTAGCTTGGTAAGAGGCCTCGAAATAGTTCAAACCAGTCATAAAATTATTAAACTGTACCAAAATTTTAAAATGATGCGTATTTCTCATAAATTGAGTATAAAATATTACCAAAAACATAACAAAACCCCTGCAACTAACATCAAAATGGCATATAACATAACCATGCAAATATATATTTGTATGTATCATCAGTCATCAAGTAATGGTAGGAAAGAGACACATTATTATTTTTACTAGGGAGATATGTCAGTAGTTTAAATTTATGGTTTTTATTTTATTCGTTATCGTGGGGAGCCTTGGGCCTACAGGTCCCTTAGTCCGAAATTGGTCTGGCTAATACATATTTTTATTTTTTAATGTGTGCCTACCAGGGAATGGGTACTGATACCTAACGGGTAAAGAGAAGCATGCAACCGATCTCGAGTAAGGAAGAATACGGGATAAATTTAAACACGTGTCAAGAATACGTCTCACGTCGAATACTGAACTGCTCTCGGTTTATGCATTGACGCTCATTTAATATTGGTGTATTACACACACTATTGCACGTCTATAATGCGTGGTTCATTTTCGTAGGACAGTCACAAATTCAAAACCCTGCGTCAAAATGTACTGTATTAATTGGTATATAATATGGCACGCGTTTTAAGAGAAAAAAAATACATATAATAATAATAAATGGCAGATCGCATTGTATATAAATAGCAGGCAAATAAATACTCTTCAAGAATAAGCATTACGTTTAATTAAAAATATATAATGGGATAGGTCAGTCCTTAGAATTTATGCGTCACATATATTATTATCACACTAACCTCATCAGGCGGCGGGCGGTGCCGCGCCGCGAACCTCTAATTTTGATCGATTTACAATGCTTGAGACCACTGTAGCGAGAGGATGCCGCATCTGATCGGAGCAATTTGGTGCCAATGTATGCGATAAGAACTGAATTAATTAATACATTAACAAACAATTTCATTTCTACCCACAAAAATGACTGCGCCAACTAAATAACAAAAACTTGATGTAGCTAGTAGTAGTCATTCTGGCACAGTTCAAAATTGGTGGACCGAAATGTATGACGTAATTGAAAATAGTGATGAAGCTATATATGTCTGCTATGTTCTAGCGTAGAGTGGTATCTAGAACATCATCATTTTCAACGGAATTTTTAAAAACTATTTTTTTCTCGTAAAAAAATGATCAGCACGTCAGAGAGTTTAGAAATAGTATTTGGGAAAAATTGGCACGCGTACATAAAAAGGTTCGCCAACCCTGGTATATAGCCTATCGGAATTATATTTATTATCTGTTCTGTGGTGCTTACCCTAAGCCTAAGCTTAGCCTAACAAACAACAACCTTGAACAAATGGCTAAAATTCTTTCCTCGTAAAACAAATCTGTTGGGAGACCACTTCGTTGGGTGGCAAGATCCACATCGGATTGGAAAGCGAATGGAAAAAATACTACGTAATGCATTTTCTTAGGCTTTTATTGTACACTTTCAATCAAAGAATAAAACGACTAAAAAATTCTTCCGTCATAACAAAATGAGAGCAATGTTATGCCGTGATCTTCTTATTTCGATCTGCCATCATCCACCGTTCGTCTCCCGGGGAGATGTTCTGATTGCTTTTGCAGCCTCCGCAACAATAACTCACTGCAGATCAGGCTTTGTGCTCAACACTGAACAAGGCACTCCCTTAAGATCAAGCGCGCATTATTGCACCATAATATATTATTATTATTGCATATTGTTATGAATTGGCCAGTCACAAACAATATAAACATACATACAAGCAGTGGCGTCCCAAAAATACTATGGGGCATTTTCGTATTACGTTTCGATGTAAATGTCTTGCTGAAAAGAGGTAGCCATATAGCATAGCATTGAGATATTGCGGGCCCCCTTACCCATAGCTAATGTTAAAGGCAGTGTGAGTCTACAGTAGCGTTTTCCAAATGGTGTTCGAGGTATACTTAAGGGCATGGCCCCTACATCCTGAAGCGGGTTCTCTTACATATCGCCAAAATTAATGCCACTGCGACGCTCTATAGTACCGTCTTCCAAATGGTGGTGGAATACTTACATCTACTTGAATTATGGAGTTGTCTAATATCGACATATTCTAAATTTATGTCACACAACTACCTATTTTAAAATGTTTAATACATTTGATGTAAAATAGCGCCGCAGGCAACTTTTTTTCATATTAAAGCAAATGTGTGATGTTTGTTTATAAGTCGAGCCCCATCTGTGCCCGGTCCTCCATGCTAGAGTCCTATCAGCCCCCCCTTGCGGCGACCATGCTTGAGGGTAGTACGTATATTTTTAGCAAGTTTTTTTTATACTGTTGAATACATCTCTTGAATTATGGAATTGTCGAGTGTCGACACACAATAATAAAAATTTGAATCACACAACTTTTTTTTTAATGGCAATGTTCTTGAAGTAAAATAGAGCCGCAGAACTTTTTTTACGATTAGATGAAATTTGTTATGTGTGTGTATCTCACTTATTTGGTCCATTCCCCCCCCCCCCTTCTTGTAGGGACCATGATTGCTATCACCGACAGCTTTTAGATCGCGTCTCTTGTTTCGTTGATCTTGCTTGGCACCCTTTTTAATCTAACATATTTGCTGAAATCGTTATTGCCACCGGTATTGTGTGCAGGACTAGTCTGGAGTGCCGATTGTGACGCGGTCAAGAGCGGACGTGTATGTACGAAGCAGCGAGTTATTATTGTTGTAATTTTATCGATCGATATATATTTTGTTTTTTTTTTGTGACTGTTGTGAAGTGACGGGGGATTGTGTCTCTGACTACAGGGACATTCTCAAAAAATAGCACAATGTTACCAGCCATGGGAGAAAAGACCGTTTCGTACGCGAAAGTGGCGCAACAAGCCACTTTCCCAAAAAAGGAGCAAGCCATCGTTTTGGATGCAATTGAAGGCATCTCTATACATCAATACACTGTAACCGTAGGGACAAAAGTTGGACCCAGTAATATAAGGTACGTGTCTAGAATTTCACATGGGCGAGTATGCTTATATTTAAGCACCAAAGAGCTCGCAGATAAACTGACTGAGAGTAATGTAACAATCAAAATAGGTGTTCATGTGCTGGAAGTAAGACCGCTTGTGTCAAAATCCAAGCGGATAATTATATCCAATGTCTGCCCAGTTATTCCACACAGCACTATTCAGCAATGTCTGGAAGATCTGCATGTAAAACCAACGTCCCATATCACGCACGTACGAGCAGGCATTAATGAACCTGGCTATGCCCATATCCTCAGCTTTAGAAGGCAAGTCTTCATTAATCCAGAAGATGCTGAAAAACTTCCGGAATCACTACAAGTTAAATACGACAATACGACGTATTGGGTTTATTTCTCTAAGGAGAAACTGACGTGCTTTGCATGTAAAGAAGAAGGCCATTTAGCCAAACATTGTAAAAACTCAGATCCAATTGAGCCTCAGCCTTCACAAATTGATATTCAAAACGAAAAGTTTCCCGATGACAATATTATACCAGCTCAAAAAGAACAGGCATGCTCTCAGGTAGAACAACCAGACAACGAATCTGATAGCCCGGTATCACCAATCATTGGCTTTAAAAGGCCTTTGGCTGACACTACTATATCCAACAGTTCCACTCTATCAGATATGAAAAGAAATACGACATTCAAAGACAAAGTCCGTATTGTTAGGCAAAAACGAAAAAAAATCAAGAATACGCCTACTGAAAATGATGTAAGAGTTATTGCTACCAGCTAAGGATCTCGTTGAAACCAATAATCACCGCTTTCCACTTAACTATGAAACTTTGTTGGATTTCTTAATGAAAACATATGGCAATCCAAACATAACAGAAACTATAAAAGATTTTACTACTGATATCCTTGCGCTTGACTTGATGTTAACAGAAATATATGCAGTGCTCAATGATAGAAGCTTGAAAAGCCGGATCAGTAGGATAAAAAAAAAACTTATTCAGCAACACCTGAAAGTCTCCAGTGAGGACATCAGTTCTACGGATGACTTAGAAGTATAAGCGTAGTTATTTTTTTTTATTTTTTTATTTTTTAAATGAACTTACTCCAATCATCCTCAGTGAGAATTTTATTTTGGAATGCGAGAAGTTTGTTGAATACCAAAAGTGAGTTACAAGATATCTTGAAAAGTATTGATATTTTTGTTTGCGTGGAGACATGGCTTGACCCTACTAGAGCATTTAACGTCGCAGGATTTGTACCCTTCAGAAGGGATATAACTCATTCTAGAGGAGGAGGCATCCTAATCCTGGTCCGAAAAAAAATAGCCTTCGTCGAAATAAAAAATATTAAGTCACCGGACGAATCAGTAGAAATATGCGGCATTAAAATCACAAATTTTACTCCAACATTCGACATTTTAGCATGTTACAGAACTCCACGACATACACTCACCCAACAACAATGGGACACAATTATTCAAAATGTTAACAAAAACCATCATTGTCTACTAATGGGAGACTTCAATGCTCATAACGTTGTATGGAATTGCTCTGAAACAAACACAAACGGGGCAAGACTGCAAAATAGTATTGAACGTCACGACTTAATGATACATAATCACAATACACATACTCGCGTAGACCTTAATAGAAATAAGAAATCTAATATCGATTTAGTCCTTTCTACATTAAATTTCGCTGATAAAATAGACGTGAAAGCGAGTGAGGAGACTCTGGGCTCAGATCACTTTCCAATTTCAATCAATCTACATTTAGAGAAACATTGTTATTTTAAAAAAACCTTTAAAATCAAATCCATTAAAACTGATTGGCTCAAAGTTACACATATTTTGGAAAATTCGTACTCAAAATTTCTCTCACATAATTTTGACCAGCTATCGGTTAACGAAAAATACGATATGTTTTCCAATACTTTATGTGATTCAGTCAAATATAGCACTCCCGCTAAAAAAAAGTTTGACTCGGAAAAACATACAAATCCGGTTTCCTGGTGGGATGCTGAATGTTCCAAAATTAAAAGACTTAGAAGAGCTGCTTTCAAAAAATGGGAACATACTCTAGAAATAGAGGATCTAATCAATTACAAAAAAACTTGTGCAATAGCGACAAAAACTATTAATACCAAGACAAAAACAAATTTTAAAGAGTTCGCCCGCAGCATTGATCATCGGACTGACGCTACATTTGTCTGGAACAAATGTAAAGTTTTTAAAAATAAGTGGATTAAGGTCAACCCTTCGCACGTTACAGACAATCTACAAGCAGAAGGTAAAATTATGATTGCGTTAAATCAAATAAGTCCATCCTGGGCCTCCACAGACCCAAAATGGATACCTACATGTCCGGAAAATGATTATTTTGATCGTTCTTTTGAATTCATCGAGTTTAATACAGCTTTAAACTCAACCAATGAAAAATCGGCTCCAGGCATGGATGGGATAGACTATGAAATATTACGAAAAATGCCCGTTAATTACAAGCTAATTCTCTTAGACATATATAACGAAATGTTTACATCTAATGTGTATCCTTCCAGCTGGAAGGAATCATTTGTTCACTTTATTAACAAATCAGATGGCAATAGCGTCCGCCCAATCTCTTTATGTTCCTTTCTTGGAAAACTCTTCGAAACTCTTTTAAAAAATAGACTTCAGTGGTGGGTGGAATATTATAATTTATTACCCAACAGTCAAACGGGATTCAGAAAGGGAAAGTCGTGCCTTGATAACCTGTGCGATTTAACGTTGCATCTGGAGGAGGCAGTGTTGAATCAAGGAGGGGTTCTGGCTGCATTCCTAGATGTGTGTGGCGCATTTGATAATGTGAATAGTGATTTACTGCTTTCTAAGCTAGCATCAGCTGGATGCTCAAAAAATATAGTGAAATTTATAAAATTTAGCACACATGAAAGACATATTTTTGCGGATGTACTTGGTGATGAGTTTAGATCGGTATATAAAGGAGTTCCACAAGGAGGGGTTCTTAGTCCCTTGCTGTACGCAATATATGTATCTGGAATCACAGATGACATACCGAAATGTATCGAGACCTCACAATTTGCAGATGATATCGGAATTCACACAAGTATTACACCTATAGAAACGTGCCGTGCAACTATAGAAAATTCAGTTAAAATAATAAAAAAAAACTTGTACGATTTAGGTCTGGATCTTGCTCCACAAAAAACAGTTTTGATTCACTTTAATAAAAAAAACATTGAACCTGGTAATATAAGCATAACAATCGACAACTGTGTAATCAAATCCTCTGAAACTGTTCGCTTTCTAGGCGTTATATTTGACTATAAAATGACTTTTATACCCCAGATTAACAAAGTACAAAAAAAATGTGGCCGTGCACTCAACATGATTAAATTTTTATGTGGCACATGGTGGGGCTCTGATCCTGAAACATTGATCATATTGTACAAAAGTTTCGTCCGCTCCGTAATCGACTATGCTAGTTTTATATATTTTCCTTCTCGTAAGGATCTAATGAACAAAATTGAAGGAATTCAATATACAGCAGTGAGAGCTGCCCTAGGATACCGTATAAGTACACCTAAAAATATTTTGCTAGCTGAGGCCAAACTCACTACGCTTCTGGAGCGCACGAAATTTTTATGCAATTGTTACTTAAGTAAAATGTTGTCTAATAAAGGCTCACAAACTTATGTCAAAATAAAAAAAATGTACAAAATATTTAATATGAGTAAGCACAAGCGAAAAAGAAAGAGGATCTTACGTTGCTGTATTGAAGACATAATGGCTACTAAAGATCAGTTTATTTCACAAAACAACTACACTCCATTCTGTTATGATTATAAAACAACATTTACTTCAATTAATGCTAATACTGAGTTGGGCCATACTCTTCAAGGCTCTACTAACCCGAATTTGGAGGTGGATGATACTGTTTCCCCGGAGAATTGCTACGCAGTTTATACAGATGGCAGTAAAGTTAAAGGTTCCCCGTCAGTTGGAACCGCATGTATTTGCCCGAAATTGAACTTTCAAATAAAGAGAAGCATTGATCAAAATGCATCTGTATTCACTGCGGAATGCATTGCTTTAAACGATGCATTGGATCTAGCTCTGGATTACACTAACAAAACATTCCTTATTTTTACAGACTGCCTTAGCGCCTTGCAATGCTTACAATTTCCAAAATTTGACGTAAAAACTAACTTTTATATCTTTGAAATAAAAAGAAAATACAATAAATTTATACAGTTAACCTTAAATAACAGTACAATCACATTCTACTGGATTCCTTCACATATTGGAATTCAGGGAAATGAAAATGCAGACAGTTTAGCCAAAATGGCAACGAAAGAGTTGACTATAGATAAGCTCCGTATACCATATATCGTCACCGTTCAGGCAAAAGTCACCAACCCTAAAAACATAGTTTTGAGATATCGCAATTTGAAAGTTTGAAAATGCAGGAAAAATCAGATTTTAATGTTTTTAAGGTTTTATCTACATTAAATTATTTTCTCATGTCTTCTTAATAATTTCTTTAAGGTACTTTTACTTTTTGATGCTAATTAAAACATCTGGAAGGTTTTAAAGGAGGCAAGGTAGCTCAAATTATGGTTCGGTGACTTTTGCTTGTTAATAATCTGAACAATGTTAGCCAAAAGAAGCATCAGTAAAACTCACCATCCATAGTATAGTGACTTTTGCTTGTATATTTATAACGAAGGATATTTTTTTTATAGAGTCAATAATGTCTATTCACCTATAATGACTTTTGCTTGTTAAGATTTTATCGAAAGTCATTTAGTGAAAAACAAATAATTCGGATTTAAGCAAAATTTTACTAACTAATGTACCGAGGTGAGTTTTGCATCTTAAAGAACATAATTTTACGCTTCGGGTGACATACTCAACTCAAAACTGCCATTTTCAGGGTTGGTGACTTTTGCCTGAACGGTGACGATATAGACTTTGTTTATTCTTTCAAAAATATAGCTAAAACCAAAACAGAAATATTTGTAAAAGAACAAGGCCAAACAAAAGGTAAAAAGTATTTTACCGAATATTACAGTGGTAAAGCAAAACCTTGGTATGCCAATAAAGGGCTTGATAGAGAAATCATTGTTACCGTGAATCGCTGCAGAGCGGATCACTACAGTCTTGCATCATCCCTTTATCGCATAGGGATAGTTAACAGTCCAAAATGTCTATGTGGAAATGCCAATGAAGACCTCAATCACGTTATTTGGCAATGTCCACTCTATGACATACAAAGAAAAGAGCTAGTTCCAAGGTTGATAAAGAAGGGGTATCAGTTGCCTCTGGATATCGAGTTGTTTTTGACCGAGCCCAATATTGAGGTCTTTTTTATTATAAAATTGTTCCTTACCAAATGTTCTATTGATGTTTAAATATTATTATTGTTATTATTTATCTTACTGTAATATATTGAAAAAATCTGTTATAAACATGTATATAATGTAACAGCTGAATAAGCCTCCATTGAGGCTTCATGGCTTTTAATAAAAAAAAAAAAAAAAAAAAGGACTAGTCTGACTTTGACAGCTGATGAATAACAGGAATGTATATTATGTATAAATAACACTGATAGTTAATTTATTTTATTTGAGAATTTTTTATAATTCTATTTGAAACGAGAAAGGGCGAATCAATATGTCAAGCAATCTGGGATCTGATTTTGACAGTTAAACAGTAGACCACTCGTTGCTTGTGCAAAAATATATGCTCAGGCTTTATTAATCTAAAGATGGCGCTGGGTAGGTACATATTCATAAAAAATCGTATTGCAGACCCACAAACTTATCTGAAGAATGGGATGGGGGAGCCAGTGTCGAAAACTACCCAATCAAGACTCGTAACTGGACAAAATCTGACATTCGAATGAAATTTTCAAAATAGCGTCCTATGGTAGTTTGTAGTTTCATTTTTGGCCATTCTACAGATAAGTTTGTAGATCTGTAATTTATTTCATTGTTTTGAATGGATTTTTTCCTACCATAATGAATTTGAATAATCTATAGACAATAGTATTTATAAACCTGTTAAGTGTTGAAATTGTTTTTATATAAAAAAAACGTGTGTGCCCTGCATTAAAAAATGTGATATCCACCCTGTCGCTTTAGTGCACATAATAATATTATTCTTCCGTTGAGTTAAAATAAATACTATTGTGGTGAAAGGTCACCCAAAAGCAATAAACATTAAACAGTGTTAAGTCGTAAATAATACCCAGACAAACGGATAATGTAGAAAATGATTTATATATTTTTTTTAAATTGGCTGTTCAAAATTCAAATATGGAATAATTATTTTTATTGATGGAAACATTTTTTTTATTTAGTTGCCCTAGTTGCAAAAAATATTCTTGACAATAATAAAAAATTAACTAAAATAGCGAATAACGGAATTTGGTTTAAAATCCTTTCCACGCTGACGGTAAACCCGTTTGTGCCCTCATTAATTGACCATTCGATATAATTAAATGTGTTAATTAAATAGTAATTAAATACAATACGGTCAACAAGTTGAAACAATGCTTTTCCGGATATGACATAACGATAGACACGCCAAATAAATCATGGGCCTCTCGACAATCGTTTTATATGCCTCAAAACCAGCCTTTATAAAGTAAATTTTACTTTCTAACATTAATTCAAAAGAAAATAACTTGTTTAGAATTTAGATGACCAAAAAATAAGAAAACCAACTGTCAAATTGGTATTATAAAATCATAAAACAGATTGATTGTTCACAACTTTCAATGTTCCATATTTAAAAATATATTACTAATTTTGTTCACCATCTTTTTTATTATTTAAGGGGGGACATGCTCGTCGAAGGTCAAAATTGAGTTTTTATTGTATATTCAAACCATGATCCTGGACACTCCTTAAACGTTGTAGATGATCTATTTATATACTTTTGAAGCCTTATTATCCTTTATAGTTATTTTAAACATTTGATGACTGCATGAAGTATTTTTGTTACATAAAATAGTATTCTTTTAAACCTCTCGCTCTAATGTTTTAGAATATAGTCATATTTCGGTACATAACTGTGCAGTGGTGTTAAGATTTTTTACATTTATTAATTTTTAAACGCATTTATAAAACCATTAGCATAATTTATTACGAGATAATTTTTGTAAAATATTCACGATAAAAAATTATATTGATAATCTCTGTGATCCCAAATTTGACAAGAATTAGGCATTTTATTATTCAAAAAATCGGCAAGATTAACACATTTCAAGATGATTCTAAAGATATTTATTATAAGCTATGTCTTTGACCATTCAAGTGTGATAAACATCTTATGAATAATGATTGCTTTATAATAATTATTGACCTAAGAATAAGGTAGTGTTTTTTTGAAATACGCCATTTCTTTTGTCATTCCCCAGTAGTTAAGCTACAACATACGGCCGTAGCCATAAATTGACAAACTATAATTGAAGTAAAGAGTAAAATGATATTAACGCGCGTGTTTGAACATGTACCGTTTAAAAAAAAATAAAAAAAAATTCGGTTAGGTACATGTTCAAACACGCGCGTTAACATAATTTTACTCCCTACTTTAATTATAGTTTGTCAATTTATGGCTACGGCCGTATGTTGTAGCTTAACCACTAGGGAATGACAAAAGAAATGGCGTATTTCAAAAAAACACTACCTTATTCTTAGGTCAATAATTATTATAAAGCAATTATTATTCATAAGATTTTTATCACACTTGAATGGTCAAAGACATAGCTTATAATAAATATCTTTAGAATCATCTTCAAATGTGTTAATCTTGCCGATTTTTTGAATAATAAAATGCCTAATTCTTGTCAAATTTGGGATCACAGAGATTATCAAAATAATTTTTTATCGTGAATATTTTACAAAAATTATCTCGTAATAAATTATACTAATGGTTTTATAAATGCGTTTAAAAATTAATAAATGTAAAAAATCTTAACACCACTGCACAGTTCTGTACCGAAATATGACTATATTCTAAAACATTAGAGCGAGAGGTTTAAAAGAATACTATTTTATGTAACAAAAATACTTCATGCAGTCATCAAATGTTTAAAATAACTATAAAGGATAATAAGGCTTCAAAATTATATAAATAGATTATCTACAACGTTTAAGGAGTGTCCAGGATCATGGTTTGAAAATACAATAAAAACTCAATTTTGACCTTCGACGAGCATGTCCCCCCTTAACAGCCTAATAATATACCTAATAGTGCGTTCCTTTTTCGAACAATTTCATTCGGGTGCAAACATCCACGTGTCAAATAATATAGGTTGTTAATAGACAATACAATAAAAGTAGTTAGTTGAATCAATTAACAGACAATTAATAAAATCGGCTGTTAGGCGCACTGTTTCATGTCGGACGCCAATAATCGGCGATCTTCGTTTGAGATATCCTCACATCGGCGGAGAAGCCGGCCGACAGTCGCATCAGGCAGGCATTTTAACCAACATTCCCGGGCGTGTGTAATTGGATGAACGAGTAAGATGTTTAAATGCGATTCTGATTGAATTGACCGAGTGACAGAGATCGAGCAACGAATAGACAATGTCTAAGGGCGACGTGATTTTTTGATTAGATGCTTAACGGTCGTTATGGCAACCGATCAAACAACATATTATAATAAAAAAAAACAAATGTTCATTTGTTAACAAACGATATCCACATGCACATATTATATTATATCAGCATGATTGCATGTTACATCAAATCATCCATGTTTAAAATTAGTCTTAGCATAAGCAAATAGTGACATAATACACATAAATTCAATGAAAAGTATTGATTATCGTAGTAGATTTTTGGGTTTCCACCGTGTGTCTTTCTTCACTCGACGTTTCGGGCTCGTTGTAGAAGCCATTATCAAGAGATGCTATTATCGTCTCATGATTATCATCTCTTGATAATGAATAGCCTCTGCAACGAGCCCGAAACGTCGAGTGAAGAAGGAAGGACACACGGTGGAAACCCAATAATCTTCTACAATAAAAAACAACCGTGAAAGCCTCAAACATTATAGTATTTATTATTATCAGTGTAATTCACATACATGAAAACCGGGGGCGACATCTACTGCTAAAATAAAATAATTACAAGATAAAAAGAACTTTTTATTTACAACGTTTATAAATTTTCTGTTCAATTATTATGCTCAATATGCTCAAACTTGTACTTGATATGAAGTAAATAAAAAACAAACGAATATAGAATACTGAAATGTAATTTTGATTTCCATAGTAACGCACGTATATATTAATAATTTAGTTGCTAGGACCACCCCCTTAGCAACCACAACAACAATAATATTCTTTTACTTTTTACGGATTTTTCTGAAATAACTTTCCATACAAAACAGAATTAACTGAAAATGAATTCAATTCTGCTTAGAGATGTCTAAAAGTATTAAAAGAATGCATTGGCATCGTGTTCTCATATATTCTAAAAGTTTCAAATACCTAGCTAGTCTGGAAGTTAGTGAAAAATCGATTGCAAGATTTGTACTGGACAAACAAGAATACGAGCTAATAAAAACGTTGTAATAAAAAATACATATCCGCAATTTAAAAAAAACAGAAATATCTTGCGTAATGTTATATAACCATAAATATACGGATATAGCGTCGATAAATGAGTAATGTTTGTCACATAACTTTATGTACGAGGTTTAATAGTCAGTTAAAAGCTAAGAATTAAGTATAGGTGCCGGCTAGCAGGTATTAGAAGGACTTAAAACCCCGGGCCGTAGGTGCTTTGAGTGTCATACGGCCGTCTTAAAGCCTCACCCCTCCGATACCTCCTCCCACAAGTCGGAACATAATTTAATAAATGATGTACTGGGCGCCAACTCCTAGATCTAATAAGGAAGGAATTTGGATACTAGGAGCGAAATAAAAGTAAAGGTTAAATTCAATTAAAGAAGTTATATTATCGCCAGAATTGGACATTGGATTTTACAGGTTAGAAAAAGAACTTTACGCAACGGATCAAACTGACTGGCAAGAAACAAAGAAAACCCGGCAATCTTGCGATAGGTCTAATAAATATTAGGACAAAACATGGAACGATACAGCTTACTATTAATTGTCCGATGGCTAATGTCGATGGAATCTCTCCTATTTAGTTACGCGAACGCCATTTCTTCTTGCGGCGGAACGTCATTGTCAACGGCCCCCCAAGACGTCCGTCCTCCACCGTGGTCACTAACGTAAGCCCCCTCACACCAGCCTCTCTTCGTCTTAATTGATTATTGATTGACCATTTCCGCACAAATTCGCTTGTCACCCACAAAACAATAACAAACATCCGTCGCCAGCCGCCATCTTGCTCGCTGCTCCTTCTCGGTGTTGCCAGCGTAATAACTTCACTTGGCTTAGTGTGTCGTGTTAAAATAACATGACATGTTCTTTGTTAAAAATTGCTGAAGTTTATCTTGGATGTGTTTATTTATTTAAAACGTACAAAATTTTATATTGTTCTTGACCCTTTAAAATGTAGATTTAAAATGTATAGAATTAAAAAAAAATCATACCTAAGTAGAGGGTAGGTATCCTAACTACATTTACTGTTCAAGTCTGTAATTAGTTCAAGTGTTTTCTTTTCGGTTACGAACAGTTTACCTCTCTCTTAATAGTATAGACAAATATAACTAGAAAACGCATGATATCAATCAACTTAACATTCCCAACCCATATTCAACTTAAACGATATTATAATGTCGGTAACTAAAATCTACAATAATTATAATTGATCGCTATTTCCAATCCCGAGTTTCGCCTTTAAAGCCTCAATTACATTGAGCTTCTTTACGAGCTGTTTATTGGCGAATTTAAAAGCGGGCGATTCAGCTACTGCGATTTGATGATTACACACAAAACTTTCCATTCGCTGAGAAGCCACAAGCCAGTGACTATTTTGACAGAACGTAGTTCGTTTTTTTACCGGGAGGTTAGTACTGCGCTCTACTGCGCAGACGTAGTAGGTCCACACGCCGGCGTGTAGCGTGTGAAGTTGACCGGCTTTCAACTTTTCTCGGTAGAGTGTTTACAACCTGCTTATTAGCTTATTTGATAATTACACTAGGCGACTTTGCAGGCAGATTGTAAATTTGCCAATAAACAGCTCGTAAAGAAGCTCAATGTAATTGAGGCTTAAGAATATTCAAGCAGGTACGCTTTATACTCAAAAATAAAATCTCCGAAATAGCTATCGACAAAACCTTTTTTAAAAACCTGTAGAATTTAATATTATTTATATTTTCATTTCTAGTAAAATGGAATTCTACCAAGTAAATGCTGACTCAATTATTAAATCTACCAATTTAACCTAATGAATTAATATGATCCCATATTGTGCACTAGTGTCCAGCTGGTCTAGGCTAGGTCTGTAACTCCACCATACAGTGGACCTGGAGCAGTGACGACCCGTGGGGGTAGGCAGATTGAGCGTCGCTTGGGGGCGGCAGTTACTCGAAGGGCGGCAAATCAAGGATAATCATTTGGTATATATAGAAATACCTACCTAAGCTGAGTACTTAACAGCGAAGATCTTTCCTTTAAAAAAATCCAGCTCACTGGTTGGAAACAAAATGTATTAATTAACATAAAGGGTTTAGGACTGTATTTTTTTGGGTTCACGATGTCTAGTGTACTTTCGTTGCCCTTCGACGTCTTTGGTGACCAGAAACAACACGAGCAAGGGTGATAAAAATATTGTATTAAAAATTAGGGCGGCATTTTGTCTAGGGACGTCACTGATCTGGAGAGTCCCAAGTTTGTGCATCCTCCAGCACTTGTTCAGACAGTTCTAATTAATACTATGTTACTAACAATATTTTGGAATCACGCGAATATAGATAATTGTGTCGTTTTTATTTTACAATTCCAAAGGGAGATGAAATGAAAATATGGGTGTTGCCTGTTTTACTACTTAGTATAGTCAAATTTGATCTTGAACATCCCATCAATTTGAATTGTTTATCTATTGATAATCCTTGTTATAGCTGTTAAAACAGTGAACCGATAATATGTTATGCAACACTGCACTACCATCCATCTTTCTCCATATTGTAAACATTCTCGTACAAATATTCATCAATTTAAAAAGTACCCTCAAAGGTTGCCGTCCCCTAAGGTGCAACAAATTCAATTGCATAATTGCAATGTGACACAGATTGATTCCGTTTATCTGCAAGGACATGAGTTACTGTACTAAACTGCACAAAATTCGCTCCGCACGCTGAATATAAATCCAAGTTAATTAGCGATACAGGCGCCGCGCTGGTTGTGAACCACTGGAACGCGTCGGAATTTAAGACAATATAGTCGGACTGCTATGTTCACATCGTTCAATAAATATATAACTATGATTTTCCTGCCTGTCTTCTTGGACTCACCCGGATCTCACTCCCCAAACTTGAAGGAGATGTCCTCGGACCCGGGAGCAAAAGAAGCTGAATACCAACGGCATAGGTAGATCAGTCGCAGAAAAACACGAGACCAAACAGGGAAGGGTGGAGACGGCAATGGCTCGAGACGGAGATGAGAAGAGACGGACAAACCAAATTAAACATATTGCAACAACACCACTAGAAATTTCAGAGGAAAACCCTCTCCCGACACTCCTCAAGAACCGGAATAAAATAAAATCGCACACAGTAAACTCAACCAAACCTATAACACAGATCAACAGCCACAGATAAAGGGGATGACACAAATGCATATGTGCCCCATAAAATAGGGATATCCCAAGTCAAGTCCGTTCTTAATTACCCTCACGAAAATCCTGCGGATTTGGCTACCTTGATAACTGAAAATGGTTATACCTACCGCTCAAACTGAGAATACAACTCATTAGATAGGTAAATTCAAATTTGACTACATTTAGTTCTTCCCTATACCCATATTTAAAGATATATTTCAAAATAAAAAACTATATATTTTGATTAATGAGCTTATCGATTTGAATTCATTGTATGATTATACTGTATTATGGTACCAGCAATGCCCCAAATTCGAAAATAAAAAGTAGATAGATAAGAATACCTATACTTACATAATTAGAAACGGACATTTGTAAAAAAATCTCCTTTCCATAAAACATAATTTCAAAGGCTGTAAGTAATATACTCTTTCCGCCATTGCAGCCCCCTAAGCACAAAGCAGTGCATGATCTGCCTATTCCAATAGCTGCTATTGCATTATAATTGACCAACAAAGGAGACCTCCATGAAGATTTTGCCAGTGTTAAAAACACTGCAAAATTTATGGTGCCATATTTGGAGAACCAAAGATATGTGAAGTTTTATCAATAATTTGGATAGGAGATGAGGTAAAGAACAAGCAGGGTTGGTTGGTTGACTCCCAAATGAATAACTCAGAATTTGGTGCGTGAATGAAATGAACCCTCGTTTTATTATTTCCTTCCAAATAAATTTTGATTTAATTATTACAGATAAGTTTACAGATTATAATTTAGATGAATACTACAATAACGTAGTCTATAAGCCGTACTAGTTTCATCAATGTTGATCCAGTAGTTTTAAATAATAGCGATATGATAAAATTCTACAGTAGGTATAATAAAAATCTGAATTAGCATTTGTAACTTTATCTTTTCAAGTGTATTTGGCATACCATTTCAACCTGCCATGCCTGTTCCTCAAACCAAGTCCTGAAGATGCAAAAATACTGGTTAGCAACAGAGATTATTGTAGACGCCGCTTCACTTACAGTGTCTATAATAGTATGCTCTAACTAAGGAACGGGCATGGACTAAAAATGTGAGAAAAATTAAGATGATAGTAAGAAAAATCTTAAATGGAGAACATCTCAAATACCCGTATCCCAGGTTCGAATCCTGGGCCTGGCAAATACACATTTATTTTTCAATTTGTGTTTGGACTTCCTAACTTCCCAACAACTGGAAAATGGACCTAATAGGTTGAGCAAGTGGCTAACATCCATTTCTCGTAAAAGCAAAAATCTGTTAAGGCTATACCTCAACTGAGGCATGGTCTAAAAAGATCGTGACTAGGCGATGCTCGGATTGTGCAAATGACGCGAGCCGAACGAAATATAATTTGTCATAAAAATTCAACATGCGTCTTTTTAATGTTATGTTTTATATTCGTAATTATAATAGTTTATTCATTGACATGTTTTCTTTTTCAAGTATATGCGAAACGTTTTTTTAGTAATCTTTACACGATTTAAGAATATATTCCTCCGACGCCATCACAAAACGAATTGACGTGCTCACAGGTCGACTATCGCTCTCCAACTGGCGACGCGGCCGAAATTACGTCCCACGCTCTTAATACAAACCTCTACTCTGATGGAGGCCCACATGATCCTATTAGGATCGGACACGGTCAAAGAAGAAGAAAAAAAAGAACATAATTATCGACACGAACTGTGAGTTAATATAATAATTATATATCTAAATATTAAATAATTTTAGAATAAAACTTTGTTCCTTGTTACAGTTTGATAACAAAATTCTGTTGCCGGACTAGATATAGATGGTGGATTTTATTTTAACTTGACTTTAACTCTATTATTGAATAATTCGACTAATGAAGCAATTAATTTTGCCCTATTATATGTTGCACAATATATAAACGTATTATCGTGCGTGACTTAATTTTCTTAAATTAACGAATAGGTACCAAACGTAAATATAAATTCTCTTGACTTATTGGTTCGACTTATTTTCTTCTGTCATGACCGTGAGAGGGGTGCACCTTAACCCTTTCTAACCACGCCTTGGCCACCGTGATGACCGCGTCATTGGGTTTAAAGATATCATTGATGCAACGAGGGGACAGCAATCCTGTGTTTCAAAGTTTCCTCGACATGGCCCCCGCGAGGGGTGCTGATAGTGCTCTAGCCTAGGAACTCTTGCTTAGGTAAGGCTACTGTCAGAAGACATGTAAGGGGCGATACACCATACATGTCTTCTAATAGTAAAAAAAAAAGTCGCCTGCGCCGCTATTTTACTTAAAGAATATTAAAGTTTTAAAATACGTGTATTTGGTTGTGCGATGCAATTAGACGTGTGATTGATATAATGAAATGATAATTCTCGCGTAGAATTTTATTTTTAGTATGATTCCTAATTAATAAAATGGTTATTTATCAAATAATATGATATCACAAAAAGGGGTCGCGATCATTGTTTCATTTTCAGATGACTCAATAATTCAAGTGGATTTTTTTTAACATACACAACATCGCTAAAAAATACAGGGAACGGGACGACTGGCCTCCGGACAATTGGACGCCGCACTGTCGTAGACACATGTAGACGAGGTATTTTAATCAGTTTCTATCTACTACTTAGTAGTTTGAATTCATTTTACTCTTAACATAATGTATTCTTTATCGCGGAATGAGAATTAACATGCCTAAGGCTTTATATACAATAAAAAACTCTTTTTTCGTTGGAACTTAATCATATGCACGATTAAATCATTGTTTACGTCTGCATATTTACATTCTTACTAACTATTAAATCATAATATTGAAGTATAAATAATAATATTGGATATTTTTTTTTAAAGTACCTATAAGTACCTAACGTCTATTTATTTTTGAATTCCGTGGCGTCCAGTTGTCCGGTGCCAAATCGTCCTAGACCCAAAATACATGGTCCTTAATATTACCTTGCCGAACCCTGGGGTTCCTCGGAATACCATTTTGAGAACACACCACACTACCCTTAACCTTAGAACATTCCGGCCTGGGGCTCGCTTCAAAATATGGGGCACATGGTGATCAACACGGGAAATCCTCTTTGTGGAACGTTGCTGCAAAGTTATAACATTATTTTGTTTCTTTTGAATTAATTAACAGTTTACTTAACAAAAACTATTTAGAATCAAATAAAAAAAATGAAGTGCGCACGTCTAAATTGTATATTTTAGATTCTGACTACATCACTGGCCAACCTACCGCAATAAAAGAAGGCTTTCACGGCGTTTGTCTTGTAAAAACCACTCAGCCACGAGTTCGATCAAAATTTCGGAGCATCATCTCCGTCAAAACGGACCCACCGTTCTGAGAAACACTTAGTGAGGCAGATAATATAACTTTGATATTGGACTATCCTACATAATATAATTTACACATAACAGTTTATAATTCGTATGGAAATTCTGCAGCTTAACTCCATTTTAAACTTATATAACAATACAAAAATATTTCAATGTTAGGTACGTATTGTTATTAATTATTGATATATTTAATCTTAGCTCGATATAACCCTTGGTTGTACCAAGCTAACTCTTTCATTCTGTACGTTCCTTTCGTAAATTGCACACAAACATATTAAAAATTGAATTAATTATTAATTATTATTCCGGATAATTTATTATTCGGCACCCCAACAAAAGCGCCCGGACATTGCCACCAAACCAAATCCGCCCGTACCAGTGCTCGTCAATACCGCCCGGACAAATTAAGTAGGTAAAGCAATTAGTGTTTTTTTGATTTTTTGAATTGCGTATCGACAGAGATTTACATACTAACGATAATCAGTGTAATTCGAGATTTAATCCGTTGCAGCTGTTAGCTGAGTAATAACTTTAAATCACCAGCTGTTCACCAATCAATCAACACGTTAAAAACAAAAAAAATGCCAATACTACATGTTATAAATTAAAGAAAAGACTACAACAATAAATGCCTTTGTGTGATAATATTTTTAATTTAGAATATTTAAGAAGGTTAGCCCACAAATTGAAATTTAATTTTAAATAATTTATGAATTTCTTAATATCTTTATTCGTCTGTTTTGTTTATTTGTGGATCTAAAATATAATATTATGCAAAAATAAAAATTGTCTCATTTCTAAATATTTTGGCGGCAATATCCAGGCGGCTTTGTCGGGACCCCAATCAGCAGTCTCCAGTTGTCGATAATAAGCAATCCCAGATCTTTCTTAGAACCATGATCTACCGAAGCATTCCATCTTCTTTCAATTTGCTTGCACTCGTTAGGCCTGACATACTTGTCGTATTAGTAAATATTTTATATGGATACCTACTATTGTTTAATTCTGGAGAAGCATCACTGTGGCTATTTGATCAACATTTTTTAAATCTTCTTTTCTCGTTTTACGTAAGGATTAGTGAGTTTACTGTAGAGGCTTTGATGACATTGATTAAATCTAAAGTTATCATTCCACTAATATAATTCCACTCTTCTTAATTATATTTCCCAGTAATTATTTTTCTTTCTTATTTTTCTCCTAAAAAGCAACAACATCGATGACTACCATATCTCTAGGTATTTAATATCCACTAAATTAGGCCGAAACTGGCTTCTAACAGTCTTATAAAAAGGAGTTGACTGCAGCACAGCACAAGCTTGGCTATCACAATTTGTATTGGGACCAGCAAATAATCAGCAGTCGGAAGTAACACCTCTCGCTGCGTACAGAATAATTATTGTAAACTGTACGTTGTTTGTCTTGATCTGTAAAATATAAACTGTTCTCCGCCCAAATTCCTGTATACCTATTGGATTTGACATCCTCCAACCTTAACAGTATAATATAAAGCAGTGACGAAGGGTGGAGGCAGATTGTTAAGATCCGCCATAAACGGTGCAGATTAAACTTTGTCAGTCATATGTATTTGTTTTCATCAAAATAAGACTACACTTTACAGCTGATGATGTTGGTTAGTTTTTAAAATTCCCTGCAAGAACCAAGCCATAATAGATAATAATCAAAAAGTACGCATCTATCTCATCATCTATTTTGTATCTATTATAGTTTGGTTAAAAAAATAGCGAAGAATATGTGTAATATGTATACGTAATCTAACGAAAAGAAATATTTGTGAATGAAAAAGTGTGCACAATTTCTTTATATCGCCCAAAATATACCAAAACTAGTATGGTTTGGTTTAGGCAGGGTTTCATTGATGTTTAAAAACTAACCAACACCATCAGCTGTAAATAAATTGTAGTCTTAGTTCAATGAGAACAAATACGTATGACTAACAACGTTTAATGTGTACTATTTATGGCGAATCTTAACAGCCTACCTCCACCCTTCGATTTTTTTTCTTTTATTTTGTTAACTATCAATTCATAGTGGAACTGCATTGTATTGTTGTTTAATTTAATAAAACGCAATTTTTTGTAGTACTTATTCCACTTTTAATCAATAAATTAGGACCGGTTTCGTCCGCCTCAGAGGGACATTTTCAACTGAATCATTTAAAGTCATCATCAAGTCAGAATCATTCAGTTGAAAATGTCCCTCTGAGGCGGACGAAACCGGTCCTAATTTATTGATTAAAAGTGGAATAAGTACTACAAAAAAATTGCTTTTTATTAAATTAAACAACAATCCACCCGTTGATACTGATACAAAGGACTGTAAAGAAAAGGCGTGTAGTTTTTATTCAGCAGTGATGATAATATAATTATCGAGTTATATCTTCAAATCCCTAACGCGCTTCACAAAGCTAACAGGAAAAAACCATAATGCAACAATAGACTCTATATAGGTGAAAAAGTCAATAGACATTACGCCCAGTCGGCCCCCAATCCCAATCCATCACGTCTTCTCATCCAAGAATCAACTGTCACATCAAAACTGGCGCAGACGCGTGCGCGCGATCCGACAGCGGCTCGTGAGCGGTTCCGCCTACGTTGAGAAGGCATGCATCTTCGCCTGTAATTAGTCGCCTGGGCGTCGTAGGGCGGACAGATTCGACTATGAAATTCACAGTGCCGTGTGATACCTGCTATGAATTGATTTGCCGCCACAATTCTGCGCGAAAGTTGTGATTATATTGAGATGCATGTCGCGTACTATCACGCTGTCACGGCGACAAGTTTAGTCTACGGTTTAGTCATTCTGCAGAATATTTTGAACGAACATGATCTCTGTACAGACCTACAAACTTATCTGTAGAATGGCCAAAAATGGAACCACTGTCCGATAAGAATATCTAGGCAATAACCGGAAGTCGCTGGAGTTGTAGTGCGATTAACTAAATAGAAGGGGCTTGTTAGTTTACAGTTTTATATATCAGATAATCGGAAGTCGTTGCAGTTGAAGTGCGGTTAAAAGAAGAAAGTTTTAACACGTTGGCAAGAAGATCTTGTTCGACAGTACGAGCTACCATAGGACGCCATTTTGAAATGTCATTCGAATGTCAGATTTTGTAGAGTTACGAGTCTTGATTGGGTAGTTTTGGACAGTGGCTCCCCCATCTCGTTCTTCAGATAAGTTTGTAGGTCTGTAAATTCAATGATGAAGTAACCTAGTAACGAGTATCTGTAAATTCAATAATATTTTGAACGGAACCCAACTCGCAGACCATAGATAATAGACAACATTCTTATAGAAAATACATAGTGCCAACCGCTAAAAACAAAAAACACGCGATTTTGACATGATTCGAAAATGTGTAGGCATGTAGAAAATGATAAAAAACATTCATTGAGTCATGCAGGTGTCGATGCAGTGCGGTACAATGTGAGGTGACCTCTTTGTTGTTCCGGTGATTTGGCAAATTTTGCTAACTGACAATGTTTGTTTGAAGGTTCAAAGTGTGCTACGGGATGGGAGCATCAGTCTGATAACATTTTAAACACCAATAAAAAAGACATTACACTCTTTTTCCCATAGCAGCAGTTTACTGTGACGTCACGTGATAGTACGCGACATATTTTTTTTAGTATTCGAATTTATGAACCCTATGCATAGACGATAATTTCAGCAGAATAATTAATAACATGGCAATGTCGTTTTTAGTGATCGTAAGTGTTGGATTTTTTAAATTAAGAATATGTCCTGTAATATAATGACAAGTATAAAAGCTACACAATATAAATATGTAATAATTATACATTAATGAGTACAGTATAACCTCGTTTTTACGTGCCCGGAATTCACGTTTTCCCGGCAATTGCGTGTAATTTTTTCAGTACAGTACATTTATTACCCGCATTTACGTTTTTCTTTCCCGCAATTTACGTCGGAAATATTCAAAATATGATATGAAAATATCCAGTGTGATGTTATAGAAGGCTGGGAAAGGATTTCAGACCAATCCCTGGAGGGTTATGTAAACCTTGACTCCAATGTTATGACATCAGACTTGGTGGAAGTTGATGACATTGTTGAGTCATTTAACACCAGCAGACTTGTCTGCTGAAGAATTGTCTGATGAAGAAGAGGTTGATATTCCAACAAAAGAAGAAGCAATGATGTTTATCAAGGGCTTAAAAACCTACTTTACAAGCTTTGCTGATATTCAAGATGACACTTTTAAATGTTTATATAGTCTTGTGGGTCTATTCTATACTTATCGAACACTAAATTGATAAATAGTATCAAACTTAGGGTAGGTTTGTATCAAAATATTAGCACTTATTGTAACAATTACACGAAGCCGGTTTTTATTGTTGCAATAAGTGCGATATTTTAACAGCAGCAAGATAGGTGCTGTTAAAATATAGCACTTATTGCAACAATAAAAACCGGCTTCGTGTAATTGTTACAATAAGTGCTAATATTTTGATACAAACCTACCCTAAGTTTGATAATATTTTTCACTTTATCACTTTAGCGGTCGATAAGCATAGAATAGACCCATTGAAAGAAAATTACATAATAAAAAAACAAAAATGCAACAAACTAATATACATGATTTTTTTAATAAAAAATAAAAAAAAAATAAACAAAAATTTTAATTGAATGTTGTTTTTTAATAAAACGTTATTTTTTTTAGAAACATAAAATTTAAATGTTCTTTTTTTCAATACCCCCCTTTTACATTTTCCCTCCAATTAGGTTTTTTTTTCAGTCCCTTAAAAAACGTAAAATAAGGGTTATACTGTAGTTAATATCGGTGACTCACTAGGCAAATTGCCACCTTTATGCAGACTTAGAATGCTGTCACCTCACATTTTTAGTTTCAAATTATTAAAATAAAATTCGTTACGATTTTATTACATATTTTCGCCTATATTTAACAGAGAATACACGAAAAATCGTTAGATTGACACACACACCATCTTTACTTAATTACAGCATATCAACAAAACATTCTCTCAAACAGTGGTGGTTTTAAGTACATAGGGGTTTATTGCGCTGACAGGTTTGGAGACACCCTTGTGAAAAATTTGCTTGTGCAGTAGACCACCATAACAATATGTATTACAATGGGGATTACAACACAACAATAATTATCTTACAGAGATTTTTTATGCTTCGATTACTTTTTAAACTAAGATGTCAATACTTTCTAATGAAGCGACCAGATCGTCTACCAGTTACCTCATTAAAAACCTTCACAACTCTCAAAAGTTGTAACATTAAACATTTGTTTCTTCATTTGCCACCCATTGTGCCGCCCCTATCCAACGCATGACTTGCCTACCCTTACGGGACGTCACTGGTTAATCTTAATTCTAAAATCAATAAAAAAGTGATAAATATGTTATGTCGTATTCAGGTTGTTAGTTATCCCGGGATATTAACTATCAGGCATGATGACCGCGTTAACAGCGAGTTGTTAAAAATGTCTATGAATAGTATTATTTTATTATTATTAGACCATGTCCTATCCTAATAAGAGCATATGGGCCTCCACAGAGTGGAGGTTTTTATTAACAGATTTTTGTTTTTACGAAAAATGGATGTCAGCCACTTCATCAAACTATTAGGTCCATACTCTGACCCAGATTCGAATCCTGGGACCCACGACGCTATAGGTCGACGCTTAAGCTGCGCGGCCATCGTGGATATTTATGGATTATTACAGACCTACTGCAAAATATTTTTAACGCCTATAATTTGATTGAAAATACGTCCGATTAAAATCTCCAATTAGATAAAAAGTACAATTGGAGATTTTAATTACTCCGAGTGATATCCGTGTTATTTTGGACCAATAAAAATAACATGTTAATTTTTATAATAATTTTTGTAATAAACATGTTACCGTATTAAAAAAAAACTATTTATAATGCTCTGGCCTATAAGCCTATAAACTAATTAAGTGCCCTGACCCACTCGTCTGCATTTTTAGTTATTTTTACGAATTCCTGATTGTAATAGCCCCTGCTGGACCCGAAAAACCCCCCTTGTGTACGCGTTTGAATGGTTGGCATATAACTGAAAGAGAAGATAAATTCATGACATGGTAACGATAGTCATCACTTAGCTTTGGTTATTAATATTTGGAATGCACTTTATCCAGTTTTATTATAAAGGTGTGTACACACTGACGTTTTTGATTGAGATATTACAACGTTGCGCTCTTACACAATAATAACACAATCACGATGAAGATAATCGCTTTGTACATCTGCGTATGACAACCCCATCGAGATTAGGATAAAAGGAAATAAAATATTTTACATTCCCCACTGTGATTTGTTCACAACATTCCTAACGCTTTTACAAATATTTATACAGAGTGAACCAACAAGATGAGAGAAAATTAGTTTCAAATCAACGTATATTGTGTATTGAAAAAAACCTTTTTATATAGATGGAGCATAAACATATGACAATGAAGGAAGAAAAAAATACTTCTGGTCAATATGAAAATATTAATCAATGATTTTTTATGAATGAAAGATATTATCAATGTTTTTTTATGATTGAAAATATTCATTAATGAATTTTTATGAATGAAAAATATTTATTAATGATTTTTTTTCGCAGTTTAAAGCGCGGGGATTCACATTTTCTATCTCTTTCTCTCACTTCTGCAGTAGGTAGGTCATGAGTGATGCAATTCAAACCAAGTGATTCGACGAAGTCAAATGAGCATTCTCGTGTTTAATTGAACACGACTTCTACGTGAGCTAGTTATAAAATTATATAAAAATTGAAATAAAATCATGCTACATAACAACTAAATGTACACGCTTTTTACATGTTTACGACTCAAAATGGTTGTCAAATACTTGCTCTACCTAGAGTCTGTCTTCTATAAGCTGGCGTGTGGTCCCCCCCTCCCCGCTTCAGCATTCGGCACTGCATTCCCTCTCGTTCCGTCCCATTGAAAACTTGTAACAGTCGAACGCGATGGCACAATGCTCTCCGTCCGCGAACGACGTGACGTGAACACCAGCTTATAGGATACAGACTCTATTTGAGTCCATGATCTGGGTCTAACCACATATTGAAAAATCAATACATGACGCAGAATTTGAATACGCAGTCTACGACTTTAGAAGCGGACATTCTGCCACTCGTCCATCGTGGGTTTTCAATAATATAATAAATACAAATTTACTGTAATCAATGACATTATTAATGGACAACGCACTCAATACAGTATCTAGCAAGTAAATTCGCGCATAGCGACATTCGCACATGCATAGGTAGACGTCACGCAATATCCATTATGCGATATCACGCATCGGGAATTTATAGCAATATGGTGATATGGTGATTGTAATGGCGTTAGATCAGTGTTTCTAGTGTCAATGTTCATTTGAGCGAACCCGTTCGAACCAAACCATTCGGCAGACCCGACAAAAAGCATTGGGAATTTATAGCAATATCACCTTTATTGTAATGGCATTAGAACAGATTATGCCATTCGGCAGACCCGACAAAAAAGTGAGTGTCATTTTTTTCCAGATGCTTCGTCCATATTAATGTCATTGACTGTAATAGTGATTTTACTTTATCAATAAATGAATCTCTTATCGTTCGTTTACTATTTCTTGTTGACACTATACAAAATAGATTTATTGAGATGATAGAAATTGTCTAAATTAACGGTTAACGTCGAACGAATTCAACTCTTTTATAACATTTTACCGACATGATTTTATAACACAAATAAATAAATTAATTATTTCACAAATACATATATATCTCCGTAGCGAGACAGTCAAATCTTTTGTCGAACAAATCAATATTAATTTTATTTGGTAAATTCTTCAATTCTTATCTCTACCAGTGGCATACCGTGCGGGAAAATAGGTCATACTGTTTATCGGCTTTGCGGTGATGAGGAGGTGTAGATGGAGAGTCGCCAGGGGGAGAGATGAGAAGTCTAGATTTGGTGGTGGTTGCTCCAATGGATGCAGGAGTGAGTTTTATTTGCAGCGTAAATAGTTAGTACAAGAGTATGATAAAAGAGCGTTATGTTACAATACGTATACTTAAGATAACGTTCCGAGTTCCGAACTCTATGGAATCGAATGTTACGCGGGGCGACTGACACGAAGCTGACACGACTGACACGAAGCTGCCGAATGGTTTGGAGCGAACCCGTTCGAACCAAACCATTCGGCAGACCCGACAAAAAGCATTGGGAATTTATAGCAATATCACCTTTATTGTAATGGCATTAGAACAGATTATGCCATTCGGCAGACCCGACAAAAAAGTGAGTGTCATTTTTTTCCAGATGCTTCGTCCATATTAATGTCATTGACTGTAATAGTGATTTTACTTTATCAATAAATGAATCTCTTATCGTTCGTTTACTATTTCTTGTTGACACTATACAAAATAGATTTATTGAGATGATAGAAATTGTCTAAATTAACGGTTAACGTCGAACGAATTCAACTCTTTTATAACATTTTACCGACATGATTTTATAACACAAATAAATAAATTAATTATTTCACAAATACATATATATCTCCGTAGCGAGACAGTCAAATCTTTTGTCGAACAAATCAATATTAATTTTATTTGGTAAATTCTTCAATTCTTATCTCTACCAGTGGCATACCGTGCGGGAAAATAGGTCATACTGTTTATCGGCTTTGCGGTGATGAGGAGGTGTAGATGGAGAGTCGCCAGGGGGAGAGATGAGAAGTCTAGATTTGGTGGTGGTTGCTCTAATGGATGCAGGAGTGAGTTTTATTTGCAGCGTAAATAGTTAGTACAAGAGTATGATAAAAGAGCGTTATGTTACAATACGTATACTTAAGATAACGTTCCGAGTTCCGAACTCTATGGAATCGAATGTTACGCGGGGCGACTGACACGAAGCTTACTGATCGGACGGAGATTATGATTGATACTAATAGGTATTTAGACTGACTAACTCATCAATTATGACCTGCTAATTATATGCATGAATATTCTGTAAATTGCGAGTCGTTGCTGATGAAGTTTGCAATTGAGAAATCTGCTGGCCTCTGCTTTATTGCACTTCGAACGTCTCCATCCCGTCGAATAATGTCACGCGTGTAGAATATGCTGACTATAGGTACGACGATTGTGCGATAGTTTAAATGATTTGTTAATTCGTACGGTTTCGAAATAATGCTGACGAGGCCCGAAGTCATTGACCACTACAGGGGTAGCAATTAACAATAGTAATGTGATTATTTCAATGTCGGTTCTGCAAAACTACATTGTTTCAGTTTGCGGCGTTAGTGTGATTTGAAAGGCATTCATCAGTAGGATGTCAAAGAATATTACAGATTTAATTTGTATTTGTGAGCAAAAATTAAATTAACATATACCTAACTTGATAAAATTTGACCCCCAAAAAAAATCTACTGGGTTTGTCTTACTCTTAAGACATTTCTGATCATCACAATCCCATTTTTTCTTGGATGTGTGTAAATTTTTTCCGTTAGGCTTATCAAACTGAAATCGTTACCAGTTTATGTATCGGTAATATTTGCACTACGAAGTAAGCAATTTTTTGTAGTTGTCCATTTAAATATTTTAAATAAGTTTGACCAGATATCTGGATGACATTGTAAATAATAATATAATTGATATAACAAATTGAAATTGACATTATAATATATACATATAGTAGCTACATTTTCAAAATAATGTGAATGTTTTGGTTCCGGTACAGGTAAAAAACGATACAAGTCGTGTTGAAAATGATTATGTATGTATATAGTTCTTAACAGGGAACACAAAATTAGTGGGAACTGAAATACCTAACGGGGTGTAGTAACAAGCAACCGATATCGAGTGTGGAAAAATATGGAATAAGCTTTACTTTGCTCTCGGTTTATGTACGCTCATTCAATAATGGTGTATTTGAATTTTGCAACACACACTATTGCATGTCTATTATGTGTGTTTCGTTTTCGTATGACACTCATACATTCAAACCCCTGCTTCAAAATGTAGTGTATTGGAGTATAGCCAATCGGAATTCTATTTATATATCTGTTATGTGGTTCTTAAAACACAATCACTGCTAACCTTTTAATTACCACATTTAAATAACACGTTAATTATATCTAATGGCCAACGACTCCAAACGCGCCGGTCGCGGTGTTAGCACCAAATGAGGTAAGTAATAAAATAATATCACCTATCTGCATAAGTTTCAAGGTTTACTTACCTTGACAATTTCTGCAGACTTGAGTGTTGAAATCCTTGCGGTTGTTGACATATGTTGTGACAAAAATACATGACGTGTGGCTATAAATGAATCCGTAATGGTAAATTACTTGAAATTTGTTTAATTGTTAGCATTACTAACCTTTTTTCAAGTTCGCATTCATATATTAAGTCTCAATATTATATGTTTCTTTGACGTCGTTTTATTTGTATAACCGTTTATAAATCTAGTTAGCATGTCCCATTTTTTGTTAGTACATGCAGTAGGTACCTACATTATATCTAACATAGGAATTTAACCAAATTCAAATCTGAAATTAAATCGCTTTGATAATTCGAAGAAATCATTTTTTGTATTTCGAACCAAACGAAAACAAAACAACATCAAAATAAAAGAAACAATCGACAAGCATTCAAATTTTTAATTGAAAAACATCATACGGTTACTAAATTGGCTTACCTATTGTCCGGCAACTTCATCTTGGCTACGTGGCAAATCTGTGAACTACGTACAGCTAATCGAATTTCCGGTTTCAAATTAGGAACGCCCCCAAATTTTTCATTACATTTTTGACACTTCGTATTGGACGCATCTATCAATTTACGTAATTTGAAGCTTTTTATATTCAAAAGATGTCTAAAACAATACGAAATGATATTCGAATTATTATCAGTAAACTTTTGATTTATTGCGAAGAAGAAAAAGAGTCATATTTAAAACGCGAGCTTATACAATACTTTCAACAAGCCCATTTTACGGGTTCCTGTCATGTCAGGTATGTCAAAATTTAGTGTTGTAATACTAGAAATATTTCCCCAAATACTGGAAATTATGTTTGTATATTATAAATTTATGTGTATCGTAATCTATTTTATTAATATTTTTAGACGTATAATAATTAAGTATAAATGATCATTAGTTAGTTAATGAATTATCCTATTTTTTCCTAATTATTTTCCTAATTTTTAAACCGATAAGTAGGTACATATTGTTTTAAAATTTATGTAAGGTGGATATAATTTAATTTATAGAAAATTATTTTCACAGTATGTGTTTCTACAACAATTTTACTAAAAATACGATATAAAGACATCATTTGTAAATTATAAAACATGTGATTGGGTCATCAATATAATATTGAATATGTTATATCTTTCACTTCTACTTTTTTACTCATAATTTGTGTTCTAGTTATTTAATTAATAAATACCTGCAGCAATATTATCAGTTAATGTGGGTTCAATGATGCATTTCCTTCCAAATTCAATAATTACGCTGTATTAATTAACCTAATATAATAGTAATAATTAAGAGGTGAAATTATTTGAAAAAAAAATTCTATTGATATTTATTGAACAATAATTAGACTTATAAATTAATGTACTTATAAACTTACTGAGAATAGAATTGATATAAACTTAAAACCTAATTTCACGGGATATGTTTTCTCAAAAAATGACAACACTGTGAAATATTCTATACGCGATAAGAGCGACTTCCTGTTGTTGCCTAAATAATGTTGTCGTACAGTAGTATTAAATTTATCTATTATTTTAGGCGGTGCTTTTGAAAATTCTGATAATTCGAACATGTCAAACGAACAATATTATAAGGTTTAAATATGGCGTCCGTAGGGAGCTTTAAAGGCTTGTCAAAATAATTATGTCTGATTTATTGAATGTACGGGCAGAATTAAAATCGGCGCCCATCAAAATTAAAGCTTTCAGCGTATAATATATTTGGGCTTGGTTAAAAAGCAATAAATACACATGCCGCGTGTGTAATTTCATTTTATAGCCGTGCTTTCGTCCTATTACAGTGTTAAAATATTAAAAATAAAATGCAAATTACAGTTTCTTCTGATTTCTACTGTTTAAGGCATGTTTATTGCCTTACAGGAAAAATACTTTTACTGAATAAAAAAATATCACAATAAACTAGAATAAAGGAAAAAAACCTTTTTTTTAGTACTTATCATTATTTTACATAGTTACAGAAACAATACATTATTATTATTAAAAAAATATAAGTTAAGTACATAATTTTTTCCATAATTTTCATATTTATAAGACAAATATTATGTTTTGCCAAAAATACTTTTTGGCTTTCGTATAACATAACCCATACTATATACAAACTATGCATATTCCATAAAGAATGTTACATTCCCAAATCTTGTGAATTACTAGCAAGTACAAGTACGTTGTAACTAAAATTTTGGAGAAATCTTGACACTGGTTTATAATAATTAAAGTAATTAATACTTTGATTTAAAATATAAAGACTGATTGCCAAATTAACGCAAACACTCGTTAATTTTGTCGTAATTAGATAGGACGCGCATATCTTAGTTAGTAGAGCATATTGGCGCAAATCCAGCCGACGCGGGCTCAAATCCCGCTGGGCGTCGATTTTGTTTTCAAAAAAGTCATATTATTTCTCTGAGATATTAAAATGAATAATACAACGAATGTTTAAAAAGATTAATAATATTTCATATTCACCGATATAATACAATAATATGTACCTATCTATCTTTCGAAAGACTCATAATTAAATATTTTGGTTTATTCATACGATGTGTGAAAAATAGTGTCTTGGCGAATCCCTACCTACCAAAGGCATCTAATGGAAAAATACGAATCTTGCAATTTGCGACATTTTTTTGATAATTTACAAATTAACTGTATTAAAAATATGTATATGAAAACATTAAAAAGAAAAATATTTTTCATTTTAAGTCAAAGATCGATCATTTTTGTGGCAATCGAAATTCCCCGATCCTTACATATAGTGGTAAGGCGTGTCATCGCATTTTTTGCAATCTGCCTTCTTATTTCCGCTTCGCATCCGCCCTTTTGGCATGGTCATATTTTTTATTAAAATTTAGTTTATTAAATTTTCTATAATGTCATGAAGAAATTTTTGACTAATTCATAGTTTTAATACTTTTTATATTTATTTTAAAAAACATCGATTTTTATAAAAATATAAATAAAAATGTGTAACTAAAATAAAATGTGTAACTTGAAATCATTTTTATTTATATCATCTAGATTCAATTTTTGGACCATACCTAAATAAAAGTTATTACATATTCACACCAATTGCGCTATTTTCGTTCTGAGTCGACGTTGAAAGGTGGTAGTGAAATTATCAGCTTAAAACAAGGACAATTTAACGGCAATAATTGGTACTAAAAACGAGATCGAATATCTTCGATAAAGCGATACATTACATTTTGCTAAATAACTGTGCATATAAACTTTTAAATTTCGAACGTGAAAATTTTTGATGAACAAATCGAATTCACAAAAACTATCAAACTAAATCTCGAATCATTCACATTCACATCATCATTTTTGGGAGGTTTTCATTTGATAAAACGACTGGAATGTGCTTTTATAATATGGACCGTGAATACGAGCGTGATATGAGGTGTCGCGCGAGGCTTGTTTAAAGCTCCATTAGTCAAATTAGGGCTGTAATTATTATCGCGGTCCGAGCGATTTCGCTTCGGTGAATGCCTATCAAAGACCGATTGGAATGGGAGTGGGTTATAAAAAGTTGAATGTTTTTGTTTTATTCTGACAATAACGAGGTTATATTTATTATCATGCGACTTTTAAAGTAGACATAAAATTGTGCGGTGTTGTGAAGAAAGCCACTATCTCACACTTTATCTTAAATTTAGTTGGGTTCACCGTAAAAAAATAATTTACATCATAATAGTGTTCATTTACCATTTTTTTAATAATTAGAATACAAAATCAGGAAAGGTCTCAATTTTAAATTGTCAAAATAAAACTAATAAAATCTTTCCAAAAACTATAATATTACTCGCGAATTTATTTTCCTAATTGAGCTTGATTCAAATTAAAAAATAATTTACCATTTTGGTCAGAGCCATATTTACTATAGCTCTAAAGGGGGTATATTCTAGGGCACATGAATGAATTTACAGGGCCTAAAGCTTAATAAAAGTGCGTAGTTATTGTTAAGAAAATAAATTAATGTGGACAAGTTTGTATACCTACTTTTTTGTGATTTTACCGAGGATTTGACTGCGACTCGCTGTCATATCGCCTCTTCTCTTCTAGAAGGGGATGCGTCGATCAGGTCCTCACTCCTATTCTGTTAAAAAACTTTACAATTTTGCCTAGCTCTTCCGTCTTACCCACCGCCAGGACACCCTTCAATTCGTCGACATTCTCATAGATATCCACAATTCGCAGCTGTACTCTGTGAAGTTCATATTTAGACCAATTAAATTATCTTGTGTAAAATTGCAAATTGTCACTCCCTTTTTGATAAGCAGTTACGTGAATATGCATTTGGTAACTGTTTCGTCTACCAATATTTTCTTGAGTTAATCTGTCATTGGTGATGCCAATTGGGAGTTTAATAACTTTATTTAATCAAATTACCTTTTATAATAACGACATATTCCATTTACGTGAGTAGAGTTTAATTGCAGTTAGATTTGTAGTTTTTTTTTTTAAATACAGTCAGTTTCACTCAATAGTTAAACGGGAAATAATTTTCAACAGTAGGTGGAACGAAATTTCGCAGTGGTCGCCAATCAGAGACTGACTGTCGAGGTGTGAGCACGTCAATTTGTTTTGTGATGGCGTCGGAGGAATATATTCTTAAATCGTGTAAATATTACTAAAAAACGTTCCGCATGTACTTGAAAAAGAAATCATGTCAATGAATATACTATTATTATTACGAATATAACATTAAAAGGAAACATGTTGATTTTTTATGACAAATTATATTTCGTTCGGCTCACGTCATTTGCACAATCCGCGCATCGTCTAGACACGATCTTTTTAGACCATGCGTTAGCTGAAGTATTTATAGCCTTAACGTCTAAAGTCGATATAAAATTTTAAAAAATCAGTCATCTAGTATCTCAATAATATGCTCTATTTGTGGAATAGTTCTTTACGTCATAATGTCATAAAATTGTTGAACTGCAAGAAAATTTCGCTTAATACATTGTATCCACAATAATTTTAGTAATATGTTTAACATATTGTGTATAGCAAATTGTACTCTATCTCAATTAAAAATGTTATTGTTAATCACTTGCACTTTTATAGGCAGGTAATATAGAATGCAAATGAGAGCCAGCTCTCCCTTTACCCTATCATTGGAAGACAATTTAAATACGTGTATGTTTAAAAATGTAACGTCTAAAATTTAAATGCTACAATTTCATTCAAAGATTGAATTCGTCTGCACTGCAAAATTACATTCTAATTTCAAATACACTATGTTATTCGCTATTTAGTATCCATTAATAAATCAATAGTAGTTTATATCGGATTTCCAATATATAGACAGAAATCATCTAATAGCTTTACAATGCGTCAGTTACTGTGTTATCTAAGATGAAAAATAGTGCGCATTGTAGGGGCCTCCCGCCGGGCCTGGAAGGGCCTCCAGTGACGTCATTGCAGGGCCCACGTACGTCCGGTGTAATCCGACACGACGTTATTACGCCACCCGCCCACTGGTATCTATAAAATTACTGGTCTAATGGTAAAAATAATAAAAAAAATACTCACAAACACACTTTTTACATTGTCATCGAGTCGTATTTACCCCAATAATGACTATTTTATATCTAGCCATCTAGCCGGGTTATGCAGCCGTATTTGATGGGCTACAATCAGTGATGAAGCAGTACTGCATGTTCATTGGAGCTACACGATTTTTCACTAAAAAAGTTAGTGCCATACATGGACAGTAAATTTATACTTACGAAACTTCAGTTGAGGCATGGTCTAAAAAGATCGTAGCTAGGCGATGCGCGGATTGTGCAAATGACGCGTGCCGAACTAAATATAATTTGTCATAAAAATTCTACATGTTTCCTTTTAATGTTATGTTTATTATTTTATTCGTAATAATAATAGTATATTCATTGACATGATTTCTTTTTCAAGTACATGCGGAACGTTTTTTAATCATCTTTACACGATTTAAAAATATTTTCATCCGACGCCATGACAAAACAAATCGACGTGCGCACACTTCGACTTCGGTCTCCGATTGGCGAATCCAGGCGAAGAGTGAGAAATTTCGTCGCACCTACTGTTGAAAATTATTTGCCGTTTCACTGAAGTACGTTTTTAATTTTATGGTATTGCTATTGGTGAATACACATTACATACGTGTAATTTTAAGTAAGAAACCGATTATTTTGAAAATCTCACAGACTATTTTGTAGGTATACTTTTAATAAATAAATTCACATAACACTGTCATATTATGAGTATTCCAGTTCTCGAAAACGCAAAATTTAGCGTTCGTAGGGGCGCACACAAAAAATAGGGGGGTCCATTTAAAGAAATATATCCTTATTATAATAATTCACAAGTATTTCGTGCGACGCTCGGATGCGATAAGCTACAAACTTCATAAAATTCATAGGTATCCATCGAGATCATGCTTATTACCGCCATATTTTTCCGGGTGCACTGTCTATAGAAAGACACCCCACGCCTGATTTTAAGAATTCGGAAAAGACAAGAATTCCTCACTTGCACGTGTAATTGGTATCTTGGATGTAAACTGAAAGGTTGATAGTTCAAGGTACAACGTCAGACTCATTCCGGTAAAAAAAATGCTTAAAAATATTTACATCACTAATTACAACGTTTTTCTTAGCTCGTATTCTTATTTGTCCGGTAGTTCTTTGTCCGGCACAAATCTTGCAATCGATTTTTAAGTAACTTGCCGACTAGCTAGACATTTGAAACTTTTAGAATACATCAGAACACGATTCCAATGCATTTTTTAATACTTTTAGCCATCTTTAAGTAGAATTAAATTCATTTTCAGTTAATTCTGTTTTGTATGAAAAGTTATTTCGACACCATTATCGGTTGCTAGGGGTCTGGGGTCCTAGCAACAAAATTATTAATATATACGTGCGTTACTAACTATGGAAATCATTATGACATGTCAAAATGACATTTCAGTATTATTTCTATCAAGTACATTTTTTTTGATCGTTTAAGCTAGTCAAGTCAAGTTTATATGATTCAACAGAAAATTTAAAAACGTTGTATATAAAAAGTTCTTTTTATCTTGTATTTATTTTAATTAAGTACCTAAAGTGCCTACCTAGATTGTTAATAACTAAGTTATAATATTATGTACAAGCTAATAGTGCATATAAAATAGCGTTATATTACAAATCCCACGTGTCCAGAGCTGTACCGCCGATTACACGTGTGGGTGTGGTCCGATGCACCATCGCTGGCAAATCAAATGTCACAGTGATACGGAACATTAGGTTCTATATTGCACCGCCGACGGTTATGATTGGGTAATTACTATGGACATTTATCTTTCACCGACGCTTTCTTGCAAACCATAAAGAACATAGTAATATATTATGTACTATCTGAGAGCTGATACATCGTATGTCCAAATAGAACACTTTCAAGCAAACGTTATTTAATATTTTCAGCCGTTTGATATCTATAGACTTTTGCCTTTAAATGAATAGATTCAAACAGTTTATTAGGTATTGGATTTAAAGAGATGATTGTTTAGGTAGATACGAAATCTGTACTTACTTAACTAATTAGGGTAAGAGGTACAATCGTGGGCCACCCTCTAGTGATGGGCCACTCAGCAGTAAAACACAAAAAATAGGTATTTAAAAACCTAAGTTATGGGTATTTGTTCCTATATGTGACTCACAACATCATATACTTCGGTTCTAGCACATTATTTCCTGTATAGGTAGCAGGACTGACCCTATAAGTGACCATTTTGTATACCAAGTCACACGTTTTGCATTTTGTCTGACAATTGCTTAACTTTTTGTTAAGGAAATAACATACTTTGGAAGGTAAGATCTCTTTAACTATATTACTAATTATACTTTTTATTTAATAATCGTTATGCTGGATATTCAAACATATAATTATGTTAAGTCTACGACAATTTTAAATTAAAATGACACATCTAGCTGGGTGGCCATTTACTGCACTAAATATATATAGCAGTTGTATGATGGGCCGGGCTGGCCCATGACTGAAAAAATGGTTTTTTACTTTTAGTTAACTTTTTTATGCTAAATACAATATTTATAACGCACTATGGTACCTGCCGTTTTTATTTTTATGTTATTTTAATTTTAGACAGTCGTTGGCCACGTGGCCGATCACTGAATTTGCACTGGCCGATCACTGTATTTAGAAACATTTAACTTCCCATTTCTTTCAGAATATCAAAATACTGAATAATTTAAGTTTAAATAATATGATGTTAAAACAATAGATGATGCTGTTGCATACTTTTATAAAAATGGGGGATCACTATGTGAAGTTGCAAAAAAAAAAAAATCGGAGTGCCACAATACACAATACATTGGAATTATTTTCTATCCGAATCTGGTTACTTTGTGAATAGAGTTTCCTATATTATTTATCGAAAGGCATAAGTCACATCTTATCTACCAAGTTAGTGAGCTTTGTCTAAAATTTTATTTGAAATACATCTTATAGCACTATAATCCTAATGCATCTAGGATTCTTTAGCCTATAGATATAACTGTTTTCCCTCCAGTTAAAGCTGCAAAATATCGCAAAATGCTGTTTTCATCCTTAAAGATTTAACGAATGTAGTGGGCAATTAAACAGAAGAAAAGCTTAAAAATATTCAAAATACTAAGCTGAGGTAAACAGATAAAACATTTTTATACCATACTTACCGATTGCGGAAAAACTTAATCAAATTAAGTCATTATCTGACAACAGCAAGAGCATAGAAAATATAACCCAATTAAATGTATCTAACGTGTCAGTGCCGTCAGAAAATGCAACATGGAAATAGATACTGAACGCATGGAAGAAATAAATGAACATATGGTTAATATATCTACAGTTCTAATTCAAACATTATCATGGCCTCAGATACCAAAAATAAACGATAAACATGTTTAACAAAGAGTTCCATTCGCCATCACTTCGCAAAAATATAGAGATATTTAAGATCAAAAAATGGAAAACAAGAAAAGTGCAGAGGAAGATAAAAAGAATAAAGGCAAAAACCACACATTTTAATGAGGCAATTGAAAGTAGAGGCAATCAAAAATTATAGTTTAAAAAATGGCGGCCAAAATCGTTGTGCGATTTGTGAAATAATAATAAAACATCTTATTAAATAAGAATTTTTAGTGTATAAAGATAGCTTCCATTCAAATTGCGTTCCAAAATCTCAGCAGGTCCATGTCTCAATTGAGATTGATGTTTTATTTAGTGACTCAGGTGATGAAGTATTCAACAGATAGGTCGATAATTTTCTAAGACCTTATAATACACTCTCTGTCACTCTATCCTCTTTTATTACATCAACGGTGAGATAAAGGAGTATGTTTGTTGATTATATCATAAGATTAGACACGTTGATTCATTATTTTATTGAAAATTATGCCTTAGTTGTTTAATTTATGCAGAAAAAGACGGGTGGCCCATCACTGTCTGGAAAGTGGCCGATCACTATCTGAGCGTGGCCCATCACTGTACTTTTTGCGATTTTTTTTTCATTTATATTTTTTGTAATAACCATGTTTGGTATTATAAAATATGTACACATATATATTAATATACATGCTTTGTGAACACGAAAAAAAATTGCATTTCAATAAAACCGCATTAATAAGCTTGTTCTGACCAATCAAAGCAAGCCATTCGCTTAACTGGCCCATCATTGTACCTCTTACCCTACCTATAAAACTGTACATACGACCCACTGGGTCTGTGGTACAGATGATAATAATAATACACGGAGTGGGTTCTATGCATATGCATTATATTTATATATTATACTATACATTAATCTCTAATTAATCACTCATAAACGCCCACGATAGCCATATTGTGCCTTGGGTCCCAGGATCGAACCCTGGGTCTGGCAAATACACATATCGTTTTTCAATTTGTGTTTGAGACAGACTATAGACTTAAGAGGTTGAGCAAGTGGCTAACATCCATTTCTCGTAAAAAATAAAAACTGTTATTACAAACCTCTACTCTGTGGAGGCCCATATGATTTTATTACGATCGTACATGGTCAAAAAAATGTTTATATTTTTTTATCTTTTCTTAATACGCAATGTGAAGTCAAATAAAAAATAATCAATTATTACAAAATATATATCTTCTTCTTCTCCTTTCAGTTTCCTTCCAGCTCAACTTGAACCTTGGGCTCATCCAACGCTTTCTGCAAACCGGTACGGTCCTCATCTACCCCTCTCTAGAGAACGGTCTTCAGAACGACTCTTGCATCACACTTTATCTTCTCCTAGCTCATCCATATTTTTTCAACTAGCCATAGATTTTCACCGAAGACAATTTTTGTTACCTGTGTCTCTAACGTGTGCTGGACATTACCTACGTGTGGTACAATTATCATTATACTTGATTCTCTACATCCCACACTTACTCATAGAACCATACCTATCTGCTTTTAAAATTCGTGTCCACGATTTGCGTCCATACCCTATCAATGTGCGTATTACTGTTCTATAAAGACGAAAGATTGTTTTCTGTAGACACGTTAAATCTGGATATAGATTTTTAAAAGATATCATTATATACCTACATTGAAAACACATTATTTAACAAAAAAAAACCTCAGAAAGACACCTACCAATTATAGATAAATCTTAAAAATCATAGAATTAATTCTCAAAGTTGCTCGATACAATGTGTTTGCAAAAATTCTTAAATACAAAAAGGCTGAATATTGCTCGAAAAACGTATGTATTGCACATACCTACCCGTGAAGAGTAAACTCAAGTTGGAGGGGTTTTAATCAGGGAACTCAGAAATAATGGGAACTGAAATACATAACGGGTAAGGCGATAGCAGGTAGCCGACTCGAGTAAAGAAGAATCCGGGTCAAACTTACACACATGTCAAGAATACGTTTTATGTCGAATACTGAAGACTGCTCTCGGTTTATGCATTTACGCTCATTAAATGTTGGTGTATTACACACACTATTGCACGTGCATAATGCGTGCTTCATTTTCGTAGGACACTCACACATTCAAAACCCTGTATCAAGATGCGGCGTATTGAATATAGCCTATCGGTATTCTATTTATTACCTGTTCTGTGGTTTTAATCCAGTAGTGGGGTGATCCAAGCCATGGCCCCCACATCCTGAAGCGGACCCCCTACCTATCGCTGAGGTTAAGGACAATTAGGAGGTTAATGATGTTCTACAACAGTGTTCTCCAAATTGTTTCTTTGTATTTTTAAATAAATCCACTTGAATTATTGAGATGTCGGCAGTCGGCATCATAATATAATACGAGGGTGGGTCAATAAGTCCTTAGAAAAGCCGACAGGTGGCGCGACTAGTACTGTAAGCGGTTTGTTTTCATGCAGCGGCACTACCGATTCAGTATGCTGCGAAGTTTCAATCAGATTGGTCGGGTTGTTGTGTGTTTCTCGTACATTTAAAAAAAAATTTGCTTGTGGAAAATGGAAAAATGGAAAATGGAGAAAATTGAGTTTAGATCTGTTATTAAACATTTTAATATAAAAGGGTTAACAGCAAAGGAAATAAAAAATGAGTTGGATTTAGTTCACGGCATATCTGCTCCTTCACTTGCAACTATTTATAACTGGTTAAATGAATTTAAACGTGGTCGTACATCAACAAAGGATGAACCACGCTCAGGACGTCCTGTAGAGGTGACTACACCAGAAATGATCAATAAAATCCACGATGTGGTGTTAAGTGACCAAAGATTAAAGTTGAGTGAGATAATTGAGGTTACAGGGATCTCAAAAGGTAGCGTCATTTCTATTTTACATGACAAATTGGGCATGAAAAATATTTCTGCAAGATGGGTGCCGCGTTTGCTCACAGTCGACAATAAACGCAATAGGGTGGTGGCCTCTAAAGCCCTGTTGTCGCTCATGCAACGCAATCCGGATGAATTTTTTCGTCGCTTTGTGACTGTGGATGAAACATGGATACACCACTATACTCCCGAGACGAAAGAACAGTCAAAGCAGTGGATTGCGAAGGCAAACCATGTCCAAAGCAGGCAAAAACCGTAAAATCAGCTGGTAAGGTTATGGCTACTGTATTTTGGGATGCACGTGAAATTATTTTCGTTGACTATTTGGAAAAAGGAAAAACAATAACAGGGGATTATTATGCATCTTTATTGGACCAGCTAAAAAACAAAATTGAAGAAAAACGGCCTCATTTAAACAGGAAAAAAATCCTCTTTCATCAGTACAATGCCCGTGTTCACACATGTTTACGATCAATGGCTAAAATTGAAGAATTGAAGTTCGAATTGGTCGACCACCCACCGTATTCGCCAGATTTAGCCCCCAGTGACTTTTTCCTTTTCCCAAACTTAAAAAAATGGCTAAGTGGACAACGTTTTTTTTCAAATGAAGAAGTCATCGATCGGACAAATGCTTATTTTGAGGACCTTCCGAAAACTTATTTTTCTGACGGTTTAAAAAAAATTGAGAAACGTCTTACCAAGTGTATTGAGCTTCAAGGAGATTATGTTGAGAAATAAAAAAAAATACAAAAATAAAAACTGTTTTAATGCTTTTTTCTAAGGAATTATTGACCCACCCTCGTATTATGAAGCACAGATCGCGACCCCTTTTTCTATTAACCAAGTAGCATATTGTGACCCTTCGCCATATTGGATTAATAACCATTTTTAATAATCAGGCCATTACAAAATACAATTATACACGTAAAGTATGATTTAATAGTTACATCAATCACCATATCAAATTTTTTTCATGATCACCATTTTTAATATAAATATGTTACAGGTAAAATAGCGCCGGTGGCAACTTTTTTACTATTAAAGCAAATTTTTTGTGTGTTTATCTCACTCAGCTGGTCGACCCGCCACGCCGGGACTCCAGGCTAAAGCCCAGTGACGTCCCTAGAAAAAATGCCGCCCCATTTTTTATACGGTACTTTTTATCATCCTTTCATGACTCCAAATTCTAAGAAATGTGTTATATGGATACATTACTAACAAAATATATAAATGCATCCCCTGCAACTTTAGTTTTGACGGCCAACACGTTTGGTTAATAAGTCCGACTTTAATTTAGTATTTGCAAATCTGCACGCGTCGTTTCTGATCACCAAGGACGTCGAAGGGCAACGGAAGTAAACTAAAAATCACAACCCCGACAAAAAAATTACAGTCGTCTTAAATCTTTTATGTTAATTAATACACTTTGTTTCCAACCAGCAAGCTGATTTTTTAATGGAAAGATATTTTAGAGATTACTAAGTTTAGGTAGCTATTTATATATATACCAAATAATTCTCCTCGATTTGCCGCCCTTCGAGTAACTGCCGCCCCCAAGCGACGCTCAATCTGCCTACCCCCACGGGACGTCACACCTGGAGCCCTATTAGCTCCCTCTTGTGGAGGCTATGATCTACACTGATAGTGATGATGATACAGCCAATATTTCAAGCATCTGTGACACCCCCGTATGGTCCCCATCTAGGGATGTCTTTGTGTATCTGGAGAGGCCCGAATCGGTATCAAATCCAACAAATAGTAAAGCGCTGATTACGAAAATAAATAATAATAATAGAGCCGAGCCGGCAATGCCGTAGATTATGACCGTTGAAATATTGCAACGTCGCCGTTTTTCGACAACGCTTTCGTTGAAAGCAAAACACAAGATGGCGGGCAGAACGCTGCCAACAGCCAAATCGCAAGCGCGTACATTTCGTCCTCCGTAAAATAAATTATTAAAAATGTAACTATTATATAATATTAACTTAAATATACCTTGTGTTATTTGTTCACCTCCACATCCCGAATCCAGACGAATAACCATACTAAAAATAAAAGTGACGGCTTGCTATTACTTTCGAAAATGGAGGGAAATGATACATCCTACGTCGAAAATCTGTTGCGTAAGTATTATTCAAATTTCATCATCCCATTAGTAAGACTTCCGTGACTCTGTTTCAACTGTTTTTGGTAGGGCGTTATTAGAAATATAGGGTAAATGCACTGGTATCCGGACAGTTAACTATTTTCTCACCTTATTTTCGATTATCTTTTCCATTTTTAGAAGAAAACAAAATATGTTATGATTTATAAATGTTTAGGTACTGTTCGGTTATACCGGAGGCAGCGGAAAACGCATTTTGAAAATAGCCGATAAACTGAATTATTTGTTAGGTTAACCTAACCAAACCTAACCTAACCTAACCTAACCTAACCTAACCTAACCTAACCTAACCTAACCTAACCTAACCTAACCTAACCCAACCTAACCGAACCTAAACTAACCCAAACTAACAAATAATCCAGTTTATCGGCTATTTTCAAAATGCGTTTTCCGCTGCCTCCGGTATAACCGAACAGTACCAATGTTTACATATATATTCTTTTGGTTTATAAATATTTTAAAAATCTATATTTAGGTAAATTACTATCATATTTCTCATGTTAAGAAAAATGGTTGGTTTTTTTAGTCTCCGGACACACAATCTTAGTTTCCGGACGTACTATTTTTAGTGGTCGGACAGATTATTTCGTATAGAAAATAAGACAAGTTTTGGTGTTAAAAAAATTTTTTTTCACGTTTAAACAATTTTAGTTAATACAGTAATGCAATAAAAGCAGAAATAGTTCACAATGAGCACTCATGCAACTGCTAACTTGAAAAAAAAACATATTTTTATTTATTCAATGTGTTTCTTTCATATAGTTCTGTCGAAGTAATTTTGACTGCAAATTGAGCAAAGCAAAATGAAATAAAAAACTGAACTTCATAAATCAAATGGTAAAACTAATAAACATCTCAAGTGAGTTGACCAAATTTTGACATTAATTTTTATTACATCCAAAAAATCTCAAACTGTGTAACTTTTGTTTGTGTACTATAATATGCAAAGCAGCTTACAAAAAAAACATACTTGAGAACTGCTGGCAACTATATATTGCCATTGATAATTTTAAAAAGGTTCAACACTTCAGTCACCATAATTATATTTCCAAACACACTAAAATAAATTTCAATACTAATCCTAATCCCTTCTCTGACGAAAAATAAATGTTTTCAAGTGCTATTTTCAATCATAAATATAAAAGAGAACTAAGTGTAAAAAATCCATGCTTGAATCAAGCACTCTTCAGTAGTTTGACAGAGAAAAAAATGCTTCAGTGCTATACCCCCAACCCAATAGCCTGGATATGTGACTTAATGTCTAAACACCTACAAACCCGGAACCGGGGTTCAACGTAATACGGGTGTCAGTGATTATACGGGTGATAAACATATTAATTTAGATCTAAGTTTAAACAAAAATTACATACAAAATCTTTTAGTGATGCTTCACTATAAGATAACATAGAGATTGTCCTGCATTTAAGGTGAAACCAACGAACACATCCATCACAGCCAATGTTCTTTAATAAACCATCCTCAACATCACTTTCTAATTCATCAGAACAATTTTGGCAAATCGCCTTTTTCACTTTCCTTTTTTTTTATTTTTTTATTTGTCTTCTCTTTTCTAAGGAAGACCTTTCATCTTTTATTTATTTATTTATAAAAAGAGTATTACGGCATTACAGCTATTGGCCAATGCGCCAATTGCTGTACTTTTGTCATCCTTCACTTTTTCTTCTATGATCTTCCTCCACGCTTCCGAAGAAATGGCGCTTGGTGCTTTGACAGTGTCTTATTATTCTATTTTTACTCCCAAATTGAGTAGGTTTAGGGTAAAAAAGATGAGATTTTAATGTTAAATTGCTCACACTTGATGAACTGGTGCTTGCATTTGACGTACTCGTACCAGCTATTGGAGATAATTGTGTAAATACATAATAATTAATTAGAAAATAGCTTTGTCCGGTCATTCAATATTGAATTTTAGTCGCCGGACAGCAGAATCAAAATTATAAAATCGTGTCCGAAAACTAAAAATATTTACAATTCTATGTTTGTCCTTTTCTAACTTGTATAAAACCAAGCAAGCCTCGATGTGATACTGTACACACACAAATACTCAATGTCTCTTATAAATTCAGTGCCCGGACACTGCGTCCGACAACTTAAAAAAGATAAAATTTTGCACTTTAGTTGCCGGACACCAAATATTTAACTAAATTTAACAAAATACATTATTTTTATCATTGAATAATATACAAAAACATATTACTGAATAATATGAAACATCTTTGAAGCGAATAAATGAAATAATCATAGTTTTAACGTACTTTTTGTATCATTCGTTCACTAATTATTTTTTAAGAAATCGAATATTTTTTTTGTTGAGTCAGCATGTGCACCACTACTAATGTAATACTATAGAATGAATTCCTTTGTGCGTGACAAATATAATTTTATTGGTCAAGGAACAATACAGGCACAATATGTGAGTCATCCTTCATATGAAACTCTCATACTTTGCTTATTTTCGTTATATTTGTACAAAACTGTCCGTATACTGAAGCTGTCCGGGGACTAATGCAGTTACCCTATACGTTTTATTATTAAAATTTAAAATAAGCTTTCTTGTCAACTTAAAGTATAAAATTTCCCTTTCGCCAATTTGGTTTAGCAACCTTCATTTAAACAAAATAACCTTATCGTTTTATCAATACTGGTTTAAACTGCACAAGTATTTTATGAAACAATGTTTAACAGTTGAACTGAACAATAGCGTCGTCTTTGATTTCTTCTGGATTTAATCAGCTGTTAGATTTACAAAGCGATTCTCTTATGTAGATCCAAGATCTCTTATCCTCGTAATGAGCAAGTTTCCAGGCAGCTGGAATGGTCACCGTAGTCAGTAACGTATGTTGTAGGATATCAGGAAATGTTTTGAGTTTTGCGTAGTGTTCGAAGATCACTGATAATGTAATACTTAAATCTTTGTATATTTTTAATCTAACTAAAACATTGTTTACTATACCTAATAGCGCATGTACACATGCATCGAATTACTGTCGGCAATTGTGCTTATTTTAAACTGTCATGACAATAACTGTTTAAGCCTCAATTACATTGAGCTTCTTTACGAGCTGTTTACTGGCGAATTTACAATCTGCCTGTAAAGTCGCCCAGTGTATTCATCGAATAAGCTAATAAGCAAGTTGTAAACACTCTACCGAGAAAAGTTGAAAGCCGGTCAACTTTACACGCTACACGCCGGTGTGTGGGCCTACTGCGTCTGCGCAGTAGAGCGCAGTACCAACCTCCCGGTAAAAAAACGAACTACGTTCCGTCAAAATAGTCGCTGGCTTGTGGCTTCTCAGCGAATGGAAAGTTGTGTGTGTAATCATCAAATCGCAGTAGCTGAATCGCCCGATTCAAATTCGCCAGTAAACAGCTCGTAAAGAAGCTCAGTGTAATTGAGGCTTTACACGTAAAAGTTCTGACTGTCTCTCCAATCTCATTCTTCAAGAGTAAGCGAGGCGCGATGTTGTCATTTTATACTACTATCTGACAGGTCGTATTGAAAATCGGAGCTCAAAATGAGTAGTTCGTTTTTTTGCCGGCAGGTTCTCTACGATCGCTATACTACGCAGGCGCAGATCGAAAACAATCTTACTGTCGCATTGGAAATTCGGAGTCTTCCAATATTGTTTGATTTATGCACGCAATCTTGCCAACTGCAGGATAATACATGTTTCCCCATACATTTAAGGTACATAGCATAACTTAATTACACATAAATTACATTCAAATAGTAACTTTAATTATATTTAAATATTAAAAGCAGGAAATTTCTTATCGCGATTTTTAAAGCTTATTCTTATTTAACATACATAACGTGTTGAAAATACCTCAGATAATTTACCCACTAGAAAAATCACATTTTGAAAAAAATACGATGCTCGACGGGATTTGAACCCGTATATCCACTGGCATCGCGCCAATATGCTTTAACTGATTAACTTACGAACCTCCTACCTAATTTCGACAATTTAAACTAGTAGGTCCTATATGACCTACATGAAATGCTTATCAAATTGCGTTATTATTGACTATCGGTTCTTGTGTTTCGATCAAGGAATATTAATTACCTTAATAATTACTAACCGACGTCTGGCTCTCACCAAATATTTAGTTATAACGTCTACTTGAACTTGCTAACAATTTTTAATAAACCATTTCATTATTCAACAGAAATGGTACGTAAAAGAATGTATACGTATTTTTAAATTTTGGTATCTTTAATTAAATTTATGACTGAATTTAACTGTTTCCAGGCTTCCTTTCAAACATAAATAATAAACGAATCGATTGCGTTGTTTGCGTCAAAGAAAATCGCCGCTTTATGGTACGAAGTTATTTATTATATATTATGTGAAAAACGCATATGAAATTATATACAGCTGTTGTTGTATTTCTAAAAAAAATACATAATATCAAATAACAACGAATAAGTAGTATTTTAGCAAAGAATGACATCTCCATTATACCACGGAGCCGTTTTGCATTCGATAAGGATCTCTGATAGAGGAAACGGAATCGCGTCTCTGCGGTGTGCGCTGCTACAAGAAACTCCACTAACAAACAAAGCTAACTCCTAGGAACTTTATTTGCGCTAGGGTGACTATCTTTTGCAAAGACCACTAGCATGACCATACAATTGTGTTATGCTAAATAAATATGTATCAATAAACTAAATGTACTTAATAAACCGTGTTTCGTGGGTTGCAGCCAAAAGTTGGAAAGTCGATAACTTAGGTATTTAAGGGGCGGCTGAAGAGCTCCGTATTCAAATATAATTTAGTATGAAATCGACCTCGGCGTCGTACGCACGTTAATTTAAATCGATCTTTTGGCAAAAATCACTAATCATCGGAGATTTTATTTAAAAAAAAAACATTATTATTAGTATTATTACTATTGTCGACCTTCTACATTATTATTATTGTGGACAATCTTACATTATTATTTGATAAACACCACCTGCACGTGTCCGCTGATCAGAAAACAGGGCTGTCAAAATAATATAATATTTGTAAAATGTTAATTTCATCATAGTTTTTAATCAAACCTGTGCAAGTACATACTGATAACTTGGGTGGATATCGTGGCAAACATACTATTGATATATCTACGGGTATATTATTATTATAACCCAATTCAAATTGAACATAGGTTGATACTCAAATACAATTATAGTATCTTTATGATTTCGAGAAAATAATACGATGGAATATATTATATAATCCATTTTGGTTGCCAGTTTTTACTGCGATGAATCACTGTGTTCCTTACTGTCTTTTTTTATTCGTAGGTTTGTTTACTATGTACACCGAGAAATTTCCATTAATAATATCGGAAATGAGTTGGAATATAATGCAACCAAAACTGGAAAAATTCTATTATGGGTGTTTACTTTTTGAATTAGTTGACCCCAGAAAAACAGGTACATGCCACTACGTGAACCACAGTGGATATTATGCCGGGTCCAAATTGGCAACATGTTGCCGGCAACCTCGTTAAATTTTACGATAAGTATGATAATTATCGTAAAAATTTTTAAGCCATTATGATAATTATCGTAAAATTTATCGAGGTTGTCGCGCGACATTGTTTTGCGCCAGTGTGGACCCGGCATTAGATGCACAAAACTTAAATAAAATATATTATAAATTAAATTTAAAAAGTACAATATAATTAATTGCGTCGGCAGCCCTGTCAGACACTTTTTCTAGCGACAGTCATTTTTTATATGCCCGCCAGTCCGATGGATTAATAAAAAAATAATGTGTCTAGTGACTGTATGTTAATAATTATTTTTAGGCACTCTTAATATAATATATAATTTCGCCCATTGGCTTTACCTACCACTTGTTTCACTAGTATAAAAGTGAAGTTGCGCAGGCAATAAAAAGTCACTTTCTTTTTATAGGCAGACAGTAAATTCTACGTTTTAAAAAATATGCATTAGAATTAAACAATACCTATTATTTTTAATATGTAGGTCCTAAACATTACAAATAAGCACTATTCATTAGTAATGTTTTTTGGATAGCACATGAAATAAAAATGTAGGTTGATATGTATGTCAACATCCTTCGTATGTTTAGTTGTCGGACAATTTCAGGTTAACAAGTTATTAATATATTATTAAGTTTATATCGTGGCCAACACATAATCAAAAAAGTTATCATATCCATCATATCAGTTGCAATACTTCCCACCAAAGAACTGATAAACATATTGAATTTAGTAACATTAAATGTTATTAGTAAATTTATTAGAAAATAAATTTTATTAGAAAGTACTATTTTTTGGTCACTCCATAGCTTCACTTCACAAGCTTCACTTGTAGGGAGTTTATTGAGACAAACATTAGCGGCAACCTTTTTATATTAACTAGTAGACCAGTTATTATGGACCACATGTAAAAAAATCATATTTTCAATTCTCAAGGCCGATTCTGTAGAGCGTCCTCTTAAGGATAACAACGGATTATGTGTCTATAAATAAATATGTATGCTTGAAAAAAAATCAAGATCATCCGATATATAGAACATGCACATAAAGAACAAAGAAACAATTAGCATTATCTCTGATTTTAGAGTGCATGTCAAACTTTTAAATTGCAATTATTCCATAACATGATTTCGGGACTTACCACGATTAAATATAAATAATATTACAATCCAACAGTATGCTATTATTGTCACAAATAATGCAAATGTATTAATTTGTTCGTATTAAAAATGGATAAATGAAAAAAAATACACTGTACAAAATAAAAAGTGTAAATAACGAGAGATGCAGTCCATGTAACTCAAAGAACAGATGCTGGACAAATTATTATAATTAATTAATTAATTAAAAGGTACCTACCCAAGAGTTAGCGAAAGACCTAAAAGGACACCAATGAATCACTAGGAGGATTATGTACTTAATCAAATTTAATGGGTGGACACAAAAGGAAGATGCCTTTATTCAATAATGGATCTCGATTAGCTAGATGATGACGACGATTTAAGGCCATACCTTAGTTGAGGCACGGTCTAAAAAGATCGTGGCCAGGCAATGCGCGGATTGCGGGTCGCGGGTGCAAATGACGCATGTCAAACCAAATATAATTTGTCTTATAAATCCAACATGTGTCCATTTAATGTTCTGTTTATTGTTTTATCAGTAACAATAATAATATATTCATTGACATGTTTTCTTTTTAAAGTAAATGGGTAACGTTTTTAGTCATCTTTACACGATTTAAGAATTAATACGGCCGTCGCCATCACGAAGCAAAATGACGTGTTTCCAAGCTCCAGGTTCTCTATCCGAATGGGAGCGAGTGCAAAATTTCCTCGCGCCTATAATTGAAAATTATTAATTGCTGTTTCACTGATGTATCACCTTAAGTTAGGCGAAGCGCGAGTAAACAATGGAATACGCATACTTTCATTGAATTCTATGGATTATTTCAATTGTAATTAGTATGAAAACTGATAGTGACATTTCGTGGTAAAATAAATTATTTAATTTGTTTCCAAATTACAATCGCCTTAGCAATGACATGGAAATTTAATAGAGATAGCTTTCATAAAGAGAGACGTCAAGAGATTCATAATGTGTATTATTTCATTTGTTCAAAGTGACCGACGACTTGATTTCGTATTTATGTCACGCGTATTTATTTATTTCATACATACACAACATTATTTTTTGAGCTTTTAAAAATCATAGGTTTCATGTGTCGTATATTATAATGTTTGACAAGTAAGTAGCTAAACCGTATACCACCGTATAACCACATATTACTACAAGTTCTGTTACATAAAATAATATGTACCGCCTTCCAAAAGGCAATCTTTACGACAGCTGTACATAGTATACCAAAATAAACTGTGAGATTGCCCTCTCGATAGATTAGCAAAAGAAAAGAAAGCAAAAAAAAAACTCAAATTACTTAAAAGTTTTATCATATTTCCAAGAGCTTTATAAAGAGATTAAATCTTCATATAATTTAAATATGACAAAAAACGTATGGTCACCCCAATATAACTAACAGAATTTACATCAACCTGTTCTCTTTAGCTTTCAATAGGCTTGCATACAGCCCAAGAAATGGAATTAATTCTTGAAAAGGGATGCAAATCCCCTTTTAAGTGGCTATTAAAATATTTCGAATGCCTACTAATGAACAAAATATCTTAGAAGTCTTAGTTAGTAGGTATTTAAAGTCTTTCTATACTTGGTGCAACAACTTAATATGACAATACGTAGACAAACAATAGCTTTGTGGATTTGTCGGTAGCTACGGTCATGAGTCATCTGTTGGCGGAAGGGCTTCTTTTTTAAACAATTTTATTAGCATCAAACTCTCACCTTATGGTGACCTTCATATGCTCAATTCCTAGGTGCATTCTGTCAACCCCAACAAGACGTTACTGCTTTGTATTTATAAAAATAATTCATTATTAGTTATTAATTTATTATAGTACAAAAATCTGATTAAATAAAATTGTTCTATTAATATAATTATAGCAAATATTAACATTCGTGTTTATTATATTTATATCAATAATTGGTGATTGGCATTACTACATATGTCAAGCGACCCTTTGGTTAGAACTCGTTAAATAGTTAACGGCAACTTAGGTTGTTTCATTATATGTTTGACCCGTTGGCTATTTTGATATTTAGAATTTTAATAACTGAAAATTATACAGAATCAACAAAAACTTTATAATTAACTATTTCATTTATTCAACGAATAATTCACAAGATTTAAGAATGTACCATTCTGATTATAGAACATACATAATTTTGAATAACACTTTCTGAGAAAATATATTAAAACCAATAGAAAAAATCTTTTTGAAAAAAGTAAGCCACCCCGGCAGGGAATCGTACCCTACATCTCCTAGGTTTACGCCCCGTCCGTTGCATTTAATAATTATTCATAAAGCACAGTAGAACCCAATTTTATTATTCTTAACTTAACTATGAAACGTTATACCATCATGTTGCTTCACAGTATGGCTACCATATTAATACCACTAACTTTATATTTAACAGAAAAACAATAAATTTCAGCAATAAATGGTCGTAGCTTTTGAATAAATAGAGTCATTCAAACCGATATTTCCTGGCGACTTGTACAAAAAATATTTAATTCAGCCGTAGAAATTCTATCATACTCTAACGCATATTACGGAGAATATAAGCATGCCGAAGACTTTCTCACTCGCACTTATGGTTCATTTTTGTTCAGGCCTTCTTCATAAGTATTTTTTGCGAGAAATGAATGTAAGCCACTTGCCAAATATATTCGTTCCATGCTCTTGCTTTGAAAAACACATTGAAAAACATCACTATGAATTTTCCAGCCCTGTGATTTTAACATTAGACTTCATAAGTGGACACATTACCACTCGTCCAACCCGGGAGCATAGTCTTATTTGTATTAAATATAAACATAGACTTATTCGAGTTCAGACAGATTGAAATCAAGTTGCATTTGAAATTGAATAAATGACACACGCTTCCGTGTATCGTCATTAAGTTGACATGTCAGAGACAGATACCCTCAAGGGATAGAAGAGGTTCTTTGTAAAAACCGATGTCAGACCTCAATCAGATCGGCACGCGTCAATACAAATTACGTTCGCCTCATTTTGGATGCAATCTAACAATTTCGTTATGGACACATGTCGAATGTCACTGATACTGCATAAATATTATAATTATTCCAGTTGATTTGTCAATGCATCGTACAAATGGGAGTCAGGTTTATTTTATAATCTACTTATTGCCTACTAAGATTAACTAGGTACTTGATCGGTTGCTGTAACTAGTTTGATAGAGTAATCATCATCACCATCGTCAGCCTGGATCTATCGATTGCTGGATGAAGATCTCCAGTCGCGCACACAGGTAAGATCTGGACGACAATTTTATGTATATGATATTATTATAAGTATTTGTTTTAATCCGGCTCTTACATGTAAACTCGCCTCGTCTGCCGCACAGCCATAAATTAAAACTTCCAATAACGTCGATCCAGGTTTGCATATGAAGACTGCGCACATCTACCTAGCTACAGTCACGCGTAACCTTCGAAACGTATAGATATTTGGATGAAGCGATCGGCGAACCGGTATGAGAATGTCCGATTCGTAGGTGCTCGTAAGCGTCCTGGCGTCTTCGCAGCCCGATAAGCATGCAACAGTAGATGTTTTTTTTTCAAACTTAAAAGTCCCATTCGACCAATCTGCGGAGCTCCATTTGGCAATGTGTGTTTTGTGAATAACGATGACGTCACATCAACGTATGCGACACGTTCCAGGTGGACGAATTTTCGTGTGAGAGCGGGCTAACATCGTCATGCAGCATGTCTAAGAGATGGGACAGGGCAGCGCGGATGAGACAAACGCTTACTAACGGTCCTAATTATTATTAGGTCACGTGTATACGATAAATACATGTAGGTATGTGAGATAGGTTGCAGTGACTCGCGGGTAAGCATCCCACTAGTGGTTATAGCTTCAGCCGAGGTGTTCATCGCGCGAAGTGTCAGGCAAATCTTGGAGATAACGAAGGTTGAACATAAAAACAAAGTAAGTATGTTTATAAATTGGCTGAATCCAAATTGTTCTATCGTAAAAACCTCTAATCTTGATTAACTCCATGATGGTGGAGGTAGGCTGTTAAGATCCGCCATAAATAGTGCACACTAAATTTTGTCAGTCATACGTATTTGTTTTCATTGAAATAAGACTACAATTTACAGATGGTGTTGGTTAGTTTTAAAATTCCCTGCTAAAACCTAGCAATAATAGATAATAGTCAAAAAAAATACTTTTCTATAAAATATCTAAAAATATACAATTAAATCATACATAACTTTGGATATTTTATAGATAGAATAATATAATATGTTATCTATTATAGTTTGGTTTAGGCAGGGCTTAATGAATTAAAAATAAATAACCAATAATATGTGTTACTTATACGTATTCTTAATCCAACGAAAACAAATAAGTATGAATGAAAAAGTGTGCAAAATTTTTCGTATCGCCCAATTATTCGTATATACCAAAACTATTATGGTTGCATATACAGTCGAACTCGGTTATTACGATCTCGGACATGCGAGATTTCGGATGTAATGAGGAAACATTCGTTGACATTTTGATTGATGCTTTTCTTCATACATTTATTCACTGTTATAACGAGCAACTTATCGGATATACCGAGCTAAAATACTGATAATGTGTTGATCGTTTAAAAAAAATTTGACCCTAAGCAATAAAATCCGATCGGACAGGATGCCGCCGGGGTCGTCTATGAATGCCATGCTTGCTTCGGGGATTTTTACGATGGTTTTCAGATTTTTTTATTTTCGACTTTTTGTGTTATGTGACCGGTCATTTAAAAATACCTATTCTCTGATATAACGAGTAACGCTGATAACGATCCCATCTTCCTCGAAATAACCAAGTTCGACTGTAATTGATTTTTAAAATCTAACCAACATCATCTGTAAATTCAATACAAACAAATACATACGACTAACAAAGTTTAATGTGCACAATGTAACGGCCTACCTCCACCCTTCGCTAACGGAATAGACTATATTATTATAGAGAATGTTTCTTCATCGTCTTTTCTTTTAACTCATTTACAAACTAAAAAAGCATTAACTACATTTGAAGGTTTTTTTGTCATTTTAAGTCATTGTATTACTTGTCATTTATGCCAGTGTTACACTCAACCTGTCAATTGTGTAACATATAACTCTATTATAATTAAATTTAATTATTTTCACGATACATTCAATAACTAGTAAAAAAGATAATAATGGCCAGCGCTAAATACGCTGCGCTTACGCCATAAACGTAACACATTTTTCACATTTTTTTATACGCAAACCGAAATTGACAACTACTACTTCATAAACCAGTCTTTCCAAAAAATAAAAATTCTAACCTCATATCGATGTCCCGAGTGGATTGTAAAACGCAACTAATAAACTCGGACTGGAAACAAATTAATACAATCCGTTTTTTATGAGTAATTACGCGCGTAGTAAAAAAAAAGTTGTTACCGAGATGTCATGCTAGTGCGGGAACCATGTCACGCCTATTGGTGGATTGAGAAATCATTTTATAGATCACCTGCCAACTTAACTACCTGACAACGAAAATTAGACTAAGTGCAATAGGTGCTTATAATTTACTATATAATTACTAAAGTTCTAGTTTAGAGTTATCGAAACATGATTTTTCGTATTAGATCTTCAACATATTTCCACGTCTACACTTAATATTCCCTCTAATTTAAGCTGGCTGACATCTAATCTCGCCTCGTCTGCCGCATAGCCATAAATCAAACCTTCTATGTTGCATATGAAGACCACGCACATAGACACCTAGTGACAGTCCTATGTAACATCTCGAAAGTGAATATATTGAGATGCGGCGATCGGCTAACTGGTATAGGAATGACCAATCCGTAGGTGTGCGTATGCGTTCTAGCGGTTTTGACTCGCAGCCCGAGACGCATGCGATTTGTTGCTAGCAGCACTATATTTTTTCAAACTAAAAAGTTGCATTCCACCAATGTGCGGAGCTCCATTTGGAAACGTGTGTTTTGTGAATAACGATGATGTCACATCGACGTATTAGACACGTTGCAGACGAGACGGGTTATGATGTGCGAGCTGGCTAATGTTTCCCAAATAGATTTCCTCGAGTGTTGGTGGTTTTAATAAGATATGATTTTGACATAGAGATTATATAAGCCGTTTAAATTAAAGATGTTGAAATAAAACAAACTTCTTCTATAAAAATGAAGTCTAGATATATAAAATTGAAGCAACATGGGGGACTTATGGTCTGCTTATTAAGTTAGCTACAAGTCAATTTCGCTAGTTTTCCGACATGGATGGATTCAGACACAAAACGTCAATATCTTTACAAATTTATTCAAACTACATTTAATTATTTTTTCTCAATAGGTATCACATGTCACAGAGGATTAGTGTATTGTGAATAAAAAAAACCTTCTTAAAAATAATAGATATTATTTCATTTGCTGACACCGACTAATAATGATCATGATAACAAGTTATAAGATTTAAAACAAAATGTATTATCATTTTATTCCATAATTTACGAACATAATAATAATAATATTACAATCTAATCCTTAAATGTTTGATTAAGAAGTATTTGATGAAAATTGAATTAGCTTCACTGGACCAGGTTTCGTCTTACAGTGCCGATAGTGTTGCCTAATAAAATATGAGTTTTCCCTGCTCTAAAGAAGGCTGTATGTTATATGTGGAACATCTTTGTGTTAATTATATTTCAACTACATTTTGCTAGACAAAGAAGAAGCACGGAAAATATATTAGCAACAAGAAAAAATGCTTTTCAAAGTGTGTTAAATAAAAGATAAAAATTAATTGGGAAATACTACCATAATATTATTATACATAATATAATATTATCGCATGCATATTGTGTGTGAAAAAAAATCTTGGCAATATTTTAAACTGTTGTCCAGTAATATCGACATAAGTACACGAAAAAAGCGCAAATTGAGATGGCATAATTATTATCACAGTTGCAAGATACACGAAAACTTTTCAGAAGCTGCAATTTTATCACGTTTTTATTAGCTCGTATTCTTGTTTGTCCATTACATTTTTTTTCTTGTTTTTCCAAAATTTATATTGGACGATTAAAGATTTTCAACCAACTTCCCGACTAGCTAGATATGTGAAACTTTTAAAATATATCAGAACACGACGATAATGCATTCTTTTAATACTTTTAGCCATTTTTAAGCAGAATTGAATTCATTTTCAGTTAATTCTGTTTTGTATGGAAAGTTAATATTGTCGGTTGCTAAGGGGGTCCTAGCAACTAAATTATTAATATATACGTGCGTTGATATAAACATCAATATGAAATGTCAAAATGACATTTCAGTATTCTCTATTTATTCAGTATTTCTATCAAGTATAATAAAAAGTTTTTATTAATACATAGAATTGTCAAGTTTATATGATTCAATAGAAAATTTAAAAACGTGGTACATAGAAAGTTCTTTTTATCTTGTAATTTTATCTCTATAAATTCATATCCCAATTTTTTACATTATAAAGTTGGTTGAACTGTCAATTAATTTCTCGTGTGCCATAAAACATTAAAATATTGAATTAGAGGGATCTTCATTTGTTTTACAAAATTGATTATGACAGCTTAAATTTGAATAACGAATAAAAATGACAATACCCAATACGCGCATTGTTTTGTTTACGGAAATTAATTGCATATCATAAAACCATCTATATACATTTAGACAACAAAAAAAAATATTTAGGTACAGTTACTGGTTTAATTTATATCGTAGAGAGTCTCTAAGTCTGTCAACACGTAGGGCCTTATCTACAAACTATCAATGATATCCAAGAACGAGATTGATAATGTTATCCCAATTTATTATCTAAGCAGAATTCTGAAAAAAATGTTGGACTGAGTGGGACTCGAAATCATGTCTTTCGCTCTCCAGGTAAGTAATTTGGCCACTAAGCTATCGTTCCGTCCATAGTCCATGCGAATTATTTTTTATATTCACGACTTAACTTATGTATTTCAAATTTCAGTTATCGGAAGGCAATTTGCGTTACGGGGAATATAGCAATACTTACTAACTTAATCGTAACAGACCAGACTTATGATGTTTTTTCTGAAATAAAGAATCCAATATTCTTAAATAAAAATAATAATTTATTATCAGGCTAAATATCTAGGTACAACAAAATATTTTGAAGAAACCCTTCTTCCATAAAGATGAAGTCCAGACGCCGTAAAATAAAACTGAGGAAGCTGGTAAAGGACTATGAAAATTGTTATGTAGAAAAATACCACGTCTGTACCTACGTCAAATTATTACTTGCTGTAGTGGAACATCACAGAAGACTTCTATATGGTGTGCTTGGTGCCAAAAGTTGATAAGTTGACATTTTAGGTAGGTATTTTGAGTTAATTATCAATTAAGTGTATTTAGGTAAATAAATATATATGACTAAAAAATGGATCTGATCCACTTGAAGGTACGAGGGTGGGTCAATAATTCCTTAGAAAAAAGCATTAAAACAGTTTTTATTTTTGTATTTTTTTTTTTATTTCTCAACATAATCTCCTTGGAGCTCAATACACTTGGTTAGACGTTTCTCATTTTTTTTAAACCGTCAGAAAAATAAGTTTTCGGAAGGTCCACAAAATAAGCATTTGTCCGATCGATGACTTCTTAATTTGAAAAAAAAAACGTTGTCCACTTAGCCATTTTTTTAAGTTTGGGAAAAGGAAAAAGTCACTGGGGGCTAAATCTGGCGAATACGGTGGGTGGTCGACCAATTTGAACTTCAATTCTTCAATTTTAGCCATTGATCGTAAACATGTGTGAACACGGGCATTGTCCTGATGAAAGAGGATTTTTTTCCTGTTTAAATGAGGCCGTTTTTCTTCAATTTTGTTTTTTAGCTGGTCCAATAAAGATGCATAATAATCCCCTGTTATTGTTTTTCTTTTTTCCAAATAGTCAACGAAAATAATTCCACGTGCATCCCAAAATACAGTAGCCATAACCTTACCAGCTGATTTTACGGTTTTCGCCTTCTTTGGACATGGTTCGCCTTTCGCAATCCACTGCTTTGACTGTTCTTTCGTCTCGGGAGTATAGTGGTGTATCCATGTTTCATCTACAGTCACATAGCGACGAAAAAATTCATCCGGATTGCGTTGCATGAGCGACAACAGGGCTTTAGAGACCACCGCCCTATTGCGTTTATTGTCGACTGTGAGCAAACGCGGCACCCATCTTGCAGAAATTTTTTTCATGCCCAATTTGTCATGTAAAATAGAAATGACGCTACCTTTTGAGATCCCTGTAACCTCAATTATCTCACTCAACTTTAATCTTCGGTCACTTAACACCATATCGTGGATTTTATTGATCATTTCTGGTGTAGTCACCTCTACAGGACGTCCTGAGCGTGGTTCATCCTTTGTTGATGTACGACCACGTTTAAATTCATTTAACCAGTTATAAATAGTTGCAAGTGAAGGAGCAGATATGCCGTGAACTAAATCCAACTCATTTTTTATTTCCTTTGCTGTTAACCCTTTTATATTAAAATGTTTAATAACAGCTCTAAACTCAATTTTCTCCATTTTCCATTTTTCCATTTTCCACAAACACTTTTTTTTTTTTAATTTACGAGAAACACACAACAACTTGACCAATCTGATTGAAACTTCGCAGCATACTGAATCGGTAGTGCCGCTGCATGAAAACAAACCGCTTACAGTACCAGTCGCGCCACCTGTCGGCTTTTCTAAGGACTTATTGACCCACCCTCGTAGTTTGACAGGTAGTATTATTGATGAAAATTTGTAAATGAGGATTTTTTTTAAATGTGATCAGGGAAAAGTTTGTAAGTCTAATTATGGTATTCTTATATGAAACTCGGTGTCAAAATATAGCATTCAGATTTTTTAAATGTTATAAGTAGGTACCAATTTTTTTTAATTACACTAACAAAGTTTTCGAACATATTTAATAAATGCCTTTTTTAAAAGCATTTTAGGTACCATGTCTGATACTGACATAATATAATATACTCCAATCTATATAAAACACCTCCGATTTGGGCTAAGACTAATTTTATAGAAGACGTCAGACGTTAAAATGACGATAAGTCCATAACAATTTTTTTGAGACTTAGGTACAAACTTTTGACATTAAATTCCAGTGACGTCCCGTGGAAGTGGATATGTCATGCGTTACTTAGGGTCTGAAAATGAAGGAATGAATAAGATCATTACAAATTTTGAAAGCAGACGATACGGTCGCTTCGTCAGAAAGTACCGACATCTTAGTTTTAAAAAATCACAAGGGGCGGACCAAACTCATCAGTGTCACAAACTTCCATGTAGGTACCTAAAATCACCGCTGTTTGTGTATAGATTTTGTAGAAATGCTCTATTCCTTAGTAGATGGTATGTATGTAATTTATCCAAAATTTCGTTTGCACTTCGTCATCTGTATGCAGAACTATAACTCACATTTAAAATATTTTACATTCTTTGAAATATCCTATTTAAATATAGACACATTTATAGATCATTATCTTCGATAATTCTAAAGTATTATGTATACATTTATCTATACAAATAATAAATAATTTCAGTAGGTTGTTTTAAAAAACTCCCTTCAAAAATATTTCAAATGTGAGTCTAAATAGTTCTGAATTTTTTTAAATTTTGTTTAGGATTATAAAATTGGTAGGTATGTACATAGCAACTTTGTATAGGTACACTTTATGGTTAAAATGAAAGTGGACGGCTTTTCAAGTCTGCATAAGGGCGGCACTTTGACCAGGGATATCACTGGTAATCTCAAAACTATTATCAATCAAAACCACTGTATTATAAACATAAATTATTACAACATCAAAATGTATATCTACCTTATATGTTGCCATTTATGTAGGTGCATGATAATAATGTAAGGTCTCGATAGTTTTTTTTCTGATTCGCCAACATTTTGATTTTTGAATTCATGTACCTTTCAATTCTTAAGTAGGTACTCATTTGAGATTATTTCGACACTATGATATTACATACGAGAAGGTGAACAGCTGATAGACTTACTATACATTTCTATTTAATCCCTATATGGTATGCCACTTCAACATTCACCGTGTCTAATAAGTTTGCCGTCTTAAGTAACCTGATGTGGAGCCGGGAAAATCAATACCTCGATTAATTAAGCCCGTTATCCATTGACGTTTTGATAGCACGTGACGCGGTTTTCAACAAGAATTGGCTTAAGGAAAAACGACTTTAGCAAAAAATCTAACTCAGATTTTATAAAAAAGGGTGTGTTGCAATAATCATTCACAAAATCTTGTTTAGAAAATTTTATCGCTTTTATAAATGTAAATAGTTTTTAGGCAAGGAAACCATCTAGTAATTCATGAATAATTGTATCACATTATATACTAAGTATCTAATCAAAGACGAGTTTGATATTTTAGTATAGATTAATAAATAGAATTCGATAGGATACCTATACCCCCAATACACTACATTTTGAAGTAGGGTTTTGAATGTGTGAGTGTCCTACAAATATGAAATATACATTATACTATATTAAACTTATAGATTTTTAAAATCCTACATTTCAATGAGAAATCTAAAAAATTGGATAAACAAGAAATCCTAGAGATTAATATTTTTTTTCCTAATTCTAATTTGTTAAATGGTCTATTGAATTTTGTGTCATCTCCATTACTGTATGCTATAATAATGTTTGGGATTGTCTTATTGCTTTAACATAACTTTAAAGATTGTACATTATTTATTATTTTGTTTTATTTGTTATTTATTTTTGACTCATATTTTCGTTTATTTTCGTATTTATATTCGCTTGTCCATCAAGTGGTAATATTGTGTATTTTACAACATTTTTCTTAGGTCGTATTCTTATTTGTCCGGTGGTTGTTTGTCCGGTATAAATCTTGCAATCGATTATTAACTAACTTCCCGACTAGCTAGACATTTGAAACTTTTAGAATATATCATAACACGATGCCAACGCATTTTTTAATACTTTTAGCCATCTTTAAGTAGAATTGAATTCATTTTAGATAATTCTGACTAATATTTGTTTGGTGATACATTGAAATATTATTGTACGTGTTTTCATTTTTTTGTTGTCTTCATATTTTGTTTTATGTTAATAATTTTAGAATATTTTGTTTAGTGTCCTTAATGATGTACCTAAGTAGTATGAAATATTAATATCTAATTTCATTCATTGTAATTTAATTGTTATTGGCAAAGTTTTATTGGACGGATAATGCAATGTATTGGTAGATTATTTATTTGTGTCGCCTTTTGAATTTGTTTTGGTAAATACATGTTTTATAAATATTATTCTTTTGAAAATGTCCCTCTGAGGCGGACGAAACTAAGCCAGATTTATTTATTAAATTTATTGTCCCAATTAAGCGATGCAAATTACTTGGTTTGGTTTCCGTTCTTTGAGATGTGGCCCAAATAAGCGTCTGTCCCAATTAAGCGAAATTGTCTGTGCATTTCATTACTAAATATTCAACTTTGCGGACAATTATAATATTCCCCTAAAATCGATCCGCTCCTACAAAAATAAGAATCTTATAACCCACTTATCAAATATTTAAAACAAAAAATGTTAACCTGTGCAATAAAATTCTATTGTGATTAGGTCATGTTAATTTGTTATTGAACAATAATTATTATTGTATTTTTTATTATTTAAAATCTACTTAGAGATGTCTAATTTGTTTCAAGAATGCTTGTATCATTGTGATACGGTACTCATGTACTGTGACCATAATTTTAACAGTTAATCTATCAAAAATATATTTCACATCTACGTGTATGAAAGCACATTGTAAATATAGTAAACCAGTACCATCATAATGCAAGCGTCGAACATGCAGTTAAATTTAGACCAAAAAAATGTGGCTGGTGCTGATAAAATAAAAATTAATTTATTATTTATGCTAATAAAAATCATATACAGTAAATTTCACAACCAATAACAAAAGAAACATAAATACTTAGGCTCTAATACATATACTAAGTACTACAAAATACAGGTACCTACCAGTGGCGCACGGTCTATAGATGCTGTGAATGCGACGCAAGCCTTAATTTTTATTTCAAGACAATCATAATGTAATATTATAGAGAAAAGCATACAATAAATAAATTGAATTGCAGTACAATGCAGACATTTGAAACTTTTAGAATATATCAGAACACGACGACAATGCATTCTTTTAATACTTTTTGCCATTTTTAAGCAGAATTTAATTCTTTTTCAGTTAATTCTGTTTTGTATGGAAAGTTATTATTGTTGGTTGGTAAGGGTGTCTTAGCAACTAAATTATTAACAATTATATACGTGCGTTACTATAGAAATCAATATGAAATGTCAAAATGACATTTCTGTATTCTATAATATTTATTCAGTATTTCTATCAAATACAATAAAAAGTTTTTTATGAATACATAGAATTGTAGAAAAAGTTCTATTTATCTTGTAATTAACTAAATTTAAAACCACCTTACAAAGACCTTGTAAAATTATTTGTAGCGCAAGGCGGTGGTGATTCTGATAAATATTTTGCCGTATTCATTGGTAAATGAGGACTGCGTTTCATTGCCGCATTTTTTGTAGTTTTCCCGTGGAAAAAGAAATATCGCATCGAACTGAACTTTTGAGCAAACAATGATTCAAAATTCAGGCTTAATATATACTTTAGCTTATGATCCAGTGATTACAGCCATATAAGTTAGGATATAGTCGGACTTGGAGATTAACACTTTGGAGGAGGCCTTTACCCGAAGAGGGGTTCTTACAAACCAAACAAAGTAATTACATACCATTATTCAATTTATAAACATTATCAAATAGTATTATACACAAAAATAAAAAATCTTAATATATTTATTATGTATTATACAAAATATATATAAAAAATAGTATTAATTAATATTATATAAACTAGAAAATAAGTAGATACATACATAATAAATATATTCATAGGTTATATATATATATATTCATTAGATATAGTCATTTAACTGTCATTTACTTTTTTTGTAAGAAATAAAAAGGCTTTTTATTTTATTTATTTATTTATTATTTAGGTATATAGTCGGACTTGGGCAAGCAGCTGCGTCAAAAGAACTATTAGTAGATATTATCATGAAGCGTTGGAAAACTCGTGTCTGGAAAATTGTACGTAGGTATATAGTTCACCGTATCACACTTCACCGTAAAATGTTGTATCGGAAATATATGACCGTATATTAAAGACCACCCAACCTCTTTGGGTCGTAGAGTATCTACTGTCAAAAAAATCATGTCTAAATAAAACACGGTTCTTGTCGGTTAACACTTTACAGGAAGCCAGCAGCAAACAAATTTTGAAAATAGCCAATATACTGGTTTATTTGTTAGGTTAGGTTAGGTTTTCATTTTTTAAATTCATGAATTTTGCCAAAATCAGCTTTGAAATTTGAATTAATGTTCATTATTATTGAATCTAATAAAATTGGAGACCGTATGGCATACGGTCATCTCTTTTCAATAAGAAAGCTCACATATAATTTTGAAAAACACTTTCTGAGAGAATAAATATTATAACCAATAGAAAAAAAAAATTTTGAAAAAAAGTAAGCCAACCCGACGGGGAATCGAACTCCGTATCTCCCAGGTTTACGCCCTGATCCACGCATTACCACTATGCTACGAGGTGACATACTAATTGCGACAAATTTTAACTATTGGTCAATTTTAATACCTACTCATCAGTGCTCTTCCAAATCAAGCTATATAGAATCAGAATGATATATTCTTAAATCTTGTGAATTATTCGTTGAATAAAAGAAATAGTTAATTATAAGAAAGCTCACGGTGAACTGTGCCACGGTGAAATGTTTTACGTACAATTCACATGTAACCAGGAAAACTACGCAAATAGCATATATCTTGCGGCTAAAAGATCGTAAGTATAGTACCTATGTGGTCACACTACTAATAACATTTTTTGTGTCCTTTTTTTTAAATAGTATTTACGTTTGATGTGATAGTATGCCGTCACTTTCGATTTAATTTCCAACGTCCTCCGATTCATTAGTGTGTGTTATTGCGAAATGTGCGTTCGGATAGCCGGTCAGATAACATGACGCAAAACATCATCAATAATCAGGCGGCCATTGTTTGTAACCATTGTCTCAATCGTTGCCAGTTCGCTGCGCTTCTATGTTCTTTTTTTATCTGGCTACTTTTTTTGTTACACAGAAATAGTCAACTGAAAATCAAATTCTAAAAATAAGTCTAGAAAATCATATCTATTCACCCGATAAGGATGTTTTAGCAGACTACCACTGACACCAAGCACGTCTACCAAGACCTTAAGGGCTATTCTAACACATCACTTGTCTTATTTCCAAAATCAATAAAATAATTACAAGATAAAAAGAAATTTTTATAGGTATGCAACGCTTTAAAAATTTCTGTTGAATTATTATGCTCAATATGCTCAAACTTATACTTGATATGAAGTAAATACAAAACAAACAAATATAGAATACTGAAATGTCATTTTGACATTTCATTTTGATTTCCATAGTAACGCACGTATATATTAATAATTTAGTTGCTATGACCACCCCCTTAGCAGCCAATAATAGTGGATTGGATTACGGATTTTTTCGGAAATAACTTTCCAAAAAAAAAACAGAATTAACTGAAAATGAATTCAATTCTGCTTAAAGATGGCTAAAAGTATTAAAAGAATGCATTGGCATCGTGTTCTGATATATTCTAAAAGTTTCAAATGTCTAGCTAGTCGGAAAGTTAGTTAAAAATCGATTGCAAGGTTTGTACTGTACAAACAACCACCGGATAAACAAGAATACGAGCTAATAAAAACGTTGTAAAAAGTGATAAATATGTTATGTCGTATTTAGGTTGTTAATTATCCCGGGATGTTAACTGTTAGGCGTGATGACCGCGCGTCAACAGCGAGTTGTCAAATGTCGTTGAATAGTACCTACTGCAAAATATTTTAACACCTATTACTTGATTACAAATCGGTACATCCAATTAGAATCTCTAATTGTATAAAAAATTACAATTGGAGATTTTAATCGGATGTATTTGAAATCAATTAAGACGCAGTGCTGTGAGTTAACAATTATTGTAGATAATCGTCTTGTTTATGGAATTGCTCCGAGTGATATCCGTGTTATTTTGGTGCAATAAAAATAACGGAAACTATTTAGTTTGTTAACTATTTAGAAAAGTATGCTGCAGGATAAGGTAGAGTCGGTCATGGCGACGAGTGTCCTCGAAGAAGTCTCGCTAGTCGCTTTGATACGGAGAGTTCGGAATTACTCTCTGGCGGCATCCAGAAAACCTGTGCAAGCGACAACATCTCAAAGGCTAACACATGCGCTCACTAACTCGAGTGTTTGTAACGCGGTCGTACCAATGTATCCCTAAACTGGGTCGCATATATAAACTCGTCTCGACTGCAACGAGTCAAATATGTCGATGTGATTCACAAAACACATATAATTTAATGGACCTCCGCACACATGTCGAATGCAACATTTCGGTTTGAAAAAACAAAGCTAGTGTCGCAAGCAACAAAATCTCGAATGGGCACATATTATGCAGGAGTTGCTTTTCGACTCGCGTCAGCTAGCCACGTCACGACACTATCCCGGCATGGCCTCGCCTATGCTCATCAAACAAAGTGGCAACATTGCGCCCAGTTTTGATTTAGGACTATATCCCAGTCGAGAAGATTTGGCGGAGACATCGATTGACAAAGCCTAAAAGTCAAAACTTTTGGATCCTGGTAAGATGCCATGTACGTACATGCAGAATTGTTTTTCTTTCTTTGGCCATGTCCGATCTAATAAGATCATAATATGGGCTTCCACAGAGTGGACGTTTGTACAGAACCGAGGACCCACGATGCTATAGGCATATGCTTAAGCCGCACGGCCATCGTAAGTGTGTGAGAGAGAATACGGCATTGCTAATATAATTTTGCATCAAGTATATTGGTAGGTATATTGAAATAAAATAGTGTGTAAGAACGTTTCTATTACTGTTTTCAAATTTACAGATTTAAATTTCCACAATATCACTGAATATGTACAATGAATTATCTTTACTATCAAATTTGTTACTAGCTCTAAAGCTTTTTCATTCCAAAGCTTAAAAAGCTCTTTTATTAAAGAAACGAAATTGTGTTTGCTCAAATTTATGATGTAGGTATCTACCTGTATGTAGAGTTTGTTTTCAGGAATTTCCCGACGGGAATTCTCGAGAAATTTTCGAGATTTTTAATCCCGAATCTCGAGAATTGAAATTTTTAACATTTCGGGAAATCCTGGATCTCGAGAATCTTTTCTCGGGATTCGAGATTTCTTTATTATCAAATATTAATTGAAAAAACGATTTTCCATTCCCGATATCTCGAGAATTCTTTTCTGGAAATCCCGAATCTCGAGATTGAGATTTTCACGGGAAATACCCAACTCTACCTGTATGCTATCGAGATGTAACAAGTGTTACAACTTATTAGGTATATAGAATGAAACTTTAATATGAAAGCTTTTCAGTTGGTTCAAAGTGCTTCGATATACCTGGCAAAAGCAATTAACCCTTCACGACCCGATCGACTATCTGGGGTCGACATCGTCAGCTTTGCACAACTTTATTGTGACGTCTATTGTGTTTTTATTGTTGTAACTGCCATTTTGCCGCGGAGCTATTTTATTGTTACTAAAGTCTTCGTTTATATTGGTCACGTGCTGATGGAGATTTCTGCCATCGAGAGAGCCATCAACGAGCGGGAAAGGTCGAGATTTTATCGCGCGTGTGACCGTGACTGGGCGCAAAAACAAATGGACAATAATTCATAGGCATTGTTACGGCTGATTGGACATGCTGCCAATGAACGCGTGTGAATTCACCTCTAATATCGGACGCAATAATTGGCTAAACGCATGTAGGTAACTAATAAACTGAGGATGAGCAGCTTTGGGCATACATACTTGGATGGGGTAGATGCTGAACATGGTAGATGTAGCGCCAGGAAGAAGAAGATGGTATGGGTAACAAAATATATTAGAGATAGAAATCACACTGTCCGCAGAAACAATCTTTAAAAAAAAAGTAGACACCTAAGTATTAATTCCTACTTTGATTTAAAATACAAAAGCCGATTGCCAATGTATCTCAATTTAGAAAGCGCTTCAGTGAGTATTAAAAGTCATTAGTTAAAATTTGTCCTAATTAAGTATGACTCCTTTAGTATATTGTGGTCAATGTGCGTGGGTGCGATACCCGAGAAATACAGGACCGATCCTGCGGGATGTCTTACTTTTTTCAAAAAGATTTTTTCTATTGGTTATAATATATTATTTTTTCAGGAAGTGTTTTCAAAATCATGTAAGTATGTTCAATAATTAGAATATTTCATTCTTAAATCTTATGAATCATTCGTTGGATAAAAAAAATGTTAAGTAATTAAAAATTATTATTTATTTTCCTTGGTGAAATACTGTTTCGCTTTGCGAATTTCCTTCTTTTTCTATATAACTAGTTGTTAAAACTAAATTTATGTACTTACTTATATTTTAAAAATATTATACGTTACATACTATTGTTAAGTTTATGTTAAAACAATTTTCTGAACATTTAAATATATTTTGTTGGTGTGAATTTTGATTAATCATAGCGTAGGAGCGGAACAGTGTAGCAATGGGGCTCACCCGGAGCACCGAAATTTTAGTACTCCACTGCTCTGGATGTGTTTTCTTAATATTATTAATTTTTCTTCTTAAAATCCAATGAATATAAAATGACCAAATAAACCTTATTTTAAATCTACTTCTTTTTAATTTTTAACATGTTTATACATATAATACATATTAAAACTTTTTACTCGGAGCGGAGTAGACCCTGGAGCGAAGCTGGAACAAGTTTTACATCACGGAGCGGAGCAACTCGAAAATGGGTCCACTCCAACCTCTGCTATTAATTCCCACCCATAATGTTATAATAGTTATATCTACCTACATATTATACGGAATGTCACCGGCAAAAAAGATTTGATTTTCATGAAAAGTTTGATACTCCAATCGTGACGATTATATCTACAGTTTACATATATTATAGTTTAAAATTGTTCCGTTGCCTAGGCAGCGAATTTATTATTGTCGGCCATTTGCAATTCCTTACGTAAACAAACTATTAAACGTCATAGTGGTAGTTGTTACTTTAAAAATAAAAACAACGGTAAATAATTATATACTTTAGTAATATAAGTTAAAGTGTATAGAAATAAACCAACGGCGTTCCAATAAGCGGTCCTTTTTCTTGAGTGTGTAATTTAACAAGATAATTAAGAGCTAGTCGAAGAATCTAGGTTATCACAAGCTTTGTTTTTGTTTTGAAATATAACTTCTAACGTGCGTACATAAGTACACACACCGATATTTTTTTACTTGGTCGCCACTTTAGAATATGGCCCTACGGGATGTCACCGTTGTATCTATTAGTAACTCGACGCTTTTGCTAGAAAATGTTTATTTTGATGCAAGTATGTGAAATATTTCATGTTTAAAATATCTTCTTTTCAATCTACAAGCAAATACAACTTTATTTAACAGCGATAACTTGTTTTATATATTACTGTATCTAAATAAATACTTGTACACAAGTAAAACACGCACTTGCCCATCATTTATTGTAATATTTAAACGACTACTAGTAGATCTCTTGCAAACACTTACTTATTCAACAGTTAAATAGATTTATCGTCAAGAAAAAAGTTACTGAAAGTCGTTATGTCTAAACATCTCCACGGGCTACCACTGTTGTAAAACTCAAAACCTCGGTAGCCAGTGCTTACGCTCGACGAAAAAAAATGATTTATACCAAAATCCCTATCGTTTCCTCGAAATAAATACTTTGTATAAATAAAATATGCTAGGGAAAATAAGTACCGGTATTTAATGAACATACCTTTAAACTGGAGAAACATTATATTGGATTTTCTCTTCGAAGATGAAATAATCAATATATCGTAAGCGACAAGCAACATTTCGGACGTATGTATCGTAAGCACATAACGTAGGCACAAAGTGATGATACATAATAATAATATAAGTTATGGTTACATATAAGTTGTACGTATGCAGTTCATCGTGGGACACTTATTCGTGCGTCGCAGTACGTGAAACATGAGTTCGTATAACATTTTATCAAATGACGAGTTCTTCGTTGATCATTTCACCGTGGAATACATGTGTACGTATCTTACAAAATGCGGCGATAGTTTTCAAATAGTACTGTTCCAATTAGATTAACCCTAACCTAACCTAACATAGTAAAGACACCTCCACATGTTGTAGCATACGTACAAATATACTCCACGGTGAAATGTTCAACGACGAACTCGTCAGTTGATTAAATCTTACACGAACTCATGTTTCACGTACTGCGGCGCACGAATAAGTATCCTGCGGTGAACTGTTTACGTACAAATTTCCGGATACGTATAAGTATGTGGTACAAATCTGTTTATTTGAAACCAGACAGGAACAGCGGTAATTTTCAAAGCCGATTTCGGCAACATTCATGAATTCAAGAATGACGTGAATGAATGTCCTAACCTAACCTAACAAATAATCCAGTATATCGGTTATGTTTGCAGCTGACTTCCACTAAACAGACAAGAACCTTATAATTATGTATATTATATTCAATTCGTCACGCTGCAGTATTCACGATGATCCATTACAGGACAGGTGTAACGTTTCATTATGCTGTCTATCATACGGTTTATCTATTAGACAGCACCATTAAGTTAACATATGTATTTTATTATCTGAAACTGTTTTTTTATTTTTTTAAATCTGTTTATTATTAGGCGTATTAATACAACTAGTGTTACATTTATATTCGTTATTGTTTTGTCCAATTCCGTACCATTAACTCGTTGAATTGTACCATGCCACTGGCATGTTTGTAAGACGGTTGGTCTCTTTAAAAAAAATGGTAAATAGCATAATGTATTGTTGCTTCTTAGAATTGGCGTATATTCTCTGCCACACCATTCAGTAGTATTTCTTTATATAAACACTCGATCTGTTAATTTAACTTAATCTGAGGTTGCATATTTTTCTTTTGCATTTTATGCATCCATAAATCAATAATTAACATATATTAATTTTGTTCTGATACTCACGATAATTATCTGGAATTGTCGCGTACGATAGTTTCCATGCTATTATGAATGACATTATAATAGACTTCGACTAATAAATGTTACTTATCCCGTGTTGACATTAGAATTTGAATTTTTAAAAAACGTTCGATGACAAAACATTAATAATAACTATACACTATCAATAATGTATTTATAATTTACAACGCTTAGAAATAAATACCATAAATGAAAATCCAAGATATGTAGTACCTACCATTGAATACTTTAATTTTTTTAAATTTATTAATCTCTGACAGGAACGTTAGTAGGTACCTAGTTAAGACGAATGGATTTTAATAATATTATATCACTTTTTTCTTGATTAATTTTTCAAAAATAAAGTGTTTTGAATACAATAATTGGAATTAAGATTTTCAAATCAATGGTCATTAGACTACAATAATATAATTTAAGTTTATATAGGAATATTATTTTGCCTTTGTTCAAGGAATACCTTTTTTAATAAATTTTTACTCACTTATGATATGATTTTAAAAAAATCTATGACAATTTAATACTTTAATAATATATTGTGTGAAGTATTCTTTTCATTGCAAACAAAAAGTTACATAATATTATATTACATTAAGGAATTAATAAATGGGTAGGTAATAATAAAAAAATAAAACAAAATAAGTGAGAAAATTTGTATAATTAAACGATATAAGATATATATAAGTACATAATATAAAATATATATATATAAACATAAACCAATAAACAATTTTTTTTTTTTTTTTTTTAATAATAACCATACCCTTGCTTTTTCGTACAAGGTGGTTGGGTGGGTTAGTTGCATTAATATATATATAAACATAAACCAATAAACAAATAATATTATAAACCTCTTGATATACTAGGTTTCCACAAGTGAAGAGTGTAAAATACTGGATGCTGGATACCTCAAGAGTACCTACACACCTAAAATAGCGACTACATTACCTATTTGGATTTGTATGCTTATTCGCCTCAGGTACTCAGTTGAACGGTACTCACCTGTTTTATCAGTCAACCGACGACCGATCTCAGCCACCGTCTTCGAAGCAGAGGGTCCCCATGGTCCAAATATCTCGAAACCCAGACGATATAATGTGGTGACAGACAGTCGTATTTTTTGGCTTTGTTAGAGTCAGCTAAAAGAGCTGTTTTTTTATATCAGAAAAAAATGTGTGTTTATCTCACTTAGCTGGTCGAACCACCACGCCAGCTTAATCTGAACTGGACCAGCAGATTTTTATAATGTTAGTTTCTTTATTATTGAAAATATATAAATTTGATAAACCTGAGTAACATGCCTATTAGAAAAAAATATATAAAAGAGTTGAATTTAAATTACCTCCGATAAACGTAGTTATTAGTAATAGTTCTCAAGAATACCTAATAAAAGGATAAAAATACTTATGTAGACTGAATAAAGATGTGAGTTTGAATCCTACTAAGTTTTTTCTATGATTTTTTTAATATGCATGTTTCTGCGACTTTTTAAAATGGTGTATTTTATTTTTTATTTGCATTTTTATTCTGTGTGTTGTCAGATAAATTGAATTTATATATGTACTTAATTCAATTTGTAATTTAGCATTTTCCCATATTGTAATAAGTGTGCTTTTGTATTTTATTTACTTTATCATACTACTAATGTAAAGAGTTACATAATATATACATATTATTATTATTATATTCTTTCAGGGCTCGAAATGGACAGGAGCGCATCGGAGCGCCGTTCCTGTTCGTGAAATCGGTAAAATTATCGCTCCGTCTCGTGGAAAAAATAATATGACCATTTGAACCAGATAGGCCAAAAATATAAAATCTAACACACTTATTTTTACGAAATACCCATAAAATTTGATAACTATGGAAATATCTTCAGAAAACTGTCGAGCGCTCCGGTTCGTAAACTTTTCCATTTCGAGCGCTGATTCTTTATAACACTACAACAGAACAAGAGACCCAATGGCAGTAGTGAAGTGTAATAAAACAGTAGTGTATTTAGTAGTAATGTATGAAACAATCACAAACACCCAGATTTTAAGAAAAATCACATAAGTACTTAAATATATTGTGACCTCACCGGGACCGAGCCGGAAGCTCCTGAATGACGCACTGCACCACGAGAGCCGCCCGAGATGATACCCGATTCTTATATTTAAGTATTTTCGGCTTGAATTGATAAAAAATTATGCTTGATCAGTCATGTAGACGGGACTCCTAGAATAGTCCCCTAGACATAGAAACCAATACAACGCGTTTGGCCGGTCTAATCACAATTCAATGTGTTTTATTTTAAATGTATAAACATTGTATTGAAATCATGACAATGCATTGAATCTTTTTAGATTTAAATACCAGATAATGGATGAGAATTTTTGAAGAGAATGATGAATATTTTCTTATATCAAATATTGAAATCTTTATAGATAAACAAACAAAGATCTACTGACAAATAAGGTATTCATTCACGTTTTAGTGTCACTGTACAAATATCTACCTGCAGAAGGTATAGAGATTAGTGTTAAGTATGAATGTGTGCATATTTCATGAAATTGCCGAATCTATAAAACACTAACTTTCAATAACAAAATACAGATGAAATTTTAGTCTACACTCTACACCAGTGGTCTCCAAACTCAGTAAGGATGTGAGCTACTTTCAGAAATTGAAATTGTGTGGTGAGCTACTTATACATATTCCTTCTTTATATTTTTTTATCATCGTATTTTATCGTACCATACCTAATATTATTATATTACTTAAAATAAATTAGGACATCGGATTTCCAATAAAACATAAAATGTGTACTTTAATTATTTATTTATAAACAAAATTATAATTGAAAAATATCTTGAAATAAGTTTGAGTAAAAGTAAAGTAATTAGTGAAAATAATGACATTCACCTCCCTCCGCACGTGTTTGAACATGTACCATTAAAAAAAACGGTTAGGTACATGTTCAAACACGCGCGTTAACATCATTGTATTCCATACTTCAATTACAGTTTGTCAATTTATGGCTACGGCCGTATGTTGTAGCTTAACCACTGGGGACTGACAAAAGAAATGGCGTATTTAAAAAAAAACACTACTTTATTCTTAGGTCAATAATTATTATAAAGCAATCATTATTCATAAGATGTTTATCACACTTGAATGGTCAAAGACATAGCTTATAATAAGTATCTTTAGAATCATCTTCAAATGTGTTAATCTTGCCGATTTTTTGAATAATAAAATGCCTAATTCTTGTCAAATTTGGGATCACAGAGATTATCACAATAATTTTTTATCGTGAATATTTTACAAAAATTATCTCATAATAAATTATACTAATGGTTTTATAAATGCGTTTAAAAATTAATAAATGTAAAAAATCTTAACACCACTGCACATTCATGTACCGAAATATGACTATTTTCTAAAACATTAGAGCGAGAGGTTTAAAAGAATACTATTTTATGTAACAAAAATACTTTATGCAGTCATCAAATGCTTAAAATAAATATAAAGGATAATAAGGCTTCAAAATTATATAAATAGATTATCTACAACGTTTAAGGAGTGTCCAGGATCTTGGTTTGAAAATACAATAAAAACTCAATTTTGACCTACGACGAGCATGTGGGCCGTTAAGCGACAAATCACATTCAAATTTATAAATATGATAAAATATCCTACGCGAGCTACCGGTAGCTCGCGAGCGACCGTTTGGCGATCACTGCTCTACACCTACGCTCTCTACAGGACACCAGAGATAAAAACCGAGTAGGCTGACGGCGTGGAGGTGTACTGGAACAGGACAGCAATGTTTGGTAACTGGAAATGATTCAGAAGAATCAGGAAATTTGGAAAGCACTTCAGAAGAGTTTAAAAAAAGTCATTGGTTCAAATTTGTCGCAATTAAATATGACGCCTTTAGCATAGTGGTCTATGTGCATGGGCGCGATACCCGAAAGATGCAGGTTTGATTTCTGCGGAGTGTCTTACATTTTTCAAAAAGATATTTTCTATTGGTTATGTGTATTGAAAATTGTTATTATTACTGATTTGATCGCCTTCCTAATTCAACCGCCATTGTGCCATGCACATTTCGCACACATGGACAGGGTGAGCTTGGCCTACCTCAAACACTACCTAACTAAATAAAACTTCGAGAAAGTGACTTATATCTGACTTTTAATTTTAATTCTGTAAAGTTACCTTTCGCATTTTGGAGAGTTTATACGCTACATCTGGGGTGGAAATTGTAAAAAAAATATGTAGTATATATTTATTTGATAACTATTCATTATATCAACGCATAGCCCCCACATCCTGTAGCGATTCCTCAGGCTAAGATCTATAGGGGGTCCCGCTACCCATCGTTAAGGTGAAGGGCAGCGTGATACTTTACAGCAGCGTTTCCCAACTGATATTCTACGGAACCCCAGGGTTCGCGGAAGATAAAATGAAGGGTATTCTGTCTATGTTTTTAAATAAACCCACTTGGATCTGTTATTGTTACTGCTTTGTTGAATTGTTAGCACTCGCTATTATTTGAAGTACTGGAGCCCTATGTTAGAACTTGCGAGTGCCAGCTGCCCGGTCGACATGACGTCATATGACATCATTGTGACGTACTACCGGAGTGATAATAGCGCTCGAGAATATAACGCTACTCCGACAGCGGCGCTATTCATTGTCACCATACACATATAGGTGTTTCATCGTAATAGTATCTACGGTGGGCACTGCGCGCGGGCGGCATGCCTGGAGCGTGTATTGGCTGACGTTACAATTACGTCATGTCGTCTGGTGCCACACGAGTCGATAGTTAGGAAATCGGGGCCCTGATCGCATTCGCAATCCTTTTTACAGAAGCCAAGTAACCTGCCTCATATTTCAGTATACCTACATAATCAGTTTGATGATCCAGTAGAATAATGTGAAAATACCTCAAAAAACCGTAAACAAGGGAACATAGAAAAAAGATTTCGCATTGTAATAGATGTCGTCAAACCAATTTTTTCAAATATGATACTATGGTCAATTTTTAACATAATGGCCTAAAATTTCATCTTTAGTTAAAAAAAATACGAAAACCCAAAAGTACCGTGTTCTTTTCATTAGCGACGCATGATAATCAAAAATACATAATAGGTACTTCGTTCCGCAGGCGACTTTTTTACTATCCATGGAATACTAATTAATATGTGGTGTATACTGTATGGAATGTGTACAAAGGCGACAACTGTTGTCTTCTGTTAATCTTAGTTATCTGACGTACCCGACCCGCCATGACGGATCCCTCCTGCGCCCCCAGGCTACAACTCTGTCAGCCCCACCCGTGTAGGGGCCATGTGTCAACGTATGTTTTATTTCCTTCAGAATAAATACCTGCCTATAAACTTATGTAAGTATTGCTTATTCCATAAATATAATTGCGTCACACTAACAACGCTTATTATTTATTTTAATACTTCTTTGCCAAATAGGTTTCTTGTCAAAACATAGTTATCTTGTTTTGTCAACTACTAATAACAAAATTGCATAATAATGACATACCTACTTATTATTTCTCATAGAATGTTATTAGATGATTCTGCATTTATTAGATAAGTATCTACTTAGTGAATATTTTATATTGTATCAGCTTGCGACTGACTACAGCTGATTTCGTCACAAAATCAGCGACTCTGAAACTTTGCAAATCCCGAACGCGCATTGCCAATCTTTGTCTTCCAATCAGACCAAAGAATTTGTACTATAAATAATATACCTAACGAACCTTATTATTATACGTTATTCTTACCACGTTTTTCTTAGCTCGTATTCTTGTTTGTCCAGTGGTTGTTTATCCAGTACAAATCTTGCAATCGATGTTTAACTAACTTCCCGACTAGCTAGACATTTAAAACTTTTAGAATATATCAGAACACGATGCCAATGCATTCTTTTAATACTTTTAGCTATCTTTAAGTAGAATTGAATTCATTTTCAGTTTAATTCTGTTTTGTATGAAAAGTTATTTTGGAAGAAATCCGTAATCCAATCCACTATTATTGGTTGCTAAGGGGGTGGTCCTAGCAACTAAATTATTAATACATACGTGCGTTACTATGGAAATCAAAATGACATTTCAGTATTATATATTTGTTTGTTTGTTGCAACGTCATAGCAAAATAATGTTTCGTTGACAATTGGATTATTTGTTCTAAATTATTAATACATAGAATTGTCAAGTTTATATGATTCAACAGAAAATTTAAAAACGTGGTATATAAAAAGTTCTTTTTATCTTGTAATTATTCTGTTATGACATTTGAAATTATTTAGCGAACGCATGTAATTCAATTCATGTCATTCAAATTCTTTTTTTTTACATACCGTGAGCATTACAAATTATAAATGTAATGCGTTCTTCTGAAGATTTTCTTCTGCAAACAAATCCTGGTAAACACATTTTATAGCCACATATATGAGCGAATAAAGAAACAAGAAATGAAAATATAATTAATATTAAATTCTACAGGTTTATTAAATATTAATTATATTTTCATTTCTTGTAAAATGGAATTCTACCAAGTAAATGCTAACTCAATTAATGAATAAAGAAACCAAAACGTCAGAATATAATGTGATCTTTCAAGTTATAACAACAACTGCTTACTGAATCGAAATGTCCTATTATAATCACACGTCGCCCCAAAATCAAAAGGGCACATGTGCAATTTTGACGGTTTTGAGTTATGAATGCAGTTTTCTTCGTAACTTTTTTCTCTACATTATAGGCAAAACGACATTTGCGAAGCAAAACCCATGAATTCACAATTGAGCAAAGAAAATAAAGGTTACTTGTGTATTTTGTAAACTGATCTTCATTTTTAATGTATAGGAAAAAGGTAACATGTACCTACACGATTTTAGGAACTATGTGCAATGTTTACAAAAATAATATAGGAAAAAGGTAACAAGTTTAATTATTTAAAAGTGAAAAAGGGCATTTGTACAAAAAAAATAATTTCGTTGCAGAAAAAGGGCACTTGTGAAATTTGTGAAAAATTTAAAAACATGTTGGCAGCTGACAAAGAGGCGCAAATAAATAAGATCACAATAAGCGTAAAGTGGACGCTCGTAAATTAAAAGATGAAGATAAAGCTATTCATAAATACATATAGGAAAAAGGTAACATGTTACTTAAAATCTCTTAAAAATCAAAAATTGACAGATTATAAAAAAAAAATCAATCAATTTTTCATTTCAAATCAGTATTTCAATCTTGAGTAATTAGGTCATATGTGTTCCAAATTTCATTTCAAAATATTAAGTAATAACCTCTCCACGATTTTTTTTTCACTCCAAAAACACTTACAATGCGTTTTTAAAAACTCAATTTATGCACAAGTGCCCTTTTGTTTTTGGGGCGACGATATGAGGATGTGGCAAAAATGTTATTTTATAGAGATAGAAGCCAACCATATAAAAGTGAAAAAAAAAAATTGTTGCGTACAAATACAGCAAATATTTTGACACAGATCCTTCAGCGGTTTTGAGGTGGAAACCACTTACCTAATGCTACATCTGAAAGAAGATGAAATATTTGTCGGTCGTAGTATTTATCAGAATTTATCAAAAATGTCCAACTTCATAATACGAGGGTGGGTCAATAATTCCTTAGAAAAAAGCATTAAAACAGGTTTTATTTTTGTATTTTTTTTTTATTTCTCAACATAATTTCCTTGGAGCTCAATACACTTGGTTAGACGTTTCTCAATTTTTTTTAAACCGTCAGAAAAATAAGTTTTCGGAAGGTCCTCAAAATAAGCATTTGTCCGATCGATGACTTCTTCATTTGAAAAAAAACGTTGTCCACTTAGCCATTTTTTTAAGTTTGGGAAAAGGAAAAAGTCACTGGGGGCTAAATCTGGCGAATACGGTGGGTGGTCGACCAATTCGAACTTCAATTCTTCAATTTTAGCCATTGATCGTAAACATGTGTGAACACGGGCATTGTCCTGATGAAAGAGGATTTTTTTCCTGTTTAAATGAGGCCGTTTTTCTTCAATTTTGTTTTTTAGCTGGTCCAATAAAGATGCATAATAATCCCCTGTTATTGTTTTTCCTTTTTCCAAATAGTCAACGAAAATAATTTCACGTGCATCCCAAAATACAGCAGCCATAACCTTACCAGCTGATTTTACGGTTTTCGCCTTCTTTGGACATGGTTTGCCTTCGCAATCCACTGCTTTGACTGTTCTTTCGTCTCGGGAGTATAGTGGTGTATCCATGTTTCATCTACAGTCACAAAGCGACGAAAAAATTCATCCCGATTGCGTTGCATGAGCGACAACAGGGCTTTAGAGGCCACCACCCTACTGCGTTTATTGTCGACTGTGAGCAAACGCGGCACCCATCTTGCAGAAATATTTTTCATGCCCAATTTGTCATGTAAAATAGAAATGACGCTACCTTTTGAGATCCCTGTAACCTCAATTATCTCACTCAACTTTAATCTTCGGTCACTTAACACCATATCGTGGATTTTATTGATCATTTCTGGTGTAGTCACCTCTACAGGACGTCCTGAGCGTGGTTCATCCTTTGTTGATGTACGACCACGTTTAAATTCATTTAACCAGTTATAAATAGTTGCAAGTGAAGGAGCAGATATGCCGTGAACTAAATCCAACTCATTTTTTATTTCCTTTGCTGTTAACCCTTTTATATTAAAATGTTTAATAACAACTCTAAACTCAATTTTCTCCATTTTCCATTTTTCCATTTTCCACAAGCAATTTTTTTTTTAAATGTACGAGAAACACACAACAACCCGACCAATCTGATTGAAACTTCGCAGCATACTGAATCGGTAGTGCCGCTGCATGAAAACAAACCGCTTGCAGTACTAGTCGCGCCACCTGTCGGCTTTTCTAAGGACTTATTGACCCACCCCCGTATTATGATGTATTAAGTCGACATTGATGCACGTGGCTTCCTGGCCACAACCTCGTGGAATTCGTCACCGTTGAAGAAATCTCCACTTGAATCGATGGCACAAGAACAATCTACCCTTCGCAGAGCTGACATGATAAGAGACGCAGAGCATGGTGCGACTTTATACCTACTACACAACGGTGGCATACCATGGTTACGGTTAATTAAATGTAAAACAAGTAATGTTCGCAAACTGAAAATTGAATGCAGTTTAATTCAGTCGACTACGATGACTGTAAAGTACCATTTTTCTTTTATAATTTTATCTATGCATTGCATTGCAAAATGCTTCTCTTCAAACGTAACCAAATAGGGAAACACTCCAAGCAATCATTAGAGCTTCATTGGTCACAATGCAAAAATGCATAATGAAGTATTATTTGTATTGAGAATCAAAATAGATTCGACATTTTTATTGCAATAACGAAACATGTCGAACTTTATATTATGAATTACAATAGTAGTAGAATATTATTGTCTTTAAATGCCTATGTCAGATGTCGGCAAACCGCGGCTCTTTGGGTATGTGCGTGCGGCTCTTTGCCAAATTCCTAATTCACATTTTTTACAAAAAAAGGTTTAATTGTTGTCGTGTTTAATCCGCCCATTGCAAAAGTCGACATATTAAATTTTTCTCCATTTCATATTGACACGAGCACTTTTGAAATAGTTTTTTTTTTGTGGATTTAACAAGCAAAGAGTTATGTTGCTCCAAATTTGTAGGTCTTGCCACCAAAATTGAGGATTTGTAGAGAGAAAAATGCAATTTAATTTCACAACACAGCAGAGCGCTCTAAAAGATCTACATAATAAGGTAGATTCTACAATTTTTAATACATGGTTTAGCTTTCCGTACTCATATTTGAGTCTATATAATATGTATGTGAACAATCATTTTCAAACATGATCAATATAAATAGCATTTAGAGAAGCCAAATAACCGATGAGAATCTGGAGTCGCGCTTAAATTGAAAACTACAAGTCACATACCAAACATACAGACACTCTCCAAAGAAATGCAAAGAAGGTCATTGTTCACATTAGTTTTAAGGAATGCGTGAAAATTGTATGTAACTCATTTTCTGAAAAATTATATTTATAATTTAAACAATAAAATAACTTATATTTGCGTTAGTTTTATTCGCAAAATCTTCTTTACTTGATTAATAAACAATAACATTCACTGAAATAAATCATATTTATAAAAATATATGTATGGCTCTCGAAATTTTTTTTAACCGTTGTGATACTCATATTTGGCTCTTTTGGTCCAAGAGTTTGCCGACCCCTGGCCTATGTTATTAAATTTCATTCATGACGTTACTCGATTCGTTAAATTTTGACGTTTAATAACAGAATAAAACAAAATGCATTCTGGGTGATGACAATACATTCTTCAGTCTAATTTTATTATTAGTCTAATGTGGCATATCCAGTGACGTCCTTAGCCATAATGCCGCCCCATTTTTCTATTCAGTATTTTTTATCACCCTTTCATGACACCAATATCTAAGAAATGTGTTGTGTGGATACATTACTAACAAAATATATACCACTAAACCTAATTGAAATGCCATCTCCACTTCAATAGACAATGTTACGAGTTCACGGTTTCAGATATATTAAAAAATACACATGATAACTTTCAAAACTCGCGAGTGACTGGCAAAAATATTCGGATAAATTAATTAGGTAAGTACTTCTTCTTCTTCTTCTTCCACGGCGCTACATCCCGGGGTGGGATTTGGCCTCCTCCACAACCGCTCTCCACTCACTCCGGTCTCTCGCCACACTTCTCCAGTTACCGGGTCTTCCTATATGAAGCCAGTCCACTTCTAGGGCGTCAGCCCATCTCCTTCTTGGACGGCCTCTGGGTCTCTTCCGTTGGGGTAGCCACTTCGTCATGATCCTTGGCGCTCTAACTTCAGGCATTCTCTCCACATGTCCCGCCCATCGTAGTCTTTGGCACTTACAGTACCTTATGATTGTTTGCTGTTCAATCAGCTCTTCCAATTCATGGTTCATTTTTATTCTGTAGTTCCCATTTTCCAACGTGGGTCCAAAGATTTTGCGGAGTATTTTGCCCTCGAAGACAGCTAATTTGTTTTCTTCGTTTTGAGTTAAGCACCAAGTCTCACAACCGTAAGTGACCACTGGCCTTATAATTTGTTTTATATATTAGAAGTTTACTTCTTCGGCCTAGAATTTTCGACCCCACCAGTCGCTTGCAGGCATGCCAGCATTTATTCCCGGAGATAAGGCGGATTTTTATCTCCTCTGCTGTCTTATTTTGGGTATTTAGGCTGGATCCGAGATACGTGAACTTGTCCACCCCTTCATATACATGCTGTCCTATGTCTATATTCTGTAGCGGTACCTGATCGCGTGTGCGATAAACTTAGTTTTTGACTGGTTTTCTGCTTTTATTTTCATAGTGCCACCATGGTCGATCATCCTCTGTTTGGTTCTGCTTGTAATTACTATGTCGTCAGCATAAGCGCACGTCTGCGTTGTATTGTTATCTACCCATCCTCTTATGTTGGTTTCACGAGCTATGGATTCCACCACAAGGTTAAATACCATAGTGGATAGCGCATCCCCTTGTCTTACACCTGATTCGATTTGGTAAGTACATATAATTCAAATATATTTGGTAAATCTGCATGTGTCATTGCTGGTCATCAAGGACGTTAGGTCCAAGGACAACGGAAGTAAACTAGACATCGCAAACCCGACAAAAAAAATACAGTCATGCTAAACCTTTTATGTTAATTGATACATTGTGTTTCCAACTAGTGAGGTGATTTTTTAATGGAAAGATATTTCCGTTATTACTAAGTTTATGTAGGTACCTATTTCTATACATACCTAATGATTCCTCTCGATTTTCCACCCTTCGAGTAACTGCCGCCCCCAAGCAATGCTCAATCTGCTTACCCCGACGGGACGTCACTGGGAATATCTTATCGATAATATCCTCTAAACAAATATAAAATTGACACAGAAGAATAAAATTGTAAAAGGAGTTATGATTGATTTTTCTCATTAATGTCTGGACCGGCAGCCATCTTGGATTTAAGACATCACAGAGGCCATCTGCCACGATTTCAAGGAAAACACCTGATAATTCATGATTATAGAGTAGGTATGATAATATAACGAATGTAATTCTCCATTCAATTTTATCATTTAAATTCCATTGACAATTTTTTAACGACATAATATTCCCCAGTGGGTCTATTCTATACACAAGGCGGCTATCGACGGTAGTTTATCATATTTATGAAATTATGAGGTTTTTTTTTAGAATTATTAACAACCATGTCCTTGCTTTTTCGCACAAGGTGGTTGTTAGTAATTTTGAACAAGCACAAACACCCAAGCTTTGAGAAAAACACATAAATATTGTGTCCTCACCGGGAATATAACCCAGTATAATCCAGAACTCTCGGGTGGAAGGCCAGCGCGTTACGCACTGCACCACGAGAGCCTCCCAATTATGAGGTATTATAATTGTTACAATAAGTTAGCCGTCTAAACTTTTAAAACTGTCTATCTCGCTCTAAAAGTTAACACAGCCAAGAGAGGGGCTGTTAAAACATAGTATTTTTTGACAGTTTATAAACGGTTAACTTATTGTAATAATTAACCACCTCAATACATAAATATGATAAACTACCGTTGATAGCCGCCGATAGCGGCCTTATATATAGAGTAGCTTCGCAGGACTAAATTAGAGCTGAATATTTATAATTTATATGTTCCAAGCTGTTCTTCTTCTTTTTCTTTAGACCATGTCCGATCCTAATAGGATCATATGGGCCTCCACAGGGTGGAGGTTTGTATTGACAGATTTTTGTTTTTACGAGAAATGGATGTCAGCCACTTGCTCAACCTATTAGGTCCATACTCTGACTCATACACAAATTGAAAAACAATATGTGTACTAGCCAGACCTAGGATTCGAACCTGGGACCCTCGACTCTATAGGCCGGCATTTAAGCCACTCGGCCATCGTGGGTGCATTAGTAGCTAATCAAAGCAGAAATTTCCTTAGAATTTCGAATTATTTAAACTTACGACCAATTGAAAAAGTTTGGTAGTAAATTTTTCTTTGATAAAGTAAACAAAAAAATGGAATTAAAATGTTAGTTTCCGCAGCAATTTATTTTTCGTGAACTATCCAGATCACAAATTAGAACAAAATAAAATACCTTTGATATAAATTAACAATAAGAACAATGACTAATAAAATATTTTTTTAATCAACGAATAATTTACAAGACGTATATATTTATTAAATTATTAGTATTAGTACAAGTACGGTATAACAAAAATTTGGAGTAATCCTGACACCGGTTAATGATTAAAGTAATTCAATACTTTGGTTTAAAATACCTACATAAAACCGAGTGCCAATAAGTAACGCAATTTAGAAAGTGCTTCAGAGTATTGTAAAAACATTAGTTAGCTTAGTCGCAATTATATAAGACACGTATTATAGAGGAATGGGATAACTGGACGCTGGGACAATTGGATGCCGCACTGTCGTGGACACGTAAACAGAACGTAGACGATGAATTTTAATCAATTTCTATCTACTGCTTAGTAGTTTTAATTCATTTTGCTCTTATATAACATAATGTTATTTTTATTGCGGATTGAAAATTACCATGCCTAAGGCTTTATATGAAAATAAAAATAGTCTTTTTTCGTTGGAACTTAAACATATGCACGATTAAATCATTATTTACGCGTGTATATTTAAATTCTCACCAACTATTAAATCATAATATGATAATTTAAGTAAGTATAAATAATAATATTCAATATTTTTTTAAAAACCTACGTATAAGTACCTAACGTCTATTTATTTTCGAATTGCTTGCCGTCCAGTATTCCCGGCGTCAAATCTTCCTAGACCCTATTAAGCTTATTGCTCAGGGCACATGGGCGCGAATCCTGTTGAATCCTAATTTTCAAATTATGTATGTTCAAGAAAAAATCTGTCGGATTTTTCGCGACTGTCAAAGCAATTTGAAAATTTCCATTCTTGGTAGGGAGTGAAATTTTGAGGCAAATTCTGAGGAACTAGGTATGTAGTTGAATTTTATTTTTTAAACTCCTTTGACCCCTTACCTACGCCATTAGAAACTCACATTATTCTTAAATGACACGTCGTTTTATAGTAAATATTTTGAATCCAATAAAAATAATGTTAACATGACATAAGTAGGTGCCTATCGAGTATTTACGGATTAAATGACGTTTCAATAATATTATTTCTGGCTTCTTGTTGACCGAATGCATTATTTAAAATCAGTTCGCTTCAATGATTATAATTATTATTTGAATTATTATTGTTCACTGCCCACGGAAAACAGGTTGCATTCATTTTGAAAGATGTTAGTCATTATTCTAAACAACTTCTCTCGGTGGCTTTAAGCAAATAAACCACACCCCCCGGTTTTCATGTACTCTTATTTTCCAAATAATCATTATTTAACAATATAAGCAATTTAAACATTTCTGTTATAACTATAATATTTATTTATTAAATTTATATAACAATGTTATTTAAATTAATGCTTTGCAGTACAGTACAGTTCAAGACGTTCATAATAAAACTGTTATTATTTTTCCTACTTCAATTTATGTGGTTACATGTAAGTTGTACGTATGCAGTTCATTGTGGGACACTTATTCGTGCGCCGCAGTACGTAAAACATGAGTTCGTATAACATTTTATCAAATGACGAGTTCTTCGTTGAACATTTCACCGTGGAATACATTTGTACGTATCACAAAATGCGGCGATAGTTTGCAAATAGTACTGTTGCAATTAGATTAACCCTAACCTACTATCATAAAATTCGCCACATGTTGTAGCATAAGTACAAATATACTCCACGGTGAAATGCTCAACGAAGAACTCGTCATTTGATTAAATGTTACACGAACTCATGTTTCACGTACTGCGGCGCACGAATAAGTGTCCTGCGGTGGACTGTTTACGTACAAATTTCCGGATACGAATTTATGTAAGGTAAGGTATGGACGATAATTTTCAGAAAATATTGAAGTGTGAGTTTTTATTCTATATACTTTACGTTGTAGGCGTACTGACTACCTTAGAGAAACAAATGCAATGAGGGTCTGTAGACATCTGATAAGCACTATTACTACAAATTTGTGTAGGAAACGTTTTTCAGCGCTGCAGGCGAAAAATAAAAAAAATTCAAAAATGGTAATCTTTTTTTTCTTACTAAACTTTATATATTAATGTTTGAGACTTTCACGGTTGTTTTTTACCGTAATAGATTTTTGGGTTTTATTAGTTATTTTATTACATTGCAAAATAAATGGGTTCACTCTTATTTGTCTGGGAGTTTCCACGTAAAATATTGGCAACACGAAAACAACCCGACTACATTTCAACACGATAATAATATGAATAGATATTAAACATCCATCAAAACCGCGGGATGCTATGTTCGGTCGTGTCTTTCAGCTGGTTCGTGCGGTGTGGTTCTTAAAATATGAGTCGGTTTGCGAACCGTTTGTTAGAATCGACAGTACCTAGTAGGTACTAAAAAAACTTATCTTATGTTCATCGAGAGGTTTCGTGAACATCAGTAATGAGAGAAAACGACTGTGGTGAAAAATTTCAAAATGTAGGTATAGTGTCGTCCCGTGAGGGTAGGCAGGACATGCGATGCTTAGGGGCGGCACATTATAAAGGACGGCGAATACAAAATATATTACAATTTTTAGAAGTGGCTTCATTAGAAAGTATCAACATCGTTTAAAAAATAATCGACGTATAAAAAGTCCTGACGCATTGCTATATTGTAATGACGGTTTATCTCACAGAAAAAATTGGGTTCCTTAAAACCTGTCAGCGCCACAGACCTCCACATACCTAACCCTAACCGGCACCTACCTAAAATCACCGCTTTTTGAGAGTAGTTGGGTTTCGTGAAATTGCTCTAATTCTCAGTAAAAGGAATGTGAATTTACAAAGTTTTTGTGTATTTGTTACAAGCAGACTTGAGAGTGGGTCTATCGTTTGGGCCCTGCATCAGTTGAAGTACGGCCTTATGGTGGAGTCCAAAAGAAATTTTTGAGACTCCTTTACTTTCGGCTGTATGGATATTATCCGTGGCTCTATCCGACTGATTTTCTCTTAGGGATGCTTACATACTGTAGCTTAAAATTTAGAAGGGATCTTTGTTTAGCTGCATATTTTTTCAGACTTATACGCGGCGTAAATGTGAACTCTGCCATTCTTGGTAGTGTTGGCTTGTGTCTCTGATAATTACCTTAGGAATCGAGGGCATCCGTTGTTTGTTCTCCCATGGTGCAGAACTAACCTGCCATTAGTAATGCCAATTAGGAGGGCAATAACCATGTTTAATGAAATCGCTTCGGATATTGATATATTCCACTTACGTGAGGGTGAATTTAGGTGGACGCAGTGGCGCACCCTGGGGGGGGGGGGCAAGGGGCCCTGGCATCCCCAAAACTGAAAATTATCAGAATGATTTTAAACATTGAAATTGAAAGCCAATAAACTATACCTTTGGGCTTAGACAAATAAAAACACGGCAAAAAAATGATTTGTAATAATTCTCCAGCACCCTTTTTAGAAAAATTTCTTAGATTTTAATTACTAACACAAAAATTTCGAAACACTTATTTTTTAGAAGGTTTTTTTAGAAACCCAATCTCTAATGGAACTCTCAAAAAATTCTCGGTGTCCACCCGAATTCCGGAGTGGTGTAGGTCATGGCTGGGGAGGGCTGACAGGGCTCTAGCCTGGGGGCCTGGGCTGTGGGGGGCCCGGCGTGTCGGGTTGACCAGATAAGTGAGATAAGTAGACATCATAAATTTGCTTTAATAGTAAAAAAAAGTCGCCTGCGGCGCTATTATACTTCATGGCCGTGAACATTTTCAATTACTTATATAATTGTGCTATATATTTTTTGATTATTATGTGTCGATACTCTATAGCTCCATTATTAAAGTAGATGTATTAAAAATCGCCAATAATTCACTGTATAAGTACCTACCCTTAATTTGAACTAAAACATAATTTGAAAAACGTTAATGTAGTGTTTCGCACTGCCTTTAATATTAGCAGTAGGTAGGGGGCCCGCCAAATATCCTAGCCTGAGGGCCCGTTTCAGGATGTGGGGACCATGGTGTAGGTACACCGAGTGCAATAGACCGATAAACGAGAAATTAGGCTGTGAAGAAGAAAAAGAGCCTATAGGACTAATTTACATTCTCCTCCTTGGGCCCCCCCAATATTAAATCCTGGGTGCGCCACTGGGTGGACGTAGTTTTATAAGTTTTTAAGATAGGGTCTATCAAAGTTCACTCTGTGTGCTTCCATCTACTTTTACTTTATTTTATTACCTATTGTATTATTAACTCACACTTCTCGGTATTTTAATTTTATTAATGTCGTGAACGCTATGAATTTATATTTTGTTATGTTCATTATATGTAAAATAAATAATTTTGTTTCATCCTTGAGGCGATACCTCTACCTACCAGAGGCACCTAGCGGAAAAATACGAAGCTTGCAATTTGAGCCATTTTTTTGATAATTTACAATTTTACCTGTATTAATTAATAAATATGTAGGTATCTGAAAACATTGAAAAGAAAAATATTTTTTATTTTAAGTCAAAGATAAACTTACAATTATTGTAAAAAAATGTGGATTTGTCAAAGGACGCCATCTTATTATTTCATATATTTTTTATAGTCATATTTATTGTCAAAATTTAGTTTATTAAGTTTTCTATGTATTGCCTAAGAGATTTTTGACTAATTCATAGATTTAATATTTTTTATATTTATTTTAAAGAACATCGATTTTTATAAAAATAAAAATGTGTATAACTTGAAATCCTTTTTATTTACTTATAACAAATCGAGCTCCAATATTGTGGCCATATCTAAATAAGATCACCTTTAATGCATGGTGGCAACCTTATCTCATATATAGACAGATATTAATAAAAAGGATTTCAAGTAATGAATATAAAAAAAATATTAAAACTATGAATTAGTCAAAAATCTCTACGTCAAAAAATAGAAAACTTAATAAACCAAATTTAATAATAAATAGGTATGACTATAAAATAATATGTCATAATAACGTGGGACCCTGCACCAAATTCACATTTTATTACATTTTTCTTAAATTGTAGGATTATCTTTGACTTAAAATAAAAAATATTTTTCTTTTTAATGTTTTCAGCTACATATTTATTGATTAATACAGTTGAAATTGTAAATTATCAAAAAAATGTCTCAAATTGCAAGCTTGTATTTTTCCGCTAGGTGCCTCTTTAAAAAAGGCTCAGTAAAGGCCACCTTAAGGGCGGCACTTTTCCTAGGGAAGTACAGGCCTAATAAGTCTTGCAGTTGACTGTGCAAGCAACAAGTTTTAGAGAAAAACTGCATTTTTTGAGAACACCTAACTTGATCTACATCAGACCAATTGTCGGCGTTTAGAAAGGGGAACCACCGGAATTTATCCCTCTAACAAAATGATGGCCTTGTTTCTCAAATTGGCCCCACATAGAATTTTAATTAAATAATATATGCAAGTGGGATATAAAAATATGTTTTTGGAAATGCTGATTTTTAAAAATTTCTAAAATCTTGTTCGAAGTCAAAGGTCACAACTGTTCTCTGCCAACTTCAGGAACTGCAAGCTAACGATGAAGGTGTCCTCTGCCCCAAGCTGCCAAAGGGATTGATCAATATTGGAGCATATGACAATAGGAATATAACAGATATAACACTATCCGTCTGCCAGTGGCGGAGGGTGGAGGTAGGCTGTTAACATCCGCCATAAATAGTGCACACTAAGCTTTGTCAGTCAGTATTTGTTTTTATTGAAATAAGAGTACAATTATTTACAGATGGTATTGGTTATTTTTTAAACTCTTATCTATTAATATTTTTAATTATAATTAATTACTATTAACTAATAATATTTTCACAACACCAACCACAAATATGTACATAAGTTTAATGTGCACTATTTATGGCGGATTCAGCCTATCTCCACCCTTTGCTACTACTCTCTGCACTGCACTGGAATATTGGATAAGTACACCAAAAAAATATTTTCTCATTCTGATTCTAGAGCAGTGGTTCTCATGTGCGGCCACCAGAGGATTTTGCTGCAGCCGCCAGCGCTTTACAGAATATTTCAAAAATTGATTTATAAAATTGGTTGAATACACATGACCTGTCTTAAATTTCTTTCCACGATCAAATGATCCATGTGTTTTTGTGATGAGATCATGTGTGAAATAGTCCGTTTCTGAGAATAAAGTCAATTCAAAGAATTGACAATAATTGCTTTATTAATATTGTCGATTTTTCCTACTACTGTATACTGTGAAAGATCATTCAGTGTAATGCACTTCATAAAAAACAAATATTGAATGAATAGTTGAACAGATGTAAACTTAGAAACAGACATTCGGCCCCGCATTGGAAAAAAGGAGTATTGAGGAATTTCCATTTGCATTAATTTTAAATAAATAGATATGTACTAAAATGTTCAAATGTCTTTTATTAAATGGACTTGTATATAAATAAATACTGTTGCGTAAATGACGTCTTATTCGTCCGTGAACGTAGTTTTCTTCAAACCACTGGGTTACATCAGCAGCTTCTGGTGGCAAATGAGACTTAATGGCATCAAATGCCTCAGGAATATTTTCTGTTGGTAAAAATGCCAATGAAAACAAATGGCGCAGTATCAGGCTAAATTCTTCGTCTGTGCCGTATCGAGGTGCCAAACCATTTGCTTAGATTCTTCTCCAAATACATTGTTCTAAGTGGAAGAAACATGCTTTATTTGATACTTCAGGAAATTCACTTTTCGATGCGTTGATTGCAGCCAATTCTAGATGTTAATATAATAGTCGGTGGCTTCAATAATATTTCATATTCTTGGTCAAAGTCAATTAAATCTTGAAACATCGCTTTTGCTGGTCATTAGCACGTACACCAACGGTAAACAATGGTAATTTTCAAAACCGACTGGTGCATGAATTGTATATAACTGATAAAATATGGTTGGGACAGTTTTAAACCTACCATCCACAATCCAATACTGGGCCCGTGATAGCCGCTGCACATTTAATTTTGTGAACAGCAAAATTTTATCGTCTCCTATTGTAGATTCTCTCACCAAAAATGTCATTTAACGTTTTACGTTGAGAAACTGGAATATCTATTTGATCCAGTGACTGAGGCTCTGTTGGTCGGTCTGCTTGTCGTATCCGTTTTATCACTTTGCGAAGAGCGTTTTTTGATGGCATGTACAGCTGAATCTGCTGAGAGGCAGTAACGTTGTTAGTTTGAATGATCTGATAAGGCAGATTATTTGTGTTCTTTGCGTGTACCTTGATTTGTTCAATAATTTGAGCAACAGCAGCGGCACTTGATTCCAGAGCGTGATTATGAGGCCTGAAGTTTTGAAGATGATGCTGCTCATTCAAATGTTTTGCAATTGCTCTGCCTTTACAATAATTTGATTTTCTTTTTTCACAACACCATTGTTTGTCCTTTCACCATTATATATCCCCCCACGTTGATTTTAACATTCCTTTTTTGAGGGAATAATTTCACAAATATCGTTCATTTTCACTAGATGGATAGATTGACACTGAAATGTATATATTATGCACTAAGTCAGAAAAAAGATTAAAAAAAAAAAAACAATATTTATATTAGAACTAAATGTAGATACATGAATACACAAATCAACTTATTGAGCTTATGTATAATACAGGGTGGATAATATTAACGAGTGGGTGATTTTTTTTAAACAACTTTGAAGTTAAACATAATTTTTTATTTTCTGATTTATTGATGTAATATAATATGTTATATTATTATATTCCTCTTAAAACTAGATATTGTATCATTGGTCCTATCAATCCATTTTGGACGATGATTGCGCTCTTGTGTAATATATAACTACAGCATTGCCTTTCGCATCCCAGCAATTACACACTGCTGGTTGAAAATTATCTTGTTGTCTCATTCCATAATTAATGATTGTTTTTTAATACATATTACTATTTACACTCAAGAAAAAGGGCCGCCTATTGGGATGTCGCTGGTTGAAAATTATTACTGTTTATATTTTTTTATTTTTCGGGATTCCGGCCATTCGGGATTTCGGCATTCGGGATTTCGCCCATTTCGGGATTTGGGCCTTCGGAATTTCGTCCGGCACCCGGGTAGCTAATGTACTTAGGATATCTTTATTGTTCATTTTGTTTCAAGTTTGTTTGAATTATTGACATATACATAAATTTTACATAATCAATGCAGTTTTTTGCTGGCAGCTATGGTAGTAGGTGGTAGGCTGATCTAGGTCTATTTCCATAATCATTCTTCAGGAACAAGATTAGGAGTTTTCACCTCTTCTGGTCATATTTCTTTGGACACTAAGCTTTTTTCAATTGTGGCAAGCTCTCTATATAAATCTAATGTGGTCATTTCGGTGGTAGCCGCGCATTCCCTCAAAAGCCAAGCAAAACTCGAAGGAAACGATGCGTCGAGTTCTTCTTCAAAATTCTTCTTCGCAAATACTTTTACCATTTTTGGATAGTGCCGCAGCCAATAGTTTTTGTAGCAAATGGGAAAATTAATCGCTTTAGAGCTAGATTTTTTTTTTGATGGTAATTTACAATTAGATTTTTTTAGCTTCAACTTGATATTTGAATTTCTGTGATATAGATTTTGTTTCATTAAGAAGTTTGAAATTTTTTCACTTTCCAAATGTTCTGTCCACTTTTCTGGCGTGCAATCTCTCACTTTAAAAAGTGTATCAGGGTCGACGGAGAGTACCCGGTTCAATATCTCTTGAAAAGACACTTTCAAACCAATATCGAGTATCACATCCGGATTAGACATACATATTACATCAGTAACCAATGTGTAATTAAACTTATACAACTCAGACTTCAACAACGCAGGGTTTAAAAAATTCATTATATTATACGAAGAAAAGTCCTCATTTAGCAAATCCTCCCGTATTTTTAAATCAGAATAAGGAGATTGCCACTCCAGTAATGTCTCTGCATAATTTAACATTGGATACATCGAGCATGTAAACGTTGGGAACTCCTTTTTAAGATCATTGTAGTCAGTCTGAATATCTTCAAGAAGGGATTTAATAACCAGAGATTCCTGCCGAGTGTGTGGATTATCTCTGTTGACGACTTTAGTTGTTGTCTTTTTATGGTGAAGGAATAAATCTGCATGGTCAACATTATTTGGATCCAAACGTACAATTGTAGGATAGTGGCATTGACTTACACAGATTTTGCGGTATTCGATGTATTGAACCCAATCTTTCCAGACAAAAATACGATTAAAACCAATTGAATCCTTGTTATCGTCAACCATATCTCTTCTTCTCTTATCAAGGTTCAGTATAGAATTTATATTTTCTACAGAAGATGATATTGTATTTTCAATTACACCATCCAAGCCAAAAATTATTTTTAACGCGATAATTATATACGACATGGCCATTCCTTCATAGTTAGGATATAAGTGTTTCGGAGTAAAACTACTAGTCCTTGGCAATGTCCTTTTTAATCTGATGACAATATTAAACAGTTCATTTGGTAATTGTAGCTCTTTAAGATACCTTTTAATTAATGAGTCCATATTTGGGCAACGTATTTTTTTGATTCTCAAGTGTTTTGCAATATTACCCGCCGCAGTACGAAGCGTTCTATGAGACATGGAGTTTGTGTTAAAGGATAATCTATCTCCGCGTTGTATACACATGTCGCTGGGGAAGAAATGATTATAAGACCTGTAAGATAGGTGGCTCTCCCTACACCATCTGAGCATATCGCCTAAATGTACGTCATCGTTATTTATGCGGAGTCCCAGAAACAAAAATACATACAGATTAAATACTGACAAATGGTTTGAACTTTCATAAGCACGATATCTTTCCCTTTTTAAGCAGTGGCAGTGTGAGCTGCACATTCCATTGGAAACGTGAAATTCGTAATCATCCCGAGTCATAGTTTTTGTGAGGTATTTTTTGGTTGGCTGATTGAATTCAAGCCTACAAGGTTTTTCAGCCTCCGGTGCTTTCAGATCTTCAAGCTGTTGTGACTCCATGTTGGTGTTTGTGGTTTGCGATGCTTTGAATTCTTGATACTCGTGGCGCACCAACGCCATCTGCAAATAAAATATTCCTCTTATTAATATTATAAACACAAATCCGACAATAATTAACACCGGAACTCTTTTTAAAAATTAAATTAGGTAAGTTATCAGTAGAAACCGGATTATATGCATTTGCATATTGACTGTAGAAAGGAAAAAGGGCGTAATCCATACAACTCAAATTTTACAGGAGGCACGGCACAAAAACGTTTTTGTTATGGTTTTGATAAATAATAATTTGGTTTTTATATACTGAATCTGATATTAATTGAAAGAAAAAAAAACAAGAAAAATGATGGTTAAGTCGTTTTCCCACGTCAATTCCTTCTTCTTTTTTTTTTTTTTAAATTGATAGCAAAATTTTGATAATAAATCGGCATTTGCAGCTTACATCCTTTGGACACAGTGTGTATTTAATCGAGTACAACGCTATTATGCAATGAAACCTATTTTGAAAAAACTGAGGGTTACGCCCTTTTTCCTGTTTATAGTCGATATGTAATTACATATTTAGTCCCATTCTAACCGGTTATTGCATATTATTTTACCTAAAATCTAGTAATGATGCATATTTTCGCTATATTTACAATATTAGATAGATAGATGGTGCAGAGGCTATGGCAGTTTGTCAATATTTAACGATTCTAGTTTAAAAAAAAAAAAACATAGCTGTGATTACTGTCCAACAAGAAGATTTTGGCCAAAACCCTAAGCCGCTGTCGTCAACTAAATAGGAAGACCTTGTTAGTTCAATGTTTTAACACATAGCCAAGAAGATCTTATCGTAGCACTCATTTTTCCCACACCTGCTAGTATTAAAAAGCTTGAAACTCAAGGTTTGGCGGCGTTGACTGAACCTATTCAGTTAATGAATAAAATCCGCCAAATGAAGTCTGCATTGCCAGAGGTATTCCCGCGTAAACTTAGAGAAAAGTTTGAAAACATTTTGAACAATAACCCAGGCTTTGAACCTTAGCGATAGTGCTCATAGAACGCGTCGAGCGGGCGAAGTCGGCGAATGCAGTGTTTATTCATAACCATAATCACACGTCTCTTCCCGCGCATTACCCTTCACCTATGTAATAAGCGGCCCAAGCAGCACAAAATAATTATTTTTACAGTGTCTCTCATAACAAAGCAATAAAAATATTATATTATTTCGGGGCTTGTCATTAATATTTACGACGACATTATTCAACCAGCGAAATATAGGACACGGAACAATGACTTCTCTGTAATTAAATAATTGCTTTTCGCCCGTCGAACGACGACGCCACGAGCAGCGTAATTTTGGTAGCCGTGTTCAATGAATGGACTTCTTTGTATTTTCATTAAATCGTATCGCCGAGAAGCGAAAAACGGTGACTCATGCGGCAGGCGGGGCGCAAGGCATCATTAAGTCCAGTGGGCGCTGGCGTATTTGATTACGTTGTATTTTTGATGATTTACGCGCCACTTGTAGAAATTTTGCGTGAGCGCCGCACTCGCTGCGTCAATGGGCTTTATGCCTTAGTGTCAAATTGATAGTTTTATTAATGGGACGGGTGAACTTTTGTCAGAAACAATAAGTGCTAACATAGCACCCAAATTCAAATACTACCAAGTTACCTCAGTGGATATGGAACGGTCCCTTTCCACTTATAAAAATATTTTGAGTGATGGAAGACATCTTAACATTTGGAACAGTACCTGATTGTAAATGTTTTTTTTTCCGACCATTTCCGATCCTAATAGGATCATATTGGCCTCCACAGAGTAGAGGTTTGTATTAACAGATTTTGTTTTGTATGAGAAATGGATGTCAGCTACTTGCTCAACCTATTAGGTCCATACCCTGACTCAAAAACAAATTGAAAAACAATGTATACTTGCCAGACCCAGGATTCGAACCTGAGAGCCACAGCGTGATAGTCCAACGCTTAAGCCGCGTGGCCACCGTGGGTGTTAGAATGAATTAGAATAGTAATGTTTACAGTAACAAAATGTTAAATAATTATCTGTTGTCTAATTATTGTTAGATACTTATTAATTGTATGCTGATTTTGAAAAAAAAAAACTGAAAATTAATATTTTTTGTTATTTAATGTTGCACATTTTGACACTTTTCATGTATATTTTCAGCTTTTTATATTGTATATAATCCGGTCTTGTGAACTACCTACCACCCAGTATCAAAACCGGCAACATATATTTTAGAAGAAATTTAACCCATTGGTGCACAAACACAAGAAATTCTCATGCTAGAACAAGTGGGTACTTGGTAATATTTTCTTTCACTCAGGGCATCTACTGAAAATTTCTGGTATTAAATGTGTTTAGAAATAAGTTCGCTACAGGGTGAATATATTAAGCCGGGTACTCATTAGTGAGCCGTAACTGTAACCGTTCCAGATACTGTAATATAATATGATGCTCTGGATACTCTGGATGCAAAATAACTATTTATTAGGCTCGCGATCTAATTATTTGGCGTCCATACTGATTACTGTATCTGCAACGGTCACAGTTATGGCTCGCTAATGAGCACCCGGCATTAGATAACAGGGATTCTTACCTACCAGTATAAAATATTTGATTTTAAAAATATCATACAAAAGAAATAGTACAGTATTTTAAATATTTTTTTAATTTTCTGTTTGTGGCATCTATTGATTGAATCTATACTCCAATATTTAATAAATACAGTTTTCACTGCACAGAATAAAATCATGTATTCATGTTTCCATGATGGAAAACACTTCCAACACTTTTCGGAACAAAAATCGTAACTTTTGAAATTTCGGAAAAAGTACGGCATTTGTCAATAATTTTCAGATATTTTATATGTTAACACTCCCCAATTGGGCCACACTACGAACAGCTAGCTCAAGACAAAACTGCACGGCCAAAAAGGAATTTTAATCAATATCGTCGTTGAAACTAGAAAATTGTGTAACTCCGTTTTAATCGAAAATTGACTTTGAATGCCATCTAGTGGCCGTTGATAATATCTATCCGTCTTGCAAATTTTGTAATTCCAGAAAAATTGTATCATTGTTAAATCATGGATGATTTCCCTCCAAAACCATACATTTGTATAGGAAACCATAATGTATTTTGTCTCTCCTGTAAAGTAGTGTTTTTGGAGTTACACAATTTCCTAGTTTCAACGACGATATGCATAATTTTAATTTTTGTTTTACTTAGTGGGCTTATTTGTTTGGTATAGATCCAGGACTGTAGTGGTAGGTAGTCTTAGTTTTATTTATATTTCGGCACAATTATTATTTTATCTCGTATAAAAAAAAATTCAATAGTTAGTAAAAATATCCCTTATAAATTACGTATATTTAGTTTGAGCAGTACTTAATTTAAATTTAGTTATTGTTTAATTAGACGTTTACAAAATTACTCTTTATTGGTACACTTATCTACCCGTCACTCTTAACATTTTGTTTCTCATAATTATTGTCGAGCAAGGTCTGCTCTGTTTTGCAAAAGGACGCTAACTGACCTGCCACGGAGTTTTCCTACAACTCTTGAACACAAGCCAACTTTCGAAGGAACTCCCGTGATCGGCCAAATCCGATCGGATGATCTTTTGATTTTGGCGAATCACAAGGTGGCATTCAGCGCCGGCGCGCGATGAATTTAGGATTACGTGACGCGCGGCAAAAATTACAATATTTGAATTTACAATAATTATAGGCAGTTCCTTCATTTAAACTTATAACTAGGGAGCGGATTTATATGCAACAAAAAACATGATGATATGCATGCACATATGCACTTAAAATCAGTAAAATACTAGAAGCACTAAAACCAAAGAAATATGCAGTTAAAAATTCACATTTTTATGGGAAAAAAATGTAAATACCCACTTCACCCAATATTACTGATAAAAAATCGAATAACAAATTAATAATCTCAATCAATATAATACAAAAACATAAAACACAAATAATCAATATAAAGTTAATCAATTACATTTTTAAAAATAGTTTGTTTACAAGTACAAATAATTGAATAAGAAATGATGTTAACTATACACAACTTTAAAAAACAAAAACGACACACTTAACTATTACTATTCCTAAATACTACATAATTATTTACTGTTTTTTTTTTCTACGAAAAAAAGAAACAATATTGTGCTCTGGCATTAAAATTTTCCGCATATCTGTCAGTATTTTGTTTATAAGCGGAAAACGACCTCTCAACGTCCACACAGGTGATTGCGCAAAATTTAAATAAAGGTGTCCGAGTTGACTTCACTTTTTCTGATAAATCCACAGCTCGGGGATTCCATTAAAAATGCAAGTGCATCTAAACTATCTACCCACCTAATTTAGTAATATTTCGACAAAATAATTTAAAAAAACTAAAATTATAAATGCAAAAGCCTTAAAATATGCATTTATTTATGAAATATGCACTAATGTCTCAAATATGCTCTAACATCTCAAATATGCATTTATATGCACAATAAAATTTTATTTTTGGATTCTGCATCTTTCAAAACGGATTTCTGTGCAAGTCTCATAGCTGTGCATACATACACCCTAACAAAACATGCACTAGCATATAAATCCGGCCCTACTTATAACTAACCATTTTATTTCTTAAACTATTGATTGCATACGTCATCTTTCATACTTTAATGTTACCTTAGTGTTTACTTTTGTTATCTTTGTCCGGCATGTTTTTTATTTATTTATTTTATTTTATTTGGGAAACCTCAGTCGACATTGCAAGTACATATTACAACATTTTACATAATATACAAGGACCAATAATGGGTTTCCACATTTATTATTACTTATATTAAATTAAAACAAAGTGAGAGAGAAGAAACAACTTTAAAATAAGTATATAATATAAGGTAGGTGTTTACGTGCGTGGGAGTAGGCTTTGGAATTTATTGCGGCAGTGTGAAGTTAATTTTGTATGTTGTTTTTGTGAATGTGTCAAATGTTAGGTGTAAAATGTCTGTATCGCTGAAAAGATTATTGTATGTAGTCATCATTCTGACGAATACAGCATTACTAGCGTAGTTAGTGTTGTGTTTAGGTATATGGAATAATTTTTGAGAGCGTGTGTGTTTCTGGGGTACATTTAAACATATGCCGGACTGCACTACTTCGATTGAGTCAATGGCGTTATATATGATTTGGTGTAGGAATTTAATGTCGTGGACAGTGCGTCGTGATTCCAGGGAGTTGATGTTGTAGTTATGTGTGCTGGTGGAATTATGTTGTGTTACTTGGGTTGGATGTGATGATTTGTGATATCTTAGGTACTTGATGAATCATTTTTGTACTTTTTCAAGTCTGATTTTTTGTGATTTATAGGTGGGTAACCAAATAGTAGAAGCGAACTCTAAGATGCTGCGTACGTAGGAGAAATAAAGTAGTTTTATGACGTGTGTGTTGGTGAATGGCTTACCTGTACGCAAAACAAAACCTAATGCTTTTGAGGATTTTTGTGCAATGTGATAAATATGAGCATTAAAGTTTAGTTTTATATCCAATAGGACGCCCAGGTCTCTGACTACCGGAGTGAATAGTATTGGCGCGGAGTTAATTTCATACTGAAATTGAATGAAATGAAAAACTGTACGGTTTCTTGTAAAATAAATAGATTGACACTTGGAAGCATTTAGAGTAAGGAGATTCCGGTCACAGTATGATATTAGGCGTTACTTTTACTTAGGTGTTACTTCCATACACAGACGAAGGACTTTACCTAAGAATAAAATATTAAGCAGTTGAGCAAGGAATCAGATTAGGTGTTTTATAAAGCCGTTTCTAGAGGTCAGGGTTACGTTTCGGCTTATAATTACTAAATGATTATTTAACACCGGGAGAAGCTGTAACTGTAACAATGATGTGTCATAGTTTTTTAAATCTTTGGGACATAATTGGTTTTTTATTTAGCACTAAACTTATAATTCTGAAGAAAAATTAATTTTTATTTATTGAACTTTGAAGTTCCCTATCTCACTTTAAATATTTTTTTTTCTTTTGTCTTTTAAATCATATCACTTTTTATTTATGTTCAAAAAATCAAATGATTTAAACACATACTGTTTGAGTTATTAATATTTGATTGTTGGCCTGACGATTGTCGGCGCTGTATCGTCCAGGATGGAGGATATTTTTGAAGGAGGCTAAGTCCAGTCAAGGGTTGTAGTGCCAATAATGATTATGATGAATAGTAAATGATGCCAAATGAGCATTTTGTATATAATAACTTGTTTTCTGGTAGAAACTGGACATATAATACATATACAACAAACATGGTCCATGTTGATAAGGAAGCAGTCAAGAGTACACGATGTAACAGAGGTTTAAGCAAATAAAATGGCAATGGGGTGGCATGTCACTCGGCGAGTGGACAACCACTGGACAAATGCCGTCATACGGTGGTACCCAAAGGGCACTAAACGACCGCAAGTATACCTTAAAACCCACTGGATAGTTGAACTTATTTAATTTGGTGAATGTACGTGTCAGGGAAGAACTAGGGACTGAGAAGAGTGGAGGGAGCTAGGGGAAGCCTTCATTCAGCTGTCAATCGATGATAATGACATTATCAACATACCTTACTTTTTGATCTTGTTCGGACTGATTTGTCTTTGGTCCGAATAGTTTCTTTTCTCACTCTTTTCGGCTTTTTGATACCATACAGATACTCCAGATCCCTAAAATCAATATTTCAAAAAATGTTACTTTCACAGGATTTTTTTAGGTACACGTTAAATGTACCGACACCATGCCAAGTGTTGAACTCTTGGAATACATTATCAGGATCACCGGCGATACAACTAAATGGGGGTTTCGGCCTCCTCCAGGAAACATGTCTATGCCCCTCTCTCTGCCACAAGCTCCCTCACCGCCTTAGTCAGAGGAATACTGTCTCTTTCACCACCGCAATCTTGGTCGGTGATCGGCAACCTACATACACCGAAGTGCCAAATATTTTTATATGTAGTGAAATCAAACTAGTCATATACTAAGAAAAAATATTTGACTCAAACTATAATATGCTACTATATGAGGCTATTTATCTACTATATGCAAACATGGCTTGTTCAAAAAACAATATTAAAAAAGAATCTATTTACATTTATTTTAATGTTTGTAACAAACAGTGGGGAAGGGTGGAGGCAGGCTGTTAACCGGATGGCTGCCAATGACGTCTTAAGACGCGAACTTTTCTGTCAACGGAACGCCGTTCATACAAAAATGACGTCTTTGGACGTCCCGCTTTAAATGGGATTTATGTAAACGTTTAACGTAAATCAATTATTTTAACCCTTTTACTCCCATTCGGCCAATATTTCGGCCCACCATACCTATGCGAAAACTCCATCTGGGCCGATCCATCGGCCGAAAGTTTGGAATCAAATTTATGATTTATTCCAAATTTTTTCCTGTCATATTTCGTCTCGTGTAGACAAAGCATTATATTCATTGTGTGTTGGGTGTGAGTAACATTTATTTTAGTGTCAGCTTTATTTATAATTATGTCATACCCTATTAACTCACAAGTAATAATTGCTCTGCTGTCGAACTTGAGACCAAAGAGGGTCATAAAAATAATAAAACATTACTTTTATGACACATTTTAATTTCTGATATTTCTTTTAGTTTTTTTATGATTCATATATCACATTACAAATTGAATTTTGTAATTTTTGAACTAACATTAAATATGTAGTATTTAGGAATAGTAATAGTTAAGTGTGTCGTTTTTGTTTTTTAAAGTTGTGTATAGTTAACATCATTTCTTATTCAATTATTTGTACTTGTAAACAAACTATTTTTAAAAATGTAATTGATTAACTTTATATTGATTATTTGTGTTTTATGTTTTTGTATTATATTGATTGAGATTATTAATTTGTTATTCGATTTTTTATCAGTAATATTGGGTGAAGTGGGTATTTACATTTTTTTCCCATAAAAATGTGAATTTTTAACTGCATATTTCTTTGGTTTTAGTGCTTCTAGTATTTTACTGATTTTAAGTGCATATGTGCATGCATATCATCATGTTTTTTGTTGCATATAAATCCGCTCCCTAGTTATAAGTTTAAATGAAGGAACTGCCTATAATTATTGTAAATTCAAATATTGTAATTTTTGCCGCGCGTTACGTAATCCTAAATTCATCGCGCGCCGGCGCTGAAGGCCACCTTGTGATTCGCCAAAATCAAAAGATCATCCGATCGGATTTGGCCGATCACGGGAGTTCCTTCAAAAGTTGGCTTGCGTTGAAGAGTTGTAGGAAAACTCCGTGGCAGGTCAGTTAGCGTCCTTTTGCAAAACAGAGCAGACCTTGCTCGACAATAATTATGAGAAACAAAATGTAAAGAGTGACGGGTAGATAAGTGTACCAATAAAGAGTAATTTTGTAAACGTCTAATTAAACAATAACTAAATTAAAATTAAGTACTGCTCGAACTAAATATACGTAATTTATAAGGGATATTTTTACTAACTATTGAACTTTTTTTTATACGACATAAAATAATAATGTGCCGAAATATAAATAAAACTAAGACTACCTACCACTACAGTCCTGGATCTATACCAAACAAATAAGCCCACTAAGTAAAACAAAAATTAAAATTATACATATTGAATTTTGTAATTTTTGAACTAACAATGGATGCCACTGTACTTTCGGTAAGATGGTGAAAAAAAACTTTTTTTTTGAAATTACTTCATTCCCATATCAGTTAGTTCTCGATACTGTATTCGATACCGAATTCTCTTGCGATTTCGTGAATTGAATAATATTCTTGAATACCTTGACACTATACGATTTTTTTTGATTACTTTATAAAAATTCTATTTCATAGAGAAATAATAATATGTTTATTTTTTTTTCTGTTACTACATAAGGATAGATTATATTATAAAATTTGATATATCAATTATAAATAAAAAAATGTTTTCACACTTGTTTTGTTGTTCAAACATAGTTTTATCCGTTCATTTCTAAATAAATATTGAAACATTATTTTTTTCTTCTGTTTTATTGATGTAAACTATCAATATTATTACTTATTATTGCTTTATACACCATTGAGAACACACAAAAAAAGTTTCAAATTTTTAAAACATGTGTAGAATTAGTTATTTAAAACAACTAAATCGACGATTTTTTGTCAAAAAACGCTTGGGAGTTTTCGCATATGCTAGGCTAAGTAAATCAGCTGGGAGTAAAAGAGTTAAACATACAAATATGTTGACCACACAACGACATAATATATTGGGAATATCGTCACATACCTACTCAGAATTGAAACAGAATTTGTTTTTACCGCTAGAAACGTAAATTGATTTTAATTTTTTATTTTTTCAATAAAATTCGCGGCATGCGAGGTACCGCCCATACATACACCTACCGGTAGTAAAAAGGTAAAGTATGTCAACCAGAATCGAATGGATGCGAATTTCGTGTCCCGCTCCGTACTGATGTTTTTTAGGTGTTAATTATATACATGAACAAACCTTCGTCGAAAACCTAACGTGAGACTCGGCAAAGAGATTTTCTTCCGCGAAAAGAAAGCAATCCTGTTCAGTCGGAGCCATTTAGCCCACAGCGTGAGGACAATATCTCCTAAGTTATTTTCCTTGGCACCGCATGAACAAATTTCTTCCACCAGCCCGACCAAGATCATATTATGAGCGTGCCATGTCGACCACATGTTTTCATCTGAAACTCAGTCATTTCATTTTCAAATACTTGACATTATTATATAGAAACAACCTTCATAACCCGAGGCACCGGCTTCTCCACCAAACCGGGTATTACGGGTTTGAATCCCAGTGAGGTGACGATACATCTGTGATTTTCTCAAGCGTGAGTGTTTCACTACTGTAACGGAAAAAATGAAACGAAAGAACACTCACTCTAAACTAAATGTTAGAAATTTTTTCCCTTGTGGTTTTATGGATTGATTTTTTAGACATTACATGTTATGGATGCAATAGTCCTGGGTCGTATAGTACTGACATAAAATTCATGTCTAAATAAACGGTTCTTGTCGGTTTACACTTTACATGAAGCCAGCAGCAAAAAAATTTTGAAAATAGCCGATATACTGGATTATTTGTTAGGTTTTCATTCTTGAATTCATGAATTTTGCCAAAATCAGATATGAAAATTGATGTTCATGATATTGAATCAAATACAATTGGAGACTGTATAGTATATTATACCTATGTCATCTCTTTCCGATAGAAAGCTCACGGCAAACTGTTCCACGGTGAAATTTTTTACGTACAATTTACATTTAACCGAAATAATGGAGGTAAATAATATTTAATAGGTAATAACTGATACTAACGTATTTATAAATAATAAAAGTCTGATTTTTTACCAAAATTGGATTGAAGTTTTACAAGATGTTACTTCTGAACCAAAATGTACTATAATTATAGTTCGGTTGGCAACACTGCGCTCATGACAGATGACAGCGAGCGGTGGCGGAGAACCAGTAAAAAGACCCAAAACAAGCATGTTGTTAGGTAGGTAATTACTATATTAGGTTAACTTACAGTTTTCCTTCTCGGTCTTCGGCCTTGTGATTTTGCTTTTGTTTAATAAACCCTGGCCGAATCCTATTTCTTCTCTCGTATATTCTAGGGTAGGTTGGGACTCAGCTGCCCTCATCCCACATTCCATGCAGTAAAGAAATCCATCTCGAAGTACCGCTCTGACGTCTCCGCATTGTGGACACGGTTCTTTCACGTTAACAAAGTCGCCGGAGTCCATTATTAATTAAATCGAATTCATTAGATTTAGTTACCGATTTTGTAAATATTTAAGGATGAGGAGCAAAATTTATCCAAATTTCAGTGGTATTCCTAGTTGTCGCAGCATTGCAAATGGTCAATATTTAATAAGAAGTCAACGTATTTGAATGTAATCTGTAATGTCAGTAAAACTAGGTTATGCGGCACACCTCACACGCTTGAAGTTTGAATAAGTATATAGTCTATGTTTGAAGTTTGAATATTTTTATTTAAATCCATAGACAATCTAACACCAGTCTGTCTATGGTTTTTTGCCAAATTGCCATAGATTACCAGCCAATAGTCTACGCTACGGGGTATAGACCAAAATACTACACTACTACGTAAAAAAACAGCAACAATTATATTATTATCTATGGAAACAATGTGTTCAAAATACAAAAATTTAATTTGTCTAGGTAGGTAGTCTTCCTTGGTGGCAACTTCATTATAAATATTTTAACATGAAATTGCATAGGTACCTACAAGGTAATTTCAAAAAAAATATCTAAAAATAAATAAAATAAACTAATTTATATTAATAAAAAAAGCTAATTTAAAAAAATAAATCATTTTATTACTATTTAACGAGTAAGAGCGAAACCACACTGGCGCTGCGTACGCGCTGTATCACGAGACTGCTGTATTCCGCTGCGAGTAGGAGTGAGTACGCAACAATTAATAGTGCGATCTCACTTCTGCTCGCATTCTGAATACAGCGGTTTCACGACGCAGCGCCCGTGTGGCTTCGCTCTAAAATGCTTGCGCATAATTATTGAAGATCTGTCTGATTCACTTTCGATAAGTAAATTAAATTACTAAAAATGATTTTTTATACGGGGTTAATTCGAATGGAAAGTCTTGGTCGCTTAAAGGATGGCGAAATTTAAATGTGGTCACGATCCTCAGCCATGAGTGCACGACCAAGAAGAGAATAATTAATGATAACTTCATACTGAAGAGTCACGTACGCCGTCTATACCTACTTTAAGTAGGTAGGTACCTATCTACAATTTTATTTTTATATTTTCAGTCCGATTTCAGCACCTAGCGGATTCATTTCTTTCAAACATATTTATGTACGTACTATATTTATTTAAAGCCCACAGTATTGTTCGTTAAAGGATCAACGGCATAACACACGTTTTCGTTGACAAGCTAAATGATAAATTGATTTTGGGTTCATTGGTATTTTTTCACCGATTGATAACATCGAAACAGCGCTATACAATACCAACCAACGGTTTCAAGGTTTGATATCATTTTGGTGCCGCCGAATTAATAGTATGTTGGTCAATCGTCACCATTATCATAAGGTCTCGAGCTTATGAGCCGAATACATAGCCTAAAATAATATATTATTAAGGTAACCAAGGAAGGGTTACATCTTTGAAACCTACCTAGGTACCTAGTAAAAAAGTGTTAAATAACCACGATTTTTTCAAAAATCTTATGACGTGTCTATGGGACGCAAGTCAGACAATAATTTTATTTATGTTTTTCGCGCGGAGTACCCCAAATAATTTATGTAGAGACGTGTAGTCCGTAAGCCAGGTTCGTTGGATTTCAAACAATATAACCACTAGGTATGTTTAATTTGACAACGCGGTACATAATTTGGACTCTTAATCTTTTTTTATTGTTAATATATTATAAAATTTAAGATTTAGCATTATTTTTTTTTATTTGGATTTATAAAAGAAAACGTACAACCTGTGTTGTTTTCACTGCTATATTATTGTACCTATATAAATGTAGGTACATGCAAATAACACACAATTTCAGGTTTATTGTAAGACATTACGATAATCACAACTTTTGACTTTAATTTGATGACAAAATTTGACAGTTCGACTTTTTTATGCGCCCATTGGTCAGTAGCAGAGGAATGATCTGGTTCGCTAATGGAGCGCCTGCGTTATATGTTTATAGAACATAATATTTTTTAATAGTGTTTGAGGCTTTCACGGTTGTTTTTTTTTAACGTTAGTAGATTTTTGGGTTTCCACCGTGTGTCCTTCTTCCTTCTTTAACTCTACGTTTTACACGAGATGATTTACACGGTGGAAACCTAAAAATCTACTACGATAATATTTAATAGGTATGTACTTTAGTGGCAGTTTCAAACATTTATTGTTTTTTTACTTTTGAGTTAGCTGGGCTAATGACATAATAATAGAATACCTACATAGATCAAGGTTTTCAGACGATCTACCGAAAAATACCACAATGCTTGCAGTATTGCTCGATAACCATTGATCACAAGTTTACAGTCGATCATTCAGCGAACGTGCAATATATTTTTTAAATACCTAGGCGAATGTAATAGGTACCTAAAATAATAATGGAAATCATTAAAATGAAAATTAAATACCTACCTACTTGCGTTATTTCACAGCATGGTTAATACGACTCGTTAATTTTATAATAATTGTGATCAATATTATTTTTATAATATAGGTAGGTACCTAATTAATTTAAGATATATATATTAAGATAAGATAAGCAAAAGAATATGGAAAAAATAACTAAAATAAATAAGTAAGTAGATAGTGATGTTATTAATTAATAAAGCAAGCTATTAAATAAATTGCTTGAAAGTAGAAATTTAATGAGTTTCTGTAATGTTTAAAAATGTAAGTATATAAACTCATAGAAAATTAACAGTAGCTAAAAACCGCAAGCTAATATTTTATTTTATTATTATTTGATTTAGACTCGGAATAAAATATTTTGTTCACTATAGTGTTGTGTTGCCGGCTTTTAATGAAACTAAAATGGCGGTACTAAATGAACTGGCTGCCATATTTGTTATTCGTCGGTTGGTTCCAGCCATGTCCTTGGCTTGAAAAATGGCGTTTACAAGCTTTTTGTTTGCCGGTTTTCAGTTTTGATTTTTTATTTGTCCAAATCTAGACTCATCGGTGTGTTTTTTTACGTTTGTGAATATGAGATTATACAATGTGTGTACGTACAAACAATACTATTATTATAATATACCGCTATATTTATTCTCTGATCGAAATTAGCGCGTTTTATTGGGCTTGTCAAGTGTAATGTTAGGTTAGTTGTACAAAATAATGGAATCGCAGATTTCTAATTTTCGGGCTCGTCTGTTTTCAGCATTCGTAGCGCTACCGATCAACAGATAATGGAGAGCCCCGAGGACGACGCGGGCGCCCCGCGGGAAGCGCCGCTCCGCTCGCTGGCGCGGGAAAATACGCGCGAGCGGACGTCTGGCGAGGTCGACGACGGAGCTCCGCGTCGCCCCCCGACTGCCGGCGCGGCGAAGGATCGTCCGCCCTCCGCGGACGGGGGCCCGGCGGCTCTAGCGGATGACGATCCGGAGCGGCCGGACCCGACAGGAGACGACGATTCGCAAAACAGCACCGAAGCTATATTGCAGATGATCGATAAGTTCGTGGAGGGCAACGGCGCGCCGAAGAGAGCGAGACGCGACGCGGAGTCCCCCGGCGCCGTCGGAGTCGACCCGCCGAAGCTGACGGCGGAATCGCCGCCTCCCCCCGACAAATCTCACCTGAACAACTGCTGCGCCTCCGGGGGCTCCACCGTAGACGCCGAATTCGCCGGTGACCGTCCGGAAGTCAAGCGATCGCCGGACCTAGACGTGAATTTGACGACGACGGCGGACGTCGGGCGGAGGCTCCCCGAGGCGGCGCCCGTCCCCGCGTCCGATCGCGTCTTCTCCGAAACGGAAGACGCGGTCGACGTCGCCGGCGGCGCCGATAAGTCTGCAGTGATAGTGCCTGTAAAAAATAATACTAAAATTATTAGCGAACCCGATATTATTTCAAGTAGTGAACGGAGTGAAGAGTGTTCTGCCCGCTCAACGGGCGAGGCGACGTTCGCCCAGAGTGCTTGCCGACGAACTTCCCCCGAAAAGTCGTCCGTCTGCGATCCCCGACGAATTGCGGCCCCGAATGCTCGGCCGTTAGAAAATCGCGAACCTTTAGATAGCAATATTCCCGCTGCGGTTTCAGACCTCGCCAAAAAGACCGAAGCGGCGGACTCGTGTTCGAAACCCGAAAATTCCGTGGTTCAAAGGAGGAAACTCATTCGACCCGCGGCCGCCCTCATTAAATCATCTGAGAAACCCGTATCTGAGACTGTTCCTCCGTTGAAACCGGTCGAAGTGAAAAGCTCAATGGAAGCGATTCCTGCCTCGTCTGGATCGTCGCTGACCCCGCAAGACAGTGCGTCAACCGTGATGATAAACGATCAAACATCCGCTGATAAACTAAGCTGCAATGAGGAACACACGGACAATGCTCCGGGCGCCAACGTGTCCCCTAAAAAAGTTAAACTCGTGCGTCATTCCAATTTTAAAATATTAGATGCCAACGTTCCCTGCCCCGTGCCGCTGAAAACGGCAATACAGTCTGAAAAAATTCGTGCCGTCGATTCTGGGAGATGCAGCCCGGTTTCTATCGATGACAGTAACATTGTTACGTCGAGTAAATGTGAGATAATTGCCCTCCATCATCCCGTCATAGAGAAAGTTCCGGAAGATTCAGATCAAGGTTTTCAAGAACATTTTACTCCAAAATCAGTGATGGCCGACAGCCACTCCGTAAATGTCGATGAGGCAGTCCCCATTTTTAGAGTAGCGGAAGAGAGTCCCCTCGTAAACAGAGTGGATAATATTCTCATAGGCAAAGCTTCCGATGAGGTGACTAAAATAGGCCAGCTACCGATGCTACCCGCTACAGTTATCAATGAAAACGCTCACCGACACGAGAATGAGAGCCATCATAACTCTGTTGCGCTGCCCAATAATTTGAGTGCGGCAGAGACAGACGGAGATGTGACTGCTGATAAATCAAATGAAGTCCTGGATGTCCGAAAGGTGTCCCCGCTCAGATTGAACCTCTCCCTGTCGGACGAATCTCTCGCCCCAAACGCCAAGAAAAATGCAGCTAATCAGAAACTATTTTCCCCGGAGAGTGATGAATCCGTGCCCGACGAATGTGACTCTTCAAAGATCATCCCGAAACTCACTTTGAAATTGAGCAACGTCCATTCCGATGAAGTCAAGCCGAGCGGTAAACCGCCAAAACTCAATATTAAACCTCCTAAACCCCCCGATTCCATCAGAATCAGAAATCAGGCCCCCACGGAGTCCTTGGTCGAAGTCGAAACTAGTAAAATACCCAATGTAGTGAAATTAAACATTAAACCTATACAGAAGCCGCTTGAATCCAAATCATCCAGTAGCAGTGATGTATCCGAGTCGGACAGCTCCGAGAGCGAGACGCTCCCACCTGGCTTACTTTCTTCTAATATCGATGAATCGCTACAGGACAGGTCCTGTCCGCCGGTTCCCAAGTTGACAATCAAGTCTTTATCGACCACACCTAAGGTGGATAGCGACCCTCTCAAGCGCAAGGCGACCAAGAGAGGCGCCTCCCAGGCCGACCCGCCCCTGCCCGCCGTCCCCAGACTCACTTTCAAACCGCTAGCGCAGCCGCCCATAGAAAAGATGACCATCAAATTAAACAAAACGCATGATTTTAATTGCGAGATCGAGAACGCTGCTCACCAAGAGGGTGTACCTAAGCTGACACTGAAGAAGGGAAAGCCCCACGAAAACGTTTTGAACAGTGACACGAACGATACGGAGGAAGCTAAAGTCGAGAGCTCCCTCAAGATGACCATCAAGCTTAGCAAATCTCTAGAGTCACCGTCGGAGAACAAGGTCGACGGTGACTCTCCACCTGTTGCGAAAGCGTCCAAGAGAAACAGTCAAAAAGTCGAACCATTCAATTCGGAACCAATCCCCAAACTGACCATTAAAATTCCTCAAGATCATGAACCGAGAAACTCTGAGAGGTTAGACTCGCCGACTGTTCCCAAGCTCACCATCAAGCCTATTATTAAACCGGACGAGCATCCGCCAGCGCCAAAATTGAACATAAAACCGGTTGTCAGACCTCCAGAAGAGGTCTTCTCTGTCGCCGAGAATGATGTAGATGGGTCTGCTCTCAAATTGACAATCAAAACTAAACTGTCGACCGTTAAAGCTGACGAATCAGTATCTGTGCCTAAAATTAATATTAAACCTCTGATAAAACCAGTCGATGATGTCAACACCGTCAAAGATGAAGAAGTTTTAATAGCTAAACCTAAACACAATGCGAAGCATGGGAACGAATCCCAGGACATTCCCACTGTACCAAAGTTGACCATAAAGCCTATTCCCGTTCCGGAAAATATGGACGAGCCACTGGAGATTGTAACAGCTTGCGGCAAGCTGACACCTGGCCATCAGGAGAGTGGACAGGACTCTCCTAGGATCATTCTCAAAATCAACAAAACCGTCCAGGGTTCAACCTCGGAGATCATCACGGAGAAGACTCAGAAGAAGTTAGAACCAGAGCAGGTTAAAGTGGACGGCGAATCTGCTGTATCCGTCGATCCGGTCGTTCCCAAACTCACCATCAAAATACCCCAAGAGCAGCACAATGTGGAACCGCTCAAACTAGAAAATTCCAAAGTGGTCGTTGAGAATGATTCGAATTCGAATTCGCCTCTCGGCCGGATCAAACTCAAGCTCACCAAGGAAGGGAACCACGCCAAGATCGTCAACACTCAGACCGATGACCTCAATGAGACTTCAAAAGAGAACGTCCTTCAGGTCGCTAAGGCCGGGATCAAACGGCCGGCTCCCGAAGAGGAGGCTCCCCTCCTACTCAAGAAGGCCACTGAGGAAGATAAAATCATCGCCGAGCCGAAGAGAGCTAAACTTGATCAGCTCCTGACCAATTCAAACCTAACTGTCACCAGAATACCCAAACCCAAGAATCAAGGAATTTCTGATGCCCTCCCCGATCCCGCACCCAACGTGTCGATATCGGTTCTTTCCCTGGGATCCAGGGAGGAAAAGATCACTTCAGACTATGGCAAGACGAATAGCAAGAGGAGCTCACCGATTCCGCCCAAGGGTAATGCGGCCTTCTCGAATAACGGGGAATCGAAGTTGCAGGACATCCTGTGCCGGCTGCAGATCCCAAAAGACGAGCCGGTCATTGGCCCTGTCTGCAACTTTCACTTTGCCAAAGACGTTTCTGTCCTGGCGGAGGCGGACTCTAACACCACCTCCACCACGGCCAGCTCGGAGGGGACGGCGTCGGAGCCGCTCAACCCACTGGGTACAGACAGTCCCGTCTTCAACAAGGTGGACGGGGATCTGATGGCGCTCAACGAGGGCTCCAGTTCGCAGGAGTGCATGATGCTGGATGATCTTTCGCAGGACCCGCTCGACATCGGCAGCATCGCCAAAGCGCACTTTGTCCCGCTCGCAGCTGACGCCACTGCCCTCTCTGACATTAAGAAAAGCATAGTAAATATAATGGCGCAGACCAATGCCAACGCTGTCTCAGTCTCGGTCTCGCCCTTTACAGCAACGCCGAGGAAGCGAGGGAGGCCTCGGAAAGCAGCCGTCGTAGACACCCCCGTCAGAGTCGCCGTTCCTACTTCTGCTTTGGATGAGAGGTCCCTCCGAGCTTCCAGAACGCCTAGGTACATTTTTCTGTCGTACATTAATGATTAGTCATCGGCTGTCTGTGTCTCATCCTGAAATTTTTGTAGGGTGGACGTCAGCCGCCTCAAGCAAACTCCTTCATTCTCCTGCAGCGATCATGCTCTCTCCACACCAGAAGTCGGCAACCTTTCCCATGGAGGATGCAATAAAATGTTATAAAATTGCCGAGGACACAGATAATATCTATTATGTATAAAGATATTATGTTTTTATGATCGAAAAGCTTAAAAACTTAGGTGTAATATTATACAAGCCCGATTTTTAAATGTACTATGTAGTTTTCAAGTAAAATTTGTACCACTGGTCACATTTTTATTATACATAAAATTTGTAAAATAAGTATGAGAAAATAATAATGACCTTTCATCAAAATTTATAAGTTTTAAAAGAAATCTAGTATTTCTTATGTCCACGGCTATCTTTTGACATTATTTTTGTTGATGAGGGTGCATCAAATATCCTCACCGGCGTGTGTCCACAGGCAGCGCATTGCCGATCTCTGCTTTAGACCACCGAGTGACTGAAGGCACAGCCTCGCCATCCTCTGTTTTCCTTCTGGTCCACTAAACATGCTTTGTCGGTGCTCAATCACCACATGTTCGGCCCATTGCAGGCATTGGGTTTTGATAAATATAAATCTGGCATGATATAGAGCTCATGATTGTAGCGACGTCGCCAGATGTCTTCCTCGCAGAAGTGGTCCAAAGATCCACGTAAACTCTCCGAAATACATTTAATTTGATTACAATGTTTGCAAGTGAACCTGCATTGCGTTTCAAGCGGTGGACTATGCAAATATTCTCTATCCGATCTCTCTTGGTCTGGATTAGGTATTATCAAATCTCAACATTAGTTAATATTTACTAACATCTTCTATGACATGTTAATTGGTCATTGAAAAGCTAATACATATGAACGAAAAATTTTCCATCAGGGACAGACCGACGATTCTGCGTACACCGCGCTCTCGAGGTCGCGGCAGAGGACGCGGCTCAAGACGGGCGTCTGTCAGCGGAATAGGCGGGGGACGAGGTTTGGAACCGGACTCACCGCTTCACGCTGCGCATACCTTCTTCCTCAACCTGACGCCGCCCCCCGGAGGGGACATGTCCATGCTGGCTCTCAACCAGTGCCAGGTGAAGCTGCCCCGCTTAGGCGTGGAGCGCGTGCAGGCCGCCACCATGACAGAGCCCCTTGATGGCTCCCTTTTCCTGGAAGGAAGCATCAAAGAGGCGGAGGTCACCGAGCCGATAGTGGTCGTGGGCAGGGGTCGGGGCAGGGGCAGCCGCGGACCTCGCCGCAGCCGCGGGGGCAGGGGAAGCCGCGGGCCCAGAGGGGGGAGAGGGAGTCGAGGGGCGAGGAGCACCAGAGCCTTCCCTGACCCGGCTGAAGAAATGATTCAGCTGCAGGTGACATGCTTTGCTTTGCCAAACCAACTACTTTGTCAGGCATTTTCTTGAGAGCCAAGGCAAATAAACTGCAAAACGAAGTCAATACCAACCAGACAAACAGCCATGAATAAATGTTTGCAAAGCTTATTTTTCTGGTCAGTTTATGACAATTGACTGTGTTTTGTTGTTTGTGTGCGTTCGCTGTCAACAGGGGCCTCAACTATCGTGCCTAAGGCCTTCTGCCCACAGTTATACTCAAAGAAAACTCAACTGGTTGAAGTCACAACCTGGTCAATAATCGATGTTTCACACACGGCGTGACGCTACCCTATAGATTAAATACACTGAGTGAACCACCATTGAGATACATTAACGTTGATGCGCAAGCTACCGGTTGGTAATTAAAATTTCAGTTCTTGAGTCTTTGAGTAGCTCCATGGGTGAAAGGCTTAATAGTCATCTCAGAAATATAATATCGTCACCGTTCAGGCAAAAGTCACCAACCCTGAAAATGGCAGTTTTGAGTTGAGTATGTCACCCGAAGCGTAAAATTATGTTCTTTAAGATGCAAAACTCACCACGGTACATTAGTTAGTAAAATTGTGCTTAAATCCGAATTATTTGTTTTTCACTAAATGACTTTCGATAAAATCTTAACAAGCAAAAGTCATTATAGGTGAATAGACATTATTGACTATATAAAAAAAAAAAATCCTTCGTTATAAATATACAAGCAAAAGTCACTATACTATGGATGGTGAGTTTTACTGATCATTCTTTTGGCTAACATTGTTCAGATAATTAACAAGCAAAAGTCACCAAACCATAATTGAGCTACCTTGCCTCCTTCAAAACCTTCCAGATGTTTTAATTAGCATCGAAAAGTAAAATTACCTTAAAAAAATTATTAAGAAGACATGAGAAAATAATTTAATGTAGATAAAACCTTAAAAACATTAAAATCTGATTTTTCCTGCATTTTCAAACTTTCAAATTGCGATATCTCAAAACTATGTTTTTAGGGTTGGTGACTTTTGCCTGAACGGTGACGATATGTAGTCAGTTTTAAGAATTTTATATCGCAAAAAGTATCATCAATATCGTATCCAAAGAATTTGGACTATAAATAGAAGTCTTATATTATTTTGAAAGCGCGTGAAGCTTAGTTAAATATTAAGAACGCTCAGTTGTCATTGCGATTTTTTTACATATGCAATGGCTATTTTATACATTTAGAGCCGCATGCAGAATCTAAGAAATCGTTCCTAAGGATAAGTCGCGAAAAGGATGACTTAACTATAGACATTCCTGAGTATAGAGTTAAGGAATCCTTAACCATAGACTACTTTTGTTATGAACACGTCCGCTTCCGTATTACGCATGAGTGCAGGACCGTAACAAAAATATCGATATTTTGAAGTATCAATACTTTATAAAGATACATCGATATTTTGCTATTGATAATTTCTTTCGATAACGATGGATATATAATAAAATTATAAATAATCCTTCGCAAACAACCATAATTTGACAACGATATTTACAAACATGTCCCCCTCAAGGGCTAACAGGGCTCTAGCCTGGGGTTCAATCAGATAAGTGAGATAAACACACATCACAAATTTGCTTTAATACTAAAAAAGTCGCCTGCGCACTATTTATTTCAACGATTTTAACAATAGTAGTACGATGCATTTTTTTATTATCGTATGTCGCGATACTTGACAACTCCGCAATTCAAATAGATATAAATTCTAATGGTTTTAAGTTTTGTACTATTCCATTTGAATCGTTTTTTGCGACCCGGGTATCGCCTTTCGGCATCTTCGGGCACTATGCACACTCACCAATGGTAAATACAATTGACACACTGACCCGGGTCGTATAAAAATAACCCATTCACTGCGTCCAACACAACTGGTGCGTTGCCCATCAGGTGGACATTAGATATAATTAGCATGTTATTTAAATGTGATAATTAAATATTAATTAAATGGTCCGCAGTGAATGGGGACTGCGGACCTTTTAATATAGAGATATATTAAAAAATACACAAACTCACTAAAAATACAGTGAATATCCTTCATTTTACCTCGAACACCATTTGAATGCTGTATTTCGAAAACGTTGCTTGACACATTTTAAAAAACAGTGACATAAGTTGAAAAAATCTTCATATTACCTAAATATACAAATGTTAGTAGTTTTTTTTAAAGACAACGGTTAACATTTGCTATAAAATAATATATTTTACATCTACCTACCTATTTATTTTTATACCTATAGGATTGTTTTCACTATTTTGACTAAAACACAATAGTGACTTGTAACGTTTTCAAAATACAGCATTCATTTTGAAAACGCTAATATTGAGCGTCACATTGCTTTTAACCCTAAGTAAACTTAAAAATCCTGGGCCTGGGGAGTGGGGGCCCGGTTCAGGTTGTGTGGGCCATCCTTTCCTTAAAGGACGACCCCCAAGGATACCCATTCCATGTATCGATACTTTTTCAATGGATAGACAGGCCTATTCTCCCCCTCTCTACTTATGTTCGCCTGATACCGCTCAAGAAACAAGAGTGTTACCATGTTAAAAAAATATCTTGCGGTGCCTGTAGAATCACGTATAATGACTTACAACGGAAACATACGAGTATTATAATTAAATATTAATATGTATTTATAGTTATTGCATTTATAAAGTGCAGTTGTCGTATTTTTGTCATCGTTTAACAATTTTAAAATAATTTACCTAAACTATAGAAAGAGAATTTTTCAATATGGTATTATTTTCAATAGAAAAAACGACCGAAGCTTTAAGACGAGGTGAACCATAGACAACATGATCTTAGCTAAGGACGATGTTTGTGCATAGTGTTTTGTCCTGAGGAAATCTTAGTTAAGACAAATGTTTCTGTATCAGGCTCTTAGGCTGCATCTCAACAGAAGAAGGTTTTTTCAACATCATTGATATATCAAAAGAATGTACATAATTTTTATGTAAATATTTATACAAAAGTATCAATCCTTTTTTTAACTTCCCTAATATTGCAAGTGATCTTTTAATCCATTTTCTGGGACCTCTGTACATACTCTTGTCCTGTGTTACATACATGCTTACGAAGTCGAATAAATTCTAGCTAAAAGTATCTAGCTACTGTTTCAAACATTAAAAACTTTTATTTAGTTAGTTACATACATCACAAATGTATTTTATAATTTACTTGGGTATGTATGTGAAAAATATATACTTGAATTGAAAATTCTCTGTAAAACAGCAAAACTTGCCATATTTAATAGATTTTTCCATAAAAATAAGATGGACCCGAAAATTTCACCAAAATGATGGATTGGGCAGGACACTTTTTGAACGGGACTTTCATTTAATACGGGGCATGGTTAGGCATAATTATTATTTGGCGCTTAAAGGTCAGATGCATAGTTAATATAAATGGCCCTACTTGCCTTTTATCTTAAACGGCTGAAATGGGGCGATCGGTGGTGACTAGGGCCGCATTTGAGAAACAAGTGGAAACTGTCATGTAGCATTTTTTATTTCTTTACTTGCAACATTAAAAAAAAATAGCTAATGAATTCTAAATTAGTAGTTTTTCGTGATTACTTTTCGTATACATAGATGTCACCTCAAATTGAATCACTGCCAATTTTACTTCATATGTAAACTATCATGTTTTAAATGTCAGATCAATTGACGGATCTAAAAAAATTATTTGCTGGTCGTCTTGACATGTTTTTAGAAGTGACGGAAAACACTATTAACATCATGTGAACATAATATTTCTTTACAAGCTTGTAAAAAATATATATTAATCGTCAATATGTACATCACTTATTTAAAAAAAAAATACAAACTACATCAAAACTTTACTTCGCTTATGTCAAAATTATTAAGAATTTTAATCACCAGTATGAAAATTCATGTACAGTAGGCGCTCGGTAATCCGGCGTTTACCAATCCGGCACGTCCAATAGTCCGGCATTTTGCAACTCAGCTCTCCTGATCTATAATCCGGCAGGTTTCACATTAAACTGCCGGATTACAGATTGGTGGCCGATCTTGACAGATTATTTATTCCTATAGAAATCCAATAATCCGGCATAGGTAAAAAAAATATGGGTGCCGGATTACCGAGCGCCTACTGTACTTAAACACTTCACTGTGGTTTCTCTTAAAATTCAACAGGTGGTACACACAAAATAACATGGTGCACAGTTTTTGTTTTAGTTTTACTGAAACTGGGCATATTTAATAAGCAACTATTTAATTAATTAATTTTATGTTTATAATTGATTTATATAACACTTAAATAAAAAAAAAAATATGTTTAAATAGCAAATTATTAAGCTTTCAAACGTGTATTTATTTTGATTTGCAAAAATGGTTGTTGGTTGGTTGTTGATTTAGTGCCGTTGAAAATTATTAATGTGCTATTAAAATCGATACATTCTGCAGTCACTTATGGACAACCTGAATAGCTTTTCATAGCAGATTTGTTAAAATACTGAATAGCTGTTAGGGGGAGGGAGCACATGTGCTGTGGATGTGTCCTGTGTATTGGAGAGTAGTGTCTATTTTTAACCACACTTGTATCGGTAGTAGTTGTGTGCGGTGGGCAGTGCCAGTCGTCTGCCACACATTTTTTTATACACAGCCAACAGTTGTGTATAATAATTATTTTTCTCTCAAGCCATTAATAAGATTAAATACATTATAATATAGTTTTTCAATATGTCAATTATCATAGTTTTAACAACCTATCTTGGAGATATTTAATTATTATTTTTACCTGAGGTTTATTAAAATTTCAGTCGTGTTTAAAGTGACAGCACGAAAGTTAATTCTGACTTTTCAAAGATGAAGATGTATTGTAATAGTAGGGTTATTACCTGTGCCCTGAGTATGGTAAGCATTGAATAACTAATTCCCACTCTATTTCGAGAATGACTTATTGATGTATTTACTGTGTTTGATTTATTTTGAGATTCTTCTGAATATTTATTACATGACATGTAATGCCTATTTTAAAATTATGTTTACATTTGTCTTCAAAGGAGTTGAATAGATTTTTTTTTATTATACTATGGTCATAAGTTATCGGTTCTTTGTGGTATACACGTGAACTTTTATACCGATTGTGTTATATTTATTGGACGGACGAATTTAAGCATTAATTACACACCAAAACAGAATTTTTGTAATAGGCAAATAATTTGTTTATAAAGTTTTCGGAAACATTTGACACGACAAATATATGAGTTAGAGTAAAATTTTATATGTACGTTGAATTCACTGCCTTTAAATAACTTTAATGGTGTTTGACTTATAGGTGACAAGGCGAATAGTGGCAATAGGTATATTTTATTAGAATGCTAATTTTTATTTAACAATAGTTTATAAACATATTTCGCTGCATTGTTTCGAAGTTTAGTAACCGAATTGAGAAAAACAAAGATGATGCTTTGGTATATCAGGTCCTCGAGTATGCAGGGTACGATTATCCGATTTGCACTATGATCATCAGCTATAAGAACAATGCATGATTAAAAAAGCACCTCTGATGTTCAAATGTCACAATGTGTTGGCTTATAAAGTAGGAAGGGAGTCTTCGGTTCAAATCGAAAATGAACTTCGCCTGTCTTAATTCCAGGATCCTGTGGCGATATCAGAGGTCAGGAGAGATGGCAGAAAAAGTAAATTGGAAATTACCCGGACACCTGCGTTGCAAGTTTTTGAAGAAGAAACATGTATGATTGGTGACATTGGAACACCGCATAGGTAATGTTCTATTTTTTGTGTATAACGTGTATTTTATTTAATATAAAAAATTAGTTCCTTAGGCTGGCACCCTTTTCCTTTTTGATGTGTCATTTGAGGCGCCTAATTAGAATAATGCGTCAAATGTATTATGATCACGTTATGTGCTGTCACAGTCAGCTGCCGCTGCGAGAATAAAGTGTGTAATGCCATTTTTCCTGGTGTTTAAAATGTTATAAGACGGATGTTCCCATCCTGTAACACATTTTGAACCTTTAAACGAACATTGTCAGTTTGCAAAATCTGCCAAAATCACCAGAATGACAATGAGCTACGATACCTCACGCGTATCGCACTGGGTCGACACCCGCATGACTCAATGAACGCTTTTATCACTTTCTACATGTCTACACATTTTCGACTCATGTCAAAATCTTGTGTTTTTTATTTTTAGTGGCTGGCAATGTATTTTCTATAATAATGTTGTCTATTTATGGTTTGCAGGGTGGGTTCTGTTCAAAATATTATCTATGGATGCAATATAGCAAGTAATTTTAACGTACGCACACGTAGATACTGTTAGAATTAATTGAAATTAGCATGAATAATAATTCAAAATATTAATACATTAGAGTTGGCACTCTCCATCATTGAATTTATAGAGATAGTGATCGTTCAAAATATTCTGTGACAGTACGCGACGTGCATCATAATGTATTTGAACCCTGACTGGCACGTCCACCATACAATATTATTGATGAATGATGCTTTTGTGTGTCAAGCGTAAATGGTTAGTTTGTTTTTTCTATCATATTTTATTTTCAAATTAGAACAATACGCCAATTTATATTGACTGATAAACTCGCAGAACAGATTAATAAAGCAGACCATAAAACCTAAGTAAAACAAATCGCGCTGTCAAATATGCGCGTTACATTGATGTGATTAGATATAATTATGATACAGACGTATTATTCTTTAACACATGTTTAAGTTTGTTTCATATTTTTCCGCATTCGAAATCTGTAGCCTATTGTACCACACTACTGGAGAACTACAAATTTGTAACACTAGTGCCGCCGTTACCCTTGCCAAAGTTGTCGCAGTCCAACATAAACTCTATTCAAAACATGTCATCATTTTCAGCCGGGATCTATTACACGCCATATGAAGGTTTCCTCTGACTCCTAAATCTATTTGTCAATCCAGCAGGTTATTAAAACGAGTCTGTTGGTACTACTGTATGACTATTTGCGGAGACATTCACTAGCCTAGCAACTTGTCTAGATCCTAGTTATGTCTAGCGATTCTTCCGTTTCGCTGTGTGCGTAGCCGAAGGTATTGATATACCCGTTGCGTTGTTCACTTGATCGGACCATCGAGTAGGGGACTTCCCTTCTACATTGATCCTAGATGTTTCTGATAATAATGATGGAATATGGCTATATGTATATATTTATCTATACAGGTAAATACATTATATATATTATATTACCTGGTGATGGATAATTAAATGCGTACAATAGATTGAATGTTGAATTTGTATTTTTTGCAGAATGGTTGGTTTACTAGATGAGGAGTCGCAGAGCTCTGTGCTTAGCGGGCAGACAACGGAGAGTGGCAAATATAAACGGTCACGCCTCATGGATATGCTCGATGAAGGGTATGTAATAGTTTTTTTAAATAAAGATGTGAATCTGACATTAAGTGTGTGGAATTATCATTGCAGTCAATAACTGTTATTGGCAGTATTTGAGAATTGGTAGTTTTCATATTAGTTTTTCAATGTGTATTTGTAATTAATGGCTAAAAAATATTCCTCGTAAAAAACCTCCTAATGCAACCTTCGCTCTGTCGGGGCCCATATACTCCACTCGACATCTAACCTGGTAAATTATTTATTTTTACTTAAGTACTATTTTACTGATTCTAAATAACTTGATTGTTTGTTATTCAGGCACAAAGACTGGACTCCTGCGGATGTTGCCGAGTATGACTGGCCGTCAGAACCTGCCGCTGGTGATTCACCTCAGACTGTCATGATCCAAGAGCAGGTAAAAACCTTTTTAATCACCTTGTACTTCCAAGAACAAATTAAACTGCAAAGACCTTTGCATTAACGAACATTGGTGTTGTAGTTTTTTTTTATTTCATAGAACTGTATGTACCGTGTATTGTCATCAGGTGGCCTTATACCTCGGCGTGAAGAGCTTCAAGAGAAGATACCCCGACCTGAAAAGGAGAGCCCTCGGAGCGGACGAGAAGAATTACATCAGAGACAGAGGATTGGTTTCAGAGGCTCTTTGCGATCTCGGTGAGTTGAAATAATGACTCAATCTCACCACCATTTTTCGCAGAAGAGAGCAGGAAACAGAATAAATAATAATACAGATTTGTTCAATAGAATTGTGGTCATCGGGTTATTCATTTGACCTCATGGATTTGCTCTGTTATGTTAGAAATTATCTGTAGGTCAGTGGCGTGGGGTCCATTGATGCTTTGGATTCGACGCATAAGTAAAGCAATGCAATTGGCCTTAATATTTTTCCTAATGGAGCGTTTTAATTGAGTTTAACTAAACATTGACATCTGTGCATTTGACCATAAATGTTTAGGTTTGAACTTCTACTTGACAATCATGGAATTAAGCTTTTTTTCTAATGTTGGGTACTTACGTTAATTACTCCCGGAAACTCTTCCACATCTGCTTTTTACGTTCATGGTTGGTTATGAAATGTAAAAAATAATAATGGAAATAACCTAATTTAAAAAAACCGGACTGTACGAGGTGTTGCTGTACCTTCATAATATGAACAGCAGCAGTGAATAATGCATTGTGTTGTTATGCAGGAGTGACGGCGGTGGACGCAGGTGAGGTACTGGACATCATGTACACGGACTTCCCCACCAAATATGAGGAGTACCGGAAGCATCTGCGAGAGCATCGAGACGCTCGGCCCGTGCAACCACTCAAACCTCCCCCGCCCGCGCATCTGGCTCCCCTGCCAGGAACTGATCGCTCCAAACAGGTTTGACTCTTTCTAATTGGTTCTTGGTTTCTCCACCTGTACTATTACATTTCACTTTAATTTCAGATTCACTCGATTCGTTAATTACAAACACGATTCTATGCGCAGATATTGCCAAAATAATCTTTGAATACTTAATTTCATGAAAATGTATAGTGTATAATCGACTCAACATTTCACACATCTCTAATATCGTCATATCAAAGTAGACATTTGAATATAATATTTGGCTATAATACCTGTGGAAAGATACTCCCCTCTCAGTTTTATGTAGGCAGCCAAAAGCAATACATTGACCATTATTTTTAAGATGAATAATCATGTGAACACTGAGAAATGTGTACAGACCTCAAACTTATCTGAAGAATGGGATGGGCGACCCACTGTCGAAAATTACCCAATCAAGATTCGTAACTGGACAAAATCTGACATTCAAATGAATCATCCTACGGTAGTTCGTAGTTCCATTTTTGGCTATTCTACAGATAAGTTTGTAGGTCTGTACGTAAGTTATGTAAACAAAGGAACACACTTCAAATCAGAACATGAGCCGCCATTTTGTTTTTGGGGCTGCCAATAGAAGAAAAATATGAATTTATTGCCAATACAACCACACGTTTGATTGAAAAATCAAACTGCCTTCAAAATTCCTAATACTGAATACGTATTAGACTCCTACCTAGAGTCAAAATTCTTTTATATTTACATGATATTATGCTGTTGTTATGGCAGGAGAGTATGGAGAAGGCGTGCGAATCTGCGGCAGAGTGGAATGCCCAGCTGAACCGCCAGCGGAGGAGCATCCGTTCCGCCGTGGTGGACCTGCAGACCTTCACTCTCCACCGTCCGCGCCGCCCCCCAACCTTGCCACCACCCTCCGCCACCCCACACCCTGTTTCACATTACCCCGTTGCTCTGTTGCCCGGACAGTATACCGATCACTACAGGACATACACCCCTGAGGAGCTTAGGTGAGAAACATATCTTATTGAAAATTGAAAGATATATTCCTCCTACTAAATAATATTTGAAATATTAGAAATATTCAAAAAAAGACCCTTGCTTTCAATAAAGCTTTAATTGGGATATTTTAAATTGTGCTTTCTTTGACAGTTATTTTCATATAAAATATTTTTAACGATGACTCAACCTTCTAATATGAGGCTATTGGAAGCAAAGGCAAGAAAGTCTCATATAGTCTTTGGGACTTTGTTGACAATAGCTTCTGTACAGTCGATAGACAAATCAATTTAATATGCCCTTATTTATGCATTTCAGATACTTCCCATTGAACAGTGTACTCCGGATATTACCGCCACCCGCTCCTGTTAAAGAAGAATCATCGTCTGAGGAATCAGGAGATGATTCTGACTCAGTTGGCTCAAGCGGAGAGGAATCCGGGAGCGAGACCAGTGAAAAGAACTTCAAGGTGAACACTCATAATACCTACAGCGGGATTCCGTTAATTCAAATCATGAATGACACTGGAATTTGGGAATCAAATTCATTTTATGACTTTGTAGGCTAGATATGTTAACGGCTATGCGCCATCAAATTGAAAGAAAAAGTAACAAAACCTTTTGATACTACAAAAATGCAGTGTTTTCTTGAAAAACATTAAAAAAAATGAGGATTCAAAATATCAATAAGATAAAAAAAAACAGCATTGGTCTAATCTCACCTCATAATATTTAATAGTTCGTGTTTCTGATCACACTGTTACTGGAGACCTCTTTCTAATTCTTTTGAAAAAAATTTACAATTTTACCGAGCTCGTTCGTCTTTCCGAATGGCAGGGCACATTTAAGCTCCTTGATATTTTTAAAGACATCTGCAAGTCGCAGCGCTACTCTGTCGCTAAAATTTAAGGCATTGTATCACCATGTGTCAATGTATGCTTATGTTCTCCTGAACATCATATTCATCACAGAGGTGCGAATCGGTTACCTTAATGAGGACACGAAATCTTTTGCCCGCTGTGTGGTTCTGTTTATAATACCCCGTTTACACATGCATGGATTTACTGCTGACATTACATATTATCGCAGCCATAACAAAAAAATGCACGTGTAAACACGTGTTATCGTGGAAAATGCAAGATTGCATGTATGGATCAAAAAAGTTCAGAAGCTTCTGAATTTTCACGCCGTCAATTGGACTGTGCAATATCTGCGCCCGCGCAGTGGAACGATATTGGCGAACCTGCCGGTAAATAAACGAACTACACCCTGCAGAGACTCATATTGAGGTTAAACGATTTTCACGACCTGTCAAATAGTACCAAAGAATGATAACATCGCGTCTTGAAGAATGAGATTGGTTAGACAGTCAGCACTGTTACGTGTAAAGAGTTATTATCGCGATAGTTTAAAATACACACTATAGGTGCAAATCAAACAATGCGCGTGTACAGGCGTTATAAGTTTCGATATCACGTATGATCATTTCTGTTTAGAGGCGACTCGACAAACCAAGGTATCAGGCATTTGGATCAATATGGACTTACTCTGTTTTCCTTTGTCAAAATCGAATAGATTAAGTTGGTGAGTTACGGTCGCCTCAGGTTATTGTTTGCGAGGGAGCTTATTAAAGTGCCTAATGTTTTATTGTTAAAATGAATGTTCACAGCGGAAGAGTAATGCACCGTCAAAGGCACGGTCGCGGGTGCCTGTGAGTGGTGCCGAATCGTCCGTCCCCCCCAGCCGCCCCACCTCCCCCCAGACTAAAGAGTCTAAAGAGAACATCTCCAACCCCTCCTCTCCCCTGCCTGCCTTACCCTCTCTAACCCCGTCGGCGTCCACCTCCTCCGCCCCGGACGTGTTGCGCTGCAAGCTGTGCGCCGGCACGGAGCATTGCAACCGGAGGTATCCCACCGAGACCTTCGTCACCTGCGCCACTTGCCACAAGAAAAGTATGCACCACATCAAATTATCTTATTGCATAATTAAATTGAATTTATGAAAACCACAATTCTATTACGTTATAACAGGGAAACTTTCATATTAAAAACAACATTTCCGGAACGCATATAAGTAATTGATTCTGAAAATTGAAACTGAAACATATTTATCTTTGTATATTCGTAAATCAATATTCTAAATAATGATAATACAGACATCAAAATATCTTGCCAATTCTTGAATTATTGTGATTCAATTCCATATTGAGAAGTAATTTGATGGTAAAGTTCATCTCTTACCCTATCATTTCAGTTTAGCCTGTCTCGCATTTTTTCAAGTGATGAAGAAAATAATTAATTTGCTAACTGTTTTTCTCCTCAGTCCACCCGTCTTGCCTGGACATGGCACCGAACGTAGCGAAGTGCGTGCGCTTGTACGCGTGGCAATGTGCAGACTGCAAATGTTGCGCGCACTGTCAAGACCTGGCCGACGACGACAAAATGCTGTTTTGTGATCTTTGCGACAGAGGCTACCACATATACTGCGTTGGCTTAAGAAAAGTTCCCACTGGTAAGGGAGACAGTTATATAGAAGACTTTTTCTTCTTTAGTCACATCTGGCTTCTAAAATGAAGAATATTGTTTGCCTTGTACTGAGTTATCCTCTAGACCAGGGGTTCCCAACCCCGTGCCCGCGGGCACCATGGCGTCGCGACAGTTAGCTAGGACTGCTAGGAGACATCTTCGCCTGACGAAACACGAATTAGGAGTTTTGATATTCCTTCTATATAGTTCTAAAATGAGTGGACCGAGTAAAAGACAACGAACCTATAATTTTAACACTGACTGGGAGGAATCATATTGTTTCTTTAATGTGAAAAATAAATGCGTCTGTTTGTTGTGTGGTAATAGTATTGCAGTGCCGAAAAAACATAATGTTGAACGACACTTTCAGACAATTCATGCCACTTTTGATGTGAGTTGTCCACTTAAATCTGAAGTAAGAAAGAAAAAAATATGTCAACTAAAATCAAGTCTAACTGCACAACAGACTGTTTTCACTAGACATGTGGAAAATTCTAAAAAGGCCAACTTAATAAAATCAAGATATAGATCTCGACTCACCGATGAGCATCTTTATGATTGTTTGCTAACAGGATTATCGTCATACTCTCCTAATTATGAGGCACTGGCCAATGATATGCAATGCCAAAGATCACATTGACATATTGATATTCTATTTTTTTATAAAATGTTTTCTTTGTATTTGTGTTTTTTGTTTACTTTGTTTACGTTTTGTAAATACATTTCTCTGTGTGTATGCAATTTGAATAATAGTTTTATTATTATGAAACATTTTTGTTTATTATTTATTAATAAATTATGAATATAAGAAAATAAATTATGGGAAAATGAGAAGTTATGGAAGGAGTTTGTCGATTAAAAATAGGTGGTGCCCGCCACCCTACCGATATTTTAGAATGTGCTCTAGAGTACAAAAAGGTTGGGAACCCCTGCTCTAGACAGTGCTTTCCAACCTTTTTCATGGCATATCACACTATTCATATTATCGAATTAAGAGTATTCTTTTATAAAACATGAGAGGGGATGTTACAATGTGTAAAATATTTTATAACAAATGCGTATTAGCTTGTATGTTTATTTTCAGTCCTTATTTTTGTTATCTGGGTGGCGATTATTAGATTGCATTTCATACGATTCGTGTTATACAGTCGATAATAATTAATGTTGGTTAATTTCTTGCCATCCTCCATATTATTGAAAGGGCTGTCACCAGTGTTGCTAAATTTCAGTAGATCTGCCGATGGTCACATTTGTGTGATTTTCGGAAGATACTTGTGACATTATAACAACTACCAATCTATTTTTCAAGTAAAATTGTTAGTTTTTTTTACATGTTCTTCTATCCACTGAATTTTGACAATTTTATCTGACAACACTGCAAAACATTCTTGACCATAGATTAATCATTGATAAAAGGTAATGTCAATCTGTTACATTTTATAAAAGATCTTTTATGGAACACATATTTAATGAAATATGGACTATTATATGAAAAATTCTTTTAGAGTCTAATACTGGTCTAAGGGTAGGACCTATTTCAAACGCTTGTATTTGTTCATTTATAAATTGATACGTATTTCACCTAAAAAAATTAGATGGTTTTCCATGATAATAACATATTATATAAAAACCATAGAATCATGGAAATTGCAGTAAACAGGCATGTTTCATACTAGTTAATAGTGTTAAGGCTATTATACTTCAGCTGGGGCATGGTCTAAAACGATCGTGACTACGCGACGCGAAGATTGTGCAAACGTCGCGTGCAGAACAAAACATAATTTGTCATAAAAATTCAACATGCGTCCATTTAATGTTATGTTTATTGTTCTATTAGTAATAATAATCATATATTCATTGACATGTTTTCTTTTTCAAGTAATTGGGTAACGTTTTTTAGTCATCTTTACACGATTTAAGAATTAATTCCCCCGACGCCATCACAAAACATATTGACATGTTCACAGTTCGACTTTCGCTCTCCGATTGGTAGAGAGTTCCAAATTTCGTCGCACCTATAGTTGAAAATTATTTGCCGTTTCACTGAAGTATGCTCTTAAGTTCTAGGAGCATTTCCTCAAATGTGATTGCAAAAAGGCTGGACTGTATCGGCTTAGATTTGAAGAAGTTTAACATTAAATTTGATGGCATTAGAGCCAGCCAGCCTAGAATATAAGGGTTTTTACACTTACCTTTGAAGCCAAGTCACTATTGCTACTTAAGTCTAAAGATAAGCATGACAATTCCTCAAAATGCTAAGCTAGTTAAAATGAATTATCCAACATCAAGTAGTTGTGGACCTTGACTGCTTTTAAAATTTCTACTGGGACTGGGAACACTAAATATTATGTTTCTTACAGGTCGGTGGCACTGCAGTCACTGTGCAGTGTGTCGATCGTGCAACGCTCGTCATCCCTCCGGCCAGCCTGAGTTGGGTGGGGTGCAACCGCCCTCGCTGGTCCCCGCCCCGCCTGACCAGTGGCACCACCACCTCAAGAAAACCACAGCGGGCCAGAAAAGATATTCGCACACGCTGTGCACCCCCTGTGCCAGGTTCGACACTCTCTCATTCTTCTCTTGTTTGTTAACACCCCCCCCCCCCCAAGATACCCTGTCTCTCGCCATTTCTTTTCCTTCTACTAGTGGCGCAGCTAGCTCCCTGGAAAAGAACGCAAGTGTTTGGGTCCAGCCAGACAAGGGCTTCTCGAATTTCAATTCAAACAGATGATAATGATCATAAAATATTCAAACTTCATCGATTGACATATTCATAAATTCATAAAAACACATTCACTGCTGACCAGATAATTACTAATTAATTTCCACATTTTAATATGCTAATTATATCTAATGGCCAACTAATGGTTAGCACTGAAAGACTTATTTAGAAATCCAGAGTCCTTTCGTAAATTTTGCGTGGGGCCCCAATATTTCTAGTTACGCCACTGCTTTTTACCCAACTCATACCAACATTTCATATTGATATTAAATACGTCCAATGGATGGTATTTAGTGATTTTCCACTATGCTGGATTTTACCCAGATTTTACTCATCCAAACCATGTAAAAACATTCATATTCACTGTTACAAGTGGAACATTTAACTCTCTACATTGATTTTATTTGATATGTTTATTAACCCCTTTTCCCATGATAAATGCTCCTTATATAACAACTAATCTCATGGATAAAATAACCATTTAATTAACATAAACAAAACCTGTCTGTGAAAGGAAAAGCAAGATAACAGAAACACGAATCGACACAGAAGACTTATCTCACCTTTCATTTCGCACACAGAAATTATCAATCCTTACTTGGGCATATGATTGTTCAATGCCTGAATTTTATACATACGTGTTATTTACATATTATTGCATATTTTTCTTTAGGGTTGCTTTCAAACTAATTGTGAGTGTTTCTGTGTCCAAACATATATAGGGGCTTTATTATTTTGCAATTTGATTCGACTCAGTTGAATTGATACATTTACTGTGGAAGAAAATGAAGTATGTATGTATGTAGGACAGATTTTTATGGCATTGCGGCCACGATGAAATCACTTTGGAACTTAATGAGTTGCCTACACTGCCAGAAGAATCTGACACCATTCTACATATTTGACTCTACCAAATCAAAGTAAAATTCGAGTAGCTTAATATCAAACGTTATCTACAAAAAGGTGTTTTTTTTTTAGATAACGTTATTTTACATTCTCGGCTACATGATAGTCAAACAACTTTATGTCAATCTTTTTTAGTTTCTTCATAAATGGTCAGTAAAGTTTAACGTTAACTACATAAAGTTACTCTTGTTTTCATATTTTTTTAAAACCACACCTATAAATTTTAACATCACCATAAGCAAGATAAATGTTCACAATAAATTTTAAAATATGAACATTAGGTTTTAAAAAAACATCTCCTTTCTTGGGTTACAAGAAACTAAAACAACGTTCCTCCTGTAAAGTTGCACTTTTGTAGATAGTGTTGTTTGACATTAAGCCCTCAAATTATTTGTCAGTTTAAAAATTGAACTCAGTTTTGTTAATATCTGAACAGTTAAACGTATGGTAGAAAAACTTGGGAAATATAATATATTATTATTTTTATTGCTAAAATCTATTAATACATACCTTTTTTATTTTTTGTGTTTTGTTATTAATATTATATTGGGTATATTTATTATGTATTTACCAGTGGCGAAAATTGCCTGTTGAACGGAGGTAAACTATTATAGTAACAAACTAAATGAATAATAATACACGCTTGGACAGTGATGACTTAGCTTGAAAATGTCGAAACAAATGGAATATGTGTAGTATTTTGTATAGATATGATCTTTAATATTTCTACAATATATGATACAACAATCCATGTTCGTGCAAAAATTAGTTACGATTACAGATCCAATAATTTCATAGAAATTAAAAGTTCTGCTGGTATCTGACGTTGTAATTTCATTATTTCGCATTATTCAAGGTCATTTTCGTTGTATTTTTTATGGTATATTCAGAAATTCTCATACATGTTCAAATTCTTTTTACGAGTCAAGCTAAATGTTAAATAATCGCTTAATATGAAGTCTTCGCCACTGGTATTTGCTTATATAGAGGTTATCATTTTCATTTTTCTAATGGTGAAATTTGATAATAAAACGTAATAAAATATTCTACAATTACTCACGATTTCTACATACATGTCTCTTGCAACAGAATAATATGTACAGTAAACTCTTGATTATCCGTGCACGACAATGTGTATACAACGATATAGTAGCCGTTAGGAAACTTCAAACTGATATTAGAAAATCAGTTTCCTGTAAATAAACCAAAATTACAGATTTTCTTAATAAATAATAAGTATTAAACATGTTAAAATAATTGTCTGCTTAGAAATGTATAATATTATTATGTAGTATTTTAAAAAGAAAAAACTATAGTTCGGATTATCCGTGTTTTTCATTTATCCATGCCGTCTCTCCCCATCATTAGTCCGGATAATTGGGAGTCTACTGTATAATATTTTTTAGGTTTGTAATAGTATAATTAAAAAAATGGCTTAATTTATCACATTGCCTTGTTAACATACTGTTTTATTTTCTTAAACGGGAAATAAGAGAAATGTTCTGTTGCATGACAACTTACTACATATAAACAATATAGTATGCGGCGCTTGCCTGTGAATTTGCTTTATAAAACATTTTTTTCCTTCCTCTCATTGATGTCTCATAATTAATTCTCCAGAAATTTGTATATGATTATTATATTGCATTCACACTAAAAAGGATTGTATATTTAAAAATTAACTGTGTAACGACAGTTTTATCAAAGTTTTTACAATGTCGCGTTGTAAACAAAACACTTTTCATTTATCGATCGGCACACAGTTGTTGTATGTCCAGTTTTGCCGATTGACAATATAAGGCAAAATTTATATTTATGTATTTGAATGAGACATTATCTTTTCAAATACCCTATTTGAGTGTACAGTATTTTTACAGCATACAGGTATGATTCAGACGGGCGTTTTGTTTGTTGAGAAACCAGTTTAATTTGAAAGTAGTTTTGTGTATTATACGAAACATTAAATCATCCATTTTGTAGTTGATTTCACGATACGCATATCACAAAGTGTATAGCATTTCATCTGTGGATATCCATTAGGGTGTGTGCGTGTGTGTCTGTGTGTGTGTGGGTGGGGAGTTGTTGTCTGTGTGTATTGTATGCGGGGCTGGTTGCATTGCAGGGCGTGGCGCGCGGGGCGCTACTGTTCGGTGTGCGAGCGCTGCTTCATGGGCCGCAAGGGAGCCATGCGCCTCGTCATTTGCACGCACTGCGACAGGAGATTCCACCAAGGTCAGTCACCGCCTCTTGTCATCTCCCCCATTTCATTGACCCCCCCTGATCCGCATGTATCAATCGCCTCATAGAATGGCTATTTATTGTTTACATTATGTATTACTAACACGTTCGGCCGAGTGAGATGTGAAGTTAGCTAACTGTTTAAGGCACTTTAAATCATCAATAAATTTTGATGTAGGAATTTATATCTAATTAAATGATGTAGTAAAAAATGTACATGAATTCTAATGTCATATTATAATATAATTTAAAACTAACTTACTCAATGAGGTTTCCAGAATAGTAATACTTTTTATGAGATAATTACTATGTTAAATGAAAACAATGATTTCGTCTCTCTCTGTAAGTAACATAATATCGTTGCTGAGTTGTTTAAATCTCTGCGGCTCTATTCTATACATAAGGCGGCTATCGAATGACAATATAATATGAACACGGTCAAACCTATGATTCATATAGTCCTGATATTGCTGTTGGCATTATCTTGTGTCAAATACATTTTATGGTTTTTTCTCAAAAATTAACACAATGTACGCATTCCCTCATGTCGTTTTTCAGCTTTTAAACTAAATTGATCGACTGCTATGTTGAATTGAATGAAGTTGAGGTCCCGTCTAATTTTAGCCGATTCAACTTAATCATTAATACAAGTCGATAATGCATTGGTACACTCAAACAACTACTTATTTAGATTTGAATGCGATTAGTTGGTTGCCATGTGTCACCGAGTGCCCTTGTTTTAGTTTCTGAATAAAGTATGACGTTTTTCTTCATCCAAAAACGTTCTGAAGTGATCTGACCGAAATGATATTGACAAGCTAATAAATTCACTCGATGCCCTCTCGATTACGATTATCGTTTCAACTCAGACTGATATGTGGGACACATTCTTATTAATTCCTTTTTCAACATTCAACAAAAACTTGATCAATAAAAATCGACATGTGGAAAGGTGAAAAACATTACTTGTATTAACTATTTTGTTAAATCATTTTTATTACGTACCTATGTAGTTCACTTCACAACTTACATGGCCCTCTTACTGTTTTGTCCACGTTTTGTTTATGGGAGTGTTGACCGTCCTGTACATGGAAAATTTATAATATATTATTTATTACTGCAGGGTGTTGACTTTGAAAATTACTATATATATATAATATACCACTATTTGAAATACTAAGTTTCAAAATATATGGACTTATGAGTCTGAATTTCTGTTCCAGATATAAATTTCAGACTTGTTTGTTATCAAGAGATATTGTTTGATTATAATTTGGTTACAACTGTTCGGTGAAGTAGGTGTTTTATTTTCTCTGAGCAACGAAAGAGTAAATAATGAGAAAATGTTTCATGACTCGGGTTGTCACATTGATGAACTTATTTTGTTCAAAAAACCCTGCCCTGTATTAGAATCAGCGGCGAGGGGTGGAGGTAAGCTGTTTGTAAGATCTGACGTAAATAGTGCACACTAAACTTTCTCTGTCACACTTTCTACAGTCTTTGTTTTCGTTGAATTAAGAATACATAGATATTACAAATGGTTGGTTGGTTTTTGTAAAATTCATTGACCCCTGCCTAAACCAAACAAATGAAATATAATATTCTTTTATCTATAAAATATCTAAAATTATTTATGATTTAAAGGCATAATTGTAGATATTTTATAGATAGATGAATATTATTTGTCTATTATCTATTACGGCTTGGTTTACGCAGGTTTCAATTGAATTTTTTTGAATTTTGCAGATAGATGCAATTTGTAGTCTTATTTCAATGAAAACAAATATGTATGACTGACAATGTTCAGTGTGCACTATTTATATTGGATCTTAACAGCCTACCTCCACCCTTCGTCACTGATTAGTATGCATTTTGATTGTAGGTATAATGTAATACAGAGGGCATTGAATAAATGAAGTAGAGTCTAATGGATTGTTGTGATTTTCAGAGTGCGTAAAGCAGCAAGGAAAGCAGCTGGACGTGCTCAACTACACATGCAACGCTTGTCGGAGGGGTGGCGCCACGCGGGGGCAAAACAAAAGGGGAGGCGGGCAGCGCGGCGGCGGCCGACGGCCAGCCAAGACACCCTCCTCTCCCCCGCGGCCCCTCCGGGACGGCAGCGACCGCAGCAATACTAACAATGCCGACTCGGACCGTAGTGTCACAGCTGCCGACCACTTCGCCGACTCGTCCTGCGCCAATGACCGGACTGACCTCCAGGAGGACGCCTCCAAGCGAGATCAACTCTCGTCAGTGCCTGATGGAGATGATTCGGTACGGCGATTCACTTCTATGGACCCCTTGCGGCCGCCCGATGATGCAAGGGCGAGCAACCCCGATCGCTCCCGACGCGTCTCCCCTTCTCCACCCGTTGGGGACGTAGAGATGGAAGAGTCACCCAAAACTGCGACGGATCCTCTCCGAGGCGCTCCGGATGATGATCCTCTCTCTGCCCGTGCTGAGCCACATGATCCTGTGGACAAAATTAAAAGAGACTTTGTCGACGGTCGCCCCCCTGATTTACCCAGTTGTGATCCTCTCCCTGCGGCCATGGAGGAGACGTGCGACGATGCCCGTGAAACCCTCCGCGTCCTGGAAGGAGACGGAGCTGATGCTTGTGATCCCCTGGCCGACGCCGGAGAGGAGGGCCCTTGAGAGCTCATCAAATAATTGCTTGTAAATACATATTCAGTGATTGTCCTTCGAGAGTGAAGGATGAAAGAAGCGAAGAGAGGGCTGAGGGGTCCCCGGCGATAATTGAATTCGCCGGCGAACGGGACTCCCTCTAATATCTGTATATTGTGTAGCGGCGCGTGTTGAAATTGCCTATTTCTTTTTCAGCCAGCGATGTAAATAATATAATTATACTCGACGAGGTGATTGTGAATTAAAATATTTTTTTAAACGCGCTCTCCGGTTGCTGATTGAATATTCCGTGAGATCGGTCGGCTGACCGGGGGGAGGGGATGTCGTGGTCAACACAAGTCTCGTCTATATCAAAGTGTGATTCCGTCGATTGAATGTTTGCGTTTAGAGAGGCAGGCAGACTGCGTATTCGATCTGTATATATATTTGATCGCGTGAAAGAACCCGGTGCGTTTGAAGTCGCGATATGTGCACCTTCGCCGGTGACTATCGTTCCGATTCGTTTTGAGGTGTATATTTTTTTATTCTGCCGCGTACTTTTCTTTTGTGTGACTGCGTTTTTCCAGGCGTTCACTGTCAGTTGGTGTTCTCCAATGCCAGTATGAGAGAATTTCCGCAATGTGAAGTTTTGACTTCTGACATTATTTGTCCCCAATTTTGTTTTATTGGAAGTCGTTCCTCGTGTTTGAAAGATGAGGCATCCACCGATATATCTTTAAGACCATTTCAAAGGCTGCTGTTTTTATTGCTGCATGCAAATCGTCGTCAAGATGAAATTATGACCGCATAGACAAATTTCAATTAAAACTCCCACCATATAATTTTGCCCTTTTATTTTATAAATCAATTTTATCAATAAGATATATTTTTTAAATCATTTAATATCAAAGACACATTACATATTATGATAATCATCTGTTTTTTTTTAATCAAAATAATTATGTTTATTAGTTATAAGAGGTCTGTAAAGTGTCCGACCTTTGGCCGGGAAAAATATAATTACTCACGTGGAGGTCTGAAACTCTAAACCTCTTAAAATAGACGTACCTACTTCTCCCAGAGGTCCTGATAATTGTTGGAAGCATTTCTGGAACGTTTCTTTGGGAATGAAGTACAGCTAGATCGTCATGTTCTCATGACCCACATTTGGTCGCTTTCAGCAGCATTTTAGTTTAGAGGACAGTCAAAAATGACAGGGGTCATATCGGGAGACTAATGACAAATTATAGGAGTGCTGTTTTTGGCCAAGAAAGTCCACTTCCCGCGCTTCATTTGTTTCCACGGAGAGAAAAAAAATCAGGATACTTTTGAAACAGTCCTCATATATCTTTATTTTGATTTTATTGACTGCAAAATGTGATACATTGTTAAGAAATTTGATTGCCCGTAATCATACTAAGTTCTGAATTAAATAGAGCATCCAATAATATTAAACATAACGGCGGCGTCTGTAGTAATCATAGAATAACAAAAGTGGAGAATGATTGTTTTTTATTTGTGCAGTGTTACACGCAGTGGTGGTGTGGTGTTATGTTGCCATGCCAAGTGTTTTGATATCAATACTTTATTTACATGGATGTTTTACAGCAATATATATTAAGATGTGTAGAGACTCGTCATCATCCAAAGAGTTAGACTATAATAAGGGGGAGCCTTATGTTATTTTAGTATAAAAAGACTCAATATTTAGCGTGGTCGAGTCGCAGAGCCAATTTAATTATTGGTAGTAATTGTTGGCGGATTGAAATAAAAACATGGCACTTTTGTTTGTCTTCATTTTTACTTTTCGATACTGACACATACGGATTTGACATTGGCGTATTTGTGTTTATTAATCTAAATATCTCCATATGTTCCGCTGAATCTGTGATTTTTGTATGTGAATAATTACGATTTGATTCCGTATTGGGAAGCCATTTGACGATTTCTTACTCAGTCAATTCTGGATAATCTGTTTTTCGTTTTCACTCATCATTGCCGTGTGTCGTTTAAAGTTCAAACTATACGGATGCATTGCAACTTCATGAATTAGGCATTGCGAAAATAATAGTTTATGCAATTTACTGTTTCAGTGAATCTAAAATTATGTCCGAGATGCTTGCGGTTTTCGACAGATGTTGGTGAAAATAGCAAAGTTTGCTACAAAGATATCTGTAAAGCGAATATTATCAGTCCGTATATTAAGTTTCACTTTCATATATTTAGACTCAGTCTAATGGAGGACATTTTTTTTAATGTATTTTTTATTATCACCACACTCGGCAGTGTCTAATAGTTTCACGACCACATTCAAGAATCTCCACACTATCTTGTTATTTTATGATAAAAGAACGTCAACTTTTAAAGAGCAAATATGATACTAATTTATACCAGTTCTTACAACCTTGCAAAGAAAAAAATATAATATAGAATTCATAATGGGTTACCTCAATTCTGCCATATATTTATCTGTTTTATGAAATATAATAAAGAACAGAACTTGTGTCGTCAGTCTATAAGGATATTTTCAAGTGAATCAATAGTTTTTCCATTATGATTGAAAATCTACTCGCGTAAATTCCAGTCATGAACAATATGACAATTTCCGACCATGTCCGATCCTAATAGGATCATATGGCCCTTCACAGAGTGGAGTTTTGTATTAACAGATTTCGTTTTTACGAGAAATGGATGTCAGCCACTAACTCAACCTATTAGGTCGTGGATCCACGATGCTATAGGCCGACGCTTAAACCGCGCGGCCATCGAACAATTACAGACGCATAATATTTGTTTATCATTCATGTTATTAACGGTTTTGATAATTATTATCACTTAAAACAAGCGTCAAAACGTTTGGCCAGATTTATTCATATGAATTATACTAGAGGCTTGTCGGCGGTGTAAATCATAAAAACGTATGAAGCAAAAATGTCACATATGCATGGTTATATTTTATATAATTATTGTGTTTTGATAAGCGATTCCCAAAGTGTTAAATCGATTATGCCAAATCTTTTCTGTATGAATTGTTAAAGGTCAAAGGAAACTATTTTTTTTTACGATGCAGTAAAACCCGTTAATTCAAAATCTCGATTTATGTTTGATTATCGATTAACTGTGTTCCTATTAACGGGGTTTTACTGTATCTCGGTTTGAATACAAAATGAACTCCAATGCTTACGTCTGAACGATTTTATCTATAACGGCAGTGCAATTAATTTGGTATTACTATTGTATATAAAAATATAACATTTCATTTTTATTTTTTGATAAAAATTTTCAGTTATTCATTTTTTATAATATAATTTTATTCATTGGAACATGGCAGCTTCTCATATCAACTTTTGTGTAAATATCTCTAAATGCTAAAGATATTTTTTCATATCGGTATTCCTTGAATTGTAAAAATATACTTTTTATTAGTTTGAATCATTATTTTATATTTACTAACTTATGCATAAATAAAAAGGTCAGTATCCGGTTAAAACCTGCCTTTTGGATAACATAGTAATCAATTATTACGAATAGGATTGGAATGTTTAGTTAAATCGCATTTTTACGATACAATCATCTGTATTATAATATGTAAACATTGCTGAAATCGCAAAAAACCATAAGCCAGCAATAAGCTTGTAACTATCAGGAGAATGCATTTGATATTAATATTGAAGTCAGACCTTCTGTCGCTACAATCGATTGTGTGTCTTGGCCTCCTTCAGAATACCGGTCCTTGCCAGGCTACATTCAGTTTTCTACGTGCAGTGTTTTGAGATTGCACTCAACATTGTTCATTGATCTTGCATGCGGTAGGTCAAAATTTTTTCTGCCACCTGGTTTCCTAAATGTCTATTATTTTGCCGAGCGTGACTCATCCATTCTGCGTTCGTGGCCATCTGAGACTTTCCATCTTAATGGTTGCGACGATATGAGGGTCCTTGTATAACTCGTTCGAGTTCTTCGTTGTATCTTCTTCATTTCTGGTTGTCATTAATTGTTTCGAAGATCCCACGGAGTACCCTGTGCTGAAAGATTCCTGGTGTTCTCTGTGCTTTTGATAATATGAAGCCATACACGACAACTAACCAACTGGTTTTGTACAGCATGGACTTCAAAGCTTAACGTCATAGAATTTGGAAACTTGGTGAGGCTGAAGGCAATTTTGTTGAAATGTTCTCACGCAAAGGTCACTGATAAAAGGCCTACATAATAGGCGGAAGTCAAAGAGGTGGTAATAATCTGGTATCTGCTAAGGCCGACATGCATAGAATATCTCTAAACGCTAATCAGCCGTTATTCTGGTAATTAGTGTTTAATGGAGAAAGAATGCGCTCGCAACGCATAACTAAGCAAATCTGTCGGCTGTCATTTTAATTAAAAATTATATTAATAGTTTTTAATGTCGTTTCCTTGTTTCTAACAAAGAAAAATTATTTTTCAGTATCGATTATATATGCAAACATTGATGTATTGCCATGTCAATAAAAAATATACAAAAAGATAAAATTCTAGGTACCTATACTCTATTTGCTATATGTCGATTGTTTCAATTAACCATTTAAAGTTTATATTAACAATTTATATTGTGGAGTTTTCATACTTTTATTTTTGTATGTCAATTAAAAAAAATTAATAACTACATATCTGGTAAACAGAATTTGCAGAATGCAGTGTGTTGCCTCACTAATTAAGATTTTCTCTGCTGTTATTATATTTTGATATATGCATAGGTTCAGACGTTACTTCGATTTAATGTAATTCAACATTCTGTGCATCTCGGCCTAAGGTTTTACCTTCATTTGAACAATACTAGTGAAAAATTAAATACGCAATTTTTCTGTGTGTTTACATATTAGCAGTTAATTATTGTTTCTTATTTTTGGGTTTGCATTTGGTCAGTCAGAAGTGTAAATATGTAGCCATTGGACTTTGCTAAATCTCGACAAGTGAGTGAAAACATTTGTTTAAGACGCCTAAAAATATTGTATTTCTTTTTATTTAAGCATAACTTTTTCGCATTTTATTGTTTATAATCGATCATGTGTTTAGAGAGTGGATGTATTTTGAATGTTTATTTTATAGGAGTATCTGTGAATAAATGGTTCTTTTTTTAATGTATAGATGATCAAACAATCGGAAAATCTGTTGGCTCATGTACTCATCATGACATATATTTAATAACTAAACAAAAAGCATAGGTCTGAAATTTAAATGAGTAGATTTAAGATGGATATTAAATTATTTACGTTCGATGATGCATATAAATATAATATTAATTAGAGAAATATGTACACTGGGTATATGGTGACTAAATAAGTTTTTTCTACTTATCTATTTTTAACGTTAAGTAGTGTTATGTTTTTAGAGTAGTGAAATCATCGAAAGAATTTCAGAAATTATATATCCAATATTGATTTTAATATTAATTTCTTCGTAAAACTTGTAAATAGTATTTTGGCTTACTACATGTGTAGGAAGATTACTGTGTATCCGTATAATATAATAAAATTAGAATAGTCAAAGTAATAGTGACTTAAACTATCAAAAAACAGTGATGTCAGATGAATATCAAAGGCCCGCCCCGCGCCGACCACATTCTGAAGTCGGATCGACCGCAATATTTTATATCAAACAGACGGTGTATCTATTCGCCGATGTATAATTGCGGTCCGCGTCATCTGCAAAATGTGGTCGACGCGGGGCGACTCGTAAATCAAAAAATAACAGTGAATCATGCAAAATCTATTGTAAACTTCAAAAAAGAAATAAATTTTAATCCCATACTGCAAAATATCTTGTCTTGGTTTTCTTTAGTGCGCTTTTGATTTGAAATATTTCCAATAGTTCTTTGTTATATGGCGTAGCCTTGATCTATTGTTTTCCAAGGGACCATTTGAATTATAAATGAAGGAATAAGCAAATAAATTGACTTTTACCAGTAAGAGAGTATCCGTTTCCGAGTACAGAATATACAGTGATACCAGAGTTATATATTTGTTTTGTTAGATATATAGTGGAAACAATTTCTGTAATTCTTTATAAGTATTAAAATTTCATAGTCAGATTACGCACAAACAGGGAAAAACATGAAAATCTATGTATGTACACGTCATAATATTAATTTAATCCATTCTAGGCTTAACAATATGAAAATTAATACCTTACTATGAATTGGCATTATCTTTCAATAACCAATAATGTATCATTTGTATTTATTATCTATTTTTTACTTTATATTTAATTGAAGAATGACTCGACAAATTCTGGAAACATGCAGAAATAGATACAGAATATTAAATGGAGAATTGATCGATTACTTCATTCAAGTTTTGATTTGCGTGTAATATGGGACTTTAGAAAAATAATAGCGCTTATGTGAAAACAATGGATTGAGGTCTCGCCTTAATTCAATATGATGTGGCACTCGTGGGGGAGGTTTAACTAAGTCTTTGTCAACCTTACAGTATTCAAGAAAAACCATTTAACTATGAAATAATTATTATAAATTCTCTATTAATATCTAAGGTGTAAAATATATTAATGTTTTCTTAAACAGTTTTAATTTCTTTCCCCTTTTGAACAAACATACTCAAAAATGTGCTCACATTCTCAAACCTCACAAAAATATTGTGTCAGCAGCCGAGCGATTAATTATTTTTTGTAATAACTATATAATTTTCAATATAATCTTATAATCTTTTGATATAGTTTTGTAATTGATTTAAAATGTATTAGAATCATATAATTGAATTAATTGGCTACACTTTGACTAAGATATATCAATGACAAAAACTCTTCTAGCAAACCGCTCAAAGCACCTTTTTGTTTCTCAACTTTTAGTTGTATTAAATACATGTTGAATGTTATTTTTAGAATAAAATATCATGAACTATATTAATTTTTATTTTTTCAAACAATTTATAAGTACATAATATATAAATTATCTGAACTGAGAGAGAGGTAAGTATTCCGTATTATTCAATTTAACAGCAATGTCCAACGTGTCGATGTTGGTCAATCGTACCGCAGGCGCAAAGGAAGTGAATCATGAAAATCTAAAAAGCGTGTCAAACGTGGACGAAATTGGTTATGTTATTCAGATTTCGAAGAGATATTCAGTAACTTTCAAAAAATTGAGACAATTATAGAGACATGTCATTTTAAAAGAAGTCGTTGAAAAATTACTCATAGAATGTCATTTTTCTGAAGACCGCCGTAAGAGAAGTATCATTTTGTAAATATTTCTCAATTTGAGAAGATGCAGTGAAATTCTACTCATGTTGGTTTTGGTATTTGTGTGAATCTGTATTTTTATACCTAAAAATTTTATTTTTAAGTGGGGTATGTAAGTATTATTGATAATTAGTATGACGTTCAGATATTTGAAAAATATAAAGTCGAACTCGGTTATTACGATCATGGATATAGCGAGATCTCGGATGTAATGAGGAAATATTCGTTGACATTTTAGTTTATGATTTTCTCAATACATTTATTCACTTTTATAACGAACTCCTTATCGGATACACCGAGCTAAAATATCATTAAAAATTTTCTTAAAACTGTTAATGTGTCGATCGTTTAAAAACATTTCGACCCTAAGCAATAAAATCCGACTGAACAGGATGCTGTCAGGATCGGATTACGTTTATGACACTAGTTAAGTGTCTTAAGGCTATGGGTTTATTCCCAAGAATCAAATTTGACTTAAGCTTCTCGTGTAGTAGATACGAAATCAGAGGTTTTAAAAGTGTTGAATTAATAATATTTTTTTCCTAACAAATTTTATAAACATTTTTGAAGTCGGTAGAATAAATTATAAGAATAAAAATAGTAGACCTCTAAATAAGAACCTCATATTATTGATATGCTGAATTTGTGAAGTGACACCTTTTCTTGAACCTATCATATTTAGGTTCAAATTCAGTGCAAATATTTAAAAAAAAAAATCTAATACTAAAAAACACGAAAGTGTAAACAAATATAATTTTATTCATTTTCATAAGCTAACATTACAAATTATAAGTTTAAAACATTCACAAGATGGCATGAAAGATTTCTGTTATTATTGCGTTTTTATTAAATTATAAAAAAATGACTCATAAAAGAAAGCAATTCAATGAATATTTGTCGAGGAACGTTTTTTTTTTTAAAATTTAGTACACAACAATTATGATTTAAGAAACAATTATTATAATAGCATGTATTTGACGGCAGTACGTTTTGGTCGCCGCGGAGGATTTCGGAACATTAGTGTATAGAAAATTAATAATTGGTTCCTTAATTAGTGTATTGGTTTAACGGTATGCAATGTATTAGAATAACTATTATAAATTGTTTTTTTTTTATAATTTTATTTTCTTTTCTATTGATAGCTATTAATTGATAATTGATATTATTATTTGTTAACTTGATAATTATTATATTGAGGGTTTCTTATATCCATCGACCGTGTTAGTCTGATCAACGAGTTCAGGCAATACACAATTCATATAAATCTTGTCACTTGTGATGTGAAGAGTAATATTGTTTTTATTATTCAATGAAATAGGTTCTTACCTCAATATATGTTTTACTTGAGTTAAATAATTACTAATAAATGCCTAAGGTGATTCCATTCAATTCAACTCGGCATTAAATATATTAAATTCTAAAAGTTTTGTACTATTTCATTTGAGTCGTTTTATGCGATCCTGGTTTCGCCTTTCGACATCGTCAGGATGCGCACTCCTCAAATATACACTGACAACGAAAGCAGCTAATTCTCACTTAACAATAAATTAATACAATAAAGTAAGGTAAAAACTTTATCACCTACCTATTAAGTCAAAGTGCACAATGAAAAATTTAACAAACAATTAATTATGAATAGTTGAATTGTGGCAGTATGAAAAAAAAAGATTTTACCACAAACCATCTGAAAAATACATACATCATAAAACATATACGTGATTTTGTGCCCCAAAACACTTATTTTATTATTATTTTGACGATTAGGAAAATTATGACACATGTTTCAGTGGCCATTACTATGACAGCATTCGAAAACGTATTTTACTTTAAATTTTCTACAAATTTACCATTTGTGACATAAACCACTTAAGATCGATAATAAATAGACCTTGAAAAATAATATTATTTTGTCTCTATTGATAATGCCAATAAACATACTCCTGGATACGTCCCTTTGAAAATAACAAAACATGGCGACCCAGGTACATAAAAACTGTATTAAGCCCAACCAAGTAGGTATTTATCAAAATAATTAAAGTCCACCTATATTTTATCTAAACTGCTCAAGTCCAAAATATTTTTTTTTATAAATGTTGCACCGAACGAATACCTTTAGGACTTCTTTGTAGCCATCGTGGTTATAAATTCAATTATCTTACAATATCTCACATGCTGCAACCATTTGTATTACAAGATAATAAATAATATAATATAACTACATTTTTCTCAGTTTGACATTCACTGGTATTTTATGATGTTTGATTTGTCAACACAAATTATAACACCTGGTCTACGTCATGTGGTCTTGCCAATTTGATTGTTACTGCAATGCGAGTAAAGGTCATTTTTCTATGAGTTAAAATACTGTTTTGGAAAAAAAAGACGTCCTCACCCATTGAAATTCAGAAGCCTACTAAGGTTAGAAATGAGAAATTAGAAAAACTATATGGATTAATCGATCAAATGGTCTCTTTTTGTTAATTTTGCAAATTAAGGCCATTGGACCCGTTTTTTCCTGTCTTCTCAGAATCGTGGAAATGGCAAGGACGTTTAACACGAATTGACACATAATAAACACTTTATTTATTTAAAATCTAATAAATAATATTCAAATAACACTTTTTGTGTCATTAAAATTTTCTGATTCGCTTTAATTTTTAAAATAAATGACAAATAGTCGGTCCTGTTTTCGAAATTGGCCAAAACGACTGTCACGCCACAGTGAATTTTTGAACTTAATAATAGTTTTGCAGGTATATATTGTATGAAAGAAATGGGTAAAACAATACATTTCATTGATTAACTCACGTACTTTTTTTAATTTCAGAAAAATAAAGATTTTAAAGCCATTTTAGTTTGAGTATACATCAGCCAATTTTGAATGATTTTTTCTCACAAAATAATATATACTGCACAATAAAAATATTTTTTTATTATAATATAACATTTTCGTAATACTATAAATAATAATTAACAATGAAAAAATAAATAAAACCCTATAAATTCGGTACAATTAGTGACGCTATATTACCAAAACACGTCGTACGTTTTCATGTATTTATCCTATTTTCAGACAATTTAGATATATAATTATTTTGCAAAATTAACAAAAAGAGACCATTTGATCGATTAATTCATATAGTTTTTCTAATTTCTCATTTCTAACCTTAGTAGGCTTGTGAATTTCAACGGGTGAGGACTTCTTTTTTTTCCAAAATGTCGCAAACAGTATTTTAACTCATAGAAAAATGACCTTTACTCGCATTGCAGTAACAATCAAATTGGCAAGACCACATAACGTAGACCAGGTGTTATAATTTGTGTTGACAAATCAAACATCATAAAATACCAGTGAATGTCAAACTGAGAAAAATGTAGTTATATTATATTATTTATTATCTTGTAATACAAATGGTTGCAGCATGTGAGATATTGTAAGATAATTGAATCTTATAACCACGATGGCTACAAAGAAGTCCTAAAGGTATTCGTTCGGTGCAACATTTATAAAAAAAAATATTTTGGACTTGAGCAGTTTAGATAAAATATAGGTGGACTTTAATTATTTTGATAAATACCTACTTGGTTGGGCTTTAAACGATTTGAAAAACTTTGCATGTACTTAATACAGTTTTTATGTACCTGGGTCGCCATGTTTTGTTATTTTCAAAGGGACGTATCCAGGAGTATGTTTATTGGCATTATCAATAGAAACAAAATAATATTATTTTTCAAGGTCTATTTATTATCGATCTTAAGTGGTTTATGTCACAAATAGTAAATTTGTAGAAAATTTAAAGTAAAATACGTTTTCGAATGCCGTCATAGTAATGGCCACTGAAACATGTGTCATAATTTTCCTAATCGTCAAAATAATAATAAAATAAGTGTTTTGGGGCACAAAATCACGTATATGTTTTATGATGTATGTATTTTTCAGATGGTTTGTGGTAAAATCTTTTTTTTTCATACTGCCACAATTCAACTATTCATAATTAATTGTTTGTTAAATTTTTCATTGTGCACTTTGACTTAATAGGTAGGTGATAAAGTTTTTACCTTACTTTATTGTATTAATTTATTGTTAAGTGAGAATTAGCTACTTTCGTTGTCAGTGTATATTTGAGGAGTGCGCATCCTGACGATGTCGAAAGGCGAAACCAGGATCGCATAAAACGACTCAAATGAAATAGTACAAAACTTTTAGAATTTAATATATTTAATGCCGAGTTGAATTGAATGGAATCACCTTAGGCATTTATTAGTAATTATTTAACTCAAGTAAAACATATATTGAGGTAAGAACCTATTTCATTGAATAATAAAAACAATATTACTCTTCACATCACAAGTGACAAGATTTATATGAATTGTGTATTGCCTGAACTCGTTGATCCTAGACTAACACGGTCGATGGATATAAGAAACCCTCAATATAATAATTATCAAGTTAACAATTAATATCTATCAATATAATAATATCAATTATCAATTAATAGCTATCAATAGAAAAGAAAATAAAATTATAAAAAAAAAACAATTTATAATAGTTATTCTAATACATTGCATACCGTTAAACCAATACACTAATTAAGGAACCAATTATTAATTTTCTATACACTAATGTTCCGAAATCCTCCGCGGCGACCAAAACGTACTGCCGTCAAATACATGCTATTATAATAATTGTTTCTTAAATCATAATTGTTGTGTACTAAATTTAAAAAAAAAAAACGTTCCTCGACAAATATTCATTGAATTGCTTTCTTTTATGAGTCATTTTTTTATAATTCAATAAAAACGCAATAATAATAGAAATCTTTCATGCCATCTTGTGAATGTTTTAAACTTATAATTTGTAATGTTAGCTTATGAAAATGAATAAAATTATATTTGTTTACACTTTCGTGTTTTTTAGTATTAGATTTTTTTTTGAAAAATATTTGCACTGAATTTGAACCTAAATATGATAGGTTCAAGAAAAGGTGTCACTTCACAAATTCAGCATATCAATAATATGAGGTTCTTATTTAGAGGTCTACTATTTTTATTCTTATAATTTATTCTACCGACTACAAAAATGTTTATAAAATTTGTTAGGAAAAAAATATTATTAATTCAACACTTTTAAAACCTCTGATTTCGTATTGTTATTTTTCATGGTGCTTACTTCAAATTTGATTCTTGTGAATAAACCCATACGCCTTAAGTACCTACCTAATTGGTCTTTTCGCTGACAATATTGAAAAAGTTTCCATGCAAATGGTTGAAATTGCATGTAAAAAATCCAAGGTTTGTGAAGTCAGTAGGTACCTACCATTCATTACAATAAACAACTTCTTTTGTAGTTTATGAATGACATGCTTGTTTCAGGGAAAAATTCTAATTATGTATTTTTGTTTGAATTGCGACTTTTTGTGTTATGTGACCGCTCATTTAAAAATACCTATTTTCTGATAAAACGAGTAACGCTTATAACGAGCAAATTCAGTCGGTCCCATCTTCCTCGTGATAACCAAGTTAGACTGTATTTAAGTCAACATTATCTTTGCTGATAAATATAGTAAACTCTTACTATACCACCCTCAGATAAGCGTTTTTGTTTGAATCCATGACAGCAAAAGTACCACAATATTATAATCTCATACACAATAAATGAACAAACATAAAAATATGTAAAAGTAGGAAAATTTATTAAGATTTTACCTTTTAAAACAAATAATATCCTTAGTACGTTACGAATACGTGGTTCACCGTTAAACGTCAGATTTGTATGTCACTTAAATCAGTTACACATTTTTGCATCCAAAATTTTGTAACTTGCAGATATTCAAAAAAGGTTTTCACGATTTCAACAAATACACATATTTTGTGTTTCTATTTATAGACATGTCTGCAGTACCCATTCAAGGTTGCACAATGCTGTTGGGACAATATTGTATTTTAGCTAATTATAGGTAAGCACATGGCATTTTGTTTTGGCTCGAATGTTACAGTCAGTCGTTTGTTTCTGACATTTTTCATTCTTATTGTTACATTCAAATAATTCAGCAAAGAAAAATTGATTTTTCACTATCGATTTAAAACGAATCCAAATCGCAGGGAAGATGTTTGGTGAGTCTTGTTGTTGAGGGACTAGACCGCAGTGATTGGGGATGACCACGAGGTGTAAATGGAGAGTCATCAAGAGGAGAGATGAGAAGTCGAGATTTGGTGGTTGCTCCGATGAATGGAGAAGCGAGTTTTATGTGCAGCGTAAACAGTTGGAACAAGAGTATATTACAAGAGCGTTATGTTGCAATACTTATGATACTGTTCCGAGGTCTGAGTCTCGGAACAGAATGCGGTGCGAAGCGACTGACATGAAGCGCACTAATATTAAGATTGATACTAATAGGTATTTAGACTGACTAACTCAACTATATGCATGAATATTCGGTGAATTCCGAGTCATTGCTGATTAAGTTTGCAATTGAGAAATCTGCTGGCCTCCGCATTATTGCACTCCAAACGTTTCAATCCCATCGAAGAATGTCACGCGTGTAGAATATGCTGACTGTAGATGCCACGATTGTGCGATAGTTTAAATGACTTGCTAATTCTTACACTGTCGAAATAATGCTGACAAGGCCTGAAGTCATTGACCGCTATAGATGTACCAACTTAATATATTTAAGTATACCTGACTTCAGGAATAATTCTGTCTGGAAGGGACAAGGAGGTAAGTTTAATGGTAAAATTAGTTGAATATGCCAAATCAACCATAATGCATTTACATAATATTATGTATGTGAGATAAAGGAGATTCATCTCAATGCCTCTAAAATTATTAAATTTCAAAGAAAAATCAATTGCCACACAAAGTCCAAAGCTTATTCTTCTTTTGGCTCTATTGGAGGGTGGTGATATCTCCCCTTTCCTTTCGCATGAATTCGCACAAATAATTATTTCCCCGCTTATCATATTTACATATAAGTAGCGCCACCATAGGTAAAGTTTTATAGATATTCCAACTATCATTTTTCAATCCAGTATGTTCTGGTTCTATGGTGTTTTAGTTTCGTTTCATGTCATTCCGATAGTCGTTAAACTGATGTCACATACGCACACAATAAATTATATGCCATTTCACTATAAGGCCATGAATGTTCCTATTGTTTCAACGTGTCAAATTATGTTGTTTTATTTCTCACGCTACTAAAATAGGTACCGACTTACCTGCATTAAGTAGGTATCTGATAGTCTGAAATTTTATGTGCATGAAAATAAATAAACCAAATATCTGGCGTATTTTCAGCACATTTAAAGCTGTTGGAGGCATCAAAAGATGATAGTAAAAACGCCACAAGCCAGATGCATATTTTGCAAGCTGGGTGCCTATCGAAAAATGCTAGATCTGGCAAGAAAAACATTAAATTGACAACGCTGTGCAGAAGTAAAAATGGTAAACTAGTTTGTGATTCGCAGGATAAACAAACCTCATATAAGTCTGGTAATTGGTTGGGCAACATTAATAAAACACGCGCAGAATATGAAAATTAAATTTATTGCAAGAAGGCACATTTCGGTTTTATATAATGTGTACGGAAATATGCACATAAATTAAATTACAGAAGTCATAAAAATGATCATTTAAAATTATCAGTTTTGGTATACAGGATTTCAAGCAAGAGAGCATAAATACACATACATTATATTATACTTTCCCGATAATTTTATGGACATGGTTTAAGATAACAGGAAACCAGACTTAATTTTATAATAAGGACAAAATATCTTTGTGCATTAAAATCCACATCGTGTTCCTGGATTTAAATACTAAAAGCATCATCAATCAACATTATTTATATCACATAGACATCTTTATTTTTAGTTCAACTATAAGCAGAACTAACATTGTTTCTGCGTACATACTCAATTATTTTCAATGCAGTGTAGACGTGAGTACAAAATTGTATAACTATAATATAGGCGAGTCGTCAGACAGATACTCGAGCTTACAATGTGAATAATATAATATATACAACTTGGAGCAATTTATATAGCTGCTTTTAATCAGAATATACGTTTAAAAATTCAGTGTTGGTGTTTTTTACCAACATTCACATTTGTATCGTCAGGAATGTGAATTATTTTCATGGTTCTTTTAATTTTTTTTGGCATACTGAATATTAAATAATATGTCATGTGCATAGTGCAACTCCATAATGAAGTTATTCTTTCACTAAATGAAAATATATGCAAGGCAGGTCAGCTGTTTAAAAGAATCGAAAAACTATAACACATATATATTACAATATATGAAAATGACTAGATAATACAATATATTGAAGAGTCATTTTTCAGCAGTATAGTATAACATGAATGCGATTAAAACTTCTATATTATGTATCATATTTCATGGTGGCTAAAATTAAACTTAATAATGCAAACACTGACATTAATATGGACGAAGCATCTAGAAAATAAAATGACACTCACTTTGTGACGGGTCTGCCGGATGGCGAAATTCATATTTTAATATCGGTATCCTACGCTCAAATGAACATTCTGCTTGCAAGCGGTCTGGCGACACCGCTGGGTCTGTCCATACAAAATTTCTGACTGTCAGGATTCGACTCCACCGTTATTATTGTGTTACAAAATGCCAATGTGGCTAGTTAAAAATTGTAAAAAAATCTACTAAACACTCCATGAAAGATGGGATATCACTTTGCATGTGTTAGTATTATTTATTATTTATAAAATGCCATTTTAAGATATTGATGAATGTTTATTCAATGCAATTGAATGACAGGAACCATTGGACAGTCAGTCGCCTGTGATTCGCTGAGCTCACTTGCGTCTAATCTCCGAGAAGTCGTAAGTAACCGAGAATCTGTTTCTAACGCAATGAGTCATGACACTAATACGCCATTACAATAATGGTTATATTACTATAAATTTTCGAAGCTTGTATCGCATAATGGAAACGGATACGTCAATGGTCACGTGACATCTACCTATACATCTGTGAATGACTTTCATGCACAGTTTCTCGTGCGCGCCGGGTATGTAGTGAGTCGTCCATTTAATATGTCATTGAATGCAAAGATTATTTTGAGCAGTTTTGAAAAGATAAAATTCTACCTGACCATTATATGCGAAAATCGCACAGTTTATTGTACATGACAACACATTTTAGAGGCAATTGTAAAAATAGATACTAGGGGGGTTTGATAATTAAGGTGAATGAGTTATTAATGCCAGCTATGTATAAAAAAAAAACTCTTTACCTGACATAAATTCTTCAAACCAATAAATCATTAAAGAAGACATTAAAGAGATTCATCTTCTCATTTAAAATGTATTTTTATTGAAGAAAATGGTTACTCTGATAAGTTAGATACAGTTCTATGCAAATACACACTATCTTTTAAACTGATTTATAAATGGATTTCAGAAGTTGAATGATGTTGGACGCCTAAATGAGGTGAAAACTGAAGAAATGATCAGAAAAATCCACACAATAAGCATTTCAACTAAATGTACTTATGTATGATATTTGACATGAGAAATAGCACACTATGGGTACTGCATTTTTTCATTTTGAACCATAAACGTGTTCGAATGAATATTTTAAACGAGAGTGAGTTTGGAAAATATCAAATTTTCTCGCCAATTTTTGATTAAAGGTGGCCCTTGACTTGTAATTGGATCCAGAAAATGTGTTCGAAAGTAGAGGGATGTAAAAAAAAACATCAAAAGGTGTACTTTAAAATACTTATTTATCAATGGGTATAGTGAAGTTAACGAGGCGTATTAGCAATCAGGTGATTTCTTTATAAACTTGTCAAGAGATACCAAACTTTTACGTATTTGAGAAGGTGACGGGGAGCGGAGGAGTGACTCATGGAAGCGCACAGTTTTTGCATTATCAACAAAAATCTAAATTTTAAGAAATGTATGAAATAGTGAATTGTGCGAAAGTAGAATGTTCGAAAGTCGAGGGCCGCCTGTATTCTTAGTTCAATTACCTACTTAATGACTGGCATAAAAAATTCAAAATAGTGAACAGAGAGAGGCAAATCGGTACCACTCTAACCAAAGTCAATAGAGTGGGTTAGAAAAGCAAAAACAACCACTATTATTGACTACATTTGGTGAAGAAAAAATGTACTGTTTCCATAACAGGAGTTCAATGGCCAAAATACGCAAGTTAAAATTGATATCGCATTCACTTTTATTCCCAGGTTTGCCGCGCAGCAACTTCCATTTTTTTTCCAAACAAAGAAATAGTTCTAAGGAAAGAAAATTTTAGACTAAATGATATTGTGATCAATATTGAATATTGGGCATTTTGAAGAGTCTAGAGCAGTGGTTCTCAACTGAAATTTAACTGTGACCGCACCAAATTTCACTTTAGTTGTGATTGAAAAAATTAAAGTTAATTTTTATTTACTAAAAAAATAGATCAATTTAAGAAAAGTTTATTTAATAAAAGACATTTGAACATTTCAGTAGGTACATATCTATTTATTTAAAAATAATGCGAATGGAAATTCCTCAATACTCCTTTTTTTCTAATGCGAGCTGCATGGCTGCTTCTAAGTTTACATCTGTCAACTAGCTTCGATATTTGTTTTTTTTTTATGAAGTGCATTACACTGAATGATCTTTCACAGTATACAGTAGTAGGAAAATTCGAATTATGAATTGTATAGGGGAAAAATATTTAAATTTTGATTTTTTTTTTTTTGATTTTCATTAATATCGTTTACGATCATAGACGGGCCTACCAAATATCCGTTTCCGTCTGTGTTAATGGGTCATAAAATGTAAAGATTATTTTTATTACCTTCTTAAAATAAGTAATTTATGATGTTTTAAGAAAAGTCTGTCACAATTTTCAATGACTGGCTCATGAAATAGTGTAGGTACTTTATTATGATTTATTGAATATTTTTATATTCCAGGACTCTGAAATAATTTCGAAATTCGAATTAAAGGTACGGTTTTATATGAAAATAATGTTGAAGGGACTTTTTTTCGCGAAAATTTCGAATTATCTGTGTTCTTATTAACGAAGTTTTACTGTATTTCACACATGATATCATCACAAAAACACATTATGGATCATTTTAGCGTGGAAAGAAATGTCATGTGTATTCAACCAATTTCATAATTTTATAAATAAATTATTGAATTAATATTCTGTAAAGCGCTGGCCGCACATGAGAACCACTGGTCTACAGATATGGTTCACTAAAAATGGCATACTGATCCTGATTCTCAAATATGGTTGGACTAGGTGTGCAGAGGTGAAAAAAACTTATGGAAAATAATTAAAATTCGAGCCAAACAATAAATTTAGTTTTTTTTAGTTTTAATCACCCACCCTCATATTATGTGTATATTTAAAAAATAAAACTTTAAAGGTCCATAAAATGCCTAATCTAGTGATTTTACCATATATGGTAGTATCATGTATTATGAATTTTAACACTGATGTCATGTGTTATTTTCACAATTTTATTGATTTCAAGACATGTGTCCTATTTACCCCGCTGCACCAAAAAATATAAATAATTGACCATAGGTTTTTCCGGCAGATTGAAAAATAACTAACATAATATTATAAACCGTTATCTAGCCTCCAGGTTTTGCACAAGTTGTCATACTGAAATAGAAAACATGTATCTGAATAGGACATCGAGCCGTAATAAAATAATTATTTGTGTAATGACATTTTTGCAATTTATACATTAATTGTGTTCGAAGTGTTGTGTACGTTTTGAGTGACATAATCCATTATTAGTTGAGTTGTTAGTTTTAATTGTAAAATAAGTCGAATGTTGTAGAACATTGACTGAGTCGGTCTGGGCATTATACCGGGCAGTATTCTTAGACAATTAGTGATAACTTAAATAATAACATTCAAATGCAATACTAATGAATACAAAACAGCAACAATAACAATAAAATCATAAAACGTAACTTCCAGAATGTTTACAGATTAAGAAATAATAATATAAATCATAAACCTAATTTATTTAACAATATTACGTTATTTAAAATTACGAAAATATAATTTCTTAAACATGCATTACTACAATAATATGTAGATAATTAGTATTTTGCATACAAATATAATAGACTGGTTTTTCCAGATCAATTATTCACAAATATAGTATCTGTATCAAAGTTGCTTTAAAAAATTGGCACATTTTTATTACTATAATCGAAAGAAACACAATATGTGTTATAAATGGACCACTGGACTGAGCGAGATAACCTGATACAACCAGAGCTGGAAATGGAACTGGAATCAAACTCCCCGAACTCCATAATTATTTTAGAACCGATACCCTTGATTTCAATTCTTGAGAACATCAGAATGGAACCCTTTAAAAATCTCAGGGTTCTATGTTTTATTTTGGCATTATGAAATAATTTTATTTAATTTTTTTTGTTTTTAAAGGTTGTGATTTCTCAAGGATTTTTGAGAATCCCGATAAATTAAAATTATCACAGAATTAGGTTTTTTTAAGATTTTTTTAGATCTTCAGACCTAAAAAATTTTTTACCGACAAATTTAAAAAATAAAAACGTTTTGAATGAAGCTCTTCCCGTTAATTTCATGATTTCTGGAGAATCTAATTCACGATTTCTCGAGAAATGAGAATTCTCGAAACTTCAGAAAAATTATTTCTTGAGATTGGCCTCTTCTGATTATTCTTCAAGAATTCTCAAGATGAGATTTCTCGATCACAACCCAAATCAAATCGTAGCAGGCTATTAAAAAAATAATTTAATCAATATAAGAATCATTCTATGTACTCCAAAATCTTTTTTGAATACCGACGAATTGTGGTGTCCGTATGCTTGACCGGTGAGGTTACCTTAAAAAAATAGTATATATAACTACTTTTTGGGTTTTAAAATAAAAATAAATGATCCACAATATACCTGAATCTTTGAGAAAATTGGGGATACAGCCCTGGATACAACTGGACTGATATAAACGCTACTGGTGATGGCGATCATGTAAGTACAATATAGAAATTTGCTATTATTTTTTGGAGAAGAAGACAGAAAACGGTGTCCACAGACCTTATGTCTTCTGTGGTATTCTGGGTTATTATTTGAAACATGCGTGGAATATCAATAGTAATTTTTTCACTAATTAAAATGTTTATCATAATAAACTTACATAGAAAAACTAGAAATCTAAATAAAATGCAATAAAATGATAAAAAGCATACTAGGTATAACATTGTAATTTTTTAGATATAAATACAATAATTAAAATTAAATTAAAAGACTTCCAACTACAGAAGATGTAGCACAGAATATATTATATTCAGTCACACAGTGGATTTTTGAGTGCCTTTCAATATGGATTCGTATTGTTATGACATAATATTAAATTTATGCAATACAAAAATATTTATGAGATTATTTTTAGCCAAATATTTTTTTAAAAAGCTATGAATTTTAAATAATAATATGCAAGTAAAGAAAACCAAAGTTACCAATTTCAAATACGGAACAATAATATTGTCAAAAAGAATTTATCACATTTTGAGAGTTTTTGTTGCTTCATTTTTAACGTTATTCCCTTTAACTCTCCCGCTGGGCTAATTCATTGGTCCTGCACTTTTGAAATGAAATTTAGGCGTGTTTAAATTATTTATGTTCTGTTCGTCCAGTGTTTACAAAGTTTACCCGTTTGCTCTGCATGTCGAACATTTTTGTGCAATAATAGGCTGACAACAAATCACATAATTGTATTATTACATAACTAGTTCTCAGATTTCTTTTAGTTATTGTATATATTTCGTATCTAAACATAAGTACTTATATTATGATTTGTATAAACATGACAGTTATGAACAATACCCTCTATTCTGTTGAGAGAATGTGAAAAAAGATGTAATTTTTTTCATTTTGACTTGTTTTGAATTGTTGTGAAAAATATTGATTTAAATTATCATCTCTTATTAGGTACATGACACACCATTGAGAATACATTAAAACGGTACTTCAGTGAAATTGCAAATAATTTTCAACTGTAGGTGCGACGAAATTTCGGACTGGCTGGCAATCGGAGAGCGAAAGTCGAGCTGTGAACACGTCAATTTGTTTTGTGATGGTGGCGACGGGGGAATTAATTCTTAAATCTTAAATCGAAAGATGACTAAAAAACGATACCCATTTACTTTAAAAAGAAAACATGTCAATGAATATATTACTATTATTAGTAATAGAACAATAAACATAACATTAAATGGACGCATGTTGACTTTTTATGACAAATTATGGTTTGTTCTGCACGCGTCATTTGCACAATCTTCGCGTCGCATAGTCACAATCGTTTTAGACCGTGCCCCAGCTGAAGTATAACCTTAAAGTTTCAAATTTTTTAAACATACCTACTAAGCTAAATCAGGCGGAATTAAATGGATTAATTGAGCCCTTCTCTAACCAAATGTATAATGCATATCAGTTCAAATTACGTGCCATACATTTATTGAGGACCATCCAAAAATCATTACTTGATCTCGAGAAGAGACAGTACTAGAAGTCTTAACCTTTTCTATGCTTCACGATACTACTATGGCAGTATCTGACTTTTAACGACACACGTTGAATGTAGAGTGAAGCTCTTACTACAATTGCTGTACTACCGATGTTTGTGGATTAGTATTTCATAATTATTCAAACAGATGTCACTGTGTTTAACTTTTTAGATTATGCAAATCAATCGACAGTGAATAGTAATTTGAGTTTAAAGTCAGGTGAGATAACATGCGAAATTTGTTTGTGCGGCCAGTTGATCATGGCCTCATAGAGCGAGATAGCTCACTGAAGGTATAGAACCGGTTAAGAGTGGTGACTCGTAATTTGTTCTCAATAAAAATTGCAATGATTAATAATCACTGTTGTCTCAAGACTAATCCAGACCAATATTATATGATATAGGCCTGCATACAAATTATACAATGGTTTGTAAACTTTTGCTACTACACAAATGTACATGCACATTATTATTCATTGTTTTGTTTGATACTTAACACATATTATGATATATATGAACAGTCCACATCATACAAATTTACACGTTTTAATTAAAACAATATTCCATAAGAACATGCGTTGCTACTTCTCATGAAACATTAAAAATTTTCCTCCAAATATTGGCACACATTTAATCAGTGCAATAAAAAAAAAATGATAATTTGTAAACAGTTATATAGCTTCGTCTAGATTAGGCATCAACGCAAATATTTCATGATAACGCTTCTTTTCCGGATAGGGCCTTAAATTTCATTATTTTTATTCAATTTGAATATAAGTCATACGAATAAATATTTGGTACGTAAAGATAAATACAAAATCGGTGGAATTTGCGTACCCCATACTAAAATAGATACAATATAAAACACTTATTTGAATAAATGTCAAGCATACATTCAATAAAACTAGATACCTAATTTATTTTAATATTCTTTCTACGTACATAATATTAGAGTATTTGGATAAATTTTATAAAAAAAAGAAACTCAGGAGTATTTTAAATTTACAAGGTATACTATATAATTATTATAATAAATTGTGCGTACACTAAATTAATTTTATTTTGACTAAGCACTGTCTTTTTAGAGTCTGCATCAAGAAAACCTGTCACTATTTTCAGAAAAACTGTGAATGGTATGTTTTGAGTTTTTCATTTTGAATTAATTTCTGTATTTTACTTTTAAACAATGTTCAGAGTATGACCTCAACATTAAAAGGCCACTAAACACTTTACCTATGGTGCAAATTATACAAAATAGACATACCATAAAAATCAGTAAATTTCAATAGGATTAAAACCAAATACCAGCGACACTTGTATTTTGACGACGGTGCTATTTTAAAGTGATGAGTCTACTTTACGAAGGCTCAGAGCAATTGTATACTGAGCTTCGAGAAAAGATGTTTGCGGCATACTGGGTGTGTAGTGGTATAACTTTGGGAGACAAAAGAGATCGAACCACGCAGCCTCATCACGCTGAGAGTGAAGTGAGTGCAGGTCCAAACCTGCCTCAGTCACGTGCTGCGGATACTTCAAGAGTATCTTAACCTAGCATGCCTGTTCTTAAGGACAAACTGGATTGTGGCGTCCTGGAATGTCATTAAATACCATCCACAGAACAAACAGTTTGGTGGAGTTGCATTCGAACCAATCACGGAGGTTGTTAAACCACGAAATAGGACATCGTCTTCTGCTAGGTTTACCGTTAATCTTTCCTTGGATGACAAGTTGGGGAATGCTGTACCTTTGTCTTCTCATAATTTGGCAGAGACAGTGTAGTTTTCTCGTTTTGATACTACGCAAAACTTCTCGGTCTTTTACCATTCGATTGAGAACGTCAACATTTATCACCCGGTCAATCCAAGCAATTTATACAGCCACATTTCGGAAACCTCAATTCTCCGTGACATCTCCTGGTTTAGCATCCAAATCAAATAAGACGATTGAGAGAACATAATAGCGAACTATTTGCAACTTCAGACCTAGGTCTCAGAGCTGATTAAATGATATAATTTGGCTAAAGTTTTAATTGAAATTAGTAAAGAGTGGCAAGTTTTGATGACATAGTTTAAACAATAATAAATGTTATTAAAACAACCGAATTACGTATTCCAATAAGTATGGCATCAATCACTTTCGTGCCTTATTGCCGATATTGACAAAAACGTGAAGGCATTCTGGAGCTGGATGACGGGTATAACGGTAAAAGCTAAATTTGGTAATCTCTCGTCTCGGAACTTTCTCAGCGTGTCAATGAGAAGGGTGACGTTTGGCGAAATGGCCACTTTGTAGAACATCCTGAGGCCGACGGTGGCCTCGCTCTGGTAGTCTCTGAGGAGCTTCTTGGTGCAGTACTCCAGAATGTGGGTCAGCTCCGCTTGGCTGATCTGCGATGACAGGATTTTGTGCTGCATGAAGGACTCTTCGCTTTGGAAGGATAATTGAGAGGTAGATGGAGATGAACCTGAAACAAATACATAATTAGATATAAATTTACTACAACTGAAAGTAGTCGACTGTGTAAACATTGAATATGCATTAGTGGAGGACTTTTGCTAATAAGGATGCTGTTGGAAAAATAAATCATATTATTATATCCACTATTTGCAACATATTATTTTCTACTTATGGTTATTATAAACGTGGGTAATGTGGTGTGTGATATTGATAATAACATAAGTACAGTAAGTATAGTTACGTAAAATTTAGCATATAAATGAGTAAGTACTTTTATCGTGTTTACAAAAATAGTCGATACACTACTTTCATTCCCATTGCCACTACCATGGCCCCTAGAAGGGGGGCATACAAGGTTCTAGCCTGGGGGCCCGGTGTGGCGAGTCAACCAAATAAATGAGATAAACACACATCACATGCAGCGCTATTTTACTTTAATACATAGTGTTATTATTTTGAAATATGTGGTAGTGTGACACAATTTTTAATTGTGTGTCGATACTCGACAACTCCGTAATTCAAATGGATGTATTAAAATTACACCTTAACTTTACTGAGTACACCATTTAGAAAACACTACTGTAAAGTGATAGGGGGCCTGCCAAAGATACTAGCCTGGTGGCTTGCTTCAAGGTGTGGGGGCCATGGCCACTACTATATATTATATTGGTGACAGTACAGTTTGACAGCCAGTTTCCAGCAATTTCATGATTGCTAATAAATTTCATTTCATACACATAATATGTATATATACACCAGTGGCAAAGGGTGGAGGTAGGCAGTGAAGATCCAACATAAATAGTGCACACTAAACTTTGTCAGACATAGTTAATTGTTTTCATTGAACTAAGATGGTGTTGGATAGTTTTAAAATTCACTCAATGTGTACTCAAATCCATATTAACATACTTATACTAAATTTTGACAGTAAAATTAAGTGTACTACCAAATTTTTTTGGTAATAAATCTCTGTATGTACTTATCTACAAATATTGTTACTAACCTGTTGCAACGTAGCAAACCACTGCGGCAACATTATTTTCATAATTCCAACGCCTCCTAATGGCAACTTTGTATTCACCAACGTGACATCCAGTTTCCTCATCTGAAAATATCATTAATTTAAGACAATCATATGGATAAAAAGGAAACAGATAATATAAATTGCGACAGTGTTCGGTGAGTTGCAGATACGGCCTTATGATGGAGCGATTTCAAAACTTTTCAAAGTTTTTGAGACTCCTTTACTTGAGGTTGTATGGATACTATCCGTGGCTTCATCAACTGGCTTCCTCTTAGGTATGCTTACATACTGTAGTTTAAACACTAGACGATATTTATATCTGGCTACAATAAATCAAGTCGAAAGTCGTGTGAATTGCGCCTTATAATTGGATTTATTGATTGGTAATCTATACATTTTCTAGTTTTCAATGTATTGTCTTTTCCCCATTTAGGCTAAATTCCCTAATTCATTCACTTCTTAGGGATTTCAATTAAATCAAAAAAAACAATCTATGCATTAAGATTGTAAATAATAAAGAAGACAGTTACATTCAAATCTGGAGTTGTGTCGGTGAGCCCACACGTGCCATTCGAGAGTAGCATCTCTCGGTAATCTGGGAACCACGACATAGTCAACGATGGCGTTGTTGGTTCTTCTCTCCCATTGACGGCGAGCTTCTCCTATCAACAGCGGATGCGTCAGATAACAAACAGCCTGTTTGAGGGAGGACAAAAATATTATATACACAATTCGATATTTGCAGGAAACAACGTTTTTATGTTTCAAGCTTCAATTATTTGTTTTAACGTGAGATTATTTTTTCTGTTGTATTCTATGTTGAAATTAGAACCAAAAGGCAATTTGTTTTAGCCGATAAACTCTTAAATGTAATAAATATAGGCAAAATTAAATTGGACGTAGCGCTACTTGTACCTCACGTTTTAATTTATTCCGCATAAGGCACATATTTCCGTGGCACTGACATGAGTTTACCGTATGCTACAGCATGGGAGACGCCATTTCCAATATTGAACGTTTCCTTATTGGTTGACTTAAACACGCGCAAAATCAACCATGCTTTAACCCTTTATAGGGCAAAGCATTTTTTCCTTCATTTCAAACCGATCTCTATCAGTTTGCATCAGATATTTAATATCTTAAGACAATTTCAATATAAAAATAAAAAATATCTATCAGAAATTTGGAAAAACTATAATTTATGATGGTTTTTTTATCAACCAGTGCCCATTCAGGTGTTTTTTTTTTGAATTTTTGATATATTTTTTTCAAATAAAACAAATAAATAATGGTTGTACATATTATTTATCTAATCATAAGAAAAGTTAAAATTATTTTTTTATTTTTTTACACCCATTTACGTAATACTTTTCAAAACATAGTATGCAAAGCGGTACGTTACATTGCTTACAAAAATAAGATATGCGTTTTGGCTCTCTAGCAATACTAAAATAAGCACATCGACAGCTCTTTTTCTTAGATTTACTCATGAACCGAAACAAAAATAAAACATATTATCGTAACAGTACCTACCAACCTACAACATTATGAAATGACCGAGAAAAGTGGAGTATGATAGGGGAGGCCTTCATCCAGCAGTGGATAGACCCCAGCTGATGACGATGTTACTTCTACAGTCAAATATAATACAATACAAACCCATGAAAGTTGCGATATTGATAGTAATTTCGTACTTTAGCATTCAATTGATGTCACAACTAACAAAAAAACACCATTTCTTTGCGGATATTTTGAAAACTTTTCCGATCCCAAATATTTTGAGTAAAACTAAAATATATCTATGATAGTATACTATATTCACAATAAAACATAACTATACACAGCTGCCTAAGCCGCTTTTTTATTTTTTAAATAATTCTAGAAGTCAGCCGTGCGAATTGCAAATTTGAGGTTATGTACTTCCCGCTTGGCAATAGAATGATGAAACAAGTACATTATCACAATATATTTGTAAAAAATATAATGTAAATCGATAAATAAATGCACATTAAATACTTATGTACATACCTTTTTTCACAACACATAATATAAATGGGAACAAAATGACTTGCAAAGTCAAGTGTCACTCGCGAATTCGTCGAGTCGCGACCGCAAACGCGCAATGGCTGATACATCGACCAATCGTCGAAATAGTGTTTTGCGAGCGATTGACGTACACTTCATATTAGATGGTTTATTTCATAGCCAGAGAACGTTCTCGACAACGTCTTGACGCACTAAGGTTGATATTTCCACATTTAGTGTATGACTTATAGCTCATAAATGAGGTGGTCGATAAATAAACCGTTTTCAGCCTTTGCCCTATAAAGGGTTAAATAATATGAAACACGGACTTGGCTCTTTTTGTAATAAATCGAGACACCAAATAATTTTTTTTGTAGGGTTTTGTCGCGTTTTGGAATATATAGATCAATATATTATGTAAAATTATACAAACAATACGTGCGTATTTTTTTCTCGATTTTGACCAAATGTGGACTTATTGCTTTTTGGAATTAGACACCTCATATCTCCAATAGAATTTTCATTTCAAAAAATATTATTCTAGTTGGTTTAGTAGGCTTGTTACCATAGTTCTCTCTAAACTATTCATGAAATTTTACTACACATTATTTCAAAAGAAATAAACATTAAAACACCTCCAAAAGATTTGACACTTTCCAAAAAATTAACAAAATTTGTTTTAAAAAAGATCTGTTTCCAAAAGAATTATGATTTTGGGCTATTCATGTGTTTGGTCGTCATGTCATCTGTATTAATTTTGGATGAAAATCACCTGTACAACATCTCGTATCTGCGTCTTGGCATCCATTGCATTGAGTAGCCTCTGGACGTGGCGCAGTGCCAGTCGACACTGCGCCCTTCCGTCACTGTCCGCGAGGGTCATACTCCCCGGCACCAAAGGAATCTGACCTGCCAAGTATATTATATCTCCCACCTGGATTACAAAGAAACATTACAAATTAAATGGTGAGCGGCTCACAAAGATTACAAAACATTTTTAGCTTTTGAATTGGTTATTATATAATATAAAATTTATATTATATAACAGAGAATATTTAATATTCTCTGTGTTGGCAACACTGACTGCATTGTTTGTAGGTAAATGAAATTAAAATAGTAGCCTGCTGTTGATGTATTTATTATATTGATTACTTGACTTGTTTACTGTTTGTGTATTTAAGATTTTGTATGATTGTTAATTTGAATCCGTGATGCATTTTTTTTACCCTGCTAAATTATTCGTGGCCACCCAGGGTACAGGAATTGCGGAAAATTATATACTTGCCCTAGTTAACTCGGTGGCCGAATATTATGCACCAGTTTGGAGCCATAGTGCGCACGCCGGCAATACAGATATGAAGCTAAATGCAATTATAAGCGGAACACAGTGGGGAAGGGTATCTGTTGAAGGTAGTTAGAGTGTAGTAGATAACTGAAAGAAAAGTCCTCGGACAGCCATAGTTACAGGACTTGAACTTGAATTTACAACAAAGCTAGTGATGTACATAATATGTATTGTTTTATCATTAAAATCTCGATTTTGCCAAAATGGTTGATTCGCCCTTTTTACAAAACAATGAAACAATGACGACATGTATCATTGATATCCGTTGCAGCATAATAAGCTTAATTAACGAGTGAAAGTATTTTACGAAGACCTAGTTCACACAAGGCATTTTTATCTCAATACGACTTATATTAAAATAATCCAAAACCACGACCAAAACATTAAAAATGAAACTCACCCTGACAGCTTGGCTGTACGGACCAATATTAGCGGGGGCCCAATGCGATATTCCTTGCACGTGCATCGTGTGCCTGTCTCTTCTGAATATCTCGTCAAATTCCAATCCATCTTTGTTTGGCCACCGATGCACAACAGCCTCCATGATGACTCCGATATCGTCAGGAAGAGGGCATTGTACACAAACCCTCGCCGGGGGATCAGGAATACTTAAAGCTTTCACATACACTGCGTTCAAGTCCGCATAGTCATCCATACTACGCACGTAGAGTGTTACTGAGCATATATCGGATAACGATAGATTCCGCGATGCTAGATGATCTGTGAATAATGAAATACATAGTCGTTAAATATTATCCAGTGATCGTATTAGACAATTTTCTCTACATAACAATATAGAATTAACTACAGGTAAATTTTCCCAACTCAGTTTGTTTAGTTTAAAATAATCTATACAAATGAACTACACTACTATCCAACAAGAACTTCTTGTTGCGACATGCGACTTCCGTTTTCAAATGAGAAATGCCCCCAAATTTCTCATTTCATTTTACGCTGCCGTGTTGTACGGATATATTAATTTACCGAATTTGAAGCTTTATATATAACAAAAATATTTTTAAAACACTCAGGAGTGATGTTACGATTATTATTACTAAACTTTTGGTTTATTGCGAAGAAGAAAAGGAGTCGCATCTAAAAGTATATAGAATATTCAAACACTCCTCTAGCACGCGTTGCCGCCAGGGCAAGTTGCATAAATTATATTTGTGTGTATCGTAAACGTAGTTTATTAATATTTTGATGTGCGACACATATGTGCATAAAAACCTAAAGATGTAAACAATATTGTATCCTTATTTGTATTTATCGCTGTTTGTTTCCCTTGTATTCAAACAGACACATATTATTTTAAAATGGATAATGGATTGGTAGGTAGATATATATTTTTATAGAAAAAGATTTTCAAAGTATGTTTTTTTACAACAACTTTATTAAAAATTCCAATTAAAAGATATTATTTTGTAAATTATAAAAAAGATGTGATTGGGTAGTCAATATAATATTTAATATGTACATATTATACTGTTCACTTATACTCATTAAATCAAAATTTGTGTTCCACTCATTATTTAATTAATAAATACAGGCAGCAATATTATCTGCTAATGTGGGTCTAATGATTTATTGCCTTCCAAACTCAATAATTACCATGTATTAATTAACCTGTCATAATAATTAAGATGTGAAATTATTTTTCTACTGTTAATTGTCAAATAATAAATGAACTTCAAAGTGAATTACTGAGAATAGAATTGATATAAATTAAAAACCTAATTCCACAGGATTTGCTTTCTCAAAAAATGACAACACTGAGAATTCCTCTACATGCATGCGACTACAGTGACTTCTTATCGCCAATTTGTTGTTGTCGGACAATATTAGTTTTCACCGCAAGCTGATGATTTTGGTGTATAGGATGTTTTGGTCACAAAATAATACAACATGTACATAAATTATGTAATCTTTCTCAAAACTATTAAAAACACATACCTACACAATACAATAAATTGTCAACCACAAATTTAGTTGGTACTTGTTAAACAACAATATCTATAAACATGTCAAAGACGTTTAAGAAACCCTTCTTTACAAGACGATGTCTAAATATATGAAATATTATGTTAAAAAAAGCCAGATGTTCAAGTTTAGCTGTAAGTCATATGCATGTCGAATACGTTGATGCGACGTCATCGTTATTCACTAAACACACATTACCAAATAACGCTCCGCAAAAAAACAGCTGTTGTTGCTTGCAACCACTTTCATGCAATTCCGCCTGCATATCGCAGCGCAGCCGAGTTACGGCCACACATGTGCACAGGCTACGAGTCGGTCATTTCTATACAGATGTCAAGCTCGCCGGTCACTAGTCAGAGTATATTTCGATAGGTTGCGCGCGACTGTCGCTAGGCGCCTAAATGCGAGGTTCAATATGATTTATGGCTGAGCCGCAGACGATTTCGAGTTTAGATATGCGAGTCGGCTTACAGCAAACTTACACCCGCAAATGTCAAATTCTGCAAGCATTCCAACACAATTATTGTAGATTTAACCAGAGCCGCAGACGATTTCGAGTTTAGATGTGCGAGTCGGCTTACAGCAAACGTACACCCGCAAATGTCAAATTCCGCAAGCATTTCAACACAATTATAGTAGATTTAACCAGTTAATTCCATTTATCAATTCATGAAGTTACCGAATCTGTATAGTTTCAACTTTAAATGCCATAATATGACGATATACAAAGATGCTGGGTGAAGATGCACGACAAGCTATCCTGAAATGATCGTGTGATGAGTTGTCAAATGGCTATGAATCGAATTGAACTATAATTATCCATAGGTTCAGTAGAATGTGTGCAGATATTACTACTGTATTTAGGTGAATAACCACAAATACGCCAAACGTGTCTGCCAAATAAGTTTTGTAAAAAATATAAACAAACTGACAATAATTGAGTAAATAACTTAAATTGAAATACATAGATCGATATTAAAACAAAGAGTCAACAAGATTACCTACTACATAATTTGGTAACAGCATTCTCCATCGCCGACTTGGAGTCGGCACCCTCGCCCACAATTCCACCGATCCAATGCCATCCCGAGTTATTTGCGAAGATGCATCCGGTGTCTTCGATCGGAGTCTTCTCGCACTCGTATTTGATAGGACTTGGAGGATTTGAGAGGTAATTCCTGCTGTTGGTGCGCTTCCGGTGATATCTTTGGTGCTCAACTTTGTCTGCGCCATTTTTACCGTCTATCGTCAGGCCGTCAAGCCTCTGAAAACTCTTCGCCAACTGATTCATGGAGTTCTTTTTATCGTCGGTCGAACTCAGACTGTTATGCTTTACTAGTTTCGTATCTTCGTTTATATTATTAGAGTTTTCGATCAATACGGAAGGACACGAGAAAGTACTCGTTAAATTAACATTTTCTTCTGTATGGCAATCTAATAGTGGGTTTAAAGGCGCTGATTCAGACATCGATTGACGTCTCGCTTTGGTTATCTCTTCAGTGTTTTCAAGTTCGCTTTCGCTAAGTTCTATGTCGCTCAGGTCGCTGTAGCACGACTCGTTGAGGTCACTGATGTAATCCAGGGAAGACTTAACGGCCGACGGCATAACACTTTGACTGTGTTCTGTTTCATTTGACTTTGTTACTAGGTGAAGTTTTAAAAGATTTATATAACCAGCGGGGGCGATCGGATCATTCGAATGAATTACAACTTGAGTTTCATCGCTGTAGAGAGAGAAATATATATTAATTAATATTGTACATAAATTTGACAAAGGAAGCATAAGAACCTTTAACTCATTTAGTGCTAACAACGCGATTGGCGCATTTGCATTACCTGGCCATTAGATATAATTAACATGTTATTTAAATGTGTTAATTAAATATTAATTAGCAAGTCAGCAGTGATTGTGTTAATACAGTAAAACCTAGATGAAATGGATTTATTCTGATGAAGATAGTCCAGACACGAGATAAGTCCCGTATCATGACGATAAATTCACAAGCTTATTGAAAAAGTGATACAGTAAAACCTCGTCACTACGAATTCCATGGGACCGACAATCGAATCGAATTACGAAATATGAAATGTATGTGGGGAAAATTACTAAGATTTTGAAATTTTTTTATTTTTATTTTCATTAATTTCGTTTACGATCATAGATGTGCCTATCAAATTTCAATCAAATCAATTTGTCAACACAATAATTGTTCTCTATGTCTATGTCAAAATCCAATCAACAATTATTTAATACCTACAGTCCTGAAATATGTGAGTTATTGTTTTTCCTTTGAGTGGAGTGCAGTTGTGGGATGTGTTAATGGGTCATAAAACGTCAGGATTATTTTTATTACCTTCATAAAATAAGCAATTTATGATGTTTTTAAAAAAAGTCTGTCACAATTTTTAATGACTGGCTCCGATTTATTGAATATTTTTATATGTCAGGACTCTGAAATCATTTCGTGAAATAAAGGTATGGTTTTTTCGATTTATGGCGAATTTCGAATTATCCGTGTTCTTATTAAGGCTATACCTCTGCTGAGGCATGGTCTAAAAAGATCGTGACTAGGCGATGCGCGGATTGTGCAAATGACGTGAGCCGAATGAAATATAATTTGTCATAAAAATCCAACATGCGTCCATATATATTACTAATAATAATAGTATATTCATTGACATGTTTTCTTTTTCAAGTACATGCGGAACGTTTTTTAGTCATCTTTACACGATTTAAGAATATATTCCTCAGACACCATCACAAAACAAATTGACATGCTCACAGGTCGACTATCGCTTTCCGAATGGCAACGCGGCCGAAATTACGTCCCACCATACTGTTGAAAATTATTTGCCGTTTCACTTATGTACGCTCTTAACGAGGTTTTACTGTATTATGTAGCAAGTAACCCCTTAGTATAAGGCCTCAGTGTCTGCGTTTTGCGGAGCAGGGCATGCATGTTAAATGAGTACACACACATATACATGCTGCACACTTCGCACTGTAAAATGCTGCTACTGAGGCCTTACGCTTTGGTTATAAATCATACTAACACGACAATCCTTTTCTTGAACAATGGGCAGTCGAGGGTGAATGTCTCGTATTCGCCCCCCTCTCCGCAGACGTTGAGTCCGAACTTGTCTCGGGCTCTCAATAGCTGCGGCTGCAAAACCCTCAAGGGTCGGCCCAAAGCACTCGGCTCCAAGCCCAGAGCAGCCACCTAATCAACAACACAATACTATGACTTGAGACTTTCAGATACATATTTATTAATTAATACAGTTGAAATTGTAAATTATCAAAAAAAATTCTCAAATTGCAAGCTTCGTATTTTTCCGCTAGGTTCTCTGTTGGCATATCGAGTGCTTAAAGTCAGACAACATTATCTACAAAAAAGTGTACATTTATGGCTACATGATAGTCAAACAACGTTATGTCAATCTTTTCTAATTTCTTATTAAATCGTCAGTCAAGTTTAACGCTAACTACATAAGTTACCCTTGTTTTCATATTTTTTAAAAACTATCCCTATAAATTTTAACATCATCATAAGCAAGATAAATGTACAATACACAAAGAGATTGAAAGACTGGAGAGGGAACACGCTATCATTTATGTACTAAAAAATACGAATCGGAGAAAGACAGTTGGTAATGTTGGTATTCTGGAGCTTCTTCAAGTTCGTGTGGTAAAACAACATGGCGGATATGATATTGTTATTCTCTCGATTTATACGTATTATACGTTATTATTCGGTAAAAAAATGTTTATTAATGGAAGAATACAAATGAGTAACAGCATTTCGGAACAATATGCATACTATTAATTATTTATACATTGATAGTTTTTCCTAAAAGATCTTTTACAATAACAATTCAAAACTTTTACATCAAACGTCAAATGGTTGTTTATTGCGAAAAATCCAGGGCCGTATGCATAATATTATTTTGAACCCAAAATATACGATGTCTTTTAATTTAAAAACTGTTAGTGCTAGTTAATGACATTCATTATTTACATAGATTTTATATTTCATTTCAGAGTTAAATATATTTTTAAGAATACCAAACAAAAAATTGTATTTATATGAAGTATGTAATGGAGTATATGTAGCAATTTTATAATGTTATAGGTATGAATTAAATTATTTCAGATTTCCGAAAAATGAAGTTATTCGGAAATTGTGGATTGATGCAGTCGGGCGGGAGAGCTGGGTGCCATCTAAATATTCATTACTGTGTGGGAAGCATTTCTCGGAAAGTGACGTTAAATGAGTGTTAAAGTTAAATGAGAGTTAAAAAAGTGAGTTAAATAGATAAAATATTGTAATTAACTATATAATCAAATTTTCAACATACCTACCTGTATTTTGTCTCTAATAGGTTTGTATAAACAAGTAATTTTATACACAATATGTCAAAAACAAACCCATGTTATATTTTTATTTCATAAAATATTTTCAAAATACACATGTGTAAATAGGTAGGTAGTGTAATAATTTTTTTTTTGTTTGTAATTAACTGTAATTATTTGTGTTTTTTATTTAACCGTTTTATCTAAACAATAATGCTATGTTATTTTATATAGAACAATATGTAAAAACAAGACCATATTTCTTATTCCAATATTTAACCATTTGCTATTAACTGATTTGTGTATAATTTTTCGTGATATTATTGTGTTTTTTGTGTTATTAAAAATAAAATACTTACATCCATTTGCATTATTTTTTCTTACCCTGAATCCTAATAAAGTTTTTATTGCGGGAACTTTTTATAATGAAAATACGTTTATCATAAATTGGTTGTAAGCTTGTGTTGATAAAAAAAAATACTCAGTGGGGCGTTTTTATGTCCAAGTATAGCCCATTTGCAGCAAAGTGTACCTAATTTCAGAGAAGTAGAACTTTCTCTCACAAAACGAGTACACACTGACATTTGTGTGCTACCTCTGGGGGAGGAGTCCAATCTCTTTGACAATACACAATAAATTATAAAATATTAACATTAGGTTTTAAATAAACATTTCCCTTGTTGAGTTACAAGAATCTAAAATAACGATTTTTGGCTCTCCTGTAAAGTTGCACTTTTGTAGATAATGTTGTTTGACACTAAGCCCTCGATATATGATCGCCTTTAAAGCAAAACTTTGTTAAAGTAAACTGAGTCGCCAGCTAAACACGTCTTGATTACAATAAAATTTCACAAAACACATGTAACCTAATACAGCTCGAATGTGACACTTTAATTTAAATAGCTGGTGTCGCAAACAACAAATTTCATTCAACACCACATATCGCATGTTCTTGGTGTTGCGGTTACGCATGCGCGATCGAATTCGCCAGTCGCCATGTCTCCTACTCCTACCAGTTTGAATTTTTGTTGATGTTTCACGAGGTTACACGCGTCACTGTCGCATAGCTTTGTGAGAGGAGGCAAGAGTTACAACATTCCTACGAAGTTTGATTTATGACTGAGAAACAAGACGAGACGATTTTGTAGTTGCGAAGCTAATACTAAGTAGTGAAAGGAACAAAAGTTTTTTTTGTTGATAAAATAACGAAACATAAGTTTTAACCAAAACTAAAGGTGGATGGATTCATACGAACACTGAGCTCAATTTAAGCCCAATATAGAACCTTGGTTACAACCATCATTTTTGTACTAAAAGGCAGAGTAGAAGTTTATCAAACTATAGACTAAATTTTCATTTGTAGCGTCCACCTCTGGGGAGTGGGTCACAGGTACGAATTCTGCTTTATGCAAAATTCACTTATATTTTCAATGTGTGTTCGAACAAAGGCAAGAACCAATGAGTTGGGCGTTTGGTTTTTAACTATTTTCCCTACCTGTTATATAACCTCTACTCCGTGAAAGCTCATATACCCAGGAGCAAAAATTGTAAATTTAGTTATGTATTTTGAAAATTACTCACCTTGATAACAATAGCATATACTTGACAATCAATCATTTCTTGCAGCAACTCTGTTTGATCTCTCCTCCACAAATAAGCCAAAGAAACCAGTCCTAATCGGGTACATCTGCAAAAATAAATCACACGTCTTTGAATTATCTTCATAATTTACAATATACTAAATACATAGTATACCAAGTAGTATTAATAGTAATAAACAAGAGCATACATAAGTGAAACAGCAAATAATTTTATACAGTAGGTGGAATGAAATTTCGCAGTCTTCGCCAATCGGAGACTGACAGTCGAGGTGTGAGCACGTCAATTTGTTTTGTGATGGCGTCGGAGGAATATATTCTTAAATCGTGTAAAAAACGTTCCGCATATACTTGAAAAAGAAAACATGTCAATGAATATACTATTATTATTACGAATATAACAATAAATTAACATTAAAAGGATGCATGTTGAATTTTTATGACAAATTATATATTTCGTTCGGCTTGCGTCATTTTCACAATCCGCGCATCGCCTAGTCACGATCTTTATAGACCATGCCTCAGCTGAAGTATAGTCTTAATATTATTTAATATAGAATCCAGTTCCGTTCAAAGACATATAACACTCAGTTTTGTATAAACTCAATTAATGTGAGGCATTTAATTACAAAAGCCGATAAGTCCACAATACAACATTAGTGGTTAATGCTTCAAATACATTATCATCACATTACATGCTGTCACAGTAAGCTGCCGCTATGGGAAAAGAATGTGTAGTTTTTCTTGGTATTTAAAATGTTATCAGACTGATGCTCCCATCACGTAGCACATTTTGAACCTTTATACGAACATTGTCAGTTAGCAAAATCTATCGAAATCGCCAGAACAACAATGAGGTCACCTCATGCTTATCACGCTACATCATGAAACGCACTAGTCAGTGAACGTTTTTTTTTCTATTTTCTGCAGGCCTACACATTTTCGACTCATTTCAAAATCGCGCGTTCTTTGTTTTTAGTGGTTTTCTCTGTGGATTTCCTATTAAATAATTATCTACGTCTGGTGTTTACGTCTATTATCTATAGTTTGCTGGTTGGATTTTGTTCAAAATATTATCTATGGATGCAATATTGCAAGTAATTTTAACATACGCACACGTAAAAACTGTTAAAATTAATTATAATTAGAATGAATAATAATTCAAAATACAATACATGAGTTGGCACTCTCCATCATTGGATTTAAAGAGATAGTGATCATTTAAAATATTCTGTAGAATAATGAAACCATAGATTAAATTTTTCACCGTACCAGCACGTGACGTGATCATCAATCGCCGCTTAAGTGATGTTTTTTGTGTGTCAGGTGTAACAAGTGACACAGGTGTCAGGTAGGTTTAAACGTTAGGTCCAATTTTCTGTTGCACTTTGTCTTCATTTTACAACAATCTGCATATTTCTATCAGCCGATAAATCCCTTTTTGCAATAAATATATGGACGAATGAATCGATATTTATTAACGTCACTTTAAATAATCGGTTTTTGTAAATAATCAGATTTCTTCACATGATTTTGGTGCATTTTAAAAGTTATACCTCGTTTACACGTGCATGGATTTACTGTTGACAGTAATAGGGTGTTCATCCAAAATTTTCGAATGCGATTTTACGCCAGATATATAATACGCCCGTATAATTGCGTTCATCCAAATTTAGTACATAAGCATCTCGCCGAACCCGAACACCTAATGCCCCTCTACCATAAGTTTAGCGAACCGATTGCTAAATTCGGCAGAGTCCATTTTTGACAGATCGCAACTGACAGCCCGCGTTTGTTGATAATTGTCATAGGTACTTGTTTTCTTCCGTATTTCATTATGATTCAGTGTATTATTTTGATAATTGTCTAATGGTACTATCTATTTTACAATTGATTCTATAATTGGTGCTTCGTTTTATTCAATCATGAATTCTTTATTTATAGGTACTAAACTTTGCTTTCGTAGATAAAACTAATCTACAATGCCGCAAATTTCGTAAAAGCGGCGACGTCTCGATTAGTCTAGTTAACGAGATAGAGTCTCGTTAGTAAATACACATCAGACGCAGATTCATGAAATCAAATAAATACAAGTAATATAATATTTTCAACAACTCAATTCACATGATTATGCTGGAATCGATTTATGCATAATAATTATATGGTAGGTAGGTATACTATCACGATAACCATTTACTTTCATTTGTTTATATTGTAATGATTATTTATTCAATAACGTTTATTCGGCATTCGGATTATCCGGCCATAATGTAGTATTAATCGAAAAATAAAAGAAATAATATGAAAGTAAATGTAATAGCGAGTTCAAAATATATGGACCACTAGGGATATCTAGCGGCAAAATGTGAAAAATTGTCATTTATTTGACAGTTAAGTGCCCATAGACATCAAAAACTGACCATAGAGAAAAAATATTTTTCTGTTTTAATATAAGGAATACTTGTTTCAAATAGACGCGCATGTACAAACACCGTTATTTGAATAGAGCATAATGGAACAGGGCGGCACCCGTATATACAATTCCGAAGATAAGTGGGTGAACACTCGACAAGTTTTATTACGGCAATAAACGGTTTCGGCGTAAGGTGAGACCGTCATAAACCATTCGGTTCGGCTTATTTCCATGGAAACCCTATTAGTATTATCGCGGCTATAACAAGAAAATGTATGGGTAAACATGTATTATCCTGCAGTTGGCAAGATTGCATGCATGAATCAAAAAAGTTTGGAAGCTTCTGAATGTTCATGCGACAGTAGGATTTTTTCGATCTGCGCCTGCGCAGTAGAACGATAGTGGCGAACCTGCCGGCAAAAAACGAACTACGAACGAATTTTCAGGTTAGCCGATTTTCAGTACCTATCAAACAGTACAATAAAATGACAACTTCGCGCCTCGCTCACTCTTAAAGAATGAATTGGAGAGACAGTCAGCACTTTTACGTGTAAACAGTTGTCATGATAGTTTAAAATACTCAGTATTGCTGCCAGTAAATCCATGCACGTGTACATGCGTTATTATACATCATTACAATATTGTGTGGAATTATGCATAGAATATGTAGGTATTTTTTGTTAGATTTGTGACTTACATAATATCGAGGGTATACTGACAGAACGCATTATTTCAGTTTTTGCTGTTTTTCTGTTTTAAATGCCAAAATGTATACAATTTTACGCTCTACGTCCTGGTAAAACGCACAAAGGCATAGGATATAAAGGTGAGAAAATAGAAACATTATTAAATCATATTGTAATTTTTTTATTCCGATAGAAAGCATGATAATGACCTAATGCGTTCTGCGTATACAAAATACAGGACTTGTAACATGTCGTATATTGTGTTTGCCATAAAGGTTAGACTTTATAATGTAGAAAAAATGTTTTTAAATCATAAAAAAATCTACGTGGGAGAACGCTTCGAAAAAAAAATTAAGTTCTTTTTGTGATTATCTCAGAACTTGTTTTAATGAGTTAATGCTTTCTGTCAGTATACCCTCGATATGTGACTTTTCAGTGTTGTTATTAGACACGTCATATCACAATTCTATGTAACTATAAGTTGCAAAGTCATTTTGCCATATTTAGATAATAATATTATTATTATCATGTAAACAAAAACATGTAGTGTCATACTATTTAGAATAATATTAAGATCACTTGGTATCTTTTCAATTGATTCATTGTTTACTTAGTGGCAGGGCTTTTTTTTTAAACGGCGTTTCAGCACCTATTTCATGATATTTTTAACGTTTCAAAAGCAATTAGACGAAACAATGTTCGCGCTTACATAGTACAAGTTATTTTTCCTGAATAATCTCATATGAAAAGACATATCCGAAAAACTATCGCGTTTGATATATGCATTGAATTCTATTACCATTTCTTCAAATGAATGTGAACGCGAATTTTCGCAAATGAATCTAATTATTACCTCAATAAGAGCTTCGTTGAAGACCAAAACAGTTTCGGGACTTTTGTTCATCAAACTCGTCGGACCACCTTTGACACTTTTTGATCCTACAAAATACGTTGATCGGTGGTTACTCAGTGGAAGACATTCGGCCATAAACTCTAACACTAAGAAAAGGAATCAAGACGATTTGGCAGACGAAAATTGGACTGAACTTTGGAAATCACCATGGCCCCCACACAGGGGGGGCTGACAAGGCTCTAGCTTGAGGAATTGACCAGTTAAGTGAGATAAACGCACATCAAAAGGTTGCTTTAATTGTAAAAAAAATCGCCTGCGGCGCAAATTTCCTTCAGGCATATTAACATTTTAACACTTTCATCCCCGGCAGGTTTTTATAAAGTTTACCCCTATTCCCGGACAAATTTGAGTGAAATTGGTTTTTTCTAGTAAATGATATAATCTTGGTTTATTGGCTTATTTGTGGGAATATTTAAATAAAACTTTCAGGAACAATCAAAAACAGTTTAATAATTACGAATAGTGTGATATTTCTGCCAGCAGATGCCTTTGTGAAGAGGAACATCACACTCTTTACACACGTACCGAGTCTCTTTGGCACATACCTTGCATAGCCTTGTTGGATATGCTTTTTCCGCGTCACTAGAATCGCCTGTAAGGTATGTCTGGACATGTCTCCAGATAATCTTACAGGCGAATCTAGCGTCACGTGACGCCTCAGAGCCGGAGAAGACGAGACATCGGTACCAATAGACATTAAAGAAATTGAATACTCTACTAAAAAATCTTTAAATTCTAACTTACGACTAGGGTTACATTTTTTAATAATCAATGAACTGATTGAACGTCAACATTCACTTTTACACTTGGGTCAGCAGTAAACGGTCCAGGTGCTGGAGTGTAGTCTTCTGTTGACCACGGTTCAGTAACACTGGCACTAAACCTCGCATGTCCTCCTCGGCTGCCTCTGGGACGACTGCTTCTACTTCCCCTTCCACGTTCGACCTCTGGTTTCTGTCCGAGATGGGCCAGGGAGTAGGTCCTCGGACGTGTTGACTCCTGACACCATACTGGTTTCATCTAGCATCTCTGCAATGCGGTCAATGAAACCGTTGAAGTCGTCCTTAAAGTTGCTCGAGTGGCCGGCGGTGAAATCGGTGATGTCTGCGACATCGGTGGTGGCATCCAGTAGAACATCTAAATCAGAGTCATATAATAACTCGAATGCATAATCCTGCTCAGAGTCGTCTGTTCCAAAGGCCTCTATTTCAATGAGTGACAATAGGCTGGAATCAAAACAAAATTCCACATTAGTAAACAGAATTTAATTCTTGGGAAACATGTGGCTTTATCAAAATGTTCGATTATCTTATATAAATTATATTTTGCGTATAAATTATTACCTTGTGACGTATATAATGTGGCAAATCGGTTGGTTTGCATTAGTTGTAAACAACAAAAAAATCGCCATTAGTAAACGAATTTTGAATGTTGGGAAAACACGTGGAATTAACTAAATACTCGTTCAAACACATATAATTATATAGAATATTTATAATAATTCAATATTCTAGGCTTATAAAGTAATATATCGGCACATTATCAAGTATTTGGCAAATAATGCGAACATTCAAACTTTGCATTCGGAAATTTTGACAGTAAAGTATCGTGTACGAATAAACACGTAAAATTAATTTAAATTGCTAGAAACCATCAATAAACATATAACATATCATAGATAAATTATTTATCTTACCTTATTCAATCTTTTTTTTGCTTATTTATGTCATTTTTGTCCTCTGGAGGCAAATCGGTTGGTTTGGAACACCTATGAACAACAACGAAATCGCCATTAGTCAACAAATTTTGAATGTTGGAAAAATACGTGAAATCAACTAAATACTCGTTTAAACACATATGATTATATAGATTATTCATAATAATTCAATATTCTAAGCTTATAAAGTAATATATCGGCACATTATCAAGGGATTGGTAAATAATGAGAACATTCAAACTTTGCATTCGGAAATTTTGACAGTAAAGTTACGTGAATGAAGAAACATGTAAAATTAATTTATATTGCCAGAAACCATAAATATTTATATAAAATATCATAGATAAATTATTTCTCTTACCTTATTGAATCCCTTTATTGCTTATTACTGTAATTTTCGTCTTCAAAATCAGTACATAATTCGGTAAAGTCACACGAGAGAATGATCAAAAATGGCGTCTCATAATAATAAAATTGTGATTTTTATTTAATAATATCACTGAAGGTAAAACAGATATCGATATTTTATCTATACCAGTCGGTACTGAATTTTATAATCTAACAGGATATGTCAAATGTTTTCGTTGAAAATACATAGATGTCACAGTAAACATATTTATTTAAAAACGCGCAACAAAACGAGGATCCTCGCGCGCGGTACTCAGCGCAATTATTGATATAACGAGGATTCTCGTTTGCGGTACCGAGCGTGTTAAGATATGTGGTTGTGTAATTGCATTTTTAGTACATGTTTGTTGATACACTGAATACCCTTAATTTGACCTCGAACACCTTTTGAAAAACACTACTATAGAGCGTCACACTGCCTTTTTAGTGATAGGTAGAGGGCCAGCCAAAGATCCTGGACCGGGGGCCCTCTTCAGGATGTGCGGGCCATGGAAATCACTTTCTACTTTTATTCAAATATTTATGATGTTTTTACAATTTTATTTTTTACAACTTTAGTTGTTTATTAGTATATTTTTGTTTGTTTATTTCTTATCTGCTTCGTAGCATAGGAAAAGTTGCTTTAAATGATATTTGAATATAATTTTATTTAGTAGGTAAGAAGTTTGGGAAGATGTGAGTTCCGGCACCTTTGTGTTTTAAAAAAAAGCCCTGCTTAGTGGTAATAAATACTATTATTATAAATTAAATACTATATTTTTTTAAATGTTGATGTATTGCATGGTGCCTAAAATAAAGGTGTGTTATTCATTAATTAGCAAAGGGTACCTTACACATTTTCAACTCTGACTCGTTGATAGTCAGACAATATCGCTCCAACTGCCACACCTTCTATGTGAATTTCTTCCTGTAAGAAAAAATATTAAACGGAATAAGGAAACATAAGGAAATGTTAAAAAAATCTCCTCACAGTGTAGGTGTTTTATAGTCAGAGATTTTATTGTTGATGGTAGTGATTTCTTGTTGATTGTTTATGAGGGGTTTGAATGTCGTTTGATTTATTCTAATGGATTTAAGTTTTGTACACATATTCCATTTGAGTCGTTTTTTGCATCCCGGGTTTCTCTTTTCCGCATCGTCAGGCACTATGTGCACACACCAAAAGGTAAATACACACTGACAATGAATTTTTAGCCACAAACTGTCATTGGTGACACAATATAATATTATTATCAATGTTAACGTGTGGAAATATATTTATATTTCAATAGTATAGTATTATAATATATATAATAATAGTATTATATTATTATACTGTGACGTTGCAGACGTCACCAACGGCCTAATTAATAATTTTAATTGGTGGAGAGGTTTTTTCCTCTCGCGAGCAACAAAAAGATGCTGCGGTTGGTATTCCAGCAAGCATCCGGGTTTGATAAGTGGTGGGGGGAATCGATTATTGGCCGGTCGATATCCGCTCGCTTGAAATTCCTTTCTGGTTGAACTTTGACACGAGAGGTCATGGGAGGAGCAGCTCTGCGTGGCTACCGCCATGCGGTTGTAAATACGTTTCATTTTTATTATTAATTAATCTTAAGTTATTTGTTTTAATTATAACCTCACTCACATGTGGATATTTTGTTTAAGCTAGGTTAAGTTGCTGAGGAAATATAGTTTGCAGACGGTAGCGCGTCTTTTGTTTAACGTAAATATTCGTTCTTTATGTTATAATACCATCGTGTATGAACGATGGTGAATTCCCTTCGGCGTTGTACCGCCATTATGTACTTTCGTAATTATTTGTTATTACGATATAGTACCATTGACTTTTAATTACAATGTCATATTAAATACAGTGAGGTTAAATTATCACGGTGTTTCATTTAATTTAATTGTACCCTATATTATGTTCTTTTACGTTCTTTTCTTTAACAGAAAAGGCTTTGGCGTCCAGTTCGAGTTTAGTTTTCAATGCTCGCAATTAACCGCTGCAACGGTATGATAAACACATCCATCGGATACCAACTGATTCCGATGGTCCTTTCCGTAACAGGATTGGAATTCACCAGAGGGGTAGTGCGAAAACCTAGTACACTGAGCTAGCGGTGCCTGTTATCCACATAGACTTGGATAACAGTGTTAATGGATCGTAGGTTGTATGTGGCCTAGTATAAATTCTTTTAACAATACGCAACATTGGAAACTGTCAGATTCAACTAAATTAATATGGCGAAGACTTTAATAAAATGCTGGCATTTCGACAGTTGATTGCTTTAAAAGACTTTAAAAGACTAATTTGTTTGTAGGTGAAACATCAAATGAGACATCTTGCACATTGCGCATACGCCATCATTTTGTAAGTTAGTAAAATGTCAAAGTGACAGCAAATTAACTAACATTAGTGGCATGACACGATACGGTACCAGCTGAAATATATTCCTTGTGACGTGCTACCTGTAATTTTGCATAAACAATATTTCAATATGCTAATACATCATCATCATCAGCAGGGGTCGATCCACTGCTGAATGAAGGCCTCCCCATAGCTCTCTCCACTATTCTCGGTCTCTAGTTCTTTGCTGCCAAGTACATCCACCGAACTTTATGAGCTCGTATATTCCGTGGGTTGTAGGGCATCCCTGTGGGCATTTAGTGCCCCTTGGGTACCACTGTATGACGGCATTTGTCCAGCGGTCGTCCAATCGCCGAGCGACATGTCCGGCCCATTGCCATTTCATCTGCTTAGCGACCTCTATCACATCGCGTATTCTTGTCTGCTTCTTTATCCATTGGTTTCTTTTATGATCTTAAACTTTGAACGCGTTATGCACCTTTCCATGCCACGTTGTGCTACTCGTAATTTTTTAATTTCTCTAACATTAAAAGTCCATGTTTCAATGCATATGTGAGCGTTGGTAGCACTCATTGGTTAAACACTTTACGCTTAAAACACAATGGGAGGTCACTTTTGAAGATACTATTCAGGTGCCCAAATGCATTCTATGCCAGTTTGGTTATGCGAGCAATCTCATCATAATATATTATATTATTTTTGACTCTACAATATGCCATGAGGCCGAATGTGGTGCGGGGCGAGTTGTTGACTTAATCGATTTGAGTGGCGTTAATGAGGATTGCTTTTGGTTCGGCAAAGCAGTTTATCATTACCTTTGTCTTTGAGACATAGCTAAACAATAAGTTCTGTACCTCAGAGCTGAAAGTGTGGAAGTCACATTATTATCATTTTTGAGTTACATATGCAGATTTAAATGTGTATTGGATGTCCAATTTAAAAGATTATTTGCAAAAGTGCGGAAGTACAACATACGGAGTTTTCGTCCGAACGCGAGTGAATATTCTAGATTAGATTAAATATATTAAAACTGCTCTCCTGCAAAATATTGATTGTGAGTTCCAGACTTTTAGCTCTAAGGTACAGAGTTGTTATCTCAAATGGCGAAAAATAATCCTGTCATTGTTAAGGTGTAATGTAGTTGGAATAAGCTTGCTTTAATTCAGGCATGGGTAACCTGCAGCCCATGGGCCGCATGCGGCCAAAATGAAGACTTTTTGCAGCCCAAGGCCCATTTGAAGTTTTCAGTTTTCTTATTTTGCATTTTGGTATTCATATAAAATCCTTCATAACAAAATTCAAACTTTATGAAAATCAATTACGATCAAATAATTCAACTCATTTCCCATTATTAAATGACTTAAATAGTGACCGTAAAGATTTTTTTAAATATTCTAATAAAGTCACAAAATTAATTAAAGAATTCGATACCAGATTCGCATTTATGCAAAAGTATGAGGAAATGTTCAAAATATTTTTAACTCCATTTAACGTGGAGGTGGAATCAGCGCCTCCAAATTTACAAATGGAGCTTATAGAACTGCAATCAAGCATAGAGTTAAAGTGCATGTTGGAAGGGAATAAGCTTGAGTTTTATCATAAATATATTCTCGAAGATAAATTTCCAAAATTAAAATGACTGGCAATGTGCATTATAGCAGCATTTGGGACTACATATCGTTGCGAATCGTTCTTTTCGAAATTAAATGTAGTAAAAACGAAGTGTCGCAGCAGGTTGCTCGATGAAAACATGACCGATCAACTGCGATGCGCGTCGGCTAAATTACCAATCAATATGAATAAGATATCAAAAAATATACAAAAAATGTGTCACATTGATTTATAGGGTAATAAAATATTTTGAATAAGTTCTTTGTTTTATTTTTTTATATGTGTGGCCCACCTAAAAGCTCAGTAATATTTTTTATGGCCCACCAAACGATTTGGGTTGGGCACCCCTGCTGTAATTGATAAAACATGTATGTTTTGTTCAAAAATCAATAAAAACCAAATACTATAGTTTCAATATTTTCAATCCCGGATTTTTTGATCAAATAGTCAACCAGAATTGCAACCTCTATAGGTTATAGTCGCAACTATATAAAACGTAAATGTAATAGCAAAATTACAAATTTATATCTGATTATATCACCCATTTTTTGATCCTACTGGTTGATTAAACGGAACGTTTGTGATGAGATATGGATTACATATCAATGACACGTTATAATATATTTAATTAATTTTGTATGCCTCTATAGCAACAATAATTTGGCTTATTGCAAATGCGAAAAAATCTTTCAACTTAGTTTCAGATAATGAATAAATTCATTGCAAACTGGACATAGAAATTGATTGCAACAATGTAACGTTGTCAGTACGCAATAAATCAAGAATGAATAAGTATTTGGACTGGAAAAGTCAACAATGCGGAACAAACGTTTATTTACATTTTCTTCACTGATAAACATGTACAACACAAAGTTAATCTTTTACGTGAAATAACTATGTAAAATTTATTATAATGCACAATTGAATATAACTACAAATAAACGAAGCAAAAACAATATTATATGCTTGTCATTGTATTGCCGTGGGAAACTCACCTAAATTGAACGATAGTGTTTACAAGATGGCAAGTTGATAGTTATCACCCCCTATTTACTTACTATACTATATTTGCTCTCGGCATAATAGACTCTTTTTTTAACACATTGAGAGCGGCACTTGCATTCATACACATAATTAATACTACACTTCAATATAAGAATGGCCTCTGTAACATGCACAAAATGACAATGAGAGAAAGAACACGCGGTGACAACTCAAAACTTTATTACGATAACAAATAACTGCGAAATTCTTTCTTTAAATTAATTGGTGGTTGGGCCAATTATGGTGGCCCTTATTCCTTTTTCCTACCTATCAAAAATACCAATTATTGTCGCAAGACCAGGCGACCAGCAGTCACGGGTCATGAGTCGACCGTGATTAGAAGTTACATTCAGTTACTTCGAGACTGCGGACGCACCTAGGCTTGTTAAAGCTAACCCATCGTTAACCAGAGTGACTCATCCAAAAGCATTTGTTCGACGCTAAATCTGATACAGTTTGAGTGAACATCGCGTCTACCATCTATTCTGAACTTGTCATCATCATTTATCCCAAAACCAAAGTGAAACCGTGAGAGTGACATTCTGAACCGTCCGTTTACCAGTGAGTGAGTGCGTGAACACCAAACCAGCTCCAGTGCGACAGCCCTCTCAACATAAAAGATCAGTGACTGGCATGCTGTTTAACCCCCCCCCCCCCCTAGATCCGTAATCCACAAACATCTTCAAATTACAGTCCACTGCAAAAAGCGCAACCAATGGGTCATGTACTTTATTACTTTCAGTGAAGAATATAATCAGTAGTCGCAGACGTACTTGGGTTGGATTTTTTTTTATGACAAAAGTCTTGCTTTGCATGGTAATTTAGCAACTAACCCCCAAATACGGTATATATGTCACCCGTGTAGAGTTGCCCTGAGACTGCATAAAATATTTCAAGGGTTATTCCAATCAAGAAAGTATAGATAACACTGCATTCCTCGATCAGCAATGGCAATAGCAACAGTTGCCTTTCGTTAGCTAGTTGCTTTTTATACAATTTAAACAATAAACAGTAGGTATATCATCTGTTCTTACATTAGAGTTAGCATAGCAACGATAGGACAGAGACAAGAGATGTATAAGCTAAAATAGGACGTTGAACTAAATACTCACTTTAACATTTTTGAGCAGTTCATATAGATCTTCGACTTCATCGTTCTCGGTTTTCTGGTACATCTTTCCCTTCTCTAGGGCGTGACCTTTGGTTATCCTCCGGAACAGTGGCAGTCCCATCGCCTCGGCAATGATGCTGATCCCCTGATGCCCCACAGTCTGGTACATGTAGCTGTCCAGTTCATCTACAAAATAATCACAAACATTTACATATTTTGAATTGATTCTTATTGTATTCTAAAATTTGAAGGACAAAGGCGTTGAAAAAAACTTCTTATAGACAGTCTGTCTAAACCAATGACATTAATATGGACGAAGCATCTAGAAAATAAAATGACACTCACTTTGTGTCGGGTCTGCCGGATGGCGAAATTCATATTTTAATATCGGTATCCTACGCTCAAATGAACATTCTGCTTGCAAGCGGTCTGGCGACACCGCCGGGTCTGCCCATACAAAATTTCTGACTGTCAGATTTTGACTCCACCGTTATTATTGTGTTACAAAATGCCAATGTGCCTAGTTAAAAATTGTAAAAAAATCTACTTAACACTCCAAGAAAGATGGGATATCACTTTGCATGTGTTAGTATTATTTATTATTTATAAAATGCCATTTTAAGATATTGATGAATGTTTATTCAATGCAATTGAATGACAGGAACCATTGGACAGTCAGTCGCCTGTGATTCGCTGAGCTCACTTGCGTCTAATCTCCGAGAAGTCGTAAGTAACCGAGAATCTGTTTCTAACGCAATGAGTCATGACACTAATACGCCATTACAATAAAGGTTATATTACTATAAATTCTCGAAGCTTGTATCGCATAATGGAGACGGATACGTCAATGGTCACGTGACATCTACCTATACATCTGTGAATGACTTTCATGCACAATTTCTCGTGCGCGCCGGGTATGAAGTGAGTCGTCCATTTAATATGTCATTGGTCTAAACTGAAAAGGAGGGTTACTAAGACCAATGATTACATCAGCTGGAAATCATTTCATTTTATTATAGTAAAATTCAGAGTGTTATCGTCATCGTCATCCGTCACAAATATTTCAACATTTTCAATACAATACACTGCATAACAGAATGTCATAATCATGGCCCCCGCGGGCCCCCCAACCTATCGCTAAAGTTAAGAGCAGTGTAATCTGCGGAAATCCAGGGTTCCGTGTAAGATAAAGGGTTTTCCATATATTATTTGATTAATTATTGTTTTTATGTATTTTTAGTGATTTTTGATAGGTATTTTTAAATAAATCCACGCCTTGAATTGTAGGCACTCGGCATCATATAATGAATCACTGATCGTGACCCCTTTTTTGATAACATGTGACCCATCGCCATATTAAATAAATAGTTATTTTTATTATTCAGTAGAAACACACTAAAAATAATTATAAAGTAAAATTCTACTCATGAAATAGCGCCGCAGGCGACTTTTTTACCATTAGAGCAAATTTGTGGTTTGTGTTTATCCCAACCGGTTGACTCGTCATACCACCCCCCCCCCTCCCCTAAGTCCGGGCTCTCAAACTAGAGCCATATTAGCCTTCTATTGTAGGGGCCACGGTCATAATATAAGAATTACATGTTTAGCAGAACTTTTGAACCTGTTTGTAGTTAAAATACCCTCAATATTCTGAAGGTACGATCAGCGGTTCTGCTAGAGGCATCGTATGATATTATTGGTCTGTACTTGAAAATAATATTGATATGAAAATAACCAGTGCTACAGTTTGGAAAATAACAACTACTTGATGAAGGCAGGAGATGATAGAGTGACAGTATTACTTTGCTAGAAAAAGCAAAATATATCAAGAGCAGTAGCGTGCGGTTCATAGATGGTGTGGATACAATGGTTCTTTATTGCAAAATTAAAATAGTCTAATAGAATGTTGGTTGGTTCTTACGATATATGGCAGTAACGTTCACTTACACACATGGCATTTTTTTCCTAACAAATTGACTCTTATGGGAACCACATTATAGTACTAATATTTTAACAAGTTGAGGGTTGGTTCCTTGTTGCATATTCTTAGACATTCGTCTGATACTATAAGTATTCATAAAACCAATAAATATATATTATTTAATCACACACTAGTTGCCCCACACTGCTCCTTATGGAAGCAAACGTGGGACTTTGCTATTAGGTGGTATCATTTCTATTGTTTTCCCCAATTATTTCAGCAGGCCGTTTTCAACGTATAATTCAATTAGAAACTAATAATAAAACACTACATTCATTTGTTCTGAAAATCTATCTAGTATTTATTCAGTAGAAATAATGTATTTCAAAATAGGTACAACTAGCTTATCAACTCCGCCTATAGAGGGAACGACTCTACCTACGCTATGGCCGGTCCCAAGCCCGGATAAAGGAGGAGGGTTCGTCGTAGGGCTAATCACCCAACACGGTAAAAAAACCCTGATTACGAACACCAAAACAACTGCCTTGGACCCCGGACTCCCCATAAACCAACGACCCAAGCAAAGAATTAAGGACAAACGATTATATATACAGTGTGGCACATGGAACGTACGCACTATGTTGCAGCCGGGCAAGATGGAGGAGGTTGCAATTGAATTGCATAAGTATAAAATGAGCGTGACTGCATTGCAGGAAATAAGATGGGAGGGCGCAGGTTTCATAAACAAGAGAAACTACACTTTGTATTACAGTGGATCTGCAGGTACGCAGGGTCGCTATGGAACTGGGTTCTTAATCAGCTCTGATATCCGCAGGGCAGTACTAGGATTTGAGCCAATTAGTGAGAGATTATGTAAACTTAAACTGAAAGGTACACTTTTCAATATTACGTTCATCAACGTTTATGCCCCAATTGACGATGCGACCGAGGAAATTAAGGATAGATTCTATGAAGATCTGCAGAGATCCTGCGAAAAAGTCTCCCCACATGATGCTCTAATTATCTTGGGAGTCTTCAATGCAAAAATTGGAAAAGAGGAAGCATTTAAAGAAGTAGCTGGGCAGCACAGTTTGCATGAAACGACAAGCGATAATGGTGAACGTCTATGCTTTTTAGCGGCTGCAAATAATTTAATAATTAGTAGTACATGGTTTAAACATAAAAATATCCACAAAGGAACCTGGAAAATACCTGGAAGTAATACATGCAACCAAATAGATCACATTCTTATATCGAAAAGAAGAGCGACAACAGTGGAGGATGTGCGCGTCTGCAGAGGAGCCAATTGCGATTCTGATCACTTCCTGGTGAGAGCAAAATTAAAACAAAAAATCTCCTTAATACTGAAAAAAGAAGGCCAGCGAAGAACTAAATGGAAAGCTGAAAAATTGAGGGATGAAGGAATTTTGGATAAATACTATATATCTATAGAAACAAACTTAAAAATGACGTTAATAACCGATGATGTGAATGTGGACTGGGAAAATACAAAAAACTGTGTTATCACGAGTGCCACAGAAATTCTGGGGGAAAACAAAGCAAAAATAGATGCAGGATGGTTTGATGATGATTGCAGGCAAGCACTGTTTGATAAAAATGAAGCAAGGAAGAAATGCCTACAAAGGGAAACGAGCCAAAATTACGAAACTTATAAAGAAAAGAGAAAAACTGCAACAAAGCTCTGTCGAGGGAAAAAGCGAATGATGCTCAAGAGAATACTCCAAGACATGGAATATCAAAGAAGAAACAATGATCCCAGAAAATTTTACAAGACTCTTCGGAATCTAACGAAATCCTATCAACCCAGATTAAACTCCTGTAAGGATAGTGGAGGACAAATGCTGATCGAAAAAGAGGACATTATGGAAAGATGGAAAGGCTATTTCACAACACTTTTAAATAGGGCTTATAGTAATGGTCATGAGGAAACAGAAAAAGTATTGTACCACACTGCTGAGGAATTTATTGATGAGCCTACTCTGCCTGAAGTAAGAAGAGCATTAAGAACGCTGAAAAACAGTAAAGCACCTGGAACCGACAGGATAACAGCCGAGCTGATAAAGAGTGGTGGCCCAACACTGGAAGCAAATATCCACAGGATAATTCTCAATATTTGGGAAAAAGAAATTCTACCTGAGGAATGGAAGATGGGTATAATCGTGCCTATTCTGAAAAAGGGAGACAAAACGATGTGCGATAACTACAGAGGGATCACAATTCTAAACATAGCTTATAATGTTTTCTCATCTGTATTGTATAGCAGGTTAATGATCTATGGTGAGGAAATCCTGGGAGACTACCAATGCGGCTTCCGACCAAATAGATCCACCATACATCACATCCATCTCATGAGGCAAACTATGGAGAAAGTGCACGAATACAACCTTACACTCCACCACCTGTTTATTGATTTTAAGCAAGCTTTCGACAGCGTGAATAGGGATAAGATGCTGCAAAGCCTAAAAATACTGGGAATTCCCTTAAAACTAGTAAGGCTAATAAAGACCACACTGACGGATACTCAAGCAGTTGTCACTGTGCAAAATGAGCAAACTGAAAGCTTCAAAATCGAATCAGGTGTGAGACAAGGGGATGCGCTATCCATTATGGTATTTAACCTTGTGGTGGAATCCATAGCTCGTGAAACCAACATAAGAGGATGGGTAGATAACAGTACAACGCAGATGTGTGCTTATGCTGACGACATAGTAATTACAAGCAGATCCAAACAGAGGATGATCAACCATGGTGGCACTATGAAAATAAAAGCAGAAAACGCTGGGCTGCAAATAAACCAGTCAAAAACTAAGTATATGGTCAGCACACGCGATCAGGTACCGCTGCAGAATATAGACATAGGACAGCATGCATATGAAAGGGTGGACAAGTTCACGTATCTCAGATCCAGCCTAAATACCCAAAATAAGACAGCAGAGGAGATAAAAATCCGCCTTATCTCCGGGAATAAATGCTGGCATGCCTGCAAGCGACTGGTGGGGTCGAAAATTCTAGGCCGAAGAAGTAAACTTCTAATTTATAAAACAATTATAAGGCCAGTGGTCACTTATGGCTGTGAGACTTGGTGCTTAACTCAAAACGAGGAAAACAAATTAGCTGTCTTCGAGCGCAAAATACTCCGCAAAATCTTTGGACCCACGTTGGAAAATGGGAACTACAGAATAAAAATGAACCACGAGTTGGAAGAGCTGATTGAACCGCAAACAATCATAAGATACTGTAAGTCCCAAAGACTACGATGGGCGGGACATGTGGAGAGAATGCCTGAAGTTAGAGCGCCAAGGATCATGACGAAGTGGCTACCCCAACGGAAGAGACCAAGAGGCCGTCCAAGAAGGAGGTGGGCTGACGCCGTAGAAGTGGACTGGCTTCATATAGGAAGACCCGGTAACTGGAGAAGTGTGGCGAGAGACCGGAGTGAGTGGAGAGCGGTTGTGGAGGAGGCCAAATCCCACCCCGGGATGTAGCGCCGTGGAAGAAGAAGAAGAACAACTAGCTTATCAAAAATGTTATATGTATCTCTAAATATGATCATGTTCGATCTCAAAAAACACACGCCATTGGTCAAGACCAAGAGGCTTTTTTTTAGACCAGCGCAGCTATTATTAACAGTTATCACTTTAGCATGTTTCCGTTATTTTAATTGGTCCAAATTAACACATAAGGCTTTCCATATGTACGGTGGTTATCGACAGTCAATACTCTGGCTCCAAATACACATTGAAAAACAATATGTGTATTTGCCAGACCCAGGGTTCGAACCTGGGATCCACGACATTATAAACCAACGTGTCAGCCACTCGGCCATTGCGGGCGTTAATATTAATATGTATAAAAAATTTATAAACATTCTCAAGTAAAAACAGTTTACTTTGACGAGAAAAAATCTTTTATTGGCTGGTGACCAAACTTGTGGAAACAGGCGAAAATTTTAACATAAGATTGATGTTTGTCCCTACAAGTAACGGCATAATAGCTCCAAAAAACCAAGTAACATTTTGCACAAAACTCAAGATACTAAAAATATATTTTTAGTAACTCGTAACCGTCTTAGGCACTGATGCACAGAACATCACGAATCACTCATCAGCCCGTTATTCAGATAATAAGTGATTAGTAAAATTATATGGCTCTATCTATATAATTATAATAATATATATTATGTGTGAAAATATGTTTGTATGTTTGTTTGATTTCCTTTTCCTACTTACCCCAACTGACATCTCCATATATAAATACAAAGTTTGTTTGTTTGTTAAAAGTACATTTGCTGCCCAATTTGGATTAATAAAATGAATTTTTACTGCAGATAAAGTTTGTTCTTTTATAGCGCCTGTACACATGCATGGATTTACTGTCGGCAATAGTCCTTATTTTAAAATATCTGACAATAACTGTTTACACGTAAAAGTGCTGACTGTCTCTCCAATCTCATTCTTCAAGAGTAAGCGAGGCGCGATGTTGTCATTTTATAGTACTATTTTGACAGGACGTATTGAAAATCGGTTAACCTTAAAATGAGTAGTTCATTGTTTAACCGGCAGGTTCGCCATTATCGTTCTACTGTGCAGGCGCAGATCTTACTTGCACATAAAAAATCAGAACAATTCAGAAGCTTCGAAACTTGTTTGATTCAAGCACGTAATCTTGCCAACTGCAGGATAATATATGTTTCCCCATACATTTTCTTACTGTGCACAGTAAATCCATGTATGTGTAAACGGGGTATTATAGCGCCTGTACACATGCATGGAATCACTGTCGGCAATAGTGCTTATTTTAAAGTAGGTATCATGACAATAACTGTTTACACGTAAAAGTGTTGACTCTCTCAAATCTCATTCTTCAAGAGTAAGCGAGGCGCGATGTTGTTATTTTATAGTACTATCTGACAGGTCGTATTGAATATGGGTTAAGCTTAAAATGAGTAGTTCGTTTTTTTACCGACATGTTCGCCAATATCGCTCTACTGCGCAGGCGCAGATGGAAAATAATCTTACTTGCGCGTTGAATTCAGAACCGTCCAAACATGTTTGATTCATGCACGCAATCTTGCCAACTGCAGGATAATAGATGTTTCCCCATACATTTTCTTATTGTGCACAGTAAATCTATGCACGTGTAAACGGGGTATTAGATTGAAACAGTGTTCTGGTAATCACTATGGTTAAAATATTCCTTTGACATTGTGACACTGACACTGACACTAAATCAAAAAGTATCAGGGCATTATGATAAGGGAAAAGGTATCCTATTCAATTGGAATGCAGTTATCTGACATCACTATAATAGAATGTGCCTTTATTTTTGTTCCAGTACTCTTGATATTTCTGATATTCTCATTAAATCAAAAAGTAGAACATTACAATATTTAAGAAGGTGTTATATTTGAATTTTGTATTATAGTAGAGTAAATAAAATAAATTATATCAAATAATTAAAAATGTAATAGGTACTAAAGCATAAATTTAGTTTATTATATTCTATTATTACAAAAATTATATTCTACAGCCATATTCTCTTTTTTTTTTTTTTTTAATGCCAGTCATCAGCTGAAAATTATTAGTGTTCTTAATTTAAATCAGTTCATCTTGTTCACCTCATGAAGACAGCAAATAAGAACAAACATCTGAGAAATTGTGATTAGATTTGATTAGATAAATTTTGAAAGAGAAGCTTTCTGATTGAAATAGTGAATCGACTTATGAATATTATAATTACACCAACTAAAAAATAACATTTAGCAGCACGAAGAAAAAAATCACCAATATCCCATTGTAATTGATATTCAACAAGACATTCATTTTAAGGTAACTACCTAAAATAACTTATTATTTTAATAATATTAATTCAAATAATAATTATGTACGAGGTTTGGGGTATATTCCTATATTTTAAAATGCCAGACGATTCTCTTCTAAATTTTACATTAATAAAAAAATTACAATTAAGATATTATTGTACATAAAAAAATCCAGGACATGATAGGAATAGTCACTATTATCTATTCCATCAATAAAGTGACTTCGAGCGGAGCCAGGTAATTCAAGTAGTTAATTTATAAATGAGGCGTCTGGTTCCAAAAACAGTTATTTACATTTTATTTTAAAATCATGTTATGAACAAAATCTAATATTTGGCATCAGAAGAATCAATAGATGAACGCAACGCAGTGCATGCGCATAGCTTGTGCATTGCTTGCCTCAAACCGGTATCAAAATGGCCATTTTTTATGATGAAAGTGCTCGTAGATCTATCTCACCCATGGACATCTTTTCAACATCATGTCAGTGTTGCCAACAATTTGTATAATAGTATAAATTATACTGACTAATTTTACACGAAATATGTAAAAAATATTATAATTTTGAAGGATTCAAAATGAAAAATGCTGTGTACTTACTTACTTACTATGGTATTTCAAAATATTATAATTTTTACATCTTTGTATTATTAAAATCAGTATTATAAAAATGACAACATCGATTCCTGTGAAAAATTTAAAACTATTTGACGTAGAAGTAAGTGTAGACGTGGTGCATAACACGCTTTCCACCTACTTAAAGCATACGCAAATCTACTCTGTTAAAACCAAAATGTAAAAGTTGAAATGAAGTGGAAGATGAAGTGATCAAATGTAGACATAGATAGTTTGTAGAGGTTTAAACTGTTTTTTTTTATTATTATGGTCTATTGTTTATAAATTTAAATAGGTACCAAAATACCTACCTAGGTACATTATTGGAGAAGTATGACAAATTACGATGAAAATTATTCAGGAGTTCGCAATAATCGTTTGTTAAATTGAAGATATAATTAGTGCGTACCTTTTCCACTCGGTTGAATATTTGCCAGAGCCACAATTGTGTGACCAGCTGCCACACACTGCATCATATTATAGCAGCTGTCTTTGCCGCCGCTCACCAACCCGACAACCCTCATTTTCGGACAGGATTGAGGAAAAACGCCACTGAATCCTATATCACACTGGAAAAATGACAAATTAACAGCGCGGACATATCGCAGGACTCTTATCGCCCGGCATGGATATTATATTCAAGACAAATATCTCGTTCTAATTATAGCTCAGGATGTAATTTAAAAACAAATATTAAAGAGGTATCTAACGAAATAGTACTTACAGCGAACGAAACTATATAGAATCTGTGTATTATAAATTAGCGAATACATTGAAAACAAACTCGCGCACACAGCGAGGACCATAACGTAATTCTGTTTCTATTAATTTATTTTGACAGACGGAGAACTTTTTTATTATCGTCTTCACTCTTCAGGGTCAAAAATATTGAGATTATTATCAGAGCTATCCATCTGTTGTCAAAAAATATAACTAGTCGTTCTGATATGACGAAATTTTAACAATGAATATTTAAAATTTAAAACAGGTTGATAGTGGTAGTTTGCAATTTTAAATGATTATTTATATGAATTTTAAAATAATCCAAGATTTTTTTATCTAACTTTATTTGCGGATTTACTACAAATTATTGAATACTATTATTTATTAATCGTCAAGTAACTACTTCAGGCATCTGTAGTAGTCTTCTGGTTTGGTAGGTAAAGTAGAAAGTTTTCTAAAAATAATGTTACAATATTAAAAAGCTTTAACCCCTACCAGGCTTATTTGTAGTATGAAAAAAAATGCATTGAAATCAAGACGTATTAATAGTAGGTATTTATTTTTAAATATGTTGTCATTATATAATATAATAATAGGTATGTGTTTGAGGTGCAATGTATTGATCATTATAGGGTTCAATATTGGATATATCCCTATCTCAAACCTTAAATTATTCGGTTTGCCATTTCTATTACAATAATATATCAATAAGTGTAAACAACGTAAAAGTGTTCACTTCATGGAAATAAATATTATTTTTATTGATTATTATACAGGTAAATATCTTGCCCAATTATTAGAGGTAGGCGATTGATTTTTATAAAAAATAACAGATAGTCTTGATAATGGTGTTACAACCGAAATAGCTATCGATAAACCCTTTTTAAAAACCTGTAGAATTTAATATTAATTATATTTTCATTTCTTGTAAAACGGAATTCTACCAAGTAAATGCTAACTCAATTAATAATAATGAAGATAATACTATTATATTGGGATATACCAGTGGCGCACCCAGGATTTAATATTAGGGGGGCCCAAGGAGGAGAATGTAAATTAGTCCCATAGGCTCTTTTTCTTCTTCACAGCCTAATTTATCGTTGTCTATTGCACTCGGTGTACCTACACCATGGTCCCCACATCCTGAAACGGGCCCTCAGGCTAGGAAATTTGGCGGGCCCCCTACCTATCGCTAAGATTAAAGGCAGTGTGAAGCACTACATTAACGTTTTTCAAATTGTGTTTTAGTTCAAATTAAGGGTACTTATACAGTGAATTATTGGCGATTTTCAATACATCCACTTTAATAATGGAGCTGTCGAGTATCGATACATAATAATTAAAAAATATATTGAACAATTATATAAGTAATTGAAAATGTTCATGGCCATGAAGTTTAATAGCGACGCAGGCGACTTTTTTTTTACTATTAAAGCTAAATTATGATGTGTGTTTATCTCACTTATCTCGTCAACCCGACACGCCGGGCCCCCCACAGCCCGGGCCCCCAGGCTAGAGCCCTGTCAGCCCTCCCCAGCCATGACTTACACCACTGCGGAATTCGGGTGGACACCGAGAATTTTTTGACAGTTCCATTAGGGATTGGGTTTCTAAAAAAACCTGACATAAGTGTTTCTAAATTTTTGTGTTAGAAATTAAAATCTAAGAAATTGTTCTAAAAAGGGTGCTGGAGAATTACAAATCATTTTTTGCCGTGTTTTTATTTGTCTAATCTATTGGCTTTCAATTTCAATATTTTTGGGGGGGGTCAAGGCCACTTGCCCCCCCCCCCTGGGTGCGCCACTGGGATATACTATCTGCTTTTTAAATTAGGTACTAAAAGAAGTATGATTTTATTTTCATAGTTTTTACTTCGACATAAGTGCTAAGTGCACGATCACATTCATTGCTATTATTAATTAATGTATCGTTTAAATTAGTCAATTAAGGGATTTTGTGTATATTATATTTGTGTGTGGCAGCATTATCAATATAGGAGGTTGGTAGTTAAAATGTGGTAGGTTTTGTCGGCGGAGATTGTCGTTTTCAAAGTGTTAAAAATAATTTTTATTTAATAAAATTTTTGTCATATTAGCGTTAAAATGACTTATTTGGTAAATTAAATTCTACTATGCTGATGGGACAAAATCGATCACTAGTTGAAATCTGAGCATCCGTGCAGCCAAGTTTGACTGTACAGGCGTCCGTCGTTAGTCACTCAAAGGCGTACGCTTAATTATTGATGTGCCCTCGGAGTCTGGAGCACTGATGTTCGCGACGCTAAAATATAATAAATATCTGGCAGTGTTTATGTTAACGGTCAATACCTAGACCCCCCGTAGTTTCTGTGATATTATATAATTAAACATAATAATGGTTTTGGCCGAAAGAAATAATGACGGTGTTCGTAACGGACGGAGATCTAGGGGGCCAAGCCCCAATGGTCATGGAAGTCCCGAATCCAGCACAGATGACGAGAATGGTATGTACTACTGTAGATTAGATGTTCAATTAGCAGTTCTCTCTTTACACATATATTTTTTTAAAATGTCTGGCCTTACAATGGTGGGGGTGTGAGCACCCTTTGCCGGAGGTGCTCCCCTCCATTTTGTAGGTTACCTGTTTAAATTACAATGTAACGGCATATGTTTTACCTCATCTCCCGTTTTAATTATATATAACGCAACGCTATGCTCTTAAAAAGACTTAATCTGTGCTCATCTTTCTGACAGATCGGCGCTTAAAATTTTTGCGTCTCAATTAGAATTAATTATTTTTTAAAATTTTGGGTCAGTTCTAATTTCAAATGGAATCTTGGTCAGAGGTGTTGAAGAAGCTTCGCTTTTAGTAAAAATTCATTAATGAAAACATTTTGAATAACATAAGTAAGTACCTACCCCCTGTTTTATTATTTTTTAAATCAGAAAAAGGCATACAATTATAGAATGTATGTAGGTGGGTATATAGATAGGTACCTAAATGAAAAGTAGTACACAAATTACAAAATGAGTAATTCACTTTAAACTTCTACCAGTATAAGTTGTCTACTGAGTGAGGGCGCTACTTATTAACATTTGATTTAGGTAGGTATGTATTTGTTCATTATATTTTGTATAATAGCCCATTTATACATCCATAGATTTATATCACCTGTACACATGCATGGATTTACTGGCACCAATAGTGTGTAATTCAACTATCGCGATAATAACTGTTAACACGTTAAAATGCTCACTGTCTTGCCAATCTCATTCTTCAAGCGTAAGCGAAATGTGTTGTCATTTTATAGTGCTATTTGATTGGTCGTGAGAATTGGTAAATGTCAAAAATGCTCTGCGTAGTTAATTTTTTCCCGGCAGGTTCGGCATTTTTCGGCACAGGCTCTCACAAGCTCCAACTGTCACATGAAAATTCAAAAGCTGCCGAACTTTTTTGATCCATGCATGCAACTTGGAACTTGCACTATAATAATAATAATATGTGTTCAACACGTCATCCATTTTCTTGTAATGGCCACGATAATACGAGTAAATCCATTCACGTGTAAACGGGGTATTAAGTACTGCTGGCAGCACATATATCACGACCATAACGATGAAATGCAAATATAAACATGTAGGTATTATCATGCAAGCCGCTAAACTTATTTGATCTATGCATGCAGTCTTGCAACATGCATTTTTTGTTATGGCCGTGATAATATGTACTGCCAGCAGTAAATCCATGCATGTGTAAATGGGCTGTTATTTAAAAACACCACAAAACATCAAATAATTGTATTGGTTATCATTGTAATAATAATTTCAACTGTCAAATATACATAATTTGAAAACACCTCAGATATATACCTACTAGGAAAGATCTTTGAAAAAGTACGCGTGGCGGGACTGCAGATGCGGTTTGAAGCAATATAAAGCGAAACGATACGGAGCGGCAATGTTGTCCAATGTGGCTTGTCACCAGGTCGTCATCCATATTATTCATCATGGTCGGACGCAAGGGTTTTTTATTAGAAAACTTATAAGTACTTTAAATACAAAATTTTACAGAAATATCTATCTCAAAGAAGTGGAACTAATATTATATATTTAGAAAGATACGTTCATGGAGAATTTCATCATTTATATGAACATATACAATGAGTATCTGCCGCGTGCCGCGTTCAGTTTGCGCAAAAATATCAAACCAAATGATTCGCTTTGCGTCGCTCGCCGGGCGTAATCTGCACGTAGGCCACTCATGTGGCACTCCATGTGTTTGATATTTCCGTGCCGCGCCGCGTCGCATCGACTTCGCCAAAGGAAGACGCCGCGTAACCGTTTCCATTGGATGCGCTTACTAAAAAACCTTCTAGTTAATTTCGTCGTAATTAGATAAGACGCCTGTTGCTTAATTGGTTAAGCACATTGGTGCGAATCCAGCCGATACGGGTTTTAATTCCCGTTGGGCATCGTAATTTTGTCAAACATTTTTTAGTAGGTATATATATATATATCTGAAGTGTTTTCAAATTATGTATGTTCAATATAAACAACATCATTTTCAAATATTGTGAATTATTGTTCGTTGAATAAAACAAATAGTTGGTCATGAAATAGGTAATCTGAAAAACAGTTCCACGTGAAAGGCATCATTAGCTGTTATTCTCCATAGTTCTAATACCACTACCCTTTAACAACGTGATACCTTATTCACCCAGAGACCAAAATGTGGTTTGTTACTACCTATTGGAGATTGCAATTTTTTGGGATCAGTAAGTATTCTCGATCCCGGGATTGGTGAAAACTTTTATCGGTATCTATCTAAACTGGTTCTTAATATAAAATTCCATTCAAAATTTTTCATAACATTGCCTTTGTAATAACTAGGGTTAATAGCTAGAAGAAGGACGATTGTTCTGGCATTGTGGCCACAATGAAATCACTTTATAACGGTGTTAGTGTCATTTGAATGTAACGATACTAACACTTAAATAAGTTGTCTACACTGCCAGAAAGATCTGACGCCATTTTCATGTTCTGGGAACTTGATTTTTCACAAAATAACAACACACGTGTCTCATAATGAAAAAAATTAATAAATGTCTATTTTTATACAATAGTCTGTTTCAGAGTTATGACTTCGTTAATGAAATTTTATGTGTTTCAACATGGCTTGCCTGTTTGTCATTTGCTAGACTGCGACACATTTAAGACAGGGTGTCAGTTGGGAAAACTAAAATTTTCGCCAACAGGCAATACTCACTAAACAATACTAGCGCCACCTCCTTATCGTGTCGCAGTCTATAATATTATATAACCTTAGCTGGTATATGTAGTTGCTTTTGTCCGTACTGTATATAACTATGTATTAGTGTGTACTTAATATTTATGATTTTATGTTATAATGCCGCTTTTTTACCGAGTTTTCTGTGTAACACAGACGTTCTATGCTTGTCTCATCTACGTGGACAATGGAATCTCTCAATGGAGCCATACCGTTTTATTGTCCATCTGAAGACGCGTTCATGACGACTATGTTATCCATAAAACTCAGGTAATGCGGGTGGTATCATTGTCCTAATCATTAAAGTTTTAGAGTATGTGGGTCTATTCTATACTTATCGAACACTAAATTGATAAATAGTATCAAACTTAGGGTAGGTTTGTATCAAAATATTAGCACTTATTGTAACAATTACACGAAGCCGGTTTTTATTGTTGCAATAAGTGCGATATTTTAACAGCAGCAAGATAGGTGCTGTTAAAATATAGCACTTATTGCAACAATAAAAACCGGCTTCGTGTAATTGTTACAATAAGTGCTAATATTTTGATACAAACCTACCCTAAGTTTGATAATATTTTTCACTTTATCACTTTAGCGGTCGATAAGCATAGAATAGACCCACTGATGCATTGAATGTCACGAATCGCTAAAACACTATTTAACTGTGGATCGGCTGTTTAATAGATAGCAAAAAAATGTACTGGATGTACAAACACATGGTACATAGAAAAAGATGCGCATAGGACTACTTAGTTACAGGTGACGTCTGTCATTCGCGATTTGCCAATTATCACGCAAAAACAACCAAAAACCCTTACTTCTTCAGCCATGTAGCTGGAGCATATGGACAACACAGCGCCTTCAAGAATCCCTTTCGCTTGCCAGTCTTCTTGCGTCGTCTCAGTTCATGACTGCATCCCGTAGCATCGCCGTATATACTCCATAGATAGCATTTAGCGGCCTTTCAGGATGCCGGAATCTGGTTAGCTTGAAGAACAGGCAAGCCAGGATAGCGAGGTTAGGTTAGGTAAGGTCTTACAAGCATTTGAAATATTTATAATATCGTACAAATACAAAAAATGATTAACAGTGTTAAATACATCTCAGTATGATAGAAATTATTGCCATGTCATTAAAAAAATTATATATGAATCCAATATACCTTACTAAGTATAATGACAGTATCCACAATAAGTCAATTGATTCAGTCAACCACAGATAAAGATTAATTTGCAGGCGGTTGCCAGTCTGTCTCGCTAGGTCTTGCAGCTTGGCGTCTAATGACATTGTGTTGGATTTTAATATAATTGTAAAGTATGCATAAATGCGCCATAGTTTTTCCTTCAGGATGAATACTCACCTCAGACAGTTTGACATTTCGCTGATTTATCAGTTTTACGATTTGCAAGTCATCACAGCCAATATAAATTTGGGGTCATATGCATAGTCTATTCTGGAGTCTGGCTTTCAGAATATCGTCTTGACACCACCTCAGGCTGCTAGGCCTAGCAGAACAGCTGGCAATCGCCGATTACTACCACTGACATTCTAATACAATATATGTGTAGGTATATAAATGTTTCTTTAAATCATTAATAATAATTATACATCTCAATCAATCGAATATAAAGCAATATATCTATGTGATTATCATAAATAGGATCCAATATAATGTGAATATTAATCTCCTTAGATAATAGAAGAAGGTTAGCTCTGTATAAAATAAATTTAAACATTTCATTTATTTAAATGCTTGCAAGCGTGGAATAATATTTAAAAAATCTAATTTTGAATTAAAATTTAACCTTAAACAATATAGTTTCCCGGTGCGGGACATTTATATCGAAACAAATGTTAATAAATAAAGAAGCAATACATACCTATATCTGAGAGGAATAGATCAATTATTATAAGAATAGGATTTTATAAGATTCAAAGGTGTGGAATCAGCTTAAAGAGGCCTTCAACCAGCAGTGGATTGATACAGGTTGATGACGATAATGACAATATAAATGGGTAGGAATATAAAATTACAAATTTTGAAAATATAGCAATTTACCTGACCAAGAACAGTAGAATTAGGTTGATGATGATAATGACGATATGAATGGGTAAATATAATATCAGGAATTTAGTTAAATATAACAATTTATTCATATGACCGACAGAAATACAAACAACTTTGAGAGGCCTTCATCCAGCAGTGGATTGATTCAGGCTCATGATAACAGCATTATAAATAGATAAATATGTAATATCACCGATTTTGATAATGATAGCAATTCATATGACAAAGGAGTGGATTGGTCCAGGTCGATCGTTACAAATAGGTATAATATCACAAATTCGTATAACCGATAGTAGCAGAATCAGATTGCGGAGCCCTTCATACCAGTGGATTGATATAAATATGTAGATATTACAATTTATTATAATATGACCCGTTATAATAATATTATTATGATGTCTTTCACTAATGTCAAATGGCTTAAAATAAAGATTTAAATTTGTTTCATTCTTTTGCACTGGCAATTTTGTCTTCAGTAAATTCCAAATTTAGCATAAATTAGTACTATTGTAATCTATGGAAAATGGTAGCCTCAAATTTCTTTGGGTAATTATTCAATAAAAAATAGTGTGAATAGCCCTAAAGAAGTATTTAAAAAAATCAAATTTGGAATAATGTCTAGTTTGTCTATGTATATTTATGTCGATTTAAATCAGTGACAATATGTACATAGTGAATTGTAAGAAAATTCCAGTTTTCTCACCGCAAAAAAATGATGTTCGCTAATGCGTACATAGTGACATTTGAATTAAAATAATCAGTTTCATTTGTCAATAAAGGATTAGAAGGTCTCAAGCGACGAAGACATCATTTGGTTGGGCGTTAAAAGTAATATGACGAATCGAATACGATGTGTAAGAAAATGTGGATTTTAAACGGCACATTTCTGTAAAATCATCGGATATTTCTTAAATTTGTTCAATTCAATCGGTAGCACACATATCGAAGTGAAGATGTAAAAATAATAATAAAGTGTCATTTAAATGAGAAATTAGTGCGTTTTCCAAAATCTCTTAGGATAATAATAGTGTTAAGTAGATAATTATCGAGAAATGGAAATTTAAAAATTAACCACAATAGTGATAACGAATTGCAATGTATTTTTGTTTATGCATGGTATATTTATGTATTTTGAGATTCTATGCATCTAAGGTGTAAAAAGGACACTGACTGGAAAGCAGCGATTAGAAGCTCAGACCTTGATTCGTGGGTCATGTGATTGGTTTCTGTCGCTGTATCAAATTCACATGTTTCATCTATCAATATAAGTGTTTAGACCCAGCCCCCGAGTTTGATAAGATGTCTGTCAACCGATCCTCTTAAAAATCAAAATTTTATTTGCACCATTTTCGATCGTAAACTGTGGTTAAAGTTTAGCATATTATTAAAAATCTAATATCAATTTGACACAAATGGGAGAAGTATAATGAATATTTTCATAGATGATCTTGTAAGTTACTATAAAGTGTATAAAATTTTCCATATTAATCTTTCACAATAAATGGGATGCATCCAATAATCACATTGTCTTCGTTTACATATACGTATACCTACTACGATGCTTATTGCGGCAGCTTCGGTAACGTCTAAAGACTGATTTGACTTAGTGTGCGCCATGTGTCAAAACTGTTTCACATGTTTTTTTTACGACAAAGACCTGTCGAAAGATTGGCTTGATAATAGTCTGCGTTAGGCCTTAATTTCGTCATAATTAGATAGGACGCCCGCTATAATATTGGTGCATATTGAGTGAATACGGGTAATATCTTAATTTTTTTTTGGTTATGAAGCAGATTTTCAGAAGATCTATGCCTCACAATATTACTATGGCAGTATCTGACGGACCGCAGATTTTTAACGACACAATTGAATGTAGAGCGAAGCTCTTACAACAATCGCTGTAATACCGATAAATTGTGGCTTACTATTTCATAATTATTCAAACAGATGTCACCGTGTGTTTAATTTTTTAGATTATGGAAATCAATCGATAGTAGCTAGTAATTTGAGTTTAAAGTCGGACGATATAACTTGCGAAATTTGTATGTGCGGCCTGTCGATCACGGCCTCAAAGAGCGAGAAAACTCGCTGAAGGCATATAACCCGTTAAACAAGTTATCGATGATATTTAACTTTTCATTTGATTTACTCAAACTTGGTTACCTGTGCACTTGTATTCGTTTAATCCTTAGAAGTAAACATAGACAGCACTAACACACCAAATTTGTATATATTATTATGTTTTATTTAGATGTTCTTAATTTGTTAATGCATAACATGGTCTTAGTACATGTTGTAGTTAATTTGTAATGCTTGTTGTACTGTGCGAAAACATCTTCTTGACTACGCTTCTAGGCATAGTCAAGAAGATTATTATTCTTTTAAAATGGGCGGAGCATGTTAGTTCACAGTTTTAACACGTAGCCAAGAAGATGTTTTCGCACTATAGCTAATAAATCCCCAGTAAATAAGTACCTATGTTGTGTGTGTTCTTGATCATTCATTTGCTTTTTTCTTTCTCTGTTTCCTATCGCAACCATCACCACCACCAACCGCCATCAACCATCACCGGTGTTGTAACCTTCACAAATGCAGTAGTCCCCTTTCCAGCTGAGAAGATCCGGGTGGGGCGGGACTATCAGGCTATCTGCCCCGAGCTGGAAGCGGCGGAGACACGGAAGCCAGACATGCTGGCCGAGCGAGCCCTGCTCGTCTGGTCGCCTACCCTCGACATTTCAGACACCAAATGTTAGTCCTCCGTTTACTTATTTTGTTCAAAATTTATTTAGCTCAAACACCGTGCAGTCGCTCGACAGAGGTTAGTGTAATGTCATCGATTCGAATTCGACCATCTTGGTAAATATCACAAGTCGTATTTTCCACTCCATATGTTTGTTGTAGAGAGGTAAAGAGGTCGAATAATGCACTTTTGTTATCGGCAGGAGTGCTGTACAAAGGTTAAATACGAAGAATTTGTGTTAATATATAAGCAATTTATATCTGAATGAAATTATTTAAAACAATCGACCGGGACTAGTATTATGAGTGTAAAGTACAGCATGTATACACGTTCATTTTCTATGGCTGGCCTTGCGCGCACTGAATTGTACGACGCGAACGTGCTTGTGGCATGCATCCGGTTACTGATCACCCAATATCCGCAGCTCAAATCTGGCTTTCAGCCCGTTGTCATGTGGCCGGCCCATGTATGTTTGTTACTGGCGAAGGGTGGAGGTTGGCTGTTTAGATACAACATAAATAATGCACACTAAACTTTGTTAATCATACGTATTTGCTTTCATAAGACAACAATAATTTGCAGATAGTGTTGGTTCGTTTTTAAAAATAAATTAAACCCTGCGTAAACCAAGCCATGATAGATAATAGTCAAAAAATAATATTGTCCATAGATATTTTATAGATAGAAGAATATTTTTATCGTTTATGATTTTGTTAGGCAGGACATAATGAATTAAAAAACACAATCTGTGATAATATGTATTCTTAATTCATCGAAAACAATTAAGAGTGACTGAAGAAGTGTGTATTACTTTTGTCGGATAGCCCATAACATGCCTAAACTATTTTGGTTTGGTGTAGGCTGGGTTTAATTGATTTTTAAAAATTAACCAACACTACTGCAAATGGGAATGTGATAACTGGGCGCCAGGACAATTGGGCGCCGTACTGTTGAATGAAATAAATAGACGTTTGTTACAATTTTATACAGAAAGTAGACGAGGAATTTTAATCAGTTTCTATCTACTACTTCTTAGTACATATTTTTAATTCATTTTGCTCTTAACATAATGTTTTTTGTTGCGGTTTGAGAATTGTCATGCCTGAGCAGTGTTGCCATCTTTTCAAAGTGGTATTATAGTACAGAACCTCCAAAATTATAGTATTTGGGGAAAAAATATAGTACACATTGTCATCTGTCTCAGAAAAAAAAATAACGGGGAATTTGAGTAACTCCGAGACCCCTTTTTATTTAGGTACCTCTTCCGACTTCCGAGCAACTTTTTTCCCAAGTTCTCCAAATCTTCTTATATTGCGAAATTATAGTACTTTGCACTAATTTATCGAACGGAAATGTCGAAATTTTACTACTTTTTACATTGATATACTACTGGATGAATCATATTATGCTTCTTAAAATGACGCCCGATTTTCATCGACTCGGCCTTTGTTAAAACTTACCGAGTAAGCCCAACTAGCTTGCATCTTACTCTAACTAATAGTCAGCGCATGACGACTTGCTCTGTCTGCTTTGCGTTGCAGCACCCTTGGGTTCACTATTCCAAGAACGCAAATTTAGTTTTACAGCCAGGGCAATACGGGTGAAATTCGGGAATCCATGTTATCGGTCTTAACGCATTATACCTACAAGGAAATATTATAAGACAATATTCGTAATATCTTTTGTGGTACACTTTTCAAATGACACTTGTATGGGAACTGCTCATCTAGTAGTATATCAATGACTTTTTACATATTTTTTGCGATATTCAAAATTATAGTATTTTAGGCATACTAGTACTATACCTGTTTTATATCGTACATAGTACGCCATAGACCAGGGATGGCGAACCTATAGCACGCATGCCACCAGTGGCACGCTAGATGATTTTGCATGGCACGTGAATGTTTCATTTTGAAGAGAAAAGAAATGTTACTATTTTAAAAAAAAAAAAATTTTATAAAAAAGTTTTACAAATAAATATAATAATTATACTTAAGTACTTGTATATAATATTAAAAAATAATGACGACATAGCCATGCGTATTTTCTTCGGTTTTTCATATTATGTTTAGGTATCAATCGATGCGGAAACGGAAACGACGAAATTCATGCATAAAATAATGACAAATCGAATTGTATAAAAAATTGCAGGCAAATCATTTTAAAGAATATACGTCATTACGTTTAATGTTAATATATGATTGCATAGGTCGGTCCTTAGGATCGGGGAATTAAGAATAAAAATATTCAATCAACAAACCTTATGAAATTAATTATCGGCTCAAATATAATAACTGCTTGTTATTTTACCTCAAACATAATCTCTTGAAATCGAAAACCGCTCAGTGAAGGAGAATATAATATGAAGAAGAGTGGTTTAAATGCTTCCAGCGATCTCTGAGTAAGTTGAAAACAAGGAAAAAATTATTCAAAGAATAAAAGATATGCCTTCAGATAGAAATACAGTGAAAGATAAAATATTAGTAACTCAATTGTAATTTTGAAACCTTTTTAATAGAACTCTTAAAAACTATTTTTTTAGAAAACTAAAAAAAAAATTTCTCCATAAAAAAAAACTGCTTAGCACGTCACAGTCGAAAAATATTATTTGGGAAATTATGGCATGCGTACGTAAAGAGGTTCGCCATCCCTGCCACAGAGGTATTAAATAAATAGGACGCGGACCAAAATTATAGTACAAATACTATAATTATAGTACGGTTGGCAACGCTGTGCCTGAGGCTTTATATAAAAATAAAAGAACTCTTCCCATTGGAACCTAAAAACACATGCACAATTAAATTATTATTTATGTGTGCTTATATAAATTCTTACTGAGTATGAAACATAGAGGTATTAAATTAAACGAGGGGCAAGGAATCGGCATTCCAACAATAGCCTATAACTTACGAAAAATAGCGACGCGATAAAAAAAAATTCAGGGCATCACAGAGGATTTACTTTGGTCATTATAATGTACCCATATAATATAATGTTAATGTTCAAATTTTGCCACAGATTGATTAACAGTCCGCCCCACCATACTTTTTCGCCATACTAGCCGGCTTCACCATACTTTCATATAACCTGCCGCCCCTAGGTATGAAATAATAACATAATAATTTAAAAATATTTTTAAATATATATTTTCAAAGTACTTATAATTCACGAACGTCTATTTATTTTAGAATTTCATTCGATTGCGTGGCACCCAGTTGTTCCGGCGTCGAAACGTCCTAGATCCCTGCAAATTGAAGTCAAAGTTCAATGAAAACAAAATAAATAATATGACTGACAAATTGTTGTGTGCACTATTTGTGTTGGATCTTAACAGCCTACCTGCACCCTTCACCACTGATGTTTGTAATACGAGAATTGATTTCACTAAATAATTGAAATTGTACATTGGTTTTTTTTTTACAAATTATTATGGGTTGTTTTAATATTGTTATATATATATTACTCTTATCTCGCATCATATTTTTGTGATTTGCGGTGGTTTTGCTCCAGTAATTCTGGCTCATCTACCAAAAATAATAAGTATGTTATAAATTGCCAAAGCAAACGCATCGACGGCAGGCTGCCATTTATATTTTATTTATGGTATATTCAGTACTGCCAACTCAGAATACTACCTTTGCAATACTAAATATGTTATATAATCATTATTACTTCAATAGGCTCCATTTTAATTGGTCTAATCTTTCGGAATAATGAATTAATATCATTTGTTTTTTTTTCTAGTGGATGAATATATCACAGTTTCAAAAGAGAAATATGGCTATAACGGAGAGCAAGCCTTGGGGATGCTGTTCTGGCACAAGCATGACCTGGAGCGAGCAGTACAGGACCTCGCAAATTTCACTCCCTTCCCAGACGAGTGGACGGTGGAAGACAAAGTTTTATTCGAACAGGCTTTTCAATTTCACGGCAAGAGTTTTCATCGGATAAGGCAAATGGTTAGTTCATTTAGTTTTTAAACGCGCATATCTCAAGCCATGATATATATATTATATACGTACAGACCGCCAAAACATTGAAATTCTTACGAATGTCCACTTTTTTTTGTATTTAGTTTTTAAATTGTATATTGTAACAGGTAAACATAACAGATATAGGTAGGTTCAACAGTAACACAAAGAAATACCAATTTTATTAAACATGAAATAATCATTATTTTCTACAAACAGTTTACCGTATTGCAATCGGAGTATAAGCAATAACTTGCACTACGATCGAAATTCACAGTTTCACAATAAGATGAAAAATACTTCCACGTGAAAGACATCGTCTAGTGTTCGCACTTCTGATATCACTTTCTTCCTCTTTACATTTCCCTCTTTTCTGTGATTTCTTCCTTATTCGCTAAATTAATCATAATTCTCTAAAAATGTATCAGGCTCTATATTAGTGGCATCATAAAATGACAACTAAAATTTCCATTGAGCAATTTTAGTTTAAACTTTTTTCCTGCAATGTGTCATAGTGGTATTGATTGTCACCGAATCTCCAAATCGATTAGTTTGGTCAAAGTACATGGCGCCAAAAAGTCTTTGGCCCATCATCTGCTACCCGAAACATTTCCGTGGAGCTGCACTTTTGTGCCAATGATGAAGGTTTTTAAGACATGAAATGCTGCATCGTTCTCTTCTATGTTTACTGTTGATCTTTACTTGGATAACTAGTTAGGAAATGCTAAACTTTTGTATTATCATACTGTGAAGTGTCGGGAAACTATAAAGAGTGCATGAAGCTAGGAATCCTTCATCTAGCAGTGGATCTATGATGTTTATACTCTTCTAGAATTCATCTTATTCGATTGGGTGATTATTTATATCCACATTTTTTTTTTACCCAGTTACCTGATAAATCAATCGCATCGCTGGTGAAGTATTATTACTCTTGGAAAAAGACACGGGCCCGGAGTTCGGCGATGGATCGAGCCGCTCACGTGAGGAGAGAGGGGTCACCCGACCGTGCGTCCGACCGGGCCTCCGACGACAGAGAATCTGATGCAGAAGAAAAGGTATGTTGTTTTCCATTATTATATCACGCTTGCTGGCAATCTTATTGTTCAGCGTAGCTCCGGTAACCCATCTTACTTACAGAACACAGAACACAAGACATAAACCGAACCTTATAATATAATATCTCCGTGAATGGAACTAACGTTTGATTATAGGCATGTGAGAATTTTATTTAAATTTTAAATGTTTGTTCTATTTGCTACGATAGCTTTCAATTTGAGGTTCGGCTTACATGTAAACGTGGCTTTTGGTGACTGCATTGTCAGAATTTTGCGATAAGCTCAAGCATCTAAATGATGGAATTTCACTGCAAAATTGCATCCTGGGAAATTTTTGTGGCATCCAACTCTGATAAGCTGTGTATCCAACGGATTTTCAACCATGCATTTGGATGTGGCTATTAAGTGCATTAAAATGACACTTTAATAAATACTGAAAAGAACAAACCCCTTCCAGCCGCAATGAAGATAATTGATACATCATAATTAATAAGGAGTACAATTTGTGCATAAAAATTACTATGTATTGAAATTGAATGACTTGTTCATGGTTTTTTTAATTTACTACATATAAGTACAATATAATTACTAACTCATTCAATATTCGAAACTCATTATTTCCGAAGTTGTTTTTTTTAGTTCATCATGAATGTGTCTGAAAAGATGACTTTTGTCTTTAAAATCTGACAATTTCTATTTCTAGCAAAATAATTTCAACAGCACATTAAATGCATACAGGTCAACTCTCAATGCTCTTGGGAGGATGAAAGAGAAAATTTATTCCACTGGTTATTTATTTTTTATGAATCATGTCTGATAGTCAAGTTCTCAGTTGATCCAAAACTACACGTGATGAACATTCTCACAGGAAATGTCAGGGATAAAAAATCTCCGCCTCTTTACAGTCACAGTAAAATCGCTGCTCAGTTATTGGAACATGGAGAAAATTGAGAGCCAACTATACTTAACTAATTTTTTTGTATAGTATTATTAGATATAACCGGAATTTATAAGTTTGTTCTCAGATGTATTTGCCAGGGCCCTCAATATGGGTTTGCAATAGTGTTTCAAGTGTAATTAGAATATGTACAGTTTATCTAGCAAATCGCTGTTTTAATGCTGTCGAGCCATAAGATATATATTTTCTATGGCTATCAATTCCATTTTGGAACCGCATCGTTATACAAAAATCTCATATTATGGATCCCTCTATATATAACGCAAACTCTGCTTTCTTTGATATTTAGATGTCATATGGCAACGGTACCAAATCATCTATGATACAATAAGAATTAACCAAATTCTTTTATTGAATTGTTTCATCTATATTGGATTTTTTTGCAAGATTAGTTTACTAATATTATTGCTATAAAAAATGTAGAAAAGTACTATTTAAAATTATATATTATATTATAAAAATATTTAATTAAGTTGCGTAGAAATCTATGGTATATTAATTTAACAAATTTCTTTTCAAGTATTCATACATCTATAACTTCTAGAATGAGAAGGTCAAAGAAATGCCGATGTATTGTTTTCCTGTGAGGTTTTAAAAGAAACCATTCAAATTTTGGTATTTATGATGGGATGCGATTTTTGTTTTAAATCATGTAATGTTTTGTAGACTTCTTAGTAGAAGTAGTTCTCGATGGAAACTATCCCATAAAATATTTACACGGTAGGGTGTGTCAAGATTACTTGAAACTAATTTATTCAGGTTCCGAATCGATTTGGCGTACAGAAAGCGATGGAAATTTCAACAGTCCTATGATATGTTATTTGAATGATAAGATGGCGTCGGTCACAGAGAAAGATGGCCTATTTCGATAATTCCAACGAACGGTGGCAGTGGCAGGGTGGGGTAGCGAAATGTTTGACGCATTTGTTGTTGTATGTGTGGCGAGCAGAAGTGGACCATCCACCGAGGCATCCGGCGTGGATCAGCTTCCCCGCCGCCCTCCGCCTCCCTCCCGCGTCACAGCCCCGCCGACGCCGGCCCCCCGCAGGTTCGTTCGCCCCCCTCCACACCCGCTTACCACTCTCACACGCGCATCATCTTCACCATCATCGTCACAGCATTTTTCTTTTGTTTCTTTCCGCCTGTTTTTCTTCAACACTGACGATTCTACTTCCGTTGGATCTAAAACTCTTCATAGTATGATACTGCGGTTCGATGAGAAACCGTGTCTGAATTTCATGTATTAAAAGTTTTTTCAATCTACAGTTCTCCTAGTTTGGGTTGTTGTGAGTTCTGTCAATACTCTTCGCCTATGCAATGCGTGTTTCATTCGGTCACCTGAAATGTCTGAAGTGATTCCCCGAAACTTTTGTCCAATATATTGCAATTCACTTGGCAATATTAAAGGCCAATTAACATAGCGGCCGCATGGTCTTGTCCCAACCGAGTCGGAACGAATTTTTCTCTTTCACTGTTGGCATCGATTGACATTCTCTGCCAATTAAAGGAGTATCCTGTGATATCCTGTGACAAGCAGGGTTATACAGACCATTATAAGGAACATTGATATCTACTTTACTATAAATCTGCTTTTTCGACTGAGAAAGTTCATGTTATAGTCTCCTATTTTGACTAGTGGTTTGGCGTTTTCTTATGCATCATTCATAGTCCAGCAAATATTAAATCTATTGGTTGTGGGTATATATATACTTTTTTGGTCACCTCTATTACAATTTTAGATTCTACGCTTCAGTTTCAATCAAAAAGCGATAGCTTATACATCAGGCGAGAATTCTCGACGGAACTTGCCCCCGACTATTCAACGAATCGATCAGAAATATTTTTATTTTTTCAGTTATTTTCACCATTACTTTGACATGCCTATTGGGATCCATAGATTTTTAAAAACCATTATTGTTTTTGAGTTTTTTTTAACTTGTGCACTGAGAATAATTTATTTTATTATACAGCGGTTGGAGACAAATTTACTAATTTAATTTATGTTTTCTTCTTTCTCTTTAATAGCTGGCTATTATGTGATATTTTTTTCCAACAGTCATACATACACCTGTTATTATTTCTTGATTCGCCACAAAATTAAAAATAACTACAAAAGATAATTTTAAAACATCAAAAGGTTCGACTGCGATAACCTTAATGGTGCTAGTGTCACAATGTGTTACCCTTGTAGTCAAGTGCGTAAGGCGCTAGGTAACCTTACATCCGGGGGCCCCGAATTCGATCTTGGTGAGGTCGCAATATAATTACGTGATTTTCTCAAAGCCCGGGTGTTTGTGATTGTTTCTCTTCTATTACTAAATACACTGCTGTGATTGGGTCTCTTGGCCTGTGTAGTAGAAGCCACTAGTTCTTGACACCCTCGCCATTCAAGTTATAGTTGTCGCAGTGTGTCCCTTCAATGTTTTGGGGTAATGGTTTTAATGTTACATACATAGTGATGGCTAATAAAAGAATCTCACATTATAGACGCAATGCTCCATTTGCGCATGAGCTGTATAGCATATTGTTACATACAAGCGTTTAAAATTTTGTTTTATTACACTGTTCGGTTCATGTTTAATCAATCCTAGTGCCACACTGGACTGAAGATAAGTTGTGAAGTATGCATAAGTATGAAATTTTCCATATATGAGCTGAGCATGCGTCGTTTTTTTCTGCAAAATTTCTGATGCAGCTTGTTTGCAGTCCAGTGGCGCAGGTTTAATTGTATTCTTCCTCTCTTATTATTAAAATAGCACAAATCATCAACATCATTGCAAATACTCTAATACACTTCTGATAACTATAACTCCATCCCCAGTCCCTGCGCTCCTGCATGCTTCCTTATTTTGTCAAAGCTTTCAAAGATGATAATTATCAATGATTTAACATGCGTCATATTCAAACGGTGACGCGATGTGAACTTGCTAAAATGTGTGCAGAAAAATATTACCAGTATATTTCTTTATAATGTACAAAATGTCTCCTCGATTGATACTTGTGTGAAATAAGAGGCATTCAGGAGTTGTAGTTTTAATGTTTTAAGTTATTATTAAGTTTATCCGTAAGCCAAAAAAAGATTATTAAACCCGGAAGGCAAGCGAGCAAATTTATTCTTTTTGTCAAGATGTTGGCAAGAGTGCCTAGCTTACAGAATGTGAAAAGTCTTGGTTCTAATGGCAGTAAGTATTTTGTATAAAAACACAATTTATAACAGTCATATATGTAAGTAGTTTTCCATTATATGATATCACCCCTTAAGGAGGGGAGGGTGTCTGATATAATATGATGATCTGTGACCAGAATGATAGGGGTTGTAGAAAATGCGATGTAATAAAACATAAGGGGGTCAAAAAATTAACATGGTTTGTGGATCAACCCTGTTATATAAATATTTTTTACCTGTAAAACTTACTACCTGAAAATTATGTTTTTATTGTCATTCTTTACTGGCATTAGGAAAGACATTTACATCTAAAGATTGTAAAAAATATGGAATTGGCTTAAATTTATTTTTGATTTAATCTGTTGAAATTAAATGAGTAAATGAGTAACTTGAAATTAAATGAGTGGACAGTGGGTTGTGACAGTTTCTGGTGACGTTTGAGGCATCTATTTTCATATACCGATAAGTCGACAATCTAAATTTAATGGTTAACTAAATTTTTGTGTTTCAAGCGTAGGCAGTTGAGTTTCTTTTTTCCATTATACATATGTACTGTATTTTCAGATTAGAACAATATGCCCGTTTTCATTTGCCAATTAAACTCTTTGCAGTAAATATAACCAAAATAAAATGGCACATATTTAATAAAATCAATTTCTGTCATGACATTTTTTTTATACGCTTTAATATGTTAATGCAACTTACGCATAGAATATGTTTGTATTTTTGTTGGATTTCGACTAGATGTGGACTTGTCAATTTTTGGAAATTAGTTTTTTGTAAAGATAGATTTACGAGACATTACTTAAATCCAATTGACTTGATGAAATACATTTGAAGAAATATTATAAATTGATTTATGAAACAAAAGATTGTTATCTATGTTTGTGAATACTGGCAGTCGGCGGATGGGGTGTAATTTACATACATTACAAATCCCATTAATATTATTTGTAAATTTATTGACAATAGCCAAGCTCTATTAGATATAAATATAAGGATTACATTTTACATTTAAAAAATCTATACATAATACTTGTGATTAATCTTCATTATGATGGAAAAAAACCTATTAACTTATATTATAACAAATTTATCCTCAAGGATTTCTCATTTTCTATGATTAGATTTTGAGTTTGCGACATGAATATCTTTCCTATTGTTTCGAGATATCGCACCGTGAGTGTAAAACCAAGGCATCTGCAAAAGACATATTTTGGATATAATAGGGTTTGAAGTCTTCGCTTTGTTAGGAGAAATAGAGTTTTAAAAAAAAACATAATATTTGGTTTATATCTACATTATATTGCATGTTCTTTCAGTTACTTCACTTTTACATTATCAAATTCACGACTTTTGCAGTTGATTTGCATTTAATCTCGAAATTGAAAAATTTGCAGATGCCTTGGTTTTACACTCACGGTGCGATATGTCAGTAAATTGTATTTAATTACACGTTTCTTAATCTGTCACTAGTAACTTAGACACATCACCTTGGATTGAAGGTTTTAGTTTTTTTTTTTGTTAATTATGTCACTAGGCTGACGTCTATCATTAATGTGGCCATTTTGAAAAACACTGCTTCCTTCCGGGGTTAAATCTTTTCTTTTATCAGATCCAATTAATTATTATTTTAATAAAACAACCAATGTAAATATCCGATCCAATATATTTTAATCATTCAACGGGAGTAATGATTGTGTTATCGTTACGTTACAAATCAATTTAGATTTCTCACCTGAAATATATTTTTGTTTATAAACCGAATGAATTATGTATTGGATTTCTACACTGTCTGGAAACTCTTTGTCTACTAAAAGAGATAACCCAAGATTATCTCTTGAGCTCATATTTTGAGAATGAATAAGAAAATCCTTCAGCAATTATTGCTAATTTCACTGTAATCTTGCATGAGCATGGCCAATTTTGGTTTTATTTTTATAGCCATGTATTGGACCTAAGTTTTCACATACAAAAAATTTACTGTCCAATAATTGGACAAATTTAATGTTCTTCCAATTGTTGGCCATAATTTTTGGACAATGAGTTTCCACACAGTGTTATTTTAAATATTATTCATTTTTTTATTTAAATAATTTAAACGAGGCTTATAAACATATTACGGTCAAAATAACATTATCAAGTTTACACTGATGACTTGTACGGGGCCATGCGAGACACGCCGATGTAAAAGGAGTTATCACGGTTGACGATAATTATTCCTGCCTTCTTTTTGTGCGCGCATGAGATTTGCATAGCTTATTTTGACTCTGGTATGGTTATAATAAGCATGGAATAGTGCACTAAGCTAAAGAAACTATGTCATAGAATGTCATATTTCATATGGCGATTTGTTTGAGTTATAATAGTATAATATCTTGCAAATTAATCATAATTCTTTGATGTTGGGATAAAACTACGTGTGTTGATTTTTTTCAAAAAAGAGCTTTAGAAACCTTTTGATAGTGTTTTTTTACAAGTACATAAGTCACCAGTAAAACTATTTTAAAATGGATTTCTAAAATATTCATGTTGAGTATAAATTGACTTATCAATCCTCAGTTCAAAATAAAAACATTTTAAAACCATGTTCTAAGATAATGGTGTTAGTTATTTTTGCACAATTTTTTATTTCAATTTAACAAACCTGAATTTTTGAGCAAATTGTGTTTTTGTTTGGTTTAGCATAAGGGCACAAGCAACCTCCGGCCTCAGTAGGCCATTGAGTGTGACCTTTCGAATGAATCTAAATTTCCATAACATATATAATAGGTTTTTTTTTTACAAAATAAACATACAAAATAATGTGGCTTTCCAATATGAAATGGCTCCTCTGCCCCCGGTTAAGCCTACCAGACAAAGAACCTGTACATAATTTAATCCCAAAGATGATGATTCGATTCTATGTTATTCTGTGTCAAACACCAACGATGGCCGAGCGGTTACGCGTCAGGCTTATAATGTGGGTTCCGGGGTCTGGCCAAAAATTCATTAGGTGTTTTTCAATCTGTGTTTGGATCCAGAGCATGGACCTAATTGGTTGAGCAAGTGGCTAACATCCATTTCTCATAATAAAAATCTGTTAATACAACCCCCACTCTGCGGAGGCCCATATGACCTTCTTAGGTTCAAACACGGTAAAAAAATATGTCATTCAAAAGATTTTTGATTTATGTCTTGAATTACAGTAAAACCTCGTTAGTAAGAACACTGATTCAAAATTCGCCGTAATTCGAAATTTTCCCGAAAAAAAAGTCCCTTGAACATTATTTTCATATAAAACCATACCTTTAATATGAATTTCGTAATTCGAAACCCAATTCGGTAGGCACATCTATGATCAGAAACAAAATTAATGAAAATCAATAAAAAAAAAAAAACTTTAATATTTTACCCCCATACATTCTGTAATTCGAATTTTTTTTCGATTTTCGGTCCCATGGAATTCGTATTAACGAGGTTTTACTGTATAAAGAAACAATCTTATTACATCTAATGGCGTCATTTTTAGTTGTTACCATTATGACTTACGGCATCGTTGCATATTAGTCATTCCAATTAAAAAAATATGTGTGTTTGGAATACCGTTCTATGGATTTAGTTTTATTTGTCTACAATTGCAATTTGTTTAGTGTAGTAGTAACATATTTATAGAAAGCGCTCTCTTCTAATGATGATATTTTCAACATGGATAGTTTTATTCCAACATGAAAGATTTAACTGCCATGCATATTCATTACCCACTGTATTATCCAACCAAATATTTAATGTTTGATTGTTTAGTCTGCCAAGGATTCTGACGGTGGTACAGTGGTAGCAAGCACTACTGTCATTTAGTTTTTAATATTAGATTTATTATTTCCATGTAACCTCCATTCTATACATGGAATCAGTCATAATGATATCCAAATCTATTGAAAAATAGTCTAGTGTGTAAATAAATAAAATGCATATTCAGTTGGATGCAAACTGTTAATATTCTCAAAAACCTGCTAACATAAGTCTTTTAATATGTCTTAAAGTAATTTAACGTACTATAAGAACTGGTAACTGCAACATTTTTATTTTTAGCAGAATTTAAATTGGTACACCTGAACACTGTGTCTTTGTGTCATAGGAATCAGTCTTATATATGGATAGGAGCAAAGACAACTGAACTTTGTGGTCAAGTATGGACAATGTACAAAATTAATATTAACAATTCTATGCCAGAGTGTGAAACCACATAAGTCAAAAAGTTTTTTTTTTCTGATCGTAGCAAAAAATAGTGTGAACATCAGAACGTCAAATTAAATAGAATGAGACCAATTTTATTGTCACACATTCCAATGAATATTTAAAAAAAATCACAGACGTCTGACTTATGTGTTTTTTCACCCTTATTTTCAGAGGTAGTTGGATTTGTTTGTAAAATAACAACAACGTTTGACTTATTTTGACTTATGTGCCCTCGCACATGTATAGGATCTTATCGGCTAATTGAACCGTTAAACTTTTTAATAAAACATGACTTATGTGGTTTTACCCTGGCTGTAGAATTATTACTAATGAGACATTAGTTTGTTTAGTATATTTTTAGTATTCACAATGAATTACAATAGATACGCATTTCATTATTTTAAATTTAAACGTTGATCGTGTTTAGTTTGGCAAATTTTTCCTAGTCTTAATGAATAGTTTTGTTTGTTGTTCGAAATGATTATTACTTCCGAAATAAAATATTTTATATCGACTCCTTAATCTGCAAACCGCTAACTCCATTTGGACAAATTGTTCAGGAATGAAAAACAACTTAATAATTTATTTATCGAGTGGAATTTAATGATTCCGAAAAAGCTTTTACAAATAAGCTGCACTATTTTAGCTTCCTTTTATATATAGGAGTTGTTCTATTTACAGTATTGGAAATTTGGCAACTGCAGTTAAGTGTTTTGTGTGAAGAACGATAATGCTATGATAATGATAATTTATTTAAGTTTAGGAGTTTGAAATTTTGTGTGAGCATAGAAAACATGCTTTATAACAAAATGTCATCAAAATCTCATTTTTGGTCCAAAGTGCAGTGGCTGGTTTGCTGATTAAGCAGTCGATATTCAGTATTCCTGCGAGTCACTGTCCTTTCAATCGTTTTTAAATTTAAATGGGTAGTAAAATCGAGCCTACTCTACCTAATAATTTCATTATCTATGCTCCCCGACAATGTTCACTTGTCTATGTTGGTTTAAATTTGCAGTTGGTTCTTATGAGACTAGCACAGAAATAGATATCTAATAATAGTCTTAGTAAAGTAAGTTTTCCTGTTTATCAAAAACGGTATCATTTTGTAAACATTTAATACCGATTTATTTGTTGTATTTACATTAACAGCGATGTTTAATATTCTTATGTATTATTAATTGACATACATTGTGCGTAGGTGCTACAGTTGCTTAAATATTTTCCAAAATAATCAAATCGTTCCAATTATGTAGGTACGTCGAAATATGCAAGACTGCGATCTAAGCTAATTTTTCTTTTCCGATACGAACTTATAGCCAGAATTTTATCACACGCCATAAATAATGATATAAGATATTGTTATCACAAAAAAAATTTATATTCACCCGATTTTGCAAAATCTAAATTTAACCATTTTCATATATATTCAAGAACACATTGACTCTACCGATTACGACAGTTTGACACACAAATCGCAGATGTAGCTGTCTAAAACATGACAATCGCATTATGAATTGACGGAAATCAAATTCCGCATAATATCTAATATAAATAAATGTCTGAACCATTTCAAAAATATTCACCTACACTGCACTGCTACTTCCTAGGATTTGTGGTTGCATCTAGTCGTTGTAATAGTGGGGCGCCTAAATGATTCAGTGGGAGACAGCGGCTGGAGGTAGGCTTTCAAGATCTGACATAAATAGTGCCCACTAAACTTGATCAGTATTACTTATTTGTTTTTAAAAACTAACCAATACCATCTGCAATTTGTATTCTTACTTCAATTAAAACAAATAAAAATGACTAACTAATTTTCGCTCGCGCTATCTAAGTCGAATATATACAGCCTACATCCACCCTTCACCATTGGTGGCAGAGTAATCTCCACCTCTACAAACATGATTTCGAATCCTGCGTCTGGCAGTATTCATATGTTTTCCAATGTGTATTTCATCCAAAGTTAGAAACCAACGGATTGGGCGAATGGTTAACAACCATTCCTCCTCAAAGACGTCTCCGCTCTATGGGGATCTATCAGTGGTGAAGGGTGGAGGTAGGCTGTTAAGATCCGCCATAAATAGTGCACATTAACCTTTTTCAGTCAAATGTATATGTTTTTATTGAAATAACATTACAATTTACAGATGGTTTTGGTTGGGTTTTAAAAATCAACTAAGCCCTGTCTTAACCAAACCATAATAGTATTGCTATATTTTAGGCGATATGACAAAATTGTGCACATTTTTTCATTGTTACTTATTTGTTTTCGTTAGATTAAGAATACGTATTACACATATTGTTGGTTCATTTTTTTAATTCATCAAGCTATGCCTAAACCAAACTATAATACATCAAAATTATTATTCTATCTATAAAATATCCAAATTTATGTGTGATTTAATTGCATAATTTTAGATATTTTATAGATATACGAGTATTTTTTGACTATTATCTATTATGGCTTGGTTTTCGCAGGGTTTAATTGAATTTTAAAAACTAACTAACACCATCTGTAAAATGTAGTCTTATTTCAATGAAAACAAGTATGTATGACTGACAAAGTTTAGTTTGCAATATTTATGGCGGATCTTAACAGCCTACCTCCACCCTTCGCCACTGAGATCTATATACTTATCTTAGCACGAAAATGGTAATTTACCTTTTGCAATATTACTATTTATATTTCAATCGATTGATTGTTAGCTATTTCGTCCTCAGAATGTATCTGATGACCCAGATGCGGGATTTGAATCTGCGTGTCACAAATTAAAATATGACTACTCCGACATCTATTCCACTGCGGGTGTTATAATCTCTCGTGTGCTGTATTTACTTAAAATAAAATTTGTAGGTACTGTATGTTTCATTAGTTGCAAAGCCATTTTTTAATCAATTGGACAAATTATTTGTATATATATATTGGAAATGATAAGACAGCTGTATGCCATGTGCGTTAAAAATTAGATTCTTAACGAATGAGATGACGCAATGATATTGTGGTAATGTAGGTGGGCCAAGAAGGCGTCATTGGACGGTGTACGGGGTGCGGTATCTATTGCAACAAAACAACTGTCTACAACTCGCACAAACTTTGCACCGGCTGCCACACACACATCAGGTGTGTACCAATCAACACTATTTATAACGCCTCTCCACCCCGCCCCAACCTTTAAGATCGTTTTGCTTTTTTCCATTTCGCATGAAGACGAAAGAGTTAATTTGTCGAATCCACATCTGAAGTTTGTTTTTATTATTCCATTAACCATTAACACCACCGATTAAGTTAAATAAAAAGATGTAGTGTTTCTGTACAGAAATACTACGAAATAGTTTTCCAGGGAGTTTAAGTTGATTTTTTTCATAACGGACAATTCGTCCTACAACTGCACCAGTCAGTGCAAATGGCATTAAAAGTTGCCTTGTTTGCAATTAATATACCCAGATTTGATTTGAAAAAATATTTTTGACATACTGGTTTAATTGTAATAGTGTATTATACTTTATGGCCTTTTCTGCAAAATTAAACAAAATAATGTTCCATTCTCTATGCTGATAAATTGAACAATTCTCTTATTTTTCAAAATTTCATGTTTAAAGTTGGCCAACATTTAATGTTATTTTTTACCTGTCTTTGAGTGAATCCTTTTCCCTCGTGTTTTTATAGTCTCGTCGGATTGTATTAAATTTCTGTCTATAAAATCGGCTGATATTACTTAGATATTGAATGATATAAAAATCACTCGTCCATTTAGGTCAGTTTTTGGATGATAAATAATATTTTGCTACTATTTCCGTTGCGTTATTAAAATGCCGATTGCACTGTAACCGCACCACCAGACGAACGGGCAGCATGCGGCCGGTGTGCGGTCCCGTGTCGCGTCGCGGCGGACCCAAGCAGGGACGGTTCAAGCACAGGTTACCCCGCGGCATATACATCAATTACGATGACCTCTTGGCCATGGCGACCAGCCCTGAGGCGGCCGCCACCGCCACCTCCCCCCAGAACAGCCAGCCACCCAACCGACCCTCCGTCAACCGGGGAGACTTCATGCTGAAAGTGATGGACCGGGAGATTGTGTCGCTCAAGAGACAAGTAAGCCGCCGACTGCCTGGATGCGGGCCGCAGGGCCGGTTTTCATATTTGACCAAACGGTTCCGTTGGCCCCCGTTTCTGTTCACACTCTAAAAGCTGTCTGCATCATTGATTGTAAAGTCACCATTGTGGTCTATTCTGCTGACCTTATACGGAAAGTGGCATCTCTATTTTTTTTACATAAAATAAATTATTCATATATTTTTTAATTGATTATTATAAAGTGGCAACTACCGCAAATTATTCTTTGGAGTTGCCACCTTTTAAACAATAAGTTTATGACAAACCACTTTTTTGAGAAGCCACTTTCTTTGTAAGAACGGTAATATTAATATTAATATCGGGCGGGCTGAATATAGTTTTCCTTAATCTAGCTACCATATAACATTTAAAAAAAAAAATTTAAAACATTGTTTTATCGAATTTTGCCTAGGTCTGTTAACAAATTCAATTACCGAATATAGACTCGAAACCCTAAATTGTATTTTGAAATACTATTTTATCTACTTTTTTTGTTAGCCCTTGGCAAATTTAATTGTAGACCAACATTAACATTCAGGAACATTAAAACTTTCGCTCAGTGTCTGTTGAGTTGTCAACACTTCGACAATGTTGACCAAATGTTGCTCATTGATAACTCAAGTCATTGTCGTTTTGAACTGTATATAACTTTGTTGACGTAACTAAACTCAAATGTGATGTTTTGTGAGTACATCGCCTTTAAAATAGAATTTATCTTAATTGAACTATTCAGCCTGTCAATTGTCGTTAATTATAATTAAGCTCAATACTTTGTAAATGTATGTGGACATAACTTAAAAATATTTATAACCGGCTCTGTGGCCCGTGTTCATAACATGTTGTTTTTTTTCTTTTTTTTCTTTGTTTGTGTTCGTATAATTATGTCATGTATATTTTTTCTGTATGCGTTTAGTAGTAGTCAATTAATAATAATAATTGTTAGGCTGTGCGCACACGTACAACAGTCATTAGTACAACTGTCCTTTAGAATTATGGAGTTGTACACACGTTTACGAAGTGACAAAAGAAAATAAGTATTGTAAATAATCGATGTCTATGACTTTTAAGTCGTACGTGTGTGCATGCTTTTAGTGTTTTTTTTATACAAATATGTATAGAGGATCAACACTTTTTTTTATATTCTGCACACATTTTTTGAATGACAATAATAATCCATTTTGTGTTTTAGAATGCTTTGCAAAATGAAAACTTCCATTTTAAATAGTCAGATCCTACAATGATTCAAAATTTAACCCCCATATCCTGCTTCTAACGTATACCCTTTTCCCTCTTGTCAATCATAACACTTGTTCATAAGTGGTTCTGCTTTAATAGACATGCTAATTTGATTAATATGATATAATATGTTGGACAATGTTTGACGAGGCCATATGAAACGAATAGGCTTTGTGTTGTTGATTTTCAGTGTTTTTTACCCATGTCAGTTAAAGCTTTATTGATTCATTTTTATGATGTATTTCCCTTGATTTTCACTGTAAATTCTAACACAGGGTTTATGTGGTAGGTACTAACATAAATGAAGAAGTCATATTTTATTTATAATTCGCAATCCCTAAATATAATAAACATACATAATTTGAAAACATCTCATGCATATACCAACTAGAAAAAATAAGACACCCGAAAAGACTTAACCATTAACCGCTGAATTAGCGCCAGTGTACTTCCAATATGATAAGCATTTCATGGAAGAACTACTGTTAAATTCGTCATAATTAAGTAGGAGTCCCATAGCTTAATAGGAAAATCACATTGGAGCGAATCCAGCGGTTACAGGTTCAAGTCCCATTGGGTGTCATATTTTATCTAAAAAAGAATTTTTCTAGTGGGTATTTGTATGAAACGTTTTCAAATTATGAAAATGTAGAATGTTACATTCTCAAATGTGATTATTAATTGAATAAAAGGAATAGTTTATTAAATATAATAAAAATAGATTTATTTAAAACAACTTACATTATTAGCTGCCTTTTTCGTTTGACGGAAGTCTTGAAACATTTTACTTCAAACTTTAACTCTGATTTAGACACCCACAAATATGCACAGCGCCTGTTTGCTATATCCTTAGAATGTGCTGCCCTTAATGCGCATGACATGCTAGATGTTACTAAAGAATTATTTTGAAATAAATATAAAAGCATTAGTCACCTAATGGCGTTTTTCCTCGGTCTTCCGAATCCGTCATTTAAGATAACAGCTTAATGATGCAGCCTTCACATTTATATCTCTGCTTGTCGACAGAACTTCAGTGTTTCGAGATCCGTCATTCGGGTGTCTGATAATTATGCTACATCGGATCAACCGCTTTATCGGTTCGAAAATTTCTCAGCCAGCGTCGAATATAATATACGCGCACGTCTATGACATATTCTAACGCATTTAATTATGATATATTTGGCTTTCTTATAACTTGTGAAAAGTGAGCCATGTTTTTGGGTTAAAACAATGAATAAGTGTAATGGTAAGATTTTGAGGAAAACTGCATGGCGGGAAAAATGTTAAATAATAAATTATACTGTAATTTCACACCAAATATGTTTGCCAAAAAGCAGTGGCGAAGGGTGGAGGTAGGTTGTCAAGATCTGACCTAAATAGTGCATACTGAACTTTGTTAGTCAAATGTACAGTTGAATTTGGTTATTACGATCTCGGATGTAACGAGGAAAAATTGACATTTTAGTCTATGATTTTCTCCATACATTTATTCACTTTTATAACGAGCTACTTATTGCATATACCGAGCTAAAATACCGTCAAAATGTTAATGTGTCGATCGTTTAAAAACATTTCGACCCCAAGCAATAAAATCGGATTACGTTTATGACACTAGTTAAGTCTCTAAGTACGTACTTAATTGGTGTTAACATTGAAAAAGTATCCACGTATATGGTTGAAATTGCATGTAAGAAATCCAAGGTTTGTGAAGTCAGTAGGTACCTACCAACATTCATTACAATAAACAACTTCTTTTGTAATTTATGAATGCCATGCTTGTTTCGGGGAAAAATTCTAATTCTGTATTTTTTGTGACTTTTTGTGTTATGTGACCGCTCATTTAAAAATACCTATTCTCTGATATAACGAGTAACTCTTATAACGAGCAAATTCAGTCGTTCCCATCTTCCTCGTAATAACCAAATTCGACTGTATTTGTTTTGATTGAACTAAGATAACAATGTGTTTAAAATTCAATTAAACCCTGCCTAATCCAAGCCATAGTAGATAGTAGTCAAAAAATATTCGAGTGTCTATAAAATATCTAAAATTATGCCTTAAACCTTGCAAAATTTTAGATATCTTATATATAAAAGAATATTTTTTATCAATTGTGGTTTGTTAAAAGTGTAAACTAGTATGGTTTGGTTTAGGCGGGGTTTAATTATATTTTAAAAGCTAACCAGCACCATCTGCAAATTGTATTCTTAGTTCAATTAAATCAAATAAGTATGACTGACAAAGTTTTGTGTGTACTGTTTATGTTGAATTTTAACAGCCAATCTCCACCCCTCGCCACTGCTGTATAGTCAGTAGTGATTGCTCACAACTGCGTGATATACGGAAAAATGTAGAAAATACACAATGAATAGATAAATTGATTTGTATTACTATGTTTCTTTATCCGCACATCAACACATATATATCGTCGCCCTCATGGAAGAACTCGCTAAATACAGTTTTTGCTCAAAATGAGTTATTTATACAGAAAATCTTGCAATTTTTAACTCTATCTTAGAAAAAATCACCAAAATTCTATCTATACGTTTTATGTAAAAAATTACAAAAACAAAAAATTCACCAACTACATAGAAAAGATATTTGTGTTATGGAAAAAGTCAGGAAAAAGGTTACATGTTTTAAATGTAATGTACATAAACATAAAAATAGCCAATCAAACAAAAAAAACCGTTTCCTTCTATGTATTTTCGTTTTCTAATGAGAGCAATTTAAAATTTTCAAAAAGTTTAAAAGTTGATTATCTCAGGATTTTACTTTTGTTGGTTGGTGAGTTCTTCCTTGAGGGCGACGATATTATGTTGTGTTATTTTCGAGAAGTTTCTTTTAAAATACCGAAGTCAGTTAAATTTGTTCCAATAATAATGTATTCTAAAAGCTATGATGGTTTTATTAACCCTTTACTGCATGATTTTTTTTTTTGAAAATTTTTATTTTTTCTTGGCGTCAGAATGCCTTGTGAACGAAGGAAAAATAATAAAAAAATTATTTTTCGAAGATTTCATTAAATTTTGTATGTTACTGCGTGGTGTCGCAGATTTACGACATTTGGAAAACTTACATTTCATTATGTCAAAATACAAAACCAAATGAAAACAATTATAAAAAACTTATGTACACACCTTATTTGATGTGTAGATATTTTTATTCAACCAATTTCAATCTTCTGTATATTTTTTTTTATTTATTTACAAATGAGGATTTTCGCGTACATACGAATTCGTCAACTGAGAGTTCAGAGAGTCAAAGCAGAAATGCAGAGACTATAATGCAGAAATGCTTTATTTCTTGAAATGTCGAAACAAAATCGGTAAAGTGGGATGTTTATGGTAAAACAGTTTTCTAGGCATCGAAAAAAGATATTATTTGATAATTTACACAGATGGCATTGGCTATATGGAAATAGTTTGAAATGTCGCAAATTTGCGCATTATGCAGTAAAGGGTTAAGAGCATACTTCATTAATCCTTTCTATGCCGCAATTAGTTAATTGATAGTAATTAACATAAGAATTGGTGTAATTAGGGCGTCCAAAGACGCTTTGGGCACTTAACCGGTTAATTTAATTAATTTCGCACTCGTTGCCAATCAGAGAGTGATAGTCAAGCTGTGAGCGCGTCAATTCGTTTTGTGTTGGCGTCCGAGAAATATGTTCTTAAATCGTGTAAAGATAACTAAAAAATGTTGCATTTACATAACATTAAATGGACGCATTTTGAATTTTTGTTGTTAAAATATTGTTCGTCATGCGTCGTTTGCACAATCTGCACGTCGCGTAGTCACAATCTTTTTAGACCATGCGTCAGCTGATGTATACCCTTAATATTTTCAAGTGGTTTTTAAGTTATATCCAAACAGACATACACTCTAATTTTATTATTAGTATAGATTGTTTTCACACGTCCTTGGATGGGCTTTCCGATTAGTAATAGACAATTTGACATGTCAGTCACTGCACAGATGCATGTTTTGAGAAAATTGAATTTGAGTCATTTGGACATGTTATGTATTTGAATGAGACAATATTATCTTCTATTTGGTTGAACAATATTTTTGCATCTTGGTATGGATGCGGATGGGTGTTTTGTGCATAATAACTCAATTTCGGTAAAAACTGCACTGAGCCATCGATGTAGGTTTTGTTTTAAATCCGAACCGCATTTTTAATTCAACAAAGACTTATCGAGACGGTGTCGCATTAAATGTTTTAAATTATGCAAGGTTCTCTAAAGTCAGTTCGGGACATGGAAGTTGTAAATTTCGATTGTAGTATTGTTTGACAGTTATCGACAAATTTTACATAATAAGTACACAGGCCAAACCGGGTAAACTAATCGGAATCTTTGTCGCATCACTGAACAAAATTAATTTTATTTTTTTAGTTTATTGCTTTTATTTTATATATGACATTTATTTCGTTTGGTTTATTAAATTGTTTTGTTTTTCAAATCCCCCTTTGATCGTGAAATTTCGCTTGTTGCGACTGTCCAAAACGTATCCGTCATGATCAATGGGAGGAGGGTTACCTGTATTTCAAATTCAATATTATGGTCAACTGTAGAAACTAGAGGTGAGTTGGAAATACTGTCACCAGAGTGTGTACTCAAGTCTCGGACGAAACTACCCATACTCAGTATGTGTGGCCCAATAAACTTGTTCCAAAAAACTTGTGATGACATCATCGCGAGTCGCTCGCCAGTTGGTAGACTTTCAACACTATTAACATTAAATGCGCGTGAGCGAGATAGCACATGAAAACAATAGTATATTTTAATTTATTAGTCTATGCATTGGAATGTATGAACAATAGGTCATAAATTTTGTGTCGTAGCACAGTGGTGAGATGATGCACAGGCTTGGCTCAACACATGTTTAAAATAAAACAAAAAATCACTGTTATTCATTTTTGTTAACAAGAATAATATTATAACCTAACAGAAAAACAACTCATAAAATTAAAATGTGTTCAAAATTTTATAATAAATGGGACATTTCAAAAAGCCGAGCACAGTGTATTTTTAGCGATTCTATTGAATCTGATATTTCAAATACTAATATGGAGTTGGTTATAGTTCCGTTGAGTATGAGACTTATGTCTCATACACATGCCAAACGCTCTATATAGTATTCCAAATACTAGTAAGTATTTTGGAACAAGTTTCAATACTAAGTATTTTTTTTATACTGGTAGTAAGTATACTTAGTCTTCAAAATCGACCAGTTTTCCCACCTCTAGTAGGAACTGATAATTATTTCAAATTTAAAAAAAGAAGTAACGCATTAATTATTATGAACGAAATATACAATTGAAAATATTCATTTACCGCATAGCATAGTTAGGACTGCGATCGAAACTCGCAGGTTTGTTTGGATTATAGATCTCTTTGGTTACGTGTAACAGTGACTTTAAATACATCTCCAAACTAACTTTTTGAGATTAGATCACTAGTATCACGGATTCAAATGTCATCTTGTAAATATACATATTTATTTATTCTCTTATTAGTGAGTCTGGTGCAATGTCAACGTGTTGGCGTATAAAGTCGTGGGTTTCGGATTTCAATAATTCATTTCTCATAAAACAAAAGTCTGTTATGAAATCCTTTGTAAGACGGCAAAGATCCGCATCGGATTGTAGAGCCAATTAAAAAAAAAATTGTATAGTATGCATGAAAAAGGTGGTGGATTTGGATTAGAAATTTCCAGTGTCTTATATCATACTAATTGTGAATGTTGAATATTGAAAAATTACAGCCACTGACCCAAAATTAGGAATATTGAAAGTCCAATATTTCATACAACTCTCGCGTGTTCAGTATGAAATGTTAGACTACAACCATATTTAGTGCTGGTGATACTAATTCATAGAATATTTTTGCAAATATTTCTATCACTGAATTGAAAGGTTAGTTTGCAATCCATTAATTGGTTGTTTCCTTCTGCAGGTTCAAAATAATAAGCAGCAAATTAGTTCCCTGAAGAGAAAAACGTCGGAAAGCATCGACGACCTCCGACCTGGCGAAGTCAACTCTAAACTGAATGCGCGCTGGACTAATGATGAGCTGCTTCTGGCTGTGCAAGGAGTTAGGAAATACGGTAGTACACTTTTTTTTACATATTAATTGTGATCTTATAATATATTTATTGCAGGTTTGTTTTTTGATTGTAACAAGTTCACCCACTTGGTATCAAAACTAAGAGGAGGGTTTGGTAAATATAAATCCATTCATTCCAAGAGATACTGTAAACTAAGTAATGGGCGAGAGAAGTCATTCATGAGCACAAAAAATACATGTTTTACAATGTGTTGTGTTGTGCAAGGACCCGATGGGTTCGGCAAATGGCTGATGACCATCCATCGTAAGAAAAGAACTCCTCTGTTGAGATCCATATGGTCCACTGAAAAGCCAACATGGTAGATTACTAATATGGTTGTGCAGAAATTAGGTTCAACACTTTAAATAGGTACCTAGTTAAGTATCCAGATTTTCTAATCCAGGTATTTTGGGAATAGTATTTTTGAAATGCTGGTAATACAATTTTTCAATACCGGGATTCCGATATTAGTATTTTTTTCAATCCCGTAATTAAGGGATTATCTGTTCAAGATTCACTCTAACACTAAGACAATATTTAAGCATTATTGTACCTGCTATTTTGATGAAAGTAATGTTTACTGCATTTGGCATATAAAGACTAAAATGTTATTTATTGAATTTATTTAAATATATTATTATTTATTTAAAAACCAACTGACTACTTAAAAGGAAAAAAATGGATTTTTAATAAAATTTACACCCTTAGTTCATAGAACATAGTTATGTTTTTTTAGATAAAAAATTAAATCCCGGGATTCCAATATTTTTAATCCAGTGATTTCAAACGTCAACCAGAATTCGAGGATTACAAACGCTAGCATGTACTTTTAAAATTTAGGAATTTAAAAATGAAAATGTTGTTTCCATATTTTTTTATACACAAATAAATGCACTCATTGTCTCCATATGATCACACGAAAACCGGCTGGATCGAAAAACTAATCAAGTTCATCTGAAGGCAAGGGAAGGGACAGAGAAAGAGAAGAATGATAGGAGCTATGGGTAGGTTTTCATCTACAATGGGCTAACGCCAACAGATACAAAAGTGATATATTTTTGTTATCGATTTGAAGATGGCTTATAACATGTTGAACTAACAAAAACTCCATTTCAATTTTATTCAATTTAATTTCTCTCGGTTCTGAAAGAATAATTTTAATTAATAGCACAATATTATAATAGTCGAATTTCACTATTGTTTATTTCAGGCAAAGACTTCCAAGCGATAGCCGAGACAATTGGCACAAAGACGGAATCGCACATGCGGACATTCTGGGCGACGTACCGGCGTCGGTACAATCTGGACTCTGTGCTAAAGGAGTGGGACGCTGAGAAGGGCGGCACCCCCTCTTCCTCCTCCTCTACACAGCCTCTCTCTCCTTCTAATTCTGTCACAGCCACCGATGCCACGCCCGCACACGATGGGAGCAATGGTAACATCAGTTTTCACTTTACCTTTACTGTAGACTTGAGCAAACAGGCAGGTGTAGAAGGGCTTTTTTGTGTTTCATCAAAACCAGACTTTGGTGCTTTATTTTCTCTACCTCTACCTTTTTTCAATATCCGAACAATAAAAATACTGCAGATTTTTTGCCTCTACATTCTTATCTTGAATCAGGATAGTCACAATCATAATCGCTATATCAACATGTTGCCGGGAAACAGGTTGAATATTCATATAATTTTAGATTGAGAATATGCAGAGTTACTAAGTAGATAACTGATGATATTATGCAGATATTAGTATTTATATTTAGTTTTGAAATATAATTAATTTTTAATGTATGTAATCATGGTATTTTTTTTTATCTATCTATTAGGAGAGTAAATGTTAGTGATGATTCTCTTGAAAAAATCAATAGAAAGTATCTATTAGTCAACAGGTTGTGTGATTTTTACCAGTGTACTATGTTTTGTGTAAATCATTAAAACTCACCCCATCCCGGTGTTGTTTATGACTGCGACAGGACGTCGCAGTGGCGGGAGCAGTGTGTAAAGTATTAACATGGACATTGAATATTGGATATGTTTAATATGTCTTCTCCCTGCCTCGCACTCTTACACATTGTCATGTTTTCTTTTATGCATTACATATAAATCAAGACTTAAGTTTATAAGGTAATAATGTATTGTTGTTTTTGTGATTAGGAAATGGTGCTACAGCGATGGATGAAGGCCCAGACGCGTCCGCCAACAGCACCAACGGTTCTGGAGGGGCTATTGGTACCAGCTCCACACCCCTCCCTGCCAAAGACGATAAGGTTGGTTCACAGGATATTAATCTTAACAATATTATTCATTGACGGATTAACTGACCCGTTTGACTATTCTAATTCAAACAATTTTTAAATTTGAAACGATTCTTAATTGAATGATTTTTTGAACTTGACAACTTATTTTGATGGCTCCCACGAAGAGGCAAATGTTTCAGATTTGGAAAACAATGGGTCTTAGTTAGTATTTAATTAAGGTGAAGCATAATAGTCACTAGTGATATCTAGTGACAGAATTACAAAACATTCAATAACATAAGAAAGGGTCAAGAAATCGTTGGGATCCCGCGATTGCAAACCTTATCAACAGCTTTAAACCCTCGTATTTAGCCTGACTAAAACTCTCTTCTCCTTGCAATTCAGATGGAGGTTGACAGTGAAGGATGCGCGTTGGGATCCATCGCCGAGCAGGGCGGAGCACCCACCACCCCCTCCAAACCCCCGGCCAAGTCTGCCAAATGATCTCTGGCTCATCACTCTTCTCTGACTTAAATTATCATGTATCCGTGTAACTAATGAAAATAACAATAGTTAACTTCATACCATTTCACCCAGGAATATGCAGAATCTTAAATACAATATAAAGCACATAATACTTTGAAATGAATAGCCTCACATGTGTTTGAGATCCCATGGCCGTAACTGAAGCATTTTACTGCAAAATGGTTTTGTCTATGTCATGTAACATGAAGAAATATATTTACACCACATAAATATGTACACTAGTTGTTTAAACTACCTAAAAATTGAAAACTACCCTTTTGTCGATGATTAATGTACAAGTTTTGTCAAAATTACCATTGATTATTAATTTATTAAAGCGTTTGACAGTGCAAATATTATGTAATATTAATTTAATGAGGCATATTCTTTTATTATAATATTATTAATTTATTATACAGTCTTTGTCGGATCGTATTCTAGTATTGCTGGGTTATTCAACTCACTGCACTCTACCTATTCAAGGTCACATTACATTATACAACCTTAAATAATTAACATGTGAGTGATGTTTTGTCACGGGACGTGGCATTTATGTACTGAAAAATTTCTTCACATTCCTAATTAATATTCATGAATTATATTTCATAACAATTTATTTCTTTACATAATTTAGTTGTATCGTGACAGGAATACTAACTTTTGAAATTATATGATGGCATATCTATATAGTATTTTAATATTTGTTTCATTCTAATTTTATAGTGGACTTTTAAATGTTTTTTTATTCACTTAAGGGATATTAATATTTTATTGTGGCAATTACTTTAGTCTTGTCAAAAATTTTCAAATTTAGAATTCCGGTATAAATACTAAAAAGTAGCATTTTACTGTCCAGCTAGGCCAAAGTGGAGATTTTTATTTAAATAAAATTTATATCATGCATTAATATGATGATGATTGAGCTAGCCACGATGAAAATAAATGATGTCTGGATCGGTGCGGTAATTAAGAGATAATTAATATTCGGAATGTACAAATCGATATTAGGGTGTCGCCGACACTACGCGAAGTCATAAATTTTCAATGCAATATTGTAACTTATTTTTATGATTATCACTCGTAAGGTTCCTTATAATTAGCAGATAGTTGTGAAATAATACATTATTAATCTTAAAATATATTTAATTTTGGTTAATCATTAACCGCCGCTACGTCTGTGCGTGAGGAATGTTCCAGACTTTCTTCTCAACGGAGACACTCGTTTTTCTATGTAAAGTTAGGCTTAGGGAAAATTATACGACATAGTTTATAAGCTGATTACTTAGTATAATTAGGTATTGTAATTCCGGAATTAGTGAGAGCATGAAATTTCACCTGAATTTATTTTTCAGTTTTCATGAAAAAATTTAATTTTGTACTCAATACCAATATTTTTTCCTGTTTCCGCAATCCAAAAAAAATCAATTTATTTCAAGATTTACCCTTAATTTATTTGTTTTAAAACAATATTTAAGCTATCGACCCCATCATTATGACGAAAGGAAATTAAAATCCATGATATTTTAAATAACAAAAATAATATGATAATTAACAAAACAAGTACATGTTAGTTTGTAAACATTTTTTTTACACTAGCCATTTTCACTAAGCTTAATTTTTTCAGATAAAAAATTAGTAATTTCAGAAATTATATAAATTACCAAGATTAGCATTTTCAAATTGAGTAGAATTCGGTATTCCGAGATTGCAAGCCCTATTATTAATTAAAGCCATTTAAAATTCAACAGTTTCTTTACATTTTATAATAATATATTACATTGCAAATGTTATTACGTAACAACATAATATTATTTCCAACAGTTTAGCATCTAAATATTATTGGAAAGCCATAAATACTAATGTCATGCAATAATTTCAATCCACTGCATGTCATACAATTTTTCTTGAGTGATTTAGGTATGAAATTACATAATATTTATAATAATTATTGACCTACTAGAATTTAATGCCTATTTAATGAATAGGACCTTTATAAAATATACTAATATCACTTCATTACATTGTTAAATAATATAAACAAGAATCGCGAATGAATATATTTATTACATTCATGCTATTATAGAAGGTAGACCTAAGTTTACATCAAAATAAAAGTGGAATTTCTTTCACTCTTCAAAGTTGATTTCGTTGGCTAATTCGCTTTTCAAAATTTTACCAATGAAAATGCCATTGTCTTGTTATTAAAAGAAGGAGAATGCGTAACAAAATGTTGAATTGTAAATAATTTCGTTAGATATATAGTATAAAAATCTATTCTTATGAACATATCACCTAACTGTATTACGTATGCCACAAGATAATCAAAACTAACTCATATACGATTATCTGCTGCCGGTTTTTATTTGTCGATATTTGTAATGACAACATTATTTTAAAATATGCAATTATAATTCACGTAGAGACCTACAAACTTATCTGTAGAATGGGCAAAAATGGAATTACGAACTACCATAGGACGCTATTTTGAAAATTTCATTTGAATATCAGATTTTGTCCAGTTACGAGTCTTAATTGGGTAGTTTTCGACAGTGGCTCCCTCATCCCATTATTCAGATAAGTTTGTAGGTCTGTAATATGCTTAATAAATCAGACTGCCAGTTTTATGTGTGGTCGTAATATTTTAAATTTAGAATACACTCTGCAGTCACCGCTTGGTAAATATGAAAGTAAGCTAAGCTGTAGAGATTTTTTTTTTTTACATTTTGTGGCTGTAGGTTTAAGTATATTCAGGCATTTCTGTTGTATAAATAATTTTTAATAAAATATTTCTAATTCTAACTTAATTTTGTTAATTTAGACTTGAATGGGGTAATCAAAACTTAGACTGAATATTATTATTTGTAAGTGTGAAATATTGAGAAGTGACTGCGTCGTCAAAGGTATCTATCTACACGAGTTTGCCTTTGAAATTAATTTTAATTAATGGCCTGAAACTGGCGACAAAATGTGGGATTACTGAAATTCTGTATTGATGTGAATTTACTGACGTTAGGTGTAACTTCATTAGGACTTTAGAACTAGGAAGTCTATGTCAGTAAAATTAGTAAAACGATGATACGAAAAGAATAATGTCGCATTCGGTTCTGTCGATTTTCTTGTTGACCGAGAAATTATAACGATGGATGTATGTTACGATTCTTCATCAAACTAAATAAAAATTAGTAAACATGATTAAATTACCTATGCGCTTGCTTAGTCCATAAGAAAAGCATTGTCTTTTGTCAGATTTTACATAATTTATGATCACCTCTCCATAATTCCTCTCTTATAATCATGAATCAGTGAATATTTTGTATCTTCTTGTACTGTAAAAGTATTTCAAAGTCCGTACTTGGATACTTTTAAAGTATGTTAATATTATGAATAAAATATTGCCACATTAAAATTTTGCAAACCTCAGTTTGCGGTTCTCAACCACTCTTATACAAGAGATGACTCGTAGTACATATGTGGATAATTTATGAAATGTGCAGGATAAAATTTTAACAACCAAAAGTACTGATTATTTTGGAGTTGCCGCAACTCTTGAGTAACTAGTGTGAAGTGGGGTAAATGTATATGTGTGCTGTGGCCCTTTGCTACCAGTCAAAATCGGTTTGTTAATATTTACTAGTTATTTTTGTTTGTGGTATTGAAATATTTCAGTTTTGGTGGTACGCATTTGTCTAAAAGTTGAGATCCGCTGCTGTAGGACGTTATATATCTTTGACAAAGAAATTCAGTGAATTTTTCGTAATATAAAATATGGACTTATAGTAATATTATCAACTAAGTTTCTCTGCTATGATAGTATTTTCTTCTGGGATGTCAATTATTAATTTATTAGACATTCTGTGCAATATCTTATATGCACGTCGGATGTCTTGATTTTTATTAAAGTTTTTTATAGATTCACATAATTTTGTAATGTGTGTTATGTTATCACTAATATAATTTGTATATTTTCATAAACTTGACTAGTAATCTATTAAAATTTATAGTCTATGATTCACACATTGTATTTTTTTTTTGTATTTATTTTTATAATGTGTAGTAGAGTAATCTATGACAATTAAAGCATATTATTTAATTGAAATTATTTTTTATTTATTGTTCATAGAGATTTCTATGATGTTGTGTGTTATGGTCTATCATTCTATTTTCAAAATTTGGATAAACAAGTTTGACAGCAGTTTGTTTTTTCTGACAAATGAGTACAATATAGTTATTAAATCAAAATACAATAGAATAAATTGTTATATAGCGATTGATAAATTTGGTAAAATGGGCACCAATAGAAAATTTTCTCTACATCCTGGTTTAGTGCCTGTCATTTTATCTGACAGTGAGGCATTTAGTGCGTTGGGTCAATTGAAGAGAGCTGTAAAATCTGACGTTCCAGATATAGAAGCATTGATTACAGAAAATTGTCAAAGAATTTTCGGAGATGTCTCTTTGGCCGATATCATGTAAGTTAATGCTTTCTATTTGTTAGCACCAAACAGTGTAATCTGCCTAAGCCAGTGGTGCACAACCTATTTGAAAGAAGGGCCAATTTGTCCATTTTCTAATTTTTCACGGGCCGCAGTGGGTAAAAGTGTTAAAAAATAATAGTTGCATTCAGCTATTTAACTCAGGTGAATTTTCATTTGCATGGGTACGGATTATACATAAATGCGAAGTGAATAATGTTTTGTATTAACAGACATAAACCGCAGATTATCTTAAGAAATAATAAATGTTACACATGTAAAATAAAAGACACCCACGGTGGCCGCGCGGCTTAAGCGTTGGGCTATAAAGCCGTGGGTCCCAGGTTCGAATCCTGGGTCTGGCAAGTACACATATTTTTCAATTTGTATGTGTCAGGGTATGGACCTAATAGGTTGAGCAAGTGGCTGACATCCATTTCTCGTAAAAAAAAACTCCACTCTGTGGAGGCCCGTATGATCCTATCAGGATCGGACATGGTCGGGAAAAAAAAATTCCAATTACTCTCCACTCTGCATTACATACATGTATTTACACAATGGAAATTAGAATTTTGTCGTATTCAATAAAAATTTGGTGATGAAGTACATGTTATTTTGGGCCACAATAAATGCCATTTTGGGCCACGGTTTGTGCATCACTGACCTTGACTCAGTTGCTATTTTTCTAGGTGTAAAATAATATAACTTAGTGACACAATTTATTGCATTTTTCAGCAATTTTTCATATTTACCCATATGCCAATTTGATGTTACGGGGAAAGTGATTGGATTTATGGCATTGGATGTCGTTCCCAACAATCCCAAAGCTGTTCAGATTGATTGGATTCCTTGGATACAAGTAATATTTGCGTGAGATATAATTTCTTTACAATTTAGGATTGACAGATAACACGGCATTTTCGGAAAGAACTTGCCAACCCTATTTGAAATTTGGTATTCATATAGTCCAAAAATTTAACTTAGCCTAAAGATTGATACTTTTATTGATACACTGAACATCCATATAGAAAGTAAAGGGTTTCAGATTCAGATCCTGGGTCTGGCAAAGTTCACGTGATGTTTTTCAATGTATGTTTGGTTTCACAGCATGAATCCAATAGGTTGGGTAAGTGGCTAACATCCAGTTCTTGTAAAAAAAATGTTACGAAACCTCTTCATGAGGCGGCCAAGATCTACGCTGTTGAGCCAATAGAATTTGTATAGAAGGTTTTCCTTCAACATCTTGGCTGGTATTAATTTCCAAATGTAATTCTTTCTTTTAGTCAACACGAAGTCACCCCAAGAAATACATTATTCGTACACATGCTTTGCTGGGATGAGAAATTCAGTGGGATTTTTTTGAGGCACATCCTTGAATCTGTGTTTTTTAGTGACCCCTTCTTGCGTTTCATTATATTTGTGATGCCACCGAATGCACCACTTTGTAAGTATTTAAACTACAAGAAAATACCTACGTATAATTAGTTATTACCTACTGGAGAAATCTTGGAAAGAATCCTAGACCGAGTGGGCTTTGAACACTCATGTCTTTCACTTCCTGGGTGAGTTCTCCTGACCAATTAAGCTGGCGTCCCAAGTGTTTCACCTGAATAGTTTGTAAAATCTATACTATCTATATGAAGTCAGTAATGTCATCTTGATTTAAAATAGAAATACAGTCAAACTCGGTTATTACGATCACGGATATAGCGAGATCTCGGATGTAATGAGGAAACATTCGTTGACATTTTAGTTTATGATTTTCTCCACACATTTATTCACTTATAACGAGCAACTTATCGGATATAGCGAGCTAAAATATCGTCAAAAAATTTCTTAAAACTGTTTAATGTGTCAATCGTTTAAAAACATTTCGACCCTAAGCAATAAAATCTGTGAAAGTATGTGTTTGAATACTACTCGGCCCCAAAATTTTTCTAATAAGTATGTTTTAGAGGCTTAAATATTGTGTTTTTGAAAAGGTTTATTCCAAATAAAATGTTATAGAATTTTTAGGATACTTATGGGTTCAAAATATCCTCTGAGGTGGTCTTATATTGTTTTGATAGCCAAGTACATTAAATGTTTGTAGATCAATCAAATTATTTTACCAAACTAATTGTGAAGTGATATTGGTATATGGGTTTGTACATGTAAACATAATATGTATCTAAATGCACTAATGTACATGTACAAGCTACAAATTATCGGTATTATAGCGATTTTCATAAAGCTTCGCTCTACATTCAACGTGTGTCATTAAAAATCTGCGGCCTGTCGGATACTGCCATAGTAATATTGTGGGAAATAGAAAAGGTTAAATTATGGTCTTAAAAGATAACAATATTTTCACTCAAGTTTTTACTTCAAAAGTGTCATAATATTACGAACGAAGACATCAAAAGGGTGAGCAATACAAAATACAACCACAATGCGCTCTCGCTATTGTTAAATACTACTTGTGAGATTCTTGAGAGAATTTATTATCTGTGACATTAGCATCAACAGACAATTAAAAAATGAGTTAATTGGCCATATTGCACGCTGACTTCGGCAGACCATACCTTTACTGACACCAGGCACTTGCATTATTTTGTAGCAATCCAGAAATATGGCGTATCTCTGGTAAATCTTCTTTCAAGAGTAAACGCTCACAAATTTTGCAAATGTGAAGCATTACCATTTTTAAATGTGGCTCACAGACCAAGGTTTTGTCCCAAATTGAAGGTGCGGAAAGCAGTGTGAGTATTATTTACTGTCTTGTATTTGTATAAATAAGATACTACTTCCAGTTCGCGCTATACTACATTGAAGACTGGCGATAGTAGTCGGTGATTTTGTCTGCGTAATATACAGAAATAAAAAGTAGACATACAGAATGGAGAGATTATAGTGATTTGACTTGTATCTAATTCATTCACGGACAATGGTTCACCGCTATTATCTGAGCATTTTACCTACTCTTAATGAATTGTTGCAAGTGTATTGAGAAGTTTTATCCAAACTTCAGAACCTCTTGAGATATTCGGATTAAACTTTGCTAAATTTGTAGCAACATTAGTCTGTAAGCTGTGCAAGTTACATCAATATTGATTCCAGAGTTTTTGAGTTATAACAGAATAAAGGGGAACGGACAGACATACAGTTTATTAAGTAGTATAGAAACATACAAAACGCCCACAATGTGTAATGTTGTGGGTTCCAGGTTCGAATCCTGGGTCTAGCAAATACACATTGTTTTTCAATTTGTGTTTGGAATCAGAACATGGACCTAATAGGTTCAGCAAGTGGCTAACATCCATTTCTTGTAAAAACAAAAATCTGTTAATACAAACCTCCACTCTGTGGAGGCCCATATATTATGATTTTATTAGGAATGTACATGGTCAAAAAAAAAAAATATATAGTAATATATTAAGCTCATTGTCTCTAATTATAACCTGGCATTTAGTTTCTAATTATTTTAATGCAGGTTTATTTTGGGAAACACAACAATCATAATATAATAAGTTGTACCGATTAGGCTCACATTAATTATTTTTCTGTCTATTTACAGAGAAGAGGACAATGACGATTTGGTTGCTCTTATAGATAAAAAATCAACTCGTTTCAAAGAGTTGTACGGTGATTTCTATTTAAGCGAAATAATAAGAGATCACAGCGACTCCGAAAGAGTTGTCTTATTAGCAGAGGTAGGAATTTGCATTTGAAAGTTAGTCATTTTGCCTTGCATCATGTAGGTGCATGACCCGAATGCCAATCCTATATATGATTCACACCTATAAAAATCATCTCAGCTAGGTATTACAGTTCAGTGGCTCTAGTCTGCAGAACTAGGTATAATTACAACAATTGAATTCAGCTGTTTTGTTCCCTTGCCTCCTTGCTACAACAAGTTGCTCTTTGGTAACTGTGTAAACTGTCTTTTTAATTGTTGCTGTCTGTAATGAGATAATTTAATTTGAGTTAAAGTAAAAGAAATCAAGAAACTTAGAGTAGCACCTATGGAGAGATGCATGTGAGCATACTATGTATGATTGGATGAGGCAAAGCCGACTATATTCGAATTGCGATGGTAGTACTAGTTATTGATTATCTTCGAATGAAATGCGGTAATCTGTGCGCAATGGATGAAGATTTTCGATTGTATATTTCGTTCAAATTATTACTATTTATTTTATTATGCAACAATTATTATTTTCTATAAACAAATTGCCATATTCCATTCGAAGGATGAACAATAACTATCACCACCATTGAAGTTTACGGTTTTGTGTCTATAGTAGGCCATGGAATACGGGAAAAAGCGAAAGTGTGCAATGTAATAAATGAGAGTATACTGAAAAACTCATAAATAGACTCAGCTTGAATAAGAGACAATAATTGGATAACTAATGTAGTCATTACGTGGTACCTAAACAATTGAAAAATGTTCAAAAAGTAGACGCTGGATTGATAAAATACTTAAGCTCTGCAGAAGAACGTTGCGACGCATATAATCAAGAGGAATAATATCAGCTTGGTGAGGCCTTCATCCAGCAGTGAATAGATCTAGGACACACAAGTAATATAAGAAAAACATTTTTATCTTCTAGTTGAGCAATGTGCCCGTTGGAGTGATGATTCTGAATACTCAGATAAATTATAAGAGTTTAAATGAATCGTTTGAACTAGGGGCTTTCGGGCATCTACTCAAGAGAAGAGAAAATAATGACGTAAATATTATAATATGATATTTTTAACATTTTACTTTAGAGCTATTCACTAAGCTACTCTTGGACTAGTCTCTCACGATAACCACTTGTGGGTGCGGTTGGTTGCAGACCATGTGTTCATTGCGTGGGGTGTCTAGATATAAAGAATGAATGGAGGGAAATACGGATGACCTGCTACGGAATCAACAATACATGGTAAGGTAATCGACAGTGGACGGTGAGCAGTCAGAACGAGGCAGTGGTGCTCCAACGCTAGCTGTGAAGTATGCCGCTTGTATATTTGTGAAAATATGTTGATTACTATATTGCATCTCATTGCTTCCATAGCGAGACATCTGTATTTTTTCGTATCCATTCCATATTTTCAGACAGTTCGAGCAATGAACAGTTGGCCGGTGACCTGTCGTACCCACAAATGGTTGTCATGTTATAGCATCATTAGTAGAATATGCTCTTTGTATTTAACAATAAAACAACAGAAAGCGGGAAATGAAAGATTTTATTTCTTAAATGGGGTTTATGTATATTGATAATTATTAGTATGACATTCAGATATTTGATAAATTTATATAACAAAATGGGTAAGTCATTTTTATTGCACATAATTTAGGTTTGAATCTGGGCTAATATAAATAGGTGCATATTTTTCTTCGTCTGTTTGATTACGTCACTGCGGAAATTGTGCTTTTTCTTAGAATGGTGTCTAATCTTTGCGAATGCACCAAAAAAAAATATTTCATCTGTAAAATATGTCGAAAAAAAATCATTACACTGCCACCTTACGATTTTTCGAGGCAGGTCCTATCAATAAACATATTCTATGTGGCGGCTCTCATAGTGCTGTGCGTAAGGTGCTGGCCTTCCATCTGGAAGCTCTGGGTTCGATTCCTGGTGAGAACACAATATATTTATGTGATTACCTCAAAGCCTGGGTGTTTGTGATTGTTCAAAATTACTAACAACCACCTTGTACGAAAAAGCAGGGACATGGTTATTAATAGTTTAAAAAAAAAAAAAATCTTCGTTATAATATAAAATATGAACTATGTAACGTTTTTACTGTAGATAATAGAAGAAGATAATGTGATTGAAACTAGAAATATAGGATCTGAAGATGAAACAGTTATATCCCAAGAAAATTATAAAACAAGTAAATCCAATAATTTTAACGATGAGTCTGAAAAAAGTATTTCGAAAAATAGTAGAAATATTGACAAATCTCACAATGGAATTGAAGATACAAAAAGTGTCAAATCGGGAAGTGTTTGTATGGTAAATGCAGAAGACAAGGAAGTAGTTGCAAGTAAAAGTAACCTTATAAATGTGAAAGCAATCAACGAAATAAAAGTTGACGATTGCAACTTCTATCCTGTCTCCGATGATTCGGGAATTAATGAAGAACCCGAAAAAGGACTTAACCAGTGTGATCAACCCATGAGGTAGGTATATAAAGCGAATAATCATTTTTGATGCCATAATAAAATAATAATGCCTGCCTTGTTCAAGTGGGAGAACGTCCATTTTGGACACTGTTGGCTTGTATCCCGTGTCCGTAAATTTCGCATTTTTTTTAAAAGTGTATTTGTTATCCAGTAGAGGTTGAAAAAATGGCTAATAACCATTTGATAAACGATGCGAGGTCTTGCAGTACGAGCTAATTGGTTTAGAAAAGCTCCACCTGAGTATTGCTGCAGCAATGCGACCGATAAAATAATTTATATACGAGTTTGGATTGCAAATATGTATCCGGAACGAATGAATTGTGCTCGCAATCCAAGGTTTTACTGTATTCATATTTCCATGTTGTCAATTATTTTCACTAGAAGTCTAGTGAGATTATGATGATAGGAGATTTGTATTGGCTATTGCATGTTCCAAAAGAAACTGCCAGTTGAAATGGATGTTGGATAATGCATATATGTATATATTATATATATTTATTAGGTATATGGGTATGTACATAAGATGAAGGGATAGTATCGAGTTGGTTATAAAGATCTTGGGGGTTTAAAATTGGAGGAAACTACTGTCCAAGAAGAAGATCTAGGCGATCACCGGAAGTCAATGTAGTCGAAGTGTGATAACTAAATAGGAGAGGCTTGTTAGTTCACAGTTTTAACACGTGGACAACACGTCGATTACTGGAAGCTGTTGCAGTCGAAGTGCGGTTAAAAGTAGGAGGGGCTTATTTGTTCACAGTTTTAACACGTTGGCAAGTAGATCTTGTTCGACAGTAGCTTTGGATAGACCAAGTAGAACGAGAAGATATACTTAGATTTTGGAATTTTGTTTTAAAAATATATTAATATAATGATTTCTTTCATGTATTCACAGCAATGATAAAAATACTGAATCTTCAGCGTCATTTAAAATCCAAGAATCGGACGAAGAAATATGTAGCGAGTTTGGATGTTGCTTTGATGATAGCCTAAACGTTAATCATTGTATGTATGCATCTTTTATTTAAAAAAAGAGTTTTGATTGAGTGCTTATTACACAGCAGTATACAATATAACATAGCGATGGTCTAAAGTTTATACCCCGTATCTGACCTATATGACAAAAATTACTTTTTGACATACTAAAAACAACAACAATACTGACCATCGACCTAATTAATCTTTAATTAATATTGTATTGAATTATCTAATTAAAGTGAGAGATATTGTAAGATTATTCTGCTGATATGTTTATTTATTATTGGCTATCCAATTATAAACACTGTAATAAACAAAACGGCTATTACACCAGCCATTTGAACCCAGCGCAGATACATAATATGTCAGGCGACTCTACATCCTGTTGGTATGTTTAGTGTTTTTACTTGGCGTAGATGGTATCCTGAGGTATACCTAACCTAGCCCAAGTAAATGTTGATAGCTTATGTACCATAAAGATAGATAAATTTAATATTGTGAAACACTTGTAATTAACTGATTATGATATTTTACAGTTGGCGATGATAGCCAATCAAATTGTATAATGACGTTTGAAGAAGATAATTTTGATTTCTCCGTTGAAAGGAATGCATTCATGATTGAAGTGTATGCAATGCACGAAAGTATGGATGAGAGGTAAAGTTATCTCACTTCAAAAATACCCTCTTCAAAATTATAAATTGATGTAATATTGGCACAGGATGAGGAAATATATTATTATCTAATGTTTGCTACTGATTGATAGAAGATGTCAGTATATATTATTATATCCGGAATAGTTTAATTCGAAAACACTTTAAACACTAAATTTTCTATTTTCAGGTTTGGATTCGATTTGCTCGAGGCATCCTTTGAAGTCTTCCCGGAGTTGGAATATTGTTTGTTGTCTGTACCGTCTCACGTTAAGCCGTTTCCATTATTGGAACATTTTGTTGTTAGTAAACCGGATGATAATTATATAACATTATAAATACTTGCATAATAATATTATGTATTTGAATAAAATACTTTAAATTGCTATTGTGGATAACTATTTTTAATTTTTAGTTTATTGCTCCGAAGCCTGCAAAGTATTTTGACCATTGCCTATACGTGCTGCACAGGAACTGTATCAAAAGGTAAAAACATATTTTATTCTCTATTGTATGTATATATTTTATTACAAAGATGTTGAACAACACTTTGTAATTTATCCAAGATTGTGAAAATTCTGTGCTTTACAAAAAATGACTCAAATGGAATAGTACAAAATTTAAAATGTCAATTACAATTTCAACGCTACATAACTGTAACAAATTTAAATTTGAATTATTTCGTTTTGCTATGCAGTAGTAAGGATTTATTAACACTGCTATTAAATTTTGATAATCAATTATTAATGTGTAATGTAATGTGTAAAATACGTTTGTTTGCTTTGAAGTGATCTCTGTGTACGGCACGCCTACTTATCGGAGATCGGCCAGATACAAAAGTTTGTGAAACCACTTCCGCACGGTGCGAGCATAATGAATAAACTCAGAGAGAAACTGCATCCGGAGTCTTTCAGTCATCATGTTTATGCGATGCTGACAGATGGAGTTATCATTGGAGTCGCTTTGCTGAGGTGGATATTATTATATTATTTCTAATATTTCCCTGTATTTGATTGTTTAAAACATTTATATACACCCACGGTGGCCGCGCGGTTTAAGCGTTGGACCATCACACCGTGGGTCTCAGGTGCGAATCCTGGGTCTGGCAAGTACACATATTGTTTTTCAATTTGTGTGTGAGTCAGGGTATGGACCTAATAGATTGAGCAAGTGGCTGACATCCATTTCTCGTAAAAAACAAAATCTGTTAAGAGCGTACATAAGTCAAACGGCAAATAATTTTCAACACTATGGGGAACGAAATTTCGGCCGCGTTGAGGCATGTTGCCATTCGGAGAGAGATAGTCGACCTGTTTGCACGTCAATTTCTTTTGTGATGGAGTCTGATGAATATATTCTTAAATCGTGTAAAGATGACTTAAAAACGTTCCGCATGTACTTGAAAAAGAAAACATGTCAATGAATATACTATTAATATTACGAATATAATAATAAACATAACATAAAAAGGACGCATGTTGGATTTTTATGATAAATTATATTTCGTTCGGTTCGCGTCATTTGCACCCATTTTGATCTTTTTAGACCATGCCTCAGCTGAGGTATAGCCTTGATACAAAACCTCTACTCTGTGGAGGCCCATATGATCCTATTAGGATTGGACATGGTCGAAAAAAAAAATATTATAGTTTGTTGATTTATTATATAGAATGATGGATTATGCTCAAAAATTAAATTTCATTTGATACCATAGTACCTATGCTCTCGATTATCCAAGTTAATAATAGATAAATAATTTATAATTATTATTATGAACACAAATAATCTTAATAATGAAATCTGTTTGCAAAAGGAAAATGGGGATACGTCTACTATTTTGCAGAAGAGTCGAAAGAAGATTGAGTTTTGATCTACTTCGTAGGTATAGGAACGTTTATGTTTCTGTGTGAAATTGATTAATGTAGCGGTGTCGATACGAGTCATCCCTTTTCTCATTTATCCATATATTATGCATTATGATGCCACAGTCATTTTAATGACCTATCTTCCTTTTCCTTATACTTCTTTTTTTTCTGACCATGTCCGATCCTAATAGGATCATATGGGCCTCCACAGAGTAGAGGTTTGTATTAACAGATTTTGTTACACACACAGATTGAAAAACAATATGTGTACTTGTCAGACCCAGGATTTGAACCTTAGACCCACGGCATGATAGTCCAACACTTAAGCCGCGCGACCACCGTGGGTGTCTTTTATTTTACATGTGTAATGTGTAATGTGTAACCCACGGTGGCCGCGTGGCATAAGTGTTGGACTATCACGCCGTGGGTCCCAGGTTCGAATCTTGGGTCTGGCAAGTACACATATTGTTTTTCAATTTGTGTCTGTCAGGGTATGGACCTAATAGGTTGAGCAAATGGCTGACATCCATTTCTCGTAAAAAACAAAAATCTGTTAATACAAACCTCTACTCTGTGGAGGCCCATATGATCCTATTAGGATTGGACATGGTCAAAAAAAAAAAAAAAATATTTATTATTTCTTAAGATAATCTGCGGTTTATGTCTGTTAGTACGAAACATTGTTCATTTCACGTTTATGTATAATCCCTACATTTAAATATAAAAAAAATATGTAAAATCTGAATGAGGTATACGAAGGTCGAAGTAGTATAAGTATGTTTATATATTATGTATATATGGATTCCATAATAAAGTTTAACTCGGTTATTACGAGGAGATAGGATCGACTGAATTTGCTCGTTATAAGCATTACTCGTTATATCGTTATATAACATTTTTCGCGCCATGTTCTATTTAGCATAGAACATAAAAAAATCTGAAAACAATCGTAAAAATCCCCGAAACAAGCATGGCATTCATATACTACAAAAGAAGTTGTTTATTGTAATGAAATGCTGAGCGGCCGGCGCTGGTAGTCACAAAGCTTGGAATTTTTACATGCAATTTCAACCATATGCGTGGATACTTTTTCAATGTTGTCGGCGAAAACACCAATTAGGTAGGTACTTAGACACTTAACTAGTGTCATAAACGTAATCCGATCCCGGCGGCATTGGTTTAGTTAACTGCCCGGTCGGATTTTATTGCTTAGGGCCGAAAATGTTGTTTTTAAACGATCGACACATTGACAGTTTCAGTATACCCGAAAAGTAGCTCATTATAAAAGTGAATAAATGTATGGAGAAAATCATAAACTAAAATGTCAACGAATGTTTCCTCATTACATCCGAGATCTCGCTATTTCTGTGATCGTAATAACCAAGTTCGACTGTATGTCATATTATTATTTCATCTGAAAAATTACAAATCTGGCGATCCGGCAAGTCACTCATAGATATGTTGAGTCTAAAATTACTATTTTTCAGAAAACCAAGAAGATGGAGTTTTAGGAAACTTTGCATTTGAACAGAAAGGGGATATAGGTCTAAAAGCAGTACTTTTCAGGAGAGTCAAATTAGAAAGAGCTTTGGACAACTTTGTAACTGTCTTCTTCTTCTTCTTCTTCTTCCACAGTGCTACATCCCGGGGTGGGATTTGGCCTCCTCCACAACCGCTCTCCACTCACTCCGGTCTCTCGCCACACTTCTCCAGTTACCGGGTCTTCCTATATGAAGCCAGTCCACTTCTACGGCGTCAGCCCATCTCCTTCTTGGTTGGCCTCTGGGTCTCTTCCATTGGGGTAGCCACTTCGTCATGATCCTTGGCGCTCTAACTTCAGGCATTCTCTCCACATGTCCCGCCCATCATAGTCTTTGGGACTTACAGTATCTTATGATTGTTTGCTGTTCAATCAGCTCTTCCAACTCGTGGTTCATTTTTATTCTGTAGTTCCCATTTTCCAACGTGGGTCCAAAGATTTTGTGGAGTATTTTGCGCTCGAAGACAGCAAATTTATTTTCCTCATTTTGAGTTAAGCACCAAGTCTCACAGCCATAAGTGACCACTGGCCTTATAATTGTTTTGTTTTAAATTTACGTAACTAAGTAACTGTCTTAAATTTACTAATTCAGTTGTGTCGATTTGACTCGTCTCTTCTTTCCTTTATGCATACATGCATTATGATTAATTTGGCATGGCCATTTTTATAATATTCTAGATTTGTCTTCCTTTTTCTTTTGCATGGATGTTATTATTATGCTTTGTAATATCGTACTTAATAGGATTTTAAAAAGACAATATGTATTGTTTTGTTTACAGAGAATCTGACCGCAGTATGTCAAATGTATTTAAAAATTACTGCGTGTACCCTACCAATCCTGTCTTAAAGCCAATTTCGTCATGTCCATCGGCTATGATCGAAGAATTGATACTTGCACCTCAGTTTCAACAAAATTCAAGATTCTTTCTGAGAGAGCTCATTAGGATTTCACAGTTCAGTGATATGTTTTGGCCACTATACAGTCGTAAAGGGATGAAAATGGTTTGTATAAATTAATTTCTATCAAGTATTTGATTATATCTATCAATAGAGACAATAATTATTGGTTTTAATAATACGATCGGCGCCTAATATGGGGCTAAGGCTAGGCTCGCCTCGTGTTTCATGGATCGCATGTTTGAATCTTGTAGTTACGTCAAATTCGAGCGATGGATTCGGCATAGTGTACTAAATTGGTTTAGTAGACAACGCAATCCCAACAATCCGTTAAGATACCTTTACACCATGGAGGTTCATACACCAGGAAAATGGCGATTTATTCTTTTATTAATTAAAAAATAACAAATTGTTCTACATTATTGACAGTTAATAGCACCGATACATGTGTGTGTATTTTAAACTATCTTGACAATAACTGTTTACATGTAAAAGTGCTCTGTCTCTCCAATCTCATTCTTCAAGAGTAAGCGAGACGCGATGTTGACATTTTATGGTATTATTGGACAGGTCGTAAAAATTGGTCAACCCAAAATGAGTCTCTCTGCGGTGTAGTTCATTTTTTTGCTGATAGGTTCGCCACTATCATTCTACTGCGCAGGCGCAGATCGAAGAAATCCCAAATGTCGCATGAAAATTCAGAAGCTTCCGAACTTTTTGATTCATGCATGCAATCTTGCAACTAGCATGAAAATACATGTTTACACATGCATTTTGTTGTTATGGGCGCAATAATACTTACTGTCAGCAGTGAATCCATACACATGTAAACGGGGTATTAACACCATTGAAGTGAACATAATTCATTAAATTGAATTGAGATAATATATCTGTACCTCTGGGGCAGACGGATGCAAATCCAAATACCCAATTGTTCAGGAGAGCCAAAAAACAATTTTTATTTTAAACGAATACTCATAACTTCTAAGAAAATATACATAGAATGATCATTATTTTTTTTATTCTAATTCAATTAAAGTACTTCTGGAATGTGTAAGGAAGGAATAAATATAATACAATTTTATATCTAAAAAAAAAAAAAAAAACCTAGTATGGATTTGCATCTTTCTGCCTCTAAAGATATTTTGTTAATGTGGATTTGTATCTTATTTACCTAGCCAAAATAAAACAATTTATAAGTTAAAAAAATTTATAGGTATAAATATAACAAAGCAATGTCATCATCATCATCACCAGCTTGAATCTATTCACTGCTGGGTAAGGCCTCGCTAATCTCCGAGCTGATTCCACTTCTCTCGTTCCTGTGCGTTGCGTTGCCAAGTTTTTTCGCAGAACTTTATCATTTCATCGATCCAGCAGCCTCTAGGTCTACCTTGCGGATGTTTTTTACTTCTTGGATACCACTGGATGACTAAATTTGTACAACGATTGTCCTTTCTTCGAGCCATGTTCCAGCCCATTTCCATTTGAGGTTTTTAGCAAACTTTATCACATCATTAATCCTTGTCTGTTCCCTTATCCACTCATTCCTTTTTTTGTCCTTTTGCGTTATGCCCAGCATGCACCTTTCCATACCACGTTGTGCTACTCTAAGTTTCTGGATCTCTCTTTTACTTATGCTCAATGTTTCACACGCATGCGGTTACGGGAAGTACACACTGGTTGAACACTTTGCACTTTAGGCATTTTCGAAGAAATTTTTCAGGCGGCCAAAAGCACTCCAGCCTAGCCACTAGCCCTAGCCTCTGCGAACAATTTCATCAAATATACATCCATCTATAGACACTTATTGTGCCAGATAGATGTAGTTTTCACCTGTTCGAGCTGAATGCCATTGATGAGGATCTCTTTTTGGCCCGCAAAGCAGTTGAACATGACTTTGTTCTTTGATACATTTATTTTCAAGCCTACTTTGTTGCTTACTCCAGCGAGTTACTGCATTCTGCTTTGGAGGCCTTCTGAGTCTTGCAAACTACTATTTATTGTTATCGGCAAAGCGTAGATGACTCACGTATTCTCCATTTATGGGAATCCATGTCATTCCAGTCAAGTTGTCTAAATAAGTCTTCAAATGTAGCTGTAAATAGTTTAGGTGAGATTGTATCACCTTGTTGGACTCTTTTGCTGATAGAAAATGCGCGATGGTTTATGGAGATGTTGTTGCGCTACTGTATATATTATTGAAAATATTTATAAAGCGCCCGGGGATTCCTTGATTTCTGAGTGCATCGAGTATTGAAAATTTCTTTATGGAATCGAACGCTTTCTCATAGTCTATAAAACCCATGGATAGCGGCACCTTGTATTCCTGTTACCGCTCTGATTTCTCTGATGACTTGGATAATATGGTCCATAGTGCTGTATCCTCCTCTAAAGCTCGTTCTCCTGGCTGGTTCTCGTCTAGTCCATATTGCAGACGGTTTGAGAGAATTTTATCTTAGTGGATTATTGGATTTGCATCCTTCTGCTTCTAAGGTAGGTATGGCATTTGCATCTTTATGCTATGCATATCTTGGACTAGGACTTTCATCTCTCTGCCACTAATAGATAAAGCCTTTAGTATGACGATTCTTAAAAAAACTCATTTTCCCCAAAAACGGAGTTGCATCCGCCTGCCTCTGAGGTACAGATATATACTGTTAAAGATAATGGGGAGTTTTTTTGCTTTTTTTATTACCATAGAGAGATTTGTTGACTTTTTTACCTTTTAATTAAAATTTACTTCAATTTGTATTATCAGGAGCGTTTCATAGAATATCAGATCCTTTTATACTGCTTAGAGATATTGTATTATAAAAATCGGTTTAACTTCTGGCGCAAGTATTTATATTACGGATAGTTCTTTTCCATTTTGGCAAAAATATAAGTCATTACTTTCACTGAGAAATTTGGTATCATCATCTGCTGGAATCTATCCACTGAGGATCAATGTTTCGCATGTACTTATATGTGATTACAAAAAGTACACGCTGGTTGAATACTTTGTGTAAATCCAGTAGAGGTGGGAAATCTGGTCGATTTTGAAGACTAAGTATACTTACTACCAGTATAAAAACTTGTTCCAAAATACTTACTTGTATTTGGAATACTATATAGAGCAGTTGGCATGCGTATGCGACATAAGTCTCATACTAAACTGAAACTAGAACTTAACTCCATATTAGTATTTGAAATATCGACTTTTAGTAGAATCGCTAAAAATACACTGAGCTGGGGTTTTCGAAATGTCCCATTTATTATAAAATTTTAAACACATTTTAAATTTAAGAGTTGTTTTTATGTTATGTTATAATATTCTTGTTAACATAAAATGAATAACAATGATTTTTTTTATTGTAAACTGCGTCACCTCAGTCACCTCACCACATTTCCGAGGGAATAATATGCTGCTACAGAAAATTTATGACCTATTTGTTCATACATAAGATGATATTATCATTCGCATGCATAGACTAATAAATTAAATTATAGTTGTATTCTAGTGCTACCTCGCTCGTGCGCATTTAATGTCAATAGTATTGAAAGTCTACCAACTAGTCAGCGACTCGCGATGATATCATCACAAGTTTTTTGGAACAAGTTTATTGGGCCACACGTACTGAGTATGGGTAGTTTCATCCGATACTTGAGTACACAAACTGGTGACAGTATTTCCAACTCACCTCTAAAATCCAGTATTATTCATATATTGCAAATTTTAAGAAAAAATGTGGACCAAAGTAAAATCGATAGAAAAAGTTAACCGAATACATACCATGTGCCCATCTAATACATTTTGTAAATATCTAGGATGAAATAAATTTTATTTCGCCACTGTCCCACTTTGTGCCATTATTAAGGCGACGTGCGATGGAAAAAAATCCCGAGTTCATTTCGAGGTATAAATTGCCGATGAAAGAATCCGAAGAGGAAATACCAGCTGCGGTATTCAATATCAACCAGATAATTTGCAGCTTCCCGAAGATTGATATCAACATGCGGTTGGTGATAGTCGGTGCGAGCGACACTGCCTTCTCGTTTTTAAAAGCGTTGCTACTGGGGTGAGAAAGAATTTACGATGGTTAATCTATTATATTAATTTGAACTTGTTCATCCTCTATGGCTTGATGCAGGGTCTCACTATAATACAAAAGGCTTTGACGTTTAATCACAGCTCGATGAAAATTTAAGTATTTACGTGACTTTCAGGGGCAGTTTTTCTCATTTGTCACTTCGTCAGAACAGTTGTGTATTTTTTAAAATCTGACGTTTTAAGATGTAACAAATTTTTGCAGTGGAAAACTGATTGTTAATTCGACATGACATGGGCCACCTCAGAAACTATTAGAAAAACACTAAAAAAATCTCGTATTCTTGTGCCATTAGAGATCATTGCTATTTTAATTGGTAAATCACACTGCCCTGATTCAAATACTTGTATTTTTAAGTTTTGTAGAGATTTTACCTAACTCGATACAAAAAATAAAAATGAGCACAGACAAAACCAGAACGGAAACGTCACAAATATGTGCACTCCATATACTTACGATACACACGTCTATTCTTGAGTGTCAAAGTTAAAATGTCATATACCAATGTAATCATTAAAAACCTTTATCTACTGCAGTGTAATTATCGATGTGAAGTAAGTGTAAAGTAACATTTGCATTATACAAATAATGTAAACTATCTAAGTGTTTCCCTTTACAAAGACACTTATAAATATCATATCTATACATTCTTACGCAACCTTTCTGAACATAATATATTATAGGGGGTAGTTGACTCTATACATCAACCTACCCCTTTAATAGTTTCATTCGATAGGAATATTTTCTTAATATTTATTTCAATAGGCATGTGTCCGAGGTGTTCAAAATTATGTTCGTTCAATAAACACTGTAATACGCTTAAATCATGCGTATTATTTATCGGATAAAAAATAGTGCAACTGACAATTATTGACAGTTTAATTGCAAAATCATAAATTATTTAATACATACGTACCTACCAAAAAGCCTCCCTCACAATAAAAAACATTGTATTACTCATAACTTGAGACAAAATACTTACCATGCAGACCTATAGAACAATTTTACTAGAAGAAATTGATTAGTTTGTACCTCAGTTCCAAAGTATAACAAATCAAAAAATTTGAGTTTTGAGTTAAGTATGAGGAAATGTTTAGAATACCGATATCTACCAGTTCTAAAATGTAACAAGTGATAATCTGTCATTATTTTAGAATGACAGTGGTTATTATTCCTTTGAATTATACGTTAATTCCGTGTGAACCTCTGAAAACTCCTATTATCAATATTAAAAAAAACATGAAATTAAGTTTTTATAATAATTAATAATTAATTATCATAATAATATAAATATAAATTCATTAAAATCTACAAAAATTAGATATACAGTAGAAGATTAAACCTGCCCAAAATCTTGTTTCCTAATTATCTCAGAACTATGCTTTTTGAGTTGTTACACTTTGGAACTGAGGTTGGAACTTTGGATCTTGTTTTTTTTTAAATAAAAGTGATTTTTCACAGGCCATCCTCAGTATATCTGACATTTACCAGCGTGACAATTGTTTCAAAACACGGGATTCCTTTATCATTGAAGAAAGTAACACCTGCAAGTCAAATGCTTACTTCCTGCGGGAATAATAAATTTAGGTGATTATCTCTACCCACGTATTTATGGTTTATTACCTTTTCATAATAATTTGTACCTACCATAATGTTTATTTTAGTTATTTTTCATGTGGAAATGCTTTTAATTTTTAGTCTGCCTGACAAACGAGTGCTGCAAACTTGTGTGAATGTTATTGAAGGTACGATGAAAGACATTAACAGGTATGTAGTCGCATATAAAGCTTTTTGAAGTGTTGAATTGATTTTTTTACGAGCTGATGCCCATCCCCCACTCTGATGCATGATGAAAAGGTGTCGTTATCAAAAAAGTATCAACAGTAGTGCACACTGCCAATTTTGCTATTCTGGCCATTGGGTGATTGATAATTTTGATCAATATCATTTATGAATAGTATAATAATGATTTAAATTAATAATAATTAACACAGACAGCAGTATTCAGCTTTATTTATTTGGTTTTTTATCAAAAGTACTTTTTCTCTAAAATAAAGAATTTCATATTTCATTTTCTTTTTATTTCCATTAATATGTAAATGTTAAATACATACCAATACAATTCCCTGCTTCAGGACAACATAAAAACAAGTCAATATAATATATGTGTCGATGAGTTTCAAATCCCACTATAACACTTTTTCATTATGTTGAGAAAATCAACAAAAACTTTTTGAACTAAAAAGGTTTTTGAATGTTTCAGTAGTGTTATAGCGGGATTTGATAGACACATTGATTTTGTTTCATAAATGACAGTTAATCGTAGCGGCTTTTGAAGAAGGTGATAAAATTTTCATGTAGAGATTTTAATAACGAATCCAACGATATATATATATCTTAATTATTTCAAAAAAGTGTTATAGCGGGTTTTGAAACTCAGCGACACATATAACTATTGTTATACTATTAGTCAAATACTAATCCATCTTAAAAGTGTCAAAGATTATTGCTTGTAATGAATATGTACTGTATAACTGAGAATTTTTGTACATGTATTAGTTTTATTATAAATAAATATGTTTTCTATATTTATTGTAAAATTAAAAGAGATTTAAAATTGCTACAAACAATATTAAAGAACTCACTTTACAATTAAATATGTTGTTTAAATAGATAGAAAATCTTTAATTAACATTGATTATTACAAACCAACATATTTTTACTTGAATGAGTATTGTACTGAAGCAGCGACATGACTGTTCATAGCATAATCCAACTTATGTGAGAGATCTTAAATTTAAATACAAGCAACCACTGTGGCGTAGCTCATTACAGTACTGGTACGCTTCTGGGAGTGTCTGAACTTTAATACAAGTCTCAGGTGTTTTATGTAGGTGGATTGTTCTGTTTCTTGATATGGAGTCAACATATAAGTTAAGTGGTACATTATTCTTCTTTCAATTTTATCTCGCTCAGATAATTTTATAAAAAATAAAGGAAATTAATGTTGCAGGCGGGGAAAATATATTCTCATCGACGACGGAGATAAACTTCATTACGATTTGCTGTTCATGTTCTGCGGTAAACAATACCAGAATCACAACTATCACAAAGAGATCGGGGCTCCGGATCTGAAGATGAACGGCACGGATTGCATTCCTCTGGATGTGCTGTCTTACTCGCCGTCACTGGAGTTTCTGGCTGCCCCGCCCAGTCCGCTGAATCTTTTCTTGGTCAACGACATTGTCGACGCTTGTAGATCTTTGAAAAAATTGGACACATTCATTGGGAATATGTACGATTATTGTAAGTGCATAATGCGTAATGCGTCGTTTTGACTTTAGTGACCACTCAATTTCATACATAATTTAGAAGCACCTCAAAACAAATCTTGAGAAAAAATATGTTTCCGCACGTGTCATGAACCCGCCTTCATCGAATTATGATCAATGTTCTTTACCAATTTAGCCACCTGCATCCTACTTAATTACGACAAAACTAACTGAAACTGAAGCACTTCCCAAATTTTGTTTAATATCAGCTACCAACTTTTGTGGTTTAAATCAAGGTACCAATAATAGGTACTTACCTTGATTCTTAGCCTGCATCCGGATCTCTCCAAATTTTAGTTTTAATAAATACTTACATTCGCCAATAATTGAATAAACTATTTATAAGATAACTTGGACTATGGACTTCCAATAATTGTAGAATATTATGAATAACTTTGAAAATTAGTATTCAATACCATAGCATACTACCGAACAAGAACTTTTTTCCAAGTGATAAAACTGTGAACTAACAATCCCCTCTAGTGCAGCTATTTGCACTTCCATTTTCAAATGAGGAACGCCCCCAAATTTATCATTTCATTTTACGTTCCTGTGGTGTACAGATCTGACAATTTATGTAATTTGATGGCCTTTATAATAAAAATATGTCTAAAACGATCAGGAGTGATGTTAGAATTATTATTAATAAACTTTTGGTTTATTGCGAAAACGAAAAGGAGTAGCATCGAAAAAGGGGAGTCGATACATTATTTAAACACCCATATAGTACACGTTGCCGCCATGACAAGGTACGTCACTAGAAGTCTTCTACGTCGACTACAGCGACTTCCTGTTTTCGCCGATTACTTGTTGTCGAACATTACATATCCAAACTGAAAATAATTATCGAAAATCAGAGAATAATTATTATAAAAAATTAAATTTTCCTCCGGCATTTGGAATTTTAGGGCTCCTGATACTTAATCTAATAATGATAATAATATGTTAAAAATGACTTTGAATATTCCTATTCATCATACAAAGTTTCAGGCTTATTTACAAAAGTGCACAATTATTTTTATGCTGCTGGACTGGACTATACATAATAATGATTAAATGATTTGTATAATATTTTAAAATTTACAGATAATGTGATTGTTTACGGAGTCGCAATTGAAGCATATTGTTGTATAAATGCGCTTCTCGAATACGGTGTTCGCGGATCGTGTATTGTTTTCGTTGAACCGTTTCCTAGTCGCCATTCCAATACACATCAATACACAGACGTCAATAATGAATATGTCTGTATTACCCAACTGTTTACTTTAATGAAATATAACAAATGAAAGTTTATTGGAAAGTAACAGATATTTCATCTTCTAGGTTGACAATGAAGTCATGCGATCCATCTTAAAAAAAGGTATCAGGATTTACCAAAGATACTATTTTGATTCGTGTCATCTTGAAGCACATGAAGAAGGAACAAGAATAACCTCCGTCAAGTTAACCTCGCATTTTTACACAATGGTGATGAACTGTGTCGCCATGTTTTATTATGATATAAAAGATATTGACAAAGATACTTTTATGGGTAAATCTAACAAATAAATAATAAATTACGATATATTCATACATCGGTGGTGTGCGGTTACTTTTGTTTGTAGGGATGCTGTTGAAAAAATGCATATACCTATACTTACGATTGGCTACATTTTATCTGCTTAAGACTTTGTAAACAATTTGGCAGCTTGGCAGCTTCCATTCAAAGACGTTGAAATTCTCCTTCTATAGAGATGGAGCTTAGATGTATGAAATTGAAGCAAAAAAAAGAACCACTAGTCCACTGATTAGCTACAAGTGACTTTGCATTGCAGGTCCATTTGCAGAGAACTTTACACTACTGTTATGACATTTATTTGCCAAGTTGCAGAACGAATAAAAAGACAATCAAAATGAATAGATAACGAGCTAGTAATACTACGCATTATTATTGTAATTACAATGAACATAAAAAATGGTCGCCATTGCATGTGTCAGAAAATCAGAATGCCAACTGAGCGATGTTAATATTTGTGAAGTTTGCCAACTTACCCATGCTTCATACTCTTGCAAAATAATTTCAAATGTCATAAGAGAAATAACGTATAGGGCTCCTACTGTTAATTATAGTCCAAATTCGTTGGTTGCATTACATACTGGTTACTCATCTTGTCATTGCGACGGTTTGTCTTTTAAGGGGACGCTCTACAGAATTGCCCTTGAGAATTGAAAATATGATTTTTTTACATGTGGTCCGGAATTGTTGCTCTACTGGTAATATTCAAAGGTCGCCGACAATGCTTTGGTCTAAAGTAAATAATGATCTCTTAATTAAATTTAAATCATAACACTGTCAAAGTGTATAAAATATGGGGTGACCAAAAAATGATATCTTCTAATATACGTAAATGTTACTAAATTCAATTTGTTAATCAGCTGTTTGGTGGGAAATATTGCAACCAATATGATGGATAGCCACGATATAAACTTAATAATAATATATTAATAACGTTTTAACCTGAAATTGTTCGAGAGCTAAACATACGAAGGATGTTGAAATACATATCTACCTACATTTTTATTTCATGTGCTATCCAAAAAACATTATTAATGAATAGTATTTATTTTGAATGTGTAAGACCTATTACATAATTATTAAAAAAAAATAGGTACATATTGTTTAATTCTAATGCATATTTTAAAAAAAAGTGGAATATAGTGATGTCTGTTTATTATAAAAAGAAAGTCACTTTTTATTAAAAGAAATGAAAATATAATTAATTATATTTTCATTTCTTTTAAAATGGAATTCTACCAAGTAAATGCTAACTCAATTAATAACTTTTTATTACTTACCCGATTAGTTTAATTAATTTAGTATGACACTTTTACAAACAAGTAACGCAATTTTACTTTTTGTTGGTAGGTACAATAATTATTGTATTTTGTTGGTAAGTAAAGCCAATGCAAGAAATAATTTATACTTTAATTGTGTGCAATTTGGCGGAAAAATATAATATATACAGTTGCTTACCATTCGGTTATCCAATGAGCTGGGTTTTGTTTACTCGTCTGCCGACATCCTACAGTTTTATTTTTTATCTTGCCCATCTCGCGTAAGGCTATCTGATATTATAGAAGTCACACAGTACAACAATGCTTAAATCTAATATGTAATTGCACAGGTTTAGTTAAAAACTATAACGAAATTAACATTTTAATGATTTACAGATTTTCCTATGTTATAACAACTTAATAGCAATTTTAATGATACAAGATACATATTACGATATACCCAAAAATACACATCATCAGATAATATGTGAAATATTTTGATAAGCAAAAAAATAAGAACAATACAAAAATAACATAACATAATCAGCTAGTCTTTTCATACTTATTTTAAATGAATGTTATATGCCGTTTGACGCTTGGAAATATGTAATTATTCCATCTGTACTACTGTACAGATGGAATAATAAGAAAATAGCTTACTAGAAATTTTTAACTCTAAATTTGTAACTCTTTAAAACGCTCCATTAGAATGATATTATTTTGACAGCCCTGTATTACTTCGGCCGGCATCAGGTTACGTCGCATACATGTTATGTTTGAAGATAATAATACTAATAATAATAATGATTATTCATTCGACTGAAAATTGTAATTAATAATTATTGTGTTTCTTAAAATAAATCCCCGATGGTTAGAGGTTTTTGAGGTTAGACTGGATTAAAATGACATCCTTTCAACGCTGAGGTTAATTTCTGACTGAACTATGAATGACCTTGTCCTGTTCAGCTCAGTCTTAATATGCCATTCAAATTGGCAAATATAATAAATATGTCAAATCAACCTGCACTCCAATGTCACTTGTAGATAACCTAATCAGTAGACTAGGAGTCCTTTTTTGCTTCACTTTCATATTTTAAGGCTTCAACTATTACAAAAGACAGTTCAACATCTTTGGTATTTTTTCTGTATTTTTCTAGCCATTAATAAATGTGGACTTGTTTATAACGGAGGACTTGTAATTGATGCTGATTTTGCAACAAGTGACAATTGTATTTATGCCGCCGGACCCATGACAGAGTATTCAAAGAAGTATAAATCAACTGATTGCAGTCATTCCAATTATTCATCAGAAGAAGTCGGTTATAAGGTAGGTGTCACGATGAAGCTGTATATTATATTATTATATTATTTTGCATTAAAACCAACTTCAAATGATCCCTGATAAGTTTGTCAGATTTTTAGGGAATTAATTCTGTGCGCACTAAAAGGCGACGTTTACACGTGCATGGATTTACTGCTGACAGTATGTATTATCGCAGCCATAACAAGAAAATGCATGTGTAAACAAGTTGCATGAATCAAAAAAGTTCGGAAGCTTCTGAATTTTCACGTGACAGTTGGGATTTGTTATATAGTATTTGAGGTTAACCCATTTTGGGGTTAACCGATTTTCACGACCTGTCAAATAGTATTATAAAATGACGACATCGCGTCTCGCTTACTCTTGAAGAATGAGATTGTCCCGATAGTTTAAAATTCACACTATTATTGCGAGTAAATCCATGTACGTCTACAGGCGCTATAAGACATCACTGCTTTTAGGAGAAACAATAAGGTTATCAATTACTATACATGATGTTAAATCCTAATGGGAGATAGGATCTGATATGTGATGATGGCAGTGGTGAAGGATGGAGGTAGGCTGTTAAGATCTGACATAAATAGTGTATAATAAACTTTGTCAGTCAAACGTATTTGTTTTCATTGAACTAAGATTACAATGTTTAGATAATGTTTATTAGTTTTTAAAATTCAATTAAACCCTGCCTAATCCAAGCCATGAGAAGAGACGACGTTGGACCTGGCTTGGCCACGTGCTGCGGATACCAGAAGAGAATCAACCTCGCTTGCGTGTTTTTCAAGCCAACCGGGTTCCGGCGTCGTGGAAGGCCGCTAAATACTATCTATAGAATGTATACGGAGGAGCTACGGGATGCTGGTTTGACATGGAATGATGCAAGAAGACTGGTGAGCGACAGGGATTCTTGGAGGCGCCTCGTGGTGCCATATGCTCCAACTGAGGGGCGGGTATGGCTAATTATTATCGTTATTATTTTTGATCCAAGCCATAGTTGATAATAGTCAAAATGATTTTATAGATAGAAGAATATTTTTTATCGATTATCGTTTGGAAAAGGCAGAGGTTAATGAATTTTAAACACTAACAAACACCATCTGTATTATGACATATTCTTAATTTAACAATAGGTATGACTGTAAAAGTGTGCACTTTTTTTGTCGGATCGCCCATAACATACTTAACTATTATGGTTTGGCTTAGGCAGGGTTTAATTGAATTTTAAAAACTAAACTGCACCATGTACAAATATTATTCTTAGTTCAATGAAATCAAATAAGTATTACTGACAAAAATTAGAGTGCACTATTTATGTCGAATCTTAACGGCCTACCTCCACCTTTCGCCACCAGATGATGGGGTTAGGTAAAGGGATATATTATGACCCCACAAAACCTGAAAAATATAAAAAAAAATTCTGCTAATAAACAAATTGTTTTTTTAATGACATTTCAAAAAAATGTGATTGTGTGAATTTAAACAGGCGGGTAAAATATATTATGAAAAAATGCGATGATGTGTGAGTAGGGGTGAATAATACCTATTCAAAATCGTGTGATGTCGTTTATGGACAATCTCGAAAAGATAAATACCGGACAACTTTGTACCTCTACCTATATCAACGTTTATGTTTGAAATTTACTAATTCAGTGGCTTTGAATTGACTTTTTCTTTTTTATGCGTAGGTATGTTCATTACGGTTATTTTGGCATGTATTCAACTATTTTTCGAATCTTCAGACATATCACGCTCTTCTTTTCGCACCCAGAACTATATGTTTTACTAAAAATTCTAGTTTGGTGAAGATATTCTGAATAGTCTTAATCCATTTGCACCCACGGAAGAGAGTGTCGACACTGCTAAATCAAATGAAATATTAAATGATGGCGTTAAATCTCCACCGCAAGTTTTTACATATTCGAACATGTCACTTGTTTCATTTGACAACAGTACATCAAATGAGCGTAAACTACTGTAAGTACCTATCTACCTGATTGTATTCATAATATTATGTTTTTATCATTCGAATAAGTATCTAGTTTAGACTTATACTTATACCCTGTTCACACGCGCATGGATTTACTGATGATTTGGTGATTTATCGCAGCCATAACAAGAAAATGCATGTGTAAATATGTATTATCATTCAAGTTGCAAGATTGCATGCATGATTCAAAAAAGTTCTGAAGCTTCTGAATTTTCACTCGACAGTTGGGATTTGTTCTATATCTGCGCCTGCGCAGTAGAATGATAGTAACGAACCTACCGGTAAAAAAATGAACTACACTGTGTAGAAACTCATTTTGAGGTTAGCCAATTTTCACGACTTGTCAAATAGTACTATAAAATGAGAACATCGCATCTTGCTTACGATTGAAGAATGATTTTGGAGAGACAGACAGCACTTTTACGTGTAAATAGTTATTGTCACGATAGTTTAAAATACACACTATTACTGCCAGTAAATCTATGCACGTCAACAGGCGCTATTGCATTTTAAAAAAAGAAAAGATTACGACTTGGTGACTATTTCATATTAGTCCCATTTATTCTTTACAGCCATCTCGATGTGTCAAATTTGAATTGTATTTCCTTTGTAGTCTTTGACAAGTGAATACGTGTATTAATTAAGGCGCTAAGTACCAAATTAATAAAAACTGACATATTTATAGAAAAATATTCTACATACCAACGCCAATAACTTCAACTATAGTCTAAGTACCTCAAGCAAGTCAAAAAAACACAGCAAAATAATTAAACTTGTCGACGTTGTAAGTCCGTTGGCGTGTTTTATTTATAATGGTGTAAGTAGCACTGCAGTGGTTAACGGCATTCAATATAAAATAGCTGACGATGGTGTGTTGACACTTGCGAGTTCTTAATACCTAAAATTATAGAATCTGCCATGATTGCTTCACACTGTAAAACTACATTTTTCAAAAGGTCTTCTTCATGAAATTTTACTGCAATGACTCGGTATTTTGTAACTACAGGCAATACTACTTTTTGGTACTTAGAGCCTTATTTAATACACATATTCAAGTGTTCTACATTTGAAATTTTGGTTTGAAAAATACCCTATTGCTATTATAAAAGATCCCAGACATGATATTTGTCCATTTTCTGATAATGTTTAATCATACTGCAAGAATCCTTATTCGTTGCCAATGTTAATGACGGATAGAAAGATTATGATTCGGTTTGTACTTTCTACAGTTATTCAAAACGCTGTGAATCCAGTGGAGGCCTTTTCAATGCGACAATGCCTCTCATAACAATTTGTACGTTCCCTGGTGGACTTCATTATTTGAACATTACCTCTCCGGGAGCGATGGAACCCATCGAGTTAAAAGGATTGAGACATGACTTTGTGAGTGGGATATTATTAATTTGTTTTGTTATTAAATGTGCGTAATCCATCATTAGTCGTTTGAGTAAGCATATTATGGCAGGAAAATGATACAGAAAATAATTTTGAGTTTCAATCTGCTCTGAGATTATAAAGCTATCAAAATAGTATTTTTACTAGGATTTGTCGTCAGTTACTCTCATAACAGAGATGGGAAAAGAGCTGAGGAATGACAATTCATTTCTATTCACAAAGGACGTGACGTCCAAGGATAACGGAAGTAAACTAGACATCGCGAACCCGACAAAAAATAAGTCCTGTTAAAACTTTTATAGTAATTAATACATTTTGTTTTCAACCAGTAAGGTGATTTTTTAAATGGAAAGATATTTCCATTATTACTACGTTTAGGTACTTGGCTATTTCTATACATAAATAATGATTCTCTTCGATTTGCCGCCCTTCGAGTAACTGCCGCCCCCAAGCGACGCTCAATCTGCCTACCCCGCCAGGACGTCACTGGAACCCACATCCTTCACTTAGACCCTCTCAATACTCATAATCCTTCTTGCCATAAATTTTTCCCTTGTTTCCCAGGCCAGTTTCGCACTCCAGTTTGGAAAATCCTAAATTATGACATAATATTTCTATATTTTTCTGTGAAATTCTGCAGGGTCGCATGATAGAGACGTTCACCAATGGATACTTCCAAATCCACTTGGACCATAAAGGCTACATCAACTCTATCACATGTCTTACCTCCAACGACCTGGACATTCACAATATTACATGTTTGTGGCAGAAGCACGAGCTTATTCTCAATAATCTGGTATACAGGTTTGAGGTAAAAGATAAAGATTTAATCTTACTATAGGTATTATGTGTAGGTATGGTGTTTATGCTTCGAATATTAAGAATTTAAATGTCGATTCGTATTCGTATAATGTGCCATCCCTATGCAATGTCTCCTCAGAATTACCATTTTTATTGTTACGCATATCGTTGAAAGACAAAGACATGCTGTGGTACCCAGCATGTATAAAATGGCCAATGGGCATCCTTAAATGTTTCCGAATGGATGAAATATTGAAGTTTAGCAGATACAATTAAGACCATGTAAAATGAAGAATGGAGATTGGAGTAGAAAATAAAATATGGTGTTAGCTGCTTTCTAAGAGTTATTAATTGTATAATACAAATAAATAAAATTAGTGGTACTGTTCGGTTATACGGAATACAGCGGAAAACTCATTTTGAAAATACCCGATATACTGGATTATTTGTTAGTTTGGGTTAGTTTAGGTTAGGTTAGGTTAGGTTAGGTTAGTTTAGGTTAAACTAACAAATAATCCAGTTTATCGGCTGTTTTCAAAATGCGTTTTCCGCTGTATTCCGTATAACCGAACAGTACCAAATTAGTTTATAGAATATGAAGGCACGTAGGTACTTATCTAACTATGCTTTGTGAGAAAGAATTTTGAGGATGCAGTGAAATTATTCAAAGGTGATGTTGCATTAATTATTTTGAAAATGATTATATTTTAGCATGATCAAATTTCTGATTTCTACGAATACTTCAGGCAACCTTGGGCGTATGCCATTTATCATGACAGATTTGATGAGCTGATGGAAAGAATCGACAAAGAATATCTCTCGAAAGCTGATGTAAGAAACTGTCTTTTTCAATTTTAACAGAATTACCAGTTAGTACGTACATAAGTAGTGACACCCACTGAAAGCAGATAATGATTGTTTATACAGCTGAAATCTATCTGACGATACTAAAGATTTTGTGTTAGACCATTTTGTGTTATTGGAAGACATATAGTTTTGAGATGGAGGAGATGGGCTGACGCCGTAGAAGTTGACTGGCTTCATATAGGAAGACCCGGTAACTGGAGAAGTGTGGCGAGAGGCCGGAGTGAGTGGAGGAGGCCAAATCCCACCCGGGATGTAGCACCGTGGAAGAAGAAGAAGAAGATAGTTTTGAGATAGTGTTTGAATGTTTAAATATGGGTGAAAGTCAGGATTTCTTCGCCAAGCATATTTTGCGCGATGAAAAGTATAATTTACTTCAGTTCATAATGCAAGGGAAGGTAGAGAGCAGCAGCTATGTAGGCAGAAGGAAAATCTCTCTACTGCATTAAGTGAGCCAAGATAGGCAGATGTACTGCAATTTTGTCGGCAGCCTACGATAGAAGACAGCACTTAGAGCCGGGCCACACCGGTCTCCGCGGGCGATTTACTCGGGCGACTTGCCGGCGACCAGAGAGGCAGCCAATAATAAAAATAATAATGAATGTACACGCAAGTATGCAAAAAATACGTTCTCTCCGCGGCGTGGCTCACGTGGCTGCCCGCGACTGATCGCCCAGTGTGGCAGCGCTCAATACAATGCTATATGTTTTCATACATCGCTACCGATCGCCCGACCAGAGAGACCGGGAGACCAGACCGAGCGCAAGAACGAGATTTTACTGATCGCACGACTTTGTTGCTTGCGCGACTACTGGGCGACCAGGTCTGGCATGGTCCATATAACTGCATACATCGGTCTGGTTTCGGCGACTGGTCTTGAGATCAGAGTCGCCCGGTGTGGCTCGCCTCTTAGAGAAAAATAAACTATTTATATGTTCTTTAAAGAGTATATTTTCTGAATCCATCAGTATATTTAATTAATATCTGACTTTAGCCTGAACAACTGTCTATCTTTATTGGATTCATTCATTACCCATAAACATACGTTTATTTATAAAAATGTTTATTTCACAGAATAGTTTTATGCACCGCCAATAGATGGCAATCATAATGTTATATTGTGTGGTGTCTAACTTTTGTACAATATATAGGTACTGCAGGAAAACTCATCTTTTTTACTGTTTTTACAGATTACCAGCGATGAGCAATTTCAGTGTATCGATGAAGATAATATTAAATCTTACATTGAATGCATAGAAGAAAAAATGATTAAGTTTTTGAATAAAAATAATGACATATTGCCGATGTATGCTATTTCAAAGATTGACGAAAGTAAGAAAATAATTTTTGAATAAGTTATTGAATATTCATAGAATTATTTTGTATGTTTTCCTTTTCTTGTCATTATAATAAAACTAATAAAAATAATGTTCACAGTGCTTTCAGTAGAAAGAATTTTTGTAAGAATAATTAATATCCATGTTGTATTTGAAGTTGGTTGTAATGAAGTTGGTTGCAATGAAGTGTGAAAAAGATAGAAACATGTAGTGAAAGACAACACTAACGATTCATTTCTATATAGGTGACAGATAAAACTAGTAAACAAATATCAGAAAATTAATAGATACTAATGACTCGAGGGTACTTGATGGAATATGCATTTGAATTCTAAATGGTTTCAGTTTCGTACTATTCCATTTGGATAGTTTTTAACTGCCCGGGTTTTTCCTTTCGACATTCTTCTGGCACTATGCACATTATGATGGTAAATATACAACTGACCCAGAATATCGTAAAGTTACTGCTTATATTAAGTTAACATTATTATTAAAGAAAATATGAATACTTTATTCCTAAGTGAAGAATTTACCCATACATATAAAAATCTGAAGTGTTGGAAATTTTGTACTTAAGTATAAACATGCTAAATAAATTCATTCTAGTTCAATTTATTTATATAGATATGATGCGTACACAGTTTCTGATAGTTCGTAAAGCATTCGGGGTTATTCATTGGTCGGCGTTAGGGATTACAACATTGAATGAAACTATCAATACCGGTATTTCGGTATTTTCTACTGAATACTTCACAATTTGTGAAATATATGGAAAAAACCAATTCTGCATGTGTTAGCTCATCACCAAGGACGTTGAAGGGCAACGAAAGTAAACCAGACATTGCGTAACCCGACACAAAATACAGTCATGTTAAACATTTTATGTTAATTAATACATTTTGTTTCTACTTTCAATACCAAATATATCGGTATTGTCTGATTTTTAAAACCGGTATTTCGGTATCGAAAAATACTGGGATACCAGTTTTGAAATACCGGTATTGGAATTGATATGCAGCTAATGAGGTACCCACTGATTAGTTTGGAATGGTTTTCAGCTAATGAGATTGTATACTATTACGATGTAGATTTTCCCAAACTGAAGGTGGACAATCTTCGTTCGTAAGGGCGTCTCCATGAACACAACAAAAAAAAAAAAAACTCATTGGTCAGTTGTGTTTTTATCATACTTAGGTGAATTTGCATAGTGCCTGTAGATGCGGAAACGTAAAACAATTAGACTTTTAATAAATTAGATTAAAGACCTAACATAACTAGGTACAGGTTGTTGGTTGGTTTTTTTATGTGTGCAAGGCTGGCATCCAACGAAATTGCTCGATTCACTTCACATTGTTGCTTTGTAAATAATATTAATTGTAATAAACACAAAAACAATAACATCATCGATTTGTAAACGTCTATTTCAATATTTATAATTTATTTTCTGCTAAATATTATATTTACATGACATCTATGAGAAGAAAATTGCATTAAATCACTTACATGTTATATGGCATTTATTTTACAATCACTTTTGTATTTCATTTTAAATTTAAATCTTCAATAATAATAATTTTACACAATACAATATTATAATATTTTCGTAGACTTATTAGAAATCATGATTTTTTTATAGCACAGTGCGTAAAAGTACAAGTTAAATAAACAGAATTCCATGTTATGTACTAGAGCTGCGTCGGGTGACTTTACTGATCGGTTTAACATTGGTCCATGCCTTTTTATCTTTATTTATACAGAGTTATCCAACTTAAATATTCTACGTGACATATCGTCAGTTGAAAGTCTACCATTTCACACAATGGATAGTTTATCCACCACATGATGCACAAAAATCGTATAATCATGCTACGAAACATGGCAAATCTTCGACGGTCGAACTGGGAAAATTAAGGCCAGAATTCGGTAGAAATCATCGTCCAACTGAAGGCTGTGGAAAACATTGCTGCTTTATATATGAACGTGTGGCCGAAGAGTCAGAAATGTGGATCCCAAGAAGATTGTAGCAACTTGGAATTAACTACGGCTCTGTAAGACGAATTTTGCATAAAGACTTTAACGCAAGAACTGAAGCCAACGGATCACGGGCAGCGTCGCAGATTCGCAGATTGGGACATGGAAAAGCAGGTTTTTCAAGGAAAACCATATTCAGTAGTGAGGTACATTTTAACCTCAATGGGTATGTATATATACGTATGTATCAGTGGCGATGGGTGGAGGTAGGCTGTTAAGATTCGAAAAAATATTGTACACTAAGCTTTGTCAGTTATACTTATTTGTTTTCATTTAACTAAGAATACAATTTGCAGATGGTGCTGGTTAGTTTTTAAAAATCAATTAAACCTTGCTTAAAAAAAACCATAATAGTTTTGGTATGTTATGGGCTATTCGACAAAATTGTGCACACTTTTTCATTCATACTTATTTGTGTTCGTTGAATTAAGAATACATTTAACACAGTGTGTTGATTTTAAATTCATTAAGGCCTGCCTAAACCAAACCATAATCGATAAAAAATATTCTTCTATCTATAAAATATCTAAAATTATGTATTGCTTAATGAATGGCATACTTTTAAATATTTTATAAATAAATGAATTTATTTTCACTATTATCTACTATGGCCTGGATTAGGCAAGGTGTAATTGAATTTAAAAACTAACAACCGCTATCTACATACTGTAGTCTTAGTTCAATGACAACAAATACGATTGACTGACAAAGCTTAGTGTGCACTGTTTATGTCAGATCTTAACAGCATACCCTCCACCATTTGCCACCGATATAAATATTAGCAAGCCGTATTTGGGGCGAGGAAACCCCACTGTTGAGGCCGTTACATGCTACAGAAGTTACTGTTTGGTGCGGTTTTTGACTGGAGGCATCATCGGGCAATATTTATTCGAAAATTATGAAAGAGCAATAATTGTTACGGTCAATAGCATCCGTTATATGAAAATAATAAATGATTTTTTGTGGCCAGAATTGGAAGACTTCAATTTGGAAAACACGTAGTTCTAACAGGATAAAGCCACATTCCATACAGTTTGTGAAACACTGGCTTTATGCAGTGTAAAAAAAAACAAATTCGTACCAGATAATTACTCTTTATGTGTTATTATATGATTTATAAGTAGGTAGGTATATCATTGTCTGTCATTTTTTGGTGACTTAATATTGCTCCATTACATAGTAATTATGTAAATAATGAAAAAAGCATGTGAACCAATGTTACACCAATGAATCAATATTGAATTTTTACTTATAGTCTCGAGCAAATAAATACATTTAATGAAATCTCGGAATTTATATAGTTATGGCTGTATTACAAAAAATATAAGTGTTTTTTTTTATTAAAATTCACAAAATATATTAAAACACAGTCACAAAAATATGAAACATCGATGATTTTTACTATTTTATACATTTTTTTTATATGATGACTTAAAATGTAAACAAAACTTCTAAAACTAATATCGGTTTGATGTCGACTTCTTTGGTTGTGTAATAAATAGGCAATCATTAAGAATAATATAAAACGACTTAATTACAACAATCGAAAATTACCTACTTTAGGTTTTTTTTATACATAAACATGGTTTTATTTTTTTTTGGTTTATTTATATAATATAAATGTCCGTTGTTCATAAAAGTCAACTTTATAATGTCAAAGCTAAACGTTTTAATGTCTTGAATTAAAATTATTTCATTAGTCTAAATTTTTAGTGAAATCATTTCTTTAGTGATTCCTCCATGCTCGGTATCGCATACTCATTTGTTGTTGTCATATAAAAACATAAAATATTTTTCTTTTCAATTTAAATAATACGGAAATGTGAATTAAAAATATCCATGATAACAGTGGCGAAGACTGTCATAAGAGACGATTATAATAATAATATAAAATAATAACAAAACACACAACATTTTATAAGAAATAGAATATTATTTTTGTAAGGCTGGTTGAATTTTATACAAATTTTAGATAGGATAATAAGCCAATAATTTCATAATTTCACTGGGTTTTAATAATTTAGTATTTAGGGGTCGGCAACCGTTTCAGACAAAGAACCACAAGTCTTTAAGAGAAAATAGAAAATGAGTTATATACTTATTTTTATTATTTCAGTCTCTAAAAAAACAGAACTGATAATATAAGTTATGAACATAAAACTAAACTTTTGTGGCTTTTTATTAGTCAAATTATATACATAAATCCAGGGAACACAGAATTAATGGAACTGAAATGAATGAAAACTGAGTATGGAAGAATATGGAATAAACTGAAACACGTGTCAAGAATATGTAATTCTAAGCTTGTCCTTCGTTTTGACAACTGCTCTCAATTTATGCACTGACGCTCATTCAATATTGGTGTATTTGAAGGTTGCAACACACACTATTGCACGTCTATAATGTGTTTCATTTTCGTAGGATGCTCACACATTCAAAACCCTGCTTCAAAATTTAGTGTATTGGGGGTATAGCCTATCTGAATTATATTTATTAATCTGTTCTGTGTATTAACCCTTTAATATCTGAATGTATAAATGCTTCCTAATTCGACTATCGTCTTCGTAAAACCAATTATTCCCTGATTTTTTTCAGTGAATATCGGCAAAATTATTGAACATTTTTCAATAAAATGCATTACTAAAGCGTCAATTACATTGAGCTACTTTACGAGCTGTTTGTTGGCGAATTTAAAAGCGGGCGATTCAGCTACTGCGATTGTGATGATGACACACAAAACTTTCCATTCGCTGAGAAGCCACAAGCCAGCGACGATTTTGACAGAACGTAGTTCGTTTTTTACCGGGATGTTGCTACTGCGCTCTACTGCGCACACGCAGTAGGCCCACACGCCGGCGTGTAGCGTGTAAAGTTGACCGGCTTTCAACTTTTCTCGGTAGATTGTTTACAATCTGCTTATTAGCTTGTTCAATGATGACACTGGGCGACTTTACAGGCAGATTGTAAATTCGCCATCAAACAGCTCGTAAAGAAGCTCAATGTAATTGACGCATTACTCAATTTTTCATTATGTCGTTTGTCATTACAAAAAAACAACTGCAATAATTGATCACTGATATCTACATTAAAATGATTCAATCACATATTTGATTGCTGAATTTATGAAAATAGTTAATAAAATTATTTTTCATATTATGTTCAACCATTTACGCGCTGCAAAAAATGCACGTGTGGACTGCATGTGATCATCGGGCTGCCGGTTGCCGACCACTGCTATACAGTCTTCGCCATTGATTAATATTTTATATGATTTAAAATAATAGCAATTGTTGTATTTATATATTTTTGAAGTACACATGTCAACACCAGTTGTTATATAAATAGGTAAAGAAAGACATCAAAATAAATAATCGAAGAAAAGTCTTTGGGGTAGTATTAGTAAATATGGATATAATTTACAAGATTATATTTAGTATTTAAAAAGTGTCTCCGTGACAGTAATTTTTAAATGCGTCATTAAAAATTCTGAGATCTTATATTATTTAGGTACTTTTAATTGCATTTTAGTTGTTATAAAAAGACAGTTTACATAATATTATATCACCAGACACTCGGACAGCACTATGTTCATTGTCATAAACCAAACTAATTTAGAACTATAACTTTAAGTGAATATTTTAGAAAATAAATCAATAAATAATTCGCAATGTGAGTGTAAAACCAAGGCATCTGCAATATTTTTCAATATCGAGATTATATGCAGAAAAACTGCAAAAGTCGTAAACTTGATAATGTAAAAGTGAAGTAACTGAAAGAACATGCAATATAATGTAGATATAAATTAAATATTATGTTTTTTTTAGAAAATATTTGTCCTAACTTCAAGTTCTTTAAGTTAAGACTTCAAACCCTAATATATCCAAAATATGTCTTTTGCGCTTGCCTTGGTTTTACACTCACGGTGCAAAGTTATCAAACAACAAAAAAAAACATTTGAGTTCATTTAACGAAAAGAATGGATTAATTTTTGTCATTTACTATTTTGATTTCTTTTTCAAAACAGCCTGGAAATTTATATAAATCGTCTCTGTATTATGTATAAACACATATCGTGGGTTGCTGCCAAAAGTTGTTAAGTCGATAATTTAGGTAATTAGAGCTAATAACGGTTTATGTGTCTATATATTATATAACTATATAAATATGTATCCTAGAAAAAAAAATCAACGCCAGCATTATGCCTGAAACTTTCAAATTGCAGTTACTCCATAACATGATTTCGAGACTTATCAACTTTTGTCAGTAACACCACCATATAATTTATTTGAATAAGAATTTTAATCTATATTATGTTCGCTGTAAGCCCATTTTTTTATTTTTTCTGTGTAATTAGCTATGTGCATTTAAAATAAACTATATGTACTGTGTTTTTTTTTTGTTATCTAATTGGTGCAACCGCGCTTACTGTCGTGAACTGTATGTGCGTAGAGGTGATGTAGCACTCTGGGATCGAGAGCGTAGACTTAGACCTTTAATTCGGCTGACTGAATTCGCATTGAAAAATTACTGTCGCGAAAACTTTCAAGTTTCGTTGGTTGCAAATAATATTGTTGACAATCGTATGGTAATAATAAGTAAATAAATAAATCTATGGCAAATTGAAATCGTCGTAGTAATGGTCTGCGTTACCGGCGTGGAGCAGCGATTATGTCTGGTATTGCAACATGGGCGCCGCCAGGTTGGCGTGGTGCGAGCTGTTCATCCGCAGAGCTGACAGGCTTTTGTTGTACCACTCGTCCTCTGGACTCATACCTGCAAAATAATTACATTATAATACTCTTATTAAAATTGAATGTGTATATTATGGTACTGTCATATGACGTCCCAAGTTTCAGAGTATGTTATACCTACCAAACTTTGCGAGTCAATAAGGGTTAATAAACAATAGCCATATAATATGATGCAATACCGGATGCAAGCTCCGGTTTAATTCTATTTAACTGACAAACGGAACTGAATTTGATGGAAAAGTACTTGCAGAATTAAGTAGTATAAAAAATTCGATGTGTGTACTTATGTACGCGCGTTAGAAGTTATACTTATTTGGCTTAACTTAACAAAAACAAAACTTGTGATAAACTAGATTCTTCGACTAGCTCTTAATTATCTTGTTAAATTACACACGCAAGAAAAGGGGCCGCTTATTGGAACGTCGTTGATTTATTTATATACACTTTAACTTATATTACTAAATTATATAATTATTTATCGTTGTTTTTATTTAGTAACAACTGCCACTATGACGTTGAATAGTTTGTTTACATAAGGAATTGCAAATGGCGGTCAATAATAAATTTGCTGCCTAGCAACGGAACAATTCTAAGCTATAGATAATATTATTATACTGTATAATCGTCACGATTGTAGTATCATTCTGTGGGGTAATGGTTGTGCGTTCAGCTGATAACCGAACAATCGTTGGATCGAATCCAATCGAGTGTGTTTTTCACACAACGTATTTTGTCACACGCCAAAAATACACTCTGATCTGATTTTCTAAACGCGCCTAAAGAAGTATAACTTTAAAAATATTAAAAAGTAAAAATGGAGGTTACTTGAAACTAACAGTCTCAATTGTGGATATGATACTTTCACATACGCTAGATTTTTCTTGGCAGTGATAACAAATGATAACGGGATTAGGTGCCAGCTTTATATAGGGACTTTAGGCATTCTTTTTTTGTCATTTCATATGAGGAATTTGTGATTTTATATTTAAGAAGGATTAAAATATTTTTTCATATATCCTTGGATATACTTTTCACGTATTGAGTTGTGAATAATACATAGTACAAATGAGTATAGAATAGTTATTAATATAAACAATAATATACCTTACTAATGGGTATTCATTTCGTCGTACTTATGTACTGATGACACAATATTATGTTATCGCCAAAATAGTAAACAACAGTAATCATAGACAATATTAAAAATATGTACCTATCTTGAAATTTCTCATTGAGTTATATAATAATATAGTCATAAAACAATAAAATGCGATGCGAAAATAAATAAATAAACAAATACATTAGTGGGATATAGAATACGTGGCATTCACATCCCGCTAGCGATGGCAGAAGATTGTTGGTTTTCTATTGGTTGTCCGCTCGCCTCGTAAGATGCAATCTCGCACCAGGAAATGGGATATTTGCCGAGGCGCCAGCACACGTCGCGGCGGCAAATGTACTGGAAATTTTCTTATTACGCGGCAAAATGGAGAGGGCGCACTTCCTTGGAAAAGTGAAATCGCCCGAGGGACGCCCCCGAGGCCACGGCCATAGTTGGAAAACCCCAGGACTATCTACCCACGTACATAATATACACGGAGCTCCATTTTATTCCCTCGTAAGATGTTTGGATTTTATATTTTGTTGGTGTGTATTCAACAGTGGTTTGTATCCATTATATTATCTAGATATCATTTGCTTTTGTAAGTAAATTTAAGCATTACGCATATTACTGTAATAAAATAGACAATAATTAAATCACACTGACTTATCGTATCTGTAGATGTTCCAAAAAACTACAGGGGTAGTTAATACGAGTATATAGATAATATACCTACATAGCTATAAAAACAATTATTTGATTTTTTTAGCAAACAATAGCCTTCAAAGATTTTTAGGCTTCCACGAGCCAATGCTAATTCAACATGCTGTTTTGGGCTTTCGTGTGTTCGAAAAATTGATTTACATTATTTCATAACAGGTAGAGAGATACATAATAAAATGTCAAATAACTCTTTTTGAGAATTGATAACATCTACTTAAGATCGAATAGTTAGTTGTCAAATTAATTAATTTAGAATAAAATTATGGATATATCGTTTGGTATTTTTTTTAATCTGATATATTATCATGAAATAATTGACGTTAAATCTATTAATTTATAGTCTTTTTATCTATAATCTTAGATCATGCCCCTCACAAAAGTTTGTACTGCTCAAAAATGTGATAAAATTGAGTTTAAAAACGACATTCGCAAGATAGGAGAATTCTTCCATTGAAGAATAGTATGGAAACAGTGGCAAAATCTCGAATGAAAGGTCCAATTTCACGTTGTCGCTATGGCGTCTGGAAATGTCCGAGAATGTGGCCCGAAAGAGAAGAGATCTTCAACCAATTGTTGGCCTCATCGGGCCGTTGGACCTGGCCGCCACAAAGGCCAATTTTGTTACGTTTAAAAATTTTCGGCATCTTATTGCGAACGTAAAATTCTCTGCACATAATTTAGTTTTTTGCCCTATATTTATTAATTAGAATCATTTATCCTTGTTAGCTCACCGTGCCACTCTCTCCCATGGGTATTTTTCATTATAAAGTATGTGTAAACACTGTAAACTCAGTTAAAGCACACTTGAATTATCAATTCTCAGTCTTAGATATCTGCTCCTGATATATTCTCAGGCGTAAAAAAACTACTGATGATTTACATGTAAATGTAGGGACTCGTGATACGCTCGATTAAGACTGAGTTTGGTGGAGGGGGTCTATGTTTGTGTTGTCGCTACATATTATATAGACACACCTTTACTCAATGAATGTGTTATGTTTTTGACTACACATGCGGTTATGAGTTATCTTAATATGACTTATTGTGAATTCATCATTATTGAATATTAAGAGCGTGCTTCAGTGAAACGGAAAATAATTTTCAACAGTAGGTGCAACGAAATTTCTCACTAGTCGCCAATTGGAGACCGACCGTCGAGGTGTGCGCACGTCGATTTGTTTTGTCATGGCGTCGGATGAAAATATTCTTAAATCGTGTAAAGATGACTAAAAAACTTTACGTATGTACTTAAAAAAGAAAACATGTCAATGAATATACTATTATTATTAGTAATATAATAATAAATATAACATTAAATGGACGGATGTTTATGACAAATTATATTTCGTTTGGCACACGTCATTTGCACAATCCGCGCATCGCCAAGCCACGATATTTTTAGACCATGCCTCAACTGAAGTATTAGCCTTAAGTGAGCCGTAGAAAACAAAATTACCTACATAATTTACGTAAATACCTACCTATATATTATTTCAATGCTATTCTACACAATAATATTCGGTAATGAATATATTTCTCGTACTTTCGTTTGGCAGTGGGATGAATGACTAAAAGATATTCGAAATAATACTTGAATTAAATCGTTGCATGCCCTGCGCTCCAAGAGTTAGCCGAAGACGCCGCGCTCTGACGTCGCAAGGCCGCCTCCAGATTTCGATCGCAAGAATAAGATGGGAAAAGGAAATTTGGTCGTCTCGGAGGCATTCGCCGTGAAATAGGCAATCTCCGGCGAAGGACCCTCGCTCCTTAAAGTTATCTTTGATCTCGGACGTTGGTAATCATTATTCAGATTACATGTCATTTTTTTTCTTCGCCATTCCACCGAAGGTACAGGCTTTACTTTATGAACTTTGCGAGCGAATTTTTTTTTCGAGAAAACTAGGAATATTAAAATCATTAAATTATAATATATGCCAAAAAACATGTTTTAGATGTCTTTAATTAATTATTTTTTTTATTCAACTAATAATTCACAAGATTTAAAAATGTAACATTCTAATTATTGAACATACATAATTTTGAAAACACTTCTGAGAAAATATATTATAACCAATAGTTGAAAAAAGTAAGGCACCCCGCAGGAATCAAACCTGCATCTTTCGGGTTTCTTGTCCATGCATAAACCACTATGCTAAAGGTACCATATTTAATTAGGACAAAATTTGACTAATGGCTCTTTCAAGTTCAAGGAAGCTACAACACTAAAATATCTTGGAGTGATCCGTGACGTCGGCTAGTAATTAAAGTAATACCTACTTTGATTTAAAATACAATAGCCAATAGTAGCTCAATTTAGAAAGCGCTTCAGAGAGTATTATAAGAGCCATTAGTTAAAATTTGTCGTAATTAAGTGATGTATCGAGAATAGCGAACATAAAAATAATCACATTTGTGGGTCTATTCTACTATACACAAGGCGGCTATCTACGGTAGTTTATCATATTTATGTATTATAATTGTTGCAATAAGTTAGCCGTATAAACTATCAAAACTGTCTATCTCGATCTAAAAGTTAACATATCCAAGAGAGGTACTGTTAAAACGTAGCACTTTTTGACAGTTTAGAGTGTTTAGACGGTTAACTTATTGTAACAATTAACCGTCTCAATATATAAATATGATAATCTACCCTTGATAGCTGCCTTGTGTATAGAATAGACACATTTACTTGTATAATTGTTGCGTACTAGAAGAAATCAAATTTGCGCATGTTCACTGAATATTGATTTGTTTTGCAATTGTTTGTAAGCTCCGTTTTTATTAGTTCAAACTCTTTGTTTGGTACGTTATACTTGTAAGAAATGTCATAGAAGTGGTACACTGTAGCTTAGGATGTTATAGCATAATGGTTTCTTACCCATGGCATCTTGTCTCATTCCTGCAACTGCACTCATATTAGCCGCACTGTGGCTCATGGAGAAGGGTTGCGACATTCCTGGATACGAACTGCCTCCCATCTATAAACAGTAATCGAGATTAATCATACATAATACAATTAATGTCAAAATCTGAGTTAAAATTCTGGTGAAATCAATATTCGATACAAAATTACCACATTTTTTCAGCAAATGCAAAGAGTATAGTATCGATTTGTTGAATTGTCGATGTTACTGGCATCCCAGTAGCTTCAGTTATGAGTAGGGATTCAAATCCCGGGATCCCGAGCTATTTTCGATACATATGAATTCCCGAATTGATAAACATAATCCCGAAACTTTAAGTCATTTTTTGCGACCCAATAGAGCCGCTACTTGACCCCGATTCTGCTGGTCCTTCGTCTGCAACGCAAGATATTCAAATCTCAGCTTTTGACGAGAAAGATATGGAATATGGGTTTTCAAATTTGTCTCCAAAAAGTTCATTTGGTCCAGATGGCTTGCCACCTTATGTTGTTAAGGGCTGTTACGAACATATTATTATATCCTTTCCGCTTAAACATATATTTAATTTAATCATAGCATCCAGCACTTTTCCTGATGCATGGAAAATAACCCGCCTAAGGCCGCTTCATAAAAAGGGATATAGATCAGAGATCTCTAACTATAGGCCAATAGCAGTTCTTTCGGCTCCATGTAAATTATTTGAATCGATATTACATATACACATCAACCGTCAAATAGACTCTCGCCTCTCCGATTCGCAGCATGGTTTTCGACTTAGGCGGTCCACAGTAACAAATCTTATAGTGTATAATAATTTTATTTCAAATTCTATGGATAAGTCAATTCAAGTTGATTCTGTGTACACAGATATTTCCAAGGCATTTGATCGTGTTGATCACGATATTTTATTACAAAAGCTTTGTACATTTGGCGCGTCATATAGTATACTTAATATGTTTTTTTGCTTCTTATTTGAAAAATCGCCGTCAATTTGTTGATAACCATGGGAATGAATCGCGGATTTTTAGAACAAACTTTGGTGTTCCTCAAGGTTCAAATCTTGGCCCAATTTTGTTTTTAATATTTTTTGATGATATTGTCAAAGTTATAACCAATTCTTCTTGTTTGCTATTCGCAGATGATCTTAAACTTTTTCGAACTATTGAAACCCCATTATGCTGTGCGATGATGCAGTCTGACCTAGATGCTATCTCGCAATGGTCTATATTGAATAAACTTGAATTCGCTACCTCCAAATGTAATATTATTTCATTCAGTCGTTCAAGGCACACCTTATTGTTCCCATACACATTGTCTGGTATACTATTGAGTAGGGTAACGGAGATAAAAGATTTGGGTGTATTGTATGATGCAAAGTTCACTTTCAATCAGCATATTCTTGACATCAGTACTAGATCTAGCAAAATGCTTGGTTTTGTAATGAGGGTTTCAAAATCATTCGAAAACGTCCGAGTGCTACGTACATTTGTATCATTTGTGTTGAGTATTCTTGAATATGCCAGCATTATTTGGAGTCCATCCACACAATTAAGTTGGATCGAGTCCACAATAGATTTCTTAGATTTCTCTACTTAAGAACATACGGGTTCTTTCCTTATGATAATGACAATAAAATGAATTTCCCGACTCGTTTTCTTCTGGGTATGCTATCAATGTAATCCCTGTCTACCCGAAGAGTGATTGTTCTTTTAAAGCATTTCTTTTTACTTCTTCGTGGGTTCATTTACAATCCGTATATACTGGCAAATATTAATTTTCATGTTCCCACCAATATCACTCGTAGCTCCACGGTCTTCAAGATACGAGGGTGGGTCAATAAGTCCTTAGAAAAGCCGACAGGTGGCGCGACTAGTACTGTAAGCGGTTTGTTTTCATGCAGCGGCACTACCGATTCAGTATGCTGCGAAGTTTCAATCAGATTGGTCGGGTTGTTGTTTTTTATTTTCGTACATTTAAAAAAAAAATTTGCTTGTTTACAAAAATGGAGAAAATTGAGTTTAGAGCTGTTATTAAACATTTTAATATAAAAGGGTTAACAGCAAAGGAAATAAAAAATGAGTTGGATTTAGTTCACGGCATATCTGCTCCTTCACTTGCAACTATTTATAACTGGTTAAATGAATTTAAACGTGGTCGTACATCAACAAAGGATGAACCACGCTCAGGACGTCCTGTAGAGGTGACTACACCAGAAATGATCAATAAAATCCACGATATGGTGTTAAGTGACCGAAGATTAAAGTTGAGTGAGATAATTGAGGTTACAGGGATCTCAAAAGGTAGCGTCATTTCTATTTTACATGACAAATTGGGCATGAAAAAAATTTCTGCAAGATGGGTGCCGCGTTTGCTCACAGTCGACAATAAACGCAATAGGGTGGTGGCCTCTAAAGCCCTGTTGTCGCTCATGCAACGCAATCCGGATGAATTTTTTCGTCGCTTTGTGACTGTAGATGAAACACCACTATACTCCCGAGACGAAAGAACAGTCAAAGCAGTGGATTGCGAAAGGCGAACCATGTCCAAAGAAGGCGAAAACCGTAAAATCAGCTGGTAAGGTTATGGCTACTGTATTTTGGGATGCACGTGGAATTATTTTCGTTGACTATTTGGAAAAAGGAAAAACAATAACAGGGGATTATTATGCATCTTTATTGGACCAGCTAAAAAACGAAATTGAAGAAAAACGGCCTCATTTAAACAGGAAAAAAATCCTCTTTCATCAGGAAAATGCCCGTGTTCACACATGTTTACGATCAATGGCTAAAATTGAAGAATTGAAGTTCGAATTGGTCGACCACCCACCGTATTCGCCAGATTTAGCCCCCAGTGACTTTTTCCTTTTCCCAAACTTAAAAAAATGGCTAAGTGGACAACGTTTTTTTTCAAATGAAGAAGTCATCGATCGGACAAATGCTTATTTTGAGGACCTTCCGAAAACTTATTTTTCTGACGGTTTAAAAAAAATTGAGAAACGTCTAACCAAGTGTATTGAGCTCCAAGGAGATTATGTTGAGAAAAAAAAAATACAAAAATAAAAACTGTTTTAATGCTTTTTTCTAAGGAATTATTGACCCACCCTCGTACCTCGTCGCAGGACAGATGTTATGTTTCATGATGCTGTGTATCGTGCAATTAGCTTATTTGATGGCACCATAAAGGTTGATTTGTTTTTTTATTAACTATATAATGTTTGTGGACGTATTAAATAGGCTAAATTTATAATTGTATAAATTATCATATTTCACTAATATTTACACATGCTGTCTTTTTATTGTTATTTGTAATTAAGATATTTTTATACATTTGTATTTATTAAGTATTATGGCGCATTGGCCAATAGCTGTAATGCCGTAATACTCTAAATATTATAAATAAAAAATAAATATTCACAATTATAATATCTATTGATCCAACGTTGATAGTACATCCAACAATCGTTGAATTTCAAAGATTTTTCTGTACATTATCAGTTCTAAACCAGAGAGGCCAGAGATTAACACTTTGGAGGAGGCCTTCACCTGAAGAGGGGTTCTTATAAACCAAAAAAACTAATTACATATAATATAATATAATAGTATTATATACAAAAATAAAAAATCTTATGATATGTATAATATGTATTATACAAAAATATAAAAAATAATAATAATTATTATTATATAAACTAGAAAATAAGTAGATACTACAACCATAGATGGATATATATACATAATAGATATAGTCATAGGTTATATATTATATATTCATTAGATATAGTCATTTAACTGTCATTTACTTTTGTTCGTAAGAAATAAAAAAGGCTTTTTTATTTTTTATTTATTTTATCAGTTCTAAAATATTATGTTCTATACGTCATATTGACAAAGGTCAACATAATAAATGTAGGTAGGTACTTTAGGTTGCTATAAAATAGTGTTTTAAATAGATTTTAATAGTTATATTAATACCGTTATTCAATAAGAAATACCGAAATAACGGTATTTATATATTCATTTGATATTGCAATCCCTGTTTAATATGTAATCTCATGGTTAGGTGTAACTATCGTGTGGAGTGAGTGTATGTGTATTTTGTGTGCATATACAACCATCGTAAATCAACCCGTTTTTGTTATCATTTATTATTAATCTTTTCTATAATATGACGCCTCTGTTGAAGTCAGTTTTACAGTGAAACGTAAGATGGTAACATGTCAATATATAAAAAATAAGCATGTAAACACTTGCTTATCGATTTCTATTATTTCATATCGAAAAATATTGCAGTTATCTACTTATCATTCATAGGTAAGTATATTTTTATGATTTTCAGGTAGATACAGTTACGCAAAATTTTCAATTGGAGCATTAATTTTATTGCCAATGAACAATTGAAATATACAATAAAACTACAGAAATCCTTGAACTGGCATTGACAGGTTTAATAAAATCACTGTTCAATAATATTATTCTGGGGATGGTATATTAAAATTAAATTGCGTGATATCAATCCGCCTTTTAATTGAATACGTGGCAATGGTATATTCATTTCGTTTCGATTTATCCAGTAATGAGACTGCGGCCATTTTAATCAATTCACTAATCAGACTAGTGAATAATAATTATAAATTTATGTTCAAAGCAAAATTGGCCAATAATTCGTAATTGAATGAATGCAATTCGTTTGGTCTGTGCGAACTAATTTTACTATCGATATCTCTATGATTTTAAAATAGAAACTGAACGCTGAATCAACCCCACAACAGAACATAATCAAATTAAATATTTCTTTTATCCTATCCACAGATGGTTTTATCAATAATAATTATTATTAATTTAGAGCTATGTTAGATTAATATATCGTTTTAATCGATTTGCCATTCTTTTAAATACATAATAAATAATTACAAGATAAAAAGAACTTTTAATATACCACGTTTTAAAATTTTCTGTTGAATCATATTATAAACTTGACAATTCTATGTATTAAAAATTTAAGACAAATAAGGCAATTGTCAACAAATCATTTTTTTGCTATTTTGCAACAAACAAACAAATATAGAATACTTAAATGTCATTTTGATTTCCAGAGTAACGCACGTATATATTAATAATTTAGTTGCTAGGACCACCCTCTTAGTAACCAATTCAAATTGTCGGAAACAGTTCTCAATAGGGAGACCCAATCTATACGAGCGTGTTTTCATCAGCCTGGTAGATAGATTGCAGTATAATATTAAAAAATAAGGAGCTTTTTCAAACCTGGGGGTAGCGGTTGATGGGTGCGGGGTGCGGGTAGGGTTGGTACCCACGGTATCCTTGGATGTTCCTCATCATACCGTTGCACGAAGGCAGCACCGAGGGCGCCAGGGCCTTTTGGAGTTGCTTTTCTTGCTTACGATATTTCGCTCGACGATTTTGGAACCAAACCTGAAACACAAATTTTGATATTATAAATTCAATAAAGTTTCGCCAGTCATCGTGTGGATGAGCCCGTGAATAATGTTACCAGTTTGAGGATATTTGAATTATTTAAAGGTTTTAAAATTTTAAGTGTACAACATAATGTTGTACACTTAAAAATTTTGGTCAGTTTAGAGTCATAACACACTTTCTCCAAAAATCAAGTTTAGTGACTTATATTTATTCTTCAATTAGACACTCCTATTTCATCAATTTTATTGAGTGACATTGTCGATTTGCATTTTTTTTAAAATATAATAATATATAAACTCATTATCTATGTCTCCTTACTAATATGCGAAACCCACGATGACAGTGTCAGCAATACCTACGGATTTCTGATTGGTTAGAAAGGCTTTGTCAGAACAGAATCAATCCAATAGTGATATTTGGAAATGAATTTTACATTTTAAGTGATTTTTGATACCCAACTATTTTCAAGCACTTGAAACTATGAATGGTTTTGAAACAAAGTTATTTTTATTAATTCTAGCTTTATTTCAAAACTATTATAATGGAGTTCTACAACGTGAGCGTCAGTTCAATTGTTAACTCAAAAGTAGTAGAATAGTAAAACCTTTTGTAAACTTCTAAAACACATGAAACATGTATCTGCGTACGAGTATAATATCGGTAAGTATATTTAATCAAATGCAATAAAATGTACAAACTTGTTTGGCTTAATTAACGTCATAGGCAAGGTCAGCGCATGGGGCCTCCACTTATCATAAACTACCGATGAGTTTCAGTTAGTATTTACCAAAAAATAGATCATAATCATATAAATGGAGAAATTTAAAACATTTAAGGACAAAACCTACACGTGAATTCATGATTGGTAATTTTAGATTCAAATGTCAGTGAAAGTTATGTCTTTGCCATGTTTTACAAATTAACTTATGTCTTAGAATCTATGCACCAATTTTTGTGACGATCTCGTTTCTCATCCTTTTCTATCCTTCACTTGATAAGGCTTGAGTGAATTAAACACCTTATATACATTGTTTTATTCTACATAATGTTACAACTACAGGTGTTGTGATTTAAATTGAATTAATGTAATCACCACTGTTGACTGATTTCAGTTTTTCATAGAGCTGCGCATCTATTCTATTCACAAGACTGCTTTCGGCCGCTACGGCAGCTATCTAGGGTAGGTTTGTGTCGAAGTATTAGCACTAATTGTAGCAATTACAATAAGTTAGCCGTCCAAACAGTCAAAACTGTCTGTCTCACTCTAAAATTTACCACTGCCAAAAGAGGTGCTGTTAAAACATAGCACTTATTGTAACAATTACAACTTCTTCTTCGATGGCGCTACAGCTCAAATCGAGCCCTGGCCTTTTTCACCGCCGTCCTCCAGCCGGTACGGTCCTCCGCACGTCTTTTTCATTTACTGATTTTAGCAGGTGGTTGGCATCCTTTGTAACGTTATCACCCCATCGTGTGCATGGCTTTCCCACTGGCCTTTTCCCTCTGGGTTTCCTTCGAGAATCTTCTTCGGTTTCCGTGACTCAGGCATGTGCTGGACATGGCCTGCCCAGCTTAGACTCTGGAGTTTTATGTAGGTGGAGAGTTTTGAATCTTGGTATAAGCGGTATAGTTCAGTGTTGTACCTAATTCTCCACTCCCCACCATCATTCGTGGGTCCGTATATTACAACTAACTTATTGTAATTGTTACAATAAGTGCTAATACTTCGATACAAGCCTACCCTAGATAACTGACTTAGCGGCCGAAAGCAGTCTTGTGTATAGAATAGATGCGCAGGTGGCGCAATGTATTTCGATTTACATTTTTAAACAAACCCCTAACGGAAGAGATAGATTTTTTTAAATTCATTGGAGACTATCGACATAACACGTATTGTCTCGTCCCCAAGTTATTATAAGTATTCTAATTTTTAAATATAAATATTTGAAAAAAGAATCTACGTTATGATTTTATCTAGTCGGCCATTTTGTCAACCCATTCCGAGAATATAGCGCTCGGAAAATAAACATTTGTAATACACGTTGGTGTATGGGAAATATTGTCTATATTCAATTTCAGTAGGTATATTACCTACACATAGAAATGCCAGTCTGTGATTACTCCATTACCATTACAAAAGAAATAATTGGAACTCTACTGCAGGGAAACTGGGAACGTAAATATTTTAGGTACGAGGGGAAATTTGTTTCGGTCTGCAAAACGTTTAATTTTATAAGCAACTGCTGAACATATAAGTTGTAATTTAGTTACAATAATTTACTAATTAGAAACTAATCTTGGTCCTGTTTTTATTGGTTATAATAAAAATAGTTAGATTCTATTTCGTTATCTGTATTCATAATAAGCTTGAATTGAATATGTACATAGCAAGTACTCCATATTGAATACTGGTATTAATTTCGTTAAACATTTATTATCAATGCAGTTCTTTCACGTACCCGAATTGTTTATCTCAGTGTTGTCAACCCGCACAGAATGAAAGAAAATTCCGTCAAAAAACTGATTTAGACAATAATTTTTTTAGCTCTTACCAAATTCCATTCATTTAACTCTTCATGGAAAAAAAAATATTCCACATAAATCGAGCAATTCGATATTTATTAGTTGATATTTTCATTATTTATTCACTTTTGTCGGGTAATTCAGTCATTTTAGATATATAATATTTAAAATTTCTATGCTTTCTTAATACCAAAAATACCGATCGTTTTTTAAAGAGGGTATTTTCGTATCGATGAATACCGAGATACCGATTTTTAGGATACCAGTATTACAATCCCTAAGTGGGCAGTGCCAGAATGTCCGCCTCTGAAACTATAAGTTACTGGTTCAAATCCAATCCCTCGGTTGGCAAAGTTTACATAATGTTTTTTCAACGCGCATTTGATCCCGAGCATGTCTTATGGGTTATATGAAAGACTATCAACCATTTCTGTCAATATTACTTTAATCTTGGAGTGAATAATTCTATATAATTTACATTTTTGATTGTCAGATGTTGACACAATAAAATGTCAAGTAAAGAGGATTTAATAAAAAGTATGAATTATTCCTATACCTATATTGCATATAAGAAAGCTTTCTTCAACATCTTCGGGACTAACATTTTTTAAATATGACCTCTAAATTTTGTCCATATACCCTTTTATAATCTTTAAAAATATAGATTTACACTTTACAGTCATAAATTTGATAATGCAAATTAATGTACCTATCTACTATTATTTCTGAATATTCAAAATGATTACGTCTGTCTGTCTATAATAATAATTTTCAAACTGTTCTCTCCAAAAGTGCTTAAAATGTATCATTCACCAATAAATAGAGGGGTGTAACGCAGGTCTTGAAGAAAATTTCAACATTGCAACATGAGGGTAAAAACAGAGGAAGGCAGCGATAGAAAATCTGTGTCATACGTATCGGTTAAAGAAAAAAAAATATGATGATCCCAAAAGGATGGTAATATTTATTTTTATTCATAGTACTACAATGATTTCACAGAATATTATTAATGATGGACGTGTGGTAGTTCAGTAATGGAGGCGTGGGTTTAGGGTTGTTTTTAATGCGTGTTTGGAGTCAGGGTATTGATCTAAATATGTTGAATAAGTGGCTAACATCAATTACTCGTAAACAATCTATCTATAAACCTTTTCGTAGTAAGGTCGAGATCACAGAACAGATCAATAAATATAATTCCGATAGGCTATTCCCTAATACACTACATTTTTACGCAGGGTTTTGGATGTGTGAGTGTCCTACAAAAATAAATCACACATTATAGACGTGCAATAGTATGTGTTGTAACCTACAAATACACCAATATTGAACGAGTGTCAGTACATACACCGAGAGCAGTTGTCAGAATGTAGGCCAAGCGCTTAATTGACATGTGTTTGAGATTATCCTATATTATTCCACATTCGAGATCGGTTTCCTGTTACTCCACACCCGTTAGGTATTTCAGTTCCAATTATTTCTGAGTTCCCTGGTCGAGATCGACATCGGATTGTAGAGCCAATGAAAATAAATCTCAGTGTTGGACGAACCAGTTCATTTGTGTAGTTATTAGATATTGTGTATTTAATGCTTATCTATGACACGGTCTTTCCGTTCACATGGGAACCGTGTATATTTATATGTCTAACGAAATTTGAATGATTTGATTCGGTACAAGTCGACCATGTTTTGTCGTATTCGAAATTGTTAAGAGAAAATTACTATATGGGGCGCCACATAGTTGTACTTTTTCGCTGGGAATGGTTGTCTACCATTCATCCAATCCGTTTATTCGTTGCATTGATTAAAATATCAACATGTATTTTTGTCTGGCCGTGGGATCAAACTCGTGAACACAAGTGGTGCACAGATAGCCATGCATGTAGTAATAACAAACAATAACAGCTCGTAACAAATTCAAGTTCTTGTCTACAACTTCAATAATTAATTTATGAGATTATCTATTGGAGTGAACTAGCATTGCGTAGATAATTATGCGCGACTTTTAACAAATTTTTGGGGTTTTGATAATAGTGTGATATTTGCTACAAATAAACCTGCAAAATCAATTCAAATTGATTTTCATAAATATTTAATTAAGATCATAACGTTTTTGTCCGAGGATGATATCTCAAACACTCTCATTTACAGCGGCAATTTTCTTTGACGTAGAAGACGCAACCGATTCATCAGAAGATTTAAAAATGAAGAATGAAAATTATCAAAAAACACCAAAATCTTAAATATTATTTGACACTAAACGCGCTATTGATATAGTATCACAACATGAAGGAAGCTCTAAAAATGCTCACAATCACTGTAACGTCGATTTTCTAGAGCGGGATTGGATGCCTCGACAAGTCGGGAGAGTCTTGCGAAAAAATCCAAGATAGGGGAGCAGCGAAATACCTAAGGAGTTTCGCTCCACTATGAGGGGGCACCGTTTCGCGAGGGTCGCAGTCTCGGGGCGGGGGGAGCATGCCATAGCAGAGGGGGGCGCAAAAATGGGATGAGCGCTAACTTCGTTAAGGATCCATTTGATGGGATTGCAGCCCCGGGGCGGCGAGGGCGGAGGGGGCCGGTTGTTCTTAGATGGGGGCGCACATCTTACTTGCTCTTGGTGCGCAGCGTGCGTGTGATTATGGCGACATGTTTTAGTTTTTCTACACAAAATGGAGGATGATAAATGTAATTTCCCAAATTGTTGCTGTTTGCAATTCATCATTTTTACTGTTGCATTTGTTTGTAAAAATAAAGCATTTAATTTGGTACTTATCCAAATCAGTGTATTCCGAGCGAGAATTGTTGCAGCGTAGTTTTTCCTATATAATAATTTGATAAACTATTTAAGAATGTTACATTCTTAAATCTTATGAATTATTCGTTGAATAAAAAAGTGCAAGTACGTTATAACTAAAATATAGAGAGATCCTGAAACTGGCTAGTAATTGAGATAAGTCGATTGTACAAAAAGTAACGCAATGTAGAAAGCGCTTCAGAGAGTATTGTAAAAATCACTATTTAACTTCGTCACAATTATATAGAATACGTATAGCTAATCAGCGCTTGAAATGGAAAATTTTACGAACTGGAGGGCTTGATAATTTTACAAAAATATTAACATAATTATCCAATTTTATGTGCATTTTCCAAAAAAAGTGTCTTTGATTTTTTGTTATATGGCCTATCTAACTCAAACGGTCAAATTAATTTTTCCACGAGACGAAGCGACAATTTTGGGGATTATATGAACCGGAACGACGCTCCAGTGCGCTCCGATCCATTTCAAGCCCTGTATAGCTTAGTGGTTAGAGCATATCGACGCGATCCCAAGGGCATAGGTTCAAATCCTGCTGGGCGTCGTATTTTATTCAAAAAGATTTTTTTTTGTAGTTATATAAGTTTTTCAATTTCTTTTATTTTGTTAACTGTCAATTCATGATGGAACTGCATTGTATTGTTGTTTAATTTAATAAAACGCAATTTTTTGTAGTACTTATTCCACTTTTAATCAATAAATTAGGACCGGTTTCGTACGCCTCAGAGGGACATTTTCAACTGAATACATTTTTTTTAAGAACAATATTTATCAAACAAAATCCAAAGCGACAGAAATAATATAACAATAGGTACATAAATTATCCGTCCAATAATACCTTCCAAATATATTGTTATATAAGTGTTTTCAAAATATGTATGATAATTTGAGATAGGCACACTGCAAAAAATGTATTTATCTGATATTAAAAAACTCCATGTTTTTTGATGACATTTCCAGCGATACATTACTGAAAATACGTTTGCTTATAAAATATAATAATACCTGAGCAACGAAATCGTATAGTACTTAGTTATTATTTCTTAATAAATATATTATAATTACGTTATAACAAAAATACTATAACAGTTGTCTATAAAAACAAACATCAGCGCGATAAGTTATCCGAGATTTCGTAGAGCACTGTCAGACGGTCTTGCGACCTACATAATGTATCTTATTGACGATTAAATCGAATTATTCGTTCGATTTTGTCCAATATCCGCCTCTAGAGAACCGGACAATTATTTGACTTATCCTTCTTTCATCTCTATTATTTTATTCTTTTCTTTAAAATAATAGTAACCACTCTAATAATATATTATTACCAGTGGCGAAGGGTGACTTTTGGAACGAGGTAGACTGCGGAGATCAGAGAAAAAGGACACACGTGTCAGGTATACTTACAGAAAATAAGAAGACAGTATTATGATATTACTATTGATACTATACTAATTCGATGAAATTTCAATAACTTACTGAAGATATAAAATTGAGCGATGAGTTTAAATTATATTTTTTCCTAAGCATTTAAACACATAAAAAAATATTAGATAAAATTATTTTTAATTTTTAAAAACAATCTATATTTATTTATATGTGATTGAATGTCATAGAATATTCTTGGGTTTTCACCGTGTCTCCTTCTTCCTTCTTTACTCGACGTTTCGGGCTCGTTGCAGAGGCCATTATCAAGAGATATCTCTAGATATCTTATCTCTTGATAATGGCCTCTGCAACGAGCCTGAAACGTCGAGTAAAGAAGGAAGAAGGAGACACGGTGAAAACCCAAGAATATACTACGATAAAAAACAACCGTGAAAGCCTCAAACATTATAGAATGTCATAGAAATTATTTTTTTTAAATCATCTAGGTAATAATTATTAATTATTTTATTATCTAATGTACGGAATACAGAAACATTTAGGCCATCCTCCCACGGCGCGACTGAAATCTGATGGAACTGGTTTGTGAAGGAACTCATAAACTGACCAATGTGATGCTTCGCACACGGCGCTACTGAAACCCAGTTGGAATAATAATCACATAACCTCAAACTATCAAACTGGACTGTCAGCTGTGTTGTACAAAAACTGACAATACGGGCGCTGCAGCGTTTACAATTATGTTATTTTAATTTTCCGATTAATATTTACTTTTGACGTCTCTGGTTGTTTTGGTTTTTACGATATGACGCTAGCGGCTTTACGAAGTGCTACCAATTTTGGTAAGAAAATATGATTTTTCACCGAAATCTAATGATGTTGGTACTACTGTTTTACGGTGACTGGAAACTTCAGAGACCGCGCGACTAGCATGTCGCATCTCTTCGCGACCGTTTTGAAGCTAAGAGATTCCAGTCTCGCCGTCAGCGAGCCGCCATTGAAATACATTAGCTAGATACTGGCTGGAATTTTAGTTTCAGTTTCGACGGACATAAGTTGCGCCGTGGGAGGATGGCCTTAGGCTTACGCATTAGAGCCTATCATTTTGTATTCAATGCTCCAGACATTCTGAGGTCACGTGACATAAAGTTCACACAGAAAAAAACACAACTTATATTGGCAAACAATTAGACAAATTTGTTAAAGACAATATGTCGCGCCGTGGCATATTGCTTTAAATTTTTAACTGACGTACTGTTATCTGTATTTATTTATAATACAGTACATATAATACATATAATACATATAACTCATACAGTAAAAACAAAACAATGATTCGGTTCGTGGATTGTATGCGTACGAATTCGCGCTCATCGGCTGCCAGGTATTTAATACGACTCCCTATCCGCACGCACACTATCGACCAACCGAATCATTGTTTTGTTTTACTGTACATTCATATTTTCTTAAATAATATACGACAGCTGCGTTATTTCGGTAGGTTCGTTGTTGAACTTTATACCGCATCGTGTTAATGAATGACAAAACATGATGAATACAACTGTCAAAAAATTATAAATACATAACCTCTATCGACTATCAAAGATACCATTCCGCTATTGAAAGACAACGCAATTTATTTCCTCATTCTAAAAGAAATATAATATGGCTACCTCAATAATTATTATTAAATAATTATATTACTTGAATTGAAATAAGTAATCAGGCAGTATACATAATTATTACAACAATTTTCTGATAATGGTGTATAAGAACAAATGATTCAAGTCAAAAGAGATTAACGTCTTTCTTAATAATCGTTGTGTATGTTATTATGCACTATAATTATTAGATGCCATATTCTTCAGTCCTAAGTCCGAGCCTGTTTGAATAACGTCTATATAGCAATTAAAAATAAATATGTAGCTCATCTTTATTTAATCCACATGTCTGTATTTTACCACGTTTTTCTTAGCTCGTATTCTTGTTTGTCCGGTGGTTGTTTATCCAGTAAAAATCTTGCAATCGATTTTTAACTAACTTCCCGACTAGCTAGACATTTGAAACTTTTAGAATATATCAGAACACGATGCCAATGCATTATTTTATTACTTCTAGCCATCTTTAAGTAGAATTGAATTCATTTTCAAATAATTCTGTTTTGTATGAAAAGTTATTTCGGAAGAAATCCGTAATCCAATCCACTATTATTGGTTGCTAAGGGGTGGTCTTAGCAACTAGTAGAAGTAGTAGCAAAATAGTATTCTATATTTGTTTGTTTGTTGCAAAATAGCAGAAGAATGATTTAACGACAATTGCCTTACTTGTACTAAATTATTAATAGGTACATTGAATCGTCAAGTTTATATGATTCAACAGAAATTTAAAAAACGTGGTATATAATAAGTTCTTTTTATCTTGTAATTATTTTATAATTAATATAAGTTTTATCCTCCACGTCACTATCGATAATAATTATTATTATTTTCTCAACTGAAATTCTGAAACCTTTTTGAAGTTGTTTTACTAAGCAGTAGGTATAGGTTGTCTAATATTGTAATGACAACACTGCTTTATCGAATTGTTTGCATTCGATAATAAAAATCAACTAACTTTGCTTTGTACAAAATGGGATAAATAATATTGTTAAAAAATTAACAAACTGTGATAAAATAATGTTTAAAAATCTAAAAAAAAAAAACTCAAAGAGGGATACCAAGTTCGGCATGTCAAGCCTACATATTATATAATATATATGGCAGCTTCCAGTTATAACAGCTGAAAGAACAATATAAACATAGGTTGACAATATTGATGTCATGTGTTTTCAATAATTATGAGGCATTCCCAGTCTTGTATTTCCCCCCAAAAATATAAATATTGCCTGCCATCAGAAAATGCCACGAATAATTTTATTAAGCCAATGTAAGATTTGTTTAGTATAGTGTTTATGATATAGGTACTATATAGGGATTCCAATCCCGGGATCCCGAGCTATTTTCGATACCTATGAATCCCGGGATTGGTGAACATAATCCCGAAGATTTCGGGATTGATTTATTTATCAATTTTTATGGAAAATAAAATAAAAACGAAAATATAACAGAAAAAAGACTTTTAATAACAAATAACGAAATTATAAATAAACTGAGTTTGAATAAAGTTTGATTTATACCCATATGTAAGTTGTCGATTCAATTTATTTTTCACATAAATTAATAAAAATGAGAAAGATTGGAAAAAAACAATGCTTCGCACTTTTAACGAAGTAATTCCACTATGATCTCATACGTTTTACGGCAGTTTCATATTTGGCTGACTAATTGGATTTATGAAGCAGAAAGGCCATATACCATGATTTGCTTTACTATTTTAAATCTCGCTAACCCATTCATTAAGTCTTTAGTATCAGAAACAGCAATCTCATATTAAATTCACATTATTATTTATATTACAATATTATTTACTCCGTTAAACTTATGTATTTTCAAGATTGAACGTACACAATATTAACAATAAAAATGTCTTAAATAGTATAAATTATACTAGATTTATTTTTGACCTATTTTATCAATGTTATTTGTAAAGATAAAAAATTTATATCAACTATGGAAAAAATGCCATGATGAAAAAATTGTCAAATTGTAATCCCGGGATCAGAATCTTGGCTCGGGATTGGTTTCCCTAGTACTATAGATATTATACTGTTTAAATATTGAGGACTCTTCAAAACATGAGCGGTATTGCAGTTATTGTAGGTCCAGACCTTTACAATCGAAGATAAACGCAAATAAAAAACAATTTGTTTAATGAAAAGTCACCATCGACAATGAACTGATCCTCACACAGGCCTATTTGCCATATATATATTGAAAAATTTGGTGCCTCATACGGAGAACTTATTTTGTGTTCAGCGTTTTTACTCTTGGCAACTTTTTTAGGTAAACGTGAGAAAGAAAATCTAAGTATTTCATTCAGACACGTTTATCACACCATGCAATCTACAGATGCACGTGTATGACGGGTGTAAGAGATATTTATTATTATTACCTTAAAGTTAATGATATATATTAATATAAACAATGACACGTGTCCATGAATGAACCAGCAAAATATTTTCCGGCGGGAACAATATCTATGGTGCACGAATGGCTAGTCAGATGAGGGTACATAACTACGCAAGAGTCCTCCCTTTGATTGAATTAGGAGCTCATTTGGTTTCCTCGCGCCCCGCTGGGAGCGCAGATGTCGCTTGCTGACTCACTCGACGTAGGTACCTACCTACCTTCTCTATGCTTCAAATAAATTTATTGTCTATGACACAGGATTGATTTTTCAAATCGATTCGAATGCTTGGAATACAACATATATTTAAAATAACTTAGATACAAGTCGGTTATCCTGGATACAGCGGCAAACACATTTTGAAAATAGCCGATATACTGGTTTTACACGATTTAAGAATTAATACCCCCGTCGCCATCACGAAACAAATTAACGTGTTCACAGCTCGACGTTCGCTCTTCGATTGCCAGCGAGTCCAAAATTTCGTCGCACCTATAGTTGAATATTATTTGCCGTTTCACTGAAGTACCGTACGAAATGTAAACACGCTCTGATGACGATTGAAAATGCGACACAATCTATCCTAAAATGATTGCCTGAGATCAAGCACGCACACAATAATATGTGCCCGTGTCCAGATCCACCATTAGTTTGAAAACGACTTTTTACGTCTGGCTAAGAAAATAATATACTTACTTAATCTCTTTAACATACATAATTTTGAAAACACTTCTGAGAAAATATTATAATATTAAAACCAATAGAAAAAATCTTTTTGAAAAAAGTGAGACACCCGCAGGAATCGAACCCGCATCTCTCGGGTTTCGCGCCCACGCATATAGATCACTATGCTAAAGGTACCATATTTAATTACGGCATTTTAACTTTTTTTAAATTTTTTCCTTTTCACATCTTATTCTTGCGATCGAAATTTGGAAGCGTGAGTATTAAAAAAGGCCAATAGTTAAAATTTGTCATAATCAAGTATGACTCCTTTAGCATAGTGAACTATGTGCGTTGGCGCGATACCCGAAATATTCAGGTTTGATTCCTGCGGGGTGTCTTACTTTTTTTTTACACGCTATTTACATTTCCACGATTCAATTTCTACGGGCTTAGTACGATCATGCCTGTTTATAGTCAAATTGTTTATTTAAAACAATGAAAAAGCAGTTGAAACTATGTAGTTTTATTGCAATAGGTAAGGGGTAAATTATATTTTCCGAACTGCCCATGACAATTATTTGAAAATCGAATTTCCATTTTCGGTTTGTTTCACCGCTCATTTAGCATGGTAGGTACCTTTATAAATCTGCCGCGCACTTCACTCCAGTCGGCCGGCATGTGTCGCCCACTTCATAGCAGAGCTGTCTTTCAATTTGCAACAAGATGAGTGTTTCGTTTTGAATTACAAATTGATTTAGACGCGCCTCTGATTTGCATTCGAAGGGTTGTTGACATATATTTTCGCCGTTGGCAACATCATTTACAACAATGTGCGAATTTATTCCACTTGTTAATAATACTTCAATCCTATTACAAATTAATATGGGTATCTACATACACCCATGACTGAATAATAAAATTATTCATTATCGGCGGGGATTGTGGATAAAAACACTTATAGAATTTGAAATTAAATTAGTTTTTTTTAATTAAAAATGCAATATTTAAAAAATATTCAAAAAATTTAAAAAATGGTGAGATTTTTTGTACTGAATGGGAATAACTACGAATATGAGATTTTCAAGTTCCGTTATTCTTGGCGACTATCTTTTAACAATTTTAGATGAAGGTATTAAAAAAAAACTAATATTGATTCTGATGTCGCGCGCCGACATAACCACAATACGTTGAGTTTTTTTCCCTCTATGTCTCATGCAGGCATCCCGTGTCGGCTGTCTCCATTGAATGGCTGTCTCTCACACTTCCTGCGGGTAAATGCGACGTTGTTGTGGGCGGTTAGCGTTAGATGGCGTCTGTTATCTCTCCAAAATTTTTGACGTGCTTAGGAGTTACATCGGTAGGTATCTTTCATTGGATAAATTTTTACTAATATGTATGTTTTTGGGGTTGTTCCAAATTATGTTTTTTAATTTCTCGCTTTCCATTTGTATTAAACGATGGATAGACTATTTGAATTTGACCATTGAATTAACCTTTTACAATTGATAGAATGTGAAACAAATTTAAAGAAAAGTTATAGTTAGTCTGTTTATGATGTATATAATATACGATTTTTATAATATAATATATATTATATGGTTTTCTATACAACCGAGCGGTTTAAGCGTCGGCCTATAATGTTGTGGATCCCAGGTTGGAATCCTGCGTCCACTAAAGACATATATCGTTTTTCAATACGTGTTTGAATCAAAGTATGGACCTAATTGATTGAGAAAGTGGCTAACATCCATTTCTCGAAAAACCAAAAAACTGTTAATACAAAACCTCCACCCCATGGAGGTCCATATGATCTTACGAGGATCGGAAATGGTAAAAATAATTTTCATGTAATATAAAGAATGGCAAAATTATGTATTAAAATGTTAATATTTTCAGCTTACCTGTATTCTGGCTTCATTTAATTTAGTTGTTCTTGCTAATTCTTCTCTACAGTAAATATCGGGGTAATGGGATTTTGCAAATGCTGCTTCTAATTCTGCTAATTGTTCCTGAAAAAAAAAACAAAATAATACTTAGGTTTTTATAAAAAAATACTCGAGATAATAATTCACCTAGTGCACAGTAAAAATTAACATCCCATGACATCACAAAATGTCACCCCTGCCACTCCAATTTTTCTAAACTGTCGTGTAAAAAATAAGTCTTTCAGTTTTTATAATATTTGAATCAACTGCCTCTCTCTTCTTTCAGTTTTCATATAAGGTAATGGTGACATTTAATTATAATAATTATACATAAAATAGTGAATTTACAATTCTTGCCAACGTTCCATATCAGACGGTTACCTGCGTAAAGGTGGTCCGATGTCTACGTCTCGCTGGAGTTGGACAGGAGGCGGTGGTCGGTGTGTGGTTTGCGTGGGCGGCGTGTACCGAGTGCGCTCCAAGTCCTGCGGGGGATAGTCCTCCGCCGACTGACCCAGATCCCAGGCCTTGACCCGGTTCCGGTTTCAGCTTTTTGAAGGCTCCTTCTGGTGAAAAAATAATATATGATATCAGTTTTAGATTGAAACAGGAGATTTTACATGGTAATTCGATCGAACCATAAAATGTCATGAAGAAATTTCTTTACATTATTTTAAAAATTTATTTACATAATAAGCGATTGAGATAAAAATCCGATATTATCTTTAAGAGACAGTATCACTATTAAGCTTGTCACTTTTTAATGTAATATTTCAGGAATGGTCACTGATAGCAGCTATTAAAGTAAATTTTGCCAACTATCTGACAATTGGAAGTGAGCATAAACTGTAAATCTACCACTTTCTCAACTTTCTTACTCTGTAAGAACCAAGGAGAAGTAAGGAATTTCTTTAATTTATACAATATACGCTGCAGGCTGTTTAAAAAACTATATTCAATTTTAATTCAATGTGATGATGCATGATCATAATTATAAATTCGAATCCTTTAGCTGTTTATCTTCTAATAGCTGTTTTATTTTTCACTACGCTTACTATAATTAGTCCTCTATTTTTGTTTTGAAAAACGGAAAAGTAATACAAAATAACTGCACCTAGATTGAACACAGAGAAAAAAGTCTCGTATTTTTTTTAAATATATATGGGGTCTTAGACGTTTGAAGTTAATCGATTATTATTATCTATTTGAAGCAAGTGAAGAGAGGCAGCAAGAAACAATCATATTCTGATTCAAAGTTTTAAAATTCACATAATTATTTTAAAAAAAATGTATTATTATATTAATCTAGCTGGTACTAAAATTCTTGATATTCTGAACACCAGATATCTTGACACCGCAGGCAAAATAACACGGTTTTTTGACAATTTATTCAACTAAAATGTGATATGGTGTAGGTGACTTTCATCTTCGTACTGATGATGCAACATGTTATTTAAAGAAAAGAAAATAAGAACATATCAATTTGAGTGAACGAAGCTGGTCTTGATATTTATTAAATATTATTTATTTAATTAATACAAGTAAATTGTTTTTTTGTTTTTTAAAACATCTTTCCTCCAATAATTGACAGTAAACACTACATTAATAAAATTGCAATGACTAAAAGAAATAAACATAAATAATCTGTAAATACTTTATATACCCACGCTAGCCGAGCGGCTTAAGCGTCGGCCTATACACATATTGTTTTCAATTTGTGTTTGAGTCAGAGTATGGACCTAATAGGTTGAGCAAGTGGCTAACACCATTTTCTCGTAATAACAAAACTCTGTTAATACAAACCTCTACTCTGTGGAAGCCCATATGATATTATTAGGATCGGATATGGCCTAAAAAGGGCTTTATGATTTTAAATCATTCATTACAGAGATTACATTCATCAGTATTCATCAAGTGGTAGGTATAAAAACAAGTGCGAAAGCGCTAAATCGATGAAAAATTTCAGTCCTGTGGAAGTACATAGCAATGCAACGCACATAACCAAAGCATAATGGAATCAGATTGGAGACGCTTACGTCTAGCATATGACAGATCCAGACTGACGATAATGATGATTACAAATACTAAACAAGCATTTGAAATGTGGTACTGCATGCGGAGTAGATGGATAAACAAACAAACGATGTCATCGACAAACTCTCATCAGTTTACCAGCACCAGGTTCTTCAATTTTTAGTGAAATAACCCGCAAAGAAGATGACAATTTTGAAAACTACGAAAAGTCAAAAAAGATCAAAGTAGACGAGTTAAAGCTCCTTTCAGATAGGGTTTTTATTGATATTATGTCTCAATCATGAGGCTCAATCGGAGAAGATGAAGATTATCAGTCATTATTATATTTAAAGCGATAAAAGCAGTAGCAATGGGGAAAACAAAAAATCTACGTCAATTTCATTAAGTATTTATTTTTTATTCGATTGGTACTAAATTGATAAAATATAATTCTGTAAAACCTCAGAAAAATACATAACAATAAGAAAAAAAAGTCTAGTGCGATTCAAGCTAATATATTTCACTGTTGTTTGAGTGCTCTGACTATTTAAGCTTTTAATCTGTCTATTATGCTAGTAAATAACTTATTACCTTGATTTAATTACAAATCTTGATTGCTTTATTGATTGATTCAAATTCTATTAATGCTCAAATTAAAAAATGAATGATATTATAATATTATGTAAGGATAATGTAACATAAAGTCCGTCGCACAGTATCGGAACCGGAAGTAGGCCGACGCGACGTACAAGATGTCCGACAGGTGCGTCCGCCGGATACGGGCGACTCTCCGCCGGTGACGTCACTCTTGCCGCGCTCACTCGCAAACCTTATTCAATTCATTACTGTTTATTAATGCGGTTAGTTAGGCCAACCTAATTACAATTACTGGCACAGTGTCGACGCCCGCCGTCGCGACGCTTTGCATGTACTTTGCCTGGCTACGTCTTACGGTTAACTGGCCCATTGGCGACTGAAGCTTTGTGTATGGTAAACATCCGATTGTGACGTAGCCCGTTCAAATTTCTCACCGATAATTTTTTATTTTTATTTTATGCTACTTGTATAATAATATTATGTTAACACACATTGTGTTTGTCGTATTAAATTGTGTAATATACTCACCTATATTTTTCTCTCTTGATCTCTGATAACTTTCATGTAATATCTAGGTCAGGGCTTCCCAACTTTATTTTCACTAGGGGCACATTTATAGCCAAACATAAAATGGCGGGAATATATATTTTCAATTAAACTTACATAACTTAGACAAAGATGAAATATTACATACATATTTGACAAACAAACATTCCGACCATGTTCGTATTGACAGATTTTGTTTTTACGAGAAATGAATGTCAGTCACTTTGTTCAACCTATTAGGTCCATACCCTGACTCAACAATATGTGTATTTGCCAAACCCAGGATTCGAGCCTGGGACCCACGATGCTATAGGTCGACGCTTAAGCCGCGCGGCAATCTTGGATGTTCTATTTAGAAAAAATCCTAGTGTATATTAATGAAGTTTTATATGGTATTTAGCAATATTAAGTTAATATTTATTTTATATTAGGTATATATTTTTTATTATATTAAGTTTTAAATAGTACATAAAGTGAAAGGACAAAAAAGGAATGAGTGAATAAGGAAGCATACAAGGGTTTGCAATGTAATAGTGTTCATTAAAAGCCTCAAATGGAGATGGACTGGACACATAGCTCGAAGAAGAGACAATCGTTGGACAAATTTAATCATCCAGTGGCATCCAATAGATAAAAAACGTCCGCAAGGTAGACCTAAAGGTAGCTAAATCGATGAAATGATAAAGTTCTGCAGAAGTACGTGGCAACGCAACGCACATGACCGAGAGAAGTGGAATCAGCTTGAAGAGGCCTTTATCCAGCAGTGGATAGATTCAGGCTGATCATGATGATGATATATAACAAAAAATAATAAGAATTTAATTAGTGGGCTCTTTGGTATTGGATTTCTTTCAATTAAATTTGTATAATGTGGAATGTAATTATGTGGATATTCATATTACTAAAATAATACACTTCACGAAAATCTCAGTTGATTTTATAAGTTAGTTGTTTTTTTATTTGGATTATTAATTCTTGGGTACGTCTTGAAAAACCCCTAACACCTTTCACTATTCGCGTGAGCGATTTTATCTCATAACATCGATTTTTATAAAAAATATAAATGTGTATGACTTGAAATCCTTTTTATTTATATCAAATTTTATTTATGTATGGTCGTAATATTGAAGCTTGATTTGATATAAATAAAAAAGGATTTCAAGTTATACACATTTATATTTTTATAAAAATCGATGTTTTTTAAAATAGATATAAAAAATATTAAAATTATGAATTAGTCAAAAATCTCTTAGGTGATCGTTATAAAACTTAATAAACTAAATTTTAATAATAAATATGACCATAAAATATATGTAATAATAGGGTGCGGTCCGCTTCAACAAATTCACATTTTATTTAATTTTTTACAATTGTAAGTTTATCTTTGATAAATTATTATTTAATAAAAAATATTTTTCTTTTTCATGTTTTCAGATACATATTTATTCATTAATACAGTTGAAATTGTAAATTATCAAAAAAATGTCTCAAATTGCAAGCTTCGTATTTTTCCGCTAGGTGCCTCTTTAAAAAAGGCTCAGTGAAGACATGTTTCCAACGAGAAGATAGTTATTTCATTTTTATATAAAGCCTGAATCCGCAATAAAAAGATATTATATGAAGAGCAAAATGAATTAAAATTACTAAGTAGTAGATAGAAATTGATTAAAATTCTTCGTCTACTTTCTGTATAAAATCTTAATGAACGTCGATTTATTTCATTCGACAGTGCGCCGCTCAATTGTCCTCGTGCCCAGTTGTCCCATTCCCAAAATTATTTTACTGTATTGTGATAGCATAAAATTTTTTAGTATGTACGACTTTTTAAGTTTTTTAATGGTGGTCATCTCAGTATACTTATGTAAAAATTATTAGTTATTTCTAAAAACACAGTAATACGTAAATTATAGTGTAAAAAAAAGTTGTTCACTTTATCTGTTCAAAAAGCAAGATAAGTAAAACTAACGTCAAACTCAAAGCAAAGAAAAACCTTTTTTCTCTTTTACAGATGTAATGGAAATGTCTCCAAGTCATTAACTATTCGGAGACAAAGAGGAAAAGAGAAAAGCTATTTAATGTCGCCGTCTGGCTCTCTCTCTTTGTCGCTCAGAGGGGCATGCAGTAATTACGTTTTTTCTGCTAATGACGTAATTGCATTTTTCACTTGAATCCGTGTAAATTTAGCGGTGATCTCCCTTTGCTCCACTTTTGTGCTATCCTTTAAAATCACACGCCTTTATCTTGTCCGACTCTGCCATTTGGAGATGGGACTCCAAAGGAGCGTGACGCTTTCACTTTATTTTTACTTATAAATTTAAAAGTTTTACGGGGAAAAAAAAATGAAAACTTAAATATTGTAATTCGTTTCGGATATCATAACCGATATATATTTACTTATATGAAAGTGTAATTTTTTTAGACAGACTTAACTAATTTTGATGTAGAGTGTTTATGCTATTGGTACCTATATGATGATGGAATTATTAAATATACAAATAAATGTAATTTATAATTAACTATTTTTTTATTCAACGAATAATTCACAAGATTTCAGAATATAATATTCTAAGTATTAAACATATACAATTTTGAAAAAATGAGAAAATGTATTTAACCAATAGATTTTTTTTTTGAAAAAAGTAAGACACCCCGTAGGAATCGAACCTGCATCTCTTGGGTTTCGCGTCCGTGCAAATTGACCACAACGCTAAAGGCGCCGTACTTAATTGCGACAAATTTTAACTAATGGCTCTTACAATAAATACTCTCTGAAGCGATTGTCAAAATTGAGCTACATTGGCTATCGGCTTTTGTACTTCAAATCATAGTAGGTATTACTTTGATTACTAACCAACGTCATGGATTATTCCAAGATATTTTGTGTTGTAACTTACTTGAAACTTGCAAATAATTTTTAATTAAGTAACTATGTTTTTATTCAACAAAAAAATCACAAGATTTAAGAATGTAATATTCTAAGTATTGAACACATACATAATTTTGAAAACGCTTCTGAGAAAATGTATTATAATCAATAGAAAAGATCTTTTTGAAAAAAGTAAGGTTCGCAGGAATCGAACCTGCATCCATCTCATCAAATATAATTTACGTTTAACTACGTTTTAATTGATTAATATTCGCTGCCTTAGTACAATGCTACTATACTATTTGACAAAATGTCAGTTATGACTTATGAATTACAAAATATGGATAATCAGTTAAAGTTTATGGCCAAGGCACTATTTTTGTAGAAATTTATTTTACAATTATATCAGATAAATTTGTATGACATCAACATGAATATTGAAGGAGTAATTGTTTTAGTGCAATAATACACTTTATTACATAAATTGATTTAATTTAAATATTGGAGGGAATTTAAGGCGGTTCTTTATAATTTTAGATAAATGTTAATTTTTTTAGGATAGTTACATAATAATAATACATAAACAGTATTCAAAAACTTTGACAGCAAACTTTGTCAAATAGTGTACCCTTGTACTGGGGCAGCGAATGTAAGTATCCAAGAATAATGGATACAGTTATAGATAAATATTTACAAACAACAACCACTCCAAAATACTAAAAAGTTTCTTAGGGAAAATATGTTTTTATTTTTAATTCTTAGAATTATTCTAAATTCAATAAATTCTACACTATATTTTTGATATAATTTTTCAGACTACACATATAACTTTTGCTTCAATTTCATTTAAATTTATCTCTTCTTATAAGTTTTTCTACCATTTTATTTCCTCTTCTCTCCTGTGCGCATTTTTATTTGAATTATAAGTGACTGCTTGCAGAACTAACATACTTCACTTTATAAATTTGCATCTCGTGATATCGCTACTTAAAATCGATTGTAATACAAGGCAGGCTTTATGGTTTAATTAATAATATAGTAAAACTATTTGCCAAAGTTTATGCCACCGTGTTTAAATAATGCAAATAAATGCACAGAATATATTATTTGTATTATGGCTACCAACTCAACCAGTCTAAAAACTTTCTAGAAGTTCATAAGAATCTCTCTAGATATATTATGAGCTTTTTCACCCATATAGTATTGAGAAAATTAAGATAATCCATCATTATTTTCGGTCCAAACTAATAACCTATACATCCTTAGCACCGAACTTTTTTAGTGTAGGTAATAAAACGAAATAACTATGTACGTTTAGATATTTAGTACATTATTTATACATATATACGATGCAATCTATTCATCAGAAAATTTAAAAGGGGCCTCGAAACAGTTGAAACCGGTCATTCAAATTATTAAAGTATACCAAAATCTTAAAGATATGCGTATTTCTCACTAACTGAGTATGAAATATTATCGAAAACATTGATATACTTTTTACGTATGTAAGTAGTTAGATTTTTTTTATGTTTTATCGAAAGGCCCTCAAAAATGGTCAAGTCCCTCGGGCATTTACTTATCTAAATCTCCCTCGTACTCCAGTGTGTAAGGCGCTGGCCTTTTATCCGATGTCCCCAAGTTCGATTCTCCGTTAGGTCATAATATATTTTACAACGTTTTTATTACGTCGTATTCTTATTTGTCCGGTGGTTATTTGTCCGGTACAAATCTTGCAATAGATTTTTAATTAACTTCCCGACTGGTTAGGCATTTGAAACTTTTAGAATATATCAGAACACGATGCCAATTCATTTTTTAATACTTTTAGCCATCTTTAAGTAGAATTAAATTCATTTTCAGTTAATTCGGTTATGTATGAAAAGTTGTTTCGGAAAGAAATCCACTATTATTGGTTGCTAAGAAATTATTAATATATACGTGCGTTACTATGGAAATCAATATGAGTGTCAAAATGACATTTCAGTATTATTTCTATCAAATACAATTTTTTTGATCGTTTAAGCTGGTCAAGTCAAGTTTATATGATTCAGCAGAAAATTTAAAAACGTGTTAATATAAAAAGTTCTTTTTATCTTGTAATTATTATTTAATTTTCTTAAACCCTCAAAGCCTTGCTATTGTTTCTCGTCTGTTACTAAATACACTACTGCAATTGGGTCAAAATGACAAATATAATTATTATGATAATATTATTATATAAAACATCTGTTACGTTATCTAGTAAATTTATGTGACATTTTAACATGTTATCTTATAACTCTGCAATTAATATTTTTATGATACCTACTTAGTTTTATATATTTTTTGGCAGGTAAATCAGAAAAAAATACACTCTTTGAGTGAAGAAAATGAAAACTGAAAATAAATAAAATTACCGTCAATTATCAAATGTTCTTTGAAAAGCTCTTACGATCTGAAGAAGAAAGTTTTAATTAATCTTTAGTAAAAAGTCGTCTCTATGTAGGAAAAAGACAAGACAAGCAATCAACTAATGGAGGCTTATTCTTTCATTTCAACTTTTATTCTCAATTTTATAACTCATCTCTGTATTAACTTTGTACATTTTTAACTGAAAAAATGAAGCACTTATTCAATAATGTGATAATTATAATCTTTATATAGATATACGTAGTTTGTCTTTTAAATTGAATAAAACAATTTAAAAGTTCCAAGTAAAACTGACTGACAATATTTTACTTGAATAATTTTCGAGATTAACGGCCCGGTACCGTTTAATTTTTTTTTCGGTTAAGTACATGTTCAAACACGCGCGTTAACATGATCTTACTCCCTACTTCATTTATCGTTTGTCAATTTATGGCTACGGCCGTATTTTGTAGCTAAGCCACTGGGAAATGCCAATAGAAATGGCGTTTTTCAAAAAAACACTACCTTATTCTTAGGTCAATAATAATTATTATAAAGCAAACATTATTCGTAAAATATTTATCACATTTGAATGGTCAAAAATATAGCTTATAATCGATATCTTTAGAATTATCTTCAAATGTGTAAATCTTGCCCATTTTTTGAATAATAAAATGCCTAATTCTTGTCAAATTTGGGATCACAGAGATTATCAATATAATTTTTTATTGTAAATATTTCACTATAATAATGTCGACATAAATTTTACTAATAGTTTTATAAATGCTTTTAAAAATTAATAAATATAAAAAAATCTTAACACCACTTCACATGGACGTACTGAAATATGACTATATTCTAAAAGATTAGAGCGTGAGGTAAAAGAACACTACTTTATGTAATAAAAATACTTTATGCAGTGCAGTAATCAAATGTGTAAACTAAATATAAAGGATAATAAGGCTTCAAAATTATGTAAATAGATTATCTACAACGCTTAAGGAATGTCCAGGATCATACTTTGAAATTAGCATAAAAGCTCCATTTTGACGTACGCTGAGCATGTCCCCCCTTAAATAGCTGGTAATTATCATAAAAACAACCTTAATGCTAACACCATACAATATAATACAAATTATTGAGAACTTACATGAATACCAATCTAAAAACATTAAAATGAAACATACTAAAATGTTTGAAATTTGAAAAAAAATTGAAATTTACTATGTTTACTATTAAATGCATAATGACATAAATCCTAATTGATTTAATGATACATTTTTGTATAAAACTATTATAAATTTGTCACAAATTTCAACCCAGATATCAACCCTCTAAAAAGTAATACTATTAGGTATTTTTTTTAAATACATTCTTCAATTTACCACCTTAGCAAATACTACCCTCCAGCACTAGGTACACCGCATATGTAAGTATATCATAATTCAACATAGGAATAATTAAAAATATTATTATTAAAAAGTATATATCGAGTATTTTATCTCCACCAGAATCGTAAAGACATGGTCTTGCGCATCGCCTAACCCCCCGCTTGGCGCGTCCCTGTAAATTACTGTCTATTACTCAATCTAACATGTACATGCTGTAAGTCCAAACATACATAACTAATAGACGTATATCGTGGATCAAAAAACCTCTGATGTTGACTAAAAATTAAATATTTTTTTATCATGTTAGTACATCAGTTTTACATGAAAAAAATAATTAAAAACTATTGCCACTTACATAATTCAATGTCTTAAAACATTTGTGATATCTACTTCAGCTTTGATAAAAAAGACAATTTACCTAGCTGTAGGTAACATATTATAGGTATTTAAATTTAGAAAAACATGTGTAAAAAATCTGAAATGGGTATACATAATTGTAAAAGCTCTTTGGTCCAATTACTTTCATGTGAGGTCTTGAAATGCGAAAAAACAAACGGCATAAATGATCAGGTTTTCATCTCCGGATGGGAGCTTATTAAAATTAGTACTCTCTGTTACATCCATACAACCATTAGGAGCTTTTTTGACACCTTCTTCAAACGATTCGACACCGGATATCTCACTCTTATCATTATTTGTAGAATTAATAAGGGTGCAATAATAATATATAGTTTATAGTAAGTATCTAATAACAAAGAATAAAAATATTCTTTAAATAAAATTAAAATTTAATCTCACGTCTAAAAAAATGCCATACAATGAGCTTTTCTGATAATGTTAATCAATTAAATAAAATACGCCCACGACGGCCGAGCGGCGAACGCGTTGATATATAATCTCATCGCTCGCATCCTGTGTCTGGAAAATATACATATTATTTTTCAATGTGTATTTGAGTTTGGACCTAATAGGTTAAGAAAGTGGCTAACATTCATTTCTCGTAAAAACAAAAATCTCTAAACCCAAACCTCTACTTTGTGGAGGCCCATATGATCGGACATAGTAAAAAAATACGATTTAAGAATCTGTCCATAATAAAGAAGATAAAAATTATCATAGTATTTAACGTTTTTATTAATTCCTGATTTGTTTTATTAAAATAAACTACGAATTTTTACGAAATAAAAATGCCTTTTACTCGAAATTCTTTAAGTTTATACCCAATTTAGTGCTTAGAGATAACTTATTAAACTACCTTTAGTTTAATGATAAAATGAATGCACATTGTTTATAACATTTTAATTAAAAATAAAATTGTATGTTTATTATTGAATTAAAAAAAGTCTTTTTAAAAGATAGATTTTTATAAATGAAAATTATGAGTAAAATGTAATGAATTGCTTTTTCTTTTATTTTGTTAACTGTCAATTCATGGTAGAACTGCATTGTATTGTTGTTTAATTTATTAAAACGCATTTTTTGTAGTACTTATTCCACTTTTAATCAATAAATTAGGACCAGTTTCGTCCGCCTCAGAGGGATATTTTCAACTTAAATTAAAATTAAACGAAAAGTTGAAAATGTCCCTCTGAGGTGGAAGAGACTGGTCCTAATTTATTGATTAAAAGTGGAATAAGTACTAAAAATGCGTTTTATTAAACTAAGAAATAATAATTGCTTTTTCGGTAGAGATAATCATCGACATTGCATACATCTAAAGTCTAAAGAATACAAAAGACCACATAAACAATCCTGTCATAGATTTCTTGATCTGCTTATACAGATGTCATTTATTTATATATTTATGTTTATTTGTTTATTAGTTTATACAGATGAATAAATTATCTGTATAATTTCCTTCCATTACGGTTAGTAAACAAACGTGGTACCTACATGAACATAAGCTAGTATGTCACCATTGTGAAGAGAGCAATATTTGCTCTGTGTGTTTCACGGTCGGCAAATATTCGCCGTACTTTGACATAGTGTCGGTGTTTCAACAAATACCAAAGGGCGCCAACAGCCGTCTTACTTGGGCCATTGTGAAGATGGAACATGTGCATAGTGTGAAGTGATTTTGTTAGTCGCGAAAACAACGATCGAAAAGCTACGATTACCTGGCAAGTATTTCAAGTCTGAATTCTGACTTCGTATGTGACGTATCCTAAATAAGTAGGTACCTTGCGAAATTCACAGCTGTCATTATATTTTGATCTTGACATTCTAGTATATATCCCGGGCTTAATGTACTAAAACGTTGTGAACCATTAATTTATTTTATATTGGAATAGGGCGAATTGTGTGCGAGCGAATATTTTCGTAATAAAAGATTCCCTTTCATGAGGTTTTTGCACTCTGCTTGCCTTTGATGTGTCAAAAAACGGGCAATTTATAAAAAAAGCGATTTTACAAACTTTGCAAGATGGAGCTTTTGCAAACGTTTCGTTACCTTTAAAAAAATAAATAAAAGTTTAAAACTTTACGTAAAAAATTTTCCGTAAAAATTCAGGTGAAAACATATCGCTTACAAATTAAAAATGTTATTTAGCTATTTATACAGTAGGTACTATAAAACATCCATTAAATACAACTATCTTAAAATATGCAGAACATTGAATTAAACTAGTAGTTTGAAGTATCCGGACCAAAGAGTTGAGGTGACTTAAACGATTAACATGCACAGAATTTTCACCACCAAACATGTGAATAGCAAAGTTAACAATAAAATAATTTAGATTTAATGCTTCTGGACTAGTTGTATTTTGTACTTAACCCGCCTTACCTCTTAGGGCAAGATTAAGACATATATTGGACATTTTGATTTCTCTCTTACTAACCAGAAAGTGTTATTAAATATATGCCATTTCAATCTTTTTACATCGATGTCTATATTATATTAACGGTATGAATTACGTTTATATTAATTAGTAAGTATTGGGTACTGTTCGGTTATACGGAATACATCGGTAAACGCATTTTGAAAATAGCCGATAAACTGGATTATTTGTTAGTTTGGGTTAGTTTAGGTTAGGTTGGGTTAGGTTAGGTTAGGTTAGGTTAGGTTTGGTTAGGTTAACCTAACAAATAATCCAGTTTATCGGCTATTTTCAAAATGCGTTTTCCGCTGTATTCCGTATAACCGAACAGTACCAAGTATTGTTGTCTTTCGAATATTATATTTCTGATGGAAAAAAATGATTCAATTATCTAACATTTTGAGTCTTAGTTAAATCAAAGTTTCACTAGAATTTAGTATTTTACAACGTTTTTCTTAGCTCGTATTCTTATTTGTCCGGTACAAATCTTGCAATCGATTTTTATCTAACTTCCCGACTAGCTAGACATTTGAAACTTTTAGAATATATCAGAACACGATGCCAATGCATTTTTTTTAAGTTATTTCGACACCATTATTGGTTGCTAAGGGGTCTGGTGTGTTAGCAACTAAATTATTAATATATATACGTGCGTTACTATGGATTTCAATATGACATTTCAGTATTATTTCTATCAAGTACAAATTTTTTTGATCGTTTAAGCTAGTCAAGTCAAGTTTATATGATTCAACAAAAAATTTAAAAACATTGTATATAAAAGGGTTCTTTTTTATCTTGTAATTATTTGTTTCAATTTAGAAACATATAAGATATTTTATGTTTCTGATAGTTTACGAAATTATGATATTTTTGTCAAAGACAAAAATAAGAGAGCGAGCCATCTTATGTACTGTTCCTATTGTAATTTTAGTGTGGTCAGCGCTCTAAATGGAAAATTTTACGAACCTGAGCGCTTGATAATTTTACGATTTTATATTAATTATATTTAATTTTATATGTATTTTATGAAAATAAGTGTGTTAGACTTTTTCAGACGGTCAAATAGCTTGTTCCACGAGACGAAGTGATAGTTTTGATTATTTTATGAACCGGAATGGCGCTTCGCTGCGCTCCGTTCCATTTCAAGCCCTGAGTGTGGTGTTACTATATACACATATAATAGTCTGTACCTTGGCGTTTTAGGAGATGACGGCTATAAGATCTTGTTTATAGTAAGCCAATTTTTGTGTAATGTACCTACGTACTATGTCATACTGTTTGTTCACCTAAATGCTTTATTATGTGTAATGTCAAATATTAAAATATAATACGTACTTGCACATTTTGAGGACAGTTTGTCCTTTACATGAATTTATAGCTACATTTTAGTATATCTTGTATTATATTATATATATAAATGGTTATTGTAAATAAAAATTAATAAAAAAAATATCATTCATTCATAACAGCTCGAAGCATTAGTTTTTTTATTCGTAATATCTGCATAATTATCAATGAATGGAATAATGAATGGATTTAAGATTATATTGAAATACTTGTGGTTATTGAACTAGTGAAAAAAATTGCTACTAATAGTTTGAACTGACAATTTATTTGCCTCAAATTTAAAAGCTAGTGTTACTAATTTTTTTTTTCAATAACACTTTCATATATTTAGTCTCCGTTTATATAAGGTTGTGTTCAACGCTTTGATATAAATTATATATAGATATTAACATAGTAGTTATCAAATTGTACCTATGTGTTTTTTTTTTATAAAAATAAGTGCGTTAGATTTTTTGTTATATTATAGCTTATCTAACTCAGATGGTCAACATATTTTTTCCACAAGACGGAGCGATAATTTTACCGATTCCACGAAGCGGAACGGCGCTCCGGTGCGCTCCGGTCCATTTCGAGCCCTGGGATTACAGCATTTAAAATTCTCGAATTTTGAAGTCAACTAACCGATCGAGCGTAATTATTGCAATCCATATAATACAATAATAACGACAAGACAGACAGCCAATTCTACAGTTTACAATTAGTTTAGTTTTAAAAGTGTTATTTTTATTTTGCAATTAAAATTACAAACTTACTTAAGAATCAATGTTGCAGGTCATCCCTGTTTATATGAAATGCAATAATCATGAAACCACCCCCTGGACGCATAAATCGGGCCACACTTGTCACGATTAAAGTCCCATTACTCATTCAGCGACATATGGGCCAAGCGGGGTGTCCGAGTCGATTGCACCCTACGCACTATCGGCACCCTACCAACATAATATAAACGTCAAAGCTAAAAAAATCGCCTAAATGGAGGGTAGTAAAATAGACATGTTCCACCCTTTATAGTACAAATGTGTTATGCACCCACCAGGCCTCCGAGGAATGAGTGTCAGGATGTTCCCTTTGGTCCGTGAATTACGCCAAATATCCAAACTAATCATGATGATGATGAATAAAAAATAATTGAATTGAACAAAATAAATAAAACCCATATTACTGATTTATTAATTGCTTAACTTTTCCAGTAATTGTAGTTAAATAGATTCATGTAAATCATTTTTATGGTGACTCAATAATGTTCGGTAAAAAGATATTATTTTATTTAAAAATTAATCACAAACACAACATATAGTTAGTATAAGTAGGTACATAATATTTACGTAATTTGTGCCAGTTGCAAATCAAAATACATTGGTTCTAAAATTATATGTATTGAAACCGTTTCCGAACATTTACGTAATTATACAAAAAATGTTCATAATTATTTTTATGACGCGGTTGTACTACAGATGTTTTCGTCTATCCTTTCGGATGACATTATTGTTAATTATATTTCCTCAATTCCTCTTATGTTTACATAGCCGCGCCCATTTATTATAATTAATTATACACCCCACGATGGCCGAGCGGCTTATTATGTCGTGGATACCAGGTTTGAATCCTGGGTCTGGCAAATACACATGTTGTGTTTGGAGCTAGGCCTGAACAAAAACGATGTATGAGTGCGAGTGAGAAAGTATTCGGCACCCTTATAATCTCTGCGACACGCGCTAGAGTAAGATAAAAGGTCTACATATGTGTGAGTTAGTTTCTAAAAGTATCGCCGGCAAATCGTGGCAAATCGCTTCACGTAGCGTCGATAACCTGCGAGCTCGTGTTGCTAAAATTGCTATTTTTTGTGTTAAACATAAAGTCAGTGGTAAATATTTTTAATTAATTAAGTAGGAAAGATGGTTCTGTGTGTTGTATTAAAATATGGTAGCCGTACTGATAAATAAGAAGATGGTATTACGTTTCATAGGTAAGTTGATACACGTTCGTGATAATTTATTTGTATATTATTATATATTTTAATATCAGTGACCTAGTGTTTCTTTAAAATAACTTAAATTATGGATATCTTTACCTAATGGTTGCATTTTGACCGCTTAAAAATACTATATAACGTAAAACAATAGAAAATTATATTTTAATTCTGAGCGTCTAGTGCGAGTACTTTGGGCGAGCACTAGCGAAATGGTCTATGGTCTCGAACATTTGTAGAAGAATGCGTTCGCTCGCACACAAACCAAACGCACGGCACGCAGCTTCATTTAGCAATGCAACGGGTGGCGTCTAGATGTATCTATAGTATATGGTTTGGAGTCAAATTATCGACCTAATAGATTGAGCAAATGGCGCCCATCCACTTCGCGTAAAAACAAAAATATGTTACTTATTACAAAAATCTCCACTCTTTAGAGACCTATATGATCTTATTAGGATCGTACATTGTCAATAAAAAAATACTTCCTAAAAATAAGCTACTTTACACTATTTTTCATTCTAAGAAAAACATCTTATGATTACTGAATAGTAAATATTTCATTGAATAATTAATTAATATCTGGTTATTATTAAATTTATTAATCCATAAGTTTTTGTTGGCACGCCAATGCCAATTACTTCATATAGAATATTTTCATATTGAACGGATACAGGGGGTGAAAAAATAATTATCCGCAAATAAGGGCACACTCCATTTATTTTATTGTTGCTTTTGAGGCAAACTGTTTCTGCCCTGCTGTGACAGAGAATGATAATCGTTTATTGGATGGTACGGTGGTTGATTTTTTTTGCTGAAATAACAAATTGGTATGTTATAAATGAATGTCTAAATATCATGGTATTGAAAGAACTACTAACCACCAATACTTGAATGCACCTACCCTATACCTTCCTATATTTTTCTGTGATATGACGATTAAAAGAAATATTTTAATTAGCATGTTTTAATATACTTACTATACTATGTCCAAACTGTGAAATTGTCTAAACAATCTGTCCAAAGACGTACATATACATAAATAACATTAAAAATATATTTATTCAAACAAAATATTGACATGAAGGTCGATGATTTTTATTGTCGACGATTATACGGCATTTAGAATTAAAAAAAGAATAAACATAACACAGCAAGGTACGAGTATCAAGAAATTATTACGTGTGATCTCATAGAACAGTTTCCTGAATTCTTTGAAATTAAATAGGTATAATGGTATCTATGCATACCTATGTTTAAATTGCCGCCCTTAACCAGACTTAGACTCCTCTTTAGTCTCCAATTGTGTTCAAATTGCTAGGTTACCATTTTTATAACCCATTTTTTTTTTAAATATATATATATATGTTAATACACACCTCTAATCTGTGGATGCCTATATGATCCTATTAGGATCGGACATGGTCATTTATTTTAGGCTGTCTTAATCACCAAAATGACACAAAAAACTTTTAAAAAAATATATAAATTTGTCATCATCTACCGAGAATAGAGCATTTCCACTAAACCTTTTCTCAAACAGCGGTGGTTTTAGATACGTAGAAGTTTGAGATGCTGCCTAGTTTATAAGCCTCTCTATGTTTAAAAAAAAACTATGATGTCGGCAGGTCCTTTCTAATGAAGCGACCGCATCATCTACTTTATGAAAACCACCATTGATTTCAAAAGTTCTAATGATCGCATTCGTTTCTTCATTTTTTGCCACCCCTAAGAAACGCATGACCTGTCTACCCCCACCGGACGTCACTGTGCGTTTTTTAAATTATTGACCAAGTAATTTCGCATTTGGGACTCAACGACCTACCGGGATTTCGGGCCAATCTGCCTCTGACTGGTAGCCTTCCTTGACCTTGAATTTTGACATTCATTCATACTTCGAATTTTACTTCAAGATTTGATTTACACCGATTTTTTCCGATAAATCTAATTTTCGTCAAAAGTTTGCATTTACAAATCTCTTACTATCAATAAAGCTAGATTTGGACGATGCGTCGAAGCTTTCTGTCTGTTTCTAACCATACACCCACTATAATATGCTTAAATTCACTTCAAGTACAAAATTTAATATGGAAGACTTTCTGAATAAATTGCACATTAATTAAAACTAGGATAGGGTGCATTCGGAGGTCGGAATACAATATTCAAGAATGGGATCAAGGACGATTCGGCGCCGGGACAACTGGGCGCCACGCAATCAAATGATATTCGAAAATAAATAGACTTTCGTGAATTAAAATTAAATATGTAAGTACACATAAATAATGATTTAATGGTGCATATGTTAAGTTCCATGGGAAGAGAGTTCTTTTATTTTTATATAAAGCCTCAGGCGTGATAATTCTCAATCCGCAATAAAAAACATTATGTTAAGAGCAAACATATTAAAACCACTAAGTAGTAGATATAAACTGTATAAAATTCCTTGTATACTTTCTGTATAAAACTTCCATTTATTTCATTCGACAGTGCGGCGCACAATTGTCCCATTCCCCCAAGAATGACCTCATACTATCCCTAAAGAGTCAATTTTCAATACTAACGCATATATTTGCAGTGATCAAAAAACAATTAATTGACACTGAAAATAATACAAAGATTAAAACTTCAAAGTATATATAAGCACTGAACAGGCCACATTGCTTAAAATTCCTTGTCTACTTTCTGTATAAAACGTCCATTTATTTCATTCGACAGTGCGGCGACCAATTTTTCTGGCGTCCAATTGTAACATTCCCCCAAGAGTAACCTCATACTATCCCTAAAGAGTCAATTTTCAATACTATCGTATATATTTACAGCAATCAAAAAACAATTAATATACACTGAAAATACTACAAAGTTTAAAACTTCAAAGTACAGATGAGCACTGAACAGGCCACATTGCTTGATGACCATATCATCACTGCAGAAATCTCATCCCAAGTGGCACCCAAGTGATATTAAAAGATATAGAAAGTTTTGAAGATTTTGATGAATCTTATTGATGATAATTAAGTTTAGAGGAAGAATGTGATAACGAAAGATATGGGACCGAAAATAGTGAACACAGCAAGGAGAGGTTTTATAATGTTAAAATAAATTTAAATAAAATAAATAACCCCGTGTTACCACTGTCGGCCCTGTCATCACAAAATAATGCTCTGACTTGTGTTAAAAGCTTCCCCATTTCTTCTCACTTCACTACCCCATCATTACACTATTGTGAGCCGATAATGGGCTTGTAAGGCTAATCCCAGTCGCGGCTCCATATGGGATTTTGGGTACACACCTTTTATTTCATTGTACTCTCGAGGACTTTTAATATCTCGTATTACTGTCCGGAGACTAATGAATAATTACATTTTGAGATGCATTACCGTTAGGGAGAGTGTTAAAATTACTGGTTGAAATTATGATACATAATAATAAAATTTTGTAACATGTCTAGTCAAAGTTTACAATCGTATTTAAAAATAAGTCTTGTTATAATTATGTATTACAGCTAAAAGAAATGTTTACTTTCTTTCAAAATTACATAATGCCAGGTCCGATAATTATAGTAGTGCAGTAGTAGCAGTAATATAATCACATAAACATCCAGGTTTGGGAAAATCATATAAATCTACTCGTATTATACTCTTAATAACTTCAATGGGGAATGGAAACCGAAACCAGAACCCTTTGAATGATAACCTAGTGTCTTACCTACGCATTGGAGCATGATATGATTATTAGATGAAAAAATATATCATATTATCAATTATTAGTATATTAACTTTATTTGAATTAATGTTTACTTTATAGAATTCTATTTTACAAAAAAAGGATACTTTAAATTAAATTAATTTATCCAGAATCCGTATATGTAATTAATTAAATAATTAAATAATCCGGCTCTATGATGAAAATTATTGAATATTTTTTTACATTTTACATATTCTATTTATTTATTTATCACTACATATTATATCAATACAACTGAATATCATTTGATCTAATTTTATGCGAGGTAATCAGGCGAAGAGGTATATCAGTGTAGTAAAAACTGCAAAAAAAATGAAAAGTTATATAGCGTAAACCTACTCTACCTGCATTTAAATCAGTTCAACAATGAATTGTATTATGATCGTATTATCAATTTAAAAACTTAAATTAAATAAACTATTTTTTTTATTCAACGAATAATTTACAACATTTAAGAATGTAACATTATTTTATTGAACATAATTATGTAATTTGAAAACACTTCTGAGAAAAATATAACCACAATTTTTGAAAAAAATAGTTTATTGAATTATTAGCGAGTACAAGTACGTTATAACAAAAATTTGGAGAGATCCTGACACCAGTTAGTAATTAAGATCATTATTAAAACTTTGATTTAAAATACAAAAGCCGACTGCCAAAGAATAGCGCAATTTAGAAAGCGCTTCAGAGAGAATTGTAAAAACACTCGTTAATTTCGTCACAAATATATAGGACACATATGAATAATATATAGAGCACATGGTCGCAAATGCCATAGAAACGGGTTCAAATTCGCTGGGTGTCGTATTTTTTCAAAAAGATTTTTTTTGGTGGTTATATATTTCTCTGAAGTGTTTTCAAATTATGTACGTTTAATATAAAAAAATACTAACTAAAAATCTGTTCTATAAGTATTGAAATATTGTTCATAAAAAATATAATCTACGTTCTAATATCAATATCATGGCCCCCACATCCTGAAGCGGGCCCCCAGGACAGGGTCTTTGGCGGGCCGTCTTACCTATCGCTAAAGATAGGGGCAGTGTGACGGTCTACAGTAGGTGTACCAAATGATGTAAGGGTAAGCGATAAAATTAATGTGTATATTTAGTGTTTGTTTGTATATTTTAATACATCCATTTGAATTATGGAGTTATCGAGTATCGATACACAATTAAAAATTAAATCGTACAACCACATAATTTTAAATAATAAAAATATCGAAGAACAATAGAAGAATTTGTGAAATATATTTATATCACTTATCTGGTCGACTCGCCACGCCGGGCCCCCAATCTAGAGCCCTGCCAGCCCTACCTCTGTGGGGGCCATGATCAATATACTGTTAATTATAAGTCTATATAATCGAAACATTGTGTATAGATACAAGTAGATATATATACCTATACAGTTTATAGATATAACAACAATTAATTGGACATGAATAGTACAAACAGTCAAATAAAAAGATAGCATCAATTGTATTATATTGTTTGATTCATATCTCACCTCAAATAGAGAGGCACTTTGTTTTGTGGTCAATTGCTTCCGACCAAACCTCTATTGAAAGCATATCTACCCTAAGTTGATATATGAGTAAATCCAAAAGCGTGTCCTGTGTTTGGGATCTCTATTCATACGTTATGAAGGTAGTGATGATCTCTAAAATTCTTATAAAGCGGTTCGCAAAATTACATGAATGGGTTATTATTGTAAGTAAAGTTATGAAAAAAAATGATACGCAGTGATAAGGTTAGGAATGAGGCATACCGAGGTCAGGGGGGTAGTGTCTGGAAATTTGTACATATGCAGTTCGCCATATCACACTTCAATGTGAAATGTTGTATCGGAAATATATGGTCGTATATTAAAGACCGACGAACCTCTTTCGGTCGTATAGTACTGAGTTAAAATTCATGTCTAAATAAAACACGATTCTTGTCGGTTTGCATTACAGGAAGATAACGGCAAACAAATTTTGAAAATAGCCGATATACTGGACTATTTGTTAGGTTAGGTTAAGTTAGGTTAGGTTAGGTAATGTAAGGTTTGCATTCTTGAATTCATGAACCGTATAGTATACCGTTCACCCAGTCCCTTGGGCAGCGCTCTTCTTATCGACCTGGAATACGCCGATGATGCTGTCCTATTCGACAACTCAATCGAGGGCATTCAAGAGACAATCGACAGGTTGCATAACAACTCCTCTCGCGTTGGTTTGAAAATCAACGCGAAGAAAACCAACGTCTTGTGCAATAGCACCTGTCCTGATCCAGATTTCCCTCTGATTAGCGATGGACAGAGCATCGAGAGCGTCGACAGCTTCAAGTACCTGGGGGTACACATCACGGGAGATGGCATTTTGCAGAAAGAGCTCGCTATCCGAATGGGAATGGCTGGAGCAACATTCAACTCGATGCGAAATGTCTGGGACTCACGATTGTACTCGGTCAAAACCAAATGCCGCCTATTCGACGCTTGCATTCTGACGGTGCTGCTTTACGGTAGCGAATCATGGCACCTTACGAAGGCTCAGAGCAACCGTATACTGAGCTTCGAAAACAGATGTTTGCGACGAATACTGGGTGTGCGGTGGTATGACTTTAGGAGCAACGAGGAGATAAGAGAACGTACCAAGCAGCCTCTCATCACGCTGAAAGTGAAGAGGCGACGTTGGACCTGGCTCGGCCACGTGCTGCGGATGCCAGAAGAGAACTTTAACCTGGCTTGCCTGTTCTTCAAGCCGACCGGATTCCGGCGTCCTGGAAGGCCGCTAAATACAATCTACAGAGTGTATACGGCGGAGCTACGGGATGCTGGTTTGACCTGGAACGAAGCAAGAAGACTGGCGAGCGACAGGGATTCTTGGAGGCGCCGCGTGGTGTCCATATGCTCCATTTAAGGGGCGGATATGGGCAAAGAAGAAAAAAGAAGAAGATAGTATACGGTCATATTTTTTTGATAAGAAAGCTCACGGCAAACTGTGCTATGATTTAATGTAATACGTACAGTTTACATGTAACCCAGGGGCTGCGGTATGGCTGGTTCCAATAATCATTAATATTTGTAAAAGAGCAGGGTTCGAAATGGACCGGAGTGCACCGGAGCGCCGTTCCGGTTCATAAAATCACCAAAATTATCGCTCCGTCTCGTGAAAAAATTATTTGACCATCTAACTAGACAGGCTTAATAAAAAATCTAACACGCTTTTTTTGGAAAATACACATAAAATTAGATAACTACCTATGTTCATATTTTCGTAAAATTATCGAGCGCTCCGGTTCGTAAAATTTTCCATTTCGAGCGCTGTAAGAACACGGCAATTATTTGAAGATTCAATACCTTTACTTGATAAAGCTTATAGTACAAATGCAATTAGCTAGGAATCGATATTTTAAATTCGAATGAACCATTCCAGGTACCTAACTAATTGACCGCGTTTAATTTCATTCATATGAAAGATTTTTCTGATAAAACGAGTGCTTACGGAAGTTCAATTTAAACTGTCAAGGATTCCAAAAGTAATAATTATTTATATTTCTTGTGTACCTGAATGGTATTCGACATGTCGATAGATAAACTTTTTGAGAAAGATTACATTATTGGCACTGACCAATGCATAGAAATGATTGAAACTTAACGAAAAGTTCGATTCATATTTTTAATTAAACTATTCTTTTTACCTCAAATAAATAAGTCACAAGATTTAAAATGTAACATTTTATATTACATACTGAATAATGTATACTGGTTGGGCTAATTATGGTCGCCCTCATCTCAATATTTCATTCCTACCTATAATCCAAAGTTATTGTCGCAAGTCCAAGCGCAACTCCGTCACGGGTCATCAGTCGACTGTGATTAAAAAAACATTTAGTTACAACGAGAGAAAGCAGACAACAAGCGTGTACAGTGTAACCGTCGTGGAAACCATAATTCTATTCGAATATCCGTGCAAACTCAATGAATCAAACCACCTGTCAAACTGTGTTACCGGCACGGGGTGTCTCCTTATTTATTATATATACCCAAGTGTACCGTGCGAGTGCCTAATAGGACGTGAAGGCATGCACCAGGGACCAGCTTCAGCCAGACAGCTGAACATCAATAAGGTTAGTGCCTGGACTAACTCCCCTCTAACCCCCCCCCATTACATCCACCATCACAATCATACACAAATTATCATCAAATTATAATCCACAATAAAAGGCTCAGCCATATACTATAATTTGGATTGCTGAATATTCGATATTGAATATACATAATGTATGTTTATGAGGTATTCAAAATTATGTACATTACATTAATAATTAACCTTAAAACAAATTAAATTCTGCGTAATAAAATTAAATGATACTTCTACCAATAAGATTATGCGAACCGATGCAAATCCCTAACCGTAAACCCTAAGAGACACCACTAGCTTTGGGGTTGATCAGATAATGCGTTTCGTCTCTTGTTCCTTTTGATAATCCCTTTACAAAACCATCGGCGAGCTTTTTTTGTTGCAAGGTGTTGAAAAGTGAGTGCAGGTTTTTTTAAAAGCTCGGACGGTGTGCGGAAATAATGCAGTTTGGAAATAAAACAGCTTTGCAGCTTGGCAAAAGCTTAAACCCCTAACGCTGCAAACTCTTTATCGCATCTGGCCAGATAAGTTATTATATACGTAGGTCATTCAACTATAGACGTGCAAACTTAATTTTACTACCTATTATACATTATACCTACATATTATTAAACTTTACTAGTGCTGTTATTTTATTTTAATTCGTAATACCTGTATGTGAATACGCTATGTTGTTATAAGATACTACTCGTATATACTTAGTATGACTGTAATAATTAGGTTGATCAGTTGTGACACTATCCCGCAAAAAATTATTACCCCCTTATACTTATAATAAAAAAATCTCATTCTCTAAAATAATTAGTGTCATCAATATAAGCTATCTAACTACAATTGTTATTCTATAAAAATAATAATATTATATTGTATAATAAAATTTACATTATCCTAGGTATAAATAATTACAAGATAAAAAGAACTTTTTAAATACAACGTTTTTAAATTTTCTGTTGAATTATTATGTTCAATATGCTCAAACTTGTACTTTATATGAAGTAAATAAAAAACAAACAAATATAGAACCTTGAAATGTCATTTCATTTTGATTTCCATAATAACGCACGTATATATTAATAATTTAGTTGCTAGGACCATCCCCTTAGCAAACAATAATTGTGGATTGGATTACGGATTTCTTCCGAAATAACTTTTCATACAAAACAGAATTAACTGAAAATGAATTCAATTATACTTAAATATGGCTAAAAGTATTAAAAGAATGCATTGGCATTGTGTTCTAATATATTCTAAAAGTTTCAAATGTCTAGCTAGTCGGAAAATTAGTTAAAAATCGATTGCAAGATTTGTACTGGATAAACAACCACTGGAAAAACAAGAATACGAGCTAAGAAAAACATGGTAAAAATCTCATTCTCTAAAATAATTAGTGTCATCTTATAATATAAGCTATCTAACTACAATTGTTATTTTATAAAAATAACAATATTATATTGGATAATAAAATTTACATTATCTTAGGTATAAAAATAAAAGTATTTTGATTATCTAATCATATCTGCGAGATAAGCACAATCGCTATACTTTGGTTTCTATACTTGAAGTGTAACAGAAGTAACTTATCCCAATTGGAACATCCATGGCCCCCACAAGGGGGTCTGACAGGGCTCTAGCCTAGGGCCCGGGATCAGGAAGGGCGCTGCGTGCCGAGTCGACCGATACGCGAGATAAACACAGACCACAAATTTCCTCTAATAGCAAAAAAAGTTCAGTAATTATTAATAATTAAAAAAATTGATTTTACGATGCAATTTTTAACTTATGTATTCATATAATTCAAATGGATGTACATATTAAAAATCCCTAAAAGTAACCTTAATTTTACCGCATACTCTGCCTTTACCCTTTGCGATAGGTATGGGGGCCCGCCAAACATCCTCGCCTGGGGGCCCGCTTCAGGATGTGGGGGCCATGGGAACCACTGTTTAAATACTAAATAATCGAATTGGGTAGTATCTACATAATAATATGTTTGTTACGTATTCAAAACGATGAAATAATATTTTCTGAAAGACCATAGAATAATTATGTACCCACTTGAATTTTGATAAACTATTTTTAATAAAAATTGATATTAGGTAAATAAGAAATACCGGAATTCATATTTTCATTCGGTCGAGCACGCCCACGATGGCCGAGCGGCTTAACCGTCGGTTTAATATGATGTCGTGGGGCCCAGGTTTGAATCCTGGGTCTAGCAAATCCATTATATTGTTTTTGAATTTGTGTTTGGAGCCAGAGTATGGACCTAATAGGTTGAGCAAATGGCTAACATCCATTTCTCGTAAAAATCAAATCTGTTAATACAACCTTCATTCTGTGTAGGTCCATATGATCCTCTACGGATCGAACATGGTAAAGTAGTAGTAGTATAGCAATCTCTAATAATATTAATATGAAAATATGGTCCATATGAACTCCAAAATCAATTTATTTAAGTAAAGTCAATTAGAGAATGTTTCATCGTATTGAATCGTTTTATGATAATTACTCTTGGATAAAAATCCCTGGACATTAACCCCTTTAAATAACCCTCCAAAAATCACCCCCTATACCAAAACCCCCCGGATGTCAACCACCCGTAGAAAAATAAAAAATCTTTTTTAACAAAATAGTTGATTTAACAAAAAAAAAATATTTGTCATAGAAAAATATGGATACATTTTATAATAATTATACTAACATCTAATATTTACATTTTTGAGATAGAGAGACAGAGGAAAATTATTTTCTAAAATATATTGAAATCTTGTAGGTAATTTGTTTAATATTATTATTTATTTAAAATTAAACTTTGTCAGAAAAAATATTTATGAAAAAGTTAATTGGAGAATTAATTGGCTATGATTTTATATAGAGGGATTAATGCCCAGGATGTTATTTCCACTGGGGGATGTTGTATTTTCTGGGGGTTATTTACAGGGACTTAATATTCGATGTGAGGGGGGGGGGGTAATTATTGTCCTGTTACCGTTAAAATATGACCGGGCGAAAAGCCCTCTACTAAGATTTAACGTTTTTGGACCAACTTGACACGAAAAATATTTTAATATTTATGGGGGATTTATTTTGTTCATTTTGGGATACCGTTTTTGTGATACTCCAGAAAGTAATGGCTACCTTTAACATGTATCTATTGCAACAAGCAATGATAGGGTAACAAGTCTGCTGCTCAGATGCTGTTCACCCCAACACCCCCGCTTGGCTCGACCTTGGCGGTATATTAACGGATATGTTCTGATGCTTTTATACTTAGTGAACGTATATTAACGTGAATATTAATCATTAGTTTAACCAGAGTCCATTCTGAACGCGTTAAAAAAGCATGAATAGTTCAGAGATTTCGCTGAAGTCAGATATATGCCATTACCTAATTTAAATATGCATGTAAGAAAACATAATATACTTATATTATTTATACCTACCAATAATTGCATTTAGTGGATAATGAATTTTCGTAATTTAAAAATCAATGATAAATGCGAAATTTTTCGCTTGCTATTCAGTCTTGGATAATAGTATTTTTAAAGTAAGCGCTAAATAATCGTTTCATAGTAAGTATCTAAATCAACGCTCAAAATAATGTTACGAGCCAGGGTGCTTGATAAATCACAGAAAGGAGTGTGTTAATTTTTGTTATTGTGTAGGAATGCAATGAATATATTTAAAAATTGTAACATGCGTATCTGTTGACGATTTGAGCACGAAAACGCGGTCAGCGCGGCAGGCGAAGAAAAATCGCATTTTAATTAAATACACATACTATAAACAGGTATTCTATCTTCTCTCTACCCTCACGGGACATCACTATTTTGTACGAATATAATAATTTGTTTTGACAGGAAAAACAATGAGTTTGAATTAGAACGAAGAATACAAAGTTCTTGGAATAAATACTGGAGCATAAAGGAAATATTTAAGGGGGGACATGCTCGTCCTAGGTCAAAATTAAGTTTTTATTGTATTTTCAAACCATGATTCTGGACACTTCTTAAACGTTGTAGATAATTTTTATTTATATAATTTTGAAGTCTTATTATCCTTTATATTTATTTTAAATATTTGATGACTGCATAAAGTATTTTTGTTACATAAAATAGTATTCTTTTAAACCTCTCGCTCTAATGTTTTAGAATATAGTCATATTTCGGTACATGAATGTGCAGTGGTGTTAAGATTTTTTACGTTTATTAATTTTTAATCGCATTTATAAAACCATTAGTATAATTTATGACGAGATAATTTTAGTAAAATATTTACGATAAAAAATTATATTGATAATCTCTGTGATCCCAAATTTGACAAGAATTAGACATTTTATTATTCAAAAAATCGGCAAGATTAACACATTTGAAGATGATTCTAAAGATACTTATTATAAGCTATGTCTTTGAACATTTAAGTGTGATAAACATCTTATGAATAATGATTGCTTTATAATAATTATTGACCTAAGAATAAGGTAGTGTTTTTTTGAAATACGCCATTTCTTTTGTCATTCCCCAGTGGTTAAGCTACAACATACGGCCGTAGCCATAAATTGACAAACTATAATTAACGTAGGGAGTAAAATTATGTTAACGCACGTGTTTGAACATGTACCTAACCGAAATTTTTTTTATTTTTTTTCAAACGGTACATGTTCAAACGTCAATATCTTTTCAATAAATTATTTATTCTGTTCACTGAAGGCCGAAATTGAATAGAAATAGAAATTGACTAAGAAATATTTGTAACAAAACAACACAAAATCTCATTATTGAGTACATAAATTAGGAAGTACAACACGTCGAGTATCTTATCATGCTTTTATAGGAACATACCTAAAGTAAATTAATGTAATTAGTACATTCATAGAGCCCGAACTGGAACGTCAATGGAACGAACTTATTTTACAACTTTTTTACAACGTTTTTCTTAGCTCGTATTCTTATTTGTCCGGTGGTTCTTTGTCCGGTAGAAATCTTGCAATCGATTTTTAACTAACTTCTCAACTAGCTAGACATTTGAAACTTTTAGAATATATCAGAACACAATGCCAATGCATTTTTTAATACTTTTAGCCATCTTTAAGTAGAATTGAATTCATTTTCAGTTAATTCTGTTTTGTACGAAAAGTTATTTTGGAAGAAATCCGTAATTCAATCCTCTATTATTGGTTGCTAAGGGGGTGGTCCAGGCAACTAAATTATTAATATATACGTGCGTTACTATGGAAATCAATATGAAATATAAAATTGAAATGTCATTTTATATTTCATATTGATCTGTTTTGTATGAAAAGTTACTTCGATACCATTATTGGTTGCTAGGGGGTCCTAGCAACTAAATTATTAAATAATATATACGTGCGTTACTATAGAAATTAATATGAAATGACATTTCATTATTCAGTATTTCTATCAAGTACAATTTTTTTTGATCGTTTAAGCTAGTCAAGTCAAGTTTATATGATTCAACGGAAAATTTAAAAACGTTGTATATAAAAAGTTCTTTTTATCTTGTAATTATTTAAATATAAATACTATTCAAATCGAAAATAAGATACCTTCATTTTTTTATTTTTCCACTGTACTTATCCATGAAACCAAAAAATATTTTATATACTTTATATTTATACTTTAAATTGTATATAAAATATTTATAGTATACAATGTAGCTATCTATTAAGTATTCCATTAAAAACTTTGAATCTAGATGGCTATAAAAGACACTTTATTGTAATAATTAAATGCGGCAAATTAACGGTTTTTTATGAATACATCATTTCATGATGAACTGATACTGAACAGCTTAAAACGTATTTACATGTATATATACCTATATATAGCTATATAGGAGTGACTTACATTTACCTACATAAAATAGGTCTAAAACTAATTTCGGTGTAATTGATTAAAGTGTGGACCAAAGAAATATTAGCATAACATGTGGGAATACCTTTTGATCTTTAGACCGCACGGAAAATGCAGGAAAACTGTTTCGGGTCATGACGAGTGAAACAAGTATAAATATTAAAATAAGGCTGCATCATTTACAATATTTACGTATACCAATAATTTACAAAGCGATTAACTCTGTTTAATCCATATTTCCCAGCACAGAGTGGCACTTAATATTTTCATGATTAAATATAAAGACATAATAATATGTACATAATTCGCAAAAAAAATCTCTAAACGAATATAGTACCAGGCTCCATCAAATTCTGACACATATGTTTTGACAATTTAGCCACCTGCACTCTACCTAATTACGATGAAATTTAACCGCGACTGAAGCGCTTTTTAAACTTCATTAATATTGACAAAGTCTTAAAGACTGTCTCAAAGACAAAGTGATGAGGAACTGTTTTTCGGACCCTGCGATTGTCTGTATTAATCGCACCCAACTCGATCAAGTCAGCATCTACGTATATCTCAGACAGCAGGTGCCCATAGACTCCAAGACATAAATTGCTCGAAGAACAAAGCTGGGATGGAGTGCTTTCGGACGTTTGAATAGTATCTTCAAGAGTAACCTACCATCATGTCTTAAGCGTAAAGTGTTCAACCAATGTGTACTACCCGTGCTCACGTATGGCTGCGAGACGTGGACCGTCAACATGAGAGATGTCCAAAGGCTAAGAGTCGCACAGCGAGGCATGGAGGGGTGTATGTTGGGCATCACGCGAAATAACCGTAAGAGAAACGAATGGGTTAGGAAGCAGACAGGAGTACGCGATGTAATAGACGTTGCCAAACAGCTGAAATGAAGATGGGCGGGGCACATTGCTCGCCGAAAGGACGGCCGCTGGACAAATGCCGTCATCCAGTAACACCCGAGGGGCGCGGGCCACAGGGTCGCCCTAAAAGCCGCTGGATTGACGAACTGGTAAAGTTCGGCGGAAATACGTGGCAGCGAAAGACACAGGAATGAGAGAGTTGGAAGAAGCTTGGGGAGGCCTTCATCCAGCAGTGGATTGACCCCGGCTGATGATGATTATTAATATTGACGACTGGCTTTTGTAGTTTGATTTAAGGTACCAATAATAGGTACATATTTTGATTGATATATGACTTCAACGCATCTATTCTTTACACAAGATTGCTATCGGCCGCTGTCGGCAGCTATCGAGGGTAGTTTTTCATATTTTTCTATCGAAATATGAGCACTTAGTGCAACAATTACAATAATTTGGTTGTAATTGTTACAATAAGTGCTATGTTTTAACGGTACCACTCTTGGATGTGCTAAATTTTAGAGCGAGATAGACAGTTTGACTGTTTAGATGGCTAACTTGTTGTAACAATTATAATACTTCAATACGAACATATGATAAACCACCTTCGTTAACCGCCGATAGCGGCCGTCAGTAGTCATGTGTATATAATAGATGCGCAGGATATCTCATAATTTTAGTCTTTAACGTAAATGCATTTATTAATTGAGTTAGCATTTACTTGGCAGAATTCCATTTACAAGAAATGAAAATATAATTAATATTAAATTCTACAGATTTTTAAAAAGGTTTTGTCGATATAGCGATATAGTTGTAACACCATTATCAAGACTATTCAGATATGCCATTTGCCTTTGCTTAAATACTATCGTTGGAACGAATAAGAAAATGTATTCTGTCTATCGATACGTATAGTATTTAAGCAAATGCAAACGGCCTATCTGAATAGTCTTGACAATGGTGTTACAACCGAAATAGCTATAGACAAAGCCTTTTTAAAAACCTGTAGAATTTATTATTAATTATATTTTCATTTCTTGTAAATGCATTTGCTAAAATTTCTTATTCAACGAACAATTCGCTAGATTTAATAGTGTAACATTCTTTGTTGAAAATGCATAATTCGTAAACACCGCAAATGCACATTTAAAAGATTAATATGATTATTCAAATTGCTTATTCTAGCAAACTACCAACACTGCCTGTATTTACTATTTGTTCCCGTCTACTGAAAAACAAATGAATTTTCCATAGGGACATGTTTATTTTAAGATTGGAATAAATTAAAAATCAATCATGTTCCCTTCTTCTATACTGTTAAAAGAATTTGAAATATTAAACTTATTTAGATAAGTGATTATAATGAAAAAGTTATACGAGTATTGTTAAAAAAAACATTAATTGAGTCGTATAGTATCAAAAGTAGTGTTATAATAACATGCAATATGTTTCTACATTTATAAATTAAAAATTCAATTCAAATTCAACAGTTCTACTTTTGTTTCCAAAGTATTGAACAGTTCTAATTCTGATACCAAGCCCTATTTTCCATCACAATTTTATACCACACAGATATAATTTTGATTCGAATATTATATTGCTAGTCGTACATTATGGTCAGAAGAATAATTTGGCATTCTTAGTTAAATTTCGATATATTTGCGACAGTTCTACTTTTGCCTACTATACGACTCAATTTATTTTTATTAGGGCACATCAAAAATGTTGACCTTCAGTATATTTTAGACCACGATAAATTAACGGAAAACCTCTCCTGCTGGCCCTGCTATCAGTAGATTATTGAGTAGATAGTTATTCAAAATTGAAAGGGATTATTCAAACATATTATTATCAATCACTTTTACTTCTTATATAATTAACATAGACAAACTCTTGGAAGCACTCGCTTTGTCATAAAATTGAAAAAAAACCTTTTTTATTTTTTATGATGTGAGATTTCTAATTTACTTTAGAGGGCTCGCACATCAGAACTCGCCGCATGCGTCTTACGACGAATTCGTCGATGTGACGTCATCGTAAACCAAGAAACAAACGTTATCAAATGGAGCTTCGCAGATTGGCCGATGCAACTGCAACTCTGCAACTCTGCGACATTCGTCTAGTTGCATTGGCCAAAGCCTGCATGTCGAACTCGAAAAATGTCGGCTCCGCGCAAGCGCACAGCTTGCGGCCATCGGCCATTTCTGTCGCTGTCTCTGTCTACACTATCATTGCTCGCTCGTCACTGGTCACCGCGTTTGACGTTTGTTCATACAATCAACACAATAAAAATGGCAGACAGACTTCTCCTTTTTCGCGTTTGACGTTTGCCGCTAGGCATATGTGCGAGGTTGTAGCATGCAACATTCGCCGGCATTCTCAGAAATTTTGATTTGTGGCCGTCAGGCACACAAGGCGAGTTGTGATGTGCGAGCCGGCTTAGTCATCTATGCAACACGACTCTTTTAGTTACCTTCCAAAGTATGTTATTTCCTTAACAAAAAATTAAGCAATTGTGAGACAAAATGCAAAACGTGTGACTTGGTATACAAAATGGTCACTTATAGGGTCAGTCCTACTACCTATACAAAAAATAATGTGCTAGAACCGAAGTATATGATGTTGTCAGTCACATATAGGAACAAATACCAGTAACTTAGGTTTTTAAATACCAATTTTTTTGTGTTTTACTGCTGAGTGGCCCATCACTGGAGGGTGGCCCACGATTGTACCTCTTACCCTACTGCATCTTTATACGTATATGCAGATTATCACTCAAGCTAAATTAGGCATAGAAAGTACCGACATTTGTGTCCTCCTGTCAAAAATACGCTAATATTTAATAAAAAATTTCAGCATTAAACAATGAACATAATAATATATGAAGTAGGTACCTAGTTTGTTTACTAAAATTAACTAAATACAAAAAAATAACTTTGTTAATTACATACAAAATAATTAAAAATAATTTTTTTACTATCGTCTATACGAAGTTAGAAGTCAGATATCTAAATTGTATATGCTGTGCTTGTCTTTTATCATAGACAACATTATATTTACGTATCTTTGACTTAGTACAAAAATAATAACATCCACAAATCAGTCAATAAAGTAGTCAATGTAAGAATTTACAACATTCTTTTTAAATACATTATTTTTATATTAACTGATGATAATATTACCAGAACACAGTTCAATAATAAGTACTACAAATTTTAAATATAAACAATTAAATATATTTTAAATGCTAAAATTAAAATACCGCCAACGTTTCGTCGCTGTAGGATTTGTTTGTCGAATAGACCAAATGTCAAATGTTCAGGAGATGAAAAACAAATTTCATTATCATACATGTAGGTATTTAAATTGTCGTTTTTACAGCATATGCATGCTGTATTCATTACAAAGTAATTTAAAGAAAAGGATGGTTCTGGTCCATTTAGATGCAAAAAATGATTCTGTATTAAAAGGTCGATTTTGACAAAAACAGATATTTGACAAACCAATCCAATAGCGACGGTTTGTAAAATAATACACCGTATTGACAAATTTAATGTCAAAACAGGGATCATTTAAGTACATTCCAGCTTTAAGTATACCGTTCTAACTCGGATCGATTATAAAAGTTGATTTATTTAATTTCTATTCCTATTGTAGGGTGAAATCACTACCATTAAAATTGTAATAAATTACCTACTTAGTTGGAAGTTATAGTTACCTATGTAAGGTATCTAAACACATCAGGTTCATCCATCAAGTATAAGTTCTAATAAGCTCGATAAAAATGATTTTCAGCATTGAGCACATGTGGAAGCATCTCTAACATCTGGCTGGACCACGAACGTGAAAGAAGTCCAATAAGTAAGGTTAGTACCTACTACATAATGGCATAATAGGCCATAGAGAGGTAAATTAGTAGAAATAATTTGAAATGGTCTGAAAACAAACCATTGGAAAATAAAGCAAGAATTAGATAGTGTTTTTTTTCAGTTTTGTGATATATACCTAAACAATAGGCTTGATCTATACTACACTATTGTAGTCTTACACAAAAATTACTAAACACCTACAATGGCGACATAAAAGTCTATGGACCTGCGAATAAACTAAGGGCTGAAGGGGGTACGAAAGGCCTTCAAACATTATATAATATACAGCTGATGATGAAAATGATGATATATCTATTTTTATTTTTATTATGACGTATTTGGATGTTATGGTGATATATTTTTGCCATCTGAATGCTGTTTTGAACTTGGTATCAGGAAATTTTGCTTCCACAATAAAGACTCATATTATGATACCTCCATTATCAGTCTCATATATACAGACTTGGTAGGGTCGAAGAAATTAATTTGTGAATCGGCAAATATTCTCGATAAATTATGAGCCAGTGGTGAAACAGGCTGTCATCTTTAAATCAGTCTGAAGATAGGTATGTGCCCGAAACAGCTGTCAACAGAAAAATATTTTTTGTCATGCGAAATTCATATAAATTTTCGAATAGGAATATTATTTTTATTGAATGTTTTATAATTATTATAGATTTTAATAACAAATTAATATACATTCTCATTACTTGCATGATTGGGCAAGCTAAATTTTATTAACGTAGGTATTTAAAATAAATTGTTAATAGTGATATAAGTATGACAATAATATTCCATTTTTATATAATACTGACGTTTGTATCCAGCTTTGTTATGGTTTCTTCCTTGGCGTTTGTATATTTTTGTTCTGTTCCATATCATATTAAGTAGGTACTTTACAAAAAACAAAATAATGAACTTGTTGTCAGTTCTCTTGTCCGGAATGTCAATAGTTCAATCGGATAATTCAATCAATCAATCAATTTGATTGTGCGTTTGTTTGATTGGATTAAATTATTTTGCCCATAGATATTTAAAATCTTTTGACATAGACAATCTATTCTTTAATTAATTTTTAATTTTTATTTGTCTACTTGAATTATCCGCAATTTTGAGAATATCGTCTACTCTACTTGATTGTGAAATTGTAGATATTATGGTCACCGAATAATGTCATCAAACAATTTTGTTGTTTCGTTACCAAGGTTACCGATTATTAAAATTAGGTATATAAAATTAAATATATACAAACCCACGTCTATAAATTTAAATTCATATATAATTATATTGTATTGTCTCTCTTTCTATATTTAATGATTAATTCATATCTCGCTAATTAAACCACGATTGTATTTAATTTCTCAGTACAAATTTCTGCACTCTAGAACCTGCCATTCCAGAGCCTTTCAATTTTCCGGATAATCTTTGTGTTTTATAGTAGGTACAGATTAAAACCTATATTTAAATAATTCTCCACTGTTCTAATTTCATCTTTCACTATTTTTACTCTAGCCGGATAGTTGTTTCTTAAATAACGAAACATATCTTTATTGTATATTGCCTAATGATGTTAACATCAATGATATTACCTAGGTAGATAACTTACTTATTTTGCATTTTTTTCTAAATATTTCCCTATAAAATAAACACAAACAATGATATTATTTATTTAATACAGACTAATCACCTACATTACAATAATTATCAGCGTTGTAAAAATGTTTTATTTAAAGATATAGCTAACTATAAAACACACATTAACAGTAGGTATTGACATTGATGGTAAGATAAAATACCTAATTCAAAATTAGTTGACGTCGGAGTTAAAATGGCCGAGATAAACATGGAAGCCGTGGTCTATGAAAATCTCGTAGCTTCGTAGACCCTATAGCGTAGCACTTATGCCATCATGCCAATTTATACAAATAATATGCACTGCTATATTGGAAAATCAGTTAAGATAATTAAAATAATTAGCAAAGTAAATCATTATGAAATTTTTATTTGTATACTGCTTCGTTTTAATGTAAATTGGTCGTATTCGGGAGATAATAATATATTATAAGTATTAATTTATCCACAGAACGAATATCCACATGAAATTAATACGGTGATTACTTATTATTATATTATTAGTCCTTTGAAATTTATCGATAACCAGTGATAATAGTTATCAGTCATAGTATTCTGCCTTAAAAAACAATACTTAATATTTTTTGGTACTTTCATTAATAATTAAGATAGGAAAACTAAGAGATATTAAATGAAAGCTTAGAAGAACAGGCGATACCTGATTGATCATTGATCGGCCTAGAAGAGGGCGGTGTATGCGCCGGGGTGTCCGCATGCGACGCCAGCCCACTGCCGTACATCCCGAAGTCCTCAGCGCTCGAAGAGCTCGCATTGCTGCACTTCCTCCCGCCCTTCTCGCCGCCCAGCGAAGACAGCAGCCTATTCTCCTGACCCGAAATAGCGGAAGTGAGAAACTTGTTGTCCTGACCTGCCAATGATGAGAGGAATTTGTTCTCTTGCTGCCCAGCCAGCGACATGAATTTGTTGTCTTGATTCTGGTGCGAGAGATGGCTGTTGTGGTGCAGGTGGTGATCGTCGATAAGGCCGGACACTCCCAACAGCCCGCCGACAAGGTTCGGCCGCAGTTCGTCCATTATTTTAGAGTTTTGACCGCAGGTGTTGCCGCTGAAATTCAGCTGCCTGCTGAATATCGCCGGGAATATGTTGAACTGTTGGGGGTCTCCGAGGGAGGGAAGCTGCGAGTCGGGCCCGGCGCCGGCGGACCCCGGCCCGAGGCACGGCACTCCCTTGAAATCCAACGTGGGGCCGTTGGTGGCTCGCGGGCCGCCCGCCCCGCCCAACCTGTCCCTGGTGGCGCCCCCGCCCGACACGTACTCGTACAGCTTGTCCGCGTAGCGCCCCCCTTCTAAGACATCGCCCCACTCGAAAGAAATCGCGGCGGGAGGGTCGCAATATTTATGAAGAATTTTCGAAAATGCCTCGCTATCTGCCCGAATGTTCGGGACGGCTGAATTGGCTGTTTAAACCAAATAACTTTTCAATCTGTTTAATTATATCATGAGTCCCTTCAATAATACGATTTGAAACTTTTTAATATAAACAGTGAAATTAGCTTTAGATAATTTAGTAAGTAAGTCCGTCCAATTTATGATAATTACCAAATTAAATAAATAATCATAAAAATAAAGAAAATCTAAATAAAATCAGTCAGTCTTTTCAAAAATATTTAAATATGTTATTTTATTATATGGAAAAAATTAAAATAAATAGTATTTTTTATCATAAAACAATTAATAGTTTTTTAAATAATAATAATTTTCCTTATTGACACTGTATTTTATATGTAAAATATTAATCACTACCACGCCACATTTGTTTACAGTGTCAGTTTGCGTTTTCACTATCACATTAACACAAAATACAATTTATTAGTATTCCTTAATGTTACGCAATCACTTGATAATAATACCAGTTAATACAGATGTATTTTTATTCTTATTTACTATTTAGTTATAGTTTTTATCACTTTTTTTCAAATGTTGTTGTCTACCATTCAATTGTCAAAACATTTTCAAAACAAACTCGTTTCATTCAATGTCAAAATTATAAGAAATATTGTAATTTGCTTGTTGTAGATTACTTTTATACTTAGATTCGATAAATAAATATTTTGTGTTGCATTTAGGTGCATTCAAAATATTCGAAACAAAAGTCAACGAATTCTAAATTCAAACATTCGAAAATCTTTCGAATTAAACGAGCCGAACGTAATCATATTAGTAACACTAATGCAAAGCGATGACACCCCACCCGCTACGTTCGGCGCACCCCGTGACCTATATATATATAAAATAACTTTATTCCCGATTATTATTATTAAATTGTATCAACTCGTCACAATCATGCGCCGATGGTTATTGAATTATGAAGGTAGCCGCCGTCGTCGGAACAGAGGCGACCACTCGCACCTATTCGGGCCGGAGTCTCGAGTCGCCAAGTATCGCGGGCCGCTGCGCCGAGCGTAGAAAATTAATGTAATCTAAGCGATCTTTCGACTGTTGCAGTTGACATCGGGATATCCCAAACGCAAAGTGACTAACAACATTAAATTGTTCTCATATATGTCGTGCGGAGTGGGATTTTCCAGGAGTGAGGGGCCGTCCAAATCGCGCCCCCTGACAGAAAGAGTACGACGCACTTTTCTCCGTCCTGCGTAACACGAGAACGAGACGGAAACAGAATTATCACTACTACAATTGGAAAGAATGAGCTAAACATATTTTTCCGACCACCGTCTCACTTGTGCACATCTTTTGTGCAAACATAAACACATTTTGTGCGTTTGAGACGGAGTTATGCAGCCGGGAACGTGCGAGAGCGATCACGATATAAATGTTCCCAGTTTTATTTGTGCACGTAAACACTACTGTGCGAGCTAATCCAACCTGACCGGGAAATTTCTCCCCGTTTCATAAACTCAGACGTACTAATATTTTCCGTCTTTTTCACTCGCGTGCCTAAGCACGTATTTGAAGTCTATTTTAGTGTCGTAGTACTCGAAAACACGGACTTTCAAAGCGCATGTGGTGACATTAGTACGTATGTTGGGTGAAGGCAGCCAATAGCGAGGAGGCATTCGGGTTTACCGCTTCGTGATTGGCCGTGTTTGGGGGATGACAAGTGTAGATGGGCTAGTAGTAGGGGGCTCGTAGACAAAATGGTGGAAATAATGAAACTGCGTTCGCAGAACTCCTCGCGAAAATAATTGGAAAGCTGTTTTTCATTTGGACTTTTTGGTTTGTGTTGTGGTATTGACTGGCTCCCATAGAGGCGCATCGATAATTTATATGATATAAAATACAATAGAAAATAATTAGGTATCTGTAATATTATGTATAGAAACTATATTAATTAGGTATGGACAACAATAATGAAAAAAAAATTTATAAACCCCTTGTTTCTCTTCAAGCAACTATAATATTAAATTGATACTTACTTGTAATTAAATTAAGCCCCACAGTTAAAATATTTCGTAGAGAAGCAGTTCCAATCTGATGTCGTGGTTTTGAATCTCTCATTTTGCAAAAAAAATACCTACTTATTGTTTTTCTTTAAAACATGTTTGTCCCAATAGGTTGGGCGAATAGCTAACAATCGTTACCAGTAAAAGTCTGCTATATGATGTCAACTCTCTGGAGATCCATATGCTCTAATGATAAATGGTGATTTACTTTTATCTCCCTTAAGTAATTAAATCATATTATTATTTTTATTCCACGATTTCACCTGACAATTGTGTTGAAATTTTCTGTTTAGTAACTTCTAATACAAAACATTTCTTTAAGGCATATACATCCATAATATTCTGCAGAAGAGAAGGGTGGAGGTAGGCTGTTAAGATCCGACATATCTAAATAGTACACACTAAAATTTGTCACTCATTTGTATTTGTTTTCATTGAACTAAAATACAAATTGTACACGGGGCTGGTTAGTTTTTAAAAATCAGTTAAGCCCTGCCTAACCAAACCATAATAGATAATTTTATTATTATAGTCAAAAAATATTCTTCTATCTACAAAATATCTAAAATTATGTCATGTACAGTGGCGCATTTATTGATGTAGAGGCCAAAGGCATATGATTTTGAGCCCCCCTACGATAAAGAAATTTTAATTTTATATTATTTAGAATTCCAACGATTTACTATTTTTGTTTAATTTATTTTTTGATTTATTATTCTTTTAAATTGTGGTATATTTTAATACTTTTATGACCGGTTCGAACTGTTTGGAGACCCCCTTCAAAATGTTCTGACGAATCGGTCAAGCTGTTTGCGTACTGCGAAAGTAGGTAAATGGTATCCAGGTTTATTCATTTAAAATCTTGTAGAAAATGAGTAAGTATATAAAAAAATCGGTGTGTGTACTTATGTACGCTCGTTAGAAGTTATACTTCTTTGGCATAACAAAACAAAAACAAAACTTGTGATAACCTAGATTCTTCAACTAGCTCTTGATTATCTTGTTAAATTACACATTCAAGAAAAAGGACCGCTTATTGGAACGCCGTTGGGTTATTTCTATACATTTTAACTTATATTACTAAATTATATAATTATTTATCGTTGTTTTTATTTTTAAAGTAACAGCTGCCACTATGACGTTTAATAGTTTGTTTACGTAAGGAATCGCAAATGGCCGACAATAATAAATTCTCTGCCTAGGCAACGGAACAATTATGAACTATAATAATTATTATACTGTATAATTGTCACGATTGCAGTATCATACTGTGGCGTAAAGACAGTGCGTTCGGCTGATAACCGAACAATCGGTGGTTTGAATTCAATCGAGTGCGTTTATTTTTGGGTGAAAATATAAATTATGTCATGTATAAAACATGTCACACGCCAAAATTACACTCTGATCTGATTTTCCAAACGCGCCTAAAGAAGTATAACTTAACGGCCCACATGCTCGTCGTAGGTCAAAATTGAGTTTTTATTGCATTTTCAAACCATGATCCTGGACACTCCTTAAACGTTTTAGATAATCTATTTATATAATTTTGAGGCCTTATTATTTTTTATATTTATTATAAACATTTGATGACTGCATAAAGTATTTTTGTTACATAAAATAGTATTCTTTTAAACCTCTCGCTCTAATGTTTTAGAATATAGTCATATTTCGGTACATGAATGTGCAGTGGTGTTAAGATTTTTTGCATTTATTAATTTTTAATCGCATTTATAAAACCATTAGTATAATTTATGATGAGATAATTTTAGTAAAATATTTACGATAAAAAATTATATTGATAATCTCTGTGATCCCAAATTTGACAAGAATTAGACATTTTATTATTCAAAAAATCGGCAAGATTAACACATTTGAATATGATTCTAAAGATACTTATTATAAGCTATGTCTTTTACCATTCAAGTGTGATAAACATCTTATGAATAATGATTGCTTTATAATAATTATTGACCTAAGAATAAGGTAGTGTTTTTTTGAAATACGCCATTTCTTTTGGCATTCCCCAGTAGTTAAGCTACAACATACGGCCGTAGCCATAAATTGATAAACTAAAATTGAAGTAGGGAGTAAAATGATATTGACGCACGTGTTTGAACATGTACCGTTTAAAAAAAAATAAAAAAAATTCGGTTAGGTACATGTTCAAACACGCGCGTTAATATCATTTTACTCCCTCCTTTAATTATAGTTTGTCAATTTATGGCTACGGTCGTATGTTGTAGCTTAACCACTGGGGAATGACAAAAGAAATGGCGTATTTCAAAAAAACACATGTAACAAAAATACTTTATGCAGTCATCAAAAGTTTAAAATAAATATAAAAGATAATAAGGCTTCAAAATTATATAAATAGATTATCTACAACGTTTAAGGAGTGTCCAGGATCATGGTTTGAAAATACAATAAAAACTCAATTTTGACCTACGACGAGCATGTCCCCCTTAAACAATTTATTTCAAAATTTAAATTTGGAGTAAAAAATGGTACATAATAATTATACAGAACTGTTGTTACATATACTTAAATAAAATAAATACCTATTTGAAAATTCACCTTACGATTTAAATACGATTAATTTTACATACATTACATACTTAGGTTATTGCTTTGATATGTACACATTTACATACGTAGTTATACCTACGTATGTAAACTTATTGGAGACATTATTTTCTTCCACGAAAAACCTTGAAAAACCCGAGGGGACTGAAATTCAACCGAGGAAATTTCATACGATAATAGATTTTTAGAACAATTTTCACTTTGTTTACTACGATATAATTAAGTTTTCCGAAGGTATTTTAAAAATATTCCCAAAACGATTTAAAAGTAGGTTGTTGGATCTTTCTAAAAGCTATTATTCTCTATCAGATTTTAGTGATAGTGTTTTTTTGTCTGAATCGCATAAAGTATATTAAAACCATTTCAAGGTATTGGTAATTTTATTATCGGTACCTACCTACGTAACATTATGATTTATATTATGTAGGTACACATTTATTGTGTCATCATATTAATCATTTTTGTAGCGACAGTTTTAGTCATATGGGCTTAACGCAAATATTCTCAACCCAAGTTCCGCGTTCCGTTTCAGAAACTTATGAAAAAGTTACAACATGAAACTTTTTGGTCGGTAATAATAGTTTAATGTCACCTATTTATTTTTCTTATTTTCGAATAAAGTTTTTAGTAAGTACTTATATTTTTTCATAATTTAATTATTTAATTAGGTAAAGATTTTTTGATTATTAAGCATTTATTTTTATATTATTTTGTTCTTAAAACATGTATTAATTATTATTTAATAACTTACGAGGAGCAAGTCACCATTTAATAATATTCGTCATTTTGCAATCCCACATCTTTGGTACCTACATGGGAGATTGGCGTAAAAGATTTCTGTATTTATGCACAGATATAGGTACTTCTCGGTGATCGTCGATAGAGGTGCACGAATCCACTTTTAGCCTAACTTTTTAGCGCAATGCTAACTAATTTGAAACATGGTCCGCCACTAGTATGTTCCATGACGTAGTATAATAGTCACCATCTATCAAGCTGGACTGCAGATAAGGCGCCACGAAGATTGACACGTCAAGTAATTATGCTAGCAAAGTCGTGATATGGTATAATCTGTCGTAAATTAAACCATCTTTATAGTAAACCTAATATTATAACTATAGCATATTTTTTGTATAACATTTTTTAATAGATATTTTCATAGAAATATTAAAATATACTTAGTAAGTAATGAATTTACATAAAATTTGAGATTAAAAATAGAACAAGGCTGCATTATGACTATTTCATTGGTTACCTACTGCTTTACACGTCACTTTTATAATAGTTTTACCTTTCTGGATGTTAATATCATATGTCAGCTAGATAGGGGTTCCTCATGATTTGAACCCATGGTACAAAATGCTTCACTGGTTCCATTAAATAGAAATGATAAGGAATCATTCGTATCTCTATATCACGAGTGCTAACAATTTTAGAAATCATCTTGCAAAATTGTGCTTGATTATGATTTAAATTGAATAAAATAAATTGTTTGTGATGAAATCGTTGTTTTGTTCTGAATTTTTGCGTCCCCTAAATCCTACTGCTCTGGTGTTTTCCACCCCCAACAGCTCCACTTGGCATGTCCCTGTTTACATTCCACTTAGTCCTCAGATATTTCAGAAGAAATTACTATCTCGTCAATCCTGCAGATTTACTGTTTTGTTCGTGGACTAATGGTTTGCTCAGGCCTAAGATCTTGATGCTTTATACCTCTTGCCATAGGAGTTACGCAGCATATTATACACATTATATATTTGATTATAACATTTAGTTTTATGTAATAGAATTTATCGTATTATTCTGGTATCATGCCTCTCTATGAATTTAGCTTCCCAGTTGCTATGCATTTACAATGCTCTCACTTGACTTGCCTCTTGGGTACCTACCACTGAATGATTTTGTCTTTTCTTCTAACTTTTTTTATGTTTTTAGAAAACTCTATTACATCGCAAATCCTTGTTTGATTCCTTGTTTAAATATTCCTTACACTTCTCAGCACGCATTACTTCATACAACGCTGTGATACTCAGTCTGTTTATACGTGCGAAATATGCATTACATAAGGGCAGTGAATTCAGAGGGCGGCGAAACATCTTTTTTGTAAAGTATAATTGTAATTCAAAAGTTTTCTTTCCGCTTTTCAAAGAGCACCCACGATGGCCGCGTGGCTTAAGCGCCGGTCTATAATGTCGAGGGTTCCAGGTTCGAATCCTGGGTCTGGCAAGTTCACATATTGTGTTTCAATTTGTGTATGAGTCAGAGTATGGACCTAATAGGTTGAGCAAGTGGCTGACTCAATGATTCATTTCTCGTAAAAATAAAATCTGTTAATACAAACCACCACTCTGTGGAGGCCCATATGATCCTATTAGGATCGGACATGGTCAAAAGAAAAAAAAGCTTCACAGTCGAAAAAAAATCAGCAAAAAGAACCATAAAACTATTATTATGTATAATATAATGCACATTACATAAAACACTACGTAAAACAAATCTAGTCGTTTCGAAATTCCTTACACATTAAAAATAAAGGGTGTCAAATGGATATTTCAATTAAGCTTATTTTCAGAGCGTTCCGTACCAACGCATGTGGTTATTTTAGTTGGTAAATTCACTTTACAGTACCTACTATAATACCCATTAAATAATACTTATAATAAACGCAGGGTTATAAATACATAAATACTTAGTAATGATGAGGTGTTTAGAGACAAAATCGTAGTTGCTTGGAAGTTTCGAGGAGAAATCTTATTTATCGATGCAAGAATTAATAAATACAATGATAAAGATGACAGAGTAGTGTTATAATCGTGGGTACAGATGTACTTATGAGTTTGATGTTATTGAAAGATTAATGGCACCGCGAGACTGGACTCGAGTGGAATGACGGTTAACTGTGTCGAGTGACCGGACTCGTGATGAGTGACGACTTATGGATCGTCCATGGTATTTATATAAATGCAGTCCATACATTACAAGAGACATTGTCGCAATTAAATAAATCATAATATACACTATTGATCTAGGTTATGATTGAGGAAATGCTGATGATCGCTTCCACCACTTTGTTTTGTTTTGACAATAAAACATAAATACTGACGTGTGTTACACTTGTAATGCTTAGTGGTATGATTGCTTATAGTTATAATACTTTTATTTTCTGGATTCGATTTTTAGTTTTTCAAAATTATCATGTGTTTTTAATGGAACTAGAGAAGGGAGGGGAGTGGTGCGATTTCGTACAAGGGTAACCGAGTCAATTGGTGCAAGCCTGGTGGTGCTCTTTATCTTGAGCTATTTTTTATTTATTACCTATTCATGTTCATCATCTCAAAAAATTGCTGCAGAATTCATCAATCACATCTATTTTATGCTGATATATTGATATATAGAATTAAGGTAAATTTATTACATAAATGTCGATCAGGGAAGAAAAAGAAACAGATTAGATAATACAATTTTGGATACAGTTCGGTTATGAGGAATACAGCGGAAAACACATTTTGAAAATAGTCGATATACTGAATTATTTGTTAGGTTAACCTAACCAAACCTAACCTAACCTAACCTAACCTAAACTAAACTAACCCAAACTAACAAATAATCTAGTATATCGGGTATTTTCAAAATGTGTTTTCCGCTGTATTCCTCATAACCGAACTGTACCCAATTTTGATATGACTTGATACAAGTTGATACTGATTTTTTTATAGATATACCAATTTAAAAATACACGTGTATTTTTTTTTTGGTTTGCTTACAATAAGCTCCGTATATTATGGAAAACCTTACTTAATACACACACTAATTTCTTGTTTTAACAGTAAAAATACCAGTATGCAGAGCGAAAATTGTAAGGTGGCTTGAATCGAGGGTAGAAAACGGGGTGAGTGGGGATGTCGATTGGTTTGGGGATGACAAAGGCACGGGGAGGCTTCAGTCGCCTCTGGCACTGCAGGCTGCTTGTCATTCATATCGAAATGCAGCGCCGACTGTTTTTAGAACCTCCTATGTATGTAGCTTGTGTTCGCTGATAAAAGAAAATATGCTGCATGTAACAGCATATTATAATAGTAATCTTTCAATCAGGTTAAACTAGTTGAAGTACCCAGCATTGCACGCCGTCGTTTCATCGATCGATATACACATATCTTACTTAAAAAAAACCATAACAACTACATTATTCAATATTAAAATATTTGTATCTAGACATAAAACAAGTAAAAATTGAAAAAATTCTGACAGATAAGCCATATAAAAGAATTAAAATCGAAACCAAAATATGCAAAATTTCACTTGATCTGTCATGAAAATTTAAAATTAGAATTCGCAGGAAAGGTTACATATTTGAACAAACAAAACTTTTGTTGGTACTGTTCGGTTATGAGGAATACAGCGGAAAACATATTTTGAAAATACCCGATATACTGGATTATTTGTTAGTTTGGGGTTTAGGTTAGGTTAGGTTTGGTAAGGTTAACCTAACAAATAATCCAGTATATCGGGTATTTTAAAAATGTGTTTTCCACTGTATTCCTCATAACCGAATAGTACCCTTTTGTTTTATATAATAATATGCAGCTCTCAGTTGAGGGGCAAATAAGAAAAGGAAATCAGACAAATATACATATTTTGCCTTTTATAATACCTATATTATACATGTATTATCTAATGTACATAATTTGTAACTACTATATTCAGGGCTCAAAATGGACCGGAGTGCACCGGAGCGCCGTTCTGGTTTCGTGAAATCGGTAAAGTTATTGCTACGTCTCGTAGAAAAAATAATTTGACCTTTTAAGCTTAATATGCCATGTAACATAAAATCTAACATACTAATTTTTATAAAATACATATAAAATTTAATAACTATGTTAATATCTTCAGAAAAATGTCGAGCGCTCCGGTTCGTAACAGAAACCAATCTACTAATTATTAGAAATTAGTTTTTCTTGATTTTTTTTCTTAAATAATATTTGCAGTGACGTCCCATGGGGACAGGCACACTATTCGCTGCACAGGGGCGGCAGTTATTCGAAGAGCGGCAAATTTAAGAAATAATGAATCGATGATTAGGTATATTATTTTCTGTTAATAAATTCAGCTTTCTGTTGTCTATCTGTGGTCAACTAAATACTGTTAAGAGGCATTTCCAAATCCTTGGATAACGTCGAATATGATATTTATACATAAATTAATCCACGAAGAGTTCATTTTTTCTCTGACGCAAATATATAGATACAACTTTAGTAAATGACAGAATAATAAAATTACAGCTATGGAAATGTCTCAAAAATATCTAAATGATAATGAGACTGTATTGAAAAACTAACTAGTGTCAGCTTAGTAATAAAATAAATAACGGTGGGGGGGGGGGAGAAATTTTCAGTTTGCCTATGGACGTCACTGTATGCTTGTTTCTGAGGATATTCTTAATTATATTAAGTATTATATTATAATTGGATGTGAGATAACTAATATGCAATTTAGTTATCAACCTTAGTAATCTATTTTTACCTTAACTTCAATAAATTTAAGCTTAATCTTGATAAAGAATGAACAATTTATTCAAAATTTTTGGTACAGGCACAATATTATATTATGTAAACATAAGTAACCTAGTGGGACCGGAGCGCACCTGGGCAGTGCTTCGAAACTTCTTCAAACGATTCAATTCTAATTATTATTACGTTACACACAATAATGTTGAAGCATTTAAATATAGACAATTGTGTCGTTATTTTGGAAACAAATCGAGAACTTAAATACATATTTATGCATACCAAATAAACGCATAAACATACTAAACAGCAATTAAAAAGTCCAATTCCAATGCAAACACTGGCCACATGGTTAATTTCTGACTGGCTTTGTTCTAAAAATCTTAAAAAAACAACATTTTAAGGGAGGGGGGATTCTAAAATATTATAACAGTTAATCAACACTCCGGGACTTTTTTGATTAACACTACATCGTTCTTAAACACACTTTTATTTATGTAAAAAAGATAACATCATAATTTTTATATGAAAAGAAGAAATACAATCAATGTACATGGTACAGATTTGATGAAATGCAAAATAGTCCGTGAAAAACCCATAATTGTTATGTGGTTTGGGAGAAATTGGTGGCGATTGTGGGGTACTCTAGACCTAAAACACCGACCGCAATACGATAGCCGACCTAAGATAAAATCGGAGATTAATAAATAATGACTTTGATTATGCTGTACCTATTAGTGTATTTAAAAGTCAAATATGTCAAATATGTGTTACTTTTCTTTTGGTAATGTTATATTAGTTTTCGAATTATCAGTTTTTAGGTGGGTCTAGGACGATTTGGCGCCGGAACAACTGGACGCCACGCAAATCGACAATAAATAGACGTTAGGTACTTATAGGTAAGTACTTAAAAAAGTGTTTAATATTATTATTTATATTTAGATTCTTATATTATGATTTAATAGTTGGTGAGAATATAAATATGCACACGTAAATAATGATTTAATGTGCATATGTTTAAGTTCCAGCGAAAAAATAGTTTTTTACTTTTATATAAAGCCTTAGGCATGGTAATTTTTAATCTGCAATAAAAAAACATTATGTTAAGATTAAAATGAATTAAAACTAATAAGTAGTAAATAGAAACTGATTAAAATTCCTCGTCTACGTTCTGTATAAGTACGTATCTACGACAGTGCGGCGTCCAGTTGTCCCATTCCCTTTTAGGTGGCATGGTGCACGGCGAATCGGCCTTTTTGACCATTTCCACTATTCTAAAAAGAGGGATATATTGCCAATATCTATGTATAATAGATAATATCTCTAGTATATTATACTTCATAGAATAAAAGGGAAAAAGTAACCATTGGTATGGTATCATTAAATTTATTGAATCAATTTTAACTAGCCACCCACTTTAGTATTTTTATTACCACGTTTTTATTAGCTCGTATTCTTGTTCGTCCAGTACTAATTTTTTCTTGTGTGTCCAGTACATATTTTTTCTTGTTTGTCCAAGATTTGTATTGGACGATTGAAGATTTTTAACTAACTTCCCGACTAGCTAGACATTTGAAACTTTTAGAATATATCAGAACATAACGACAATGCATTCTTTTAATACTTTTAGCCATCTTTAAGTAGAATTGAATTCATTTTCAGTTAAATGTGTTTTGTATGGAAAGTTATTATTATTGGTTACTAAGGGGGTCCTAACAACTAAATTATTAATATATACGTGCGTTACTATGGAAATCAATATGAAATGTCAAAATGACATTTCTGTATTCTATATTTATTCAGTATTTTTATCAAGTACAATAAAAAGTTTTTATTAATACATAGGATTGTCAAGTTTATATGATTCAACGGAAAATTTGAAAACGTGATATAAAGTTCTTTTTATCTTGTAATTATTTTAAATATCTTCTAAAATTAAATCAGAAAAATATTTGTTCCAAAAATACTATTATGGAAAACAATAAAAGGCTGTATTATTTTATCATATGAAAAACCATAAATATTTGGAAATCTAAGGTAGATATTATGTGAAATAAAAATGGAAACTTCCGTTACATACCTATAAGTTTTGTATTATTGTATAATAATTGTAACTGGGTTGACGTTTTACTGAATAAAATATTTTACTCGTTTTTTATGCAATATCTACTGGTCATTTCTATTGTTATAACTTGGGCTTAGGCTTGCTAATTAAATGCAATCACCTTTACAGATACCATGACCTAACATCGCTAACGGCTCTTTGAGTTTCAAGGAAAAGTATACAATGCCGCCATTTGCTTCTTTGCTTGGTAACAATATGGCAATGGCGAGGGGTTAAGGGTTAAGGGTAGGCTGTTAAGATTCGATATAAATAGTGGACACTAAACTTTGTCAGTCATACTTATTTGTTTTCATTGAACTAAGATGACAATTTGCACATTGTGGTGCTGGTTAGTTTTTAAAATTCAATTAAACTTTGCCTAAACCAAACCATAATCGATAAAAAATATTCTTCTATCTATAAAATATCTAAAATAATGTACGGCTTAATTTTAATGGCATACTTTTGGATATTTTATAGATAAACGAATATTTTTTGACTATTAGGTAACTACTATTATGGCTTGGATTAGGCAGGGTTGAATTGAATTCCAAACACTATCTACACATTGTAGCCTTAGTTCAATGGAAACAAATACTGTTAACTGACGTGCACTGTTTATGTCGGATCTCAAAAGCCTACCTTTGCCTTTAATAATATGGTGAAAACCATCTTCCTATGCATAGCCTTCCCCGAAAAGGAACAGGTTCACCTAAAACAGTGTGTACCTAAGATTTATTGCGAGCTGTCGAATCCGCGAGTAGTTATAGAATGCGCGTAGCTTAACGGTCATAATTATTAGTATCGTTAGTGTCCCTTTGTGTCGTCCATACAGTCTTGTATTTCAAACATGCCGCATCGGAATACTAAAGCAAATATTGAATACCCCAGATAGTTGTACCAATTTATAAGTGCAACGGGTCTTGCTTGTCGTAGGATTCCGAGATGAGTGAGGTCAACACGTCGACAGCCAAACCTTTTGGGTCACGATCATCAGTTATGACAAAAATGAAGAATTAACATTTCATTTAACTACATAATTTCTATTTTTTCCGTTTGTTCCTTGTTACCTGAAAGTTACAGTGTGTAGATCTTTCCTAATAAAAATAGTCTATAGACTATATATATAAACATGTTACACCGAATGTGTGAAATTGCGTATTACATGAAATCGGCAAATTTTTGCCCAATCCATGAAAAATGCAAGTCCGTTGCCTTATTCATGAATTAGGCAAATTATCTACCAAGTGCGTGAATTCGGGAGGGTATGGAATTCTTAAACTGTCAACATGACAGTAGAAAAAGTAAATTTAATACGGATGGTTTTATTAGTTATAATATGACATAATATAATATTATTATTATTAGGTTATGTTAGGTTAGGGTTTGTAATTCTGAATTCAACTGAATGTCCATTTTGAGGTTAGCTAACAACTGTCAACAAACTATCAAATCATACTATCACAAACAATCGACCATCGCCTGATACCCAAGCACGAATCAAATCGCGAAAATACCTTTTAATATAATTCTTCCGTTATCATATTGTAGTTCTAGATTTTTTTTGGGCATAGTATGATATGAACGTCATTGTAGTTATTGATTGGTATATTTTTATATAATCAATGACATTATTGACATTTGACACATTTGGTTTAGTCGCAAAAACCACCACCGGAGCGCCACTATCTAATTTGCCCAATGCATGAACTAGGCAGAAAAATTACTGCCGAATTCACGCACTCGGCAGATATTTTGCCTAATTCATGAATAAGGCAAATATTTTCCGATCTCATGTAATACGCAATTTCACACATTTGGCGTAACATATATATAAATATATACATAAAGATAATATTATATTAATATTGTTTGATTAAAAATGTTTATCATACCTGGAGAATAATATAAATCTACACGAGTATTTATGTAGGTAAGACAGGTAGGTATATATGGCTAGGTCGGTAGGTATACAATATAGATAGACATGGCCACAGTGTAGCCGCCAATACAAGGAAACATTTTCATTTATGTTTCGGCGGTCATCCCTGCTTTTTCATTCTAAGTGTTTTCTTTTTAAGAAGCATTACAGGTCACGCGTCCTCTGATGTCTCAGGTCACTGCGACGAGATCCGGTAAATTAAATATATTTGACATTATTTATTTTTATTTTTATGAGTTTCTAATCTCACAGTTTTCTTTAATGGTAAACGTAAATAAAAACACACATGATTATAAAAAAATCATCTAATCATCGGCCGGGGTCGATCGACTGCTGGATGAAGGCCTGCCTTAGCTCCCTCTACTAACGACAATTTAGAGTAGGTACATCATGGCCCCCACAAGGGGGGGGGGGGCTGACAGCGCTCTTGCCTAGGGGCCCAGGCTTTGATCAGATAAGTGAGATAAATACACATCATAATTTAGCTTGAACAGTAAAAATGCGGTGTAATTTTTCATTATTGTGTGTCGATACTAGACAACTCCATAATTAAATTAGATGTATTAAAAATCGCTAATAATACACTGTATAAGTAGGTACTCTTAATCTGACCTAAAACACAATTTGAAAACGTTAATGTCATGCGTCACTACTTTTAACCTTAGAGCCCGCCAAATATCATAGCCTGAGGGCCCGCTTCAGGATGTGGGGACCATGAGGTACATACCCGTTCTGTTATTCAAGCAGATTGATTGGACGACTTCAATAGGAAGGATAAAGGTGTGTATTGTATGGACGACAGTGCTTGAATCTGCTACTGAAAGTCATGCCATATTATTTTTTTTATTAATTAAAAATTAGAAACTGTTTACATTTGTTTAAATGCCATTATAATTAAAAAATATGTTATCAGATTACCTTTTTCCCAGTTTTTCATTTGAAATCAATATAATTCGGTGAATAGCGTCACATTGGACTATAGCTTACGATGTGGATTAGGGCTTGCAGTACCGAATGAAAATATCAGTACCGGTGTTTCGCTATTTCCTATTGAATATTTGTATTTCTTCTTCGAATAATCTTTCAATAAATTTAAATTATGAAGTGATGTGTATGTGCCCCACTGATAATTCCACCTTAAGAGGGAACCTAACCGATTTTTTTTTAAACGGTACATGTTCAAACACGCACATTAACATCATTTTACTCCCTACTTCAATAATTATAGTTTGTCAATTTATGGCTACGGCCGTATGTTGTAGCTTAACCACTGGGGAATGCCAAAAGAAATGGCGTATTTCAAAAAAACACTACCTTATTCTTAGGTCAATAATTATTATAAAGCAATCATTATTCATAAGATTTTTATCACACTTAAATGGTCAAAGACATAGCTTATAATGAGTATCTTTAGAATTCTCTTCAAATGTGTTAATTTTGCCCATTTTTTGAATAATAAAATGCCTAATTATTGTCAAATTTGGGATCACAGAGATTATCAATATAATTTTTTATCGTAAATATTTCACTATAATAATGTCGACATAAATTATACTGATGATTTTATAAATGCGTTTTAAAATTAATAAATGTAAAAAATCTTAACACCACTGCACATTTATGTACTGAAATATGACTATATTCTAAAACATTAGAGCGAGAGGTTTAAAAGAATACCATTTTATGTAATAAAAATACTTTATGCAGTCATCAAAATGTTTAAAATAAATATAAAGGATAATAAGTCTTCAAAATTATATATATAGATTATCTACAACGTTTAAGGTATGTCCAGGATCATGCTTTAAAAAAAGAAAAAAAAGCTCCATTTTGACCCACGCTGAGCACGTCCGCCCTTAACGATTTATTAGTTTATTGTAATTTTTACACTTACAATGGAAGTAAACTAGACATCGCGTAATCTGACAAAAAATGTATAGTCCTGGTAAACCTTTCATATTAATTAAAACATTTTGTTTCTACTTTTAATACCGAATATATCGGTATCGTCTGATTTTTAAAACCGGTATTTCGGTATCGAAAAATACTGAGATACAGATTTTGAAATCCCTAATGCGGATCCAATACACATTGAAAAAAAAACAAGATGCAAATTTTCCAGACGCGAGATTTAAATCAGCCATCCACGGCTTTAGAAACAGAAACCTTATCATTTTACTTAGTTGTTTTATATTTAATTTTATATTGGTAACTAAATAATTGCGTAGCACCGCTTTTACTATTTGGGTTATTACTCCATAATATATATATATTATAAAATATATGTAAATATAATATTTTCGTCCAAGACAAAACAAGAATAATTCAATAATCTTGAACCAAAAAAATAATAATAAGAATTCAAGTCATTATTATCCATGTATTTCGGCAGTACCTACAAAAGTCAAGCCCACGCATTGCTCCGAGAGGTCCCTAGCTACAGTCCGCACAATTGAATTTGTGTTCCAATCATTGACGACTGATGGACACCCTCTTACTTCCTTTTATCTTTTCACATTATTATTACTTTACTCTTAGCAGCGTCCCACAAGTAAGAAATAAGGGGCATCCTAGTAGGTATGTATATATACAATATATCTAAGTAAATATATATAAAATAAGAGGTCAGAGGTGTATTTAAATATATATAAATATAGATATTTATATTATACTTGGTGTTAGTATCTACCAGTGGCGAAGGGTGGAGGTAGGCTATTAAGATCCGACATAAATACTGCACATTACACTTCAGTCAGTCAGTCAAATGTTACAATGTGCAGATAGTGTTTACTAGTTTTTACAATTCAATTAACCCCTGCCTAATTAAAACCATATTAGATAATAGTAAAAAAAAAAAAATCGTTTACCTATAAAATATCTAAAATTATGCATAGTTTGGATATTTTTTTATCGATTATGATTTGGTTTAGGCAGGGCTTGATGAGTTTTTAAAAAAATAACTACTTAACACTATATGTACCATGTATTGTTAATTTAACGAAAATAAATAAGTGTGACTAAAAAAATGTGCATTGCCTTTTTTGTAGATTGTCCATAGCATACGTAATCTATTATGGTTTGGTTTAGATAGGGTTTAATTGAATTTTAAAAACTAACCAGCACCATCTGCAAATTGTATTCTTAGTTCAATGAATTAAATAAGTATGACTGACAAAGTTTATTGTGCACTATTTATGTCGAATCTTAACAGCCTACCTCCGCCCTTTGCCACTGGTAGGTACTTCATTTATGGTCTGATACGACCAAGCATAAATATTTTTTAAATAAGTACTAATTTACACATTCGACAACGCACATTTGTATGATATACATAGTTATGAAAATGATATTTAACTTATTGAAAGGGGCTCACGATTACAACACGTTCTCTCGTCCCGGATGAAAAACAAACCTGGGAAAGGTATATTTTTAATAGAATTCTTGTTCGTGTTAGTATCGGTGAAGGACTACTGATTTCTTGTTATGTATACGATTTCGGAAGTGTCTATGTTACCGCTTTCGGTAAGCAGCGCGTATTGGTGGTATTGGTTTGTGTGTCCCTAATAACTAACTATCTTAGAAATTGAAGGCATAAGTTGTTTGTTCTCCCAAGGTGTAGAACTAACCTGCCATTGGTGATGACAATTGGGAGGGTAATAGCTATGTTCAACCAACTCGCTTTGGATATTGATATATTCCACCTACGTGAGGATGAGTATAGGTGGGCGCTGTTTTATAAATTCTTAAAATAGGGTCCACTTAACTCATTCGATGTGTTTTCATGCTTTATATTTTTTTTACTTATTTACTTTTCATACAGTTTTTTTGTTATACTTACTGCATTTTTGAGAACGTTTTAAATTTATAATTTGTCATAAATAAATTTGAATTGCTAAAAAGGCGCGAATTTCAAACAAAAATCAAACGACGTCTGCTTCGGTCAATTAATCACGATAACAATAAGATTAGATCACGCGTGTTTCCAATGTATTATTATGGTACTCGTAGTAACAATATATATATATAATCATCAACTGGGGTCGATCCACTACTGGATGAAAGCCTCCTTTATCTCCTTCCATTTTTATCGATCCCTAGTCCTTCGCTAGATCGACATTCTACTCCAAATTGATCTTAAAATAATAATACTAATAAAAATATGTTCGCATACTACTTACTTATACAAAATATGATTACTTACATACGCATATTGAATAATAATGTGTAGGTGCCTAAGTACATCTATTATTTATATTTTAATATATCAAAAGTCGCTTGTGAAATAATATTGTAGGTAAAATTTCTCTACCAAAGATTGTTTTCCTTAAAAAAATAAAAAGGAATATAATTCAATAAATAAAAATATAGACTGCGGTAAAATGATTCTTTTAAAAGCATCCAGAATTTTCTTTTGTTTTCCGCAAATAAGTGAAAAGGAAACGAGGGTTCTATTTTTAAATTTATCACATTTTTAAAAAATATGAATCAAGAAATAGGTACTTGGAAAACTATATACCTACCTAGTACCTACCTAGAAGTAATCAGATACTTACAATAAATATATATATATATTATAGGTAGTTAATACTTCGAATATTGGCGGATATAACTTGATATATAATATGTAAGTAGGTATAAGTACCTGACGAAATTACGAGCGTTGTTAATTTTGTCGAAACGACGAATTGTTGATAATTTATTGGAAACAATAAATATTTGATTCAGACTTGACAATAATTATTATACTCATGAATTGGTTTTCTATTTTATTGATGTTATTTTTAAAGTTTTACAGGAGAGGAAAAAACGGATTTTAATGACTGCGTGCTATAGTGTGGATATCAGTGGCGAAGGGTGGCTTTTGGAAAGAGGTTGGCTATGGAGATTTGAGAAAAAGAGCACACTTGTCAGGTATACTTACGAGAAATAAGAAGAAAATACGATATTACTACTAATGTATAGGTACACACAGGATATACCTACCTAACAATTATTTAAATACAACAATTTCAGAACGGATTGACAAAATACACCAAAGGATAGGAATATAATATTTTATAATTTAACTAACTGACATATTATTTTAGCAGATATAGGTACTATGGTAAGTGGACGTGGTGATCGGTGGTAAAGAAAATAAGGTAATATGGACAAAAGTTCAAATAAAAAACACAAAAGCTAATGGAAGGGAAATTATAACGAGTGGCGGGATTTTGCAGGCTTGATGCACTGACTGATTTTGAAAGTTTAAAGCCCCCATAATAAAAAAAATATATATAAGTTCTAACATATCAATGTATGTCTTTCTTATGATCATATTATTTAACTGCAGTATATTTTGTTATAAGTACTTTGGATGATATTTTATAATCAATTTGTGAAAAATACTTATTGTTTTAAGATTTTGGTGTATGACTAGTTTGAACTGTTTTGAGGCCTCTTGTTCAATCTTACGATGCATTGAATGCGTCATATACGTCAAAGAAAGTTGCCACTGATAATAACTTATAAATTGGGGAAGGCTCGGGAACGGAAAGCATGACGAGGAGTTGAAAGTAAAAAAGCATTTGAAAAAGCCATATGCCATTTTCCTCGATATTAGATAAATCGTTGAATGATATTCAGTTTATAAGGAAAATAGATTAAAATAATAAAATAAAATTACAATATATAGTAACTTTTCACATATTAACCAAAATTTAAAATACGCGTATTATAATACTGATATTAAGAGGATAAAATGATATTTTGTGGGTGCCGGGCGGTTGGTTTCCCGCCAAAGCGCAAGACGTGAGTAGGGGAAGTCCTTTTCCTGTTAGAGGCAGCCACTTCCGGTTGGCGCCTGCGCTGATTGCAACATCCGGCCAACATCCGATAGGCGCATCTCGTCATGAGAAATCAACCCTTTGATTTTGATTTAAGAGATTCTGTACGGCTAAGATATTACCCCGTCGATGTGTTCATAAGGCTTTTTGAATCTTCAAAGTGAAGATAATTTAACACATAGCTGTATTTGAGTTTAACTTCACACTTACTGGTGATTATTGAACAAGTTTTTGTTTATTGTACAGTTTTGAATCGGTCCATCTCGAGTTCCAAATGTCTCATTTTCTATTTCGTCAAAACCAAATAACATACAGCAAAATATTTTGGATACCTACTTACATAACAAAAACTTTTTGAAATAAAGAAGTTGAAGAAAATCTTCTCTTCTAGATGAATCGTTAATATTTAAAAGTGAAGCTGAAAAACTAACTCATAGACTACTATTTAAATTAGCTACAATTGATTTCAAACGTCGTTATTTTCGCTGGCATATGTCAAAAACCGCAAGCATTTTGACAAAATTACAATACAATGTTAAATTAATTCTATTCTCTAAAGATTTACGATACAAGTTGATTCCATAAATTTTATCCAGCAGTGGATCGACCTGGGCTGATGATGATGATATTTTAAAAAAAATACTTACCTTAATAATGGACCTAATAGGTGGAGCACGTGGCTAATATTAATTTCTCGTAAAAACAAACAATCAATACAAACCACTTTGTGGAGGCCCATAATATTATGATCCTATTACTATATTATAATATATTGTTATAAATAATTGTCAAGACATGCATTGAGGGTTACTTGAATGAACTATTTCATTGATTGATCTAACCCAAATATTTCTTACACAAATTAATATGTTGATATATTTTTTTTTAATTTCCCTCAAATCTTATATTATCTGATATTCTTATAGGTATATTGTGTTATATGTACGTTTGTTCAATAGATCCATTTTTTAATGTGCTTGCGCGATAAGTCCTACATACGAGGGTGGGTCAATAATTCCTTAGAAAAAAGCATTAAAACAGTTTTTATTTTTGTATTTTTTTTTTATTTCTCAACATAATCTCCTTGGAGCTCAATACACTTGGTTAGACGTTTCTCAATATTTTTTAAACCGTCAGAAAAATAAGTTTTCGGAAGGTCCTCAAAATAAGCATTTGTCCGATCGATGACTTCTTCATTTGAAAAAAAACGTTGTCCACTTAGCCATTTTTTTAAGTTTGGGAAAAGGAAAAAGTCACTGGGGGCTAAATCTGGCGAATACGGTGGGTGGTCGACCAATTCGAACTTCAATTCTTCAATTTTAGCCATTGATCGTAAACATGTGTGAACACGGGCATTGTCCTGATGAAAGAAGATTTTTTTCCTGTTTAAATGAGGCCGTTTTTCTTCAATGTTGTTTTTTAGCTGGTCCAATAAAGATGCATAATAATCCCCTGTTATTTTTTTTCTTTTTTCCAAATAGTCAACGAAAATAATTTCACGTGCATCCCAAAATACAGTAGCCATAACCTTACCAGCTGATTTTACGGTTTTCGCCTTCTTTGGACATGGTTTGCCTTCGCAATCCACTGCTTTGACTGTTCTTTCGTCTCGGGAGTATAGTGGTGTATCCATGTTTCATCTACAGTCACAAAGCGACGAAAAAATTCATCCGGATTGCGTTGCATGAGCGACAACAGGGCTTTAGAGGCCACCACCATATTGCGTTTATTGTCGACTGTGAGCAAACGCGGCACCCATCTTGCAGAAATATTTTTCATGCCCAATTTGTCATGTAAAATAGAAATGACGCTACCTTTTGAGATCCCTGTAACCTCAATTATCTCACTCAACTTTAATCTTCGGTCACTTAACAGCATATCGTGGATTTTATTGATCATTTCTGGTGTAGTCACCTCTACAGGACGTCCTGAGCGTGGTTCATCCTTTGTTGATGTACGACCACGTTTAAATTCATTTAACCAGTTATAAATAGTTGCAAGTGAAAGAGCAGATATGCCGTGAACTAAGTCCAACTCATTTTTTATTTCCTTTGCTGTTAACCCTTTTATATTAAAATGTTTAATAACAGCTCTAAACTCAATTTTCTCCATTTTCCATTTTTCCATTTTTCCATTTTCCACAAGCAAATTTTTTTTTTAAATGTACGAGAAACACACAACAACCCGACCAATCTGATTGAAACTTCGCAGCATACTGAATCGGTAGTGCCGCTGCATGAAAACAAACCGCTTACAGTACTAGTCGCGCCACCTGTCGGCTTTTCTAAGGACTCATTGACCCACCCTCGTATTTTAAAGGTTTTAAATATTAAATTTATTATATTATTTAAATCGTTCCGAGAACTGGTTTATAATCTGAAACAGTTGTCAAGATAACTAAATCAAATAGTGTGGAATCAAACAAAACTTCATTTAAAACGACGATAATGCAGTTCCACCACGTACAAGTAAGTTCAATTAAAATATTTCACATTTATATTTGTTTAGTTTTTATAAATAAAAAAAATCGGTGTGTGTACCTACTTATGTACGCGCGTTAGAAGTTATACTTCTTTGGCGTAACAAAACAAAAACAAAACTTGTAATAACCTAGATTCTTCGACTAGCTCTTAAATGTTAAATTACACACTCAAGAAAAGGGACAGCTTATTGGAACGCCGTTGGTTTATTTCTATACATTTTAACTTATATTACTAAATTATATAATTATTTATCTTTGTTTATATTTTTAAAGTAACAACTGCCACTATGACGTTTAATAGTTTGTTTACGTAAGGAATTTCAAATGACCGGCAATAATAAATTGGCTGCCTAGGCAACGGAATAATTCTAAACTATAATATTATACTATATAATCGTCACGATTGCAGTATCATACTGTGGCATAAAGGCAGTGCGCTCGGCTGATAACCGAACAATCGGTGGTTCGAATCCAATCGAGTGCGTTTATTTTTATGTAAAAAAATAAATTACGTGTTAAATGTCACACGCCAAATATACACTCTGATTTGATTTTCCAAACGCGCCTAAAGAAGTATAACTTCAAAAATAGTAACACAAAACCATTTGGGGAATTTCATACATTGTTATGTATGATATTTGAAGTTCTGTTAATGTAAAAAGCACTAATATTGTTTTCATATCAGTACTTTTTTATGTAAAGAAAGTTAATTCTTTTATTTAGTTTTATAAAACCGATAATTATATGCGTGCGAATACATCGCAACAATCTCGCAACAAAATCGCTTTATTATCACCCGCTATTTTTATTAAAAGCCTCTTAATAAGAGCGCACTCAGAGATTTCAATTACATGTGCATCAAAGGAGGACAATAAATGTCAGCCGATTGAAGAGGGGACAACAATCATTTGCGAGTATGTTGTTATAATTTGGTGACATTTGGAATCGTGCAGGGTGGCAACACTGGACCCGGCGGATGGCGGAGGCGGGAATCGCAGATGTCGTGGTTTCGAACACAACCCAAAACCCCCGCTCCAATTCACCCCGCCAAAAATTTCGCGCCAAATCCGTGCAGACTTAAACTCAGGTATTTAAATGCCCGCCTATTGTTGATATACCATTCTATGTTGCTTCTAGAAAAATACATTAATGTATTTTACATAGATATTTGCTATATTTTATAAACACTTGCTGAGAGTACTATTTGAGGCGTGTATTTTCAGAGTGAACTTATTCTACTTCAATAATTTTTTGACAAAGGCCAAAAAACTGTTACGGTGGTGACGTTACATATGTTTTTTTGTATTGGAAATGAGTTACTTTTGTGACTAACACCAATTTTGAAGTTGATTTTCTAATTTATTTATTTAAGAATACAAAATATTGTGGACATAACAAATCTAAATTCAAGACGTACACAACATAGATTTACACTATAAGTCAAGAATTACCCTTACAAGAGAGAAGAAGAGAATATAGAAAAAAATATAATAATAACGAAAAAAAAACAAAACATACTTAAGTACAATTTAATACAGAAAAATATAATTTTTGAAAACAAAAAACATACAATTTTATACAGAAAAATACAGTTTCAAAAACAACATGCAAAGTACATCATTGAAAATGTCTGTCTTTAAAGAGCGCATTTACTAATCTTGCACCCCTCGCTCATGGTGACTGATAGGCTTGACACGAGGAAATGGTTCCAATCCAGAATAAATCATGGCTGCCACCACGTAGGTACATATTGTATTGAACGTTATTAGGTTCTTTTAAACAAAAAAATTGAAAAAATTGTTCAAAATTTTATCCTTTAAACTTTAAATTCTGGCATTCATAACTCATTTTCGTCAAGTAGTGGAATAAGTTCACATTAAAAATACACCCCTCATTTTTATCAATTATAAATAAAATTATGCTAACTATTTACCTGTGTTTAAATTATATATTATTTAAGCAATTAAATACTATATTATTAAATTACTTTTTTTCGCAGATTTTATTTTGAAATTAATATAAAATTTGTTGAAAAAGTGTATGTTTTTAATTATATGAAAAATATGTATCAAACTATATAATGTTACCAATGCGTTTGAAATCTTGCTTATTTAAAATGGATATTTTGTAGAATACGTTATTTAAACGGGACCCAATTTCTAGATCGATTAACAAACAACGAAAAATTTTAGTACTACTTCCTGGACTAATAACGCATGTGGGATTTATTACCATTTTCAACCCTAGCAACAAAATATTTATTTTACATATTGTCATTATACTCCCTAATTTTAACCGGTCACCTGGCTATAAAATGCCATAGGCCGACCCTGCACTCACTCCGATAAGCCGGGTTGAAAAACCTGTGTTTAGCGAGATGCTCGTAATACCCTATTGTTATTATTTAATGCCATAGAGTCGAATAAAATAATGTTAGGTTTTGTAACATGAATCTCTTTACAGCCGGTATGACAAATTTTGTGATGAATTCGTTGTGAAACTAGCGTAAAAACCAACACAAAATGACAAATAAAAAAAATTTAATTTGATACTTACTATAATATACCTAACAATATTACTATATATTGCATATATTACAAATCAATCTACTGCTGGATTAAGGGTTCTCTGATCTGATTCAATTCTCTTCAGGCAAGTGCACTTTTTCTCCATATATTTCCAAAATCGTATATTATAATATCCATTATTCATTTAATTTTTAATGTATGATTATCTTTACATGTAGGAACAGTAGCATACTTAAATTCATATAAAATCTGTTAATACTTACTTTCCAGGTAGTGAGTCCAGTGCTCTAAATGGACCGGAACGCACTCTTTAATCATATTATTGTTATCATTCCATATACAGTAAAACCTCGTTATAACGGACTAATGCAAGCGAGGCGGTATCAGTTAATGCCAAAAGTTCGTTATATAATAAAGTAGGTTTTCCTTTTTATTCGTCTTTGGATGATATATCCAGACCAATGACATAATTAATGGACAACGCACTCAGTACAGTTGCTAGCAAGTAAATTCGCGCATAGCGACATTCGCACATGTATAGGTAGACGTCACGCAATTTCCATTATGCGATATTACGCATCGTGAATATATAGCAATATCACCTTTATTGTTATGGCGTTAGAACAGTGTTTCTATTATCAATGTTCATTTGAGCGAACCCGTTCGAACCAAACCATTCGGCAGACCCGACAAAAAGCATCGGGAATTTATAGCAATATCACCATTATTGTAAATGGCGTTAGAACAGATTATGCCATTCGGCAGACCCGACAAAAAAGTGAGTGTAATTTTTTCCAGATGATTCGTCCATATTAATGTCATTGATCCAGACACACTCATTGTGGCATGACGTTCGTTAAAGTTTATATCAAGGCGCGAGCTTCCCGCTTCGAAAAAAATATCAAGTTTTGTTTAAACTTTTGAACAGTTTTTTAATTCTAATTCTCTAAAATTACGAAAATGGGTGTAATAAAGCAAAATTTCGTTATCTAATTAAGTCCGTTTAATCGAGACTTTACTTTATATGAACATTTATTGCGAATTAAAAGGAAATTGACAGTACCTACGCTGCTACGCTACTTTTATGCTAGGGCGATTGGTAAAATATGTATTACAGTTTCATTACTTATAATATTTGACACTTTTACGGTAGTTAATTATCGTAATAGATTTTTGTGTAATCACTGTGTGTTCTTCCTCCCTCTTTCCTCGATATTTCGAGCTCATTACAGAGGTCTCGTTTCTTGAGAATGGCCTCTGCAGCGAGCGCGAAATGTCGAGGAAAGAAGTAGGAAGAACACGCGCTGAAAACCCAAAAATCTATTATGATATCACATTTTCGATATATTTAATAAAACATTGCATATTATGAATATTAGTTTTTAGTTTATCGTAGAAATTTAGTTTGTCTATAATATTTTATTCTTACATATTTTATTGCAGAAATCTGGTATACACTTAAAACTTATGATATTTTCAAATTATCAATATTATAATTTGAAGAATATATTTGGATAGTTGTACGATCCTTCGGTTTTTCTTTATAGAAATCCACACGCGCAGTCGGAGTTTGACAAATTTTGGACAGTAGACGGAAACCAACGAGCCAAAGTGCGTGGTTGAGGTATCGAATTTCAGATTTAACCCGTTGCACACCGGGGACAGTTTTACGGTTTTTGCGGAAAAAGGGCGCCACGTGCAGGGCCTTGAAACGCGGAAGTTAATGTAGTAACCCCCATTTATCAACTGTCGCTATAATGTGTATATTTAAAAAATATTGGCGTTTATTTCAGCTCGATCGGAGGTCAAATGGCAAAGTCAGATGCAAATAATTGTGTTATTAGAATAATTAATCGGCAGGTTGGCGCGAGCGACGTATTACACGGAACTTTCGATCGGAATGCTTCACTCACGGACAATAATTATTGTATGTAGCGGTATCAAGAGTGGAGAGTAGTAAAAATCTATATATTTTGGCACAAAACGGAAAAACCACAGATATTGTATATCGAAAAGCCCTGGAATGATGGATTGGTTATTTATATTATGTAAATAAGTCTTAAAATAATAAATTGAATATGTACTACTTTTTAAGATATTTAAATGCAATAAGTATACAAAAATATACTCACTAGATATATTACCTATGTTCAAAATAAAAATCTCTAATATTATATTTTTTTACTTTTTTAAATTCAATTTATTTTCAAATATTAAACCATTCCACTCCCGGGCAGCGCCGGGTGATACTTCTAGTAATTCATAAAAAGAAAGATAAAATGTTCTGTCACACAAAAAAGCCAGCAAAGCAGTAATAAGTCAACATTTGAACACTGGTTGTTTGACTCTTTTTTCAACAAGGAATATAATGTATAAGTCAGTCGGTAGGTAGGTAAGTAGGAGCCTACATTCCACTTTCAAACTAAACCCATCTATCTTTCCTGCGTATATCCCGTGCTACTAAGGCCAAGTAAAGCAAGTTTTATACTGAGGTTTTTTTCATCACATAAAAAAAGTTGTTTACAATAATTATAATTTCATCAAGGTATGCAATGATTGTGTATAGTTCAATTAAGAAATATTTTAGAATTACCTCTGTAGATATTAATGTAATACTATAAAATTAAAGAGGCAGTGGCGAAGAGTGGAGGTAGGCTGTTAAGATTCGATGTAAATAGTGGTACACACTTACCTTTGTCAGTCATACTTATTTGTTTTTATTTAACTAAGAATACAATTTGCAGATGATTAGTTACTGGTGAGTTTTTAAAATTCAATTAAAACCTGCCTAAAACAAACCATACTTGTACTATGTATTCGATCAATCATTTAAATAGTGCACAATTTTTTCGTAGTATTGCACGTCATACTTATTTGTTTTTATTGAAATAAGAATACATATTACAGATGGTGTTGGTTAGTTTTTTTTTAAATTCATTAAGCCCTGACTAAACCAAACTATAATCGATAAAATATATTCTTCTATCTGTAAAATATATAAAATTATATACGGTTTAATGGCATAATTTTTGTTTTATTGATAGACGCATATTTTTTGACTATAATGTTTGATTGAATTTTAAAAATTAGCCAACACTATCTACACGTTGTAATCTTAAATCAATGAATATCTTTTGACTGTCAATGTTTAGTGTGTACTATTTATATCGGATCGCAAAAGCCTACCTCAACCCGTTACCACTGTGAGAGAATGAATATAAAATTAATATAGGCATACTTACTTATTAAATTCAAAGAAACATATTTTAATTTAGAATTAATTTTAATATAAGAATGTACTCGAAACTACATGTTTAATTGAATTATGCGTTTATTATATAACTATATTATAAATAAATATTATAACAATTTTTCCAGAAGTTCGGTTATATCAATTTAGTAGGATATTTTTTAAAATCATGTTATGTTGAAAACATGTCAGTAGAAATAAATAACCATACAAATATATATTGTTTTATATACTTTCACCATATTGGATTTTAAAATAACCGTTCTACAGAGATAGTCCCTCGCTATGAAGTAAATTCATATCTGATTTCGACTCTATACGTAATATTTACGATAAGGGAAGAGCAGTATACTACGTTTAACATTTATTATCGACTGATGAAAACGGCTATCTACACTTCGTAATGTAATAATAATAATAATAGACGAAGGTAACAATAATACAATAGTCATAATCCTAGAGGCCATCCATAGACTGAAACCGTATGCGGTTTATAACCGTGTACGATACTAAGCTTATGATTTCTGTTCATGAAAATATATTTGTAAGTGTACGTGTATGGTATAAATGGATACGATCAGATGCTTATCTTATAATATACTTTATGAAAATATATTTCCTTGAACAGAAATCATAGGTTTAGTATGGCTATTCTAAACCATACGGTTTCAGTCTATGAATGGCCTCCTAGTCATAGTAGTCATCATCAGTTGGAGTTGATTAACAGCCGAGAAGACCTCTTAGCTCATTTCAATGGTATTGTGATAATTTTAACTGGTTATCTATTCAACAATTGGCATGATCAACCTATTTCGCCAGGTTTTCGACCACCTTCTATTACATCGTACACTATATTGTCTTCCTACTTATCAATTGATTTCTTTTGTGGTTTTCTGTGTTATTCATCCAGTGACGTTCCGTGGGGGTAACATATTGACCCTCGCTCAGGGCGGCAGTTACTCGAAGGGCGGCAAATCGAGGAGAATCATTTACTATATATAGACATAGCTACCTAAACTGAGTAATAACGAAAATATCTTTCCATTAAAAAAATCAGCTCACTGGTTGGAAAAAAATGTATTAATTAACATAAAAGGTTTAACAAGACTGTATTTCTTTGTCGAATTCGAAACTAAAGATGCACCTCCGTCTGACAAAGCATCCCACCTATAGTTCCTGCGCATCTATTCTATACACAATACTAGTTAGCTAACTTATTGTAACAATTATAATACTTCAATATATAAATATGATAAACTACCCTCGACAGCCGGCGATAGCAGTCTTGTATATAGAATAGATGCGCTGGTCTACGATGTTAGCCTATATCGTAGCGTAAATATTTATAAATTTAATTTTGTATTTTTTTTTTCGACCATGTTACATATATTTTGTCAGTAATGTATCCATACAACATATTTCTTAGATATTAGAGTCATGAAAGGGTGATAAAAAATTCTGTGTACAAAATGGGGCGGCATTTTGGCGCTGCGTAGGGGCAGAATTATTTTATCGAGGGGCGTCACTGCCAACATTCCAAGGTAAATATAATTATGTACATTTCTATAGCACGGTTCGGTGTTTTTGTTTTCTTACATTAGGGGTCATCTTCCATATGTCATACATGAACACTGGTAGTAGATATACAAGTGGTTATTACCAAAATATCTGCTACGATTAGTATACCTTATTTAATGAATTTTACTTAAGGGGGGACATGCTCAGCGTAGGTCAAAATGGAGCTTTTATTGCATTTTGATTTTTTTAACCATGTCCAATTCTATAACGATCATTTTATGGGCCTATACAGCAGTGTTTCCCAAAGTGTGGTATGCGTACCCTTTGGGGTACGGGTAGAGTTTGGTTGGGGTACGCGCTGCACCAGGCTTTGGCTGCGCCTGGTGGAACAAGCATTAAGGGCGGACGTGCTCAGCGTGGGTCAAAATGGAGCTTTTATTCTATTTTCAAAGCATGATCCTGGACATTCCTTAAACGTTGTAGATAATCTATTTATATAATTTTGAAGCCTTATTATCCTTTCTATTTATTTTAAACATTTGATGACTGCACTGCATAAAGTATTTTTATTACATAAAATAGTATTCTTTTAAACCTCTCGCTCTCATGTTTTAGAATACAGTCATATTTCAGTACATGCATGTACATCATAACACGCGCGTTAACATCATTTTACTCCCTACTTCAATTATAGTTTGTCAATTTATGGCTACGGCCGTATGTTGTAGCTTAACTACTGGGGAATGCCAAAAGAAATGGCGTATTTCAAAAAAATACTACCTTATTCTTAGGTCAATAATTATTATAAGGCAATCATTATTCGTAGGATGTTTATTACACTTGAATGGTCAAAGACATAGCTTATAATTAGAATCTTTAGAATTGTCTTCAAATGTGTTAATCTTACCCATTTTTTGAATGTTTAAAATAAATATAAAGGATAATAAGGCTTCAAAATTATATAAATAGATTATCTACAACGTTTAAGGAATGTCCTGGATCATGCTTTGAAAATGCAATAAAAGCTCCATTTTGACCTACGCTGAGCATGTCCGCCCTTAATATTACGAAGAGCTATTCAATTTTAAACTCTATTATTATTTATACCTATATTTTATTCTATAAATGAGAATCAATAACCAAACTCGCTTAACAAGAAGAGTATATGGCGAACAAGATGAAAATTCTTTTATTTGTTTTTTTTTATCCGTTACAGGAAAAAATAGGGTAAGTTTGCGACGAGCTTTATCCTCCGGGAAAGCTCTGAGCGCCCGCCGAGCGTAATTGGACGAGATGATGTTTAATGACTTTTTAATGGGACCACTGCAGGAAAGGAGAGTGTTTATTTATATTAGCTTCGGCCCTGCTTTATACGTACCTTCATAAATAGTATACTTAACTAAATCGCTCGGTGAATATTTTTTAGTTGGCAATATTGCGAATTAAAAACTTTGTAAATAGTGGCAAATAATGTACAATAGAGGGCGAGGATATTTTTAATGTCGCATTGTTCTTAGAGCTTGTAATGTCTCGACTTTTCGGAAATTTTTAAATTCAAGATGTTTTATTTATTTCTCGAGATTTCTTTTTATTTATTCGTCACGCTGAGAGTGAGAGTGAAGAGGTGACGTCGGACCCCGAGACCAGGCTCGGCCACGTGCTGCGGATACCGGAAGAGTACAAATACACACTGACAGCGAATACTATTAACTCAAACTTATATAAAAAAATCAATACAATAAAGTAGGTAAAAACTTTATCACCTACCTATTAAGTCAAGGATCACAATAAAAAAACTCCTACCTTATCAATAACATAATATACTCGATAAGCGTATGTCAATCGTCAAAACCTAATAATAGATCATTAGTAATTATAAATTATTATAAACACTAAAATATATATTATTATAAACAATAAAAATACTATACTCAAGAGGTGTAAAATCGTAAAATGTAAATGGAGTTAACTAATCAGATAAATATTATCTAAAAAAAAAATCTTTGTCCGAATGTCAAAAATTTAATTCAGAAACCACAAATTATTTTATCGGTCATCCTTCTAAATATTTGTCAAACAAATTTAATTATAACTTAAAAATCAAACTAAAGAAAAAATAATTTAAGCCTGGTAAAAAAAGGATTCTCTAAATTTTCATTCATGATGTCTCAAGAAGAAATGAGATTCTCAAAATTTCTGTATAAAATCTCGAGAAATGAGAACAAAATTGCCACTGACTTTGAAACATTTTTATTAATATGTATTTAAATTAATCATCTGGAATATCAATATGCATTTATGTCAATTCTATTATAATGACATGTCGAAATATATATAGATATATGATTTGACTTGGCATATATATGCATCACGTTAATATTCATATATACGATGCGAGAGTGAATAGCCTAGAGGTTCGTTGAATTTCATCCATTTGCTATGCAATAGGGATGTATTGCCTAGAGCTCCAAAATTGCATAGGCATATTAAGCATTCATATTATAATATTATCGAACAGTATGTATATATAGTATAATATATATATCTATATTTTAATTTTCATAGACTTATATTAAAGTAAACAGGTCGTTTTAATATTTAATGTATTTATCATTCATTTATTTTGTTGCAAAGTAGGGTAGTGCGATTACAACCAGTCTCTGCAGCATCATACAATTATTAAATCTTAAAAGATGCATATTTTTCACAAATTGATTAAAAATATTACTGACTAATCAAATAGGCCTTAACATAATAATTCACACTAACGCGTTCTTATACATAAAAAAATAAACCACTGAGTAATACCTATAATTATGTGCCATTACTATCATATGTCTTCACTTAGTTTTTTTATGTCCGTATTATCCACGATGGCCGCGTGGCTTAAGCGTCGGTCTATAGTATCGAGGGTCCCAGGTTCGAATCCTGGGTCTGGCAAGTATACATATTGTTTTTCAATTTGTGTGTGTGTAGTCAGAGTATGGACCTAATAGGTTGAGCAAATAGCTGACATCCATTTCTCGTAAAAATAAAATCTGTTAATACAAACATCCATTTTGTGGAGGCCCATATGATCCTATTAGGATCGGAGATGGTCAAAAAAAATTATTTAGCTTGGTTTTTGTATTATATTTATAATTAAATTAATTTTCTTTTATGTTAGTTCTCTATGCTTTTCTCTCCTATGGCACTTTTTATGAATTTAATTCAACTTAGTAAACTCAGTCAAAGCTCATCTGCGATCGTGGCGACATTAGTCTTGGGTGTCTGCTCCTGAGACATTACCAGGCATAAAAAACTGCTGATGATTCACATCCAAACGTAGGGCCTCGTGATACGCTCGATTAAAACCGAGTGTGGTGCGAGATGGGTTTGTTTAAAGCGGTGTATGTTTGTGTTGTCATTATTATTGATATTTATTTTAGTTACATGATATGATTTTTAGAATGAGGTAATTAGATAATTTGTGTTTGAATCAGAGTATTGATTTAATAGTTTGAGCAAGTGGCTGACATCCATTTCTCATAAAAACAAAACCTGTTAATCCAAACCTCCACTCTGTGGAACCCCATTATGATCTTATTAGGATCTGACATGGATATGTTTGAATTTATGTAACTTAAACTATTACTGGTTCCAAGAAGATAGAGTCATTTATGCGTTATGCCATCCAAAAGATGCGCTGTATTATTTTCCATATCAACATAATATTCCGTAACCATAGATAATAGACTACTTCTCTATAAATACATATGACAATAAAATTGTTCGGAGTAAAATACAGCCTCATTATTTGATAATTTAATTTGTCAAATGATTTAATAAAATTCTTAATATACGTACTGTACTGCATTCTCAATTGAATTTTTTAAAACTCGAATTTGATGTGTCCATGAATATTAGTTTCGGTCCGTTTTTATTGACTATTTGAATCGCAGCACACTTCAGATAAGTGTTAACATGCGACACACACGTTCCTAAATTAGTAGGTCCCTTTACACGGCGTCAACCTATAATCAGCCAGTCAAAATATTTATTCGAAAACCTTTGTACAACAAACAACAATATATACAATTTCTTTTCAGGCAACACAGAGCATAGATGGTAACACTGAACAAGTAGTAATTTTCACTCTTTCATTCGATAATCAAAACGATAAAAAATTGCCGCCCACTTTTGCTACACGGCGCGTTGAACAATAAAGCCACAATTAGCATATTTCATGTTTCTTTTATTTTCGTGTGAAACCGTGAACGACTTTATTGGATAATCTATAACATTTTTTATTGTTTATTGTATTGTAGGATAATAAAAGCATTTTTTGTGCACTGTCGGGGGTGTTTTTTATTCGTTGAATAAATGACAATGGAATATTTAACTTCCGCGTCTAAAATCCGTCCGAAAATACCTACACATACTTAGGTATATCTTTTTCGAATGATCAATAATCATTATATTATAATATCATGTAATCGATTAATGGTTTATCTAGTAACCAGAAAACAACCAGGAAGCAGTCCCACCTGTCAACATTCTTGTATGTGCGACAGTTCTGAAAATAAATTATTTTTTAATTAACTATATATTTTTTTTATTCAACGAATAATTCACAAGATGTAAGAATGTACCTAACATCCGAATTATTGTAGGTACATACATAATTTTGAAAACACTTCTGAGAAAATATATTATAACCAATAGAAAAAATATTTTTGATAAAAGTAAGACACTCCAGCCCGCAGGAATTGAACCTGCATCTCTCGGGTATCGTGACCACGCACATAGACTACTATGCTAAAGGAGCCATCCTCAATTGCGACAAATGAAAACTAATGGCTTTTAATATTCACTAAAGCGCTTTCGCGAAGTAAGCTACAAAAATCTTGGAGTGATCCGTGACGTCAGTTAGTAATTAAAGTAATACCTACTTTGATTTAAAAATACAAAAGCCGATTGCCAATAGTAGCTCTATTTGTGAAAGCGCTTCAGTGAATATTAAAAGCCATTAGCTAAAATTTGTTGAAATAAAGTATAGTTCCTTTATCTAGTGGTAGGTACCTATATTTAGTGGTGTATGTGCGTGGGTGCGATACCCGAGAGATGCAGGTTCAATTCCTGCGGGGTGTCTTACTTTTTTAAAAAGATTTTTTCTATTGGTGATTATATATGTGTTTTCAAAATTATGTATGTTCAATAAATTATTTTGATTAAAATCACATTAGACTGTAAAATCACCTGTAAAACCATTATGAGAATATCCAATCATTTGTTTTCTGATTGACTCGAAGCTGTTGAAAACTGACCCATTGTTTTATCACAAATGACCAATTAAAATATCGATGACATATTATATTCGGTCATGATGTGGTTTTAACAGGATGGTAGGTACTACGTTCCATTCGGTGACCGGAACCATCGACTACTTATTGAAATCAAAATTTTGCGATAAGTTGATTTCAAGAAATGGACCTGTCAATAATAAATTGGCCTACACGGTTGTGCGATTAAACACCTGCAGTGACGTCCCTAGATAAAATGCCGCCCCGAGGCAGCGCCAAAATGCCGCCTCATTTTTTTTAAACATTATTTTTATCATCCTTTCATGAGTCCAATATCTAAGAAATGTGTTGTATGGATACATTACCAACAAAATATCAGACTAATCGCAAATCTGCAAGTGTGGTCTCTGGTCTCTGGCAACCAAGGACGTTGCAGGGCAATGGAAGTAAATTAGATATCGTGAACCCGATAAAGCCAGTGAGCTGATTTTTTTAATGGAAAGATATTTTCATTATTACTAAGTTTATGTAGCTATTTCTATTTATTCTAAATGATTTTCCTCGATTTGCCGCCCTTCGAGTAACTGCCGCACCCAAGCGACGCTCAGTCTGCCTACCCCCCACGGGATATCACTGAACACCTCTGGATTATTTCCTGTATGGCTACGTAAAGATGCTGGTTTATTTTGATAAACCTGCAACAACTGACGCCTTAGGAGCCAACATAGTTCAATGTCATCTTATTCGAGATATACGGCCAGCAGTGCTCTAAAAAGTGCCTGAGAATTGATTGTGCAGAATGCGCTACGTCAAGAACAGCAGAGCTGCGGTGGTTATATACCCGAAATCATTTTCAAATGTTAAGGCAATACCTATACCTACCAGAGGCACCTAGCGGAAAATAAGAAGCTTGCAATTTGAGACATTTTATTGGTAATTTACACTTTCGACTGTATTAATTAATAAATATGTATTTGAAAATATTAAAAAAAAAATATTTTTTATTTTAAGTCAAAGATAAACTTACAATAATTGTAAAAAAATGTGAATTCCAGGATTCCATCTTATTATTAAATATATTTTAAGTCATATGTATTATTAAAATTTAGTTTATTAAGTTTTCTATGATTCGTCTAAGAGATTTTTGACTGATTCATAGTTAAATTTTTTTATATTTAAAAAAAAAAACATCGATTTGTATAAAAATATAAATCTATATAATTTGAAATCCTTTTTATTTACATCAAATCGAGCTTCCATATTGGGACCATACCTAAATAAGATGCCTCGAAAAATGTGTCCAAAAAACTACAAAAGTGTCTCAAATATATTTTCGAGAGCCGCTCCATTATTATTTGCAGTCTCTGAATGATTAACTGGTTCGGCTAATTATACATACTACGTCAATTGACATTTGTTGTAGAAGATTAGTTCGCTCGATTTGAGTGCCATTGATGAGGATTTTAAATTGTATTGTTATATTATATTGGTTTCCCAATAAAACAATTAAAAACAGCATAGTGTTTTACGTTTGAAAAAATCAATATGTAGGCTATGTTACAATGTTGTGTATATTGTATTTACAGCGATATTGGCTTCCCAATAAAACAATCAGAAATATCATAATGTTTTCCGTTTGAAAAAATCAATGTGTATATTATTATGCTTTATTATTGTATATACGAGCGGTCCTCAACCAGTGGTCCGTGAGAGAATTTTGGTGGTCCGCAGAGTAATTTGAATATATATTATCAAATTTTCGTATTTATTAAAAAGTTTCAGTATATTCTTATAATATTTTTTTATGCAATTTTAGCCTTATTACGTCGTCAGTCCATATTCAATTTCATTCGTCTGTATCAAGATCTCACTGTTGGCTTTCTGTTAAAAATGAAAAGTGTTGAGGGAAAAGGTCTTAAAACTTTTGATTCCATTTACAACTACATATTTGTGTGAAAAGACATTCTCAACAGTTACGCCAATTAAAACCAAGTACCGCAGTCGGCTTGAAATACAAACGGTTCTCCGTGTTGCAGTAACGTCATTGGAACCAAAAATCCAACAGCTTATTACAAACTAACAGCAACAAGGCCACACTGATTATCTTTCGGTTATCTGTAATTATTCTTTTATGCACCTCTATATCGACGTAGAGTTCATATTGGTTTAATAATTGTATTGATTCTTTTTTAATAAAATAAAATTTAAGTTTATGTTTTATAATTCTTTCATATAAATATGTGTGGAAAAAATACATGGCAGTGGTCCGCGGGATTCAAGATTTTGAGTTTAGTAGTTCGTGAGGTCCAAAAGGTTGGGGACCGCTGGCCTATACTGTATACAACGATAGATATTGGCTTCCCAATAAAACAATATTAAAAACAGCAGTGTTTTCCGTTCGAAAAATTCAATGTATATGCTATGTTACATTGCTGTGTATAAATACTGTATACAACGATAAAACCCTGTAAATGGTATGTACTTACCAAATTTTTCAAATAAAATGCTTAAAATTCTGGAATGAATTATAAAAAGCGCAGAGTCGAGTGTTTTAAGACGAACCGCGCTCGGAAACGAGGGCGATGTACCCACGGCAAAAAATCGCTTTGATGAAAAAATGTTTTCTAGCTTTTTACGCGTAAAAAATAATTAATGAAGCCACCTTTGACGTTGGGAGGGACACAGAATGATGGACCGGTGAACCATTATGGCCGAATATGGACCGAGTACACCCGGAAACATCTATTTTCATTAAATATTATGTTTATTTTACTACGTTTTTATTAGCTCGTATTCTTGTTTGTCCAGTACTAATTTTTTCTTGTGTGTCCAGTAGATATTTCTTCTTGTTTGTCCAAGATTTGTATTGGACGATTGAAGATTTTTAACTAACTACCCGATTAGTTAGACATTTGAAACTTTTAAAATATATCAGAATACGAAGACAATGCATTCTTTTAATACTTTTAGCCATTTTTAGGCAGAATTGAATTCATTTTCAATTAATTCTGTTTTGTATGGAAAGTCATTATTGTTGGTTGCTAGCACCTAAATTATTAATGCGTGCGTTACTATGGAAATCAATATGAAATATCAAAATGACATTTCAGTATTCTATATTTATTCAGTATTTCTATCAAGTAAAATATTTTTTTTTATTAATACATAGAATTGTCAAGTTTATATGATTCAACAGAAAATTTAAAAACGTGGTATATAAAAAGCTCTTTTTATCTTGTAATTATTTTGTTATAATCCTTAATAGATAAAAATATAAGATAAAATTGTATCAAATACTTACGGCAGTGTAGGTAACTCGTTTAGTTGGTATCTTTATTTTCACATGACATTAATACTATTGTGATTAAAGTAAGTGATTTTGTCGTGGCCGCAATTCTAAAAGAATCTGTTTTTCCCTACCTTGGTACTTCACAAATATGACATGCCTCCCGTGTGCGAGTGGTAAAATATATAATTCTGACGGGCAGTGATGTTCCGTGTAGATTATGTATTGCTTAGTGTGAGGCCTCAGTGCCAGCGTTTGGCGCAGCGTTAAGCGTTGTGCGCAACTCAAACGTATAACCGTATAAATGTATATTCAAAAAAAATACATTGTCTACGAACATTTTCACACACGGTTATACGTTTGAGTTGCGCAAAACGCTCAACGCTGAGCGGAACGCTGGCACTCAGGACGTACACTTAGAAACGGCAAACGAAGGAACGAATATAAACATTACAGCTTTTGAAACCAGTGGCTGTTTTCGATTAAACGAAGATGCAGGAAGTACCAACATCTTAGTTTAAAAAAATCATAAAGCGGTTTCCAAATAAGTCAGCGCCTCAGACCTCTACGTAGCTTAAACCACCACTGTGTGAGAGTGGGTTTCATAAAAATTCTCTAATCCTCAGGGAATGGTATGTCTCGTCTTACAATTTTGCATTCAATTTGAGGCTACAAATAAAAATTTACCTAAGGGCGGCCTACTGACAGGCATGGATGATGGATTCAAATCCCGTTTATGACAAATTCACATGTTGTGTTTTCAATGTGTGTCTGGATACAGATCCAGTGCATGGACTTGATAGGGTAAGGCAATATTAAGAACCATTTCTTGAAAAAAATCTTTTAGAAAACTTCTTCGGGAGATCCACATCACTTCTCTTTCTCAGATGTCTTTCCACAGAACAACTTAATAAGATATAAGCGTAAAAGCCATTCATGGACCAAGGATTTGAAGCAGGGTACTTAAAAATACTAAATTAAAAATAACGTCATAAAGCCCAAGTAAAACAAAGCGACTGTTCTCAATTATTGAATGCGTATTATATTTACGTGACAAACTGCAATGCATATTATTATGATACAGACGTAACTATTGGAAATAACATAATATTTAACACGTCGTGTACCTATTGTTTATGAAGTATATTTCTTTGGGAATGCTGAGGTATGGGGAGAGAATATCGTAATTATTTGGAAGTTTCGACGAAAAAGTTTATTTATCGATACAAGAATAAATAAATACAATGATAGAGTAATGTTATAATCGCGTATACGGACGTATTGATGTTATCAAGAGATTAATCGAACCGCGAGACTGGATTCGAGATGAATGACGGTTAACTGTGTCGAGTGACCGGACTCGTCATGAGTAGTGAGCCGAGTGACGTACTCGAGATGAGTGACGAGTTATGTATCGCCCTTGCTATTTATATAAACGCAGTTTATACATTACAAGAGACATTATCGCAAACAAATCATAATAGATATTATTGATCTAGGTTTATGATTTAGGAAAAATGCTGATAATCGCTTCCGTCATTTTGTTTGTTTTGATAACAAAACATAAAAATTTAAGTGCGTCACACTTTTAATGCTGACTGGTATGATCGATATATTTCCACGCTCGAGATCCATATCTTGTTGTACCTACCACAAGCAGTAGGGTAAGCCAGTTCCCATTAATGTTGTGTCCCTTGTGTCTTTCTCATCTATTTTAACAACGTAAAGTTTGTAAATTCCAAATGTAATAATCGAATGGCTATTTTTATGGTGCACACTGTACAAGGATTATGTGATCTACTTCTTTTGCAACCGGTAAAAACCCTCACTTATCAAAGTAAAATTTTCGGTATTTTTATGGAAAGAATTTTTACCGTTAAAACGTTAAAAAAATTAACATGGGCACTTAAAATGCAGCCCCCACCGTTTTGTGCCGTTCAAACCTGTACATTAGTCGGTATTTTTTTTTTAACGTAGATTGTAAAATCTACTAAATAATTAATGTGGAAAAGCTTCTAAAAGCGATGTGGAAAGCTTTTAGATTTAAAAGTTGTAGATTGGTAATCTGACCAAGTCGAACTATCAACAGTGGCGGTTTTAAGTCTATTTAAGGAGCTGACAGCCCTTCTTCATGACAACATGATATTTATATTAGAATAAAATATATCTAATATAAAAATAAAATGTCCACTGTGATCATTGATCAGAAACTGTCACTACTAAATTGGAATAAATTATCAACTATTTTTAAATAATATTTCCCATTGTGCCACCGTTTAGCCGTATGCAACATGCATGTCTACTTATATTTTAAAATAATATTCGCTCTTTGTAATTGTGATTGTATTATTTTTTTACTTACTATATTAATTAATAAACACAAAAAAAAAGATTTGTTAGTAAATTAAATAACTTATTATTACAAAAAGAAAATAAGGCAGGCTCCAAATGATACATTGATTCATATTTATGAATATTCAAAGACGTGACTCGATAAAAAAAGAGGTGAATATTTCCTATAAACTATATACTTTATAGGCTTAGGTTTTAGGCCAATTTTACAGGATTTTTCAACTAAATACTCATTGTGACGAATTACCTTTTTGTTATTTGTTATTAATAAGCATGAAGTTCTCTGCAAATGACCTGACTTAATTGGTGGACCAGTGATCCTTTTTTTACTTTAACTTTATAAATTAATTTAGTCTTCATCTCTATAGAATAAGTTTTTTTCAGCATGATGATTGTTTGTAATTAAAATTATGAATAAAAACATGTAGCAATCTTACCACTCAGGGTGACATACTTTAATATGTAGGTTTTGCTGTCAAAACAAAACACTGGAGCGAAAATGATCGTCAGTATTTCCTCAATCATAACTACATCAGTTATGATTTATTAAATGCAACAATGCTTCTTGTAATATATAGACTGAAATCTTGTAAATAAAAATGACAATCCACAAATGTTCACTCACTCATCAAGTCCGTCACTTGACGTAATCAACCGACGCTCCACTCGAATCAAGTCTCTCAGTTCATTAATATAATCAATCTCTTGATTATAACCTCAGGCTTGTATTCTTGTAACGATAAATAAACCCTCCCCGTCACAACGTACAAGCCACTACGACTTTATCTTCACACACCTTACCATACCCCAAAATATATATAAATATAATACAGTAAACCATGAATTATGTCTTTCATACTGGTCGCTGTGCAAATAACTTTGATTGAAACTATTTAATTACTTCTTATTACGTAGTCAAGTAAAGTTTTCAACATTTTCAAAGTTTTGTAATGGATTTCATATACGCACACACGTGGCGAGTTTTTCTTTCATCCCCGTCTTGGTATGGGTGCCTACCTATGCTTTGCTCGCGACTATGGTATGACAATATAGCCATATCTAGATAGGGCATCTCCCCATTACTGAATTGCCACAAAATCACAATAGCAGACAAATTTTAAACTAGCGACACGTGAAATAAGGAAATTAAAATTTGTCAGATACAAAAAATAAAGAAATATTGTGATTCGATTTGTTTTTTTTTTCAAAATACTTAACTAGACTGTTTGAAGGCGTATGCTACTCTGCCCGCACCCCACCACTCCAAACCATAACTCCACCACCAAAATCCGACATAATAGTATAGTAATCTTCTATTTCTTCTTTTGCCATATCCGCCCCTTAACTGGGGTATATGGACACCACGCGGCGCTTCCAAGAATCCCTGTCGCTCGCCAGTCTTCTTGCTTCGTTCCAGGTCAAACCAGCATCCCGCAGCTCTACCGTATACACTCTGTATATTGTATTTAGCGGCCTTCCAGGACGCCGGGATCCGGTCGGCTTGAAGAACAGGCAAGCCAGGTTGAAGTTCTCTTCTGGCATCCGCAGCACGTGGCCGAGCCAGGTCCAACGTTGCCTCTCCACTTTCAGCGTGATGAGAGGCTGCTTGGTGCGTTCTCTCATCTCCTCGTTGCTCCTAAAGTCATACCACCGCACACCCAGTATTCGACGCAAACATCTGTTTTCGGCGGCTCTCGTGGTGCAGTACGTAAGGCGCTTGCCTTCCACCCGAGAGTTCCTGGGTTCGATTCCCGGTCAGGACACACAATATTTATGTGTTTTTCTCAAAGCCTGGGTATTTGTGATTGTTCAAAATTACTAACAACCACCTTGTACGAAAAAGCAAGGATATGGTTATTAATAATTCTATAAGTATATAAAAAAAAAATCTGTTTTCGAAGCTCAGTAGATATACGGTTGCTCTGTTCACACTAAACGTTATTTATTACTACAATCTTTTAAGTTAGCAAACCATAATTAAAATTGAATAAAAATATTACATAATTTTAAATATTTTCTTTATGTGTAATATATGTTTTAATCAGGCATCTTCTGGTTTTAGAAGGAAAATCATTTAATATGTTATTACAGTTATAGGAAAAGCGTTCGAATGAATGAGTATAAAGTTTCCGCTGATTAAATAATGGTTCAAGGGTTTGAATCACGCATCTGACAAATTCACATTTTGTTATTAATGTGTGTTGGACCCAGATCATGTGTTGAGCATGTGGCTGATATTTTTTATTTGTCCTAAAACTATTGGGTATTGTTCGGTTATCAGGAATACAGCGAAAAACACATTTTGAAAATAGCCGATAAACTAGATTATTTGTTAGGGGTTAACCTAACCAAACCTAACCTACCCTAACCTAACCTAACCCAACCTAACTTAACCTAAACTAACCCAAACTAACAAATAATCCAGTATATCGGGAATTTTTTAAATGTGTTTTCCGCTGTATTCCTGATAACCGAACAGTACCAAATATTGTTTATCATTGGAAACTAAGCCCGAAAAATCTGTAAACTGTGTAGAATATTTGTATAGTTATGTATGTCATTGTGATATCCTGTGTTTTCTCTTCGTGAAAAGAATATTTCATAATTTCATAATCACATAAAATATATTAATACAATAAGAGAGTATTATTAAATTGATAATGAAGCCATATTTTGAGGTAGACGCAATTTCATGGCAGTTTTCAAATTATTCTTTTGTCGATACGTGTATTATATTATTAGTTTGATTATTATCTAACATTATACATACTATAGTGAATATATCTTCAGTAAACCTTCCATTGGAGTTTGCAATTGGTTAATAATTTTGAAAAAAATTACATCATTCTGTATATCCAAGATATTTATATTATTTTTTATGTAGAACCAACAAAAATAATGAAAATAGCCGAGCGGCTGCGCGTTAGGCTTATAATGTCGTGGGGTCGAGTTCAAATTTCGGTTTGGTAAAAAGTCCTATATCATTCAATATGTGTATGGACTAAGAGTATGGACTTAATATGTTGAGCAAGTGACTAACATACATTTCTCGTAAAACAAAAATATGTTAAGTAACCTCTTCATGAAGCGTCCCAGATCTGCATAGGGTTGTACCTAGTGCTTTAAAAAAATATTTATTTATTCGTTGCCAAAAAATGTAAGATATGTGTTGTAAAAAAATCGTGAGATGCCCAATCCATGCACGTCAAGATGTCGGTGGATTGCCGGCTTGAACTTTTGTGAGGGCGTGGGATGCAAAAAGCTCGCAAAAGCTCTGCCGGGTAAAACTTAAAAGCTAGCCAATTAGGAGGCTAAAAGCCACCTTGCATATGAGAGTGAATCCATCTACCGCCTTGCCGGCTGGATCTATTTGCGACTCACACTCACCTATGTATGGATGTGGCGCGTTTGCCTTAACCAAAAAGCAACTAAACGTAAACCAAGCCAAAGGGGATGAGTATACACATATATTACAAGCAAAGGACATCCTAATGGTTATAATATGTTTCATATTTTGAGATCGCTTCACGTACATTTTAAAATATACCTTGATCTGTTCACGTGGTTTCTTTTTTACCTTTTTTAATATGATCGACATTTTGCAGTTGTAAACTTAGCTACATAAAGATGAATAATTGAGTTGCCTAGAATCATAACTCACATTTATTCCAAAATCTAGTTTTGAGATAATCGCAAAAAACCACTAGAGCATTTTTTTTTCTAATTAGAATAAAAGTATTAAACTTCCTTAAATATTAATGAGTCAGTGAGTTGATTTACATTATTTAATATATATCTGAGGTGTTTTCAAGTTATGAATTATTCTAAATTGGTAGATGAGTTTTCGTTAAGATGTATTAATATTATGCTTCATTGTGTGAAGGCTTATAATAATTATCTCAAATAATAGAAATAGAAAAATCACAATAGAAAAAAAAAATCTAAACCAAAAATTTGAATACGTGTTCTTTTGGGATAGTTGATTACACATTACTGGCAAAGGATGGAGGTAAGCTGTTAAGATCCGACATAAATAGTGCACAGTAAATTTTTTCAACCTAACGTATTTGTTTTCATTGAACTAAGATTACGATGTGTAGATAGTGTTCGTTAGTATCCGTGCCATGGACGAATTAACTCGCCAAAGCATGTATGTCGCATCAGGCCACGGACGAATATATTCGCGGGTTCTTGTAAACGTCATAACTTCTGAATAAACATTCTGTGTATATTTTCTAAACAATATTTATCATTTTAGTGTGAAAATATTCACGATAAACTTGATAAACATGTTGTGTTGCCAAGTTTTCACAAATATTTATCATTCCGTTCCTATTTCATATGTTTTAAAGGATTTATTTCATTCCGAAAATAGCTGGCCTACAAGAGTCCACCTAGTAAAAATAAAAATTATGCCATTAAACCATGCATAATTAACGGCGGAGATTAGATAGCTTGCAATGTCGTGGGTCCCAGGCTCGATCCCTGGATCTGGCAAATACAAATATTGTTTTTCAATTTGTGTTTGGAGTCAGAGTATGGACCTAATATGTTAAACAAGTGGCTAACATCTATTTCCCGCAAAAACAACATAATATTCTGTTAATACAACCTCCAGTCTGCAGTGGCCCATATGATCCTCTTAGGATCGAACAAGGTGAAATAGAAGTAGTAATTGTAGATATTTTATAAATAGAAGAATATTTTTTATCCATTATGGTTTGGTTTAGGCAGGGCTTTATGAATTTTAACAAACTAACCAAGACCATCTGTAATATTATGTATTTTTAATTCAACGAAACCAAATAAGTATGACTGAAAAGGTATGTACTATTTTGTTGGATCGCCCATAGCAAACCTAAACTATTATGATTTGATTTAGGGTTTATGTAAGGTCAGGGGCGACTCTACAGTAAGGGTTTTTAGGGACCATCCCCATATCGTTATCATGTCAAAAATATACGTCCGATATTTTTATCATTGTTAAAATATACTTACTTACATGATTAAATGAACTATTTAATTTATTTTCTCTATCTAAATCCATCGCAGTTTTATAGAGACATTTATTACTACTAGTATACAAATAAATAAATCAATTATTGTAAATTATGTAATAAGATAATGATGATTACGCAGTATCAAAGCAATTAATTAAATTAAACACCTATGTCATATTTCACGGTGACGCCTATGTATAAATTAAGAAAGCTACAGCGTCTGTTTTTCGTTGACCGGGGTCACTCAGTCCCGTCCCGTAGTCGTGGTACAAATCTCTTTCTACAAAGTATGTGAACGCATTAGCGTTAGTATAGGCATACAAATAACGAAACAAATAACCCCTAGGTGAGTAAAAACGCTCGCCATATATCGTTGTTCATAACTGATAATTGTAAGTCGGTAATTACTATTATTATTAATTATGTTATTATTTTTAGGCACGATTTTTAGATAAAAAACTGAAAAATTACTCATTTCCCCATTAATTAAATCATATTATTAAAAGTAGCTTGGTGCATAATGTATAATATGAGAAAGTGGGCATGCATGTATATTTAATAATTTATGGCTAAACCACACCACCTAGAAAGTCATCGAGCCGCCACTGGGCAAGGTTCAATTATTGTATTCTTAGTTCAATGAAAGCAAATAAGTATGACTGACAAAGTATAGTGCGCACTATTTATATCGAATTCTATCAGCCCAAGTACACCCCTCGCCACTATTACACATACATTAGAAATATACAAAGTTAATTCTTCTTGTTATCATGCCATCCCTTAGCGGAGGTCGGCCACCATCAGGGTAATATTTGCGTTATCGAACATACATAATTTTGAAAAACACTTTCAGAGAAAATATATTATAGCCAATAGAAAAAATCTTTTTGAAAGTTACATCATAATATTGGAGAAATCCACGACTAGTAATTGAAGTAATAGGTATCTACTTTGATTTAATATAACAAAAACCGATTGCCAAAATAGCTTGATTTAGAAGAACGCTGATGAGTAGGTATTAAAAAGGTCAATAGTTAAAATTTGTCGCAATTAGTATGTCACTGCGTAGCATTGTAGTAAATGCGACGGACGGGGCGTAAACCCAGGAGATGCAGGGTTCGATTCCCTGCCGGGCTTCCTTTTTTCAAAAATTTTTTTTCTATTGGTTATAATATATTTTCTCAGAAAGTGTTTTTCAAAATTATGTATGTTCAATAATCAGAATGGTACATTCTTAAATCTTGTGAATTATTCGTTGAATAAAAGAAATAGTTAATTTGCGTTATCATTTGCTGTCCGGAATAATTCACTCGTACCAATTACGAAGGTTTTTAAGCCACGGAATGCGGCATTGTCCTCTGTATCAAGTATCAAAACCAGAAAATTAACATACTTCGGCCACATAATGAGTAGACAAAGGTATAACAAAGTCAATTAGATCAGATTAAAATAATTAATCTCGCTTAGTGTGTAGTTTCACAACATTCAAACTTCGGACGCGCTCTATATAATAAGGTGGAACTCTACGACCCGCGTAATTGACAAGAGTACCAATAACTGCATACCTAAGTGAATAATTTTTAACTGTTGGTGCGCTGGAGAAATATTCATGCATGCATGAAATTAGTCTTCGTTCTTTGACCATTTACCGATAACCAGCGGGAAAATATTTGTCAAGTATATCATATATAATTTCATCAATATCGGTAAATAATCAACGAATCTATTTTTAGAAAGACGCTGACATTCAAGTAATATTATTTTAATTTACTTGAATTAATATTATTTTATTACATTTTAGCTCATATGCTAAATTGTATAATGCGTCAATTACATTGAGCTACTTTACGAGCTGTTTGTTGGCGATAATTCCTTAGTGAGAAGCCGGCTTGAGAGTGGGTCGATTGTTTGGGCCCCGCATCAGTTGAAAAATGACCTTATGGTGGAGCGAGTTCAAAAGAAATTTTTGAGACTCCTTTATTTGAGGTTATATGGATACTATCCGTGGCTTTATCCAACTGACTTTCTCTTAGGTATGCTTACATACTGTAGTTTAAGTGCTAGAAGATATCAATATTTGGCCACGTATTTTTTTCGACTAATACGTGGTGTGAATGAGAACTCTGCCATTCTTGGTAATATTGACTTGTGTGTCCCTGATAACTATCTTAGAAATTGGGAACATCAGTTGTTTGTTCTCCCGAGGGCAATAACTCCTTTCAACCAAATTGCTTCGGATGTTGATATATTCCATCTACGTGAGAATGAGTATAGGTGGATGTTATTTTATAAATTCTTAAAATAGGGTCTGCTTAACTCATCCGGTGTACTTCCTTGTACCTATATACTTCATATTTTTTTTTGTATTTACACATTTATACTGTAGAATAACTTAATATTGCATAATTACAGTATTACATAATACTGTTTTAATAATATTTCTTTGTTTCTAAATGTCATGTTGTGAACGTCTTAAACTTATAATTTGTAATGTCCACAATATGTAAAATAAATTAAAATTGAATTTAAAAAAAAAAATTTAATTCAAAAGCGGGCGATTCAGCTACTGCGATTGTGATGATGACACATGACACAAAACTTTCCATTAGCTGAGAAGCCAACAAGCTAGCGACTATTTTGACAGAACGTAGTTCGTTTTTTACCGGGAGGTCGCTACTACGCTTTACTGCGCAGACGCAGTAGGCCCACACGCCGGCGTGTAGCTTGTAAAGTTGACCGACTTTCAACTTTTCTCCGTAGATTATTTACAACCTGCTTGTTAGCTTGTTCGATGATGACACTGGGCGACTTTACGGGCAGAATGTAAATTCGCCAACAAGCAGTTCGTAAAGTTACTCAATGTCATTGACGCATAACCTCCAACCTTGAAAGTTTATTATAGCTGTCGATTAATCGCAAAAATTTTCCATCTATTAAAACCAAACTAATCACTGTTTCTTATCGTTATGTCTGTACTGAGATAAATACGTAACTACGTATAAAAAACAGATTAAACTCTCATTTTTTTTATATTCCTATAGACGCAATTTCTTGACATACATATTTAAAATACACCCACAATATTCGAGTGGCTAACGCGTCGGCATATAATTTCGTGGGTCTCAGGTCCGAACCATGGTTTGGCAAATATACATAAGTATTGTTTTTCAATGTGTGTTTGAAGTCAGAGTGTGGACCTAATAGGTCGAGCAAGAGGTTAACATCCATATCTCATAAAACAAAAATCTGCTCATACAAACCTCAATTCTGTGTGGGCTTATATAGAAGGCTTATATGTAAATGGGTTTGTAATTTGTTTTTTAACGCTCACGGTGGTTGAGCGGCTTAAACGTCGGCTTATAATGTCGTGGGTCTCAATATTCTTTTTCAATTTGCGTTTGGAGTCAGAGTATGAATCTAATAGGTTGGGCAAGTGGCTAAGATCCATTTCTCAAAAAGAAAACAATCTGTTAATAGAACCTCCACCCTGTGAAAGGCCCATCCTCTCAGGATCGAATATGTTATGGAAAATATAAATAAAAATATGAAGCTAGAATTTATAGTTTTTATTTTATTTGTATCGCGGAGGACTTCTAAATTAGTCAGTGTGTCGGATTTTCACATTCTTAAGTCAGCTACTGGTGGTAGAACTCTATTATACTGATTTAGAAACATTTTTTTTGATTATTTCTTAAATTGACGTAAAGAATATGTTTTATAAAGTTAAAGATATTTTTGCATTTAGATTAGATAGGTATGTAGATATTATATTAGGTAGTTATAAGCAGATACGTAACACTAATTGTAGAGAGAGGACATGTTTTTACGTTCTGATGTAGACGTATATGTATTACGTACGTGGCGCAACTACTCTATCACGTAAAGTTGTCGGGTCTCAACATTGCGGGCCGCGTTTTCCCCTTTCTTCTTCGTCTTCTTCTTTATCTTCTTACCTCAGTTCGTTCAATGGCGGGGATTGATAAGAATGACAATAAACGTTTAATTTTATTATATTATTTGAGATTGTTATCGTTTTAAATTTCCAATATACTAAGTATTTGTTATCTATAATCATTGCTGTACACGAGAACTCAAAAATAATGGAAACTGAAATACATAACGGGTAAGGCGATAGCAGGTAACCGACTCGAGTAAGGAAGAATTCGGGTTAAACTTACACACGCGTCAAGAATACGTTTTACGTCGAATACTGAAAACTGCTCTCGGTTTATGCATTTACGCTCATTTAATGTTAGTGTATCACACACACAATTGCACGTGCATAATGCGTGCTTTATTTTCGTAGGACACTCACACATTTAAACCCCTGCTTCAAGATGCGGCGTATTGAATATAGCCTATCGGTTTTCTATTTATTATCTGTTCTGTGGGTGTACAGTATCACCCCCTCTTTTTTAGTCTTAGCAAAGTTCGCTTTCAGCTAAATACGTATACTCTTTTTCAACATACTTAGAGCAGCATTCGGATTCATAAACCTTACAGTATTTTTCAAATCTCTTGAGAGTTATCTCTGAAAAAACCTCAAATTTTCGAATCACACATTGACTTTATTTAAATTTATTTCTAAATTATATTATCTAAATTTACATATTATTTGTATATTTAACAAGATTGGTGTTGGTAGTCTACGTCTGTAAAATAGAAGCAACGTTTTATATTTTAGAATAAAAATATCTTTGTCAATCATTTAATTTTAGATTATAATTATATTCAACGAACTACTAAAATAAATGATTTAATTAGTATAATCAATGATGTGATCTGTCGATTTCTCATTTCGATGTAAGCTCCGTTAAAGCACGAGCCTCTTGGTGTATGAAGTAATGCGTAGACTAATTGGGTAGACACTCTTGATATCAATTTAAGCTATGATTTTAATAAACTAGTATTTTTTTATTTTAAAAATTAATTAAAAGACCGGTTATTAATAAACCTCAAATATTAATAATTTTTAATTTAATAATACACTTAAGTTTTTTAATTTAAACTTCGCGCGGTACACTAAATTTCCCAGTAGAGTTTGTTTTGAAAAAAGGAAAAATAAAGTATCAAGCCAACATGATAATATCAAGTAAAACGAGTTCGATTCTATTCGAATACAGCGAGTCTGGCGGCGCTAATGCCAAATGCATTTCCTTTCAAATATTTGCAATATACCTGCCTTATTTTTTCGGATTCAATAATTATGTAACTTCTTCATATTTATGTGCTCCGGATACATTGATAGTTTGACAGAAGATGCCAAGTGAAATGAACAAATCAATGGAAATTGTAAAATAGAAATTGACGATTTGTGTGTTGTAGTACCCAAACTACACAATAACCCTTATTGATCAGAACGCATTAGGTCATTATCATGCTTTCTATCAGAATAAAAAAATAACAATATGATTTAATAATGTTTCTATTTTCTCACCTTTATTTCCTATGCCTTTGTGCGTTTTACTAGGACGTAGAGCGACAAATTGTATACATTTTGGCATTTAAAACAGAAAAACAGCAAAAACTGAAATAATACGTTCTGTCAGTATACCCTCGAAAATATTAAAAAATACCATTAAATTTGTTTATTTTCCACTACCTACTTCTACAGTGCCTTCTACTCTTTCTATTGGTGATTTTTTTTACGTATTTTTCTGTACAATTTTTCTAATATTTTTTTTCGACCATTTCATCACGGAATAGAAGTTTGTATGAACAGATTTTGTTCTTTTACGAGAAATGGATGTCAGCCACTTGCTCAACATATTATGTCCATACCCTGACTCACGCACACATTCGTTAATCTTGTGTAAGTATATTTAATTTAATTTAGTGTAAAATATAATGATTAATTATTATCATTTTACTTCACTGAGTTCTCGTATTAACAACAGTGTACTTTCTTCTGTATACTGCCATCTCTGTTTTGAAGACCGAAAGTTTCTCAACTTGACGCTGCGGCTCTTGTACCGTGATCGCGAAATAAATTGATGCAACATTAATTTAATGCAACACTTAATCAAATTAAAACTAACATTTTCAAAACTTTACTATATTCCTTGGATTCTATCTTTATCTTTGGAGCATGATTTAGCAAATTATAGCAATTATTACTGTACAAAACATTCCATAATTTAGTCGATATAGCCCCAAAAAATACCAGTCACAATGACATAGGTACTAAAGAAACAGAAATCAAAATACGAATACGGACTATGACAAACAAGTATTACTTACTGTAATTAATTAATTTGTAAACATCTGAAGACGAATATATATATCGGAAAATATAAATCCAGATATATACACCACTACTGGGGCCTTCTTCTTCTTCTTTTGCCATATCCGCCCCTTAACTTGAGCATATGGACACCACGCGGCACCTCCAAGAATCCTTGTCGCTCGCCAGTCTTCTTGCTTCGTTCCAGGTCAAACCAGCATCCCGTAGGTCCGCCGTATACACTCTTTAGATTGTATTTAGCGGCCTTCTAGGACGCCGGAATCCGGTCGGCTTGAAGAACAGGCAAGCCAGGTTGAAGTTCTCTTCTGGCATCCGCAGCACGTGGCCGAGCCAGGTCCAACGTCGCCTCTTCACTTTCAGAGTGATGAGAGGCTGCTTGGTGCGTTCTCTTATCTCCTCGTTGCTCCTAAAATCATACTACCGCACACCCAGTATTCGTCGCAAACATCTGTTTTCGAAGCTCAGTATACGGTTGCTCTGAGCCTTCGTAAGGTGCCATGATTCGCTACCATAAATCAGCACCGGCAGAAAGCGACGAATAGGCGGCATTTGGTTTTGACCGAGTACAATCGTGAGTCCCAGACATTCCGCATCGAGTTGAATGTTGCTCCAGCCAATCCCATTCGGATAGCGAGCTTTTTCTGCAAAATGCCATCTCCCGTGATGTGTACCCCCAGGTACTTGAAGCTGTCGACGCTCTCGATGTTTTGTCCGTCGCTAATCAGAGGGAAATCTGGATCAGGACAGGTGCTATTACACAAGACGTTGGTTTTCTTCGCGTTTATTTTCGCACCAACGCGAGAGTATTTATTATGCAACCTGTCGATTGACTCTTGAATTCCCTCGATTGAGTTGTCCATGTGGGGGTACTACTGGAGCCAGGCATCAAAAAATAATCTGTATTAGTTTTAAAAAAAATGCAAAACGGTTTATTGACTCATATGACAAAATTGCGGAATCTATGAGGAATTTCATAAAACCAACATAATTTGAAGCATCTAAATTGTATATATAAAATAAACGCATGTCTATCGAATGGTCCAGCCGTTTACGCAGATAATATTAATTTTACTTTACTAGTTACCAGAGGCGCAGCAATGGATGGGTGAACGGGGCAGCTACTCAGGGACAGTCCGGTAGAGTGGTGTTTTGCTGAGCGTGTAAAAATAACGATGTCATATGTCAAGAACTAATGACAATTTAAATTTAATACATAGTTCAATAAAATAATAAATAATAATAAATACACATTCAAAAGTGACCTTCCACTGTGCCTAAAGCGCAAAGTGTTCAGCCAGTGTGTGCTTACCGTGATCACATATGCGTGTGAAACATGGACCTAGTAAGTAAAAGAGAGATCCAGAAACTTAGAGTAGCACAACGTGATATGGAGAGGAATCAGTGGATAAGGAAACAGACAAGGGTTTGCGATGTAATAGAGTTTATTAAAAGCCTTAAATGGAGATGGGCTGGACACATAGCTCAAAATAAAGACAATCATTAGGCAAATCTAGTCATCCAGTGGTATCCAAGAAGTAGAAAACGTCCGCAAGGTAGACCTAGAGGCCGCTGGGTCGATGAAATGATAAAGTTCTAAGGAAGTACGTGGCAACGCAATGCACAGGACCGAGAGAAGTGGAAGCAGCTTTAAGAGGCCTTCATTTAGCAGTGGATAGATTCAGGCTGATGATGATGATGATGACGTAGTCAGAATCACTGGTCAACAAAACTTTTTTCAGAAAAATATTAAGTAGTAAATAAATGTGTGTACATTTCAAAGAAAATGCGACGAAGCTACCTGATCTAACCTAACCTAACAAAAGTGTCATTGCACACATCAATTTCCCAGATCACAAAAAATAGCGAATCATCCTAAAGATATTTCTTACGACCACAATAAAAATTAATGTTTTATTGTTTTAAAAGATCGCTTGTCAGTATTTATTATTTAGAAAAACAGTTTTCAATTATTATTTGATTAGTTAGCACTATTGTCTGGTTATTATTCTTTATTTATGTTATGTGTAGATGTAGGTAATTCACATAAAAATCTTTTTCGGCATCGAATATTTTTAAAATACATAATATATTATTAGTTATATAACCGAACTCAGCTGAACGTAATATCTATAGTTAGGTAGTATAGGTACAAGTTTCATAAGAGGCGCATTTTTGGTTACTGCATTAGGCGCTAAAATACCTTGATACACCCTTGCTAGTTAGTTGTTGTTTTTTCAATTCATCTTTACATGCGTCCAATAATTGGTAATCTTGAATTTTCTGGCGCTCAGGTGGCGTCGTTAGATTGCGCAAACGGACGCCTATATGTCTTTGTAATTTAGGTATATTATAATCCACTAACTCTTTCATATTATAATTACATTATATTTATAATAGATGATCGACTGGATAATATATTGTGACTATATTGTCTTCCAGTATGCCGACATTAGCCAAAGCAAAAGACACTAAAAATGATAATTATTGATTAAACTGACATATTTTATAACAACGTTTTTATTAGGTCGTATTGTCCGGTGGTTTTTCGTCCGGTACAAATCTTGCAATCAATTTTTAACTAACTTACCGACTAGTACTAAACTTTTAGAATATATCAGAACACGATGCCAATGCATTCTTTTAATCCATCTTTAAGTAGAATTGAATTCATTTTCAGTTAATTCGGTTTTGTATGAAAATTTATTTCGACACCATTATTGGTTGCTAAGCGAATGTTCCTAGCAACTAAATTATTAATATATACGTGTGTTACTATGGAAATCAAAATGAAATGTTTATATGCCATTTCAGTATTCTATGATCGTTTAAGCTAGTCAAGTCAAGTTTATATGATTCAACAGAAAATTTAAAAAGTTCTTTTTATCTTGTAATTATTTTATTTCAGCTAAGCTCTGATTAGTCAGTATATTGTAATAACGATATGTTAATAGCCAGTATTTAGATTTTATAAAACGAAAAATATTTTATTAAAAGTGTATTTAATAAAATAGTTCAGAATCTACGGGTGTAGTTAAGGCAAGTCGCGCTCTACGGTTTTGTTTTTACGTCTTACGTTGTGCTCCTCAATTCAACATAGAGGAAAAGACGAACCTCCTCGTATCTGCTAGACTCACAAATGATACACAACGTTTCTTTGTGTTTTCTCTAACGAAAGTACCTTCATTCTACATAATGTTTTATTTACTCTGACTAAAAGTATCTGGTAATAGTATTACATCATTCATGTCTTTCCGTATATCATATTTTACCCCATGACCATAATATTTATATGAGAACTAGCAGATATAGGCGTTACACTAGTCAATATAAATTAAGATCAAACGTGTTTAAAAAAGCATTCTTCTAGCCTCTTATAAAAAAGGTTTTCATTGACGTTTTGACTTTATGGCGCTTACTGTCAATTCATGTTGGAAATGCATTGTATTATTAATTTAAATAAAACGCAATTTCATACTACTAATTATTCCATTTTTATTAATGTGATACTTCAGTGAAACGGCAAATAATTTTCAACTATAGGCGCGACAAAATTGTGGACTCGCTGGCACTCGGAGAGTGAACGTCGAGGTTTGAATACGTCAATTTGTTTCGTGATGGCGACGGGGGTATTAATTCTTAAATCGTGTAAAGATGACTAAAAACGTTACCCATTTACTTTAAAAAGAAAACATGTCAATGAATATATTATTATTGTTACTAATAAAACAATAAACAAAACATTAAATGGACGCATGTTGGATTTATATGACAAATTATATTTCGTTCGGCATGCGTCATTTGCACCCGCGACCCACAATCCGCGCATCGCCTAGCCACGATCGGGATAGACCATGCCTCAACTGAGGTATAGCCTTAAATATTCCCTGCGCATTTATTCTATACACAAGCCTGATATCGGCGGCTATCATGAGTAGTTTAACATATGTATGTATTAAGACACCCACGATGGCCGCGCGGCTTAAGCGTTGACCTATAGCGTCGTAGGTCCCAGGTTCGAATCATAGGTCTGACAAGTACACATATTGTTTTTCGAATTGTGTATGAGTCAGAGTATGGACCTAATATGTTGAGCAAGTGGCTGATATCCATTTATCGTAAAACAAAATCTGTTAATACAAATCTCCACTCTGCGGAGGCCCATATGATCTTATTAGGATCGGACTTGGTGGAAAAAAAGAAAGAATGTATTGAGGCTGTTAATTGTTACAATAGATTAACTGTCTGAACCTTCAAAAATTGCTATGTTTTAACAGCACATCTCTTGGCTGTGTTAACTTTGAGAGCGAGATAGACAGTTTTAACAGTTTAGAAGATTAACTTATTGTAACAATTATAATATCTCAATACGTAAATATGATAAACTACCCTCGATAGCCACCGATAGATAAGTTGTGTATAGAATATGCGCTCGACTGGTTTCCTCCGAATCATTGTCCGGGACATTTTACTAATTATAACTAATAATTAATACCTAAGTAATTGTCTTATGATATACCAAACGTATTACTGATTAAAACCTTATCACTGCCCGCCAATTTTTACTAGGTGGACACTTGTAGGCCAGCTATTTTCGAAATAACATAAATCCTTTAAAAATATGAAATAGGAACGGAATGATAAATATTTGTGAAAACTTAGCAACACAACATGTTTATCAAGTTTATCGTGAATATTTTCACACTAAAATGATAAATATTGTTTAGAAAATATACACATAATGTTTATTCAGAAGATATGACGTTTACAAGAACCCGTGAATATATTCGTCCGTGGCCTGATGCGACATACATGCTTTGGCGAGTTAATTCGTCCGTGGCACGTGACCGTGGCAAGTGGTTATTTAATTAAAAATATATTCTTGATTTTTTTTTTGTTTTATGTGATCATTAAGGGTTTGTGTTAACTGTATTCATTGTCAGTGTGTACTTGCCTTTTGGTGAGTGCACATATTGTCTGAAGATGCCGAAATTCGAAACCCTAAAAACGACTCAACTGTAATAGTACAAAACTTAAGTCCATTGGAATACATAGGTATTAAAGTTTGTCACCCATGTAATGCTGAGTAGTATGATTGCTACATGTTTATACTCAGTCAAAAAATTGAAATGATGATGATAAATGTATTCAAAATACCTACATATATGCAATAAAATACTCCGTTAAAACTTAAATAGAAACCATACCCGCTATATCGATATACGTAGGCACGGCTCGGTGTGTACGATAATCGCCGACCAAATTTGTATGGGAAAAGTTTTTTCCGTTGTGTTTCAGCACTGCCGTTGTTTCGGAGGCTCGTGACTCGTCGGAGGGCTCGGGAGGAAGAGGGGACGGAAACTGGGGAGGGGAGTTGCCGTGACAACGGACGCGTAGCTCGGAGCTACGCTCTGACTACGGCGTAGGCGCTCTACGGTTTGTTTGCAGCGTTGAAGTTTATTTCGGCAAAAAGCTTCGGTTATTTTCCATTTACTTTTAAAATAAAATTTATCGTGCATATTTTTGTTTTTCATTTTACTCGTTATAGACGGTTAACTCGGTTTTATTCTGGTTTTGAGATTTTCGCGAAATTGAGCTCCAGGTATCTTTCCATCTTTTGGGAGGTGTGACGGGATAACGATGTGTGGAATCCTAGTTATGTTCACTCTCTTCACATATTGTTTATTCTAGAATTATCTTCATATTGTTTTCCATCTGACCACATCCTCAAATCCTCATCCTCAAGTGTTAATTTAATTGTATATGTGATTTCTATCCTCCATTTTACATACAGCGGATTTGAACATTGAGCTGAAAAATGAGAAGAAATAATTACAAGATAAAAAGAACTTTTTATATACAACGTATTTAAATTCTGTTGAACCATATAAACTTAACTTGACTAGCTTAAACGATCAAAAAAATTGTACTTAACATGTCATATTGATTTCCATAGTAACACATGTATGTATTAATAATTTTGTTTTTAGGACCCCAGACCCCTAGCAACCAATAATGACGTCGAAATAACTTTTCATATACAACAGAATTAACTGAAAATGAATTCAATTCCACTTAAAGATGGCTAAAAGTATTTAAAAAATGCATTGGCATCGTGTTCTGATATATTCTAAAAGTTTCAAATGTTTAGCTAGTTGGGAAGTTAGTTAAAAATCGATTACCAGATTTGTACCGGACAAAGAACCACCGGAAAAATAAGAATACGAGCTAAGAAAAAAGGTGTAATATAGGAACTAAGCATATGTAATCGTAAGATTTTTTTAACCATGCCCTTACTTTTTTATATAAAATGGTTTGTTAGTAATTTTGAACAATCACAAACACCCAGGCTTTGAGAAAATCACATAAATATATTGTTCCTCACCTGATCAAACTCGGAGCTCCCGGGCCTAACATTATCGTAAGATTACAACACAAGCATAGACCCCTCCAAATCACAGCCGGTCTTAATCGAGCGTATCACGAATACCTTTGGATGTGAAGCATTAGCAGTTTTTTTTTGACTGGGAATGTCTCAGGAACAGATACTCAAGACTAACTTGAACTAAAAATAAATAAATGACTCTTCAGACTCTGACAGACAAAGTTATGTTGTTATAAAGACGTTGCATTTTTTTTCAACCAATAAAGTTGGGTTTTGTGGCGACTAGCTACCAAGGGTCCAACGGCTGATAGGACCAAGTTAAGCATCTCTTCCTTTTCCGTAGACATTTTCGGACATTTCCTGAGGATGTGGTTTGTATCCGATTCTTAGAATGTGCACCTGCATTATATTATACAATTCTTCGGACACACTGCTTGCTAGGCCTAGGCCTTTCTAGGCAAAGCCTAGAAATAATCGGTACAGTCATCAGATAAATAAATTGAACGAAAAACTTACATAGTCTAGTCCAAGACTTACAGAGGATAAGAAAAAGTGGAGAAGGCCGATCCAGAATTCCGAAACGCCTATTTTAAAATCTAGTAATCGGTAATTTGGTAAAAAAAAAACCAAAATTTAAAAAATACGTTGTAAGGATAAAAAAAGAAATGACCAGTTTCGAGAGGACTTTATTTATCAACTGGATTAAATTATTAACAATTTTATTTTATTTTTTCATTCAGCTTCGTCAATATTTGTTTTTATAACTGATACCCAATCAGGGCTCGAAATGGATCGGAGCGCACCGGAGCGCCCTTCCACTTTATAAAATCCCCAAAGTTATCACTCCGTCTTGTGGAAATATTAATTTGACCGTGTAAGCTTGATATGCCATATAATAAACATTCTAAGACACTTATCTATATATAATACACATTCAATTAGAAAAATATGTTAATATTTTCGTAAAATTATCGGGCGCTCCGGTTCGTAAAAAAATCCATTTCGAGCGCTGTACCCAATGCGAATATAATTTCTGATTATGTACTGGATTGTTTAACATCAGGGAAGACGTCATTTTACCGTTAGTTTATATTCTCCGTTTAAATAGATCTATTATATTGAAAACTGACTACCAATTTTGGTTTTTTTCATAGTACAATTCACATTCCACCAGTTTCTAATAACGGGGATTTGCTCAATCTTCCACCAATGTCCATGGGTTAAGGTGTGTATATAATGCATTCTCCATAAACCATACATCAACGCCATATCCAGAGACGCTCCAAGGGTGGCTTTTTTGGAGTCAAAGAAAAGTTGAAATAGTTATTTTATTGTCATGAAAATATTGACATATTTTATCTATAAAATAATATAACATTCTGAATTATATCACAAACGTCTTAAATTAATAGGTATGTATAGATGAAGTAGGTACTGAAACATCTATTTATTGACGTGAAAAAAAACTTTTTTTCATCATAAACTTCATTTTATGTAATTTAATTATTACGTAATTTTTCGGACTTTTGCCGCTCCTTGTATCCTAACGCCTGAGTGTTTCACACCCATAACACCCTCACTAGGCGCGTCCCCGACCACGTCCAAAGAAGTTAAAAAAAGTTAAATTCACACAATAATATCAAAATAAGTCGGTTTAGTAAATTTTATTGTTATTCATTGTATCCGCTATCAATTGAGAGTGAAACAATCCTTCAAGCGAATGTTTTATTGATCATCCTAAACACACACACACGGCCTAGTTGCGTCCCTCTCTCTCGCAGATGATGTATTATGTACTTAGTACATTTAGCGTATCTGCCTCTACGTTTAGCAATATCTGTCCATCTCTGTCTGTCTTCAGAAGACGTGCCAGCAAATATATTCGGATAATGCCGCACGTCACTTATATAGAGTCCATCAAAAGTTCCAAACAAAAATCATTTACGACACCCAACGTTCAAAACAAGACAACTAGACAACAATGATTTTATATTTTTAGAAAATTCATTTCATATCTAATATTATTAAATTTGACGTTTTCAGTCATATATTATATTACTATAAACACGTTTTCAACTTTATATTATAATTAGTTACATTCAAACATTTCTTTCTAACGTAAATTGAAATACTTGTCGAATTAAGATTTTCTACAATTTTATTAACATAGTTGTTTTAAAAAAAAAATATGATTTGCATAAACACACATATTAATTTAAAAAAAAACTGAATTCGCTACCAGTTTTCCACGCTTTATAGATTAATAAAAAATGACATACTTTTATGACATAATAATCATAGGTTTTTGATACTTTTTCCATTGAGCTTTAAACAATATTCTCTTTCTGAAATTTAAAGGGACTGATAATTTAAATATTTTTCACTATATTTATATTTTAAAATACAATGTACCTACATACTTATAGATTTATTCATCAAAACTTTCTCTTAATTTCAAAAACGTTAGTTTTTAATTCTTTGATTAGTTTTTTTAAACGTCTCTAACACATAATGTACCTTGTGCATTATTGGTAACTTATTGTATATTATATATACTTATCTGTATTCAACTGTTTATTGGATGTATCAGAAGACCTATGTAGTTGTCTGTTAATAGTCGTTCATGAAAATTTTATATTTTTCAGATGCTACGTCCTATTATGCTTCAGTTTTGGTACATAGGGTAAGCATAAGGTCGTACGACTTCCCTCGGTCTATTAACAGTCTCGTACCTCATAATGTGTGACATGCAGCGCGTAAATCGCATAGTATAGTACCATTACAGGGTAATGTAACAAAATTCTTGAAGCTTTCGTTATCCGGAAAACATGTCCAAGCTACGTGAAGCATCTCCTCATTACTACTTCAATTACTGACAGCTGACGTGTTCGCTCACTTGAGTGTTTTTAACGCGGTTGTACCGATGTACTCCGGCTGATGATGATTCGGCAGACACTTCGTTTCTTTCAGCTCAAAAGTAGAAGCCTAGTAAGATGCCATGTCTTGTAGACAGCAGCACGGGTAACACGCACGCGTTGAACAAACGACATTTGGTTCTCTAAAAATACATCGTTGACCTCCACGTAACTCTAAGTTAGCTGAATACAGAAACCAATCTATACCCATACGGATTCCAAATTCTCAACCCACGGAATAAAATCAATTTAGATTTGTATAAAACTATCATTGCTCAACTTTTGTTAGACGCGTATATGACGAACACAACTCTACGGGAATATGATACCAGCATTCATTTTGTTTTTGCCAATATGTATTTTCTATTCCGTCACACAAACAAAAAACTATGTAAGAAATTGTGCGATCAGTAGATAATATTTTTTTGTTACACCGTATTTTCTATCCTTCGATGTTTCTATCCCATGCCTAACATACTAATTAGCATTGTTGACGTGTTTTGAATGATAATAAGTTTTCTTGCTTAAAATACCAAAGTGTGTATTTAATATTTTTTTTATAAGTAGGTACTTACCCAGTTATTACATTTTTTATAGGTATATAGTTACATTAAAGCCTACCAATGCAAAATACCTAGCTTACTTAAATATGCTCTTACTAAGCTTCCAGAGTCTCGGCTTTTGAGCTTTGAGAATCGATGTCTCCGCCGAGGGGTACATTGGTACGACCGCGTTACAAACACCCAAGTTCGTGAGCAGACACAACAGCCTTCGGTGATTGAAGTTATCACGAAGAGACGCTTTACGTGGCTGGGGCACGTATTCCGGATGCCGCCATAGAGTGCGGCACTTCGTACCCTTGTGGCACAGCCTCAAGGGTTCCGTCGCCATGGCCGGCCCTCCCTCACTCAGCAGCGGTGCTACAAGAGTGACCTATGTGTTGCAGGTCTGACATGGCGGGAGGCGCAAGAGTTGGCGATGGACCGAGGGAAGTGGCACCAACTTGTGTTTGCCCTATGCCCCAATGTTGGGACGTGACAGGGTGGAAGAAGAAGAAGAATGCAAAATACTACCCTTTTCATCCAGGAGCTCCGAGTTCGATTCTGGTTAGGTAACAATACGAATAAATTTTTTTTTTTTTTTTAAACTAAGGTGTTTATAATGATGATTTCACTGCTTCATGATCTCACATGCTGATGTAGCTGTGGTATTCAAATCTATTTAGACTAGTTAACCTAACTCCGAGAATGTGTTTTAATACAGGTGTAAATCACCATTTCTCCCTTTAAAAATGGACATACAGAGTAAAAATTTCCACAGTGTGGAAATATCGAAAGAAATTTTTTGATAGAATTCGTTATTAGCCATTTTTTCAACTGAATAAATAATTATATGCTTGTGTATGATTTTTTATCGGCTTGACATTCTAGTGTTAAGACGTTTCTTAGTGGCATTTTCCGATTGATTAAAACATAATAGGTAATACATTAGTTAACAAACTAAACTAAACTTAAAGTAAACAAACACATATTTTCAAGCAACCGCGGGATCAAACCCGACATATAAAGTTCAAGAGACGAACCTTTTGGCATACATTTAATAATGTGACAAATATAATACTTATATTACCATACTGGAAACATTGACTGATTAAATATATTATATGTTATGATGAGATCGGTATTGTGTGTAATATTATAATAACTGTGTTTTTTTATTTTTTAATAATATGTCATTTTACCCAGAATTATCAATGAAAAAAATAATATTACAATAATGTTTAATTATGTATTTTTCTACTTTCTTAATCTATTAATTAATATCATGGTGAATCTATTATAAATAGTATTTAGAAATGGTACAGAAATCTTGTTTTATTTTATTTTTTTATCAAGTAGATATTTATTATTAGATATATTTTATCATTTATACATAATATCCTTCTTCTTCTTAGTCGTACACTCATGGCTGAGGATCGTGACCACATTTAAATTTCGCCATCCTTTGAGCGACCAAGACTTTCCATCGTTCTCGATCTTCCGCTTCTCTCGGGGCAGAATAGATGGTGCCCCCAGTCAGTTCTTTCACTTGGTCGTCATCTCGCAGACGCTCTTCCTCTGCTTCGCCTTCCCTGGAGGCTTCCCAAAACTACCAGTCTCTCCAGGTTGTCCGATCCGCGCCTGACAACATGTCCAAAAAACTGCAGAATTCTTCTCAGACATATCGTCTGAGACGTAAATAATCATATAATTAGATATCTAATCATTTTGACAACCATTATAGATATCATTATCGGTTAAGGGGGAGACGCATGCCAGCAGAGAACCTAGCGGAAATATACGAAGCGATTTTTATAAAAATATAAATGTGTATAACATGAAATCCTTTTTATTTATATCAACTCGAGCTTCAATATTGTGACCATGTGTAAAATAAAATTTGATATAAATAAAAAGGATTTCAAGTTATACACATTTATATTTTTTTTTAAATCGATGTTTTTTTAAAATATATATAAAAAATATTAAAACGATGAATTAGTCAAAAATCTAAAACACATAAAATCTAAAACTTAATAAACTAAATTTTAATAATAAATATGGCCATAAAATATAATGTAATAATAAGATTTTACCCTGCAACGAATTCACATTTTATTACATTTTTTTACAATTGCCAGTTTACCTTTAAATTTAAAAAAAAATAAAAAATCTTTTTAGTGTTTTCAGATACATATTTATTAATTACTACAGTTGAAATTGTAAATTATCAAAAAAAATCTCAAATTGCAAGCTTCGTATTTTTCCGTTAGGTGCCTCTTTTCGCCTCTGATAGTATAAGCATCCCCCTTAACTTATTAATTAAATAATCGAATAACCACTATCCGGATTATTTTAACCGTAAATTCTAACGGCAAAATTGACATGGCAATAAATATCGTCATATATTAATTATGATCTACTGATCTACATAATATTATTATGTAAGTACGCATGTAATCGTAATGTATGACATTAAAGAAATTATGAATACTTCCGTAACGCACATATTACTACTCACTGACTTTTTACTTTCGAATAATTAGGCTCCTTACACTACGTATTAATATAAATAATAGAGATTTCTATTATTTTTCATTATTGAATCTATCGTCTTACTGTCTTCGTTCTGGTGTTTAAGACTCAATTGCTGAACTCGTTCATTTGCCAAGCGGCGACGCTTAGCTGATGGTTCTGCATTATCCATATCTCTTGGATAACACATTAATTTATCAATATCAAATTGTGATTTATCTAATTCTATTTCGACCACTGCATCTTTTATGGTACCATCTTTGGAAAATCGACGTTCTATATCTGATCAATAATTTCTTTTTAAAATTATCAATGGTTTTGTTGACTCGCCAAACCTACTCGAAAGAGTGGGTTTCCATTGTCCATCAAGAATTACGCGAAATCAAACTTTGTACCCTGTCAGTCGTCGCGATTTTAATTATGCACAAAACTCTTTTATTCGGCGCTCTTGTATTATAATACATATTTCTCCACCGTTGATCATTTTAATAATTCACATGTATCATTTAAACGCGCTATCTCCAAAATTTTGTATAAATAGATATATATACTTTTATATATATATTTTTTTTGTGTTACTTTAATATTTATGTTAATTATTCATTATTCTTCCTCATTTTTATCATGTACCTAATTTCTTTATATTTATGTTATTCTTACTCTCTATCTTGTTAAACTTAACTATATTATAATGTATACATGGAAACTTTGCTGGTTGCAATAACTTTTTATTATTATATTTAAAATTTTTGTAATCAATATGTAACTGTTTGTTTCCTTAATAAATAAATAAAAAAATAATAAAAAAATATGTTGTTACCGCACTGTAAGCATTTGTCAAACTATTATGAGAGTGTAATTTATTTTATTTCACGACCCGATTAAAATAAACAATTCTTCATATTTTTCACATTCAGAATTTACGTTTATACATATATGTTTAATATGTTTTCCCCTGTCTCGCTGTCTATTTTCTCTCTTACATTACAGATACTTTAAAACAATATAAGGTTATATGCATATTTATACAATCTGAGTTAAAAAAAAATCAATCAAAAATCTGTTTCAAAGTCTACAGCATGACTTTTTTACTATATTTTTGGTGGCAAGTGGCAGTGTAGAAAGGCGGTTTCCAAATTTGTTACTTCCTCGACCCCACGGTTCCACGTACTCAAAAGTGCCACTGGAAGATACGATGAATCATGAGAAGTTTGGCGCTGCAACTTATTGGCATACCTATGGAGTAAGAAACTCACATTTGATAAAACATTCAATCATAGAGCTGCTTTACTCCCAACTGCCTCCCAAACAAACCGTAGACCTAAACTTTATACGCTGCAAACATACACAGTGTGAGTAAAACAGTCATAAATGGGGATTAAACACTTCTTCTGTATGGGAGTCCGGAGAAATCTAAACTGCTGAGAACATTGTTGAGATCTGCGTTATGGATGCCTTACACGAGGAACTCTGCCATCCACCAAGCTGATTTAAGCGCACTGATTTTAGTGAGTTTGTCTCGATAATACGATTTTGGGTTTGTGACTGTGGGTTTATTTGAAGATTCCTATGCTCTCGCCGACATCCTGCCACCATACGACTGAATGCATCGTATTCAAATTTAAATCAGATTGATTTATTTGGCATAGTATTATATAGTGAATATTAAAAGTCGAGATTTTCACAACATGGTGTAAAAACAAAGAATATAATAGTTACGGTATGTATTAACAATATTTCATAAAACACATATTTGGTAAATGTGCCGCAGAGGTGGACATGAAATTTTCTTTTTAGACCAAACCAAACCTAACCTAACATAACCTAACCTAATATAACTTACCCCAACCTAATATTATCTCATATAATCTTAGCTTGTGATAATGGTGTATCAAAATGTATGAAAATTTCAAATTTTCAATTAACGATTATTGGATCGAAAAGCCGATGCGCCGACAGAAAAGGGTATTTATTATAATTGTCTACATGGAATAAACTGTTTTCGTAAAAAAAAATATAAAAGCTCGCGTCAAATATTTTAATAATTATTAAGATATTATGTACATCATAAAATTATTTTTCATATTCTTTAATCTATCAAAATTACAACGTTGTTTTTTGTTTATGGTCAAATAATGATCTGAAACTTACTCTTCCCATATTTTCATACTTACATTCAAATTCAAAACATTCTATATTCTGCTGCCATCCAGCGGTGAAAATTTGAATTATAAAAAGCTACCGCGGTCGGTGTAGGAAAATCTGTCGACTACAGCGCCACCGCCGAATAAGCCAAACCCACCCTTACGTCTCATATGTGGCCTACCATCTAAAAATGAGTTTTGGTAATCAACATGTGACACTAAGTTTAATAGTTAGCCAGTAATAATATTCGTATTCTTATGTCACGTTACTTTAAGGTACAAAATAGTATGGCACAGCTGTTCTTCCCCTGGTTTTCTTCTATCGATTGAAAAACAGTATGCCAATGTTTATTTCCATGCTGTCAAAGTGGTTTTCCGTTTATATGAATGAAAATACGCGTATTTTTCTATAATCTAGTTACGTAAGGAATACTCCAAGAATATACTTTCATTTTAAAGGTATGTATTGTGTTTTAAAATTCTATTTTTCTTAATTTTCCAAACTTCTAGGTTAGATTCCTTAAAAATCTTAACCTAATATTATTTTAAATTTAGAATACTTATTTTACACACCTACTAACCACATCATTGCTAATTAGTTTGAAATATTGTATTGATATTTTCAATGATGGTATCTATTCAAATTGATGAAAAAGATTTATCTAATAAATAATCTTAATCTTTACTTCCAGATTGCATTACGCTGCCCATTACTAATAAATTACTAATACAGTTTGTTTTATTTTCGGCCATTGTATTATAGAAGCTGGCTTATAATATAGTCTTGCCCATTAATCTTGCTTGTTTATTAGTTTTAATAGCGATAAAGTAAATGAAAATAATGGCTAACATACGATCCCCGTGAACTATTGAGGTATACATAACTAAAATATGATTTTATTGGACTGACATGTTTTCAGATTATATGTGGTAAAAATAGAACAATGTTGTATGATTTAGAACAGTGTTGCCAACTATATAACTAAGTATCATAGATAGATAGAATAGATATATCATAAGTACAATATTTTTTCAATGAATAAGTAAATACTATCATAATCGGTCCTAATCGGAGCATTTTATGTAGATAGAAAAGCTGGAAATTACATTAACAGTTTTTTTATACGAGGAATATTTTTAGCCATTTATCTAATACAGTGGGTCATTGAATCAAACACAATTTTAAAACAGCTTCCATTTTTTGACCAGCCGCAAGTTTAAGCCCATGACCATCGTTTCGTTTTAATACAGAAACCGCCGCTCTACCAACTAGGCAAAACGTGGGTGCAAATGAATTGGTACGGCTAAATAGGGATTTTTAAAGAATTTAAATACAATAGTCTTCTTTTCATGGTTATAATATAATTTGTATTTAATTGTATGTATGGTATTTTAGTCTTCGTGTGTCTCTGTACTTCAACTTGACACTGATACAATGCTCAAATAGCACTCTATGACGTATTTTAGATTGTCTTTTAAACGTATCTTAATTATTATACGATGATTATACGATTGATACAATGCTGACTGTGCTTTATTTTATGAAGTTGTCGTCTCCAAGTACCACTGCATTTCATAGTCTGGATAACTGAAGATTTGTACCGTCCTTTACTTGATTGGGCCATCGTCTTGGTGGCTTTCATCTTCCGTATCGACCCTCGAAGCTTCCACTGACGATACGCCTTTTCAAATATTATCGTTTTTCTTCATGGATTGATACGAAAAATTATCTGGAAACATAGAAAACCGGCCTTTCAGTTGTATTTTCTTGCATAATAGATAATATATTCGTCCTCTTTGCCATACATGGAGTCCTTAACGTGCGCCTCCAACACCACATCTCAAATGCATCAATCATCTTGCGCCTTTCTTACCAGAATATTATTATTTTAAATAATTTTATTGTTTCTTTTATATTATATATTATAAAGACGTATAAATAAATAAAAATGCGATATTATGACAATACTACAATATGTCAACTAGGGACCAACCCACTTCAAAAAAATATATCATCAAAAAAAAGCGAATTGAAATTTAACAATTCAAGCAGATGTACTTAAACCTCTTTCAATAAAAAATACTTTTTGATGAGTGCTCCCCACGTGTAATTGTTATAGGGGTGTAGCCATGTGACCATATGTATATTATATAATAATATTTTGTTATTAGTTTGACTATTTTTAATACAATTTATTATTCTTATGCTTATTGTGCATTCCCCTAGCGGAGATCAGCCACCATCAAGGCAATCTTAGCTTTGTCATCTGCTACGCGGAACAGTTCAGTTAAACTGCACTCGTACTAATCACAGAGGTTCTTAAGCCACGAAATGCGACATCGCCCTCTGCTACGCTTACCGTTGATCTTTCCTTGAATGACAATTTGGAGAATGCTGTACTTTTATCCTCTCATAATGTGGCAGATGTACTGTAGTTTCTTGGTTTTGATACTACGCAGAAGTTCTCGGTCCTTTCCTGTTCGATTGAGATCTTCAACTTTTGTCACCCGGTCAGTACAAGAAATTTTGAGGATGCATCTATACAGCCACATCTCTAAAGCTTCAACTCTTCGTAATATCTCTTGGTTTAGCATCCATATTTCTATACTATAGAAAATAATTGAGATAACATAACAACGTACCATACGCAGTTTCAGATCTTGGTTAAAGTCTCGATTGCTAAGGAGGCGTCTCATTTTGAGAAAGGTACTCCTTGCGATCTCAATTCTAGTTTTTATTTCCTGAGACTGGGCCCATTTCTCATTAACCCTTGTAGATACCTAAATATTTATAATGGGTCACACGTTCAATTGGTTTGTATTGGTGTTTGGTGTCGCTTTTTTTGATACTAGTTTTGTTTTCTTGAGGTTAATTTTTAACAAAATATAGATATTAAACAATATATTAAACTAATAATTATTAGCCAATAATCTCATATCACATTCACATGATAAGCACCCTTTATAATTATTACGCTAATAGATTTTGAAGAACCCACGGTCACAAGCATCACATGTTAACGGCACTTATGTTAATTATTTTAGATTTTTACTTTGATTTATATACACCTGCTTGATCTTCAGATTGCATGGAGCATTTTTTTTAAATATACACTTTTAGAGATATCAAACGTAAAAAATCATTTTTTATAAAAAAAATAATTACAATGTCGCCTGTCACTTTTTAATAAGTAATGTTTCTATACGATTGATTACATTTAAATATTCAAATGATATACATATCACTGTAACACACGATAAATTACAAATTACAATGCAAATATTAATGAAATAAAACTGTATTGGTTAATATTTTTCATAAATTGCTGTCAAAGATGTTCAAAAACTAGTAAGTATATCAGATTACTTTTGTTTTCTTCAAAAAATTGAATTTCGAGTTACTTAATGATTTCGTCACTTCAATGCAATGCGATTATTAACATCGATGTATTATGTATCCCTCGCAATAAGATTAATATCGGTTATATTATGCAAATCCGGTTTTTAGGGCAATTTAACCGAGTAGGTCCAATCGGGCCTCGCATCTTAAGCCGTCTCTTCGGGAGATTCTACAACAAAAATAAACACATACATTTTTGATCAGAATTATTTTTAAATTTGCTTTTCAATGGAATACCTATACCAGTGACGAAGACTCCATACTAGGTGATTATTTAAAGGAAGGAAAAATATTTTAATTGGATATTGACATATTTAAACAATCACTTGATTATTTTATATTCTATAAAAATAGTTTAATTTTCCAACGACGGGTGTCATATATGTACGAATGTATTATACAGCTGCAAAAGTTTAAAAAATATATCACAGCGCGCCATCTGCTTTGACGTAAATAAATGTAGGATTATTTTTCAAGGAATTGTGATATTTTTTCGTATGGTCTTAACCACACGTAACCTCAGTCAGTCTATTGAATTGTATGAAATATGGTAGGCTCCTATCACAGAACCTAAAACCTTCTCGCATTATATTATTGTCATGATTGCACTTTGTCTAAAATAATTAATAATTAGGTAATTAAAAAAATATATATGACGTTTAATCGCATATTAATATAGGTTGTTTTTAAAAATAAAAAGATTTTTTTTCTATTTTTGATGTTTTGAAAAATACGTAATTTAAACTCATCGCTCAATTTTATGTCGTCAGTGAGTTTTCGAAGTTTCATTGAATAAGTGTGTCGTTGTCATTAGTGTGTACCTATTCATTAGTAGTAATATCGTATAATCTTCTTATTTTTCGTAAGTATACCTGACAAGTGTGCTCTTTTTCTCAGACCTCTATAGCCTACCTCTTTTCAAAAGTTATCCTTCGCCACTGGAATATACTATTATAGAGTGTAATAATTAGGTCCCGACATACTATTATTCAATTATAAAATATAGTATATTATTTAATAGAGTGATATTTCAAAAAAAATAAAATATATATATAAGCTTTTATGTTGAAATACACCCCAATGAAATCCCACCCTTGGCCAAGCGGGCACTTGCTCTTCGCTTGCGATGTACGAACGAGCACCCCGCAGGGACCCTAACTAATACACCGCGGGCGATTTCAGGGGATAGTCCCCGAGCTTTAGCGCCCCACCGCGACCAATATCGGCTTACTGACGCCTTTCCCGATAGAAAAATGATCGCAGTCAGAATTAATACTCATTTGTGGAAAATAATTTCGATCTTTCTAATGTGGGGATAATATAATATATCCGAAATGTTTTGTGATTAAATAAAATGCTTATAAGAAAAACCTCTAAAAACTTAGAATACGTTAGATTCTAATCCAAAACATATTCTATGATTTACAAATCGTTCCATTTGAGTAATTTCTTGTGACCAGGGTTTCGCCTTTCGGCGTCTTCATGCACCATACACCCTCACCAATGACAAAGAATATTGAATACGAAACTGTTTTGTCTTTTAGACATGCCGTATCGAAATATTAACGCAAAAATTGAATGCCCCAGATAGTTGCACCAATTTATGAGTCTTGCGTGTCATAGAATACCGAGAGGAGTGAGACCCGTTCATATTTGAACGTGACGCGGTAGCGACCAAGAATATGAAGTATTAATATTACATTTATCTACATAATTTGTATTTCTTCGGGTTTCTGGGTAGGGATCTGAACCCGAATCCCCTCTCCCCTTGTGTACCAGCGATCCCTGCATTCCGCCATCCGCATCAATGACATTATTAATGGACAACGCACTCAGTACGGTACCTAGCAAGTAAATTCGCGTATAGCGACATTAGCACATGTATAGGTAGACGTCACTCAATTTCTATTATGCGATATCACGCATCGGGAATTTATACCAATATCACCTTTATTGTAATGGCGTTAGAACAGTGTTTCTACTGTCAATGTTAATTTGAGCGAACCCGTTCGAACCGAACCATTCGGGGCAGACCCGACAAAAAGCATTGGGTAGTTATAGCAATATCACCTTTATTGTAATGGCGTTAGAACAGATTATGCCATTCGGCAGACCCGACAAAAAAGTGAGTGCCATTTTTTTCCAGATGCTTCGTCCATATTAATGTCATTGATCCGCATAGATGTATTGAAAGCCCTGTACCGTCCTTCCTTAGATAATATCTCTCTCTTCCTCATTGACCTTCCATATTTACGCAGGTAACAAATTTTTAAAATTACTGTGTTTACGTCTGTCTATTTAACCAAAGTATTTTAGAACTCTTTGGAGATATATTTTGGAGAGCCGTTTCTTTGTTTTTATTTCTTCCAGAATAAAGATATACGTAACCTCTAGCATGCGTTGAAAAGGGCAACATATCGCATTCCAAAGGTACCAATGAATTTTGGTTAAGTACATGAATCTACCTTATCGGAAACAGATTCCCGTATAGCATTTAAAAAAAACGCGTTGTTCGTGGAAAGTATTATTCCAGTTTTATTAGATTCAACAATAACTTTTATTGTATGTTTATTGGAGTCAAATGTTTCATAATAACGCTATCATTATAATCAAATAATTGATAGTTAGGTAGACTTGACACGAGAACCTACCAGAATTTTATATAAATTATAAAAAAATGATTGGATTTCTAATTTACTTACCTACATATTTTCTTATATCTTTACCTTGTATACCGGTGGTTTTTGTTACGTAATTTTGAGTGGTTTAAATAATTAGGTAACCCACGGTGGCCGCGCGGCTTAAGCGTTGGACTATCACGCCGTGGGTCCCAGGTTCGAATCCTGGGTCTTCCAAGTACACATATTGTTTTTCAATGTGTGTGTGAGTCAGGGTATGAACCTAATAGGGTGAGCAAGTGGCTGACATCCATTTCTCGTAAAAAACAAAATCTGTTAATACAAACCTCTACTCTGTGGAGGCCCATATGATCCTATTAGGATCGGACATGGTCGGAAAAAAAAATTATTTAATAAATTATAATAATTAATATAAGGTCATCTATTTCGATACAACAAATCACGATGAACTACGGCATGCTTACAAATTTCCGGACACAACCAATTTTACGTACCTATTTAATTTTGCTATTATATTTTATATCATCATCAGCCGGGGTCAATCCACCGCTGGATGAAAGCCTCCCCAAGCTTCTTCCAAATCTCTCGGTCCTGTGTCGTTCGCTGCCACGTATTTCCGCCGAACTTTACCAGTTCGTCAATCCAGCGGCTTTTAGGGCGACCCTGTGGCCGTTTCACGCCCCTTGGGTACCACTGGATGACGGCATTTGTCCAGCGGCCGTCCTTTCGGCGAGCAATGTGCCCCGCCCAGGGAACTCATAAATAATGGGAACTGAAATACCCAACGGGTAAGGCGATAGCAGGTAACCGTCTCGACTAAGGAAGAATCCGGGTTAAATTTACACACGTGTCAAGAATACGTTGTACGTCTAATACTGAAAACTGCTCTCGGTTTATGCATTTACGCTCATTTAATGTTGGTGTATTACACACACTATTGCAAGTGCATAATGCGTGCTTCATTTTCGTAGGACACTCACATATTCAAAAACCCTGCTTCAACGTGCGGCGTATTGAATATAGCCAATCGGTATTCTATTTATTATCTGTTCTGTGGCCCCGCCCATCTCCATTTCAGCTGTTTGGCAACGTCTATTACATCGCGTACTACTGTCTGCTTCCTAACCCATTCGTTTCTCTTACGGTCATTTCGCGTGATGCCCAACATACACCTCTCCATGCCTCGCTGTGCGACTCTTAGCCTTTGGACATCTCTCATGTTGAGGGTCTCGGTTGAGGATCTCGCAGCCATACAGAGATCCAAACTGATATTTTATATAATAGCTACTAATTACTGTCATATTATAGGTTTTTGTTTTCGATTGTAAAATGCGATTAATTCACAATGCATTTGCACGTAATCCCTTTGATACAGGGTGTGATTTCAGATAACACCTCATCAGCTTTTGAAATCTCCCCTACCGTACATAAGTTTCATTGGGATGCATTAGTCCTTTATTTGAAGTAGTGAATGATAAAGTGGATACATAGCCGCAGGCAATTAGTATGAAATCATTTGCTGTGGAAAAATAAACTGGGTACTTAATTGAAAAGTAAATGCTGTGTCGTTTAAGGATCAAACTAGAGGTGAGAAAACTGGTCGATTTTGAAGACTAAGTATACTTACTACCAGTATAAAAAAATACTTAGTATCGAAACTTGTTCCAAAATACTTAAGTACTAGTATTTGGAATACTATATAGAGCATTTGGCGTGCGTATGCGACAAGTCCTGGAACTAAAACCAACTCCATATTAGTATTTTTGAAATACGTATCGGCTCAGGGAACTCAGACTGTGTATCGGCTTCTATAGAATCGCTAAAAATACGATGAGCTCCGCTTTTCGAAATGTCCCTTTTATTATAAAATTTTAAATTTATGAGTTGTTCTTCTGTTAGGTTATAATATTTTTGTTAACAAAAGTGAATAACAGTATTTTTTTTATTTTAAACATGTTTTGAACGGTCATAATTATAACAAGCCTAAGCCTGTGCGTCATCTCACCACTGTGCTGTGACTCAAAATTTATGACCTATTGTTTATACATTCGAATGCAATAGACTAATAAATTAAAATATACATGTACCTATTCAAGTGCTATCTCGTTCGCGCGCATTTAATGTCATTAGTGTTGAAAGTCTACCAACTGGCGAGTGCACAGAACAGCGACTCGCGATGATATCATCACAAGTTTTTTGGAATAAGTTTATTGGGTCACACATACTGAGTATGGGTAGTTTCATTCGAGACTTGAGTACACAAACTGGTGACAGTATTTCCAACTCACCTCTAGATCAAACGCATTTTGTATAGAATATTAAGAATATATAATATTATAAGTTCTTATAATATATAAATAATAATATCCAAAACCACAACCACTGACACAATAACTACACACTTAGTGGATTGTATTTCCATTAGTGTTTATATGGGACGTCCAAACACGCCTCGTAGCATACAAAAACAGAATGATACTATTTGCTTCAAAACCAGGGAACACAAAATTAATAGCATTTGGCTTATGTACCTACCCTACAGGTTGTGGAATAACAGGCTACGGATATCGAGCGTAAAAATATGGGATATACCTAAGCACGCGTTAAAGAATATGTTATCTTCAATGTTAGGTACGTCTTTATCATAATACTATGCATTATAGTTCGTCTCTTAAATGTAACGAGCATTCAATATTTGAGAATAATTAGCGCGCTTTATTTTTCTTGGGTTTTATGACATGATCATCATAAATTACCCTGTTTCAAAACCTTGGTCCATTACGAGACCTCTCGTAACTTGCTTCACTGCATTACCGCGCATCAACGCTTCCACATACGCGCTTTGATAACATCGACGTACACTTGGCTTGCGACTGTCACCACCGGTAGGATGGTCAACTACTCTGGAGTAATTGTGACTTGTTGCACCCGGAAGTGCTTATAGTATACGTATAGCCTTAAAACGGAATTTGATATAGGTACATGCGAAATATTGCTATAGTAATAAAAATAGGACATATAATTACATGGGTATGTCAGAAGTCTGGTAACAGGTTTGACAACTTCTTCTGTTTACTTTTAATGCATACAATTTGGAACTCAAATCTCAATGTGGTGACAGTAAGTCCAACAGAACAACCTTCCTACAAATATACTTTTCATGTCATAAGACTGTCGATATGAAATTTTAGATACCAACCAACTGATGTATCGATTGATATATTTGGAATTGAATAATAATGTCACAACCTTAAGCCCAGTCACACATGCAGTCGCAAAATGTCGCTTCCGGCGTGTGTGCAGAACCTGCTTTTTAATTTTTGCGGCCAGTCGCATGACGTCACTGTCGTGGTATGACCTCGTCTGTGCGGAGGAAGTGAGTTAGAACATTGCGCCCCGTTTTGATTTATGACCAGTCGTCACAATTTTTAGTGTGCGACCGGGCTAAAGATAGTATGTTATTATACCTACCGATACTAATACAATGATCTAATAATTAATAATCTGTATCTATAGGTTGGATTTGTATACATTTAAAATGTATTTTTATCGTAATTTATTTTAGGTCTAAAACTTATCTCCCATATTTTTAGTTTTGGATGGTTGGAAATATTTTTTGCGTAATAAGTAGTAATGTTTTATAATTTATATTAATTTCTACAGCGTATATGATAAGAATGTCGACTGCAGTGTCTGCCAAACTTTTTTACCCGACGTCACACTGGAAAAGGGAAATTTATTTCGTGATAAACGCAATAAAAATCCCCAAAAAATAGGTATAGATACTTTATTAATATGAATATTAAAATAAAATCTTAGTATGTATAGGAAACCATAACATAATACAATGTATATAGTATATACATAATGTTATGTAGATAATATTGATATAATATATTTTATTAGTGAGAAGGGTGCAATTGATTTTAAGAAATAATTATAACGCGGCTCTAAATTAGATTTTTAAAAAATACGTAACACCTCATCTACCAATTCTGATCGTTCCTGTTTTTTTTTTTAAATTCAATTTCCATTAGCACTGAGAAACCTTCGTCAAGATACAACGGCCCAAACGGCAATAGATGTGTAATGTCTGTGACTCCAACCGATATGCAAAAAGCTGACAAGCTCTATGTCAGAAAATGAGACATTGAAAGAATTGATGATTGTACAAACAAGTGATGGGAAATACGTATAAAATGGTTCAGAGAGGTATTCTATCTTCTGTATTTCCGACATTTAAAAAAATATTTGAGGAAGCGTATACACCTGGGTAGCAATCAAGCAGTTATTTGTAACTTTTCTGGTACACAGCTCCAACTCGTCAGCGAAAGATTTCAATTTTCCCGTAGTTGTAATGATATTTTTCTTCTTTCGCGGCACACAGTTTGGCAGACACTGACAGAGACCATTCAACCCACAACCCTTTTATTGTATCATTCGTATTATGTTCATTTTATGTACGCATTTACTTATATTATATATATTTGTAGAACACAATTCCTTGAATGTAAATGTAGGATAATTAGATCCTATTACGGCATACCAGAATAGTTTTAAAAGTATTCATTTTACCCCTCGTTGTCACTGAATATTCAACGCAAGGGGTGATTCAGTTGTCCATATGTCAACATTGCTATCAAAGACTTCTAAATTACAAATAGTAAAATTCATAACACACAACCTAGCATTTCGGTAGGTAGGTACTGAATCACATGTTCCACGGTAACATACTTCTTAGGTAGGTACTTATTCCTGAAATCTGCGTAACATCATCTACTTCTACATTATAGATATTTTTTCTCGAGTATTTTTTCATAACACATAATAGAAGAACAGAAATATGTATTAATAACAACTTTTTATTGTACTTGATAGAAATATTGAATACTGAAATGTCACTTTGACCTTTCATATTGATTTCCATAGTAACGCACGTATATATTAATAATTTAGTTGCTAGGACCCCCTTAGCAATCAACAATAATAACTTTCCATACAAAACAGAATTAACTGAAAAAGAATTCAACTGTGCTTAAAAATGGCTAAAAGTATTAAAAGAATGCATTGTCGTCGTGTTCTGATATATTCTAAAAGTTTCAAATGTCTAGCTAGTCGGGAAGTTAGTTAAAAATCTTCAACCGTCCAATACAAATCTTGGACAAACAAGAAAAAATTTATACTGGACACACAAGAAAAAATCTGTACCAGACAAACAAGAATACGAGCTAGTAAAAACGTGGTAAAAATAATATTTATATATATTAGATAAATTAATTTAAGTTGTAAACCCCGTTTTTCGATGATAACTTTGTTTGAATGTCACAAGTTTAAAGACTGTTATTCCATTTAACATTTTGAGCTACTTATGTATGTATAAAATAATCTCACTAATTTGTAAGTATATAATAAGTATACATCAAATTATATTATTATTTTCAGTACATTTTAAAGCGCGAGTATTTGGTTTTTATTTACCCAGTCAATTTTTTTAAATACCGGTTCCCTTGAGATGAATTCTCGTATGAATATCAAAGTGTTATTTTGCAACGAAATCTGAAACTACGATGGAATATTGTTCGATTTGATCTAATACAGAATACGTTATTAGTAAAATATCGTAGATATCTCTTTCTACGCGCCGCGTAGATGGGGGGCTACGCTGATTGTCATGGCTATATTATGTTTAGTGGTTTTAAAACTAACTTTCAAGCAAACTCGTGCTATATGTGCATATATGAGACAAAACTCATCGACGGAGAAACATGAGATAAATAACTGCATTGCAAAAAGTTCAGAGATTACCTTATTATTACAACCTTTTTATTAGGCCGTATTATTATTTGTCCGGTGTGATTGTTTATCCAGTACAAATCTTGCAATCGATTTTTAACTAACTTCCCGACTAGCTAGACATTTGAAACTTTTAGAATATATCAGAACACGATGCCAATGCATTATTTTAATACTTTTAGCCATATTTAAGTAGAATTGAATTCATTTTCAGTTAATTCTGTTTTGTATGAAAAGTTATTTCGGAAGAAATCCGTAATCCAATCCACTATTATTGGTTGCTAGGGGTCTAAGGTACTAGCAACTAAATTATTAATATATGCGTGCGTTACTATAGAAATCAATACGAAATGTCAAAATGACATTTCAGTATTATTTCTATCAAGTAGATTTTTTTTTGATCGTTTAAGCTAGTCAAGTCAAGTTTATATGATTCAACAGAAAATTTAAAAACATTGTATATAAAAAGTTCTTTTTATCTTGCAATTATTTCTACATTATTTATTATGTCTAACTGTTTAATAGTCTCTCTTAAAACTGTTTTAACATCTATTCAAAGATATTTTAAGTCCGTATACCTACCTTTGTATAACCTTACCCAGGGAACACAGAATTAATGGAAACTGAAATATCTAACGGGTGTGGAGTAAGAGGCAACCGATCTCGAGTGTGGAAGAATATGAGATAAACTTAAACACGTGTCAAGAATACGCCTTTCTAAGCTTGTCCTTCGTTCTGACACTCATTCAATATTGGTGTATTTTAAGGTTGCAACACACATTATTGCACGTCTATAATGTATGGTTCATTTTCGTAGGACACTCACACATTCAAAACCATGCTTCAAAATGAAGTGTATTGGGGTACAGCCATGGCCCCCACAAGGGGGGGGGGGGGCTGACAGGGCTCAGGAAGGGCCCGGCGTGATGAGTCGACCGATAAGTGAGATAAACACAGACTACAAATTTGCTTTAATAGTAAAAAAGTCGCCTGCTGCGCTATTTTAGTTAAATTGTTATTAATAATTTAAATATTTGATTGTACGATGCAATTTTTAACTGTGTGCTGATACTCGATAACTCTATAATTCAAATAGATTTACATATTAAAAATACAAAAAATCGCTAAAAATACACCTTAATTTTACCGCGTGCATCATGAAAAATGCTACTGTAGTGCTTCACACTGCCTTTACCTTCAGCGATGGGTAGGGGGGCCCGCCAAACATCCTAGCCTGGGGGCCCGGTTCAGGATCTGGGGGCCATGGGTACAGCCCAGGGCTTGAAATGGACCGGAACGCATCGGAGCGCCGTTCCTGTTCGTGAAATCGGTAAAATTATCGCTCCGTCTCGTGGAATAAATAATTTGACCGTCTGAGCTGGATAGGCCATATAATAGATAATCTAACACACTTATTTTTATGGACAAAAAATTGATAAAACTTTGATAACTTTACTATGTAAAAATTTTCAGAAAACTGTCGAGCGCTCCGGTTCGTAAATTTTTCCATTTCCAGCGCTGGTACAGCCTGTATCTACAGTCTAAGGGTACAGCCAGCCTATCGGAATTATATTTATTAATCTGTTCTGTGACCTTGCCGGTTATCGTGACTGCGGACGTCTTAGCGGCTATCAGCAGAATTACGGTTCCCCCCCGCAGTTTTGGGTATAATATAACTACGCCCCCGACTCCGGGTAAAGTCCTTACACTCCGTTCTATAGCGCTATAAAATCGCTGCCGAAATATTGTGATGGTTCTTGAAAAGTACCCTTATCCTATCCTCGCTCCCCACGACACTTCCACTTTTGATTCTGATATAATAATTATAAATAATAAAAACTAATTGATTAAATATAATAATAAACCATGCATGCCATATATGCCGCTGTAGACTGCAATGTACCTACAGGGGTCAAACCACGAATAATTAACGTTCGCTATTTCGATATGTAATTTTAGTTATACCTATATGTCGATCATTCTGAGGATGGCTTTATTGCCCGAAATGTATTTTTTACAACGTTTTTCTTAGCTCGTATTCTTATTTGCCCGGTACAAATCTTGCAATCGATTTGTAACTAACTTTCCGACTAGCTAGACATTTTAAACTTTTAGAATATATCAGAACACGATGCCAATGCATGCTTTTAATACCTTTAGCCATCTTTAAGTAGAATTGAATTCATTTTCAGTTAATTCTGTTTTGTATGAAAAGTTATTTCGACACCATTATTGGTTGCTAAGCGGATGGCCCTAGCAACTAAATTATTAATATATACGTGCGTTACTATGGAAATCAAAATGAAATGTTAATATGACATTTAAGTATTCAAGTCAAGTTTATATGATTCAAGAGAAAATTTAAAAACGTTGTATATAATAAGTTCTTTTTATCTTGTAATTATTCAATTATTGATAAATAGATTTAGCACGATTTTCAATATTCGTAACGCCACATCTCGTTTCTCTTCATATAATAATAATAATTCTAATTCACATTAATTTAAGTTTTGTACTATTCCATTTCGGTCTTTTTTGGCTAACCGGGTTTCGCCTTTCGGCATCTTCAGGTACTATACGAAACCTGGATCACAAAAATACCTCAAATATAACAGTACACCATTAAAACCAATCAGAATTACAATTCAAATTCCATCACGTACCGTAGGTCGATAGTATCTATTATTACAACGTTTTTATTAGCTCGTATTCTTGTTTGTCCAGTACAAATCTTGCAATCGATTTTTAACTAACTTCCCGACTAGCTCGACATTTGACACTTTTATAATATATCAGAACACGATACCAATGCATTCTTTTAATACTTTTAGCCATCTTTAAGCAGAATTGAATTCATTTTCAGTTAATTCTGTTTTGTATGGAAAGTTATTTCAGAAAAATCAGTAAAAAGTAAAAGACTATTATTGGTTGATAAGAGGGTGGTCCTAGCAAATAAATTATTAATATATATGTGCGTTACTATGGAAATCAAAATGAAATGTCAAAATGACAATTTTAGTATTCTATATTTGTTTGCTTATTTGTTTTTTATTTACTTCATATCAAGTACAAGATTGAGCATATTGAGCATAATAATTCAACAGAAAATTTAAAAACGTTGTATATAAAAAGTTCTTTTTATCTTGTAATTATTTTTATATTAATTGTTTTCTTCTTTAGATGGAATTGCTTCTACCACTAAGCTGGGCGGTGGTGCTGGGCACAGGGGCGGCGGCAGGAGGTGGTGGCAATCCGATGCGTCGAGGGCCACACCATCCGCGAGAAGCGCCACTGCCTCCAGGGCAGAAACATCACAAACCGACGGGGGAGAAGCTCACCAGCGACACAAATCTTATACACGACACAGCGTACGATTTACTTTTCATTCTTAGAAATTCTTTTCCAGAATACGGATTAAACAAAATTAAATCTAGTCATATTATTAAATGTAATCAGTGACGTCCCTAGACAAAATGCCGCCCCATTTTTTATAAAGTATTTTTAATCATCATTTCAAATATATTGTACCTATAAAATAAATCACTAACAAAATATATACCATTAAATTTATTTGCCATACTTCAATAGACAATATTGCGTGTCTACGGTTTCAGATACATTTAAATATACACCTGACAACTTTCAGAACTCGCGAATGACTGGCAAAAATATTTGGATAAATTGATTAGGTCCGTATGTACCCACCTATAATTCAAATATAATTCGCAAATATGCACGTGTCATAGCTAGTCATCAAGAATGTGACGTCCAAGGACAACGGAAGTAAACTAGACATCGTTAAACCCTTTAATTAATACATTTTGTTTCCAACCAGTGAGCTCAATCTTTTAATGGAAAGATATTTCCGTTATTACTAAGTTTAGATACCTTCCTATATACACCTAATGATGTTCCTTGATTTGCCGCACTTCGAGTAACTGCCGCCCCCAAGCAACGCTCAATCTGCCTACCCCCACGGGACGTCACTGAATGTAATAGCGTAAAACATTTTGATCACTAACGGTCCTAATAATTATGACCGATATCCCAAACTCATTCAATAACCATTTATTTTGTGAATGTAGAGGCCACAATAACTCGTAGATATCCGTAGTAATAGCTGCAATATACTAGGTGTTCATCGCTAGAATCAAAGTGCTCGCATGCCGAGTGTGTATTCCTTGAATCAAATAGCGGAGTATCTGGGTATGTGGAGTGACGTCCCTAGACAAGATGCCGCCCCTGAGCAGTGTCAAAATGCCGTCTCATGCGAGTTATACAGTACTTTTTATCATACTTTCGTGACTACAATATCTAAGAAATGTGTTGTATTTATGCATTACTAACAAGATGTATACCACTAAATCTAATATAAATGCCATCTGTGCTTCAATATACAATATTGCGAGTCTACGGTTTCAGATAGGTACAGTTAAAAATACTCCTGACAACTTCCAAAACTCGCGAGTGACTGGCAAACTTATATGGATAAATTTTAAATTAGGTATGCACGTGTCATTGCTGTTCACCAAGAACATTATGTCCAAGGACAACGGAAGTAAACTAGACATCGCGAACCCGACAAAAAAAGTCCTGTTAAAACTTTTATAGTACCTACCTGATAAATACATTTTGTTTCCAGTCAGTGAGCTAATTTTTTTAATGGAAAGATATTTCCGTTATTACTAAGATTAGGTAGGTATATATTTCTTTTGTGTAACTGCCGCCCCCAAGCGATTCTCAATCTGCCTACCCCAACGGGACGTCACTGGGTATGTATGTGCAATGTACCTGTAAAAGTGTGACAGTATAATCCATTGGTAAATATGGTAGTTAGTGGCACCTGGTAGAGCAGTGGTTTCCAAACTTTATGTTACTACGCCTCCCTTTAAAAAAAATCTAATCTTGGCGCCTCTCCCCCCTTTATTTCATTTAATAATACAGACACCCTTTTAAATAGTCAACAGTGTACTAATTCATCGCATGAAATAAAAATTATTAATTTTTAAATTTCATCATTTCATTCATTTCATCATTCATTGACAAATGGATTCTATCATGGGTCCCACATCCTGAAGCGGGCCCCCAGGCCAGGATATTTGGCGGGCCTATTGCTGAGGTTAAAGACAGTGTGGTGCTCTAATATAGTGTTTCCTAAATTATACACGGGAGTTATCATTTAAGTATATCAATCATCGTATAGGTAGCACATCAAATTGCAACGCACAACCACTTATTTAAAATATTTAATAGTCCTGAAACAAAGTAGACTTTTTTTTACTATTAATAAAATAATGTGAAAAGTGCATTAGCAAACTAACCAAGAACTCAGTAAATATATTTTTTTTTGTAATTTTGATTTCCAAAGCTCCAATTTTTTTATGAATGAACTTGTCTTTTTAAATCAGTGAATGCATTAGTAGTCCTTGCATTGATTTATTCACTGATTTTTTTTTAAATTTCAATCAAATAGACAAGTTTAACACAAAATTATCGTTCCTAAACAAATTTGTCTCAAATTTCAACATTATGATTTGACCCTTTTATTTCATTTTTTCACGAAATAGCCAGCGCGCTTCACAATAGTATAGAAGTGAGGTATTATAAAATTAGTCTCCATATTTTCAGACAGGTTTGCAAACAACCTTATATGACTGTTTTTTATGTAGTTTATAACTAGCGGCCGTTTTATAAACAATGCATTTGCAAACTGCATACCTATGACTACATTAATTTATTGTATTAAACTTTTCGCGCCTCCATTTGCAACACTCCGAGCCTCCCAGTTTGGAAATCGCTGTGGTAGAGTTTGTTAAACCCACCCCCTCCCGCCGCTTTAAAAATCAATAAAAAATAACCATGGATTTTTTTGAAAGTGGACCCCCCCCCCGCACCGTTTTTCTGTGTGATTAACTATTTTTATTATAACAGACAGTAGCAATAATACTGTTTTCTTTCTTTCTTCAGGCATCTCCAAGAAGACTTGGGGAGGCCATTGGAAGATATGAGCGACGAGGAACTGGAATTCCACTATTTTAAACTCCACGATTTCGACAACAATACATTATTAGATGGATTAGAAATGCTGAAGGTGTTAATTTTTTTTTCATTTGGAAACATTATAAGTTTACTCATTCTCACTGCGTATTTAGATTTTCTATCAAGACATTTAGTTTTATCTGTATCAAATCAATATTACTTACTGTATAGGTAAAACACTCTACAGAGACATTGTTGTACGCTAAAAACGATTTGCAGTTGTGTTGGTGTTCTTTGATAGTATTGACACAGGTGTGTATGAAGTATTACAGTAAATAAGCATATTTGAATAAAATATGGAATAAAAATGCGTACGTTAGAACATAGGTACCTATTTATTATGTACTTATACTGATAGCTACAATTGAATGAAAACATCGTGTATTATTATTTATTTAGTTGGGATTGGGAATATACAATGTTTTGGAATTTATGAATTAGCCTTAATCGTTATTTAACAGATTAGTTATAAATGTATAGAGAACTTCACTTAAAGACAATTATAATACCGGAAATACATAATTTCGTTGGCAATATCATTTAATAATACATATAATCATTAGGACTTCGAAGAATAATTACAAATGGCATTTTCAACTATAAGTATACTGTCCTTCTAAGGAAGAAGGCAGTAACTGATTCTCACACACTTTCGTGATAAATGACATAATGTGTTATTTTTTAAACTTATATACCGTGAATTAATAAAAAGTGGTGATAATTTTTATTAGTAGGATGTTAAAATACAAATAAAGAAATAATAAACAAGCAGTAACTCCAATAAATAGGTGCAATTACTGGCTTTTTGCTAAGAAATTTGTATTATTTCAACAGATGTTTATTTTTCAGTAAGAATTTTAACCGTATTTTAGTGATAATACTGATTTTAAAGTGAACATAATATATAGCTTTCAAAATTACCTAACGGATGGCAGTGGCGAAGGGTGGAGGTAGGCTGTTAAGATCCGCCATAAATATTGCACACTAAACTTTGTCAGTCATACATACTTGTTTTCATTGAAATAAGACTACATTTTACAGATGGTGTTGGTTAGTTTTTAATATTCAATTAAACCCTGCGAAAACCAAGCCATAATAGATAATAGTCAAAAAATACTCGTATATCTATAAAATATCTAAAATTATGTAATTAAATCATACATAAATTTGGATATTTTATAGATAGAATAATATTTTTTATGTATTATAGTTTGGTTTAGGCATAGCTTGATGAATTAAAAAAATGAACCAACAATATGTGTAATACGTATTCTTAATCTAACGAAAACAAATAAGTAAGAATGAAAAAATGTGCACAATTTTGTCATATCGCTTAAAATATACCAATACTACGAGTATTATGGCTTGGTTTCGCAGGGTTTAATTGATTTTTAAAACCCAACCAATACCATCTGTAAATTGTAGTCTTATTTCAAAAAAACATATACATTTGACTGAAAGAGGTTAATGTGCACTTATTATGGCGGATCTTAACAGCCTACCTCCACCCTTCGCCACTGACGGATGGAATTCATAACTCAATTTCACAAATTTCGCGAGTTACTGCCTTCTTCCTAGAAAGGGCAGTATAATGCTAATAAAGTAAAATAAATAATAAGAAGAACATAATTTAATCGTGTATTATTGTTATTTATTTAGTTGGGATTGGGGATATACAATGTTTTGGAATTTATGAATTAGTCTTAACGATATCAGTATCGTTATTTAACAGATTAGTTATAAATTTATAGAGAAATACACAAATCAAGACAATAATAATAATACCGGAAATACATAATTTCGTTGGTAATGCCATTTAATTATTTTTTAATTATTTTCATAATTACTGTAGTTCATCTTGTCGTGATAATCGCCACTTTTTAAACTGAATTTAAATTTAAATAAAGCATTTGGCACAAATCCATTTTCGCCGCCAGCATGGATTATAGTTAAGCGAGTACCTTTTGAAATCGGCAGACAATGTGTTACGTTTTACACTACTTCGAAATCCAATATAATAATGAATGCTTTATGTAAAATAAGGAACTATAATATTCAACGCAATACTTTCAGGCTATTTATCATACCATGGATCATGACCACGAAGATCTGCCTGATGAAGACCACAGCGATACTCCACACGAGGATCATCATGGATCGACGTCTCCGTCCGAAGAAGATATGAAGCGATTTATAGGTTAAAATTTCTCTTATTATTATCTTGGCATTTTATTTTTTCACACCGCTGTGGCGTTTCTCGTAATAAGTAGTACCTACGAGTTGTTCCATATGCTATAATATAACGTAACAGCGGGCGGCTCTCGTGGTGCAGTGGGTAAGGCGCTGGCCTTCCACCCGAGAGTTCTGGGTTCGATTCCCAGTCATTACAAAAACATTTATGTGTTTTTCTCAAAGCCTGGGTGTTTGTGATTGTTCAAAATTATTAACAACCACCTTGTACGATAAAGCAAGGACATGGTTATTAATAATTCTAAAAAAAATATATATATATAACGTATCCGGAAATTTATACGTAAACAGTTCACCGCAGGACACTTCGTCGTTGTTTTGTAAAAAGGGCGAATCAACCAAAATGCTACTTTACATGAGGAGGGTTTTTAACTTTTGACATTTATTTGTTTTTTACCTGTAGATGATTATAAATATCTAACAAGTTTATAATAAAGCTTAGAAAGAATACTGTCATTATAATAGGTATTATTATATAATATTTTAAATGGCCTAATATGTCACATTTGCTTTTTATTTCGTAATTTTAATTAATTTAATTTTAGTCGATTATCGTTTTTAAGTATTTTCCTGTGAAGATAAAAATTCGCCGTTTTTACACAACAAAGCTAGTGGGGTACATATTGTATTTTCATTAAAAACTCGATTTCGCCAAAATGGTTGATTCGCCCTTTTTACAAAACACCGACGACTTATTCGTGCGCCCCAGTACGTGAAACATGAGTTCGTGTAACATTTAATGAAATGACGAGTTCTTCGTTGAACATTTCACCGTGGAGTATATTTGTACGTTTGCTACAACATGTGGCGAATTTTATGAGATGTCTTTACTAGGATAGGTTAGGTTAGGTTAGGGTTAATCTAATTGGAACAGTACTATATGCAAACTATCGCCGCATTTTGTAAGATACGTACTAATGTATTCCACGGTGAAATGTTCAACGAAGAACTCGTCATTTGATAATGTGTTATACGAACTCATGTTTTACGTACTGCGGCGCACGAATAAGTGTCCCACGATGAACTGCATACGTACAACTTACATGTAACTATAATATAATATGTTGGAATATGAATCTTAGGGTAATGTTATATTACATATCAAGGAGGACCGTTTTTTTTAATTCCCAGGAGGTGAAAATTATTATTATACTTATTCATATAAAAATATGTAAATAATGTCAATTCCCTCGTAAGCTCGAACTATGTTTGCAAGCTTTGGGCTAAATTATCAGATTTAAAAATCAGGAATTTGTATATAAGTAGGTAGTTATTTTTAAAATTCGCACAGTCCATTGACACTAAATTCATGTGTTTTTGGCAATCACAAGATTAAAACCCCACTGTTTCAGAGACTTGCTTTGGTATTCTGCCGTGACGATTCATAATATGTATATATTTCAATTCCAATTTTGAAGCTTCCAAGTATATATACATATGTAAATGGTACGCCCACGATGACCACGCGTTGGCCTACCTACAACGTCGATGGTCCCAGGTTCGAATCCTGGGTCTGGAAAATACACATATTGTTTAACAATTTGTGGTTGAGTCAGATTATGGACTTAATAGGCAGGGCTCGAAATGGACCGGAGCGCCGTTCCTGTTCGTGAAATCGGTAAAATTATCGGTCCGTCTCGTGGAAAAAAAAATGACCGTCTGAGCTAGATAGATAGAAAATCTAATATACTTATTTTTATGAAATACACATAAAATTTGTTAACTATGTCTTCTAACTATGACAACTATGTATTGTTCTTCAGAAAACTGTCGAGCACTCCGGTTCGTAAACCTTTCCATTTCGAGCGCTGCTAATAGGTTGAGCAAGTGGTTAACATCCATTTCTCGTAAAAACAGAAATCTGGTACCTAATACAAACCTCCACTCTGCGGATGCCCATTATGATCTTATTAGGATCGGACATGGTTTAAAAAAATGTATTACAAGCATGTACCTAGTTATACACTAAATTTCTCATTCATTTTACCACGTTTTTCTTGGCTCGTATTCTTGTTTGTCCGGTGGTTGTTTATCCAGTACAAATCTTGCAATCGATTTTTAACTAACTTCCCGACTAGCTAGACATTTGAAACTTTTAGAATATATCAGAACACGATGGCAATGCAATCTTATAAGACTTTTAGCCATCTTTAAGTAGAATTGAATTCATTTTCAGTTAATTCTGTTTTGTATGAAAAGTTATTTCGGAAGAAATCCGTAATCCAATCCACTATTATTGGTTGCTAAGGGGGTGGTCCTGGCAACTAAATTATTAATATACTATATATTATATTATTAATATACTAAGTATATATAATATATATATACTTATATATTATTAAAAAAATGATTTGTTGACAATTGCCTTATTTGTCCTAAATTATTAATGCATAGAATTGTCAAGCTTATATTATGATTCAACAGAAAATTTAAAAACGTGGTACTTATATAAAAAGCTATTTTTATCTTGTAATTATTTTTAATTAATGAATAGGTAACTGATAAAAAAACGTATTAAAACCGTTGAGCTTTATCATTTAATTAAATAAGTAATTTTATTTAAATTTTTTTATAATTTTATTTTTTATAGAATCATGCATAAGTAAGTGGGCCGCCTTCCTTGGCAAAATATTTAGGTATCTCCTAGTCTTTGCTAGTATATCTACGTGTATTTTGAATTATAATAATGTCAAACTTTTTGGTTTTCAGAACTTATTGATAAGGTTTTGGAGGAAGATGACACTGACCGAGATGGCTTCATCAGCTATCCTGAATTCGCGATAGGAAGAGCGAACGGAAAAACTCTCAATCTTTCTCCACCAAGTGTTGTCGAAGTTTAGTCAATAGTCTTTAGAACAATCATTATAAAGCAAGGCAAACAGTTCAATGGCTATTTTTCAAAACTGGACATGTCCACTACTCACTCCTCAGAGATAAATAATAAACTTTTCAAATAAAAACACAGAGCGAAAACACGCACGTGACAAAAACCAAACTGTCAGATTGTATGACAACATACTTGGTCACGTGACTCAATACAGTCCCGCCATTAGCTGAAAGTGACATGTCTCATTTCGAATGTCAACAACGTTAGACGTGTCCCTATTTGAATATCAACCTACCTCTTTTCCATATAAAATTGGTGTTTTGTGGCTATTTTTGAAAGTCAACAAAGTGTGTATGAGGTTATAGAATAATATTCCGATAATAACTCATTTTCGGCATATATGGACATGTCCAGTTTTGAAAGTTAACCACTGAGTTCGCAAGCCTCTGCGATTTTTTTTAAAATATTTTTACTGTGTATTATTCTTCTGTATTTCTTTGTTTACTGTAATAACTTTTATAAAAAAATCATAATACTATACTTGATAACTTTAACATTTTATTTTTGTATAATTATAAGATTTTTTATAAAATTATCACTTTATGAATGCACAAAGAAAAGGTAATAAAATAGTAAAATAATTCACTACCTAACTTCATTATTTATGAAAGATTTGTTGCAATTAGGGATTCCAATCCCGGGATCCCGAGCTATTTTCGATACCTATGAATCCCGGGATTGATAAACATAATTCCGAGACTTTCAGGATTGATTTTTTTATCAATTTTTATGGAAAATAAAATAAAAACGAAAATATAGCAGGAAAAAATACTTTTAATAACAAATATAACTACATTAGAAATAAACTAAGTTTGAATGAAGTTTGATTTATTCCCATGTGTAAGTTGCCGATTCATTTTATTTTTTCACATAAATTAATAAAAATGAGAAAGATTGGAAAAAAACAATGCTTAGCACTATTAACAAAGTAATTCCACCATGATCTCATACGTTTTACGGCAGTTTCATATTTGGCTGACTAATTAGATTTATGAAGCGGAAAGGCCATAAGTACACCATGATTTGCTTTACTATTTTAAATCTCGCTAACCCATTCTATAAGTCTTTACTATCAGAAACAGCAAAACTTATGTATTTCCAAGATTGAACGTATACAATATTAACAATAAATGTCTTAAATAGTATAAATTATACTAGATTTATTTTTGACCGATTTTATCAATGTTATTTGTAAATATAAAAATTTTATATTAACAATGGAAAAAAATGCCAATCCCGGGATCAGTCCCGGGATTGTCAAATTGTAATCCTGAAATCCCGGGATCAGAATTTTGGGTCGGGATTGGATTCCCTAGTTGCAATGCTTTCAATGCAGTCAATTGAAAATTTGCCGTCCAGAAGCAAATTCGACAGCTTATCTTTTGGATTTTCTGAAAGGTGCCTGTCAGTTATTATTGGCCCTTCGGAAGTCAAGGCATATCTTCGCCCTAAAATCATAAGGGCACTTGTGACATTTTGAGTTATGAATGTAGTTCTGTTCTCTACATTATAGGCAAAATAGCATTTGTGGAACTAAATCCATTAAATCACAATTTCCGAAAGAAAATAAAGGTCACTTGTGTGTTTGTAAACTAATCTTCAATTAACGTAAGTATAGCAAAAACGTAACATGTATACGATGTTGTCAGTCTATGTGCAGTGGTTAAAAAATAATATAAGAAAAGGGTATCTACTATGTGTAATTATTTTAAAATGTGTAAAGGCCTTTGTACAAAAACAAAACATTTTGTTGCAGAAAAAGTCCCGTTGTGATGAGAATGTTCACAAGTTATGAAAAAGAAATAGATTTCAATCTTTGAATAATAAGTCACCTGTGCTCTGAATTTTATTTCAAAATATTAAGAAATAACCTCCAAAATGCCTCCAAACGATTTTTTTTTTCACTAAAAAAAAATAAATGCGTTTTTCTCAAAACTCTATTTTTGCACAAGTGCCCTTTTGCTTTTGGGACGACGATATCCGTATTCGACTCTATCTGTGCATAAGGAAAAACACTTTAATTTTTGTTGACGCCTGAAGTCTTGGTCGCCGAAATATAAAAATCAATGTGATATGCATCTGGGAATTGGATTGATTTATATTGTCTACATCAGTGGTCGGCAACCTTTTGAGAGATTGGGTAAAAAATCAATTAAAAAAAAATATTTGGTTAGTGGGTAAAAGTTCGAAACAAATTTTTAATATTAAAAAAAACAATTTTATTTTTATAAAGTAAAAATATATAGATACATATGCATACATTTCGCAGAGTATTCTGGACACATTTCATTTGAGAAAATGTTTGCTTACAAGAATATATTGAACCAAATGTTGGTAATAGAGCAAATGAATTTTTTTTAAGCATGAAATATTTTGTAGTAATGACGCCCAGCATGATGGTATTACAGTAATGTGATCATGTTCTGTGTTTTCAAGATGCTGGCGAAGATATTTAAATTTATCTGTCCATTTGAACTGAACATTTGAATTCTATGTATTCTAATTCCAGATTATTTATTCCAATATAAAATCCAATTCTATACTTAAATAATAATTATAATAGATATAAAATCCAATTCCAACAAAAGATATTCAAAATATGTGAGCTCAATCTCTCCTTTAAATCTATCTCATCCGGTTTCATCATCAAATCTCGCATCAAATTCCGTTTTTATAGCGCTGATATATTTCACAATTACCTATATTCAAATCTACATCTTCAATGCCTTCGTGTGTTTTTCAAATACAGATAATTTCAAACAAAAACCTTTCCAACATAAATGTTCATATTTTCTTGGTGGGTAACTCAAAATGTTTTAGTGGGTAATTCAATTACCCGCGGGTAGTAGGTTGCCGACCACTGGTCTACAATATTGTTTTCGAACGGCGCACACTGGCATAAACAGAGACAAAAATGTCGTTCGTATTGATGAGAGATTTGGAGGATCCTTGCAACATTTTGCCTGTGCGATAAGCCGTTCTAGACACAGTGCTTAAAACAACTAATAGAATAATTATTGCACTGCTTAAAAGCTTCCACAATGCTTAGATAATCTTTGAAGATAGTCGGCTCTGTGTAACTCAAAGGTGTTGAAATAAACCTTCTATAAAGATGGATCCTAAATGTACGAAATTGAAACAAAAAAGGAACACTTGTTCACCAATTAAGTTAGCTACAAATGATTTCGCAATACAGGTTGATTTGCAGAGAACTTCACACAACTACTACTACATTTAGGTACTTACCAATTTGCAGGGCGTATAAAAAGATAATTTATCACGATGAGTAGATAAGCAGTTAATACTACTATACTTACGGCATTATTATTTAGTTGAACAATCCTGTAAAATGTGTTTAAAAGTGTGTATAACAGCACTCGAGTAAGTAATCACTGTGGATATAAAACATCGGAATGGCAGACTTAACCAAGCGTCATGCGTTTTCTAAATAAATTCAAATTTTATAACAGAAATAACGTATAAGATTATATTATTTATAGTCCAAATTCTTTGGTGTACCCCTACTTTCATTAAAGCAGGGTTTTAAAAACTATGATTTCATTAAGACGGTACTTCAGTGAAACGGCAAATAATTTTCAACTATAGGTGCGACGAAATTTTGGACTCACTGGCAATCGGAGAGCGAACGTCGAGCTGTGAACACGTCAATTTGTTTCGTGATGGCGACGGGGGTATTAATTCTTAAATCGTGTAAAAATGACTTAAAAACGTTACCCATTTACTTGAAAAAGAAAACATGTTAATGAATATATTATTATTGTTACTAATAGAACAATAAACAGAACATTAAATGGACGCATTTTGGATTTATATGACAAATTATATTTCGTTCGGCACGCGTCATTTACACAATCCATGCATCGCCTAGCCACGATCTTTTTAGACCATGCCTCAAATGAGGTATAAGCCTTAATATGGATGTCTGTGAACAGTTTCCATACATATTTCAAACTGGCTAAATGCATCTGTCCTTTAAAGCTAATCTCATTATCACAATGACAAATAAAATAAAACTATTAGATATACATAATATTATTAATAGTCGATGGTAACACGCAGCTGATATTATTTTGAAATAATAATAAGTACTTTATTTTTATATTCTAAGTACTACCTAGGAAGTAAAATCTGGCCGATAAACGATAATCGTATATAGTAAATTCTTTTGTTGCCTTGACCAGTGGTCAGATAATAACACATAATCCTTTTCAAACTGGACAGCCGAGACAGAGCCGTATTGAAGGGTTTCGGGAACCAATGATATTTACTAAGTATAGGTACTCTACGCTGGTGCTTCTTTCTGATCATCGATGCAAGGTAAGTCCAGGAATATTTATGTCAATTATATACATTATACAGTGGCGTGTTTAAGCCGCGTTGACACGGTCCAAGTACACATGGATCGAGTGCCATCCAAGTGACAGCTTCATACTAATTATTCCTATCCAAGCTAACTTGGATGAGTAGGGCGCGGTCCAAGTAGCTTGGATAGGAATAAGTAGATGAAGATGTCTCATACGAGTGCACTTGGATGGCACTCGGTCCAAGTGTACTTGGATCGTACTTGAACCGTTTCAACGCGGTTTTAGGAACGTATTTTGCGATATTGTTTCGGAAAAATATCATTTGATACTTTCTTTCGATACGATACCGATACCTGTGCGTCTATTCTATACACAAGACCGCTATCGACGATAATTTATTTTATTTATGTATAGAGGTATTATAATTGTTACAATAAGTTAGCCGTGTAAACTGTCTATCTCGCTCTAAAAGTTAATAAGTTAGCTGTTTAAGTGATTATGTTGTAGATTTGAACTGTTTCGAGGCCCCCTTTTAAATCGATAGCGTCATCTGCGTCAAAGAAAACTGCCTCTGGTTATGAGACCAATCATTTAAATGGCTTAATCCACTTAGACTGCGGCAAGTTTAACGTGAAGCGTGGTCATTTCGAGAACCACTTCAATTGATAATTTCCGCACTTTACGTACCGGTGTGAGGACAATAGCAATCTAAGACCCCGGTATGTGGGCCGACTCTTAGATAATGAAATATTTCCTGAAAGTACAGCCCTGCCTAAATGCTGTGACAGACGATGTAAGTATTTACATTTACCCATATGTATCTATATTAATACATTTCGCACTTATATTTAAATCATCCCAAAACATATGGAAGTAAGAGTGATCACTATGAATAGAAATTTTAATAACAGTTTACCTGCATGAATTTGCAATCCTGCTCGATTTACTTATACCAACTAATTGAAATTTTTGAATAACTGACACATGGATTAATTGTTCTTAGCGTTGGTCAATCTATTAAGATCCAAACACACATTGAAATACAGCCAGTGACGTCCCGTGGGGGTAGGCAGGTTGAGTGTCGCTTGGGGGCGGCAGTTATTCGAAGGGCGGCAAATAGAAAAGAATCATTAGGTATATGTAGAAACAGCTACCTAAACTTAGTAAAAACTAAAATATCTTTTCATTAAAAAATTCAGCTCACTGGTTGGAAACAAAAATATTATACAGAAGACATAAAAGATTTAACAGGACTGCAATTTTTTTCGGGTTCGTGAAGTCTAGTTTTCTTCCGTTGTCCTTGGACGCCACGTCTTTGATCGCCAGCAATGACACGTGCAGATTTGCGAATTATTTCACTCGCTAGTTTTGGAAGTTACCAGGTGTATTTTTAAATGCATCTGAAACCGTGGACTCGCGATATTGTATATTAAAGCAGAGATGACATTTACTTAAATAAAATTAGATTTAGTGGTACCTAATTATATTTTGTTAGTAATGTATCTATAAAACAGATTTCTTAGATATTGGAGTCATGAAAGGATTATAAAAAATAAGGCGCCATTTCGGCCCTGCCTAGGGGCGGCATTTTGTCTAGGGACGTCACTGAATACAACATGTGAATCTGACACAGTGTTGCCAACCGTACTATAATTATAGTATTTGTACTATAATTTTGGTCCGCGTACTATGTACGATATAAAACAGGTATAGTACGCCCAAAATACTATAATTTGGAATATTGGAAAAAAGTACCCAAATTTTTCGATATTTCCGTTCGATAAATTGGTGTAAAGTATTATAATTTCGAAATATAAGATGATTTGGAGAACTTCGAAAAAAATTGCTCGAAAAACGTAAAAAAATCCCTTGACTTTAGCTTAAAATAAAATTTCTTGAATTCTTCGGTAAGCATTTTTGGTGGCAAGAAGTAGGTACCTAAATAAAAAGGGGTCTTTGAGAAACAAAAAAACCTATACATTTTCAACAGATGACAACGCGTACTATATTTTACCCCAAAATACTATAATTTTGGAGGCTCTGTACTATAATTCCACTTTTAAAAGATGGCAACACTGATCTGACAGACCCGAGACTTAACAAGCGGACACGTCAAGACTCGACCATCGCGGGCGCATATTTCAAAAAATGATGGGTCAGCAACAAATTGAATTCAATATATTACAAATTAGAATCAATGACATTTATGTAGTTTCTGTATTTCCACATAAAAATGTCGCCAAAGTTAATATTTACATACCTAATACATATTATAATAAACAGAATGTGCAAAAAAACAAATGTTATAACAGAACATAACGTATCACATGGCTCCTTCTACTTATCGAAATTCTTTGGATCCATACTACATGATATGGGTGCAAGGCAAAAAAAAAAATGGGGAAATAAAGAAAAATATACACCATAAAATAAAATAATCATAGAACTAGATAGTCATAATATAAATAGTCAACCTGGAGCCAGCAAGGCATGGAAATAAGCCGAACCGAATGGTTTATGACGGTCTCACCTTACGCCGAAACCGTTTATTGCCGTAATAAAACTTGTCGAGTGTTCACCCACTTAGCTTCGGATTTGTATATACGGGCGCCGCCGTGTTCCATTATGCTCTATTCAAATAACGGTGTTTGTACATGCGCGCCTATTTGAAACAAGTATTCCTTATATTAAGTGACAGTCTGAGGTTCAGCTTGGTGTATGACTGAAACTCTTCTATGGAAAGCATTACATTTACATGACTTACTATAGCGCATTTTACTCTGCGATAGTAATATTTAACTAAACCTTACAAGTATGTACTTACCGTTAAAAAGTTGAAACTATTTATTAAGACTGGTGGCGAAGAGTGGAGGTAGGCTGTGGAGACCTGACATAAATAGTGCACACTAAACTTTGTGTCATACTTATTTCTTTTCATCAAACTAAGAATACAATTCGCAGATGGTGCTGGTTAGTTCATTGAAAACAAATAAGTATGACTGAATAAGTTTAGTGTGCATGATTTCTGTTGGATCTCCACGCTTTGGCACTGATAGAGATGTTGAATGAAAGGATGGCCTCTGGAAGGTTGACAGACCAAGTTAAAACGATGACACAATCCTGCTTAGATCCTGCAGTGTTGAAGAATCATAATAACGACGAATGGTGAAGGATTGTGTAAGATATTGACCAAGACACTCGGAAATGAAAATTTTGACAGACGAGGAAAATGTTATAAGTTAAAATAAAGAAAAAATAAATAAAAATCAACAATACTATAAATTTGAATATCAATATATTTATTTCTCCAGCTTTACACAAAAAAAATTGACTTCACAAACATAAATTAATTACTAATGCTATTGAACATCTTAAAAAAAATTGGGTCTTTTGAAATAATTATTATTAACCCAAAATTGTCTACATAAAATACTGAGAAAATTTTGATTTTAAATTGTAGTTATTTTCCCTCACGAATTTTTTATACAATGTTCATTTGTTTATGGATGTATATAGATGTATCTTGGTCTGAACAGGCATAAAATGTGGAGAGAAAATATATACAATGAATACTAGGATGATGAAAACTAATAATAAATTATTGTAGGCAATAGATATAATATAGTATTTTTAATACATCACTGAAACATATTTCACATGATTTATTTTAATGGCAAATGCTTACATACTAAAGAGAGCCTCGATATACTAATAATGACGTGAAATCTGCAAACTAACAGAGCGTGTGATCGAGGACTATTGTTGTGTTATTGAAAGAATGTGAAACACATAATTGATACAGTAGAACTTCAATATATCGGACCTCGATATAACGGACCTGTTAATGTTATACATGTTTTAATCTAAGTGCCACCACTTGTAAAGAATGTTCTGCTGACTGAATGTAGCACTGACGTTTGCGACGCTGGCCACTAATTCACACAACTGCACAGCAGTTTAATTTGTTTACTCAAAGTGAATGGACGCATTTATTACAACATTCAATATGTTTACAGTGGTTAGAAGTAGATGAAGGTGACCCTGGGTATCACATCATGCCTGATTTTCGTAGTTTTAGAGAGTTGATTATATGATTATAAAAAAATAGCAAACTTCAAAAGTGCGAACAAAATTTGATTCTTTTTTCAAAGCACGATTATCCAAAGCATGCGCGTCGACATCGAACATTAACGTCGCTCCACAACGGGTGTTTCTGAATATATCATCCGAAGAAGAATAAATAGGATTTTGTTTGTGTTTTTATATAACAGACTTTCGCCTTTAATGGACACCCCCTCACGCGCATTAGTCTGTTATATCGAGGTTCTACTGTATATGTAATTGGTGATCAAAATTTTTCACTGTTTACATTTTTCTTATATTATAATTTGAAGGTATACAACACTCATTTTTTGTTCAAAGATAATATCGACAGTCTCTACGTAAACTCGGACATCTACAAAAATGCAATTTTACAGGAACTTACAGGAAGTCAAAAATCTTAGAACTTCTATGTTTTTATTACTAGGCACCTGAAATTCAATGAGTATTATAAATACTATTCATAGTTTATTTATGAATTATTACATTCATTCTAAATTATATACTTTTGGCAGAATTGCAGTTGTCTGACTTTACGTTGATTTTCAAACATCCATTACTGAGACAACTACCATAATATGTCTCACTTTACGTGGGACGAAGTCATATCAATTATTAGCAACTATAATTATCACTATTGAAATCATCATAATTTAGACTGTTTTTTTTTTTTCCGACCATGTCCGATCCTAGTAGGATCATATAGGCCTCCACAGAGTAGAGGTTTGTATTAACAGTTTTTTTTTTTTTTTTACGAGAAATGGATGTCAGCCACTTGCTCAACCTATTAGGTCCATACCCTGACTCACACACATATTGAAAAACAATTTGTGTACTTGGCAGACCCAGGATTCGAACCTGGGACCCACGGCATGGTAGTCCAACGCTTATGCCGCACTGTTTAGAGGTATATTATCTTCCAAAATAATACACTTGCACCTCTAACGGCCACTTATGCTCAAATTACATTGGCAGATTGCGTCTGGCCATTATCTATGGTTTTCTGGGATCATGAATGATCGTGAGTAAATTGGAACCAATCCTATTTTTCGTAAGATTCGAGCGAAGATTGCCGAGAACGTACAAAAATATCCGAAGTTACCGCCCGCTTGCGAGGTTAGGTTTGACAGCTGAGTTTTGACATAAAATTGCGAGGGAAAACTGTTCAGTGTGGCCACCAATCTAACGAAGAAATAGTTTTCGGTCAACCTATATTTTTAATAATAGCAACACTATGTTTATTTTAAACCAATCAAAAGCAAAGACTAACGCGATGAAATCGTTGCGTGTAAAGACGTTGGTCACAACGGTCGGCATGGATCGTTGGATCTGGTTGGATCTGCGCATCTGTCAATGTAATTAAGCCTTTAAACGGAGTACATAATGAAACTGACATTCATCTGTGTATGCGACTGTCTGGTGTCCAATGTAAAAACAGACATATTAACATATCCGCATTTACGCGGTTCATTTAATAAAATTACGGTATTTGTCTGTTTTCACATATTTTTTTTCCAAAATTAAGTGAGACTTATTTTTTTTTTTAATTTTATATCAAGTGTTTTAGCAGAAAATGCTTTTTTGGTAGATGTCCGAGTTTACGCAGGGACCGTCGATATGTCACTGTGTATAGCAGGCTGATTAGTACAGTAATAGATGAAACAGACTACTTATACAGATTTATCATGCTTTCTTGAATACCTTATTAAAAACATCGTCTCTGTTCTGGCAGAACACACTAACTGGAGAATACTAGTTTTGAGTAATTTGACTTTGAAGTTGTTAAAATGTTTGAAATGGTCTATCATGTGAGTTTATTAAGTAATCGTAAAAAGGATGACTTTAAAATAAAGACTGTTTATTTATTAAGAAGGTTTCCAGACGGTAAAGTTTGAAATAAGGAACATTTTGGTATAAATAACTCAATATGTCATTTTTTCGAATTATTGTCTTCTGCCAGAACAATGACGACATATATGTTGTAAATACATAGCATAATGAAAATAAGTGACACTTCTATGCAGTTGTTTTTCATAAACGAGAAATAAACTAGAAAGGATATAGTTACGCAGGAAAGCTGTGATTTTTTACTAGTTACTAAAATTAGCTTAGGATATAAATAGGTCATAAAAAAATACAGATTCATCCAATAAAAATTGAAGTGACATTTTTATGATAATCATTATTATGATTTTGATATACTTAACCGGTTCTATAAATTCAGCGAGTTATCAACAGGCCGCACATACAAATCATGTTAATCACGCACATCGTCCGACTTTAAACTCAAATTACCAGCCACTGTCGATTGATTTGCATAATCTAAAAGATTAAGCACACGGTAACATTTGTTTGAATAATTATGAAATATATTATCGTTAAACGTGTTAATCGTTATTTTTTGGTACCATCATCTTTCGAGTAGGTATACATTAAAAAACCATTAAAAATTAAATCAAAATTGATTCTAAATTCTTCTTTTCCTTCATGGCGGTTTTTGAAGAAAAACCACAAGTACTTTCTGTGACATGATTTTTTGATACAAATGAATTATGAGCCTATAGATAGATTATAGATTTCAACATATTCCATTAAAACATGAAAAATTATCATTTTAGACTAAGTCTGCTTTAGAATGTCAATCTTCAATTTGATTCAGTTGAATTTTATCAGAGCGACCCCAATTAAGTAATTCATTCTCAGAAAGTAAAAGTGGCCGAGTTAGATGTTGTGGCTTCATGAATGAACATATTATTTATAGGAATGTATTGCTTAGTAATAAGTTTGATGATTTCTTGCGCCGCACATCCTCCCATGAAGGCGGAGACGCTGTGAATCTCGCAGCCTCCGTACCGGCACATCTCATGGACGTGATCGTCCTTCGCTAGCGGTGAACACGACCACTCTCCGAGCAATTTAGTGACGCAACTCTTGAGTTCGGAAATATCAGTTTCTTGTTCCCATTCTCCCGGCGCCCGGCACTGTTCGGCTTGGAATCGTTCCGCTCCTCGCAATAACACATAGTGAAGCATCATAGGATCCGGTTCCTCCAAATGCTTCGCGATGTAACCGGCTACTGAGTTATTTTGTTGGTATTCGTCAAATATACACGTTCCTCTGAGGAGATACAGAGAAGACGCGTGTCGGCAGATTAGTTTGACGTCTGTTTCATTTATACTCTCAGCGCCGAGTTCAATAACAAGCTGTTGGACTCTTCGATACACTGCTTCAGCATCGGAGGAGGCTTTGGCGCGGTAAATATTTTGTAATGCTACGTAATCGTGGGTAGAAGCTGTCATGTCCGGTATGACGCCACGAAGAGGTAAAAACCCTTTGCCTTCATTCTCAACAAAACCCCGCAGTGCGGAACACATTATCCAAAATGGCGAGCTTTTTTGAGTGAGGTTAATGCAAGAACTGTCATAGAGAATACTTTTGATGTCTTTCGGCAGAATAGTTTCTATGACCGCACTGTTGACGGCTCTGAGAGCTTCTTCGAAGTTTTCTTCATCTAAAGGTATACCGTTTTCATCTTTTTTAATGTTAGCTTTTATGATATCCCTCACCTGATCTTTATCTCGGCGGCTCAAAGGCCATCTGCCTTCGTGAGAATCTCTCCAAACCTGAAGACACTTGTAGAGCACTAATAGCCAAGGTACGTGGGCATGTTCTTTGAATTCCATGGATTCAAGATTGAATCCTTCCATATACTTGACGAGTGAGGCGAACGGCGAGTCCAATCTCAAATCGGGCGGCTGATTGTCAGGATGAGCTTCGATCACCGCATGCTCTTTCACTTGAATGCGTAAGCATCCTAAAAATCCGATTGAACGGCAAACTATCAGTGGAATATCAGCTTGCCATAAGTTTTGCGATAGATCTATCAATGTCCTTTCAGGTAGAGCTGTCGCAATGACAACCGAGAACGTATGGAAAAAATCAGGATGTTCTTTTAGCAATTGATCGGCGGATTCGGTGACAGCGTACCCATGGACCGCCGGGTTCAATTCTAGTAAATATTTCACTGTTTCCGAAGCTCTACTACTTCCAACGCTTGTCGGTTCCAAGAAGAAATTGCATCCGACATCCTCTTCTTTGACATTATTTTCATCGACGATTGTAAACGCACCTATTCCGGGTAGAATTAAGGATTTTAATGTCTCTGTTCCGAGCGCAGTGGCGTTTATTAGGCAAACATGTCCGTTTTCAAGCGCCGATTGGCCGTGATCTCCCCACAGCCTCAGTTGGCGGTCGTACTGCCGATGTTTCTCAGATTGTTCAGGAGATTTTGGCGACGGTGAAGCCATAACTGACTGATGATTTAAACGCAAAATAACGAAATAATAACTTTAGCAACTTTCTTAATAAATAGACGTAAGCCGGCTTAACCTTAAAAGTGACATTCAATACTCTGACAGCTATTTTTTAAAGTTATTTGGGTTTATGGTTCCACTTGTTCAAACAAACAGTGTCATCATTTTACATACCTACCTATATTATCTATGATCACCATTATATAAATAATCTCTTTGAAATTATACCATTTAAATAACCTTAAAAATTGTTTTAACTTATCAGTAGGTACGTACTTGGGATCTACTTTTTTACCCAATTAAAAAATATTCTTATAGTTGTTTACTTTTAAAATTATTTGATGTTTTTAAATCATGCAAACAGGAACAAAGTTTTAATATTTTTCAAATAAATTGACTAATTTAGTCTTAAAATAAATCAAAAAGTACCTATCAATGTTTATTTGAAAACTTCAAGCTATTTTTAATTATTTAAATAATATTTTTTATAAAACTATGAAGGTTTTCGAATTTTTTAAATTTTGCAAACGCAATACCTTTATTACCTTTATAACTTCATTGACTTGAACTAGTAACACTATATTATTTCATAAACAGCGTAAACGTCAAAAGCATGAATTTACAAACATTATTTCAAGATTTTAATCCAAGGTATAATTTCTAATAATTATAAACTGTGTATTACTACACATTAACTAATTACTTCTTTATTACTACCTCTTGTGTTATTTTAAATTATATTCCTAAGCTATTCATAACCTGTTGAATGACGAACTGCGAACTGGCAGCCTTGGATACGTAGTTGTTCATAGTAAAAGTATTATCGAATTAATTCATGAGCATTTATTTTGCTACGTCTTAAAAATGTGTTGTTTACAGCAAATTCGTGGTGCATACATGTCTTCTCATATTTACTGCCTTGCTAGCGTTAAGACTTGACAATGTGATCACTTGGTCATATTGGGCAGTGTTTGCCCCAATTTGGGCATGGAAGATGTTGGTCATACTAGGCGCTACCGTGGGAACATACGTGTGGTGGAGATATCCACATTTCAGGTTAGATCACTCTATAACATTACAATAATTGTTATTTATAGATTTATTTATTTAACTTTATTACTCAAGTTATACCCTTTTTGTACCAAAATTGTGGTAAAAGAAGATCTGGACAGCCGAAATTGAAATAACTGGACTGCACCGTGAGAGATTTAAGGACGCTCGGACAACCAATTGAAAAGCGGCGGTATGGGATCATCTGGGATTGAAAAAGTTTTTGGTGGAGGACAAGACCCACCAAGGGATGTAGTACAGAAAATTATGACATAAAACTGGTGATTTTAGTTCCGAATTCGGCCGAAGACTTCTTTAGGTCCATCTTCTTAGCTGAGAACTAACCATTCTGAAATGCAACCACCTTCCAACCAATATTCTCCACCCCTTACAGTCCTCTGCTTCTCTTAGGGTAGGAAGGCTGCCCTCAATAAATTCCTTTACTTGGTCGTTCCAGGGCGCCAACGGTCTTTCTCTGCCTCGCCTTCCCTGGAGCCTACCCAAAACCACCAGTTTCTCTAGACTATCCATTCCACAAAGAATAATATGCCCAAAAAACTGCAAAATTCATCTTAGACATAATCATTATTGTCGTAAGCCGTTCTCGTATCTCGAATCTCTGGATAATTGACTGGTTCATCCTTTGCTCTGTCCAAGTAATACAAAAAATTCGATGCCAACAACACATTTTGAAGGCATCAATATTATTGATGACACCATCTATCGGAAAATAATTTGGTTTGGTCTTGATAACTTCAAAATGTAACAGCAATGAAATTATTCAAACAAATTTTACCATTATACAATTTTAAACAAATTCTAAGATTCAAGATAACACGTAATAAACATCCAATATAATGATGATTGTAAATTGTTATTATTAGAAGATAAACATTTATTATTTGTTGACTCGTCAAGTGTAGTAAATATTATAAAATTATATACTGCAAGTATATTACATACAAACCACCATTACTCACTTAAATTTAACACTGGTATTATTTATATATATATGTCATCATCAACAGGACGACAACCCAGGGTGAGTCCTGGTGTCCTCCTCCAACTCTCTCCAGCTGTCCCAATCCAAAGTGGCCGCTTCCCAATTCAGTACCTTAAATATATGGTAGTCATTGATAGCTTCATCTAGCCAATGATATTTTAGCTGCCTCTTCTTCTGCTCCATATCGGATTGCTTGGAATTACTATTTCTATTAATGAATTGACATACTAGAACTCCATTATAATGGTTTAAAACAAAGTTTTTTGTTAATTCTGCAATAAGAGTTATTTATGTTGACAGCCATTTCAGGCTATTAACCCATCGTCAGAATGACACTAAGTTAACTAATTTTCTAAACTTAAAACTAAATGCAAGTAGGTGTCAAGATATGATAGAAAGAGAGCCTGCGTTGTGTTAATCTATGTTTACTCTTGTTCACCAGATGCCACATGTAAACAAAAGAGTAGAGAGAGAGAGAGAAGCATTTTCTTTTATAATCGTTTTGAAAGTTATTTTTATTAATTACTAGCTGAAGTACCCGGCTTCGCACGGGGTCGCTTCGTGGATATATTTATCTTAGATATTTGAAAAATAATAAGAGGTAATTATTTCTTTAATATTAAAATATCTGTGTAATACAATATGGCAATATGAAAATAATTATAATATGAGTAAAGGTCAAACATAAGAACACTAAATTAAAATCGAATCCAAAATATGAAAACGTTATTAATGTTATAAATATGTAGTAAAAAAAAAATCAAAATTGGATGGAACAAACAAACAACAAACTTTGTATGTTATATAATAATAATTTAGAAACCGCACACAACTGACAAAAGTTTCATCGCAATCGGATGAATGGTATAGGAACGCATACGAATAGTAGAAGAAGATGATTTTCTAATTCAGAAACCTTCGTGGGCATGCGCATGACAACTCACCAAAGTTTCATTGCAATCGGATTAATGGTATAGGAACGCATACGAATAGAAGAAGAAGAAGATGGTTGTACTAATTCAAAAACCTTTGCGGGCTTGCGGACAACAACTGGTCAAAATTTCATCACAATCGGATGAATGGCATAAGAACGCATACCATAAGGGACCATACGAATAGAAGAATATAGAATAGAAGAAGAAGAAGAAGAAGAAGATGGTTGTACTAATTCAAAAACCATTGCGGGTGTTACCACAACAACTGATGAAGGTTTCATCGCAATCGGATGAATGGTATAGGGACCATACGAATAAAAGAAGATAGAATGAAGAAGAAGAAGAAGATGATGATTTTTCTAATTTAGAAACCTTCATGGGTGTGCATACAACCATTTACCAAAATTTCATTGCAATCGGATGAATGGTATAGGAACCATACGAATAAAAGAAGATAGAATGAAGAAGAAGAAGAAGATGATGATTTTTCTAATTCAGAAACCTTTATGGGTGTGCATACAACCACTTACCAAAATTTCATTGCAATCGGATGAATGGTATAGGAACCATACGAATAAAAGAAAATATAATGAAGAAGAAGAAGAAGATGATGATTTTTCTAATTCAGAAACCTTTATGGGTATGCATACAACCACTTACTAAAATTTCATTGCAATCGGATGAATGGTATAGGAACGCATACGGGACAGACACACAGACAGACAGACAGACATTCATTTTTATATATTAGTATAGCCTATACTCTTCCCGCAAGTGCAAGCAATAAGTTTACAAAGTTTTATCGCAATCGGATGAACGGTATGGCTGCGCATTAAATACGAACAAACAAACACACAAATATTAATTTTTATATATTAGATACTATATTAATATAGCTAATAGTACTGAGCTACTTTGACCATTGTTAAAATTAAAAATAATAAAGTTATTTGGTTTAATTTGAAGAGTGATTTCAAAAATGGAGAGAACCCCTTTTGCTTCATACCTACTCTTTTCCGCTCCCTATTTATATAGATTTTATTGTAAAAAATAACTGTAACTATGTTTAATGTTTAATTTCAGATTGGAAGGGGAAGCATACGTCCATTACAAAGCGATGCTGATAAGTTTAGCTCTGCATCTGATATTGCTGATGTTTGAACTGCTAGTTTGCGATAAACTCAATTCCTTCCGCCATCTTTGGATTCTGGTGTTTATTCCGTTAATATTTATCAGCATTGTGTCAATAGCCGTCTGCATTTGGGCATTGAAACATGATAGAAGCTTTGAGGTTTGTATTGTAATAATATGTAAATTATTTACAAGATAACGATAAATGAAGAGCTGAGGATTAAAAGGATCTAAGTGTATGGGTAACCAAATTTAGTAAATCGACTTCAATGTTGAAGATGCGATAATAAAATTTACATAACTTTTATGATTATTCTGTAAACGAAGTATGGTTCCCAAATGGTACCTACATTATTCCTATGCCAAGACAAGATTGTGTTTTGGCGGTACAAATCAGGGAATAACATTAACTCAAATAGTGCTGACAACGCGACTGGCGCGTTTGCATTACCTGGCAATTCGATATAATTAACCTGATATTTAAATGTGGTGGTACTGTTCGGTTATACGGAATACAGCGGAAAACGCATTTTGAAAATAGCCGATAAACTGGATTATTTGTTAGTTTGGGTTAGTTTAGGTTAGGTTAGGTTAGGTTTGGTTAGGTTAACCTAACAAATAATCCAGTTTATCGGCTATTTTCAAAATGCATTTTCCGCTGTATTCCGTATAACCGAACAGTACCAATGTGGTAATTAAATATTAATGAACAGGTCAGCAGTGATTGTGTTAAAATATAATGTTATTCATAGGAGTTTATTGAATCTACTCCAGTGTTCAGAATAGAATTCATATAACTTTTCACAGAAAATAGGTACTTATATAGTGATATGAAAACTACTTGGAACTTTTTTTATTTTACATGTGACTTGTACCCTTTTAATGCTCAGCCCACCAATTGATTTTTTTTAAATTCAAGACTGATTCATAACATTTACACAATTGACAATATTCCTAATTTCTCAATGTATATTTACAGTTGGAGCTTTTTTGCGCAGTCAATATTCTACAGTTCATATTTTTGGCGCTAAAACTAGATGGTTTTATCACATGGACATGGGAAGTAGTTTTTGTCCCATTCTGGATATTGATGTGTCTCAGTTTAGTAGGTAAGGATGGGTATTGATTTTAATACTATCATTCAAAATATGGTAATAAGTATATTGATACATGAACATGGATAGGCTACGAACCTTTTCTTACAATAGTGTTTATATAATTTATATATTTATAAAAGTTACATGATATTCATTATTATTGGCTTGATGCCATTTATAATTGAAGACTTCAAATTCTACACATATTGCATTTTATATGAAGGTGTCCCCCGAAAAGGGGTCTATATACAAAAACAAAATTGTTCAGGAGAGGAAAAAAACGTTTTATTCGATATTGCATACTTTTGGAGTATATCTTTGACAAAATTTTTATTTTTTTTATTTTGGATAATAAAATAATCATATAGATCTCTCTTCTATGGTAAGCATTTTAGTATTGCTAAAGCGTCAATTACATTGAGCTTCTTTACGAGCTGTTTGTTGGCGAATTTATAATCTGCCTGTAAAGTCGCATAGTGTAATCATCGAACAAGCTAACATGTTCGATGATTACACTGGGCGACTTTACAGGCAGATTATAAATTCGCCAACAAACAGCTCGTAAAGAAGCTCAATGTAATTGAAGCTTAATATCTCAAAATCTGTGGGAGATAAAATAATAAAACCTTCCAATAACGTGAGCAATGCTATATAGACCCGTTTTAGTCAATAAAATCACTTTTTGATCTATTATATAGACCCCCTCGGGGGACGCCTTCAATTCGGTTTCGTACAATTTATTTACGAAAATAGTTGTTCGCAAAGATATTATTATGTTGACCTAAATTTTGTCAAAATAAAACATGATAATTTTTTTATTGAATTAAATGTAACTGTTAACAATTACAAAAAATGATGTCTAGATAATGCGTAAATAATATTAATGTGCACAAAACCAGACGAAATTCTGTTTATTACGTATAAACTGTTCAACTCTATTTTTAATGCCAGCGCTCTATTCGCGAGCCAAAAGTCCGAGGACAATAAATCGTCTGATTTGTCTATGCTCTGCTACTGATCAACAAACGAATAAAAAAGTCGAGCTGTCAAAAATCAAAAGTTGCGATTATCGTAATGTCTTCCGATAATCCTATAATTTTGTGTTATTTATATGTAGACTATAAAATAATATAGCAGTGAAAACAATACAAGTTTTACGTTTTCTTTTATGAATTTCATAGATACAAATAAAAAAATAATTGGTAAATCTCTCATTTTCTTATGTGTAAATTAACAAATTAATCAATGAAAATGTTTAAAACAAATACAGATTTTTTTGCGGTCCGAATGATTGTGTATTAATTTCTTATCGAATTTGCATAGCGATCGACGGACGAAGTCTGGCAACTCGGAGAGTAAAATATCAAACATGTTTGAAATCCAACGAGCCTGGTCTGCGGACTAAAAAGTCCGCAGATATGGGGTGCTCCATGTGAAAAAAAAGTCCGAAGATTGTAAATTGTCTGACTTGCGTGCCAATGGAGCGCCGGCATAAGTCGTATCTAATGATAATTAGAGATGTGCATATTTTATGCAATATTGCAAAAATAAAAACCGCAAAGTTTGTTCGACTATCTGTTCTAAATGCAAAAATCTTCCAGTATTTTTTTTTTGTATTGTTGCACTATTTCGAGAATCGGTGTCACTTGGTCAAATGCCGGTTACAGAAAATGACGTTTGCCGTGTTTCAAACTCCGACCATTATGCTTTTTCAAATAAAACGTGCCTAACAGCACCTATGTAAATGATGTGAAACTTATTTACTGATAGAAACAAAAATGTAGATTTATTTTAATAATTTAATACCCCGTTTACATGTGCATGGATTTACTGCTGACAGTATATAATATTATAGCGACCATAACAAGAAAATGCACATGTAAACATGTTTTATCCTGCAAGTTGCAAGATTGTATGCATGAATCAAAAAAGTTCGGAAGCTTCTGAATTTTCACTCGACAGTTGGGATTTGTTTGATATCTGCGCCTGCGCAATAGATCGATAATGGCGAGCCTGCCGAAAAAAAAAACTACACTGCACAGAGACTCATTTTGAGGTTAACCGATTTTCACGATTGTCAAAGAGTACCATAAAATGACAACATCGCGTCTCGCTTACTCTTAAAAAATGGGATTGTCAAAACGATCAGCACTTTTACATGTAAACGGTTATTATCGCAATAGTTTAAAATACACACTATTGGTGCAAGTAAATCCATGGACGTGTATAGGCGCTGTAAGCCACACTATTTTTGTTGTTGTGAGGCAATGGAAATGTTCAATTACACCTTTATCCTCCTTTTCTCAGAGATCTCAACAGTATAAGATTCTTTATTATTTACCGTACCATTCCTTCAAATCAAATCGCAACTCATAGCTCTGTGTTATACATTTGAAGTTAACCAGATTTTTTAGGGTTACAATAGCCAACCTTGCTTGATAACCCTCGTTTTTCAGCCTGGCTTGGAAATTTGAAGTTTTATATTACAGTAGTTAACTATTATAAATTGTTTTATTTCACAGGTGTTTTATATAGCATAATCTTTGCTGGAATTCTTTTACACACTCCAGAAGTAAATATACACCAGCGCAGGACGAGTTTTAATTCGGCATTGGCTTATACTTTTACTGTAGTGCCTATCCTCATATTTCAAGTAAGTTTCTGTTTTTAATTGTAATTCAACTCCTTGGTTTTGGCATGATATACTATATATCTTGTGACATCCATATTCAAATATCAGGCGTTTATTTGTCCACAGTTCAATATTTATATGTAGTAAACATAATATTTATATTTGCTGATAAACCATTTATTGCAATTCATATAACCAAAGTAAAGTTGGACACTTTTTTTTTATGCTTTTGGTGGATTTGGTAATTTATTGATCATTATCATCATCATCAGCCTGAATCTATCCACTGCTGGATGAAGGCCTCTTCAAGCTGCTTCCACTTCTCTCGGTCCTGTGTATTACGTCGCCACGTACTTCCGCAGAACTTTATCGTTTCATCGATCCAGCAGCCTCTAGGTCTACCTTGCAGACGTTTTGTACTTCTTGGATACCACTAAATGACTAGATTTGTCCAACGATTGTCTCTTCTTCGAGCTATGTGTCCAGCCCATCTCCATTTAAGGCTTTTAATAAATTGATCATTATAATATACCTAATGTATGAAATTATACAATATATTTATGTGTTTTTGTTAAGCCGCATTTAGACCAAGAGAGCAAATCGCACCCTCGCAACTAAACCGCCACAAGTCCAAATTTACGTGTTTTGAGTTAATTACTACGTTTCATTGTCTATCGTTCACAGTATATGTACTGAAAATTTCATATCTCTAAGTGATCAAATTCAAGTCAAAACTTCATTCAATATCTAAAAATATTTCAAAAACACAGTATAAAAATGCGAAAGGTAAAAACTTCAAAGCTGATTTTTTCTGTTTGACGTTTTTTAGATTGTGGCAGTTTAGTTGCGATGGTACAAAATGTTTGTTCTTCCCCCACTCATGCGAAATTCTCTCGCTTTTTGTTGAGCGAGCATAAGAATTTCGCTGGAGTGGGGGAAGAACAAACATTCGCTTGCTTGCTCTAAATGCGGCTTTAGATTTTGACGATATGTGGATTTATCGGTTTTTAAAAAATTTGCTTTTTCATGTCATATAATAGAGACAATGTTAGTACTCAAAATTCAAACTACTCATTTAAAAAATTCTCTCTTTAAATATTTACATTTTAATAATGCATTCATATTAAGGAATCCAATCCCGAGCCAAAATTCTGATCCCGGGATTTCGGGATTACAATTTACCAATCCCGGGATACATAGGTATCGAAAATAGCTCGGGATCCCGGAATTGGAATCCCTAATTCAGATAATTGATTGGATATGTCTGAAAAATTAAAGATATTTTACAACATATTTATATAATAATGTACAAAAATTTACCTCCATATTTTTTTTATTATTCCATTTTATTATGCCAACTTAGTGAACATTAATTTTTTTGTTGCCAATTCAACCATACTAAAAGCATTGGAATTGCTATCAAGCATGTTATATAAAAAAAATGTATTATGCCCTCTGACCACTATTACACCACTATTACAGGCTAATTGAATACTTAAACAATAGTTAAATATGGAAATTTTACGACGTATTGTTAATTTCATGAACGTTCTAACTGACAGTGTTTAATTTACTATTTTGGTGTATATGAGGATCTTTTTTAGCGACAGTGAAATAAAACCTCATTGGTATTATGTAATAGTTGGATGTGTTTGAATGAAATAATGTTTTTGTTTTTATTTTTCAGGTGCTTTTAGCGAATAAATTAGACGATGGATTGTCGCTGTCGTACATAGTTGTTGTTAGTCCTCTGTTTGTTAGCTACGCTACGTTAATATTAATGTCTTTCGGTGCTAAGGGTGGGAATCGATGTAAGTATTTCCTACACTATTATATTTATATAATTACTACTCTAAGCTAATCTATTTCTTGCAGTAGCGAAGGGTGGATATAAGCTGTGGAGACATATCACATAATGTTAACCGTCGCATCGGTGTGGCACAGCGCCTGTTGTTCAAGTTTACCGCTACACTGCCTCACGTGTGCGACATATGTGTAAATTTGTTTTTTTGTCAATTATATTTAAAAACTTATAACCAACCCTTACCAAGATGCGCAAATAAATTGTATGAATGTACCTACTTATTATTTATTTTAGAATTTATGATTCTCCTGATCATTATATAGAAATAAATCATTTGTTTTTTGAAAATTGTTTAATTTTATGTGGAATTTGCTTAATTGGGCCAAAATGCCCTAGTTCTGATGTGTTCCAATTAAGCGGAATCGACTGAATATGTGCATTATGTAATATAGGTATAAAAAATATTGTTGCGTTTTATTACAGGGTGGTTTGGAATGCGAAAAGATTTCTGCCAGTTCCTGCTCTCCGTGTTTCCATTGCTTCAGGAGTACGCGAACATCGCCTACAACAATGACTCCAATCAACAGAGCGGGATTGCAAACCGGACTGCGACCGGGGGCAATCCCATCAACGCGGACGTACACCAAAACATCAACTCCGTTGAGCAGTTCCGCGACAGGCGGACCTCGCGCCCCAAAGAGAAGGCCTGCAAAAAGTCCACGAAGAACCAGAAAAAGAATGAACTCCTGAAACCCGTCGTCCCAATCATAAGCATAGACATACCTGATTGAGAATGATCACTTTAATATTACGTTTAACTCAATTTATAGTCGTTAAATACTGAATTTGTTATATTGAAATGTTGACAAGTAGTTATGTGTGATTTAAGGTATTAATTAATGACAAACATTCTGCCGGCGAGAGCTTTAGTGTGTCTCAATGATGTTGAAGAAAACCTTCACTCCTAGTCGGAGCCTAAATATTATAAAAGTGAAGTTGATCAAGGACTGTTGCCTAGTGTTGACCAAAAATATATGCCAGACAGAGTGTCGGGGAAAAAAATGCTAAATTGCAATTTGCTAGGCCAAAATTTTTTACCCAGCAATTTTAGAAATTCCGTTCCTGTAACTTATAAATCTATTTTCGGTGTTCAAAATACACTAGCTGTAACATCATGAGCTAAATGCATTTTTTTTAAAGATAAGCTTACTCAAAAATGCTAGATCTGATGCTCAACATGCTCATCTACTGTTTAAATTAGCTGCGATTAATTTCACATTGCAAATTTATTTGTAACCATCTTCAGTATGTTCACCAATCCTGAAATGAGTACGAGACGAATCGTCAAATCGCTTCACAATATGGAATTGAATCGTAATTATTCACATATTAGGCAAGTTCACTGATTCAACGGAACATGTACAGATATTACCAAAATATTTAGGTGAACAATCACAAACGTATAAATCATTCGTTTTGAAAATGTATTATATATTCCTGCAATGGTCAAAATATTTGATTGCAATATGGTAAAATATAGCCCAGTCTCACAATAACTAAAACAGTGATGCACAACCGCTTTATCTATAGTTCCAATTTATTTATTTTCTGTGCTTATTTCTAACTATATTGACCGATCGCAAAAGCTTATCGTGTTTATTTATAACTTGCGTATTGTACACATTCTTCAAACTGCAAGACAGTAAAGTCACAATTTAACGCATATTCACTGTTATATATGCCACACATCAAGTTATATCGAAGGCAACATAACTTTAACCTACAGCATATGTCAATGACATGTGTTACAACACAATAAACTTTAAATGTGTAAATAACTAATGAAAACATTTTACATTTTATTTGTTACACTGATAACCTAGTCTAGGTAATTATTACGATATGCTAGGATTGGTTTTATATATTTTATTTGGTTACATGTAATTTATACATATGCAGTTAACCATATACAGTATCGCCGTAAGCTTTCATATCGATAAAAGATGACAGTATACACATTGATACCAAATGTCATGGTCTTCGTGGAGTATTTGATCTAATGGTAATTTTGTACGCACTTGCATTCTTTAGGTACAAAGTTCAATTTCTTGAGAGTGATTTACGTTTACGTTTCTTATATGTTCTCCGTACAAAAGCTCAACTTGATAATGTATTTGATGAACTACATCAGTGGCGAAGAGTGCTTGTAGTAAGATATGCTGTGGTAACTGTAAAATGTCCTAGGACAGCCATATTTACGGGACTTGAATTTGAATTTCGTTTCATCTTCAGTATTTTACTTTATATATTTATTTATCATATATTTTACATTTGCTAAAAAAAGACAACATGCACTTTACAACAAAAAGTGATGGCCATCGGGAATCGCACTTGTGCTAAAAGATCTACAGCTTCGTTAGTTAGGTTACTTATCCGGTAGGCTACCTTAACTTTGTCTATTCTGTGCAAAATAAAATTGCCATTAAACAATCTGCGCAATTTGTTTGCATGTAGAAGATTCTATATATTATATATATGTCGACTTGAAATGTCTTTGGGTTACTTATATCTCTTAAGAGAACGTTGACTTTAAATAATCACCTAGTATGGAGTCTTCGCCACTGGTATACATACAATTTACCAGACACAATTGTATTTAGTCGGTGGACTACGATTGCCATTTAACCATTTAACTAAAGCTTTCTCTGACTATAACGCAACTGATACCCATCCGATTATTCTAGTGTACATTTGAACTCAAGTTGTCTAATAATTATGATGAATATCAATTCGATAGTATAGCGTTCAAATCTCATAAGAAGACCAGGCTTAAATCATAGAAATGCTGTATATCTTCTTCTTCTTTCTTCTTTGGCCATATCTGTCACTTAACTGGACCATATGGACACCACGCGGCGCCTCCAAGAATCCCTGTCGCTAGCCAGTCTTCTTGCTTCCTTCCAGGTCAAACCAGCATCCCGTAGCTCCGCCGTATACACTCTGTAGATTGTATTTAGCCGCCTTCCAGGATATATATATATATTTGATATTTTTTTCTCATAAGTAACGTATTAAAAAGGTGAACATAAAATATTTCAGCGGTTTACATCGAATCAAAGCTTCACTAAATACTCACTATATTAAATTTAGTATTACATTAAGTAATATTCACTTATTTTGCACCAATTAGAAAAATTTAATGGCTATTGAATTGATGACATGCTAAATCTCTCATTGGCGAACATTAATGCTAGACACTCGACTGACAATTTTGTAGACGGCAACGATATCTAAAAATGTTTGAATATTGATAATATTTTGCTATAAGAGGCTTTTGTAGGTATTTAAGACTATTTTTATAGGTAGTTAAAAATCATTCACCATTCATGGCAATCAAATTTAAACTCATAAAGAAATTTTATAATAAAATGTCAGATTATTAAATAAAATAAATTAATGTTCTGCAGCTATATTCAGTGTACCCACCGCGAGTTCAATCTACTGTGATGAGATTAGTGAATAGTTATTCAACGCAACTTGAATCTGCGGCGCGATAATCTATCGCACCGATCGTGCAACAGGTTAAATTAGTTGTGCAACTTCTTTTGTGCATGCGCAAGTTAATAATTTTTTTATTTATCTTTGTAATGTGCATGCGCACTAGAGAAAACAATATGTTATTGGGTTATTTCCATTGCAATTATCTACATGACAATAGATTTGCAAAAGACTGATGATGTATCAGTTACTGTGATAATATTATCTCTACATATTACTCACGATGTCAGTAAGAATGAATACGTGTATAATTAAAACGATACTTACTGTTATTGAATGAAAATCAAAGAACATGATTGCACACCTTTTTGACATATTTACATTACAAATAATTAATTTTATTCAACAATGCAATCATAATATGTAACTTTTAAAACGTATATGAAAGTAATGCTAATGTGGCCCAAGAGGCTGTGGAAAATACTCATGACAAGCATCTCGACTCGCGGAACTATTCGTGTATTCGAACATGGGTTGAACAGAGATATCATTTATTGCAGATACAACAATGCTTTGAAACATTCGCAGTGGGTTTGAATAAAGCTTCTGGTCTATGTATATATTTATATAAAAGGATTTAGATTCGCAAGTTATTTTTATAATATTAATTCATGTAACAAAAACACAATGAATTATTTAAAAAATATAATCTAACACCTAATTATATACAGGAATGGTCATCCTCAATTACATTGCTTGCATGCAGGAGATTGGAGGTAAAGTCAATCTCATGAGAATCAATATTGTAACATAGTCAGTATTTTATGTAGAAATATAGTCTCCCTCGGCTGGTAAATAATTATTGGTCTCTATGAATAGTCTGAAGAGTGTCTGATAGCATTATTTGTGATGAAGTCTCTCGAATGAAAGTATATCAAACGATTAATGAATTATTATTGTCCGCGATCACATTTTAGATTCGTCTCGATTAAAGATGCTTAGGGTCAACATTGATGTTGAGTTACGGAGTCGTTGGCGTCTGTGGAAAGCTGACTTTTAAACATATATCAAATGTATCATATTATTGTATATGTACATATTATATTAAAATCTTCACTTGCCATTTTTCACTTGACATGTAATTATTTATTGTCAATTATGTTTTTTTTTTATATATCATTTTCACAAATTAAAGATTTCATATATTTTGTATTTAAATGTATCGTAGAATATACTGAAAACTGGATAACTACAAAAACTATGTCAAATTAAATATTTAATTGAATATTCACTTGTAAAGATTGTTTAACCCGGCCGCCGCGTCAGTTTCAATATGAAAGGGGCTCTCTCTGCGGTACCATTTTTCTAAATGCTATGCTTCGCTATATTATGATAAATACGGCAATTAAAAATAGCTGGTATTACTGTTATCATGCCTAGATACATAAGGTTCGAAGTGCCACACTAAAAAATAGAATCGATTGTTGAATTTAGCTGTGAATACTTGAATAAAATCGTCCATAGTCCCTTGTACCGATAAGCCATGTTTGTGACGTAAAAACGCGTCATTGAGATTGTGCGCCTATGAAAAGAAATAAATCACTGACACTAATTTTATTTTAGTCATGTTAGAAACACTTAAAAATGCCGTTAAAAATATTGAAAATAATAGCTTTTATTGTGTCGCATATTATTACAAGTTTTATGGGTCGCGTAAAGTTGAGTCCACAGTGGTTGAAATATGGTAATAATTCCTTATGTTCTTTTTTTAGTGTAATTTGGATTTTTACTAGATTAAACTTTTCAGTTTTATTGAGCATTGTGTTATGTTAGTGATTGTCGTTTTATGTTTTATAAAAAAAACAATATTTATTTTGTAAAATCTGCTGCGTGCTTGTAAAAGTGCTATAAAAACATTTATTGCGTGAGGTTTTAAAATTTTATAAACATTAAATTGCATACAAAGATAATATGTAATATAGTTGAAGAGTCAATATTCCATGATTTACATTTTATATTATGTTGTATACCCGTGTGTTTTTTTTTATACTTACGTTTATTTATACGTTTTATATATTCCTTCATAGTAGTTCGTAATTTATTGGTAAAACTCGCAATCGTCCTAACTAAAATATAATAATATATTATATTTTTTCATTCCGTGTGGACGTATCTTTACGACATATTTACGACTTTCAATAATGAGCTCGATTTATGACTTTCAAACAATTGGGGTGACACATGACGACATGACCATGAGTAATAAAAATAAATGACATAATCCAGAACACAAGTTCAAGTACATATTTATAAATATTACGACGACACAGGTTCGGTTTTTTGGTTGTATTTTATTCCCGCAAACATGGTGTTGTAAAGATCGCGGTGAATATTCAACTTGACACGATAAATCACTCGGCGCACACTCAACTCGAATGAAAATATTTTGTATACCTAGTGCGCAGGCGCTGAAAAATACCGCGTAGATTTGAACTGATGCAATCATACCGGCGAATCTCAATAGATCGAGAGGGTTCGAAAGATCGATGTTTATGAAATTAAAACAACATATTTTTGACAAAGTTAAATAGGTGGAAGTAGGCGGATGGATCGGGCTATTTTTTAATAAAATTCTCAATGCCGCATGAAAAATATTTCTTGCGTTATCCACAGGTCAAGGTTTGCGTATCTGACTGCTATACGGTCGCCCATGTGTTACGTACTAGCTGTATCCTACTGGAATACGGTCGCCGGGAAAGGGTTAAATGAGATGTTTATTTTCGAAAACCGTTTTTTTTGCACATTTCAATTAATTTATGGTAAATGACATTTTTGCCTTTCAAGAATGTGTGGCTGGGTCGTTTTTACGTTTTTGACGCCCAGCTGGAGTCAAACCTACGTCCACTGAATTCGCCATATCTTTTCTAATAGTTATATATTTCTCTGAGGTGTTTTGAAATTATGTAGGTATGTTCAATTAAAAATGCTTCATTCTCAAATCTTATGAACTATTCGTTGAATAAAAAAATTGTTTATTACCACGTTTTCATTAGCTCGTATTCTTGTTTGTCCAGTGCAAATTTTTTCTTGTTTGTCCAATACAAATCTTGTTTAACTAACTTCTCGACTAGATAGACATTTGAATTATCAGAACACGATGACAATGCATTCTTTTAATACTTTTAGCCATCTTTAAGCAGAATTGAATTCATTTTCACTTAATTCTGTTTTGTATGGAAAGTTATTTCGGAAAAAATTCGTAAAAAGTAAAACACTATTATTGGTTGCTAAGGGGGTCCTAGCAACTAAATTATTAATATATACATGCGTTACTATGGAAATCAATATAAAATGTCAAAATGACATTTCAGTATTCTATATTTATTCAGTATTTCTGTCAAGTACAAAAAAAAGTATATTTTAATACATAGAATTGTCAAGTTTATATGATTCAAGATAAAATTTAAAAACGTGGTGTATAAAAAGTTCTTTTTATCTTGTGATTATTTTTAAACATTGCTTTTCATAATATGCTTTGAGTTATAAAATTTATGGATCATTACGTATTGTGTAATATACATTAAAAAATGTATATTATATATAGTGTTCGATTTTGATCATGTGTGGAATATTGTATTTTTTTTTTTTTTTAATATTTGTTTCAATTCTTGGTTTCATCCAGTTTTCATTATATTTATTATATCCATGATTGATATAATTCTTCCAAATGAAGTAAACAATACAATGTTTCTTCATTTACAAGTATCTCTCTTCAATTCCATGTAAAATATTTCTTGAAATTATTACATTATAATTCATTTGTTTTAGTTTTACATGGAAATATAACAGCAAAAATATACAATTATTTTGACTGAAAACTCGAATAATGTCAATAATTGACATGTTTTATGGAAAAGATCGTAATATATCAGGTGTCTTCTATTTAAGGATTGATTTAATTTTTGTTTTAATACAATATAAATTATTGGAATTGTACATATTATTATTTATTGTTATTCACGTAATTGTTTTGTATTTACATACATATTATGTCCAACAAATATCATTACAGTATTTCATAGTTATTTCAAGTCACAAGATTAATTTCTAATAAAAATCTCACTAAAGAAATATTAATTACCCTGATTTATCATGAAAATTATTGCGTCAATTAAAATATGTCTAAATAAATCGTATATACATATAGGGGTCATGTATTAATGATGTCACACTATTTTCAGTATTTTTAACAAACCCCCCCCCCCCCCATCATCACACTTCGCCACAAAATCTTTTAGCCTTCTGGTTAAATTAAATCACATTTAACTCCCTCACTCGTTAAAAAATAGTTTCAATGAAAATAATTGATTTCAATAAAAAAAAGGAGTTTCTACAATATAACACCCCAATATAGTAGATTTTGTTGGATCAAAATTGGACAAAGTTATGCAGAAAGTAGCCAGTCCACAAAAAATAAAAAAATTAAATATGATATAGATCAGATGCGAAAAGGTTTTCTCTACGTTCTGCTGAAAATAGCCAAGCCGCAAAAAAATTATTCTTGAAATAAAATACTATTTACAATTTTACATACATTTTTAATATCATGTTGTTGCTAAAGTGCCATTATCTCAGCTCGACAATATTGTGGACTGGCTACATTCTGCATAGCTATGTTCAATTGAAACAGCGAAAAAATTTTATTACAAAATATTCTTCTGACCGTGTCCGATCCGAATAAGATAAAATGGTCAGCCACTTGCTCAACCTCAGTCCATACTCTGACTCATACACAAATTGAAGAACAATATGTGTACTTGCCAGAACCAGGATTCGAACCTGGGACCCACAACGCTATAGGCCGAGGCTTGAGCCGCACGGCCATTTTTTTGATTAAGATCTTAAATGAAGGGTCAATTATGAACAATAATAATAAAAATGAATCTCACAATAAATGGTTGATTTAGTCTAATTCTGGTTTAAGTTATAGAAATTATCAGTGTTCACAAAGTTTAATAACCTCAATCATTTTTGACAATTACTCTTGACGGGTATTGACTTCTTTTATTCTGGACGATCCAGTGCCACCAGTTGCTTTGGTCGAGCATCCTTAACCTCCAGATCTTCTCGTATCCTCAAGAGATCCTTGCTGATAACTCTTTCACCATTCTATGTACGTGACCAATCCACACAGTCAATAACCACTTCTAAATTAAAAGAATAATTTCCTACGATTATCATTTTTTCAATGTTTGCAATAGTATTCAATTTGAAAATTGATGTTTATTTTCAGTTACATATGTATTTTGTAGACGTATGTACTACAATTTTATAATTGAAACATTTAGTGCATATGGCTGTCTCAAAATGTGTAGATTAGTCTCGTATCATACGTAATAAAACCACATAGCCAATGTCTTGAAATAAATAATATTGATCAATAATTTTATTCTTATGATTTCTACTAAGTTGTAATACATATTATAATAATGTACTTCCTGGTGTCTTGGTTACTATTTTTAAATGAAACATAATCATTTCTGGATACTTGTAAAAATCTCAATAACATTAAATTCTAGTTTTTAATTATATTTTTTTTATAGAGAAATTGGTACAAACTTGACTTCATTGTCTAATATTTTTTTATTATAATTTTACTTTATAGTTTTAGATTTTATGAATATAATTTAAATTAATTTCGACTACTATTCTATTGGTACTTATGTTGCATGTAATCAACAATGTTATTCCCATAGATTAAAATTATATACGAGGCTATTGATTTCAAAGTCTTCAAACCTCCATTTTTATTTTTTCGATGTTTTCACAATATAGATTCTTAAAATACTTTTCCATCGTAATTTTTAAAATTCAGCTCCTTTTGCTAGTAAAACTGTCTTAAACTAGAGGTTGGTTATATTCATCAGCAGTCATTTTTTACCAACTTTGAAAATGTTTTTATTTATTTTATTTCACGATAATATGTTTGTAAAAAAGTATCTCGAACTGGGTGTAACCAATTTTGACAACAATAGCCTCATATTATGTTGCAATAAATTTGCAGATACATTGTAATAATTATAAATGTATTAAGTACATAATAAAAACCGTTTCCATGTTGATATTGTTGAGGTCCCACGGTGGCCGCGCGGCTTAAGCGTTGGACTACAAAGCCGTGGGTCCCAGGTTCGAATCCTGGGTCTGGCAAGTACACATATTGTTTTTCAATGTGTGTGTGTCAGGGTATGGACCTAATAGGTTGAGCAAGTGGCTGACATCCATTTCTCGTAAAAAACAAAATCTGTCAATAACTCTGTGGAGGCCCATATGATCCTATTAGGATCGGACATGGTCTATTCACACAATCAGTTAAGTTGTCTATTGACTTCATGGGTGTACATAATATATAACGCATCAGAAAAAGTCATATTATGTAAATATTGAAGTGGGATCTTGTTCTAGCATGAAATAAGATGTATTTAAGCTACAGTAAAACCCCGTTAACCGGATGGCTGCCAATGACGTCTTAAGACGCGAACTTTTCCGTGAACGAAATGCCGCTCATACAAAAATTACGTCTTTGGACATCCCGCTTTAAACGGGAAACGGGGGGTAAATCAATTATTTTAAACATACAAATATGTTGAACACACAACGACATATTATATTGGGAATGTCGTCACATACTCAAAATTGAAACAGACTTCGTTTTTACCACTTATTGATTTTATTTTTTTATTTTTGCAATAAAATTCACGGCGTGCATGGTACCGCCATACATACACCTACCGGCAGTAAAAAGGTTAATTCGAAATCGAATTAAGAAATATAAAATGTATTGTAAAAAAACAATGAAACTCGAAATATTAAAATAAATGGGATTTTTTGTTATAATTTTATAACATTGGTTCCGTTTCTGATACAATTTCTTTCAAATTAATATCAGTGGTGACTATTGTTGTTCATTCACGGAATTAGTGGAAATTTCACTATAAATAGATTTTATGAATTTTAGTGAATATTTCAATTTACGTCGACTTTTGAATTAACCGTGTTCGTATTAACGGGGGTTTACTGTAAGAGATTATTTCAGTCAAAGGTCAGTGATAATGCGTATAATTTGTAATAGATGGAAAGATGGATAAAATAGATGACACACATATCAACTCCATATGACGCAACTCGATAAGTTCTGTACCTCCATTGTTATGCTTTTGTCTTGCGTATAAAATATTCTTTCACACGTTATTTAAAACTGGCAACAGTTCTGATTGTGTAAATGGATATTTGAACTAATATTGTTTGATACCTGATATCAATTGCATATTTTTTTCTCTTATCAAACTATTACAGGAAAAAGTTATTAAATTGTGTAATTATGTATTGACTTTGTCTCGAAAGCTGTTAAAATTCATATTTGGAAAATTCACATGTTTTATTTAATTCAAAGCCAACCAAATAAGCCGAGCAATTAAATAACAACCACTGTTCTTTTAGAAAAAATTGTTTAAGATAACCACAACTCTGTGAATGTCCAAATCGTCGTTGAGCTGTTAAAACTTTCGATATTATAATTTAGTCAAAGTAGTTCTTTTGAGATTCTCTATCCGTTTATATTAGACTGCATAGTTTAGTAAAACCTTCAATCTTCCATCTTGCCAAAAGTTGGTAAGTCTCGAAATCATGTTATGGAGTAATTGCAATTCAAAGTTTGACATGCCCTCTAAAATCGGGCATAATGCTAATTTCTTTGTGCTCTATCTATGTGAATTTTTTTAGCATACATATTTATATATAGATACAATCCGTTGTTAACTCTAAATACCTAAATTATCAACATACCAACTTTTGGCAGCAACCCCTCGATATATACCACTAAAATTAAAATTAATTTATTATAGAAACATCAGATTTAATTTTTAACACCAAACACTCACAACAGTCGAAAATTATTTCCCACTCTACTGCCGGTAGAGCTTATCAACTTATACAGAGACTATGTAATAATCTCTACCTTCATTTTTGTGGTTCTAAAGTAGTTTTTGTCTCCAATTTTCTCACATCAGAGGTTTTAACAAGTCAACAATGATACATTATGCATATAAGTAAAAATGGGAATTTACTAATACACCTCTCTTAATTAAAAAATAATATTCATTCACAGTATGTACAATAAATAGTTGCTTCCACTTATTTCACTCACTGTAACATTTAAAACAACATACATTTCTCTTCTCCTGTGATTGTTGTAAATACTTAATTTAAATTTAAAATAAAATTGATTGTGAGTCATTAATTATCTGAAAAGTATTCAATAATAATTTCACACTCAATGTACGTACATAGAATAATAAACACTATCAAAACAAATATTTAAAGCTAATGTAATTTATTATTTTGACTCGTATGTTTTATGTGAGTTTTTAAGTAACATAAATCTACAAAGTGAGTATCTGATTCTCATTAGCTCACATGTGTTCAGATTATTTTAAAATATAAGATGCCTCCTTCATTTAAATGCCGATAATAACATATAGCAATGGCCAAAAAAATATCCATCAATTTTATCATTCATTGTGATACCTACATATATAGAAATAACATCTTTGATTTTATTTTCAAGAGGTCAACTTACAAGAACTTTTTTACTTAATTATGCAATGCAAAAAGAATTCTAAGTTAAAATTAAATCTCAAAATGTCAATAAAATTACAACCGATTGTACACGCTTTTTACATTTTCACGACTCAATTCCTATAGGCATATGGTGTGACCAACCAAAATTCATCCCGCTATCGACGTGTTGTACATGCCAGGAGTATACAGTACATGGTATATAATTATTATATTATTTCTATCGTTGTACATCATTATATCGGTATCTAGTATGTATTTTATCATTGCCTAAGAAACTTACATGCTGAATGTAAAAACGCTTCAATGATGACCGTTGAAAATTCTATCAATTGTTGAAATTTTTTTTGGCCCTTGCATCACGTTTTGTGTGTTTTGTTCTGGAAGAACTTAGTGAAAGCGAATTATCATCAACAAAAAAACAAAAATGTTATATTGCTACTAGTTATAGCAGTTTGGGCAGAAGTGCCTATCAGCAATAAGGTCATTTTGATACTACATTTACTCTTTGAATATTCAGTTGTGTATAGCTATCTATGTCTACATTTGTGCAATTTTTTTTCACTAGAGGAACGCATCGCAGGGTATGCATCAGCGGCAAAGGGTGAAGGTAGGCTGTTAAGATTCGACATAAATAGTGCACACGAAACATTGTCAGTCATACGCATTTGTTTTCATTAAACTAAGACTACAACTTGCAGATAGTGTAAATTTGTTAAAATTCAATGAAACCCTTGCGTAAATCAAACCATAATATCCGTGTATGGCATGAATATGGTGATAAGTCTAAAAACATCAATTCTCTGAACAGCTATTTGTAAAGTTGGTTTTCTATGGTAAATCAGAAATGTTTTTAAATTTTAGTTTGTTAAGAATTTACAAACATTTTACTAAAATTATATAATATAATCTGATATACCACAAAAAGCCAAATGTAAAAATAGCTGCCCTGAGAATTGATGTTTTCAGACTTATCAACATATTCACGCTATACATGGATATAACATAATGGTCCAAAAATATTGTAATAATAATATAAAATTAAAAAACTAAAATTATGCCATTAAATCATACATATTTTATAGTTTAGTTATTATGGTTTAGTTTCAGCATGGCTTTGAATTTGAAAATACTAACTTACACCATCATTTTTGTCGTATCTCCCATAGCATCCTTAAACTGTTATGGTTTGATATAGGCAGGGTTTAATTGATTTTTGAAAACTAACCACTACCATCTGCAATTCAAATTCTTAGTTCAATGAAAACAAATAAGTATGACTGACAAAGCTTAGTGTGCACTATTTATGTCTGATATTAACTACCTATCTCCACTACTCGCCACTGCTATGCATTGGCCGGCCTCAAAACCAGTTTCAAGGTGCAAGGATTCAAAATGAAAAGTGATCTGTGTACTATGGTTTTTTCAAAATACTATAATTTTTACATCTTTGTATTATAATCAACATAGTATATAAAGATTATAGAATACTGATTCACGTGAAAAATTTAAAACCGTTTGACTTACAAATTTTGACAGTTGACACAGTGCGTCTAACACATTCAATCTAAGGCATGCACAAAAATACTCAGTGTTAAATCAGAATCAAAAAGTTGAAGCGAACTGGAAGATGAAGTGATCAAGTGTAGACATAGCTTACGGAATATAAGGTTATATTTTCCATTTTTTCTCCCACATATCTTATTAAGAAGAGTTGCCAGTAAAAAATATATTTTCTGAATACAGTGGCAATTCAAAACTGTCATTTCTGCTGTTGGTGACTTTTACCTTGATATAGGACTTCTTATAAAGTGTATAATTTATTGGACAGACTATCAATTATTCTGTGTCCATTTATTTATACAGTTACAAGTACTAAAGGTGGAAACAAATTGGGACCACATAACGAAACGTGACACATGTGGAATGACATCGTACCTTACCTTTTTCTATTGTGTATTATGGGACAGAAAATTACTAATAATACCCGGCGTGATGCGATCTGTTAACACGCCATGCGATCTATTCAATCAGGTTCAGTGTGTTGTTGGTGGTCGGGGAAAACATGCTATCTGACGCTTTGTGAGCAATGTGTTCTAGTCAACACGTGATTCCACGCATCAGTTGGTGATGTCTTTTTATATAGTACAAATTAATATTATTAAAATTGTGTCTTATACTGCAATGTATTTTGGTACCATAGGTGAAGGTGGAGGTAGGCTGTTAAGCTTTGTCAGTCCTACTTATTTGTTTTCATTGAACTAAGAATACAATTTGCAGATGGTGCTGGTTAGTTTTGAAAATATTTAATCAAACCCTGCCTCAACCGAATCATAATAGTTTAGGTGTGCTATGGGCGATCCGACAAAAATAATGCACACTTTTTCAGACATGCTTATTTGTTTTCGTGGAATTAATAATACATAATATTACAGATGGTGTTGGTTAGTTTTTTTAAAATTCATTAAGCCGAGCCTATACCAAACCATAATCGATAAAAAATATTCTTCTATCTATAAAATATCTAAAATTACGTATGATGTGGCATTAATGAATTTACTACCCGAAACTACCCTACACCATCTGTAATACGTATTCTAAAAACAACGAAAACAAATAAGTATGACTGAAAAAGCGTGCACTATTTTTGTTGGATCACCTAAAGCATATCTAAACTATTTTGGCTTGGATTAGGCAGAATTTGATTGAATTTTAAAATTTAACAAACAATACCTACTTACATATTGTAGCCTTAGTAGTCTTAGTTCAATGAAAACAAATACGTTTGACTGACAAAGTTTAGTGTGCACTATTTATGTTGGATCTTCACAGACTACCTCCACCTTCACAGGTATCTACTCAAAAATACATTGGAAATAAAACTTTAAAAAGATGATGAAATTTGTCAAATACATTTTATTTGTTGATTTATCTCATGTACCTAATATCTCTGAATTACTTTCTATACGATTACCTGTTGATATTTCGTGGCGTCGCTCGTTGTATGATGGGCACAGTTCGCATCGGGTAGGGACACGTCGCATGGCATGGTGTGTTGCTAATCTGTTTCCACCTTAAGTGTATTCCTGAAATAGCATTGTCGATTTCAGTTTAGTTACTAACTTTCTCCGGTAAGCTGAGAATACACCGTTTTTGCTTGACTGTTTTTAGGTTAAAGATATAGTTAAGTAAGCATGTTCCATTGCTCTATAACAACTATTGTTGAATATTCAATGAAATATTTGTTGATGAATATAATTGTTACAAAATATTAACGCATTTTCTTATTTCGCCATTTCCCTTTTTCTCAATTTAATTAATAGGCTAAGTCAGTGGTCGGCAAACTCGTTAGTCAACAGAGCCAAATATCAACAGTACAACGATTGAGATTTCTTAAACTTAAATTATATTATGTAGGTACATACACTGTAAATTAACTTAATAAACTTTAGTTGAAGTTTTAAGTCTTAATTAAACTATAAGTAAGTAGGTACACTGAATAAAACTTGATATCATACGTAATAATGATCTTATTTATTGATAAAAATTAAATTTAAATCATGGCAATGACTGACAAACACTCAATGTGAATAATGGTCTTGCATCTCCTTAGAACTTTTGTGTAAGTCAGGTTTGTATTTTGTTGTTTTTAATTTTAGGCACGATTCCAGGTTCTCATCAATAAGACGACGACTCAATTTACTCTTGAAATCCCTTTACTAACCACAAAACTTGCAATATTAACATTGTTGGAAGATTGTATTCAGTAATCAAATACAGAACTTGATTTTTCTTGACTCTTCTAAAGTTCTTAAACTACTTTCTCCTTGCATCACCCACAGGATATTTAGTGCTAAATAATGACATGATAGGGCGTATTTAGTTTTAAAGTGTCTCTCCAAATTTGACTTCTTGTATGGGTCAATTTTTCCCGACAAATAATACAGGTCGGTAGGCCATTTAAGTTTTGAATAAACGCGAAAGTCTCGGTCCATTCAACTTTAAATTCATGGTTTTCGTCTTCCGTTTTTCTTTGCTTCTTCTTTGTAGCCATGTCAAATAGGGCAGAGTGCAATTGTGGCAGAGCCGCACTCAAGGGGCCAAAGAGCCGCGGTTTGGCGACCACTGGAATAAGTGAAACACAAAAATTTGCAAGATTTCAAGACGCTTTCATAACAAACATCTTATAAATAAAACAATATATTGTGTGTCACTGCCAAAAGTTGGTAAGCCCGAAATCATGTTATGGAGAAATTGCTATTTGAAGTTTGACATGCCCTCTAAAATCAGACATAATGCTAATTTCTTTGTGCTTTATGTTCTATGTATCGTATGACCTTTAATTTTTTTTCTAGCGTCCATATTTATAATTAGACACATAATACTTAAATTATCAATTTAGTAATTTTTCGCCGCATCCCCACTATTATGATTATTGGAAAGATGTTAATGTTAATTATTTTTTTATTTGTATATTTCTTTATTTATCCAATTTTCAGAGGTTATTTTATAACTCCATGCAAACAAATCTTATGGAAATGGAGTTAAGAAAATGTAACAGGTGCCACTGACTTCTACATTAACTCCGCCTTATTCCCGTTGCTTGAACTTTTCCAGATCATTCCCCATACCTAGACACAATTGAATGTTACATTTTCAAAATTGTGAACTATTTGTTAAATTAGGGCAATTAATGATACCTTAATTTAAAACATGAAAATTGATAGCCAACATTAACGCAATTTGATTAGTATTTCATGTAAGAATTACTAATATTATTAATACTATCGACCAAGGGTACTTGATGGAATTTGAATTAAAATTCTAATGGATATGGTGCTATTCCATTTAAGTAATTTTTTGCGACCCGGAATTTGCTTTTCAACATCTTCAGGCACTTCACCAACGACACACTGACAACGAACACAGTTAATACTAACTAATAGTACAAACACCCACACGGCTTAAGCGTTGAACTATCACGCCGTGGGTCTCAGATTCGAATCCTGGGTCTGGCAAGTACACATATTGTTTTTCAATTTGTGTGTGAGTCAGGGTATGGACCTAATAGGTTGAGCAAGTGGCTGACATCCATTTCTCGTAAAAAACAAAATCTGTTAATACAAACATCTACTCTGTGGAGGCCCATATGATCCTATTAGGATCGGACATGGTCGGAAAAAAAAAAAATAGTACAAAACTTAAATCCGATTTTAAGAATCACTAGTTATATTCGTATTGTAATTGTATTGTATTAAAAGTATGTTGCTCGTAGCTTAATTGGTAAAAAAAAAGAATCCAGTGGTTACAGGCTCAACTTCCGTTGGGGGTCATAATTTTTTCTAGTAGGTAGGTATATATCTGACATGTTTTCAAATTATGTATAATATTCAATAATCCCCTTTATTACAATAATTATAAACAAATTATGATTGGATATATCAGTATTTATTTGTATCATTTTAATTAATCCGTTGTATGGTTTTCGCGGATTTTGGAAATTCAATCATATTGTGTGAAATTACACATATGTAATGATAGTGTAAATCAGTTTTCATTTGGATCACACGTCATCACGTGATATGTCCTTCATGCAATTTAAATTCAAATTGTTAAATTAACATAAGTTCCATAAGTATATTTCTTTTTATTTGAATGGCCAGTTAAATCAAATTTAAATATATCATAGCCTTGCTACAGGACATTAACTAAAATAGTTTCTTTCATAATAATATCTGACATTGACATTTTCTATATCAAAAAGACAATTTTATTTATCTAGGGGTGGATAGAATGAATTTTATTAATGAACTGAATTTCTCCCCAAAGTCTCCCTTGAATAAGCACGACCTTCTGAATAATATCAATTTATTTACCCTTGTAAACTAATAGATCGTAAATATAGTGGGTCGTTAGCAGGACTGAACCTAGGGAATAAATTTTCCAAAACACACTTTTTCAATAATCCCAGTGGTCTCCAAATTTTTTCAATCATTTCATGCAATATTGGAGAAATCCACGACGTCGGTTAGTAATCTAAGTAATGGGTATCTACTTTGATTTAAGAAACAAAAATCGATTGCCAAAGTAGCATGATTTGGAAGAGCGCTGATGAGTAGGTATTAAAATTGACCAATAGTTAAAATTTGTCGCAATTAGTATGTCACTGCGTAGCATAGTGGTAATGCACAGATGGGGTGTAAACCCGGGAGATGCAGGGTTCGATTCCCCGCCAGGGTGGCTTACTTTTTTCAAAATAAGATTTTTTCTATTGGTTATAATATATTCTCTCAGAAAGTGTTTTTCAAAATTAAGTATATATTTTGTATGCATTGAGGTGATTGAGATTTAAATTTATCTAAACAATTCCCTATTATTTGTTCTTTACCACCGACTGAGAAGTGCTCTGGAAAAATAATCAAAAGGCTCAATTTCTTTGTCGCACTAGATTATCTGTAAATAATAAATAGTATTTTTTAAATACGGTGAATGAATTTTGCATGTGGTGCTTCTTCAATTAGGTACCACTCCCCTAAATCCATTATTTGCACTGGTTAACTTTACTCTACTAGTTATACTTGAACAATTTTACACTAAAGTATAGCTTTTAAAAAGAAATCATTTACCGTTGAGAAGATATCGACTCGTGTACCCACCCCAACTTGGAGATACTGTGCGAGCCTAATATTACAAGGTTCTAAGTGTTCCTTGACAAAACAAACCCAACAATGAAGTAGTATTATAAGCTGCCTCATTGTTACTTTTGTTTCACCAAAAACAAACATTTACTTAGAACCTTGTTATCCAATCGCTACTGAGTTAACCAAATAAAATTACACACATTTCTTGTTATTTATAATTAAAATTTCACTTCATCTATCACCCACAATTTCTATAAATGCTAAGGTCACAATACCGAAGCTCGATCCGATATAAATAAAAACGATTTAAACTGAATACATTGTGTTTTCTGTAGTTTTATATCTGCAGTGAGAGAGAGATCATTATTTCGTCTCGTTCTATGAGTTTTATACTTAAGCATACACAAGTTGTTTATTTTTGTTGTCTTGATAATGGTATTACAACCGAAATAGCTATCGACCTGAAAAACATTTTCTAGAATTTAATATAATTTATATTATCATTCTACTAAGTAAATGCTGAATCAATTTATAAAAATGGTACTTACCGTTAAAACTATAGAAAACGCAAAGTAAAACTTTAACACCATTTGACAAAAAATGATTATTTTATTTTACGAGGGCATGATAGATACGGCCCTGTTTTCAAAAAGCAAGGTGACACGGCCCTAAAAAATGTCACAGTAGGCTGAACATCGCATGTTTGAATGTTTATTTCATTGATGCGTTTACAGGGGAACAAAATATTTCTGTGATTTCTTCCGATACACATCTGACCTACATGATCCATGATTCTTGAGAAAGGTTAAGGTCAGACACTGCAGTAAAGAATTCCAGGTCATTGAAACAATGTGCAGGGCCTGGAGACAATAACATACTTTTCAGTAATGCCTGGTGGCATCGCGTACCTGGTACGACATATTGATTTTTTTGTGTGGTGATGTGTTACTTTGAACTTAACTTTCAGTTTCAACCAATCCTAACAAAAGGTATGTTATGATTTAGTCTACACATCATGAATCATTATTTTTTATAGTGTTTAACTAATAAATTATTGATTTTTTTTATATAATAATATTCGGTTAAGTGAGAGATAAAATTGGGATATAAAGAGACATTTTTGTGTTGAAGTGATATCTCTTAGTTTTAAAAAAAAATTTAACATTATTAGTAAAAGCTTCAGTATCGTCATTATCAGTGGTACAACAATCTAGTGTGGATCCTGACTTCCTCCAACTGTCTCTATTCATTGTGGCCGCTTTTCAGTTCGCTACCTATCCCAAGAATACGACTGTCATTAGTAACGACATCTAGCCGACGAATTTTTGGCTGCTTCTTATTCTATGTCCTATTTGTTTGTTTGACATTCTAAAAGCTGCATTAATTTACATTTAGCAAAATGTCAGCTTTCTGTCGAATTTCTTATGTTTAAAATTAAAGACAATCAGTTAATTGATTTTAGAATTAATTTATTATCTACTAATAATCCAGTCCACTGGAAAATGGCACTGAAAATTAAAATAAATTAAAACAAGGGAGATCAAACTGCAACTAGAAGAAAAAAAATGTGTAACTTAAGTGTAACAAAGCTCACAGAAGGTGGCGTGTCGACAGCGCAGGCAGCACTTTGGCGAATGGTGTGATCAGTACAACCATAAAATAGAATATAAACTAGTGCAGATAATACATGGCATGACTCGGCGGATACGCAGTGCAGGCAGCTCATTTTATCGCAACGCCAAGTTCAGTGAAATAACAAACGCATCTCACGCTTCTCGTCAGTTGTGGTTTGGAAAAACTATCTCTTTTGTTATTGGTATTAATGATCTGAAATTTCAACAATTGATTTTTAGTGGTCGGTTTCGAGATAGAAATCTAAAAAAAAATATGTTGTCGATCTACTTTCTAAGATAATTAAAAGCAAACATTTCCATCTCCTTTTATGTGTATTCTAAGTCAAGCAAATTTCATACATTCAAATGCCGCACTAAACCTCTGTCTTAAATATATTGAAGGTAATATTTTTCTATTTCTAGTTCAAGTTCTTTGGTGTAACTATTTTATGGGAGAGTATTATTTACTTGAAATCCATTTTAAATTGTTCATTTTTTGCTTCTTTGTCCTTGACCTTTTTGTTCTCAGCTCGATGACAAAAAAATATATAAAATAGAAAGATGAAGTGAACCAAATCATTATGATGAATACAACAAAATGGCTGGCCCTCGAGGTAATCGAGAGTGTCAAAATATTTTCTCAATTCAAAGACATCGAGAGTGCCACAGTTATAATGATTATAAAGATATTAAATGTTGAAAATAATTGGAATCCGTACACCCCCGGAAGTAAAACATGTGGCAAGAACTATGTGGAGAATTTAGGACATATTCAGGTAATGTTTAAAACTTTCTCAATCGTTCGTTATCGTAATAGAGTTTTGTCTTTCTCTTAATTTCAACTATTAAGACATTACTAATAAGAATAAAATTTCTGAAAATTCACTGATAACTCAATTTCACAAATAAAGACGGTTAGTTCAGTGGACATTTCTATGACCTGCGCATCTATTCTATACACAAGACTGCTATCGAGGGTAGTTGTTAATTTTTTTGTATTGAGGTATTATAATTTTTACAATAAGTTAGTTGTAATTGTTATTAATGTTATTTAATGTTAATATGTAATTGGACGATAAATGTGAAAGCAGCTGAAATGGTGGATTGCTTTGAGAGAAAGATCCTGAGGCGGATATACGGACCCATGAATGATGGTGGGGAGTGGAGAATTAGGTACAACATGGAACTATACCGCTTATACCAAGATTCAAAACTCTCCACCTTCATAAAACTCCAGAGGCTGAACTGGGCAAGCCATGTGATACCGAAGAAGATCCTCGAAGAAAACCCAGGGGGGAAAAGGCCAGTGGGAAAGCCACGCACACGGTGAGGTGACAACATTACAAAAGATGCCAATCAGCTGCTAAAAATCATGAAATGGAAAAGACGTGCGGAGGACCGTTCCGGCTGGAGGACGGCGGTGGAGAAGGCCAGGGCTCGACTTGAGCTGAGTGCCATCGAAGAAGATGAAGTTGTAATTGTTAGGTACAATAAGCGCTATGTTTTAACAGCACCTCTCTTGGCTGTGCTAACTCTTAAAGGGAATTAGACAGTTTGTCTATTTAGGTTTAGAGGGCTAACTTATTGTAACAATTATAATACTTCAATCTTTCTTCTTTCGACCATGTCCGATCCTAATAGGATCATATGGGCCTCCACAAAGTGGAGGTTTGTATTAACAGATTTTTGTTTTTACGAGAAATGGATGTCAGCCACTTGCTCAACCTATTAGGCACATACTCTGACTCATACACAAATTAAAAAACAATATGTGTACTTGCCAGACCCAGGATTTGAACCTGGGAACCACGACGCTTAAGCCGCGCAGCCATCGTGGGTACAAACATATGATAAACTATCCTCGATAGCGGCCGATAGCAGTCTTGTGTATAGAATAGATGCGCTGAATGAATACAGTAGGTATACTTACTTACAAATTTTTTTGTTTATCCTCAGGCACTTGAAAATATTTTGAACTCGCTTTCGAAATTAGTGAAATTTTATTTCAAACTGAATCCAAAACTTACAAGAATAGCGCACAACAATGAAAACTTGGTTATGAATCACAAAAAGAACTTGGCAATGGATATTCTGTACAGAAAAAGATTTACGCTTTCATTTTTACTCAATTATCTAGTCAACTGTATCTTCAAATCCTGTCTACATCGGGAAGACAGGTGTAAACTTCTGGAAATATCTTTTGGGTAAGAAATACTTTCACTAACTCTAGACTAACCATTGTATCATGACTGCAGAAGTGCAGAGGTTTTGCCATTCTCTTGCATCCATATACTTCCATCTAGATCTAAATCCAACTCAACACTATTCTTCGATCTTGTACGAGGTGTCATTTTTATTATTATGTGTGACTCGTTTATCCTGTGTACGTGGCCCAGCCCTCTAAAGCGGCCCGAATCAATGGACTGTATCACAAGCAGGCTCCTACATATTATTTAAATTCTGTTTCATGCATATTTAGGTAGGTAGTGGTACTTAATGTAAAAAACTTAATTTTTTACTAACATTTCGATTGCACTCTTTAGAACTCGTGCACTTTAGCGTCACAAACGCCCGCTACTCACGCTGGTTCCTATTTACAAACATTTAGATGTGACGCATATATTATATGACAATATGTAAGAGTTCTAACGAGTGCAATTGAAATGTTAGTAAAAAATTAAGTTTTAATATAATTTTATTAAGAAAAAGTGGTGCCACTTATTGCGACTCACACGTATGCAGGCATTTTTTGAGGAATTTGTGACGCTTTTAAAAAAACCCTAATGTGTAAGGACACTAAATCTTCGGTCCCCCAATTATAGTCAACCAATTTATTAATTAGATTAAAATACAGTGGTGCGACTAATATTTTCAGGTTGGCAACATTATATAATGAACTTTCATCTCTAACCAGCAAGGGATTCACATCTAAGTTCAATGTTTGCAGCAACACTTGTCCGATCATCGTTCACCAGGCTAAAAAAATCTCAATAACAAAAATACTTCAGGTGGGAAACGATTCAATTTAAATAATTCATAGATTGAAAAGCACTGAATGACGACAGGAATGAAGTCTAACATGACCCTTTAACAGCTGAAAATACGTTATATTTCAATATAAAGGGTTATCCAAGCTCTGGTATGAATTTGTTTTTACACGCAATACAGCCAGTGTTTCACGAGCAGTATGGCATGTTGCTCCATACTATTGGAACCACATGTTGTCCTAATCAAAATCTTTCAATTCCAGCCACAAAAAGTCAGTTATCATTTCCTATAGCGGACGACATTGACCGTAAGAGCCGGGCCACACCGGGTGACTCTGGTCTCGAGACCAGTCGCGGGACTGTGGTCTCTCGGGTGATTTACTCGGGCGACTTGCAAGCGACCAGAGTGGCAGCCAATAAATAATAATAATGAATGTACACGCAAGTTATGCAAAAAATACGTTCTCTCCGCGGCGTGGCTGCCCGCGAGCCCGCGACTGATCGCCCAGTGTGGCAGCGCTCAATACATAGCTATATGTTTTCATACATCGCTACCGTCACCCGACCAGAGAGACCGGGAGACCAGACCGACCGCAAGAACGAGATTTTACTGATCGCCTGACTTTATTGCTTGCGCGACTACTGGGCGACCAGGTGTGGCATGGTCCATATAACTGCATACATCGGTCTGGTCGTCCGGTGTGGCCCGGCTATAATGGTCGCTCTTTCATTATTTTCGAAGAAGTAAGGCCTTCAACAGTCGTTATAATATCAATATTATCTTATTGATTTCTTCTTTGACATTTTTTTCTTCTTTTCCGATTATTGATACATAACGCTCGAAGACTCCCTGTGTGTAATAGAATTTAAATTTTCAGGTTTTAGCGCAGAGTCGAGCTGAATATTGTTGCCACAGTTTGATTGACTGCCTTCTAATAAATTATAAACCGTGCAACCCAAACGACAGCGATGCGTGCTCCGATAACTCCAGCTTGGAAATATATCAGTATGAATCTTCTACAACTACATAATAATATCTAAGCAATACTATATTTAAAATTACTTTCAAATGTATATGGTTTTTTTTACCAGGTTTGTTAGATATTTAGGCTTAGGGCTAGATACTTAGTACTGCGTCTATTCTTCTTCTTTGGCCATATCCGCCCCTTAATTGGAGCATATGGACACTACGCGGTGCCTCCAAGAATCCCTGTCGCTCGCCAGTCTTCTTGCTTCGTTCCTGGTCAAACCAGCATCCCGTAGCTCCGCCGTATACACTCTGTGAATAGTATTTAGCGGCCTTCCAGGACGCCGGAATCCGGTCGGCTTGAAGAACAGGCAAGCCAGGTTGAGGTTCTCTTCTGGCATCCGCAGTGTCTATACATGTTGCTTAACTCTTAGAGGGGATGTGCGCCGCGTAGGTCAAAATGGAGCATTTATGATATTTTCAAAGCATGATCCTGGACATTCCTTAAACGTTGTAGATAATCTATTTATATAATTTTGAAGCCTTATTATCCTTTATATTTATTTTCAACATTTGGTAACTATTACATAAAATAGTATTCATTTAAACCTCTCGATCTAATGTTTTAGAATATAGTCATATTTCAGTACATCCATGTTAAGATTTTTTATGGTTATTAATTTTTAAAAGCATTTATAAAACCATTAGTAAAATTTATGTCGATATTATTATAGTGAAATATTTACGATAAAAAATTATATTGATAATCTCTGTGATCCCAAATTTGACAAGAATTAGGCATTTTATTATTCAAAAAATTGGCAAGATTTACATATTTTAAAATAATTCTAAAGATACTGATTATAAGCTATGTCTTTGACCATTCAAATGTGATAAACATTCTACGAATAATCTTTGCTTTATAATAATTATTGACCTAAGAATAAGGTAGTATTTTTTTGAAATACGCCATTTCTATTGGCATTTCCCAGTAGCTAAGCTACAACATACGGCCATAGCCATAAATTGACAAACGATAAATGAAGTAGGGAGTAAGATCATGGTAACGCGCGTGTTTGAACATGTACCGTTTTTAAAAAAATATTTTTTTTTCGGTTAGGTGGAGATTTGTATTAACAGATTTTTGTTTTTATGACAAATGGATGTTCGCCACTTGCTCAACCTAATAGGTCCATACTCCGACTTCAAACACACATTGAAAAATAATACTTATGTGTATTTGCCAGACCCTGGATTCAAATCTGAGACCTACGACATTATAAGTCGACACATTAGTTGCTCGGCCATCGTACCAATAATAATAACTATCTACCTATGTTACGGAAAATAGATTTCTGGTTTATAATTATGACACTTTTATTGCTATCAATGAGCCATATATTGTAATCAAGGTTCGATAGTTCGGTCAGGTAACATTAAAGGGCAATAGGTGGGCTAAGTAAAACAATACTATCGGTGATAATGACTATAGACGATATACAAATTACTCCTGCCCCATTTTTGCTCATAGGAAGAAATGGTGGCTGCTTACACAATGCCAGGATCCCCTCATCGCACTGCAAACCTTACTCTCACTGTGGTACAACTATAATACTGTATTTTAAACAAACGCGGTATAATCAGAAATGGATGAATATTGCTACATGTTTTATTGTGTTGTACAATGCTAGATTATTACGATAATTTTATATGGTATTGTGTTGTCGTAAATTTGTTGTTTGCTAATGGTAAATTAATTACTAGGGCATTAACAAAGCACATGACTCCCCCCGTGGAACATGATCATGATAGAGTTAACGTTACCGATAAAAACAATAAAAACAATCTGTCAGTGCCTAAAACAAGGAAACACGAGATTAAAGAAGCAAAAATTGCCAAGGAAAAGGAGATTAATCAGCCAAAGCAAATTCCCGAGAAAACGATTGTTGAAAAGGATCCGATCCCTGCGAAAGACTTATCATCAACATGTGAGGCAACATCTGAAAGTGAAATACCGTATTCATCGTTGAACGAATATTACGAAGATACTGATAATAGCTATCAGTATAGAGGTAAGAAACCATTATGATTATTCCAGTGTCGAAAACTCCATTTTGCGCTTCTATCTTAACTTGTAAAGAAATGTGTTTAGTGTCAGAAATGATTTAAATAGACATTTTTATTTGACAGCGTATTTAAATTACGCACAGTGACATCTATGTAATATTAATTGAATCTGAATTTCTACAAGCATAATAATTATTTAAAAAAATTTTAAAAAAATTATGGAAATCGGCGGTAACATTATAAGTAAAATATTCACAATGTATATAAAAACTAGTCGTCTGGCAGCAAACTGTATGCAAATTATATGAAAATAAAAGTGTGCCGATGGCGGTCTTCGTCTTTTGCTGTCGATTTTTGGTTTGAAACTCTGCTGTAATTATTTTTGTGAATTTGCCTAATGAAAATAATTTTTAAATGTATAAATTAATTAAAATACACTAATTATTATGTATTAATTAATAAAAAATATTATATTAATACATGGAAATGTACACATGAGAAAAGGGATTCATGTAATTATTATTAAAATATGGAAGGCAAAAAAAGTGTGCCCTTTTTTTTGTTACCCATCGCTTACATCAATAAGCAGTCTTCATCACTGTATTATATCCTATTCTTCCCAAGATGCCTGCCGATATTGTAGAATTATCCACAATAATCACGGCCATGTTTCTAAATACAGGCGTATCTACATTGGATGATCTTATTAGAAGAGAAGAAACGTATGTGGAAGTAATATTGGACACCACTTTACGGATAGCTCCAAATATGCTTGGCAACGACGGAGTTAAGAAAACCAAATCAGGTTTGAAAAAACATTTTAATTAAAAGTTATATATCATATATCTTCTTCCACGGCGCTACATCTCAGGGTGGGATTTGGCCTCCTCCACAACCGCTCTCTCGCCACACTTCTCCAGTTACCGGGTCTTCCTATATGAAGCCAGTCTACTTCTACGGATATATAATATATACCAGTGGCGAAGGGTGGAGGTAGGCTGTTAAGATCCGCTATAAATAGTGCACATTAACCTTTTTCTGTCAAATGTATATGTTTTTATTGAAATAAGACTACATTTTACAGATGGTATTGGTTGGGTTTTAAAAATCAATTAAACCCTGTCTCAACCAAACCATAATAGTATTGGTATATTTTAGGCGATATGACAAAATTGTGCACATTTTTTCATTCTTACTTATTTGTTTTCGTTAGATTAAGAATACGTATTACACATATTGTTGGTTCATTTTTTTAATTCATCAAGCTATGCCTAAACCAAACTATAATACATAAAAAATATTATTCTATCTATAAAATATCTAAATTTATATATGATTTAATTGCATAATTTAGATATTTTATAGATATACGAGTATTTTTTGACTATTATCTATTATGGCTTGGTATCGCAGGGTTTAATTGAAATTTAAAAACTAACCAATACCATCTGTAAATTGTAGTCTTATTTCAATGAAAACATGTATGTATGACTGACAAAGTTTAGTGTGCACTATTTATGGCGGATCTTAACAGCCTACCTCCACCCTTCGCCACTGATATATACCTAATTATATTCTCATGCTTAAAATTTATTGTGCACTATCATACTGTAACCTCCTCTCTTTCAATTACCTTTCACAGAGCAGAGAGCCACCAAGCATGATTTTAATTTGAATTTGGTGTATTTACATAACAAACAAATTCTTCACAGTTGGCGTAAAGAGAAACGAATTTATTTGCACAGAGATATTATCATTAATACTATAACGAATAATGTAAAGGAATACGCATCACTTACATGGCAGGCGTATTTATAAAAAGAAACAAATTGATCACTGTGCATTTATAAACATACAAGCATACGTATGCTGAACGAATGTATTAAAATTAATTTAATTTAAACAATTATTTGAATTCTGAATATATAGTATTTCTGAAGTATGTATATTGCGGGAAATAAAAACATAAAACCGGGTACTAAATATACTAAAATTAAAAGTGACTGCATAAATTACACGCAAATAACAGAAAACGTGAATTCCAGCAAGTAAAATCGAGGTTTCACTGCAATTTTACATATCGTCTCTGTTCTGGCAGAACACACTAACTGGAGAATACTAGTTTTGAGTAATTTGACTTTGAAGTTGTTAAAATGTTTGAAATGGTCTATTAAGTGATGTGAGTTTATTAAGTAATCGTAAAAAGGATGACTTTAAAATAAAGACTGTTTATTTATTAAAAAGGTTTCCAGACGGTAAAGTTTGAAATAAGGAACATTTTGGTATAACTAACTCAATATGTCATTTTTTCGAATTAGTGTCTTCTGCTAAAACAGTGATGATATATTAGGGGGGCTAAGGTGTAAGGCCAATTCCTCCTCATCCCTGAAAACAATGGCAGGATAAATTTACATAAATACTAATAAAGCATATTTCTTTCTAAAACAAGTACCTAACAATGTTCAGAGTCCATTATTGTCTATGGAGGTTATCTATAATCGGAATATTTTGAAACATATCCCATACAAAACTGCATAAAATATGAATTTAAAATTTTTATGTTATGTTTATTCACAATACATATTGTGGAAGCATTAATGAACTGTATTTATATGATAATAACTTTTGTATTTTAGGTGAGCTACGTATAAGCCATCATTTAGCTGAGCAAGTTGTGGAATATTATCAAAATATCTTATGGGGAGACGTTGGAAGCTTTCTTGAGCATGTAGTATTGTGGTGGGGAGCCAGTCCTCTCTCGTCCAGGTATGTGAAGTAGGATCAGTAGGAACTTGATTTTTTTTTACAAAAGAAACACTTAGTCACATTGTTAAGAAGAGACACATAATCATAATATATAATCAACATTAAATTCATATTACAGACCACCCCATTCAAGTCAGCACCTCAGAGAATGGCTTTTATCTCTAAATGGTAATGGTAAGTAAATCACACAAAATATTATTGACTGTAAATATTTTTATATTTAAATATAGTTTACATCAGGGAATGCAAAATTAAGGGAAGACGTTGATTATCTTCTGGGTGTGGCTGTAAGAAGGTTCAGTACTTGAGTGTATTATTTTCAATAGTTACGTTTGTATCATAATACACATTGAAATTTTAGCCACATTATACGAAACGAACATTTAATATTTGACAACATTCAATATTTTTTATATTCCTTTATGGCCTAATTTTCATTAAGTCATAAACAAAAACTGGCTTCAAAGTCTTGATCTATGGCTACTGACTTTTACATTTGTATCTTATTCTGTTCTGTTGTTTGCATAAATAAACATAGCAATCTTGAATATTAAAATTCAAGTTGACCTCACATCCTAATGGAAGGAAGTAATAATATGATGATTAGTAATGAGGAGATAGGGAGGGAAAACTAATAAAATATTAACTTCTTTTATCTGAGAATAAAATATTGCAGATGCTACTGAAATCAATAATAATTGTTTCTAATAAATTTATCTTTTAATGGTTAAAAAAGTGAGGACAGGGGGGGGGTAAAATATTTTGTGATGAAATGTGATAATGGGGGTAGGGAACAATTTGCTATGGTGTCATGCCATGAGCATTCCTTTTCTCGATTTGGTTTTTCCTCCGAAGGCTCACTAAAAGGCATTTTTTATTAGATCATAATGTATGTTATGTTTATATCTTGTTTTCAGATGTACCTCAGTTGATGTTAGTGGCTTTACAAAGTTTGGCCGATGCATTAGGTTGTCATGTAGCCTCCACTTCGTGGGATAAGTTATTTAGGTATGTTTTAAGAGCATCCAACTATTTTGGTTCTTTCACACCAACGAGATTTAATGACAAACATAAGATGTAATGATAAGATTTGCATGGAGCATTAAAACCCTGTTAGAGATACTGTTTTGTGTTAGATACATTATACATTGAAGAATTAAAGTAAGGGTGTATAATGTTGACAAGCCAAGATGATAAGGTGGAAAGAGGGAAATAACACTTCTTCTATTTCTCTAGCACAACTGCTTGAGATGGAACATGTCTGCTTTAACCATACTCTTAAACTCTGCCCAGTTCTCTGTTCCTTTTCTCCAATCGATCACTTGTGCGGAACTTGTATTTATCGTGAACATGATTCTACGCTCTCTTCAAATAGCGTAATTTTTTGTACTTACTTTTAATCTTGAATATTGACACAATTTAATCACTATTATGTACATTACAATATAATAGAATAGTGTTATTATCAAAGAAACCTTTTTCTATATAGAAGGAGCCTAAAAGTATGTAAGTGATGGCAAAAAAAGACCATTAGGACCAATGATTAAGTTAGCTACAGGTCGATCTAACAAATTTTCCAATAAAGCAGAACTCACTATCTTTCATCAAAAACTTTGATTGATTCGCTTAGCAACCGCGCATTTATAACAAACTGAAATTCCCATCAGCATTTTCAGTAGGAAACCTCAAAAAGTTCCATCTTTTACATAATATGCAACTTCTTTCGTTATTATAAATGTTTGTCATTTTATTTTACTGTTACAGATTATGCTATGTTGGAAGTTTGGAAGCTACACCGATTAAGCCTGGTCAATATGTTAACTTATCCATTACTGAGGTATGTAAAAATTAAACACTAATATTAATTTAACATCCAGCAAGTGGACTGTATAGAATGATGGTGTGATTGTAGTCCCACAGGAAAAGGGTACAGGGAGTGTAGATTATGGATTAGCACTGTTATTTTAATCAATTATCTATCTTTTTTTTGTATACTTACATCATTATTATTCTACTAGAAAATATTATCAGGAAGGTAACAATACCTACCATTTGTCAACATTCTCATATGCCTTCTCCCTGTATCCCTCTCTTTCATGCGTTTAAGTGTATGTTTTGTCTTACTGTCTTTGCTCCGGTGTTCATTTGTCAACTAGCGACGTTTAGCTGATGGTTCTTCCTCATCCAAATTGTTTCTATTGTTTGATTGATTTTGTATGTTGCCTAAGGTTACAGCTTATTATTGCGTAAATCTTGGATAACTTCTCGATTCTCCAATCACTAAATACGCTATTTCAGCACTGTAAGTATCTGTCAAACTATTATGAGAGTATCATTTCTTTCTTTCACAACTCGGTTAAAATAAATGATTTCTTCCAATTTTTCAAATTTAGAATCTGCATTTATTTGTATGTGTATTCTTCATACATCTCCCCCCTGTCTTTCTCTCTCTAACACATTTTCATTTGTTTTCTCATTTCTTTTACCTATAATTAATTCAAGACAAATATATATTTATATATTTAAGGTAATTCTATTTGTTAGCAGCTGTATTGCCAGATATGTATTGTAAAAATACATATAATTCTTTGGTATATAAAAATTAATGATTCTTACCTATTCTGGAAAACATGTCCACTTCAGTTTAGAGATATTGTATGGGATGGTGTATTATATTTTTATCAATACGGATGGCCGGTAAATTAAAAGCTATTGCTATTCAGCACAATATAATGATATAAAATTTAAAAGATTGATTAATATATTTTAGTGTTCTCAAGTTGGCGCATGTTTCGCGGAAATGTTACAAGATCTGGTAATGCTGAGCAATCAATGTGAAGTGACATGCGATTACATAATGGGAGCCCCTGTCGATGAGCTGCCTCTGGTGGAGCAAATACCAACCCTGCATAGATTGGGTAATTAAAGTTACTGCTATATAATAAGTAGTAAATGCATACGTTGAAAAGGGATGCTAATAATTATATTTAGAAGGTGCAGGGGAAAAGCCATAATGTCACTAAATTAAGATTTGAATGCCATCTAGAGACAAATTTTGTGTACTTTTATATCTGAAATACTATAGAGAAAAAAAGCTTGAAGTCATAAGATAATATTCCAGTTTTAGTGTTGCAATGTTAATAAATTTTGTCTCTTGAACATTTTAACAAAATTGACATCCCCTTTCTTCTCCTGTGGGTCTATTCTATTATAGACAAGGCAGCTATTGACGGTATTTTATCATAATTATTTATGTATTATCATTGTTACAATAAGTAAGCCATCTAAACTGTCAATCTCGCTCCAAAAATTAGCACAGCCTACAGAGAGGCTTTTAAAACATAGCGCTTTTTGATACTTTAGACCAGCAATACTTAACCTGCGGCCCCTTTAAGCTTTTATGTGCGGCCCGAAACACATTTACTATCAGGAATTTCGTATATCTTGAGATTCGTTTCGACTTTGACGCACAGATAGTGACACCCGAAGAGGATTGTCATCATGGTCCACATCAGATCTGGTATATGAGTGTTGCTATTGCACATGATCAATTTAAAAAACATGCATAATTTTTTAAATCTCAAAAATGTTTTGTAAAAAAGGGGGTTTCATGATTTTTTTCGTCACACCAGTAGTGACGCGGCCCGCGTTACTTTACAAATATACGCATTTGGCTCGAAGAAAAAAAAGGTTGAGTATCATTGGAATAGACCCACTGGACCGGACCCTTTATTTATTTTGATATAAAGTGCTCTAAATTTGTATTTACAATTTTTTCTAACCAATTTCAAAACATTGTTTTTTTTATCCTTTAAAATAATGTTCCAGACAGATATAACCACCTATCATTACTTCACTGAAGTTCCCCACGGTATGTAAAAAACCCATTCCAGTCCCGCTGATACTTTATATTAATATCAATATTCATCTGCTATCACAAGTAGGCTGGTTGATGGAGGCAATTCAAATAGGCTGATTGAGTTACCTAAATGACACTTGAATACGTGTATTAATTAAGGCGCTAAGTACCAAAATAATAAAAACTGACATTTTTATAGAAAAATGTTCTACATACCAACGCCAATAAGTCAAAAAAATACAGCAAAATAATTAAACCTGTCGACGTTATAAGTCCGTTGGCGTGTTTTATTTATAATGGTGTAAGTAGCACTGCAGTGGTCAACGGAATTCAATATAAGATAGCTGATGATGGTGTGTTGACACTTGCGAGTTCTTAATACCTAAAATTATAGAAGCTGCCGTGATTGCTTCACCTTGTAAAACTACATTTTTCAAAAGGCCTGCTTCATAAAATTTTACTGCAATGACTCGGTATTTTGTAACTACAGGCAATACTACTTTTTGGTACTTAGAGCCTTATTTAATACACGTATTCACTTAACTACTTGTTCTTCTGGCCAAAAGCACCTGTACACGTCTCTGTGAATCTGGAGAGGCCCAAATCGGTATCAAACCAACAAATAGTAAGGGTTGATCACGAAATTAATAATGTTATAGCCGGTAATGCTGTAGATCCTGGCCGTTTAAAAATATCTGCAACGTCACATGCAACGAAACATAAAATGTCGCCAGAACGCGGCAGACAGCCAAATCGTAAACATATACATTTCGTCCTCCGTAAAAAAATTATATAAAATGTAGTAACCTAGTAGATATTAACGCAAATAAAACTCATCGTTTTTGGTCACAATTCCGGTGTGTTATTTGTCCTACTCCAAGTCCCGAATCTAGACGAAGAACCATACAAAGAAACAAAGTGTGACAGCATCTTACCACTTTCTAAAATGGAGGGAGATGACAACGTGTATGGATTTACTGGCAGCAATAATGTGTATTTTAAACTATGTGACGATAACTATTTACACAGTGCTGACTGTCTCTCCAATCTCATTCTTCAAGAGTAAGCGAGACGCAATGTTGTTATTTTATGGTACTATTTGACAGGTCGTAAAAATCGGTTAACCTCAAAATGAGTCTCTCCGCAGTGTAGTTCGTTTTTTTGCCAGCAGGTTCGCCACTATCGTCTAACCGTCGCATCAAAATTCAGAAGCTTCCGAACTTTTTTGATTCATGCAACTACAGTATAATACATGTTAACATGTACATTTTCTTGTTATAGCCGTGATAATACGTACTGCCAGCAGTAAATCCTTACACGTCTAAACGGGGTATAATGCTGTAGTAGCTGATTCTGCATTATAGTGCACAGTTTGCATTCATGATGGCTGCAATAACCCGGGGCATTTAGCTAAATTTATTGTATTATATCGTCTCTGTTCTGGCAGAACACACTAACTGGAGAATACTAGTTTTGAGTAATTTGACTTTAAAGTTGTTAAAATGTTTGAAATGGTCTATCATGTGAGTTTATTAAGTAATCGTAAAAAGGATGACTTTAAAATAAAGACTGTTTATTTATTAAGAAGGTTTCCAGACGGTAAAGTTTGAAATAAGGAACATTTTGGTATAACTAACTCAATATGTCATTTTTTCGAATTAGTGTCTTCTGCCAGAACAGTGACGATATTAGATAACTGACATAATATTATATTTGTTTTAATTTTAGATCATTCAGTCCACACCTGCCGCCTATGGTGTCTTGCTGAAACTAGAAGGCTCGCAAACGTGTGGGACATGAATTGTTTTTTTCGAATAACGCATAATGACATTCAAATGTGCCTAGAGCAGCTGTCAAATTTGAGATTTGCTGACCATACTGTAGTCATAGATGGCGGTAAGTGTTAATTAAAAACCTCACACTGCAATTGACTGCCATATTCTTTAAATATATTAATTTAAAGGTCAATACCACAAGATGGTATTTGGTTAGCTTATTAATTTAACTGGTGTATATGGGGTCGAATTCAACTGTAATGATATATTTGTATAATAAAACTCATTTATGGTGAAATAGACTTTAGATAGATACAGTTGGAAGCATCTGTTGATACGATTTCAAAACTAACATGATTACTTTCTTTTTTTTTCTTCAAGGAATAATTCAAGATTTAAGATTATAACAATCTTTATTGAACAATTATAATTTAAAAACACCTGAGACAGTATTAATTAAGTATATGAATTAGATAGGACAAGCATAGCTTAGCGGTTTTTTCAAAAATATTTTTTCTAGCGGTTATATATTTTTTTCACAGGTGTTTTCAAATTATGTATTATCTATATAATATCAGTTATAATATTTCAGGAAAATTGGGAGTCCATGAGCATGTCTGCGCTAAAATGAGGGAAAAGCTCGTATCAGAAATCAAAGTCAATATTCAAAAATTGAAAGTAAGTACCTAGTTGCGTTGCAAATTTTAAAAACTAACCAGTACCATCTGCAAATTGTATTATTGGTTATATGAAAACAAATAATTCTAACTGACAAAGTTTACTGTGCATTATTTTTGTCAAATCTTAACAGCCTACCTCCACCCCTCGCCAGTGGTACTATGTCTCGTCCTACACAATCTAACCATCTTATCTTAGGTCTCTTCATCCTACTTCTTTTTCCTTCTGGTATTGAAAAGGAACATCTTGGGTATCTTCCATCCTTGATACGTGGCTTGGGCAACAAAGTCATATCCCGATCACATGTGAGACATCAGAGCATTTTCTTGATTATCCTGGAGCCCCATTTTCTTCGTAGCTTCTACCAGTTTGATATATATAATTTTTACAGCTGGTTTTAATCTTATTTGATTATAATTGTTTACAGAAAGCCCCTGAAGAATGTGTTCAAGTATTGGCTTCAATATGTGGCACCACTAGTCTTGCTCATCTGACAATGATATTCCCTTCAAATTTGGCGTGGAAGTCTGTTACTTATCCAACACGAATAGAGCATTCAAAATACGTTCATTCTTATTTAGGTAATTATTTGAAGCATAATATTATTGTGTACAGTGCAGTGCGCGCGTAGATGAATCATAACTTGGAACCGAAAAATTAATACGCAAAAGTCCTAAAATGTGAGGAGGAATTGAACATCTGGGGCTTTGACGGGCTGATGGTGTTAGCGTCGATGCTAGTTGATTTCGAATCTATTGTTAGAGGAGGCCGAGACTCCTTGTGGATGGTGATAATTACAAAAATATTAAGTGCTACTAACAGCGATTAATTAAAAATTTTAAAAACACAGACCTGTTTTTTATGTTACCTTTATTGTTTCACTGGTGATGACATTATTTTTTTATGACCATGTCCAATCCTAATAAGATCATATGGGCCTCGACAGAGTGGAGGTTTGTATTAAAAAAAAAATTTTTTTTATGAGAAATGGATGTCAGCTACATACTTGCTCAACCTATTACGTCCATACCCTGACTCAAACACAAATTGAAAAACAATGTGTATTTGCCAGACCCAGGTATATGTCATATTTTACATTGTAGTCTTATAATAATAATATAATGAGATAAGGTTAATTAGTTTTACATCACTTTCGGATGGACAATGTCAGTTTGTATCAACTGTTCGGTGACAAGTGTGTTTTATTTTTTGTCGATAGATACGGATAGTTCCGAATTTGAGGTGTCTATTGACATTTTGTTTTCAAGTTTTATCACTAACATAATATAAGAATATTAGAATTTCCATTGGGAATGTTTCGAAGGTTAGTTATAATCGTCATTTTCAATAGAACTAAATTTTTTTATTTATTAAACAAATGACAGATAACATCTGTAAATTATACTTACCTATATGACTATCATTTTTTTAACAGTCAACGTAAGAGACAGGTCCAATATCGCTACTTCACCTGTGATGTGACGTGAGACAGTATGGTCACTCTCATATCTAGTATCTGCCAACTGTTCTTGAACTTCAGTATACGGTTGCTTTAAGCCCTTGTAATCTGCCGTGGTTAATGAATGGAATTAGAATGCAAGCGTCAAACAGGCATTTCACTATAATAAAATGGAAAGTGTTACGGTGGACCTTCTTATTTGTTTTGATTGAACAAAATACAAAATGATCAGATTCGGACATCGTTGTCGATATATTATAATGTATTTAAAAACATTATGTACTTGTTCTTTGTTGGTTCAATTCAAGGGGTATGAAATAAACTGTACATATGAGGCGTCTAGTTACAAAAGCGACAAGTCCACAATTCAATATTTTCGGGAAACAACATTTTTATGTTTCAAGCTTCAATTATTTGTTTTATAGTGAGATAATTTTTTCCATTGTATTCTATGTCGAAATTAGAACCAAATGGCAATTTCAAAAACTCATAAATGTAATAAATATAGGCAAAATAAAATTGGACGTAGCGCTACTTGTACCTCACTTTTTAATTTATTCCGCATATGGCACATATTTCCGTGGCACTGTCATGAGTTTACCAGATGCTACAGCATCGGAGACGCCATTTCCAATATTGAACATTCCCTTATTGGTTGACTTAAACACGAGCGAAATCAACCAAGCTTTAAATAATATGAAACATGGACTTGGCGCTTTTTGTAATAAATCGAGACTTGAAATATTTTTTTTCGTAGGGTTATGTCGCGTTTGGAATTTATAAATCAATACATATTGTGTAAAAAGAATACGTGCGTATTTTTTTCTCGATTTTGACCAAATGTGGACTTATCGCTTTTTGGAATTAGACGCCTCATATGTGTGATTCATAATATAGTATATTAATCGTGCATACTTCTCCAAAAGATATGCAGTACAATGAACTTGTACAATGGATGAGAAACTTTGATACGTAGATAATAATATTATCCCATAGGTTGAGCAAGTGGCTGACATCCATTTCTCGTAAAAAACAAAATCTGTTAATACAAACCTCTACTCTGTGGAGGCCCATATGATCCTATTAGGATCGGACATGGTCGAAAAAAAAAATAAAAATAGATATGACTGTTAAAATGAAACACATCTTTCTACTGAACCATATGATATCAATCCACCATAAATTTGTATGCATATCAACTGCTTAAAGCTCATTTAGTGCTAACACCACGACTGGCGCGTTTGGAGCAGTTGGCCATTAGATATAATTAATGTGTTACTTAAATGTGGTAATTAAAAGGTCAGCAGTGATTGTGTTAATCTGCAAACCAGCTAAAAGCACTTTTGACCAAAAATGAGATTTTGATAGCATTACTTATGTTATACCGCATATTTTCTATGCTCATAAAATTTCAAACTTCTTCACATCTTCATCTTCATCTTCATCTTCATCTTCACACAAAACAGCCATCTAACTGCAGGTGCCAAATTTCCAATATCGTAAATGGAACTCCCCTCTTTATATATAAAAGGGAAGCTGAAATAGTGTATTAATTCTGTTTGCTTATTTGTAAAAAAAAATTCCATGTTTTTTTGGAATTGTTAAATTTAATTAATAATTTATTTAAGTTTTTTCTTCTTCCTGAACAATTTGCTCAAATGGAGTTAGCCAGTTTGAAGATTAAGCAGTCAATATCACATCTGCTTATTTGTATTTTCGGTATGACCGATGACTCATTTGACAGCTCTAACTGTAATTTTAAATGCATGATATTCTTGTGAAAGTTTTAATGTCAGATCAATAAATTTCCAGATCGTGTCCTCCTGCCGGTAGTCAAAGCCACGAGTGACAAATTAATCGTCAACATGGTTTTAAAAATAATGTGCGAATCGTGGCTTAACCACATTTACGTCTACAAAGTGAAATTCAGGTAACAATATTGAATATTAAAAGGCTTAAGTGAATAGATAAACTTATAAAAATATAAGCATTTCTCAGCAGGGAACACAGAATTAATGAGAATTGAAATACCTAACGGATGTGGAGTATCAGGCAACCCATCTTGAGTGTGCAAGAATATGGGATAAACTTAAACACCTTCATTCTGACAACTGCTCTCGGTTTATACACTGACACTCATTCAATATTGGTGTATTTGAAGGTTGCAATACACACTATTGCACATCTATAATGTGTTTCATTTTCGTAGAACACTCATACATTCAAAACCCTGCGTCAAAATGTAAGTGTGTTGGGTATAGCCTATCGGAATTATATTTATTAATCTGTTCTGTGGTTTCAGCAATGCCGCAGCGGAACAATTACTTGTGGACTTTGATGCTGTAAGAATATGGCTCACAGAATGTCAAGTTATTACTGATCTGACGCGGAAGCAAATGCTTAACAATGAAGTTCTGAGGTAATTATGATTGAGGGTTTTGGAATTTTCATTCATGCAATCTTAGGATTAGACAAAGATAAGTGAAATTCAGTAAAAAGAAAATAACAATCGCATAATACCATGACAGTTAGTGAGTTAAGGCCGGTTCGGATTAGTCGAGTGGTTAATGACATCCGGTCCTCGTAAAACATCTGTTAATATAACCACCATTCTGCATAGGCCCATATGGTGCTTAAGAGTGAAAATTGTATATCACTTAAACAACACCATTTTGTCTGTTTATTTCATATTGCTAGTAGCCTTTGGTTTCAGCAAAACCGAAATACATGCATGACTGTATCCTGCTCAAATATTTTTAATACAAAATATTATATTGCCAGGATTGAAAGATATTATTCCCCACTTTATTAATACAAACAGATTTATAAAAATAAATACAATGACTTATGGCATTTTTTCCTCATTGAGTTGGGATATTTTTAGTTATACGGCAACATTAATATGTCAAATAATTTGTCCTGACATCACCGTGATTATTTTGTCAACCTTGTCGTTTTTCTTCTTCGCAGTACAAATTATAATCTTTCCAAAACTTGCATCATTAACGCACCTAAATGACATAGCGTCGCTATAGGATTGGTTTGTCGAATATCCGTTTTTGTCACAATCGACCTTTTATTGCAGAATGATTTTTTGTATCTAAATGGACCAGAACCATCCTTTTCTTTAAATTGCTTTGTAATGAATACAGTATTCATATGCTGTAAAAACGACAATTTAAATACCTCCATGTATTTAAATATAGGATAATGAAATTTGTTTTTCGTCTCATGAACATTTGACATTTGGTCTATTCGACAAACCAATCCTACAGGGACGATACAATACACACAAATAATAAGTGTCGAATACTTTCAAGATGAGGGGAAGGAATAGATAAATGCGAGGGGATTTCAATATCATCAATCAGCCATGTATCAAGATAAACTTTTTGCTTTCTAATTGTTACTTATATTATTCTTTATGAGAAATATTGAGTGTCTTTTTTAACAGTATCTTTTTTTTAGGAGGTGCGAGGGAGTTGGAAGACTCTTACTGCATTCACCTGGTGATCCAATCGCTATGCACGATGTTCCTCAGACTAACCAAAGAGTGGCGTCGCAATTAGGTATAAAAATTCTTCAATAATCATTTACTAATCAAATAGTTGTATCAATTTAATTCCCGGCACTGAAGGCTATTAATTGTATTTTTTTTCAACTTACTTTTCATTTCTTCTTCTTCAACGTTAAAAAAAAACATTTTCTCCACTAATTTTGATTTGACCAAACTGTTTTACCTTCCGTGTATTTAATAATTACAGATGTGGAAAATCCTGATGACTGTGGAGAAATAATGCCTGCAGAGATGTATGTTCCCAACCAGCAACAATGGCTGCAGTTAAGGGCCAGCAAAACCAAGAAGCGCAGAAAATTTTGCTGCATGACAATAACACGCTGAAACACATCAATAATCTAACATTTAACGGGACCTACATATTGTAATAATTTAAGAATAAAATTAATATCTTTCAGAATGTCATACTGCTGCATCTTCTATCAATATATGTCTTCTTGGTCATTCCCTCATGGCTGTCGATCGTTAAATCACCTTGAAATTCAGTCATCTATTGAACGACCAAAACTTTCTACCCCTCTAGAGCAGTGGTCCCCAACCCCAGGTCCGTGGATCAAATGGTACCGGGCCGCCCAACATTAACTTATTTCCATTTTATTTACTGTGGTGTATTTCTCTCGGGTCTGTGTGACCTTCCATGGACGAGGTTCACCGGGAGCTGAGAGACGTCACACCAAACTGATATGTAATATCCGCATAAAATAAAAGTTATAGAGAACTACCTTATATATTGCGAAGGAAACATGTCGTGAATCGGACTAGATGCAATAATACTTATAACGCCAATCATAATATCGTCACTGTTCTGGCAGAAGACACTAATTCTAAAAAATGACATATTGAGTTAGTTATACCAAAACGTTCCTTATTTCAAACTTTACCGTCTGGAAACCTTCTTAATAAATAAACAGTCTTTATTGTAAAGTCATCCTTTTTACGATTACTTAATAAACTCACATGATAGACCATTTCAAACATTTTAACAACTTCAAAGTTAAATTACTCAAAACTAGTATTCTCCAGTTAGTGTGTTCTGCCAGAACAGAGACGATATAAAGCTGCACCAATACTGCCAATGCGCAAAATATTGTGATATCGGGGCGATATGTGACATCTGGAGCTGAGCGACAGTGGCATTGTAGCTTTGGTAAAGTGTTCTGGATTAAAGTCATGGCAGAATACCCTGAGATTGCCACCACAGCACATAAATCCCTATTGCCATTTCCGACATCTTATCTGTGTGAAGCGGGGTTTTTTGCAATGACAGCAACCAAAACAAAACAACGGAATAAACTGGACATATGCAACACACTTCGGGTGTCATTGTCTCCTATTACCCCCAGATGGAACCGTCTCGTTGCAAAGAAACAAGCTCAGGATTTCTCATTGATTTAGCGTTCTGAGTTAAAATGTTAAATCATTTTATATTCATTTTTCGGTGTAACTGTATTTTATTTTGAAGGCATGTTTAAATACAATTAAATTAAAATTATTAAATCAAAACAATCTAAAATATAAACAATCAACGTCTCCCCCCCCCCCCCTCTCAGCGGGCCGCCATAAAATTATCAAACGTTGACCGGTCCGCGGCGATAAAAAGGTTGGGGACCACTGCTCTAGAGGACAAGAATAATAATTTTCTCCAGATGGACGGATCAAATCAAGAATGAGTGTTGTAGGTTTTCCACTAAGATAGAACCTGAATAAATATGTCGAATGCTGATAGGGATGGAGCTAAGCCAAATGGCCAAATCATCCAAGTCAAGTCTCTCACAAACATTGATATACTACTAGATGAGCAGTTCCCATACAAGTGTCATTTTAAAATTGTACCACAAAAGATATTACGAATATCGTATCACCGTTAACATGGATTCTCGAATTTCACCCGTATTGCCCTGGCTGTAAAACTAAATTTGCGTTCTTGGAATAGTGAACCTAAGTGCTGCAACGCAAAACAGACAGAGCAAGTCGTCATGCGCTGACTATTAGTTAGAGTAAGATGCAAGCTAGACCGGGCTTACTCAGTAAGTTTTAACAAAGGCCGAGTCGCTGAAAATCGGGCGTCATTTTAAGAAGCATATGATTCATCCAGTAGTATATCAATGCTCACAAATGAAGATAAATAAAAATTATAAATTTATAAGAGTCTTTCTTATATTTTTGCTATGCAATTTTTGACACTGCATGTTTTATTATAAGAAAAATACATGCATTATATAATTTAGAAAAACACTAACTGAGAGAGTATATCACAACCAATAGAAAAAACTTTTTTTTTTTTGAAAAAAGTAAGCCAACCGGTCGGGAATCGAACCCGGCATCTCCAACGGGTAAACGCCCCAAACTCGTCGCATTCAACCATTATGCTACGGAAGACATACTAATGACGACAATATTTAAGCTATTGGCTATTAAATACCTACCACTCAGCGCTCTTCGAAATCATGTTAGTGTTTTTCTAAATTATATAATGTTCAATAATCAGAATGATATATTCTTAAATCTTGTGAATTATTCGTTTGAATAAAAGAAATAGTTAATTAAAAATACATGCAGTAAAAAAACGAATATTTGTAAATACGTTTTTTTTTGTTATACTGTACTTACGTAACACTGTCAAAAATGTTATATAGATTTTTTCTTCTTGAATTCCACAATAAATAAAACAATAAGTTATATACAAAATTGTATTATTTCAAGACAGATTATGGTTAATGTCAAATTACATCATTGGCATTATTACCTGTGTCAAAATTGATAAAACACGTAACATAGTCAAAACTACAACAGCCTGTGTTATTAGTGATGTGTACAATTAAATCTTAAATATCTTTCAAAATATCAATACCTTCGATGTGAATTTTTTTAATATCCTGTTCATTTATATTACACCACATAGTCTAGTAAAACTCTCAATGTCGTATATACCACCATAATTAAAGTAGCTATTACAAACACTCGATAATGACGAGCCTTTTACTACTTTTTATTTAGACATATCAAGTTAAATAATAACAACGGATTTATAGAATATTTATTAAATTTAATTATTATAATTAATTATAGTGACATCTGGTTAAAATGCTTCGAATGAATATATTTGAATGCATTTTTATCTTAATAAGCGTGTATGCTTCATAATTCGGTTAATAGATGTCACTATGAAATCGCATCTTTTAATGTGATCTTCCTTAATAAAAGTCTATCTTAATTTTTGTTTTTTTGTCTCCTGTGAAATTTAAATTTTGTCACATCGGCGATTTTAACAGCTGAATGATATTTTATAATAATATGCATTATAACAGAATTATTTATTTCTACAAAAAACCCGACCTTAGCAGGCATCAAATTCTACTGACTGTAGCATATAAGAGATTCCTCGGTTCTTCAGACATATACCCCCTACCCCGTTTCTAACTAATTGTTAAAAAAAAAATACTTTTTTTAATTAGCTTCAGTTACCACAAATGGGTATAGTTTCGGTCTCTCTTTTGTAAGCAATGACATATATATCAATACGCCTGTCCTAACAAGTTAGAACTGGATTGGCGTCAGTGATGAAGACTCAATGGGAAACGCTTATCGACTTGTATCTAAATAATTTAATTATGATCATTTTAATAATGCCACAAATAATACAAATGAATTTATTCGTCTGTAATTAAATGAGACATGAAAATGCGCAAGAAAACAGCGACAAATATCTAATTTCAATGTATTCTATGGATCATTTGATTTATATTATCTTTTCAAGAGACCGAATATATCATAGAATTCTAAAAAATACAACTGAGGCGTCTAATTCCAAAAAGCGATAAGTCCACATTTGGTCAAAATCGAGAAAAAAATACGCACGTATTCTTTGTATAATTTTACACAATATGTATTGATCTATACATTTCAAAACGCGACATAACCCTACAAAAAAAAATATTTTAAGTCTCGATTTATTACAAAAAGCGCAAAGTCCGTGTTTCATATTATTTAAAGCTTGGTTGATTTCGCGCGTGTTTAAGTCAACCAATTAGGGAACGTTCAATATTGAAAAGGGCGTCTCCCATGCTGTAGCATCTGGTAAACTCATGACAGTGCCACGGAAATATGTGCCTTATGCGGAGTAAATTAAAGAGTGAAGTACAAATAGCGCTACGTCCAATTTTATTTTGCCTATATTTATTACATTTAAAAGTTTATCGGCTAAACCAAATTGCCATTTGGTTCTAATTTCGACATAGAATACAACGGAAAAAATAATCTCACGTTAAAACAAATAATTGAAGCTTGAAACATAAAAACGTTGTTTCCCGAAAATATTGAATTGTGGACTTGTCGCTTTTTGTAATTAGCGCCTCAACTCTACACTAGATAGATGTTAGGATTTGACAACACTGATCGGAATTTTGGAAACAAAAAAAGGTCATGTTTTCGCAGTTTCCTGCATCCATGTATCACCATATTGCATTTGAAGCATGACCAATAACTAGCACTTTGATTGGAGTTTACAGTTTCGTGTAACGGCCTGATTATAATTGGCCTTGACATGAATGCAAATTTGGAATAATGAATGCCCTTATTGTAAGTCAAGGAAATAAAACTTATATGAAATAAACTCTATGGGGAGACTAGTAGTTTACCAGAGACATTTTATTTTTCCCAAGGTTTATCCTTTCCCAAGGTTTATCCAGTTATTATATGAATGCACCAGACGGCCTGATCTGGCCAAATCGACCAACTGCTTCACTAAATTAGAGTGTTTGTAGGACCTTTTAACTGTCATTATTAGTCATGCGATTTAGTTTCTTCTACTCCATCAGTATTTTGCGGTGTCGGTTCAACTTCACTGTCATTATCACTACTGGAATATATTTCTGACGCACTGCTTATTCCGACCATGCTCTCATTGTCCGAATCGTGTGCCTTGTCAGTTCTATACGCCATCGGAAGTTTGTCTTTGTCTCTACTGGATCGAGAGGCAAACCTTTTGCTCTTATGCGAGTGGCGGCTGGAGTCTGACAGGCTCCCACTTCGTGCTCCGCGACGGTGCCGCTTTGTGGAAACGTCTTTGGTACCATGTTTTCCGCCACCGTAATTCTTCTTCTTTTGATGTTTCATACTCTTCGCTATGACTCTCTTCTGGTGATCGAGCTGAGGGAATAGATCTGAAATAATTAAATAAAAATAAAAAAATGTAAGCTAATATTTTGTTTATTTCTTGATTGGTAGCCATAATTTGTTCTTCGTTGGAGTCATGTAAGCCCTTTTCAATCGAGCTGAGACCTTCCTCCAAGCTTGTAATCGTCATGTGCTTTTCTGATGGAACTGTGGAATGGAATAAAGAATCGCGTAACTCCGCGTTTGCGTAAGTCGGGGTATTACTGTATTGAAAAAAGAAGTCGATAGATGTTGCGCACACGAGTGATATAAACTCTAAATCAATAACATCTACAAAACATTATGTTAGTGGAAGAAGGACACAATTGAAAACAAGCTGTTCATCATTTTTGACAAAAAATAAAATATAGTTACTTTGTGAGTTGGATATGGCTTGTTTAGCAGCATTCATTTCAGCTTCTTGTATGCAGTGTCCACGCGCCGAGGCGAGACGCTCCCCTCTGAAGTACACAGCGACAGAATACACCCGAGTGTTTGTCGGACCGACGCATTCAATCACTCTGAAATAAGAAACATTGAATAAAAATTGTTGCAGCAATATTTCAGTTGTTTTATACTTGCACTCCTTCCAATCCTTCAATCTTATTTCGGTATGGTCACAATATCGAAGCTCGGTTTGATACAAATAAAAAGGATTTGAAGTTATACATATTATTTTTTAAATAAAATATAAAATACTAAATTAAAACTATGCAACATTTTCGCTGCACTAGAGAAAACTAAACTGAATTTAAATGATAAACATAACCATAAAATAATAATGAACAAGATGGGATCAAAATTTTACAATATTTTTCTAAAATTAAAAGATTATCTTTGTAATGTAAATTGCTACAATCTTGCAAGCATCGTATTTTTCTGCGAGGCACCACTGGTGGTTGGAGATATTAACATATGAATAATTTACTTGTATATTGGTATATCGGGTTCGCTTCCGTCCATCGTCCTGAGAGTGAGGCAGCACTGCTGCAACTTTGATTTGGGATCGTTCCACTCCTGGTTCATGATGAACTCCCGCAACCGAGGGAAGAGGCACACGGAGCAAAATGCAAGACAATGCTCGATATTCTGAAAAAACAATAAATACTACTTAATTGTTCATTTACTTACGTTTTCATGCAATACACAGCATGTACTTATTGATATCAGACAATTCCGTAACAAGGCAGTAAACTTGTCAATTTGGTCACAATTGAGTCACTCAAGATTTAAGAAAACACTAATTAAGATTATATAATAACTAGAAAAAATCTTCAAATAATAGTTTATTAAATGATTAGCAAGTGTAATAGCGCCTGTACACGTGCATTGATTTACTGGCAGCAATAGTGCGCACTTTAAACTATCGTGACAATAAAACACAACACGTAAAAGTGCTGACTGTCTCTTCAAAAGTAAGCGAGACGCGATGTTGTCATTTTATGGTACTATATACTATATTATACTTATTTGACAGGTAGTGAAAATCGGTTAACCTCAAAATGAGTATAGTTCGTTTTTTTGCCGGCAGATTCGCCACTATCGTTCTACTGCGCATGAGCAAATAAGCAGTAAGATTAGCAGTAATTATAATACTTTGAAAATACAAAGCCGATAGCCAAAATGTAACGCAATTTAGAAAGCGCTTCAGAGTAATGTAAAAACCACTAGATAACTTCGTCGCAATTAGGTAAGACACGTATAGCTTAGTGGTCAGATCACGTGGGCGCGAATCATGCTGCGTGTAAATTTTTTTTTCAAAAAGATTTTATCTAGTGGTTATATATTTCTCAGAAGTGTTTTCAAACTATGTATGTTAGTACTTTAGTTTTATATTTTTTATCTACTTACCTGAATTGAAATCCTTACCTGGTGGCTCTGACACCATTGTAGTGAAAAATGAAAAAAAAGAAGGGGAGGCTACAATATATATGCAGTAGAGATAGGTAAAAATAATATTAATCTTACTTTGTCTATGTAAAGTGCGCCTAAAAATGCTTCAAGCAGATCGGCTTTGTCTTTTGTCTTTGGTCCAGCTTTAGGATTTTGATAAACGGCATAGCTGGCCATCGCTAAGTTGTCACAAACGACAGCCTGTGTCCTGTTGTTTACTAGAGAACTTCTTAACAGCTGCAAAAGATGTTAAACACAACAGTTATTATTTAGCAAATCAAATTCTCCTTCAAAATACCTGATAATAATAAATATTAATAAATGCCACCCACCGTAGCACAAAGGTACCATAAAAACACACAATATCAGCACGATACGAAATCCTTGCCATATCATTAAAAAAATTATAAAAATCCAGTATACCTTACTAGGTATACTGTATCCACAATGGGCACATTGAACTTAGTTAGTCAAACATATTTGTTTTTATTGAACTAAGACTACAATTTACAGATGGTGTTCATCAGTTCTTAAAAATCAATTAAACCCTGCCTAAACCAAACCATAATAGTTTTCGTATATTTTGGGCGATATAAGAAAATTGTGCACACTTTTTCATTCATACTTATTTGTTTTTGTTGGATTAAGACTACATATTACACATATTGTTGGTTCATTTTTCATTCATCCGCCTAAACCAAACTATAATAGATAAAAAATATTATTCTATCAATAAAATATACAAATTTACGTATTATTTAATTGCATAGTTTAAGATATTTTATAGATAGACGAATAATTTTTGACTATTATCTATTATGGATTGGATTTCGCAGGGTTTCATTGAATTTTAAAAACTAACACCATCTGTAAATTGTAGGCTTATTTCAATGAAAACAAATACGTGTGACTGACAAAGTTTAGTGTGCACAATTTATGGCAGATATTAACAGCCTACCTCCACCCTTCGCCACTGATGGGAATTATGTATTCAAAGAGTGAAACACGTTAAAATATATTCAAATGGAATAGTACAAAACCTATATCTATTCAAATTAATTGTTAGGTCAGCTGTCAGTCCTGACTCAAATTGACATTATGTGCGAGACATGAAGTGGAAGAAATAGTGGGATAACTCACCGAGAGATGACCTTCATGATGCTCAGGAAAATGTTTATAAAGATGGTCCGAGGAGATGAGCTGTAGAACTGTGTCACCGAGGAATTCCAAACGCTGATTGGAACCGAGCGTCAAGTTTGTGAAGCCCATTGATCTGTCAGTGAAGGCGCGGGCCAACAGTCTGATGTGTTTGAATTTCACCCCTAAAATAAATGACAGAAATTACTATTGCAATAATGGCAACACTTATTGCTAACCTGTTACTGTATAATATTGTGTTATCTATGATTCGGCTTACTATAATCATTTTTTTCCAAACAGGGACAAAATAAAATATAAAACTAAAAAGAATTTTAATTATTTATTAAGTAAATAAATAAACGCAAAATTAAAATTGGAAACAATTATGAACGGTCTAAATAATTGCCCTGTCTGGCGATGAGTGTTGACAATAACAAAAATGCCAACAATTTTCTGTAATATGATACAATAAATGGCATTTTAGAGCTCAAAAATTATCGATCTCCTGCATGTGGATCATAAAATACATATTATAACATTGAGATACAACTAAAATAAAATGATAAACCAGCCAGGACTTCGGAACCCATCGTCAAATTCAGACGTATGGTAAGCCTATCTACGATTGACATAATAAGATGTCATTTCTAAAAATTGAAGTCCAAAATCTAACAAAAAATACATTCATACATATTCTATATGTAATTTCACCATGGCCCCCACAAGGCGGACAGGGCACCAGTCTGGTGACCCAGGCTCAGCGGAGGCCGGCATGGTGGGTCGCCAGATAAGTGAGATAAATGCACATCAAAAATTTTCGCTAATAGAAGAAAAAGTCACCTGCTATTTTACTGTGATACTTCTGATGCAATTTTTAATTACTGTGTGTCAATACAGTGATACCATTAATTTTACCTCGAACACCATTTTGAAAATGCCACTATAGAAGATCTGTTTATTATCAAAGATGAATTTTACACAATATGTAATCATCTACATTCTACAACTTCCAAAATCCGCAATAAGCATAATGGCATAAATGATTAAAAACATAATGACATAAATTAAAATGATACATAGTAAGAAATGCCACTATATCCAATTTTCATTGCAATTAAGGGTTGATCGGCTAGCACAGTGGTAGGCAAACTGCGGCTCGCGAGCCACATGTGGCTCTTTGGCCCCTTGACTGCAGCTCTGCCACAAATGCCCCCTGCCCTATTTGACATGGCTACAAAGAAAAACGGAAGACGAAAACTGTGAATTTAAGTTGAATGGACCGAGACTTTCGCGTTTATTCAAAACTTAAATGGCCTACCGACCTGTATTATTTGTCGGGAAAAATTGGCACATTAATATTTAGAGAGACACTTTACAACTAAACACGTGTCATTTTGCACTAAATATCCTGTCGGTGATGCAAGGAAGAAAGCAGTTGAGGAACTTTAGAAGCGTCAAGTTCTGTTTTAATTACTGAATACAATCTTCCAATAATGTTAGCAAGTTTTGTGGTTAATAAAGAAATTTCTATAGAGGAAATCAAGAGTAAATTGAGAAATTGTTTTATTGGTGAGAGCCTGGAATCGTGCTTAAAATTAAAAACAACAAACAAACCTGACTCACTCAAACTTTCCAAGGAGATGCAAGACCATTATTCACATTGAGTGTTTGTCAGTCATTGTCATGATTTAATTTTATAGATAGGTACCTTACTTACAATTTAATTTTTTATCAATACATAAGATCATTATTACGTATACTATCAAGTTTTATTCAATATACCTATAGTTTAATTAAGACTTAAAACTTTAACTAAAGGTTGTTTTAAAAAAAGTGTACCTACATATGAATACGTGTATTAAGGTGACGCATCAGTGAAACGCCAAATAATGTTCAACTGTACGCGCGACGAAAATTTGTACTTGCTTTGCATTCATTGAGAGAACGTGGAGTCGGACGCACGTCACTTTGCTGCGTGATGGCGACGGGCCAATTAATTCTAAAATCGTGTAAAGATGACTAAAAACTTTACCCATTTACTTTAAAAAGCAAACATGTCAATGAATATATTATTATTGATACTAATAGAATAATAAACAGAACATAAAATGGACGTATGTTGGATTTATATGAGAAATAATATTTCGTTTGACAGGCGTCATTTTCACCCGCGACCCGCAATCCGCACATCGCCTAGCAACGATCTTTTTAGACCGTGCCTCAACTAATGCATGGCCTTAAATAAGGCTCTAAGTACCAAAAAGTAGTATTGCCTGTATTTACAAAATACCGAGTCATTGCAGTAAAATTTCATGAAGCAGACCTTTTGAAAAATGTAGTTTTACAGTGTGAAGCAATCACGGCAGCTTCTATAATTTTAGGTATTAAGAACTCGCAAGTGTCAACACGTCATCGTCAGCTATTTTATATTGAATGCCGTTGACCACTGCAGTGCTACTTACACCATTATAAATAAAACACGCCAACGGACTTACAACGTCGACAGGTTTAATTATTTTGCTGTATTTTTTTGACTTGCTTGAGGCACTTAGACTATAGTTGAAGTTATTGGCATTGGTATGTAGAACATTTTTCTATAAAAATGTCAGTTTTTATTATTTTGGTACTTAGCGCCTTAATTAATACACGTATTCATATTATATAATTTAATTTTAAGAAATTTGGCTCTCAAAAGAAATCTCAATCCTATTGATATTTGGCTCTATTGACTAATGAGTATATGATAGTAACACATAGTTTACCTCAAATATTGAATCGAGGACATCACTACATATTTAAAAATGCTTTATATGTTAAGTGCTGTACTTTTGCAATAATTATTCATTGAATGTTGATGTACGACAATATTTTACCTATTGAGTCTTCGAATTTGGTGAGGTTCTGAAGGAAAGGGTACTGCTCCACCCATCTGCGGTCTCCCAAAGGTTCCTGCTCCTGCAGGGGGTGAGGGCGGGGCCGTCTCCACAATTCCAATAGCTCCGGGCAATCCTGCCATAGAGCAAGGCCAAATACTCTGTCTGCTACCTGTAAAATAAAACAAATATATTTGTTTGACGAAACCAGATGGATCTCGCGATTGCTAAAGTGTCGGCTTCAAGCCCGGGTCTGACAAAGTCATGTGTTGTTTTTCAATTTGTATTTGGAACCAAATCATAGACCCATCGGATTGTTGACCCAATGACAAAAAATGCCATAGGTTTATTTATAATTTTTTTGTTCCCATCTTGTGATTCTGCGGTCTTCAAAATATTTCATCTAAGGGCAGATGTGATGTTATATGATGCTATTTCATAGGGTTGAATGTAATGGAATATTTGTGAGGGTGTTAAATAGGTTACGTTTTGTAGAGGTTTTATATTTTAACTCTACAAATGTCAAGTTGTTGTCTATGGTCATTGATCGACCATAGACAATAATGATGAAACGAAAACACAGTTGTCATTGCGCGCTCTCCAAATGTAGTTTACTCGCGCCGCTGGTCCGTTCCTCTTTTTAATGTCTAAATTCCAAAAGTATAATTAAGATCTTCAACTCAAACTTTAATCAATAATACTGTCATTATATTGTGCCGTGTATCGAACTTTATTTGCACCTGAAATAAAGCTAATAATCACCAACAAGTGTCTCAATCTACCTGCCCCAACACATGTCACACACAAGCAACCTTCTGAAGATAAACATAATAGATGCTGGATCTCACAAAAAAGCAACACAAGGCCAGCATCTATAGTTTCTCATTGTTATATTTTTGATTCCATGTTGCCATCCATCTTTATTGAAGTGATATTTTATGTGCGATACATGAAAATTCCTCGGAGAGTAAATCCCTCTGATATGTGACGAAAAATCCATAAGATTTACTCAAAAAATTAAATTAAACCCAAAAGCATCAGGTGTATGCCAATTGCACTATTCTGACAATCATGTAAGTGAGAATTTTTATACCTATATGATTTTCCTACATAAATATAAAAGATAACTATTATTGTAGACATAAACCATTAAATTATCAAATTTTAAAATTAGGTATTGTTTTGTTTTTGTATTGACAGGTGGCAATATAAAATAACTATTATATTTGTTTGAAAAATTAATAGGTGGCAGTATATATGTATTCCTATTTTAATGCCAATAAAAAGTACCAATAATTGTATTAAAAAACTGGTTGTTCATCGGTTGTTTAGTATGTGAGGCTTGGCAAAAAAAGTCACAATATTGTTACTAAATACATATAAAAGAAATAATAATATTAAAACTTACATCTATGCCTCCATCTAAGAATAGAGCACCCATCAGAGCTTCAAAACAATTGGCCATGGCGTGCCGCAGCTCCAAATCATGACACAAATCGGAGCCGTGAGCATACAGCATGTACTGGTCCAGGCCCAATTTCTACCAAACAAATAACAAAAAAAAAGTTATATCTGTGGGAACAAATCGCATGATAATAATACAATATGTATGATAGTATATTATATACTATCAGTGGCGAAGGGTGACTTTTGGAAAGAGGTAGGCTGTGGAGACAGCACACTTGTCAGATATACTTACGGGAAAATAAGAAGATAATCCGATATTACTACTGATGAATATGACACAAAAATTAAGCAATGAGTTTGAATTATGTATTTTCCTAACATACGCTCAAAATATATTGTCATCTTTGAAAAAATCCGTTGTTGTGTATCTGTTCCATAACAATTTATAATTTAACCCGTAAAACTAGGCGTTTTAAAATACTTCTATATTTAAAAAACAGAATTAGGTACAATATCAGATCTCAACTGACATAAATAACTGAATAAATTGTCTAAGTCTATGAGTGAACTAACTGATAAGATAAATTATTTTATATTTTTAACAACAATCAATGTGATTGAATCCAATAGAAAGTATTTTTTTCAAATAATAATAAATAAATGTGCACTACGAGTCCGACTGCTTTACTTATGAGCGCGGTGCAAGGCGTGTGTATTTCCTGTTTGAACACGTCACGAAAAAAAGATTGCAAGAGTTTGAAAGTTAAGAATTCCCTAATACTCGATAAATAAAAAATTCAAAACAATAAAATTGTCTTTCTTTCGTTTTTAGTTTCAACAGTCTACGTAACTTCCGGGCGCACTGGTTAAAAAGTCAGACTATACGTACGTAGGCTTCAATAGCTTACAGATTTGTATGGACGGCTGCAGACATCTTGAAATTATGAGAAAAAAGTTCATACAAAAAAACTGTTGAATTCACGCGAACATAATCCAGAAGCGAAACGCGGTGTGACTTATTTTTTTAAACTTTCGAGAGATGCCGTAGGTGGTGCTTAGGGAATCCAATCGCGAGCCAAAATTTTGAGCCCGGGATTTCAGGATTACAATTTGACGATCCTGGGATCGTCAAATTGTAATGGCATTTTTTTCGATAGTTGATATTAAATTTTTATATATACAAATAACGTTGATAAAGTAAGTCAAAAATGTCTAGTATGTATAATTTATACTATTTAGGACATTTATTGTTAACCCTTAGACTGCGTATGGCATGTAAACATGCCATAGACTTTATCTCGTATTTTCGACCAAACTAGAAAGAGACAGTTGTGGATATATGCTTTAAAAATTAGTTCAAACCTTTAGGTAGACATATCAGGCAACAGATCATAAAAATGTCAAGTAAAACACAAGGAAATATATTTTTGAAAAGAACACTCGTTATTCAGTCATTTGAATCGCGCGCCATTGCGAAGCCGTGTGCACTCGACGCGTCACCAGGGTTATCAAATCAAAACATTGGTCATGGCATCGAAAAGCGTGCATCGATATTATTTTTATTGACTTTTTAATTAATTATTACGATTACGTTAGTGTTATGTATTTTTTGTGTGTGATTTGAAGTGATTTGTGATCTCGATAGAAACATTTTTACGATTTGTTTTTAGTGTTTTTGGTCATTATAAATATATGTGAAATAATTATTTCACCGGCCAAAATGTCACTACCACACAATATTAACGAAGAAGTCATGCTGGATCCAGACTCTGATTTTGATGTAAGTGAAGATGAATTCGACGTTGGCGAAGTCATTGAAAACGTAGACCATACACAACCTGATGAAATTCCAAGTACTTCAACCAATACATCTTCTGACAATCTAACTTCTTGGACATCCGGACCCTTTATTCCGGTCATACATGAGTTTGATGGCAATTCATCAGGTAATCAATCTTCTTTGACAGAACACTGCACAGAACTTGATTTTTTTGAACATTTTTTAAATCAAGATATCATGAGTAAAATTGTCCTTGAGACAAATAAATTCTATCATACTGTTGTTAAAAAACGAGATTTAACTCAAAAATCTCGATTCCATAACTGGGTAGATACATCTATCGAAGAAATGTATTTATTTATTACTGTTACTATGTTGATGACGAGAAATCGTCATCTTACCATAGAAGAACATTGGTCAACAGACCCGGAACTTTACAGTTCCATTTTCGGAAAAACAATGACTCGAGACCGATATCAAATTTTACTCAGCATGCTGCATTTTTCTGATCCTGAAACTCAAATTCCCGGTATTAAGTTACACAAAATCAAACTCTTGGTAGACCATACGCGAAATATTTTCAAACAGACAATGAAGCCTTTTGAAAATGTATGCATTGACGAAAATATTATTGTTTTCAAAGGGCGTCTCATGTTTAAACAATATCTTCCAATGAAACGACATAGGTTTGGTATAAAAATGTTCGTTTTAGTTGACGTATTGACTGGTTACGTATTAGATTTTATAATATACTGTGGAGAACAGACAGACTTGACTGACGAATATGGTCTTGGAATTTCGGGGGCGGTTGTAACCACATTGCTCAAAGATTACGTAGGCAAAGGCCATAACCTTTGGGTAGATAATTGGTATACTAGCCCAGCTTTGTTCGAACACTTGCACAACACACGAACAAATGCATGTGGAACTGTTCGTAAAACGAGAAAAAATATGCCACAGTTCAAAAAATTGAAGAAAGGGCAATCGGAATCACAACATCGCGGACCTTTATTGGCGTTGAAGTGGCATGATAAACGCGACATTCACATGCTCACAACTATACATGATGATGCTTTTGCGCCAACGGGTAAAACCAATAGAAAGACAGGTGAACCTGTTAATAAACCCAAGTGTGTGATTGATTACAATAAGAATATGGGAGCCGTGGACAAAACAGACATGATGTTAGCAAGCCTGAACTGCCTCAGAAAAAGCATTAAGTGGTACAAAAAAGTTGCTTTTCATATTTTTGATTTATATTTAATAAATTCCCATACGATGTTCAAAAGTGTTACAAAAAGAAAGATTAGTTTGGCGGACTTTCAATAAAATATTATTAAACAGTCACTAAGTAAATACAAACTGTCCAACGAAGTAAATTCACAAACTCACGCACAACCATCTACGCGCACTACATCAAAAGACATTGCAAAACATATGCCGACTTTATTGAAAGGAACACACATTACGTCAAACATTTGCAGAAGATGCTATGTGTGCTATCATTCGACGAAAACCCCAAAGAAAAGGCGTATGTCGCGATACATGTGCTCCGAATGTAACGTGACATTGTGCGTAGTTCCATGTTTTGCGGCTTATCATGCACCTGGTATATTTTAGTCTGTGTTATTTATTTTAAAAACTGTTGCTTCTCAAGGAAAAATATTTTATCGACGCACAGCTCTCCACTAAATTGGTATGTCTTTATCTTTGTTCATTGTTCCATTTTTTATATTTACATTATTATAATGTGTAATAATTTATAATTTTTATGTGCCACGAACTGTGTTAGCTCATTTTACATGGTCGTTTTTTGCCTGGCGACTTCTTTCGACAGGCCCTTTGTAAAGCCGACGGCGCCTCATAAAGTATAATAGTATTTTAGCCTTGGGTAATTATTTTTATTGATTTATTCTCCAAAACATCCTAATGTGTCATGATGACGAACATTATTTTATGGCGACGAAAATAAATATAGCTTGACGATTTGAAGGGGTAATAAAATTTGAGTTTACGACTTACCAAGTGCGATAACGCCGATAACCCAATGATGATTGAACAAATGTGATTTTTTAGTCATAGCCCTGTGCATTACAAATACAAGCGCGGCAAATCGCTTGGTAGTATGTGTTGAAACTGTGTATGTGAACACTGGACAGCCGCCATATTGACCGCGCGGTCAAATCTTAGATATTTTTTAGCGTCTTCATTTTCTTCGATTTATTTTAGTGAGAATGTCACGAATATAGCTTATTTCTTGGTGCATTTGGAATAACTGATATATAGTTCATCTAGTAATCTATTTTTTAATTTTGGAATCGATCTGTTTTAGCTGTAGTGACCGTTTTAATAGATCAGTTGACTGAAAATAAATTCCCGCGAAAATGGCTCGCAGCGAAAGGGTTAATATGGTGTTTGTTCAATCTTGGACATACATAGGTTTAATGGAGTAAATAATATTGTAATATAAATAATAATGTGAAAGTAAAACAGTTTTATTTATTTATATTAAAATAAAAATAACATATTGTGTTGACAATAAATACAATACCTACATATTATAATAAAATAAACAATAAACAATTAAAACATTATATTTAGTGTTACCGAATAGGCAAATTTCAAGGGGACCACCATGTTGAGACTTAGTAGGTATCTCCTATATATTATTATCCTAAGAGATTTTGGAAAACGCACTAACAGCTCATTTGAGCGACATTTTATTGTTATTTTTACATCTTCACTTCGAAATGTGCGCTACCGATTCATCTACCGATTGAATTGAACACATTTCAGAAATTTTCCATGATTTTACATGTACGTGACGTTTATATCCGATATTTTCTTACACACCGTATACAATCGCCATATTTACTGTTTAAGCCCCACAGAATGACGTCTTCGTCGCTTAAGACCTTCTAATCCTTTATTTGACAAACGAATTCGATTATTTTTATTCAAATATCGTAATGTAGGCATTGGCGCACTTTTTTCCGGTAAAAATACCATAATCTTGGTACAATTCACTACGTAAATAAAAATCTGACAGACACGTCCGCCACTGGTGTTCCAAATTTGATTCTTTTTAAATACTTTTTTATGGCTGGCACGTTTACACGTTTGCAACAATGTAAAACTAATATACTTTTGAGTACGATATTTATATTAAAATGCATTTTGACAGACTATTCCTAATCGGATCGACTGGTACACATACTTTATTTAATTTAATCATGTTCCCGAGAGATATTAAATGCGAATTAATTCATAACATCGCCTCAAAAATTAAATAGGTACCCATAACCTCAAAATAAATGTAACGTCATCATAAAAATGTATACACACATAGTGTTCTTTTTTTTTTAGTATGGCTATAAATACTATTTTTTTGAACCAATATACATATTCATATCGTCATCATCATCATCATCATCAACCAGGATCAATCCACTGCTGGATGAAGGGTTCCGCAACCTCTATTCTACTACTATCGGTTTAACGAATTTGTGATATTATACCTATTTCTATCGTCTTTATCATCATCGACCTGAACCAATCCACTGCTGGATAAAGGGCTCCCTAGCCTAATTCTACTCCTTTCTGTCATATGAATTGCTGTATTTATCAAAATCGGTGATATTATATTTATCTACATATTCATATCGTCATCATCATCATCATCATCAACCAGGATCAATCCACTGCTGGATGAAGGAATCCGCAACCTGATTCTACTACTATCGGTTTAATAAATTTGTGATATTATACCTATGTCTACCGTCTTTATCATCATCGACCTGAACCAATCCACTGCTGGGTAAAGGCCTCCCTAGCCTAATTCTACTCCTTTCTGTCATTTGAATTACTATATTTATCAAAATCGGTTATATTATATTTATCTACATATTCATATCGTCATCATCATCATCATCAACCAGGATCAATCCACTGCTGTATGGAGGGTTCCGCAACCTGATTCTACTACTATCGGTTTAACGAATTTGTGATATTATACCTATTTCTATCGTCCTTATCATCATCGACCTGAACCGATCCACTGCTGGATAAAGGCATCTTTAGCCTGATTCTACTCCTTTCTGTCATTTGAATTGCTGTATTTATCAAAATCGGTGATTTTATATTATATATATTTATAATGTCATTATCATCATGAGCCTGAATCAATCCACTGGTGGATGAAGGCCTCTCTAAGTTATTTGTATTTTTGTCGGTCGTATGAATTGCTATATTTATCAAAATTGCTGATATTATATTTACCCATTCATGATATCGTCATTATCATCATCATCTGGATTAATCCACTGCTGGATGAAGGCCTCTAAGCTGATTCCGTACCTTTGGGTCTTATAAATTCCTATTCTAATCAGTATTGATTTATTCCTCTCAGATGTATACATTGCTTCATTATTTATCAACATTTCTATCGATATGAATGTCCCGCACCAACATTGAAACAAAATAATGTTAAAATTTATTTTTTACATTGCTTATGTACCTTCTACTACGCGGGAGATTAATATTCACGTTATATTGGATCGCTATTTTCATGATAATCACATATTGCTTTGTATTTGAGCGGTTCAGATGTATAATTTATCATATTTAAATGCACGTGATTTAACGAAACATTCATATTACCTATACACATATTGTATCAAAATGTCAGTGGTAGCAATCGGTGATTGCCAGCTGTTTTGCTAGACCTAGCAGCCTGAGGTGGTATCAGGCAACATTCTGAAGGCCAGACTCAAGACTAAACAACGCGGATGACCTCAAATTTGTATTGGCAGTGACAAGGGAAAACTATTGCGTCGTCTATGCATTCTTCACAATAATTGTATTCAAATCCAACACCATGTCATTAGGATGCCAAGCTGTCTGCAAGACCTAGCGAGACAGACTGGCGAGAGCCAGCTGGCTCAGCTAGTATAGTATATTAGTCTATGTTGAGACTAAACCTGTAGACAACTTACATAGATATTTGTGGGAAAATTTTATGAGAAAATTTTATGAAACCCTACCTACAGTCGGTGATATTTTAAACAAAAAATCTTATGTGTATGTGTGTATCTTCATTGATAATATACTGTTTTGCATGCTTAACACTCATATATTATTATGCCTGCAATATCAATTGATTGTGATTGATACAAAAATCAATCCCGAAAGATTCGGGATTATGTTTACTAATCCCGGGATTCATATGTATCGAAAATTGTCCGGGATCTCGAGATTGGATTCCCTAGTGGTGCTTATTGAAATAGGGAAAGAGATCATAAAATTATTACGACAATTATATTATAGATGTTGTTGGGCATATTGAATATTAGGTGATTATTTAAATACGTCAATATGAAATTAAAAATTATTTTTCTTAAGACGGTAGGCTTTAAATTATCACCTAGTATGGAGTCTTTGCCACTGATATATATAACGACCAGTACGAAGATACACAGGCGTTGGTTTGTCAATATTGAAATCTGTTTATTTGAGTTTTTAATTAGATTATTAATTGTGGTTTCGATGTCACATGATATAATACATAATTTAGATACATTTCGGTGTGCCAGTGTATTGAACGTGTATAGTACAGATTTTGTAGCCAACATATCATATCTTTCAATTTATCTTTTGAGTCTAATCATAACAGAAACCTGAAATTTCTAAAATCAATAGGCATAAATTGCATTTTCCCGAAAGTGGTCTTTTTGGACATACGATACACTGGTTCTCAGGTAGATTAATAACTTTTTACGTAGTCACTATCTCAGAGTGGTTTTCCTACGATAACGATTATGCTGACTCGATAAAATTTGCAATATATACTTAATAAGATTATTAGAAGATTGTCGAAACAGTCGCCGAGTTTGTATATCTGGGATCGACCATCAGTGGAAAGGGCGGATGCGAAGCGGAAATAAGAAGGCGCACACAGATTGCCAAAATTGTGATGACACGCCTTACCACTATATGGAAGGAACGGGGAATTTCGATTGCCACAAAAATGATGCTTGTGTAAACATTAGTGTTCTCCATATTTCTATACGGAGTCGAGGACCCTGAAGACAGGGGAACAGAAGGCAATTGATGCCTTTGAGATGTGGTGTTGGCACCGAATGCTTCGTATTTCTTGGACGGAGCACAGGACGAAACAGTCAATCATCCAGAGACTGAAGATAAAAGAACGGCTCTCGACAATATGTCTGAGAAGAATTCTGCAGTTTTTTGGACATATTGTCACCAGACCACTACCAGACAACCTGGAGAGACTGGTAGTTTTGGGTGGCCTTCAGGGAAGGCGAAGCAGAGTTAGAGCGTCTGGGCGCTGGAGCGACCAAGTGAAAGAGCTGACTGGGGCACCATCCATTCTTCCCTGAGATAACCGGAAGATCGAGAAGGATGGAAAGTCTTGGTCGCTCAAAGGATGGCGAAATTCAAATTTGGACACGATCATCACCCATGAGTGCACGACCAAGAAGAGAAGAAGAGAAGATTGTATCTGGTAAAACCTTTAGAATACTACAGATTCGATATATAGGGTTTGCATACTTTGCTAAAAATACCACGAGGTGATAATTCAGATTTTTGATGGACTTTTTGTTACTTATACAATTTTAACTTAATGGTAATGCCATATTTTATAATTAATAATGAGTGTTTATATTTCAAAACATGTCAACTTATTATTAATCATGACATTGATAGTGCAGTGCTGATAAAGCTGATATTTTTTTCATGTAGTCAATGAGGGAATTCATCTTATGAATAAAATACAAAAAGAATTATTGTAAGTGACAAAGCCCACCAGAAGCGTCGCTCGGGGCGCTCACTACAAAGTAAGCCCCCTCCCACCCGCGCATTACCCTTCACCCATGTAATAAGGGGCACGAGAAGCACAAAATAATTATTATTATCAGCGTCTCTCATTAAAAAAGCAATAAACATATTATTATATTTCTCGGCGGCTTGTAATTCATATTCACGATGACGTAATTCTACCAGCGAAATATCTGACACCCAGCAACTAAACAATGAGTTCACTGTTATTAAATAATGCCTACTCGCCCGTCTATCGACAACGCGTCCAGAAGCGGATAAAATAAAACGGCACGCGCCCCTTTTGCTTGCCGTGTTCATTGGTCTTTGTCATATTTAACAATGTAGTATTTTCGTTAATTCGTCCCGCTGAGAAGCCAAACAATGCGTGAATCATGGGGCGAGCAGACACAGTGCTTCGTCAAAACCAGTGTGCGCTGCCATATTTGATTACGTTGTATTTTCGATGATTCACAATCTATATATTCCATGTGGCGCCTAACATTATTGTTATTTTTATGATGGTATTTTAACAAAACTCCAAAAAACAATAAAAAACAGTGTGGTATTTTATAACAGAACCTATCAAATATCGCCGTGGTAGTAAAAAGGTTAAATACAAAACTTGATTTTTCATATTTTTATTTCTTCAACCGTTTTTTTAACTTAAAGTCACTAATAGAATACATGGTAGCGAATAGTGTAGTTTTATTTTCATATTCAATATTTCTGTGGGTCTATTCTATACAAAGGGCGGCTATCGAGGATAGTTTATCATATTTAAGTATTGAGGTGGTTAATTGTTACAATCAAACTGTTAAGAAGTGCTGTTTTAACAGCACCTCTCTTGCCTGTGTTGACTTTTAGAGTGAGACAGAAAGTTTTAACAGTTTAGACTTCTAACTTATTGTACCTCAATACATAAATATGATAAACTACCTCAATAGCCGCCGAGAGCAGCCTTGTGTATAGAATAGATGCGCTGGTGAGCGCATACACACATCCCACAAGAACCACATGGCCAGTGGGGGAAGATAATTATAAAAATATCGACTGAATATACCTTTGCCAGTTGGGCGAGATGTTGATTCTGCACGATGGCTGCTCGGTAAGTGGCCAGACCGCCTTCCTCCAGCGAAGGGAACATCTTGAACAGATGAATGGAGGAGAGGAACTCTACGACGGCGTCTCCCAGGAACTCCAGCCTCTCGTTGTGGTTGATCGCCGACTCTGTTTCCTTCTTCTTGCCAAACCGAGACATGATGTTGATGAGAGTGTTGATGCCTGAAATAATTATACACCATAAACAGAATATCTGAATATTGATTGGACAGTGTTATACACTTTTTTTAATCAAGCAAAGCTTAAGTTTTGTGTTTTCTCACACAGTAATGTGTATTAATTTTTTGATACATGTTAAATAAGCCGACATACCGCAAAGTGACTTGAAGAAAACCTCTGTAATAATATACAAGTCATCGCTGCATGCATACACCGTGATGAACAGTTTTTGCACACCGGAGTGCCGTTCTGGTTCGTGAAATTTGTAAAGTTATCGCTCCGTCTCACGTACAAAATAATTTGACCGTCTGAGCTAGATATGCCATTGATATAACAAAAAATTTGCACACTTATGTTTATAAAATACAGATAAAATTTGATAACCTTGTTAATATCCTCAGAAAATTTTCAAGCGCTCCGGTTCGTAAACTTTTCCATTTTGAGCGCTGAGTTTTTGCACCTTACTAAAAACTAACCAAAACCTAATAAAACAACAATAACTAAGAAATAAACAACCACAATTCACTTTGGTTTCAAATCAGATTCATTAATATGTAATGGGACATATTGTTTTGACGCATATTGCGATATATGTGATTCACTTTAGTGTGCATGTACAAGACTCCAGAATGTATATTTTTACAGTGGTTAAAATGTGTCGGGCTACTTAACAAATGCCAATATTATTATTTTTTTTACAAATAATTTTGTGTTTGTTGATTCACTTGATCTATAGATGTATAACATAGTCCAAATCATCTGAAATTAGGCAGTATTGTAATACAATGATAGCTTGGAAATTATAGTCCGGCTAATTAAATTCTAGTCACCGGTCAGTAAAATGAAGATATTTTACCTATGGAGATTATTAATTTAACATAATTGTTACAATATAATATGAAATATTTGATATCAACAGAATCTGGCTAGCTGGAACGCGCAATAAAAATACAGAAGAATTGGGTAATTGGTAATTATAATATTGACTGTTGAAAGGCAAAACTAAAATGGTGATTCTTTTTACGATTTATCGCACCTTCAATTTGTTTTGTTGTCTGTCAAATAAACACCCTCGCAGATTTCGTGCAGTACAAAGCATAAGGCACTGGTTTCTCATCCGGAGTTTGATTTTCAGTGACGTCACAACACATTTATGAATGTCTGGGTTTCTGTGATTGTTTTACTGTTACTACTACACTGCTGTCATTGAACCTAATGACATGTAAACACGATCTCAAATACAGATTGGATTGTGAATACATTATTTTTACTCTACTGAAGATTTAGTATCACTTATGGGTTATGCCTTTTAATAGTCAATATATTTCGGTAAGAAAAAGACATTTAATTTTTCCAAAGACCTTTATTGTACTTAAGAAATTATAAAAATATTAACAACTTCATAAATAATTGTTCTTTATTAATTTTCTGTAATGGGAAAATAACGATGGATCAAAATTAATATACACAGTGCAATTTTTATATTGTGGTCGGCATGTCACGGTTCATATCTGTGTGCGAAAGGAAAAAGGGGTTAAGTCTTAAATTGCTACTTTCCAGGACAGCCAAAAGAAGATTAATAATTTTTAGACCATTTTGTAGGGGAAATCCAATGTTTATGTTTGGAATTTAGTAATTCATAGGTTTTGATTAGACTTATCCTTTTTGTAATTGTACTGTACTTTTGTATTTTAAGACTTATCACCCTCTTCTTTCGCCCACAGATATATAGATGTATATGAAATGGATGGTGGACTTGTAGTAAGCGGATGGAGATGTATATCGTTATCTCAATACTACAACTAGATAACTTGATTTTCACTGTTTTTGAGATAGTTATTGAATATGAATCTACATTTCCTTGTCTACAAAATGATAAATCTAGGTAAATCAGAAGTTAATGGGAATTGTATTAATTTTGTGTTTGAAAATATTAGATAACTTTAAAACCATAAAAGCATTGAATAAATAAAATAATATATGTACAATATTTTTTCATATAAACATTATTTAATTGTTCCCAATTAAACAAGTACAATTTTCCATTTTTATTTTAAATAATAATAACCTAGATTTATGTTAATGAAGTAAAGTTTAAATTTCATTTTCCCAACAATAACCAAATCAGAGTTATCTAATTGGACATAGTTATGCAGAAAGTAACCAGTCCACAAAAAATAAAAAAATGAGATATGATATAGATCAGATGCGAGAAGGTTTTCTCTATGTTCTGCTGAAAATAGCCAAGCCGCAAACAAATTATTCTTGAAATAAAATTATACATTTTTAATATCATGCTGTTAAAGTGGCATTATGTCAGCTCGACATTATTGTGGACTGGCTACATTCTGCATAACTACGTTCAATTGTAGTATTGAGGTGACGATATGAATCGAATATGAGAGATGTGATTATCAGTTTCCTAGATAGCCATGATGAGATACAGAAGTTGCACATGTACCAGCTGCGTCCTGGTTGATTTGAATATTCCAGAGAAAAGATGGCAATTATTCATTGTATTTCATTCTGGTAATAAGCCTCTTTTGTCGTTTCACTGCAAGTTATACAAAGCATTACTTAAAGCCAGTGTTAGACTATAAAAGATCTTGTCAAAGATGTTTTATCAAATATTTTATAGCATTTCCTAAAAGCATTCTTTTATAAAATACGAGAGAGCACATTACGCTGCGTAAAATATTTTAGAAAAGTTGAATTTAAAAAATGGATAAGAAATGTACCTATAATGGCTTGTACGTTTATGTTTCCCGTCTTTTATTGCTATTTTTGTAATCTGGGTGGCAATCATCGTACCTATAGAATTTTATATTTTACAATCAATAATTTTGTTGGTTTATGTTGGTTTATTTCTTGCAGTTTTCCATTTTGAAACGAGCTGTCACAAAAGGGGCCGGGCCAATGTTGCTTTGCTTACTGAAATTTCAATACATTTAATCCTTTCGCTCATGGAGAAACTAAAATCCGACAAACTGGTTGCTGATGGAACTCATAAACTGGCCAATGACTGATGCTTCGCACACGGCGCTACTGAAACCACTTGTAATAATAATCTCATAACCTCAAACCATTGATATACTACTAGATGAGGAGTTCCCATACAAGTGTCATTTTAAAAATGTACCACAAAAGAAGATATTACGAATACCGCCTTATAATATTTCCTTGTAGGTATAATGCGTTAAGACCGTTAACATGGATTCCCGAATTTCACCCGTATTGCCCTGGCTGTAAAACTAAATTTGCGTTCTTGGAATAGTGAACCTAAGGGTGCTGCAACCCAAAGCTTGCAAGCTACCAAAAATTCATGTCTGAGCGGACAGAGCAAGTCGTCATGCGCTGACTATTAGTTAGAGTAAGATGCAAGCTAGATCGGGCTTACTCATAATTATTGCCAGGTCGTTTTCGAGACAAATATTAAGTGAGCTTATATCGAGTTAAGTCCGCTGATATTAAAACAGTAAGTTTTAACACTGGCCGAGTCGCTGAAAATCGGGCGTCATTTTAAGAAGCATATGATTCATCCAGTAGTATATCAATGCCTCAAACTGTCAAACCGATTGTCTTTCCTACTTCATTCTAAGTTTTTTCCGTAAAATTTTTCAGGGAATATTTGGCAGCCTGTAATTATACAGGCTGGGGTATTTCTCAACTTCTGCCACAAATTTTAAATTAAAAATCGGTTCACCCATCTTTAACTTTTGACGTCTTGACTTGTTATTGCTTGTTCAGTGCAGTTCAGTGCTACCAATTTTGGTAAGAAAATATGATTTTTCATTGAATCTAATGATATTGGCACCACTGTTTTATGGGAGACTGGAAACGGAGAGACTGAAAGACTGTCACGTCTCTTCAGCTTAGTAGCGAACGTTTTGAAACTGAGAGGTTTCAGTCTTGCCATGAGCAAGCCGCCATTGAAATACATTAGATAGATACTGGCTGGAATTTTAGTTTCAGTCTCATCTTTTTTGAGTATTCTCGTGAGCGGAAGTCCTTCCTTACTGATATTTATCATTGGATTAAGAGTGACATTTGCGTGATTTTTAGTAGAGAATTGTGAGATTTGAAGGCTACTAATTCATTTTCCACAAATAAAATTGTTATTTATATATATATATATATATTTTGTTTCAAACCGCTGAATTTTGAAAATTTCATCTGGCAGCACTGCAACACACTCTTTACCATCTACTAATCTTTGATAAAAGGTAATGTTGTAATATTACCTTTTATAAAAGATCTTTATAGCATATAGACTTAGAATGTAAAAGATTTTATAAAATACTCTTCGTAAAAGATATTTTTTTGTCAAGGATCTTTTATAGTCTCACCGGTCTTATATAGTTCCTGACTTTATTCATATAATAACGTTACAAATACATAGCATACTTACTTTTATATCATTTGTATTTTTGTGGCTATTATATTATATCTAGTAAATTTTGAGATTCAGTCCCGTGACCTTTGAATCAGAACCTGAGCATAGTAACTTGACAAATGATAACGAGACAAGAACTATTCGGCAGACAGTTGGCGTAGAAAAAGACTGTTATCATGTCACATGAGAACACACAATTTCACATAAAGCTCGCAGCCACGGGCAAAAAGCATGTAACGTCATTTTACTTGGTATTTAAATGTATCGAAACCACACTGAAGTCGCCGATCACTGAGCGAGAGAAAGTGATGCAATAGGCTTGATGTAACTACAGACAATAATAATCACATTAGCAGTGCGTAATTCCTGAAGAAATCACATTGTGCGAATATTCATGGCTAAATGGTTGCATCTAAATTCTAAATAGAGAAAGGTTCTTCTTCAACGATTTATGTAATTGTCAAATTTAAAGAAAACTTGACAAAATACTCTTCGATATCCTAGGCTATTTCCACATGTCTTCGGAACATTTTTCTGAATGCTGTCGTGTACATCCGGAATAAACATATTACCAGGTATACTGTACATACTACCATTGCTTGCCCTTTCACATTCGGAGTCAAGAGACTCAGTATTGCTGCTCTCTTCATCTTCTTCCGATGTAGGCGTCTCAGATGCTTCATCCATTTCAGAATGGTCTCCTAAGAAATATGAAAAGAAAAACCATATGTCAAACTCTTCGAATACTATATAAAAACCAAAGTCTGGAATTCATATCACACCAATGTCACCAAACGAAACTTAGTGAGGATATACAGTATAATGTAGCATTCCTACCCAAATCCAAAGAAATCGATAAGCAACCGATAGACCATTGACTTACTTACCCGAAAGGAGATATGTACGTGAATAAGTTGATTCAAGAAACTCCAGTAACTTCAAACATCACGTTGAAGAGATGTTGACAAATTACACATTGACCAGAAGTCAGATGTTGAAGAAGTCAATAAACATAATTGCGGAAGTAGTAAAGGAAATCTAGGAAAATAACACAATCGTGGCTTGGTTTCACAGGGTTTAATTGAATTTGAAAAACTAACCAACACCGTCCGTAAATAGTAGCCTTATTTCAATGAAAACAAATATGTATAACTGAGTTTACTGTGCTATATTTATGGCTGATCTTAACAGCCTACCTCCACCCTTCGCCACTGGTATTATATAAATCGTTTATTGCACATATATTGTAATCCAGTCTCTACCGAACTTGAGTTTTTATACAGAAAACACCTGTCGGCTTCATTAATTTATCCCGTAAAAATATTGAACGTCTAAATAAGTTTGAGAAACTATTTTACCATATCAGACCATTTTACCTTTGATTTAATATTGATTCAAATCATTTGAAGAGTTGGATTTGGATTTGGATCTTTCTGAAAACATAGAAAACTGGAATACAAAATTTGTGCACCAACGCATTGATAAACATAACAATGGAAACACTACTGTGGAACGGAATACGACACAACGTTTATGGAAGTCGTATTTTGGATTAAAACAATATGTTCCCTGCTACTTGTGTCACGATGTGAACATATTTCCATTAGATAGTGTTGTATCTTATGACTTAACTCATTTCTATATATTATATAAAACGAAAATTTTAAAAATTTAAACTTTAATGTGTCATATCACTAACATGTATTAGCTAACATGTGTCTGCGAATGTGTTAAAACAGGTTATGAACCAAATTTAAAGTACTATAGCCCCTGTAGACGTACATGGATTTATTGCCATCAATACTGTATAAATTAAGCTATCGCAATAATATTAGTTTATAAGCAAAGTGCTGACTGTCACGCCTGACAATCTCATTCTTCAAACGTAAGCAAGACGCGTTGTTGCCATTAAATGATCCTATTTGACAGGTTCACCACTATCGTGTTATACTTCGCATGCGCATACATCATGCAACTATCACGTGAAAATTCAGAAGTCGCTAAACTTTTTTGCTCCATGCATGCAGTCTTGCAACATACACGATAATAGGTGTTTACATTTGAATTTATCGTTGTGGTCGTGACAATACTAAATGCCATCAGTAAATCCATGCACGTGTAAACGAGCTATTAAGTCCGTTTGTAATTTTGATAATGGTGTCAAAACTAAACTAGCTGTCGAATATAATAATAAATATATAAATAAATAAAAATAATCAATTAAATCAGTTCAACCTCTACCGTCTACCAATTTAATCAGTTTATTTTGTATTATTTAATTCATAAAGAACTACCACCGGAATCACTGCAATTAAATCGACTTCAACTAAATCAAGAGATTGCTACTGAGTTAACATAACAACATAACGGTTACTTAGGGTAACAACAAAGTAATAAATAAATATAATGCACACATAGCACCGAATAAACATTAACATTCAAGTTGCTTGCGTATATGGTGAACGTACCTTTAGGCGATAATAATTCCATTTGACTCTGTCCACTACACAATATCTCCTGCTAAAAAAATAAGTCAATAATATCTCAACATAAATAATTAGCGTTCTTTCCAGCTGGAAAATCCCTTTGGCCCTACGCTAGCCTTGTTTCAATGGAGATTCCGATTCACTAAAGGAGATAATATTATCAATGTGGGCCCATATTAACTGGGCACAAACATACATTATTTCCTACAAATTAATTTAGTTATCATCATTTTACTTAAATATTGTCACAAAAATCGAATTACGAATTTTCGAATTATAGGTATATTTAAATTAATGATGTTTTCTGCAAAAGTAAATACATTCTTTTATAGATCAAACAATAAAAAAATAAGTGATGAATTCCGACCGAATGTAATAAAATTGTCAAATTAAATTATAAAAAATCAAACATGCAAACATATTTACAGTCGAACTTGGTTATTACGAGGAAGATGGTACCGGCTGAATTTTCTCGTTATAAGCATTACTCATTATATCGTTATATAACATTTTTCGCGCCACGTTCTGTTTAAGCATAGAACATAAAAAATCTGAAAACCATCTAAAAAATCCCCGAAAAACATGGCATTCATAAACTACAAAAGAAGTTGTTTATTGTAATGAAGTGCTGAGCCGCCGGCGCTGGTAGGTACCTACCGACTTCACAAAGCTTGGATTTTTTACATGCAATTTCAACCATATGCGTGGATACTTTTTCAATGTTGTCAGCGAAAACACCAATTACGAACTTAGACATTTAACTAGTGTCATAAACGTAATCCGATCCCGGCGGCATCGGTCTAGTTAACTTCCCGGTCGAAAATGTTGTTTTTAAACGGTCGACACATTAACAGTTTTGCTTGGTATACCCGAGAAGTAGCTCGTTATAAAAGTGAATAAACGTATGGAGAAAATCATATACTAAAATGTCAACGAATGTTTCCTCATTACGTCCGAGATCTCGCTACTTCCGTGATCGTAATAACCAAGTTTGACTGTATCACATATATGAAATGCCATTGCAAAAACCGAATATAAATATTTGAAACATTAAATACACAGTTAATAATAATAATTTCGCGCTAAAAATGGATAACTCAGACGAGTTATTATTACAAATATATACCCAAGGTAAAAGTCATTAATTACAATGTCAAACAACTTGCTTAATGTGTTTTACGTGATAAGAAAATATATTTCAATCTACACAGATTTATATACTTAAACATTTTACGCTGCACAGCATCTTCATCATCAGGCATCAAATAAAAAACTGATTGATTGAACAGAGCTATGCAGAAAATAACTGGTTTGTATATACATTAAATTTATCCTTACAAACAGTGGTAAAGTGATAGAGTGCGTCTCCAAGATTGTCGGTGCAGAATCGATCCCTGCATCTAGCAAAAATTGCATGTGTGTTTGATAGGTTGGGAGATAATGGTTAACGTCTCGCAAAAATGATTATTAAACAACATCTTCTTCTCTGCTTTAAATAAGTCCAGCCCTCAGTTGGAGCATACGGACACCACATGGTGCTTCCGAGAATCCCTGTCGTCCACAAGTCTTCTTGTGTCATCCCAGGTCATGCCAGCATCCCGTAGGTCAGCCACATGCACTCTGTGGATAGTACTTAGCGGCCTTTCAGGACACTGGGATTTTGGTAGGTTCAACCGTTTCCATGCCTTCAGCGAGTTATCTCGTTCTGTGAGGCCATGATCGACACGACGCACATACAAATTTTACGAGTTAACTCGCCCGACTTTAAACTCAAATTACTAGGCACTGTCAATTGATTTGCATAAGCTAAAAAATTAAACTCTCAGTGACATCTGTTTGAATAATTATGAAATACTAAGCTACAGATTATCAGTATTACAGCGATTGTAGTAAGAGCTTCGGTCTACATTTAACATGACGTGTTGTTAAAAATCTGCGGCCTGTCAGATACTGCCATAGTAATATCGTGAGGTATAGGTCCAATGTCGCCTCTTCACTCTCAGTATGATGAGAGGCTGCATAGTCCATTCTCTTTTCTACTCTTAACTCCTTAAGTCATACCAGCGTACACTAAGTATCTGCCGCAAACATCTGTTTTAGAAGCTCAGTACACGGTTGCTCTGAGCCTTCATAAGGTGGAATCACTCACTACCGTAAACAGCACTGACAGAATGCAAGCGTCGAATAGGCAGCATTTAGTTTTAACCGAGTACACTTATGAGTACCAGTCATTCCTTTATGGATAGCGAGTTCTCTTTACAAAGTCCCATCTCTCATGATGTGCACCCCCAGATATTTTAAGCTGTCGACACTCTCGATGTTTTGTTTTGTCTGTCGCTAATCAGCAGGAAATCTGGATCAAGACAGGTGCTAATTCACAAAATGTTAATTTTTTTGACGAATTGTTATGAGGTCTCCCTTAGGAAATTCCGTGTCCGGAAACTTATACACAGTGCGCCGTATCACACTTGACCGGGAAATGTTGTATCGGAAATATATGGCCGTCCAACCTCTTTGGGTCGTATAGTATTGACATAAAATTCATGTCTACATAAAACACGGTTCTTGTCGGTTTACACTTTACAGGAAGCCAGCAGCAAAAAAAAATTGAAAATAGCCGATATACTTGATTATTTGTTAGGTTAGGTTAGGTTTTCATTCTTGAATTGAATCTAATAAAATTGGAGACCGTGTAGTATACAGTCACCTCTTCCCGATAAGAAAGCTCAAGGTGAGCTGTGGTGTAACCAGGAAATTCTGCATAAATCCTTAAATATGACACATATATGACTGCAACAAAGGAAGAGCAAAATTCTGCATTGAAGCTTTGTTATCACCTGAAGAAAATATCCACCAAAGCATACAAATCTATCGTAGTCAAATGAAGATCGCCTGGAATTAACATTATCAAAAATCCCATACTTTAAAAATGTATGGCGTAGATAATTTAATAATCTTCAATTAAGGTTGGTCCAGTTTCTGCATAACTCTGTCCAACTCGTAAAACTGTTATGTTATTGTATCAAATGATTTACCTCTTTTCCTAATATTAAGATAATGTATTCTTCTGTCTCCGTACTCGGGCTGTCTGATGCCGCAGTTGGTTAGACTGTTTCGAGCGTGGTCAGGGTTGGTGCCGAAGTTCTCCCGGTATGAGGGGTGGGTGAGCGCAAGCTGAAGGAGCGAACGATTCTCAAACTTGTAGTCGATGGTCTTTTCCAGATTGTTGAGGGAATTGTGGAAGCGCAGATGGCTGATTAATACTGGAATCAGCATGGCGTGCTGTAAGGATGGAAGATATTTTAAGGAAATAATTACGCTTGTATAAATTGATTGCTACTTTCGTATAGATACATAAAAAAATACTTATATGTTTTCATCCATTCTTAATTCAATTTCCATTTCCTGTCTATATTAGACACATGGCCACTAAGTGACTCAACAGCTATGTGTCCACCGACATTATTTGTATGTGTAACACAATTACAGGGTGACATAACGTCGCTATAGGATTGGTTTGTCAAATATCCGTTTTTGTCGAAATCGACCTTTTAATGCAGAATGTTTTTTTGTATCTAAATGAACTAGAACCATCCTTTTCTTTAAATTACTTTGTAATGCTAATGAATACATCATTCATATGCTGTAAAAATAATAATTTAAATATCTCCATGTATTTAAATATATGATTATGAAATTTGTTTTTCGTCACCTGAACATTTGGCCTATTCGACAAACCAATCCTACAGCGACGATAAAACAGTGGATATGTCTAGTGTGCCCAAGTGTTAAAAGCCAATGCTCAGAGTGAGGGATTTCCTCATGAAGTGCCCATGGTCCCTCGAATCAATACAGTCCACACAGTTTATCAACCAGGGATTGTAAGTAAAAGAATTTACTTTCAAGTAACAAGCACACATGAGCTACAAAATATGGTCAAAAACTAGCCAGAAATCACTAATGCGAGTAGATTGTACCACATTATATTATAGTTACGTTTAGATAGTTTTGGCAGGAAACAAAGGCAATTAAAGACATTGGATCTGTACTCGTACATTGTTAAGTGATATACAACTATAGTAGCGAGCATTATGGTTGCATTTTTCTAAAATTAAAAAAATCATATAAATTAGTTTGGAGCATATTATTACGTCAAAGTCTTCTTTCACTTTTTCGAGAATGTTCCTTTTCTTTTGAACTGGCAATGTTTTTCTTTGCCGAGACATTATTTGTGTGTGTAACCTTGGTCTTTCAATGGTTAAATTCATTTCAATGATGGTTTCGATATTAATTTTAATATTTCAGATGTAAATTGTGGGAAAACGAGAATTAAATGTACCAAAATGAAACGGGACTGCAGTAACTACATGCAAATGGCGGGAAAACGTGAATTCCAGGTACATTAAATCGGGATTCCACTAAATTATGGAGAATATAAAAATAATTAAATAAAATAGGTGTTAAGTTAATAAATGCAAACAGTTTTTGCCGTGTCTAACCTGCACGACATCGCACATGAGCCCTGTGCGGTAGAAACCTTTAGCAGACACGGCGACAGTCACGTCTCTCTTCATCTTGCTCTGCGTCCTCATCTCCTGCAGTTTGGCTTCTTTTGCCTCCAATTTCCTCTTGTCTTCATACGACGGCTTCGGCATGTTGGCAGCCAGATGTCGAAACTTCACGTAGTCTCTCCAAGCCTTTTTATATCTAGAATACAACAAGCATTACAGCTTTTAAGCCGCCTCATATTTACAAAGTACACACAACCAATGACATTAATATGGACGAAGCATCTAGAAAATAAAATGACACTCACTTTGTGTCGGGTCTGCCGGATGGCGAAATTCATATTTTAATATCGGTATCCTACGCTCAAATGAACATTCTGCTTGCAAGCGGTCTGGCGACACCGCTGGGTCTGCCCATACAAAATTTCTGACTGTCAGGTTTCGACTCCACCGTTATTATTGTGTTACAAAATGCCAATGTGCCTAGTTAAAAATTGTAAAAAAATCTACTAAACACTCCAAGAAAGATGGGATATCACTTTTCATGTGTTAGTATTATTTATTATTTATAAAATGCCATTTTAAGATATTGATGAATGTTTATTCAATGCAATTGAATGACAGGAACCATTGGACAGTCAGTCGCCTGTGATTCGCTGGGCTCACTTGCGTCTAATCTCCGAGAAGTCGTAAGTAACCGAGAATCTGTTTCTAACGCAATGAGTCATGACACTAATACGCCATTACAATAAAGGTTATATTACTATAAATTCTCGAAGCTTGTATCGCATAATGGAAACGGATTCGTCATATGGTCACGTGACATCTACCTATACATCTGTGAATGACTTTCATGCACAATTTCTCGTGCGCGCCGGGTATGAAGTGAGTTGTCCATTTAATATGTCATTGCACACAACCACAACTCATCAACTTTATCGATGTAGCTTACTTAGTTGACATTCAATAAACACTTGAATCTTGAGTATTGACTCAACATTATTGATTGGAAATAAACTATTGTTTCCATTTGCAATTAAGTTGGAAATTCCATGGCATTCGTACTTTTAACTTAAGACGATACTTCAGTGATGACGGCAAATAATTTTCAACTATAGGTGTGACGAAATTTTGGACTCGCTGGCAATAGGAGAATGAACGTCGAGGTGTGAATGCGTCAATTTGTTTCGTGATGGCGACGGGGGTATTAATTCTTAAATCGTGTAAAGATGACTATAAACGTTACCCATTTACTTTAAAAAGAAAACATGTCAATGAATATATTATTATTGTTACTAAGAGAACAATAAACAGAACATTAAATGGACGCATGTTGGATTTATATGACAAATTATATTTCGTTCGGCATGCGTCATTTGCACCCGCGACCCGCAATCCGCGCATCGCCTAGCCACGATTTTTTAGACCATGCCTCAACTGAGGTATAGCCTTAAGTTGTCGCCATTTCTCTGTTAGCTGTACTGCTATTATTATTTTATCTTAATTCGTAATATCTAACCTCACCATCTGAAAAGTGCTAGAGCTGCCACAACTCATTTCTTGTATAAAATCTGTTAAGAAATCTTTTGTGAGCCGGCCAAGATCCACATTGGTGATAATGATGAGCTAGATGATAAGTAGAATTTAGCATATGCAACTAATAATGTGCAACTGAACTGAACATACGTTTATAAAAGAAAAAGAAAAAAACATTATAACTTCTGAAATTAATTCAAGACAAGTATCAGCGAACAATTATTAGATTCTCACTTACTCTGGATTGCCAGCATAGCTGAGCTGTGGTGGTCGAATCCCAAAATGGACGATCTCAGGATAAACAAGTTCAGTCGACGGATCAGTTTTCTGCTTGGAGGAGTGAGGTTCCTTCGAGTCTTGCTTGACTCCCTCTTCGGCCAAACTTCTGTCCAATTGGTCGACGCGGACTGAGCATGGCTTCTTTCCAGGATAAGTGACTATCATACCTACCAATGCAACAATAGTAACTTTCGTAATTATATAACAATTCAATGATAAAATATTTAACTGAAACAGCTGGATATATTTTAGGAACCTGTTGAATACATTTGCAAGACTACAATGAGATAGGAAAAATCATAAATCATCGACTGCCGGACATTAGGGAACTAAACATCCTCACCACTCTTTCGCCAACATCTCTATGCACCCACTATCCAGCCTCCATTTCAAGTATGTACATTTTTATACCCCAGTCTCCGCTTCTTACATACGGTATTCATGATGTATTGGACAGAATATGCAAAAAAAAATATACTGCAGATCGATTGAGGGTTTAATTAAATTTAAATTATAACTAATGAGAGTCTTTCACTATAATAATAGAAATCACAATCAATATTATATAAATCGTCCTGTACCTCTGACACCATCGACAAAGGTCTGCCACTCCCTCTGGTTGGCTGCTCTGAGGGCAGGCAGGGCAAACTCAGGGAGTAGAGGTCCACCCGCGTTGATAAGATGTCTGATGACTTCCGAAGCGGCCAGCACTTCACCTCCGCCCCCGTCCAGAGCCCTCTCCCAACGGGGCAGCAGATGGAACTGGGAGCAACCGTCGGCATCGCGGCTGCCCATATCCAAATCTACCAGTTCTAAGATCTCGCGGAAAAGAAACTCCTCTGAAAATAAATACAGTAGCTCGTGGAATAAGTAAATCAAAATCTTTGCAGGTTATTTCTGTGTGCCAAAGGAAAAACGTGAGTTTTTATAAATGAGTTAAAGACTGCCAAAATAATTATAATGCTTGCCATGTACGTGTAAAGGAGGAGGAGGAACAATTTAAGAAAATTACATTTTATAGCGCGGGGACCATTGAATACTTTCTCTTTCACTTCATTTGGACGTTGCATACAGCACCATCCCACTACCGTGCGCTCCCACCACAGTGCGCAACAAATGTTATCATACAAATGGCAGAGAAGGGGTCACCTATTTAACTATATAAGGCGATGCTTGACCTTCAGTTATCAATTAGAATTGAGTCGAGCTTGGCTTTGTTAAGAAATCGCGACATTCATTTTTTTTAGTCATTAAACACACTAAAAATAAAATAAGATTCTACTTGTCAAATAACACCGCAGGCGACTTTTTTTACTATTAGAATAAATTTGTGTGTATCTCATTTAACTGGTTGACCTCCTGGCGCCGGGCCCCCAGACTAGAGCCCTGTCAGCCCCACCCACCCCCCCTTGTGGCGGCCATGATGGTGACAGTATAACATATCGACGAATGCCTTCTCACGTCGATGTTTTCAAAGTTCCGTGCAGTCAACGGTACAGTTTCTACAGAATACAGGTACAGAATCCTCACCAAAAAGTTCCAATTCTTCAACGGTATAATTGAGAGGCAGCTGTTCCTCTAAGTAGAGTATGGTGTATTCAATATTAAACCGAATGACTTTGCATGTGGGCAGTTTGGTGAGAGGATAGTGAGACAGCAGGGAGAAACCGGAAAACAGAAACTCGTGTTCGTCGTGAGTGATCACTGTCAACGTCTTTATCAAGAAGTTGGTCGGCGGAGAAATGGTCACTCTGAAAACATAAAGATATATTGTCATGATACCATATAAAATAGGCATACATAATACACTGTAGTGGCCGAATAATAACTATCAAATTCATCTATTGTTTATAAAAATATCAAGTTACTTTGCAGCGATACATTCCCACGAAATGTATTTTCTAGTAAACAACATACAGATCGTCAGCGAAATTAGAGACGGTGTAGTATTACATATAACAATACTTAATTAGTATTACGGCGTATTGAGCTAAGTAAACGTTTCCCATAGTATTTGCTTACAACTATAATAACATAATATCATAGCGCATTATACTATTACTATATTATCTGAATAATCAGTTTTCTCGTAGTGTCATATTTTATAACAAATAATATTTCATTTCACTATTCGATTTAAAACGCTGATGCTTATACTTAGTCTAATGTAATTGTATACCTATTATATTTTATATTGTGTAAATTTTGTGTTGACGTGTTACTTTGGTATTGTATAAATAAGGGAAAACAATTCAACACAATGTCACTCAAATCAAGTCACTCGACTCAGAGTAATTAGCAAGTAACTATCATTGTATAAATACGCTGCTAAATAAATCTCACCATACGACATCGAAGACTTCGTCATTACTATCATCCTCTACCTACGCCTCGACACCACACATCAGTGACCACCAACAGTGGCGACCAACAGCCAACAGTGGTGAACCCGACGTTCCACGCAACCGCAAATTCAACATTCAAGACAATGCCGAGAGGATATGATGACACCTACAGCCCCGCCGCAACCAGTCACAGCGAACCTTCAAAGGCCGTCGGAGAAGTCAATAGAGTCGCTGTACGAATACCACCCTTCTGCCCAGAGGATCCGGAGATGTGGTTCTGCATGGCAGAAAGGAGCTTTACAGCATCAGGAGTCGTAACGGAGGAGACAAGGTTCGGGTACATCTTAGGAGCATTGGACCCACGGTACGCTTCCGAAGTGCGAGACATCATACTAAACCCACCAGACGAAGGAGCATACAAACTCTTGAAAAAGGAATTGATTCGTCGCCTCAGCTCCACTCAAGAGCAAAAAACAAGACGTCTTCTAGAACACGAAGAGATGGGAGATCGAAAACCGTCACAGTTCCTACGACATTTAAGGACGCTTGCCGGTACCGCCATCTCCGACGAAGTTTTCTCGTAGTGTCATATTTTATAACAAATAATATTTCATTTCACTATTCGATTTAAAACGCTGATGCTTATACTTAGTCTAATGTAATTGTATACCTATTATATTTTATATTGTGTAAATTTTGTGTTGACGTGTTACTTTGGTATTGTATAAATAAGGGAAAACAATTCAACACAATGTCACTCAAATCAAGTCACTCGACTCAGAGTAATTAGCAAGTAACTATCATTGTATAAATACGCTGCTAAATAAATCTCACCATACGACATCGAAGACTTCGTCATTACTATCATCCTCTACCTACGCCTCGACACCACACATCAGTGACCACCAACAGTGGCGACCAACAGCCAACAACACAATTAATAAAAGGTAACGTCTCCTAAAACAACAGTGTATATATATCACTATAGATATACCATCATAAATCGTCAGGTGTTCGAATTTAGAGCTAAGCTCATCTCACTATACAAAGTATGAAATGATATGTCAAATGTTAGCATGTGGCGCCCACACTCAGCGGACAACTTATGCTAGTGGATCTATAACACTCGGTCGCGGATAGAATGTTGTATTAGAAACAAATACTTCTGCTCCGAGAGTCTTTGCAATCCTTCGAGTAAGCCATTTCCTTTATTCCAATGTCCTCTCTCAGATTCCTCAACTATTCGATCATCCTGGTTTATTTGAACTACCTTAGAAACAAATGTCATTGTTCCCATGTTGATATTGCCCGGTTCCAAAGGTAACAAGCCTGTATAAACTAGCAGTATCACAAATTACCCCCTTGCTCCGAATTTCCCATTCCTAACTTTAATCTATCCCGTAATTTATCCATAATATAATTCCATCTTTTAAACTAAAACTTAACTTTTCATCTTTCAAACAAAGTAAACCTTTATTTAATATTTAACAGCTTACATATCCGAGAAAGGTGAGCAAAGCAAAAAGTTAGGCGTTCATTGTAACAAGTTGCTTCGCTGATGTTGAATTACTGCCAATATGATAATTATTGATTTTACTATTGAAACATGGAACCTAAGTAAAAGAGAGATCCAGAAACGTAGCACAACATGGTATGGAGAGGCACATGCTGCAAGGACAAAAAGAGGAATAAGTGGATAAGGAAACAGACAAGGGTTTGCGATGTAATAGAGTTTGCTAAAAACCTCAAATAGAAATGGGCTGGACACATAGCTCGAAGAAGGGACAATATCGATGGACAAATCTAGTTATCCAGTGGTACCCAAGAGGTACAAAACGTCCGCATGGTAGACCTAGGATCGATAAAATTATTAAGTTCTGCGGAAGTACGTGACAACGCAATGCACAGGACCTGGAGAAGTGGATTCAGCTTGGAGGCCTTCATCCAGCAGTGCATAGATTCAGGCTGATGATGATGATGACATAAACATGTACATAATATCTTTTCAATCTCACCTGTAATGATAAAGCTTATCAGCATTATTGGAGTGAGGGTTACACGGCGGAGGTCGCACTTCTCCCGCGTAGACTCCGTGCCGGATCCCCTGCCGTCTTGTGCGAGCTGAACACCGACATAGCGGCCCGTCATTCATATCGCCAGGGTCATTAAACCTGAAGAAACAAAGAAAACCAATAATAACTGCCAATTAACAATATAGTCACTGAAATAAGATTGATAAATAACCCGCGTAAACTATTTTATTCACAATATTTAAGAATGTAACATTCTTTATTGATGGAGCATCAATATATGTAAGTGAAGCAAAAAAAGCACCACTGTTCCACAGATAAAATTAGCTACAAATGACTTTTATTGCAGACTCACTACTGCTATAACACTATTTACTAATTTACATGGCATATAAAAAGACAAATTTGTGTAAAACCATTTATAACTGCACCGAAGTAAGTGTCACATAATCATAAAAAATGGTTGCCATATTATGTGAATAAGAAAATCGGAATAGCAACTGAGCGATGTTATTATTTGTGGCGTTTACCAACTTCACCATGCTTCACGCGTTTACCAATTCAATGTCACAACAGAAATAACGTTTAGGGCTCCTTCAAAATTATTTGTTGAATATACACAATTTTACCAACATATTTGTTTCAAGATTTAAGATCTAATGGGTATGTTTCTAAGCTCTTCCGAATTATGTATGTTAAACCTTGTGATTTACTCGTTGAATAAAGCAGTAGCTTATTAAATTATTAGCAAGCATTTCAGTTGCATGACTATCATTTATTTCGTCATTATTAGGTAAGGTGCAGGTGGCTAAATAATTGGTAAAAATCATTGTCTGGAATTTGATAGATGCAGGTTTGTGTCATGGCTGGCACCATTTTATTTTCAAGATTTTCTCTAATAGGTATGTTTCTTTGGGTGATCGGACAAAACAGAACAAATTCTAATGGATTCAAGCTCTGTACTATTCCATTTAAGTCGTTTTTTGCGACCCGGGTTTCGCCTTTCAGCATCTTCAGGCGTCGTGTACACTCACCAAAGGCAAACACACACTGACAACGAACACCCTTAACTCTACCGTATATAGTAAATCAATACAATAAAGTAGGTAAAAACTCCGTTACCTACCTATTTAGTCAGAGGTTACAACAAAAAATATAATAAACAAATTATGAATAGCTAAAGTGTCAGTAAAAAACCTATCTTATTAATAACAATACACTCATAGCATAGTCAAAACATAATAATAGATCATTATTCTTTATGAACAATAAAAATACTACACTCAAGAGGTGTAAATCGTCAATTCTAAGAAAATTAATTAATCGAGTTAACTAATGAGATATTAGTCTTTAACAATACTCTTACAAGGTACGAGGGTGGGTCAATAAGTCCTTAGAAAAGCCGTCAGGTGGCGCGACTAGTACTGTAAGCGGTTTGTTTTCATGCAGCGGCACTACCGATTCAGTATGCTGCGAAGTTTCAATCAGATTGGTCGGGTTGTTGTTTTTTATTTTCGTACATTTAAAAAAAAAATTTGCTTGTTTACAAAAATGGAGAAAATTGAGTTTAGAGCTGTTATTAAACATTTTAATATAAAAGGGTTAACAGCAAAGGAAATAAAAAATGAGTTGGATTTAGTTCACGGCATATCTGCTCCTTCACTTGCAACTATTTATAACTGGTTAAATGAATTTAAACGTGGTCGTACATCAACAAAGGATGAACCACGCTCAGGACGTCCTGTAGAGGTGACTACACCAGAAATGATCAATAAAATCCACGATATGGTGTTAAGTGACCGAAGATTAAAGTTGAGTGAGATAATTGAGGTTACAGGGATCTCAAAAGGTAGCGTCATTTCTATTTTACATGACAAATTGGGCATGAAAAAAGTTTCTGCAAGATGGGTGCCGCGTTTGCTCACAGTCGACAATAAACGCAATAGGGTGGTGGCCTCTAAAGCCCTGTTGTCGCTCATGCAACGCAATCCGGATGAATTTTTTCGTCGCTTTGTGACTGTAGATGAAACATGGATACACCACTATACTCCCGAGACGAAAGAACAGTCAAAGCAGTGGATTGCGAAAGGCGAACCATGTCCAAAGAAGGCGAAAACCGTAAAATCAGCTGGTAAGGTTATGGCTACTGTATTTTGGGATGCACGTGGAATTATTTTGGTTGACTATTTGGAAAAAGGAAAAACAATAACAGGGGATTATTATGCATCTTTATTGGACCAGCTAAAAAACGAAATTGAAGAAAAACGGCTCATTTAAATCGTTTACGATCAATGGCTAAAATTGAAGAATTGAAGTTCGAATTGGTCGACCACCCACCGTATTCGCCAGATTTAGCCCCCAGTGACTTTTTCCTTTTCCCAAAAATGGCTAAGTGGACAACGTTGTTTTTCAAATGAAGAAGTCATCGATCGGACAAATGCTTATTTTGAGGACCTTCCGAAAACTTATTTTTCTGACGGTTTAAAAAAAATTGAGAAACGTCTAACCAAGTGTATTGAGCTCCAAGGAGATTATGTTGAGAAATAAAAAAAAAATACAAAAATAAAAACTGTTTTAATGCTTTTTTCTAAGGAATTATTGACCCACCCTCGTACCTACTTTCGCAAAAAACAACTTAAATGGAATAGTACAGAGCTTGAATCCATTAGAATTTAAATTCAAATTCCATCAATTACCTTCGGTCGAAAGTATTAATATGACAAAACAGAACAGCCAGGGGAAAAATGAAACATTATTTTTTGTGGAATCTATTTAGATTAGGTTATGTTAGCTTAGGTTAGGTTAGGTTAGGTCATTATTTCGTTGTACCTAGGTCACCCAATCATTTTGAACATACAGTATAACCCCTATTTTAAACCTAATTGGAGGGAAAATGTAAAAGGGGGGTATTGAAAAAAAGAACATTAAAATTTTATGTTTCTAAAAAAATAACATTTTATTAAAAAACAACATTCAATTAAAATTTTTATTGAAAAAATCATGTACATATGTATACTAGTTTGTTGCATTTTTGTTTTTTTGTTATGTAATTCTCTTTCTACTATATAAACATTTAAAAGTGTCATCTTGGATATCAGCAAAGTTTGTAAAGTAGGTTTTTAAACCCTCGGTGAACCTCATTGCTTCTTCTTTTGTTGGAATATCAACTTCGTCTTTATCAGACAGTTCTTCAGAAGCGCGCGTAACTCGCATATTTTTAATATTTCCGACGTAAATCGCGGGAAATAAAAACGTAAATGCGGGTATTAAATGTACTGAAATACATCGGGACCGAAAAAATTACACGCAATTGCCGGGAAAACGTGAATACCGGGCACGTAAAAACGAGGTTATACTGTATTATATTGATTAAGATGAGATATCCTAAGCTTGCCGGCAAAGTCCCGTTTATTTGAGGCTTTCTAGCAATTAGCGATCTAGGAATGCAGAAATTACGTATACGGATTTATTATGGCGTATTGAAAATCTGTGCTATTAAAAATCTATCAACATAATAGAGATAAGACAATTTCAATATTAAATTTATATTTTTCCTGAAAGGTCATAGTTATATTTATCGTTGTTCTGTTTTGTCATGGAACCGTTTCTTTGGTGTATCGAATTACTGTAGTAGATCACAAATCTAAATTATTTATGAAAAAAAAGAATATTTTTTCTTTAAGCCTTCTTTGTCGGAATCTCATGAGTCCTGAATCATCATTAGTCTTAATAATTCTACTTCAATTTCATACATAAATGCTGTCTCTGTTGAAAAAAAATTTTCTTCACCATCGTTGTACATAATATAATACTTTTTCTCGGGCTTACCACATCTCCGGATGTAATCTCCGAGGATGCTGCTGTTTCCTCTCAAGCTCCTGCATTGCGTGGTCTGCCTCGTCACTCTCACTGCTACTGGAACTTCCACTTGAGCTTAATTTCTCACCTGTCAATCAATGCAATAATGGTATTACATCGTGTAGTAATACTTACATTAGGTTTGACCTATTCAAATTTTCTATACATACTTCTGTGCTTGCATAACCTTGGCCTATGCGGGCGAGGCGGAGCGAGGGATTCAGCCCCGGGGACCGGTCTCGCGTTCTTTCCCCTCTCGATGAGCAGCTTTTTCATGTTTACTGCAATTTTCCGACCTCGCGCTGTACTCTCCATCACGTTTCGCCGGCCTTCAGCTGCCACATAGTACAGATCGGCAGGTGAGCTGCGATACCACCGTTTTGATAACTGTTGGATACATGGACAATATAATAAATTGGTATCTAGAAGAAATATGAGGGAGAACTTTAGCTAATATTTAATCAACAAAAAAATCACGACTACAACTAGCGGATTTACTGGAAAGCTTCATTAACTTTATGATATTATTATAGTTATTATTTGTATTTGTAAATCTATAAAATACCATTTAAATAAAACATTATTGTACAGTCGAACTTGGTTATTACGATCACAGAAATAGCAAGCTCTCGGATGTAATGAGGAAACATTCGTTGACATTTTAGTTTATGATTTTCTCCATAGATTTATTTACTTTTATAACGAGCTACTTCTCGGGTATACAGAGCAAAACTGTTAATGTGTTGATCGTTTAAAAACAACATTTTTGTTTATGACACTAGTTAAGTGTCTAAGTACCTAATTGGTGTTTTCGCCGACGACAATGAAAAAATATCATTGCATATAAAAAATCCAAGCTTTGTGAATTCAGTAGGTACCTACCAGCGCCGGCGGCTCAGCACTTCATTATAATAAACAATTTCTTTTGTAGTTTATGAATGCCATGCTTGGTTTCGGGGATTTTTAGGATGGTTTTCAGATTTTTTATGTTCTATGCTTAAATAGAATGTGGCGCAAAAAATGTTATAGGTATAACGATATAACGAGTAATGCTTATAACGAGCAAATTCAGTCAATCCCATCTTCCTCGTAATAACCAAGTTCGACTGTATTATATACTTTAATTACTTCATCTTCCTCTGATTGGTCGGCCAAATTTTTTTCCATATTTTCGTAAACCTCTTCCATGTTGTTGCAGAAGTCATCACTGAAATTGTCCAATATGATTACTGATTGCATACAAAATAAAACTCTTGAATATCTGGTGCCATAAAATACGAAATACAAATAAATTAAGATGTCAAAGTAGAAGACTGTGAGGGGCAGTGTTGCCAACTGTACTATAATTATAGTATTTGCATTATAATTTTCGTCTGCGTACTACGTACAATATAAAACAGGTATAGTACGCCCAAAATACTATAAACGGAAAAAAAGTTGGCAATAGATTAAAAATATCGCTAAAGTAACCCCCCGGAGAACTAAAAAAAAAGGCTTTTGTCTAAAAAAAGGTGACATTAATTATTTAACATTTAAATTTTGTCTAAAAGTATGAGACGTTAATTACTTTACGCGGAATTTTTTAAAAATGCAGAAAAGTATTGGTCATTCAATGCATACTATATTTTTTGCCGAAATACTATAATTTTGGAGGCTCTGTACTATAATTCCACTTTGAAAATATAGCAACACTGGTGAGGGGGCAGAGTACAAACATTTACGTGATAGAACTTAATCAGTTGTATATAGTTTTTTGAATATAGCTAATCCAGTCTCAGGAAATAAAAACTAGAATTGAGATCGCAAGGAGCGCCTTTCTCAAAATGAGACGCCTCCTTAGCAATCGAGATCTTAACCTAGGTCTGAGACTGCGTATGGTGCGTTGTTATGTGCTCTCAATTCTTTTTTATGGTATGGAAGTATGGACGCTAAACCAAGAGATGTCACGGTGACTTGAAGCTTTCGAGATGTGGCTGTATAGACGCATCCTCAAAATTCCTTGGACTGACCGGGTGACAAATGTTGAAGTTCTCAATCGAATGGGGAAGGACCGAGAAGTTCTACGTTGTATCAAAACCAGGAAACTACAATACCTCGGCCACATTATGAGAGGACAAAAATACAGCATTCCCCAACTTGTCATTCAAGGAAAGATCAATGGGAAGCGTAGCAGAGGACGGCGCCGCATTTCGTGGCTTAAGAACCTCCGTGATTGGTACGAGTGCAGCTCCACCGAACTGTTCCGGGTAGCAGACGACAAATATAAGATCGCCTTGATGGTGGCCGACCTCCGCTAGGGGATGGCACAATAAGAAGAAGAAGAATCCCCAAATTATTACTACATAAATGTCATTTTTTGTTAATCACTCCATTACTTATTCTTTTTGAATCATATTCTATTTATTTAAGAAAACAAAACATTGTGGACATAACAAATATAAATAATAATAAAAAAACATTAAATTCTAATGGATTCAAGCTCTGTACTATTCCATTTAAGTCGTTTTTTTGCGACCCGGGTTTTGCCTTTCGGCATCTTCAGGCGCCGTGTACACTCACCAAAGGTAAACACACACTGACAACAAACTCTCTTTAATCTAGCTTATATAATAAATCAATACAATAAAGTAGGTAAAAACTCCATTACCTACCTATTAAGTCAAAGGTTACAAAAAATACCATAAACAAATTATGAATAGTTGAAGTGTCAGTAAAAAACTTAATTAGTAAAAACCCTATCTTATTAATAACAATACACTCATAGCACAGTCAAAACATAATAATAGATCATTATTCTTTATGAACAATAAAAATACTACATTCAAGAGGTGTAAATCGTCAATTCTAAGAAAAATAATTAATGGGGTTAACTAATGAGATATTAGTCTTTAATAATACTCTTACATGGTACATACTTTTTTTATAACATTATTTAAAAAAAATTACATATAAACTCCCCTAATATAATCTCACCTAATATACACTTATACATACCTAAATCCTCATCTATACATTCTCATACATAAACGATTTAATTGGAATAGTACAGAGCTTGAATCCATTAGAATTTAAATTCAAATTCCATCAAGTACCTTCGATAGTATTAATATTAAAAAAAATATTAACAATTTTATACAATAAAATACAGTTTTAAAAACAAAATGCAAAGTACATCATTGAAAATGTCTATGTCTTTAGGGAGCGCATTTACTAATCTTGCACCCCTCGCTAATGGTGCCTGAAAGGCTTGACTTGAGGAAACAGTTCTGACCCTGTAGGTAATTAACAGGCGCATATAAATTTAAATTCTTTAGGATGCCAGGATTAGAAACCATCCCTCGTGATAGCAGGCAAAAATGTTTCAAGACCAGAAGTGACCTACGAGATTCAAGAGTGAAAAGTGAGCACGCCTTGTAGAAAGGCAGTCGCAAAGTAATCGTTTGACGAATTATTAAAAGGAAAATAGATATATGTCTTAAAATAAAGACATTGAAGAAATTTCTTTTGGATGCGCTCTAAAATAAACTTGTAGGAAACTTCATAAGGACTCCAGATAATAGACACATTCAAGAATACTACGCACTAGCGAGACGCAGTATACGTATGACATTCGGATCCTTAAATGGTTTGGCTTGGCGCATGATGAATCCTAGAATCTTGGCTGAATATACTTCTTCTTTCTAAAATCACATACATTCTGTTTCGAGCAAATTCTCAAAATTGCCCTGGTTTAAGAAAAAATATTATGGTACCTACTTAAGTCTAAAAATAAAAAGTCCATTATCAAACAACAAACCTCTTTTTATTGTCCCCATCTCTTTTATCAGAAGATGATTCTTTGTATTTACTCCGAGAAGATGAAGACCTTTTAAGAGAAGGTTCCACTGATCTTAAAGACCTCACTTCTCTATCTTCAATTCTATTTCTATCGCTACTCCTCACAGAAGATGACTTAAGATAACGCGAAGAGTGAGATTGTCTTTCCCTAGAGTTCTGTCTGCGGGAATGCGAGCTGGATTCTCTAATTCTTCTATGTGAATGACTACGATGTTCAGATGAATTGTGGGATGGTTTTCTCGAACTGTATTCGCTATGTCTATCTTTTCGATATCTGTCATCATATTTCTTTCGTACGATTGAAGATCGTCTTCCAGGATCGTCCGATTTGGTAGATGTCTCTCTTGAAGATTTGCGAGAGTCATAATCGACACTTCTCAATGTGGAAGAATGTGGCTCTGTACGTCTGCTCGGTGGAGGATGAATCGGCTCAGGAGACGTCCCAGGAGATGTCCCGGGAGGTCTTAAGATATCGGCTGGGGGAGGTGGTGGTAGATTGACGTTCATTAAAGTCGGTGGAGGTACATTAAGTTGATCAATTACAGGACTAGGATATAAGTTCATGCCCTGCACCGTATCTCCATAATTTTGATACATATCTAAGGGTGGATATTGATATGCGCTTATGTCATTAGGGTTATACCCCCACCAACCAGCGGAAGGATCGTAAGCTAATTGATTATATGGATCAGGCATTTGCGAAGGGACTTCTGAATACGGTTGTATAGGTGGTGGCAGATCATGGGTATTTGGAAATATATTCTGAGGTGGCATGTTGAAATCATCCGGAGCCGGCGCCAAAGGAGGTGGAACGAAAAAATTTGGCAGATAAGACATTGTTTTATTGGGTTACAATGTAAATCTGATCGATAAATTTATAAACTATTAACGAGCCCGGTTTTGTTTCATTCACTTTCCATGTTGTTTACACGAGTTGTTTACGCCATTGTCAGTGATGTAGTTAATGACTGGTTAATGATTAATGAGATTTTTAGGTTAACAATTATTATTTTGAGTGAACGCTAGTCGGTTTTATCTATGGTCTGTTTTGATTTGTGCCAGTGTTGCCATCTTTTCAAAGTGGAATTATAGTACAGACCAATGACATTATTTATGGACAACGCACTCAATACAGTAGCTAGCAAGTAAATTCGCGCATAGCGACATTCGCATATGTATAGGTAGACGTCACGCAATTTCCATTATGCGATATCACGCATCGGGAATTTATAGCAATATCACCTTTATTGTAATGGCGTTAAAACAGATTATGCCATTCGGCAGACCCAACGAAAAAGTGAGTGTCATTTTTTTCCAGATGCTTCGTCCATATATTAATGTCATTGGTAGGTACAGACCCTCCAAAATTATAGTATTTGGGGAAAAAATATAGTACGCGTTGCCATCTGTTGAAAATGTACAGGTTTTTTGTTTCTCGGAAGAAAAAAATACGGAGAATGAGTAACTCCGAGACCCCTTTTTATTTAGGTAGGTATCTCTTCCGACCAAAAATGCTTACCGAAGAATTAAATAAATTTCATTTTAAACCAAAATCAAGGGATTTTTTACGTTTTTCGAGTATTTTATATCCAAATCTTCTTATATGGCGAAATTATAGTGCTTTGCACCAATTTATCATACGGAAAAATCGAAATTTTAGTACTTTTACATATTTTTTTCGATATTCAAAATTATAGTATTTTGGGCATACTATACCTGTTTTAGATCGTACATAGTACGCGGACCAAAATTATAGTATAAATACTATAATTATAGTACGGTTGGCAACACTGCTTTGTACCATGCTGCCATGCAATATGCAGACTAGGTACTATCCTTATCTATGACTGAAGGACCAAATACACTCTATGACGATCGGGCACATAATATGTCAAGAGCGTTTTGGTGTGTTTGGTCATATCTATGCCATTCCGTTTACACATATTAAACGAATATATGTCAAAAAAATCTATGACAGAGGCGTGGGCATAGAATCAGTGACGACCCGTGGGGGTAGGCAGATTGAGCGTCGCTTGGGGGCGGCAGTTACTCGAAGGACGGCAAATCGAGGAGAATCATTTGGTATATATAGAAATAGCTAAGTACCTAAACATAATAACGAAAATATCTTTCCTTTAAAAAAATCAACTCACTGGTTGGACACAAACTGTATTAATTAACATTAAAAGGTTTAACAGGACTGTAATTATTTTGTCGGATTCGCGAAGTCTAGTTTACGTCCGTTGCCTTTCGACGTGCTTGGTGACCATAAACGAGACGTACAGATTTTCGAATAATAACAGCCTGACTAACGCAAAAATGCATGTAAGAAGCCACTATATTTCCAACGTCAAAAAATCCTTACTTTTGTGGATAAATTTAATTTAACTTGGTATGTTTTAGTGGTACTTATAATATTTTGTTGGTAATTCTTCGATATTGGAGTCATGAAAGGATGATAAAAAATGGGGCAGCATTTTGTCTAGGAACGTCGTTGTATAGTAACTATGACCCCGTATGTGCCAATCCGTTTACACACGATGCCGTAAAATCTATTGTGTCACATATTTGCCACTGATAAATACTACCAACATGACGTTTGACAAGCATTATAGTTGGTACATCTTCGAAAAATATATTAGTCTAGATGAGTATTCGCCAACGCCAATATGTGAAATGAAAATCGAAATACACCAGTTTGTTACGCCGAATGTGTGAAATTGCGTGTTACATAAAATCGGCAAAATTTTTCCTATTTCATGAAAAATGCAAGCCCGTTGCCTTATTGATGAATTAGGCAAAATATCTGCTGAATGCGTGAATTCGGCAGTAATTTTTCTGCCTAGTTCATGCATTGGGCAAATTAGATAGTAGCGCTACGGTGGTGTTTTTTTGCAACTAAACCAAATGTGTCAAATGCTCATGCATTGGTCAAAATAGATGGTCGCGCTCCGGTGGTGTTTTATGCAACTAATCAAACTAACCAAATGTGTCAAACGTCATTGATTACCTATATAAAAATATACCAATCAATAACTACAATGACGTTCATAACCATTTACTATGCCCAAAAATCTAGAACTATAATATGATAATGGAAGAATTTTATTAAAAGGTATTTTCACGATTTGATTCGTGCTTGGGTCTCAGGTAATGATCGATTGTTTGTTTGTGATAGTATGATTTGAAAGTTTGTTGACACTTGTTAGCTAACCTCAAAATATACATTCAGTTGATTTTAGAATTAAAAAACCTAACCTAACCTAACATAACTTAATAATAATAATATTATATTATGTCCAATTACAACTAATAAAACCATCCGTATTAAATTTACTTTTTCTACTGTCATGTTGACAGTTTAAGAATTCCATACCCTACCAAATTCACCCACTCGGCAGATAAATTGACTTATTCATGAATATTGCAAGCCCGTTGCCTTATTCAATTTCACACATACGGTGTAACATAATTATATGCATTTCGTACCTACGCTTGTCGTGTGAAGATTTTGATGGGTGATTATTAAAGATTGAGCCCCGAAAAAAACCCGTATGCGAAAAATAACGGTCGGTGAGCGATTGGCAATAACATTGCTTTCCAAATCCTGAACTATTTCGACTCAAGCAGCATTTATTTTAACTCTGTTTTCATAGTCGGCTTGTGTGCAATCCCACAATAGTGGACTAGTTTCCAAGATTCCAATTAAATTAATAACAGCGTCATCCTTCCATTCCACTACGATTTTGCGAACTCATTTACCAGTTTTATCCATTTCATTATTGTTCATAAAAGGCCATATTCCATTGGCAGACGCACAGACCCAACCCGATCCAACGATCGACGCCAACCGTCGTCGCTAGCTATTTGCAATTACACGCAACGATTCAATCTCGTTGGCCCTTGATTTGATTGGTTAAAATAATACTAGTGTTGCTATTATTAAAAATATAGGTTGAGTGAAAACTAGATATTTCTTAGATTGGTGGCTACACTGAACGCATTCCCGCGCAATTTTACGTCAACAAAACTGAGCTGTCAGCTGTCAAACCTAGCGAGCATCAGATCTGTTAAAATTTATGCGGCCGTTTGACATTTATAGAAAGTTTGTATACTTATTGTTAATTTACATCATGAATAACTGGGCGAGCTTCAATCTCCAAACCAATTGAGTAATTCGAATATCGAAATCGAATAATCGAAAGACTAATTTATTGTAGCGAGTATGGCTATATTTCAACTGGCTCAGGCGGTCAGGACTCGCCGTAAACGAAAACACTGGGTGAAAAGTTGGCTAACTGAAGAACAGCGTGATCGCCATTGAATATGGCGGGTTTTTTTTACGTTCCACACTATATCTTTGGCGTGTATTTATTCGACGAGGACTGTGTCCTCGGTGATACTCCATATATATTTTTTAAGTTTTCGCCATCTTGTAGTTGTTCAGTTGAAATCGACCAGTAGAATGAAATGAACGACCGTTTGCATGACTCAGGCGCATATTCGGCTATTTTCGTACGCTTTCGGCAATCTTCGCTTGATAATGAAAGGATCGCACGACGGATAATAGAAAATTTTCCACTTTCGACCCGATCGCTCACGATCCTTGAAAACCATAGAGAATAGAGTTTGACAGTCGTGGCAGACGATCGGGCCAGACGCAATCTGCCAATGGAATATGGGCTTTCAATAATTACATTGTACCTGTGTCTACTGAAGATGTTCTAAATAAAAGACCATAAACAATAATATATGACAACACGTTTGGCATAGACGTAACAGACAAAGAAGAGTGTCACACAAAATTATCGAGGTGTTCACACTTCGCCGAAAAACTGACATTGAAGGCTGTCATAGATCGTTTTACATATATATGACAGTCTATGACATCGTATTTACACTGTGTGACACAGGACGCCAACATAAAAAACGGGTTTTCGGCATATATATGACCGACCGTCATTGAGTCTATTTGAGCCATAATATTATATTATACAATGTTTTTGTGCTTTGATATTTGACGTTGTTCAGCGGATTTCCGGTTTTGCGTATGTCAAAGTCTTTATCAAAAGATTAAATGTTAATAATGTCATGGTCATGTCTTGCTCTAGCAGTCTAGCAGCAGAAAATGTATTAACTAGACCACTGAAGTCAAATATTTAAGTATCACTTCAAATCGAGCTTTTATAATTATTTTTTTTACGAAAACAGTTTATTTTATGTAGACAATAATAAATACCTTTTTCTGTCGGCGCATCGGCTTTTCAATCCAATAATCGTTAATTGATCATTTGAAATTTTCATACATTTTGATACACCATTATCACAAACTAAGATTATAATATAAGCCATAAAGTAATAATAGGTATTAGGTTGGGGTAGGTTAGATTAGGTTTGGTTTGGTCTAAAAAGAAAGTTGTAAAATCTCATGTCCACCTCTGTGGTACATTTACCAAAAATATTTTTTAGTCACAATAATACATTATATTAATTATTCAATGTATGATGGAATAAAATAATATTACCCATGTGGGTATGTACTTAGTGGCAATTTTACTTCTGCGATCATCGCATCCGAACTGAATGTGTAAATTATTCAAATGGCAGTGATTTTACTTGTGCATGCAATGCCATCATTGCACGCGATTCTACATTTTGTGCACTTTACCATGTATTTTGGCTGACATATCACGATAGATTTTGATAAAATAAAAGTAATTTCGCAAACCAAATTATTATTATTTAAAAACTACATTTTAATATGATGTTATGTGCATAGAGGATGTTTTGGCCCTTGGGTAAATCTACCTCGAACAACTCTGCATCTTTTACTCCGAGAATCGAAACTCTTCGTCATCATAATACGTAGACAGTCCGTCAAACTTGTATCTACCTACAGACTATTCATAATATGAATTTATTCAACAAAATTTCCCATTGCAGTAGCTAATAATTTTTATAATAAATATGTTAACATATTTAAAATGAAATGTATCATATGAAAATATATAATAGTTATGAAGGGATGTATCTCTTAAATTTGGGCTTAGTTGAATATATTTGTGATGAATGATTTAGGTATATCGCAATTGAATAGAACGCAGGTAGTTTAGTTGGTAGTGCGCGCAGGTTTGTATCCTGCTGGGCGTCGTATTTTTTTCAATAAGATCTTTTCAGTGGTTAATAATATTTCTTTGATGTGTTTATGTAGCTATCTTCAATTAATAATGTTACATTCTCAAATCTTGTGAATTATTAGTTGAATAAAAAAATAGTTCATTGGATGATTTATAATTTTCTAAAGCTCTTATTGTACATTTCGCATTTTTATTTGTTGTATATTAAATATCTACTTACTTATACATATGTATTTAATATTATATCTTTGAATTCCTTACATATTAACTTAAAAATAATAATAATGGATGAAATATGTACTCCTACTTATAAAATATATTATATCACTTCAAGTACCTTCCGATAACAAGGGCTGCGCGACTTAATACTCTCACTAGAGATGTAGACATTATCACCGGCCTTCTTCGCGCTTAGGCGGAGATGGCAGACCGTGATAATGTCATGGCCAAAAAAGCAGGTGTGGGGGACAGAAACGCACAGTGTAGGCCGTTGATGCTGGTTTATTATAAGTTCTAAGTCAAACAATTAAGGAAGTCAATGATGCTGATGGCCACGGCAGTAGGTGTACGGCTTGGCTGGATCGTAGGTACGCCGCTGGCTCGATGCGCGGATAGTCAAAAATGGCGGACGCGAAGGTATGGCGCTCTGTACTGTGGTACGCGAGAGAGATGTTGGCTGTAGGACGTCCGAGACCAGAATAGTTTGCGCTTGGCGAGCAGCCGATGCGGTTTTTCTGGCTGAAGATGCTTGCGGGTTGGCGGGCTGCCGACGCGGTTTTATTTCAGTTGGAGATGCTGGCTGTTCGACGTCCGAGGCGAGAAGAAGCTTGCAGCTTGGAGGGCTGCCGACGCGGTTTTTCTGGCTGTTCGGCGTCCGACGCGAAAGAGAGCATTCCGCGAGCATCAAAGTGCGGGATACGCGGCGTCATGGCGCTGTTGTGGGTCTGTTGGTCGCGAACCTCTCTCTTTTACCGACGGATTTCTTTGTCTCGTGGCGGCGCTGTTTCGAGCGGCCGTTTTCAGTAGCTTGTGTCAGTCTGTTTGAATTTTGGCGGGGGCGCAGACGAATTTAAAGTTCGGATTTTCATTGGAGGTAGGCTTCGCTTCTTGCGAGGGTTGCGAGAACCGCGAAGAGTGGACGTAGACTGTGGTGTTTTGGGAAAGTTGATGGTTCGGTCCGCCCTTTGAGGTGGTCTCCTGTGGAAGACCGTCATCTGGTATCAACATGTTGCTTTGTATTAGGTATATGTAATTATAAATTGCTTCACTTACTCTTTTTTAAATTACATATATTGTGAACGTCGTACATGAACAGGTTTTCGTATATGATGATCGGTCGTTAGCTGCTCTTTGAATCTTTATTCAGAGGGTGGTGTAACACAGTATAATAAAAAAAAATTCAGCCAGTAGGAAGTATGATTTACATTTATTGTAAATAGTTAGAGAAATATAAACTTGGACCTAAATTAATAATTCGAGCACTGCCGAAGCACTCATCATCGTTAAAAAACACAGCATATTGTCCTTGGGTGATGGCTCTCACAGGTTCGCATAGTTTCACTACAAGCCCATTAAATGATTTCATTAGAGAACATTTAGTCATCGCCTTGGTGTGTTGAAATCTAAAATAACAATCAAAGACGAGATTGGCTGTTAAATTGTGAGGTTCTTCAGAGATCCAATGTGGCGGATCAGTCATGAAAAGCGTGACATTTAATGAAGGATGATGGGTACCCGCTACCTGTAATACCAAAATTGTAACTGTTTAGCATTATGTCGATGGTAAATATATTAGAATGAAATAAAAATTGTATCAATTTTTGAAAAAAAAAAATATATTGATTCATTACAAATGCTGTGACAAAGTTGATAAACTCACCTAAAAGTTAAATTTAATATGCAATTGTAAATTCAACATACGAGTTATCAACATTTTGTAAGTAACGTCTTTTTCTAAGATCATGTTTTATTACTAGATAACAGTAGAGAAGGGTGAAGGTAGGCTGTTAAGATCCGTCATACATAGTGCACATTAAGCTTTGTCAGTCATACGTATTTGTTTTTATTGAACTAAGACTACAATTTACAAATGGTGTTGGTTAGTTTTTTAAAATCAATTAAACCCTGCCTAAACCAAATCATAATAGTGTTGTGCGATTGGACAAAATTGTGCACACTTTTTCATTCAAACTTACTCGTTTTCATTGGATTAAGAACACATATTGCACATATTGTTGGTTTATTTTATTAAATTCATTAAGCCCCGCCTAAGCCAAACTAGTATTATAGATTTAATATCATTCTATCTATAAAATATCCAAAGTTATGTCCCATATAATTGCATAAATTTAGATATTGTATAGATAGACAAGTATTTTTTGACAATTATTTATTATGGTTTGATTTCGCAAGGTTTAAGTGCCAATACGCACTTGCGGCTAGCCGCCTATCGTTTTTTGTATGCCGGCTAGCCGCAAGGCGGCCTACCGCAAGTGCGTATGGGCACTAATCGAATTTAAAAAACTAAATAATTGACGTCTGTAAATTGTAGTATTATTTCAATGAAAACAAATACGTATGACGGACAGAGTTTAGTATGCACAATTTATGGCAGATTTTAACAGCCTACCTTCACCCTTCGCCACTGCTACATAATCTATGAAAAAACATTGATATTTCTTTGTTTATTGATGTTTGAAGGATTAGCCAAGCCAAAATATAAAAATTTTATACAGTTGCCATGGTAAATAATAATGACATTTTACACACCATATCCATGGAATATAATATTCCAATATTGAGAATAAAATGCTTTTACACAAAGCACTTGCATGTTTAATTCTGGTTTCGCACCTTCATAAATGTGATGTGCCCCCATCTGTTTTGTACTCCTTTAATCTCTATGACATCAAATTAACTTTATACCTTGTTTACACGTGTATGGATTTATTACTGGCAATACGTATTATCGCGGACATAAGAAGAAAATGTACGTATAAACATGTATTATCCTGCAGTTGCAAGATTGCATGCACGAATCAAAAAAGTTCGAAAGCTTCTGAATTTTCATGTGAACGGAGTTTTTCAATCTGCGCCTCCGTAGTAGATAGATAGTGGCGAACCGGCTGGCAAAAAAATGAACTATACCGCGGAGACATATTTTGAGGTTAATTGATTTTTATGACCTGCCAAATAGTACTAGTTTCGTTCACTCTTGAAGAATGAGATTGGAGACAGTCAGCACTTTTACGTGTAAACAGTTATTGTCACGATAGTTTAAAATAGATAATATTGCCGCCAGTAAATCCATGTATGCGTACAGGCGCTATTACTTACAATATAAATATGATTGCTGTCGACAGCTTTCTTAAGAATGAAATATTGTTGTTTTACACCACCCAATCGGCAGCGTTGACCAATTGTCCAATGATGAATTCCATTATGATTTCCAATAACTGTTCCTGTGTCAATGTCTATGAATGTCCCTTCCTTGGAAGGTATGTACTAAAAAGATATAAAATGTGTTATATGTCATGTTCAGCGAATAAAACTGGTCCTGAAATGTGGATGTTGTACTATGTATTAATTGAACCACATTTGTTGCCGACTCTAGAATAACCCCAGAAGGCTGCGACTATCCAGCAGATGCTTTAGGAAATATTTTTTACATCACAGGCAGTAGCATTTGCTCTGACTCGATTTATTGAAGTATTGAAATATATATTCACACGGCAATAGTAATATATTTCTCATTTTTCTCTACAGAGGAGTTGTACAGGTTTATTAAAATAAACTATAAACTTATTATGAGATACAGAAAGATGTCAGTTCTATCAGTGTTATTACTGGGATCATCGTTTTAATTTTACCAAATTATCTCTACTATCAAATACTATATTCATTGTTGGCTTGATTTAGTTTGGTTAAAATTGATTCAATTGTTTATATCGATGTCCTCATGTTAAGGGAGAGAGGCACGCCAGCAGAGAACCTAGCGGAAAAATAAGAAGCTTGCAATTTGAGTTTTTTTTTTGATAATTTACAATTTCAACTGTATTTAATTAATAAATATGTATCTGAAAACATTAGATAGTTTTTTTTTTTTTTTTTTTAAATTTAAATAAAAACTTACAATTGTAAAAAAATGTAATAAAATGTGAATTCGTTGCAGGTTCACATCTTATTATTACCTACATTATAATTTATGGTCATATTTATTATTAAAATTTAGTTTATTAAATTTTCAATTTTTCCTCATTTAGATTTTTGACTAATTCATCATTTTAATATTTTTTATATTTATTTTAAAAAACGTCGATTTTTATAAAGATATAAATGTGTATAAATTGAAATCCTTTTTATTTATATCATAATTATATAAAATAAATATAAAAAATATTAAAACGATAAATTAGTCAAAAATCTAAGCGACGAAAAATTGAAAACTTAATAAACTAAATTGTAATAATAAATATGACCATAAATTATAATGTAATAATAAGATGTGAACCTGCAACGAATTCACATTTTTTTACAATAATTGTAAGTTTATATTGAAATTAAAAAAAAAAAATCTATTTAATGTTTTCAGATAGATATTTATTAATTAATACAGTTGAAATTGTAAATTATCAAAAAAAAATCTTAAATTGCAAGCTTTGTATTTTTCCGCTAGGTTCTCTGCTGGCATGCCTCTCCCCCTTAATATCCCGTAAGTAAGTGACTTTTTACAAATTGTGCAGAAAGCTAAAAAAAACTAAATATTTAATATCCCGTATCTGACTGTTAATAGCACACACATGTTGTAACTACATAGCATGCCAATAACCTGTAACGTAAAAAGTGGTAAAGCAAAGCACATAACGCCTAATATAATGATAACATCCAATAAAGTGTGATGTATTATATAATATAAAGATAAACATGCAAATTTGTTATATTACTTTTTGTTTTACCTTTCAAATAATTCGAAAGTGACATTTTGAAGGTGAATTTAACACACGCCATGCAACACGCTTAACAGCTTAGAGGCAAGATCAGGCTATTACAGGTTTAATCCTGCAATGTTCAGATACGGGAAATTACTAAAATGGCTGTATCATTTTTGTTAAAATAACTACAGATACAGGAATTTCACAGTCGATGGGCAGTATTTTTGTTGTTTTAGTACCTATGTCAAAGTCATTTTCGTCAGATACACGGTATTAACATTGGATCATTGATATGCTAGTCTGGTTCCAGAACGGCGATATCTACATATACATACTTAATAATCCAAGACTAAGTGTTGTCTTGGGTATTGATAATATTTGACTATCAATATATTCACACCGTGCATGGATGTATTACCTCAGAAATAAAGTCCTTAAATTGCCTTTTACCGACAAAACATATTCCAACGCTATCCCTTTTCCCAGCCACGTTTAGTAACCCTTCCCGCTTGGCTATTTGTCGCACTTCAGTCTTTTGAAGCAGCGCGAGAGGGAACATAGTTCTGCGTAGTGGCTCTTGTTCCACTTGTGATAGAAAAAATGTCTGGTCTTTATGCTTGTCACGCGGGCTTAGCAGTTTTACATCTGTTTTTAAAAGCAGAGCATGCATTGGTGAGACACTTAAATATCTATAGAAGAAGCTGAGAAATTTTCACTCATCGAAACCAAGTCGCAATGGCTGACTAAACAAAAATTGGCGATCCAACTGAGAAGCTCTTCTCACCGACATCTCGGGGACCAGTAGTGAAGGGTGGAGGTAGGTTGTTAAGATCAGCCATAAATAGTGGACATTAATCTTTTTATACGTATTTTTTTCATACGTATTTGTTTTTATTTAAATAATACTACCATTTACAGATGGTGTTGGTTAGTTTTTAAAAATCAATTCAACCTTGCCTAAACCAAACCATAATAGTTTTGGTATACTTTGGGCGATACGACAAAATTGTGCCACTTTTTCATTCATACGTATTTGTTTTTGTTGGATTAAGAATACATATTGTTGGTATATTTTTTTAAATTCATTATGCCCTGCCTACACCAAACCTATAAAATATTATTCTATCTATAAAATATCCAAAGTTATGCATCATTTAATTGCATAATTTTAGATACGTTATATATCGACAAGAATTTTTTGACTATTATTTATTATGGCTTGGTTTCGCAGGGTTTAATTGAATTTAAAAAAACTAACCAACACCGTCTGTAAATTGTAGTATTATTTTAATGAAAACAAAATAAATACATATGACTGACAAAGTTTAGTGTGCACTATTTATGGCGGATCTTAACAGCCTACCTCCACCCTTCGCCATTGGTAGGAACTCGCAACGTTGTGAGATCGGCATCCTGCGATTCACCACGTAAGTAAGAGATTCTATTACACCATGCTGACAAAACTTCGAGGCAAAACCACCGTGTCCAGTTAAAAATTTAGCACCGTGCTCCATGCACCAATTTTATTTGGGAAAAACAAAATGCGTTTGTTTACCCATAGAAGAGGATGCCCATCGTCCGTGCCAGACTCACGATAATCTAATATTTTTTAATCTTCTCATGTATTCGGTATTGAATAAAAACAATAATATAATATTATTCAAATCAATCATAAATGTGGTGACTTCAATTTGGCAGAGTTTTGGAATACCTACGATGATGTGATCATTAGATTTAATTCGCATGAATCATTGGTAGGTCTAGTTCAAATGGGATAGCTGTCACAAAAACAGTGAAAAGATAAATCAGGTCTGAGTTCGACATGATTTTTTTCAGCATATTGTGTGTTCAGCACTTTCTAAAGTTTTTCAAAATTGTGTATTACCATTGTTCTTACTTTGATTCGTGTTATAATTTTCTAAATATGGTCCAAATGAAGTATTGGCATAATGACCCGTCGCTATAGCATCAGCATTTAAAGTCTCCCGACAATAATTGTAAAAAGATTTAAATTTCACATTCCTATTGCATAAAATATCAGGGTTTGGAGTGTAACCGGATTCATAATCTTTTATCAGGTTAATAAAAACTTCATTCCAGTATTGTTTTACAAAGTTCACACGAGTGAGAGGCAGTTTGAGTTTATGGCAGACAATCTGAGCGTCCTCGTAGTCTTTTTCGGCGGAACAGGTTCCTGTTTCATCGATGACATCCCAATTCTTCATGAAAACGCAGTGGACATCAAAACCTGCAAGAAAATATGTCTATTTATTTATATTGAATTTATTTAAAATATTATCTGTTTTATTGAACATGCATAATTTTGAAAAACACTAGCATAGAAAAAATCTTTTTGAAAAAAGTAAGCCACCCCGGCAGGGAATCGAACCCTGCATCTCTCGGGTTTATGTCCCATCCGCGCATTACTTTAAGAATTAAATAAATAGTTACCGCGCGCTAATAAAGCTAAATTAAAGCGCGCAATAGTTAAAATTTGTCGCAATTAGTATGTCACTGCGTAGCATAGAGGTAATGCGCGGATGGGACGTAAAACCGGGAGATGTAGGGTTCGATTCCCTGACGGTGGCTTACTTTTTCAAAAAGATTTTTTCTATTGGTTATAATATATTTTCTCAAAAAGTAATTATCTGTATATTTACATAATATGGACTGCATAATCTGTAAACCACCTAACTCCATTTAGGCAAATTGTTCAGGAAATAGAAAAAAACTTCTATCGAGCGTCATTTAACGATTCCAAAAATGCAATTAGAAAATTTTCTTTTTTACAAATAAGCTGCACTATGAATTTATTAATACTCTATTTTAGTTCCCTTTTTATATATACTTAATGAAAATTTATACAAAGAGCGGAGTTGTTCTATTTACAATATTGGAAATTTGGCACCTGCAGTTGGGTGTTTTGTGTCAAGAACGATAATGTATTTATTTATAGGTTTAGGAGTTTGAAATTCTGTGTGAGCTTAGAAAACATGCTTTATAATAAAATGCCATCAAAACCTCATTTCGGTCAAAAGTGGAGTTAGCTGGTTTGCGGATTAAGCAGAATTCACAGAAAATTGACAACAAATGAGAAACAAAATTATGACTTAATTACGAAACATTTTCATCACTCCTTTACCAACTATAAAAGAAAAATCCACTTATATAACTCATTAAATTGACTGTAAATATGAATAATTATTAATTCTGAAAGAGACACTTCAATCTGTAATATTTAACGCCGAGTTCTAATGCGTGAACAAAATAAATGAACATTGTAACTATAAAAACTATTCTGATACAATGTTATTTGTATTCCGCTACGGATGGAATTACACTATTTACATACAGATCTTCATAGTCTGGCCTAGGCATAAGGTTGTTTACGGTGAAACAAAGTGGTCATTTTATAATGTCATCAGAAGTCAGTTTAAATTCAAAGATGGATGATTGCCTCCTCAAGGTCTCTCCATTCTTATCGGTCTCTTATTCTTTATTGCCACGTATTTCCATTGAACTTTAACACTTCGCTACATAATTCAATATATTTGATAACTCATTTTGTAATGTACTTAGTGATTATTAATAATTTTCTTCAATGTCGCAATGATTAGCTAATAGTTTTTGGATAAGCTTGTGAATTCATTATGGGTATACTACAGTAGGTATGAAATGTTAAATTCTGCGCTCTTATAAGACAATCACGTCATAGATTTCGTCATCGACCCCTGGTCTTCCTGCAGCGATGGTACAGGAGTAATCTACACACTGCAGGGGTCACCGAGATAAATAGCGTGACCATATGCTTCCTCTATTCTGCAAGGCGGTAAAGATAAAAAATACTTTTACTATATTGTAGAAAAATTGGATCGGTGTCTTCGGAAAGTTATTTAAAATAATGAGGATGCGATGGAGTAATTAATTATATTTTATTCAAATGTATTCTGCGGTAACAAACTGCAAATATCAAATTTTATTAAAAAATATAGTATCAAGTTTGAAAATTTAACCTCTAGATTTTAGGAGATATGCTGTAACAGCGCTATCCACTCCTCCTGAAATGCCAACCGCTATTTTCCTAAAAGAAACCATTATAAATTCTATATTCTAATATAGCATTACAAGTAAAATAATAATTTTCTTATTGAATTTAAGCGTTTAGGAGCGAATATTTTGTTGGTTATAATTTTAATGGTTATATTTTTATTTGGATTTTGACATTTACTTAAAATGTTGCTATAAACTAAAATATAAACCTGCAAAATATTCAAAAAGCTTTTTAGGAGAAAATTTATAAATATATTTATTATCACAAGGTTTCCACAACATAATAATATTATAACTAAATTAATTGAAACACGTACATAAAAGCTTTTTTTTCGAAAATACATAATGATTTTGTTTGCTTTTTTGTGGCCACCCTAAATCTGACAGCTTCTGATGTTTTGGCTAATTGGCTATGGTTTTTGTAAATAAAATATTTTATAAAGACTCGTATGTACTTTATTTTGAAGTAAAATTTTATAAAATAAAAATCTTAAATATATCAAATGGAAAAGATAGAAGCAACTGTTAATGCTCGCAGGAAAGCTTTAAACATTGTAGTTTCAACGATACTGCTAGAAGCTGGTTTCCATGCGGCTGATAAACAACCTTTGGAAACAATGACTGAAATGCTCCAGTCTTGTAAGTATTTCACATGCTATCTTCTATTAAATTCAAATTAAAATCGTATTGCGTTTATTTATGTTACAATAATGTTTTGTTTCAGTCATGGTTGAAGCTGGGAATTCTTCAAGAAGTTTTTGTGAAGTGGCAGGGCGATCTGAGCCAGTGCTTGGAGATATTATTATGGCGCTTATTAACATGGGTAAATCATTATTATATTTCATGTTATAATAATATGGGACAGTGAGATATTAGAAAAGTCTCTATGGTTGGAAATCTCCTCCTCTTGGAAATTCATGTGTCACCGTAAAATATTAAAATACAATTGCCATGCGTCGGATTGACTTGAATAATTATTCTTTCCTTCACGCATTGGAGAACATTCCCAAATCAATAACTAATAAATTGTGTGTTAAAAGACAGTGAAATGGTATATTATACTGAATAGTGGTTAAGAACCCTTAATTTAGACATTCAAACCCAGTTGTTGTGTTAGTGTTGCGTTTTGCTGCCGCATGTTATGGTCAGCTAGCGGCTAACTTTATAAAAAGATTATTTAACATTCAAAATGCAAACAAACGCTTGCAGCATACCAGAACAACGAAACTGTATATTTGTTAAGTGAGAATTGTATGTGAATATTAGTCTGAGTCTGATGGGGGTCTTATTCATCTGCTGAAAACATTTCATTTGAAGCTCAGCTGTATTTTAATATGCCTATATATAATTAATATTAATAAAAATAATATACTGAAGTACTTTTGTACTAAATTAGTTATTAGCATTGAATATACAGTCGAACTCGGTTATTATGATCACGGATATAGCGAGATCTCGGATGTAACGAGGAAACATTCGTTGACATTTTAGTTTATGATTTTCTCCATACATTTCTTCACTTTTTTAACGAGCTACTTATCGGATATACCTAGCTAAAATATCATCAAAAATATTCTTAAAACTGTTAATGTGTCGATCGTTTAAAAACATTTCGACCCTAAGCAATAAAATCCGACCGGACAGGATGCCACCGGGATCGAATTACATTTATGACACTAGTTAAGTGTCTAAATACCTACCTAATTGGTGTTTTCGCCGACAATATTGAAAAAGTGTCCACTCATATGGTTGAGATTCCATGTAAAAAATCCAAGGTTTGTGAAGTCAGTAGGTACCTACCAGCGTTCATTACAATAAACAACTTCTTTTGTAGTTTATGAATGCCATGCTTGTTTCGGGGAAAAATTCTAATTGTGTATTTTTGTTTGAATTGCGACTTGTTGTGTTATGTAACCGTTCATTTAAAAATACCTATTCTCTGATATAACGAGTAACGCTTATAATGAGCAAATTCAGTCGGTCCCATCTTCCTCGTAATAACCAAGTTCGACTGTATATATATACGCCCATAATAGCTGAGCGGATAACGTATCAGCCTATAATATTGTGGGTCACGGGTTCGAATTCCGGGTCTGGCAACAAAAAAATCACATGTTTTTCAATAAGTACAGTAGAATCTCACTAATCCGGCACTATATAAAACCTGATGGTGCAGGATTGCTGAATTACTCATCATTTATGATACTACAACCCTTGGCGGGTCTTGGCTTCCTTCAAAAACTTCCTCCATCCTGGACGATCCAGCACCGACACTCTCCAGTTGCTTTGACAGTTTGTTTGACAGAGTGTTCTTAAATCTCCTGTGGCGCAGTCGTCATCTTAATTTCGGCCATTTAGGTCTTTTCTTGCCCTCAGGGTTGCGTACATAGCCCACTTTGCTGGTATATCTTCCAACATTATATGCACGTGGCCAATCCACTGCAGTCTCTGCATTTTTATATGCCACGTGAGCTTTTCGACCACATAAAGTGTGTCCAGCTTCTCATTATACCTTGACTTCCAAATGCCACTTGAACAGCCCCAAAGATTCTTCTCAAAACTCTCCTCTCAAAGATATCCATATTTCTCTCACCTGTTCCAGCATTCTGATCCATATGTTGATACTGGGTGCAGGAGAGTGTTATGTAAGCTTGTTTTGGTTTTCCTTGAGAGTGCCTGGGCTATAAAAACATATAATTGTATTTAGGTACATATTTATGCTTGTGTTCAAGATTTACATGTGAATCAGTCATAAGGGTGGTAACAAAACATTGTTAAAAATATTATCTTGAGTCGCAAAACGTTATCACCCGCCTTGCCCCTTCTGTAGTCTGCTTAATGTCGGATATTTGAAGTGCCGTATAAATGAGATTCTATTATTGTTACTTATTAATATGTCAATCAGTTAAATGCTGAAGATGAAACACAATTCAACCGAGTCTCATAAATATGAATGTTAACCTTCCCTTTACAATGCTAATAAATTCTGTCTGTTACGGTGATGTCACGTTTGGTTACGGTTACCACATGAGATTGATAATATTACAGTAGGTAAAAGGGAAATGCCTAATTTGGCAACATAAATAAGTCTAATAATGTTTCATCATTCTTTGCCATTTGTTTTATCGATTAAAAAATAATGAAAAAGGGCATCAAAGCTCAATTATAAACATTACAAGTATTTCTACACATTTTTCCAGCCTACAAGTCCTAATACTATCTTGATCTCAGTGCTTATTTTCATATCTCTTTTTTACAATTGAGCATATCCCTTTTTTTGCTTATACTTTTAGATCTCTCCCTTTTTTCATAATGGAATGCGGTGCTCTGTATGCAATGTGCATTTATAATTTATGGCTGGTAAATGAAATCTAACAAAATATTAATTATATGTATTTACTGGATAATGCTATCGATTTTGAAAATAATAACATTTTAATTAGATATTATATTGATGATTCTAGGAATAGCCAAAATATGGAGATGACAAAGTGCATATTGACTGAAATATTTGCAGTTTACTGAGTTGGGTAACCTAAGGTGAAACTACAGTTATAGAAGTGTTAAAGTGCCCATTTTGTTTATTACCCATCGCCTAACTTCCTACATTAGACACTCTTCGACACTGCTACATAATAATCCATATCAGTTTGTTACACTGACAATTCTCACTGTTTTTGTAATGCGCAGGATTCAGATTAGAAGGCTTGGAATCGTATGCAGCCCGACCTAACCGCCACGTGGTGAGCGCTCCAGCAATCGCTGTACCGCCGCGTGCCCCAGCCATGCTGTCAGCCGGGCAGAGGGCGCGACTGCCTACCCACATTCCTCCACACATGCCCCCGCTACCTGATCCGCATGCTTATGTGCGAACTCCGGTAAGAATTTAATAAGCCTTTGGCCAGTTTTAAATGAGATACTTACATAATAAGAAAATTTTAGTAAGGACGGTATGTAATAAATAAATCAATATTACTTTCTTTGTGCAATCCTGATAATTTAATTAACATTTGCATCAATATTATTGTATTTATTAAGAAAAAACTAGTAATACCAGCTCCTGCGCATGTATTCTATATACAAGACTGCTATCGGCGGCTATCGAGGGTAGTTTCTCATATTTTTGTATTGAGGTATTATAATTTTTACAATAAGTTAGTTGTAATTGTTATAATAAATGCTATGTTTTGACAGCACCTCTTTTGGCTGTAATAACTTTTAGAGCGAGATAGACAGTTTTAGACTTTAGACCTACGAATAAAAAAAGACAGGAAGGAGCATACTGATTCATTGTAGTATAAAAACTGGCAACCAAATTCACCATTTTGGAAAGTGACGATTTTGCGTAAACAAATATCACGTGGTCTTTACGTGTGCGCTAAACTTCGTATGTGTTTGTAATTTTGTGTATTTTATGTTTGTGTATCACGCAATGTCGGCCATATTTGCCAGCCTTTCTGATTGCCGTGATTTGTACACATGTTCCTTCTTGTCGTTTTTTATTCATAGGCTTAGACTGTAACAATTATTATAATCCTCAATACAAAAAGATGATAAACTACCCTCGATAGCGGCCGATAGCAGTCTTGTGTATAGAATAGATGCACTGGAAGATGTAATTTATTGGTAACTAGAATTGTCACTTATTTATGTGTATTATGTGTTCTTTAGACTCACAAACAACCCGTCACTGAATATGAAGCAATACGAGAAAAGTCAGCTAATCAGAAAAGGGACATTGAGAGGGCTCTTACGAGATTTCTTGCCAAGACTGGAGATACTCATAGTTTATTTAATACTGATGACAATCAAATGTTTCCATGTAAGTTTGTATTGCCAATAAATAATTTTAGCATTCATTAAATATTGCGCCTACGGTGGCCTAATTTAGATTTGCCGACTCTGACGTCATGGATCGACTGTTCAATCCTGCAGTTGGCCAAAATGTATCTTGTTTTTTTTCAACGACATAACTTTCACTCTGTGGAGGCTCCGTGTTGGACAAAAACACAAATTTTATTTGTCTATTTAAATTTTCTCAATATCGGAATTTTTAAGATCGTTAAAATTAAATGATCTTTAGCATTTAATGGAAAATGGAAATGAAGAAGAATATAACATTTAAAATAAGTTATTTCATTAGAATCTGGCAGTGAGGTTTATAAATAATATGTACCTACCATTAGTTCACTTTTGCGATTCATTTGTCAAGTGGAAACTTCAGTGAAATCTTAAAGATCACAGGGTTTTGAGATTCTTTTCGTGTAGAAATGAATGGAACAAAATAGAAATTTTTTGAAAGATAGATATTTCCGTGAATATAAGCTAATGTTTTTTGAATTTTTGTTTAATTACCAATGTCCAGTGGTAAAAAACCTTGTCAAAGGAAATATCAAAAGTTTGTGTCGAAATATATTGACGAAATAAAAGCGGTAATTGCATGTTTTTTTATATTAAATTTATCGTAATTATAATAATATATAGCTATTCTGGTTTTTGATTCATTTACAAATTAAATCACTGAGACATTATTAATTGAAGTATGACATATTATGCACTTGCTAAATGATTGTGTAATTACGTAGTTGAAGCAAGTCACCCGAAGTGTCATCATGCCTTTCTGTGACAATTTTTTTTGTTTATTTGATCGAAGGTTTTGTTATAAAATTTCATAAACATTACTGAAAAACGACATTTAGTTTACATTTACATACTTACTTTACTCTGTCACGCCCCAGCATTGAGACATAGAGCAAGCACAAGGTTGTGTCGCTTCCTTCGGTCCATCGTCACGTCTCGCGCCTCCCGCTGTGTGAAAATACATAACATGTGCATTGGCAGGCAGCGCATTTAAATACAATAAAAATAATTATTGTCCATAACGATGATTGCCATTGCGTTATATTGAAATGTCACATATTAAATAAATATGATATTTATTCTGATTGATTTAAGTTTTCTACTATTCCGCTTGAATCATTTTTAGCGACCCTGTTTTTAATTGGGTTAGATTGGCCATTTGAAAGTTTAAATGTATATGTTCTACTTTTAGTGATTGCCTGTAAACCCACATTTCCCGCGTACCTGCCTTGTCTATTGCCGACCGACCAAGTATTTGATTTTGAGGAATTGGAATATCATTTTCAAGTCGCCAATAGAACTGAGGATTTACCGGCAACAGATAAAAAAGGTAAATTTCATTTTAACACATTGCTAAAATTTGTTTGGTTAATATAATATTTTATAGAATGACATATTATTATGTCATTTTACAACTAATTATATTGAAGGCCGTGAAAAACACAATTAATTTCGTGGAGATCTGAAACCCTAATCCCCTTCAAATGATCTCCCTGGGATTGCATACACTTCTCCCAGCGGTTCAGCCATTGTTGAAAGCATTTCAGGAACACCTCTTTGGGAATGGAGTACAACAGGGAGGTCGCGTTCCACATGTTTTCTCGTGACTCAAAATGTGTCCTTTTCAGCAGCATTTTCAGCTTGGACAACAGCCAAAAATTGCAAACATTCGTGTTGGGAGAGTAGATAACCTCACGAACTACGGGAGTGGCGTGCAGGCGGAATCCATCATTAGCAAATTCAGCATGAATTTTGCATGGGTAACCTCACTAAAAATGGAATGTACTAAGCCAGTGCTTATCCCCACTTCTTCTGCAAGTTATCAGACAGTGACACGACGGTCAATAATCTTGTCATTTCAGCTTGTTGAGGGCCTACTGGAACTGCTACTGTCCACTGTTGTGTGGCCATGTTTAATCCGGTTGGACCACTCCTTAATGTGTGCAATGCGCATGCATTCCGACTGGTTTCCACCAGCCTATCTCCAAGTTTGATGCAATACCACTATGCACTCGTTTCATGTGAAAATGAAAATCTGGCAGGCGCTGAGTATAATACTCTATTACTCACAGACTGACTGTCCGCAACTAATGCTCTCTGCGCTCAAGGAAAAAATTCATGCATGCACATGAAGATTTTCTCCACCTCTCTAACATAAGAAACGTCTCATGCTTCATTTGCTTCTGTGAAAAAACAATTGACGGATGTTTTTTGAACAGCCCTCGTAGGTACTTAATTAAGCGAGTTTGAGCAATGTATCGAATGTGACTGTGTGCATGGCATGTAGATCACACTTGTAGGACTTCAGCAGATTGAGTTTATATCAGCCACAACCAATATGAAGCAATTTTAATTACTATAATGTCACTTGTTTTTCTAGATGGTTCTGATAATGAAGGTGATGGAGCAGACGGAGAAGGAGGTGATTTAAATCAAGAGCTTACTGGAGGACAAAGTCCTATCGCTATTGACAATCCATACTTGAAGCAATCTCAGAAGGCGCCATGATGAACGAATATTAATTATAATTTAATATATATTTAGCTATTATACCTATAACTCGACTTTGTACTAAACTGAAATATAAACATACTTCAAGGAAATAAACATTTTTAAATGTGAAGTTATAACCTACCCTTAATTTTACCTCAAACACCATTTGGAAAACTCTACTGTAAAGCATCTCACTGCCTTTAACTTTAGCGATAGGTAGGGGCCCCCACCAAAGATCATAGCTTAGGGGCGCATTTAGGATGTGGGGCCCATCGTCATGGTTATTGCAAAATATGCAGCAACATAATTATTGGCTAACAGAGAAAAGGTAGCCAGGCTCTTGTATCATTTACAACTACACACCATGAGAAACATTAATAATTGTCGCTTATTATTACGATCAGAAATTCAAAATGGTCATTTTTGTAATATCTTAACCAGGAATATTACGAGTAACTTTTTCAAGTGTCAATGAAGACAACTTGAGTTATGTTTTATTAAACAAATGTATCCCGTTGAAATACGGATAAACTGTTAAATTAAGGGTTTGAAAAAAGTGATAGGTACAGAAGTTTTATTCTTCAGTGTGTCGCTATAATCATTATGTGATAGATTTGCATTTAGAAAAGTGTGGTGGGGAAGATGATTTGGATAAAAAAATATTTAGAGACAACTGTGTACGTATTTAATAATGGTTGATGCTCTTCATGCACACCTACATCTTCAGACTAATTGGATGACTAGTACAATGTTTGCAATATAATTAGGTAACATCATAGTAAAATGAACAAGTTGACATGCTTTACTTACTGTCAGGGGTTTTTTTTTCATGTAACGCGGTGGAACGGCATTCCGGAACCTTTTTTCACGGTATTTTTCAAAAGCAATTAGACGAAACAATGTTTGCACTTACATAGATAGTACAAGTTAATTTTCCTAAATCATCTCATATGAAAAGACATATCTGAAAAACTATCTCGTTTGATATTATGCATTGAATTCTATTATCCTTTCTTCAAGTGAATTTGAACTCAAATTTTTGCAAATGAATCTAATTATTACCCCAATAAGAGCTTCGTTGAAGACCAAAAAAGTTTCGGCACTTTAGTTCATCAAGCTCGTCGAACCGTTTTTTTTTACTTCAAAATACATTGATCGGTGGTTACTTAGTGGAAGATATTCGGCCATAGACTCTAACACTAAGAAAAGGAATCGAGACGATTTTCAGACGAAAATTGGACTGAACTTTGGAAATCACCATGGCCCACACAAAGCGGAGGCTGACAGGCCTCAAGCCTGGGAAATCGACCAGATGAGTGAGATAAAGGCACATCAAATATTTGCTCTAACCGTAAAAATATGTGGTTGTGTAATTGCATTTTTTGGTTAATGTTTGTTGATACACAAGTACCTACCCTTAATTTTACCTAGAATGCCATTTGAAAAACGCTACTATAGAGCATCACACTGTGCCTTCAACCTTAGTGATAGGTAGGGATATTCAAATATATGATGTTTTTACAATTTTAGTTATTGTTTTTTTTATGCGCTTAGTGGCATAGGAAAAGTTGCTTTAAATGATATTTGAATATAATTTTCTTTTTAATTAATAATTTATAAATTTAAAATTTTGACTTGGCAACACTGAAATGAAGTAATTTCTGATTTCTCGTTATAATTATTGTCTATGACTTGAGTAGTGACTGTAGATAGTAGATGTGTACGATTTTAGATTAATTCTATTTTTCTCTGTTTTATTTCAAAAGTTTTGTTGTCAAAGTGCTTAATAATGATGGGAAGAAGTCTAATGGAATTATGGCTTATGTAGAAGTATTTATACATGCATGGTAGTTCAATTAACATTGGAGTTTGATAAACAAAGTAAGTTCAACCCATTTTTACGTAAGATAAATCTCATCCCAGACGAAGTAAAAATATATTGACAGATTAGCTCATCCGCATAAACCTTTCAAAAATATCATTTCTTTATTCATCTAGATAAAAAAAACTTAATTTATTCATTATTTGAAAACATAAATCACCGTATTTTCCCATGACAGCTCGACATCATTTTGACAGAATCATTTATTTTTTGCGTAGGTATTTTTTAGTTTGTTTTTTCCTAATACGCTTTATTTATATTTGTTCAATTGAATCATTTTTATTTGGGCGTACATATAAATAATAAATCTATTATAGGTATATATGCATATCACTTATATGCTGAGTATTTAATAACTGTTTGCATTGAACTGTCAAATCATCGAACCATACGGAATGTCAAAATCGTTACGGAATTAGTTTTTTTATCGTATTACCTCAACAATTAAAGACACTTGAACTGATTTATTCCACGAGTCCTCAACACAGTTTAATTAAAGTTAAAACTTTCTCTATTAATTATTCATTTAAAAGAATTATTTGCTTTTCTATTTTCAAAATTCTAGTTCTCATAGTTATATTGCCTTTGGACGACTTAAACAATTTATTATTTCTGATAAAAATATGTATTATAGTTGTATTTACTGGTAGCTTAGTATTAATCGTAACCCGACTATATAGAAAGAATTATTTTTAATGTTATTGGCTACTCTCTCTGCGATATCATTGGCTCTACCTAATCACCCGAACACAATATATTGAGATATTGGATAATATTTCGGTACTGTTCGGTTATCAGGAATACAGCGGAAAACACATTTTGAAAATACCCGATATACTGGATTATTTGTTATTAGGTTTGGTTAGGTTAACCTAATAAATAATCCAGTTTATCGGCTATTTTCAAAATGCGTTTTCCGCTGTATCCGCTTTAACCGAACAGTACCGAGTTTACTAAAAGTGCTAAAACCTTTTTATTATAATATTATGTTTACTTAATATCAATATTTAAAAAAAAAATTGTGTAAGTACTTAGTTATTGAAACATTTCAATTTATAATTGTCTTTTAAAATACGTATTTATTGCTAATTTGACGCCGATTGTTCAGAATCACTCGGTCAAACAGCTGTTATAATTTGGCGCCAACTGTCTCAATGGGTTAAACATTTTATTATAGATCGGTAAAAACTCTGCAGCACTCAACTTTGAGAATCACACGTTCCCTGCTTTAACGACAGTATTACTCAGTACTTACATCATGCACCTTTCCTTTTCCTGTACGAGTCCACCTGTGTAGATTGCCAAAATCTGGCAATGTCTTCATGGACGGCGTTAATTGGATCTCTAACCTAGCTTATTGACGTATTTATACAAATATCTAAGTATTTGCATTTGAACTACAGTTTATTGCGCATGCAATGAGGTCCTTCGCTATAACTAATTTTTATTATGTGCCTATCGCAGTATTTGCCAAACTGTGTCCCACGAAAGAAAAGATTTTTTAACATCTGGTTATCAAATGTACGAGTGGGTCACTCTTCGCGACATACGGTGGTATACACCTGTCATTAACAGTGGAAGAAAGTTTGACAGACTTGAACAACGATCCTATGTGCAAAGCTTCATTTTATGAATTAGAGTTGTCAGCATTTTGGATTCCGGCTTGGGAGTCAATATCCTTGATTAGATACTACATCCATTTGGATTGTCGAATCTTTGCGAATCATGTATCAGCGGTTGCGCTCATGGAAATGAAATAAACAGAAACTTTTACAGATAGTAGATGTCTATGCCGCATTTTATCATTATTCTTCTCACTTCTATATATAATTAATTTATTAAATATAGGCTTATTTAATTTTTTGAGGAATTATTATTTGGTGTGACACGAGACTAATTTCCCATTCCCGAGTGTACCACTAGGTGTAAAGTTTGGCAGACACTGGTCTATTGTCACAGTTTTGTTATCTTGATATCGTCGCCCCAAAAGCAAAAGGGCACTTGTGCATAAATTGAGTTTTGAGAAAACGCATTTTAAGTGTTTTTGGAGTGAAAAAAAATCGGAGGTTATTACTTAATATTTTGAAATGAAATTTGGAACAAATATGACCTAATTACTCAAGATTGAAATGCAATTTTTATTTTTTTTTAATTTGTCAATTTTTGATTATTAAGAGGTTTTAAGTCACTTGTTACCCTTTTCCTATAAGCATTTATGAATAGCTTTATCTTCATTTTTTGATTTGCGAGTGTCCACTTTACGCATATTGTGATCTTTCAAAATATTTATTTGGGCCTCTGTCCGCTGCCAACATGTTTTTAAATTTTTCACAAATTTCACAAGTGCCCTTTTTCTGCAACGAAATTATTTTTTTTGTACAAAGGCCCTTACTCACTTTTAAATAATTACACTTGTTAACTTTTTCCTATATTATTTTTGTAAAGATTGCACATAGTTCCTAAAATCGTGTACATGTTACCTTTTTCCTATACATTAAATGAAGACCAGCTTACAAATACACAACTAACCTTTATTTTCTTTACTCAATTGTGAATTCATGGGTTTTGCTTCACAAATGCCGTTTTGCCCATAATGTAGAGAAAAAAATTACGAAGAAAACTGCATTCATAACTCAAAACCATCAAAATTGCACATGTGCCCTTTTGCTTTTGGGGCGACGATATTATGTAATATTTCAAGTTCATGTCAACCGGGCACCTAATTGTATGACTGCGTATGAACGTATATACTCAAAACATCTAAAGTTGAGTGTTGCAGGAAAATGCAACCAGTCATTCATTATTGTACTTACTAATTTTATATCTTTTTGGACAAAATATAGTATTTTTAATTAACTATATTCAGTAAGAATGAAAACATTTATTTGCTTTATTTACATAATTGTGTATTTTACATTTTTTTTAAGGTATCGCATGTAATTTTGAAATTTACAAAATAATTCAAAATGGTGAAGCTTTATGCGCTGGTTGTCCTGTGCAAGGGTATCAGCAACGCCACCATCTTAAAGGCGGCTTACGATCTGCAGAGCTTCAGTTTCTTCCAACGGGGATCTGTCCAGGAGTTCATGTCCTTCATCAGCAAAACCATAGTTGAAAGAACGCAAACGGCTTCCAGGCAATCGGTGAAGGAAGGGGAATACATGTGTCAGGTATATGTGAGAGGCGATAATCTCGCCGGAGTACTTATCACGGATCAGGAATATCCGAGTCGTGTGGCGCACACACTTATTACAAAAGTCATGGACGACTTCACTGGCAAGGTTCCGGCGAGTGTTTGGCCGACAGGCAACGAAACCACGATCGATTTCCCCAATTTACCGGCCTACCTGTCGAAATATCAAAATCCTCGCGAGGCAGACGCTTTGACAAAAATGCAGGACGACTTAGACGAGACGAAGATCATTCTTCACGACACCATCAAAGCCGTCTTGGACCGGGGGGAGAAGCTAGACGAGCTAGTTGCCAAATCCGATAGCCTTTCAATGAACAGCAAGGCGTTCTATAAAACGGCGCGAAAGACTAACAGTTGTTGTAATTTCGGGTGAATGTTGAAATTTGTTGCAAATGTTCGTGCTACTTATTTTGAAAATTCAATCTTTGCCAATCGTGCTAAATGTTTTATTGTTCTTAACTGGATGATGTTATGTTTCGTGTGGTCAGTGTTTTAAGGTTTATTCCCCATAGTTTGTAACATTCTATTTGGTGGCCTCGCCAAATAATGAAACACATTCATGTTTAATATATAAGTTATTTTTTTTATTGTAAAATATCCCCATCATCATGTATAAGAATGCTTGTTTAAAAATGAATGTACATTAAAATTAACTGTTGTTTGTTGCAAACAATCATGTTTGCCTGTATTATGTAAAATAATAATTTAAATATACTACTTATATCGATTATAAAATATATATTATATCAAAAAAACATATAAAACTCTTTTTAATAATTTTAACAATTGATAATATAATATTCTTATGATTGAGTTATAATCTTGGTCCCGTTTTACCTTCACCTCCATCACCAAAACCCTGCATCTGCTATTTGTACAGCTTTATTCATCGCTGATACAAATAGCTATTGCTATCACATTACAAAGTAACTTTAACAACTTATTACATAATATGTATTTGTGAAATTATTTGGTATTTAATACATTGCTTACTGAAATCACTGGGTATTATTTTCAGTAAATTTGATTGTAACCTATTTAGATGTATACAGTTGTCTCTTAATATACTAAGGTCTCGTAGTATATTCTTGGGTTTTCACCGTGTCTCCTTCTTCCTTCTTTACTCGACGTTTCGGGTTCATTGCAGAGGCCATTATCAAGAGATATGTTTTATGATGAAATGTAGTATAGGTGTGTGAATGTAAACGTTGCTCTAAGAATGTCTTCAGAGCAACGTTTACATTCACACACCTACACTACATTTCATCATAAAACATATCTCTTGATAATGGCCTCTGCAACGAGCCCGAAACGTCGAGTAAAGAAGGAAGAAGGAGACACGGTGAAAACCCAAGAATATACTACGATAAAAAACAACCGTGAAAGCCTCAAACATTATATACTTAGGTCTCTTAACGGTTACGTGTAAATTGTATGTGTTACATTTTACCGTAGCACTGTTCACCGTGAGCTTTACATGGAAATTGGGCAAAACCGAGTAACCGAGAGTCGTATATATAGTCTATATTTAATTGTAATAAAACCATAATATTTATCATTGATGCCTGAAAAAAAGTTGTTTAAATTAGAGTAAGTATATTGTTGTTGAGGTGTTAACCTTTTCTATGCCTCACAATATTACTATGGCAGTATCTGACAGGCCGCAGATTTTTAACGACACACGTTGAATGTAGAGCGAAGCTTTTACCACAATCGCTGTAATACCGATAATTTGTTGCTTAGTATTTCATAATTATTCAAACAGATGTCACTGTGTGTTTAATTTTTTTAGATTACACAAAGCAATCGACAGTGGCTAGTAATTTGAATTTAAAGTCGGACGGGACCGGTTAAAACCTCTAATGTCACAAAATTAAAATTTTACAAACAAAAAACTGCTATATGAACACAAATTTAGTTAATTGTTTCTCTGTTTCTGAATAATTTATGTATTGAATTAACAGGTCGTGTCGGGTGTCATCATTTAGTTGATGGCTCCATATATTGGAGGAATGTCTCATTTAAAATGAGACATTTTGATAAATTAATATTATTTTAATTTTGATGGTATTTAGAAAAATAAGGGTGTTTGTCACATCGGAGGTTTTAACAGCTAAACGACAGTATACATCATAATCATACATCAATAAACTGGTTTAACCAGCTAATTGCCAATACCGTATGTTGCTAAGAATTACAAAGATTGTGAATTCCCATGATATGTATAATTTGCATACAATAGTATATTATTAATATCATGGTGCTATTATTTTTATGAATTTTTAAAAATATTTCCTCGTCATTATTTCATTGAAATATACATGTACAGGAATGATTTCAGAGAGAAATAATCAAATACCAAATAACAACTGACAATTCAAAACTAATCCAGTAGATAGTAAATTAGTTTTAAAGCAATTTAACCTAAAATAATAACATTTTTAACATAAGTTATTTATGGGTTTTCTTGCACTTAGATATATTGAAAGATAAGAATTGGTTACCTCTATGAACCGCCATTTTTAAATAAAACCAAAAAAACTGTCAAGATTTAAGACTGCAGATAGAGTATCTTTTTTCGCATGCATATTAATAAATAACTAGTAAAAGCGAATTGCAAAATAAAATTACTGATTCAAATTGTTATACAACCTTATTTAAAGGTGGTCAGAAATATTTTAAAAAAAAAGCAGCTACTAATGGACAGGGACGGCTCTAGTAAAGGAGCAAAGTGTGCACTGCACTCCCATCATCGATTAAATAAAAATATATAATATACAACCCCCATGTATTCCGAAAAATACGATATCGAAAACTTATACGAAATCAATCATTTTGAATTCCGCGCGCATTCGAGCAATAGTGATTTCGACGCGCAACGCCACCGTCTACCAATACACACGTAACTACACCAATGAGACGCGACTAATACACACATACCTCCATCGGTGAGACATGGCAAGGAGCAAAATTCAAAGTGTACCTTGAGTTTACACTATTTTTCACGCATACATTTAAAAATTCACGACAGCAAATGAGGCTAGTAGAATCAAAACCAACAAAGTTCTATAAGACTACATGAATCTTCGTTGGAAATGATGTTTTCCAAGTTAATTCTTCAGGAGGTTGCTTGTACCTAATGCCATAGCACACAAAGCTTAACTCGGCGTTCGGACAATAAAACCATACACTGGCCGATATAAATATTCCAACACAAGCGCTTAGGCCACGCGTCGAGATATAGTTGGAAGCCTAATTATTGATGACTAATGTCATGTCGATGCATGCCGTGCAAAAATAGAAATATATTCCCGACTTATTTATCAAACGGTTAGTTTAGTAAGTTTAGTTCAACGTACGCCGCTCCCGGTTTCACCGATTTCGCCGATATTACTCGTATTATGCTAACGTTGGTGGATTAATTTTTTTATTTTCATTTTGAGATTACCCTATTACTATTAGTGTTTCAATAGGTAGGTATCTTAAATTAGATTTACACACAGTTCAGTTCAGCTTGTTGATTTTTTTAATCAGGTGGGTATTTCACAGAAACGCTGTTATTGAGAATAAATAGGTACTTAGGTGTAGAATTGTAGACGTAGGTGGGTGGGTAGCTTTTAACAATTAATTATCCTAGTGTTTGTCGTATTGAAGTAGGTACCTAGTTACATAGGACTTATAATATTTATTATTACGTTTATTTTGTACAGATAGGTAGGTAGGTATCTATTCAATAAGAAGCATAGGTACTGTCGTTGAATGAGAATTTTACAAGTGGAATTATTATTGTTCATCGTTATTTTAATGAGCGATTCACATCGAGACGGATGACAGTTTACATTGGCCGACATTATTAGCTCAGCCAGGTATTCATTCATTGAACGGTACCTACCTACCTATTTATAATTTTTCTTATTTGAAACGATAATGGGGCCCTATTTCGTGGTCGATTTGAGATTAGGTGGTACCTATTTTGATAGGTAAGTAAGTACGATAAAAAGGCCCCATTTCTTTCGTGGTCATTTTGAGATTAGGTAGGTATCATTAACCTTATCATTAGGTAGGTAACTGTGTAGGTAGTATGTCGATAACTACCCACTGTCCTATAGTTTAATGGGAATTAATTTTCCGAGTCGAATTCATGAAGCAATTATTATTCACATCGGCGCATCATCTATTCTATAGGTGGGTAAGTATAAAGACTGCTTTCGGATCACAATAAGTGCTAATACTTCGATACAACCCTACCTTGGATAGCTGCCGTAGCGGCAGAATGTCATCAATGGGAATTTAGAGCATAAATCGACGATTCAATGCAATAACGTCATCGTAGGTATCGTGACAATGCATTCATTAAACGAAGCTGCGATTTTATATGACAGATCACAGCACTGTCGTGTCGCGGGAACGTTCTGCGATTTGAATCTGACATGGGCTGATTTTAAAGAAAATACCGAAGATATTGATTTTTCCCACTCAATATCGACGTTTCGGCTTAAATATGTTCAATAAGCATGTCACTCATCATGTTAAATGTGCCGAAATTCCTTCGTTGCAAAGTTTATATCATTTTTTGCAGTTCGACGTTTAACATAGGGGCAGATTGGCAATGCGCGGAGGTGACATTTATTTTTTATAACTTTTATTATAACTATCTTATTACTCGATGGACAACGTTAAAACTTTGGGGAATATGTAAATATGCATCGTCTAAAACATATCTACAATGCGGCTGCACGCAATGAATTTTTAAAAATCGGCGGTCACAGTTAGAGTTCCGTAAACAACGCGACCGAATTATGCCAAATTATCAGCTATGTTTCGCATTAATCATTTCAAAATCATACGTATATTTAAAATGTGTACTGAAGAGAGCTAGCCGCCTACCTAGCCGGCTGGCTTTATATTTTAGTAAATGAATTTTTTTAAATCGGGTAATTTAATACTTAATTATAAATAATGAATAATTATTATTAACGTGACAAATTTTAACTTAAAAATGAACTAATAGTCTTATACAGTAGAGAAGATTTCTACGTTACTGTTGGAGCATTATTGCTACTTCAACTTTTCACTAATAATAATTTACTGGAAGTATTTGGCAAAAGTGTTACCCTATTAAAAATAATTTGTACAATCCCGATGATTTCAGTAGGAAGTGAGCGTTGTTTCTCAACTTTAGAAAAGGTTAAGTCATTTTTGAGAAATACAATGACTCAAGACAGGCTAAATGCTCTTGCGATGTTAAGTATAGAAAAACAATTGATATCGTCAACACCAGACTTTAATGTTCGTGTTATCGACGTGTTTTCAAAATCGATGGAAGATGGGGACTTCTTGCATAAATAGGTGAGTTTTTTTGCACTCCCTCATATTCTTGTCACCGGCCGCCACTGCTAATGGATATAACTGAGTTTGCAGTCAACTTAAGTCGAATAATATTTTAGTGCCAGAAGGAACTGGATTTGATAGTTAATGAACTTGCACACAATGGAAAAATACTTAATGGCCCACATGCTCAGCGTACGTCAAAATGGAGCTTTTATGCTATTTTCAAAGCATGATCCTGGACATTCCTTAAACGTTGTAGTTAATCTATTTACATAATTTTGAAGCCTTATTATCCTTTATATTTATTTCAAACATTTGATGACTGCATTTATGGCTACGGCCGTATGTTGTAGCTGGGAAATGCCAATAGAAATGGCGTATTTCAAAAAAATATTACCTTATTCTTAGGTCAATAATTATTATAAAGCAAACATTATTCGTAGAATGTTTAACACATTTGAATGGTTAAAGACATAGCTTATAATCAGTGTCTTTAAAATTATCTTTTTGCCCATTTTTTGAATAATAAAATACCTAATTCTTGTCAAATTTGGGATCACAGAGATTATCAATATAATTTTTTTGTGTAAATATTTTACTATAATAATGTCGACATAAATTTTACCAATGGTTTTATAAATGATTTTAAAAATTAACAAATTAAAAAATCTTAACACCACTTCACATGGATGTACTGAAATATGACTATATTCTAAAACATTAGAGCGAGAGGTTTAAAAGAATACTATTTTATGTAATAAAAATACTTTATGCAGTCATCAAATGTTTGAAATAAATATAAAGGATAATAAGGCTTCAAAATTCTGTAAATAGATTATCTACAACGTTTAAGGAATGTCCAGGATCATGCTTTGAAAATAGCATAAAACTCCATTTTGACCTATGCTGAGCATGTGGGCCGTTAAGAAACTGAGAATTATGAAAAAATGGAAGTGACAGCCGACTTTGATCTATAAAGATTGTTTAATATTATATGATATTGAGATTATATTATAGTGAATGCTACAATCAATCCCAGACCTTTGCAACAGACACGAAGCAAATGCTGAGAATTCTTCTTGCCTTCTTGTGAATGGCTTCTGTAACAAGTCTAAAACGTCGAGGAAGGAAGCAGGAAGAACACACGGTGGCAACCGAAAAACTTAATACAATATAATTAACCATTTTACTATGCATAGAAAACCCATAAATTAACTTAATTTCATCATAAATAAATAGTCAAATCATAAATAAATACTGAGAAACGAATCACTTAGAGGTTTTCAATGATGGCCTATAACACTCTACCGTACGGCCAATTACTGCTTGTTGACTGATGTTCTAAGTACGGACTGTCGGTGAGTAATAATTTACTTCCGCTAAATCCGGAATTGGAGCTTCCGGAGCCGGAGAACAGACTCTTGCTTCCAGTGTAGAGGCTGAGAGGTCCACCGAATCTGTCCGCACCATATTTTCTTCGCGCTCTGATGAGGGAAATGAACGCGACTACTAACGCAGAAAGGAATACGAGACCCAGAACGCAGAAAGCCAGCGCCATCTTACTTGGTGACATACAGACTGTTTTATCTCCGGGATTTGAGCTGGCCAAATATGCATCAAGATCGCTGCCGTTAAGTCCATTCTGTTGCCTTGATCCTATAAACATAGATATATTTTTATATTTCTTCTTTCTTTTTTTAACACTACATCAGGCCATGAGACCCATAGGAAGTAGTGTAGTGAAATTAATAATACAAGAGAAACAATCACAAACACCCAGGCTTTTGAGAAAATCACATAAATTTATTGCGAACTCACCGAGTGAGTCGAACCCGGAACCCCCGGATGAAAGGCCAGCGCCTTACGCACTGGACTACAAGGGCTGCCAATTAGGTTTTATGTAATACTAAATATATACTGGATTTAAGAATGTAGCAATCTTTTTTATAAAATAAGTAGTAACATGACAATTCTTTCTTTCAAGTTTAAATGGTTACTGTAGCTTTTTATGTTACTTAATAAGTTGTACTACTTCTAGTATAGGTATAGTATATTAGTCTATGATTACTTCATTCAACTAGTCAAAAGCGAAAGTTCAGCGAAAATATATTAAAGTGACGCATCAGTGAAACGCCAAATAATTTTCAACTGTACGCGCGACGAAATTTTGGACTCGCTGCCATTCACTGAGAGAATGTTGACCCGGGAACACGTCACTTTGCTGCGTGATGGCGACGGGTCAATTAATTCTAAAATCGTGTAAAGATGACTAAAAACGTTACCCATTTACTTTAAAAAGAAAACATGTCAATGAATATATTATTATTGTTACTAATAGAACAATAAACAGAACATAAAATGGACGTATGTTGGATTTATATGACAATTAATATTTCGTTTGACAGGCGTCATTTTCACCCGCCACCCGCAATCCGCGCATCGCCTAGCGACGATCTTTTTAGACCGTGCCTCAACTAATGCATGGCCTTAACCAACAGAAAAAATCTTTTTCAAAAAAGTAAGACACCCCGCATGAATCGAACCCGCATCTCTTGGGTGTCGCGCTCACTCACACAGTTCACTAAGCTAAAGGAGTCATACTTAATTATGACAAATTTTAACTATTGGCCTTTTTAATACTTATTTTTTTTTGTGTTTTACTTTTTTCAAAAAGATTTTTTGTATTCGTTATAATATATTTTCTCAGAAGTGTTTTCAAAATTATGTATGTTCAATGGTCAATATGTTGATTGAAATAATTGACTAGTTGAATGAAGTAATGACCAGACGTCCCGTTTTCAGGCGGCGTGTCCCGGTGTCACCGAACACAGCTTCGGGACGCCACAATGTCCCGTTTTCGAATAGAAGGAAACTTGTGACCAAAATACAGAAATATTTGATGAGTATTCACTTTTTTCTAATTACATTACACCGCAAAAAGTGTCTGAATGGAACACTGGGAATGTTTCAACCGAAAGTCATTGGGTGGAGTTGTTCAAACACTTTCGCGCCAATAATTTGGATCACAAAATTTTTCGTACATTTATTGAATATATTTTATGTCTGCCCAGCAGTAACGCACCAGTAGAAAAGGTCTTCTCTCTTATGAATAAGTTGTAGACGAGTGAAAAACCACAGTTGAAAGTAGATGTCCTTAAAGCAATGTTAATTATTATAAAAGTAAATGCGAAAAAATCCTGCCAAGAATTTCATTCGTTTTTGAAATCAACACCAGAATGATATACTAAATTTGTTCTTCGGGAAAATATAACATCAGATAAATTTTCACCCACGGTGGCCGCGCGGCATAAGCGTTAGACTATCACGCCGTGGGTCTCAGGTTCGAATCCTGGGTCTGGCAAGTACACATATTGTTTTTCAATTTGTGTGTGAGTCAGGGTATGGACCTAATAGGTTGAGCAAGTGGCTGACATCCATTTCTCGTAAAAAACAAAATCTGTTAATACAAACCTCTACTCTGTGGAGGCCCATATGATCCTATTAGGATCGGACATGGTCGAAAAAAAAATTTTCATGTACCTATACAATATGTAGGTACTATTAAAAAATATGTAGGAACTCAAGCGTTGTATGCGCCTACTCAAACATACCTACTGATAATCTTCAAATAAATAAATATAATAGGTTATCTAATATGACATGAAAAAACATTACTATCTTGTCAATTATTGTATTGTATGAAAGTGTCAGGCGCCTAAAATGGATAAGTAGGTACTTACCTACTTTTTTTAGGTGTCCCGGTTTGGGGGAAAAATAAGTGGTCACGTTATTTATTATACTAGAAGTAGTACAACCTATTTAGTAAATATAAAAAGTTACAGTAACCATTTAAACTAAACATGAAAGAAAGAATCGTTCAAGATTTAAATAAGTTATTCACTGAATTTGGAACTGAACTGATGACTGACTGATCGGCTATCTGGTCGTGGTTATATTAAGAAACTTCAACTGTCTTATTGATAAGCATAGATAACCGAATATTATTGTCAAAGGGTATTGGGCTGGTTCCTACGGCCAGTTACATACACCGCTCACAATAATTGTTTCTAGAAATCTAAAGAACATACTAGTATTCATTTAGATTTAGGTAGGTACGCTGGGTCTGATTGATCCCGTCGATTAAATATATTTTGTGAACTCTATTATTTAACTATAATTTATAAATACCTCGAATTGATGCATCATTTTCAAGTTCTATATTCGGTGCCAGAACTTCTATACTGTTGTAAACCTGCAGTCTGTCAATAATGGAGCCGTCAGCTTCTTTGTCCAGCCTCGCCCTCCGCAAGAACGAATCCTTCGACTTCGGCAGCATCTCGTTTTCTTTGCAATCTATTCTTGGACATTCGCCTTTGCATAATTCCAGACCACATGTTAAGTGCAAACGTGCTCTATCAGGAAACTTGAATGCTGGGAAAATTGTGCTGGCGTGTTGATAAGACATGATGTATTTGTACATATTTGATTGTTCCTCGCTGGTAGTTATTAGTAAATCAGTATTCGAAGGTTTATTTTCTTCTTTTCTGCTATCTAATTCTTCGTCAGGCTCTGAAACTGTCTTGTGGTCATACATCCTCATTTTTGGAAATATCAGCTCATCTACGGGACAGCCAATTTCATCTAGTAGCTTCTGGGACGTTTCTCCTAGTCCATCGTGAGCTAGGCAGTCAGTGATTCTCAAACCTATTCCGGCTGTGAAAGAACAAAATAGATCATTAAATATATAACATTATATAATTTAGAAAAACACTTTCTGAGAGAGTATATCATCACCAATAGAAAAAATCTTTTTTGAAAAAAGTAAGCCACCCGGCCGGGAATCGAACCCTGCATCTTCTAAATTATATAATGTTCAATAATCAGAATGATATATTCTTAAATCTTGTGAATTATTCGTTTGAATAAAAGAAATAGTTAATTATACATTAAATATATGTTTTAAAGACACATTATCTTTCTAGTAAACTATGTAATTCATAATAATTATTGGTTATATTTTCAAGAAGAGTGAATGCATTTAAGATAAGTATAGGTAATATTATAACCATCATTATGACTGTTAATACAATAATAATTAATTGTTCTCACAAAACATAGTTTGGACAGACAATAAATTTAAATATAACAAATCATTTTTTTAAATTTCATTCGACTGTCATAATATGCTAAAGTTGCTATGACGTTTATGAGGGATGGCACATTGAACCAATCTTTTATTGCAGGTGGCACTATATATTATTGTAGGTAATACATATAATTGTAGGTATTCCCTGTCGCTACAACCCTATGTGAGTCTTGGAATCCTCCAACATCTGTCTCCATTTAGGTCTGTTCAAAGCCGCGTCTCTCCAGTTTTGTACGAGGAACTTGACCAGAGCTTCGTTTGCCTTCCGACTTCACAAATGTCAATCAGTTGTGACATTCGTGACTCATCCATCCAAGGCCAAGCTAACTGAGGTGACCCGATTTTACAGACCGTACGATGTGTGAGCTCCTCTACAAAGCGTAAGGTAGATGGTACGTTGTTGTGTTTATGTCTCCACCCTGATTTTATCATAAATGGGTCCGAAGATACAACTAAGCACACTCTTCTCAAACCTGCACTCTTTTAAGTTTCCGAGCCATACCTACATGAATTTGGTATTCCGAGTTTTTTGTACAAGATGGACAGGAACATAGCACCTAGAGTTGGGTTTCGGGAGTTTCCCGACGGGAATTCTCGAGAAATTTTTGAGAATTTCATTCCCGAATCTCGAGAATTGAAATTTTTAACATTTCGGGAAATCCCGGATCTCGAGAATCTTTCCTTGGGATTTGGGATTTCTTTATATCAAATATTAATTGAAAAAACGATTTTCTATATGAAAAAAGTGGACAGAAAACACAAAACGTTCAAAGACTGATTGAGGTATTTAACACAATTAAGCCAACGTCGACTCAAAATGAGCACAATTTTTGCAACATCAGGAAATTTTGTATCTCAAAAACTTACGCGATTGTCAGACGCAGTGATTGACAGTATGTGTTATTTGAAATTCTATTTTAATAAGTAATATTTTGAATTATTTTTGTTTTTCTACTTCTATTTTGTATGTCTTCTTACATAAATAAAAATCATATTTTTTTGGAATTTGTCTGTCTCTACAATTATTTTAGGATTTTTACAGGTTTTTTTAAAACGAGAATTCTTTTCTAGAAATCCCGAATCTCGAGATTGAGATTTTCTCAGGAAATACCCAACTCTAATAGCACCTTGGTTAGACTGAAACGACGTCTACACAATTCTTCACTTTATTTCGTTTTTAGACTATAATCCAGTGGCGACCGGTGAGTTATTTTACTGGGAGTTCACTTTTTTCACCTTTTGACTGCCGTAAAAAGGCATTTGCCTTCATCAAAACTTCACCAAAAAATCAAAAAAAAAACTATTGGTTTTTTTAATTTAGTACATTTAAAAGAAATAATAAATAACTCACTATTTATTATTTGTTGTACCTCTAAAAACAGTTTTTCTTGAAAAAAAAATGGATTTTAAACTTTAACACAAACTATTTTGTTTTGACCGAATTATTAGTAGTACCGAAATATCTCGTATCTGGCAGTGACCGGGATTTATTGTTCATTTGTATGAGAAATCCATTCTTCTGTTTTTCATCGACACAAATTTTTTAATTACGCGTTTGTTGAAGTCAGGAATCTCTTGTATCATTCTTTTTTCGATACTGAGCATACATAATGCGTTCAATCTTGATTGCGCGATGGTGTTTCTACTAAAACACTTGATCCGTTTGAGTGTGAAAAAACATCTTTCGCTTTCCACTGATGTCATCGGAATAGTAAAAATTAAATTTAATAGTAAAACCGTTTCCGTAAATGTGTCAATGAGATTTTTTTCGATTAAAATGTTTTATAATGCTGAGGCGCCATCAGCATTATAAAAATTATCCAAGCTGTAAATAACAGACAATTCATTTTTGAGTTTATTTTTATCTCAAAAGTCAGACGTATTACAGAGCTAGTTTGAAGAGATATCATAATTGATAAACATTGTGAATTTAGTTATCAAACTGAAAAAAAACTTGAAGTTTATTTTTAAATTGTACTTCGCCTAAATTTGAGAAATGTTGTCAACATGTGCAGAAATTTAAATGCGTACTGTGAAAAGAATTTATTTTTATAATAATATTGAATAAAAATTGTCATACAATAATTGTACGTCTGATACGGGCTGAATCTGCGTTCGGGCCGAGAGCGACTTGAACTGTCGCTCCCGAGCACGTAGAAAAAATATTTACGTATTGCTGTTCCACGCGCCAGACGACGCTCTTTCTCATTGCAAAGAAATCGAAATTAGATTACTGGGCGCTTTGGTCGAGCGATGGCGAATATCGCTCACATCAACATATAATATTATTATTTAAAATAGCCGGTTAAAAACACATATTAGAATTTGTTTTTGTATATGAATTAATGACTACGGTAATAGATCAGAACACTTTTAATTAATCAAATATAAATTAAATACTCATTTAAAAAAAGTCTTTTCGCATAAATTGAGTGGGTGGGTGTGCACCGCTCCAACGCTCTCAAGGGAGAATCGCCACTGCTATAATCACTAGGGAGCGGATTTATATACAACAAAAAACATGATTATATGCATGCAAATATGCACTAAAACCAAAGAAATATGCAGCTAAAAATTTACATTTTTATGGAAAAAAAATTTAAATACCCACTTCACCCAATATTACTGATAAAAAAATCGAATAACAAATTAATAATCTCAATCAATATAATACAATAATAAAAAATACAAATAATCAATATAAAGTTAATCTTAAATTAAAATAGTTTGTTTACAAGTACACATAATTGAATAAGAAATGCAATGTAAACTATACACAACTTTAAAAAACAAAAACGACACACTTAACTAGGTAGGTACTATTCTTAAACACTACATATTAATTTACTGTTTTTTTTCTCCAAAAAAAAGTTACTATTGTCACCTCTCAATGTCGACAGAGGCGATTGGGCAAAATGTAAATAAAGGTGCCCGAGTTGACTTCACTTTTTCTGATAAATCCACAGCTTGGGATACCATTAAAAATCTAAGTGCATCTAAAATATCTACCTACCTAACTTAGTAATATTTCGATAAAATAATGTAAAAAAACTAAAATTATAAATGCAAAAGCGTAAAATATGCATTTATTTATGAAATATGCACTAATGTCTCAAATATGCTGTAACGTCTCAAATATGCATTTATATGCAGAATAAAATTTTATTTTTGGATTCTGCGTCTTTCAAAACGGATTTCTGTGCAACTCTCATAGCTGTGCATACACCCTAACAAAACATGCACTAGCATATAAATCCGGGCCCTAATAATCACTGTTGACGGAGTTCCAGGTATACGAAACTATTAAGTCTCTCAAAGTCTATCGCGGTAGGTAAAAAAATTACCAGATAGGTACATATCATGTGTTATAGAAAGTTTATATAAAACCAAATGTTTAATTAAATAGTATAGAATTTTAAACAACTCGAGAATAATAATTAGCTAAAATCTCAATGTTGGGTCGGTGTTTCGTCATAGTATTCAAGGCCGGATTTACGCTTGAAGGTTCCCTGGCCTAATACATATAAAAACAACCTATTATAACATATTTTACAAAATGTTAAATATTTGTAATAGTGTTCTTGTTTTTTGCCGTATTATATCGCACGTCTTTCTACAAATAATGTTTTGGCTAATGCGTGCAACTTTGATGATGTTTGATTATCGTCATGTCTGAATAGGTGCTACTGGGGCTTCTGAGGTACAAACGTGTGCATAGTAAAGATTCAATAATAGTGTATTAGGAGCAAATTAGGAGCCCTGGGAAATAGCCCCTTTAACCATATGGTAAATCCGGCCCTGATAGCATTACACTTATATTAATCTCCTATATTATACCAGGCAGTGTCGATTTGATGACCAGCATTGTAGGCTCTCCGACTTCCACGGTCGTAGCTTCTACGTTTCCATTGGATGGTAAAATTTCCATCCACGCTCTTGCCTGTTCCATTATGGATGCCTGTTGTTCTTCAGAAAAGTCTTTCCATTCACTGCCCATTCTTCCAGATCTAGGACAAAAAACAATAACCGTTTATACCTAACAACAATGATATATAGGAACTCACCAAACGGGGTGTTAGGGGTGATGGTTTCAGAGGCGGGGTTTCAGAGGGCGGCAAAATCTCCGAAATAACTTTTTTATATAGGTAGGTTTTATATTCAAAAAGGTACATAATAATAATCCTATTTAGTAGTTTATGATCTTCGATATTTATTAAGTATGGATACATCACAATACACACAAAAATAGTGAAAAGCATTCATTCAATGCCGCAAGAGAATGGGCATGTAGGTATTCTTAAGACAGTGATTTGCACAGGGGATTCCGTAAAAATTTGAAAACGATGACGAAAAAAATACAAACGCGTTATTTGAAGTAGCTACGTTTTGCTTGGGAAGAAATTTGTGTAATAACAAGGGAATTATATTAATCGAAATGAGGCATTGACTTTTAAAATGTCTACAGAAATTTAGCTGAATAATACCATATTTGAGAGTTGGTTCTGTGGAGATCTTTGCATGTATCCGTTTGAGATATCCACGAAAAAATAATAGAGGTAGCTCTATATTTAACATTTTAACATATAATTTGATATTAAAATAGTAAGAGGAGCATTTTGAGTCTACTAAAAGGTGGCCCTTTGCTTATGTGTAACACCTTCCTACGGATTTCCTCGTATATGCTATTGATGTATTGTATTAATTGATGAGATACCTAGTAAATAAAAATATTGTTAAAAATGCTAAAATTTATTCATTCTGTGTATCATTCATTGGTGGTCGTATAGTATCGTATATCTTGACGCTGTGTGGTATAAAATATTTGGTTTCGTTTGAATTTTAGCATTTTATTTATTATTATTATTACACGGTGATTGTTCGAGTCCGTAAGTGAGTACCTAGGTATGAGTGATTAAAACCAGTGTTCTCCAACCTTTTAACATCCGCGGCCCGGTTAACATAGAATAAATATTTCGCGGACCGGTATTAGCCAGAAATAGTAACCATTATACCAAGATAGAATTTTATTTATTAAATCTTATGTTTTAAAATTACAACTTTTGGTTAGTGCCACATCTTCTGCTATTTTTTTGTAAGCAGATACCCGAGAGTTCCTGGGTTCGATTCCCGGTCGTGACAAAAACATTTATATGTTTTTCTCAAAGCCTGGGTGTTTGTGATTGTTCAAAATTACTAACAACAACCACCTTGTACGAAAAAGCAAGGACATGGTTAATAATAATTCTAAAAAAAAAAAAAAGCAGATTTGATATACGTGGTTGCACCATTGTTTCTGAGACGAAGCGCTGCATTAACATCCATTCGATTTCTCTGTTTGGTTTTTATTACTGATAAAGATGAAAAATTCTTTTCACATAAATAAGACGTCAAAAAAAATACCAATAATCTAATCTTTATAATTCAAAGGTGGATATTGTTTATCAAGGGATATCCATAATTATTGAGACAATGGTTGCATTTTATGTCTGGGCACCAGAGTGACATCAGAAGATAGCTCGATCAGCTTTTCTTTTTCACGAGGATCAAAGGCGCATGATTTAACATCTTCCAAAAAGGGATTATTAATCCAGATGTTAGAGGTCCGCTTTTACGTAGGTATTAATTTTCAGTTAACGCTTTTAAAATAAATGTTAGCTTAATATTGAATATGACTGTCTGGTTAATATTAGCAGCATTCAAAAATTCCCCCAGCATTTCATCTACCTAGTGCGAATTTTCCGAATTGTGTAGCGATAAATAGTCGGTTGATAGCGTGGTGAAAGCTTTCGCGGATCGGTAATAACTTCTTGCGGACCGGCGCCGGTCCGCGGACTACCGTTTAAAGAACACTGATTTAAACCACAGCCTGAGCTTAAACATATCGATTTGACAGTTCTCTTTTAACTCTTCTCTCTGACAGGCTCTTTAGGTATGCAGAATGTTAGTTTAAAATCAAATAATACTAACCATTTTTATAAATTACTGGCCGAAAATTTTGCGTATGCCACTGTGGTCCAGGATCCATTGTACGGTAAGGTGATAATATTTGACGAAAATAGTTAGTACAGTAATTAAATAATAATTACCATACAAATAAATCATCTTTCGTAGGTACACGCATATACCTAATGACGTAGATCTAGGCACAATTTATATTTGATTAAAAACTTTAGTAATTAAATTATGTTAAGCCCTGATATACGATATAAGTATATTATGCATTATGTCCAGACTTCGTATCCATTTATTGTTACGGAGCAGTGTTCCGGAAAGCGGAAAGGACCTCGTCCGACTGGAATGGGGTTAATAACAAAGAAACCATTGTTTTGTTTGAAGGTTAACACAACTGCATGGTGTCCGAATATGCAGCGTGCAGGAACTTACAGCTTAAAGCGGTGTTATTTTTTCTTTAAAAATATAATATATTACAAGCTATCGAAGAACTTTTGCTAAATCATTTATCTAAATTAGGTGGGTTCTTATTCCAATTATTTAAGAAACAATGCAGTTATAACCAAAATAAAAGCTTTAATATGATTTTGAAGCCAATGTTTTTAGTCATGTAATAAAATTAAAGTGTATAATTTTCTATTTGCTAGTTGATCAGCGTTTTGAATTTTGCGTTACCTAAGCACGACATAATATACTTAAAAAGGGTTAGTCTGTTTATTAAATTATAACTACAGCAGTGACCATATTATTATCCTAACGAAAAATGGCAAAATATTGAGTTTTGAGACGATTTTATAGTTTTTGGGAACTGTCGTAATTTTCATTAAAAGTTTACATACAAATTTAAAAAATAACATTTAAATTCGACGCTTCGTCTGTGGCATTTCATTTTTTTTCATTAAAAACCTCCCAATCTAAATTTACACTCTTTCATTGATATACTGCCCCTTAAGTTGGGTACCATTATTCTAAGGTTTGTGGTGCCGGATGTTTTCTCGAATCCGGTAAAAATATAGCACGATTTTCAAAATAAAGGAATTATAACTATACAAACACTGCATCAATACTGAGGAAACTTACACAGTTTATAGACTAGATACATTCTTGGTTAACCTACTTAGCTAAGTTTAACCGTTCAGGATGCATATTTTAAGAGCCTTTGGTGTTTCTGATCATTACGTATAACATAATTTTGGCATCGCGCAGTCTGTGAAGAAGAATGTCTTCGCGAGCAAGGGCAAATATTTATAAATATAGATAGGTACATTAGTAGACTAAAATAAAGAGGTTATCATGAACACCAAACCTGTGATTGTTTTTATCCTTGGAGTGCCTCTTGGCAATATCTTTGAAATTCTTCTCAACCATTTCTTCAATGACGTAGCTCTTTATCTGCATAGCTTGCGGTTTCAGCCAGCATTTAACAACTCTTTCCTGATCGGAAGACTGCTGCAAGAACCTGTCCATCTGGATGACGATCGTCACCATGTAGAAGAGGCCATCTTCCATTAGGTCGTTTTCGATGTCCTCGAATGTGGAGTTGCCGATTTGTGAACTCACTCTCACTCCGCATGCATTTGGGGGAAGATGTAAGGTCACGGACGTGTCCATGTTACCTACAAATAAATAATAATTCTTATATTATAGTAATGTCGTCGGAAGGACAATAGCCCCCTGGCCAAAAACCCTATGTGACATTAACCGCGTATATAAAAAAAAATCCGAGATAACTTCCCACATAAATGTCGATGGATTAAATTAAATATAAAAAAATAAATATCTAAAAATATTTTGATTATTATCATCATCAGTTTGTATCTATCCACTGCTGGATGAAGGCCTCTTCAAGATGGTTCCACTTCTTTCGGTCCTGTGCATTGCGTTGCCACGTATTTCCGCGAACCTTTATCATTTCATCGATCCAGCGGCCTCTAGGTCTACCTTGCGAACGTTTTGTACTTCTTGGATACCACTGGATGACTAGATTTGTCTAACGATTGTCTCTTCCTCGAGCTATGTGTCCAGCCCATCTCCATTTAAGGCTTTTAATAAACTCTATTACATCGCAAACCCTTGTCTGCTTCCTTATCCACTCGTTAATATATATAAGATAACGCGAAAGGAAAAAAAGAGGAATGAGTGGATTTTGATTATATGCTAATAAAAATTCTGCTCCATGTTTCTGTGGAGCTGGTGAACTTTTGTATTTTGCTTCAAAAATATTTTTCTGACTGAGTATAACTTAAAAAATAATATTAAACTAAGTGAATGTTCTGTTGAAGATTTCAATATTGTAGTAATTCTTTTTTCATCCTTCTCTAAAATATGCATAAGGGGGGACATGCTCAGCATACGTCAAAATTGAGCTTTTATGCTATTTTCAAAGCATGATCCTGGACATTCCTTAAACGTTGTAGATAATCTATTTACATAATTTTGCAGCCTAAGTATCCTTTATATTTATTTTAAACATTTAATGACTGCATAAAGTATTTTTATTACATAAATTAGTATTCTTTTAAGCCTCGCTCTAATGTTTTAGAATATAGTCATATTTCAGTATGTCCATGTGAAGTGGTGTTAAGATTTTTTTATTTATTAATATTTAAAAGCATTTATAAAACCATTAGTAAAATTTATGTCGACATTATTATAGTGAAATATTTACAATAAAAAATATATTGATAATCTCTGTGATCCCAAATTTGACAAGAATTAGGCGTTTTATTATTCAAAAAATGGGCAAGATTTACACATTTAAAGTTCAATTTAAAGATACTGATTATAAGCTATGTCTTCAACCATTCAAATGTGATAAACATTCTACGAATAATGTTTGCTTTATAATAATTATTGACCTAAGAATAAGGTAGTATTTTTTTGAAATACACCATTTCTATTGGCATTTCCCAGTGTCTAAGCTACAACATACGGCCGTAGCCATAAATTGACAAACGATAAATGAAGTAGGGAGTAAAATCATGGTAACGCGCGTGTTTGAACATGTACCGTTTAAAAAAAAATCGGTTAGGTTAGGTTAGCTCTATTTTGACGTACTGTTATGCATTAGATCGATACGTAGATAAGAGATTGATTCTAATTAGAGAAACCGCAACTTCCTGTGATAACAATAGCATCCTCTGATATCATTAATATTGTCAATTTAAATATTGATTCATTTTATTCTAATTAATTCTAGAAAACCACAAAACAATAATATCATGTTATTTGTGTTTGATAATTGGAAACATCTAGAACATTATTCAATCTATATATGAACCATTGTACACGTAATTAATTTGTTAGTTCTTTGTCGACCATTGTACCTATAGTATGTAAGTTGGCTTTCTGTCAATTGTAATAAATCTGTATTACTTGTAATTTATCACCGTTTAATAAATCAAACATCTATCAAAAGTTCTTCTATTTTCGATTTGATATCTCCTGTGAATATATCCGCCCTCTTTCGCTATTCCTGACAAATCAAAAGAGACTTTTACAGAGTCCTATTTCATAGTCCTCTGTATAATAATAATAAAATAGCAAATAATACCTAACAAGTATAAAGACTATTTAATTTCGTATATTACGAAACCTAAAAGACTTAGTGAAAGTGATTAACTATCTTACTTAAACTATTCCACTTTTTGGGGACGTAACAGTACGCTGAGCATGTGGGCCGTTATTGTATCCATATTTTTCTGTGTCAAATATTTATTTTATTTTGTCAAATATACTTTTGTATGTATTATTTGTTGTGTCAATGAATTTTTATTTTAGTTTTAAGTTTAATTAATAGTTATTCGGGGTTTGTCTGAAGGGTAGTTGACCTAGAACCGTCGGCTGATCATCAGAACAGACAATAATGACATAGAAAATAATTATTGGTAAGAAAAATGTTCAGTGGAATTTTTGGATTATTACGTAGGTACTATGTGAAATTACTGTGGAATATTTTTATAATCTTTTTTGTTAGATTTTGACCATTGGTGGACTTTTCGCTTTGAGTTTTTTCAGGTAGGTACTTATTTATTTACCTGTGGAATAGACATTGAATTAGGTAGTGCGTTTAATCACCGCCATCTTTAGATTAATAAAGCCTGACCATAACTTTTTGCACAAGCAACGAGTGGTCCACTGCCATATTATTTATTGATAACGTACTTGCAAGCAGAGTTTGATATTATATAATCACTGAATAGTATAAATAAGTTATTAGTTATTGTCGTTTAGAATCGACTGTCACATTGACAATCGTCCTAGTGTATTATGATATTATTATACACAGAAAAGGGTTACTAACTTTGATCGTCACTTCCAATTATTAATAACACATAACCACTAAATCAGATGAACTCCAAGGTCTCCAAGATACGTTAAAATAATCTGAAAGAAATCTGAAACTAAGAATACTCCGACAAGTGAACATGACAGACGCGTCAGTATGAGCACTCGGACAACGGGAGGGGCGAAAAGTAGGATCAGTCGTGTAATGTATCAGCTTCTCTCTTCAGTGGGCAACGGTTTAATGCATTTAATAATTTATTTACTTATATATCGTCACTGTTCTGGCAGAAGACACTAATTCGAAAAAAATACATATTGAGTTAGTTATACCAAAATGTTCCTTATTTTAAACTTTACCGTCTGGAAACCTTCTTAATAAATAAACAGTCTTTATTTTAAACTCATCCTTTTTAGGACTACTTAATAAACTCACATGATAGATCAACTTCAAAGTCAAATTACTCAAAACTAGTATTCTCCACTTAGTGTGTTCTGCCAGAACAGAAACGATATAATATATTATTATATAAATTATCGTCTTTCCGTAGATAAACAAAAATAATAAGCAATCGATGAGTTTGTGATTTAAAATTAAGTTACTGGTCCATGTGGCGTCATTGTTTTTATTAATATTTCAAAATATTGCCGAGACGTTTGCGAAGATCATTGCCGTTGCTTTCCAGACTTATTGCAAACGTGCAGAAAGAAGAAGAATCGATATGAGTGTTAAGTTGTCAGTCTCACCTTGCGCTCTACACTCTCTTGAAAAATCTTTCGTGAAGATGACTCCTTTGAACGGTCGTTCCATCCTGACTCGAACGTTCATCTCGTCTCGCGTGCAGGTCGTGTCAATGTCCGATATCTTGTTGGTGTTCATTCTTGGTTTCCTCGAAACATTTTGAGGAAATATCAGCTGGCCTTCGATGAAAAATATATTCAGCGCTATTGTAATTAGCGGAAATATCCCTCTAGGAATCATCGTTCAATTTTGGGCTATACTGAAAATAAAGAGAGAAATATGATTAGTTTTTAGAACTGGCAAGATTTTATTCTCTTAAATTATAATTTTATAGAATAGCTCCACCCAACCAGGATATTTTTTGTAACCTAACTGCAGTGACTTTGCGTGGGGGTAGGTACTACTAGGTCATGAGTTGCACAGGGACGGCGCATTATAAAGTACCGGCATTTATTAGTTTAAAAAATAATCGAAGCATAAAAAGTCCTGGTAACATAATTATTGTTACATTGTGATGAAAGTTGACTATCGGATTATCAGACAAGGAAATTATCTACAAAGTTGCCTTAACACTGTCAGTGCCACCGACCTCCACATACCTAACACCGCTACTGTTTGAGAATAGGTTTGTTGGAAGCGATCTAATTTTCAGCAGATGGTGTACATGTTAATTTTAGATTTTTAGCGTATTTGTCTGTTTAATATAGCCGAAAATAAATAATAGCATAAGTAAGTATGTAGTATGACGTTGTTATAGTCCACTCGGTCTTTTTTTAATATCTATGTTGCTAAGGGTTTTCAAAATTATGTTATTTTTATAATAAAGAATCTTTCTTCTTCTTTTTTCTTTCGACCATGTCCGATCCTAATAGGATCATATGGGCCTCCACAGGGTGGAGGTTTGTATTAACAGATTTTATTTTTACGAGAAATGGATGTCAGCCACTTGCTCAACCTAGTAGGTCCATACTCTGACTCATACACAAATTAAAAACAATATGTGTACTAGCCAGACCCAGGATTCAAACCTGGGACCCTCGACTCTATAAGCCGGCATTTAAGCCACGCGGCCATCGTGGGTGTCTAACATTCTTAAAACCTTGTGTACTTATATTCAATATTGAATAAAAAAAATCATTATTCATAAGAACTATTAATAACGTCAATAATAAATACGTGGCTGGTGCCCATTTATGTCTGTTACAATTAAGTTAGTACCTAATGTCATTTACCTCATTTGATCAAAAAACAGAATGCCAATGGTGTATTGATTTGAAGTATCTCAGGTTTTAAACGTAGTTATAAGAAATAATTCGAATGCATCATAGACGGATCGATAGCTTAGAGGCGAAAGCTCTCACCCGGAAAGCGAAGGACGTGACTTCAATTTTTACTTGGTCTATTTTTTTCTAGATTTTTTTCAAATATGAATGTTACTGAGGTTTTTCAAAATTAAGTTATTAGCTTTTTTGTCTTTGATGATAATCAATGATGATCAACAGTCTATCGTGAACGGTTTTTACAATCTGGAAAAATAATGCAAGTCGATTGATTTATTTTTCGGATTCTGGTTCGGGTTCTGAGCCCAATATAAGCCACCCTGCATGCATTTTATTGTAACAAGCTTGGTTGCTGTCATATCGATCCAATGAATTGCGTTCAACATACTCGTATAAATATAATAAATGATAAATAATTACAAGATAAAAAGAACTTTTTATATACAGCGTTTTTAAATTTTCTGTTGAACTTAACTTGACTTAATAAACTTGACTTGACTAGCTTAAATGATCAAAAAAAAATTGTACTTTACATGTCATATTGATTTCCATAGTAACGCACGTATATATTAATAATTTAGTTGCTAGGACCCCAGACCGTAGCAACCAATAATGGTGTCGAAATAACTTTTCATACAAAACAGAATTAACTGAAAATGAATTCAATTCTATTCAAAGATGGCTAAAAGTATTAAAAGAATGCATTGGCATCGTGTTATGATATATTCTAAAAGTTTCAAATGTCTAGCTGGTCGGGAAGTTAGTTAAAAATCGATTGCAAGATTTTTACCGGACAAATAAGAATACGAGCTAAGAAAAACGTTGTAAAATAGCACACATCACATTCACACAAAGAGCATTCAATACAAATACTTTTTGCGTTATCTAGTGCTATTTTTTATTAAGTAAGTACATCTGTTTATCCCACATCAAGGGGGATGCTTATACTATCAGAGGCGAAAAGAGGCACCTAACGGAAAAATACGAAGCTTGCAATTTGAGTTTTTTTTTGATAATTTACAATTTCAACTGTAGTAATTATTAAATATGTATCTGAAAACACTAAAAAGATTTTTTATTTTTTTTTTAAATTTAAAGATTGCAATTGTAAAAAAAATGTGAATTCGTTGCAGGGTCAAATCTTATTATTACATTATATTTTATGGCCATATTTATTATTAAAATTTAGTTTATTAAGTCTTAGATTTTATGTGGTACAGATTTTTGACTAATTCATCGTTTTAATATTTTTTATATATATATTTTAAAAAACATCGATTTAAAAAAAATATATAAATGTGTATAACTTGAAATCCTTTTTATTTATATCAAATTTTATTTTAGGCATGGTCACAATATTGAAGCTCAAGTTGATATAAATAAAAAGGATTTCAAGTTATACACATTTATAATTTTATAAAAATCGATGTTTTTTAAAATATATATAAAAAATATTAAAACGATGAATTAGTCAAAAATTTGCACCACATAAAATCTAAAACTTAATAAACTAAATTTTAATGATAATTATGACCATAAAATATAATGTAATAATAAGATTTGACCTTAGACAATAGATTTGACCCTGCAACGAATTCACATTTTATTACATTTTTTTACAATTGTAAGTTTATCTTTAAGTTTAAAAAAAAATAAAAAATCTTTTTATTGTTTTCGGATACATATTTATTAAATAATACAGTTGAAATTGTAAATTATAAAAAAAAAATCTCAAATTGCAAGCTTCGTATATTTCCGCTAGGTTCTCTGCTGGCATGCGTCTCCCCCTTAAGAGCCCGATGAACAGGAACAAGGTCATTCATAGTTCATTCAGAGAATGATCTCAGAGTCGAAAGGACGTCATTTTAATTCAGTCTAACCTCAAAAACCTCTAACCATCGGGGATTTATTTTAAGAAACGCAATAATTATTAATTACAATTCTCGGACGAATGAATATCATTATTATTATTCCCTTCAAACATAACATGTATGCGACGTAACCTGAAGCCAGCCGAACGAATACAGGGCTGTCAAAATAATATCAATCTAATTTTACGTTTTAAAAAGTTACAAATTTAAAGTTAAAAATGGCTTACTGAACAGATGGAATAATTACATAATTCCAAGCGTCAAACGGCATACAACATTTATCTAAAATAATTATGAAAAGACTGGCTGATTATGTTATGTTATTTTTGTATTGTTCTTATTTTTTTGCTTATCAAAATATTTCACATATTATCTGATGATGTGTATTTTGGATATATCGTAATATGTATCTCTCATTAAAATTGATATTAAGTTGATATAGCATAGGAAAATCTGTAAATCATTAAAATTTTAATTTTGTCATAGTTTTTAATTAAACCTGTACAATTACATATTAGATTTAAACACTGTTGTACTATGTAACTTTTATAATATCAGATATCCTTACGTGAGATGGGCAAGATAAAAAATAAAACTGTAGGATGTCTGCAAAAGATTAAACAAAACCCAGCTCATTAGATAACCGAATGGTAAGCAACTGTATCTATATATTATATTTTTCCGCCAAATTGCACACAATTAAAAACACATCATAAAAATAAGTAATTAGTCTTCGACAGCCCTGGTCGGTAACTTTGCTATCTTCTCAGCGACGCTAGCTTTGAATAAAAAAATGTGTGGGTGTCTCTACGTTAATAATAATTTTTTATATAAATTATTTCTTGCAGTGGCTTTACTTACCAACAATAATTATTGTACCTACCTACTTTTATAAAAGTAAAATTGCGTTACTTGTTTGTAAAAGTGTCAGACTAAATTAATTAAACTAATCGGGTAAGTAATAAAAAGTCATTAATTGAGTTAGCAGTAGTAACAAGTAAATGGTAGAATTCCATTTTAAAAGAAATGAAAATATAATTAATTATATTTTCATTTCTTTTAATAAAAAGTCACTTTCTTTTATAATAAACAGACATCACTATATTAATTTTTTTTTTAAATATGCATTAGAATTAAACAATATGTACCTATTTTTTTTAATAGTTATGTAATAGGTCTTACATATTCAAAATAAATACTATTCATTAATAATGTTTTTTGGATAGCACATGAAATAAAAATGTAGGTAGATATGTATTTCAACATCCTTCGTATGTTTAGCTCTCGGACAATTTCAGGTTAAAACGTTATTAATATATTATTATTAAGTTTATATCGTGGCTATCCATCATATTGGTTGCAATGTTTTCCACCAAAGACCTGATTAACAAATTGAATTTAGTAACATTTACGTATATTAGAAGATATCATTTTTTGGTCACCCCATATTTTATACACTTTGACAGTGTTATGATTTAAATTAAATAAGAGATCATTATTATTACTTTAGACCAAAGCATTGTCGGCGACCTTTGCATATTACCAGTAGAGCAACAATTCCGGACCACATGTAAAAAAATCATATTTTCAATTCTCAAGGGCAATTCTGTAGAGCGTCCCCTTAAGTGGGCTAACACTGTATTTTGACCAGAGTGAGTGTTGTCTATCTACTATATGTACATACATAAATATATCGTTATTTAATTGGTATATTTTCAGACCAATAAAACAACGTTTCCATTTAAAGTATTATTAATACAATATAACCCAAGGTTTTTGAGAAGAAAAAAATTAAATATACGCATTACTAATATTACACAATGAACGTAATATTGAATTCCATTGGCATATTTTCATATCGCTAGTTATATTCGTTTTCTGACATGTTTAGGAAAAAGGAAACATGGAAATATTTTTATTGTTTTGCCGAAGGTGCAGCGGCCAAGAATCAAATTATTCTCTCGCAACGTTATTAAGGTCACATTACGTTTATAATTACCTGGCTAAATGAAAAATATTCAACATATTTCAAGGATAAATGAAATCGAACTACCATTTTGTTTTAATTAGGGACAGCAATGCCTGCAATATCGGTCTTTGTTATAGATACCGAAATATTGTTATTCTTTTACATTTTCAAAATAAATATCGGAAAACTTAAAGTTTAATTATCTTAAGGCTATATTTCAGCTGGGGCACGGTCTAAAACGATCGTGACTACGCGACGCGAAGATTGTGCAAACGACGCGTGCAGAACAAAACATAATTTGTCATAAAAAGTCAACATGCGTCCATTTAATGTTATGTTTATTGTTCTATTAGTGATAATAATAATATATTCATTGACATGTTTTCTTTTTCAAGTAAATGGGTAACGTTTTTTAGTCATCTTTACACGATTTAAGAATTAATTCCCCCGTCGCCATCACAAAACAAATTGACGTGTTCACAGCTCTACTTTCGCTCTCCGATTGGCAGCGAGTCCGAAATTTCATCGCATCTATAGTTGAAAATTATTTGCCGTTTCTACTAATACAAATTTACGAACTGGACCGAAAATTTATGTAAATATATTATATAGACGTATTAAGAGTATTTTTCGTATTATACCTGCCAAATTCAGGCGGTCAAATGAAATAACAGTCTTTAAACTTGTGACATGCAAGAGTAAGGCATCCAAATTTTATCGGTGTTGCAGGCGAAAATCGGGGTAATATTATGACACGTCATTGATATTACTTTTTTATAATAATTTCTAGAAGACGTTTCGTTTAAATTTAAAAAATATTTATATAAAGTATATGAATGTTATTACTTTTAATAATTAATAATTATTGAACCGAAACGCAATATATTTTTTACACAAAACTGAGCGATAATCTCGAGGATTTCGCGAACCGGAACTATGCTGTGGTCCGTTTCAAGCCCTGAAAATGCAACTGTTTTACTACACTGCTTTATTTGTCATTAAAAACTAAATATTATATTGAAAATAGCCAGGCTTTCATAAAATTACACAAAATGTTATTTACATTCTATGAATTATTGCTGTATTAAAAATATTAGAGAAACCATCATAATTCCGGTATTCTTTTAACGGTTTTTTTATATTCTACTCCCTGACTATAATGATGTTCATAGCCGACGCATAGAACAATAGCACAGGTAGTTAATGGATTCTTTTAATCACTAAGGTAAATTCACGGACTAATCAACAGTCTTTGTTTTCAATTTGTTTATGTACACAATTTGACAATCAATTATTTGATTTGAATTCAATAGAATATCCGTATACCTACTTGAATATTTCTGAAGTTGTAAAGTATATTTATATAAAAATATGATCATTTTAGTAAACCAATAATGATTTATATTGCTATAGGTAGGCGGTATTTAACTCGTTATAGTAGGCATCCAGGGTTTGAATCCACTATTTTTATCATCTATAAACACTTGAAATAATTCAACATATCTTCTACAATCGAGACGTCTGTGCACTCGATGGAGGGTGATTAGGTGCTTCATAATACTCGCACTGTCAAACAAGAACTTCTAACTGTGTTAAAACTGTGAACTAACAACCCCCTGCAGTGCAGGGTGCAGCTAAGCGCACTTCCGTTTTCAATTAATGAGAAACGCCCCCAAATTTATCATTTAATTTTACGCAACCATCTTCAAAACTTCTAAACTTCTTCTGTGTATAATAATATCATAATACACTAGGACGTTTGTCAATGTGACAGTCGATTCTAAACGACAATAACTAATAACTTATTTATACTCTTCAGTCATTATAGAATATCAAACTCTGCTTGCAAGTACGTTATCAATAAATAGTATGGCAGTGGACCACTCGTTGTTTGTGCAAAAAGTTATGCTCAGGCTTTATTAATCTAAAGATAGCGGTGATTAGGGTAAACGTTAAACGAACTGACAGTAATTTCGAGATGTAGATGTATCGGTGCACTATGAAGATATCATGGGCTGATTATATTAGCAATAAGGATGTCTTAAGACGAGCCAAAAAAACAAAAGAACTTATAGCTACGAGTACTATCAAGCGGAGAAAAACTTCATACTTCGTCCATATTTTCCGCAATGAGAAGCATGATTTACTCGTAGAAGAAATAATGACATAGGTAGTTGAAATAACAATACTTATAACGATAAATGCTTGCAACATTAAAATGACCATTATCTATTGCTATCAACAATTTTTCAAATAAAATTATTATGATATCAATGTATGCAAATTTTCCACGTCGATTGTTTGAAAAACCAATGCGTGTTCTCAATCCGTTCTATTTCTATAATTCAAGTGGCGTACTAGTGAATAGTCTGTTATGTATTTTTGTTATAAATAAAATATTGTATATCTACTTAATACTAACGGCGGTTAATAAACGTATATTTTTTTCGTTTAACTATTGGTAGTTGTAATAGTGCGTAGTAATACTATAAGCCAGGTGTTGCCACACTTTTGTTTTCTAGAATCGACTAATTGAAAAAAATATTTATGACGATCGACTAATATTACTTGTGATTATATCATGCGAGAACAATAAAACCCCATTTTTTATAATTCAAATATGTATTTTGAAAACAGATATTTTATAAATATAAAAAATAACGATACAAAAACATCGAATTAACGACAATAATAAAGGTACTTAAGTAATATTATTATATCTTTCACTTCTATAAAAATTAAGTAGGTACACATTAACTGTAATTTCGACATAGTTACTCAATTTACTGTATATCGAATATTAGAAATTTTGTAGTAGCCAAGATGCGACCCTTCGCCAGGAAACATATTTAAAATAAATTCTATACAATATGAATTTCATCAATAATCATATCACATAAATTGCATCGCACAGCCATGTATTTTAAAATTTAAATATCTCTTGAGGAAAATACTATTTGAACAAATTTGTGGCTTGTGTTCTTATTACTTAATTGGTTGACCCACTACGCCGGGCTCCCCTCAGGTCCTGTCAGACCCCCCCTTGTGAGAGCCATGCCTGCTGGTGTATAATGCAATGATAACTGATAAAAGTGGGTAATGTTGCCTCATTTTTACATAAAGTAATAAACCCGACACGATCCCCAACCATAGCAGGAACTCCATCAGTCGTTACCGATTCTAGTTTATGAATGGAAAATCGAGTACGATTAATATTCGACTTAAATGCATTAAACATATCTTCTCTTTTGGATCATTCCATCATTGGTAAAACTGTTAATAATTCTTCTGAAGCAAACATGTCTTTAAAAACCAATCGAATAAAAACGCATAGTTGAGCAATATCCGTGTAATCTACCGAGTCGTCAAATTGCAAGGATAGGAATTTACAATATTTATTTTATTAATGTTTTCCTGTAGAATTTCTTCCAAGTTCTCATCACTTGTGTTCTTCGCATGAGTGTATTTCTTGATAATGATATGTAAGAGAAGATATAAGCACAAGCGGATTTTAAGAGCTGGAACATCGAGTAGTTTTGACACGTTTGAACAAGAAATAGTACAATATTATTATTATGTCCGCGATCGACCAAAAATACGTTCGCGATCGACGTACTGGCCATCCCTGCTATAAGCCTATTTAGCACACCATTTTGAGTTGATTTTATGAAAACTTGAACTTCTCCTGTGAGTTTAATCGAAGTACCATCCCATACCAAAGCTGCGTGTACCGGAATAATAATAAATGACAGTCACGAACAATTGTATTGTATACGCGTAAAGATTCACACGTTTATTAAAAAATATATATATTACTTAACCATTGCAATATTACATAAGGTAACAGGACACTTACCCACGGGACAAAAACCCCCAGTGTAAAATAAATCCCAGACAATTAACTCCCCACATTTAAAATACTAAGATTCGAAGTTCATGAAATTCTGCTACACATTATTTATGCAGTATAGGTTAACTATTGTATCGTGCTTCATAAATAATAGGTTTTCTGAGCATAATTTAAAAAAAATATCCCCACACGATGGCCGTGCGGTAACACACCAGCCTATAATGTCATGGGTCCCGGGTTCGATCCCCGGGTCTGGAAAGAAATCACATGTTTTTTTTTATCAATGTATGTTTGAAACCTGAGTATGGACCTATTAGGTTGAGCAAGTGGCTAACATCCATTTGTCATAAACACAAAAATATAACATACACTCTGTGGAGTTCCGTATGATTTTAGGAACGAACATGGTAAAAAAAAAACAAAAAAATATATATGTTGGATATAATATGTAATTTAAACATTGTATGCATATGTAGTGTTTTGTGTCAAATATTTATTTGTATTTTGTCAAATTTATCTTAAAATATTTATTCTGTAAAATAAACCCTTTTATCCATTATTTATTGTGCTAATTAAATTTTCTTGAAAGAGTTCTTATTTTCATATGAATTTTCATTTTCATAGAACCATTAAATTTAATAATTACTAAAAATAGTACACAAGAAAACAATAGGTACCTACCTAATTATTGTTTATTGACTTGTTCGTTTTACCACAAAAAACATATACATAATATTAGAGTGCACCCATTTTTAATAATCAGAATTTACAAGCAATTAATCCATTTCCTTTTCATATTTTTTTAATATTGTGACAACCGTATAATGAATAATAAAGAAAAAAATAATTAAAAAATATAACATTGTTTTTTGTCTATGGCGGTCATCTTTTCGTGAAGCGACCTGTATGACCAGTACCTACTTAACTCGGATATGTACACCACTGTATGATTAATATACCTAACCTAACACTACTGAAGTCTTCCATACCATTGCGTGAGTGCGTGTGAAAGCGTGTATTCCGCAACGAAAAAATCATTTTTTTGCAATATTTCCCAACGCTGTATTGTTATACCGATATAATCGTTTCATTTTTTAATATTCGAACAATTTGACTCAATTAATGAAACAATGACATATATTATCACTTTGTGTAGCACGCGTTTGTATTAATTAAACATTACTACTTAATAACAGTTGGTGTAATTTAATAATGCCTTCTCATGAATGAAAAGTGCCAGTCTTTTGTAATGTAATATGTTACTTATGTACGTGTTATAGTATTCATAACATTTATATATTTTAATGAATGCGACTGAATGAAATGTTAAGCGGAAACAATTTTCCGGAAATGTCTTAAAATACAAACCGGAAATGACGCAATCAAGAATCGGGTATCATATGTATTGTGACGGTTACACAATTAATTAATAAAGGTATAAGAAACGATGTTGAAACTTTTCCCATATGGAGCCTTTTGTAATTTTGGGATGTAATTTTTTGGGGTAGCATTTTATCAGGGTTTGTATGAAAATGACTTATACTAATACACCTTTTTGGCATTACTTTCATATCATATGTGCCCCATATGTATAAGAACAGTGACGTCCCGTGTGGGCAGGCAAGTCATACGGACAATGCCGTCGGTTCGTTATAAATGGTCTAGGACTAGGACCTAGAAAGATTCGGCGCCGGGACAACTAGGTACCGCGCAATCGAATGAAACTCGAAAATAAATAGACTGCGTGAATTATACGCGAATTATTCCATATATAATATTAAATATATATTTAATATTATTATTTAATACTTGATGGTGAGAATTTAAATATGTACACTTAAATATTGATTTAATTTTCATATATTTAAGTTCTAACAAGAAGAGAGTTCATTTATTTTTATATAAAGCCTCAGTCATGATAATTCTTAATCCGTGATAGAAAACATTATGTTAAGAGCAAAATGTATTATAACTACTGATAACAACTGATTAAAATTCCTCGTCTACTTTATGTATAAAATCGTAACGAACGACTATTTATTTCATTCGACATCGCGGCGCCCAATTGTCCTGGCGCACTTTTTAATTTCTGTATTGATGTAATAAAAAGGATAAAAATAATAAACGGTGACATGTAACGATGATTCATGCCTTTCAGATCCATTGACTGCAGTCATATAAGATAGGATAAGTATATACTCTGAATATCAGTCATATGCGACATTTCTTTTACCACGGGAAAAAACTCGGCTACAAATCGCAGTCCTCAGTTCCCAATAAATACGACAAAATATTTATCAGAATCACCACCTCCTTGCGCTGCAAAGAATTTTCCAGGGTTTTTGCAAGGCGGTTTCATAGACCCAGGCCCGGTCAAATTAGCAATACCCGATGCGGGTAGAAGAATAGTTTTCAATAAGGCATATTCTCTCAGCTGGCACAATTTTCATTTGACTAGCATCAAGTAGAGTAGTTCGCGTGCCAAAGTCCTTAAGAAACCTTGATAGTAAATGCGAGGTATCCATAAAAGCATCTAGAAAACAAAAATTGTCCTGGCACTCAGTGTCACATTCCCGGTAGGTATGCACTTAACAATTCTGCATACAATTTGAGAATAAACATAAAAGGGGGCAACATTAAAATTATTTCTGCCCAAGCAATTCTGGCAGCAATTTATTTAGGGACTCACTGCATAAGGTTTTCTTATCATATTTGGCAGTGCTCGAAATGCAAAAGTTTACGAACCGGAGAGCTCGACGATTTTCTGAAGATATTAACTTAGTTATCAAATTTTATGTGTATTTTATAAAAATACGTGTTAGATTTTATTGTTATAATATGGTATATAACAGATAATTGAATTATTTTTTCCACGAGACGGAGCGATAACGTTTCCGATTTCACGAACCGGAACGGCGCTCCGGTGCGCCCCGGTTCATTTCGAGCCCTGAATTCTTTGGTAAAACGATATTATTTGGTAGTACCTACCTTACACATAGGTAGAAGAAGTGACAATCGTTGGACAAATCTAGTCATCCAGCGGTACCCAAGAGGTAAAAAACGTCCGCAATGTATAGGTACTACAAGGTTGACCTAGAGGCCGCTGGATCAATGAAATGATTAAATTCTGCGGAAGTACATAGCAACGGAACTCACAGGTCCGAGATAAGTGGATTCAGCTTGAAAAGGCCTTCATCCAGCAGTGGATTGATTCAGGCTTATGATGATGATGACCGACCTTAATTGAGCTATTTTTGATAATAGTAACAATAAAGCCAAATAAGATAAGATTGTTATGAAATGATTCGTTCATAGGTTTATACAGAAAACTCTTATGATAAGAGTTTGGTCAATTTAATTTTAGTAATCAATATTGATTGGTCGCTTTTTGAGTTATAACGGAACAAACAGACAGACAAAAAAAAAATTCCTACTGAGGTATTGAAATAGCTGAGAACAGATAATTTTATTATTAGTATAAAAGCTTTTACGTAAGTCACTATTAATTAAATTTAAAATCAAAACATTAAACGCATGGGTCTGGTAATATTTATATTGAAAAGATTCAATAAAAGATAACTGTCATGATTAGATCGTGAGATATTTACTTTGCTTCAAACCGAATCGATTCACATCGCATTTCGGCGGATATGATATTAAATTTGGGAAGTGAAGTGTACTTTTTTTTATCTCCGATCTCGGGCCGCGGTGAGTAAGTAAACATTTTAAATGAGGCGGCTTTTTAACCGTCAAAATTACACCATTAGTCTGAACTCACGATCGGCGTTGTAGTTTTCAGTCGTTCCATCAGATCGCGGACATAATGAATTGTTGTAATTATTATTTTTCCATTTTGCAACAGGTCAACTTTATATTACATATAAAAGCTTAATATTTAATAATAATAATGTTTTATTCAGACTAAATATACACAATATAATTTAAGAATTACTAACTGAAAATATAATATCAGAAATATCTCTAGCATATCAGAGAGCTCTAAGAATATATATTACACCATCTGTAATATATATTCTTAATTCAATGAAAATAAAATATAAGTATGACTGAAAAAGTGTGCACCATTTTTGTCGGATCATCCATAGCATACATAAACGATTATGGTTTTGTTTAGTCAGGGTTTATTTGAATTTTGAAAATTAACCAGCACCATCTGCAAATTACTGTATTAATAGTTCAATGAAAACAAACAAGCATGACTGAGAAAATTTAGTGTGTACTATTTATGTCGAATCTACAACAGTCTACCTCCACCCCTCGCCACTGGTATGTAGTGTTATGTAAATGATGGTAGCGGGGCATAATTATATAATTGAAAATACTGGGAGATTTGTAGTGCCACAAATTACCTCTAAAGTAGGGGTGGTCAACCTTTTTATACCTACCGCCCAGTTTTGTATCTCTGTGAGTACTAAAATTTTCTAACCGCCCACCGGTTCCACAGTAATGGTGATTTAAAAAGTAGGAAAGTAACTTTACTTTATAAAATTTATAAAGAAGTTACAGCAAGTTAAAGCATATAATAATCATTACTTACCAAATACTTTAAGTCGGACTTTCGCTATGTTTGGTAGAATAATAATCTTTATAAAACATCTCACTGTAGTTAAATTTATCTTTTTATTTATAATTTGCACACATAGAAGCATGAAGTATGATGTAATTTAAAAAAAAAAGAATTGTATGACAACATAATGAAAATGTTTTTAAAATCCCTACCGCCGACCATGAAAGCTGGAACGCCCACAAGTGGGCGGTAGGGACCAAGTTGACTACCCCTGCAAAGCGTCCGAAAATATGATATAATGATAAAGCAATGCGATTTAAATTTTAAATACTGTTTGTATTTTTTTTTGTAATACTTAAATAATTTGTTCAATTTATTACCGCACTGCACCGCACCGGGTCTGAAGATGTAATTTGGACATAATGTTTTCATTGAATGGAGTTCGAGTGTGAACTTAAGTAGTGGTATGGTGAGTTGTTGGCATACGAAAATTACCGTTTCGCCGAGTGTTGTCCCGCCTTGGGCGATCGGTCATCTGCTTTTCAGTCACCAGGTCAATGTGGCAAGCATATGCATAATATTCAGTCAGTCAAGGTTAGTGTGAACATCTTTTTAAATATAGTTCATGCATCGATTCCATGCAATGATTTATATTTTATCATATTATATTATGATACCTAAGTTTCAAGCTAAATTCGTATTGATTACGGTTTCCACATTATTCGTATTGATACTCGTATAGATTTTTTAGAATAGTCGAGACATGGTAAAATATTCCATATCAGTAGCGAAGAGTAGTGGTAGGCTGTTAAGATCCGCCATAAATAGTGCACATTAAACTTTGTTAGTTATACGTATTTGTTTTTATTGAACAAATTACAGGTGGCGTTGGTTAGTTTTTATAAATCAATTAAACCCTGCATAGACCAAACTATAAGATTTTTGATTTACTTACTTTGCACGATACGACAAAATTTTGCACACTTTTTCATTCATACTTATTATTGTTTTCGTTGAATTAAGAATACATTTATTACAGATATTGCTGGTTCGTTTTTTGTAAATTCATTAAGCCTTGCCTAAACTAAACTATACTATATAGAAAATATTATTCTATCTATACAATATCCAAAGTTATGTATGATTTAATTGCATAATTTTAAATATTTTATAGATACATGAGTATTTTTTGACTATTATTTATTACGCTTGGTTTCTCATGGTTTAATTGAATTATAAAAACTAACCAACACCGTCTCTAAATTATAGTCTTATTTAAATGAAAACAAATACACATGACTGATAAAGTTTAGTGAGCACTATTTATGGTTGATCTTAACAGTTTAACTCCACCTTTGGCCACTGATATATATTATAGCCAGTAAAATTTCCACATATAGTAGATAATATACTATATGAGAATATAAAGAATAATAGTCTCTTGAATCTCGTAGATAGGTCACTAATTCTGCTCTTTAAACATTTTTGCTTGGTATCACGAGGGTGGTTTCCAATCATGGCGTCCTAAAGAATTTAAATTTTTATGCGCCTGTCAATTACTTATGTGGTCGCAGCGCAGCCATGACGTATTCTGGGTCAGAACTGTTTCCTCGAGTCAAGCCTATCAGGCATCGTTAGCGAGGGGTAAAAGACTAGTAAATGGGCTCCCTAAAGACAATAAACATTTTTAAAGATGTACTTTGCATTTTATTTTTGAAACTTTATTTTATGTTATAAATTTGTTTTTTTAATATCATTAATTTTTTCTTCTTCTCTTTTGTGAGAGTAATATTTGTTATACTTAATGTAAATCTCATGTTGTGAACATCCTGAATTTTGATCCGTTATATCAAAATGTTTTATTTTTTTAAATAAATAAACAATAACATACAAATGTGACTTAAACGACTTAGACGAAAAAATATATAAATCAAAAACACTCATAACAATGAATAATAATTCAAAAGATTTGAGAATGTAACATATATGTTATTGAACATATATAATTTGGAACACGTCAGAAATATGATATTATTATAGGTTGGTAACCACCAGGGAAACATATTTTTATATAAGGTTAAATAATATGTCACTGATAAGAGCGATTGGAATTGCTAGTGGAATGAAGCGCGCCTGGATTATCGAATTGTTATTACCATGGTTACTCTTGTAGACCTGAAGTAACCAAGGTAATAATAATTTGATAATCTTGTCGCGATACATTTCACTTGAAGGGGCATATTGGAATAAAGGCGCTGGTATTTAACCTTCTACCTACGTAGAGCGGAACAAAATAAGCAGAAGATTAATATAAACTTTTATTATTATTCCCACCCGTCCAGGCCGTACAGCCGTAAAACTAACTGCAAACGCATACTATGTACATTTTAGCAGGGAAATTTAAATTAACTGCTAAATCAGTTTCTTGAACTCTCGCTAATTTGTACATATTTATTATGTTTGTAAATTAAAATAAAGTACATACAATAATTAATAAGGAGGCATATTAACTATTACTGATAGCATGACCACATAATGATAATAACCAAAGTGGGGCCATAAAGAAATTAAAATCATAGAATAGTAGGCGGCTATCCGCTGTCACTTTTAGCGAAAGTACTGCTTATAATAAAATAATTACAAGATAAAAAGAACATTTTATATACCTACTTACCACGTTTTTAAATTTTCGGTTAAATCATATTATAAACTTGACAATTCTATGTATTAATAGTTTAGGACACATAAGGCAATTGTCAACAAATCATTTTTTTGCTGTTTTGCAACAAACAAACAAATATAGAATACTGAAATGTCATTTTGATTTCCATAGTAACGCACGTGTATATTAATAATTTAGTTGCTAGGACCACCCCCTTAGCAATCAATAATAGTGGATTGGATTACGGATTTCTTCCGAAATAACTTTTCAAACAAAACAGAATTAACTGAAAATGAATTCAATTCTACTTAAAGATGGTTAAAATTATTAAAAAAATGCATTGGTATTGTGTTCTTGTATATTCTAAAAGTTTTAAATGTCTAGCTAGTCGGGAAGTTAGTAAAAAATCGATTGCAAGATTTGTACTGGATAAACAACCACCAGACAAGCAAGAATACGAGCTAAGAAAAACATGGTAATTATCACGTTTTCGCAATGCGAATCGTACTATAAATTATTTTCAATTTTATTAGGGTTTATTATTATCAAAATGATTTTAATATGACTTACAAATTACATAAATATCTACATATTTTGTCACATGCATTCTTGCATAATTTTATTATTAGCAGTGATAAATGAAGAAACAATCAATATTCGAAATACAAAACAAAAGAGCGTCACATCTTTTAGAGCAGTGTTGCCAACTATATAACTGTCATAGACAATGCCAATATTTTGTCACCAAAAAATTTTATAGCCAATTTTTATACGTTTTTACATTACTGCTATCAACACACATAATAAGACTGACCTGTCAAGAAGTTAATTACTCCTGCCTTCTTGAAATAAACCATCTAGTTATCTGGTACACATTTAAACTCATTTCTATTGTCCATTTTCATTGGTAATTAAAACGCTAGCAATTAAGTTCTTGCAATAAACATTAGCACGGTGGTTACTTACTGTGAAATTACGGTGTGGAAATTTTTTAAGGATGGTAACACCGTGGTAAAAATTTGCACATATATTTTTTTGCAGCAGGCAGAGACATCGCTAATAACTTCACTCGTACATATGTTACAAATGTTAAGTACATCGTTTAACTATCGACGAAAGAAGTTTGTTAACACTTTTATCCACAGTGAAATTTTGAGTTGTATATTTTTTTTGGCATTACAAAGCTTGATATGGATTCCACGATGTTTTAGTGTTGTTAAAATTGGTAGATATATAAACAAAATATACAGAGATTTTACATGATACGCGGAGTAAATATTTGCTATCATAACAATATTCATACCGAACTCATCATTTATGGCAATACAACTCTTAGCCTCCTTTAAAAACTTCCTCCATCCTGGAGGATTCAGCGCCGATACCTCCAGTTGATTTGACCGAGCATTCTTAATAATTAATCTCCTGTGGTTCAGTCCAGCTATCTCAATTTTGGCCCCAGGCCTTTTCTTGTTCTTGCAACCGCCTTGCTAGTAGATCTAGCACTGTATCTGCATTTTCATATGCCACGTGATTTTTTCGCCCCTATTAAATATGTAAAGTTCTTCATTATACTTTGACCTCCAAATGGTACTTTCTTCAACAGCCCTTAAGATTCTTTTCAAAGCTCTCCAGAAAAGATATCCAGGTATAAAAAGATACCAAGGTTGTTTTAGTATTTATCGAGATTGCCTTGTTCTATAAAACCCTTTTATACCAAAATACCACCATATTACTAAAGTCAGGATATATTTATATTGCTCTCCTTCTTTTATAAGCTGATCAACACAGTGGATAATCCTATATATTCAAATTGTAAAGGATATTTTCCGATATATATATGTTTATTTTATCTTTATAATAATATATAACCATTCCAAATTCAAAACGCATTATTTTGGTAGGTACTAATTTTATATAAGATTAAAAAAAACATAATAATGTCGTTTAATAATACGTTTATATGACAATTTATTCTCTAATGTCACAAAATGTCTTTTTTAAAACGTATTGTTGTCTATTGATTGATGCAAATTTAAAAACATATCGAAACAATTTGGGTGCCCTGAGAATTTTTAAAAATGCATTTTCTCCGTCTACTTATGATAAATTTTCATAAAGCTTGTAGCTAGATCTGCTGATCTGATCAGCAAGCTGCTTCAAAAAAAATCAAATCACCATAATATGCAATTATATCGAACTGACTTGACCTACCTACAGACATGTGATTGTATTTTAATTTCACCAGAATAACTTGGGTGCCATTCAATTTTTCAAAATGTATTTATTATACATTTTATTCAGTTTTTTGACCAGAATTACCATATAACAAAATACGTGTAAAATGAATCAGCTACTGACCCATACATTATTAACTTGTTTACAAATTATTTTTAAACATATACCTATATAATAATAATATTATTACTCCACTTTTATGTAAAAGGTTTTATTTAAAAGCAATCTTGAAATTTCCACAAATCACCAATTTTATTTTTCATTAGCAAATAAAAAATCTCATACCAAACCACATTTGCTCCAATATGAAGTAGTTCCGGAAAGCTAGTATATATATTATTATATTGAATGTTATAGTTATTCTAGTGTTAATTATTGTATTGTTCAAGCAATAAAGGGTTAGCAGAAAATTGTTATAACGGTAAGTTAAAACGTGCAATCGGTCGTTGTTATCGGTGCGAAAGCTCATTGGTTTACTAACAATGAATTAATAAAAACATGTAATCGATATTAGAGAAAATTATTTAACAGAGCACGACCGTTAACTGACGTTTGTCCAAATCTTTTTGCAGCAACTATTGATAATGGCCTACTTATATAATGTACACACAATAGATGAATAAAGAATTAATAATAAATTGTATTCCTTAGCGAGAAGTTTAATTGAATTATCGGTGATGAGTCTATATTTTTCATTAATCCTTAAAATAATAAGTATCATGATTTAAGAAAGTACAATCAATGTGCATCTTTTACATTACGAAAATATCACCAGAGACTTAAATCATGGACAAGATAATGAAAAAGTAGATAAAAATAATAATAAAAAAACATAATATACTTTACATCACAGACGATATTAACCGGAGGTTGGGATAATATTTAATTAAATAATTACTGTTACCATTAGCCTTGCTCTCTTTTAAAGTTTCATATTATATAAAAATTCATAAGTGTTTTCTTCAACGCTTTTGGAATTGACGTTGTTATATTAAATGGTAGAAAAAAAGCTAAAAACATTAAACAATAAAAGAGGATAATTATTATTCATATATTTTTAATACAGGTACAGATTACTGAAATGTTTTTTTCCAAAAGACCGTGTGAAATTTATCGTTCGGAAAGATAAACAATTAAAAAATAATCCGCATTAGTTACCCACCAAGATATTAAAAAATATAGGTACCCAAAAATATTATATTTTGATTAATTAAATAGCTCAGTATTTTCCAAGCTGTGGTATCCTGATGATAAATGAGCGATTTAAAGATAGATTGGACGCGATTATTCTTTTTTTCGTAATAAATATTATAGTGTTACCAACCGTTATAGTCATGGCCCCCTCATCCCGAAGCGGGCCCCCATAACTATGGCTAAGGTTAAGGGAAACGTGATTTTCTACAGTAGTGTGATATTCCGTAGAATTTCAATTTTCCGCGAGGTAAAATAAAGGGTATTCCGTGTATTTTTAGCGATTTTTTGTGTTTTTTAATAGATCCACTTGTATTATTGAGTTGTCGGCATTCAGTTTCATATTAAAATGAAGCACTGATCGCGACCCCATTTTGTAGTACCAAGTAAAATGCAACCCTTCGCCATATCGGATAGATACTTAGTCATTTTTATTATTTGGAAATACACAAATTAAATTCTGCACGTGAATTATCATTTAATTATGTCAACCATCATATCACATCAAATTGCATCGTACAGCCATATATTTTTAAATGTTAGTAATCTCCCTTTTTACTATTAAAGTAAATTTATGGTGCGTTTATCTCACCCGTCACGCCAGGCCCCCCTAAGCCCAAGCCCCTAGGCTAGAGTTCTGTCAGCCTCCCCCCTTGTGGGAGCTATGGTTATAGTCAGCGCTCGAAATGGAAAAATTTACGAACCGGAGCGGTCGACAGTTTTCTGATGATAAAATAAAATAAAACTAAAAATAAGTGTGTTAGTTTTTCTATTATATGGCCTATCTAGCTCATTCGGTCAAGTTATTTTTTCCACGAGACGGAACGATAATTTTACCGATTTCACGAACAGGAACGGCGCTCCGGTCCATTTCGAGCCCTGGTTATAGTATGTATACTGTAATTATTGTCTAAGTATTATGTACGATCAGTGGCGAAGGGTGACTTTTGGAAAGATGTAGGCTGTGGAGATCTGATAAAAAGAGCACACTTGTCAGGTATACTTACGAGAATAGTAAGATATTTACTACTAATGAATAGGTAAACACTAGTAAATGACAACGACACACTAATTCAATGAATCTTCAAAAACTCATTGACGACATAAAAATGAGCGGTGTGTTTAAATTACGTATTTTTCAAAACATGTATACCCATCAAAAATCATTAGATAAAATTTATTTTTATTTATAAAAACAATCTATACTTACTTATTTATTAATATTCGATTAAACGCCGTTGAAATTATTTTTTTAATTATCTAATTATTAATGATTTTGTCCAAAGTGCGCAGTCGTGACAACATTATTATGCGCGAATGTTTTAGGCTCTGCGATAGGAGCTTACCTTATTTCGTACAAATCAGCAGACTTGCTGAGGTTACGAGACGTAAAGTCCATACGAAAAAAATTCAGAATTATTTCACACATAATCGAAAATTTATTTACGTCGAGACGTCGCGGCGTTTATTATTTATTTACGGCGCGCTGTGGTATATTTTTTAATACATTTGCAGTTGTTTTGTAAATTGTGTAATACTGTAATACATTCCTACATATACGGCATCTCTCGTTGGCAAAATAAATTATTTTTATATAACATAAAATAATGAAGTGATTAAGTATATAAATATGTCAATATGCAATTAAAAAATATTTTTTCTTAAGAAGGTAGGCTTTAAATAATCGCCTAGTATGGAGTCTTCGCCACTGTGTACGATAATAGTATGATGTACATATATAGTATCTATGTCAATAATACATTATTATTTTGATAATACGAAAAAAGACAAAAAAATTCATCGCGCCTGACTCTTGACGAAAAAATGAACTGCCTGTTCTTTAGAGATTTTCATTGGTACATTCTTTTACTAATCTTTATCTTATCAATCTAGTAGGCTCTTGGTAATCCTTCAGATATTTTCATGTCTCTTCGATGCCATAAGATGATGAGATTAAGTTGTCCAGCGATGGTCTGTTTTTCGAGAAATGTGGCCTGCTCAACTCCGTTTCAAGGAATTTTCAATTTATATTATACTCCAACACTTTGTTTCCGTACAAACTAATTTATTTTATATACCTACGCATTATATTCAACACACATCCCATCATACTGTGTTATATTAATCAACATTTTCATTATCTTTTGAATTTAAGGTTTTTGTTATTCAGTCAAACGTCAGTACTGGAAGAACATAACATTACACTTTACCTTTAGGGATAGTGAAAGTTTACTAATGAATGGTTTATCTTCAGAAATATAAATATATTTATAATATATACTTATACATAATATCCGGGTTGTTTTAGATGATTTATATTTACAGAGATTGCTGAAGTTAGAGTATCCACGCTGGTACAATCGAACTATCTAAAAGGGTAAGTACTAATATATTAACAGCAGAGAACTCAGAAATAATGGGAACTGAAATACACAACGGGTAAGGCAATAGCAGGTAACCGACTCAAGTAAGGAAGAATCCGGGTTAAACTTATACACGTGCTAAGAATACGTTTTACGTCGAATACTAAAAACTGCTCACGGTTTATGCATTTACGCTCATTTAATGTTGGTGTATTACACACACTATTGCACGTGAATAATGGGTGCTTCATTTTCATAGGACACTTACACATTCAAAAGCCTGCTTCACCATGCGGCGTATTGAATATTGCCTATCGGTATTCTATTTATTATCTCTTCTGTGATTAACCGTTTGAAAAACACTGCCATATGTGATTACCGCGCTGTATCATACTTCATTAAGAGTATCCGGTAGTTCAAACTTTCAAATTCATAAATATGTACATAATAAATACACTAATAAGTTAAAAATCGTAAATGGCTCCGTAAAAACTCTTGGCGTATTTTTAATTTTTGTGAATTTCCTCGTAGAAATCGCAATAAATCTCCAAGGTTGAATGCGAGACCACGCAATAGCATTGTTCTTCAAATAATTGCCGGGATGAGATACCATCTTTCAAAGCCATTGGATGTTATCTTCTGCCAGCTGACGGTTGTTTATAACTGAACTCGGCTAAGACTTTTATTAAACAATTATCTTATTTATGAAGCAATAATATACACCACTATTATAAACTACAAATCTTCACATCGACGTAGATAAGTACATACGTACACACATTAGAATTATCTAGTAGGCACCTATTAACTAAAGGCCAACTTTTCTAATCGTGATTAGGGGTCGTCTATAACGACATGACCAAAGGGGAGAGATATTTTCAAACCATGAGACGTCATACAATAAACAAAATATAGACTCATTATTTTCTGGGAATACAATATCCCTTAAGAGCGTACATAAGTGAAACGGCAAATAATTTTCAACAGTATGTGGGACGTAATTTCGGCCGCGTTGCCAGTCGGAGAGCGATAGTTGACCTGTGAGCACACGTCAATTTGTTTTGTGATGGCGTCGGAGGAATATATTCTTAAATCGTATAGAGATGACTTAAAAACGTTCCGCATGTACTTGAAAAAGAAAACATGTCAATGAATATACTATTATTATTACGAATAAACATAACATTAAAAGGACGCATGTTGAATTTTTATGACAAATTATATTTCGTTCGACTCGCGTCATTTGCACAATCAATAAATAACTTAACAACAAACAATAACTTAAAACATTATTTATTTTCAACGAATTTGATTTTTTAAACAAATGGAAATTCAATATGTAATGAGTTTTAGACTGGTGGGTAAAAGATTTTGTTAAAAAGTGTAACTATATAGAGAGCTGGGGTCAAAATACCAATAACCATGTCACATAATCCATGGATCCATTGAATTGTATCTGAAATGCTGCGTACTAAGAATATACCTAAGTTTAAAAAAATCACTTCAGTTATAGTAATTATTTTAATTTTCGTGTCATAGTACTTATTTCTATGAGATTTACAGTACACGTTTCATCATTGTATTTTATTAGCAAGCAAAAACTCTTGATGCATTAAAACTTGGCATAATTGGTATAGGTCTCTCACCTAGAGTTGGTGCGAACACAGATACGAAAGATTGCGTGTATTGGTGCATTTCTGAGGCAACAGGCATTTACAACATCTACGAGAAACACCCGTTTGTCTTGCTTACGCCTACTTATTGCGCTTATAGCGAAAAGAGGACAACATGCGTATACGTTGATGTCGATTTAAAATTTGAAATATCCTTTTTGTAAACAATGCGTCTGTGTGAGTATTGCTTCGCCTCAACTCTTGTTAACAGATCTATACGAGTGGTGGACCATAGTGATGTTAGTCTCATTGTTTCGTAACATTTAAAAAAATGAATCAGATGGAGATCCCTTTAATTGAACAGCATTTGTCATCTGTATAATATAATATTAGGTACTTATATCATAAGTATTTAAAAAAACATATTAGTGTATAATTGAATCACCCAATTACCACAGTATTAAAAATGAAATTTCTGTCTTGAGATTATTAATAATTCATACATTTAGTGCGCCCACGATTGCTAAACAGTAACGTGTCCGCTTATTTAGCCGTGGGTCTTCGGTTCAAACTCTGATGAAACGCTGAGATAACCTAGTTTAGTGGAAATACGTGGCAACGAAAGACCAACTAATGCCGAACAAGAACTTCTTGCTTTTTATAATAAAAAAATATATAAACGATCAGGAGTGATATTAAAATTATTATTAGTACACTTTTGGTTTATTGCGAAGAAGAAAAGGAGTCGCATCTAAATAGATAGCTGATACATTATTTAAACACGCGTTGCCGCCATCACAGGTACGTCGCTGAGAAGTCTTCCATATGCAACTATAACGACTTCCAGTTATCGACGAGATCTCGTTGTCGGACAGTAAAATCTCTAATTCACAATATAAAGTTTCGTTATTTTTCCATTATTTTTCTGTTTGCCATTGTACATAGATTCTGACAATAAATTACATTATTAATAAATATTGTAATTTAAAAAAATGCTACAATTGTATAGTGTGTTTAGTTTGCACCGATGAAATGCGCCAATAGACAATCATCACCAATGACGATGTCGGGCTTAGATGCACGTTTAATTTAGCATGTGTGAGAAGGGTTCCGGTTTGTGATAATCCAAACTGTCAGATCGTGTAAATATGCAATGTACGTGATTTTGAATATTTCTGACAGAGCGACTGCCTTTTTTATAATTAGGTTTATAAGTATATTGTGATTGTTTTTTACGTTATGTAGAGTGTAAATTAAACAATCAATAAACTATAATATAGACTTGGTTCATTCCTAATTTGTGTTGACCAAGTTGTTTTCATAAAACCATTTTAGTTTTTACAGTAAGTAACTTTGGGCCAGTACCGTAGACGCGTAGTCGCTTGCGTAACGCCGAATGTTTTGTCGCCATTAGACTCCAACGGTAGAGTACACGAGAAACCTTTTGGTGTGCAATCAGTATAATATCATTATATTGTGATTTTGGTAAGTTGAGAAGCTGTTAATACAGCCAAATTTCAGTAATTTATCAAAGTAGCACTGATAATTTATTTATCCATTAGCCGTATTGAGATATACTGAAAATGATGATAGTGATTCAGGTTTGTTTAATAATTTACTTACATACAAAATTACCCAAAAAAATATGATACAAAATAATATTATTATACGTATTCTATGACATACTTATAATAGTTCAATTAAAGAAACAAAATTAAAAAAAATATATATATATTATTTTGATTAGGCAAAATAAATATCTTATTATTTATGGAAAAATCATGTTATTGAACAGGTGCTTAATTCTATTATTAAAAAAGCTTCGATTATTAAGCAATACTTTTACTCAACAACGTTTGATTAAAATGTACCACATTGTAAATAATATTCGATGGTTGCAGTTGGTACCAAGAAAGAGCGGTATGCGGTCGTATGAAGCTGCATAGATACAACATGAAGACGTAAACACTGTCGGTGATATAGACTATACACTTTAAATAAAATAGAGTCGTCTTCTTCTTGCGAACTGTAAAACAATAAATTTGAGCAATAGTAGCATATTATATTTTCTGTCTCAAATATTTGCAGAATCATACTAGGTACTATCGTGAAGATCTGTTGGATTCTTTCTTCTTCTAGTTCTTTTATTCAACAAATAATTCACAAGATTTGAAAATGTAACATTCTTTATTGAACATACATACATAATTTTGAAATACCTCAGAGAAATAAGTATATAACTAATAGAAAAAATCAAAAAATATACTAGTTAATTTCGTCGTCTAATTAGATAGGACGCATATAGTTTAGTTAGTAGATCACATAAGCATGTAAAATTATGTAAGTTTTGTATTAACTTTTGTTACTTATCGTATGTTTTACTCTACGTGCTTCCTCACTGTCTTTGGCTATCTTAAATTAAAGCCATGAAATCAAAGCATACTTGAGTGTATGGTGACCTTAGTCTTCGGTAACTGCTACTTAGACATCCCCAGCTTTGTGATCACAGAACAGATAATAAATAGAATACCGATAGGCTATATTCAATACGCCGCATGTTGATGCCGGGTTTTGAATGTGTGAGTGTCCTACAAAAATGAAGCACGCATTATGCACGTGCAATAGTGTGTGTAATACACCAACAGCGTACACGAGCGTAAATGCATAAATCGAGAGCAGTTGTCAGTATTCGATGTAAAACGTATTCTTGACACGTGTGTAAGTCTAACCCGGATTCTTCCTTACTCGAGTCGGTTACCTGCTATCGCCTTACCCGTTATGTATTTCAGTTCCCATTATTTCTGAGTTCCCTGTTTGTGATGCTTGACATCAAAACGTCGGGTCCCGTCATCCGTGACTTGGTTATCTTTTCATGTGAATTTTTACTAAAGGTTTACGTAATATGTATTTTATATGCGGCATTGCTTAGGTTTGCTTAATTAATATTTTAAGGTATTCATTCAAATATTTTCAAATTAAACCATGACCACAGAACAAAAAACACTTATAGCCTAAATGTCATCTTTTATTTGAATTCCGAATGCGACGCCGCGGTCGTCCCAAAACACGTTCCCAGTGGCCTACAAATTATGCAGTGGCAACGCACGCGGCCAGCCATGAGCCAGCCGGTCGCATTTGGCTTTGGCCTGGAGCTTCCGTCACGTTTGCGTAACCATTATCAAATTCCCTGGGTCACTACGTTCATAAAAGCGCCGTTTTGTTTCATAATGGCACTATTCTCTTCGCCGGCGCGAGATTTTTATCCGCGGCTAACTGTATCCGCTCGGCGTTCGAGATTCGAAAATAATGTCGGAAAGGGAGCATCCCGTTATGGCATACAGAGCAACTATTTTGCAACGCGATACCAATCATTATTGTGTCATGTCTGCGGGATGCTTTAATTTACATATATGGCAACAATCTGTGTGGCCTTTCTCCTAAAGTGTGCGAATAAACTTGAAATAATTGAAATAATAATGATGATGTCCCGCGAAAACAACATTTTTGTAATTCATCGATAGAACGTCAAAAAATATGTTGAACAAAAATATAATTAGGTAATCAATTATCAAACATTGTCTTCTATTATAAAAATACTTTTGGCGGTTTATTTAAATAATATGCTATATATATAAAAATAATAAATCATTTAATTATATACCTTTTTAATAAATACTATAGCAAGACACAAACTCGACTGGTTGTTGAAAGACTATTTTCAAGTAAATTCAAGAATACCTTACGTCATGAATAAAACAATAAGATTGGGGTGGTATGAATATAGTTGAAAAGAAATTGGCACATAGCCTTATAATTATAATTATATAATAATATAATTATGAAGGAACCTAAATAAAGAATCGCTCAAGGACTGTTCACGCTAGATATGGGTGGATAACATCAAGAGGGAAGCTAAGCGTGACTGACTGTAGATGGAGAGCTCGGGATAGAGATTCCCATCTAATGGATATGCATTCGGCTATTGACTTGCATAAACTATAGCCCCAGCGCATTTGAGTAACTAATTAAAATAAAACACAGTTTATACTAATTACAGAGTATATATTCCATATTATTTAATAACGATCAGGAGTGGTTTTGTCTGCTCCAATAGACTATTTACAACCGATGAATTTAAAAAAATACAATGTATTTCCACTAAGAATTAATAGTTAACACAATTAAAGTGATTAGTACCTCTGTAATGAACTAAATGAAAAAATATCAAAAATAACTGACTATCATAATATAATATTAATTGTGTAGTTTTGCAGAATGAACATTCTTTTAGACTATTGTATAAAATTAAGCTCAATTTTAGAAAAACACGAATAATTAACAAGTTTAACCTAATGCACATTGATCACTATTTCCATTATTTATTATGTATTCCGATTAGAATCTGGCACAATATTTAAAGTAGGTAGCGTATTGGTGACGTTTTTTATAAAACATTAACTAATTGCCGGTCCAATGAATGAGATATCATTATTTTTTTTTATTAAAATATCAAAACATAGCTATTCTAGATTCCTACTGTACCTACCTATAAATTTTAAAAATACACTTAATATAATTAATTACAAAATTGAGAACGGAATGTTAGCATTTTTTGACATCATTACTGACATGAACAGTTATTTAGTTTATTTTCAATATGCATGTAGTCCACTATGCAAGTTGTAAATAAACAACGTGAAAGGTAAAGCACTTTAATTTGCTCCAAAGTATATTTATCTTGAGAATTTATATGTAAGTAGTGGAACTTGAAAAAGCTTAAAAATGCTTTTGTTCGGCTCCATTTCACCTGTCCGTTTTCTCAAATAATCTCTCTTAAACGTAAGAGCATTCCAGGGGTAATAAATTAACTGTAATAGTATGCTGATAATAATTAAATAATAATATATATTCGTTAACTTTAGTAACGATTGACGCTCAGAGCAATAATATTAAAGAGATTGTCCGGATATATGAACCAGTTTTCTTTGCGTATAACGCACAATAGAACATTAATTTTATTATAACTCACATATGAAACGTTATACCATAATCATGATTTTTAGTAGGTATACCACATTTAAACACAACACAGTTAAAAATATTTTCTATTAAATAAACCAAAAAATTTTGACCAATAACTTTATATTTAGCATAAAATATTTCAGCAATACGTACCTACTCCAGGTTTTGCCCTAAGCACATCAGTCAAACCAATATTTACCGGCTACGTTTCTAGCTTCAAGTCGTTTATTCATATGTGTTATATTATCCTACGCTAACCGTCTAACGTACATTGCGGACATTATACGCATGTTAAATACTTTCTCACTCGTACTTATGGTTAGATTTTGTTCTGGCTTTGGGTGGATGTAAATTATGTATTAGGTAAGAATTTTTATATATTTAATTTTATTTATTAACGTGACTGCGAATTGCACACTATAAGAGGGCAACAATACAGAATTCTTCAACTAATTATCCAAGGAAAGATCAACGGTAAACGTGGCGAAGACTTGATTGATATGAGTGTAGCTCCACCGAAGTGTTGACCGGTAGCCGATGATAGGCAGTAGCAAAGATAGCTTTGGTGGTTATCGACTTCTAATAAGGGTAACTACGAGAAGAAAAATAACAATACAAAATATTATAAGCTCAAGACACACTTCACAACATAAATGTTTTGAATTAAATGAAACACATAACTGATAACAAATAAATATTAGTCATTATTGAATTAAATTCAGATACTGTTATTTTCAATCAATTTGTGTATTTGAATTTTATACAAATAAAATTGTAGTTATTTTTTTAACGGGGCGTGATAAAAATCAGTGCGTCAGGCCACCACTGCACTAAGATCATTCTTATCATTTTATTATATCAACGTTTTCTTAGGTCGTATTCTTATTTTTCCGGTGGTTGTTTGTCCGGTACAAATCTTGCAATCGATTTTTAACTAACTTCCCGACTAGCTAGACATAAACTTTTAGAATACATCAGAACACGATGCCAATGCATTTTTTAATACTTTTAGCCATCTTTAAGTAGACTTGAATTCATTTTCAGTTAATTCAGTTTTGCATAAAAAGTTATTTCGATGCTAGTTGCTAGGGGGTCCTAGCAACTAAATTATTACATAATATATACGTGCGTTACTATGGATATCAATTTGAAATGACATTTCAATATTCAGTATTTCTATCAAGTACCAATTTTTTTGATCGTTTAAGCTAGTCAAGTCAAGTTTATATGATTCAACAGAAAATTTAAAAACGTCGTATATAAAAAGTTCTCTTTATCTTGTAATTATTTCAGTTGAGGATAACTGAATAACAAAAATCTTATATATATTATATTATAGCAACGGGTACATACTATAATTCTTATATACTTACATAGATTAACCTAAATTAAATTATTGATAATCTTGGGATATATATCTGATATTTAAGTATGTATATAAGATAAATAATTAATAACGAAGATTTGATATGAGTCTGCAGTTAGATAATATTAAAAATGAAAATAAGTTATTAATACAAATGATTCCCAATAAACGTCGCCATTTCCAAAAAGAATATTTAATTTGAAAATAATATATTTCTATAATAATGAAGAAAACGCCCAAAAAAATAATAACTACTGACTAGCTTATTGTCGCAACCAAGTTGAACTGGTTAGTGGTTTACTACGGTTAAATTGACTTTACGGTTTAACCTCGCTGCTCCGTAAGCTGTGAGCCTCTTATGGCGTCCATTAGTGTCGTCCGCATTTACTGTCTGTAAAGATAGGTAGGTACCTCGTCTTCTTTTTCTTTTTTCGGCTTTATCGTGACCGTAAATAAATCGTTATGACACGATTTTTTACTGCTCAATCGTCAGGCCTCTTTGATCAAAACATTGAAATACCGAAGACTATTTTAAAGATTTTTGTTTACTGGCAGTATTATTATTTTATAACGGATATCAATAAAGGCGACTACTGACTTGAACTAAGAAACTACCAAGTTAACGTGACTTTGATAAATTCGTAATAAAATATTATAATAGGCACGAAATAGCTAAAAACACATCAGTAATAACTAATAATCATTTTTATAGCTATTTTATAATTTATAAGGTTAAAACAAAATAATTTATATTATATAAATACCTATTATTATGTGCTGTTGCACCGCTATCTATAGATTAACAAAGCCTGAGCATAACTTTTTGCACAAGCAACGAGTGGTCCACTGCCATACTATTTATTGAAAGCACTTACTTGCAAGCAGAGTTTGATATTCTATAATGACTGAAGAGTATAAATAAGTTATTAGTTATTGTCGTTTAGAATCGACTGTCATATTGACAAACGTCCTATGTATTATTATATTATTATACACAGAAGAAGTTTACTTACTTTGATCGTCACTTCCAATTATTAATAACACATAACCACTAAATCAGATGAACTCCAAGGTTGCCAAGAAACGTTAAAATAATTTGAAAGAAATTTGAAACTAAGAATACTCCGACAAGTGAACACGACAGACGCGTCAGTATGATCACTCTATAGACAATGAAAGGTCATCCATAGACAATGGGAGGGGCGAAAAGTAGGACCAGTCGTGTAATGTATCGGCTCCCTTCGTCAGTGGGCAATGGCTGTTGACAACGAATAGTTCAAATTCTTTGAGAAAAGCACAGATTTAATCAATCGGTCATTCAAACATCTAAAATAAAGGAAGGCTGTCGACAATATATCTGGAATACTGCATTTCTGCTATATACTTCTCGCCGTGAATAACCTTAGGAAAAACATCATCGATCTGTAGTGATCAAGTGAATGAGCTTACTGAGGATAGTACTATCGTTCAAAATATGGCTGTAATAATAATTGAGAGTAGTCACAATCATCAACCATGAGGGAATGACCGAGGTCATTCTCCCAAGGTGCAGAACCAACCTGCCACTGGTAATGCCAATTGGGAGGGTGATAACTATGTCCAACGAAATTGCTTCGGGTGTTGATATATTCCACCTACGTGAGAATGAGTTTAGGTGGACGTTGTTTTGTAAATTCTTAAAATAGAGTCTGCTTAACTCATCCGGTCTACTTCCTTGTACCTATCTAATTTATCTACCGATCTATCTCTTTTTTTATGTAATACTGTTATATTTATATATTATCTTTGTTTCTAAATGTCATGTTGTGAACGTCTTAAACTTATAATTTGTAATGTCCACAATTTGTTAAAAAAATAAATAAATTGAATTGAAATTGAATTGAATTTATACTGTTTTATAACATTTACTAAAGTGGCACATTACTTAATTTCATTTTTAAAATCATATAGGTACTTTCGATTGGATTCCATACATATTTGGTTTAAATCAATATTTACAAAAAAAAATCATATTGTCACTTAACATCGCCTTTTCAAAATTTACATCAGACAGTTCAGTGACAGTCAGGTTGTTAAATATAATTATTCACAGTCGGAAGCCAACAGCGGTGGAGTGAGGTTGTACAACTTCGCTTGCGTATTCGGGACGCTATTCGCCTGGTTACTCGCGAACGGTTATAAATACGGGATACAACAAAAATAATATTGTTTGTAAATGAATTTGACAATAAACTCAACATGTGTGGTCCCATGTGATTTTGACAATCAGTGCCAGTGCTTGAGAAAAAGTGAAAAATATTTATTGTTGCACGGATAGTGCACTTTGTGCGGGGAGTGCGTCAAACGCTGTGAAGCGAGGGGTTGTCCACACTGTTTTTTGTTCACACTGTTGCGCGAATTCCAAGACCGCGTGAACGGCAAAAGCAATAAAATGGAAAACACCACGATGGAAGTGAATGAAACCAAAAAAACGAAGAAGAAAAGAAACGATGATGAAGAGGAAGTGGTTGGAGAAAAAGAAGAAGAATGGCAAACGGTGACCTCTGGAAAAAAGCCCAGAAGAGACTCTGGGGTCACTCCAAAGGGAAACCAAAACATCGTCATGATAGCGACGGGAAGTAAAATTCCATTAAAATTGAAAATAGCGCAGATGCTGCATAAGGCAGGAGTAAAAGTACAGAAAATTTACAATAAAAATTTAAAGACGTACATCCAAGTAGAAGACGAAAAAGAAGCAGATAAAGTGAAACAAGCTGGAGAACTCAAAGATCTCGGTTTTGTGACCAAAGAGAATGACTCCTGCTCTTATGGAGTAATAAGAAAAGTCGATATTGATATGGACCTCCAAGAACTGCAAATGGAAATCAAAAGTGATGCAAAAGTAATCAACCTTAAGAGGTTGACAAGAAAAGGTGATACAGGAGAGCTGACAAAGACCTCGTCAGTCAGTATTAAATTTGGGGAGAAAATATTGCCGAGAACAATTTACATATATGGAGTCTCTTTTGCTGTAGAACCGTATGTATTCAGGGTTATGCAATGCTACAAATGCTGGCGATATGGGCATATCGCGAACAATTGCGGACGTACAGTAGAAACGTGCCCTAAGTGTGGTGAAAACCACAAAACCTGCGAAAAAAATGAGGAAATTACGTGCATCAATTGCAAAGGTAACCACGCGGCAAACAGCCAAAAATGCCCAAAGTGGCAAGAGGAAAAGAATTGCAAAGAAGCAATGAAAAAAATGAACATACCTTTCAAGGAAGCAAAAAAAAATATGTTAAATAATAGCTATGCTGACATATTAAAACAAAAAAAAATCGTAGGAAGAGATGAAAGCGAAACAATTCAAAAAACTAAGGAAAACAAAAAGAAAGAAGAAGCGGTGGTAGAAGCTTCAGGCTCAACAATAATATCTACAGGTAGTAGCGTAAAGCCTACAAAAAATAAGAAAAATTCAAAGGGGAAGACAGAGGTTAACGCGATGGGAGAAATTATGAAAGTCTTGCTGAAAGGGGGAGACTGGCAGCAGATCATTAAACAACTAATAATTAAAGCAGTGGACTGGGTATGCAAACAATTCAAAGAAGGACACTTAAAGGAAAATCTAGGGGAGGTTCTGGAGCAAAATGGATAATAAAAAACAAATTAGGATTTTACAATGGAATGCCAGAAGTATGAAGCAAAAAAAGGATGATATAGAACTCTACTTAATAAGACAAAACATTTCAATAGCATTAATCTCAGAGACTTGGCTGAGGTCTGAATTAGACTATCTGAAATTCAATGATTACACGATGTATCGAAAATACAGAAGGGATGGATACGGAGGAGAGCGATTCTGGTGCATAAAACACTGGCGTCTAAAGAAGAAAGAAAGAAAGACGGAAGAGCTAGACAAAATAATTATAAAGCCATTTAACAGAATAGGAGTGAGGACCTGATCGAAGGATCCCCTTCTAGAAGAGAAGAGGCGATATGACAGCGAGTCGCAGTCAAAGCCTCGGTAAAATCACAAAAAAAAAAAAAAATATATATAATTATTAAATCAAATGTTATAAATTAATTACATTATGTAGGATAACTCAGAAGAGCTTTAAAGACCAAATTATAATGTAATTTTAATTAAACATATTTGAGTATGCTTTCCCTTAAATTCTGTTGATAGAAAAATCTGATAAAAAATATACATATGCATGAAAATCTTTAAGCTGTCATTTTTGTTTCCACTGTTAATATTATTTAACATAAATACATGCCTAAATTTAATTGATACCAATGTTATATACAGAAACAACTCAAAAACATTGTTCCAATATAATGGCGTTTGAAATTTTCATATAAACTCTAATTTATGTTTAAAAACCATAATTTTTTCGATTAGGTCTAATAGAATTTAGCAATGCTCAATAAAATTGACCCAGAGATTTCCGTATAAAATATAATAATATAATAATTAGTGATTAATCCAAAAAATGTTTATAAATTTTATTTTATTCTTCAAAAAAATTTTGAGTTGTTATTTACTGGATTATAAAGAACATATTATCTTTCTACATCAAATGGCATCGTTCACTTAAAATATTTGAAATTTTAATTGGTTTCTTTATTTAACTAGTTACTAGGGTATCGAAATGTTAAAATTACTAACTTGCAAATTCTGAAAAAATGTGATTTTATAATTCGGAAAGTAAAGTAAAATCATAGTTTTCATATATTTCTACAATAGATTGGTAATTTTCTCATACTGTATTTCATTTTATTTCGTAAAAATACGTAATTTCAAATAAAAGTCAGCGAAAAGCTAGTCTTCAAATCACTTTGTTTTATACCCCAAGAGAGCGAACCCTACATTCTCTGCATTGTATGGATGTAGGAAATAGATAGTATCAAATTACACTTAAGCGGTAATAAAAACTGTAATGTTTTATGATATAAATAAAAAAAATACTTAGTTACGAGTGACTGATGGTTTATTATGATTGATGGCGTACTAAGTACGTTTAGGGCTTGACTTTGAGTTAAACTATTCCACGCACCGCCTCTGAAACCATAAACGATGGTTATGTACTCGATCGGTTCCGCTAAAGGATTTTATACTCAGACCAAGAGTACTCATTTTGTATGATAAGGGATTATAAGTGGTTAAATCCTGAGATACAGCTCAATTTAAATATTTTATAAAAAAATAAATAAGTAATTAAAATTGATCGTCAGAGACAATATTACTATTATATATATTCTTTATCAGCAATTCTCGTAAAATATCTATAAATATATTTTAGTCTATATGTATCTGTCAGTCTATATATACACAGAAGCATGGCCCCCACACGGGGGGGGGGGGGTAACAGGGCTCTAGCCTAAGGGCCCAGCGTGACGAGTCGACCGATAAGTGAGATAAACCCAGACTACAAATTTGCTCTAATAGTAAAAAAAAGTCGCCCGTGACGCTATTTTTAATTGTGTGCCGATACTCGACAACTCTATAATCCAAAGAATGTACATATTAAATAATTACAAGATAAAAAGAACGTTTTTAAATTTTCTGTTGAATAATTTAAACTTGACTTGCTAGCTTAAACGATCAAAAAAAATTGCACTTGATAGAAATAATACTGAAATGTCATTTTGATTTCCATAGTAACGCACGTATCTATTAATAATTTAGTTGCTAGGACCATCCGCTTAGCAACCAATAATGGTGTCGAAATAACTTTTCATACAAAACAGAATTAACTGAAAATGAATTCAATTCTACTTAAAGATGGCTAAAAGTATTAAAAGAATGCATTGGCGTCGTGTTCTGATATATTCTAAAAGTTTAAAATGTCTAGTTAGTCGGAAAGTTAGTTAAAAATCGATTGCAAGATTTATACCGGACAAAAAACCACCGGACAAATAAGAATACGAGCTAAGAAAAACGTTGTAAAATACAACAAATCGCTAAAAATACACCTTAATTTTACCGCGTACACCATAGAAAACGCTACTGCTACCTATCGGCTATTTTCAAAATGTGTTTTCCGCTGTATTCCTGATAACTGAACAATACGAAAAAATATAAGCAGTGCATACCTTCTAATATATTAAGTATATAAAAAAAGAATGAATAAACATGGAGCTTTCGTTAATCAATTGCTTGGAAATCGATTCAAAAGAATGTATATTTATTATTTACAACCCATTCATTACGAAAATAATCATAATAATAAAATTTATGATAATGGTTAGATTGTAAAAGCATGTTTCAATGGATATTAAAGTAGTTTTCAAAATACACTTTGATTGTCTTTAAAGCATTAGAAGAGTTATTATAGAATAGATGCTATTTAAATACATATTAAGATTTTATCTATGCATTATAACGACCCTTTCCAACCAGAAACTTAAATAATAAGCTAGTAAGGGCCAATGCATCTTAAGCAAGCCGTTCTTTAAAGAATACCTAACGGTGCAAGTTATTATAGGGTAATAGGGTTCTTTGATGCGCGCAGACCGTGACAGTTATTGTCATATTATTATTCAAAATTGTTTCTGATTACAAGGCAGGAGACCGTAATATAAAATATTTATACACGGGTCAAGGTTTCTGTTAGGAATTTATGTTTGTGTAGGGTACGCGTTGGTTTTAAGAGTCATTCCTATTTGTGAAGTCATGATTTGTGTAAACATTTGTAATGATGGACATCAAAAGATTCGCCGGGGTAAATTAGATGTAAACGGTGAAAGATGGAATATCAAAATACAGTACTGAAACAGCAGTAAAACTTTAATATATATAATACCTATTACTTTACGTTATTGTTTTTTTTTCACATATAATCAACGATATATATTAAAAGAAATGAAAATATAATTAATATTAAATTCTACATGTTTTTTTAAAAAAGGTTTGTAGATAGCTATTTCAGTTGTAACATCATTATCAAAACTATTCAGATAGACCGTTTGCTTTTGCTTAAATACTACACGCATAGATAGAGACAGAATACATTTTCTTATTCGTTAAAACAATATTATGACTTTGTGTACTTATTATTAATTGTAATATTATTAATACTTTGAAAACCCTAAGTGGGTTTTTAATGGATATCAAAATCTACTAAATTTATCGAAAGTACAGTGTTCGAGTGCTTTGGTTATTTATTGACATTATTAATCAATTAAAATATTATTAGTATAATTTTGATAATCATGTGCTTAAATTATATTTAATAGTGGCGACGAATGCATCACCAAATTTTCATTAATAATGTGATTACTTTAGGATAATTCGCGATTAATTTCCAACTGTTCGAGTAAATTAAATTTTATACCTTTGTTACATATATGCAAACATTCTGGCGTTATTTTATCACTGATGGTATGCGAATTTGATATCAAATGTTTAGCAAACTGAGAATCTATTTTACCATTCCTGAAAGATCGGAGGTGTTCTTCAAAATGAGTTTTTATAAGCCTGCCAGATTGACCAATATAGCATAGACTACATGTGCCACATGTTATAAACGGCCTGTCTGAATAGTCTTGATAATGGTGTCACAACCAAAATAGCTATCGACAAACCTTTTTTAAAAAACCTGTAGAATTTAATATTATTATATTTTCATTTCTTTTAAAATGGAATTCTACCAAGTAAATGCTAACTCAATTGATATATATTAACACAACATCTTTGTGTATGTATAAGATTGTAGCAAACATACCACTCAGAATTACAAGGGTGACACACTTTAATATGTATGTTTTTTTGTCAAAACAAAACAACGTAGCGGTAACGAGTGTCAGCATTTCCTCAATCATAATCTAGAATCTAGATCAATAGGGTTTATTATGATTTATTAATTGCGATTAAGTCTCTTGTAATAATATATGAATTGCATTTGTATACATAGCAAGGAAAATCCATAAATAAAGAATAAAATATACCAATATACCTTATTTTTATTCTATCTTAATTGAGAGGTTAATTATAAATATTTAGGAACATGGATCAATGAGAAATGGAACCAGTCTCAGGAAATAAAAACAAGAATTGAAATAGTAAGGAGCAACATTTTTCAAAAAAAGATGCCTCCTTAGCAATCGATACCTTAAACTATCTGAGAGTGAGTATAGATCGTCGTTATGTAATCCTTTTATATTGTATGAATGTATGGAAGCTAAACCAGGCGATGACACGGAAAGTTAAAGCTATTGGGACGTGGCATTCAATGTTTGCTTCAATATTCCGATGCAGCATGTATAAAAGACAAGACGGCGCGGATGATACAAACGGACACTAATATTCCTAAAATTATGACGCATTCGATAATCACTTATGGATGAGAGGTATATAACCCGTAGGCGAACACCCATAGTTATACCTACTGATCAGGTGTTTATCGTTAGGCTTAAAGTGCGGAGTATCTGGGTATAAGGAATGTACCTGGGAAAGTGTGATGTCCCGAGATTGAAGCGACGAGATGCTATCTATAAGTAGTATGCGAAGTAAATGTGGAAGACTTATTGTGGATATTTTTTTTCAATAATGACTACCCCTAAATATTTTTCTATATACTTTCAGATGAACGGAAGAGAACCAATAAGTTCTGCGTAGTATCAAAACCAGGAAACTACAGTACTTCCGACCTCGACCACATTATGAAAGGACAATAGTACAGCATTCCCCAACTTGTCATCCAAAGAAATTTTTAAAAATATTGAAAAGTAATTAAATAAAATATTGAAAAAATAATTTCTATGTTACTTATAAGAATCTGCCTTCAAAATTAGCTAGATATATCAGTAGCGAAGGGTGGAGGTAGGATGTTAAGATCCGCCACAAATAGAGCACTAGTGATACGTATTTGTTTTTATTTAACTAAGACTGCAATTTACAGATGGTATTGGTTAGTTTTTAAAATTCAAATAAACCCTGCCTAAGCCAACTCATAATAATTTTGGTATACTTTGGGCGATACGTCAAAGTTGTGCACACTTTTAATTCATACTTATTTGCTATCGTTGGATTAAGAATAAATACATATTACACGTCATATTTGTATTTTTTTAAAATTCATTAAGCCTGCCATAACCAAACTATAATAGATAAAAAATATTATTATATCTATAAAATATCCGTAGTTATGTATGATTTAATTGCATAATTTTAGATATTTTATAGATAGACGACTATTTTTGACTGTATTTTTTTTATTATGGCTTGGTTTCGCATGGCTTAATTGAACTTTAAAAACTAACCAACACCGTCTGTAAATTGAAATCTTATTTCAGTGAAAAAAATACGTATAGTGGTTCCATGACAAAACAGAACAGTGACAAAACAGAACATGACAAAACAGAACATGACAAAACAGAAAATGACAAAACAGAAAAGTGACAAAACAGAACAATGATAAATATAACTATGACCTTTCAGGAAAAATATAAATTTAATATTGAAATTGTCCTATCTCTATTATATTGATAGATTTTTAATAGCACAGATTTTCAATACGCCATAATAAATCAAATTATATACCTAATTTCTGCATTCCTAATCGCTAGAAAGCCTCAAATAAACGGGAATTTGCCGGCAAGCTTAGGATATCTCATCATAATCAATATAATATGTTCAAAATTATTGGGTGACTAGGTACAACGAAACAATGACCTAACCTAACCTAACCTAAATAGATTCCACAAAAATTAATGTGTCATTTTTCCCCTGGCTGTTCTGTTTTGTCCGGTTACCTATATATTAATTCAGACACAAACGTTCAAAAGTGTGTTTTATATTGATGTTATACATACTGCCATTATGTGTAAAAACACACAACTAATTATAGCGAATACCCGTGGTTAATAAACCCGAGTTGTGCTTCCACTTACTTCATGATTTGCCTCAACGGAAACTTGAACCCGATAACTTTTGTCCGTGTTTTGAGATGAAAATAAAACACAAACTCGCTCACCTATCTCCGCGGATGGAATGCGGAAGGAGGTCGATCCGAAACGCGAAGAACCTATTCCATACCTCGTGCTAAATAATGCAAGAACACTAATAATATCAAATACATATTACCCGTGTCAGTTATTAGCTATTGCACAGGTTCAGAATTATGAATGATAAAATTACATGGATACAAGCTCACGGGTAACTAAATTGACTTCAAAATGAGATATGAGAGATTTTGTAAAAATGGTAAAAGAAAAATAAAGGAAGTGGGTTATCTTCTGCGTATGGCTGTAAGAAGGTATAGGTACTTTATTGAATATATATAAACGATTTATTTTATTCAAATGAATAGTTCACAAGATTTTGAGAATATAACATTCCATATATTGAACATACATAACTTGAAAACACCTCTAGAAAAAAATATATTTGAAAACAATACGAAAAAATTGTTAGTAAGTTCAAGTAGACGTTATAACTAAATAATTAAAGATAGATAGAACTTTTTATGTACAATATTTTTAAATTTTCTGTTGAATCATATAAACTTGACTTGACTTTAAAGGGGGACATGCTCGTCGTAGGTCAAAATTGAGTTTTTTTTTTGTATTTTCAAACCATGATCCTAGACATTCCTTAAACGTTGTAGATAATCTATTTATATAATTTTGAAGCCTTATTATCCTTTATATTTATTTTAAACATTTGATGACTGCATAAAGTATTTTTATTACATAAAATAGTATTCTTTTAAACCTCTCGCTCTAATGTTTTAGAATATAGTCATATTTCGGTACATGAATGTGCAGTGATGTTAAGATTTTTTACATTTATTATTTTTTAAACGCATTTATAAAAGCATTAGTATAATTTATGACGAGATAATTTTAGTAAAATATTTACGATAAAAAATTATATTGATAATCTCTGTGATCTCAAATTTTACAAGAATTAGGCATTTTATTCGCGCCAGTATGCTTTTCCAATTACGCTACGAGTATCATACTAAATGACGCCCATTTAAACTAGTAGTTTCTTACATCAAATTGCGTTATAAAATCGAGAATGCTACATTCTCAAATCTTGTGTCTTAATTGTTAAATGAAAGAAAAGGTTGTACAGGTAATTTATTCTAGAAATTGGTAGGTACGTGCATTCACACAATGGCAATATGGAAACTGCTTTTAACTTATTCTTAATTATATGCCCCTCAATCAATAATATTAATTTTCTAGAACTATGTTTATTGCGATGACGTTAGAATGCAGGGATTGCTGGAGAGATATTATCACTAGGACATTCACGATCCTGAACTGACAATGAAGATGAAAAACTGGGTATTAAAACTATATTTTGGTAGATAGATGTAAGTATTTATATAATATATTAAAACTTATTTGAAATTATCTTTCATTACCTACTTAAACCATCTATATATTCTGTTATTTATAATACTCGTATTACTCGTAGGTAAGTATTGTTAATTAAATTTAAATAAGTTATTTTGAATTACGATTTAATTTCAAGGTATTATTACCTTTGGGAAGACGTGCTAGATGATGATGACGTGGGAGCTTAGTCGTCTCCTGAGAATTCTTCACTTCTGCCAATACCAAGAGTCGAACTCTGAACCTGCGCGTTGAAAGGCGCCTGTGAGAAATGCCATTTTGAATTATTACCGTGTGCAATTATTATTTTTCTTTTCGATTGCAAGAGGAAATAAAACCTCATATTTTCTAACATTGAACTTTATTGTATCAATATACATACTTTAAAGAAACCTCATTAACACATTTTGTATCTAAGAAACATTGAGATTCACGGAAAATTGAAATTTTTACATTAAGCAATCATATCAATATATTACTATAAGATCTGTCTACTGCTGGATGAAGACTTCTCTAAGTCAATTTAATTCTTCTTGAGTCTGTACATTGTGTTGCCGTGTACTTCCGCAAAACTTATCTTATTTCATAAAATAGGTATTTCTCTAACGCCAGAATTTCACTATAACGGCTCGTCTTAGGTAAGCTCATTCGGCGGCGCGTTGAGCGGCGCGCGCAACTCAAACGTATAACCGTATAACCAAAAAAGACTTTGTCTACGAAAATTTTCACATTTATATTTCACGGTTACATGTTTGAGTTGCGCGCGCCGCTCAACATTTCGCCGACTTTGCCGACGTAAGACGTCCAGTTAAAGATCTTTGACAATGATCTTTTATCAAATATTTTATAACATTTATATTTAAACAATTATTCTATAAAACACGAAAGACATAGTGCACTGTTTAAAATATTTTATTAAAGTAAGTTTAAAAATGGACAACGAATGTATGTAGGTACTCGTATATTGACTTTTATTTCCATTTTTGGAGTCTGGGTTGCAAGCATTTTATATTTTTCGTATATTACTATCGATAATTTTGTTTGGTAATTTCATGTCGTCTTCCGTTTTGAAACAGGCTATCAGTGACCAAGTGTTGGTACGTTTACTGGAAATTCAGTAGATACATTAATATTTAATATGATAATTAATGAGATTTTTACAATAGTAGGCTTTTAATGTTACGAATCTTATTTTAAAATCGTTGATTTTGATTATTTTTTTTATAAATCTACTAAATCTTTAAAAAAATTTATCTGGTCAACATAATCGGAGTAATTTTTGGTAGAAGGTAATGTCGGTCTTTACTACCTTTTATAAAATACATAATAATATATTATAAAATAGTCTATATTTTAAGATATTTGACAAAGATCCACTTGTCCTAGAATATGGATGTTGTTTTTCACCTGTTTTTGCCGAGTGCAGTTGGTATAATTTTTTTTCTTTATTTATATATAACATACCTACATATATCTTTAATCCATTCGTGAATTTAATAAATGTGATGATAATATATTTTAAATTAGCATCATATCAATGTGTCATGTTAATACGAAAAGGAAATATGTCTTAACAGCTTTGTGAAGTAACTCATTTCCTCGATCGTCTGTAGATACCTTCCATCCTATTTATCATTCATGACATGCGAATTTTCTATTCGTATAAGTCGCATAAAGAGTACTTCCATGTCAAAAATTTGCATAAAACGAAGATTGTTTTTAATTCAATCAGTTCAATTTATGCAAAAATCTCCATTTAATTCGAATAGTTTGTTTAATTTGTAATTAAATTACAATTTATTATTGCGTACAGGTAACATTCTAGTCTTCCGTATTTTTCATATAGGGAATTAAATTAATAATTAATTAAAAAGAATTTATGTGAACCCATTATGCATGTCGTCATAGATTTTTAGGTTGTCACTGCATGTTCTTTCTTCCTTTCTTCCTCATATACCTAACAGTAAGCATTCATCCCGCAATCATACATTTAACAGTAAACTTCAATCAATACATTATGTTTTGAAATTTGCGACGAACTGGTAACGAAAGAAAAACACGAAATGACAACCAAAAATTTATATCGACAACAGTCTACCGTAGAAGTGTCAAACATTATACCACCAAGAATGCATCATATATGGATCGTGCATAGGTTAAATAATAGAGCACTCATCCAGAAAATGAAAGATGTGATTTCGAGTCCCATCCGATCCATCTATTTTTCTAATAATAATAATTGTGTTTCAAAATTTTGTATTTTCTAAACTATTTATTTTAATCAACGAATAATTCACAAGACTTAAGAATATAACATTATTTATATTGAATATACATGATTTAAAATACCTACTAGAAAAAAAATTAAATAAATACGACGCCTGACAGGACTTGAACCCGTATCCACTAGGTTTCGCGCCAATGTGCGTTGCAGATGTTGAATAAAATAAATAGTCCATTAAATTATTAGCGAGTGCAAGTACGTTATAACTAACAATTAGAGTGATCCGGAGGTCGGTTAGTAATTAGGATACCTACTAAATTGATTTAATAAACAAAAACCAATAGCCAAAATGAACGAAATTTGATAAGAATTTCAATATGTAAAAACTACTAGTTAATTTAATCGTAATTAGATAGGGCGCATGTAGCTTAATCGGTAAAGTATACTCGCGCGAATCCAATAGATCCGAGTTCAAGTCTCGTTGGGTTTTTGTATCTTTTTCTAGTAGGTATATATGAGTGCTTCACAAGCGTAGTGAACTAAGTCCATTCTAGTTATTTTTGAGTGAGCTATGTTCAAACATAATATTTGAGTATTTCTAATTCTGTAAGGGTATGATTGCAATTCTGAGGTGTTATTTTGAGTACATTTAAGTCATTATGTAAGGGAAATAGTACCCTTACAAAATAAGAAATAGTCGAATATTATTTTTGAAATTAACTTACTTAAAAATAACCAGAATGGACTTGGTTCACTATGCTTGTGAATCACTCATATACATCTATATTAAGTGTTTTCGAATTATATATATTTCTAAATCGTGTATAAAACATTTAGTATTGCAAAAAAAAATAGTAACTTAATACTTTTTTTTATTTTTGGAGGTGTATCTATGAAACTTTATACAGTTATTTTTCACCCATAGTCGTGTACTATACAATACTAAACAATGACATTCATGAGAACTTTCTTTCTGCATTTCTTCACATGGGACTCTTACTCATTTTATTTATACAGCAGAAGGTGAAATCGTCTTTTTAATATGGAAAAGTTTTAGCCAAAACCGTGAGAAAAATTAAAGTGAGAAAGATTAAAATGAATGCCACTTGACAAACTGATAATATTTTTCAATACTACTTTAAGAAGTTTTGGTGATTTAATCGAGTCTGAATACAATAGACATAACGTTTTCTAGATCCTCAGACATTCAACTAATATGAATTTTATAAAGATATGTTTTCACTCTGAAAAAGTAACATAAATAGGTGCCATTAATTAGTTTGATAATTAATAATAAAATTTGGCCTAATGTTAATATTCCGCATCTGACTCTATGACGTAAATAACTTTTTGATGTAATAGAAACAATATAAACATACATAATTTTGAAAAACAGTTTCTGAGAGAATATTTATTATAACCAATAGAAAAAATCTTCTTTTGAAAAAAGTAAGCCACCCGGCGGGGAATCGAACCCTGCATCTCCCGAGTTTACGCCCCATCCGCGCATTACCACTATGCTACGCAGTGATATACTAATTGCGACAAATTTTAACTATTGATCAATTTTAATACCTATTCATCAGCGCTCTTCCAAATCAAGCTACTTTGGCAATCGATTTTTGTTTCTAAAATCAAAGTAGGTACCTATTATATAAGAGCGCTGATGAGTAGGTATTAACATTGACCAATAGTTAAAATTTGTCGTAATTAGTATGTCACTGCGTAGCATAGTGGTAATGCGCGGATGGGGCGTAAACCCGGGAGATGCAGGGTTCGATTCCCCGCCGGGGTGGCTTACTTTTTTCAAAAAAAGATTTTTTCTATTGTTTATAATAAATGTTCTCTCAGAAAGTGTTTTTCAAAATTATGTATGTTCAATAATTAGAATGATACATTCTTAAATCTTGTGAATTATTCGTTGAATAAAAGAAATAGTTAATTATATACATAATTATTGCTTTGTAATATCATTGTGTTTATTAATTTCAGGCGATATCGCGTAAGTAAGAGATAATAATATAATTTATAAATTAACTTCTCAGTCGACAGTACATTGTCCGCGTGATCAATAATTATAATCGTTTTGCTACAAAGAAAACATCTATTATATTTTGAATGTAATACACCGTTTACACGTGCCATAAAAAGAAAATGTATGGGTAAACATGTATTATCCTGCAGTTGGCAAGCTTGCATGCATGAATCAAAAGCGTTTGGAAGCTTCTGAATTTTCATGCGACAGTAGGATTTTTCGATCTGCGCATGCGCAGTAGAACGATAGTGGCGAACCTGCCGGCAAAAAAACGAACTATACTCATTTTGAGGTTAACCGATTTTCACTACCTGTCAAATAGTATGAATTAATAGTACCATAAAATGACAACATCGCGTCTCGCTCATTCTTAAAGAATGAATTGGAAAGACAGTCAGCACTTTTACGTGTAAACAATTATTGTCATGATAGTTTAAAATAAGCACTATTGCCACCAGTAAATCCATGCACGTGTACAGGTGCTATATATTTACTATTTGTAAACATAAAAAAATCTTATTGTCATTCAGACGAGAGCTTGAGTAAAATTAATTATTATGAGACCACAGAGTTTAATGACTGTTATAGAGTAAGCGGTCATATTTTGTGATCACTCATTAAGTATTCAAGCAAGAGTACATTATTATTTTATTAATACTGTAGGTACAAAGCCAACATGCAATTTAATTACATCTGTAAGTAAAAGTGCTTTCTCGAGCTATGTCATACTTTTACGAGAGTGAAAAGAAAATTTACGGACCGTATAATTAGCCATTTATTATTTTGTGCAAAAATACTGACATGTAATTTATTTTAGAAGACACTAATTATTACCAGTTGAAAACTATTCTCGGTAAATCTATCACTGTCGTTGATTTGTTTGCGTTTGCTATAATAGTTAATCGGCAAAATTATTGCCGGCGATATGTATGTATTTTAATTAGGGATTGCAATACCGAATGAATATATCAATATTTGTCGGTATTTGTCAAACAATATTATAGTAAAAAAAGTCTTCTTCTTCTTTCACCCTGTCACGTCCCAACATTGGGGCATAGGGCAAGCACAAGTTGGCGCCACTTCCCTCGATCCATCGCCAACTCCTGCGCCTCCCGCCATGTCAGACCTGCAGCACGTAGGTCGCTTTTGTAGTATCGCTGCAGGATGAGGGAGGGCCGGCCACGGCGACGGAACCCCTGAGGCTGTGCCACAAGGGTACGAAGTGCCGCACTCTTTGGCGGCATCCGGAATACATGTTCCAGCCACGTAAATCGTCTCTTCGTGATAACTTCAATCACCGAAGGCTGTTGTGTCTGCTCACGAACTCGGGTGTTTGTAACGCGGTCGTACCAATGTACCCCTAAGATTCGGCGAAGACATCGATTCTCAAAGCTCAAAAGCCGAAGCTTAGTAAGATGCCATGTTTCACATCCATACAGGAGCACAGGTAGCACGCACGCGTTAAACAAACGACATTTGGTCCTCACAGAATACAGCCTTGACCTCCATGCGACTCCAAGTTGGTTGAACGCAAAACCCGCCACACCCATGCGGATTCCAAGCTCACTAGAAATACCACCATCATCGGCAACCGTGGCACCCAAGTATTTGAATCTGGACACCAGCTCGACGGGCAGACCAGAAACCCGAAGAGGAGTTTCGGCGTCGATGCATGAAGCACTGCACATGGATTTGGTCTTAGCGGCATTCAGATGAAGACCCACACGCATCGAGTTCGCAGCTAGCCTGTTCACGGTTACCTCTAACCTTTCGATCGTCGAGTCAAATACGACTGCGTCGTCTGCATATTCCAAGTCGCACAGTCTTTCTTCGCATAGATCGGTTGTGTCATCATGATGTAGACGTATCCCACTGTCGGGGCAAACCGTCTTACCCATTATGAAATCCATCATGATGATAAAAAGAAAGGACGCAAGTACACATCCTTGCTTGACTCCTGACGTGATTTCAAAGAGGTCAGAAGATGTTCCGGCTGCTCTCACGCGACACAGTAAAAAAAAGTACATATCAATAAATATAGCTATTAAAATCTATTAACAACGCTATTTTAAAGCAAACTGAACCTACCTACATTATTATTATTATGACTTTTATAAATATGTAGTATTTTAGAACTGATAATTTCCATTGTCCAAGTACAGGAAAATCTATCTCAAATTCAACGTTTGTTGGATGTACTATCAACGTTGGATCAATAGTTATAGAATAATTATTGGAAATATTTGCACGAATTTGTCGAAATATGTTAATTTATCGTGACAATTATCTAAGTATGTTTGAGGAATTTTGTTTTATTATTATTTCATTTTTGTTGGTTTCAGTCAATATGTTTGCGTTTTGGCAGCATTAATCGTCGACACTAAATTTAATATACATTATTAAGTAATGAAAAATGACAGTAAATTCAATTAAAAATAACATAAACGTGTATGCTTTCTTAATACCGAAAATACCGGTATTTTGGATTTTGAAACCGGCATTTCGGTATCGATAAATAATTGAATACCGGTATTGAAGTCCCTAATTTTAATATTATTTTACAAGTACATTATTGGGTAACGTATCAGCTTATAAAGTAGTGAGTATCGGGTTTGAATTCCGGGTCTGCCAAATTCACATGTTTTTTTTCAATATGTGTTTGAATTTAGTGTATACATCTAATATATCAAGCAGGTGGCGAACACGCAATACATGTAAAATCAAAATCTGTTAAGAAACCTCTTCATGAGGCTACCCAGATCTACATAGGATTGTAGAGGCAATTAAAAAAATATCGCATTTAAATAAAATATTTCTATAATAATTAGTTAGAGATTTTGATTGCTTGATGAAAAAGTTATTATTTTTTTCAACCTATTGATATTTCAACATTGAAAGTGTGAACATGTGAATTTGCTAGACCGGAGATTCAAACCCGAGGCCCACGGGTGAGAATTTGAAAGCAGGGATGATCAAAAAATGCTAAGTATTTATATTTAAAATAATATTATGTTTGATGCAATATTTAGATTACCTACGTTATATTCTATTATTAAAATGTTGGCTGACGTAAAACCAACGGAATAAGTAGGGACAATTGTCTTTTATTATGGGCTATAATGATAAAAAATAGACATAAACTTCTAACATAATATCTGTGCCCTAAATCCTGACAGTTAATTTTTCTGTCATGCAACTAATACACATGAAAGCCACAGATAAAGTAAATAATATCATATAGATTAGGTACAAGAAATCGGTAACTAAGATTGTATCATCAAAAGGAAATTCCATCATATTTTATGAATTGCCAAACAATTTTTGACATGTTATATCGCAGTAAAAGAACATGGCGGTCGCTTTTCCAATCGACGGCGATGTTGGTACACATGTAATTAGTTTGGACAATTAAATATTCGCGCGGCAGTGCGGAAACTTTATAAAGTGAAACTGGAACCTTCTATTGTTTGATGTTGGGCACTTGAAATAGTGATACCATCGGGGAAAACAAAAGTGTTGTTTAGCATGTAGCAACATAAATAAAACAGTGACATCCTTTGCATGCAATTTAAGGAAACTTATTTTATATTGTTAGTGCGTATTGTTATTTAGAAGACAAACTATTGCATCCATAGATGATGTTTATTTATATGTGCAGCTATAATTTAAAGAAATAATTGTGTGGATTTATTAAAACCGTAAGGGTTATTTTCAGATATACGTAGGACGTAGGTGTAGGATGGTATACGAGGGTAGCCGTTTATATTTCGGGAATAACAAACAAAAACGATTTTTTTTATAAATAAAAACAATTTTATTGTTTTTACAAATATTCTTCACAATAATTTATACACTTTTCCATGCGTTTGAATCAATCTGGAAAGAATGTTTCCCACTTTGCAGAAGGTAACTCCAAAACATGGTTTTTGAATGCATCAACCGCCTCTTCTAGTGTAGAAAATCGTTGACCACGCAATGTATCTTTGACGCCCAGTAATGCCCAGAGATGCCTCAATCTCATGGTATATCATATGATGATCTTGCATTATCAGTTCACGCACAGCATTGATGTTTTCTGGAGAAACAACCGATTTTGGACGACCTTCACGCGGCTCGTCTGTGAGCAAACGACGACCACGATAAAATTCGTTAAACCAGCGATATATCGTAGTTTTTTATGGTGTTTCATCGCCATATGAAGTATTACGTTCAGCGATGCACTGTTCCCGCAATAATCCATGTCGAAAGTTGTGAAAAATAATCACACGAAAATTTTCATAAGGTAATTCCATTTTTTGGTCGAGATAAATTTTTCAAATGAATTAAAAAATAACAAAAATCGTCCGTTTGTTAAAACTTTCTGAGTATTTTTGCCGTTAAAAATGTCAAATTTAAAAATACAGAAGTCAAATTGCACCTAGCAACACCAGTGTTGCCAATTCCCGAAATATAAACGGCTACCTATGTAGTATGTACAAAATTTGTCATGCCGAATTCCAATTTCGAAAAAATGAATATATCGTTCACTGTCGCCACTGACATTTGGTACTGTAGTAGAGCGGGCAAATTACATTTTATTAACATATTTACAATTTAGTTTTTAATGGTGATATATTATGATATTCACTGTTCTGTTTTTCCACGTCTATAGTCCCACAATACACCATATTTTCTCCCATAGAGACAAGTATAAAATATAAAATAAAGAATCTTACACTATTAGTGAATAAATTTTCAGTGTTAAATGTTGATTCTTGGTGAAATTACATTAAGTATATTAATTAAAATATAATATTGTAGTATCTGTCTTATTCATTCACATCTAATAAATGACTATACCCGATTGGCGTGAATCCAGTGGATTCAGGTTGTAGTCCCGTCGGGAATTGTATTTAAAAAAAAAAGATTTTTACTTGTAGGTATCTCAGGTGTATTCAATTTATGTAAGTATGTTAAATATAAAGAATGTTACATTCTTTAATCTTGTGAATTATTTGTTTAATAAAATAAATATTTTATTCAATTACATATTAGTAAGTGCGTGTACGTTAGCACTAAAATTTGGAGTGATCCGGGCGTCGGTTTGCAATGAAGGTACTCAAATGATACCTTGATTTAAAACACAAAACCGGTAGTCAAATATTAACACAATTTTATAACCATTTTATGTAAAAATTACTTGTTAATTACGTCGTAATTAGATATGAGAACCGTAGCTTAATTGGTAAAGCACATTGGCGCAAATCCAAGTGAATACAGGTTCATGTCCCGTCGGGCGATGTATTTTTTTTAAAGACTGTTGCAGTAACTATATATCTGAGGTATTTTCAAATTATATGTTCAATATGTTATTACTGAGCTGAAATTAGACAGATATAATGGCGATGCATGTACAACTACCATAATTTATTATGTCGCTGTATTGACGATAGCCTGATAATAATTGGTTTAGATTTGAGCTTATAATATTATATAGTTATTTAAATCACTATGTATTATTAAATTTATTAATTGAATTAATTTTTTATACAGAACTATTTTAATGAAAATAAATTTTGAAAAACAAACATACCTGATACAGAAAATCCTACGAAAAAGAGAAAACCCATTTTTTAAATGGTATGTTTCTGAAGTTTTAACTATTATTTAAATTATGTTTCGACTGTAGTTTATTAATAATTTTAATTAATATCGCAAGTAAATCTGAGAATTTGGAAATTATTTACATGTATAGCGTGTGGGCAATATTTTATTATTTATAATCAAACAATTTTAAATGCCGTGTAGTATAGAGATTCTTTGTGTTTTCTTAAATTAAAATTCAACGCAATATAGTACACAAGTAGCTGAGTAGGTACAGGTAATAACTTTCGGTATAGGTTACGATAGCATTTACGATATTATGTCTTGTGAAAGTGAAAAAAAACACAAAGCAAGTAATTACTGGTATTTAAAACAGCAATCAACGGTACGATACAATCTTGAAAATAGATACGTACCAATAGCATTGTATGAACGATCCTGTTTTACCTCATACTTGGATACCTTTAGAATCATCGGATCTATTCTATACATAAGGCGACTATCGACCGCTAAACTGATAAAGTGATAGTATTTATTATATATTTGTATTGAGATATTATACTTTTTACAATAAGTTAGCCGTCTAAACAGTCAAAACTGTTCAATATTATTGACAATGTTTTAATGTGTATCATCTAACATTGGGCTAATTTACTAGAAACCTTCACTGGATATTAGACCATAAATCTACCCCTGTTTAATATAATAAAAAGTTTCATTATATTTAAAATAAAAAAAAAACAATTTGTCACCTGGGATCGATTCAAGGAGTACTATGTATTTCCGAATAAATATATACCTATAATATTTCATTTAATATTAAATGAAGTATTATATATTTAATATATTATATAGAAATAACCTATGACCATATGGTCATAGGTTATTTCTTTCCTTCTTCTATCGATTTCCTGTAAAATTGTTTGTGATTTAATTGTATTAATTAATACAATTAGTAGTACCTACCTATGGTAAATACAGCTTTCTACACTGCCAACTAGAAATAATATTTTAAACGTTTTAGTTAATTATTTACGTGTATCTGGTAATCCATCCATAGCTAACAAACATAGTCATAGATATAAATCTGATTTCACATGCAATTTGATTTAAAATACGACATGTAGAGAATTTAATAACACAATAATGTTCATTGTCTTCTTTTTCAAATAATCCATAGACAAGAGTTCACGGAGCAACGGTAATAATTCTATCCACACGAGTAGCATTCGTCTTGCTCTGACAATCATCCGTTTACAGCTATCTCACCTCCTCACGGTGATTTTTCATAGATCAGCGACTCATCTCGAGAAAAAGCTTTGAAAACACAACAAATGAGCACTTGAACTGTAATGCATCTTATTATTTTGCGATTATTAAAATTCCTATTAAATATGTATAAATACCTGTACTTAAATAGCAAGTATGTAACGCACGGAACGATAAGATAATTAACACACCTACCTATAATATTCTATGATTATCCGGTGAATCGTGCATTATTTTGTAAATTAACACACTTCAAATGTGATTATTAATAGTGCATTGATAACGGCAAATGCATCATATATTTTCTGAACAAAAAGGTTTCTAATAAGGATTGTAATCCTGAAATTTCTGGATTATTATAATATCTAATTATTCAGTAAAACAAGAGCGACGATTTTATTTGACGCAATCGATTCGTCATATAATTATTAAACAATACGACAATCTAAAAAGATGCGTATTTATCACAAATGGAGTATAAAATAACATTACCCAACGAATATACCCCTGAAACCAATATCAAAGGGGCCTATAATATATAACAATATAACCATCTAAATTTGATACCACAAATAAGTCACCAATAATTAAGTAAGTCTGAATACATAGACATAACGTTTTTAATATCCTCAAACATCCAATTGTATATAGTTATTGTATATAGTTATTGTATATAAATTGCATAAAGATAATCTCTCATTCACTTCACTTCATCTAATTTACTCTGGAAAAAGAACCATTAATAAATTGGTCCCATTAATTAATTTGAATATTTAATATTTTTTCCCGACCATGTCTGATCCTCATAGGATTTGTGGGCCTCCACAGAGTGGAGGGTTGTATTAACAGTTTTTTTTACGAGAAATGGATGTCAGCCACTTGCTCAACCTATTAAGTCTATACTCTGACTCATACACAAATTTAAAAAAAATATGTGTACTTGCCAGACCCAGGATTCGAATCTGCGCGGCTATCGTGGGTATAATATAATTTATACCTACGTTAGGTTAATAATATAGCGTTGGAATAATGTTAATGCCTCGCATCTGACCTATATGATGAAAATGAGTTAATAAAAACAACACAAATATTGCCCATCGACTATAAAATTCCCGTATCTGTAATAATTTTAACAAATAAAATACATTTATAATAGTAATTAGTTATTAGAATTATTACATTTTTAATGTATTAGAATTAGATAATATTTTATAATGGTCAGCAGTCAATACTTTGAAGAAGAAAAACAACCAGGGATGCCATATCAGTGGGTATCAGAAAACCTGGACTGGAATGTAGTCATAAAGAAAATGTGCCAAAGCATGTGGATAGATTTTCACCACAGGGCATCCCTAGAAAAGGGGAAATGAAGTAAGTCCATTCTATCATCTCTACGTACGATATCATGGTTTGTAGAATCACCATTTAAAGAGAAATGAGCTTAAGCTGATACTGAGGCTAAAAACATGACACACAATGGGTAAAAGATTTGATGTCCTCATGGGAAGAAGCGATTCGCAGCTCTGCGATGAATGTGATATTTTGGAGGACATTGTACATATAGCAGTACAATGCCTTACATATGAACGACACAGAGTACAGCTCCGTATTGCGGATATCTTTGAGAATGTCGACGAATTGAAAGATGGCCCTGGCGGTGGATAGGACTGAAGAGCTTGCGAGAATTATTGTAAAGTTCTTTAACAAAATCGGAGTGAGGGCCTGATCGGCGGATCCCCTTCTAGATGAGAAGACGCAATATGACAGCGAGTCGCAGTGGAAGCCTCGATAAAATCATAAAAAAGAAGAAAAAACTAAAATATTAACATAATATCCTGATCTATATTATTCAACGTTATTGTCTATACTCTATATAATAAAAGTCAAATATGTTTTTTGTTGTTTTACTTGGATCCAAGTGATACATAATAAAAAATACAAAGATTATTATTTTGTTCAATTTCATTTTTCTGCCAATTCCAATTTTGAATTTTCACGACAGATTCACGATGGATTCGATTTTAATTTGATGTTCTTTTGTTTGACTTAACTGTCAGAATTATTTTCATTTTGTCTGTAAGTAGATATAGATATTTTAATATTGAACAATGTAATTGCTTTGTTAAGTAAGATAATTGTATATTGATCAATGAAGCGATCTCGTGCGAAGCCGGGTACTACAGTTAGTATATAAATAAAATTACGTACATATGTAATACATAATTGGAAAAATTGATCGCCAGAAAAACGATTAAAACGGAACATTGCAGGTATACATTGCGTTCAGTAAGATGAAAATCATTTTACATGTAGGTACGTTAGTAAGTGAAGTATTTTATCAAAGCCGCCAGAGAGCCATCAAAAGCTTTTAAATAGGTACTTATCTGCATCTGAATTGATTGCATAACTTTGCAGTCTGTGGGCACGATTTGGTCCGCTGACCCTTTCCGTTTTCTGTACTTCGTATTAATTCGAATTAATTTACTAGATCAGCGGCTCTCTGACGTTTTGGGGAGGATTCCATTTTATTATATTCGCTGTCATACGTTAAATTTATGCATCATATTTGTATTGAATAATTGATATAGTTTTCAGTCTTGGATCTACCTACAGCCTACAGTCCTAAGCTGCCCCGGGTATCATCCAGAAATTTGCTGCAATCCTGACATAGCAGCGTTGTACTCATTAATTATTTTGGCCAAACACCTGATCTCTTCTGAAATCTTCAATGGCGCAATCCAGCCCTCACTATTTTGGTTGTCCAGCGCATCTATTCTATACACAAGACGGCTTTCGGCCGCTATCTAGGGTAAGAAAGTATCCAAGTATTAGCACTTATTGTAACAATTACAATAAGTTAGTTTTAATTGTTACAATAAGTGCTATATTTCAACAGCACCTCTCTTGGCTGTGATAAATTTTAGAGTGAGATAGACAGTTTTGACAGTTCAGGCGGCTAACTTATTGTAATTGTTACAATAAGTGTTAATAATTCGATACTTTCCGACCTGTTAGGAATGCATAAATAGCTCGTATTGCTGACTCCGCCATTGTATTCATATAACCAACCCATCGCAATCATTGTATTTGTTTCTACCACGTGGCCATTTTACCTCAGTTGATTTTGAAATAAAGTTGTTTTGTTAATTCCATTGTTAAATTAACTTTATTTAATAACCATTACAATGGAGTTCTACCACGAAAACGTCAGTACAATTAATATGTTAAGATAGTTCCTCATTGTGTTTCAACTTCCAAATGCCATTTTCTGTGATTTGATAGTCTGATAAACTGTTTTTATTACAGTTATTAAATTAATTATAATATTAATTATTATTGATGCTTTCAACATACTTTGGATAACACTTATATACACGACCTACTCTATAGTATTTATTTCCAGAAAACCTGATTAATGATATCACCATGTTTAATCTTGACTTGTAAAATTTCCTTAATCATTCCTATCTACGAGCAGAGTTAATGCAAAATTAATTATTGCATGGTTGTTTTTATATTCGGAAGCGTCGAAATAAACGGAAGATAAGAATAAAATTGTTAAGATTTTAGCCTGATGAAATGATAGTATTGTACGCAGTGTGTTCTTATTCTTCCTCTGCATAGTCGTTATTATCACTGCTGAGGTTTGCTACTAACATTGATGAAAATGGCTTCGTTATCTTCAATGATCAGCCTCACTAGATTATCAGAGATCCTGCGGACAATGGCGCAATATGGACAAAAACTGGTATGTGTTCGAAATAGAAGCGTTCGTTTACTGTCTACTTATACTAATCTACTTCCAATAGGCCAATACTTATATGGGTAAATCACGCCACGGAGGATATGAAGATGTCCCCAGAAGACACCCTGTCACGTCCCAACATTGGGGCATGGGGCAAGCACAAGTTGGCGCCACTTCCCTCGGTCCATCGCTAACTCCTCCTGCTGAAGATTCTAAACCAAAGTTATTTTAAACCAGCTGCATAGAGGAGATCAAGTTCTGCCAAAAATGATAATACTGATAGATAAAATAATAAGTTGTAAGTATATACTATGTTTTCCTTATCCACTGCTATATACTATGCGCCTTCTTTATATTGACATCTACTTCATGGCGCTGTATGCGTTCACAGTATTACGCCACGCGTTTTTTGCATGCTGGCGGTATTGCAACGGTTTTAGTTCCAGAAACGACCGCGGTGACGTGTATGTCTCGATGTTGAAGCCGCAGTCTAGTTATTTGTATGGCGATCTATAAAGCTGTGCAATGAAACTTTGTTTCAAAACTATTATGTTAGTAGCTTCTTTTTTCATTTTGATTTGAATATCTAAGTATTGGTTAAGTGAATGTTCTACAAACATCTTAACATTCTACCAAGTCACTTCGTATATCTTGTTCATATCAAACATTTGGATTATATAAAATATGTGTAATTGTACTACAGCCACGATGGCCGCGCGGCTTAAGGGGGAGACGCATGCCAGCAGAGAACCTAGCGGAAATATACGAAGCTTGCAATTTGAGATTTTTTTTTGATAATTTACAATTTCAACTGTATTAATTAATAAATATGTATCCGAAAACATTAAAAAAAATTTTTTTTTTTTAAACTTAAAGATAAACTTACAATTGTAAAAAAATGTAATAAAATGTGAATTCGTTGCAGGGTCAAATCTTATTATTGCAATATATTTTATGGTCATAATTATCATTAAAATTTAGTTTATTAAGTTTTAGATTTTCTGTCGTTTAGATTTTTGACTAATTCATCGTTTTAATATTTTTTATATTTATTTTTAAAAACATCGATTTTTATAAAAATATAAATGTGTATAACTTGAAATCCTTTTTATTTATATCAACTCGAGCTTCAATATTGTGACCATGCCTAAAATAAAATTTGATATAAATTTAAAAAAAAATTTAAAACTTAATAAACTAAATTTTAATAATAAATATGGCCATAAAATATAATGTAATAATAAGATTTGACCCTGCAACGAATTCACATTTTATTACATTTTTTACAATTGCCAGTTTATCTTTAAATTTAAAAAAAAATAAAAAATCTTTTTAGTGTTTCAGATACATATTTATTAATTACAGTTGAAAGTGTAAATTATCAAAAAAAAATCTCAAATTGCAAGCTTCGTATTTTTCCGTAATGTGCCTCTTTTCACCTCTGATAGTATAAGCATCCCCCTTAAGTGTCGGTCTATAGTGTCGTGGGTCCCAGGTTCGAATCCTGGGTCTGACAAATACACATATTGTTTATCAATCTGTGTTTGAGTCAGAGTATGGACCTACTAGGTTGAGCAAGTGGCTGACATCCATTTCTCGTAAAAACAAAAATCTGTTAATACAAACCTCCACTCTGCGGAGGCCCATATGATTTTATTAGAATCGGACATGGTCGCAAAAAAAACTCTCTGGATATAATAAATTACAAAAATTTGGTAGGATGACTCTTTAGACACATAATTATAAAATTATGAATTACTAAGCAGGTCCCTATAGGCATGTATGGCATTGAATAAAGTCCGGTTATAAAAGGACATCAATTCCAAATCGTGGTTTCATTCAGTGTTCGCTATGCATCTACTTTGCTATTTGTAGATACATTCATAATGCTTATCTTGTATTACAGCGCGGCTGGAAGTAGCAGTTAAGTTGTGCAGAATTCCCAGGTGCGTTGAACAGTTAACCGGAGGAGCGAACAGGTGTCCGAAGTTATGAGAGTCGCTGCAAGTTCGCTAGGCGGCCGTTTACTTTACCTCGAAAGACGTGGCTCTTTGCCGAGTTAATCGCAACTCATTCAGAATCGAGACACTTTTGATTCATTAAATATGTAATGAATCTTTTTTATTTTACCCACTATTGAATTGTATAAAAATATGGTGAGAGGAGAGAATCGTTTGCAAGCTATTCTCTCAATCTTTATTAGCTGTATAATTACATAGGTAGACAATTTGGTCCATGGAAAATTGACTATATATTTTAATTCAAGGATTAATTTTAAACAAGGATAGTAGGCATGCACCAAGGATGTCTGTCGTCCGGGTGCCAGTCCAACATTGTCGCTGTCCCCCCAAAATAAAAATAAGAATTTAGTGGAAATATGGGAAAAGTTAAAGAAAATTTGAAATAATTTTAATTTGAACGAATTGAAACGATTGATATGCATTGATGAAGCACGAAAGCACAAATCTGTGAAATAATATGATAAAGAAGAAAATTACGCGTTTTTTACAATCCGTGGAACAAACTCACTCGACAAATTGTTTTTAGTGGAAATGCGCGGCCCTAGTTTATAGTTACTGCATTATTCAGTAATGGATAAAAATAAATATCGACAAATATTAATAATAATATAACTCATTACTGAATTAGTTGAACTGGCTATTTTTCTTCATTATAATGGTTCTGAAGTAAAGTTATTCTTGTTAATACTATTTTAATTGAGTCATTTACATTGACAGCTTTTTAAGGCTATACAGTTATCTTCAGAACGGTCGACTATAACTAAAGTTGAAGATTCAAACTCATGATAAATAGTGTATATAAACGTCAATATTTTAGTATCTGTTACTCGTCTCTTCTTTATGTTCTAAATAAAAAAAAATATAAACACTAACCCGCGTATATTTTTAAACATCATTTGCACAAAGAAAGTGATACAATCACTGTTGTTTTGTATTGTAAAGGTGATAAGTAATTTTCTTCATTAAAGTATCGAGTGGGTAATAATATTTATTATATATTTTTATAAAATTATCTTGGGGTGGAAATTTTCATCTCCCTTCTATAACGAAAATAACACCGATAGTTTTCATATACAACAAAAGCTCCTTTTTCTGTAAGTCGCTTTCAAAAATTATCCACGGAAACGGAAGTTATACTCGGATCCGTGAACCAATATAGGTATAATCAATTCGTTGAAAATGACTACACACTATACATGCAAACATGTATTTTCTTGTGTTGTTACAATATCACGCTAACACCAGTCTCTGTATTTATATTAATTAGATACTTACCTTGAGTCTCTTTAAACCAGCGTGGGATTTTAAAAAAAATGTTATAAATTTCCGTGGTGAAAATGAATAGGGGTGTAAATTTATCTTGGTCAATAGCTTTATCACTGTGTGACAGCTTCGGTATCAAGCATCTGACTCAATAAAATTAATATACAAAGTAGCGTAATAGTTTTGACCGTTGTTGGCTTTTGTCGCATGTATTAATTGAAAATAATATAACACAAAGTATACCTACGTATATTTTATTACTAGAGCTTGTGATTTTTCAGCTATTTTTTTAAAATCCAACTACGATCGACAGCTTAGAGAATTTTCGGAAAATAATCTATCAAGATTCTAAATTGGCGTTTTCTGAATATTTTTCAAGATTTCTTCATCACATCCTCTAATTATTACTAGTATCTCATAAAATTTAGTCCGCTTGGTCAACTCTAGACAATTGAAAATGACTATCAATTTAAAATGTCCTACTAAGCCGACGATATCAATCAAGATCATTATGATGTGGAATAAACTACATGATTTTATTGTGTTTCATTTTTATTAAAACTATGTTTAATATCAAAGATTGGAAGTGATTCTATCACGTCATGTCGATGCTAATCTGGTAAGTATTTAAATAGTCTTATTAGTCCGTGGAGCAAATGAAGATGTCCCTCATAAACGCGTATATGTGCAAAAACTAAATTTTACAGAAGAAAGAAAAACAACATAAAAAACAAGAATTTCAGTGATTTATTATACCTACCCATGATTATCAAGGTAATTCATGTTTATTATTTAAATTATAACCATACATCACTGAAATTCTTGTTATTTATTTATTTAAGTGTGTTTGCTATATCCTGTAAAATTTTAGTTATTTAATATTATATACCCCTTTTCGAGAAACACCTTCAAATTATAATGTAAATTATAATCATGTTCCAACTGAGAGGCAGGCAGAGTCAAAGCAGAAGAGGGATCACAGCCTTCTGAATGCAGGTTGATGTTTTTTTTTCGACAGTAGTCGTTTAGTAATTTAATTTAATATATTATTAATAAAAAATATGATTTATTTAAATAATTGGTCCTTAACGAGTTAATCCAAGTTTAAAACAATGTTAATAATCACGATCTTGCATTCTTTGAAAACACTACCGCAAGCCGATATTAGTGTTAAACAATGATAATAATAATTATTATTGTTTCTAAAGAAGTAAGTACCTAGTACCTACTATAGATAAATAACATATAGTTCCCAGTTAGCATTTTATCTGATTGGCACACCTCTTACCTTTAGAAAATGTTATCCAAAACCATCTGCTCTCATTGACTGCAAACCGTTGTTGTAAAGCTGATATCAATACATTTTTTAAGACATTCAGCTGGTAATATTTTTAATACGCTTTCAATTATCTAATATATGTGGTATATGACTATGTGAGACGTTCACACGTATGTCACGGAGACTTGAAGCTTTCGAGATGTGGCTGTATAGACGCATCCTCAAAATTCCTTGGACTGACCGGGTGACAAATGTTGAAGTTCTCAATCGAATGGGGAAGGACCGAGAAGTTCTACGTAGTATCAAAACCAGGAAACTGCAGTACCTCGGCCACATTATGAGAGGACAAAAATACAGAATTCCTCAACTTGTCATTCAAGGAAAGATCAATGGGAAGCGTAGCAGAGGACGGCGTCGCATTTTGTGGCTTAAGAACCTCCGTGATTGGTACGAGTGCAGCTCTACTGAACTGTTCCGGGTAGCAGACGACAAAGATAAGATCGCCTTGATGGTGGCCGACCTCCGCTAGGGGATGGCACAATAAGAAGAAAACACTAATTTAACTATATGTGTTTGCACAGCCTATTGGGGGTGTAAATAGGATCGCCGAAAGGGTTGCATTTCTATGTGTGCATAGAAAATATTTTTGACTATTATTATTTTTTAAATGCGTATAGCATGATATTATTTTTATTTATATCACATTGAGTGTCAATATTATTGTAACCAAGCCGAAATTAGATCATATTTTGTAACGGTTTTTTTTTTAAATTGTAAGTTTATCTTTGGTTTTTTACTAGTTTATTTTTACATATTTATTAATAAAAACACAACAACAAAATGTCTCAAATTGTATGTTTTGTATTTTTCTTTGTCTTTGTCTGCATCTTAATAATATTATTTTATTATCACTATGATGGCATAGTAGTTTCCTATATTTATATATTATATTATTATAGTTTATTATTCCACCCGCTGTATTACAATAGCAATTATGCTGAATTCATGATCGATAGAGCTGTATATATATATTCATTTTTCTTTTAAAATGCAAATAAGTATTATAATTCCCCGAAAAATACTTGGACTAAACAAAACCAAAATTGACACATCCGTGTGAACGCTGTGCTTTACTAACAATTTAGTTAAGCACACTATGTTTAATATCTTTCATGATGCTGTGTATCGTGCAATTAGCTTATTTGATGGCACCATAAAGGTTGATTTGTTTTTTATTAATTATATAATGTTTGTAGACGTTTTAAATAGGATAAATTTATAATTGTATATATTATCATATTTCTTTAATATGTACACATGCTGTCTTTTCCACTTTCTTGTCATATTAGTTGTTATTTGTAATTAAGATATTTTTATATATTTGTATGTATTATGGCGCATTGGCCAAAAGCTGTAATGCCGTAATACTCTTTTTTATAAATAAATAAATAAATAAAATAAATAAATCTTGAGGGTATTGATATACAGATAGGACGGTTAAAAGATTCAATGAATCTGAAGCTCTCCATAAGATTTATAAAGCAATAAAGTCAAGACCGACGCAGAGACGCTGAATGTGACCAGCTGAAGAGAGAGATCGGTATAGAGATAACTGGAAAGCAGTTGAGCAATCAGCCATGGACCTGAATATTCTGAAGAGCCAGTTAAAGTAAGTAAATAATCATCACGAGGTAAGCCACTACGTCGTTTCACTATAGATTTTAATTATTATTGTTTTCACACCAGTTCTTTGGACAATTACTTTGCTGGTGACCAATCTATTCAAGTGATACGTAGGATAATTTTATACAACCGCATTTCAAATTCTTCCAGACGACGAAAAATATTTTCTCTATGGGTTGGTTCTTTGTTTCCGTGCAATATAGCAACAATTGCCAAACATAGCATTTAGTATATTTTTGCCTTAGTTTTAAATCTGCATTATGTTTTTTAATATTATCTACACTGGTGTTAATTATAAACGTAAAATGTTAAAAATTGAATGGACATGTCAATAAAAATTACAGAAATTCTAATGAAAAATTCCATTTCCTTTCATTAATCTTTCCGTTATAAAAAGTAGTGTTGAATTTAACCGTAAGATTGCGTCTTACGTAGTTTTAATTTTCCCGTTTACATCAAGAAATCACTCTGTCCCTAGGTAGTTCATCAAAAAAGTCAACTGACGGTAAAACAGTTTCCTCTATAATTTATTGCAGTAAAATTACTGTCGTTGGAATAATATATTAAATTTATTGAACGCTACTTACAATAACTAGCATTTTATTTACGGTTAGACTCAGCCACTTAGACCATATCGATCACACATGGATAAAGCATGGGTTCCCAACCCTTGGTCGCGAAAACCTATGTATCATATTAAGGTGTTATTTAAGGGGTCTCTAACTTTACTTCTGAATCGTAGGTATGCGCATATTTGTGACACCCGTAACGCAATTACTTTTATTTCCATCCAACACACTATACGGTTTTTTAATAGATCATGAATTATTTGAAGTTTCATTACGATCTAATAAGCCAGAATTCGAGAGTAACTATCGATTTATTTCGTCCACCGAAAATCAGGAAATTCGGCTGAAAGTATAAACAAACGGTATCAGTAGGTATAATTTTATTAAAAATGCAACGAATCATATATCATCAAATAAAAATAGTCAGTTAACTTACATAATTAGAAAAAAGAATACTTATATTGCCGCATGGGATAAGAACCGGCATTAAGGGCGGACATGCTCAGCGTAGGTCAAAATTGAGCTTTTATTGCATTTGCAAAGCATGGTTGTGGACATTCCTTAAACGTTGTAGATAATCTATTTATATAATTTTAAAGCCTTATTATCCTTTATATTTATTTTAAACATTTAATGACTGCATAAAGTATTTTTATTACATAAAATAGTATTCTTTTAAACCTCTCGCTCTAATGTTTTAGAATATAGTCTTATTTCAGTGCATGCATGTGCAGTGGTGTTAAGATTTTTTACATTTATTAATTTTTCAACGCATTTATAAAACCATTAGTATAATTTATGTTGACATTATTATAGCAAAATATTTACGATAAAATATTATATTGATAATCTCTGTGATCCCAAATTTGACAAGAATTGGGCATTTTATTATTCAAAAAATGGACAAGATTAACACATTTAAAGTTAATTCTAAAGATACTGATTATAAGCTATGTCTTTGACCATTCAAGTGTAATAAAAATCCTATGAATAATGATTGCATTATAATAATTATTAACCTATGAATAAGGTAGTGTTTTTTTGAAATACGCTATTTCTTTTGGCATTCCCCAGTGGTTAAGCTACAACATACGGCCGTAGCCATAAATTTACAAACTAAAACTGAAGTAGGGAGTAAGATCATGTTAACGCGCGTGTTTGAACATGTACCTAACCAAAAAAAATATTTTTTTTACGTGTCTACGGCAGTGCGGCGTCCAAATGTCCTGGCGTCCAGTTATCCCATTCCCAGCCAGAAACATCGAGAAAAGAAGGATGAAGAACATAGAGAGATAACCCAAAAATCAATTTCGATGACAAACATCCAGAAAGTCTCAAAAATTATATAGTTTAACTGTCAGTTAATTGTGAAAAATATAAAAAATATTATTCAAGAGACTAGAAAGAGTGTAATAAGGTACTACTTCCATAGAGAAATAAACCATGTTTTCCTATTATAATTGAATTAAAACAAGATTCCTTATAGGTAATATTATCTTTTTTCAAGTTTGGATTCTGATGTCAGATGAGAAGTCATGTCAACATAACAGCAATTTAAATTTCTGTATTGATACTCGGCAAAAAGATGGGAACTTGGTGTAGGCATGAAGTTCTCGTCGATCATTCAGGAATGTCGTATTATTATTCACTTTGGACGGTGATGCATGGCACCGCAGAAGGTTTATTATCATTGCATATCTGACGGATTTCCGCTAGATAACTTCCAACTATATAGATAACACTTTACAAAGATATATCTGTCAATACACCATTTTGGATTTCGTTTCAATTCCAACTAGATACATAGATTATTTTTTATCTAAAGTAAATGTAAGGATTTCAGACGCGCACACAAAGGGAGGGGGGATTCGGGTCCGGACCCCCCTCAAGAACAAAAAATACAAATTATTTAGGTGAATGCAAATAGTACTTCTTTATCATCTTCGTCAGGACCTCATGACTAAGGACCGTGACCAGGATGATTTGGCTATCGAACAGGGTTAATTGTAAATTGTACGTAAAACATTTCACCGTGGCACAGTTTGCAGTGAGCTTTATTATCGGAAAGAGATGATCATCTGTACGTTCTCCAATTTTATTAGATTCAATATGAACATTAATTCAATTTTAATTGCTGATTTTGGCAAAATTCATCAATTGAATGAAAACCTAACCTAACTTAACAAATAATTCAGTATACCGGCTATTTTTAAATTCGTTTGCTGCTGGCATGTCCGATCAACATAACAAGAACCATGTTTTTTTTTTAACCATGTCCGATCCTAATAGGATCATATGGGCCACCACAGAGTGGAGGTTTGTATTAACAGTTTTTTTTTTTTTACGAGAAATGGATGTCAGCCACTTGCTCAACCTCAAGGTCCACACTCTGACTCACGCACAAATTGAAAAACAATATGTGTAATTGCCAGACCCAGGATTCGAACCTGGGACCCACGACGCTATAGGCCGACGCTTAAGCCGTGCGGCTATCGTGGGGTTAATTCTACGTGCTCCTCTCTCGCATAGGCGCTTTTTATTAAATGAAGTATCAGTAAACTCATTCGAAGCACACTTTAGTATGTGGTGACCTCAGTCTTGGGCATCTGTTCCTGAGACATTCCCAGGTGTAAAAAACTGCTGATGCTTCACAATCAAACGTAGGGCCTCTTTATATGCTTTATTACAACCGAGTAAGGTGCGGGGTGGGTTAGTTGGGAAGGAACTATTGGGTAGTTATGAAAATATATTACTAAGATCTTTAAACACAATCTCTGTAACATTAAAGGGGTCTATAACATATCACTCATATATATATATATATACACTTGTGCAGACAAAATATAGCACTAATAGTGGTCATTACTCTAATCTTTCTAGTATCAGTGATTAAGAGGTATGTACATTGATATTGTTATTAGGTTGGTAAGTTATTGGTTGGAATGCATGCGTTTTATTTTATTTTTACCTCAAAATCGGTCAGTGCCTCGGGGATTCCACGTGACTAAACCCGCAACTGCCTTATTAAATACTATAATTAAATTAATCCCGCAGTGAATGGAATACCTATCTACTAATTAATTTGTCTATGTTGGATAAATTAATATATATTTTTTTAATAGCCCGACAATCCGAACTGACCGTTTCTTAAACGATTTTTGTTTAATTAAGAAGAAATAGATGTCAGCCACTTAATACGTAATGCATAATAATTAGGTATTAAATACATTTTTTAAGAATTACTGTTACCTACTGCGAGTACATCGACATGTTCCGTAATAATAAATGCCGAGTTTATCAACAAATCATTGCGTGTAATGAAAATAATCGACAAAAAATCATCATTATATTTTAGGCGCTACAATGTGGCGATAATGACAGTAATCTTCAAATTCGGAAGCTTAATAATTCTGCGAAGCTCATCAAAAAAGCTCTTCATTGATTCACTAATGTACGTATGTAATCAAATTAAAAACGCTAAAACTATCTTCAAACTCTCGCACTCATAATAATAAGTATGTAGGAAAATACATATGACATTAATATATCAACGGGAATTGATTACCGATGTCTTGTTTCAGTTGAAAAATCTAAATGTGTTCTATAATAAATATTATTGCTTTTTTATTTATACTGAAAATTTAAACCTCGTTCGATTATGAAAAATTATTACGAGGTACGTTTTATGTTAAATTTTATTGTTACTTTTGTACCAATTGAACGATTATTTCGTAAATCATCTATAATTGTTTGAATTACTGCAATGTCTATATTTATAGTCTATAGTATTTCCCAAACTTTCGACATCTGTGTACACCTTCTATAATGCATATACTTTAATAACAATCAAAATATATTTATTTTTTCTTTTTTTAGTAGGTACATAAACAAAATAACAAGAAACGAAAAATAAAATTCATTCATAATAAAATATGAATAAAAGTTATACATATTTTTTTTTTTTTTTAGAATTATTAATAACCATGTACTTGCTTTTTCGTACAAGGTGGTTGTTAGTAATTTTGAACATTCACAAACACCCAGGCTTTGAGAAAAACACATAAATGTTTTTGACATGACCGGGAATCGAACCCAGAACTCTCGGGTGGAAGGCCAGTGCCTTACCCACTGCACCCCGAGAGTTATACATATTATAAATAATATTCGTTATAATCAATGAGAAGGATGAAATTGTTTATGTTGAGACAGATCATCATAATAATTTGGTTCCCTGGTTGTTAATTTTAATTTGAGATGCGGTTCCACGTCCAAAAGCCTGTTCCTTTTTATGACTAAATGCTGAAAAAGCAACTTTACATAGAAATGAATTTGGAAAAGGCAAGGTGTATTTCAGGACTTTCTCTGTTAAAACTGGATATTTATGTTGCATTTGCAACCAGAATACAAAGTACACTCCTTATATTTATTTTTCAAGAATCCGTCTGAAGCTAATTCCAATAATAATTGCTCTTCTTCCGCATGCGATAAACCTTCTAGCATGGATGTTGTATTAATGCTTGTTGCACCAGGCGCAGCCAAAGCCCGGTTCAACACATAACCCTACCAAACTCTTCCCGTACCCCAGGAGGTACGCGAACCACACTTTGGGAAACATTTGATACTATCAATGACTACGTCTTGTTAACAAAATGGGTTTTTACCGTTATGAATAATATTTTTCAATGATTGCTGCATTGTATTGAATGGATACAAGACGGTTTTAAATAATATGGATATGTGCAAATAAAAAAGCGACATGTTGTTGAGTGACGGGTTCCCCCTTGTGAGGTCGTTATATCCGCACAACTGCTTCGTCATGTAATAATAATATCAAAACAACTTTAATAATGACAGACATTTTGGCGGTTAAGTCGATTGGGTCAGTTATGTCATGAATTTTGAACTTGCAAAATTGAGAACAGGTTGAAAAAAGATAACGTTGGTTTTGGTGTAATTTATAATATAGCCAATTGTCATGTCTACTCCAAAATTGAGACAATGGTACTCTGTATAGAAAATATTTTTTTACGAAGGTTTATTTTCAGACGTTCATTCAGACCTTTGGTTAAAAGCACTGGAATCAGACACATTGAAGTTTTAAAATAAAGACCAGTGCCAAATAATTTATTAATTTGAATAATATGCGTAGGTATAAAGAAATACTCATAAGTACTTGAAATGAAGTATGCACCTAATTAACGCTATATATTTTTTAGTAAATAGGTTTTTTAATACATACATTCCACATAAAAAGTATTATACATTAGCATGTTACTTGATTTACTTTAAAATCATAAATAATTTACTAAAAACAAGAAATGAAAATATAATTAATATTAAATTCTACAGGTTTTTTTTTTTATAAAGATTTGTCGATAGCTATTTCGGTTGTAACACCATTATCAAGACTATTCAGATAGGCCGTTTGCCTTTGCTTAAAATACTATACGTGTATAGATAGAGACAGAATACATTTTCTTATTCGTTCCAGCAATATTATGAATTTTTACATTATTATTAATTGTAATATTATTAATACTTTGAAAACCCTAAGTGGGTTTTTTAAAATGGATATCGAAATTTTCAAAATTTATCAAAATTACAGTGTTCGATGGTTATTTATTGACATTATTAATCAATTAAAATATTATTAGTATAATTGTCTTAATCGTGTGCTTAGATTATATTTAATAGTGGCGACGAATACATTACCAAATTTTCATTAATTATGTGATTACTTTTGGATAATTCCTGTAGAAAAACCTGTAGAATTTAATATTAATTATATTTTCATTTCTTGTAAAATGGAATTCTACCAAGTAAATGCTAACTCAATTAATAATTTACTAAAACATTATATTAAACTTGACTTGAGAACAAATATTCTCATTTTCAGTAAAGTAAACTTGATTTAGCCTAATTGACATAATTTAAAATGCTTAAAAGATCCTCAAAAGTATCTAGTAGGAAATAGATGCTATAGCTATACAACACAATAGGTATAATATGTCTTCATTTATTAAAACAGTATCCCCACACTATTAGAACTTATTTGGTGGCTTACTCCCTTTTTTAGACGTGTGTATTTATTGGCGGTATGCTAATTTTCAAAACAAACTCCCATTCGTGTATATATAAAACAATGGACAGTATAGCGCGGATGACACAAACGGTCCTAATAATTAAGAACGTCAGGCCACGCGCACAAGATGCGTATGACAGGTAGGAGTAATTCACACCTAATGAAGTAAACAAAAAAAAAAACGAAACAAAACGTGGAGTGTCTGGGCATGGGGAAGGTACCCAGAAAATTTGCAGGGGTGCAAACAATGTGGCGCAGTAACAAGTGAGATAAAAGCGGATGCTGTATTATTAACTAATTTATTCAAATTCATTTTTTTAAATGTACGGCGAACTTTACAAATTATAAAATTAAGACGTTCACAACATGACATTTAAAAACAAAGAAATAGTGTAAAGCAGTGTAAAGAAGAATATGCAGTATCACAAAAACAGTACCTTTAAAAAGTAAAGTAAAAGGTACAACAATTATAAAATTATGAAGCATGCACACCGAATGTTAAATTAATAATATATACCTAGTCACATTTCATAAATATTTCATATTTTTTATACAAGTAGAAAACCCCCCCTGAATATTTTTTGTGTGCGCGCCTGTTATAGTGCAGTACAGTTTGAGATACCGGATGGTTATTATGTTATTAACGGTACGAAGTAAAATACTAGATGGTAAATAACAATGCTCTCGATATTGTGTTGGAATCACACACCGCGGCACATTTGTTTTTATTGACTCAGGCAAATATAATATTGATTTATTAAATTCGGTAATGAAATGTGACAGGTGGGCTTGGTTAAGATTTCCGCTTGGATGCCTCACAACAAATAATATCTCTATAGATTAGTTGTAAAATAGTAGACGCTCGGTGAAAATAACAGTTAAGTCGAACGTAAAAAACAGTATAAATAATTACAAGATAAAAAGAACTTTTTATATACCTACCACGTTTTTAAATTTTCTGTTGAATCATATAAACTTGACAATTCTATGAATTAATAATTTAAGATAAATAAGGCAATTGTCAACAAATCATTTGTTTGCTATTTGCAACAAACAAACAAATATAGAATACTGAAATGTCATTTTCATTTCCATAATAACGCACGTATATATTAATAATTTGGTTGCTAGGACCATCCGCTTAGCAACCAATAATGGTGTCGAAATAACTTTTCATACAAAACATAATTAAGTGAAAATGAATTCAATTCTACTTAAAGATTGCTAAAAGTATTAAAAGAATGCATTGGCATCGTGTTCTGGTATATTCTAAAAGTTTCAAATGTCTAGCTAGTCGAAAAGTTAGTTAAAAATCAATTGCAAGATTTGTACTGGATAAACAACCACCGGACAAACAAGAATACGAACTAAGAAAAACGTGGTAAAATACTTACTAAATAAAAAAATATATTCAAATCAAATCTAGTTTTTTTATTTTAGTATTTTTAATATGTCATTTAAATTAAATTTAGTGGTATATATATTGTTAGTAATGTATCCATACAACACATTTCTTACATATTGGAGTCATGAAAGGATGATTAAAAATACTGGATATAATTACAAGATAAAAAGAACTTTTTATATACAACGTTTTTAATTTTTCTGTTGAATCATATAAACTTGACTTGACTAGCTTAAACGATCAAAAAAAATTGTACTTGATGGAAATAATAATGAAATGTCATTTTGACATTCCATATTGATTTCCATAGTAACGCACGTGTATATTAATAATTTAGTTGCTAGGACCACCCATTTAGCAACCAATAATAGTGGATTGGATTACGGATTTCTTCCGAAATAACTTTTCATACAAGAATACGAACTAAGAAAAACGTGGTAAAATACTTACTAAATAAAAAAATATATTCAAATCAAATCTAGTTTTTTTATTTTAGTATTTTTAATATGTCATTTGCACTGACTGACAGGGTCATAATTATGACGTTATTAACCGTTATGAAAAAATACAATTATTATTGTTAACACCACTGTATTATCGGAGTTGGGTAAAATGCTCCGGTAGTTCTATTTTGTATTTTTTTTTTAAATATTCACACTACATCTGTTTATTTAACTTAATCTAAGATTCAAATTTAGTAGTACAGCGGTCATAGCCGTATAATCGTTTACAACAATGCGACATTCCAAACAAACCTTCGCTCTGCATTTACCGCATAGGGGTCCTCCATACAAAATCGTGTAGATTGTGATTCAAATCGTGTAGGTATCAAATCAATTATACGTAAAAGTTCTCAAATATTTACCACTTTCAATGTTGACATAGCACTGTCCCCTATATTCTTATTATATTGTACTTACTATGTGTGATGATAAGAATTAATTTATTGACGTTTTAGGTAAGTTCAAGAGAAACTATATCTAGATATATATTTAAAAGGCTGTGAACATACAAATTGACAATATTGCCCGTTAAATCTCGCAAAAAAGTATCTAATAAAAACGAAAGTATTGTTTACACAATTGTCATTTAAATAATATAATATTACATAAATAATGATATGGCGTCGATGATTCAATGCATAGAAATATATCGGTGATCAAGTACTTCGATTTCAAAATTTACAAAACTATTTTCAACATTTTGTAATTAATTGTGATTAATTTGATTATATAGTAATGTATTGGTAAGTGATGATTGTATCTAGCTGCAAAAGTTGAAATTATTTCAAATTACTTGTTAATAAGCAATGTCTGCTAGTACAAATGATATTTCCTTCATATCTGCTAAGAGTTTTATATTACACTAGGACTAGGGATTCCAGTCCCGGGTTCCCGAATTCCGGGATCCCGAGCTATTTTCGATACCTATGAATCCCGGGATTGGTAAACATAATCCCGAAGATTTCAGGATTGATTTTTTTATCAATTTTTATGGAAAATAAAATAAAAACGAAAATATAACAGAAAAAATACTTAACTAAATTCGAAATAAACTGAGTTTGAATGAAGTTTGATTTATACCCATATGTAAGTTGCCGATTCATTTTATTTTTTCACATAAATTAATAAAAATGAAATATAGGAAAAAAAAGTAATTCCACCATGATCTCATACGTTTTACGGCAGTTTCATATTTGGCAGACTAATAAGATTTATGAAGCGGAAAGGCCATCAGCACGATTTTCTTTACTATTTTAAATCTCGCTAACCCATTCATTAATTGTTTACTATCAGAAACAGCAATCTCATATTAAATTCACATTATTTTTATATTACAATATTATTTACTCCATTAAACTTATGTATTTTAAAGATTGAACATACAAAATAATAACAATAAAAATGTCTTAAATAGTATACATTAAACTAGATTTATTTTAAACCGATTTTATCAATGTTATTTGTAAATATAAAAAAAATTATATTAACAATGGAAAAACTATTGTCAAATTGTAATCCCGAAATCCCGGGATCAGAATTTTGGCTCGGGATTGGATTCCCTAATTAGGACTATGTAGATTAGCAAAATCAAAAGTAATAAGCGATACCTAACTGAACATATGTACCTACATAACTACAGTAAGTAATTTATTTTAAAGGATATTCTTACATCATTAGACTTATATACTTAGTTTGTTTTGAAGATGTATAATATAAAACATACTCATTTCATAACCTGTCAAAATGATAATTATCAATGTATTACAATAATACTGCAGAGCCATTAATTACACTTAAAACTATGCTTATTGGACAGTCTCCAATTATATTCAATTTTATTGATATTTGTCCTATATTACTAAAACGTAAAGTGTATTAAAGTTATTTTGTGGTTTTATGAATACCTGCCACAATATTACTTCAATCGAATTGAAACTATCAAACACCACAAGAAAAATGTTGGAAACGTGAAAATACTTAAATATAATCTCGCAAGTAATTTGTTTTCCAGTTACTGAATTCGGTTTTAGATCAGATGTTTTGTGTACACATTAATATAAGCAGTGGCGGTTACTTTAAAATGTATGAAAATCTTTAAAATATGTGTATCTTCAGTTACGTCTTTAGACAAAATGGCACCCCTAGGCTGCGCCAAAATGCCGCCTCATTTTTATACAGTATTTTAAATCATTTTTTCATGACTCCAATATGTAAGAAATATGTTTTATGGATACATTACTAACAAAATATTATATACCACTAAATTTAATTTAAATGTCATCTATACTTCAATAGACAATATTGCAAGTCCACGGTTTCAGATACGTTTAAAAATACACCTGTCAACTTTCAAAACTCGCGACTGAGTGGCAAAAATATTTGGATAAATTAATTAGGTAAATATGTATCTACCTATAATTCGCAAATCTGCACGTGTCATTGCTGATCATCAAGGAAGTGACGTCCAAGGCCAACGGAATTCAATTCAATTCAATTTATTTATTTTTAACATATTGTGGACATTAAAAATTATAAGTCTAAGACGTTCACAACATGACATTTAGAAACAAAGAAATATAAAACAGTATTACATAAAAAAGATATAGATAGTATGTTATTAAACAGTAGAAATATGTACATACAAAAATATTAATTAGATAGGTACATGGAAGTACACCGGATGAGTTAAGCAGAACCTATTTTAAAAATTTATAAAATAACGTCCACCTATACTCGTCCTCACGTAGGTGGAATATATCAACACCCGAAGCAATTTCGTCGAACATAGTTATCGCCCTCCCAATTGGCATTATTAGTGGCAGGTTGGTTCTGCACCTTGAGAGAATAAACAACTGATGTTCTCTATTTCTAAGATAGTTATCAGGGACACATAGGTCAACACTGCCCAGAATGGCAGAGTTCTCATTTATACCTCGTATAAGTCGAAAAAATACGTAGCTAAAATAAAGTTTCTTCTAAATTGCAAACTGCAGTATGTAAGCATGCCTAAGAGAAAGTCAGTTGGATAAAGCCACGGATAGTATCTGTACAACCTCAAATAAAGGAGTCTCAATAATTTCTTCTGAACCCTCTCCACCATAAGGCCATACTTCAACTGATGCGGTGCCCAAACAATAGACCCACTCTCAAGTCTGCTTCGAACTAATGAATTAAATAAAAGTTTTAATACCGTAACATCCGAAAAGACCCGGGAAGTACGCATGACGAAGCCCAACATTTTAAGCGCCTTGTTACAAATGGTAACTATATGGCTAATAAATGTCAGTTTACTCTCAAACGTAATGCCAAGATCCCTTACAGATGGTATTCGTGACAGAACTCTGCCATGCATCGAGTATTGGAAAAACAACACTTTTGAGGCTCTGGTAAACGACAAAAGATTGCATTTATCAATATTGAATTCTAGTTTGTTACGCCTGCCTCAATCTAATATATTATCTATATCAAGTTGGAGCTGACGACAATCGTCCAAGGTGACAACTTCCAAAAAGAGTATCAAGTCATCTGCGAACAACAAAAACATAGCATTTTTTATTACCAATACTATGTCATTTATAAAAATCGTGAACAGCAACGGCCCTAAGTTTGAGCCCTGAGGGAGACCAGAAAATGTATAAAAGGTCTGTGACTGATAAAGGCCGTACGATACGTAGATATTGTTCACGGTTCCTAAAATAACTCCCGAATAGCTTCAAAAATCGATCAGACAATCCAATAAGTTGGAGTTTTTCCATCAGGACATCATGATCGACTTTGTCAAATGCTTTCGAGAAGTCATTGTAAGAACAGTCAACCTGGTGGCCTCTATCCAGTGCCGATGACACATAATTGGTAAATACCATCAGGTTAGTTTCCGTTGATCGGCCTGCTCTAAATCCATGCTGTTCATTTATTATAAATGACTCAATTTTTGGAGAAATTATGTTGTGCATGATCATCTCAAGAACTTTTGCTGGTGCAGAGAGAACAGCTACCGGCTAAGTAAACTAGACATCGCAAACCCGACAAAAAAATTACAGTCCTGTTAAACTTTTTATGATAATTAATACATTTTGTTTCCAACGAGTGAACTGATTTTTTTAATGGAAAGATATTTCCGTTATTACTAAGTTTATGTACCTATTTCTGTATATACCTAATGATTATTCTCGATTTTCCGCTCGTCGAGTAACTGCCACCCTCAAGCGACGCTCAATCTGCCTATCCCCACTTTGTCACTGTGTATGTCAACCAATGCATCTTGTATATTATTTTATGTGTATATCTATGGTTTGTTTGTTTGTTTGTTTGTTTGTACAAACCTCTACTCTGTGGAGGCCCATATGATCCTATTAGGATCGGACATGGTCGAAAGAAAAAGAAAAAATATCTATGGTGTCGTCTACACCTTACTGCCATACGAGTGAATGAATAAATATAAGACCCTGGCCTGTCAATATTAAACTTAAATAATATCGATCGTCAAATTCAGAACGAATGAAATGAATTTATTATGTATGCAAAGTTCTATCACTATTTTCCGCCATTTTACATTGAAAAACAGCTATGTGCACGAGGAATCTATTTTAAAATTGTTATTACATCCCATAACCATACGCCATGAACTTGGAGCTTACCGTTATACGTCTTCAAATTATGGACAATTATATTTTTAGTGTATTTCAGTCGATTCAACTAGAATCGTGGACGGAGACCGAACTGTAGTTCATATCCAAGATGGAAGCTGGATAATGCTTGCTATGTAATTAGCTCACTCGCTACATCTCGGAGCGTTACCAATTCGTAATAATTCCATGGATTACTTTATCAGATAACATCTTTCACCTGACGATTCCTCCCGTTTAATATTGACCCTTTCTGATCCAGTAACTTCAGTTGTTATTCATATCTGGAAAGTTGACGTTCTCTATCATACCAGTATTTTCTTTTCAAAATTATTTATGGTTTTGTTGACTCGCCAAGCTTACTACAAATGGTGGGTTTTCATTGTCCATCAAGATTTACGCGAATCCAAGCTTTGTATCATCTCATTACACAATGGCATTAATATGGACGAAGCATCTGGAAAAAAAATGACACTCACTTATTTGTTGGGTCTGCCGAATGGCATAATCTGTTCTAACGCCATTACAATAAAGGTGATATTGCTGTAAATTCCCGATGCTTTTTGTCGGGTTTACCGAATAGTTCGGTTCGAACGGGTTCGCTCAAATAAACATTGACACTAGAAACACTGTTCTAACGCCATAACAATAAAGGTGATATTGCTATAAACTCCCGATGCGTGATATCACATAATGGAAATTGCGTGACGTCTACCTATACATGTGCGAATGTTGCTATGCGCGAATTTACTTGCTAGCTACTGTATTGAGTGCGATGTCCATTAATAATGTCATTGAATTTTACACGAAACTCCTTTATTCGACGCTCTTGAGTAAACATTATGATATTTATTTCTACACAGTTGATCCATTCATTTAAACGCGCCATCTTCAAAATTTTGAATAATTGACACTAATCGCATTTCAAATGTATGTATCTTTTCTTTTATTATTATTCTTTATTTCTGTTCTCACCTAGATTATAATTAATATGTATAAATTTCAATAATAATTATTCTTAACACATATAATATATTTCTATTATTGTGTTAACTATCAATACATGGTGAAGCTGGAATGTATTATTGATTAATTTTTATTAAATAATAAAAGTGGAATAAGTACTCATTTTTTTGCGTTTTATTAAATTAATCAATAACACATAATAGGTACTTCTATAATATAGGTATGTCATAAAAATGATTCCTTTTGTCTATAATTATTCAATATTTCTTTTCTATGTTTCTTATTGAATGTCTTCCTATTTTATGTTAACGCTACCTTACCTTACTTTAATATTATAATTTATATATAAGGACACTTTGGAAAGGTCTCGGTTTATGCACTGACGCTCATTCAATATTGGTGTATTTGAGGGTTGCAACACACACTATTGCACGTCTATAATGTGTATTTAATTTTCTTATACACTCACATATAACACATAACCTATCTGAATTATATTTATTAATCTGTTCTGTGCCTTCCTTCCCTTCAACTTCAACCTTCAACTTTAGTGTAATTTTCCGGTCTGTTACAATAGTTTTCAGATATATATTACGATATACTATATATAACTTGATACATTTACGTAAGGATTATTACGACCTTTGGACGCACAATTATTATCTATAATGTGCGGTTCATTTTCGTAGGACACTGACACATTCAAAACCTTGCGTCGAAAATTCTATTTTACAACGTTTTTATTAGGTCGTATTCTTATTTGTCCGGTGGTTGTTTGTCCGGTACAAATCTTGCAATCGATTTTTAACTAACTTCCCGACTAGCTAGACATTTGAAACTTTTAGAAAATATCAGAACACGATGCCAATGCATTTTTTTAATACTTTTAGCCATCTTTAAGTAGAATTGAATTCATTTTTAGTTAATTCTGTTTTGTATGAAAAGTTATTTCGATACCATTATTGGTTGCTAGGGGCCATAGGAACTAAATTATTAAATAATATATACGTGCGTTACTATGGAAATCAATATGAAATGTCATTTCATTATTCAGTATTTCTATCAAGTACAAATTTTTTGATCGCTTAAGCTAGTCAATTCAAGTTTATATGATTCAACAGAAAATTTAAAAACGTTGTATATAAAAAGTTCTTTTTATCTTGTAATTATTATTAATCTGTTCTGTGAACTCTATTATATTGTTACATATTGGCTGGTTTGATTTGAGAAAACACTATACGTTCCATGGAATCATTCATTTTCTCATAACATAATAATATATTATAATGGTGTTAAAGGTGTGGAGGTGTTAAAAGTTCTTACTTGTACATTTTATATGGCGTTCCAGCGTAACGATATTAAATGATAATGCTTGAGTATTGTGATGGTATGATATGTAACAATACTTTTATTTACCCCTATATGATTATTTCTGGACAAAGGAACGGAAGTGAACGATATTAAGTCGATCTAATCAGATCACATACATGTGTACGGATTCAACTCATGATCGTACTACGTATTTCACCTCATAATAGTTATCAAAATACTTTTTTTTTTAAATAATGTTTCAATTAATAATATTGAATCCTTTATTTGTTAAGTTAGGTTAGGATAGTTAGCGAAGTCGAAACAGCTATCAACACAAATACTTCAATAAACCATTTCTTTTATTCAACAAAAAATAATTCACAAGATTTAGTCAAAGACATAGCTTATAATCAGTATCTTTAGAATTATCTTCGAAAGTGTTAATCTTGCCCATTTTTTGAATAATAAAATGCCTAATTCTTGTCAAATTTGGGATCACAGAGATTATCAAGATAATTTTTTATCGTAAATATTTCACTATAATAATATCGACATAATTATACTGATGGTTTTATAAATGCTTTGAAAAAATAATAAACATAAAAAATCTTAACACCACTTCACATGGACGTACTGAAATATGACTATATTCTAAAACATTAGAGCAAAAGGTTTAAAAGAATACTATTTTATGTAATACAAATACTTTATGCAGTCATTAAATGTTTAAAATAAATATAAAGGATAATAAGGCTTCAAAAATATATAAATAGATTATCTACAACGTTTAAGGAATGTCCAGGATCATGCTTTGAAAATAGAATAAAAGCTCCATTTTGACCCATGCTGAGCACGTCCGCCCAAAAATAAATAACACTTTTTAATAAACCTTTTATTTTATTCAAGGAATATCACAATATTTGAGAATGTAACATTCCATATAAAATTGAACATAAAGAGGCCTGTAGCAATTGGTTAAAGCATATTGGCGTGATACCAGTGGATGGATATACGGGTTCAAATCCCGTCAGGCGTCGTATTTTTTTAAAATGTGATTTTTTATAGTGGGTAGGTATATATATCTGAGATGTTTTCAAGTTATGTATGTTCAATAAATACTTCAGAAAAACTAGAATTAACAAAAACTCTGCATCAAAACCATTATAATGGAGTTTTACGGTACGCAAGGTACTGGATTCTCTTCCGGGGGCTCCGGGTTCGACCCGGTGAGGTCACAATATATTTATTAATGTAGTTTTCTTAAAGCCTGGATGTTTGTGATCATTTTACTTCTACTAGAGCACTACTGTTTCACTACACTACTATAATTTGAATTCGTGGTCTGTTCTAATGTTTATTATAATAAACAAAAAATATAACATAAATACATAATATTGAGAAAAAATTAGTTTTTATAAAACTGTGAGAAAATAATATCTGTATATAATAAATAATAAGTTAAAAAGGGGGTAGGCGTTTTAAATTAAAGATTCAATTGAGTTACGTCTCTCCTAAAAATAATAATTATAAATCACAGTAAAATACGCCCTTATGGATATCTTTAACGGCTTGTCTGACACTTGCCTGATAGACGTTTTAAAATAATATAGAACTGGTGCGCGGTATTTTTAAACGACAGAACACTGATAACCTCTTACAACGGCTGCTCGAATTATTTATACACATTCAAATTATTTAGTAGAGCTTTTTATAAATCGGTTGTGGATGAAACCCTTTGCATGTTTACTAAAAAAATATAAATTAATAATATTATCAAGTACATGATACTTGATGGAAATTGAATTTAAATTCTACATTGAGGGCTTTGTACTATTACATAGGAATCACGTTTTACGAGTGGGTTTCACTTTTCAGTATTTTTGCCTTTTATATATATATATATATATATATGTTACGCCGAATGTGCGAAATTGAATATTACATGAAATGGGCAAAATTTTGCCTAAATCATGAAAAATGCAAGCCCGTTGCCTTATTCATGAATTAGACAAAATATCTGGAGAGCGCGTGAAATCGGCAGTAATTTTTCTGCCTATTTCATGTCTTGGACAAATTAGATAGTAGCGCTACGGTGGTATTTTTTGCAACTAAACTAAATGTATCAAATGCGCATGGATTGGTCAAAATGTACATTTATATTATCTATGGTCAAAATAGATGATCGCGCTCCGTGGTGTTTTTTGCAACTAAACAAATGTGTCAAATGTCATTGATTTGAATGACGTTTATATCCATTTACTATGCGCAAAAAAATTCTAGAACTATAATATGATAACGGAAGAATTTTATTGAAAAGTATTTTCGCGATTTGATTCGTGCTTGGGTATCAATTGTGCAATGGTCGATTGAATGTTTGTGATAGTTTGTTGACACTTGATAGCTAACCTCAAAATGGACATTCAGTTGAATAATTTAATTCAGAATTACAAAACCTAACCTAACCTAACCTAATAATAATAATATTATATTATGTCCAATTATAACTAATAAAACCATCCGTATTAAATTTACTTTTTCTTCTGTCATGTTGACGGTTCAAGAATTCCATACCGTGGCGAATTCATGTACTCAGCAGAAAAATTACCTAATTCATGAATAAGGCAACAGGCTTGACTATTACATGAATTAGCCAAAATTTTGCCCATTTCATGTAATAGTCAATTTCGCACATTCGGTGTAACATATACATATATGTATTATATATTGTATATAAAAAAGATAGGAAGCTCGTTATTATCTAATGATCAATTTTTTAACACATTATATCTCCAATGCCTGAGAAAGGCATATGAATAATGTGATTGTGACGTTATTAGAACGTTTTTGTTATGTCGTATTCTTATTTGTCTGGTGGTTGTTTATCCGGTACAAATCTTTCAATCGATTTTTAACTAAATTCCCGACTAGCTAGACATTTGAAACTTTTAGAATATAACACGATGCGAATGCATTTTTTAAAATACTTTTAGCCATCTTTAAATAGAATTGGATTCATTTTCATTTAATTTTGTTTTGTATGAAAAGTTATTTCGGAAGAAATCCATAATCCAATCCACTATTATTGGTTGCTAAGGAGGCGGTCATAGCAACTAAATTATTAATATATACGTGCGTTACTATGGAAATCAATATGGAATGTCAAAATGATATTTCAGTATTATTTCTATCAAGTACAAATTTTTTTGATCGTTTAGCTAGTCAAGTCAAGTTTATAATGATACAACAGAAAATTTAAAATCGTTGTATATAAAAAGTTTTTTTTTTCTTGTAATTAATTTAATAATATTTTAATTTGATATGTAAACAGTATATTGGAACAACTTCACATTAAAATTGCGCAGATTGCGACTTCTTCTATTGCGCACGAATTACATCATCATCATCATCAGGGGCGCGACAACCCGGTGTGGGTCTTGGCTTCCTCCAATAGCTCCCTCCACCTGTCTCTATCCAGTGTGGTCACTTTCCAATTCGGTACCCACAGAATACGGCAGTCACTGGCAGCTCCATCCAACCAGCGAATCTTTGGCCTGCCTCTTCTTCTACGCCCTATTGGATTGCTGGACATCACTCTCTTGGCCGGTTTATCGTCATTCGTACGGTGCACATGACCTAGCCATCGCAGTCTTCCAATCTTCATTGATTGAACTGCGCTGCAATCTTCGTACAGCCCGTAGAGCTCAGCATTATATCTTCTACACATCAACCACAACAGCACGAATTACATAGGGTATTTTAAATTATTGTGACCGTTATTATTTCAGACTACTTTTACATGAAACTTATTGCATCGTTTTCTCTCACTCGGCATCGCTCTAACTACGTCATATTTTTCTGTCAAAAATATCGAACTTCACGCTTATTTGGTATGTTTATGGCAATCTTGTTTTTCCCTCAACCACCCGCCACGTCTCCACACCCGTTATGCAGGCGTGTCTATTCTATACACAAGGCGGCTATAGGCAGTTATCAAGGGTAGTTTATTATATGTATGTATTGAGGTAATATAATTGTTACAAGAATTTAGCCGTATAAACTGTAAAAACTATCTATCTCGCTCTAAAAGTTAACACAGCCAAGAGAGGTGCTGTTAAAACATAGTACTTTTTGACAGTTCAAACGATTAACTTATTGTATAGGTAAATAATTCTAGAGTGGCACTATCGGCAATTCGAGCATGTATTGGAATTGTTTACTGCAATGCCTGATTTAATGCTAACAAACAATATCAATACAACTGCAAGTCGCTTTTCCGTACCCATGGTGCCACTGTAGAATAATTTACCTATAACAATTAACCACTTCAATATGTTATAAATATGATAAACTATGTACCCTCAATAGCCGCCTTTTGTATAGAATAAATGTGTTGAAATTTAGGCTAGAAGTGTACAATATAGTAGTCGGCCCGCAATGTTTTCGTCTTCACGATGGGATGCTGCCTTGACAGGGATTGATTAAATTTAAAATGTAATTGTTTATTATTCAGGAATGATTACAAAAAAACCGCAGGTGTCCTACATATCATAAAAGGTGTTTTGAACGACGAAGGTTGCGTCCTTCTCAACGGCATGAACGGTACCACGACATCGTGAATTAGAATAATAACCGTAAACATTAAGTTGTTGCGGATGGTCTACTTTTCGGACGATCCCTGATTGAATCATTAACATATTATTATTATCATTATGAGATATTGAGATTGCTTTAACTTTTGACTTAGTAGATAATATTATAAATAAGATGCAATTGTTTATAAATATCAAATATTTTTTTATCATTTTTTTTTCAAATTAATTTATTTTACATATAATGAACATAACAAATTATAAATTCAAAGCGTTCAAAACATGACATAAAATAAGTGTTAATAATTTTTAAAAATAAAAAATATAATAACAAATAAAATAAGAAAATAAGTAAAATAAGTAACAAAATAAAAGTAGATGGAAGCACACAGAGTGAACTTTGATAGACCCTATCTTAAAAACTTATAAAACAACGTCCACCTAAATTCACCCTCACGTAAGTGGAATATATCAATATCCGAAGCTATTTCATTAAACATGGTTACTGCCCTCCCAATTGGCATTACTAATGCCAGGTTAGTTCTGCACCATGGGAGAACAAACAACGGATGCCCTCGATTCCTAAGGTAATTATCAGAGACACACAAGCCAACACCACCAAGAATGGCAGAGTTCACATTTACGCCACGTATAAGTCTGAAAAAATATGTAGCTAAATAAAGATCCCTTCTAAATTTTAAGCCTCAGTATGTAAGCATCCCTAAGAGAAAATCAATCGGATAGAGCCACGGATAATATCCATACAGCCGAAAGTAAAGGAGTCTTAAAAATTTCTTTTGGACTCTCTCCACCATAAGGCCGTACTTCAACTGATGCGGGGCCCAAACGATAGACTATAATATTCAATAAAGTATTAGAGTGTAAGTATAAGTGACGTAGAGGTCTGACGCATTGACTGATTTTGAGGCTCCCTATGATAAAAACATCGTATTTTCATGTCCACGAAATCTACTACAAAATAAATATTTATGATATTTTTTATTGATTTTGAGTCTAAAAAATCTAGCAGGTGCCACTTTATTTTCCCAACCCACGGAATACCACACACACACACCCCGATTTTACATGTACATTCCCCATACCCAGATTCTCCGTAGTTTGAGTTTATATCTTAAAAATTGGGAGCATCAGTTGTTTGTTCTCCCAAATTACAGAGCTAATTTGCCGTTAGTAATGTGAGTTGGATGGGCAATAACTATGTTCACACAAACCGGTTATTAATATATTCCACTTACACGAAGGTGAGTTTAGGTGGACGTTGTTTTATAAATTTTTAGATACAGTCTACTTGGTTCAGTAGGTGTGCTTACATATATCTGCTTTATAAATTTTGTATCTTTAACTGTTTTTAATACTGCATATATTTTTTGTTCTTTATACTGTTTTAGTTCTAGGTACTTCTGTTTTTGTAAATATCATGTTATGAACGTCTTAAATTTATAATTTATAGTGCTTATATTTTTATTATTTACTCATATAACCCTGTATTTTTATTTCAATATTGTTTACTATTAAGTACGTTACTTTTTATTTTAATATTTTTCATGTCATTATGTATTTACAATTTAAATTTTTTAAAGGCCTACGGGTAGAACTAAGGGTGTTCGCATACGACTTCATACGAGCTGTCGCTTCCGCAAGTGGTTATAGAATGCAGCTATACTTATTAGAATCGTAAGTGTCCGTTTGTGTCGTCTTGTATTTTAGATATGCCGCAACGGAGCATTGGATGCCTCACACATATTTTGAGGACGTTTGTCACCCTGTCAATTCAAAGCACTTACGTATATACAGGAACATCTTGGAAGCCTTACTCTTCGTCACGTCTTCCGGTGTGGCGTCCATACGTCCATGCCGTAGAAAAGGATTTTGATAAAATAACAACGAGATATGTGCAGTCTCTGGTCTTGATTGCCAAGGAGGCGTCTCGTTTTGAAACAGGCATTACTTAGCTTTCTCAATTCTGGTTTTTATTTTTTGAGACTGACCTCATTATATATTATGTATATTACGTTGTTTGGTGCGTAACTCAAAACTTGACAGCTAATTAATATTCACGCATAGAGATGTCAATATTAGTCTTCATTTGATTTTTTTATGAATCTTTTGTATATTTCCAAAAAACCTATTTTTTTAAATACTAGTAACGATTTGACACTGATACACTACTTATTGGTATGGTAATGGAAATGGTAATGGTAATAGAGACCGATAAGTATATAATAACTTGTCGGTCTCTAGAATTCAATGCATATATCAAACGCGATATGTCTTTTCATTTGAGAATTAGCTTGTACTATGTAAGCGCGAACATTGTTTCGTCTAATTGCTTTTGAAACATTAAAAATACTGTGAAAAAAGGTGTCGGAACGCCGCGATACATGACAAAAAAAGCCCTGCTTTATAGTAACATCTATCAACATAAATTATGACTAACGAGCTCAGACAATAATTATGTAGGTACTCATCACTCGAACATCATATTAATCAGTCGAAATCAAACCTTCCAATCAAATAGTCATTTCACTCATATTGTGTTTGCCCTATTATGACAATTAAAACTATAAAATACTAAATTCATATAGATAATTAAATTACTTAATATTAAATAATTATAATATACATCCTCAAAATGTAATACAATGCACAAGTGAATACAATAAAATAACCATTATAAACAGTTATGTATATAAATCAATTATGTATCCATACTTAGTAGTAGAGCAACTATAAACAGTACCCCTTACATGAATAAACAACTACAACTTTGCCAATGGCTTACAACAGCCATTTGCTTTGTTTATATTTTAGCATTGGGTGTAAAGGGGTGGGTATATGTGGTACTATCAACTCTTTAGGGTCTCATCGGGAGCTCAGTCTGTACAATTTACAGATATTGTAGAAAATATTCTATTTTTAAATAGCGCTCTATTTCCGCATCCAAGAAAATAATATTTTCTTGATCTCATCATTAATAGTTCTACAAACTCTATATAATATTCATAAGACGTGGCTTTCAAAGATACCCCAAATTATTAATGTTCGACCTTTAGATGGTATAGTATGTGTCCTTAATGTCTTTTATAAAATGTGTGTGGAAGGCTAAAATAAAATTCATTTATAAAAGCAACATGTTATTTAATATCTATCGTGAAATTTTGGTGGAGGTGACAATACTTGTATGGCTGTAATAATTTAATTTATCTGCCAATTTTTCAATTAAACTGTTACCTGCGTGAAATGACAGCTTCGCAAAGTTCATAAATGCACACAATTAAGTAAACTACGAAACGTACAAAATACGTTGTGATGGTAAATAAAATTGCAATGCGATGCATGCACGTTCGCGAAATGCAACCTAATGCCGCATCCACACGCGAGCGAAAACGCAACACGCATTAAATTCGCGAACGCCGCATAAGAATTGCGATAAATATGTGAATATTTTCAGCAACAGTAATTGCGCTATTGTTGTCTTCAACGTCATCCCGCCTTACCGCAGACGTCTTTTTCCCCTCATCATGCCCATTAAGTTTGCTACCGTTATCAAATCGCTGGTCATCGGTGAAATGCAGTTAACTTCAGGGGTGGATAGGCTGTTTGTTTAGACAATACGATAATAAATTGTTCCAGTAGTAGAATAAAATGCCGAATATTTCAATGCGCAATGCTTAGCATGCCAGTTACTTACCGAATCTTGAAGCACCGACTACTTCAGAAGATGATAAAATTCGAAGGAAAGATTGTCATGATGATGTGACACGGGTTCAGTCGTGTTATATGGACATTTGAGGCACATAAGTGCATCTATTCTATACACAAGCCTGCTTTCGGCCGCTATCTAGGGTAGGGAAGTATCCAAGAATTACCACTTATTGTAACAATTACAATAAGTTAGTTGTAATTGTTACAATAAGTGCTATGTTTTAACAGCACTTCTCTGGGCTGTGATAAATTTTAGAGTGAGATAGACAGTTTTGACAGTTCAGTGGGTCTATTCTATGCTTATCGACCGCTAAAGTGATAAAGTGAAAAATATTATCAAACTTAGGGTAGGTTTGTATCAAAATATTAGCACTTATTGTAACAATTACACGAAGCCGGTTTTTATTGTTGCAATAAGTGCTATATTTTAACAGCACCTATCTTGCTGCTGTTAAAATATCGCACTTATTGCAACAATAAAAACCGGCTTCGTGTAATTGTTACAATAAGTGCTAATATTTTGATACAAACCTACCCTAAGTTTGATACTATTTATCAATTTAGTGTTCGATAAGTATAGAATAGACCCACATATGGCTAACTTATTATAATTGTTACAATAAGTGTTAATATTTCGATACTTTCTTTCCTACTTAGCTGCCGTAAAGGCCGAAAGCAGTCTTGTGTATATAATAGATGCGATGGAAAGGTTTTGCCAACGGATATTCTTTCAATACGTGTTGGATATTATGCAAAATGTATATGGTGTGACACATTAAAAAATGTGACACAGGGTTTTTTGTGATTTTACCGAGGCTTTGACTGCGACTCGCTGTTATATCGCCTCTTCTCTTCTAGAAGGGGATCCGTCGATCAGGTCTTCCCTCCTATTTTGTTAAATAACTTTACAATTTTGCCTAGCTCTTCCGTCTTACCCACCGCCAAGACACCCTTCAATTCTTTCTTTTAACTTAAGCTTATTCCTCGTCAAAAAAGACTCTACAAACCAGGACACCTCTCGTGGTGATGGTAGAATAGACTTACTCCATTTCCCCTTTTCTAATGATGCCCTATGGTGGGGTTAAAGTCCTACCTCTGAGCTAGATGTAGCGTGTATTATTTTTATTATCTAAGGATGCACCTAGCAAAACTGGTACATTTTACAAAGTTTATGCGAATGAATACGTCTTTTCATGTAAGTAAATGGTCTCGGCACATTATAATAATAATTCATGTATCTATAATTAAATTTCACCAAAAATGAATTACTCGTACATTACACGTTTTTTAATTAAATTTTCACACACGAATTCACACTTTGAGTCACAATTAATAGAAACTCGACATTTTCAAAACAATAAAACGTTGACATGAAATTTAATATTTTGATTGCGTTTTCTTTAAATTGTTCTTTTTCGATTTTAGGTAGATACCTACATAAATAATTTCATATATTATTATTACTATACAATTGATATAAAATGATTACTTACTACATTTATTCTTCAACAATTCTTTTGATTGGATTTTAAAAAGTCTCTAAACTTTCGATAACTAAATGAAAATTCGAAAACATATGTAGTTGCTATTCACGGAAATATATTATCTATCTTTCAAAAGAATCGTATTTTTTATTCATTAGACATTAGACGTTTGTTATGTGTCTCAAACCGCTACGATTTTTTTTAAATGTTTAGTGAAACATTTATTTAAGTTTTTCAATATTAACCCATCCGCATACTATGCAATACTAACGTGCATTTACAAGCCGATTTGATGCATTTATGAACATAGACGATCATTGCATACGTCATAACTTAATAATTTGTTAGCGAAAGAGTGGTTTATAGTAAACAAGTCGAAAATCAAAAAATATTATGAAAATAAAATGTTGTTTATTTTTGGCAATATAATCCTAGGCCAGTGGTAGGCAAACTCAACAGAGCCAAATATCAACAGTACAAGATTGAGATTTCTTTTGAGAGCCAATTTTTTTAAACTTTAATTATATACGTAGGTAGGTACCTACACTGTTAATAAACTTTAATTAAAGTTTTAAGTCTTAATTAAAATATAGGTACATTGAATAAAACTTGATATCATACTTAATTTATTGATAAAAATTACATTGTAAGTAAGGTATCCATAAAATTAAATCATGAAAATCACTGACAAACACTTAATGTGAACAATGGTCTTACATCTCCTTGGAAAGTTTGGATAAGTCAGATTTGTATAGTGCTGTTTTTAATTTTAGGCACGATTCCAGATTCTCATCAATAAGACGACTTCTCAATTTACTATTGATAAGGTTCTTGCTTTAAAAAGATTGTTCGCATGAATATGTAGAACCGAAAAATGAAAAAACAGCACATAGCACATGGTAGTTTTTTCAACTGATCGTATGATACAGTGCCACATTCAAGGGCCAAAGAGCCACATGCGGCTCGCGAGCCGCGGTTTGCCGACCGCTGTCCTAGGCGAATGCGTTAATACGTTGATTTGCTGTCGGCTACTTTATAGGTATGGTCGAACACCAAACGGTGTCTAATTAGGCATTTATCTGTTTCAAATGGGCGATTGTGTTTTTATTGTAAATCTAAACAATATAAAGTGGCTCTAACGGATGGAATTAAATATATAAACATATTATTGTATTTCCGACGGAACGGCCTGACCTCGGATGTTGCATCGCTAATTCGTTTCGACACGAATCGTACACTACTTAATTAGTTAACACAAAAAACTTTTTAACAATGCTCATTTTGTACAGCAAGCGGATACTTTGTAACATCCAAAACTTCAATGGTATCACTGGTGCAATAACATCTAAAAGGGTGTGAAAGGGTGCATGACTTTGTAACTCTTCTTCTTTCGACCACGTCCGATCCTAATAGGATCATATGGGCATGGCCCCCACAAAGGGGGGGCTGATAGGGCTCTAGCCTGGGGGCCGGGCTTTGGTGGGGCCAGGCTTGGCGGGTTGCCCGGATGAGTTTAGAGATTAGCTTTAACAGTAGAAAAGTCGCCTGCGGATATTATAGTTAATGACCATCAACATTTTAAATTATATGATTATGCAATATAATTTTTGATTATCGTGTGTTGATACTCGACAACTCCATAATTAAAGTAGATGTAGGTATTAAAAATTGCTAATAATACTTAAACTTATACCCTTAAATTGACCTAAAACAGAATTTGAAAAACATTAACGTAGTGCGTCACTGCTTTTAATCTTAGCGATAGGTAGGGGCCCCACCAAAGATCCTAGCCTGAGGACCCACTACGTGATGTGGGGATCATGCATATGGGCCTCCACAGAGTGGAGGTTTCTAACTTTGTAACTCATGAGATATATAATACAACTTACTCGAGGCCTGAACAAAAACTAACAATAAGTGCGATTGAGAATATAATATGTAGGTAAATGTGCCGCAGATGTGGACATGAGATTTTACAACTTTCTTTTTAGACCAAACCAAACCTAACCTAAACTAACATAACCTGACCTAATCTAACCTACTCCAACCTTTATTACCGCATATTATAATCTTAGTTTGTGATAATGGTGTATCAAAATGTATGAAAATTTCAAATTTTCAATTAACGATTATTGGATCGAAAAGCCGATGCACCGACAGAAAAATGTATTTATTATAATTGTCTACATGGAATATTCTGTTTCCGTTAAAAAATATATATAAAGCTCGTGTCCATCTCTGTGGCACAATTACCATTATATATATATAATAATATATTATGCTAATTAACTATTTATTTTTTATTATTCGTTGAATAAAAGAAATAGTTAAATAAAAATTATTAGCAAGTTCGAATAAGTTACATCATAAAATATTGGAGAGATCCGTGACGTCGGTTAGTAATTGAAGTAGTAGGTACCTACTTTGATTTAAAAAACAAAAACCGATTGCCAATAGTAGTTTGATTTGGAAGAGTGCTGATGAGCAGGTATTAAAAGGCCAATAGTTAAAATTTGTCGTAATTAGTATATCACCTAGTAGGATAGTGGACAATGCGCGGACGGGGCGTAAACCCAAGAGATGCAGGCTCGATCCTGCCGGGTGTCTTACTTTTTTCAAAAAGATTTTTTCTATTGGTTATAATATATTTTCTCAGAAGTGTCTTTCAAAATTATGTATGTTCAATAATATCGTATCCGGAAATTTGTACGTAAACAGTTCACCGCAGGACACACTTTGTCGTGCGCCGCAGTACGTGTAACACCTAATCAAATGACGAGTTCTTCGTTGAACATTTCACCGTGGAGTATATTTGTACGTATGCTATAACATGTGGAGATGTCTTTACTAGGTTAGGTTCGGTTAGGGTTAATCTAATTAGAACAGTACTATTTTCAAACTATCGCCGCATTTTGTAAGATACGTAGGTACAAATGTATTCCACGGTGAAATGTTCAACGAAGAACTCGTCATTTGATAAAATGTTGTACGAACTCATATTTCAAGTACTGTGGCGCACGAATATGAGTGTCCCACGATGAACTGCATACGTACAACTTACATGTAACCCAATAATAGATGCGTTAGAATAAGATAGAATACATATGAACAATCGACTTAGTGGAGTTAGAAATGAAGCCGTGTTGCTGAAATATAATATAGTTACTGGCCAATATTTTTAGTTAATTAAGTAGAACATATGATTAACTCTGTTAAGTTTAACCAATAAAATTTAAACTAATAATATCATTGAAAAAATAGATGCCATATGGCTGAAAAATATACATTATGAAGGTGATCAGAGAGATGACATGTTTGTTTTATTGCTGATGAACACAAATGCTTTAGGAAGGAGGAATGACAATATCATTTTCTCACTTCGTCAAAAAATGGATTTGACCAAATTTGAATATTAATCCCTGATTTTACCACGTTTTTATTAGCTCGTATTCTTGTTTGCCGGTGGTTGTTTATCCAGTACAAATCATGCAATCGATTTTTAACTAACTTCCCGATTAGCTAGACATTTGAGACTTTTAGAATATTTATCAGAACACGATGCCAATGCATTCTTTTAATACTTTAGCCATCTTTAAGTAGAATTGAATTCATTTTCAGTAAATTCTGTTTTATATGAAAAGTTATTTCGGAAGAAATCCGTAATCCAATCCACTATTATTGGTTGCTAAGTGGGTGGTCCTAGCAACTAAATTACTAAAATATATATTATGTGCGTTACTATGAAAATCAAAATGACATTTCAGTATTCAATATTTGCTTGTTTGTTGCAAAATAGCAAAAAAAATATTTGTTGACAATTGCCTTATTTGTCCTAAATTATTATTAATTCATAGAATTTATAGTCATTCATAGTCAAGTTTATATGATTCAACATAATTCAAAAACGTGGTATATAAAAAGTTCTTTTTATCTTGTAATTATTACTGATAATTTTCATTTCAAACAATCAATATGCACATAATACAATATATTATATAAAATTATAATATAAATGCGTATTTATTTTTTTTAGTTAAAAAATAAACTCTAAATTTTCTAAGCGAATTTTTAGTGTGTGAATATGTTTATCATTAAAAATATAGTTTGATATAGTTTTAGAGGATGAAGAAATGATTATTGAAAAATTAGTTTGAAATTTTTAAAAAATACCACATTTTGAGTTCGAAAAAATCGTTTCGTTTTCATATAGCTAACCGTATGTTATATTTGGTTAAGAAACCATACAATGAAAAGCTTATAAGCTAAGAGACATATTTGTTCATTAAATCGAATAGTAATAATAATTTGATTCAAGATTAAGAACACATTTCACACGTAACGATGAAACCATCATAAATACATCGTCGTCATAGATGCGAACTTTTATTTTATACTTGAATATGTTTATAAGGTTGTAGCATTTATTTCATTATACCTAAGGGTAGTAATAAAAATGCCACTAAGGCATCCAACATCATCCTCTCATACTTCTCTGTAGACAAACATCCCAAAATACTTTATTATGCTTTAATTCTAACAATGAGCAATTGGCCTGCAGCCAGGGTTCGAAATGGACCGGAGCACACCGGCGCACCGTTCCAGTTCATAAAATTCTCAAAATTAATTTGACCGTCTGAGGTAGATTAGCCACATAACAAAGAACACACTTATTATTTGTAAAATACACATAAATTAGAAAACTATTAAAGTATTTATCTATGTAAATATTTTCGTAAAATTAACGAACGCTCCGGTTTGTACAATTTCCCATTTCGGATGCTGCCTGCAGCTAATATGCCCACCTACGAGTCGCTGGGATCTGTCGTACCCATAGTTGATTATCATCTATACGTACCCTAACCGTCCTAATTATTTGGATAATTTATGTCTGTTTATGTCGTCCGCACCGCGCTATCCTTTCATTGAGATATATCGCTTGACAATATTAAAATAATTTTATAAACCATCGCAACCTAGGTAACTAATATTCCATTCAAATAACTATGTTCGTCCCTATGGGATTCTGAAACCGAGGATTTGTCCCTACCAAAAGTGTACTGGTACGTATCAGTAACTGGGAAAATACTCTTCCACTCAGTGAAACGCCAAATAATTCTCAACTGTACGCGCGACGAAATTTTGTACTCGCTTCGCATTCATAGAGAGAACGTTGAGTCAGACATACGTCACTTTGCTGCGTGATGGCGACGGGCCAATTAATTCTAAAATCGTGTAAAGATGACTAAAAACGTTACCCATTTACTTTAAAAAGAAAACATGTCAATGAATATATTATTATTGTTACTAATAGAATAATAAACAGAACGTAAAATGGACGTATGTTGGATTTATATGAGAAATAATATTTCGTTTGACAGGCGTCTTTTGCACCCGCGACCCGCAATCCGCACATCGCCTAGCAACGATCTTTTTAGACCGTGCCTCAACTAATGCATGGCGTTAAGCAGTATAATGATACCATCTCACTATCGACAGTCAGTCTTTTTTTGATTGGCATAGAACAATGGGGTATTCGCATTCTGATTTCTGATGCATATTCACTAATAGATGCAAAAATTTCTACATTGTTAAAAGGAGAATGCATTTAAAGCAGATAGACAAAAAAAATAAAAATTTAATTGGCTAACATTAGAATTGGCTTGTTCTATGCCTTTTATCAGAATAATGAATACTTTTATCATTTTACAAGTGTTAATTATTATAGACAAGATTTTCATTTTTTTATTATTATTGGAAGTACTTATACATACTCATAGATAGGCTTACTATAATTATGAAACTCTAAGCCGGAACATGAAACAAATTTAACCACCAACAATTCTTTTATTATTAAAAGTTAAAAGTATATACAACCAGTGACGTCCCTAAACAAAATGCCGCCCCATTTTTTATACAATATTTTTTATCACCCGTGCTCGTGTCGTTTTTGGTCACCAAGGACGTTGAAGGGCAACAGAAGTAAGCTAGACATCGCGAACCCGACAAAAAAAAAGTCCTGTTAAACCTTGTTGTGCCAATTGATACATTTTTTCGAACCAGTGAGCTGAATTTTTGAAAAAAAAGATATTTTCGTTATTAGGTATTCGGGTTATGTAGTTATTTCTTTATATACTAAATGATTCTCCTCGGTTTGCCACCCTTCAATTAACTGTCGCCCCCAAGCGACGCTCAATATGCCTACCCCCACGGGACGTTACTGTATACCACAGAAGAATGCAGAAGGTCTGCTGCAGCGGAAATTCAAATTATTTCATATATTTATTTTACCAGTCGTACTTCTCGCTGGAATGAACTATTTTCGCACCCTTCCCCGCTGCCTCATCACATAATATACGCTACTACGGACAATCATGACAATTTATTATTGATAATCATTAATACGCGGAACAACAGTCGGGACAAGATTTGTAATCCAATGTGTACATCTTGGTTAAACCGGGACGTATGGTAAGCCTACATATAGATATATTTTTTAATCATACTATATTTACCACAATTATTTTAAATTATAAGCTGGGTAGGTATGCTGTTCTGCGACCTTTTTTTACATTGTAAACATTATATATCAAGACTGATCGTTTAAGTTATAATAGCATGCGAAAAATACTACTCGTAATTGATTTAAAAAAAATAAACTAATTGTACTATGATTGAAGATAATCGGTTAGATTAGGTAAGTACCACATTTTGACATTTTATGCATGCGCATAACTGTAATAATAAATATATAAGAAACCGAATAAATTCTGAATCCTTTAAACAAAAGGAATTTTTATGGATTTTAGTGAAACTATAACGAGTGAATTTTAATATATATATAATATATAATAAAAATAAAAACTTTTGAAGAAAAATTATAATATTATTATATTTTAATTTTAAGGGTGTGTATTTGCCAGACCCAGGACTCGAAACTGGGATCCACAGCGTTATAGGCCAACGCTTAAGCCGCTCGACCATCGTGGTGGACCAATATAAATATAGTCATATAAGTAAATATTAATAAATCAATTTTAAATAGGTACTATTTTAGTGTCATCAATAAGATTAACTTTCCATATTGTTTATACCATATTTTTTTTCGACCATGTCCGACCTTAATAGGTCGGACATGGTTGATTAAACGTATTTACGAATTTACTAAAGTAAATATATAACGTGACCAACAGGACCTTTAGAAGAAACGCATTTAAGTTGTGTAATGAATGCGTATTATAATTACATAGTAATTTGTCGAATATTTCTGGGAGTGCTTTGTATCTACAGCATCTATGAACCGTACGCCACTGAAAATAAAATAAAAATGTTTTTGTGTGATTTCATTTTATCTGGGATATATCTAAAGACATATATTTTTTTAAATTCTGTCTATTTGATCCAAACATTACTGGATGGAAATGGTTGATACATTTTAGAGTTCCATTCTTGTTATTTTAAAAGGTTCTTCCGAAGTTAAGATAAAATAACGAAACATCACAAGTAAATTAAGTATTCAGGTAGCAACGGTAGATTGGTGAGGTGAGTTGCGGGTACACGGAAGCGCGCCTTGATCCACGCGTTCTCTATCTCATTGATTTGAAAAAAGCAAATCGAATCAGTCTCTTTTTTCATTCTGTTTATAATTTTTTATTTGTTTCTTTGTTAAACACCACAACATGCCGTCAAACCCAATTACAGTGGCAAAACTCACAGGCTTGAGGAATTTATATAGATATTAGATTATGTAAATATATTTTGACCTCAACGGGAATCGAACCTGGAGCTCCCAGATGGAAGCCAGTACCTGACGAGAGCCGCCAATAATTATATTCGGTTTACGATGTATTTCTGTGTTTGACGCGAACTACGAGTATCACTGGTATTTTATAAAACTAACCATCATTGAGTCTATAGTTTGGAATGACCAAGCGAAAGAGCTCAAAAATTTAAATCATCAATAGTTTTGTTGACTCGCCAAACCTACTCGAAAGGGTGGGTTTCCATTGTCCATCAAGATTTACGCGAAACCAAACTTTGTACCATATCAGTCGTAGCGGTTCTAATTATGCACAAAACTCTTTTATTCGGCGCTCTTGTTTAAATTATAATATGTATTTCTCCACCGTTGATCCTTTTAATAATTCACATGTTTCATTTAAACGCGCTATCTCCAAAATTTTGTATTAATAGATATATTTTTTTATAATACTTTTTTTTGTATATAATTTAATTATTCATTATTCTTCCTCATTTTTCTCATGTAATTTCTTTATATTTATGTTATTCTTACTCTCTATATTGTTAGGCTTAACTATATTATAATGTATACATGGAAACTTTGCTGGTTGCAATAACTTTTCATCATTATATTTAAAAATTTTGTAATCAATATGTAACTGTTTGTTTCCTTAATAAATAAAACAAAAAAAAACGTAGTAAAACTATTCATATCTCTAAATTATGATTTAAGTACTAAGTAATAAACTAAGCAAAGACTATAGAGATGTAACCAATAAAACGTACATAGATAGTCGTGAAATTATTGAGAAATGTGGATTCACTTAGTTAGGTTTGTTACGATATCAAAATAATCAGGAGTCCCGTAAGTAATTCAGATTTTAACTGTTCGGCGTAGAGATAAAAAGAAATCGTGCACTCTTTATGCCACGATACTGTGGACATTTTGAATAATAATTTCACTTACTTGATTGGGATGGTAAAATTGTGGAGACGACGGCGAAGAAGAAGAGGACGCCAGCTACAATCTCTTGTGGGAAACTATTTCTTTTGTCTGAGTTATGAAAAAAAAAAACACTTTCTTAATTTGCGGACCAGCGAATCTTGAATCACAATAAAGTTATTAAATTTTTCACACGACTGAATAATATAATACTCTCACATTATTTTTTTATTAACCTTTCATTTATGATATTTATTATTAATATAAAATACATTAAATCTTTTTGATTTTTTAAAAAATTAAAACACATTAATTAGATTCATTAAAAAAATTAATTACTCACTGTAAAGTATAAAGGTAAACCGGTAATAATTGATTTCAATCACTAATAGTTTTAGATCATAGGGTTGTTTTTTCTTCTTTTTTTAAAATGAAAATCAACACTTTCAAATTTGGAAACTATTTATTTTTAACCACACCAATCTATTCCGTTTACAATAATTAAAGACGTTCTTGTTTTTATTATTTGTCAAATTATTTTAACGTTAACTGTCAGTTTAGTGTATCGAAGTTTTGATCGCGCGTTGTAGACAATATAATAATATGCTTTTATTTCTCGCGATCAACTCGCTCGCGCTAGGTCTCAGCGCCGCAGTGTTTATCATGCGACTGATGTTTGCTGGTTAGTTTCCAGCTGGGGGGAAACTGTGTTCAAAACTTCAGTTACTCTAATTTAGTTGATAACGTTTAAAACTCGGTTCAAACAGAATATTGTTTTCAACGGAAACTAAATTATTGTAAATATTGGAAGATGTCGGTTGATATCGATTTTTATTAACTGTATCAATAATTTAAACTGAAGATTTTTGATTTATAAGACCGTTTGGTATTATAAAATCAAATTTTGATTACGGTATCATAATTGATTTAGTATGCTTGAATTAGGGTTTGCAAACTTTAAATCCCGTTCATTTTCTTAATCCTTAAACTTTGGGATTGAAAGTTGTTAAAATTATTGACAAAAACGCTTGTTTTTAATTAACATAATGAAAGTGACTGTACAATATTTCGTAAAAAATATATGATCAATCAAGATACTACTAGGTATTAAATGTGACATTTCAGTATTATATATATTTTTTTAAATTACCATTATTTAGGCGCGATATGGAGTATATAATATGATTATGCTGCGTGATGCTTTTCCATTTCCGGTTGTTCGTATATAACTCAAAAACTACTGGACCAATATTGATGAAACTTATACAGCTTATAGAATATAGATCAATTATTATCCGTAATGGTTTTAAAACAAATCCCAGTAATATTCTGAAGATAGTTTCATGACCCGAAACAGCTATTAACTCGATTATCGTAGAATTAATGACACAGGTTGTTTTAAAACGATAATAATGGTATTCTACCACGTTAATGGCAATTCAATTAACATACATTATTCGAAGCAATTTATAAGAGTGTGCATTTCGATATATCAAAGTGTTTTAAAGTTACAAAATATTTTTTTTTGAAAATAATGCTTTAATAAGTAGTCAGATATAAGTCGTAGAGTGGTGAGGTGAGGTGCAGGTTGTCGCATGTGTATTTTATTTATAAATTTAATATTATGTCGGTACCATATGCTAAAAAAATAATATACATAACACTTCTGAGGAAATATATATTAACCAATAATAAATTAGTATGTTCAATAAAAATATTTTTTCATTCTTAACGGCCCCCACATGCTCAGCGTAGGTCAAAATGGAGCTTTTATGGTATTTTCAGAGCATAACCCTGGACATTCCTTAAACGTTGTAGATAATCGATTTATATAATTTTAAAGCATTATTATCCTTTATATTTATTTTAAACATTTGATGACTGCATAAAGTATTTTTATTACATAAAATATTATTCTATTACACCCCTCGTTCTAATGTTTTACAATATAGTAATATTTCAGTACATCCATGTGCAGTGGTGTTAAGATTTTTTAAATTTATTAATTTTAAACGCATTTAAAAAACCATTAGTAAAATTAATGTTAAAATTATATAGTGACATATTTACGATAAAAAAATATATTTTATAATCTTTGTGATCCCAAATTTGACAAGAATTAGACATTTTATTATTCAAAAAATGGGCAAGATTAACACATTTAAAGATAATTCTAAAGATACTAATTATAAGCTATGTCTTTGACCATTCAAATGTGATAAGCATCATACGAATAATGATTGCTTTATAATAATTATTGACCTAAGAATAAGGTAGTATTTTTGGAAATACGCCATTTCTATTGGCATTTATTTCCCAGTGGTTAAGCTACAACATACGGCCGTAGCCATAATTTGACAAACGATAAATGAAGTAGGGAGTAAGATCATGGTAACGCGCCTGTTTGAACATGTACCGTTTTTAAAACAAAATATTTTTTTTCGGTTAGGAAGGACACACGGTGGAAACCCAAAAATCAACTACGACAAAAAACAACCGTGAAAGCCTCAAACATTATAATATTATAAGTAAATAGTTTCAAATCCGTAACGAAAAATACGATAGTTGTTTTGACAATATTATTTAATCCGATCAGATAGAATCATGCGAACTTGTCACTTGAATAAGCCGACTTTTAAGTTCAAGTGCGATTGTCGAGCCAAAGCTGTTTCGTTATGCAATACAATTATTGTATGAAATTACTACGGCTTATAATAGACTTCACTTAGTATTATATATTTATATCCAAGCTAATCTATAAATACATTATTACTTATGTAATATTTTAATTTATAAGATATCTACCTAAAATAATGTAGGTAATTTTTTTTTCTTTTATGGTGGAATTGTCAATTCTTGCATTGGATTAATAAAATAAAACACACTAATAATAATATGTATTAGTCAGTTTCGTCCCTAACCAAAGTGCCGCCTTTAGGCCAGCTTAGAAAGCCGTTCCTTTTTATTTTTAATCTCTAATTGTTAACGCCCACGATGGCTGCTCGGCTTAAGCGTTGGACTATCACGCCGTGGGTCCCAGGTTTGAATGCTGTGTCTGGCAAGTACACATATTGTTTTTCAATTTGTGTGTGAGTCAGGGTATGGACCTAAAGTTGAGTAATTGGCTGACATCCATTTCTCGTAAAAAAAAAAACAAAATCTGTTAATACAACCCTCTACTCTGTGGAAACCCATATGATCCTATTAGGATCGGACATGGTCGAAAAAAAATTGCATGCTAAGTTGTTAAGTAGGTACATACATACCTATTTTATAATCTTAAATAGAAAAATCGAACAGAAATTTCGGAAAAATTACGTAATATTATTATGTATCATCTACTATTATAATCTACTGACGATCTGTGAAATCTACTCTCAAATACGTTTTAGGTACATAAGACAAGACAAGCTTGGAGGCCCCATGTGATTAAAAAAACTGAGATGTCTTTCTATCGTAGTATTTATGAATGCTTTCAAAAGTTGTAATCATCGTACTTGTTCCTTCATTTGCCGCCCTTAAGCAACGCATGATCTTTCTACCCCCACGGGATGTTACTGGTACTAGTTCCACTTATTTTAATAATATTCAGTACTGGTTTCGTCTGCTTCAAAGAGGCATTGTCAACTAAAAGCCTTTCAGCAGTCGAAACCGATCCTGACTATTATATATTGACGTCATATTATGAAGTTTTGCAGAGGTGTCGCGAGTTTCGAAAAGAACTAAGTACACGTATTTTATGTAAGTTGAAAGTAAGTATTATAAAAATACTAATTACAACAGTATTCCAAGTAAACATTTAATTTATAATATGAGTAAGTATACTTTGACACAACAATAACAGTTTGTTTAAATAATAATATCTTACAATGTTTCTTTAATCGAAAACATTTTAGTAGAATTTATGAAGGGGACTTTAGTCTCAGTGATGATATAGCCACCACTTTTATGATTACTACCACAACCACTGACCTCTTACATTGAACTAACATATGAAAATATTTTTGGGAATGGCACATTATTTCTTGCCAGAATATCTTTTTGAAAATTTATAAAGTAGGACAATACGCAGAAATCCACAAATAATTAATATTAAAATTTGATCAAAACTAAAAAAAATAATATGTACATGTGAAATTAATTTTCTACTACCTATCATAATTTTATTACTCCTGTAGTTAACTAACTATTGATACGCTTGACTCTAAATTCTTAAGGTTTCTAGTTTACATCCCGCGGCTGGATAAAATTCACACATGTAGGGTCACGTGATATGTTCAATTAAGACCTGCGCATCTCTTCTTTACACAAGGCTGTTATCGGCGGCTTTTTTGATATTTTTTATCATATTTATGTATTAAAGTATTATAATTGTTACAATTAGTTAGCCGTCTACACTGTCAAAACTGTCCATCTTGCTGTAAAAGTTAACACAGCCAAGAGAGGTGGTGTTAAAACATAGCACTTTTTGACAGTTCAAACGGTTAACTTATTGTAACAATTAACCGCCTCAATACATACATATGATAAACTACCCTCGATAGTCTTGTGTATAAAATAGATGGACTGGTGTTGTGCGGGTTGGTTGTAGGTTGGTGAGTCTATTAACTTTAATATCATAGTTTTCAATTTATTACATTTATTTCAGACAGGTGTTTCTTTAATCGCGCACTTATATGACACATCTATGTAGGCTGTTATTGCAGTTAAATCTCTAGAAAATTAAAAAAAATATCAAAAGAGCCATTTAGATTAAAAAGAGAACTTATTCATTTTGCTTTGCCATTGCAGCTTGGTCTACTATGCATGTAGGCTACAATCAGTCGTGTGGCAGCACTGGCAAGATAATATGGCACAAGTACACAGTATAACGGGTCCCGATAGTTTTGTTCTACCTCTAATTATAAAGATTATGGCTGTGAAAAACGGTTAGCGATGAATTGGCGGTAGAGCATGCCCGGAGATGTTTATGGCAATCACGATTTTCCGACGGCGACGTGATTGCAACTTGCGGTACACCGAACTCAGTGGCACCCTCTCTGTGAATCAATAAATTGTTTAACAATGCATATTCACGTAAAAATGCTTTCCTTTGATTGGATATAATAAATTAGAGAGTATTTTTTATCTTAAGGCCGAATTACACTGACAGAGTGTCAGATACTAACGGCGATCGCTTGCATCGTTCACTGGAATGGTAGCCAAAATAGAATAATTTATATTTTTTGTTCGCGACTCAATCAGTGATCGGTGATAGCTGAGTCGGAGTTCACCGCATGTTCTCGATAATATAAACTATTCCATTTTGTCCTCGACTCTATGTCATGATCCAAAAATGATATTTTAAAATCGGAGACAATCGGTGCAGGCCGCAGACGATTGGCTTGATAGTCTGCCGGTTTAGTTTGAGCTTTATTAATGATATTGATATTAATACTAGAGTTTTCTAAGAGGCAGGATGCGCTATAGCAAAATTGAGCAGTCGGTAGAATGAAGACACGCCTTTGTGAGAAATTTGCATGTAATGTAGTGCATACTCTCTCTATCTGTAACCATATATGTTGTTAATTAACTTTTTTTTTTATTAGATTAATATAGATTTAAAAATATAACATTCTAATTATTGAACATACATAATTTTGAAAACACTTATTTCTTTCGCACCCATGCACATGTGCATGAAAACAATGTAATGAAACCCGAGAGATGCGGTTCGATGCCTGCGGGGTGGGGTGTCTTAATTTTCCAAAAAAGATTTTTTCTATTGGTTATAATATATTTTCTCAGAATTGTTTTCAAAATTAGGTATATATGCTGTTGGTACAAATACAACGCATTATTGTTTTTTTTTTCCTGTGGCTTTAGTTTTTATTTTCTGTTTTGCCATTTTTTTCTAGCTTTCCAAGATTGAAACCGGAATCCAGATTCGTCATGACTTGTTTTTTGTATTATGCCAATTTTTCTAGCGGCAATTCGGTGTTTTTTTTAAATAAAGGACAATGTTCGTTTTTCAAAATAAAATAAGACAGCGCAGCATGCTCACATAAACCACTATCCTTTAAAATAAAGAACGAATGGTCACGTATTCCTATTGTCAATATTATTCAAACATTCATCGAACAGACAGTTCTGTTTTGGTTCACGGAAAATAGATCGCCGTGGACAGTTATATTGTATGTGGTCGAGAAATGAATTACATAAGTATACATTATTGCAAATTGACGTCCGTCCTTTCCCCTTTCCCAGCACAAATAATTTATTAACTGTATCCGATATCTGATGATGATACGAAAACTGTAGACGTAAACCTCAGAGTAATAATATAAAGAGAGTGCGTATCGTTCGCCTATAATATGAAGCCGTGTTTCTTGCATATAACGCATAGTAGAACCTCAATTTTATTATAATTGCCTAACTTAAGGCCATTGGACCCGTTTTTTCCTGTCTTCTCAGAATCGTGGAAATGGCAAGGACGTTTAACACGAATTGACACATAATAAACACTTTATTTATTTAAAATCTAATAAATAATATTCAAATAACACTTTTTGTGTCATTAAAATTTTCTGATTCGCTTTACTTTTTAAAATAAATGACAAATAGTCGGTCCTGTTTTCGAAATTGGCCAAAACGACTGTCACGCCACAGTGAATTTTTGAACTTAATAATAGTTTTGCAGGTATATATTGTATGAAAGAAATGGGTAAAACAATATATTTCATTGATTAACTCACGTACTTTTTTTAATTTCAGAAAAATAAAGATTTTAAAGCCATTTTAGTTTGAGTATACATCAGCCAATTTTGAATGATTTTTTCTCACAAAATAATATATACTGCACAATAAAAATATTTTTTTATTATAATATAACATTTTCGTAATACTATAAATAATAATTAACAATGAAAAAATAAATAAAACCCTATAAATTCGGTACAATTAGTGACGCTATATTACCAAAACACGTCGTACGTTTTCATGTATTTATCCTATTTTCAGACAATTTAGATATATAATTATTTTGCAAAATTAACAAAAAGAGACCATTTGATCGATTAATCCATATAGTTTTTATAATTTCTCATTTCTAACCTTAGTAGGCTTCTAAATTTCAACGGGTGAGGACGTCTTTTTTTTCCAAAATTTTATCCGTCATGAACAGTATTTTAACTCATAGAAAAATGACCTTTACTCGCATTGCAGTAACAATCAAATTGGCAAGACCACATGACGTAGACCAGGTGTTATAATTTGTGTTGACAAATCAAACATCATAAAATACCAGTGAATGTCAAACTGAGAAAAATGTAGTTATATTATATTATTTATTATCTTGTAATACAAATGGTTGCAGCATGTGAGATATTGTAAGATAATTGAATCTTATAACCACGATGGCTACAAAGAAGTCCTAAAGGTATTCGTTCGGTGCAACATTTATAAAAAAAAATATTTTGGACTTGAGCAGTTTAGATAAAATATAGGTGGACTTTAATTATTTTGATAAATACCTACTTTTATTTTGATAAATACCTACTTGACAAATAGCGATTTGAAAAACTTTGCATGTACTTAATACAGTTTTTATGTACCTGGGTCGCCATGTTTTGTTATTTTCAAAGGGACGTATCCAGGAGTATGTTTATTGGCATTATCAATAGAAACAAAATAATATTATTTTTCAAGATCTATTTATTATCGATCTTAAGTGGTTTATGTCACAAATAGTAAATTTGTAGAAAATTTAAAGTAAAATACGTTTTCGAATGCTGTCATAGTAATGGCCACTGAAACATGTGTCATAATTTTCCTAATCGTCAAAATAATAATAAAATAAGTGTTTTGGGGCACAAAATCACGTATATGTTTTATGATGTATGTATTTTTCAGATGGTTTGTGGTAAAATCTTTTTTTTTCATACTGCCACAATTCAACTATTCATAATTAATTGTTTGTTAAATTTTTCATTGTGCACTTTGACTTAATAGGTAGGTGATAAAGATTTTACCTTACTTTATTGTATTAGAATTAGCTGCTTTCGTTGTCAGTGTATATTTGAGGAGTGCGCATCCTGACGATGTCGAAAGGCGAAACCAGGATCGCATAAAACGACTCAAATGAAATAGTACAAAACTTTTAGAATTTAATATATTTAATGCCGAGTTGAATTGAATGGAATCACCTTAGGCATTTATTAGTAATTATTTAACTCAAGTAAAACATATATTGAGGTAAGAACCTATTTCATTGAATAATAAAAACAATATTACTCTTCACATCACAAGTGACAAGATTTATATGAATTGTGTATTGCCTGAACTCGCTGATCCTAGACTAATACGGTCGATGGATATAAGAAACCCTCAATATAATAATTATCAAGTTAACAATTAATATCTATCAATATAATAATATCAATTATCAATTAATAGCTATCAATAGAAAAGAAAATAAAATTATAAAAAAAAAACAATTTATAATAGTTATACTAATACATTGCATACCGTTAAACCAATACACTAATTAAGGAACCAATTATTAATTTTCTATACACTAATGTTCCGAAATCCTCCACGGCGACCAAAACGTACTGCCGTCAAATACATGCTATTATAATAATTGTTTCTTAAATCATAATTGTTGTGTACTAAATTTAAAAAAAAAAACGTTCCTCGACAAATATTCATTGAATTGCTTTCTTTTATGAGTCATTTTTTTATAATTCAATAAAAACGCAATAATAACAGAAATCTTTCATGCCATCTTGTGAATGTTTTAAACTTATAATTTGTAATGTTAGCTTATGAAAATGAATAAAATTATATTTGTTTACACTTTCGTGTTTTTAGTATTAGATTTTTTTTTGAAAAATATTTGCACTGAATTTGAACCTAAATATGATAGGTTCAAGAAAAGGTGTCACTTCACAAATTCAGCATATCAATAATATGAGGTTCTTATTTAGAGGTCTACTATTTTTATTCTTATAATTTATTCTACCGACTACAAAAATGTTTATAAAATTTGTTAGGAAAAAAATATTATTAATTCAACACTTTTAAAACCTCTGATTTCGTATCTACTACGCGAGAAGCCGAGCGAAGTGATTTTTGTTTTTTTACGCTTCGAGCATTGTTATTTTTCATGGCGCTTACGTCAAATTTGATTCTTGCGAATAAACCCATACGCCTTAACTATGAAACGTTATACCATCATGTTGTTTCTCAGTACGGCTACCAAATTTGAACATAACATAATTAACCATATTTTTAACTAATAATTACCATTAAAATTAAATTTAACACAAAAACAATAAATTTCAGCAATACGTGCTCGCGGTTTTTATATGAATGGAGTTATTCAAACCAATATTTACCGGCGACGTGTACAAAAAATATTTAATTCAGCCGTAGAAATTCTATCTTACTCTAACACATATTGCGAAGAATATAAACGTGGCGAATGTTTTTTTACTCGCATTTATGGTTCGTTTTTTTTCAGGCCTTGACGTAAACACTATTATACCCAATATTATGTATTACACCTATGCATGGAAAAAAAATACTTGTTTGAAAAATGAATTGTGAATGAATTTTTTGTCGGGTCTGCCGAATAGCATGGTCTATTCTAACGCCATTACAATAAAGGTGATATTGCTATAAATTCCTGATGCCTTTTGTCGGGTCTGCCGAATGGTTCGGTTCGAAGGCGTTCGCTCAAATGAACATTGACATTAGAAACACTGTTCTAACGACATTACAATAAAGGTGATATTGCTATAAATTCCCGATGTGTGATATCGCATAATGGAAATTGCGTGACGTCTACCTATATATGTGCGAATGTCGCTATGCGTGAATTTACTAATTGCTAGAGCTAACTGTATTGCGTTGTCCATTAATAATGTCATTGCACCTATGTAACTAATTTGATAATTTGTTCTCAGAATAGGCACGCCAATGGATCGGTGTGCCCCAGCGTAACATTTTCTTTGTGCAGAAAATACATTTCACCTTTTTTCATTGTCAAACTAAGGCAAACGAAATACGAATTAATTGCTTGTCGTCGATTAATTAAAAGTACGAATTGATTGGGCCGGATGTGATTATTATGCCTGAAACAAAATTAAATACAGCATAGCATTGACCCCAAATTTTGTGCATTGAGAAACCAATTTGACAGTTGATTTAAGAATTTAGATTGTGGCGCCATTATTATGAAATCTAACAATTCAGTAAATAGTTAGTCTTCATTTTATTTTTACAACGTTTTTATTAGCTTGTATTCTTGTTTGTCTGATGGTTGTTTGTCCAGTACAAATCTTGCAATCAATTTTTAGCTAACTTCCCGAATAGCTACACATTTGAAACTTTTAGAATATCTATATCAGAACACGATGCCAATGCATTCTTTTAATATTTTTAGCCATCTTTAAGTTCAATTGAATTAATGTTTAGTTAATTCTGTTTTGTATGGAAATTTATTTCGGAAAAATCCGTAAAAAGTAAAAGACTATTATTGGTTGCTAAGGAGGTGGTCCTAGCAATTAAATTATTAATATATACGTGCGTTACTATGGAAATCAATATGAAATGTCAAAATGACATTTCAGTATTCTATAATATTTATCAAGTACCTATTTTTATCAAGTACAAAAAAAGTATTTATTAATACATAGAATTGTCAAGTTTATATTCAACAGAATATTTAAAAACGTGGTAAGTATATAAAAAAATCTTTTTATCTTGTATTTTTTTTAATAAATTCATGTCTAATAGTGGAACAATAATTTATACTCAACATAAATTATAACATGACGTGTAGATGCGATTTCTTCTAATGCACAGGAATTAGGCAGGGATAATATATTGTGATTATTTCACCAACGTTAGTTTAGTGTACATTGAACGCTAAAGAAGCGCCCATCGTGTAACGATTAAGGTGACCATTCGATATAATTAGCATGCTATTTAAATGTGGTAATTAAAAAGTAATTATCTAGTCAGCAGTCAATGTGTTAATGCGTATCGTGGTCGCATTTGTATGAAATGTTCGTACCCATGGATGGTCAATAAATGCATGTTATTTTTTATGTGTGTTCCAGTAAATGGATTAATTCGTTAATTCTCAAAATAACCTACCTTTAAATCTTTTTCTTTTGACCATGTCCGATCCTAATAGGATCATATGGGCCTCCACAGAGTGGAGGTTTGGTATAAACAAATTTTGGTTTTACGAGAAATGGATGTTAGCCACATGCTTAATACTTTGGACGCCGAAGACGCACCTGGCGCGTAATGACCAGGCGGCCGATCGATGTAATACAAAATCATTATCTAGTCAGCAGCGAATGAGTTGATTACATAAAATAATGATTTTCCTCTGCTTAAGTAAATTATTTACATACACTGTTTAATCAGTTTGCATTATCTGTGGCAGGAAATACATAGGTACTGTGGTTAAGGCTATACAGCTAAAATCATTATCTAGTCAGCCAAGACATTTTCCTTGGCAGTGGTAAAAAATATGATCCTACCAACTTTATAGGGATGCAGTCTTATCCTGAACACATTCTTAAATAAAATGAATTATATATATTCAGTGACGTCCCTAGATAAAATGCCGCCCCTAGCCAGCGCCAAAATGCCGCCTCTAGCCAGCGCCAAAATGCCGCCTCATTTTTTTATACAGTATTTTTATCATCCTTTCATGAGTCCAATGTATAAGTCTAAGAAATGTGTTGTATGGATAGCTACATTACTAACAAAATATCAGACTAATTATTCACAAATCTGCTCGTGTCATTTTTGGTCACCAAGGACGTCGAACGGCAACGGAAGTAAACTAGATATCGCGAACCCGATAAAATCGGTGACCTGATTTTTTTAACGGAAAGATATTTTCGTTATTACTAAGTTTAGGCAGCTATTTCTATATATTCCAAATGATTCTCCTCGATTTGCCGCCCTTCGAGTAACTGCCGCCCCCAAGCGACGCTCAATCTGCCTACCCCCACGGGACGTCATTGTATATATTATGTCAGCATAAAATTCCTAATAATTAACGAGAATTAAGATATTTTCAATGTATATTAGTAATATGGGTTTACTAAAATGATATTACTTTTGGATAGTCGACGTAGATTGGTATGTAGTAGGTAATTATTACTTAATTGTTTTTGAACAGTTGGAACTTTAAAAAATAGACAGACCGCGGAATAGGTTTCAAAATAAAATAATACCATTGCTGAAGTTATTTATTTGGCGCAAGTTCATGTTTAATTGAGAAGAAAACATTACTGTCAATCACATCACTGTCAGACAATGCTAATGTACCCACTTACTTAATGTCGCGTATTATATTGCTGTGCAGATAAAAAATATTTCATCATACATTATTCATCATCTTGTTTTAGCTCCAAATACTCAGCTTAGGACCCACAAATCCAGTGTCGTCCCGTGGGTGAAGGCAGACTACGCTTTGCTTATTATAAAGGGCGGTGAATGAAGAAACAATTAATACAAATATTACAACTTTTGATGGTGGTTTTCAATGAAGCAGAGATCGCGTTTATCAGTTTAAAAAAAAATCAAACGATAAAATTTTTTGACAACATAACTGTTGTTGTGTTGTAATGGCGGTTAGTCAACGTTGGCAAAGGGTGACTCTAAATCTGTCAGCCCAGATATCACCACATACCTAAAACCACTGCTTTTTGAGGGTAGATTTCGTAGAAATGCTCTAATTCTCAAGTACATGGTGATCGTCAATATAAAGATTTTTGGCGTATTTGTCTGTTTAATATAGCCGAAAATAAATAATAAAATAGGTAAGTACCTAACGATTTTTTAGACAATTTGTAAATAAATATGGAAGGGAACGGTATTCTAAATCTGCTCAAGGGCGGCACTTTACCTAAGGATGTCATTACACGAATCTGTTGTACAGTATTATACATAAACGCGTGTCCTAATATATAAAGCGTTTTTATTAAGTATGTGGCGAACGGCGACGGAGACCCTCCGGGCTATGTTTCATTTACAATTAAAAGTGGAAGAAATCTCTTCCTCAACATGCAGGATTTAAACCAAGACCAATCTTTATAAAGATTTATTTTGAATTAAAACCCAAATGGTAGGTATGTTAGCTACGTATATCTACGACGTACTATGGTAGTATCATCATCATCATCATCAGCTGGGGTCGATCCATTACTGGTTGAAGGTCTCCCCTAGCTCCATCCTCTCTTCTCGGTTCCTAGTTCTTTGTTGCCACGTACATCCATAGAACTTTATGAGTTCGTCTATCCAGTGGTCTAAAAATTATCGACCCATGATATATTATTCATAATAATAATTATTATCAATTATATTAATATTAGTAAAGTTGGGAAAAACAATATTATTCGAATTTGACTTTGAAGTCCTTGAGATACGGTTTGCTCTTTCTTCTTCGCGTGAGGATATATTCTACTAATTTATTTTCCCTTTTCTTGTCGTTGGTCGTTCCTGTTTTTATTTACTGGTCATACCCGCGCGTAAATTTTTTATGTATGTAATTTGGGATTCTTTTGTCTTCATTATGGATTTGCCTTTTGACAGTTTCAGATGTAGCCTATGATTTGACGTTTCTAATTATCTAAAAAATTATCTTGGACGAACGTTAAGTGATAGTTAAGTGAACGTTAAGTGATCAGTGATTATGGCGCAACATCTGAATTACCGTGAGGAGGATATTCTAAAAGCAATGGACAACAGACGGCGAAGCAGAACTGCTACAGGAGGAAAAGTTCAACGTAGGTACGAGCGTCGATTAAGATGCTAATGTTTGAGGTATCCTCGTTACGTACCTTATTTCAGCAGGGGGACCAGCAAGGAGTGCCACAACGCCCAAAAAACAATTCTTGCCCCTATGGTCGTAGAGTTAGATCTAAATGACAAGTTGCGTCGGTGCGACCACTCGTCATCAGCTAACCATCTGACAAAGAGGACCATCGCGGCCCTCCAGAATGCGATGTTTTCCCATCGGGACAGCTTCTGAAAGCGTATGCAAGGGTTAGTGGATTGGGAAACCAATCCTCAAAAAATCATAACAGCGATGAGCCTGTACCAAAAAATCGAAGGGGGTTTTGGGGACAACACATAATAAAATTTGCGAGAACATGACTCAGATCCTTACCGGAAGGATACCTTCACTCGGGAGGCACTATCAAGGATTCCTCCGAGCTTAAAGCCCGGAAGGCCCTCGAACTCAAATTATGGCCGGGGTACTCCCAAGGGGCGACGTCCTGTGGGAAGGGAGTTCTCCATCGGAGGTACGGGCTCCACCAGGGATCCGTACTCTAAGCGAAGGTGACCGCATCTGGACGACCAATAACATTGGGGACCGCTTAAGAGACTTTCGTGGAGTCTGGATGGCGTAGTGTACCCCCCCCCCCCCCAACATTGGTAAAAAATAATAGCCGTAGCCCGCATACCTTTTGTGCGGATACCACTATTGGTAAGTCCTTCTTTACTTTTACGGAAAGATTTTAAAACGCAACAATCAGCAGAGGTCACTCTCGAGATCGAGGACTTAAAGAACTCAGGGGTTCTAGAAGAAGCGGGTCAAACCCCCAGTTTTTCTCTCAACCCTGTTTCTGATCAAGAAAAAAGACGGGGCTCTATGCCCTGTTTTCAACCGAAAGCGTTTGAATGCGTTCCTACAGCCAAAGCCATTCAAACTAATTCACCATTACGAGGTTGCAGCCGTCTTACAAACAGAAGACTGGCTAGTAATAATAGATCTAAGCCAGGCGTCCCTCCAGGTACCAATGGCTTCTCAACATCGTCGATTTGTTCGACTAGCCTATCAAGGGGAGCTCCTACAATTCACGTGACTCCCGTTCGTGCTGCCAACCGCTCCGATTATGTTGGCATCCCTGACCAATTGGGTCGCCGAACGCCTACGAAAGAATGGCTGAGAATATTCACTAACCTAGACGACTTCTTAGTAGCCAACCAATACGAGAAACAGTCTCGGTTCAGGTGGAATACAGGATAACCTTCTTACAGTCTTTAGGGTGGTTAATAAATATTAAAAGATCCTGTCTGAACCCAAGCCAACAATGAGGGTCCCTGGACATCACGTAGGACACACACACCAAGCGGAGGTTCCTGTCGCCGGAGAATTGTGTAGCACTCCGTCACCATCTGCTAATGCAGGTACAAAAAGGCAGTTGGTCCCTCAGACAGGCACATATCCAATCCCTTCTGGGGCGACTCAACTTCACATCCTACCTCCACGAGGAAGGTTGCATTGCCGACGGCTACAACGCTCCAGTCATCAATATGGCCGAGGTCCCATCCTCGCCAATTGATGACAATCCCACCACAGGCCCAACGGGACATCACGTGGTGGCTCTAGGCGATAGGATCCTCAGAGTTGACATAACGCAGGTACAAAAAGGCAGTTGGTCCCTCAGACAGGCACATATCCAATCCCTTCTGGGGCGACTCAACTTCACATCCTACCTCCACGAGGAAGGTTGTATTGCCGACGGCTACAACGCTCCAGTCATCAATATGGCCGAGGTCCCATCCTCGCTAATTGATGACAATCCCACCACAGGCCCAACAGGACATCATGTGGTGGCCCTAAGCGAAAGGATCCTCAGATTTGACACAACGCGGGTACAAAAAGGCAGTTGGTCCCTCAGGCAGACACATGTTCAATCCCTTCTGGGGCGACTTAACTTCGCATCCTACCTCCACGAGGAAGGTTGCATTGCCGACGGCTACAAAGCTCCAGTCATTAATATTGTCGAGGTCCCATTCTCGCCAATAGACGACAATCCCACCACAGGCCTAACAGGACATCATGTGGTGGCTCCAGGTGATAGGCTCCTCAGAGTTGACACACATCAATCACTTCCTGATGACAGACGCAGCTGACACAGGCTAGGGAGCCCAACTGAATGAACACCACCTATCAGGTACGTGGGAACAAGACCAGTTACCATGGCATGGCATTCCAACAGGAAGAAAATGTTTGCAATTCAATCTCAGGTACAATCAATCATAGGATCAGATCTGCTTCTGCAGACAGACAACGAAACAGTGGTGCCATACATCAACAACGAGGGCGGCACAAAATCTGTCACCCTCCTAAACCTATGCCGACAGACACTAGTATTTACCAGTCTAGCCAACATCATGTTTACTACATTATACACAACTGCGTGGCAGATCATCTCTCCCGCAGACAACTCATTCCCGAATGGCACCTCATCAACACCGCAACCACCCCCCTGTTTCTGTTCCCGAGGTGGATTTATTCGCAAGCGAAACAGCACATGTCATTGCAACGTATGTGTCACGAGACGTTACAGACAGTGGCGCGCTGTTTCACGACGCCTTCAGCCGAGTGTATGACTTCAGATTGGCGTGAATATTTCCCCCACCAAACTTAATTTCACGAGTCCTAGCGCACCTGAACTCAGAAAAAGGGAAGTACTTACTAGTGGCACCGAGCTGGAAATAATGCTTTTGGGGAGTGGACTTACGAAAAAGGGCGATAGTACCTCCTTATACAATGCCGCACCTACATACGACACTAGTAGGTATGGAGACCAACCGTCCACCTCCAAGGACCCAGGACCTGTTCCTTCAACTATGGCTAATTTCGGGTGGGGTGGAAATAACATCAAATTGAATGGTGGAAGAAAGGGCACTCCTTACTTTCAGATGGCGGCCTTCGACTCTAAAAACTTACAAACCAGCTTGGAACAAATGGAAGACAATGACATGAGTAACAAGAACCTAATGGATCATAATAGCCCTCAACGAATGGAATTGGCCAGATACCTAGGCAACATGCACAACAAAGAGGGTTTGTCGTACAACACCATCCTGGTGCATAAGTCAGCCATAACCACTTTTTGCAAACCGATTATTATTGTAGATATCAGCATCAACGTGGTAGTACAACACAATATGTTACAGGCAATTTCGGTACATAAAACGAAACCCGTCAAACCACCGGTTTGGGATCCAGGACGAGTGGTAGATCATCTTAGGAAAACAACACCGGTGGAGTACAACCTATTCGAAACCTCTCGCAGGACAGCTACCTACTCGGCTGCTTCTCGCATCGGGACGAAGGGTTCATGGCCTCACACTACTAATAGTAGACAATGGATTGGTGGAAAAACGTGACTACATAATTGTATGGCCAATGTTTGGCGCAAATACAAATACCGCCAAGCATCGTCAATCGGAATGGAAGCTAAGCGCTTCCACGTGTCAAAACATCGACCCAGTATTATTCTGGTTACGGAAACTCGTCTGCATGTCAAACCCTAGGAGAGGGGAAGGTAGGGATATTTCGGAATTATTTATATCTTCAAGAGGATCACCAAAACCAGCCACCAGGACAGTTATAGGGAATTGGATAAGGTCAGTACTCTTGGAAGCAGGGGTACAAGAACCACCAGGCAGTGTCCGCTCAGTGGTGACTTCCTTAAACTGTACATATACCCGATGATAATCTTAAAGAGAGGTATCTGGCGTAGTGAGTCAACATTTCACGACAACTACCAGAGAACGATGGATACACCACCATCAGAAGGGGAAAAGAACCCATTAACTTCTCTATTCAACCATATACATGGAAAGTCACGATGGTCTTTTACCTCGTCAATGAATCATTGTCACATACAGGAATTTGGCATACCCAACACCAGGTGATAACAAACAGATATCTCAAGGACTTCAAAGTCAAATTCGAATAATGAAAGGAGTTTTACCTACCAATAAAACTCTTATTATTCATGTTGACTTTGAAGTCCAGGTAACTTCTACCTGGTTCCTTGAGTCATATCATAATGAAGACAAAAGAATCCCAAATTACATACATAAAAAATTTACGCGCGGGTATGACCAGTAAATAAAAACAGGAACGACCAACGACAAGAAAAGGGAAAATAAATTAGTAGAATATATCCTCACGCGAAGAAGAAAGAGCAAACCCTATCTCAAGGACTTCAAAGTCAACATGAATAATAAGAGTTTTATTGGTAGGTAAAACTCCTTTCATTTTATATTGCAAAATATTTTATCTATGAATATTCTGACAATCGAAGAAAGCCAAGTTCACTTAGTTTATGGTACAGTATATTAGCTATGGTCAATATGATTGTCAGATAGCTTTATTTTATAGGTTATAATATAAATTACATACACGATTCTTTTTTTATAAATTTACCGTGACGTACTAAATGTACGATTATTATTTAAAGCATCCGACATTATTATAAAATTACTTGTTGATACATATATTGTGACTACTGGAAATAAATAAAAGAAATCGCAATTCTGCCGGCATTTTCAAACAGAAAAGTATCATGACGACCCTACGACCATTTACTTGCAATGATATGCTTAAATTTAACAATGTGTAAGTAATTCCCAACTTCCTGAGCTAGTGAAGCAATTGAAACACAATGTTTTCATGTTATAAACATACTCACCATTAATTTCCACGAATTCCTTGTAAATTTAACAGGTTGATTTTTGTTTAATAACAAAATTAACATGAAAATGCCAGAAAATTTGTATTTTTAAATAATAGTATCCATGTTATACGGGCGATTTTTGGATACAAAAATTGTTTGTACAAGATGTGCGAACTCTTGAATCTTTTGTCCACTTATGAACACAATACACGAAATCATTTTTTTTAAAAATTTAATACTAAATTTATCCTATGTACACGACATAATTTCATAGACAATACGATGTATGGGCTACCGTTCAAGCTCATTGGTGTATCTCTATCTACATCCTGACTATGTATGTGTCCGAAGATCCGCTCAATGACACTAATGTTTTGGTCATGCACTAGGTTTCCAAGCCATACATGACAACTGGTCTTATCGTATTAAAGTGTTGGTAATTGTGCTGCAGAGGTGGACACGGGCTTTTATATTTTTTTTTTTTACGAAAACAGTTTATTCCATGTAGACAATTATAATAAATACCTTTTTCTGTCGGCGCATCGGCTTTTCGATCCAATAATCGTTGATTGAAAATTTGAAATTTTCATACATTTTGACGCACCATTATCACAAACTAAGATTATATCGCACCCTCGCAACTAAACTGCCACAATCCAAAATACGTCAAACAGAGAAAATCAGCTTTGAAGTTTTTACCTTTCGCATTTTTATATTGTGTTTTTGAAATATGTTTAGATATTGAATGAAGTTTTGACTTGAATTTGATGACTTAGAGATATGAAATTTTCGGTACATATACTATGAACGATAGACAATGAAACATAGTAATTAACTCAAAACACGTATATTTGGACTTGTGGCCGTTTAGTTGCGAGGGTGCGATATGAGTTAATATTAGGTTGGGGTAAGTTAGATTAGGTTAATTTGGTTTGGTCTAAAAAGACAGTTGTAAAATCTCATGTCCACCTCTGTGGCTCATTTACCAAAGTGTTTTGTATAAGATATGTTCCAGGTGTCAGGTCAATGTCTAGAAATGTAGCGCCTTCATTAGACTGAAGTTAACCACTTGTGTAGTACAATTTTCTTTTAATTTCAATTTTACGGCTAATCTCACTGTTCACTCACTCAAATTACTCCAGGTACACAAAATTGTTGACCCCCAAAAGCACTGTTGAGCGACCTAAAAGTTTGGCCCTCTGTATTATACTAACAGCGAGTTCTAGTGACCTAACAAATGAATGATGCTTGCGGTAGCACTCAGGGAGTATTCTAAGTCTATTTTGTGTACTTAAGTTTAAAATTATTTTTCAGAAATTTAGATCCACTCACGGAGACGTATGGATTACTATTTTACACTCAATATCTGGCGCATTGGCCTGAGTATTTTCAAGTTGCCGAATCTCCATCCGGTGAAATAATGGGATACAGTAAGTATACATATATTTTTAACTGTCGCCACAAAGGCAAATTATATTGCATTTAAACAATTTGCGACGTCTTATTGCAGACGTGAAAATCTCTTCACATAGTTTTGTTTGTCCGTATTGTTTTTTGTATCTTATATATCATTAAATTTTAAGTTTCCGTGACTTTCTCCATTAAATTACGTCTTTCAGTAAACTCAGTCAAAGCTCACTTGAGATCATAGCGATCTAAGTCTTGGGTATCTGCTCCTGAGACATTCCCAGGCGTACACAACTGCCGATGCTTCACATCCAAACGTAGGGTCTCGTGATACGCTTGATTAACACTGAGTGTAGTGCAGGGCGGGTTGGTTTGGAGGGGTCCATGTTTGTGTTCTTCATTCTGGACTCGAGAGTTAAAACAGGGGATTCGAAAGATGCAGTTGTTTCAATGTGCATTCATTTATTTACTGACAAAAGATATTGTAAGTGGCTTGTTACAGTATAAAATGATACGCACTTCAATTAAAATTGCATGCGCTTTATCAAAGTATATTGTCGAAAAGTTTGGTATTTTCGTATTACCCATTTTATCTCTCGGGTCTGATGTTCAGACAGGATGAAGTAATAATGTGATAATTTCCAATCTTCGATAGGAGAGGACCCTTGTGTAGAACAAAATGCACAACTATTCTAACCCACAGAAATATTTTAGAAGTTAGTTGTTCTTTGAAACAACTTATTCAAATTATTTACTATTTGCATAAATAAATGTACCTATACATCATATTTAAATAGTACTATTGGTGAAAAAAATGATGCATAAATGTGGCTATAAAAATAATAAATAACTTGCAGTACTACAAACTTACGAGGGTGGGTCAATAAGTCCTTAGAAAAGCCGACAGGTGGCGCGACTAGAACTGTAAGCGGTTTGTTTTCATGCAGCGGCACTACCGATTCAGTATGCTGCGAAGTTTCAATCAGATTGGTCGGGTTGTTGTGTGTTTCTCGTACATTAAAAAAAAAAAAATTTGCTTGTTTACAAAAATGGAGAAAATTGAGTTTAGAGCTGTTATTAAACATTTTAATATAAAAGGGTTAACAGCAAAGGAAATAAAAAATGAGTTGGATTTAGTTCACGGCATATCTGCTCCTTCACTTGCAACTATTTATAACTGGTTAAATGAATTTAAACGTGGTCGTACATCAACAAAGGATGAACCACTCTCAGGACGTCCTGTAGAGGTGACTACACCAGAAATGATCAATAAAATCCACGATATGGTGTTAAGTGACCGAAGATTAAAGTTGAGTGAGATAATTGAGGTTACAGGGATCTCAAAAGGTAGCGTCATTTCTATTTTACATGACAAATTGGGCATGAAAAAAAATTCTGCAAGATGGGTGCCGCGTTTGCTCACAGTCGACAATAAACGCAATAGGGTGGTGGCCTCTAAAGCCCTGTTGTCGCTCATGCAACGCAATCCGGATGAATTTTTTCGTCGCTTTGTGACTAGATGAAACATGGATACACCACTATACTCCCGAGACGAAAGAACAGTCAAAGCAGTGGATTGCGAAAGGCGAACCATGTCCAAAGAAGGCGAAAACCGTAAAATCAGCTGGTAAGGTTATGGCTACTGTATTTTGGGATGCACGTGGAATTATTTTCGTTGACTATTTGGAAAAAGGAAAAACAATAACAGGGGATTATTATGCATCTTTATTGGACCAGCTAAAAAACAAAATTGAAGAAAAACGGCCTCATTTAAACAGGAAAAAAATCCTCTTTCATCAGGACAATGCCCGTGTTCACACATGTTTACGATCAATGGCTAAAATTGAAGAATTGAAGTTCGAATTGGTCGACCACCCACCGTATTCGCCAGATTTAGCCCCCAGTGACTTTTTCCTTTTCCCAAACTTAAAAAAATGGCTAAGTGGACAACGTTTTTTTTCAAATGAAGAAGTCATCGATCGGACAAATGCTTATTTTGAGGACCTTCCGAAAACTTATTTTTCTGACGGTTTAAAAAAAATTGAGAAACGTCTAACCAAGTGTATTGAGCTCCAAGGAGATTATGTTGAAAAATAAAAAAAAAATACAAAAATAAAATCTGTTTTAATGCTTTTTTCTAAGTAATTATTGACCCACCCTCGTATCTAAAGAACGGTCAAAAATGGAACTACGAACTACCATATGGACGCCATTTTGAAAACGTCGTTCGAATGTCGGATTCTGTCCAGTAGCTAGTCTTGATTGGATAGTTTTCGACAGTAGCTCCCCCATCCATTCTTTAGATAAATTTGTTTGTAGGTCTGTAAATAGGATGTTTCAAAGAACGCTTCTGTAAAATATTTCAAAAGTGAGTTAGTGTAGTTCTGCATTCAGCACACATTGAATGTGTGTAATGGCTATCTATTAATGGTTTTTATTGTTTGTTTTAGTTATGGGAAAAGTAGAAGGGCATGGTGAAAATTGGCATGGACATGTAACTGCTTTGACAGTTGCTCCTGAATTTCGGAGACTAGGTCTTGCCGCCACTTTAATGAGTTTCCTTGAAGATGTGTCAGAAAAGTAAGACTGTTTTTATGATTAGGGGTCTCCCATATTTGATGAGACATCGAGGGAGGGGTGTAATTTGATATAACATGATGATTTGTGACTTGTATGAAGAGGAAAGGGGGGTTATAGAATATGTTACGTCCCAAAACGAACAAGATATAAACTCATTGTTACACTGGGTTATTGAAATTGATCAGTTTAAATGAAGATAAGGAAAAAAAAAGTGAAATTCTTGTGTCGTTATTTGTCGGTGAGCCCTTAGAAGTAGACAATTAAAATTAAGTAAAGAATAATATATAAGATTTTGGATGATATTTTAGTGGGTCGAGGACGATTCAGCGCCAGGGCAACTGGGGGCTACACAATTGAATGAAATTCGAAAATAAATGTTCGTGAATTGTAGGTACTTTTAAAATATATATTTAATACTTGGTGAGAATTTAAATATGCACACGTAAATAATGATTTAATGGTGCATATGCTTAAGTTCCAATGAGAAGAGAGTTCTTTTATTTTTATATAAAGCGTCAGGCATAATAATTCTCAATTAGCAATAAAGAACATGTTAAGAGCGAAATATTAAGTAGTAGATGGAAACTTATTAAACTTCCTCGTCTACTTTCTGTATCAAATCGTAACGAACGTCTATTTATTTCATTCGAAAGAGCGGCTCCCACTTGTCCTGGTATCCAGTTGTTCCAGTGCCATTTTATCCGGTTGACATAGACTGTATTGATATCATGAAACGCGTTCATTGATAAAAGGTTTAAGCCAATGCAAACAAAACTCGATTAAATTTATGTAGGTATGAACCAAAGCCGACTATATACAGACCATGGCACTAAATTGCAAATTGCGATACGAGTGCTAGTTATTGATCGCAATAAATGAAGATTCTCGATTGCATATTTCGTTCAAATTATTACCATTTATTTTAATATGCAACAATCGTCATTTTCTATGAACAGTTTACCATATTGCATTTGAAGTATGAGCAATAACTAGCACTACCATCGATATTTAGAGTTTCATGTCAGTTTGACTATAGTGGACCTTGGTATGAAGCTAAGTTAAAATCAATACAATATGTTAGTTAATGCACTGATAGACAGAGTTAATACAATATTGTCTATAATATACATGAAAAAATAACTCCCTGCTTCCATTATAATTGCCCACGATCCTAATAATTGCATTGTAACATGAAAAATTGATTTGTTTAATTTTCAGGAAAAATGCCTATTTTGTTGACTTGTTCGTACGTGTCAGCAATAATGTTGCCATCAAAATGTACACAAATCTAGGGTACATAGTCTATAGAAAAGTATTGGAGTATTACTGCGGAGATCCCGACGAAGATGCTTATGGTATGCCTTAAAATGGTCACAGGTTTTTTTTTCATTACATAATATTTATATTGATTCCCAATCACAGTTCCGCGAGCCTTGTCAGGGGTTCTGCGTGAATTCTCTAAAGATTGCAAAAATAGTATAACTTGAAGCCTTTCCAGTAATAAAGCAAAAAGCATAACTGGTAAGTAAAGGGAGGTACGGAAGTAATACAACCTTTCCGAGCAGATTCTATGGAAATTACAAAATTTTCGTCTGCATTGTTGACAGATGGTCAATGTTTTACAGCTCAACAATGCATTGGTACTTGCACATCTATTCTATACATAAGACTGCTATTGGCAGCTATCAAGGGTAGTTTATGATATTTAAGTATTGAGGTATTATAATTATTACAGTAAGTCAGCCGTCCAAACTGTCTATCTTGCTCTAAAAGTTAACACAGCCATAGAGGCGCTGTTGAAACAGCACTTTTTGACAGTTCAGACGGTTAACTTATTGTAACAATTAACTGCCTGAATATTTGCTTATTGCTAGTATTTAAGTTTAAGGGTTGGTCGCAGTGACTGGAGTGTAATATTGGCATTGCGTAAATATATATTTGTTTGTTTCTGGACCTTTACAGATATGAGAAAAGCATGCTCGAGAGATGTCTATAAAAAATCTGTAGTCCCGTTGGCTCATCCAGTTAGACCGGAAGACGTTGACTGACATCTTAAGATCAGCGATAGAAATCAAAATCAAGCACACTGAAGTCGACTTAAGAATTAATCATTTTTGATACTTTATTTTTATACTATTTCAGTATTGTTAAAGTAATGAAGAATGGGTAATTAATAAAAATAATGTAAATATTTAAAAAAAAAATGTAATTTCTTCTGAATGTATTTACAATTCGATTTATGGCTGTCATTAAATTAATATATTATTATGAATTCGCGGTGTTTTCACTTTCCATATCATTCTCCACGACCTTTTGTTTCTTCCAGTTTTTAGCGGCGGCAAGCAATTTCAAATTAGGCTTGACAAGTTCATCTTCTGGGAATATATAATCAAACACTTCCTCCCAGCCTTCGTCGACTCCGTTTTCAGAAATGATTTTTTGCCTCTTCTTAACCCTACGCGGCATCTTATCCATGACTTTTTTAATATTATCTTCATCTCCGATGTCGCTTTCAAAGTCTCTCCATTCTTCCAAAAGCAGCACTCTTGATTCTTTCTCGCGCATATTTCTTAAACTGTCATTCGCTCGTTCGTACACACGCCGCGACATTTCAACGTGAATATTGTCTGCATTTTCGGCATTCAGTTCAAATTTGGCATACGACATCCACACTTTGACATGTACAGTACGATCCAATAGCCTTTCGTAAAGTTGTCTCGCTTTTTCGGTTTCACCCTGACCGACTTCAAAATCAATATAGCTTTTCCAAAGAAGTTCCGGCATGTCCAATCTCGGCTGATTGACCGCCAGTTCATAAATGGCTCTCGCTCGATCCGTATCTCCCAGCAACGTTTCCAGTTCTGCAAACTTCATCCAGGTTATGCAATTCTCAGGTCCAAATTCCAAAAACTTTTGATACAATATTCGACATCTATCAAATTCTCTCAGTTGAATTTCCAGGTCTATATATCCCCTGTATAATTTATCTCTGGGGCAAATGCCCAACGCTAATCCGAGGGTCTTTCGGGCTTGCAGTAAATTTTTGCATCTGATTTCAAACTGGGCATACATCAGCCATATTTTCGAAAAGGTGAATATCTTATGCGGAAGAAGATCTAGGCAGGTTCTGTATATTTGTCTGGTTCGATCCAACTCTTGGGCTTCGAGTTCTTCAAACAGTGCATAGTTGATCCAGAGATAGATATATCGTCTCCAAAAGTGTTTTTCTTTAGACGGGGGCACGTTGGCGATAGCTCTTTCGTATGTTTCTCTGATTTCATCCAAAGTACCGTCATTCTCAACGAGGCGAAGGTAGTCAAACCAAGCATCATAGTTTGTGGGATTCTCTTTAACTTCTTGTTCGTATTGAAACTTTCTTTTGCTCACAATTACGTCTTCGATTTCAGACCTGTCGCCGTATTTCTTTTCGTGAATAGTGTACGCTTTGTAAAGATCGTTGGTTTTTTCTTTTGGAATATGTTGAAGGGCATACTTGTAGATGACTCTTGCTCTGTCATGTTCTTTTTGATTTTCTTCAAACTTTGCGAAAGATATGAACAGCCGTTCGTCCAATGTTTCATCGCCAAAGAATTCCACAGCCCTTTCAAAAACTTTTCTGGCTCCGTTGATAAATCCATGGTTTTCTTCGAATCGTGCATATTTTATCCAATTTTTAACATCAGGATGTACCATTACAAACCTTTCATAAATTTGACGGGCTCGATCAATTTCTTTGTACCGCAATTCAAAGTTGACATACGTCTGCCATGCTTGTTCATCTGGTTGCCATTCCATCCAACGATCGAATACCTGAAAGACAACATAGACATAATCAACTATAAAATGATTGGTTTCAAAGTCAGTTACTTCCTTAATCCGCCATTTTGAGATAATCGCAAAAAACCCCAGTCATGAATATGCAAATAGAATATTTTCCTTTTTATAAACACATTTAGTAATAATTAGAAAAAGCGAATAACTAAATAAATGACCTAAAAGTATTAAAAGTATCAGTAAAATGTTAGTGGAAAAATATAAAAAATAAACTGTTAAATATAACCAACTTTGCAATCAACCTCCAGTCTAACTCTACTATTTTACAAAGAAACATAATATATGGATTTTAAAGTTTATGAATATACGCACATTAGAAAATTAGTGAGAACCGGAATCAAGAAAAAAAAATGGAGTTAACTGCCTTTGATATCAATGAATTTTCAGAAATAAAGCACAATTATCCGCTTTTAGACTGTAAATGTTTACATTTTTCTTTTGATTTCACTATCAAGGGGCTTTGAACATATTATATTGTGGTATAAAAATGTCTTGATATTCACACTGGAATAGCATACCAAGCAAATGCACTTTACGTTTTATTAAAGATAATTTTTGATTTATTTATATAATTATATTCATACCAGTTTCATTCTGATGAACGTAATGTAATCATTTGGTTTGTATAAGTGAAAAATAAATGCTCTTATTCATGATTTTTTTCACACACTGCAATTGGAATTCATTAAGACAAGTAAATTTTGGTATTTTTCGATTTAAATTTTTCTCCTACATTATCCTCAGCCAGGTCTCACATCTAAACTTTCTCGACTACAACAAGTCGAATACATTGATGTGATTTTATTGGCATTCACATAACACATGTAACCGAATGGACCTCCTTTGTCACTGCTGGAGTGCGAAATTTTAATTTGAAAATAGTTTGAAATAATGGTGTCGCATGCAACAAATTTCACCCGACATGCGATGCAGGTATAATCCCAAAATGATGAACTTTGTCATTTATTTTAACTGGCTGTGTGACGTTACTGTCCCGGCACGGCCTCATCTATGTGCATGGAAGAAAATTGCAAAGTTGTGCCCAGTTTTAATTCATGACTTTATCCCAATCGAGACAATTTTCAATGTACTTAATTAGGTTAGGTAATAGGCTTAATTAAGATCCTACATCCTATGAGATAGACTAGTCGGCAACAGATTTGCGCAATATATGAAATAGATTTTTATTTACCTGCCGTGCCCCAGCGACGTTCTCCAACATTTCTTCCATGTATGTGTATTTGTACCAGAATTGAGCGACTCGTGGTAAGATAGTGACAGCTCGGTCCCATAGATTTCGAGCATGATTTACTTGGCGGTTTCTCATTTCTAATTCGGCATACTTCAACCTTAAATATTATAAAGCCAACAATAATTACACATAAGGTACTTTAATAAAATTATTAAAAGTATATTTTTTCTAACTCAGAATTAAATAAATACATGAGAAACTATTAATAAACTATGATATCTCACTACTTATATGAATTTTCGCTATAAAAGCTTATTTTTCATAAAAAAATTTGGACAAATAAACAATTAGAGCTGAAAATATTTCGACCAGAGAACAATAATAAGTCATAAACACCTTTAACATAAAAGTAGGCAATCAATGACGTGACAACTACATACTTAGCTGACAAATAACTTTGACGGATTTGTCAAAAGCGTTTTCTCATTTTGAACAAGGACATGAACATGTTATTTCTAATTATTAATGCAGATGTAGAACGCATACTTTATTACTCTAAAATTCCTATGGAAATTGTATGGAAATAATGATTCCTTGACCAAACCAAACCTAGTGGAATTAGGCTGTGAAGATCCGCCAAAAATAATGCACACTTTGTCTTTTCTTTTTCTTTCGACCATGTCCGATCCTAATAGGATCATATGGGCTTCCACAGAGTGGAGGTTTGTATTAACAGATTTTATTTTTATGAGAAATGGATGTCAGCCACTTGCTCAACCTATTAGGTCCATACTCTGACTCATACACAAATTGAAAAACAATATGTGTACTTGCCAGACCCAGGATTCAAACCTGGGACCCTCGACTCTGTAGGCCGACGTTTATGGTTAATGGGTGAACTGATTTTTAATTTAAAATTTGTGGCAGAAGTTGAGAAATACCCCAGCCTGAATAATTACAGGCTGTCAGAATATAAATACATATATTACGGAAAAAGCTTGGAATGAACTAAGAAAGAATTAAAATTAATTAAATTAATTAAAACTTATTAAAAAAAATTGCGTTTTATTAAATAAAAACAACAAAACTAAGAAAGACATTGGGTTTTTGACAGTTTGATATAATGAGATTATTATTTCAAGTGGGTTTCAGTAGCACCGTGTGCGAAGCATCAGTCATTGCCCAGTTTACGAGTTTCATCAGCAACAAGTTCGACGGATTTTAGTATTTCCATGAGCCTAAATAAAAATGTAGTGGTAAATAAACTTGCCATAGGGTGATATTTCGATGGTCCATATCCAGAGCCCTTTCGTAGATGGATCGGGCACGTTGGACTTCTTTTTGTGACTCCTCCCATGATGCGTATTTCAGCCAATTGCTGATGACCTGCAAAGAACATAAAAATATGACCTTACATGTATCAAGACCTCTATAATTTTTTGTTTTGCATTAAGATCATTTTGTACTATATATTTCGACAATGCGTATGTAAAGTGTATGGTGTAGCCTTCCAACTGCTGCGGGTTACCTTATAATGTATAGTAGAGAGCCACGAAGTGCAACGTAATTTATTGGTAGAATTTACATTTTGTGTTTGACATATTATTATAATACTCTCATAGAAAAAGTATTTGTTTGTTTGTTTGGTTTGATATCAGATCGAGATGTCTGTTTATCGTATGTGCAATATCAGAATTGGGTTGTGGCATCTGTCTGAATTTAAATGAATCTTTTTATAAAGAGTGTCCTCCAAAAAATATCAAAATTTAAAATACACAGGGGTGCTTTTTGATCAAGGTAAATCCTAAAATGAATTAGTTTATAATAAGCCTCACCACAGTGGTTTTCAAAAAAATTCTGAAAAAGAAGTGGTTTGAAAATAAACCCAAACCAATTTTTCCATTTTAGGGTTACATACTCTCTCGATACGACGATGTTTCAATATTTTTTTTTTTTACCATGTTAAATCCTAAGTAGATCATATGGACCTCCAAAGAGTGGCGGTTGTATTCACAGATTTTTATTTTTATGAGAAATAGGTGGTATAAACATACCACATAAGAGTGATGTTGGATAGTTTTGATGGAAATTATGACATAGTTGGAGCGACGCCGAGCAAGACAAAACGATACAATAGGAGTCATGTACGAGCAGTCGGAAATAATAATTGTAAGGATAATTAAATTTTCCCTCTGTAATTCGTACACACTAGAAGAAATCGCAATTTCAAGGTTAAGTTATTCCACTATAAACACTTACTACAACCTATTAGGTCCACACAACATGTGAATTTTTCCAGACCTGGGATTTGAGCCCCTTGATATTATAAACTGACGCGGTAACCATTAGATGATGGGCGCAATGTTTTCATAGGGTCTGAAAGATAGTTAATGACTGCAGCGATGACATCCTGATTTGAAGAAAACTTCTTCACGCTGAGCGAAATATTTAAATTTGGAAACAGGGAAAAGTCGCACATGACAATATGGATACAGTAGGCGCTCAGTAATCCGACACCCATATTTTTTCATCTATGCCGGATTGTCGGAAATGCCGGATTATTGGATTTCTATAGGAAATCATAAATAATCTGTCAAGGTCAGGCACCGAACTGCCGAGCGAACGGCTCTCCGCTCTGTAATCCAGCAGTTTAATGTGAAACCTGCCAGATTATAGAGCAGGAGAGCTGAGTTGCAAAATGCCGGACTATTGGACGTGCCGGATTGGTGAACACCGGATTACCAAGCGCCTACTGTATGTGGTGAATGAGAAACTCATTCATGCAAGTTTGTCATTACAATGGTTGATTTGTGGGAAAGCACGTTGTCTTTGTGGGTTATGGCGGTTAGAGTTGCCACTTCATAACTTTGCACTCCGGCTCTAGGATGAAAATGATGTAATAATAATATTTTTTTGACATATATTAAGTATATATTTATTTTCTTATTACTACAAATTAATACATGTGAATATCATTTGATCTGATATTGTGTGAGGTAATCAGGCAAAGAGGCGTATCAGTGTGGTAAAAAGTGCAAAGTTATAAAGCGTATACTCTACATGTACATTATATTTAAACAGTTATACGTATATTTGGGGTTGATGATCACGTCGACTTTGTTAACTCACGTCAGGGTCACTACTATCGGGATGATGAGGTGTGGAGAGAGAAGGTCGTCATTGCTTGGAAGTTTCAAGGTGAGAGTTTATATTCATCGATACAAAATAAATAAATACAATGACAAAGATTACAGAGTAATGTTATAATCGCGGGTACGGTTGATATGATTGACGGTACTGACGAAATTGACTATATTAATAAACTGACAGCTGATGTATGTTAATATAACCGAGAGACTGGACTCTAGTGGAATGACGATCGACTATGTCGAGTGACCGGACTCGAAATTAGTAGTAAGCCGAGTGACGAATTATGGATCACCCTTGCAATTTATACAAATGCAGTCCATATAATACAAGAGAGATTGTCGCAATAAATCAAATCATAATAGACTCTATTTATCTAGGTTATGATTGCAGAAATGCTGACATTAACTTCCGCTACATTGTTTTGTTTTGACAACAAAACATACATATTAATGTGTGTCACCCTTGTAAAGCTGCGTGGTATGATAGATAGTAGCAAATAACAGATAGCAGAAAAGCGTTAAGACTGTGTAACACGTTCTAGTATTTCTCTTGGATCTTTTTTATTACACATTAGTTTTCATGCAAGAAATACATATTTTTGTGAGCATTATATTAAACTGTGGCGATTCCACCCGAGTTTTTTTTATTACATTTTATCTAATAGATGTGACACCTCCGTGTTATGATTTTTCAAGGTGAACCCAGCTAATAAACGTCGTTTGTGTTAAAATTAAACAGCAACTAATGGTGCTTTTTACTGGTTCTCCGTCGTCTTTATCTGTCAGTCGCCATTTTGGAATTCAGCTATCTTTTTGTCATCGAATTATAGTACACGGTCCAAGACATTATAGTATTTCAGCAAAAATTATAGGACGTGTTGAAAATGTAAATTTTTCGTTTGTCACATAAACATAATGGAGAATTCGAGAAATTCCGATGCCCTGCTTTATTAAAACACCTCTTACGACCGAAAAATGCTAACACCGGCCGCCGTCATTAACTGTCATGTTATTTTTTTAGAGTATTCAACGCAAGACTACGTCCATAGACTAATATCGCACACTGAGATCTTATATTATTTATATTATATAGATTATAATTACTACGTTCCTCGCTTCATGTTATTACGATTTGCTGTGATTGAAGTACGAACATTTTACAGAACTTTAAACATCGACAATATAGACAACTTTTAAACGCAATGAAATAAGCAATGGAGAATATTCGCACAACCGGCGAATTCAATTAATTCCAGTTTTCAAAATTGTGGTATTTTTGACATCTATACTTTTTTAATAGTACGCGGACAAAAATGTTACTTTTTTAATAGTACGCGAACCAAAATGTACTATAACTATAGTTCGGTCGGCAACACTGCGCTCACTGACAGATTACAGCGAGCTGTGGCGGAGAACCAGCAAAAAGACCCCTACTAATATATGAATTACCTAGAGTTTCATCCCTGATTATGCATGGAAGATGAATGTCAATAGAATTTGCTCTTGCAAATACACTTTTTAAAGTGTTTAATGAAACAGTATATTTACGCCAAGTGTGTGCTAAGCAAACAAAATGTTGATATTATAATGGAATTAAACTCACGATTCTGTTTTTCCTGATGTTGTCTTCAAATGCCTTTCGCTTCCGATGTTGGTAATCTTTCAACTCATCTGGATCGGAGATTTTTTGCTTCGGAGGTGGTGGTTGTATTTCTAAATCACGTTCTTTAGCCTCCCTTAAGAGTTGTTCTGCAGTTATTTGTATTTCAGCCGGAGCTTTATTTTTCACCTGAAAATGAAGTTGTAAATAACGTTTGAAGTGTAGTTAGCATACATTGTATTAACAGATAATATTGTTGATGAGTGGCGTCACATTATTAATAATATAATAATTAAACCCACCTTAGCCACTTTCGGCATTTTCTGCGTTTTAGTTTCCATTTTAAGTGTATTAAATCGAAGCAACCTTTACTAACTTCAACTGTCGTACTATGAACAATTCCTGTAAAACAAAATGCAAAATGACAGGTTATCTGTCCACAGACAAAAATAAACCATAATTATCTATGACCATAAAGAATAATAAATAATTGTTCCACGCTATAAGTTGGGGTATATAATAATTATATTCGCACAATTGAATAGGCTGTTTTCACAAAGCGCTGACAACATTTAAAAAGATGTTCGTCACATCGGAAATGGATGATATTCACAAATCAACCACAACTTTACTGTCAAATGATCGATTTGCACTAAGGAAAAAATAGTCTTCACGTATCAATATACTATTGTCACTAATTAATCGTAAATGAATACAAACACTAAAAAAAATAGGTTTAGGTGATGATTTTAAACAATATTTTGGCAAAACATAAGTATGTATTAGGTAAGTACCTACTTTCAGAGTCAAGTAATACTATAAGTACCTATTTAAAAAATTACGGTAATTAAAACTTAGGTAGGTACTTACTAATTGTGCCGCAGATGCCGTCATGAGCTTTTATGATTTTTTTTTTACGAAAACAGTTTATTCCATGTACACAATTATAATAAATATCTTTTTCTGTTGGCGCATAGGTTTTTCGATCCAATAATTGTTAATTTAAAATCTACGATAATAAACAATAAATAAATAACGAAATAATAAACGATATGTATCTGCACGAATATATACCTATTTATATTACTACGTTAAACATTACTTATATTGACACCTAAGCATCCTTTTTGCGATTGCTTTCTAATAAATTGTATTGCCGCTACAATTATTACTTTGACATTTGGGAATAATTTCTACCTTTTCTTTGTGCGATATAATAATATAATTTATCGGTGAAAACAATTTTACCAATGTGTGTAGTTGTCAAAATTCAGTGAACTTACATTAATTACAATGAGTGATATATGATTTTTGTTTTGTGAAACAAACTATTTTATGTGATTTCATCTATTTATTTGTGATATCATTCAATATGTGAAAACTACTTGAATCTAATACTAAATGAAATCAATTCGGCGTTGTTTTTCTTCGACAATACTTTATAATAATATATAACTTCTTTAATCTGTCTTATTGACATTTGGGAAATTATCTGTATAAGTTATTTTTTTTTGTGAATTTTGATTATTGCAATGTGCGATTAATTCCCAATAAGTTATTGATACATGAACAATTGAAGACAGAAAAGGTGTAGGGAAAACAAAATAAATATAATCATAATCAAAGAATATTATATTCATCGTATTTCTTAGTAGAAAGCCATTATATATTGTAATAAAATTGTTAATCCACGGTTTTCACGACTAAAAATACATTATCAAAAATATTGATCTGATAGTAGGCAGACGAAAATTATAGGACGGTTGGCAACACTGAATTGGCCGCATCAAACGTCAAACGTTGTTTGTCAACTCGAAAATACGTAGGTTAGGTACCTATAACCTACAAAATGAATATGTCCCTGAGGAATTATTGTATATTATTTACCCAAAAATTATGGAGTAATCGATATAGTATGTATTCCATCCTCAGAAATCGGGCAGTCTTCCAACATCTTCCAGGTTACTTTAAAAACAATGCTGACTTGATTGAATATTTTGCGATTTATTCCTAATATTATTTTTAATTTTTAAATAGTCACTTATATACTTATTATGTTATATATTTTCAGGGTCTATAACTTTTAATGTACAAACAAAATGTTTAGCTACTTATGCAAGTTCAGATAAAGATTACTACTTCAATTTGAAATTCGATGAAATAGTCCCATATTCTGATTTATCATTCTCGGATTGGGTTGATGTGAAAAATAATCTTATACAACAGATAAGGAAGATTGATAAAGTCAATGTGGACGCTATCGTACTTCAAAAATTATCAACCAGAGATGATTTGGTGTCCGCCAAAAGCTTTGCTAATTATTTATTCGAGACAAACAAGGAACTGAATATTGCATGTGTCGGAAAACTGCTGAAGCTCTATCACATTCGGGCTTTGCAAGAAAGCCTCACTGAAGATGAAAAAAACCATATTATTAAGTTGCACGACGATATTACTTCGAAATATCCAGTTCTTGAATATAACACAGCTCATAATTTAATTTGCGCTTTGTCGGTTACCAAGGAATGGAAGAAATGTATCAAACTGTTGGAAGATATGACATCATTTTCACCTCCAACGCACTCTACGTACAGTACCATTATATCAACTGCTTTTGATAATAATGAACCCGATGTTGCATTCAGCGTAATGGATGCTTTAGTAAAGCAGAATTGTATTCCATTAGACATGGTGTACTTGTCTTGGATGGATTTTTATATTTCACAGCACAAAGACAAAAAGCATTTGTTGTCACAGTTGCAAAATATATTTGATTTTTGTGACAAAAATGATTTCACCGTCAGCAGTAATGTCGCGAAGAAAATACACAAGACTTTTTCAGAATTATTAAAATGGAAAAGTGAATATACTTCTATAAAGAAAAGGTAAAAAAAACCATTACATCAGTCTGTCATGCAAATCTTATACTTAATTGAAGTTAGATAAACATACAGGACCCAACTAACGGTTTTAGGTATTTTGAATTATGGATCGTACCATTGTATTGTACTTAATATGTACCGTTTAAAAAAACGATTTTTTTCCCGGTTAGGTACATGTTCAAACACGCGTGTTAACATGATTTTACTCCCTACTTGAATTATAGTTTAGTGGCTACGGCCGTATGTTGTAGCTTAACCACTGGGAAATGCTAATAGAAAGGCGTATTTCAGAAAAATACTACCTTATTCTTAGGTCAATAATTATTATAAAACAATCATTATTCGTAGGATGTTTATCACATTTGAATGGTGAAAGACTTAGAATTATCTTCCAATGTGTTAATCGTGCCCATTTTTTGAATAATAAAATGCCTAATTCTTGTCAAATTTGGGATCACAGAGATTATAAAATATAATTTTTTATCGTAAATATTTCACTATATAATGTTAACATTAATTTTACTAATGGTTTTATAAATGCGTTGAAAAATTAATAAATCTAAAAAATCTGAACACCACTGCACACGGATGTACTGAAATATGACTATATTCTAAAACATTAGATCGAGAGGTTTAGAAGAATACTATTTATGTAATAAAAATACTTTATGCAGTCATCAAATGTTTAAAATAAATATAAAAGATAATAAGGCTTCAAAATTATATAAATAGATTATCTACAACGTTTAAGGGATGTTCAGGCTAATGCTTTGAAAATACCATAAAACCTCCATTTTGACCTATATTGGGCATGTGGGCCGTTAAGTGGAAAGTAACCTATTGTATTATTGATTAATTTATTTTATGTTCTTTAACTGTCAATATAGATATATTAATAATAGTCATCGTATTTAACAGTTTTCATGTTCACAACATTTACATAAAGTATCTAAAAACATGTTTAAACAGACTTTGACGCTCAATATCACCATTTAGCAAATTTTTAATTGGATCTTTTATGTTTATCTCATCCCATATAATATTATCCTCATGGTAAAAATGAGATATTTATTAAATATAGTGGTATTGAACATACATAATTTGAAAATACCTCTGAGAAATATTATAACCACGAGAAAAAATCCTTTTGAAAAAAATATGACACCTAGCAGGTTTGAACCGCGCCCCTCGGGATTCGCGCCCACGTGCACTGACCCCTATGCTATACGTGTTTTATCTAATTTTGACAATTTTTGTCGGTCTATATATTTTTTAGAAGTGTTTTCAAATTATGTATGTTCAATAAAAGAATTCACCTAAAGAAACTTGGGTTTGTAGACCCGGACAGAATATTCAATCTTGTGATTTTGAAATTAGTAATCTTGATACATTTAAAAAATAAATTAAATTATATGGATTTAATTGGATTTGAATATTTATTTTTTCATTTAGAAACTGCTAGTTTTTTAAAATTATATTTTTTTAGTTTACGACAATATGCTATTTTTGACAAAACCAACCCCGCGAGGTTGACGCAGGGTTTAATTGAATTTTAAAAACTCACCGAAACTATCTGTAATTTTGTAGTCTGAAATGAAAACAAATACATATGACTGACAAAGTTTAGTGTGCACCATGGCCCCCATATCCTGAAGCGGGCCCCCAGGCTAGGATCTTTGGCCGGCCCCCCTACCTATCGCTAAGGATAAAGGCACTCTGATGCTCTACAGTAACATTTTCCAAATGGTGTACGTGGTATAATTAATGTGTATACTTAGTGTTTTTTTGTATCTTTTAATTTTTAATATATCCATTTGATTTGTGGAGTTGTCGAGTATCGATACATAATTTAAAATTGTATCGTACAAGCACATAATTTAAACAATAACATTATCGAAGGAAAATAGCGCAGCTTTTTTTTTACTATGAGAGCAAATTTGTGATGTGCGTTTATCTCACTTATCTGGTCGAGTCAGCCTTGTGGGGGCTGTGGTGTGCACTATATAATATGTTGGATCTTACTAGCGCCTGTACACGTGCATGGATTTTCTGTCGGCAATAGTGCTTATTTTAAACTATCGTAATAATAACTCTTTACACACTTCCAAACTTGTTTGATTCATGCACGCAATCTTGCCAACTGCAGGATAATTATACATGTTTACCCATACATTTTCTTACTGTGAGCAGTAAATCCATGCATGTGTAAACGGGGTATACCTCTACCCCTGCGACACTGCTGTCGCTGGACACCGTTATGTAGTAGTATTACGATCTCCCTTAAATAGAGGAATTTATTTAATATTATCCTTTGCAATTTCCAGTGGTCGCTGTCCGTGTTGCAAGGAATCTTTAAATGTACTTTTGATTTCTAAAGAAGAACATGCGCACATGAAGAATGAATTTCACAAAAAAGTCATAATTGGAAAAAATGTTTTCTGCAAAACTTTGCCGGAGGAGATTGACAGATTTACGAAATTCCTCAATAAAACAGCTCCATATGACATGGTTGTAGATGGCCTTAATGTCTCCTATTCTTTATCTGGTCAATCATCCATAAAAGCCAAGACCGATTTGATTGTAAAGGTTATTAAGTCTTTGTTGAAAGACTATAAAAAGATAATGTTCATTGGAAGAAAACATATGCTCAGTTGGTCGAGTGCAGATATGAGTTTCGTAACAAAGAACACGTCATCATTTTTCCTGGAAAATTTGTAAGTATTTTGTCTCTCAGTGTAGTTGAATCCTGTATATAAAATACTATAAATCAGGGGCTTGCCATCCCCAATAGGATATATTTGATGCGCCTCACCAGTATTACTAATTCTTGTTGACAAAACTATGACAGAAAAAGCTAGATTTCTTCTAATTTATTACCCTTGTAATTGTTCCCTGTACAGTAAAAAAGTAAGTACTCATTTAAAAATTGTACTGGCAGGATAGTACATAGAGACCGAAAACTTTAACGTGAGGCCTGGCGACGGCGCTCGTGTTAATCTTATCTATGGTTTTCGATTTCGAAGATATTATTTCCCACTTCCTTTACCCATTGAAGACAGATTAAAATGGGAAAAATTTTGGACCAACAGCCAGATTTAATTTTGAAGTAAATTTTTGCACGAGCTTATTAAAACAACTACAACTTTTATATAATATGATTAATTTTAATATTTATTCAAAACTTGTGTAAGTATTGAAACAATTCAATTTAAATTCATTTTTTTTTTTAAATATGTAGGTAAATTTGTAGGGTTTCAAGAAATATCTACATGTAAAAAATAAAACATTTTTACTAAGGACAAGCAGCGTCAAATTGACACCGGTAGTCTCCAATGGGTTAAATAGGTATATATTTTTTTCCAGTAACTTGGGATAGATTTTATATGTCAACATTAAAATTTTAAGTATGTTTTATAGCTGTCATCGCGGCAACTCTTTCAATAACGTTGTTGAACAGCCGAATGAGGTTATTTTGTCGTTTTTCTTCTTCACAGTAGGAGATAAGACGACTTATAAACCTCCTGCTGTCAGTTTTCAAAACTTTTGCCATCATAAACATGTCTAAATGACTGATACCGCACACTTATAAGAAACGTCAAATGCATTCAAGATGAGGGGAATGAATACTGAAACGCGAGAGGAGAGGGTCTAGTTTTCCAAGCCGCCGCCCATCACTGTAAAGTTTTCGCACTATAGATAGAATACATAATTTTAAGTTTCAAACCTTTTTAATTGCTCAAAAAATATATCTACGTCATTAATGTATCATATAAGAAAAGTCTTTGACTAAATTCACATAGATTTGTTGCATACACATTTTCTGATAATTCATAAAACATTTGGAGCAATTCATTGGTCGGCGTATTGGTATTAATTGGTATGCAGCCAATGAGGTATGGAGTGGTGTAATTATAACAATCAAATTAATTTGTTTTGGCAGATCTCATGATGATCCTTTTATGCTGTATGCAGCAATGAGCGGTCAACATACCTGTTTCCTATCAAGAGATTACATGCGTTCACACAAGGCGTTACTTGATGAAGAAACTCAGATCATATTCAAAAAATGGCAGCAGTCGCATCAGCATGTACTCGTTCATGCAGGATCTGACAGTGGAAAAGTTGTCATAGAAGTAATAAACTATTTTATAATAATATTTATGAATACGATTCATCTAGATTTGATCCCTTTATCCGTGGTGTAACTGGAGATCATGGGTGAAGGTTGAAGATTTCTCTAGATTTTATTTTCAGAAATTTCGAGTTTCTCATTTCTCTAAAAACTGTTTATGATATTCTCAAGAAACTGCGAAATTTTGACCAAATATTCTATAAATCTCGAATTCTGGAATCTCGAGATTCAAACAAATTAAGAAAACACAAACCTTTGACTCAAGAGTCTAGGCGTAGCAAACTTTAATCATTTTTTAAAGATCCGGAGTATTATTATGATTCTAATTTGTATTGTTCAATGCAAATATATCTAAGCCTCGTGGATAAGTGTTCATCATACATGACTATCATCACAGAAACCGAGGATCGAATTGAAATTTGAAGCTTTTCCTCTTTAACTTGCTTTGGACAGAATCACAGAGGATTTAATCATTTATTCAGCATCTTACATTACTCAGTGGCAAAGATTCAGTACAAAACGATTATAATGTTACAATGATTGCCACAAATAGTGGAAATTGATTTATACTTTAATCTGATTAAATTGAAATTATGTAAAACTGAAGAAACTAGCGACATCTATAAATATTATTGCAATATTAACTAAACAAGTTTGTTGCATAAAATTATGCATCAAAAAAACCTAACTAGAAATGTATAAAAATAGATACAGCGAAATATAGAAGATTAAAAAGCTCCATACAAAAAAATACTGTAGGTATATGTAGAATGGTTTCAGATTCTTCTGGCAGTGCAGGCAAATCTTTTAGGTGTTGGTATTGTTTCTTTCAAATGACACTAACACCGTTCAAAAGTGATTTCATGGTGGCTGCAATGCCAGAAGAATCTGTTCTTTACCAGAATTAATTTGTTATTTTTTACTGTGATTGTACTAGTGCACAACTAGTATTCTTTTCGTTTAGGTACTCATAGTTTATCTCCATCTGATTTCGCACTTTTGTCATATATTGCAGAATTTCTCAAACCGAGCGAGGCCCCCTAGGGAGCCGCGAAATAAATCAGTATTTGAAAAAATAAACATCATAACGTGATTACTGGACGATACTTGATACAAATCAGTCAAAATCTCGAGGTCGAATTTTTACACGATCACAATACTTTATCCGATATGGATAAGAATTGTAGAACTTAGTAATGAACTTCGCCTCTTTCTTCGTGACAATAAATCAGATCTTTCTTCCCACTTTAGTGATGAAAATTGGACGTATTTTGCTTCATATTTGGCGGATTAGTAAATGAATTGAATCTTTCTCTTCAGGGAAAAGATATCAACATTTTAATTCTGAATATCAAACTTTATCAAGCTTTCTAAAAAAACTTTCTTTATGGTCAAAAGGTATTAATCAAGGATGCACTGACATGTTTTCATGCTTGAATGAGTTTCTTACCACCAATGAAATATCACACGACTTTAATTAAAAGTGTTATACTTGGTCACATTGTCGAATCACAACGATTTTTCTACATATTATATTTCCCAAACTTGAATGAATACCTAAAGTTCAATTGCATAAGAACACCATTTGCTAAATCCTTAAAATATGATCTTATTACGTGGGCAGCTCAAGAAGAATTGGTTGATATTAGATCAGTAATTGACCCTTGAAGTCGAATTTAATGAAAGAAGCCTTGCAGAATTTTGGATATGGCGATAGCAAGAACATCTGTCAACCGCAAAAGCATCATTGTTAATCATAATTCCTTTTGCGACAACATACCTACCTATGCGAAACAGCATTTTTATCATTGCTGTTAATAAAAATAAACACAGGTCGTGTCTTTCAATGGAGACTTTGGAGCAAACCTTGCGAATTTTCATTTCAAACATTGTACCGGATATTGATTTATTATGTTAAAATATGCAATCACCCCTCTCGCATTAAATTGTTTTAGTAGCTGTAATAAATTCGAAGTTAATTTTTTTTTTTAATTTTTGCTTTGCAAGTGAGTAAATGAAATGTTCTATGATTTTTAATAAAAATGTACCCATAATAATAATTAATGTTAAATAAAGTATTGTTGGTCACTAAAGCCTAAAATTTTGGGGGAGGGGAGCTTTTGATTTATTATTTCTGATTTCGGGGACCGTGGTATGAAAAAGTTTCAGAAGCACTGATATAGTGTATAATATAATATGTACCCAAATTCATGCAAGGCTAAGAAGTAATAATAATCCAATAAATTTTGCTTGCATGCATAAGTATAGCTAAATTAAATCAGGACTGTCAAGATGTCTATTTGATATTAAGGCTTTTCCTTTCCAGAAACCACTGAAGTTCTCGCCATCAGCACAAAGGAACAAGTCTTGGCATATTCCATATAGAATTATGAATCAATTACACTGCCCTCAAGAATTACAGTTTCCAGAGAAGTGGCTATGTCTTCAACCCAAACGATAGTGAATTTATTCATAAGAAAATGAAATGTTTCTAATTTTATTTAAATATACAATAATATTGAATAAAGATTGTTTTATGTATTATTGATTTACTAATCATTAATATTAATCAACATGTTCAGATCAATCTTCAGGTGGTACAAGTATTGCCAATCATAAACAATATTGTGTAGATGAATCTGATTTCGAAAAACCTCTATGAAAATACTTATAACAATCACAAAATTGTTTGTTCTTTTATCAAAAATATTGTTTATTACAAGAAACAAAAGAGTCAAAATTGTATTTTCTATGTTTCAAACTAATCAAACACAACTAAAATAACATATTTTTTTCAAAAAAATGGAATCTGATAAGGATATATTATTAAGCGCCCTACGGCAGTGTAATGAAAATACTGTAAATTTAGTTAAAATAAAGAAAAGCAAGAAGAAAAAAGGTAGGTGATCTATCCATAGGTACAGCATTATGAAATGTTACATTGATGTAATAATGTTGGGTCATAAGATGACAAATTATTGATACCTGTTTTAAATTATGTGCATAGTGATGTTATATCAATGCTATAAACGTTAGAATAACAAAACATTCATTAAGGCCGGGAATATATGGGCAACTTTGTGTTGCTGCTGCTGGCAGCAAACGAGCAGCCAACTAGAGCAACTCGTGCTGCCGTGATCGGCAGCAAACGAGTTGCTGACTAAGACAACTCATGTTGCTGTGCTTCGCAGCAAATGTGTCAGCGGGAGCTAGAGTTTACGAACGAATGTCGACTCATATCTAAAATGAATGTTGAAGAAGCTGTGTTGTTCCTTGTGCTTTTAGTAGGTAAAAGAAGACGTAGAAAAACTCGCAGATTTTGGATACATCCTATCATGTCTCAAAGGGCTGGACATGGTGAATTTCATACTCTATTTATGCAACTACGGCACATTTTACAAATAAATCACATTTTAGATTCCAAATGCACTCATAGTTTTTTTATGTCACTTATAAAAGCGTCCGTGTCAAAATTATGGTCGTCCATATTTGGCAAAAACTCGGACTGGAATGACGGTGTGCATGACTAGGCGCCAGGCGGTGAGAGAGGTAGGAGGAGCTAAGTTGCTATACTGGGCAGCTAGCGCTGCCGAGTGTATGTTTGACGCGGCGACAAATTAACTCCCGCAACTCGGCGGTTACGGGCAGCGCGTCGACTGCAGCTGCCGAGGTCGGCAGCAGTGAGTTGCTGTGTGTGCGTCCATTATGAGTTTTGTATGAAAAATTGGGGTTCGCCGAGTTGCCACTGCCGGCAGCAGCAACATGAAGTTGCCCGTATATTCCCGGCCTAATAGTTCATTAGTATCACCACAGGTGTTTAGTTTAATATTTTTTATGGTACTAGGTAATTGTATGCCTTATTTAAAAACCAATTAAATAGTAGATAATTTACTTGTATCTTACAGTGAGAAGTAGATATTCATACATTATTTTAATCAACCTCAAAAACATACCCATTAGATTTTTTTTAACCAAATGGGATGTGGAACGACCAAACTAGATTGGTAGCATTTTACTCTACATTCATTGCATTCTAAGTGAGCAGCTTCACCAATTAAGCTATGGGCTCAAATGCTATCCATCCTTAAATTCTTAACAATGATGTTATTTAAAATACTGTCAATATTGGCAACCGTCTTTTGCTATTTTAAATCAAGGTTTTAACAGTACCTACTAACATTGATTTCTAATTAGGTTTGCACTTGCTAATAATTTTTAATTAGATATTCATAAGATTTAAGAATGTCACATTCTTGATTGAGTATACATAGTAGTCGAGTAAAATAGGTATCATTCTGGAAAGATATGAGAAAACCCACGCGAGGTTCTGTGGAGAGGTATATAAAAAGTAGATGGTCCTGCATTGTCCATGTCAGTATTGGAGTAGTGAAATGTTTATTAATAATATGTTATCAGTGTTATTACACATCTAGGAACCGACTATGAAGAATCGATTGATATGAACAATAAAAAATATGTATATGCAAATGACCTGGGTGGTGTCGCCATCTAATGAGGCCTTTAGTAGCATAAACTGAATGATTTTCGCTCCCTATCCCCTCCGGTGGATTCTGCATTGTATTTTTGTTGGATGGTCGCATCACTCAAAAAATTGACCTGCATATTGTCACCTCGCTTCTTTCTGTGGGCCTTACATGTAGGATAAACCACATGGACCTCCACAATATCAGCTATCTTTTAGCTTGCTTACGAAGATCAGTTGTTAGGTAAATGACATGGAATTTAACACACATTGAAAAAAGCATACTGTGGTACATAAGTGTCCATTTCTACTTCACTTGAATAAAAGGAATTCTAAAGTAATGATCATAATGTTAACCTTCCCTAAGGTTCTAGGAAGCCATCTCGAGTTGAATTACTGGCTCGGCCATCGATTCGGCGCCTAAAGAATGTCTGGGAGGACTCTCCAAGTAACCTTTCAGTAACGCACCGCAATAAAATCAAGAGCATCCTCGAGGAAGACCAATTCACCAGCCCAAAGTAAGTAAAAAAAAAATATCATGGATTATATAAGTACCTACATAAAATACTTAGATTGGTGGTTGCCAACCTATTTCGCATTGTAACCCCTTTTGATAAAATGAACAATCTTTTGTCCAAGATAAACCAATGAGATTTTTTGATAGCAAATAAATCAGTGAACAAAATTCAATCCTCATTGAATCAAATAAACTTGGGTTAACTAAGATTTTGACCAAAGTCGGCAATGTAACCACTGATGCGCTGGAGGCAGTTTAACATGTTTAGAGGCAAGAATTTTATTATAATAATTAGAGGGAGCCTTGTGAAATTTAGTATTGAAATACTTAATTTCTTTTATTTTGTTAACTGTCAATTCATGGTGGAACTGCATTGTATTGTTGTTTTTATTTAATAAAACGCAATTTTTTTTGTAGTACTTATTCCACTTTCTAATCTCTTGATTAAAAGTGCAATAAGTACTACAAAAAATTGCGTTTTATTAAATAAAAACAACAATTGAAATACTTAGCTATAATTAACATTTTGTAAGTTGGTGGATTGAAATTTAAACATTGCTGCTTGTTTATTGCCGCCATCTTTCTTTTCACTTTCCGATACAAATATTCCAACAAATAACACTTTTCGACTCACATATTCGTGATTGTTCACCTAAATAATTTCTTGGCAATATCTGCATAATAAATAAAATCCACGAACTTGCATAGGTATTACGTAAATAGTTGACAATAATTCATCTCTTACAATAGAGGTTTTCAAAAATTTTCGTGTCATGTCGCCCCAAGTGTAACATTTTTTGCAGTTCCCTAAAAATACCAATTATTAGTCGGGTGAGTGAACCCAGTAAAGATACGCCCCTAGGCAAAGTGTTATTCTCAAAGCAGAAATAAAACCCTGCCAACTTGTACGGTAGGTTGGTATTATTAATTTGAGGGTTCTGGAAACAAAAACGGCAATTTCCATTCATGTAAACTGTTAAATAAAAATAAAAATGTCTCATTTCTTTCTTATAGGTATAACTGCTGATAAAACCATTTTGCAATGATATTTTTTATTAGTACCTACCATTTTAGGCATTTATTACATTTTAGAATACGTTGTTTCGAAGATCTTAGGTAGAAAAAAAGATATTAGGTATACATTTTTGTTGACTTGCAAACATTTTACGGAAATAGAAACTTCCGTATTTATATTCAGGGGTCTCATATTTTCTTCTTTGGTATCTTTAGTCTAGAAAAACAATAAAATTCTGTGAAAAGCTAAAAATAGCCATTTTTAGAGGTGGTAGACCTAGACGGAACCGCAGGTAAAAATTCTCCATCCACGAAACGTACTTTCAAAAGTTGTGTTATTTCCTATCTTTTCTTTATTTTTCGGCTTAATATTAGAATGAACCGCCCTAATCAGCGCACGGTTTTCATTATCCCACGGCCGTCACGGGACATTACTAGGTGAGCACTCGTTTTCCCAAAAATTGGAATGAAACTAGATACAGCGACCCTCATTTCTCTCTGATCTTTAATCAATCCATATTATCTTTTTGAAACCATGAACTTGGGATAGTATCAGGGCTTGAAATGGACCGGAGCGCACCGGATCGTCTCGTGGAAAAAGTAAATTTACCGTCTGAGCTAGATAGGCCTAACAAAAAATCTAACACTTATTTTACAACGGTTTTCTTAGGTTGTATTCTTATTTGTCCGATGGTTATTTGTCCGGTACAAATCTTGCAATCGATTTTTAACTAACTTCCCAACTAGCTAGACATTTGAAACTTTTAGAATATACCAGAACACGATGCCAATGCATTTTTTAATACTTTTAGCCATCTTTAAGTAGAATTGAATTCATTTTTAGTTAATTCTGTTTTGTATGAAAAGTTATTTCGATACCATTATTGGTTGCTAGGGAATCCTAGCAATTAAATTATTAAATAATATATACGTGCGTTACTATGGAAATCAATATGAAATGACATTTCATTATTCAGTATTTCTATCAAGTACAAATTTTTTGATCGCTTAAGCTAGTCAAGTCAAGTTTATATGATTCAACTGGGCATTTAAAAACGTTGTATATAAAAAGATCTTTTTATCTTGTAATTATTTTTATGTTAATATCTTCAGAAAATTATCTAGTGCTCCAGTTCGTAAACTTTTCCATTTCGAGCGCAGGATAGTGTATGCTTTTCATTAGGACCCTGTGGCATGTATCATCCATCGGATTGAATTAAGATTGTCTGGAAGTATTACATTATTTGAGTCGTATAGTATCAAAAGTAGATCTGTGCGTTATTCATCATTTCGAGAAAATGACGAAAAACGTTTTGTTGGGTTTTTTAGTGTTGTAGCATGAAATATATTTCTACATTTAGAAATTAGAAATTCAACAGTTCTACTTTTGTTTCCAAAGTATTGAACAGTTCTAATTCTGATACCAAGATCTATTTTCCATCACAATTTTATACCAGACAGATATGATTTTGATTCGAATATTATATTGCTAGTCGTATGGTCAGAAGAATAATTTGGCACACTTAGTTAAATTTCGATATACTTGCGACAGTTTTACTTTTGACTATACGACTCATTTGTCGTATGTGCAGTAAGTTGGTCGCTTTTTTGTTTGTTTGAGTAGGTGCCATTATTGCGTTACATAACCATAAAGTTCATATTACACGGATTCGACAACTCCCTAAATTGGAAATACAAAATGATTGATGGAATATTACTATATCAATGAATCAAAAATTGTGTAGGCATGGCTTTTCATACATACAGATTTTTTTTATTGATTTCGATGTCTGTCAAAACTTTTGGGGAGTCTCGTTGTTGGAGGTATGAGACCGCTGTGTTTGGGGATGACCAGGAGGTGTAGATGGAAAGTCGTCAGGAGGAGAAATTTGGTGGTGGTTACTCCGATGGATGCAGGAGCGGATTTTATTTGCAGCGTAAACAGTTGGTACAAGAGCATGTTACAAGAGGGTTATGTTACAATACTTATGATACCTAATGTCCCGAGGTCTGAACTCGTGGGACAGGAGCGACTTACACGAAGCTTACTTATCAGACGGAGATTATGATTGATACTAATAGGTATTTAGACTGAGCAACTCATCAACTATCCTACTAATTATATGCATGAATATTCGGTAAATTGCGAGTCATTGTTGATGAAGTTTGCTATTGAGAAATCTGCTGGCCTCTGCATTATTGCACTTCGACGTCACGCGTGTAGAATATGCTGACTGTAGATGCGAAGATTGTGCGATAGTTTAATTCATGATTTGCTAATTCTTACACTGTCGAAATAATGCTGACAATGCACGAAGTCATTGACCACTATATAACTATTAAAATTCCGTTCGTAACGACCCTCCGGGTGAAAGCACTGGCATCAATAGTATGAAAATCAGATTGGTTAGAGAAAATCTAAAGCTAATGGAAATATACTAATATACTACTTATAGTTATTGCGGAGTTGACACAATCATAATATATCCTGTCTTAAATTGAATGTTAATATATTGAAATTTATCACAGGCGCACAGAAGAGTACTTCCGGCAGGCGGCGTTGGTGAACGCGTCGCAGCCGAGACGCGCGTCCGACGGCCGATCGGCAGCATCGCAGGCGCCCCTGTCGCGGTCGCAGTGGTTGACGCAGTTTTCGGCGCAGGTCGCGCGCAAACTCTGCACCTGGGTCGCCGAGAGGAAAGAGGAGATTTCTGCGGAGGGTGACTCCAATTCGAACATCACCGAACTCGCGGACGTCGTTCTGACGAGGGTGGCAGACATACTAGGTTATTAACACTGGTTAAAAAAAAGTAAAACTTATAAAGTCGCCTTAAGTAAAGAACAAAATTCGTCACTAAGTATCAGGGTAGTATGATTGCAAAATATATGTATTCGATTGAAGGTGGTAGACAAACCTAAAAAATAAGACATCTTTTAAATATAGAATGTTCGAAACTCCCTTGTTACATCAATTATTATAAGTAGGTACTCAAGTCTTTTTTTGGGTGTAATATAAAAAAATGACTTCCTATATCTAAAAACACAAGAGAGTTTCTATAAATTTCTTATAATTAACTAGATTTATTGGTACCTGCCCTTAAGTTTTGATTTTATTCGTACTTTAACAAGATATTTCAAATGGTTAATCTGTGCTTGTTTGCAGTTTTAGGTACGTGGATACCCATAGGCTATGACTTATTTGGAGGCCCTCTTGCAAAAATGTTACTTTTCTGATAAATAATAAATAAGTATATATTATTTAACACGTTGTTTCTGATTTTTTTTTATTGTGTTTGTGAAAAATACGCTTGGTAATTTTTGACGAAATGATCATCATGGTCGCAATTAAGATTTACTTCTGCCGCGATCGGATGCCACACACAAATATTTTTTTAATCCTTATATAGATGGCGTAGATGGCGTGGTCGCGTCATGGGAAAAATTTAAGATACTTATATAACTATAAACGGATAACGGAGACGGTTTCCAAATCTGTCAGTTCCTCTGGTCTCGACCTACCTAAAACTGTCGGTGAGCACGTAAATACCTGTTCAATAAACATATAATTGTCAGCAGCGATTGTGTACTTGCTCATGTTCTCATTTTTTTCCAGGTGAAGCGAAGCCAAAAAGGTCGGATCCAAGCCGATTGGCTCGGTTTATGGTGGTCGTATCTGACAGGATTGCTGTCTGGATTGACAAAACTATTGTTTTGGAGACGAGTAACGCCGATTCAAAGAACTGAAGTTCAGTCAAGACACAATAAAAACAACATCACTTAGCATTAGATTCGCATCAATCCAATTTTTAGCCCCTCAATGAAACGTCTCCACTGCTCTAAATCTTCTGGGTTATCGCCCGGTCTCTTCTTCCAGTTTTGTTACCATCTTGTGCACAGTTTAATGGCTCCAAGCCATGGCAAGAAGCCAAGATAGTTTATTAATCGCGAATTATTTGCATCGCTAAAGCATAATCAAAATTATATTCCTACTCAAGTTCATATCAAGTTTCTATTTCGTGCCCGTAGGTATAAAAATAAACATCAAGATTCAATATTCTGTCCATAAACCTTGTTTTCATTATTTCCCATTTTAAATTCATTAGTATGTAGATTTTATTAATTATTTATTACATTAATTAACAATAATAATATGTAAATTGAAAATACGGAATTAATATGTGGTGTCCATCAAAAGTGTTATAATTTATAATAAATTGAGTTTATGTGGTTAACCATCAAATTATGATTTCCGTAAATTGTATGTATTTATAAATTAATCCTCTATATATTTACTTGATTTATGTTTATTTATAACCATAACCTAACATTATTATAATAATACTAGCTGACCCGGCAAACGTTGCTCTGCCATATAAATTATTTCTAGTGAATATTTTGGTTGTTAAATAAAAAATAACGAATGTATCGTAAGTGTGTGGGGATGGGATCTATGACAGAAAGAGAAATAGAGCGCTGTAGGCGATGACCGCCGATAAAAACAAAAAAACATCAACTATTCATTTTCTCAATTAAAAATGAGTAATGATGTTCATAATGAATGAATTACCTGTCACAGGATCTCGTTGTTTAATGTTTATGCAATATCCGTCTTGTCCCTTCCATAAAATTAGCGGATATTGGAGAGCGTCGTATGAACGGTGTGTATCAGCGATGAACTCCAGATTATTGTTTCTTCTTCGAATCACGATTTCTCGCGTCGATGTGCGGTCGCCAACCATGATTCCAGCAATGTCGTCAACAACAGGCGCATTGAATCGACGCACGTGCTCTCCATCTGGTGTTTTATCAGTATTGATGATAATAGCGTGATTGTCACTTTGCAATTCGTGCATGTTGCATTGTGCTCATTCAACAGGGCGTCCAGTTCGCCGACGATGCGCCTGGCATTAGGGGAATTGAGGCTATTGTAGCCGCAACGCGCATCCACATGATTGATGTCCTCACCGCCCATGAAGTAGATTTGTAAAAAATTATGTGGTTCGTTTGGCATTGGCAGCAATGAGCCTACTTTGTGGTATACTTTATACTTGACCTTTGATTTTGAACGTAGAATGGAATTGTTGACCATTTGCCGCAGTATTGTGAACTATTTCTGTTGCTCCGAACGAAGTCATTTGGAAGCATGAATTGAATGTGCGAATGGACTTCAGGAACAGGTTTGAATCTGGAACCGTGCCGATGAGCAAGCCGTTCAATGGTTCTGATGGTATCTCAATTTCTGGTAGTTGCACTTTTCCTGATGCGCAATACATCCCGGCTGACTCATGTTTGAATTTGAGCGCATGACAATGGGGACATTCTTTGTCCATAGCACCAATCAGCACTTTCGGATGAGCGGAATATTCAATATCTGGCTCGTACTCGAATGCGAGACGAAGGAACGAAGCGGATGTAAATGTTCGATGTACTTGTTGGCGTTGTCGGTCATTTGCTCTGCGTGTGTTAACTACGAACCGGCGCGCTTGGCTCCGTTCCAATTGTCGTTGTTGATTGGGATGCACGCAATTGCAACATGCTTACACGCACGTTTTTGTTATCTTGTTGGATTTGTTCGTCTGTTCTTTCTGCTCTACTATTTCGCATGTTTGTTGCTTTATTCGTTCGAGGGCCCAAATGGCCCCCCTTGCGTCTTGCTGGCATTGTGCACTGTAATACACGCACATAAAAATAGATAAATTAAAATAAATCGTACAAAATTTTGCACGCACTGCGTTGTGATATGCCGAATGAAATGTCAAAATGACGCGACGCTTCTCTTGAATTCTTCTCGGACGTAGCGCCATCTGTCATTCAACAACATAAATAATTTCGTTCTGTTTGAAATACGAACGACGGTTAAATTTGTTCATACAAAAATAATAAAATCGCGATTAAAAAATGGGAGGGTGGGGGTAGGAGAGTGAAAATTTGGGGTTATAGGTATTTTTTTATGCCAAATAATAAAAAAAATACAAAAAAAAAATTGTCAAAAAAATAAAAGAAAATTTTTCTGGATAGAGATACCCTAATCACTTAGCGGTATGAAATATACTTGTTGACCTATTCTCATACCTAACAAATATACATAAAAAATTCATAAAAATTGGTCGAGCCATTTCGGAGGAGTTCGACCACAAACATCGTGACACGAGATTTTTATATATATAGAGATGTTATAATAAACGGCTAATAGTAATCGTTTTGTACTAAATAGGGAATAACCGTAGCGATTTAGTACTAAACGGTTTAGGCGAGGTGAGGTACCTATCTAAAGGTCATGCACGTGACTGCATTATTAATGGTTATGATTTAAAAATATACTTACTTCCACAGTTAAAACTTTCATCTAAATGGCCAATACAACACTGTCCATTGTTATGTAGATTCTTATTTTGTCGTTCTTATTATAACGATATAATATTTTGAAGATCGCGCGAATTTCATGTGTCGGACCTCGCGTCCACTACGAAGGTTAAACCGTAATATCCACAACTGTTGGTGTGTCAGGTGGGTGGATATGACTATGCGCAGTCAGTGTCTGGGTATAAAGATAAAGGTAGTGGAAACAACAGGGTGAGGAAAGGTATGTCCAAGGTTTCACAGAGGTAAGAGAGGATCACTATGCATCGAAAACGTCTGGTGGCTAAGCCCACCGACTAGCCGTCGAGACGTACACATTTGACGATTTTGACGTCCCTTTAAACCTCTTGTAAACCTTTACGATTGTTATAATTGAAGAGAGGGTTTCAAAAACAACATATTATTATCTATGTCAGTTTTTTTGATATTCGAGATTTATGTGTAATTCTGTTTTTTTAAGGTGATACATCAGTGAAACGGCAAATAATTTTCAACTATAGGCGCGACGAAATTTTGGACTCGCTCGCATTCTGAGAGAGAACTTCGAGTTGGAAACACGTCACTTTGTTTCGTGATGGCGACGGGCGTATTAATTTTTAAGTCGTGTAAAGATGACTAAAAACGTTACCCATTTATTTTAAAAAGAAAACATGTCAATGAATATATTATTATTGTTACTAATAGAACATACGTTAAAGTGCCCACCACCACCCGTCATATATGCACAGCCGTGGATATGCACGGCCGCTTTCTATGACGCTTTAAACGTGTCTGAAAGAAGTGATTTTAAATGCTCATTCCGTCCCAAGACGGAGCCGTACGGGACTGATGCTGCAACCATGCACCATAGTGCTTAAAGAAGAAAGTTAAGAAAGAAAATGTTTGTTTTTTGGACTGGTTCTGCTGTCCGCTGACGTTGAGCGCTTTGTGTACCCGCATACTGAGTGTCACGAATTGAAATGGATGAGTCTACAGAAGAGATAAACAGAACATAAAATGGGCGTATGTTGGATATTATATGACAAATTATATTTCGTTTGGCACGCGTCAACTGCACCCGCGACCCGCAATCCGCGCATCGCCTAGCCACGATCTTTTTAGACCGTGCCTCAACTGAGATACAGCCTTAATGTTGTCTATATTATGCTCTAATTTCTTTCAAAAACAGCACATAGCACGAGTTAAAAGGCGTTAAAGTTTTTTAATCTAGCAAAAAAATCATTTAACAAAAGAGTTTCTACAAATACATTGTAATAATTAAGTCAAATGACATCTATATATTGCATATTTTTCTGATTATTATTTCTCATTGAAAATTAAGCACATTTATTATATAGTATCAAGTATCAAAAGAAAAAAAATCATAATTCACAAGGAAGAGGTTTAATTAGGTATTTTTACTCTTCTGTAAAATTGTTCAGTTCTGACATGTTATGTTGTTTTTGTTATCTACCCTTCAATTTTATTGATTCGAATTTATTGTGTGTTATTGGAATAATATGAAAACAGGAATGGGTAAAAGTACATAACCATAAACTCTGACAGGTTGACCCGAAAGTTTTTACCTCCTATTTCAGCAGCGCGAGACGTCAGGGTGCACAAAAGGCTATTTTTTGAGGTGATTCAGATCCTTACAGGTCACGGAGTCATGCGAGCCTATCCGCACTGGTTTGACATCTGACGACGGAATCGACCCTGACGAAATAAATTTATTTTACTCCTCGATTGTCCAATTTGCAGCAAGGAATGGCACAACCTGAACTTTTTATTACGGACGGCAGACGAGGACATCCGAGACCTTCCGTGGACCCTGGCAAACGAGACCGGATGAGATGCGTTTTTTATTTTCTGTATTGATGTTATATAAAGAATCAAAATAATAAATGATAACATATTGTAACAATGATTTATGCTTTTCGGATCCAGTGATTGCAGTCATATACCTAAGTTAGGATAAGTATATGGTCAGAATATCAGTCTTGTGCGACATTTCTTTTTCCACGGGATAAACTCTGCTATAAATCGCAGTTCTCAGTTACCAATGAATACAACGAAATATTCATCAGAATCACCAGCGCCGTGCACTGCAATGGATTTTCCAGGGTTTTTGCAAGGTGGTTGCAGCCGGCACAATTTTTCTATGATTTAGCATCAAGTAGAGTAGTTTCTGTACTAAATTTCTTAAAGAAACCTCGATAGTAAATGCGACGAATCCATAAAGGCATCTAGAAAAAAAAATAATAAAGCACTTTGATATAATCTTAAAGTAGATGGCCAGTACACCAGTGCATGGTAACAAGCATTACTTACTCTAATACTAATTTATTAAGGGTTGATGATGGAGGGTAGTAGATATAAGAACTAAATAAAATACCTAAAATAAATTTCGAGAGTAGATTCACTAGAAATAAGATTTTCCGCCTGTAGCGCTGGTAAGTTTTTTTGTGGTAATTGATATACAGTAAATATTCATGTAAAAAGTTGTCTAATATTATAGTATTAAGAGCATACTTCAGTGAAATGGCAAGTAATTTCCAACTATAGCTGCGACGAAATTTCGGATTCGCTGCCAATCGGAGAGCGAAAGTCGAGCTGTGAACACGTCAATTTGTTTTGTAATGGCGTCGGGGGGAATGAATTATGAAATCGTGTAAACATGACTAAAAACGTTACCCATTTACTTGAAAAAAAACATGTCAATGAATATATTATTATTATTATTACTAATAGAACAATAAACATAACATTAAATGGACGCATGTTAAATTGTTATGACAAATTATGTTTTGTTCTGCACGCGTCGTTTGCACAATCTTCCCGTAGCTTAGTCACGATCGTTTTAGACCGTGCCCCAGCTGAAGTATAATAACCTTAACAAAAACAGTCGAACACACTTCAATTAGGCAAGGTAAATATTACATACAATGTTAAATAAGCTTTGCTATGACGTGTCGATTTTTCATCATTATACGCTAATAATTGGGATTTATTTTTACATAAGGTAGGCTTTACATAGCTGCCTAGCAAGAAGTCTTCGCCGTTGGTAGGTACCTACTTATTATTATTAATAAATCATGTTTAACCAAACACTCATGTAAATAGGGACGGTAGTAGGAAAATAATTATGACGTTCCCTTGAATAAGTATTGCATAGCTACATTTGATCACCTTGCACTAGATTAGATCTTCGCGACCATTGACCACTTTAATGCTGATGTAAGTAACTACCTTCATATGCAAAGAGTTGGATAAGTAACTACCTATCAGTTGAGTAGAGTGATGTATCAAAATAATTATAAATATTATCACCAATCTTTATTTAAAAATTGAAGATAATCAAAGATGTTGGCCATGTTTTACAGATATCGAGTTAAAGGTATGAAAGTGACCGAAAAGAGGGCATCTAATTATCATAATTAATTTAAAAATAGTGTAGGTATTTGCTAATGCTAAAATAATCTATTGTCTCATAGATGGAAACTCTTATTTTACAGTCCGTCTAAATTCAAGCAATATTATTTTAATTGAACATGAAGGGTCCGATTATATTCATCTAATTGAGCAAATTTTCGCTTTCCTTTATGGAACAATGATTTGAGCTACCCCATCTCCACCCGCCATGTATATGCAACCGAGATTTGTATACGGTCGCCTTCCATGACGCTATAGACGTGTCATAATGAAAAGATTTTAGTGCCACGCTTCCTTGTCCCGGAACGGAGCTGCACGGGACTGATGTAGCAACCATGCACCTTAGTGTTTAAAGAAAGAGTTTTGGAAAATTAAAAAGAATCTTGACTTGCTCTGCCGTCATTCATCTTTAATGATATGAAGTGTCCTCTGTACCCGTGTACCAAAACTCTGCCGAAACAAAGGAGTCAGGAGCTGACAGTGATGAATCTAAGGAGGGATCAGAATTATTCCGTCCTCCATTATGACGCAGCAAATTTTTCAAACACCTCAAGGTTGGCCTTAGTTGATATCAATGGCCAATCGGGTGGATCCCATCAGCGGGCATTCTCAGAGGACATGTTCAACGTCTTGATGGTGGTGCCCATTTGTGCATTCCGGCTTATGTCCTATCAAACGAAAACCGTGCGTGCAGCTTGGATGCGAAGTCACCATGGCCGGTCAGGAACTGGCTTACCCATTGTATTGGTGTTATTATTTGTCTTATCTGATGTCTGCAGGATACATCTGAAAAAAAAAACAGATACGTCTGTCATCCTTACAATCGACTATTTTGCGATACTGGTTAAAAATGATTCCGAATTCAAACTTTTATCAATCTTATCAAAATGATAATGGGTTCCTCAAGCATGATTGTATTTAGTTATACTAGTGGCATTCTCTGGTGAATTAGGAATTACAACAACAACCAAACGTTCGTGAGCTTTTATTTATTTACTTAGTCCATAAAATAAGTTTACCTTTAATTCCATTTACTTCATCAATACGCGTCATCATTTTCACGTGTCTGGTCTTAGAAATTTTCCATTTGATAATATTGTAATGTACAGCAATGATTTACGGCACATCCCCAATAGACAGGAAGGTCTGCCCTAGATTAGGTATACATTTTCGATCTCTGATTTATCAATTGGTATATAATATTATTAAAACAAGTCAGTAATAATATAGTAGTTGCAATTATAACTAAGGTGTTAACTACGTCAACGTCTACCCAGTTACAAATATGATAATATTACTTTTTTATACAACTTACTACACATATTAATAGGTAGGTTAATAATGAACTTATACATCTAATGATTCTAGTGGCCTTTGAATATTTATTATAAAAGGAATGCAGGTTTACTTGTCAAATACAGTGTAGATTCAGAAGGCTTTCAATCAGGGCAGTTCTGTCATCAATATATAAACCAAAATGAAATCATTCGTAAGTAATTAAAACATAAATTTTATGACATATTTTCATAGAATAGTCATGCATGTGTATAAAGAAGAAGAAGACGTGCCATACTAACACGAGAGAGTAGTAATTTTAATATATTAGAAACAATTATTATACTCTCTTGTTTATCAACGCTGTTTATAAATAAAAATGGTGGTCTGTATTGACTTCATACTTTGGTTACTTATAATTTTACATGATTTTCATTTAAATAATGATAAGTTCTTAGTTCTATAGATAACTTGCTTGTAATATGTTTATGCAAGGCGTTTTAATATCAACAAAATATAAACAGCAGAAGTAAAAGTTAAGCTTGATAAAAATGAATATTCAAACAAAATTATATATATATTTATAATTTAATTCTTCTTCTTCTTCTTCTTTCACCCTGTCACGTCCCAAAGTTGGCGCCACTTCCCTCGGTCCATCGCCAACTCCTGCGCCTCCCGCCATGTCAGACCTGCAGCACGTAGGTCGCTTTTGTAGCATCGCTGCAGGGTGAGGGAGGGCCGGCCACGGCGACGGAACTCTTGAGGCTGTGCCACAAGGGTACGAAGTGCCGCACTCTTTGGCGGCATCCGGAATACATGTCCCAGCCACGTAAATCTTCTCTTCGTGATAACTTCAATCACCGAAGGCTGTTGTGTCTGCTCACGAACTCGGGTGTTTGTAACGCGGTCGTACCAATGTACCCCTAAGATTCGGCGGAGACATCGATTCTTAAAGCTCAAAAGCCGAGACTCTTGAAGCTTAGTAAGATGCCATGTCTCACAGCCATACAGGAGCACAGGTAGCACGCACGCGTTAAACAAACGACATTTGGTCCTCACAGAATACAGCTTTGACCTCCATGCGACTCCAAGTTGGTTGAACGCAGAGCCCGCCACACCCATGCGGATCCCAAGCTCACTAGAAATACCACCATCATCGGCAACCGTGGCACCCAAGTATTTAAATCTGGACACCAGCTCGACGGGCAGACCAGAAACCCGAAGAGGAGTTTCGGCGTCAATGCATGCAGCACTGCACATGGATTTGGTCTTAGCGGCATTCAGATGAAGACCCACACGCATTGAGTTCGCGGCTAGCCTGTTCACGGTTACCTCCAACCTTTCGATCGTCGAGTCAAACACGACTGCGTCGTCTGCATACTCCAAGTCGCACAGTCTTTCTTCGCATAGATCGGTTGTGTCATCATGATGTAGGCGTATCCCACTGTCGGGGCAAACCGTCTTACGCATTATGAAATCCATCATGATGATAAAAAGAAAGATTTAATTATTATATATTTAATTATTATAATCAGACTATCAAATTGGTTGACGTACAGAGGATTGAACGAATTTGTACTTATTCGTCGTTCGACATCGTGCAAGTTGGAAGTACATCATCAAATTATATTTATATATCTTGTGCATCTAGGAAGGAAGCGGTTTTGGAAAAAGCTGAATATTAGCTAAGTTCACATTTAGTCACTTCATCACCCACTTCCTCTTCAACTTTTAAATTATGGTTTTACACCGAGAAGTTTTGGTGCATGCGCAGAGAAGATGAATCCGTTTTACTGTCTACATTCGTTCATCACAGCTTTCACTTCGTGAAGTCATAGATAATATACCTGCGCTTTAGTTTGTTCGTATAGTCTTTTTGGGTTATATCCCATAATGCGCAATGTGCCGTATACTCCTCAATAAAATTCATTGTCATCATTTCAGTCGACATTTTGAATACTAATATGCATCCAATATGATCAACTCTTCTTAACATCGACTACAAATAGAATAAATTAATATTTATTGACAAGCAAGTCCACGAACAACCCGAATCTTACTGAAAAAATATGAAGCTGCTGGGGTGTTGAACAGAAATCCAAGCCGGTCGAATCGCAGTGCGTTTGTTGTACTTTCATCACATCATTTTCAAACCGATTTGAGGGCCGACGACGCATGCCTTGTATTCAATTCGTGAGACGTACGGAAAACTCCAGAGTGGTAGACTTGGCTAATGGAAGCAAACGCTGGAGGGAGGGGGTCAAGAATTATTGGGGATGAATGAATAGAATTCGACCGGTTATCAATTTCAGCAAATCTATATAACTGTTTTCAATAGTAAATGTAGCTTTGTTCTCAAACGATACATTTTTACTATTCCAAAAAAAAATGTTAATATTTATTTTTGTTTATTAATTATTATTCTTGTACGTGTTTGAATGTAAACAGATCAAACCAAAACATTCGAATTATATACAGTTAGTTGTCGTGAAAATAAAACTGTCTTTTTACACGCTATGAGATATTCTTATATGTATGGAATAAAGCGATAGGGTACCTATATTTTTCATTCAAAGCAAATATTTTTTACGCATAAATTGGTTATATGAAAAATGGTCCAAATTTATTTTTAATTATATGCCACTTGTACTAATTCAATACTCAGCATGTTAATGTTTGTGTTCGTTGTTATTTTTCGACAGGCCGCAGTATTATTGAGCTTAGTGTGCGTAGTGTCAGCATCGCCACATTGGGGAGGCCACCATGATTACCGTGGACATCATGGTCACCAGTCAGTCGTCCATAAACCGAAACCCATAGAGGTCGTCCCAGCACCCGTTATTAAGGTAATCACATTTTTCACCAATAAATATATAAATGAAAAAGATTTAGAGTAAATAAGTAAGTAGTACATAAATCACATCAGTTAATTAGGTAAGTACATCTTTGTTCTTTCAAAATGCAGAACTCACCTGCCTTTGGTAATGCCAATTGGGCGGGAAGTAATTTAGTTTAACTGAATCACTTTGGATACTGATATATTCCACTTACGTAAAATGAGTTTAGGTAGACGTTCATTATATGTATTATTAAAATAGGTTCTACTTAGCTCATCGGCGTACTACCGTGTACGTTATAATTTTCTTTGTTTTTCTCTCCATGTATGTTATAGACGTCCTGAATTTCTAAATTGTAAAGTTCACTATTTGTAAATATATTTAAATGTTATAAATTATGGGGTACCTACTGATTAATAATAACGTTGTAAAGTTTATCCGTTTTGTAAGAACTCGACAAAAGTTTATCACATTGTAGCTAACATAACTCAATAACATAAAAATGATGCATCTATTAGCAATGTCCAACAATAAAAGGGTCCATATGATTTCGTAACAGCTAAAGCTGTCCATCGATACAACCAACAAACGTTGCGTTTTTTTACCGTCTATGCCCCGCGCATGCGTCTTCCGTCAGCTGGCTAATACACTTCCTATAGCGGAAGGGTTAGCAAGCATACGGGTGGGTCAAACACAACGTCTAGTGGTTTGTGACGGTGAAAAAGATTAGTGACGATGATTTCTAAATTTTTAAAGTCCATTGTTTTTGTACCTTCTTGTACGTGTCACTGCATTGTATCCCATTAAATAATATTGAAATACCCACGCCATCACTGACGAGGTTTATAATAATAGTATATTTTGTCTTCAAACGGATGTTTTAGTGTGCCTGTGTTAAGTGTAGCCCACATAAATGAAAAAGGTTGCCAATATTTAGATGGAAATTTTGATTGGTGTGGTGTAATTTTTCAAATGAAACTAATTGCGGTAATTTACAATGATGCGCTTCTTTTAAAACGGCAATTATTTGAATTCAATACGCTTTACCGGTTTAAAAACAAACGACTTGTTCCAGTTAGGTGTCAGTTGATTTAGCAGATAAGTATAATTCGATTTGTATAGGTACCGCATTAGAAAAATTCTTTGAAATAGGAAATTGACATGACTAATCTTAAACTTGTTAACAAGATTTATATTGAAACAACAAAAAACATCTATCACGCTTAATTGCACAATCAATCACAATAAAGAAAAGATCGATTCAATTCATTTTAGTATGCATAGCTATATTATATCGTAGAACAAAACAATTTAAATGGATACTTACAGAACCTTTGTAATTTGATATATTGATGATGTATATACTCCATTGATTTTGACTTCACCCTTAAATGCGTGTATCGTATAATATTAGAATATACTGTAAAACATTAATTTGTAATAAATGCTGTTGTATTTGTTTTAAGTTCAGGTGGAGATTTGATGTCGGGAAACATTTTACATTTTACAAAACCGCTCTAGGAATCGTATGAAACCATAATATTATTTTACCTAGTTATAAATAGTCTCCTATATTGTTTCCTTGTATGATTAGTAAGTGATAACGTATAATATATATTTAATTGGGATAACTGTCAATTCATGGTGGAAATGCATTGTATTATTAATTTTAATTAAACCGTTTTTTTATTGATTCCACTTTTTATATAATATTTGTTAAAGGAATTATAAAATAATTGTGTAGTGAGTAAACGGAGTGTAATAAAACTTGGTAGGTTTATTCCAAAATACTAAAATAAAATCTTCCTCTTTGAATTCGGTATGTAATAGAGCCTGTACACGTGCATGGATTTACTTGCAGCAATAGTGTGTATTAGATGTGAGTTGGAAATACTGTCATCAGTTTGTGTACTATAGTTTCGGATGAAACTACCCATACTCAGTATGTGTGGCCCAGTAAACTTATTTCAAAAAACTTGTGATGATGTCATCGCGAGTCGCTGTTCTGTGCACTCGCTAGTTGGTAGACTTTCAACACTATTGATATTAAATGCGCGCGAACGAAATAGCGCTTGAATATAGGTATATTTTAATTTATTGGTCTATTGAGTTCGAAAATTTGAATAATAGGTCATCAATTTTGTATCGCAGCACAGTGGTGAGATGACGCACAGGCTTAGGCTTGTCATACGAACTCTCGCTCAAAGCACGTTTAAAATTTTAAAAAAATCACTGTTATTCATTTTTGTTAACAAGAATATTGTAATCTAACAGAAAAACAACTCATAAATTTAAAATGTGTTTAAAATTTTATAATAAATGGGACTTTTCGACAAGCGGAGCTCAGCGTATTTTTAGTGATTCTATTGAAGCCGATACACAGTCTGAGTTCCCTGAGCCGATACGTATTTCAAATACTAATATGGAGTTGGTTTTCGTTTCAGTTGAGTATGAAACTTTTGTCGCATACGCATGCCAAACGCTCTATAATATAGTATTCCAAATACTAGTAAGTATTTGGAACAAGTTTCTATACTAAGTATTTTTTTATACTGGTAGTAAGTATACTTAGTCTTCAAAATCGACCAGTTTTCCCATCTCTAGTGTGTATAAACTATCGCGATAATAACTGTTTACACGTAAAGTGTTGACTGTCTCGCCAATCTCATTCTTCAAGAGTAGGCGAAACGCGATGTTGTTATTTTATATTACTATTTGAGAGGTCTGTTGGTATGACTCGATATGAGTTTTTGCGGTGTAGTCTGTTTTTTTACCGGGAGCTTGTCACTTCCGTCTAGCTTCCGAACTTTTTTGATTCATGCATGCATCTTGCAACTACGTGCATTATAATACATGTTTACGCGTGCATTTTCTTGTAATGGCCACGATAATACTGTCAGAAGTAAATCCATGTACGTGTAAACGGGGTATTATGATAAGAATACAGTGTTCTAATTAGAAAAAAAAAACTAACCGGAGCGCTCGATAATTTTTCAAAAAAAGGAAGTAAATAATATGTTAATTTTTTCTAAGATAAGATAAGATAGACTCTAAACATTTGAAACTCCGAAATTTAATATAAAATGAGGTCAAATAAAAACTCATTGTAATACAGCAAAACAAAATTCACAATTAAATACCTATAGAATTTCACAAACTAGAGCTGTGCTCCGGTTCATTTCGAGCGCTGTAACAATGCATTTTTCTTATATAGTAAATGTTGCCTAACTATTAAATTAATAATTTATTATTAGGATTCTTGTTAGCTACTTGTAAATTAATAATCGCTGTAGTTTAGTTTCCATTCGCTGAAGGATATAGGGTTCAGTCTATCTTCTCCTATTTTTTTGGTCCTGCGCTGGTAATCCATGATGCTAAAGATGACACAATATTTATAATACTTCATCATGCGTTTGGTCTATCCTATAATAAATTATTCATGATTTTATTTATAAAATGGATACCGAATTAGAAACGCAGTGTGATGAATCAGTTTGCATGTGAATAAGATTAAATAATATGAACATTGAACATTTACTATGAAAACCCATTTACTTTTGAATGTTTTTTTAGTGGGTAACACTTATTTTAATTTCAAATATTTCCACAGACAATCATCGCCACTCCTGAAATTTCTACTAAAAGCACGATTTTGACACAACAACAACGTGGCGCCAGCGTAGTATCTTCTCCATCAATTGTCGCAAGCCACGGAGGTTATGCGACTCTCGAGGAAGCTCCGCAGAAAGTGAAATATATCACCGTAACAAAATATGTGACGGTTCCCAAATACGTCACAATTCCTAAATACGTTGAATATCCGAAATATATTGAACAACCGAAATATATTTCAGCGCCTTCTGTGTCATATGGCCATGAGATCTCGCCCAGTCAAGGTTTTGTATCCGGGGATCACGAGTCATTAGCAGGACACTATTGGTGAAAAGACAATGTAATAGTGATGTTCTCCTAATTTGTCTGTGGTCAATGGATAATATGAATATATTGCAATATTATTATTTATTGTTATTTCGGAAAAATGTGCGTGAAAATTGGCGCCACTAGCGCAATAGCCGTGGCAAAATGGAGAATTATTAATAAATTGGCAAAACGTTCTAAATTTTAATAATAATATTTGAGACTGATTGTAATTATTTTAAACCCATGTTTTTATTGATATGAAATGTGAGTAAAATATAAAAAAATCATTATGAGTTGCTTTATTTTAGATAAAAGTACCAATGCATTCTACCGCTAATGCTTAAAACATACTAAATGTGTACGTATAATATCATCATCATCATCAGCCTGAATCTATCCACTGCTGGATGAAGGACTCTTCAAGCTGCTTCCACTTCTCTCGGTCCTGTGAATTGCGTTGCCACGTACTTCCGCATAACTTTATCATTTCATTGATCCAACGGCCTCTAGGTCTACCTTGCGGACGTATTTACCTCTTGGATACCACTGGACGCCACTGGACGCTGAAACGTATAATATATTAGTAAATAATTATTCTGGTTTGCTAAATATTTACTAACTAGCAAGTACGCGGTGTTACAATATGATCTACGCAATTTAAACTTGGTCTAAAGAGAGGTGCTAAACGTAGTATTGAGAAAAGCATCCTAACGAAGTCCTTGCTTTATCTATAATATCCTCCGAGTGTGAAAGAAAGTGCTAGGGTGTTGTATGTAGGTAAGTATAATATATTATTTCTCCTCTCCTATATTTGCCTAAATATCATGATGTTAGGATTAGGTTAGCAATTAACTGAGATTCTTTGTCAAAAAAGTATTGGAGATTATGTTAACCCATTAGAACCCGATGAATTTTTGAGGATCACTTAAAAAGCACACTGATCACTAAAATTGATATTACTTACTTATTATTGATTTAATTCAAATATTTTTTTAAAATATTTATGGGTATTGTATTATTCCATTATTAATTTAAATTTTAAGTCAATTTTGTGTATCAGTGGAATCAAGAAAACATGTCAAATATAGGTATTTGTGTTTTTTTAGCCGTTTTTTATACAGAATGAGGTAAAAAGTCTATGATAGAAGTAAATGATAAAATAAAGATACACTTAAACAGGGTCTAAATATAACACTGTTCAAGATATTTAGAAGATGGAGGGCCATTATATGTTTTTTACTCACTCAAACACCTCATACCTACCAAACTGGTCATTATTTTGATAAATTTAAATAAAAATAGATTTTATCAATCAAATACCTCTTAAAAATATATCGGACTCTATATAACTTCCGACCATGTCCAATTCTAATAAGATCATATTATGGGCATCCACAGAGTAGAGGTTTGTATTAACAGATTTTGTTTTTACGAGAAATGGATGTCAGCCACTTGCTCAACCTATTAGGTCCATACCCTGACTCACACACAAATTGAGAAACAATATGTGTATTTGTCAGACACTGGATTCGAACCTGAGACCCACGGCATGATAGTCCAACGCTTAAGCCGCGCGGCCACCGTGAGTGTCAAAATTGATATTACTCACTTATTATTGATTTAATTCAAATAAATTCTTTAAATATTTATAGGTATTGAATTCTTCCATTATTGATTTTAAGTTAATTTTGTGTATCAGTGGAATCAAGAAAACATGTCAAATATAGGTTTTTGTGTTTTTTTAGCCGTTTTTATACTAAATGACATAGGTAAAAAGTCTATGATAGAAGTAAATGATAAAATAAAGATATACTTACTAAAAATGGAGCTAAATATAACACTCTTCAAGATATTTAGAAGATAGAGGGCCATTATATGTTTTTTTTCCTCACGCAAACACCTCATACCTACCAAACTGCTCATTATTTTGACAAATTTAAATAAAAAGAGATTTTATAAATCAAATACTTCTTAAAAAATACATCGGACTCTATATAACTAACACCGTAAAATGATAGCTGCATTTATTATTAAGTAACTTCAACAAAATATCAAAATAATATGATTAAAAATATTTAATTTTCACCATGTCCCGCACCCTGAACAGCGGCGCCAGATTGGCGCCGATTATCTCCAATATTATAATATACAAAACCAGCTTCTGAAATTTCCAGACCCTTGAACGCTTTGCCAAACTCTACTTATATTATCACACAGCCAGTCTGAGGAGTTATCACGGCATTCATGGGTGCGTATTTTGGCCGGGTTTGGGTCGAAATCCCGAAGGTCGGAATCCCGAAGGTCAAAATCCCGAATGCTGAAATCCCGAAGGCTGAAATCCCGAAAAATAAAAGAAATACAAACAGTACCTACCTAATAATTGAGCAATATTAACCCTTTTTTGTGGGAAAATGAGAGACGAAAACCCATTTGTTCTGCAAAAAATGGTTTTTTGTCTCTCTTGTAAAATTTGCGCAATTCAAGATAAGTGTTAAGATTGCGCAAGTATTACTATTTGTATTTTTTATTTATCGGGATTTTGGCCTTCGGGATTCCGGCCATTCGGGATTTCAGCATTCGGGATTTCCGTCTTCGGGATTTCGTCCGGCACCCATTTTGGCCACCTCATTTCAACATCTTCTTTACTGTGTCTATTGCCAAACCCTACGACGCGATCAGTACATATGCACTTTAAGTTGCGAATAAATGGTTTATATATAGTACCTACTATAATTGCTTTGATTCTGATCATTTACTATTTTGACAGCTGTCATACGGTGTTTCTCAATCCTGTCACTATCTTATGTCGATGGTACATTTTCTAAATATAGAATATGAATAAACATATGGATCTAATTTTGGTTAATTTTACTGCAATATCTATGAAACTGGCCCTCAGTAACTGAATAAATGAATATAATAAAGTGAAATGAGAAAATCTGACACATATTATTATGTACATACGTTTTCTAGGAAATTATTGTTATTTATAAGTGTTTCAAATTTCAAAAGACATTGAATACTGTGGGAATCATAGCCAAAACATAGATACGATAATGAGATAATGTATGACCTTTTTGTCACTATTTCTCTTTCTTATGTCTCATTCACGTACCTATATACCTACTCGTAGGTATATGCTACGCAATATGTGAAGACTTTCTTGGAAGTACCTCTGTATCACGAAATCTACGCATAGAGAACGAAAAGAAATTTCTAAGAAATCCAGAGACAATTCAATGACGATGACTAATCATTAATCAATTCAAAATACCATCGGAATGTATTTATTTGTACGCATACGAACTAGCAAGTTTTTTTTTGGACACCCAGCTGAGTTGATTTGCATATCAAATCGATTTGTATTCATCACGGCCATTCTGTAACTGAGATCTCAATGTTTACAAAGTTTACTTGTAGCAATGTCAATATAGATTAGTTAGTTTTTTTCCAAAGATGTATAAGAAAAACATTCAGATAGAGCCGAGACAATTTAACTTTTGATGCACTTGAAAAAAATACGTTAAGTAACTGTACAAAAATCTGTTTTGTCGGATGTAAATCGTTCGGCCAATAAACTGGATTATTTGTTAGGTTAACCTAACCAAACCTAACCTAAGCTAACCCAACCTAACCTAACCTAACCTAACCTAACCTAACCTAACCTAACCTAACCCAACCCAACCCAACCAAACTTAACCTAAACTAACCCAAACTAACAAATAATCCAGTATATCGGGTATTTTCAAAATGTGTTTTCCGCTGTATTCCTGATAACCGAACAGTACCGACATATCTAGCATACATAATCCGTTGTTAACTCTTAATACCCAAATTATCGACTTACCAACTTTTGGCAGCGACCCCACGATATATAATAATATGGCTGTGAGGTCTTTTACTCAGATTAAAACGTTTCTTTTGGAAAACTCATTATTAAAAATCATTTGAAAACTCAAGTCACTGATCATGATATACTCGTTCTACTTTGTAATCACATCGTTTAGATTGCAGCAAGACATAGATCGTCTTAATTGACGAACAAAGGACACAATTGCATTAATTATGATTTTTAGAAAATCGCAACAAACAAGCAGTGAAAATACTCACTAATGCAGAGACAAAAGATACTTAAATAAATATTTCTAATTGCATATACTCGTCCGTGCTAACAGCGATTGTAAAAAAAAGGTAAACACAAAACAGAGATAGAAAGTATTTGAAAAAATACACCTTCAGAATGAATGCAATGGGTCTTTTATTAGAACAATCACATCGAACAGTCGCCATTTGTTAGGTACTCAGTTTTTATGTTTGTTTTTACTGTTTTACTCAGATATTGGTAACATTTTTAGGGAGTTATATTAATAGGTAATTCTAATGATATAAATATAATATTAATCCAAAATACCTAGGCACAACTAATATACAATAATAGCTATAGTTACGTCCATATAAACAGAAACAAGATAAATTTATTGTAAATTGAATAAAATATTATACAATTAATAATATGAAATAAAATGAAAATTGTATCTAACAATGAAATTTAATTCACAGGGTAGACAGAGGGCGCCAAGCGGGGGTGTTAGGGGTGCAATTCACCCGGGCGGCAGGATTCAGGGGGCGGCTAACGTCTGGAAAAACCTTTTTGATTATCGACCGAACTCACCTACTTGATGGAATTTGAATTTAAATTTTAATAGATTTAAGTTTTGTACTACTCTATTTGAGTCGTTATATGATATTACTAATGATATATTATTAGGTTTTGACAATTTATTATATGCTTATCGAGTGTATTGTTATTGATAAGCTAGGGGTATTTTTAAAAACACTTCAACTATTCATAATTTAATAGGTAGGTGATAAAGTTGTTACCTACTTTATTGTATTGATTTTTTATATAAAAGTGGTCCTTGTTAGTGTGTGTTTACCTTTTGGTGAGTATACACAGTGCCTATAGATGCCGAAAGGCGAAATCCGGGTCGAAAAAAGGACTGAAATGGAATACTACAAAACTTAAATCCATTAGAACTTTTTGATTATGTTATTAACAATATAATAGGTATGTTATTAAATTACATATAGTGAGCTTTGTGATGAATAACGCCTGCGGCGCAATTATCTCCCATGCCATTCAAAATTCGTTTATAAATTGTGCTTCCGTAGGTACTTCATCAATACATAGGTATCTATCGATCTAAGATACTTTACGCCATAATTCAGAATTTTTATACCTATTATTTAATAGATAGGACCATTCATACCATGGCCGACTGCACAACCATCTTCCAGTCATCTCTATCTCAAGCCTTCTCTCTCCAGTTTGTCACACTCAGATTCTTTGTATCTCTCTACAGGTTATCAGCCTATCTCCTCCGGTGGTGGCTTATGGAACGAGTTTCTACTTCGGTTAACTTATAAACATTGTGGAGATTTCTAGATACTAATAGTTTAAGTTAATTGAACAATTAGTAAAAAAAATCTGAAGTTTCTACGTGTCATTACTTTTTGCTATAATAACTCATCCTTGCCTCATCGGAGAAAGGGGTAGGTCTATATATAGTTATAGTTTATACTTACTTTCTTTTCAACATTTTTATTCGGTCGCATTCCTTATTCTGGTTGAGACATATTATTTATTGTCTGGCTGCGGAAGTAATTTATTAATAATTGTCACCATATAAACCGTTTAACTATATATACTTTATATGTTTGGACAAACGTGGGCACAGCTGTTTTATGCCCATCTCTCCAATGAGCACTTTTTATTAAATTAAGTCTTAGTAAACTCAGTCAAAGCACACTTGAGTGCGTGGTGACCTCAGTCTTGGGCATCTACTCGTTAACAACTGCCGATGCTTCACACCAAACGTAAAGCTTTGTGATACACTTAATTAAGCCCGAGTGTTGTGTGAGGCGGGTTGGTTTTAGAGGGAATTATTAGGTACCCATTTTATATTTTACTTTCAAATAATCCGTTGAAAATAATATATTATATTCAGTGACGTCCCGTGGGTGTAGGCAGATTGAGCGTCGCTTGGGGGCGGCAGTTACTCGAAGGATGGCAAATCGAAGAAAAACATTTTGTATAAATAGAAATAACTACCTAAACTTAGTAATAACGAAAATATCTTTCCATTGAAAAATTTAGCTCACTGGTTTTGTCGGGTTCGCGATATCTAGTTTACTTCCGTTGCCCTTCGACGTCCTTGGTAACCAGAAACTACACGTGCAGATTTGCGAATAATTAGTCTGGTATTTTGTTAGTAATGTATTCAAACAACCCATTTTTTAGATATTGGACTCATGAAAGGTAATAAAAATAATGTATAAAAAAATGAGGCGGACTATCTAGGGACGTCACTGATTATATTACTGAATGTCTCGCAGACAGAATATATTAATAAGATAGAAATGCGAAAGCCAGTCATTATATTCCAAGGATTTGATGCCAATTTTGGCTTAATACTTAACGAAGGTCAGGCCATTAAACACAAGAAATTCAAATCGAGCTGGGTCTTCTAAAATATTATCAATATTAAATGCATATTTCGTTTACGTTACAAACTTTCTTTCTTTTGACCATGTCCGATCCTAATAGGATCATAATAAATATGAGCCTCCACAAAGTAGAGGTTTTTATTAAAAGATTTTTGTTTTTTTCCGAGAAATGGATATTACCCATTTGCTCAATCTATTAGGTGCATAATCGGACTCCAAACATAAATTATTGAAAAACAATATAATTATTGTGTATTTGCCAGGCCCAGGATTCGAGTTTGGGACCCACGATATTATAAGCCGACGCGTAAGCCACTCGGCCATCGTGGACACTAACTTAAATGCATATAATATAATACAGACGTATCTATGACGTAAATAATATTATTATTATTCGCTGCTGACTAGATAATGACTTTTTAATTACCACCTTTAAAGTGCACGTTAATTACGTCGATCGGCCGCCTGGTCATTACGCGCCAGGTGCGTCTTCAGCGTCCAAAGTATTAACACTTGTTTATCCTGTTTTCCTTTTTTATCCAACTTTTCTACACACTCGAGAATTACACAGAAATCAACCTATTTTACCACGTTTTTCTTAGCTCGTATTCTTGTTTGTCCGTTGGTTGTTTATCCAGTAAAAATCTTGCAATCGATTTAAAAACTAACTTCCCGACTAGCTAGACATTTGAAACTTTTAGAATATATCAGAACACGATGCCAATGCATTCTTTTAATACTTTTAGCCATCTTTAAGTATAATTGAATTCATTTTCAGTTAATTCTGTTTTGTATGAAAAGTTATTTCGGAAGAAATCCCTAATCCAATCCACTATTATTGGTTGCTAAGGGGATGGTCCTAGCAACTAAATTATTAATATATACGTGCGTTACTATGTAAATCAAAATGACACTTCAGTATTCTATATTTTTGTTTGTTTGTTTCAAAATAGCAAAAAAAAAATGATTTGTTGACAATTGCCTTATTTGTCCTAAATTATTAATACATAGAATTGTCAAGTTTATATGATTCAACAGAAAATTAAAAAACGTGGTATATAAAAAGTTATTTTTATCTTGTAAGTATTCCTCTGTTTACCTGGCAAAGAGGTACAGTCACTTGGTTCTCCCAGATTCTTCAAAGAGTGCCGAGGAGGAGAGATATCAATTATTTCTCTCGCAAAATTATTTCGGATAGTTACAATTAGTTGCCAACCTCTGTGAAAGGCTTTTAGCCGTGATAAAACATTTTTATTATTTATTACGAGCCAAAAATACTTGATGTCGTTTTGCGGTAAGATATTTCATTTCAGTTTTTGTGTTTTTTAAAATGCATTCGCGACGGCTTATTGTATTTATTTATCATATTATTATTATTATTGCGGCGTCTGTACACGTTGAGGTTTGTTATTTTTACTCTTTCGGTTAAGGCTTTATTGTATAATAAGCGAGAGAAAGTGGAAAGAGTTCGCGAGCTTTTTGTAAGTGACGGGTTTGTTTTTGTTTTTATTATTTATTTAAGAGGCTGTAATGCGTAATTTTGTATGAACCGGTAATACAGAAACGTGATAAGATTTTAAACATTTTTATAAGTAAGTATTAGGTACTTGCAGTTCCGACTGGTTTAATTTGTTTTAACAATTTTATGAAATAACAGCTTCGAGATACAATTAAAAAAATAACCGCTGATGGATTATTATGTGTCAACTGCGTACTACCAATTATTGAATTAAAAGCAATTCAATTCTCCATGCATTTTTGTTATAATAATACTTGAATAAGTAATTATTAATTTCAATATAAAGAACATATCGATAAAGTGGGGGGAATAGAGACTCTTTTTCCGTTTGTGACGTCATATTTTAAGTCTAGATTATTTCGATATGAATGGCACGGCTAAGACGTGCAATAGTCGTATAAGTATTATACATTTTATAACTTTGCACTTTTTACTTCACTGATACGCCCTTTCCTTGATTACCTCGTATACAATGATATCAGATGATATTCACTTGTATTAATATGTGTAGTAAGAAGAAAATAAATGCATCATTTTTATCCTAGAGCCAGAGTGCGAAGTTATGAAGCCATACTATACTATATATACACTTACTAGAGATATTTAGTGACACAGAATTATGAAGCATGCAATTTGTAAATTTAATAACTATTTAGCTTTTTAAGTATGCATTTCTAAAATTAAATATAATGATTCAAGGTAAACTCATTTATAAAGCCATTTTTCGTATTGTAAGTGTATCTTTGAATTTTATAAAAATATTTATTTTAGTATTAAATTGTATGCTTTGTATTTTGTAGCTAGATGCTTCTAGGTGCACAACACTCCCTCTTAAACTTTTGTTTATTGCCTGTCTAGAAGTTAATGGAAATAGGATTATCTGAAATAGCCTTGAAATAATACGTATTTAGAAAAAAATCTATGTAAAAATTTTGGATTGAATCAGGCTTAAACTCACAGCTTTCGCATTCTGGGCAAGAGATTTACCAATTAAGCTACCGATTCAACTTTAGACCAAATATTTAGAGTTTGGTTATAATATGTGAATACTATAAATACACAATATGCACGGGATTCATATACCTACACAGTGGCACGTTTAGAGACTGACTAATTTTGAGGACAGCCATGATAAAGAATTAAAAAAAAACTGTAAATTCCCACTAGCAACATATCTACCTAATAACATATCAATGTATCTCTTTCCTAGAATAATCACATCCCGTAACTAAAAACGTTTTTTAAATATTATTCTTCTGTTTTGTCATGCTTTCGGTAATATAATATATAATTTGTGAGAAGTTTGATAGATTTTGGTGTGTTTTAATAATTAGATTACTGGTTTGAGCTGCTTCAAGACCCCATTTTAAATATCATCTGTTCAAATAAAATAGTCGTTGCATATACGAACTATTTAAAACAAAACAAAACATATCAATTAGGACTTGAGCCAATGACCTACAGATGAAAATATACATCGCGCGAATTTCTAGTTTCTACTACACCGTGGGCGTTTATACCTTATTGTGCGTTACCATAAATAGTCATACACTTATATATGATAGAATTTCTAAACATATATATATATATTAATCTGACATTTTATTCGTCACTGCGTTTCATCATTTTTGACATCATAATTTTTCTTATAGATATGCGATAACCGAAAATAATAGCTATTGCATACATAATATTATATTTTATAAATAATTTATTTTTATGCGTATTTTTTAATAGTGATGGAAGATTGCTAGTCGATCTCAATATTATTTAAAGTAGTAATTTATTCTAATGCGTAATTATTAGAGTTTCTACTGTCAGTTTATAATTTATTTATGAAACATTAACACATTTTACTAAGTATTAAAACATTATGATGAACGATGTTTTAATTAAGTTGTCTTGAACATATCATTAAGAATCTACCATAATTAGTACCTCAAATAAGTAGGCGATTTAATTTATAAGAAACTTTATTGATTGTTTTATACTTATTATTCTTTTCCAAGTATTAATAGTCAAGGGTAATTTCGAGCCTGCTAGCTTCCAATTCTGCCAGTTTCTCATTGTTATTAGAATTTATATCGAGAATTAAAATGTAACACGCAACAACTATGGTTTGTAATCTAATTCGAAAGAATTAACAATCATCCGGGATCCCGTAATACAAACAGACGATGAAGTTTGACGTTGGTGTCTTTAACTGTCGGTAACTTCACTGGTAAAAAACACTATTCTTGATGATGGGCAATACGCGTCGCGTCGAAGACATATTGTGCAGAGAAGCGGTATATCTCCACCATGAGCTGACACACTTATTTGTTTTTAATGTGTAATGGCGATCAGAGATAACCGCATTGACTCCTGACCACTAGGTACATCAGTCATTTTGTACATGGTGACCTTACTGCAGTGCTAACTAATGGATACAAAAATATTTTCAAAATTAGGTGTATTAAATTTTTGTTATATTATCTATAACTCAGACGGTCAAATTATTTTTTTCATTAGACGGAGCGATCAACTTGGAGATTTGTGACCCCATTTTATAGAAGCCAAGTGACCCGCGACCCCGCCTCCTCTTTAAAATTACTATCAAATATAGCAATGTTTCCTAGATTTATTTTTCTTCGCCAGTTCTGGAGTTTGGATAAAAATGTTTGTTTCTTTTCCTTGAAGTTGCAGCCTATTTTACGGTTCAAATATGTCTGCTAGGTAAACAATTCGTTTTAACCAAGCTAAATTATAAAATTTTCACTTTCAGGGATAACATGATTTCATCTTTCAACTCAAAGACACGATTGACAACATTTTTTTTCGATAACCAGTCCGAGATTGTTTGACAGTTTGATTTTGATATACCTATTATTATTTTTTTCCTGTTAATCGTGCTCCTCCCACTACATCGTCTGCGTTATGGAAAATCGCCACTGCTTTAAAAAAAATATAATGATCGTATTCGTTCATTCATTTACCACCTTTTACCGGCCCTAATCAACGCGTGACCTGCTTACCTCCACGGGACGTCACTAAATAGTAAAGTAAGTATAATATGAGTTTTATATCATTACTAACGTCTGTTTATGGCTACTGTTTATCTTCTATATGATTATATCGTTAACTATTACTGTTTTAAGTACACGCAACGCTCAGTATTTCAGATAAGTGAAAACTGGTTTGAAGTTAAGTTTGTGACACGAAATCGCAAATAGTAATTACCATTCCGATGGCCGCGAGGCTGCGTGTGGGATGGGCACTGGATGCGTCTCCTCGACAATTCTGCTGGCAACACTCAACAGCCAGTTGGTACAAATTGACGGCAGGCTACCTTTAGAAAGTAAACGCGAAAAGCAGCGACAGAAAGCAACGGGCAACAATGCGAGCGAACATTACGCCTATTACGCACAAATAAACGAGCCACACTGACCTTGTCTCTCGGCAGACACCTCGGAATTGCGGTTCTGAAACTTTTACACCGACAGCACCCATTATTGTACTACAACCTAATCTAACTAGTTAACACGGTAGGAACACGTTTCCTTTTATTTTTATTGATCCAAAGTAACACGGATATCACTCGGGAATATTCCATATTCAAGGCGGTTGTCTACAATAGTCGGCAATATACAGCATTGTGTAGAATGTGTTAAAAAATATGTTGCAGTACTACTCAGTGACATTTGACAGCTTGAGGTTAACGCGGTTATGAGCGGCCATCTTAAAAACATCACGCTTAGCAGTTAACCGGGATAATTAACTACTTACCCGAATACGGTGTTATCATTTTTATCACTTTTTAATGATTTTGGAATTAACCGATATTATGTTGTAATAGCCTTGCTAAAATAACCTACGATGGCCGCGCGGCTTAAGCGTTGGCTTATTGCGTCGTGGGTCTCGGGTTCGAATCCTGGGTCTGACAAGTACATATATTGTTTTTCAATTTGTGTATGAGTCAGAGTATGGTCCTAATAGGTTAAGCAAGTGGCTGACATCCATTTCTCGAAAAAACAAAATCTGTCAATACAAATCTCCTCTATGTGGAGGCCCATATGATCCTATTAGGATCGGACATGGTCGAAAGAAAAAAAGAAGAAGAAAATTATTTACAAATTATAAATTTTAGACGTTCACAACATCGCATTTAAAAACAAAGAAGTAGTATTAAAACAGTACAAAAAACAAATACATAATATATGCAGTATTCGAATAACAGTTACTATAAAGAGCAAATAAAAAAATATAAAGTAGATACATGGAAGTACACCGAATTAGCTAAGTAAACCCAATTTTAAGAATTTATAAATCAATAGCCACCTATAATATTTGTCCTCACGTAATGGAATATATCATAGTCATCATCATCAGCCAGGGTCGATACACTGCTGGATGAAGGCCTCTTCATAGTTCCCCATACTTTTCTTGGTACTTAGTTATTCGCTCCCACGTACATAATATTTATTCTTGCTATTAGAGCAAATATATGCTGTGCGTTTATATCATTTAACTAGTCTACCCGCCACGTCAACACCCATAAGTAAAGTTAACACACATAAATAATTCTGTAATAGCGACCAAACCATCGTGATTTTGATTGTTGAATAATTATTTTGAATTATGACTGGACCCTGTTATAAATTAATGTGGTATTACAACATTCTTCCACCCTGTCACCTCTCAACATTGGGGCATAGGGTGAGCACAAGTTCGCGCCATTTCCCTCGGTCCATCGCCAACTCTTGCACCTCCTGCCATGTCAGACTTGCAGCACGTAGGTCGCTCCTGTAGCACCGCTGCAGGGTGAGGGAGGGCTGACCACGGCGACGGAACCCTTGAGACTGTGCCACATGGGTACAAAGTGTCGCACTCTTTGGCGGCACCCGGAATACGTGTCCCAGCCACGTAAAGCATCTCTTCGTGATAACCTCAATCACCGAAGGCTGCTGTGTCTGCTCACGAACTCGGGTATTTGTAACGCGGTCGTACCAATGCACCTCTAAGATATATAACCATATCATTAATTATTGTTGATTGTTAAGTCCATGTTACAAATTTTAATACAAGCTTTAGAAACACCGAATAAATGCTTTCACGGATACGATTCCTTGGAACAATGAGTAGGATGTGTAAGATACTAATCAGGTAACATAATCTAAAAATATAAAGAAATGCCTTACAAAATGGCGAATGTTACACTTCATCCGGTGATATAATATTCTTTTTTATCACAGTCTATTTATCCGAAGTTTCACTGCATTTGTACCTACATACGCTCTTCCGTGAGATGATATCAGTTTACTGCTGCAGGTAAATTGATACATACCTGCTCGACATTGTACCTATGGTAGAATAATATTCTATGACACAAAATGACTTGGTTATGTTTTCTAAAATAAAAATGATACTGTGACAGTTTCACTCTGACGATGTATATATTATTATTGTATATTAATTATCTGCCCGCATTAAATGTATAGACGGAATTTAAATATTTATTGTTAAAGGAAGCTAAATGTGTTTGCTTTTAAAATTTATGAATATTGATTGTCGTTAATAGCCGTGATAAAATATATATTTGACTATTACATAATATGAAATTATATTATATTAATAATATGAAGTAATTAATAACAGATATGACATTTTTTATTCGTAGATAAATTACTATTTATGTTGCAATATGGAATATAATATGTATATATCAACAGATAAAATACTATATTGACAATGATTTGGCATCTTATAACCGTATCCGGAAATTTGTGCGTATACAGTTCACCGCAGGATACTTATTCGTGCGCCGCAGTACGTGAAACATGAGTTCATGTAACATTTAATCAAATCACGAGTTCCTCTTCTTCTAGTTCTTTTTAAAAGTGGAATAAGTACTATAAAAAAATGCGTTTTATTAAATAAAAACAACAATACAATGCAGTTCCACCATGAATTGACAGTTAACAAAATAATAAAAAATAAAGAAAAAGACGAGTTCTTCGTTGAACATTTCACCGTGGAGTATATTTGTACGTATGCTATATGTAGAGATGTCTTTACTAGGTTAGGTTAGGTTAGGTTAGGTTAGGTTAGGTTTTTTTTTTGAATTATTAATAATCATGTCCTTGCTCTTTTGTACAAGGTGGTTGTTAGTAATTTTGAACAATCACAAACACCCAGGTTTTGAAAAAACACACATACATATTGTGTCCTGACCGGGTCGAACCCAGAACTCCTGGGCGGAAGACAAGCGCCTTGCGCACTGCACCACGAGAGCCGCCGGTTAGGTTAGGTTAGGGTTAATATAATTGGAACAATACTATTTGCAAACTATCGCCGCATTTTGTAAAATACGTACACATGTATTCCACGGTGAAATGTTCAACGAAGAACTTGTCATTTGATAAAATGTTATACGAACTCATGTTTCATAAGTGTTCCACGATGAACTGCATATGTACAACTTACATGTCACCTCTTATAACACCAGGATTTAACAGTTACACAGATTCGTCATCATTCATACGCTCAACACTACACTACTACTAACAACACATTGACTATTGACTAATATACCATAATTCAATCTACTTCATACCAAACATGTATTAATCAGGCGTAACACGAAGTATCTCATATGCGTCGAGAGATGTCTGCTGGTTTGAAGGTTTGGAAATGTTTCAGGAGCAACTACTGAAAACTTAGGTAGCCCATACACTCAAGTATAATAACTCTTACTGTATTTTTGAGTCATGGGAGAAGAGAAAAGAAAAATAAACCAAAATGTGTCTATTTAAACTGTGAGGTCGGTAGATGTTTACAAATACTTAAGGAAATCAAAAAATCATCACCTTCGGCACTGCATTTCAATGTAGGGTTTGGCCACCGCTACGAAACGTCTCCACTGTCTGTATCAAGCTATCTCCACTGCCTAAGTTTTAGGGATGCTGTGTTTCTCTCTCCCCAATCTATGTATACCGACCTTCTCCTCTGGTCTATTGGAGAGGAGCTTATTGGACGGTTTTGCATTTTTCATCTTTGAGACATGGCCTGAAAACTAAAAAATAGAAAAGGCAGTAACAATATCACTCAATTTTTAATTCAAATTAATAATACAGTGCGTATGTATGCGTGTCCAAAAATTTATACGTATGTAGTTAGCCGTATCATAATTCACTGGGAGCTGTTTATTATATCTAAAATGGATGGCCGTATAGTAACGAGATCAAATTCATGTCTAAATAAACAGTTCAAATACCGTATAAAAACCCCCGTAATGCAAGAGAAAGACTGAATTAAATACAAAAGTAAGTTAATAAATTAGAAAAAAATCATGTAGTATAATTGCATAAAATTCTGGTAATTGCTTGTAATTATCATGACGCATGTATAAAATACCTTATAATGGTGACAGCGTTATTATCAGAAATTTGAAATCAATGAATATCAATTATCTACTGTCTCCAAGTTCTTCATAAAAATGGCGTCATTTTTTGATCTCAATGCTATATGGCCACCTCTTTCCGGTAAGACAGCTCACGGTGTATTGTGGTTAGGCGAAATATAATACGTACAATTTACATGTAACCAAACACTACGTGATAATTTAAATTGATAGAGCTAACCCTTATCAAATAGTTTTTAAATATCTGAATGTTTTGTATTACTCTTTGCATGGATACATTTAGGAGTTAATAGAAATTCATTATATTTACGCACTGTTATGTCAAACAGAGTCGAGTTTGGGACCATACACGTTGGTGTATAAAATTCTTAATGTTTTTTTGTAATAATAAATAATGATACAATCCTGCGGCCATTCTGATTATTTTCATTTTTCTTTTCATTTCTTCCATGAAAATTTTTAAAAATATTCAATATTATCAGGGGATTAAAGAAAATCATTTTCTTAAATTGTTCGTTGTAAGCTCCATTTCGATATCAAAATACTTGTTCCAGACCCATTCCATGTTTAAACTAAGAGCTGAATGCAGAAACGTTTGTCATAACTAAAATTTCCTTAGCAGAAAACACTATGCAGAAACATTGTCCTTAATTAATATCATTTCTATTGAAAATAATACCATATTTAAAAATTCTCTTTCCTATAGTTTAGGTAAATTATTTTATAATTGTTAAACGATGATAAAAATATGACAACTGCATTTTATAAATGCAATAACTATAAATACATATTAATATTTAATTATAATACTCTTATGTTTCCGTTATAAGTCATTATACGTGATTCCACAGGCACCGCAAGATATTTTTTTAACATGGTAACACTGGCGTCAAGTGTCATTCTATCATCTGGCATCTTGTTTTTCTGCGGGCTGGCGTATAAAAGTAAAATAATATTCTGCAAGTACATGCTAAACGAATTAACACTATCAATATCCATATTGATATACATTGTTAAATGAATTTTAGTGTATGGACTGTTTTATAGACATGCGAATTTATTTTGACAGCAGCTGTCAGTGGTAAATGGTAACACAGAAGGCGGCGTGTTCATAACAAAAGTAGTCTATGGTTAAGGTGACGCATCAGTGAAACGCCAAATAATTTTCAACTGTAGGCGCGACGAAATTTTGGACTCGCATTCAGTGAGAGAATGTCGAGCCAGAAACACGTCACTTTGCTGCGTGATGGCGACGGGTCAATTAATTCTAAAATCGTGTAAAGATGACTAAAAACGTTACCCATTTACTTTAAAAAGAAAATATGTCAATGAATATATTATTATTGTTACTAATAGAACAATAAACAGAACATAAAATGGACGTATGTTGGATTTATATGACAAATAATATTTCGTTTGACAGGCGTCATTTGCACCCGCGACCCGCAATCCGCGCATCGCCTAGCAACGATCTTTTTAGACCGTGCCTCAACTAATGCATGGCCTTAAGGATTCCTTAACTCTATACTCAGGATTGTCTATAGTTAAGTCATGCTTTTCAGCGACTTATCCTTAGGATCGAAATCTTAGATTGTGCATGCCGCTCTAAACCATTACCAATATTCAACAATTGAAAAAAATTGTCTATGAAATAATGCATTTATTTCTGGGATTTAATAATGTTGAATGTATAGTACTTTGAAGCATATTTACAATATTATGCATACATTTTGTGTCAAAAGAATTCATACAAAATTGTTTTACAAGCTTGCCATTCAGCTACATGTAGGTACATACTACGAACATTAACATAAATTGAAAACAATCAGCAAAATCTCACTTTTATTCCTTTGTTACATTCTCGAGTCATGTAAAAATAAACGACCATTTGCATAATAAAAAATGCTTTACTCAATTTGAATTGTAGAACTAGAAATGTCTATGATTTTGGAAATGCTCAGCTGTGGTTCCGTAATTTAGTTTGTTGATCTTCTAGCCTAATGACCTCTGAACGGTTGAAACGTTTATCTAGCAATGGGATAAAAGATTTTTGCAGCGAAGGACAACCATGTTATTTTTTTTTTGTGATTTTACCGAGGCTTTGACTGCAACTCGCTGTCATATCGCCTCTTTTCTTCTAGAAGGGGATCCATCGATCAGGTCCTCACTCCTATTCTGTTAAATAGCTTTACAATTTTGCCTAGCTTTTCCGTCTTATCCACTTCCAGGACACCTTTCAATTCGTCGACATTCTCATAGATATCCGCAATTTGGCAGCTGTACTCTGTGAAGTTCATATTTAGGGCATTGTAGTGCCATATGTACAATGTCCTCTAAAACATGACATTCATCGCAGAGTTGCGATTTGCTTCTTCCCATGAGCACATCAAATCTTTTGCCCATTGTGTGCCCTGTTCTTAGCCTCAGTATTAACTTAAGCTCAACCATATGATATTGTTGTACAATGTTGCTCGATCTGACTATAGATCTGAAGCAGACGCGGACACGAGAGGGAAATTGTCGGATCCAGACTCCCCCCAGAAAAGCGGAAAAATACAAATTATTCAAGTAAATGAAATATTACTTCTTCTTCTTCATCGTCAGGAACGTAAGAGTGAGGAGCATTAGCCGTATTTAGCTGTCGAATATCCGTCACCGGTATTCTACAACACGCAAGATTTATGGCCACTGGAAGACTTAAGGCATGTCTAAAAGACAAGACAGTGCCGAAGACACAAACGGACACTAACGATCCTAATAATTATTACCGTTAGCCCATGTACATTTTGTGGATATGACAACATGCAATAATTCGTAGATGAGAACCCTTACGTAAGCCTGCAGGTCAGGTATTGATTAAATTAAAGTACCTGATGATCAGGATGAGGAAAGTATCTGAAGATGTACGATATTTTACAATTGAAGCGATTAGAATCTAATAGTACACCATGTCCGATCATAATAAGATCATATGAGCCTCCATAGAGTGGAGGTTTTGGGGGGACATGCTCGTCGAAGGTCAAAATTCAGTTTTTATTGTATTTTCAAACCATGATCCTGGACACTCCTTAAACGTTGTAGATAATCTAGTTATATAATTTTGAAGCCTTATTATCCTTTATAGTAATTTTAAACATTTGATGACTGCATAAAGTATTTTTGTTACATAAAATAGTATTCTTTTAAACCTTTCGCTCTAATGTTTTAGAATATAGTCATATTTCGGTACATAACTGTGCAGTGGTGTTAAGATTTTATACATTTATTAATTTTTAAACGCATTTATAAAACTATTAGCATAATTTATTAAGAGATAATTTTTGTAAAATATTCACGATAAAAAATTATATTGATAATCTCTGTGATCCCAAATTTGACAAGAATTAGGCATTTTATTATTCAAAAAATCGGCAAGATTAACACATTTGAAGATGATTCTAAAGAAACTCATTATAAGCTATGTCTTTGATCATTCAAGTGTGATAAACATCCTATGAATAATGATTGCTTTATAATAATTATTGACATAAGAATAAGGTAGTGTTTTTTTGAAATACGCCATTTCTTTTGTCATTCCCTAGTAGTTAAGCTACAACATACGGCCGTAGCCATAAATTGACAAACTGTAATTAAAGTAGGAAGTAAAATTATGTTAACGCGCGTGTTTGAACATGTACCTAACCGAATTTTTTTTTATTTTTTTTTAAACGGTACATGTTCAAACACGCGCGTTAATATCATTTTACTCCCTACTTCAATTATAGTTTGTCAATTTACGGTTACGGCCGTATGTTGTAGTTTAACCACTGGGGAATGACAAAAGAAATGGCGTATTTCAAAAAAACACTACCTTATTCTTAGGTCAATAATTATTATAAAGCAATTATTATTCATAATATGTTTATCACACTTGAATGGTCAATAACATAGCTTATAATAAATATCTTTAGAATCATCTTCAAATGCGTTAATCTTGCCGATTTTTTGAATAATAAAATGCCTAATTCTTGTCAAATTTGGGATCACAGAGATTATCAATATAATTTTTTATCGTGAATATTTTACAAAAATTATCTCGTAATAAATTATACTTATAGTTTTATAAATGCGTTTAAAAATTAATAAATGTAAAAAATCTTAACACCACTGCACAGTTATGTACCGAAATATGACTATATTTTAAAAAATTAGAGCGAGAGGTTTAAAAGAATACTATTTTATGTAACAAAAATACTTTATGCAGTCATCAAATGTTTAAAATTACTATAAAGAATAATAAGGCTTCAAAATTATATAAATAGATTATCTACAACGTTTAAGGAGTGTCCAGGATCATGGTTTGAAAATACAATAAAAACTCAATTTTGACCTTCGACGAGCATGTCCCCCCTTAACAGATTTTGTGTTTACGAGAAACGTATGTTAGCTATTTTCTCAACAGATTAAGTCCATATTCAGACTCATACACAAATTGAAAAACAATATGTTTACTTGACCAAGGTTTTGAACCTGGGACCCACGAAGTTATAGGCAGGGAATCAGTGGCACTTGCTAGATTTTTTAAACCCCACTTCTCCCGCCGCTCTTTTTTTTTTTTTTTTTTCAAAATTGACCCCTTCGAATTGTTGTATTTCTATGTGTGCGCCTGATTTCAAGCCTTCACTGATCGATTTATCGATAACTACTATTGAAAATACCATTTTCACTCATATTTACACTATAATATAGACCTCTATAGAGTAGAGATTATTTATTTACCAGATTTTTTTAAAAGAAAAACTAGTCATTCCGCAAATCAAATACACTACTGGAACCATAAGCATTGAAGTATAATGCCGAATCAACTAAGATAGAAATAATTATACACGACTTGACAACGAAATAAAAACTATGCAGGTAGCCATTATGAGACATGTAGAGTTGGGTTTCGGGAATTCTCGAGAAATTTTCAAGATTTTCCATCCCGAATCTTGAGAATTGAAATTTTTAACATTTCGGAAAATCCCGGATCTCGAGAATCTGTTCTTGGGATTCGCGATTTCTTTATTATCAATGATTAATTGAAAAAATGATTTTCTACACGAAAAAAGTGGACAGAAAACACAAAACGTTCAAAGACTGATCGGGGCGTTTAACACAATTACGCCAACGTCTATCATCAGGGAATTTTGTGTCTCAAAAGTGTACGCGATTGAGTCTGTGTTTTTTGAAATTTTATTTTAATAAGTAATGTTTTGAATTATTTTTGTTTTCCTACTTCTATTTTGTTTGTCTTCTTATATAGATAAAAAAAATCATATTTTTTTGGAATTTGTCTGTTTTAACAGGCCATCCATGGACTGAAACCGTATGCGGTTTAGATCCGTGTGCCATACTAAACTTATGATTTTTGTTCATGAAAATATTATATTTTCACTAAATTTGTAAGAAAGTGTATGGTATAAATGGATGCGATCAGATGCTTATAATATACTTTGTGAAAATATATTTCCATGAACAGAAAAGATAAGTTAAGTATGGTACACGGTTCGAAACTGCATACGGTTTCAGTCCATGGATGGCCTATTACACTAATTTTAGGATTTTTTCAAGTTTTTTTCTAATTTCCCGATATTTTGAGAATTCTCAAGAATTCTTTTCTGGAAATCCCGAATCTCGAGATTTAGATATTCTCGGAAAATACCCAGCTCTAGACTCATGGCTTAAATCTGAAAATCAGACTAGAATGGTAAGTTTTATTTTTGGTACTGTTAGTTTGAGTTAGGTTAGGTTAGGTTTGGTTAGGTTAACCTAACAAATAATCCAGTATATCGGCTATTTTAAAAATGTGTTTTCCGCTGTATTCCTTATAACCGAAAAGTACTATATTTTTTTCCGTTAGATATGGAAAGAAAACATGCCACCAATGTCTCACTGTTATGCATCCACCAGGAAATCATTTACCGCCATTAATCCATTTGTTTTAATTTATTACTTCGCTGTGACCAAAGATTACTCAGAACTGTCCTACGAATAGTAAATTACAGTAACCGGACGGTGCATGTTTTACATTTTTCCGGTGTATTGCACAGAGTCCAAATCACCTCGTCGGAGATCACGTAGAGTGACGCAAACGGACCGAATTATACTTAACTTTCTTTTTGAACTTATAGTTATAATATATTACAGTTTATGGTTTTAGATAATTTGTGCGCCATTTTGAACGAATTAAAATTTAAACGATCATTATTTCTATTCTTGACACATGGCACAAATATTACGAACTAGATTACGATTTAGATATCTAGAATGACAATATTATTATACTTTAATATTTTAATATTATATAACTATGCAATAAACATTTAAAAAAATAAATAGTGTTTTACAAACTTAACTTAACTTAATGCGGAATCACACGATCATTTATGTTGATATAAATAATTTTATTGTTGACACGTTTTGGGAACTTATCGTTTTCCGTTGTCTGCCTGTAAATGTTGAGGAGTCAAAGGGCGGTGAATAGTTTTAAGACTTGAGCACGAGTATTTCCCAGGGCTTCGAACCATTATTTTTTTCGTTTCGGTAAAAGTTCAAGTAAAAAAATATATATCGGATCGGTTCCGGTTTCGTAAATGCATCCAAGACCCAAGACGTGTATTGCGCCTACTACAACTGAAGTGGGAAGTAAACTCAGGTTAACGCGCGTGTTTGAACATGTACCTAACCGAAAAAACCGATACTTTTACAGGTTCAGTTCCGATTTTCGTTCAGATAAAAATAACGAGTTTTCCGGTTTTCGATTGAGTTCCGGTTCAAAGCCCTAGTATTTCCCAAACACACCAGTTGTGGAAATAATTAGTAACGTCTGCACTTTGAAGAATTTCTATTTTTTTTTTGTAAATTTAAAGTACCCAGTCTATGAACTAACTAATCGCTCACTGAAAAGCATTTTTCATAAAAGTTTATAATCGTAAAGATTAAAAAGTAATTCATTTTCCTTGACTTTATCTCATTACTGATGGTCAGTATTTACCATTTTTTGGAACGGCTTTGATTCGCCCGAAGATCATACCAGTAACAGTTATTCATCAAAACACTTGTCATATTTTCTCATTGATGAGAGAAATTTGAAATATCCAGTCTGTCTGGAATATTTCTGATTACCTCGTTGAAATTACTAGCAGTTTATGGTGATCAAATGGTAATTAGGGAGTGGAAAGCCTGATAGATAATAATTGGTACCTTGCTGGATAAAAGTAATTTAAATCACAGCATCCATTTTAACACAATGCTTACGGGCCCTTTTAATTAATTTTGTAATTAACGTGTTAATTTGCATTTGAAAAGTAATTAGCAAAAACACAATTTTGTGCGGCCCGTAAGCTATGGGTTAATATTGACAATATTTTATTATAATAGTTAAAAAAATATATATATTAACAATAAATAAAGTGTTTTATTTTTGACTACTTCCTTTGGTTTTAAATTCTAATTTTAATATTAAGGGGGGACATGCTCAGCGTAGGTCAAAATGGAGCTTTTATTGCATTTTCAAAGCATGATCCTGGACATTCTATAAACGTAACTTCCTGCACCATTAAAAAAAAGATTTTTTTTGGTTAGGTACATGTTCAAACACGCGCGTTAATATGTTCTTACTCCCTATATTAATTTTAGTTTGTCAATTTATGGCTACGGCCGTATGTTGTAGCTTAACTACTGGGGAATGCCAAAAAAATGGCGTATTTCAAAAAAACACTACCTTATTCTTAGGTCAATAATTATTATAAAACAATCATTAATCGTAAGATGTTTATTACACTTGAATGGTCAAAGACATAGCTTATAATTAGTATCTTTAGAATTATCTTCAAATGTGTTAATCTTGCCCATTTTTTGAATAATAAAATGCCTAATTCTTGTCAAATTTGGGATCACAGAGATTATCAATATATTTTTTTTATTGTAAATATTTCACTAAAATAATGTCGACATAAATAATTATACTGATGATTTTATAAATGCGTTTAAAAATTAATAAATTTAAAAAAATTGAACACTACTGCACATTTATGTACTGAAATATGACTATATTCTAAAACATTAGAACGAGAGGTTTAAAAGAATACTATTTTTTGTAATAAAAATATTTTATGCAGTCATCAAATGCTTAAAATAAATATAAAGGATAATAAGGCTTCAATATTATATAAATAAATTATCTACAACGTTTGAGGAATGTCCAAAATCATGCTTTGAAAATACAATAAAAGCTCCATTTTGATCTACGCTGAGCATGTCCGCCCTTAAGGGTGCAGTAGATAATTGAAAAATTATTACTGCATTTACTAAATAATAGTTCAGGTAAGTAATCAATTTGTGTTCACGGTATTGATTTATATTATTGATAAACCAAGACGTCGATTACGTCTGATGAAATAATTGACGATAAAAAGAGAGTAAAAGTAAATCCAGTCGACAGGTATCTGAGCAAGGTGCTTTATTGAGAAAGATATGACCAAATAGATGCTAAGTATTAAACGCAAAAAAAATATGATGGAGAAATTGAAAAACGATTATGAAAAATGTAGGTGTATTATTAATTTTAAAGTATGTCAATAAAAAACATTAAAACAACCTTTATTGTGATTTGTACTGTATTTTTTTTATTGGCGGCGCTTTTAGCAGTGGACTGTAATTTGAAAGTGATGGTTAGTGGATTACAGATCTATGAAGGGGGGGGGGGGGGGGGTTACACAGGATGCCAGATGATACTGACCTTTTATATTGAGAGAGCTAGCGCGCGCTGGAGCCAAGTTCAGGATGGATGATAGACGCGACGTTCGCTCAAACCGTTTCAGATTTATCGCAACGAAGGTCAAACATATGCGTATTAAGTCATTCGATAGTTAATGACGGCTAAACTATTATAACAAGCCCGGACACGACCGCTTTCTTGATTTTTGAATCGGTCTGTATAATTGAATTAAACATAATCACTGCTGACCTTTTAATTACCTCATTCAAATAACACGTTAATTATATCTAATGGCCAATTACTCCAAACGCGCCAGTCGCGGTGTTAGCACTAAATGATTCAATAAACTGTAGTTTAGTGGTAACAGGCCTACACGCATCCGTTGTCTTGAGCTAACTGAATCTTATTCGCAATCACGGTCGTTTCATGATCCATAATTGCTGGTTGCCTGGTCTTGTGACAATAATAAATAAGGATGTGAAGAAGGTGGGGAAATACGGAATGACGGCCATCATATTTGGCCCAACCAAGTATATTTTTTATATTATATTTAAGAGATACTTAATTAAGTAAATATGAATAAACTCTTTTCCGATCCACTGCTTTTAGAAGTTAAAATAAAATTTTCAATCTAGATCACGTATCATGTTCAACCTGGTCGCAACAATGGCCAAATTTGTTGCATTTATAAAAAAAATGCGCGTAATATTGATTACGTGCGCCCTACTTACATGGGCATCCTTAACAAGTCATTTCGAAGCACACTTAAGTGCATGGCGACTCCTGTCTTGGGTAACGGCTCCTGAAACTTTTCCAGTCATCAAAAATACTGACGCTTCAAATAAAAACTAAGGGTCTGATACAATAGCTGTGGTGCAAGATGCAGGGCGATAGATCGGGATAAAGTACTATTGCACAAAACGTTGATTTTCTTTGCGTTGATTTTCAGAATTATTTATTATGCAGCCTGTCGATTGTCTCTTGAATGCCCATGATTGAGTTGTCAAATAAGCGTGCCTGTCCTTCAAGCTAACTGGATTCCAGCGGGCCACTAAATACTATCTACAGAGTATATACGGCAGAGCCACGGATTGCTGGTATGAGCTAGAAGCAAAAAGACTGGTGAGTGACAAGGATTCTTGGAGGTGCCAAGTGGTTTCCACAAAGACATCTCCAACTAAAGGGCAGACATTGTTAAAGAAGAAAAAGTTTTTTTTATTTAATATATTTTACTGTACCAAACAAAGTCTTTATTTGTACCGCAGATGTAAAAGATTTGAGATAGTTAAGCTCAAATTACATTGCCAGATTCTCTGGCTGACCGTCTAGTCCAATCGTCTACCACGATCTTGAGAAGTCACTTTTGAATCGTTCTCTGTAATCGTGACCGAATTGGAACAATTTTTATTTTTTAGGCACAATTGTTTGGAAGATTACGGAGAGAACGGAAGAAAATATCTGAATTAACCTTGAGATTTCGAGAATGGCCGCATGTGGCGTGTCCTGTCTTGTATTTGACATAACAACACAAATTTGACGTTTACGTAATGAAAGTACCTGGCTTTATTCATTATTTTAACAGACAAATCTATAGTATAAAAACCTCTTAGGGAGGTGGGCAAGATCCACGCAGGGATGTAGATCCAATAAAAAATGCACTTAGGTACGTACTTAAATTAAGACTATAATTCCACCGCTGCTAAAGTAGTGTTACCTATTCGTGATAAATTGTTGAGAGTGTGTTATTCGACAACGGTTGGATATAGACGCGCACGCCTCTACTTGCAACTGTCTGTACAAAATGTACTTAGGTACGTACTTAAATTAAGACTATAATTCCACCGCTGCTAAAGTAGTGTTACCTATTTGTGATAAATTGTTGAGAGTGTGTTATTCGACAACGGTTGGATATAGACGCGCACGCCTCTACTTGCAACTGTCTGTACAAAATGTACTTAGGTACGTACTTAAATTAAGACTATAATTCCACCGCTGCTAAAGTAGTGTTACCTATTCGTGATAAATTGTTGAGAGTGTGTTATTCGACAACGGTTGGATATAGACGCGCACGCCTCTACTTGCAACTGTCTGTACAAAATGTACTTAGGTACGTACTTAAATTAAGACTATAATTCCACCGCTGCTAAAGTAGTGTTACCTATTCGTGATAAATTGTTGAGAGTGTGTTATTCGACAACGGTTGGATATAGACGCGCACGCCTCTACTTGCATACTGCTGCTATCTGACCACTTTAACCTACTCGTGATGAACTGTTGCAAATGCATTATTCGACAACGGTTGGATATAGTACATATAGGATATATACTCTACTCACACCTCACCTCACTACTTCGCTGCATTGATGTAACACGATTAGCGCTCGAAATGGAATATTTTACGAACCGGAGCGTTCAATAATTTTACGAAAATATTAACATAGTTATATAATTGCATGTGTATTTTATAAAGATAAGTGTGTTGGATTTTTACATTATATGGAAAATCTAGCTGAGACGGTCAAATTAAAATATCAACGAGACGGAGCGATAATTTTAGGGATTTTACGAACCGGAACGGCGCTCCGGTGCACTCCGGTCCATTTCGAGCCCTGAACACGATCTAATTGGTACCAACTTTGTAGTCTGTATTCTAAGTTTCATCAATATTGGTTCAGCAGTTTCACCAGAAGTAAAAAAATAGAAAGACAACAAATATATATTTTGGGCTTGGGGTGAAAAAATACTGATAAAAATTCAAATATTTTGAAATCATTGAGAGACACTTGAATTTTATTATAACTATAATAAATATTTAAAATAATAATAAAAAAAATAATGCAGAATGAATGCAGTATAAAATGCGGTTGCTAGTTTTAAATGAATTGTTGTAAGAATATCATTAAAATGTTGATTGTCAATTATTTCGATCTTATGAAAATCATATGTGGGTGTTGTATGCAACCTGATTAAAAAAGTTGCTCTACTATACAATGTACATAAATCATTATGAACATACAACATAAATTGTATGAAATTGCAATAAACACAGCTTTGCATGTAATATATTATATTTCGTCGGACATGTGGGCAATCGAAACGTCTGTTTACACAATCATGTCATGAAAAAGTAAAGTGCCCAATAAAACGATTTGGTTTATTATAATTGGATGCCATCATAATTTAAAAACTCGCATTGTTAACGTTCATAATATTGTTTACGATAAAAAAATATTTTTGAGAATAAACAGAAATTAAAATATACATCTTATTCGGTACTCCGGTAATCACCGTGTGTTGTTCTTTCTTATTACTTCTCCAACGTTACATATTATTATTGCTTGAAACTTTCACAATTTAGATATACAAAATGTATAAATAGATTTATTTGAATCTATTGAACCCAATGAGATAGGCAACAGTTGACTATAGGCCACACCACTTTATAGCTGACTCAAAACCCACTATAGTCAGGCCGTGACACAAACCTGTACAATTCGTTGGTAGTTAGTTATTGCTCATACTGCGAATGCAATATAATGGTAAAAAGTTTGTAGAAAATGATGATTACTGTATATGGAAATAAATGGTAATACTTTAAACGAAATATGCGATCGAAAATCTTCACTTATTGCAACCTGGTTATCGCATTGCATTCTAAGATAATCAATAACTAGCACTATCATTCGTAATTTAGTACTACGGCCTGAATAGTGAATATAGTCGGCCTTGTAGTCGACTGAAACCCAAACCACAAATAATAACATCATTCAATTGCAGTTCCGATTTTTTTATTCATATTATATGGCGGCCAATTTTTAATGTCCATTATGATCACCTAGTCGAGTACAATTTATTATAAATGGTTTTACACAGATTTTAAAGGATTTTTCAATTAAATAATAATCTATCATAAGTGTGTTATTACAGGCTGATTATTAACTCATCGCGATGGATTGTATTTGTATATGTCCTGCAAATTTAAAGTTCTTTATAATAATGAACCTGCAAATCGAAGTAATTTGTAGTTAACTTAATCAGTAGACCAGCGGTTTTCTTTCGCTTCAATTTTATAAATTTAGACTCAATCTCTATAAAAGGAGGCTTTCATTATAACTTTGGTTAAAATATATCTAGTTTTGGATGTATTTTAATAAATATTACTATTGCATACTAATTGGTAACTACATAATAAGATTATATCAAAACATTTTGAAGAATTAGTTATTTCTAAAAATTAATATTCATTTTATTTTAAATATTATTTTTTTATCAAATGTATTTGTATTTTATCTATATCTAATTTAAATAAGTAACCCTTTTGCCAAGATTCAAAAAGTATTATTTTATTTAATATATGAAGCCTTCGCCTCAATAATGATCTATATTACATTTTGGCAGTTTTGAACTAAATATGTTTTGGAATATTTATTTTTTTGATCTAGAAACACTCACTTGTTTTTGATGCGTTATGTTGGCCTCCCTGCAATAACTATCTATTATACATTTGTCAAAATGGAAGATGACATGAGAGTTTTTGTTAACCCTGCGGATGCAAACAGCCTTCACATAGAAAAATTTACATGGAAAATTTGAAGAGGAATAAATATAAGTGATTAAGGAATTCAGGAGAGGCCTTTTAATTATAAATAATTTCTTCTCAACAAAATAGTTTTATTTGATTATCTCAAAATGCCCAAATGTAACATAGATCATTATTGAGGGGGAGGCTTTATATAGTAAAGTTGGTACTTACACATACTTCCAACGCCCACCAACCGAATAATTATTGTTTACTTCAATGCGTACATTTCTTCGTTTGCTTTTTCCGTGAGGTCATTGACTCAACACAATAAACCGATTTATATATTAAAAAACATAAAAATAAACAGGCCAAAAGAAAGTGAAATATTATATTTTTGATAGCACAATAATTTAGCAATTAAGATGTCAAATCTATTAAATAATATTATATAAATCAAAAATTTACCATACACTTATATGTTATGAAATACTAATTGGGTTTTGCTTTGCAGACTCTTTTCTCGACTGTCGAGGAAAACTATAGTATAATTTATGTGGAATTTTTGTTATACAAAAAATGAATTTCATTACAGAATTATAAAATAAATGAACAATAGAAATTCTAAATTAATTATTGTATGTGAGTATGTAAACAAATGGTAGCTAACTGGTATCTGGATACTAGAAACACGCGCGTTTACATAATTTTACTCCCTACTTTAATTATAGTTTGTCAATTTATGGCTACGCCCGTATGTTGTAGCTTAACCACTGGGGAATGCCAAAAGAAATGGCGTATTTCAAAAAAACACTACCTTATTCTTAGGTCAATAATTATTACAAAGCAATCATTATTCGTAGGATGTTTATCACACTTGAATGGTCAAAGACATATCTTATAATTAGTATCTTTAGAATTATCTTCAAATGTGTTAATCTTGCCGATTTTTTGAATAATAAAATGCCTAATTCTTGTCGAATTTGGGATCAAAGAGATTATCAATATATTTTTTTACCGTGAATATTTTACTAAAATTATCTCATCATAAATTATACTAATGGTTTAATAAATGCTTTTAAAAATTAATAAATGTAAAAAATCTTAACACCACTGCACATTCATGTACCGAAATATGACCATATTCTAAAACATTAGAGCGAGAGGTTTAAAAGAATACTATTTTATGTAACAAAAATACTTTATGCAGTCATCAAATGTTTAAAATAAATATAAAGGATAATAAGGCTGGTTTAAGGTTTAAGATTAATAAGGTTTAAGATTCATGGTTTGAAAATACAATAAAAACTCAATTTTGACCTACGACGAGCATGTCCCCACTTAAACTATATGCCTTTGATAGCTGAAGTATTCACCTTAAAACCTGACATTTTAGCACTGCAATTCATGCATTCAATTTATTGAATACGAGTTATACCATAAGATTGTTCATTTGCTTCTTATTTAGTGAGTAGGTATATTAATCCTTTCTATGCCGCAATTAGTTAATTGATAGTAATTAACATAAGAATTGGTGTAATTAGGGCGTCCAAAGACGCTTTGGGCACTTAACCGTATAATGGACATTTATCATTAGCTATCTTTTAAAAATTCTCAAGACGTTGCCTGGTTACATTGTTTACGAGTAATCACAGATTAATGTACTAATTGAATGTATTAATAATAAGTAATACATATATCCACCATGGGTTTTTACAAACAATTCATATATTATTAAAAAAATGTTTTTATGTCCTGATCCTTTACATAGTAGATAATACGGTTTTTATCTTATTTAATTGTATTGATTTATTACATAAGCGAGAATTATTTATATTCGTTGTCAGTGTGCATTTACCATTGGTGAGTATCCTAAGATGCCAAAAGACTAAGCCCGGATCCCAAAAAATTACTCAAACGGTTTAAAATTATTTTTTATTGGGTACCTAATTATTAAGATGTTTTTGAAAATAAAACAAGTTTTATTTCTAATGATATATTATATAACAATGATCAATACTGGAAAGCAGTTGAACATGTTTGTTATATCTAAGCGAAATTTCTACAGGAAATTTGTTTCAACAAGTTTATAAAAAAAAATACATGGGCTAATATGCGTGAGAAAAAGTATGTTCATTCTATTGCTGATGGTGTTTTAAATTTTAAAAATCTGTTTATACGTAGTTATATTATATCATAATAAAGTTACGTATCTATATTTCGGCAGTGTTTAAGCAACGCCTATTATAATAATGTCTTAGGGCTATGGGAAGATTTATGTGACAAGAATAACCATTTTCTGACACAATATCATGGCTCAATATGACTTTCAGAAATATGATGAAAAATAATATGTACTTATTTACTCTTACTTTCTGGTACAGTATGCCAGTAAAATGGTTATTAAGGCTTGTTTACATGAGCTTAGTACTCGCTGGGTGCACTAGCCACTAAACTACTTGAAACGATGAATAGAGTTTAAATTAATTGAGAAATAAAAGCGGTATCTTTAGGAGAAACAAGAAGATAAGAAAGTAAACCAAGTAGCCTCTCACTACACTGAGAATGAAGACGCAATGCTGGATCTGGCTTGGTTATATGCTGCGGATGCCAGAAGATAGCTTAAACCTGGCTTGTCTGTTTTTCAAGCCAACCGGATTCAGGTGTGCTGGAAGGTTGCTAAATACTTTTAATACTACGGTCAAGCCCTCTGCATGGGCCGATTTTAGTGAGTAATGTTTTACCAAGTACATAGCCAACATGCCAGTGTTGCCATAATCTAATTTATAAAAACATCGCTTGTAAAATTATAATATTGGAATAAATATTCGATATCTGGCAACACTACGACACGCACACAGTAACACATATTTTCGAATAACCCGGGAAAGGGTCGCGGAGGAAGCGTGAAGGGGGCGAGGCAAGTGCGTGAAAAAGTTCGTCATGTTTTGAGGGACAAACACTTGCAATAGCTCTATCTATATTTTTCTATAATCGAAGACTACGGTTTGCTGGAATGACTGAACATAGATTATTGGAGGCGCCGGTGGTGTCCATATACTTAAACTAAGGGAGAACATGGCCGAAAGAAATAAAAAAAAAACAGTAGAAGACGTGTACCTATTAGTAGCATTATAGCAAATACAAAAAATATGATGAATACTCCTATTCGTATTCTTAATTGTCACTAAATACTAATTGGGTAATAGTCGAGCAGTTTGCTAGTTGCGAGAAGTTGGTAATGATTAGTAAATATAGTGGTTTTCTATTCATTCACACTTGCATTTTACTAATTCTTATTAGTATTCGGTATATTTACACGTGTTAATATTAGTGCAAGTAGCGAGTACGAATGATTAGTAATTTCTAAGTCTGTGTAAACAAGCCTTTAGATACAGTGAACAGAATAATATGATTTTTTTGTAACTATTCGCTAATAAATATTTGACCATATTTTTTACTTATTATCTTTGGCATTTTCCTTACAAAATTAATGTAAAACATATTCTGCTGTGAAATATTCAAATATAACTGCATTTAAGTAGAGGCCTTGTACTTGAATAATTTACTACGAGGAACGTTCAAGAAATTTATTAAAGAAATTAATTCTCTCACCGTTCACTTTTTAATCCGTTGCGGACCTTGACTGCCTTCTAGTTATAAATGTGAAATTTATGTTAGTCAGTGGTGTAGGACTAAATAAACTAGTCCTAATTACCTTCAAACCATTTTTATATATTTTTATGGATAGGTTCCAAGAATTTCATAATAGTAATGATATCAATACTAAAGATCAAATTTTTCTGTGCCCAGTAAAAACCGGGAGTACATTTTTATATATGTAATCACTTAAGAATTGAATTGCCTAATAATTACTTCTTAAGAATTTTTAAGGACAGTATTAATATATTTATTTATGCTCTAGATTTTTTTAGTAACCCACACGTTATGTTGAATTTACAAGATCGTAACATATGGCTTCAAAAGAAATTAGTCTCGTTCGACCCATGCGCGCTCACTATATTAGAGCTTGTCTACATGACGCGTGTCTCGCCGCAATACGCGAGAGTGCATGTGGGCGGCTCAATGAAGTCACATGTGCCTTGCCGCGCGCGAGAGGTGAGTCGTCGCGAGTGCATGTCGACGTCTCAATGAGGTCACATGTACTTGGAATGCGTGCGAGTTTTACGCGCGAGTTAAATCGCGTCACCTGGACAAGGCTTTAATGGAGAGAATTAATAATTAAACCCAGAAGAAGCATACTATAGAAGATTGGATTGATCCAGACTGTAAATGATACGTTTATTATGATGGTATATAAGCAATTTAAATACGAATGAATTATCTATATAATATATTAACAGTTGTTTTGGTGTTCGTAATCAGGTTTTTTTTACCGTGTTGGGTGATTAGCCTTACGACGAACCCTCCTTCTTTATCCGGGCTTGGGACCGGCCATAGCGTAGGTAGAGTCATTCTCTATTACTATAGGTGGAGTTCTACCAAAGACTACGATGGGCGGGACATGTGGAGAGAATGCCTGAAGTTAGAGTGCCAAGGATCATGACGAAGTGGCTACCCCAACGGAAGAGACCCAGAGGCCGTCCAAGAAGGAGATGGGCTGACGCCGTAGAAGTGGACTGGCTTCATATAGGAAGACCCGGTAACTGGAGAAGTGTGGCGAGAGACCGGAGTGAGTGGAGAGCGGTTGTGGAGGAGGCCAAATCCCACTCCGGGATGTAGCTCCGTGTAAGAAGAAGATATTAACAGTTGATAATAATTAGTAATTATATTATGAGTGGGTATATTTTTTCAATTATATAAAATTAATAACACGTAAGTCATCCAGTTAGTTTCAGCGATTGAACTAAAAACGCGAAATATGTCTTGGGAAATAAAACAAAATTTCGTCGGTCACTGACAAACAAAAACATAAATGGCAATAAAATTCAATACGTGTAAATAAAATGCAATGAAAGTGAACGATTTAAAATAAAACGATCGAAATTCGTGAGTACGTACAAAAACTTGAACTTGCAGTTTTTATGACGCTTACCCAATGATTATTTCATTTCTTTAAATTTAAAATTGCATTCTCTCAAAGAGTCGAGATTTAAGAGTGATTCTCAAAGTTTAGAAGATATTTAAAAATAGATTGTACGTATTTACTTAGTTACTTTAACAATTAATACCAAATCTGTCATATTCTATAAAATATCTTATATTTAATGCCACTACACATTATAACCAAAGTCAAAATATCTAAAAAACAAAATCTGAATGTATTTCCGCTTCGTGCAATGACAATACACGCAGTTTTCTCCCCTTGCACCCATGCGTACAGAAAAAAATATACGCTTGCATCAGTGAAACGGCAAATAATTTTCAACTATAGGCGCGACGAAATTTTGGACTCGCTGGTATTCTGAGAGCGAACGTCGATGTGTAAATAGGTCAATTTGTTTCGTGATAGCGACGGGGGTATTAATTGTTAAATCGTGTAAAGATGAATAAAAACGTTACCCATTTACTTGAAAAAGAAAACATGTCAATGAATATATTATTATTGTTACTAATAGAACAAAGTGCCTACCACCACTCGTCATATATGCACAACCGTGGATATGCACGGCCGCTTTCTATGACGCTTTAAACGTGTCTGAAAGAAATAATTTTAAGTGCTCATTCCGTCCCGAGACGGAGCCGCACGGGACTGATGCTGCAACCATGCACCGTAGTGCTTAAAGAAGAAAGTTAAGAAAGAAAATGTTTGTTTTTTGGACTGGCTCTGCTGTCCGCTGACGTTAAGCGCTTTGTATACCCGCATACTGAGTGTCACGAATTGAAATGGATGAGTCTACAGAAGAGTCGGGACTATCGGAGACATTAAATGGACGCATGTTGGATTTATATGACAAATTATATTACCCGCAATCGGCGCATCGCCTAGCCACGATATTTTTAGACCATGCCTCAACTGAGGTATAGCCTTAATGGTAATCTTTGTCAAAGCCACGGAATATAAAATTAATGGGAACTGGTTTACCATACTGGGTGTGGTATAACAGGTTACGGATTTCAAGTGTGATAAAATATGTGATAAGCTTAAACACGTGCTAATAGTTATGTATGTACGATAATCATATGGAACGTGCATTCAATATTGAGGGAACTTTGCACGCTTAGTCATGCTTAGATTTTATGGCCACACCGTCATAAAGTACCCTGGAACATGGCGAGTGCTTTTACATGTATATTTATTAATCTGTTCTATGGTCGAAGTCATCAGAGAATATTTTAGAAATATATCCCCCGCCCCGCGGCCCCAAAAAGACGCATCATGAGTGCAATAGAATATTATTGAGAAAAATGAAAGACAGTGTTGTAAACGCATCCTGAAGAAGGATGGTGAAGATTTCCGGTAAATAATCACTCGAGTTTAGTTGGTAATCCTACTTAATTAGTGACCGAGAAGAGTGAAATAGGTGGACCTTTATCCAGCAGTCAATTGACACTGGTTGATGATGATGGAAATAATGATGAATACCTACTTCGCCATATTCAAGCTCAACAAACAGTTTCTATATGAGTTAATTAGATGGAATATTATTATTATGGTATTTGATTTAATAATGTTTTAGAATGTGTGTAAATCAGGATTAGCTAAAGCGGGGAGAGAATGTACCACCATACACATTGTTTGACGTTAATTATTGATTAAATGAAAATTAAAGTGTGAAATATAATTAAGTATGAAAGACCTTTGTATTTCTGTCCACGCGTAGAGCGCCACTTTGTCTTAATCTGTAATTCTGGCCGTGAAGAGAGAAATATAATTATGTTACGCTATTTGTGAAACCATTATTGTTTTTAGTTTAATCCTTTCATTTCTTCTTATAATACTATCATGTCTATTTTTATTTATTTGAACGTTGTGGTTACATAAATCTATGTATCTAATAATATGTTATAATAAATGATAACATTTAAGGATATATGAATTCTTTTCTTATGATACCTACCCAAAAGAATTTTGGAGAGTCAAGTTTTCTTCTGGTTATATTTTCAATACGATCCGTTTCCAACCTAAGAGTATTTTTTTTGTTCTTTGTGGGTTTATTTACATTCCGTCTGTACTGGCAAGTATTAATTTTCATTTTCCCACCAATATCACTACCCCATCGTAGGACGGATGATGCTGTGTATCGTGCGCTTGACATATTATTTTCCTTGAGTTTCCAATTATTTCTATTAATTTAATTTTCTATTAGGTATATAATACGCTAGCTTTTGCTGGATTTTTATATTGTTTTATATTTGTTATCGTTGGTAAGCAAGTATTTTACCACGTTTTTCTGAGCTCGTATTCTTGTTTGTCCGGTTATTGTTTATCCAGTACAAATTTTGCAATCGATTTTTAACTAACTTGTCGACTAGCTAGACATTTGAAACTTTCAGAATATATCTGGACACGATGCCAATGCATTCTTTAATTACTTTTAGCCATCTTTAAGTAGAATTGAATTCATTTTCAGTTAATTCTGTTTTGTATGAAAATTTATTTCGAAGAAATCCGTAAAAAGTAAAATACTGTTATTGGTTGCTAAGGGGATGGTTCTAGCAACTAAATTATTAATATATACGTGCGTTACTATAGAAATCAATATGAAATGTCAAAATGACATTTCAGTATTCTATAATATTTATTCAGTACCTATTTCTATCAAGTACAAAAAAAAGTATTTATTAATACATAGAATTGTCAAGTTTATATGATTCAAGGGAAAAGTTAAAATCGTGGTAAATAAAAAGTCCTTTTTATCTTGTAATTATTTTATATACGTATTGCATGTTTACAAGCTTAGTGTGTACTCTGTATTTTAATAGTATTATGGCGCATTAGTTTATAACTGTAATATCACAATACTGTTTTATAAATAATTAAATATATTATGTTAAGGGCCTAGATATTGTTTAAGCTTAAGGGTCTAAAATGTAGAATATAGGTTATCTTTGAGAGTTTGAATAATATGTAGATTTTGTAGAACGAAATTTTTCGTCTTTTTATCTTAAAAAAATCAACACTTTATGATCATATAAAAATATTTTAACACTATACAAAGCAACTATTGTATCTAATGATCATGACTATTGTATTTAAATTGAGAATAAAGCAGGGCACGAAATGGAACGGAACGCATCGGAGCGCCGTTCCAGCTCTTGAAATTTGTAAAATTATCGCTCCGTCTCGTGGAAAAAAATATGTTGACCGTCTGAGGTAGATAGGCCATAGAATAGAAAATCTGACACACTTAATTTTATAAAATAGACATTTGATAACTATGTAAATATCTTCAGAAAATTTGTCGAGCGCTCCGGTTTGTAAACTATTCCATTTCGAGAGCTGGAACAAAGCCATATTTCGGTAGGTAGGTAGGTATATTACCTGAAATTTGTTGTTGTAGCATGAAAAAAATCTACATTCAATTCGTACAGTATAATTTAATTTATTAATAAAACAAACATTATAATAATGTGGTAAAATGTATTTGGAGAACATTTTATTGGAATTTATAATTGATTCGTAATTTTAGAGATTTTTAAAAATCCTAGGTAATTTTTGATGACAGTATGATATATTATTATAATTCTATTTCTTCACATCAAAAATATACTTACAGATTATTCTGAGTAAGTGCTCAAAGATACTCTAAATTTTTAATTTTTGACATTTAAACAATACATTTTAAATTGATTTTACAATCTTATGTGTTCTGATTATTTAATCTACATAATATTTAAATTTTATTAAATCCTATTTCAATGTATATGTGTGTATTGTATTTCTATTAGATAGTGCCCTCCTACTATAATAACAAAATTGGGTATTGAGGAATCATTATTAAATAATGTTTTATAGTCCATGACATCTCTATTAAAAATGATTAGTTATCATTATACGCGCAATAAATTATTTAATAATGATTTAAAGTAAAATATCAGTTGATACTTTTGAACGTAATATTTTCCAATCCATTTATGAAAATTTATAAAAATTAACAATAAAAAAATCTGATACCTGTGGATAAAAAATCATCTAACCGACATCGTAAATCATTTTGTTTGTCAGGTTTTATTTGCCATCCGTTACGGTGACATAACAATTATTAAAACCGCAAAGTTGTATAAGTGCGTGCGATAATGTTAAAAACTAACTTTGTCTTATTTAGTTACTTAGTGATAATGCTAATTGAAAAAAAGTTTAAATACTGCAGTTATGACACCTGTGTATCACCAGCATTGAACTAGTGTAATTTTCCCTGTTTGATCCGGTAATTATTATCAATCGAAATATTTATCAAAGTGTTATTCACCTCGTGATGATATAAGTCAAGACAATAGACAGTCGTTTAATCATACTTGCAATACTGAATCACAAACATAAAAATATATTGTAAACGATTAAAATATTTAATTTATTTTCTGCTGGGTGAAAGAAGTTTCGCCATAACGATGGAATCCGTAAAGCTGTACCAAATTGCTGTTCTTAATTTGCATCCGGATTACGTGTTCCTGCAGGGATATTCTAACATATTACTTAACTTCAAAATCAATAAAAAAGTGATACATATTACGATAGCTATATTGTATTCAGGCAATTAATTATCCTGGGAAGTTAACTGCCAATCGTATTATTTTATAACACGACCACTTATTATGATAGTGTTAACCTGTCAAAATCAGTTTTACATGATTCTAAATATATTCGATTAAAATCTCCAATAGGATAAAACAAAGTATAATTGGAGATTCGGATCGGATGCGTTTCGAATCAAGTAAGATACGGTGCGGTGTGTTAATAATAATAATTATTGTAGATAACCACATTATTTTTGGAATTGATCCGAGTGATATCCGTGTTATTGGAACAAAAAACCAACATAAACGTCTTACAGTGTTTACCCATACCGTGCGTCCAATGCAACTGGTGCGTTGCCATTAGATGGCCATTAAATACTTTTAGCATGTTAATTAAATGTGGTAATTAAATAGTAATTAATTGATCCGCAGCGAATGGGTTCTATTTAGAATAGCCCTGCTGAACTTCTTTCCAGTCTCTGTTGAAGGTAATAGGACCGATTGCAGTATAATAATAGAATCCTGGAGAATAATCAAGACCGACATATTTCGACATGGACCAATAATATAATATAATATTGAAAAACACACGAAAAAGCTCATTGGCATCATGAGAGATGCAATACATCACAAAATATTAGTTTTGGGAGAATAATAGCGGTAAGTATTTTTGGATCTTGCAATGTTAGCTTTCAACTATTGATTGTTACTGATGAATCTAGGAGCTTAAATTTAGAATAATTAGCCTGTACAAAGGCAGGAAAATCATCTTGACTAAGTATGTAGATAGGTAGATACTTTTCCGACCATGTCCGATCTTAATATGATCATATGGGCCTCCACAGAGTAGAGGTTTGTAATAACAGATTTTGTTTTATACGAGAAATGGATTTCAACCTATTAGGTCCATACCCTGACTCACACACAAATTGAAAAACAATATTATGTGTACTTGCCAGACCCAAGATTCGAACCTGGGACCTATGGTGTGATAGTCCAACGCTTAAGCCGCGCGGCCACCGTGGGTGTCGTGGGTGGTAGGTACTTGAGTAGTTATATTGTAATATAAAAATATCCGATAAATGTTTGTACTTAATTCATACTGGAAGCAATCTCCCCATAATCGTTTTTGGAGAAGGAAATAATATTATACCTAGGGACCATTCTCGTTTCCATTTATTTCTAGATCCAACTCTTGCGTGCTTGCCTGAGTAAAATAGATAAGTAAATATTCAGAAAAAATACATTGCATGTAGGTATGTACTGCACCGAAATTTTTCAATTTTTTAACGATTGTTGTCTCCATGGTTTCTCTTTGGTATATAATTTCTGCTTTTCTTATATTAAATGAGCACATACGTAGTGAAGTAATGTTAGTTTTGTTTTATTTTATGATTCGAATTCACGAAAGTTTTTTTATTACTACAATTAGAACCATATATAACAAGACACGAAGCTCAGAATGTCGCCTCTTTATTATATTTTAAATGTTACAATAAAATGACGAAAGGTAATCAATTTTCACGGATGAATGGCTCCCCGCATCCTGCAGTAATGTGATTGTAACTTTTGGCACAACACCTGCGCATTCTTGCCAACATTAAGAAATGTTAAACGAAATAAAAATGTAACAATGACGGATCGAAAACTTTCTCGAGAATCACCGTCCGATGCCGCGGCTGCAACATAACAAAACTAAAAATGTAAACGGAGGCCATTGCCACCAACTGTCACCCGTCACGGCCATTTTTTTTTTTGCTTCTTTTTGGCGGCAATTCAGAAAAACCGGCCAACATTCGTTTAGAAAGGACTCTAAAATAGTATGACCAACAAATATTGTTAGTAGTTTCAAATAATATATTCCTTATTAACGAAAGATTTATAGGTTTCCTTCAACATCTAAGTATCTTTTTACAATATTATGTAATGCGTTGTTCTGTCAAACTATAGGTGTGTTAATAATCTTCATATTATATTAATACTCGTAACATTTTATTTGTGAAATGATATTCTATTTGGATAGCCTTTTCCTGTTTCACCTCAGGCTTCAGATATTACAACCAATACGGAATCATTTGTTTCTGTACTTATTGGGAATTGGGCAAAGAATAAAAATGTATTATTCCAAATTCAAAACGTATTATTCTGATATCTACTCATTTTATACAAGATTTAAAAAAAAACAAAGGAACGTCCCATCTTATGTCACCTGCTCACAGACCTACAAACTTATCTGTGGAATGGCCAAAAATGGAACTACGAACAACCATAGGACGCCATTTTGAAAATTTTATTCGAATCTCAGATTCTGTCCAGTTATGAGTCTGATTGCGTAGTTTTCAATAGTAGCTCCCCCATCCCATTCTTCAGATAGGTTTGTAGGTCTGTACTGTCATGCAAGATTTAAAATAGAAAAAACAAACGAATATCCCACCTACTTTCAATTGCATATAAATAACGTTTATATAACAATAATTTATTTTATATTCTATGTCAGAGAGTCTCATGTCAGAGAGTGACATATGTCAGAGAGTCTCATTTTTGAGAAGTATTTTTATTTATTAATTTCTAGGAATTTTAAAATATAATATGATACAACTCGAAGACCATTTATTGACTAATCGATATTAATAACGAAATTCAGCTATATTACATGCATTCTCGTAATTTTAGAGTTGATTATTAAAACATGGGGTCCTTCAGATGATGGTTACTTAAACCCCGACGGCTAAAATTATTAAACATGGAACATGCTTTGCCACTGATTCTCTGAATGCTGGTTGTCTAAATTCGAAAGAAAATTTATTTGTCAAAGTAACCGAATCCAAAGGATTTAAACAATTTTACTTTTCTAAAAATTATGTAATTACAATAATAAAACTAAAGAAGTAATAATAACAGACGAACAATACGTCGCACAGAATATAGGCTACTGAACGTAAGTAAGAAACGTGAAAATTATCAGCGCGCGTAAGTAATCAGAGACCAAGAGTAAAACATGTTCCATGTTAAAATTGGCAGACTGGACAAATTTTAAAATTTATTTTGTCCGTCCAGTATCTACTTATGATACAATTTTATTATTTTTTTTCTGAGCTTAGATAATATACGAATTATTGGTTATCTCATAAAATTTCACGTGGAATGGGCAAGCAAAACAAACTGCTTCAAAAAAAAAAAAAACAAATGCACTTCACCAGCATATGCAATTATATAAAAAATATTGGACCTACCTGCAGGCATGTGATGGTATTATTGGTTCAACAGAATAACTTGGGTGTCCGTAGAAATTTAAAAAAAAATGTCTCGGTCGACTTATGATATTTTTTATTCAGTCTTTGGCCAGCATCTAAGAGTTGCTATGTATCAAAATTGCGTTTGAAGTGGGCGAGCTAAATTTTATTAAATTATTTATAAATTATTTTTTCACATTTATATTTATATATATATATATATATTTCCACTTTCATGCAATATTAAAACCAAACTTGGAAATGTTGGATATAGACCAGATTTTAAAATACGGTCACTGCAAATTTAGCGAATATGATAGCGAAAGAACGTCATTATTTATAGTAGCAACGACTTGAAACAAAATACAAGACATGTTATTGGAACGCATTTTTTTTCACAATGTCATAAAACATTTTATTGTATCATAAATTAACTCCCTGTTATATAAAAATTGAAATGCTTACAGTCACTTTATAATTAAAATATTTTAGAATGTACTACTTAAAAATTTACTGTGTACATTTCAAAAAAGTTTTGGTCAAATAATTAATACATTTGATATTGCTAGCAGAATGCATTGTCTCTTCTAGTACCTATATTAAAAAAAAGATGTTTAAATGGTTAAATGATTTATGATATTATTAAATATTAATATTATTAAAAATGGTTACATGAATTTGATGATTACAACGTAACCCCTTCATTTACATACCCCTCTGTGAGGGTGATTCAATAACGAATGGAATAAATACGAGAAATATGTTGATGGCGTTAAAGGAACTAATTACAAGATAAAAAGAACTTTTTATATACCACGTTTTTAAATTTTCTGTTGAATGATATAAACTTGACAATTCTATGTTATTAATAATTTAGGACAAATAAGGCAATTGTCAACAAATCATTTTTTTTGCTATTTTGCAACAAACAAACAAATATAGAATACTGAAATGTCATTTTGATTTCCATAGTAACGCACGTATATATTAATAATTTAGTTGCCAAGACGACCCAGTTAGCAACCAATAATAGTGGATTGGATTACGAATTTCTTCCAAAATAACTATTCATACAAAACAGAATTAACTGAAAATGAATTCAATTTTACTTAAAGATGGCTAAAAGTGTTAAAAGAATGCATTGGCATCGTGTTCTGATATATTATAAAAGTTTCAAATATCTAGCTAGTCGGAAAGTTAGTTAAAAATCGATTGCAAGATTTGTACTGGATAAACAACCACTGGACAAACAAGAATACGAGCTAAAAAAATGTGGTAAAAAAACCCAGTTTCCGTAGGTATTTGTGGAATATTAATCAAATATTGGAAATTAACAATGCTAACTAATGTTCTAATAACTAATGATAAACTGCTTGGCTAAACCAAAAGCAATCTTCATTAAAGACACTCAAATCAAGCGTGTCAACAACTACGTCTACCTCAGCCAACAAATATCAATCAACAATAATAATAGAAACTCATGTCACTTGTACTAGTTTAGTCAACATAATTATTATCATAAGTGGGCCAACAACTCAGGGTGGATTATAGCCTCCTTCAAGAACTTCCTCCATCTCCCCTTATCTTGGGCTAGTGTCCTCCTACCGCTCAGGCATCTTTGTTAACGTCATCCAATCACCGGATTCTAGTCCTGCTAGTCGACGTCCAAATACCAAATACGCCATTTTTCTCCATCTAACGTGACAAAACAGAACAACGACACATATAACTATGACCTTTCAGGAAAAATATAAATTTAATATTGAAATTGTCCTATCTCGATTATGTTGATATATTTTTAATAGCACAGATTTTGAATATGCTATAATACATCAAATTATATACCTAATTTCTGCATTCCTAATCGCTAGAAAGCCTTAAATAAACGGGACTTAACTCGGTGTCGCCGGCAAGCTTAGGATGTCTCATCTTAATCAATATAATATGTTCAAAATGATTGGGTGACTAGGTACAACGAAATAATGACCTAACCTAACCTAAATAGATTTAACAAAACTTAATGTTTCATTTTTCTCCTGGCTGTTCTGTCTGAGACTTTAGCTGACTTTGTTTGTGTAGACCAGGGGTCGACAAACTCTTGGACCAAAAGAGCCAAATATGAGAATCACAACGGTTAAATTTTTTTTCGAGAGCCATACATGTATTTTTATAAATATTAAGCGAAGACGATTTTGCGAATGAAACTAACGCAAATATAAGTTTTTATTGTTGAAATTATTACAAATATAATTTTTACAGAAATGAGTTACATACAATTTTCACGCATTCCTTAAAACTAATGTGAACAATGACCTTCCTTGCATTTCTTTGGAGAGTTTCTGTATGTTTGGTATATTGTAACTTATAGTTTTTAATTTCAGGCGCGACTCCAAATTCTCATCGGTTATTTGGCTTCTCTAAATGCTATTTATATTGTTCATGTTTGAAAATGATTGTTCACATACATATCATGTATCTCGAATATGAGTTCGGAAGGCTATACCAAGTATTATAAATCGTAGTATCTACCTTATTATTTAGATCTTTTAGAGCGTTCCGCTGTGTTGTGAAATTAAATTGCATTTTTCTCTTTCCAAATCCTCAATTTTGGTGGCAAGACCTACAAAGTTGGAGCTTCATAACTCTTTGCTTGTTAAATCCACAAAAAAAAAATGTATTTCAAAAGTGCTGGTATCAATATGAAATGGAGAAAAATTTAATTTGTCGACTTTCGCAATGGGCGGATTTAAGACAACAACAATCATACCTTTTTGGTAAAAATTGTGAATTGGGAATTTGGCAAAGAGCCGCACGCCAATACCCAAATAGCCGTGGTTTGCCGACCCCTGGTGTAGACCAAAGTAGCACCCGTTTGTTATGATGACTCTCCGTTTTATTTCCTCAGTTTGATCATCGACACATCAATATTATCATAGATGCATGATGTTGTAGTAAAAATTGTGTTGAATTGAGATGATATTTGGGATTGTATTATTTGAGTGTAAACATTCCACTTAATCTGTGCCCAAATGACATGGTCTAATAATTAAGCAGCGAAAACTCTTCTTTTCCCCGCGAAAGCAAATTTCTGCTCAAAATAAAAAGTCAATATTCGTTTCTTGACTAATTGGAGCGTTAATTAGAGCCTAAATGTGTTATGTGGTTTAGTTTTGAATTGTGTATTCATAAAGAAAATTATTACTATAAAGGCTGTCTATCATGTCGCCGAACAATGGTAAGAAAGGAAGGAAAGCAGATGTAGTTTATTACCTCATGTATTTTTTTTATAATGAATCGGGTACTTGTTATGATAATTTATGCATAGCCGTTCCATCACCGACTTCACTCAACGTCAGAAATTTATTTTTATGACAGCCCAGGTTAAATCATTGTTAATTAAAATAACTAATCTAGACCTCAAGGTGAAACAAGATAAGATCTAGAACACTATTTATAACTTGCTACAAATGAGATTTATTATAATATTTGAGTTTAAATATGAGGCGTCTTATTACAAAAAGCGACAAGTCCACAATTCAATATTTTCGGGAAACAACGTTTTTATGTTTCAAGCTTCAATTATTAGTTTTAACGTGAGATTATTTTTTCCGTTGTATTCTATGTGAAAATTAGAACCAAATGGCAATTTCTGTCAGCTGATAAACTCTTAAATGTACTTAATAAATATAGGCAAAATAAAATTGGACGTAGCGCTACTTGTACCTCACTTTTTAATTTTCACATATTTCCATGGCACTGTCATGAGTTTACTAGATGCTACAGCATGGGAGACGCCCTTTTCAATATTGAACGTTCCCATATTGGTTGATTTAAACACGCGCGAAATCAACCAAGCTTTTAATAATATGAAACACGGACTTGGCGCTTTTTGTAATAAGTCAAGGCTTATTTTTTTTTTGTAGGGTTATGTCGCGTTTTGGAATTTATAGATCGATACATATTGTGTAAAATTATACAAAGAATACGTGCGTATTTTTTTCTCGATTTTGACCAAATGTGGACTTATCGCTTTTTGGAATTAGATGCTTCATATAGAGTCCATATTATATATTAATATTTACACCAGAGTATAATAATTCCAAATTGCAGAGGCTTAATCTGATTGAATATGGCGACGATCATTGAAGAGAGACTAAACCTATACAAATTTCTAATCATAGTAATCCAGCCACTCTCTTCGCTGCACGATGAAGGCTTCTCTTTGTCGTATTTATTATTATTTGTCCTTTGAATAAAGTATTGAAACTATTGATTTATAATTATAATCATTTGATGATAATAAAAGAAAATACTTTGTGAAAAAAGCAAAAACAAAAACACAAATTAAATCGAAGAATAATTATGCAACAAACTACGGTTTGGCCTAGTGCAGTGGTCGGCAAACTCATCAGTCAACAGAGCCAAATATCAACAGTACAACGATTGAGATTTTTTTTGAGAGCCAAATTTCTTAAACTAACTTACTATATACCTAGGTAGGTACAGTGTTAATGTGATATCATTGTTAATACATAATGATTTTATTTATTGATAAAAATTAAATTATAGGTAAGGTATCTATAAAATTAAATCATGACAATGACTAACAAACACTTAATGTGAATAATGGCCTTGCATCTCCTTGAAAATTTGAGTCAGGAATACTATTCCAGGTATTAATAATCATCATGTCTTCCTTCTTCAGGTCTTTCAAAGCAGACTACTAAACTTATGCTGTGAAACATGTTCACATTTGTTTTTCTCCAACATGTCCGTATCAGCACAGAGATGTTCAAATTTAGAGCTCCATAATTCTTTATCCATAAGCTTTATCTATAATAGAGTTCATAATCTTAATCACCAATTCCATAACTTTGCAAATGTCTGCGCACAAAGCTCTTCTTGACGAATGGTGCAATGGTAAGCAAGTATCTGGTGATTTTTTTTTCTTTCAAAATAGCAACAATCCCTTTTCTTACGCCAGTCATACTTAACGCCCCGCCCCGCCTGTTGAAATTGACACAATTTTATCGAGTGGAATATGATGTTTTTCCATACACTCAATTACAGCATTTGCAATATCCGCTCCACGTGTTTGATATTTGAGTGGCAATAATCCTACAAGTTCTTCTTTAGGACCTGTAGATGAAATAAATCGTAAAAAAACGTGAAACTCGTTAATTGCTATTGATAAAGTTGAAACCAATTTAAGATCTTCGACTTGTTGGTTGGTTATATTCGAAGACATTTTCACTGTTATATCTTTCACTGTTTTAGCCCGTACGTGGTCATTTGTGGCAGAGCCATACTCAAGGGGCCAAAGAGCCACATGTGGCTCGAGAGCCGTGGTTTGCCGACCACTGGCCTAGTGTATGGCTGAAAATTCTCCAAATAAGGCATACATATGGCATGACTACTTGAGATGGCCATGGTCTGAAACTTAGCATACCTGAGTAGCCCCACTTATGCATTATAAAAATATATCTGTAATGTTCATAACGGATTTGGTTTAGACAAATGCTATATTTTCGTGGAAGTCTAAAACCAAGAAGCTCGTTTAGCGGATCCACAGATTAGACGGCGAGCTCTTCATGCCAGATGCTAGTCAGTCATACCAACAGGCATCCTCGTGCTCATTATCTGTTAGTTACTCTTGATTATCTCATCGATCAAGCAGGTTATTAGTTGCCTAGGATTTTTAATATCCCTTCAGTACCATTAGATGATAAGATTTTTGTCATATTTACACTTAATGGAAATTCAAAAGTTAGATACGTCATAACAAAGTGTAACAAGCCATTATTCAGTGATGGGTAAACTACACAATCGGTCCCGATAACTCGTAACTCTCACACGATCTACTGAAAATAAATTGTTAGTCACTAATGGCTATTAGTTCTACTATTCAGTTGAGGCATGGTTTAAATAGATCGTGGCTAAGCGATACGCGGATTGTGCAAATGACGCGTGTCGAACGAAATATAATTTTGTTGTTTTTATTTAATAAAACGCAATTTTTTATAGTACTTATTCCACTTTTAATTAATATATTAGGACCGGTTTCGTCCGCCTCAGTGGGACATTTTGAGTTGAAAATGTCCCACTGAGGCGGACGAAACCGGTCCTAATATATTAATTAAAAGTGGAATAAGTACTATAAAAAATTGCGTTTTATTAAATAAAAACAACAATACAATGCAGTTCCACCATGAATTGACAGTTAACAAAATAAAATAAATATAATTTTTCAGAAAAATCTAACATGCGTCCATTTAATGTTATGTTTATTGTTATATTACTAATAATAACAGTATATTCATTGACATGTTTTCTTTTTTAAGTACATACGTAAAGTTTTTAAGTGATCTTTTCATCCGACGCCATGACAAAACAATCGACGTGCGGACACCTCGACTGTCCGTCTCCGATTGGCGACTAGTGAGAAATTTCGTCGTACTTACTGTTGAAAATTATTTGCCGTTTCACTGAAGTACGCTCTTAAATAAACTGATCCTGAAGCATATTGCGGGTAGCTTATAATATGCGGTGGAATGCTAGTAATACAAATTATAAGTACCTACCTATACCAAGAAATTAAAATAGAATTGTAGACCCTGCTACGGCCACTTCTCAGACACTCGTCAGTTTGTGAACCCACGCATAAGAAATTAGCCCTGTCTATATTTGGGTATTTTTTCGTTCGCCTAAAGAACGCATCGCAATGCATGCGTAGCCTGCGTATTGCCTGCTTAAAATCGGTTTCAAAATGGCCGTTTTTCGTGATGAAAGTGCTAGCGTATGTACATTAACTACCGTGGACATATTTTCAACATCACTCAGTGTTACCAACTGAATAATTCTTGCGATAAATGTATAATAGTATATTATACCTACTCTAATTATTGTAAGCCAAATAAGCCAAAAAATCTATAATTTTGAAGAATTCAATACGAAAAATGTTGTGTGTAACACACATTTACATCTTTGTGTTAAAATCAGCATTATAGAAATATGACAATACTGCTTCCTGTGAAAAATTGAAAAATATTTGACGTACGAGTGTAGACAGTTGATACGATTTCCACCCAAAGCATGCGCCAAACTACTCGGTGTTAAAACCAGAATTAAAAAGTTGAAGTGAAGTGGTCAAATGTAGTCATAGCTATTGGGATCCGTAGGTCCTAATGCAACCCTATAGTACGACTTTACCTGACTTGGCAGTAATTACAACAGCGATTTGAGTCCAGTAGGACTAGAAAGATTAGCGGGACACCACACTAACGATGCTGAATAATATTATAATTTAAAAACTCTAAGATATATCTTAATAATAAGACAGAATTTTCTATCATTCATCATAATTATAAATTGCTGCCTCTCTCACCTTACTGTGATTTCGTTAATTGCGGCTTCCGTAAATAAAAAATATTAATTTAATACAGCAAAAGAAACCAATGATTTAATTGCTAATTTAGGTTTGTTAATTGTAGGCTATTAAATAACTAAATACGAAATATACGCAAGAAATATATTAGTGGTAATAATATGTACCTACAAAATATTAAAATGAAATAGAAATTATGAATTGACTAAATTTAACTGAAAATAATATAAAATCAACACGGTAATTAAGGTTACTTACCAGTAAAATTCACTCTGCAGACCTGCATTATAATTATAATATTAACACTACTTTACATATTATTAAAATAGGTACTTTAAATAAATGCATGATTTTATTCATAGAATACTATCACTATGACAGTATATTTTTGTAACTCATAATCAGTTGCATTAATTCTATTTATTTTACTTTTCATTTGTGATTCATTCAAAGTTTATTCAGAAAATATGAATGAAATAATAATTTGTCTTAGATATTAATGTATTTCGTCGTCTACATTCCATTCAAATATAATTCAAATATAATAATATTATACTTCTTAGTTGGTTATTGCAAACAATACTATTTAATTTAAAATAATTAGAAGATAAAAAGAACTTTTTATATACGTTTTTAAATTTTCTGTTGAATCATAATATAAACTTGACTTGACTAGCTTAAACGATCATAGAATACTGAAATGTCATATTGACATTTTATTTTGATTTCCATAGTAACGCACGTATATATTAATAATTAAGTTGCTAAGATAATCCGCTTAGCAACCAATAATGGTGTGGAAATAACTTTTCATACAAAACAAAATTGACTGAAAATGATTTTTTTTAAAAGAATCTTTGAAAATTTTTGAAAATTAATCAATAGTACTTAAAGAAGGCTAAACGTATTTAAAAAATGCATTGGCATCGTGTTCTGATATATTCTAAAGGTTTCAAATGTCTAGCTAGTTGGGAGTAACACATGAAAATTTCATATTTAATATTTATCATTTTGCAAACATATCGATTTTTAAAATTATTTTACATATTATTTTGACAAAAAAAGCGTTAGGATGTTTAATATAATATGTAGAGTATACGTTTTATAACTATGCACTTTTTTGCACTCTTCACTATACTTTTACGCCTCTTTGCCTGATTACCTCGCATACAATTAGATCAAATGATATTTATTTATATTAATATATGTAGAAATAAATAAATAAGACAGATTTATATTTAAAAATGTTTTTAGAATATATTAAACCATTTTCATCCTAGAGTCGGAGTGCAAAGTTATGAAGCATATACCTACTTTAGTCTACAATGAATAATAAAAGGTTTTGTGTCTTGACCATGCGTTTGATTTTCAAGAGCAAGTAAGTTTTTTTATCCGTAGTTGAGCGTACTTCAGTGAAACGGCAAATAATTTTCAATAGTAGGTGCGACGAAATTTATCACTAGTCGCCAATCGGAAGTACTTAAAAAAGAAAACATGTCAATGAATATACTATTATTATTAGTAATATAACAATAAAAATAACATTAAATGGACGCATGTTGGAGTTTTATGACAGATTATATTTCGCTCGGCACGCGTCATTTGCACAAACCGCGCATCGCCTAGCCACGATCTTTTTAGACTATGCCTCAACTGAAGTATGGCTTTAAGAGGTGGTTGTAGAAAACTTTGTCTGGACCAGCATCTCTTAACCTTTTTGAGCCGTGACCAAAATTAGGGTATGTAATTGTTTCGGTTTTGCGACTCAAGTATCTAATATAGATAAAATAACACATACAAACGAAAATTAATTTTATTTTAGTAAGACGAAATACAGTATTGGTAAGCGACGTTAGATATTATTTATATGAACCTTGGATTTGAAAAAGTTTTGAGAGTTAGCATTCTTATTGGTATCTTGGTATTAACTGCACCTTGGGTCTTCTTTAGGCTGCAGTCTATTTTTAAATTTGGTTTTCATTATATTTAGAGCTAAAAATCCTGAGTCGCACAAATACTATGTTATTGCAAAGGGCAGTAGTACGTTTAATGCTTAGTTTACTAATATTGGCTTTACATTTTTTAATTTCAACTAGAATGCACACAAAGACTAAACTTTTGCTAAAACTATAACTAAGTAACTCATCACTTTGTATTACAATAAATTACTTTTCAAGTTTATTAATATTGACGAAATCTGCATGCAAGTTATTTACATAAAAAAACTAAATGGCGTTTGTACCTAATAATATTATGTACATGTTTTTTTATACATTAAATTTTATTCACTATTCCTTATAAAGCCGATAAGCGGAAAAATAGCGTACAGCAGCGATTTCCAAGCTGGGGGGCGCGCCTCCCTGGGGACTGTTGGAAAGGGAGGCGCGAGAAGTTTAACACAATGATGTAGCCACAGATTTGCAGTTTGCAAGTGTATAGTTTATAAAACGGCAGCTAGTTATAAACTACATAAAAAACAGTCCTATAAAAGTTAGGTTGTTTGCAAACCTGTATGAAGATATGGAGACTAATTTTATTATACTTACCTCATTTCTATACTATTGTGAATGGCCCCACAAGAGGGGGGCTGATAGGGCTAACAAATTCGTTCTATAGTAAAAAAGGCGCTGTTTTCGTTACAAAATATTAAAATCTTATAATATAATATGTGCCTATGTGATACAATTTAATATGATTGTGTGGTGTGTGTGATTGATGATAATTCACATGTAGAATTTTATTTTATAATTATTTGTAGTGTATGTCCTGATTAATAAAAAAGGCTATATGGAAACAAAATTTTTGTTCAATTTTGATTGAATTGGACTGTAGAATAATATAATACTTTGTCAAGAGAAGCAATGTAAGTATGTACTGCTACCATTCGTAATATCACATTTATGCGAAACGGAATTTTCTGCATTTGATGCAATGAAACACATACCTATATCGAGCCCGCTTAGTAGAAAAAAGCACTTTGCGTAAAAATGTACTTAATGAAATAAAGGGGGGGAGGCGCCATGTTTATATTATTTTAAAAGGCGTAGTAACGTAAAGTTTGGAAACCACTGGCGTACAGCGAATAAAAATGTCTCATTTAATGCACCTAGACCTTAATCAAACAAATGAAAGAATTCATTATATTTACCAATACTAATGCAGGAAATCTACAATTATTATTTACTCCAAATTTAATATTTTACAGATATAGAAAATTAATATTATTTGTATGGATAAACGCAAAAACTAACGTACATATTACTTTAAAAATTGGCACTGTATTATAGAATATAATATATACAGATAATTTAAAGCAGTATTGTATACTTTGTATGAAACTAAACATGAATCACACCTCACATCCGTGGTCGCTATTAAACTAGGAAGCGGTTTTATCGGTAAAGTCTACTCCTATAAAATCGACATGTTACATATTATTGAATAGGTATAATAAGTAAAAGTTGTTGTTTTTCTCGTAAAATAAGCTTGTGTCATAAATAATTGGTTATTAGTTAATGAATTTCACTAACAGAATTAAGTCATTAATATTATTGAATGGCATAGCACCTCAGGAGTTAATTAAATGCTTATATCACTATGTTAACATAAAAGTATTAGATAACAAATTCACTATAATAATTAAATGTTAAATTCATATAAGATTGTCATAACAAGAATTGAGTTTAAGTTAATACTGAGGCTAAGAACAGGGCTCACAATGGGCAAAAGATTTGATGTCCTCATGGGAAGAAGCGAATCGCAACTCTGCGATGAATGTCATGTTTTAGAGGATATTGTACATATAGCACTACAATGCCCTAAATATGAACTTCACAGAGTACAGCTGCGAATTGCGGATATCTATAAGAATTTCGACGAATTGAAGAGTGTCCTGGCGGTGGGTAAGACGGAAGAGCTAGGCAAAATTGTAACGTTATTTAACAGAATAGGAGTGAGGACCTGATCGACGGATCCCCTTCTAGAAGAGAAGAGGCGATATGACAGCGAGTCGCAGTCAAAGCCTCGGTAAAAAAATTGTCATATTTTTGATAAAACAATAAGATAATAAAAATTGTATAAACCATATATACAATAAATCAATACTAATAATTCATTTTGTAATTCCGTTTATAACTTCTGAAGGTACTTTCTGAAAATTTGCGTTTTGCACTTCGTCAACGTAAAACGTTTGAATCCGCTATCACTTCACATCACAAATGTATGTGTTTTGGTGATTATATAGCTGGTAGGCATTTTCATATTTTATTAATCAGTCAAATTTGACAAGTCTTTGCTATCCCGTATTCTATGCTGCCATATAAAACAGCATCACACAGAGACATATCAAAGTATTTTGCATCCAAATCAGGATCAAAACATGAGCGAAAAAAATGATAAAACACTCACTTCACTTTTGAACAAAAAATAGATTTTGATAGAATTTTGTTATAAAGTATGTTTTATATGCTCACACAAAATTTCAAACTCCTAATTCTATAAATAAATGCGTTATCGTTCTTCACACAAATCAGCCAAACTGCAAGTGTCAATTTTCTAATATCGTAAATGGAACAACTTTTTATATAAATTTTCTTTATTTATAAAAGGGAAGCTAAAATAAAGTAACAATTCAGTGCGGCAAAAAAAGTCCAAGTGTATTTTTTGGAATTGTTAAATTCCGCTCGATAGTCAAATTATTAAGTTTTTTCTGTTTCACAAAAATTCACAAAATAAATACCACTCATCGATCACAATGGTGTATTGTGCAATGAAAATTTCTGATTAAAATTTATTAACTAATTTATCAAAATTATTAAGAGATGAATTTCTTTACAATATAAAATATCCAGACGTAAATTCTCTTTCTACGTAGTCTTTTCAATTGGTATTACGTATATTTAAATATTTATTTAAAACTATATCAAAACTAAAGATAATTTACGACTAACAGGAAATTGCGTATCAAGACGATGTTAATTTAGAAATCGAAACCAATTAATATCTAATAGAATAAGTTAATTTATACATAGTCACATAATACATAAGTAAAAATCTTTTGTTAAAGGGGAAATAAAATATGTATATCTGAAAAAATATTTAAAAAGTCTTTTTCTGAAATATATTATTGGTCAAATAAAAATGTGAAACATGCTTCGTTTGCATGCATTTTTTTTAATGTTATCTGCTAAAATATGAGTCAGTTGACACCGAAAAATGGTCACTTGTACTTTCATTTTAAACATTCCACACCTCGTCAGCTGATCTGTTTAATAAAAAAAATGTATAAAAGTAACACGTTAATTAATTTAAAATATGTATAATTAACATGTTTCTAGAACTTATGCATATGTGTATATTTTATATACTAGTAATTCGTACATGTATTTATAATCTTTGGGATATAGACGTGAAAATAAACTAGTGTAGTAATATTTTGACATAGTGATAAATAAAATTATGTTCGTTAGTGTAGTTCATAAAACGTAGGTATATATTGATATATACCTACGTATATATATATCATCATCATCAGCCTGAATCTATCCACTGCTGGATGAAGGCCTCTTTAAGTTGCTTCCACTTCTCTCGGTCCTGTGCATTGCGTTGCCACGTACTTCCGCAGAACTTTATCATTTCATCGATCCAGCGGCCTCTAGGTCTACCTTGTGGACGTTTTGTACTTCTTGGATACCACTGGATGACTAGATTTGTCCAACGATTGTCTCTTCTTCGAGCTATGTGTCCAGCCCATCTCCATTTAAGGCTTTTAATAAACTCTATTACATCGCAAACCCTTGTCTGCTTCCTTATCCACTCATTCCTCTTTTTTTCCTTTCGCGTTATGCCCAGCATGCACCTCTCCATACCACGTTGTGCTACTCTAAGTTTCTGGATCTCTCTTTTACTTAGGGTCCATGTTTCACACGCATATGTCATCACGGGAAGCACACACTGGTTGAACACTTTGCGCTTTAGGCACAGTGGAAGGTCACTTTTGAAGACATTATTGAGGCGGCCAAAAGCACTCCAGCCTAGCTTTACTCTGCGAACAATTTCATCAAATATACATCCATCTATAGATACTTGTTGTCCCAGATAGATGTAGCTTTTCACCTGTTCGAGCTGAGTGCCATTGATGAGGATCTCTTTTTGGCCTGCAAAGCAGTTGAACATGACTTTCGTCTTTGTTACATTTATTTTCAAACCTACTTTGTTGCTTACTTCAGCGAGTTCCTGCATTCTGCTTTGGAGGTCTTCTGAGTCTTGCGAGAAAATTACTATGTCATCGGCAAAGCGCAGATGACTCAGGTATTCTCCATTTATGGGGATCCCTTTGTCATTCCAGTCAAGTTGCCTGAATAAGTCTTCAAGGGTAGCTGTAAATAGTTTAGGTGAGATTGTATCACCTTGTCGGACTCCTTTGCTGATAGGAAATCTGCGCGATGGTTTATGGAGATTTACAGATGCTGTTGCGCTACTGTATATATTATTGAAAATATTTATATAGCGTCCAGGGATTCCTTGTTTTCTGAGTGCGTCGAGTATTGAACATTTCTTTATCGAATCAAACGCCTTCTCATAGTCTATAAAACCCATGCATAGTGGCAGTTTGTATTCCTGGTACCGCTCTATGATTTCTCTGACGACTTGGATATGGTCCATAGTGCTGTATCCTCCTCTAAATCCGGCTTGTTATCTCGGTTGGTTCTCGTCTAGTACATTTTGCAGACGGTTTGAGAAAATTTTTGTGAACGTCTTGTAGAGAATAGGGAGTAGACTTATTGGACGATAATTTGCTAGGTCTTCTCTGTCACCTTTTTTGTGAAGAATGACAATGCTGGCATTTTTCCATACCTCTGGGACATCCTCTTTGCATATGCAGGCTGTGAACAATTGTGCAAGTACTTCATTTGCATCCTTTCCTGCTTTTTTGAGGATATCTATCGTTAAACCGTCTTCTCCGGGGGCTTTCCCACTTTTCATGTAATTTAAAGCATGGGTTACTTCCCAGGATGTAATTTCGGGAGTATGGTCTTCCGAATTTCCATTTCTCTGAAGATCTAAGTCTATAGTCGTATTGTCAGTGTCATCACTGTAGAGATCGCTGTAGAACTCTTCAACTCGGCTTAACAAGTGTTCCCAATTTCTGACGATAGAACCATCTTTTGCTTTTAGTGCTGTGATTTGACGTTTTCCTATCGACAAGCATTGCTTGTTTTTGTTTAAACTTCTGCCTGCTTTCACAATTGCTTGTATGAGGTTTACATTGAATTTACGAAGGTCTTCTCTAATCTTCCTTCGGAGGGTTTTGCAAAGTGATGAAAACTCCATATCGTTTTGCGCCTGTCTATCGCTCTTGGTTTTCCTTCTCTGCTCCATAAGATTCAATGTTGCCTTCGAAAGCTTGGTGGAAGGTGTAACTTCTGAGCTTTTTACGCCTGTTTTTTCTGCACATTGTAGAATAATATTCGTTATATCCTCCGCGTTGGATAGGGAAACGGTTTCGTTCTCATCTAAGAAAGCCGATAGTGCATTTTTGAGTTCATTTTGGAATTCAGTATTGTTCTGCAGGTATACGCGAGCATTTGACTTCTTCTGCAGTTTGGATCTTTCTGATTTGACGTTCAATCTTATCTTACATCTCACCATCCGGTGATCACTGCCGGTGTTAAACTGATTGATCACCTTACAGTTTAAAAATGTATATTTTCTGTCAGTGAGGATGTAATCGATTTCGCTGGTCCTTCCTGTCGGGCTTCTCTACGTCCATTTACGTGTAGGTTTATGTTGAAAAAAGGAATTCATGATGTGAAGATTGTTGGTTTCAGCAAACTCCACAAGCATGTCCCCTCTACCATCCCTTGAGCCATGTCCGAAATGTCCGACCGCTACGTCATCTCTTTGGTATGATCCAATACGTGCATTGAAATCTCCCATTATGATGTTGAAGTGGCATTTACTTTTATTTTTCAAGGATGTTATTTCCTCGTAAAACTCTTCCACTTTTTCATCAGGATAGCTCTGTGTCGGAGCATATACTTGCAAAATCTGAATGCGGTACCTAGCATTGATTTTAAGTATCACGCTTGCGACCCTGTCAGAAATGCAGTTGAACTCGACTATGCGGTCCCTCCAGGCTTTGTTGACAACAAATCCAACACCGCTCGTGCGTCCTTCATCGGTTCCTTTGGAGTACAGCACATGTCCGCTTTGTAAAGTAATAATACTCTTACCTTTACGCCTTACTTCGCTGAGTCCGACAACATCCCAGTGGATATTCCGGAGCTCTTCTTGAAACTCTACAAGTTATATATATATTTAATACTTTGGACGCTGAAGACGCACCTGGCTCGTAATGACCAGGCGGCCGATCGATGTAATTAACGTGCATTTTAAAGGTTGTAATTAAAAAAATCATTATCTAGTCAGCAGCAAATGAGCTAATTAGGCGAAAAATTGCGATATCCCAGAACGATATGAGTCATTTTATCTATATAATAGAAATATTGCAGCATCACAAAAACTAATATAGTCGTTAAAAAGTTAATCATTAATTGTTAATCGACCTATATATTGCTCCGCATTTCATGGCCAATCAGATATACAAATATTTCTATATTAAAAGAGCTCGGCATCGAAAAAAGATGCTGACTGACCTGTTAGAGACGTGTTCTTATTTTTTTTTGAGCACATAATAACAGGAAATCGCAGGGATGAGGATAATTGATTACTGGTGGTATCGAAGACACAAAGTTGCGAAGGCATCCCCTCTAGAAGATAGAGCGACCATCAAGAAAGTATCTGGTAATGACTGAAGCAACATGATCACAATCAGATCACTCCACATAGAAGACAATTGTTGACAACATTTGTAATTTCACTAATAACTATCCTGAGTAATGAGACAAAAGATTTGAAGAGAGATCAATCACTTTTATAAAGCTCACCAAAGAGCTTTTTTCGACTATGTGAAGATCAACAACCACAGGCCGTGTTAGCAAACGATGTGAGATTGCAGCAACACGATATTCAGCGAATTACCCAATTATCGCATATCACTTCATCAACGGTCAGCACATTCTGCAAGTGTGACATACGTCGCTGACGGTCAAAAACCCCATGCCTTGTCAGCGAACATTGCGAGGTTGCAACAACACGACAGTCAGCGCATCACCCAATAGTGACATACATCAATAATAGCTTACCGAAATTTATTGAATATTAATTTTTAGCATTATTCAATTTCGAGTACTTCAATTGAAGAAAAGGCACTCTCTATCATCGTGCCTCGGACTAAGCATCTCTCACCGAGTATTACCATTGTTACACTGTTAACTGTTGCACCTGTCATTGTGATTATTGATTCGGTAAATAAACTCTCGAAATTTATCCACAACAACAACAATCAGTCTTACATTCCACTTACGTGAGGGTGAATTTAGGTGGACGTTGTTTTTTAAATTCTTAAAATAAGGTCTGCTTAACTCATCCGGTGTACTTCCTTGTACCTATATACTTAATATTTTTTGTATTTACACATTTATACTGTAGAATAACTTAATACTGATCTATCTCTTGTGTTATGTACATAAAACTGTTTTAATAATATTTATTTGTTTCTAAGTGTCATGTTGTGAACGTCTTAAACTTATAATTTGTAATGTCCACAATATGTAAAATAAATAAATTGAACTCCTATACCAAAAAACTATATTATTCTTGATAAAGCGCCTTCGTATAAAAATTTTCATGTTATAAGATACAGTGCATATTTATTTATTTATTTGCTACCTTTACAATATATATATATTTATATAAATGGATGACAACCAGTTCGTGTATTTTATGATAGGATATGACACCTAGTAGGAATCACATTGTAGAATTGTATGAAAATCACAATCAGTGCATGCCACTATTGCGAATTTAAAATGTATTTGATAATGAAAGTAAAGAGAATGTATTTGATGATTTTTTGATAATAACAATCGCTCAGTTATTAATAGCTACCTGTCTTATGCATGTCATATTACTGCTGATTCTTATATAATTTAAAGAGAGCATTTATTAAAATGTCAATGCAAATTGCATCAAGTTATCCGGTTAGGCATACATACTAAATAAATTAGATAGTGAACCAGGTGCTAAATTTTTTGATTATTACCTTCTAACAATATTGATTGAAAACGAATTGACTATCTCTTGAATGTTGTTTAATGAAAGAGGTAAAAATTATATTTAGATATTAATCTACAGTAAATATTATTAAATGAATAGTCGTTTTGAAAGGTGAGCGCACGTTATTTAATATATTTTTTTATTAGAATATAAAATATATATGGAAGTAAATTAACATATTTTTTATGAGGATTAGTTGGATTGAGACAAACGTAAAGAAACCAACTAACGTTTTCAGGTATTTTGAGTTATGCATGAGAACTAGTTCTAAATATCTCAAATTTAAATTTGCTAAAGAGTTCCAAATGACATTCGGTGTAGTTTCCGTTTTATTTACATTATTGTCCTTTTGTTTAATAGACAGATATTTTAAACGTCTGAATATATGTTATGAAAAAGGAATTAATTGCAAAGTATCTATCAGAGTCAGTATAAAAGTAACAGAAAAGGCAAGAGGCCAATGTTTCATTGATGATATAGAGTACTCTATTTTATCTAAGTAATAATTTGGTTAGGTTATTCAAGATAGTGTTATCGGCCCACAATCTTTGTCTCGTAGTCCAATATTCAAGGCAATGGGTTCTCATCTAGGGACTCCGTATTCGACTCCCGGTGAAGTAACAATATATTTATGTGTTTTTTTTCAAAGCTGGGTATCATCAGTAATCGATTCACTTCTATTAAATTCAAATTTTTATTTATTTTTGCATATAGTGAACATTACAACATGACATTTAGAAACAAAGAAAGATTATTAAAACAATATCTAATATATAAAAATTAATATTTGTTTGTGTGTTTGTTTGTTTGTATTTAATGCGCAGCCATACCGTTCATCCGATTGCGATAAAATTTTGTCAACTTATTGCTTGCACTTGCGCGAAGAGTATAGGCTATACTAATATATAAAAATGAATGTATGTATGTCTGTATGTCTGTCTGTCTGTCTGTCTGTCCCGTATGCGTTCCTATACCATTCATCCGATTGCGATGAAATTTTGGTAAGTGGTTGTATGCATACCCATGAAGGTTTCTGAATTAGAAAAATCATCATCTTCTTCTTCTTCTTCATCATTCTATCTTCTTTTATTTGTATGGTTCCTATACCATTCATCCGATTGCCATGAAATTTTTATCAGTTGTTGTGGTATCACCCGTAAAAGTTTCTGAATTAGTACAACCATGTTCTACTTCTTCTTCATTATATCTTCTTTTATTCGTATGGTTCCTATACCATTCATCTGATTGCAATGAAACCTTCATCAGTTGTTGTGGTAACACCCGCAAAGGTTTCTGAATTAATACAACCATTTTCTTTTTCTTTTTCTTCTTCTATTCTATATTATTCTATTCACATGCGTTCCTATTCCATTCATCCGATTGCAATAAAACTTTCGTCAGTAATTGTGCCAATACCCGCGAAGGTTTCTGAATTAGTACAACCATCTTCTTCTTCTATTCTATCTTCTTCTATTTGTATGCGTTCCTATTCCATTCATCCGATTGCAATAAAACTTTCGTCAGTAATTGTGCCAATACCCGCGAAGGTTTCTGAATTAGTACAACCATCTTATTCTTCTATTCTATCTTCTTCTATTTGTATGCGTTCCTATTCCATTCATCCGATTGCAATAAAACTTTTGTCAGTAATTGTGCCAACACCCGCAAAGGTTTCTGAATTAGTACAACCATCTTCTTCTTCTATTCCATCTTCTTCTATTCGTATGCGTTCCTATACCATTCATCTGATTGCAATGAAATTTTGATCAAGTGTTGTGCTCACGCCCGCAAAGGTTTATGAATTGATACAACTATTTTCTTCTTCTTTTTCTTCTATTCTATCTTCTTCTATTCTTATGCGTTCTTATACTATTCATTCGATTGCGATGACATTTTGACCAGTTGTTGTGCGCATGCCCGCAAAGGTTTCTGAATTAGTACAACCGTCTTCTTCTTTTTCTATTCGTATGCGTTCCTATACCGTTCATCCGATTGCAATGAAATTTTGATTAAGTATTATGCTCACGCCCGCGAAGGTTTATGAATTGATACAACCATGTCTTCTTCTTTTTCATTTATTCTATCTTCTTCTATTCGTATGCGTTCTTATACCATTCATTTGATTGCGATGAAATTTTGACAAGTTGTTGTGCGCACGCCCGCAAAGGTTTCTGAATTAGTACAACCATCTTCATCTTCTTCTATTCGTATGCGTTCCTATACCGTTCATCCGTTTACAATGAAACTTTGTAAGAGTGAGTTGTCGTGCGCATGCCCACAAAGATTTCTGAATTAGAAAATTATCATTTTCTTCTATTCGTATGAGTTCCTATACCATTCATCTGATTGCAATGAAACTTTTGTCAGAAGTTGTGCGCACACCTGCAAAGGTTTCTAAATTAGTATTATATAAAATACAAAGTTTGTTGTTTGTTTGTTCTATCCAATTTTGGTTTTTTACTGCATATTAATAACATTAATAACGTTTGCATATTTTGGATTCCATTTTTATTTAGTGTTCTTTTGTTTGACCTTTACTCTTATTAGAATTATTTTCATATTGCCATATTGTATTACACAGATATTTTAATATTAAAAAAATAATTACCTCTTATTATTTTTTAAATATCTAAGATAAATATAACCACGAAGCAACCCTATGCAAAGCTGGGTACTTCAGCTAGTTATATTATAAAAAAGAAATAAATCAGTATTAAGTTATAAAAATACTACTAGACTACTGTTTCACGAGTCATTAGGCACCGTAGCCTCTTGTAGTGTTAAAAATAATATTATGTACTTATATTAATATTTTAGTGCTAAGTAAGATAATGTATGTCCAGTTTTTTTTTGAAAAAAATCAATTTGTAAGATTTGAGATGCACGAGAAATGGGTATATTATGTATTTGACGTTCCACTATCTTTTCAAATATCCTATTTGGACGTATCTAACTAATCTATCAGGATGCCGCCAAAGAGTCCGGCACTTTGTACCCTTGTGGAACAGCCTCAAGGGTTCCGTCGCCGTGGCCGGCCCTCCCTTACCCTGCAGCGGTGCTACAAGAGCGACCTACGTGCTGCAGGTCTGACATGGCGGGAGGCGCAAAAGTTGGCGATGGACCGAAGTGGCGCCAACTTGTGCTTGTCCTACGCCCCAATGTTGGGACGTGACAGGGTGAAAGAAGAAGAAAAATTTGGACGTAAAATATTTTTACAGCATAAAGATACGATGTAGATGAACGTTTTGTGTATGTTAACTCAATTTAGACAAAAACTCGACTTACACTATCTTTGCATTAAGCCATCGATATATGAATCGCCTAGTTTCAAAAGCCCCTAAAACGGTTTTTGAAAATTTTTGTGTTAGATATGTAGTTTGATGGATATTTTTGTGACCTATATGATGGTCAATGATTGAACTTTAAAAAACGCCCAAATTCGTCAATACGTATGATCAAAAGTTAGGGTAAATTTCAAAACCCGCTAAAATGGTTGGATGTGCTTTTCAAATACCGCTAAAATGGAAAGCCAAAATACTCTTTAAAATGTAACAAAAATAAATACATAAAGTTCACAGATTTAATAGATATGATTTTTCTCATTTTTCTCAAAACTACCTAAAATCGTTTTTCTCATTTTTCTCAGTACTACCTAAAATCGTTTTAGGGGCTTTTGAAACTAGGCGCTTCATAGATATGTATGTGTGTAGAATTGAATATATATACTACATATATGTAACATATAGGTATAGTTTTTAACACATGTGAGCTACATTGCTGTATCAAACCCTTTGTTATAGAAGAAAAAATCATAGCCCATCATCGATATACACTTACATATATAAACAAAGTCTTGAATTTTGATTTATATATTTACGTACATTGACTTTGAATCCAAAAACAATTGAGTAACACGTTCGGTCAATAATCTATGTTTTTACGCTGCACTGCGTTGCCTAACATCGAACCGCAACGAGTTGGAGAAGGTGATTTCAAAATCTTGAGGTCATGGGCAACACTGAATAATAACAACGACTCGACTATTAAAAATACAAGTGCGCCGAATGGTAACATCAGTTGCACCATTCAAATAGAAATATTAAAAAAAATGGCACCAAAATATTTACTAATATGGTAATATGATTACCTAATAAAGAGTCTGGAATATTTTGATGTATGGTTACAGGTGCATTGACATTGACAAAAGAAATTTTTAAGACTCCTTTACTTTCGGCTGTATGAATATTATCCGTGGCTCTATCCGACTGATTTTCTCTTAGGGATGCTAACATACTGTAGCTTAAAATTTAGAAGGGATATTTATTTAGCTACATATTTTTTCGGACTTATACGCGGCGTAAATGTGAACTCTGCCATTCTTGGTGGTGTTGGTTTGTGTGTCTCTGATAATTACCTTAGGAATCGAGGGCATTCGTTGTTTGTTCTCCCACGGTGCAGAACTAACCTACCATTAGTAATGTCGATTGGGAGGGCAGTAACCATGTTTAATGAAATCGCTTCGGATAATGATATATTCCACTTACGTGAGGGTGAATTTAGGTGGACGTTGTTTTATAAGTTTTTAAGATAGGGTCTATCAAAGTTCACTCTGTGTGCTTCCATTTACTTTTATTGTGTTACTTATTTTATTTCTTATTTTATTACTATGTAATTCTCTGTATTTTTATTTTTAAAACTTATTTTATGTCATGTCGTGAACGCTTTGAATTTATAATTTGTTATGTTCATTATATGTAAAATAAATAAATTTGATTTGATTTTTTGAAATTTGATTTGATTTAAACTAAAGTCTGTGTATCGAATCGATACTCATGTCTCCCAATATTTTTCATTTCAAATAGTGTAAGTTAATTTAAAAAGCCTGTGTCATGATACTTGTAAAGGGTGTTAAATTATTTTATACCTCACGATATTACTATGGCAGTATCTGACTGATTTTTAGCGTAGAATGTAGAGCAAAACTCTTACTTAGATCGCTGTAATACCCAATTTGTCTATATTTTTATACGGAGTCGAGTCTTGGACCCTGGGCAAGGGAGTGGAAGACAATTGATGCCTTTGAGATGTGGTGTTGGCGCTGAATGTTTCGTATTTTTTGAATGGAGCACAGGACAAACCAGTCAATCATCCAGAGATTGTAGATAAAGGAACGGCTCTCGACAATATGTCTGAGACGAATTTTATTCTGCAGTTTTTTGGACATATTGTCCGGCGCGGACCTGACAACCTGGATAGACTGGTGGTTTTGGGTGGCCTCCAGGGAAAGCGAAGCAGAGAAAAAGCGTCTGCGTGCTGGAGCGACCAAGTGAAAGATCTGACTGGGCGCACCATTCATTATGCCTTGAGAGAAGCGGAAGCAGCGACGTCCCTAGACAAAATAATGCCACCCTTAGGCAGCGCAAAAATGCCGGCCCATTTTTTATACAGTATTTTTATCACCCTTTCATGACTCCAATATCTAAAAAATGTGTTATATGTACATATACGTAAGTAAACAAAATTTAGTTTATAAATAGTTTTTCCCCAAAAGTGGGAATTTTTTGACGTTGGTAATACAGTGAATTCTTACATGTAATTTTTGCGATACATTAATTTGCTCTATCTTGATGAATCAAGGAAAATCCATGTCGCTTTTTTTCTTCACAAAGCCTGCACTAAACTGCAAATCTGCACGTACCGTTTCTGGTCATCAAGTACGTCAAAAGGCAACGGAAGTAAGCTAGACATCGCGAAAAAAAATTAAAGACTTATTAAACCTTTTATGTTAATTAATACATTCTGTTTCCAACTAGTGAACTGAATTCTTAATTTAAGATATTTACGTTATTACAAAATTTAGGTAGCTATTTCTATATGCCTATACCAAATTAATGATTCTTTTCGTTTGCCGCCCTTCGAGTAACTGCCGCCCCCAAGCGACGCTCAATCTGTCTACCCCCACGGGACGTCACTGAGCGGAAGATCGAAAAGGATGAAAAGTTTTGGTCGCTCAAAGGATGGCAAAATTAAAAATTAGTCATGATCCTCAGCCATGAGTGTACGACCAAGAAGAAGAAAAAGTATTTCATAATAATTATTTAAACAGATGTCACTGTGTTTCATTTTCTAGATTATACAAATCAATCGACAGTGGATAGTAATTTGAGTTTAAAGTCGGGCGAGATAACTCGCGAAATTTGTATGTGCAGCCTGTCGAATATGGCCTCATAGAGCGAGATAATTTGTCGGCGGCATAGAACTGGTTTTAATCAACAGCTTTTAATAACTTTAATACACTGGTAGGTACATTACTAAGTAAATATTAAATGAAACAAAACGTCAGCTGAATACTGAACTATCCTAACTTACATTTGAAATTTTTGAGGAGAGAGTTTTTTGAAACCACTTACTGAAATTATTTATAATCTTTATGGATAAATGAATGCATCATATTTTAGTAGTATTATTGATGAAAAAAATAGTGCATACAATTGTCCATATAAATAATAAATAACTGAAGTAGGCTGTTTCAAAAAACTCTTCTGCAAAATATTTCAAATGTGAGTTAGAATAGTTCTGCATTCAGCTGACGAAAAATGAATAGTATTTTTTAGGTTCTCTCTTGCAATACATATTTCGCACAAATGAACAAGGCGGGTCTGTAGAAAAGATTTTATTTTATCTTCCGAACTTTGATTAAATATCATATCCGTATGATATCATTGCATTATTCACAGAATATATTTTTATTTGCTCTAAAGACACGTCAATTATTTTTATGAATAGTAAATTCTGGAAAGTTCGCGCGGAACGAAACATATTTGTAATAATTTTAACTGGCGATTCAATAGAATGAAATTGAACTACTTACTTTCCAAAGTCCTTTTTATTTCTCGCGATCGATCTTGCCACGACAAATTTATTTACTATCGTGTGGATGAAGTATGCAAATATTTTTTTTTCATTCACAATGTTTTGGATCAGCGCCAAAAAACTTTCATATAGAAATGACTGACGAACGCCGAGCGATGACCCAATAATAATATTATGTTAGTTTCTCCCTTACTTGAACGTGAAATTTGTATGCTTTGACCAGCAGTGTACTGCTAAAAATAAAAAAGGGTCAAAAGATATTATAAAATAAAAAATGCGACCGCTATCGACTAAAAATTGGTTGACGAATGACCAATCAATCGATCGCTGCAATTTAAACATTTTGGTTACATGTAAGTTGTACGTATCGTCGCTTAAGAAACAACACCGCGGAAGTCAATTAATTAAAATTTTCAAGGGAAACAAAAAACGTCTCAAAAAATTGAAAATTGATACCTTTTAACTTATTTTTTTTTGTGTTTAGTTAAAAAAATGTTTTTTGATTACTTAATAATAATAATAACTTGTTAATTGACTTCCGCGGTGTTGTTTCTTAAGCGACGGTACGCAGTTCATCGTGGGATACTTATTCGTACACCGCAGTACGTGAAACATGAGTTCGTATAACATTTTATCAAATGACGAGTTCTTCGTTGAACATTTCACCGTGGAATACATTTGTACGTATCATACAAAATGCGGCGATAGTTTGCAAATAGTACTGTTCCAATTAGATTAACCCTAACCTAACCTAACCTAGTAAAAACATCTCATAAAATTCGCCACGTCATGTTGTAGCATACGTACAAATTTCCGGATACGAAACATTTTACCTAGTTGTGATGAATTGTTGCAAGCACTAAGATTAACTAATAGACAACATGATGTGTCATTGTGCTAATACATCAATTTTTGCTTTAAATATTAAAAATATATTTACGCGTTTAATAATATTATCCGGGTACGGTTGAAAAATTAAAGATTTATGCTCAGCTAATCTTGTAAATCATTTAAAGTTATATCACTTGACCGATGCATAACTGTCACTTCTACAGTGAAGCTGTGCGACTAGAAATACGTTGATGATGCTGTCATATTTGAAAACTCAATCAAGAGCATTCAAAAGACAATCGATAGATGGCATCACAATTATTCGTCTCGTGTTGGATTGAAAATCAACGTGAGAAAACCCAACGTCACGGAAAATGGCACTGTAGAGGTTCTATCCAACTCTACAACTGCAACACCATTGTCTATGCTCATGTTTAGGGCATTGACAATGGCGAAGTGGATATAAGAATCTGACAGTTGTCTAGATACGTCGTTCTTGTGTAGAGGTTATTATGACGCTACAGTCCTTCGCTGAATTATCAAATTAAAAGGTTCATTATTATTAAACCTTAGTGATATAATATAATTAAACACGATGCCACTTGCTGTGTAATAATAAACAAGTTAATGTGCGCAATAATATAAATGATATAAAACATCAACTCGTATATTATTCACACCTGCCCGAACGTATGTCACACACGCGAGCAACCTATCTGATATCAAACTAATTACGGATGCAGTTGGGACAAAGTAATTTGACAACGAACATCCCTTATAGTACTTTGCAAAGACTTTGTTATATGAATTAAAATGGCTGGAGCAACATTCGACTGGATGTGGAATATCGCGGACTTAAAACGGAGCAGAACGAAACTTTTAGCGAGTCATGGCACCTTATGAAGGCTCATAGTAACCATATACAGTGCTTTGAGAATATGTATTTACGGTCAATTAGGTGTGTAATTTTAGGAGAAACAAGAACGGACCAAGTAGCCTATCATTATAAGCTATCTACTGCAGAAGCCTCAAGAGAATTTAAACCTGGTTTGTCCGTTATTCAAGCCAAGTAAATTCTAGAGTCTTAAATAAGTCTGCTAAATACTATCCATACCTATAGTGAGTACGGCAAAGCTATAGGATGCTGACATAACTTAGGGAGATGCAAGGAGACTGGCAAACGATTCTTGGAGGTGCCGTGTAGTGTCCTTGTACTAGTTGTACTCTAATTGAGGAGCGGATATAGTCACAGAAGAAGAAGAACAGTATTGCAAATAAATACAAGGAAGCAGACGATCAAAATAGTATTCTCCCACCTCTTTACTACCAAATGTATCAAAAAATGCAGAAACTATTTTAGACAGTGCAGGATATATTCACAATAATTGCCAACGCAAGGATCTGCCAATTTACTGAATAAGAACAATATTAATAAATTATAATAATAAGACTAAAGAATATAAATTTGTTGGTGTTTTGAAAATAATTATTTAAACAGTTTTGTTCGGAGATATCTGTTGGTAAATTGGTGTATATTTAAGTGCACCTCGGGCAATAAATTTTTTCTTTCACAACTTGCTACAATTTTATCCGGTGTCAAGTTCGTCTTTGTAATGATTTATTTTATTATTTACGATTGTAATATTTTTATATTACAGTTAAATTAAAAAAAAAAGTTCATCCAATAAATGGACATTAATAGAATAACCGGTCCTTCGGCGGTGCTTTACCATTTTGTATTTATAACTTTACGAACTAGACTACACATTATTATATTTTATAGAACGCGTACAAAGTAATGTGGATAATATTTGATCATGAAATAATTATAAGATATAAATAGCTTTTTATATACAACATTTTTAAATTTTCTGTTGAATCATATAAACTTGACTTGCTAGCTTAAACAATCAAAAAAATGTGTACTTGATAGAAATAATACTGAAACGTCATTTTGATTTCCATAGTAACGCACGTATGTATTAATAATTTTGTTGCTAGTGGATAGTGGATTGAATTACGGATTTCTTCCGAAATAACTTTTCATACAAATAGAATTAACTGATTATGAATTCAATTCTACTTTAAGATGGCTCTCTCTTCTTGGTCGTGCACTCATGGCTGAGGATCGTGACCACATTTAAATTTCACCATCCTTTGAGCGACCAAGGCTTTCCACCCTTCTCGACCTTCCGCTTCTCTCAGGGCAGAATGGATGGTGCCCCCAGTCAGCTCTTTCACTTGGTCGCTCCATTGCGCAGATAATCTTCCTCTGATTCGCCTTCCCTGGAGGCTACCCAAAACTACCAGTCTCTTCAGGCTGTCCGGTTTGCGCCTGACAATATGTCCAAAAAAACTGCAGAATAAAAATCGTCTCAGACATATTGTCGAGAGCCGTTCCTTTATCTACAATCTCTGGATGATTGCTTGGTTCATCCTGTGCTCCGTCCAAAAAATACGAAGCATTCAGCCAACACCACATCTCAAAGGCATCAATTGCCTACCGTTCTCTTGCCTTCAGGGTCCACGACTCGACTCCGTATAGAAATATCGAGAACACTAATGTTTGCACAAGCATCATTTTTGTGGCAATCGAAATTCCCAGATCCTTCCATATAGTGGTAAGGCGTGTCATCGCATTTTTTGCAATCTGTGTGCGCCTTCTTATTTTCGCTTCGCATCCGCCCTTTCCACTGATGGTCGATCCCAGATATACAAACTCGTCGACTGTTTCGAGGTTTTGGAGTGTACTTGGTGTTGGTAGAAGGTTGGCCCGAACAACAATGGCTAAAAGTATTAAAAAAATGCATTGGCATCGTGTTCTGATATATTCTAAAAGTTTAAAATGTCTAGCTAGTCGGAAAGTTAGTTAAAAATTGATTGCAAGATTTGTACCGGACAAACAACCACCAGACAAATAAGAATTTAAGAAATAAGAGAATATTGTAATAAAATATGGTACACATCAAAAGTCGTTTCATTTAAATACAAATAAAACCTAGCATACAACGTATTGTTTTAAGCTATTATCAGTTACCTATACCTATGAACTACCACAGAACTATTAAGGTTTTAAATTACGGAGGTCTCTTGTAGCTCTTTCCACTCTTCTCGGTTCCTAGTTATTTGTTTCACGATTTAATCGATATAGTAAGTTTAAGAGCATTGTTGTGATCACCTAGTCATAGTGCCTCTTGACTATTACTCTATGAGTGTATTTATCCAACATTTATTCACTCGTTGAGTGACGTGTCCTACCCATTGCCGTTTCATAAGTTTGATGACAGTTATTACATCACATTTTCTTGTATGCATCTTTATCCATTGTTTGTAGTCTTTCTACGTTATTTCCATAATACATATTTGTTGTGACCATACCAATACGAGGTTTGATATAAATAAAAAGTATTTCTTTTAGAAAATTATGAAAAAAATATGTATTTAAATTAAACATAAAATGAGAAAATTTTATTATAAACATAATAGCTCGTTATAATAACATGAGATATTTTAAGGAATTAATATTTTATAACATATTTTTTTTATTGTAAAAATATTGATTTTTTTAATGGTTTTAGATACGTATTGATTAGCTATCACTCTTCAATATAAATTTTCAATGAATTCTATTAAATTACAAGAATTTACCTCACGAATCTTATTCTTTTTTAAAAACTATATCCGCTCCTTAGTTAGGCACAGGTCATGCCAGCATCCTGTAGCTCCGTTGCATACACTCTATTGATAGTGTTTAGCGGGTTTCCAGGACACTAGAATCGGGTTGGCTTGAATAATAGGCAAACCAGGTTGAACTTCTTGTTAGGCGTCCGCAGCATGCGGCCGACCAGGTCCAACGGAGCCTCTTCACTCTCACCGTGATGAGAGTCCTCTTCACGAGAGATGAGAGTTGAATCCTCTCTCTCATTGATCCTCTCGTAACTTCTAAAGTCATACCACTGTACACCCACTAGGTATCCGTCGCAAACATTTGTTCTATCAATTTTGATACAATTGTTAAAAATTTTGAAGCTAATAACAGAGTTCAGAAAAATATTTTGTAAATTAAAATTTAATCAATTTCTAGTAATAATAAAATAACAAAGGTTGCATCTATAGAAAATATGCAATAATAATTTCAAAGTAACAAATTACAAATTTGATCGATTTTAACACAACCTATTATTACGTGATTACATAATATAATGACGTACTCGTAGTATTGCGTTCTAAGTATGTATTGTATTGAGACATTTGTATTTTTCTATCAAATAACATTGGGATAAACCTCACAAAGTTCAAATCGAGAGATTAGGAAATATTTTATTTACCAGAGTATAAAACCACAATATATATTACCCATTTGATGCGCACGGTTTCATCATTATGATACCTGTCATTATTTGAAATTGGATGAACAAATGTTCAACAAAAGTTTTTAATGGTTCTCAAATGATATCAAATTAACGTGGAGTGGAGGTTATATTGCCAGCCTCTTTGCAAGGAATATATTATGGTGCAGTGGAAAATTTTAACCCTGAACTTGCGCAGGAAGAAAAAATTTGACCACCTCCAAAGGGCCGCACTAGAGATTAACTTAAGAGTAAATGAAAACAAAACTAAAATCATGGTACAAAGCTGACAAAATCAGAGTAGGCTGGGCCAAAGCTCCAGTTTTGGAAACCTTTTAGTTTTTAACATTTTCGTTTTCAATATTGACCACTAGCTTCAATTTGTTTTGATTTATTATTTTTGTCGATAATTTTACTAGAATAGCTAAATTAAATAGTTAATAATAGCTAGTAAATAAAATGATAAATTTATTTTTAGATTTTATTTATTAATAAAAGTGGTGTATGATAGCGAATATTTCTATCTTTAAAGATACCTAAGTAAATATTTCCAAGAATTTGGGATATAAGACACTGACATTTTACAAGAATAGATTATAATATTATGCACTCAATACAATATATTACTTAATTTTTTTTATTCTATTTGATACATAATTAAATGTGATATTTTAACTGAAAAATCAATACATTTTTGATGACTTTCAAAATTAGGGTAACAAAAAAACTTCCTATAAATCTAAAATGTCAAGGTGCACATAAAGCTGTAATAGTTTTGATCAAAATTAGATATTAAATTTAATGATTAATCATTATTGGAGGAATTCAACGGCAGCTAATAATTTGATTTGGAATAATTTGGTTGAATAAAAAAGTTAATGCATTAAATTTAATTTTACTGGAAATAAAAAATTGTTATTTATTCTGAAAATTGAAAACAGATTTTTTTAAGTGTACTAGTTTTTAGCCGCCCCTGATTGGCCCATATATGTGCCGGAGAATTTTCAATTGGGACGGAAAAAAATGAATTGTAGAAGATAATATTATGAATATTATGATGAGGAGCTATATTAGTTTGTTGTTGGGAAAAAATGACACGTTCAATCAATTATGATTGGAAGACTGTGGTGGCCAGGTCATGTGCTTCGTATAAACGATAATGAACCGACAAATCAAAATAGGGCACAGAAGAAGAAGCAAGCTAAAAATTGCTGATGATATCGGTTGTCAAGCCTGATCTGGATATTGAATAAGAAATAAATACTGTATTTTGAAGGCATATTTTTCTTCAATACACATATGTACCAGTGGCGTGTAATCCATAGACGCTGTGAATGCGAAGCATAGCCAGAAATTTACTATTTTTTATATATTTTATTTTATTAAGAAAAACAAACATTAACATTGATTATAAATATGTATAGAAATATATTATAGAGAATATATCGCAATCAACGAACTAGAGTATTATAAATTTGTCTAATGGGTGCAAAGTTTTAAAAAGAGATATTAAAATTGCATATTGATTATTAATTATGTTTTAAATCGAAACATAATATTGATTTTATTCATAATGTTATGCAAGGTTTAATATTAGTAAAAAACTTCATAATTAATATAAATAATGTCTTTGGGTAATTCATACTGTTGCAATTAGATACCATATTCATGGCCCCCACGGGGAGGGGGCTGACAGGGCTCTAGCCTGGGGGCCCTGACTTAGGAGGCCCGATATGGTGGCTTGAACAGTTATGTGAGATAAATATTCACCAAAAATTTGCCCTAATAGCAAAAAAATTCGCCTGCGGCGCTATTTCACGAACAGTATTTCATAATACGATGCCGAGTGCTAACAGCTCAATAATTCAAATGGATTTATTTATAAATATAAAAAAAACACTAAAAATACATGGAATACCATTTGGAGAACACTGATGTGGAATATTAGCGATAACTTGGGGGGGGGGGGGCGCCAAACACCATGGCCTGAGAGTCCGTTTTAGGATGTGGGGGCCATGACCATAATTATATCATTATTATAATTAATTGCGATAAATTCACAATACTATGAGTACAGAAATAGTCGATTTTGACCATAATACATATTATAAAAATAATTGTCTAAGAGTGATTTTCTTTGCTTTCATATTCAAAGAAAAATATAAAGTGTAGAATCTACGCTACGTAGAGCAAATATATTTCTGTCGATAGAATTCCTATAAATAAAATTCACCGCATGCCACTGATGGGTAAATAATTGTTTATGAATCTCGCAACTGCATTACATAAACACAGTAAATAATCTTTTTGACTATAATATTAGTTATTTATTATTAAATTTTTGTTTATTTTCTAAACAAAACGATACATTTTTATAATATAAATATTAAATTTACCACCATTAACAAGAAACTGAGATAATCGTGTGATCAAAAAGTTTGAGACGCCATAATTTTATTCATAAAAAAATACAATCGATCGTTAAGCCTACTACTAAACGTGTAAGTAGTAACTCAACACTAAGATGAAAGTATGGAATGCTTTTGGGAAAGTGACAAAAATCTTGTTTTTAATACCTACTGATTGTCATCATAATCATCAATATGAATTATCATTAAATTTGTTTGTGTCATAAGCAGACATATGTTTGCAGAAAGTAACCAACCCACACAAAAAATATCAAACTGAAACTAATAATAATTGGCTGTCATAAATCAACAACATGATTATTTAAAACTCTGTTTTAATCAAAAAGTTTGGACCATACGTGAATTAAAACATACGTTTTTTTAACTTAAAACAATATTAGACGATTTTAATATCTTAGTTAATTAATATAAAGATACTTGTATATTTTTAGTATATCGTCTCTGTTCTGGCAGAACACACTAACTGGAAAATACTAGTTTTGAATAATTTGACTTTGAAGTTGTTAAAATGTTTGAAATGGTCTATCATATGAGTTTATCAAGTAATCGTAAAAAGGATGACTTTAAAATAAAGACTGTTTATTTATTAACAAGGTTTCCAGATGGTAAAGTTTGAAATAACGAACATTTTGGTATAACTAACTCAATATATCTGTTCTGCCTGAACAGTGACGATATGAAAATAGTAGCCTGCTTTGACGTCATATTTTAGACAGTTACTTACGTACTAATGTTTGAAATGTTCATTGCACGTGATGTTTCATTTAAATAATGATGAAAGTTGTATTAAAATATCGGTACTGTTAGGTTATGAGGAATACAGCGGAAAACACATTTTTAAAATAGCCGATATACTGGATTATTTGTTAGGTTAACCTAACCAAACCTAACTTAACCTAACCCAACCTAAACTAACCCAAACTAACAAATAATCCAGTATATCGGGTATTTTCAAAATGTGTTTTCCGCTGTATTCCTCATAACCGAACAGTACCGAATATTATTTTAGGCTTGTAACATGTTTGTCATAATATTGAACTTAGAAAATAAATGCTAAAACATACGTGTGAAGCTTGCTATAGCTTCACTTTTATATAACAAGGATTTTTTCTTAAAATTTTGGTGCATATGTTGGGTTATGATGATTGAAAAACAATATGTGAATTTGACCAAAATACGATTGTCCTAATCTCTTATCATGGGTGACTAGATAAAAATATTTTAAAACAATTTTACGCCGTAGAGATGCATAATATTATATGATCCATCTTGAAATGGAAATCGTAATTTATATTTAAAAAATATGGCTAACAATATACATTTTTTTTTGAACTGTGGATACTTACTCCAGATTTTATATTTCAACTGAATATATAATCAACATAATGCTGCCAAAGTAGATGCCTGTTTTATGATAACAATAAACATTGAAAAAATACAAAGTTGTGGGTTAAATGGATGCTTTATTTTGCATGCAAATATAATGAATATTAGATGATTTTTCAATAAATCATAGAATGTGAATAGATGGCTGAGAACAATGTTTCATTGTTAACATAATTTTTAAAAAATATGGGTTGATTGTTTTTTGCATAAATATGTATCTTCAAAATTGACTTAGAACTTGAATTTGGCTTGTTTTATACCAGTTGGACATTCAATTTAGCTTTACATTTACCCAAATTGGCAAAACTTTGTTTTATACTAATAAATGTAAAATTATTCAAATATTATGTTTTTTTTTGATATCGTCGTATTTATTTTGATTTAGTACTAATTTATTTACTGTGTCTGTCTGTCTGTTTGATCCATTATTCTTCTTCTTATTGTGCCATCCCCTAGCGGAGGTCGGCCACCATCAAGACAATCTTTGTCGTCTGCTACCCGAAATAGTTCAGTTGAGCTGCACTCGTACTAATCACGGAGGTTCTTAAACCACAAAATGCGGCGCCGTCCTCTGCTACGCTTTTCGTTGATATTTCCTTGAATGATAAGTTGGGGAACGCTGTACTTTTGTCGTCTCATAAGGTGGCCGAGGTACTGTAGTTTCCTGGTTTTTATACTATGTAGAACTTCTCAGTCCTTCCCCATTCGATTGAGAACTTCAACATTTGTCACCAGGTCAGTCCAAGGAATTTTGAGGATACGTCTATACAGCCACATCTCGAAAGCTTCAAGTCTCCGTGACATCTCCTAGTTTAGCGTCCATACTTCAATAACATAGAAAAGAATTGAGAGAACATAACAACGTACCATACGCAGTCTCAGACCTCTGTTTCATTATTAATTATTATCCATTAATAATTAAAAAACAAACCACTGACCCAATATTCTTAAAATTGGATAGCTAATAGAATATACTATTATTGTTAACAATTTTATATTGATATGAAATTGATTGATATATATTTGAAGGTTCTAAAATTACAAGATTAAACTTTTCAAAAATGAAAGTTGAGGTGCAGGTAGAAGAGCATGTGCACAGACGATTAGTTATCAAATAACGCACTTGCAACAATTGCAACAAGCTGATATGTCAGTAGAGAGACGCGCACTTAGACCAAACTGTATATCCTATTAATCTGCAAACATGCAAACCAATTTAGTCTACTTTTTCATTCTGTATATTTCTCTGTATTACAATAAGTTGTTGGCCATTGCTAGACAAATTAATCTTCTCTGGATCACACGATTGAGGAACGCAATCCAGATGATTTTGATTCTCCATTCTGCTTGAAATATACTGGCACGTATGGCTTTTGTCAATGCAAAACCTGTGGCAATCGTGATTTGGTCTGTTTATGTGGAAGAGCTCGCCTTCGGCCTCTTCAATCATTGACCCAATTCAACATCACGAATTTTATGGGTTGTCATCTTCTCTGCCGAATATAATATGACAAAAAAAAACTGAAGGATCCGGCGAAAACAAACCGAGGAGAGGAGAATATAAATTATATATAGCCATAGTAAACTAATAACCAAATAGCATTAAATGAATTATTGTATATTACAGTGGATATGAATGGATTTATTAATAATATAATTTACGAGTAATTGACAATCTGTATGACTTGATTAGGAGCATATTATGTACACCATGCGGCACATCGAAGAATCCGTGTTGCTCTCGTCTTCCTAGGTATTCTGCAGTAAACATATAATATGTAATGAAAACAATAATATTGTAATGCTATCGGAGAGTTGAGATATTAAAATTGCAATTAATATGGTCTCAATAATTAATCGATTTTAACGGCCCACATGCTCGCGTACGTCAAAATGGAAATTTTAAGATACTTTCAGAGCATCACCCTGGACATTCCTTAAACGTTGTAGATAATTTATTTATATAATTTTGGAGCCTTATTATCCTTTATATATCTTTTAAACAGTTGATGACTGCATAAAGTATTTTTATTACATAAAATAGTATTCTTTTAAACCTCTCGCTCTAATGTTTTATAATATATTTCAGTTCATCTATGTGCAGTGGTGTTGCATTTAGAAAACCATTAGTAAAATTGATGTCGACATTATTATAGTGAAATATTTACGATAAAAAATTATATTGAAAATCTCTGTGATCCGAAATTTGACAAGAATTAGGCATTTTATTATTCGAAAAATGGGCAAGATTTACACATTTTAAGATAATTCTAAAGATACTGATTATAAGCCATGTCTTTGACCATTCAAATGTGATAAACATTCTACGAATAATGTTTGCTTTATAATAATTATTGATCTAAGAATAAGGTAGTATCTTTTTGAAATACGCCATTTCTATTGGCATTCCCCAGTGGTTAAGCTACAACATACGGCCGTAGCACATAAATTGACAAACCATAAATAAAGTAGGGAGTAAGATCATATTAACGCGCTTGTTTGAACATGTACCTAACCAAAAATTTTTTTTTTTAAAACGGTATATGTAACCTATGCGGCGCACGTCCCCCCTTATGCAATCAAGGTAAACTGACTTAAGTATCATGATGGCGTTAATGACATCAAAGGTATTTTTTTATTAATCGGTGAGTCATAATACTCATAATTTATAATAATGAAATAGTGCATAAATAAGTAAGTAAGTACTGACAAATTACAATATAAAACAATACACCATAAATAGAATTCGTCAATGTCAAAAATGTAATAACTATTTCAAAGATAACGTGAATGAAGAATAGTGTTAATTAATTCTTATTGTATGTTGCTTAAGCTTTGAATGAGTTGAAATATTGAATAGGTCCAAGATTGTAAGTGAACAATCAATCTCTAATACGTACTGGGCTGATGTGCGCACTTTATCTATGTAATGAGATATAATGTTGTAAGATTTATTATCAATTAAAAAAAATGTCTTTTCATAATATATTATATTTTATAGAAGAGTTTATAGAAAGTGTTTCAAATATATTCATTTGACGGCGCCAATGGTGCTAGATGACTTTTTTTCGGCACCCTAAAATTACACTAATTAAGATGCATACACAGAAAAATGGTTTGGGTGGGGTTTATTTCGACAAAATATCCATAATAATTTATTTTTGAATTTATAATGTTAGGGGGCGGGATTAACAAAACTTATCAGGTAGGTACCACCTACTAGCTTCAACAGTGGACCCCTTCGAACTTTATAACCTCATACCTAGACACTTTTTTTATTTTGGCGATGAAAACCTGACCTGCAGGTGCTTACTTACGAGTTATAGCAATGTATCACATCTACAAGTGGTTATCGAATGCGCGTTGCTTAAAGGTCATAATTATTAGGATAAGAAGTATCCATTTGTATCGTCCGCGCTGTCTTACCTTTTAGTTTAGTGTATCGGAATATCAAAACAAACATATTATTATGATGCCGTAGATGGTTTCACTTATTTTTGGGTACAACGGGTCTTCCATTGACACAGGCGTTGGGTATACATAGAATGCCAAGAGGAGAGGGGTCAACCCGTTGAGAAAGGTGGTCGACAGTCAAACGATCCTCAATCATGAGATTCTGGCAATGGAGAAGAAGAAGTAATCTTCTATTATTTTAATAATTTGTATTTTTCGTGACTCGAAAACCCTTACCTTGTGAGCGCGCCTACACCGATCAATGGCACGGGTTAACCTGATGTGACTCAAAAATTGTGGCACTAAAAATAACGTGCAAATTTGGAAAACGTTAGCATTAATGGTAGACTTTAATATGATTAATATTGTCATTATATTCTATTACATTCAATGAAGAGAATGATACATCGAAGCAAGGATTCCATGTAAATAGTTCATATAATGATTATATAATTGCATGAATATCCAGCCAATGACATTATGACTAGGGATTCCGATCCCGGGATCCCGAACCATTTTCAATACCTATGAATCCAGGGATTGGTAAAAATAATCCCAAAACTTTCGGGATTGAGTTTTTTTTATCAATTTTTATGGAAAATAAAATAAAAACGAAAAAATGAAAAGAAAAAATACTTTTAATAACATGCACACATTAGAAATAAACTGAGTTTGTATGAAGTTTTATTATTATTTGATTATTACCCATGTCTTGCCAATTCATTTTATTTTTTCACATAAATTAATAAAAATGAGAAAGATTGGAAAAAACAATGCTTCGCACTTTCAACAAAATGATTCCACCATGTTTTTTAATGCGTTTGTCATTTTTTTATTTATTTTAATTGAACTTGTATTTGTTATCTTTTTAAAAATAAATAAAACTCTTTTACTTTCACATTATTATTTATACATATAACAATATTGTTTACTCCATTAAACCTATGTATTTCCAAGATTGAACGTACATAATATTAACAATAAATGTCTTAAATAGTTTAATTTATACTAAATTTATTTTTCACCGATTTTTTCAACGTTATTTGTATATATAGAAATTTTATATTAACTATTGAAAAAAGTGCCAATCCCGGGATCGTCAAATTGTAATCCCGAAATCCCGGGATCAAGATTTTGGCTCGGGATTGGATTCACTAATTATGACCATGTATCAATAAATTGGATTTAAATCGTCTGGAATTTTATTTTTGAATTGAACCTTGTGGTGCCCCCGGGTGTTACTAGGGGCGCTCCAGGGCGCTTCGTTGCACACTGAATATCTCTGCGTTTATTGATGTAATAATACATACGAGCGTCAAATAATGTATTTGTAATTTTTTTTTACATAGTTATTAAAGCTTATACACCATATGATACGTAAAAGATAAGTTACCTATGCGACAGTCTTATATATTGTACATATAATATATTATAATAATATAGTACGTATAGCTTCTTTTAAAATAATTTTCTGTTAAATAAACTGTAGGCACTAAAAGTTATGAAAGAATTTCAATAGAAATTGAGGTGATTTAAACAACAGAAAAATGTTTGACTAACACATTATTTTATTACTACATACTGAATCACAAAATGCTTGGGAACTAAATATAAATTGGATTGATGGATAGTTCACTAGAAGTAGAATTTAAATTATAAAGATTTTTTTTGATGTATTTTAATATATTATTGCATGCATGATGCATGTCCTGTTTATGACCGTCAACAACATGTGTGAAAGATAGATTCATCCCTGAATAATAATTTATGCTAATTTTTATTTATTTTAAAAAAGACACGTTGATCACATAACAAATTATTAATTCAAGACGTACACAGCATGACATTTAGAATAATAAGTACAAGTAAATCAACTAGAGATAAAATAAGGTAGAGAAAAAAAAACAAAGAAAAAAAAACAATTTTTATAGAAAAGAAATAAAATAAAAAACAACAATAATTAAAAAAATACAAATTAAACAATAAAATAGAATTTAAAAAACAGAATACATAATGCATCGTTAAAAATGTCTTTATCTCTAGAGAGTGCATTGACCAGACGCACATGCACAGCCTGACATGACGTCTGGCGCATACTAACGGTATGCTTAAAACCTACAATTATTGTAGTAAAAGTACACATTTTATAATGTAGATGGACTCACCATCGGATGTCAATAGAGAAGTAACCGCCGATGTACATTGCACAGCCCAAATATGTGATGAAAGACATCCACTATATGGACATCCGACATATTACACCGGCTCAATCACGCCTAAAATTTACAAATAGTTTCCTTCGATTATACCAACAAGGATTCTGAAACTGCCTGTGGTGGAAATAATTGCGATATGGAGCAAGAGATGCGACTACGTAGCCTTTTCAATGGTGTCTGTCGAGAATCTGCCACCTGGGAGCATGCAGGACTTCGCATGTTTGAAGTCAATGACGCCGCCATGACGATGGCCAAGGCATGGTTAGGAATAGTCACATGGACATGACAGAAGAAAAAGCCCGCAGTTTATTAAGTACCTTCTTTTTCATTTTCATAATATGGTTTATATGCATTGTATTTAACATAATATTTATTCGTTTTCGTGTTTCTGTGTTGCGAATTTAAATTTATTTCAAATGTCATAGTAATATCTTTCCAGTTACCCTTGCGCCAAGCGGGCGTTTTAGGGGTGCAAAACACCCGGGCGGCAGGATTCAAGGGCGGAAAAATCCGACAAAACATTTTGGTGATTTATTAAAAATATGTATTTTTCAATTATATAAAATTAACTGAATGAAGTTAAAAAAAAGTAGCCCATTCATTTATAAATGCTTCCGTGCTGAGTCAATACATATTTATGGATTTAAAATGCTTTATATTATAATTAAGAATGTTATATTGTATACATTTTAAATAAGTCAATATTTTAATGACAATACAATAATAATTGTTTCAACTTTTCTTTCAATTCTGTTATATTTACAAAAAAAACATATTTAGGGGAGGTAGCAATTTTGAGTCGACACCCGGGCGGTAACCACCCTTGGCGTGTTCCTAGATCCTTGAATTCAACCGTTGGTACAGCATTACCGAAATTGGAATTAACGCAACACACGCTTTTTACAGTTAGGCCCTTGTGGTCTTATTCCCCTGTATTATACTTTGACATAATATAATATCAATATGTCTTGATGGTAGATTAATACATGATTTGGTTGTTTGATTTAAGAATCTAAACGCATGATTTCATAGCCATTATATACCAATTATTATTATAGCTCTTGTTTAATAATAATTATGTTATAGTTATGCAGACTTATCAACCTTCTTCTTTACTTTTTGACATACCGCGAAGGCGCCATGATAATAACAATTGTCTCTTTCCCCGTTGCATTCTGCTCTTATTCGACTATCTCCGGTGATTGTGTTCTTTGGTCGGCAGCGACGCGTGTACCGCCTCTCATTATAAATTTGGTGAAATCCGCGGATGATGTATCATTCATTTCCAGTCCTTCGCCGCGTATTGAGCTATCCCGCGGAGCAGTTACATAGTGTGCAGTTCCGGTGCGTCTCTATGGTCCGGTGAAATTTGCATTGAGCACGTGTCTGTCATATCCGTCCCGAGAAAGAGAGAGACGATTTGAAATCACTTTCGTTCTCTCCCGCCAAGCGAACGGACTCGCAGTTTTTTCTCGGCGTTTTTTTGTGGTGTCTGTTTTTAAGTTTTTCAAAATGAAGTTTTTGGTGAGTTGAAAACATAATATATAATTATTATAATATTATATTTATTATTGTAGTGTTTATATAATATTCAACAAGTAAGTATGTGTGCAAAAGAAAAAGGAAAATAGAAAGGTAAATCTTCAAAAATGCAAACTAAGCGGATATGCCAAATTATTATGCATACATTAGAAAAAATAACAAATAAAATAATAAATTTCTCATATAAAGAATGAAAATTATAATGAAAAAATATCATAAACTCAATATGCGTTTTGCTTTTCTAAAAAATGCTATCCTTTTCTATCGTACACAGAATTTTTATTTTTAAATTTGTTAGTATAAAAAGCTTTAAAATGTACTTCATATCAGTTGCGAATATTGATATTAAAATATAATGTCGAATAAGTTTTAGCTATTGCATTTTATATTTAATAAACAACGTCTTTTTAGCAAGAAAAATCAACAGTTAGTACTATTAAAATGATAAATACTAATTATATGATACATGTATCGTTTTTGATATGCAGTTTTTCATCAATATAAACTAATGGTAAAACAAACATAATAATTATTATCAAGGACCACATTAAATTTTGTCTTGCAATTGTTATCCTAATTAAAAGCAAAAAACAATTCACGAGATAGTGCACATATTATATTGCATGTCTAATTTTAATCGGAATAGAGTTAATAAATGCTCTTAGTCTAAATAAGGCATATATGGAAAGACACTGTATCATTAAAATTCAAGTCCATTTTGCTTACGATTTTCATGAAATTCGAATCTTTCAATGAATATTTTCTCATTACATACGAAACTCAATGTAAAATATTTGTGCACATAATTTACTGTCAATCAAGATTGGTTTCGTCCGGTTAAATGGACATTTTAACTGATAAAAATACACTTTTTACAGGCAGTTAGTTACTACTAATAAAAAATAGAAATTAATTATAAACAATATGAATATTCTGTTTTCACCAGTAAATTAATGTAATCCATATTGTTTCACACAATGTATTTAATATAATGAAAGTGGGAAATTCAGGTAAAATATTAAATTAATATCATAATATTATGTAATTTCTAAGATTAATAACCTAAATATTATAAATTACAATCAAATTAAAGAGTTGATAGCAAACACTATTAATTATAAAGTGTAGTTTATATTCCTCGGTGTGATATATTATAAACACAATGTCTTGCTCATTAGAGGACAGATATTTATTAGAGAAAAATATGATCATATTTTGTTTACTAATTAAACTTTTAATATTTTACATTAATAATCCATAATAATAATATTAGTTACATATAACAAGGAGCAATAAAAGCTCAGAGATTTAAGAATAATTTCAAACAATATATTGTTATTACGATAAAACATCTTCACTATTATTTCTGTATTTTAATTTTAATTTTAATTTCAATATATATCTTCTCTGACAGTAATATTTATACAGTTAAATGGTTTCATTATTATACAAATAGAGTTGTTTTAATAAGAAACCATATTAAAATCACTATCAATGTTACTTTGTTGATAGAAATAAGTGAAACATCTTATTTAGAAATATTATTTAATATTATATTCTGTTAATTCATCGTATCATATATATATATATTATTCATATAATTTATTCTTTTTAACACTACTTAACATCAGTATTGTATCTCGTAATATAAGTGAAACAATTACAAACACTCAAGCTTTGAGAAAATCATATATATTGTGTCCTCATCGGGGATCGCTAATGATATATGAAAAGCTTAATTATCAAAGTGAAACAAAATATATATTACTATGGTAAAATAGTACCTAAATATAATAATACACATTTTTATCAAAAATATTGAACGTAGGTATGAGTAAATATTATATAGTAATCTTTTATTAATAATTAAATGAGATTTATTCTATGATAAATGTAATAGACATATTTTACATTTGTTTTTGTAAGTTTTTTATTGTAAGTTTTACACTTTAAAGTTTTTAAAATCACAATAGCAAAAAAGTTAGTCTATTTTGTTTATAGAAAACAAATCCGTAAAAAACAAAATCTCTTTGGGTATTATTAATAATATTATACAGACAGTATACGAGTTATTATTTTTAAACAGCTAAAACTTGATTTATTGAAGTTCAATGACTTTTGTTTTAATGTTATTTCTTGTATCACAAAATAGTGTCTGCAAAAAGAAATGCTAAATTATCTACTATATCATCTTCTATATTATTACAGTACCTAAGTATTAAATTGTCAATAAATGATATTGCAAAACACGATGAAAATAATACAAGACATAATTAGGTATACTATCTCACCTTTTCAAGAGAATTTAATTATATCACAATATGGCAGAGTAGTAGCGCGGTGGCATAATCATTTTCTCTAAAATCCTGGACACTGGTTTGAATCCAGCGTCTGGCATATTGTTTTTTCAATGTGTATTTGATTGAGAACAAAACAACGTGGCCGAGAAAATGATTAACAATCGTGTCATGTAGAAAATTTTGTCATTGTAACCTTCACCTTGTAGAGACATAATATCTACTACACTAAAGGAGTGGAAATAATTTATTAAAATAATTATAATATTTTAAATATTGTTGAATTCATTGATTTGTAAAAATAACAATAGATTTTATGCCATTGTGAATAAAACGTACGTTTTACGTTATTTAAAATAAATTCATTAATCTATTAGAAAAATCCCAGTAAATCTCAGCACCCGGATTGCAATGAATTTGGGTTCAAGTTCAATTTGGTAGATTTCTTAGAATACATAATATGTAAATTATTATGTTTTACAGTATATTGTGTATTCTATATAAAATGTTACTTTCATTGTTAAATTTTGTATATTATTTATATACTAAGTAAATAAAACTCTATAGAAATGGCTATTATATTATGTTTATAGATAAATATCCTTAAATAAATTATTGAGGTACCTAATATTAATTATAAAACATAATATATATCATTATAATTCAATATATGCGTATTTAATTGTAACGACAATGTAATCATACATTAATATTAAAACTATCATAATTTTGATCGATTAGTGCACACAAATTACTGTATGTCTGTTATTAAAAATGAAATCGTATAATTATTATACCCAAAACTCTCATCAATACTACACTTTTATTTTGTAAAAATATTGTAAATTCAAATAAAATATTGTGTCATATTCAAACAATTAATATAATATAATTATAATAGGTACTTATTTATTTAGTTTTTAATCGATTAAAATCTTTCAAATTCGATCTCAAAATAGACACATCTGGACATACCAAATATGCATTAGCTTAGGTATCAATATGATTGTAATAATAGAAATATAAACCATGAAAAAAACTCACCAAATTTTATTTTATTTTCAGGTGTTCATGGTATTGGCTACATTCTGCCTAAGCTTTGCCGATGCTAAGCGAGATGGCAAACGTTTCTACTCAGATAACCACAAAAAAGAGTTCATCGACCTCAAAGGCAAGAGAGAAGCTGCTCTACCCTCGTACTCTTACGGACCTCCAAGATCTTCACATCTAGTGCAACTCCAGCCAGCAGGAGGATCTTTGAACATTGGAGCTGGATACACCTTAGGAGGACCTAAATTCTCCGGTCTGGGCCATTCAGGAGGCTCTCATTCATTCAGTGCCCCACACTTTGGACATGGAGGATCTTCATTCCAATCTTTAGGACATTCTGCCAGCTTTGGAGGAATCAGCCATGCTGCTCCAACGGTTTTCTTGGGAGGACACTCTAGTAGCACATCTCCAAGATACACATCCATCAGTGGAACTTTAAAGAACCCAAACTCATCCGGAGGTCTTAGTGGACATGGATTATCAGGAGGTCGATACGGAAGTGGTTTCTTGTCTGGAGGATCCCACTCTCAGTTAGGATCTTTATCTGGTGGATCTCTTTCACATCTTGGTTCATTGTCTGGTGGTTCTCATTCTCAGTTTGGATCTTTCCCCGGAGGATCAGGGTTGCACCTAGGCTCATTGTCAAGCAAATCACCTCAAACATTTGGTCACTCTCAAATATCATCTCAGCCTCAGATGACTTATGGTGTTCCACAATATGCTGCTCTTGTTAAGGAAGAAGCTTCTTATTCATCACCTTCAGTATCTTATGGATCACCTTCTTCTTCTTATGGAACACCATCTTCATCTTTCGGATCTCTATTGTCATCATCTGGTCATCAAAGCTCTAGTTCTAGCCTTCCATCATATGCATTAGGTTCCCAAGGTTTAGGAGCGTTTGCAACTTCTGGAGGTCATGGATTGTTTTCGCCTGGCAGTAGCCATGGTTCACCTTCAGTATCATATGGATCACCGTCTTCTTCTTATGGAGTACCAAGCATTGGCGGTGGTCATGATAGCCATCTTTCATCTGGATTTTCTTTAGGCGGAGGCGGTTCATCATTTGGTGGACATGATTTTTCATCATCAATCAAAAACTCATTCCCCGGACTTTTCAGTGGTGACTACAGTAAACTGAGTGCAGGTTCTGGAAGTTCTCATGGCAGCTCTGATGTTGGTTCTTCGTATGGTGCCCCTTCTTCTTCTCATTCATTTAAGCCTTCGGTATATCTTGGATCATCAGTCCCTTCCTCGTCAAACTCATATGATTCATCTTCATACTCTCACCAAACCCCATCAGCATCATATGGTGCCCCATCATCGGGTCACTCTTCCTTATTTTCATCAGGTTCCCCTGTGTACCTAGTTCCCAAAGGCATTTCAATTAGTGGCCTTTCTTCCGGGCATGACTCTTCAAATTCATTATCCAGTGGAGGTTTTTCTGATGGTTCCCATGGAAGTCCCACTTTGAGTGGTTCTTATAATTTACCATCAGCTGGACACTCGGCACCAGCTATTAGTTTTGCAGCTTTATCCGGAAATTATGGAGCGCCATCAACTAGTTATGGAACTCCATCATTTGGCCATGGATCTTCTTCATCAGATTACTTAACATCTACTTTTGGTCAGGCAGGTCTGTCTGCTAGTCAAGACGCACCATCTTTCAGTCAAGGAAGCCACGGAGGAGGTGGTTTAGGCTATGATTCTTCTTCTGCCGGTCATTCTGGTTCATTATCTGGCTTCGGCAGCAGCCCATCATCTAGTTATGGCGTACCAAGCTTTGGTGGATCCAGCGGTGGCTATTCTGGTAGTTCTGGACTGAGCTATGAAGGAATTGGATCTGGAAAGCTTGAACTTCCTTCAACCAGCGGAGCACATATGTTCACTGGTTCAAATCTAGGTTTATCTGGAATTAGTTCGTCATACGTACCATCAAGTCACGGATTTAGTTCCGGGAAAGAATCATTTGGAATTCCTCATGAGACTTATGGAACTCCCAAGAGTTCTTTCTCGTCTTCAGGCAGTGGTTTTGGTGGCCATTCAGACGATAGTTATGAATCACAGAGCTCTAATAATTATGATACAATCAAATACAGTAGAAATCTTCCAGTCGATGATGGCTTGAAGCATTAATATCATATTAAGCAATGTAGATTAAAAATACAAATTGTTCTGTGTTAACCGTTCAACCGTTATTTGTAATAGTTTATTTTAAAATAATGAACGTAACGCATTTCGATACAATTGAACGAATCATCTCCAACGGTCACTAAAAGTCACTAGATTATATGATTTAGAGTATTATTAAGTCGATCATATTAATTTCCTAAGAATATTAAAATGATTCTTATGAACGTAAAAGTTTTCCAGCGCGCTTGTGCCACATAAGCTTTAACGAACATGTATGCTAATTAAGTTTATTTAGATTTATAGAAAGTAATCACTCGACTAACTTGCAACCAATCTGCTCTCTATGGCATATGCGCAAGTAAATCTATTTTATTGTTTACACTCTGAATAAATGAGCATTCATTATTGTAAGCGAAAAAAAAGTAGATTTCTTACGAAAAAAATGACGAAATTAAAACACCGTCATAGTTTTAGTATAATCATAGCATTATAGTATTTATTGTAATTAATATGTTGTAATTATTTTATCTGTAGTGCACCCTTTTTATATTTTTTATATTAAAACTGTTATTGTTACCTATATCTTTGTTTTATTTATTAATTATACACTTAGATAAAATCATAATTATTAATGATTAAAAAATTGATATACATTCTGCAATATACCCAAAGTGACAATATGACGACTAAATAATTTAAATCATTTTGTATAATTTAACTATTTCTTTTATTCAACGAACAGGAATCGGTTAGTAATAATTGAAGTAATAGGTATCTACTTTGATTTAATAAAATAAAAACCGATTGCCAAAGTAGCTTGATTTAGAATAACACTGATGAGTGGGCATTAAAAAAGGCAATAGTTAAAATTTGTCATAATTAGTACGTTTTTTTTTTTTTTGAATTATTAATAACCATGTCCTTGCTTTTTCGTACAAGGTGGTTGTTGTTAGTAATTTTGAACAATCACAAACGCCCAGGCTTTGAGAAAAACACATAAATATTGTGTGTCCTGACCGGGTATCGAACCCAGGAACTCTCGGGTGGAAGGCCAGCGCCTTACCCACTGCACCACGAGAGCCGCCATATATATAATTAGTACGTTGCCTTGTAGCATAGAGGTAATACAACGGACGGAGCGTAAACCCAGGAGATGCAGGGTTCGATTCCTTGCCGGGGTGGGGTGGTTTACTTTTTTCAAAAAGATTTTTTCTATTGGTTATAATATATTTTCTCAGAAAGTGTTATTCAAAATTATGTATGTTCATTTTGTATAAGTAGGCGTATTTAGATTTTAAGGGATACCTATTTTGATATAATTAAATAAACTAACAGAGCCAGCTGGAGTTAGCCAGTTGCCTTGCTAGACCTTTCAGGTCGCTTGGTGTTCTAATCTAATATAAATAAATATTGTATTTTTAATAAATCGATGAAATAAGTCTAATCATCATGAAATTGACTGGGACAGGATAGTTTTATTTTTTGTACATTTTATTATTGCAAATAATAGGTTTTTTTTTCAATAAAGGAAGATCCCATTAGATTAAAAATATAACTAAAAACTATTTTTTTATAACTATAACTCTGAAGGGGTGGGTCCATTTGCTTTGTTTAGGGGTAATAAATTATTTCGATACTCATTTTGTAAGAAATAATAGACAAGGTACAATACAGTACAGATTTTATTTGATGACACAATCGATTAGTCAAAAGACTTAAAAGGTCAAAACAGTTCAAATCAGTCATAAAAATAATATTAAATCACACCAAAATTTAAAAAAATATGCGTATATCTGACAACTGAGTTTATCATATTATCCAATGCATAACAAAATCCCTGCAACTAACCTAAAATGGATCTATAATAAAACCAATCAGATAAATACGTATTTGTATACAAAAATATAAACTACAAATTTGATTAATTGTATGTCAACACTGTCATATTCAATAATAATCATTTTAGTTAAAGATTTTACGAAAAAAAACACTAAATTACTACTAAACCAATTTAATTTTCAGTACCAAGTAACAACTACTTCTATACCACATTTAATTTTATAGGAAGCAGTGGTAGACAGCCAGTCAACATTTTTTTATGACTGCGATATAAAAGAGATATTACACATTCACTAATTAATATTTTTATTATGCTTGTAGATGTTTGGTCTCTTGTTAAAATTTTATATACAATTTCAATTATAATTTACAGTAGAGTTATAAAATTAATACAATCAATAAATTGAATTAATATTAATATTAAATTTTATTCATAAAATGGTATTTTGCTTTATATACATTTATCGCCTATCATTGTATCTGACTTTATGACAATGCATACTGAAGAGAGACCAAAATTACTCACACTTGTGATAATTGATTCAAAAAGTCATTTTCACTTTAAAACATACTATAAATGGAATGGAAATTGAATTCATAAAATAGGCAACTAAACTTATTTTCCATTGGCTAATATCCAATTATTCATATATAGAAACTAGTGGCTTATATGGACAATGGCGCCAATCTATATGCTTACAATAATGCATTTGCATATAATAATAATGTGTTCTTAGTGTATGTAGAAGTACTATCTCGGCCATATGTGTCGCTACATTTCAAAATCAGCCATGTCCACCTTTAGGTATTTTTGACTTTTTTGTAAATTACTGAAGAACTACTGCTTTCTAATATTTCTGAATTATCAAAATGTGGAATTTATTAATTTTAAATACTCTATACTCGAAATAATATAAACTTTCACCCTTGTGACTGTGTATTTGAGAAAACAAAAAGCTGTTTTTTTCCAATTCATCTATTGTGGACTTGGCTGATTTTGAAATCTAGCGACGCATATACAAATGTTAAGTTTTTTTTTAAAATCAATTTTATTTGCTTACATTTTTGGGACCCAGGGTTTTCATTTAAGCCGTTTACCAGCAAATTCAGTTCTAAGGATTTTTTAGAATTATATAGGTATATAAAGATGCTTTTAAAAATACTAAAGAAATGATCGAGTTTGTCGAGGCAAAAGAACGTAAGAGATATTCATTAGATTAAATTATTTATAACTATATTTATACAGTGTCCCGAAATAACGATATTTATTAACTAATTTTTGGTAGGTTTCTGTTAAATTATAAATTGTCACTTAGGTCCTTTTGCCTTAGCTATTTCAATATAATAATTATTTCATAACATATGGCTTTCATTGGAATGGGATATAATATTATTGTATTGTTATTTTTGTTGTTGCAGGAAAATATAATAATAATATGACATTCGTTAAATGTATTCATTTCAAATTTATTGCAACGTGAAAAGGAAAAAAGTTATACTGTGACGGTAAAATTTTCTTTTGTGATCGAAAAGTGTTTGGACGTGTAATTTTTGACATATTCTTTTAATAGTAATGATGACTGTCAAAAAGCACGCTTCAAGGGCCAAACGTTTTATGTAATTTTGAAAGAAATGCAGTCTATTGTTGAATGTGTCACGATTCTGTGAATTTCGTGTACACATGAGATCCGTAAAGCTATTACAAAAGGAAATTGTACACATAATGATGTTTTCATTGCAACAGTCACGCAAAAGTTTCAGTATGAACACCTGTCAAAACGATTCGTTTGACAAGAATAGGTAGGTATCTGAAAAGTGTAATAGCCACAACATCTATTTTTAAAAAGCATAATCTTATATCAGAATAACAAGTATGTAAAATAAACATGAATCGTTACATATTATTATAAATGTATACCTACCATAAAACGGTATTCGATTACTAGACATTGCATTGGTTTTGTACTAATTTTATATTCAAAATGAGTATATTATAATACATCATTAATATACGGAACTCTATACGTATGACGATAATATACTAAATTAATTTAAGAAAATATTCCATAATATAAATAAGTATGTTATATTGGATTGATTCAAATTACATAGTGAAATATTAGATTAATTATAATAACGTAGAAAATAATCAGATATACACGTCATATTATTATTTAGAAAAAAAAATGAACCGAGCCGGATATGAACCAACATATTTTTCGGGCCAGGCTGATACTTTTGTCATTCTGTCCTACCGATTATTTTATAAATCTTAAAAATAATAAACAACTACAAACTTCTATCAATATAAAAGCAATCAGGTCTTCGTAATAAATTAATTAAAGACAATTTAATTACTAACGTGATTACAAATGACGCCACATTTACACTAATATTTTTAATGGAATGAATCCTTGCACTTGTGAATAATTGATATATTTAATTTATAACTATACATACATAAAAATATATAACCAAGTTTAGATCATAGACTGGAGAAAAAAAATCATGACTTAAATTAAAAAAATTGTGTAGTTGAGCAAATAATATTTTTGAATAATATTTCTACGATATTATGAGACAGATATAAGACCATACTAAATGGCATCTCTTTTGATAATTTTATCCTACAATAATAATTATTGTATTATATCTTAGTAAGTCTGGTTTCTAATTAGTTTAACCATAGCGTAGTTTATATATGTCTCATCAAAATGGTGTAAATACTAAAAATATTTGATTAATATATCACAAATATTATTTTTAATGTTTTCGGTTCTTGCCTATTTAGTGGAAGCCAGCGACAAACAAATTTTGAAAATAGCTGATATACTGGATTATTTGTTAGGTCAGGTTAGGTTACGTTATCATTAATGATATGAAAATAGCCGCTGTTCCCGCCTGGCTTCCAGTAAATACAATTGTACCATTTTTCTTCTTAATCGTAGTCGTAGAGGGCTGTTATATTTATATTATAATTTAACTTGTTAATATGAAAATTAAAATTATTTCAATAATAAATATTATAATTGGATCGTATAATTATAATGTTTTATAATTTATGATATAAATACAATATGTATTATAGCAAAGAGCATTGATATAAAATAGTATCAAATTAGTAAAAAACATTTCACTGCAAAAGTTATAATATGATTGAGAAAGACTATTTTTCTTTTAGAGATGGTCCATCCAATTTAATTATTAGTCTGATATGGTACCTAATCATTACTACGATAACTTAATTACCATTGCATATTAAAATAACGCATTTCATGCCAGTGAGCACAGCTTAATTACTAAATTAAGAAGTGTGAAAATGTGGTGTAAATTACAATCTCTTTAGTCTATACCAACGTTTCCCAAATGGTTCTGCAAGAAAAAAAGAATTATGTTTAAATCTAGCGGACAAGCCAATATTTAGAGTAGATTGCTTTAAGGTACCTAGGTACTGCACAGTTTGCGTACAAAACTGCATTTCTGTAATAACGTAATAACAGCTAAAAATGTAATTTCTTAAATATTTTGGAACCGGAAAGATACTCTCTATTCCATGGTTTCCCAAACTATGGGTCGCGACCCACCAGTGGGTCGCAAGCGAATATTGAGTGGGCCCTCGCCACTGTATACATGAATTAAAAAAATATATACGTCACTGAAAAATAGTTTCAATCGTAAACAGTTAACGAAATTCTGGCTCTCAGTTGCTGATAATCCTATATATCCTTGCCTGTTCGATGAAGCTATAAAAGTCCTCCTTCTCTTTACTACCTCATATTTATGTGAGGTTGGATTTTTGGCCATGGTTAACATTAAAACTTAATGCCGAAATAAATTGGATATATCAAACTCACTGCGATTAAAAGTAACTAAAGGTGAAGTTGATGCTAAAACTGTAATGAAGAAAAATAAGAAACAAATACATCCTTCCCATTGAAATAACGTGTATAATAACGTAAATAATATGTAAAAAAACCTTGCAGGTGTAGGTATTTAAGTAATATTTTTTTTTTATTTAAGTTGTGTTTCTTATTTCAACAGTCTTTCATTAATATTGGTAACACTTATAAAAAATATTTTTTTTATTTCAATTAGAACAAATAAGACAGCATTAAGTAGTTCCATGACTCGCCACTAGGGAATCTGAGCATTACCAATATCTATGCCCTCTTTTCTCTAAGACAGCTAAGAGGTGGGTCCCAAAGCTTGAAACCTGGAACCGGAACCCTTTTAAAATTATCGTCGTTTTTAAATCTGATTATTTTTTATTCTATCTAATTATAATATTATTGGACATCCTTCACTCGTACTGGAACTAATTATTAAAAAAATATATAAGTATATAATATTTATATAATGTTTGAGGCTTTCACGGTTGTTTTTTATCGTAGTAGATTTTTGGGTTTCCACCGTGTGTCCTTCTTCCTTCTTTACTCGACGTTTCGGGCTCGTTGCAGATGCCATTATCACGAGATGATATACAATGATAATGGCCTCTGCAACGAGCCCGAAACGTCGAGTAAAAAAGGAAGAAGGGCACACGGTAGAAACCCAAAATTCTACAACGATATATAATACTTACTTACTATTTCGAGTAACAAATTTTTTTTTAATTCGTAAAATCAAAAATCGTGAAAAAATGGTATTATAATAATATATGATATGCCTACTTTTGCATTTTGAAAGTTAAATAAATATCCATAATAATATACTTACCAATAACTAAGTATGCTGGTTTGCATATTTGATTTTTAAAGAACCGAAGTAAAATCCAGAACAGGAGATCTGATTTTTGATTCGATGGAACCAAACCAAGTTTTCCAATAGAACCAAACCATTTTAACAATTTCGTATATAACAGCTCTGATTACATTACGTTGAGTGTATAATACTGCGTCTACCTAAATAGGTACTAGGAAACAGTGGCGCACCCAGGATTTAATATTGGGGGGGGCCAAGGAGGAGAATGTAAATTAGTCCCATAGACTCTTTTTCTTTTTCACAGCATAATTTCTCGTTTATCGGTCTTTTGTCTATTGCACTCGGTGTACCTATACCATGGTCCCCACATCCTGAAACGGGCCCCCAGGCTAGGATATTTGGCGGACCCCCTACCTACCGCTACGATTAAATGCAGTGTGAAACACTACATTAACGTTTTTCAAATTGTGTTTTAGTTCAAATTAAGGGTACTTATACAGTGAATTATTGGCGATTTTTAATACATCTACTTTAATAATGGAGCTGTCGAGTATCGACACATAATAATGAAAAAATATATTTCACAATTATATAAGTACCTAATTGAAAATATTTATGGCCATGAAGTGTAATAGCACAGCAGGCGACTTTTTTACTATTAAAGATAATTTATGATGTGTGTTTATCTCATTTATCTGGTTAACCCGACACGCCGGGCCCCCCACAGCCCGGGCCCCCCACAGCCCGGGCCCCCCACAGCCCGGGCCCCCTGGCTAGAGCCCTGTCAGCCCTCGCCAGCCATGACCTACACCACTCCGGAATTCGGGTGGACACCGAGAATTTTTTGACAGTTCCCTTAGGTATTGGGTTTCTAAAAAAACCTAACATTAGTGTTTCGAAATTTTTGTGCTTGAAATTAAAACCTAAGAAATTTTTCTAAAAAGGGTACTGGAGAATTATTACAAATCATTTTTTTGCCGTGTTTTATTGGCTTTCGATGTCAATGTTTAAAATCATTCTGATAATTTTCATGTTTGGGGGATGCCAGGGCCCCTTGCCCCCACTTGCGCCACTGGTGTAAACCACTCCGGAATTCGGGTGGACACCGAGAATTTTTTGACATTTCCATTAGAGATTGAGTTTCTAAAAAAACCCGACATTAGTGTTTCGAAATTTTTGTGTTAGAAATTACAATCTAAGAAATTTTTCTAATGAGGGTGCTGGAGAATTTCAAATCATTTTTTGCCGTGTTTTTATTTGTCTAATCTATTGGCTTTCAATTTCAATGTTTTTGGGGGGGGCCAAGGCCCCTTGGCCCCCCCCCTGGGTGCGCCACTGCTAGGAAACAATGTGTAAACGATTATGATTGGTTATGCTTTGTGTTTGGATCCATATTTTGCACTTTTGCACCTTCAGTCATATGTGACAGAAAAAAGTAGTAGTCACAATGCGGTTAAATTACGTTCGATATTTTTTTTACCAATCTGTGTACTTTAATCATTTGCTTTGTAAAAACAGTTTATGATATTGATATTGAAAATCTGTTCGATATTACTTATATGTTCTATGACAACAGGATGTTAAATATGCTACGCTAAAAATATTTAAGGTTCCGCATGGAACTTATATTTAATTGAGAAATACTGAAGAAAATCCAATTTGTTTTAAATAGTATAATATACTCTATACTATTTACTACTTTTGTTCGACTGAGTATTGATATATGACAGAAGTGAGACTAGTGAAATTTAAAAAAATATCACATATAATTTAATCAGTATAATCTAATGTGAATGTCACTTGTAGCGAATGTATTGCATTGAAAACATCCGGTCAAGACACACCGGTCTCGAATGTTTGATCGTAGCAAATGAATTATTATTGTTAAGTTTAACTTTTACTTTGAATTATATTTTCGCTGCATAGTCACTGGTCAGTCAATGCGTGGAGTATTAATAATAGTGCGGTTATAAAGTAAATGAAATAATGTATTATTATTGTTGGATGTTATATTACACTTATGCCTTATATAAATATGAAAAAAACATGCAATGAAAAAAAAATCGAATACATATCAAGAGTTTAGAAACAAAGTACAATAATTACAGACACAAACTATACAAACAAAATGATGCATTGCCCGGATAACATTCATTTAAAGAACATTAATTGCACATATCGTCTTTGTTCTGGCAGAACACACTAACTGGAGAATACTAGTTTTGAGTAATTTGACTTTGAAGTTGTTAAAATGTTTGAAAAATGGTCTGTCATGTGAGTTTATTAAGTAATCGTAAAAAAGATGACGTTAAAATAAAGACTGTATATATTTATTAAGAAGGTTTCCAGCCGGTAAAGTTTGAAATAAGGAACATTTTGGCATAACTAACTCAATATGTCATTTTTTTGAATTAGTGTCTTCTGCCAGAATAGTAACGATATATTCGCAGAGTAAAGCTAGGCTGGAGTGATTTTGGTCGCCTGAATAATGTCTTCAAAAGTGACCTTCCACTGTGCTTAAAGCGCAAAGTGTTCAACCAGTGTGTGCTTCCCTAACATGGACCCTAAGTAAAAGAGAGATCAGAAACTTAGAGTAGCACACGTGGTAAGGACAAAAAGAAGAATGAGTGGATAAGGAAGCAGACAAGAATTTGCGATGTAATAGAGTTTATTAAAAGCCTTAAATGGAGATGGGCTGGACACATAGCTCGAAGAAGAGACAATCGTTGGACAAATCTAGTCATCCAGTGGTATCCAAGAAGTACAAAACGTCCACAAGGTAGACCTAGAGGCCGCTGGATCGATGAAACGATAAAGTTCTGGGGAAGTACGTGGCAATGCAACGCACAGAACTGAGAAAAGTAGAAGCAGCTTGAAGAGGCCTTCATCCAGCAGTGGATAGATTCAGGCTGATGATGATGATAGTTTATTAAAAGCCTCAAATGGAGATGGGCTGGACACATAGCTCGAAGAAGAGACAATCGTAGGACAAATTTAGTCATCCGGTGGTATCCAAGAGGTACAAAACGTCCGCAATGTAGACCTAGAGGCCGCTGGATCGATGAAATGATAAAGTTCTGCAGAAGTACGTGGCAATGCAATGCACAGGACCGAGAGAAGTAGAAGCAGCTTGAAGAGGCCTTCATCCAGCATTGGATAGATTCAGGCTGATGATGATGATTTTCACATATATTTTTGAGTGCGTAAAACTTTTTGTGCGGGATTTTTACTGTGCGAAATTTTCATTGTGTAAAATGTTCACTGTGCGCAATTTTCTGTGCAAAATTTTTGTGTAGCGATTTTTTTGTCTGCGGATTAATCACCGAACTAAAAAATCATGATATGTGTTACGATGTTTAAAGTTTAATGTTTTTAAAATCAAAGTTGGCGGAAATCGTAATGTGCGGAATTTTCTGTGTGCAGATTTTTCCATGTGCGGAATAATCATCGAACTGAAAAATCACAAAATGAATGGGAACTGGCTTACTCTAGTGGGTGTGGTATAACAGGCTAAATATATCGAATGTGGAAAAATATGGGATAAACTTAAGCACGTAGGTTTTTATTAAGAAAATATTATGCTTCTTTTAATAGTTAATAATATGCATTTTAGTTTGTCACGTTAATGTAACGTACTCTCAATCTCTGGAAACAGTCGGCGCGGTTTTTTGTTACTTGTGTTTTATGGCGGTCAGCCCATAAATTACCCTGCTTCAGAACTTTGGTCCATAGCGGTGGCTATAACATTTATATTTATTAATCAGTTCTGTGTAAAAATCATAATGTAAATTACGATGGTTAAGGCTATACTTCAGTTAAGGCATGGTCGAAAAAGATCGTGGCTAAGCGATGCGTGGATTGTGCAACGTGACGCGTGCCGAACGAACTATAATTTGTCATAAAAATCCAACATGCGTCCATTTAATGTAATGTTCATTGTTATATTACTAATAATAATAGTATATTCATTGACATGTTTTATTTTTTAAGTACATACGTAAAGTTTTTTAGTCATCTTTACATGATTTAAGAATATTTTCATCCGACGCCATGACAAAACAAATCGACGTGCGGATACGTCGACTGTCGATCTCCGATTGGCGACTAGTGAGAAATTTCGTCGCACCTACTGTTGAAAATTATTTGACGTTTCACTGAAGTACGATCTTAAAAGTTTAAAGTTTTAAAAAATAAAAATTTTATTTTAATTGCGAATGAATGAAATCAGTAACAATATTGCTGTTATTTATTACAATGATTCAAAATATAATAAAAACACGTCATGTATTTAATACTCATAAATATCAAAGAATATATTATTATTATTATTTAAATACATATAATTGGAGCACTCTGTATATATATATATATATGAGTCTAGACAGAGAGAGTTTGTTATTTAAGATGAGGATAAGAAACCAAAGGTGTGTTACGCCTTGCGAAGGGATACTTGATAAAGTAAAAGGTTTTGGAAAGTTTAAAAATACCAGCATTCAATTGGTAATTTTGTACTCACTTTACTTACTGAGTGTAGTGGTTACTTTGTAATAATTGGTGCGGGTATCCACGCGCGAACATTATTTTGTTTCTTTTCTTCACCGCAAAAGCTCGCGGCGGTAATTCACTATTTATTGTATCATTGAATATAAAGATAATTGTATAGTTTTATAAAATAATCAAAATATAATTTGCTGAGAGATATAAAAAAATAATTTGTTGTATGTGAGCGAGTAATAGAATGAACGATTGTAATAAATATATATATATATATATATTAACTGAAACCCAATTTCAAGTCGTCCTGGGTCTGGAAATTGTTTTTGAATGTGTGTTTTGATTATAATAAATTGAGTAAGTGGCTAAAATCCGTTTATCGTAAAAACAAAAATCTGTTAATACAAGCTTTACTCTGTGGAGGTCCATAATATGATCTTTTTAGGATCGGATATGGTAAAAAAAACATTAGGTAAATAAAAAAAAATGAAGAAATATTAGCAAGAATAATTGCGCCCACGGTGGCCGCGCGACTTAAGCGTTGGACTATCACGCCGTGGGTCCCAGGTTTGAATCCTGGGTCTCGCAAGTACACATATTGTTTTTCATGAAATTTGTGTGCGAGTCAGGGTATGGACCTAATAGGTTGAGCAAGTGGCTGACATCCATTTCTCGTAAAAAGCAAAGCTCTACTCTGTAGAGGCCCATATGATCCTATTAGGATCGGACATGGTCGGAAGAAGAATAATTGCTTTAGAACTAAAAACTAGGAAGATATTGACACCGCAAATAAATCATTGATAATAATTAATTTAAAATTGCAAAATATTATGGTCGCCAATATTAACAATAAATTGTACCGAGCTCACCATGTGGACTGTGATAGATAAAACTACAAATCTTTTCTGTCATATTATTTTTTCGATGATTTTTATAATGTGTATATTTCTAAGGTTATCCAAAGTTATTTATGGTGTAAACAAAAATTTTTACATACGCCATAAATAATATAGGTCAATATAGTATGTCTACGAAAATTTAAGAACATAAGTATACTTAAAAACAAGATAAGAGAATGAACCAAGTAGCCTCTCATCACAGAGTAAAGTGGCAACATTGAACCTGACTCGGTCACGTGCTGCGGATGCCAGAAGAGAACCTCAACTTGACTTATCTGTTCTTCAAGCCAACCAAATTCCGGCGTCTTGAAAGACCACGTGTAACAGGGATTCTTGGAGACGCCGTGTAGTGTCGATGTGATCCAGCTAAGGGGCGGAAATGGCCGAAGAAAAAGAAAAAACAAGTTATTTATTTATTGCATACATTTTCAACAACCGTTAAAAATGTTTTTTATTAGATTCAATCAAACATATTATTATAAATGAAGAATTTTTATTATGTGTTATGCATTTATTAACAAGTTCTTATTTTAAAAAAATCTATTAAAAACTTTCATTTAAAATGATTTATTGTTACCAGTATAAAAAATTAATACAACTAAGTATTAATTATATTGTGTATTTTTTTAAATTAAAATTTAATATCTATATTTTATATTAATAAAACTTTTTTGCGTTTCTTGGTAACTTAAAATATTATTTTGTCACATATTATTTAATATAGTAATAATTGTACTAAATAACTTTCTATTTTTGTTACTTTAAATTTTATACTAGACTTTCGTATGTTTGTAATATGCATTTTCTACACCATTACCAAATGTTGGTAGCAATAAAAGAAAATCGAATATACATCTGGCCATAAGCCAATTGATAATGCTATACTTTTATTTTGATTGATTCAATAAAAAAAGATTAACAATAATATACGCACATATACTATATATCACATATATAGAGCACTATATATCAGTCTTATATTCTGTGGAACTTTAAGATCGGTTTAATGTATTATTAAAAAGAACAGTCAGTATACAATCGAACTTGGTTATTACGATCACGGAAATAGCGAGATCTCGGATGTAATGAGAAAACATTCGTTGAAATTTTAGTTTATGATTTTCTCTATATATTTATTCACTTTTATAATGAGCTATTTCTCGGGTATACCGAGCAAAACTGTTAATGTTTCGATCGTTTAAAAACAATATTTTCGACCCTAAGCAATAAAATCCGACCGGAAAGATAACTAGACCGATGCCGCCGGGATCGGATTACGTTTATGACACTAGTTAAGTGTCTAAGTACATAATTGGTGTTTTCGCCGACAACATTGAAAAGTATCCACGCATATGGTTGAAATTTTATGTTAACATTCAAGCTTTGTGAAGTCATTAGGTACCTACTAGCGCCGGCGGCTCAGTAGTCCATTACAATAAACAACTTTTTTCGTAGTTTAGTAGAACGTGGCGCGAAAAATGTTATGTAACGCGTAATGCTTATAACGAGCAAATTCAGTCGGTCCCATCTTTCTCGTAATAACCAAGTTCGACTGTAGTTTATTCATCATTTTTCATCAGTTGAGGGTCTTTTGTGAGAATAAAAATATATTAATTTGTTTTATATAAGCTTAGGGAAATGTAAAATCATTTGTTTTACACTAAGTTTATTTTATTCTTACATGGCCTAGTCTATAAGAATAGTATAATATGGTCAGAAGCAATAGAGTGAAGCCTGTTTACCATTAATTTTATATTCCATGTTGACCACTAAACTGCAGTACACTTTCCTATTTATTTGAAATTAGTACACAAAAAGAAAATCAGATCAGCGCCAAAAGTCGACGAAAAAAATCGAATCTATACGAACTGTAACATTCTTGATCTGACCGCCATATGCATTGCATCATCTGCCACTTCCTATGGGACGTCACTTCTCTGTACCTACTTATAAATAATGTGGGTATTGTTTACAATCGTTTAATAAGTAAATTTTGTACTAGCATTATAATATAATGCATCCACAGGTCTTCAAGAAGTTGGAATACAAAATCTGATACAATAAACCACAATTCTATGGAGTAATACAAAACTAACATAAATCAGAACTTGTGTTATTTATTATAACAACTAATTTTAACTGACTACATTTACGTAAGCATCGAAGAAAATGTGTAAAGTAAATTAATTTAAATTGTGTTCCTAATAATTTGTAAACCGGAATTGGAACTGTGGTTCAGTTCTATCCATCCCATTTCAATGCTTGGTCATTATTATAATATTATTCACGTGATAGAGTAATGATTTTTTTTATAACCGGCCTCCATACTTTTGTATTTTGTTTGTTGTCAAATAAAATGTTATTTTTATAATGGTATTGCACAGACTTGGCTTCAATAGAAAGTTTGGTTCTATTGAGAAATTTGCGTGTGAGAAAAAAGCAGATGCCATGAGGAAAAGTTCGACAAAATATTATTATCTACTTCTACATAATATAAAAGAAAACAAGTGTCGGCTTGAGTGAGGTTACACTTGCGACGAGAGGCTAACATTATTATTGTGTGGGTCAGTGATATCTAACTGGTAGCTTGCGAAGCCATTTTAGTAAGTTAAAAGCAAGAGGGCCCCTCTACATCAACCATATAATGAGATATTATGATAAAAACAATTACACATGTGAGTTTTTAGGCACACATATTACAAATTTTATTATATTATTTTCATATATTAAACTGAGATACTTAAACCGTTGTTTAAGCTAGTACCCCGTTTTACTGCTGACAGTACGTATTATCACGGTCATAACAAGAAAATGTACGTGTAAACATGCATTATCCTGCAGTTGCAAGATTGCACGCATAAATCAAAAAAGTTTGGAAGTTTCTGAATTTTTATGCGACAGTTGAGAATTATTCGGCCTGCGCAGTAGAATAATAGTGGCGAACTTGAAAAAACTACAAACGAATTTTGAGGTTAACCAATTTTTACTACCTGTCAAAATAGTAGCATAAAATGACAACATCGCGTCTCGCTTACTTTTGAAGAATGAGATTGAGACAGTCAGGACTTTTACGTGCTAACAGTAGTTATTGTCACGATAGTTTAAAATACGCACTATTGCTGCCAGTAAATCCATGCACGCGTACAGGCGCTATAACGTTATTTATCTTTATTTAAATATTACAGAGAGTAGCTGTTTTGCATTAAAAATGAACAGTAACCCTTTTACTTTTAATGTATTCATTTGAAGAAGCCAAAACAATGGTGTAATTTATAGAATATACATATCACTTGGTATTCATTATACATAGTTACCATTAATTTTAGGAGACGTGTTTTTTACATATGGTAAGCAATATTAGGAGTATAAGTACTTAAATGTAACATTTGAATTTAAGTAAGTAATATTATAAATGAGGGGTGTATTTTCAAAGGGAAATTATTCCACTGTATGACGAAAATGAGTGTTATGGATGCCAGAATTTAAAGAATAAAGTTTTGAATAAGTATTTTTTGTTTAAAAGAACCTAATAGCGTTTAATCCAGTAGAAAATCAACTTAACAATCGGTGTTAGTAAGTTACAAAAGTAACTTATTCCAATACAAAAATTATATGTAACATCAACACCGTAAAGAGTTTTTTGGCTTTTGCCAAAAATATGTTAAAGTGGAATAAGTTCAATTTGAAAATACACCACTCAAAAATTGTTACAAACTAATATTTGGGAATCCGGAAGGTAAACAAATACTTGATCAAAGTGATAATGTATATACAGTTGACTTGATCTTAATCGTCTAAAAAAGAAGTGGTTTTAAATCAACCTGGATGTAGACGGATGCTGGAAGAGGTCAAAACTCACATAGGGTTGTTGCCCCCAGAAATAAAATGTATAATTGAGGTGCTGATGATTAGATGAATACAAGTGCAGCGGTGACCAAGTTGGATAAATCGACATCAAAGTTAAATATTATGCAGTTGTCCTGATAGACCTGATTTTCAAATTATACATTATTCATATTAAAAGAATATCTTTATGTTAATAATATTTATAGTGTTTAAAAGAGAATAAATCAACATTAAAATTAAACGTGGTTTCAATAAAAATAGTAACTTGTAGAATTTAATATACTTAATTCATATTAACATTTTACTTATAACTTGTCATAGAAAGCTGTTAGGTAGACATTTTAATCCTGTTTCATGCATAAATATGTATGTGGTGATGTGAAAACTGCTTCTATTACTTATTATTTCATTATGTATACAATATATACATATTCGTATATCTTGGCACTGTTAAAAAATCTTTGGGGTCAGCTGATACATTTTCAAGTTAGAGTAAATTGAGTATCGTAAATGGTGCAATTTTGAATAAAGTGCTTTTCCTTACTAGCATCACACGTTGGAGATACACATTATTTAAAACACGCTGCAAGCGAAAGGTGACGCCCTTTCCCATGGATTAATATCACGTAATTGTAACAAGCACGACAAGGTGAGGAAAGGTCAGCCGTGACAGTGATACTCATCTTTTTGATGTGATAATTATTTAATAAAGGCTTCTAATTATTTGGTAAGTATATACAAAATAGCATGTATTTTATTAAGACAGTGGGAATTATTTAATATAGACAGTAAGTAAAAATAAACATTGTTACGTATTCAAATAAACAGTAGGGAAGTATTTAAATATTAAATAATAAGAATAAATATTAGTATGTCAGTATTCATTAAACTTTGGTCAGAAATAGATTATTTTGCAGTTTTTGTATCATTTTAAATCCGCGGGATATTATTTCTTTTCTCTAGTCTACAGTATGGGTTTTATAGAAAATCATGCACATATTATAAAATGGTGATCATTTAGTTTGTAATTATTGTAAATATGTATTTATATAATTCAGAAAATTGTTCAATAATGCGGTATCATTCTTAATAATTTCCTATGATCTCTGATAGATTTTTTTTTGTGGTAACAATTGGTTTTTATTTCGATAATAGCCGTCTGTTAGATCCACCTCAAATAATATGCACATTGAATATACATGTGAGTTTGATGACGTGAGCTTCGAACCCTTACGTACAGATTTAGGGGCCCACGTTGTGCCACTTTTGCAGAGTTCAGTTATCCAGTGGCCCATTATGATTTTTTCAATATTCTAATAAATAAAAAAGACATATTCCAGTTATATGGATATTATTTTTGCTTCATAGTAAACATTTACGGTCGGATCCGACTAATTTAATATTAATATACTTACATTTTTATAATAATATTACAGTTACAGGATTGATTTTTATCTTTTAGAAAGGGGCTTGAGATTACAACACACTTTTTACCCAAAAAAAACAGTTATATTTTGAATCGGATATTGAAGGTCCAGGTTTCCGATGCGTAGGTGAGCACTGACTTTACAAGACAAGTGTCTTGTAAAGAATGTTTTTAGTTCGGCGAGATAGTATGCGGGACTTAAAATGTCTTAACAGGCCAAAGTAGCATTTATTCGCAGACATGATTCTCTTGTTCTTCTGTAATATCATTATGTCGAGTTACAAGAGAACCAAGGTATATGAAACTGTTGACCGTATCAAACTTGTATGCACCGATATCTGGCTTTGGTGCGCCTTCTCGTGATGTGACATAGACAGATGTATTTAGTTTTTGCCTCGTTTATTTGTAAGCCCATTTTTTTGGCAGAGGTTTCTAGTGTTGTGAATGCCTTTTTCAGCGCCAATTATGATATGGCAATGATTTCAATATCATCGGCATAACCCAGCAGCTGCACAGGTCTAGTAAAAAAAAAACAAAAAAAAAAGTAATTTGTTAGTCTATATTAAAAATAAAAATACGCAATCCTTCACATCTAAAGGTTAGGCATCACTGTTATTCTCTCTATGTATTGAAATTCTTGGGCGTATACCTCGTGTCTCTTAATTCTGATGCCTCACCTGTTTGTGACTAAATTAATAGAGAGTTCGCTTATCGGATATGGTTGGGAGATTGATTGCATTCATGCAATGACAGATGCGTACTTAGACGAAAATAATATGAGTATTAATAAATTATAAAATATCTCTATGGTGTCTTCAGTGATTAACGACAAAATGAAAATTTTATTGTGATTCTTTAATTATAATCAAAATTCTTTATTCTTTATTCATATTCCATAATAAATATTATTTATTTGATAAAAAGAGCTCAGAAAATCTAAAAAAAAATGTTTTTGGCAATGTGCCTTTAAAGGGGCAGAATGCAAATACTGGTTATTGGAGTGGCAGTGCAGGAATTTACTGAAAAGCTGATAGTGTCTCCACTACAAGGTTTGAAAAGGATAAATGAACATAAAAAAAGGTTGATACCCGTAGCTTAATTGGAAAAACACACTGGCGTGAATCCAGCGGTTACAGGTTCAAGTCCCATTGGATGTCGTATTTTTTCTTAAAAGATTTTTTCTAGTGTAGTATTTTAAAACTATGTATGTTCAAATACATTATCCTTGTCTGAGGCAAGTGTGATCATTTGGGAGGTATTTAACAGTTATATTATAATATAACTCAAACAATAAAATTTTAAACATAAGTTAGTTTGTGTATGGTACTGCCAAAAGATTGTAAGTTTTGAAATTATTTAATAGAGTAAAACAAAACACCCAATTAAAAAAGGTGTTAAATTAATTGATATGTTATAATATTATGTAATACAATTAACTAATAATAATAAAACCATTGATATACTAAGTTCCCTAAAATGCATCCTCCAGTCCCCTGCATTACCTCTTTAGATTTCTATTCTTATTCACTGTCTCAGGTACTCAGTTAAACGCCACTTAGCTGTTTTATTAGTTAAACGCCACTTAGCTGTTTTATTAGTCAAACGACAACTGATCTCAGCTACCATCTTCAAAGCAGAAGGTCTCCAGGTTTCAAAAATGTCTCTAAACCTAAGGGCAGACTATATAATTAAGGGATAGACAGTCGTAGTTTTTGGCTTTATTAAACGTAGCTAAAAGAACTGCTGAACCTGAAGATTGGACTGATTTATTCAGATGAGATGCCGCGTGTGTATTCACAACAATGGGATCCCAAACCATATATTTCCTTTCATTTCACGGAATCACTGTGATACCATCAGGTCGCTTGTTATCTTGTCGACAGCATGCCTCCACATCCTGAAGCGAGCCCCCAGGCTAGGATCTTTGGCGGCCCCCCTACCTATCTCTAAGGATAAAGGCAGTGTGACGCAGTACCTAGCGTTTTCCAAATGGTGTACGCAATAAAATAAATGTGTATATTTAGTGTTTTTTTTAGATATTTTAATACTTACATCCATTTTAATTATTATGGAGTTGTCGAGTATCCATACACAATTAAATATTGTACAGAAACTGTGTAAAAATATTGCGACTTTTTTTACTATTAGAGCAAATTTATGATATGTGTTTATCTCACTTATCTGGTTAACTCGCCACGCTGGGCCCCCCAGGCTAGAGCCCTGTCAGCCCCCTTCCCCCTTGTGGGGGCCATGGTCGACAGACACCAAGAGACTTCTACCTTGACGGAGCAGATCACATCAATGATAGCAGAATGACGATTATGTCTCCCGGCACTCTTCTGGCAGCGCAATCTATGTCAATCCATACGATCAACTGCAGCCCTATATTCTAACTAGTGATATGAAGTCACCCGATGACATGACGAAATTGTGACGTCAGCCAATACACGCTCGAAGCTAGTTGTCCAACGCACACGGCTCACCATAGATATTATTATACTGAAACACCTATTTGTGTATGGGAACAATGGATAACGCCACTATTTTGGTAGCGTTATTTTCTCGAATGCTAATATCACTCCGGTAGTACGTCATAATGATGTCATATGACGTCATGTCGACCGGGCGACTACAACTCGCAAGTTTTAACATAAGGCCCCTGGTCTTCCGCAATTAACTAATTGATTAATTCATTTCATCAATTTATAAGGCAAAATATTTCCTGAGTCATACTCTGTGTATGGATGACTAATTAATATTTCAACAGTGATTTTAGTTTTTTTTTTTTTTAATTATAATGTTATTTTTTTAATAGATTTGTAATAAGTACCGATGATTAATGAATACGGAATTTTAAAAAAAAACAGGTTGAAAAATATTATGATTGAGTTGGGCTCTGTCATATTAAAAAAATCTATTCAAGACATACGAGATGTCAATTATGAAGAAGTACTCATCCATATTTGATGAGAATAATTAATACACAACATATATTAGTAGCATTAAAATGCTGGTCTTAAGCTAATAAAATATTCTTGAATGTCAGAATATGAGCTGGTCAAAGATGACGATATGCTTGGAGAAGGCTGAGGTATGGATAGGGTAAGAATTTTCATTTGGTAATAGACTCGATGGTGAAACTCTTAGGAGTCCTATTTCTCTGCTATGCAAATATATAGTGATCCACCAGCGGATTCAAAAAATGGTCTAGTGAGTGGCCATTCAATTAAATTGATCATATAAAGCAGAAATATCCAACAATTTTGGCGGTAAAAGTAACCCCTTCATTCGAAACCCAGTAGCTTCATTTATTATAAACCCTTAACTCTGTGCATAGGTATATACTTTGTTTTTGTCAACATATTAATCAAACCCTAGTAATATTGCGCCACGTGTGACATTTTTTTTTAAATCAATGATTTGATAGACAGTAAAAATCTCAGTCAATAAATAGTTGCCACTGGTTATAATTAATATAGAGTAAAAAATTATAGGAAATATACTGTAATAGGTGGAACGACATGTCATTAAAAACAATAAACCAACTTAAAAAATAATTACCTACAAGTTTATTCAAACTTAGTTTAATTCAACATACATAATTTTGAAAACACTTCTGAGAAAATATATTATAACCAATAGAAAAAATATTTTTGAAAAAACTAAGACACCCCGTAGAAATCGAACCTGCATCTCTTGGGTATCCCGCCCATGCACATAGACCACTATGCTAAAGGAGGCATACTTAGTTGTGACAAATTTTAACTAATGGCTATCGACTTTTGTATTTTAAATCAAAGTAGGTATTACTTTAATTACTAACCGACGTCACGGATTACTCCAAGATTTTTTGTTGTAACTTCTTGAACTTGCTAATAATTTTTAATTAACCTAATTATTGAACATTAATTATTGTTAAATAACTACGAATAAACTTATGGGTAAAAAGTCCCATAGAGATCTATGTATACAAATAATATTCTATTGTGAATAATATTAGTCAATTGAGAAATTTAATATTAATACCTACTTATACATAATATTATTATGTATTTAAAATTTCAGTCGTCTAAAGGGGTGACTATAAATGAAGCCACGAGTACCTCCTTGCGTTCATTTATATCGTGGCTACAAACGTTGCAGATACAGAGGGCAGTGAAATGTACTGCTATTTGGCCACTAAACTTCGATAAAAGACGGTAGGTACCTATCAAAACCAAAATATGTTGATATCTATAAACCCTCATATTTTATAGAGTTGAGGTTATTTTTTGTTTCTATTGATTGGTCTTATGTGGAAAAGTGAAATGAGAATATTTGAATTTATCTACGCGTTCCACAAACAAAACAATAAATCTATCTTACAAGACACATGAAAACAATTTATTATCTACACTATTAATTCCTCTATTCTGGTCTATTCGACTTATCAGTATATATTTACACAATTTACACAACAGCTATTAAAATTTGATATTTTGTATATAGGAAACTGCAATGATACACGCCTTTGTTTTACATTGTTGTAACGTGACATGTCGTGACATGACACGTCCTTTGACATGTCTTATATTAATTTATGAGTATGCTAATGTAGTTCTATGTGTAGTAAAGTATATTATATGCACGTGTAGAAAATAGTAAAGTGAATTTCCCATATATTTAACAACATATTATATATATATATATATATTTTTTCCAACCATTTCCAATCCTAATAGGATCATATGGGCCACCACAGAGTAGAAGTTTGTATTAATAGATTGTGTTTTTTACGAGAAATGGATGTCAGCCACTTGCTCAACCTATTAGGTCCATACACTGACTCACACACAAATTGGAAAACAATATGTGTACTTGCCAGACCCAGGATTCGAAACTGAGACCCACGGCGTGATAGTTCAATGCTTAAGCCGCGCGGCCATCGTGGGTGTCAATACATATATATATATGTACAACTATTTTTAATGACATTCCGTAGTTCAATAGGGTATTTTGGTTGATTTTTTTGATGTCAATAATGATTAATAGAATAGTTTTCAAGCGTGAATACATGGAGAGTCTTTTTGAGTCCAGATCAGCCCTCAGAAACAGACTGAGACTGCTTAATCTACAAACCAGCTAACTTCACTTTTGACCAACAATGAGATTTTGGTGACATTTTGTTATAAAGCATGTTTTAAAACTCCTAGATCTATAAATAAATACGTATTGTTCTTCACAGAAAACATCCAGCTGCAGCACCGCAATTTCCTAACTATCGACTCGTGTGGCACCAGACGACATGACGTAATTATGACGTCAGCCAATACACGATCGAGGCATTCCGCCCAGCGCGCAGTGCTCACCGTAGAAACTATTACGATGAAACACCTATATGTGTATGGTGACAATGAATAGCGAAATTGTCTGAGTAGCGTTATTTTCTCGAGTGCTATTATCACTCCGGTAGTACGTTACAATGATGTCATATGACGTCATGTCGACCGGAAAGCTTGCACTCGCAAGTTCTAACATAGGGCCCCAGGTGCCAAATTTCCAATATCGTAAATAGAACAACTCCGTTCTATATATACCTATATATATTTTTTTTATATGTAAGAGAGAAGCTAAAATAGTGAAATGGAAGATCGAGAAGGATGGAAAGTCTTGGTCGCTCAAAAGATGACGAAATTCAAATGTGGTCACGATCCTCAGCCATGAGGGTATGACCAAGAAGAGAAAATAGTGTATTAATTTATTCATAGTGCAGCTTGTTTTTATAACAAAATTCCAAGTGTATTTTTGGAAATATTCAATTCCGCTCGATAGTTAAATTATTATGTTTTTTTTATCCTTCCTGAACAATTTGCCCAAATTAAGTGCATATTGAATGGTCGATATTAGTATGTCTGAGACCGTCGAGAAGCCTTCTCAAATGATTGTCTCTAATCCACTCGATATTCTACGACACGCAAGACCTGTGTCAGTGGAAAACCCGTAGCACTAGTGAATTAATATTCTCATGCGGTATGTGTAAAAAACAAGACGGCGTGGACAACATAAATGGACATTAACTGTCCTAATAATTATGACCGTTATGCGCATTATTTAACCACTTGTAGATGTGAAAGATAGCAATAACTCGTAGATGAGCATTTGGACTTATAGCTTCAGGTTAGGTTAGGTCAGAGCTAAACTGAAAGTGCGGAGTGTCTAGGTATGGGATATGTACCTGAAAAATGCAGAGGTCAGTGGCAACCGCTCGATTGGATTGACCCTCTCCCCTCCCGTTGCATTAAATAAAAAAAGATTATTTAATAATCTACGTGTGGCTTTATTTAAGGTTTAAAATGTTATTAATTGTTAATTTATAATTATTTAAATTATATTGTGCCGTTTGCATAATTTAACCATTTATTGATTAAATGAAATATCATGGTAATTAAAAATATTTTAATAATTATCGGGAGATCAAAATTTAAATAATTACAAGAAAAAAGAACTTTTTATTGGAACGTTTTTAAATTTTCTGTTCAATTATTATGCTCACTATGCTCAAACTTGTACTTGATATGAAGTAAATAAAAAACAAACAAACAAATATAGAATACTGAAATGTCATTTTGATTTCCATAGTAAAGCACGTAAATATTAATAATTTAGTTGCTAGGACCACCCACTTAGCAACCAATAATAGTGGATTGGATTACGGATTTCTTCCAAAATAACTTTTCATACAAAACAGAATTAACTGAAAATGAATTCAATTCTACTTAAAGATGGCTAAAAGTATTAAAATAATTCATTGGCATCGTGTTCTGATGTATTCTAAAAGTTTCAAATGTCTAGCTAGTTGGGAAGTTAGTTAAAAATCGATTGAAAGATTTGTACTGGATAAAGAACCACTGGACAAATAAGAATACGAGCTAATAAAAACGTTGTAAAATGGCAATAATTATGAATGTAATCTGTATGCATCATTGCATGAATAGGTACCTTGCGTCGTTCGCGGCTGTCATTATATTTTGATGTATGCATGTCAATTTAACGTAACGTGATATTCATAATGTAAATATGCTTTACAATGGATCTGCATGTATCTCACAGGTAAACATGCATAAAGTTGTTTGCAAACATTTATTAATAATTATTATTTTATTAGTCCACTTTCTTCGAAGCAGCGTGAGTGAAGGCGTCGTCTGGCGAGACGATGTATCAGCAGTGGTTCCGGGTTCGATAATTATTATCAGTCATACCGGAAGCCGTAAATGAACCCCCGACGAATTAACCAAAATCAGACAACAATAATTTAAACTTAGCGAAACTGCAAAAGTTATAAGTTTTAATGGAATGTAATATGATTAGTGTCCGTTTTCGAAACGCGAAAAAGTATTACAAAATCCATTATGCGAGATAATGTAATATTGCATGGAAAGATGTTTATCTTTTTGGCAAAACCGTTTAGGTTGTTTGAATTATTATTCGCAAATATACTATTATGAGGAAAATAATCTTTTGACGTGTCTTATACAATTATTTTCGATTGTTATCTCAAGGTGAGATAATGATGTCATAATTTTTCATGCTGTACTTACTTGAGTATTACGGCCATTAACTTAAATGAAACCATGAACTTTCTTTTTCTGTTTATTACTGACTAATGGTTTGTTTAGTTTACTATAATTGTATTATTTTTCTTATTTTAAGTTCTAAAATTTGAATAATGTCTTTAAAAGTTACCTCCCACTGTAGACTCAGTACAAATTTATAAAAAGGTTTTGTGTAGCTTTTTGTGCTCAAAAATAATAGTTTAAACTACAAGATTATATACAACAAAATTTAATTAAAATAACTGATAATACTGACTATTTATATCGGCGAAGGGGTAGCCATATAAAACAAATTCTATCAAATAACAGATATTATGTTGGCGTTATTGACCGTCTTAAATATTAAATTCACCTCTACCTAAAGCGCAAAGTGTTCAACCAGTGTGTGCTTCCCGTAATCACATATGCATGTGAAACATGACCTCTAAGTAAAGAGAGATCCAGAAATGTAGAGTAGCACAACGTGGTATGGAGAGGTGTATGCTGAGCATAACGCGAATGGACAAAAACAGGAATGAGTGGATAAGGGAACAGACAAGGGTTTGCGATGTAATAGAGTTTGTTAAAAACCTCAAATAAAAAGTAGGCTGGACACATACCTCGAAGAAAGGACAATCGTTGAACAAACTCAGTCATCTAGTGGTATCCAAGAGGTACAAAACGTCCGCAAGGTAGGCCTAGAGGCCGCTGGATCGATAAAATGATAAAGTTTTGCAGAAGTACTTGGCAACGCAACGCACAGGATTGTCAGAAGTGGAGTCAGCTTGGAGAGGCCTTCGTCCAGCAGTGGATAGATTCAGGCTGATGATGATAATGATGACATGTATTTATTTATCTACTTGATTTCCTGTGACATACTCAAGTCTCGGAGCATAGGGCAATGATTTGAGTGACTCCATTGCAACCCGCCATGTATATGCAGCCACGATTTGTACACGGGCACCTTCTATAATGCTTTAAATTGTCTGAATGAAAATATTTTAGTAACATACTTCCTTGTCCCGAGGACTTAGAAGCGGAAAGGACAATCATATGTTTCAATAATATGTGCCGTACTTTTTCCGATGTTAGGTGTAAAGTTCATAGAAGGTAGCACGGCACACCAATTCTGTGAACCCACTAATAGGGATTGCAATACCGCTGTTTCAAACCCAATATTCCAGTATTAATCGATATAAAAATACCGGTGTTAAAAATCCAAAATATAGGTATTTTCCATATTCCCTTTTTAATGTAATATCATTTCTTTGTAAATAACAGCAGTTCTATAATTTATAATTTATAGATATTTTCGAATGAAAACAAAATACTATGAACTATGTAGGTACTTAGATAATTTTCCCATGTATATAATATCCATGTTTTAAAGAGATTTTTATGGCTAGGTTTATTAATAGATACTTCTTTTTTATATATATTTTAATGAATACTGGTATTGATACCAGAGCAGAAGGATGCTTGGTAACACGACTGGCTAGCATTGGGCGTAGGGAAGTCTCGTCTAATTGTGGATCTGCTCGTCGAGCTTTTTATCTTCAGGAAAACCAAAATTCGGTGTAGGCATTTCAAATGTGATGCATTAGTAGGGCTTGGAATTATTACCACTCTGCGAGTGTGATGATATTCAGGCTATGGTGCACATCATGGAGTCGTGTAACATTTATATATGTCTTCACCGTGGGAGTTTTAGCCATATACCAGGCTAAACTGGAAGTGTGCGGATTGATACCTTGTCGGTTTCAATGTGACCTTTTATATTACCAGTTCTGTTATGTTGTTTTTATTTATAAGCAAATTGTTTTACTTTGTTTTTATACTATTTCCATATGAAAATATATATAATATTATATATTATATTTGTGACTGTTAAATATTTTTTTAAAGACCTACCTACAAGTATTATCAAATAAACTCACGAAAGAAAGTGATAGTGATTTATTTGTTTCACTTTAATGGTTTGAACGTGTTAACTGTCTATTCTGGTGGAAAAATAGTATCAATAAAAATAGAACAAAATTTATAACAGTGTTTTTAACCTTTTTACTAAAGCAGCACATTTGACTCTGCTAAACTCCCGAGGCACATCAAACATTAACATAATAATAGTTTTCAACATCTGCCCAACCACCAATTAAACCAAGTTTAATGTATTTAATTACATTACTTATGTTTAGAAAACTGTATGTCAAAATGTAAAGAGATATACTGTAAGAAGGTTATCATTTAGGTTCTGCATACTTGTATATACTTACTATACTGGTGCTACAAACCATTCAGGTTTACGGCCAACTCTACAACTATCCTTCCAGAATCTTTATCCCTAGCTATGTCCGTCATGTTCAGCCTATATGCGTCCCTCTTAACGCTATCCAGGGGCAGGCCAGTGGCAGAGTGCCTGCAGGGGTTCCTTCATAAACTTTATGTAGAACTCTAGAACTCTCATCCGTCGCATTAAGCCATTATGCTACGGCGTGACATACTAATAGCGATAAATTTTAACTATTGGTCAATTTCTATACCTACCCATCAGCGGATGAGGCGTATACTCGGGAGATACAGGGTTCGATTCCCCGTCGGGGTGACTTACTTTTTTCAAAAAAAGATTTTTTCTATTGGTTATTATATACTCTATCAGAAAGTGTTTTTTTCAAAATAATATATGTTCAATAATCAGAATGATATATTCTTAAATCTTGTGAATTATTCGTTGAATAAAAGAAATAGTTAATTATATAATATTTTGATTATTTTTTTGCAGAGCTCAGAATTTGTATGGATGCACCAGGTTTGGTTATTTTAACCGGTTGAAATATTCTTCAGAACATTTTACTTTCAAAATACTTGGATAACCTCCTTATGTTTCTTCATTCTCCTCTAGGTTTCACACCCATAATGAGCAATTGGTTTTACGGTCACGTTTTATACGCAGAATTTTGTTTTTTTTCTTAGATAATACGTTAAGGAATGCAATACGTTTGTTATGTAATGATATGGCCGAGGTATTGAAGTTTTCTGGATTTAATGCTATGCAAAGCTTCTAATTCCTATCCCATTTATCGTCACATTTGTCATCAAGTAAGTCATTAAATTTGCAAATATACAGCCACATCTTGAAAGCTTCAACTCTCCTTGGCATCTCCTGGTTTAGCGTTCTACCTCCATATTATAGAAATGAATTGAGAGAAAATAGCAGTAAACTATACGCAGTCTTAGATCGAAATTAAAGTCTCGATTGTGTCATACTTAGAAAAGGTGGGAGTAGGTAGGTGGGAATTGTGATTAAGGTGGGTAGGATTTATGATGGATAGGAAGGGAATTGGATGGGAAGTTGGATGGGACATATGTAGGCAGGTGCACCTGGGTATGGAGCGTGGAGATGGGATAGGAGTGCGGTAGTGCATGAGACTCGGGGAAAGTGCAGGGTCGTGGGTGGTTTGACAATACCTCTAGAATCTCAGTTACCTGTCCGGTTACTTCACTCATTCGTGTATGTTCCTGTATTAATAAAAGACATAAAAATGGAATTAATAGATATCTCGGATTTGAGCGCCACTCTATGAAATGCATAGAGACAATATTGATAAAAGGTAATTCAAATAAAACACGTGTAAAGAACTTTAACAGATGTATAATTAAAATATATAAAATTTACTTGCAGGCGACAGTGTATAAAGTTATATAATTAATCAAATCAATTACGAGCGCCTAACGTAATATAATATTCAGACAATTTTAGAATAAAAATCAAATGCTAGTTCGATGGACCGTAACGTAAAGGAAGTAACAATAAATACCAAATACACATATGCTCTTCAGCTTCTTTGCTGTCCTCGATTCCTTCCAGGACGGAAGTCCTTGAAACTAACCTCTGCGCATGCGAACTCAGGTTGTCCTTTGCCATTTTGTTGCCATATGAATTACAGTGTGTCATGTGTAAATAACATGACAATTGTTTTTTTTTTAGAATTATTAATAACCATGTCCTTGCTTTTTCGTACAAGGCGGTTGTTAGTAATTTTGATCAATCACAAACACCCAGGCTTTAAAAAAAACACATAAATATTGTGTTCTCACCGGGAATCTCGGGTAGAAGACCAGCGCATGACGCACTACACCACGAGAGCCACCGAGAGCGGTCTCGATTGTTAAAGAGGTGTCTTATTTTGTAGCTTGAGAACCTCCAAGATTAGTACATATAATGCAACTCTATAAAACAGTTCCGCCTAGCTCTAGTAGATGATAGAGAAAATATCGCTCCAATGGCGGCCGACATCAGTTAGGGGATGGCACAATAATTATTATAAGATACTTGTCTTTAATTTTGAGAAGGTTTAATGATTTAGACTTTAGAGGGTAAAATTTACGATAAATAAAATTGTCAGCATCCTAGGGGGACACTGGTGGAAGAAAAATACGTCAAGAACATCGTCAGCGTAAATGAACCAATTTATAAAAATAAAATTATTAAAATACATTATATGAAAAATAGCCAAATACAATATTCTAACTGTAATAATATGTTTGGATACGATTCATTTTTCTTTAACTCTATGCAAGCATTAATCACACTATTTTTAAAAAAAAATAATGTGCAAATAAGGTGTTTTTCCGTTAATATTGGCGATCACATTTTGTAATTAAGGAACTAAACTTGATTCATAGACGACGCCATGATCTCTCCAAAATTTATTATATTTTATGCGGTTAGTGATATTATTTTTAATACAATTATTTTTTATTTATTTTTAAGAATGAAGCATTTATTAATAAATGTAGACTATTAATTTAAAAAACAAAACATAAAAACTAAGTGTGTTCGAATCATACTGGATCAATTTTTTAAATTTTTCTTTTAATAAGTATACTGCTGAGGTTTTATCAAGTTGTGTAATATTAGTTCCAATAAAATCAATCAATATTAACGGCATTCAGTACTTATAAAATAATATAAATCTGTGTGGGAATACCGACACTAAATACACTTAATTTGATTATGGATAGGATTTCTTCTAAGCTAAAAGTGCAACTTTGAAAATGATATTGTCGATATCAATTATTTGGAAGGTTGCTTTTATTAAGTAAAGGCACGATCGGACAATAAAATACAAAGATTAAAATCATAAAAACGCCAATTTATCGAGATAGTTTCCAATGCACAAAATTGGATCATTTTTTTTTGCTAACAAAATGAAAGGCAGTGCTTAAAATCTTCATACTATCCATACGTAAATCTATCGATCAATTTTATTTCTCTCTCTTTATCTACTTATTAAAAATATGTTTTAAAAGCAGTTAATTTTATTATCTCATAAACCATGCATATACCGTTAATCGACAAATGTTTTAACACTTTGAATAAATATTTTTAAATTTTCGATATTAAAAAGAGTAGACATTTTCATATGTTTAAGTTATATTTTAGTACGTGATATAATACAAAACAAGTATAACTAGTATGTACCCTATAATTTAACTGTTTAAAATATAAGTTATTAATATCTTATTTTACGACTAAAAATGACTATCTCACGTTTCAATTTTCATAAGCAATATAAATATGTTAGTACATAAATAATTGCAGTATAAAATTTAAGAAACTGTGATTTACTTATATTGAAAAAAAAACATTTTTAATAATTATAACTTGTGAAAGTAGATACATCTTTAATAACTTTTTTTTCATAAATATAATACGAATACAGCCTTACATAATAGGTTCTTATTTTTTTCTGCCAAGAAAGTTTTTAATTTACTATGAAAATGATTTCGGTGAAAGTGTTAACATATATTTTTTTAAAAGGATTATATTATTTTTGTAGGGTATAAAAATGTAATGTTGAAGAAACACTCATCTAGAAGACGAACTCTATATGTATGAAAGTACACCTGAAAACTAATGATCATATTATTTGCAAGTCGTTTTGAATTGCAGATTTATTTTTGCACTCTTGTAAATTTTTATTGTCGATTTGTTTAAAATCATAAGTATTTCTACACAATATTAGATTGAACAGGTGATTCCATGCATAACCAAAAAAACTTAAATTTCAATATACAATGAATGGATGGTTTTTTTAATATTAATTACTGTATAAATTACCGATTATAAAATATAAAACATATTTTTTAATGAAACCAAATCATTTAATTATAATATAAATATAGATATAACAGAAACCATGACAAGCATTGTACATATATACGCTGAACCAGATATTTAGATGAACAACCGAAAAAGTCGCGTAGAAATATGTGTTATACGTAAGTACATAATAAATCTTATTATTTTTGTATCCATTATCAGACGTTGACAATCTTTTTTCCATGCCTGCTCTAAATAGGGATGGATTGTCATCAAATATCTTGAAGAAAATTACGTGCATATCACTGAGCATTACAGCATTTCTACGATTTTTTTCTTAAACAGCGGTGATTTTAGGTGCGTGGTAGTCCGACAGGCTTGGAGGCCTCCTGTAATTTATTTAAACTAGGATATCGGTACTTTATAACGAAGTGACCTCATCGTCTGCTGCATTGAAAATCATCACTGCTTTCAAAAGTTGCAATGATCGTATTCGTGCCGTCCCGCCTTTTAGAATTTGTTGCCCTTAAGCAATGTATGACCTGCCTATTTCCACGGGATATCACTGTCTCTCTGGATGCCATATAGTTTGACTAACGGAACAATGACAATATAAATAAACAAAATGAAAGCCCATTTTTTTTTAAAGCAATTGATACTTGAAGATGTCTTTGACAACGTCAAAGAACTGAAATGTGCCCTGGCAAGACTGAAGAGTTCTGTAAATTCGTAAAGTTTTTTAACTGAATTGGAGTGAGGAACTGAATCCGTAAAATTACATATAACAAAAACGAAACGTCAAAATAGACTAGTAAAGATTTCGGTTATAAAAAGATTATTTTTTATAGTTTCCAGTATACTAAATATTACTGTTTTCTGTGTCTACCAATAAAATTCATCCGGACTAAATAAATTAAGTAATCAGTATTTATATCAAGACTCTCTCTATATTAAGTCAAAATTAAATATTTTGTTACATTTTAAATTGATTTAACTACGTGACTATGGTGTTAAATTGTAATAATTTTTACGTTAAGTCATGCAATAATGTCAAGTTTTAGTGATGAGACAATACCAACCATAACTACATGGTACGTGACAAAACAGCGTTTTTTTCAGCAAAAAAATTATTTGAAAATATGTCTCACAAATTTTACATTACATAATGTGTGAAATATTTTCCATTCACTAAAACAATGGTCAGGGAAATATTTTAAAGTTATGACATATTGCATGCATCATTTTGCCATTATGCATTATGAGCGTGACTTCATTTTAGAATAAACATAACATCTAACTTAACCTAGATTCAATTCAAAACAAATAATAAGCAACGTTTGAAATAAAAAAAATATCTCCATTAATAGGTAATAATGATATTGTATTCTGTAGGACATTTTTCATCATCTACCTATTTTATTCTAAGTCATTCTTAATAATAATTATGTATGTAGATTGATTTGAGTGTGTTGTAAAATTGACACTAGGTTATCAATATAAGTATATTTGAAATTAAAATAATTATAGTAAAAAGTATAATGTAATAATTACTCAATTTTTGATCGTTAACCTATGATTTTTTTATATGCCTCAGTTACATCTTATTGGTTATTAGTGGTAACTAAAAATTAAGCAGAATCGTTCAGTCTGTTGTAACACTTACAGTGAGAATGTAGCGTACAACTGAAGACGGTCTGAAGATGTTTTCAACTTGTCAGGTCTCCTTTTACAACAAACTGGATAATGATGTTCTAGAACTATACGTATCCAGTAGGGATTCATGATAGTCATCGCATTGCAAGCGAAGAAGGGTAAAATATAGAAGAAAAGTGTTTTTCTATATTAATTATAAATTTATATCAAATATTATCTCGAAATATCAAAGCACTTAAAGTAGATATTATATTAGATTAATGGCAATAATTTTTGTATTAATTTCCAAGATAAATTGTATTATGAGCGAAGTAGTGTGATAGTATTGAGCACATACGCCAAATGATATTACGTGATGTGATGATACCACGTTTTTTACTATTTCTTTGTTTACTTTTGTAGTTAGTGCATTATTTAGGAATGCATAAAAAAACTGGAGTAACTTAATGAATTCGCCATATAATAGAAATATTAAAAATTCTAAAAGATACAAAACTATTTCTTTACTCAACCTATAACTTGAGAATTTACAATTTATTGAACATATTATTATGTACATAATTTGGTATCGAATCCCATTGGGCGTTATATTAAAAAAAAAAGATTTTTTTCTAGAGGTTATATAAATTTCTCTAAGGTATTTTCAAATTATGTATGTTCTAAAGGATACACTCAAATCAGTATTATTGAACGATTTTTATGGTGAAACAGTGCTCAACATACAATATTAAGTTATTGCAAGTGATTTTTAATTTTATTCAAAATACCAATGAATATGTTATAGCTTTTTGAATAAGCTTATAAGTTAGATAAATTATACATCCACGGTGGCCGCGCGGTTTAAGCGTTTGACTATTACGCCGTGGGTCTCAGGTTCAAATCCTGGGTCTGGCAAGTACACCTATTGTTTTTAAATTTGTGTGTGAATCAGGGTATGTACCTAATAGGTTGATGCAAGTGGCTGACATCCATTTCTCGTAAAAAACAAAATCTGTTAATACAAACCTCTACTCTGTGGAGGCCCATATGATCCTATTAGGATCGGACATGGTAGAAAAAAAAATAGTCAAGAAGAAAAATTTTTAACAAATAGGAATAGATCATGAAACTCTGATTAATGTAAATAAATATAATTATATATTTTTTCTATAGAAAAATACTACGAAATAGTTTTCCAGAGAATTTCTGTCAATGTTGTGATTTCCTTTAGCTCGAGCCTTGAGCGACATACTTTTGCATACTACTGTATTTTTTCATAGCGGATTATAATGTCCTATGATTCTGTAAGTCCAAGAAAATGGATAACAGAAAAAGGTTGCCTTATTTTAAGCCGATCTGTGTTCCAGTTTTTTTATTTTATAAGCGAAAAAAAAATATTTTGCATAACATATTTTTTTATTCAACGAAAAATTCACAGAATTCGAGAATGTACCATACTATATTGAACATACATATTTTGAAAACACTTCAGAGAAATATATAACTACTAGAATAAATCTTTTTGAAAAAAGCGGACAGCCAAAATTAACGGAATTTGTGAAGAGTTTCGAAAATGTAAAAACTAGTAGTTAATTTTGTCGTAATTAAATAGAACACACATAGGTTATCTGGTAGAGTAAATTTCGCGTAAATAAAACTACTGTAAACAAAAAAAATCGTAAAATATATAAACCAGCGATCAAATTTAATATTATATAGTTTTTAGAAGTTTGAATTGACAAAATGAAAGGGCGCAAAAAAAGCAAAAGTAAAAATTATATATTTATCTCTAAAATATATGATTAATGCAAACGCCCACTTGTTTAGATGTAAACAATTGAGTATGAAATATTATATGTCATATTCGGTAACTTTCTCGATTGAGTTTAGCATTAAGTGATCCATCAATATGGCCTCAGATGGCATTTCAATTGAAGTAGTTTAATGCATCATCTTGACATAACAATGTGTTCGTGAATCCACTTATCGTAATCCGGATCTACATAAAGGAAACTTTCAATTATTGTTCGTCTCGGCTGGTTGACGCACCGAATGTGGTACTAGGTTGCGAGGTAATGCGCAAATCAAGTTTAAAATCAGGGTTGCCACCAATTCAAAACGACAATTTTCTTTTTCGACAAAAAATGTTACACACTTTTTTCAATATTTCGAATTTTGTTTAAAACATTCAAGAAAAAGTCTCACATATTATATATACAGGATAGTATTAAATATCATTATAAATTTTGACACTATGAACCTTGGCCGGTCTTGGTTTCCTCAAAAACAGTTCCATCGCCTTCTGATTGGTTTGGTCGTACATCCTTAATTTCCCCGTTACGTAGTTATGTCGTCTCCGTTTCAGCCGTTTAGGTTAGGATCTTCTCCACAGTGAATGGATACATGGTCCATTTGCTGGTAATACATACTTATGATATTATAATGAATTAACAAAATGAAGATTTTAAAAGTAAAATATATATGTATTAAACATTTAAGTGTTAATGCCACCTGTGATCATTATTATCGAGGCGCTTAATGCATTTAGTGTCTTCAATGTACAGACAGAGGAAATGCGCATGTATATGTTGCGGTGTAATGCGCTCCGTTACATACAGATAAATCAAGTTAAATTCCTCCTGTGACTATTGTTTATATAAATATTTCCTCCAGCCAGCAGGATACTTAAAACCATATCAGTGTCTTCATTAACTCTTTAGATTTATATGGTCATTTTTGCTTGCATGATGGGCGATATAAAAAAAGACATAATATTATATTTTAAATTATTGTTCAGATTAAACTATAAATAAAGAGATTATCATTAATGTCAATATAATGTATTTGCATAGTGCATAATTATTACCTAGCTTTGATATGGACAGAATTGAAAACATATTTATTTATGGCTCTGCAATCCTATATGGATATTATTCGAAAATATTATTGAACTGCTATTTGCCACATACTCAACTCATTAGGTACATTGTATTCAAACATACATTGAAAACTACCAAATATTATTATTAATTTGCTAGATTCAGGATTCGAATGAACATCTCATGAATTTATAAGTAGGTAGATACTTTACCACTTTCTCATGGTGATTAATTATTAAGAAAACAGAATGATATATACATAATATTATATGTGTCGCTAGATTTCAAAATCAGCCAAGTCTATTATGGATGAATTGAAGAAAAACAACTTTTTGTTTTCTCAAGTACATAGTCACAAGGGTGAAAGTTTATATTATTTCGATTATAGAATATTTAAAATTAATAAGTTCCACATTTCAATAATGCAAAAATGTTAGAAAGCAGTAGTTCTTCAAAAATTCACAAAAAGGTCAAAAATACCTCAAGGTGGACTTGTCTGATTTTGAAATCTAGCGATACATATTATTATGTTATATTATTTGATGATTGTGTAGGAAGGATTTTTCGATTGAAATTTTAGTGAAAAAGGTAAGTAAGGTAGTATAGATCTGTTACCGAAAGTTGAGGCGACCAGAATACAGACGCGTTGTTTACAAACGGGATGTTTCAAATTTTTAAATCGACTTTTAAAAAAGGAGATTATTTTTTTTTGATTTAGGAAAAAAAATCAAATTAATCAAAAAAAGAACAGCCTGTAAAAGAATACTGTATTCTTAAAAAATACACAAATACAAAAAATCTTTCGTATCTGTGATCGCCTTAACTTTCGGTAAGAGACCTATACTTAATATAAGGGTTATTATAATTTGTTTTTTGTTTATTAATTTCATTTCTCTCACTCTACCAAAATTGATGAAGCACATTTTTCGTTGTTATAAATGCCAGTAAATTTACTACGCAATAAAATAACCTATGTTATTTCGACATAAAAAACTATATATTTTTACAGGTAAAACTATCAGAATTAATATATATATATTATAAAAATAAAATATTGAAAGAATATTTACGTTACATATTAAAATATATTAAGGTTACGTAATATATACTTTTTTAAGAGCATACTTCAGTGAAACGGCAAATAATTTTCAGCAATAAGTGAGACGTAATTTTACATGCGTTGCCAGTTAGAGAGCGATAGTCGACCTGTGTGTACGTCAATTTGTTTTGTGATGGCGTCGGAGGAATTAATTCTTAAATCGTGTAAAGATGACTAAAAAATGTTACGTATTTACTCGAAAAACAAAACATGTCAATGAATATATTATTATTATTATTACTTAAATAACAATAAACATAAAAATAAATGGACGCATGTTGAATTTTTATTACAAATTATGTTTTGGCGCCATTTAGACAATCGGTGCATCGCGTAGTCACGATCGTTTTAGACCGTACCTCAGCTGAAATATAGCTTTAAAGCATATATGTATGTGATGGCATAGTTTAAAAAATATGAATAAAAAAGATGTTTTAGTTAAGTAGGTACTAATTTATTTTCATGCATTTAACACTGCTTACAATATTATTATATAATTATGTTACCTTATATTTAAAAAAAAATGTAAAATAAGTGTCGAATTCAATATGAATCCGACACTGTGTTTGGCACAACCATGTTAATAACCGATGTTTTATAATATAAATGAGAGGTAAATGTGTATTTTACACCGGTTTACTCGTGAACACTTCAGACTACGGTCTGATCGCGAGGAAAGGCGATCAACAAACTCACTTCATACGTGACAGTGAGAGTTGAATAATATAATATTTAATTTAGCACTAGACAGCGGCCAGTTCAAAAAGCTTCATTTAATAACCGTGGTTAGGCGCTGTAAATATGACGTGTTAGGCTTAATTTACAACCGTCTTTTGCAGAGTAGCCGTATGAATTAATGTTTAATCGAATTTTAATTTCAATAGTTAACAGTTTTATGTTCTGAGCGGTGTAAGTTGAAAGATGATTTTAATTGAATTATTTTAAGCTGCGTTAATACTATTATTACAAATAATTATGATCAATTTGCGATAGTAATTTAGTATTGAATGATATTATTATCAAAAATTGCGAGTAAAAGTAATTTAAAGATAGCAAAAAAGGTCTCGTAATATAAATAAATACTTCTTATAATTATTAGTTTGTTAAAAAATATACTTTCATTAATTCAGAAGTCACGAATTGGATTAAATTAAAATGGTTATAGACAGCGGTGATTTTCATTGACGCAAGTGACGCGATCGATTCATTAGATTAGAAGATTTAAAACGAGGCGTCAAAATAGTTCACACCTATTGTGAATACATATTTATTAATTAATCACATATTTAGTAGCTATATAATAGAAAACTAAGTTCGAACGTTCACTTTCGCACAATTCACTATTATGTACCTACGTTTATTAAAATTTAGATTTTTGTTAGTAATGAAAAAATTGTGCCCTTCCGTGCAGTCACTCTACTCTCCTCCGCTCTCCGTTACCTTTTCAAATACGTAAAAGGGTGGTATTCAACTATCTCTTGACAAGTTTATAAAGAAAATACCTGATTGCTAATACGCCTCGTTATACCCATTGATAAACAAATATTTTAAAGTACACTTTTTAAAATATGGGAAAATATTTTAGATGTTTCATTTAAATACACATCTTAGAAATGAATCTATAATTTAAAAACACCTGAAGAAATTTAATCACCCTTCTTAGAGCGCAATATAGAACCATCTGGATTAACTTGACAATAAACACCATCCAGAGTTGCTAATTTATCAAGACTTAGTTAAGCGTGTCTTAAACCGTGTTTTAAATGGTTATGTTCTAGACTAATGCCTTTTTTTTACATAAAATGTCTACTTGTTATATGACGTATTATTATTATGGATACTGTAAGCAACGCAATATAAATTTCCGATATTGATGTCCTAAAGATAGGTGCGTATTTAGGGTCTTACGTTTCTAACTATGGTCCTGTATCGCGATCATAATATTTTTTTAAGCTTCGTTTACATAATATATTAAGTGTTCATAGAAGAACTTTTTCCTCCAACTTATGAGAACTCTCTGGCCAGATTTTAGAAATCGGGAGCATCAGTAGTTTGTGCTCCCAACCTGCATAACTAACCTAGTATCAGTAATGCCAATTTGGAGGGCAATAACCGTGTTTAACCAAATCTCTTCGGATATTAATGTATTCTACTTGTGCAGGGATAAGTATAGGTGGTCATTTGGTGTACTTTCTCGTACGTTTTTATGATGTTTTTGTTTACTCTTATAAATATTCTGTTTTTTGTATAATTGTTAACAACATTTCTTTAAGTTGTTTTTTTATCCCCTCCATGTCATGCTATGAACGTCTTGAAGTTATAATTTTTAAAGTTTTTAATATGTATGTTAAACAAAATAAATTTGAAGTTTAACAAGGTTTTATTCAGCATCCCAGTTCTAACATGAAAAGTTTTGTCCATTAACTTAATATGTACAGTTGAAAATTTTATTTCAATATATAATAAAACTTTCATTTCATAGTATTCAAATATATTATTAAAACTGTGAATATAATTGAGTAAGTAAACTAACAATTAATAATTACATTACAATGAAATTTACGACCTGCCACAATGCTGCGGTATTCACGCCTGAGATATTTCATCAATTTTGACGTATAAAAGGCGAGTGACTGTTTCATACGAAGACAACCGTAAAAAAATAGAAGTACGTAAGTAGTAGGGTATGCAATTTTAGGATACCGAAAGTTTTAATAATCCAAAAATCCCGACATTAAAAATTGAAAATCCCGCAAATATTTTTTTAAGTTTATGATCAATATTATATGGAATATTTAACTTGTTATTGAAGTAAAACTGATTAGTTTTTCAATACATATTTTTTTAATTAAATAATACTAGTAGTTTAATACTATTCTCTATATGAGCAAGAGCGGCGTGTATTGGGACTATTTGGTTGCTAATGATTTTTATTTAAAAATGGTGGAGAAATATTATTATATCATTAAAGACTCATTTATAAATAATTTAATGAGAATAGCTTGGCAACTTCAAAATCAAGCAATTGACATGACCCGGCTCACGGCTAGCTCAATAATGCTACCGGGCCGTCACTGAGGAGACTAGTGATGAACTAGGAGGGTGGATCTCCTTTGTAGTATCACAACTTTTGAATTCCCAAATAAAACTCTCAGCTGGTGTGGTACCGAATTTATTCAGGTTCTAGAGTTCACGGTTTCACAATAAAGTTAACTGTCATTGTTCCCGCAATTAAATCTCATTAAAGTATCAGTAAACCATTTATTTGTTCACTATAGGATCCCTGTGAAATCTTTCACAAGTTTCCAAAAAGTCACACCTAACTCGGAGAATGTATACGCAGATATTCTTTGAATATTTTTATTTCATGAAATATTTTCCCGTAAGAAAAATATAAATTATTCTTTAGTCACATAGTATTGGGTTTATAAAAAAGAATAGAATTTATTTTATTGTTGTTTATAAAATTTATTTATGTTCACAGTATGTTTAAAAATATTTATTTGTGTTTACAAACTTGTTTACAAAAGGTTTGTTAATGTTTACAATTTTATTTACTAAAATTTGTTTTTATAATTATGTTTACTTAATAAAGTTTCAAAAATTTATTTTATAATTCCGAAATGATTTGTAAAATTTATTATTACAAACTGAGTTTATTAATTTGTTTTTATAAAACAAATCCGATCACGTAATTTATTCCGATTACATCACTTCGTATGATGCGTAATAAAAAAAATAAAATTACTCCGCGACGTGCGTCACTACCGGCAGATACGTGGTATTCGCGCTACGTTTAGCGGCATACGTCACTACCGACAGATACGTGGTATTCGCGCTACGTTTTCGCCCGCCGAAGGGGACTTACTTAACGTATTAATCGCGAATTTACCGAGAACCATGTCTCATAAGCTCGCAGTGAGGACTGCTGCTTGCTGAAGATCGCTGGTGAAGAGTGTAGAAACTAATGAATTTACGGAAAAAGACGTCACCTTTTATACCCTCTGGATAGAGGTTTAACAGGAAACAGTCCGTAAGGGATAGCAGATCTATATCTCTCTCTCACGGGATAAATTTACGTATATCTCCCGTTCCTGACAACTTTCTAATAGAGATATCTTCTACTTTAGTCGGGTTAAATTTACTCTACTCTATTTCCGCAAAATTAAGACTCAATAGGGGTGTTTTAACCACCCTCTAGAACATGCCTCTCAAATGCGCAGTTACGATGACGTAAGCAAAATAGTTAATTTTATATGATTTTTCGTGTTCAAACGAAGGGGAACGTTTTTAGCTTTCCAACGAGGTATCGGAATAGGTATTCGTGTACTAGATAAGAGGATGGCAGTCTTTAAATTTAAAACTTCAAAACGAAAGGTTGACACCCACGTGTTGGTCCTTTCCACCACTCTTGGCCTTTTTAGGCCAATAGAATTTTACTAGGTTTTAATAAAACTGTTTGGTCCCGCAGAAACTTTCTCATTCGATATTTACCTTTCGGACGAACATTATTACGTGAAAATACTATAATATTATACTTAACATTTCCACTTAAGTATATAAATGCTTAATTCTAACAAGATGTTAATCGTGAGCAGTTACTAACTTATTTAATCTCGCATGGTAACTTTTACATAGTAATTTGAATGTAACCTTGAATCTATTTTTACCTCGCAAGTCAACACAGCTGGGCCGTGTTTTTGACCGAAATAGATTTCTTTTAAAGTTCAAGGTTGCGTGATAATTCGTATTTTTAGTTGCGATTTTTGATTCTTTTATTACTTAGGATGCGTTTAAGATTTATTACTGTTTATGGGTAGAAACCCATCTATACCAGAATTTCAAGTTTTTCCAATCGTTACTTTTATAATATTTATAATAGTTAGCGAGTTATAGCATTAACGAAATCTATAATTATAATTACGCGTCTATAAATATAAGTACGCGTTTACAGTATTTTTATAACGATAGTTAGCTTTTATTTGGTATCGATAAAATTAATATTAAAATTCTTTATTCACAATTATACAGTATATAAATTTATAAATATTAAATTTTCTTTTTCAATTTTCATACATTTCCATTATTTCTATAAAAGTTATTCAAGCATGTACTTGCTAAATTTTACGTAAACAATCTCTCCCATAACTTATTTTCTAAGTTTAATGGAGATTTCCCGGAAATTTATATTCAAAATTGATCGCGTTGAAATTTCACGACGTGACATTTCGAGGGCTGTGGTCACAGTGTTCCAATAACACTTCAGCAGTCTCGATTTTCTGAGGCGAGATTTTTACGTAAAATTTTTATTACATTTACAAAGAAAAGGTTAACAACGTACATTTTACTCCCTATTATTAAACGATTACGCTACTGGTTACCTGTTCATGGTCTTTTTCGACCATTTCATTCTTACTTCTTCCATAGTTTAGAACCATGGGACTTATATATCCTGTTTATACCTTGTCGTGAGGTTGTCGCACGGCTATTGAGAAGTAGAATTGACTACAAGGCTAGATTTGTATAGTTATGTCGTTAAACCATACTCTGCCACAAACACTAACTGAAGGTCGGCGTTTCTGTTCGTGTCACAATGACAGTAAAATACTTCATTTATTTGTTTTGAAAATTTCTGTTATCGAGTGGTAAACATAAATAAAGTATTTCAAAATATTGGAATATCTAATTGGAATAAAATAGTATACATATTCATGTAAACTATTTTTATCTCTACTATTTTTATATTTAGTTTTGTTAGTACGTAAAATAAACATTATTCCTTTTCGCTATAATAAGAGGCTATAGATTTTCATTTATTGTATCCATACTAGAGATGCGCCTACACTTGTCATATACAAGCTTTGGCCGCGGTATTAACCTATAGGTAAAGATGCAGCAGGCGACCGGACTATCATTTTATATTCCAAGGTTTATCGGGGGGATGAACGTAGTGTACTCTTTTCTTTATGAAAGATTGTCAAATGAAGCTTTTAGATATAGTTTAAATGTCATTGAATTAATGCAACACTTCTTTTTTATCTAATCTTCTTATTGTGCCATCCCCTAGCGGAGTTCGGCCACCATCAAAGCGATCTTATCTTTATCGTCTGCTACCCGGAATAGTTCAGTGGAGCTGCACTCGTACCAACCACGGAGGTTCTTAAGCCAAGAAATGCAGCGCCGTCTTCTGCTACGCTTTTCATTGATCTTTTCTTGAATGACAAGTTGGGGAATGCTGTATTTTTGTCCTCTCATAATGTGGCCGAGGTACTGTAGTTTTCTGGTTTTGATACTACGTAGAACTTTTCGGTCATTCCCCATTCGATTGAAAACTTCAAAATTTGTCACCCGGTCAGTCCAAGGAATTTTGAGGATCCGCCTATACAGCCACATCTCGAAAGCTTCAAGTCTCCGTGACATCTCTTGGTTTATTGTCCATACTTCCATACCATAGAAAAGAATTGAGAGAACATAACAACGTACCATACGCAGTCTCAGACTAAGTTAAGATCTCGATTGCTAAGGAGGCGTCTCATTTCGAGAAAGGCGCTCCTTGCGATCTCAATTTTAGTTTTTATTTCCTGAGACTGGTCCCATTTCTCATTGACCTATGTACTTAAATATTTATAATGGGTCACACGTTTGATTGGTTCGCTGTATATATTATAATAAAAATTGACACTGAAAAAATATAATTATGAATGTTCTTGATTGTAAAAAATAATTAAGTTTAAACATTAAAAAACTTTTATTACCAATATTCTTCGAGTTGAAAATATTAATCCCGATTTTTTAAATTAAAAATAATATCCGGGATTATAATCCCTAGTAAGTGGGCATGTAGAAAGATCGAAAGTGGTCAATTCAGAGCAAGGTGTAATCTGATTCGACCGGTATTCGTAGGTATGATGTGCTCAGATGTTTCTTAGACACTTTTCTAGCGATGTTTAGGTACAGTTTCACTTTCACCTATCAAGAGTGGACTGGTTGCCGTAAATTTAGCGAATTAAAATAATCTAAGGCATTTGCCTTACTCCACTGAAAACAATTTATACCACGGATATGTTGCAGACAACTGATTAAAATAATTTCAAACCAACTCCGCGGATATCATCACATGTATAATTTACTAAGTATCTACGCAGTCAATATTATGTAAGAAAAACTTCAAAAAATCATTAAAACGAACATTTAATAATTAATAATTACCATGACATTACAAATCATTAATATTTGAGAAATGATTACTTTTAACTGAAAATAACGTTACACGATACATACAATAATATCGTCTCTGTTCTGGCAGAACACACTAACTGGAGAATACTAGTTTTGAGTAATTTGACTTTGAAGTTGTTAAAATGTTGAAATGGTCTATCATGTGAATTTATTAAGTAATCATAAAAAGGATGACTTTAAAATAAAGACTGTTTATTTATATTAAGAAGGTTTCCAGACGGTAAAGTTTGAAATAATGAACATTTTAGTATAACTAACTCAATATGTCATTTTTTAGAATTAGTGTCTTCTACCAGAACAGTGACGATATTATAATAATACCATAATTTGATTTATAAAGCTCACTTGCCTCTTTAAAATTAAATTGCTCCAAAATATACCACATACTCATTGTAACCGGACGACTGTTTTTTGATAGTGCCTGTCTTCTCTTAATATATATTATTTCTGCCAAAAGTTGGTAAGTCTCGAAATCATGCTATGGAGTAATTGAAATTTGAAGTTTGGCATGCTCTCTAAAATCAGACATAATGCTAATTCTTTTGTATGTGCATGCTCTATATTATATAAAATGACCATGAATTTTTTTTTCTAGCATACATATAGACACAATATAATGCGTTTTTAACTTTAAATATCTAAATTATCGATTTACCAACTTTTGGCAGTACCTAACACAACTTGAGTATATTTAATTTTTCATTCTCTTATAATTATGTGTTTTTCTGAATAGTTCCGATCCCTCCTTAAATTCATAACTTTCAACTCCTGACTCCTCTGTGTTGGCAGAGTTTATATAGGTACAAAGGATACTTCATGTCATTAAAGATAAATGACTGCAGAGCAATTAAGGATTCTTTTTATTTTCTAAAACTCTTTCTTTTTGCACTAAGGTGCATGGTTACTACATCAGTCCCGTGCAGCATGGCTTCACGACAAGGAAGTATGGCACTAATATTTTTTCATTCTGACACGTTTATAGCGCAATGGAAGGCGGTTGTGCACAAACTGCGGCTGCATACAATATGGGGGGTGGAGATGGGGTAACTCAAATCAGCTGTCTCTACTTAATGTATTTTTCATAACGGTATTTAAAAAAACTATCACGTATTCTTTTATTTTACATCTTATATTGTATTATTTTGTGATTGATCCTTGTAATGAACCTAAATAATATATAATAATTACAAGATAAAAAGAACTTTTTATACACAACGTTTTTAAGTTTTCTGTTGAATCATATATACTTGAATTGACTAGCTTAAACGATCAAAAAAAGTTGTACTTGATAGAAATACTGAATAATGAAATGTCATTTCATATTTATCTTCATAGTAACGCACGTATATATTATTTAATAATTTAGTTGCTAGGACCCCCTAGCAACCAATAATAATTGTATTGAAATAACTTTTTATACAAAACAGAATTAACTAAAAATGAATTCAATTCTACTTAAAGATGGCTAAAAGTATTAAAGAATGCATTGGCATCGTGTTCTGATATATTCTAAAAGTTTCAAATGTGTAGCTAGTCGGGAAGTTAGTTAAAAATCGATTGAAAGATTTGTACCGGACAAACAACCAACGGACAAATAAGAATACGACCTAAGAAAATGTTGTAAAAAAGACTAGGATGCACCTAAGTTTGTACACAGTTAAGGTTAGTTAGGTTAGGTAAAATAGGTAAGTTAACATGTACCTAACCGAAAAAAAAATCTTTTTTTTTAAACGGTACATGTTCAAACACGCGCATTATCATGATCTTACTCCCTAATTCAGTTTTAGTTTGTCAATTTATGATTACGGCCGTATGTTGTAGCTTAACCACTGGGGAATGCCAAAAGAAATGGCGTATTTCAAAAAAACACTACCTTATTCTTAGGTCAATAATTATTATAAAGCAATCATTATTCGTAGGATGTTTATCACACTTGAATGGTGAAAAACATAGCTTATAATTAATATCTTTAGAATTATCTTCAAATGTGTAAATCTTGCCCATTTTTTGAATAATAAAATGCCTAATTCTCGTCAAATTTGGGATCACAGAAATTATCAATATAATTTATTATTGTAAATATTTCACTATAATAATGTTGACATAAATAATACTGATGGTTTTATAAATGCGTTTAAAAATTAATAAATGTAAAAAATCTTAACACCACTGCACAGTTATGTACTGAAATATGCGAGAGGTTTAAAAGAATACTATTTTATGTAATAAAAATACATTATGCAGTCATCAAATGTTTAAAATAAATATAAAAGATAACAAGGCTTCAAAATTATATAAATAGATTATCTACAACGTTTAAGAAATGTCCAGGATCATGCTTTGAAAATAGAATAAAAGCTCCATTTTGACCTACGCTGAGCATGTATCCCCTTAATAAGGATTAATTAAATTTTACGCATGGGTCAGGCAAGTGAGAAAGAATTTTTCGACGCCTCGTTTGTTCGCCCTCGTTAGTTGGATTGCTCCAGTACAAATCGATGGAAAATAAAATTATCAAATCGAGTCACTTTTGATTAATGGCGTGTAGATTTAAGAAATGATTGTAGGAATTAAATTTGGGCAATAGTGCTAAGTCAGTCGTGCGCGAGTGATTTTATTTTTTCTCGCTGCGCCGGTGTAAATAATGATTTATCGTTTTTTTCAATTATTATGACAACTTTTACAAGTAATTGCGGTTGTTAAAATGTACGAATTAAATTGATAGTATGTTATTAAATAACGGTTTGAATTATATTTGCATGTATACTATTATATAACTTTCTTTTGAAACTCAGTACCTAGTCCAAAGCAGAGCAATCAATTGAAAATACGATAACTTATACTATTTTTAAATTAGTGCAGGCATAATAATATTAACCCTTTTTTAAAATATAAAATGACTAGCCAACAATTAATACAATTGCCGAATTTCGGAGTTGGTTAAAATTAACATAGACAATAATAGATAATATTCACGTCGTATTTAAGTATAAGGTTATACAATCACTCATACCCTACTGAATACCATTTTTCAAATTTTAAGATGTACAGTAATCTTCTAATACTACTGAAGGAGTAAGTCATGATGTAGTAAACGTTAAATATAAAAAACCGATCAAATATTAACATTATATTAAAATATAATGGTCACTGTAAACAACAAAAAATCTAATTTATTAAATTCGTTAGGGGTAATTTCCAATATATTATGTCTGTCTATATAACCATTCCAAATTCGAAATGCATTATTCTTATATTCGTTCATTATATTATACAATATAAAAAAAACAAATGAATGTCCATCTTATGTCATCTACAAAATTCAAATATTTTATACAAGATTTAAAAAAAGAAAACAAACGAAAACCTATTCCGCCTTCTGTCATTTGCAAATTTTGTTTATATGAAAATGTATTCTCTAATGTCAGAAAGTCTCATTGTACCACGTTTTTCTTAGCTTGTATTCTTGTTTGTCTGGTGGTTGTTTATCCAGTACACATCTTGCAATAGACATTTGAAACTTTTAGAATATATAAGAACACGATGCCAATGCATTTTATTAATACTTTTTGCCATCTTTAAATATAATTGAATTCATTTTCAGTTGATTCTGTTTTGTATGAAAAGTTATTTTGGAAGAAATCCTTAATCCAATCCACTATTATTGGTTGCTAAGGGGGTGGTCCTAGTAACTAAATTATTAATATTTATGTGCGTTACTATGGAAATCAAAATGACATTTCAGTATTCTATATTTGTTTGTTGGTTTCAAAAAAGCAAAGAAATGATTTTTTGACAATTGCTTTATTTGTCCTTAATTATTAATACATATAACTTATAAAGTTTATATGATTCAACAGAAAATTTAAAAACGCGGTATATAAAAAGTTCTTTTTATCTTGTAATTTTTAAAATGTATTTTTGTTTATTGATTGCGATGCTTTTTAAAACCTATCGGAGCAAGGATTTTATGCAATTATATCGACGTGATAGGACCTACTTGCAGGTATAGATTGATTCAGCAGAATAAGTTGTATATTGGCAGTAAAAGAATTGCCATCTTACAAAAATATTGGTGAAATGGGAAAGCTAAACGTTATTATTACTTATTTAAAAAATATTTTTGACATATAGGTATTTATATTAAGTATATTATTTCACGTTTATATAATATTAAACTAAACAAATTTTATTTTCACTACCAAATAGCAAATCATACACCAGACCACACATTGATCCTGTAGTGAGTTGTTCCGGGTAGCCAGTATGATTTTAAAACATTATTATTATTTTTAGTTAAAAAACATGATTCCAGGAAAGATGAACATTCTAATTTTCATACGTACGTATATATAAATGTGTTTACAATAATTTGTTTTATTGAACGTATCAATTCATCAACAAAAAAATAGTTAAAATTTTTAATTTAAATATTTTTATCGTGGGGTGCTTCAAAATCAGCCGGTGCATTGGCTCTCTACACCCCCAAATCCGTCACTCTAGTCTTTCTCGTATATTATAATAATTGCTTTGAAAATAATTAAAAAAATTGAATGGATTGGAAGACCATAAGAACAGAAAATGCATTTTTTTCAGCTTATCCGGAAATAATTTTTACTGCCTTCTGTATATCCTCCACAGCAGCATACTTGTATTGTGAAATCAGAAATTTTCATTATCATAAATTTAGAACTCTAAACGAAATGAATACGAACGATATTTAGTGTATGTAATTATGATATTGTATATTAACATTATAAACAATATAATATAATTTTTTTGCTAGTAGCTGACTAGATAAGTAGTGTTTATTATAATTAATACATGTGTATGAAAAAAACCTGTTTATACTATACAATACACTTGTTAAACTCCAATTAAAAATTAATTGTTTGTTCTTATAAGAGTAATCATTATTAAAACATGTTTATAATACCTGATATAAATAATCTTTAACCCTTTTAGAGTCAATGTAATGTATAATAATAAAAAAATCATCAAACATTCTATTATACCGTAAAAATAACTTGATGTGTATCGAAATGCTGGCGATAAAAGGGCATTCACTTTGCTAATGAGAAATGAGAAATAACTTGTAATTCATTTTTTTTACGATGTCCGATCCTAATAGAATAATATGGGCCTCCACAGTGTAGAGGTTTGTATTAACAGTTTTTTTTTTACGTGAAATGGATGTCAGCCACTTGCTCAACCTATTTGGTCCATACCCTGACAGACACAAATTGAAAAACAATATGTGTACTTTCTAGTCCCAGGATTTGAACCTGGGATCTACGGCGTTATAGTCCAACGCTTAAACTACGCGGCCATCATGGGTGTTCATTTACTCGCCTTAATAATGTTTTTCAACTCCATTTTGATGTACTATGAATAAAATTATGTACCCGGATTTGATTGAGAATTTTTTTTCGGTATTTAATATAATTAAGGGAGTCGTAAACGAGCATCAAAAATTGCAGATAGCCGATTGCACAATTGCTAAAAAATGATAAAACTATTGCTCATTATCTGGGCAATGTATGACGCGACATGAGTGTCGGACAAGTATGAGGCCGATGTATTTTGTGTATACACGCGACTTGAGATAAAGCAACAACGGCCAACAATGAAGTTTCCGCAGCATATATCGTCCTAAATAATCACATAAGCAAACCCAAAATAAAAGAAGGATTTGTATTCGGTCCTACTTAACGACCCACGTGCGCCACGTAGGTTAAAATGGAGATTTTATGGTATTTTCAGAGCATAAACCTGGACATTCCTTAAACGTTGTATATATTATATTTATATAATTTTGAAGCCCTATTATCCTTTATATTATTTTTAAATATTTGATGACTGCATAAAGTATTTTTATTAAATAAAATAGTATTCTTTTCTAAGTTCTCGATCTAATATTTTTGAATATATTCATATAATAATCAGATAATAAGGCTTCAAAATCATATAAATAGATAATCTACAACGTTTCAGGAATAGCCAGGCTTATGCTCTAAAAATACCATAAAATCTCCATTTTGACCTACGTGGCGCATGTGGGCACTTAAAAACCAGGAATTAGTCATTGATAATTATTTATTTAAAAACTTCACAGGAATGTCATAAATTGACTTTTCGTAGGTATTTGTTAAATATAATTAGTGTGAAGAAAAAGAAACTAGATACAGTTATAAAGAAAGCAAAACCGATTACTACAATACTACTAATCATTCTTCGAGTTTTGCAACTGGAGACTCATACAGGAGTCAAATGTATTTATTCAGGATATTGTTCAACTCTTCAATTGCTCACATTGTTCCAGATCAAGACGTTTATGTAGCTTTGACAGTTGGCTATTTCTTATTATTGAATCATTATATAGTTTGGTTTCCACGTTCCATAGCCCAGGACGTAAATAAACCTCATTAATAAGCTCCAATACCCTGTCGTTTGTCAAGTAGTGTGAATTGACGATTAGTAATAACACCATAATAATATTAATAACGACACGACGAAAAATTATAATAATGTGTTGTCAAATCGGCTATCACTACGATGTTTTTGTTATTGCTAGGAGTGAAGTAGACCGACAGCAGGTGAAACAGAGACGCACATGTGGAGCAGAGCAAAAAGGAAATAGATTTATCTAGGAATTATTTCCGAATTTTCGATTACGAATATATTCACAATTTCAAAATTCGAAATATCCATGCATAAAAGTTGGAGTTGGGTTTCAGGAATTTCCCGACGGGAATTCTTGAGAAATTTTCGAGATTTTCCATCTTTCTCAATTCTCGAGAATTAAAATTTTTAACATTTTGGGAAATCCCGGATCTCGAAAATCTCTCCTCAGAATTCGGGATTTCTTTATTATCAGATATTAATTGAAAAAACGATTTACTATATGAAAAAAGTGGACAGATAACACAAAACGTTCAAAGACTCATCGAGGCATTTAACACAATTAAGCCAACGTCGACTCAAAATGAGCGCAATTTTTTCAACATCAGGGAATTTTGTGTCTCAAAAACGACGCAGCGATTGACAGTCTGTGTTTTTTGAAATTCCATTGCAATAAGTAATGTTTTGAATTATTTTTGTTTCCTACTTCTATTTCATTTGTCTTCTCACATAAATAAAAAAAACATATTTTTTTGGAATTTGTTTATTTTTACAGTGATTTTTACAGGTTTTTTTTTTTAATTTTCCCGATATCTCGAGAATTCTCGAGAATCCTTTTCTGGAAATCCCAAATCTCGAGATTGAGATTTTCTCGGGAAATACCCAACTCTACATACAATCATGCTGCCAGAAACCATGGACAATAGATGGAAAGTTTATTCTACATAGACTACTATTTACATATTTTGGGGAACTATTAATGACAATACAATTAATTGTCGTATCATATTGCCTAAAAATTTGCTCGTTTACGAGCCCAGACAAGCGCCTGCTTCATTAATTGTTCCTTTTTGTTTTTGTTTGATATATCGAAAAAACTGGAATAAAGTTGTATGTGGACTGCTAAATTTCTATTAAATAAGACTTTGTGCTAGTTTCATTTGTATTGTTAAATCATTATTGCTTTTTGAGGTATGACCAAACGAACGTAAATGGACAGATATACAGATTTTTTTGGTTTAACCAATTTCCTAATTATATAAAAATTGTGATAAAATATATTTTACGAGTAATACATACTATATTATATTGTTATTCGGTGCTTAAAGTGTTTATTCAATGAACGGCCTTGACTTGAACTTTGGCGTCGAATGCAAAGAACGGTATTAACTCCGACGCGAGATTTCAACTGCATTTTTTGCAAGGTATGTATTTCATTAAATCTATTGTGACGAACAATACTGCATATATAATCTATATTGTATTGTACATTAAAAGCTTCTTTGTTGATATAATTGACTATAGGTTATATTAAATCGTATACAATACGTGTTATTAAGTATAGCCATTCACCTTTCTGAAACGTTTAAGTAACAAATTGGTTTTCATTATGTCTATATTATTATATTATTACTAGGGAATCCAATCCCGAGCCAAAATTCTGATCCCGGGATTTTGGGATTACAATTTGACAATCCCGGGATTGGGATTTTTTTCCATTGTTAATATAAAATTTTTATATTTACAAATAACATTGATAAAATCGGTCAAAAAGAAATCTAGTATAATTTATACTATTTAAGACATTTATTGTTAATATTGTATACGTTAAATCTTGAAAATACACAAGTTTAATGGAGTAAATAATATTGTAATATAAATAATAATGTGAATTTAATATGAGATTGATATTTCTGATAGTAAAGACATAATGAATAGATCAGCGAGATTTAAAATAGTAAAGCAAATAATCATGGCGTACTTATGGCCTTTCCGCTTCATAAATCTAATTAGTCAGCCAAATATGAAACTGCCGTAAAACGTATGATATCATGGTGGAATTACTTTGTTAAAAGTGCGAAGCATTGTTTTTTTACCAATCTTTCTCATTTTTAATAATCTATGTGAAAAAATAAAATGAATCGGCAACCTACACATCAAACTTCATTCAAACTCAGTTTATTTCTAATGTAGTTATTTTGTATTAAAAGTATTTTTTCTGTTATATTTTCCATAAAGATTGATAAAAAAATCAATCCCGAAATCCCGGGATTATGTTTATCAATCCCGGGATTCATAGGTATCGAAAATAGCTCGGGATCCCGGGATTGGATTCCCTAATTATTACGTATTCACATCAAATGATATATTATATTAGATCGTTGGCTCCTTAGTTTTATTTTTATTACAATACACTTTGCTCAAGTAGTAACATGTTGGCTTTTGAAGACAAAGTTCAGTGAATGAAAATTAGAAAGCCTAGCCTAGGCATACATCATCACCGAAAATAAACAGAAATCATGTAAAAAATAATCTAATATATATATATATACGATATTTTATATTTAACACGATAAGCGACCTCTATCATATCGGGTGTTCTTGTCAAATTTCTTATACATTGGTTTCGTTTGTTGTCTTTTAGAGTTATGCCCAACATGCATCTTTCCATGCCACATTACGCTACTCGCAATTTTTACATTGTGCGTCTATGTTTCACACGCATAATAGTACAAATTATATGAACACTTCACGTTTAAGACACAGTGGCTAGACATGTCACCCGGCGATTGGATAACCAATGGACAAATATTGTCATATACTGGTACTCAGGGGGTACCACAGAGACCCTCTAAATCCCGCTGGATAGACGAAATTATAAAATTCGTTGGATGTACATGGAAGCGAAAAACTAGAAACCTAGAAAGGTGGAGGGAGCTATAGGAGGCCTTTATTCGACGACCCTTGGTTGTTGATGATGATGATGGTTTTATATATATTTTTATATAAATATTCACGTTTTACATTTAAAAATACTTACAAACAACTAAGACCACGTCCGGTGGTTGTTTGTCCATTACAAATCTTGCAAACGATTTTTAACTAACTTCCTGACTAGCTAGACATTTGAAACTTTTATAATATATCAGAACACGATGCCAACGTATTCTTTCAAAACTTTTAGCCATCTTTAAGTAAAATTGAATTAATTTTCAGTTAATTCTGTTTTGTATGAAAACTTATTTCGGAAGAAATCCGTAATCCAAGCCACTAATATTGGTTGCTAAGGGTTGGTCTTAGCAACTAAATTGTTAATGTATACGTGCGTTACTATGGAAATCAAAATGACTTTTTAGTATTCTATATTTGTTTGTTTGTTGTAAAATAGCAAAAAAATGATTTGTTGACAATTGCCTTATGTGTTCTAAATTATTAATTCATAGATTTATCAACTTTATATGATTCAACAGAAAATTTTAAAACGTGGTACATAAAAAGTTCTTTTTATCTTGTAATTATTTTTACTATTTTATCAAATATAAAAAAGTGACACATTATCACATGGAATACTGTTTTGATTAAAACTCGCCAAAATTTATTAACTGTCAAAACTATATTTAATTTAGAGTAGGCAAATTATTGAATAATTGTGTACATGAATTTATATAGCAGCTAAAGTTTTAAAACCATTGTGTAATTTGTTTATGGGCCCATGTATATTGGCTTGGTCTACGTTAAAGGATATTATTTGGTCATTTAAGAACTTAGTGCCAAAGGAGATATCGCACATGTATTTCTAAAGTGACACAACTCAAAACTCGGTATTTTGAGAAAAAGGCCTAAAACTGTTTTTGAGCTATGTAGAAAAATATTTGCAAAATAATTAGTATTTCCAAATATAATGGACGCTAAGAAACATTGATCAAATGTAATTTTTGAATATTTCGATTCATGAGCCTTGAAAATCCCTCTTTTTGGGACGTGACGATTTTGATGTTCAGTGAACTCACAAAGGACCGAATCATATTGAGTTGTGACACCTTTGATTTTTATTTGATCAGCTAAAATGACAGAATTCGAAATAAAACATTTTTTTTCATACTTCTTCTACCAACAAAAATGTCTTAACTCTAAATTTTTCGTCTAAAAGCTCTACGTTTCGCCTATATAAATGACCAAACTCAATATAATACAATTTTGAACTTTAATCAACACGCACATTCACCACGGGCTTGAAACAACAAGATTGACACATGCGCCACCTGTCTGGCTATTTTTGAACTACGCTTTTGTTGAGTCATAGAGAATCGTTTCGCAAACTCGTGCATAGTGATACCTAACTAAAAATTTGATTTTTGAGTTGTGTCATTTTTAAAATACATGTGCGATATGCAAATTTAGCTACCGAGTTGATTTTAACCGCCTTCAAAAAGAGTTTTATATTAATAGATTTGACATTATTTGACTAATAATCCAATAAACATTCTAAGAAATATTGGTTTAATTACTTTCTAATGATTTCATTTGATAACAGTGAATTATTACATCGATTGAAAACCTTTTGAATATGGACTGTGTTTAATAAGGAAATCCTTATATTATACGTATTTTTAATTTTAAAGGCCATTATAGTAATATTATATTCTGTATCATAAAAATATAATAAAGTATGCAAGTATAATGAGATTTTTTTGATATAAAATATATAGACTCAACTCTACGAATAGAAATCGTGTTATAAATTCGTGATTTTTAAACTATTTTTATATCATTATATTTGCAACAACAACAACTCAAGTTGAATGCCAAAGAAATGACATTCATCATGAGCTGTAAGAATCTTCCAAACATTAACGTTTTTTACAAAGAAAATAAATCAGAAATGCTAACGTCACCTTAATGACGTTTTGAAATTGCCCGCAAGGCTGTCAATGGCTACATAGGTCAATGCACTTTTATTGTCAGTTTCTTGAAATTCTGTGTATTTAGGATATTTATAATGTAATAGAAATCTCTAATGGTTTAACTTGCGTTTACGTAGTAACACTTTATTATAATGGTAAGAAATTTATTATTATTATTACTGATTTTATAGAAGTTGCCAAATTTTAAAATGACTAAAACTCCTTAACATGTTTTGAGATTTACAACGTTTTAGAAGTAACCCAGTAAGTAAGGGTTACTTCTAAAACTTTGTAAATCTCAAAACATGTTAAGGCTATTACCTCAGCTGAGGCATGGTCTAAAAAGATCGTGACTAGGCGATGCGCGGGTCGCGGGTGCAAATGACGCAAGCCGAACGAAATATAATGTGTCATAAAAGTTCAACATGCGTCCTTTTTATGTTATGTTTATTATTATATTCGTAATAATAATAGTATATTCAATGACATGTTTTCTTTTTTAAGTACATACGTAAAGTTTTTTAGTCATCTTTACACGATTTAAGAATATTTTCATCCGACATCATGACAAAACGAATCGACGTGCAGACACCTCGACTATCGCTCTCCGAATGGCAACGCGGCTGTAATTTCGTTCCACATACAGTTAAAAATTATTTGCCATTTCACTTATGTACGCTTTTAAAGAGATTTATTAATAGTCATTTTAAAGTTTGACATCTTCTATAAAATTATCTTAGCCTAATCCTAATTAAAGTTAGGTTTATTTAAAATATATTTATTTGAGTACATTATAATATTATAATGTAATATTTTATATTATATTATTAATATATTATCTAAGAATTATAGACAAAGGATTATTTATTGAAAAACTGTTATACTTTGACATATTTTGATAGTTTATTGTGCATTTATAATGGAATAAAGGAACAACGTCATCGAAAGTTTTATCATTGTGGTCCTGTTGTGAGAGTATTTATTGCAGCTATTATTTTAAGTAAAAGTTAGATCAAGCATGTTTTAATGCTTCAATCTATCCATTATAAAATAACTAATAATGTATGTCTAGAATGGATTACAAATGTATTAAAAAATAGTATTTTTTTAAGTAAGCGGGTGATGGTGTGATGAGGAGTTGAGTGAAAAACTGAAGTATGGTAGTTGAGAGCGGTTGCGTATTTATTTGAGGGATTGATAAAAATACAGTGATACAATGATTGACTTGACCATTTATTTGTTTCCTCAAAACAAGACATCTACTAATTTTTAGGTTATAATACTTATGTGTATTCAAGAAAACGCATATTTCTTCATGGTTTTTATTTATTAATGAAAAGAACAGGAATGAATACGTCTTATATTTTTCAAAGCACAAATTTGCTTAAGTGTATTTTTGTTTTGATTTAAATAAGAATGCAATAATTCTTTGCAGGACTTCTTAATATCTACTTTGGTAATTAATATAACTTTAAGGCAGTTTAATAACTGCGACTTTCAACTGTGTTTTCGATCGTCCACAACTTATTCATAAGAGAAAAGAACCTGTGTCCAGTTTTCCATTCTGTCATTTATTGCAGTGTAATCAGGGATTGCAATACCGAATGAAAATGTAAATACCGGTTTTCCGGTTATTTCTTCTTGAAAGGTTCTGAAAAGGTAAATATATCTATTAAAATCTCTTTAAAACATTATTTTATAACAAAATCGTATATACCTATAATTATTATGTTGAAATTTAAAAATATTTAGGTATTTTTCATAATATTGAAGAACAGCTGGTTTTTACAAATAATTTGAATAAGTATGTTTATAATTTTAACTAAAGCCCTCAAAACAGCTAGTGTTCATCAAGTGCAAATAAGTCCGTCTGCAAGAAAAGCTTCTTAAATTCAACGCGTGTACAGTCATCCATAATAAGAGAATAATTGAACATTTGTCACGGATGTTAATTATTTCGAAATAATATTATGATAATTCATCGCGACAATTATATAATTAATATCTTATTATCGATAGATTTAATTTTTTCATTATTTCACATCTGTTGCATTTGCATTTTAGCAGCACATAACTTATAATTCATTTTCAAAAACGTAAATTAGTGTACTTTCTTAATACCAAAAATTCCGGTATTTTGAAATTTAAAAACCGGTATATCGGTATCGATTAATACTGGAATACCGGTTTTCAAATTCCGGTATTTCAAACCCTAAGTTTAGTGTAATACAGTTAGAAATAAGTGAATGCTTATAAAATACTTCTGTATCTTGGTTTCAATTACTGATGAAGCCCTTTTCAATCAATACATTCACTTACATACATCCACATACTTACACTTTGAATTTCTCCCCACGTATATATTTTGGTTAAATTTGTCCATTAAAATATGTCTAATTGTAACCTTGGGTTGTTCTTTTTTTGAAAACGGGACATTTCGGCGCCCCGAAGCTGTGCGTACAGAAGATAACAGGTAGTTAAAATGGCACAATGGGAAGAATCCGATTGATACAAGTTAGAGTACCATCCGGCATCGTATTTTTTTCAAAGATTTTTCTATTAAATATATTATTTCTGAGGTATTTTTGAACAGTGTTTGGAGGTAAATAAATTTACTTGGAAATAATTCATGCATATAATTACATAGGAAAGTATTCTAAGTAACCTCAGATGACATAAAGAATGTTGAAATGCAGTAGAAACGAGTTTAAATAGTATATGTCCATGTATGTTAATTGAAATAAGATCTGTTTGACGTCTTGAATGTTAATCCACTTCCGATTACTAGCGCAAATAGCTTTCTCGTTATAATTTATATTTCTGGAATTCAGCAACATGAGGTGTCAACTTATGTTTTCATCGATACGCGGATAGTATAATGTGGTTTGAATGACTTTGAAATTTTATCGGCGTAATAAATAATAAATACTTAATACATAATATTTTTTATTTTATTTTATGAACGAACAATGTCAATGATCTGAACTATAATTGACAGGTAAGTGATAGAGTTTAGTTGTTTATCTTGTACATTCTTAATGTTTTTTTTTATTATAAAATATAAGTTTAACAGCTAGTTCTCCATACCAACAGGGTACAGTTATGTCACCAATATTATCATGAGGTCAGATTTTCGACCAGATTTCTTAGTGAAGAAGATATAAGATATAAACCGAAGGTTTATTACAATTTCGGTTTTCATATGTAGGTACATGAGCTGCCATTTTAATATTTTACAGTGTTTTTATTAAGTCGTATTTTTGTTTGTCCGGTGGTTGTTTATCCAGTACACATCTTGCAATCGATTTTTAACTAACTTCCCGACTAGCTAGAAATTTGAAAACTTTTGAATATATCAGAACACGATGCCGATGCATTCTTTTAATACTTTTAGCCATCTTTAAGTATAATTGAATTCATTTTCAGTTAATTCTGTTTTGTATGAAAAGTTATTTCGGAAGAAATCCGTAAAAAGTAAAACACTATTATTGGTTGCTAGGAGTCTGGGGTCCTAGCAACTAAATTATTAATATATACGTGCGTTACTATGGAAATCAATATGACATGTCAAAATGACATTTCATTATTCTAAATTTATTCAGTATTTCTATCAAGTACAATTTTTTTTGATCTTAAGGGGGGACATGCTCGTCGAAGGTAAAAATTGAGTTTTTATTGTATTTTCAAACCATGATCCTGGACACTCCTTAAACGTTGTAGATAATCTATTTATATAATTTTAAAGCCTTATTATTCTTTTTATTTATTTTAAACATTTGATGACTGCATAAAGTATTTTTGTTACATAAAATAGTATTCTTTTAAAACTCTCGCTCTAATGTTTAAGAATATAGTCATATTTCGGTACATAACTGTGCAGTGGTGTTAAGATTTTTTACATTTATTAGTTTTTAAACGCATTTATGAAACTATTAGTATAATTTATTACGAGATAATTTTTGTAAAATATTCACAATAAAAAATTATATTGATAATCTCTGTGATCCCAAATTTGACAAGAATTAGGCATTTTATTATTCAAAAAATCGGCAAGATTAACACATTTGAAGATGATTCTAAAGATACTTATTATAAGCTATTTCCTTGACCATTCAAGTGTGATAAACATCTTATGAATAATGATTGCTTTATAATAATTATTGACCTAAGAATAAGGTAGTGTTTTTTTGAAATACGTATATAAATTTCTTTTGTCATTCCCTAGTGGTTAAGCTACAACATATGGCCATAGCCATAAATTGACAAACTATAATTAAAGTAGAAAGTAAAATTATGTTGACGCGCGTGTTTGAACATGTACCTAACCGATTTTTTTTTATTTTTTTTAAACGGTACATGTTCAAACGCGCGCGTCAATATCATTTTACTCCCTACTTCAATTATAGTTTGTCAATTTATGGCTACGGCCGTATGTTGTAGCTTAACTACTGGGGAATGACAAAAAAATGGCGTATTTCAAAAAAACACTACCTTATTCTTAGGTCAATAATTATTATAAAGCAATCATTATTCATAAGATGTTTATCACACTTGAATGGTCAAAGACATAGCTTATAATAAATATCTTTAGAATCATCTTCAAATGTGTTAATCTGGCCGATTTTTTGAATAATAAAATGCCTAATTATTGTCAAATTTGGGATCACAGAGATTATCAACATAATTTTTTATCGTGAATATTTTACAAAAATTATCTCTTAATAAATTATACTAATGGTTTTATAAATGCGTTTAAAAATTAATAAACGTAAAAAATCTTAACACCACTGCACAGTTATGTACCGAAATATGACTATATTCTAAAACATTAGAGCGAGAGGTTTAAAAGAGTACTATTTTATGTAACAAAAATACTTTATGCAGTCATCAAATGTTTAAAATAACTATAAAGGATAATACGGCTTCAAAATTATATAAATAGATTATCTACAACGTTTAAGGAGTGTCCAGGATCATGGTTTGAAAATACAATAAAAACTCAATTTTGACCTACGACGAGCACGTTTATATGATTCAACAGAAAATTTTAAAACGTTGTATATAAAAAGTTCTTTTTATCTTGTAATCATTTAAACCAACTTTAAACATCGGTTTTAAATAATTTTAGTGATTTAGGTGCATTTTATTTCATTTTTTGCTTTTATAACTATTAATATTGGGATATTAAAAATAATATAATATTTTATTTACAGTCTTAAATTATTGTACTAAATAGTTTTTTTGCGATTATCTCAAAATGGTGGATTATTGTATAGTTTTGACCGACATTAAAAGCGGTAGCCTTAAACTGTCTCAATCAAGTTTACAAATGCATAAGTGAATAATTGTTAACTTTTCCTTAACTAATTAAATTGTTTTTCTTTTTATGTTTTCGTTAAGTCAACTCAGTAAACTCTATCAGTTGACAGTGTGGTGACCTCAGTCATGAGACATTATCAGGCGTAAAAAAACTGCTGATGCTTTACATCTAAATGTGGGGTCTCGTGATACGATCGATTAAGACCGAGTGTAGTGTGGGGTGGGTTGGTTTGGAGGGGTCTATGTTTGTGTTGCTAACTTTTATCAAGGTGGGTGCATTAAAGGAATATTCATGCTCAAGTTATGAATTAATTATTCTTCGTCCTTATCTCATCCAAAATATATATAGAAATGGATGAACAATTGTAAAATGCACCTATACTGTATATACAATATATTGATAAAATTAATTTTGAAACAAAATACATTAGTAATGAAAAAGTTATGTGACATTTTTAATCGGGTATGCTACTAGAAATGGATAACAATGTAGTATAGACATCAACGTCAATATGCAATTTTTTCCAGAATGTATATAATCAAGTCGGTTACTAGGGGCCTTTTTATTCATCCGATGCTGCGTCCATTAGTGAAGCAATGCTGCCATTAGAGAGATATACAAAAAGTATCCGTAAAGTCTTTCTATCCAAATAAAAATATCTACAAATAGTTGTGTGATTATCATTATGAAATATTATATCGTCGGCTTAATTCTAACATATCGTAAGTCAGTTTAACCTAAGAGCCGAGCCACACCGGGCGACTCTGGTCTCGGGACCAGTCGTCGAGACCAGACCGATGTATGCAGTTATATGGACCATGCCACATGTGGTCGCCCAGTAGTCGCGCAAGCAAGCATACATCGGTCTGGTCTCGGCGACTGATTTCGAGACCAGAGTCGCCCAGTGTGGCTCAGCTCTAAGTGTTCAGGAGGCAGTTAAAACTAAATATTTCAACTTACGGAATCAAATGCATATATTTTTTTTTGTTGTAGGACAATCTTTCACTATTCTGAATTATACTTTAAACAAAATATTTAACATTTTTAAAAAATACAATGTATCTACATGACTTACATGTTATTAGAACTGACTTACGTGTTATTATCGAGTCAATAGTATTCGAAATAAAAGAGATAATCAAACTGCAAAATTGCAAACGTATGACATACGTAATGTTCTACTGGTAATCGAGACACTACCATAGATATATTATATAGGTATTATACGACACTACTGAGATACGTTATGTTAGTTTGTTTACATGATTCTATCTCCCTTTCACTTGCATATTTGGATATTAAATGAATGAAATAGATGCGTTATCATACTTGTAAATCGAAATCACCAAAACTTGAAATCTAAAGAAAAATGACTTACGATATGTTAGAATTAAGCCGATGATATAACATTCTACTCGTATTATAATTCGATGTATTATAATTATTTTATCGAGACTTTATAACTGATAATCCTGAATTGGATTTCTATCATCGGACAGCCTTACCCATTTGTTTACTTCTCCCCTTTTAGTATTCTGTGATACGATGGGCCAGTACTATCAGTGGAAACCCAATGGTATTCTTTATTAGATTTGCATATTATCTGGAATGGGCTCTGTGCTTTGACTTGACTAAATACGATGAGTTATAATTCTTCCTGCGGGCTACATGACCTTAAAATGGAGAGTCTATCACAAATCTGGAGTTCACTATTGTTAGTTATTTTGACTGTCCAATAGACTTTTAGCATCCGTTTCGAGTACAATGCTTCAAAAGCATCTATCTTGTGCAGAATCAAATCGTCACCTTACTATTAAAACCTCGAAAGTCTGTTTGAGAAGAATGTTGAGGAGAAGAAAAAAACGTAATAAAAACAATATTTTAAACACTTCTCTAATCGATGAATTGATGAATTGATGAATGACACTAGTTGTGAAAAAATACGAGGTTTTAATTCCATCTTTGAAAAAATGATTGAAAATGTTTTTTTGTTCAAATTTTGTCGTACAAACTTCATTTTTCCATAATATCGGATATACGAGGTCATAATAGTAAGGTGACGATAATATCTAATTTGCATAATATATTATATTATGTAAATTAGAAAGACAAGATAGCTCACTAGATGTATTTTACTCACTGTAGCAATGTTTTTGCTTTTCCAATTTGGTAACAGTTTTGACGTAGCATTTTTTTGGTATCAGCTTCTCATCTATTTTTATCTAAGCTTATCAATAACAACCAAACTCATTCAATGAAAAATTCATTCTTTTAAAAACAAATTTTCATGAAAAATTGATGTCTCAATTTCGAATAGAATGCCAGTCACGAACTGCAATCAAACCTTTGGTGTACCTGTGTTTAAGCTAAAATGAAACTATTTTTAAAAGAAGATTAATAGATCATTTAAATGAATAATGCGACAAAGTCAATACATGTTACATATTTTGATACAATGACGGAAGTCACAACTTCGGCAACTTGATTGACACTCAAAAATTGAAAGTAAAAATTTTAGTGTGCAGGGGTGTAATTGGTTATATTAAGAATTTTACTAAAAAAATATAATAATTAATACCACAGCGAAAGTACCTACATACCAATTACCTATACATTGTAATTAGGGAATCCAATCCCGAGCCAAAATTATGATCCCGGGATTGGCATTTTTTTCCATCGTTGATATAAAAATTTTATATTTACAAATAACATTGATAAAATCGGTCAAAAATAAATCTACGAGTAGTATAATTTATACTATTTAAGACTATTGTAGTATATTGTATACGTTCAATCTTGGAAATACATAAGTTTAATGGAGTGAATAATAATGTGAATTGAATATGAGATTGCTGTTTTGATAGTAAATACTTAATGAATGGGTTAGCGAGATTTAAAAAAGTAAAGCAAATCATGATGTACTTATGATGGCCATTCCGCTTCAAAAATCTAATTAGTCAGCCAAATATGAAACTGCCGTAAATCGTATGAGATCATGGTGGAATTACTTTGTTAATAGTGCGAAGCATTATTTTTTTCCAATCTTTTTATTTTTATTAATTTATGTGAAAAAATAAAATGAATCGGCAACTTACACATGGGTATAAATCAAACTTCATTCAAACTCAGTTTATTTCTAATGTAGTTATTTGTTATTAAAAGTATTTTTTCTGTTATATTTTCGTTTTTATTTTATTTTCCATAAAAGTTGATAACAAAATCAATCCCGAAAGTTTCAGGTTTATGTTTATCTATCCCGGGATTCATAGGTATCGAGAATAGCTCGGGGTCCCGGGAATGAAATCCTTAATTGTAATGATCTCATTGAGAATCTTATCTGGAACTTTTAGTGTGAGAGTTAAGGTCAAATTACACTGATACACTCTTAATATTTATTTTGTCGCTCATGCCTCCGTCAACATTCGGTGTTAGTTGGTTTAATGAATATCAAAAACTTATCGTATTTTTATTGGTTTAAAACTCTAAGAAGCAATAAAAGAAGAGATGTTTTCACTTTATTGCTTTAATTTTAAAATATACTATTTAGAAAGAGTGAGGATAAAACTGTATTAAATTTTGCGAAAAGGCCAATACATTAAAGTCAATGTAACTTTAAATAAAATAGATACTGTCACTAGATAAAGAAATTAGAAAAAATTGAAAAAAACGTAGCTACCAAAAATTCTAATGATATCAAGCCGAAGAGAAGAACAACTGAAAGACCCAAGTTAGATTGCTTGAGTTTGTTAATAGAAACCACACCACATTGAGTGCACATAAGTAGAGAACTACAACAGCGCAGGACAGTCAGTCATAGAGCTGTTAATCGAATATTTTATAATATAATTATTATTATACTAAATTAAATCTGAATATTTATTCATTTTTTGGTATTACTCTTGTTTTAAAATTTTCGGACTGACTTTTACTATTATTGTCGAGCGTGTTTAAAAATAGACATTAATATGTTATAATAACATAACGACAGAATAGGCTTACTCGATAATAATTACAAGATAAAAAGAACTTTTTATGTGCAACGTTTTTAAATTTTCAGTTGAATTATTATGCTCAATATGATCAAACTTGTACTTGATATGAAGTAATAAAAAATAAACAAACAAACAAATATAGAATACTGAAATGTCATTTTGACATTTCATTTTGATTTCCATTGTAACGCACGTATATATTAATAATTTAGTTGTTAGGAAACAGTTAGCTAAAAGTATTAAAAGAATGCATTGGCATCGTGTTCTGATATATTTTAAAAGTTTCAAATGTCTACTTAGTCGAAAAGTTAGTTAAAAATCGATTGCAAGATTTGTACTGAAAAAACAACCACCGGACAAACAAAAATACGAGCTAATAAAAACGTTGTAAAAATAGGGTATATTTTTATTACAGACTCTAAAACAATCGATCTGAGAATGCAAATAATTGTACGTTCATTTAAAATACATTAACTTGTATTAAATTTGGCCCTGCTAATGAGCATCATATGGGAGTGGATATACGCACGACGAAGCTATTATTATTTGGTAGATGAGAATGCATCCATCTTGGCTGACATCCGCAATGTCGTGGCCAGCAGGCCGAACCCAGTCTCACGCACTTCGAATGTCACCTTTTTCCCAAGAATCTTGCCCTGGACTTGCTTGTCCGGTCGAGTTTTCACTTGCACTACACGAACAGCTATTTTACGTTAACATAATAATATATACCGCAAATAATATAGTGTGATTTGTAAATTATAGAGTCAGGGCCTGTAGAATATTGCGTTATTATTAAATCAATTACTATCGAAAGATACACGTAACCATGTTGTGATAGATATTCAAGAATGACTCAAATAAATCTAGAAACTGTCTTCACTTGATGACTTGTTAATCCTTTATTGCATGTGAAACTTTTTCGAAACACAGCTAGTACATAAATACAGTCAATATTACGATGCATCACATATCGTCCTTGCTATGGATGAGTGGCAGTGGCGAGGGATGGAGGTAGACTGCATTCGACATAAATAGTGCATACTAAACTTTATAATTTATACTTATTTGTTTTCATTGAACTAAAAATACAATTTGAAGATGACGATGGTTAGTTTTTAAAATTTAATGAATCCCTGCCTAAAACAACCCATAACAGTATAGATATGCTATGGGCAATCCGACAAAAATAGTGCACACCTTTTCAGACATACTTATTTTGTTTTCGTTGAATTAAGAATAATATATATTACATATGGTGTTGTTTTTTTTTAAATTCATTAAGTCCTGCCTAACCAAACCATAATCGATGAAAATATTCTTCTATCTATAAAATATCTAAAATTATGTACGGTTTAATGGTATAGTTTTAGATATTTTATAGATAAACGATTACTTTTTTACTATTATCTACTATGGTTTGGATTAAGCATGTTTTAATTGAATTTTAACTCATAGCATGCTAACGACGCGATCAAAATTCGATATAATTAGCATGCTATTTAAATGTGGTAAATAATTAGTAATTATCTAGTCAGCAGTCAATGTGTAACGAACACTATATACACATTGTTGTTTTAGTTCAATGAAAACAAATACTTTTGACTGACAATGATTAATATGCACTATTTATTTGGGATTGCAACAGCTTACCTCCACCTTTTGCCACTAACGCGTGGTAATGGTTCACATATGAAGTCACTGATAACCGGGTTCTAATCTCGGATCTGGCAAATTCATACTTTATATTTTAAATGGATTTAATAGATTGAGTAAGTGGCTAAGAAGTTTCTTGGTGAGGCTACAAAAGTTCATATCGGATTGTTGAATCAATAAAAAAAATCATGCAAATTTAAAAAATATCGTAATCATCGTAAGTGGCCCAACAACTCAAGGCGGGTCATAGCCTACTCCAAGAACTTCCACCATATTCTTCTGTCCTGGGCCATTATACCAGCCGGTCGCTCTCGTATATTTGTTGATACCATCCAACTATCGGAGTTTCAGCCCGCCAGTCGACTCCCGACTATCCGTTCTAGTATCCGGGATTCCCCTCGGCAGTTAAAATCTGTCCATTCTTGCTATATGGCCAGCCCATCGGAGTATACCAAGTTTAGCGAATGCGAAATATATACTTCTTAGAAGAGGTTATAGAGTTGTAGATTATGCCGAATACCCCATTCTTCTCCTTCTAGTATGCACCTATATATCCTACGTAGCACCTTCCTTTCAAATACACCATTTTAAGGATATACTCACACAAATATATTATTTCATCTAAGTACTCTATAAATATGGATATTTTTACATATAAAATATTTAATAACGTGTTTTCCTCTCATAGTAAGCTGTATTAAATACTTTGATATTTGTGATACTTTAATATATATTATTGAATTTCAAAATGTAATATATTATAATGCACGTCTTGCTAAAATAATAATTTGAAAATCTGGTATAACAGCGGACATCTGATGTACCAAATACCGATGATTTTATTCTCAATTTCAATACGAAGAAGTTAACAATGATACTCTTTGTTAACACATATTTCATAATAACAATTTATATACATTTATTACAAAATTAACAGATTATGCAGGCTTAGCTCGTAAAGATATCCCATATCCTCTATTTTTGAACTTCATACGGTACCTTGACCCTTAAGGTATCAAAACAGACATTTTTATAACTTCTCGGATACTGAATTGTACTAATCAGTACTAATAAATACTAATCATAGTTGCGAGACTGCATGCATGGATCAAAAAAGTTCTGAGGCGTCAGAATTTTCACGCGATAGCTGCAACTCGCGCGATATTTACGCGTGCACAAATGGCGAACCTGCCGGAAAAAATACGAACTACAATACGCAGCACGGAAAACAATCACGAAACAATAACGAACGCGTCTCCTTTATACTGACTTGTCAAATAAGATTGGTGCGATAATTAGCATTTTTGTGTATCAACAGTAATTATTATTGTGATCGTTTAAGGCTATACTTCAGCTGAGGCATGGTCTAAAACGATCGTGACTACTCGACGCGCAGATTGTGCAAACGACGCGTGACGAAAAAAATATAATTTGTCATAAAAAATCAACATGCGTCCATTTAATGTTATGTTTATTGTTATTTAAGTAATAACAATAATATATTTTTTATTAAAATGTTTTATTTTTTGAGTAAATACGTAACGTTTTTTAGCCATCACAACACAAATTGACGTGCTCACGGATCGACTATTAATTGCTCTCCGATTAGCAACGCTTGCAAAATTACGTCCCACCTATTGCTGAAAAGTATGATCACCGAAGTATGCTCTTAATTTAAAATCTATAGCTGGTATTACTATGTTAATTAAAATAATATAATGTTAATTAATATAAAAACAATAATATTTAAACGGTGTTGAATCAAAATTGTGGGTCCAAATGGTTAATTACTTACGAATAAAATAAAATGTAATTTAAAGAATCTCTAAACCGCTAGTAAAGGTCTCTTCTTCTTATTGTGCCATCCCCTAGCGGAGGTCGGCCACCATCAAGGCGATCTTATCTTTGTCATCTGCTACCCGGAACAGTTCAGTAGAGCTGCACTCATACCAATCACGGAGGTTCTTAAGCCACAAACTGCGGCGCCGTCCTCTGCTACGCTTCCCATTGATCTTTTATTGCATGACAAGTTGGGGAATGCTGTATTTTTGTCCTCTCATAATGTGGCCGAGGTACTGTAGTTTCCTGGTTTTGATACTACGTAGAACTTCTCGGTCCTTCCACATTCGATTGAGAAGTTCAACATTTGTCACCCGGTCAGTCCAAAGAATTTTGAGGATGCGTCTATACAGCCACATCTCGAAAGCTTCAAGTCTCCGTGTCATCTCTCGGTTTAGCGTCCATACTATAGGGTCTATACTATATTATAACTAACCAACTGTAACTTTTTAGTACGCCACTTAATTTAATATATTATAATATATATTCAGCTATTTAAAAACAAATAACATATATTATTGTAGTGTATTATTAAAGGCAGTGGTTATTTTGAGGTTAAGTAATGTTTATAGTTAATGCAAACTTAAGAAAGTTCAAACACGGTAATAAAAATCACATCTTATTGTGACGACTTTCCACCAAAGGATTTACATTTAATAAGCAATTCTTATTCGATGTATACAGAAATGTCAAATTTCTCTATAGAAATGATACAGTATGAAAACTGTAAGAGAGAAGCTAAAATTATTAAATTATAAATCAACTATATTTCGCAGGCAGTGCGTGAAATTATCGCTAATCGAACATTTCCTTTTAAATGTCTACATCAATGTCTTACAATAATTATATGATGTGTTTACTTTATGTAGGTATCGTATTGTAATAGACACTGATGGCAATATGAAGAAAATAGCTGGATAGTTTTAATATGTGATTATACTTAATTGTTTTTAGTCTTCAATGGTTACCCTTCCAGAAATAAACAAAAGAAAAGCCATTATCTTCACCTTGTTGAATCTTTTTGAAATTGGATTTTAGCGGGAAAACTTTAGATGCAAATATGATGTGTCCTATGATTTGCATTTCACCGCACAGATATGCAGGTTTGATAACCACATTTCACTACATTGCCTTGAGTATGCCTTGTCATGGTTTCTAGTAAATTTATATAAGTTTTCCGTATTTGGTTGTCAAGACTGGTAATGGAACAAACAAGGCGCATGGATAATTGGGCGCCGCGCTGTTGAACGAAATAAATAGGTTTTCGTTACGATTTTATACAGGAAGTAGACGAGGAATTTAAATCAGTTTATTTCCACTACTTAGTAGTTTTAATTGGATATAGTTATGCGGAAAGTAGCCAGTCTACAAAAAATAAAAAAAATTGAAATATGATATAGATCAGATGCGAGAAGGTTTTCTCTACGTTTTGCTGAAAATAGCCAAGCCGCAAAAAAAATATTCTTGAAATAAAATACTATTTACAATTTACATACATTTTTAATATCATGTTGTTGCTAAAGTACCATTATCTTAGCTCAACATTATTGTGGACAAGCTACATTCTGCATAACTAATTTCAATTAATTTTGCTCTTAACATAATGCTTTTTATTGCGGATTGAGAATTATCATGCCTGAGGCTTTATATAAAAATATAAAAACTCTCTTCTCGTTGGAACTTGAACAATATATGCACAATTAAATCATTATTTACGTGTTCATATTAAAATTCTCACCAAGTATTAAATAATAATATTAAATATATATGCATATAATTCATTCGATTGCGTGGTGTCCAGTTGTCCCGGCGCTGAATCGTCCTAGACCCTTAAGATTGGCTTTGGGCGAGAGATTTTTATGGTTTGACCATTATTTTAAATCCTCAAAGGTTAGACTCTCGTCTATGTGGACAGTAGTTAGTGCTCATTATATTGTACTTTAATTTTCATGATCGTCCAAACGCACTGATGACTATTGACAAACTATAATTAAAGTAGGGAGTAAAATTATGTTAACGCGCGTGCTTTAACATGTACCTAACCGATTTTTATTTTCATTTTTTTTTAAACGGTACACGTTCAAACACGCGCGTCAATATCATTATACTCCCTACTCTAATTATAGGCCATATATTTATGGCTACGGCCGTATGTTGTAGCTTAACCACTGGGGAATGACAAAAGAAATGGCGTATTTCAAAAAAACACTACCTTATTCTTAGGTCAATAATTATTATAAAGCAATCATTATTCATAAGATTTTTATCACACTTGAATGGTCAAAGACATAGCTTATAATAAATATCTTTAAAATCATCTTCAAATGTGTTAATCTTGCCGATTTTTTGAATAATAAAATGCCTAATTCTTGTCAAATTTGGGATCAAAGAGATTATCAATATAATTTTTTATCGTGAATATTTTACAAAAATTATCTCGTAATAAATTATACTAATGGTTTTATAAATGCGTTTAAAAATTAATAAATGTAAAAAATCTTAACACCACTGCACAGTTATGTACCAAAATATGACTATATTCTAAAACATTAAAGCGAGAGGTTTAAAAGAATACTATTTTATGTAACAAAAATACGTATGCAGTCATCAAATGTTTAAAATAACTATAAAGGATAATAAGGCTTCAAAAGTATATAAATATATTATCTACAACGTTTAAGGAGTGTCCAGGATCATGGTTTGAAAATACAATAAAAACTCAATTTTGACCTTCGACGAGCATGTCCCCCCTTAAGCGTAAAAAACATACTTGTTTTTTTGTCCATATTACTCGCAAGAATTACCCATAGACACCGTATGGATCCAAACTCGCTGGAGTGACTAGGTGAAAAAAGCCTTAGAATTCTATTTCTATTCGAATTTCTATACCAATAGCAGTAAGAGAAGACGAGGTATAATTAAAAGTAATAGAGCTGGTCAGGTCAATGATGGTTGTGATCGTCTAAAATGAGTAATTGATGTATCAGAAGAAGAATTATATTGAAAAAACCAAAGCTAAAAAATAAATAATAACATTAATTAATTGAAATAGTTACTTTGTATAATTCTACATGATAGTTTTATAAGTATTACGGATATTAGAACATTATGATGACTAATCAAAAATAATTGTCTTGAAGATGGTGTGAAAGTCAAACTAGCTGTCTTTCTGAAAGCGCAATTTGTGGAATTGAATTCAGTACAGTTATCAAACTATAAAAACAATATTTAGAAAATTTATATTCTCGACTTGATAACATTTTAATTTAAATTATTTTATGTTTTATACTTTTCTATTTGAATCGTTTTCTGCAATACGTAAAGCCGAGACAGAATACAGTCAATTATTTACAGTACTTAATTAATTAAAAGCAATGTTACCAAGTTACTCTTTACCAAAACTTCTTTGAAGTTATTTATCATAATTATGAGGGTCACGATTTTGACTAACTGTAAATAATGCTAAATATGGAAATCGAAGGTACACAGCTTGAAGATAATGTGAATATATATGTACTTTAGGTTAATTTCTACTAGAAGTTAGTATTACTAAAATGATTCTTCTAATTTTGTTTACGGAAGGTACTAAAACAATTAGTTTAACTAAAGAAAGTCCGTCTCACTTTCCGCGAAGAAAATTACAGCCCTTCACTTTCCTTGGCGTTCTTAGATTATTTTGTTTGATTTTCTTCTATTGTTAAAATTTGCTATGAAATGTGAAGGTACTTAGTTCACAAAGTGAATGGTCCCACGATACACTTGTACCTTTAGAAACATCTAATATGATGCGTTATTAGAGACAATTATATTAGATCGATTTGATTAATAGTCTAACATAACTTACATAACTGACTCAAAGTAAATTATTGACTTACGTGTACTTAGTTTTTAAGTCACGTTAGACCAGAGTTTCCTAAATAGAATTACGTGAACATAATATTGAATCTCGAACACGAAAAGATTTGGAGCTGACACGATGACTAACATTAGTAACCCTTTTTTGCCATAATGTTCATATATTTAGACTCCACCTATTTAAGCATTAGAAGAAGCTTCGATATTTTTGGTTTCTTAATTATTTTTTGTGTGAGGCGAAGTTAAGAGTTATTGTAAGATATCATTTTGACAATAAATTTGGAAGGATGGAATTACGATTATACAACTTGATCGTGAAGCCAATAGTTTTGTATGTATGTATGTAAAACCTGGTGTCTAGCTGAAAAAAGAGGAATTTATCAAACTATAGGTAATATATTAAAAAATTAAATTCTCTGAAGAATATTAGATTTGATTAGAGAAAATAAAATGTGGCTGTATTAGTACAAATGGTGAGCTTTTCAGTCTCAGATGTGTCGATCATGTTGTTATATGTGATGAATTTAGATCTCTGCATAGGTTTGTGAAAGAAACTCAGTAGGCAATTGGCTTCTGGGCTACCCCCGGAAGAGAAAGGTGGAAAATGTCAAGAGGAATACAAAAGGGATGTTTGTAACCGACTGAAAAGAGAATACTATTTATATTTCATATATATTATATATATATGATAGGGGTTTTAGAGGACATTGTACATATAGCACTACAATGCCCTAAATATGAACTTCACAGAGTACAGCTGCGAATTGCGGATATCTATGAGAATGTCGACGAATTGAAAGGTGTCTTGGCGGTGGGTAAGACGGAAGAGCTAGGCAAAATTGTAAAGTTATTTTAACAGAATAGGAGTGAGGATCTTATCTACGGATCCCCTTCTAGAAGAGAAGAGGCGATATGACAGCGAGTCGCAGTCAAAGCCTCGGAAAAATCACAAAAAAAAAAATATATATATATTATATGACTATGGCCAAACTAAAAAAAGGTTTTCCTAGATATTGGTCCACATGGTGAATATATCCACTCTAATAGTACTTATTTTGGATTATTGTTGCAAAGTGATTAACTATAGTATTATAGGTAAACATGTATATTTTGTTTATATCTAATAACACTATTCTTAAACTGTATTATTTTATATTGCTGTTTGGTTGTAACAGGTGACAGTTATTGAAGCGAGTGTTGCTGAATTGATATTACGTTATAAATAAAGAAGCATTTAAGCATGATCGTTACATATCAATAGACAATACCATGGTCGTAATTTTTTTCTTTTAAATTTCGTTGTGTAAATAGATACTTACTATTATCATTCACAAAATTAAGGTTAGTGAGATGTTTTTTTTGGGTGCATAAAACTGAGCATTATTAAAGTCAAGAGTGCTGTGTTAACGTCAAAAGATAAAGACTTTGCTTAGCCTAGATAATCTGTAGACTTTTGTAGGAAAGAGCATATTTTGATATTGTACTTTGACTTTTTTCGTCTTAGAAATAAACATATAATAATACCATTAAATAGTATTGTTGTAAACATTGTCCTGTTAAAATTGAGATTATATATTCGGTACATCAGTGTGTTTATTCAATACACAAGGCGGCTATCAAAGGTAGTTTATCATATTTATGAATTAATGTATTATAATTGTTACAATAATCTAACCGTGTAAACTGTCAAAAAGTGGTATGTTTTAACAGTCCCTTTCTTGGCTATGTTAACTTGTAGAGCAAGATAGACAGTTTTGACAGTTTAGACGGCTAACTTATTATAACATTTAGTATACTATCTAAATACCTAAATATGATAAAGTGATAATATTTATCACTTTATCCGACGATAGTCGCCTTGGGCTTAGAATAGACTAACATGTATCCGTATTTATAGCACTTTTTCAAATAATGATTTTATCAACACACGCAGTTTTTATAAAAGAGATTATTGTAAAGTTTATAATCGACTCGTAATTTTGGAGCAATTGCAAAATTTTGCGTTCCGTATATGCGTTGAAAATGCATTTTTTTTCTGTTCAAAAATACTAAAATATTAATTACTTAGATAAAAGAATCGCACTTGCACAAGATTTTGTTTTGTTTAAAGTTTTTTTTATTCAATGAATGATGCACATTTTTTTCGAATAAAATTAAATAATTGTTAAATACCTACAAACAGTGTTCAATTAAAAATAATTATAACTTGTCATCGATTCATTTTGAGTCAACTCCATGCAATCATACTAATTGTGATAAAATATAATATTAATGACTTTTGGATTTTTTTTAAAAATTGTTATTTTAGTCATAATAATATTTCTCTTCTAGCTGTCTCAAAAGTTTGCAGTTCTGACTCTTCTGTCTCAAAACTTTGCCGACCATCTGATCTTAATCTAGTGCATTATGACGATCGTATTATTACGCTTTATGGCGTTAGTATTATCACTTTTAAAAATAATATGTATTATTATTTTTAACAGTGATAACCCCATAATTATTATTAGTGGTTTACGGTACTTGTGATAATTTGCTTCCATTTAATAGAGTGCTATACATTAAGTTTCGTTCTTGTCAGTTCATTGAACTCTCTCGCAGAGCGATTCAATCTCAGATAATGTGTAATAGTGAGTGCATTTCAAATAGCATCGTGGTTGTCGTGATTTATTTTCTAATATGTTATTTTGACTTTTTAAAATATATTTAGATTAAAAAAAAACCCACCGATACCTATAAGTATTTGACTGTGTATAATTCCGTATCGAAATAATGCGAAAACTACTAAACTGATTTTGGCAGTTCATGGCTTGGGTCTAAAGAAAATTGAACAAAGAAAAAATGTGCCGAATTGCATGTTTTTTCAATGTCTAGCAAAAATAACAAAATTTCAATACGAAATATATACATATAATATTATATTAGGCGACGAAGACTTAACTAAGGTATATTTAACTTTACACTTAAGTATATACTTAAATGTTATATTTCATTTAGGTATTAAAAATACGTAGGTATTATTAAATTTGAAAAATCTGAGGAATCGTTTATTTTAGTCGGGTCGTAAAAGAATACAAATTATACTCTCATAATAGTTTGACTGCTGATGCTTACAGTGCGGTAATAGCATATCGAGTGATTAGAGTATTTAAAAAATAGTGTAAGTATTATCCAAAAGATTTGAGAATAATTATCATGGGGATAGGGTGCTGTAACCTATTGTTACCTTTTATTTCTTTCTGACCATGTCCGATCCTAATAAGATCATATGGGCCTCCACATAGTGGAGGCTTATATTAACAGATTTTACTTTTTACGAGAAATGGATGTCAGCCATTTGCTCAACCTATTAGGTCCATACTCTGACTCGTACACAAATTGAAAAACAAAATGTGTACTTTTTCAGACCCAGGATTTGAACCAGGGACCCTCGACACTATAGACCGGCGCTTAAGCTACGCGGCCATCAATTGTTACCTTAGGCAACATATAAAATCAATCAAAAAGGAGAAATATTATGTATAAGGAAAAACTATCAGTTGAGCGTGGCCGCTTGACAAATGAACAAGCTCAGCGATGACGTGCTCGGCAAAGTCAAAAGACTCAACCAGTCTGATGAAGCAGCGTACAGATAAATAATTTTGTCTGAAACACCACAACATATATGTAAACGTATGAGATTGTGAGAAAAACAGGGAGAAGACGTATTTGACATGTGGTACTTATTTTAAATTTGTTATATAATGAATTTCATTAATCAACATAATACAATCGTCATTTATAACAGGTACTGGTCATAATAATTATAGTAAAATTATCTAAGAAGTATTTATTATAAAGGTGGCAATTAAATTAAATGAATTAATTTTTATAAAATAATCCACACGAATATAATGTGTCCGAAGTTATTAACAAATTGATACAAAAAGGCTAGTTGAATGTTCACAAATGCGTTTTTTATTCCATTCATCATTAGATTAATCTCTTTCTAGTAAAGTGTTCTTTAGTAGCAGGTTACGGTGATTATCTTTCTCCATTGGCAAGTACTGTAATGTTGCACGTACTTTAGTGATAGTGAACGTGAACTGTTTGTACGCTAGGGTTGGAGGTTGAATGAATATATTAAAATGTCATAATAAATGATGGTATAATTAACCAAAAATTAAAATGAATAAAAGGAAGAGAAATACTGGTGAAATATTAATATTTAAAATCATTTTAATTCAATTTTAAATAATCACAAGTTTCCGAACAAAAAAACTGTGACCTACAGTATTTATGTCAGCCTGGATCTATTCACTGCTGGATAAAGGCCTCTTTAAGCTGATTCCACTTCTCTCGGTCCTGTGCGTTGCGTTGCCACGTACTTCCGGAGAACTTTATCATTTCATCGATCCAGCGGCCTCTAAGTCTACCTTTGTACCTCTTGTGTACCACTGGATTACTAAATTTGTCCAACCATTGTTCTTTCTTTGAGTTATGTGTCCAGCCCATCTTTATTTGAGGCTTTAACTAACTTTATCACATCGCAAACCCTTTTCTGCTTCCTTATCCACTCATTCCTCTTTTTGTCCTTTCGCACTATGCCCAGCATGTACCTCTCGATACCACGTTGTGCTACTCTAAGTTTCTTGATCTCTCTTTTACTTAGGGTCCATGTTTCACACGCATATATGATGACGGGTAGCACACACTGTTTGAACACTTTGCGCTTTAGGCACAGTGGAAGGTCACTTTTGAAGACATTATTCAGGCGGCCAAAAGCACTCCAACCTAGCTTTACTCTGCGAACAATTTATGAAATAGATCTTAATTATTTTTTATTTTTACCATGTCCGATCCTAAAATGATCATATAGGCCTCCACACGGTGGAGATTGTAAACTTCGACTTATATATCGAGACTTACACGTTACTGTGGCCGTTTCTGGAACTAAAGCCATTGCAATACCTGCAGTATGTAAAAAGTTCGTAATGTAATATTGTCATAGAATACAGCGCCATGACGTTGGTATAAATAGAAGCCAGTCAGTATTAACAGATATTTATGAGAAATGGATGTTGGCCACTTGCTCAACCTATTCAGTCCATATTCTGGGTATACACACACAAAAATAATATGAAGATTTTGGCAGATCTGAGATTTGAATCAGAAACTCTCGACATTTTAAATTGATGCCGTAGGTATCCACTTGGCCATCGTGGGAGTTACATTATATAGTTTATTATAATGTATTTAGTTGTTAGTATTTTTAAGTCAAAACAAAATAAATATAAGGAGTCTTATATCATGTTATTTCTGTTATGACGTTTGAAATTATTAAGTAAACGGATTAAGTTGGTAAACTCGACAAATATTATCATCGCTCAGTTGGTATTCTGATTTTCTGTAACACGCAATGGTTGCCATTTATTATATTCATTGAGATCACTTACTGGACTGCAGTTATAAATGGTTTCACAGAAATTATACAGGAATTTCTAACCAAATAAAAATGACAAAATATTGCACTATTAGTTGCTTATCTACTTTTTTTAAACGCACTGTAAATTGGCAGACAAATATCATAACAGTATTGTGAAGTGTTCTGTAAATAAACGTGCAATGCAAAATCATTTGTAGCTAATTTAATCAGTGGACTAGTATTTTTTTTGCTTCAATTTCATACAGTTAGGCTCCATCTCTATAGATTAAGTTTTTATTTAAAAATATTTGAATATTTGAACCAATTTTTGCACAAACATCGTTTTTGTGACAATTGAAATTCCCGATCCTTCCATATGGTAAGACGTGTCATAGAATTTTTCGCAATTTGTGTCTGCTTTTTTATGTTTGGCTTACATTTGCCCTTTTTATTAATAGTGGTTACCAGATATACAAACTTGTCGACTGTTTTTTTTAATAATAATAAGTTAAGTAGATAAATTATAAATTTAATTTTAGTTTTAAATATTTTTACGGTAACGTTAGTGTCACCCCTGTCAGCCTGTTTCTGAATGGACTCCATCGATAGAAGGTAGTGCATGCGCAATGCACACATACACGTGTATATTATACAAAGTGAGTACACTGTGAAGTTGCCCACAACTGGTACTTGTATAGTGAGAATGTCCACTACTCCAAGAAAGTTCTTCTATATAAAGCGTCAGATATATGATACTCGAGACATTTGTCTCGTAACTAAAGATTCGTAAAGAGATTTCCGAACAGGAGCCGAGAAATTGCGTCAAGTGAAGTGTTGATTTCTTTGAATTGTTTTAAAAATATTGAGATTGTCTTGTAAGTCGTTTTAACAAGTGAAGGGTCCATTTAAGAAGTCACAAGATGAAGGTTCTAGTAAGTAATTTAAGATGTTATAACAATACTAAACAAACGTTTTATTTAGTGATACTCATATAACATTGGATTTATTATTTACTTTATTAAATGTATCATTATAAAGGTTTGCAAGTAACATTAAAGCTTAAAGCTATATTCATTCCTTAAAATATAATATGTATTTTATAATATTTTATTTGTTCTGAAGTTTAAAGTTAATAATTAACATATTTTCAAATCATTTTGTCGAAATCTAATACAATTGTTAATTAAATTATTGTATGAGTTTAAAATATAAAAGCTAATAGAGAGAGCATAGTAAAGTTTTGTGAAGTCTTAAGACTATAATTATACTACTTTAAAAGCCTATTATTACCTCATATTATATCCTATTAACACATTATGTATTTATATGACGTATTCTGTTAATATAATACTTTAATATGATGTAATAAGCTACACAGAGAAACTCAATAATAGTTAAAGCTTTTTACCGCCACTTTTAAGAGATGTGAAATAAGTAAATACATAATATATGAGAAGCTCTATTACAATTACAAATAAATAATATTATAGTATTGTTATCTAGTTTTTGATGATATATAGCTGTATTTTGAAATATTTAGTTATTAAATATAACGTAATCAACCAATAATATTATTAAATATACATATAAACCTATGAATATAAAATACAACTGACGTCGTTATTTTGTCAATAATTATGATATAAGTATTAATATTATGAGTATTTATTACCAAATCAAACATTTCAAAGATTCATAACATGTTATAAGTATATATTTCTTAGTGAAATTAAATGAAAGTTTGTTTTTTTTTCAGCTTGTGGTATTTGCACTGGCGATTGTTACTTTAGCCGCTGAGGTCGACCACTCAACGGAACATAAGAAACGCGGAGCCCCAAAACAGCCAGCGATAAATTCACTTTCAAGCAACGGCCACCAGAAGCCAGACTCTTTGAATTATGTCAACTACCAGCCTTCCACCACCGCCACGCAGCCTCCACTATATCCACTGGCACCACAAAACTATCAACAACCTGAACAAGTACAGCCTCCACAACCACAAACTCAACAGACTTTCGGCTTCCTGCCACCCCAGCAGCAATTGTTACCATTACAATTTCAATACCCTCAAATGATGATGACGCCTAAATATCAGCTGATATCAGCAAAACAAGCCAATGGACACACGCATTTAATGCTTATTCCTCAAGGATTATTTTTCAATCCACAAAGCTTTGTACAACCATCATTTTTACAATCACAGCAAAATGTATTTGGTAATCAACCACAATTGAGTTTGACAGCTGGACAAACTACGACAACTCCATATTTGGCAGGAACACAACAAAACACCTACGTAACACCACAGCCTTTATCATATACTACACAACCCACAAGTCATAACAGTCCATCTTCACCACAAACAAATTATTTCAGTCAACCACAGTCATCTTTAGGATTTAACCAGCACTCAATATTGAGTCAACCATCTACAATGTTCCTTTACAATCAACCAGCCCCACAATTGTACAATAACTTTTTAAATCAACCATCAAATAATTTGCTATACTCACAAGCTGGACAGCAGTTGTTGAACTATTACCAAACAAACCCCCAAGCTAAGAATCAATTGTTGTATGGAAACTCCGCGCAAAGTCAAGGGCCGACCACCTACCAATCATCGCCGCCTGTTTCAAGTCCAGAGTTTGAAAAATCTGTATCCGGCCCAGTGCCACAGAGTTTATCTCCTCATAAGAGAGATTCAGAGTTTGGACTTAATACAAATGAATACGTTTCACCGCCCGATACTCACTTCAGACCGATCCCATCATACGGATCAAGAGGACCAAGCAGTCATTATAAAAATTAATCAATTTAACGAATAATATTAATTCAAAGGTGCTTTACAAAAAAATCTTTCAACATCCTGGAATATTAAAATAAAAATATATTTATACATTTTTAAATTTAATTGATCGGAATTGTGTAATTTTAAATTTGAGTCGTAATTTCGAGTTTTAGATTCCACCTTTTGGCATCTTCAAGCACTATATATACTTACCAATGTCAATGTATTAAAAATGTGTATTTTAAAACATTAAAATGTGTATATAAGTACACGGTATTTAGCTGTAAATACTCTGTATCAATTATACATTTTCTATCGGTGAGTGAATGTCTGAATCAAAAAACAACGATTCAAACAGAACGAATTTAAAATTTAAATCGATTACAATATATCTGTTAAATACTTAACAATCTTTATTGGCGAAAGAATATATTTTTTAAATTTAACTAAACTCATGAAAGTGTGTAAGTATATTTAAAAAAATCATATCTCTACAAAAAGGCTTTAAATTGTTATAGTTGTTATCGAAGACGACTGAAAATATAGTTTAATGTATTTAGTTTATTGCTGTTATTATAGTTCGTAAGAAAATGTTGATATATTTTATAAGTGTTGTATTGTTAATATTGTATAATCATAATTTTAATTGTTACTAAGAAAAAAAAATACAATAAAAACCATTATACTATTACAATAACAATTCTAAAATAATAATATTTTATATTATTTAGACTGACCTGTAATTTGATACTTTTTATTCTAGTTCATTCAATTACTAACAAAATGTGCCTAAATTGACTATTTTAATGACATTTATGTATTTTTTTTAAATAAAATATTTAATCATTGTTGTTGACTCGTTATTTTTGATGACACAAAATAAATCACTTTATTATATTGAGTTATATGTAAAGAATATGAGCTTTTTTATTTTACCTAATCATTTCTATTATTTTCTGTCTGTTTTGAGCTCTCTCTCACTTACTAAGTGTCAAAGATTCTGTGTTTATTTATACATAATACAACCACTTGCAGTTTAAATTTCCCGAATCTCTCTTTCTTTTTGGGTCAAAAATGGAAGATGAATATTTTTCGTGATTGGTTGTCTCCGTCTTTGAGACATGTCCTGCAATGTGAAAATATTCTACTTTCACGTAATAAAACGATGCAGGAATCATTGTAAAATGCGGATAATCTGTATCTTCTTTGCATATGGCTTCGTATAACAGATTTCCAAGATATACTGTTTAATCTTAACCTTATCACTACCAGCCAATTTTTGGAATAAAATAAAACCCTTAGAAAATTGAAATAGGAATAAATTGATAAATATTTCTCTAGTTTATCGAAAATATTTTCACACTAAAATGATAAATATTGTTTAGAAAGTACACAAAAACAGTTTATTCATAAGTTATGATGTTTACAAGAACGCACGAGTTAACTCGTCTATGTCCTGATGCGACACATATGCTTTGACTAGTTAACTCGGCTCTAGCAGTGGTTAGGTATCCAGAATTGCAACCCACAGGCAGGGCTCAAAATGGACCGGAACGCACCGGAGCGCCGTTCCGATTAATAAAATCTCGTAGGAAAATAATTTGACTGTCTGAGCTAGATCGGCCATAAAACAAAAAAACCTAACACTTATTTTTATAAAATACTCATAAATTTAGATAACTATGTTAATATTTTCGTAAAATCATCGAGCGCTCCGGTTCGTAAAATTTTCCATTTCGAGCGCTGCCCACAGGTCAATAATAGGGTTGATGAGGGTTAATGAAAACTTTATATTAGTTATTATTGAGGGGTGTTTTGTTCTAAAGTGTAGCTGTAAGCTGCATTACGATTTATTTTCTAGAGTAATTATTATTATACAAACTTGTTGACTGATATCGTCTTGAGGAATTATGAATTTGTCAAATTAAAAGTATAGATGAATGAATAAACTATCTATTAGGTTATCTTCTGAAAATAATAAAATTATTTCTCTTAATAAATCTACTAACAGAAAATTATTAATTATTCTATATTTTATTTTAAGCTTTGAGAGCTTTAGACTTAAAAGCTTTATATGTGACGCAATGTTGTTGTAAAAGTGCAATAACCACTTTAAGTAGCTAATCCAGTTTTATCATTGTATCTACCTTCTAAACCCTTTAGGCTGGTGAAGCTATCGGTTTTAGAATATATAGCAGGTAACAAAAAGGAAAGTGAAACGAATACACATTTTGCGAAATCGTATTAATACAGCATGAAAAAACAACAAATAAAATGGTCGATATTGGAGAGAGGTATATTGTATTAATGGCAATCACTCTTATCTATAATATGTATCACAGACAAGAACTCAACAAATTTTGATATAAAAGACTGCACCAATTTTTACAATAATGGTTATGAAACTGTTGATTTAGGTAAATAAATAAGCATTGCGCATTATTGATACTTTTGAATAAAAATACTACAACCTCATATTTTTTTCAAAGAAAAGCGATAGTAATAATGACAGCGACGTGTTAAGATTAACTCTGTGTTTCGTGTGCCGCCTTTTCAACACATGCGTGCCACCTGTAGGTACTCCTATATGATAGTGAGACGTGACATTTTATGTCTCAATTTTTTGAGAATAAATGTATCTGCCTAATTTTAAGGGTATATTGGTATAAACTTTTTAAAAACACTCGAGTTAGCGAAATAATACGAAAAGGCGCTTTATGTAGCTTGAGTACTTGTTCCGGTAGAGAGTGCGAAACTTTGTGTCCTTGTGGTGCAGCCTCAAGAATTCTAATGCCGACCCTCCCTCACCATGTAGCGGTGTTATATAAGCTGTAAGGTTGTATCTTTGTATGACGAAAGGCACAAGACGCGGCGATAGATCGAGGGAAGTGTAGCGAGTTTGTGCTCGACCTATATTCTGATGTTGGAGCATAACATGATACAGTCAATAAGTGGATCTATTGGCATTTCATCCGGGAGCTCCGGGTTCGACCCGGTGAGGACATAATATATTTATGTGATTTTCTCAAACCCAGGGTGTTTTTGCTGTTACTAAAAACACTACTGTTAAACTACACTACTTGGGCCTCTAGGCCTATTGTATTGTTGAAAATAATATAAAGTGTATAAATACATGGTATATATATATATATATATATATATATATATATATATATATATATATATATCTTATTTGATTTATGAATAAGTAAAATTATCTTTAATTTACATTAAAAATTTATTTTAATATTTATTCAACTTACTCTTATATAGTATTATTATAACTATTAATTGTTTAAATGAGTAATGGTTGCTTTTAGTTAAATATAATATTTCTATTTTATGACGTTTTGATAGGTTTCTAAGGTTGTTACGTCAATGTAATTGGGTAGAGAAAGGTATTATTAGAGTCACTGCATGGTGTCCATAATATGCAACAATTAAAAATTGGACTTGGATTAAAGAAAATATATTAAATCAAAGATACATTTATATATTATTATATTTATTTGTAATACTACAACAGCCCATGAGGTTTAATAACATAAATATAGTGAAACAGTAGTGTAGCTAATAATAAAAGTGAAACAATCAAAACACCCAGAGTCAATCATATAAATATATTGTGACCTCACCGGGAATCGAAACGGATGAGCGGCCTGCGCCTTACATACTGGACTACAAGGGTTGAGCAAGAACAATAATAAAAAAATTAAATCAATATCAATGAGGATAAAAGTATTGTTAGTTAGATGACGATTACCAAACCATGACGTAGATGGATAATGATTTTGAATAGTTTTTTATGTTTTGTAAAAAGCAGAAAACACCAATTAATTCAAAAAGTGTGTAAAACTTTATATCGTTAGTAGTATTAATTATTATGTTTATTTTTTGTTTGTTACCATTTCACTATTAAATAAAAATTTCTAAATCTATAAAAAATACTTTTTTTTGTATTTTTCAATTTATATATGTATTAATATATTATGAAGTGTAGTGACTATGCACTTCTGGTTATATAATATAATCAATGAACATTTTGTTGTATATATTTTGCAATAAGCCTTAATTGAAAAGCTTTACACCATATTTATTTGATTGTATCTTGTTTTCATAATACGGGATTTATCATTAAAAGTATTTGAGTTTCAAATATCATTATATTTGTAATATAAATTTTGAATACACCTACATTGTAGATATGCTATATTCGTAAAATAATTAGTTGCTTATGTGTATTATTTATTGAATAAAAAATATTCATTAAAACTTACAAATTAATCAGAAGGTAAGTCATTTGAAACTTATTTAGAAAACATTGTATAGAGAAATAACACGTAAGTAATTAAAAATACACATTTCTTATTTTTGAAGGTACCGATGTGAAATGAGTACCCGTAGAGTCATTTCAAAAGATATGACAACATCACACATTATGTAATGACATTTTTATGAAAGGCGAATGTTTTAATTTGGACAATTAAACATGTACTCGGAAGCTATTTTCAAGGAAGCCTTACAAGGTGAATCGGTGGGTATTATGGTTAATGGCAAACATATTAACAATATACGATATGCCGATGATACTGTGCTGATTGCTGATACTTTAAAAAGTTTACATCATCTGGTAGAAAAGGTTAATGAGGTCAATGGTTTAAAAATGAACCTCAAGAAAACAAAACTATTACTAGCGACACCAGACAACAACACAAATTTTGTCATTAACAGCAACCCAATCGAACGTGTGACCCATTATAAATATTTAGGTACATGGGTCAATGAGAAATGGGACCAGTCTCAGGAAATAAAAACTAGAATTGAGATCGCAAAGAGCGCCTTTCTCAAAATAAGACGCCTCCTTAGCAATCGAGATCTTAACCTAGGTCTGAGACTGCGTATGGTACGTTGTTATGTGCTCTCAATTATTTTCTATGGTATGGAAGTATGGACGCCAAACCAAGAGATGTCACGGAGACTTGAAGCTTTCGAGATGTGGCTGTATAGACGCATCCTCAAAATTCCTTGGACTGACCGGTTGACAAATGTTGAAGTTTTCAATCGAATGGGGAAGGACCGAGAAGTTCTACGTAGTATCAAAACCAGGAAACTACAATACCTCGGTCACATTATGAGAGGACAAAAATACAGCATTCCCCAACTTGTCATTCAAGGAAAGATCAATGGGAAGCGTAGCAGAGGACGGCGCCGCATTTCGTGGCTTAAGAACCTCCGTGATTGGTACGAGTGCAGCTCCACCGAACTGTTCCGGGTAGCAGACGACAAAGATAAGATCGCCTTGATGGTGGCCGACCTCCGCTAGGGGATGGCACAATAAGAAGAAGAAGAAACATGTAGTAGGTAATATTATGATACTACCTTTTTATTACAGTATACCTACATCACCGGTTTTTTACCGGTAAATATGGCTACATTTTTTAACCGAATTATTAGTAAAAAAATTTTCTAGTTTCCGGGTTTATATTTAATTAAAAAAAAACGTTATGTTTAATTTTTAATGTAATTGTATAGTCGTTGCTTACTTATATTATGGAACTACAATTGGAGTAGGATAAAGCGAGAGGGCTGCTCTCCGTTAGATATACATTAAGATGTGCCGATAAAAATAATTACACAGCTTTGGGGGGTTTTATAATAACTATATTAGATAATCGGGGGACTGGTGGCTTACAATGGGAAATGACGAGGTTTTAAGTTGAACCAATACTCTTAGAGAACTTATTGCTACTATCAATACAGCGCTCGAAATGAAAAAATATACGAACCGGAGCGTTCGATAATTTTCAAAAATTATTAACTAATTTATCTAATTTGTACAAATAAGTGGTTTAGATTTTTTCGTTATATTTCTACATGCATCAGACGGTCATAATATTATCAATGTCTTTTTGAAAAAAAAACGGAGTTTACGACACTATATATTTTTTTTACTATGAGACCAACAAGTTTCGTATTATATTTTAAATATATAGTAATTTTAGTAATCAGTTCAAAATCTTAATTGTTTCCTACTATAGTGAGTTTTCTATAAAAATGTACACCTGCTCTACGCAGTATATTGTAACTTATATATTTTATTAGCTGTCATTTTCTCACTTTACACTGTCTAGTTGTTCACATCAGTGACAAAAGTAGTATTAAATTCTAATGGATTTAAGTTTTATACTATTTCATTTGAGTAGTTTTTTTGCGACTCGGGTTTTACCTTTCGGCATCTTCAGACACTATGTACACTCACAACGAATACAATTAATTCTCACTTATAAAACAAATCAATACAAAAAAGTAGGTAAAATCTTTATCACCTACCTATTAAGTCAAGGATCACAATAAAAAAATATATAACAAACAAATTATGAGTATGTAGTAAAAGTGTTAAAAAAAACTCCCTACCTTATCAATAATAATACACTCGATAAGCATATAATAAATCGTCAAAACCTAATAATAGATCATTGGTAATTATAAAAAATAAAAATACTACACTCAGGAGATGTAAAATCGTCCATTCTGGGAACAATGGTAACGTATTGTGAATTAATGGAGTTAACTAATGAGATATATCTATGATATCAGTCTTTAAAAGTTATTAGTTAAACAATTAATATTCAATAATATTCTTACATGATACCTATCTTGAATGATCAACTTAGCTGTTTATAAATTGTCTTGAATACTAAATATTAAATACATTTTATTATTACTATCATTAATTATACTAATTAAAATATTGAATCTCTTGAAAGGAACATAATATATTTTTTTCATAAGCTGCAAAAATAATCAAATCTTCATTAAATATATTAGTTTTCAAAGTCTGCTTCGCGGAAATAAAGTAGGCTTAAAATGAATAGTGTTCTTCCCACTGCTCAAGATATTCACATTAAAACTCCCAACCATTTTCTCTAGGTACTCAGATGTATGTAGAGAAAATTAGTTTAATTATTTTTTTAATAATTCACGAACCGGGATGCAAATTTTAATTTTTCCACGAAACGAAGCGATATTTTCGGCGATTTCACGAACCAGAGCTGAGTTCCGGTGCACTCCGGTCCATTTCGATTACTTTATCAATATAATACAAAAAGCTTCTATATTTTGTAACTATTTTCCAAAGCGAGAAGTACATTTTACTACAGGTCATAATGCAGACAAAAGAATGGGGCAGTAGAGAAATACGCAAACTGAGATTGTCTTAATTACGTAATCACTACAAGTGACCAATGTCTAAGGCGTTAGTGGTCTGATATGACTGGCCCAGGAGGTGTATTGCATTTCGGTATCAAAATTTTAATAAAAGCCTGCACCGAAAGAAAAAAAAACGATGACGTATCATGTTGTGAACGTAATAATTTGTAATGTTTGATTCGTGTAAATAAAATAAATTATAAATTATCTTATTAAAATGATATTAAGGGACTTGATTTTTTACAACGTTTTTATTAGCTCGTATTCTTGTTTGCCCGGTGGTTTTTTGTCCAGTACAAATCTTGCAATAAATTTTTTAACTAACTTCCCGACTAGCTAAACATTTAATACTTTTAGAATATATCAGAACACGATATCAATGCACTCTTTTAATACTTTTAGCCATCTTTAAGCAGAATTGAATTCAATTTCAGTTAATTTTGTTTTGTATGGAAAGCTATTTCAGAAAAATCCGTAAAAGTAAAAGACTATTATTGGTTGCTAAGAGGGTGGTCATAGCAACTAAATTATTAACATACACGTGCGTTACTATGGAAATCAAAATGAAATGTCGAAATGACATTTCAGTATTCTATATTTGTTTGTTTGTTTGTTTTTTATTTACTTCTTTTTAAATTTAAAAACGTTTTATATAAAAAATTCTTTTTTTAATTTTACAATTATTGACTAAGCCATCAGTTTCAAAAATAATTTTATTACGTATTTTTTACTATTTAAAAAAAAAAACCTATTTCGATCAACAGTGTAAATTGAAAAAATGTATTCCAGTCAAAACTTTCCAATGAAAAAAAAAACACAAAAATAAAATTAGTTACAGCACATTGATATTAATTAGTGAAAGATTCTTTTTATACTATATAACTCAGTTTTAAGGCTTACATACATTAAAATTTACGCGTGACTTTGTGTTCATTGGATAAGCTTTTTATATTTTAATTAATTATTTTATAATGAATTTAAGATTGAAAAAAAGTTGAAAACTTTTAACGGTTAATACTAATGATGATTATGTCTTAGGATTTGTCAGATCTTTTCTAAGAATCTTATATTAGATTTCTTCGGCATTCATTTTCTATTACATAGCTATTGTATAAAATTATCAGAAGGTCTATAGAAGTTATAGTAAAAAAAATGAATAGAAAGATTGCAACGAAAGAATAACAATGTGATGTAAAAACGATTTAATATGGAACAGAAAGTGAATGCTACACTTTAAAATAGACGTATTATATTTCTTTATTGCGAATGGCAGGTGTACACAAAATTTCTCTCTTGGATTACATTCCGGGATTATAATTTATGTGTGTTTATCCAATTTCATATATCCGTCGTATACTATTATTATATGCCCTCGGTGTAGCATTTTAGGTATATTATTTTTTAGGCGCCAAAATCATATATGATATTACATATATTTTATATCATTATGATACCACGATCATTTTTTTATACACATTGTTTTAATCAATTATTTTCTCTGACAATAATAATATAACGTATATCAAAAAGCGTGTTATTAATTATAAAATAATAGTTTGTTTATTATAAATTATTTAGAAAAGATTTTTTATATAGCTATGAAGGGATCAAAAGACGTGATAAAAATAAATGGAGTAGTTTTCAATAACTTGTGGTATGCGGACAAATCAGTGCTCGTTGCAGATAGTCAAAAAAAATACTTAATAATAGAGTAACGGAGACCTGACACAAATACAGCATAAATCTGAATACCAAAAAGACAAAATTCAGGAGTATACGTAAGTCCTCTAATCCAGAAACGTGTGAAGTAAATGGAATGACTTTTGGGAGAGTACATTTCATTCTATACTTAAGTTGTACTATAAATAGATGATAATTGAGTAGGTAATCTGAAGCTCTAGTTCCAAAAAGTGATAAGTCCACATTTGGTCAAAATCTAGAAAAAATACGCACGTATTCTTTGTATAATTTTACACAATATGTATTGATCTATAAATTCCAAAACGTGACATAATCCTACGAAAAAAAATATTTTAAATGTCGATTTATTACAAAAAGCGCCAAGTCCGTGTTTCATATTATTTAAAGTTTGGTTGATTTCGCGCGTGTTTAAGTCAACCAATAAGGGAACGTTCAATATAGAAAAGGGCGTCTCCCATGCTGTGCCATCTGGTAAACTCATGACAGTGCCACGGAAATATGTGCCTTTTGCGGAATAAATTAAAAAGTGAGGTACCTACAAGTAGCGCTACGTCCAATTTTATTTTGCCTATATTTATTACATTTAAGAGTTTATCGGCTGCAACAAATTGCCATTTGGTTCTAATTTCGACATAGATAACAACGGAAGAAATAATCTCACGTTAAAACAAATAATTGAAGCTTGAAACGTAAAAACGTTGTTTCCCAAAAATATTGAATTGTGGACTTGTCGTTTTTTTGTAATTAGACGCCGCATATTTACTATTGAAGTGAAATACCGAGTCAAGATCGATTGTTACCCATTCGCACAACCTATTACACATGTATCGCAAACTATTTATATTTCATCATGACTATCCACTGCTGGATGGAGGCCTCTTTAAGCTCTCTCCAGTCTTTCCAGGTCCTTGTTCTTCGTTGCTGCTTAACTCCACCGAACCCCAATGTTTAGCAAATTCAGTGTTATTTGGAGCGGACTCTTAGTCGTTTTATTTTACTCTGGTTAAACTGGATTCATCCAGATGCTCCCTATTCGCGAGTTCTATATCCAACCCATGTCCATTTAAGTATTTTGGCATAGTTAATTACATCGTATGCTCTTGCTTGCTTCCTTCAGTATCAATTGATCTATTTTTCTGTCTTTACGTATAATATTCAACTAAAATCTGTCCATGTCACGTGGAGCAACTTTTAGCTTATGAAGTTTCACATACATACGTCAACATTGAAAGCTCATATTGCAAAAAATATCATGCACTTGAGTTAATACCAAAGTTGAAAATCTCTTTAAGCTAGGCACTATTAAGGGTTGCAATATCGGTATTTAAAAACCGGTATCCCAGTATTTTTCGATACCAAAATACCAGTTTTTAAAATCAGACAATACCCATATATTCGGTGTGGAAAAAGTGGAAATAAAATTTATTAACTATCATTAAAGGTTAACAATACAGTAATTTTTTTGTCGGGTTATGCGATGCCTGATTTATTTTCATTGCCATTCTACGTATAAGTGTACAAAGTGCAATAAACTAATAAAACTGTTGGAATTTTCAGTAGGGCATATATACATCTAAGATCACTTTACATAATATAAATTTGACAGATCATTCGAAGCAAAAAGGGCCAATCATTCAATTACCAAGTATTTGTAAATATCAACATGCCTACCATATTTTTATTACCTTTACCTATTTTTAAAGGTTTACATGTAATATGTACGTATTCAGATATTGTTTCTATGAAATATTAATATTTTAAAGAGATTTTTATATCTGTATTTATTGGTAGATACCATATATTTCACAAATGCCGATAGGAAATATCAAAATGCCGGTATTGGTATTTTAATTCGGTATTGAAATCCATAGACACTATTGATTACAATTATTGTATTAAGGTTTAATCAAGTGGGTCATCGTAACATTTGTTTTCGAGACATCTTCAAACCTATTTTGTGACCTTTTCTGTTAGTTCATGCAACTACTTTTGGGGATTATTAAGATCACATTTTTTTTGCCTCGGTAGTATACACTAACACACGATCTATATGTGATATTATGGCAAAAATACAACACAAATATTGGACCCCTCCAAAAACAATCTGCCCTGCACAGTGAACACAAAATTAATTTGAACTGACTTACCTACTGGGTGTGGTATAACATGCAACGGATCTCGAGTGTGAAAAAATATGGGATAATCTTAAACACGTGCAAGAATATGTTATTTTAAATAGTTACGTCTGTATTACAATACTATGCAATAAAGAGTGTTACATAAATGTAACGTGCATCCAATATTGAGTGCCGTCGGCTTGCTTTGTTATATTTGTAATTTACGGGTTGACCGCCATAAAATACCCTGTTTCAAAAAATTGGTCTACGGCGATGGCTTTTACATTTCTATTTATTAATCTGTTATGTAGTTTTGCACTACACTGAGTGTTAACCGAACATATCAAAAAGCACTCAAGTGTACGTCGACTGCTTTTACTGTGACAAAGATACATGATTTGAGTTACCCCATCTCCACCCGTCATGTATATGCCACCGAGGTTTGTGCACGGCCGCCTTCCATGACGTTATAAACGTATCAGAATGAAAAGATTTTAGTGCCACTTCGAAGCGATGCTGCACGGGACTGATGTAGCAACCATGCACCTTAGTGCTTAAGACGATATATCGAAACGCGAGGTGCGACAATTTTGGACTCGCTGGCATTCGGAAAACGAACGTCGAGGTGTGAATACGTCAATTTGTTTCGTGATAGCGACGGGGGTATTAATTCTTAAATCGTGTAAAGATGACTAAAAACGTTATTCATTTACTTGAAAAATAAAACATGTCAATGAATACATTATTATTGTTACTAATAGAACAATAAACAGAACATTAAATAGACGCATGTTGGATTTATTCAATTCATTAATTTTTTTAACATGTTGTGGACATTACAAATTATAAGTTTAAGACGTTCACAACATGACATTTAGAAACAAAGATATATAAATATAACAGTATTACATAAAAAAAAGAGATATATCAGTAAATGAATTAGATAGGTACAAGGAAGTACACCGGATGAGTTAAGCAGACCCTATTTTAAGAATTTATAAAACAACATCCACCTAAACTCATTCTCACGTAGGTGGAATATATCAACACCCGAAGCAATTTCGTTGAACATAGTTATCACTCTCCCAATTGGCATTACCAGTGGCAGGTTGGTTCTGCACCTTGGGAGAATAAACAACTGATGGTCTCTATTTCTAAGATAGTTATCAGGGACACACAGGTCAACACTGCCCAGAATGGCAGAGTTCTCATTTATACCTTGTATATTATATGACAGATTATATTTAGTTCGGCACGCGTCATTTGCACCCGCGACCCACAATCCGCGCATCGCCTAGCCACGATCTTTTTAGACCGTGCCTCAACTGAGGTATTAGCCTTAGCATTGTAAAAAATAAAAAGAATCATTTATCTTTAATGACATGAAGTGTCCTCTGTACCCGTGTACTGTAACTCTGCCGAAAAAGAGGAGTCAGGAGTTAAAAGAGATGCACGATACAGTTTTATCAATGACTAGGGTGATGTTGTATATTAAATAATACTTTTGCGATTTCATTAGTGTTGCCATTAACAAACAGCCACCGTATGAATGAATAAATAATAATTGATTGTATAATATTACACGATTAAAAATTGTGGGTGTATGAACGATTTCGTAATATTGCTTTAGAAATCGAAACGTAACTTTGATATTATGATAGATTCAACAATAATCATTAATTAAAATTTGATGACAAGTTCATTTTCATGTGAATGTTTAAAATTATGCAAGAAAGAAATTCGTGTCATGTAAAACGACAATCAATTTATGAGACTACGTTTAGGAATCGATAAAATGAACACATTAACATATTTATAAATTACTATAACTAAAGCAATTAATGTTGATTATTTGTTCGGAAATAGCTGGGAAGTTTTGTGTTGTTTTAATTAATATACGATCTATGATAATTTGTATTTAAATTTATTCAAAAAATTTTCACACGCTCCAAAAAAAAACCAGTCAAAAGCAATAAATATGGTAATAAACATAATATATTAATTAAATGTATCAAGATATATTGAAAATAGAAAATCGACACTTTCGTAACATTAAAGTGATATTATATGTTGACGTAATTATGATTTCTCATAAATCAACGCGTGATGTTATTTTTTTCCCTTCTACTTGGAGTACCAACTCTTGAGGGAGCTTCAGCTCTTACCACCCTATGAAATTAATATAACATTTTCATATAAACTTCGTAGGGACTGTGTATGACAGTATGATATTATAATATACACCGGATCCTCTTTTTGCACGGGGGATACGTTCTAAAGACTACAGTGCAAAACAAAACCGTGTAAAAAAAGATAAGGTACCCATACAAAAATGGTAGATAGGTTCCATTACTTAAAATCAACTCAAAATACGGAATTCTTGAAAACAAAAATAAATCGAATTTATTTATTATTTATACCAACATATAAGTAATAGTAATAGTATTTATGTAAAGGTACATAAAAATACATAGTTTTCAATTTAAAATAAATTTAGCATAGAGGAATAGGTATATTCATCCAGTCTCGTTACTTGACAATAAACGTGCCCGTTTACTGCTTTTTTTCTCTAGCGAAAAATCCCTCTCATCGATGGAAATATTTGAAGCACACGGCGCGTCTCTCGTATCGAACCCGTAGTGACTGACTAGTGGCGCCATGTATGTACGTATGTATGTCTGGGTGGCATCCGGTGACAACATATGTGTGCATCAGTGGCGTGCGGTCCATTGCAATGCAATTTTTTGATAAATATGTACATATATACGTATTTTTATTCTTTTTATTTTTTTTAAACCGTGTTAAAGCAAAAAAAACAGTGTAAATAAAAGATAATAACATATAATCGGTACTTTTTTTAAACCGTGTTATTTCGAAACCGTGCAAAAAGAGGATCGGGTGCAGTTCTTCTTCTTAATTATTGTGGTCGTTGTTTTTACTGGTGATTGTTGCAATTATCGATGATACAAACAGCTAGCTCCGTTACCTTTGACGAGTCTCCGCGATTTACTCCTCTACTTTAGAGCTCTGAAGATTATTGGTAAAAAAACCTATATCGTTCTTCATCTGCTCAAATATCCAAATAAACCAAGTATATGTCACTAAATTGAGATTCTGCCAGAACCAACTTTTGGCATTGAAGTTAAAGTCCCTCCACCAAACCCGCCCCGTACCACCCTCGGTCTTAATCGAGAGTATCACGGGACCCATCAATTGGTGATGTGAAGCATCTAAGAATTGGCCTGGGAGTGTCCTGGGAGAAGATGCCCAAGACTTAGATTGCTACGCTCAAAGTGAGCTCTGACTGAGTTTACTGAGTTTACTCTAATGCAAAGTGCCAGAGAGAGAAAAAGCACATGGAAATTACTAAAAAGAAAATGAACCTACTTGTTTATTAAATTAAAGAACGAAGCTAATCATACAGGCAGCAAAATTTATGTGAAGAGATCTTCACGCCCGAAGTAAGACGCCGCAAATTTTTTGAAAGCAAGATAATTGGCCTTAGTAGCAACCAGGTCGGACGGGCCGATGGGTCCAACAGCTGGTTGGACCGACCTGATCATTTCCTCCCGTTCGGAGCACATACTCAGACACTCCCATAGGATGTGGTTGGCATCCTGTATTTCCCCTCCGCATGGACATGTCGGACGGCTTACAAGTCCAAGCTCGAAGAGCTTGCCAGCGAATCCACCATGACCAGTCACAAATTGACTGGTGTAATGGTCTGGAGTCAGATATTTGGTTATCTCCATTCGCCACTGTATGTTTGGGAAAAACGTATATGTGTGCCGGCCCTTGGTCGATTCGTCCCACTTTCGCTGCCAGGTCGTAATGGCCGCGTTGAGCGACATGAGTCTAATTCTGCGCCTCAATAATGCTCCTCCTTCGCCAGCTAGCCGAGGGGGAGGGACGAGGTGAAAATCACCAACGTCGGCCTCCTCGCCCTTGAGGAGCAATATTGAAGCGCCGCTGACCTGAATATGCAGGTCAAGTGGGAGAATGCCGGCCAGGACCGGGAGCGCGTCAGTTGAGGTAGTACGGTAGGCTTTGGTAATGGACAGAAGCGTCGCAGTCGCATATCCAGGCTTAGCTTTTAAATTTCATTTCATATGAAACTTCAATTTAATAATTATTATTTTAATAAACATGTTGCCCGCTGAGAATAATCTTGCCGAATTCCAAGAAGGCAGGCCATGGAAGACCGTGCTATGAATCGATGTGATGGAATACGTGGTATTGAGTCTGTTGCCGCGTAGGCTCATGTATTCATATTTTCGCGGTTTATATAATAGTTATAGACTGCTTAAAATATAACATAACTGTCTCACACTCTTGATTGTTAAATCTATCTTAAAACGTCGGCCCGGAATGCCGTCCCACAGATGAATCGGCGTTTTACGCTTAATGTTTGGAGCCTGTCTTGGATGCGCTACTCCTTTAGAAAGAGGATAAAGGTATTTATGAACTTCACTGACCATGGGATGTGAAGTATCTTGCTCCAGTGTTAGATGTAATACATAAAATAGTGAATATAAACAAAAACAACTCAGAAGTAATACAGAAATATAATTAAACGTTTTTATACACCTAATACAGCTCTTATTGATTTTTTTTTTCACTAAAAATGGCTAAAAAATAAAATTTAAAACAAATACTTTCTTATCTAGCTAAATTTGTTATCAATAATAAATAATTCTTGGCTAAAATTGATTTATGATAACATAAATAACAATATGAAAAAAAATGTTGATTTATCTAAGATATGAACCAATGACCTTCCGCATATTACTATAACATACTACTACTCTAAAAAACTGTCAATTTTACAACTGTAACAGAAGGTAAAATAAGTGGTTATCGACTGATAGGATAGTTCAATAAATAGACAAGTGTTTAGAAAGGCGCCATTGTTTAACCACCATAGAATTTGACCTATGGTAATTTATCAATGTTATTATATTACAAGCATCAGCTTCCACAATATTACAATATGAAATTAAGATAGATTGTTGGGTAGTACAGATAAGGCGTTTTATTAGTCAGGTAATGCCCCATAGAGAGTTGCTATTCAGATTTGTATTGATTTTCTTTCAATTCGTTGACCTGTAGTTGAACTGTAGATCGTAGTCTAGTTAGGAAATTTAACTTGACGAGTTAAATACAATGACTATCCAGGCGTACGTCGACGTTACAAAAGGAAATGGACATGGAAAATAAACAACTTTGATAATACGTAGGTTATATTTTTGTCAGGTAACTTGTCTTATACAATATAGTATTACTAGTATTGCTGAGGATAAATACAGTTTATAAGACGAATAAAAAATATATTTCACAATATAATTGTTAATTCTTCAAGTGAGTGTTCAACAAAAGAATAAATTAAATAAAGAATAGTATTTCAAACATGTTGAAATCTAATATTAGATTTATTGAATGAGCTATAGAAATACTGCCCTTCTACGGAAGAAGGCAGTAACTCGCAAAATTTGTGAAATTGAGTTATGAATGCTATCCGTTAGGTAATTTTGAAAGCTATATATTTTGTTTACTGTTAAAATCAGTATTATCACTAAAATACCATTAAAATCCTTAGTGAAAAAATATACATCTTCTAAAATAATACTTTTTTTAGCAAAAAGGCAGTAATTGCACCTATTCATAGCAGTTACTGCTTTTTTATAATTACTTTGTATTTTAACATCATACTAATAAAAATTACCACCGTTTTTTTATTAATTCACAGTACTAAAGTTTGAGAAAAAACACATTATGTCATTTATCTCGAAAGTATGTGAGAGTCAGTTACTGTCTTCTTCCTTAAAAGGGCAGAATAGAGAATAGAATAACGTCAAAGTAAACCTTTTTCTACATAGCCATAGTCTAAATGAGTTATAACTCACATATTCAAAAAATAAAGTTTTGAGATAATCGCAAAAAAACCATCAGAGCATTATTTTTTTTATAATTAGAAGACAAATACTGAACTCCTTTGAATATTAATAAGTGAGTGAGTCAATTTACAATTTTTTTAAATATATTTAAATACTCCTAAGGCTGCAGACATAATATAGCACACTTTCAGAAAAAGATCTGCTTGATATGGTTAGAAAGGCATTGGTGACAGAACTCACAATATTCATTGAAAAATGTCAATGATTTCCAGATGGTTTAATGTGACTTTTGATTCTCAACTATTTTTCTTTATATAGATTAATGTCTTTAGAATTACTTGGTATATTTAACTAAAATGACAAATTGTGAGTTATGACTAGACAACTCAAATATATGAGTGAAATCCACAAAATTTAATGTTACTAAGGTTAGTAATATAAGTGAGTAACATATCCGAGTGGTAGCATGCCGTAGTGGGTCTCGGATTTCAATCCCGGATCTGGAAAAAATCACATGTTGTTTTTCAATATGTGTTTGGACCCAAAGTATACACCTAATAGATTGAGCATGTGACTAACATCCATTTCTCTGTTGAGGCTCATATTATAATCTTCTTAGGATCTATCTGGGTTTTAAAAAGGTTGGTACCTAATTTTATTAGCACCAAGTCATTTTGCATTACATATCATTATGTAGCACGTTACACTTTTATGTTGTATGATTTATTTTCCTAGGGTGGACTGAAATACTATTATACTCACACCTCACCTCAATACGCTACCGCTGCTATCTGAGTATCTGACTGATTTACCTACTCGTGATGAACTCTTGCATTTTTTTATATTAACTTACATTTACGTAACATAACAGTTATCATTCAAAATTATAAATAAATTATAACATGACTTTCCCAAATTCAACTCTATATAATAATAATTAATTACTGATATTTTACTGTTCACTATTCAAAATCAAAAAGAAAAGTCTGACTAAAATGAAACATAAAACCTAATGAAAAATACAACATAATATAACCAGTACGTTATCTGAATTATCGATAGATATTTATGTGATGTTTACGTGATTACTATTTTTAACGTGCACAGGGCAAAAGTTATCGACTTATTTCTATGAGAATTTGATCAAATGCGCAATTAATTGGTGAAATTACATCAAATTTATGAGGAAAGATACGTATAAAGGTGAATCAATAACCGATAAAGTTCAATTTGAATTACGTGTTTTTTTATAAAGTAGCTATGTAGTATATTTTCGTTAAAATAAATTTCTTTATTTTTTTATGTAATACGTATTGTTGTGTATCATTTAACAATTAATTTAGCAATAAACTATTTATTTGAATACTTCAAAGTTATGTATATAATTCATTTAATGTACAATAATACAATAAATTATACACTACACTACATAAATAAGTATGGAATTATATTATAATGTATATATTTTTGTTTCAAGCTTCATAATACCAATTACATATTTTGTCTGTTAATTCGTGAGCGGGCTCAAATTCTCCGGTCACGTGGTGAGAAGAGATTCTAGCAACCTGAAAAGAAGACTGATGTCTGATGGCGTTGAAAGGAGGAGGTCGGGAGGGTGTGTATCTTCCAGATGCAGCAATACTATCAAAAAGGCTACGGAATTAACAATAAATGAAACTACGAAATCAGCACAGGTTCATACTATATGGAAGGAGATTTTTGGCAACGCCTGTAAATTCTGTGATCACCATCCTCAGTGACCTCAAAAGGATATTTTGAGAGAATATTGATGTTTCAATTATGATTATGGATTTTTAAAAAAAATGTGGCACGTCTTTCCTTTTTAATTAGAAAATTAAAAAAGCCCGTAACAATAATACTACAAAATTATTAACTCTTAATAATATATAGATCTTATTTCAGTATAATTACTCTTTCAAGGTCTTTTTGTTATGAAAAAAATATTTATTTAATTTATACTGTCCAATACTTATTAAATAATATTAGGGAGTGATAAACTACCTTTATAACTCTGAAGCTCATATTATTTCAACTGAAGTTTACGTGGTAGAATTCTTTTACAAACGTATATTAGTTTTAAAAAAAAGGTTATTGGAATTTCGATATTTGAGATAAATCTCGGGATATAAATCACTTATCAGAATATCCTAAGTATACGTTATAAGAAGAAAATAAGATTCTAATGATGGATTTATAAACTCAAATATCACACAGTATTCATAAAAAAAAATTCAGTTTGTTACTGTAGCTTAGTGTATATTTTAGGCAATTAAACTTATGTTTTTATTTATTTAAACTATAATAATTATTTAAATAACTGGCTGTATCCATTTTAACACTCAGCAACACGCAGGATCTATGTCAGTAGAATTTCCATGTGAAAAAAGTTCTGTCTTATTAATTCTCTCCGATCTTTGAACTGATCAATTAGCATAAAGTTTTTCCACGTTGTTATCCTTCCTGTTGGAGCAAAACAGGTATGGTAAAAACAATATTTATATAATAATAACAAAAAACTAATTTTCGATAAACCTTATTTATCAGTGGTGAAGAGTGGAGGTGAAAAAAAAGACCATTTGAGACACATCGCAATCGGATGAATGGTATAGGAACTATACAAATTAAAATAAGATAATATAATGAAGAAAAAAAAGAAGATGGTTGTACTAATTCAGAAACCTTTGCGGGTGTTGGCACAACCACTGACAAAAGTTGCATCGCAGTCGGATGAATGGTATAGGGACCATACGAATAAAAGAATATATAATGAAGAAGAAGAAGAAAAAGAATGATTTTTATAATTAAGAAACCTTTGCGGGTGTGTGTACAATAACTGACGAAAGTTTTGTCGCAATCGGTTTAATGGTATAGGAACCATACGAATAAAAGAAAATAGAATGAAGAAGGAGAAGAAGATGATAATTTTTCTAATTCAGAAACCTTCGTGGTTGTACAACCAAACTTTCATCGCAATCGGATGAATGGTATAGGAACGCATACGGGACAGACAGACAGACAGACATTCATTTTTATATATAAGATATAGCCTATACTCTTCGCGCAAGTGCAAGCAACAAGTTGACAAAGTTTTATCGCAATCGGATGAACGGTATGGCAGCGCATTAAATACGAACAAACAAACAAACAAACAAATATTGATTTTTATATATTAGATAATATTTTTTACCTAATATCTATGATGGTTTGCTTTTGGCAGGGTTTAATTGATTTTTTTAAACTAACCAACATTATCCGCAATGTATTCTTAGTTCAATGAAAACATATAAGTGCGACTGACAAAGCTTAGTGTGTTCTATCCTATGTCTAATATTTACTACCTACTAACATCAATAAATGCTGAATATGTTGAAAAGTGATTTACATATTTTAATTATAAATGCATTATTATCACGTTTTCAAACATTTTTTATATTGACAACGAATATACCCGTTGTCTATCTTATTCCATAGTCCTTTCTCTCAAAAATACCATTTCCGAGTTGTCTGCCCACTTCAGCTCACGATTATAATATGCTTTACAACCAGCAGGGGTCAGAAAGTCGAATAGTATGTCTAACAGGTGCTTGTAGCTGCCTTATACAATATGACTATGAAAATTACTCAGGTGATTGATTCGGATATCGTGCTAGAGCAGTGAACCGATTTGAATCCAGTAATTTATACAGATCAAATCATTTTGTGGAAGTAAATTGAAGCTACCGAATTATTTAGTTTAGTGTGAAAGGTAAAAATTAATAAGACGTATATTAATATTTTACTAATTATTATTATTTATTAACTGTACGTTGTTTACTATTTGGAAGCTTTTTGACTGTTATGATAATATGCCATTCATTCAATTTTTATTTAAATTTTAGAGAAGAACAAAGAAAATCATTTTAAAAACCTTTAAACTATATTTGCCATATCTATGTATGTAAGATAGATAGAATTGAATACACCAGTGGCAAGGGGTGGAAGTAGGGTGTTAAGATTCGACATAAAATAGTGCACACTAAACTTTGTCAGTTATAATTATTTGTTTTAATTGAACTAATAATACAATTTGCAGATGGTGCTGGTTAGTTTATAAATTCATTTAAACCCTGCCTAAGCCAAACCATAACAGTTTAGGTATACTATGGGCGATCCGACATAAAAGTGCACACCTTTTCAGTCAAACTTATTTGTTTTAAGAAGATTACGTATTACGGATAGTGTTAGTTTTAAAAAAATCATTAGGGCTATACCTCAGTTGAGGCATGGTCTAAAAAGATCATGGCTAGGTGATGCGCGGATTGCTGGTGCAAATGACGCATGCCGAACGAAATATAATTTGTCATATAAATCCAACATGCGTACATTTATTTTTCTGTTTATTGTTCTATTAATAACAATAATAATATATCCATTGACATGTTTTCTTTTTCAAGTAAATGTATAACGTTTTTAGTCATATTTACACGATTTAAGAATTAATACCCCCGTCGCCATCACGAAAGAAATTGACGTATTCAAACCTCGACGTTTGCTCTCAGAATGCCAGCTAGTCCAAAATTTCGTCGCGCATATAGTTGAAAATTATTTGTCGTTTCATTGATGTTTCGTCTTAAGCCCTACCTCAACCACCTACCATAATTGGTAAAAAATATTCTTCTATCTACAAAATATTTAAATTGATGTATGGTTTAATGCTAAATTTAAGATATTTTATAGATAAACGAATATTTTTTGATTAATATGTACTATGGCTTGAATTAGGCAGGGTTTAATTGATTTTTAAAAATTAACAAACACTATCTACACATTGTAGTATTAGTTGAATAAAAATAAATACATTTGACTGATAAAGTTTAGTATGCAATATTTATGTCGGATCTCAGAACATCCACCACTCTCGATCTCAGATCTCGGAACAGCCTACATCCACCCTTCGCCACTGGTAGAAGAGTTATTATGCTATACGTTATGGTGACGCTATGTAAATATTGTGGGGTTACCGTCAAAAGTTGGTAAGTTTCGAAACCATGTTATGGAGTAATTGCAATTTTAAGTTTGACATGCCCTCTAAAGACAGACATAATGATAATTTCTTTGTACTTTATGTGCATGTTCTGACCTTGTTTTTTTTATTTTTATATATAAAAATAATCCGTTGTTAACTCTTAATACCTAAATTATCGACTTACCGAGTTTTGGCAGCAACCTCACGATATATGGTAGAAATAAATGAAATCAGCTTAAAAATACCTTAATTATTCAGCAGTGGATTGATCCAGGCTAACGATAATGATGATGATTCAAATTATAAATTATCCACACCGTTAACTGGTTATTTACGTAAAGAAAGAAGTTTTATTCGAACTAATATGCAAGTTGTTAAAAACCGGCATTTAAAACGTACTTCGTAAAAAATACTAAAACTCAATACGAAGCAATCACGCATTAAGAAACAGACTTATGATCCTCACGTAGTAGTGATAAATTTTTTGAAGGCGGAGTTTTTGACAAGATATTTATTGCGATCGCTAGTAATGTTATCCATTAGTCGACCAAAGCAGTGTATAACTAAAAGTTACTTTAGGGTATTAGTAATACATGAACTTAGAAAGTGAGAGTAATTGAGAATGCGATCTTTAGATATATGAAACGCTGTGGAATGTAGATTGGTATATTCGCAATTTGGATATTAGGCGATTTATAATTATTTGACGCACATTTTATCTATCTATCTGACTTAATAAAGGCGTGTATTTATGAAGTAAGTATTAATAGACAATTTTGAAAAGTTTTTAAACTTCAAGTGTCAGAATATTTAATCATTGGTAAGTATTTTTATTCAATGTCAGAATGAGGCCAGAAAAGAATACTATCCTAATAAATTTTTAAAAGCGGTTAACTAAATTATTTCTGCCCAAATTTTAATCTATTCTGACAAACAAATATTTATACTTTTTTTTTGTGATTTTACCGAGGTTTTGACTGCAAATCGCTGTCATATCGCCTCTTCTCTTCTAGAAGGGGATCCGTCGATCAAGTCCTCACTCCTATTCTGTTAAATAAAAATTTTGCCTAGCTCTTCCGTCTTACCCACCGCCAGAACACCCTTCAATTCGTCGAAATTCTCATAGATATCCGCAACTCGCAGCTGTACTCTGTAAAGTTCATATTTAGGGCATTGTAGTGCTATATGTACAATGTCCTTTAAAACATGACATTCAACGCAGAGCTGCAATTCGTTTCTTCCCATGAGGACATCAAATATTTTGACCATGGTGTGCCCTGTTCTTAGCCTCAGTATTAACTTAAGCTCATTCCTCGTCAAAAAAGACTCTACAAACCAGGGCACCTCTCGTGGTGATGGTAGAATAGACTTACCCCATTTCCCCTTTTCTAATGATGCCCTATGGTGAAAATCTATCCACATACATTGGCACATTTTCTTTATAGCCTCATTCCAGTCCAGTTTTTCTGGTATCCACTGATATGGTACCCACGAATGGCCAGCTTCCTTTGCCAGATCATCCGCCATTTCATTGCTCTCAATGCCAATATGCGATAGGATCCATTGAAGGCCTAGATCTCCTCTATTTTTCATGGCGATCTTCGATCTGGTCAAGGATGTGGTATGCTATGGTTTTACTGTTATGTGAGCGAGTTGCTGCGACAAGATGTTGTAAAGCGAAAATATGTATACTTATCATTGAGCATTTTAATAATTCCCTATGCTTATTTAAATACTTTCTGATATATTATTTGAATACTTACCAATGAGCATTTTTTTACTTGCTGTTGATATTAAATTTTTTCCAGCGTTTAATAAACTACTTTTATTAAGATACTTCCTATTTTTGCGTATTTATACTTACCGGCGGCTTAGGGTTAACTACAAATGATCCGCGAGTGGATTAAATTTTATTAAAATATGTACATACATAGGTATTTTGACGTGAAATACAATGCATGCTAATATCAAAAGATTGTAATATAACTTTTAGTATTATAACATTAATTGATGATAATTTTGAATTTTTTTTAGCTTTTAATTGAATTTGGAACTTCAGAAAAAAAATCTGTACGTTAGCGTATCGAAATATTGCGGCTATAAATTATTTAAACGTATCACTAACATCCCTAGCAGTGTATTGATATCTTATTATTCATTTTTAGTATTCTAATTAATGCCATTCTAATAAGTGCTACCAACGCTCAAGTATGCATGTGAAACATTGAATCTAATGTAAGAGAAATAATAAAATTACAAGTAGTGCAATGTGATGTAGAAAAGTGCATGTTGGGCATAACGCATAAAGATTGCAAAATAAATCAATGGATAAAGAAACAGATAAGAACACGCGATGTAATCGAGGTCGCTGAACAGATAAAATGGTAAAGGGCTGAATATCTCGAATAATAGACAACCGTTGGAGAAATGCCATCATACAGTGGTACCCAAGAGGCACTAAACGCCCACAGGGTCACCCTAAAATTCTCTGGGTAGACAAGCTCATAAAGTTTGATGGATGTACATGGTAGCAAAGAACTAAGGTCCGAGAAGAGTGGAGAGAGCTAGAGAGGCTTTCATCCAGCATGATGATTCTAATTAATGATAGTGAGGTGTATTTGGGTGTCTTTCTATATATAAAATAATTACAAGATAAAAAGAACTTTTTATTTTAAATTTTCTGTTGAATTATTATGCTCAATATGCTCAAACTTGTACTTGATATGAAATAAATAAAAAACAAACAAACAAACAAACATACAAATATAGAATACTGAAATATCATTTTGACATTTCATTTTCATTAGCAACCAATAATAGTCTTTTACTTTTTACGGATTTTTCTGAAATAACTTTCCATACAAAACAGAATTAACGGAAAATGAGTTCAATGGCTAAAAGTATTAAAAGAATACTTTGGCATCGTGTTCTGATATACTATAAAAGTTTTAAAAGCTTAGCTAGTTGGAAAGTTAGTTAAAAATCGATTGCAAGATTTGTACTGGACAAACAACCATCGGAAAAACAGGTAATAAATACGTTGTAAAAGAGAGACATGGTCCAGCAATATTAAATGTGAATATTCTATTTTCGGTACAATTAGATCATTCAAAATGGTGATTGGATGTAGTATTTATTTAATAGATAAATCTCGTACGTTCGTACTAATTAAAGTTTCACAGTATACTTTGGCAACATTGTCACATTTAATTATTTGAGTGAATTGACAGAATATTAGAATAGTCTTAGAATAATAGTTTTTTTACATTATTACTTTAATATAATTCAAACGCCATCTTCTAAGAACGGCTTTCTTTATCTTCAATGTCTTTTGTTAGGGTACATTTTTTGTCAATTAATTTATGTATGTATTTGCTAATGAGAACATATCGTAAGACTTCAGTGACATAATATCATAACACAGAGTTATATAATAATTACGAAAAAAATATGTCAATAAGTTCTAAATAAATTAGGATTATAGGTCTTTAATAATAATATTATGTAATCTTGTATCTGATGGTAGAAAATTATAATGGTGTTTGCATAATTTTAAATCAAACCCACGTGATACTTTACCATCACGTAAAAGTCAAATTTAATATGTAGGTATATTTTTAATTTATATCCCACTGATATTAATAAATTAATGCATGTTCGCGGGCGGCTCTCGTGGTGCAGTGGGTAAGGCGCTGCCCTTCCACCCGAGAGTTCTGGGGTCGATTCCCGGTCATGACAAAAACATTTATGTGTTTTGCTCAAAGCCTGGGTGTATGTGATTGTTCAAAATTACTAACAACCTCCTTGTACGAAAAAGCAAGGACATGGTTATTAATAATTAAAATTAAAAAAAATGCATGTTCGCGTACAATCTTAATGACCGACCACGTTAATGGTATTATAATATGTATTAATATATACTATATAAGATGTATTAATAATGTTGCGTTAGTTGTTTTGTTTGGTAGAAGCCGTTTTTTAATAATTTTTAATAATTTTATAAATAATAATGATCTATTGTCGTTATCATTACAATACTGAATGAAGAGCTTTCCACACTGATAGAGTTTATCTCAGTCCTGTGAATAAGTCAATTACGGCAAATTGCATACATACCGTCAAAACTAACTATCATCTGTCAGTCAGAAGGTTCAAACTTAGGAAAGCTCAGTTAGAATCCTCACATACCTAATTAAATGTATTACTCACAGATGACTTATTCTTAGTTTGTTAGGGCTCAAATTCCGTGTCTGGAAAATTCATACGTTATTTTTCAATGCGAGTTTGGACACAGTACGAACCCAATAGCATTTTTTTTAATTCAACCTCCATCCTGTGGAGTGCCATATAATCATAATCTTCTGAAGATCGAACATGGTAAAAATATATAAATATATAATGAAATAATACTACCAACAGAACGCATTAACGACATTTTTTTAAAAGAAAATTAAGATAAAATAATGCTGTTTAGGTACATAAAAGTGTCTCGATTCGATTCAACTATATACATTCAAGTTGGGGTAAGTTAATCAAAAATAATTACAAGAAGAACTTTTTAAATACAACGTTTTTAAATTTTCTGTTGAATCATATAAAATTGACTTGACTAGCTTAAACGATCAAAGAAAAATGTACTTGATAGAAATACTGAATAATGACATGTCATTTCATGTTGATTTCCATAGTAACGCACGTATATATTATTTAATAATTTATTTGCTAGAACCCCCTAGCAACGAATAATGGTATCGATATAACTTTTCATACAAAACAGAATTAACGGAAATCAATTCTACTTAAAAATGGCTAAAAATATTAAAAAAATGCATTGGCATCGTGTTCTGATATATTCTAAAAGTTTCCAACGTCAAGCTAGTCGGGAAGTTAGTTAAAAATCGATTGCAAGATTTGTACCGGACAAACAACCCCGGACAAATAAGAATACGACCTAAGAAAAACGTTGTAAAATATATCCATTTTTATTTTAAAGGCGGCGTAAGGGGGCGTGGTTTAAAAAATCTAGCAGGTGCCACAGTTACCGCGCTTGCAACTTATTGTTTCAACTGCGGTATACCCTAATTTAACGGGTACATTATCCATACCCAGACACTCTTTACTTTGAGTTTAGCGATTAAAAACCTAGCCTGCAGGTATATGCGTCTTTAGCTGTGAGCTATTACGAGCTATCGCATCCACGTGTAGTAATGGAATGAGCTTCGCTTAATGGTCATAATCATTAAGATCGTCAGTATCCAATTATATTGTCCGAGCTGTCTTGTTGAAACAAAACCTTTGTGTGCGCGCCAGGGCCGAGCGAGCTATCACAGTAAATTTCATTCATTTTATTCGTATTTTTTTTACGTATACCTACTTACAGTATATATTATGATAGATATATTGACATGCCTCGCTGTGCGACTCTTAGCCTTTGGACATCTCTCGTGTTAAGGTTCCACGTCTTGCAGCCATACGTGAGCATAGGTAGCACAGTAGAGGGTGGAAAGGTGTATGTTGGGCATCACGCGAAAGGACCGCACGAGAAACGAATGGGTTAGGAAGCAGACAGGAGTACGCGATGTAATAGACGTTGCCAAACAGATGAAATGGAGATAGGCAGGGCACATTGCTCGCCGAAAAGACGGCCGCTGGACAAATGTTGTCATCCAGTGGTACCCAAAGGGCACAAAACGGCCACAAGGTCGCCCTAAAAGCCGCTGGATTGACGAACCGGTAAAGTTCGGCGGAAATACGTGGCAGCGAACGACACAGGATAGAGAGAGTTGGAAGAAACTTGGGGAGGCCTTCATCCAGCAGTGGATTGACCCCGGCTGATGATGATGATGATATTGATATAGTGATCTCATTAAAAAAAATTTAGAAATCCTTTTAGTGTCAAGAAAAATCATTGTTTGGATTTTATTCAAACCATAAATCGCGTACACGTTACTAAATAAATATCTTTATGTGTAAATATGTTTTCTAAATAATTATATTATTATAAGATTATGTATTTGTTAATACATCTTACATCAAGAATGAATTTAACGAGAACTTTTTGCATAATTGCTTCTAAGCCAGAAGTTGAACTATAAAAATATATTATTTTATCTTAAATCTTTTGCTGAAGACCCACATACTAATTTCACCAAGTGTTTTCTTATAACGGAGTCAATCGATTATATATTTGACGGAGAATAAAAAAATACATGTACGCGGAACTGAAAAGTTTTTCGTTTTGATTTCTATCAATGCCGTCAGAGAGTGAATTGATTGAATATCAATCAAGACCTTTCATTTACTTGACAAACAAATTTATCGACAGATTAATATTATTTACTAATACGGATACTATCTACTCAACAGTGGCGAAGGGAGGAAGTAGGCTGTTAAGATTCGACATAAATAATTATTGTGCACATAAAACTATGTCAGTCATAATATTTATTTGTTTTTATTGAGCCAAGACTACAATTTACAGGTGGTATTGGTTAGTTTTTAAAATTACATTAAACCCTGCCCACCAAACCATAAGAGTTTAGATATGCTATGGGCGACCCGACAAAAAGTGCACACCTTTTCAGTCGTACTTACGTTTTTCATTAAATTGAGAATACATAATATTACAAACCGTATCCAGAAATTTGTACGTAAACAGTTCACCGCAGGACACTTATTCGTGCACCGCAGTACGTGAAACATGAGTTTGAGTAACATTTAATCAAATGACGAGTTCTTCGTTGAACATTTCACCGTGGAGTATATTTATGCGTATACTACAATATGTGGCGAATTATATGAGATGTCTTTACTAGGTTAGGTTAGGTTAGCGCAGTGGCGAAGGGTAGAGGTAGGCTGTTAAGATTCGCTATACATGGTGCACACTAAGCTATGTTAGTCATATGTATTTGTTTTTATTGAATTAAGACTACAATTTACAGATGGTGTTAGTTAATTTTTTAAAATCAATCAAGCCCTGCCTAAACGAAACCATAATAGATTTGGTCTAATTTGGGCAATACGACATAATTGTGCACAATTTTTCAATCTTAGTTATTTGTTTTCGTTGGATTAAAGCTACATGTTACACATATTGTTGGGTCATTTTTTTAATTCATTAAGCCCTGCGTAAACCAAACTATAATAAATAAAAAATATTATTGTATCTATAAAATACTCAAAGTTATGTATGATTTAATTGCATAATTTAAGATATTTTATAGATATACATGTATTTTTTGGCTATTATCTATTATGGCTTGGTTTCTCGGGGCTTAATTGAATTTTAAAATCTAACCAACATTATCTGTAAATTGTAGTCTTATTTCAATGAAAACAAATATGTATGTCTGAAAAAGTTTAATGTGCACTATTTATGGCGGATCTTAACAGCCTACCTCCACCCTTCGCCACTGAGGTTAGGTTAGAGTTAATCTAATTGGAACAGTACTATTTGCAAACTATCGCCGCATTTTATAAGATACGTACAAATGTATTCCTCGGTGAAATGTTCAACGAAGAACTCGTCATTTGATAAAATGTTATACGAACTCATGTTTCACGTACTGCGGCGCACGAATAAGTGTCCCACGATGAACTGCATACGTACAACTTACATGTAACCATTACAAACGGCGTTGGTTAGTATTTAAAATTAATTAAGCCTCACCTATACCAAACCATAATTGATAAAAAATATTCTTCTATCTATGAAATATCCAAAATAATGTATAATTTAATGAGATAATTTAAAATATTTTATAGATAGACGAATATTTTTGACTATTGTCTATCATGGCTTGGTTTCTGCAGGGTTTGATTGACAAAGTATCAATAAAGGTCCAACAAAAATAATACACATATTATCAGTCATACTTATTTATTTAAGTTAAATTATTAATACTACAAATTGCAGATAGTGTAGGTTTTTTATGTTACCCATACTTAAACCAAACCATAATAGATAACAAATATTCTTATATCTATACAATTTCTAAAATTATGTAAATATGATACCTAACTAGCCTAATTTGTATTTTTAGTTAAATGAAAACAAATAAGTATGACTGGCAAAGCTTAGTGTGCACTATTTATGTCGGATCTCAATAGTCTATCTCCACCCTTTGCCATTACAGTATATTATAATAATATAATAACAATCCACAAAATATTTCTCATATTTTACCGGTCTACAGGTGTAAAAAAGATGGGGAACTTTGGTATATTCAATTATCACCTTCACACCCAGCTAATGCCGAATATAGCCAGTTATCCAGAATTATTTGTTCCGACCATGTCCGATCCTAATAAGATCACATGGGCCTCCACAGAGTAGAGGTTTTGTATTAACAGATTTTGTTTTTTTTTATGAGAAATGGATGTCAACCACTTGCTCAACTTATTAGGTCCATACCCTGACTCACACACAAATTAAAAAACAATATATGTACTTGCCAGTCCCAGGATTCGAACCTGAGACCCACGGTGTGATAGTTCAACGCTTATTCCGCGCGGCCACCGTGGATATTATTTAGATTATTTAGATATAATTATTTAGATGAGCTAAACATGGTTTTGGTTTAAGAAGATAGATTTCGTTGGTTAGAAAATAATATAATTTTCTGAAACGATCTATCAAAATGTTCAAAGTAGCATATTATTCAATATTCAGCGTACGTTTTAAGTTATAAGTGCAAAAATATATACCATATTATAATATATTATATTTTCTAGTAGTGATGTTATGAAATATAAATTAAATATGCTCGAGTTTTTTTCAAGAAATATCTCACCGCTAATCTATAGTCCATCAATCATAAATTAAAGTGAAATGCATAATAATATTATATTCGTACTTTTAAATTCATGAACTAATAAATCTTCAATTATTGTTACATAGACTTCTTGTTTATACGCCTACGGCAGATGATATAAGTTTAAATGAGTAAAAATTTAGGTGTATTTATATCGCAATAAATTATTTATTAAAACAATAAATACCTACCTAAAAATAGTAGGCTATATTTAATTATGATAATTTTAAATAACTTTCTTAGATTATTATAATTTCTCTGTTGTATTCTGTTAAATCTCACATCATGATTTGTTAGGATTAACGATGTGTTATATATAATCTGTGCTACAATTTATATGAAAATTACATATATTTTGTTAAAGGTGAGCTAATTTTTTACGATTAAATTCAATTAGTTTCTGACGAGAAATAAATCTTTTTGATGGATTAACAGTTGACTTACACCAGAGTCACGTAATGTATTAAATTATACGAGGTCGTTTTAGGTGAAAATATGATCCAATATTATATAATGTTGAAAAAATTGAATTAATCTAAAAACGTCTTTTATATAATCGACATTAATCTTATAGATAAAAAATATATGATATTATTAAAAACTGTATTGGTATTTCTACAAAAAATATATTATTCATGTATAAAAAAATGATGATTTATTGCATGATTGATGGTAAAGTAGTTTTATTAATGGAATGACAATAAATTTTAATCAAACTATGATATAATAACATACAGTGGCGTACGGTGAATTTTAATTATAGGGATGCTCTCAATGAATACATAAATATACCCTATTAGTTCCATCATCTACTTAGGGTTTTATCACTGTTTGCACATTGATGACCGGGTAATGAAGTGTGGTATACGGGTATTGTAAAGAGGTATAAGAGATAGAAGAGAGAGGAGGTATAAAAAACTTTAATATATTTTTAAAATAATTACCAATGCAATACTAAAAAAATAGAACTTAGAGAAAAAGTTCTTCTTCTTTCTTTTGCCATATCCACACCTTAACTAGAGCATATGGACACCACGCGACGTCTCCAAGAATCCCTGTCGCTCGCCAGTCTTCTTGCTTCGTTTCAGGTCAAACCAGCATCCCGTAGCTCCGCCGTATACACTCTGTAGATTGTATTTAGCGGCCTTCCAGGACGCCGGAATCCGGTTGAAGAACAGGCAAGCCAGGTTGAAGTTCTCTTCTGGCATCCGCAGCACGTGGCCGAGGACTCAGCCAAATCCAACGTCGTCTCTTCACTTTTAGCGTGATGAGAGGCTGCTTGGTGCGTTCTCTTATCTCCTCGTTGCTCCTAAAGTCATACCACCGCACACCCAGTATTCGTCGCAAACATCTGTTTTTGAAGCTCAGTATACGGTTGCTCTGAGCCTGTGTAAAGTGCCATGATTCGCTATCGTAAAGCAGCACCGTCAGAATGCAAGCGTCGAATAGGCGGCATTTGGTTTTGACCGAGTACAATCGTGAGTCCCAGATATTATGCATCGAGTTGAATGTTGCTCCAGCCATTCCTATTCGGATAGCGAGCTCTTTCTGCAAAATGTCATCTCCCGTGATGTGTACCCCCAGGTACTTGAAACTGTCGACGCTCTCGATGTTTTGTCCGTCGCTAATCAGAGTGAAATCTGGATCAAGACAGGTACTATTAAACAAGACGTTGGTTTTCTTCGCGTTGGTTTTCAAACCAACGCGAGAGGAGTTGTTATGCAACCTGAAGAAAAGTTAAGTCAAATTTATCGTACGATTTACACAATACATTTTTACATAATATTATTAAGTAGTAATATGTATATCAATTATTATTGCTGGGATTATGGAGCATTTTCAGAATCTTTGGAATTTATGCCACTATACAAAATATGAATTTATATAAATTTAAGATAAATATGTAAAACAAGATCAGTAGGTTAAGTGTTATAGGTAATATTTTATGCTTATAAATTATTTTTGAATATAATGTGAATGGATCGTGTATCATAATGACAAAAGTAATTTTTCTATACAGTATTTTCTAAATCTTTTATCTTGCCAGAAATTCTTCATTTTATATCTTATTGCGAGACTTTCACCTTAAATACAAATAATTTATTTAGATTGTATGTAAATTTAGTCATGAAAATATTTCATAATTTTAAAATTATATCTATTTTTTTAATTTTTATATATTGAATGGAGATAAGATAATATATAGATAGTATAAATAATGTTATTGCAGCTAATAATTTTTGAAAAGTGCACAAAACAGTGTCCGTACTACCTCTTTGGATATATATACTTATTCACAGTTTGACATACCCAGTTTCAATGTATATTAATATGTTATAATATGTTATCCTAATGAACATCTCCGAGTTATTTTCATTATGCAGGTCTTGTTATTTTTCAGTTGCACAAAAAACTTTTCCGGGTTTCTGTCTTGACTGTGCGTTTGATGCAATGGCGCGTTTAGAGACGTGCAGGCTCGAGGCACTGACTGATTTGGAGGCCCCCACGATAAAAATAAAATAAAAACTATAATACATTACCAACTACCAACGTACATGGTAAAAATTTTAATGTACAACTTTCCTGGAATCAAATCCTGTAAATAAAAATAGTTATTATTAAAGATGACATACAAAAATATTATTAGGTTATTTTTTATGTACTCATTTGTTAGTGTGTGTGAGTGGATATGTTATAAGTAAGTATCTTTGATGTTGGTTGCTGGGATTTCGTTATGATTTTGTGCCATGTCTAATATGCATAGTTTTAATATATTGGAGTAATTTAATAATTTTATAAATAGTTTGAACTGTTTTAAGGCCCCTTTTAAAAAAATCTGACGAATTGACAGCGTTATATGCATAAAAAAATCATCGCCAGTTTGATGTTATTTATTTGTACTCACGTGTTTTACTCGCTTACGTGATTGGTATTTTATTTGCATTACCCTCTTTTAATCTAATTATCTTTTTCAGTTAATAATCATTGAAAATTTAAAATTTACAAATTCGAAAATTATTAACTATACACAACATATAAAAAAAATAATATTATGATATCGAACATATCGAGGCGATCAAAATTTAAATATTTAAAAAAAGTAAAATGATAATTTAACTAAAAACATGGTCTTAATTAAAATAACTTGATTTTTGTTCATCTAATTAAAAAAAAAAATGCGAAAATTTCTTTTACTCATAACACTTTCATAATCCAGTGCAAACTGTATTTCGATGATCATCACAAAATATAGCAGCCACGAAGTAATAATTTCATTTATAACGGTAAGTTTTTTTATTATAATCTATATGCCGTAACCTTCCGATTTAATACCAGTTGCTATAATAATCGCACGTCGCATAACTGTAATAGATATTTTTCAGTTAAAAATCAATTTCATTCTGAGACGTCAAGAGGTCAAATCATGTGATAGCAACCAAAATGTTAATCTGATATATGGTGAATAGTCATACTTTTACTGAATATTTAACGGGTAATTAGCATGTTACAAATTATTTTAGAATAAAAATTATTTTATTTTACCATATTACCTACTTACTTTCATTCGATATTTCCGATTGCATATGATAAAATACATTTATATTAATTATAGATTATATTTATTATTGAATAGATTATATTTATTATTTTAATCATGGCCACGAGATCATCTATATTATTCTTTTTATTTTAAAAATATATATATTTTAAAGTTATAAAATCTGAAAGTAAAATATGATGTTATTTTTTTATGGTAATTACCTAATCTGACAGTGCCTGGAAATCCTGTTATGGATGAGTGGTGATGTTTTCGCTCGTTTATCTGAAAAAAATACATGTGTAAACGCAAACACACCCATGATGGCCACGCGACTTAAGCATCGCCTATAACGTTGTGGGTCCCAGGTTCGAATCCTGGGTCTGGCAAATACACATATTGTTTTTCAATTTGTGTATGACTCAGAGTATGGAACTGGTAGGTTGAGCAAGTGGCTAACATCCATTTCTCGTAAAAAAAATCTGTTTATACAAACCCTCCACTCCGTGAAGTATGTCGCTAGCATCTATATCTTGCAGCCCCGTAGTCCAGTGCGTAAGACACTGTCCTTTCATTCAGCGGCTACGGGTTCGATTCCCAGCAAGGTCACAATATATTTATGTAATTTTGTCAAAGCCAGGGTGTCTGTCTAAGCAGCAGAACTATTGCCATAGCATCTTACCACTATTGTTCTGATTCCCAGACCTATTCCATGGCTACATAGTACTTTTTTCAGTCATTTATTCAATGGTCTGCTACGACTATAATATAATCCAAAATGTGAAATCTACATACCTACTGTATTTTTTATCTAACAATCATATAAATTGCATGTGGTTGTTTACAACATGCATGCAGAAAGCAAGATGGAATTACATAGAGCTCTGAAGATGTTAATGTTTAAATACGGCATAAGCAGTGGCATCTTTCATGATTATATAAGTTAGTAGCACGATTTTTAATAACATCATAAGAAATTTTTGTAGTATATAATATTATTTAGTACGTATTTGACGCAAGTTATTTTGGTGAATAAATTAATATCTGAATAAATAATGTTCAATTGTTTTCTTAAACCCCGAACATGCATATTTATACAGCAATATCGTTAATAATATGGTTATAATTGAAGCACCTAGTCTCAAAAGCCCGTAAAACTCTTATCTATTAAATCTGTGAACTTTATGTAATTATTTTTAATTCACTACATTTCATTACCATTTTAGGGGTATTTGAAAAGCACACCCAACCATTTTAGCGGGTTTTGAAATTTACCCTAATTTTTGATCATATTACGTATTGACGGTTTTTGACGTTTTTTAAAGTTCAATCTTTTGCCATCATATAGGTAACAAAAATATCCATCTAAATACATTTCTAACTCAAAAATTTTCATAAACCAAGGATTTGAAGTTAAGAGCTTCAATTAAAGATTGCCACTATAAAACTCGAGATTGTCACCAGAGATGGTTATTTTTATCGAAAATTTAAAGCTATAGTTCGAAATAACTTTTAGAACAAGATGTGTGCATTAACCTGGTGTATCTACATTTACATTAAACTCATCGTTGAACTTTTATTACGGCTTAAATTTTTGACACCCACAAAGTAAAAGTGAGTAAATTATTGCTGCAATCAATGGTTGAACGAATGAATAATTAACGTTAGTTGCAAAAAGCAGTACAAAGACTCTTTCACAATAATATTTATGGAGATGTATATTATGATTTGACTTGACGCGTGGAAATATGTGTATTTATTTTTTCTACAGTTATGAGTTTTTTTATGTAGTATTGGTCATATAGTACACATGCAATAAACATATTAACCATTCACATATTATATTTATAATGAGGACACCGCACCATAATATAAGTTGGTGATTGATGAATATTAAAATTGTACTATCTTTACATTATAATTTGTGTACAAATTTTCATAATAAATATCCAACTTTTGTAACATTTAGCTGGCTCGCACATCAAAACTCGTCGTTTTGTCTGCAACGTGTCATATACGTCGATGTGACGTCATTTTTATTCACAAAACATACGTTGCCAAATGGAGCTCTGCATATTGGTCAAATGCGACTTTTTAGTTTGAAAAAATATCTAGTGTTGCTAGCAACATTTAAGTAAATGGCACCACCAAACCACACCCGGTATTAATCAGGCCTGGACCGTACGTTTGGATGTGAAGCATACTTTTTTATGACTGGGAATGTCTTAGGGGCAGAAACCCAAGACTAAGATCACCATGCACTCAAATGTGCTTTGACTGAATTTACATGATTTTAAGCTAGGGTACACATGGGAGAGATAGGTACGTGGAGGCAATATTAAAAATTATGGTAAGTAACAAATTAATGCTAATACAAAACTGCCGAACAGCTAGCAAATCGTATGCCCCTCGGGCTGTCGAAAGCGCTAGAACGCATACGCACTTACGAATTGGCCATTCCTATACCAGATATCTGGTCACCGCATGCAAATATAATATATATTCGTTTCGAGAGGTTACGCGCAATTTTCGCTAAGTAAATGTGTCCAGTCTTCATATGCAACATTCTTAAAATGTTTGATGTATGGCTGTGCAGCAGACGGTCGCGTTTAAATGAGAGCCGGCTTAGTCGTTGATTGCTTTAAAAATGGACGACAGAAAGCTAAGTATTAGGATCTTCTTGCAAGGGAATGTTAAGTGACAAATAATTAAAGCACTTCGAGCACGATGCAAAACCATTTATATTAACTAAGTCGCACTTGGCAATAAACACCACCCATATTTGGTAATTTAGCTTGACTCAGATTAGTCATGATCATATTTTAAATGGGTTCATTTTGGGACACTGCCTTTTCCCGTAGATTACCTACCTGCTATATGGCGTATTATTATGTATGGGTACTCTAGCCGTTACAATATAAGTTACCGGTATTGGCATTTTAAAGATAGATGCCTATCTTAGAGACTTAAGTATGGTTCTGCAACGCGCACTAACTTTATTTACTTAAAATTAATATCAACAATAAAACTGGGATAAAACTCAAATGCTATTGTATTAATTAATCAAATTGAATACATTAGATATATTTACAGTATGGTACTATGATAATTGTTATACATTCTTCTTTGCACCCAAGTAAATTGGCAGGGCCACATTTAAAAAAATACGTCGGCCAACTGACTTGACATAACTAGACAGAGACGCAAGGCGATTGCGTCATGCGATCGGATACATGTTGGCTATGCACTTTAAAGGGTTCGGATACACAACACTGCAATTGCAGCACGTCGACAAACATCTTACTTGATTTCAAATGTATCAAATTTGAATCTCAAAATGATTTTTTTGAATCCAATCGAGACGGAACAACGCGCTGCAACTACAATGCCGTGTGTCTGAACCCTTAGTCGAACGAGGTGGATCATTTTGAATTGACAAAAATCAACAGGGCCTGTTTAGGTTCAATACGTATCATTAATAATCAGTGACGTCCCAAGACAAAATGCCGCCCCTAGGCAGCACCAAATTGCCACCCCATTTTTTCATCATCCTTTTATGACTCCAATATCCAAAAAAATGTATTGATTGGTTACATTACCATCAAAGAGAGGGTGCATATTTAGTTTCGAAGGCAACTTCCGTGCGCACTGGTTAATTTAATTATTCGAAAATCTATACGTGTCGTTTCTAGTCACCAAGAACGTCAAATGGCAACGGAAGTAAACTAGACATCGCAAACCCGACAAAATAATTACAGACCTGTTCAATCTTTTATTTTTTAATACATTCTGTTTCCAACCAGTGAGCTGATTTTTTTATTTTAAGGTATTTTCGTTATTATGTACTAAGTTTAGGTAGCTATTTCTATATATATGTAATGTAATATTTTACAACACACAAAATTTTAATTCAATACTGGTGAATACTAAAGATAGATTAGATAAACTTAATCAAAGTGCAATTTATCTATTAAGTTATGACTGTTGTGATGCCAAATATGTTGGACAAACGGGACGATCTTTTAACACTAGGATCAAAGAACATTTAGCCTGAGCCAAAAGTGGTAATGAATCTTCATCTTTTGGAAATAATTTTTGTTTAAATAATTACTCGTTTAATATTATTAAAAATTTTAAAATCCTGCATTTGAATGAGAAATCTATAAAATTGGATAAACAGGAAATCCTCAAAATTAATAAGTATACATTTTTGCCCAATTCTAATTTGTTAAATGATCAATTATATTTTGTGTCTTCTCCGTTATTATACCCTATTTAATATTTGGGATTATTATAACATAACTTTATAATATATTGTGCATTATTTATTATTTTAATTTTTATTTAATTTTGACTCATATTTTGGTTGTATTTGTTTTTGTATTCGAACTTACTTCAATTGATAATATTTTTTATTGTAAATTTTGAGTAATCATAAATATTTGTTGATATTAATGTTATTGTAAGTGTTGATTGTTTCATATTTTGGGTTTTGTTAATATTTTAAAATAATTTGCTTAGTGCCCCTGATGCAGTATGAAATATTAATGTCCAACCTCATTAATTTAAAATTAATTTGTTATTGGGAAGGTATTATTGGACGGATAATTTATGTACCTATTGTTATATTATTTCTATCGCTTTGGATTTTGTTTGATAAATGTTATTTTAAAAGGGTATTCAGTTGAAAATGTCCCTCTGAGGGGGGCGAAACTAGTCCTAATTCATTGATTAAAAGTGGAATAAGTACTACAAAAATGCGTTTTATTAAATTAAACAACAATTCTATATATACCAAATAAATCTCCTCATTTGCCGCCCTTCGAGTAACTGCCTCCCCAAGCGACGCTCAATCCGCTTAATAATGCATCAGTAACTGTTTATAAGCTCTACCAATGCTTTGTTATGATGGTGACACTGTGTAACATGTAGAAAGTGTTTGTTTTTGTAGATTTTTAGAGAGACGCGAAGTTCAAGTTAAGTTCGTAATAATATGGTAAGTACCCAACTAACATTTTATAAATTTATTTCTCTAAGCCACCAATAAAAAAAAACGTTAGTGATCATGATGGTCAATATAAACTATGTACATGTTTTATGACAGCGGACCTATTCCTCTAGTCTTAATAATAATTTACTGAACATAAAATTATGAACTATGCACTAAGGAAGCAATAAAATTACTAATAAACCTTTCTTTACGCCTTTACACTTTATGTTTGCCTTTGTAAAAGTAGGAATAATTATGTGATAGGATGAAAAAGGCATATAAAAAAGTGAATAATGATATTCTATGTCGAGATAATGAAAACTCAATGATATACCTTCCAGTCTTGCAGCACACATGACCAACCTTTTTGAATTCTTTTGTTTATTTTGACTTGAAGTACCTAAGCATTTGAAAGTTGCATAGATTTTTATTAACACCATTTCTACACTATTTATAATAACAAACCAACAAAATAAATTTAAAAATCTATTTATTTTATTCAACGCCATAAAGCCCGCTGGATAGACGAACTCATAAAGTTTGGTGAATGTAAGTTTCAGCAAATAACTAGGGATCGAGAAAAGTGGATGGAGCTAAGGGAAGCCTTCACACAGCAGTGAATCGACCATGGTTGGTGATGATGATGATGATATAATTTCTAAATATATCATGCATATGCCCAGGGAACTCAGAAATAATGGTAACCGAAATACTTAACGAGTGGAGTAGCAGGCAACTGATCTCGAGTGTGGAAGAATACGGCATAAACTTAAACACGTGTCAAGAATACGTCATACGTCGAATACTGAAAACTGCTCTCGGTTTATGCGTTGACGCTCATTTAATATTGGTACATTGAAGGTTTCAGCGTCCATAATGCGTGGTACATTTTAATAGAACACTCACACATTAAAAACCCTGCGTCAAAATGTAGTGTATTGATAAAGCCTATCGGAATTCTATTTATTAATCTGTTATGTACCTACACCCTGAAAAGGTTTTTTTCTAGTAGGTACGAGTATATGCATGAGATTTTTTCAAATTAGGTATGATCTATACAATAAATATTTGCCATTCAATTGAGTACCAGAGACAACGAATAAGCATAAGAATCCAAAGAAGTAATCTCTCTTTCGGGTACTTTTACGATATCAAGGAAACAGAAGGATATTTTATATGGGTACTAGGGGAAAACCTAGAGTAACATTAAAAGTTTAATGAATATTAGTTTATATATTATTTATATTACATTAACTGTTAGTTTTTATATATTTTTACTATTATTATTGTGTATTTATATATTAGTTTTATAATCTATGATATATATTTTATAAATTTAATATAAATGTGTACCTGCATTTTCTTAATTTATAATGTGCACTTCAGGCAATGTTTTTATGGAAGCTTTTTGTTTTGATATATGAGTGAAATATTATAGTGTAAAAATATATTTAAATTAGATTTATGGAAAAATAATTTAAATAATACATTTAAAATTGAAGCATTACAATAAAAGCATTGGTTTCTTGCCTTCGGATGTGTGAGCATATAATTATTTTTCAATGCGCCAAACTTAAAAGTGTTTTATAGTGCTATTACAATTTTTGTATGTTGGATACTTAGGTAGACATCGTCGAGAGAAAGATACTGTGACTAATATGACTATAGTCTCATTCAACGTCGAAGTAATGCAGTTGGTGCATTTGCGTGTTAGTTACGTGCAATAATCATCATCATCATAATATTATCATCATCAGCCTAGACAACTGATTCTATTTTTCTCGCAGTTACGTATTTCCGCAGGATTTTATTAATTAGTTGAGTTAGCGGCTTTTAGGTCCACCTTTTGAACCTTTCCTACATTTTAGATTTGTCCAGTAATTGAGCGTATTTTTATGATGGGCGTGATGTGATTATTTATAACTACAACGTATTCTGTAATATATTCTGCTTCCTATCTATTTCTTAATACTGTTTTAATAACTACAATTTTTTGTCATGTAGTGATCGTTTAGAATTTGTAATTTGTAAAGTTTATTGTCGCCCATGATGGCCGAGCGGCTTATAATGTCGTGCGTCTCAAGTTCGACTTCTGGGTATGGCAAATATAAATAATGTTTTCAATGTCTGTTTGGATCAGAGTATAATACTAATAGGTTGAGCAAGTGGCTAACACCCGTTTCTCGTAATAACAAAAATCTGTTATTAAAAACCTCCTCTCAGGCCCATATGAGCTTGTAAGGATTAGAGATAGTCATTTTAATTTGATTATTAGCTTTTTAATTATATATATATATAGGTACCATATACATATTATATTTATGAGCGTGAATAACTTTTAGAGATATTAAATGAAATATATATTATTTTATTGTACTGTGGCTGTTTTTTGCATATCGAAGGTGGCATATTGTGCGATTAGAGAGTTTTTTTAATGGATTTAAGAACATTTTTGTAACTTATTTTTGCCAAAATTATAAACTGGCTGCTTTCTGGATATCTACACTCAATTTTCTATTCTTATTAGTTGTTATTATTAGCTATATTATGTGCCCATTTGCATTTTAGAGTAACAGACAAACCTATTGTATCGTATATCCACGTTTTTTATTTTGTCCAATATATTGTATTTATACGTTATACCCAGCATGCACGCTGTGCTACTAAATGTTTTGGATCAGTTGTTTAATTAGTTTTAATATTATGCACATATAAATATGTTATAATTGGATGCAATAAACAAATATATATTTTATTACAACGTTGTTATTAGCTCGTATTCTTGTTTGTCCGGTGGTTGTTTGTTCAATACAAATATTGCAATAGATTTTTAACTAACTTCCCGACTAGCTAGACATTTAAAACTTTTAGAATATATCAGAACATGATGCCAATGCATTCTTTAAATATTTTTAGCCAGAATTGAATTCATTTTCAGTTAATTCTGTTTGTATGGAATGTTATTTCAGAAAAATTCGTAAAAAGTAAAAGACTATTGGTGGTCCTGCCAACAAAATTATTAATATATACGTGCGTAACTACATTTATGAAATGTCAAAATGATATTTTAGAATTCTATATTTTTTGTTTGTTTGTTTTTAATTTACTTCATATCGAGTACAAGTTTGATCATATTGAGCATAATAATTCAACAGAAAATTTAAAAAGTTGTGTATAAAAAGTTCTTTTTATCTTGTAATTATTTATTAAAAAATATCTTATACAAGCAATGATTTTCCAGTGATACGAGATTCAAACCGAACTTTTTTTAACTTTTTAAAATGAGAATCCTTTCGTGATATTTTGTTATTGATCCTCGACGGTTGGACACTCATGCATTGTGGGTTGTTACGGCAAGGAGAGTGTCTTGTTGTAAGGCGACTCGCAGACCCGGAACATTGAAAATTGCTATCACTTTGATCGATACGATTGTGTTTTTATTGCGTCTTCATACAAATACAATGCACCATAAAATCAACTTCAATCACCAAGACAGATTATTTATTGATTTATTATCTTCACCGTTAATCGCTATTTAAATTGCTATCATTCTTTGTGTTGATTTGTAGGAAATAGGAATTAATCCATTAATGATATTTACATCTTACATCAGGAATAATTAAAACAGTTGTATTACAATTTTATTGGTCAGTCCGTTCATTAATCAATACATATTTCTTTTGCATTTATTTGTCAAATTTGTTGATACTATGCGCCTGTTTAATCTGCAAAACAGTCAACTGCAGGTGGCAAATTTCCAATATCGTAAATGGTGTTATGTTCAAATGAACATAACTAACTTTCATACCGCTGGCAACCCCGACGATTATCTATGGTCACGTCGATGGAGCGTACGCAATTTGACAGATGTCGCTGATAGAATTTCCGGCCGCAACGGACGTCGAGAAGTGTGGAAGAAGCAACAGGGTTTTTTGATTCTGACTGTCGTCTAATATTTATAGTCGTGCTCCGCTAGAGTTTTACCCAACATTTATAATGGACGTCACTTAACGGAGCACGATTGCAGCCGCAGTGCTTGAAGCCTCTAATAGTTCCAGTTTGGTATTTTAAATCTAATATTTGATTCACTACTCTTCCAATGTTTCTTTTAAAACTTAGCTGCTTGTATTTATTATAGTATTTCCAAATTTCAATATCGAACCTCTTAATAACCTTTTAATGTATTTCTAATTTCTTGCTTTTGCTATAATATAGTTTCGGTCAAGTATATAAATTGGTCTTTTATTTATTGTTCCCACTTTATTTCATACTGTTTAATACTGCTAAATAATTATAAGCTTTCACGGTCTCAATATCGTGTGGCGTCCAGGACTTTATTATGCACATCTTTAACCATGGATTGCACGTGCCTTCAGCCGTGCAATCCCTTCTTGTTTTCTAATTAAATTTTACAGTTGTCAGTTGCGAGGCTTGAGAAAGATCAGGTAACTCACGGCCCTTCCTTGTGTCTCATGTCTCATGCTCTCTTTGCTTCAAGATCACAATCACAAAATACTAATATTTCAACGGATATAAATTTTCGGTACAGTTCGGTTATGAGGAATACAGCGGAAAACACATTTTGAAAATACCCGATATACTGGATTATTTGTTAGGTTAACCTAACCAAACCTAACCTAACCTAACCTAACCAAACCTTACCTAAACTAACAAATGATCCAGTATATCGGGTATTTTCAAAATGTGTTTTCTGTTGTATTCCTCATAACTGAACTAAACCAAATTTTCTTTATATATAAAAGGAACATAAAATGCAGCTTATTTTTAAAAAGTGTATTTATGGAATTATTTTCGCTGGATAATAGTTAAATTATTAAGTTTTTTTCTCCTTCCTGAACAATTTTCCTAAATGGAGTTAGTCCGTTTGCAGATTAACAAGTCGTGTGGTTATTATTTAATTACCACATTTAAATAACATGCTTATTATATCTAATGGCGACCTGGCGGGGAACGCGCCAGTTGCGTTGGATGCAGTGAATGGGTTTTATATTGCGTGAACATGTTCTTTTTTACATTGGTACCAGGAAACGTGGGGTGTGAAAGCATTTTTATGGAACGCAAGAGACGACTGGATACCAATTCCCGAATAAAGCACTCCCAAAGTATGGTCGAAGTGAGTATCAAACCTGCTTCCAGGACGGTCAAAATTGAGAAAGCTGGTTTGCATCATAAAAGATTCGAGTATTATCGATCATAGTAATTGAAATACGTTGGCGCTATATCATATTGTACGAAGAAACTTTGCTACATTACAATATAGATAATTAATTAAAATTCATGATCACTAATTTATTGACAAAAATTTACAGTTTTATCTTTTAGTTCTGTTAAGGCTATACTTCAGCTGGGGCACGGTCTAACACGATCGTGACTACGCGACGCGAAGATTGTGCAAACGACGCGTGCACAACAAAACATAATTTGTCATAAAAATTCAACATGCGTCCATTTAATGTTATCTTTATTGTTCTATTAGTTATAATAAGAATATATTCAATGACATGTTTTCTTTTTCAAGTAAATGGGTAACGTTTTTTAGTCATCTTTACACGATTTAAGAATTAAATCCCCCGACGCCATCACAAAATAAATTGACGTGTTCACAACTCGACTATCGCTCTCCGATTGGCAGCATACCTATAGCGTCGTACCTATAGTTGAAAATTATTTGCCGTTTCACTGAAGTATGCTCTTACTGCACTAACACGTGGGCACATAAAATATCGTTATATACGTACAATATAAATTATGTTTGAAACAAATATTAATTCACGTCCATGCCTTGATCTATTTATTCTGCTAACGGTCTACCTTTAAATATTTTTTTTTATTTAAGGTTGTGTCATAATACTCGTAATTAGCCAAACTACTTTACATATCATTTTTATTTTTATATGTACTCGTTAAGTGACCATTGATAATTAGTATTCATACAATTTAAAATTTAGGTAAATTCGTGGGTATTCTGCGAAAAGGCACTAAGTCAAAATTTTTCTGTTTTGACTTAATGATGAGGTAATCTTATTAAGAGTACGCTCTATAGTCTACAAAAACACACACAGTCATATCTATAAAACTGGCGAAGATAATTTATGTTATAAGTCAAAAAGACATACATCTATTCAGAGAAAAGGCACTAAATGGACTTAGTGCATTTGCTTCTCTCATTCTCAGGCTATATTCACAAAATTTTGCGTGCAAAACTGCACTAAGTCATACTCAAAGCAATATCGCAGAAAGGAATTTGCCTTTTATATATATAAAATAAGTTAAGACCGTCCAAACTTTCAAACTCGATTATCTCAAAACTAGTATTTTTGACTTAATGCTTATTCGCAGTATACCCACGGATATAAGTTACACTATTTTTTGAGTCAAAAATCTAAATCAAAAAATATGTATATATATTCAATAACATATACTAAAGGTTATAAAAGCATTTGCCGTGGAATATTATATTGTTTTTATTAATCCTTTTATTGATTTGATACCGGTTAGTTAAGGTATTCAGCAATATAAATTGAAACTAAAAACATTCTTGATAGAGAACATGAAAGGGGATGTTACTAATAAAAGTGTGCAAAAACTATACAAAAATATGAATAACTCTCAAAATATCAATATCATTCTTAATTAATTATAACCATATATAGCGGCCACGGTGGCCGCGCGGCTTAAGCATTGGGTTAACACGCCGTGGGTCCCAGGTTCAAATCCTGAGTCTGACAAGTACACATATTGTTTTCCGATTTGTGCGTGAGTCAGGGTATGGACCTAATAGGTTGAGCAAGTGGCTGACATCAATTTCTCGTAAAAAAACAAAATCTGTTAATACAAACCTCTACTCTGTGGAGACCCATATGATCCCATTAGGATCGGACATGGTCGGAAAAAAGTATAATGCACGTGGAAAAGTGTGGTATTCCTTGGGCGGGGTAAATATGGAAGTCAGTGCCACCTGCTAGATTTTGGTAATCTCACCACCTTCCGCCGCCTTAAAAATGTATAAAAAATATAATAGATATTTTTTCAAAACTGACCCCTCCCCAAATCATTTTTTCTGTATGTGCGCTTGCATATTAATTTATGTATTGTGGTAGTAAAATTATTTTGTAACAAACACCTAAAATGACTTTGTGAGCGTGAGAATGAGAGCGTCGACAGCTTCAAGTACCTGGGGGTACACATCACGGGAGATGACATTTTGCAGAAAAAGCTCGCTATCTGAATGTGAATGGCTGGAGCAACATTCAACTCGATGCGGAATGTCTGGGACTCACGATTGTTCTCGGTCAAAATCAAATGCGTCCTATTCGACGCTTGCATTCTGACGGTGCTGCTTTACGGTAGCGAATCATGGCACCTTACGAAGGCTCAGAGTAACCGTATACTGAGCTTCGAAAACAGATGTTTGCGATGAATACTGGGTGTGTGGTGGTATGACTTTAGGAGCAACGAGGAGATAAGAGAACGCACCAATCACGCTGAAAGTGAAGAGGCGACGTTGGACCTGGCTCGGCCACGTGCTGCGGATGCCAGAAGAGAACTTCAACCTGGCTTGCCTGTTTTTCAAGCCGACCGGATTCCGGCGTCCTGGAAGGCCGCTAAGTACAATCTACAGAGTGTATACGGTGGAGCTATGGGATGCTGTTTTGACCTGGAATAAAGCAAGAAGACTGGCAAGCGACAGGGGTTCTTGGAGGCGCCGCGTGGTGTCCATATGCTCCAGTTAAGGGGCGGATATGGCCAAAAAAAAGAAAAAAAATGACTTTAGATCGCTTTAGGGCATCGTGGATAAATCCTAATACAATAAGAGCGCAGTGAATCGTGAATAGTTTGGAAAACTTTGATTTATAATGTAAAAGTATTTTTTTTTTAATATCCGCGCTACAGATTTGAGATTTTGATTGATAAAATGATGGAACTTTAAAGATTTTAACATATTTGGGTTATAAATATTTGAAGGAGAAAAAAATCGACTAGACAATACACCATGAAGGCCGAGCGGCTTTAGCGTCAGCCTACAATGTTGCGCGTTCCAGGTTTTAATCCTGGGTCTGGCAAATCCACGTAGTGTTTTTCAATTTGTAATTGGAGTCAGAGTATGGACTTAATAGGTTGAGCAAGTGGCTAACAAAATCTGTTAATACAACCTCCACTCTCTGGAGGCTCATTATGATCCTCTAAGGATCAAACATGGTGAAGTTGTCATAGTATACATTATCAAGTCTATTAAAAATTGATGATATTCGTAAGAATATACGCACGAACCTAGATATATGGTAAGTAGCAATAGTTTGTAAATCACTGCTCCAATTATTGGATACCTAAACTGGATCTTTCACTTTGCAGTAGGTAATCGAAGCGAGAGATTACATTCTCCACATTATTGTACTCTGATAAATTAACTGACGGGGTGCATTAGAAAGTTGAATCAAATAAAATAGACACTGGGAGTTTTTTTTTCAATATGCCAAGCAAATAAATTATTATGTCAAGCGTTATAATTCAGATTAATACATTTTAAGGTGCTTGCGTAATAGTGATCTATATGTTATGTCGAATTTGTGAAATTGGTTAATTTATTAAATTTTAACTGTTGGTATCACGCTGTTAAAAATATTTTTTTTTATTTCCTTCCTGTCATCTAAATAGCATTGTTACCACATTTTTACAAAACTAATCAATTTATTTATTCAGTAGATATTATAATGAATCATCAAATAGGTTGTAGAGCTCGTAACAAGGCCATATACAGTCAGGTCGTGACACAAAATGACGAGTTCCGGTGATAATGTTGGTTTATAATAATGAATTCAAAGTTTATGCTTGGATTTGCCACCCGACCAACATGTCCATGGTGAGCCCGGAGAACAACATAATGCAAGCCACATTATCTGACAAAGTGGTCCGAGAGTGAAGATATGCTCAAGTTGGTCCAACCAGCTGTTGTGCCCACCAGGCTGTCCAACCTGGTCGCCACAGAGACCAATTTTATACCATTAAAAAAAATACGGCATCATTACGGACGTGAAGATCTCTTCACATTATTTTTGTATGTCCGTATTGTTTTTTTGTATTATATAATATAGGTATATCATTAAATTCATTCACACCCACGATGGTCGCGCGGCTTAAGCGTCGGTCTATACGATAGACTCAAGCGTCGTGGGTTCGAGGTTTGCATCCTGTAGCAAGTATACATATTGTTTTTCAATTTGTGTATGAGTCGAAGTATGGACTTAATAGGTTGAGCAAGTGGCTGACATCAATCTCTCGTAAAAACAAAATCTGTTAATACAAACCTGTGGAGGCATCTTATTAGGATCGGACATGGTTGAAAGAAGAAGAAATTTATTTATTTTATGTTAATTCTCCGTGTTTTTCTCTCCCTTGGCACTTTTGATTAAATTATGTCAATCAGTAAACTCAGTCAAAGCTCATTTGAGAACGTGGCGACCTCAGCCTTGGGTATTTGCTCCTGATAAATTGCCAGACGTATAAAACTGCTGATACTTCAGATAAATATTGGAGCGGGGCGGGTTGGTTTGGAGGGGTCTTTTTTACTGAATAATATGGAGTAGAGTAATATAATAAAAATCGCATTTTAAAATAATGTTCATTGTAGTTTTTTCATAATATAAAACAATCGCAAATTTAAAAGATATCATAGATTATATTATATAACGTAATGTAATATATCTACAATAGAGAAGAGTTATATATATATTTCAAGTAGTGATATATCATACAATCGAGCAGTTTTATCGCGCCTGTACTGCGAAGTTTACAGTGGTTTTATATTTCGTTTAATTTATTAATGTGACGGTGAGATGATTTATTCTAAAATATTATAATGTGTGGTTGCATTTCACTTTTTTGAATTATTCATTTAAAAGGTAATTAATATTAATATATGACCAGTGTCTCGTCATCGGAATAGCTACTATTAGAATAATGAAAATATGTTAAAAATTTGTGCTCATTATATTTATTAAAATGTGTGTGTTATCTATAAAACATAAATTATAATAGGTATGGATGAAAATGCTATGTCAAAAACGCAATCGATTTAAAAGAGCAACATCATTTTTAACTATACTAACATCATAATCATCATCAGCCTGAATCTATTCACTGCTGGATGAAGGCCTGTTCAAGCTGAATCCACTTCTCTCGGTCCTGTGCATTGCGCTGCCATGTACTTCCGCAGAACTTTATCATTTCATCGATCCAGCGGCCTCTAGGTCTACCTTGCGGACGTTTTGTACTTCTTGGATACTACTGGATGACTAGATTTGTCCAACGATTGTCTCTTCTTCGAGCTATGTGTCCAGCCCATCTCCATTTAAGGCTTTTAATAAACTCTATTGCATCGCAAACCCTTGTCTGCTTCCTTATCCACTCATTCCTCTTCTTGACCTTTCACGTTATGCCCACTATACTAACATATCTATAATCATATAATCATAACATAACTAACTATACTAACAAATATACTAACATATCACGTAACATCCAAAAAGAGCTACATGTGTTAAATATATCACATTAATTTATCACGTCATTCGTATTCAGGCAGTTAATTATTACAATAATTTAGCCGTCTGAACTGTCAAAAAGTGTTATCTTTTAACAGCCCTTCTCTTGACTGTGATAACCTTTAGAGCGAGATAGAGTACCTACGTCAAATTTACATGTTGAGAATTGAGATGTAAGATACGACTGTTTTGAAAAATAATTACGTCACGGCCGAAGCATTTATTTATTGTTACCCGCGATCTGTCAAATATAGAGTGGCTAGTAGTAATACAATGTTTGTTTTACTAAATGCTGCAATCGTAATGACATGACTAATAAAATTGTCATTTATGTTGATATGTTTGACGTTGCAATGCAAAATTTGTGAATACGTCAGCACAAACATACCCGAGTTTGACCGACATGTCTACCAACCTACATTTTCACCGTATTACGAATTAACCAATTATTATCGTACATAACCGCCAATAGCCGTCGATAGCTGCCTTGTATACGGAACGCCTTCCGTGTTAATTTTCAAACATGAAAATTATGAAACGCGCGAATAGCTGTGTTGGTCTTACAAATATATATATATATATATATATATATATATATATTTTTTTCTTTTTTTAACACTTCAGAAGACTATTTGGCTCAATGATAGTAGTGTAGTAGTAGTCGAACAATCACAGAAATATCTGTACTTGCTTTTCCTCTCACCACGCACTACGTCTCCAAATCCGTTCCGTTATGCAGGCGTATATCGTGGCGTAACAAACGTTATGAACCATTCAATATTGTGCTGAGAGTGTTACAGGAGCAACTTAGCAAGATATTGATTGGTCAGCACTATAATATGCATGATTATTATTTTGTATAATATGTTACGGTGAAACCTCGATGAGAAAAACCTTCTCGCTTACCGTAAAATTCCGAAAACTTAAGCAGAAAAAAATTCCTTTAAGGATACCAAGTTGCAATGGGCGAACGGTCAAACTGAGGGTCGGACTGGCTTAAGAAGCTCTTCCGTTTGGAACCTGGATTGGTGAAAATCACATATAATAATATGTAATTTGACACCATCGGGAGCCATTGCCTTTGATACACGTTAACATACAAGAGCAGAGGAAGATTTAAGATAGTACACGCAAAACAAAAATTAAGAGTACACGGATTGGAAATGACGTGTTGCTAGATGTAGAAGTTGAAGAGTCTCCTATATGGTCAAATGGATAAACAAGTCCATTGTTGTTAAGCGTAAATTCAAGGGAGACTCTCGGTTTACCGGTGTCATCTTCAATTGTTTGGCCAAATAGTTCACAGTAATAATGGCAACCTGGAAAAACTCGTGATAATTAGTTTGAATAAAGATAAGAGCTGCCTCTAGTTATGAAGAAGAATAATTCTTATTAGTATACGCTCACGATAGCCGAGCGGCTTACGCGTCGGCTTATAATGTCGTGGGTCCTAGGTTCACATTATGGGTTTGGCAAATTAATACTCGTCATATTATTTTAAAATTTGTGTTTGCAGTCAGACTATGTACCTAATAGGTTGAGCAAGTGGCTAACATCCATATTATATAGTAAAAACAAAAATCTCTTAATATCACATTCACTGCTGACCAGATAGTTACTAATTAATTACCACATTTAAATATAATGCTAATTATATATAATGGCCAAGTAATGGTTACGCGCCTAGCGCGTCTTTAGCACTGAAAGACTTAAAATACAAATCTCCACTCTATGGAGGCATGATTCTATTAGCATCGAACATGGTCAAGAGACAGATAATGCCAGAAAGCTGCGGACTGAGTCAGATGCACAGATCAGAGCACAAAATTGGGCGTAGTTTTTACTGTCTGTATACTAGAGCAGACATTATTTCGCACCCGGGGAATAATAATGGCACAATTCAAAAACTTGTTTTTACAGGAAAGTAGTTTGAATATTTTATTTTGTTGTTAAATCAGTTTTTTTTAATTTACTTTATAATAGCGTAACGTTGGCACACTTGGCATCTCATTTTGAATGTTATCCACAATAACAATGGCACAATGATCATTGTGTCACTATTTCTGCTTGAAAAAAAGTATAATGTTATAATATAATAATGACAAAAATGCTTTTAAGACCACCATTATATTTTAAGAATTATGTCGCTGTTTGTGCGGATGGAAATGATATCTTGAAACATTTCTGCATACTTCACTCAAAAATGACAATTTGGACTTGTGACACTATTATTCCCCGGGTGCGATTTTATTTGTCTGTTTTTGAAATTAATTATACATACGTAATAATTTTAAAGTAAGCAATTGTAATCATTATATCAATGTCAAATAATATAATACTTAAGTACTTGCCTATGTAACACTAAAAAATAAGAATTATTTATAGCCATGGACCACCCAAACGTGTTTTATTGCACATCTACAAGCAGACTTAAAACGAGATAACACAGTATAAAAGAACAAATAACACAACGTAATACTTTAAGAAAGCATCTTTTAAAACCTGTAAATAAATGGATACAGCTTGCACAATGCATTACTTTACGCTCGTTTTATAATTTATTCATATACAATTAAATTTAGGTTATGTACACTCAATAAAAATTAACAAAAGTTCGTGCTCGAGGTTTCGTGATTTGCAAATTACTCCCTGTTAATATCAGTTAGTACAATTATTTTTATTAAATGAAATCGCCTTTTTTATTATATGGCAACAAAGATGTTCCCGGATATTTTGAAATTAAAATTTTAGCTACATATTTTATTGAGAGGTTTAATTTCAACATTGTTAGAAACATATTATTACTACTAACACCTGTCTATATATTTAGACATATTTCTAATCAATATTTTAAAATTAAATAGTACTGCGAGTTAAAATAATAATAAAGAAAGGTGTTTATCGTGTATTAATGTTACTAAAGAAAAAATACTATTATACTAAGAATTCATTTCTACAATTACTATGTACAGATTTTTTTTCAGCATCCAAAACAATAATTATGTCAAAATTTTATATCAGATGTTTCATGAATTTGGACTAACCTCACCAATATTTTGGTAACCAATAATTAGTGTTATAATATACATATTATTTAAATCGTTATCAACCAGGATCAATCCACTGCTGGATGAAGAATTCTGCAACCTGATTCTACTACAAATTTGTGATATTATAGGTACCTATTTCTATCATCCTTATCAACATCGACCTGAACCAATCCACTGCTGGATAAATGCCTCCCTAGCCTGATTCTATTCCTTACTGTCATTTGAATTGCTGTATTTATCAAAATCGGTGATATTATATTTATCTACATATTCATATCGTTATCATCATCAACAACCAGGATCAATCCACTGCTGGATGAAGGGTTCCGCAATCTGATTCTACTACTAGCGGTTAAATGAATTTATGATATTATACCTATTTCTAGCATCCTTATCATCATTGACCTGAATCTATCCACTGCTGGATAAAGGCCTCCCTAACCTGATTCTACTCCTTTCTGTCATTTGAATTGCTGTATTTATCAAAATCGGTGATATTATATTTATCTACATATTCATATCGTCATCATCATCATCAACCAGGATCAATCCACTGCTGGATGAAGAATTCCGCAACCTGATTCTACTACAATTCTATGATTCTATAAGATTATACTGGTCATTTTTGAGTATTCGTTAATGTTTGAAAGAAAACCTGTACCTAACCTGTAACCTTTTTTGACGTTTAGGAATTTTGATCGCGGAAAGCAATGTTGCCATGTCATTGAATAGTTTGATAAAATATCATTTATTATTATAAGTATATAATTAAATATATATTATTAATCTACAAAGTCTTAGCTGAGGCTTATTTAGCTGTATATTATTACATTTACATAAGGTTAATGATTATAATATATAAAATAAATGAGTAGGTACATACTATTACTTGTTAGCTTCAACCATGAGGTATTATGATTTATACGTCTTGTAGTATACATTCTTTCAGAAATATTTGGATACATAATAATGCTTCAATGTTTGGTTGAGCTATAAATATGCATCTCAAGATTAAGTGACGATTAATAAGTTTGACTTCTTTAAATTAAGAAAGCGGACATTGTCAAACAATTTAATTTATATTCTAATGGATTCAAGCTCTATATTATTCCATTTAAGTTGTGTTTTGCGACCCGGGTTTCGCCTTTCGGCATCTTCAGGCGTCGTGTACACTCACCAAACACACTGACAACGAACACTCTTAACTCTACCTTATATAGTAAATCAATACAATAAAGTAGTTTAAAACTCCAATACCTACATATCTAGTCAGAGGTCACAAAAAATACAATAAACAAATTAGAAATAGTTGAAATGTGAGTAAAAAACCTAATTAGTAAAAACCCTATCTTATAAATAACAATATACTCGATAGCATATTAAGTCGTCAAAACCTAATAATAGATCATTATTATTTATAAACAATACAAAAATACTACACTCAAGAGGTGTAATTCGTCAATTCTAAGAAAAATAATTAATGGAGTTAACTAATGAGATATTAGTCTTTAATAATACTCTTACATGGTACCTACTTTTATAACATTATTTAAAAAAAAAAACTATACATATAAACTCGCTTAATATAATATATGTAACTCACCTAAATAATATATAGGTATAATGCATTAATAATATAAATAAATAATATATATGCTTGAATCCATTAGAATTTAAATTCAAATTCCATCAAGTACCTTCGGTCGATAGTATTAATATTAATGTAATTTATATCTTTATTGCCGGCATTAAAATTTAAGATCATTTTGTTATACTTACCTGTATAAGTGTGCTAGGGATGCTGCAAGACTGTAGTGATCAGCTCTGAAGCGATTAATTATTACAATTGTTTCCCTATTAAACATTTTATTTCCGTAATAGCCTTTGGTTTTACTATTCTAATACGAATGATAATACTTTTTTCCTTATTGTTATACCCTGTTCTTTTAACCTATTTTCTGTTTTAATTGTAGTTGTTTGTTTTAAATTATAAATAAGTCTATATAAGGTATGGGGAGTATATCTATGCTCTTTTCAATAATTGATGTTTTCCTAAGCTATCTGTTTCCTAATTTCCCTGGATTCAAATATAAGAACGAATCCAGTACAATGTAATTAAGAATCAAAATAATAAACATGCCTTTCAGATTCAGTAATTGCAGTCACATGATTTAGGATAAGTATAATATGCTCAAAAGATCAGTCCAATGAGATATTTTTTTTTCTACATTGAAGTTAAATTCCCTCCACCAAAACCCGCCCCGTACCACCCTCGGTCTTAATCGAGAGTATCACGGGACCCATCAATTGGTGATGTGAAGCATCTAAAAATTGGCCTGGGAGTGTCCTGGGAGAAGATGCCCAAGACTTAGGTTGCTACGCTCAAAGTGAGCTCTGACTGAGTTTACTGAGTTTACTCTAATGCAAAGTGCCAGGGAGAGAAAAAGCACATGGAATTTACTTTAAAGAAAAAGAAGCTACTATTTTAATATAACAAAGAACGAAGCTAATCATACAGGCAGCAAAATTTATGTGAAGAGATCTTCACGCCCGTAGTAAGACGCCGCAAATTTTTTGAATGCAAGATAGTTGGCCTTAGTAGCAACCAGGTCGGACGGGCCGATGGGTCCAACAGCTGGTTGGACCGACCTGAGCATTTCCTCCCGTTCGGAGCACATACTCAGACACTCCCATAGGATGTGATTGGCATCCTGTACCTCCCATCCGCATGGACATGTCGGATGGCTTACAAGTCCAAGCTCAAAGAGCCTGCCAGCGAAACCACCATGACCAGTCACAAATTGACTGGTGTAATGGTCTGGAGTCAAATACTTGGTTATCTCCATTCGCCACTGAATGTCTGGAAAAAAGCTGTATGTGTGCCGGCCCTTGGTGGATTCGTCCCACTTTCGCTGCCAGGTCTTAATGGCCGCATCTAGCGACATGAGTCTAATTTTGCGCTTCAGTAGTGCTAATCCCTCGCCGGCTCGTCGAGGGGGGGGGACGAGATGAAAATCACCAACGTCGGCCTCCTCACCTTTGAGGAGCAACACTGAAGCGCCGCTGACCTGAATGTGCAGGTCAAGTGGGAGAATACCGGCCAGGACCGGGAGCGCGTCGGTTGATGTCGTACGGTAGGCCTTGGTAATGGACAGGAGCGCGCTGCGCTGTCCTCTTAAAAGAGAGATTCTAAGTTTGACACTCTTGGGAATGCGCGGGCACCAGGCACTGGCGCCATAAGCCGCTATTCCCATAAAAATGGCGCCGTAGGTGATCTTGAGCGCCCTTACTTTTAAGCCCCATCCTTCACCAGCCATGCGGCCCATCCTCTGGAAGGCCGCCCCAGCCTTGTGGACTTGGGTTTCGGCATGGTGTAGGAAATTTAACATTGTGTCCATTTTGACGCCTAGATAGGTGACGATCTTCGACACTTTCACTCTCGTGTCACCGAATCGGACTGTGGGTAGTCTCGAACAGCTAAGTCGTCTCGGTCCTTTAAGGACAATGGCTTCTGTCTTGGAAGGTGCGAATGATAGTCTAGTTAATCTACCCCAAGCCTCAATTGATGCTAAAGCTTCGCCAACGGTGCTCTCAATCTTCGCCCTGCTGTCGGCCTCGACCAGCAGCAGCGCATCGTCTGCGTAGGCAATGACAGTACAGTCGGTTGGAAGCGGAATTCTAAGGAGATCGTCGAAGAGTACGTTCCAGAGAAGGGGCCCGAGGACTGAGCCCTGGGGACATCCCATGCTGGTTTTCCTCTCTATTGTTGTTGATCCAACACGAAACTCGATCGATCTATTCGTGAAATAACTTTGAATTGACGCGAACAAATTTCCTGGTAGTCTCTTCAGCCGGAGCTTTCGAAGTATAAGAGGCCAGGACGCACTATCAAACGCACCTGCAATGTCCAGGAAAACTCCTAGGACGTATTTACGGCGAGAATTTTCAGCAATGGCAATCACGTTCCTAATGGCGTCGACTGTTGATTTGCCTCTTCTGAATCCAAATTGCTTATCGGAAAGCGGCGAGTGTGTCTCCAGGTGGGCTTCAATCCTGTGGCACAGTAGCTTCTCCAGCACTTTGCCCAGAGCGGGCAGAAGTGTTAGAGGGCGGTAGGCTTTAGGGCTAGACGGTTCTCGGCTGCCAGCTTTGGGGATTACCTTAAGTAAGCCCCTCTTCCAGCAGTCGGGGAACGTGCCGCTTCTGATGCAGTCACTGAAGAGGGCTGTAATCTCTGGCGCGGCGATGGCCCATGTGCGTTTGACAAGTAAATTGTCAATGCAGTCCGGGCCCGGGGCCTTACCAGCAATCAACGAACGCACGATGTGATTGATCTCCTGTTCGGAAGGCAACGATGAGTGATCCGTGTCGATGGGAAGAGAAGCCTCAAAGCGGGCCATCCTCATGGCGTCATCGTCCCTGGATTCATCATCCAGGGGGATGAGGGCCTCGAGTAGGACCGCAGCCGTTTCAGACTCGGTACTGGTGAATCCGCCACCCGGTTTCTCGATGCCGCACAAGAGGCTCGTCGGTCTGAGTCCCAGCCTCAGTGCGCGATATGGAGGGCCCCAGGGGTCCGAACCTCCCTTAATGGTGACGAAATTACGCCAGTAGTCTTTCTTGGCTTGCGTGATCGCTTTCTTGTATTCCGTTCGAGTGGATTTGGCCATGGTTGCAAGGGGATCGATGGAGGCAGGTGGTTGCTTGCGCAGGCGTGCACGTTGATGGGCCTTACGCGCTTTTCTGAAAAGATCACGCAGGCGAGAAACATGCTGCGTCCACCACGGCGACTGGCTTGGTGGTTTGGGCTTGCAGCGTCCGAGTGAAGCTTCGGCTGATCCGGTGATGTCTGCAGTCAGTCGTGAGGCGGCTGAGTGTAGGTTCGGAAATCGGGTTCTGGATGTCCTGTCAAGCTTTTTGGAAAGCGCCTCTTCAAACTTTTCCCAATTCCCGTCGCGCGTTCTAAATCGCGCGGGAGGGGTTGGGGAAACGTCAGAGCCGCCATCGTGCGAGGATTCAGGGGCCAGCTCAAAAGTGATCAACCGGTGATCACTCATGGAAGCGCTCTCATGGACTCTCCAGCCGCTGATACGTCTCGCGACGGACTCAGTGGCCAGGGTGATGTCGATGTGGGTACTTCCGGAGTTTGCGTGCGACACAAAAGTCGGCACGCTATTAGGGTCGTTGAGGACGACCAGGTTGTGCTGGTGAACCAACTCCTCGATGACGTCCGCGTCGCACAGGGGGGTATCCACGGGCGCCCAGAGGGGGGATTGCGCGTTCGCATCCGCACAGATGATGACATCCCTGCCACCAACTGCGCGTAGGATGCCGTCGAGCACTGATGCCACGTGTTCCTTTGTACTCTTAAAGCTGAAGTAGGCGGAGATAACCACCACGCTGCCTCCTCCGGGAAAGCTTATGTCTGCACACGCGACTAACTCAGTTGACAGGTGCGAGAGCGACAGCACGCCAAGGCGAGGGTCAAGAGCGAAAACGCAGGCCTTCGGCTCAGCACCCCTGGCGCTGACGACAAGACCCGCACACCCGAGTCCCTTTTTAGTGGCTTTTGGGCCCCTTTCAGTGGCCCAGTGGTACGGCTCCTGTACCAGCGCCAGAGACAGGCCTTTGGCCCGCATAGTCTCAATTAACTCTGCCGAGCCGGCGTCGCTCAGGTTGACGTTCAACTGAGCGAAGGAGATCATCGCGTGGCAGTGTAGTCCACCATGGCCCTCTCACGCAGTTCAGCGTGGAGCCTTGCTGGGCAGTCAAGACTGCCGGTGGAGTGGTCCGACGGCTGCTTGTGCTTGTGACAGGCTACGCATTTGGGGGGGTTTCCTTTGCTGGGGCAGTCCTCGCGGTCATGGCCGGTGATGGCACAGTGGCTGCACGTTGGAGTTTTGCTCGTACATCCTTTGGCCATGTGACCGAAAAGGTGGCAAATATTGCACTTAACTACCCCAACGTAATCCCTAAGGGGGAAGGATTCCCACCCCATGTAGAGTCTGTCCTCTGCAATTAGGGCAGACCAGATAGCCGCCGGGGCGAAGACCACGAAGTGGCATCTGCCGGTTCTTGGCCTGGCTTTGTGGCTCAGTCTGATGTCTTTGTATGCCTTTTCTGGCAGGCCGGTCTGTTCCCTGGTGGAGGTGAATATGGCTTCCCGGAGTTGTGATTCAGTAAGGGTCGATGGAAGGTTGAAAATTATGACGCGAGGCTGTTTTTTCCCGGCGAGTTCGGCTCGCAGGGCAGCCTCCGAGGTCTCCAGGGCTTTCATGAGAGCCTTGGCCTCGACTTCAGAACGGGGGTGAACAATGACACCTCCGTTCCTTATGTTACGGATACCCGTAATTTGTACTCCAAGAGACCTGGGGTCGAAGGCCTTTTTGAGTATTTCCTTCGTGGTATCCGACTTCTTCTCCCCAGAACCGGTCGGGAAGAAGAGAACTCCCGGTCTGGGGGCGAGGGGAAGTAGGGACGGAAACTGGTTGGCGGGAGTTGACGTGGAGGGTGGAGCAAGTGTTGCTGCATTCGCCGCGGGTGGGCGGCTTTTCCTTCCCAGTGCTGTGGCCCATGACATTGCAGGAGTGGTTACAGTGGGTATGACGTTTGTGGCCGCTTGTGGCTGGATGGTTTTGAGTATTTTGGACTGGGCGTGTAGGTCCTTGATGGCTTTTTTTTGGATGTTTAGGCCGGAGGTCCTGTCCTTCAGCAGTCCTTCGAGGTGCAGGATCCTAGCCTCTTGGACGATTGCTTTCCGCTCCAGTTTGGCCATGGCCAGATTTTGTCGGCTATGGGCTTCAGACAGACTCAGGAGGGCATTTGTTATGCGTTCCTTGGCACCTGCCTGTTTGCCGCGGAAAGCCGTAATGACCTCATTAAGGTAGGTTGAAACGTCGGTGTAGATGTCCTCATATTGGTCCGGGTCTATTCGGGAGACGTCCACTTCGTAATCCTCGCCAGAGGAGGAAGAGTCTTCATCTACTTGTGGGGGGGGCGGCTGGTGGTTGTTTCTGGATTTTGATTTTTTTGACTCAGGTTCTTCGATTGAGTTCGGAGAAGTGTTTTTCGTTGTTTTTTTGGTTGGAGTTTTAGGCGAACGTTGTTTTGTTTTGCTGGTCCTGGCCGATGATGGGGCGTATGCGGTGGACCCCGAGGTGGATGCCACGAGGGTTGAGGAGTTGTTTGGATCGGGAGGAGTTGGTTCACCAGCACAACCTGGTCGTCCTCAACGACCCTAATAGCGTGCCGACTTTTGTGTCGCACGCAAACTCCGGAAGTACCCACATCGACATCACCCTGGCCACTGAGTCCGTCGCGAGACGTATCAGCGGCTGGAGAGTCCATGAGAGCGCTTCCATGAGTGATCACCGGTTGATCACTTTTGAGCTGGCCCCTGAATCCTCGCACGATGGCGGCTCTGACGTTTCCCCAACCCCTCCCGCGCGATTTAGAACGCGCGACGGGAATTGGGAAAAGTTTGAAGAGGCGCTTTCCAAAAAGCTTGACAGGACATCCAGAACCCGATTTCCGGACCTACACTCGGCCGCCTCACGACTGACTGCAGACATCACCGGATCAGCCGAAGCTTCACTCGGACGCTGCAAGCCCAAACCACCAAGCCAGTCGCCGTGGTGGACGCAGCATGTTTCTCGCCTGCGTGATCTTTTCAGAAAAGCGCGTAAGGCCCATCAACGTGCACGCCTGCGCAAGCAACCACCTGCCTCCATCGATCCCCTTGCAACCATGGCCAAATCCACTCGAACGGAATACAAGAAAGCGATCACGCAAGCCAAGAAAGACTACTGGCGTAATTTCGTCACCATTAAGGGAGGTTCGGACCCCTGGGGCCCTCCATATCGCGCACTGAGGCTGGGACTCAGACCGACGAGCCTCTTGTGCGGCATCGAGAAACCGGGTGGCGGATTCACCAGTACCGAGTCTGAAACGGCTGCGGTCCTACTCGAGGCCCTCATCCCCCTGGATGATGAATCCAGGGACGATGACGCCATGAGGATGGCCCGCTTTGAAGCTTCTCTTCCCATCGACACGGATCACTCATCGTTGCCTTCCGAACAGGAGATCAATCACATCGTGCGTTCGTTGATTGCTGGTAAGGCCCCGGGCCCGGACTGCATTGACAATTTACTTGTCAAACGCACATGGGCCATCGCCGCGCCAGAGATTACAGCCCTCTTCAGTGACTGCATCAGAAGCGGCACGTTCCCCGACTGCTGGAAGAGGGGCTTACTTAAGGTAATCCCCAAAGCTGGCAGCCGAGAACCGTCTAGCCCTAAAGCCTACCGCCCTCTAACACTTCTGCCCGCTCTGGGCAAAGTGCTGGAGAAGCTACTGTGCCACAGGATTGAAGCCCACCTGGAGACACACTCGCCGCTTTCCGATAAGCAATTTGGATTCAGAAGAGGCAAATCAACAGTCGACGCCATTAGGAACGTGATTGCCATTGCTGAAAATTCTCGCCGTAAATACGTCCTAGGAGTTTTCCTGGACATTGCAGGTGCGTTTGATAGTGCGTCCTGGCCTCTTATACTTCGAAAGCTCCGGCTGAAGAGACTACCAGGAAATTTGTTCGCGTCAATTCAAAGTTATTTCACGAATAGATCGATCGAGTTTCGTGTTGGATCAACAACAATAGAGAGGAAAACCAGCATGGGATGTCCCCAGGGCTCAGTCCTCGGGCCCCTTCTCTGGAACGTACTCTTCGACGATCTCCTTAGAATTCCGCTTCCAACCGACTGTACTGTCATTGCCTACGCAGACGATGCGCTGCTGCTGGTCGAGGCCGACAGCAAGGCGAAGATTGAGAGCACCGTTGGCGAAGCTTTAGCATCAATTGAGGCTTGGGGTAGATTAACTAGACTATCATTCGCACCTTCCAAGACAGAAGCCATTGTCCTTAAAGGACCGAGACGACTTAGCTGTTCGAGACTACCCACAGTCCGATTCGGTGACACGAGAGTGAAAGTGTCGAAGATCGTCACCTATCTAGGCGTCAAAATGGACACAATGTTAAATTTCCTACACCATGCCGAAACCCAAGTCCACAAGGCTGGGGCGGCCTTCCAGAGGATCGGCCGCATGGCTGGTGAAGGATGGGGCTTAAAAGTAAGGGCGCTCAAGATCGCCTACGGCGCCATTTTTATGGGAATAGCGGCTTATGGCGCCAGTGCCTGGTGCCCGCGCATTCCCAAGAGTGTCAAACTTAGAATCTCTCTTTTAAGAGGACAGCGCAGCGCGCTCCTGTCCATTACCAAGGCCTACCGTACGACATCAACCGACGCGCTCCCGGTCCTGGCCGGTATTCTCCCACTTGACCTGCACATTCAGGTCAGCGGCGCTTCAGTGTTGCTCCTCAAAGGTGAGGAGGCCGACGTTGGTGATTTTAATCTCGTCCCCCCCCCTCGACGAGCCGGCGAGGGATTAGCACTACTGAAGCGCAAAATTAGACTCATGTCGCTAGATGCGGCCATTAAGACCTGGCAGCGAAAGTGGGACGAATCCACCAAGGGCCGGCACACATACAGCTTTTTTCCAGACATTCAGTGGCGAATGGAGATAACCAAGTATTTGACTCCAGACCATTACACCAGTCAATTTGTGACTGGTCATGGTGGTTTCGCTGGCAGGCTCTTTGAGCTTGGACTTGTAAGCCATCCGACATGTCCATGCGGATGGGAGGTACAGGATGCCAATCACATCCTATGGGAGTGTCTGAGTATGTGCTCCGAACGGGAGGAAATGCTCAGGTCGGTCCAACCAGCTGTTGGACCCATCGGCCCGTCCGACCTGGTTGCTACTAAGGCCAACTATCTTGCATTCAAAAAATTTGCGGCGTCTTACTACGGGCGTGAAGATCTCTTCACATAAATTTTGCTGCCTGTATGATTAGCTTCGTTCTTTGTTATATTAAAATAGTAGCTTCTTTTTCTTTAAAGTAAATTCCATGTGCTTTTTCTCTCCCTGGCACTTTGCATTAGAGTAAACTCAGTAAACTCAGTCAGAGCTCACTTTGAGCGTAGCAACCTAAGTCTTGGGCATCTTCTCCCAGGACACTCCCAGGCCAATTTTTAGATGCTTCACATCACCAATTGATGGGTCCCGTGATACTCTCGATTAAGACCGAGGGTGGTACGGGGCGGGTTTTGGTGGAGGGAATTTAACTTCAATGTTTGGATCGGGAGGATCAGGACCCTCCTGGGGAGGAGTACGCATCATGTTGGGCATGCAGTCGCGTGGCGTCGCGTGATGTGAGAGAGAAAGAAACGGGCGGTGTTTGTATTGGATTTGGTCCGTTACGCGGCCGGTAGTGTGGCGTTTAAGAAGTGATAGTGTTTAAACACTTTTATGGGCGGCCAAAGCGAAGTAGTGGTTATGTAGCCAAGTGGATACCTACTTGACTACCAGGGGTACTCAAGTGAAGGGTCGGGGTCCAAATGGGGTCCCTTGACTTTGGGTCAGGGGAGGTCAAGTTGGGCCCGCGGTCCAAAAATGGTCCCTATCCAAAGTTGGACAGGGACACGAGGGAGGGTACAGCAGGCAACAGATACGATGTTTTGGCGGAATTGGCTTAAGTATATACTGTATAAGTAAAAAAAAAAGGTTTTTCTACAGGAAAAACTCGGCTATAAATCGTAGTTCTCAGTTCCCAATGAATAAGAATCACCACCGCCTTGTGCTACAAAGAATTTTGCAGGCTGGTTACATAAACCCTGATCAAATTCAAATTAGCAATGCCCGTTGTGGCTAGACGAAAATTGTTTTTGATAAGGCATTTTTCTCATCCGGCACAAATATGATTTGACTTAACATCAAGTAAAATAATGTGCGTGCCGAAGTCTTTAAAAAAAATAGTAAATACGAAGTATCCATAAATGGATCTAGAAAAAAAGTTAAATGTAATTGTGCTATTGTTTGTATAAATTTGTTAAATGTATTTTTAATCTCAAATATATTATATAAATTGGTATTATCGTATAATTTTGGGAAAAAAATAGATTTATTAGTGTGAATCATATTTTGTTAGTTTTACATAACATTGACATCTATGCACCAGGCTCTTAAAGTAGCTATACATTAAAGACGTAACTAATGAATTCAGAAATAGAGAGGTATTTCAATAGAATCGATAGACGATGACTGATTGTGGACCATGTTTTAATAAGTATCGATTTTAATAGGTGCGATACAATGTATATTCTGTTAAAGATAATAAAATAGTTCTCGTGGCTAAGTTAATGGAGAAATTGCGCTAGCAAGTAAGATAGCAGGAAGCGATAAAGTTTTCCCTACTTGTAATATTGTCGGTAATATTATTATGCCGTAAAAAATTACAACCAGGTATAATTACGACTGATCTTGAAAAAAAGTGTTTGATATTCATAATATTCATTTATGGCACTTAAATTTTAAGTATATATTATTATAAATACGTATATGGCACTAATCATTGCGTTAAATACATCAACATCGAGAAAGGTTTTAATGTGCTAGTATATTCTTTTTCACCTTCCATATTTTATAGAAGGTCAACAACTATTAGGGCGATTTCGAATTGCATTCGTACTAAAAGATTATTAAGCCATGAAACGTGAAACCACATCGTTCTCTGTTATGTCAACCTATGATCTTTCCACGAATAATAAATTGAAAAATGCTGTAATTTTATTCTCTTGTAATGTGGTCAAGGTATTATTGGACCCACCTGCAGGAATGTGATGGTATTATTTAATCAACAGTACAACTTTTCCCCCTTTTAATTTGAAAAATGTATTTTCTCTGTCTACTTATGATACCTAAATTATTAAGGCTATACCTCAGCTGAGGCATGGTCTAAAAAGATCGTGACTAGGCGATGCGCGGATTGTGCAAATGACGCGAGCCGAACGAAATATAATTTGTCATAAAAATTAAACATGCGTCCTTTTAATGTTATGTTTATTTTTATATTCGTAGTAATAATAGTATATTCATTGACGTGTTTTCTTTTTCAAGTACATGCGGAACGTTTTTTAGTCATCTTTACACGATTTAAGAATATATTCCTCAGACGCCATCACAAAACAAATTGACGTGCTCACAGGTCGACTATTGCTCCACATACTGTTGAAAATTATTTGCCGTTTCACTTATGTACGCTCTTAATACTCGAAGAGTGTGCAAGCTGAACAAACTGCTTTAAAGAAATTCAAATGCACTATAAATAGCAGCATACGCAATTATTATATTGAAGTAATTGGACCTACCTGCATGTATGTAATGGTATTATTGGTTCAGCAGAATAACTTGGGTTCACTTTGTTGATGCCAAATTTGAAATTTCTACTATAACAATTTTATTTTTCACTACCAAACAGCAAATCTCACACTACACAAAATTTGCTCCCATATATAGAATAATTGTTCCGGGTAGCCAGTATTATATAATATTTTACAACGGAAAATTTCTCGGTATTTACCCATTCGCTTGAAGACATTAACGATACCAATGTCAACAGTCAGTCTATTTTGATTGATACGTCGATACAGTATCACTTTAATCACCATTTAAATGTTATATTTTAAATTGTCAGAACGTATTAAATACATTAAAAAAAATTCTTTAATATTTAAAAATTAATAAAAATTGATGATTGAAAGAGATATATTTTGTCGTGAGAGGACAAATACATCGCAGAAGGAACAATTATTGCAGGACACATTTAATCATACACAAGAGATAGAAAAGGTAGACCCAGAGGCCACTGGGATGACAGAATAGTTACTCATTTATAGTATACGGAAGTAAGTAGGGTGACAATAAATATAACACACATATTCAAAAGGAGTATAATCAGCATGAAAAGGCGTTCATCTAGGACTGGTTAAATTCAAGTTAATGATAGTGGCGAATTGCTGTCGTTAGTTTGAATTATTGTATAAATTTTATTTTTTGTTTGCAGTATAAGTAGCACCTGTACACGTGCATGGATTTACTTGCAGCAATAGTCTGCATTTTAAACTATGGCGATCATAACTGTTTACACGTAAAAGTGCTGACTGTCTCGCCAATCTCATTATTCAAGAGTAAGCGAGGTAGTGAAAATCGGTTAACCTCAAAATGAGTCTCTTCGCGGTGTAGTTCGTTTTTTTACCGGCAGGTTCGTCACTATCAATTTATTCAATTTCATTTTTTTTTAACATATTATGGACATTACAAATTATAAGTTTAAGACATTCACAATATGACATTTAGAAACAAAGATATATAAATATAACAGTATTACATAACAAAAGAGATATATCAGTAGATAAATTAGATAGGTACAAGGAAGTACACCGGATGAGTTGAGCAGACCCTATTTTAAGAATTTATAAAACAGCGTCCACCTCAACTCATTTTCACGTAGGTGGAATATATCAACACCCGAAGCAATTTCGTTGGACATAGTTATCGCCCTCCCTATTGGCATTACCAGTGGCAGATTGGTTCTGCACCTTGGGAAAATAAACAACTGATAGTCTCTATTTCTAAGATAGTTATCAGGGACACACAGGTCAACACTGCCCAGAATGGCAGAGTTCTCATTTATACCTCGTATAAGTCGAAAAAAATACGTAGCTAAATAAAGATGTCTTCTAAATTGCAGACTGCAGTATGTAAGCATGCCTAAGAGAAAGTCAGTTGGATCGTTCTACTACGCAGTCGCAGTCATTGAACAAACCAACTGCCGCGTGAAAATTCAGAAGCTTCCGAACTTTTTTGATTTATGCATGTAATCTTGCAACTTGCATAATAATACATCTTTACACGTGTATTTTTTGTTATGGCCGCGATAATCCGTACAGTCAGCAGTAAAACCATTCACGTGTAAACGGAGTATAAGTGTGTATTAATAATTATAGTTACAGATAGAAAAATCGCTGTATTCCGTATAACCGAACAGTACCGAATCAGTACTGTTCGGTTATACAGAATACAGCGGAAAACGCATTTTGAAAATAGCCGATAAACTAGATTATTTGTTGGTTTGTGTTAGTTTAGGTTAGGTTAGGTTGGGTTAGGTTAGGTTAGGTTAGGTTAGGTTAGGTTAGGTTAGGTTAGGTTAGGTTTTTTTTTTTTTATGACATGAAGGGTACCTTGCTTGCTATGTACAAGGTTTAGGATCTGGAAGGGTAATGATTTTACTTGGAGCTAGCTTTTGTGTGAGGAACGGCTTGACTTTTGGCTATGGCCTTGCTGGGAACTTCTCCGCATTCGCTTTTGAGACATAGGGAACCATAGAAACCTATGTCAGAGAAGACGGAACTTAAGCTTATTAGACACTTAAGGGACCTTCCAGCCATCGCATGATGGTTGGCTTTTTGTTCTTCTATCTATCTTTCCTATTCCTGCTCTGTGATACTTACTCCTTTATTCAACTCTTTTAGTCGCCTAACTATCTGAACAACAAACCTTTCAAATTCCTCTGCTGCTTATCTGCTTCTGAAAATGTCATGAAAATCTATCTTTGCAGATTTAAGCGCCATTTGGAGCTTGTATCTCAGCAAATCAAACATCGGGCATTCCCTCAAAATGTGAGGGACGTCCTGCGTGATGTTACCATCACACTGACAGCCGTCTGCTTGACTCACTTTGAATCTGCAAAGGTATTCATTGAAGGTTCCGTGGCCGGGTTGGGTTAGGTTGGGATAGGTTTGGTTAGGTTAGGTTTGGTTAGGTTAACCTAACAAATAATCCAGTTTATCGGCTATTTTCAAAATGCGTTTTTCGCTGTATTCCGTATAACCGAACAGTACCGAATCTTTTTCCATACTACGACATTTTAAGTTGGAATCTTATAGTAAAAATTTAATTTAATTAAAATTTACTGGAGACAGAGTACAAGCTATTTTACAGTGAAAAGCTTGACGTGTCTACTCGTACTTTGAAATCGTTAAAACAAGTCTAAAAATTATTACAGTATTTTATTATACACGAATATGTATCAGTTCTTGTTATTTCATAATAGTATTTCTGTACCTCAGTCTCACATAATAGTTTAAAAGCGTCTATGCTGTGTTTTTGTTGTTTTTACTTGCAATTATCCTACAAGTCGACTGGCACAAAGTGTTAAACAACCTAGCCATTCTTGATACTTGACGAGATCAGGCCGCCTTTAGGAAGTAAATTGACCAGCCTACACTGGGATGTCCGTTTTAAAGCACTTTCTCTACTTTACTCTGCTCTATTTGATTGCATGGAGTCCAACAAGATATCGAATAGGCAATTATTAGATTACTAACGTTACATTTAATACAATGAATATGCACTTTTACTATATAAATACTTTTTATAATATATTATATGTTTAATTTTAATTTAAGTCCTAATTTTGTTAATGCGTTTAACTTCATACATCCTATTTAAATATTCAGCTACGTTTTACTTTATTTAAGGTCTAGGTACTGCGTAAAAACTGAAAATAAAGAATTTTCGGCCTTAATAATTTGTAAAATATGCATACCAAAGTATCGTCACTGTTCTGGCAGAAGACACTAATTCGATAAAATGACATATTGAGTTAGTTATAAAAAAATGTTCCTTATTTCAAACTTTACCGTCTGGAAACCTTCTTAATAAATAAACAGTCTTTATTTTAAAGTCACCCTTTTTACGATTACTTAATAAATTCACATGATAGTCTATTTCAAACATTTTAACAACTTCAAAGTCAAATTACTCAAAACTAGTATTCTCCAGTTAATGTGTTCTGCCAGAACAAAGACGGTATGTCATTATGATACCCTGTCTTTTGTTATCATAAAAACGGTAATGATATAATGCGTAAAAGTACGACATCGTACTTACTTAAACTGGCGTTATAGATCATACAGGTCCATATCTGACTGCCTAACCATTTTAAAGGCATCTCTATCCTGAACTCTCCCTCTTTCTCTAGTAGAGCACACTCAACCTCTTTGCGTACCTCTTGAGGTTATCCACCCATATCCTCCGGGGGTGGGCCAGAAGCCGGATACCAGGGAACTCAGAAATAATGGGAACTGAAATACACAACGGGTAAGGCGATAGCAGGTAACCGACTCGAGTAAGGATGAATCCGGGTTAAACTTACACACGTGTCTAGAATACGTTTTACGTCGAATACTGAAAACTGCTGTCGGTTTATGCATTTACGCTCATTTAATGTTGGTGTATTACACACACTATTGCACGTGCATAATGCGTGCTTCATTTTCGTAGGTCACTCACACATTCAAAAGCCTGCTTCACCATCCGGCGTATTGAATATAGCCTATCGGTATTCTATTTATTATCTGTTCTGTGCCGAATACCTACAAGGGCTCTAGATCTATCGCATCTAATAACAAGACTAGTCTATCTGAGTCTTTGCGCCCTCGTTTTTATTTTTTGTACCACACTTTGTATCGTTTTGTCTGTCAAATAAGCACACTGAAAAAAAATCTTTATACCGCAACTCCATTCATGTCTTATTAGATATATCACATGCTTTTAAATTCAGATTAAATTGTCAATTAATAATTTTTGCTTTACTAAAAAATTAGCAATATGTTTTATCTTTCAGAAGTCAGTTACCATTTTATTTACATTTTGTACAGATTTTACGCTTTATTTGAAATGACATTACAACTGAAATTATCTACACAAATATAACTGTTTAAACGTTGATAATGTGTCTATTGTTTTAAAAGGAAACTGTTTATATGTTGAATAAGGGTATAGATACTTTTAATGCATGGGAAAATCAAAAGCAATGAGAAGAATGGGTCATTTTTATTTATATTCATTTCCTCTACAACGATACATTTATATCGCAAACAATTCAAATCTCGGTCAATAACATAATTAAAGTATAATAAAAATATAACGTTAGTTAAAAATCTACGATATATTGAAACATACTTTTATAAAAATATCCAAAACAAATGTTTGATATGTGACTATAATAAAATAAATATTTTTTTAATAATAAAACGACGTGAAGTAAAAAATCGATTTATATAAATTCAAAATACCTTGCATCCATTACTTCTCCAATTTAATTCATGTGAAGTTAAAAAAATAGTGATCAATATTTTTTATTTGTTTAATTTTCGTAGATAAATGTAGTTTTGTCTTTATGTCACAGTTTAATTTAAAACTGTTACACTCTCTATAATGTACTGATTAGGTGACATAGTTTTGAAATATAATTAATTATTCGTATTAAACGTATAATTTGGTATTACGTCCAACTACTTAGTTTAGTTTTTAATATGGATACATATTTGATTAATAAACACATAATTGTTTTATGGTTGTTTATTATTTCATGTCTATTTTAATATTACATGATATTTACGTCTTTATGATTTTGGGAGTTTTATGTCTATTGCGGATAAACACAGTATTCAAGATACGATTATTCAATTGAGAGATTATTTTTGAACTTCTTGATTGAAAGGTTTTATATCGACTAAATCGTTATTTTAATTTTATGTTGATAGATCTTACTGTATAATAAGTACAAAGGCATATTATTTGCCTTTCACGTAATGATAATATAAATGTTTATTTAAATAAAAAATAAGCCTCACCTAAGTTAAATCATAGATCTCCATCTTGACTTATCTTGACATATAATAAATAACGTAAAATAATTAAGATTGTTTATTATAAATGCTTAAAAATTAATTCTTTGTAAGTTGTTAAATTATGCATAGGGAATACAAATTCGTGTTAATATCTTTAGAGTTAGTAATTTAACTAAATTTAATACCCACATTTATTGATAATTTGTATGTAGCTGTATGTCTTGTATATGTCCGTCAATGAGTGGCAGAAAGTATCAATGATTTAAAATATTTCGTTTATCGTAAAACTACTAGTTTCCGATTTTTATTGAATCATAACGGTCTTTTATAATACCCAAATAATCTGTGACACTCCCTGCTAAATTTGTTTACAAATAAGTTTTAATATGTTATGTAAAATAACACAATACAAATAATAATTGTTTAACTCAATTTTTCGTGAAAACAATATTTTATCTTACTGGTTGGGCCATTTATAGTCCCATTCAACTCCTTATCTCTTCACCCACCTCCTAATCACAAGTGTTATTATTACAAGACAATCAATAAGCAATTACGAGTCATGAGAGACGGTGTTACAAAGAACATTGAGTTGCATCTCGACAGCGGACGCGTGAGGGCTTCTAATAGCTTTCCGTCGCTTAAATGATTGACTCAATAGATACAGACTCATTCATAAACTATCATCATCATTCATACACCCTCACATATAATCCATAAAACTGTGTGCGGGAGTGTACGGACCGGGTGACCCAAAACAACTATACCGCTCGAGCAAAAGTTGAAACCAGACCACGGAGCCATCATACATCATTACAAAGGTCAGTGTCTGCCACTCTGTTCCATCGCCCCCACCACTAGAACCGACCTCCTCAACATCCCTTAAAATATTTACAGTCCACTTAAAAAACCCAACCACTTACTTTACCTACGTTTAAACGTGAATTCACATTTTTTGGGTAAAGTAAGTACCTACTACTGCTTTTTAAATGTAAATAATTATCAATCATGACATTTTTTTCAAACATTACATTTGGTTTCTTTTATTAGTTACTGTTTTATGTTATACTATTTTTATCACTTGAAGACAAATTTTTATTTATTCCACTAATAACCGACTATTTTTATTTTTATTCATTTATTCAAACATCGAGATACTGAGTAAAAATAAAAATTGTATCGTAGTCAATATTTTTTTAATTGCCCATTTTAGTATTTTATAACTTCCTACAAAACACCTTGTGACTGACCTGGAGATCACGACTCATGGCTTGGGAACCTATAAGGTGTAAAGTCTGCTTTAATATTGCAATTTTTGTAGAAGCATGTGTCATATTATGTGTATAAAAGAGAATTTTAATGAAATATTGATATAAATTTTTGATTCTATCGCAAAATAAATATCACACTGAGTTATTTCAAAGTAATCCATTGCCTAAATAACGTAATTGTGTCGGTTATTAATTATTACAATGTTTTATGAGAATTAATTTATTTTGCGTGGCAAAAAATTATCTTTGGTGAATTGTTAGTGTATCAATATTCAAGTAACTACTTGACGCAAGTATTCACGATTGACATGAAATGTTTCACAATACAGAAATGATAGCAGCCCATCTGTCTGACGTGAGAGTCAGTAAGAGTAAAATAAAACGCGGAATACGATGTAACAATTTGTAAGAAGAATCAAAATCCAATCTAGTTCTTGTAATGGACTAATAATAATGTAATACTTACTTCGAGATGCGCCGGTTGAACCGTAAAAATATTCCACTTTTTTGGTTTCGATGTTTCGCATAATGATTATTCCTTTGTTTATTATGCAAGAAGAAATTAATTCACACATATCAAAGAAACGAAGAATGTAAGACTTGTCCGATATGTCAGATTGAATGAAAGAATAAGGAACAATTTTTGGCAATTAAAATTATCTCTACAGATTAAGATTAATACCTTTTTTTATAAAGTATTGTATGGTAAAAAAGTGTCAGATATACCTGACAAAGTAATCACCTTTCTCTGAGATTCGTTGTGTTAAATATTTGATATTTAATCAATAAATCAGAAAGGAATAAGTCTCACATAGAACTACGTTCTAATTATTTGCATTAAATGTAAATTACAGTATTATGTAAATGTTCCAATGAAAAAAATACTCTTTAAAACTGCGTTGAAACCTGGAATTTCAAAGAATCCCATATTAAGAGAATTTACGTATTCGTGTTGGTGTTGTACTGACGGAGGATGGGTGTGTAGCAATTATACAAGGGTGATACTCTTCGATATTTATGTTTTGTTATCAAAACAAAACCAGAATGGGTAAAACGTTGTCAGCATTTCTTCAATCATAACCTAGATCAACAGTATTTATTATGATTTATTTAATTGTGAAAATGACTCTTGTGATGTATTGATTTCATTTGACGATCCATTACTCGCCACCACTCATCACGAGTCCATCACTCGACTCACTACTCATCTCGAGTTTTGTCACTCGACACAGTCATCTACTTACAGTAGATTGGTAGTCATCTGCTAGCTGTCTGCTAGTCTGGTAGCTGAGCACGAGCTCTATAATACCGTTAATCTTTACTCCGACCATTGTAACTCTCTATACTCTGCATCGAGAGAATAAATATCTACATCCACCTCTACTACCTCTACCTTTATCTATACTCATCGATCCCTAAAGATGGCTAGGCGTACACAATGTCTTTGTATTGGAAGAGTTTGGCATCTTGGCCAATTGCATGAGACTTGTTCTGTAATTAAAATTTATTGGCTACGTGTTAAGTAGAAATTCAAGCAACCTGGAGAGATTGCTTTTTTAGAAGCGTCGAAGGGAGGAAAGAGGAAAGGCGCGTCCCTTCCAGGTAGATGAACACCATCGAAAAAACGACTGAATTGAAAATAACTGAAGCAAAAATCGATCGATCCAAAAAAGGATCGCGCCCTAGATATAAAGAATATTTGGAATGGAGATAGTTGGAAAAGCTTGGAATTTCAGTGATTATCATTCTCAATAATGGGACAAAGGATGTAAAGAGAGTAATGCTTTTATTTTCCACAATGAAAAGTATCAAGTATATAATACAAGAAAAGATTGAGGGCAGAAGTGGTGTAAGTAGAAGGAGATTCTCCTTAATATTATGTAGCCTCTGTGTGGTACGGTATTTTATGATCATTGACACAACCAGCCGATAATAAGGACTTGCATTTCAATTCGGTCGATACCTTTTGATTGAAACAATAAGTGAAAATATTCGATCATGTAATATAAGTATGGTTAATTTTTATGGTCGTATCCTATTAACTAATTAAATCTGCTTTAGTTCAAAATTCAATTAGAAATATACCAACAATAGATTGTTTATATTATTTTTTTGCAGTGCTAATAGTAACTAAATTAAATTTTATTAATTACTAGCTGAAGTACCCGGCTTTGCACAGGGTCGCTTTGTGGTTATATTTATCTTAGATATTCAAAAAATAATAAGAAATAATTATTTTTTTAATATTAAAATATCTATGTAATACAATATGACAATATGAAAATAATTCTAATAGGAGTAATAGTCAAACAAAAGAACACTATATTAAAATCGAATCCAAAATATGCAAACGTTAATAATGTTATTAATATGTAGTAAAAAAAACAAAATTGGATGGAACAAACAAACAACAAACCTGTATTTTATATAATACTCATTTAGAAACCTTCGCGGTTATGCGCACAACAACTGACAAAAGTTTCATCGCAATCGGATGAATGGTATAGGAACGCATACGAATAGAAGAAGAAGATGATTTTATAATTCAGAAATCTTTGTGGGCATGCGCACGACAACTCACCAAAGTTTAATTGCAATCGGATGAATGATATAGGAACGCATACGAATAGAAGAAGAAGAAGACGGTTGTACTAATTCAGAAACCTTCGCGGATGTTGGCACAACCACTGACGAAAGTTTCATCGCAATCGGATGAATTGTATAGGGACCATACGAATAAAAAAAGATATAATGAAGAAGAAGAAGAAGAAGAAGATGGTTGTACTAATTCAGAAACCTTTGAGGGTGTTACCACAACAACTAACGAAGGTTTCATCGCAATCGGATGAATGGTATAGGAACCATACAAATAAAAGAAGATATAATGAAGAAGAAGATGATGATTTTTCTAATTCAGAAACCTTCGCAGGTGTGCGTACAACAACTGACGAAAGTTTGGTGGCAATAGGATGAATGGTATAGGAACCATACGAATAAAAGAAAATAGAATGAAGAAGAAGAAGAAGATGATGATTTTTCTAATTCAGAAACCTTTGCAGGTGTACATACAACCACTTACCAAAATTTCATTGCAAGCGGATGAATAGTATAGGAACGCATACGGGACAGACAGGCAGACTGACAGACAGACAGGCAGACATTTATTTTTATATATAAGATATAACCTATACTCTTCGCGAAAGTGCAAGCAATAAGTTGACATAGTTTTATCGCAATAGGATGAACGGTATGGCAGCGCATAAAATACGAACAAACAAACCAACAAACAAATATTGATTTTTATATATTAGATGAATTATTTATTTTTCTTATTCAAAACTGAAAATACATAAATTGGAAAGAGGGCTTGATTAACGAATACTCACTCAGAAAAGAAGAGGCGATATGGCTGTGGAATTCAGTCAAAGCCTCAGTAAAATTATATAAAAAAGTGAGTGTTGTTTTTTTACTGTGACGGATGTTTACAACCCAATTAGTAACCATATGATTCATGAAACTGACATAAAACTTGTAATTAAGCCGCCATAATAGTCGGTCATAAAAAACTATTAATATATTTAAATTAAAATACTAATAACAAATTATAAAACATTTTTTTTTAAATATTTATCATCTACCTATATTTATCATCTACCTGAATCTATCCACTGCTAGATTAATGACTCTCCAAATACTCTTTTCAGTCTTGTGCATTGCGATTCCATATATTTATACCGAAATAGCTATCGACTAATAAAACAATCTGTAGAGTTTAATATTATTTGTATTATCGTTGTGTAAAATAGATTTCTACTAAGAAAATGCTAATTTATTCAGTAATTTACTTAATCGCAAGTACAAAAACGTCAATAATAAAAATTTGGTTAATTCCGGATGCCCGTAATAACATTATAGCTAAATCAATTACAAATCTGTCCGTCTTTTGATTTACGGAATTTTAAATTAGAAAGCATAGTTAGTTATTAGTTATAATTTTCTTTTGTTATAGATGAATCGATAGCTTAATGGTTGAGAGCTCCCATCTATATAGTAAAAGATGTGAGCTTGAATGATGCTTCATCTAACGTTTTCTAAGATATTGTGATTTTTTACAAAATTTTGTATGTATAAATATTTACTATTTGTAAAAATAGAAATGTGCATCCATTGCGACCGATTTGGTAAAAACCGAATCTAGAAATCACTCCACTGTGGATAATTAAAAACACAGTAAATTGGGATCATGCTAAAATTAATAAATTTATTACAGTTTCTGTCAAATTATTTTGGTGAAAAGCAGTGGCTCTAAATTAAAATATAAACGGATTACATAAAAGTAGTTTTATGAAAAAACAACACAGAGTAATGCATGTCTGAATATCATTTAACATTGGAAGGCCGTTGAGTAGTCAAAAATGTATATAGAAATACCTTATACCACGACCGAATATTATATTTTATAAAATAAAAATGATCTGACACATATTTTGTTTGTCTGTTTCGTCACATATTACTTAAAAACTACTGGACCAGTATTATTGAAATTTGCACAGTTTGTAGTCTACAATTTATTGGTACCAATTAAGTGAATTTAAATGTAATGCATATTTAGTGTTAAATAAATTATTATACTTATATATTTATTAAGCTAGTAAGTCTCAACTAATGCTTATTTAGACGCACACTTATATGAGGTTCAATGATTACCTATATAAAAAAAATGCTATTCATAATGGATATGACGTATGCTAGCTTCAACTATTTGGTATTATAATTTATAGTCGCAAGTTACATTCTCTCAGAAAAAAATGGTTTCACAAAAACGCTTTGATGTTTGGTTGAGCTATAAACATCTTACGATTAAGTGTTAATTATTGATAATTTTGACTTATTAAATTGTTAAGGAACCTCTGTTTTTTATATATTATGACATTCACATTTTTTTGGTTCATTAAACTAACTTTTAGTAGAGTTTCATTTTTATTCTTAATATTTCAAAAGAACTTTTTCAAACATAACGAAATTGCAAACATATGAAATCGGACGCAGGTTGAGAAGTGCACTCATACAAATCGAATCATAAATAATATCACACGAACTCACATAGATTCTAACAGGCCACGGAGCGGTGCGAGCTTATCTAAAAAGATTTAAATTGAGGGATGATGACTGTTTTCCATGTGACGGCAACACATCTACAACTGTGTGGCATGTCATCAACGACTGCCCTATACTATAAAAAGAGCGATGGACTCTCAGGACTCGATGTAGATAGAATAATCATGAAATTGACCTCCAAAAGCCTCACGAAGTACTAAGCAATAGAACAACACAAGAACATTACACAAAATATTTAATCCTGGTCATAAAGAAAATTAAAGATATAAATGGAGGAACCTAATTAGCCCCATTAGAAAAAGCAAGGGCATGGTTATTAATATTTAAAAAAATATATATCAGTATTTTTCTTATCTGTTTTATTTTTGTTGGAATATTTCATACAGACAGAGTTGTGGGCAATCGCTATTCGCTAGTATTTACAATTATTGGCTTAAAAATGTCTCAATATCATTAATAATATTTTCAGCTGATTTTGAATTTTTGTTGAAGGTAAAAATAGTTTACATATTATAAAATACTTAATTATCGTAACTGTGTTTCGAACCTTTTTTATTGGAGAAAAGCTTGAAATATTTTGTAATTTATCGAAGGAATGACCAATATAAATTAAGTTTAATAGGGGTAAATAATTAGACACATTTTACTGTCTGCCCACATCATAGTTTACAAACAAATAGTGTTTATTTTGAGTTAAAATTAATGCCTTTGTTCATCTTATGAATATTTACTCAAGTCAAATATTAAAAATATGTTATTTTTATATTGATATGTCGCGACTCGCGAGATGACCTTGCTTTTCCGTTGTATTATAGAAAAGTAATAAGTTTGTAATAGCAAATAGTTTTGTGTACTTTCACAGAATCCTGATATATGCTATCGGTAAAATTATTGTAGAATTAGCCAAATACTTTATTTAAAACCATTATAGACTATTATGTAAGATTAGTGCCTAACTAAAAATGCGTAGATACAAGGCATTCACCATATGAATTAAAATCATGCAAGTGCAGAGTAATTAAATGGTTAGACCAAATCGTTTGTTAAACCAAAAAAAGTTATAATTACAGCAAAAATATTTTTCAGCACGTTAAAACGCTCAGCAGAAGGTGAGTTATAAACAGGTGATGATTTTACTTTCGCTGCGTATAAATATATATCTTATTTTACATTTATAGTCACATTGATATACTGTATGATCATTAATTGGGCAGGAGGTCATGTAGTAATGATCGAAAATACTCAACCACATAAGAGGTTAGACTTAAACTAAAATGACTAGAAAAAAAAGCAGATGACTTCTGAAGCAAATGTAGTAGAGATATCGTATTGCACACAGGATTGGAGATGTATCCTATATGCACAGTGACGTCCCGTGGGGGTAGGCAGATTGAGCGTCGCTTGGGGGCGGCAGTTACTCATAGGGCGGCAAATCGAGGAGAATCATTAGGTATATATAGCATTAGCTACCTAAGCGTAGTAATAAGGGAAATATCTTTCCATTAACAAATTTCTTGTCTTTATGATGAAATTTCATGGTATAAATAAGACAACTATAGTACGAGTATTATATTATTATGTAGTTACATAATAAAAGGTATATAGGGCGAAGCTTTTCGTAGGGGTGCAGAAGTGGAGTTTCGTTTGAACGTGAAAGAAAAAATCTGTGTTGTTTATTATACTCAAAAAAATGTGCTTACGAAATAATAACTATTACATTTTAGGTTATTTTTTATCGATTTTTATTCGATATACGGTTTTTATTCTTTTCTTTCAATCATGTCCGTAGGGAATCCAATCCCGAGCCAAAATTATGATCCCGGGATATCGGGATTACAATTTTACAATCCCGGGATTGGCATTTTTTTCCATTGTTAATATAAATTTTTTATATTTACAAATAACATTGATAAAATCGGTTAAAAATAAATCTAGTATAATTTATACCATTTAAGACATTTATTGTTAATATTGTATACGTTCAATCTTGGAAATACATACGTTTAATGGAGTAAATAATATTGTAATATAAATAATAATGTGAATTTAATACGAGATTGCTGTTTTTGATAGTAAAGACTTAATGAATGGTTTAGCGAGATTTAAAATAGTAAGGAAAATCATGGTGTACTTATGGCCTTTCCGCTTCATAAATCTAATTAGTCAGCCAAATATGAAACTGCCGTAAAACGTATGAGATCATGGTGGAATTACTTTGCTAATAGTGCGAAGCATTGTTTTTTTCCAATCTTTCTCATTTGTATTAATTTATGTGAAAAAATAAAATGAATCGGCAACTTACACATGGGTATAAATCAAACATCATTCAAACTCAGTTTATTTCTAATGTAGTTATTTGTTATTAAAAGTATTTTTTCTGTTATATTTTCGTTTTTATTTTATTTTCCATAAAAATTGATAAAAAAATCAATCCCGAAAGTTTCGGGATTATGTTTATCAATCTCGGGATTCATAGATATCGAAAATAGCTCGGGATCCCGGGATCGGAATCCCTATGTCCGATCCTAATAGGATCAACAGATTTTAATTTTTACGAGAAATGGATGTCAGCCACTTGTTCAACCTATTAGGTCCATACTCTAACTCACACACAAATTGAAAAACAATATGTGTACTTGCCAGATCCAGGATTCAAACATGAGACCCTCGAAACTATAGACCGGAGCTTAAGCTACGCGGCCATCGTGAGGAATTTTTTGGTAATACAAAAACCGATATCTTGATTTTTTTCTGTTTTAGGGGGCCTTATATTTTTAAAATACACTTATTAGTTGTTTTATCTGTATTCTTGAATTAAATAATAATAACTGAACACAGGTGAACTTAGTATAATATTTGTTGTTCTAGTAGGTGTGAGTAGGTATACATTAATTTTTGCATTATATAAGCAACGTCTTTATTTTTATTTCGCCCCTGTTAATTACCTAATATGTATAGTTTCCCCACCGATAACCAAATTAGACCATCCACCAATAATAATTTGTTGTATTCGATAATAATCATTTGTCTAGATTTCATTAGTTGTTAGCAATATTTGTTAGCTGGTTACCTTCTGTTAAAAATTGTTTAAGGTATCATTTATATTTTGTCAAATTAGATTTCTACGCTTGGAGTTATATTATATATTAATATTGTATAATTGGATAGCATGACATTTACTTTAGTGATATTAAATATCAAGTGATATAATATCGGCAAAAAATATATAAAATATTTAGATACATTATGCACTATTAAATTTCACCTGTAATGCCGTTTATTTGGTGCGTAAAATCTATTAAAAATGAGAGTTACATAATTATTATTTTGATATATTATAGAGATATCATTTGTAACACTTAAGTGAATATGGATAATATTAAGTAAATTAATACTATCGGCTGAATGTACTTGATGGATTTTGAATTATAATTGATTTAAGTTTTGGATTGTTTTATTTGAGTCATATCATACTAGCCGGAATTTTTCTTTTGGTATCGACAGGTATTATACACACTCGTCTAAATAGATGAGTTTGTATATAATGTATATTGGTATATTGGGACTATGTTGGTAAATACCAAATATATATTTAGTAAAGAAGTAAGTAGATAATTTGAGGTATCCCGGAAGGTCCAGTGCTGCATTGTTTTGATCAAACATCCTTAAATTCCATGTGGCGTGGTCCATCCACAATCATTTTGGTATATTCTTACTCTCATGTAATATATACATAGCCCGCCATGCATCTGGCATCCAATGTAGGTATGGAATTATTGATATATTTTACAGTTTCTGGCATATTGTTGAAAAGCTAGTGGCTTTCATCTAAAGACAGCTTTCATCAAAAAAATAAAGCGAAAGCAGAGTGTCTAAGTAGAGCGACTAATAAACTGAGTGAAAATGATGAAAATTTATGGTTGCAAAAAATGTGACTGAATTTCAGAATGGTCAGGATCTCATTTAAATAATACATACTATAAGAGAGGAAATAAGATATTGTATATAAGTAGAACGTGTGTTATTTATGAAACACACGTCATGTGTATATGTATGTATAATTTATTTATATGTGTTAGGTACTAAATAATGCTTTTTTCAGTAATCCAGGAATTCAATTTGAATCGTGTCATGTAGAAGTTTCCAGCGCTTGAAATGGAAAATTTTATGAACCGGAGCGCTTGATAATTTTACGAAAATATTAACACTGTTACTTATCTAATTATAGATATGTATTTAAAAAAGATTGTGTTAGATTTCTTTATAATATGACATATTTTACTCAGGCGGTCAAATTAATATTTACACGAGACGGAGCGATAATTTTGGGGATTGTATGAACCGGAAGAACGCTCCGGTGCGTTCCTGTCCATTTCAAGCCCTGAAAGTTTCTCAATCTACATATTATTAGGTTCATTTTTTAGATACACTTTAAAAAGCATCATGTAAATTTACAAGACAACTTTATACGAAAAAATGTTACCATTTGTCCATCATGGATGCTATTGTAATAATAAAAAAATAAATATGTCTCTAAAATAAAGTATAATGCAATCATAAATAATCATTTATAAATACGTTTCGTGGATTGGTTTCATTTATAAAATTTTGATAAATAACATAAAACATATTTTATTGGCAATTTATGTAAAATTTATTGTATATTATATACGTCCTTACGTTTTTATAGTGTTATTATAAAACACATTATTGTAACAGCTCTTTTATTATATGCATTTCGTAACACAGTCATCAAAGCTACGTAGTATTTCCACCACCTAATTCAATCACAGCCTGATCTGAATAGATAATAAAGATATTCAGAAATGCACCTTCCCTAACTAAAAGTGGCTTCGCTTACGATATAGTAACGACCGAGTGCGAACCTCGTATTTAATGATAGCAACTTCCCCCTTGCTTGGCCATTCGTTCGCTGACCGCTGACCGACGCGTATTAAATATCTCACCGACCGACGCATTACAAAAGCTTTCTCATTAGACTTTTTTTAAAAATCGAATTACCATAGAGTAAAAGCAGCTTTCGATTAAATAATAATTGTTTATCATAGATATTTTATAGTATGGACAACTTTTATAGAGTAACGGATACTCAGTAATTAAAAGTGATTTTTGTTTATTTGTTTTTGCAAATAATTAATTAAATTATCATTTTAAAGTTTATTTATCTATATTATTTTATAAATTACTTCATTATTTCGGAGTGTTTTAATTTTTTTATAGTGTGGAGAGGATAAAGCATTAATCATGTTGACAAGAAAGGTACGTTTTGCATGTTTATATAATTATATAGTTCATAAATATAGTTTTTAGTTTACAAAATGAATTTTAAATATTCGTACTAAAACGATTTTATATGAATAGATTATCAAGCTTTATACAAAAGCTTCTCATTTATTTATTTGTTTTTAATTTAATTTTAAACTCATCATGGACAACACTAAAACTATGTATGTATAACAAATATTATAATGAGACGATACATACATATTTAAAATAAAATTTGCTGGGTCTCTTTGAATATTAATAATATTTTAAAATATTTAACCACTAACAATTTTATGTCATTCAAATAGAATCGTTAATAATGAAACAAAATAATATTTAAAAAAAAATCAAAGCGTAAACATTTATTTTTATTTAATATATTATTATACTTTTGAAGTAAACTTCTTAGGAAAAATAAAAAAAAATAATTTTAATATGAATTAATAATATTAATATAACTTACAGTAAATCTGCCTTTTCCGTAATGCAAAATTTCTTTTAAATTGTTTGGGGAAACAATTTATTTAATATTAATATGTACTAAATATTTTATACTAAGCTTTGACCATTAGACATATTTAACTCACTAATTTATGAAATTATTATTAACAATTTTATTTAATAACTCCATATATTTTAATATTATGTATAACCAGCTTCCTCTGCTTTCGTATATTGGCTCCGCTCTTCCTTTACAAGATCGTTTATATTATTTTATGGAATCCTTTGTCAAACTGTCTTTTTAGCATATATCCATGGCTTTCGCATTTTTTTTTGGCACACCAGATGAAAATAGAAACTTAGAAATATATTCTAATAAAGCTCATATCACAACTTTACAACATGGCGTTTCTCTACTGTTTTGCATACACCCCCAAAATGATAGTGGAAAAAATTAATAGTGTCTTTCCTTCTGAGATCCTAATAATAAGGTTTCCAATATCCATATTTTATTCTCTCTCTTCTTGGTTGTTCTTTATTGATGACGATTAAAAATGCAGCCACTTTCTACATAAACTATACTCTTCATCCCTCATTCTCATCTTATTTTTACGGGGTAAAGTAATATTTGTTACCAATAAGCTATATCATTTGTTTACTTTAGTATGCCAATGCTCTCAGTTTACTTCTCTTTTCACAATAACTACTTAAAACTCTCAGATTCTTCTTTCCACAATGATCATTATTTCCGAATAAAATGCAGAATGCTACTTAGTTATATATATTATTCCACTGGGTCTTAGAATAAATATTTTTACTGGATTGCATATTAAATACATTTTATATTAATATATTATGTAATCACCTACCATGGATGAGTGGCGGAATATACGCTTCAAAAACCTAAGTAAATATAAGTTCAAATTTCGCGCTTAGCATTTTTTTTCAATGTTATACATATTTCTATGGAATTAATATTATATAATAACTTGGGCAAACAATTTTCTCATAAAAACGTTATAATAGTACAGCAGATTTGCTTAAGAGTCAATGAGATGTCAGTGCTCGAACGGAAAAATTTCACGAACCGGAGCGCTAGATATTTTTCAAAAATATTAAAATTGGTCGATTTTTTTGTTAAATAAGTACTTACTAAAATATTGAAAAATCTAATATGCATATTTACTGACATTCGTAGAAGCACAGTTTTTTAGTGCCGCAGACAAAAAAATATTTTCACAAAATATTTCATCAAAAATGATATTATTATGTTTAATTCCTTTATTTGTTGCTTATAAGCAAATCATAGTATGGCTCACCCCACTAAATGTTACTGCTTTGTTTTTTATAAACAATGTATTATTATAGACATTCGTTTTATTGGTTCATTTCTTAATACCATAATATAATATATCCACATATCCTAAAGATGTTGAAAATGTAATGTTTTAATTATTTTGTTAATAATTCAAGAACGAAATTTTATAGTTTCGAAGATTTCATAAACCGGAACTGGGCTCCGCTCTGCTCCGATCCATTTAGAGCCCTGTCTATGTGTCTTATAATATCTTACCAATATTTTTTGTGACATACAATATTTAAGTGATATTTTATTTGTTTGTGACATATTTTATTAGTTGTGAAAAACAAATTATTTTTTAAAAATAATGTTCATAACTATGACTACATTTTTTGTATGTTTTCCCCCGATAACTATCTTATTTTCTTACCCTGTTTGGTATTTTTTGTATTGGCAACACTATCTGTAATGGAACCAAATACAGTCATATTTTCTGGATTTGGCAGTATGAAATAATCGTCATCATAATTTATAAGATATTTTGACATTACTATTTATTACAGTTAGGTTGTCACAATTATAATACTAGCTCTCCATGACAGCAACAATTTTGGAAGTTAGCATGTGTATTAGATTTCGGATCAACTATCCATATTTTACAACGGTCATAATAAAATTAAATCACTATTATCTGTAGTATTATACTGCCGAGCTAATGGTAATGTCTATTAAGCACCGCGATTATTAGTATTATTAGAAGAAAAAAGAAAAGTAAATTACATATGTAATAAAAATAAAAACGCACTTGCCACAAGGAGAAAATCTTGAATACGGCGTAACGCATCGAAAAAAAAATATTACGGAAGTATTATTTGGTAATGCAAACGAGCATGAAGTATTTGTTTTTAGTTAGAAAATGTATTTTTATGTATTCGATTTCAATAACTGTTTACTAGTTGTTCAACTAACATTGATATATTATAATATTTTCCTGTTGATAAGCGTTTTGAATATTTACATGAAATCTAAACACAATATAAATTCCACTTACGTCATCTAAACAAACATTAATGATACGGGCAACGCTTTTCAGTGGACTGTAATATGAAGAAATGATTTATTGTCATATGTAGGATGCCAGGGACTGATCTATAATGATGAAGAGGCTGGCTCCGTGGTCTGGTTGTCACTCACTCGTACTACCACTCTCGCGCTTAACTGTTTATTGAGTCACCCTGAGCTTGGAAATTGACGGTCAAAACCAGTGGACGTAAATGACGTCTTAATGTTTCACAGGTTATAAATATGTATTTACAAGCACACTGTTGCAGAATGACTCTCTATTAATAGTAGACATGGCCAGGACAGTGGGTAGGACATTTATTTTATATTATATCAGGGCTGCCATAATTAGCCCAACCCGATACTTTAATAAATCTAATTCACTGCGGCCCAGTTAATTTATATTTAATTAACACATTTAAATAACATGCCGATTATATCTAATGGCTATCTAATGCCGACACGGCAGCCGTGTTGTCAGTGCTGTATGCGTTAACAGCTAATATAATATATTGTTAATAACAATTTACCACAGTGTCATCTTAATATGAAATATGGTTTAGAAGTTACAAGACATAAATTATCGAAAAGAACACACTTGAAACAATTTATTACGATAAGGTAAAGTGGTTAGATAGCAGCGTTGGATTAGTGAGGTGTGGTGCGCGCATATTTCTAACCATTGTCCACATGGATGGATAAATTACATTCAAATCGAATTAGTATACGTCTTCATTGTCTTATTAATATGTCAACGTTTTATTAAAAAAATATATATGTAAGTAATTGAAAGTTACAATCAGTTAAGTAAATTGATATTCTTTACTCGGTGTTTCCACCCAAAATTTATGATATCTTCATCTTTAACCTCATTCTCACCCCTTCGTCTTTTTCCTAATTAGCTTATTTTGATATTATCATATGCTGTTTTTATGTGTTATACATCGTATATCATTTATATATTATTTTGTTTCATAGGTGCATATGCGCCGTTTATAAGTAAATAAATCTGTTGATCTTGTTGTTTCTTCTTGTTTTTTCAAAATATTAAGTATACGTCTATATACATAAAACTCAATAGACTAGAACGTTTTGCATGATGCCTCGTCCATAATCTATGCTTCTGTATTATACAGGAAGACCGAGAAAGGGTATCTTTAAATTATATGTATATCTATCAGCTCAGATCTTTGTAGCAATATATTACTCTATTATTTGTAAATCAAATTCATTTCCTTCTTCATAACATATTATATACCTATATATTATATCAATTGGTTCTACAATCCGATGTAGAATCTAAGCAGTCTCACGAAGAGGTTTCATAATATATTTTTTTACGAAAAAACATAGTAGCCGCATGTTCAACTTATTACGTCTGTGCTCTGGATCTAAACATATCTAAAAAAAAGAAAACTTTTCCAGATCTAGGATTTAAATCTGTGACTCACGACTTCATAAGCCGACAAGTTAATACTCGGTTATCGTTTCATAAATAGAGGTGGTACAATTATTAATGCAGAGTGATGCTATTTTTAATAGGATTTGTACCTCCTAAAATAAGGTGAAAACTATAGTATAAATCAAAGACATTTTTGGTTATTTTTCTATAATTAATGCTCTCCGCATCTAATAAAATTAAAGACTATTTATCCATCTAGGGTTAGATTTTAAACCATGATTAGCTATATTCACCCTTTTCCTTCAGGATTATAATATATGAGTTATAATTAATATCCAATAAGTTCAATAGAAATGTAAAAACTCATACCGAAAAAGTTAGGAAGACAGTTTACTGAGATATCAGTATATTTTATTTATAAAGTTAAATACCATTATTTTTTTGTTGATAAAGACGATTTTTTTCAAATAAATAATATACACTATTACTAACTGAGTATTTCACAAGCATAGTGAACAAAGTCCATTCTGGTTATTTTTGTGTAAGCTAGGTTCAAAAATAATATTTTAGTATTCCTTATTCTGTAAGGGTATGATTTCCTTTACATAATAACTTAAATGTACTCAAAGTAGCACTTCAGAATTGCAATCATACAGAATTAGAAATACTCAAATATTATGTTTGAACTTAGCTTACCCGAAAATAACCGGAATGGACTTGGTTCACTATGCTTGTGAACCACTCAACTAATCCTGGAATCCAAGGATTAAAAAAATAAACCTGGTAAGAAATGGTTTTACTCGCTAATAATGGAAATTAGAAACAGCTATGTATTTATACAAATAGTATTTTTAAAACTCAGAGAAAACTTTTTGAATATTGTTAAACTATATATTCATTTTATGTGGGAAAAAATAGGAAAAAAATACTTTTTACGTCCTATTAGTGTCATTATAAAAGTAGAAAATACAATTAAAATTACTTTTCAAGCAAACATGGTTACAAGTGGTTTATAGTACATAATATGCTATAAATACTCCGCATTTCCCGAAGTAATCGATATAGTATTATGTAATAATTTTATGCAGCTAATTATTGTGCAACTATAATTGATCTAGTAAATTTTATTTTACTTTACTTAGATTATATAGTATTATTAACATAACGTAATTATCTTTAAAAAAATAACGAACTCATTGGACTGTATACACACCATAATCCATCAGTAGTTGCCCGTCAAGATTCAAATAATTACAAAACTGTAAGTAGAGTTGGGTTTCGGGAATTCTTGAGAAATTTTCGAGATTTTCCATCCCGAATCTCGAGAATCGAAATTTTTAACATTTTGGGAAATCCCGGATCTCGAGAATCTTTTCTCGTATATCTCAAATATTAATTGAAAAAACGATTATCTATATGAAAAATATAGGACAGTAAACACAAAACGTTCAAGGACTGATCGGGGCATTTAACACAATTATGCCAACGTTGACTCAAAATGAGCGCAATTTTTGCAACATCAGGGAATTTCGTGTCTCAAAAGCGTATACAATTTTCAGACGCAGCGATTGACAATCTGTGTTTTTTGAAATTCTATTTGAATTAGTAAAGTTTAGAATTATTTTTGTTTTTCTACTTCTATTTTGTTTGTCTTTTTACAGAAATAAAAAAAATCATATTTTTTTGGAATATGTCTGTTTTTACACTGATTTTAGGATTTTTACAGGTTTTTTTTTAAATGTCCCGATCTCTCGAGAATTCTTTTCTGGAAATCCCGAATCTCGAGAATTCAAAATTTTATCATTTCGGGAAATACCGAATCTCGAGATTGAGATTTTCTCGGGAAATACCCAACTCTAACTGTAAGTAGATAACAATATCAAACATTAGGTACATAATATTTGCGTTTTTCCCAAGCACGCCAACAAGCAAAAGTCAATACACGCCACTGATGATTATATAAATTTGCTTGGAAAATGAAAAATAATATCTAAATCTAATTAATGTATGTAATTAATAAATTACTAGACCTAATATATATCATTATGTAACATAATGCAATGGGTGTATCATTGATTTGTCATAACATAACTCATAGCGTAACATTGATAATACAATGTTAACATACTCAGTCACTGTATCAAAGTAAAGGTCTACCTACACGCAAGATAGTCATTAGTACGTATATTATTCAGTGCTCGAACTGGTGAATTTCACCGAGAGCATTTAATTTCAATATATTGTGGGCAATTTGGCTACAGTCTTATCACAAGCCTACAAACTCTATTGGAGAGCCAAACAACTTAAATAAACATTTATTTAATTTGTATTTATAAGATTTTTTATGAATTTCATATTTTTTCCCCATCATGTTCGATCATAAGAAGATCATTATGGACATCAACAGAGTAGATCTTGTATTAGCAGTTTTTTTTTTTATAAAAAATGAATGTTAACCATTACTTGCTCAACATTATTAGGTCCATATAATTGAACATACATAATTTGAAAACATCTCATGCATATAACAATTTAAAAAATCCATTTTTGAAAAAAATACGATACTCGACGGGACTTGAACATGTAACCACTGGATTTGCGCTAGTGTGCTTTTCTAATTAAGCTACGGGCATCCTACTTAATTACGATGAGAATATATAATATCAATATATAATATCATTTGTCAAACAATTTAGCGGCACTTGTAGTCAAGCATCTGATTGCATAGATCAATGTATGGATGTACAATATCGGTTGGCAATTTAACTTCCATAAAAATGTCAGATTTGAATGTTTACTAAATATTTATCTACCCAGTTTTTATATAGCAAAAGTTTGCAAACATGAATCCTGACACAAATAACTATAATTTACCAATATGATCACATGTCTGAGACTTGCAAAGTGTTTATATCTACGACATGGTCACATTTGTCGTAAAAATGGTCAAATTTTATTATTTTGTATGCACGCATTTTATGGAGCAAACTATTATGAATTAGAAAAAATAGCATTTTACCATTACATTGTGTGAGATCTGTAATGTAAATATTCTAAACAAATCAATAATGTAATATTGATAAGTATATATTATTATATCCACTTTTTTATAAATAAATTATTTTGTAGCCGATATAGCCATCCTTTTTCTGCCTTCTATTAAGAGAAAATCATATATTTTTTATATAATCATAAATGCGTGGAAATCATGAAAATAATGAAAATGCTGCGTTTATTTCCATTTCCGCAATTCTCTGCTACGCTGTCAGGCCCTTGGTATTTTTGAATTAGAGTTTATGAACAGAAACATTACATATTAGTAAAAAAAAAGATTTATTAATGATATATTTATGTTTTGAAATGATAACCATAGAGAAAATTTTATTAGCTGACCGTTTTACAATCCGAGGTCTGACTTAACTGTTATTTTGCATATAACTTCCGGTTTGAGAGGATTGTTATTAAGCAGCCGTGAAATTAGCGATGACATCAATTTATAATTAAGTCATAATCCTAGTCATAAACTACGTTTTTACGCATTGAACAACATTATACGCCCGTTATCAGTTACGTAAATAAAATAATATAATAATGAAAGGGCCTTTCACTTCGAGCATTTTACTTCTATATGAATTGCCATCCTACGTAACCGTCGCAACGATAATTAAAAATGACATGATCGCATTTTGGTCTTTTTGGTTACACCGTTTATGAGCGGTAATTATAGATATTATGTCCATTTTTTTTTTTCATTTTTTATCAACGGAATTACTTAGGTATTTACTTTGTGTATGACAATGGCATACGAAATTTATGATTTTGTATATAAGCGTACATATAATAATCATTTAATTTGTTGTTTTAACTTTGATAAATAAATCATTTGATTCCATTCAAATGTCAACAATTTCTTCTTCTTACTGCCGCTACAAACATAATATTATGTAGACATTGGTCTCTTCCAGCATTGGCTTTCATCTAGATTAATTAAAATCTATTTTCCTGGTTTTTAGAATTCTCAATGTATTTTTTCTACTCTGTGTACCACATTTACATCCACATATTTGGAAACAATACCTCAATTGCAATTGTATGTAGCTTAAGTGGTAAATTATAGCACACGAACTGCAAAGGTTGTAGGTTAAAGCCCCATTTGGTAAAATATTTTCAATAAAAAAAATTCATTGATGAGTAATGTTATAAACCATTATTAAAAATATGTTAGATAGAATTATTATTATGAATATTTTTAATGAATTATTTAGATAGAAATAATCATATAGGCATTTCGTTTTAGGTATTTTTAAAGCAAATCAAACGATTATAAGTGTAGATTTATTTGTAACAAGTACGTTATTATCTTTTTTTATTTGCATACCCAAAAACAAAATAACAGCTTGCGTTCTAGTATGAAGTTTGTTGCTTTGTTTACATAACATACGTACGTTATTTTACGTGATTGTTCATATTAAAAATAGTGGTGCTTTTAACTGCTTTTGTAAAATGAGGGAGGTTATGAGAGAAAATCTTTCCACATGTATTTATATTCATGTGGCGATCAACGAGTCCTGTGAGAACTAGTATTGTCGGAAAAATCTGTGACATACGAATCGATCGCGAAAATATTCTTTATAAATATTTTTATGTATATTTTTCACTAGCCATCAGCGGTATTGGTTAGTGTTTATTCAGTGAGAAACGCTGACAGCGGAAACTAAGATTGTTTAGTTCATACGTTTTTAGCATTAAAATTTCTCTCGAATCTAATTACCAACTGCAAATAAGTTAAGAACTTTTAAAATATTTTGTTAATATTAATTATTATGTTAAAATGTAATTCTCACCGAAGGCATGGGATACTCAGTGTCAGCATTATTCAATCGTGAAGGGTTCAATAAATAAGCTATCACGATTAAATGAATATCTTACTCCGCATTTTATCTTAGTAGAGAACTGTCACTTTGTAGCATCGTAACTCGGGCTAAAATATTTACCTCGTTGTTATCTTTTATCATTGTATCACTGTAATTATAGCAATACTTCAAATAAATAAGCAACCGCTCTCAACAATCATACTTCAGTCCTTCACTCATCTCCTCGTCACATTCAAATATATGATTTTATACGTAATATGTGACACGCATAAAATATTAAATATATGTCTAAATTGATAATAAATACTATTCAATCATTAATTAAGCCTTATTTAAGTAAGTAGTTTGCACACAATCGTGTATAAAATTAACTAGTTAAGTGAATCTGAGATTATAGAGAAATGTCATAATAGAATTAGTGTGAAGTTATCTTCAAATGAATCTTTAGCCAACTGAATCAGTAGTTTTGCTTCATTTTCATACACTTAGGCTCCATCTCTATAGAATTGTAACTGTTATTTTTTAATGGATTGTAAGTATTGTTTCAAAAAAATAATACAAAACACTAAGTGAGATTGATGGGCAGTAGTACTTATCTTATTGTTTTTGATTATTGGATACATCACTAGCTTAATAAAAAACTAGTCTAACAAGAAAATTAGTATTGTTCAGGAGAGCGTTACTTTTGTTGATTATCTCCGTGAAAAGCTTATTTCAACGTTAATAGCATAATTACTGATTATATTCAGAAGCTTGATGATCCTAAAAGTATGAAAATTCACAATAATATCATCATCATCATCAGCCTGAATCTATCCACTGCTGGATGAAGGCCTCTTCAAGCTGCTTCCACTTCTCTTGGTCCTGTGCATTGCGTTGCCACGTACTTCCGCAGAACTTTATCATTCCATCGATCCAGCGGCTTCTAGGTCTACCTTGCGGACGTTTTGTACTTCTTGGATACCACTGGATGACTAGATTTGTCCAACGATTGTCTTTTCTTCAAGCTATGTGTCCAGCCCATTTCCATTTAAGGCTTTTAATAAACTCTATTACATCGCAAACCCTTGTTTGCTTCCTTATCCACTCATTCCTCTTTTTTTCCTTTCGTGTTATGCCCAGCATGCACTTCTTCATACCAATTAATACATTATAATCAAGCGCGCACATAAAAGGGGCGGATTTTTGGGTTTTGACCCACTCTTTGATTAATAATACTTCTTCATCTTCGTCAAAACTATGTTTTGCCTATCGAAACAGCCTTATCGAAGGGTCTTTCTTTTCACGACATTTTACGGAACGCAAGACCCGTGTCAGTAGAAGACCCGTAGTACTCACGAATTAGTGTAATCATATTTACTTTAATATTCTGAGACGGCATCTCTAAAAGACAAGACAGCGCGGACGACACGAGCTGATACAAGCTGACACTAACAATCGTTAACAATAATTACAATCGTTATGCCATGCGTATCCGTAGTTATAACTGCGGACCGAATATTCATGACTAGAGACTCAAATTCTGGAGTGTCTGGGTATGAGGTGTATACCCATAAAAGTTCGGGGGTCCAAGGAGTAAATGCAAAAGTCATTGATACCTTCTAGATTTGGTAAATCCAGGTCCTTCCCGCTGCATTAGAAATCAATAATAAATTATTAAGGCTATAACTCAGCTGAGGCATGGTCTAAAAAGATCGCGACTAGGCGATGCACGGATTGTGCAAATGACGCGAGCCGAGCAAAATAAAATTTGTCATAAAAATTCATCATGCGTCCTTTTTATGTTAGGTTTATTATTATATTCGTAATAATATTAATTCATTGACATGTTTTCTTTTTCAAGTAGGTACCTACATGCGGAACGTTTTTTAGTCATATTTACACGATTTAAGAATATATTCCTCCGACGCCATCACAAAACAAATTGACGTGCAAACAGGTCGACTATCGCTCTCCGAATGGCAACGCGGCCGAAATTTCGTTCCACATACAGTTGAAAATTATTTGCCGTTTCACTTAGGTACTCGTCTAATTGCGACGAAGTTAACTAGTGGTTTGTAAAATACTCTCTAAAGCATTGTATGTTCAATAAAAAAATGTTGCATTCTTAAATCTTGTGAATTATTCGTTGAAAAAATAATAGTTTATTAGCCATTGTAGTAATATGATAAATCCGGCTTTGACTATAAAGTAGACGCACTAACGTCAGTGACGTCCCTCGACAAAATGCCACCTCTGGGCAGGGCCAAAATGCCGCCCTATTTTTTATCACCCGTGCATGTGTCGTTATTGGTCACTATGGACGTCGAAGGGCAACGGAAGTAAACTAGAAATCGCGAACTACGAACTACAATAACGAAAAATACAGTCATGTTAAACATTTTATGTTACTTAATACATTTTGTTTCCAACCCAATGAGCTGAATTGGTACTGTTCGGTTATTAGGAATACAGCGGAAAACAAACTTTGAAAATACTCGATATACTGGATTATTTGTTAGCTTGGGTTAGTTTAGGTTAGGTTGAGTTTGGTTAGGTTAACCTAACAAATAATCCAGTATATCGGCTATTTAAAAAATGTGTTTTCCGCTGTATTCCTCATAACCGAACCGTACCGCTGATTTTTTTAATGGAAAGATATTTTCGTTATTACTAAGTTTAGGTAGCTATTTCTATATATACGAAATGATTCTCCTCGATTTGCCGCCCTTCGAGTAACTGCCGCCCCCCAAGTGACGCTCAATCTGCCTACCCCCACGGGACGTCACTAATTAACGTATATTAAAATATGTGTCATCTTTAATTAATAATTAAACAATGCTGATAGTAGATATGCCACGATTTTTTTAATACCTCTACTGAAAGTAAATTCCATGTGCCAACTATTTCGCATTAAATATTTACTGTGCAAAGATTATCATAATTTGGCTATTTTAAGATATTATCAAGTTGCAGATTGTAAATACATAAATAAATAAAATAATATGACGTTTCTCCAAATTACTTTTTCTTTATCCGGCGATCAATGAATGCTTACCGCTCTAATTCTAGCCGTAGTGTATATTATTACGTATAGTACACTCTTGTAATGATTTATCGATAGAAATTTTAGAAGGTGCTAAGAAAAGTGTAGAGTCGTATACGATAATGAACAAAAAAAAATCCGTACACATCAATAATGTTATTGTATATACAATTCAAATTAAATTCTATGTTACAGGTGATCAATTTTAAATACGATTATGATTGGTTTTGTTATATATTTTTAACTAACTACTCTATAATAAAAAACATATAGATTTTTATCTGTCACGGAATATTGCCATAAATAACTTATTTTCTCTAAAATATTCTTTGTCTTTTATTTATAAAATATTCATAGGCTTATAATAAATTCTCGATTAATTAATGTACAGCAAACATTCCCTAATTAAATAATGTTTGAGGCTTTCACGGTTGTTTTTTGTCGTAGTAGATTTTTGGGTTTCCACCGTGTGTCCTTCCTTCTTCTTCTTTTTGACATTCTTAGAGCAACGTTTACATTCATATACTTACACTACATTTTCATCATTAAACATATCGACTGTGGTTAAGGGGGGACATGCTCGTCGAAGGTCAAAATTGAGTTTTTATTGTATATTCAAACCATGATCCTGGACACTCCTTAAACGTTGTAGATGATCTATTTATATACTTTTGAAGCCTTATTATCCTTTATAGTTATTTTAAACATTTGATGACTGCATGAAGTATTTTTGTTACATAAAATAGTATTCTTTTAAACCTCTCGCTCTAATGTTTTAGAATATAGTCATATTTCGGTACATAACTGTGCAGTGGTGTTAAGATTTTTTACATTTATTAATTTTTAAACGCATTTATAAAACCATTAGCATAATTTATTACGAGATAATTTTTGTAAAATATTCACGATAAAAAATTATATTGATAATCTCTATGATCCCAAATTTGACAAGAATTAGGCATTTTATTATTCAAAAAATCGGCAAGATTAACACTTTTCAAGATGATTCTAAAGATATTTATTATAAGCTATGTCTTTGACCATTCAAGTGTGATAAACATCTTATGAATAATGATTGCTTTATAATAATTATTGACCTAAGAATAAGGTAGTGTTTTTTTGAAATACGCCATTTCTTTTGTCATTCCCCAGTGGTTAAGCTACAACATACGGCCGTAGCCATAAATTGACAAACTATAATTTAAGTAAAGAGTAAAATGATATTGACGCGCGTGTTTGAACATGTACCGTTTAAAAAAAAATAAAAATAAATTCGGTTAGGTACATGTTCAAACACGCGCGTTAACATAATTTTACTCCCTACTTTAATTATAGTTTGTCATTTTATGGCTACGGCCGTATGTTGTAGCTTAATTACTAGGGAATGACAAAAGAAATGGCGTATTTCAAAAAAACACTACCTTATTCTTAGGTCAATAATTATTATAAAGCAATCATTATTCATAAGATTTTTATCACACTTGAATGGTCAAAGACATAACTTATAAAAAATATCTTTAGAATCATCTTCAAATGTGTTAATCTTGCCGATTTTTTGAATAATAAAATGCCTAATTCTTGTCAAATTTGGGATCACAGAGATTATCAAAATAATTTTTTATCGTGAATATTTTACAAAAATTATCTCGTAATAAATTATACTAATGGTTTTATAAATGCGTTTAAAAATTAATAAATGTAAAAAATCTTAACACCACTGCACAGTTCTGTACCGAAATATGACTATATTCTAAAACATTAGAGCGAGAGGTTTAAAAGAATACTATTTTATGTAACAAAAATACTTCATGCAGTCATAAAATGTTTAAAATAACTATAAAGGATAGTAAGGCTTTAAAATTATATAAATAGATTATCTACAACGTTTAAGGAGTGTCCAGGATCATGGTTTGAAAATACAATAAAATCTCAATTTTGACCTTCGACGAGCATGTCCCCCCTTAAGTGGGGGAAAAGTGGTTTTATTAGATATTAACAATGTCTACAACTAAATACACGTTCTGTAAAAAGGAAGTAAGCCGCAAATGCCAAATTTGTATCTAATTTTAGGTTTTAATATAAGTAAAAAAGCATTAACCCTCAATTTTAATGATTTTTCTGTAATAACTTCTTTAATTATTGTAAGATCAAAAAGATATTACACCAAATCATCATGCACCCAACGTACCTATTTAAAAAAAAAAATAATGAACTAAAATCATTCAAAAAAAGTTTTTTGCCCCTCCTGTAAAATTTGCTCTGTGAGTGTTACGCCCTTTTTCCTAAACAAGGTCGATATCATCTCTTGATAATGGCCTCTGCAATGAGCCTGAAACGTCGAGTAAAGAAGGAAGAAGGACACACGATGGAAACCAAAAAATCTACTACGATTGCCTAATTAAACATACATGTCCAAAAAATAATAATATTCATCTATACTACGTCCGGCTGTCAAATATATTTTTATACTACACTATGAGAAATAAAATTGTTAACGTCTTCAAGAATGCGTTTTATGTTTTTCAAAAACTTTGGACAAATAATATAAACATTGATTATTATAAATTTATTGATATCTAGCTGTATACTATAATTTTTATTTGAAGTTATCGCTTAGGTATGTTTCTGGACGTTTTTTTAGTCGTTGCAGAGCCTATTCCCAATAGATAAAAGTTAAAAGATATAAGTTGCCTAAATATAATATATGTGTCTAAAAAATTTAATAACTAGGTGACGACGAACGTTCTTTCACAAAAAAAGATGCTAATCGATCTCTAAATTGAGACTTGTTTTGCTTAGACCGGACATTAGATATTTTTGAAAGAACGGAAGCTATGCAGTTTTCAATCATAGCCTCTTAATGATTTCATTTACCACAATGGTATTAATAATGGACGCTTCAACAAGCCTGAAAAAAATAGGAAGAAAGCTGAAGAAAGAACACACTATAAACACACAAAAAAAGCAACCGTTCAAGGCTCAAGCAAAATACAGGCAATCATTTAAATTCTAATTTATTGATTTTACATGCAAATAACTACAAATTATAAATTGTAAATAAACAGCGTAATAAGGGGTTGTCCACAAATGAGATCACATTATATTTAGCTTCCTCCCCCCCATTATCACACACTGAGTTAAATTTATTTATTTATTCATCCCCCTGTTTAAATTTACTACTTTAACGGAATATTTTGTTGGCCTTGTGACGTCACATTTTTTAAAACCCTCCCTTACATTCTTCTCACGAATCACCATGTGGACATCATAAAATGGGTAACATGGGACTCTTTAGATGGGTAAATAAAAATATCATAACAAAGTAATTAAAAGTACACCAAATGAGCTTATTATAAGAATGTATAAAATGAATACTATCTAAAATAACCCGTACAAAAGAGGAAAATACAAAAGTCTGAAGCAATTTGATTAAAAACAGCTATTTACCTTTTAATTAGCACCACTTATGGTGGGTTCATTCTCTACCTTACAATAAATTATTAAGGCTAGGGATGGGACTTTTTTAAGACTTCTCGGAATATAGGACTAGGTAAAATGTTTGCTCTATTGATAAATTTGTACAGTAACAACGATATTCATATAAAAAATAATTTTAATTTGTGTCCACGTTTCATCTAACTGCTTTTTATAAGACCACGAGCGCAGCACAAGGCTGCTGTCGGTGGCTATCAGGGTAGTTTATCATATTTATGAATTGAGGTATTATAATTGTTACTAAGCTGTCAAAACCATCTAAACTGTCAAAACTTAAACAAAAATTTAACACAGCTAAGAGAGGTGCTGTGAAAACATATCGCTTTTTGACAGTTTAGGCATATACATTATTACCAAATGAAACCTTTCTCCATAAAAAGGTCTCTAATGCCATATCAGGAATTAAGCCTCAATATTAAAATATCCCTGACAAAAGTTAACTAGCCCTGCCTTTCAACAAAAAAATAAATACTTTGCGAAACAAACAGGCTTCCTCAGCGCCCATTCAAACCAAACGCATACCATACCTGCTAGCTCCCATGGTCGCTCCAGACCCCAAGCGCGTACCGTTAGATAGCCGAGTCCGACAAAAAACCTCGCAATTTTTCAAACCTACTACAAGACCTACTCAAGACTACATCCCCAAAATGTAAGAATGCCTTTTGAAAGTCTCCAAAGGGGAGTTAATTTAGTTGGTGTTCCTATTTCGAATATCATGTAGCATCGTCCATGTAACTTATTGTTTTTTAAATTATTTCAAACATAGATTTCTTACAACAATAATTAATACTTGTATATCTAATGAATAGATATGTCTATTCAAAAGATACGTAATGTCTGTTTACTCTGTTAATTTTAAACAAATTGAAATGTGAGCAACCTGTTTTTACATATTGTGTCCATTATACATATGAAATGTACATTTCATAATAATACCATCAATCACTTTGTAGCAGTCGCTTTTCTGTATCGAACACTTAATGCCTTCTATCTACTAGACCTACACAGAACTTTCTTTAGTGAGGCTTCGTATAATTGAATTTGTAAACATTAATAATTGGCTGTTGGTGGCATTTTGTAAAAATCAAGAAGCAAAATGTTACGAGACTGGATCAACAAGTATTCAATCATGTTCATTGTATCGAGCGATTAGGCTTTTACAATTGAAAGATTTATTAGTTCAGTGGTTTTGTGTGTATAACCGGATTTAATGTTATGAAAAGAAAATTTAATGAATTAAACATATCGCATATGACACTAATCGCGGAAGTCAGAAAGCTTTGATATTTTTAGAGGTTTTAGATAGCGAATACAGCATTAGATAGCGAATACCAAGTTATCATTATCTATAAACTTTGAAGGGCATCTTGATAGGAGAAAGCTTTTTTACGACACTTTTATTAGTAGTCATAAAATTACCTCATTAAATCATTGCAATAATATGTAGTGTAAAGTGCAGAAAAATATCGGTAGGTTATGTTAGATTAGTGTAGGTCGTGCTACCTCCATACATTTCATCCACATTTATTTAAAAACTTTTTCACTTAACTCGGCCGGGAGTAGGAAAGGGTCCACAAAAAAATAACTCATAGTGTACTTTCAACTGATATAATTATTATTCACTAAGTCTCTTACAGTCACATATTACAATAAATTAATTTAAATATAATGGCTTTATCTTATAACATTATCTTTAAATCTCAACTTAAACATTTGCTCGCATCCTTAGACGTCATCCCGCTTGAACGAATTTCTCCTACTGCCTATTTTTCTTTCTTTCTACTGTTTGCTTCCTGTCGATTTCAACCTTGAAGGGCCGATAGGCTGACCGAACACATCGTACAAGGTCTCTCATCCAATACGAATCGACCTGCATGTCACGCCACGTCGACTGATTTTAATATTAATACAATTAATACTTCTTACTTAATATTATTATAATCAGTGAATATTTTCATTGTATTTGAATGGTAGCTAAGAAGAAGGTCACTTACTTATTCAAGATCAGCTGACTAATATACGGGAGGGTGATGATCTGGTCTTTTTGTACTCTAGAGAGGCCGTTTGCTGAAGGCAGACAGTTCTGTCGGTGTTAGTCAGCATAGGTTAGTTATTTTTTTTCTAAATGCGTTCATGGATTTTCCGTGTTTACTAGGAAATTATTCAATTACTATCTACTGAAATAAATTCAGTCAAGGCCTATGAGACCGCATTTTAAAAATCTCGGAAAATCCTTTACGACCCAAGGTGATGGTATTTAAGATAATTTTTAATTTAATTTTTTTAGGTAATTCCACTTTCTTGCGTGAGGGCGGTGATTCTTTTTATTCTTTAACAATACGGTAATAATAGGGATTTAAAAAAAAATAGTTAATAATAATTATTAGCAATCAATTTCCTTCAGAAACGATTTTCCACTAGGCGGAACACATCGTTGGTTCTCTTGAGTAAGGATTATGATCACAATTTTAATATTCTTTTATAAATCAAAGATTCGCCACTGCTACCTTAAATATAACGTTACTCGATATGTCCTAACTATCTCCATTTAAGGTTTTTGGTATAATAAATAAATGGTATAAAATTCTTCAGTTAGATTTTTTTCAATGAATTCTTAGTAATAAACCTTCATTTATTTTTTAGTATTATTTACTATACAATAAAAATTAAAAAAAAACGATAAAATAGTGGAATATTTGACTTTGTTTCTCAATATATTCTAATTTAACTTAACACTATTAATTTGTGTGCTTCAACCTTTAAAATAGTTGTTTACAAAAACGTAGGTGTTGTATAGAAGTAATAATACGAATAAAAAAGACTTCACAGTGAAGATAGAGATGATTTCTATATTTGGTTGTCGTTAATTGTATGGATAGTTTTACTAGACCCCATCAGGACTGGACCACATGTGGATACGCCTGATCTAAACAACGCACATACATCATTACATAAAAAGACCTCAATGATATTTTTAGCGTAAAATTTATGTACTGTCATGAAGTATATGTTATGTTTTACTTATTTTGTAAAATTTGGTTAAAATAACTAGAATTATGTAACAGATTAGAATTAACATCGTTTTGCTAAGTGCGCTGACAGATATTATATTCTCTCGTGATTGATATGCTTTTAAACACCAAATTTAATCTACTATTATTTAATTTACTTACTTGCTTGCATGCCTTCGTGTAGAAAATTTTAAACGCTCTAAGCATGTAAGAACCATTACTGTGTTTAAACTATTTTTTGTAGGCAGCGAAAAAAGAAAAGTTCAAACGCAGAGTGTTTAACGACTTATAGAATTAGTCGTTGAAAACCACCGACAGCGATGAAATTCATTAAATAATAGAAAAAGAAAAAAGTCAGCTACCTTTTGTGTTAGCACTGTAACTCAGATGTTTGCTAATTATCATTGTGCTTTCGATTATATAAATTTAGTTAATAGCAGAAAAAAATGTTGATTTTTTTAATGCTTAAGGGCCCGGGTACTACATATGTATATAACGATCGGAATCTTTCAATGTAAACATAAAATATATTAAGTCATTGTAAAATACATTATGGCAAATACAAAACGCAAAATGTTGCCATATCCCAAAAACTATGAGTCAATTTCAAACTTAATTAAACAATTGCAAACAATAGAAAATTTATCAAATATATTCAATATTAGTAAGACATGTGAACCGATATATTATTATTATAGTCGTGATTAATTCACAAAAGAAAACCCACTTTGATTTTTGTTTGAAATTCACGCTTTTTAGCAAAGCGTATTGGGCTTCACCAAAACCGGTTAATATAATTACTCTCCCATCCCTTTTAATTATAAATACCTGAAAAGAGGTAAGTAGTCCTTCCACCGAGCTAGTAGGCATTGGATTCAAAATGTAATTTCCGCATGGTTGTTTTTGGGATAAGCGAGGGTTGTAATCTCGATCTCCTGTAAATAAATTAAAAAATAATTTTGTACTACTTACCACCCACGATGGGCACGCGGCTTAAGCGTCGTGGGTTCCAGGTTGGAATCAGGAGTCTGGAAAGTAGGCGTCGTATTGTTTTTCAATTTGTGTATGAGTCAGAGTATGGACCTAATAGGTTGAGCAAGTGGGTGACATCCATTTCTCGTAAAAACCAGATCTGTTAATACAAACCTCCACCCTGTGGAGGCCCATATGATTCTATTAGGATTGGACATGGTCAAATGAAGAAAAAAGAGAACTTAATATAGTTTATTTAAATTTTGTTGTGATTTGTCAGATCTGATTGTAAAAATCGAAATCATGACGTACGGTTTTCTATCGTTCACCGTACAAATTCTAGACCAATAACATACACCTACCATTCAGTTAATGTTAAATGCAATAATTATATTATGCACAAGATTATTTTTAAAAAGTGCCATAATCATGGACATATTCTCATTATCAATTTAAATGCGGCTTTATTCTGAATTTAAAAATAACGACTTTACAATAATTAGATTCAAATCTAGGGTATTAACATAATTAATATATTGTGTGATCATGAATAATGTTGATTTATATAATGCAAAAGACAGGAGATTATAACGGCATATACATCTTTCCTGTTTTAAGTCAACATAATGATAAGATTTAGCTTCCAAAACTTCTCTGAATTATATGATACATAAATTCTTCGCAACAAATCAATTTATATCACTGTTTTCGTTGAGAGACAATTAATATTGTCCGATCTTAATAAGATCGTATGGACCTCGGCCGAGTGAAAGTTTGTATTAACAGATTTGTATTTTTACGAGAAATGGGTGTTAGCCACTTGCCCAACCTATTAGGTCAAATTGAAAAACAATATCTGTTTTTGCCAGACCCAGAATTCAAAACTTGGGACCCACGACGCTATATGCCGACGCTTAAGCCACTTGGCTATCGTGGGTTTCAAATATACTATTTTTAAATAACATTAAATGAAGTTTCAATTAAATGAGAGAAATAGTATGATTTTTACTTAATTTTCAAAGTTATACTCTCGGGTTCACTTATTATTAACTAAACGTTATTTTATTTATTTATTTAAAAAAGACACGTTAAGTACACATAAAAATTAATAATTCAGGATGTTCACAACATGACAATTATAATAAAAATTACAAGTAATCAGTTAGAGAAAAAAAAGCAAAGAATAGTTTTATACAAAAGAAGTAAAATAAAAAACAGAATATATATAATGGATCGCCAAAAATAACTACATCTCTAGGGAGTGCATTGACCAGCCGAACAGCCCTCGCTATTGGTGCATGGTGAGCCTGACATGAGGAAACAACTTTCACCCAAAATAGGTCATGGCCGCGATCACGTTATGACATGATATCTCCATATTGTGATTATACTAAAAAAAAAAATAATACTAATATCTGATCTGCTATAATTATACAAAATGGGTCATTGCATGTTCGGTGTTTTAGTAATGTCGTTGATGTGTCTATGTGTAACCTGCTGCATCATATTATGAGATGATGCTGATGCAAAACTTTGATCTGACGATTAATAAACCTCCAAAAAATTGCTCTGCTATTCACGAAGGATGAAAAAAAATAGAAAGTTGTTCAATAATTATTTTAAAAATTGATTTAATTTCACATTGCCTTTCATTGAATATTTTATATCAAATGATAGTGTAACAGGGGAACTAAACACACACATTAAATTTGGCAACACGTTATAAAATAATCATTACTTTGTTTTAAATTAATAATATGACATTTATTTTTATTAATACGATGATATTATTATCTTAATTGATATTTCACACTTAAAGCTCATTATTTTGTTTCTGTCCGGGCCTCCCCCAGAAATGATAGAAGTACAAATTATGTAAGTAAATGGAATATTACTTGTTGTGATTCTTCATCAAAACCGTATGACTGAGGATATTGAAGTTAATGGCCTCAGCAAACTACACCCGCTCCGCACCATACTTGGTCTTAATCGGGCGTATAAGGGGGCCTTATGTTTGGTGTGAAGCATCATTTTTTTTATGACTGGAAATGTCTCAGGAGCAGTTACCCAAGACTGAGGCCAGATGTTTTACGCTAGACTGTCGGTACGAAGTCTTTGAGTATGGGAGATGTATGTAGAAAATATGTTATTCTACAGTTGATGTGACGAGAAGCTATAAGGAGTAAAAAGAACAAGATTTTGTTAACCTCGCACCATACCGCCGGCACATTAAAAATTATTTAAAAAATATTATGAATATTTTTTAACAATGGACCCCTAAACCATTTTCATGTACGCGTGCATAGATCCAGATAGCAGTTGATTTTAGATAGTCTACGTTGATTTAAATTATGATCCAGGCATTTTCATTTGGGTACCCATCCTCTGTAATAGGTACACGTCTTCATGTTTTATATTTAAAGCTGGTAATATTCTCAATGCTCTATTTATTCACTGATCAAAATGGAAATCTGGATAGAAACAGGTGCTATTCTACATACTATTGATATTCTTCATAATAATGTAGTATAAACTTCATCTGTGCCTTCCACGTGGTTTTCTCTTCCTGGCAGTTTCATTAAAATAAACTCATTAAACTCAGTCAGAGCTCACTTTGAGCGTAGCAACCTAAGTCTTGGGCATCTTCTCCCAGGACACTTCCAGACTAATTGTTTTAGATGCTTCATATCACCAATTGTAGGGTCCCACGATACGCTCGATTAAGACCGAGTGTGGTGCGGGGCGGGTTTGCATGGAGGGCATTTAACTTCAATGTGCCTTCAATGATTTATTACATTATATTAAATGTTTTATTTCCCTGTTCCATTAGCGATTCACGAACTAAAATCGTTGTCTTGTTAACAACAAAACTCTCCAGATTAATTCACCATAATGATTTTAATATCTGACACTATAGTGGGTAATTTTCAATAGGCACAGCGAGAAAAAAACTGGGTTTTCTTGTATTATTTTTAATTCTATGCTAGACGAAATTGCAAGGTAACTAATAATAGTAATTATCATTATAGAGACTGTGGCTACTTTGTTTTAACGGAAACGCCTATAATTTAGAATATCTCTCCAATTATAACGGTAAAATGAAATTAATAATTGGTTATTTTGGCCACACAGATATTTTATTATAAAGACACATCGATTTCATAAGTCTTTTTATATCACGCAATGTACCTATCTCTTCAATCGAAGTTCAATTAAAATTTTTAAAATGATAGAACATTCAGTAATTCCATAGTAGGTACTAAACTTGATCATATCCGATAAGATTTTGTTAATTATTATTACAACGTTTTTCTTAGCTCGTATTCTTATTTTTCCGGTGGTTCTTTGGCTAGTATAAATCTTGCAATCGATTTTTAACTAATTTCCCGACTAGCTAGACATTTGAAACTTTTAGAATATATTATCAGAGCACGATGCCAATGCATTTTTTTAATACTTTTAGCAATCTTTAAGTAGAATTGAATTCATTTTCAGTTGATTCTGTTTTGTAGGTTATTAAAATTTAATATATATAATATATATTTCGACACCATTATTGGTTGCTAGGGGTCTGGGGTCCTAGCAACTAAATTATTAATATATACGTGCGTTACTATGGAAATCAATATAACATATTGTCAAAATGACATTTCAGTATTATTTCTATCAAGTACAAATTTTTTTGATCGTTTAAGCTAGTCAAGTCAAGTCGAGTTTATATGATTCTACAGAAAATCTATAAACGTTGTATATAAAAAGTTCTTTTTGTCTTGTAATTATTTTTCCATTAAATACCGTCTACCCACAAAATTTAAGAGTGTTACATTATCAATAAATACAACATTTTGAAAAATTTTGGAAACATCTATTTTTATAAAAAAGTTGGACTGTGTAAGATTCGAACTAATATTTTTCACTATCTGGGAGAGTGCTCTTATCCGAACTCATTCGCTGCTGACTAGATAACATTTTTTAATTACCACCTATAAAATGCACGTTAATTACATCGATCGGCTGCCTGGTCATTACGCGCCAGGTGCGTCTTCAGCGTCCAAAGTATTAAGCTACCGATGTGATGACGACGTATAATTGTTATGTTTTATTCAAAATACATAATTATAAAAAACCTCAGAAACATAATGATTTTTTTCTTTGTTTTTTTTTTAAATGTCGTCGTGAACAATATATTTTAATTGGACAAATAATATAAGGAAGATAAATTACTATTTTACTCCTATGCGAACCGTATGAGCTTCCACATGTGAGATGTAATTTTCTTCAGATTTTTGACCACGAATAATTATTAGCCAAATTCTCAAACTAGTGTATCCTTGATCTGGATCAAACACACATTGAAAAAACAACTATATTATTAAACACGTATAATATTTACTGTATATATAACACGTATTATATTCACTGGATTCGCGCAAATGAAGGTTCAAGTCCCGTCGAGCATCGTATTTAAAAAAAATATTCAAATTATGTACTTATCTTATTATAATATTATTTGATTTTACTAAATCCGCATTACCTTAAATGTACGTAGTCATAATATAATACCTAAAATAAACACTCAATGATAACGAGTACCAACGATACTTTTTTTTTTGATAAATTATTAAGGTAATCGAAAACTTATAATAAGTTTACATTTATTATTTTTGTACTTATAAAGCTGTTTTTTCTGTCCAAAGTATATCGAGTCACGTTTTAAATTTGTTTGCTGCTAATTACAAATATTTTGTGGTGTATTTGTGGAAAAATACCATATCTGTCCAAATTGAAATATAAACTCTCAGTGTGTAATATAATATAGATATTTCACACAGTTTTTAAATCATTCTTACTAAATTTGATTAAGTTTTTAAATTATATTTTAAAGTTTAGGGCTTAATTCTAATTAGTAGGTATTTATGATATCTTCATTAGACAGAAAAATACATTTAAGAATAACGAATGACAGGTCTAATAATGTTATTCATAGACAATAATGTGTTTATTTCAAAAGAACAAAGTTGAAGAAAAACATCGCTTAGCAAGTGTATCATGGAGAGAAGGTGTCAGAAGCTAATGTCCGGCTGTCATGGCGAACGAGAAAAATGAAAAAAAAAAAGAATTATTGACTGTAGAAAATGTTTGCATTATTAAAATGTTAGGTAACAAACTCTACGACTAAATCTACAGCATAAATGATTGATTATTCATTATTTCCAGTTTGGCATACACTTTACAATCAGAAACTAATTAAGAAACTAGTATAAAGTTTGAACGGAAAAAGCTTTTATAAACGTGAATCAAAGTGAAATCAATTTAAAAAAAGTCGTATTTTGAATAAGTTTAATGTAGTCAGATTTTTTTATCAAATAATAAAGATAAAACATTTCTTTGGTAATTAGCGTAGAGTTATAAATTATTTACGTTATGTTCTGACTGTCCTTAGCAGAATATTTTTTTGCGGAAAGTATTACTTTTTATGATCTGTCAATCTAACATTAAATAAAGAAAAATGCTGTTAGATCAATACTTGCTTCACTATTAACTTTCAGATTATTTGAATTTCGAAAATTTATATATATATACTAGCTGACCCGGCAAACGTTGTTCTGCCATATAAATTATTTCTAGTGAATATTTTGGTTGTTAAATAAAAAATAACGAATGTATCGTAAGTGTGTGGGGATGGGATCTATGACAGAAAGAGGAATAGAGCGCTGTAGACGATGACCGCCGATAAAAACAAAAAACCATCAACCATTCATTTTCTCAATTCAAAATGAGTAATCATGTTCATAATGAATGAATTACCTGTGACAGGATCTCGTTGTTTACTATTTATGCAATATCCGTCTTGTCCCTTCCAGAAAATTAGCGGATATTGGAGAGCGTCGTATGAACGGTGTGTGTCAGCGATGAACTCCAGATTATTGTTTCTTCTTCGAATCACGATTTCTCGCGTCGATGTGCGGTCGCCAACCATGATTCCAGCAATGTCGTCAACAACAGTCGCATTTAATCGACGTACATGCTCTCCAGCTGGTGTTTTATCAGGATTGATGACTTTGCAATTTGCAATTCGTGCATGTGTGCTTTGAAGAATTTCAATAATTCATTGTGCTCATTCAACAGGGCGTCCAGTTCGCCGACGATGCGCCTGGCATTAGGCGAATCGAGGCTATTGTAGCCGCAACGTGCATCCACATGATTGATGTCCTCACCGCCGCGCCCATGAAGTAGATTTGTAAAAATATATGTGGTTCGTTTGGCATTGGCAGCAATGAGCCTACTTTGTGGTATACTTGACCTCTGATTTTTAACGTAGAATGGAATTGTTGACCATTTGCCGCAGTATTGTGAACTATTTCTGTTGCTCCGGACGAAGTCATTTGGAAGCATGAATTGAATGTGCGAATGGACTTCAGAAACAGGTTTGAATCTGGAACCGTGCCGATGAGCAAGCCGTTCAATGGTTCTAGTGGTACCTGAATTTCTGGTAGTTGCACTTTTCCTGATGCGCAACACATCCCGGCTGACTCATGTTTGAATTTGAGCGCATGACAATGGCGACATTCTTTGTCCATAGCACCAATCAGCACTTTTGGATGAGCGGAATATTCAAATATGGCTCGTACTCGAATGCGAGACGAAGGAACGAAGCGATGTAAATGTTCGATGTACTTGTTGGCGTTGTCGGTCATTTTCTCTGCGTGTGTTAACTACGAACCAAAGCGCTTGGCTCCGTTCCAATTGTCGTTGTTGATTTTGTTCAGCTCGTGTCTCTTGTGATTGAGATGTACGCAATTGCGACATGCTTACACGCACATTTTTGTTATCTTGTTGGATTTGTTCGTCTGTTCTTTCTGCTCTACTATTTTGCATGTTTGTTGCTTTATTCGTTCGACGGCCCAAATGGCCCCCCTTGCGTCTTGCTGGCATTGTGCACTGTAATACACGCACATAAAAATAGATAAATTAAAATAAATCGTACAAAATTTTGCACGCACTGCGTTGTGATATGCCGAATGAAATGTCAAAATGACGCGACGCTTCTCTTGAATTCTTCTCGGACGTAGCGCCATCTGTCATTCAACAACATAAATAATTTCGTTCTGTTTGAAATACGAACGACGGTTAAATTTGTTCATACAAAAATAATAAAATCGCGATTAAAAAATAGGAGGGTGGGGGTAGGAAGGTGAAAATTTGGGGTTATAAGTATTTTTTTATGCCAAATAATAAAAAAATACAAAAAAAAAATTGTCAAAAAAATAAAAGAAAAATTTTCTGGATAGAGATACTCTAATCACCTAGCGGTATGAAATATACTTGTTGACCTATTCTCATACCCAAAAAATATACGTAAAAAAATTCATAAAAATCGGTCGAGCCATTTTGGAGGAGTTCGACCACAAACATCGTGACACGAGATTTTTATATATAAAGAGATTATAAAAATATGACCAATAAATATTCAATTCTTTAAAACAAAAAACACTATATTATAAATACTCTGTAATATTAAAGACTTAATAATATTATTATTCTTAAATAAAAGTGATGATAATTTTGAAAGGTTTTTTAAGAAATATAACATTAAAATTTAATATAATTGATAATCGATGCTTTTTTACAACGTTTTTATTAGCTCGTATTCTTGTTTGTCCGGTGGTTGTTTGTCCAGTACACATCTTGAAATCAATTTTTAACTAACTTGCCGACTAGATAGACATTTGAAACTTTTAGAATATATCAGAACACGATGCCAATGTATTCTTTTAATACTTTTAGCCATCTTTAAGCCGAATTGAATTCATTTTCAGTTAATTCTGTTTTGTATGGAAAGTTATTTCAGAAAAATCCGTAAAAAGTAAAAGACTAATATTGGTTGCTATGGGGGTGGTCCTAGCATCTTAATTATTATTATATACGTGCGTTACTATGGAAATCAAAATGAAATATCAAAATGACATTCCAGTATTCTATATTTGTTTGTTTTTTATTTACTTCATATCAAGTACAAGTTTGAGCATATTGAGCATAATAATTCAACAAAAAAATTAAAAACGTTGTATATAAAAAGTTCTTTTTATCGTGTGATTATTTATTATGAAACGTTTTTATAAAAAGCTTTATTCTTTTTTCTCAACGCCTCAACACAGGGCGAGATTTCATTTCCTCCATAAGTGTCCTTTGCAATTTTTTATACATTCCTTTCGATCCTATTGTATTCTTCCTCAATGCAGTTAATCCACCAGTTTAGTAGTCTGATAATTGTTCACTTCTACCACAATATTTATCGTACCAAAAGGCTATAGAGTTAAACAATGCTTGTAAAATGGAATTACGCAAAATAATCAATACTCAACTCAATTCAAATGTTTTTTTTAAAGAATATTTACTATGATACTTTGTCAATTATGACATCAGAACATATGAGATCATCTACTTCGTGTTAGCAGCTGAAGACAACTGATATAAATCACAAATAAAAACATCATGACATTAAAATTTCATTCGTTATGTTTCAAAGTGTAGTGACATAGCCTGTTATGGCACCGAACATAAACGAGATAACTGCCTGACACCTGAAGTTTTCTAACTCTCTCAGTTGTTTATGTGTTACGACTCCTTCGAACCACTTTCATTACTGTTTTGTTAAACTGAGCAAGTTTACAAAATAAAAATAAATCGAGTCTATGCATTCGCCTAACTGGCAGGTTGAATTCTAAAAGAAGAGACGGGCTTTTCTTTTAATGTGCGAATGCTTTTTCATTATTTCATTGGTATTTAGTTTTCAATGCATGGCTGCATTAATTTGGTAAGGTTTAATAACTTCCAATGTAAGTAGTCATTTGGAATAACATTGTGTTATGTAACATTTATTTAAGAGATAGTGTATTTTATATACCTCTTAATGATATTATATTATTAATTGATTTATAAGTTGATTCCATGATTTAAATATTAATTAATTTGTGGATTAATAAATTGCTGTCATATATTAAAAATATTTTATAATAACGATTATATTCGATGGTATTATCATACTACATTGGTAGTATAATTCATTTAAAATTCTTATTTTACTCTTATACCTTTTGCATCAAACCAGGTTGAGAGATTTGTTTAAATTTCTAATTCCTTTTGCTTTCCAATCATATTATCAACACTTGTTTTCCCGACAATGAAAATTCTGGTCAAAGTTGAAAGCATTTTATTTCTTCTTCCCAAAAAAATCCTCAAAATTACCAATTATACCAGGCTTTATAATATTATGCTTTCTCGATGAGAGTTTTCCAAGACTTTGATGACAATGCATTACTTTATAGTCAAATTAATTTAATTAAATATTATGTACTTTGTAAAAATAAAATAATCATCTAAACACTTAAAAGAAATTATCAGAATACCTATGTTAACGAACAATAAACAAAATTAAATCATTCCAAATTAAGTGTTTTCTTCTTTTTTCCAGCAATACCTACCAAGTTTCTCTAACAATCACCTATATCTTATACATATCTTAGGTATATTAAAAGTATTTTTTCTGCAGTTTTGAGCTTTTAAGTTTTAAATCCGACCTGCTATTATCATTCAATCTTGCTCGATTTTGGCCAGCTTTCAGTTTGAATTTCGTGTTCCCTAATATCTTTTTTTGGATTCTGTCATACACCAGGTATCCGAGCCAATTGCACTACAATTATTTTTTTTTGTACAGGAAGAGTTACCAATATTTCCGTGGTTTGACTGAAATTTAAAATTTAATATAGATTGCATATTTATATTACTCAATAATCATGTTCTATGAAGTACATACTAACTCGATAAACCATTATTATAAATAATTGTATAACCATATAGAAATAGTAAAAAAACTTTAGTTCAATAAGACAAATACAATAGAAAACAAAACCACGAAAATAATATCAGAAAGACAGTATCATAGAATTAGTCAAAACAATAAGTCACAACGGGACCGGTAATGCATCAATCCACCTAACAGCCTCCTGTTTATCTTGGTGTATGGCTGATATTCCTCTGGGGAAAGCATATATTACGCTAAATTACTACGAGAAATGGTTATTAGATACTAAATAGTATTGGATTCTCACCTACAATACATGGCTTCAGAAGCAGTCAACACTATTCATATTCTGTAGGCACTATAATTAATAGCATATTTTTATAATAAAGCTTTAGTGAGAATCAAAATATAATACTAAAAAACGTTTCATTACTTAATATTTTAAGACATTTAAGTTAATGAGTGTGTTTTGTTTTGTTTCAGCTGCTGACTTCTGCGGCCTTATTCCTGGCGTTTTGCTGTCTGGCGAGTGCAGAAGAAAAGAAAGTCGGCTTGGAAGACATCGAACGAGATAACTTGAAGAGTGAGCTAGCTAAAGAATTCCTCAATAAAGAAGACTACCTGCAACCACCAGGCATAAACGCAGAGCAAACTGTGAACTATGGTCCATCAGGTTCCAATGATTTTGATAAAAACCAATATGCAGTAGAAGAAAACACTGCACAAGAATCGCCAATCATGGTGTATCCTACACAAGATAAAAACTATCATGCGACAGGAACTAAGTATGAAGAAATCAAAAGAGATCCAAATGCTAATACACAGCCACAAGAAGACTCTTATGCTTCTGCATTTCAACAACATACAAGAGCTTTGGGACAAAACCCTCAACAACCTATCGCCACTGGATATATACCTGAAGTAGGCATGCAAGTGGTTTATATTCCACAATACGATCCTTCTGCTAGTAACAGTATATCAATGTATGCAAACCATTATCAACCGAACGTAGAAGGTTTGTCTTATTATTATCAACCAGTTTCCCAAGAAGCTCCAGTTCAGTATGTTCAACAAACAGATGAAAAGTATCAGGCAAACGATCAGCAAGATAAAACTGTATTTCCAAATACTAATCAACAGGAAGTGTATGAACCCCAGATGCAGTTTATAACTATTTCTGGAGACGCTGCACAATATTTTGCTCAACAAGGACAAAATTATGTGATTGCTCCACAATATCAAGAACCAAATCTTGGTATTGTTGATAAAGTAAATAAATCACCACCTCTAAGACAAAACTATGCAGGTTTAGCTCAACAATACGCGTATACTCACCAAATACCTCAAGACCAACCTCACAATACTCCAGAATATAAATACGTTACTCCCGCTCCACAACTTCAAAGCATTGTTCCACAATATCAACCACCACAAGTACATGTTCAATTGGTTCCTCAACCAATAGCAATTCACTCTTCGCCCACAGGTCAAACGGGACATATTCCCCGAGTTCTGTCGCAATATGCTCAAGGAGTGTCTCAACCAGTCTATTCGCATATTTCAGGAAATCTTGTCCAAGATCATTCAAAACCGGCGCATGAGACGAACAATTTGGGTAGTGGTCAATTCCAGGAAAGTTATCACAGTGAAAGAATTCCTAATCATGGAAACTTCAAGACTGCATATGAATATTTTCCAGCACGTAAGCCGACATCTCTATTAGATTCTTACATTCCTTCATCAGTTCAGATTGAATATTTGAAAAGAGGTTTAAGTAAGGAACCATTGTCTACTTATGATACAGTTGCCTTTGCAAGAAGATTTCCGGCAAAGTTTGAAAGAGGTTTTTTGCCAAATCAAATGTATCCAACAGGGAGTGGAGGAGTAACTTTTGGCCATTTAAAAAGAACAACTAAAAGAGAAATAAAAATGTAAAATCTTGAAGAAATTTAATTAAAAATATGTAAATTTAAGCAAACAAACATGTCAAACCAATAGGTTATTCATGGATGTATTTTTGTAAAGAACGTAAACCTATTACAAATAAGTAAAAACTTTTGAGTCTTAATGATGTTACCCATTATATAATTTTAAAATACTTCAGAAAACATAGTTAACAGAAGAAATCCAAGAAAAAAATTGGCGAAATGAGAATTATCTTTTCGCTGTCCTAACATAATAATCTAGCCGAACCATGATTCATACAAATTAAAGTATAAATACGTCATAAATCAATTTGGCTTAAATATCTCACACCGTTTATGAATGGTGTAAGTAATATAACTAATTTATCTTACATAAACCATGTTCAATCCTAAGAGGATTATATCGTCGCCCCAAAAGCAAAAGGGCACTTGTGCATAAATTGAGTTTTGAGAAAAACGCATTTTAAGTGTTTTTGGAGTGAAAAAAAATTGTGGAGAGGTTATTACTTAATATTTTGAAATGAAATTTGGAACACATATGACATAATTACTCAAAATTGAAATGCAATTTGTATTTTTTTTATAATTTGTCAATTTTTGATTTTTAAGAGGTATTAAGTCGCATGTTACCTTTTTCCTATATGTATTTATGAATAGCTTTATCTTCATCTTTTAATTTGCGAGCGTCCACTTTACGCTGATTGTGATCTTCCAAAATATTTATTTGGGCCTCTTTGTTCACTGCCAACAGGTTTTTAAATTTTTCACAAATTTTTTAAGTGCCCTTTTTCTGCAACGAAATTATTTTTTTTGTAAAAATGCCCTTACTCACTTTTAAATAATTAAACTTGTTACCTTTTTCCTATATTATTTTTGTAAACATTGCACATAGTTCCTAAAATCGTGTACATGTTACCTTTTTCCTATATATTAAATGAAGATCACTTTACAAATACACAAGTAACCTTTATTTTCTTTGCTCAATCGTGAATTCATGGGTGTTGCTTCACAAATACCGTTTTGCCCATATTGTAGAGAAAAAAATTACGAAGAAAACTGCATTCATAACTCAAAACCGCCAAAATTGCACATGTGCCCTTTTGCTTTTGGGGCGACGATATTATTGGCCTCCATATATGGTGTTTATTGTGTTATTAACAGATTTTTGTTTTCACGAGAAATATAAGATATTGGCCACTTGCTCAACTTATTAGGTCCAGAATGAATGAAGATACTATGTAAATTTGCCAGACCTGAGATTCGAATCCGGGATCCCGCGATAATATAATTAAGTCAACGAGTTACCGCTCGGGCATCATTAGCGTTATTTATACTCGTATCACCACGCCTTTCTTAGCTCGTATTCTTGTTTGTCCGGTGGTTGTTTATCCAGTATAAATCGTGCAATCGATTTTTAACTAACTTCCTGGCTAGCTAGACATTTGAAACTTTTAAAATATATCAGAAGACGATGCCAATGCATTCTTTTAATACTTTTAGCCATCTTTAAGTAGAATTGAATTCATTTTCAGTTAATTCTGTTTTGTATGAAAAGTTATTTCGAAAGAAATCCGTAATCCTATCCACTATTGTTGGTTGCTAAGAAAGTAGTCTTAGCAACTAAATTATTAATATATACGTGCGTTACTATGGAAATCAAATTGACATTTCAGTATTCTATATTTTTGTTTCTTTGTTGCAAAATAGCAAAAACAATGATTTGTTGACAATTGCCTTATTTGTCCTAAATTATTAATACATAGAACTGTCAAGTTTATTTGATTCAACAGAAAATTTAAAAACGTGGTATGTAAAAAGTTCTTCTTATCTTGTAATTATTAACTTAATTAACTTAACTTGGAGAATATTTTAATATTTATTGAGAAATTTTCTAATCTGATTTATATTATGTTTTTTGAGGTATTTAAAAATAATATTTTAATTGAAGTTACCCATATTAATTTTATAAGATTGTGATCGATTATTAATTATGCTTTATAGAATAATTTTTTTATGATAAAGTGCTAAAAAGAAGAATAATTATTACCAGAAAAATATTTTAGATTAGAACTGGCGGTGTAATAAAATGAAAAGTATACTCGAAGCTTGCACACTAGGGGCTTGGAGTGGGGGGGGGGGGGGGGTTCGGATGCGGACTCCCTCCAGAAACGGAATAAATACAAATTATATGGGCAAATGGAATATTACTTATCGTCCTTTTTCTCATAACTGAGTATCATGACCCGGATGATTTGCTATCGAACAACTTTTTTTATGGACTGGCCGCACTCCTCTCAGTATTCTACTTAACGCAAGGTCTGTAGCTAATGGAATACCTGTGGCACTCATAAATTGGTCCAACTATCAGGGTCATTCGATTTTTACTTTAATATTTTCAATGCGACATGGTCTAAAAGACAATACCGCGTGGATGACACAAACGGGATTTGTTAACTCCGCCCCTTCCTAGCGCCTTAAAATGAATACAAAAATATTGTAGATATGAAAATGGCCCCCCCTAAACTTTTTTCTGTGTGCGCGCTTGGTCCAGTGACTGTAAGAAGTGAAAAAATACAATTTTTAAAATCAATAGTGCATTACTTAACTGCAGTAGTACTAAAAAGGTACATCACGGGATCATTAATAAAATTATTATAATCATTAGTGCATTAACTAAGTTATTGAAGTTTATTAAGATTAATGAATGATGTCTTTCACGGCATCTATCTTGAAACGTAGAACAGTTTCATTTATTTATCGTCTTTTCGTAGATTTTTAAAAATATGCTTGTACTAATTGTATGTATCAAGACTATTATTTAAAATCTTCAGGTCTTAAAATAGTTTGACATTTTTACTTATTACACAACTGATCTTCATAAAAATGCCCACCCATATCCATGTAATATTAATTTACAATATTTTAAACCATGACATTCTGCTTGTGATAAAAAAACTTTATAACTATTTGTTTAATCTAAGTTAAGTACATACCTTATCCTTCGTTGAGTAATTATGTAAATCCATGCCCCACGTATATAAATCACTAAATAATAATTCATCTTAATAAAATAATATTATTTAAGGCTGGGATGTTGTAATATAAAATGTAAATATTTCCATATACTAGAATTAAGTCCATGTTATTTTTAAAAAACATCAATAACTATTGTTAATTTAAATCTTAAAACTTCTAGTCTTCAAATTTATATGGCAAGTGTTTATTATTCTGCACAATTACTCTGGAATATATTATAGATATTACATTTAATAAAACTTAAAAAAAATACAGCATTGTTATCGCTATAATAATATCGTTGTTAATCATATTACAAAATTAATTACTCTAACTATTTAAACATTACGAATAATCAATGTTACTTATAAACGAAAATATTATGAATTTTATAAATTAACCGATATATCATATTATTCATTATTTGTATAACTTAGTAAATAAGATTTTTTAAGCAATTGACTTAATAAAAAAAGCATTTAATATAGTACTTATATACATTTTTATAACGCCCACTAAAATATGAAATATATTTTATGAAAATAAATAATTTACTTAATATGGTTTGTTTTCTTTTTTATGCCTACATATTACTATAGAACCTGAAAGCCAGAAATTGAGAAGTGTCTTTTCATTTTGAAGTTAATACTTTTTTAGTTCAGAAGGTATTGAATCATATTTATTTGTGTAAGGAAAAAGGTCTACTGAAGTCAAAACGAATGGACCGATGTTTATGAAATTTGCACAGCTTATAGACCACCTCGCCCTTATAAGGGTAACCATACAACCATCTTACAAAAAAAGATAAAATTAAATTTATTATACCTATTCATACAAATTTTTAGTAGTTAAATAAATAATCGTTTTAATATACACGATCAAATCTGTCCAGTAATAAGTATGAAATATGAAAATCAATTGTTATATAAAATTTTGTAATTGTGATTTTTTACGTCACAATTACAAAATAAATGGGTTTCTAATAAAGTAAAATAAAGTAAAATAGTTAATAGTAAAGCATGAGCATGAGACAACGAACCGAGTCGTGAAGTTACCTGATATTTTCCAAGCCGAATTCCGCTATCCGTCAGAAATCTCGCAACTGATAACTGTACTTTGAATTTAAAAAGGGGATTACACGGCTAAAGGCTCGTGCAATCCAGGGTTTAGGATGTACATAATAAAATTCTGGGCACCACACGATCTTACGACCGTGAAAGATAATAAATATTTAACAGTGTAGAATATGGGAATAAATAAAATAAAAGAGCGATTCATACTTGACAGAAACTATATTATCGCAAAGACAAGAATTTAAAAATACATGAAACTAAGAATACAAAATGCAGATGGTGTTGTTAAGCTTTTAAAATTCAATTAAGCCCTGCCCCATCCAAACTATAATAGATAAAAAATATTCTATTTATAAAATAAAATCTAAAATTATGTTTGACTTAATAACAAAATGTTGTTATTTTATGTGTTATTGTTTAGTTTAGGCAAGGTTTAATTGAAATTTAAAAACTAACTGAAACCATCTGCAATTTGAATAATTAGTCCAATGAAAATAAATAAGTATGTCTGACAATAGTTAAGACGATATCTTTACCTGCCAGAGGCACCTAGGGGAAAAATACAAAGCAATTACACTTTCAACTATATTAAGAAGGATCCTATATGCCAACAGAAAACCTAGCGGAAAAATACGAAGCTTGCTATTTGAGATTTTTTTTTTGATAATTTAAAATTTTAACTGTATTAATTAATAAATACTAATAGGTCTTTTCAATTACCTAATTGAAATAATAATAATATACAAGGATATAAAACATATATTTAACCAACAATAGCATGGTGTTAATTTTCAGGAACAAACTGTTTTATTGTTTATGTTTTTTGTGTAAATGAAATTTTATTTAAAAACTTGCAGTTCTCTGCAGTTTACAAAGCGTGCGACAAAATAGTTATAGTTTTTATTCACAGGTGCCACTGTTGATCTATAATAATATTAAACATTCAATGTGGTCGATTAGGTATATATTTCTATCATGTATTTAAGGGTTAAGGCGGAGTGTCAATCATCCAATGAAATATTATAACAATAAAATTACGAAACATGTAATTAATTGAAAATTGACATAACTTATTATATACTTACATATGATTATAAAGTAATTTGGACAATGATAAGAAGAATATTTTTTTTATTAAAATATATGCTTATCAATAAAAGTAACTGCTAAGTACTGTAAATAATACCGTGGAGTTACTGCCAAAAGTTGGTAAGTTTTGAATTCATGTTATGGAGTAATTGCAATCTAAAGTTTTACATGCTCTCTAAAAGCAGACATAGTGCTAATTTCTTTATGCTTTATGTGCATGTTTTATATATATCGGATGGTATATTTTTTTTCTAGCATACGTATTTATATTATATATTATATAATACACACAACCCTGTAATATAAGTGAAAATTTTTGTATGATTCTAATTTAATATTTTCATCGACGGACACCTGTTGAAAGTCTTTAATACTATTTTATCAAAATACAATAAATAATATTAATGGTCAGATACATGACTGTTCAGAATAATTCAACATTATTAAATTTAATAATAAGTAAAATAAAAATACATAAAACTGCACAGAGATGTCTCAGTTTTAATTTATAATACAGCATCTATATTATTTTAAATGAATACAAATTTACAATAAAATATATCTTCAAAAATATTAATAAGTAACATATGTTAAATAAATTAATGTGATACAAAAAATATAATTATATTATTTTATATTGAACTTATTCCATTCTAATATCAATTAATAAACAAGATTCGAACCATATTTTTACATCCATCTGTGAAACATTATCTGAATTATTATAAATAATAATATAAAGTATAATACTATAATTATTATATACCTACTCAACTTATAACTATAACGATCATCTTAAAATTGTTTTGTATAGATGGAATATTCAACTTAGTATTTTGCAGTAAACTAAATAAATGCTATATGGTGTCATCATATTTTTTTGATAGTGTATTGGTACATTTAGTCGCATTTACTAAGTATTTTATTTTTGCAGATTCTATATGTAAGAATGTGATGTAATTTTCTTTCAAATATAGGTATCATAATATTCTGTCATAGTGTAATTCATCTTGTTAAACGAAAATATCTTGTATCTCATACTATGTTATTAGTGGAAATATTGAATGCAAAATGTAACTATTTAATAGTATATTGACATGATTGATTTATTTTCAAATAAGGTTGACGTATATCGCTTTTGCGTGCATAATATTTATTGAAATAAGCTGATAGAAAACAGCCTGTACCTACTATTGCAAATCTCTGGAACGCAATATTCAAGAGCAAGAAAGTGTATCATCTTCCATTGGCGTATGAAAACATCTAAACTGATCATTGGGCTTTACTTTGTCAAAGACCACTTGGCTGTGTATGGTCAACTTATTATAGCCGAATATTGAAAAGTGTGGGATCTAAATCACTTGTATTATTATTATTTTGAAAAGAAACTTACTTACATTTTTTTTATTTTTCTGTTTTATTTCGGTTGCTTTTTTGTTTTATGTTTTTAAAATACGTACAAATTGCTAATATGTCAAATGCTGAATGAAAAACGTGTCCATCCGGTCTAAATTATATTTTGTCAACTGAATGTTATCTGAATAAATTTTAACGGCCATTATACGTACAATTCAAAAGAAATCAAGACTTCTTTTTTTCCGAGTGGCTAGTCAAAAATTCTCAATACAAATCCACATTCAAGAGCTTTTTACCCTTTTCTATGGGCCCTTTTAGAGTCGCTTTTTCACAGCTGTTTTACAAATTTAAAAACTATAGTCGTTTTATGTACCTGTAATATAATATAATATCTCTATCGTACATAGTAAGAGGACCAGAATTCTAGTACAATTATTATAGTACGTTATTAATTGAACTGGCGCTTACGCGGGAGAACCCCATTACAATGGTTTTGAATCAAATTTAACTATTTTTTTTAAACTCTACTGCAATTGAGTAATTTATGTGTACAGCTATTTCTAAGCCCATCTGTAGCTGATATGACTACACAGAAAATTGTATATAGACGGTTAAAGTATGACAAAACATTGTATCAATACTTAAATAAGTATATTATTATGATGTCTACGCCACTGTTGTAAGTGAGAAGAGACGAGAAACAGTTGACATATTGATATATTTATTATATACTCTCTCGCTCTATCTCTATCACAACCTTAGACTATAGATACATCTAGACGCCACCCATTGCATTGCTAAATGAAGCTGCGTGCCGTGCGTTTGGTTTGTGGACGAGCGAACGCATTCGTACACAAATGTTTGAGACCATAGACCATTTTGCTAGTGCTCGCCCAAAGTGCTCGAACTAGACGCTCAGAATTAAAATAAAATTTTCTTTTTTTTTTACGTTATATAGTATTTTTAAGCGGCTAAAATGCAACCATTAAGTAAAGACATCCATAATTTAAGTTATTATAAAGAAACACTAGGTCACTGATATTAAAATGTATAATAATATGCAAATAAATTATCACGAACATCTATCAACTTACCTATGAAACGTAATACCATCTTCTTGCTTATCAGTACAGTTACCACATTTTAATACAACACACAGAACCATCTTTTCTACTTAATTAACAAAAAATATTTACCACTGATTTTATGTATAACACAAAAAATATCAATTTTAGCAACACACGCTCGCAGGCTATCGACGCTTAGCTATGCAACAAACTAAGATTTGGTGGCGACACTACAGAAAATCATCTCACTCATCTGTAAACCTTTTATCTTACTCTAGCGCGTGTCGCAGAGATTATAAGGGTGCCGAATACTTTCTCACTCGCACTTATGCATCGTTTTTGTTCAGGCCTTGATCACAAAAGCTCGATATTGTGAACAAGTTATCTGAATCTTCAACTTTAGTCACAGTCGAGCATTCTGATGATGGGTTTTATAGTCCGAAAAAACTGTCAACGTAAATAGCTCAATCAAAATAGAATTAATAAAAATAGCTTTGTTTTAACACCATTATTATAGTACGATAGACAATATTGAATGGCACACGAAGATTTTTTTTAATTTAGTACTTAGATTATACTTTAAAAATCACTGATCAAGAGATCTTCTCAATGTAATTGCATGGCTACATAACATCTTGTATGAATACAAAGATCTATAAATAAAAATTAAATGTAATAACAGTGTGCAAAAATATGATGTACCAGTGACTTTCGCTTGGCGGTTTAATCTGCCTCGAGTTCGCTTGCATGATTCGCAGTTTTAATTTCTAATTTAATAGTAATTAAATTATTACAACGCAAGGTGATGGATTGGATAGGAGACCGTTGGCGGATTAGACTATTCTTGTTCGAAGATGCGTAGTGGAACTAAACGTATTACGGTGCAATTAAAGCACAATTTGTGATAAGAGAATGATTTCAATATTTTTATAAACGGACCAGATTAGTAATAAATTTAAAATAGTAATAATATTTTTTACAAAAGGTATGTTATTAATGAATGTTTTTATTGACATTTTAATAAACAATAAATGGTACAAGTCTGTTTAATGGAATCCAAGTGAGAACAGCGACAATTTTCAAAGCCAATTTTGGCAAGAGTTCATGAATTCATTATTATTTCCTATTTACAAAATTTGTTTGACGCTGGTTTGCCAAACTTTTTTACTTCACTGCGAACTGGTGAATGGGATTTGTTCCGCGCCACACCAAATAAAAAATCCTTAAAAAAGGAAATGTACCTTCATAATATGAATAAAGGAAATCATAGTGTAGGTAACAATTTTTTTAATACTTATTTTAATATTTTATCAATATAGGTCGTAATAATTTTATTAGTGAGAAGGATGCAATTGATTTTTAGAAATAATTCTGTCAAAACGCGGCTCTAAATTAGATAAACAAACACATAACACCTCATCTGTCTGTAACGGTCTCGTTTTTTTTTAATTTCATTTCCACGAGCGCTGAAAAACTAAATTCGCAAAGATACGATTGGGACCCACGACGTTATAGGTCGACGCTTAAGCCGCGCGAACATCGTTGAAATATAACTTAATATGAATATTTGCAGCAAACTCTTTGTTATAAGACCGTCGGAAGCCTGTTTTGGTTTAATCACCAAAACAGTAGCGAGGGATAGAGATAGGCTGTTAAGATTCGACATAAATAGTACACACTCAGACTAACTTATTTATTTTCATTGAACTAAGAATACAATTTGCAAATGGTGCTTGTTAGTCTTTTTTTTAATTCATTAAACCCTGCGTATTTTTTTTTCGACCATGTCCGATCCTTATGGGATCATATGGGCCTCCACAGAGTAGAGGATTGTATTGACAGATTTTGTTTTTTTACGAGAAATGGATGTCAGCCACTTGCTGAATTAGGTCCATACCCTGACTCACAAACACATTGAAAAACAATATGTGTACCTGCCAGACCCAGAATTCGAACCTGAGACCCACAGCGTGATAGTCCAACGCTTAAGCCGCGCGGCTACCGTGGGTGTCATATACTCACGGGTGGGCGTTTACTCATAATCAATAAAAATATTCATCTATAAAATATCTGTATGGTTTATTGGAATAATTTTAGATATTATATAGATAAACTATCATCTACTATGGCTTGGATAAGACAGCGTTTAATTAAATTTTAAAAACTTATAAATACTATAACATTGTAGTCTTAATTCAAAGAAAACAAATACACTCGACTGACAAAGTTCAGTGTGCATTTTTTATGTTGGATCTTTGATTTTTTTTAAGTTGAAATTACTTAATAATATATGTAGCTATAATTTTATGATATTAGTTATATACAGTCCAATATATTTTTTAAGAAACATTTGATTTATAAAATCCATTTTTATTTAAATTCGTCAAAATAATGATCAGTTCGCTAGATTTGAGGTGTTTGAGACAGTAATAAACATAAAATGGCCCTCTATCTTCTAAATATTTTGAATAGTATTATATTTAGCTCCAGTTTTAGTATATCATCTTTTTATTATTTACTTCTATCATGGATTTTTTATCTATGTCATTTTGTATAAAAAAAGGGTAAAAAAAACCCAAAAAACTATATTTGACATGTTTTTTTCATTCCACTTATACAAAAAGTTTATTTAAAATGTAAATACTTAATAGAAAAATTCAAAACCTATTTTATTAAAAATCGAATTGATTGAAGAATACATGAGTTATATCAATTTTAGTAATCAGTGTGCCTTTTTAAGTGATTAACTTTGAATTAATTCTGTCTGCAATGGGAACAGGCTAGGGTGGAGCCTTTGCCGCTGCACCAAAGATGGGTTTATTTAGTGGATGTTTGTAGGTATTTGTGATTTGCTTAATACTTTGGACACGGAAGACGCACCCGGCGCGTAATGACCAGGCGGCCGATCGATGTAAAAAGTGCTAATTAAAAAATCATTATCTACTCAGCAGCGAATGAGTTAAACAATTTTGTGATATCAGGCTATTTGATCAACAAAAATTGAAAGTGTTAAATTGGGACTTATATTGGCCTATTTCTATTTAGTGATATCTTAGTCAACGTAACGTCGCATTATGCCAAATTACTTTAAAGTGCTCGGCTTGTTAATATTGAAGCAATTCAATAATTAGTACAGCGGCCATTTCTCATCTTTATTGAATTAAGTGGCTTCATCGTATTACACAATATTACCGCTAATGTGCTTTTACTTTATCGGCGAAAGGCGAGCGAAGAAAGCGCTGTACAAACGGTCAGACAATGCGGTGACCATAATGCACAATATAACTGTATTTCTATTCTTCGCTTTGGGTGACGATAAAGCTCAAGATGAGTAACTTCCAAGACTTTTCTTTGCCCGTTCGGTCTCCATGGAACTAGTTTAGTCACAGGTGTTTGAGAAACCCATTAAAATTAATCGCTACAGAGCTGATCACTACAATATTGCAGCGACGATGAAATGTAATCACGATTTTCGGTAATGTTTGCTTTTAAGAAGTCAAAATATGTATATGTAGTATATGCTTCATAACTTTGCGCTTTGGCTCTAGGATGAAAATGATGTAATATATTCTAAAAATATATTTTTACATTTATTACTATTACTACATAATATTAATACAAGTGAATATCATTTAATCAAATTTTATGCGAGGTAATCAGGTAGTAAGAGGTACAAAAAAGTGCAAAGTTATAAAACGTATACTCTATCACTAAATCTCGAAAATGATGTTATTTAGCTCAACCAAACATCTAAGCCATTTTGTGTAACCAAATATTTCTGAGAGAATGTAACCCACAAGACGTATAAACTATAATACCTTATAGTTGATGTTAACATCTAATATTATGTCATCAGTGTCATCACTATCAGCCGGGGTCGATCCATTGCTGGATGTATGCCTCTCATAACTCCCTCCACTATTAATTCTCGGTCCCTAGTTCTTTGCTACCACGTACATCTATCTAACTTTACGAGTTCGTGTATTCAGCGGGTTTTACGGCGTTCCTGTGGGCGTTTAGTACCCCTAGGGTATGACTCTATATCGGAATTTGTCCAGCGGTTGTTCACTCGTCGAGCGACATGTCCAGACTATTGATATATTATTATCTGCTTAGCGAACTATATCGGAACTACAGAATAAAAATGAACCACGAGCTGAAAGAGCTGATTGAACAGCAAACAATCATAAGAAGTCCCAAAGACTACGATGGGCGGGATATGTGGAGAGAATGCCTGAAGTTAGAGCGCCAAGAATCATGACGAAGTGGCTACCCCAACGGAAGAGACCCAGAGGCCGTCCAAGAAGGATGTGGGCTGACGGCGTAGAAGTGGACCGGCCCGGTAGACCCAGTAATTGGAGAAGTGTGGCGAGAGACCGGAGTGGGTGGAGAACGGTTGTGGAGGAGGCCAAATCCTACCCTGGAATGTAGCGCCGTGGAAGAAGAAGCGAACTATATCACATCGAATACTCTTGTCTACTTCCTTATCCATAGGTTTATTTTGTGGTCTTGATATTATGTCTTATTCAATGTGAATAATATGTATTTTTGTATTTTTTTATAAACAATACTATTAGATACCAGGTCAACAAGAGAATCATATCTGCGAATAAATGCTACTTTTGCCTGTTAAGACATTTTAAGTCCCGCATACTATCTCGCCGAACTAAAAGCACTCTTTACAAGATACTTGTAAATCCAGTGCTCATCTATGCATCGGAAACCTGGACATTAACTCTGCGAAATGAACGATGCCTGAACATTTTTGAAAGAAAAATTCTCCGCCGTATATATGAACCGATCAAGGACGACACCATTGGAGGAGAAGATATAATGCTGAGCTCTACGGGCTATACGAAGATTGCAGCGCAGTTCAATCAATTAAGAGACTAAGGAAACTGCGATGGCTAGGTCATGTACACCGTATGCATGAAAATGAACCGGCAAAGAGAGTGATGTCCGCCAATCCAATCGGGTGTAGAAGAAGAGGCAGGCCAAAGATATGCTGCTTGGATGGAGCTGCCAATGACTTCCGTATTCTAGGGGTGCCAAATTGGAAAGCGGCCACACTGGATAGGGACAGGTGGAGGGAGCTTTTGGAGGAGGCTCAGACCCACACCGGGTTGTCGCGCCCCTGATGATGATGATTATATACCAGGTTGGACCTATTATGGCGGCCTAATACAATAAATCTCTTACCCACCTAACATTATTACCCTATCCAAGCTTACTGTTAACGGTTACAGTCACGTAACAGTTACTATCATTCTTCAACCGTGTGATTACAAACACATAAAACCTGTAAAACATTAATACGTCATTACGTGCACTGGTTTTGATCGTCAATTGCCGCGCATAAGGTGACTCAATAACTAGTAAACACGCGAGATTGGTAGTGTGAGTGAGTGAGAACCAGACCACGAAGCCAGCCTCATCAACGTTAAAGGTCAGTGCTTGGCATTCTTGGTATGACTCTCCCCCCCCAGCATCCGAATCATTCCGTCATATTACAGTCCACTGGAAAGTGCCACTAATGACTACATGTAATACCAGTGGATAAATTTACATGTAAATATGATCTGAAATTACCATTAAGTATTGTTGTACCAATAGTAGTATAGTAATAGGTGACCTCTTTATTTGTCAAAAATATTTGGGTTAATCTAATACCATTGTGTTGTCTTACGACTAAAATACAAGTATAGACTTCCACCGCCTGCTTAGCCTTTGGGTTGTATCACGTTTTGATACCTATACCTAAATTCAAAGTAGGTAAATGCTGACCAAGAGAAGAAGATGCAAGATTGTTTGTGTCTTTTACACCAACCCCCACCCTGCGGCAGGACGAGACCCCACTTTTTAACTTTGGCGGCAATGGGTGATGGACCTCTATTCTTTCACTCTCACCCTGGCGTTTCATCTGGAAGGAGCTCTGCACTTAACTTACTTTTATTGATGGCCGGTACGGACGCCGGTCACATAAATTCTCAGTATAGCTTTTGCTTCCTTTAAACTTTCATTACCATCTGTAAAATCAGTGTCTTCAAAAATGAACCAGCAGGTGAGTACCTCTATTTTTGTATTGTAATGTTATTGTAAAACTATATATGTATGCATAGCAAAGATCACGAGTCTCTTGAATTTCAAGTCTCTATCTTCTTACTTGTTTAAATAAATTCAACGTTTTCTAGCTTATAAGAAACAATTGTTACCTCTAAATTAATTTATTTTTTTCAATTCTACAATAAAACACTATGTAAACACTTAGAAAGCACTTGGCGCCCTAATCATTAATCTCTACTTAAATAACTTTTTTTTATTATATTCCATAGATACAAGTTCACTGATATTCAAATCCATTTTTCAGCGCGATCGCATGCCCTGAACAATTTAATTATCTTATTTTACTCTTTACTCTTACATCTTAATCATGCTCTACTCTTAACTTTCAACTTCTCTAATCTTTTTTATTCACATTCTATCTATCCCTCACATTAATAAATTTTACAGTTGACAGAAAGAAAATGAAGAATAATAATCAAGAAATAATTATGTTTGTCATTAAGCAGAACTCATAGTCGCAGTATACTCATGCTGCCTCGTAGTGTAAAATGCCGTGCCAGATTTAACCATCAACTTACATTACCACTGTTTTGAGTTTGCCAATATAACAGTTATAACTAGGTGGTAAACTTTCGTGATATCAATGGCTTAAAATTGGAAATCGTTTTTTTTCACCAAAGATAATTCTGCTGTCGTGATCTTGTATGATATAGTAATCCCAATAAATAATGGTGATGTATTTATTTCATTACGCAATATAACTTACTATCAAGACATGTTCTATATTACGATAATAATAATTAATGAAACAAATGCGTAATAGCGAACACTAAATGATCTTGTTAATTATTTGTTGATGCAATATTGGTAATACACTTCTTGTTAATTTCAAATGTGCCAATTTTAAAATTATATTATTATCAATTCAAATTTATTTATTTACACATTATTATTATAGTGATATACTATTAAAATAGTATTTTAAAAAATAAATAAATATCTTCTTCTTCTTCTTCCACCCTGTCACGTCCCAACATTGGGGCATAGGGCAAGCACAAGTTGGCGCCACTTCCCTCGGTTCATCGCCAACTCTTGCGTCTCCCGCTATGTCAGACCTGCAGCACGTAGGTCGCTTTTGTAGCACCACTGCAGGGTGAGGGAGGGCCGGCCACGGCGACGGAACCCTTGAGGCTGTGCCACAAGGGTACGAAGTGCCGCACTCTTTGGCGGCATTCGCAATACGAGTCCCAGCCACGTAAAGCGTCTCTTCATGATAACTTCAATCACCGAAGGCTGTTGTGTCTGCTCACGAACTCGGGTGTTTGTAACGCGGTCGTACCAATGTACCCCTAAGATTCGGTGGAGACATCGATTCTCAAAGCTCAAAAGCCGAGACTCTTGAAGCTTAATAAGATGCCATATCTCACAGCCATAGAGGAGCACAGGTAGCACGCACGCGTTAAAAAACGACATTTAGTCCTCACAGAATACAGCCTTGACCTCCATGCGACTCGAAGTTGGTTGAACGCAGAGACCGCCACACCCATGCGGATTCCAAGCTCACTAGAAATACCACCATCATCGGCAACCGTAGAACCCAAGTATTTGAATCTGGACACCAGCTCGACGGGAAGACCGGAAACCCGCAGAGGAGTGTCGGCATCGATGCATGCAGCACTGAACATGGATTTGGTCTTAGCGGCATTCAGATGAAGACCCACACGTTTAGAGTTCGCGGCGAGCCTGTTCACGGTTACCTCCAACCTTTCGATCGTCGAGTCAAACACGACTGCGTCGTAATATAGTCACACAATAGTGATATACCTACTATTAAAATAGTATTTTTAAAAACAAATAAATATAAACAATTATTAATCGTAGAAGGGTAAATACATAAATTATGAAGCATACGAAAGTACGCTGAATGAGCAAAGTAGACGTTATTTTAAGAATCTATAAAACAGCGCCAATTTAAACTCATCTTCGCGTAGGTAGAATATATCAATATCTGAAGTGATTTGTGTGAACACAGTAATCCACTCGATTTTTAAGATAGTTGTCAGGGACACACAAGTCAACATAACCAATAATGGTAGACTTCGCATTTACGCCACGTATAATTCGTAAAAAGTACATAGCGAAATTAATATAGATCGCTTCTGACATATTATTTACACATTATTTATAATTGAAATAGATTTATAATAAATAAATGTAAATAAATTCATAATTTTCATTTTTATCGCATTTATTACTTTTTTTTCATTCTTCTTTATACTGTTTCATGTCATGTTGTGAACATCTTAAACTTATAATTTGTAATGTCCTCAATATGTTAAAAAATGAATTTAGTAAAATTGTTCATGAAAAAAGATTATGTAAAAATTTGTTTATATAAGTAATGAATAACTTTAATAATGTGCTGTTTCAAAAGACACTTCTGTGAAATATCTCAAATGTTTCTGATATAGAATATAACGCCTTTGTTCTGGCAGAACACACTAACTGGAAAATACTAGTTTTGAGTAGTTTGACTTTGAAGTTGTTAAAAAGTTTGAAATAATGGTCTATGATGTGAGTTTATTAAGTAATCGTAAAAAGGATGACTTTAAAATAAAGACTGTTTATTTATTAAAAAGGTTTCCAGACGGTAAAGTTTGAAATAAAGAACATTTTGGTACTAACTCAATATGTCATTTTTTAGAATTAGTGTCTTCTTCCAGAACAGTGACGAAATTTATTATAGATGATATATAATAGTTTTACTGTTTATCTTACAAGTGAAAATTGCTAAGTACCACTGACCTGATTAAAGTTAAATTAAATATTATACATACATAGATCATATTTTATTTATAATTAAAATACTTAGTTAAATAAATGTTTATTTTAATTAGAACGTTAAATGACCAGCTGATTTTAAATTTTAATCATAATATTCATTCAAAAAAATCAATCTCTATAATTCGATTTGGTTTTTACGTTTTGCACGATCTAGTTTCGTAATGAAACGTTTTGTAAAAATGTTTTGGCGTTAACTGATTTAATCAATTAATAAGATTAATAAAATATTGCTTCAAAATAACTATTGATTACGTCTTTCTGGTCAATGTGGCATTAATAAAATGGCCAAGTATACCTACAACTAGAGCTGTCAAAAAACTTTGGTATAGATTCATCAATACTGTCTTTCGATATTCAAAATAAATCCATTGCAGTCAAGGCATCATTTTATATCAATATTTGCGACTATTTATCGATAGTTTTTGACCTACACTTCTATGCTTTTCTTGCTATATTAATATCTACCGTTATCGGTTGATTATAAAATCTGTCTAAAAATTGACAATAAATTCACATATGGATTATGTTAAAATATCTCCGTACATACTTTTCCTTCCACCACGTCTCTACATCCATTATGCAGTTGTATACCGTAGCGCAGTGGTAAAGGGTGGAGGTAGGCTGTTAAGATTCGACATAAATAGTGCACACTAAACTTTGCCAATCAAACTGAACTGAAACTGAAACAAACAAGATACTGTTTGTTAGTTTTTAAAATTCAATGAAACTCTGCCTCATCCAAGCCATAATGGATATTTTAGAGATAGAAGAATATTTTTTATCAATAATTATGGTTTAGCTTAGGCTGGGCTTAATGAATTTAAAAAAACTAACCAACTCTATCTATCTGTAATAAGTATTCTTAATTCAACGAGAACAAATAAGTATGTCTAAAAAATTGTGCACTATTTTTGTTGGATTGCCCTAGCATACCTAAACTGTAATGGTTTGGTTAGGCTGGGCTTAATTGAATTTTAAAAACTAACCACCATGTGCAAATTGTATTCTTAGTGCAATAAAAACAAATAACTATGTCTGACAAAGTTTAGTGTACACTATTTATGTCAAACCTTAACAGCCTACCTCCACCCCTCGCCACTACTATAGCGTAACAAACGTTAGGCGCTCTTACAAATGGTGCTGAAAGTATCCCTGAAGCAATTTTCTAATACCTTAGTTGGCGTGCACTACTAGAGTGTGCGTGATTTCTGCTTTTATATAGTAAATCACGGTCAATTTTCGATAAGAAAAAATATTCTTGTTCGCCGTAAAATACCGCAAACATTTTGAAAGCCGATCCAACTGAGGGTCGGACCGACTTATCTCTATACTATTTAATTCCATTTTATACTATCTTGCAGGAAATTTAATAATATAGTGGGTTGGTTTCATGTTAGGTGTTATTATAGGTGATTAATTAGGTACCAACTGTCGCATTTTATAACTTATCACTGTATCTTTTTGTATCATAAATGTACCCATTGACATCAATTGGCGAAAATAATAAATGAAAGATCGAGCGGTAATGCAGTTTACTGCATTTCCATTTGTTTTAAAAACAAATGAGTCATGTTTTCAGTTTTTATTATTTTCATATTTTGTTTTGAAACAAATGAGTGACTTTTTTATTTGTATCTTTTGATTCCATCGTTAAACATGAATATGTAATTAAAAATAGTTTTGTGTTTTTAATATGCGAATATTCTTCTACATTGTAAAAGTTTTAATTACTAGTAACCAAAGAACACTACACACACTAATATATAATATACTAGCTGACCCGGCAAACGTTCTGCCATATAAATCTAGTGAATATTTTGGTTGTTAAATAAAAAATAACGAATGTATTGTAAGTGTGTGGGGATGGGATCTATGAAAGAAAGAGGAATGGAGCGATGTAGACGATGACCGCCAATACAAACAAAAAAACACCAACCATTCATTTTCTCAATTCAAAATGAGTAATGATGTTCATTATGAATGAATTACCTGTGGCAGGATCTCGATGTTTAATATGTATGCAATATCCGTCTTGTCCCTTCCAGAAAATTAGCGGATATTGGAGAGCGTCGTATGAACGGTGTGTGTCAACGATGAACTCCAGATTATTGTTTCTTCTTCGAATCACGATTTCTCGCGTTGATGTGCGGTCGCCAACAATGATTCTAGCAACGTCGTCAACAACAGATGCATCGAATCAACGCACGTGCACTCCAGCTGGTGTTTTATCAGGATCGATGACAATAACGTGATTGTCATTTTGCAATTCGTGCATGTGTGATTTGAAGAATTTCAATAATTCATTGTGCTCATTCAATAGGGCGTCCAGTTCGCCGACGATGCGCCTGGCATTAGGCGAATTGAGGTTATTGTAGCCGCAACGTGCATCCACACGATTGATGTCCTCACCGCCCATGAAGTAGATTTGTAAAAAATTATGTGGTTCGTTTGGCATTGGCAGCAATGAGATTTGATTTGATTTGTGTATAGCTTTTTACATTCAATTGGAGCTCCGGGGCTGGGCCCCCTATCTCCTTCATCTCTGGATTCATTTGTTGGGTAAGCTTTGGCTAGTTGTAATCAGTGGTTTTCATATATTTTTTTTTTTATTATTTTTCTCCATCGATGCTCGATTGTATCACCCGAGCAGTATTTGATCTTTTATACTTTATATCCCCCTAGATCGGGGGAGGAAAGTTCCCTCTGTCCGCGCAAAAACGACGGTCAGAGGGTTGCCTTTCGTCTTTTATTATCCTCGGGGAGGGGTCTAACATCGTTTCGAACAAGGTTTGGTCGTTCAGGTTGTGGGATCTGTGGTTGGGATGGGAGGGGAACTATGGCAGTTTGTCGTCCAGGATCGCCCTCGGTCTCCTAAAGACGTCATCTGTGTCGCTTTTATCAGTTGTTAGATTTAGGATGGTCGGATTATGGTGGCCTGTCATGGATTTGTAAAACTTTTCTGATAATTTAAAGACGTGGTCGCGGAAGGGTTCGATGTTGAGATCTCTGTGTAACGTAGAATTGCGCACGAACCAGGGTGCGTTTGTAATTCTGCGTAGGGTATTGTTTTGTATTGTCTGTAGAGTTTTCAAGTGATTCGGGTTTGAATAAGCCCAGATGGGGCAAGCGTATGTCATTATGGGTCTAGTGATTGCGGTGTATAGCAGAAGTTTTGCTCGCGTAGACAGTCTACTTTTGTTACCCATCATGGGTTGAAGTCGTGCATTTATTACCTTGGCTAGGCCTTTTTTTGATGTGCGTGTGTGGGAAAAAAGTGAGTCTTTTGTCGATGGTGAGGCCTAAGTATTTGACGGATTTATCCCATGGGATGGGGTGAGCGTTCATAACAAGTTTTTTAGCGTTTTTTTGAGGATGTTTTTTGTGTGGTCGTTTGGAGAAGATGCAAGCTGTGCTTTTGGAAGGGTTGATTTGTATACGCCATTTGTCACACCAATTGGATATTTGGTTAGCCGAGGTCTGGACTAATTTGGAGGCCTGATTGAGGTTGTGCGATCTCGCTATAATAGCTGTATCATCCGCGTATTGAGCTAAGATGGTAGAGTTACCGGTGCTGTCTGTGGGAATCGTTATGTCCCGCGTGTACAGGTTGTACAGGGTGGGACCTACCACGGATCCTTGTGGGACTCCGGCTGTGGGTGTTTTTGTTGTGGATCTGATACCGTTTAATTTGACATTGAAAGTTCTATTCCGAAGAAAGGAGCTTATCAAGTTAATCATTGCTTTGTCGAGTCCTGATTCTGATAATTTAACAATAAGACCCTTGATCCAGACTTTGTCAAAGGCTTTTGAGATATCTAAAAAGAGTCCTGTTGTGAAGACTTTCCTGTTGAATGATTCGGTTATGTATTCTATAACCCTAAGTAGTTGATGGTTGGTTGAGTGCCTTGCTCTGAATCCGTGTTGAAAATCCGGGATGAGGCTTAATTCATCAGTCATGATTTGGAGTCTGGATTTTATGAATCTTTCAAAGATTTTACTTAGTACAGGCAGTAGGCTGATAGGTCTATGGTTTTCGGGTTTGGTTAGATCTTTGCCGGGTTTTGGGATTAGTACTATGTCCGCTGCTTTCCAGGCTGCTGGAAAGTATTGGAATTCTAAGCACGCGTTGATAATCTGTGTTAAGATTTCTAATCCTGTGTCTGGGAGGTTCTTGACGGCTTGGTTTGATAGTCCGTCATTACCAGGGGCTTTGCGTTCGATTTCATCAATCGAGGTCGGCTTTAGAGGATTTTCTGGAGGGTCTGATCTCTCTTTGTAGATAACCCTGGCTTTCCTAGTGACAAGCCGTACGTGTTCTACTAATTCCTTGTTGGACCTATCGTAAGTGTTTGGAGAGAATTGGTTGGCTATGCTCAAGGCGAATGCTTCGGCTTTATCTGAGGATGAATACACTGGGCCGTTTGGCCCTTGAAGGTGGGTTATTTTAGTTTTTTCTTATCTCAAAGTTTTTGTTAGGGACCAGTATGAAGTACTGCCCTTAATTAATCTACTGATTTTATCGTACCAATTGTTGCTATGAAATTCAGCGAGTTCTGATTTGACTTCGTCGTGTAACCTATTGTATTTGGTTTTAGAGGTGCGGAGCTTGAGATCCTGCCACTCCTTTCTGGCTATGTTTTTCTCTCTGATTTTATCTTTAATGTGATGTGGGGTGTCTGGGCGGTGTGTTGGAATTGACTGGTTAACTGTGGTGGCTGAGTTTACGGCTTCAAGGATTTCGCCCGTGAATGTCGCGACTGCTGAATCTATGCATTCTTCAGTGTTAAGAAGGGTTGGTTGGGTGAGCTTTTCCTCTAAAGCTTTTTGAAAGTCTTCCCATGAGGTTTGGGAAGAGGTCTTACCGTTGAGAGCTAAGACCGCATCTGATGGGTCACCTAGATGTATTAATACCGGCTTGTGATCTGAGTTAAGTTCACTTACTACCCTTGTTTCGTGTATGAACTCTGTTTGTATTAAAATGGCAAAATCTAATAGTGACGGTTTGAACTTTTGATTTGTGGGGTAGTAAGTTGGTTCTGAGGGTGCAGCAATGCTGGCATTTTTATCGCAGATGAATTTGTGTAGTAGTCTCCCTCTGGTATTCGGTACTCGGCTGTGCCATTCAGGGTGTTTGGCATTGAAGTCGCCCGCGATAAAGGTAGAGGGGGTTTTAGCGTCCAGGAGGTTATTGAAATCTGTGTTAGATATCATGTTGAATTTTGTAGAGTACGGAGGTGCGTACACTGCGGTGAATTTAACGGGACCGGAGGTGCGTGTTGAGACTACTACGGAACATGATTCTAAGATTGGCTGTGTAGGGGGCTCGGGCACTGCACAGTGATCTATGTGGGATTTTATGAATATGGCAGTACCGCCGCCTTTATTGTGAAGTTTGTCTGATCGGTGCGTTGTGTAGTTCGGGAAGTTGATGCGCGAGGTGGGTTTGAGATGAGTTTCGTTGACAAGGAAGATGTCGATGACATGGGAAGTTAGGAAATTTAGGATTTCCCCTTTGTCTTTAATCAAGGTGCCGCATGCGTTCCAGACGGCCGTCTGTAAGGAGATCGGTTGGGTCTTAGTAGCCATTTTGGACGACTTGGGTGGCTTGAGCTAACATAACTGTTGCCTCCTGCATAGTTTTTTGCATTTGAAGGATAGCGCGTGCTGGCAGCAATGAGCCTACTTTGTGGTATACTTGGCTTTCGATTTTGAACGTTGAATGGAATTGTTGACCATTGCTGCAGTATTGTGAATTATTTCTGTTGCTCCGAACGAAGTCATTTGGAAGCATGAATTGAATGTGCGAATGGACTTCAGGAACAGGTTTGAATCTGGAACCGTGCCGATGAGCAAGCCGTTCAATGGTTCTGGTGGTGTCTCAATTTCTGATAGTTGCACTTTTCCTGATGCGCAACACATCCCGGCTGACTCATGTTTGAATTTGAGCGCATGACAATGGGGACATTTTTTGTCCATAGCACCAATCAGCATTTTCGGATAAGTGGGATATCCAATATCTGGCTCGTACTCGAATTCGAGACGAAGGAACGAAGTGGATGTAAATGCTCGATGTACTTGTTGGCGTTGTCAGTCATTTGCTCTGCGTGTATTAACTACGAACCGGTGCGCTTGGCTCCGTTCAAATTGTCGTTGTTGATTTCGTTCAGCTCGTGCCTCTTGTGATTGAGATGCATGCAATTGCGACATGCTCACACGCACATTTTCGTTATCTTGTTGGATTTGTTCGTCTGTTCTTTCTGCTCTACTATTTCGTATGTTTATTGGTTTATTCGTTCGACGGCCTAAATGGGCCCCCTTGCGTCTTGCTGGCATTGTTCACTGTAATACACGCACACAAATAGATAAATTAAAATAGATCATACAAAATTTTTCACGCACTGCGTTGTGATATGCCGAATGAAATGTCAAAATGACGCGACGCTTCTCTTGAATTCTTCTTGGACGTAGCGCCATCTGTCATTCAACAACATAATTTATTTCGTTCTGTTTGAAATACGAACGGCGGTTAAATTTGTTCATAAAAAAATACTAAAATTGCGATTAAAAAATGGGAGGATGGGGGTAGGAGGGTAAAAATTTGGGGTTATAGGTATTTTTTGATGCCAAATAAAAAAAAATTGTCAAAAAAATAAAAGAATAATTTTTCTGGATAGAGATACCCTAATTACCTAGCGGTATGAAATATGCTTTATGACCTATTCTCATATCTAACAAATATACATTTAAAAAAATTATAAAAATCGGTCGAGCCGTTTCGGAGGAGTGCGACCACAAACATCGTGACACGAGATTTTTATATATATAGAGATTTATAACGCTTCATACATAACATTAGAATTATTTAATTTTAATCTAATTTTTTATACGACAAAAAAATATCACACCACCTAAATTAACTAAGTAAAGATATTCTTCTTCTTTTCTTTCGACTATGTCCGATCCTTATGGGATCATATGGGCCTCTACAGAGTGGAGGTTTGTATTGACAGATTTTTGTTTTTCAGCCACTTGCTCAACCTATTAGGTCCATACCCTGACTCATACACAAATTGAAAAACAATATGTGTACTTGCTAGACCCAGGATTCAAACCTGGGACCCACGACGCAATAGGCGAACGCTTAAGCCGCGCGGCCATCGTGGGTGTATAGGTAAAAATATACCAACAACAAAAAAATGTTATTTAAAAAATAATAGTGTGATTACGGCTTACTGCTAGTTGGTGACTTTTCTCGTTTATGATATGATCTCAGTAAACGGACGTTAATAATTATTGTTTAATTTATTTCGAGAAACTTAAGAAGATGCGCTAAATGAGAAAGTTATCCAAAAATATAAAATGAATAATTATCAGTTTACGTTTATTGGCGAATAAACCTGTATGAGTCTTTTTGAATATTGGGATTGCAATAATGGCTCCGCGAGTCAATTTTAACATACATTTACATTAACATACATACATTATATTTAACGGATAAATTTTATCCTAAATAACTAATACGTATCTAAAACTGTAAAAAGATTTTACTTAAATTTATAAATAAACCCACGAAGAAACCAGGGCTTATTAGTACAACATTGTATTTTATGAATATTTTTACGTTGAAATGTGGCTTGAAAAATATTTATAAGTAGGTCAACTAGTTGTTTTATATTTATTAGTTTAGTTTTTAACTAATGTATATATATAATATATTGATGTTTTTAGATACGTAATACTTATTTTAAATGGACGCTATCAGTCAAATGTATTAAATTGTAGGTTTTAAAATGTTACTCTCTACCTTAAGTGAAATTATTATTTTAAAAGCACCATCAATAAACACCAGTTAAATAATATGCATACATTAGTGTTTTATTGTATCAATAAATCATATTTTTACTGTTTGCATAGAGACTGCGACTAAAATATTATTTTATTGGTTGTATAGGTACATTTCATTTTAATTCGAATTCCGGACATTAAAAAATCAAAAAATAGTATTAAATATTACAAACATTAAAATAATATTAAAAAAGTACATGACAGTACACCGAATAAGCTAAGCATACTTTAAGAATTTATAAATTAATATCCACTGAAACTTATCCTACGTAGGTGGAATATTATATCACTATCCGAAGCTATTTGCTTGAATATAGTTATTACTTTAGTTCTGCACCTAGAGAGAATGGAGATTTCTAAGATAGTTATCGGAGACACTCAGGTCAACACCATTAAGTATGGCTGAGTTCGCATTTACATTTACACCACCGTAAAATACACAGTATAAATAAAATAATAAAAAAATGTTTTTAAAGCTTCAAATAATCAATAATAGTACATTATAAGTGGTAGCACTACATTGTGCAAGACCCCACAGTGCAGGATATGTGCAGCGTCATCTATGGGGAGGGGGGGGGTCTTTTAAAAATCTGTATCATAAGTCCAATTTTATTAAAAGTGAGTTAAATATCGATCGAGTATCTAAATTATCATGTCAGCTTTTAGGTCCAACTTACACATTGAGTCTATTCGTAACACAAATCCGAAATTCTTAAAACAATAAACCCGATAACAAATCTTAAATTGCGTTTCCTTGAAACTGTTCTTTTGCAGATAATGTAGTATGGCTGTCAGGTACAGAAATATAAATACGTAAGTTTAAGGTACATTATCATAATATTACAGGTTTTCAATACATGCATTTAGGTTGATTTGAATGAACAGTTCTGTAACAGATGTTTTTTTACACAATTACTTAATTACTGCTTTTTATGCAGTACTGAATATACATACGGTTTAAAAATGTTGGATTCTTTATTTTAGAAATAACGTCATTTTTAAAAACCAGAGAAATATTACACATATTAGAAAATAGTATAAAAAATAAAACAAATAGGACTCAAACGAAATAAATTACCCGGATCAACCTTATCAACCGGTGCTAATTTGGTTTCCAAAGGTTTCTGAAGAGCAAAAAAGTATTCTCAAGAAAAACAATACAACTTTATATAAAACTCTCTTGTGCCCAGTATTAACGTGTTTATTAGAATGCTGGAAACTCAGCTGATAGCACATGAGAAAAGGAAGCGGCATTTGGAGATCAAGGTATAATGAGGAGCTGTACACACTTATGGGCGAAAATTCAGGGACTAACTTGAATCGGCCCCGTGCATAATACGACAGAGCATGGGCCCCACATCGTGAAGCGGGCCCTCAGGCTAGGATCTTTGGCGGGCCCCCCTACCTATCGCTAAGGATAAAGGCAATGTGACGCTCTACAGTAGCGTTTTCCAAATGGTGTACACGGTAAAATTAATGTGTTTTATTGTATATTTTAATACACCCATTTGAATTATGGCGATGTCGAGTATTGATATACAATCAACAATTGTATCGTATAACCATATAACTTTGAATAATAATATTTCTGAAGAAAAATAGCACCGCAGGCGACTTTTTTTTACGATTTAAGCAAACTTTTGATGTGTGTTTATCTCATTTATCTGGTCGTCTCGCCTTGCCGGGCCCCTAGGCTAGAGCGCTGTCAGCCCTCCCCTTGTGGGGGCCATGTGACAGAGTATAATACCAGCAAGGCGGGCTATGTATGCAACCCCCGAAAGCAACTGGATAGTGTTGGCGCTGGATCGTCCAGGATAAAGAAAGTTTCCGATGAAAGTCAGGACCAGCGAACGGTTGTAGTACCATACATTATGATGATTGAATAAAAATTATTATAATACGGCGTCTCCGGGAATAAATTGCACATAGTGTATAAACCTCTGTTCTATACTATAAATACAATATAATAATGCTTTTTCTTAGAGCGGTGATGTTAATTCACTTTTTACCTTACAGTATATTGAAATAAATTATCAAATAAGGAAACACCTTGAAATTTCTATCATGTTAAAGATAATTAGGTTTAAAAATGTTTTACAATACTTATACATTTTGTATTCAATTGAAGTATTACTAAAATTACATCATTATTATCGTAGAAGATTTTTTTTATGATATAATTACACATTTTTCTAAAGATACAAATACATAGTTAAGTAATTACATATATTATTCAGACTCGACTTGATTGCAGACCCCAGCGGTGGCTATAATAATACATCCACTCGGTCAACGTGTGCACAATCTAAACACAAAAGACTCAGGTGAAAGCTGAATGAAAAACGGCTGAGTAAAATTACAGCACACATTAATAGTGTTTTAATCTGTTTAAATAATAAATCATTTAGCTGCTCAGTAAACTGTGGAGACGTTGACCTGACCAGAGAAGGAAATATGCAAAGTCAAATCTATTAGTTGAATCAGATGAAAAGATAGACAGATAAATCTGTCAAATTAACGAAATGATTCATATTTCATTAATACTAGCTGCCCAAAAAACATAGTGTAATGTGAGATTTGCTATTTGTTAATAAAAAATAAAATTGGCATGAAAGAAATTAAAAAAAAAAATGATTTTAATATAAGATAAAGTGAAATAATAATATATAAGTAGTTATATAAGTTATATAAGCGTAGGGTGTTCAACTAATGTGTGCTACTCATGCTCATGTATGGCTGCGAGACGTGGACCCTCAACACGAGAGATGTCCAAAGGCTAAGATTCACACAGCGAGGCATGGAGAGGTGTATGTTGGGCATCACGCGAAAGGACCGTAAGAGAAACGAATGGGTTAGGAAGCAGATAGGAGTACGTGATGTAATAGACGTTGCCAAACAGCTGAAACGGAGATGGACGGGGCACATTGCTCGCCGAAAAGATGGCCGCTGGACAAATGCCGTCATACAGTGGTACCCAAGGGACATGAAACGGCACAGGGCCGCCCTAAAAGCCGTTGGATTGACGAACTGGTAAATTTCGGCGGAAATACGTGGCAGCAAACGACACAAAACCGAGAGAGTTGGAGAAAGCTTGAGGAGGCCTTCATCCAGCAGTGGATTGACCCCGACTGATGATGATATGTTAATAACGTTTTGCTTGGCCACTTCACACGTATTTTTTTTATGCCAATTCTTAAATCTATACGTACTGTGGGACTGTCCACTTATGGGCCTCAAACGAGCGGAGTTGTTTGCCCGGGTCCGACCCCATTCGGACCCAATAGGACACGCGGATATGGTGGCAACCGAGGCCAATTTTGAGGCCTTTACTAAATTCACCAGAGCGTACGGAGAGCGGGACAACCCCGAATCCCCTTGCGACTCGTCAAACTAAAGACACTTTAATAGTTGCCGATAAACAAATAAAATCCATTTACTTTTGCACTTCTGTGCAAGGTTGTATCACCAGTCCCGTGCGACTCCGCTCGGGACAAAAATGAGGGCTTAAATTCTTTGAACTGGCACACTTAAGGGTTATGATAGACGGTTGCGCATCGACGTGACTGCATAATATACATAACGGGAGCGGAGGCGGGAACCTTTTTCCAAACCATGACCGTCATAAGTCGACAAAGAAAGTACATCTAAAAATTCTGAGAGCACCAAGGTTATTCTGCTTAACCAAAAATACCACCACATGCATGCAGATAGGTCCAATCACTTCGATGTAATTGAATATTATACTACTGTAGTGCATTCGATTTTATTTGAAGCAGTTTATTTAGCTTACCCACTCCATATAATGAATGTGTTTTATTATACATTTAGGCTGTGTGATATACATCGGCGGCTACTCCTCGACGGATATCCTGATAAACCGAACGAGTGGAGCTGTTTGCCAGGATCCGTCCTCACACGAGCCCAATTGGCCACGCAGATTTGATAGCAACCGAGGCCAACTTTGCGGTATTCGATACGTTTGCAGCATAGTATGGGGAGCGGGATAGTCCCGACTCTTCTATACTCCGCAGACTCATCCATTTCAACTCGTGACAATCAGTATGCGGTGTACATACATGACGGGTGGTGGTGGGAATACAAAGTGTATGCAGCAGGCATCATTCAGAGATGTATCTATCTTTCTCCAATGGCATGAACGGCCCCCTAAAAGACATACTATTGATATATTATATTGTAGTCATATTAAATATACAGCTAATTTAAAGAGTGATATCTTTAAATTTGTCTTTATTTCCATTCTTAATAATAACAAGATAAAAAGAACTTTTTATATACCACGTTTTTAAATTTTCTGTTGAATCATATAAACTTGACAATTCTATGTATAAATAATTTAGGACAAATAAGGCAATTGTCAACAAATCAATTTTTTGCTATTTTGCAACAAACAAACAAATATAAAATACTGAAATTTCATCTTGATTTCCATAGTAACGCACGTATATATTAATAATTTTATTGCTACGACCACCCTCTGAGCAACCAATAATAGTGGATTGGATTACGGCTTTCTTCCGAAATAACTTTTCATACAAAACAGAATTAACTGAAAATGAATTCATTTCTAGTTAAAGATGGCTAAAAGTATTAAAAGAATGCATTGGCATCGTGTTCTGATATATTATAAGAGTTTCAAATGTCAATCTAGTCGGGAAGTTAATAAAAAATCCATTGCGAAATTTGTACTGGATAAACAACCACCGGAAAAACAAGAATACGAGCTAAGAAAAACGTGGTAAAAAATAGAGGAATTATAAATTAAATAAAGAAATAGTGAAAAATAATAAAATCAAAATATGACTCAATTATCATTTTGATTACGATCGATTTTGAAGTGCGTTAAATAATATTTTACACAACTATCATATTATGCCCAGTGATAGCATATTGAAGCAAATCGTAGGATACTAACTGTGAAAACAGCACTTTTGAGAGAGAGATTTTTCGACGGAAATACGGACTCGTAAGTATGGCTGGCTTGTGTATAATCAAGTATAATAATGGATTATGCCACATGTACCAAGATTCGAAAATCTATAGTTTCATATAACTCAAACGCATACAAGAGACACGGATAACAAATTAATACGGCCTTAGTTCAAAATTCAGATAAAAGGAAGGCAATATAGAGACTAAACTAGGAATACAGCAGACTATAATGTAGTACGTCGTCATTCACAATCAAAGTTCTGTTACGCTACTAGTATAATTTGTAATGGCGCATCTTGTTTGTATTACCCCGGTATACCTGAAATGGTATGGAAACGTGACGAGTAGTAAAATAAAAGCCTATAAATGGTAGGCCACAGTTATCGGAATAGAAGGGGATGAAGTGAGAAACAAGAGTCCTTTTCGACGTAAATAAATGGAGGATGAATGTGGCTAAGGTCTGAATTAAATTAAGTTTGTCAAGATTGATTTAAATATTTCTTTCCTTGGTCATTATCTCATGGCTAAGGATCGTGACTACGTTGAAATTCCATCAGCGAGCGTCCGTGAGCGACCAAGACTTTCCACCCCTCTCAACTCTCGAGATGAAGGCTGCCCCCAGTATGCTCCTTTATTTGATCACTCCAACGTGGCGACAATCTCCATCTGCTTTGTTTTCCATGGAGGCTACTTCAAGACTACTAGTCTCTTCAGGTTATCCAGTCTACAAAAAACTGCAGAATGCGTAAATTTGGGATCGACTATTAGTTGAAAAGGCAAAAAATGCGATGACACGTCTTATCACTAAATGAAAGAATCGAGAAATTTCAATTTCCACGAAAATGATGCTTGTGAAAATATTAGTGGTCTCCATATTTTTGTACAGCGTCGAGTTATGGACTTTGAGGACTAGGGAACGAAAGGCAAAATGATTCTTTTAAAATGTAATGTTGGCGCCGAATGTTTCATATTTATTGGGCAGATTCAAATAAACATTGATATTATAAAATCGTTATGGAAGATATTTTAAAATAAAAATCAGTCTGAGAAGTACTACAGAAGAAAATAATGTTATATAACTTTCAATGAACGCGTCTTATATCAGGTAAATAATATTATAATACAAGATGATTCGATTAAAATAAGTAGGCCTTAAAAACGAGTATTGAGATGTTTTCATAATGAATATCGATTTCTACATTGCAGCAGCTTCCATGGAATTAAATTAAATTGCATGGAGTATGAAAGAATTTATTTAATCAAATATTAACATTATTTCCTGCTAAAGTTATATAATAATTCAATACAATACAAAAATCTTTGTGATGCTTTTTTATATTCTAAGTAAGTAGATAGATGTTAAAATATAATTAATTTTGTAGCGTGCCAAAATTAAAACCACAGGTATGAAATGATTTTTTGTTTTTATATTTTTACACATCGTTATATTTACTTTTCAATGCAGAAAAAAGCAGGTTCTTTTTATATAATATATTAAAAATTAATTTTATTTGATTGATGGTTTATTATTTATTTTCAACTAGGTGGCGTTCAAATAAATTGACAATTAATTAATTAATTAAGTAAAAGTTTTTTAAAATCGTAAATTGTAATATAGAAAATTACACGGGGAATTAATATATTATGGCTACATAATAATAATAAAATTGTAAAACAAAATAAAATAATTACAAGATAAAAAGAACTTTTTATATACAACGTTTTTAAATTTTCTGTTGAATCATACAAACTTGACTTGACTATCTTAAACGATTAAAAAAATTGTACTTGATAGAAATACTGAATAATGAAATGTCATTTCATATTGATTTCCATAGTAACGCACGTATATATTATTTATAATAATTTAGTTTCTAGGACCGCTAGCAACCAATTAATCTTCTTTTCTTCTTTCACCCTGTCACGTCCCAACATTGGGGCATAGGGCAAGCACAAGTTGGCGCCACTTCCCTCGGTCCATCGCCAACTCCTGTGCCTCCCGCCATGTCAGACCTGCAGCACGTAGGTCGCTTTTGTAGCATCGCTGCAGGGTGAGTGAGAGCCGGCCACGGCGACGGAACCCTTGAGGCTGTGCCACAAGGGTACGAAGTGCCGCACTCTTTGGCGGCATCCGGAATACATGTCCCAGCCACGTGAATCGTCTCTTCGTGATAACTTCAATCACCGAAGGCTGTTGTGTCTGCTCACGAACTCGGATATTTGTAACGCGGTCGTACCAATGTACCCCTAAGATTCTGCGGAGACATCGATTCTCAAAGCTCAAAAGCCGTGACTCTTGAAGCTTAGTAAGATGCCATGTCTCACAGCCATACAGGAGCACAGGTAGCACGCACGCGTTAAACAAACGACATTTGGTCCTCACAGAATACAGCCTTGACCTCCATGCGACTCCAAGTTGGTTGAACGCAGAGCCCGCCACACCCATGCGGATTCCAAGCTCACTAGAAATACCACCATCATCGGCAACCGTGGCACCCAAGTACTTGAATCTGGACACCAGCTCGACGGGCAGACCAGAAACCCGCAGAGGAGTGTCGGCGTCGATGCAAGCAGCACTGCACATGGATTTGGTCTTAGCGGCATTCAGATGAAGACCCACACGCATCGAGTTCGCGGCTAGCCTGTTCACGGTCACCTCCAACCTCTCGATCGTCGAGTCAAACACGACTGCGTCGTCTGCATACTCCAAGTCGCACAGTCTTTCTTCGCATAGATCGCTTGTGTCATCATGATGTAGGCGTATCCCACTGTCGGGGCAAACCGTCTTACGCATTATGAAATCCATCATGATGATAAAAAGAAAGGGCGCAAGTACACATCCTTGCTTGACTCCTGACGTGATTTCAAAGAGGTCAGAGGATGTTCCGGCTGCTCTCACGCGACACTCTGTATTGGTGGTTAAAATAACTTTTCATAAAAAACAGAATTAACTAAAAATGAATTCAATTCTACTTAAAGATGGCTAAAATTGTTAAAAAATGCATTTGTTCTGATATATTCTAAAAGTTTCAAATGTCTAGCTAGTTGGAAAGTTAGTTAAAAATTGATTGTAAGATTTATACCGGACAAACAACCACCGGACAAATAAGAATATGACCTAAAAAAAACTTTGTAATGAGATTAAATCGTCACTGTTCTGGCAGAAAACACTAATTCGAAAAAATGACATATTGAGTTAGTACCAAAATGTTCCTTATTTCAAACTTTACCGTCTGGAAACCTTCTTAATAAATAAACAGTCTTTATTTTAAAGTCACCCTTTTTATGATTACTTAATAAACTCACATGATAGATCATTATTTCAAACATTTTAACAACTTCAGAGTCAAATTACTCAAAACTAGTATTCTCCAGTTAGTGTGTTCTGCCAGAACAGAGACGAAATGATATACATAGATACATATTATTATAATAATTATAAACTAACATTAATTATAAAACTATTGATATCCTAGGCTTATAAAATATCTCCTTCAGTTCTCTGGATACATTGACAGTTTTCAAAATAGTGATTGCATTAGCTCTTTGAATTTATTTGCTTATTTTGTTGTTTCTAATACACTTGACTGTTTTAGCAGTCAAAAGATGACCGATTTCGACCACTGTCTTCAAAACAGAAACCCCAGGGTCTTCCATAAACATCCTACATCTCATGTAAAAAGTAAAATATACATAATTTTAAATCGCTCTAAATCCGTGATTTTAATTAGGTATAGTCAAAACAAACCCTCTGACACAAAAAAATTCTACATATTGATCTATTGATAATAGTGAAAGAGTCGTCAGCAATGTAAGCTTTGCATATTATAAATTCTAATAGATTCAAGCTCTGTACTATTCCATTTAAGCTGTTTTTTGCGACCCGGGTTTCGCCTTTCGGCATCTTCAGGCGTCATGTGCACTCACCAAAGGTAAACACACACTGACAACGAACACTCTTACCTCTACCTTATATAGTATTACTAGTAAGTAGTAGTATAGTATACTTTGCATATTATATTGTACATACCTGAGGACTAAAAAACCACTTAGACGATTAGAGATTAACATAGCTGGATTGTATCACAGGAGTTTTGAAGATGTATAGTATTGCAAAGTAGTGGTTTTGGATCATCTGGCTTGGAAAAAATTTCTTAACCGATTTTTTGGGTAAACTTGAATAATTAATAAATAGTTATTTTTTTTTTAAATACGTAATCAATAAAATGTGATTTAAAATGTATATAAAATGATATAAAATTTCATCATATTAAGTTCACTACTATAAGAAAAGTGAAACTGTGCCGATTTAAAGTGTTTTCGAAAATATTTAACGAAGTTCAAAGGTGGTATGCCGTTTAAACACGATATATGCCATGCCTTATAGAAAATTATACTAAAATTTATTGATCTGATAATGATAGGCACGTAAAATTATGTAAAATCTCCATATATCTACTATAGGATTTGTCTGATATAATTTATCGACGCATTTAAAACCCGATAATTTTGTTTTATATATTCGTGTGAATTTAGTGGAGTAATAGTACATCACCGTTTGAAAGGGAATGTGTTACAGATAATTATTGTGTAACATGAAATATTTTTTTCAATCAGGTTTTAAATTGTTTCGTTAATAATTTGATTGTACAATAACATCGACATAATTCTATTAACTGATTGCAACTGTTTATTATATATAATAACATATAAATTAATTAATATTCTAATCAGTTATTAGTTTCATAACTCCATGGGTAAGTGATTGAAAAGTTTTTAAGATTCTTAATCAACTTAACCATACAGGTAAAATATTTATCTGTTGATAGTAATATATTAAGACAAATTAGTATTGATAACAAATAATTACAAGATAAAAAGAACTTTTTATGTAAAACGTTTTTAAATTTTCTGTTGAATCATACAAACTTGACTTGCTAGCTTAAACGATCAAAAAAATTTGTACTTGATAGAAATAATACTGAAATGTCATTTTGATTTGCATAATAACGCACGTATATATTAATAATTTAGTTGCTAGAACCCCAGACCCCTAGCAACCAATAATAGTGTATTGGATTACGAATTTCTTCCGAAATAACTTTTCATACAAAACAGAATTAACTGAAAATTAATTCAATTCTACTTAAAGATGGCTAAAAGTGTTAAAAATGCATTGGCATCATGTGCTGATATATTCTAAAAGTTTCAAATGTCTAGCTAGTTGGGAAGTTAATTAAAAATCGATTGCAAGATTTGTACCGGACAAACAACCACCGGAAAAATTAGAATACAAGCTAATAAAAACGTTGTAAAATGATGATATAATATAGATACAATTTAATTTTTATCTTACTGTATTGATGTGCCGCCACCTTGCATTACAGGAAGATAGTTGTAACAGAACAATAATTAAAGAGTGCAGCGGAGCTATTCTATACAAAAGGCGGCTATCGACAATAATTTATCATATTTATGTATTGAGGTGGTTAATTGTGGCAATAATTTAACCATATAAACTGTCAAAAAGCTGCTATCTTTTAACAGATCTTCCCTTAGCTGTATTAACTTTTAGAGTGAGAGAGACAGTTTTGACAGTTAAAACAGCTAACTTATTGTAACAATTATAATACCTCAATACATAAATATGATAAAGTGATAATATTTATAACTTTAGCCGTCGATAGCCGCCTTGTGTATAAAATAGACTTTTTGGTTTCCTCCCCAAATTATCTAATCTTTCAATAGCGCCTGTAAAAGCGTATGGATTTGTCAGCAATATCGTGTAAATTAAACTATCACGACAATAACTGTTTATATGCAAAAGTGCTGATTGTCTCGCCAATCTCATTTTTCAAGCGTTGTGTGCATTGTGTGGTGCTATCTGAAAATTTGTAAACGTTAAAATGCTATGCGTGGTGTATTTTATATTTTTGCCGGCAGGTTTGCCACAATAGTTCCACTCGCAGGCGCACATGTCGCGCAGGTTGCAACTATTGCATGAACATTCGGAAGCCGAAACATGTACAATACTACGTATTTAAATTTTCATTTTATTATTATTATTATCATTATTTTTTATTATTATTATTATTATAACTATTATTTTTTGGAACATATTACAGTTTCACGATTTATTATGACTGTATTTAGAATTGAAAATCTTGGTTGTGTCCATTATAGTATAATATTAGAGATTTATAAATTTAATATATGTTATATATAATACACATATATTGTTAGTATACTCATACCTATATAGTTCACATATATAATAAATTAAATATATGAGTGGTTCACAAGCATAGTGAACCAAGTCCATTCTGGGTTTTTTTGAGTAAGTTAGGTTCAAACATAATATTTGAGTATTTCTAACTCTGTAAGGGGTGTGATTGCAATTCAGAAATGTTATTTTGAGACATTAAAGTTATTATATAAGAAAAATTAATCATTCCCTTCCAGAATAAGAAATACTCAAAAATAATATTTGAACCTAGCTTACTTTAAAATAACCAGAATGGACTTGGTTCACTATGCTTATGAACCACTCATATGATTATCGCTCAGTCAAAATAGCTAAAAACAAATAAGAGTGAATTAATTGCGTACTAATTGTATTATAACATATTTGAAAAGTTGTGATATCAAGCTGAAGAAGTCTTGTGATTGGTAAAAATGGAACTCTGTTGGAATATTCCAGGTATTAGACGACGATGTGAAGAATGCCATGATGTTGGCCGAACTACCAAATATGAAAAATGATATCATAACAAAAAAATGTTAATTAATATTCCTAATATAGTTTCTCTCTCTACAGAAAAATATTTTTGAGCCCTATGGCTGCAAAATACTATAACCATAATAATAATAATACGATACTAAGAAAAATATTCTAAAATAACTAAATATGAAGTTTTTTTATTGAGTTACTACAATCATTACAAAGATCTTTGTAGAGTAGTTATTAATGAAAAATGCTTGAATGAAATATTGTGTCATCAGTTATATATTATAAATATGTAATTTAAGTAAGATACAAGTTAAATTATTTATAATTATTAATTAAATACATTACGTTAAAAGAAACAGCACGATTCATAAAACGTTTCAACATACATACTTACATACTATAAATACTTGCAGATATAATAATATTGTGTAAGATGCTATTTTTATTGAACTGAAGTTATAATACGAATAACATGACATGATAATTTTTTGAAGTTAAAAAATATCCGATATTCTTTTATGGCTATTATCACTGAAAAATGGGAACAGTGACTACAAAATATAAACAAGACTTGAAATTGCAAGGATTGACTTTCTTATAACGAGATGTCTTTTTAGCGATCGAAACCTCCACCTAAACCTGAGGCTGTGGAAGGTTTGATGTCGACTATTTTTTGGATATATGTGTCGCTACATTTCAAAATCAGCCAAGTCCACCTTTAGGTATTTTTTTTACTTTTTTTGTGAATTGCTAAAGAACTACTGTTTTCTAACATTTCTGCATTATTAAAATGTGGAGTTTATTAATTTTATATATTCTATACTCGAAATAATATAAACTTTCACCCTCATGTATTTAAGAAAACAAAAAGCTGATTTTCTCCTATTCATCTATTATGGACTTGGCTGATTTTGAAATCTAGCGACACATATGGTAGCGTCCATACATCAAACAGTACGTATAACTGAAAGTTGAAACCTTCAAGTTGTGGTTGTTTGGACTAGTGCAGAATCCTGGAGCTTGTCGAGAATTGGGAAAAGCTCACCCAAAAAGTAGGTACACCTACCTTTGTGATAATAGGCTAAAAGCTTACATTTAAGCAAGGGAACTTTAGAAATTTGAGATTGTTTAGGTTTAAACAACGCATTATATTAATTTATTATTGAACTACCTACTTCGAAAGAGAATTTTTCTAACAGCTATTTGAATGATCAAATATTGAGTAATTCTGGTGTATTGAAATAATAATACGTCATATTTTTCAATACGTACTTACTAATTATTGTTTGCTTTATCAGCAGTGACATACAATGGCAAAGAAATGGTGCGTTGCTTAGAATATGACATTCAAAGGGGAAGATGGATTAAGGAAAATATACGAAAAATACAACTTTGCTTTGCTGGCCATTTTGTAATTTATCACACTGGACTGTAATGCGTGTTAGCCAAGTGGGAGTTTTGTGAGATTTCTAAATTTTTTTCAACGGTTTCTTCAAACAAAAAATGTTGGGAATCATAACTATATAGAAATAGACATATCTTTATAATTCCTTAGACTAGCAGAGTGCCAAAATTGACATCCTCAAACAAATGAGAAATGATCAAAATGTTCTGTGTAGAATCAAAATTAGAAAACTACTGTACACCGGTCTTATTATAAGATGACAAAGGCAAAGCATTTCTTGCAAAAAAGACCACAGAATACGTAGTTGATAAATATATCATGTCATATGATTGGTATGCGTGAAGATGTATTGAACTATTCCAGATGGCAGACGGTAAAGCAAAAATCTCCCTGACGCTGACAAACCTTCGATAGGGGATGGCTTAAAATAAAGATCAATTATGAATTTAAAACTTTAGTATTTTTAGATAAATGTCAACCAAACGCTTCCATAATAATTGATTAGGTAATATACTATTATGAAAGTTATTTTCTTGAACAGAAAATAATAAACATTCACTTGTGTATTAATTTTATCTTAAACGTAAGTTTTTACGATAGGTACTTGCTATTATGTTTTGATATCGCAGTAAATCTTATTAATTAAAATATATTCACCGATTTCTGATATTTACATTGTATATATTTATATTGTTTTATAGGACTTAATAAACCGTATAAAATACATCTTACATGCAGTTGCATAATTATACAGATTCTTAATACTCAATATAATATTTATAATGTATAATCAGTTACATAAGTAATTACTTTTTAACTATACGGTTCCATGTATAATAATATATTTTTTAATATATTTATATACATGATAATTCTTTCTAACCAAATCCAGTGTGAGGATTCTCAGGGGTCCTTAATTTTCGGGATAAGAGTGGAGTTTTGCTTTTGTATTAGCTTGAATCACGTTTATTTTGCAGTAAAAGTGAAAACAACAAAGCTTAAAATTCTATATCGCTGCGCAGTTAGATTTATTATTATTAGGACAATAATATGAAGGGTAGGTATTTTGTAAAGGGATATTAATTATTAATAAACTATTTCTTTTATTCATCGAATATTCACAAGATTTGAGACACCTCAAATATTATATACCTACTAGTAAAAATCAAATTTGAAAAAAATACGACGCTTGACGGGATTTGAACTTGTATATCTACCGGTATCGCGCCAATATGCTTTAAATAATTAAGCTACAGGCCTTCTACTTAATTACGATAATTCTGATAATAAATAATAACGCAATTTGCATTTTCAAGCATTTCATGTAAAGCTTACCGGTTAAAATTGTCGTAATTAAGTAGGAGGCTTGTAGTTTAATTGGCTAAAGTATATTGGCGCGATACTAGTGGATATACGGGTTCAAATCCTGTCAGTCATCGTATTTTTTTCAAATGGAATTTTTTCTAGTTAGTATATATCTGAGGTATTTTCAAGATAATGTAGGCTAATAATTAATTATGATATAAACATTTGAGAAATTGTTACTAATATTACACGTTATTTGGGTAGAGATGGTTTGGTTTTCTAACTGACCGGCATTTTAGATCACTAAAATCGACAGGACACAATATTACACTTGTTAGTTTTTGTTTGATTATTATAAATTATACATCACTTATTAAGTACATATATTTTAAACTTAACAATCATTACAACTTCACGTCAGGGGTGTATTTTTGACTCTCATATATTTAAAAATATTTTTCCTTGTGTCTTTCACACGGCGTTTATCATTAGGATTTTGTACTTTCGCTAATCGCATTCCAAGATCAAGTTTTTTGTTCCAATATGTAATAGGTGAGAAATTTGTAGGCGTTCTTGCACTTTTGAGAAGTCTGAATAATTTATTGTTTTGTATTAAGTATATATATTTTCGCTTTGGTTCTGATTATTTTATAGTCTCCGCTGAAGAATTCAGGCACTTATAGGATGTAAATTTTGCAACCATATATGAAGGGGTTATTGCAAGACAATGATATGCCACAGAAACATAGTTTGGAGATATGAGCAATTTAATGTTCTTGATCGTTCACTATTGTAACAGGAAAAAATACTATCTTCATTAAAATGTTCGATATATCTCACATGTAATTATTCCGTTTGGAGCAAAAGGCGAGGACGACTGACCGATATCAATTTTTATTGGCATGGTATATCATTTGAGCGTAGTTATACGCAAAGCAGCCGATCCACACAAACCTCAAACAGAGATAGAAGCACTTTTATGTAAAGTGTGTTTCTTTAAATCCACAAAGCCTCTGTATACTATTTATACCTTTTGAATAATAGATATTATATATTTATATGATTTTGTGTAACTTATAAAGAGATAAAAGCATAAAATCTATGAAATTTTGGTGTTTTAGCAGTCCAGGCTGTTTTGTGCAAAACGGGTTTTTTAGATTGTTCATTCTTGAATGCAGCCAACTCTAATTTTTCTAAGAAAAATCGTTATTTTTGCATCTATTTTCTTAAAAAAAAACCTTCTAAGTAAAGTTATTCAAGTATTATGGGAATTTCAAAATTCTGAAAATAATTCGAAAAACTTGTAAATTATACATTAATATTTAGCTGCCTGGCACTATTTTTTATATAAAAACCCTGTATATTATAATATTATCTATTATAAAATGAAAAACATATAATGTAATTGAGAAAATAATGTTTATTAAATATTGAATGTAGAAAAACACACCTTACAGTTAGGATTTTAATAATTGGTTTTAATGTTTCCATACCCTATAGCAGGGATGTGGATACATGAGGCCAATGAGAGCCACATTTTGGATTTTCATATATATATATAAAGAGTCACGCCATAGATACGTTCTCACGTTTAAATACACAAATCGAAAATGATCGGCAAGCAGCTTTCTTTAAGTTAGGATATTCGAATATGCACACACGCATATACAAAAACGCACATCTTTGACAGTTGTATTCATATACGCGCAACATTTAGAAAGAAAAACTCGCAAAAATACAAGTATAATGGGAAATAAAATACCTATATTTTTATCAAGAGATATTGGGAGCCGCACTTAAACCAACAAAGAGCCGCTTTTAGCCGAGTCTGTCCTATAGCTACTTATACTTATATAAGTAATTAAATAATATTTAAAAAAAAAAAAACAATAGTTTCTCTTAGAATAATAGACGTAGATTATTTGAGTATAAGACCTCGTTATAGTATTTACAATGAAAATAGTTATTAAGAATTTACAATTGAAGTTGATTTACTCAACTTGTTCACCGGTATTATATTTGTCATCATTCCATCCTTAGTCTCTCAATTAATTATTTTAACTACAGTAACAATGGTAAATATTTTCAATTTTATAACAAAACAAAAAAAACTAATCATCATATGATTATATTATAACACACATAGTAGATTTTTGGGTTTCCACCATGTGTCCTTCTTCCTTCTTTACTCGACGTTTCGGGCTCGTTGCAGAGGCCATTATCAAGAGATGATAGTTGCCTCTGCAACGAGCCCGAAACGTCAAGTAAAGAAGAAAGAAGTACACACGGTGAAAACCCAAAAATCTATACTACGATAAAAAAAAACCGTGAAAGCCTCAAAACATTATATCATAACACACGTATGTAATAAATTTGTTATGTATTTTAAGAAAACATATGCTTTCGATTCTTTGATTGTGTGTATTTCTGTAGAATATTACATAATGCATTCATTAAAGATTTTAGTTACAATGCAATATAATTGAACCAGGCAAACAATCGTTCATTTTTATTAAAGTTAAGTTATTACTTCTTTGTGCTTCGAAAAACTTTCATCGGAAAAAATATATCTGATACAATCATTTGAGAGGTTACTTCTCATACTTTTAATTCGATTCGAGGAATTAGCATATTTCTCAGCGCATATTTCATATTGTTAATTTTATTAAATCAAAGCGTTACGATCGCCTATGAATAAAATTGGATGAATATTAATTGACATTAAAATTGTAATAATTCATACAATCTTATTTCGGTATTATTTAATATTTTAGACAAAAACTTGCTATGAAGTGAAATTTTTGCTGAAACTATCTGTGTCTGGTTAACCAAAATCAATCGATTTTGTATATATAAAACATCTATCTTCATGATAAAGTCTAGTTATCCTGTAAATTCAAGCCATTCAAGAATCCAAATGATTTACGTATACATTTCTTGTCGTTAGTACGGAGTATTATTGAATATGGGTCTAATATCTGGATTTCTTATGAGGTTTTCCTTAGAGCGTGTCCAGAATAAATTTCTTTGACATTTCTTTCTAATAATTATTTCTCAAACGAGTATTTTCCCACTTACTTTCTTCAAGGAATGCTCGCCTTTCATTCTTTTGAATCTCGTAGGTCATTTCTGATCTTAAAGCATTTCCGACTACTCTCACGTGGTATAAGTATAGTTTCTGATCCTGATATTTTAGTTGTCATTTTAGTGATGCGCTATGTATCTTTTAACCATTAAAAATTCTACTTTATTGTTTAATTTGTTTTTTTTCTTGAATTATTTTGTGTAGAAAATTGTAGTTCATTGTTTTTCTTTGCTATAAGACTATTTCTTGACTTGTTTCTTAATTTACCTATTTTTTTCATTCCAAATGTGATGTTTTGAACGTCTTATTGTTATGTACTAAATATATATTTCTAAATAAATATACGTTGTTTGAAAATATATGATTTCATCTTAATACATAATTAATACTCATATGACCATTTCGCCTTAGATTTTCAATAGAATTAAATATTTTTAATTTGATTTTACACAATTAAATATACATATGTGCTCCAACCAATCTTATGTCAAGTATAATTATATACCGGTTTAAATCCCGCTGGATGAAGAAAAATTACAAGGTTCTTTTTAAATAAATTGAAATCCAAAGTACTTTCCCGAATAGTCGAGTAAACATTTAATATCATAGGGCGTAATGCTCAATTCGTACTTACCACAAACTTACAGTAAAATTGGTAAATAGCCGAAATCCATCTGTTAACTATAGATTATAGAGATAAGGAATCCTTAACCATAGACTACTTTTGTTATGAACTCGCCCCCTTCTGTATTACCATTTACCACTGACAACTGCTGTCAAAATAAATTTACGTGTCTATAAACAGCCCATACACTCAAATTCATTTAACAATTGATCTCAATATGGGTATTGAACAACTATTAAATATCCGTGACATTTAATACGACATATTTTCCTTTACTTTCGTTGATTCTGTACATTTCAGTAAAGTATAGATAAGTTTAGTAAAACCGATTATCGAATTGAAATGTCAGTGTCAATGAATTATAAATATATAAACCAATAGATAGGTAGTTAAAATATATAAGTACTTAGTAACCTACACACCAACATGGTAATATTAGTTTTAATCACTCTATATAATTATTCATATCGTGGCATATTTGTAATAATTGTAAATGACAAAATCTGACATTTCAACGGTAAGTGTTACCGTATCGGAAAAAAACATGGGTCAAAAAATAACTTTTATTATTCACTAATTGCGGAGACATTTAATCATTTTAATTAAATATTAATTGTGTATTTATAGTTATTGAATTTATTCTGTATATTTTTCATATTTTTGTCATCGTTTAACAATTACAAAATAATTTACCTAAATTATGAAAATGAGAATATTTATATATGGTATTATTTTCAATAGAAAAACAGAACGAAGCTATTGTAGATCTGGTGGACCATAGACAACTCGATCATAACTATGAAAGGCTTTCTGGATAGTGTTTTGTTGTTAATACATTTTAGTTATGACAGACGATTGAGCATCGCGCTCTTAGATATGAAAAAAATATTATGTTTTATCGGTTAATATTTTTAAATATTTAACTTAGTTAAAATAAAATGACAGTTTTAATTGAATTTTTGAGAATAATATCAAATGAAATGTGTAGTTATTTTTTCTTTTAAATTAAGTATAAATAATAACAAGATAAAAGGAACTTTTTATATACAACATTTTTAAATTTTCTGTTATATTATTATGCTCAAACTTGTACTTGATATGAAGTAAATAAAAAACAAACAGACATACAAACAAATATAGAATACTGAAATGTAATTTTGATTTCCATAGTAACGCACGTATATATTAACAATTTAGTTGCTAGGGCCACCCATTTAGCAACCAATAAAAGTCTTTTACTTTTTACGGATTTTTCTGAAATAACTTTTCATACAAAACAGAATTAACTAAAAATGAATTCAATTCTGCTTAAAGATGGCTAAAAGTATTAAAAGAATGCATTGGCATCGTGTTCTGATATATTCTAAAAGTTTCAAATGTCTAGCTAGTCTACAATATAAGCTCTTTGAGATAAATAATATATGGACAATATATCATTACCAAACATACCTACATCAATGTGAATCTTTCATAATGTATAATTAATATTATATTCCTTGAGTAATCTAAACTGAGTAATTCTTACCGAAATTTGATATTCAATGAACTAAATTTACATAGCCATGTGAGATAACGAAACATATTACAAAAATACTAAGGTGTTGTACCTATTATTTTTTTATGAAAGTGGTTTGTGGGTTTGTTATGTCATAATTCATGATAAATGCTAAGTTATCTCGATAGTTTTCGATTGTTTACATGTCTCTAGCATCGTGAAGAAACTATATATATATATATATTATATCAATAGCTTAATCGCAAATAAAACTACTTTTACTTAAAACACGTTGAACTTTACTGGTTAACTCACAACAGGCAGTTAGTGGTTACATGACGTTAACAATAACCAATGCACATAAACCATAAAACATGCTATTGTTAATCGTCTTTTATGGTAATTTCACTATACATTTAGGATAGTAACTAAATGAAGAATTAAAAAAATTAAGACAGCTTAACAGATAAACTGCGTTATTTTAGAATTCAAAATCAATACCTACATATTATTACATACCATCAGTTAAAGTCTACCATATAACACATAAAAATCGTTTAATCAAACTACGAAAATGGCAAAGATATTACGTTACTCCACGATGTAGCCCGTGGTCTGAAACTCACCACATTTGTGGGGACACTTTCTAGCCATACTTATTCATCATAATATATGCACACCTGGAATTCCTACACCGGAGTCGGTCCAAATACACGCCATATTTGTATATAAGCTTTAATCTAGGAAGCTCATTCAATAGATCCACAATTATACACGAGTTTTTCATATCACCAGCCATCCTCCAGCTTCTTATTGCCAACGTTAAAATATTTTCATATAGTTTCGTATGTCTGTATTGTTTTAACTTTGTTTTTTATACTATATAATATTTATTAATTAGAATCATTATTTTTTTTAAGTTCACCGTGCTTCTCTCTCACATGGGCACGTTTTTGTTAGACTATCTCTCTCAGTCTTGGGTATCTACTCCTAAGATATTCCTAGGCGTAATAGGCGTAATACGCTCGATTAAGAGCGTACATAAGTGAAACGGCAAATAATTGTCAACACTATGTGGGACGTAATTTCGGCCGCGTTGCCATTCGGAGACCGACAGTCGAGGTGTTTGCACGTAGATTTGTTTTGTCATGGCGTCGGATGAATATATTCTTAAATCGTGTAAAGATGACTAAAAAAACATTACGTATTAAACTTATAACTAAATTACATTACTTATAAAAGAAAATATTTCAATGAATATACTATTATTATTGGTAATATAACAATAAACATAATATTAAATGGACGCATGTTGCAATTTTATGACAAATTATATTTCGTTCGGCACGCGTCATTTGCACAATCCGCGCATCACTTAGCCATGATCTTTTTAGACCATGCCTCAAGTGAAGTATAGCCTTAATATCGAGTGTGGTGTGAGCGGCTTGGTTTGGAGGGGTTTATGTTGTCTCGCTTTCTCTTACTCATTTTCATATATTTTCTGTCGTGCGTTATAGATAATTCAAAAAATATATTAATATGAGGTAATTATTATAACCTATACATTTTAATGCTAAAGATCGGTAATACTATAGTTTATTTAGTTTGATATTATATAATATATAGATCCTATATATATATATTTAAATGTCTTCAAAACTTAGCATGTGTATCTATGCATATTACATACTAAAGTACTAAACTGACGTAACTGATCGCGCTTTAAAAACAAAAGCATCTAATCTTTTAAACTGAATATTCCTGCAGTCATTGTATTACTTCTGATGTCTTTTTGTTATATAAAACTAAAATATAAGATTAATGAATATTAAAAATGCAACACAATTATTATTGTCATAGAAAGGAGAGATAATGGAAAACGTGATTGTGTAAAATTGCTACGTATACTTACTCAATGTATTATTTTAAACAATTTATTAATAATTAGTGGAGACTTCTCACAATATCACATTTCATTTTATTATTTTATGTACCTACATTTAAGTACTGAAAGTCACATAGTAAAATTATTTTTCTTGTTTGTCTAATAAATTTTATGAAAATGGCAACAACTGTCTATAAAAATTAACTGAAAATTTTATTATGAGACACGGTCAAATTTTTGTAAAATCTTTTTACTTCATAAAAATACAAAAATATTTTTGGGCAAAAACTCTGCTTAAATGCACAATGACATTGAACTACTTTACGAGCTACTTGTTGACGAATTTACAATCTGTCTGTAAAGTCGCCCAGTGTCATCATCAAACAAGCTAACAAGCAGATTGTAAAGAATATAATGAGAAAAATTGAAAGCCGGTCAACTTTACACGCTACACGCCGGCATGTGGGCCTACTGCGTCTGCGCAGTAGAGCGTAGTAGCGACCTCCCGGTAAAAAACGAACCACATTCTGTCAAAATAGTTGCTAGCTTGTTGGCTTCTCAGCGAATGGAAAGTTTTGTGTGTCATCATCACAATCGCAGTAGCTGAATCGCCCGCTTTTAAATTTGCCAACAAACAGCTCGTAAAGTAGCTCAATGTAATTGACGCATTACCTAGCTAATAGCAGAGAGTAAAAAAAGCCTCAAATTATTTGGAAAAGTTTTTTTTTAATTTCATATGGATAATTTATAAAATATTTCAGGAATAGGGAATTATGATTTTTACAAAATTGTAAAAATTATTTTTTATCCAAGAACCTACCCACGAAGAGTATTTTTAAAAGATCAGCCTTGTGTGCCATATTTCCAACATGGCGGCGCAATCCAAATTGAATCTTATTAAAAAACTTGAATTTTCAATTAAACTTAGTTTATATTTTTTCTGGTAGTAGGCTTCATGAGTATTCTCAGATAATTATTTTCCATATATAATTTAAGCAAAAAATTCCTTGAATCTTTTTGCACTTGATTTTTAAAAAATACAAGGAATCAATGTTATATAGATTAACCATGATACCATTACCATCATTATATTACGTAAGTAAGTAACCAAAGCAATATACTCATGACATACCTACAGTATTTTTATTCCCTTATCGTATTTTATGGTAGGTATTTCGCATTTACACATGAAAAGACCATGGGATAATAAATGTCCAAAAAGAACTAATTAAATAGATACTTACTAATAAAGTAATAAATTCAAATATGTATTTTTTTTAAATTATATACTTTTTGGTTTTTTTTTACAAAATTTATTGTTTCATATCATAGATTGTTGTTTTTATTTAATAAAACGCATTTTTTTGTAGTACTTATTCCACTTTTAATCAATAAATTAGGACCGGTTTCGTCCGCCTCAGAGGGACATTTTCAACTGAATATTTTTTTTTTAAAACAATCTATAAAATTGGATAAACAGGAAATCCTAGAAATTAATAAGTATAAATTTTTGCCCAATTCTAATTTGTTAAATGATCAATTATAATTTGTGTCTTCTCCATTATTATACACTATTTAATATTTGGGATTGTTATAACATAACTTTATATATTGTATATTATTTATTATTTTATTTTTTATTTAATTTTGACTCATATTTTGGTTGTATTTGTTTTTGTATTCGATCTCACTTCAATTGATAATGTTGTTTATTTTATTATTATTTTTTAATTTTTATTGTAAGTTTTGACTAATCATAATTGTTTGTTGATATTCATGAAATTGTAAGTGTTGATTGTTTCATATTTTGTGGTTTGTTAATATTTAAAATAATTTGTTTAATGCACCTGATGTAGTATGAAATATTTATGTCCAACCTGATTAATTTTAAATTAATCTGTTATTGGGATGGTATTTTTTGACGGATAATTATTTATGTACCTATTGTTATATTATTTCTGTCGCTTTCGATTTTGTTTGATAAATATTGTTTAAAAAAAATGTATTCAGTTGAAAATGTCCCTCTGAGGTGGACGAAACCGGTCCTAATCTATTGATTAAAAGTGGAATAAGTACTACAAAAAAATTGCGTTTTATTAAATAAAAACAATAATACAATACAGTTCCACCATGAATTGACAGTTAACAAAATAAAATAAATTATATCATAGATTCTATTAGTATTAGAGCACCCATATTTTTGAATTCGCAATAATTAAAAAAAAATCGTATTGAGCGTATTTATGCAAAATGCAGTCAGTCCACAATTTCGGCAAAAATAGTTTATCGTGTCGCTAGATTTCAAAATCAGCCAAGTCCATAATAGATGAATTGGAGAAAAACAGCTTTTTGTTTTCTCAAATACACACAAGGGTGAAAGTTTATATTATTTCCAGTATAGAATAAATATAAAATTAATAAATTCCACATTTTGACAATGTGGAAATTTTAGAAAGCAGTAGTTCTTCAGCAATTTACAAAAAGTAAATAATACCTAAAGGTGGACTTGGCTTATTTTGAAATATAGCGACACATTTATCAACTGACTTTATCTTAGGTATGCTGACATACAGTACTTAAGCACTAGACAATATTTATATTTGGCCACGGATTTTTTTCCGACTTATACGTGGTGAAAATGAGAACTCGGCCATTCTTGGTAGTATTGACCTGTGTGTCCCTGATAACTATCTTAGAAATCGGGAACATCAGTTTTTTGTTCTCTTAAGGTACAAAACTGACCTGCTATTGGTAATGCCAATTGGGAGGGCAATAACCCTGTTCAACAAAATCACTTATTCACTCTCAATATTCCACCTGCGTAAGATGAGTGTGAGTAGGCATTGTTTTAAATATTTTTTTAAGTAGGGTCTGTTTAGCTCATTTGGTGTACTTCCTTGTATTTAATTTATATTTTTTGTAGTTGCACTTTTCTACTCTTTAATAACTTTTAGTGATCAGTCATGGTCTCTGTCTGAGTCATATGCGCTTTGCCGATGACATAGTAATTTTCTCGCAAGACTCAGAAGACCTCCAAAGCAGAAAGCAGGAACTTGCTGAAGTAAGCAACAAAGTAGGTTTGAAAATAAATTTAACAAAGACGAAAGTCATGTTCAACTGCTTTGCGGACCAAAAGAGATCTCGTCAATGGCACTCAGCTTGAACAGGTGAAAAGCTACATCTATCTGGGACAACAATTAGTGTCTATAGATGGATGTATATTTGATGAAATTCTTCGCAGAGTAAAGCTAGGCTGGAGTGCTTTTGGCCGCCTGAATAATGTCTTCAAAAGTGACCTTCCACTGTGCCTAAAGCGCAAAGTGTTCAACCAATGTGTGCTTCCCGTGATCACATATGCGTGTGAAATATGGACCCTAAGTAAAAGAGAGATCCAGAAACTTAGAGTAGCACAACGTGGTATGGAGAGGTGCATGCTGGGCATAACGCGAAAGGACAAGAAGAGGAATGAGTGGATAAGGAAGCAGACAAGGGTTTGTGGTATAATAGAGTTTATTAAAAGCCTTAAATGGAGATGGGCTGGACACATAGCTCGAAGAAGAAACAATCTTTCAATAAATCTAGTCATCTAGTGGTATCCAAGAAGTACAAAACATCCTCAAGGTAGACCTAGAGGCCGCTGGATCGATGAAATGATAAAGTTCTGTGGAAGTACGTGGCAACGCAACGCATAGGACCGAGAGAAGTGCAATGAGCTTGAAGAGGCCTTCATCCAGCAGTGGGTAGATTCAGGCTGATGATGCTGATTACGATGAATAACTTTTATATAATACTGTTTTAATAATATTTCTTTGTTTCTATATGTTATGTTGTGAACGTTTTAAATTAACAATTTTTAATGTTCACTATAATGTAAAAAAATTCATGAATTTGAATCATTAGATGTGTGTAGTTTTAAATAATCACACCTAATACAGCAGTGCCAATTTCTCAGTTTGTGTTATGTGTGGACTGGCTGCTTTCTGCATAAATACGCTCAATTAGTATAAGATATAGAGAGAGGTTCTTAAAACAATTTGAACGTTTGAAATGGTAGATATTTACAATTTGTTTACCATTTTTTATAAACCCTTTCATAATTTTTTTCTATTTATTTTTCTAGACTCCTACAATTAGGCATGGATTTTAACCCTTTGATAAATCCAATCTTGGTATCAACCATACAAAGTATAACAAAATAGCGTTGTAAAACTTTGTCATAGCAGAGTAAAATTGTGACGTAACAAAATGTGAGATATCGAATCACATTAGCAAGTCACGTAATAACCTCACCTCGCTTTCTTTCCTTTGGTAGTCTCATCTTTGAATACTCACGGTGATATATCATTTCAGTGACGGGGAACTTTTTTATATTGCAATGTGAGTGGAATTTATAATAGAAAATCATGGACTTGTAATCAACATGGATCATGGTGTTGTGAAAGAAATTTTGAAATTAATTTTTACAATTTCATACCCTCCTCCATTTTCGATTTTTTTTTTGTTTTTGAAATATTACTACCTTCCCGGTTACTGTTCTCTATTGGAGCAAATAATGTGGTTTAAATTAAACTCAAAAATTCATAAGAAAACCTCATCGTGAAGGAATCAAAATAAAATTCTGTTCAACCAAATCGTTTCGGATATTGATATATTCCACCTACGTGAGAATGAGTTTAGGTGAACGATATTTTTTTGTTTTTGTTTTGTGATTTTACCGAGGTTTTGACTGCGACTCGCTGTCATATCGCCTCTTCTCTTCTAGATGGGGATTCGACGATCAGGTCCTCACTCCTATTCTGAACGATATTTTATCCAACCTACTTTATTTTAGGTATACTTACATACTGTAGTCTAAACGCTAGAAGATTACATATATATATATATTTGGCGACGTATTTTTTTCGTAAATACAAACTTTGCCATTCTTAAAAGAGTTTACCAGTGTGTTCCTGACAACTTAGAAATCGAGAATATCAGTTGTTTTCTCTCACAAGGTGCAGAGCTAACCTTTCATTGGTAATGCTAATTTTTTTTTCGATCATGTCCGATCCTAATAGGATCATATGGGCCTCCACAGAGTAGAGGTTTGTATTAACAGATTTTGTTTTTTACGAGAAATGGATGTCAGCCACTTGCTCAACCTATTAGGTCCATACCCTGACTCACACACAAATTGAAAAACAATATGAATACTTGCCAGACCCAGGATTTGAGCCTGAGACCCACGGCGAGATAGTCCAACGCTTAAGCCGCGCGGCCACCGTGGGTGTAATACTAATTAGGCCAGTAATAACCGTGTCCAACCAAATCGTTTCGGATATTAATATATTCCACCTATCCACCAATATGAGAATGAGTTTTGGTGGTTATTTTATAAATTCTTACTTACATGTATCTACTTTTATATATTATGTATTTACACTTTATAAACTATTTTTATTCTGTTTCTATTTATTTGTTTTCAAATACTGCTTTAATACCATTTCTTATAACAAAACTATATTATATCAATTTAACTGGAAAACTTTATAAAAAAATAACATTGTTTCAATACCATAACAAAACTACTTATGTTATAAAAGCATTATAAATGCAGTTAATTAAGGAAGATTTTGGTTTTTTTTTTTTTTTTTTAAGAATATATCGCACCCTCGCAACTAAATCGCCACAAGTCCAGATTTACGTGTTTTTCTATCGTTCATAGTATATTTACCGAAAATTTCATATCTCTAAGTCATCAAATTCAAGTCAAAACTTCAAAGCCGATTTTCTCTGTTTATCGTTTTTTGGATTGTGGCAGTTTAGTTGTGATGGTGCGATATTATATTGGAAAAGTATTATTAATAAATTAATATATTCAATGATCCATAAAAGTTTCTCCGCGACTGATATTATCGAAGGAAACCACTGTTAATAATAATATGTAATCGATTAGAAAACTACGCGTTGAATTATGTTATACATAGCAGTTATGTGGCATATTTAAACATCACTATACCAACTTACTTACATGCCAATGCTAAAATATGTTTATATGGTATTACTGAAGATGACTGATGCGTTTTCACCAAACAACTTAGATATATTAGAGTAGAATATATTTAAGATTAATTGGCATATGTCATTAATATATTGAACGCTTAAATACAATAAATTACAAATGCTTATTTCTTTCAAATCCGAACGTTTTTACATGACGTAAAAATGTAACGGTTACAAATAATAATTAATAAATGCCAAAAATAAACCATTTTACATGTTTTTTTCTGATCTTCTATATATTACAACGAGGTAATTAATACATGTTTTCTAATATGGAACATTAACACATTGACATAGCATTAAATTTAATATTTAGCTATTAATTGAATAACTTTATACCGAAAAAACCTAGCTCACAAAAGAAAAATATAAAATATTATAAAATTTCGACACAAATTTTCTTCGTGTATAATCTACAATACTTACTTACTTTATGATACTTTTTATACAAATGTAAACAAATCTATTAAGGGGGGACATGCTCAGCGTAGGTCAAAATGGAGCTTTTGTTCTATTTTCAAAGCATGATCCTGGACATACCTAAAACGTTGTAGATAATCTATTTATATAATTTTGAAGCCTTATTATCCTTTATATTTATTTTAAATATTTGATGACTGCAAAAAGTATTTTTATTACATAAAATAGTATTCTTTTCAACCTCTCGCTTTAATGTTTTAGAATATAGTCATATTTCGGTACATAACTGTGCAGTGGTGTTAAGATTTTTTACATTTATTAATTTTTAAGCGCATTTATAAAACTATTAGTATAATTTATGACGAGATAATTTTAGTAAAATATTTACGATAAAAAATTATATTGATAATCTCTGTGATCCCAAATTTGACAAGAATTAGGCATTTTGTTATTCAAAAAATTGGCAAGATTAACACATTTGAAGATAATTCTAAAGATACTTATTATAAGCTATGTCTTTGACCATTCAAGTGTGATAAACATTATACGAATAATGATTGCTTTATAATAATTATTGACCTAAGAATAAGGTAGTGATTTTTTGAAATACGCCATTTCTTTTGGCATTCCCCAGTGGTTAAGCTACAGCATACGGCCGTAGCCATAAATTGACAAACTATAATTGAAGAAGGGAGTAAAATTATGTAAACTCGCGTGTTTGAACATGTACCGTTTAAAAAAAAAATTTTTTTTGGTTAGGATTAGCACGTCCGCCCTTAACCAAGCACATAAAACTTTTATAATAATGGGCGACCTAAATGCAAAAATAGGCCAACCCAGACAAGACGAATACTTAGCTACGAAATCAAACGGGTATGGAGAAAGAAACCAGAGAGGCCAGAGATTAACACTTTGGAGGAGGCCTTCACCCGAAGAGGGGTTCTTGCAGACCAAACAAACTAATTACATATCATTGTTTAAATATAAAGATTATCTAATAGTATTATATACAAAAATAAAAAATCTTAATATATATATGTATTATACAGAAATATAAAAAATAATAATAATTAATATTATATAAACTAGAAAATAAGTAGATAATACAACCATAGATAGATATATTCATAGGTTATATTCATTAGATATAGTGGTACTGGTCGGTTATCAGGAATACAGCGGAAAACACATTTTGAAAATACCCGATATACTGGATTATTTGTTAGTTTGGGTTAGTTTAGGTTAGGTTAGGTTAGGTTTAGTTAGGTTAACCTAACAAATAATCCAGCTTATCGGCTATTTTCAAAATGTGTTTTCCGCTGTATTCCTGATAACCGAACAGTACCGATATAGTCATTTAACTGTCATTTACTTTTTTTTGTAAGAAATAAAAAGGCTTTTTATTTTTTATTTATTTTAATTTTATAATCTACAATTAAAAATTTGATTATTTTTTAACCATTATTTTCAAGAATCCCTTTTGCTCAATGACCTTATCGCGTTATTTCAAAGTTATCAGCTGTTCATAGCTCGACTACATACACCCTGTGAATGGTACTTATTGGCCTTTCAAGATGACAGGATTTGGTTGATTTGAAGAAAAGATAAGGCGGGTTGAGACTTTTTTGAAGCATCTTGTTTTAGTACGGTTTGACCAGGCTGCTATAATTAATCCAAAATAAGTAATTAATGATTTTATTTTGTTAAAATATTTTATTGGACTCATTTATTAGAAAGTAATTGCATGATCAAGTATTTAACATAAATAACTTAACAGTATGACGTCTGATACAACAGTCCGCGCTATATTGGCTACACGCGCAATATATAGTTTGGATACTAGATAGAGATTTACAATCATACTTACGATATTTTTACATGGACAAGGATTACAGGAGAGTCCCCTAATCAACAGATGTTACACAAAACATCATAACTATCGACTTCATGATGCTTACTTACGTTAAACTTTATATGATTACTTCCCACAGCATTGTGGGAACATAGATAGTTCCTAAAACTACATATTAAATCCAGTCTATATCTATCAGCATTTATTCTAAAAGGTATATCTTATTTATTTATTTCAAACATCTCCTGATATAACAGTTTACAATATAACACAATACTTTGGGAATTTGGTTAGTCATAAATTTACGTATTAATTCTTTTCATATATCTATTACAATCTGTAGCATGTAGCTAAGCCAGGTCCAATGTCGCATCTTCGTAGATGTTATAAAAGACTAAACGGTCTATTTTTTGCTACTTTAATAATTTTTTAAGGTACCATGACTAGGGAATCCAATCCCGTGCCGAAATTCTGATCCCCGGATTTCGGGATCCATTTTTTACATTTTGGAATACATTTTTTTCCATTGTTAATATAAAAATTTTATATTTACAAATAACATTGATAAAATCTGTCAAAAATAAATCTAGTATAATTTATACTATTTAAGACATTTATTGTTAAAATTGTATACGTTCAATATTGGAAATACATAAGTTTAATGGAGTAAATAATAATGTGAATTTAATATGAGATTGCTGTTTCTGATAGTAAAGACTTAATGAATGGGTTAGTGAGATTTAAAATAGTAAAGCAAATCATGGTGTACTTATGGCTTTTCCGCTTCATAAATCTAATTAGTCAGCCAAATATGAAACTGCCGTAAAACGTATGGGATCATGGTGGAATTACTTTATTAATAGTGCGAAGCATTGTTTTTTCCAATCTTTCTAATTTTTAATAATTTATGTGAAAAAATAAAATGAATTGGCAACTTAAACATGGGTATAAATCAATCTTCATTCAAACTCAGTTTATTTATAATGTAGTTATTTGTTATTAAAAGTTTTTTTTTCTGTTATATTTTCATTTTTATTTTATTTTCCACAAAAATTGATAAAAAGTCAATTCCGAAAGTTTCGGGATTATTTTTATCAATCCCGGGATTCATAAGTATCGAAAATAGCTCGGGATCACGGGATGGGAATCCCTAACAATGACTAATATGAGTGTTTAAAAGCTTTTTTCCCTAGTGCCATAACATTATGTAGGTCTTGGGTAATCTAGCATTTCCTTTCATTTAGGTCTATCTAAACCCTCTTCCCTCCAGTTAAGAATGCCCATACTCTATAAATTATACCTCACACTATCCCTTTCACTTCTAACTTGTGTGTCATTGATGAGTTCAAAAATACCATGCAGCATGCTCCGCTCAAATGAACTCAATGTATTTAATCGTGCATCAGGTCTTCTAGCCACGAATGACAACCGGTTTTATTGGTGTTTTGTAAAAGCTATATTTAAAATATTGTTTTTAATGCCTTGCAAAGTAGTTCCTTCATAAGACCGAAGGGAAATATGTTGTGGTATAGAACAAATTATTCCTCTTTTAATTTCGATTTCTATGCTGCTGGTAATACACGAAATTATTGACCCTTTAAAAAGTTTTAAAGTGTACTCTTAAATCACAAGGCTTATTTTTAATATAGTATAACTATCATTCCGAAATATTCTACATTGGGTTAAAGATTGTCTAAGTCATTCCTATTTTGAAAATTAGTTCTCTTTGCGAACTATCATTTCCCGCGATGTGGACAACTACGTACAATAGAAAGCTGTTGACACTTTCAATAAATAAATATAGGTACCTAATAATATACTCCAATTATAATTATATACATATTAATATGTTAGAAATATTAATTATGATTATTGTGCTATAATTTCTCAGTGGATTATTACCAACGTTTGAAAACAAAAAGATATACATAATCTGGTTTACGGAAAATTTAAGCTTCCGCTTAAATTTTATTTAAAACTAATATCGAATCTTTGTCAATCATACAACAAGTTTTTTTTAAATATTGATCATTGTACATAATATATTTATTAAATAGTCAGTAAAATTGTGGGATGGTTCTTTTCTGCATAATACTATTCAGTTGAATAACAAGTGCATAGAAATATAAAAATATAAAATGTTATAACAGAAACGAAACGGGGTACGTACATGCATTTATTTGTATGTTAAGAAAAATAGTGCTACACTTAGCTTGATACTGTTGTATTAACAGATCAATCCTAAAGATAAAAAACTGACTATCAACTTGCATGAGACAAACTTTTTAGTTTTTTTATCATGTTACTCAAAGTATAAGTGGCAGGTTGAATATATTAGTCATGATTAGAAAATAAAGAGTTGAATATATCGAGAATACGACAAAATATTTATTGGTTCGAAAATTCAGTGACAATTGTGTGAAAAATAGAAATTTACCATAAATACCACGATTTTCAGTAATAAGGCAAAATTTGCGATGAATTATATAATTGATTGTGTAGCTTTCATAATAATAACTCAATACTATGGGTATGGAAAAAAGAACTGTATGCATAAAAAAATCTAAAAAGTTTATCATAAAACAGATTGAATTTGGTAATACCTACCTGTCATTTAAGAGATGTCTAATATGCAAAAACGCGAGTTGAACAATACATACGAGCTAAGTGTATTCCTTTGTTAGATGAGATTCGATGCACTTTTCTTTATATTGTACTGACAAAGTAGCACTGTCAGAATGACAAATAGATGAATCTACGGTTGGTTATAAAAACTAGCCAATTGGACATGAAATTAGCATAGTTTTACTTTGAACAAAAATAATATGTACCAACTATCATAAGTACATAAGATTTTTCGAATGAGGAATAGTTATATTATGACATAACTGTGGCTACAGAATTTTTTAGTTACCAATAATTAGTATAAATCCATATAATGTAGGGAGAGAACGTATTGGATATGGTAAGGTGACATAAAATATATTCTTCAACGCAAATTCTAAATTTGAAAAATAAACTGAAACAGAAACAAAGGACTCGTTTATTTTAATCGGGTCGTAAAAGAAAACAAATAATAGGATAGTCTTGTAATAGCTTGACAGATATAGAGCTAACCTATATCCAAGAATCTTGACAGGTGGTACGGACAACTGGTAGTTTTTTTCTGGTATAATATACTATTAGAGTACATTATAATATAGTAGAATAATTATATATTTTTTATTCAATACTGAATATACATACGGTTTAAGGAGTTGAATTCCTTAATATAGAAAAAAACATAATGTCAGAAACGTACACAATACTAAAGAATAATAATAAATAAGTTAGACTGATTGGAACACAAATTCACGTCATCTATCATTTTCCATATGAATGCTCTCGTCTCTAAGCTATCGATCCGTCTATGAAGTGGAAGTACCTCAGCTAAAACATAGTTTTATTTTGTATACCTACGGATTGATAGATTAGATACGAGAGCACTCACCCGTAGAGTGAAAGACGCGAGTTTGAGTCCCACTCAGCTTAATTTTCTTTCCAGATTTTTTTTCTATTATATTTGTTTGTGAAGTTTTTCAATATTATGTTTTTTTTTTTAAAGAATATATGTAATAATTTTCAAAGAAAAATATATTTTGTTAGTATTTAAAAAATCACTCGATTACATAAGTTTAAATATATTTTTTTATGAACCAATATATTTAAAATATAATATTATATGAATGTAATATGCCTAAACTGATGAGCGGAATACAATGAAAATGCGAAGTAGTTGCCACGATATTAACACGATAAATAAACATTTATTTTTGTAAGTCTAGTAAATAATGGCTTTACATTATTTTGTGAAAACGCAAAATTGTTCTCACATTTATTATTCTAAATGTTAGTCTCAATTCAGCATTATAATGTAAAAAATATGTAAAATATTATTCTTTAATATATTATTTTGAAATACTAGTGCCATTTAAACAATCGTTTATCTGTCTACGGTTATTGTCGGTTTAAATAATATTATACATATTCCTAGGTGAAAAATTAGAGGATAAAAGAACTTGTAACCTCATGGTTCAACACGATTACTAACGGCATTCATTCGTATTTATGATGCAAGCTGTTTATTTTTAAATGAGTTTTTAGTGTCTGTTTTTAAGTGGGCAAGTTGTCTTCTTGCAAAATGATTGCAAAAATATGTCAATACGTTGTTACTCATTGCAAATCTTTCACAATCGAAAACCAATAGTATTAATAATTAATTAATTCTTAAAGAGACGCTTTTTATTTAACTGCCTGAAACATTAAAATATATTTGAGGATCTAATTAATATTCCTTATTAAGGTATACCTCAGTTGAGGCACGGTCTAAAAAGATCGTGGCTAGGCGATGCGCGGATTGCGGGTCGCGGGTGCAAATGACGCATGTCAAACGAAATATAATTTGTCATATAAATCCAACATGTGTCCATTTAATGTTCTGTCCCGACTCTTCTGTAGACTCATCCATTTCAATTCGTGATACTCAGTATGCGGGTACACAAAGCGCTTAACATCAGCGGACAGCAGAGCCAGTCCAGTCCAAAAAACAAAAAAAAAAATCTTTCTTAACTTTCTTCTTTAAGCACTACGGTGCGTGGTTGCAGCATCAGTCCCGTGCGGCTCCGTCTCGGGACGGAATGAGCACTTAACATCACTTATTTCAGATACGTTTAAAGCGTCATAGAAAGCGGCCATGCATATCCACGGCTGTGCATATATGACGGGTGGTGGTGGGCACCTTATGTTCTATCAGTAACAATAATAATATATTCATTGACATGTTTTCTTTTTAAAGTAAATGGGTAACGTTTTTAGTCATCTTTACACGATTGAAGTATTAATACGCCCGCCGCCATCACGAAACAAATTGACGTTTTTCCAGCTCGACGTTTTCTCTCCGAATGGCAGCGAGTCCAAAATTTCGTCGCGCCTATAGTTGAAAATTATTTGCCGTTTCACTGATGTATCACCTAAATACTATCGACCGAAGGTAGTAGATGGAATTTGAATTTAAATTCTAATGGATTTAAATGTTTAACTACTCCACTTGAGTCGTTTTTTGCGACCCGGGTTTCGCCTTTCGGCATCTTCGGGCACTATATGCACTCACCAGAAGTAAAATACACACTGACAACGAATGCAGTTAACTCTAATTTATATAACAAATGAATACAATACAGTAGGTAAACACTTGTGCACATAGTGCCTGAAGATGCCAAAAGGCGAAACCCGGGTTGCAAAAAACAACTTATATGGAATCGTATAAAACTGAAATCTATTATAATTTAATTAATACATCTTATTGAATATAATATGTACAGCATCAGAAAAAAAATATTAGAAAAATAATTTAAAAAATTTCCGATGGATTTGGTAATCAAGCCTGCGTCTATCACACAATATTGCAGTAGATGTGGGTTTGAATCCCGTTCTGCCTAATATTATCAAAGGATTTTTCCACTAGTTTCAAGTTGTGTAATATTCTGTATCCTACAAGGGTTGATTCTGGTTGTGTATACATCAATTAAGTAAAGTCTTTCATAAAATAACAAAATTATATTACAATTCAAAGAAGAAGTCAAAACAATGAAATCGGTAGGTGATTAAAGTTTTTTTTTTTTTTGTGATTTTACCGAGGCTTTGACTGCGACTCGCTGTCATATCGCCTCTTCTCTTCTAGAAGGGGATCCGTCGATCAGGTCCTCACTCCTATTCTGTTAAATAACTTTACAATTTTGCCTAGCTCTTCCATCTTACCCACCGCCAGGACACCCTTCAATTCGTCGACATTCTCATAGATATCTGCAATTCGCAGCTGTACTCTGTGAACTTCATATTTGAGGCATTGCAGTGCTATATGTACAATGTCCTCTAAAACATGACATTCATCGCAGAGCTGCGATTCGCTTCTTCCCATGAGGACATCAAATCTATTGCCCATTGTGTGCCCTGTTCTTAGCCTCAGTATTAACTTAAGCTCTTTCCTCGTCAAAGAAGACTCTACAAACCAGGGCACCTCTCGTGGTGTTGGTAGAATCAACTTACTCCATTTCGCCTTTTCTAATGATGCCTTAATTAAAGTTTTATATTATGTTCATTGTTAAGCAGATTTTCATTTGAGATTTTTATAAACTCTTTTATATTGCATACTCTTAATCACCAGATGGAAGTTTCTTATCCCAGATGCTTACCATATACGGCAACAGACGTCTTCAGGCGCATCCCTCCATTGAATCAGCTCCTCTCTTGTCATCCAGAAATATTTCCATTAGAATATTTGGAAACTTGTATACTCTACCAGTGACGTCCCTAAGCAAAATGCCATCCATAAGCAGACTGAGAACGTCTTCCTCTTTAATAATTTTTATTACCTATAAAATCGTATGCGAATTCGTTATAAACCTACCTACATATTTTATTATTTATTTTCAGCTCTCTTAAACAGACAAAAATGCAACGTAAATCTTAAATAATTACAAGATAATAAGAACTATTTATATACACCGTTTTTAAATTTTCTGTTGAATCATATAAACTTGACTTAACTAGCTTAAATGATCAAAAAAACTTGTATTTGATAGAAATAATACTGAAATGTCATTTTGACATTCATATTGATTTCCATAGTAACACACGTATATATTAATAATTTAGTGTCTAGGACCCCAGACCCATAGCAACCAATAATGGTGTCAAAATAACTTTTCATACAAAACAGAATTAACTGAAAATGAATTCAATTCTACTTAAAGATGGCTAAAAGTATTAAAAAGATGCATTGGCATCGTGTTCTGATATATTCTAAAAGTGTTTCAAATATCTAACTAGTCGGGAAGTTAGTTAAAAATCAATTGCAAGATTTGTACCGGACAAAGAACCACCGGACAAATAAGAATATGAGCTAAGTAAAACGTTGTACAAAATGATATAGACGTTATTACTGAAGATTTAATGATTAGAGAATTTCCATGAAACATACTCTCAAACAGCGGTGGTCTGAAGCGCTAACAAGTTTGGAGGCCCTTTGAGATTTTTTCCCCGTACCGTAAATTATCATGGGGTATTATGAAATAATAGTTATATTCCCAGGATTATTATGCTTTAGTTATTTATTATACTACTATTATGCGATTATTATACTAAGATATCAGTTCTTTAAGACAACCGCCACTGCTAAAGTTGTAATATTCCTTCATTTTCCGCCCTTTATTAAGACGATACTTCAGTGAAACGGCAAATAATTTTCAACTATAGGCGCAAAGAAATTTTGGACTCGCTGGCAGTCGGAGAGCTAACGTCGAGGTGTGAATACGTCAATTTGTTTCGTGATTGCAACGGAGGTATTAATTTTTAAATTGTGTAAAGATGACTAAAAACGTTACCCATTTACTTGAAAAAGAAAACATGCTAATGAATATATTATTATTGTTACTAATAGAACATACGTTAAAGTTCCCACCACTACCCGTCATATATGCACGTCCGCTTTCTATGACGCTTTAAACGTGTCTGAAAGAAGTGATTTTAAGTGCTCATTCCATCCCTAGACGGAGCCGCACGTGACTGATGCTGCAACCATGCACCGTAGTGCTTAATGAAGAAAGTTAAGAAAGAAATTTTTACTAAAAGAACATACGTTAAAGTGCCCACCACCACCCGTCATATATGCACAACCGTGGATATGCACGGCCGCTTTCTATGACGCTTTAAACGTGTCTGAAAGAAGTGATTTTAAGTGCTCATTCCGTCCCGAGACGGAGCCGCACGGGACTGATGCTGCAACCATGCACCGTAGTGCTGAAAGAAGAAAGTTAAGAAAGAAAATGTTTGTTTTTGGACTGGCTCTGCTGTCCGCTGACGTTAAGCGCTTTGTGTACCCGCATACTGAGTGTCACGAATTGAAATGGATGAGTCTACAGAAGAGTCGGGACTATCCCGCTCCCCATACGACGCTGCAAATTTCTCAAATGCCGCAAAGTTGGCCTCGGTTGCTACCAGATCTCCATGACCAATTGGGCCCGTGTGAGGACGGACCCTGGCAAACAGCTCCGCTCGTTCGAATTCCATAAGCGGGCAATCCCAGAGGATGTGTTCAACATCTTGGTGGTCATGCCCGCAGGTACAACCCGGCCCATCTACTATCAAGCCAAACTCGTGGAGTCTGGCGGCGAAGTTGCCATGGCCGGTGAGGAACTGGCTAATCCAGTGCGAAGGTTGGAGTATAAACAGAACATTAAATGGACGCATGCTGGATTTATATGACAAATTATATTTTGTTCGGCATGCGTCATTTTCACCCGCGACCCGCAATCCGCGCATTGCCTAGCCACGATCTTTTTAGACCATGCCTCATCTGAGGTATAGCCTTAAGTGTCGCTCTAAGCAACGAATGACTTACCTATTCAGACGGGACATCACTACTCTCTCCTATAATGATTCCTAATAGGGGGTTTCGTGGAACCATGGGATTCCATGAGTAATGTTAAGGACGTGAGAATTCGCAAAAGTTTGCAAAAAAAGGACAACGACCTTAATATAGACATGTATTCAAAAATTATTCCATTTGACCTCTTTTTAAAATAAATATCAGTACCTATTTTTTATGTTTAATTTTGTGAGATAATATTATTTTGTCACAGTTAAGTATTATTGAAGTTGGAAGAGTATCATTTGGCATTTAAAACTCTAAATAATAAAAAAAATCAGGGTAAATTGCATGGAAATGGCAAGTTTTTCGCCTGCGGCGTTAACAAACTGTACATATTTATAATGTGCATGCCAGAGATGTAACATTAAATTTTATTTGAATGTAACCATCTAATGTTATCAAGCAAAAATAATGAAATGTAGTATGTATTGAATTTATATAATGTTTGAGATTAAAATAAGTAAGTGTTGGTCATTTAAAAATGCTTATTGCTTTTTACCTCGATTTTGTAATTCAGATTGAGATTAATATATGTTTGCCAGGTAGAGTATCCATATGATTAAAAAAAATGCATTCAGGGTTCCGGCAAACAACAAATTTTAGGAATCACTACTTTAATACAACCAAGAGATGTCACGGAGACTTGAAGCTTTCGAGATGTGGCTGTATAGACGCATCCTCAAAATGCCTTGGACTGACCGGGTGACAAAATATGTTGAAGTTCTCAATCGAATGGGGAAGGACCGAGAAGTTCTACGTAGTATCAAAACCGGGAAACTACAATACCTCGGCCACATTATGAGAGGACAAAAATACAGCATTCCCCAACTCGTCATTCAAGGAAAGATCAATGGGAAGCGTAGCAGAGGACGGTGCCGCATTTCGTGGCTTAAGAACCTCCGTGATTGGTACGAGTGCAGCTCCACCGAACTATTCCGGGTAGCAGACGACAAAGATAAGATCGCCTTGATGGTGGCTGACCTCCGCTAGGGGATGGCACAATAAGAAGAAGATTGAGTCCTTGCTTTGATTCAAATACACAAACCTACGATGTTGGTACTAATAGATATTTTTCATTTTTATTTACGTAATATTAAAAAAATACAATTTAAGGAAATAGTTTTGATATATTATAATCTACTATGTAGTGCATTTATTTTGAATGATAGTGTTATTATATGGTATAACAATAATATATTATATAGATACAGTTCATCCGCGTGTTTATAACAATAATTATAACGAGATTATTACATATTATATGCCTGATAGGCATAAGTTATGCTGCAACAATTCAATACAATAATAATTATGTACACAGGTCGCAAAGAGATAAATCTTTTCAGGGTAGTTCAATTTATAATAATAATTTAAACCATGATAGTTATTCATCTATTTTTTACCGTCTCTTATATGCATTACTATTTTTGTAAGAGTCAATGCAGAGTGTAGTGTATATCCTTGATAAAGTCAAGAGCAGGGGTTACGATTTTTTTTATAATATTTAATTACCGTATTAACTTAGCTATACTTAAGGATTGCAAAACCGAATGAAAATATCAATACTGTTTTTTTTTGTAGTACATAGTATTTAATACAGGTGACAATACTAGTAATCGTTAAAAATATCTCAAAACAAGTCTTTTATGGCACCCTAATTATTTTCACAGTGTGGTTAACTTTTCGGTAGTCTTTTCATAGTGAAATCGACAGGATTTTTTAACCTCCCGCTTAATTCTGTCCAAAACCAAAGTTGAGAGTTTTTTCGAGTAATAATTATTTTTTTGACTTTTTTTGTTATTATAATATTACTTATACTCTGTGATTCGATCATTTTAGATATAGTATTTTTAATTTATCTGCTTTTTTAATCGATATTTAGCTATTAACACAATGCTTACGGGCCCTTTTAATTAATTTTGTAATTAACGTGTTAATTTGCATTTGAAAAGTAATTAGCAAAAACACAATTTTGTGCGGCCCGTAAGCTATGGGTTAAGAAACCGATTGTCGGAATATCGGCATTGCAATGTCCAAATATACTACATAAATTAGATTTACTTCAAGATGTTCATTATTTTATATTAAAAATGTTTATAAAAATATCATTAATATAAATACGCTTAATATTATTAGTCCAATCTAAATACACAAATTAGTTTTATTAATAAAGCGTTGACGATTTATTCTTATGACGTAAGTAACAAAACTATAATTCAATAGAACATTAATTATTAATATTTTATTAATTTTCTTTACCTTAAATTGATGACTCTAGCTTAGCTAATTTTTATAGGAAAGTAATTCAATATAATTTTAAGATAATATACAATACAGATCATTTTCTACAAATAAACAAATTTTAAATGAGTTTATCACTCGGTCTTCACTATATAAAAACGGTGAGCTTTATCAATACTATTTGATAACATAAACTATATAAACGACACACCTGTCATAGCACAATCTTTATATTTGGTGAAAACCAAGTGATCAACTTTATATAAGTATCATGATTGTTTTAACCATGTTCGTTCCTTTGAAGATCATAACATTACGGGGCTCCACAGAGTGGAGGATATTGTAGTAACAGATTTTTGGTTTTGCGAGAAATGTATGTTAGCCACCTGCTCAATCTATTCCGGTCCATACCAACAAGGAAATTTGCCAGTCCCGGAATTTTAATCCAGGACCTGTGACATCACAAACCTGACGTGTAACCGCACGGTTATCGTATGCCAAGTAAACGGCAAATCTCTTGAAAAGAAAAAAATTAAAATATTTATTTGGCAAAATTTTCAATAATTCATCCAAAAGGTCGCACTTAAGGGGGATGCTTATACTATCAGAGGCGAAAAGAGGCACCTAACGGAAAATTATGAAGCTTGCAATTTGAGATTTTTTTTGATAATTTACAATTTCAACTGTAGTAATTAATAAATATGTATCTGAAAACACTAAAAAGATTTTTAATTTTTTTTTTAATTTAAAGATAAACTGGCAATTGTAAAAAAATGTAATAAAATGTGAATTCGTTGCAGGGTCAAATCTTATTATTACATTATATTTTATGGCCATATTTATTATTAAAATTCAGTTTATTAAGTTTTAGATTTTATGTGGTGTAGATATTTGACTAATTCATCGTTTTAATATTTTTTATATATATTTTAAAAAACATCGATTTTTAAAAAAATATAAATGTGTATAACTTGAAATCCTTTTTATTTATATCAAATTTTATTTTAGGTATGGTCACAATATTGAAGCTCGAGTTGATATAAATAAAAAGGATTTCAAGTTATACACATTTATATTTTTATAAAAATCGATGTTTTTTAAAATATATATAAAAAATATTAAAACGATGAATTAGTCAAAAATCTACACCACATAAAAATCAAAACTTAATACAATAAATTTTAATGATAATTATGACCATTAAATATAATGCGATAATAAGATTTGACCCTGCAACGAATTCACATTTTATTACATTTTTTTACAATTGTAAGTTTATCTTTAAGTTTAAAAAAAATAAAAAATCTTTTTAATGTTTTCGGATACATATTTATTAAATAATACAGTTGAAATTGTAAATTATCAAAAAAAAATCTCAAATTGCAAGCTTCGTATATTTCCGCTAGGTTCTCTGCTAGCATGCGTCTCCCCCTTAATTACTTACAAGGTGTCAGGTTAGAGTAGTGTTATTAAATTTGTGTAAGTGGTAAATATTTCTTTCATTAATTTCAAAATTATTATTTCATTAATTATCAGTTATTAAAATATGATTATTTTACAATAATATACTATTTTAAGACACACGTATACATAGTCTACGTTTTATACGTTATTTTTAGTCTACGTTTTACAATAACCACTTTCTTTTCAAAATACAGTAAATAACTATATGCATTATTTTGTAGGACTGCAAATTGATTCAAAAAGTCAGGTAAATATCATTAAAATTTACGTACCTAGGGTGATATTATAAAAACAATAATAACAGCAGACGATGATATAAAATTAACAAAAAAATAAATAATTAATTCATGAAGTAATTTTTATCTATGTATATTTTAATCCCCCCTAATATTTCTCACAGCAAGAAAGCGAAGACGATCGCATCTGTGCGATGGTCGATGTTGCCAGTATCTCACATTTCCCCCATATAAATACTGCAGCTTCTTACTCCCAATCTTACAGTCTTCCACCAAACCCGTTTTAGTGCACATCTCTACAAAACACCACGCACATCTCTACCAAAACACTTTAAAACAAAACAACCGCGATTTAAAAAAAATCTTTTTTCAAATCCGTTTTCCCGCCGTCGCACGACGGACAATAGGTTAATTAAATCAAGTTAGAGTGGTGTTTATCTCGCGACCGGATATTTTAATGTTACCAGATGCATCTGTGTGATGGACGCAAGTGAAAGGTTGGCGGCGATTAACAGCGTATTTACGCATGGCGGAAGTTATTACGGACTTAATAAATAATTAATGATAAGGTGACCTAAGGCTGAATTACGCGTGTGTAATTATAGTAGAATATTTCTCGATTTTTTTTATTCTAGTGTGAAATTCTTATTGACCGGCGCCATGATGAAGAATATTATATTGGTACGTTATTTTATTATTATTTTTGTTATTTAATTTTAACAACTTTGAACGTGAACTCTTATATATTATAATTCCATATAGAATTGTCTTGTATAACTTTTAAACTACCATAATTTATTATTATATCTCTTTTCAATGCTAAGTATTTTGTCACCCCATTCAAATATTATTGTTAGGGAAAATTATTTTTTTAATTGCTTCCATTTTGACTAATGTGCATAGTTTTAGTTGATGCTGTGTAATATAATATTTCAACTAGATTACTCTAAAGATAATGAAACTAAATAATTTATAAATTAAAAATGGGGTTTCAATTTGTCATCATTCTAACTTCTTCAAACTATCTGCTATTTATGAACACTGTACTTTCGATAAATTTTGTAAATTTTGATATCCATTAAAAACCCACTTAGGGTTTTCAAAGTATTAATAGTATTACAATTAATAATAAGTATATAAAGTCATAATATTGTTTGAACGGATAAGAAAATGTATTCTGTCTCTATCTATGCGTATAGTATTTAAGCAAAGGCAAACGGCCTATCTGAATAGTCTTGATAATGGTGTTACAACCGAAATAGCTATCGACAAACCTTTTAAAAAAAACCTGTAGAATTTAATATTAATTATATTTTCATTTCTTTTAAAATATAATTCTACCAAGTAAATGCTAACTCAATTAATAAATCTAATTTATATTATAGCACTGATAATTGTGTATTTCGATGAATTTTTTAAACCCATATTAAAATAACAAAATATAACGTAATAATTAAATATGTAATGTAGGTACGTATAGTACACCAATTTATACATACTATGTATACGATTAAAAAGATATTTTATACTATGAATATATTTCTATATTACATAATTTATTATTGATAAGAACTAAAGTCAAAATATTGATAAACAGACTTTTTCAATGAAAATCGCTCATTTTTAATATTAAAAAAATATTATTACTGCTAATAATTAAATTAGTTGTATGTATATTAATAATAAAATTGTAGTACATTAACATTATACTTAGAAATGTTTTCCAGAACCGCGCTGAGATAAAAACTTTAAATTAGTAACAATTTTTCGTAAACGTTATCTGAGTGTGTTACAAAATTAATTCGTCAACAGTAAACCGCCATTTTTATTTTATGTTGGCAAAGACGTGAAAACTATTTATTCTATGATTACCAACTCAACCATAATAAAAACATATTTTTTTCACTTCTGAGATACATGCTTGTAAAAATTACACCGAATAGGGAAGGCTTAAACACATAGCCATTGCACCCCTATTTGGTATACATATTTTTTTTTTAAACAGGAATAGTAAAGTTATAATCTTAATTTTATTAATAATGTTACATTAAGTTGAATAAAAACATGGTTTCCTAATAAAAACATTCTGACATCGTTAAATACGAAAATATAAAAAAATTGAGTACCTACTCATTTTATTAGAGTAGTTTTAATTATTTTTTTAAAAAAAATTTTATGTGCGTAATTAAATAACACGATTGATAAGTATTTTGTCTCGTGCATCCATATTTACCTAAAATTAGATTGAGGAATTTACTAAGTATTTCATAATCAGCTACATCCCGTGTTGACAGGCAGGTCATGCGTTGCGAAGTAAAAGATGCGGTGGCTTCATTAGAAAGTATCGACATCTTAGTTTAAAAATAACCGAAGCACTAAAAAATCTGACAACCTAACTATTGTTGTATTATAATACATTGTGATGGCGGCTTATCGAAAAATATTCTCAAGGATACTTCCAAATCCGTCAACGCCACAGATCTTCACGCACCTAAAATGATCACTGTTTGAAAGTACATATGTTTCGTGGAAATATTCTAATTCGCAGTAGATATTATAATATAATATATTTAAAGATTTTTGGTGTATTTGTTTGTTTAATATAGTCAAAAATAAATATTATAATTGGTAACTAGGTATTTGCAGATAATTAATTGAAACTACAATTAAAACGGGGCGGTATTAAGGGTGGCACTTTGCCTAGTGACGTCACTAGTCTTAATATTCGTAAAACTAGTAAGACTATGATACCTACGTGAAAGAATCAGATCAAATATAAGAAGTACATATGGCTACAGATCAAGTTATTCATAGATTATGATCACGTACAAGTTTATGTAACGATTTGAGAAATATACTCACTAAACTTGTTTAATCGCACGAAGATGTTATAAAACGGTGTTATATATTATTATTACTCAAAGACAGTGAGTAAGTATAGATCTTTTTCCTACAGTATCATTAATTTCTGGGTCTATTTATATGTTGAGTATATTAATAACAAAAAAATCTTAAAACCATAATGCCCCATTAATTAGCCATTAATAAGAACCAAAAAACTTTAATTTTAGTTTTCATAATAACGTGTCTTTTGGATATAGAATATACTTTCTATCTGGTTTATAGTATAAATGTTTTTATTGTATAATACTAATATACATTATGGCCATCGTAAATAATGTTTTTTTCTATACATGAGATACAATTTGTGCTGTGTAAAACAGTAAAATATTTTACACAGTCGCTGATTCTCGCAATAAAAATAATGTTATAAAGAAAATAATACTCAATAAACCTGATTTTTCTTTATACCCTTAACAACCATTGGGGTACGGTGCAAGGAAGAAGTATTTCTTGTACTGGGCTTCAATGAAGAGTGCGTTTAATATAGTTTAGGGTACATTACAGCATTCATATTTTCACTAGTACTATTGTTGCAAATTCTCTCAAGCCATATGAATTAATTACTATATTATAACTTATATTTCACGGAAAATAAGGTACAGATTACTATGTTTATCAGTCCGACAATAATATTATGATATAATTAATATTTGTGATACAAAATATTCATCTCATTTGACATGATATTTATTTTAATCGTTTCAAGACATTTGGCGTTTATTTGGTGATATTTTATGATGATATTGTTTAAATTAATGTACCACTTGGTATTCACCTCATATATAGATAACACATTAATCAACTACAGCACTCGGAATGGACCGGAACGAACCGGACCGTAGCTCTGATATATTATTATCGTTCTTTAGGTTTAATATAAAATTTACGGGCTGTAAAAATAACCTGTAGGTATTTAAAGCCGATTTCTATAAATATCTATGCGCTTCAATGCTTTTTAAAAATAGTATGTTATATTAGACACTCGTGTTAACCAAAGTGCCTTATTAAAAGTACATTAACATTACTTATTATAATTAATAATATAAAATATAATTAATGCGAGTTTTGTAATATTCTATAGAATTCCGCACTGCTTATAGCAAAGACAAAGGAATAAAATAGAATAACAGAAATTTTGACAAAATAACTATTTCGTAAAAAAAAAATGTTTTTTTTCAACAGCGGCGCTGATAAACTCTGTCTCCAAAATATTCTGTAAATATGCGTATCGTCTGACGCATTTATTTGTCCAAGAAATATGTATTGTTGTTTTAATTTAATAAAACGCAATTTTTTGTAGTATTTATTCCACTTTTAATCAATTCAGTTGAAAATGTTCCACTGAGGCGGACGAAACCGGTCCTAATCTATTGATTAAAATTGGAATAAGTTCTATAAAAAAATTGCGTTTTATTAAATAAAAACAACAATACAATGCAGTTCCACCATGAATTGACAGTTAACAAAATAAAAGAAATTCAAGAAATATGTTAAAAAAACAAGAATTTCTTCAGGAGAGTGTTTTTGGAAAATTATCCAACGCTCGGGTTCGAGAAATTTTCTATTTCGTACGCAGAATCAACAACATTAAAAAAACCATTTTGCTCCATATAATTTCTCCATTAAAAATTCTCACCTCTTCCACTAAATTATTACTTGAAATTTTATCATCTATCCATTTATAATATTTCTTTATATATAACTCTTCTTCTACCATATGATAACATGGTAAATACAGACCATCACATGATCAAAACACGTGTCATAAAAAATCTCTATATCTAGTCTCTAAGTGATAATTTTAAATATAATAGTTTTAAAATTTAGATATTTGTTGGTGAGTAGATGTAATAATATGGTAGGTATGCTATGTACGTACTTATATAATTATTATGAAGAAAAAAATGTAGGCTGCAACAGAGATAATCAGCGTATCCCAAATTGTAGACCGTCTACGGAGACGAACGTAATATTCAATTGAAATTTAAAATATACTCTTTCATCGATTTACGAAAATAAAGATTACACAATAAACGTAATTTTCTCAGGTCACTTTCCTTTGGATTGTTTACAACTTGCTTTCTTGTGGATTGAGTTAACCCGTCGTGAGATAAAAAATATCTGTTTTTTTACACAATGTTGTAAGAAGACGCAAAATGAAATGTAACAAAAAGTCGTGAACATAATTCGGGACATGACCTAAAGACGCGTATCGGAGTGAAAACTTTGTGATTTTTTCTCATCTGATTGTGCAAGTTTTCTACTGTATTTTTTTCATAATACGAAATAAACAATCATGGTCTAAATAAAATGCATAGATATATTTTTATATTAATATTATTAATCTTTTCATCATTTTGAATAATATGGAAGCTTGCAAAAAATTGCGTCAGATGACATTGTTACTTTTTATAAGAAACGGATATACTAATAATAATATTATTACATCGACGATTAATTTGAATAAATTGTTCATAATGTTTTCCGGAGGAAGTCATGATGTTAAGAATGTTAAACTTAACGATTAACACTTCCTTTCGATATAATATAGTACTAAATAAAATATTTTTTAGAATATTCTTTATAACCGTTGTAAAATTATCATTTCTACTATTACTATTTCCTATTTTATTATAATTAATTAATTAAAAATCATGCCTATGTCGAAAATTTGTTCATAATAAAAATCTAAATTAGTTTGATTATAGGTAATATTATTTGGTTGATTTGAATTTATTGTATATTTTAATTTTATAAAATAATATGGCTCGTAACTAACAGAGACATCAGACAACAAGCGGCAGAGATAAAACTTCATAGCGTTATTAAGTAACAATCTTGTATAAAAGTTGAATAGAGTTTCGCTAGATGACTAACTGTATTTATATTATTATTCAATAGAACAATAAATTTTTCAATATAATATTGAGACCATTATAATAATTTACTTCATATTTTTATTGTAGATTGTTTACGATTACAGCTATAGAAGCAGATCAAACAATTTCGAAAATCACCGAAAAAGATTTACGAGTGTTTTATAGAGTGCCGCCTATAATACCGTCCCCTTTTATTTTTGGTTACAAATTATCTGCAAATTTGTTAGGTCTCTACTTACTTACTTACATTATCTATTTTTTTTAATGTGAAAATTTTTAAATTATTCCCGTGCGTTAAACTACTATTACAAAGAGCATTACCCTTCAAATCGTACTCAGTTCACTTTTTTATACAATATTTTTCAAGATTTTTTAAAGCAGAAAGTAGTTAGGTAATATGTCTTTCCGAGTACCTACTAAATTCGAGTGGAATAAAATGTTTATTCTAAAAAAATTCTTATAATTGAAAATGAGCAATTGAGACAGAAATAATTATGTAATTAAAAAAAAATAATGATACAATATTTTGTATCATCGTTGTACTATTAAACCCTTCGATGTGACCATTTTTATTGCATTACAACGTTTTTATTAGCTCGTATTCTTATTTGTCCGGTGGTTGTTTATCCAGTACAAATCTTGCAATCGATTTTTAACTAACTTCCCGACTAACTAGATATTTGAAACTTTTAGAATCTATCAGAACACAATGCCAATGCATTCTTTTAATACTTTTAGCCATCTTTAAGTAGAATTAGATTCATTTTCAGTTAATTCTGTTATGTATGAAAAGTTATTTCGGAAGAAATCCGTAATCCAATCTACTATTATTGGTTGCTAAGTGGGTGGTCCTAGCAACTAAATTATTAATATATACGTGCGTTACTATGGAAATCAAAATGACATTTCAGTATTCTATATTTGTCTGTTTGTTGCAAAATAATTTGTTGAGAATTGCCTTATTTGTCTTAAATTATATTAATACATAGAATTGTCAAGTATATATGAGTCAACAGAAAATTTAAAAACGTTGTATATAAAAAGTTCTTTTTATCTTGTAATTATGCATTTTCTGTTCGTTTATATAAAATCGTATAGTTGAATGAAACCATCAATGTCATAAAATATTATACTACCAAAATAAAATATTCTTAATTATAGAAACCTCCGTCTTAACATACTATTGTCTCATTTGGATAATACCGTAATAATAATTACAATGTACGTAGTTATTATAATAGAAATGCTCGATAATGACGAGCCTCCCAACATATATTATTTAGATAAATCAAGTTATTAAAGAATTGAAAATTTATATTTATTTTTTTATTTTAATGCTTATACCTACACAATTTTTTGTATCTCCTGGAAAATTAAAATTTTGTCACACCAGTGGTTTTAATAGCAGGTTCAATGATATTTGATATTATAACTTTATGCTATTTATATACTTACGTACAGCTTACGTAATTCCTTCTTAATAAATGTATGAATATTTTATCGTATTTTGTATTAATAGAGAGTGTTTTATTTGTTTCAGATATCGGCCATCTTCGTTCTGTACGTAACTACTTCGTTGGGGGGACCAGTACTGAATCCCACTATAAAGAAGACAAAACTTTTTCCAGTGAAAGGAAAAGTCAGTGAGTCTGCAGTTAGTAAAAATGAACACAAAGTAACTGATGAAGAAAAAGAATTCTTGAAAATAATTGAAGAGAAATACAACGTCAAAAAAGAAGATGACGAAGAAATCAAGGACATTAAAAAGAAGAAAGTACCACATGCTCCATTACCAGCTGTTATCGCTATAGAAATTTTTAATGATAATTCAACAGATGGTAAAGGAAAACGAACTATAGATGCGAATTTAGGATATGGATATAAAACCAATAACGGATATATTTACAGCCAGTTTGGAAGTGCTAACCAAGAAAAAGGAAAGTTCATGATTTATCCATATTCCCAGCATGATATTCCTCCGATATCTGGAGGTAAAGGATCTCCTTACGTATATCATACACAAGCGTTGTTCCACAATAGTCCAAAGACAGAGAAAACACATGTTGAAATACAACCATCAAAAGCTTATCAATTGGTTCCTGTGGACTCAAATGAACACCATGAATCTAGTTACAGTCCAGTCAGAACATTTTCAAGATTGAGAACTAAATATGAACAAGTGGAAGCAGTTGAAACTCCACCACCGCCACAATATCATTCTTCTGAAGAAGTCTACAACAATGGACATGCAGAAAATCCGACTACGTTATATTCAACTTTTAATGGAGGACAGTTATCAGATTTGAGTGGCCATTTTCCTGTTGTAATGCCAAATTATTTTGTAAGTCCGTCGCAGATTTTAAGTCATCCTCAATATCAATCGTTGGGAATACAAGGCCAGGAGCATTTACCACAACGTAATGTTATCCCTGTATTGATTTTACGTATACCCAGTTCCCACATTCAAAATCCTACTGCAGATTTATATCCCAAGCTACCACATAATCACCCATATGCTATGTCATTAAATAATATTAATATCCAATCTTTGGTCAGTGAGTATTTGGCTAACCTGCAACAACCTCAATACGTTCAACCGACTGAAGAGACACAGCCGAAATACGTTGTACCATACAGTCCACCGGTGAATTACCAATATCAACACCAACAAGTGTATTCAGTACCTAATACAAACAGCATACATTACGCTCCAAAACAGCCTTTGGTCCAACATTATCTTCCTTCAAGCCAGCCTACTTATTTACACCAATCACCAACTGTTCAACAACCAAGTCATTCAGGGCAATCGATTAAATATGTAATTCCCCATCCATCACAATCATCAAATTCTCAAGGAGCTGTATCCCATTCATCTTTCTCTCAAGTCTATGGACCAATCAGTCACCAACAGCCCGAATACGAAAACCACGAAGAACAATCACAGCATTTGACTTTCTCTGAAAATTATCCAGATTCTGCACATACCCAAGTAGTATATCAACCTCAGTATCAAAGCTCAGCATCAGGACAGTCTCTTGTTCATACAGTATCTGGACAATCTGGTTACGTTACACCATCATCTCAAGAAGAACATTCTCAACAATATACTATTGTGTCACCTACTCATACTCCTGGAAGAGTACATCAGACGTATATATCTGTACAACCAGATCCTGCTTCGTCTCATGAACAGGAAGATACATATGAGAATGAACAATCATTGAATGTATCTGAAGAAAGTGCTGATAAATATGAGACACCTTCTCCTTCTAAGGTTCCACCACAAGTTCCTCATAATTATCATGCTCATCCCTATCCAAAGCGACAAATAAAAACATCTGACAAGGAAATTAAAAAAAATAATCACCAGAGAAGACGAGTGATGTCTTAAATGCAGCACAGTATTCAAAAAAGTGTGCCCATAAATAGTTTATAAAATAAAAATACTTACATCCTTTAGATGTTTAAATTTTATTTTATGGCTGCAAGCTTTTTAAATGTCAATTCAAAATTCTTCTAATACCTAACTAATATTTCGAATAGCGATTCGATTAAAATTGAGGTGCTGAGTATTAAACAATTATTACACGTGACGTTTATTTAAAAAATAATTACAAGATAATAAGAACTTTTTATATACAACGTTTTTAAATTTTCTGTTGAATTATTATGCTCAATATGCTCAAATTTTTACTTGATATGAAGTAAATAAAAAAACAAACAAATACTTATAGAATACTGAAATGACATTTTGACATTTCATTTTGATTTCCATAGTAACGCACGTATATATTACTAATTTAGTTGCTAGGATCCCAAACTCCTAGCAACCAACAATAGTGGATCGGATTACGGATTTCATCCGAAATAACTTTTCATACAAAACAGAATTAACTGAAAATGAATGCAATTCTACTTAAATATGGCTAAAAGTATTAAAAGAATGCATTGGCATCATGTTCTGATATATTCTAAAAGTTTCAAATGTGTAGCTAGTCGGGAAGTTAGTTAAAAATCGATTGCAAGATTTGTACTGGACAAATAACCACTGGACAAACAAGAATACGAGCTAATAAAAACGTTGTAAAAAATGAGTTAAGAGTTGTAAAACTTACAATTATTATTATTATTGCATATTTAGCTTTAAAGTCGATTTACTCACAGGTACACTTGTATTCATTCTATTCATTTATGTTTTTTTTTCTGTTTGAATGATATTAATAATACAAATTCGCTGAAATGTTAACGGGTTTAAAATTTAATTATAAACTTACTATTGTATCCTAGCCATTGACTATGTTAGCGTTGCCATTAATATAATATTACACTTTTTGGTCGTCGTTTTAACTATATTATATTACATTATTCTTAGATATTATATTTAAAATACGAATTGAATTATTGTACAATAACCCAATTAGATACAAAGAAAAATCATGCTTAGTAAATGAGTTTTAATATTATTTTGATACCAAAAATATCAAAGCATAGATAATAATAAAAAAATGTTTATTTTTATCAGTTGTATAATATTTTACTGTACAAAGATTCATGTGCAATATTCTTTCAGTATTTTGTTATTATTTTTAAATAATTCTAATATAAATATGAAATATAAGTGTATATATTATTATTATCTAGCGATAAGAAATAAAATGTTTTCATATTTTAATATTATTGTTTATGATCATCAATTTTATCCTTTCCTTAAAGTTTGCATATTTTCATAACGTCATATTTTTTATCCTCCTTTGCCATAAGCTCTATGGATATATATATTTATTTTTTTTGAATTTTTAATAACCATGTCCTTGCCTTTTCGTACAAGGTAGTTGTTAGTAATTTTGGACAATCACAAACAACCAGGCTTTGAGAAAGACACATAATAAATAGTGTATCCTCAACGGGATCGAACCCAGAATGCTCGGGCGGAAGGCCAGTGCCTTACCCACTGCACCACGAGCGCCGCCTTACGCTGCGGATATTATCCGATGCTCTATCTGACTAACTTCCTTGAAAGTATACTTATGTACTGTCGTTTAATGTATAGAAGAGACTTATATTTCAGTGGTTAACTTTCAAAACTGGACATGTCCCATATATACCGAAAATGAGTTATTATCGGAATATCATTCTATAACCTTTTATATATTTCGTTGACTTTCAAAAATATCCACAAAACACCAATTTCATATTGAAAAGAGGTTTCCAAAAGTAGGTTGACATCCAAATAGGGACACGTCCAACGTTGTTGACATTCGAAATGAGACATGTCACTTTCAGCTAATGGCGGGACTGTATTGAGTCACGTGAGCAAGTATGTTGTCATACATTCTGACAGTTTGGAATTGCTTAGAAATCGAAAGCATCCGTTGTTTTGTTCTCCCAAGGTGCAGAACTAACCTGTTATTAGTAATTCCAATCGGGAAGGTAAAAACTGTAAGACATTCTACAATAATATGATAGAATAAACAATATGTTCAGTCAAGTTGGCGTTACGAAATTTTATGAAAATTGTCTTTAGAAAAACAAATATAATTTAAAATATTTTTTTTTTGTCTCTGGAGAAATAAATTTTAATTACAATAATTAAAAGCCACTACATATTTCAATAGTGACAAAGTCAATGTCTTAAACTCTACCATTCTCATAGATCTTCCAACAGTCAGGTCTTGATCAATCTAAGTGAAGTAGCTCCAACGCATCACCGTATACTTCAACGGTCCAATTAATCTTCTTGTAAGGGTGTTTTATAAAGATTATTTTTGGAACATATTATATGTTCGGCATAATATGGTAAAAATATCCTGCTTACATAATCATAATACACGCAGAGGGGTGCCGGACAAAATCCCGAAGGCCGAAATCCCGAATGCTGAAATCCCAAATGTTGAAATCCTGAATGGCCGAAATCCCGAAGACCGAAATCCCGAAAAATAAAAAAATACAAACAGTAAATCTTAACACTTATCTTAAATTGCGGAAATTTTACAAGAGAGACAAGAAACCATTTTTGTAGAAAAAATGGGTTTTTGTCTCTCCAGTAAAAATTTGCGCAATCTTAACACTTATCTTAAATTGCGCAAATTTTACAAGAGAGACAAAAAACCCTTTTTTGTAGAAAATGGGTGTTTGTCTCTCCTGTACAAATTTGCGCAATCTTAACACTAATCTTAGGGTTAAGTATGACTGCAGAGGTAGTACCTTTGTTCTGAGTAAACCAGACCAGGGCTCGAAATGGACCGGAACGCACCGGAGCGCCGTTCCTTTTCATGAAATCGGTAAAATTATCGCTCCGTCTCGTGGAAAAAATAATTTGACCGTCTGAGCCAGATAGGCTATATAATAGAAAATCTAACACACTTATTTTTTTATGAAATACACATAAAATTTGATAACTATGTCTTCTAACTATGATAACTATATATTGTTCTTCAGAAAACTGTCGAGCGCTCCGGTTCGTAAACTTACCCATTTCGAGCGCTGAACCAGACACTGGTCCTCGCTGTCCTACAAGGCAAGTGGATGCGTAATATAGATCTAAAACAGATCATTAGCCTCTCCCTTACCGAGACCGTCTGTGCGTGGTGCCAGCACCACATCCTCTTAGAGGTGACCCTGGTATCGCAGAACACAGCGGATCTAGACTGGGAGGTCAATAAATATCCCTGGTATTGGGCAGCAGCAATTACCAGTACTGATGTAAGGTGGAGAGGATGGACTTCGGTACAGCTTACATTTAGATAACTGAAGGCACGGTCGCAACGGCTTTAATGGCTTTGACACTGCGATGTGGAAAGCAACGGGAAACTACCACATTAACTATATCCCTAGTAATCATCATGGCTGGAAAATCAAATTGCATGGCCCTCAGTCCCCGGCAGGCCTTAAATGGTCAGAGGGTGCTAAGAATCCCCGGGCCGGCTATGAAGATTGCGACCTGGATTGTGCGAACTATGTTTAAAAGTGGAAAATTGCAAAACGTTATAATGGAAATGAATCGGTTAAAATTAGACATCCTTGGTATCAGCGAAGTGAAGTCGAAGGGAAACGGTAGATTTAAAACTGACAACGGCACCTTGTATTACACGGGAAATGATGATAACCACCATCGAAATGGAGTGGGTATCATAGTGACCGATAAAATTAACAGATCGGTCAATAGTTTTGTTCCCTACTCTGATAGAATAATGCTATTACAACTCAAATCATGGATGGGTAATGTTAATGTAATACAGGTGTACGCCCCAACTGCCGACAAAGATGACGATGTTATAGAAAAATTCTATCAACAGATAAATGAAATTCTAAAATCGACGAAAGATAATGAAGTTACCTTAATTATAGGAGATTTCAACGCAAAGATTGGTAAAGGTAAAAGTGGAGAGTTAGTAGGAGAATTTGGTCTAGGACAAAGAAATGATCGAGGAGAAAGATTACTACAATTTTGCCAGGAAGAGAGTATGGTTGTTTGTAACACATTATTCAAACTTCCAGCAAGGCGATTGTATACATGGAAATCCCCACAATATGATGGCAATAACATTGTAAGAAATCAAATAGACTATATATTAATTCGCAATCGTTACAGAAATAGCGTAACATCTACTAAAACTTATCCAGGTACTGACATCTCATCTGACCACAATCCTGTTGTAGCTACAGTAAAAATTAGATTTAAAAGATTACTGAGGGAACCACGCGCAACCCAACGTGTTGACATTAATCAACTGAAGGATCCCGAAGTCAAACGACAAGTAAAAAGTGCACTGAACACAGAAATAGAACAAATAAAAACTTCAGTCATTACATCCTCTGACATAACAGATAGGTGGGACAGGATAAAAGATGTGTTCTCCTCCATATCTAATAATTAATTAGAATATAAAAGAACAGCTAAGAAGCAAAAATGGATGACAGATGAGATTTTGTTTTTAATGGACGAAAGGAGAAAATGGAAAAATAAAAATGAAACTCAATATAGGAGAATTCATAATACCATAAAAAGTAAAATTCGTACAGCTAAAGAAGAATGGATGTCCGACCAATGCAAAGAAATTGAAAATCTCCAACGAAAATACGATTCCTTTAATATGCACAAGAAGATGAAGGAAACATTAGGAATTACGAAAGGAACCTCATCAACTATCTTGAAAGACGAAGATGGGCGTATTATATTAGATATAGAAAAGAAGCTGACTCGTTGGAAGACATATATTGAAAATCTGTTTGATGATGATAGGGGACCTATTGGCTATACTTTTAATGAATGTGAACAAGCCCCATGCAGAAATAGGGCAGAAATAATAAACGCAATACGAAATTCTAAAAATGGTAAAGCTTTCGGCCCTGATAATATTTACAACGAAATGATAAAATTATTAGAAGAAGATCAATTAGAAATTCTCGTTGATTTGTTTAATAAAATTTACGAAACGGGCATAATTCCCGATGATTGGTTGAAATCGACATTCATCACTCTACCAAAAAAGGCGAATGCAAAGGAGTGCAGCGAGTTTAGAACAATAAGTTTGATGAGCCACATGTTAAAAGTCTTATTAAAAATCATCCATAATAGGATTTTTTGAAAATGCGAAAAAGACATGGATGACACACAATTTGGCTTCAGAAGTAGTTTGAGCACTCGCGAAGCACTCTTCAGCTTGAATGTTCTAGTGCAAAGATGCCTAGATGTTAATGTTGATGTTTATATGTGTTTTATCGATTACGAGAAAGCATTCGATACTGTTAGACATCCTAAACTTCTCGAACTCTTACAGGAGAAAGGCATCGATGCAAGAGACATTCAACTGATAGCTAACTTATATTGGAATCAAACAGCGAATATAAAGATTGAAAACGAAATCAGTGGAGAGGTAAAAACTCGTCGCGGTGTAAGACAGGGTTGTATATTGTCACCTTTGCTATTTAACATGTACTCGGAAGCTATTTTCAAAAAAGCCTTACAAGGTGAATCGGTGGGTATTATGGTTAATGGCAAACATATTAACAATATACGATATGCCGATGATACTGTGCTGATTGCTGATAGTTTAAAGAGTTTACATAAACTGGTAGAAAAGGTTAATGAGGTCAGTAATTCTTATGGTTTAAAAATGAACCTCAAGAAAACAAAACTATTACTAGTATCAAAAACAGCGACACCAGACACCAACACAAATTTTGTCATTAACAGCGAACCAATCAAACGTGTGACCCATTATAAATATTTTGGTACATGGGTCAATGAGAAATGGGACCAGTCTCAGGAAATAAAAACTAGAATTGAGATCGCAAGGAGCGCCTTTCTCAAAATGAGACGCCTCCTTAGCAATCGAGATCTTAACCTAGGTCTGAGACTGCGTATGGTACGTTGTTATGTGCTCTCAATTCTTTTCTATGGTGTGGAAGTATGGACGCTAAACCAAGAGATGTCACGGAGACTTGAAGCTTTCGAGATGTGGCTGTATAGACGCATCCTCAAAATTCCTTGGACTGACCGGGTGATAAATGTTGAAGTTATTAATCGAATGGGGAAGGACCGAGAAGTTTTACGTAGTATCAAAACCAGGAAACTACAATACCTCGGCCACATTATGAAAGGACAAAAATACAGCATTCCCCAACTTGTCATTCAAGGAAAGATCAATGGGAAGCGTAGCAGAGGACGGCGCCGCATTTCGTGGCTTAAAAACCTCCGTGATTGGTACGAGTGCAGCTCCACCGAACTGTTCCGGGTAGCAGACGACAAATATAAGATCGCCTTGATGGTGGCCGACCTCCGCTAGGGGATGGCACAATAAGAAGAAACACTAATCTTAAATTGCGCAAAAAAGAGAAATGTTAAGATTGCGCAATGATTACTGTTTGTATTTTTTTATTTTTCGGGATTTCGGTATTCGGGATTTCAACGTTTGGGATTTCGGAATTCGGGATTTCGGCTTTCGGGATTTAGGCTTTCGGGGTTTAGACTTTCGGGATTTCGGCCATTCGGGATTTCAGCATTCGGGATTCCGGCCTTCGGGATTTCGACCCAAACCCAATGCAGAACCTGGGAGTTTGTATCTAAATGCTCACCGTTATGTCTTATTATCTAGGATTTTCGATTGGGTTCATTTTTTTAGTCAGAACTTTCTTTGCCGAGTAATTTAACGCTCTTCCTTTGCATCCCTCTTAGGCTAATAGGACGTGAGGCATTATATATAATAATATTATGTTGGTTTAAAAATGAACCTCAAGAAAATAATATTATTATTAGTATCAAAAATAACGACACCAAAATACTAATATAAGTTTTGTTATTAACAGCAAACTGATTGAGAATATGACCCACTATAATTGTTTAGGAACATGGGTCAATGAAAAATGTGACCAGTCTCAGGAAATAAAAACTAGAATTGAAATCGCAACGAGTGCCTTTCTCAAAATGAGATACCTCCTTAGTTATCGTGATCTTAACCTAGGTCTGAGACCATGGCCCCCACAAAAGCTGACAGAGCTCTAGCCTGGGGGCCGGGCTTAGAGGGGGCCCGGCGTGGCGGGACGACCAGTTAAGCTAAAAAAAACACACCATAAATTTGCTCTAATACTAAAAAAGTCACATGTGGCGCTACTTTCTTTAAAGATTATTAACACTTAAAAATATGTGACTGTGTGATGTAATTTGATGTGATCTTATGATGATTGGTCTAATTAAAAGATAATTGACGTACTTATAGAATTTTATTTTATAATTAATGTAAGTGTGTTTTTCCTGATTTACAAAATGGCTTTTTATCCAATATGGCGAAGGGTTGTATGTTACTTGGTTACCACAAAAGAAGGTCGCGATCAGTGCTTCATAATATTATGCTAAATCAACTGGGTTTATTTAAAAATCGCTAAAAATACTTAGATTTCCTTTAACCCTGGGGTCCGTTAAAACCACTTGGGGAACATTATTGTAGAAAATCACACAGCCCTTAACCTTAGCAATAGATAGGGGGGACCGCCATAGATCCTGGCCTGGGGGTCCGCTTCAGGATGTGGGGGCCATGTCTGAGACTACGTATGGTTAGTTTTTATGTTCTCTCAATTATTTTCTGTCGTACGGAAGTATGGATACTAAGCCAAGAGATGTCACGGAGAGTTGAAGCTTTCTAGATGTGGTTGTATAGTTTTCAATAGAACTGGAAAGGTCTTAGAAGTTTTGCGTTATAATAGACTATAGTACCTCGGCCATAGTATGAGAGAACAAAATTATAGCATTCCCAACTAGTCATCCAAAGAAAAATCAACGGTAAGTGTAGAGAACAACGCCATATTTTGTAGCTTAAGAACTTCCGTTATTGGTAGAGTATACGCTTCACAACTTTGCAGTCCGGCTCTAAGATAAAAATGATGTAATATATTTTAAAAATATATTTTTTACATATACCTAGTATCTATTTAATTATTACTATATATATTTTAATACAAGTGAATATCATTTTATCTAATTTTATACGATATAATCAGGCAAAGAGGCGTATCAGTGTAGTAAAAAGTGCAAAAAAAATATAAAACGTATAGGTACTCTACGAGTGAATCTTCACTGAACTGCCCTTATTAGCAGATGATAAGGCAAAGATCATCCTGATGGTGGCCGATAAAAATAAGATATGTAATAAATACATATTATATGTATAGGTATTTTCGTGAGTGATACACTTCTACTACAACGTTTGAGTTTCTCTAACGTTACAAAAAGTATATATTTTAGCCTGCATAAGGCCCGTAGGCAGACGGTTGCCAACCAATGTTTTATACAATTAAGGCCGAAGGTTTGGAAGTCTTTTTATTAAAATAATTACAGCTGGTTAAACTGCGTGTTGTAATTATTTCTAATGTTAACACGTTAAGTTAATAACGTAATAATTAATATGAATCTTTAATGTTCAATTAAGTAATTATTGAATGGTAAACAATAATAATATATAACCCTAATTAAACGGTAAAAGTTATTTTTTTATTAGAAACTAGTCACAAATATATGGTTGTTAGATTTTTAAACATCAAAATGATGGTCATATAATAATATAAATAGTGTAATTTAAATTAATTCATTTGATTTGTTGTGCGTGGTAGTGGATATCTATTGTCATTCGTCCATCCATCTTTCACGGGCTGGAGAATTCTGAGAATTCGAAACTAAATTCAATAGTAACAACACGGCTGAAGTCTTTGTAGCAAATTGCGCACACTCTCATTGATTTTATGTCATTAACACTCTATATGATTGCCAGTGTAGAAAATCATATTGAAACCGTTGTTACATAGATTGGCATTTGATTATTACTTATTATTCTCGTATGGCAGCGTATGGCTTTAATACAGAAAACATCGTAGATACCTACCAATGTTTCTTAATGTGGTTGTACTACAAGCTTTATCAATTTGAACTTTGAAAATACTTCTGAGAAAATGTATTATAACCAATAAAAAAAATCTTATTGAAAAAAGTAAGACACCTAGGAATCGAACCTGCATCTCTCGGGTATCGCGCACGCCGTGCATAGACCACTATGCTATATTTTTCATACTAATTACGACAAATTTTAACTATCGACTCTTATAATACTCTCTGAAGCGCTCACAATATCGACGACACGATATCAATACTTAGAATATTACATTCTTAAATCTTGTGAATTATTCGTTGAATAATTTTTTTTTCGACCATATCCGATCCTAATAGGATCATATGGGTCTCCACAGAGTAGAGGTTTTGTATTAACAGGTTTTTTTTTACGAGAAATGGATGTCAGCCACTTGCTCAACCTATCAGGTCCAAACTCTGACTCACACACAAATTGAAAAACAATATGTGTACTTGCCAGACCCTGAATTCGAACCTGGGACCCACAGCATGATAGTCCATCGCTTAAGCCGCGCGGCCACCGTGGGCGTAAAAAAAATAGTTAATTAAATTATTAGCAAGTTCAAGTAAGTTACAACACAAAAATATCTTGGAGTAATCCGTGACGTCGGCTAGTAATTAAAGTAATACCTACCTACTTTGATTTAAAATACAAAAGTCGATTGCCAATCGTAGCTCACTTTGGGATGCGCTTCAGAGAGTATCATAAGAGCCAATAGTAAGAATTTGTCGTAATTAGTATGATTTATAAAATTACTATACTATTTTCGTAAAATTATCGAGCGCTCCAGTTCGTACAATTTTCCATTTCGAGCGCTGAGAATATATTAATCACCTCTAGTTATTGTGCAGTTATTCTGCAGTTATTGACACTTGATGTATTATTAATTATTTATTAACCTTGTTTTGTAGGCAGACAGTTAGTTCGCCGATTATATTTGATCAGTTACATTTAGCACCTATCTGGCATTCATTTGCTGAAGTTTCTAGATATAATTTGTAAATAATAAAAATAAAATAGCTATCCAATGACTGAATAAATGCAAATTATGCGTTACTGGTCTAACTATTACGGAACAAGATTATTTATGATAGACCGTAATGATACACATAAAATGTTAACGGAGAATATTTTCATCGCCAGTAAAGTATACGTTATCGAGCAATGTGATAGACCATTGCCGACTGAAGAAGGAAGCCGATACATTACACGAATGGTCTTATTTTTCGCCCCTCCCGTTGTCTATGGGTGACCTGTCATCGCCTGTCATTGTTTATAGAGTTTTCACTTATAGATGAGTTAAATACACTAGCAATAATACACCTTCTATAAATGTAATGCATAGATCAATGCTACATATTTTTTGGAAATCGATATTACCACTGGTTTTTGTGTGAAGGACTAGTCTGACTTTGACAGCTGATGAATAACAGAATGTATATTATTTATAAATAACATTGATAGTTAATGTATTTGATGTGAGAATTTTTTATAATTCAATTTGAAACGAGAAAGGGCGAATCAATATGTCAAGCAATCTGGGATCCGATTTTGACAGTTGAAAAGTGGACCACTCGTTGCTTGTGCAAAAAGTTATGCTCAGGCTTTATTAATCTAAAGATGGCTGTGGATAGACTAAATGTTACCATGGGTTTTACTTTACAATTTTTGCATCAAAAGAAAGTGTTTTAAGTAAGTAAGTACTTATTATTATTAATGCAATAAGACCTATGGAAAACGAAATATTTACTAGACAAACAGAAAGTACATCATAACGTCATAAGCAAGAGTTGATCTGCTATCACCAGGTACGCACACATGGGGAAAGGCAGGTTTCGGGTCTAAATCCCCTGGTTGCGCTTTTTGCAGTGGACTTGTGGATTACGAATCTAAGGGGGGGGGGGGGTTAAACAAGATGCCAGATTTAAGGGTAATTATATAAGGGAAGAAGCAGAATGCAGGAACTCGCTGAAGTAAGCAACAAAGTAAAAAAAAGTTAGGCCACAAAGAGATCCTCGTCAATGGCACTCAGCTCGAACAGGTGAAAAGCTACATCTTTCTGGGACAACAAGACAAGTGTCTATAGATGGATGTGTATTTGATGAAATTTTTCGCAGAGTAAAGCTAGGCTAGAGTGTTTTTGACCGCCTGAATAATGTCTTCAAAAGTGACCTTCCACTGTGCCTAAAGCGCAAAGTGTTCAACCAGTGTGTGCTTCCCGTGATCACATATGCGTGTGAAACATGGACCCTAAGTAAAATAGAGATCTAGAAACTTAGAGTAGCACAACGTGGTATGGAGAGGTGCATGCTGGGCATAACGCGAAAAGACAAGAAGAAGAATGAGTGGATAAGAAGCAGACAAGGGTTTGCGATGTAATGGGGTTTATTAAAAGAGTTAAATGGAGATGGGCTGGGCACATTGCTCGAAGGAGAGACAATAATTGGACAAATCTAGTCATCCAGTGGTATCCAAGAAGACCTAGAGGCCGCTGGATCGATTAAATGATAAAGTTCTGCGGAAGTACGTGGCAACGCAATGCACAGGACCGAGAGCGGTGGAAGCAGCTTGAAGAGGACTTCATCCAGCAGTGGATAGATTCAAGCTGATGATGATGATGATGATAATAGGGATAGGGTGCTGTAACTAACTGTAATATTATACAACATACTCAATCAATCAAAAAATAGGAAACATTATGAATGAAAAAGAACCGTCAGTTAAGGGTATCCGTGTGATAAGAGGACAAGATCAACTATGGAAGACTCAGCTACTGATGCAGCAGCTCACAGACAAATAATTGAACTGAAACACCAGAACCAAAATATCGGTGTGTATACTTATGCGCGTTAGAAGTTATACTACTTTGACGTAACAAAACAAAAACAAAACTTGTGATAACCTAAATTCCTCGACTCGCTCTTAATTATCTTGTTAAATTACACACTCAAGAAGAAGGACCGATTATTGGAAAGCCGTTAGTTTATTTCTATACACTTTAACTTTTATTACTAAATTATATAATTATTTATCGATGTTTTTATTTTTAAAGTAACAACTGCCACTATGACGTTTAATAGTTTGTTTGCTTAAGGAATTGCAAATGGCCGACAATAATATATTCGCAACCTAGGCAACAGAACAATTCTAAACTATAATATTATACTTTATAATCGTCACGATTGGAGTATCATAATGTGGCGTAATGGTAGTGCGTTCGACTGATAACCTAACAATCGGTGGTTCGAATCCAATTGAGTGCGTTTATTTTTGTGTGAAAAAAAAATTGTGTGTTACATGTCACGCCAAAAATACACTCTGATCTGATTTTCCAAACGCGCCTGAAGAAATATAACTTAAAAAATACAGTAAGATAATATATGTAAAAGTATGAGAGAGAGAGAGAGGGTGATACGGAGAAGACGTATGAGAATGTTGAAAGATGGAATAATTATTGTAACTAGGTGATATTTGCTAGTAAGTGTCAAATATTTATGAATGGTAAAGTAAAAATTCTTTAAAAAGTACGACGTGTAAGTAGTAAAGTTGGTTATTTTTTGTAATAGCGAATATTTTTGCCAATAATAACGTATCAGAAATATAGCAGTTAGTTATGCTGGAAAATAAACAACTAACTCAGTGTAACGCTTGGGTGAATAAACTTGAAAATTTTCTCTAAAAGTTGATAGGTGTACGTCAGCTGACGGCGAATCGATTATCTACTTGACTTACGAGTGCACAAGAAAAATTATTGCGTTACTTTATTTACGTCACCTTTTAATAAAATTTCTTTATATGATGCCATAAAGGTGACAATGTAATATATTCTTGCAATACTATAATATATTATGTAATGATTATTGAACCTTTTTGAAATGATTTATTTATCAATAATTAAAAAGTGCAATGACGTTATAACTAAAAACAATGAATTAGCGTTGTTGACAGTTATAAATCATAACAGAATACTTTATTATCAAAACTGTATAACCCTAAAAACCAAATTCTTTATAAATATGAAAAAAACTATTGTTGGCATTAAAAATAAATCAAAACTTAAAATGAACAAATTGAGAAATAAATAATAACACCTTTCCTTTCAAAGTTTTACTGTGGAAACATATAACATGTTTAAAAATGCACTAAGAGGGGTTTTGAAATTCAATCATATGAAATTAGGTTGTTGAAAGCAAATTACCATTCTGCGTACAATGATGTTTTCTTATATGGCCTTTATTATATGAATTAAAAAAATGAAAATATATATTATAGATATAAGATTTATGCAAAATTTAATCATTTGTTTATTTGGGTATATTTCGGAACTAAATACGATTTTAAATTTTAAACGTGCTTGAATGAATATGAATAAACTTAATTTAAAAAATAATACTTTCGATTGAGGGTACTTGAATTGATTTAAGCTTTTTACTATTCCATTTAAGTAATTTCTTGCGACCCAGATTTCACCTTACAGCATCTTCAGGCACTATGCAAACTCACCAAGTACAAATGCGCACTGACGCAATATATAATGTAGATTCTCGTAAATATAACAATTGAATACAATAAAAAAACAATTGAATACAATGAAAATAGTATTACTAAGCAAAGAAGCAAGTGTTTAAAAAAACATTAGCTGACTAAGTTTTGTTTTTATTAGCATTTACATAAAATTATAGTTTAGTAAAACGCAAAATTATGTTGGCATATCTTTATATCGTTTTTGTCGCCAAGTTAAATGGCCAATCATCTACGGAAAATGACTAATGTAACCAGTCACATTAATTTATATCATATTATGGAAGGGGAAACGGATAAGCTGTCCGATGACCCAAGAAAGTGTATAATCAAACAACATTTTTGCAAAGCTCAGCTGTCTGTCGTTCTCAGGAAAAAACCTCTCAGTGCTGAGAAATGAATACAAATGTATTTTTATAAATACTAATAATAATATAAACGAATAATGAAAACTACACATAAATCACTATTTTAAAAACTAAGAGGATCGTAACATGGGACTCCTCAGAGTGGATGTTGTAGTAATAAATTTATGTTATTACAGGGTATAGATGTTGACCAATCTATTAACTCATTTAGTGCTGACAACGCGACTGGCGCGTTTGCATTAGTCGGGCATTAGATATAATTAACATGGTATTTAAATGTGGTAATTAAAAGTAATTAACTGGTCGGCCGTGAATGTATTAAGTCCACACTCTGGCTCCAATAACGTTAATAGTTGATACGGCCACCGTACACGTCAATAATAAAAAATACCACAACATTTTTTAATGATTAAATAAATTATTTAATCAATAATAATAATTATTAACCTACTTACTTAAACTAGCGCTACTGATCACTCAGGCCCATGACTGCTTGTACAACTATCTCCAGGTATCTCTATCCTGAGCTCTCTTTTTAGTCAATCACACTCACCATCTTTGGATTTTTCTTGACTCTATACATCTCTACCGGGTGTGGCCCAGAGGCTAGCTGCCTAATGGGGTTTCTTCATAAAAATACTTACTTATTAAGGATTTGGGGTGACAGGTGTGTGTTTGGTGATGACGAAGGAAGAGCTTGTATAAGGGTTTGTAAAAACGTCATAGTTAAAAGCATTTGCTACCTATACATTTCCGATATAATATTTCCTAAATTATTAAGTAAGTATTCTTTCTATATATAATATTTTTCTTTTATGCAAAATGTATTCCATTATTATAATAACAAATGTCAAGTTATCCATTTTTATTTATAAATATTATTTTCCTATTTATCTTTTCTGATTGCTTTCTATTTTATGTTATCGTTTCTCTTTATATTCTTTTATTATTTTACTAGGCTATATTATAATATTATCATTTATCTATGTAAACTTTACTGGTTGCAACATTTTTACTTTGATCTAGTTTTCCTTAATAAAAACAAACATTCATTCTAAAAGTAAGCACATACTAAGACATTTTGCAAGCCTGTGGTCACTTATGAAACGGTATCCAGAACATAAACTCTGTAAAAATAAATGTATATTGTATAAATATTGGAATCAATTAAAATTGGTTCGGTTAAATCAATATAAAGAGCAATGACAGACAGTAATATCAAGCAATCGTAAAGATGGATCAAAAATCGTCTGGCTAGATAGAGCTATTTATAACTGCTGTATATTTTGGCTACCGAATTAAAAGTTTTTGAATGGAATCAGGCTCTATCCCAGTTTATTGCATACATGGTGATGATGTATAGACGTATGATCTTTTGTTGTTTGGTGTGTAAATCCAACATCTATTATTTGTATGCAGAATGTTGCGTCGTATGTGTGATGTTATATGTTCGGGACACAATAGAAATAAGACACAGTGATGTATTTTCTTGGGTTTATATTGTGGCACTACATTTTAGATTGTACTCGGCATTAAATAATGGTGATACATTGATATTGAAGTTAAGTTACAGAAGATTTACATTATGAATTTAATTGAATTGAATATTCACTATTAATTCCTTAAATAATACTATTGTAAAATACAATAATTCTTTTTATCTCGGTCGTTTTCTTATGACTAAAAATCGTGACTACCCTTAAATGCAGTCATCTTTTGAATGAATAAAACTCTCCTCCAATCACAGTCTAGAAGCAGCGCAACGTCAAGGCTGCTCCCAACATGCTCCTTTACTTAGTCGTGCTGTTTTCTAGAGGTTACCCACCAGTCTTTCCAGATTATCTGTTCCACCTCCACAGATTTATCTAGATTCTCTGGTTGATGAACTGATTTCTCTGGTACTGAATCATTCAGTATCAACACCATATTTTCAAAGACATACAATTTTCTCCTCTCTCCTGCTCCCCAGAGTCCATGATTTGACACTGTTCGAAAATTGAGATACTTTGATTCTTCCATAGTGGTGATGTGTAATATCAGTTTTCGACATGTGTTAAGAAGGTGCACTTCTTTTTTCTGCTACACATCCAAATTTTCCATTTATGGTTGACCACATATATACAAACTCATCCACTGTTTTTTGATTTCGGATTGAGCTTGATGCAGGTAGAATATTTTCTCGATCGATAACCATAAAAAGTGTAATCGGACATAAATAATTATTAACTAATTTTACTAACTTAATAATTACCAGCTAACCCACAATGGTCGAACGGTTAATTAGCGACCCATTTATAAAGGGGGTCTGGCAAATTCACATGTGTTTTTTAATGTGTGTTTAAACCATAGTATTTACCTCGTTGACTGATCAAGCGGCTAACATACTTTTCTCATAAAAAATCTGTTAAAACAACCTCTACTTAGGATCGGATATGGTAATACAAATATATTGGATGAAAACAAATATTAAGTTTATAAAATTATTAGAGTGACTTAGAATTTCACCGTTAAAAAGAATATTTAAGAAAATATTTTTTTCTAAATGATAAATAAAAATGGTTTTATTTATTTTAGACTGAGTGATTTATAATTTCCTGGAAATGTTAAATTAGTAATGATAAATAAAGTAACTTTTATAGCTTCCTATTTGAAATGTTTAATAAGATTGCCATTAACAATAAAATAATGTCGTTTTATTTTATTAATTTTCTTTTAAAAATAATTGTTTATGGTACGGAAAATTTCTTTAATGGGTTGTTAATTCAATGAACGAAGTCAGCAATTCTTTATGACAGGTTTCCGAATGACTACCTGTTGATAAGTACGATTGAGTAGTAATTCTACTCGTTCACACTTCGCTACGAAATAATTATTTTTCTTTTTATTCGTCAATTAATTGAATTAACACTTCCTTTTCTTATCCTAATGCGGTGTTTTGTTATACAAATTTCATTAAATCGCATGCATTTAAGTAATTAATTTTTAATGTTGTCACTGTTTTCCACTCATGCGAAAAAAAATGTTTTTCTTTTTTTTAATTTACAGTAAGTACGAGTACATTTTTGATAAATATTTTTATCGTAAAGTAATTATCCAACTACGTTTATAATTAGTATCTATCACCGTCTATGTTATAAAAAAAATTACAACTCATAAATTTTTTTACCTCAAATGCTTTGTTTTGAAGTCGATAACCGATGTAAATGGCGTTGCTGTCATTCGCATTACGGACTGAAAAAAATATGTATTATCAACCTTTGTAGTCCAGTGCGTAAGGTGCTGGAATTTCATTCGGGAGCTCTGGATTTGATTCATGGTTGGGTCATAATATATTTGTGTAATTTTCTCAAAGTTTGGGTGTTTGTGATTTTTTCACTTATATTACTAATAATTATTACACTACTCCAATATCATTAGGCCTCATGCCCGGATATAGTGTTAAATAGGTTATAATATATGTATTTTTTTACTATTGTTGGAAATCAAACTATATTATATTTAGTGGTTGTTCAAAAGTGGGCAAGATTTTGCAAAACATAAACAAGATTTTATTCGAAGATTTTAAAACTTACTTCATTATTAATAATTATATAAATAATAGTTCTATAATACACGCTAGAACTTTTTCTTGGCAATGGTAAAAAAATCTTGAGATTAGGTAGGTGACAATTTTATATGGGAACTTCAAACAATATTTTCTGTAATTTTAAATAAGGAACGTTCATAAATTATAATTATTTCAATATGAAATTCCAAGTAATTACGAAGAATTTAAATATTTTATTGTTCATTCTTATATCCCCTCATTTGCATGTAGATGAAAAAAATCTAATCAAATTTGTTTGGCCATTTATATTCCCATTCCACTCCTTATCTCCTCACCCACCTCTTAATCCCCAGTGTTATTGTCACCAGACAATAAATAAGCAATTCCGGGTCATGAGAAACGGTGTTACAAAGAACAACCAGTTGCATCTCGATAACGGGCGTGAGCGGGTTTCTAATAGCTTTCCGTCGCATAAGTGATTGACTCAATAGATACAAACACATTCAGAATATATCATCATCATTCATACATACCCACATATAATCTATAAAACTGTGAAAGTGAAAGTTGAAACCAGACCACGGAGCCATCATACATAATCACAAAGGTCAGTGTCCGGCATTTTGTTCCATCGCCCCCACTCCAAGATCCGACCTCCTCATCTTCCCACAAAATAACTACAGTCCACTTAAAAAGCTCAATTACAAATTCTTAGATAGATAAGCACAGTTAAGAAGAGCGAGTGTAAATTATTGTGACATCCAAAGATAATAATTAACATGAAAATTACAATAATATTACCACTATATTGATAATATGACATTATTCTCTATCTGATTGAGATACAGTTTTTATTAGACTAAATTACCTACCACATTTTATTACAATTGATTATTAGTCTGTTTATAAGTGCAATTCAAACCAAGATATTAGTTCCTACATACCTGACCTATGGCATATACTTCATATCAATCGTAAATAAATCAAAATATAATAAATCTATCAGGAGAAAATGAATATTTGCTTTGCGGTACGATTTTCCATCAGGATTGCCACAAATTAAATGAAAATAATATTCGTTACTCAACTTTAAATATAATTTAAAATGGACTTAGAAATATACATATTTGAAGAATACTGTGATACAAAATATTTGAAGAAAATGGGTGTTTGAGCTTTTTAAGTGGACTGTAATTATTTTTAGGGAAGATGATGAGGTCGGCTCTAGGGGTGGGGGCGATGGAACAGAATGCCAAACACTGACCTTTGTGATGATGTATGATGGCTCCGTGGTCTGGTTTCAACTTTCGCTCGCGCGGTATTGTTGTTTTGGGTCACCCGGTTTGTACACTCACGCACTTTGTGACACAGTTTTATGGATTATATGTGAGGGTGTATGAATGATGATGATAGATTCTGAATGAGTCTGTATCTATTGAGTCAAACATTTAAGTGACGCAAAGCTATTAGAAGCCCGCTCACGTCCGCTATCGAGATGCAACTCAATGTTCTTTGTAACACCGTCTCTCATGACCCGTAATTGGTTATTGATTGTCTGGTGACAATAACACTGAGGATTAGGAGGTGGGTGAGGAGATAAGGTGTGGAATGGGAACATAAATGGCCCAACCATGGGGTTTCAACCCATTTCCATTGTAGTTCGTGCAGTAAGTGCAATTCATGTCAATGTTTTGTCAACAAATTCGCACTTAAAAAATTATTGTTTGTAAATTAGTATTATTATGATTTAAGACAGACAATGGTTTGCGATGTAATATAGTTCGCGAAAAACTTCATATCCAAGAGGTACAAAACGTCCGCAAGGTAGACCTAGAGGCCGCTGGATCGATGAAATGATAAAGTTCTGCGGAAGTACATGGCAACGCAACGCATAGCACCGAGAGAAGTGGACTCAGCTTGGAGAGACCTTCATCCAGCAGTGGATAGATTCAGGCTGATGATGATGATGATGATTATTATAATGATTTAAATTGTTATTACATGATATCCATTAGTTAGTATTATCTTGAAATAATATTATTCAGAGAATACCACTGAAAGTTCTTAAAAACAAACAAAATAATAATTCTGGCATAACTCGCTATATTTATTGATTGTACTAATTTTAACAATAATTCGCCACAGTGCTATATATTAACTATAATGAAGATTGTTGTTAAATACTTAATACAAATGTTATAAAATATTTACTTTATACCTTAACTTTTATAAATAATTTTCTATTATATTTCAGGTGCGGAGCATAGGGCAAGCACAAGGTTCTACAATGTTTTATGGTCCAGCGTTGCGACCCACTCTGCTTAACATTATAAGATTTACTGCGAGAGGATCGCTGTTATTGGGAAGTATTGGAACGTCTTAGGATGAAGGACGATTGGCCATGGTGATGGAATCCGTACGACTGTAGAACATATATGCTGATAGTTATATTCTCAGGTGGCATCAGGAGTACTTGATCTTATCATTCAAAGTCTCACTTATAGTCAAATCAGTCAAGTAAGACCAACGCGTCATTTTCATAAACTCGAATATATATGAAGTTGACAATTTGAGTGTTTTTACTAAAATTAAATACATTGAATCATTCTATTGAAACGAAATGTCGGCTATTCAATGCTTGCATTATAACAGTGCAGCTAAAGAACTGAAAAATCTTGTAGCAAATACTGGGTGTGCAGTTGAATGTCTTCATAAGTAACGTGATGATGTGACGTTGGATATTAACCAGTTACTTGATACAGAAAGATTGTAGAAGAATATCGACTGACGTGGTGTTTATATGCTTCACCTAAAGAGGTGTTATGGATGGTACCCATATCCTACATAAGACTATTTATAATACACCGGCTTCTCATTCAGACTCCGATAAGGTCACAAAATATGTATGTGACCTTTATTACAGCTTGGGTGTTTCTGTGATTGCATCACTGCTGCTACCACTGGTATTTTGTCATAATAGCCTATAAGTAGTGCTAAAAAAACAATAAAAAATATGTGGATGTCTTTTAAAATACTTTCAATGGCTGTCCCTATAAAAAATCCTAATACAAAGCTTTATTAAAATAATCTTAACTATAATAAAATATTAAATAGGAATTAAAATAATTTCACAGCCCTATTTAGCATATCATGTTATTCTATCGTATCAGCTTACCTCGTGCATCTGCCTGTTAGATTAAACCTGTCATATGTTTTACTTGATTTTCCTTTCATGGTAGCAGCTCAGGTGAACTCTCCATAGGAAAACAGAGAAGACCATATTTTTTATATTTAGTGGCAACCCATTTACAGAATGGACATGACTTTCAGTTTTGTATAAATATATTAATATTCACACTTCCGCCACCCTAACAAGCATAATATTTGAATTATCGTGGATTATAAATCACAATTTACATGCATACAACTTACGTTTACGATTGTATCCGAACGATTGATTATTATCGTTCTATTCCCATACTTTTCCACACAGCTGATGATGGACAGTTTTTTTGTTTTAACAATATTATTAAACACATGTTTTGGTCCCTTTAAATTCGAGTAGGTACCTAAGTTAAAATAAATAATTACAAGATAAAAATAACTTTTTATATACAACGTTTTTAAATTTTCTGTTGAATTATTATGCTCAATATGCTCAAATTTGTACTTGATTTGAAGTAAATAAAAAACAAACAAACAAACAAACATAGAATACTGAAATGTCATTTTAACATTTCATTTTGATTTCCATAGTAACCCACGTAATATATATTATTAATTTATTTGGTAGGACCACCCCCTTAGCAACCAATAATAGTCTTTTACTTTTTACGGATTTTTCTGAAATAACTTTCCATACAAAACAGAATTAACTGAAAATGAATTCAATTCTGCTTACAGATGGCTAAAAGTATTAAAAGAATTCATTGGTATCGTGTTTTGATATATTCTAAAAGTTTCAAATGTCTAGCTGGTCGGGAAGTTAGTTAAAAATCAATTGCAAGATTTGTACCGGACAAACAACCACCGGACAAATAAGAATACGAGCTAATAAAAACGTTATAAAAAATACCAGGACAGACAAGGATGCGAGTTCAAATATGTATGATTCTGAGATTTTTCATAATGTATTATGATTCTTTTTTATTCATTAATTTCATTAATGAAACCAGCACAATTTATAGACAATATTCCAATAAATGATTAAGTAGAATAGCATGTTTTTTAAGAAGCTCCAAATATAAAGTTCTCGCACAAATTTTTTACAAAAAACTTTATGAATAATAATACTATCAATCCAAAGGTGTAATTGAAAAAAACATATGAGTAGTTGATTTACTTTTTGAGATGATTGACTTTAAATATTTCATTATGTGATTTATTTATTTATTTATTTGAAAAAGACACGTTGAGTACATAACAAATTATTAATTCAGGACGTTCACAACATGACATTTAGAATAAAAATTACAAGTAATCAGTTAGGAAAATCAGAAAAAACAAAGTGGAGGAAAAAAAGAAAGCAAAAATAGTTTTATAGAAAAGAAATAAAATTTAAGAAAACAACAATGATTCAAAAAGTACAAATTAAACAATAAAATAGAATTTAAAAAACAGAATATATAATGGATCGCCAAAAATATCTACATCTCTAGGGAGTGCATTGACCAATCGCACAGCCCTCGCTATTGGTGCCTGGTGAGCCTGACATGAGGAAACAGCTTTCACCCAAAATAGGTCATGGCTGCGACCACGCATGTAATTGACGGGTGTGTAAAAATTAAAATTTTCTAGAATATCGGGATTGAAAATGATACCACGTGAGAGCAGGGAAAAATGCTTTAAGAGCAGAAGTGACCTACGAGCTTCAAAATAAACAAATTAAATTAAAAAAGAAACAGTAATTGCTTGCTTGTCAAATAATATTAAATTTGTTTTATGGTATCTATTTTTGATGAAAATGAATTATAATAAAACACAACACATGTTGTACTAATTCCACTTGGTTTAATATTAAACAGAACCGGTTTCGTCCACTGGTTCACCAGTCAATATCCCTAGGTGAACCAATTGACGATGTCACTTTGAATCTGACGAAACTTATGTAGATTAATATTAAACTAAGTGAATTAGTAATGGTTGAGCTTTTTAAGTGGACTGTAATTATTTTGTGGGAAGATGGGGAGGTCGGATCTAGGGATGGGGGCGATTGAACAGAATGCCAGACACTGACCTTTGTGGTGATGTATGATGGCTCCGTGGTCTGGTTTCAACTTTCACTCGCGGTAATGTTGTTTTGGGTCACCCGGTTCGTACACTCACGTACTTTGTGACACAGTTTTATGGATTATATGTGAGGGTGTATGAATGATGATGATAGCTTCTGAATGAGTCTGTATCTATCGAGTCAATCACTTAAGCGACGGAAAGCTATTAGAAGTCCGCTCGCGCCCGCTATCGAGATGCAACTCAATGTTTTTTGTAACACCGTCTCTCATGACCCGTAATTGCTTATTGATTGTCTGGTGACAATAACACTGGGGATTAGGAGGTGGGTGAGGAGATAAGGAGTGGAATGGGAATATAAATGGCCCAACCAAGTAATATTGTGTTACATAAATAATATTGTGTTTTATTTTGATTATACATTTTAAATACTATTAATTAATCATACTTCAAACGAAACCGGCTACTTCAGTTCTACTAAATAAAAAATGTTATGAATTAAGTGTTAAATACGACGTATAATAAAAGTTTAAATAAAAAATGATCGTTTCACACGAATGTCGTTCACTGAGTCAAGTTTGTTGTTATTAATTATTTAATTGTGTCAAATAGTGAAAATTATTTTATTATATCCATATTTGACTGAATAATGAATATTAAGCATAAATTTGTCTTACGTTTCAAATAAATCACGATCCGCGATACAATTTATTGTTCTCAGTCAGGCACAATAAAGTTGTATGAGCACGCTTGCATTCATTGTTGATGGATTAAATTGTATTAAAAATATCATACAATCATATTATATACTAGTGGTTATATTAAAATAAGAAGACGTAGTTTCAGATGTAGGTATAAACGAATAATTATTGAAAATTTCAAGATATACAGGATATTCGAATTTTGAAATAAATACCTACATTAATAACCGTAATATTATAAAACGTAATATTATATAGGTTTTTACAAACAAATGAATGTAGTTTTTGCTGTCAATTCCATTCCGCATTGGCACAGAGAGGGCAAGATACGTATTTTTTTATAAATGTATTCACAAATAATTTTAAATATCCTATATTATATATTATTTGTCTTGGATTATCTGTAACGCACGAGAGAAAATATATGAAAACGTGTAGGAGAATACGTATTAAACATACATGTATAAACTATAATTCCAAATTTGAACAGTCTTAGGAATCGTTTATTTTAATCGGGTTATGAAAGAAAACAAATGATACTCTCACAATAGTTTGACAGATGCTTCATCTTCTTCTTAGAGGCCTGGCCTCCTCCACCGCCGTCCTCCAGCCGGAACGGTCCTCCGCACGTCTTTTCCAGTTCCTGATTTTTAGCAGCTGGTTGGCATCTTTTGTAATGTTATCACTCCATCGTGTACGTGGCTTTCCCACTGGCCCTTTCCCCTCTGGGTTTCCTTCGTGAATCTTTTTCGGTATCCGTGACTCAGGCATGCGCTGGACATGGCCTGCCCAGTTTAGCCTCTGGAGTTTTATGAAGGTGGAGAGTTTTGAATCTTGGTATAAACGGTATAGTATCCATATATCCGCCTCAGGATCTTTCTCTATCTTGAAATATACTTACACTGCGGTAATGGCATATCTAGAATATGGAGAAACATGTACACTATCCAAGACATTTAAGGGTAATTATAATAGTGAATGGATTATAGACAATATACACAATCAATCAAAAATAAAAACATTATAGATGAGGAACAACTATCAACTCAGAATCGCTGTTTAACAAACAAATGAGTTAAGCGATGGTGTGCTCTCAAAAACTGCACCGGATAGATGTAGCAGCTCATTGACAAATAATTGAGTCTAAAACACTAGAATAAAAACAGTGTGACAAAACATATACCGTGGGGCCATGATATTGCCTATGTACTTACTTTACTCTGTCACTTTTCAGCATCGGTACATGATACACACATACGGCTGTACCATTGACTCTTTCTACAAGGTATAGATCGCTATTGTAGTATTGTTGCAGAGTAAAAAGCGTTTTCATGTCACTAAAGATTGCATTTACGTGACTCTGCGTTTAATCTCATGTATCTTTTGAGTTTTGATGATATCATTTTATATTCCCATATCGCAATGCCCAGAGAACTCAGAATTATTATAAGTAGGTATACCTGTAGATAAACGTTGGATTTATAATATTGATAGAAAAAAATATTCCATAAAATAGCAATTATATTATTAGCAATTGACTACCAAACTGAAACAATAATTCTCTTTATTGTTTTTAATTTTACACCGTTACAATATTATTTGTAGCTATTATTTTTAAGCGAAAGTATTGCATATGGCAAACTCATTGAAGCTTGTTACTTAGCGAGCATGCATGATTCGTTGAAAATAAAGAAACTTCTGAATTAATATAACAAAATGGTATCTTACACAAAATAATATCTCTATCTGTTCTTGAAACATTTTGTCATTGTTTCCAATCCTGTTCCCTAAAAAAATTGAATTTACATGCGCCTATCAATTGCCTACGTAGTCGCAGTCATAATCTATTCTGGTTCGGAACCATTTCCTCGTGTCAAACCTATCAGGCACCATTAGCGAGGTGTGCAAGACTAGTCAATGCGCTCCTTAAAGATGTAGACATTTTCAGTGACGTATTATGTATTTTGTTTTCGAAATTTCATTTTTCTGTATAAAATTGTACTTACGTTTATTTAATATATTTCGTTCTTCTCTCTTGTGAGGGTAATATATGTAAGATGTAAACCTCATGTGAACGTCTTGAATTTAGATTTGTGGTGTTATCCTTCTGATCACGTCGGGGTCACCAATTTGGGGTTCGATGTGTGAGTTACCATTTTGGGAGTCGTCGAGGTGTCGTAGGTTATGGTGTTGAGGACGATGATGAAGAAGTCGAAGATGTATGCATGAGCGAGTTTTGTTTGCAGCGTAGCGGTCGGTACAATAGTATGTTATAGCAGTTATATTACAATACAAAGCTTATGATAGGTACGGATCCGAGGTCCGCATCTCGGTGCAATCAGATGTTGGGCGAAGCGATATAGAGACTGCGATGGTCACAGACTGGAAATGTATCTTCGATTGACATTTTGATAAATCAGTATTCGTAATTTATACAGTTGAAAGTAATTCCTAAACATTATATTCCAGTACATAAATATATTGAACGAGTCAGCGGCTTAAATACGAGTAGCTGTGAATTTATTATTACGGCCACGGTGCCCACGCGGCTTAAGCGTTGGTCTATAACGCCGTGGGTCCCAGGTTCGAATCCTGGGTCTGGCAAGTACACATATTGTTTTTCAATTTCTGTATGAGTCAGGGTATGGACCTAATAGGTTGAGCAAGTGGCTGACATCCATTTCTCGTAAAAAACAAAATCTGTTAACACAAACCTCTACCCTGTGGAGGCCCATATGATCCTATTAGGATCGGACATGGTCGGAATTACAGTCATAATATAATATGATACTATGGGAATGGATATTTGGCCAATAATATACTGGCAGCTACAGATTTGTCCACAATACTATAATTATTTCTCGCAAAGTAATATTATATTAAATCCGTTTACAACGTAAATAAAGTGAAAATAATTTATTAAAGGAATCTATGGCATGGTGAAAATAAGATATTAAAGTAAGTAATAATTTCTTAATTTTTCATATAAAATTTCAATATTAATAAACATAATGAATTTATTAATTAAAATAATGTGTATTCAATAATGAATAATAATATAAAGAAAAATTAAAAGAAAAATTTAAAAATTAATTATTATCATTAATGAAAATACATAATATTCAAAAACTTGTCTGCACCTCAAACCTTGGACCGAGTTAGATATTGAATTAATAATAGTTATTTACAAATAGGAGAACTACATTAATAAAATTGGTTAACACCATACGCCATTTATATGCATGTTAGTAATATCATTATTATTCTTCTTTCTGTTGACCATGTCCGATCCTAATAGGATCATATGGGCCTCCACAATGTGGAGATCTGTATTAACAGATTTTACAAGAAATTAATGTAAGCTACTTGCTTAACCTATTAATTCGGTTCTTACTCTGACTCCAAACACAGTTGACAAACAATTTGCGTATTTGCTAGACCTAGAAGTCGAACCTAGGATGCATGACATGACACGCCGACGTGTAGTAAGCCGCTCGTCTATTGTAGGTAAATAGTATAATAACAAATAGGCAATATCATTGCCTTAATTTAACTACTGGTGAATTTTAAACACGTCGAAGTTTAAGTTTTTTTCAGTGATGAAAAAGGTGTTTTTTTGAATTGTGTAGGTATTTAATATTTATTTAACAACAATAATTATTATTAACAAGTGCTAGGATATTACTGCAAAATTAAGACAACGCTATCTATCATGCTAGTAGGATCATAATGTAGTCGTTAGAAATAATTAGTTATAGTTATATTAATTATTAGAAATATTAACCCTAGTCGACAGTTTAAAAGATAAATAATTACAAGATAAAAAGAACTTTTTATATACAACTTTTTAAATTTTCTGTTGAATCATATAAACTTGACTTGACTAGCTTAAACGATCAAAAAAATTGTACTTGATAGAAATACTGAATAATGAATAATGTACTCAATAAACAACTAACGGACAAATAAGAATACGAGCTAATAAAAACGTTGTAAAAAATACCAGGACAGAGAAGGATGCGACTTCAAATATGTATGATTCTGAGATTTTACTAAATTTACTATCATTCTATTTTATAAAGATTAAACCAAATTCAATCAAGAATAAACAGTCTAATAGTGGTAAATAGTGGAGATTCTGTAGAAATTCGACATACATATAGCACATTTTATTTCGTCAGTCATGTTTACTTATTTTCATTAATCTAAGAATACAAAGTACAAATGATTTTTTTTAAATTCGATTAAACCCTGCCTAAACTAAACCATAATAAATAAACAATATTCTTACATCTATAAAATATCTAAAGTTATGAATGGTTTAATGGCATAATTTTAGATATTTAATAGATAGAATAACATTTTTTTATCTAATATCTATTATGGTTTGCTTTCAGCAGGATTTAATTCAATTTTAAAAACTAATTAATACCATCTGCAATTTATATTTTTAGTTCAATAAAAATAAATAAGTATGAATGTCAAAGTTTAGTATGCAATATTTAAGCCAGATCGTCACAGCCTATCTTTACCATTCGCCACTGCATTCTAAGGTCAATAAAGCATATTATACAAGTCACAAAGGTCAAGACGGTTTGTGAAAATATAACATTGATATTAATTATTTATCGTCAATGTTTTAATTGCACGAAACCAGTATCCAGTGGATTCATACATCATCATAGACTGCCTGTCATACAGCGTGGGTTTTAGCAAAATATCATTAATCCAACTTTAACCTCTGCTGCGAAGTTTTGCCCATCGGCGAAAGTGAGGACAATATGCTGTTCTGGTGAAGGGAAGAACCGGTGATGATACAAGGTGCCTGGCATCTGTCATATATCTACCTACGTCTATTCGCGTGAGAATCGTGACCCGAAGGAGTATTCACGTTTCATTCGCGTCGCTTAATTGTCGCGATTTTCACGCTTGTTTAATAATGTATATAATTTATTTTAAATTATTATAATATTATGATACAATAGACATTACTATACTTCATATAATATAATAATATTAATACAATACCTCGTACATACTAAGGGTCGTATGCATGAGATTCTCAAATACTTTATAGGCTAAATACTGCTCATTTGTATGCATGAGTGCAAATGACGTAATCCGTTGGTTAGCGACGTCGTTAATTTAAAATTTTGAAATTGTAAATGTGTCTGAGAACGGTACCATATAATTTTAATAATTATAAATGAATAATTATTATGAATTTAAAATAATTTATCAGTTATTTTATCACATTTATTTTATAATTCTACTGTATAAAAGAATAAAGCATTCCCAGTAAACATTTCCATTTGGTGGCAATACATACAGTTATATTATGACTAACTTCACTTCAATCACTTCTATTATGAGATGTCAAAACGGAATAAGAATAAATGAATGAATGAAATTAATAAACAGAACGACTAGGAACTGTTTTTAAAGTTCGCAAATATTCTACATAGCCTACAAAATGAACGAGGGCCTCAAGCAAACGTTTATTGTAATGAATGCATTATGCCGTATGGTGGAGAGGGTTGAAAAGATTTTTTTAAGACTCCTTTACTTTATGCTGTATTGATATTATTATCCGTGGTTCTATTTGACTGACTTTTAGAAATGGATGTCAGCCACTTGCTCAACCTATTAGGTCCATACCCTGACTCATACACAAATTAAAAAAAAAAAAACAATATGTGTACTTGCCAGACCCAGGATTAGAACCTGGGACCCACGGCGTGATTGTCCAACGGGACGTTAATTACGTATTACGTTAATTATAATTATTAATTACGCGATTCATATTATATTCTTACTAAGTTAAGTGGTGTTGACTGTAATTCTTGATAGAAAGATATTGTTCAGTTATTATGTTTTCATATTAAATTTTCAAAACACATGCACTTGACGGAAGAGTCATATTCAGTACTTATATTACTTATATCTTAAAAGGGCACCCAATATCCCTCGCCTACGATAGACTGGTCAGAGGTTCAGCCTGCAGCTAGGAGGAAAGTCTTAGAGGTGAAAGAACTGGTAAGACGTGTGGAAATACTTGAATATAGATAGTGGCGTACGAGGGAGTTTTATCATTGCTACAATAAAAATAATTAAGTGGAAAAGTCATAATAATAATAATTGTATATATAATATACACTGAGTTTAGTAGATTAGCATTGGACTAACATCCAAGAAACTTAATGCAAAATGTCAACACGGAACGATATTGTTCTTCAATTAATCGATAATTTATTATTATGTAAAAATGGGTATACAATTTAAATACATCATGTGAGTATAATAATTCATCAATAAAAAATATTACATTTACAATATAATATTATCAAATCCTGGCAAATATTTTTTATTAACTGCTAGAATAGTAACTTCTCTACCATCTTCATTATCTCAGACAATATTGATTCGCCACTGGATGAAAACCTCTCTTTGCTGTCTCCACTATTCCGTATCCGGAAATTTGTACGTAAACAGTTCACCGCAGAACACTTATTCGTACGCCCCAGTATGTGAAACATGAGTTCGTGTAACATTTAATCAAATGACGAGTTCTTCGTTGAACATTTCACCGTGGAGTATATTTGTACGTATGCTACAACATGTGGCAAATTTTATGAGATGTCTTTACTAGGTTAGGTTAGGTTAAGTTAGGGTTAATCTAATTGGAACAGTACTATTTACAAACAATCGGCGCATTTTGTAAGATAGGTACGTACAAATGTATTCCATGGTGAAATGTTCAACGAAGAACTCGTCATTTGATAAAATGTTATACTAACTCATGTTTCACGTACTGCGGCACACGAATAAGTGTCCCATGATGAACGCATACGTACAACTTACATGTAACCCCACTATTCATGGTCCTCAGTTTTATAGTATGTACCGATATATGCTTTTGTAGTCTCTACTTAACAGTACTATTTTAAATCAAATTTATAAAAAGTTGAACACCTATATGCATACTTTACATAATATTATGTGTTTAAAAAGTAATCAATCGTATCTAAAAAAAATAAAAATTGTAATTTTTGGTCGCCATCTTGGTATTTTATGTTTTCTGAACTACTAATATGTAGGTATGTTTGAGATATTTCCAAATTATGTATGTTATAATATGCTTCCAATTGCAAAATGTAAAGATTAAGTTTGATTAAATATTCAGTACTGTAAAATACATGGATATACCGGAAATCAATCAAATCAAATGATAATAATTAGAGATTATTGTAAATATAGCGGCCATCTTGGAATTTTATGTACTCATAATCGAAAAATATCAAGTTTAACGTCAAATTCGTATTTAAATTCTTAAAATTTTAAAACTAAAAATCAAACAAATTAGACGGTACGTAATTTAAGACATTTAAATTTTTCTTAATACTCGTACTTAATACATAAAATTATAATATGTCGGAATTTACGGGTTTCTGGGTGAATTTTAAATCGAATCAATATCTTCAAAAAGACAAGCACAATTCATTAAGTTGTCTGAGCTATGCCACCTGATAATATGTACAATAACGAATGCTACATTCTTAAATCACAATATATATTTGTCTGAATTTATCTATAAAGCACGAGAGAAACACATGTTAAGAGCGTACATAAGTGAATCGGCAAATAATTTTCAACACTATGTGGAATGAAATTTTGGCCGCGTTGCCATTCGAAGAGGGTTAGTCGACCTGTTCGCACGTCAATTTCTTATGTGATGGAGTCGAATGAATATATTCTTAAATCGTGTAAAGATGACTAAAAAACGTTCCGCATCTACTTGAAAAAGAAAACATGTTAATGAATATACTATTATTATTACGAATATAATAATAAACATAAAATAAAAAGGACGCATGTTCAACTTTTATGACAAATTATATTTCGTTCGGCTAGCGTCATTTGCACCCGCGACCCGCAATTCGCGCATCGCCTAGTCACGATCTTTTTAGACCATGCCTCAGCTGAGGTATAGCCTTAATGTATAGGAGAAAGCGAGATAAGGAGAAGAAGTATTAAAAGGTGTAAGGTGAGAGAAAACATGCACGTTAACGCAAATTATAAATTTGAAAAATAAACTGACGCGAAAATGAAGGAATTGTTTATTTTAACCGGGTCGTGAAAGAAAACAAATAAAACAAAGGGTACTCATTATTTACTAGGTATTAAATAAAAAAAAATAACGGTGTGTGTACTTATGTACGCGCGTTAGAAGTTATAGTTCTTTGGCGTAACAAACAAAAAAAACAAAACTTGTGATAAACTAGATTCTTTGACTAACACTTAATTATTTTGTTAAATTACACACTCAATAAAAATTACCGCTTATGGGAACGCCGTTGGTTAATTTCTGTATACTTTAACTTATATTACTAAATTATATAATGGTTTCTCGTTCTTTTTATTTTTAAAGTACCAACTGTCACTCTGACGTTTAATCGTTTGTTTACGTAAGGAATTGAAAATGGCCGACAATAATAAATTCGCTGCCTATGCAACGAAAAAATTCTAAACTACAATATTATACTGTATTATCGTCACGATTAAAGGTAGTGCGTTCGGCTGATAACCGAACAATCGGTAGTTTGAATCCAATCGAGTGCGTTTTTTAACGTGTGAAAAAAAAATATTTTGTTATACTTATCACACGCAAAAAATACACTCTGATATGATTTCCCAAACGCGCCAAAAGCATTATAACTTCAACAATGTATAAGTAATCAATGATTTGGTTTTATTAGAAGTTTCCGTAGGCACGACACTGGTCAACCGGGTGGTTTCAACTCTTCACCTTAAAAGTAAAACTACGTTTGCTGGTCAAATCATTATATCTCGCCTGCGATAGACGAAGAAGAAGAAGAACCTCTGGTTTTCGGATGCCATTTCTATTATACGTGCTTTAATATAATGAGAGAATAAATCTGGTTTTAATCATTAGACGTTCATGCTTCTTTACTAAACACCTTGAAATTAATCTTCAGTAATATTTGCAATACATTGTAATTGCATAGATGACATTACTACGCCTTGATGAATGAAACACTATTATCATTTGAATACATTTAATAATTCTTCTATTAGAACCATAATAATATACTTGACTATTTCTTTTATTAAACGAATAATTCACAAGATTTAAGAATATATCATTGAATCATTCTGATTATTGAACCTTGTATCTCCCGAGTTTACGCCTTATCCGACGGATGAGGCGTAAACTCGGGAGATACAGGGTTCGATTCCCATCGGGGTGACTTACTTTTTTTCAAAAAGATTTTTTCTAATGGTTATAATAAACGCCCACGGTGGCCGCGCGGCATAAGCGTTGGACTATAAAGCCGTGGGTCCCAGGTTCGAATCCTGGGTCTGGCAAGTACACATAATATTGTTTTTCAATTTTTGTGTGTCAGGGTATGGACCTGATAGGTTGAGCAAGTGGCTGGCATCCATTTCTCGTAAAAAACAAAATCTGTCAATACAAACCTCCACTCTGTGGAGAGGCCCATATGATCCTATCAGGATCGGACATGGTCGAAAATAATAAAATATAATTTATAATATACTCTCTCAGAAAGTGTTTTTCAAAATTATATATGTTCAGAAACATATTATACATTTTAATCCGAAGGAGAGCAATTTTTTTACGAGGAATATTGTTTTCCCGAAGCATTAAGTTTTTGTTCTGGATAAAATACATATTGCCAGACGCGGTATTTGAATCCACCCCTATATCTAAAATACCGAAAATTTATTTGTATTCCACCGTCTGGTAATAAAAAATGCTATGTTTTTGTTGTTCGCTGATGACTTGAAACTCTTTTTGGAAGTTGTCACCTTGGACGATTGTCGTCAGCTCCAACTAGATATAGATAATGTATTAAATTGGGGCAGGCGTAACAAACTAGAATTCAATATTGATAAATGCAATCTTTTATCGTTTACCAGAGCCTCAAAAGTGTTGTTTTTCCAATACTCGATGCATGGCAGAGTTCTGTCACGAATATCATCTGTAAGGGATCTTGGCATTACGTTTGAGAGTAAACTGACATTTATTAGCCATATTGTTACCATTTTGTAACAAAGCGCTAAAAATGTTGGGCTTCGTCATGCGTACTTCCCGGGTCTTTTCAGATGTTACGGTATTAAAACTTTTATTTAATTCTTTAGTTCGAAGCAGACTTGAGAGTGGGTCTATTGTTTAGGCACCGCACCAGTTGAAGTATGGCCTTATGGTGGAGAGGGTACAGAAGAAATTCTTGAGACTCCTTTACTTGAGGTTGTATGGATACTATCCGTGGCTTTATCTAACTGAATTTCTCTTAGGCATGCTTACATACTGCAGTCTGCAATTTAGAAGAAATCTTTATTTAGCTACGTATTTTTTTCGACTTATACAAGGTATAAATGAGAACTCTGCTATTCTGGGCAGTGTTGACCTGTGTGTCCCTGATAACTATCTTAGAAATAGAGACCATCAGTTGTTTATTCTCCCAAGGTGCAGAACCAACCTGCTTCTGGTAATGCCAATTGGGAGAGTGATAACTATGTTCATCGAAATTGCTTCGGGTGTTGATATATTCCACCTACGTGAGAATGAGTTTAGGTGGATGTTGTTTTATAAATTCTTTAAATAGGGTCTGCTTAACTCATCCAGTGTACTTCCTTGTACCTATCTAATTCATCTACTGATATATCTCTTTTTTTATGTAATACTGTTATATTTATATTTATCTTTGTTTCTAAATGTCATGTTGTGAACGTCTTAAACTTATAATTTGTAATGTCCACAATATGTTAAAAAAATAAATGAAAAATACATGAATTATGAATTATATTAATAGCTCACATGCGCAACGTAGGTCAAAATGGAGATTTTGTTGTATTTTCTGAGCATAAACCTGGACATTTCTTAAACATTGTAGATAATCTATTTATATAAATTTGAAGCCTTTTTATCCTTTATATTTATTTTAAACATTCGATGACTGCATAAATTATTTTCTTTACATAAAATAGTATTCTTTTAAACCTCTCGATCTAATGTTTTAGAATATAGTCATATTTCAGTACATAAATGTGCAGTGGTGTTAAGATTTTTTACATTTATTAATTTTTAAACGCATTTATAAAACCATCAGTATAATTTATGTCGACATTATTATAGTGAAATATTTACGATAAAAAATTATATTTACAATCTCTGTGATCCCAAATTTGACAAGAATTAGGTATTTTATTATTCAAAAAATGGGCACGATTAACACATTTGAAGATTATTCTAAAGATACTGATTGTAAGCTATATCTTTTACCATTCAAATGTGATAAAACATCTTACGAATAATGATTGTTTTAAAATAATTATTTATTTAATAATAAGGTAGTATTTTTTTGAAATATGCCCTTTCTATTGGCATTTCATTGCAGCTAAAGAATATTATTTATGTTATAGTTATGATTTGGTTGGAATGTCTTTTTATCTTAATTGACCAGAAAGCAAATTGCCTTCTTATAGATGATATTCGAAATACCTATGTTAAAATGTAGTTATAATTCACAGACCGTTCGATGGCTTAGTGGAAAAAGCATTCATGCGGAAAGTGAAAAACGCGAGTTTAAGTCCCACTTAGTAAAACGTTTCCAAAAACACGTTTTTCTACACTTAATAAAAAGTCCAACATTCTTGAACTTCATGTAAAGATATTCAGTATTAATTACAAAAATAATAATAAATACAATACTCGTATTATTAATTAGATACAATATATATTTTCATAGAGTTTGGAGGCGATGGTTGCTGTCCATATTATGCTCTTATTAAGTAACGGAAATGAACTTAAAACGTAATATTGTACAACCTTTGATGATTTAATTTTATAAAATTACATATTTTTATATAACAAATTTTGAATATACATAATTTTGAAAACACATCTGAGAAAATATGTTATAATCCATTTAAAATTTTTTTTTTTGAAAAAACTAAGACACCCAGCAGGATCGAACCTCCATCTCTCGGGTTTCGCGCCCATTCACATATACCACTATGCTATAGGCGGTATACTTAATTGCGACAAAGTTTAACTAATGGCTCTTAATACTCTCTGAAGCGTTTTTCAAATTGAGTTACTATTGGCGATCGGCTTTTGTATTTTAAATCAAAGTAGGCATTACTTTAATTATTAACCGACGTCACGGAACACTCCAAGATTTTTTGTTGTAACTTACTTGAACTTGCTAATAATTTTTAGTTAACTATTTTGATAAGGTTATAAAAATATATAATTGAAGTTTTAATGTGTATAAGTATAAAAGAAAACAAATTAATATTGTTGGTTTGTAAATTTATATTGTTACAGCTAAACAAAAATGGTTATGGAAACACGTAATGTCTATTGTGATAATATATTACCAAACCATTAAGGGGGGACATGCTCGTCGAAGGTCAAAATTGAGTTTTTATTGTATTTTCAAACCATGATCCTGGAGACTCCTTAAACGTTGTAGATAATCTATTTATATAATTTTGAAGCCTTATTATCCTTTATAGTTATTTTAAACATTTGATGACTGCATAAAGTATTTTTGTTACATAACATAGTATTCTTTTAAACCTCTCGCTCTAATGTTTTAGATTATAGTCATATTTCGGTACATAACTGTGCAGTGGTGTTATAATTTTTTACGTTTATTAATTTTTAAACGCATTTATGAAACCATTAGCATAATTTATTACGAGATAATTTTTGTAAAATATTCACGATAAAAAATTATATTGATAATCTCTGTGATCCCAAATTTGACAAGAATTAGGCATTTTATTATTAAAAAAATCGGCAAGATTAACACATTTGAAGATGATTCTAAAGATACTTATTATAAGCTATGTCTTTCACCATTTAAATGTAATAAATATTTTACGAATAATGATAGCTTTATAATAATTATTGACCTAAGAATAAGGTAGTGTTTTTTTGAAATACGCCATTTCCTTTGTCATTCCCCAGTGTTTAAGCTACAACATACGGCCGTAACCATAAATTGACAAACTATAATTGAAGTAGGGAGTAAAATGATATTGACGTGCGTGTTTGAACATGTACCGTTTAAAAAAAAATAAAAAAAAATTCGGTTAGGTACATGTTCAAACACGCGCGTTAACATAATTTTACTCCCTACTTTAATTATAGTTTGTCAATTTATGGCTACGGCCGTATGTTGTAGCTTAACCACTGGGGAATGATAAAAAAAATGGCGTATTTCAAAAAAACACTACCTTATTCTTAGGTCAATAATTATTATAAAGCAATCATTATTCATAAGATCTTTATCACACTTAAATGGTCAAAGACATAGCTTATAATAAATATCTTTAGAATCATCTTCAAATGTGTTAATCTTGCCGATTTTTTGAATAATAAAATGCCTAATTCTTGTCAAATTTGGGATCACAGAGATTATCAATATATTTTTTTATCGTGAATATTTTACAAAAATTATCTCGTAATAATATACTAATGGTTTTATAAATGCATCTAAAAATTAATAAATGTAAAAAATTTCAACACCACTGCACAGTTATGTACCGAAATATGACTATATTCTAAAACATTAGAGCGAGAGGTTTAAAAGAATACTATTTTATGTAACAAAAATACTTTATGCAGTCATCAAATGTTTAAAATAACTATAAAGGATAATAAGGCTTCAAAATTATATAAATAGAATATCTACAACGTTTAAGGAGTGTCCAGGATCATGGTTTGAAAATACAATAAAAACTCAATTTTGACTTTCGACGAGCATGTCCCCCCTTAAGCATTTCAATATTTCCCTTTCACTTGCGTCCATGTTATTTTCAGTTTTCCAAGATGATAACAATTTATATCCAGACTCCAACATCACTAGTAATTTTTCCAGCGGCATTCCACCAAGCGTATGTTTTCCCTGTTCAGAGGTTCCCAATCTGTGGGGCTTTATTTATAGTAATAAAATTTAAATGATATTTTTATTAGTGATATTTTTTAATATAATAAATATGATATGTAATACAATGATCCTACATTAAAACAGATTTAATCGAACGAGATAATTAAAAATGATAAGTATAAAGATACAATCCAAGATTTAACAATATTCCTCTAACTCAGGAGTCGGCAAACTCTTGAACTAAAAGAGCCAAATATGAGTGGCACAACGGTTAAAAAAAATCGAGAGCCATACGTATATTTTTATAAATATGATTTATTTAAATGAATTAATTACATTTTATAATTGTTTATTTATTAAGTGAAGAAGATTTCCCGAATAAAACTAACATAACTACTTAATATGATATGTTTTTATTGTTGACATTATAAATATAATTTTTACAGAATATGAATTGCATACAATTTTTACGCATTCCTCAAAACTTATGTAAACAACGACCTTCCTTGCATTTCTTTGGAGAGTGTGTATGTTTGGTATGTAACTTGTAGTTTTTAATTTCAGGCGCGACTCCAAAAAATTCTCATCGGTTATTTGGCTTCTCTAAATGCTATTTATATTGTTCATGTTTCAAAATGATTGTTCACATACATATTATTATGTAGACTCGAATATGAGTTCGAAAAGCTATTCCATAATATGTATTAAAATCGTAGTATCTTTGTGTTTCACTTGTGTTGTGAAATTGTGCTTAATAAAGTGCTTGTTAAATCCACCAATAAAATTGTATTTCAAAAGTGCTCGTGTAAATATCAAATGGAGAAAAATTTGTTTTGTCGATTTTTACAATGGGCGGATTTAAAACAACAACAATCGTACCTTTTTGCATCAACTATCACGGAGGAAAAATTAGGCTCGCGATAATGTCATTATATAATAAAAAATTGTGAATTTTGCAAAAGTTTTTGTAAAAAAATGGGAATTTGGCAAAGAGCCGCACGCCAATACCCAAAAAGCGCCATGCGGCTCACGAGCCGCTGTTTGCCGACCCCTGCTCTAACTCATTGGTTGAAGCATATTTTGATGGTTCATAATATATTCAAAGACATTAAAAAAAACCTTTTTTCATAGAGGTGTAGAATAAATGTATGAAATTTAAGCAAAAGAGGAGCTCTAGACTACTGATTAAGTTAGCTACAAATAATTTTGTATTGAAGGTTTATTTGAAGAGAATTTCACACTTCTACCAATTAATGAATTACATGATTTAGATATTGACGAAATAAGCCTTGATTTTTTAAATTTATAAGATTGGGTCGTGTTTAATTAAATTTGCCTTTATTTGATATTGTATCAAAGCAAATATTAGAATTAAAATTGAGGTAGTCAAAAGCAATATATTTACTATTATTTTAAAAATTAATACTTTAATAATTAATACTACGAAAAACACCGAGCCATGTAAACGAAGGTGTTTTAAACAAAGAAACAGACTTCAAACCAGAACTTTATCTTCCATTTTTTTCTGGGGCTGCCAATAGTAATAGAAAATAATGAACTTGTTATCAATACAACAGTACGTACAATCGTTTGATTAAACAATCGTGCTGCCTTCAAAATTTTTAATACATCATGCGTGTAATATTCTTTCTATGTAGAATCCAAATTATTTGGCTAAAACCTATTATAAGATGGTTATTAAATTCTTTTAAACCTCTTCTTTTATTATTTAATATACATATACTTAATATATTATTTTTAATACCTACTATAACAGGCCATGGGCTCAATAAAAATAGTGTAGTGAAACAGTAATGTAGTAATAGAAGTGAAACAATCACATAAATATCCAGGATTTAATAAACCTATATAAATATATAGTGATCTCATAGGAAATCGAACTCGGAGCTCCTGGCTGAAAGGCTGGTTTCTTATACACTGAACCACGAGGGGAGTCTAAAATTACAACGCATAGACTTGAGTTTTGAGATGTTTTTTTTCTTTTTTCCGCAATATTTTACTTGCTTATTTCTCTTAACATTATCTGCTATCTAAACTTAATACATACTGACTTTTATATTACCTATTGCAGGCTAGGTTCTTTGACGGGCCCCTTACCTATCGCTAAAGATAAAGGCAGTGTGATGCTCTACAGTAGCGTTTTCCAAACGGTGTACGCGGTAAAATTGATGTGTATATTTAGTGTTTTTTGTATATTTGAATTCATCTATTTGAATTGTGGAGTTATCGTGTATCGATACACAATTAAAAAATTTGTATCGTACAACCACATAATTTTAAATAATAATAATATTAAAGATAAAAAAGGTTTTTTTTTACTATTCGAAAGAATTTGTGATGTGTATTTAAATCGCTTATCTGGTCGATTCGCCACGTCGGGCCCGTTCTGAGTCCTGGCCCCCAGGCTAGAGCCCTGTCAGCCCCCCCTTTGTGGGAGCCATGACCTACTGTATTCATATCCCTTCAATAAGTAATTTATTGAATTTAATTATTATTATGTAAACTTTTTAAATTAATATTATCTGATATGAAATACTTTAAGTTTGACATGTTTTTCTTGGTTGCCATTTTTAATTGCCATCTCGCCTCATAGTTTGTTGGTCGCTGTAAAATGCATCCATCCGTATCACTTTCTGCACCTATCCAAGTGGGGTGGTCGAGCCGCCAAGCGTTGAATGTATAAATTCACTAAGCACACTTACCTTGAACTTCATTCAACGAAGAAAATCATCCTGGCAACACAATGAGATATCTAAACGAGCGTTGTGTCAGACGCTAGGCCTTTAACATCTCTATACCCCGCGAAAACAACTGTCAGATTCGCCCGCGAAAGTTTCTGCCAAATTCACCCGCGAAAAGAAAAGTGAATTTGAATTTTGGCGCGTATTTTTTTGTGTTCCTGTGAATAACAATGTCGGCTGCTGTAAAGTGATAGAACGTCATTTTGGATTTTAATATTTTGTGAATAAACTTTGGAGATTTTTGAACTTTTATTTGGTTATTCGAGAAAAGGTTGAAGATGCGACTCACGGTGAGTGAACATTTGTGATATTTATAACAATTCTTCAAATTTTTAGACTCATACAAAGTTATTTAATTTTAATTACATATAAGTTAAAATAAATTTCATGTTTATTGAATATTTATTACAATATTATAGTATAACAATATTTTGACATTGCTAAGCTAAAAGCTCACTTCATTACATGATATTATTATTTTTCACCTTATTAAAAATTAGTTGAAACTTCAGCATGGCATAGTAATGCTTACTTATGCACTTTTGTGAACCCAAAGAAGATATTTTAAATAATATTTATTTATAAATCTTTGAGTAACATGAAATAAATATTTTTTCAAAAATAATATAATTATCATTAAGTAAATAGATATCCAATACCCACGATAGCTGCGCGGCTTAAGCGTCGTCCTATAGCATCGTGGGTCCCAGATGCGCAGATGGGGCGTAAACCCGGGAGATGCAGGGCTCGATTCCCTTTTACAAAAAAAAAAAGATTTTTTCTATTGGTTATAATATATTTATTCTCTCAGAAAGTGTTTTTCAAAATTATGTATGTTCAAAGTATTTTTATTTATTAAGTAATACTTTATCTCACTTAGCAGGATATTCTCGTCTGATTAGTCATTTTTCAATTAAAAAAAATAAATATAGATATTTTCTTTTAATACTATAATGAATAGTAAAGCCTGATAATAGTAGTGTAGTAAAATAGTAGTATAGTCGAAGAAATGATGAAACTTTTTATTGTACTGTGTGACCTCACCGGGACTACGAAAATACCCTATTGAGTAAACGAAAACAAAATTGTTGGTTTTATTAATTAATAATGTAGAATAATTATTATATATTATATTTGTGTTATGTTTTAATTACTTATTATAATTATCGATAGTCAAGTAATAATTTATTTCATTTACGTCATGATAACAACACTTTATTTTTTGCTTCTTTGAGACAAGTTATTTTTAAACCGATATACTTAGTTTAAACCTAAACAATGCTCCAGTAAACTAATTCGTAATGAATGAAACACATATTATAATACAGTACGACGCTTTAATTGGACAACAGAGGTACCGTTTCATTGTTAAAACTGTAAAGTAACATTACTTAAAACGAAAATTGTTCCAATTCTTAACCAAATTATGAAGTCAGAACAGCGTACCTACATTACACAGGTATATGCGCATCTCTCGTTTTACCAGCACTATTGATAAGAGAATCGTATTATTATCAAACAACATTGCGGCCTACTTGCTCACCTGTGCTTCATTCTTATTAATAAACATTAACAGTGGCCGGTACCTTCATGATGCTTCTGCCAATTGAAACAGAGCCACATTAGGCAGACTTATAACTAAATTCGATAATATTTCTGATAAATATTGTAAATTAAATTGTAGAGCAACGATTAGTATTTTACTATGTAAGCTTTCATTTGACTTTATATCCTACAACATAATATTCACGTAATCATCACACAAATTCATACATTATATTAAACACGTTTTTGTTATTAAGGGTTTAAATTAACCCTTAACTAAAATTAATAATAATTAGTATTGGACCAGACAAGATTTAAAATAATAATAATTTAACTAAATACATACAGAAACATTGTTGATACATATTGTATATTATATATTGGAAGTATATATTTAATATTACGTGATCTGTGTTAGTTTCACATTATACTTGGCCAGATAAAATAAATTACTAAGTATTAACGTCAAAACGATAATATAATAATTAAAACAGTTTTGAGTATGTGCCATCATTTTATTATAAACCCTTTTTTCAAGAACTTAAAACAAAATGACGAAAGGGGTCTTTCATGAAACGATAAGAATAACGAATAATTTAGCAGATAATGTACACCAATAATTATTGTCTTTATTATATTATGTAGTATACTTTCAAAAATAATATTATTATATACCAATTGCATACTTTTATACTGATATAATTTGCAATAAGTTTTACTACTTTTTTATTAAAATACTGATATATTTTGGATTTTAGGTACAATTTGTTTACCAATTATATGCATTTAGTACATAAGTACTAAAACTATTAATAATATTTGTATTTAGTAATAAAAAATGTAATCTTTTAATTATTGTTATTATTAATAATAATAAAGTAATAATATCTAATGATTAATAAATACATCTACCAATTTATAAAAAAACTTATTTTATTTAATGGTGTTGACTACCAATACAGTCTTAGGTTGAAATACACTGTATTAATTTAAAATAAAACACAATATGTTGTACTTTTTCCACGTAATAGTTTAATAAGCAATAGGGTTAATTTTATCAACTTAATATTTTTTAATCAGTTAACAACGTTCCTTAAAGCAAATGAAACCTGTATTTAAATACGTACTAGGTACATATTAATATATTTTATTTTAATTAACAAAACAATCTTTTATTATAGTGAATATAGAATGCAAGCGAAATTGCTTTACACTAATAATATTGTAGACTTGGGATTTATGAAGACAAATTATTTTGTTTCTATCTTTTTTGTCCTAATAAGAGAATGGAAGAGAGAAAATGCATACACGAAACAATGAGATTTAATATCCTTGTGTCATCAGTAGTGTTAAATTATTCCACCAGTGGCATCAATAATTGATATAAATATATTATATTATCCTTAGCTGTTTTCGTCGTGAACATAAAACATAGGTCGTGATTCTCTGCACACAGCTCTGAGTTATCTATATCAGTAGGTAGTAACCAATACTTTCTGCTAGCCTTGAGTCGGATACTAGTGGGTTTCGAAGATATCTTTCAATTGATTGAACTGTCTCTTTCACCCGAGGTATATACAGAAAGATGCATTGTGTAAAATATTTAAATATATGAATGGGATTCGCATTAAAAGTTATATTACAGATTATAGTCAAATTACGATAATATACTTCGGAGTATTATTTTCTTTGTTTATCAATGAAAATTGTCATTAGTATATCAATTCTTGTGATTTATGGGGTATAGTACGATTTGGCTCCAGGACAACTGGACGCCACGCAATCGAATGAAATTCTAAAATAAATAGACGTCCGTGAATTATAGGTACTTTTAAAATATATATTTAATATTATTATAAGTGGTATTTAATATTTGATGAGAATTTAAATATGCACACGTAAATAATGATTTAATTGTACATACATTTACGTTCCAACGAGAAGAAATTTCTTTTATTACCACGTTTTTCTTAGCTCGTATTCTTGTTTGTCCAGTGGTTGTTTATCCAGTACAAATCTTGCAATCGATTTTCAACTGACTTCCCGACTAGCTTGACATTTGAAAGTTTTAGAATATATCAGAACACGATGCCATGCATTCTTTTAATACTTTTAGCCATCTTAAAGTAGACTAGAATTCATTTTCATTTAATTCTGTTTTGTATGAAAAGTTATTTCGGAACAAATCCGTAATCGAATCCACAATTCGAGGTCTTAGTGTCAAACAACACTATCTACAAAAGTGCAACTTTACAGGAGAGCCAAAAATCGTTATTTTAGATTCTTGTAACTTAACAAGGGAAATGTTTATTTAAAACTTAATGTTAATATTTTATAATTTATTGTTTATTGTACATTTATCTTGCTTATGATGATGTTAAAATTTATAGGGATAGTTTAAAAAAAATATGAAAACAAGGGTAACTTATGTAATTAGCGTTAAACTTTACTGACGATTTAATAAGAAATTAGAAAAGATTGACGTAACGTTGTTTGATTATCATGTAGCCGTAAATGTAAAATAACGTTATCTCAAAAAAAAACTCTTTTTTGTAGATAACGTTGTCTGACTTTAAGCACTCGAATTATTGGTTGCTAAGAGGGTGGTCCTAGCAACTTAATTATTAATATATACGTGCGTTACTATGGAAATCAAAATGACATTTCAGTATTCTATATTTTTTTGTTTGTTGCAAAATACCAAAAAAATGATTTGTTGACAATTGCCTTATTTGTCCTAAATTATTAATACATAGAATTGTCAAGTTTATATTATGATTCAACAGAAAATTTAAAAACGTGGTATATAAAAAGTTATTTTTATCTTGTAATTATTATTATATAAAGCCTCAGGTATGACAATTCTCATTCCGCCATAAAAAACATTACGTTAAGAACAAAATAAATTAAAATTACGAAGTAGTAGGTACAAACTGTATACAATTTCTTGTCTACTTTAAGTGTAAAATCGTAACGAATGTCCATTTACGTCATGCGACAGTGCTGCGCCCAATTATTGTCCTGGCACCCAATTGTCCTATTCCTGACTTATGCCACTTAGTAGGTTTGATAATTCTAAATGACATCAGCATGGTCCACCTGTAGATATTCCACGTATTTAATAACTGACAGAAATCAGTGAATATGATGATATCGACATTATATTACATTTCATTAGGTAGATAAAATACAGTATTTTTATAATGGAAGTATCAAAATATTACTTATGTATTTCATCCACGAAACTTTCAGCAATTTTTGTCAGTATTACATTTCAAATATATATTTTAACAATTAAATGGATGAATAATGTGTTTTCTTAATCCATTCCTGATCACAAACGTAACGCACGTGTACGTATCGCAAATAATTTAGTACATTTCTCTTCTGCGGCAATATAGACGCTGTGGCACAATTCCTCCACGCAACACATATTAAATAAATATACAAAAAAACTGCTAACTATAATATTAATATCATTAAATTTAATTATATTACTTAGGATGCTATACAAACCTTTCATTGAAATATTAATAAATATTTATTTATTTAGTTCGTTATTACCTACACTTTTCTATACCAATACATGTCAATTTATTCTGTATGTACACTAGCAACATAAATTAGTGCTTCTTGGTAAAAAGCTAATATTCTAAATTTAATACAAAAAAGTAAATATGAATTTTGGACATAATTTAGGTACATAATAATATAATCGACGTAAGTTTTAATTTTCTCCTGTTACAAGGAAGATCATTTTTAATTGGTACCTATAGATTTCTCGTATAGTGTTTCATTATATATACGTGTTTGATTATTGTTTAATGTAATGTAAATTAAATAAATTTAAAAAATATACAAATGAAATAAATATTCTAAATACGATGTTATGTAGTATTGTATAAATTTAATAATCATTTCAATATGTTCATATAACGTAACTTTGGATACTATTAGAACATTTTATTTAAACTTAAAGTCGAAAAATCGTCCATTATAAAAGTCGTATATTAGGTTTTCGTTATCGTTCGGGAAAACAGCCTTTTTTGTATAAATACATTTTAATTTTTCACATCTGTGGCTGGTTAAAAACGCATGTTGTTTTTCAATATGTATTTGTTCCAGTGCAAGTACCCAATGGATTATGTAAATAGCTGACAGCTATTCGTTATGAAAAAGGTAAATTAATATAGCTTCCGCTTTATGGAGGCAGATATACTATAATTTAAAGTGAAAATTGTAAATTACGTTTTAGAAATTAACTATTATATACATTGATCTGAAGCAAGTGACTATTTGTTATATTATAACAAAATGCTTTGAATATTAAAAAATATTGAACAAAAACTGATCATAAGTTTGAATGAGAAAGCATTCTGCATGCATATAATCTCCACAATATGCATTAGAGTAAGATATAAGACATGTAAATAATCGAGTTTGTGAAGATTAACGTGTAAATATTGATTTGACTTATGTGCTCAGGGAAAAACAGGGATAACGGGTTGCTAAAACATATTATTACTTAGTTTTTTATGCGAAATATAAAGTAACTAGTCAATATGTTTAGTGTTTTTAGTAGAAAAGGTGTTTATCTGTGGTGTGTTTAAATTTGTTAGCCGTACTAAGAAGTGAGATACTGGTATAACGTTTTGTAGGTAAGTTAATAATAATATTAAGGTTCTAAGGTAGGTTTCATATAGGCGGACAATAGCATCTATTTTTCATATTATTCAAAAATGCGTTTATCACTTTGTTATTCAACATATTGAAAAAAAATACTGGTTGTCAACAAAGTACATTTTATTAATTACCATGGAAAAATGCTAGACGCTTTGAAAAAATAGCTATTTTACAACGTTTTTCTTATTTGTCCGGTGGTTGTTTGTCCGGTACAAATCTTGCAATCGATTTTTAACTAACTTCCCGACTAGCTAGATATTTGAAACTTTTAGAATATATCAGAACACGGTGCCAATGCATTTTTTTTAATACTTTTAGCCATCTTTAAGTAGAATTGAATTCATTTTTAGTTAATTCTGTTTTGTATGAAAAGTTATTACGATACCATTATTGGTTGTTAGGGGGTCCTAGAAACTAAATTATTAAATAATATATACTTGCGTTACTATGGAAATCAATATATTTAAGTATTATTTCTATCAAGTACAAATTTTTTTGATTGTTTAAGCTAGTCAAGTCAAGTTTATATGATTCAACAGAAAATTCAAAAACGTTGTATATAAAAAAGTTCTTTTTATCTTGTAATTAATATATTAATAACATTGTAATAATATTACATTTTTTCATTATAAATTATTACGCACAGTTATTTCTTCCAGCAACTACATTTTATTGTTAGCAAGCTCGTATATTTTGTATTTTTTTACCTGATTCTACATTGCAAAAATCTTGTACAACATGTTTCCGCCGTCAATAATGGAAAACCAACATTCGATTTTTATAATAACTAGTTATCTTAAGAAAGCCACTTACCCTTGTAAGGCATAAAAATTCACAGTCTCTCCAGAAACGTCTTAAATCGTGTTTACTTTTCATTAATGAGAGTCAATGTCCAGTATTATGAATAACAATTGCTAGACAGTTTTTAAAAGGTACTCATATATTGAGTAGTATTTTATGATGCCATTTAAATAAATTGTAAATAATCTTGTTCTTCTTCATCATTGCAATCTCATTACTGACGATCGCGGAGCAGATGACTGCTTTTTCCACACCTCTCTAGATATTCAGCGGTCTATAAAGTCAGTTTCAAATAATAACCAAAAGGGTTGTCTGGATTTGATCCATTTTTTGGAGACAGTTCTTTATTATTCTCTTAGATCTTTGATCTGAACATATACAAAAAAAAACATATTAATTTTCTCCATCTTTTTTACAGAGAATATGGTAAAATAATTAAATAGTCCAGCGTGCGTAAATTGCGAAAAATCTGTCTCGAATTTCGAAGGTCGTTTACAAAGGGAATTCATTTTAGATAAAAAAAAATCCTCGAATAATCTTGTATTAAGTCTACCACGTGCGGAAATATTACTTTTTTTAGAAAAATTTGTCAAAATAAAGTGTCACTTGCTATTACCGTTTATTACATACATCATACAATATAATCAAAGATCTTTTATAATTTAGTGTAACACTAGTCTAAGATGGGTCTTTGGTATTTTAATAGTTTATATAATAGTTTGTTTATTTGTTTTATGTTGATTATTTTGATTGAAAAAACAGTATTTGTGTTTGAAATGTCAGCATTCTATCCAAACCAAACCAAACGATCTGAAACGCAAAACACTAATCTTATCTTGACAATGGGAGCATTCTTTTTAATAATATTCCACTCATATATTATTTATGAAATATTTTGAAATAAAAAACATTTAACATATTTTGTACTCGTAGATACTACAAGCATTGTTCACCCACAATTTTATTATTTCTCTCAATACAGAATTAAATGTAAAAAAAAAAGTTTGGCATAACATAATTATATTCTATAGTAGTTATACAGAATAACCTTTTCTTCATGTTCAGGTTTTAACTACTAGATATAACTTTTTATTGACCACAACCATTATTTATGTCTTTATCCCAAGGTAAATCAACAAACAACACATTTAATAATATTATAAACATTGGTCAATCAACTAACCACAAGATAATCAATAGGTTTGTACAACCATACAATGGTTATTTTTCATTTAATAATATTAAAATTCATAGAAATATATTCTATTCATTGTGATATTCAAAATATGTCACTATTTTTTAATCGCTTTATACATTAAGTTTTTTTGTTAAAATTTGAACAACCATTTTCGACAATCAATCACAATTTTAAATTTACGTTAATTAGGGCATTTTTTAAATGTATTTATTTATCTCAACTTGCTACACGAAGTTTAATCGATGACCCTGTCATATAGATTCGCAATATGACCTCTTTGTATCCTTATACAGAGAGGTCATTTACAAATTTATTTCACCTATTTTTGATGAATAAAAAATATAATATGTTTAGTATACCTAGTATTTAAAATTCTGCCTATTTAATCTAGATTAACTACTGGGTAAGGTTTGTAGAATGATGTAGCAATAAAAATCAATACTCTGACAGGGTATGTTTTTAAAGTTAAAGTTTTAAAAAGCAATAACTAAATAATATATATATTATACATAGACAGTTAAGTTACACTTATAATTGTATTTATTCTTTTACAATATTACAGCTGCAATATTTTGATTGACTTCATAACAATTGAAGTAACTAATCTAGATTAACTACTGGGTAAGGTTTGTAGAATGATGTAGCAATAAAAATCAATACTCTGACAGGGTATGTTTTTAAAGTTAAAGTTTTAAAAAGCAATAACTAAATAATATATATATTATACATAGACAGTTAAGTTACACTTATAATTGTATTTATTCTTTTACAATATTACAGCTGCAATATTTTGATTGACTTCATAACAATTGAAGTAACATTAACGGAATAGACTAACTACACAATGACAAAATTTTATGAATAAATGAAACTTTGAAAGAAGAATGTACTCATATTTTTACAGAAGACAAATAGGCCATCCATGGACTTAAACTGTATGCGGTTTTGAATTGTGTGCCATTCTAAAGCTTATCTTTTCTGTTCATGGAAATATATTTTCACAAAATTTATTATAAGCATCTGATCGTATCCGTTTATACCATACACTTACACTTACAAATTTAGTGAAAATATATTTTTATGAACAAAAATCATAAGTATAATTTGGCACACGGATCTAAACCGCATACGGTTTCAGTCCATGGATAGCCTCAAAGTCTTTTAAATTGATTTCATATAACTACCATTTTTTCTCTAAAAGACATGAATAAAATAGTAAATTTGTTCTAAAAAACTTTGATCACAAACACAAATTAATGCTGTATTTCGAAAACGTTACAAATAATAACAATTGTGTTTTAGTCAAAATAGTTAAAACAATCTCTTACATTTAAAAAATAAATAGTTTTTATGTAAAATATATTATTTTATAGTAATTGTTAACTATTGTTTTAAAAAAAATACAAAAAAAGTTGCCTTACATTTGTGTATTCAGGTAATATGAGAATTTTTGCAATTTATCTTACTCCTTTTTAAAATGTGACATGTAACGTTTTTGAAAGACAGCGTTCAAATAATTTAAAATCATTTATGTTGATGTTTCAATATACTTACGTTTTAGTTATATTCATTTTAATATACAACGAAATTCTCAAACAATACAGTACCTACTACTAGTCACAGAATAACAAAAATTATAAAAATAATACCATAAGTATATCAAAATCATAATTTTAGACTTAGTCCATTTTGAAATGTAACTCTTCAATTATTATTGTGAATTACACTAACATCATAAAACATTCATTTTACATACTTTCAATCAATTATGTAGGTGAACTTAACTTATTTCCTGTATTTATCCGGGTAGCGTCAATTACATATTATAATTATTATTATCGCAAAGATATCGAATTATTAAAAGTTACTTTGTTCCACTTACTGATGCAAAATGGAAATGTAATATGCTCGTGATTTTCTGATACTCGATTGATTTCTCCACATTGTTTTGTAGAATTTATGATTTATGTTGAAATTGGATTCCATTTTCGTTTATATGAAAATCAGTTTTGCGAATATGATTATAATCGTGAGTAAAATTACCAATATATTTCCGCTATATTACAATATGACTGCTTAATCTACAAACCGGTTACCTCCATTTGGGCACATTGTTCAGGAAAGAGAAAAAACTTAAATAATTTATTTATCAAGCTGAATTTAACAATTAAAAAAATATAATATTTGAGGTTCCCTTTTATATATAAATAAAAAAAAATAATTAAAGAGCGGAGTTGCTTCATTTACGATAATGGAAATTTGGCAACCGTGGATGGTAGCTTTTTGTGAAGAACAATAACGCATTTATTTATAGGTTTATGAGTTTAAAATTTTATGTTAGTTTGTAGTATAGAAAACATGCTTTACAACAAAATCTCATTTTTGGTCAAAATTGCAGTTGGATGGTTTGTAGATTATTAAACAGTGGAATAGTTAATAGCAGTAAGTAATAATAATTATATGTTATATGAAGAATAAGAGTAATAAGGAGAAAGTGCAATAATTTATAAATTAATTGAATAAAGGTTTCATATTATTATACAATACTGACGTAAATTAATTATTTAATACTGCAAATAAAAGTAAAATATCATTATTAAAAATTGTAACATTCATCACAGTAAAATTCAATACCTATTCTAGCATCTGAAGTATTTAGATAATAAGTAAAGAATCAATCAAACGATGTATATTTTTTTAAATTCATATTAATTATTCAAAATTTTATGCTGGCATCTATATAATTTATTAACATACGAGTACCTTATGTAAAATAGCAGAAAGACATTACCTAAAGTCCTCCTGTCAATAAGTCATCCAAATGGGTGTTATGTATTCCATCTTCCAATAAATCTTTTTCACGGTTTGCAAAATACTCCAGCACAAAATATAATTCAAGTGACAGCAAAACTATCTTTTGTTTTCAAAATAATGTTTTTGAAATTGGAATTGCACAGAAACTTCTTCAATTTTTTAGGCTTCATAATTTAGAAAATGTAAAATTATATTCAATATTAGTTAATATTAATATATGTTAATAGTCTAAATACCTACCTAAAATTATAACGTAGTACCTAGTATAAAATTTATTTAAATGGAAACAATGTTTCAATTTAAATATATTTCAGATATTTGTAAATGTACTTACCCATATATAATGTAACATTGGTTTATCTGTTTGTAGATGACCGATTAAATTTATTTACATAAATAAACTTTTTAAAGAATTATATAATTGTAATAAATAGATTACTTTGAATGAATATATGAATATAATTATATATAATATAATTTAAAAAATGTCTCTGAACCATTATTCATAAAAAATCATGTATCAAAATATGTAACTTGTAACCATATTCATGACAATCTTGCATTTTTTTACTCAGTCTAAATTAAATAATTAATTTCGTTTTAATACGTATGTTTATGAGGCTATTCCAAATTATATCAGCACATGTATGTTGTTCAGAAATGAATACGTTTATGATATAAAGACGTAGACATTTTACCATGTTTTTCTAGCTCGTATTCTTGTTTGTCCGGTGGTTGTTTATCCAGTACAAATCTTGCAATAGATTTTTAACTAACTTTCCGACTAGCTAGACATTTGAAACTTTTAGAATATACCATAACACGATGCTAATGCGTTATTTTAATACTTTTAGCCATCTATAATTAGAATTGAATTCATTTTCAGTTAACTCGGAAATGAAAAGTTATTTCGGAATAAATCCGTAATCAAATCCACTATTATTGGTTACTAAGAGGGTGGTCCTAGCAACTAAATTATTAATATATATGTGCGTTACTATGGAAATCAAAATGACATTTCAGTATTCTATATTTATTTTGTTTGTTTGTTGCAAAATTGCAAAAAAATGATTTGTTGACAATTGCTTTATTTGTCCTAAATTATTAATACATAGAATTGTCAAGTTTATATGATTTAACAAAAAATTTAAAAACGTGGTATATAAAAAGTTCTTTTTATCTTGTAATTATTTATTATATGGGTATTACGTCTTACTTAATAAAATTTTCTAACTTACGCTATTTTAAAATACTAATATAGTATCTTAATATGTACGTAATAATATGGCAATTTAAACCTAAAACGTTTCATTAATAAGTATGAAAATTAACAATAAATTAAAGCTTCATTATTATCAATCATTTATTGATGAAAATATAATTAAAACGATAGCTATTAGTGTCTGAATAATAATTTATTAATATTGACCAATAATATACACTATCATAAGTTACGTGTAAATTTTCACATTACATCTCGAAAGCTCATAGTAATAAACTAGCTTTCAAAGCTCAGTCAAATAATATGTGCATATTCAAACGAGCCAATAATTTATCGGTGACCACTTTCAAATACCATTACCATAAACCAAAAGCACGCGGAATACGTTCAAGTCATGTGTTTATCTTCGCAAACTATTCCTATAAGGTCATCTCAGGTCTTCCGCTTGCATTGTTTCTCTATCTGCAATCGGTCAGCGAGAGTTTCCTTCACGTATCCTGGGTATGAGGTTGAAATACCATGCTCTCTATGCGTGTGCATTGAATTGAATATAACTCAATATGGGAGTAGCTATATTTATATCTTTTTCACATAATAAAATTTTAATCAACTTTTACGGAAACTTACCAATTTACACATTATGGAGGCACTAGTAAATTTTAATATCAAAGTTTATATAAATTCTTCGAGATGTTAATTTGATATTTATTTAGTAATAACTAAGCTATTTTTTATTCATTTAAGATTATCCGCGTTATCTAAATTATTTCTCTGCAGGTTAAATTCAATCAACTAATTATTTAATTTTTATTTAATTGTATATTAAAATAAAATATATAATATTTTTAAACGAGTAATTCACAACATTTGAGAATGTAATATTGTTACCTTCTTTATTGAGCATATATAATCAGAAGGCATCTCACACGCTTGTCAAAATTAACACAATTTTTGAAGCACTTTATAAATGTAAAACTACTAAACTACTAGTTATCACAATCACTGCTAACCTTTTAATCACCATGTTTAAATAACACGTTAATTATATCTAATGGCCAACGTCTCCAAACGTGCCAGTCGCGGTGTTAGCACTAAATGATTTAATTTTATTGTAATGAGATAGGACGCACATGGCTTAACTGGTAAAGCATTGTTAATATTGGTAATTTAAAGCAGTGTTATTTTACTAACATTATTATTATACAACTTAGCAGTACATATACATTTAATATTTTAAATACTTGCAGTGAGATACCGTAGCTATTTAAACTTACGATTATTTACTTATTTTTCGGTACCTAATACTGGTAAAAAACTAAAATTTTAATTAATCCTGATACCATGTATAGATGAAGATTCATATATATCTTAGGGTAATATCTGAATTCAAAAATGCTAGTTAGCTATTTTTCATAGAATTCTCGGGTATTTTATATATTTTTTTTTGCAAAATAATGAATTAATTCTATATTAAGAATGCAATATTATTAGGTAGAATAATGATTTTAATTTAAATATGCGTAATAACTTTAAACTTATACAGAACTTAAGGGCCAATGTGCTAATTAACGTTCCTCGAAATAAAATGGCATCTTTAGGAGTTACATCTGAACAATTCATAGACATTGTGAGAAAGATTAATTCATAAAAATGCTTTCCCTATTAAAATAATATAGTAATTAACAATATTTTACAATCTCAACGTAGTCATTTTAAATTGCGAATACAACCATGTTTTGGTATATGGAATGTCAAAAACACGTTTTTATATTTTTATTCTTCAATGTGTACATAAAATCTTTATTTTTATTATTAAATAATAACTTTACTTTCCATTTTAGTTTGCCATTGACACATCACACAACATTAGGATCTGCATTTACCACGATATATTATGTATACATTATAATATATATTATATTATTACAAGAATAAATAATTCGTAAAAGGTTATCTCTATATGATTATTTTTATTATAAAATTGATCCTAAATATTATTTTTTTTACTAATAACTACATATGGATATTATTATAAGATTTGTAGAAATAAAATTCGTATGTCTAGAAATTATTTAAAAAAGAATGTCTTAATGAAATTTGTAGTCAGTGACATCCCTTAACCCAGTATATTCATTTTATTCGTAACCTTATCTATGCTCAAAAATGTTCATTAATAATTTAAGTATAATAATTTTATCTAAATTTTATCATGATAACTATTAAACTGGAAAAAATATTCATATTATGGCATAAATAAATCATATATTAAAACAGAATTATTTTTCGACTTTCTATGTTTTGACTTTGAAGATGAAAATTGCAGTAATGGCTAACTATTAAGTTATTTCAATTGCCATCTTGGTCACGACGATTTGTTTGATTCCTTGAATGATCATGATCGGTTGACATTAAACTTATGCCGTTTGGCAGAAGAACGTACGATACCGATGTTTATATTTTATGTATTATGAACTACGTGGTTTATTACGATTTTTCCATGCGTCTTCTACAAAAGTCATTTGTATTGTCATGATTTTATTATTAAATTCATGGAGTATTTTCAATCTTGATACTCGGTTACTTACTTAGCATCTAAATAGAAATATCAAATTGATAGACTGAATGAAAACCTTTATTAAAAAAATAGCATTATATGTAAGTTATATTAGGGTGGAAGCAAGAAGGTCAGTTAGCTTCTGTCAAAAAATACATTGCTTATTTGCAATGCAAATCGTAACAAATCTTAATCATTCGAATACTGATGAACACATCGTGTTAGTTACGGCGGCTCAATTATGTTGCCTTGTCTATAAGTGTACAAGAAGCAATAAGATCATTTAGTATTAATATATTATCTATCTATTAAAAAGGATTAAAAATTACTAGTAATAGCAATGGAGTCGCAGTCAAGGTTGTATTCTGTGAGGATCAAATGTAATTTGTTCAGCGCGAGCGTGCTACTTGTGCTCCTGTATGGCTGTCAGACATGGCATATTACTAAGCTTTAAAGGTTTCAGCTTGCTTTGAGAGTCGATGTCTCCACCGAATCTTAGGGGTACATTGGTATAACCGCGTTACAAACACTTGAGTTCGAGTTCAAGAGTAGACACAGAAGCTTTCGATGATTGAGATAATCACAAAGAAATGCTCTACGTGGCTAGGATATGTGTTCTAGATGCCGCCAAAGAGTGCAACGCTTCGTTCCGTAGTGGCACAGCCTCAAGGGTTCCGTCGTCATGGCTAGTCCTCCCTCACTCTGCAGCGGTGCTATAAAAGAGATATATATATATATATATATATGCCCTTCAGGTCTAGCATGGCGGGAGGCGGTGGACCGAGGGAAGTGGCGCAAACTTGTGCTTGCTTTATGCCAAAATACTGGGTCGTGACAGGATGAAAAAAAAAGAAAAGTATTAACAATTACTCAAATGAGACTTAATAGATTGCAGAACGAAAGAGATGTGTCCTAAGAAGTTAAACATTATGTTGAGTACCTACGTCCTAAAAAAACTAAGGTTTCTGACTATGAATTGTTTATATAAGCCATGCTTTATTTTTTGCTGTAAACTAAAACACTAAAATGTTGCTAAAATGCTAAATAAATTCTCATTATAAAAAAACTTGTTTTTGCAATAGTCAGTCGGTCTGACTAAATATACTTAATTGTTTTTACGGTAGACTGATTTTTCAGTTATTAATTTTATTCTAAAACCATGCCAAAATCAGATTATCGTTCAAAGTGGCATGAAAAAATTCATATGAAAGTTATCCAATTAATTATAAGGGGATAAAATCATAACACGCAACCGCGGCATCTTATCACTGCCATATGAAATTCTCGATTTGGAAAGTGAGATTCCTTCGATAACACGTAATTAAAATTGAATAATTAGTATTTATTATTGAATACAATTTAATCTCAAATTTTCGAACATCCACGCGAACACCTTCGAGATGCACGCGTACACATTTAGCAGCATATTGGCTTACTAAAATATTTTACTTAGCAGACTTTTATAGACACGCGCAGGTAATCAAAGGTGATATTTTTTAACTCTATTTAATTTTTAGCTAAATATTATCCATACGTAACTCAGAATCCATATTATATAATATATATAATAAAATATAGGACGTGTCGGACGTAATTTGGGTTTGATCCCATCCATTGGATTTTAATCAATGTGAAGATTGTTTATACTAACAATGATCCTGTTATATTCATGATTTGATCAATCCATCCTACGTGCATTCTTCTGCTACCAGGGAAGATACAAAAAGACTGAAATGTGACAGGGATTCATCGAGTTGCCGGACATAGTTTATGTTCCCTCGTAGTCGTGGCGCTGGCCTTTCATGTTATCCACAATATTATATTTATGTGACTTTTTCAGTCTGGGTGTTTGTGATTGTTTCACTTTGATTTACTAACTACATTACTGACGTTAGGCCTCATGGATTATTGTAGAGTTAAAAATAATAAATATATAATATACTTACTAGTATTTAAGATATTTGTAATTTTTAAAGGTTAAATTTACCGTAAAATTAGGATTGTGAAACGGTTTTGTTGCAGCAGAAAGAATACGGCAGTAGTGAATACTGGAGGTAGGCTGTTAAAATCCGTCATAAATAGTGTACATTAAACTTTGTTATTCATACACATTTATTATATTAATATTATGAATTTCATACATATTTCTTGTTATTGAACTGAGGTACTACAATTTACATGAAATGGTGTTGGTTAGTTTTTAAAAATCAATTAAACCCTGCTTAAACCAAACCATAATAGTTTTTGTATGTTTTGGGCGATACGACAAAATTGTACACATTTTTCATTCATACTTATTTGTTTTCGTTGGATTAAGGATACATACCTATTACACATATGATTGTCGATTTATTTTTTTTAAATTCATTAGCCGCGCTTAACCGATAGAGATAAAAAATATTATTGTGTCTATAAAAATATAAGTACAAAGTTATGTATGATTTAATTGCATTATTTTAGATATTTTATAGATAGACGAGTATTTTTTTTACTTTTTTTACTATTATTTATTATTGCTTGGTTCTCGCAGGGCTTAAATAAATTTTTAAAACTAACCAACACCATCTGTAAATTGTAGTCTTATTTCAATGAAAACGAATACGTATGATTGACAAAGTTCAGTGTACAATTTTTTGGTGAATTTTAGCAGCCTATTTCCACCCTTTGCCACTGTAATACGAAGTATTTTATATATATATTTTTTGGTCTACAAAACCAATCAGAATCCAGTTTTTCTTCATTACAAAAATTCTAATATAGTCCGACAAATATTGACCTAAAGGTCAAATTGGTAGCCTCTATGGTCAACGAGTGTGCGATCGGTGTATTTAGAAGAAAATATATAATGATATATTATATGTACTAGATGTAAGCGAATTATGTATATGATGTAACCTAAGCCTCTACAAAACTTGTATATCCACAATTGTTGGACCACGTAGAATTAATAGCCAGTGTCCAGTCAACGAATTGTATCCTGGATAACAAGACAGAAGGTTGAAGGTTGACTTACAAGACAAAACTTTGGTAGTTGGACGGAGTAAATATATATCTATAGCAGCGCAGACTCCTAGAGGGAAATGATTGAAGGAGGCTAAGAGCCACCTTGAGTTATTAACCAATTGATTTATATTATATAGGTATTCGAAAAGTATGTGCTGCGTTGGATATAATATTATATTCCATACAGGAACGAGTTGATAAACGTATATTTGTTAAAATTTACTAGACTAATGGGTGGGCCATGTATTATTAATAGATATTGTTCCCTATCCTACACTGTTCGGTCATCTGCCGACTTAGGATCAAACTTCAGAGTGGGATATAGAGAATTGTTTTAGATGAGGTTAGGAGCCATCTGTATTCTTAAGTCAGCGATGATTGTAGTATTTAAGTTACAAATATCGACTGTAAAAACGACTTATATTTTTTTTTATTACTGAATGTTCTAGGTTCATATCGTTTACTAAATGATTATGCCCATACTCAATGCACGTATATCACAACAGAAACACATTATGCTGTTAATATATGAGAGCGTGTCTGAAATAAACACGTTCCCCAGATAATGGGTGCTGATGCGAAGAAAACGTTCTTGCACCAATAAGCCGGACAAGCTTCGTTACGGGGGGACGTCTTCATTTCAAATTAAACTCTTCACTTTCACTGGATAACCTCGCAGGCAAACAATAAACCAACGTATTAATTATGTACCATATTATTATAATCACAGAACAGATAATAAATATAATACCGATAAGCTATGTTCAATACGTCACATGTTGATGCAGGATTTTGAATGTGTGAGTGTTTTATGAAAATGAAACACGCATTATGCACGTGCAATAGTGTGTGTAATACACCAATATTATATGAGCGTAAATGCGTAAACCGAGAGCAGTTTTCAGTATTCGACGTATAACGTATTCATGACACGTATTTAAATATATTTCGTATTCTTCCTTACTCGAGATCGGTTACCTGCATCTGCTTACCCGTTAGGTATTTCAGTTATCATTATTTCTGAGTTACATAAACAATTCGAATATCTTTTATAACTAAAATTGTGGGGCCATTATAATCTAATGCGTAAGTATTGCGTGTGATTTATCCTCTTTTTTCATTTATTGAGATTTGAGAATTATTATTCCAGAATTCAATAATATATATTTTCTCGAGAATTCTTGAGATTCTTGGAAAATCTGCATTGTTACGAAATTACACCTTCTTCCCGATTTTTTTTTTTCATTTTTATATCCTCCGACAATTTTTTACCGACAAATTTATTCCAGCCAATTTTACTGACAATTTTAAGAAATTCCGTTCAGAATGAAAGTCAAGACATTATTTTAGCTCTTCCAGCGATAATATTTTTTTATTCTACAAATAATTCACGCGATCTAAGAATGTAACATTCTTTATTGAATATAAATAATAATTTTAAAACACCTCAAAAATATACTCAGAAAAAATTTTGCCTGGTAGAACTCGACCTTGCATCCATCGGATTTCGGCCAATCTATTTTACTAATCTAGCTACCAGCACTATACCTAATTACGATGAAATTAACATTGTGACATGACTGTGACATGGTGGTTAAATTAGTAAAGTACATTGACCGGAATCAGACGAATGCATTTTCGAGTCCTAGGTACCATATTTTTTCTAATAGGTATGATTTTCAAGTATTATCTCTGTCGTCTGCTACCCGAAACAGTTCAGTGGAGCTGCACTCGTACCAATCACGGAGATTCTTAAGCCACGAAATGCGGCGCCGTCCTCTGCTACGCTTCCCATTGATCTTTCCCTGAATGACAAGTTGGGGAATGCTGTATTTTTGTCCTGTCATAATGTGGCCGAGGTATTGTAGTTTCCTGGTTTTGATACTACGTAAAACTTCTCGGTCCTTCCCCATTCGATTGAGAACTTCAACATTTGTCACCCGGTCAGTCCAAAGAATTTTGAGGATGCGTCTATACAGCCACGTCTCGAAAGCTTCAAGTCTCCGTGACATCTCTTGGTTTAGCGTCCATTATTATTCATTAGTATCGATTAAATACCTATTGTATTTAAGATTGTTGGTATAGCACAAAATGACGTCACTAAGTTCAGATAGTGTATGAACTGTGACGCTTAGTAGTTATTCGATCGAAAGCAATATTGATTAAAATCGTAACCATTGCTAATAGAAAAATGCATTTGAATTGCAGTCTGCGTGCACCCTAGTCTATACCGATTTGGCCGGGAAAGCGGTTCTTGTCACAAATGTAGTGCTGGGAAGCGCAATCCGAAAGCTCCGGTCACGACTCTCGGTTAAAGGTCAGAGTCTTGCAAAAGCTAGGTGGTGTGCCGGTAAATACCATCCACGTTTGAAGATGCAAGCTCGCGCTGCTTGTCTACGATTGTCGTGTGTAATTAATGCCTTGGAGAAATTCAAAGCCTTCAATTATCAGATAAACACTACATAATCTAGCAATTCATCAAATATGGTTAGATACCTATATTCAATTTAATTAAAAACATTATTTTGTATCTTCATTAATGCATTGATATATAAATACATTAATAATATATTTATAAAATTATCTATAAGTATTATAATTTTCTTCGTGTCAAGAATATATTATTATCTACGGGTATAATATTATTATATATTGATTATATTTATTAGGTCGTATTCTTATTTGTCCGGTGGTTGTTTATCCAGTACAAATCTTGCAATCGATTTTTAACTAACTTTCCAACTAGCTAGACATTTGAAACTTTTACAATATATCAGAACACTATGCCAATGCATTCTTTCAATACTTTTAGCCATCTTTAAGTAGAATTGAATTCATTTTCAAAAAGTTATTTCGGAATAAATCCGTAATCCAATCCACTATTATTGGTTGCTAGGGGTCTGGGGTCCTAGCAACTAAATTATTAATATATACGTGCGTTACTATGGAAATCAATATATTTCAGTATTATTTCTATCAAGTACAAATTTTTTTGATCGTTTAAGCTAGTCAAGTCAAGTTTATAATATGATTCAACAGAAAATTTAAAACGTTGTATATAAAAAAGTTCTTTTTATCTTGTAATTATCTACATAATCAATACTACATAATTATATTATACATACTACTTACACAAAGGAAGTTTTTTTTAGATCATCATTTCCATTTCAAGGTGATAGTGATGTAGGACAAAAGTATAATAAAATTTGAAGAAACAATCAATACTTCAATAAAAAGTAAAACTTTTCTTAATCACATCGTCAAAAAAAAACATTCTTTATACAGGAATCAAAAATGTCTATTGTTTATGATTATTACCTTTGTTTAAAAAAAACAATTAAATTTACATCAACGGTATCAAAATATAATAATCGTAATAGGTGCTTTATAGTAACTGTATTTGGTTGACATTGTTACTAACCGTTTGAAAGTATCTTTTGTGAATCAAATTCTGTTGTTATATTAATTTTGAATCACTAGATTTCGCTTTTGGTTCAATGTGCTCACAGTTTATTGTACAATATATCCAGTAAATAATAATGATATCATACAAATTATACAAAATGCTAGAACAAAATATTAATTGAAGGTCTGGTAGACTGATAAAAACAATCTATTATTTTATTCTGAAGATATAACAATTGAGTTTTGACGTATAACTATCAAAATAAAATAAAATTAAGTGGTCTGGCTGCGGATTATAATAATACAATATACCTATGTATCTACTTTGTAATACTAATGATGTCATGGAAATCTTATAAAATGATAGAAATAGACTATTATGTTTAACCTGTATTAGGTTGGTGAGGTTAGTCATGTTTTGTCATAATATTAAGCAGGAAAGTGTTCCTTTATCATAAAATACTATTAAATTATTAATTAATTATTAAGCAGAAAGCCTATGCAATAATGTACGGAAAATATTTAAATTCTTGTTAATTATTAGAAATTCTATGCCGGCATCTATCATTTAGAATCGTGCCTCGTGTAAAACAACAGACAAAGTTTGCTAAAGTCCCTCTATAAAATCAGTACTTACTGACTCTCACTAAGGCTTATGAAACTCATTGGGGTGCTTCCGTTAGACTTGTACATTCAGGTCCGTCTTGCCACGGCTGCCTTACTCGAGGGTCTGGAGGTGGACATTGGTAGTATCTTAAAATCGCCGCCTCCGGATCTTGGAGTAATGCGATACGCTCGAAGAGTGTATTATTGCATACGCGCCAGGAGCGATATACCTTATCTTCCAAGAGCAGATGAACGAATTTGTTTTTTTTAAAAGGAGCGCAAAAAGATAACCAGATTGACTCCAGACCATTGGACTTCTCAGTTCTTAACCGGACTGATTGACCGGTGATTTTGCCTCCAAGCTTTGTCAGCTTGGCCTAATCGAATTTCTGACGTGGTTATTTGGCGAATTGCAGGATACCAATCACAACCTCTGGGAGTTTAATCACCTATCGGTCAAAAGGAAAGAGCTTCTCAGTTGCTTGAAGTTGCTTTTGGAATACTCTCAGCACAACATTGAAGGGCACTTAACGTTCATTACGCTACAGTAAACGTCTACACAATGGGCCTGGAGACGTGAATGGTGATAGAGGTAAAAGTAAGTCCATGTAGTATTCAGGTGGCTCAATTGGTAAAACATTAGTGCGAAAACAATGTCTGCGGGTTAGACTAGAATCCTATATTTATTAAATAAGTTATATCTGAGGTGTTTTAAAATTATATGTATTTCTATTTTTGTGACATGGTAAAGATAAAATTGAAAATTTTACAAAAACTGTCACGAGAAAATACCCCAATTTGAATTAGGCTACTCTTTTATCTAATTTTTTAATTATATTACAGCGTATTCATTTTAAAAACTGAATTACAAAAGTAATTCCTAACGAAAATATTTTATGTTTAAGTATTTTAAAATATAATAATCGTTCAAAAGATACAAATGTATTTTTATTTACTTAGCTACTGCATCTTAATTAAATTGAAATATTTATAAAATAACAGATCATCATTATAACGAATGATAATTACGTGTTTTATTGCGGATACAGGTAGCTTAGATCGTGATTTATTTGCAAAGATTCACTGCCATTTAATTTTCACTATAATACCTCCGATGAATGTCCACATCGAATAAGTAGGTAACTGCAATACCTGCTGAGTTATCATCGCGATTGATCGTGGCATTGGGAGTTTACTTGTTTTCATCATTATTTATCGATTTGCACTTGACTTATTGAACTCTACCGTTAGATGGAAATACTTAACTAAAATACTTAACTCAATTTAATCACATACCTATTTTTTATTTAAATTGTCTTCGTTTTTAATTCTGTAATAAATTCAGCAATAAATTTTTGTAAGAAGTTATGTTCAATTTTAAGCATTTATCCATTTAAATTGTATTTGATTTAAGTGTTGTACTATTTCATTTGAGTCATTTTATGCGACCTGGGTGTTGCCTTTCGGCATCTTTAGGCACTATTTGCTCTCATAAAAAGGTAAATACATATTAATAAATTAATACTATAAGGTAGGTAAAAACTTTATCACAATAAAAAATGTAACAAACAGATTATGTAAGTTGAAGTAGGTATTTGTAAAAAACCCCTATCACTAATAATATAATCAAAAAACGATTCAAATAGAATAGGACAAAACTTAAATTCATTATAATTTATATTCAAAATCCATCAAGTACCCTCTGTCGATAGTATTAATATTATTTATTTATAGCTTACATAGCTTTGAAAAAAACATATTTAACTATATTATACTGTATAAAAAACGATTTTCATTCATTTTAAAGTGTAAAAAATAATAAATCATCTTAAAAATATACGGTTCAAGATTTAATTACGTTATTAGAACATTTGAAGGCTCTTGAAACAAAAATGGCAGTTTACATTTTTGAAAAATGCTGGCAATACTATAAAGAAATCCTTTTTCTCTCTTATAAGACTAATTTATAAAAAAGGTATTATAAAATTTTATATATTATTATATTATTAATATACAAGCGACATTTAAAATTACTTTTTTTCATAAGTTATACCTATAAGATAGATATATGTCATTTAAAAAATGGAAACTGCCGTTTTTGTTTCAAAGCCCTCAATTTAATTTTTAACAAACTAAAGAGTTTTTAAGAATAGTAAATACGAATACTTATAACATTTTAGAATTATCATCTTGCAGATAACGGGTGCTTAAAAAAATAAGCTCTGGTAGATTCACACGTTCATTAAAAAATATATTATTTATTCACTTAGATGTTATCACTGCTCCAAATATGAATGGAGTTCTGAGCAGGTCATACAAATACATCTCCAAATGAATAGATCAAAAGCAAAACGGCTTTTCTCCGTAACTTTGAGATATGCACATACAAATAATAGCTTTGAGATGTTTTTATGTATAGTAGTTATATTTTTTATTATATTATAATAACCTATTTTGACAATTGTTTAAATAAAAACAATTTGTTCTAATTTGAACATTTCAAAAATAGAGAGAAGTTCTTTTGTTTCTTACATACTCAAATATTGTTATATGCTATTTTTTTGTCTATAAGTGTTGTAAGACTACAGAGTACAGACACAATTATCAATATGCATTTTACCAAATCCGAATGAATAAATTAATAACACTTTTTTTTTTTTTTTTAAATTTATTACTAATTTGAAGTTATACTTTTTTGGGGCGTTTGGTAGAGAGTGAAAATGAGAGCTGCGCGCACATACCGTTACGAAAGTGCGCGACAGTATGAAGTTAGCTGCGAATCAGTCAGCTGTATACAAACGCAAGTTTGATAGTAGAATTCTTCCGTTGCATAGGCAACGAATTTATTATTGTCGGCCATTTACAATTTATTACGTAAACAAACGTTTAAACGTCAGAGTGACAGTTGTTACTTTAAAAATAAAAACAACGAGAAATAATTATATAATTTAGTAATATAAGTTGATGTGTATAGAAATAAACCAACGGCGCTCCAATAAGAGGCCATTTTTCTCGAGTGTGTAATTTAACAGGATAATTAAGAGCTAGTCAAAGAATCTAGGTTATCACAGGTTTTTTTTTTGTTTTGTTACGCCAAAGAAGTATAACATCTAACGCGCGTACATAAGTACACACACCGATTTTTGTTTTTTTCAATGTTTATAATTTATGTTAAGCAACACATTGTTACATTTCTTGAAATTGATATCGTGTTTTTTTTTCAGATATGTCTGTTGCTGACGATGTGGTGTTGGCGATCGTTCGGTCAAGAGGAATCAGAGCCAGAACTGATGCGGCTCTCTCGACGCGAGTCTCTCAGCAGCCATCTGGAAGCTCCTGGTTACAATCCTAGTGCAGTTCACACAGATCCCACCATAAGCAGAAAACATTCAATAAGTTCAGTCACTGTTCAGTTGAACCTTAAAGATAAACCTGTCAATACTGAATTAGAAGACGATGATTACATGTCAGCACCTGGTCAAGATGATTACCCAGCTAAGACAAAACGACCGACAGAACAAGAACAGCATGAACAACGGCATCAACAACAACTGCTGAGGCAACAACAATATCATGAACAACAGCAAAAAATCCGCGAGAAAATAGAACAACAGCATGAACAAGAAATTGAAGAAGAGAGACAAAAGCAAATTCAAGAACAGCGTGAAAAACAAAGAGAAGAACTACGGAAACGACATATTGAGGAACAACATGAACGACAAAGGGAACAACAGAGACAAATTGAAGAACAGCGCGAGCAACAGAGAGAACAACAAAAACAAGAAATACAGCAACAAAGACAACATGACCGACAGAGACAATCTAATAAAAAATCAAACTCACCCAAAGAAAACTCTCTAAGTCAAGATAGTGAAACTGGTGCAAGTAATGAACACGCTTCTGCAAGATATGTTCTTCCTCCTGATGGTTTCATGAATAATGCAAGACAACAAAATATTCGATATGTAGAGAATCCTCAGCAAATTCAATTTGCATCTACTCCAGCACCTCAAGTCCAATATGCATCATCACCAGCCCCACCTTTAAATCAAGGATCGAATCATCAACAACAGTTTGGCGGTTATTCATCGGGTGCGGCTTCTAACGCTCAGTACTTTGCCAGTCCTGCACCACCTCATTTTGTATCAACGCAGTCTCCACGAATACAGTTCGTTTCTAGTACGGCTAATTATCCACAGCACGCACAGTCTCAAATTCATTTTATGTCAACTCCATCTCCTAATATTCAGTTTGAATCTAATTTTGGTTCAAATCAACAGGGAAATAATAATAACAATAATAATAATAATAATAATATGCAATATGCATCTACTCCAGCTCCAAGAGTACAATTTGTATCAACGCCAGCTCCTAGGGTGCAATATATGTCCACTCCGTCTCCAGCTGTGCAATTTGTGTCACAAATTTCACAACAACAGCATCAGCCATCTGGATCTCAAATTCAGTTTGCTTCCACTCCAGCACCAAATGTGCAGTACATTTCAACTCCATCGCCCCAAGGCCAGTACGTATCTTCACCGGTTCAAATGTTTTCTACGCCATCTTCGCCACAGTTTTCAACGAATGCACCTTTATATGGAAGTCGTTTGAATTCTTTAAATCAGCCTGAGTTTAACAATAACCAACAAAAACAGATGCAAATCGATCATTTTGATAACGCGATGAGTGGTGTGAGGAGTCCGAAGTATTCTCCACAATTTTCAGGAAGCCTTTATATTTCATCCACTCCTGGACCTATTCAAGTAACAACTGTCAGTACGCCAATAAGTCAAATTCAGAATGAAGGACAATGGAGAGCAGGAAGTAATCCCAATGTACAGATTTCAAATAATCACAATCAACCTATTCAATATCCACAGTCTAATCAGAATATTCAACATAATCAACAGATTCAACATCAACAGTTTTACCAACAACAACAGCAACAGCAACAGCAACAACAACAGCAACAGCAACATCAACAGCAACATCAACAGCAACAACAACACCAACAGCAACAGCAACAACAACAACAGCAACAAGAACAACAACTCAATCAAAATACAATTGAGTCTGCTAATAGTTTAGTTGTAAACATCGTGCATCCAAGTCAAATTTCTCGAAGCCAAAGACAACAAACCTCAACAAAAATAACTCATCCAAGAGACTTGGATAAAGACACTGATAATTACTCAAATGGAGATTATGGATGGAAACTGTCACCTAAAAGGTTAGGAAACCAACATGATAATTCACAATCAGCTGGAACGTATTCTTCTTCATCACTACAATCAAATTCATTTGGTTCTCAAGCACTTCCATTACAATCTTCTTCAAGCTATGAATATAAACCTTTTCCTGACAATCCATTTTTAAATCACATTTCTTACCAAACAGCAACGCCTCCACAAAAAACTGGTTCAATACAGTCTATTAACTTTACTCCAGATAATAATCAACAGCAAAACATAAACGTTGGGTATAGTATTGGATTCGGAGGCGCATTAAATCAAAATCAAGAGATTCTTAAAACGGAAGCTACTGTGTATGCGAACAAGTACCCATTCATTAGTAATGTTCCTGGGTTTACCCCATCAAGTATAAATCCAGGTAACTACCAATCGGATGTCGTAAAAGGAGTTCATCTATCACAGGTAGATATGCCAGATAACACATTCTTCTTGAAAGATTCATCGAATCCACAAGACTATGTAACGAATGCTGTGAAAGAACACGAAAAGATGAAACAGTCAAATAATAATGGAAGATATGCATCAAATAATGAATTAAATAATTTTAATAATATTCCAACATCTCCATACAAACATTCGCAAACTTTCAAATCATCCGACAATGAAAATATTAATGATAATAATTTTAATGGAAACTCATTTTCAAATTCTCCAAAAGCTTTAAGTTTCCATGGAAATTCTCCTAATGTTATAACAACATTCCATGGAAGTGATGTAAAGATTGATGAAAAAAATCAAGGATATAAATGGAATAATTTTGGACAAGGTGCTGAAATTTCAGGTTCGTCCAATATAAACTCTGTTAAAACTGTACATATTGACACACCAGGAGTAGGCACTCCAAACCCTGTATTGTATTTAAACAATCCTAATGATGTTGTGACAAATAATCCATTCTATTTCTCATCCCCGAGAGAGAATGGTGACGGAAGAGTTATTCGAGGATTTGACCACGCTAATGCTCTTAAGAATATTCAACCAATTGGGCTATCAAACGTTGTATCATATTCACCGGTACCTCAAAGAGATACAGGAGTTCCTATTACAATTTCCCCTCATTATATCAGCAGTGCTACCTCTCCACAATCTTATCCTGCTCACCTAAATCCTGTACCTAGCGGACATGTGATTCAGCACTTCCCGCAAGATCAAATTCAGCTGTCACAAAATTCTCTGCATTCTGCTAATATAATTGAACAGAGTTTATCAAATTTTTATGACAATTACAAACCAATTGATCAATCATTTTATAAGGATAAAAATGTTTTATATAACATTCAATCTTTCAAACCAAAACAGAATTCTTTTGAAAACCAAGGATTCAATGATGTAAGAACCACTTCGTTTGTGTATGGAAAACCAAGAGAACAAAATCAATTTGAAACATCGGTTGTTAATATTCAAAATCTAAGACAATCAGAATTCGTATCACCTGCATCATTCATTGTTAGTACGCCTTCAGATATGATAGGACATTCTTCGTCAAATATTGAGACTCGTCAACAAGGACCGCAAATGGAGTATGTACCGTCAGATGTATTTAGACAATCAAACCATGAATCAAAAACTACTTTCCAACAACAAAGAGATCAACAATCTTCCTCAGTTCAAATAAATCAAGTAAACCCAGATGGTCAGACTTCATCAAAATACCATCACGTAATTACACATCCATCAACAGAAAATTTACATAATCGTTATCAAAATTCTGGTCCACAAAATGATATCAATAGTAATGTTAGAATAAATCAGAATATGGGATCACATCATTTAGAACCATCTCAACTTAAGAGTGAAAACAATTTTCAATTGATTAGCAGCAGTAATCATAATCAACGTCAAAATTTAGCTGGTGATGTCAACTCATTTGAACAACAAAACGAAATTGATCCTAATACTGGATCAACTCTGACAACCATCCATGGAATAAAAGTCGCAAATCCTTATAATATAGATTTAAAAGTAGTTTCAGATATGTTGAGAGGAAAACCTGCAGTGGATGAGTCAAGATTAGAACCAATGAGAGATCAGATGTCCAGACTTGCCCCTATCAAATTAGATACATCGGCAATTCAAGAGGTAATAGCTAACAACGAGCATATTTCTTTGCAAATTGACATACCTGATCATAGTGTATCGGACTCGATAAAAAATCAAGAATTTACAAATTATGACCCACAGACGCCAAACAGAATACGTGGACGAGATTCAAGGAATAATAATTTTGGTAACCAGAAAAATTTCAAAGCTTTTTCAGGACCAGAAGGAGATTTTCAGGAATCTTCGAGACCATTCCAAAATAAATTTGAATTTAAAGAAGATCAAGTAAAATATGAGCATAATATTCCAAATATTGCATCAGAGCAATTACAGAATTCTGTCCAGGGAGTTCTTAGTACACATCAAATAGGAGCAGTAATTGATCAACAACCGGGATTTAAATCTAGAATTCGAAACCATGGAGATCCACTTGGTTCAGATGATCAAGATTTTAGTAGATTTTCATTATATGAAACATCTGCCCCTGTATTTATGGAAAATACTTTAGCGAGAGACCTTCACGGAAGTAATACAATGCATCATCCAAATGCTGTAATATCTGATGATGTTCATCTAAAACGACCCAAGTCTGAATCGGATGAACCTTATCCACTGTTAAAACCTCCACGACCACCAATGAGAGCCAGAGGAAACTTAATCAAAAAAAGTGAAAAGAGGCCATTCGGGGTAAGACAGCAACGGCAAATGGGTGGAAGACATACGCGACCTATTCGAGTACTGCCATTCCACGATCAAGATGAGTTTGAAGATTATGAAGTAAATTACAACATTCAGACAGAACTTAGACCGCCGCCTGTTAATATGAAGAAAAAATCTGGTTAAATCAAAGTATTAGGTATGTGTTTAATAAATTATGAAGATTGTAAAATAAGATGTAAATAAATTATTTCCTCTGGCATAGTTAACAGTTAACGCAATATTTTGTGTTTCTAGAACGTTGCTTAAAGAGTATGCTGTATTTTACTGAGAGCATTAATTGAAACAGCCAGTTGCATATTAAGTTATTAGTATGTTTTGTAATTAGAATTGAGTTTTCCAAACGAGAGATATTGTAAAAACGAAAGTTTTATTAAAGGAAGCGTGGAGATTACTCGTTGCGATTAATTATTTGCTGACTAGATAGTGATTGATTTCATATAGATTTTATTGATTATTCATAATATTTAATAATATATTGTTTCATTGAATAAGCGCGCTTTTATGATGTACCTTTGATGATAAACAGAAAATTTAATAAATTAAATTATTCAAAAAAAAACAATGTCTGAAAATGTTTAATAATTCGTTTGATTGTTATATTTATTGTGTAAGATTTTTTTACCAAGTTAAATGTTTATGTTTGTGCATTTAGTTGTAAGTATTAATAATGTTAATATTATTGTCTAAGTAAAAATGTTGTTATATGTAAAAATATTGTTTTATTGTCCCTTTATAAAAATAGTAAGATCTCTAAACAATTATTTTATTTTACCATAGTTTTGAGGGGAAAAAATAATTCTACTATTAATAACCGTATCCGGAAATTTGTATGCAAATATTTCACCGCAGGATACTTATTCGTACGCCGCAGTACGTGAAAAATGAGTTCGTGTAACATTTAATCAAATGACGAGTTCTTCGTTGAACATTTCACCGTGGAGTATATTTTTACGTATGCTACAACATGTGGCAAATTTTATGAGATGTCTTTACTAGGTTAGGTTAGGTTAGGTTAGGGTTAATCTAATTGGAACAGTACTATTTGAAAACTATCGCCACATTTTGTAAGATACGTACAAATGTATTCCACGGTGAAATGTTCAACGAAGAACTCGTCATTTGATAAAATGTTGTACGAACTCATGTTTCACGTACTGCGGTTCATGAATAGGTATCACACAATTAACTGCATACGTACAACTTATATGTAACCATCAATAGCAACTATCTTTAAAACGTTGCTCAGATAACTAATATAAAAAAATTAAACTAAACGCTTGTAACCATCCATAAGAGGTTATAGCCTGAAACTTCCATCAATATAATTATAATTGTCTAAATAACTCAAAAAGTTTTTGCAAATGGTTTGATCAATGCCCAATTCATACATTTGATAATCATGTGGTGAAAATATTAAATATACGCGGTACGCTACACAGCACACCTACAGACTTTGACAGACACTAATCTAACACATGTAAGTGATAATATTGATTTCTACAAGTTAATTTAATCTAGAAAAGAACTTTTTTTGATAGTTCTAAAGCTCATTATTGAGATTATCCATAAAAATTGTCAAGTAAATTTGAATACATTATACCGAAACATTTGCCAAAACATTATGAAAACGATATTGGATGCATAAAGTAGGGATTTATTTTACACCATGATTTGAGTTACCCCATCTCCGCCTGTCATGTATATACAGCCGCGAATTGTACACGGCCGACTTTCAAGACACTTTAAACATGCCAGAATGAAACAATTGTGGTGCCACACATCCTTATCCTGATAAAAAGATTCACGGGACTGATGTAACAACCATGCATATTGGTGCTTAAAGAAAGAGTTTAGAAAACATAAAAGAATCCTGACTTGCTCTGCCGTCATTTATATTTAGTTACATGAAGTGTCCCCTGTATCCGTGTACTGAAACTCTGCCGAAATAGAGGAGTTAGAAGTTGAAAGTGATGAATCTAATGAGTGATATTCCATCTTCCATATGACGCAGAAAACTTTTCAAATGGCTCAGTAAAATATATTAGATTAAATCCCTATATCACTGGGTTATATTATTATACTCTTTTTATTGGCCAGAACAGCATGACATAAGATGGCAACTCACCAGCACTCTCCACAATCTAGCATCAATCCTCCGGTTCTTCGCAGCAAGAATGGTACATGGAATACAACCTATCAATGACCTGATTTCGCTAATAATTAGTCGTTCATCTGATGGTAAACATACATAAAACCTTGATGAAACTATAACATCTAAAATGTGTTAAAGCATTTCATGAAATAATAATAATTATACTTTATGATGTGATAAATACATAATATATTACATGATTCCAAATAACAGTTGATTCTGTTAAATATTTTATGGTCTACATTACGAAGCCCATATATATATTTTTTAATTAATAATTGGACGCCACCAAAAATAATACATTTAAAACTGTTATATTATATTTGCATAAGCTATGTTAATTAATAAACCCATAACAACAGTCGCGCCTGAAAGTATGTATACAACTATATAGCTTAAACACAGTTATATATTGTATTGTATATTAAATTTCACCTCAATACAATATTAAGGTTATTATATATTATTTTATTTAAATAAAAATAAATTTTAAAAACAAAAAAATATAATTTTGTATGTTACAATATTTTCCAATAATTGTAGAAATAAGAACAAAAATATGACTACGGCGTTAGTTCTTTTGAAATATAACCTAAAACATACATATTTTATTGTTATTTCATTTTATAGATTTGTCTATTACATGGGCTTTCACAAAAAAAAGATTACGTTGCAGTAGTTAATAATATTAATTTACTGTTTTATGAGATATTTTTATCATTTATTTTCCTGAGACACTCTCTCCTTGATCGGGATCATACAATGTATCATATTTTGCAAGACGTTGTATTCGAGCCCCTACTGACACTCCAACGCATCCATTCTATACACAAGGCTACTATTAATTGGTCGCTTTCGGTGGCTATCGAAGGTATTTTATCATATATTATACTTGTTACAATAAGTTAGCCGTCTAAACTGCCTATCTTGCTTTAAAAGTTAATACAGCCAATAGAGGTGCTGTTAAAACATGACACTTATTGTAACAATTATAATACATCAATACATACATGTGATAAACTACCCTCGATAGCCACCGATGGCGGCCGATAACAGTCTTTTGTATATAATAGATGCGCAGAATACAGAAAGGGTAGAAAATACATCTTCCTAAAAGTAAATTTCGCAAATTGAATTTGTATTTAATTTTAACGTCCTTAGAATTATTTTGTATTTTTAACGATAAAATTGGAGTGTTTATCTGACCATTCAATTATAACTAAAAAATAACTACTTTTATCAATATTGATGAAACTTGCATAGCTTATATATACCTAACATCTGTAGTAGAAACTAAGTAATAATTTCACTTATCATTTACTTATAATATATAATATATTTTTATTAGGCTTTTATTTAATTTATGATAATTTTTCGCTGTTTGTGTACTCTAGAACTAATCGACTATGGAGTGTAGAAGTCGATATACATCGAGGAGCAGATTTACAAAGATTATTGTCGCCTATTAATTCAATTTGTAATATGTAATACAGCCATAGGAGTATTAATCTACTTTTAATGATACTACGTCAGTTTTTTGTCAGTATTCCATAATATTATGAACTGAAGGAGCTTTGATTTATTTTTGTAATAATTTACTTTAGGATCCCGTTAATTTTTTTGCACGTAAGAAATGTGTTGATAACGTGCGTACGAACAATAATTCTAGGTTAAATTTTTAATACAAAATAATATCCACTCGCTTATAACGATCGGTAATTAAATCATGCTTCTGGCCTGCATTCGGTCATGCTTTCTTCTTTCGCCTCGCAAACCGACAAGTATCACTCATTAAGCTAAACAATCGTCAGCAATGCGATAAGTCATCCATTGGTACATTGTCTTATCATTTAAACTGCGTCTGTTTATGAAAAGAAGACAAGTATAGGTAATACATACTTTTAATTCATCAACAGGCAGAAATAATGTGTCTAAAATCATCACCAATATCAGGTAACGAATACGGCACAAAAAAACGAAGGTGACTGTAGTTTTTGAAACTCACTTATTGAAAACAGTTTGAAGCTATTAATTATCAACAGCCATGGTATCTTTATGACGTCAAAGCGTCAATATTGATAAATACAGAATATAAAATAAAATATCAAATATCTTCTGGCGTATATTATTTTTGATTATGAGATTCAAACAATAATTACATCAGCTTAAACGACACATACAAATATGGTGATGAAGGCAGATGCTGCCACTGAGAATCTCCTGGGGCTCCAATTTTAAAATAAGCAGTGTCTTGCTGCGAGACAGTTTAAAAAGTAAGTATTGTATTTTGAACTGTATCCGATAATGCCTTGAAAATTTGGTGAGCTTATTTCTGATAGCGTAAGACTTTGCATTATATTTTAGTATAATTACTCTATGACAGCTAAAGTTAACATATAAACAAAAATATAACCTAAAATTTGGTAATGACATTATCATATTTCATCACTAATCGTTTTAGTAACATCATTAAAAGGGTTTATTCTTTACGTAGATAGCTAGTTAATCCTTAAAAAAGCTACTTACGTCAATTATATACACATTAACATAGTAGATTTTTGGGTTTTCACCGTTTGTCCTTCTTCCTTTTTTACTCGACGATATATGTTTTATGATGAAAATGTAGTGTGGTTATATGAATGTAAACGTTGCTCTAAGAATGTCAAAAGGAATATTGAATATTGTTTCGATTTCAACGTCATGGCTTCCGGCACTGTCAGCAAAATCCAATATTCGAGCCGGTATCTCTGGTCGTAACGATTGACAGATTATTCTGAGCAACGTTTGCTCTTAGCTAATCGGATTCCTTTTGACATTCTTAGAGCAATACATTCATATACCTACACTACATTTTCATCATAAAACCTATCATCTCTTGATAATGGCCTCTGCAACGAGCCCGAAACGTAGAGTAAAAAAGGAAGAAGGACACACGGTGGAAACTTAAAAATCTACTACGATTAAAAACAACCGTGAAAGCCTTAAACATTAATTATGGAATTACAATGTTTAATATGAGAATGTAAACAGAGCTCCCGGTGTAATCTACAATCTAATATAAATAAAATATCTATGGACGTATATTAAAAAATCACAATAAATACTTAAACATCAATTTATGTACTTACAAAGTAACATTTGAAATGATACAATTTACGATATTAGACGGTACCTGTCTAAAAAATAAGACAGCTGGGCCGGCAACAAACTAACGGCTCTAGCGGGAAGCGAGTAAAGTAAGGTATATTTTTTTCATACAAAACTGAAGCAAGGTGACTTTCTTTGATATTATAGCTTATTTCAAAAAAATGGCCTCCAGGACGACTAAAAAAATAAACGACTTCATTATCAGTGAACTTTACATTCGAAACAGACTCATTTTTAACATATATTATTACATACATATACATGTATGATAATCAAATAGGGGTCTAATAATTACACCATCAGACTAATAGACCCAACCAGATTTAACGATCCACGCTGATCAGTGAACACGTGAGCAATCGTCGACTGAACGACGATTCAGCTACCAATTCGATCGTGTTAACACTTAATTTGGTTGCTGACAATAGGGACCATGACAAACGAGGCCGGAAGAGATGCACTTTTTAATTTCTGTATTGATGTAATAAAAAGGATACAAATAATAAATGGTGACATACAATGATGATTTATGCCGTTCAGATCCAGTGACTGCAATCATATAAGATAGGATAAGTATATGCTCAGAATATCAGTCATATGTGACATTTCTTTTACCACGGGAAAAAACTCAGCTACAAATCGCAGTCCTCAGTTCCCAATGAATACGACAAAATATTCATCAGAATCACCACCGCCTTGCGCTACAAAGAATTGTACAGGGTTTTTGCAAGTCGGTTTCATAGGCCCTGGCCGAATTCAAATTAGCAATACCCGATGGGGGTAGAAGAATAGTTTTCAATAAGGCATATTCTCTCAGCTGGCACAATTTTCATTTGACTAGCATCAAGTAGAGTAGTTTGCGTGCCAAAGTCCTTAAGAAACCTCGATAGTAAATGCGAGGTATCCATAAAGGCATCTGGAAAAAAAATATACACTCGGTTGCTAAATCAAAAAACATCTTATGGCCAACTTGGTGGTAACACTATACGGTATCCCTTCATATTTTTTTTTTACTTTAAATTTAATTTAGTTTTAAATAATGCCAATGGAAACTATTGGAGATTCCATATTTGACAATACAGTTGTGGTCAAATTGAGATGCATGTCACGTCACCGTCACGCTGTCACGGCGAATTTAGTCTATGGTTTCGTCATTTTGCAGAAGATTTTAAACTATCACCACCTCTCTAAATTCAATTATATTGAGTTCCAACTCTAATATATTAGTATTTTGAATTATTATTAATTATTCATGCTAATTTCAATTAATTTTCACAGTTTCTACGTGCGCGTAAGTTAAAATTACTTGCGATATTATATCCATAGATAATATTTTGAACAGAACCCAAACTGCAGACCATAGATAATATACAATATTCTTCTAAAAAATACGTAGTTCCAACCACTAAAAACAAAAAAACCTGATTTTGACGTGATTCGCAAATGTGTAGACATGTAGAATATGATAAAAATGTTCAAAACGTCATGCAAGTGTCGATGCAGTGCGGTTCAACGTGAGGTGACCTCATTATTGTTTTGGTGATTTTGGCTGATTTTGCCAACTGAAAATGTTCGTTTAAAGGTTCAAAATGTGCTACGGGATGGTAGCAACAGTCTGATAACATTATAAACACCAAGGAAAACGACATTACACACTTTTTTCCATCCGGAATATTTGACATTTTCACCTGTGGATGCCCATAAATGATCTCATTACGTTCGGACATGATCGAAAACAATAAAATGCTCTGTTACTTATAATAGTGGAAATGTAACTATAATTATAATATTATCATGAACCTCAAAACGTTCTATTTTAGTATGTATTGCAAAGAATTTAATAATATTATATTGTCAGTTCTACTATCATATATATTTTTTTAAAGTAAATATTTTTATGTGATCGATATTATTATAATAATATGATAAGATTTGTTTTATTTTAATGATAGAATATCAGCGTAACGCCTAAGTCAGCAGAATGCAACCCGTCGAGCACTTTCACTACAATACGGATGGAAAAGCAAAACTGGTTCAGCCACCTTGCAACTTGACATTACGAATTCCTGTTGGTGTAATAACCTTTGTGGTGCATCTGGTTTACATAACTATCACCAGCTTGCTGCTGTCTATTTCCTACTGGATGAAGACCTTACAAATACGTTTAACGTAACAAATGACTAATCAAGGACGTCCCGTGGGGGTAGGCAAATTGAGCGTCGCTTGGGGGCAGCAGTTACTCGAAGGTTGGCAAATCGAGGAGAATCATTAGATATATATAGAAATAGGTACTTACCTAAACTTAGTATTCACGGAAATATCTTTCCATAAATAATTCGGCTTTCTGGTTGGAAACAAAGTGTATTAATTAACATAAAAGGTTTAACAGGACTGTATTTTTTTTCTCGGGTGCGTGATGTCTAGTTTACTTCCGTTATCCTTGGACGTCTCGTCCTTGATTACCAGAAACAACATGTGCAGATTTGTAAATTATAGTTGAATTATAGGTAGGTACGTATTTACCTAATTAATGTATCAAAATATGTTTTCCAGTCATTCACGAGGTTTGAAAGTTGTCAGGTGTATTTTTTAATGTATCTGAAACCGTGGACTTGCAATATTGTTTATTGAAGTAGAGATGGCATTTTAATTCGATTTAGTGGTATATACTTTGTTAGTAATGTATCAAAACACATTTATTAGATATTGGAGTCATGAAGGGATGATAAAAAATATTGTATAAAAAATAGGGTGGCATTTTGACGCTACCTAGGGGCGGTATTTTGTCTAGTCTAGTCAGTCGGCTTCTGTTCGTATCAAATGATTTTGATAAATAACATATTCAGTAGGTAGGTACTGAATAAAAAAAATATTAACAAAGTTTGAGGTTTCACAATAGACAAAATATGAATTTGGGGTTTTATATTATCTTAGAAATAAAAACGGTAACAGGATATTTTGTTTTTAAATTTACAATAACCTCTTTTTTATCGTCTCCGGATTTTGTACGTATGCAGTTCGCCGTATCACACTTCACCGTGAAATTTTGAAACGGAAATATATGGTCGTATATCAACGACCACCCAACCTCTTTGGGTCGTATAGTACTGACATAAAATTCATGTCTAAATAAAACAACACGGTTCTTGTCGGCTTACAGGAAGCTAGTGGCAAACAATTTTTGAAAATAGCCGATAAACTGGATTAGTTGTTAGGTTAGGTTAGGTATTCAGTCTTGAATTCATGATTTTTTCCAAAACCGGAACATTATTGTCTGCAATGCTTCATGAACAACGCGTATTTTTTCATCTTGGTACTATAGAGATGACCGTATAGTATACGGATATCTCTTTCCGATAAGAAAGTTTACGGCTAACTGTTATACGGTGAAATGAAATGTAATACGTACAATTTAGATGTAACCCCTTTTCCTATGGTGTCGTCTTCTGTCAAAGGTTGGTGTCCAATTTGCAGTACACGTCTTTATCCAGCAGTGGTGAAGGGTGGAGGTAAGCTGTTAAGATCCGCCATAAATAGTGCAAGTTAAACTTTGTTGGTCGTACGTATTTGTTTTTATTGAACTAAAACTACTCGTATCCGGAAATTTGAACATAAACAGTTCACCGCAGGACACTTATTCGTGCGTCGTAGTTCGTGAAATATGAGTTCGTGTAACATTTAATCAAATGATGAGTTCTTCGCTGAACATTTCACCGTGGAGTATATTTATACGTATGCTACATGTGGCGAATTTTATTAGATGTATTTACTAGGTTAGGTTAGGTTAGGGTTAATCTAATTGGAACAGTACTATTTGCAAACTATCGCCGCATTTTGTAAGATACTTACAAATGTATTCCACGGAGAAATGTTCAACGAAGAACTCGTCATTTGATAAAATGATATACGAACCCATGTTTCACGTACTGTGGCGCACGTATAAGTGTCCCACGATGAACTGCAGGCGTACAACTTACATGTAACCAAAACTACTAAGGCACTATTTATGGCGTATCTTAACAGCCTACCTCCAGCCTTTGATACTGCTATCCAGAAACATGATTTGTGTTACCCCATCTCTACAGTTCTGATATCAAAATATATAATGATGATGATTTTAGTATGTCGTACATTTTTATAAGTATTTAGTTACAGAATAGCTGTAAAAAGCCAACAAAATAAATATTATGTGACAAAATATTTAAGTGTCAAATATTCGCGATATTATTTTCTTTGATCTGTTATGTAAAGCCTACTTCCGGTGTATAGGTATATAATTAATAGCTCTATTTACCGTATTCCGCTACACCTGGTTTTATTATGACAAAAGAAAAATATGAAGAAAGTCGTTGAAAAAAGATGGCGCTGCCTCGCCATTAGCCTTGCTTTACGGCAGTCAAATTATGAAATTACTCCGCTCGTTTTGACCGCTTACAAATGGAAGTTTTTGTCAAAGTTTTATGGTAATTTGCATTTTAAATGGTAAATTTATTGTTTATAATAGAATTTATCGCTACTTTTGTGTGGTTTTTAAGTCTAACAGCAATAACTCGGGCATTTTGTGGTTTTAACTTTTAAAATGCGGTTGCCATAATCAAAATATATGATATCTTATCATAATAATACTGGACAGTAAAGTTGGATCAATAATTGTTATAGTCTGAGAATATTATGTTAAAAATTATAATGCACATTATATAAATTGCTTCTAACTTGTATGTTTAAAAAATATAAGTTTCAAACACGAGCTTGCAAATGAAACCCGCTTAAAACAATCTTCACATGAACAACTTCAAACAAACAAAAACAATCATCAATGACACTCAAATTGAGCAGTTCAATACGTATATCTAGGAAACAAAATAAATGTACGTATTTGATGGAAGTATATAATATAAATAATGATATTGCTCACAGAACAAAACTGGCATGGAATGCATTTTTACATGTGAATAGTATATTCAAATACAGTCTCTCATTATGATTAAAGTGTATGCTGTATACTTAAAGTATAAACTGATGTATGCTGGTAGTGCTCGCGTATGTGTATTAAAATTAGACCTTTGATGTAAGATAAATCTAAAAACTATGAGTAGGCGTAACGCGAAAACTTTACAAAAACAACCAATGGATAAGGATTCAGACAAGAGTACGTACATTATGTAGGTAGGTGTCAACGAAGAACCTGAGACCGAGAAAAGTAGAAGTAACTAGGAGAAACCTTCAATCAGCAAAGTATCAACCCCTACTGATGTATTTTGAAAGCCTTCGGGGGGCATTTTCATATTTTATCAATCAGCTTACAACTTCAAATTCTGCAATATACTGACATTAATTATATCGGTACTACCTCATGGAATAACACACCAACTCAAAATAGTATGTTTTATGGTTTTTGAGTTATTGTTGCATAGAAAAAAATACCACACAAGCCAATTTTAATATTATTAAGACCTTTTATTTCTATGAACTAAAAATTATATGATACATCGCACTTATGTACAATAAGTTACAACTGGGCTGACAATATATTTTGCATGTCTGGTTAATCTGTAGCAAGCTTTATATTATATATTATGCTCTGTAACTTATTTTTTTGAAATAACACTGAGATGAAAACATTTTGAATCTATAAAAATGCATTTCATCGCAAAGCATAGTTTGTAAGATAATAGTCAAACCTAGAGCATCAATTGAACATTCAGTTGTAGTTTATTTTATAAACAGTGTTTGAATCAAGCATTGTATTAGATTTATATATACATTTATATATTTTTTTAATGAATATAATATAAATTTAATATGGACGTTTATACGGCATGTGCTATAACTATTCTATTCTTCTTAGGTAGGAAAATAAGTGTCAGTTTATAACCTTAAAAGTTATGACTTTTCATTTTCTTTCTATTTGATTATACTAACTATTTGGAGTGGATCAAGATTTTTGGAGTAATATTTATAGTTTTGACGCAAATGATATCTTCAATTGGTCAGTATCGCACAAGAATCAACCTTCGTCATTTTCAAGACTCTCACCACCAACACAAAATATTTGAACCGCTAATTATACCGTACAGTCCTTTCACAGTACCCACACCAAAAGTTGTATTTAGTTTCTAGTAGGTAGTTTAGTAGGTAGGTGATTTTATCTTTAAAATGTTCTTTTTCGTTTTTTTCCTGTCTTTAATCGAAATACCCAATTTGAATATAAAAAATAATAAAAGTAAATTCCATGATGCAAAAATATAAACTGCACTTCATATTTATATAATCATTAACCCGATATAATGACATTTCCATTTAAAAAAAATTAAGTTAAAATTAATAAAACATAAACAGCATTTATTTTTCTACCAACCTAATAATATTATGTCATGTGTATTAGCTTCGAGTCCCGGGTCTGGAAAATTCGACAAGTTATTTTTCAATGTATTTTTGCACCCAGAGTATGGAACCAATAGGTTTAAAGAGTGGTTAACATCTATTTCTCGCGAAAAACAAAAATCTGTAAATATAACCTTACCTACTCTGTAGATGCCTATACTATCGGATCGAATATGGTATAAAAATATTTTATTTAGATTGATTCATATTATATACATTTTTTTTATATTTACCAATTTTTAGTTTACAAACTAAACTAAAACGTAAATTTATTGAAACATGAGATTTATATTCCACAGTAAGTAACACATAATATAAATAAATAGTACAAGTTGTTTAGCTTTCTACAAAAATAATCAATGTAAAACCAATAACTAATAAAGTAAAAGCTTGGTGATGATTCACAGGTATTGAAGGTCAACCAGCTGTACATTTTCAATAATATACACGTGTCCCTTATAAATCGAAAGTGGTAAATACTGGAAACCTACAAATTATAAGATAAACATGTTTATTTAATTATTAAACTTTTGGAAACAGTGGAGCGCACAAAATATGTGTATTTTTATACAAAATATTTTTTATTTTCACCAAGAAAAACTTTATATACCCATAACTACCAATCAAATCTAAACACCAACATTCATTTATTCCATATTACGAGATTATCAGATAATAATTTCTACAGTCTTCGGGATAAAAATTATAATATTTCTCCATGATAATACAATTAAATAAATAAATTAAGCTTTATTACAAATTGAAACTAAACTATAATACGATAACATCTTTTTGGCTACGTGTTAAAACTGTGAATTAACATGCTCCTCCCATTTTTAACCGCACTTCCATTATAAACTAACAAGCTCCTCCCATTTAGCCGACAACAGCGCTTCCTTCACGTAGCCAAGAAGATGTTGCAGAAGAATATACATGCTACTTTAGTCACATTATATAATATCGAAAGACATTAAATGATAATAACCGTATTCTGTCCCTCATGTTTTATGGACACCATGCGGTGTCTCCAATCCAGTTGGCTTGCAGAACAGGCAGGCCAAGTTGAGATTTTTTTGATACATCCATAGTACATGTCTGACCCAGATCCAACGTCGCCTTGTTACTTCTATAATATTATATAATTCATAAAAGAATATATTAGTATAATGGGAATTTGATTTGTTTTTTTATGTTTTCATTTTTATTCAAATTAATACACAAAAGCATTATAACAAAATGCTTTTATAAATCTTTTATTTAACTATTTTTTATATAACTTTAAGTCATTGAAAAGTGACTGTGAATATGGCAGTTATTATGTGTGATATTATATTATATTATATAATAACGCCCACGGTGGCCGCGCGGCTAAAGCATTGGACTATAACGCCGTGGATCCCAGGTTCGAATCCTGGTTCTGGCAAGTACACATATTGTTTTTCAATTTGTGTGTGTGTCAGGGTATGGACCTAATAGGTTGAGCAAGTGGCTGACATCCATTTCTCGTAAAAAAGCAAAATCTGTCAATACAAACCTCTACTCTGTGGAGGCCCATATTATGATCTTATTAGGATCAGACATGGTCTAAAGAAAAAGATATTATAATATGTGGTAATTATCTACATACAACATTATACAGAAAAACTCAATGATGCGATACACTAAGCAGACATCTTATTAATAGTTGGCCTGTTCTATAGTTGATTATATGATAATATAATATTTGTAGTTAACATATTATTTTACATTTGTAAATGTTACAATATTATCTATTTAATAATTGAATTAAAATTGAGTGCAAAATTAAATATAATTTAATAACTAACATAATTAAACATCTCGTTCTACAAAGAAATAACTGTGAAAATGTAATGGTGTAAAATGTTTCTTTTCTTAAAGCTTTATCCTCTAGTCTCCAGCAGTCTCCTACCAAATCAGCACCCATATACGTCCTACATACTCTGCATGCCCAAAAATTATACCATGTTTATTTTTTTAGTTATTGGTCAATGCGTCATATATTACAAGAAGACCTTATTACTATCAACCAATGTAAAACATGAAAGAAGAATAATTAGAAAGTAAGTTATTATGTAAACATTATAGTAAAATAATAATAATAATAAACAATTAAAATTTTTAAGACATCCCCAGACATTATATTGTATTTTAAAAAATATTCTTTGTGGTGATATCGAATAGGTTAATCGCACGATACACAGCATCGCGAAACATCACATCCGTCCTGCGACAGAATATCATAAAGACCGCAGAGTTACGAGTAATATTAGCGGGAACATTAAAATTAATACTTGCCAGAATAGACGGACTGTAAATTTTAATAAACCCACAAATAAATAAAAAAGAAATACCTTAAAAGAGCAATCACTCTTATGGTGGATGGAAATTGTATTAATAGCATATCTAGAAGAAAATGAATCGGAAAATTCTTTTAATTGTCATTATTTATCTAAAATCAATGAGGTTTCTTTTTTTCTGTGCTCGTGGAAACGCCATTACGAACGAAAATCTGAAATTGTGTACGCATAAAATCTATCAAGTTTTATAATCTATATGGTAAATCGATGTCTCAGATACACCGGAAAAGTGCCAATGATAGACAATTATTAATATAAATGTAGGTACATCATAGCTAAAATAAAATACTCAATAAAAATTTATATATTCTAGATTTTTGCACTTTTTTATATTTAATTGAAACCATTCTAGATCATATTTTATGTCACTAAAGTATAACGTAATTTAAAAAAAACTATACATTTTATTAAAATCGTCACGTATTATTTTTTTACATCACCTGTAATAACTTTGACAGAAATCATAAATAAAGGGCAAATAATTTGACGTGACGCAACTGGAGCTGTAATAAAATGTTCTCATCTACCGATGAAAAATCACCAACACGTTTAGAACCAATGCCTTATACTATACTAATTATTATATTTGTATATCAACTGAAAATGCAAGGAAGACATAATGCAGGAGGAAATCGCATTTCTTAACTGAGGAATCCACTATGGTAGGTTCATGTACCGGTAGTCCCAGAAGTACCCGACGTGAAATATAGATAGCAGTTGTTATTTGAAAATAATGACCATGATAAAAAGTACCAACTTTATAAAGCCTAAGTTTGAAGTTAGACGACGCTACGTTGTTCTGTAATTATTTGTCAGCCATCAACAGTGAACGCTCTCAGTCAATTTGTAAACATGGAAAAAATTGTTCATATTTATGTGATACAATACTTTCAATTAAAAAGCTTCAGTCCAACCAATATCAAAGCGGCGCTAGATTCTACTCTGGGGGTTTCTGCTCCTTTGTTTACAATAGTAATATAATGGGTGGCTGAGTTTAAACAAGGCTGTATGAGCTGCCAAGACGAACATCGCAGTGGTCGACCAAATGAGGTGACCATGCCAGAAATGGTGACGAAAATCCACAAAATGGAATTGAATGAACGTCGACTGAAATTGCGCGAGCTAGTAGATATGGTAGAAATTTCAAAAAGTAGTGTACATCACATATTGACTGAAAATTTGGACATGAGAAAGCTGTGTGCAAGGTGGGTGACGCGATTACTCACAATGGAACAAAAACAGCATCGTGAGGATGTTTCAATCTAGTGTTTGGCGTAGTTTCACAGCAATAAAGCAGAGTTTTTGTCACACCTGGGACGAAATAACAGTCAAAACAATCAACTGAAAGGGGAGAACCGGCTCCAAAGAAGGCGAAGATAGTTCCATCTGCAGGCAAGGTCATGGCGTCAGTTTTTTGGGATGGGCGTGGGGTAATTTTCATTGATTATCTTCAGAAAGGAAAATCAATCAATGGCGTGTATTATGAAAACTTATTGCAGCGTTTGAGTAATGAAATCAAGAAAAAACAACCGCATTTGGCGAAAAAGATAGTTTCGCTAAATCAAAGTTCGAATTCCTCCCTCACGCACCCTATTCGCCAGATTTAGTCCCCTCGGAATATTTTCTGTTTACAAACTTGAAAAAATGGCTCGGTGGTAAAAGATTTTCCAACAATGAAGAGGTGGAGTCTGCGGTTGATGGCTATTTTGAGGAGCTTGGCGATTCTCACTATAAACAGTGTATCAAAGCTATTTAACATCGCTGGAAAAAGTGTATCGACCTAAAAGGAGACTACGTAGAGAAATAAAAATATTTTTTTCCAATTTTTTTGTGTTTTCTTTGTTAGGTCTGTTACTTCTAGGACTACCCTCGTACTACTAGAAATATTATATTTAAAAATTTTGTACAAAAATAAAATAAACAAATTCGAGGATGATACAGATACAATATAGAAAAAAAATACTTCATTAACATATATCCAAATTGTGATTATGATGATTTATCATAAAATAGACGAGTTAATCATCAACAAAGTGTAGATACCTTCAAAATATGCGTATATTTTAGAATATGATAACAATAAAAAACAATTGTTAAAATATCTTTTTTTATCTCTCATACAAGGCTCTAGCCTCGGGCCCTAGATCAGAGGGACACGGCGCGGCGGGTCGACCATATATGTGAGATAAATGCACTGTAAAAAAATATATGGTTGAGTCATACAATTTTTGATTATTTATGGCAATACTCGACAACTCCATAATTCAATTGGATGTAGGTATACAAAAATACACTGAATATCATAATTTTACCTTGAACATCGTTGCTACTGTAGAGCGTCATACTTCCTTTAACCTTGGCAATATGTGGGGGGCTCACCAAAGATCCTCGCTTGGGGGTCCCCTTCAGGTTGTGGAGACCATGCATTATGAAGCGTTAGCGTTGATTTTAGCTATCTTTTCAATGTTTTATACTGCTCTAAATAGGAATGGAAACTTCAACCCGTCTCTGAGATTCTTGAGTTAGAACGTTCTGATTTTTTCGGGGTGTTTAGTGATGTTATTTTTGAAGTACCTAGTGAGAATTAACTTTTTTCTAGAATCATGAAATGAAAGAATGAAAACATAAAGTTTTCATAATTACTATTGTTATTGTTGATTCAATTTTGTCATCAATACCTTTCTAATTCTCCATCTAATGCAACAATGACTTAATATGAAACAAAATATCAACGAATCCCAGATGAGATACGAGCTCTCATAATTAACATCCAATTTAAGTAGATACGTATCCTATTATATACGATTGCTGTCAGTTAAGTTAAGTTAAGTTCTTCAACAGTTATTTTTTAAAGTGAGTATCAGCTAATCATTCAAACACACTTCCATGTGGTCATATGTAATCCTAATAATATATACAGTCAACTTGCTCTCGTCAAAATAATTGCAAGAAATACCCATGTACCTGCTTCTCGTGTACGTGGTATTAGTGATACATTACAAAATTTTCAATTACAATAATTAAATTTTGGCGGCAAGGGTTAACTTCCGTTTAGTGTCTGTACGTGGGCCAGCTCGATCAATTTCCGGAAGAAATAAACGTGCTTATTTTTCCATTTTTTTTCTTTTCTATTTACCGTTGTGGCATTTTATAAATAATATTTGATTCGTCGGGATGCTGGCGAAGTTATATAAATACTCAATGGACGGTGTTTTCGATAACAATTACGTTTGAAGTTTACCCGTGGGTGCATCGATTGATATTTTGGCTATTTTGAGTGCTTTTATTAAGTGTGTCGTGAAAGTTGAATTTTAGTTTTCTGTGTTTGTGAAACTATTGTTATTGAAGAAATGGCAAATTCAGTGAGTGAAATGTTATATTAAATATAATTTGTAATAATTGTGTCAGAATTGATTATAATACGTATCAAAGTATTACATTAGTTTTTAGTAATAAAAGTATTATTTATGTTGAACCAAAATAATAAAATGAATTAATTTCAATATGTACATCGAAGTACTAGCAAGACAGTAGTACAAAGCAGTAAAAATATTTTTATCGTTTAAATAGTATAAAAATAGTTTAAATTTGTTATTGACTAAAACAGAATTAAAATTAAAACCTACCTGATAGTTTGAGCATGACGTGACTAACATCTATTTCTTGTAAAAACAAAAATCTGTCAACACAACCTCCATTATATACATAATTCTGTTATTATCATTTTCGGAATGAACATGTAATGTGATATAATATCAAATAAACGTAAACTAATAAAAAAAATAAGTGCAAAATTATATAAATATAATATAAAACACATAGATACGGTTGACTATAACCATTAATGTATGTATATTAACATTATATAATCATCTATAACATAGTAGAATTAACAACAAAAAAATCTTTAATTATCCAAAACTATAAAATGGAGTTTAACCAAGTTGTCGCCAGTTCAATTAATAAACTTATATATTACATTATTAGTTACAATATATCGTTTACGAAAATACCAACAGGAATCCATAATTAATTTTGATATTTTTTATTTATTTATTTTACTTTTACATTTTATATATTATTATTATTATCATAACTTTAACTTAAACAATACTTTTATAGATTAAAACAAAAATATATCATGGTAAAGAAAATATTAATACAACAAATAATTGTGATCAATTGAATAATAATATAATATTTTTTCACACGATTAACATATAATTCTGTGAACTGTTCAATGATAAATAATCACTAATTATGATTGAACTTTTTTTTTTAAAATAAGATGTTTTTCTATTTAGTGGATTCCACAAAAAAAGAAATTAATCGAATTTACCGTTAATTTATTTCTGTCAATAAATATCCATAGTAGACATCTATCGGTTGTAAGCAAAAGATGTTTTTATAGACGATGTACAAAAAATGATTATTTACTTTTGCATTGATCCAAAAAAGCTTTATTGGTTTATCAATGTGCGATTATTATTTGATATCTTTATATTTTGTAATAATGGTTAATAAAATATATTTTGAATCACTCTTCAATAATTTACATATTATTTATATATTATTTTTATCGGTAATTTCAATTAAAAAAGTATTTATTGTTTTCTTTAAATTTGATAATTAATTTAAAAATAAATAGTTTTAAAAACAATAAATTATGGTTTAATGCATACTCACTAATAAATGCGTCAAAATATATTGTATGGATAATATAGCACTCACGTCCATTTTATTATAATACATTCTCATTGATGGTAGGCAGAAAAAAATACCAACAATTAACTTAGTTATTATAGTAGAAAATTGAAGTCCTCAATGTGTTTATAAGGATAATTAAAGAACTATTTATTACAAACTGTAATCATGAAAAACAATTTAATAAAATTTGAATATGATTAGTTGCTAGTTTTTGTCTTGCTTTTATAATTTTTTTTTTCGACCATGTCCGATCCTAATAGGATCATATGGGCCTCCACATAGTGGAGTTTTGTATAAACAGATTTTTTTTACGAGAAATGGATGTCAGCCACTTTGCTCAACCTATTAGGTCCATACTCTGACTCATACACAAATTGAAAAACAATATGTGTAGTTGCCAGACCCAGGATTCGAACCTGGGACCCTCGACACTATAGACCGGCGCTTAAGCCACGCGGCCATCATGGGTGTTAATATTAATAATTAATCCGTAAACTTAGGTTTTGTTTAATAGCTATTTTAATTATATTTATATATTGTAGCTTTGATAATAACTATCTACTTAATAATTAAATTTATCGATTTTAATTTCAATATACATGTATACTATTATTCTCAAATTGAATCTTGCTATTTGAATTTATTATGTCATATTATTTCTCCATATAATATTATATATTATATAAAGAATATTTTGTTTTGTTTTGTTTTACAGTACATGCGGACGTTAATATTCCTGGCACTGCTGCCAGCGTCGATACTAAGCATTCAAGTGCCAACCGGAAATGAAAACGAAAGCTCCTATCAAAATAATTACGACACGTACAGCTCAGACACCAGACAGGAACAAACATATTACGACCATTCAAATTATGCCCAAGAAGATGATGAACCACAAACAATACCACAAACAGTAGAAATCACCAGAAACATTGCAGTACCGTACATAAGACACGTCGCAGTACCCGTACCACAACCCTACGCAATAGCAGTACCTCAACCTGTGGCGGTATCAGTACCACAACCGTTTCCCGTACACGTCGCTGTACCCCAACCGATTGCTGTACCAATATTAAGAACCCGTACCATAACTATTGAGAGACCCGTACCGTACGCAGTGGATAGACCGTATCCGGTCCATGTCGAAAGGAGGGTACCGATTGCTATTTACAAGCCGTACCCTGTAGAGGTACCGAGTGTAAAGCATATTCACCATTATCATGGACTACATGAATAACATATAATAACGATGAATAGTATAGTATAGGATAGTCCTGCTTTAGTTTATCTAGAAAAAACAACTGATTAATTATTACATCGGGTCCTTTTAAAAACAATCACGGTTACTCAACTTCTAATATTCCGCACTGATTATATTATTATTATTATTATGTGTTTCAGAAAATTAAAATAAGTCTACAATCTTTGCTTCCCGGCAGCTCTATTCCAACATAACCAAAATCAATAAAAACATTGAGTCATTACATAATATGACGTATTCCAAAAGTTAACTATCTCGAGGTACTTATCAACTATCAAATGTGATTTTTCTTAACGGAACTCCTAGTAAGTTATGGTTGACTTCTAGCACACAATCTGTCAAATGTCATTAATAACAGAAAATACTTGATTTTCTTTGTTAGATTATATTAAATTTTTGTATGTGGCGTTTGAGGGGGTGATATATTATGTTCTTATGATTGTTACTAATTATTATTTTTTTATAATAGTAGCTCTTTCTAGTTTAAAATTATCATGTTTTTGTTACTGTTATCTATTTTTAAATTACTTTTAACTCATAAAATATTTTTGTTGTTATTGTTATTGTTATTAATAATTGTTATACTTACTTAATTTTATTGTGTTTATAAATATAATTCGTCCTTGTTCTTTTATCCATTGTTATAAAAAAATATTCTTACACATATTATTATCTTAGAATACATTATTCTTGCTGCAGTGAATTGATTGTAATAATGGTTAATGTGTGTTAAAAAAATGTTTAGTTATTGTAATTAACTGTTATACTAGTTTTAAGTTGACTGCCATCACTAGCATTATATAAATATTGCATAACTTAATAATATGACTTTATAATAAAATAAATAATACAATTAATATAAAATCACTATAAATAATATAATATATATATTATTTTTAATTGAATGTATGCATTAAGTATATATATTAATGAGTAATCATCACAGTAGGTACCTTTCTTAAGTTATTAGCCTTCTCCTTGCGATGCAAATAAATTTCGTCCATTCCGGTGATGTCATCTTGGGTTACAGTACAAAATTGACATTACAATTATGTAGAAGGGAAATGACTTGTTATTTATTGTATCTATAAAATTACCAAAAAGACATCAACACTTATAATCAGACGAGTATTTGTATACATTCTTACAGCTTGCAAGTTATACCTAATACTATCTTGACTACACGTCTTACTTTCATATTATCTCTTCTTTACAATTGATTATGTTTCTTTTTGTCGCATATACTTTTAGATCTAACTATATTGTTCATATTATAATGCAACGCTATGTTTTCAATATGCATTTATGATAAATAAATGAAATTGAACGAATATCTATCAATTATAATTGTATTTCTTGGATAATGCTATCGATTTTTTTAAATAATAGCATTTTAATTAGATGTAATATTTAATATTCTAAAAATGATTGAAATATAAAAATGATGAAGCGCATATTAACTTAAATATTTTGAATTTAATAAGCTGGGTAACCTAAGGTGACATAAAAGTAACGGGATTGTTAATAAAACGAGACATTGTACTCATTGTAATAGTACTGTATAGATTGAAAGTAGTTAAAGCTGACCAAAGAATCTGACATCTAAAAATAGTAAAAAATTGCACCAACTATTTTCTATCTATGCAATTAGAAAAACAAGTTTAATATTCCAATCTTCTAATAGAATGTGAATTGTAAATTTTTGTTTTGTTTCCCATAATATGATATTTTTTGTCATCGTATTCGTTTTTAATTGTCGATGAATAATTATTGTTACGAATATTGTCTAAAGCGTCAATTACATTGAGCTTCTTTACGAGCTGTTTGTTGGCGAATTTATAATCTGCCTGTAAATTCGTCCAGTGTAATCATCGAACAAGCTAACAAGCAGGTTGTCAACACTCTACCGAAAAAAGTTGAAAGCCGGTCAACTTTACACGCTACACGCCGGCGTATGGGCCTACTGCGTCTGCGCAGTAGAGCGCAGTAGCAACCTCCCGGTAAAAAAACGAACTACGTTCTGTCAAAATAGTCGCTGGCTTGTGGCTTATCAGCGAATGGAAACTTTTGTGTATAAACATCAAATCGCAGTATCTGAATCGCCCGCTTTTAAATTCGCCAACAAATAGCTCGTAAAGAAGCTCAATGTAATTGACGCTTAACAGCGACTAAAATCAATAGTCGTATATTCAAAGCAATACTTCATTAAAAAATGTTTTTTAGTAAGTAGTTAGGTTATTTATCTTTTATCTGGCCTGTTATCTTATTTTATATCAAATAAAAAAAATTAAATACTACACAACATTTAATAATATATTAATTAATTTATACTATAATGTTCGATTACTATTTCATCATATTTCCGGTTAAAATATGTATTGACTATAATTATTATTACTTTCTCGTGTCTCAAACATTATATAATTGATTTCAATATTCGAATGGAAACTTTTATAAATAATCTATTGTCATATCTTTCAGGGCCCTACACTTTTTGTGTATACGTACTTTTTATATCAGAACCCCGAAAGTCTTAGAACAATTAAGGCAATAGAATATTAAGATTAATGGCAATTCTAAATTTTGTGTTTACCTTTTGACGTAAAATAGACTTGTCCGGATATTAGATATGAGCTTCTTATTATTTTTCTGCTCGTATCAGGGATTTGGCACTTTAATCGCAATTGTCTTCAAGATCTTGCAGTTAGTTGTTTGGTTGTCCATTCTGGGATTCTTTTACTTACCGGCAAGGGAACCTTCCCTAATTAAGGGATTCTAACATAAAACAGTTCAATTTAATTCAATTCACTTCACCGAATACAGTATAATAACGAAAATTTTGTTTTTCTTCTGTCATCTTGGTCTGTATTGACATCCAAAGCTCGAACGGTAATGCAGTTTACTGCAGTTTCATTTGTTTTAAAAACAAAAAGTCATGCTTATTTTTTATTATTTTCATTTATTTCGAAATAAGTGAATCACTTTTTCACTTGTTCCTTTTGATTCCATCATTTTGAATAATATTAAAAATAGTTATATGTTTTTATTATTAGCGAATATACATACTATAAAAGTTTTAATTATTAGTGGTAACCAAAGATTACTACAGGCCTTCATAAGGGTCTCTATTGACTAATTCTCCCTTGAACATTTTGGATATCAAAAAAATTGACGTCTACTTCTGCTACGTAAGCATTGTTGAACGAAACATACCTTATAGTGGGATCTGTACTTCTGTCTTTTATAAGGTAGATTTTTAATACTACGTAACGCCATAATGATAATATAATTACTTTAAAATATTAAACTATCGGCGTCCTGATAATTAAAAGCATGATTCAGCGCACATTTATCATATTTTGATTGACATTTAAATAAAAAAAATATGTGTGTACGATTTTAATTAAAAATTGATTAAAATCCGCTTAAAAATTGATGAAGACGTAAATTTAAATTGAAACATTGTGGTCTTAACTAAAAATCAAACCGGTCCAAATAATAATCATTCAAGAGTGCAAAATAAAAATCACTTTCCTGGACGATTATCTGTCGGCTTGAAAAGAACTTGTTTCTCTTGGTGCATAATCCATATCATACATACAGAAATTGAAAACCAGGCAAACGGATTGATCTGCTAATATAAATTTACAATTTAATATTACTTAGTCGATACTTAATCAATGATTATTGATAATATAGTAAAAGATAAACCTTGGCTGCCTCGAGTAAAGTCCTTCACTTTTTCAGGTTTTTCACCCTCATTTTAAAGTAGATCACATTTATCTTGGTAGGAGGTGCTTTTCGGTATTTCTTGGGGTCGGTGAGTCATATGATGTACGTGATAGTGTGCTGTGTCAGTTATGACAACCTAAGATACGAGATCGAACATTGGATTTTGTCGAAAGTGCCGAAAGCAATGATGTTTTTAACCATAGCCCATCGTCCCTATTAATATTGTCAGGGTTCTTATAAAATTCGATAACCTCCTTTTCCATCATTGAAATTACCGTAAAAAATATCCATTATTTTGACCCAATATCGTGGTCTCAAAGTTAAATGTATGGCCTGTGTTCATTGAGTACTCTGCAATTGCTATGTCATTTTATACAGTGAAATAATATGACAGTTGTTACCATAAAAATATATTAAAAAACATATTATGTCATATTTTATATAATAAGTAATAAACCAACAACAAAAATGCGCCGCAGGTGAGTTTTTTCATAATAAAGTTTTCTGTATGTAGTTGAATAACGTATATATTTTTTTTATAATATATTATCATTGTAATGTTTTTCTCGGACTTTTACCACCCCCTGAATCCTGTCGCCCGGGTGTTTCACACTCTCAACACCAACTCCCGAGAAAATCTCAATCTCGAGATTCGGGATTTCCCGAAATGATGAAATTTAGAATTCCCGAGATTCGGGAGATCGAGAAAATTCAAACTTGTAAAAAATCCTAAAATCCGTGTAAAAACAGACAAATTCCAAAAAAAAATTTTTTTTTATTTAAGTAAGAAGACATACAAATAGAAGTAGGAAAACAAAAATAATTCAAAACATTACTTATTTAAATAGAATTTCACAAAACACAGACTGTCAATGGCTGTGTCTGACAATCGTATACGCTTTTGAGACACAAAATTCCCTAATGTTGAAAAATTGCGCTCATTTTGAGCCGACGTTGGCTTAATTGTATTAAACTAAAATCATACGATCGCATACTTGCACACACTTAAGTTTTGTTAATTTATTTCAATTAAAAAAATCGTTTTTTCAATTAATTTTTGAAATCCCGAACGAAAAGATTCTCGAGATTCGGGATGGAAAATCTCGAAAAATTCTCGAGAATACCCGTCGGGAAATTCCCGAAACCCAACACTAACCATACCTCGACACGCCCCTGCTTTTGTTCATTTATACGCCTATTTACCGTTCGAAAAGTTTGGTCAATATACTTATTTGAACGGATCTCTTTTGACACACTTAGAGCAACGTTTCAGCGAAATTCATCAACATATTATCTCTTTTGAAAACGGCCTCTGTCACGAGCCTGAATCTTCAAAAAGAAGGAGTGAGCCCAAAAATCAATTACGATAAAAAGCAACCGTAAAAATCTCAAATAATATATTATATATCATAAACATATTTAGAAAAAAAACCCTCATTTAAATAATAAATGGTTTAAATACATTTTAGTTGACTACTGCTGTTTACTTTCTCCAGTTCCTATATGGATTCTGAAGTTATATACTTACCATAGGATTGATTGCAATAAATAAGTCAGCTGATTTCTGAATGATTACTATAAGTTAGTATAATTTACCATACATTATTTAAAATAATATTTTTTATTCCGACTAAATAATAACAGGTAAATAACATTGATGAACGCAATGATTTTGCTTAGAGTTAAAAGAAAATATTATGAATCATTTTAACAGTTATTATACTCAATTTGTAATTTTTTTAATAAAATAATAACAGGTAGTTAATATTATGTATAAGTTAGAAGCTTCAACCAAATATAACCAACATTTTTCAACTAATGAATAACTGAAATAACTAAATTAACTGAAACTATTCTGAAAAGAAATTTTACCATTTAAAATAATAACTAAACTTATAATAATTAAAAACTATATACATCTAGGTAGTATACCTAACCCTTGAACACAATGGGAAGTCACTTTTTAAGATACTATTCAGATGACTAAATGCCCTCCATGCCAATTTACATTACTGTTGTCCAAGATAGACGCAGTTGTTAACCAGCTCAATTTGAGTGCCATAGATGAGGTTTGCTTTTGATCCAGCAAAGCAGTTTATCATTACTTTTGTCTTTTTAGACATTTATCTTTAAATCTGCTTTTCGGGTTTCATTTGCAAGCGACTAACTGCACCCTGTTCTGAAAGTCTTTGGGTCATTTCCAAAGACAACAATATCGTCTGAAAAACGTATGTGACTGGAGTATTCGCCGCTAATTGGTAATAGAAAAGGGCACTAAACGTTCACGAAGATGCCCTAAAACCCGCTAGATAGACTGGATCTGAGACTGAATGTACGTGTCAGCAAATAACTAGGGACAGAGTGGAAGGAGCTAAGGGAGGCCATCATATAGCAGTGAATCGACCCCAGCTGATGATGATGTAGTAATGATGAGTATTACCCTATAACTGTATTCAGACTGCCTCAGTAAGAATGATAAAGGGTCAAATGAAATTTTAGATATTATTTATAAGGTAGATTAAAATCGGAATTAGTTCTTAAATACTACACATTCAATATTACAATTTATTATATAGGTCGCTATGTCATGGTCTTCGGTACATTTTAAGGATAAATTTCCAAATAATAATGAATAACAAAATGACGCATCGGCACATGTGCAGAAGCTACTTTTTTCATTTATTTCGGCTAGCTGCATGAGATTACTGTTCCGGCATATCCTCGGTTCTGGGCATGGAAAACAGTTGCAACATATCGGAACAACTACTTATTCTTGACCTTGCACAGATTATATTTCTTATACTGAGCACGAATTACATAGTTAAGGTAACTTTAATTAGTGATACCATTATCAATTCCAACTGATTTTGCATTAAGCTTATAGCATCGTTTTCTCTCGATTGGCAACGCTCTACTACGTCATATTTTCTGTCAAAATTATCGAACTTCACGGTGGTATGTTTATAAGAGACATCTATTAGAATTGTTTACGCTATATACAAATGGCATCATATTTCAATTATTTTATAAAGTATACACAGTCTATTTAGACCAAACAATTTCAACGGTAATGATCCATCAGATTATAAATCTCACCAATACATTACCATGGTGGCGGTAGTAAGTACTATTTTATTTCTAAGAAAAGATCTAACTTACAGTTAAAATACTATCTGTCGATAAAACAGTTAACTTTAAAACATAAATTATTTCGTATTATCTTTCGTAACATTTGCCGTAGATTTTACACTAAAATCTATTCATTAATTTATCTAGTTATTTTCATTCTATCGGATATTTTACAAGTAAGTATCTTATTTATCAAATAAAAGAGAAATTTTATAAACAATCCAGTCATAATGTTATGTATATTATTATTACTTTAAATTTATACTTTTAATTGGCAAAATATAAATAATATAGTATTCGTTTTTAAATATAGATAACGCCAATTATATACTTCAAAACCCTAGTGAGACAATCTTCAATATTTATGTTTAAATAATTTGAAAGTAATGTACGTGTATTACCATCATTTGTAAAACTAAACTTATGTCTAATTTTACAACTGCATTAGTAACAAACAACTGTGGGTCCAAGCAATGTTACCACCGCTCTTTATCTGCTACAAGCTCCTTCCACCACCTTATTTTCAAGGGTTCTGTGTTTCTTTTTACACATTTCAACCACTACAGTTTAGGTCTTCCAGCCCTTCTTTTCCATTATGATATGGTGAAGAGGAATCTTTTGGGTGGTTGGGTGTCTTCCATCCTTGAGAAATGGCATGCCTAATAGAGTCGATATATATGTACGAATCAATGATTGATAATCGTACAGCACGTACATGTGCCATTATGTGACAATCTGAGGCGAAAGATCTTGGTATAATGTTTGACTCTTCGTTAACTTTTCACTCGCATATCACTTCTATAACTCTATGTGCAAATAAGCTTCTAAGATTCACCATTCAACAAGCTAAACTATTCAATAATCCAAATATCATACGTATATTCTACGTCTCGTTAGACCGCGTCCAGCAGAAATTTCTTCGATATCTTTATTTCAACATATAATATAAATATTTTCTTTTCAATAATTCGTCAAAAGATTACTTTTTGACTGCCTTTCTACAAAGCATGCTCACTTTTCACTCTATTGAATCTCATAGTTCACTTCTGCTCTAGAAACATTTTTGCCTGTTATCACGAGGGATGGTTTCCTATCCTGGCATTGTAAAAAAATAAAATTTAAATGCGCCTCCCAATTACCTACGTGGTCAAGCCTATCAGGCATCATTAGCAAGAGGTGCAAGACTAATAAATGCACTCCCAAAAGACATAGAAATTTTCAATGATGTACTTTACATTTTGTTTTTGAAACTTTCTTTTATTGTATAAAATTAATTATGTTTTTTTATTTCATTATTTTCTTCGGTACTGTTCGGTTAAAGCGGATACAGCGGAAAACGCATTTTGAAAATAGCCAATAAACTGGATTATTTGTTAGTTTGGGTTAGTTTAGGTTAAGTTAGGTTGGGTTAGGTTAGGTTAGGTTTGGTTAGGTTAACCTAACAAATAATCCAGTTTATCGGCTATTTTCAAAATGCGTTTTCCGCTGTATCCGCTTTAACCGAACAGTACCTCTTCTTCTTCTCTCTTGTGAGAGTAATATTTGTTATAATGTAAATCTCATGTTGTGAACATCTGAATTTTCTGAATCTGTTATGTCGACAATGTTTTATTTTCTTAAATAGATAAATCTTCCTAGATAATACAAAAATTCAAATTATAACAAAGTTATTAAGCCTTGCCAATGCATTTTTGCGTTTGTAATAATACGAGTACCTACATGACAAAAATTTTGTAGCTAAGCAGTTATTTTAGTTTTAAGAATGACGATTAATGTGAACGCAAAATTTATATTTTATGGCAAATTTATGCAATATCGTTCGTAAGAGGTATCGCTGTAAAGTGTTTATTTCCTTAACGTGTCGATCGACTCGCTAGGAAATGTTATGCTACATAAACTCAATACAAAATTGTATCAAACTAAGGAATTTCGAACAAAACGTGACTTTAAAATAATGTTAATCCTCAGATTACTTCACTTCTAAGAGTCAATATATTTACAATGTTTACAATAAGTAATCGATGTATATTTTAACTATGATGGTGTATACATTTTGAGGTATTCGTTTATGATATTAAATTTGTTATCTCTCTTCTTGGTCGTGCACTCATGGCTGAGGATCGTGACCACATTTAAATTTCGCCATCCTTTGAGCGACCAAGACTTTCCATACTTCTCGATCTTCCGCTTCTCTCAAGGCAGAACGGATGGTGCCCCCAGTCAGGCTCTTTCACTTGGTCGCTCCATCGCGCAGACGCTCTTCTTCTGCTTCGCCTTCCCTGGAGGCTACCCAAAACTACAAGTCTCTCCAGGTTGTACGGTCCGCGCCTGACAACATGTCCAAAAAACTGCAGAATTCTTCTCAGACATATCGTCGAGAGCCGTTTTTTTATCTTCAGTTTGTTTTAAATTTGTTATATTTGATATGTTTTTGTAAATTTAATATTACCCCTTTCTAACAAAAAATCTGGCATTCTGGAGATGGTTTGGGGCCATATTTTGTGATTATGGGTAAACTGAAAATTGGTTATTGCATTTAATAAAATCCCATAATACGTTCCATGAACGTAGTTTTTATATTGGTCTTCCACTCTTTCATACATGCGACGATAATCATGTTCAACGGGTTAATTTTACCTTTTTATAATTCTTCATTGGAAGGTCTTTTAGCAGATGCAATTAAAGCATTGAAGCGAAGCTCGGAGCAGGATCACTGAGCAGTAGCAATGGGTTTTTACCCTGAGCTGAGCGGAGCCGGAGCAAATAAGATTTGTAGTGCTCCACTGTTCCGGATGTTTTTTTTTATTATTAAATTTTCGTCATAAAATCCAACGAAAATAATATATTTGACACTTTGCAGCACTGAAATTATTTGAAATACTGCAACACTGCTGAGTGATAAATAAACTTTTTTTTATATAAGAGGGAGATAATGAATGGACGATTTGCTGTCAGTAATTTTGCTTAATAGAATTAATTAATAATGAAAATGACGAATAATAAACCTTCTTTCAAAACTACTTATTTTTAACATTTAATACATATTATAATACATACATATTAAAACTTTTTGCTTGGAGCGGAGCTGGAGTAAGAATTAGGTCCCGGAGTGGAACTGAAGTGGAGCAACTCAAAAAAGGTTCGCTCCAATCCTCTGGATGCATTAACATACTTTCACTATCATTTTGATATATAATAAATTTACTAAATAATTTAAAAAGTAATATCAACAAAGGTATTGTACTATTTCTTATCTTATCGGCCATTCTCTCATGACCAGCGCTCGAAATGGAAAAGTTTACGAACCGGAGCGCTCGACAGTTTTCTAAAGATATTTACATAGTTATCAAATTGTATGTGTATTTCATAAAAATAAGTGTATTAGATTTTCTATTATATGGCCTATCTAGCTCAGATGGTCACATTATTTTTTCCACGAGATGGAGCGATAACTTTACCGATTTTACGAACAGGAACGGCGCTCCGGTGCGCTCCGGTCCATTTCGAGCCCTGCTAATGACAGTAGAAACATGCAGTCATCTTCACCAAAACAAAAATACTTAACATATTGTAAAAATAGTTTAATATCGGTTAAAAATATCAAAATTCTTTAATATTTTAATTTCGAAGAAAAAGATCAATTCAAAAAAGAGACACGTAACCAAAATATTTGGCAAAGTCTCAGATATTTAGGAAAGAGTAGGTACGTAAAGTAATTTGTTTTAAAAAGAATCAATTACCAGTCAAATAAAACGAAAGTTAATTTTTTAGTATTATAAATCGAAAAATAAATACTACCTAGTTGTCCGTTTATCCGATGATTATATGAAAGAATTTAAAAAAAATATTTAAAAAAGACATTTTAAGTCCTGTATACTATATTGCCGAACTAAAAGTACTCTTTACAAGACATTTGTAAAGCCAGTGCTCACTTATGCATCGGCAACCTGAACATTAACTCTGCGAAATAAACGAGCCCTGAACATTTTTGAAAGAAAAATTCTCTGCCGTATATATGGACCGATCGGACGGCACCAATTGGAGGAGAAGACATAATGCTGAGCTCTACGGGCTATACGAAGATTGCAGCGCAGTTCAATCAATTAAGATTAGGATACTGCGATGGCTAGGTCATGTGCACCGTATGAATGACAATGAACAAGCAAAGAGAGTGATGTCCGGCAATCCAATCGGACGTAGAAGAAGAGGCAGGCCAAAGATTCGCTGGATGGATGGAGCTGCCAATGACTGCCGTGTTCTAGGGGTACCAAATTGGAAAGCGGCCACACTGGATAGGGACAGGTGGAGGGAGCTGTTGGAGGAGGCCAAGACCCACACCGGGTTGTCACGCCCCTGATGATGATGATGATATGAAAGAATTTATTATAAAAATTGATATGTACAATTTAATCACTATATCTGATATTTTAAAGGAAAATTATTAAATATGTACATACGTTTGTTTGGAGATAAAGTTTCTTTGGCATTATTTGTAAAAAAAATCAGCTCGATTTTCAGTTAGGTTTAATTACCACATATATTATATTTTTCGTTTCATATTTGTATGCATTTTAATATATTGATACAAAACAATACAATTCAATGAATTTGTAAAATAAATGTAAATTGGGTTCCATGACAAAACAGAACAGTAACAAAACAGAACAACGATAAATGTAACTATGACCTTTCAGGAAAAATATAAATTTAATATTGAAATTGTCCTATCTCTATTATGTTGATAGATTTTTAATAGCACAGATTTTCAATACGCCATAATAAATCAAATTATATACCTAATTTCTGCATTGCTAGAAAGCCTCAAATAAACAGGACTTTGCCGGCAAGCTTAGGATATCTCATCTTAATCAATATAATATGTTCAAAATGACTGGGTGACTAGGTACAACGAAATAATGACCTAACCTAACCTAACCTAACATAACCTAACCTAACCTACCCTAACCTAAGCTAAGCTAACTTAATCTGACCTAACCTAAATAGATTCCACAAAAATTAATGTTTCATTTTTCCCCTGGCTGTTCTGTTTTGTTATGTTCTGTTTTGTCCGGTTACCTTTAATTGTATGTTCTTTTCTGTAAATTCCTATTTTTAAAGTACTATTAAAGTAAATAAACAACTGATATTCGTCGGAATGAGTGATTATTTGAAAATTTTGTGAAAATCTGGTGTTATTTAATAAATACTATTATATTATGGTTTATAAGTGCCAACAGTAGAGCAGTACAATATAATTATCACTTATAAATAAATAAACACGTTATTTTTTTCATATGTAAAAAATATATCTTTGTTAACACTAACAAGCCTTGGAGAAAAAAAATGGTAATTTACGACAGATTTATCTCCAGGCATGAGACTGCGTGATCAAAATTGGATCAAAATTATTTTCCGTACAGTTTGTTGTCCCAAATTAATCATTGCAAAGTTACAACATGTTTCAAAATATTTCAGTCGGTGTATATATAATAAATTATGATTATTTTACACGTTATATCAAAAGTAATTATTTCAATTAAAGTATGTCGGAGAATATTTTTACGAGTGAACGCATTCTAACAATACCAGGCTAATACTAAATAAAATTGCTTTATTGTTAGAAAATGAAATGTATTCTTTGTTTTATAGCGAGCAGTTAAGTAGATTTCTTATGCACTTTCTTTGGCTGACGTTATTAAAATGCAACACTGCATTGGTGTCTGGTACCTTCTGTTTACGTATGTGATAGGATTGTTAATGGGCTAATATAAATAGACAATAAATTACGAAAGAAAAATAAAAAAACATTTCCAATATACGAACAGGAAATTTGTAAAAAAAAACATCATTTTACTTTCAATTGTTGGTATACTACTGGTGGAATTTAATTCTACCAATATAAATTACAAAATATGTTTATAAAATTGTTAGTTACTTCCAAGTTTGAATTTATTTATTTAAGTATCCAAATGCATAGATAACTAAGTTATATAAATTAACTTTAATAGTTAAATAGGTGATTGTTAATTTAAAATAACTATTTTCAACAATCTGTAAATGAGGCATTGTTTTTAAATGATCCATTACTACTAACTATTCTAAGAAAAATATTAACATTTCTTTTTCATTCATTTATTTATAGTAGTTTGAGAGACTTGCCTATCTAATTTATTATTATTTATATAGTAACGTATTTCTACCAAAGTAATAAAATTTCATCCAGTTTAATTTAATGTTAGATATAACATTCATATAACTTGTCATGTTTATAATATATCCATCAAACAAGCGACCTCTAGCAAAGCCGTGTATTTCAGGTTGTTTAGAATAAAATATGGTCAAGGTAGGTATAAAGATGTAATATTGTAAATAAAATATAAACATTCAAAGGTGTTAGTGACAATCTTCTATAATAGATGTTCTAAGGATTCTATGCATAGTCATATCGATATAAACATGCGGGCTCATGCGTTACTTATAATTATTAAGAATTAGTTTAAGTAGCATTTCATAATAATTCCTATTCATGTAATACATAAAGCGTAAGAAGGTACACCTATTTAAGTATGGCTATGCACACTCACTAATGGCAAATGAATAATTGACACAGAATATAGTTAGATACATAATAATCTATACTTATTATTTACCATATAAATAAAATATAATATAATGAAAACAATCCATGAAAATTTCAATTTCAATTTATTATTTTTTAGCATCTTGTGGACATTGAAAATTATAAGTTTAAGACGTTCACAACATTACATGAAACATTATTATGAAAAAGAAAAAAAAGTAATAAAAGCGATAAAAATGAAAATATAAAAAGAGAACATAATATAAACATACAAAAGCAATGACAATACTGACAATACAATTTTATACATATATAGAAGTTCATAAAAGTACACCGAGTTTGTTAAGGAGGTCCTATTTTAAGAATTTATAAAATAGCGTCCACCTAAACTCACCCTCTCACAAGTGTAATATATCAACACCCGAAGCAATTTGGTTTAATACAGTTATCGCCCTCCCAATTGGTATTACCAGTGGCAGGTTAGTTCTGCACCTTGGGAGAATAAACAACTGATGCTCTCTATTTCTAAGATAGTTATCAGAGACCTACAGGTCAACACTGCTCAGAATGGCAGAGTTCTCATTTATACCTCGTATAAGTCGAAAAAAATACGTAGCTAAATAAATATCTCTTCTAAATTGCAGACGGCAGTATGTAAGTATACCTAAGGAAAGGTAAGAGTACAACAAAATATGATTATTTAGACAAACAATTGCGAAAAACATAAACGATTTCACCACACTATAAACTTTATAGAAATGTTATGAAATACTATTGTTTTAAAAGTTTATAAAGCTCCATCAAGCATTACGGTATCTAAATAAATCAAAAGTAGATATTTATTATGTCTCTATTTATGGTTCAATAGATTTATAATTGGATACTAGACGATTTATCTATTTCTTAGAGCGTTAATATTTTAATTATCACTTAGATAATAATGGTTTTTAGTATTATAATTTCATATTTATTGAGTTAATTATACCTTTTCTATATTAAATATGAGACCATTTCAGATTATTAGTACATACGTCACTTTACGAATACCTCTTTAAATGTTATATGTTTTCATTTACAATCGCATTATTAATGTTAGTCGAAATACGAATACAAAAATAATCTTTACAGTATTTAAAGTATGCGCTATAGAATATTGCTAAATATATATTTTGGCAATAATTTTCTGGCATTTTATGATATTATAATTGTTTTGTTATGAACAGCTTTAAAAAAAATAACCATACAGACAATCAAGATTGTGCAATGGATAACTATACTATATACAACTAGATGTAATGTGTGAGATTTGCATGGAATTCCGTTAAAGAAAATTATATTATTTCAACAAGTTGAGTGATGAATACGACGTTTATAAATAAACAGATTCAAAAATTAAATTTTTTAAATAAAGATAATTACTCTTTAACCTGTGCATAATAATTATCATGTCATGTAATTATTCATATAAATAATAATGATGCGCTGTAACAAAAATCTTCGTAAGCTTGTAACATGTTATGCATTTTAATCTCGGAGTGCATTCTAACAATAAAGCTCAAATCATAGTGACACAAGGAAAGTAAAGTTGAGCTTGTTACAAATTAATAATTGTTAAAAATTCCTGTAGCTAATTATAATAATCATTTTATTGCATTACTTTATATAATATATTGAGGCTTTATCTTTATATAAGAAAAAATATTTATAATTTCTTAAAGCCAACTTGAGAGTGGGTTGATTGTTTGCATCAGATGAAATACGACGTTACGGTGGAGCGAGTTCAAAATATTTTTTATGACTCCTCTATTATCTCTGACTTTATCTAACATATGTTCTCTTAGGTATGCTTACATACATGATACTGTAGTCTAAATGGTAGACGGTATCTATATTTGGCCTAGTATTTCTTCTGACTTTCCTACACACTGTCTAAACGAGATCTCTACTCTACTTAGTAAAATTAACCTCTGTATTCCTGATAACTATTTTATAAATCGGAAACGTCAATTACTGTTTCTTCTCCCATTATGCAGAAATAACCTGCTATTGGCAATGCCAATTGAGTGGGCAATAACTCTGTTCAACCAAATTGCTTCAGATATTGATATATTTTATTTACGTTGTTTTATAAATTCTAAAAATATGGTCTACTTAGCTCATTTGGCGTACATATTGTATCTATTTAAAAATTTTGTATATTAATTTATTTTGAATACTGTTTTAAAATAATGACATTGTTTTCATCCACATAATCATATTGAGAACGTTTGAATTCGTAATTTGAAAAAAAAGAAATCGAGATTCAAGGATGATTTATGAAAAGAAGTCTTTTTTGTATTTATTCCAAAAAATCTCTTTTTTATCAAAACTAAATCAGTATATTATGGAACAATTACAAGATAAAAATAACTTTTTATGTACAACGTTTTTAATTTTTCTGTTGAATCATATAAACATGACTTGACTAGCTTGAACGATCAAAAAAAATGTACTTGATAGAAATACTGAATAATGAAATGTGATTACATATTGATTTCCATAGTAACGCTCGTATATATTATTAATAATTTAGTTGCTAGGATCCCCTAGAAAACAATAATGGTATCAAAATAACTTTTCACAAGAAACAGAATTAACTAAAAATGAATTCAATTCTACATAAAGATGGCTAAAAGCATTTAAAAAATGCATTGGCATCGTGTTCTGATATATTCTAAGTTTCAAATGTTTAGATAGTTGAGAAGTTAGTTAAAAATCGATTGCATGATTTGTACCGGACAAATAAAAATATGACCTACGAAAAACGTTGTAAAATCTCCAAAAATGTTGACATCTAATAATAATTGGCGTATTAATTAGCTTCTAAGAAGGGGATGAAACTACAGTAGCACTGAATTTCGCCACAATATTTTGATCCTCATAACATCTTAAATGAAAATATCATCGCCCGACTTTCTTGAGTTGTCAAAGAATACCTCCAGTTGTTACAGTTTTTTATATTCATAAATCTATTATTGCATGATTGAGATATGAAGCCAAGTGGAATGCAACACGAGGACTACTCATTTTTATATGAAAGCGTGCAGGTAGGCTGACATGAAACTAACTTTAACTAAACCTTACTTTCTACGTACCTATTCATTGTTTTAATCCGGAAGTATTATAATATTACTACAGTTTTGCGTAATCGGTAATTGGAAAAAAGAAATCTTTTACGATCAATCATATTGTTCCCTGTTGGCAGACAATAAATTACTATACAAAATTAATCAACTTTGTACTGTTTTATTCGTTCAAAAATATCATCAATTTTATTAGTTTAATACATTGTGGCTTAAATGATATTATTCACGCTGGCCGCGCGGTTTAAGCGCTGGACTATCACGCCGTGGGTCCCAGGTTCGAATCTTGGGTCTGGCAAGTACACATATTGTTTTTAAATTCGTGTGTGAGTCAGGGTATGGACGTAATAGGTTATCCATAGACTTATCTAGTCTAAACAAATTTTATTTACGTATGGTCCCAATATTGAAGCTTGATTTGATATAAATAAAAAGGATTTCAAGTTAGACACATTTATATTTTTATAAAAATCGATGTTTTTTAAAATAAGTTTTAAAAATATTAAAACTATGAATTAGTCAAAACATAGAAAACGTAATAAACTAAATTTAAATAATAAATATGACCATAAAATATATATAATAATAAGATGGGATACTGCAACAAATTCACATTTATATGAACAATCATAAATATTAGCAAACAACAATATCAAAATATCAGCCATCTTGTTTATAACAGACATTTTTCAACGCGCCAACGTATACGTCATAATGTACACTAAACATGTTTTATTCTCTCCACCAAATATTTTAAGTCAAAAATCATTATATTTAAATCCTTCTGGTTTATAGTTTTAATTTTTTGGTCGACTTATTTTTTAAACAGATATTTTTATATTTGATAAAAAAATATACAGAAATTTTGAGTATAGAAAGATGTACGTAAGGTAAGTAGGTAGTTATGACGAATTTACTGACGATGAAAAATGAATATATTGTACAATGTAATAAGCAAAATATATCATATATCTAAAAGGAAATGCAATCGTTAGATATAGTAAGTTATTCAATGGTACATACTTAAAAGGTACAAAACATATACAAGGTAAATCATAACTACACGTCTGCACGCAAGAATGGGTGCCTAGTTAAATTTAGTTGTAATGTGTAGCAATACAAAGCACGGAACTGAGCGTAATGGAATCAGCTTGAAAAGCCTTCATACAGCAATATAAAATAAAATTCAAGAAGAGATAATGAATGTATTAGAATTTTTAAAATATTCCCATTTTCTGCACGATATCTTGACCGAGTCTAATTTATTGTACCTACATGAAAAAAAATATTTATTACCTATATTAAAATATGGTTTAGTTTTGCTATAATGAAAATTAATTGTAGACACCTGCATTACCTATCTCATTCACTAACAAGCAGTGGTGTTGACTGCTTGTTGAATGGAGAAACAAAAAAAAAATAGTTACAAGATAAAAAGAACTTTTTATATACAACGTTTTTAAATTTTCTGTTGAATTATTATGCTCAATATGCTCAAACTTGTACTTGATATGAAGTAAATAAAAAACAAACAAATATAGAATACTGAAATGTAATTTTGATTTCCATAGTAACGCACGTATATATTAATAATTTAGTTGCTAGGACCACCCACTTAGCAACCAATAATAGTGGATTGGATTACGGATTTCTTCCGAAATAACTTTTCATACAAAACAGAATTAACTGAAAATGAATTCAATTATACTTAAAGATAGCTAATAGTATTAAAAGAATGCATTGGCATCGTGTTCTGATATATTCTAAAAGTTTCAAATGTCTATCTAGTCGGAAAGTTAGTTGAAAATCTATTGCAAGATTTTTTACTGGATAAACAACCACCGTACAAAATATAAGAATACGAGCTAATAAAAACATTGTAATAAAACAATAGGTATAATAATATACTAAAAACTAATGTTTTATAAAAATATACATTCATAATTAACTATTTCTTTTATTCAACGAATAATTCACAAGATTTAAGAATATATCATTCTGATTATTGAACATATATTATTTTGAAAAAAAACACTTTCTGATATAGTATATAATAACCAATAGAAAAAATCTTTTTTGAAAAAAGTAAGTCACCCCGACGGGGAATCGAACCCTGTATCTCCCGAGTATACGCCTCATCCGTCGCATTACCATTATGCTACGGCGTGACATACTAATAGCGAACAAATTTTAACTATTGGTCAATTACTATACCTACCCATCAGCGTTCCTTCCAAATCAGCTACTTTGGCAATCGATTTTTGTTTCTTAAATCAAAGTAGGTATATATTACTATTACTTTTGATTACTAACCGACGTCGTGGAATTTCTCCAATATTTTTATAGATGTAGCTACTTGCACTTGCTAATAATTTATAATTAACTATTTCTTTTATTCAACGAATAATTCACAAGATTTAAGAATATATCATTCTGATTATTGAACATATATTATTTTGAAAAAAACACTTTCTGATATAGTAATTGACCAATAGTTAAAATTTGTTCGCTATTAGTATGTCACGCCGTAGCATAATGGTAATGCGACGGATGAGGCGTATACTCGGGAGATACAGGGTTCGATTCCCCGTCGGGGTGACTTACTTTTTTCAAAAAAGATTTTTTCTATTGGTTATTATATACTATATCAGAAAGTGTTTTTTTCAAAATAATATATGTTCAATATACATTCAGTATATTATATTATTATATTACATTATCTTTAATAACTAATACAGTATAATACGTATAACAAACTTTAAATTAAAATTTATTATTTCTGTATAGAAACGGATTTTTTTATTATTTCTTCAAAGTGTAGCACTAATTACCTATGTTCACACAAATTAGTTTCAACAACTAACTAAGTAATTTCATAGTATTAAATTTAAAGGCATTGCTAGTTTTGGACGTTGATATTTCATTGTGTAATATATAATGCGGTAATTTAGTATATCATTTTTAGTTATAATGAACGTATTTCGTTTGTTGTAAATATTGTTTTAAATGTAATATTCAATTACCAATATATAACAATATATATGTTTTAATTATTATTTACTGTGTCCTTAGTTTTTTGTATAAGGTGGTTATTAGTAATGTTTAACAATCACAAATAACCAAGCTTTGAAAAAAATCACATAAATATGTTGATAAATCCTGCATTGAAGACCAGCACCTTACGCACTGCACCACGAAAGCCGCCTTAGTGAGTAGAATGTTAAAAATCTGGTATTAAAGTTGTAGAGTCTCCTTTGAAGAGAAATGAGCTTAAGCTGATACTGAGGCTAATAACAGGACACACGATGGGTAAAAGATTTGATGTCCTCATGGGAAGAAGCGATTTGCAACTCTGCAATGAATGTGATGTTTTGGAAGACATTGTACAAATAGCAGTACAATGCTCTAAATATTAACGACACAGGTACAGCTGCGAATTACCGATATCTTTGAGAATGTCGACAAATTGAAAGGTGCCATAACGGTGGGTAAGATGGAAGAGCTTAGCAAAATTATAAAGTTCTTTAACAGAATTGGAGTGAGGACCTGATCGGTGGATCCTCTTCTAGATGAGAAGAGGCGATATGGCAGCGAGTCGCAGTCAAAGCCTCGGTAAAATCATAAAAATATTAATTTGAGATAATCGTTTGGTATAGTGTATTTGCCTCTAGTTACAAGACGCAATACACAGAAAGAAATTAGCGAGAGAAAAAAATACAATTTCAGTCACCTCTGAAATTTATTTGGAATTATTTTACATATTCGTGATTGATAGAAACCAATTATATACCGGATTGCACTCGATACGCTTGCACTAAAATCTTATAATAGAAAAATTGTAAGTTATATCGGTTAACCGCTTTGGTATAACTAATGGTAATGCAAGAGAAGAGTTTGCGAGTTAAATGAAAAATTATTCAACACTTGAGTTACCAGGCATTATCTCCCTCTCAAAATCACTTTTTGAATGAGTTCCGATCGGCTTAGATTATATTCATGGACTCTTGCGTCAACTTATATATTAATTTAATCTTTTCAACATATATTTGTCTAGATTTATCTGTATCGCATGAGAAAAATAAATTTGTACTTAAATGTGTAGAAGAGAGTGAGGCAGGGAGAAAACGTATTAAATGGGATACGCTGAAAAAAAAGATACACGTAAATGCAAAATATAAATTTGAAAAATACTGACACGAAAATAAAAGGAATTATTTATTTTAATCAGGCCGTGAAATAAAACGAATGATAGGATTCTCTAATACGAATTTGACACATGCTTATAGTATAGTATTAGCATATCGAGTACAAGGAAAGTATTAAACGACATTAAAATTAATTTGTGACGGATGGACGGAAAAGTATAAAGAAGTATGGTGTCGGATAGGAAACACGATTTTAAAAATGATATATTTCCGAAAATATAAATTTTTTGTTCAGAGTTTTTTTTATCTTGCACTAATGTTTTTTTTAAAGGGAAGTAGGTAACTTTAATTTATATATTATTGTCCATATTATATTCAATTTTTAATTTATGGTGTAAATAGTTGTAATATTGTGAATTCAGTATCGGTTGACCATGTCCCATTCAAGCGTCATCTCTAGATTAATAAATCCTGAGCATATCTTCTTGCATAAGCAACGAGTGGTCCACTGTTCAGCTGTCAAAATCAGATCCCAGATTGCTTGACATATTGATTCGCCCTTTCTCGTTTCAAATTGAATTATAAAAAAATCTCAAATCAAATATATTACCTGTCAGTGTTATTTATAAATACTGTACATTCCTGCTATTCATCAGCTGTCAAAGTCAGAATAGTCCTTCACACAAAAACCGGTGGTAATATCGATTTCCAAAAAATATGTAGGATTGATATATGCATAATGCTAGTGTATTATTTATCATGTAACTCATTATATATCCAAATCAAACCATTACCTGTGTGAACACAGGCAATGATAGGTCATCCATAGACAACAACGGGAGGGGCGGAAAATGTAGGACCAGTCGTTGTGAATGTATCGGCTTTCTTCTTGAGTCGGCAATGCCCATTCCCATCGAAGTGGACAAAACTGCTCCTTATCATTATTAAATATGTAATAACTACTATCTATATATTTCGTAACAATGTGTTTTTTTACAGGATGAGGTTGTTAGCCCCACGCCCAACCTCCTTTTCGGAGGGCCATTTCTTCCTTCTCCGTTGGCCCTGACTACACCTTCCACCAGGGTTGACTACCTGATCTTAGGTGTAGTTGCTCAGGTTTCCAGGGTTCACCACGTGGAGGTAGAGATAGGAATTGAGTAGGAGAGGCTATGCGATACTATCAGGATACAGTGTTGTGCGGTACGCATGCACTACCCCGTTAGAAAGGCATTCACAGCACTAGAAGCCTCTGCCAAAAGAATGGGTTTACAAATAAACGAGGCAAAAACTAAATACATGCCTGTCTATGTCACACCACGAGAAGTCGCACCAAAGTTAGATATTGGTGCATACAAGTTTGATACGGTCGACAGTTTCATATACCTTGGATCTCTTGTAACTCGACATAATGATATTACAGAAGAAATCAACAAAAGAATCATGTCTGCGAATAAATGCTACTTTGGTCTGTTAAGACATTTTAAGTCCCGCTTACTGTCTCGTCGAACTAAAAGCACTCTTTACAAGACACTTGTAAAGCCAGTGCTCACCTACGCATCGGAAACCTGGACATTAACTCTGCGAAATGAACGAGCCCTAAACATCTTTGAAAGAAAAATTCTCTGCCGTATATATGGACCGATCAGGGATGGCACCAATTGGAGGAGAAGATATAATGCTGAGCTCTACGGACTGTACGAAGATTGCAGCGCAGTTCAATCAATTAAGATTGGGAGACTGCGATGGCTAGGTCATGTGTACCGTATGAATGACAATGAACCGGCAAAGAGAGTGATGTCCAGCAATCCAATAGGACGTAGAAGAAGAGGGAGGCCAAAGATTCGCTGGTTAGATGGAGCTGCCAGTGACTGCCGTATTCTGGGGGTACCAAATTGGAAAGCGGCCACACTGGATAGGGACAGGTAGAGGGAGCTGTTGGAGGAGGCCAGGACCCACACCGGGTTGTCGTGCCCCTGATGATGATGACTATCTATATATTATTATATATCTATATACAAACCTCTACTCTGTGGAGACCCATATGATCCTATTAGGATTGGACATGGTCGAAATAAGAATATATTATTTTATATTTTAAAAATTAATACAATGTCTTACTCTGATAAAACGGATAATATTATATGTGTTCATAAAATTATAATTATGTTATAATTCAGTAAAGGGGGTAGGAGTTTAGAGTAATTACATATATAACAAATTAATTACCAAAATTTATAACCCTATTTTTCATGGTTACATGTAAGTTGTACGTATGCAGTTTATCGTGGGACACTTATTCGTGCGCCGCAGTACGTGAAACATGAGTTCGTATAACATTTTATCAAATGACGAGTTCTTTGTTGAACATTTCACCGTGGCATACATTTTGTACGTATCTTACAAAATGCGGCGATAGTTTGCAAATAGTACTGTTACAATTAGATTAACTCTAACTATAAAGACATCTCATAAAATTTGCCACATGTTGTAGCATACGTACAAATATACTCCACGGTAAAATGTTCAATGAAGAACTCGTCATTTGATTAAATGTTACACGAACTGCAGCGCACTAATAAATGTCCTGCGGTGAATTAATGTTTACGTACAAATTTCCGGATACGATTTTTCATTGAGCAATTACTGCAGTAATAATTAAACATGTAAACAAACAATACTTACTTGGGTAGTATAAGATAGAAGAAGTAAGTACAACCTTTATTATTACTTGTTTTACATACGATTTCATGTTCAAGTGTACACTTCGGTGTCTTGACATATTATAATTAGACCACATTTTATATACAAGGTGAGTACCAGCCCATTGCTCACCATCATTAAACATTTTCGCACCCCTATCTCTCATGTAGTAATAAAACAACTTACTGTAGAAAGGAAAAAGGACGTAATCTACACAAAAAGTTTTTGTTGTGGTTTTTATTCAAAGCTAAAATACAAAATAGAATAAAAATATAACCGTAAAGTGCATGATAATTAATAATTTGGTTTTTATATTCATATTCTGATATTAATTATTGGGTTAAATAAAATAAAACCATAAAAATCTATGGTTAAGTCGCTTTTCCCACTTTATTCTTTTTTTTTATGATTGCCAGCTAAATTAAGATAATAAATCGGTATTTTTAGCTTACATTCATTGGATACAACGTGTATTAATTATTCTTTTTTCTTTTCTTTCAACCATGTCCGATCCTAATAGGATCATATGGGCCTCCACAGAGTAGAGGTTTGTATTGACAGATTTTGTTTTTTACGAGAAATGGATGTCAGCCACTTGCTCAACCTATTAGGTCCATACCCTGACACACACAAATTGAAAAACAATATGTGTACTTGCCAGACCCAGGATTCGAACCTAGGACCCACGGCGTTATAGTCCAACGCTTAAGCCGCGCGGCTACCGTGGGTATACAACGTTATTATCCAATAAAACCTATTTTGAAAAAAAATGAGGGTTACATCCTTTTTCCTTTCTACAGTTGAAGTACATTTATTTTGACAATCTATTTATGAAAGATAAAGTAAATATTACAACCAGATACAATAAGACAATGTTTATATCGACGCAGTCTCCAAGCAAAGAAAATGCTCACATCGATACCTCCCCTTATCGTTATATTTCTCGCCTATACACAACACACGAGAACAAACCTAACAAAATGCAGTCAGGCCTGTAGAGAAATCAGACTATAAAATGAAATATTTAATCAGAATACTTATCATTAAGTGTATCGTTCTCAGCCAGTGCACATCTTTCATACAAACTCTCCTCTGAGTAGCACCTCTCAAACTCGTTTAGCAAACATGAAGATTTTTGTAAGTGACTTATACGAATTGGATTTTAATATTTAATACTTAATCATGCACGTGCACAATGTTGATTTATCAAAGTAAAAAATATTGTGGTGATATTATTGTGATATAACTATTTAGAAATGCTCATGAAGACTTCTGAATTAATTATTATTATAAATTGTATAGTTTAAAGCCGCTACAAATGTTGGACTTTGTTTTGCGTAGTTCCCGGGTCTTTTCAAATGTTTCAATATTCATTTTTCTCATTATACACTTAGTTTAAAAAAGTTTGAGAGTGAGTCGATTTTCTGGGCACCGCATCAGTCATACGGTGGATTGGGCTTAGAAGAAATTCTTGATACTCCATTATTTCACACTGTATAGATACGATCCATCTGATTTTCTCTTAGAAATACAGATATACTGTAGTTTAAAAATCAGAATAAATCTATATTTGGAAACGCGGTGTAAACACATACTATGCTATTCTTGATAACGTTGACACGTGTGTCCTAGATAACTATCTTAAAAATCGGGATTATCAGTTTTTTGTTCTCCCAAAGTGTAGAATTAACCTGCCATTGATAATATCAATTGGGCGAGCAATAATTGTATTCAACACAGGATATGGATATATTCCACCTACGAACTTTGTTTATTAAATTCTTAAAATAGTGTTCGTAGTTATCATTTGACGTACTAACGTGTACTTCATATTTTTTGTTTTTAATCTTTTACTAATATTAATTATATTTCCATGTTTTTATTTCTTTCGACCATGTCCGATTCTGATAGGATCATATGGGCCTCCACAGAGTGGAGGTTTGTATTGACAGGTTTTGTTTTTTTTTTTATGAGAAATGGGTGTTTTTATAATACTGTTTTAATACATTTTTTTTCAATAATATGGCGAACGTCTTGACATTGTAATTTGTAACTTGAATTTTGAAAAAAAAAATATCCATGTAAAATATTAACAATTAATAATGGGTGAATCAGGTGTTAATGGAAGAGAAGTTTTAACGAATTACTCCAAATATATTTTATGTACTTACCTATTTCTTTTAATATAATTTGGGTTTTATCAAATAGACTTGATCATTGTTCTATCTTTTAAAACTTATAAACAGTAAAGACTATTTATTTTTTATTATAATGTTTTTATTAGCTCGTATTCTTATTTGTCCGGTGGTTGTTTGTCCAGTACAAATTTTTCAATCGATTTTTAACTAACTTACCGACTAGCTAGACATTTGAAACTTTTAGAATACATCAGAACACAATGACAATGCATTTTTTTAATACTTTCAGCCATCTTTAAGCTGAATTGAAATCATTTTCAGTTAATTCTGTTTTGTATGAAAAGTTATTTCGGAAGAAATCTGTAATCCAATCCACTATTATTGGTTGCTAAGGCGGTGGTCCTAGCAACAAAATTATTAATATATACGTGCGTTACTATGGAAATCAAAATGACATTTCAGTATTCTATATTTGTTTGTTTGTTTGTTTTTTTATTTACTTCATATCAAGTACAAGTTTGAGCATATTGAGCATAATAATTCAACAGAAAATTTAAAAACGTTGTATATAAAAAGTTCTTTTTATCCTGTAATTATTTTGTTTTAAATTCCAAAACTAAACTGTAACCTGGTTCGTTAATTCTTCGTTGTGTTTACATGACTTAGAAGGTTTTTGTGGATCGTTATTTTAAATGACTAGATGTGTTATAGATGCAAATTATTACATAAATGTATAATATATTATTTCGATAATTTTAACATTTTTTTTAACACAATGGGCCATATGAGTTTCAAAAAATAGACCAGCGTTATTGACTTAGTATTTTTAACTGTTCTTAACTTAATATTCTAAATTGTATTATACCAACGTATTATAAGCATGTTAATTCTACTTAAAGTATGACTAAAATTAGTTTCTCAGTACATCCCTCCAGTACCGTTTTCATATATGTATACAGTGAAATGTTCTAATTATAAAATCAAGGTGTCGACAATCTGCGCATGGTTTCAAAACTAAGTATGTTTAATATATTGTAAAAACGATCTATATTATATGTTATCTTTTTAAAAGGATTATCGCTACAATTATGATCCAAGTTACGTAACGCTTTATTTTTTAAATATAATATTATAATAGTTAAGATAAAAATTTATAATTACTAACACAATGAAAAAATCAGTATCAATACCGGTTTTGCGTAAGATGTAGCGGTTATCGGTACAAAGATTTGTGGCAACATCAATTACTATCTTACTACCCATGTGTCTAATAATAAAAAATAAAGTTTTATTGAAGAAAGCACCCTTAGATTTATTTTTCTCTTCCGTTTTCTTAATAAGACAATATGAGATAATAATATATTATTATAACAATGCTTTTTTGAGTGCTGACAAAATCACAAAATACATCATTTATTTAGGGTACCTGGTATTATGGGTATAGATTAAAGAAGGATTTAAGGTAGATGGTTTGTGAAATACAAAAGTATCATGAATCAATCAATCCAGTTTTCGAATATTCACGTCATTCTCATAATAATAATAATATATACAATGTAAAATGTATTAGGCACTCATAAAACCATTGCAGGTAGGTGTATATTGGTATATTATATTATAATCAATTAATGAAAATAGTTTTTATTTATTATTTAAAAATTATCATGGTAATGGCAATAATGCCTTCTAAAATTATCACGTTTTTAATACTAACCTTAAAATATTATTGCATATTATTTAAAAAAAAAAAAAAAAAAACTTTGATCTTCCACTGTCATATTGAAGGAAATTAAAAATCAATATTGAAAAATAATAAATCCAGAGGTCATTTTTTGTAAATTTTAATTTAAAATTAAACATTTAACATTAATAGAAAAATAAAAATAAAAATGTAGGTACCTAATTCATGGAATTTTCTTTATATAAGATATTTCTATCATAGATATCAATAAAAATAGTTTTTTTTTCTTTAAAAACTAGCACCATTACAAATTTTAATTTATTACTTATTACTTACTACTATTACTTACATTTACCATAAAATATGAGACACGTAAAAGTTTCCAAGTGTTTTAGAGTAAGTCAAAACGACTTATTGATATTCACACTAACCACTTTTAAATAAATGATTACTTGGTGGCTTTGGTGATTTATTTTATTAAATATTAACTTGGTGGTAGAATAACACGTTCGCTTTCTAATACATTTTTTTTACGACTTAAATGGTAAGACATAAGTGTAAGTGAAATGTAGGAGACATGTGATCGTAAACGACTTACAGTTCATTGCATTGTTTTCTCTTTGATTGAAAATATAATTACATATATATGACTCTTTATGGCAATCAACCGAATCGTCAATATAACTAGCTATATTAAACTATTTGATCAACTCAGCCAATGGTATTATCAAGATCGTTAATTCACTGTTTATTTATTTAAAATTGTTAAATAATATAGCTTTTAACTGATATCTTAATGATAAACAAATATAAACAAATGGTTTTAGACGCCAATGTATATAATATATTTGTAAACCTTGTCCGATCCTAATAAGGGCCTTCACACAGCGGAGGTTTGTATTAACAGATTTTTGATTTTATAAGAAATGGATGTTAGTCACTTGCTCAACCTATTAGATCCATTACTCAAACACAAATTGAAAAATAATATGTGTATTTGCCAGACCTAGGATTCAAACCTTAATAATATTGTATGCAATTTTATTATGGAAAACCTTCTCTATACTATAAAAAGAAAAGCTACATTCTGCAACGTCTTTCTGTCATATTTTTACGCTCAATTTTATTATACTCAGAGAATTAAAATTTGGTACACAATTATTATGTACAGTGACAATATTCTATTCAAATTTAGAATTATCACTGTATTTTAAATTTGTTCTCCGTACAATGTTCTTATATAACTTACTTTTTTGATGATTTTTGTATAAATCAGATACCTACCCTCACTAATCTGTTATGTGAAAAAATATGGGTGTTATCTATCTACTTTTTTAGATAAATGGAATTAGATTATACCAGTACGAATTGTCATTTTTTCATGTAAAAAAGAGTGAATAGAGGTTCTGGCGAGGGTCAAGGAGGGGAATCTGAATATCAGGAGGCAGAAAAAATACAAAATGTAGATAAGGTAGATACTTTATTTCCATTATTTGATTAGAACGATTGACTTCTAACGGAAGAAAGCGTTTCTGATTGTCATTACATAAATTAATCTTAATAGTTACTATATACAATTTTCATTTTATTTTAATGTAGGTACACAAAATATATTGTTTAAAAATATCTCTAAACGTAAATGTACATTCTAAAAAACAAACAAAGAGATTAATAATTTAAACCTAGACATAGATATGAAAAATATTAATACGTGTTATTTCTTTGTTAAACAATGATGTCTTCAGTGAAACTAAGTAGACTGGAAAGTCTATCATATCACACATTATAAATATCTTTCATGACAATTTTGATACAAAAATATCATCACAGTCACCAGATAGGAACGATCAACAGTTTAATGAAGGCCCCTTAACACTGATTTTTTTTTTCTATTGTGAGCTTTCTATTCTATATTGAGCCCATTGTTAATTTTAATTGTCTATAGTCATTTTGCATAAATATATCTATCACATAATATGTATATCAATCAAAAGATGCTGTAGATAACGTGTTTCCCTAGAAATTATTGATAAAATACTATCCAATAACATTATATTATCTAATTATTTTTAAAATGTTCTAAGTTATTATTAGGTAATATTTCGAGAATAAATTAGGTACAAAGCTCTCAGTAGGATAATACATATATTAAAAATACTACTCAGATTATAATATCTTATTTTCATTAGGGCCCCTAATTATTAGAATAAAAGTCTGTGTATGCCACTGAGAAAAAATATATATGTATTATTTCTTATAATTATATTATTAATTTTATTAATAAGCGTATGTAATAAAATGAAAATGTAAACATTTATTTACATTCTTGTTTCAATGAATTTACGGTTCATAATAATAAGACTGTACGTTAGTATCTAATTTGTTTTCTTTAAATGTAATTGAAATAATTATTGATTATTTTATATTAGTAATCATAAAATAATTAATTGAGTAGAAAATACTATTTATTTCATTCAAAAATTAAAATTTTATAACAAAACTAAAAGCAATTAAGTTTATCTCTATTTCATGAGTTATTGATTTTTTATCTGAACTTAATTTAAATAAAATCATTGTACCATACAAGGAACTCAGAAATAATGGGAACTGAAATACTTAACATGTGTGGAGAAACAGGCAAACGATCACGAGTGTGGAAGAATATGGAATAAACTTAAACACGTGTTAAGAATATGCTTGTATTTCATTCTGACAACTGCTCTCGTTTTTTCTTTATTCAATATTGCTGTATTTGAAATTGCAACATACACTATTGTCTATAATATGTGGTTCATTTTCGTAGGACACACATGCAAAACCCTGCATCAAAATGTAGTGTATTGGATTATAATCCATCGGAATTCTATTTTTTAATCTGTTCTGTGGTACTATATCATTGAAAAGATTCTGAAAAGACCAGTTCCTAAATATTTCTAGGCTTATGATTTTTTTCTAATACAAATTTGTCTTACCAATTTTCAGATTTGCTTAGCACTCGTGGCCGCAGTAACGGCGTCGCCCACCAGATCACGACGAGGAGTAATCCACCAAGGTCCTGAAGACCACGGCTCCGAAAGCAGTATCGGTTCATCAGGCTTCCACCACGAAGTCGAACATGAACATGCCAAATCCCACCAATCAGTCAAACTAGAGCATTTCCACCCAGTCCCAGTATACGTCAAGAAAGAACATTCGCATCTTCTGAAGGAGCCATTGTCAAAGGGAAAGTCTGAACATGGCATCAAGCTTCTTCACCCAAAGACCGAGCATAATCATGGATACGGATTAGTCCTTGAAGAACATCGTTCGGATCTCCATCATGAAGGACACGGACAAGATAACCACGGATTCTCAGAACACAGCGATCACATTTCAGAAATTGAACATATTCCTGAGCAACATGAGCAAATTTCAGAGCATTCTCAAGGTATTTCAGATGATGGTGGACACGAGAGTCATGGGTGGGGTGCAGGATCTGAACATCTTCTCACATACGAATCGCAAGGTCTTCATGATGATGCAGGACATTACCAGTACAGTCCGATTGATCTTTCCCATTTGGGAGGGCACGAAGCTGAAGGCGGTGAAGGTCACTAAGCTAGTATAGTTCTCGTTGTTCGCTACTTATTATTTAATTATTAAGTTTATTATATTTTACTTACTGTCTGTGTTATTTTTTTATTATTTTGACTCGGCATGATTGTTTGTTGATAATCTGTGATGTCATGATGTAAAGGGCTTTATGTTTGCAAAGCGCATGCTGCTTCGAAATGTTGATTAAACATTCAATAAAAATATTTAAAAATCAATACAATTTTATTTATTAATACTTACATATTTTGTCCACAAAATGTTTTAAACAGACTTATCATATAAATCCCACTAAAATTTACAATAAATAGGTTAACTTTACTAACTACAGGTAAAAATATATATTATATAATTTTTTTTTTTTTTTTTTTTCGACCATGTCCGATCCTGATAGGATCATATGGGCCTCCACAGAGTGGAGGTTTGTATTGACAGAATTTGTTTTTTACGAGAAATGGATGTCAGCCACTTGCTCAACCTATTAGGTCCATACCCTGACACACACAAATTGAAAAACAATATGTGTACTTGCCAGACCCAGGATTCGAACCTGGGACCCACGGCTTTATAGTCCGACGCTTATGCCGCGCGGCCACCGTTTATATAATACCGGGCACGAAACAATATCATGAAAGCTTTTTCATAATATCCATATTCCATTGGAGATATCAATGCGCGGTAGTATCTCAAACCTTAAATATCTTAACACTAAAGAATGTAATGATGCTTTATACGTTTATGTATCCACTCTTTTGCTTATATTTTTTGTGAGTTTAGTGATGATTATAATATTGCATTTCATATTTTTCATGTTTCACAATCAATAATTTTGTTGGTTAATTTCTTACCGTCTTGTTTACTGAAATTTCAAAGAAACTACTGATAATAATATTAATATATACGTGGTGTGTGGAGTGGATAAGAAAGCAGACAAGGGTTTGCGATGTAATAGAGTTTATTAAAAGCCTTAAATGGACATGAGCTGGACACATAGCTCGAAGAAGAGACAATCGTTGGACAAATCAAATCATCCAGTAGTATCCAAGAAGTACAAAACGTCCGCAAGGTAGACCTAGAGGCCGCTGGATCGATGAAATGATAAAGTTATGTGGAAGTACGTGGCAAAGCAATGCAAAGGACCGAGAGAAGTGGAAGCAGCTTGAAGAGGCCTTCATCCAGCAGTGGATATATTCAGGCTGATGATGATGATGATACGTGGTTTGCGTGAATTTTTAAAATAAACTTACGAGATTATAACAACGACACGCTTTAAAGGTCACTTATCTCTTATTCATCAAGTAAAATCGTTATTATTTTTTTTTCAATCTACTGAATTTAAAAAATTTTAGCTGACATCTCTGCGAAATACAATTACAACAGAGGCAATGGTACGACATTAGCTTTTATCAAAAATATAAAAGATTTTATAAAAAAATCACCATAAGAGATATTAATTTATTTGTCAAACACCTTTTATAGTCTAATATCAGAACAATAAGTATTGCTATATTACTTTCGCAATTAAATTCTTGTGCCATAGTAAAATTACCAGCTATTTTTTTATTCCTACTGTTTTTAGTCATCATCATCATCATCAGGGGCGCGACAACCTGGTGTGGGTCCTGGCCTCCTCCAACAGCTCCCTTCGCCTGTCTCTATCCAGTGTGGCCGCTTTTCAATTTGGTACCCCCAGAATACGCCAGTCACTGGCAGCTCTATGCAACCAGCAAATCTTTGGCCTCCCTCTTCTTTTACGTCCTATTGGATTGCTGGACATCACTCTCTTTGCCGGTTCATTGTCATTCATACGTTGCACATGACATAGCCATCGCAGTCTCTCAATCTTAATTGATTGAACTGCGCTGCAATCTTCGTACAGCCTGTATAGCTCAGCATTATATCTTCTCCTCCAATTGGTGCCATCCCTGATCGGTCCATATACCTATACGGCGGAGAATTTTTCTTTCAAAGATGTTCAGGGCTCGTTCATTTCGCAGAGTTAATGTCCAGGTTTCCGATGCGTAAGTGAGCACTGGCTTTACAAGTGTCTTGTAAAGAATGCCTTTAGTTCGGCGAGATAGTATGCGGGACTTAAAATATCTTAACAGGCCAAAGTAGCATTTATTCGCAGACATGATTCTCTTGTTGATTTCTTCTGTAATATCATTATGTCGAGTTCCAAATCCAAAGGTATATGTACTGTTTTTAGTATGTAGAATCAACTGTTGATTTATAAATTTAATACACGGTACTGTTCGTAATAATTATTTCCAGTAAAATATTTCAGAAGGTATATTACTATATCTACAATATGATCGGTGAGATCGGAGTTGCAAATATAATTAATGTTATTGTGTTAATTATATTATATCAACCATCAAGCCAATTTTCATCGGCCGCCCATTCGATACACTAACAGAATGCTACAAGAGCAATCTATGTGGTACAAGTTGACATGGAAACGAATACAATCGTATGCTTGGGTCAAGTAGGTACCTACTATATTGACATAATCGGAATTTTACTCTCCGTTACAACATAGTACAGATACAAGCACTCATTTTTTTTATTAATAACTAGGTGAAATATAAAAGGGTTAACCTCCATTTTTTAAATATACGACAATTACTCTCAGGTATATTAAAAAAATGACGGAAGTAGCTCAATATTGTCTATTCATAAAGTAATAATAATATAACCTAATCATTATATGGTATCTATCTACTATATACGTATATTTTTGTTTTTACTTTTAGGTACATATAGATAGGGCTCGAAATGGACCGCAGCGCACCGGAGCGCCGTTTTGGTTCATGAAATCTTTAAAATTATCGCTATTTCTCGTGGAAAAAAATAATTCGACCATCTTAGCTAGATAAGCCATGGGTATAATAAAAAAATCAACACACTTATTTTTATACAATATACTTACATAAAACTAGATAACTATGTTAATATTTTCGGAAAATGATTTAGCGCTCAGGCCCCTGATGTTAGAACATGCGAGTGCCAGCTGCCCGGTCGACATGACGTCATATGACATCATTGTGACGTACTACCGGAGTGATAATAGCGCTCGAGAATATAACGCTACTCCGTCAGCGGCGCTATTCATTGTCACCATACACATATAGGTGTTTCATCGTAATAATATCTACGGTGGGCACTGCGCGCGGGCGGCATGCTTCGAGCGTGTATTGGCTGACGTTACAATTACGTCATGTTGTCTGGTGCCACACGAGTCGATAGTTAGGAAATCGCGGTGCTGGTTCGTAAAATTTACCATTTCGAGCGCTGCATATATATAAATCAATACTCTTTTAAATGCAAGTTATCTCAAATTGCAAGCTTTGTCTATTTTCTACTATCTCAAGTAGGTAAGTACCATAATATTATATTTAGAGTGAATTAACTTTTTGAGTCTATTCATAACACAAGGTATAAAACTATAAAGCTTTAAACTTACATTAATATTATGGGCATAAACAATCTTTAACGGCCCACGTGCTCGTCGTAGGTCAAAATTGAGTTTTTATTGTATTTTCAAACCATGATCCTGGACACTCCTTAAACGTTGTAGATAATCTATTTATATAATTTTGAAGCCTTATTATCCTTTATAGTTATTTTAAACATTTGATGACTGCATAAACTATTGTTGTTACATAAAATAGTATTCTTTTAAACCTCTCGCTCTAATGTTTTAGAATATAGTCATATTTCGGTACATAACTGTGCAGTGGTGTTAAGATTTTTTACATTTATTAATTTTTAAACGCATTTATAAAACCATTAGTATAATTTATTACGAGATAATTTTTGTAAAATATTCACGATAGAAAATTATATTGATAATCTCTGTGATCCCAAATTTGACAAGAATTAGGCATTTTAATATTCAGATAATCGGCAAGATTAACACATTTGAAGATGATTCTAAAGATACTTATTATAAGCTATGTCTTTGACCATTCAAGTGTGATAAATATCTTATGAATAATGATTGCTTTATAATAATTATTGACCTAAGAATAAGGTAGTGTTTTTTTGAAATACGCCATTTCTTTTGTCGTTCCCCAGTGATTAAGCTACAACATACGGCCGTAGCCATAAACTGACAAACTATAATTAAAGTAGGGAGTAAAATTATGTTAACGCGCGTGTTTGAACATGTACCGTTTAAAAAAAAATAAAAAAAAATTCGATTAGGTACATGTTCAAACACGCGCGTTAACATAATTTTACTATATACTAATGTACCCCCTTAATTGCAATATGCCAATAAAAAATATTGACCAACTCACAGGTACAAAATTATTATCGTCTAAATTCTAGAAAATATATCATAATGCGTAAATATACAAAAAAACTTAAGTACTCATTTTATTTGTATAAACATAAAGTATGTTTATATAAACTAGACGCTGAGGAAAGCAGTAGTATCAGTGAAATTGTAATTATAATTTACGTAATTTTATTTTAATCTTATACGCAGTGTTGCCAGTAAATATACATTATGTAAGAGTTGGTTGATATTATTAAGTTGCAGATATCTTATTAGTGCCTGGGAAAGTCAATACGTAATACAAATGTCACGTAAAACTGAATTTACTCCATAAAATAAATGATTATTTAATTATAGGATAAAGTTACATGACATTTTGATCGTATTGATTATATAATTTATTATCTTGGTCATTAAATTTCAAAGAATAAATAAAATTTGTATATAAAAGATATCGATCCAAAATGAAAGTTTGGTGAATGTCATATTGTTGGTTTAAATCTGTAATAATCGAATTTATCCAAGATTCAAACCTAAAGAGTTTGTGTTACATTATTTTATATTGATGAAAATCACGTAGATGTCAGCCAAATAGTTTTTTTTTAAAGATTGGTTTTAATCAAGGCCTGAACAAAAACGATGCATGAGTGCGAGTGAGAAAGTATTCGGCACCCTTATAATCTCTGCGACACGCGTTAGAGTAAGACAATAGGTCTACATATTTTTGAGTCAGTTTCCAAAAGTATCGCTGGCAAATCGTGGTGAATCGCTTCACGTAGCATCGATAATCTGCGAGTTCGTGTTGCTAAATTTGCTATTTTTTGTGTTAAACATAAAGTCAGTGGTATATATTTTTAGTTAATTAAGTAGGAAAGGTGGTTTTGCGTATTGTATTAAAATATGGTAGTCGTACTGATAAGCAAGAAGATGGTATTACGTTTCATAGGTAAGTTGATACATGTTCGTGACAATTTATTTGTATATTATTATTTATTTTAATATCAGTGACCTAGTGTTTCTTTAAAATAACTTCAATTATGGATATCTTTACCTAATGGTTGCATTTTGACCGCTTAAAAATACTATATAACGTAAAAAAATAGAAAATTATATTTAAATTCTGAGCGTCTAGTGCGAGCACTAGCGAAATAGTCTATGGTCTCGAACATTTGTAGGCGAATGCGTTCGTTCGCCCACAAACCAAACGCACGGCACGTAGCTTCATTTAGCAATGCAACGGATGGCGTCTAGATGTATCTATAGTCTATGGTTTTAATAATGACAGAAAATAATTTATTGCAAGATAAAAAGAACTTTTTATATACAATGTTTTTAAATTTTCTGTTGAATTATGCTCAATATGCTCAAACTTGTACTTGATAATAATATGAAGTAAATAAAAAACAAACAAAAATATAGAATACTGAAATGTCATTTTGATTTCCATAGTAACGCACGTATATGTTAATAATTTAGTTGCTAGAACCAATAATAGTCTTTTACTTTTTACGGATTTTTCTGAAATAACTTTCCATACAAAACAGAATTAACTGAAAATGAATTCAATTCTGCTTAAAGATGGCTAAAAGTATTAAAAGAATGCATTGGCATCATGTTCTGATATATTCGTCTGTTTTGTTTTTTTTGCTTTTGCTTGTCGGGAAGCAATATTTGTACTGGATAAACAACCACCGGACAAACAAGAATACGAGCTAATAAAAACGTTGTAATAAAATACTATACTATTGAGATTTTAAGCCAAAGGGTTGAAGAGATAATAATTTAATAAACTTAATGAAAGAAAGATTGGTAATACAAATTGATTAGCTTTACCATTACTATATTCCTATCGATAATTCGTCGAATAATTATTTTCCGACTGCTTTTCTACAAGTCATGCTTCTCTTGAATCTTCATTTTTGCTCTTGAGACATTTTTGTCTGTTATCGCAAGGGATGGTTTCCAATCCTAGTGTCTTAAAGAATTTGAATTTACGTGTGCCTGTCAATTACCTACGTGGTCGCAGCCATGATCTATTCTCGTAATGGGACGACTGGCCTCCGGACAATTGGACGCCGCACTGTCGTAGACACGTGTAGACGTGGTATTTTAATCAGTTTCTATCTACTACTTAGTAGTTTGAATTTATTTTACTCTTAACATAATGTATTCTTTATCGCGGATTGAGAATTACCATGCCTAAGGCTTTATATTAAATAAAAAACTCTTTTTTCGTTGGAACTTAAACATATGCACGATTAAATCGTTATTTACGTCTGCATATTTACATTCTTACCGACTATTAAATCATAATATTATCATTGAAGTATAAATAATAATGTTGAATATTTTTTTAAGGTACCTATAAGTACCTAACGTCTATTTATTTTCGAATTCCGTGGCGTCCAGTTGTCCGGTGCCAAATCATCCTAGACCCTCTATTCTCGCTTGGAACCGTTTTCTCGTGGCAAGCCTATCAGACACAATAGCGAGGGGTGCAATACTAGTCAATGCGCCCAAAGATATAGACATTTTCTGTGACGTCCTATGTATTTTGTTTTCGAAATTTATATTTTTCTGTATGAAACTGTATGTTTTTTTTTTTCAAAATTTTATTTCGGCCCACGTGCTCGTCGTAGGTCAAAATTGAGTTTTTATTGTATTTTCAAACCATGATCCTGGACACTCCTTAAACGTTGTAGATAATATATTTATATAATTTTGAAGCCTTATTATTTTTTATAGTTATTTTAAACATTTGATGACTGCATAAAGTATTTTTGTTAGATAAAATAGTATTCTTTTAAACCTCTCGCTCTAATGTTTTAGAATATAGTCATATTTCGGTACATAACTGTGCAGTGGTGTTAAGATTTTTTACATTCATTAATTTTTAAACGCATTTATAAAACCATTAGTATAATTTATTACGAGATAATTTTTGTAAAATATTCACGATAAAAAATTATATTGATAATCTCTGTGATCCCAAATTTGACAAGAATTAGGCATTTTATTATTCAAAAAATCGGCAAGATTAAAACATTTGAAGATGATTCTAAAGATACTTATTATAAGCTATGTCCTTGACCATTCAAGTGTAATAAACATCTTATGAATAATGATTGCTTTATAATAATTATTGACCTAAGAATAAGGTAGTGTTTTTTTGAAATACGCCATTTATTTTGTCATTCCCCAGTGGTTAAGCTACAACACACGGCCGTAGCCATAAATTGACAAACTATAATTGAAGTAGGGGAAATATAGTTAGTAGTAAATGTTTAAAATAACTATAAAGGATAATAAGGCTTTAAAATTATATAAATAGATTATCTACAACGTTTAAGGAGTGTCCAGGATCATGGTTTGAAAATACAATAAAAACTCAATTTTGACCTTCGACGAGCATGTCCCCCCTTGTATATATTTTTTTCTTCTCTTTTGTTAGGGTAATATATTTTGTTATAATGTAAATATCTTGTTGTGAACGTCTTGAATTTAGATTTGTTATATCCACAATATTTTGCTATCTTAAATAAATAAATAAATAAAATTACAACCATACTAAAAAATAGTTGTGACTTGGTCACGTAGCAACTCTTTACTAATGCACATTTAGGAAACTAAAGATGACATTGAAGTTAATGACCCACCAAACCAAACCCGCCCCGCACCACACCAGGTCTTAAGCGGGCGTATCAGGGGAACGTATCAGGAGCAGTTACTCAAGTCACTGAGGTCGCCATACACTCAAAATGTACTTCGACAGAATATACGTGAAATATGAAATATAAAAAAAAAACATGAAATAAATTGTAATAAATAACAAAAGTTAATACAAAATCGAAGAATTAAAGAAATCAACTTACATATTAATTTCTAATCTAAAACTTAGGCAAAATTCTTCACAGTACTTCAATGCTGACCTTACAGGGCATAATTTGCATCGTAATAACATCATGCATGTCTCGGTTCGCTACTAGGAATATCTCTATATCAGTTATTCACGACTTGTTTGTTTTAAATTAGACTTTTTAATAATAACAATATAATATAAAAGCATCTTATATAATTATTGAGAATTAGGTAAATATATTCTTATTTTTTTTACCGATGTTTTGATCACGATCCGCTGCCATATCGCCTATTCTCGTTTGAGTAAGGACCTGCTGTTTAAAACTTTTCTCTTACCCATATCTTCCGTTGATGTTCTCAATTATATATGTTAGTCACAGCACTACTCTGTGCCGTTAAAATTTGGGACAATGTACCGAAATGTGTGTAATGTCCTCCCAAATATCACATTCATCGCAAAGCTGTAAATTGCTTCTCTCCATTATAACATCAATTGTTTTGCCAATGTTGTGGTCTGGTCTTTGTTTTATTATCTGCTTGAAATCAGTTTTGCTCAGAGATGACTCAAGTTAGAATTTGGATCGTTGACTCTACAGTGCGAAGCAGGGCTTGAAATGGACCGGAGCGCGCCGTTCCTGTTCCTAAAATCAGTAAAATTATCGCTCCGTCTCGTAGAAAAAATAATTTGACCATATTATAATAGAAAATGAAATACACATAAAATTAGTTTTTTAACTATGTAAATATTTTCAGAAAACAGTCGAGTGCTCCGGTTCGTAAGCTTTTCCATTTTGAGAGCTGCTCCGATGTAGTTCTTAGCTGCTTTACAAAAAAGTCTCGTAACACAATTTTTTTACAAGAGATGCTTGTTAACCCATGCCGCACGACTTCTGTCATCTTGACCAAACGTCTGTCACTCTGCAGCGATGTTACAAAGGTGATCTACGCGGTGCACTTCTCAGATGACAAGAAGCGCGGGATATGACGATGTTCGGACAAAAATGCCGCGAATTATGATCGAACTATGCACTAATGGTGCTGGAGCATGATAAAATGAAGAACGTAAGCAATTAATTAGTTATTATTTCAATATAGCCACAAAAGCACCTTTCCTCATATTTGTGAAAAACAATTAAGAAGTAGAAATAAAACCAAAGTGAGTTCTTTCATTCACGCTAATCAAGAATATAATTATTATGACAACTATAAAGCAAAAAAAACATTAATGGTGTATTGTTCCTGTAGCGAGATATTTTTGTTTGCTCACGAAAGTGTACTGTGATTTTTTTAATCGTTTTAAAATTCCCATGCACTAGACGGAGAAAGTAAAATTATTTTCGGAAGCGCAGAATTAAGAGTTTCTTTTTTGTTATTGTATGATATCAACTGTGTCAATGTCACTCACAGATTAACTCGACTGTTCGAGAAAAAAAACATAACGGGATATACTGTTGACATTCCGGCAGTGCTATAATGCAATTTAATTCCCTCACTAAGCATGTAGGTAAGACACCAAACTAGAATTGCACTTAGCGTTTGTTTTTGTGTAAAAAAAATACTTTTGTATGAGATTAAGTTATTTAAACTTACTTGACATATCGCTCAATAGCTGATGATGTTCTAACCCAAAAATTTGCTGAATTTGAGAAATTATTCAATGCTGTATAACAATTTAAAGCATGTTCAATTCATAGAACAATAGTAGAAGAAAATATTATAATATTAATACTTTCATTATGGTCAATTGTATTGACACAAAATTTATATATGTTTGTATGAGATTATATATGTTTGTATCAGAGTCTATGGATGAGGATTTAGGTATGTATAGTTGTATAATAAATATATATTAAGCGAGTTTATATGTATAATTTTGTTTTTGTTAAAAAATAATGTTATAAAAGTAGGTACCTTGTAAGAGTATTATTAAAGACTAATACCTCATTAGTTAATTTGATTAATTATTTTTCTTAGAATTGACGATTTACACCTCCTGAGTGTAGTATTTTTATTGTTATAAAGAATTTTGACCTATTATTAGGTTTGACGACTTATTATAATAATATGCTGTCCAGTGTATTGTTATTAATAAGATAGGGTTTTTACTAATTAGGTTTTTTACTGACACTTCAACTATTCATAATTTGTTTATTGTATTTTTTGTTGTAATTTCTGACTAAATAGGTATGTAATGGAGTTTTTACCTACTTTATTGTATTGATTTATTATATAAGGTAGAGTTAAGGGTGTTTGTTGTCAGTATGTGTTTGCCTTTGGTGAGTGTACACGACGCCTGAAGATGCCGAAAGGTGAAACCCGGGTTGCAAAAAACGACTTAAATGGAATAGTACAGAGCTTGAATCCATTATAAAATATTATAGTCCTGAATCTTTGATACCATATCTCTTACAGCTGAAAATTGTAGCTCCCTTGACACATGCATAGCTATAATACTATAGCTATGTACTATTATAACATAATATATTATATACTTGAACTTGGCAGTGGCGAAGACTCCTTTTTAGGCGATTATTTAAGGCCTATCTTAAGAATCTTTACAACTATTATTTTATTTGACAAATAATTTACAAGTTTTAAGAATGTAACATTCTTTATTAAACATATTAATTTGAAAAAATCTGTGAGGAATATATGATCACTAGAACACGTGGGAGCGAATCCCAGGAAGCGTGAGGTCAAACCCGCTGGTTGTCGTGTTTTTTATCAAAAGATTTTTCTAGTGGATATATCGCACAGTTAGCGTAAAACCACAGTAAGTGCAAATGACATATTTCAGAGATATTATATGAAGGTTTAAAATTTTCATTTTTTCAGGAATTCTTTGTATTGTAAAACCAAATTATCTATTTTTTTAAATGAAAACTATTAAGCTTGCCATTGCTTCATTTTTACATTATTATAGAGCTCTTAACATTGTGGAGTTATTTCTAATTTAAATCTCGAAAGCAAAAAAAATGCACTTGCTATGGTTTTACACTCACGGTAAAATATATTTCTCATGGGTGTTTTCAAATTATGCATGTTCAATAAAGAATGTTACATATTTAAAGTTTCTAAATTATTTTTTTAAGTAATAAAAAGAGGAAACAGACAGTTACATTTTAATAACAAAACTATGTTTAAAAATAAAATAGTAAAAAGATATTGCAACCAGCAAAGTTTCCATATATAAATTATAATATAGTTAAGCCTAACAAGATAGAAAGTAATAAGAACCTAAATATAAAGAACCTACATAAGAATAATTAAAACTTTTTATATACCACGTTTTAAAATTTTTTGTTGAATGTTATAAACTTGACAATTCTATGTATTAATAATTTATGACAAATAAGGCTATTGTTAACAAATCATTTTTTTGCTGTTTTGCAACAAACAAACAAATATAAAATACGGAAATGTCATTTTGATTTCCATAGTAACGCATGTATATATTAATAATTTTGTTGCTAGGACCACTCCCTTAGCAACCAATAATAGTGGATTGGATTACGAATTTCTTCCGAAATAACTTTTCATACAAAATAGAATTAACTGAAAATGAATTCAATTCTACTTAAAGATGGCTAAAAGTATTAAAAGAATGCATTGGCATCGTGTTCTGATATATTATAAAAGTTTCAAATATATAGCTAGTCGGGAAGTTAGTTAAAAATCGATTGCAACATCTGTACTGGATAAACAGCCACCGGACAAACAATAATACGAGCTAAGAAAAACGTGGTAAAAATGAGGAAGACTGTTGAATAATTATAGACAAAAAGTAACATTTTTATAAATACTTATATAAGTAGGTATATATAGCATATAGTAGGTATTATATTTGTGTTAAGAATTATTGAAATGTATACATAACATGAATGATCTGCGATAGAACAGAAAAAGAGAATTATAAGAAAGGAAAAAAGCATACATTTAAAATACCTACACAAAATTTTGGAGATAGCGTGTTTAAATGAAACTGGTAAACTATTGAAAGGATCAACGGTGGAGAAATACAATATTGTAATTTAAACAAAAGCGCCGATTAAAAGATTTGTGCTTAATTAGAATCACTACGACTGACATGGTACAAAGCTTGGTTTCGCGTAAATCTTGATAATGATTATCTTGTTTTGTAGTATACTATAATAGCGTAATTTTTATGTAAATTAACTGAAATATACCTACTACAAATACTATATCAATATTAAAGATATGAAAATGCTTTGATTATAAGTAAACTAATATAATAAGAATATTGTTAATAAACAATAAAAATAGTTAGGCGCTTATTGATCGTTGAAGATGTGAGGTTTTAATTTCTATTTTGCTTTTTTCCAGCCGCAAACAGTAAATTGGGACGCGTATTTGAGTAAAAATAATAACAAAGTTAAATAAATATTCACGAAAATTTTCTTTGTGCTCTCTCTAATTTAGTAATTACATTCATAGCGGTAAATAGATTAATTGTGTACACAAATAAGCAAATAAGTATAATAATACGACAACTTGATGTGTTTTAGCCGACACTTTCATCCAGATAATTTACGTTTTGCCGGCAAGTAGGCCAAAGTTTCCGCCCGCGTTTACTCTCGACTTGATCTAAAAAAAAAACTTATTTTGCCGCCTTGTCCGGTGGAGTGGAACTCCCTTTCTTAAGCCGTGTCTCTCGCTTTTGCTTCGGTCACAGATGGCAAACAATTTATACTATAACATCCAGTGGCGATGACTAGTAAACGATTATTTTGAGATTAATAACAAGGCCCACTACATACAGACCGCGACACGAAACTGTGAACTGCAATCGTAGTACTACTTATTACTTATACTTCACATAATCTTTGCTGTCCGTATGATAAGCTTCGTTTTATTTGTTTTTCAATGACATTAATATGGACGAAGCATCTAGAAAAAAAAATGACACTCACTTTTTTGTTGGGTCTGCCGAATAGCATAATCTGTTCAAACGCCATCACAATAAAGGTAATATTGCTATAAATTCCCGATGCTTTTTGTCGGGTCTGCCGAATGGTTCGGTTTGAACTGGCTTACTCAAATGAACATTGACACTAGCAACACTGTTCAAACGCCATTACAATAAAGGTGATACTCGTGGTGCAGTGCGTGACGCGCTTGCCTTCTACTCGAGAGTTCCTGGTTTCGATTCCCAGTCAGTACACACATGATTTATGTGTTTTTCTCAAAGCCTGGGTGTTTGTGATTATTCAAAATTACTAACAACCACCTTGTACGAAAAAGCAATGACATGGTTATTATTAATTCTAAAAAAAATAAAGGTGATATTGCTATAAATTCCCGATGCGTGATATCGCATAATGGAAATTGCGTGACGTCTACCTATACATGTGCGAATGTCGCTATGCGCGAATTTACTTGCTAGCTACTGTATTGAGTGCGTTGTCCATTATTAATGCTATTGGTTATATTATATACCTTAAATTAATTTTCTTTTTCGTAATTACCATGTGCATTTCTCTCCCTGGCACCTTGCATTAGAGTAAATTCCTTTGAGCGTAGCAACCTCAGTCTTGGGTATTTTCTCCCAGGGTATTCCCAGGCAAAAATTGTAATAGATGCTCTACATCGCCACAGTAGGGTCCTGTAATACGCTCAATTAAGACCAAGTGTGGTGCGAGGCGGGTTTTGTTTTGGAGGGATTAACTTCAATGTTTATAGAAAATTATGATTATTTTATACTTAAATAAAAATGGTAATACGTTTATTAATATGAACGATATTATATAATATCAAAAATCTTCATTTACTGCGAATATATTACCACATTCTAAGTTTAGCAATAACTAGCACTACCATAAAAAAAATCGCAATTTAGTGCAGCGACCTGACCATAGGCAGCCGAAAAAATAAATCGAGACAGTGAAAAATACAGGTGACAAAATCTCGATAGTAAACGATTAATCACTAAATTATATTTTTATTAAACGAATAATGTACCTACCTATAAGATTGGAAAATATAACATTCTCAAATCTTGTGAAATATTCATTGGGATAAAACTTTGAAAGATTTCTGATTCTGATAAGTGTCTTATTATTATTGTACCTTCGTTCAAGCCACAAAAAGCCATTCATTAATATTAGCGAAATTTGTAAAACGCTTCAGTTACTTTCGCTATAATTAGGTAGGATACTAGTAGAAAAATTGCTAAAACGCATTGGCCGGAATCCGATGAATACAGGACAGGCATGAGTCCCGTTCGGAGTCATATTTTTTCATTGTCTAGTTTGTATGTTTCTGAGATGTTTCCAAATTTTGTATCAACAATAAAATTAATGTTTATCTTTACGTACAAGGATGAATGCTAAAATATTCTAGTAATTTGTGTGCTTATTTAATTAGACACAGTGATATCTATCTAATTCCAATTGTATATCAGGATTGTTGTTTTTATTTAATAAAACGCATTTTTTTTATAGTACTTAATCCACTTTAAAGTAGAATAAGTACTATAAAAAAAATAATTGCGTTTTATTAAATAAAAACAACAATACAATGCAGTTCTACCATGAGTAGACAGTTAACAAAATAAAAGAAAGTATATCAGGATTATTTACAACATAGTTAATGAGTTAAAATTGTGATGATGCCAAATGAAAATATGCACATCGTATAGAAAACGGTAGGCTTTTAGCTAATAGCTTGCTGGATATGATAATAATGAGAAAACACCAATGCACGCAAGCGATAATTTGAATTCTATGAAAATATTAGTAGGTATCGACATTGCTTTTGTTTTTCTAGATGTTGCTGATTTTTTACAACGTTTTTCTTATGACGTATTCTTATTTGTCCGGTACAAATCTTGCAATCGATTTTTAACTAACTCTCCGACTAGCTAGACATTTGAAACTCTTAGAATATATCAGAACACAATGCCAATGCATTTTTTTAAATACTTTTAGCCATCTTTGAGTAGAATTGAATTCATTTTTAGTTAAATCTGTTTTAATGAAAAGTTATTTCGATACAATTATTGGTTGCTAGCGGGTCCTAGCAACTAAATTATTAAATAATAATATATACGTGCGTTACTATGGAAATCAATATGAAATGACATTTCATTATTCAGTATTTCTATCAAGTACAATTTTTTTTCGGTACATATAAAACGGAATACTTACACACAATTTACATTATAAAGTATTTAATAAAACATTGTGTAGGTAATTGTTCAAAAATATTGAAACATAAATTTATAAATTATAAATGTAATTACAATAAAACTGTAATAATACGTGCGTCCATTGATAGCTTTTACATTATTATTACAAAATACTTTATGATTAATTTTATGAACGATTCATAGTTTAAATGAGTTTTAAATTAAATAATTGGCCACAAATACATAATATTATAGTATCAAATTATTTGCAAAAATAGGCACAATTGGGCAGGAAATTAATTGATTAATAGCTCTTGACAGGACGTAATGAAAGATGAAAATATACGTGTTGGTATTTTTTTTTGTCTAAGATTTTTCTGACAGTTATAATTAATATCTATGAGGGTATTTTTTTAAACCGTTTTTTAACCTTATATTTTAGTTGTAAATTTATTCTTTCATCTATATTATCTTTTTTAAATGTCTACTACACCTGGCAAACGGTCAAGATCAATTTTATACTCAATGATTAGGTAGGTACTCGAACTTAACTCGGATGTTTATTTTATTTCATTAAGTCACACTTTCCATTTTCTCCGCCGTGCTTTTCGTGGCGCACAAAAACAATCAGCGTTTTCCACGTTTTGGCAAACTAATTATTATCAGTTGCATTATTGACTGCATCACGACTTCTGAGGTGTTTTTAAAATTCAATTTAAAACTCAATTACTTCCCACTACAATTGCTTTAATTACTTTTCCCGAGCGCCCATTATTTTTAAACAATAATTGTATAAGCGAAGAGCATTTCAATCACAAATCGTGAAAGTATCTTTACGGTATTTGCAGGAATTCACAAGATTTAAAAAAAAATCTTAAAACAGCTCAAATTACCCACTTAATTATTATATTAAGCCAAAAGTTTAAATACTAAACTAAAGACATAAACACTGAAATAAATAATTACAAGATAAAAATAACTTTTTATGTAAGTACCGTAAACTTTTTTAAATTTTCTGTTAAACCATGTAAACTTAAGAATTCTATGTATTAATAAAAAATATAGAATACTAAAATGTCATTTTGAATTTCATATTGATTTCCATAGTAACGCACGTATATATATATTAATAATTTAGTTGCTAGGACCCACTTAACAACCAATAATAGTGAGTAGTAAATTTTACTTAAAACGATTTTTTTCCGAAAAATACAAAACAGAATTAACTGAAAATGAATTCAAGTCTGCTTAAAGATGGCCAAAAGTATTAAAAAATGCATTCCCGTCGTGTTCTGATATATTCTAAAACTTTCAAATGTCTAGCTAGTTGGGAAGTTAGCTAAAATCTTGGACAAACAAGAAAAAATATGTACGGGACAAACAAGAATACGAGCTAATAACAAAAACATGGTAAAATACGTACTAGTACACCAAAAAATAAACCACTAATATTATTATTATTCTCATCTTCAATACTGATTATTATTAGTTACAAAATATTATTATATCAAAAAGATATATTGATATTTTTACTAAGTGCGTTGCTAGTTGAAATTTATGGTTGATACTTTTTTGAGAACTTCAACTTGGCTAGCCTGTTCTTCAAGCCGACTGGGTTCCGGCGTCTTGGTAGGCCGCTATAGAGTGTATACGGTAGAGATACAGGATGCTGGTTTGACCTGGAACAAAGCAAGAAGACTAGCGAGCGACAAGGATTCTTGGAGGCCCCGCGTGGTGTCCATATGCTCCAACTAAGGGGTGGATATGGCCGAAGAAGAAGATTTTTTTTATTGTAGGGACCTCAAAATCAGTCATTGACTGGGAAATATACGTCCCTAAGACGATTGTCTACCATTTACATTTAAAAATACGTATGTCAAAATAAAAGCGTTTTAATTCGATATTTAAAAAAACCCGACTCTACGTTAAATACTCTTTGTACTGGATCAAACAAACATTGAAAAAATAGATATATGTTTTTATTCCTAACCGCGGGATTGAACTTATAACCAACGGCTGCTTTACCAACAAGGCCACCATGAGTAAATTCGATAATTGATAAATAATAATTTTCATTTTATGAGAGATGAAAAATATTTCAACATAATATCAACCTACAAAATTTAAAAAAATCTTTATCAATCTGTTCAAACACACTAAACATGTTTTTATACGTTAATATTTGATGGTAGTCATATTGCTTAAACATAAGTGCGTGCATGCCATATTATATGTAAAGATAAAACTCGAAGTTTTATCATATCGTGATTACTAACAGTCCTTTACACGATCTACATGTTGATATGTTGGATAGGTATTCACTAGCAATAATCAAATGGAAGTCAGTGTATAGTTTCGAAATATTTGCCGTTTGGTCAACGTTTTGATGATTTCCACCATACCTAAGCACACCATATAGCTTTCTTAAATGTTTGTCCATCTGTCTGTTTGTTCTGTTATAATTCAAAAACTACTATACTAATAATAATACAATTTATACAGCTAATAGACTAGACTATATTTATTCATAGTACCATTTTTTTTATAGTAACCATCTTGATATCACAAATAATTCCAAAGTAAATATAAACTAATGCGCAAAATCAATGTAAATATTTACAAAAATTCATTATTAGTCAGGGCTCGAAATGGACCGGAACCCACCGGAGCGCCGTTCCGGGTCGTATAATCGGCAATATTGTCGTTCCGTCTCATGGGAAAAATAATTTTACCATTTGAGCTAGAATGGCCATAATATAACATAAAATCACACATTTATTTTTTTATAAAACACATAAAATTAGATAACTATCTTAATATTTTCATAAAGCGCTCCGGTTCGTGAAATTCTTCATTTTGAGTGCTGTTATTAGGACATTTTTTATTCAACGAATAAGACACACGATTTCAGAATGTAACATTCTATATACTGAATATGCATAATTTGAAACATACTGGCGCGAATTCAGCGGGTTCAAGTCCCGTCGAGTGTCGTATTTTTTTCTACAAAAACGATTTTTTTCTAGTGTGTATATACATGAGTTGTTTTCAAATTATATATATTAGGACATCAAGTGATAAGATAGCAGCGGTGGAATGGTGAGGTGGGGTGTGGGTAGAAATTCGCGAGTCAACATACAGGCGTTATCGATTACGCTGGATAGTCGGAGCTAATAATACAATTTAATCACGAGTAGGTAAAGGGTTTAGATATCAGCGGTGGAGTAGTGAAGTGAGGAGCAGGTAGACCTAACCGTTTTCTATATCATTAATTTTAAGAAAAAATATAATCAAATCAATTTATTTATTTATCGAACATACATAATTTTGAAAATATTTCTGAGAAAATACATTACTTATAACCAATAGAAAAAATCTTTTTGAAAAAGTAAGGCACCCCGGAAGAATCAAAACTTTTTTCAAAAAGATTTCTTCTATTGGTTATTCTATATTTTCTCAGAAGTGTTTTCAAAATTATGTATGTACAATAATTATAATGTTACATTCTTAAGCCTTGTGAATTATTTGGTTGAATAAAAAGATAGTTATTTCTTTATTCTGTATTTCGTATTTGTGTATTTTACAACGTTTTTATTGGCCCGTATTCTTATTTGTCCGGTGGTTGTTTATCCAGTACAAAACTTGCAATCGATTTTTAACTAACTTCCCGACTAGTTAGACATTTGAAACTTTTAGAATGTATAAGAACACGATGCACAATGCATTCTTTTAATACTTTTAGCTATCTTTAAGTAGAATTGAATTCATTTTCAGATAATTCTGTTTTGTATGAAAAGTTATTTCGGAAGAAATCCGTAATCCAATCCACTATTATTGGTTGCTAAGTGGGTAGTCGTAGCAACTAAATTATTAATATATACGTGCTTTACTATGGAAATCAAAATGACATTTCAGTATTCTATATTATTTGTTTGTTTTTTATTTACAAGTACAAGTACAAGTTTGAGCATATTGAGCATAATAATTCAACAGACAATTTAAAAACGTTGTATAAATATAAAAAGTTCTTTTTTTATCTTGTAATTATTTAATTCTCATGCTATCGCTAGTATTTAAGTATGCTTTGTAAAAAAAAACTAAACCTAGCCTAGGAATGCTTTGCATTATTTGCATTTGTACCTTAATTGATTACCTGAGACGGTAACTTTGTGCAATGCGGCCACGATGACACTTACGCGACACGAAAATAGAGAAAAATAGAATCAGACAATACGACATTGCGTGTGACTGCCATTCATAGGACGGTATGCCAGTTTATTGGTGACATTAATTGTTGTCAATCCATGATATAGTTATTTTAACAGAAGTTGACATAGAATAAAGGATGCTGAAGTAAATCGGGGAGTTATAAAAAAATACATTGAAACATTAAAAAAAATAAATTGAATATTTCTTTCAGTTGTAAAAAAAATACAAAATCTCAAAAGCCAAAATCCCGTAATCATCATGAAAACCGTGTCCGGAAACTTGTACGTATGCAGTTCGCCGTATTACATTGCACCGTGAAATATTTTATCGAAAATATATTTGGGTCGTAAGCTGGCTGACATAAAATTCATGTCTAGATAAAACATGGTTCTTGTCAATTTACACTTTACAGGAAGCCAGCAGCAAACGAATTTTGAAAATAGCCGACGTATTGGATTATTTTTTAGGTTAGGTTAGGTTTTCATTTTTGAATTCATGAATTTTGCCAAAATCAGCTATGGAAATTGAATTAATGTTAATATTGAATCTAATAAAATTGAAAATCGTCTAGTATATATGGTCATCTCTTTCCGATAGAAAGCTCACGATGAATTGTGCCACGGTGAAATGTTTTACGTAAAATTTACATTTAACCCTCGACAATAATAGATCGGATACCCCCTGGAAAGGGTAGCCAGCGTACATTCATGGTTGCTTAGGCGTTTTTCTCTATTAAATATATCAAGATTTTAGAGAAATGATTATCCCATCGAAATGCGTGTACATAGAAGTACATCAAAATTTTTAACATGTTTATTGATTTTGATGAATATTATAATTTTCATATATGTTTCACATAATTGCACATATATATATATATATTTAGATCAGTATTTAATCAGCTTTTGGACACAGCTGGAAACTACATGACGTATTTGAGTGCAGAGTGTTGGCCCAAGCTGCGAGGATGGCATCAATCTGACATCGTTAGATATATCAAAACCCAACATCTGCAATGGGAAGACGACGTGACTCTTATGAATAAACAATAACTTTTGAAGTATATAACTCTTGGTCCATAATAAAAACGAAGTGCGTAAAACTATGACGCTGATAGCTAGATAACTTGAATCTTCTCCTTCTCCTGGCGAGCGCTAAATGTAATCGACACGAAAAGAATAGCGGAAAACCGAGCAGAGTGGAAGTTTCTGCTTGAGTTTTATTATTGATCTATTTATTAATTAATTTTAATTCTTTATTTAAATTACAATGCTAACCACACATTATGTTAGGTAATACAAATAGTAACGATTACACATCAAATAATTTCATTGTATTTAAAGATGTCGCTATTTCTTACATTACAATAAGTTGTATCACTAATTAATTATGGATGACATAATAAATTAATTCGCGCTATTTCTGGCAATTTTCATGTAATACTTATGTTTATAAATTTCTTGTATTCAAATTATTTATATGTTAGTCGAGATCAATGTTAAACAATCAAGTATTTCTCACTTGACGATTATAACCAATATTATAATATAGTACCTATGTAAGTGAGTTAAAAATAAATAATTTTACTCAAAACATTGACTAATATATAGATATATGTTTTTCTAATAAGACCAGTGTCAAGTTTTCTTAAGACACACATACTATACTTAGTTAACTAGTGTATTTGTTCATAAATGACATAGAATGAGAGGCTTTGCGTGGAAAGAAATTAAAGGTAACCAATCGGAACGCTTCTCGTATATCTTGAGAAAAGTCGTAAGTCTATATGTTGTAGATTAATTATGTGTATTTTTAAATAGTAATAATAATTATGGTTGGGCATATGAATTTTGTAGCCGTCAGAATAAAAAAAAGATTTATATATAATAATACTAAAAGCCCCATGCAGAATCCAAGATTTCGATTTTAAGGATAAGTTGCCGAAAAGCATGACTTAACTATAGACTATACTGAGAATAGAGTTAAGGAATACTTAACCATAGACTACTTTTGTTATGAACACGCCCCCTTCCGTATTACCATTTACCATGGACAGCTGCTGTCAAAATAAATTTGCGTGTCTATAAAACAGTCCATACACTCAAATTCATTAAAAAATTTATCTCATTATGGATATTGATAGTGTTAATTCGTTTGGCATGTACTTTCAGAATATTATTTTACTTTTTATATGCCAGCCCGCAGAAATACAAGATGCCAGATAGAAATGACACTTGACGCTAGTGTCACCATGTTAAAAAAATATTGTGTGATGTCTGTGGAATCACGTATAATGACTGATAACGGAAACATAAGAGTATTATAATTTAATATTAATATGTATTTGAAGTTATTGCATTTATAAAGAACAGTTGTCATATATTTGTCATCGTTTAACAATTATAAAATTATTTACCTAAACTATAGGAAAGAGAATTTTTAAATATGGTATTATTTTCAATAGAAAAAACGAACGAAGCTTTAAGACGAGGTGAACCATAGACAACATGATCTTAACTAAGGACAATGTTTCTGCATAGTGTTTTCTGCTAAGGAAATTTTAGTTATGACAAATGTTTCTGCATTCCGCTCTAAATCTATAAATTGCATTTAAATATTAAAATATATAGTAAATTTCAGTAATATATTGAACGTTAATAAACAAATTCATCATTCTGTGTATAATATTTTAATTCAATTCAACATTTTGATTAAGATTAGATCAACGCAAAAGACATAATAAAATAAAAAGGAAGAATTCCATTGATGTGATAGATAGCTTTAGCAAATCATAATACAGTGACCCGATTGACCCGTCTCCATTCATTAGATAAGCAATCTCTCTCGGATATCCAAGTGAAAACGTTTTCAACGAGAGAGAAAACTTAAGATTCGCAGCATATAATTTCCATTTAGCCTCAATTTATGCTAGTAATCTTGACGCATAATCCAGATATTATTTTATCTAGATAGTAAAATTATAATATGTCTTTACAAACTAGCGAAATTCAACATAAATATATTTATAAAATAAATTGATGGCATTTTGTGCCCGTGTTGTTTTCATTACAAGTCGTATTAATAATTAATTCCCTCTACACACCGTGAGCGTCGACAGTTCTAAATGAAAGAGGGTTCATATTATAGATATCATCCAAATAAGATTGTCTGGTACTTGAATCCTTGTGCTGCCTGTCAACCGCTATCAATTCGATGGTACTGCTTTGTATTAGGGAATCCAATTCCGAGACAAAATTTTGATCCCGGGATATCGGGATTACAATTTCCCAAAGCATAACAAAACAAATAACATAATTATGTGTCCTCGTACTTCTACAAAAAAAAAAGTAAGCCACGGAATATTAATGCATCACCTTCAACAATGATTACTTAAAGTTACAGGATATGATTGTAGGAGTGAGATACATTGATATTTTTACTAGATACGGTGATAGTATTTTTTATCGAGGGGGGACTGAAAATCAGTCTAAGCCACTAACCCGCCACTGGTTTTTGACAAGAAATTCGGTGCTCGGTGCTCTAGTTCCGAATACAAACTTGTAGGTATATTTTCAATCCCGAATAATAACATAATTTAATTTTAAAATATATAAAATTACATACTATTAATATGATTCATTAGTGCATTATATGATAACATTCATTTTATAAATATTATAAAGATATGAAGGCGAGACATTATCTGCTCTCAATATCATGTCGACCGGCGCCACTAGTTGACGATCTTTTCTAGTCGCAGTTGTTAATGCTCTGAAAGACATTTAATTCACGACAATAAATGTCGTTAATTATTGATCTACTGGAATAAAGGAAATCAATACTTATTAGAAATCAATGTAGTAATTATAATTTTATAGAATGACCTACATTATAGGCAATTTATGGGAATTATAATCACAACAAATGAAATGCAAATTGTAATATATACAAAGTAAAACAGTATGTTCGATCTTGTATTGACATTTTTTTGTTTTTATTATAACTGTATGTTAGCCCTTAGCAGTTAGTTAGTATGGAGCAACATTCAACTCGATGCGGAATGTCTAGGAATGTCGATTGTACTCGGTCAAAACCAAATACCGCCTATTCGACGCTTGCATTCTGACGGTGCTGCTTTACGGTAGCGAATCATGGCACCTTACGAAGGCTCAGAGCAACCGTATACTGAGCTTCGAAAACAGACGTTTGCGATGAATACTGGGTGTGCGGTGGTATGACTTTAGGAGCAACGAGGAGATAAGAGAACGCACCAAGCAGCCTCTCATCACGCTGAAAGTGAAGAGGCGACGTGGGACATGGCTCGGCCACGTGCTGCGGATGCCAGAAGAGAACTTCAACCTGGCTTGCCTGTTCTTCAAGCCGACTGGATTCCGTCGTCCTGGAAGGCCGCTAAATACAATCTAAAGAGTGTATACGGCGGAGCTACGGGATGCTGGTTTGACCTGGAACGAAGCAAGAATACTGGCAAGCGACAGGGATTCTTGGAGGCGCCGCGTGGTATCCATATGCTCCAGTTAAGGGGCGGATATGGCAAAAGAAGAAGAAGAAAATAAGAAGAATGTTAGCCCATACTATATTAGGTCTTTAGGGGTGAAGGTGTACTGCAGTGGCGAAGGGTGGAGGTAGGCTGTTAAGATCTGCCATAAATAGTGCACATTAAACTTTGTTAGTCATACGTATTTGTTTTTATTAAACTAATACTACTACAATTTACAGTTGGTATTTGTTAGTTTTTAAAATTCAATTAAGCCCTGCAAAAACGAAGCCAAAATGGCATAATAGATTATATTCAAAAAATACTCACATATCTATTAATCCAATTAAATCATACGTAACTTTGGATATTTTATAGATGGAATAATATTTTTTATCTATTATGGTTTGACTTAGGCAGGGATAAATAAAATTAAAAAAAGAACGAACGATATATGTAATATGTATGCTTAATCCACCGAAAACAAATAAGTATGAATGAAAAAGTGTGCACAATTTTGTCGTATCGCCCAAAGTATACCAAAACTATTATGGTATGGTTTAAGCAGGGATTAATTGATGTTTAAAAACTAACCAACACCATCTATTAATTGCAGTATTAGTTCAATAAAAACAAATACGTATGACTAACAAAGTTTAATGTGAACTATTTATAGCGGATCTTAAGAACCTACCTCCACCCTTCACTACTTAGGTGTAGATATAAAGTCAGATTGATGGTTGGTCCGCTGAATGGAGAAGCGAGTTTGCATTGCAGCGTAAACATTTAGTACAAGAGTTACGATGCTGTGCGGAGAGATACAGACACTAATGTGAAGATTACTGGTCGGACTGAGCTTAATATTGATACTTAACTTCACTTATAAACGACCCGCTATTTATATACATGAATATTTGGTAAATTTTGAGAGTCATTGTTGATATAGTTTGAAATTGGGAAATCTTCTGGCCTCTGCATTATTGCAACTTCAAGCGTTTTGATGATCAAGCCCGAGGCAATCGAACTTTTTCAAAGAATGTCACGCGTCTAGAATATTCTGACTGTAGACGCGAGTATTGTTTATTAAATAACTTGCTAATTCTTACGTTGTCGAAATAATGCTGACAAGACCCGAGGTCGTTGACCGCTATTATAGGTCCACACTCTCTAAACACTCATTAGAAAACAACATGTCAGTTTTTCAGACCCGATACACATTACTTTATAAGCCGACACGTTACTGCTTAACCATCGCGGGCGATACATACACTATACTACTACTAAAATCTGTTGGATCCGTAATACTCGACCAATATTGATGAAACTTACACATCTTATAGAAATGTTGGTATCAATTTAATATAATTTTATATTGATGTCTAAAAATGTTTCGAGGTGATAAAATAGAATAGAAGATGATTAACTGCAACAATTACAAGTAGATAAAAAATGGTCAAAGAGCAGCGGTGGAGTAATGAGGTGAGGTGCGGGTAGAGGGTTGCGCCTATATCCAACCATTGTTAATATTGAGAGATTGGTTGAGTGCGATACATACAGACAAAAATGGCGTGCGTTTTAAAGAATAAGTTGTCACCGTGTGTTTTTCTTCCTTTTTTTCTTCAAGGACTTACTTAGACCCGTTAATTATGAAAGATCTCTTTGGGATATCCTATTTACTGTTTCTGAAACATCTAAGAAGGAAAGAGAAAGAATATGCTGTGATAACCCAAAAATCAAAGACGATAACAAACAACCATAAAGTCTTTAATAAAATATAATTTATAATAATATAAAATCTCAGTAAGTATACAAAAAAATCCAGGAAAACTATTTGGGAATTGTTTTCCCATAGCCTGATTGTGGGGAATACTTAACCATAGCCCGATAAAAAAACAGCAAAATTGTATGTGAGAAGGATATCACCATAACTTGATTAATCGAATACAGACTTTCATCTTTTGATTGTAATTATTTTAAATATAGAACTCTGCTTATCAACTATAAATCTCACTGCAGTATACATAATAATGTAGTTAGATAGATTATATTTAAATCGAATAAGAATATTTTGTCATTGTATAAATCTTTTTACTTTTTCTTTCCGGATTTTATGGGAACAGAGTCATGGGTGATCGATAGTACATAATAAACTGACGAATATTAATTTCAAAGTAATTAAATATTGAAAGTTACCTGTGGGAAAATATAGATCGCCATTTATCACTTTCATTTATATCTCGTCAGTGGCGAAAACTGTCCGTGACAAATTAAATGTAAACGATTATAACGCACGAAAGGAATAATAATACACACTTAGATAGTGATTAATATCTTATCATATCTGGAGTTTTCTGCGTAGGTATTATTTTATTTTTGTAATTTTGTTTTCAATTGCTTTTTCTTATACTATATTACTATAATATTTTTACTATATCCATATGTCATAAAAACGCTAAGTAACACGCACTAATTTATTCAAGAATTATACAAAAATTAACTGATTTTCTTTATAATTATAATTAATAATTAATTTATATTTTTAATAAAATTGTAATTTTATAATTTATAATTAACTATTTCTTTTATTCAAGGAATAATTCACAATATTTTAAGAATGCACCATTCTAATTATTGAACATACATAATTTTGAAAAACAATTGCCAAATTAGCTTGATTTAGAAGAACGCCGATGAGTGGGTATTAAAAAGGCCAATAGTTAAAATTTGTCGCAAGTAGTACGTAGCCTTGTAGCATAGAGGTAATGCGCGGACGGGGCGTAAACCCAGGAGATGCAGGATTCGATCCCATGCCAGGGTGGCTTACTTTTTTCAAAAAGATTTTTCTATTGGTTATAATATATTTTCGCAGAAAGTGTTTTTCAAAATTATGTATATTGTTTATTTGTTTGTAATAGTATATAGAATATATATATTTTTTCACATATTGTATCTTAATTCAAATGTTAATTACGATTACAGTACAGTAGTGAATACACGTTTTTTTGAGACATCGATATTTTTTGAAATATATATAAAAACTAGCTGACTCGGCAAACGTTGTTCTGCCATATAAATTATTTCTAGTGAATATTTTGGTTGTTAAATAAAAAATAACGAATGTATCGTAAGTGTGTGGGGATTGGATCTATGACAGAAAGAGGAATAGAGCGCTATAGATGATGACCGCCGATAAAAACAAAAAATATCAACCATTCATTTTCTCAATTCAAAATGAGTAATGATGTTCATAATGAATGAATTACCTGTGACAGGATCTCGTTGTTTACTGTTTATGCAATATCCGTCTTGTGACTTCCAGAAAATTAGCGGATAGTGGAGAGCGTCGTATGAACGGTGTGTGTCAGCGAAGAACTCCAGATTATTGTTTTTTCTTCGAATCACGATTTCTCGCGTCGATGTGCGGTCGCCAACCATGATTCCAGCAATGTCGTCAACAACAGCCGCATTGAATCGACATACGTGCTCTCCAGCTAGTGTTTTATCAGGATTGATGACAATAGCGTGATTGTCACTTTGCAATTCGTGCATGTGTGCTTTGAAGAATTTCAATAATTCATTGTGCTCATTCAACAGGGCGTCCAGTTCGCCGACGATGCGCCTGGCATTAGGCAAATTGAGGCTATTGTAGCCGCAACGTACATCCACATGATTGATGTCCTCGCCGCGCCCATGAAGTAGATTTGTAAAAATGTATGTGGTTCGTTTGGCATTGGCAGCAATGAGCCTACTTTGTGGTATACTTGTCCTTTGATTTTGAACGTAGAATGGAATTGTTGACCATTTGCCGCAGTATTGTGAACTATTTCTGTTGCTCCGGACGAAATCATTTGGAAGCATGAATTGAATGTGCGAATGGACTTCAGGAACAGGTTTGAATCTGGAACCGTGCCGATGAGCAAGCCGTTCAATGGTTCTGGTGGTATCTCAATTTCTGGTAGTTGCACTTTTCCTGATGCGCAACACATCCCGGCTGACTCATGTTTGAATTCGAGCGCATGAAAATGGGGACATTCTTTGTCCATAGTACCAATCAGTACTTTCAATCAATTTTCAGGCACGAGTACAATCAGTACTCGTGCCTCTTGTGATTGAGATGCACGCAATTGCGACATGCTTACACGCACGTTTTTGTTATCTTGTTGGATTTGTTCGTCTGTTCTTTCTGCTCTACTATTTCGCATGTGTGTTGCTTTATTCGTTCGACGGCCCAAATGGCCCCCTTGCTTCTTGCTGGCATTGTGCACTGTAATACGCGCACATAAAAATAGATAAATTAAAATAAATCGTACAAAATTTTGCACGCACTGCGTTGTGATATGCCGAATGAAATGTCAAAATGACGCGACGCTTCTCTTGAATTCTTCTCGGACGTAGCGCTATCTGTCATTCAACAACATAAATAATTTCGTTCTGTTTGAAATACGGTTAAATTTGTTCATACGAAAATAATAAAATCGCGATTTAAAAATGGGAGGGTGGGAGTAGGAAGGTGAAAATTTGGGGTTATAGGTATTTTTTTTTGTCAAATAATAAAAAAATACGAAAAAAAGATTGTCAAAAAAATAAAAGAAAAATTTTCTGGATAGAGATGCCCTAATCACCTAGCGATATGAAATATACTTGTTGACCTATTCTCATACCTAACAAATATACAAAAAAAAAATCATAAAAATCGGTCGAGCCATTTCGGAGGAGTTCGACCACAAACATCGTGACACGAGATTTTTATATATATAGAGATATAACAAATAAAAATAAAATAAATATAGTCAAAAGTCGTTTCTGTACATAAGAGAAAACTTAATAATCCAAATTTTAAAAACAAACATGACTTAGCTTTTCCCTCCACCACCCGCCATATCTCCACACCCGTTTTGCAGGCTTATACCGTTGCGTAACGAACGTTAGGCGTTCTTCAAAGTTGTGTCGAAAATGTCCCAAGAGCAACTACCCAAGACTTTGGTTGACGTGCACTAGGACTAGAGTGTGTGTGAAAATATTTCAACCAGTAAAGTTAGGTATAGACATACTTACTATAAATCTAGCGATAATATAATAAATGGAAAAATTAGAAAAAGAATATTAAATAATCATTAATGACAGGGTAACGCTTGTCTAATAAAGTAGATATTATATCGGTGATGGGAATTATTAATTATTTTTTGTTTGTTATACATAATATGTTAGAAATATCACACAAAAGCTTTGATATCTTAGAGCGGCATGCACAATCTCAGATTTCGATCCTAAGGATAAGTCGCCGAAAAGCATGACTTAACCATAAACAATCCTAAGTATAGAGTTAAGGAATCCCTAACCATAGACTACTTTTGTTATGAACACGCCCCCTTCTGTATTACCATTTACCACTGACAGCTGCTGTCAAAATAAATTCGCATGTCTATAAAACAGTCCATACACTAAAATTCATTTAACAATGTATCTCAATATGGATATTGATAGTGTTAATTCGTTTGGCATGTACGTGCAGAATATTATTTTACTTTTATACGCCAGCCCGCAGATAAACAAGATGCCAGATGATAGAATGACACTTGACGCTAGTGTTACCATGTTAAAAAAATATCTTGCGGTGCCTATGGAATCACGTATAATGACTTATAATGGAAACATAAGAGTATTATAATTAAATAGTAATATGTATTTATAGTTATTGCATTTATAAAATTTTTTTCATCGTTTAACAATTATAAAATAATTTACCTAAACTATAGGAAAGAGACTTTTTAAATATGGTATTATTTTCAATAGAAATGATCTTAACTAAAGACAATGTTTCTGCATAGTGTTTTCTGCTAAGGAAATTTTAGTTATGACAAATGTTTCTGCATTCCGCTCTTAGTGTTTACTGGTATTAAACAATCACTTTCATTTTTTTTATGAAATAGGCACCTCATAAAGTAAGGTTATTTCACATACACGTCTACTATATTTAAAACAATAACAACAAGCGATGTGAATTCGAAGACCATTAATAGCAAAGAAACAAGAATATACTGGTTATAATATTATTATTCTTTCCTGTTGGTATTATTGCAATATTTCGACTTTTTTTCACGAGCATGATGATGAAAGGCATCAGAAAGCATATCCGTCAATATTTTAATAGACTGAAGAGAGATCATGACTTCAGTGGCGTATTATATTGCATGATGGCAGGTTCAATTAATGCGTGTCCGGAAATTTGTACGTATATTAGCCGTATCGAACTTCACCGTGAAATGTTGTATCGGAAATATATGGTCGTATATTAATCAACCTCTAGGTCGTATAGTAATGAGATAAATATCATGTCTAAATGAAACACGGTTCTTGTCAGTTTACAGAAAGCCAGGGAAGCCAGCAGCAAATAAATTTTGAAAATAGCCAATATACTGGATTATTTGTTAGGTTACCTTTAGATTAGGTGGTTAAGTTAGGTTAGGATCTAATAAAATTGGAACATTATTGTCTGCAATCCTCCACGAACAACGCGTATTTTTTCATCTCGGTGCTATAAGAAAGCTCACGGAAAACTGCTACATTGAAATGTAATACGTACAATTTACATGTAACCAAATCTATTTAGATGTATCTTTTCCTATTAAGTATACTCACAAGATCTAAATAATGCGAGCTTTCGTCTATCTAACTAGTATCTAAGAAAATCACCAAAAACCACATAAAGATCATGACAACTTATTTAGTTAGAAATATCATGAATAAAAACATTATAAACACTTTATTAAACTATTTCTTTTATTCAACAAACAATTCACAAGATTTGACAGTGTAATATTCTTTATATTGAACATACCTAAGTACATATTTTCAATATAATTATGTATAGACTATTACATTTTCAAATCTTATTAATTATTTTTTAAATAAAAGAAATAGTTTATTAAAGTATTTGCAAGTGCAAGTAAGTTATAACAAAAATTTAGAGTGATCCGGGCGTCGGTTAAGGATTAGGGCACGGGTCTAGGACGATTTGGCACCGCGAACTGGCCTCCGCCGATTGGCCTCCGGTAATTGGCCGCCGGTACAATTGGACGCCGGCCCAATTGGACGCCGACCCAATTCGACGCCGACCCAACTGGCCTCCGGGAGATTGAACGCCGCACAGTTGAATTAAATGCGCAAAGGAATAGACGTACGTTACGATATGTTGGAGTAAATAAGCAAGTCAGTTTAATATGCTTCTATCTTCTCAGTAGTCGTACCTTATACATTTCGCGCTTGACACATTTTTAATATAGATTGAGAAAAATTATTATGCCTTATGATGTTTATTAAAAGAAAATAATTCTTCCCTCGCTAAAACTTAAAGATGTGCATAATCAATTAATTTATTGTCTATACATGGGTACTTATTTATATTTACAACAAATATTAAAAATAATGTTAGATGTTAGAATGAAAATTACATTATATTTCAGCGTTTTATCGACTTAATATTATAATAAAGCTTAAACATATATATTATTATGCATACATGCGTATTTTAAGATAGTATGAAATTACAAACAAAATATTAAGTAAGTTATCTGCTAAGTATAAATGTTTTAGTAGTTTGATTGATAAACTACTTAGGTACTGGGTGCCGGACGAAATCTTGAAGGCCGAAATCCCGAAAGCCTAAATCCCGAAAGCCGAAATCCCGAATATCGAAATCCCGAACGCTGAAATCCCGAATGGCCGGAATCCCGAAGGCCGAAATCCCGAAAAATTTGCGCAATCGTGGATTGCGCAATTTTTGTAAGATGCACAAAATCCATTCGTTCTACAAAATGGTCTCTCCTGAAAAAAAATTGCGCAATCAGAAAAACCCATTTTCCGAAAAAATTGGATTTGTCTCTCTTACAAAATTGCGCAATTATTGATGTTTGTATTTTACATTTTTTATATATCCACAAAAAATGGGTTTTTGTCTCTCTTGCAAAAATTGCGCAATTATTGATGTTTGTATTTTTTCATTTTTCGGGATTTCGTCCATTCGGGATTTCAGCATTCGGGATTTCGGCCTTCGGGATTTCGTCCGGCACCCAGTACCTAAGTAGTTTATCAATCAAACTACTGAAACATTTATACTTAGCAGATAACTTACTTAATATTTTGTTTGTAATTTCATACTATCTTAAAATATGCATTTATGCATAATAATATACATATTTAAGCCTTATTATAATATTAAGTCGATAAAACGCTGAAATATAATGTAATTTTCATTCTAACATCTAACATTATTTTAAATATTTGTTGTAAATATAAATAAGTACCCATGTATAGACAATAAATTAATTGATTATGCACATCTTTAAGTTTTAGCGAGGGAAGAATTTTTTTTTTTTAATAAACATCAGCAGGCATAATAATTTTTCTCAATCTATATTAAAAATGTGTCAAGCGCGAAATGTATAAGGTACACCTACTGAGAAGATAGAAGCATATTAAACTGACTTGCTTATTTACTCCAACAAATCGTAACGTACGTCTATTCCTTTGCGCATTTAATTCAACTGTGCGGCGTCCAATCTCCCGGAGGCCAGTTGGGTCGGCGTCGAATTGGGTCGGCGTCCAATTGGGCCGGCGTCCGATTGTACCGGCGGCCAATTACCGGAGGCCAATCGGCGGAGGCCAGTTCGCGGTGTCAAATCGTCCCATTCCCTTAGGGCACCTTGATTTAAAACACATAGCCAAAATGAACGCAATTTGACAACCATTTCATATAAAAATATTAGTTGATTTCATCGTAATTAGATAGGATGTCCGTAGCTGGATGGGTAAAGCACGCTGGCATAAATCCAATGCTTAAGTTCAAGTCCCGTCGGGCAGTAATTGCGATAGTATTGTTTGGCGAAAAATGAGTTACGCTCAAATTTCTTACAATTATTATTTTATCATTGAAGTGGTGATTTCACTTAATATGCGATGATGCATTGCCGACTCAAGTAGAAAGCCGATACATTTACAACGACTGGTCCTACTTTTTCCCCCCTACCCGTTATTGTCTATGTATGACTTATCATTGTTCTATAGAGTGCTCATACTGACGCGTCTGTCGCGTTCACACAGGGAATGGTTTGATTTGAATAGATAAGTAGTTACATGATAAATGATACACTAGCATTAACACACCTTCTACAAAAAAATGTAATGCATAGATCAATGCTACATATTTTTTTGGAAACCATCGGTTTTTATGTGAAGGACAAGTCTGACTTTGACAGCTGATGAATAACAGGAATGTATATTATTTATAAATAACTAATATATTGATTTGAGACTTTTTTATAATTCAATTTGAAATAAGAAAGGGCGAATCAATGTATCAAGCAATCTGGGATCTGATTTTGACAGCTGAACAGTGGACCACTCGTTGTTTGTATAAAAAGATATGCTCAGGCTTAATCTAAAAATGGCGCTGGATGATGGCATAGTCTGCAGGTAGCAACCCAACAGTTACACTCGATACTACCTTTTCTTATTCTTGGACTTGGGCATATTTACCTAAACCTTAATCTAAATAGTTTAGTATTAAATAAGAGAACACACGTTGCTGTGTTTCAACTCAATATAAATATATTAAATCAATGTCACTTTGTAACTGTAGTTACGCCACTGCACAATTCCTTTGACAAAAAATCACATCGACAGAATGAAACATCAGAACGACAAGAAGTTCACATCTTTCTAAATGCCACATTATCTTGGTTAACTGCCTTTTGTTTATTTTTTTCCAAAGCAAGACATTAAAACAATACTGTCTTCTACATCATGCCTAATTGAATTGAAATGAAATTAAGTGGTGAAATGGTTTCTTTCTATGTTATTCGTTTCCTGTTCTTTATTATAATTAGTTGACAAAGAAAGTACTTTGACTTATTTAACCAGACTTAACCTACTAAATTTTATTTCATATAATATCACCATGTTCAACCCTATGAGTGTTATATGGGCCTTCACAGAGTGGCATTGAATGAACAATCTTTTATTTTTAGAAGACATTGATGTTAGTCAATTGTTTAACCAATTAGGCCCATATTATGTAAACACACATTCTGAAAAATAGCATTTAGTGGTCTCGTTGTAAAAGAACGAGAACCACTTAGGGGTGATAGTGTAGAAATGAAAAGAGACTGGTTGGGGTTGCTTATATGAATGAAGGAGCGAGAGTTTATTATTGCTGCGTAAATGATATACAGTTAATTCAAGGGTAAATAACGTAGAAGTTATGTTAACGGTCCGAGACTCGGTGGAAATGATTACTGTGCAGCGTAATACTGAGACTGAAACTGAATCCGATCTGAGGTAACCCATCAGCTATGATTCGCTATTTATGTACATGCATATTCAGTAAATTGCGAGAATCATTGTTGATAGTAGTTCGCAATTGGTAAATCTGCTGACCGCCGCATCATTGCAACTTCGAGGCGTTTCGCTGACAAAGCCCGAAGTAGTCGATGCTTATCAAAGTATCTCACCCCTTTAGAATATGCTGATCGTATATCATAGTTGAGTGACTCGCTGATTCTTGCGATATCGTAATTACGCTGACTAGGCCCGAGTTTGTAGACTGCTACAAACATTTTTGAATTTGTCAGACCTAGGATTCGAACTCAGGAACTACGACATCTTAAACCAGTACGTTCCGTGGAAGCCACTAAATATAAAGAGAAAACATATTAATTTGTTTATATTGCTCTAAATTGAAATGCCGTATAACAAAAACATTTATTTCTGTACAAATCCATACAATTTGCATTCATTGAATTGAAATATTATTAGTTTTATTTAAAAATTACAATTTAATTGCCAAAATAAATGCGCTCTTAGTTCCAATCAGTTTGAAGTAATTTTAATTATCTCTCGAAATGAGAAAGCGCTCTTGACAAACCCTTTGAAGTTATCTTTCAACCGAATAGTTCTTATTACGTATCATTTGCAAGTTTTATGATGTTCATGACTAATTATAATATCCGCTACAAAAAGGTATATGAGCCTATTTATTTATGAGTTTATTTGCCCAAAATATTTCCTGCATTTACTCGCATAATATATTTTTACAGGTGCAATATTTTTAAAGTTAATTAACTTAGGTATTAAGTTTTTTACAATATAATATATCTTCATGGTAGTGCATGAGATGCACTTAGACAGCCTAGTCTTGTCATTTTTGGTTGATATAAGTAATTATGTTCAAAGCGTTACACATACTGTAGATCTCAGCGACGTATGTTTTCCATCAAAATTTGCCGTCCGTGATAAATTAGTTAAATATTTTTACGGTCCGTTAATTTCTATTATTTTTAGATAATCACAAACAATCTTTATATTTTAGCGTCTACATTTGCTACATTTCTTTACACAACAAAAAAAATCAAGAAACAAACCTATTTGCGACATGAAGAAGGCATTAAGTCTAAAATCGGTAAATTTCTGGAGAGCCAAAAGAAGATTGATTTGTTGACCATGTTGTATGGGAACTCCGATGGTTCTGTGTGGAATTTAGTAATTCAGAAGCATTGATTTGATTCATACTTTTCCTTATTTAACATACATAATTTAAAAAAACACTTTCTGAGAAAATATATATAATTATATTAAAAATATAATAGAAAAAATCTTTTTCAAAAAAAGTAAGCCACCCCGGCAGGGAATCGAACCCTGCATCTCCCGGTTTTACGCCCCATCCGCGCATTACCTCTATGCTACGCAGTGGCATAGTAATTGCGACAAATTTTAACTATTGCCCAATTTTAATACCCACTCATCAGCGTTCTTCCAAATAAAGCTACTTTGGCAATCGATTTTTGTTTTGTTAAATCAAAGTAGATACCTATTACTTCAATTACTAACCGACGTCGTGGATTTCTCCAATATTTTTTATGATGTAACTTACTTGAACTTGCTAATAATTTATAATTAACTATTTCTTTTATTCAACGAATAGTTCACAAGATTTAAGAATTTACCATTCTAATCATTGAACATACATAATTTTGGTTATAATATATTTGTTATCATATATTTGCTTATAATATATTTTGTCAGAAAGTGTTTTTCAAAATTATGTACTTGCAATATTTTTTTTTTGTGATTTTACCGAGGCTTTGACTGCGACTCGCTGTCATATCGCCTCTTCTCTTCTAGAAGGGGATCCGTCGATCAGGTCCTCACTCCTATTCTGTTAAAATAACTTTACAATTTTGCCTAGCTCTTCCGTCTTACCCACCGCCAGGACATCTTTCAATTCGTCGACATTCTCATAGATATCCGCAATTCGCAGCTGTACTCTGTGAATTTCATATTTAGGGCATTGCAGTGCTTTATGTACAATGTCCTCTAAAACATGACATTCATCACAGAGCTGCGATTCGCTTCTTCCCATGAGGACATCAAATCTTTTGCCCATGGTGTGCCCTGTTCTTAGCCTCAGTATTAACTTAAGCTCATTCCTCGTCAAAGAAGACTCTACAAACCAGGGCACCTCTCGTGGTGATGGTAGAATAGACTTATTCCATTTCCCCTTTTCTAATGATGCCCTATGGTGAAAATCTATCCACATACTATGACACATTTTCTTTATAGCCTCATTCCAGTCCAGGTTTTCTGGTATCCACTGATATGGTACCCCTGAATGGCCAGCTTCCTTTGCCAGATCATCTGCCCTTTCATTGCCCTCAATGCCCATGTGCGATGGGACTTACAATAATTAGAATGGTACATTCTCAAATCTTGTGAATTATTCGTTGAATAAAAGAAATAGTTAATTTTCCTTATTTGTTTTTAATTAATTTTTTTATTTGTAAGACTTATGGCTCTTTTAGTTTCGGCAACAGTTAACATTCTTTTACAATTTATACAAATCCAATGTTACATCTTAGGAAAATTCTTATCTTTTGTTGTATAATGTATGTTCTCTTGATGTAAGCTGTCATATTTGTGTATGCTTTTGGTATAAAAATGTTAATATTGTCCAATTTATTAGTATTTTATTTCGAATGTTGTTCCAAAGTAACTAAGTAAGTTCAATGATGTCTCCCTCGTAGTCCAATACGTAAGCCACTTAATTTTCATCAGGGAGTTTCCGGTTTATTGCCAATGATGTAACAACACAGTTATGTAATTATCTTAAAGCCTGAGTATTTTGTGATTGTTTTACCACTACTTGCACTACAGTCGTTGCACTTTATTCACTGTTTAAAAGAAAGAAAAAACATTATTGTTTAATTAATTTAATAAAACGCAATGTTTTTTTTGTAGTAGTTATTCCACTTTTAATCAATAAATTAGGACCGGTTTCGTCCGCCTAAGAAGGACATTTTCAACTTTAAATTTTTAACAGTTGAAAGTGTCCCTCTGAGGCGGACGAAACCGGTCTTAATTTATTAATTAAAAGTGGAATAAATACTACAAAAAAAATGCGTTTTATTAAATTAAACAACAATACAATGCAGTTCCACCATCATGAATTGACAGTTAACAAAATAAAAGAAAAAAAAATACATACTACATGCTATCTGAAATAATAAATACAATGAATCACTTTTATTGGTAAATTATTATGTGTATAAAAAATGTTTAATTTAAAGTGAGTATCAATCCGTATTGGGTTCAAACCTTACATGCTATCTTTTCAATATGTATTTAGAACCAGAGTGTGGACTTAATCAGTTGATCAAGTGGCTTATATCCATATACCGTTTTAAAAAAAAAACCTCTTCGTGAGACAGTCAAGATTCAAATCGAATTGTCAAGCCTAAAACCAAATAAATTCTAAATCTTAGTGTTTATTACACTCTACTAAATAATGTTATAATATATAAATATTCATTAATTTAATACATAATATATAATATTAAATATTAAGTATCGTTTGTGGCAGATAAAATATTTATTGTAATAGCACCTACGTACCTACTAGTCGTCATGCTTTCGGCACATTGAACACCATTGTCGAGTGTCTTTACTACGTGTTACTATTAACGCATGTATGTACTCACCGATGGGAATCTCTAACAATAGAGAGATTCGAGTGAACAAAGCCGAGATAAAAATGATATTGTTATTAAAAAGACTGCACCGTGGATAATCTTTGGATGCTATAAAGAGAATCGCAAATATGTTAATGTGTCAACTTTAATTATCATTCATGTCAAACTATTGTTAATAATAAATATTTCGTTACACGTGAAATTAAAAAAAAAGAAAAACATTAATTAAATAAAAGAGAATGGACAGTGAAATATATAATCATTTTAAATGAGAAACCTCTGACCCAGTATATTGTATGATCCAGTGGCGAAGGGTGACTTTTGGAAAGAGGTAGGCTGTGGAGACCTGATAAAAAAAGCACACCCGTCAGGTATACTTACGAGAATAGTACGATATTTACTACTAATGAATAGGTACACACTAGTAAATAACAACGACACACTAATTCAATGAAACTTCAAAAACTCATTGACGACATAAAAATGAGCGATGTGTTTAAATTACGTATTTTTTAAAACATGTATACCCATCAAAAATCATTTAATAAAATTAATTTTTATTTATAAAAACAATCTATACTTACTTATTTATTAATATTCGATTAAACGTCGCTGAAATTATTTTTTTAATTATCTAATTATTAATGATATTGGACAAAGTGCGCAGTCGTGACAACATTATTATGCGCGAATGTTTTAGGCTCTGTGATAAGAGCTTACCTTATTTCGTACAAATCAGCAGACTTGCTGAGGTTACGAAACGTAAAGTCCATACGAAAAAAATTCAAAATTATTTCACACATAGTCGGAGATTTATTTACGTCGAGACGTCGCGGCGTTTATTATTTATTTACGGTGCGCTGTGGTATATTTTTTAATACCTTTGCAGTTGTTTTGTAAACTGTGTAATACTGTAATACATTCCTACATATTATACGACATCTCTCGTTAGCAAAATAAATTATTTTTTTATAACATAAAATAATGAAGTGATTAAGTATATAAATATGTCAATATGCAATGAAGGTAGGCTTTAAATAATCGCCTAGTATGGAGTCTTCGCTACTGGTATGACCTAATACCTCTATGGTATGATGACCCCTAGAGAAACTCTCCCTGCCTACGACTTAGCAACCCTATAATAATAATACATGTTCCTACATTACCATTTCGTTATCAAGTAATTTTAATATACTCGTAGTATAACATTTGGCTTTCCGCCATCATCATCGTCAGTCGGGGTCGATTCAATTCTACTCTTCTCGGTCCCAAGTTCTTTGTTGTCATATACATCTACAGACCTTTATGAATTCTTCAATAAATTGAAAGTAATGACCCCGCCAAACCACACTCGGTTTTAATCGGGTGTATCATGGGACCCTACGTTTGATGTTAATTATATTTTTTATGACTAGGAATGTCTCAGGAGTAGTAACCCAAAACTGAGGTCATTATAACTCTAATGTGCTTTGACTAATTTAAATGACTTTCAGTTATGTGTATCCATCGGAGAGAAGAGCACGTAGAGGTAAAATAAAAATTTGTAATAAGTAACAAAATCTAATACAAAACTGCTAACAATCTAAGTGAAGACATCTTCACTTCAGTTCGTCGATACAGCGGGTTTTGAGGTATCTCTGTGGTTGTTGAGTGTTACTTGGGTTCCGCTGTAATATGTCTGCATTTGTTCAGTGATTATCCATTCGTCGAGCGATATGTCCAGTCCATTGCCACTTCATCTGTTTGGCGACCTCTAACACGTCGCAAACTTTTTTCTGCCTCCTTATCTATTGATTTATTTTGTGATATTTCCGCGTTATGGTCAACATGCACCTTTCCATGCTACTCATTGCATTCTATATTGGACATTATAATATATTATGTATTTAAAATAAAAGAATAAAAATAGTTGAGGGTTAATGCCAACAGAACGCCGATGAAAAGATTTCAAAAAGATTTTTTCTAGTGGTTATATACTTTCTCACGGGTGTTTTTTTAATGATATTTTGTTCCCTTTCTTGATGGAGAGAAATATATTATAAAGCATTTAATGAAAAACAATTAAAGAACACTCACTGCTACATTGTAATATACTCATATAAATTTTATATCCTTATCGCCGAATTTAATATGTTTTGTTTGTGGAGACTAACTTATCTGACATAATGTTAGAAAAATATAATTAATTTATCTCCAGATTAAAACAATAAATTAATAAAGTATTAATAAAATAAACATTAGGTAGAAAGTTTATGACGTTTGATCTTTCACAAACTCGTATAATAAAAATTATAATATGTATATAGTTAGAGTATACTTGTAATGAGATTTATAACTAATTATTTTTAATTATTATATATTAAGTAGTATGTCTATCAAAACAAAACTATTAACACATTATTCGTTATAACAATTTAATAATAACTGAATAATTGGAAAATGAATTACAAGATAAAAATAAATTTTGATATAGAACGTTTTTAAATTTTCTGTTGAATCATAATATAAACTTGACTTAACTAGCTTAAACGATCAAAAAAATTTGTACTTGATAGAAATAATACTGAAAATAAATTTTATATTGACTTCCATAGTATCGCACGTATATATTAATAATTTAGTTGCTAGGACCCCAGATAGCAACCAATAATGTTGTCGAAATAACTTTTCATACAAAACAGAATTAACTGAAAATGAATTTAATTCTGCTTAAAGATGGCTAAAAATATTGAAAGAATGCATTGGCGTCGTGTTCTGATATATTCTAAAGGTTTCAAATGTATAGCTAGTCGGGAAGTTAGTTAAAAATCGATTGCAAGATTTTTACCGGACAAAGAACCACCGGACAGATACGAATACGAGCTAAGAAAAACGTTGTAAAATGTGCATTTTGTTTACGTCGAATGTCGATGAGATGACTTCTCTGGGAAATGTCTGCAGATTTCCCGTACATTACCAGCATCCGTAACATTTAACAATAAAACTTACAAAACGAGGACATTTTCTATTTCAGAAAATTTGGCGGATAAAAAACAAAAAGTAATTGATACCCTCCATTTGAGACGTGCAGAAATCGCGCTTATTTTCACTTTAATCACCTTGAAAAAATACCTTAAATGCCGGAAAATTGGCCTTTGTAGTTTGGTAGTGGCGCCTATATTTATCTGAATGGTGGGGTAGGCATTGATTATTAGTATTTTTCTGTTAGAAAGTTATATTATATACCAATAAAATACATTTTTTCAAAGTTGTTTATTAAATGTGCAGATGAAGCTGTGTTCTTTTTTTAAATTATTATACTCTAGCATTGTAATAACTAACGATAAAATAATATTACCATGCATTTATTTATGTTTAGCAACATATATATCATATTAATACTATCGACTGAAGGTACTTGATGGAATTTGAATTTTAATTCAAGCTCTGTACTATTCCATTTAAGTCGTTTTTGCGACCCGGGTTTCGCCTTTCGGCATCTTCAGGCGCCGTGTACACTCACCAAAGGTAAACACACACTGACAACAAACACTCTTTACTCTAGCTTATATAATAAATCAATAAAATAGAGTAGGTAAAAACTCCATTACCTACCTATCAAGTCAAAGGTCACAAAAATACAATAAACAAATTATGAATAGTTGAAGTATCAGAAAAAAACCTAATTAGTAAAAACCCTATCTTATTAATAACAATACACTCGATAGCATAGTAAGTCGCCAAAACCTAATAATAGATCATTATTATTTATAAACATACACATACTACACTCAAGAGGTGTAAATCGTCAATTCTAAGAAAATAATTAATTAATGGGGTTAACTAATGAGATATTAGTATTTAATAATACTCTTACATGGTACCTACTTTTTTATAACATTATTTAAAAAAAAATACATATAAACTCGCCTAATATAATATATATATAAACTCACCTAATATACACCTATACCTACCTAAATCCTCATCCATACATTCTCATACATACATATATAAATTTTGTTTCAATAAAATTGACCATAGTAATAGTCTCATAATATAGACATATATCTTTGAAAAAAATATATTATGGGTGTATAAAACTTCACAAAACTTATTAGGTACACTATTTTGCTATCTTGTGGATAACATATTTATACTTATCATAAATTCAGCCGGCGTTGATCTCACTTCTAAATGAAAGCCTCTCCAAGCTACTTATATTCTTCTCGGTCCCTAGTTCTTTGCTGGCCGCACATTCATCGAACATTATAAAGTCAGTCGATCCAGTGGGTTTAAGGGAATAGTTGTTGTCGTTCAGTGCTCCCTGGGTACCACTGTATGACTGTATTTTTGTCCAGTGATCGAGCTGAATATTCAGCCCTTTGCAAGTATATCTACTTTGGAACTTCTAACACATTACATATTCTTGTCTGCCTCATAATCTATTGGCTATGCTCAACATGCACCTTAATTCATTATTGTAAGTATCAATGTTCAACAGCAAAGAAAATTAATTATATTTAACATAATATATAGTAAGTTGTTAATTTTTTTGTAATTTTTCCAAATATATTTCTATAATTAATATGTAAAATTAATCTTTTATGACGATTTAAAGAAAAAAATCTAAAATATTAAATTCTATAGAATAATTTATATATTACCTATTTAGTTTTGTTTCCGAATATTACCATAATTCATTTGATATTTTACTTTGTGGTAATACATGATTGATGATTCTGATCCTCAGTCATAACTGTTGAATAATCCATGATCAATAAAATACAATCAATTATTCTGTACATAAACCTATTATTTTTTTATGTTGCATAGTTACCTCTTTTCTTCTGTGGCTGAGTACGGCACTGCCAGATGCATTCGAGTGATGAAAAGCGAAACAAGAGGGGGTAGCCATTGTCAAGTTTACATTTCACACAGCCCTCTGTAGGTAACTAGAGTATATCAGTGTGTCAGAAACTTTTCGAGTCAGTTGCTACTTGACAATCATCAAAGTAACACGACTTTAACTCTCCTAAGAAGACTGTGTTTTATCTCCGATTATAAATCATTTTTGTATATACAATTCAAAAAACAATCTATCGTTTTGTGATCTTGTAACTTGTAATGAAAAGTGTGTTAAAAATTCAAGTGTGTTTATTTTTTGTAACTACATATTTTACAGTAGTAAATATATTTTTTATCATGATTCAAAAGTTTTGCAAAGTTTAAAATTATAATATAAAAATAATAACCATTCAAGATGCTATTTAAAAACTGTGTACATTTATTAAATTTAGCAGTGATTTTAAACATAGCTTCTGTAATTATCGCAGAAACTGTGCACTTTACAAATTCGCAAAGACATTTTGAAAGATCTTTTAACTCTGGTATCAGTGATAGTGGATATCCGAAAACTTATCAACTGGAAGTAGCTGGATCACAACCAATTACTATTATCGAAGCAGATCCTGAAAATCATCATGAAAATCGACAAAGGGAACAAAAATCTGTGAGTGATCCTAAAAGACTGGATCACATTAGTCAGTACAATGAACGAAAAACTAAAGATTATGTAGTTCCTGGATCAACTCATGAAAAAGAAATTCAAGATAGATTTGATACTGTATCAGATACGGATCCACCAAGAAGATTTGGAACAGGAAGATGCTTTGGACCATCATGTCATGAATTTAATGGAGATTCAAGCAAGAAAACAGTGTACTCACCTGAATTATTGAACAAATTCTTAGAAGAGTATGCTGAAAAAATTAAAAACGCAGATCAAAGAACTAAAGATAGACTACAACAAATGGAAACAACAACACAGTATAGTAATTCTGGAATTTTAATTGCCGATAAGGCATATCAAAAGAAGAAGATAACAGAAAGAGTCGATATTTATCCCAAACCGGACGAAGGAAAGAAATCTTCTTGGGATTATAATGACCTGAAGAAGAACAAGAATCCCTTTGAAGACTCTGAAGGATGGGTAGCTCTGGAAGCAATACCTTGGTCAAGAAGTAAAATTTCTAAATGGCACGCGAACACACACAAAACAAATAGACCAAGCAATTTCTATACGTCACCCTACGGTGGCGATAAAGAACCTTCAGATTATAATGACAGATTTTCTTCGTCAACATATGGGAAGCCTACTGCGGAAAGCGAATTTGAAAATAAACCATTCAATACTAATCCACAATTCAATAAACCAAACGACGGTATTGATTATCGTCCCGGATTTGAAAGTCCACAAGTGGAAGGCAATGATTGGCCAAGTGAGGAAACGCCAAAACCTTTCTGGAATAAACCATCTTATAAACCATCTCATTATCATTCTTCAGACTGGGGACCAGAATCTAATAAGAAACCACACCGCCCAGACTGCGATCACAATCATGAAAATCATAATACAAATAATTACGAAGATGACAACCGAAGAGTGTCAACACAATTTGGTGAAAGCGACGGAATTATGACTGATGGACGTCCAGGTGATTTTCCACCCAGCAGCGTAGGATATAAACCTAATCAATCAGTATATAGAAAACCAACACAAGTAGTATATGCAGATATATCAAACTCTAATCATCCTTCGACACATCCATCCAGTGGTGATGGTCAATGGGTTTTATTATCAACAACAAAAGGTTATCAGTTCCCTAAAAATCGTCAAAGATCTCTTTCAGTAGGACCGAATACAATTAAATCCCATCGTGTTGTAAGACTTACTGTCCTGCCAGTTGTGAATGGATCGAAAGAAAATATGACAACGTCACACGGAGGTCTTTTAGAAGTCGAAGCTAATTTTCAAACAGTAGACGAATCCAGAAAGACATACGAGAATGCGCTCGTTGCGAACGCTACAAAATTAAGAAGGCCTACGAAAGTGAGGAGGGTTATGGCGACGGATGCGAGTCCTGACAGTTCGGCTGTCATGGCAGCTGTTGGAGCCGGACTGGTGCCAGCTACTATGGCAATGATTATGCCAATGGTTCTAGGAAGAAGGAAACGAAGTGTCTCACATATTTTAGAGCATAATAACTATTATCAAAATGTCACACAACATCCTAAACTAGATTACGAAAATACTATACAAAGATCTCTTTAGATATTATTATTTTAGTAAAACTACCTACAAACAAATATTTTTTTTATCTAATATGAAACTATGATCAGTCAAAGTTTTTTATTTATGTTATTTATTGTTATTTAATTTTAATATCTACTAGAGATTTAATTTAATATTATTTATTATTATTTTTTAAATTAATTTATTATACCCAATAATATTATTATATTTATGTTACTGTGAGTTATTAAAAATAAAATTGTTGAATATTATTACTACATAATTAAATTATAATAACTGCATATATATATTTTTTTATTAGTTCTATAAAAATTCATTGAGGTTCTTGGCCGCCTCACGAAGGGGTTTCTAAGGTGTGTTTGTGCTAAATGGTTGTTAACCATTATAATTTAACAGCACTTGATAATTTTTGGAAATTTTTTTAACATATCTGTCTATTTTCATGTATATTTAATAAAAAAAGCTCAGACAGTCAACATATTTTTTTGCACGAGACGTAGCGATAATCTCGGAGATTTCATGAACTGGAACTGCTTAGACACATTGAAAAACTATATATAAATTTGTCTAACGCAGGATTCAAACCTGTGAATTATGGTTTTAGCAGCGGACATTCTGTCACTCTTACATGGTTGGCGCTATAAATTATACACAGTCATTATAAAAATTGAATGAAAGATTTTTGTAGTTTTTTTTATATTTTTTTATATTTTGTGCATATTATTGATAGGTTATAAAAATACATTTTACAAAATATTTAATTATTTAAATTAAACGTTTAATTGAATACAAAAGTCTATACAAAATATTATCTGAGTAATATTTTAATCATAATGATTGTTCTTATATTTTCCAAAATATAAAGATAATATAATATATTTATATATTTAAATGAATATAATATGTTATTGACTTTCTTATATAAATTCAGGAGGCATTTCTCAATATTATTATAAATCCTCGAGCAAGTCATCCTGAAGATATATTTTTAAAAAGTAACCAAAAAAATAATAAACAAGTTTCTTCTAAACAATAATAATTTTAATACCTACAGTTATTATATAACGTAGTATTAAAAGCAATAATTGGTTTCCGGACAAGTAAAAACATATTCTTATATTGAGTAGTTACTAAATAAATTTATAAGATTCAATACATTTTTTTAAGTATTTTCTGGTATCCTTAGGTATTAACTTATAAAAATTAAACATTATTACAAAATACTTATAATAATTACAATATTTTTAGACATACAATTATTGTCGTTTTATCACTTTGAGAATTGAATCTATACCTGAAAGCCAGTATACCTATATTAAGTCCAAAAAGAACACTTTTGGATAAACGTAAAATGTGCCGCTAGATTTCAAAATCAGCCAACTCCATAATAGATGAATAGGAGAAAAACAGCTTTTTGTTTTCTCAAGTACACAGACACAAGGGTGAAAGTTTATACTATTTCGAGTATAGACTATTTAAAATTAATAAATTCCACATTTTGATAATGCAGAAATGTTAGAAAGCATAGTTCTTCAGCAATTTATAAAAAAGTCAAAAATACCTAAAGGTGGACTTGGCTGATTTTGAAATCTAGCGATACAAATGTGGTTTTTCAAACGCTTAATGAATTTATTATTTAGGTAATCAAAATCAGTATGTACTGAACCAATATTCTATTAAAGCCAACTTAAGACACACTGGCTCTGAGTTAAATGAATTAAAATTAACGTTTACGTGATAGTCTTTGAATCTTATGTTATAAATAATACGCATTACTTAAACAAAGATAATTAATTATTATTGAACCCATAAGAATTTTAAATTATATTCATTTTATATCGTAAAGTGGTTTCTCTGTATATTCGGAAGCTCTCGATGCCGTTTTCAAAGTCGAATCCATATTTCGTAAATATCTTGCTAGTGAGTCACTCGTCGTTTGTAGAATACTCATACCCAGTCGTATTTTGAACTCAACCAAACTCTTCAAGAATCCCATGAAAGAGAACGGCTTCGGGTGACCTTCGAACGGATCAGTGTTTGGAAATTCGTCGTTGTCATGATAACCAGGCTCGTTTGAGTCAATCTTGTGAGTGGTTACTTCAGCTGAAGAATCTTCTGTCGGCTTCGGATCATGGATATTTACATCTTTTGTTGATACTTCAATAAATAATTTTTCTGGAATCAAAGTAGAATCGACATTACCACTGTTTTTAGTTTCTTTTATTTCGTCTTTTGATATCGTTTCCACACCTGGACCGCTTTGATTTTTTTCTAAAATTTCAACAACTGGCACGCTTGTGGATGTTATTAAATTCTCCGACTTTTTAATATCTTCAATTGATTTGGATGACGTTTCTACTACCCCGTACTTTCGAGTGGTCAAAAAATTCCCTATATTACCAATCGATATCATGTCAATATTTGGCGCTGATGTATATTGATTTTTTATAGAATCGTCAGCCATTATTATTATTTTTGATCCTTGTGTGTTTTTTAAGGTAAGCATTTCAGTAGGACCCAATGGTTTTCTTTCATCTTTAGATGATTTATTTATTGTCTTTGAATCAGTACGTTTTTCTTTTCCAAAATCCAATTTCGAGATGTTATTTTCCTTTTTTTTGTCTTCGTTATTTACTTTGATAGATGTTTTTTCATCATTTTCCATATTCATGCCACTTGTAGTCATATCAAAAGACGTAAATAGATTTGCCTCCTTATTGACAGGTTTCTGTTTTTCATGATAAGTAATTGGAGTTGGTTGATATTTTAGGGTTGTTTCCTTCGTTGAGTCACTAATTTCATTGCTGAAATCAGAATCAGAATCATTTTCATTAGATTTTTTAAAAATCTCCTCCAAAGATTCCGCCATACTTGAAATATGCAGTGGCATTTCATATTCTACTACAGGTATACTTCTTCTTTTCCTAATTTTTAGACTACGAGGTCCATGTTCTGGTACTGTGATAGGAGTAACAGCCTGAATTAACTCTTTTGGAATATTGCCAACAACAAACTGTGGCTGTTTGTCTTCTGCACCAATCACCGCTACAGTATATCCAGTCTCTTTTTGTTGCTCAATCACATCATCAACGCCTAAATGCAACGTACCAACACCCGGTGACTTAGTGGCATCATTAGTCATTACTTCTTGGCTATATCGCATGGCTTGGCCATACGTTGGGTCAGGTATGTGTTCTTGCGTTGCATATGTTGCTTGGACAGAATCTGTTGCAAATGCAGTTTCTTCAAGATTTAAATCGGAAGATTTGTATACTGGTTGTGGATGCTGGTAACCTAAACTAGAATAGCTGTCTTCCTCTTCCGGCATATGCGTATCGTAATGGATTTGTTCTGAATAAGCAGCTCCTTTTATTTGATCAGCACTTTGTTGACCAACTCTATCACTTGGTAAAAAGCTATTTGAATCTGATCCATGTGCTACATTCCGATATCTAATATTTTGGTCTTGCGGTTTTTTTACTTGCGGGTATCTAAACTGCGTTTGTCCTGCATAAGGATTAACATTATTTCTGTTTGCTTTTTTATTACTGGGCTCTTCAGGGAAAAATGATCCCAACATTTCTTCTTCAGTTTGACCACCTTCAGCAGTTGCGTATTGCTCTCCATTTTGTTGGTAAAGATCATCTTTTCTGTCATTGATATCATAAGCACGTCGGACTACTCCTGAAAATGGATATAAAAAGTAACTTGCCAAACCTACTAATCCTGCTATACTGACGATCCCTACACCTACTGAAGGCATTACTTCTCTTGACAAATAATTATAAATCTGAGTTGTTATTGGTTTCTCTTTGTGTGCAATTTTTGATGCAAGTTTCGTATTGTTATTATTTTTTGATTCAATGGCAACGTCAGGTTTTTCAGTTGTGGTCGATGGCTTTGATCGTCTTCTATTTTTGTTCTTCTTCCTTTTTCCAGAAGTCCTCTTGGGCTTTTTAGTTGTCGCAGGCGCTGGTGTACTCACTTCAAGTTCTATTTCAGTTTCTTTTGATTCTACTGCAATATCGTTTGCTTGAATTTCCATATCTTTATCCATAACTTTATGTTTAGACTCAATATTTTCAATTGCTGAAGTTAAAGGTTTTATTTTATGCGGTTTTTCAACAGACACTTTGATCTTTTCTACTTTAGGAGGACTTGGCATTGTTGAAGTCTTTATCGTGGGTTTTTCTGTTGTGCTTACTTCTATCACTTCTTCTTTTGGAGCTGGAGTTGAAATATCTTCAACTATAGGCTGAGACGTAGAAGTTGTAGTCCTATTGAAAGCAGCGAATTTATTTTTTTGAACATTGGCTAAAACTGAAGCTTTGATTTTATTCATAACTTTTTCATTCACTGCAGACCCACTCGCAATTAAATCTGATTTATTAGAGCTTCCAATAGCTACTGTTTTTCTCGTAAAAATTGGTTTAGGTGCAACTGTTGTAGTTTTTCGAGTTGGCTTTAAAGTTGGTTTGGGTCTTTGTTTTACTTCAGTTACTTTTTTAATATCATTATCAACGACTTCATCTTTAGATCCGTTTTTATCTACATTACTTACTTCCATGTTAGTATTTTTAATATGATTCTTAGGGTTAGGTGTAGTAGGAGTTCCACTCAGAAGTATCCAAGTTGAAAGACCTTCATCTGTAGTAGATAACTTATTAATATAACTGACTGATTTATTGGGTTTAACAATTGGTTTTTCAACCTCATCTGCATCCATAGGAACAGCTACTCCTGCATGAGAGCTTTCAGGTATTTGAGCACTGGCCGTACTCGTTGGTGGTTTGTTGTTTTTATTTTTATTATTCTGTTGATTTTTCATTCTTGGAGGAGTTCTTACATCTTCGACAACGCCTCCTTCTCCCGTAGCTGGTGGAGGAGTCTTGTTTCCTTGAAGGAGCTGATTAGCGACCATCTGGATGGATTCTCCAATTGCCGGAGTATTAGTTTTTTCTTCGCGAGATATAGATCCAAGAGGTGGAGAAGCAGATATGGTAGAGGTCTCCAACAGATTAGAACTGCAATAGAAGAAAAGAAAAGAGCCTAAGTATCAATAAATTATGAACATTTTGTATTATCAGGGAACTTATTATCGCTGCAATTTTTGTGTAAACGATATGAATGACTGTCTTTAATTAAAAAATGATTAAATTATAAAAGTTGTAGTCATCTCTTGGCGGAATTTGACACCTTAAACAGCGTGTTGTAAAGAATTTGTATGGAGGACACTAATTAAGTCAGTAGCTTAATTCGTTAGGGGCACTCATCCATAGTCAAATGAATGATGTATGTTCGAATATCATTCTGTTCAAGATTTATTCATGGATGTATAAATATCTTTCTAAGGCTTTTGAAAATTATCTATTTGATTATCATGTCTCATTTTCTACTAAACATTCTATCAACTCATTCGCTGCTGACTATATAATGATTTTTTAATTAGCACCTTTAAAATGCACGTTAATTACATCGATTGGCCGCCTGGTCATTACGCGCATGTGCGTATTCAGCGTCCAAAGTATTAAACACTAATACGTAAGTATTCAATAATTATATTCATAAACAAAATTACATTAGCTTATCTAATTTGAGAATTTCTGGAATACCCACCACAGATCAATTTTTTATTGAGAATTCACAAGTAGGATCAATATTGTTAGAAATGAAACCATTCACCTAATAAAAAATGTTCATCGATTTTTCAACCATATAGACTGCAGAATAAAATTATACATAATTTTCTCTTTTACCCCAGAACCCAGATGAAAATAATCACAACGAATTCCTGATTATTCAAATTATAGATTTAGTAGAAACAATTTTTTGGTTAACAAAGTTACTGTCGATTAATATATATTGAAAGTTATTTCATTATTAGCAATATTGTACTAAATCTAAAATAAATGTATAGAACTTACTATCATCTTGAAAGGAAATGCTTCTACAATACAATCCGTGATATTATTAGAGACATCTAGTGACGGAAGTACAAATCAAACTTTGTTATTGTGACTAGATATAAGTTCCAAAGCTCGATTCGATATGAGAAAAAGATACACATTTATTTTAGAAAAATCGTTTTTTTTTAAATTAAATAAACAAATACTTTAATACTGTGAATATTTTTCTGTCTCTTTACACATTCTAAAATGCTTCTAGAGTCTGTATTTTATAAACTGGCATACAAGTCACACGGAAAGCATTGTGCCATCGCGTTCAACTGTTGCCAGTTTTCAATCGTAGGGAACGAATTAGATGCTGAAGCGAGTGGGAACCGGCACGCCAGCTTATAGGAGACAGACTCGTCTTTCTGTGCCATATTATCTGTTCGGGCGTCGGCAATGATTTTTAGATTTTACCATGAGTAACGTCCATAGGCTAAGTGCCGCCCTTAGGAAGACCTAGAATGTCGTCCCTTTTCATGTTTAGTCTCAAATATTAAGCATAATTGTTACTATAGCTGATATACCATCATAAATTGTCGGGTGTTCGAATTTAGAACTAAGCTCATCACAGTATAAAAAGTATTAAATGATCTGTCAAATGTAAGCATGTAGCGCCCTCACTCAGCCGACGTTTTATACTGGTGGATCTATACTATACCTACTCATTTTATTATTTCAAATAGACAAATGCAACAAAAATTATGAAAAAAATTTACATGGACACCACGTCATCCACAGAAGATTAAATAATTTCAACGAAACCTTCTCTCAAACAGCGGTGATTTCATATAAATGGAGCTCTTAGATGCTGACATGCTTAGAGCCACCTTATATTTTCTTTAACTTTCTAACGAAGCGACAGCATCGTTTTTCAAGGATAACTGCAACTGCTTTCAAAAGTTGTATTGATCGTATTCGTATCTTCATTTCTGCCCCTAAACAACGCATCGCTTGCCTACCACCACGGAATTGATTTTGAACATATTCAGTCGCTCCTCGAAACAGGTATGTATAAAGTGCTGAAATGGAAATGGCCTAAAATAGTATGTAGTAATAATAGGAAAGCTTTCAACAAAAGCACATTTTGTCAATAATTTATCTTTGGTTAAAAAGTATGTTTTAAATGTTGGATATGTATTGTTTAATTAAAATACTGTTAAAATAAATGTAAATTATTAATACTAAATTGTATTGAATTAAAAGTTTCAAATTGTATCACTAGATGTCATTAGTAGCTAAAATGAATATTTTGTAAATACGTCACCCGATTCAATTCATTTATTCAATTCATTCAATTCATTTATATTTTTAACATATTGTGGACATTACAAATTATAAGTTTAGGACGTTCACAACATGACATTTAGAAACAAAGATATATAAATATAACAGTATTACATAAAAAAAAGATATATCAGTAGATGAATTAGATAGGTACAAGGAAGTACACCGGATGAGTTAAGCAGACCCTATTTTAAGAATTTATAAAACAACATCCACCTAAACTCATTCTCACGTAGGTGGAATATATCAACACCCGAAGCAATTTCGTTGAACATAGTTATCACTCTCCCAATTGGCATTACCAGTGGCAGGTTGGTTCTGCACCTTGGGAGAATAAACAACTGATGGTCTCTATTTCTAAGATAGTTATCAGGGACACACAGGTCAACACTGCCCAGAATGGCAGAGTTCTCATTTATACTATGTATAAGTCGAAAAAAATACGTAGCTAAATAAAGATTTCTTCTAAATTGCAGACTGCAGTATGTAAGCATGCCTAAGAGAAAGTCAGTTGGATAAAGCCACGGATAGTATCCATACAACTTCAAGTAAAGGAGTCTGAAGAATTTCTTCTGTACCCTCTCCACCATAAGGCCATACTTCAACTGATGCGGTGCCCAAACAATAGACCCACTCTCAAGTCTGCTTCGAACTAAAGAATTAAACAAAAGTTTTAATACCGTAACATCTGAAAAGACCCGGGAAGTACGCATGACGAAACCCAACATTTTAAGCGCTTTGTTACAAATGGTAACTATATGGCTAATAAATGAGTCGCTTAGAATCATAACTCACATATTCCAAAAATCAAGTGTTGAGATAATCGCTAAAAACCAACAGAGCACTATTTTTTGTAATTAGAAGAACAGTATTGAACTCCCTAGAATATTAATGAGTGAGAGAGTCGAATAACTTTTTTTTTTTAAATATATATACCTAATACTCCTAACGTTGCAGACATACAGCATACTATGAGAAATAGAGCTCCCCGATTGGTTAGGAAGGCGTTGGTGACAAAACTCTATTCTTTGAAATATACGACATATTACACCAACAATGAACTTTGTCAACGATTTTCACATGGTTTAAATTGACTTTTAATACTCAACTATTTTTCGGTATATAGATTAATTCATTTAGAATCACTTGGCATATTTAACTAAAAAACGACAAAATTGCAATATGTGAGTTATGATTCTAAGCGACTCAAATGTCAGTTTACTCTCAAACGTAATGCCAAGATCCCTTACAGATGATATTCGTGACAGAACTCTGCCATGCATCGAGTATTGGAAAAACAACACTTTTGAGGCTCTGGTAAACGATAAAAGATTGCATTTATCAATATTGATGTCTCCAGTATCACTACAATCCGTGAAACGTACTAGTTTTAGTTAATTAATAGACTATATTCTTCTTACCTTTAAAATTAACAGCATAGAACTAAACGTAGCTGAAAAATAGAAACTCTTACTGTCGAAAATAGCAGCTGATACAAAATGTACTTATGGTTATATCCTGGATTTGGAAACCATATCAACTTACTTCTTCACCAACTTCGTTGTCATTTTTTGCCTTTGAATGAGCAAAATTAATGTCGACTGAAGGCTCTGTATCACCATCACAAACTGGGTAGATATTGTTCAACAAGATATAATATTTTTTCTAATTAAATATTCTAGCATTTTAGGATAAACCAATATTGACAATTTGTCAGATTACATAATATTTTATAAGTCCATTTGGAACTCTGCGGGAGCCTTTCCCTCTATTTATTATACATACGCATGTTTCACATAATTAAGTACTAATTAAGTAAGATAAGTCTTATCTTATATAAGAAGCTTGTGCCAAAGTTCTCCAACCATTTCTTTTGACTCATTTTTTATTTTAAACTAACCCCATTATAGAACAAAATAAATATGTAGTACTTTTCACATAAGGTTTATCTTCGTAGGTAGATATTGACAAATATGGAATTATTTTAGAATAAATCCAATAGTATTACCTTTTTTAGCATAGTTTCCAGATTACTGCCATCTATGTTCAATTAAGAGAAACAGTTTCCATAGAATTTAATAAAATTAGTATTTTTGTAAAAAAAAATATAATTCCATAATCCAAGCATTTTCGGAGATACTTTCAGTTTGTAGTTTGCGGTGGTATAGACGTATATGAATAATATCATAAATCCCTAAGAGTTAGAATCGTTATCATTTATTATTTTCAAATAAATAAATTATTACGAAAATTCAAGAACATCATTACCGATAAAATAAATAGATGTCACTAAAAGCATTATTAATGATTTTTTCTTTGAATCTCATTTCGATATAAAAAAATCAATGTTTTTTTAAATAAATATAAAAACATGAAAATTATTCATTAGTCGAAAATCTTTTTTTACACAAGAAAACTATGTAGGTATAAAAAAATAAGTCAAATTGCAAGCTTTAAATTTTTTCGCTAGATGCCCCTAGTAGATGGAGTATTCTCCTAGAATAAATAATAATATGTACCTACTTACTTATGTAAAAAACACTAAAAATATAAATGTTCTTTATTTAATTTCAATGATTATTAGATCATTACATATTATTTTATTGTCGTGTTTGTTATTAAAATTTAGTTTATTAAGTTTTCTTTTGAATAGAAAAGATTTTTGACTGCCTATTTCATAGTTTTAATATTTTTTTAATCTATTTTGAAAAATATCGATTTTTATAAAATATAAAACGTGTCAGTATAACTTGAAATCCATTTTATTGATATAAAATCTAATTTCAGTACAGTTTGATATAAATGAAAAGATTTATAATATAATAAGTAAATTGCAAGCTTCATATTTTTCCGCTAGGTGCCTCCAGTATGTGGAGTATTCACCTTACCAAGGTATGTAGTAGCTCGAAACATAACCAAAAAATGCCTAAATAATAATACACAATTTAATGTAAAACCGTCGTTATATGACTCTCACTTCATCGAAATAATCATGCAAGATAAAACAAAGTTTTTGGTATCATTTTTGAGGGTGCTGATAAATTAGATAGGGAGCCACAACAGTGTACGTAACAAAATAGAAAGGCATAAGTACCACTACTTACCTATTTAGAAAAAATCAATTCAAAGAAGTCAATTTACTCAACTTTGATCCCTATGCACTTGAATCCATGTAATCATCAGGCCCTAACTATTTTGAGACATAAAAGAATAGTGTGGTATTTTAAAAATATATTATACGTTTATTGCATAAATATTTTTGATATTTCTAAATAAATTTTCCTATCTTTCAAAGGCACCTAGCAGAAAAATAAAAAGCTTGCATTTTATTTATATCAAATTGAGCTTCAATATTGCGACCATACCGAAATTAAATTCGATATAGGTACATAAACAGGATTTTAAGTTAGGTGCTGTACAAATTTTTATTTATTAGGAAAATTGATGTATATCATATTAGAATACATTTAAGTGCAACAATGAATTGATTAAAAAAAATTGAGATTTCATAAACTAAATTTAAATTATAATTAAAACCATAAAATAATATGTATCAATAATAGATGGGATCCTGTTTTATTTTATCTAAGCTAATAGTTTCAATGTTGGTAACCCTACTTTTTTGATATTTTTCTTAGTTCTGATTCTGCAAGTACTGTTACATCATATTATTATGTATTTCTAGGTCCGTTTGTTACATAAATATTACAATTAAATGGGAGGTTGTTTGCAAAGTCGTATATATTCCTCAGCCGCCATTTTTTTTTAATATTTTACCACTAACTAACTATCAACATGATTTTTTAACATTTTTAATTTTATTTTGCAAAAGCCAATTGTATTGTGAACGTGAAGATCTTTTCACGTATTGTTTTAGCTTTGTTTTGATGTACTATAAATTTATTAATTAGAATTATTTGTTTTTGTTAGTTCACTGTGCTCTTCTCTGCCATTGGCACTTTTAATAGAAATTCTCTGTAAAGTCAGTCAACGTGCGTGGTGGTCTTAGTCTTGAGTATCTGCTCCCGAGAGATTCCTCGGCGTACAAAAATGCTGATGCTTCACATCACACGTAGGACCTCATGATACGCTCGATTAAGACTGAGTATGGAGCAGATGGATTGGTTTTGAAGGTGTCTATGTTTGTGTTGTTTACTAATATGTTTGCTAAAAGAAAATATTCTATGTGCAGTCCTAAACGTGCTTGGTGGTTTTTTGGAACTATCTCAAAATGATAGAATATGGGAGGTTACCGATTTTGAAACTAACAGCATCAATAATTATTATTAGTTTATCTTAGACTTTAAATAATGAAAAATATTTTTCTTTTTAATGTTTTAGATAAGTAAAATTATGAAATAAAATCTCTCCAGTTGCAAATTTCGTATTTTCCACTACGTGCTTCTGGTAGGCGGCGCATTCACCCTAATATAATGTCTTTCCACTAAGAAATTATGAAAAAATGGATTGTGATATTGTATTAAGGGGTTTTGGGAAAAATAATTATATGTAACAAGCATTCATAATATCATTATATTATTATAAAAAATAAGTATGAATCAATGAAAAATTATTAAATGCAATGAAAAATATATAATTTAATCTCATATAATATTATAATAGTTATGTACATAAGACCATTACATATTTAATGTAAGTATTATCAGTAACTAGAACGTAGATAGACCAATACAATGACAATGTTGTACCTACATGTAAATAGTGGAATAAATTGGTAAGAAAAAAAAATAAAAAATGATAAAATAAGTTAGTATATAAGTTATTTTTTTATTTTTTTACCTAGGTACATATTCATATTAAAACATAATCATATAACATAGGAAGCCTAAAGATTAAAATAATAATTTAATATATTTTAAGTGGGTACATTTATACGAATTTTCAATCAACAATAAATTCTTAGCGTTATTTTCAATCAATAAGATCTATTAGATTAGCTATTCAAGGCGTAGTGAAGTGTTACTATAGTAATACTTGCGACATCTAGTGACGGAATTACGAAACATATAATTATTTAATATAATGTAGGTATGTATTCAAAATTTACATTTAATATAAAAAAAATACTTTTAAAATTGGAGGATTTCAAAAAAGCTTTCAACAGCTGTGTTTATAGATAAATACTGATTGATTAAAAATTGTTTAATATTGTTTGTTTCGTAATTCCGTCACTAGATATCGCAAGTAGGACTATCCTGATCAGTATACTTCTCCTTAAATAAATATAATTATGTATGTTTTGTCCAAGCATCTAAAATGCTCAGTGAACAAAAAAAGCAGCCACAACGCATTGTGGACAGTATTGAACGACCAAAAACTGAAATCAAATACTTTTTGTTAGGTAGTCGTGTTTATTAGGTCACATTGCCATGTATTGTGCAAGTGGGACATTGTGGACGATTTGTGTCGCTAGATTTCAAAATAGGCCAAGTCCACAATAGATGAATAGGAGAAAAACAGCTTTTTGTTTTCACAAATACAGTCACAAGGATTAAAGTTTATATTATTTCGAGTATAGAATATTTAAAATTAATAAATTCCACATTTTGATAATGCATAAATGTTAGAAAGCAATAGTTCTTCAACAATTCACAAAAAAGTAAAAAAAACCTAAAGGTGGACTTCGCTGATTTTGAAATGTAGCGACACATTTATAAATGTCATAAACCGGCTTAAATTTTGCTAATTAACAGGATCGACCAGGAATAACTTCGAATTAATATTCGAATATATTTATTATTCATTAATACCGGACTAAAACACGGTGTATATACAAATAAAATAACAATACAAAATCAAATAATAACTCTTTTAGCATTTTACAAATTAAAAATCATTTGTAATTTGATTTCGGTGTTTTATCATTCAAAACAGTCCACAACGCTTTATGTAACATACATAAGTATAATATTTTATGTAATATAACACTCTTAATATGCATGAACTTAAAGCCTACTATATTCTAGGTACTTTATATTGTATTCTTATTATTAACATATCTATGTAATTTACGGCGCTTTTTCCAATCTTCTATTAAACTGTTTGACCGTTTCTTTCGTTTACTGTAATGCCTGGCTCCAAATATATTCCCATACATATCAAAGGCCCATCTTCTAACATTTTCGCTAATGTTAGTCATCATTTCATTCAAGGAATACTCCGGTTCCTCACTATCCTTATTTGCCACCTTCACAATATTAGTTTCGAGTATCTTCGAATCACCTGAATTCCAGTCGCGACTGTAACTCGGATAAGGCGCCCAATTCCACGTTTTATAACTTGGATCCCAAGCCCAATACCATCTGGTAGGCTTTTCAACAATAACAACCCGTTTAGACTTTCTTTCCGCGTCACCAGGCCACACCCAAGGTGTCAAGAGTGCCGCTAAACCTGCTCCACCAGCCATAATGATAACAAGAGGAGCAAGAAATATTGAAAATATACCATAATTAAATGGATTTAAAAATGCCATCCAAGCAATGACTCCTGTCGCTGAATGAATCCAACTACCAACACTATCTTCTTCGTCATCAGAAGACCCACCGCCGCTTGCAAAATTTGCTAAGCTTCCCACTCCTGGAGGAGGGTTAATAACTGGAAGACTACCACCACTTGCTGGATTAGATAATACACTACTAATTCCAGGACTTGCAAGAGTAGACTGTCCTCCACTAGCAAGACCAGTTCCAACGACTGGTACATCAGCAGCAAGCGGAACAATGGGCACTAAAGAATTCGTTCCTTCGACTACTGGGACATCGCCTGCTACAATTGGTGCTACTGGTAAAAGTGGGTAAGAATTTTCACTTGCAGTTACTGGGTCAAACACAGAATCAGCTTCAATAGCCACTGGATCATCAAGCAAGACGTTATTTTGAAGTACATGTGAATTAATCACAAGATGAATATCAGCACAACCTTCTTTAGATTCACTCTGTACTGTGTTATTTATTGTTACAAATACAGTGGGACAATCGTCATCAGTTGTAAAACTAAGAACTGGTTTAGCATTATCTTTTACTGGAAAATGTATGCTATCAGGATCTGGGTTGTTCTCATCATATACAGTAATATTACCAATAGGAAAATATGAACTATTTGGATCGTCAACGCTATACTCTGGTGTGACTACTTTGAATGGGACAGAAGAATGTAAACCAGGGTTTGATGAGTATATCAGAGTAGACGGCAAAGTAGATGAAGAATAATTTGGTTTTTTATTCTTATTTTTGTTTTTATTTTTATTTTTGACAGGTCTATTAAATACATCATCAACGGGAAGTGTAGGTCTTTTAGAAAAAACTAAATAGTCATCATCATTGTAACTATCTTTCTGGCCCTCGGTAAAATATGTTGGCTTTGGGCGGATGTAGACAACAGGTCCTTCTTCTAAATTCGGTTCCTTCTCCATTGAAGAATACTCAATATTAACCATCTCATTAGATGCTGCTGCCACAAACGCTGGTGCAGTAGATGTGACATATCCATTATTAACTTCTTGACCGTCAACAATAAATTCATCAGGCTTATAAATATGTAACGTCGCTGCATCTTGTGGTCTTTCCTCGGTTATTTTCTCCCACGGTTTAGTCATAATGTCAAAATTTGGAGTGTCAGACCATTTCGTAAGGACTTGATGAATAATAGGCTTTTTTGAATTGCTACTTACAGCATAACTATATAAAGATTGATTAGTTTTATTTCTTTTTTGAATTTCTTCTGGATAATCAGATCCCATGTGAATATTAAAAACATCCTGATTACCGTTTATTTCATCGTAATTGAGTGATGTATAATTTTCATAGTTTTCAAATTCTTCTTTAGTTGAAATTGGAGATGCTGGCCAATGTTTAGAACCTTTGAATTTTACTACACGCTTTTTATTGTCAATAATTTCTGGCCCATCTTTTATTTTTGTTACACTAGAAAATGAATCATCCTTTAAGCTATCAAGTCCTACAATTTTCATTTGATTATGTTCTGCGCTTGTTTTAAGATCAGTTAATGATGTTTGCACAAAATGGTTGAAAATCGTTGCATCATTTCGTGCCGTTAATCTATCTTGACGCAAATTTCTTGAAACGTAATGTTCTCTTCGAGGAAACGTCGGAGTGTCTATATTTTGTTCCACTCGATTTCTTTTCACTCTATGTTTTGTCACTTTCTTTTCTGGAGTATCATCAACTGGTTTATGAAGCGGTGACTTGTTATTATTTGCATGCCGTCTCATTTGTACGCCCATCGCATTGACGACATCCTCCTCATTATAACTGACCAAGTCAACCGGTAAAACTAACACTGGTTCAACTCTAATAGTTTTGTTTTTCTCGTAGTCCCACAAATCATTTTCAAATAGACGTGTCTTCGATATATTATTTGTCACATCAGTATCAACTAAATATTTAAACAAACCAGAATAATTATTACTAATATTATCCTTACTTCTATCTAACATGTCTTGACTATCTGTTTTTACAACCGTACCAGAAATAAAATCAACATTCTTATACTCACCTTTGAAATTTAATAAATGTTTATTTCCTTTATTATCATTAACTCTCTCTAATGCTTTACCTTTTACAATATTATCCAAGACAAGTCTACCTAATAACAAATCATTCTTATTATTGATTTCTATGTCATGTGTATACCTGCTATTATTTTGTGGTATAGCATTAGATGCTGTGCTAATTGTAGGTGGGGTCGGTGTTGATGGTTGCGACGTCGAAGGGCGGCATGTGACGTCATTGATGGAGCATATTATCCACACCATCAACAGCCAGTGGGCGGCGCCTAGAAAAAGCGCCCTCATTCTGCTTCTATCTGAAACGATAACACAAATATAATATTAAAACCGGTTGATACGGGATTAAAAATGGACATGTGTATTTATTACACAACCAGACAAATTAATTCCGATAATAGAATGAAAACATAAACTTCATCTTCGGCAGATATTAGACTATAAAATATAATATTTTATCACATGTTTTATAACATTTCTTTTAAGAGCATTATTTTATAAAACAATGAGACATATACTGCGTAAAATATTTTATAAAAGTTAAGTTTACAAAATGGAATAACGAAATATGTATGTTGGTTTATACGTTTTTATATTATTTCCAGTATATATATTATTTATATTTTTGTAATCTGAGTAACGAGTTTTATATAACATTAATTATTCATATCATTCGTGTTCTACAATCGGTAATTTTCTTGCCGTCTTTAAAATGAACTATCGTAACAGTGTCAGTAAATTTTTGTCAAGATACTTGTGAGATTATAACAATGACAAACTGTCTTGACACATTTTTTTTTTCAAGTAAAATATTGGGTTTTTTGTACATTTTTGTCAACCTACAGAATTTTGAAAAATTCATTTGGTAACAGAGCAAAATACTGTGTAGTACTCGTATTATACACTAATCTTTGATAAAAGATAATGTAGTGCTATTTATTACCATTTATAAAAGATAGTTTAAAATAAAATAAATATTATTATGTATTACTCTGTAAAAGAATTTATAAAATATATTTTATTGTTTAATACCAGCCTGCGGCTCATGTGGTGCAGTGCGTAAGGCGCTGGCCTTTCATCCGGGAGATTCGGGTTTGATTTTCGATGAGGTCACAACATATTTATGTGATTTTCTCAAAGTCTGAGTATTTGTGATTGTTTCACTTCTATTACTAAATACACTACTATTAAACCACTCTACAGTCATTGGACCTCTAGGCCTGATCGGTTGTAGTTTTAAAAATAATATTAAGGCTATTATAGCTTCGCCGGTTATTTATATATGCATATCGTACATATGAATACAATTTATATGGTGCTAGAACACTACATGTTTTGTGAATTGCATGTTATGTACACGAAATATAGTGTAAAACAATGACTAAATAGTATTAAAAAACATATTTAACGTTTTGAGGCGGTCATTTAGCTTATAAATGGTATTAATATGCCTAATTTCTAAAATGTAAACGGAGTCTACTGCATGCAATGACATATTAAATGGACGACTCACTTCATACCCGGCGCGCACGAGAAATTGTGCATGAAAGTCATTCACAGATGTATAGGTAGATGTCACATGACCATTGACGTATCCGTCTCCATTATGCGATACAAGCTTCGAGAATTTATAGTAATATAACCTTTATTGTAATGGCGTATTAGTGTCATGACTCATTGCGTTAGAAACAGATTCTCGGTTACTTACGACTTCTCGGAGATTAGACGCAAGTGAGCCCAGCGAATCACAGGCGACTGACTGTCCAATAGTTCCTGTCATTCAATTACATTGAATAAACATTCATCAATATCTTAAAATGGCATTTTATAAATAATAAATAATACTAACACATGCAAAGTGATATCCCATCTTTCTTGGAGTGTTTAGTAAACAATTTTTAACTAGGCACATTGGCATTTTGTAACACAATAATAACGGTGGAGTCGAAACCTGACAGTCAGAAATTTTGTATGGGCAGACCCAGCGGTGTCGCCAGACCGCTTGCAAGCAGAATGTTCATTTGAGCGTAGGATACCGATATTAAAACATGAATTTCGCCATCCGGCAGACCCGACACAAAGTGAGTGTCATTTTATTTTCTAGATGCTTCGTCCATATTAATGTCATTGACTGCATGGTATCGTAAGGATTTTTTTAAAGAAGGCATATAAAAGGTTAATGTAATTTTGTATAATTTCAATGTATTAATATAAATAATTACAAGATAAAAAGAACTTTTTATATACAGCGTTTTTAAATTTTCTGTTGAATCATATAAACTTGACTTGCTAGCTTAAACGATCAAAAAATGTGTACTTGATAGAAATAATATTGAAATGTCATTTTGATTTCCATAGTAACGCACGCATATATTAATAATTTAGTTGCTAGGACCCCAGACCGCTAGCAACCAATAATAGTGGATTGGATTACGGATTTCTTCCGAAATAACTTTTCATACAAAACAGAATTAACTAAAAATGAATTCAATTCTACTTAAAGATGACTAAAAGTATTTAAAAAAAATGCATTGGCATCGTGTTCTGATATATTCTAAAAGTTTCAAATGTCTAGTCGGGAAGTAATAATATTAGATATAAAAATATTAATATAATGTAGTATAAAAATATTACTACCAAAGAATATATTACGATTTTTAACCAAATTTTGTTGATCCATTGACCCACTACAAGGTTGACAAATTTTATAATTTAATGGCTGTTGATTTTTAAAAAAATGCAAACATTTTCTTTTCCAGTTAAAATAATGAGGCGCTATTAGATTCAGCTCGTTATTTTGCCTTGTTTGTGTGTATCTTTTTAAACCTAAATCTACTTAGATTATTTAGGACAGGCCCTTTTTGCTTGAAGTATGTACAATGACAATATTTGACAGTGTTATTATTTGTCATTTTGGTCAAATTTTCTTTAAAATAGTGTCAAACTGACAAAACTGAGAACAGAATAAACACGAAGACATAAAAATGTGAAATTATACTTTTATTCTCTCTAAATTTCAAACTGTTAAACTACATAGAGTGTGGGCACTTATTTGAAATTAAATTATTGTGTTTCACTTTTGGTTTTCGTAAAATTTTCCGACAAAAAATAAATTTCTAATTTGTTTTGCAGAAAAATTAAAATGACGATTCCTATGTTACCATTGAATATAAAAATGTATGGTAAAAACTAAAGTTTGTACTATACGTAGTACATTATGCATTTAAGGGATACGTAAATAATAGAAAGATTAAATTTGTCTATACATTATCAATCCTACTATACATCGGCGTTATATATATGATGGCCGGTTAATAATGAAGGTGTTATTTTTTTATATTCTTGGAATTGAAAATATTTAATATATTTTGTATATATAGTGTGCGGCTGCACCCAGGATTAACATATTGTAAATAAGAATGCTGGACATTCAGAAAATAGGAAAACATGAAGTTGGGTAGCTTTGCGAGAAGATTCTTGCATTTTGACTTGTGAATTAAGTTTTTAAAAGAAATGCTTCACCCTTGGACTATTTTCTAAGTCCTGTATAATTACACCCACGATGGCCGCGCGGCTTAAGCGTTAGCATATTGCGTCGAGGGTCCCAGGTTCGAATCCTGGGTATGGCAAGTGACATGACCCGGCTCACGGCTAGCTCAATAATGCTACCGGGCCGTCACTGAGGAGACTAGTGATGAACTAGGAGAGGTGGATCTCCTTTGTAGTATCACAACTTTTGAATTCCCGAATAAAACTCTCAGCTGGTGTGGTGCCGAATTTATCCAGGTACCAGAGTTCACGGTCACACAATAAGGTTAACTGTCATTGTTCCCGTAATTAAATCTCATTAAAGTATCAGTAAACTATTTATTTGTTCACTATAGGATCTCTGTGAAATCTTTCACAAATTCCCAAAAAGTCACACCTAATTCAGAGAATGTATACGCAGATATTCTTTGGATATTTTTAATTCATGAAATATTTTCCCATAAGAAAGAAAATATAATTTATTCTTTGGTCACACAGTATTAGGTTTATAAAAAGAATAGAATTTATTTTATTGTTGTTTATAAAGTTTATTTATGTTCACAGCATGTTTACAAATATTTATTTGTGTTTACAAACTTGTTTACAAAAGGTTTGCTTAATGTTTACAAATTTATTTACTAAAATTTGTTTTTATGTTTACAAATTTATTTACCAAAACTTGTTTTATAATTATGTTTACTTAATAAAGTTTCAAAAATTTATTTTATAATCCCGAAAAGATTTGTAAAATTTATTATTACAGACTGAGTTTATTAATTTGTTTTTATAAAACAAATCCGATCGCGTAATTTATCCCGATTACGTCACCTCGTATGATGAGTAATGAAAAATAAAATTACTCCGCGAACGCGTCACTATCGACAGATACGTGGTATTCGAGCTACGTTTTAGCGGCTGACGTCACTACCGACAGATACGTGTTATCCGCGCTACGTTTTGCCCGTCGAAGGGGACTTACTGGTACGTATGAATCGCGAATGTACTGAGAACCATGTCTCACAACTTTGCAGTGAGGACTGCTGCTTGCTGAAGATCGCTGGTGAAGAGTGTAGAAACTAATGATTTTACGGGAAAAGTGGTCGCCTTTTATACCCTTCGGATAGAGGTTTAACAGGAAACAGTCCGTAAGGGATAGCAGATCTATATCTTTCTCTCACGGGATGAATTTACGTATATCTCCCGTTCCTGGCAACTTTCTAATAGAGATATCTTCTAATTTAGTCTGGCTAAATTTACTCTACTTTATTTTCGCAAAATTAAGACTTAATAGGGGTGTTTCAAGCACCCTCTAGAACATGTCCCTTAAATGCGCAGTTAGGATGACGTAAGCAAAATAGTTGATTTTATATGATTTTTCGTGTTCAAACGAAGGGGAAAGTTTCTAGCTTTCCATCGAGGTATTGGAATAAGTATTCGGGTACTAAATAAGGGAATGGCAGTCTTTAAATTTAAAATGTCAAAATGAAAGGTTGACACCCACGTACTAGTCCTTTCCACCACTCTTGGCCTTTTTAGGCCAATAGAATTTTACTAAGTTTTAATAAAACTGTTTGGAGCCGCAGAAACTTTCTCATTCGATATTTACTTTTCGGACGAATATTATTACGAGAAAATACCATAATATTATACTTAACATTTCAACTTAAATATATAAATGCTTAATCCTAACAAGATGTTATACACGAACAGTTACTAACTTATTTAATCTTGCATAGTGATTTTTATATAGTAATATGGATGCAACCTTGAATCTATTTTTACCTCGCGAGCCAGCACAGCTGGGCCGTAAATTCTAGTCGGACAGAATTTAGTTAAAGTTCAAGGTCACACGCCAATTTGTATTTTTAGTTGCAGTATTTAATTCTTTTATTTACCCAAGATGCGATTAAGATTTATTATTATTTATGGGTAGAAACCCATCTATGCCAGAATCTTAAGTTTTTCCAATTGTTACTTTTACAATATTCGTTATAGTCAGTATGTTATAGCATTAACAAAATCTATAATTATAATTACGCGTCTATAAATATAGGTACGCGTTTACAGTATTTTTATAACAGTAGTTAGCTTCTATCTTGTATTGATAAAATTAGTATAAAAATTCTTTATTCACAATTATACAGTATATAAATTTATAAATATTCAATTTTCTTTTCCAATTTTCATACACTTCCATTATTGCTATAAAAGTTATTGAAGCATGTACTTGCTAAATTTTACGTAAACAATCTCTTCCATAACTTATTTTCTAAGTTTAATGGAGATTTCCCGGAAATTTATATTAAAAAATACATCGCGCTGATATTTCACGACGTGACATTTCGAGGTCTGTGGTCACAGCGTTCCAATTACACTGGAGCACTCTTGATTTTCGGAGGCGAAAATTTTTTACGTAAAATTTTATTACATTTACAAAGAAAAGGTTAACAACATACATTTTACTTCCTAATACTAAACGATTACGCTAGTGGTTACCTGTTCATGGTCTTTTTGACCATTTCATTCTTGATTCTTCCATAGTTTAGAACCATGGCACTTATATATCCTGTCTGAACCGTGTCGTGAGGTTGTCGCAAGGCTATTGAGAAGTAGAATTGACTACAAGGCTAGATTTGTATAGTTATGTCGTTAAACCATACTCTGCCACAAACACTAACTGAAGGTCGGCGTTTTTGTTCGTGTCACAAGTACACATATTGTTTTTCAATTTGTGTATGAGTCAGAGTATGGACCTAATATGTTGAGCAAGTGGCTGACATCCATTTCTCGTAAAAACAAAATCTGTCAATACAAACCTCCACTCTGTGGAGGCCCATATGATCATATTAGGATCGGACATGGTCGAACGGAATGGTATAGGTACAATAATATTATGTTGTAGCTTGTTAGACAATTTTAATTTTAATTGTTGATCGTATGGTTATTGGAGTTGGATATCACTAGTGTAACATATCAATAATTATATGATATAATTTAATTGAGTTACTACAAGGTTTTAAAAATAACAATTATTAATGCAAACTGGATAATTAAATAATACTATTACTAGGTAGGTAGATATGAGACAGTAGACATGTGGGTGGGTCCCAGGTTCGAATCCTGTGTCTGGCAAGTTCACATTATTTTTCAATTTGTGTGTGAGTCAGGGTATGGACCTAATAGGTTGAGCAAGTGGCTGACATCCATTTCTCGTAAAAAACAAAATCTGGTAATACAAACCTCTACTCTGTGGAGGCCCATTATGATCCTATTAGGATCGGACATGGTCGGAAAAAGATATGTACAATGTGAATCACTCGTCTTGTAATTACATGGTTTATTTAATTCAAAAAAGTTATATTATGTTTTTGTCATCATTGGTCCGTGAGAAAATATACCTATATATATTTATTGCGGCGTGAAAGCCTCATTACAATGTTGTATTGTTATCAGCATCTACTGGTCGCGGCTTTGGCCTTACTCGAGGTCGTTTCTTCAGACTGCATAACCTTGCTGGTTCAATGATCATCAGTTGATAGTTGCTATTCCTACGTATCCTGTCTGGTTTGTCATTAATCTTTTAATGATGAAAACAAGCTTGTATGTAAATTTTTTTATTGCAACATTTATAACTATATCAGGTTTTGAACCCATCATGCAGAATATTCAGTCGCAATCTGGGAATGTGGATATACATATTATTATTACTGGCTCGGATAGGAAAATGAGCTATTATTTTAACTTTCAACATAATTTAATGTAGATTGATTTTAACGCCAATGCAGGTATTGCATGTTGATAAATCCCGATGGGGTGGAACCAGTCGCTGGTTTAGGGACGTGGAAGCCCGACGCAATAACTGATTTTGAGTCTCACCCACAATAAAAAATAAAATAAAAACCATAAATTTTAACTATTTTTCATTTGTGTATAATTTAGTTTTAACATCGTATAAAATGTTAACTATCTGCGCTAATATTTTAACCATTAAAAATTAATTGAGTGAGAGGTGGATAAGAAACCCTATTTTGGTGTCATATTGAAGTTATTACCACGATTTTCTTAGCTCGTATTCTTGTTTGTCCGGTGGTTGTTTATCCAGTACAAATCTTGCAATTTATTTTTAACCATATTCCTGAATAGCTAGACATTTGAAACATTCAGAATATATCAGAACACAATGCCAATGCATTCTTTTAATATTTTTAGCCATCTTTAAGTAGAATTGAATTCATTTTCAGTTAATTCTGTTTTGTATGAAAAGTTATTTCGGAAGAAATCCGTAATCCAATCCACTATTATTGCTTGCTAAGGGGGTGGTCATAGCAACTAAATTATTAATATATACGTGCGTTAATATGGAAATCAAAATGACATTTCAGTATTCTATATTTGTTTGTTTGTTGCTAAATAGCAAAAAAATGATTTGTTGACAATTGCCTTATTTGTCCTAAATTATTAATACTGACATAAAATTGTCAAGTTTATATGATTCAACAGAAAATTTAAAAACGTGGTATATAAAAAGTTCTTTTTATCTTGTAATTATTTTTATTATACTTGGGAAACATTTCACACTCACTCGGTGATAAAGTTTTTAAGATGTTATGACTGGTTTGAACTGTGCCCTTTTGAAATTGTTTGAGGATATTATTGCGTTATCTACCTACGTTACAGAAGATCGGTGCTGGGTGGAGCCGAATCATGAAGTAGGCATCTATCTGTATTTTGTATCATGATCATCAGTCATGAAGTTACGTGGAATAACGACAAAGGAAACCAATTAAGAAGGGGGCATATAACAGTACGCGAGATAAAATAGGTCATCAAGCTGATTAAATGACAATCAAAGTCAAAGGCAAAACCCAGGTGGCAAAAAGCGACTCAAATAGAATAGTGCAAAACTTAAATCCATAAGAATTTAAATTCAAATTCCATCAAGTAGGTACAAGTAGGTAAACTTATAATTTTAAAACATATATATCTACTTTTAAATTTTTAATTGTCTATATTATATCGTGTCATATAAAAGCGCTGGTAAGATTAACATGATTGTGTGGGTGAGCCCCCGTTTCATAGAGGTCATCGAACCCCTCAGCCGTGACCGTCGAGTTGTATCTATAAGTACAGTACAAGCTCACTTAAAATGCGCTTGCTCACGTACAGGTGTTTATTATTTGTTAATATGAATACCTGTTATTAAAATGTTTTGTAATAGATTGTTTAGATTGTCGTGAAATGAAGAGCTCATTGCATAAAAAAATACTTAAGTAAGTACATCTTGTACGAATTGATGTTATAATCAAATTGGAGAAAAAAAAGTGTTAATTAAATTTGTTTTGAAAGCGTGTCAGTTATATTAGTTGTAGATATACACAGAACAGATTAATAAATATAATTCAGGTAGGCTATACCCCAATACACTATTTTTTTAATGACGGTTTTGAATGTGCGAGTGTCCTACGAAAATGAAACGCACATTATAGTCGTACAATAGTGTGTGTTGCAACCTTAAAATACACAAAAATTGAATGAGTGTCAGTGCATAAACCATGAGCAATTGTCAGAACGAAAGACAAGCTTGGAATGATATATTCTTGACACGAGTTTAGGGTTATCCCATATTCTTCTACACTTGAAATCGGTTGCATGTTACTTCACACGCGTTAAATATTTTAGTTCCCATTAATTCTGTGTTCCCTGGTTGTATATTTACTAGATGTCTGGTACTGCGAGTAAATGCGGTGTAGTTTATTACAATACTATACGTCATATATTTTTTTAATTTTGACTTTAATAATACAAACTTAAAAGTGAAATATTATTATCATAATAATAAAACACTTTTTATTGTAAATACGACAATATAATTTACCTTGCCCATTCTACATGCATGATTGTTAGATGAACATTTTTTTAGATATTCATGTTCGTCACATAACTTAATAAAAATTGATTATAAATCGAATTATTAGCAATGAAAACGTGTTGTATGAATCATGTAGAAGTATTATGATTTAACAGTGGATACAATAATAATTATCCAAGTGGCTGTTTTTTTGAGTGATCACTGCCAACAATTATAATTTTATGGTATACTAATTACAACAACTTTAGTATATTAATTATTTGTTTATAAATAAAATCTGTCATTGAATATTTGGTAGAAATATTGGTGATGTGATAATATTGTGATATAAATTCTAAATATTTGTTAAATGATCGATAGTTATTTCAGTTGTCACACTATTAAGTTACTAAACAACACGTAGTATTTATAAATATATACATTTAATATAATGTATTTTATTTTAACATTTTAAAAAAGGAATTTTTTGTAAGTAAAATTAATTGTTATTAATAAATAATTGAGAAATAAATACTTTTTATGAATACCTATAATATTAATCAATATCTTGATAGTTATATTTAGAGCCAGTAGTTAAGTATATAATAATGTTAGAACCACGAAATCTACGAGGAATTTAGAGAATTTATCTTAATTTAAGCCATTAAAATATCCCGATTAAAATGAACTGGTTATGATCAACGAACGGTCGACCAACCGGTAAAGTTCTGGGCGGAGAAGTGTTGTTGAGACCCAGGATACGCGAACGATTGGAATTCCGGACTGGAGGAAGATAGATTGAACTAAGGACAACGACTTAATGAGGTCATAACACTCCTTGGACTATCACAAATTAATTAATTTAAAATCCACAAACCTCTTCTAATTTTTAATCTATCGCTACTTCGGTTAATAACCGGTAGAGCTACCATCTTAAAAATCAAATCTTATATAAACAATTGTATCTTGATGTATCTGAGATGTATGATTTCCAGTTAACTATATAAATAAATACAAATAAAAAGCCTTTTTATTTCTTACAAACAAAAGTAAATGACAGTTAAATGACTATATCTAATGAATATATATATATATAACCTATTAATAAATCTATTATGTATATATATCTATCTATGGTTGTATTATCTACTTATTTTCTAGTTTATATAATATTAATTATTATTATTATTTTTATATTTTTTGTATAATACATAATATAATATATAATAATACTATTAGATAATGTTTATAAATTGAACAATGGTATGTAATTAGTTTGTTTGGTTTGTAAGAACTCCTCTTCGGGTGAAGGCCTCCTCCAAAGTGTTAATCTCTGGCCTCTCTGGTTTCTTTTACCATACCCGTTTAATTTCGTAGCTAAGTATTCGTTTTGTCTGGGTTGGCCTATCTTTGCATTTAAGTCGCCCATTATAATGAATGTTTTGTGTGCTTGGTTAATAGCTTCGCTTACATTTGTATAAAAAGTGTAATTTTCTTCTTCTTTCGCTATTTCTGTGGGTGCGTATACTTGTATGAGAGATAATTCGTTTCCTTGTATTTTTAAATTCAATAGTGCTACTCTATCTTTTATACCTATGAAGTTTTCTATGTTGTTCTCTTGAGTTTTTATGTATTAAGAATCCGACGCCATATTTTCCAGGTGTAAGTCCTATGTGACATAGAATATGATTGTCATATCCTTCCCTTCGGAGGGCGCAATTACAATTAAAAAAGAAAATAAAAAAATTTCCAGTTAACTATAGTTGTATTATATTTACCGACAAAGTTGTTAGACTGACTTATGTTTATTAAAAATATGAGCTTATTACAAATAATATAAAATTTATATATACATATATTATGCCTTATCTAATATGTACTATAATCGTTGATAATACCAAGTATTATACTAACCTAAAAAAAGAAATTATGAGTAAAAAGCTTTGAATGCAATTTGTATATTTCTACAAAGCTCCCACGAGTATTACGTCACATCAAAGAACCCCAGTCGCTTTAAATACCGCTCTGTTGACCTTGCAAATAACACTGTCAAGTAGATCGCTCTATCCGAGAAAATTGATCGACACATTCATTTTTAATATTTTTTTAAACTTATATTTTATTTATTTATTTGGAAAATACACGTTGAGTACCATAACAAATTATTAATTGAGGACGTTCACAACATGACATTTAGAATAAAAATTACAAGTAAATATGTATTACCTCTATACTTGCGTCGTGGCGCCTTGAAATTTAGCATGTTAATTCGCTTTACTTTGTTTACTGTTATCACTGGGGTAGTTCTGGATTCAATTTTGCAAGCATTACATATGATTTAAATTTACTAGTCTGGCTTTGTAAAACATCCATAGGCCTTATCCACATGGCGCGTGTCTCGCCGCGAGTACACGTGGACACCTCAATGAGGTCACCGGTACCTCGACCGTGCGCGACTGACGTCACGAGCCAAAACGCGCCATGTGGACAAGGCCACAGTGTTTGACGTTTTGACGTTTGACATAATATTGTAAATTTTTTGTAATTTTCGGTTTTTCTTAGTGAAATATTATTTCGTAATCGATAAAATACAAAAAAGAGATTATTGAAAACCTGCTGTATTATTATATTGAAATGAGTGTGTTAGGATTTAGTTATTTCTGAGTTTAATGATTTATTTGCAGTTATTTTTCAGTGTAGTCAAGTAGGGATTGCAATACAACAAATCGTCACTGTTCTGGCAGAAGACACTAATTCGAATAAATTACATATTGAGTTAGTTATACCAAAATGTTCCTTATTTCAAACTCTACCGTCTAGAAACCTTCTTAATAAATAAACAGTCTTTATTTTAAAGTCATCCTTTTTACGATTACTTAATAAACTCACATGATAGACCATTTCAAACATTTTAACAACTTCAAAGTCAAATTACTCAAAACTAGTATTCTTCAGTTAGTGTGTTCTGCCAGAACTGAGACGAAATGCAAATACTAATACCGGAATTTTGATATTTCCTATTGAATACCGGTATTCTTTAAATAATATAAGTATCGAAAAATCAAAAGTATCGACTAATAAATATTTATATTGTATATAAAAAAGTCTCTATAACATCAATGTCACCTTCAATACCTAATACTTATTTATATAGTTAAAGTATGTCATTCTAGAATAGGGATATATTGATATTTTTACCATATTTTTAAATGTTTTTATTTTATTTATATATTATATTATGCCAAGCAGTTACTGTAGAAAATTTATAATGCTCGTTTCTTGTAAAATTTGATAACTAAGGTAATATCAAAAAACAAAACACAATGTAGAACATAGTCAAAATTTTATGTTTGTATTTTGATCTACTAATAACTCAACTTATGGAGACAGGGTTATTTCTCATATAATTGCAAGCAAGCACGGTGAGAATTTATTTACAATTTAAAACAGCTATGTTAACCGTCAATCTTGAATATAAAACATGAGAAATTTCAACCTTGAACTCAGTAAATAATTAAATGCAAGGATGTACGTATATAGTCGATATCGCAAAAATTATCACATTTTATTAACATAGTGATACGTTTAACTATCAACTTGTTATTCTATCGGCAACACAGCTAATTATTGTGGAACTTGGCCACGTCTAAGAAGCGTCTCCACTCCCTTTTCTTACAATGCCGTATCCTCAGGAATGCGTTCTACAGAGCACAACTACTTCAGTTTAGTTACCATTTTTCTTTTCGGTCTATTGAACATGAGCACCTCGGGTGGTTGTCTTCTGTCTTCTGACTTTCAATCGTGACGCAGTGTTTGCCAAGTCGAGTTGCACGGAGTCACCCTACTTTCAAATAGTAAATAATGTCCGCGTAACATCCACCAATTCTATACCCTTTGTGAATTAGAAAAAAATTCTGAAGATTTTATAACCAGAAGTTTTACAAACTTTTAAACTGTCGAATATTAGCTGTCCAATTTCCAAGAAGGCAAGTCGCACAAGCGTCAATCCATGCTACCCTTACCTGGTATGGTCGGTAATTAGTTGCAAAGCTTACATCTGCTTGAATGTTATAAGCTTATTACGCTGTAAGTACTTTTAAAAATTGTATGATTCCTGTAACCGCCCTACACCGAAAATCATAATAAACATACGCTGTAATTTGGCCCCGTTCTACGACCTTAACAAGGGGGCTACTGTACAAAACGTACATTTTGTGATCGTACCTTCTTTGCCACGTACCATCATCATTGTATACTCCGAAGACCCTTCTTAGAATAATTATTCTTTCAATAAGTCCATCTTCCTCTCATATTTTTTTGATTAAGTCTAATATTCCAACTTATAAGTCAATATAACCCTAATAAGAGTTTCTTTATGATTTTATGTTAATTTTTCTTACGAGAAGTTTTGATTTGAAGTGTTTCTGGAAACTGTAGTATAATTTGTTTTCCAATGTCACTCCTCTACCAACTTCTTACTGATGTAGATTCAAGGAGTTACGTATGATCCCAATACACGAATCTGTAGCTAATGATCATGGGTGATGAGCTTGAAGGAGCCTCGGTCGCAACATTATTTTATTTTGACTTGATTGATCCAAAGTCCCATTTTCTTTACCGCTTCGTCTATTGCAGTGTTTCCCAAAATAGGCGCTAAAGCCTCCTAGAGCAAGCTGGAGGAATTTAGGTGAAGTAATAGTCTCAGGAAGAATTGGAGAGCATTGCATATTAATAAGTGACGATGGAAACAAAAAAAAATCTGTTCGTAAGTAGGTCATGATTCATGTGTTGTCTTAAATTTATATTGATTGCTATATTTTACAAATTATTAAATAATATATACGTGCGTTACTATGGAAATCAATATGAAATGACATGTCATTATTCAGTATTTCTGTCAAGTACAATTTTTTTTTTGATCGTTTAAACTAGTCAAGTCCTATATGATGAAACAGAAAATTTAAAAACGTTGTATATAAAAATTTCTTTTTATTTTGTAATTATTTCAAATAAACACACACGTGCCAGTTACACCAATATGTACTTATGTTAGGCAAATACTGGTCTTATTCTAACTTGTTTTTATATACAAAACAAAGTATAGTCGATTTTATATGAAGCCTACCTAATATTATGACAATAGCATACGTATGAAAGAATGAATCACATATAAAGGTAAAAGATTATTGTAGAGCCCCTTTACTTTGAGAGTTCCGTTCACTTCACCGTTACATTATTATCAGCGTGAGTTGTTATTATGACCCACATACATAAAACCTTTATGAAAATATAAAATAAGTCAGAACTTAACAGGCTGGTAAATTCGCAAATGACTTGGCATAATTTTATTATTTATTTTTATTATGGTCTACCTTTATAAGAAACTTTTGGCTTTACAAGCCGCGTGGTTCGACCCGTTCGTTGTTTCAATTACGTTGTAATTCGGTATTACGTACCAATAACTTGGGTACTAATTTAAGTTTTCATAATATTATGGTTACACAGTTTATTAACAAATAAAGAAATGTTTTTTATAGTTGTTTATTGTCACTAGTGTGAATCCACTACACATTATAATCTATCAGTGACGTCCCTAGGTAAAATGCCACCCTTAAGCAGACTTAGAATACTGTCCTCAGAGTAATAATAATATAAAGAGAGTGGGCATTGTTCGGCTATATGAAACGGTGTTCTTGCATATACCTAACACACAGTAGAACCTTAATTTTATTATTGTTATATACGTTATGCCATCATGTTGCTTATCAGTACGGCTACGAAATATAACCATAACATAGTTAACCATATTTTCTACTAAATTACCTAAAAATAATTATTTACCACTAACTTTATATTTAATACAAAAACAATAAATTTTAGTAACACGTGATCGCAGTTTTTAAATGACTGTGTATCCAAACCAATATTTATCGGCGACGCGTACAAAAAATATGTTATTCAGTCGTAAAAATTCTATTTTACTCTAACGCAAATTGCGGAGAATATAATCGTGCCGAATGCTGTCTTACTCGCTCTTATAGTTGGTCTTTGTTCATGCCTTGATGCCATTCCTTTTCATTTTTAATTAAAATTATCTGAAAATTTGTCAGATACTCGTACCTACTTACTAATTTTTTTAAATTTATTTTCTTAACTGACATACACCATTTTTTTGTATTTCCACGACACCTACTCTCAAACTCCGGTAGTTTTATGTACGTGGAGGCTTGTGGCGCTGACAGGTTTGGAGGCACCATTGTGAAAAATTTGCCTGTGACTGTGAAAAATAAACCAACATATATATTGCAGTGGGTATCGTAATTTGTAATAAACTAATAATTTTGTTGTCAGTATTTTTATGCTTCGACTATTTTTTAAACTGATAAATCTATACTTTCTATTGAGCATAGAAATGTTGTAATATTGGTATTCGTTCCTTCATTCGCGGCCGTTTATAATATGCCACCCCTATGCAACGCAATGCTTGTTTACTCCCACAGGACGTAACTTCAATCTATTATATTATTACATTGTAGTTTTATAATCTATAAGTCAGTTAAAGTAGTTTCTTGATTTGAGTGCTTCATTATCGACTGAAATAGTCAGTTCTTTTTTATGCCGATAGATGTTAATATATTATATATTATATAATACAGACTGTTCCGGATAGGCGCTTTTTAATAAAAGCAAGGATTTCAAATAAAATGTATTTTCGTACCCATTAATTAATCTTTTTTCCAGACGCGCGGTACAATAATATGAACATTTTGTACCTACTGTTACACGGCATGTATTTTGTTTATTTCCTAGTCATTTTTATCTGATATATAATGTTTTCTTTATTAGTCTTCTCTGTTTTATGATGATACCTACATTCGGTTACATATAAAACCGTCACGTTGGTTGCGTTACCTAACTAGTTTAATGAGAAAAAAGTATTTAAAAATATAAATGATGATTTTGGCAACAAAATATAGAATTATGAATGTTTTTACTTCATTATTAGCTATTTGTCTAGTCCAAAATTATATACTTACATACTCGTAGCTTAAATATGAAGTGATTGTGGTACATAATAACTGAAACATAAAGTACGAGTTTGGGTAACGTGACTTAACTTGACATCACAGAGCGGAAAAGGTTAATAAAGGAAATAAGCTTATATAATTTCGATGACATACGTATTTATAATTATGTATTATACATCTGTTAGTACCTACTCATACATTAGTTTACGACATATACTTCAAATCAATGTGGTAGACTCTAAGTGAAAAACAAGACATGTATTTTATTCTGTATGGTATATTTATATTGAGCTTTTTAAGCCTAACGGGTGTTAGATACCCTATCGCGTTATTTTTTTATATTTTACCATGTTTTTCTTAGCTCGTATTCTTGTTTGTCCGGTGGTTGTTTATCCAGTACAAGTCTTGCAATCGATTTTTAACTAACTCACCGACTAGCTAGACATTTGAAACTTTTAGAATATATCAGAACACGATGCCAATGCATTCTTTTAATACTTTTAGCCATCTTTAAGTAGAATTGAATTCATTTTCAATTAATTCTGTTTTGTATTAAAAGTTATTTCGGAAGAAATCCGTAATCCAATCGACTATTATTGGTTGCTAAAGGGGTGGTCCTAGCAACTAAATTATTAATATATACGTGCGTTACTATAGAAATCAAAATTACATTTCAGTATTCTATATTTGTTTGCTTGTTGCAAAATAATGATTTGTTGACAATTGCCTTATTTGTCCTAAATTATTAATACATATATTTGTCAAGTTTATATGATTCAACAGAAAATTTAAAAACGTGGTAAATAAAAAGTTCTTTTTAACTTGTAATTATTCTGTAATAATGAACACAGACGAAAGTTGACAGAAATAATATTATTGTGTGCATCACTAAATCAGGCAGGTATAAAACTAAAAATTAAAGATTTGTCTAGAATATTTTGGAATTTTACCTACTTAAGATATTTTCGGTACTTTGGTGAATAATTTAATTGGTGTGAAGTATTTATTTGGCCAATAAAATCAATAATCCAACCAGGCGTTTGGACGCCCTATTAAACGACATTCCTTACAGAGAGAATCCATTATACTAGCATACGGTTCACGGAATACACGCCTACAAACTTACCATTATGTTTATTAATGACCTACATGCCATTTTTTATACTACCGACTTAGCAGCAAAGACCATTTTTTTATATAAATAATAAACGAAGATGTATGTCAACAGGTGGTAAAACCTGTTCGGCACACAGCGAAATAATTCAAATATGCACATAAACTTTATAATTTGAAGTGTGCCAAAAATACAAGCTATTACTAAATATAATTAAGGATAAGTAGTGTAGTGGAACTTAGGACATCAAGTGATAAGACTTAGGAACCATGTTATTTAATAGAATTTACTGAAAAGTAATCTTTATAAGAATTTTAATTAATTTAGGTTTTAAAAACAATGCTCCCTCTTAAACGAAGTATACAATGAATCACAGGATAGAATTGTAATAAGTAACATACCTCAGAGTAATGATATATATAGAGAGCGCCAATTTTTCGGCAAAATGAAGCCGCGTTTCTTGCGTATAACGCACAGTAGAACGTATATTTTATTATTATCAACTTAACTGTGAAACGTTATACCATCGTTTTGCTTCTCAACAATATAGTTAACCATATATTATGTTGTACTAAAATAACTAAAAATAATTACCGCTAACTTTGTATTTAACACAAAAACAATAAATTTCAGCAACACGTGCTCGCAGTTTTTAAATAAATGTATACAGTGAAATCCATATATTTTACCGGTGACGTTTTCAAAAAATATGTAATTCAGCCGTAGAAAATATATCGTACTCTAACCCTAACGCATAGAGCGAAGATATAAGCGTGCCGAATGCTTGCTCACTCACACTTATTGTTCGTTTTTGTTCAGGCCTTGTATTAGACTATATTATGAAGAAAATTTGAAAATTTTCCCACCTCATTAGAAAAGAAAAGAGTACATATAAATAAAACTTTCAGTGTATTTGACAGTATTTTAGTAAAACTAATACAACAGTTTCTGGTACGGTAGAAGTGGTTCCAACTCTCATGGAGTTTAAAGGTACTCTAAGGTAATAATTAAATTTTTTGTGTGCTTAATCCTTAATAACATATTTACAAAAAGCTATGTAATTTTTTGGTACTTATGTCTTTTAATGTTCTATCATAGTCGATTGTGTGGCCCACATACGGCCTAAGAGCCATTGGTTGAACTCGCATATTATACACAGTATACAATATTCGCGAGAGGTGGAGGAAGGGTGTTAAGATTCGACATAAATAGTACACACTAAACATTGTCAGTCATACGTTTTTGTTTTCATTGTAATAAGAATAATTGTTGCAGATTGGTTAGATTTTTAAAATTCAATTTAACCCTGTCTAAACCAAACCATAATGGTTTAGGTATGCAATTTCTACACAAATAAATAGTTCTCCACCACACGTCTTATTAATATTTGTTTTCGTTGAATTAAAAATACATAATATTAATGATGGTGTTGGTAAGTTTTTTAAAATTCATCGAGCCCTCCAAAATATTTAGATATTGGATTAGGCATGATATAATTGAATTTTTAAAAAAACTAACAAACACTATCTATACATTGTAGTCAATGTAGTTCAACGAATCAAAATTGATCGCAAACAGATTGCAAAAAATGCGATGACACGCTATCATGGAATTATTTTGACTGGGGGTAAGGAATAGGTATGGATGGGAATGTGACAATTGATCAGATTGTGACGTAAGGAAGAGAGGAGTGGTTATGGGATATGGAACGGGATAGGATGGGGATGTAGGATAGGGATAAGCATGAGACTCGGGGAAATAGGATGCAGGGTCGTGGATGATTTGACAATTACCTCTAAGACCTCAGTTACCTGTCCGGTTACTATACTCATTCGTTGGATGTTCCTGTATAATAATAAAGTACATAAAGATGGAATAAATATAAATATCTCGGATTGAGCGCCACTCTATGTTGATGCATAGAGACAATAGTGATAAGGAAAATTAAATGAAAAGCAAGTAGAGAAATTTCAACAATTGTATATTAATAAATAAGATAACTTGCGGGCTACAGTGTATAAAGAAGTATAATTACTTAAGTGAATCACGAGCACCTAAAGCGATACAATATTTAAATAGATAAGAACAAAAACCCAAAAGCTAATTCGGTCGGTGGACCGTAACATAAAATAACAATAAATACCGATTACACAAAAGGCTCTCCAGCCTTTTCGCTGCCCTCGATTCCTTCCAGGACGGAATCGAGGGGTCCGTCTTCAAACGTGTGGGAACCGTGGAGTTACTCCGATCTCCTGGCGTGGGGGGGACGTCCTTCAGATGGCCATCGTCCTCGTCTCCAAAACGTCAGGAAATCGAAAGCCCTGTGCCCAGGGTCCGAGGCTCGGAACTGGCCAAGACGTCTGCTTCCTTCGAACGATCAAGACTGAGAGATCGACTCCTGCTTCACCTTCGTGTAAAAAGCCCGCTATCTCGTATAACGCCGGAAATAGTGTGACGAACTCCGTACAAACTATCCCGTGCGCAGGCGCGATCCGGTCGTACTTTTGCGTAGTGTTGCCCTCGTAAAGACTTCCTTGGCTTAGTGTGTTATGTTATAAAATAACATGACAACGCCTTACCACTATATGGAAGGATCGGGGAATTTCGATTGCCACAAAAATGATGCTTGTGCAAACATTAGTGTTCTCGATATTTCTATACGGAGTCGAGTTGTGGACCCTGAAGGTAAGAGAACGGAAGGCAATGATGCTTTTGAGATGTGGTGTTGGCGCCGAATGCTTCGCATTTCTTGGACGGAGCACAGGATGAACCAGTCAATCATCCAGAGACTGAAGATAAAGGAACGGCTCTCGACGATATATTTGAGAAGAATTCTGCAGTTTTTTGAACATATTGTCAGGCGCGGACCGGAAAACCTGGAGAAACTGGTAGTTTTAAGTAGCCTCTAGGGAAGGCAAAGCAGAGGAAGAGCGCCTGCGCGATGGAGCGACCAAGTGAAAGAGCTGACTGGGGGCACCATCCATTCTGCCCTGAGAGAAGTGGAAGACCGAGAAGGATGGAAAGTCTTGGTCGCTCAAAGGATGGCGAAATTTAAATGTGGTCACGATCCTCAGCCATGAGTGCACGAGCAAAAAGAGAGAATCAAAATACGTTTGACTGACAAAGTTTAGTGTGCACTATTTATGTCGGATTTTTAACAGTAAAGTTGCCTCTACCATTTGCCACTATATAAATAATGCTTAAAGTTCAATTTAAGAGATTACTGCTTTATAAAAGGGTATTCCGTAAAAATTATAGCACTATCTTTATAAGAGCAAAGGCGAAGAAATATTTTATAGTTATTGTTTAGTTGCAAAATGATAGAAATTATAACTGAAATCTATTATTTACTGTTGTCAAAGTAAAAAAAAACTGCATACAATGTCCGGTAATTTCATCGCATTAAAAATCCATTGACCCAATAAACAACAAAAGAATTTCATAACAGGATCCGCGATCGTGACTTTCGGAATACCCAGTATGAATCTATGTACCTACTTCTATCACTATGGCATTGTTTTTTCTAACAATGTATTTTGATAAATTAATCAATAAATATTTTGTTTGCGATTTGTTTAGGAATATGATATCTATAATGGTCATATCAAAAGTGTCTTCAATTTGTACCACGTTTTTCTTAGCTCGTATTCTTGTTTGTCCGGTGGTTGTTTATCCAGTAAAAATCTTGCAATCGATTTTTAACTAACTTCCCGACCAGCTAGACATTTGAAACTTTTAGAATATAACACGATGTCAGTGCATTCTTTTAATACTTTTAGCCATATTTAAGCAGAATTGAATTCATTTTCAGATAATTCTGTTTTGTATGAAAAGTTATTTCGGAAGAAATCCGTAATCCAATCCACTATTATTGGTTGCTAAGGGGGTGGTCATAGCAACTAAATTATTGAAATATACGTGCGTTACTATGGAAATCAAAATGACACTTCAGTATTCTATATTTGTTTGTTGCAAAATAGCAAAAAAATGATTTGTTAACAATTGCCTTATTTGACATAAATTATTAATACATAGAATTGTCAAGTTTATATGATTCAACAGAAAATGTAAGAACGTGGTATATAAAAAGTTCTTTTTATCTTGTAATTATTTTTAGTAATGTTGATTTTGTATGCGATTTGTTGAGGAATAGGATATCTATAATAGTTATATCAAAAGCGTTTTCAATTTTTAAATAATTTGATTGACACGTAAATAAGACTAGCTAATAATCAAGCTACATATTATTTTGATAATATTTTCCGGAAATGAGAAATATAATTTTCTCTGAGTGATGATGCATATAAAAGTAGAGGGCGATAGAAGTGTAGGCAGAAAACAATAATTTTCTTGGGTACGTAATCTCAGTAAATGTCTCAATGTCTAAGCCGTTGGTGATCTGATACGATTGGCCCAGTATAAAATGTACGTACTATAATTTTGTTGTCAACGTAGCCATTCATGATAGAATACGACACAACCATGAAGAAGAAAGATTTTAATATTCGATATTTGCAAATCGAGTTTCGATTTTTGGTATCAACAAACGCTACGCATATCTAGCAAGAAAGATTATGAAGTTTAATGTTTCTTACTGTTCACTTATGAAAGGAATGTAGAAATTACATTAGTAAGCAATCTTACTATGGTTATTTAATTATAATATATATACCAAAGAACCAGTGTATATATCGTAGGTTGGTATACCCAAAAATAAAACATTCGGGAAAACGAAGCTTTTTAGCCGCTTGCTGTCTTGCTGGTTTTTGTTTTATGAATTTCCGGTTTTCATTATTAATAAACATTCATCAGCTGGGATCACTCCACTGCTGGATGAAGGCCTTTTATTATCTCTAGCCACTCTTCTCGCTTCCAAGTTCATTACTGCCACGTACATCTACCGAACTTTATGGGCTCGTCTACCCAGCGGATTTTAGGGCATTCCTGTGGACGTTTAGTGCCCCTTGCGTACCACTGTATGACGGTATTTAGCGGTCGTTCACTTGCCGAGTGAAATGTCCGGCCCATTACCATTTCATCTGCTTAGTGACATCTATCACATCGCGTAGTCTGCTTCCTTATCCATTGGTTTTTTTTATGATACTGACGCGTTATACCCAACATGAAGCTTTCCATGCTAAGTTGCACTTTAATTGATTATAAAAAAGTGATCTCTCTTCTTCTTGGTCGTGCACTCATGGCTGAGGATCGTGACCACATTTAAATTTCACCATCCTTTGAGCAACCCAGACTTTCCATCCTTCTCGATCTTCCGCTTCTCTCAGGGCAGAATGGATGGTGCCCCCAGTAAGCTCTTTCACTTGGTCGCTCCATCGCGAAGACGCTCTTCCTCTGCTTCGGCTTCACTGGAGGCTACCCAAAACTATCAGTCTCTCCAGGTTGTCCGGTCCGTGCCTGACAATGTGTCAAAAAAACTGCAGAATTCTTCTCAGACATATCGTCGAGAGCCGTTCCTTTATCTTCAGTCTCTGGATAATTGACTGGTTCGTCATGTGCTCCGTCCAAGAAATGCGAAGCATTCGGCGCCAACACCACATCTCAAAGGCATCAATTGCCTTCAGGGTCATCAGGATCAAAGTGATACTTGAAATGCAAAATCTGTACTTAACTCATTCTATGTAAAATCATATATACGTCATAAATTCAAAATTTGCTAAAAGTACGCCTTTCAAAAACGATGTTAAATTTCGGTAGTGTAAGTATACATGTTATGTCAATACCCAAAAGAAAAAATAATCTGTTTTATACGACACTTGCAATAAAAACGATTATTTTCATGTTCTATAATAATTGAAATCGGATATACGAGTACTTATACGATAATAAAAAAAAATTGCTGCCGGGTTAGTTGATTTTTAGCAATTCAGTCTAGGGCAGCCTTAATAACACTGATTATTACTTTATTTGGATAAAATAACTGCACATAATTACCATGTAGATGACAGTATAATTACTGACATTACATTGTTATTAACGTATAATAACTAGTGAAAAATTTAAATAGAATTAAGAGCATAATTTGACATGATTGCTTATTGTCACATTCGCGATATTGATAAAAAAAATCATTTCAAATGATTATTATCTCGTTTGAATGTTTAAAATCGAATCAAGTGATTCTCTATTCGGATGACTCAACAAATTAGTATGACCGAGTGAAAAGAAATTGTGTCAATCGGATAGGGAAAAATTATTTGAATAATAAGTATGTTGAATGTAAATATTCGATTCTATAACGGTGCTTTTCTGGTATGCGTACAGATTTTGTTGTTTTTATAATCTTTATTTATGTTATTTTAGTCTTAATAATACCTCTTTAAAGAGGTGTGATCCACGAACGGCTAACTGTTACAAACAAAATAATTCAAAACCTCAGAGCAAGAATAAGTATAGAGAGAGGATATTGTTCAGTTATATACATATTATTTTGTGCGTATAAATACGGTTAAATTAATATGAAAACTACCTATATAGTCCAACGTCAATTATTTATCTATACTAATTAGGATAAAGTTATTGTAATCATTAATAAATTAAAACAGTTAAAAAACAACAATAAACCATTAATAATGTAATGAAACTAATGATAATATTTTATCGATAATCTTGATAATCAAGGTTTATATAAAAAACCTTCTTTATTTTATTTTTTTTAAATAAAAACAAAAATATTAAAACTATGAATAGGTACTTCAAAAATATTGTCGCTGCATTGGAAAAAAACTTAATAAACTAAATTTTAATTATACATAAATAAAACCATAAAATAAGATGGAATCTGTTAAGACCAATACTCCATCTACCAGAGGTACCTAGTGGAAAAGTAGTGCCTCTGGTACACAAAGCAAAGCATTCACTTTAAGGTGAATCCTCTACCTATCAGATGCACCTAGCAGAAAAATACAAAGCTTGCAATTTGAGACAAGTTTTTGATAAATCTCTATTTACAATTTACAAAATCTGAAAACATTAAAAAGAAAAATATTTTTTATTTTAAGTCAAAGATAAACTTACATTTTTTTTTATAAAATGTGATTTTTTTAAGGATCCCATCTTATTATTATTTCAGATAAATATTTATAAATTAATACAATTTAAATTGTCACAAAATTATTACAAAAATGTCTCAAATTGCAAGCTTCATATTTTTCCGCTAGGTCCCTCTGGTAGGTAGAGGATTCGCCTTAACGGCCCACATGCTCAGCGTAGGTAAAAATTGAGTTTTTTGTGGTATTTTCAGAGCATAACCCTGGACATTCCTTAAACGTTGTAGATAATCTATTTATATAATTTTGAAGCCTTATTATCATTTATATTTATTTTAAACATTTGATGACTGCACAAAGTATTTTTATTACATAAAATAGTATTCTTTTAAACCTTTTGCTCTAATGTTTTAGAATATAGTCATATTTCAGTACGTGCATGTGCAGTGGTATTAAGATTTGTAAAAAAAATATTGTAAATGCATTTAAAAATTAATAAATCTAAAAAATCTTAACAACACTGCACATGGACGTACTGAAATATGACTATATTCTAAAACATTAGAGCGAGAGGTATAAAAGAATACTATTTTATGTAATAAAAATACTTTATATAGTCATCAAATGTTTAAAATAAATATAAAGGATAACAAGGCTTCAAAATTATATAACTAGATTATCTACAATGTTTAAGGAATGTCCAGGGTTATGCTCTGAAAATACCATAAAAGCTCCATTTTGACCTACGCTGAGCATGTGGGCCCTGAAGTAAAACTCATTGTATAACCTACAAGTGAAATACCAATAAAGTGGCTTCACACAGTAAATTCCACACTTTACGTCACAGTTAAATTATATCTTTCACATATAACTTTTTTTTCAATTATACAACTCAATAAAATAAGAAATGATATATCAATTGTGTATCCAATGTGTGAGATTTCTTTCACTTAGTATTGACTCACCTTTCGTCAAGTGAATTATTAGTATACAATGTGTTATAAATTTCTAACAACTTCTCTATCGTTGGATAACAGTAGATATTATTTGTGAATAATAATGTTTGAATCATGCTTTTGGTCAAGGCTGCTTACTGTATGTACTCGTACGTGATGTAACGCTGCTTAGCTTAATCAAGTTCAACACCACCACCAATTTATCAACGGGACATGCATAACATGCATATTTAAACCGATTTGCTTCGCTTTAAGAACATTCAACCTGTATAATTAGGGAATTAACTGTTTTCAACAATATTTCATCATAAAATCATCAAATTGAGATATTATGTTGAATCGAAACTACAAATATTAAAAAAAAAACAGTTAAAATAGTTTTATATACCTATGTATTAATTATTTGTATAATTATATATTAAAATTTTAATCCGAATATTTAAAAAATAATATATCGTAACGGCAATTAATAAAATATGGATTTCAAATTTTGATTATTTACAACTCAATTTGTACATACTAGAAAAAATCTTAGAAAAATATGACGCCGAGTGAGACTCGAATTCTCATTTATCGGATTTTGACTTAATCTAATTACGACGAAATTAAATTTATTCAAACAAACGCTTTTCAAATTACATTAATAATACTTATTAGTAATCGGCTTATGTGGTTTGAATCAAAGTACAAGATAATAGGTACCTAACTTAATTTCTATCCAACGTCAGGATTTCTTCAAATTATAGTCTTAATGTACTTGTACTTGCTAATAATTTATATAAAATAATTATTTTTTATATATATTATTTTTCTTTGAAGCTTCTTACCTCGAAGAAGGGACAATCGTTGAACAAACTTAGTCATCCAGTGGTATCCAAGAGGTACGAAACGTCCGCAAGGTAGACCTAGAGGCCACTGGATCAATGGCATGATAAAGTTCTGTGGGAGTACGTGGTAATGCAATGCACAGGACCGAGATAAGTGGAATCAGCTTGAAGAGGACTTCATCGAGCAGTGGATAGATTGTGTTATAAATATTACATTCTTAAATCATACGAATTATTCGTTGAATAAAAAAAAATGTTAATTAAATTTGTATATAACTGTCTAAATCGACTTTATACGCTTTATTAAGACTCTAGCGTGCAATTCCACCAAATTATTATTCCTATTATTATTACTATTCCGGGTAGGAGACGATAGAGTCAAAATCGTCCTGATAGTGATATAGATGGGGAATCGTGAAGAAGACGAAGCTATAAACATATGATTTGGTATTCAGGACTATAAAGTTTTAGATTACAATTACAATCAAAAACATTTAGATTCAAAATAAAATAAAGCTTGATAAGTATCAATGCCTCCACTATTTGTTCAGTAAGCTATATTATTATGGTAGTAGCAAAAACAATAACCAAATTTAATTACTCACTTATGAAATAATTTATTTTCGAAAAACATTTAGTGTAAAATTAAGTAGAAAATAAAATTAAGTATGAAGCTCATACAGTCTTAGGAATAATGAACAAAAAAATGTTTTTATAACTTATATGCATATCGATTAAAATAATTATCTGAATAGGAAGGTTCTTATTATGCAATACTTTAGCAGCTTATATTAATATGAAAAAAATATTACGACGATAAAAGAGTGTTATAAATTACATGTAATTCTTGTTAGTTATTAGCGATAAATTAAAAGTCTTACCAAAAAATAAATCTCTTCAAACAAAACACTAAAAATCTTCACAACACACTCACTTACAAAACAAACTTTAATAAAAATAATCAACGAGTCAAAAGATTCCAAATTTAAATATTTTCGAATGTAAAAGAAGCTTTTTAATGTTAAATTAAATGAAAAGCTCGCGATTTAAATTAATATAGATAATATTTGATTCGAATATTGTTTTAAACGATTGGTAAAAGTCGCGACGTATCAAGAGAGGGGTCTGCCGGGAACTGTTGTGGCAATGTTACCTCACTGGGACTCCTCGGTCACCATAGAACTGTTATGTTGTGACGTAGTTTCTCGCCGCTTCCAGTACATTTCAATTGGTATCTTACTATTATATGCATGCGCTGTAACCAGAGTTGGATTTCTTAATTTAAAAACACAATTAAAATGGTTGAATCAGACAGTGCAGTGACTATTAAGATTGCTAGACTAAAACATTATAAGTAACAATTTTTATCTTTACACGGGTACAATTATTTGAGATATTGTTTTTGTGTATTTCGATACCTTAGTTCCAAAGTTCTTATAACAAGTTAAAAATTTGCAGTTTTGAGTTAAGTATGAGGAAATGCTTAGAGGAAGTGATAATATGTGATTATTTTAGAATGACAGTGGTTATTATTCTTTAGAATTATACGTTAATCCTGTGGAAACCTCTAAAAACTCCTATAATTAATATTAGAAAAACAGAAAATTATGATTACAATAATACATTTCGGATGAAAGCTGTTTCCTCATGACAGGCACACCAGGCACCAATAGCGAGGGCTGTGCGGCTGGTCAATGCACTCCCTAGAGATGTAGATATTTTAGGCGATACATTATATATTATGTTTTTTAAATTCTATTTTATTGTTTAATTTGTATTTTTTTTTGAATTATTGTTTTTTTTTATTTTATTTCTTTTGTATAAATTTTATATGAATTATTGTTGTTTGCTTTGTTTTTTTTCTTTACGTTGTTTTACTGATTACTTGTAATTTTTATTCTAAATGTCATGTTGTGAACGTCCTGAATTAATAATTTGTTATGTACTCAACGTGTCTTTTTCAAATAAATAAATAAATAATAGCTATAGGTACAAGAATAACATTTGACTTTTGATACATTGTCTACCAATCGAAAAATGCGACCATTCTAACATTTTATTATATAGTAAAGTCAGTATAATATTGTGGGTCTAATGATTTATCTTTCGTAATCTCTCTATCATTTACAACCAATGTTCCCTGTAAGGTGTGCGCGTGCGCGCGCACACATAAAAAAATGTGACCGCACACATGTCTTCATTCCCCGCACAGTCCTCACGCAAACATTTTGTAAAAGAAAGTTTCCTTTGCCAGATTATAGTCATAACTACAGGTGTATTCAGTGTACGTAACAAACAATTCTAGCGAACAATACGATTGCTTGCACAGTTACATATATTATAGTACAATTATTATACTTATTAATTATATAGAACTTATTCCCTAAAATTGTCAAAAAGGAGTGGATGTGATATTTCAAATGCGATCATTAAGAAGAAATCCTGCGATAAATTTAAATTGGAATGGCTCTCTGAAATCTTCGAAACAGAAATGCCATCTTCAATGCATTCGAAAAAAGTAAGAATTGGTGATATATTTGTTCAATCGGAAAGAGATGATTGTGTCAAATGCATCATAGGCTCCGCAGAAAATATGAAAGAAGAATATTGACGTCTAGAATGAAGTGGATTGAATGGAGGTTGTATCTTTTAAAAAGGCATTTAAGTCAAGTACACCGGGATGCAATTACGAAATTGAAAAATCTGAAAAGAGGTGGACTTTTGAAATTGATGACGGAAACACCCGAAGAACGAAAGAATAGAATTGAGATTGCTGGCGCAAAAAATCTGGTTGTGATCTAGTCAAAGTGTTAATAATTGATAATGTACTATTGGCTATCAAAATAAAATGCTTCTATACTTTCTGTACAAGATATTCATAATCATGTATCTAAATACACAGATATTCCCGAAAGCTGGCGAAGTAAAAATTATGCGTTCGAATTTGTCGAATGCATTAATGCAGTCATTAATTATTTGATTTGTTTGATGAATTACTCTAGAACTACTCTATTTAAGTCTCGGTTTCACACATTAATGATTGTTGATGAAAGTATCTGTGCAAAAATGCTAATTTAAAAATATAAGTTTTAATGAAAAATTGTATGTGTGTATTTGTGTGGGGGGGGTGTAAATTTACCACACCGGATGACGAGTGACAGTACCCAAATGCGTTGATGATCCGCACACACAATAGAAAAATTAGAGGGAACGTTGTTTACAACATGTGCACTTTTATAAGTATGTGACAAAGAATTTTTACTAAATGGTAATTCAATAATAATCTTTACAAATTAAAAATAATGTGATAATGTTTTTAAAGTAAACAGAATTTCATTGGTAATCAGTCAAATGTATCCAATTATTGTCTTGGGATAATAGCTCAGACTATGAGATCTGATTGAGATCGAACACAATAATTATTCCTGCCACTTTGTTGCATTAGGTAGATAATATTTGTATAGTATAAAACTTTTCCGGGCCGTATTTTAGAGCACCAATCCGCTCCTGTCGATAATTATAAAATAAGTAAAATCAAGCATGTCTTTCATATGCATTATTGAGACATTTGTCATGTTACTTCTTTCACATGATAACATAGTATTCTTTTTCAAATTATATATTATAATCCATAAGTTTACTATGCATATTATGAATAAAAAATACTATTGGATAATACTATTTCTACTAGATTACACAATAATACTTTCATAATAATACAATTTTTCAACGTAGTTACCTACTACAAAGATAATAATATTTACTTTCAAAACTATACCTAGCAAAGACAAGATGCAGAGATGTTGACGTTAAATTAACCTAACTAATATGTAACTGGTAAATAAAAATGGATGGAATTAGTTAATAAATATGTATCTGAAAACATTAAAAAAAGAAAGTCAAAGATATACTTACAATAATTGTAAAAAAATGTTATAAAATGTGAATTTGTCACTGGCACACATCTTATAATTACATTATATTTTATGGTCATATTTATTAATAAAATTTAGTTTATTAAGTTTTCTATTTTTTCTAGTACAGATTTTTTATTAATTCATAGTTTTTATATTTATTTTAAAAAACATCGAGTTTTATAAAAAATATACATGTGTATAACTTGAAATCCTTTTTATTTATATAGCGATCCTGGTGTCAACTTTTTATTTCATTTAGATAATAAATTTTATCAAATTTTAATAATTGACTAAGTTGTGTACATACCATAAGGAAAACATGGGAAAACCAAGGCGCTAAAACGAATTTCTCTTGTGACCATATCAAAGCAAAATTCGATGTACCTACTTATTTAAAAATAAATTCAATAAACACATTAAGTAAGTATTACCTATTACAGTTTTTTTTTGTTTGTTATTAAGTTAATCTTTCAATTCAAAAAAAATGGTTTGTTTTTAGTTAGGTAGATATAATATGTATTGATTATGAAAACGTCACTATGTAGAGGCGGATATACATATCTCATGCTCTTAGAATCGAACGTGATAATAATATATATAACTATTGATAATTTAAAACATTTCAATATGTAAATTACTAGTAAATTAATTAAATTACTTATTTCGTATTCTTTCGCTAGTAATATTATTACACTCGCCTATTCGTTACGTACCTATTCGAATACATAATTAGGTTTGTTCCTTGCCCGTGCGTTCAAATCTCAAATCCGTTTTACGAAACCTACAATACGTTTTAAAATTAATAATTATTTACAGTGGGTAGTAAGAAGAATACGTAGGTGTAATAACATTTTATATTAAATATAATATTATAATAATATATTATAACATGCATCGTTTGTAAAATATTTTGTATATTATTTTTGACTTTTTTACGAATGAATTGAAAAAATATTTTTAATTTGATCTCGTATAAAACGGTACAAAACATAGATGGCATTAAATTTTCATATAAATACATGAAGTAAATAGTTCACAATATGAGCTCACAGATGTCAGTATGCCATACATATTATAAAGCTTGATAAAACGTCCGATAGAGGCTAATTCTATTATTGAGAATATGAAATCTTTAAAAATGTTTCCTTATTAGATATTAACGTCACTGTTCTGGCAGAAGACACTCGAAAAATGACATATTGAGTTAGTATACCAAAATGTTCCTTATTTCAAACTTTACCGTCTGGAAACCTTCTTAATAAATAAACAGTATTTATTTTAAAGTAATCCTTTTTACGATTACTTAATAAACTCACATGATAGACCATTTCAAACATTTTAACAACTTCAAAGTCAAATTACTCAAAACTAGTATTCTCCAGTTAGTGTGTTCTGCCAGAACAGAGACGTTATTATGTCCTAAGAAATTAATAATTTTACGTAGGTATTTGTATTTTTTAATAGTCATGATTCTACATAGGTAGTACCTAGTCCCTTATAAAGAATTTTCAACCGAGTACCTATAGAATCACATAATATTAAGTCAATATGTATATTAAATATACATTTGTTTTTATTACCATGTCATTATGAATCACTATGATAATTATATACGAGTATAAATTATAAATTGACAAAGGCTTCTTAGTATAAATATAATGTTAATACAATGTGGTTTTCATAAACTTAACAATGCATTTCCACACCTCAAATACTTAACAAGGAATTAAACAAGTCAGGTTCAATCACATGTATTTTAGCATAAACGCAGTACGTGTAAAGTATACTGAATCAATTGAGAATACCCACCTCTAAAAGGTTTAAGTCACTACAAGAATATCGTCATTATCATCTCGGCTACTCTAAATTTGATTATCTCATAGATCCAGTGGCCTCTTGATCGCTCTTTAAGTTGTTTAATATATCTTTAGGGTCGTCCATATACGACGTAACGCACAGAGGTAGAGAGGATAAAAATAGCATTCAGAAAATTAAACAGAAATCGATTATTTTCATAGAATTTGATTCTTAATTAATGTGACGTAGTTTAGACAGGGACTAAAATATTTTATGATGAAGTGTGATGACTGATGTTGAGAGAGAGGGGGGGGTGTAAAAATACCGTAATTCGTATCACTTTTTTTAATAATGTTTGACACAGATTAATAAATAGAATTCCGATAGGCTACATCCCAATATACTACATAATGTGTGAGTGTCCTACAAAAATTAATCACGCATTATAGACGTGCAATAGTGTATGTTGCAACCTTCAAATACACCAATCTTTAATGAGCGTCATTGCGTAAACCGAGAGCAGTTGTCAGTATTCAACGTATGACATACATGTATTTAAGTTTATCCCGTATTCTTTCACACTCGAAATCAGTTACCTGCTTCTCCAAGCCCGTTAGGTATTTAAGTTTCCATTATTCCTGAGTTCCCTGGGAAAACTCTTTGGATACCACTGGATAATAATATATTATGTCAAGTGATGATCAGGTCTTCGATGACGCATGTGATTTGCTTAAGATTTTAAACTTTGTACCTATTATGTTCAACACTTGTGTTTACTCCCTTACTGTTTTATTTATTTTTTGATACCTGCATATAGTGACGCCCCGTAAGGATAGGCAGGCCATGTATAAGGGCGGCGAATGAATAATACAACTTTCAAGAGAAGTGGTAGTTTTCCATGAAGCAGGCGATGCGGTTGCTTCATTAGGGGTCTAGGATTATTTGGCACCGGACAACTGGACGCCACGGAATTCGAAAATAAATAGACGTTAGGTACTTATAGGTACTTTAAAAAAAATATTTAATATTATTATTTATATTTAAATGATTAAGTATATTATGATTTAATAGTCGGTGAGAATGTAAATATGCAGACGTAAATAATGATTTAATCGTGCATATGTTTAAGTTCCAACGAAAAAAGAGTTTTTTTTTATTTTATATAAAGCCTTAGGCATGGTAATTCTCAATCCGCAATAAATAATACATTATGTTAAGAGTAAAATGAATTAAAACTACTAAGTAGTAGATAAAAACTGATTAAAATACCTCGTCTACGTTCTGTATACGTGTCTACGACTGCAGCGTCCAATTGTCCGGAGTCCAGTCGTCCCATTCCCTTCATTAGAACGTATCGACATCTTAGTTTAAAAATAATCGAAGCATAAAAATCTGATAACATAACTAATGCTGTATTGTATAACTCGTATTACATAGTATTGTGATGGCGGTTTATCGCAAAAAAAAATCACAAGAGAACCTCCAAACCCGTCAACACCACAGACCTACACGTGCCCAAAAGGATCACTGTTTGAGAATAGGTTCCGTGAAAGTACTCTAATTCTCATTAGATAATATATATATATATAATATACTGTCAATTTAAAGATTTTTAGTGTATTTCTCAGTTTAATATAGCCGAAAATAAATCGTCACCTCTGTTAATACTGGAACTAGATAACTTGAATTTCACTATTTTTGAGATAGCTATTGAATATGAATCTACATATTATCCTTCTCTACAAAATGATAAAGCTAGGTAAATCAGAAGTTTATTAGAACTGTATTTATTTTGTCTTTGAAAATATTAAAAAATAGATAACTTTAAAACCGTAAATGCATTAAATAAATAAAATAATATATCTACAATATTTTTTCATACAATTGAATTAGACAAGCACATTATTTTTATTTTAAATAATAATTATAGCCTAGATTTATGTTAATCAAGTATAGTTTATATTTCATTTTCCCAACAATGACCAAATCATAGTTAGGTATTTATAGGGATTACAATCCCGGGATCCCGAGCTATTTTCGATACCTATGAATCCCGGGATTGGTAAACATAGTCCCGAAACTTTCGAGATTGATTTTTTATCAATTTTTATGGAAAATAAAATAAAAACGAAAATATAACAGAAAAAATACTTTTAATAATAAATAACTACATTAGAAATTAAGTTTGATTTATTACCCATGTGTAAGTTGCCGATTCATTTTATTTTTTCATATAAATTAATAAAAATGTGGAAGATTGGAAAAAAACAATGCTTCGCACATTTAACAAAGTACTTAATTCCACCATGATCTCATACGTTGTACGGCAGTTTCATATTTGGCTGACTAATTAGATTTGTGAGGCGGAAAAGTCATACACCATGATTTGATTTACTATTTTTAATCCCGCTAACCCATTCATTAAGTCTTTACTATCAGAAACAGCAATCTCATATTAAATTCACATTATTATTAAATTTATATTACAATATTATTTACTCCATTAAACTTATGTATTTCCAAGATTGAACGTACACAATGTTAACAATAAATGTCTTAAATAGTATAAATTATACTAGATTTGTTTTTGACCGATTTTATCAATGTTATTTGGGTATATAAAAAAATTATATTAACTATGAAATAAAATGCTAATCCCGGGACCAGTCCCGGGATTGTCAAATTGTAATCCCGAAATCCCGGGATCAAAATTTTGGCTCGGAATTGGATTCCCTAAGTATCTAGTTGTAGTATTGAGGTGACGAAATATTATATTAAGTAAGTGGGTACCTAACGTATTTGCAGATAACTTTAAACCAAAATTAATTACGGGTGGCACTTTTCCTAGGGATGTGACTGCTTGCATATTCAATTTTTATTGCAAACCGTGTTGTAGGTATTGTATTATTTTTTACCTCTTTCGAATTTAATGTTCATGTGCCACACCAATACGTTCGTGTACTGGTAAAACACATGGAATGGAAAAGGAATAAAATTCACTAATATGTATATCGGTATGTACCTGTGGCGTGAAGTCATGAGGTTCAATGACAGTAGTGAAGTGAAACATTGATGTAATTAGTAAGAGAAGTGAAAAATTAAAAATACTCAGAATTTGATAAAATCACATTAATGTATTGTAAACTCACCAGGAATCAAACCCAGAGCCCCCGAATAAATGGCCAGGGCTTTACGCACCGGACTATAAGGGCGTATATAATATGCGACATCTAAAAATGGAAGGATTCGCGGTGATTTATTTCGCTGGATTTCATCATACATATCAAACCAGTCGCAAGAGGTGGAAATTACAGGGTTTCTATCAAGTTGTATACTAATTCCATCTGGTGTACCGCAGGATTCCCACCTCGGTCCTCTACTATTCATCTTATAATATATTAATGATATCAGCACCTATTTTCTTAACTCACAATTTTCCATCTACGTAATGACACATAAATTTATAAAATGGTATCGCCAGTTGATGACTGTTGTGGATTACAGTAGACCGTATAATTACTGTTAATTGAATCAATTTTATTTTAATCAAACCGTTATTTTTTTGTTTTCCAACTCGACCCAATAGTCTAAAAATCTTAGAGAAGAACCAATAAATAAAACGTGTTGCGCCTACGACAACTGAACAACGATTGAAGTGAGGAGTAATATCATATTAACGCACGTGTTTGAACATGTACCGAACCGAAAAAACCGATATTTTGTTCGGGTTTGCTTACGGTTTTCGTTCCGATAAAAATAACGGTTTTTCCGGTTTTTGGATCAGTTCCCGTTTGAAACCCTGATTTAAATGTCAAAAAGTGCTCGTCAATATCATTCTCTAGCAGTATCAAACCTATCCATACCGAATAAGAACTAGAAGTCGAACCCTTGAAATGCAGTTCAAAAATACGTCACCTAGGTGTCATTATGAATAATAAGATCAATCTCAATGAATATCAATGAAACTATCAATAAAGCATTAATATTACTAGGTTTTAGTTTTAGAATTCCTTAACCATTCAAATCACCTAAAGCTTTGAAGTTTTCATATATCTGATCAATAGTTGAGTAATTTGAGTGTTGAGTTCGCTTCTGTCGTATGGAATCCACAGTAAGTACGTTACATACATAAACCATCTCGAAGGAGTACAAAAAAGATTTCGAAAGCACATCAATTTTATAGCTTAGGTACTGTTATGATTTATATAATAATATAAACCGCACAGCAAAATCTATTTCGACCACTGCGTCTTTCATGGTACTATTTTCGGAAAGTCGACGTTTTCTATTAGACTAGTATTTTCTTTTTTATATTATCAATGGTTATGTTGACTCTTAAACCTATTCCAAAGAGTGGGTTTCCTTTCAGTTTGAAAATTTACGTAAAACCAAGCTTTGTACCATTTCAGTCGTAGTTATTCTAATTTTACACGAAACTTATTTATTCGGCGCCTTGTTTAAATTATTATATTTATTTCTCTACCGTTGATTCATTCAATAATGCGCTCTCAAAAATGTTATACGATTAACACTAATCGAATTTTATGTATTTCTTTTCTATTTCCTTATCATTATCTATTTTGCTCTATCTTAGATTACTCACATGAATAAATAATTCTTAACAGGCATAATATATATATATATATTATAAAAATGTTAGCTTTTCATCCATATTAATTATTCAATATTCATTTACATATTATTTTTCATATGTAATTACTGTATATTTGATGTTATCGCTATCTTGTTATGCTTTATTAAATTATAATTTATATATGGAGACTTTGCTGGTTGCAATATATCCTCACCTGTCTATTGTTATAAATATTTATAATCAATGTAGGTAACTGTTTGTTTTCCTTAATACGTAGAATTAAAAAAAGCATAAGGAAATATGGGACAAAGCCTTCCATTCAAACAGGTTATGCGGTATAAATAAGCTCATTATTAATGCATATATAAGTATAGAGCAGTGGCAAATGGTGGAGGTAGGCTGTTACGATCTGACACAAATAGTGCACACTAAACTTTATCAGTGAAACGTATTTGTTTTCATTGAACTAAGACTACAATGTATAGATATTGTTTATAAGTTTTTAGAAAATAATTAAACACTACATAATCCATGCCATAGTAGATAATAGTAAAAAATAACATTATGCCATTGCACCATACATAATTTTAGATATTTTATATATAGAAGAATATTTTTTATCGATTATGATTTGGTTTATATAGGGTTTAATGAATATAAAAAAACTAACCAACACCATCTGTAATATGTATTCTTAAGGGGGAGAGGTATGCCAGCAGAGAACTTAGCGGAAAAATACGAAGCTTGCAGTTTGAGATTTTTTTTTTGATAATTTATAATTTCGAATGTATTTATTAATATATATGTATCTGAAAACATTAAAAAGATTTTTTTTTTAATTTAAAGATAAACTTACAATTGTAAAAAATGTAATAAAATGTGAATTCGTTGCAGGGTCACATCTTATTATTACATTATATTTTATGGTCATATTTATTATTAAAATTTAGTTTATTAAGTTTACAATTTTTCGTCGTTTAGATTTTTTACTAATTCATCGTTTTAATATTTTTTTATATTTATTCTAAAAAACATCGATTTTTGTAAAAATATAAATGTGTATAACTTGAAATCCATTTTATTTATATTTTTTCTTATTTAAATTTAAAAATAAATAAAAAATCTTTTTAATGTTTTCAGATATTTACATATTTATTAATAATTAATACAGTTGAAATTGTAAATTATCAAAAAAAATCTCAAATTGCAAACTTCGTATTTTTCCGCTAGGTTCTCTGCTGGCATGCCTCTCCCCCTTAATGCAACGAAAACAAATAAGTATGACTAAAAAGTGTGCACTATTTTTGTCGGATCGCCCTTAGCGTACCTAAACTATTATCGTTCAGCTTAGGCAGGGTTTAATTGAATTTTATAACTAACCAGCATCATCTGCACATTGTATTATAAGTTCAATTAAAACAAATAAGTGTCACTGAGAAATTTTAGTGTGCACTACTAATCTCGAATCTTAACAGCATACATCCACCCTTCGCCACTGGTATAGGATTATAAAACATCTTAATTTCACGCACCACAAGATAAAAATAATATCTAATATGGAATTATTATTACCGTGTAATGAAACAAAATCAAGGGTTTTTAAAATGAATTATAGATCTAAATTGATGCAACTGGAAGGTTTATTGCCACTAATATAACAGTAATTACTAATAATCCATTTTTTATACCCTACTATATGAATACTAATAAAAAATATACCTCCGTTTATATTATATCCAGGTCATAACGGGATCATAAAATTCACCTAAAGAAAAGAAACTTTAGAGAGTATTTATTATAAAGTGTGAAATAATGTATTATGTCTCAAATTTAGATGTAAATTGTATTTATAAATGAAAACATATTGTAACGGTAAATTTATAAACGCATCGGTGAATAATATAATACATTGATATATCATTACTTTTCTCTAATTTATAATATCATTATTATCTCTTTCATCAAAGATTCCATCCATTTATTATCGAAATCATGTGGATGATTAATGTTTTATCTAAGATTATTGTTAACAACTACAAAACTTGGTTGTCTTGCTGGGATAACTCGATTTTCATTTAATTTAATTGGATTTGGTACTAGTGTCTGATTGTGTCTTCATTATTTCGAATGTAGCTTTCTTTTTGAAATGCTTAGTTATTACACAATACACTTTGTACTGTAGTCAAATCTAATACATTGAAAACAACTCATTATATTAACTTTTAACTGCATAATAATAAATAATGATTTAAATTATGTATATTTTAATGGCTACTTTGGGTGTTAAAATAACAAGAATACGTATCACTAAGCATGTTATCTTACTGAAACAGAGCTTAATATATTATATGACAGTCATATACAGCTATAAATATCTTTTACGAGAACTATAAATTGGTTGGACATTCTCTCAACCTATTTTTAAACTTCGTAAAGGGGAGAATTTCTATAATATAGTCAACAGCAATAAATAAACAAAACAAATAAATTCGTTTCCGGTGATTTGTACAAAACACTTTTACGAATTTAATTACGCCAAAACTATGAATGATACCATTCAAAACGAATTAAAATTTCATTGATCAACGGAAAAGCGGTAAATTGCAGGAATTTAAAAAAATCATGTAAGTATTTGAAATACCTATATTTTGGAACGTACCTACTCTAAAATAAAAGCTACAATGTTACAACGTTATAAGCATACATTTTCAAATATTATAATATATATAATAAAATTATATACCATGGACATATTATCTTATAACCAATATCACGACTTCACGATCTGCGTATCATCATGAGACTGTACTGTGTGCTGCGTCATATTTTGAGTTTCTTTGACCATTCTGTTCGCAGTGGTCCAGAAAATCTTGAAATATGGGCAGTATGCCTGGTAAAATAATTATACTCCCCATATTTTACCATAGGTATAATTTTATGTCGGAATTTATTCAGCAGTAATCGTCAACTGAATGCAGAACTATTCTAACTTACATTTGAAATTTTTGAGGAGAGAGTTTTTTGAAACAACTTACTGAAATTATTTATTATCTTTATGGATAAATAGATGCATCATATTTTAGTAGGATTATTGATGAAAAAAATAATGCATACACTTGTCCATATAAATGGAAAAATATTTCAATTGTAAGTAGAATAGTTTTGCATTCAGCTGACGAACAGTTGTTCACTGTATGAGCTACCGAGCTACGTATATTTATGTCACATTTAGTACTCTTGCTTGCCTCCTTATCTATATGATTATTGTGTCGTCTTTCTGCGTTATGGCCAATATGCATCATAAGGACAACATAAACATAGACCTCTACAAAACCAACCAGCCCCCCACTACACTCGGTCTTGATCGAGAATACCACGATGCCCTACATTTGAATATCATCAGCAGTTTTTTTACGTCTGAGAATGTATCAGGAGCAGGTACCCAAGACTGATGTCGCTACGCACTAAAGTATGGTTTGACTAAGTTTAGAGAGGCTTTCGAATGAAAAGTGCCCATTGAAGAGAGGAACACGGTTGGCTAACAATAAATGATTTTAAAAAATAAATATATAATACAAAAAATAAAACTTAGATAATGCGAACATTTTCACATCCGTAATCAGACGTCGCAGTTTTTTAAACGCAACAAAATTTACCTTTGTGGCGACCAGGTTGGACTACCCGATGGGTATTCTCGAATATTCCCGAAATATATGGTTTGCATCCTGTAGTTTTCCACCACGTGACCATGTTGGTGATATGACAAGTCTATGCTCAAAGAGCTTGGCATGGAATCTACCATGGATAGTCAAGAATTAGCTGGTGTAGTAGTCAGTCAACCGGTTATCGCCATTGAACTTTTGAAAAAAAAAACAAATATGTGTGCCCTAAGACTGATGCGGGGTCCAAACAATCGACCGAGTGATGATGATTAATATTAACAAGCTTTCTAATATAAATACATGCACGCTCTATTAATTCATTTCATATTAATTTATAGTAACATCAATGAGATTAAAAATAAGTTAATTTAAAATTTTAACACTAATGAAAACTCTTATAATATTTTAGCTGTCAAAAAAATGTCCCACTTTCAGACGTGGTAAAGAGATTTAAAATTTTAATGCTCTTTTTACGAAAAATTAGCGTGACCAAACTTTCAGTTTTAACCAAGTTGATTTAGTTATAATAGAGGTTTCTGTTAGGTACCTACTGTAAAGTCTTTGAATCTTATTTGTAAAAAGTTTATGCAGATTAGAACTATGTTGTTTTTCTCGCCTCATTAAACCAATGCACAAAACTGTATTAATCTAAGTAGGTATACTATTTTAAACTGTTCTAAAACAGATATTTGAATGAATATATTATTGTAATAATTCTCTTTGCAGTATAGGACAAAGAGAAATATTTTAATGACGATTATTTAATTATATATACACCATAATGAATAAAATGTTGTGGGGCTGGTGCCAAAAGTTGGTAAATCGACAATTTATGTATTTTGAATTAATAATCAATTATATGCATTGAAAAAAGATCCAATCCAACCACAATAAGGTACTCTTTCAAGTAACGATAATATTGATAAAAGTTTGTAACAGCCAATATCGTTATGTTAAAAAATATTCTTCTATCTATAAGATATCTAAAATTAATTCATTAAATCAAATACTGTTTCAGATAGTTTAAGGGGGCACATGCTCAGCGTAGGTCAAAATGGAGCTTTTGTTCTATTTTCAAAGCATGATCCTGGACATTCCTTAAACGTTGTAGATAATTTATTTATATAATTTTGAAGCCTTATTATCCTTTATATTTATTTTAAACATTTAATGACTGCATAAAGTATTTTTATTACATAAAATAGTATTCTTTTAAGCCCCTCGCTCTAATGTTCTAGAATATAGTCATATTTCAATACATAAATGTGCAGTGATGTACCTAACCGTTTTACAACGTTTTGTAAAACGGTTAGGTACATGTTCAAACACGCACGTTAACATCATTTTACTCCCTACTTCAATTATAGTTTGTCAATTTATGGCTACGGCCGTATGTTGTGGCTTAACCACTGGGGAATGCCAAAAGAAATGGCGTATTTCAAAAAAACACTACCTTATTCTTAGGTCAATAATTAATATAAATCAATCATTATTCGTATGATGTTTATCACACTTGAATGATCAAAGACGTAGCTTCTAATAGGTGTCTTTAGAATTATCTTCAAATGTGTTAATCTTGCCCATTTCTTGAATAATAAAATGCCTAATTCTTGTCAAATTTGGGATCACAGAGATTATCAATATAATTTTTTGTCGTAAATATTGCGCTATAATAATGTCAACATAAATTATACTGATGGTTTTATAAATGCGTTTAAAAATTAATAAATGTAAAAAACCTTAACACCACTGAACATTTATGTACTGAAATATGACTATATTCTAAAACATTAGAGCGAGAGGTTTAAAAGAATACTATTTTATGTAATAAAAATACTTTATGCAGTCATCAAATGTTTAAGATAAATATAAAAGATAATAAGGCTTCAAAATTATATAAATAGATTATCTACAACGTTTAAGGAATTTCCAGGATCATGCTTTGAAAATAGAAAAAAAGCTCCATTTTGACCCACGCTGAGCACGTCCGCCCTTTGAGAGAATAATGTTTTTTTATCTATTATGATTAGATTTAGGCAGGGATTATTGGAATTTTAAAAACCATCTGCAGTTTGTACATTATAAACATAACACATGAGCTTGAAGTTTGATAGTTTTTAGAAAAAATATAACGTACCTAGTTAAAGCAACGCTGAACGAGAGACAACGATGTAATATGCTTCATACTAGGGTTTCCAATCCCGGAATCCCGAGCTATTTTCGATACCTATGAATCCCGGGATTGATAAACATAATCCCGAAACTTTCGAGATTGATTTTTTTATCAATTCTTATGGAAAATAAAATAAAAACGAAAATATAACAGAAAAAATACTTTTAATAATAAATAACTACATTAGAAATGAAGTTTGATTTATTACCCATGTGTAAGTTGCCGATTCATTTTATTTTTTCATATAAATTAATAAAAATGTGGAAGATTGGAAAAAAAACAATGCTTCGCACATTTAACAAAGTAATTCCACCATGATCTCATACGTTTTACGGCAGTTTCATATTTGGCTGACTAATTAGATTTGTGAGGCGGAAAAGTCATACACCATGATTTGCTTTACTATTTTTAATCCCGCTAACCCATTCATTAAGTCTTTACTATCAGAAACAGCAATCTCATATTAGATTCACATTATTATTTATATTACAATATCATTTACTTCATTAAACTTATGTATTTCCAAGATTGAACGTATACAATATTAACAATAAATGTTTTAAATAGTATAAATTATACTAGATTTATTTTTGACCGATTTTATCAATGTTATTTGTAAATATAAAAATTTTATATCAACAATGGAAAAAATGCCAATCCCGGGATTATCAAATTGTAATCCCGAAATCCCGGGATCAGAATTTTGGCTCGGGATTGGATTCCCTACTTCATACTACTCAAATAGTAGCGGTAACAATATACAAATTCGTAACTAGTATGTAATTCGTGCGCACTGGAATAAATCGCAATCTGCGCATGTTCAAGATTAGATTGTTCAGTGCACACAAATAAGTATGACTGTAAAATTGTGCATTTTTTTATCGGATCTACACAGCCTACTTATACTATTATGATTTTAGTCAAGGTAGGGTTTAAATGAATTTTAAAAACTAACCAACACCATCTGCAAATTGTATTCTTGGTTCAATGAAAACAAAATATGTGTTACTGACAAAGTTTAGTTTGTAATATTTATGTCGGATCTCCATAGTCTACTTCCACCCTTCGCCACTGGTACACACCTCTGACTATGTCTCAATTACAAAAGAAATGTTTATTTTTTGTCAGTGTTCCTTGACATCTCAATTCTTATCTTAAACTCGTGGTCTGGCCTTCAGTCTTCATTAAATTAGCAATCGAGGTATTTTGCGTACACCATCCTTACTAGCTTACTCACAACCAATTCACCAGCAGACATTTTCACATTTTGTTTACCAACTAACATACTTAAATATAGTATATATTTGAGTGAAAGATAGAAATAATTTTCTAAATACATAGTTAGTATCACTTTGAATAAGAAACAACGAATCATTTACAAGATACTTTATTGTTGAGACTTTGTATAATAAATAAATGATTTCAAAAGCTACTTTCAATGATATTCTGAGTCTGTTGTAAAATGTTTTTCTATGTTATTTCTTACAGCACTAAATATTTATACTGCAATTAACGTGTGACGGTTTTCAGGCAACGGCTTTGTATTTTTTTATTATTTGAATTCAGTTATTGTTAACCAGTAGTGCGTTAATTTCATCTGATTATATTAAGTATTTAATTGACTAACGCTGGGTATAGAAAAATAATTATAGACGTTTAACAATTTCTTAAACACTTGGGTATAATAAAATATCATACTAAGATAGAAATTTTAAGAATTATGATTAAAATTAATATGTAATTTTATTATTTTGTATTCTACTATACCGAATAGAGGTGAAGGGTGGAGGTAGGCTGTTAAGATCTGACATAAATAGTGCACATTAAACTTTGTCAGTCAAATGTATTAGTTTTCATTGAACTAAGACGATAATGTGTATTAAAGTGTTTGTTAGTTTTTAAAATTCAATTAAACCCTGCCTAATCCATGCCATAGTAGATAATAGTAAAAAAATACTCGTTTATCTATAAAACATCTAAAATTAAGCCATTAAACCATACATCATTTTAGATATTTTATAATATAATATGTAAACATATTTTTTATCGATTATGGTTTAGTTTAGGCTAGGAGGGAATAATGAATTTTAAAAAACTAACCAACACCATCTGTAACGTGTATTCTTAATTCAATGAAAATAAATAAGTATGACTGAAAAAGTGTGCACTATTTTTATCAGATCGCCCATAGTATACCTAAACTATAATGGTTTGGTTTAGGCAGGGTTTAATTGAATTTTAAAAACTAACCAGCTCCGTCTGCAAATTGTATTATTGGTTCAATGAAAACAAACAAGACGTATGACTGACAAGTTTAGTGTGCACTTTTCATGTAGAATCTTAACAGCTTACCTCCATATCTCGCCAATGATACAGAATATACAGAATATAGCATTTTTTATTTGTAATATATAGCTTGCAACAACCTCAAATATACCTATCGATTAGAAAAAATCCATGGAAAAACTTGAACCATCGCACATTATTAAATTTATTCACACGATTTTTGCTTGCAAGTATTCCGTGTGCTTTATCCAAGTCAATATGTCTTTTGTAGATAGTGCGTAATTCGTACTTAACGCATTCGCTGCTGAATAGATAATGAGATTTTAATTGCCCCCTTTAAAATGCACGTTAATTACATCGATCGGCCGCCTGGTCATTACGCGTCGTGTGCGTCTTCCGCGTCTAAAGTAATAACTGAGGGGTTTTTTTTTAATTTTGTCTAACTTCACCCGGAAATCAAAAATTGCATGTTCGAATCTCACTCGGTCCAAGATTTTTTCTTGGATTATTATAATATGGTAACGAATACCCTCCAGACATTAATATCCTGTTTAAATCCCCCTGGATATTAAACCTCGTATAATCCTTGACACAGCAAACAATTGTGTAAAGGTTTTATAGAACCCTATAACTAGATTTGGGTATTTCCCGAAAAAATCTCAATCTCGAGATTCAGGATTTCCCGAAATGATGAAATTTTGAATTCTCGAGATTCGGGATTTCCAGAAAAGAGTTCTCGAGAATTCTCGAGATATTGGGAAATTTAAAAAAAAAACTTGTAAAAATCTTAAAATCAGTGTAAAAACAGACAAATTCCAAAAAAATATGATTTTTTTTTTAATTTATATAAGAAGACAAACAAAATAGAAGTAAGAAAACATAAATAATTTAAAACATTACTTATTAAAATAGAATTTCAAAAAACACAGACTGTTAAACGCTGCGTCTGATAATCGCGTACGCTTTTGAGACACAAAATTCCCTGATATTGCAAAAATTGCGCACATTTTGAGTCGACGTTGGCTTAATTTTGTTAAATTCCCCGATCAGTCTTTGAACGTTTTGTATTTTCTGTCAACTTTTTTCATATAGAAAATCGTTTTTTCAATCAATATTTGATAATAAAGAAATCCCGAATCTTGAAAAAAGATTCTCGAGATCCGGGATTTCCCAAAATGTTACAAATTTCAATTCTCGAGATTCGGGATGGAAAATCTCGAAAATTTCTCGAGAATTCCCGTCGGGAAATTCCCGAAACCCAACTTTACCTATAACTGCTCATTTCTAGAGCATAGACAAGAACGCAACGGAAATGACACAGTTGTCATAGAGCGCTCCTAAAATATAGTCGACCCGAGAAGCTTGCTGTTCCCTTTCAATATGTATTCCAAAAGTATCATGTTACTCCTTTACCCAAAACAAAAATTAATATACTTACTACTTTTAACCAATCTATTTGCGCCATAATAAAAACCATACAAATTCCAACTTGTGTTTCCGTTAAAATGCTGCACATCACATGTCACACACACGACGCAACCATTTGAACATACACCTACATAACATCGGGGGTAAGATAAAAACGTAAAACCTCCCCCCGATAAAGGATGCAAAAATTTATAAAATCACGAAGAAAAATATTTACTATTCTTGTTTTGAAACAAATAGGGTAGTTTAATATACTATGTTATTATTTCATATAAAGACATTTAAAAACATACAAATAAAAATATTTTATAAATTAAAACATTTGAAACCTTTTACTGTAAGTAATTACATTTAATTGTGCTACAGTTTTTTTGTGTATGTACGTGCGCATTACTTCTTTGCACAATAATTAATTGTAGGATATAATATACATATAAGCATCATTAATTTGACTATACAAACGATATGAAAATTTTCGATTTTGTTTTTGTATACTTGCGCATGTATGTTTGTGTAGGTATAACTGAACGTGTGTAGCAGAGACTTGTGCAAATCTGAACCAGTTGTGGCTTTTTTATTACATTTTTCGACGAAATGATTCAAACGTGAACTTTACTCAACTATTCAAGTATTCTTTTTCGGTGCGGAGGCTAAGTACCACTCAAGTAAGCAGTTTACACGATTGATATAGGCTTAATGAGCAGTTAAAGATTATTTTAACCGATAAATGGACAAAATTAGAATTCGAAGTGGTCTTTTAAATCTAATTGGATCAAAATAAATTTCGTATCACTGTAAATTTATAAACAGTCCGTTAACGCACGAAGAGATTGTGGATAGACCGCGCATGACTCTTCCGCGGTGTTCCACTTTGAAAGCTTTGCCAATTTTCCCTGCATTGAATGTAATGGAAGCGTGCGCGGCTCAGCAATGACTGATCTCGGAAGGTCGTTAAGTGAAAACAATACAAACACGCTGAACTTGACAGATGCTTTGTCACGACCCTGATGTCTCACAAGATAGTGCTTTCGTTTCCACAATTATTAAGATAACCGGTTTATGATACACGAACTTTATTAATAATATAACATTAAATTTGTATTTTAGAAAGTGACAGAAATTGTATTTTCTATTTTCTAAAATATTTTAAATTAATGGTCTCAAGTTGAAATATACAATTAATAATCTTTCACTTTAAAGAAAAATGCTTTAGTTACTCAAATATGCTACGGAAAACCTTTCAATGTTCTTTGGTTGCAATGTATTTTCAATTCAATTCTTTTGCATTATTTTTTTATTGTTAGTATGACGTATTGATGGAAAGTCATTGTACTTATTTCCACGTTTATATTATTTATAATAATATCGGTTTCGTGAGTGTCCCAATGACGACATCTTTCTCGATAGAAATCATTTGTGGAAATAATTATATTTAAGATAAATATTTTAAATCAGTTGTATTATTTATATAATGTATATGTAAAGATTTCAAATTCATCAAAAGACTACTATTCCCAACACTGGATGATTGTAACACAGATCCGGTCGTATATGATTCGACCGATTGGACCCAATCGGACTTCGCTCTCAGAAAATAAAACGATAGAATATTTTTGTAAGTTGGTTTTTAATTGCTATCAAATGCCTGTTAAAATGCACACTTAAAACGCAAATCCCGTGTAGTTTCCGGGAAAAATCGAGTAGGTAGGTTTGATATTTTTTGAATATTCAGGAATTTCAGGAACTAAATTTAAATTGAAAAAAAAATGTAAAAACTCATTCCATATTATCTCATCAGCATTATAGAAGATACAGTTCAAAACAATACTGTCAGACGAATAAGCAGAATGTATTTTGCTGTTTTGTATTTATTTTGTTACTAAAAAAGCTAGAAAATTCTTTTTCTTTCGACCATGTCCGATCCTAATTGGATCATATGGGCCTCCGCAGAGTAGAGGTTTGTATTGACAGATTTTTTATTTTTTACGAGAAATGGATGTCAGCCACTTGCTCAACCTATTAGATCCATACCCTGACACCCACAAATTGAAAAACCATATGTGTACTTGCCAGACCCAGGATCCAAACCTGGGACCCACGGCGTTATAGTCAAACGCTTAAGCCACGCGGCCACCGTGGACATTTAAACTTTTTAATAATTATGAAAAATTTCCCGATAAAAAGGCGAGAAAAATATCATCCTTATTATGTTATATGCGTTACCAAAATGCCATGTACATTAATTATTATTGAACGGGGGTTGATAAAGCACTCGCATTTTTTTGGAAACGAAAAAAATATTAATCATATTTATGTGCCTAGCAAATATCATTCAATCTGGCCTCACACTTGCTAGGGCCGGACCTGCATATAATAGTGGGCAATCAATAAAAATAACATCTCAATTCATGATATGTATAATATATTTGTTTTGAATTATTTACAATGCGTTCAAATATATATAAATAGTATTATTAATCACAGCAAATTGTCAACTCTATCATCCATAAAGTCAACACGAAATATAAAAGCATGGCATGTTTTAATATTTATTATTGGCCAAAGAGAAAATGACGTGACTGTGTAAATAGTTGTTAATATAAAAGTATACATGGTCACGTACTTTTTGATTACTTTAAATATTTATTTTTTAAATAGATTAGTTGCATAAAAATTGAATTTTCTCTCTGGCGGTTGAAGAAAGTTGATTCGTCTAAACATCACATTATAATATTGAGGTTAATTTTCAATTTCGCAAATTTAAGACAAATTCGTCACACACCTGAGTCAGTGTTACAGTTAAAATAATTCAAAATGTCAGACGGTAGGTATACATTAAATTTTTCAAGTCTAAACATCATTTGGCGACACTCTTGTTTAATGATGGTAGCGGCTTCGTTGTGGAAAAATGTTCCCATTGCGAAACAAATGACTACAATGACATGCAATTTATGAAAATAAACCAACATCGGTTACGTTAAAATACATTTTACGTAAACCATTTAGAGATAATTTTTAGATTCACCGAATGAGAATTTAGCAAAATTGATAACGGTTAAATATGTACTTAGTTATATTTTATAGATTTTCTTAAACAAAACTGTAACTGCGTTTGTATATTTACGCGTGCATATTGTAGGCGATTAATTATTGTTGTATCGGAAATATAATATGGACGTACCTATATTAAATACCGTCTAACCTCTTTGGATCGTACAGTACTGAGATAAAATGCATGTCTAAATAAAACACGGTTCTTGCCGGTTTACAGGAAGCCAGCGGCAAAAAAAATGAAAATAGCCGATATACTGAATTATTTGTTAGGTTAGGTTAGGTTTTCTTTTTGAATTCATGAATTTTGCCAAAATCGGCTATGAAAATTGAATTAATATTCATATTAAATGTATTAAAATGGAGACCGTATAGTATACGGTCATCTCATCTACGGCAAACTGTGCCACGGTGAAATGTTTTACGTACAATTTACATGTAACTTATTGTAGGTATCCACCTATAGCGTGCGGTGTTGTTTGAAATCGGCAATGCTCTTCAAAAGAATATCTATATTGAAATTACATTTTTTTAATACACCTATCTGTCACGCCGGTTATTACAATTTTGAAATACATTATTTCTACTGAATACTCGATGACAGATTTACTAATCTTAATCGTTTACACCGGTATTTTAAAATAATGGGTGACTTTACTAAGTATGAAAAACATACTACCAAAAATAGTAAATTCTCCGTCTAGCATATTTGCTCTCACATAGAGCAATCCTAGGCAGCTAGTATGTCAGACGATTTATTTATTGTTTTTGTATGAATACCTTGGAATTTAAGGTATGCGCCGCATCCACGGCATTTTTTAACGGCAAGACACTGGAAATACACACATCATAATATTATATAGGTATTAATAGTAACAATTATGTAATATGATATAATTATGGTTAAGAACGCCCATGATGGCCGAACGGCTAACGCGTTGGCTTATAATGTAGTGGGGCACTAGGTTCGAATCCTGGGTCTGGCAAATATACGTCATATTGTTTTAGAGTATAGACCTAATAGGTTGGGCAAGTGGCTAACATCCATTCCCTGTAAAAACAAAAATCTAATAATATAAACCCCCGCAGGCCCATACGGATTTCTTAGTTTCTAGGACATGGTAAAAAAATGTTGTTGAAAGTAATATTAATTTATAGTTTCCCATATTTTAAATTTTGGGATGCCTATTGAAAAATATTGTGCCTAGGTAGTTATATAACAACCTATGAATGGATTGACCTTACTCCTTTCAGTAATCTATAATACGCTAGACCTGCGGCCACTGAAATACCTTTGGTACTCATAAATTCGTGCAACTATCTATGGCATCCAATATTTGCTTTAATACTCCTATGCGGCATGTCTAAAATACAACACAGCGCGGACAACACAAATGGACACTACCTATCCTAATAATTATGACCGTTAATCCTAACCTAATACCTAACCGAATTTTTTTTTATTTTTTTTTAAACGGTTTCAAACACGCGCGTCAATATTATTTTACTCCCTACTTCAATTATAGTTTGTCAATTTATGGCTACGGCCGTATTTTGTAGCTTAACCACTGGGGAATGACAAAAGAAATGGCGTATTTCAAAAAAACACTACCTTATTCTTAGGTCAATAATTATTATAAAGCAATCATTATTCATAAGATGTTTATCACACTTGAATGGTCAAAGACATAGCTTATAATAAGTATCTTTAGAATCATCTTCAAATGTGTTAATCTTGCCGATTTTTTGAATAATAAAATGCCTAATTCTTGTCAAATTTGGGATCACAGAGATTATCAATATAATTTTTTATCGTGAATATTTTACAAAAATTATCTCGTAATAAATTATACTAATGGTTTTATAAATGCGTTTAAAAATTAATAAATGTAAAAAATCTTAACACCACTCCACAGTTATGTACCGAAATATGACTATATTCTAAAACATTAGAGCGAGAGGTTTAAAAGAATTCTATTTTATGTAACAAAAATACTTTATGCAGTCATCAAATGTTTAAAATAACTATAAAGGATAATAAGGCTTCAAAATTATATAAATAGATTATCTACAACGTTTAAGGAGTGTCCAGGATCATGGTTTGAAAATACAATAAAAACTCAATTTTGACCTACGACGAGCACGTGGGCCGTTAAGACATTTATTGTTAATATTGTGTACGTTTAATCTTGGAAATACATGAGTTTAATGCAGTAAATAATATTATAATATAAATAATAATGTGAATTTAATGTGAGTTTGCTGTTTCTGATAGTAAAGACTTAATGAATGGATTACAGAGATTTAAATTAGTAAAGCAAATCATGGTGTAGGTACTTATGGCCTTTCCGTTTCATAAATCTAATTAGTCAGCCAAATATGAAACTGCCGTAAAACGTATGAGATCATGGTGGAATTACTTTGTTAATAGTGCAAAGCATTGTTTTTTTCCAATCTTTCTCATTTTTATTAATTTATGTGAAAAAATAAAATGAATCGGCAACTTACGCATGGGTATAAATCAAACTTCATGCAAACTCAGTTTATTTCTAATGTAGTTATTTGTTATTAAAAGTATTTTTTCTGTTATATTTTAGTTTTTATTTTATTTTCCATAAAAATTGATAAAAAAATCAATCCGGAAAGTTTCGGGATTATGTTTATCAATCCCGGGATTCATAGGTATCGAAAATAGCTCGGGATCCCGGGATTGGAATCCCTACTCACAATAAATGATTTTGGTTATTCGCAGGATTCGGACCGATGACCTACGACTTCAGAGGTGGGCCGCCACCACTTCGTCGTGTTTGTTAAGTAAACCATAATTGTGTATATATGTACTTCATTTCACATTACCAGTATTTATTTAAATCGTATGATGTAGATAATTTAAATAATATGAATAATAATAAAAGAATATTTTTCAAATTGAATTAGCCTAATGAATAAATCTACACTATTTCTTTAATTTTATGGGAAAACTAGATGTGTGTTTTTTTATCTGAAAAAAAACAAAGAATTACCTACAAAAATATGAATACCAATTTCATGTAAATTTACATAAGTATAATTTATAATGTTATGATCAATTGTTTATTAAATTTCACACATCAGCGAAAGTTTGATCTGAAAGTTTTGGGATAATGTTAAAACTAATTGTTTACAAATTGAAAATCATCATAGAAAAGTATTTTTAATTTTATAAGATGCCCGAAGAGTTTATTTCCCAGAGCTTGCAATATTTTATTACCATCTGTGCATGCGTTTTCGCTTTCTGATTTGTTAATCACTGCGCTTTAATTATATCGGAAGAAAGTCTCACGATTAATGGTTAATATTACTATGATTTTGCATACGTTTTTAAATTAACCGTTACAAATAAATCATTTCGAAGTTTGCACATAAGCTTCTTTTAAGTGAGCTTTCCCTCTGTCATTTTCTTTCATATTGATGATTGATTTATTTGAATATGACGGTCTTTCTAATTAAATATATGACTTTTAACTTATATCTGCATTATTCCTCAGTATTTAATGGATAGATGAGAGTTTTAATGAATGGTTATATTCCATTATAGTTTTCTTATAAAATTATTTAATTTACTCGTATAGACGAGAGTTGTAAAAGGCAGAAGAAACAAATCCATATTGATGAAAAAAAAACATCTACAATAATTACTTTTAATGTGGTTTCACTATTGCGAACAAACAGTTACATAATAATGTTTGAGACTTTCACGATTGTTTTATCGTAATTTGTATAATATTTAACGATTTTTGGATTTTCACCGCGTGTACTTCTTCCTTCATTACTCCATGTTTTGGGCTTGTTGCAGAGGAAATTATCAAGAGATATATCATATAATTATATGTTCTTAATTCAACAAAAACAAATAAAAATGACTGAAGAAGTGTGCATTATTTTTTTCGGATCGCCTATAGCTTACCTACATCATTATGGTTTGGTTAGACAGGGTTGAATTATTTCATTTTCAAAATTAAAACGTACCATCTGCAAAATGTATTATTAGTTCAATAAAGACAATTAAGTATGACTGACACAGTTCAGTGTGCACTATGTATGCCGAATCTTAACAGCCTATCTCCACCTCTCGCCAGTGCTCAGTTGAATGTCACTCACCTGTTTTATTCAACCTCTTCAAATTAGACTGTCCCCAGGGTTCAAATGTCTCGAAACCCAGGGGACAGGCAATATAATTAAGTGACAGACAGCCGTATTTTTTGGTTAAATATTTTTTCACTTGACTAAGCCGGTGCAGTTTGCCAATCTTGATTGAGTAATTTACGCTGCAATCTATAAACAGACCACGTACATATTGAATCTTCTCCTACAACTTTTTACTTCCATAATTATCCATACATACGGCTGAGAATTAGTAGTTTTTTAGGACTCCTTCGTTTCGCAGAATTAATGCCTAGTTTTGCGAGGCGTGGGTGAATGAATACAGGCTTTACAAGTTTCTTGTAAAGTGTGCTTTTAGTTCATTAAGAACACGCCAGAAACAAAAAAATCTCTTAATATACTGAAGAAGCATCTGTCTGCCTATTTGAATATATTACGTAATGTCACCACCATTATAATGCCTCCGTAGTACATATGTTCAACTTCACAAGATATGTCAATAATGTGGGTACAAAATACACTATTCCAGTGACATCCCTAGTGAAAATGCCGCCCCTAGGCAGTGCCAAAATGCCGCCACATTTTTTTTATAGAGTAGGTACATTATCATCCATTCATGACTCCAATATCTAAGAAATGTATTGTATGGAAACATTACTAACAATATATCTTGCACTGAATCTAATTTAAATACTATTTCTGCTTCAATAGACAATATTGCGTGTATACGGTTTCAGATAATGTACATTTAAAAATACACTTGATAACTTCCAAAACTCGCGAGTGACTGGCAAACATATTTGGATGCATTTAAAAATAGGTATGCACTTGTCATTGCTGTTCACCAAGAACGTGATGTCCAAGAATAACGGAAGTAAATTAGAGATCGTGAACCCGACAAAAAATCCTGCTAAAATTTTCATAGTACCTAATTAATACATTTTGTTTCCATTCAGTGAGCTGATTTTTTTATTGAATTTTTCTATTTATTATATACCCAGTGATTCTCCTCAATTTGCCGCCCTTTGGGTAACTGCCGACACTAAGCGACGCTCAATCTGCCTACCCCCACGAGACGTCACTGGCTCTACCTTAGGGGTCAAGAGGATGATATCCAGTAACAATTACATGAAAATGACTAAATAAAACAAATATTTGTTGCATTTACATCGGCGGTTCTTTCTAACTATACGACATGTGAATTGTATTTTACCTAAATTCATTTTATTTTTTATCGATGTGTAAATTAAATCAATTTTATTATTGAATATTATTCATTAGTTTTTCGTGTTCTCACCCCTATTATTTTTTTTGTCAATCTCATCTCTATTGACACCAATTGGACACGACTAAGGATTGCAATACCGAAAGAAAATATCAATACTGGTATGTCGGTTTTTCTTATTGAATACCGGCATTAGTAAAAGAATTGGAAAAACACAAGTATCTACCAATAAATATAATATGTATGTAAAAATCTTTTTACAAAATATTAATATTTTATAGCATATGTCATTGCTGGTCACTAAGGACAATGAAAGGTAACGGAAGTATATCAGACATCGCGTAATCCGATAAAAAATACAGTCCTGTTAAGCCTTTTATGTCAATTAATACATTATAATTCCACTGTTAATACTGAATATATCGGTATTGTCTGATTTTTAATACTGGTGTTTCGGTATCAAAAAATACTAAGATATCGGTATTGCAATCCTAGACACGATTTGCGCTGTACTAATATAATTAAAGTCCAGCAGCGGTGATTTTGCCAGATACCCCTTCCTCATACGAGTCTGCAGCATTAAAAGTTTGAATGTGTTGTATCACCGCCATCTTTAGATTAATAAAGCCTGAGCACAACTTTTTGTAAAAGCAACGAGTAGTCCACTGCCATACTATTTATTGATAACGTACTTGCAAGCAGAGTTTGATATTCTATAATTATTGAAGAGTATAAATAAGTTATTAGTTATTGTCGTTTAGAATCGACTGTCACATTGACAAACGTCCTAGTGTATTATGATATTATTATATACAGAAGAAGTTTATTAACTTTGATCGTCACTTTCAATTATTAATAACACATAACCACTAAATCAGATGAACTCCAAGGTCTCCAAGATACGTTAAAATAATTTGAAAGAAATCTGAAACTAAGAATACTCTGACAAGTGAACACGACAGACGTCAATATGAGCACTCTATAGACAATGACAGGTTATCCATAGACAGAAGGGGCGAAAAGTAGGACCAGTCGTGTAATGTATCGGCTTCCTTCTTCAGTGGGCAATGGTTGTATACAATCATAAACGTATATTCAGCTTGAAAGCTTCGTGTGTGTTTAGTTGATTGATACTACGAGTACGAAGGGTATATTAAAAAAAAATGACAGTTGGTGTCATGGTATGGATATCATTAATAATCAGTGAATATTATACTGTCATACTTTCTATGTATCAATGTCGATTAACCTTGTTCTATCTATAGGATTGCGATTCTTATAATAATGGATTTATATTTATGTATGTATAATTGTATAGGTACCTACTTACCTGTTTATATTATCAATGGCACTAAAATAGAAGTTTACTAATAGTAGGTATACATATACCATCATAAATCAGCAGGTGTTCGAAATTAGACTAAGCCACCGCCATCTTTAGATTAATAAAGCCTGAGCATAACTTTTTGCACAAGCAACGAGTGGTCCACTTTTCAGCTGTCAAAATCAAATCCCAGATTTCTTGACATATTGATTCGCCCTTTCGCCTTTCAAATTGAATTATGAAAAATTCTCAAATCAAATATATTAACTATCAGTGTTATTTATAAATAATATACATTCCTCTTATTCATCAGCTGTCAAAGTCGTTGATTATGCATTACATTTGTAGAAAGTATATTAATGCTAGTATATTATTTATCATTTAACTCATCTATCCAAATCAAACCATTCCCTACCACTAAATCCAATGAGCTCCAAGGTCTCCAAGATACGTTAAAACAATCTGAAAGAATACCCTAACAAGTGTACACGACAGACGCGTCAGTATGAGCATTCTATAGACAATTAATTACAGGCAATGACAGGTCATCCATAGACAACGGAAGGGGCAACAAGTAGGACCAGCCGTGTAATGTATTGGCTTCCTTCTTCAGTGGGCAATAACTAAGCTTATCTCAGTAAAAAAAAAAAGTATAATATTGTATGTCAAATGTTAACATGTGGCGGCCTCACTCAGCGGACAATTATTATACTGGTGGATCTATAGTAAGTCAATTTGTTTAAAAGCATTATTTTAACGGGGAATTGTTGTTATTTATAATAAGGGAAAAGGGATTTATTAAAGATATGCAATACTGGTTCTTAATATTATCTGACCCCACCATTTGAAAAGTGCTGAAGCTGCCACTGCACCATTCCATACAGAAATCTGAGCGAGAATGTGGGTATTTTTTCCCCTTATTGCAATATAACTGAAGTCCAATTTTATGTAAACAATAGATGTATTTATAAGCTTATATTCATTGCGTTGGGAAGAGAAAACAATAACGACGTATAGAAATTAACGCCGTTTGGAAATTGACCCTTATTACAATGCAGGTGAGAGTTATTTTTTCCGTCACACAGTCACTTTCATCTTTATTTATCTGTTTATTTTTACGAAATACTAAAATGTATATGATGATTCTGGCTGATTAAAATTTTGGCATCATTTTATTTTTCACACACTTCGATCATTTTATAATACGTCAATAAATGAGAGAAATTAGTAATTTTTCAAACATTATACATTTGGTAGGTTTATTTTATGTCAGTGAGAATGCTTTAAGTGTCCAAATTTCTTTTTTTTTATTCATTCTAGTTTTATTAAATTGTTTCCAAAACGAATTTTCGTTTGTATACTTAAGGGGGGACATGCTCAGCGTAGGTCAAAATGGAGCTTTTATTCTATTTTCAAAGCATGATCCTGGACATTCCTTAAACGTTGTAGATAATCTATTTACATAATTTTGAATCCTTATTATCCTTTATATTTATTTTAAACATTTGATGACTGCATAAAGTATTTTTATTACATAAAATAGTATTCTTTTAAACCTCTCGCTCTAATGTTTTAGAATATTATAGTCATATTTCAGTACATAAATGTGCAGTGGTGTTAGGAATTTTAAAAATATATTAATTTTTAAACGCATTTATAAAACCATCAGTATAATTTATGTCGACATTATTATAGTGAAATATTTACGATAAAAAATTATATTGATAATCTCTGTGATCCCAAATTTTACAAGAATTAGGCATTTTATTATTCAAAAAATGGGCAAGATTAACACATTTGAAGATAATTCTAAATATACTAATTATAAGCTATGTCTTTGACCATTCAAGTCTGATAAACATCCTACGAATAATGATTGCTTTATAATAATTATTGACCTAAGAATAAGGTAGTGTTTTTTTGAAATACGCCAATTCTTTTGGCATTCCCCAGTGGTTAAGCTACAACATTCAGCCGTAGCCATAAATTGACAAACTAAAACTGAAGTAGGGAGTAAGAACATATTAACGCGCGTGTTTGAACATGTACCTAACCGAAAAAAATATATTTTTTTAAACGGTAAAGGATAATAAGGCTTCAAAATTATACAAATAGATTATCTACAACGTTTAAGGAATTTCCAGGATCATGCTTTGAAAATAGAACACAAGCTGCATTTTGACCTATGCTGAGCATGTCCCCCCTTAAGAAGAATTAAAAAAAAATTATCATTATATTGATTATAAGTTAAATAATACTGTTTATATCATTATAGATTATGAGAAATAAATTATTTAATTAAACATACTTGTAGCAATAAACAAAAATGTCGAAACCCTCCTTTTATAGAGATGGAGCGTAAATGTGTGAAATTGGTGTATAAAAAAATACCACAGGTCCACTAATTAAGCTAGCTATAAATGACGTCGCATTGCGAGTTCATTTGCAAAGAACTTCACACTACTGATATGTTATTTATTTTCTAATTTACAGAAAAGATAACCCGGTACGATGAGTAAGTAGTTAGTAATACTACATTCATTTGGCTATTATTATTTCATTGATAAATTCTGTAAAATGTGTGTGTTATTTCATTGAACATAAAAAATGGCTTCCAAATTATGTGAATAAAAAAATCGGACTGACAACAGAACCACGATTCATATTTTGTTGATTATTTTCAAATGCCATAACATAAGTAGGTGACGTATAAGGCTCCATCTATTTATAGTATAAAAAAATATATTAATACCTTGTTTACATGCGCATAGATTTACTGCTGACAGTACATATTATCGCGGCCATAACAAGAAAATGCACGTGGAAACACGTATTATCATGCAAATTGCAAGATTGCATACATGGATCAAAACAGTTTCATGAGACGGTTGAGATTTTTTCGATTTGCGCCTGCGCAGTAGAACGAACGAACTACACTAATTTTGAGGTTAACCGATTTTTACAACCTGTCAATAGTACCATAAAATTAAATGACAACATTGCGTCTCGCTTACTCTTGAAGAATAAGATTGGAGAGACAGTCAGCACTTTTACATGTATTGTTATGATAGTTTAAAATACACACTACTGCTGCCAGTAAATCCATGCATGTGTACATGCGCTGTAACACTCAATTTCACTAAGTTTGGACATGTCGTAATTTGCCTCTCCCATAGAGAATAATTATAAATTTGCTTGGATATATTAAAAAATAATTATTAAGCATGAGTTGCATTTATATTTATTAGCTGTTATCCGGATCATTAATTAAACTTACTCGTCGGTAAAATCAGCAACCTTGACCCACAGTAAAAGCAAAATGACCAATTATTTCGACGTCTATTTCCGATGCAATACAAAAACATTATGGCTCGAAATTTAATTGATCGTTTTCCAAGCCATTTTACTTAATCGCAAAAATGGCTGGTCAGAATGACAGTTGCAAAAAATCCCGGTTAAAAAAGTCAAAATGAAATCCGATTAATTCCCGCAATGATAATGTTTTCCGTTAGTGCAAACTTACTATTTTTTGTGGAAGTAAGTACACTTTGGCAGCTATTATTTTTATATTATCTAAAAAGAAGCTAAACCATCAAAAGTAAATTGTTAACTGGTCGATTTTTACAATAAGTTTACCTACATCGTAATCCAAAATATCGGTAAAAAGATTAGGGTAAGTACTAACAAAATGTAAAGTCCATTGCCTTCAGAAACTTTTCTGATATAAGTACTAACAGAAAACCGGTTGTCATACTTAAAGATTGCAACTAGACCCAATTATGTTGAAAATAATAACATCTTCTAATATATAAAAATCAATATTTGTTTGTTTGTTTGTTCGTATTTTATGCGCTGCCATACCGTTCATCCGATAGCGATAAAACTTTTTCAACTTATTACTTGCACTTGCGCAAAGGTTATAGGCTATATCTTATATATAAAAATGAATATCTGTCTGTCTGTCCCGTATGCGTTCCTATACCATTCATCCGATTGCGATGAAACTTTTGTCAGTTGTTGTGCGCACACCTGCGAAGGTTTCTAAATTAGTATTATATAAAATACAAGTTTGTTGTTTGTTTGTTCCATCCAATTTCGAATTTATTACTACATATTAATACTATCAATAACGTTCATATTGCCATATTGTATTACACAGATATTTTAATATTAAAAAGATAATTACTTATTATTATTTTTTAAATATCTAATATAAATGTACCCACGAAGTGACCCTGTGCGAAGCCGGGTACTTCAGTTTGTATTAAATACTTTTAAATGTAAAAAACAAAATAGAATGACGGTAACCACAATATAATAGAAAGACCTGCTTGTCTATTGAAAATTAGTTAGTTCAATGCGGAAACAGTTAAAATAAACTAGGCTTTAAAATAATAGCGGATTAACTTATAGTACAAATTTAAATTTCAGTTTAAGATTTTAATTTTTAAGGGCGATATATTTTTTTTAAATATTTTCAAATCAAATTTCGCAATGCCCAATGAACCGACTCAGATATACTCGCATAGATTTACTTAATAACTTAATGATTTATCCCAGAAAGGGTTATTCGATCTACGGTGAGGTTACAGTACATATTATTATAAATGATTTATTCAAAACTCGAGTGTCCATGAGATTGTTTCATTTTTACTACTGCAATATTGTTTCACAACACTACCGACATTAGGCCGCATGACCTGTTTGTAGTGTTTAAAAGAATAATCCATTTTTTTTAATAATAAATACAATATATTATATAAATTAAAACAAATTTTATGAAATATTCAAGAAATTTGTGACATATGTCTTAATAAACTATCTGTTTATTCAACAAATAATTAAGAAGATTTAGGAATTAAACATTCTTTTATTGAACATGCGTATTTTTTAGTGTTTTCAAAGTATGTATAATTATGTACTTATTGTTTTATTTAATTATAAAGGGAAAAATGGTACAGTTCGGTTATGAGGAATACAGCGGAAAACACATTTTGAAAATAACCGATATACTGAATTATTTGTTAGGTTAACCTAACCAAACCTAACATAATAAACCAACCTAACCTAACCTAAACTAACCCAAACTAACAAATAATCCAGTATATCGGGTGTTTTCAAAATGTGTTTTCTGCTGTATTCCTCATAACCGAACTGTACCGGAAAAATCTTTCTCTATTAAATAGCATCATTACAATATTAATGCCTTGAATCTTTGAGTTTTTTTTATAAAACCAAAGTAAATAGCGACGTGTAAGTAAATTGTAATTTTAATTAATTATTAATATGATTACGAAAGAGGAGCTGGAACTTTGGATACCTCCATAGATTATAAGAGTTATAGGGATCCTATGATTGTATAATATGAACGTGTATGCAAGTAGGTAATGTAGGTAAAGTAGGTAAGAGTCGGCCCACATGCACTTTGCCGCAAGTAGTAGAAAAAACTGCAACAGGTTACAGTGTTACTAATTCAAACTGCAGTAACTTCCGATATGCATCGCAGAGTAGCGCAATTTTGTGGGCGACTCTGAACAAAATATCTCCTCGTGTTTTAGGGCGAGATGCACAGACTTCGACTGAGATGAATTATTTCGCCACCAAGAAGAGATACACTTGAGAAACACATAACATACCATTTGTCAAAACATATACATTGTATACAAAATTCAATCAAATACAGAATTGCATCTCGTTTATTCGTTGGCATGTTAAAATTAACTTAAATTTTATTTTAAATTCAAACGTAATGTTACGTAATTTATACTAGATGCCTGATACTGCTCCCTATGACAACGATTTTGGCTTGGTGTGGGACTTACTATTTGGTATTGAAACATAAAAATAGTTGGTGCCTACCCATAGTGTTATTTATAATTTAATTAGGACTTGATTATTTTTCATTGGATATTACGAATGACTTAATCATTTTTTTTAACTTTTCACCTATTAGTAAGTAGAATAATTAATGTATTTCAAAATTGGTATATCTATCATGATAAAAAATGTTACATTATACCAGTGGCGAAGAGTGGAGGTCGGCTGTTAAGATTCTATATAAATAGTGCCACCAAACTTTGTCAGTCATACTTATTTATTTTCATTGAACCAAGAATACAAATTGCAAATGGTGCTGGTTAGTTTTTTTTGAAAATCAAATAAACCCTGCTTAAACCAAACCATAATCGTTTAGGTATACTATGGACGTGTGATAAATAATGCACACTTATTTGTTTTCGTTGAATTAAAAATTCATATTCAGATTGTGTTAGTTGGTTTTTCAAATTCATTAAACCCTGCCTAAATCTAACCATAAAAAATAAAAATACGCAATCTCTAAAATTATGTATGATTTAATGGCAAAATTTTAAATATTTTATAGATAAACAATTTTGTTTTAATATCTACTATGAGTTGGATTAGGCAGGGTTTCATTGAATTTTAAAAACTAACACACATTATCTACATATTGTAGTCTTATTACAATGAAAACAAATATATTTGACTGACAAAGTCTAGTGTGCACTATTTATGTCGGATCTTAACAGCCTACCTCCACTTTTCGCACAGTGTAATGTACCTACCTATTTCAAAATTGGAATATCTAGCCTGATAAAAAATAGTACATTATTCCCCATATTAGTTTAATATATAAATTATTTGTTGGAAATTCTGTGTCCGATATACTTCGTCATCTTAACAACTTACTGTAATCCGTTATGGATATGGTTACCTCGGCCACATTATGAGAGGACAAAAATACAGCATTCCCCAACTCGTCATTCAAGGAAAGATCAATGGTAAGCGTAGCAGAGGACGGCGCCGCATTTCGTGGCTTAAGAACCTCAGTGATTGGTACGAGTGCAGCTCCACCGAACTGTTCCGGGTAGCAGACGATAAAGATAGGATCGCCTTGATGACACAATAAGAAGAAGACTGTAATTCATGTTTCTCAATTTCTGCGCTTTTTAACAATATCGTCGGTCACTAAACGCGCGATTTCCACGGTCTAACATAAAGCGGCAGTTAAATATGACCAAGTAACCGATCCTTAGAAGTTAACCCAATTTTGAAGATTTTGAAGACTCCGTACAAGTACAAGTACAGGTGTTGTAATTCGGTCTTTAACCTTCCACAGTAGAGGCCAACGCAGAATAATAAGATAAAAAAACACTATGTTACCATGTTTTTTCCATTATAAAATACGAATGACAGAAGTAACTTCTCTTACAAAAGATCGGTAACCCCAATATCACCAGAAGTATTCATTATTATTTATCATGACTGTTATTCATCTATTGTCACGATTGTAATAATTATTATCAATTGTATTGATCTATCGATATTTCTACGACTCACTTATTTTGTGCGTACAGCAAGATCGTTGTTTTGTTACGGATCTTAGATACTTGACTGACGTGTAATAATAAATCAACTATGCTAGACATATAATAATTTCAGAGATATTCCATTGTCAACAGGGGGTTAAAATCTTCTTAATTAAAATACATTCGTTTATTTATTCATTAAAATAAAACACAAAATGTAATAATACTAATTAAACGTTGTTTTCCACTTTGTTTAATATTAATCTGGATCGGTTTGACACCCCTTCAAAGAGACACTATCAACTGGAAAAAAATATACTTACAAACAAATTTAAAAAAAGGCAAAATTATTTATTGAAAACATGAATAATAATTAAATTAAATTCTATGTTCAAAAATAAATAATTAAATTTAGCTAGCCTTTTTGAATAAATATAGGTACACACATAATTAGGTATATTATTTTTTAACGCTTCTATATTCCATGGGACCCAATGACTAGTGTACCAATTAGTAATTTATAGACGTGAAACAATCACAAACACACAGGTTTTGATAAAATCACAGGTGACCTTACCGGAATCGAACACCAAGCCCCCGGATGAAAAGCCAAGGCACAACTTATTCCTTATCAGTTGATATTATCCCTTTGAAGTTGACGAAACCAGTCATGATTATTATTAAATACAGTAGAATTAGTACTACATAATATGTTTTATGTAGTACAATAACATAAAGTTTTGTATTTTAATTAAGAAAGTACATAATATTATAATGTATTTCTATCAAGAATAGCAAACATCCTTTCTATGACATAGCCTTTCATAGACAACCTTCATTATTAATAAAAACGTTTTATATAACGTAGCATATCACGGGCATTCTGATAATTAGTATGTCCTATCTTAATATTAAGCTCTAACTAAACTAAATATTTTAGGTATGCTAAGGGCGATCCGAAAAAAATAGTGCACACTATTACAGTCATACTAATTTGTTTTCGTTGAATTAGGAATACATATTACAGATGGTGTTGGTTAGTTTTTTTTAAATTCATTAAGCACTGCCTAAACCAAACCATAATCGATAAAATATTTTACTATCTATAAAATATCTAAAATTATGTATGGTTATGATATACTTTTGGATATTTTATAGATAGAAGACTATTATCTACTATAGCTTGGATTATGCAGGGTTTAATTGAATTTTAAAAACTAACAAACACTATCTACACATTGTTGTCTTAGTTCAATGAAAGCAAATACATTTGAATGACAAAATTTAGTGTGCACTACTTATGCCGGATCTTAACAGCCTATATCCACCCTTCGCCACCGATACATTATAATTGCAGATGTAAATATAAATAGAGACGGGATATTCAGTGACGTTCCTAGACAAAATGCCGCCCCTAGGCAGTGGCAAAATGCCGCCACATATTTTTATACAGTATTTTTTATCATCCTTTCATGACACCAATATCTAAGAAATGTGTTGTATGGATTATATACCACTAAATCAAATTTAAATGCCATCTCTGCCTCAATAGACAATGTTTCGAGTCCACGATTTCAGATATATTCAAAAATACACCTGAAAACTTCCAAAACTCGCGAGTGACAGGTAAACATACCTATTTCGATAAATTTTGAATTAGATAACTATGTAGGTACCTATCTACAATTCAAATATAATTCATAAATCTGCACGTGTCATTGTTGGACGTGATGTCTAAGAACAACGGAAGTAAACTAGACATCGCGAACCCGACAGCACAAATATAGTCCTGTTAAAACTTTTATAGTAATTAAAACATTTTGTTTCCAACCTGTGAGCTGTATTTTTTAATCGAAAGATATTTCCGTTGTTACTAAGTTTAGGTAGCTATTTCTATATATACCTAATGATTCTCCTCGATTTGCCGCCCCCAAGCGACGCTCAATCTGCCTACCCCTACGGGACGGCACTGGGGATATCTTATATGTATGTATGTGTAAAGTGCGAAATAAGATTAATAAAACATGCACACTAGCATAGACAATTATAACACCTCTTTTAAACGCATCGTATGAAAATAGTTGTCTAGATATTATGTAAATTATCGTTGCATGTTGAATATAAACATTCTATGAAAGTGAAATGAATTAGTTAGCGTTGTTCATTATATAAATCTTAGATGACGTGTGTTACATATTATTTATTATTCAAATCTATAAATTGAGAATCTTATAAACACGACAACTTAATATTTTAAATGCCACGTCAATCAATAAAGTATAAAACAATTAAAAATTCTTGCAGAGCATAGTGTGGTAATTTACATTATAATTATATTATGTAAACACACACTCACAATATAATATATATGTGTATATTTTTTATCGAAACCTGCGCATCTATTCTATACACAAGACTGCTATTGACCGCTATCAGCTGTTATCGAGGGTAGTTTATCATTTTTTGTATTGAGGTATTATAATTTTTACAATAAGTTAGCCGTCTAAGCTGTCTATCTCGCTCTAAAGTTAGCACAGATAATAGAGGTGCTGTAAGAATTACAACTGTTTTTTTTTACAAAATTATAATACTTCAATACAAAAATATGAAAAACTACACTCGATAGCCGCCAATAGCAGCCAATACCAGTGCTGTGTATATAATAGATGCACTGAACTAAACAAATGGTTGACCGTTGTATATATGAAGGCACTAGAAACAAAATTAGCAGTTTCCACTTTGGCAAATCAATACATATCTTATTTCTCTTGTACGGATATAATTTCTAATAAAAACTATTATACAATGTAATTATTATTAGTATAAATGTGGTATGGAAAGATACATGTTGGGTATAACGCGAAAAGATCACAAAATAAATAAATTGATAAGAGAACGCGATATGATAGAGGTCGCTAAGCAGATGAAATGATAATGGGCCGGACACGCCAAGGAGAATTAAACGTCCATATGGACGCTTTAAAACCCGCTGGATAAACGAGCTCATAAATTTCGGTGGATGTACGCGGCAGCAAATAACTAAGAGCCGAGAAGAGTGGAAAGAGCTAGGGGATCGACCCTGGCTAATAATGACAATACAAATTTAATAACATGTTAAACTGTCATTTTAAGAAATCATACATACCTACATATTAGAAAGATATAATATGACTCGCCAACATTTTACGAAAATGTAAACTGCCGTTTTTGTTTCTAAACCCCTCTTATATACACATAATAAAATATTATTCAAAAAATCTATTTTATGTCAAAAATTTTAGCATAGTTGTAACGGTGCGAATGATGTCAAGTTTATTGTTAGTTTTAATTTTTATCTGACTTAAAATCGTGTTTTACGTAATTTAAATTTCGTGGAATGCAAATATAAATTAGCCGAAATATATTAAATGCTGTTTCGCAGTAAAGTTAAGCTGTGCATTAATTGTTGCAATCCACTTTTGGAGCCGTTTTCTAGATCAGACGAAAAAAAATTGACATTGTATTTTAATTCCATTGTTTGCGAATCGCTTTCTCGCACACTCAAAAATCGCTAATTCGGGGGACAATAGACATTTAATTACCTCTTATCCACCAGGATCATCGCAGTAGGAGTATTTCTTCGAGGCAGGTAAATAATCCGTGAGAATGAATCCACTGCGAAGAGTTCAGCCTCATGTGGTAGTCTGCCTCTGTCTCAGCTATCGAATTGGATGCCGTTTCAAAACGGAACACTCGAAGATTAAATTCTTGCATATTCCTCTAATAGCAATGGTTATGTTTTTTTTATTTTATCACTTTTCTGTCTGTATTATATTTCACTGATTAAATTTCTTCAATATAATATATTTCATATACTTAGTTTACGATTTTAAATTCACTGACGATGTAATCTTTACAACAGTTTAAATTTCACAATTTATAACGGTCAATCTGTGAAAGTGTATTTTCATAGATTACAGTTTAAGTAACATAATATCGTATTTTTATAAACATAAAAAAAATACTAATGCGTTCCGATTTTAAATTCAAAATACTGATTATTGGTTTTAGGTTAACGATTGTTTGATCTTTTTACACTATGTTTACAAACTGGCACTTAAGACATCGTGAACAGGAAATCCGTTTTGACTGTCTTGTATACGTACAATACAAGTTCTATTATGTCAACAGTCAGCTTGTCGTCGTATATATTTTAATAGATAATTCATATTTTTACTATTTTCACTGTTTGAAACTATTGTAATTTAGATTTTAACTCAGTTCAAATGTTACCGCGAAAGTACAATCCGAGTTCTTGTCTGCCTTTTAATCCGCTTCTCTTTGTACATTGTTTTAAGCGATTATGATTCGGTTCATATGTTTCACGTCACGTGACTCCAGTCTTCTTTTCAAAGTTGAATATTTTTGCGAAATTTAAAGCACTCATAAATTGCCGTGGCGGCTATTGTTTATTAGATTACTAGAGACCTTTCACTTTGATTGCAGCCTCTGCCAACAATTTCGTTTGATTGACTGCAAATAATTTTGTTGTTTCTTGATCGATTTTGTTGCAGTGGAATATGAAATTGTCTTGGTTATTATTATAGTCCCTCTCTATATTATTAAACCACTAGAATTTATTTTATCTTGTTTACAACAAATGCAACGGATTCAATATACCAGTCTATAATCAATTCAGATCACTGCAATTTATCATAACAACTATGCAACTTCGTATAATGGAATCTCTCTAAATACCCTCGTACTTAAATGGCTTCTCATATCAGGAGCTCCGGATTCGATTCCTAGTGAGGTCAGAATACAACTATATATTATACAATGTAATTCTCAATAGCCTGTGTAATTCTGCGACGTGTTTCACTACTGTAATTATGCTCTTCTGGCCTGTTGTAGTGTTAAAAAATCATTTATAATTATATAATCGCAAAGGAGAAATCAGTATAATAACTAACGGTTAAATTAATACAGTTAATTGAAACATCAGTATGTTTCCCTCAATCATTCAAAGACACGACCCTTAGCAATATACACATTCAATTATTATAACTGTGTGTGCTATATTATATAAACATTATTAAAATATATTATAAACTAACTGTTATTTATCGCACTCTATATTTTATTAATTGTCTATTATAATCAAGCTGTTTTTTTTATTATTTATCATTTATGGTTGTTTATTGTCTTCATAAAGAAATTAATTATTAAATAACAACAATTTTATTATTAACATTTTTATTTACACACTATAAAACTGTATTTTTAATTAGTTTCTTTAGAACAAATAATAATATATAAAATTATGTATAAAAATGTTTTTGTTTTATGATTATATCGTTACAGTATTATATTTTTCATTCGTTTGGTTAATAATATATCTCACCGATGTTTAACAACCGTGATAAGATGTCACTTAGTTACGTGTTGTACGTATTTTTTTTTTCATTCAACTCTATCGTCATCTCAAAACTGCCTCAAACATTGTTTAATTGTGTACTATTGTGTGTTTTGCAGACTGCAACGGACGCCTGAGTATATCCACCGGAGTGATTTATTTTCCACGATGCCTGTGATATTTTACGTGGCAAAACGAGAACACTAAAACTGAGTTTTTTTTAAAGCGGCGACACCACTTAATTATTCTTTCAATCCATTCATCTCGTTCGTCGGTAGACGGTCAATGCCATGGCCATCCTGAAAAAAAATCATTTCTTTTAGTCACTGTTCATTCAAGTATTCAAAGTGATGTCTTTTGGGAAATTATACTGTAAAAAAAGAGATACAAAAGTCAAAATAAATACTATAATGAATACTGTGTATACAGCAGGAAATAAGAAGGTCTGATTCCATTTTATTGGGTCAGTCAGTAATATACAATAGTAAATAAATAGTTACGTTTTACGTAGTAACGAAATCAATAATAATTGTCTATAAGAAATATTTCTCATCACAACTAATGTATTAATGTATAAGACATACGATGAACGTATAATCTCCATAAAGTTTTTGCGTAAATACAATATGATGTAGCCATCTAAGTACAATTTTTTTCGCAATACTATGTATAGCATAACAATTTGATAAATTTTACGTTTCGTTTAGTGAATTTTACTTAACATAGAAATTTATTTGGATTTTTTTGATTTATGAAAATAGTACGTAAAATCTTTTAGATATTGATTTAATCTATATCTTAAAACAGCAGTATATAGGTACATAAAAGGCACTTACTACTACTTCACCATTTTCAAAACTTAGTCTTAGAGGATCATAATATGGGCCTTCACAGAGTGGTGGTTGTATTAACAGATTTTGTTTTTACGAGAAATGGTTTTTAGCCACTTGCTCAACCTATTAAATCCATACTTTGACTTCAAACACAAATTGAAAAAACTAAACAAAAATCTGTTAATACAAACCTCCACTATGTGGTTGCCCATATGATCCTATTAGGATCGACATGTCAAAAGAAAAAAATAATTACATGCATAACGTGAAAACACATACTACTAGAAAAAATCACATTTGAAAAAAATACGACGCCCGACGGGATTTGAACCCGTATATCTACTGGTATCGAGCCAGTATACTTTAACCAATTAAGCTACGGGCCGCCTACTTAATTACGATAATTTTAACTAGTAGGTCTTACATGAAATGCTTATCAAATCGCGTTATTCAAATTTGACGAGATGATTTCAAGTTATGAATGTTTAATAATATATAGAATGTTACATTCTCAAATCTTGTAAATTATTCGTTGAATAAAAGAAATGGTTATGTAAAAAAAGTATAAATATACTCTACCAAACATGATACATTTACGTACGGATTATTACAGCCCTTGAATGCACATGTAAATAATACTTGACACAAAATATATAAATAAATGTATTGAAAAAACTTTTATATTATATTACTTACTGATGGCTCTGGTAGTCTGTTACTGATGTAATGTAATATAAATTTAATTTTTTATTAATGTAGATTCTAAATAAATGTCTAGTAAATCGTCAATTACATTGAGCTACTTTACGAGCTGTTTGTTTGCGAATTTAATAGCGGGCGATTTAGCTACTGCGATTATGATGATGACACACAAAACTTTCCATTCGCTGAGAAGCCACAAGCCAGCGACTATTTTGACAGAACGTAGTTCGTTTTTTTACCGGGAGGTTGCTACTGCGCTCTACTGCGCAGACGTAGTAAGCCCACACGCCGGCGTGTAGCGTGTATAGTTGACCGGCTTTCAACTTTTCTCGGTAGAGTGTTTACAACCTGCTTGTTAGCTTCTTCGATGATTACACTGGGCAACTTTACAGGCAGATTGTAAATTCGCCAACAAAATGCTCGTAAAGTAGCTCAATGTAATTGACGCTTAAGGAATCTTTGCCACTGGTGTGTACCTATAAAATATTCCGTAAAAGTTGTCAATATATACCTCTAATTCGAAACTGTAAAATTAATAAAATTGTATTTCTTTCCAGTATAAGTCAAATTGCTCATAATCCATACTACTTGTTATTAATGTATTTAAAATCATCTTCAGATAAGACTACTCACCTAATCGAATTCCTTCCGAGTAGTTACAGAAACAGTTTCTAACTTTCACGCATTATTTCTCATATTTTCCGTCTTTTCAATACAATCAGAGTTCTTGGAAGATACTGATCATTGTGTCAATAATTGCCAAGTCCTATGGCACCAGTAACATTATCTTCTATCTTGGGAAAGTTATCGTCAACAAAATGGTGTGAAAAGTAAATTACAATGACAATGATTACTTTCAAATGAAGAGGAAATAGAAAATAAATACATCTGTTAGTACCTACTCATACATTAGTTTACGACATATACTTCAAATCAATGTGGTATTATACTCTAAGTGAAGTTAAAACAAGACATGTATTTTATTCTGTATGGTATATTTATATTGAGCTTTTTAAGCCTAACGGGTGTTAGATACCCTATCGCGTTATTTTTTTATATTTTACCACGTTTTTCTTAGCTCGTATTCTTGTTTGTCCGGTGGTTGTTTATCCAGTACAAATCTTGCAATCGATTTTTAACTAACTCCCCGACTAGTTAGACATTTGAAACATTTAAAATATATCAGAACACGATGCCAATGCATTATTTTAATACTTTTAGCCATCTTTAAGCAGAATTGAATTCATTTTCAGTTAATTCTATTTTGTATGGAAAGTTATTTCAGAAAAATCCGTAAAAGTAAAAGACTATTACTGGTTGCTAAGGGGTGGTCCTAGCAACTAAATTATTAATATATACGTGCGTTACTATGGAAATCAAAATGAAATGTCAAAATGACATTTCAGTATTCTATATTTGTTTATTTGTTTGTTTTTTATTTACTTCATATCAAGTACAGGTTTGAGCATATTAAGCATAATAATTCAACAGAAAATTTAAAAACGTTGTATATAAAAAGTTCTTTTTATCTTGTAGTTATTTATATCGTGCTCACAGCATTTTTTCCATTTATTCGGAGTGCAATTAAGTAATAACCGATCAAAAATTTTATTTTACCTCATTTATCTATCAATTTTTTGCCTTGCCGCATTACTCTCTGAATGGTGCTAATAGGTACTCCAGTTACTTCCTTTGCCGATTTAGTAATATTATATTTAAAATTGTACTGTTTTTTTGTCACTTTTAAACATTCGGTCACATTAAAAACAATATTTTTTCGTGCTTGTCTTTAGGTTTTTGTAATATCCCGATTGAGATGGGATATTCATTATAAAACTGTAATTAATATAATATTGCATCAGGTAAAACAGACTTTTCACACACAAACGCAGCGTTTACATACCTACTATATGCGCAAGAAAGTAAGTGTACTTCTGCGCAGATCCGTGCTTAAAAACGTATAAAAATAGATTAACGCGAAAATGTTGCATTGTATAATATATTGATTATCTGTACGTTTTTTAAATATATTTTAAATATAGTTAAATATAAACTATTTTTTTGATTCAACGAATAATTCAAAAGCATTCAAAATGTAACGTTCTTTTATTTAACATAGGTACATAATTTGAAAACACATCAGAGAAATAAATAACCAATATGATGTATTCTAAAAACTACTAACAATAATTACGTAGCAATTAGATAAGACCTACATAACTTAGTTGGTAGAGCACATGGATGCAAATTTCATTGGCTTTGAACCCGTTGGGAATCGTATATTTTTCAAAAAGATTTTTTCCAACGAATCGTATAACCTGGAGAGACTGGTTGTTTTGGGAAATCTCCAAGGAAGGTAAAACAGAGTAAGTGAAAGAGTTTACTGAGGGCAGCCTTCATTATGTCCTGAGAGAAGTAAAGGAAGGAGAGGGGTATAAGGTCTTAATCACTCTGATGATGACGGGATCTCTAGGTCGTCACGATCCTTAGCTATGAGGGAACGACCAAGAAGAAGAGATGAGCCAAGCATACTTTTGTTACATTCAACGTTTTCAACGAAGTGACTAGAGACTAGAGGTGAGTATGCAACAGTGTTAAGATAGTAATAGAGCTATATATACATATTTAAAATATATTCATACTGACTATTGCGAGGTATAATATTGTGATTAAATTTGCAAGTGAAACTAACCGCAAAGCAACCGAGTGAAAATAAATTAATATAAAAAAACAATTGAAATCTATTATCTCATCGTTTTGAATATTTTTTTAAAATTGTTTAACTATATTTATATATTGGAATATACGATTCGAATACAATGTATTAATAATTACAAGATAAAAAGAACTTTTTATATACAACGTTTTTAAATTTTCTGTTGAATCATATAAACATGACTTGACTAGCTTAAACGATCAAAAAATTTTGTACTTGATAGAAATAATACTGAAATGTCATTTTGATTTCCATAGTAACGCACGTATATATTAATGATGTAGTTGCTAGGACCCCAGACCCCTAGCAACCGATAATGGTGTTGAAATACTTTTGATACAAAACAGAATTAACTGAAAATGAATTAAATTCTACTTAAAAATGGCTAAAAGTATTTAAAAAATGCATTGGCATCGTGTTCTGATATATTTTAAAAGTTTCAAATGTCTAGCTAGTCGGGAAGTTAGTTAAAAATCGATTGCAATATTTGTACCGGATAAACAACCACCGGACAAATAAGAATACGACCTGTTGTAAAATGCGAGAAAAGAGTGTCCAATAAATATTTTCCAGCATTCAGGACCAAATATTCTACATTATTTTAAGGAACCACTACAATATTTGATATGCACTTTATATTAAATTTAATTGACAACTATTTTTTCAGTGCGTAATACTAATAACAGTAACGATATTTTCATTAGTTTTGTTCATCTGTTTTCGACATCAAAATAGTATTTTTAAAACTGAAACTTTGTCGAATACACGTATTCAGACTTCATTATTTGGATAACGATAAAATATATATATATTATATTATATAATATTGTACAATATAATAATATAAGAGATATATAACGCTAAAAAGAAAATATAAATATATATATATAGAATAATATGTATAAATACATAAGAAACATATTATATTACAAGAAAAAATGAGAATAATTAAGGCATAATAGTAAATTTGATATTTTTCTGATGTGCTACTAAAAGTATGCATATGTTACGCCGAATGTGCTAAATTGACTATTACATGAAATGGGAAACAATTTGCCTAAATCATGGAAAATGCCAGCCCGTTGCCTTATTCATGAATTAGGCAAAATGTCTGCCAAGTGCGTGAATTCGGCAGTATTTTTTCTGCCTAGTTCAAGCATTGGGCAAATTAGATAGTAGCGCTACGGTGGTGTTTTTTGCAACTAAACCAAATGTGTCAAATGATCATGCATTGGTCAAAATAGATGGTCGCGCTCCGGTGGTGTTTTTTGCAACTAATCAAACTAACCAAATGTGTGAAATGTCATTGATTATATAAAAATATACCAATCAATAACTACAATGACGTTCATATGCATTTACAATGCCCAAAAAAATCTAGAACTATAATACGAGTATTATGATAACGGAAGAATTTTATTAAAAGGTATTTTCGCGATTTGATTCGTGCTTGGGTATTAATCGTGTAATGGTCGATTGTTTGTTTGTGATTTTATAGTTTGTTGACACTTGTTAGCTAACCTCAAAATGGATATTCAAAATTACAAAACCTAACCTAACCTAATAATAATAATATTATATTATGTCCAATTATAACTAATAAAACCATCCGTATTAAATTTACTTTTTCTACTGTCATGTTGACAGTTTAATAATTCCATACCCTGGCGAATTCACGCACTCGGCAGATAATTTACCTAATTCATGAATAAGGCAACGGGTTTGACTATTACATGAATTAGGCAAAATTTTGCCTATTTCATGTAATAGTTAACTTCTATATATAATAGATTCATAATATAATACTACATTCTTAATTTTTGGTTAAAAAAAAATCATACATTACTCTTATTATTTGCTCCTCATCGGATCATAATAAATAGTTATTAGCCATTTATCGCGTCCAGCTCTAAACTGAACACACTGAAAAACAACATGTGATTTTTACCAAACGCAGGATTAAATCATGCACCAATATGTTAATAAACCTTATGCTGTAAGTTCTTACTCTAGATCAAATTCACATTGAAAACACAATTTGTATAAATTTTTACCAGACACAGGATTTGAAACTATACCAGCTTTAGAGTCGGACGGTCTACAAATAAATTAGTTTTATTCATCTTTGTATTTAGGTTTTCGTATTTTGATTTACTGCTATAGATACTAATGTGGTGTGGCACTAAAAATTTAGCTTGCCTACGCCACATTAAAAAGAATACTATGATAATTTGTTTTAAAAATCTGTCATCGAATAGAAATTATGTATTTAAAGACAAATATGATACATCTCAAAATTCCATTCACAGTTTTAATATATCGCTATGTACGTACTTAAAACCAACAGTGAGATAAAGTGAAAAAAGTCGACTTTGAGATAAGTATGCCAATCAATTGCTGAATGTAATATTAATGTCAATGTTGCGTTTATTAAAATTGTCCTGTAACTTCAAAGCAACTGTGGGCTAACTTATATGACCCACTATTAATAACGTTATATTATATTATATTATAATCTTAGCATAAATATGTATTATAAACAGCATAAAAAACAAAATAAACATATACTTAGTTAACTATTTCATTTGTATAACACAAACATTAATTCTAATGGATTCAAGCTCTGTACTATTCCATTTGGGTCGTTTTTTGCGACCCGGGTTTCGCCTTTCGGCATCTTCAGGCGCCGTGTACACTCACCAAATGTAAGCACACACTGACAACGAACACTCTTAACTCCTTATATAATAAATTAATACAATAAAGTAGGTAAAAACTCCATTACCTACCTATCAAGTCAAAGGTCACAAAAAATACAATAAACAAATTATGAATGGTTAAGGTGTCAGTAAAAAACCTAATTAGTAAAAACCTTATCTTATTAATAACAATACACTCGATAGCATATTATAATAAATCGTCAAAAACTAATAATAGATCATTATTCTGTATAAACAATAAAAATACTACACTCAATAGGTGTAAATCGTCAGTTCTAAGAAAAATAATTAATGGAGTTAACTAATGAATACTCTTATATGGTACCTACTTTTTTCTACTACTCAGACGATATTATTAATATTACAAATATTAATTTTCAATTATTATCTAAGAACTATTACTTTCAGATAGCAATATCCATGTTTGATTTTATGACAGTATTGTAAAGTTTTGTGTTAGTTACAAGTAGAAATAATATAAGAAGAAAACTCACCTTGCTACTGGAAAATATCCATTTTTATAGACGCTGTTTAAGTAAAACACCGGAAACCATTTTCACTTTAAAAATCACTATTATTTTTAACTGCTAAATTGCAATAAGCAAATAATATTATACAATATTACTTTGATGTTATTTTATGTTAAATAAACATTGTTTACTGTATTTATCGTAAAGTATAGATTATTATTGTTTACATTATGAGGTGGGTGTAACTGTGTTGGGAGCCGAAAGCACAGTGTTGAGAAATAAACAGCGACAGTTATCTGGCGGTCTCCATTTTCTCTCTCTGCTCATCTCTCTCCACTGCGTCGTCATAAACATGGATCGCTTGTCATAAACTAAACAACGTTTACTAGTGAAATTTTCCGTCTTATTATGACTAGATAAAAATCTATACAGGAACGAATAAATATATCATATTATTAAATGTCAAATTGGTCTACTTAATAAAACAGTTAATTGTGTTTGAAGTTTTTAACAGTATTTATCAGGGCCGTGCCAAAGGTGGTTGATGCACGTGTGCTAACCAAAATTTCCCCCCCCCCCCCCTATCTTATTTAGGTATGGTCCCAATATTTAAGCTCGATTTGATAAATAAAAAGGATTTCAAGTTATACACATTTATATTTTTTTTTTAAATCGGTCAAATCATATAGGTAAGTACCCTAGCCCACTATAATACCGGATTGCGATATGAAGCTGTTTGTAGATAATGATAATTGTTTTATATTGAAAAAATGGTAATATATTAATTATTATAAACAAAATGTGCAATCGATTTTTTTTCATTACTGCATACAGGTTACCGCATTGCATTCAAAGTTAAGCAATAACTAGCACTACCATCGGCACTCGCCATTATTAATATTACCGCGGCCTGACTGTGACAGAATTATGTTCTTTTACAAATGAAAAAACCAATATGAAATCTACAATATGACACCGTTAAATTAATCGTATAATTTTACACCTTTTCGACTACTTAATCTGCAAACCAGTTAATCGCACTTTTGACAAAAAATGAAATTGTCATGGCATTTTGTTATAAAGTATGTTTTCTATGCTCACACAAATTTCAAATTCCTAAACCGATAAATAAATGCGTTATCGTTCTTCGCACCAAACAGTCATTTGCAGGTGCCAAATTTCCAATATCATAAAGTGAACAACTCCGCTCTTTGTATATGTTCTCTTAATATGTAACAAAGAAGCTAAAATAATGTTTTTAATTCATAGTGCAGCTTATTTGTATTACATTTTTGCTTATTCCAAGCGTATCTTTGATTCCTGAACAATTTTCCCAAGTGGGGTTAGCCGGTTTGCAGATTAAACAGTCGTTTTGTCGCTTATTTTGTTGTACACTTTTATTATTACAACGTTTTTATTAGCTCGTATTCTTGTTTGTCCAGTAAAAATCATGCAATCGATTTTTAACTAACTTCCCGACTAGCTAGACATTTGAAACTTTTAGAATATATCAGAACACGATGCTAATGCATTTTTTTAATACTTTTAGCCATCTCTAAGCAGAATTGAATTCATTTTCAGTTTATTCTGTTTTGTATGGAAATTTATTTCAGAAAAATCCGTAAAAAGTAAAAGACTATTATTGGTTGCTAAGGAGGTGGTCCTAGCAACTAAATTATTAATATATACGTGCGTTACTATGGAAATCAAAATGACATTTTCAGTATTCTATATTTGTTTTTTTTTATTTACTTTCATATCAAGTACAAGTTTGAGCATAATAATTCAACAGAATCTTTAAAATCGTTGTAGGTATATAAAAAAATCTTTTTATCTTGTAATTATTTTTAGTCTTTCTTCATATAATTTATTAATTCTCTACTTATATAATGCTCAATGTAATATAATAAATAACTGTTTGTTTGCAATTCTAAAATTCTGTTTAGTTATATCAGTCGATACCTAATAAATGTGGGCATATTCATTTATTATAACATTTACTCCTTCTTTCTGTGCGACAGTTTTCTTGTAACTAACTACACATAGGTTTTTCGTTTCGATATCTACCTACGTTTTTTTATTAAAGTTTCTCAAGACTAATATACATATTCCCAAAAACAAATTATACAATTGCCTCTACACATTGCGTTCATTAATAAAAACAACATTCCACGAGACGACTCGTCGCTTGCTTTTTATCAATGCATTTATTTGTATTATGTTTTTTATTCACCGCAGAATACAAAAAAAAATGAATATTTACATAATAAAAACGTTTAGTATTTCCATAAAAAAAATTAAACAGTTTATATTATTATAAAGTATTTATTTGTTTACGGGTATATGTATTTTGGCCTAGACTAGGTAGGCTTTGTTTTATTGCACTCTCGGTCAAACAGATTATTAATCTTTTGGCAGGAAACGTCTTTTGTAGGATCATAATAATGTTAAGTTCTACTTATTTATATCCGTGTTTTCTTTTTAGAATACATAAAAAAACATATAATACATATAATACATAAAAAAACATATAATATATACAATGAAATTATATTGCATCTTTTTGACATTAATACCCGTGTCATTTATTTCAATGACAGTACCTAATGACATTTTTTTGTGAAAACTGTCATATATAATGGGGTCAACTAATCATAAGTTAAGTCTATATTGATAATATGTTATTTTCTCTATCATCTGTATGCCACAAAATGCATTTTTCACATAAACAACTTATCTACTTGCAACATTTTTTATCATGTTTTAACACTTTTTTGTTGTGGCAAAAAAGATACCTACTTTCTTTTATTGCCATTGAAAAAAAATCTTTAATAAAGCTTTTAGTATTAATTTACATACTTCAATTTCATTCAAATATATTATGTCTGTCAATAGATAATGACACTAAGCATCAAAAACCAATTTATTTATCGTGATAGATATTATAATATAAATAACATTTATTTCTTAAACCAGTATTTATTGTCTTACATCCGTGCTCAATTATTGCTATTAACTACATATTTGGAAAGCCCATCCAATGATGGACAAAAAATCTAAATTCTTGTTCATTATGACGCGCCCAGCACGTAACGATTGATGTGGCCATTCGATATAATTAGCATACTATTTAAATGTGGTAATTAAAAAGTAATTATCTAGTCAGCAGTCAATGTGTTATTAAAGGCATCCACAGAGTCGAGATTGTATTAACAGACTTTTGTTTTTACAATAAATGGATGTTAGCCCCTTGCTCAACCTGTTAGATCCATACTCCAAATACACATTGAAAAAACAAGAACCCCAGACACCATGAGCGTTAGATATATTATAAAATATATACGTATATTAAATTAATAAATATTTTTAGCGCGTAATACGAATGAATTTTCATTAGTTTTGGTCATTTGTCATTGAATTTAAAATAATATTTATAAAATTGGATCTGCTCGGAAGATCCGCGCGCGCATCATTAATTAGAAAATTTAAAATTATATTTAGGTAATAATTTATATAATTTATATTATACTAGATGAGTAAGTAGTTCGCAATCCGTGGCATGCGAGCTACGTGTGGTTCTTTGGTATGCGCGTACGGTTCTTCAAAAATATTGAATAGGTCATTAAAACTGCCTCATTTTCAATATTCTACAATCGGTAATTATTCTAATGCAGCTATTTAAGTGCTCCTGTGATTGTTTCTGGAATTCATGATTAGGTTTGTTACAAATCCTCTCAATACTTATGGTAACCAATTTGATATTGACGCAGTTACTATTAAAATGCAAGTATTGTAGAACAAGAACTTTTTGTTCACATGTAAAAACTGTAAATAAGCCCCGCCCCTCCTGTGCAGTTAATCGCACTTTCGTTTCCAAATGAGGAACGCCCCTAAATTTATAATTTCATTTTACGCTTCCGTTGTGGATCAGTTTACATAATTTGATGATTTTATAATAAAAATATGTCTCAGACGATCAGGAGTGATGTTAGAATTATTATTATTAGTAAACTTTTGGTTTATTGGTAAAAAGAAAAGGAGTCGCATATAAAAAGAGAATCGATAGATTATTTAAAAACGCATTACCGCCATGACAGGTACGTCACTGAGAAGTCTTCTTTATGCGACTACGGCGACTTTCTGTTATCAACGAGATCCTCTTATCGGACAGTACGTATTGGTACTGAATATTAATAACAGGAGAACGAAAAATAGGATATGATTTCACAACGCAAGTGAGTTTTAATTAAAAATCTGCAGGGTGTGGATACAGTTATTTTTAACATAATATGAATGTTATTCACCTTCCTTTTAAACCATGTATGCTCCTAATACTGCCTAGTATTCCTAATCACTTAACCCCCTACACATGTGAATATATTATGTATAATATATTATGACTCTTTAAAAACATCTAAATCATTTTGTTGCGTATATTTGGCTCTTCTATACAATAACAATACTATAATTAATTAAATTTCTAATTGGGTACAAATTTCGCAAATAATAATGATATATTATTCTCTTCTGAGTCTTAGTATTATCATTTTACTCGTACATATTTAAACAACGGAAATCAGTGCCAGCGCTAGTGAGATCAATTTTTGTGGTTATTGTCACTGTTTGAACAGTTTTTTTTAAGACAATTAAGGTTCATAAAAGAAAATATCTGATATCAGTGGATACCAGAAAACCTGGACTGGAATGAGGCTATAAAGAAAATGGGCCAATGTATGTGGATAGATTTTCACCATAAGGCATCATTAGAAAAGGGGAAGTCTATTCTACCATCACCACGAGAGGTGCCCTGGTTTGTAGAGTCTCCTTTGACGAGGAATGAGCTTAAGTTAATACTGAGGCTAAGAACAGGGCACACAATGGGCAAAAGATTTTATGTCCTCATGGGAAGAAGCGAATCGTAACTCTGCAATGAATGTCATGTTTTAGAGGACATTGTACATATAGCACTACAATGCCCTAAATATGAACTTCACAGAGTACAGCTGCGAATTGCGGATATCTATCGCAGTCAAAGCCTCGGTAAAATCACAAAAAAAATATCTGTTCGTAAATGTACTTATGTGATTTAAAAAAAACTTACAAAGAATGCAGATTCTTACACAGTATAGGAAACTGTTCGCCGGGATTGCCTTCCGGATGTTTCAATCTCAATTGGTTCTTATTTGCACAAGTCGACCAGCTCTAATTCAAAAGATTGATTATTGATCTCTGATCTTCATTGAGATAAGCTGAAAGGGTTCATAAAACTCCTGAAGGGCAAGTTGTATACTGTATTAAGGGATGAAAGCGTTTTACAATTTTTCACTGAAAATAGTCTAGGAAATTATTAGAAAAAGCTAAGATTTCTTGGCATATTTCATTTCGTCGATCAATAAATCGTATCACTGTTCCTTGATACGAGGTATACCTATATCTATTTCTAGTCTGGTTTAAATTTTAATCCTTTCGACGCGCACCAATTAATTACCACGTTTTTATTAGCTCGTATTCTTGTTTGTCCAGTACTAATTTTTTTTTGTGTGTCCAGTACATTTTTTTCTTGTTTTTCCAAGATTTGTATTGGACGATTGAAGATTTTTAGCTAACTTTCCGACTAGCTAGACATTTGAAACTTTTAGAATATATCAGAACACGACGAAAATGCATTCTTTTAATACTTTTAGCCATTTTTAAGCAGAATTGAATTCATTTTCAGTTAATTCTGTTTTGTATGGAAAGTTATTATTGTTGGTTGCTAAGGGGGTCCTAGAAACTAAATTATTAATATATACGTGCGTTACTATGGAAATCAAAATGACATTTCAGTATTCTATATTTATTCAGTATTTCTATCAAGTACCTACAATAAAAAGTTTTTATTAATACATAGAATTGTCAAGTTTATATGATTTATCAGAAAATTTATAACGTGGCATATAAAAAGTTCTTTTTATCTTGTAATCATTTATAATTTAGTATCTAATTAACTGCAAGAAAATTTAATTTCAGTTAATCTTCGGCATGTTTGAATGCCCATCGCAATAATATAACATATTTGATTTGTTTCTGCATATATTTACATGTCCGGAGTAGTGCATGCGGGTTTAAGAACCTATACTAATTACCTACCTAATAAAAGTTGAGGGACTATCTGTCAGTTTTCATTTTTTAGGTTATTTATATTCATACCGAATCAATTTTAATTATTATTATACAGCTGATATTATTTGTACCAATTTACTATAGTGTCACCATTCACCCGTCTTCCAAATAAACCAACTTTTTTATTAATGATAATATCAACCTGAAACCTTCACGAGATTCCTCGAAAACGTGGAAATCATTGATCAATTGCTTCGAAATAATTTACTTTTGCGTGGAGTGGAAAGGTACATACATGTTGGGTATATCAAAAAAATACCACAAAATAAACCAATGGATAAGGAAGCAGATAAGAGAATGATTGATCGCTAAGCAGATGAAATGGCAATGAGCAGGACATGTTGCTCGGCGAATGGCAAATATCTTCATAAAGTGGCATCCATGAGGCATTAAATGACCACAAAGACGCCTTAAAATCCACTAGATAGACGAATTTATAGAGTTCGATGGATGTATGTAATGTAACAGTAAAGAATTAGAGACAGAGAAGAGTGAGCTATGGGGACCTTCTTCCAGCAGTGGATCGGCCTCGGCCGAGATGATGATGATTTAATTATTTAATATCTGAAAATAAACTTTCGATTCCCGATATCTAAAAAAACAGAAATACATACTGGCTAAATTTTAAATAGGTAACATACATTACACACGGGAAACGACTAGTGCTCTAGCTCGTAAGTTTAATAAAATGCATAGGTACAAATATTGATTTATTTCGAATAGTATTTATCTCAAAATTACAACAAAATGTCTTGTATAAATACCTAATTATTGCTTCAATCTGTGATTATAATAAAATTGGGAAGGTGACATTTTCTTAATTGAAATTACTAAACTGTCTCATCTGATAAATATAATAAAAATTGTAACCAATCGAAGAGTGGATTACAAAAACAACATATCTCAGTTTTTTATATACTGAGATTTATAATACGTCATTTTGTTTTTAAAAAATGTTGTTTATGTGCTCTGATTTACCGTTCATTCAAAAACAGCCCATGACTTGAGTTACATTGTGTTAAAGTTTCTTTAATTCCAGCAAAAAAAAAAACATTATTTGACAAAAGTACTTCTACAAATACATAATATTAATTAAATAAAATGACATTATTTTTCTTATAGGTAATTTAAATGTTCTAATGATTATTATTTCTCATTGAAAAATAAGCACATATTATTGTGTAGTATCACATCAAAAAAATTAATTCATAATTCAATAGGAAGAGATTCTATTACGTTGTTTTGTTTCCTGTATAATTTTTCAGTTCTGACATAATATGTTATTTTTATAATCCATCTGTTGGGTCACTAGTGTGGTGTCGATGTGTAGGTAGAGGATGATGATAATGAAGTCTACGATGTAGCAGGATGAGATTTATTAGCAGCGTATCGGTACTATAGTATATTATACATGATAGTTACGAGCTAGGTACATGGATTCGAGTGACATCTAGATAAATTATTCTTCGTTATTTATACAATAAAAAGTAATATATTAACATAAAATTCGGGTACATAATCATATTAGACTAATTATAGAATCAGCGTTTTAAATTGAGTAGCGAAATGAAATATTATTTGTTATTACAGTTGTAAGAAAATATGATACTATGAAAAATGATTATTCGGCTAATACACCGTAATGGTATAATGTGCTGTGATATGATGTAATAATACACCGTCTCTAATTTCGCCAACCGACTTGCTGATCTAGCTCAGTTGTTTACTGGAAATGGATTCGCTGGGAATATATTACTGCAGAGTAATTTGAAACCTTAAAACAATAGATATTTGATCGATATTACTCTGCAGCTACACATCTTTCAATCATAATAGGCGGCTCTCGTGGTGCAGTGTGTAAGGTGCTGGCCTTCCATCCGGAAGCTCTGTGTTTGATCCCGGCGAGGAAACAATATATTTATGTGCCTTGTGATTGTTCAAAATTACTTACTTTTTACGAAAAAGCAAGGACAGTAATAATAATTAAAGCGAGGGCATTAATAATAAGTACTTAGTAATAATTAATAATTACAAGATAAAAAGAACTTTTTATATACCACGTTTTTAAATATTCTGTTGAATCATATAAACTAGACAATTCTATGTATTAATAAAGACTTTTTTTTTGTACTTGATAGAAATACAGAATAATTATAGAATACTGAAATGTCATTTTGACATTTCATATTGATTTCCATAGTAACGCACGTATATATTAATAATTTAGTTGCTAGGACTGGACACACAAGAAAAAATGTGTACTGGACAAACAAGAATACGAGCTAATAAAAACGTGGTAAAAAATATAATCTTAATAAAATTTAATAATGTTCATAAATTTATTATTTTAACACAATGCTTACGGGCCCTTTTAATTAATTTTGTAATTAACGTGTTAGTTTGCATTTGAAAAGCAATTAGCAAAAACACAATTGTGTGCGGCCCGTAAGCTATGCGTTAATAATAAAATTGTCAGTTTACAGTATAGATAAGAGGTAGCTATTATTTAATAAAGTCTGTAATTTTAGAGTAATAATTGACACCGATCTTGTATACATGTTCAAGTTACAAGAAGTAGCTTTTGCCTAAAGAAAGTAAAGGGTCTCTCAGAGTATGAACTAAATTCTGTTCAATTAATTGCCTTCAAGTGCCAGAGCCAGCCACTCTCGTCCTACTGAATCCGGTTTCCGTTTACTTCTTGTGAATATTCTATGATCGTAATATTATTATAATGATGTCAGTTGAATTTATTATTTTGTAGAAATGTATAGTACCTATCAAAATGTAGAGCGTGCAATGAGTGATTTTTAACACCGTCGTATCCAAATTCTGGTTTTGTTGTACGATGACTAATTTATAGAAGTAGTGTTTACTTGATTCTTTTGTATGTCTTTTTTTAATACTAAATACACTTTCATACACACAAAACGTAATATACAACCGGATTGCTGAAATATGAATCATAATACTGATCGAGTGAAACTGTTTTTCTCTCTTGTATCTATCAAAATGAGTCAAGTAATCCAGAGTTATAGGATGGTTTTATTTATTTATAACTTAGAAACAGTTTCGGCCCATGTTGGTCGCCAATTATAGTATGTTTTAGTTATAAAACAAAAACTCTTCGGAGTAGTTATTATTTCACGATTGATAGATGATCTAATAATTTTAAGAGTTTTTTATACCCACCGAGATCCCCGATTCCGTAACACTGGAAATGTAATCTCTGATTTTTACATATATACTTATTTTGTTTTTCTTTCATGAATTTATAAGTGGTTAATTTTCGGAGAGTTGGAACAGACCCTTTTTTGAGTTACTCCACTCCAGCTCTGCTCCAGGACCTAATACTTGCTCCAGCTCCGCTTCAGGGTCTACTCCACTCCGGGTAAAAAAAAATTATTAGTATTATCATATAATTATATTATAGAATTCATAATGAAAATGAAACAAAATTGCTAACAGTTTTTTGCCTCTTCTCTCAAAAAAGTGAGGTTATTTATCACTTGGCAGTCTTACCGTATTTCAAATAATTCCAGTGTTGCAAATTGTCAAAGATAATCTTTTCATTGGATTTTGAAACGAAAATTTAATAATAATAAAAAAAACATCCGCTGCAGTGGTGCACTACACATTTTCGGTGCTCCAGCTCTGCTCCTGATCCGGGTTAAACCCCATTGCTCCACTGCTCCGCGATCCAGCTCCGAGCTCTGCCCCAACGCTCTGGTAAATTTCACTATATTATGTCAAAATAAGTCAATTTGAATTTGAATAACTTTACATAATATTTTGAGTCCACGTGCTTCGTCTGAAACTAAAACATTTTTTTTAAATCTTTTGTGAATTAATATACAGTGGTTTCCAAAGTGTTTAAGTGACAAAACACGCAACTCGCGATACCAACTCATCATATCGCACGACTTTTTTTCTCGTTGAAAATAATTCTTCTTGATACCTTTTATACCTACTGAGCGACAACACAAAAAATCAATTGCAAGCATCACGAACTATGCTAAGACAATGTTTCCCGTTTTTACGTTACGCAGTATCCCAATTCTTGTAACGCACCGTTGTCGTCAGGAAAGATGAGTGATAACTATCAATAATAAAAATATTATCGGAATAATATTATAATTATAATATAGCCACACTTTTTATTCACTCATCTGCCATACATTTATTTTATTATCTATGGTCAGTTACATCGCGTGGTGGTAGGCAGTTACTCGAAAAGCGGCGAATCGACGAGAATCATTTGGTATAATATATAGAAATAGTTAACCAAACTTAGTAATAACGAAAATATCGTTCCATTAAAAAATTCAGCTCACTGGTTGGAAACAAAATATATTAATTAATACAAAAGGTTTAACAGGATTGTATTTTTTTTTTCGAGTTCGCGATGTTCAGTTTACTTCCGTTGCCCTTCGACGTCTATGGTGACGATACGTGCACGGATGATACATAATACTGTATAAAAAGGGGTGACATTTTGGCGCTGCCCGGGGCGGCATTTTGTCTAGGGACGTTACTGTCTATGGTCAATTAAATAACGTGTATTGTCACCATTATCTTGTGACACACGAAGCTAACCACTAAACCTGTTTTACTTCTCCTGATTATCCGATTTAATCATAACAGGTTATGGTCCCAGGATACGCAAGATTAGACAAAGTGAAAAGTTAAGTTTAGCGAGTAGTGTTTGAAACATGTGTTGCAATAAGAATTTTATTGACGAGATTTATGCAGGTATCATTTTTCAAAGTGTTATAAAAAAACGTGCAACGGCGGGAAAATCGTAGTCGACAATAAAAAAGGTACAGGATAGCAAAAACTACCATACGTGGTCACTTGCAGTGAAGGCATTATTCGGCCTGAGTGGTCTGGAGTCGGGTCTAGGACGATTTGACACCGGACAACTGGACGCCACGGAATTCGAAAATAAATAGACGTTAGGTACTTATAGGTACTTTAAAAAAAATATTCAATATTATTATTTATACTTCAATGATTATATTATGATTTAATAGTCGGTAAGAATGTAAATATGCAAACGTAAACAATGATTTAATCGTGCATATGTTTAAGTTCCAACGAAAAAAGAGTTTTTTATTTTATATAAAGCCTTAGGCATGGTAATTCTCAATCCGCGATAAAGAATACATTATGTTAAGAGTAAAATGAATTCAAACTACTAAGTAGTAGATAGAAACTGATTAAAATACTTCGTCTACACGTGTCTACGACAGTGCGGCGTCCAATTGTCCGGAGGCCAGTCGTCACATTCCCTCTGGAGTCCTACATTGAAGCTGATTGTAAGACGGCTACTGGTGATACCCAACAGGAAAGCTAAAGGAATTCTTTTGCCGAGTATCAATGAAAGTTTTTGCGTACACGTAGAAAATTCCAAGACTGTAGCAGAGATGTAGTCCACATTAGAAAGCCTTTTCTGTAATAAAGGGGCTACACACAAAATAAGCCTCATGCAAAAGCTTACATGAACATACAAGCTGAGTCAATGGCTGCATACAATCCAATGGTGGACTGACAATTGACGACGAACTGATTGGAGCCATCATGCTGGCCGGGTTGTCTGAGGACTTCAAGCCATTGGTGATGGGTTTTGAAGGAAGTGGCATCAAAACAACTGCGGACGCAGTAAAATCGACGCTTATTGACGTCGCATACCAGATGGAAGCGACAGCCTTCGTAGGAAAAAAGGGCCACCAGAAGAAACCGGTTCATGGAAAATGGCAACTTAAACCGACTTTCAAGTGCTACAACTGTGGTGGTCATGGCCACAAAGCATACCCATACTGGTGAACAATCTATTAGCTGATGAAAGAAACAAAATGTATAACCACAGCTCAACTTTTGTTGTTTCTATTATTTTGATGTTTTTTATTATCACTTTAGCGGTCAGAAAGATTTCAAGTTGACACTTAAAAACTATATGTACCTACTTATTATCATAACAATAACAATGCTCTGATTGTCTAATAAATGTCTACACAAATCTTACATTTATTTCGGATCACACACAGGCATTAATTACTACAATGAAACACAGAAACATTCAAGCTTGAGAAAATGACAAATCCATATACGTGTTGTGATCTCATCGGGAATCGAACCTTAATTCCCTGTCATTAAAAACTAGTACATTGTGTACTAATTTCCTGTGACACGAAGGTCGCTAATATAAAAGTTTCAGATGTAGTGATAACCTATTGCGGTTCCATAACAAAACAGAACACTGACAAAACAGAACACGACAAAACAGAACATGACAAAACAAAACATGACAAAACTGAACATGACAAAACAGAACAGTGACAAAACAGAACAACGATAAATATAACTATGACCTTTCAAGAAAAATATAAATTTAATATTGAAATTGTCCTATCTCTATTATGTTGATAGATTTTTAATAGCATAGATTTTCAATATGCCATAATAAATCAAATTATATACCTATTTTTTGCATTACTAATCGATAGAAACGCCGGCAAGCTTAGGATATCTCATCATAATCAATATAATATGTTCAAAATGATTGGGTGACTAGGTACAACGAAATAATCAGTTTAATAATTCTGCAGAGATAAAAAACGGAGTTTTAGCTATTTGAATATGTATTGTAATCTATCTATTAGCAACATTAGGGTGTCAGGATTAAAAAGGGATGGATAATTTAATCCTTATCAGGGTTTCCGTTGAATATGGACAAACAAGATTATTGTATACAATTATACATAGTTTGCGGATACAAATTATTAATGACCATAAAATGAATGCATTTTATAATCTGTTCCATATATTGTATTTTCCCTAATTTAATCATTTAAATGGTTTTACAATAAAATGGTGTTAACCTATGGTAAATCTAGCAGCTGCATTATTGCCAAAATGTCAATCGAGATTACTTCAGTGGGATTTCAGATAAATTGAGGTATTTACGCCAAATGGCCAACATGCAGTGATAATATTATACAATTTTATACACTACATATATAAAAAAATGCATCATTTTCAAAATAACGTTATTGTAAAAAAAAAATGAAAGTATAGGTATATTATATTATTATACCTTGATGATTTCACGATATTTTTTTTTAATATTAAATATTTATATTGTATTTCGTTTAAAATTTAATTAATAAATAGATTCCACAAAAAATAATGTTTCATTTTCCCCCTGGCTGTTCTGTTTTGTCCGGTCACCGTATTGATATTGTAGAAACTGAGGAATTATTAAAACACAGCGGATAATCGGGCGAGATTTCTTCGAGATGGTGGATTTATTATATTCAAAAACTGCATTTACCACGTGGATAAAAATTTATTATCTTTATTAATAACAGGCAAAAGTTACATTTGGGTACAATCGTAAACACGGTTATATAATATATGGGGTAACGAGGACATCGCCGCCCAGTTTATGTTATGGGTTTATAATAATAAAAAATGGTGTACTCCCACCCGGTCCCCTCGAATGTCTTGAAAAAAGGTTCTTAGATCTAACTAAGCTTGGGAAAACTGCATAAATTATTTTGTATCATAAGTAGACAGAAAATACATTTTAAAAAGTTAAGTATGTATCTACTACTTTTTAGATAGATTTTTAAATTTGTAGCAACCAATAAACAAAAATACGTTTTAAAAATGATACTTTCTGATAATATGCAAGGCTCAAAATGGACCGGAGCGCCGTTCCGGTTAATAAAATTCCCAAAACTATCGCTCCGTATCGTGGAAAATTTATTCGACCACTGAGCTAGATACACCATACAACAAAAAATCTATCACACTTTTTTTTATGTAAAATTAAATAATTATTTTAATATTTTCGTAAAATTGTCAAGTGCACCGGTTCGTAAAAATGTCCATTTCGAGCGCTGAAAATATCGGAGAATAAATTGTCATATAAACGTAGTTTATACGCAAGTGACAGTATTTGCGACTTTCTTTTTTAAAATCTTGTACCTATAAAATGAGTGGATATCTGAAAAATGCGTTTTAAATTTGGAATTGTTACATAATATTATTATAAGAAATATTATTATATATCGGAAAATATCCCTTACAGTATTTTTAATATATTATAACAATAGATTGATTATTATACTTCTCGTCGGCTTCACCAAGTTGTGAATGTCTTATAAATAATAATATAAGGACAGATGACTTGAGTTTGTAAAAGTAAGGCTGCGCGCACACGGCAAAGCGACTGCGCGCAGACGGCAAAGCGAAGTTTCGTATTCATCCGCCAAACGTCGTTTGCGTTTTGTTTCCGGGCCGATTGCGATTCAAATGCGTCAATATCTCGACGATGCTGTCCAAGAGAAAACACAGATTTCAAGGGGATTCATAAAAGCCTTTTTTTGAAACTGCACCCTGCTGCGAGAGTATTTATCTTTCATTACAGTGGCGTACAAGGGTAAATAAATAAATATAAAAATATCAGTACCTACCTACATACATATTGTATTGTACCTACCAGTGGCGAAGGGTGGAGGTAGGCTGTTGAGATCCGCCATAAATATTGCACACTAAACTTTGTCAGTTATACATACTTGTTTTCATTGAAATAAGACTACATTTTACAGATGGTGATGGTAAGTTTTTAAAATTCAATTAAACCCAGCGAAAACCAAGCCATAATAGGTAACAGTCAAAAAATACTCGTATATCTATAAAATATCTAAGATTATGCAATTAAATCATACATAAAATTGGATATTTTATAGATAGAATAATATTTTTTATCTATTATAGTTTGGTTTAGGCATAGCTTGATGAATTAAAAAAATGAACCAACAATATGTATAATACGTACTTATTCTTAATCTAACGAAAACAAATAAGTAAGAATGAAAAAATGTGCATAATTTTGTCATATCGCCTAAAATATACCAATACTATTATGGTTTGGTAAGACAGGGTTTAATTGATTTTTAAAATCCAACCAATACCATTTGTAAATAAATTATATTATTTCAATAAAAACATAAGTATACATTTCACTGAAAAAGGTTATTGTGCACTATTTATGGCGGATCTTAACAGCCTACTTCCACCCTTCGCCACTAGTACCTCTATTTATTTTCCCACTATTGCTTCTTTTGGAACTGGACTGTTTTATATCGAAAGCGTTTTGAAAATTACCTATTATTGAGCCTTTTATGTATCATCATCAACTTTGTCTGATTAATAATAATTAATAATAATAAGTACTTGATGGAGTTTGAATTTAAATTCTAATTAATTTAAGTTTTGTACTATTCCATTTGGGTATTTTTTGCGACCACGCTTTTGCCTTTCAGCATCTTGCGCACTCGCCAATGGCAAATACACATTGACATCAAATTCTTGCTTATTAATAGGTACAATAAAAAAAGATTATAACTTAATACACGAAGAAAGGGTAAAAACCTTATTACCTACATACCTACTAAGTAAAGGATTACGTATAAAAACATAATATTTTGAATAATTTGATTATTTGCAGTGTTTCTAAAAAACCTGTTGTAAATACTATTAATACATTCGGTAGGTAAGCGTATTAAAATGTCATTTCTCGTAAACAATTCTCTTCCAAATCAAGCAATAATGGAAAAATTAAATTTACGTAAAATGGTAAAAAAGAAATACTTAATAATATGTAGGTGTTGTTTACATGTTATATTTTTTTATATTTTATTTATCTTAGTTCGCCACTGGACTCTTGAGACAAAAAAAAGGTTTTTTTTTATTCTTCGGATAGTGCAATAAATAAATTCTTTAGGGGTCACAAGGGGCCGAACACAATAAGGCACATATTGTACGACATAATTTATTACTTTAGTCCGAAAAATTTGAAAAAATCCTCCTTCTTTCTTAATTAGTGTCATCAAGAATTTCACAGTGGCGTTTATGCAATGGGGAAAAACAAATATAATTTAATTAAAATATTTTATAGATTTTTTGTATATAATTTGTTAGAACAATGTAATATATTATTATACCTATTGTATCTTTTATCAAATAAACATTTAAAACATATTATAAATAAACATTTGAAATATCTCCCCTTAAAATCTGTTCATATTTCCAATAGAATACTATTGCTTAGAATTCAATAGCTACATTTTAATATTATTAAAAAGATAGCTATTTTAATGAGACTATATCAGGTAATTTTGTGTTAGTGTAACTACTAAAATTTCAATCTATTTTTTATGAGGTGTTTTGAATTGATAACTGCCAACTTTTTTTAAATATGTAATTTAATATGGTACTGTAGCGGCTGAATAGATAAATTATCTAAATTTTATTGTCAGTAATCGCAACTAATATATTATAACAAAAAAACAATAATTAATATAAATATACATATACCTATATAAGTACACAGGCACATACCTATCAATAATAGTAGGTAGGTATTCATTATTCTCACTTCAATATATTATTATTAGTACCCGTTTCCATTTTATTGTATCTATAGAAGATAAAAGTGTCAACTAATAAAAAAATTAATTAAATAAGTACATACTACAAAATAAATAATAATGGTTATGGCGAGCCTTTCTTCTGGTGATATACTTCTTCTCATAGCTGTGCTGTGTCACAACTTTTTATTTTATTTTGTAAAACTGCTTACCTACCGAATGTATTAATAGTATTTACAACATGTTTTTAGAAACACTGCAAATATTCAAATTATTCAAAATATTATGTTTTTATACCTACTTAATCCTTTACTTAGTAGGTATCTAGGTAATAAGGTTTTTACCCTTTCTTCGTGTATTAACTTATAATTGTATTAATAAATAATATAGTACAAAACTTAAATCAATTAGAATTTAAATTCAAACTCCATCAAGTACCCTCGGTCGATAGTATTGATCAGACAAAGCTTATAATGATACATAAAAGGCTCAATAATAGGTAATTTTCAAAACGCTTTCGATATAAAACAGTCCAGTTCCAAAAGAAGCAATAGTGGGAAAATAAATAAAGGTACTAGTGGCGAAGGGTGGAAGTAGGCTGTTAAGATCCGCCATAAATAGTGCACAATAACCTTTTTCAGTGAAATGTATACTTATGTTTTTATTGAAATAATATAATTTACAAATGGTATTGGTTGGATTTTAAAAATCAATTAAACCCTGTCTCACCAAACCATAATAGTATTGGTATATTTTAGGCGATATGACAAAATTATGCACATTTTTTCATTCTTACTTATTTGTTTTCGTTAGATTAAGAATAAGTACGTATTATACATATTGTTGGTTCATTTTTTTAATTCATCAAGCTATGCCTAAACCAAACTATAATAGATAAAAAATATTATTCTATCTATAAAATATCCAATTTTATGTATGATTTAATTGCATAATCTTAGATATTTTATAGATATACGAGTATTTTTTGACTGTTACCTATTATGGCTTGGTTTTCGCTGGGTTTAATTGAATTTTAAAAACTTACCATCACCATCTGTAAAATGTAGTCTTATTTCAATGAAAACAAGTATGTATAACTGACAAAGTTTAGTGTGCAATATTTATGGCGGATCTCAACAGCCTACCTCCACCCTTCGCCACTGGTAGGTACAATACAATATGTATGTAGGTAGGTACTGATATTTTTATATTTATTTATTTACCCTTGTACGCCACTGTAATGAAAGATAAATACTCTCGCAGCAGGGTGCAGTTTCAAAAAAAAGGCGTTTATGAATCCCCTTGAAATCTGTGTTTTCTCTTGGACAGCATCGTCGAGATATTGACGCATTTGAATCGCAATCGGCCCGGAAACAAAACGCAAACGACGTTTGGCGGATGAATACGAAACTTCGCTTTGCCGTCTGCGCGCAGCCTAACATAATAAAAAAAAAATATTTTACATGACTGTTGTGGTATTATTACTTTCAACACGCATCTTTCGCTTTTGATTTCGTTTCAATAATAATAGAATGAGAAAAATGGCTAAAAATAAATCACAAAAAGCGTAATCGAAAGCATATCACGGACAGCTAATTTTTATAGTACCTAATAACAATAAAATAAGTCCCATACGAGACGGTACAAGAGTGAGAACATCTTTCTCAATCTATTTTCACAATCAAAATTCCCACACACTTTCTCGCATACCCATTTTCATTTTATTTATGGAAAGTACCCAACGTACCCAACAATACACTAAAATATTAACAAAATTAGTCATCGGTTATTCGATAAATAAAAAAATACGAAGTTTTAAATTTGATACATTTTTTTTCTATATTTTATATTTTAAGGAGATTTAATTATTAATAATTACAAGATAAAAAAGAACTTTTTATATAAGTACAACGTTTTTAAATTTTCTGTTGAATTATTATGCTCAATATGCTCAAACTTTTACTTGATATTATTGAAATGGCATTTTGACATTTCATTTTGATTTCCATAGTAACGCACGTATATATTAATAATTTAGTTTCTAGGACCACCCCCTTAGCAACGAAATTCTTAAATGACTTTCCATACAAAACAGAATTAACTGAAAATGAATTCAATTCTGCTTAAAGATGGCTAAAAGTATTAAAAGAATGCATTGGCATCGTGTTCTGATAGATTCTGAAAGTTTCAAATGTCTAGCTAGTCGGGAAGTTAGTTAAAAATCGATTGCAAGATTTGTACTGGACAAACAACCACCGGACAAACAAAAATACTAGCTAAGAAAAACGTGGTAAAAATGAGAATATTTTTGTCACATTTATTTTAAAAAAAAATCATCGATTTTTATAAAAATATAAATGTGTATAACTTGAAATCCTTTTTATTTACATCAAATCATTACATAAAACATTATAATTATGTTTTTCTGTGTTATGTCACAAAACAATGTCTTTAATCCTTTGCATGGATGAATAGGTATTACATTTATCACAATAAAAGTGTGTTTTTTCATTCATAAATAAAATATTAATATTGATAATAATCAATGTTTTATATTAATTAAGTGTATAAATTGAATTCCTTTTTATAAAATTATTAGGTACTTATATATTATCGATTCTAATTTCGGTATGATCACAATATTGAAGCCGTCATATCGTTGTCAGAGTGATGTCACATTGCATCACACGTCAGTATTTTATTTTAATAATTAAAAAAATTATATTCTCAAGAAGTGTGGAGTCAGTGTCTGAACTGCACTGTATAAATTGTTATAAACTATAAACTTTTTTTTACAACTTTACAGTGATTTTATAATACAATTGAATATCGGACAAAGTATTCCCAATAAAATCACAATTTTGGAAAACCCAAAGATATAGGTATAAATTAATGAATGGTAGACAAAAACGTTCAAAGCTTAATTTTTCAGAAGTAGGTTTATGTCACTTGGTGTATTATAGTGCGAAAACATCTTCTTGGTTACGTGTTAAAACTATGAACTAACATGCTCTGCCCATTTTTAACCGCACTTCCATTATAAACTAACAAGCTCCTCCCATTTAGTAAACAACAGCGTCTAGAAGCGTAGCCGATAAGATGTTTTCGCACAGTACCTACTTGTATTTTCAGCCCTCCATATTCTTCGACACTCAAGATCGGTTGCCTGTTTGTTACTCCACACCCATTAGGTATTTCAGTTCCCAATAATTCTGTGTTCCCTGGGTTATACCTACCTATGGTGTCTTCATCATGACATAATATAGGTAATATGTCAATCTAGTGTCGACAATATGGCATATTTAATACTGCTAGTCTTTTGATACACCCCTGTTACAGTCGGGCTTCTCCCGGTGTAAAATAATCATTTAGTAGCTATAAGTCGAAACGTAACCCTGACCTCTAGAAACGGCTTCATAAAACATCTAATCTGATTCCTTGCTCAACCACGTAAGTATTTTTTAATCATAAGTAAAGGCCTTCGTCCGGTGTGTGAAAATCGCATATTGGGCGGAGGTGTAATTAAGGTAAATTTAATTTAATTTAAAAAGTATAAATGATGATGGATGAAAGCGATAATTTTAAGACTAAATATAAGTATTCAAATATAATAAATTTTGCCGCGCATTGTGCGTGAAATCTTCGCGCGCCTGCGCCGAGGTGGTCCTCGTGATTCGTCAAATCGTAAGGATCACGCGATAAAATTTGGCCAATCACGAGAGTCCTTTTTGCTGAATGGCGTGGGTACGCGAAGTTTAAGAAAAGAAATAAGTAAGCGTCCCCTTTCCGACATATACGGACCTGCGTAACTAATTGTAAAAACCTAAACATGTAAAGAAAGTGTAAAATATAAGGAATACCAAGTTACACGAGACAGACGTGGTTTTATTTAATTCCACCCTCAAATATATCGTACTTTTTTTTTGTGAATCCGGGGTTCGATGGACACCTGAGCTAGCCGCTGGAACCCCGGGGATCTCACTTTCATATTTGCGTAGATAATCGGTAGCCAAAATAATTTTGCTTCGTCAGAAACAAGTGACATTTAAAACTGTGTTTATTTGATTTCTGCAATTATTATGACAGCTGTCAGATTTGTTTCACTTGTTGCCGCTAGTGGTACTTACATTAAAAACAAAACAACGATTCGGTTCGTGGATTGAATGTGTACAAATACGTATAACGTCGTCAGCGCTACGAGTACATCGGCTGCCAGGTAATTAGTAGCACTAGTAGGGGTAAACATCCCCACGTACACCATCAACCAACTGAATAATTGTTTTGTTTTTACTGTACTGTGCCTGTACGAGCGCATATCACTATAATATAGGTATTATATTGAACACTAAAGATTTTTGGCCTGAATAACGGCTGATTAGTGTTAAGGGATTACTAGCAACACTCTCATGCGTCTAGGCTTGTATCAATAAGTTGGTTCTCTCCTATTAGACTTAGTTTCATCAATGTGAATATTTAATTAATAAAAAAAGTCTTGTAACTGTCTGAACTACATAACATATCTTCATTACATACACTGTTATGTATGAGTGAGGATATCAGAGGCCTCTGATTCAAGACAGGTGTATACGGTACCACCATGTTGGAAAGATGGTGAAGGAAGGAAAATATTGTTTGCCCTGGGTGCCAAAAAGTCGCAGGTTGAACCTGTAGGTGTAGATATAATCACATAAATAAAACCAACATAAAATCACATTAGACAATAATAATTGATTTTTATTTAGCACTAATAAAAGATACAGTTTATTTTGCTTTTGGATAAAAATTCATATTAGAAAAGAAATAAATAATTAGTTTCATTCGTTTAAGAATAATACATTGATTTTTAATTATTATTAAAGTAGATATAAATATTTAAGGTTACACATAAAGTGCGCTGGAAATTCTGCTTTAGGACCATCGTACACTCCGCAGTTCATCCGCTACCCTACCAACCGAGCCATCAAACAGAACCATTAGATTATAATTAAAATGTCCACACGAACGTATTACCGATTCGAGGAGGCGTTTGGAAAGTCGACGGCAGTCGGAACGCCTCGGGAGGCGATAGTGAATGGTTATCTTGCTGCGCGAATACATCATGCCTGGATCAGTCACATTGTTTGTTTTCTTTGTGCTCAGATAAGCCGTTACGTGTTGCAAAATTTAGAGGCAGTCAGTAGTTGGTTACCCGCTCGTGTACAATGTCCTTTGGATACAATATTACCATCTATTACTATGATATTACATTATAATTAAGCACGGCTGAATTTAACATGGGGTTTAAGGGATTATAACCCTGGGCCCCGAAATTGTGATATGCCAATATATTAAGGGCGTCCAAAAGCTCAACAAAATTAGGAAGTTACTTCTAATAAAATATGATTTTATTGAAATCAATTATTGCAAAAAAATATGACATGGGTGAAATAATTATAATGCTCAATTATTAGCATTTTTGTCCTCTTCATTCTCATCAACAGTTTGATTATTAATTATTGCAGAAGCTACAATAATTACAGCATCATCCAAAAGCTCTACAGTTATAAAGATGTCATCAAAGTGAATATATTTATTTTTGATTGGTTCCTAACCTCACCTATTTGAAATTTTTTAAATTATGTTATTATATGCCAAAACGGTTCCTTATAACAGAATGTTTGCATATTAGCCAAGTTTATAATGAGTGAACACTACTGTATATTATATTTTTGGTACAGTTCGGTTATGAGGAATACAGCGGCAAACACATTTTGAAAATAGCTTATATACTGGATTATTTGTTAGGTTAACCTAACCAAACCTAACCTAACCTAAACTAATCCAAACTAACAAATAATCCAGTATATCGGGTATTTTCAAAATGTGTTTTCTGCCGTATTCCTCATAACCGAACTGTACCATATTTTTAATTACATGTAAATCCAGCCCTTACAGAGAGAATAATTCTGTTAGCAAACACTTAACAATTTCAATATGGCTTACAATCTATAACGCTTAATTATTACAATGTCTTTCCGCTAAGAATTATTGACAGTTAACACAATTAAACAGACTATATAAATACATAGTTAAATAATATTTTTTTACAATAAGTATAGAAAAAAAAGATAAAGAAACAGCATTTTTATTTCTAATATCAAATACCTACACAACATGAGTGAACGTTGGTACAATATATGAATCACAGAAATCCCTCATACATATAACACGGTTATCATTATTACAATACTTTTATTTGAACAATCAACATTTAGAATATACATATTCTGTAGATCTATTCCAACGTATCTATTCTATACACAAGACTGCTATCGGCGGTTATCGAGGATAGTTTATGATATTTTTTTCTTTTGAGGTTTTATAATGGTTACAATAAGTTAGCCGTCTAAACTCAAAACAGTCAAAACTATCTATCTCGCTCTAAACGTTAGCACAGCCAAGGGTGGTACTGTTAAAACATAGCACTTATTGTAACAATTAAAATTAGCTTATTGTAACAATTATAATAGTTCAATACAAAAATATGAAAAACAACCCTCGATAGCCACCGACAGCGGCCGATAGCAGCCTTGTGTATAGAATAGATGCGGAAGCGATATACTTAACTTCAAAGTTGTCTTAAAAATGCTATCATGAATTTGATACGTTTAGTAAGAAACATCAAATATTACATTTTTAATGGCGCTGTAGCAGGGCTCTTTTAATTAAATAACTGCTCGAACTGATATATTTTATTATAGCACAAGCACGACATCACGCGCTGAAAGTAAACGAAGCAAGCATGAGTTCAAACGGTAGGTGAAACCAAAGTGCAAACTCAAAGATTCACCTTTTATATAACAGCAAGTAACTGCGCACAGAATACATCTGTAACATTTGGAGTTATCATGGATCTCAGAAGTATAACGAAATGGTGATATCAAGTTATGTTAGTTAGAATAGATCTACAACATATGTGTTTTACAAGCAATCACTGGGAAAACCATACAAAAACAAAAATGTCATTACTAATAATTACCAAATTGACATGTTAACACAATGCTTACGGGCCCTTTTAATTAATTTTGTAATTAACGTGTTAATTTGCATTTGAAAAGTAATTAGCAAAAACACAATTTTGTGCGGCCCGTAAGCTATGGGTTAAGTAATAAATAATAAAGTATTTCTTCAATCAGTAAAACGAATTGGAATAACATTAATAAAAACATTTTTTATTAGGTGTGATTTCATATTAGAGAAATTGTCAATAAATTACTATAAACACACATAATATGCTATAAAAATGTCACAGGATAGGTTCAGTTCAGAGATATCTTAAATAATATATATTATATTATATAATTTACGTTAACCTATTATATTATCACAAAATAATTGTGTTTTATATATTTTTACAGCGGCAACAACATTTGAATATGTGTATTAAATAAGGCTCTAAGTACCAAAAAGTAGTATTGCCTGTAGTTACAAAATACTGAGTCATTGCAGTAAAATTTCATTAAGCAGACCTTTTGAAAAATGTAGCTTTACAGTGTGAAGCAATCACGGCAGCTTCTATAATTTTAGGTGTTAAGAACTCGCAAGTGTCAACACAATATCGTCAGCTATTTTATATTGAATGCCGTTGACCACTGCAGTGCTACTTACACCATTATAAATAAAACACGCCAACGGACTTACAACGTCGACAGGTTTAATTATTTTGCTGTATTTTTTTGACTTGCTTGAGGCACTTAGACTATAGTTGAAGTTATTGGCGTTGGTATGTAGAAAATTTTTCTATAAAAATGTCAAATTTATTATTTTGGTACTTAGCGCCTTAATTAACACACATATTCATTTATTATAAAGGGTCCACTGCAAGACCGTTGAATGACACAAAATATTTATTTTTATTATTTTTATGTATGTATGCCATTTGATAAACTAGTTAGAGCAACTTTCTGCATTTTTTACTAGTCAATATCGCTCACGGTCTTGAGAAAAATGACTTTTTCACAAAGCGAACACATGGCTAGATTGCTGAGAGTCACATGTGTACATAATATAACACTAAATGTCCCTTAGCAAAAGTTTACTCGCCATTTCAGTTGTCAGTATTGTCAACTTGTCAAACTGTAGAGACCTTTAAGGTTAAGTTCGTTAAATACTGGTGAATTCCAACTACCGGGTCTAGCATACAACAACAGACTATCGATATTGACTGCAAAATACAATGAGCTGCAGTTCCTGAAGAAATTTTGCCGGCCTGAAACAAAGCAATGTCATAATGATCTTCCTCATGCGGGAAATTTAAGAGACGCGGATGAATAAACAAAAACTAAACGACTTAAAATGATTATCGTTCTTGAATGGACGTCAATATGGACAATCATCATTTTTGCAGTGGTAATTTCAGACTTGAATGATAACTTTTGTTTTATTATTTTTTTTCTGATCACAAGAATTTCAACTACTAACTATTGATAATAATACTTTTATATGTGTACCTACTTCAAAATTAAAAATAGGTAAGTAGATTAATTTATTTCTAGACACCTTTATTGTTTGCAATCGTTTTAAACTTCTAAATAAGCAGATATCTCAAAATACTTTACTTGGACATTCACCGGTCTTGCAGTGGACCCTTCATATAGACCTCATTAATCTGACAAGACATGACATCTATGTGGAAAATGTGGAATCATCCTTATTACATAACTAATATGCTCGGCCCTTCAGAGAAAATGCGGAATTCAATAGTTATGATTTATCGTTTAGATAAAAATTTAAAGCTATGTGCAGGAAAATAATGATAGTTTTTATTTGTGATATTTAATTTTCATTTAATATCAAAAATAATTAAAACTATATTTATTTAGAATTTTTTCGCTTTAGAACAATAAAGTTAAGTTATATTTCTGAATAAACTAAAGTAAGTAGGTATGCCAATTTATATTATTGACCATTGACAGTACATAGAAATAATTACAAGATAAAAAGAACTTCTTATATACAACGTTTTTAAATTTTCTGTTGAATCATATAAACTTGACTTGACTAGCTTAAGCGATCAAAAAAATTTGTACTTGATAGAAATAATACTGAAATGTCATTTTGACATGTCATTTTGATTTCCATAGTAACGGACGTATATATTAATAATTTAGTTGCTAGGACACCAGATGCCTAGCAACCAATAATAGTAGATTGGATTACGGATTTCTTCCGAAACAACTTTTCATACAAAACAGAATTAACAGAAAATGAATTAAATTCTACTTAAAGGTGGCTAAAAGTATTAAAAAAATGCATTGGCATCGTGTTCTGATATATTCTTAAAGTTTCAAATGTCTAGCTAGTCGGGAAGTTAGTTAAAAACCGATTGCAAGATTTGTACCAGACAAATAAGAATATGAGCCAAGAAAAACGTTGTAATAAAATGCATTGGCATCGTGTTCTGATTATATTCTAAAAGTTTCAAATGTCTAGCTAGTCGGGAAGTTAGTTAAAAACCGATTGCAAGATTTGTACCGGACAAATAAGAACATGAGCCAAGAAAAACGTTGTTACAAAATGCATTGGCATCGTGTTCTGATTATATTCTAAAAGTTTCAAATGTCTAGCTAGTCGGGAAGTTGGTTAAAAATCGATTGCAAGATTTGTACCGGACAAATAAGAATACGAGCTAAGAAAAACGTTGTAAAATAGTAGTAATAATATGCATTATGGATTATGTTTATTCGTTATAATAGCCTGTTTACACATGCATGGATTTACTGCTGCCAACACGTATTTTTGGAGCCATAACAAGAAAATGCAAGTGTAAACACGTATTATCATGCTAATTGTGAGATTGCATGCATAGACCAAAAAAGATTAGCGCCTTCTGTACTTTCACTTTTTCGATAGTTGCGAAATGTAGCGACGGAAAAATTACAAACTACACCACGCAAAGCATTATGACGTTTACCTATTTTTACAATCTGTCTGAAATTGTCGAGACAGTCAGCACTTTTGTGCACAAACAGTAATTATTAAAAATAAAATTTGAAACCGAGATCAATTCACAAACACCCTCCCCCGATCTCGACCCTTTTATTAGTACATTTTGCATATTATTTAGAAATATCACAATAAGATTGTACTAATAACTACTGTATTTTATTTTAATATAAGTAGAATGCATTTATTGGCACGACCTACCTCGAAAATGTCTTTTTGTCAACAAATGAAATAAAAAATTTCTCAGGATTCAATACCATGCTTAAAGCAAGCACAACGTCTGCGCTGGGTCTTGTCACCTTACCCCTCAGCGCAGTCAAAAGCAGATGAAGAAAAATACGTACGCCTGAACGCAAACCAAAATATGTGCAATACCTAATAGTTTGTATTATACGCCTGATGTTTTTGTGAAAACTGTATATTTTTTAAACTAACATTATCAAAAATAACAAAATAGTCAAAGTCCAACACATGAGGCATCTAATTCCAAAAAGCGATAAGTCCACATTTGGTCAAAATCGAGAAAAAAATACGTATGCATTCTTTGTATAATTTTACACAATATGTATTGATCTATAAATTCCAAAACGCGACATAACCCTACGAAAAAAAAAAATTTAAGTCTCGATTTATTACAAAAAGCGCCAAGACCGTGTTTCATATTATTTAAAGCTTGGTTGATTTCGCGCGTGTTTAAGTCAACCAACAAGGGAACGTTCAATATTAAAAAGGCCGTCTCCCATGCTGTAGCATCTGGTAAACTCATGACAGTGCCACGGAAATATGTGCCTTATGCGGAGTAAATTGAAAAGTGAAGTACAAATAGCGCTACGTCCAATTTTATTTTGCCTATATTTATTACATTTAAGATTTTATCGGCTGAAACAAATTGCCATTTGGTTCTAATTTCGACATAGAATACAACGGAAAAAATAATCTCACGTTAAAACAAATAATTGAAGCTTGAAACATAAAAACGTTGTTTCCCGAAAATATTGAATTGTGGACTTGTCGCTTTTTGTAATTAGACGCCTCACATAGAGTTTTGTCCTGATAAATATATTTTGATATGTTGACTCATTAACATCACACTAAGTAGAATTTAAAGATTTCACAACCACTCCTGAGCATTGTCACCATTTCTTTGATTATTTTAGAGACATGGTAAACATAACATATACGAGTATTTTCTGTATATTGTCATGGGACGTTCTATTTCACCGCATAGCATTGATTGATTAGATTATCAACCGTTATTCACATGAACTTTCACATGTAGCTGGATTCAGTCTTGTAGTCAAATACTATCACATGTTGAAGTTGGAATCCATTAAGCTGTGAACCTGATTTAGTTTCTGCGCTAACCGCTGATTTTGTGACGGTTCATCTTCTTCCAAAGTGACTCTTAATTGCTCTGAATACTTCAGCACATACGAATAAAGCTCTCTCAAGGCATGGTTTGTATTAAACTCTTCTGCGTGCGTTCTCGATTCTTCCGCCAGCATCGCATTCATGTCCTGGTCTGAAACTGCAGGCATATTCTTAACGGCTTCATAATACAGAGTTACCCAGTCTTTATACACCGGTATATCTTTTGCGTACAATAGTTTAGAGCTAGGAGAATCTTTACTTAAAATATGATCAGATGTGGAGCATGAATCCATAAACGTTTGCGCAATAACCGATAAACATCCATCTACAGTATTAGTTTTGTGTACATCGAAGAGAAAATTAGGGTTTTTAATAAGATTCACCCAGAAACGTAACGGTAAACTGTTATTTTTCCACGTGTGGACTACTTCTGGATCCGAAATCTCGTGTAGAGTAGCCTGTTCATCCAAAAAGTCAAACAAATATTTGATTGCAAACGGAAGAGGAGAATTTTTGTTGCTAGCATTGAATATTGTTTCAAAAAGATCATCGACAAACTTTTGCAGCGTTCCTTTAGTGGCGAGTAAACGAGTGAGATATATTTCTGAGACCATCTTATGGCCCCTTTCTCCTTCTTTGTTAAGATCATCGGTGTCATGTTTCACTAAATGCCAGAGCTTCACCGAAGAGCTTCCTGATTTAAGCCGATTACGTCTCATAGTATCGGAATTGAGTGATTTAATGGTGCTGAATTTGTCAACAGATTCGTGCTTTGAAACCAAAACAAACTGACCACCGTTTGGCACTTTATAATGTTTAAGAGTATTCAGTTTCTTCCAATCCTCGTCAGTCTGATTAGTATTGTCTTCGTCGTGAAGACTTACCCTGACGCGGGAGCCCGTTATCCATTCCAGATCCAAATCGTCCTTATTCGGTCTCTGAGAATGAGGCTTCGTTTTGTAAATCGTGTGTATACATTTTTCTTTGGTTTGGCTGATAGTGTCACAGTCGAGAACTTTCACAGGAATATATTCAGCATCTGATTCCATCCCTGTTGCAGTTTTCATTGACAGAGGGAAAAAAACATAAACACAGTATGACTTGAAATCTATAGATTCTCGTAGAAGCTTTCCTTCGCTTAGAGAATATTTCGCTTCAGAAGTGATATTGTCCACAGGGCCCTTGTCCAGTTGTCCTTTCACGGATCGGAACAGCTTGTAAAGAGGTTCTCCTGCGCACTCTTTTAGAAATCTGTAAAGCAGAAACGTTAACCATGAACTGAGCATCTTTTCTGCAACGCTATCAGTTCTCCGAAGTAATAATTTAGGATGGCACTTCCCTTTCATGCTTTTCTGAATTAACTTTGCCAGTAGATTCTTCAGTATTTCGGTGCAGTACTCCATGTCCTTTTGTAGAATTATCATGAGATACGATGCTGTATTGACACGATCTTGCATTGTAAAATATTTGTTACTTTCTAATGTGTCAATTAGATTGAGTAAAAACGTTTTGTTCAATATCAATTGCTTGAACACACTCAAACCTTTTTCATACTGCATAGACTCAGGCATTCCCCATTGCAGTATACTATGATTTTTTGTGTTAGGGAAAAGCACATTCATAGCATATGTTTGATAGTCTAAGAAAGGAATTCCCTCGGAGAGGTCTCCTGTTAAATCAATCATTTCAGTTTGCAATTCGGCGAATGCCTCTTTGCATTCGGCTGCTACTCTCAATTCAAGTTTATCCATCTGTGCTTCCATGTTTTTTAAATTCCTTATACTTTCTGTTGATTTTTTCCGATAAATAAATATAAACAGCAGAAACACGGTTATTAACACGGCAATACTGACGACAACACCGATAATAATAGATAAAATTCCTTGTGAAGAGTATGAGAGTTTACCAATATTAAATTGTAATGTGTGACCGACTTTTACTATTACATCGAAAGTGTATTCGCCGTCGATGGTCATGTTCCCTTCCGTTGGAGGCTGACACGTCAACTGATTACTCGATAGAGATGTAATGTTACATGCATGTTTACCGATCATGACTTTAACATCGGTTTCTCTGCAAGCATTATCAAGAAATTGCCCGTCAATCGTCAAATACTCTGATTTCAAATACTTGATGTCTTCACTAAAATTCTCATATATAGGATCGCGGTATAACAAAAACTGATCAATCTTATTATTATTATTATCTTTATTATCTTTTGATGAGAAATATTTCACTGTCTCCACATCACTCATATTAAAACCATAATGTAATTCTAATGGGTAGCCGGCATATTCTTTTTGTTTAAAAATCAATAAAGAAGGCGATTCACATATCATACTCGTATCCGATGTAACATTGCACGTACCAGAATATATATCATCTTTGAAATACACATTTATTTGCGGTGACAATACGCTACCAAAATTCTCTCCGTTGACTAGTATCTCTATCCCACCTGACACAATACCTTTGGCCTTTATACATTGGCTCGCCTCAGTGCATGGTGAAATGATTGGATCGTCAACATAACTTAACATTTTTTCATATGTCCTGTTTGCCCCGTCAAAAATCATAGTGAGTTTTCCTGATGGCTCTCTATCGGGGAAGTCGCTTCGACAGATGACTTTTTCATTAGAACTTGATGATATTTCACACGGTTTATCATCGATAAACACTGAAATGTGATTGCCTGCATTTAAAAAATTTCCAACAATGCTAAAAACCGTTCTACCAGATTTCGGTCCGAATGTAGGACTTACAGATTTTATTTCTGGACTTACGAAAGAATAATTGAGCTCAGATTGACAAGAATAGTTTTCAATTTGTACAATAATCGGTCCTTCTTTAGGTTGTGGTTTGTTGAGTTTTGTTACAGAACATTTTATTAGAACAGAATTTGATTTAAAATTCTTAACTGGTTGACAAATTTCACCGGCAACTGTCACCATTGAATTAATGTTAGTTGCGTTTTGCTCTAAGTTTATACCTTCAATAAATATAGTGTTATCAACATCAATAATTCCAGAGAGTGGATGAAATGAGTGAATTTTAGGATTCGGACAGATATTTGAGCAATTCAGCCAACCGTTGTCATTTCCTTCATTACAATGTTCACGAACTTCACAAGTCTCTGTTTCCTGACACCATCCACACCCAAATTCCTTCTCCACACTCAAGCACAACCCGCAACTGTCAGCCATATACTTGCATTTGAACACTAACACATTAAAATTATCCTTGTTGTCAATAGTTTTATATCCATCCCATGTGACTGAAAATTTCATCGTCATATTTGGAATTGGTGAATTATATGTCAATTCTTTGCTTTCACAATTAATAATGTCTCCAATTATACTTGCTTTCACGCTTGTTGGGTTTTTCCCATTATCAAATTCGCATTGTAACATGTCAGCAAAACCAAAAATCATACTCGTCGATTGTGCATTGATTTGCACAGACTTTTTAACACCGGATGGTATTAATATTTGATTCGGAGTCCCAGGAATATGTGTAATAATTGGGCAAGAATATAATAAATTATCACCAATGTCAGTTGGATCGTTTGATTGCTTTTTTACTATACTCGAAGATGTATCAGTCGCACAAAACTGCTTACTTGAGTTATGAGTGCATTGATTTTCATATATGCACCAGTCGCAAGAAAACATGGAAGTGCATTCGGTGCAAGATTTATAAGACTTACAATTGTAGAAATTAAATAGTGCATTTGCAACATGTGCGTTATTCACTTGTATGGCTAAATTTGCTGTTAAATTATGCTGACCAACTTTTATTTTATATGGCAACGAATTGTTTTTTGGCGTGCTGCAATCGATTTCATTTTCAGTTCTTGTAGCGTCAGTATAATAAATGACGTCTGAAAGTGAAAATATGCATTTAAAATCTCCAGAGAACAACGGAAGATTCTGTACGGTCACTTTTAAATTTTCCACAGTTGTTATTTGAATTTCTTTAGGAGTGACTTCAGTTATAACGGGACAGTTTGGATTATTGTACGAAATCCAATTTAAATGATGCTCCAAAGCGCGTTGGCACTCTGACATCAGGCTACATTTATTTTCCAACGAACACCATCCACAAAAAGGATCTTTCGTAGCCAAACACGTAAGACACGATGTATGCATGGCACACTTCTGTAATCTCAATTTAGAAACTTTCGTATCGGTCACCACATATAAAAACGTTGAGTTAGAATCGAAGAATAGATCTTTGTGGATGGCATAACCTTCTTGAATAAGGACATCATCATATTCAACAGCACGCAGCGATTGGTCGATTAAAATTTTCTTAATATGCCCTTCCGATGTACCCGCAAAGACGACAGTATGATTTCCTATCGCCTTGACTGCCACGGAAGTTATTTTACTATTGAATTTATGCACTGGATCCGATTTCACCGGTGTACTACCATTGATTAAGATATTTGTATCGGATGCACAAAAATTTTCGTCAATAATCTCTTTGGACTTAGTACAATCTCTAGTGCCGGAGACGAAACTTAAACCTTTTTTACCATCACCGTTGAAACACCCTCGTATAGTTTTCAAAAATTCCTGTTCAATAAATTTCAGAGAATATATACATAAACTTGACACATCTGATGGACCATTAGGCAAAGAATTATTCCTATTAATAAAGGTAGCAATCAAAACATCGTCATGAATGGTTATGTTAAGTTTTTGTGCTAAAAGTTGGTCAACTTTTCCAATGGAAGCAGATTGAATTATATCATATTCACCATTGCACTGCAAAGGAATCTCAGTGTATGAATCATATTTATAGTCATTATGACAAACACGTACTAATTTTGTAACATGTTTCTCATTATTTAGATCGGACATTTGAACAGTTAAAAAATAACTAAATTGAGGCGACACAAATCCATAAATGTAATTGATCAAATAAGTCCCCTGATACAAAGAATTAACATTCATTTTTGCAAATTTGTTCATATTGCTGTCGATAACCGAGAACATAGTGCTATTTTCAAGGGATCGGCTGCAGACAGCATCGTGGTCGTATGAATTTCCCGGATAAGTCGCCCCGACATACATCACATGATTACCAAAAGGTCCTGGTCCGATAAACGCAACAGTTGAAGAATTAGCGTTATTTGCAGCAACTGAGACTTTCGACGTGTCATCACTTTTTGATATATCTTCCACATCCACTCGAGAACAAACCCCTAAAGGCACGGACCCGCACGATATAAGCATGTTTGCCGAATAGTCCATCAACAAAATCTTATTCACGTTATCCGTTAAGTTCAGAACAGATTTGGGAGGACATCCATCGGGGTAACACTCGGGAGAGTTATACTTGGGTCCTGTCACAAGTTTACCATCCAACTCTAAGTCGTTAGTCAACCGGAAAAGTCTATTAACGGCACCGATGAATATTGCACCTGTATTATCATCAATCGTGAGATGGTTAATAGAAACCGTTTCATTGGAGCAGTCAAATGTTTTCACAATATCAAAATAATTATTATCAATATCCACTGAATTTATAGACGTCAAGGTTATGGATACTAGAAACGCTAGCAAACTTGCACTGCTAGCCTGCATCATTGTTAACTATACAATAATAATTATTTTATTAATAATATTCAATAAGATGTATTATTCAGTAATACATACTAATGAACCACTTGTGCACAACAATTATTAATACTAAACATCACATTCCTTCATTATATCATTTTAAAATCAATTGTTAGCGGAATAACAACATAATATTGTTGAATAAATAAAACTGTATACACAATAAAATTATATTGTAGTCATATTATTATGACATCATTCTGATATGAAATTTATCACAACTCACACGTTTTGTCACATATAATATTTTATTTAAAATCAATGATTCAGGCTGGTTTATTTGTGGCGGGCATTGTGTTTTTTCCTACTGATTATATTATAGGTGCCGGTGATATTGTGTCCTATCATGGACACTGATAAGAAATACTGGCTGCATTCATGTGATAAAGAATAAATATAATACAATACAAAAAAACACTTTTATTTGTTAACCTCAAGTTCAACCCTGTCAAGGAAAAATTATCAAAATATCTCAAATGATTTAATAACTTTATAAATTAATGCTATCGACCTAGGGTGCTTGATGGAATTTGAATTTGAATTTAAATTCTAATTGATGTGAGTTTTGGCATCTTCAGGCACTACGCTATTTATTACTGCCATCGGTAAGGGCGCATAGCAGTGACTTTTGACATGAGCAGGGTGACTTTTGGAAAGAGGTGGACTGCGCAAATCAGAGAAAAAGAGCACACTTATCAGGAAAATTTACAGGTAATAAAATAATATTACTACTGATGACACTAAAATCTAAATCGATGGAATTTCAATTGCTCACTGACAATTCAAAATTGAGTTTTATTTATGTATTTTCCAAAACATTTATACACATCAAAAATCATTAAATACAATTATTTCTAATTTTTAAAAATAATCTACAGTCGCAGTCAGTTATTACGATCACGGATATAACGAGATCTCAGATGTAACGAGGAAACATTTGTTGAGATTTTAGTTTATGTTTTTCTCCATGCATTTATTCACTTTTATAACGATCTACTTATTGGTGATACCGAGCTAAAATGTCGATCGTTTAAAAACATTTCGACCCTAATCAATAAAACCCGACCGGACAGGATGCCGCTGGAATCGGATGACGTTTATGACACTAGATAAGTGTCTAAGTACATACCTAATTGGTGTTTTCGCCGACAATATTGAAAAAGTATACACGCATATGGTTGAAATTGCATGAAAAAAACCAAGATTTGTGAAGTCACTATGTACCTACTAGCGTGAATTACAATAAACAACTTCTTTTGTAGTTTATGAATGCCATGCTTGTTTCGGGAAAAAATTCTAATTGCGACTTTTTGTGTTATGTGAACGCTCATTTAAAAATACCTATTCTCTGATATAACGAGTAACGCTTATAACGAGCAAATTCAGTCGGTCCCATCTTCCTCGTAATAACCAAGTTCGACTGTACATTTATATTATGCGATTAAATGCATTAAATTATCTTATTATTAATTATTTTGGACAGAGCTACAATCATCAGACAATAATATTATGCACAAAGATTTTAGGCTTCGCCGTTCAAGCATACCGCATTGGATACATTACGGTAGATAGCGCTTACGACTACGCTAGATTACGAGGAAGATGGGACCGACTGAATTTCCTCGTTATAAGCATTATTCGTTATATCAGAGAATAGGTATTTTTTATTGAGCGGTCACATAAGACAAAAAGTCGCAATTCAAACAAAAATACACAATTAGAACCTCGTAATGTTTATTATGCATTGTCCAGAGTAAGCATATGTTGCATACAAAAGAAGTTCTTTATTGTAATGAACGCTGGTAGGTACCTTCAGCTTGGATTTTTTACATGAAATTTCAACCATATGTGTGGATACTTTTTCAATGTTGTCGGCGAAAACACCAATTAGGTACTTAGACACTTAACTAGTGTCATAAACGTAATCTGATCCCAGCGGTATCGATCTACGGTTGAATTTTATTGCTTAGGGTCGAAAATGTTTTTAAACGATTGACACATTAACAGTTTTAAGAAAATTTTTGCTCGGTATATCCAATAAGTAGCTTGTTATAAAAATGAATAAATGTATGGAAAAAATCATAAACTAAAATGTCAACGAATGTTTCCTCATTACATTCGAGATCTCGCTATGTCCGTGATTGTAATAACGGAGTTCGACTGTACGTTAAAATGCAATTAAAAATTATTTAAGGGAGGCGTTAAATAATCGCCTAGTATGGAGTGTTCTCCACTGGCGCATTATTATTATTATTATTATTAAACTAGCGCTAGGGGCCGTTCAGGTCCATGGCCGACTGCACAACGTTTCTCCAGGCATCTCTGTCCAGCGCTCTCTCTTCCCAGTTGACTATCCCCAGCCTTTCCGCATCCCTTTGAATGTTGTCCGCCCATCTCCGTCGAGGGCGGCCGAGAGGTCGAGTGCCACCTGGTGTGCTTTTGTAGATCCTATAGAGAGTTCTAGATCTTTCAGATCGTACAACGTGGCTCGCCCATCTGAGCCTTCTTGACCTCAGAATATTAGTGATTCTAGGTTGGTATCGGTCGAAGAGCTCAGCATTTGTGCGGATGCGCCACCGGTGGTTCTCATTGACGGGTCCAAGTATTCTCCGGAGGATTCTGTTTTCAAACACTTGGAGCGCCTTTTCTTGTTTTTCCGTTAAACCCCACATTTCACATCCATACATGACGATCGGTTTGATGACTACGTTATACACCCGGAATTTCGTTTTGATGGACAGCATTTTGGACCTGAACAGACGACTCAGCGCGAAGTACGCTGCATTTCCACTTCTCAGTCGGTCAGCGAGCTCTAGGGACTTTTCATTTTTAGAGGTAATGTTGGAGCCTAAGTACTTGAAGAAAGAGGTTCTCTCGAACGAGGAGTTTCTTATTCCAATGTTTCCAGAGGGTTCAATGCCTCTTGTCATTTTCAAATACTTGGTCTTTCCCACATTTACTCGTAGGTTCAACCTTTTCGCTGTGTCTTCCAGAGGAGTGAAAATATCTCTGACTTCTTCTTCAGATTCTCCGAGCACCACCAAATCATCTGCGTAGCCCAATATTTTGTGGGACCTATTCAGGGTACCTCCACCTTCTGCTTTCAGAGCTTCTCTAACAGCTTTCTTTAAAGCTAAGTTGAACAGCATTGGTGATAGGGAGTCGCCTTGTTTTAGTCCTGCTGTCACCTCAAAAGATTTTGATATACTACCCTGCATATGAATTCTACTTCTGGATCCGTCCATGCATACTTTTATTATATTTATAAGTTTTGACGGTATTTCAAATTCTTTCAATATATTCCAGAGAGCTTCTCTATCAATAGAGTCATATGCGGTTTTAAAATCTACAAAGGGACAGTGTACATCTTGGGCGTATTCCCATTTCTTTTCAAAGATTTGGCGCAGTGTAAAGATTTGATCGGTAGTACTGCGGTTTCGTCTAAAGCCGCATTGGTAGTCACCAAGAATGTTTTCGGCATATGGCAGAATTCTTTCGAGAATAATGTTCGACAGAACTTTGTATGCAGTAGGAAGAAGAGAGATGCCACGGTAGTTTGCACAGTTGAGTTTATCCCCTTTCTTGAAGATAGGACAGACCAGTGATTCTTTCCATTCTTCCGGGATCTTTTCTTCCTCCCATATTTGTTGCAGTAGCTCAAGCATGGCACTAAGAAAGGTTTCTCCTCCATGCTTGAGAAGCTCCGATGGAATATTATCGTTTCCTGCCGATTTGTTATTCTTTAAATAGCTCAGTGCTCCCATCAACTCTGCCATATTTGGTGGCGGTATAAGAGGTTCTGCTGTCGCGATTTCTGGCGATTCCAAAGGTTCATCTGGTACAGAGCGTTGAAGTAAGTTTTCAAAATGGGACTTCCATATGTTTAGCATCTCCACTGGTGCATAGTGCCTGAATCTGCCTCGGTCGCAAAAAATTACTGTCTGTTTCATGGCTACTTTGGCCAGCGCTCGAAATAGAAAAGTTTACGAACCGGAGCGCTCGACAATTTTCTGAAGATATTAATAATAATAAGCATAGTTATCAAATTTTATGTGTATTTTATAAAAATAAGTCTGTTAGATTTTTTGTTTTATGATATATCTAGCTCAGACAGTCAAATTATTTTTTCCACAAGACGGAGCAATAACTTTACCGATTTCACGAACCGGAACGGTGCTCCGGTCATTTCGAGCCCTTCACCATGTACCCCAGCATGTAAATAATGACAGGTCAAAGCGATTATCATTTTAATATGGTCCCTTGGCGGCTCTCGTGGTGCAGTGCCACCTACGTGAGAATGAGTTTAGGTGGATGTTGTTTTATAAAATCTTAAAATAGGGTCTGCTTAACTCATCCGGTGTACTTCCTTGTACCTATCTAATTCATCTACTGATATATCACTTTTTTTATGTAATACTGTTATATTTATATATCTTTGTTTCTAAGTGTCATGTTGTGAACGTCTTAAACTTATAATTTGTAATGTCCACAATATGTTAAAAAAATAAATGAATTGAATTGAATTGAATTGAATTGAAGGCGCTGGCCTTCAACCCGAGAGTTTTGGGTTTGATTCCCGGTGAAGACACAATTTTTATGTGTTTTTCTCAAATCCTGGGTGGTTGTGATTGTTCAAAATTACTAACAATTACCTTGTCCAAAAAAGCAAGGACGTAATTCTAAAAAAAAAAAAAAAAATAGTCCCTTGACTTCACAGTTAAATGAATGTTGTTCACTACTAACTCTTGAAGCAATGTTAAGCTTTCGAAAAACGCTAAAAACCAGGATCTCGCCCATTCAACGACTGTTTTATCGCCTGAATAGGAAATAATCCCAGGGAGCCAGGACTGTGGGGTGTGTGATTTGGCTGCTGAAACTCATGTCCTCGAATGATAAGTCAATATGCACGGACTTTCTTTATTTTATACTAAGTTAGATAATAATTGGTTGTTGATCGGCCCAACCTTCTACAAACACCAAGTACACTCCAAAACCTCGAAGCAGTCGACGAGTTTGTATATCTTGGATCGACCATCAGTGGAAAGGGCGGATGCGAAGCGGAAATAAGAAGGCACACACAAATTGCAAAAAATGCGATGACACGCCTTACCACTATATGGAAGGATCGGAGAATTTCGATTGCCACAAAAATGATGCTTGTGCAAACATTAGTGTTCTCGATATTTCTATACGGAGTCGAGTCATGGACCCTGAAGGCAAGGGATGGAAGGCAATTGATGACTTTGAGATGTGGTGTTGGCGCCGAATGCTTCGCATTTCTTGGACGGAGCACAGGACGAACCAGTCAATCATCCAGAGACTGAAGATAAAGGAACGGCTGTCGACGATATGTCTGAAAAGAATTTTGTAGTTTTTTGGACATATTGTCAGGCGCGGACCGGACAACCTGGAGAGGCTGGTAGTTCTGGGTAGCCTCCAGGGAAGGCGAAGCAGAAGAAGAGCGTCTGCGCGATGGAACGACCAAGTGAAAGAGCTGACTGGGGGCACCATCCATTCTGCCCTGAGAGAAGCGGAAGATCGAGATGGATGGAAAGTCTTGGTCGCTCAAAGGATGGCGAAATTTAAATGTTGTCACGATCCTCAGCCATGAGTGCACAACCAAGAAGAAGAAGAGATAATAATATTTTAATGAGCGCTAGACATACTTGAATGTAATCTATAATTTTATTGTCAATAATCTAGAAGTGTTTGTTATTATCAGATAACCAATATCACAAATTGTGACATTCACGATGCATCCATCAATACGTTTTTGATGATTACCATCGACTATAATGATTTTGATTGCATATATTACGATTACCAATAAAATGTGTTACAATAAAAGGGTTTATATTATTTATGACAAGAGATACGTCTTGTTAACATGCGCACTGAAAGTGCTGCCATCTTTGGCAATTATTTTGACATTTATCACCGGTTGTAACTGGTGAAACTGCAATAATTATGCAAATGAACTGTTTTTGAAATGAGAGACAAAAAGCATTGTAATAATATTATGGTTCTCTCATAGGTATGTTTCATACGCGGTTTTGTATACACAAAACTGGTAGTATATGTACATAGTTCACATGCGGTATTGGTTTAATTCGATAACAGGAAAATGACTGCACGATTTTGACATTTTAATACATCAACTATTGCGCCTTGTCACGTCTAACAGAAAAGAGACAAAAACAAATTCTAAAAAATGAGTCTTATTGCACTTTATGTTGTTATTTATATGGTTGACTAAAGCAATAGTATGCCCATGATGTTTAACGTTTCAAAGGTAACCATGTCTCCGTCTCCCTAGCCACCTTCGGAACCACTGCCCTGATCCCTACCCCCCCTCCATTTGCTACATGCGCTAATCGGTGACGATCATTAATGCAATGTTTAAGTTCTTCCATTATCTCGACAATGTCCATGTTTTTTTTTACATTACATTACTCTTAGGGCCCAGACTCACAGCACTACAGTTGCAGCGCGTCGACACAGGTCTTACTTGATTCCAAATGAATCCTATTTTAATCTCAAATTTGTTTTTAAATCTCCTCAGCCCCTTCCTGTCATATATGAACAACTGCATTTGTTTAGCGGTTATTATGTATGCCAAGCCATCAATTTCAGCACTTTGGTGACAAATATCACATACCTTTTATTCATGTTCGCTTTCTTATCTGTCAGTAAGTTATTTACCACTAGCAGGTGGACTAATAATTATTATTGCTATACCGCCCGTGTCCGAAAAGGTGGCGGCGATTTCGAACAAATCACCTTTTTTCAATATGTACATTCACGAATAAGTAAAAATATTCCCCTGAAAAAAGTATCTTAATATAACCGGTTACATGTAAATCGCTAATTAAGTTTCGCCGTAGCACAGTTTACCGTGAGCTGTCTTACAGGAGATAGATGACCATCTAGCATTGAGATTAAAAAAAACACGTTGTTTGTGCAGCATTGCAGACAGTATTGTTCCAATTTTATGAGATTCAATAAGAACAATATTAGTTTAGTGAGTATCAAAAATCAGATATATAGGTAAGACAGAATATGTACTGACGAGTGTCTAACAGAATGTTACATAAATGTCTACGATATGATTTTATATTTAATTTACTTACATAGGTAGGTACCTATCTATTTTATTCTATCTTTTGACAGTTATTTTGATGTGTTTCATTTAGACATGAATTTGATCTCAATACTATGCACTATATAGCAATAGGTATATTTCCGGTACAACAGCTCACCATGAACAGTGATAGAGCCAACTGCATGCATACGTACACATTTCCGGAAATGAATATAACCACCACTGTGGATGGATGGTTTCGCTTCAGATGACTATGGTAATGAAGCAGGGTATTTTATGATGTTCAGGTCATAAAATCCAATTAAAACAAAGCACACCGACTGTTCTCAAATATTGAATGCGCGTTACATTTACGAGACAAACTTTAATGCATATTATTATAATATAAACATCACTATTGCAAATAACATAGGTATTCTTTAACGCGTGTTTAAGTTTATCCCAAATGTTTACACACTTGAGTTCCGTAGCCTGTTATACCACACCTAGTAGGGTAAGCAAGTTCCCATTAGTTTTGTGTTCCCTACTTTGGCCATTCATGCTAGACTGCGGCTTCTATATTGAGACATACACGTCAGCGCGGTCATTTCTGGAACTAAAACCGTTGCAATACCGCCAGTATGCAAAAAGCGCGTGGTGTAGTACTTAAATCGCAAACAGCATCATGACGTAGATGTCAATACTATATAGAAGGCGCATTATGGTTTTATTTCGTATTTTAATAAAATACAATCTTTCCGGCTTTTGCGTAATGCGTAGTTTGAAACTGAGAATAGCTACTTATAGTTGTGAAATATTACCTACGTACAATAAAGTGCGGTGAAAATTGTAATTCTCCTTTTTAATAGTCCTGGGAAGGTTTTTTAATATCCTTGAATGGATGACTGTGCAGTGGTTATAGTCAATCAATTCTTTTTCCATCGTTGGGGGTAACAAGCAGGGAACACAGAATCAATGGGAACTGAAATACCTAACGGGTGTGGAGTAACAGGCAACCGATCTCAAGTGTAAAAGAATATAGGATAAACTTAAACTCGTGTCAAGAATACGTTATTCTAAGCTTGTCCTTCGTTCTGACGCTCATTCAATATTGGTGTATTTGAAGGTTGCAACACACACTATTGCACGTCAATAATGTGTGGTTCATTTTCGTGGGACACTCATATATTCAAAATTCCTAAATGTAATATATTGGTGTATAGAGCCATAGCTAGAGTTTTTGATTTGTCGACTTATTCCGTTTCTCGAGTTATAAGAATGTCAAGGCTTTATCTTTATTTCTTTATTTAACTCATCCGGACTAAATTTCCTACTGGTCAAATTCATTTGAGGTCAACTTCGAAACTTTTTTTTAGGCTTTTCCCTTCTCGTTTAAAGTTAAGTTTTTCTTTACTTTAGCTTTTCCTGGCAAACTTTTTTTTAAATGCCAGTTCTTCTGGAGATTTTACAAAATACTTTTTGCCCAGGCCTGCACTAGTGTGTTATAATATTTTTTCTTGTTCTTTAAGGCTATACCTCAGCTGAGGCATGGTCTAAAAAAATCGTGACTAGGCGATGCGCAGATTGTGCAAATGACGCGAGCCGAACGAAATATAATTTGTCATAAAAATTCAACATGCGTCCATTTCATGTTTATTATTATATTCGTAATAATAATAGTATATTCATTGAAATGTTTTCTTTTTTAAGTACATACGTGAAGTTTTTTAGTCATCTTTACACGATTTAAAAATATTTTCATCTGACGCCATGACAAAATAAATCGACGTGCGCACACCTCGACTATCACTCTCCGAATGGCAACGCGGGTAAATTTTCGTTCCACATACAGTTGAAAATTATTAATTATTATATACACTTATGTACGCTCTTAAGTGAAAGTTCAAGGTTGCCGTTCTTGTGATGTGTTTCACCAGGTAACCGCTTACTGTAAATGGGCATTCTGTCACGATGTAGTCATGCAGTGTAGAAAATGTTAAGGAATTAATTGAAAAGAAAAAGTCGAGCCCAATTTTAGTTTAAATTAAGTTTTATTTCGTAAGTTTCATTAACCCTTTCATATTGTGTTATACATATAAACAACAAAATAATGACACAGTGGTGATACATGAAGTGATAGGATATAATGTGATACAGACATACATAGATACAGTGAAATGTTTTAAAAAAATATGTAGATATATTTAAGTATATCGGTTAGGTATTATTTTATAAAAATGAAACAATGTTGAAACAGTGTATTTCTTCATTTACAATATTAATCATAAAATCATTTAGAACAGTATGGTCATGGTTTACCTACAATGGTATAAATTGCATTTAGAAATTACAAAAACAAACTCTTATCAATTATTAAGAAGTATTATTGCTTAATATATTTCAAGTTGTGATCTTTTTAAAATGATAAATTTTGTTTTTATTCTATATGCAAAATGCTGAAAACCTTTCCGGCAGATATATTCCAATGTAATCCTTAACTGAACTGAAATCATTAGAAATCGGGATAAAAATGCTATGGTGTATTACAAAGTGTTAATTTTATTTAACGGTATGAAATGTCAAAAATAGCATTTTGTTAATAGCGTCATTATAACAATGGCACTGTAACTCGCATAGATCTTACACGCTGTAGAATCAAGGAAACAGTTGGTCAAGTCAATCTACCAATTGAATTTGGAAATAAGTTAATTATTTTACACAATTATATCGAACGTTAAATCGCATCATAATTGAACTCACTCATCACAAAACAAACATAATTAAGATAATATTGGACATGTCTGATGTGTCGATCGCTAGATGGATTTCGGTTGAAGAGTTTTCGAAAAGAGATTCGGTAAATTTCAAATATTGAATCCTTCATAACCTATAAATGGAAAGGCAAATCGAACATTTTTTTCCCGTTCAAAAAGTTTTTTCACCTATCTATCATTTACCCAGAGACTTTATACTAGTGCTAATGCGGTGACAATACATTCCATTACAAATTGAGCACAGACCGGTACTCCATACAATGTTAGTCAAAAAATTAACTATATTGTTAATGACGTTATTAATCTGACTAATAGATTCGTCATGGTTTCCAAATATGAATGTGAAAAACATAGGTGTCGTTGATCTACTTTTCGAGATAATGAAAATTATACATTATTCATATTATACATGTTGAAAATCGTGAGTAAGGGGTCTGGAGGGTGGTTGGGCTGCCAAAGGTGGTCATGGGGATAGAGTCCCATTATCAAAAATATAATATCGTGTTTATAATATTATAATCTCATGTATACTTTGTAGTAAGTATAAGAATAGATCTGCGAATAAATATAAATATGGCAATTAATATTCCATCCAATTTGTTGATTATTTACATCACAATATTTTTTGATAGTATCAACTGCTTAAAAACGCGTTTTCAAAATCGTGTAAAATTCTTCATTTCAAATTCAATAGATGGATCGACTCGGCCCATTTTCTTGTTGATTTTTCAACATGTAATATGCATGCAAGGCATATTGCTATTATAATTTACTGAATGTTAAATAATGTTAGTGAATAAATACGCAATAAGGCGGCTGGCACAACCCAAGACCAAGTTAAGACAGTCTACTGAATGCAATATATATATCCCCAGGCTATACAACTTCTGGAATACATAAAAATATTTTTAGCACAACTTTAAATGATTTTGGAGTTAAGAGTTATGTTAGAATAAAGCTGCATGGAAGGAAAGAGTTATCTCTCATTGACATTAGTAATTATATATACATATCTTTGGTTAGTGAAACATTTGTGAATATTTGGTTACATGACATCTTCTTCACACACACTACACCACACTGTATACCGAATGAGACACAAATACATCTTTACGGCTTTTGTATTTTCTGTTTCATTAACCTAAGGTAAAATATTGGATCGATTTATATTCTATAAATACATTTATATACATTGACAATCTTATATTTAAATGTTGTACATACGTAATATTATACTTATTATATTAAGCTGTGAAAATTGTGGCAATACGAAATAATGACTTGATTTTAACGTGCCATAGCTTAAAATTATTTGATTTTAAACTTAAGAGTAATTTCACTACCAGTTCTGGTTAATTTAATTAAGGGGCTTTTTGGGGCCCATAATAATGAATTTCATAAAAATGTGTACTGCATATCTTTATTGTCATGAAGTTATTTTTTACCACATTCTTACACTGCTATAATTTTTAGAATCTTATTAAAAAAAGAAAATTTACCAAAGCGTCGACGGTTGTGAGGTTAATTTAATTTTTCTCGGTAACCATGGTAATCAATCAATAAACAAAATAATAAAAAAAATTGATGCTTAGTAGAGGGAAGGGCAGAATCATCTGGAATTGCGGCCACGACTAAATCACTTTGTAACGGTGTTAGTGTCATTTGAAAGTAACAATCCACATCTAAATGAGTCGCCAGCACTTCCAGAAGTATCTGACACCATTCTACATCTAAAATCGTATTCACAGTATTTTTCCAATTCCCTTACCTGTTTAACTATTTTATCAAAAATATAATGTAATCTCTGATAAATCTCGGAGTAGAATATCAAATATGTTATTTTGTTTTTGCTAATTAAATCTGTTTTCCCAATGCTGTCTGAAAGAATGATTCATTTCAGAAATATTAAACTTCATTTTTGCAACGCAGAGACAGACAGTCCAAGACAGATTATTTTATACTAGAGTTCAAGATGATGGCAAAATTTTACACGGTTATCAATTTAATATGCTAGTGGAAAATTGGCACTCAAAGCAAGAATGGTGCCAAGCTATATTGTACCACAGATTTTTTATAATAGGTAATGTAACAACCTATGTGCAAACGTAAAATATTTTTAAATCTATTGGTGACTAAATTTCAGTAAAAATAATTAGGTAGGTACCTAATTAATTCTTTCCATTGGTATGAATAGGTATTTAATTGTATATATTCAGGGGGGTACAAATGTTGATGAACAAGAATTGAAATTATTTTTAAATTCACAGAAAGCGAATCAAAATTTGCGACATAACAGGAGAGAAATTAGTATTTTTCATTCCTACCAAAAAATAGTTTGCAACTTTGTCACAGAATAACTCTTGCTAAAAATGCACTTTTGGGACGCTGACGATGACATTCTCATTAATCCCCATAAATAATACATTATCACTTAAATTTCCCTCATGCTTTTTAGCTTAATTTCAGCATAATTTCATTGGGTTGTTAAAACCTCTGATGTGACAAAATATAAACACAAAAATAAAAGTAGACGATCAATTATTTTTTTGTTAGTCTCTGAATCATTCACGATGACTGAGCGGTAACGCGTCGGCTTATAAAGTCATGAGTCTCAGGTTCAAATCCGGGTCTGATGAAAAAATTTTCTTTTTCAATGGGTGTTTGGATCCAGAGCTAAGTTGAGCAAATTGTAAACAACTTTCTCTTGTAAAACAAAAATCTTTTAACGAACTACTTCGTGAGGCGGCCAAGATCCATCCATCCATGAAAAATGTCTCTGAATAACTTGATTCATTTGAACAATATGTAGTAGAAGCTCGTCATCATTTAGTATTAGTAATAGCTACGATGTGACAATTACAATGTTATCATGTACATTGGAGGTATTACTGTCTTATTGAAATGAAACACGTTAAATCGAGGGTTTCGTAGGTAATTAATAATATTTTAATTTTGGGGGTAGGTATTTAGAATATTGATGGTTTTACTAAACCATGCAGTATAAAATAAAGTAATGAAAAAAAAACATTTTCACAAAATTGTGACATCAGAGGTTTTAACAGCACAACTGCACATAAATAGAAGGCAGAAATTCATATCAGGCAATCAATTTAGGTACAAAATAAATTTTATCATATAATCACAATAATATAATATATTTACTAAAGTAGTTTTTACAGTAGTCGGTAATCTTTAATCTATGTGGTAAATAGCAATAAATCTTCTCAAAAACAATGTAAGATAGAAAATATACATAGATAAAATAATAATAATTGTTTTTGTTAAATTAAGAAATAAGTACTCATTCTTTCTTTTATTGGCCAACAATAATTTATTTATTACTGTTAACAACATCGATGTATAAACAACAAACAAAATTTACCCTTCATAAAAATGCTTTTGATATAAAGAGAATTATAATTTAAAATATATATCCATCTTAAAAGCAGAAAGAAACTAACTACTTTAAATGCTGTTTTGGTTGATAATATAATTAAATACAAAGAGTGCACATACATGCTTCTTTTATTCTTCACTTGATTCATTTCGTCACCGCAATACTACAACTCGATTGATTTTCACTGTTTTTGAGATAGTTATTGAATATGATTCTAGATTTCCTTCTCTACAAAATGATAAAACTAAGTAAGTCAAAAATTAATGGGAACTGTCTTAATTTTGTGTTTGAAAATATTGGATAACATTAAAACCGTAAATGCATTAAATAAATAAAAAATAATAGAGGTATTTACAATATTTTTTCACACACTTGAATATTATTTATTTATTTCCCACTTAGACAAGCACAATTTTTCGTTTTTATTTTACATAATAATTATAGCATAGATTTATGTTAATCAGGTAAAGTTTAAATTTCATTTTCCCAACAATGACCAAATCAGAGTTATCTAGTGGTAATATTGAGGTGACGATTTTATCGAAGTCAAACAACATTATCTATCTACAAAAGTAAAATTTTGCAGGGCAGTCAAGAAATACTTTATAAAATTGATTAACAGAAAGAAAGATTACAATAATATTATTATATTGAAAACACCTAGGAAAAATCTCTGCGTTATCTGATCGTTATCAGGTAGATAATAAAGTTTTTACCTACTTTTACTATTACCTACGAATTAATAGTATTCATTGTCAGTGTTTACATGTCTTTTGGTGAGTGTACGCTAGAGGTGGGAAAACTGGTCAATTTTGAAGACTAAGTATACTTACTACCAGTAAAAAAAATACTTAGTATCGAAACTTGTACCAAAATACTTACTAGTATTTAGAATACTATATAGAGCGTTTGGCCTGCGTATACGTCATAAGTCTAAACTAACTCCATATTAGTATTTGAAATATCAGCTTCAATAGAATCGCTAAAAATATACTGAGCTGGGCTTTTTGAAATGTCTCATTTATTATTTTTACATTATTTTATACATTTAAAATTTACGAGTTGTTTTTATGCTAGGTTATAAATATAATATTCTTGAATGAATATACAATGATTTTTTTATTTCAAACATGTTTTGAGCTGTCACCATAATAAGCCTGTGCCGTCACCATATTCCCGAGGGAATGTGGTCTAATAATTACACAAAGAGGCGATGATGTCATACATAGCAACACTAGCTAGCGGACGGCGAGATTTCATAGCATGCGTCAAACTCCGGGACTTGAGACTAACGTCAACTCGATATAATTCACATACTCAACTGAAACTAAAACTAACTAAATAGTATTACTATAAAACGAACATGTAAACATTTCTGTCCTTCACTATACCAACTTTACAACTGAGGAGAAAGGAAGAGCAATGACAGTTGAGTATAATATCACGGCTAGACATACGTGTATTATGCTATCTCGCTCGCGCTCATTTAATATAAATAGTATCGAAAGTCTATCAACTAGCGAGTCGCGATGCGCGGCGATGATATTATCATCGAATGCATTCGAACTTCGAATACGTTTCAAGTATTTTGTATACTTACACGTACTGAGTATGGGTAGTATATGCCGAAACTTGAGTACGCAAACTGATAACAGTATTTCTAACTCACCTCTAGTGTACGCAGTGCCTGAAGATGCCGAAAGGTAAAACCCGCATCGCAAAAATGACTCAAATGGAATAGTACAAAACTTAAATCCATTAAAATTTCAATATAATATTTCTTGACAACACTACTCAAAGAAAATTTTCTAGCAGATAACGTTAATTTGACTTTCAAGATTTGGAGAAAAAAAAATATGTTAAGTTAGGTTATGTAGGTATATAATTTTAGGACTTGAACTATCATTGGTACTATTTTTAGCTCTGTATAAGTATTTTAAAACAATTCATTCTGACACCGTGTTAATTAAGATTATATAATTTTTCAAAGAAAAATATATTAACAACTAGGTACCTTAAAATAATTAATAATAATTTACCTCGAATAGTAAAAGTAATAAGAGGTAACAAAGAATTAAAAATAATCAATTATTCTACATGAAAACCTAAAGTATGACTCAAAAAGGTAATAACTACAATTTACAACTAAGATGGAACAACATACAATCACATAATAATAGTGGTAAATCTCTGCTTCTTATGCAAAGTTCATAATAATAATGATTCTTTGACTATTTTACTGCTCCAATATAAAAAGGTTGCACCGTCAAATATGTTGGACGTAAGTTGCCAGATTAAAAAGGCAAGAAATGCATTCGTCAAGTTGAACAGAATCCTGCGAAACAATGATTTACATCAGCATCTAAGGACAAGGTTGGTTCAATTCCAGATTTAGCTTTAGAGGAATTCTTGAGATTTCACAGAAATTTCATTCATTGTGAGGACTCGAATTTGAATTATTTGGTTGCATTGCTGGCTGTAGTTAATCCATACATGGAAAAAAGCATAAGTACCTAGTCAATTTTGTGATCTGATGGTCAACTTTTGTATAGGAATGAAGAAAATTATTTCACTACGGTAGAACCTCAATATGACAGACAAAATATCCAGTCAAATGTAAAAATTGTTAAAAGTATCCTGTTAATGGTACATATCTTCAAATCCAAGTTTTTAATATACATATTCTATTGACTATTCGTCAGATAACAAAATTCAACTACACGTATTTTCAACAACACGTATTATCACAATTTTAGAGAGTTTATAATAAAAAATAGCAGACTTCAAAAGTGCAAACAAAACGTGATTCTTTTTTCAAAGCAGGATTACCGAAAGCAAGCGCATCGACGTCGAACATTAACGTCACTCCACAACAGATGTGGCAGAATATATCATCTGAACATGATTTTGTTTGTGTTTTTAAATAATGGACTTTCGGCTTTAACGGACTGTTATATCATGGTTCTACTATACTTGTATCACTTCCCAATGATGTAAAATTAGGTTTATATAAATATATACTTAGGTAAGTATATAAATTTGAGGGATATGATATGATTTGGTATACAATACAAATAACTCTCTGTAGAACTATCATGCGCCTTGTAATTATGTACAGATTAGAATGCCGGTTACTCAGTCAGCTTCATAAGAAAAAGATGGATATCTATAAGAGTAAAGTCCTGAGGAGAATCTGTGGGGCTATTATAAAAGAAACCATTTGGAAGTCGCAGTAGAATGGGGAGCTGTACACATTTTATAGGGGTGAACAAATCGCATTTGAAAATGTAGAGAATCGGATCACCCGAATTCATAGAATACTGTAGGAGATACCGGAAAGGCAGGTTATGTACACATCCGCTGAGGTTGGGAGAAGATGTGGATGGTTGAAACTAAGAAGGCTGGATTGCGGCACAGGGAATTAAATAAATATACTCACTTGGAAAGCGGCAGTGATGAATTGTTCAGGATAAAGAAGGCCAAAGTTGTAGTGCTAAAAATTATGATACAAGACAACGACAGCAATCATAATATAACTCAGTAAACCTAAAGTATTGGAGCAGCGTTTCATTATGCTAACATTATATTAAATTGAATGCAAGTAAAATTAGTACTTAAATCAATTATAGACCTTATAATCGCCAGCCGTGATAGCCTATTTGGAACTTTAAAAATTTTGGTAACTTATGAAAAAATTTATAGGCGTTTTGTTCGACATGTTTCAATTGAACTTCATTATACATTTTCATCAAATAATTGGCATTAAAGTTTTGTAGTTATGTCCCCTTTGGATAAACAAGAAAGATTCAGAAATATCTATACAAAAATATTATTTAAAATAAATGAAGCCAGATTGAAAATTTAAAATATTACAGATTTTGACAAGTCCAACTAATGATGTGATGTCATAATTAAATTTCATCGATAAAAATCACCAGTCTGGCTTTGGCCTAAGTTTTCTTTTCGTCGAATTCGGCACGTTTTCGCCAAAATCACAAAAAATCTACGAGAAATAATTATCATCTAATGGTATTTTATTGGTTGGTTTTAATTCTACTTACTTTAAATAAAAAAAATAATTACAATATCATTGATGTAACTATAAGAGTGTTACAAAGAAATATGTAACATAGAGTGTTTCTTTCTCATTGTTTTATATTACCTTTTACCAGAGCTAAAATTTGTAATGATCAATTAATTTTAGGCTACGATTGATTATTAACATTTCAATAATTATAATTTTTTTTTAACACAATATTACAAATGAAGAATGTAAATTGTAGTTTACTATTAGTAGAATACGATTTTGATTCTCGAGACACAAATTTATTGAAGAGGATTCTACTCTTTTTACAAAATAAATATCGAAGACTTATCAAAAAAAAGTTGCCACTTCGACAATGAATTAGGTACTCTTGCTGACATAATGTTTCAATGAATTTAATTATAAATAATTTAATCCCTATAATATATAATTATAAATAAGTTAATAATCCATTTACACCAAAGTGTCACTTAAGCCTTTTTGCCTTACAAAATTGACATAGGACCTTTCGTGAAACTGGAATATTTGCCTTATACTATTGTAATATAATATGAATGGAACTAAATTAAAAGCAATTGATTAGATTAGACGATTGAATAATATTGACACAGTAGCGGTCATATGGAAACGTGACCAGGTCATACTCGGTATGCTGGAAGTACGATTCATGAACTGCAAAACCTCAAAGTACATCCTTGTATGCCTGCTAGTGCAGTACATTCTAAGACGTACTAAGTATGTTTGAAATTGTGTTCAAGTGTTCTGACGATTTTTATGTCTAAATTGTTTAATTTGTTACAGTAGTGTTGGGGAATTTTACAGAAAATGGAGACTTAAAATAGCATAGACAAACATATGAATTAATAAAATTGATTCTGGATGTGAAATTTTCTCAATTTTTTTAGTTCTTTTTGTAATGTAGGTATCTATTGTTACCTTTAAGCGTATTGAGGAAGAACACACATACAAACATCAAATTGAATTCACATAGGACTTTTTGACCCAAACAAATATTAGACTGTGAGAGAAGTGGGAAAATTTATCATATTGTACTAAGTACCTACAATTTGGAATGTCGCTCTTCAATTATTGGCTGTAAAAATTAACAGATGGGGTACACAAGTACAAGATCGTATTATTAAATGACAAAATATATACAAAAATCCAAGCTGTACAAAATGAATTGTAGTTTTGTTAAAATGTACCCTTTCATATTATGTATTTTAAACATATTTTTTTAGTTTGATAGAGTATAAAGTCACAAAATGTAAATAATAATAGATATATTATATCAATTCATTGGTAAAAGAATCTTTTTTTATCATTAAAAAAGCTCATAGTACATACATAACGTTAATACATAATATAATTCATTTTAGGGTGAGGATTAAACGAATACGTAGGTACAAGTGATATATAATTAAAAAAATGTTTGATAACAGTTTTCAAATCACCTATAGTAAAATCATTTGGTAAATAGTAGAAGTCATTAATAATTATAAAGTGTTGAAAACAGTTATGTAGAATTTCGTATTAATCACGTATTTAACTTTCAAGTTGGTTTACTCTACTTTGTCACGGGTGCACTTGTATTTGTTTAATCCTCATTAGTTGTAGTATTGTAAAGAAACAATTTTTTGTAAATTTACATAAATCATTATTAAGCCTTAGGTATTTGACTAATGTGAATAAACATTATAAAAATATTGTTAATGCGAAATTGTATTGATATAAAATTATATCAACTATTTTTCATTTAGTTTTCAATAGTGCATTAGGTTATGTTAATATTTTATTAATTGTAATAGCTCTTCAATCACAGGGTCTAGATTAAATGAGTAAACTTTTACTAGTTAGACAACATTTGAATATAGGTTATTATAATTATTAATGACAACCCGAATACAGATGGTCTACTTCTAACTTCAAACGATTTAGAAAAAGATGGAAATAATTACGCATTCTGAAAGTGGTGAATCTTTTGCTTCAATTAGCTGTTCGTATGACTTAAATCGGTCTACAATGTAAATATATCTTCAAAGATTGTTAACAAAAGTCACGGTATAGTGATAGATTAAATGGAGAGGTCTTTGTCATCATGGATTCATGATAAACATCAAAAAGATGTCCATCTGAGTTTTTCAATTATTCAAGCTAAGGCTCTAATTTTGCATGAAGATTGAAAGACTCAATTAAAAGAAGATTCTAATACAGAAATTCAAGCAAGTAAAGGCTGATAACACAAATTATAACTGAGGTATTCTTTATATAATATTAAATAAACTGGAAAAGCTGCCAGTGCAGATAACGATGCTGCAAATGAATTTATTTCCTCATTGTATAAAATATTTTAAAATACACTTTTTGATGTATTTTTTACATTGTTCGAGTTTTAGATATTCAAAATTTGTACACAATTTTAGGAACCAATTATGTACGAATGTCGAGGAACGCGTGTAGTAACTTCTCATTTGAAATCTTAAAAATTAGGTACTTAATCCAAAGAACAGGAGTCATATTATAGTAAAGTTGTGCAACTTCTTAGTGCAAGATCAGAAACACCCATAAAACGCATATTTATCACACCAGAAAGAGCAGAATGAGCTGCCAAAGGAAGTGGGATTCAAGATCAATAATTAATCCAAGATCAATAATTGAGCCGTTGCCCGGAATAACGTTGTATCCAACAATATTCTTGTTTTGAGAAAAATGGAAAAAACTAAATCAGTTATGTTTTTTTACATTTTATATTTGAAATACAATAAACAAACAATTATTAAGAGTTTTAAAATATAAAGTGTGAAGAAAGACAATTAAATTTGAATTTATTACAAAAAAATATAGTGAATTAATGGAATAATGTTGTATATGAAAATTTCACATACAACATTATTCCACAAAATGCTTTTTATTTATTCTACTTCACTCAATAGTGCCTTATAGAAAGCAGCGTGCTCATCTAGCATGAATTCACACATATCATTGAGGTCTTTGAGCTTAGCAGCCTTGATTGGCAGCGGATTGGAGTACATTGGAGTGAGTTCCAAGCTCCCTAACTGCATGAAATTTCTCCGTACGTTAGCCAATCTTCCCCGTCCTCCACGAAGAGGTGGTAGAAGACTGTATGATGTCCATGATTCCAGTTCATTGTGGGAGGTTCGAGCTCTGATTGTCGTGGGATCATCAGCAGAGAGCTGAAGCCAAATGGCACCAGTGATCTTCATTTTTGTTGGTCTCTGCATTGCATTTTCAACATCTGTGAAATTTTTAAAGTCAATGCGATCCATATTCTGTATATGAAATGGGTTGTTTGGACGGCTTTCTTTAATAACCTGATTCCACTGATCCGGCACCATTACCTTCGAAACCCGTTTCCTTTGCTCTATTAAAGCAAATTCACGGTCACAAAGCATAAGTCAATCGGTGAGTGATTATCATAATTAGCACTATCTTCGTCTGCTCTCTGAATACGGCGTCCGACATTCAATTTCTCGATACATGAGACGAGATAATGACTCTGTCCATTATGATTTAGCAACCTGAATGCTGATTGTATTTCTGTCTTAATGTTAAAATCGAGAACACATCCGCGATTCAAACATTTTTCGGCACAAACGCGACCCTGCGAAAAATAGAAAGAAACGATTAAAAAATTTGAAAAGGTATTATATTAAGTAACAATATAAAGAGTAATATAATGCAAGCATTATTATCAAATAACAATATGGATAAATCATTTGAATACAATCGATTAACGTTCGACGAGGAATAATATGTCGAACATAGTAATTTTATTCGTGACATCAATAGAACTGTCAAATCGTATACAACATTATTCCACAAACCTGTTTCGGTGGCTCAATTGCAGGTTTAATAATATTTTTTCTGGATAAATATTCTTTTTCTGCATCCTTCAACTTCTTGGCTTTATTATCTCTCCAGTTTAAAACATTGGATGTCCGTTTTCTTCCTTTATTTACATGAATTAAGCCACGCTCCGTGATATTGACGGACGGCGACGCCATTTTGACAACTGCATAGACAACGTTCTTCCATAAACCAATAACTTTAAAATGCTGCCACAAGCTTAAATATTGTTTCCCGACCATAATACTTACCTTAAAAGATGCATAATAACATACCCAACATTATTCCATCAATAACTCAACATTGACAGTTTTGTTGGATACAACATTATTCCGGGCAACGGCTCAATTATATACTAAAACAAAGTGACGAATCCACAATATCTCGAGGGCAATTTTTGAAATATTAAGCAATAGGTAAGTCCTATAAAAGAAAATTACCTTGCTTTTGGATAAGAAATTTTACAATTATGTCGATATTGCTTCCATCTATACATCTCTAATTAAAAGCAGTGAATGAAGAAGCAGGACAAAGATAATTACTAACTACACATTGTACAATGAACCCCCATCGGCCATGTCTCAAGGAAAATACAGAAAACCCAAGAGACTTCTTTTGAATGGAATATTAAAGAAAAGGAAGGTCAGAAGATCATTCATTTCGGTGGTTACACTATGAGGCTGAGGCTAGAACTTACAGTAGACAAGCGGGAGTAGAATCATTTCCTGGAGAAGACCAAGGCCAATATTCGGTTGTTAGTAGTGCAATAGTAATGAATGAATTTGACATGTTGGCGCCTACTTATAACCATGCCTAGCACTATTTATGTAGGCAATGTGAACGATGACCACATCTCGTGACGGTAAATGAAGACCTAAATGGCCGAGACTGAGATTGATAGATGATACACTGCGCTACACGGGAAATTAGAAGATGCTCAACCAAAAGAATTAGCTTGCTGTGGCGCTAGATCGTCGAGAACGAAAAAAAAATTGAGAGGAACCCAAGATCTACCGAGGGTTGCAGCACCAAGAATGATGATGATGTAGTTATAATAGAAATACGTCATATTATATAGTCGTAGTTTTCATGTCTTCAAAATATACCCTCAAACGTATCTAATTTTTTATAATTTTATTTAAAATAGTAAAATCTCCACAATTTAAAACAATTGTTTAATGTTATGGAATAAAATAGTAATTTTGAAAAAACATTACGTCAATCATTCAAATGTCTAAGGTCATTACAAAATTAAGGCTATTTACCCTCTGAAAATCTATACACAGAGGTGTGTATTACGGAAAAAGAATCTTCTGATTAATTATTACATTTAATAATATTATTATAAATTAATAGTGACACCTGTGAATAAAAACTATAATAATTTTGTCAGCACACTTTGTCCACTACAGAGAACTGCAAGTTTTTAAATAAAACTTCATTCTCGCAAAAAAAAATAAAGAATAATACAGTACATATATTGCTGAAAGGCAACATCATGCAATCGAGGGTTAATAATATTATGGCGTAACGTAAATTATAACCTCAAATATCTAGACCCGGTGAAGATATTATTTGCTTGTGAAAATCAAAAATAAACGCATATATCCCTTTTCAAATCATATATATAGACTTAGAAAACTGGCAGGATTAATATTACACTATGAATTAAGATACTAGAATTCACAATATCACTATAATCACTATGCAAATTATTCACAGCAGCTTCCCTAAAATAATACCATAAAATTGTAATATTCAAACAGATGATACTATCAACTATGGTCATCCATTCATCATCATATAATATCAGAAATATTTGTATGATTTCTTTAGATCAGTGTTTCCCAACATGTAACATCGACATACTCTTTTATGTGCAACTAGATACTGAATTCATACTAGTGCATCACACTTAGGTCAAAAACAATTTGATGAAGCTGTCATAACCAGACGCGCACACAGAAAAATTGTTTGAGGGGGTCCATTTTGAAAATGTTTTTTATTGATTTTTAGGGCGGTGGGAGGGGGCGGGTAAGAAAATCTATCACATGCCACTGACACATTTCAATTCCAACCAACATCTATAGGGAAACAACTCAAAATTTCAAGGTTTTGAGTTAATAATGCCATTCGATATAGAAAAGTATTTTCTTAATAATTCAAAAAAAAATTAATCAAAAATTTCTTCAACCGATCATAAAATCGAATAACCCTTTCTGCAGGTCAATTCTTAACGGTTATTACTTTAGCACGTTTCCGTTATTTTCATTCTTCCGAATTAGCACAGGTATTATTTACACTAAATGGTTAGCGGCGGCTATCTCTAATTCCTAATACGGTGAAAATTTAGGTTGGTAGAAATTTCGATGAAATTCGGATATGTTCGTACTGTCGAATCCAAGCAGATAAAACCGAACCAGCGCCATCTAGTCGGTGATGAGCCGAACAGATGAATTTTGTATTGACACGTCAGACATATCAACATAATCTACAATTTTATTAGTCATGTCATTGCGATTGTAGCAAAACGGTCGGATCTTGTGTCTCATTCTCAAAGTTAGCACGGCCTAGCGAGGGACTGTTAAAAGATGTTACCTTGTAACAGTTCAGACGGTTAACTTTTTTACATAATTAACCGCCAGAATAGGTACATAAAGTGATAAATGTGATATATATTTATCACAATTAACTCTTTTTTGATGTTAAGTGTTATGTTAGAATAACTGGGTTGATTATTTCATTTGAAGTTCATTTGAACTAGATAAAAAATAAACACATTTACTTCAAAAATCAAATGAGAATTTATACAAAATTTTCAAAAATCGTTAGGTATCTTCAAACACGGTATTTTATGTGTATGTATGTTTCCCTATAGAACTAAGGTATCGATTTACTTATAGCTTCTTGACCCTTCTCGCACTTTCAAATACATTCCCCATACCCAGACACTTTAAGTCAAGTGATAAACACCTGGCCTGCAGGTATAATTAAGGGTGTTCACCTACGAGTAATTGCGACCTATCATGCCCACAAGATATTATCGAATGCGCTTGACATAACGGTTATAATTATTAGGATCGTTAGTGTCCATTTGTGACTTCCGCTCTGTCTTCGGAATATTAAAACTAACATTGGATGCCCCAGATAGTTGCACCAATTTCTGAGTGCTGCAGGTCTTCCTGTGGTCACAGATCATACATGTCATACATTGGCGAGAGGAGTGGGGCCAACCCATGAGATCGTAATGAAGAATAAAAATAAATAATATCCTACCCGAAAACTCCCCCTTTGCGTGCGTGCTTGGTCATAACACATTTACAATTGAGAAAACACTCTGGGGTAAGTATGCTACACTGTGAGAAACACTGCTCTAGATAAATCATATATGGGTCGTTGCACCTACGAAACCAGCTATATGCACACTTTTCATTAAATTATAAAATTAATCTTGAAATAATTTACAAATGATATAAAATTATGTATTGATCGATATGAAAAATATTTTTTTTATATTATGGATAGTCTATTTCCAATATTCAAGTGTCCACAGATCAAATTTATTTTATTCTGTGTCTATAGATGAGTACAGCAGCGAAGGGTGGAAGTAGGCTGTCGTGATCGTGCTGTGATTGGACATACATATTTGTTTTCATTAAACTAAGAATAAAGATTGCACACGGTGTTCAACAGTTTTTAAAGTTCAATTAAACCCTGTCTAAACCAAATTATAATAGATAAAAAATATTCTTCTATAAATAGAAATAGAAAAATATTTTTATCTATTATGGTTTGACTAAGGCATGGCTCAATTGAATTGTAAAAACTCACCAACACCATTTATAATTTATATTGTTAATTCAATTAAAATGAATAAGTATGGCTAAAAATTGTGCACTATTTTTGTCAGATCCCACAGCATACTTGAACTATTATGGTTTGGTTTAGACATAGTTTAATTGAATTTTAAAAATTAGCCAACACCATCTGAAATTTGTATTTTTAGATCAATGAAAACAAATAAGTATGACTGACAGTGTTTAGTGCGCACTATTTATGTCGGAACCACACAGCTTACCTGTAACCCTTACCCACTGACGAGTACCAATACTGTATAAGAATTTATACATTATTTCATTCTTACTGGTTGTAAGTACTGATGCTTGTCCTATTAGAAAAAAACTAATTTGACTTATCAACTCATAAATTTTAACAGTAAAATTTGACAATCGATTTCAGTTTTTTGTGTCTGCATTTTTAATAGTTAAAATGGAAGATTGATCGAAGAATAAGTCTTAAACGACAATAGTCACATCTTGAAGCTACATATTATTATAAAATAAATGCTCTATTTAGTTTTTTGGCTCTCCGGTTCTCGAATAAGCGGATAATGGAAATTGACGACACGTGTGTCATTTAAATTTGCAATTTTATTTATCTTCCCAGTATTTTATAAAAGCGGATTTTGCAGGATCATAATAATATTATATAAGTAGCCATTTTAAATAATATCAATAGACAATAATATTGATTTATAGTTAAATTATATGGCAAAGAAATAATTGTTTAAAATTCACTGATGACGGTTGATGACTTTTCAAATTTAGGGTGCAGCTTCTCTAAGTGTATAGTCATGGATGGGACTGCTAATAAATCACTTAATCAGAGCTGCGTGTAGAGGATAGTGAATTTTAGGTTCCGTAAACTGCGCAATATAAACTGTCAAAGAAAAATTGCACTGTGGTAAAGCTTTCTTTGTCTTGTCGTAAGATTATTTTTCAATACCGTTTTTTAATGAATTAAAAAATTAATTTAGATCTAAGAAATTTACAAATCACACTGGTTTGACCATTCGTAAGATTATTTCCAAAAAGACACAATATACTTTTAATAATTATTATTAAGCTAATAAACAATATTAAACCTACTCATAATTAATTAGATATTTTTAATAAATAATAAACTGACGATTTCAGCAAAATATGCACCATTATTTATTTATTTAAATAATGACATTTAACTTAGCTTGAAATCAATTCAGCCAAGCTGCAAATAATATTGAATGTCAATTGTCGATTATCTTATTCGGACACATGTACGTATGCAGTTCGCCGTAACACACTTCACCGTGAAATGTTGTATCGGAAATATATGGCCGTATATTAAAAACCGTCGAACCTCTTTGGGTCGTATAGTACAGACAAAATGGATGTCTAAATAAAACACGGTTCTTGTCGGTTTACATTTTACAGGAAGCCAGCAGCAAACAAATTTTGAAAATAAGGTTAGGTTTTCATTCTTGAATTCATGAATTTTGCCAAAATCAGCTATGAAAATTGAAAATAAAATTGGAGGCCGTATAGTATACGATCATCTCTTTCCGATAAGAAAGCTCAAGGCGAACTGTGCCACGGTGAAATGTTTTACGTACTTACAATTTACATGTAACCGTTCATTATAACATCAATTATTAAGAAAATTCGAGTAATTTTCAAAATATAATCAAATCAAACCGTAGTTTAGAAATAAGCAATACATATATTACAAATCAATCATTTTAAATTTCATTACTGTTACACCTGCCCCACACGGACGACATTTTGCAGTCATAGTAAACTATTTATACCAGAGATCTATCAAAATGGCTGAAGCAAGTTTCAATTTCGAACCATTATTCAATGTAACATCAACCTTTGTAGTTTGTATGAAAATTAGTAGACTGCGATTTTTTTCTTCAATATCTTTGGTTCATACACACGGGTGTTCAATACGGTGGCTTGAACACACCAGCCTTCTGAGAGAACAAAAAATATGTCTGCATAATACAGTACACGTGGGGCAAATCATTAGACATTGAACGAATTCAATACGTACCTATTGGTAAAATAACATTTTTCTATAAAATTATTATTTTAATTAAACTAACATGTAAGTTGATCAAGGCATCGACATTCTCAAGAGGTATATACATAATATATTAGGTATAATAATATGTACACATTATGTAATATTTACAGCCGCAAACGTTAGACAATTATTAAGTTGTGTAAAATATTACTATTTTGATTATATTATTTAGTGACAGCTACTAACCTCAAAACTGAACTTAAATTATACATGTAGGTATACACGTGGTACATTTGAGAAATTCATAATAAATTCGAAGACGTTGTTATGTGAATAATTAATGCAATTTGCATTATCAAAATTACACTGCCTTCACATCGAATATGAAAATATGGCAAACACAAAGAATAGGAAACTGTTACTTACATATTCTATCTTGTGATTTATAAAGAAAATATGCCAATGTAAAGTTTACAATAACAAAGTATGTGAATTAGACATACATTATCCACACCAAGTTTTTGAAGGTTATGTTAGTTTTGGCACTTACATGTTTTTAACGCACCAAGCTCATGTAATCTACTTCAGTTATGATCATAAAGCCAGCTACAAACCAAACTGCATACTTGTGCAATTTTTTACACAAGTATTTAACTGTACAAGTCAAAAAATGTTTGAATTTCTATACTGTATACTTGCATATTATGCGTGCTTGCACAGGTATAACTCAATGTATGTAGCAGACTTGCGCAAGTCTGTGCAAAACGTCATCTTCAAGGCATAATCTGGCACTATTTAAGTATACTTGTGCCATGTGGGGGTTAAACAGCTTTAATGTACAATAAAATTGCATAACTATGCAGTTACCTTTGTAGCCAGTTTAAGATTGTAAGGTAGTAAATTTGATTTGTTCTGGTTAACAAAAAATTACCTTATCGACAAAAGAATATTGTCTGGACAGTAATTATTAAAAAATTAATTCGGGTTCGATTTCTTCGACATAAGGACTAACAACACTAAGGACAATTATTATCTAAACTTACGACATTTTAATGGTAAATTCTGTCATATTGTAGTTTTTGAATTAGCATGAAAAACTGTTGGGTTACTTGTGTGAGATGTAATAATAGGTATATGAGGTTAGTATTTTGTGTACTTGTGTAAGTATAATAATTATAACAAGGCAAATGTAAATTTATACACACAATGAGGCAGAAAAAATGGATTTAAATAAATTAGCATTTAGAATCTACAGAAAGCCAAGCAGAAAGACAATATATTTTTTACATTAAAAAATTCAAAAATGCAAATTCACAAAAACTATAAAATACAACAAACTATGTAGGTACGCATAAATTGTTTACACATTGACGAAGGAATTAAAAATTAAAAATTAGTTATAATTTATAATGGACACAATTATTATTACAATTTTCTTTTTATTCAAATAATAAGAGTGAAACGTATTTCAAGAAAATCTCAATTTATACGGTTTTGATCATATGTGACATTTTTTACAATAACATGTCTGTGTGTGAAAGGAAAGGGGGATTGAGCTGTTTACTTTAAAAAAATAACAAATACACAATCCAATATTTGTCATAAAAAACTTTTTTGCATGTCAAGCATACGTAATTGGTTAGTTTTAACATAGGTTTCTTTTTCCTGTAGTAGTGTATTATCAAATGAGAACAATAAGTCCATTTTTCAGCTGCTAAACGCTTTTTTGCAACGATTATCGGGATTTTTTTTTTTTTGATCATTAGCTTCCTATGATTATAAAAAAACGGTATTATAAAATAATTGATTCGTAAAAAAAAATGAATTTTACAATTCTGGTTTTATCATTTTTTCGATTATCCGTATTAATCGTTTATAAAATCTGGATAACCGAGGATCAACATTTATTCGAATCACTTGAAATGATAATAAAATAATTAGCTTCGTGGAAGTCTGACATGGTGACAGGTTTGGAGGCCTTCTTACGAAATATTTTCCTTTGAGATAAACTACCATTCAGTGTTCATTCAACGATATAGACAATTTATTGTAGTGAAAGTGAAAAGTGAAAAATAGGCATTTTATTAAGACTGTGGTATCTTTAACAGAGCAACCTCTTCATGTGGTCCATAAAAAATCGCACTGCATCCCACCGACGGTAGCCAAGATGGTAGAGTGGCCATCTGTGGGAAAATTAGGAACAAAATTGGTAATTAACTTTTTTTACTTATTGTAATATCTTGTATTCCTTGTACATATTATTGAAAATAGTTATTTTACAAGTTTTTACGTGGATTGAATAATGAGAGTCATGAATTTTCTCTACTGTATACTTTTTGACGTAAGGGGACACACACACACAGACATTATACATAGTCACACCAATATATGCAATCACCGACGTATTGTTTGCTGACATTTCTAACTGTAGATATACTTTTTGCAGAGTCTTTAAAAGCTTCATTGAAGTGACATTTTTACAAAATGGCGTTACAAAATGTTAAATATATTATTATGTACTAAGATATTTTTACTATGTTATTATCCATCGTTTTTACGCACCACAATTAGTCAATAATAGTCACTTTTAGAAGGATTCATGACGTAAATTCCACGGCAAGTATTTAATTCACTGCTGACAATTATTCGAATTGGTAAAGGGTTTCACTGAATAGATTACGCAAGAATAAGGTTTAAATTGTTCGTAACGCATTGGTATATTACATAAATAATGCGAGCTTGAAAGATCGTTGATACGATAAAAAATAAGCTAATGAAGAAAAAGCGTATTGGATTTTGTTGTATGATGGCTGGCTTGTCGTTGCGTGTCACCCCGTCCGGACAGAGAGCAGGGAAGCGGCCATTGCTGTAAAAGTATTCTAGCAGTCTTTCCTTCTCTTCAAAACGCTTGTAAAGCCATTGCGTCATACCCTCATGGTCACTTGGTATCTGAAATCATTAAATGTTAAATCAGTATTGGTTTACATACATAATATCACGATGTATACGTGATGCACGGTTCTTTATCCAATTCCTTATTTGAGACGGCTAATTACATAAAGCGACAAGTCCACCATTCAATATTTACGGGAAACAACGTTTTTATGTTTCAAGCTTCAATTATTTGTATTAACATGAGATTATTTTTTTCGTTGTATTCTATGTTGAAATTAGAACCAAATGGCAATTTGTTTCAGCCGATAAACTCTTAAATGTAATAAATATAGGCAAAATAAAATTGGACGTAGCGCTATTTGTACCTCACGTTTAAATTTATTCCGCATAAGGCACATATTTCCGTGGCACTGTCACGAGTTTACCAGATGCTACAGCATGGGAGACGCCCTTTTTAATATTGAACGTTCCCTTATTGGTTGACTTAAAGACGCGCAAAATCAACCAAGCTTTAAATATTATGAAACACGGACTTGGCGCTTTTTGTCATAAATCAAGACTTAAATTATTTTTTTAGTAGGGTTATGTCGCGTTTTGGAATTTATAAATCAATACATATTGTGTAAAATTATTCAAAGAATACGTGCGTATTTTTTTCTCGATTTTGATCAAATGTGGACTTATCGCTTTTTGGAATTAGACGCCTCATTTATATTGAGAAGTAATGATTCTGATCAACGTTTGTATGGTTTATTTAAGTTGACTACTCACTTGACTCTGATAGTGTGATTGAACACAGCATACCTACTCATTTTCGCAAGTCAAGAAAATGTAATGTACTGAACTAGGCAAACTAGATACTACACTGAGCTGAACTCAATGATACCTGAAGGCCAAGCACTCCTCTATATATCTGAAAGTGACCCCTTCTCTGCCTCCTATGTGATAATATTGTTGCGTTTTGTGGTGCCATGCACTTGGGCTGTGCTGTCTGCGATATACAAATTAGTGAGCGAGAAAGAATCTGCATAACCAACGTTTGTGCACACATGTAACAAAATGCACAAATGTTTGCAAACAATTTTTGCCTAGGTGCGTCTTTAGCGTCCAATGACTTAAAACCATCTCTGAATATATTTGATAACTAAATAGAAACATGAAAAAATATTCAGAATATTCATTGACACATGAGAAGTCTATTTCTAATTACAGATCCACCAATTAATATTTTTATCGTACATAATGTTTTTGTGTTTCCACTGCAAATGGTTGGTTTTAAGATTTGTTTCAGTTTTTTTTCCATTGTATTGTAGGTACTCGTATTTTCTAATACTAACAATGTGCCAATTTGTGGAAATAGATGTCTCATTTCTCAATCTATCTTGCAAAGAATTAAATTCTCTTTGATTCAGTATAAAGTTAGCTATGTGAAAAAGCGACTCAAGAGAGTTACATTTTTTGAATTTCAGTAAAGCTTCATTTTAATACTAAGACGATAGTGAAGCAAGTTGGAAATATCTTTAACATTTCACAGACAACATCTCTCACGTACCTGCATATTGACTTGACATTACTCTTAATCGCTGTCTTTGCCTGTTATAGTCACATCTCGTTTCGCTACATCTAGCCATTGCTTTGTATGTGTTTAAATTGAAATTAAAATACCTAACATAACATAACATAATTACTAAAGGGTTTAAGGTAGTAGACAAATAAATTATATACTACTTAAACTAAATATTGTCGTTTGTAATTATTGATTTAATCCGATCCTAACATTCCTAACACCACCATATTACGTACCACCAAAATAGCATAGTTTTACTTACATCAGTACTAGGAAACAGTCTATAGTGGAGATGTGTGGTGCAAGGAGGTACGCCACCTGTGACAATGTTCGTCAAATGCAGAGGCTTGGCGTTCTCATACGCCACAGTGACGTCTAATATCCATCGCAGTTTATCCGACGCTATCTCCGCTGAGCTGTCACCTGCATCTGATACACCTGAAAATTGGCAGCATAACGAACATTATGACATCGCACATCAACCATTAATTCCATGATATTGCCTGTCGGTAATTTGGTAAGGCAAAGTTGGGTGAATTATTAGTAAACATTGGCCAGAAACCGACGGATGCAGATTCGAGTTCTGTCCAGAGCCTGTTCCTGAAGTTACAAATTATGTATGTTGAATACTTTTTGCTCAATAATTTACAATATTTCTAATAATTTAACAACATCCATCTTAACAAATTCTTACAGTAAAGTTCTCTGATTCTTCAGTGTCAATACTTTATTACGCTATAATATTGCTATCGATAGTTTCATTCGATTCAATACAATACCAAATATTGATATCTTTTCTGTCAATGTGATACACAATAAGTGACAGTTGGCATTGGATGCCATTAATTACATTTTGCAAAAAGGCTTCTAGTTAAATTCGTAAAGCTATGACGCATACATAATTTTTGACATTTTGTAAGGCAATTGGTGCCGTTCATTGGTATTAGGCAGTATGCAGCTAATGAAGTGTCAGCTGATTGATATGGAACGGTTTGCAGCCAATGAGGTTTTATATTGCTTAGGCAAAGGTCAGTTAAAAACTGAAAATGGATTCTGTACCTACAAACAATTTTCTCATGTGAAGGCATCTCCTTGAGCGTGACGAAAAATTTGAAGCTTCACTGCTAAAAGATTTACTGGTAAATTATTTTATCATCATATGAAGCAAAATATGTAATTTAAATACCTTTGTTATTTTCTGTTGCCGAGTGATTTTCAGCTATCGGTATCTTTGCCGGAGATTTGGAGAATGGTCCCATTTCGTCTACAATTACTTTAAGTGCACCTACTCTCGGCAAAGACACGTGGTTCAGCTTTGCTAGGTTATTTTTCGCTGCGTATCTGGAAAATTACACAAGACACATTATTACTGATCTGGATAACTTTGTTGATTAACTTAACTTTGACTCAGATTATTTCTTCTCTTTATATACAAACATAAAAACTGATTATGCTAGTATTTATAGAAGTCATCTTTATACCTTGTTTACACGTGCATGGATTTACTGTTGACAGTACGTATTATCGCGGCCATAACAAGAAAATGCATGTGGAAACACGTATTTTCGTGCATGTTGCAAGACTACACCGCACAGAATATTTTGACTTCTACCGATTATCTACGAACTTGACCGAACCTGTGTGAATCTGTCAAATAGCACAATACGATGATAATATATCATCACCTCTTGCTTACCCTTGAAGAATGAGATTGGAGAGACAATCAGCACTTTAACGTATAAACAGTTATTATCGCGATAGTTTAAAATACACATTATTGGTGAAAATAAATCCATGCATGTGTACAGGTGCTATTATTCAGCGATAAAAAGAACCAAAAAATGACGGCTCGCATTTAAACAAGCCATTTCATTGACTAGGTACCAACATAACACTCTACATTATTTTAACCAATGACAATGACATTAAATTATGCTGTGATTTTTTAGACTGTTGTCTTCAGCAGAAACACCATGATATAAAAACACCAACTTATTATAGTAGAACTACGATTATTTAAACTAAATAGGGATTAAGATGATCTGGATAATCAAGAGGAACTGGAATCTGGAACTTACCAACGATCTTTTCAAAACTGTCTTCCAGGATTTTTACAATATTGACACATCTACAGAAATCTTATCCCTGCTACTAACAATATTTCTTTAAATCTATGTTCTTATAGAAATTGACTCTTCATTACTTTTGTCTGCTGACAATAGTCGTAGAAGGATCTATTTTGATTTAAGCGCTTTAATATTTATGTGACACCATGATCCATTAGTTGTACTATAAACGTGACATATGGAAGAAATTTTAATGATATGGAAGATTAATTATATTTTTAATACATTGATGCTTTGATTTAACATCAATAGATAGTGGGAGTCTGTTTGCCAGATAAACTGGCTTTGTACCTTTTCTAATAACACCTTACCTTTGACTGGTTTCCCTTCTTTTTCTGAGAAATCCTCCCTCCGGAAAGAGGACGATCCAGTGTCTGTCTATCGGCATGAATGAAGTTCTCAAGTGCCGCGATAATTCGAGAACTGACGCATCACGCCTGTCTTTACCCTGAAAGAGAAAAGAAGGAAATGGTTAAAACAAATTGAATAAAGCAATACAATTTTAACTTGGTGTTAGGATTGATTATTGTTACCTACTTGTAACAATTTACTACTTAATTCTAGATTTCCAGTTTTGAGACCCAATGCAGAGTCTATGTTTGTTTCTTTTGAGGAGCCTTACGCTCCACCAAGCGCTAGCTTGACTTCCAGTACCCCCTGTGACAATCCACATGAGCCCTAGAGGAAGATTATTCTCATTTCACATATTAGCCAGCGCTCAAAATGAACCGGAAAGCATCGGAGCATAGCTCCGGTTCGTAAAATCCTCAAGACCATCGCTTGGTCTTGTAGAAAAATTTTAAAATAGAGCTCCGGTTTGGGAATCATGATGAAAATTATTGTATTAATTACAATTTTTAAATAAAGATTAATAAGAAACTTATATTATAGTATCAAACATAAGTTTTTCGCCTGCGACACTAAATGACGTTGCCTACTCAGATCATTAGTAGTAGTCCATATCAAATGTCTACAGACAGTTATTGCATTTGTTCGTCTAAGGTATATTATGTAGCAGTGGCAAAGAGTGAAGTTAGGCTGCTAAGAAAATACGTATGACTGACAAAGTTTAGTGTGCACTATTTATGTCGAATCTTAACAGCCTACCTCCACCTTCCGTTACAGATACATATGTATAGTAATGGTATATACCAAAAGAAAACACACTTTAGTATTTTCGGAAAAGTGTCGAGCGCTCCGGTTCATAAGCTTTTCTATTTATTTTTGAGTGCCGCTATTTGCTAATTTTAATTCTATTAGGTTGTGTGACGTGAATATGGCAACCCTGAATTATTAGCATCGTCGAATGCACATTTGCAATCAATGCGTATACGTAATACGCGATGGCCGATGGCCGACGAGCGGCCAAAAGGAGACGTCCTTGCGCGGTCGCCGAACGACCTTCGTGTTTGGCGCAACTCCGTCTTCAGCAAAGCTCTGACGTAACACAAACACACATACAGTCATCGTATGTATTATTATTAACACCGCTGAGAAATTGCGTACCTTGCCCGACTCTGAGACCAATGCAGCGATCCTTAACCGAAATAAGTATATATTAATATAAGACGATAGCTAATAAAAAATTAAATAATTACAAGATAAAAAGAACTTTTTATATACCACGTTTTTAAATTTTCTGTTGAATTATATAAACTTGACAATTCTATGTAATTATTAATAATTTAGGACAAATAAGGCAATTGTCAACAAATCATATTTTTGCTATTTTGCAACAAACAAACAAATATAGAATACTGAAATGTCATTTTGATTTCCATAGTAACGCACGTATATACTAATAATTTAGTTGCTAGGACCACCCCCATACCAACCAATAATAGTGAATTGGATTACGGATTTCTTCCGAAATAACTTTTCATACAAAACAGAATTAACTGAAAATGAATTCAATTCTACTTAAAGATGGCTAAAAGTATTAAAAGAATGCATTGGCATCGTGTTCTGATATATTCTAAAAGTTTCAAATGTCTAGCTAGTCGGTAAGTTACCACAAAGGATTTCAATTGTAATTCCTGGCATTCTGGGATTAGTATTCTCGATCCCGAGATTGATAAATACCAGTAGCGAAGGGTGGAGGTAGGCTATTAAGGTCCTCCGTAAATAGTGCACATAAAACTTTGTTAGTCATACGTTTTTGTTTTTATTGAACTAAGGCTACAATTTACAGAATATGGTGTTAGTTAGTTTTTAAAAATCAATTAAACCCTGTCAAAATCAAACCATAATAGTTTTGGTATACTTTGGCCGATACGATAAAATTATGCATACTTTTTCATTCATACTTTAAATAATATGATTTAATATATTATAATAATATACAATATGTGTAATACGGATTAAGAATACATTATTACACATATTGTTGGTTCATTTTTTTTAAATTCATTAAACCCTACCTACGCCAAACTATAGTATAAAAAAATATTCTTCTATCTATAAAATATCTAAAGTTATGTATAATTTAATGTCTATTATGGCTTGGTTTTCGCAGGGTATGATTGTATTTTAAAAGCTTACTAACGCTATCTGCAATTTGTAGTATTATTTCAATGAAAACAAATACCTACGTATGACTGACAAAGTTAAGTATGCACTATTTATGGTGGATTTTAACAGTCTACCGTCACCCTTCGCCACTGATAAATACATAATATTATTATGAATTTATTCCCGTAGTTCTCCAGTAATTTATACCAAAGTAGAAAAGTGAGCATGTAATATGAAGTCAAGACGTTTTACGAATCTTCCAAAAAAGTTTTCTAGGATTATTCAGGAAACACAAAATTAATGGAAACTGAATGTGTAGTAAAACAGAGTAGTTACATAATATCTCGGATGTGGAGAAATATTCGATACACTTAATCATTGTGTTAAAGAATATTATATTATTTTTAATCGGTTGTCTGTCAAGTAAACATAATGCCCATTCAATACTTGCGGACAGCCGGCTCTCTTTGTGTCCCTTGGTTTACCAAAATAATAAAGCGGACCCTGCTTCACAACTGTTACCACGCCCTGCAGGGTAAGCCAGTTCCCATTAGTGTTGTGTTCAATCAGGGAATACAATAATCTAGTGTGGCTAAACTTATACACATGTATGTTCAATAGTTGGTCTGTACTTACGATATCATAATAAAATATGCATTTAAGTTTATCAAACGCGCATTTAATGTTAGTATTATTTGAGGTGACTTCGGAAGTTTGTAGGTTTTGATAAACTATTTCTTTTGTTCAAAGAATAAGACACAAGATTTCAGAATGTAACATTCTATATACTGAATATACATAATTTGAAAACATCTCATGCATATTATACACAATAGAAAAAAATAAATATATGTCGTATTTTTTCTACAAATGTTTTTTTCTAGTGTGTATATGCATGAGATGTTTTCAAATTATGTGTATTAAGTTTGTGGGTATTTATTGCGTTTAATGACCTGACTGTCATTAAATCATAAACCAAAACTGGTTTTAAAGTCTCGGTCTATGGCGGCTGGCTGTCGCATTTCTATCTTATTAATCATTTACAACGCTAACAATAGAATCTAGAATAGTACCTACAATGATTCAATTGACTGAATAGTCCGATGCTTTCCTGGGTAGTACAGTGATCGACAGAATTATCGTGTCCGGAAATTTGTACACATGCAGTTCGCCGTATCACACTTCACCGTGAAATGTTGTATCCGAAATATATGGTCGTAAGTATATTAAAGATCGTCCAAAGTAGTACTAAAATTCATGTCTAAATAAAACACGGTTCTTGTCGGTTTACCCAAGCCAGCGGCAAACAAAATAGTAGTTAGGTTAGGTTTTCATTCTTGAAGGATCATTATTGTCTGCGATGCTCCACGAACAACGCGTATTTTTCTCATCTCGGTGCTATAGATAATAAAGCTCATAGCGAACTGTGCTACGGTGAAATGCAATACGTACAATTTACATGTAACCCAGAATTACACCTGTCTATATTTACATACAGTAAAATAACATATTGTATTGGAATCAATTAATTGGAACTAATAAACTATTGCACATCGCTGGCGTTAGAGTCGTAGAGCGATAAATTAATGTATTCAAAGGTTAAGAAATTATTCAAATAATAACATCGAACCTAATAGATTTTTTTTATGTTTGCATATCAACAAACATAGCGCATAATAAAATTAACGAGTAGGTATACAATACCAACAAAAATAAAAAAAATATACGCAAGTACATAACATAATATATATGGGTATAATTCGGTAGCGAAGGGTGGAGGTAGGCTGTTAAGATCCGCTATAAACAGTGTACATTAAACTTTGTTAGTCATACGTATTTGTTTTTATTGAACCAAGATAACAATTTACAGATGGTGGTAAATAATAATTAAACCTTGCCTAAACCAAACCATACTAATTTTGGAATACCTTGGGCGATACGACAAAATTGTGCACACTTTTTCATTCATACTTATATGTTTTCATTGGATTAAGAATACATATTACACATATTGTTGGTTCCAGTGACGTCCCGTGGGGGTAGGCAGAATGAGCGTCGCTTGGGGGCGGCAAATCGAGGAAAATCATATGGAATATATAGAAATAGCTACCTAAACTTAGTATGTAATAACGAAGATATATTAACATTAAAAAAACGAACTCACTGGTTTTGTCGGGTCCGCGATATCTAGTTTAGTTCCGTTGCCCTTCGACGTCCTTGGTGACCAGAAACGACACATGCAGATTTGCGAATAATTAGTCTGATATTTTGTTAGTAATGTGTCCATACAACACATTAATTTCTTAGATATTGGACTCGTGAAAGGATGATAAAAATAATGTGTAAAATAATGAGGCGGCATTTTGGCACTGGCTAGGGGCGGCATTTTATCTAGGGACGTCACTGGTTGGTTCATTTTTTTAAATTCATTAAGCCCTGCCTATACCATACTAAAATAGATAAAAAATATTATTCAATCCAAAATATCCAAAGTTATGTATGATTTAATTGCATAATATTTTAAAGATAGACGAGTATATTTTGACTATTATCTATAATGGCTTGGTTTTCGCAGGGTTTAATTGAATTTTAAAAAATAACCAACACCATCTGTAAATTGTAGTTTTATTTCAATGAAAACAAATAAGTATGACTGACAATGTTAGTGTCCACTATTTAATGGCGGATCTTCTCAGCCTACTTCCACCCTTCGCCACTGAGGTATATATTATATTCTCTTTTTAACACTACAATAGGCAATGAGGCCCAATAACAGTTAGTAGCCGATCTAAGGGCGATCGGACCGATCGTGTCATATTTGGTTATCAAGAAAAATTAACGTAACCTAATTCAAACAATGAATTCGGATTGGCTGATCATGCGGTTGCTTACACATACAAAATAAAACTTTTGAGAATAGATAAGGTACCACTAAATGACAAAACTTTCGCCTGCGGCGCCAACATAACAATATTTGGTAAATGTTTAAAAGTAATCATAAAATACTTAAATAGGTAATACAAAGTAGTAGGTTAGTAACAAAATTAATATTTTGAAACTAAAAACAGTAAAGGGCGTCATTTTGAGCCTGTCCAAGGAAGAAGCTTTCCCTATATATGGCCCTGCCTATTAATTGCTTCACATGTATTTTTCGTAATTTACCACTATGTACGTCAGCGATTTACGAACTGGGAGGCGCGGAGTGTTGCAAAGGGAGGCGCGAAAAGTTTAACACAAATATAGCCACAAGTTTACAGTTTGCAAATGCATAGTTTATAAAGAGCCTGGGGGCCCGGGCATAACAGACATCACAAATTTACTCCGTAATATGTGGTTATGCGTTGTAATTTGATGTGATACCAATATGATGATTGCTATAGGTACTTAAATGATAACTCCCATCTATAATTTAGTAAACACTACTTTAGAGCACCACACTGCCCTTAACCTCAGCGATAGTTAGGTGGGCCCGCCAAAGATCCTAGCCCGGGGGCCCACTTCAGGATGTGGAGCCCATGCTAGAATCCATTTGTCAATGAACGATGATGAATTTGGATTGACTACTATTGAAAAGGAAAAAAAATGATAGAATTATCATGCGATAATTAATTGAAACAAAAACCCTAGTCCAATTTTAATTGAATCGAAGTGAAGAATAATATAATACAAGTTTTAAGTAAATTACTTTACTAACTAAAGTACTTCTACCTACCATGCGTAACATCATAATATATAATATGCGAAACGGGATTTTCTGCAATAGCTGCAATGAAATCCAAATATCGACCCAGTTTAGTAGAAAAAGAGCACTTTGTGCTAATAAACAATCACATCCATCGCATGAAAAACAAATTTATTTAAAAATTAATATAATAAAAGTAGTAAAATCTTGTTTATTTTTATACTTAATCAAGTTTCTTTTCATTGTTGTTTTAAGTAGTAAGTACATTTTTGGCTATTTAAAAAGGTGTCTATATTATTTAATTAAATAAAGGGTGGGAGGCGCCAAGATTAGATTTTTTAAAAGAGAGGCGTAGTAACATAAAGCTTGGAAACCACTGATACACGTTGTGTGCCAGCCAGGTGAAGGTTTCCCGGGATTTTGCAAAATACCTACATCATGGTTCCGCAAACGAAAAAAGGTTAGTATTAACTGACTCAGATGATGACCAGGGTGGCCAATTTCCATATTCAAATTATTCATACTTAGGAGGAATAAAATATCTTATTTTGTTAATGCAAAGCATTTGAACAATAAAATAGTCAATTTGCTTGCATTATTATTAGAAATTACTCGATTGAAAGAACATTAATTTTAATATTTGTGAATAATTAGAATATGATGACTCCATACGAAAAGTATGCGACGAACAGGTGAAACAAGTTAATGACTGTTTAAATATTTATATTTGTCGACACGTTATGCAAAATATCAAACACCAGACGTCAATGAATAACGTAATCTAGGGTCTGGCAAAATCACATATTGTTTTTGAATGTGTGCTTGGATCAGAGTATGGATTTAATTGGTAAACGAGGCCGGAAGAGATGCACTTTTTAATTTTACAACGTTTTTCTTAGGTCGTATTCTTATTTGTCGGGTGGTTGTTTGTCCGGTACAAATCTTGCAATCGATTTTTAACTAACTTCCCGGCTAACTAGACATTTGAAAAATTTATAATATATCAGAACACGATGCCAATACATATTTTTAATACTTTTAGCCATCTTTAAGTAGAATTGAATTCATTTTTAGTAAATTCTGTTTTGTATGAAAAGTTATTTCGATACCATTATTGGTTGCTAGTGGGTCCTAGCAACTAAATTATTAAATAATATATATCTACGTGCGTTACTATGGAAATCAAAATGAAATGACATTTCATTATTCAGTATTTCTATCAAGTACAATTTTTTTGATCGTTTAAGCTAGTCAAGTCAAGTTTATATGATTCAACAGAAAATTTAAAAACGTTGTATATAAAAAGGTCTTTCTATCTTGTAATTATTTGTATTGATGTAATAAAAAGAATCAGAATAAGAATAAAAAAAAAGAAAGGAAAGAAATGGTGACATGTAATGATGATTCATGCCTTTCAGATCCAGTGATTGCAGTCATATAAGATAGGATAAGTATACGCTCAGAATATCAGTCCTATACGACATTTCTTTTACCTCAGGAAAAATTCGGTTATAAATCACAGTTCTCAGTTCCCAATGAATACGACAAAATATTCATCAGAGTAACAACCGCCTTGCGCCACAAAGAATTTTCCAGGGTTTCTGCAAGGTGGTTTCATAGGCCCTGGTCAAATTCAAATTAGCAATACCAAATACGGGTAGACGAATGATTTTCAATAAGGCATATTTCTCAGACGTCACAATTTTCATTTGACTAGCATCAAGTAGAGAGTGGTTATTATTAGTAGTATCAAAGTCCTTAAAGAAACCTCGATAGTAAATGCGAGGTATTCATAAAGGCATATAGAAAAAAATTGGTTGAGCAAGTGGCTAACATCCATGTCTCGTAAAAACAAAAATCTATACAATCGATCATAAGAAGATCAAATGGGTCATAACATACTTTGGCGGTAGAGGCGCTAGCAACTCTCCGTTTGACATATTATTAAACGTCAGAAATTCGTACGTAGTATTGAAGAGGGAATCTATTTTTTCTATCTTTTACATAAAACTATTACCACTGAAAGTATTATTTTGTGTTTAAATTCTCATTTAAATATTTAATGTGATTTTGTAATACAGAAACACACATGTTTGTTTGCAAAATACAACGGAAATTCCGTGTTGTAATATTGTTATATTGGAGACGTAACTAGCTTTTTTAAAGATTAATTGGCTACGTACTTCATTAATGAATGGTTTAATAATGCAACGTTAACGGTAAGTACTGATTAAATATGAAGTCATTACCAAAATGGATAAAAATGTTATTTAATTTCCATGAAATTGACAAGAGGTCCGTCATGACATGTTCAATTTCTATCTTACTCTAACACATGGACATGAGCTATAAGCATGCTGAATGCTTTCTCACTCGCACTTATATTTCGCGTATCCATTCCATTCGAAGCTCTATACACACAACATCTCCTGTAAAACTAAAAAATTTACGTGCTTCAGTTGAAGCGGTTCGGTGACGTGTTTTGCAGTGCTTCATTTGGGGATTGGCCTCCAGGGAAGAGGTTATATTATAAGAAATCTGCTAATATAACCTCCGCCTTGTGGTGATGGTGACCCATTTGATCTTCTAAGGGTCGATTGTACCTACAGATTATTGTTTTTACGAAAAATTTATATTAGCCATAGTCCATACTCTGACTCCAAATACAAATTGAAAAAATGTGTATTTGCCACACCCAGGATCCCTCATATAGTCATCATTAATGCGAATTCTTATATATGAGGTAGTAGAAACATAATAATGGAAAAGCCAGCTATGGCTACAGCTGAAGAATGGTCAAAATCAGTGATGTCCCTAGGCAGAGTGCCGCCTTAAGCAGACTTAATATGAATACCACCCCCTTTCATTTTTAGTCTCAAATTGTGTGAACATTTGTTGGTTACCTACCGACCTATTTCATTAATCACACAGAGGATTAGAGCATTTCCACGAAACATATTCTCAAACAGTGGTGTTTTTTAGGAACGAGGAGATTTGAGGTGCTGACAGGTTAGGAGGCCCCTTCGTGATTTTTTTCCTATGCAATAAGCCGCCGTTGGTTATACAATACAAGATAGGAATAATACGATAGGTTACCAGGATTTTTAATACTTCCAGTATTTTTAAACTAAGATATCGGCAATTTCTAAATGAATCGACCGCATCGTCTGCTTCATAGAACACCGTCACTGCTCTCAAAAGTTGAGATATTCGTGTTCGTTCTTTCATTTGCCGTCCTTAAGCAACGCAAGACCCACCTAACCCCACGGGTCATCGCTAACTTGTCAAATGTATGTAGTCATATTATAACAATGTGTGAAAATGGTTATATGGACACCGAGAAAGTCATAGACTATCGGCCGGAGGTGACAAATTTTATAATTAATTTAACAACCGCGTTATGTGGTGAGTTTGCTACATGTGACAGTGATAACTAACTTGCCAAATGGAATCACGCCCTACAATAAACAACATTTGAAAAATTGTTTTTATATTAGTCTTAAAACTAATAAACCTTTACTTTTATAGGTTTAAAAACAACAGTGTGGTGAAGAACTATAGAACCTCACTCAAAGTTCGTAAACAACTGACAGCCATGTTATTGTAATCGCTGTCAGTGATTGGCTTAAATGGACATGGCTGAATGTGATATAAGTAGTTCAGTGGATGTAGGTGAATTTGAAAAAAAACTGCTGAACTTTAGCTTTGATTTACTTATTATACAGACGGATTTTGATGATTTCCATAATGCAGAAATATTAGAAAGCAGTAGAATTCAGCAATTCATAAAAAAGTCAAAAATACCTAAAGGTGGACTTGGCTGATTTTGAAATCTAACGACGCAGATAATTAAGCTCACGAATCGACTAAATAAATATAATATAATCTCAAGATTTTTATAATAGGTACAATGTCCACATAATATTATGTACCTCATAATTTAAGCATACGTCAATAGTTCCTACGTGATAACTGAGAAAATGACTGCAATGGATAATGGATTTAAAAATGAACATGTTTCGTAGCACTGAATATAGTTACCCGAGTAGTGGGCCGACTAATAATTTAATTAAACCACCTGTACCAGATCATAACGTAATTACTAATTACAGATGTAAATCACATTAATCGTAAAAAAAATCTGTAAATTACACAAAAGAAGGCTTTATTTCAAAGCCAAATACGTTGAGAAACGAATAAACGTCAGAACAATAGAGTAATAGATAAAATGGCTTAGCTTGGAATGCGGATATATCAGACAAAGCCGGTCGGACACTCCATTGTTTTTTAAAAAAATGTTCCGGACAGTTAAATGGCTTGTTTGATGGTTAAATTATGAGAAAAACGAGTTACAGAATGCAGCGTTTATTGAATTTGTTCACAATACTGTTATTAAACCTAAAAATTAGAATCAAAATTATTTTTCAATACTCTTTCCACTTCAGCCGGGGCATATTATGGACCCGCACAACGTGGGGGGTATCAATCATTAGGGATTGCAAAACCGAATGAAAATACTAATAGGTACCGGTATTTCATAAAACGATTTAAAATATTAAGAGCGTACTTAAGTGAAACAGCAAATAATTTTCAACAGTAGTTGCGACGAAATTTGGCACTCGTCGCCAATCGGAGACCGACAGTAGGTAGAGGTGTGCGCACGTCGATTTGTTTTGTCATGGCGTCGGATGAATATATTCTTAAATCGTGTAAAGATTACTAAAAAACTTCATGTATGTACTTGAAAAAGAAAACATGTCAATGAATATACTATTAGTATAAGTAATATAACAATAAACATAACATTTATGACAAATTATATTTCATTTATTTGCACAATCCGCGCATCGCCTAACCACGATCATTTTAGTTTAGACCAGCGATACTCAAACTGCGGCCCGCGGGCCGCGTGTGGCCTTTTAAGCTTTTATGTGCGGCCAGAAACACATTTATTATCAGGAATTTCGTATATCTTGAGATTCGTTTCGACTTTGACGCACAGATAGTGACACCCGAAGAGGATTGTCATTATGGTCCGCATCAGATCTGGTATAAGTGTTGCTATTGCCCACGATTAATTTAGAAAACACGCATAATTTTTAAAATCTCAAAAATGTTTTGTAGAAAAGGGGGGTTTCATGATTTTTTTCGTCATACCAGTAGTGATGCGGCCCGCGTTACTTTACAAATATATGCATTTGGCCCAAGGTTGAGTATCATTGGTTTAGACCATGCCTCAACTGAAGTATAGCCTTAATATTTTATAACACGTGCCATTGCTGATCTCCAAGGGCGTTGCAGCGCAATGGAAGTAAAGCAGACATCGCGTAACCCAATAAAAAATAGTCATCTTAAATATTAATTAATACATTGTGTTCTCACTTTCAACATCGAGTATATCAGTATTATCCGATTTTTAAAACTGAATAAATCAATAAGTCAATCTCGAATTCTCGAGAAAACAGATATTCTAAATTTTGAGAGATGAAACAAGTCGACGGTTCTTGTCGGTTTAAGGGAAGACAGCGGCAAAGAAAATAGCCGTTATACTGGATTATTTGTTAGGTTAGGTTAGGTTTTCATTCTTGAATTCATGAATTTTGCCAAAATCGGCTATGAAAATTAGCGCGGTTCTCGTCTGGTTTCCCAAGTCGAGGAATCACAAGCTCTACGTGGAATGGAGTATCCTATAGATAGTATAGATAATATTATATCAATTTTTACATTTAAAGGGCTATACTTTAGTTGAGGCATGGTCTAAAAAGATCGTGGCTAGGCGATGCGCGGATTGTGCAAATATCGCGTGCCGAACTTGTCATAAAAATCCAACATGCGTCCATTTAATGTTATGTTTATTGTTTACACTTTACATCTTTACACGATTTAAGAATATTTTGCCATGACAAAACAAATCAACGTGCGGACACCTCGCCTGTCAGTCTCCGATTGGCGACTAGTGAGAAATTTCGTCGCACATACTGTTGAAAATTATTTGCCTTTTCACTGAAGAAACTTTGCCGAATTTTCATCGTGTGGAGACGCTTTTACGCCAAGTCCTTGTTTTTTGCTCGATCATTGTCATATATCAGGTATGACAGGAAAATTCACAGAGCCCACTGTTGTGTCTCAATTCAGAATTCAAGGGACGTTTGCCTATATTTTTCACAAAGGAGTTCAAGGCAGCTTTCGCATTACGAATGAAATGAAACAACAATGGCTTTGAATTGAAACTGATTTGAATAAAAAATCGACACGGCCTCACGTGAGCGGTTGAAAGTTATAATGCAAGTGACAAAAACAGAGCTACGAAAACAAATATGTCAACAATTCTTGGTGCACAGCCATTGTGGAATTGCAAGGAAAAAAATGTTTTAATCCTAGCCTAACCTAAGTTTCTTATGACCAAGACTTCGCAATACAGAACAGATTAATAACATAGAAATTCAGAAGCAAATCCCTATAGTACAAAACATTGACGCTAACTTAGGTTTACGACTGAAATGACGGTTGGGCTACAAAACGCAAGGAATACAAATATTGCCAGCATAATATAATACACTTTTTTTATTCAACCAATAATTGACAAAATTTAAGAATGCAACATTCTTTTATTGAATGTACATAATTAGTAAACACTTCTGAGAAATATATAACGACTAAAAAAAATCTTTTTGAAAAAAAAATATTAATTAAAAAATATTAGAATAAAAATTCGTGCGCAGTAGAAGAAATCGCAATCTACGCAATTTTAAGGTTAAGATGTTCCACTACAGATTAGGAAGCTACGTTTTATTGTCACAAATACAATTTTAAACAGAAGTAACATATTAATAAGACAATACAATGAAAGAATATTCAGTAAAGCTAAACGAGCTCTAACCAAGATAAATTATTTTCTAGCATACACAATCAGTCAATCACAAAAAGCGCCGAGACGATCGAATTGGTATCTGAATACTTCATTTTAATAGATCAAGTTTAATACCTTGCCCAAAATATTTTTTTATGGAAGTTCTAGTCAGCATACACACCGACGAAACTATAGGTAGGTTTATCCCCTTTTCGAGACATTATTATTCACGGCAGACTACGAATTCAGTTTTAATTTAAAATTAAATCATAGCTCCACTTTCGCAGAAGCTTACCTAACGTTAGAATGAATGAACTCCCGGATACATAATTTATTGGCCTTTTTACGAAGTGAATAAATTTGTTTTCAGTTTCATTTGCTAGCATAGTGACACATTATCAATTCAATAATTATTAATTCGTACATTAAAAATAATTTTATACACATTTGTTTATATACATAACGTCTTGTCCCAGCAAACTGATCAAATCGTCAGGTCTATCTTGTCAAAGTACGGTATATTAGGGCTTGTTTACACATGGTGGTATTAGTGGGAGTAGTGATTACAAATGATTAGCGCGAAGGCCGTGTAAACATGCCTTTAGTGTAGTGAATCGACACACAAGTTCTAATTCAGGTATACGTAGATGAAGTAATGTGTATAAATAATTACAAGATAAAAAGAACTTTTTATATACAGCGTTTTTAAATTATCTGTTGAATCATATAAACTTGACTTGACTAACTTAAACGATCAAAAAAATTTGTACTTACAGATAGAAATAATACTGAAATGTCATTTTGACATGTCATATTGATTTCCATAGTAACGCACGTATATATTAATAATTTAGTTGCTAGGACCCCAGACCCTAGCAACCAATAATGGTGTCGAAATAACTTTTCATACAAAACAGAATTAACTGAAAATGAATTGAATTCTACTTAACGATGATTAAAAGTATTAAAAAAAGCATTAGCATCGTGTTCTGATATATTCTAAAAGTTTCAACTGTCTAGCTAGTCGGGAAGTTAGTTAAAAAACGATTGCAAGATTTGTACCGGACAAAGAACCACCGGAGAAATAATAATACGAGCTAAGAAAAACGTTGTAATAAAGCCGCTTATAAGGAATTCGAAGTGCTTTTGCAACGTGGTGTTAGTCTGGTCGGAGAACGAAGATTTTTTTTACTGAATCTGATTCAGTTTTTTTTTTATCTTATTACGAATCTGCCGGATAACACTCTGGCATCCTTGGGAAAACGACGCCATATTGGTAAAATGGCGACCAAAAACGGTTTGTCGGTAATATTTCATTATCCGTAATCCTTAGAGAGTAAGTTTAGAGCTGATTTTGGGACCCTCGTAAAAATAAGCAAAATAAAAATCATAAAAAATCTAGTAGGTACTTATATAATATATATAATTATGTATCTCTTTCCGAGAATTAGGTCCTTAGATTTTTGATTAGTTTGAACTGTTTTGAGGCTCCATTTTTAATCTTCTGACGAATAGATTTCGTCATGTGCATCAAAGAATATCGTTACTGCCTAATCCGGTTTTAAAGTAGGTACCACGGATGCGAAACATGGACCTTCAATTAAAATGGAGTATAGCGGTTAGTGAAACAATAATAGTAGTAACAGTGAAACAATCACAGCAAAACCCAGTTTTTAAGAAGATCGTAATAACCCCGATGACCTCACCAATAAAAGAATTCTGGGGCCTTATGTTAGAACTTGCGAGTCGTGTGAAACATCGTAGTCATTCGCGAAAGTGACGTAGGTTATCGAAATAAGGCATGTCGAAACTTATCACTACCTGAATTAATCATAATCTGTGTCGACAATATTGCCCATACCAAAGGGCACTCGTGACCATAGTCCCCCATACGAGTTGAGTATGTGAGCATGCGCACTGATGTCTCGCGCCGATAACGCAGTTTAGTTTTCAACTGTCAAATAAAAGTGAAAGGTTAGGCTGCGAAAAGATAGTATTTTATTATTGGGCTCGCGAGAATAATTACCTACATATTATTATTTTATATTTCGCCAAAGCATTGCTATAGATTTGTATCGTTCACCCAATTATTGTAAAATATGTCAATCCCATAAATAGTTACTTTTGCGCCACTTTTAGGATCACGTAATCATCCGCGAAACAGATCAAATAATTATGTTAACTTATGTCAAAATGCTTTTTCACTCAGTGATGCACTATTTATACGTAATTTTCGATTAAACAAAGAGCTTGTGAGATATATTTTACAAATTCTCACGCCATATAGGTTTATTAGGTATCTTAAGTTTAATGTTACTACCTACCTACAAGCGTGAAGAGTTTACGTTTACAATGCGAAAAAATGAATATGGTTGTATAGATTAAAATTAATCAAAGACATAGAAGATGTATGTTATATTTTGACACATTATTACGTTTATAATATTATATCCATGGAGAATTAAAAAGTCGTAGGTAGGTATAATGTTGAGACGGACATAACCTCACCTACCTCATTTCAATTAAGATCACTTAATTGAAACCTCTCCATTCTTTTGCTACTTTTGCACGACGAAGGACGTGAATTCATGTACCTATTACCCGATTTCCATGTTTATTTTGATATTTCGTTTCGTATGTGACAGTGACCTTGAAAATCAAAACGTCAAAATGAATGAGTTCGCTGACGGAAAGAACACGGCATTACCAATTTATAAACAATAAAGATGCCGAATTATTATATTATCTATTCACAATCAGGGACGGCTCTAGTAAAGGAGCAAAGTGTGCACTGCACTCCCATCATCGATTAAATAAAAATATATAATATACAACCCCCATGTATTCCGAAAAATGCGATATCGGAAACTTATACGAAATCAATCATTTTGAATTCCGCGCGTATTCGAACATGTGATTTTGACGCGCCAACGCCACCGTCTACCAATACACACGTAACTACACCAATGAGACGCGACCAATACACACATGCCTCCATCGGTGAGACATGCCAAGGAGCAAAATTCAAAGTGTACCTTGAATTTACACTATTTTTCACACATACATTTAAAAATTTAGATCGACAAATGAGGCTAGTAGAATCAAAACCAACAAAGTTCTATAAGACTACATGAATCTTCGTTGAAAATGATGTTTTCCAAGTTAATTCTTCAGGAGGTTGCCTGTACCTAATGCCATAGCACACAAAGCTTAACTCGGCGTTCGGACAATAAAATCATACACTGGCCGATATAAATATTCCAACACAAGCGCTTAGGCCACGCGTCGAGATATAGTTGGAAGCCTAATTATTGATGACTAATATCATGTCGATGCATGCAGTGCAAAAATAGAAACATATTCTCGTCTTATTTATCAAACGGTTAGTTTAGTAAGTTTAGTTCAATGTAAGCCGCTCCCGGTTTCACCGATTTCGCCGATATTATTATGCTAACGTTGGTAGATTAATTTTTTTATTTTCATTTTGAGATTACCCTATTACTATTAGTGTTTCAATAGGTAGGTATCTTAAATTTGATGTACACACAGTTCAGTTCAGCTTGTTAATTTGGTACTTAGGTGCATTATGATTTTAATCAGGTGGGTATTCCACAGAAAGGCTGTTATTGAGAATAAATAGGTACTTAGGTGTAGAATTGTAGACGTAGGTGGGTGGGTAGCTTTTAACAATTAATTAGCCTAGTGTTTGCCGCATTGAAGTAGGTACCTAGTTACATAGGACTTATAATATCTATTATTACGTTTATTTTGTACAGATAGGTAGGTAGATATCTATTCAATAAGAAGGAACATGGAGCATGGGTATTGTCGTTGAATGAGAATTTTACAAGTGAAATTATTATTGTTCATCGTTATTTTAATTAGCGATTCACATCGAGACGGATGACAGTTTACATTGGCCGACATTATTAGCTCAGCCAAGTATTCATTCATTGAACGGTACCTACCTACCTATTTATAATTTTTCTTATTTGAAACGATAATGGGGCCCTATTTCGTGGTCGATTTGAGATTAGGTGGTACCTATTTTGATAGGTAAGTAAGTACGATAAAAAGGCCCCATTTCTTTTGTGGTCATTTTGAGATTAGGTAGGTATCATTAACCTTATCATTAGGTAGGTAATTGTGTAGGTAGTATGTCGATAACTACCCACTGTCCTATAGTTAAATGGGAATTAATTTTCCGAGTCGAATTCATGAAGCAATTATTATTCACATCGGCGCATCATCTATTCTATAGGTGGGTAAGTATAAAGACTGCTTTTGGATCACAATAAGTGCCAATACTTCGATACAACCCTACCTTGGATAGCTGCCGTAGCGTCAGAATGTCATCAATGGGAATTTAGAGCATAAATCGACGATTCAATTCAATAACGTCATCGTAGGTATCGTGAAAATGCATTCATTAAACGAAGTTGCGATTTTATATGACAGATCACAGCACTGTCGTATCGCGGGAACGTTCTGCGATTTGAATCTGACATGGGCTGATTTTAAAGAAAATACCGAAGATATTAATTTTTTCGACTCAATATCGACGTTTCGGCTTAAATATGTTCAATAAGCATGTCACTCATCAAGTTAAATGTGCCGAAATTCCTTCGTTGCAAAGTTTATATCATTTTTTGCAGTTCGACGTTTAACATAGGGGCAGATTGGCAATGCGCGGAGGTGACATTTATTTTTTATAACTTTTATTATAACTATCTTATTACTCGATGGACAACGCTAAAACTTTGGAATATGTAAATATGCATCGCCTGAAACATATCTACAATGCGGCCGCACGCGATGAATTTTTAAAAATCGGCGGTCACAGTTAGAGTTAAACAACGCGACCGAATTATGCCAAATTATCAGCTATGTTTCGCATTAATCATTTCAAAATCATACGTATATTTAAAATGTGTACTGAAGAGAGCTAGCCGCCTACCTAGCCGGCTGGTTTTATATTTTAGTAAATGAATTTTTTTAAATCGGGTAATTTAATACTTAATTATAAATAATGAATAATTATTATTAACGTGACAAATTTTAACTTAAAAATGAACTAATAGTCTTATACAGCAGAGAAGATTTCTACGTTACTGTTGGAGCATTATTGATACTTCAACTTTTCACTAATAATAATTTACTGGAAGTATTTGGCAAAAGTGTTACCCTATTAAAAATAATTTGTACAATCCCGATGATTTCAGTGGGAAGTGAGCGTTATTTCTCAACTTTAGAAAAGGTTAAGTCATTTTTGAGAAATACAATGACTCAAGACAGGCTAAATGCTCTTGCGATGTTAAGTATAGATGTTCGTCTTATCGACGTGTTTTCAAAATCGATGGAAGATGGACTTCTTGTATAAATAGGTGAGTTTTTTTTGCACTCCCTCATATTCTTGTCACCGGCCGCCACTGTTCACAATGTTACTTAATACTCTGTTATCTTGAGTTCAATTAATTATGTTAATGTTTTATAATGGTTTGTAATGAATAAATACCTACATAAAAATAAATGTTATTGAAGACACTTGTTTATTTTGTTAAATCTTGTTTTACAGTGTAATAATATTATATGGTTTCGCATTTATGTAAGGTTATATTCTACGTACATATATCTATATCATAAATACTAAATCAATCGAATATTGTAGGAATTATACACAAACATAACCAACAAAAATAATGATTTCGTTTGACATTTCATTTTTGACGTTTCATCTTGTACCATAGACACCGATTTTCTCGGTTTTGGCGATGTTGCCAACTGGTCACTCGCGAATTAAAATAGTCCGTAGCGAGTGGCTTCAAAAATACGTATTATCGTATACGGCATGAAACGGGCGATACTAACTTGTCATCCCACACGGTTGTCGACCACACGAGTCGATAGTTACGAATTCGGGCTGCAGACCTCCGAGTAACACAACGCGAAATGGAGAAATGTAAGTTGAGCATAACGCACAGAGATCGAAAAAAACTATGGGAGCAATAATTAAACGTGTTGGACATAGCAGTATCAAGACCGTGGAAATGGGCTGGCGACATCACTCTAATTACCTATCAGTGCCATGCGGTCCAAATGTGTTGTGGAAGGGAGCACACCCAATACAAATCGACAAAGTGCTGTGTAAAAATATTTACTTAACTTCACAACCGAATTCTTGTTCGTTGGCCTATAGCGTCGTGGGTCCCAGGTTCGAATCCTGTGTCTGGCAAGTACACATAAATTGTTTTTCAGTTTGTGTATGAGTCAGAGTATTATAGACCTCATAGGTTGAGCAAGTGGCTGACATCCATTTCTCGTAAAAATAAAATCTGTTAATCATGCCCCCCACATCCTGAAGCGGGCCTCCAGGCTAGGATCTTTGGCGGACCCCCTACCTATCGAGAGGGATAAAGGCTGTGTGACGCTCTATAGTAGCGTTTTCCAAATGGTGTACGCGGTAAAATTTATGTGTACGTATAAGTAGGTATTTAGTGTTTTTTGTATATTTTAATACATCCATTTGAATTATGGAGTTATCAAATATCGATACACAATTAAAAATTGTACCATACACTTACATAATTTAAAAAAATAACATATTTAAAGGAAAATAGCGCCGCAGGCGAGTTTTTTTACTGTTCGAGGAAATTTATGATGTGTGTTTATCTCACTTATCTGGTCGACTCGCCACGCCGGGCCCCTCCTAAGCCCGACCCCCCAGGCTAGAGCCATAGAAGCCTCCCCTTGTGGGGGCCATGCTGTTAATACAAAACACTAATCTGTGGAGGCCCATATGATCCTATAAGGATCGGACATGGTCGAAAGAAAAGATTTTTTAAATATATCTGGACTACTACACTACAGCACCACACTTTATCGGCCGTCCGCCAAGATTCAATTAGTTACAAAATCGTATATATATTTTTCAACAACATCCCTATATGTAAAAGTTAACGCAAGCTACTGTTGCGTGTTTATAATATAATGTTAATTAAAAAAAGTGTAACTTTTATCCAGGCGACGAGATTCGTTTTAAGTATGTCCTAAGTAAGCAGTGAGGTTATGTACCTATATGACAAGAGGATAGGACACTTAATTGAAAATTAAATATTCGCAAAATTCAATGAAATTTTATTAAAAGCCAAAAGGCAAAATCAAAAAATCGGCTTCAAAGGTTCAACGCGTTTGATCCGCGCGCAAAAAATAAATAAATAAACGCGCTTGACAGATTTTTAATAACATCACAAAAGAGGAGACCTGGCTAATTCAGTATGCTAATATGGACGGGGCAAAAATAATTTCGTTAGCTTTTTCGCTAAACAGGAATATTTTCAAATTACGACACGCGCGTCGCAGACTTTCTGAGATAACAAAAAAAAAAACGAGAGAAACACCTCTCGGTAGAGCAAACATAATAATAAAGGTGGGAGGAATGCGCGGGTAGGCCGGGGCGACCATGGAGAAAACGGGGAAGTATGGTGGATGGAAAAGTAGCGAGGCGGTGGGACTATTTCAATAACGTGTACTAAAAATGAAAACAGAAAAAAATAACATAATCTACTTGATACTCTGTACGATTATTACGTGTACAATACAAAAAAAATGTAGATTTTTTAACAATAAATTAAGAATTATGTATTAAAACTAGCAATTGTGCACATTTTATATGTTTTAAGTGAAATAATATCTATACTTTTACTTACTTAAATGCGTAGCTTGGAGACGCCATATAAACCTAGGTTTTCTATATATTTGAATTCTAACCTAACCTAACGACCCAAGACGCTACGCCATTCGAGTTGTTTTCATATTTCGCCAATAATGGCTGATATATTAATTGTTAATAAAACGAAAATACAGAACTTGAAATAAGTGAATGTTGTTGTGTATGTTCGGGATTGTGTAGAAAGTAATTAAACCTTATGTAAGTAGATTGTATATATATATTTGTTATTAAAAACATACACACGAGAATCAAGGGTGTTATTTTGAAAATACATAACTTGAAAAATCTACAGAAACATACATAGGTACGTACATACCTATTAGAAAAAATCTTGAACCAAATAAGATTTGATTACACGTTTTTCACTTACCAACAAACATAATTACCTAATAACTACAGTATCTGCGAATTTATTCTATACACAAGACTGCTATCGGCCGCTACGGCAGCTATCGAAGGTAGTATTAGCACTTATTGTAACAATTACAATAAGTTAGTTGTAATTGTTACAATAAGTGCTATGTTTTAACTTTAAACAGCACCTCTCTTGGGTGTGCTAAATTTTACAGCGAGATAGACAGTTTTGACTGTTTAGATGGCTAACTTATTGTAACAATTATAATACTTCGATACAAAAATATGAAAAACTACCCTCGATAGCTGCCAATAGCAGTCTTGTGTATAGAATAGATGCGCTCAAGTATTTTAAAATGACATCAATAATGGCAACAATTTTTATAATTTAAATAAAGGTGATAACGTCACAAACTTGATGCTTAGATGGCATGGGTATTACTATAAATTTAGTTTTGATGTCTTTGTGCATAACAATAATCATTGATCTATGAATCTGACATTCTTTTTTAATGTATAATATTTTTCGTAACTCATCAGAAAGCGACAACGGATTGATTTCCAAAGCAAAGCTTATCGTTCAAGCTTCAATATAACATCTCTTTAGATTGAAGTGTTATTCGCTGCAAATATATATATTCTATTTTTTATAGAATTGCTAATAGATATGTTTGCAGATGTGTTTTAAAAAACTTTTGCATAGTCAATATTATAAAGTAATATTATATATTGTAATCATTTTAATAAAATGTAATGGATTACCACAGTAATTTCCAGTTATATGGAAAAGATTAATAGATATTGTTCGAGTAACTTCCAGAAACGTCTCCCGACAGAGAAGATTGCATATTAAAGGTGGGTGAGTCGGGTGCGACTCAAGACAGAAGTGAAAGGGGTAAGTGGCAAAAGGAGATTGAGGACACTTCTGCATGTCTCGTCCTGTCGACGGTGGCTAAAGTGAGACATCTAGCCGCTTTGCCCGGCAGCATTATTTACCCCACACCTCCCAGTACGTTTTACTAAAGCGTGACAAAGGTCAAATTAATATACCCACCTGACAACGGTGTTCTAAGTACTTAAACTTACGCAATGTTATTGTTTCATTGATTTTGGTTGTATGTAGTGTAACTTTGCCACGTTTCGATTACCTACCACTATTAAGGCAGAGAGCACATAGCGTGATTTCAATTTTAAGTGTTAGTGACGTATAGAAGAATATTAAAAATTAGGTTTTTTTATTTATTTTTTGACCATGTCCGATCCTCATAGGATCATTTGGGCCTCCACAGAGTGGATTACGAGAAATGGATGATAGCTATTTGCTCAATTTTTTAGGTCCACTCTAAACAAAAATTGAAAAACAATATGTGTATTTGCAAGACCCAGGATTCGAAATTGGGAGCCACAATATTATAAGCCGACGCCTAAGCCGCTCGGCCATTGATGCTTGGTCATAAAATTAAGTTAGGTAGGTACTCAATAATGAAAAATTCTAATATAAGTAACTTTTTCCTAGATAATTTACCCATTCCCTTCCATTACATCACCATGTTCGATCATAAGAAGCCCATATAGACCCCCACAAATCTATAGTGAACGAGAAGAAACGCATAAAACATACGTAAGTACATATACAATAATATATATTTTTATTCATTTAGCACGTTATATGGTTATGTTAATTCTCGTAGGTATCCGTAACCATGGCTACCACAAAGGGGGGGCTGACAGGGCTCTAGCCTGGGGGCCCATGCTTAAGGCGGCCCGGCGAGGCGGATCGACCAGCCAAGAGAGATAAACACACATCACAAAAGTGCACTAATAGTATTAAACAAGTCGCCTACGGCGCTATTTCACATAAAAAATACTAATATTTATAAAATATGTGCTTATTATGATTTTTGTTTGTCGATATTCGACTAATTCAAGTGAAATTCAATACAAAAAATCTATAAAATATCCTAAATTTTACCTCAAACACTATTTGGAATACACAACTATAGATCGTCACACTGCCTTTAACCTTAGCGGTGGGTAGGGGGGCCGCCGAAGATTATGCGCCAGCTTCAAAATGTGGGGCCATGTCCGTAACCGTTATTAATCGTAAACCAGTTCAAATATGCTAGTTATATAACTACAGCGATCCCTGCATTCCTAAATCCGCACAAGGGATGAAGGTAACGAGAAAATCAAAGAATCCTTCACCTGTATGACAATTTGTGGGCGACGCTCATCTTCCGTGTCGACCCTATCTACATAATATTATCGTTGACGATGAGACTATTTAAAATATTGATTTCCTTTCTCGCTGTGCGGACAAAGAATTGCAGAACTTCTCGGAGACATACGTCTTATGCCAGCGCTCCATTGGCGAGCCAAAAGTCCGAGGACAATAAATCGTCCGATTTGTCTATGCTCTGCTACTGATCAACGAACGAATAAAAAAGCCGACCTGTCAAAAGTTGCGATTATCGTAATGTCTTACGATAATCCGATAATGTTGTGTTCGATAATGTGTTCGATGTTCGATAATTTCATAAATACAAATAAAAAAATAATTGATAAATTTCTCATTTTCTAATGTGTAAATTAACAAATTAATCAATGAAAATGTTTAAAACAATTACAGATTTTTTTCGGTCCGAATGATGGCGTATTAATGTCCAATCGAATTTGCATAGTGATCGACGGACGAAGTCTGGCAACTCGGAGAGTAAAATATCAAACATGTTTGAAATCCAACGAGCCTGGTCTGCGGATGAAAAAGTCCGCATATCTGGGGTTCTCCACGCGAAAAAAACTCCGAAGACTGTAAATCGTCTGACTTGCGTGCCAATGGAGCGCCGGCATTAGAGAGCCAGTCATTCCTGGTTATTTATTTATGATTTTGTATATTGTATCATTGACTGTGACTAGTGAACGAATAAATAATAAATAAAAATCACTTAACTAGACAACGCACAATCGGGGAAAAGTAAGTAGGTAGTGGAAGAAATTTTTCATTTTTCTTTCAGAAAATTAAAAAAAAACAACATTAACAAAAAGTAGTACGTGGTTATTGTTGTAAATACTGGCTTTAAAGTAAACAAATAAACGGCGCACACAGGGGTGAAATAATAACAACGGACTGCAATATAAATCATTTGAAATATCGGAATCAATTTCAGCACAGAGTATGTACTCGGGAGCATTCATTGCAAAGTAAACAGCGATTTGGGGATATTGTGCGACGTGACGATAGAGCGCGACTGAATTTATATGGAACCCCGAGAAGAGATCTATTTTTAATAAACTATTTTTTTATTCAACGAATAATTTATTCACAAGATTTGAGATTTGAGATTGAACATAATTTGGAAACCCCTCAAATATAAAGCTACTGACTTGAACCCGTATCCACTGGGTTCACATCTTCTTCTTATCGTGCCATCCCCTAGCGGAGGTCGGCCACCATCAAGGCGATCTTATCTTTGTCGTCTGCTACCCGGAAGAGTTCAGTGGAGCTGCACTCGTACCAATCACGGAGGTTCTTAAGCCACTAAATGCGGCGCCGTCCTCTGCTACGCTTCCCATTGGTCTTTCCTTGAATGACAAGTCGGGGAATGCTGTATTTTTGTCCTCTCATAATGTGGCCGGTAGTTTCCTGGTTTTGATACTACGTAGAACTTCTGGGTCCTTCCCCATTCGATTGAGAACTTCAACATTTGTCACCCGGTCAGTCCAAGGAATTTTGAGGATGCGCCTATACAGCCACATCTCAAAAGCTTCAAGTCTCCGTGACATCTCTTGATTTGGCGTCTATACTTCAATTTCACATCTTCAGATTCACATTAATGTGGTTTAATAATGAAATGAAGAGTATAATACATATATCAACAAATATTAGACTACCACATGTCAACATTACGTATACGTGTAGGTATGTTCTGTCTTTCTGTCTCTGATCTGGTGTTTCAGACTCAATTATTTATCTGTGAGCTGCTGATTCAGCCTTGAGTCTCATGACTTTGCTGAGCACGCCATCACCGAACTCGTTCATTTATTAAGTGGCGACGGTTATACCTCATCCATAATGTTTCTATTTTTTATTGATCATGTATGTTGCGTAAGGTTACAGTAGGTTACAGCACCCTATCCCTATTACAATTACCCTTAAATTTCTTGGATACCACACTAATTTTTCGATAAAGTAATCACTTGATGTGAGATTACCATACTGTAAGCGTATGTCAAACTATTATGAGAGTATTAGTTGTTTTCTTTCACGACCCTATTAAAATAAACGATTTCTACGCTTTTTTAAATTTCGAAATTGTGTTTATACGTGTATGTTTAATACGTCTTCTCCATGTTCCGCTCTCTCTTATACATTTGTATAATATATTTTCCTTAGAGATAAATATAAGTTAATATAATGGTAAGATCCCCTCCTATTCAGTGAAATTAGTATTAACGATAAATAACTTTCTAAAAAATGTGATAATACAAAAACTATAATAAGTACATAATATAAAATGAGGGAAAGGAAACCAGAAAATTGCAGAGATTATTAAGCTGAGGCATGGTCTAAAAATATTGTAACTATGCGACGCGCGGATTGTGCTAATGACGCGTGTCGAACGGAAGATAATTTGTCATAAAAATTCGACATGCGTCCATTTAGTGTTATGTTTATTGTTATATTAGTAATAATAATAATATATTAATATATTCATTGACATGTTTTCTTTTTCGAGCACAGGCATTACGTTTTTTAGTCACCTTTACACGATATAAGAATATATTCTTACGACGCCATCACAAAAAAAAAACGACGTGCTTTCACCTCGAATGCCGCTCGGTGATTGGCGACTAATGCGAAATTTCGTCCCACCTTTTGTTTAAAATTATTTTCCATATCACTTATGTATGCTCTTAAACGGATACCTGGTGAATATGTGCTCCACTCACTTTCATGGTGGATATGGAGAAAAAACAATATAAGTCTAGGATCACAAACTCTTCTGGAGCGAAGTGGACGCGACCTTTTCGGTGAAGAAAGAGGATGGAGTAGGTAAACAATATTTTGGCGCGATTGTTTGCCGGCGAGAACGCTTGCGGGGGGCGCCGGGGGATGGGGGACAGTCTCTCGGGGAAACCCGGACACTGCGGGCAAACAGCCCACCTGCTCAGACGCCCCGACGCCGACGTCGCCGCCCAGAGAAGACGTCCAGAATCGACGCTACCGGGTCTCTCACTTCTCGTCTCGCCGACGCGCGGCAGGGCTTTCTAACAACTTGCAATAATTATATTTTTATTTGCAAAAACGTCGATTGAAAGCATTTTCCTTCTAACGAGCATAAATCTATGAACGTCGTTAGCGTGAAAAGGAGTAACTAAGATTACTCATTAAATTAGCTACAAGTCATTTAACATCGCAGCAAACAACGCTCTTGTCCTCAAAGATTTATTTTTATTAAAACTCCTTGCATGTGTGTAATTATGCTGTATTTAAATAACATTGTTTAATATATTAAACAGAAGGATTTCCAAAGACGTTGATAAAATTTTGCTTCTATAGAGATTGAGCCTAAATGTATAAAATTTAACCAACCAAAGCCTGTGGTTCACTGATTAAGTTAGCTACAAATGACTTCGCACTGCAGGTTCATTTACAGAGAACTTTTACACACTACATTTATTTGCCAATATGCAGAGCGTAAAAAAACAATCCGTTATAATAAGTAGATAAGCAGTCACATACATAGACATTATTAATATGTATTTGAAAAATATAAAACTTGTGTAAAATCATTTATAACAGTGCTAGAGTAAGTAATCACAATGATCATAAAACATGGCAGCCATCTTTTGTGAATAATCAAATCGGAATGACAACTGAGCGATGTTAATATTTGTATTAGGTAACTATGCTATACATTTGCTACTTAATGTTTGTTTGATGAACAAACATTAACAAACATGAGATGTTTTCAAAGTATGTATGTTCAATAGTATTTCATTTTAAAAAGGGAAGTGTTAGTTATTGATGTATAGGTAAATCATTCTACAGTGGCACCATATCATGTACGGCAAAAAAGGGAATCGTAGTTGAATTGGCATTGCTTACTATTATTGTAACATTCATTGTAGCTAATGATCCCAATACACCTGCGAAATGTAGAATGATTATTATATACACAATACACATAACTTCACCTATAGGTACCTCCATAGCACCTATCACTCATGAAGACATCAAGGTACGATGACAGTACTATTTTAGTTTGTAACATGTTTCAACGTGCCTACAGTGACCTGTTGTCTATAAAAAGGCGCGTAGGTGACATGCTTTTTCTTTTCATCATAATGATCCATCTTTGTCCCTCCAGGAGACTGGGAACCTTCATGTTTCGAGATTTTAAATTGGATGTCCGCTCACAAAGATAAATAGTTTATCGTATGTAATCAATATTTTTGTATCTTCAATTACTATGTCAATTGACTGAATAAACTAAAGTACGCTGCCAAATATCACGTTTTCACTTTATAATGACCAGCGGGTCTATTCTATACAAAAGGCGACTATCAACCGCTAACGTGCTAACGTGATAATGTATTAGTATTTGTTACATACATTTTATATTGAAATATTATAATTGTAATTGTATTGTAATCAGTTAACCCGTCGAAACTGTCTTTCTCTCGCTCTCTCTCTATCGCTCATGCTCTAAATTTTAGCACAGGCAGGGGGCATGCCGTTAAAATATATCATTTATTGCAACAATTAATACCGGCTAATTATAATTGTTACAATACGTGTTAATAATTTGATACAAACATACCCTAGTTAGCGGTTTTAGCGGACGAAAGCAGCCTTTTATATAGAATAGACCCGCAGTACCTTCAAAACATTTGCCAACTGTCTTGAGAAAAAGGTAGGTACCTAACGTCACTCCGCCCTCTTTCGAAGGTAAGGTCAGACAGGTATCAATATATTATTAACATACAATTAAACGTACGCAAAAATAGTGAAGTGTCATTATGTAAAATAGCAAAGTAAAATGTAAATGTAAAACTCCCGCCTGTTTTTGTAATTACTCGCCAAATAATGTCGTAATGAAATAGTTGAATATCCTTATCCGAATTCCCTTTAAAATTGCCTACATTTTTTTTTATTTCACTTCACTTTATATTTTAGCAATTGCTAACCGTTATTTACAGTTCATTGTGACTTTTATTTTCCTTTAACCCGGCAGTGAAAATGCCAAATTTTAAACATAAATTTTGGAGGTGTTTAACTTTTGAATACTTTCCAGCCATAAAAAAGTTGGAGCACTAAACATCAACACCGAAAACCGTTCCCAAAAATGAGAAGTTATCAGGTAATAAGTTAATATTTGCATCGCTTCTTTATTTTCAAAGTTAAGTCGTAAAATTATTCCTTACTGCACACGATATAACCTCGGTTTAATGACTAAAAGAATACAAGAGAGAAAGTGGTTAATCATCGCATTTAATAATTTCTGTCTGTGTAGGTCTCATTTTTTTTGTCAGCTAATCGCTCAACGCATTAGGATCAATCCCCTATTCAGGTATACGGTAGTTAGATTACTTAAATGCACAAGAAGAGTCATTGAAGTTAATCCCTCCAAACCAAAACCCGCCACGCACCACACCCGGTCTTAATCGGGCGTATCACGTGGCCCTACATTGGCGATGTGAAAGTAGTTAAGTTTTAGGCCGGGAATGCCCTAGGAGGAGATACCCAGGACTAAGGTTGCTACGCTCAGAGTGAGCTCTGACTGAGTTTAAAGTTACTTTCTAATGCAAAGTGCCGGGGAGAGAAGAGCACAGGGAAATTATGAAAATAAAAATGAAAGTGTATATAAAACAAAATAATGAAGCTAATCATACGGACAGCAAAAATTATGTGAAGAGATCTTCACATCCGCAGTAAGACGCCGCAAATTTTTTAAATGCAAGATAATTGGCCTTAGCAGCAACCAAGTCGGACGGCCCGATGGGCTCAACAGCCGTTTGGACCGACCTGAGCATCTCCTCCCGTTCGGAGCACATTCTAAGACATTCCCAGAGGATGTGGTTGGCATCCTGAATCTCCCCTCCGCAAAAAGAGTCAATATTCTTTTTCTTCTTCCACCCTGTCACGTCCCAACATTGGGGCATAGGGCAAGCAAAAGTTGGCGCCACTTCCCTCGGTCCATCGCCAACTCTTGCGCCTCCCGCCATGTCAGACCTGCAGCACGTAGGTCGCTCTTGTAGCACCGCTGCAGGGTGAGGGAGGGCCGGCCACGGCGACGGATCCCTTGAGGCTATGCCACAAGGGTAGAAAGTGTCGCACTCTTTAATACAATTATTGATAATATTAATATACGTTTAAAATCTTGAGTAGCTACTGGGTAACCAATTGATTTTTAGACATTACAACAATGTTTACACGTAATTTAAACGAAAACAAGTGTGCGAGGGAAAATTGGCCGAAACCGTGAGGCCGATTCGAAAATGGCAAAAAAAGACAATCAAGCCGAACGAATAACCACTGATAAAAATTCTATTCGCCTTGAATGATTTCCGCTATTCGTGAGTCGGCCTGATGATTTTATTAAATTCTCTTACATCCTAGCTCTTAGAATTTCTCATGTAAAGCGAGAATATTACAACAGATTTGCTTGCAAATGATGACGTTTTGTACCTTGTTGATAATTTAACAATAAAAGAAATTGTAACATATAATTCATGACAAAATATTGTATCTACGTTTATTTTCTAGTTATATGACTTGGATAGGTAATAAACTGTATGTAAGTAGGTACCTATACAAAATGACAATAAATAATTTATTCTTCAATCTTTGTTCCCACGAAACCAATATTCATAATCTTGGCTTATTTTTTAAAATGCAGATTAAAAGACTTTTTAATAAATTTTGAGAAAATCTTCTATTTTTATTACAACGTTTTTCTTAGCTCGTATTCTTATTTGTCCGGTACAAATCTTGCAATCGATTTTTAACTAACTTCCCGACTAGCTCGACATTGTAAACTTTTAGAATATATCAGAACACGATGCCAATGCATTTTTTAAACACTTTTAGCCATCTTTAAGTAGAATTGAATTCATTTTCAGTTAATTCTTTTTTGTATGAAAAGTTATTTCGACACCATTATTGGTGCTATGGGTCTGGGGTCCTAGCAACTAAATTATTAATATATATGTGCGTTACTATGGAAATCAATATGATATGTCAAAATGACATACATATAATTCAACAGAAAATTTAAAAACGTTGTAAGATATAAAAAGTTCTTTTTATCTTGTAATTATTTTCTGCTATCTGTCATATTATTTCCTTACTCTGTTTTTTGTTGATAACAATGATTACTGTGGGGTATGGAAACATATTGGATAAGTACAAACTGAAGAGTGCATAATTAAAAACATTCATCTAAATTTTCCATTGCCAGTTTTCACGAGAGTATAATTTTACATACAAATTGAAATTTACTACAATGATTAAAAAGGTTGACATTACTACCACGTTTGATTTGATTAATACATACAGTCTTCTTAATGGGGTAATGTAATCCGTACAAGACCACTAAACGCGATTTTATTTACCCTGGACCGAGGTGTCTTGCCTGCCACCCTTATAGACAGAGATGACACCCACAGTGGCCTAAGGGATTATGGAGAATTTGTCGCTCAACCCCCATGTAGATGTACCTAAGCCCTCGTTCTGTACCCACTCCTCCCGCAAGCATAAAATGAAAGTTCTCAACAATCTAACGGAATCTATGGACTCAACTAAGTAGGTAGAAAGCTTTCGTAAAATATAAGTAAAGTGAACAACTTTTGGGAAAATGTGTTCATATATTATATTGTTAACAAATAAGGATGTAGGGGTAAATTAATAAAATGTATATTATTATATTATATAATTATATAGTGTAAATATAAATAAAACAAAATCACAACACTAGTCATATAACAGGTAACAGTGGAACCGGCAAGATATCAATCCACACAATAGCTACAAGTTTGGCCTGGTGTATAATTGAAACTCCTCCGAAGACGCCATACATGTTACATGTCCCCACAATGTGCTCTGTGTTCTAAATCTCACCACACTAGCAAAGTGGTGACTCTTTCAATCACCACTTATGAATCCTATATACACACCAGCGGAGCTATTCCATACACAAGACGGCTATCGACGGTAGTTTATAATATTTATGTATTGATGCGGTTAATTGTTATAATAAGTTAACCGTATAAAGTAAACTGTCAAATTGTGTTTTAATAGTCCCTCTCTTGATTGTGTTAACTTTTAGAGCGAGATGGACAGTTTTGACAGTTCAGACGGCGAACTTATTGTAACAATTATAATACCTCAATACATAAATATGATAAAGTGATAATATGTACCACTTTAGCCGTCGATGGCCGCCTTGTGTATATAATAGACCCGATGAAGTTATTGCAATTTTGTTCGTCCAAGGCAGGAGTATAATATAACAAAAAAAAATAGTAGGACACATTAATGGACCCGAAATGGATGCAAGGTAAAAATAATATTTATGACATGTCGTACACGTATTCTATAAGCCATAATGAGACTTTAATTTCCATTAAATACCTACCGGCCGTCCAATAACAGACTTTGGTTTTTATGGGGTGTACCTATCTCATAAAAAAGAAAGTCTGTTAACGCATGCTAACCAAAGGGCCACCGTCCCTTAGAATATACCCACAGAAGCTTTATTCCACGTACCCACCGCGAGTTGCATGCATCGCGCTGTACTTCGCGAGTAGTTATCACTTAGGTTATTCGACGCAACTCTAATCCAGGCCGCGGTAAATTTTATGGTGCGATATTTTTGCCACTTTTTGTGGAATCATTTTTTCCACACCATCTGGCTTTGGACACACTCCAAATATGTGTTATAATATGGTTTAGTGTTTTCTACTACACCACCGCACCTGCAATGATGAATCTGCGGTACTAGGTGGTTGCGATCACAGACCCAAATATGGGTACTTTCATTCGATATGTCATCCCTAGTTGCGATAATTTTGTCTTCGATTACAACGTCAACCCCAGGAAACGGGAATATACAGATAATGGATAGCGGGTTATCTTCTGGGTGAGGTTGTATCAAGTGTAAATTCAAGAGTGTGGATAAACATAACACGACTTATTTTTTTTTAAATAGTTATGCCTGTATTTTAATATGCATTAAAGTTTGACACGTAAACGAAGCGCAAATTCAATATTTATAATTATAATATATGAGAACAATCAGGTGGGGTTTGTATTTCTTGCGTTTTATGGCCTGATTATCATCAAATAATAAATCAAGTCCGGTTTCATAGTCACATCTTATTACAGACATGCAAACTCATCTAAAGAATGGAAAGGGGGAGCCACTGGCGAAAACTACCCAATCAAGACTCGCAACTGGACAGAATCTGACATTCGAATGACGTTTTCAAAATAGCGTCCATATGGTAGTTCGTAGCTCCATTTTTTAATGTTCTTTAGATACGTTTGTAGGACTGTAATCTGTTCTGTTGCCGACTCCTTTCGTCTCCCCATAGAGCAAAAATTTAATTAAGCCAATGGTTCGAAAATTTTATAATTTATTATTAGTATTATTATAGCCTTTCGCAAAGGGGATGAGATGTAAGCCTATAAACCAACTCCGTAAAAAACCTCCACGTCACGATTTTTATAATAAACAATACTTAAATAATGTTGTCATCATTTTCTCTAATGATTTGTCCAAATATAGAATTTCGGATTGTATAATAGCTTTGTATGCTATTATGATTTATCTCGCTAAAATGCGTTAAAATTTCGATAATAACGCTTGTTAATAATAGCCGCATTGAGTTCCGCGTCGAGGTGTCGATTTTCCGAACGTCAGTCGACCACAAAAGGTTAAATGCAAAATCATTATTATTGGCAATAGATGAGAGAAACAGTAATTCTATGAACAAGCTACGTTTGCGCGGGAAACAAATTACAGCACGAGCGAAACAATAATAATAACATCACAATGGCGAATGATGATTCATGTCCGCCGTACAATAACACCAGATATCATTGATCGATATGAATGCATTACCTATCATAATGGAGAGAGGTAAACACGATTGCATGACTTCGAGCGCCCATTTCGGCCATTGTTCTAAACAGAGGCGCCTCTGGTGTGGCAAGGGGGTACTCATTCAACACGAGTGCCGAGAATCTATACGCGACAAAGCCGTGATAGATCATTGAAATGGATAATATTAAATTCAGGTGTATATTTAAAGGAAAAGGAAGCCATATTTAAAAAGTCTGTTAGGATTAAACACACTAAAATAAAGACTTATTTATATATTATTTCTACAAAGGTGGTTTTGGTGAAGATTTTTTGAACTAATAATAGGTAATTAGTAGGTACACCAATACAAACTTATCTGTAGAGTGGAACTACAATTTTGCTATATCAAATATGTCTCCTTACGTAACGTATAAAAACGCCGGCATACGTGTGAGCCACGAAAAGTAGCGCTACATTTACATATTATACATGTATGTAAATAGCCAGCGTGTATGAAGGGCGTTTCTGGCGTTTCGAAAAATGCCAATGTGTAAGGATTCTATGTAGGTCCGCTGTCAGATTCTGGTCATTTGCGCAATTGTGGCACCCTCATCAATTCTATAGATATGTTTATGGTGTTGCAATTATATTAGGCTGCATCGACTGGTTATAAACAGAAAACATAGATGGCACTCTGCTATGCTAACTCTTTCTTTTCTAATACCTCAAACAATTCATTATCTTTTAATCACGGAGTGTAGGTTTCTCTATAGTCTAAAGATTCGCGCTATAAAGCCCAAGTTCTAAATTACATTTCAATAAACAAATATTAGTGCACGATGGCCGCGCGGATTAAGCGTCGGCCTATAGCGTCGTGGGACCCAGGTTCGAATCCTGGGTCTGGCAAGTTCACATATTGTTTTTACAATTTGTGTATGAGTCAGAGTATGGACCTAATAGGTTGATTAATTGGCTGACAACCATTTCTCGTAAAAACAAAATCTGTTAATACAAACCTCCACTCCGTGGATACATAATTCTGAAAACACTCATGAGAAAATATAGCCAATCGAAAAAATCTATTTCGAAAATAGTAAGACACCCGGCAGGATCGAACCTACGTCTCTTGGGTTTCGCGCCCTGTGCACCACTATGTTACGACTGTCATGCTTAATTGCGACAAATTTTAACTATTAGCCTAATAAGCGATCTCTAAATTGAGTTACGGTTTAGCAATTAGGCATGGCAGTCGTAGCATAGTGGTAATGCACAGGGCGCGAAACCCAAGAGACGTAGGTTCGATTCCTGCCGGGTGTCTTACTTTTTTCGAAAAAGATTTTTTCTATTGGCTATATTTTCTCATGAGTGTTTTCAGAATTATGTATGTTCAATAATTAGAACAGTACATTCTTAAATCTTGCGAATCATTCGTTGAATAAAAGGAATAGTTAATTTAAAATATGCATTAATGTTTAGACACTCAGCGGGCTTTGTATTTCTACCATTTTATGGCCTGAGTCAAAAACCAAAACTGTCTTGTATATGGCGACTGGTTTTCTTATTTTTATATTTTTGTTATGTGGTAGCTACTAGCTAGCATTGATGTAGAATCGTAGATTTATGACTAATGAGTGTAGGAGATGATGTGCGACAAAAATCTTGCGGTGGGCTGCGAAACCGACTAAATTGATTGTAATATTATTACATTAATTTGATTTTATATTACACGTTTCAAGCGAAATGAATATTTAGGGTCCTGAATAGCATTGTTGCGGCTCTGCAAATTTCCATTCGGACGCGATTTATCTGCGAGTTTACAAGTGCAAGCTTCAATCACAATATATACGGTTAGGTGTTACGCCATCTTGTTCAGCATTTTTCCATTCGCGTTTCTTTTAATGAACGCTTGTTCGGGCTGTTAACAGACGCTCTTGTTGCTGTTTGATTGCAACAATAATTCAATTGCGGCGCGTGCCCCTGTCATTGTTACGCTCGAATTACCGGCATTGTGTTTTATTTTCATTCCGGGCAAGGCCATTTGCATATTTTTGTCGGCCATTGTTTGAAATTATTAGTGTATATGTATACGATGGATTATGTAAAAAAAAATATATATATATTTAGACCTTTATTCCAAAGGGTACGCGTCGGTATGTGTACCCCTTAACTGACACGAGTTACAAGCAGTGGCAGGTATGTAAGTACATAAATGTGCACTGCACTCCTTACAAAAAAATACCTTACTCAAAGCATGACATTAGTATTTAAATCATAATTCAACAAAGAGCCGCCATTTATCATATGTCAGTAGAGACTTACTTGCACTTGACTTAATTTCAATTCATCTAATTTTCGAATAGTTCTAAAAACCAAAGTAAAAAAACTGTTTATCAGCTATTATGCCTGACAAAATGCGATAGTCAGGATTAATTCAACGATCGATTACTTATGGATTCTTTCCATTTAGCTGTAATACCACAGCTCTTCTCCTAATCACTAGATATGATATTTGTAATGCATTTTTTTTCACCATGAACCTTTTATGCATTGTCCTGCATTATCCTTGTAGTAATATTATTCAAGATTCAGAGCACATTCTTTGGATTTATCCAATCATATTGACTGAAAGGGACTCACTCTTAGATACCAGCATATTGAATTTGATTTTCAGATAAAACATTAAAAACTTTGTGTCCGCTTTTGGAGAAAAAGTTAACCTCACATATAATTCACAATAGTGCTAAGCACAGGTCAATTAGATAATGTAAATTATACTATTTTTAATACTTACATTATTTTATGTTTGTCTGTAAATATACTGTGCTCAAAGTGTGTCAATTATTGGGCAGACATTGTGTTCTTCGGAGTGATGACTATCATCCGTAGAAAAAAACAGCTTTCATGGAGGGCGAAGCAAATAAACAACGTCAAAACACTGGAGTGAATAAGCGAAGGAGATTACTAAGGGGAAGCCTTCAGAGAGTCCTTTTCGCGCTGACCAAGAGTGTGTTTGGAAGTGATCACGATTTTAGTAAAAAAAATGAGTGCCTGGTTATATTGTTGTAATGTAAGTATTTTATAATTCACATGCAAGACATTTGAGCCCAAAAACAACACCCCTACTTAGTATTTTTTTAATTCATATAAAAAATACACATATTTAGCCAAGATTATTAAATTACAGTCACAGCATATTAGACAAATTAAATTATGTAGATTTTTGTTACTGTTATGTTTGTCATCTCCAGACAATGTAAAAACGAGCTTATCGAAACCAATTGTTATATTTTTGACATGTTATATATTTTATTTGTTTCAGTTAAGAAAAAATAATTGTAGTAACACACACTTCCAGTGCTCAAACCGCACCTAGCGCGTTTATACAACATTTACGCTGGTGCTCACACTGCGCCAGTCACGTTATAAGTGGTAAGTGTAGTCATAAGAGATCGACCAGAAGAGAGAAGAAAATATAATTTTCTTTAAGGTATCTGAACAGCGTGAATGGAATATTGGATATTATTCAAGTGGAATATTTTACTCACTAAAACAATCAATGTGAGACAGATAGATTACCTTTATAAAAATATTCCAAATTCCAGCCACTTGCTTTAATGCAAGATTCCAAAGTGATACATTTTAAATCGCTTTCATTTTGAAACACTTACGGCGGGAGATTGGAGAAGAAAATGGATTTGAACTTAACTTGTGGTGGGTACGACATCGACAAACGACGTAAGTATATAAGAAGATTTTTAAAAGCTTTCCGCTCGATGAGAAAAAAAAGCTCACGAAATTTTTGTTTACTGAAGAAAGGAAACCGGTCGGGGATATTAGAAAACCTATTCGGCTCGAATGGCGGTCCCCCGGGATATAAAGAGACCGCAATGATCTATCCATCTCTACCTGCCCACATTTCTGCAATTGCAAAATTCTCCATTTGTAGTAGCAGTATCCCCATATCTACCCTATACATATTATAGGAAATACTGAACGATTCTCCTTCAAACTAAAATTCGAGAAGGATCTATATTACCAGGTAACTAATAAAAAAAACATTCTAAGATAATCTTTACAAGACATACAGCATTTGAATGGCGGGGATGATAATGTATAAAAAAGCATATTATTTGATATGCACTACCTACATAATAATAATTATTATAACATTATTGTGCCATTGGTTTCGCTCTCATAATAAGCTTTATCAGTGCATCATTAAAAACTTGTATAGTGTTAATTGTCAAAAACTGAAAAGACTAAAAATAAATCACTATTAGTATTACTTATTGCACATACTTTAGTAATGTCACAACCGGTTTCGTCCACTTAAATAGAAGAGTTTCAACTGGTCACCAGCTTTAGCAACAAAAACACCATAAAAGATAATAACATTAAAATACTTCAGCACTCGAAATGGAAAATTTTACGAACCGGAGCGCTCGATAAGTTTACAAAAATACTAACATAGATAAATATATAAATACCTATATAGTTGTTTAATTGTATGTGCATTACATAAAAAGATTCTTTGTAACATGGCTTATCTTCTTATCTACCTCAGGCGGTCAAATTATTTTTTCCACAAAACTGAGCGATAATTTTATGAACCGGAACGGCGCTCCGGTCATTTCGAGCTCTGAAATACTCATTAGGTACAAATTAATTTAAAAAAAATTAGCATTAAATAACATTTTTAAATGATAGTAGTTTAAATCCTAATCACTCCCATCTCCAAATAATTACATAATACATTTAAAATTTTCCTGATTGAAATGTATGATAGTAACCTTTACGCTGGGAGGTCCATATACTCCGCTTAGGAATGAAAGTCGTAATTGAACCGTTAAAATGCAATACATACGAAAAAGTTGGACGATTTTTAATAAAAATTATTTATCTCTGAAAGATTTCTGAATAAGAATAAAACACCTAAAGAGAAAACCTCTTTGGAACGAAGAAAAACATAATCTCGAATAACGATTCGAAAATTGAATTTCGAACATTATGCATGTTCGTAAAAGCAAAGCACTACTTATTGATAATCGAGATTTGAGGCACGCATGAGCATAATCCGAAACAAAACAAATCGAATTAATGGAATCGATTCCATTTTCAAAAAGCTCAATATCAATCCATCCAACGTATCGAAGTAGCGGGAAAATGATTGTACAGATATCTCTCATCGATTGAATCCCATTAGGCCCCCATAGACGGACAGTTCTCGTAGCAGTTTGAACATGGCACAGACAATAACGGTTCAATAACTGTACGTTAGTGGACACACCACAGATCAGTTTAACTACCCCATTTAAATCTGTCGAACTGTCAACAGACGTGCCCATATACGTACAGTTATTGTCTGTGGCAGATCAAGTGTCAAAAACTATGGAGGTTATGTTCGCCGAGATCATACACAGGGGTACCATGTGTTAAATTAGTTTTAAGTAGGGTATACTTGAACGAACGATTGATCTACGAATATTTTTACTTTGTTAGATTTATTATGATAACAATTTATTGTTTGTGTAAATATATGTCCAGATTCTTTTATTTTGAATAAATTATTCATAGTATACTTATTGTTGTTTTAATAAAATTTAATTAAGATAAAATACATACGTATTGTTTTATTTAAATCAGGGTTATATACATTAAATTTGTGTAATATGTTTTATTCAATCACCAAAACAATTTACTTATTGGTTTTGAATAATATCTATTAATTTGGTACATATTATAACATTAACTTAATACTAAATTTATGTAAGTACATATTTCTTTTGTCTAGATTTATTTTACATCAAGTTTACATTTTATTTTTTTATTTACATTTAAGTAGTGGAAAATATTGTTTGCGGTACCTAGTTGACACCACAATATTCGTAATTATATAATATGAGTATCTCGCAAAAGAACTAACATGCAACAAAAATAATATACTTCTTACGAACGAACTATGACAGAACTGTCAAAATTTGCCGCCAAATCGCGCCAGCTACTCCTACTTTACGTTACCAGCATCTAACGTCAAACGAGAACTTTCGGCTAGTTGAAATTCCAACAGTTTTACAAAAACACGGGAGTGGGGGGTCGCTGGCAGTTTGAACATGGCACATATCTGAAAGGTCGAAAAGTGTCCGTCTATGGGCGCCGCAGATTATCTACCAAAGATAACTGTATAGTTATTAACTGGCATGTTCAACCTGTTACGAGAACTGTCCGTCTGTGGCCGGCAATTCACAACACATTTCGATAATGAATTTCATGTTTATTCAGTTAAATAAGAAAAACATAACTGCAAATCGAAACAATTTAACGTTGTTTACAAAATAATTTAATACTTAATACAGTTGAAGGCGTTTTTTTAAATGTGGATATACTCGTGTTTAATTTAATTAAACGCATTTTTTTGTAGTACTTATTCCACTTTTAATCAATAAATTAGGACCGGTTACGTCCGCCTCAGAGGGACATTTTCAACTCCCCTTTCAATCAAATCTCAATTTCCTTCTGAGGCGGACGAAACCGGTCCTGATTTATTGATTAAAAGTGAAATAAGTACTACAAAAAAATGCGTTTAATTAAATTAAACAACAATACAATGCAGTTCCACCATGAATTGACAGTTAACAAAATAAAAGAAAGTGGATGTACTTTTTCCGTTAATTTTATTGTCACTTCGTATTAGTAATCGTATTATGAATGCATTCATCTAACTTAATTTGGATTCTTAACATCAGAATATTATCAAAAATACTTTTAAAGTTTTAATTAAACCCTGCCTAAACCAAACCATAGTAGTATAATGATTCAACTAAAATAGTGGACACTTTTTCATTCATGCTTATTTTTTGTATTCGTTGAATTGAGAATACATATTATACATGGTGATTGATGGTTAGGTTTTTTAAAATTCTTTCAGTCCTTCTTAAGAGCATACTTCAGTGAAATGGCAAATAATTTTCAACAATATATAGGTGCGACAAAATTTCGGACTCGCTGTCAATCGGAGAGCGATAGTCGAGCTGTGAACACGTCAATTTGTTGGCGTCGGGGGAATTAATTTTTAAATCGTGTAAAGATGACTAAAAAACGTTACCCATTTACTTAAAAAAGAAAACATGTTAATTAATCAATGAATATATTATTATTATTATTACTAATAGAACAATAAACATAAGATTAAATGGACGCATGTTGATTTTTTATGACAAATTATGTTTTGTTCTGCGCGCGTCGTTTGCACAATCATCGCGTCGCGTAGCCACCATCGTTTTAGACCGTGCTCCAGCTGAAGTATAAGCCTTAAACCAATAATCGATGAAAAATATTCGTTTATCTATAAAAAAAATCTAAAACTATCTATGGTTTAATGGCGTTATTTTAGATATTTAGAGATAAACGAATATTTTTTGTCCATTATTTATCATGGCATGAATTAGACAGGTCGTAATTGCATTTTAAGAACTAGCAAACACTATCTATTCATTGTAGTCTTAGTTCAATGAAAACAAATACGTTTGACTGACAAAGTTTAGTGTGCACTAATTATGTCGGATCTTAATAGCCTACCTCCAGCCTTCGCCACTAATATGCGGTCAAATGTAGGTATATCACTCTTTTTATAAACGATTTTTTTTAAATTCTGTAACATAAAAAAAATAATTATTGTTTTAATACAGCTACCTACATATGCAATGACACATTATCAGAAAAAAATATTAAATTTCATCTTTCGTTATTTGACCCTAGATGCCTCTAATAAATCCAAACTAGCATACCACTGTCCCAAATTACTGGCGATTTTTTTAAGATTAAGATTTTACGAGACGATTTTTATAATTATTAATATGTTATTTTGGTGATATGTGTAAAAATATTTTAGCATAAGTAAATACAATACAAATTATATATACCTAAATAAGAAAATTCCAGAAAAGATTCTAGCTCAGATAGCGGAAAGTATTGTGCAAATAGTTGAATTAAATTAAGTGTCTAATTGCATATCAAAATTGGATTTAAATTATATCCGGAGAATTCCAAACCGAAAGTTCCAAATTCAAATCATCCCAAACAATTTTAAAATATTAACAAATTTATTACCTAGTATCAATTTGATACAAAATCTCCACGGTCAGGGGCGGCGGGTGGGCGGCCGCCTAAAATGGCCGCAGAGCGATCATTCCGAAGGGCGGCTCTTTATTGCCGATCAAATATTTACAGAAGCCTCAGCAGTGGCGTGGCAGTCGCGCACCTCAAACATGGTGGCGTTCAAGAGGTGAACGATATTTTATTAATAATTTATCATCCCAGCAAATATTATTTTTATCGAAACAGCGCCAAAGTACTTTAGATTTTTACGTTGACCGCAATGATTTTGAGAGCAAGTAGACTAACTTTCACTCACCATATCCAAATTCAAATTATACTATAGTAGATAAATTTAACTAAATATAATTTTCGTAGGTAAACAATAATTGTAATATACATACCAATACAAAAAAAATACTGCCAGTTCAATAGACAGAATATATTGCATAATATATTAATATTATTATAAACAACTAGATATAGCATATAAAAGATACACTAATAACATATTATAAATTATATACTTATAAAAATAAATCTATATATTAATAACAAGAATATACTACGATAAAAAACAACCGTGAAAGCCTCAAACATTAAATAACAAGACTATCGGCAAAACTAAATATTAAAAAAAACAATTTGTGAGAAACGCACGTGACATAAGTGAAACATAATATCTTTTTTTTCATTCTCGGGCACGTATATTATAAGTACCGGTTGTAGTAAATTACATAACTATATTTTGTTTTAATTTAATTCATAGTCAGAATAATACTTATACTTAGTTGAAAAAATCAATTTATTATTTTTCAAAAGTTCTGAAACCAAATTTGATTTTTGCATTCATAAGACATATTATTTACACAGTACCAAAATAAATTGGAATGTACACTGCCACAAGTAGGTATATTAAATTTGTAAATATATATAATAGGAATTTTATATTGCGAACTTTCACATAAATTTCGTAAAACCTGGATAGCGTAATCGGCAGCGTGCGCGTTTGTTAATTATTGAACCGTCTATGGATCGATTTTGCCCGCTGTTTATTCCTTATGAAATCGAAACGATTTTTATGACAGGTCACTTTTCCAGAAACACTCGTGTACCGCACTAGCATGGTAGAACTCTATCTTAATGATTTGAAATAAAATATTCGGTATTTCCGACTTCAAACTTCACCTTCATAAAAGCTTTAATTAAAAAGCATTGTGAAAAACTACATAATTGTCTGTTTGCAATTTTTATTGAAACACGAAACCTAAAGAGTGGGTGCCTACATTCAGTTTTAAAGCATTTAGTAGTTGTGGAACCTGTTCGTTATTATATTATGTTGAGTAGATATTGGCTTTATATTTTGTATTATACTTATAATGTTTTAAGTATTTCTTTAAAAGTATATTCACTCCTCTTTTAAGAGTTTCTTAAAATAAGCTTTCGATAAATGGCAGAAGAAAAATGAGTATACGGAGCTTTGAGACTCGCCCGAACATTTTCTGGCCGACTTCAAATTTGATACTTAAAAGAAAACGCCATTATCGTTTCAAGATTTCATATTGACTCCCCCGAGACGACCCGCCACTGGAAAACGCCGGGTATAAAAATTCACTGAAACTAATATTATTAATTCCACACGGGAATTATTGCCTTTTTTATTGAGTTGATAATTGGAATTCCAGCCACTAATTTTGTAGCAAATTAATACAAATTTATTGTTTTCTCTTCTATGAGTAATTAAAATTCACTGAATACAGATGTAAAAAAATATTATTTTTAGTGTGAGAAACAAAACATTCGCAGTATTTATCTATGGTCCATAATCCATAAATATCTCGCTTCACCATTATTACGAAACTGTGCCTACAAACATATTCTAATATAAACATACCATATAAGCGAGAAGTTCCATAGTTTTAGCATGGAACAAGAAATAGAGCGAGAGAAAGTGATGCTATAGACTTGCAGGGCTATTCTAACTAGTTTATAATTCAAAATAACACGGATATCACCCAAGACAATTCCTTATACAAGGTGGTTATCTACAATAATTGGTAAGACACTAAATATCTCTTTTTTTGCAGAGCTCGGCCAACCTCGCATACACTCGTGCAGACCTTCGTACATACGCACAGAACTACGAACTTATCTGAAGAATGAGATGGAGGAGCCACTGTCGAGAACTATCCAATCAAGACTCGTAACTGGACAAAATCTGACATGCGAATGAAATTTTGAAAATGGCGTTCTATGGTCCATTTTTTTCCATTATACAGATTAGTTTGTAGGTCTGTAGGTATCTACGGTGTTGTCTTTAGGCGGCGACCGTAGCGCTAATATCGATTTGTATTAACTTAAAAAAATGATGCACCTTAATTCTCAATAAGTATGTAATTATTGTTCTACATCTACCAGTTAACGCGGGACAGTTCATATCTCGGGATATATAACTGTCTGAATACGACATATCACTGTACCTCTTTTTAAATAATTTTGGAGATAAGTTGAGTAAGTGAGTATAATAAAAATCACATTAGTAATACATAATATTTTTTTTAAATATGCTTTAAATTTAACAATCTATTGGATATATAAATTAAAATCATGATAGAAGAATAAATTTGGAATTACAAAACAACAAAATGATCATTTGATATCAAATAGTATCAATATTTTATAAGTTTTGAGAACACAAAATAGCGTAACAATAAATTTCCCGCCTCTGCTAAAATTGCATTCATGAACATATTCATGAGCTTAATAACCCTTTATTGAATGATGTTGCCTTTCAACAACAAACTGTATTAATCTTTATACTTTTGTTTGAATGAAATTTTATTTTAAAACTTTTTCAATTTTAGCAATTCTCTGCAATGGATAATGTTAAAAAGTCTGTATTTTCATTCACATGTAGATAACACTGCTATTCATGGCCCCCACAAGGGGGGGCTAACAGGGCTCTAGCCTGGGGGCCCGGCGTGGCTAGTTAAGTGAGATATACATACAATAAATTTGCTGTAATAGTTAAAAAAGTCGCCTGCGGCGCTATTATATATGAAGAATATTTAGACGATGTGCGATGCAATTAATTCGATTTGATATGAAGATTGATATAGTTAAATGATAAATCATGTGTAGAATTTTATTTTATAATTATTTTTAATGTGTTTCCTCATCCTCATTGTTTCCTCATTATATGATTCAACAGAAAATTTAAAAACGTTGTATATAAAAAGCTCTTTTTATCTCGTAATTATTTATATTTTGTTGAATGTCGAATTCATCATATTTCTTCAAAAGTTTATTAATACTACTTCTATTTTTATTTAACGGTGGCTAAAATAAATTTTGCAAGTTCAATAAAAGGAACACATTTATTTAAAGTGATACAAGAATCGAAAAACAGTTTTTTTTTTCTAACAAAAAACAAAACATTTTAGCAAAGTTACAGTTAACTTTAAGACAACACCTGCAAATGTACATGACCACATGCCCGCCACGTAGCACAGCCTTTGGAAAGGTGGTAAAAACGCTGAGTCAGTAAAACCACGTGTTGTGTGATACAGGCCGCATTCGAGGCATTCGAAGCTACGTGTTGGGTGCTACGTGCGTGCAATTACACCTAGCTCGTTAAAGCGAGTGGCAATATAATATAGTAAAGATCAGAGGTCTGCAACATGGTGCCTGCGAGCACCAGTGTGCCCTCACTTAACTCTGGATAAATATAATATCAGTAAGAATTGTCACTATAAGTATTTAAGAAATTTTCCGATCATTTGGGGATATCTATGTACCAGTGGCGAAGGGTGGAGATATGCTGATAAGATTCGACATAAATAGTGAACACTAAACTTTGTCAGTCATACTTATTTGTTTTCATTGAACTGAAAATACAATTTTCAGATGGTGCTGGTTAGTTTTTAAAATTCAGTTAAACCATGCCTTACCAAACCACAATAGTTTAGTTATGCTATGGGCGATCCGACAAAAATGGTGCAAACTTTTTCAGTTGTACTTATTTGTTTTTGTCGAATTAAAAATACATAATACACATGGTGATGGTTGGTTTTTTTTTTAAATTCATTAAGCCCTGTCTAAGCTAAACAATAATCGATACAAATATTATTCTATGTATAAAATATCTAATATTATGTATGGTTTAATGGCATACTTTTAGATATTTTATAGATAAAGGAATATTTTTTGTCCATTATTTATCATGGCATGAATTAGACAGGTCTTAATTGCATTTTAAGATCTTTTATTTTGTTAACTGTCAATTCATGGTGGAACTGCATTGTATTGTTGTTTTTATTTAATAAAACGCAATTTTTTATAGTACTTATTCCACTTTTAATTAATATATTAGGACCGGTTTCGTCCGCCTCAGTGGGACATTTTCAACTCAATTGAAAATGTCCCACTGAGGCGGACGAAACCGGTCCTAATATATTAATTAAAAGTGGAATAAGTACTATAAAAAATTGCGTTTTATTAAATAAAAACAACAATGCATTTTAAGAACTAGCAAACACTATTTATTCATTGTAGTCTTAGTTCAATGAAAACAAATACGTTTGACTGACAAAGTTTAGCGTGCACTATCTATGTCGGACCTTAACAGCCTACCTCCACTCTTCGCCACTACTCTGTACCTACATAATATCTACGTATCATAAAGCCAGAAAGTATTAAGGTCAAAATTTCGCTTAAAAGGACTTATGTACAACCGATGTTTTGCATATATTATAATATCTGCCAAAATACTTGTTAGAATGTTGACTCAATATTAAATGTTTGTGTTAATATTATGTAGTTATATAAACACTACATAATATATAAAACAATCAATTAAATTAATATTGTCAGTATTTCTGTACCTAAGCGCAAGACTACATAAACTCTAAAAATAATATTTTCAATGCCCTAAATGTTATAATTACAGGTGTATTGTTTAAAGAATTTTATGAATTTATTTAAACAGTAAATTGGCTCTGAAAAGCTAAGTAAAAATCTGTAAGTAGGTACGTAACTCTTATTTAGCAAAAATCAAAATCAGACTGAGTGTGTTGCAAACATATTCTACACCCGTGGCGATTTTCGAAGTTTGTATTGCACCCTACACAGAAGTGAGGTTGACAATTTCTGGCATAGACATAATATATACTAGGCTAGTATTATAGTCTTGACTGGGCGTGAGAAAAACTGCGATATGAAATGCGGCCCTGTTATTTACTGCGGTCAAGTGTCGAGAGAAGTAAACATTACCTGCTCTGATTTTTGCTAACATTACTCGATTTAATCATAACGTAACACCGATAACTTTTATGTTGCACATACAACCAACATGACGTGCGATATCAAAAACTCTGCTACATAATGCATACAAGTATTTGCATTGGTAGATATCGGCAGAGTTATATCTACAAAATGAATATAGGGCAATTAAAAAATATTAAATAGGTAAGTACATATTTATATTGTTTATTTGCCTATGTCAATATATAAGGATATCACGGATATTAAAAAAATATAATGGTTATCGCTTTTATTTCTTAACTTTAGACAACTAAGGCTACATTTCTTGATTATCGGTTGATATAAATCATCTAAAAATATTACAATATTGATTATAGATAAAATGTCGTCAGGTGTCAAACCCGTGCGGTTTCCAGGCTTCATTTTTTTGTGAATGTAAAATTTTTCAGCCCACGGTGGCCACGCGGCTTAAGCGTTGCACTATAACGCCGTGAGTCCCAGGTTCAAATCCTGGGTCTGGCAAGTACACATATTGTTTTTCAATTTGTGCGTGAGTCAGGGTATGGACCTAATTACTTAATAGGTTGAACAAGTGGCTGACATCCATTTCTCGTAAAAAAAACAAAATCTGTTAATTTGTATTAATCTTGTATATTATTTTTTCGACCATGTCCGATCCTAATACGATCATAGGGCCTCCACAGAGTAGAAGTTTGTACTTCTACTCTGTGGAGGCCCTATGATCGTATTAGGATCGGACATGGTCGAAAAAAAAATATACAAGATAAATAAATCAACGCTGCCAACGCAGAGGATACTAATTGATACAAAGTTACTTCCCTATTAAAGACGTGTATGAATCGCAATTGAGTGTTGTAATATAAAAAGTTCATATTATACTCTTAAAAACATAAAGGCGCACGCACAGAAAAGTTGTTGAGGGGTCCAATTTGAAAGAAATATCTATAATATTTAAATTAAGCGGGAGAGGGTGGGACTTAGAATAACTAGCAGGTGCCACTGACTTCATTGACTATGCCTACTACTTATACCTTGTTGTTCATTCAACCGCGGAATACCACACTTTTCCACATACATTACCCTATACTCAAACACTTCATACCTTGAGACAAGCAATAACATCTGGCCTGCATGTATAACTAAGGGTGTTCAATTACGAGCTGTCGCATCAACAAGTAGTTATCGAATGCATCATACTTATTAGGATCGTCAGTGTCCGTTTGTGTTATCCGCGCTGTCTTGTCTTTCAGACAGGTATGCCGCATGGGAATATTAAAGTAAACATTAGATGGCCCAGATAATTGCACCAAAATTAAAGTATCGCGTGTTCTCTAGTGGCAACAGGTCTTGCGTGTTATAGGCGTGTATATGTCGAGAGGAGTAAGGGCAACCCGTTCATAGGCTGTTCGACAGCCAAATTATCCGGGTTACGATCCTCAGCCATGAAGTCCTGATGAAGAATAAGAAGTGACAATTTATTTACCTAAATAACCCGAAAACCACCCATTTTGTACGCACATGCTAATATATCCATACAATGTAGGTTTTATATTAGATACCTACATATTTTTTTATGAATATTCGCGTTTGGTAAAACCTTCAATGTGATAGTGGGTCTAGGCTAAAAACGGCCAGCTATAAAAATATTCTATTACGAGACAAAAAAACGAACCTTCCTCATATATTTGCAGAGAAAATGGAATCATGGACAGAGCAATTTATTAAATTTATAAGCTATAAAACAGCTGAGAAGATGGATGAAATCAAAATGGCGTGAAAGTACGAAGTAAAACAGCTCCAACAGCGCCGGCTGGCGGATAGATAGATAAACAACTCTCATTTTTTATCGAGTAACATTTACTCCCATCTCCGAATAACCATTTTACATTCTATCGAAGAGTTCGAATCTCCGCGCGGATCAGTGGATGACAAAAGCACATAAACCCGTGACACTCAACATAATACGATATTTTCAATACAATATTTCTTGTACCTAGGCCATAGGTAGTTTGTGTGGTTTTAGTATTCCGAATAACGAGAATTTAGATATAGAAGTGATATACCTATAATGGAAATGTTTCTATTTAATGATTACTAGTCTGCACCTTCGACTTATTATCATTCACTATACACAATGCCACCATACGAGTGAATGAACAAATCTGTGCTTAATGGCCCACATGCCCAACGCCCAAAACGGAGGTTTTATGGTATTTTCAAAGCATTAGCCTGGACATTCCTTAAACGTTTTAGATAATCTGTATATATAATTTTGAAATCTTTATCCTTTATATTTATTTTAAACATTTGATGACTGCATAAAGTATTTTTATTACATAAAATAGTATTCTTTTAAACCTCTCGCTCTAATGTTTTAGAATATAGTCGTATTTCAGTACATCCATGTGCAGTGGTGTTAAGATTTTTTAGATTTAATAATTTTTAAACGAATTTATAAATCCATTAGTAAAATTTATGTTGACATTATTATAGTGAAATATTTACAATAAAAAATTATATTTATAATCTCTGTAATCCAAAATTTGACAAGAATTATACATTTTATTATTCAAAAAATGGGCAAGATTACCACATTTGAAAATAATTCTAAAGAGACCATTCAAATGTGATAAAACATCCTACGAATAATGATTGTTTTATTATAATTGTTTACTTAAGAATAAGGTAGTATTTTTTTGAAATACGTCATTTCTATTGGCATACGGCCGTAGCCTTAAGTTGACAAACGATAACTGAAGTAGGGAGTAAGATCATGTTAACGCGCGTGTTTGAACATGTACCTAACAGAAAAAAAAGATTTTTTGATCTATTGATACACATTTCAAATAAGTCTTTTCAATAGATTCAGCGTTTAATTTGTGATAATTCATGATATTGATAAAGCTCACAATGTGAACGAAAGGCGTTTTGCTCTCTCTTTTTTCTCGTTTCAATTAATCTTTTTTGGAAGAATATTGAATGGGGACACCCCGAACTATTAATATTTATTTTATTATATAATTAATATTTTATTATAGATTATCGTTTAATTATATCACATCAAATTGCATTTCACAAATATATAAATGTTATTATAACTGAAGTGAAATAGCACCACAGGCGACTTTTTTCACTATCAGAAAACATTTGTGATACCTATATGTTTATCTAACTTAGTTTGTCGACCCGCTACGCTGCCCCACCCCACCCCACACTAGAGTTCTGTCAGTCCCGCCTTTGTGGGGGGGGGGGATATATTCGAAAAACGTAACTCCAAAGAATAAATACATATTTTGAACAATTCAACCATGCTAAACTCATTATAGAATCGCCAAAAGTTCACATTAGATCCCTAGTTATAGTCTAAACTTCATATATTATTTCTCAAATAGCAAATAAGGATACTAATTTGGCTTCACTGGTGTACAGATACTTTAGAGTGTCATCCCAACTTCCCATACTCTATCTTTCACTCTGTTCGATTTCTCACATTCAGTGTGTACAAAATCACTAGCCTAGTGACGCAGAAAATCACCGTGTCGTCGAATAAAAAAAACTAAAGGCAAATAGTATAGGTACTATAGGAAAGAGAAAATACTTCTCACACTACAAATAATAATCATCATCATCTCAACCACTTTCGATCCACTGCTCGATGAAGGCTTATCCTTGCTGAATCTACTCTTTCATCGCTACATACTTACACCGCTCATCTCTTATACCTATGCAATTAAGATCTTTTAATATTAATATCTATTGAGTATTACTAGATGATGAGCTTGTACGAAGCCATGGATATTTTCTTCGATATAATGGAATTTAGAATGGTCGTTCTCCATTCTTCATTTTTCAAATAATGTGGCTTACTCATACTCATTCCAATCCAATGTATATATAATATTCATTATATTATGTGCAACACTTGCGTTTTTTTTCTTACTCATTTTGTTAGATCGCTTGGCGCTATGTCCAACATGCATCTCCCAATCTCATGACGTTAAACCAAAAATGAGCCTCATCGCTTACCGCAATTTTACGGTAAAATAATGTCTAAAAGTTGCGCGATTTGACGACTGATTTTCAAAAAAAAAAATTGGTAGTGTTGTTTAACTGTGACTATATACATGATTTTCCAGACTATACTGATCATAACTGTTCAAAAGTCAGCTCAGTATTACATCTCGATTTGGCAGTTTTTTTGGAACCTTTTCGTAAGTTCTATCTAATCAAAAATAATACTTGTTACTTACGATCATTCGATTTTATATTTAAAATGTACCTTAATTATGGTTTAACATAATTATTCTCAGTTAACAATCGTAGCTATCGATTAAATGAGCAAAAATATCCTTTAGGATGTCAGTTACGATATAAATGATACATAACGTCATAAAAAATCTACATGTTGTTGTATAAAAAGAATTGGTAATCGAATAATATTCTATAAAGTGTATCTTAACAATAAATGAATCAATACAATACGACAGTACATATAAAGATATCGTTACTAAATCCCGCCATTCTGTGGTCAAATTATTATTAATATTGAATACACTTTTACTGAGATAGCATTTCTGCCTCGTTTGAGGTCCATTAAATGCGAGTCTATTATGGGTGAGTGGAAGGGATAATTTTCCCTTTTACAAGGAGTAAAAGAAAAATGTTTTAGTTTGCAGGATATTTTATTTAGTCGAGTGACCCAAGGATACATTAAATGGGTTTTACGACCTTAACCGACAAACTAAGTTAATCTCCGCCAGAGACCGCGGGATGTAAGAAGCACTATATTTTATCGTGAATAAATAAAGATGCGTTGGAAGATAATATATTGCTTTAGTCAAAGATGCTGAAGACCTTCTCTATATATTATAGATAACGCATAAATATAATATGACAAGAGAAACTGAAAAAAAGGATAATGAATAAATTAGCTGAATGTCATTACGCATTGAATTATTATTGCCTGAATCTGTTAACTATTAATCTGTTAACAGCAATCAGCCAAATTCATGCCTTAATAAATGTGCTAATAATGATGTGTAGAAACTGTAAGGATAAGTCCTGAAACTTTAATTTGTTAGAATGAAAGATGAACCGTAGCAATTTATTTCACATATTAATTTTAAAAAGATCAACAAAGCCAATAACAATACAGAGCTTGAATCCATTAGAATTTCAATAACAATATTATGTATTACAGCGACGTACTGATGGCAACTCAGGGTTTGGCAGTGTATGTGGGACATTGGAACGAGGTTTCTAAAAGCTATATCAGTATAGACCGCAAAAATTTCGCTGCCTAGCTGTGTGATACATCGGGTATGGAAATACGCAACTGAGTCATATTGGGAAGCGCATATAGAAATAAACCATATATCATGGGAACGTCTGCCTTAAGCAAATGCTTCTAAACCGTAGAATAATCAACGCCAGTTTGTACGATAGCCACTGTGGCGAGTCATGGCACCTTATGAAGGCTCTGAAGAATCGTATACTGAGATTCGAGAACTGATATTTACGGGGGATACTAGGTGCACGGTGATATGAGTTTAGAGGCAGTGAAGAGATAAGAGAGCGGACTAAGTAGCCTCTCATCACATTGAGAGTGAAGAGACGACGTTAGACCTAGCTCGGCCATGTGGTTCAAGAATTTCAAACTGGCTTACCTGTTTTTCGAGCCAATGGATTCTGGCGTTCTGAAAGGCCGCTAAGGGGGGACATGCTCGTCGAAGGTCAAAATTGAGTTTTTATTGTATTTTCAAACCATGATCCTGGATACGTATACGTTACGTACGGATACGTTCAAACACGCGCGTTAACATAATTTTACTCCCTATTTTAATTATAGTTTGTCAATTTATGGCTACGGCCGTATGTTGTAGCTTAACCACTGGGTAATGACAAAAGAAATGGCTTATTTCAAAAAAACACTACCTTATTCTTAGGTCAATAATTATTATAAAGCAATCATTATTCATAAGATGTTTATCACACTTGAATGGTCAAAGACATAGCATATAATAAGTATCTTTAGAATCATCTTCAAATGAGTTAATCTTGCCGATTTTTTGAATAATAAAATGCCTAATTCTTGTCAAATTTGGGATCACAGAGATTATCAATATAATTTTTTATCGTGAATATTTTACAAAAATTATCTCGTAATAAATTATACTAATGGTTTTATAAATGCATTTAAAAATTAATAAATGTAAAAAATCTTAACACCACTGCACAGTTATGTACCGAAATATGACTATATTCTGAAACATTAGAGCGAGAGGTTTAAAAGAATACTATTTTATGTAACAAAAATACTTTATGCAGTCATCAAATGTTTAAAATAACTATAAAGGATAATAAGGCTTCAAAATTATATAAATAGATTATCTACAACGTTTAAGGAGTGTCCAGGATCATGGTTTGAAAATACAATAAAAACTCAATTTTGACCTTCGACGAGCATGTCCCCCCTTAACCATAAAGTGTATACGGTAAAGCTACGGGATGCTGGCACGACATAGGAAAACGCAAGACTACTAGCTAACGACAAGGATTATTAGAGGCGCCGTGTGGTATTAATATGCTCTATCTTATGGGCGGACATAGTCGAAGAAAGAAGGAAGTAAAGTTGTGGATGTGTCAATCAACAAAACATGCCGCAGTATAGCAGGATGCCGCGAATAAATTATTGTTTACACTCATTAGTATCACTCCTGATGTACGAAGAGATGGAGCAGTAAATGTTGTGAGAAATAAGCAGACGAGTAAGTTTAAACACTAGCACCACGGACATATACGTTTTGAGGCCCCCTTTAAATCTTCTGTCAAAGAAATTGCGTCATTTGCGTCAGATAAAATCACCGTTACACACAATGGAGGTTCAGTGACGTCCCGTGGGGGTAGGCAGATTGAGCGTCGCTTGGAGCGGCAGTAACCCGAAGGGCGGCAAATCGAGGAGAATCATTAGGTATATATAGAAATAGCTACCTAAACTTAGTTATAACGGAAATATCTTTCCTTAAAAAAATCAACACATTTGTTGGAAACAAAGTGTATTCATAATTACTAAAAAAGTTTAATAGGACTGTAATTTTTTGTCGGGTTCGCGATGTCTAGTTTACTTCCGTTGTCCTTGGACGTTTTACGAATTACATATTATAGCTAGGTTCCTACATACTTATATACCCTAATTTTAAAAAATCCAAATATTTTTGCCAGTCACTCGCGAGCTTTTTTTTTTTTTTTAGAATTATTAATAACCATGTCCTTGCTTTTTCGTACAAGGTGGTTGTTGTTAGTAATTTTGAACAATCACAAACACCCAGGCTTTGAGAAAAACACATAAATGTTTTTGTCACGACCGGGAATCGAACCCAGGAACGAGCTTTGGAAGTTGTTACGTGTATTTAAAAAATGTATCTGAAACCGTGGACTCACAATAATTTTTGTCCATTGAAGTAGAGATGGTATTTAAATTAGATTTAGTGGTATTATAGGTCTTGTTAGTAATGTATCCATACAACACATTTCTTAAATATTGGTTTCATGAAAGGATGATAAAAAATACGGTAGGTATAAAAAATAGGGCGGCATTTTGGCACTGCTTAGGGGCGGCATTTTGTCTTGGGACGTCACTTTGTCACATATTAACATATTATCTTTCACGAAGAATGGTTCTGTAAGCCACTTGTCCGATCTTGCATTGGGTCAAAAATATATTGTAGGTCGAATCCGCGATCACAACTTTAGCCGATAGAACAACCAGTTATCACTACGACCATGTTATGGAGATGCTTGACATAATTATGATTAAAGTTAAGTATATTATTCAGCGTTACCAACTTAGCGTTTTTCTTGCTTAGATCTAGCATTTTCGGTAGGCATCTAGCTTGCAAAAAATGCATTTAGCTTATGGGGTTTTTATTAGCATTTTTTGATGCCTTCAACAGCCATGTGCTGAAAAAAATCGAGATATTTAATTTATTTATTCAGACATTTAATAAAGGTAGGGCGGTATTTGAGAAATAAAACAACACAATGAAATAATATGAGCATTCTTGGCGTTATAGTAATATAATGGTATCAGAAAGTATAATTAATATAATTCAATTCAGTTCAATTTATTTATTTTTAAGGGGGGACATGCTCGTCGAAGGTCAAAATTGAGTTTTTATTGTATTTTCAAACCATGATCCTGGACACTCCTTAAACGTTGTAGATAATCTATTTATATAATTTTGAAGCCTTATTATCCTGTATAGTTATTTTACACATTTGATGACTGCATGAAGTATTTTTGTTACATAAAATAGTATTCTTTTAAACCTCTCGCTCTAATGTTTTAGAATATAGTCATATTTCGGTACAGAACTGTGCAGTGGTGTTAAGATTTTTTACATTTATTAATTTTTAAACGCATTTATAAAACCATTAGTATAATTTATTACGAGATAATTTTTGTAAAATATTCACGATAAAAAATTATTTTGATAATCTCTGTGATCCCAAATTTGACAAGAATTAGGCATTTTATTATTCGAAAAATCGGCAAGATTAACACATTTGAAGATGATTCTAAAGATACTTATTATAAGCTATGTCTTTGACTATTCAAGTGTGATAAAAATCTTATGAATAATGATTGCTTTATAATAATTATTGACCTAAGAATAAGGTACTTAGTGTTTTTTTGAAATACGCCATTTCTTTTGTCATTCCCTAGTGGTTAAGCTACAACATACGGCCGTAGCCATAAAATGACAAACTATAATTAAAGTAGGGAGTAAAATTATGTTAACGCGCGTGTTTGAACATGTACCTAACCGAATTTTTTTTTATTTTTTTTTAAACGGTACATGTTCAAACACGCGCGTCAATATCATTTTACTCCCTACTTCAATTATAGTTTGTCAATTTATGGCTACGGCCGTATGTTGTAGCTTAACCACTGGGGAATGACAAAAGAAATGGCGTATTTCAAAAAAACACTACCTTATTCTTAGGTCAATAATTATTATAAAGCAATCATTATTCATAAGATGTTTATCACACTTGAATTGTCAAAGACATAGCTTATAATAAATATCTTTAGAATCATCTTGAAATGTGTTAATCTTGCCGATTTTTTGAATAATAAAATGCCTAATTCTTGTCAAATTTGGGATCACAGAGATTATCAATATAATTTTTTATCGTGAATATTTTACAAAAATTACCTCGTAATAAATTATGCTAATGGTTTTATAAATGCGTTTAAAAATTAATAAATGTAAAAAATCTTAACACCACTGCACAGTTATGTACCGAAATATGACTATATTCTAAAACATTAGAGCGAGAGGTTTAAAAGAATACTATTTTATGTAACAAAAATACTTTATGCAGTCATCAAATGTTTAAAATAACTATAAAGGATAATAAGGCTTCAAAATTATATAAATAGATTATCTACAACGTTTAAGGAGTGTCCAGGATCATGGTTTGAAAATACAATAAAAACTCAATTTTGACCTTCGACGAGCATGTCCCCCCTTAACATATTGTGGACATTACAAATTATAAGATTAAGACGTTCACAACATGACATTTAGAAACAAAGAAATATAAAACCGTATTACATATAAAAAGAGATAGATCGGGATAGAGATAGATTTTTTTTCCGACCATGTCCGATCCTAATAGGATCATACGGGCCTCCACAGATTAGAGGTTTGTATTAACAGATTTTGTTTATTTACGAGAAATGGATGTCAGCCACTTGCTCAACCTATTAGGTCCATACCCTGACTCACACACAAATTGAAAAACAATATGTGTACTTGGCAGAACCAGGATTCGAACCTGAGACCCACGGCGTGATAGTTCAACGCTTAAGCCGCGCGGCCACCGTGGGTGTTAGAGATAGATATTATATTAGAGATAGAGATAGATAGTAAGTTATTAAATAGTAGAAATGTGTTAATACAAAAAATATAAATTAGATAGGTACAAGGACGTACACCATATGAGTCAAGCAGACCCTATTTTAAGAATTTATAAAACAACGTCCACCTATACTCATCCTCACGTAACCTCATAACGTGTGCTTAGACATGTGGCATCGCATTGACGATTATCGGGGATTCCACTCTCTGGTATTACCTAATTATTAGATATTTATCATAGGTTGTTAGATTAATTATTTTTTTTGCACTTTTTTCGATAGGCAAAAAAAGTATTGGCATTTTATTTTCACAAATTCCAGCGTTTTTTCCAGGGAACTCTTTCCAAATAGCTTGTTTTCGTACCCCATCTGGCTTGTTTTAGTCAACGACAGTTGGCAACACTGATGTTAACAATTACAATAAAATGAAATACATTTATAATTTTCATATAATATACTATATTATTAAAGACGTTGTTATATCTCGCGATTAATTGATTGCAGTGATTAACGAGGCTAATCCGTTGTCAGAACTTTATATCCGATAAACTAAGAGACTTACATCAAAGAAGGCATTACATCGTGTTATATATTATATTATGTAATATATACATTGCGTTATAAGTTATAAGTTATAACCGTTATATAACACAGTGTATAGATACGATGTAAGATAATATAATAGAGCGTTTGTTTAATTGGAACTGTTCAAACTTGTGTTGATGGCATTATAAGTTTGGTAAACAACGCAAAGATTTGTTTTACAAACGTATTTGTATAAACTTAGTGCAAAATAAGGATAATAATTATATTATAAAGTTATGTACATACTCACTTATAAAACAATACAAAATCTTCATACTTGTGAATAAATAATTTATACTGGCGATAAAATTGAAGTGCTTGTCTGTCATTTTCAAATATTTGCTTATTGATTTCACTATTTGTATGATGTTATTTCTTTTATCCGTATCGTCGGTATTTTTGTAAAAAAGATTTTTTTGAATTATTTACGTATGGTTGGGCCAATTATGGTCGCCCTCGTCATTTGTAAAAAGGCGCTAAAGATGTTGGGCTTTGTCTTGCGTACTTCCCGGGTCTTTTCGGATGTTACGGTACTAAAAATTCTCTATAACTCCTAAGTTAGAAGCAGACTTGAGAGTGGGTCTATCGTTTGGGCCCCGCATCAGTTGAAGTACGGCCTTATGGTGGAGAGAGTCCAAAAGAAATTTTTAAGACTCCTTTACTTTCGGCTGTATGGATATTATCCGTGGCTCTATCCGACTGATTTTCTCTTAGGGATGCTTACATACTGTAGCTTAAAATTTAGAAGGGATCTTTATTTAGCTACATATTTTTTCAGACTTATACGCGGCGTAAATGTGAACTCTGCCATTATTGGTGGTGTTGACTTGTGTGTCTCTGATAATTACCTTAGGAATCGAGGGCATCAGTTGTTTGTTCTGCCACGGTGCAGAACTAACCTGCCATTAGTCATGCCAATTGGGAGGGCAATAACCATGTTTAATGAAATCGCTTCGGATATTGATATATTCCACTTACGTGAGGGTGAATTTAGGTGGACGTTGTTTTATAAGTTTTTAAGATAGGGTCTATCAAAGTTCACCCTGTGTGCTTCCATCTACTTTTATTTTGTTACTTATTTTATTTATTTTCTTATTGTATTACTTATTCTCTGTATTTTTATTTTTTTAAATTATTAACACTTATTTTATGTCATGTCGTGAACGCTTTGAATTTATAATTTGTTATGTTCATTATATGTAAAATAAATAAATTTGATTTAAATTTGATTCATTACCCATACATGCTCAATACGTCTTGTCCAGATGGTATTGAAAAATACCAATGTCGTTAATATATTTAAATTTAGTTTTGTTTGGCTGCTAAGCCATGACTAGTAACAATACTCCTATTTGTATCACATTGTATCTGGAAGCTTTAATTCCGTTTTCAATATCCAGCGCCCAAATTGAAATCGTTTAACGCACGTCTAACGTTATTTTTTTATTGGCCTTGCCAAGATTTTCTGTAGTAAACTTTATAGCTATCGTAGTATTGTAATTTGCAAAGAAAATGGTAGTTGCGTGTCATTTTCACGTTTCGTGTAAAAATCCAATTTTTGGCGGGGTGGAAATAATCTTTTCGAAAATGGAACGAAAACAGCGACACGTGTCTTAAGCCCGGACTAATGGGGCGCACCATTGAATTTAGAATAGTACTATCATGATGTAATAATGTCTTTTGCAGATTATTATATCCTAAATACACACATACGTAGTAAGTATAAGGTAAATACTGACTAGAAATATGTATCACCCTATCAGTTTTGACTAAAACATTTTTTTTATTTCATGTCCTAGATGGATGGATGGATGCCACGGTTGCCGATGATGGTGGTATTTCTGGTGAGCTTGGAATTCGCATGGGTGTGGCAGGCTCTGCGTTCAACCAGCTTGGAGTCGCATGGAGGACAAGGCAGTATTCTGTGAGGACCAAATGTCGTTTGTTTAACGCGTGCGTGCTACCTGTGCTCCTGTATGGCTGTGAGACATGGCATCTTACTAAGCTTCAAGAGTTGGGGAATCTTAGGGGTACATTGGTATGACCGCGTTACAAACACCCGAATTCGTGAGCAGACACAACAGCCTTCGGTGATTGAAGTTATCACGAAGAGACGATTTACGTGGCTGGGACACGTATTCCGGATGCCACCAAAGAGTGCGGCACTTCGTACTCTTGAGGCTGTCGCCGTGGCCGGCCCTCGTTCACCCAGCAGCGGTGCTACAAAAGCGACCTACGTGCTGCAGGTCTGACATGGCGGGTGGCGCAGGAGTTGGCGATGGACGACATAGTGGCGCCAACTTGTGCTTGCCCTATGCCCCAATGTTGGGACGTGACAGGGTGGAAGAAGAAGAAGAAGAAGATTACAGAAGAACAACTCAAAAAGTTTCAAACTCAATTGCTACACTCTTCAACGGCTGATTTTCAAACACATTTTAATCACTGTGTAGTGCTTTAAAATATTAATGCTAGAGTCCAAACGAAACTCACATTGCGAGCTGAATGGTTTGACTAAAAAAAATGTCGGTTTTAGGGAAGGTAAAACCCTTCAAAGCTCATTGCACCTGTGTAAACTAACGTTTAAGTTAATGGACCTACCAAACCACACCCAGTCTTTATCGGACGTGTTACGGAACACTACGTTTGAATGTAAATCATCGGTATTTTTATGACTGGGAATGTCTCAGGAACATTTACTTAAGGTGACGCATCAGTGAAACGCCAAATAATTTTCAACTGTACGCGCGACGAAATTTTGGACTCGCTGCCATTCACTGAGAGAATGTTGACCCAGGAACACGTCACTTTGCTGCGTGATGGCAACGGGTCAATTAATTCTAAAATCGTGTAAAGATGACTAAAAACGTTACCCATTTACTTTAAAAAGAAAACATGTAAATGAATATATTATTATTGTTACTAATAGAACAATAAACAGAACATAAAATGGACGTATGTTGTATTTATATGACAATTAATATTTCGTTTGACAGGCGTCATTTTCACCCGCCACCCGCAATCCGCGCATCGCCTAGCGACGATCTTTTTAGACCGTGCCTCAACTAATGCATGGCCTTAAGTTGCCACGCACTCAAGTGTGGTTTAAATGAATTTACATATCTAACTTTAAGTTTAAAAGTGTCCATGAGAGGAGCACATATGGGTAGGTAAAATGTGGCAAAAATTAAAGTTAATACAGAACTGCTGAACAATTTAAGTAAGAGATTTTCACGTTGACTGTAAATGTCGCCGCAAATTGTCTAAATGCAACAAAATTGGCTTTTGTGGTTACCAGGTCGAATGGAGCGATGGGCCCAATAGCTGGTTGAACTGACTTGAGCAGCTTTTCCCTTTCCAGACAAACATTTTGGTATTGTACCTATACGTTGTAGTTTCATTTATGTATTCGAAGATGAGGTAAGAAATGCAATTACGGTGTTTGTATAATGGCTGCTTCATTGTATTGATTAAGCTTTTCGTACCGGAGATGGAAGTTTTCCCAAGCCGCACAATCTCGAAATACTTAAATTCGTTATGTCAACAAGATTTGACAGTCCCAGGCTTTTTTTATTTGAGGCAATCTTAAGTTAAAAATTGACACCGACTTCGCAATACGTCAAGTAAAACATTCGATACCCAGTAGCCACTCTGCCCACTCTCCCACAATAAAATCTGGATCTCGAACCATTCAAGGAAGATAATACAGTAGAATCGCACTCTAACGACAGACACTTGTTTCGTGTTATTTTCAAAACATCATATCATTGAATTAAACAATTGAATGCTGTTTACAGTGATAATAAAAACAAATTAGTTGTTAAATTTTGGTACATCTTAAACAAACTGTAGGTAGAAATAAATAGTGTATAAATTAAAATATATTATTCCACTACGAAAATCCATTAATTATTTGAAATAGGATTAACTAAATAGATAAACTAAAAATATACGATGGTTAAAAATCATCTCAATACACATCGATTTGCACAGTCCGCATGATTGACTTGAAGTTAGTAATAATACAAATAAACAAAATGTCTTCAGTATTCGCTGTTTTAAATTTCGAATAGATTAATCATGATCCATGACATTGCAATCTTAAAACAAAAGATAAACGGGTACCAGTTTTTCATTGGCCGGTTACGTGATGGCATCTGACAGAAGTTATTATTGTACATTGCAATTTAGGCGAATAAATAATATTAATATTAACATGATATTCGCATCTCAAACGTGTTGGTAATTTTGATTATAAATAGGTACACAATATAGACAAGGTTAAGTCTGATGATTTTTGACAGTTGTTTTTTTTACTGGTAGATATATGTGATATATTCATATGAAAACGGTTTGTCAATAACAAAAAAAACATTAAAAACACAATAATATATGACGTCAATAAATTGTACGAATAAACACTATCACGCAATGCTCATCAAACCGACATCATCTAAGAAGTTAGATGCAGAATTACTCTGGCAAACAAATACCTATTACTATGGTTTAATATTTTAAAACAAAATTTACTCATAAAACAATATAAAGTAGAATGATAGAAAAAACTTTTAAAGGAAGATATAGATAATGGTTATCAGAGCCGTAATCTCGTATATGAAGAAATCTGTGCATGACGAGGAAGATACGTCCACAAAACATACGAGTTGTACCGTAATCACACTTATACGTCATTATAAAAACCACCAGAATACAAGAGAAAGTTAGTAGAAAATAGGCAGATTAATAAATTAGAATTACAATTATATCCTACGATATTATTTACCTATATAAAATATTGGTAGGTGCTCGAGTCGTATCTGTCAAATAACTGACTATAATAATATTATCAGATTTTTGAGACCAAATCAATATCGAATTAATGTTTTTAAGTATTTAATCTATTAAAATTGGAACATTACTGTTTAAAATACTACACGAACGTCGAACAGCACGTATATTTAATCTCAATGTTATATGGTTACATCTTTCCGGTTAGACATCTCACGGTAAACTATTCTATGGACAAATAATGTAGATTCAATTTGTAATGCCTCAGTGTCCTCGGCCATACAGGCGGCCCTCGACTTTCGAACGTTCTACTTTTGCAGAATTCGCTATTTCGTACATTTCTTAAAATTTAGATTATTGTTGATAATGCAAAAACTGTGCGCAATTCCATGCAGTCGCTTCTCTGTCCTCCGCTCCCCGTCACCTTCTCAAATACGTAAAAGGGTGGTATTCAACTATCTCTTGACAAGTTTATAAAGAAAACACCTGATTGCTAAAACGCCTCGTTAACTTTATTATACCCATTGATAAATAAATATTTTAAAGCACACATTTTGATGTTTTTTTTACATCCCTCTATTGTCGAACATTCAAGAACAGACAGAAGATATAATGCTGAGCTCTACGGGCTATACGAAGATTGCAGAGCAGTTCAATCAATTAAGATTGGGAGACTGCGATGGCCAGGTCATGTGCACCGTATGAATGGCAATGAACCGGCAAAGAGAGTGATGTCCAGCAATCCAATAGGACGTAGAAGAAGAGGGAGGCCAAAGATTCGCTGGTTGGATGGAGCTGCCGGTGACTGCCGTGTTCTGGGGGTACCAAATTGGAAAGCGGCCACACTGGATAGGGACAGTTGGAGGGAGCTGTTGGAGGAGGCCAGGACCCACACCGGGTTGTCGCGCCCCTGATGATGATGGTGATGATTGTCGAACATTCAACATTCGAACACATTTTCAGGAACCAATTACCTGCGGAAGTCAAGGGCCGCTTGTAATACGTTTGTTCAAGCCGAAGTATGATAAAAGGAGAGTGTGGTAGACCATTACCGGTTTTGATATTGGAGCCTAGTTGAAGTTGGACATGTCAGACATAGTTCACATGTGTATGGCTTTGCCTCGAAGCATCCTAGAGTATACATGTTAATTTGTCACCATATGAAATTAGTGATTTAAACGGTGAAATTAACTCACAATGTCTGTACGCATTATTTATTCCGCCCCAACAATCAAACGATCGCAATATACTGCTGCACGATCGGTCCCACTTATTATCGTTAGTTACCTGTTGGTAGGTACTGTGTATGCAGGTATTTTCCCTCCATCGAACCGTGAGCCACTGCATTATAAGTCGACACTGCCGGATATTGAACCCTGCACTGAAGGTTGCAAAACTGTGGTTCCGGAACATTGCTCCAAAGATTCCTTGTAGGAATTGTATAACATGGACAATGACAATAAAATTAATCATTTGTTGCGTAACAATTCTTAGAAAAAAGATTGTAAAATAGTGAGACGAGAGAGAGATTTTTTTTTTAAATATTTGTCAGTAAGGTGTAAATGCACCCCAAACCAGAAGAGGTTTGCGCCAAATAATCCCACGAGCTAATTAATGATAATTACAAGATAAAAAGAAATTTTTATATACAACGTTTTTAAATTTTCTGTTCAATTATTATGCTCAATATGCTCAAACTTGTACTTGATATGAAGTAAATAAAAAACAAATATAGAATACTGAAATGTCATTTTGATTTCCATAGTAACGCACGTATATATTATTAATTTAGTTGCTAGGACCACCCACTTAGCAACCAATAATAGTGGATTGGATTACGGATTTCTCCCGAAATAACTTTTCACTTTACAAAACAGAACTAACTGAAAATGAATTCAATTCTACTTAAAGATGGCTAAAAGTATTAAAAGAATGCATTGGCATCGTGTTCTGATATATTCTAAAAGCTTCAAATGTCTAGCTAGTCGGGAAGTTAGTTACAAATCGATTGCAAGATTTTCTCTGGATAAACAACCACCGGACAAATAAGAATACGAGCTAATAAAAACGTTGTAATAATAGATAAACAAAGCGTTATTCAGTGAACTAAAGATTACATTAAGTGAAAAATCTCAATATCTCGTGGTTTAGAGCCCTTTAACAACTTCTTACGACCGTATGCCATGTGTGTAGTATAATTAATTACCCGATATTTATTATATACCCCTAATGTTAGTGTATTAAAATCAATAAATCTGTAATGTCAAAAAGTTCATTACAGTATCAATCTGAGGCGAATAAATCTTGGCATAATTTTTGACTGTTCATTAGATATCTTTTCATTTGTATATAACCTCTACAGCCCTACGTGCAAGTAAGCTTCTTGGATTCATCATGCGACAAGCTAAACCATTCAAGAATCCAAATGTCATACATACACCCTACGTCTCTATACTACGTGCGTAGTATTATAGAATGTGGATCTATTTTCCACAAGCGTATTCTAGAGGGCGTCCAAAAGAAATTTCTTCGTTGTCTTTATTTTAAGACATACAACTATATTCCTTTTGATAATTCATCAAACGATTATATTCCGACTGCTTTTCAATAAGGCATGCTCGCTTTTCACTCACTTCTGATTTTGGGATATTTTTGCCTCCCTCTCGAGGAATGGTTTCCAATACTGATTCTGGATCATAGTAGACCTATTCTGGATAAAAACCGTTTCCCCGTGTCAATCTTAGTAGGTACCATTAGCGAGGGGTGCAAGCCTAGTCAATGCGCCCCTCAAACATACAAACATGTATTTTTACTTAACCGGTTTGAAAAGAAACAATTTTTTAAAAATAAATCTCCTGAATATGTCCACAATGTTTTGTTTTTAATAAACAAATAAATAATATACAGATTGCTATGAAAACTCATTCAATGAAGGTACTAATATTAATAAATAACGTTAAATAGTAGGATTGAAATTGTCAAGAAAAGCTGCCGCCATACGAATATTATTGTAAGTTAAGAAGCTACGTATTAAATTTCTAGATTATGAACCAGTGTTAGCACCTGCACTCTCACACTTATCTATAAATCTCGACAAGGGAAATTGTATAAATGTGAGTGGAAATGTATACCTACATGCACCACCACAGTCTAGCAACCCACCCCTATCTTAATTTATACGTTATAGTAGGTAGTATGTTTTCCAGAAGATTTACAACCAAATCAGCAATTCCAGGTTCGTGCAGTAGGTTTATTACCACTTCTAGCGATATAATTATTCTTTTCTCGTAACAAGTGGTAAGTCTTTAAGTGGTAAAAAACTTAAAAGGTAAGTCTGGATGTGTGTTCTAGCACATCATAGAATCGTAGCAATGCGCTTTGGTTTCAGAGATATTAAATTAAAATATTACGGAATACAATAATTATGATTGTCTCAAGCTCAATAATAGAAGACAACAATGTAGGTAATATAACGCTATGATTATTACCATATTATAAGAAATGAAAATATAATTAATATTAAATTCTACAGGCTTTTAAAAGGTTTGTCGATAGCTATTTCGGTTGTAACACCATTATCAAGACTATTCAGATAGGATGTTTGCCTTTGCTTAAATACTATACGTGTATAGATAGAGACAGAATACATGTTCTTATTCGTTCCAGCAATATTATGAATTTGTACACTTATTATTAATTGTAATATTATTAATACTTTGAAAAAAAAATGTAATAATATAACGCCAGAATGTTTGCATATATGTAATAAAAGTCTAAAATTAAATTTACTCGAACAGTTGGAAATTAATCGCGAATTATCTATACACGTATAGTATTTAAGCAAAGGCAAACGGCCTATCTGAATAGTCTTGATAATGGTGTTACAAACGAAATAGCTATCGACAAACCTTTTAAAAACCTGTAGAATTTAATATTAATTATATTTTCATTTCTTGTAAAATGGAATTCTACCAAGTAAATGCTAACTCAATTAATACCATATTATAATAAATATTTGTCAAGATCATTACGTCATTTTATAAAATTCCGATTTTCGATATATTTAAATGTATTTTTTAAAGTATGAAAACTGCACAATATAAACTTAATAACACTAGTAACACAGTAACTTAATGGTGACTAATTAGTGATGTATTTGAATAAGTACGCACCGCAGATAAAGTGCTATTAGACTTTTCATGATCATTATTCACAAATATCGTATATGCATACTAAATGCATGGAAATTAATCATTCTTATAGACTTTTTGGTCGGTAGTTTTTTATTAACAATCATTGCTCGATACAATGTGAACGCGTCCAATGGTCAATACTATAATTTATTTATTTCACGTCTTTTTACGATTCGTTTTTAATTGACAACTGCTGTCACTTTCGTTTCAATTTCGCCACTAGAATAGCTCACTCACTTGTTATGACGTTATGAGTTATTTCTAATGCGCAAGAAAATCAGTAAGATAACACATAAACCCAGATATTTAATTAAGTATATCTAAATATGCATATGGCCCAATCTCCCGGCCCGTAACCGATTTTTAGTAGGTGACTTTGTAGTGTGGAATGGATTGTAACAGCCTATCTTTAGTAGAAAGCCATTCACAAAGTTTGACGCCAAAACTCAGTGGTCTTATTTCGTAGCTCTCAAAAGCAAAATGCATTTGCTTTTTATTGAAAATAAATAGTTAAACAAGATTAATTTAATCATTATGACATACACCGAACTAACCGGTGACGAATTGTTGGTGTTCTTAAAGGATTTGGAAGTTCTGTGTAGTATGAAAATCAGGAAACTACAGTAGGTACATCGTCTACATTATCGACATTTTTTCCAACTTGTCATTATAAAGAATGATCAATGAAAAACGTAGCTTGCGGAATATGGCGTATATAATGCCATAAGAACCTTCGAAATTGGTGCTGGTGCAGCTATAGAGTAAAGATTGCCCTGATGGTGGTCGACCTCCGTTAGGATGTGTGACGATAAAAAGAAGATGACACCATGGCCCCCACAAGGGGGGGGTGACAGGGCTCCAGCCTGGGGGCCCTAGCTTAAGGGGGCCCGGCCTGGCAAATTGACCAGCCAAGTGAAATAAACACACAACACAAAAAATGTCGCCTGCGGCACTATTTCACTTAAAGCAAAATTAAAAGCATATGGTTGTGCGATGCAATTTTTGAATATTGTTTGTTAATATTCGATAACTCCATAATTCAAGTGGGTGTATGAGAAATACAAAAAAATCGCTAAAAATACCCTAATTTTTACCTCGAACACTATTTGGAATACACAACTGTAAATAGTCACACTGCCTTTTCCTTTAGCGATAGGTAGGGGGCCCACCAAAGATTCTAGCCTGGGGGCCCGCTTCAGGATGTGGGGGCCATGGATGACACAAATATATAGAGACTAGAGGGTATTGTAAAAACTATTTGATAATAATAATTAGATCTCAAATAAAGCGAAAAATATGCATGATCTAACTTTAAGACGGATTTCTAAAATTCAGTATGTTTTAAAACATCATTGTAAGCAGATTTAGTTTTGAAATCGAATTGTTTACAATAAAAACTATGCCTAATAAAATGTTTACCGAACCTAATTTAACTGTAGTAATAAATTAATTGTATTGTAACTGAGTGCCAGCGATTTTCAGTCTCTGGTTTAGTTTTCCCTCCCTGGTTCTCTGTCTGTGCGCTACTATGGCCCGAAACAATTAAGTTATCAAAAGTTTATCTGCGGCATTAGCATGATAAATCAATATGCGACCGAGAGAGCTCGCTGCCAAATGAAACACACACTATTGTGAACAGCGATTGTGATATGGGTTTTGAAAAAGAGACTAGCATCACACGACCTATTATATAGTTAATTAATAGTTTTTTTATTCAATAAAAAAACACTAACAAGATAAAGTACTTAAGTAGATAAGTTATAGGTACCTAAAATTTGGAAAGATGCCGTTTATAAATCAACGAAAATACATTGGCGAATATTAATGGAATTAAAAATACCATTAAATTATTGATACAAATATAAAACACACGCCCAGACTGCTGCAACCACACTGGGTAAAACATTGATTTTTTTTTAAATAGTTAAAAACTATGCGATGACACGCCTTACCACTATATTATGGAAGGATCGGGGAATTTCGATTGCCACAAAAATGATGCTTGTGCAAACATTAGTGTTCTCGATATTCCTATACGGAGTCGAGTCGTGGACCTTGAAGGCAAGAGAACGGAAGGCAATTGATGCCTTTGAGATGTGGTGTTGGCGCCGAATGCTTCGCATTTCTTGGACGGAGCACAGGACGAACCAGTCAATCATCCAGAGACTGAAGATAAAGGAACGGCTCTCGACGATATGTCTGAGAAGAATTCTGCAGTTTTTTGGACATATTGTCAGGCGCGGACCGGACAACCTGGAGAGACTGGTAGTTTTGGGTAGCCTCCAGGGAAGACGAAGCAGAGGAAGAGCGTCTGCGCGATGGAGCGACCAAGTGAAAGAGCTGACTGGGGGCACCATCCATTCTGCACTGAGAGAAGCGGAAGATCGAGAAGGATGGAAAGTCTTGGTCTCTCAAATGATGGCGAAATTTAAATGTAGTCACGACCCTCAGCCATGAGTGCACGACCAAGAAGATGAGAAGAAAACATCAGACAGGTAGTCATTACGGTTATTTTAATTAATAGTGTGTAGGCATTAACAAACCAATGGACGCCGCATATGAATAATATAAGGGTTCTTGTCAATGAACCTACTTTTAAATATCTAGGTCTGCACCTTAATAACGATTTGAAGAGAATGTGGACACAACGGACAAAAGGTTTATGTTACTATTATCCGGTGGCTCGACTCTGCTGCAGAACCGTGAATTTTCATAGTGATCTAGTGGAGCTGTTTTGTTCTCTTGCCTCTTTCAATATTTGGTCCAAAATTGATGACTAATTATTGTATCTAGACGACTGCTTTTTTTAATGTATTTTTCTTTTATACTGCCTGTCTTCTTGTCATATTTACTTATCTATGTTTTTCAGTATTTTTTTTTATTTTTCCTATGATTACTATAAATATGTTTTTCTTTTTTAACCATTTTCAATAACTCTCCAATGTATTCTTTATAACTGTAAGTATAATTATTATATGATTTAATTTGATTAATATGCTTTTTGTGTCCGCCTGTTGTTGGGACTGTTACATATTCTTAAATTATAAGTATACATATTCTCATCAAAATAAGTATTTTCAATGATTGACGACCCTGTTGTTTGACCTTAAAAAAAATATATAACCAATTTTTTTCACGCTCTACTTAAGAGCATAGCTTTCAATTTTTGATAGGAACCACATTCTTCGACGGGCATATTATCATATTTTGCATTGGCACTCTTTAAATATGCCTAAGTATAGCACAGCAGACGTCATCATCATTTATTTATTCATAAAATGATTTTTTACTGCTGTATTTTGTGTACCATTTAGTAAATATTCACAATTAAAAATTTCATTTTCCATAATATAACACTTTTAGACAAACGTGACCAATGTTATAAAAAATTCTCAAAAGACAATCGATTATTAACGTAAACGTACGAATCACGTAATAATCACACAGAAAGTTTATATTATTCTGAATAATGAGCGATCTCAACTACTTATCTAGTTGTAAAACAGTGGACACAAATGTTTTTACTCTCAGAATCTGTATGATTTTTTTAATGTCGTGGCTGTATGTTTAATGCACGAAAGTTGAATGAACAAGTTCATAAAACAGTACAGTGTTGCAGAAAATAACGACAATTCCTTGGAGCAATAGCGCCGAGCTGTGTTGTACGTAGCGATTTGTGAATAAATTATGTGGGAAGTGACGCATTGCCAACGAAGGCAATTATTTTATGAAGCACTCTGTCGTACTGAGAAATTAGTCTAATGGAAAACAAATTGCAGTGCATGGTGTAATTACTTCGCGATCGATAATGGGAATAATGCTAAGTTATTAGTTGTTCCAGGGGGAAAATTATCGTATTTTCTTACCTAATATTTTGTGGCAGAATTGGTGGAAAACAAACCATGGAACCATGAGAACCATTTAATTATTTTGAGACATTAAGAGCTGAAACCATTAAACATCTGAAAACTACGGTATATTATACATATTATGTTATTTTATCAAGCCTGGGAATTCTGTGATGCATTTGGCTTACTGCAATTATTGTGCTGTTGTCGTTTGTTGTAGTCTTAAAAAATAAATTGCATTCCAACGACCATTCAAAAAATGAATAGCATCAATATTATACAATATTTTGAGCTACTAAAACATCCGATATCACAATTTTGTCGAACCGAGTTTTTTTTTTAATATTTTCTGTTCGGGTATTATAATAATATAAGACCGTAAAGTTTAATAAAACCCTCAAGATAGTACCGAAATTAAAATATAAATTATTGTAACAAGGGGTTCTTGTGAAAAGTTATCATGAGCTTTAAGCTATAAACAACCGTTGTATTTTTTAATGTTGCTAAGAGTTTTTACATTTTAACATTGATTTTTTAAAACTCAACATTGCAAAAATGTCGACCCACATGCTACATGGAAAATTGCCATTAATGTTGACGAGCCTACACGATCTTAGGTTATTTAAATAAATCATATTATTCGAAGATTTATTTGTATAAAGCAGTTTCTATCACGTTTTTCTTAGCTCGTATTCTTGTTTGTCCGGTGGTTTTTTTCCGGTACAAATCTTCCCGACTAGCTAGAAATTTGAAACTTTTAGAATATATCAGAACACGATGCCAATGCATTCTTTTAATACTTTTAGCCATCTTTAAGTAGAATTGAATTCATTTTCAGTTAATTATGTTTTGTATGAAAACTTATTTCGGAAGAAATCCGTAATCCAATCCACTATTATTGGTTGCTAAGGGGGTAGTCCTAGCAACTAAATTATTAATATATACGTGCGTTACTATGGAAATAAAAATGACATTTCAGTATTCTATATTTGTTTGTTGCAAAATAGCAAAAAAAAAATGATTTGTTGACAATTGCCTAATTTGTCCTAAATTATTAATACTCAGAATTGTCAAGTTTATACGATTCAACAGAAAATTTTAAAACGTGGTACATATATAAAAAGTTGTTTTTATCTTGTAATTATTTCATTGTCAATTTTGTCACATATGAGGTTACAACAGCTGAACGACGATAAGTATTTTTTAAGACAGTTAAAGCAGCAAAATGGTCGCTATGGTAAAGTATCCGTAGTGACCATATATTATTATAGCATAAAAAGAAATCTTTCAGAAGTTAACCAAAATTCAAAATTCGCACATAGCAACAAACAGATCATCAACATTATCCGATCGCGTCCGACAACGAAACATATTTCAGCGGTGCGGTTTTGCAAATATTTGATCGGACAAGTTTATTTGCATGCTAGATATGGAATTAATTATTCCACTGCATCGGATTGATTTAGGACAATGGATTGTGAAACTAACCGTTTGTTTGCGACAATGGGAGCGTCGCATATTGTCGGAAACAGATCGAAGGACTATTCTCGAACGTTGTCTGCTACGTTCACAAAGGAATATAATATAAGACAGGAAATCGACTTTCCGAGAATTTCCGGGAAATAAAATAGTACAAAATGCATTATTATTATTCGTACCGGAAAAGTGTACTTTTCAATATAGAATAAATTTTATTCTTTTCGGTATTCGAGATGTTTCTACATAAAATTTATAACAACTATATAGGTACTTACTTACCTATCGTATAATTATTATATGAGAGTCAGTCAGTTCATCCAGGAATTTTACAATTTAAATGAGATGCCAAAGACATTTGAAGTACCGCTCGTAATAATCGTAGATATTCCTGAATATTAAATTCTCAAGAAGACATTTTTGTACTTAAATAAATATCATTCCAGTATTACCATCGTATAGTTTTTTGTTATAATTATTTACGTTATGGTATACGAGAAAAATCCCAAGGGAAATTTCAAAAACCCACCATTCCCAAATCTTAAAAACAAAATTGTAGGAATAAAAAAATATATAGTCGTCCTACGTTAGTAAGACATTAAAACATTTCAGATAATACACAATTCCGTGTATAAAATATGAAGGTCATCTGCATATCGCGGAATTACTGTAATACGCAGTTTTATAATCGTTTTTCGTGTATTAGATCTAAACTAAGTGTACTTTTTTATCGTCATTTCCATGCTAAGATAACTAGTGGTTATAATAATTTGATTTTTGAGTGCAAACATAGAGTTTTTAAGCTGTTATTGAAATATACTACCGCTATAAATCTACGAAAAAAAATACACCGTGAAACATGGTGCCAATTTGACGGACTTAATAATCCGGTTGCGTAATTACACTACCATTTTCGCAAATAAGAAAATGTTGCCATAGTATTACAATAAATTAATAATGTGTCCGCGATATAATTTCAAATCAAGTACATACATACCTAAATAAATAGCTAAACAGTTTTACAATAAAACAGCGATTGACGCTTTTATTTCTAGGTCAATTTTGATATTGTATTTATTAAACCTCTAAAAATTTTATAGCTAAACTGAAAGTTAAAAAAATAATTAGCTGATATACACATACATACATTTTTACTTTATTCATTGGCCGTTTATTTTCCGTAAAAGTGTCTCAAAAGCACATGATTGTTTTTCATTTCACTAATGACTCTATTTAACTTTCTGGTAACACTTTAATCAGTGTAAATATTATGTAGGTATAACGAATTATTACATACTATTTTGACACTTATGAATACCTTGAATTTTCAATATTATTAATTATTAAAATGCAACGTCGAGTCAACGTCAATTTTCCCATAGGCTGAAACATCAACCAAAGTGAGTATGGTCGGCGATCGTCCTTATCATTTCAGTCCTTTCATCCCCGTACTGTAACGTAACAGAGGTGAAACAGGGATAGTAAATTAATTTGAATATGCCCAACAGGCGATGCATTTAAATTTATAATTTTTATATTTGGCAACAATATGCATTTAAATATCGAATGGAACATAACAAAAAATACATACCAAATTTGAATTAAACGGAACACGCCGCCTATAATGTTATGTAGAAGTAGATTTTATATATTTACGTGTAGCCATATAAAAGTTCCCAAGACTAATAACGAAGTCAGCTGCAAGTCATTTAGGATCAAAGATGAATTCTTATCAAGTTTCATACAATCTGAGATTTATTAACGAATCAAACGTCTTGCATTAGTGTTTGTTTTCTTATAAAATGAACCACGATAACTTTGATAAATCACGTACAATTATAATAACAATAATAAAAAAAACTAAATCAGATGGAGACAGGTTCGAGTCTTGTCCGGCTTCATATGTTTATAAGGTATTTTTCTAATAAGTATGTTTCTAAGGTGTTTTCAAATTATGTATGATCAATAACTTAATATTTAGATATGTATGTAAACAAAAAAAGCTTGCTAAAATTTTGTGTTTTTATACGTTAGGTACTGAAAACGATGTGGAACCGTTATCAACTTTGGAAATACAAAAAGCTCGTATTGCTCCATATACTTCAGTAGTTAATTCAATCTCCTTGACCAAAACCCATGACGATCTTTTCAGTATGTCTAATTATTGTGGTGTCGTATTCTATCGAAGGTTGGCGACCAAATTGCAATAATTCTCCTTCTTCTGGACCAGCCGTATCAGATCCAACGCTTTAAAAATAGAGCCGCTTACGGAGTTTGCGTAGCCAAGAGAATATTCTTGTACTAACACCTTTGATGCTGTTTACCTTTTCCTGTATTTTGAGGTGGAGTAAATCATACTTCTTATTGTGGAGAATATGGTCGAATTATGAAGCACTGACAGCTATGTTCAATAGTTTAATTCGTATCAAATCATAATCGTAAATATACGAGTAGGTACGAGTATATCGAAAAACGACACGTGAATTTGACTTGATCGCGGTATTTGTATCCGTGAACCATAGAGAAGAAAGTGCTAGTTTATAATCCACGATGCCGGTATTATATTATTAATTTAAAATGTCACCTTATGGTTACCGCATATAAATATATAATATGACGTCCCCTTGGAACAGAACAAGCCTAACTGATTTTTAGTGAAAATACTTTTATTGTATTAAAAAATCCTTTTTCGATTCTCTATTATTATAGAGATATTTGGAGATAGTCCATATTTGGAGTTAGAACAAGTGTATCTGAATTATGAACATAATAATTACAAGATAAAAAGAACTTTTTATACACGTTTTTAAATTTTCTGTTGAATTATTATGGTCAATATGCTCAAACTTGTACTTGATAATTATGAAGTAAATAAAAAACAAACAAATATAGAATGCTGAAATGTCATTTTGATTTCCATAGTAACGCACGTATATATTATTAATTTAGTTGCTAGGACCACCCACTTAGCAACCAATAATAGTGGATTGGATTACGGATTTCTTCCGAAATAACTTTTCATACAAAACAGAATTAACTGAAAATGAATTCAATTCTACTTAAAGATGGCTAAAAGTATTAAAAGAATGCATTGGCATAGTGTTGATATATTCTAAAACTTTAAAATGTCTAGCTAGTCGGGAAGTTAGTAAAAAATCGATTGCAAGATTTGTACCGGATAAACAATCACCGGACAAATAAGAATACGAGCTAATAAAAACGTTGTAAATAAAAAAAGGTTATCAGCTTAGATCATTGCAAGTTTAACTTCACTGACAAAATATGTAACAGAATATCTTTTTATTTTTTTTTTCACGTAAACAATGCTTTTAACTAATGCATTATCGTATATTTAAATCAATATTCTTATATATTATTATACAGTTTTCAAATTAATGACAGAAAAAGTTTAAAAGTGCTCTCCTGTAAAATGTCAAAAAATCAGTAAGGCTTGTTCTGTTCTAAGGGGACGAATTATATATCTATTATTAACTTCCAATATTCGACACTTGTCTTAAATGAGAAGATACTTAAAAAGATGAAATATGTATAGTGTTATAAATGTATTGAGTTTCGTTCATGCGGAAACTTCATCAAGAGAGTTAGCAAAGTAATTTTGTATTCGCTCGATTGTTTCAGAAAAGTTTAGCACACGTGATATTCGAAGTAACGATGGCAACGGAGGCCGCATATCAGAGGTTTCCAGTGGACAGGTCGCGGGGGGCGCCAAAACCTGCGGCGCCACGTTCCCCTACACAGGTGCTTTATCGGTCGACACCGGAAACAATACTCGCTCTCAGGCTAATGAAAAGCGACGTGCGGACGTAGGCTTTTTGACACTGTAGCTATAAGCCACTATCTATATCTACACTCTACGCGGTTAGTGTTTTATTTACAATTTCCGCATTATCGAGAAGTTAAATCAATAATTATTACAGAGCCATAAGATTACATTAAAATGACGTCATATTGGGTTAGTTATATAGTTATATATAGCGTTTCCAACATAGCGTTTTAAATTCATCTAGCTTATGGCATTTTTATCAACGTTTTTGACGCCTTCAACAGCTTTAAATGCGATTAAAATAAGTTAGATATTTAAGTCATCGCAAGAAACAATATGAGCATTCTTGGCGTTATAGTATAGTGATATAATGGTATCAGATATTATAATGTAATGTGTGCTTAGGCATGACGTGGCATCGCATTGACTATTAACGGGAATTCCACTCTCTGTTATTACCTAATTATTACTTACCGTAGGTTGTTAGATAAATAAATTATTTTTTGTCAATTTTGAAATGAGTTTCTGGAAAAATGTCATGTGATTTTTTTTTAAAATTTTATTTTCATAAAATCTAGCGTTTTTTTCCTGCCAAACAGCTTGTTTTTGAACCCCGTCTGGCATGTTTTTGTCAACACTGATTGGTAATAAGGCCCGCATTGGGGGTGCAGCAGAGTTAAATACAGGCCTTAATTAGAAATATTCTGAAAATTATATTAAAAAACATATACTAATTTATTAATGATACATGCGATTTTAAATATAGCCTTTTATGATACGTCTACGTAGACTGCGTTACTCGAAAAACCGTAAATAATCTGATCTTCCCTAATTAAACCAATAATTTTTCATCTGCTTCCTTACCTTAAGTATAGTAAACTGTCTAAGTATGCCACGGTAATTTATGGATTTATTTGTGCCAGACATAATCGTTACCGATCAATAACGTACACATTTCAATAATCCAATTTTTTTTATATTCAGACTGCTCTAATTGTAATTATATATGACAACAAGACGTGTCATCAAATGTAATCACAAAATAAAATAAGCTGAAATAATACAAAATATTACATAGAATTTCATTCGTTAAGGGGTATTTTGAATTATTGTATTAAAGACAACACCATATTTAAACATCCGTGAGCTACTCGTGACTTGTTATTGTTGATGGTCCCAAGGCCTATCACAGATTGGTTGAATCAGGACCACCACATGCCAAATCAAGGGGCGGCCGGTGGAGACAAATGATTTAAGAGGCGCCCCTGTTGGTGATGTAGGTATTAATTTTAATTCTACAACGTGAATTGAAAAGGAATAGCTTTTCAAGTCTTTACAATCTTAAGTTCTGCGCCAAGTGGCTTTTGTGCACTGGTGCAGGAGACAGAAGATCTTTCCTTCTTAGGTAGTAGTGGCAACTCTGACGAATCCAAATCTCAAACTAAGAATCCTGTATTCTCTATTGCACACTATACATATGGAAGTTCACATTACCTAAAGCTCAAATTACATTGGCAGATTGCGTCTGGCCCGATCGTCTGCCACGACTGTCAAACTCCATTCTCTATGGTTTTCAAGGATCGTGAGCGATCGGGACGAAAGTGGAAATTTTTCTATTATTCCGTCGTGCGATCCATTCATTAGCAAGCGAAGATTGCCGAGAGCGTACGAAAATAGCCAAATACGCTCCCGCTCGCGAGCCACGCAAATGGTCATTCATTCTACTGCTCGATTTCAACAACTACAAGATGGCGAAATTTCAAAAAAATATATGGACTAGCGCTGAGGACACGGTCCTCGTCGAATTAATACACGCCAGTTGAAATATAGCCATACTCGCTACAATTAGTCTTAATCGATTGGCTTGGAAATTCAAGCTCGTCCAGTTATTCATGATGTAAATTAACAATAAGTATACAAAACTTTCTATAAATGTCAAACGGCCACGCAAATTTCAACAGACGCTCGCTAGGTTTGACAGCTCAGTTTTTTTGACGTAAAATTGCGCGGAAATACGTTTAGTGTAGCCACCAATCTAAGACATATCAGTTTTCGGTCAACCTATATTTTTAATAATAGCAACACTATGTTTATTTTAAACCAATCAAAAGCAAGGACCAATGTGATTGAACCATTGCGTGTAATTGCAAATAGTGTTAAAACGTTGGCCACGGCGGTTGTTGGAACGGGTTGGGTTTGCGCGTCTGCCAATGTAATTAAGCCTTAAAGGCACTTTTCGTTCATTTCACCGCCACGGTATACGTCTAAAAGTGTGAGACGTGACAGTTTGCGAAAGAAAAGCGCGTTATTTAAACGCCTTCTAAAACTTTCTCAAACTAGGTAAGTACTACATTATAAATTATAATATTATACAACGGTGAACTAAAAATAGCGCTCATGAATAATCCACTTAAAACTAACTCAAGCATCCATAAAGAGTGAGAGGTTAGGAACAGAGGACTTGCTGAGATTGTGATGGAATCAGCACTTGTCGCGCGTTTCTCAGGTTAGTGAAGTGACGAATGGGGATACTCCTTCTTATAGAGAGGTTGAAGATATTATCAATATTTATAATAGGTACAGATTTAGTGAGAAGATTAAAATACAAGATTAGTTTTCCCATATATTGGTTGATTAGAAAGAGACATAAGTATCTAAAAATACAGATAGTAAAGTGACACTTTTAAAATTATAACTTCGTAACGTTTTTAGTATGTTTGAATTGGTAAAAATGTAAAATAAAAATATTCTTTGCATTGGTGTAGCTTTCAATGCGTTGTTTGTAAGTAGCTGCTGTTCACGGATCACTTTGGTTACTTAGCCCTAGGGCCTAGTACCATAGAATATAGAGTTACGATAAATCGAAATATCGTCAATACTGCATGCATAAACTAAAATACAATAACAGTAAAGTTGATATACTCTTAATTAACAATGTCCATAGCCCCAACATTCTGAAGCGGGCCCCAGGTTAGGATCTTTGGCGGGCCTCCCTACCTATCGCCAAGGTTAAAGGCAGTGCGACGATCTACAGTTGCATAATATTCCAAATGGTGTTAGAAGTAAAATTAAGAGTATTTTTAACGATTTTCTGCATTTTTAATACACCCAATCTTATGTTGTTATGCACAACAATTATGGACTTGTTGAATTGATTGATTGACATTTGTTTACCATTAGTGCAATTTTGTGATGTGTTTTATCTCACTTGGCTGGTCGATCTGCCATGCCGAGCCCCCAGGCTAAAGCCCTGTCAGCCGCCCCCCTTGTGGGGGCCATGGCAATGTCTCACTACGGTCCGTCATCATAATCGTGACATTTTTTAGAAATCCCGATATTTATTTAAAAAAAATAGATGTCTAGAAGATGTATTTAATAAATACTCGTATTTGCGTATTTAATCCAACATTAAAAATATTTTAAATGCTTGCAAAACAGCGTGAACCTGTCGCGAATGACAGCTGATGCCACCTATCACTAGTTATACATACCTATATGTGCATAATTTTCAACGCACCTTATGTGTAATAGTTTTTTCGCCGTTCATGGAATAGCCGACCCACGTCTAAATATCTAAAAAAATTCCATGCTTCGTGCTGTAAAGAATCAATTATTGTTGTTTAACATTTTACGTGATTGTTGATTTAATGAACAACCTTGCCATGTCCAATGTCCAATGTCATCCGATGTTAAGGAGGCTATACCTCAGCTGGGGCACGGTCTAAAAAGATTGTGACTAGGCAATTCGCAGATTGTGTAAATGACGCGTGCCGAACGAAATATCTGTTTATTGTTCTATTAGTCACAATAATAATATATTCATTGAGATGTTTTCTTTTTCAATTAAATGGGTAACGTTTTTAGTCATCTTTACACGATTTAAGAATTAATACTCCCGTCGCCATCACGAAAGAAATTGACGTGTTCACAGCTCGACTTTCGCTCTCCGATTGCCAGCGAGTCCAAAATTTCGTCGCACCTATAGTTGAAAGTTATTTGCCATTTCACTGAAGTATGCTCTTAAGCGAAGTTAAGCAACATTAGACGCGGATAGTACCTACCTACCTCGATGGATTTATGAAAAAAACTTTTTTTTGCTTGTAACACTATGTGCTAACCCTGACAAATAAATCTCAGAACGCACGTGAGTACTTGTTATAACTAAACCTGTAACGCGAAACGACAGCACATTTAATGATTTAATTTAAAGCATTTTTTGTACTTAATATAATTTTTAGATTATTTTTCATTAATGAATCCAACTCCTATATCACTTCAGAGGTCGACAAAAATATTGCCACAATAAAAATAAATAAATTATTGAACAATCATCTCTGAATGATATGCATAGTAAGATTACATGCAAATTTATAACACTGAAAAGCGATAAATTATAATATTGATATAAAATTCATTGACCATTGCTCCAAACTAAATAGGTATAACATATCAAATCAAATCACGATACCACAAAATAAACACATTGACCTGTCAGTGTCAAGAATTCGAAACAGTGTGACCTTAGCGTGACGCCATTTTAAAAACAGTGCTGCCACAATGACGTTAGTGTCAAACAAATGCATTAGCCGATAAGTTAAATGTGGCAGGCTAAATAAATGGCCATCAACAAAATGAATCAATTTAATAATGGCAACCGCAAACTAAATTGTGGTTTAATAATGTTGCGGTGGTTGATATATGGATGCAATGACAAATGCTATAGGTCAATTTTATTATAGAAGATGAAAAGTATAGTTCAATGCACTTATTATCAATAAATAATACATTATTATACAAGTACGCATTTTCTTTTCGCAATTAAAAATATTATTGACCGTCAATGCAGAGACCTTTTGGATGAACCTGCATACATTGAATTTTGACCAGTTTCCATAACACAATTAAGCGACCTGTACAATACTAATCACGCCGAAATATATAAACGCCTCCGAGGTACTTACATATTATTTCAAATATTATTGGCGACCATACTGTGTGATTTTGAATCAAATTATTACAAACCGTGAGTTTAATAGTTTTGACACGAAACATAATATAGTCTGAGGGGCGTCAAGCGAGACGAAGCGATGCACTAGAATTGATGTAATTATTTACAATCGACATCAACAGTTAAAATATCACATTAGCTCTGCATATTCCTGCGCACGAGAAGAAATCGCATCTGCACATATTCACGATTATTGCTATAATGTAAAAAAAGTGTTTTATATTTTATTTACTTATAGCGAACTTTTAGAATTACAGATTCAAAATGTTCACAACATGACAAGAAAAATTAATAAAATATTATTAAAACGGTAGGTATTTAAAAACAGAACGAAATGGAAGCAAGCACAATACATACAAGGAATTACGCCGTATGAGCTAAGTAGACCTTTGTATTAATATCTGGAGAAAATTGGTTGAAACAGTTATTTCCCGCCCAATTGGCATTACCATTGGCAGGTTAGTTATACACATTTGAAGAACAAGCGATTGATGATCCCAATTTCTTAGATAATTATCAGAACACACCGGTCACACACTACCAATAATGGCAGAGTTCGTATTTATACCATGTGGAAAATGTATGTAGCCAAGTATAGGCTTTTAGACCACAGCATGTCAGCATACCTAAGAGAAAGTCAGTAGGATGAAGCCACGGATAGTATCCATACACCCTCAATGAAAGGAGTCTCAAAAATTATCACTGATGCGTAGGTACTGCATAATGCTACAAGCAATATACACACTCTCTAATACTAGGTAAAGTCACGGTCTCTCAAAATCGAATTGGTAACCGATAATGTTTAATTATGTTTTAATGGTGTTAACTGTAAACTCTTGGTAGAAAGGGCATTGTATTAATTAAAATAAAACAACAAATAGAGTATTTACTATTTGATCTACATAATTAAACTACGTTTTAGTCAATAAACATGACAATAAATTTAATAATTACAAGATAATAGGAACTTTTTATATACCACGTTTTTAAATTTTCTGTTGAATCATATAAACTTGACAATTCTATGTATTAATAATTTAGGAAAAATAAGGCAATTGTCAACAAATCATTTTTTTTGCTATTTTGCAACAAACAAACAAATATAGGATACTGCAATGTCATTTTGATTGCCATAGTAACGCACGTATATATTAATAATTTCGTTGCTAGGACCACCAAGCAACCTTAGCAACCGATAATAGCGGATTGGATTACGGATTTCTTCCGAAATAACTTTTCATACAAAACAGAATTAACTGAAAATGAATTCAATTCTACTTAAAGATGGCTAAAAGTATTAAAAGAATGCATTGGCATCGTGTTCTAATATATTCTAAAAGTTTCAAATGTCTAGCTAGTCGGGAAGTTAGTAAAAAATCGATTGCAAGATTTATACTGGATAAAAAACCACCGGACAAACAAGAATACGAGCTAAGAAAAATGTGGAAAAAATTAAATAAATGTAGCTATATCATAATTAATTTATTGCAGTAGGTAGTTAAATCTTTTTCATCTTTACATACCTGTATCACTTATATAAATAGTTATAAATTCAAAAATTTAACCCGATTTTAAAATCCAAAGAACTGCCAATGATGTACGATCATCTATTATCAATATGGCTTCGCACCCTTAAGGTATTGTAATACAAAAAGTTTGGTAGACTCCCTCTGTGTTAGTCCAAACTTTTCGCGTTGATGCAATATTTTGGTTTAAATATCAAGGCTTTGCTAACGTGAATATTATATTTCTTATATAATATTGCGTACTATTACATATACACGGAAGTTATACCGCTTCTCAGAAATTACTATGTTATTTAATCTAATACAAGGATGTTAGACAATATCCAATGAAGTAGACATATATCTACGTCATATACATTTCGTAGACGCGTCATTTCCAGTATCTCATGTAATCAACCTTAGTTGTAATGTAACCGTATATTAAATTGTCTGTATTATATAATCATATGTGATTTATTGTTCTAATATACAAAAGGATTAATTTCAATACCACTTAAAAGAATATCTATATTAATTTGTAAACTTATTCATTTATTAGACGTTAACGACTACGGTCACGCAAGTACTACAGAACATTCAGGTCCATGGTCGACTGCACAACCATCCACTCGGTCACACTCAGCCTCTCTGCGCCCCTCTTGACATTATCTGTCAATATCCGAATGTCTACAAGAGTTCCTTTATAAACTTTATGGAAAGCTCTAGCAAAATCCATCGCATCTAACAACGTGACCGGTCCAATACAAGATGTACAATATTGAGCTTAAATAATTGTTCGGAAAGCTCAGCATTCGTACGGATGCCCTTTGGTTCACTTTAACCGGTCTAAGTATTTCATTAAAGTTTATAGTTATTTATAAGACATATATTTTTATTTTTCAACTTCACTTTATGTCTATGTATTTAATATTATTTTTCTTCTCAACATACTTTTACCATCATGTTAAACTATAATATATTTTCTACTAACTGTGGCAACTTCACTAATTACAATAGTTTTTTCTTTTCTGTATTTTCATATGACTTTGTAATGTTGTAATTGTTTGTTTTAATAAATAAAATTGACCAAAACACCTTATCGCTGTTTTAATGTAAATTTTCGTTGCGTACCACTAAAAATTAATAAACGAATTAATTGTATTGCGTGACATATTTCAAAGAAGTATGTTTCCAACAGAAGTTCACACTTTTATAATATGGAAACAGACGATGATAAATATTATTTGGTGAAAGAAATGTAAAAAAAACATGCTGCGAAGCTTCGCGCATAACGGAAACTCGTCTTTATTTCAAATATCATGGGAAATAGATCGCAGAATCGAACCTTTTCTGCAGTTTTATTAGGGACCGGAATAGATTGGTGAAGTTTCATATCGATAGTAGGTAGGATTAGTTAAGTTAGATGTTTGCTATAACGTTATGTTGGAAGCACGGCATCAAATCAAATCCATTATTTACATAAATTTATTATTGTCGTGGTAATCTCAGCGTATATGGAAAATGAGTGAAAATAGCATATTAATGGAAAGATATTGAGCTCAAGTAAAGTTTTTATACATATAAATAATAATATATACTATATATTTTATAAATTTGACTTAAAAGGGACCGTAAGTGTTAAACTACAGTTTTTGCTCAATTTAACCTTTACCTTAATGTGCTAATACACTCCGTTCGCCATGTGCTGTTAAAATACGTAACAGTACTTTAAAATGAAAAGATTGGTTTCCGCAACATACTTACATTTCTAAATTTTTCATTGTTTGTCATTTGTTTTAACGATAATTATGAGAATAGCTGAATAAAATGCATATTAACTGAAATATGACATAATATAAGAAATGTAACGTCTTATTTACAAGATATAATTTAAAGATTACAGAAAGAAAAATTTTAAACATTTAGGTTTTATAGACGGGATTTGAACCCGTATAATCACTGGTATCGCGCCAACTGTACATTAACCAATTATGCTACGAGCCTCCAATCTAATTGAGACAATTTAAAATAGTAGGTCATACATGAAATGCTTATCAAATTGCGTTATTATTAACTATCAGTTTTTGTATATTAAATCAAGGAATTATAATTATAATTAAAAATTGCGAAATGCATAGTTGGCGCGATACCAGTGGTTATACGGGTTCAAATCCCGTCAAGCATCGAATTTTAATATGATTTTTTTTAGTTATGTATGTTGTGGAAAGTTATGTATGTATATGGAATTTCATATTCTCAAAATCTTGTGAATTATTCGTTGAATAAAAGAAATGGTTTATTAATAATGATTTTTGTTGTCACAGAAAATAAAATAATTCGGAAAACACTTAAAGCAGAACTCACCAATTTTACTTTGGCCCTTTATCTGTCGAGCTCCTCAATTATATATATGTCGCTTAGGTATTTATCTTAGGCGCCTTGTGTACGGAGTTCCTAGTGTAAATTTCAACCACTGCATCACAGGCATAACCGACGTAGTGTATAAATTCTTTAGCACATGAATGTGACATAGCAAGCGTCGGGTCGCAGCGCGCTCTAACCCGCATGTCATACTTGTGGCATACGCGTGTGAGGCATGCATATTCTGTTCCACAAATTATTAGCGTAAGGCATATTCCCATATTATTGATACCTTCGTCAGAATGTCACATCCCTGTATTTGAGAGATTCTTGGACTAGTATGGAGAATAATGAAATAATTGAGACAGGACCGGTTGATTGAACCAAATGAGACTCCGATTATTCTGCTAGATAACTATAATTATATTATGGGTCCCGGGTTCCAATCCCGGGTCTGACTTAAATTCACATGTTGTTTTCAATGCGTGGTTAGAACCAGAGTATGGACGTTATAGGTTGAGCAAGTGGCTAACAGTTATTTCTCGTAAAACAAAAATGTGTCAATACAACCTATAGGTACAAGTCATTTCGCATTGCAGATTCATTCGTGGTCAACATCGCACTTTTGTGCTCTGCCTCGTTTGTGTTACAAACGCAATTTACCCTTCTTTATAAGTATAATATTCCACAGTAAACCATTATTGCATGCATATAAGGATATTTAGATGAACGATCACAAAAAATATAACAGTTACGTGTATTTAGAAGCAGAGAATGGACCACAGAACAGATAATAAATAGAATACCGATAGGCTATAATATACAATACGCCGCATCTTGATGCAGGGTTTTGAATGTGTAAGTGTCCTACAAAAATGAAGCACGCATTATGCACGTGCAATAGTGTGTGTAATACACCAACATTAAATGAGCGAAAATGCATAAGCCGAGAGCAGTTTTCAGTTTTCGACGTAAAACGTATTATTGACACGTGTGTAAGTTTGACCCGGATTCTTCCTTACTCGAGTCGGCTACCTGTTATCGCCTTTCCCGTTATGTATTTCAGTTCCCATTATTTCTGAGTTCCCTGGAATGGACCCAAAATAGGTTGCGGAGGTGGCTAATATCGATTTATCGTAAAAACAAACATCTGTAAATACAACCTACACTCTGTGTACCTACCCCATTACATACATATTATGATTTTCTTAGGATCAAACATCAAAAAGCTGATACTACTCTACAGTGGGCAGAAAGTATTAAAAACGCAGTTTTTAGACCCAACAAGGGTCCAATCAGGGCGGCTTAATAACTTAATTTATTACCAAAGAAGTCCACCGCGTAGATTCATTTTTATGGCAATATTAACTGCTCAATTGAATTTGTATTCTGAAGGGGATCGGAGTGTAGATTTTTATCATTATACTTTCGAACCCGGCTGAGAAAACATTAAATTATATTTTTATCGCAGGAAACTGCCTAATGGAAGTTATGAACGAATATGATGAAGAAAAAAAACCGAGCTTGTTTGGCAAAGCGCCATTATACTATGAGACTTTTGTCGACTTTAAAATTCATCACGCTCTGCGACTTAGTCCCACCCTGTACTATTATTTTGAATAAAGATTTTATACGGAGATTATTTAATATTATGGAACGTTGTAAAAATAGCTTTTATGAAAAATAGAACCGTTATTTCAATTTATGTTCGCAATGTTTAGTTCAAAGAAGAAAATTTCTTAATAAAAATATTCACTCAACTTTACGGTGTATTATCATTATATGAAATTTATACATGAATTATTACATTATTAAGTATACTCGAAAGCTCTTAAAATAAAACCATAACTCCTTAATAGGTACGTGATAACAACAAAAACGGCTTTTACATAAAACGCTCATATTTTTGCAAATTTATTTATTTACAGAATAATATATTATAGTAATCTTTACAATATGAAGAAGTAAAGATATTTCTGCGATGATCTTTTAGACCAGGGATGGCGAACCTATGGCACGCGAATGAAAAGAAATTACTACATATTTAATATAAGTATTTAAAAAATGTTTTTTTTTTATAAAAAAGTTTTACAAATAAATATATGAGTAAGTATTTCCTTACATATAATATTTAAAAAAGAATGACGACATTGCCATGCGTATTTTCTTTGGTTTTTCATAATATTATATTTACCAATCAATGCGCAAACGGCAACGACGAAATTGATGCATAAATAACAAATCGCATTGCATAAAATATAGTAGGCAAATCTTTTTCAGGAATAGTCATTATGTTTAATGAAAATATACAATTGCATAGCTCGGTCCTTAGGATCGGGCAATTAATAATAAAAATATTCAATCAACAAACCTTATGACATTATCGGCAGTCATTCAAATATAATAACTGCTTGTTATTTTGCCTTAGTCACATTTAGAGACATTTAAACATAGTCTCTAAAAATGAAAAACCGTTCAGTGATGGAGAATATAATATGAAAGAAGAGTGGTTTAAAATGGTTCCACGACCTCTTTGAGAATTTTAAAACAAGAAACAAAATATTCAAAGTATAAAAGATATGCCTTCGGCTAGAAATACGATGATAGAATATCAAGAACTCAATTGTAATTTTTAAACTATTTTAATGGAATTCTTAAAAAGTATCCTTTTCACCTTGAAAAACTGCTTGGCACGTCAGACAGTCGAATTATTTGGGAAATTTTGGCACGCGTACGCAAAAAGGTTTGCCAACCCTGTTTTAGACTGTCAATATTGAAAGATGAACACACACCAGTGCAATCCCCAACAGCCATTTCTTGATCAACATAATATTATCAATTCGACCCTCTGGGTTCATGACATATGAATATACCAGACCCAAGATTCGAACCCGAGAGCCATGAATTTATAAGCGGACATATTATGTACCAAACGCAATACAACATAATTAAATTAAAACAATTCACAAAGCTAATACACAAAATTGTTAAAGATCGGACTGGTTTATTTGTCCGCTTATGACAATGTTACCAACTATTTTTGAAAACAGGTACTTACATATGTCATGAAAACGTGGCTTATTTTTTGAAACCAGAAGGTATTCTAAAACAATAGATAATAAACAACTATCGACGTTAACTCCACTTTAATAAAAACGTTTAAAAATAATATAATATACGTGTAACGTGGAGAAAATGTGATAGTTACCATTGCATTCAGTGGTGGTAATCTGCTAAAATCGATTTCTATGGAAAAGCATAGGTACTTACTACTTTTATCGATTAGAATTTTATTGTTTTTCTGTTCAGTGAATATACCTACAATAACATCCACTAAATTGACTACCCTTCGGGAATCGAGCCGGAACCAGCTTTCTACGGACTTATAACCAGGAGTTGGCTACAATTTAACTAAGAATAAAATTATTTTAAATTTTGTTTCTGTAAATTATTTGATTAGCTTGAAGAATTATTGTAAAAGGTAACGGACCACCTTCAGATATAACATGTTCTGCAAGTGAGCCGTTTCTGAGAAGGTCACACAGAACCTCGGCATAACGGGTTCATGTAAAGGAGAGAGCCATCGATAAGCAATAGGGGGTGCTGATGAGTTATCGCCACTTGCCGCTCACCTGAGGTTGTTGGCAAATGTTAGTCAAATCCGGCCTTTTGACAGACCGTTGGACTGACGTTAACGTTTACCTAGTCAAATAAATAAAATAGAATATTATTATTTCTGATTCAACTGAAGCATTGGATAAATGACGAATAAAATATGATTAGTAATGTTTTAAAATGGAGTCTAGGACGATTCGGCGCCGGGACAACTGGGCGCCACGTAATCGAATGAAATTCTAAAATAAATAGACGTTTGCGAGTATTATTTAATATTATTATTAATTAGGTATATTAAAATTATTATACTAATTATTACTCTCACAAGACCCGAAAGACCTCCAAGGTAGAATGCAAGAACTCGCAGATGTCAGTCAAACGGTCGGTCTAAAGATAAATGTCTCAAAGACAAAAGTGATGAGGAACTGTTTTTCGGACCCTGCGATTATCTGTATTTCTGGCACCCAACTCGAGCAAGTCAGCAGCTACGTCTATCTCGGACAGCATGCACGATGAAATTGCTCGAAGAACAAAGCTGGGATGGAGTGCTTTCGGACGTCTGAATATTATCTTCAAGAGTGACCTACCATTATTTCTTAAGCGTAGGGTGTTCAACCAATGTGTGCTACCCGTGCTCACGTATGGCTGCGAGACGTGGACCCTCAACACGAGAGATGTCCAAAGGCTAAGAGGCATGGAGAGGTGCATGTTGGGCATCACGCGAAAGGACCGTAAGAGGAACGAATGGGTTAGGAAGCAGACAAGAGTACGCGATGTAATAGACGTTGCCAAACAGCTGAAATGGAGATGGGCGGGGCACATTGCTCGCCGAAAGGACGGCCGTTGGACAAATGCCGTCATCCAGTGGTACCCAAGGGGTACGAAACGGCCACAGGGTCGCCCTAAAAGCCGCTGGATTGACGAACTGGTAATACGTGGCAGCGAACGACACAGGACCGAGAGAGTTGGAGAAAGCTTGGGGAGGCCTTCATCCAGCAGTGGATTGACGCCGACTGATGATGATAAAGATTAAATTATTATAATATTATTTAATACTTGGTGAGAATTTAAATATGCACACGTAGATAATGATTTAATTATGCATATGTTTAAGTTCCAACGAAAAGAGTGTTCTTTTATTGTTACAACGTTTTTTTCAGGTCGTATTCTTATTTGTCCGGTGGCTGTTTGTCCGGTACAAATCTTGCAATCGATTTGTAACTAAGTTCCCAACTAGCTAGATATTTGAAACCTTTAGAATATATCAGAACACGGTGCCAATGCATTTTTTAAATACTTTTAGACATCTTTAAGTAGAATTGAATTCATTTTTAGTTAATTCTGTTTTGTATGAAAAGTTATTTCAATACCATTATTGGTTGCTAGGGGGTCCTAGAAACTAAATTATTAAATAATATGTACGTGCGTTACTATGTAAATCAATATGAAAGGGTATTTCATTATTCAATATTTATTTCTATCAAGTACAAATTTTTTTATCGTTTAAGCTAGCCAAGTCAAGTTTATATGATGCAACAGAAAATTTAAAAACGTTATATATAAAAGTTCTTTTTATCTTGTAATTATTTATATAAAGCCTGAGACATGATAATTCTCAATCCGCAAAAAAAAACATTATGTTAAGAGCATAATGAATTAAAACTACTAAGTAGTAGATAGAAACTGATTAAAATTCTTCGTCTATTCGTATAAAATCGTCCAATTGTCCTGGCGCTCAGTTGTACTTTTCCATTAAAATTATAGATTTTTTAATGTTTACTTAAATATGTACTTATGAAAAAAATGGCAGGTGCGTTCTATTTTAATCACACTGTTCATATCATACTAAATGTAAATGGTCTAAAAAGACTGGTTTTAATGTTGGAACAGGTGAATTGGAATAGATTTGATACGGGTGCTAACGAATAGTGAGCGGAAGTAAAGGCAGATAGTGCATTGTTCGTCCGAGCAAATAATATATTTCAAAGAAGCCAGTTTTGCACCGGAAATACAACTTCATAAAGTTTACTTCTTGCCTGAATGTTAATGCAAGATAATCTCAACTCGGAAACCGTAATATCTGTTTTTGGTATTGTTTTCAATGAAGATTGTATTCTTACATTGGTTAGCATAATATTACTTACATAAAAAAATACTTAAAATTAATATCAAATAAATATTATAAATACAGTTACCCACTGCATATCTTTCGCCCATATTAAAATATATTGTTTAGTTATTAAAATTAAAATGAAAGTGACGGAAAAATGAACTCTGCCTGCACTGCAATAAGAGAATAGATAATTATGATTTTATCATGGCAAAATATTGTGACTAGGGATTCCAATCCCGGGATCCGGAACTATTCTCGATACCTTTGAATCCCGGGATTGGTAAACCTAATCCCGAAACTTTCGGGATTAAGTTTTTTTATCATTTTTTATAGAAAATAAAATAAAAACGAAAATATAACAGAAGAAATACTTTTAATAACATACAAATACATAAGAAATAAACTGAGTTTGAATGAAGTTTGATTTATTACCCATGTGTTGCAAATTCATTTTGTTTTTTCACATAAATTGATGAAAATGAGAAAGATTGGAAAAAACAATGCTTCGCAATTATAACAAAGTGATTCCACCATGTTTTTTAATGCATTTGTCATTTTTTTTTAATTTTAATGGAACTTGTATTTGTTATCTTTTCATAAATAAATAAAACTGTTTTGCTTTCACATTATTATTTAAACATATTACAATATTATTTACTCCATTAAACCTATGTATTTCCAAGATTGAACGCACACAATATTAACAATAAATGTCTTAAGGGGGGACATGCTCGTCGAAGGTCAAAATTGAGTTTTTATTGTATTTTCAAACCATGATTCTGGACACTCCTTAAACGTTGTAGATAATCTATTTATATAATTTTGAAGCCTTATTATCCTTTATAGTTATTTTAAACATTTGATGACTGCATAAAGTATTTTTGTTACATAAAATAGTATTCTTTTAAACCTCTCGCTCTAATGTTTTAGAATATAGTCATATTTCGGTACATAACTGTGCAGTGGTGTTAAGATTTTTTACATTTATTAATTTTTAAACGCATTTATAAAACCATTAGCATAATTTATTACGAGATAATTTTTGTAAAATATTCACGATAAAAAAATATATTGATAATCTCTGTGATCCCAAATTTGACAAGAATTAGGCATTTTATTATTCAAAAAATCGGCAAAATTAACACATTTGAAGATGATTCTAAAGATATTTATTATAAGCTATGTCTTTGATCATTCAAATGTGATAAACATCTTATGAATAATGATTGTTTTATAATAATTATTGACCTAAGAATAAGGTAGTGTTTTTTTGAAATACGTCATTTCTTTTGTCATTCCCCAGTGGTTAAGCTACAACATACGACCGTAGCCATAAATTGACAAACTATAATTGAAGTAAAGAGTAAAATGATATTGACGCGCGTGTTTGAACATGTACCGTTTAAAAAAAAATAAAAAAAAATTCGGTTAGGTACATGTTCAAAAACGCGCGTTAACATAATTTTACTCCCTACTTTAATTATAGTTTGTCAATTTATGGCTACGGCCGTATGTTGTAGCTTAACCACTGGGGAATGGCAAAAGAAATGGCGTATTTCAAAAAAACACTACCTTATTCTTAGGTCAATAATTATTATAAAACAATCATTATTCATAAGATGTTTATCACACTTGAATGATCAAAGACATAGCTTATAATAAATATCTTTAGAATCATCTTAAAATGTGTTAATCTTGCCGATTTTTTGAATAATAAAATGCCTAATTCTTGTCAAATTTGGGATCACAGAGATTATCAATATAATTTTTTATCGTGAATATTTTACAAAAATTATCTCGTAATAAATTATACTAATGGTTTTATAAATGCGTTTAAAAATTAATAAATGTAAAAAATCTTAACACCACTGCACAGTTATGTACCGAAATATGACTATATTCTAAAACATTAGAGCGAGAGGTTTAAAAGAATACTATTTTATGTAACAAAAATACTTTATGCAGTCATCAAATGTTTAAAATAACTATAAAGGATAATAAGGCTTCAAAATTATATAAATAGATTATCTACAACGTTTAAGGAGTGTCCAGGATCATGGTTTGAAAATACAATAAAAACTCAATTTTGACCTTCGACGAGCATGTCCCCCCTTAAATAGTACAAATTATACTAAAATTTATTTTTGACCGATTTTATCAACGTTATTTGTATACTTATATTTTTATAATTAAATTTTATATTATTTATTGAAAAAAATGCCAATCCCGATCCCGGGATCCCAGGATCGTCAAATCGTAATCCCGAAATCCCGGGATCAAGATTTAGGCTCGAGATTGGATTCACTAATTTTGACCATGCCGAGATTAGATTTAATATAAATAAAAAGGATTTCAAGTTATACTCACATTATTAATTTTTATAAAAATCGATGTTTTTTTAATTCAGTTTATTAAGTTTTCTCTACTGTATAGATTTTTATTGACTAATTCAAAGTTTTAATGATTTTTCATATTTATTTAATAATAAACATGATACCAAAATAATATTTTGTAACACGATTGGATACTTCAACGAATTCACATTTTGTAGCCTTTTTTAAATTGTAAGTTTATCTTTAAATTAAAATAAAAAATATTTTTCGTTTCAATGTGTAACATAAGTAGGCTTCGATTTATATTTTACGAAATAAAAAAAAAGCAAAATGTAGGATTTATATTATGTAGGTACCTACATTACTAATGTAAATTTAATATTGTATGTGATTCGAATATTTATAAGATAAACTAAACTGAAAATAATGCCGATATGCACAATATGTGTATATGATTATTGCTATTAAATCCAACTGTGAGTTACCGTGAGTGTTTGAAAATCTAGCCTACCCTGCGGCGCCAATTCGGCCCTGAAACGGCCGGTAGAGACACACTGGCGTCAACGTTCACTTCAATTATGCAAATCATGCCTCATATAAAATATAGCACACCGCATTGCCATCGCAGCGATTAAGTACGTTATTTCGGGAAATTTTCTGCATCATCGGATATCGTGTGGGAAAGTTTTCCAGTTTAGTAGAAGTACATTAAAAATATTATGTTAAGTATAACCAACATACGTTAAGATGCAGTTAAGTATACAACTTTGCTGCAGTAAATAAACGAAAGATGATTTTGTTATAGACCGTTTATTTTAACAAATGACTACATAGTAAATAATGCCTGGTATAGAAAAATACTGCTCTTAAAGATGCAAGAAATCACAGGAAGCGACACAGGATTTTAGGTAAAACCATTTATGGTAAATGACGATTTTTCTTAATATGTGGAAACTATAGGTCCATAATAGCAGTATACTATTAACAAAGCGCAGTAATATTCGGGATATACATGAAAATAATTTCCCTTAAGAAGTTTGCATAATTCGACTGTAGAAAGGAAAAAGGGCGTAACCCTCGGTTTTTTCAAAATAAGTTTTATTGCATAATAACGTTGTGCACGACTAAAATGTACGGTGTGTCCAAAGTATGTAAACTGCAAATGCCGATTTATCATCTAAATTTAGCTAGTAGGAATTAAAAAAAAACGAAGAAGAAAATGACGTGGGAAAAACGATTTAAACATCATTTTTGATGTTTTTTTTAAATTAATATCAGATAATGAATAGAAAAACCAAATCATTAATTATCATGCACGTCAAGGTTATGCCTATTTTATATTTTAACTTTGGCCGAAAAAACATTACAAAAACGTTTTTGTGCCTCCTGTAAAATTTGATTTGTGTGAATAACGCCCTTTTCTTTCCACATATTATGTATAGTGCTAGTAGTGTAGACCAGTAACAACAATAATTACCACTCTTTTGTACGTGTTGTGCTACGGCCGCCATCTTGTAAAATGGCGTAAGATGCAGTTTTTCGTCTATAGATCATTAACGGCTAAAAATATCGAATATTTCAGATACAAATTTCACTAAAAAAGAAATACAAATTTTAAGTTAAAAAAAACACATCTTCAATAGAAATAATTTTTATCGTAGACCTGTAACGGTTACCGAGTTGTAAGAATTTGAAATTAAACGTGACGGAGCATCACAAAGGCTATCTAAAAATTCAACGAATTTATTGAATAATTGAATATCGCCTTCTCAAGCTGTACGCCGATATAATCACGACTAGACATTGCATTACGCAACGTCTAGTGGTTTATGTCGGCTGTCAGCTATAGAGTCAAGATTTTCATAACTCTTAACCAGAGTTCATATTAAATCATTATGGCTAAGGCATATGTACAATTTGAGAAAACTTTTTACGTAACGGTAAAAATAAATCCAATTGACTTTCTGTCATAAGATATGCTTGCATACTTGTAGTCTAAGCACTCTAAACGCTAGAAAATGTCTATATTTTTGGCCATGCATTTTTTCCGACTTATAAATACGCGGCTTAAATGAGAACTCTGCCATTATTGGTACCTACTCGAAGATATATAGTCCACCTACGTGAGGATGAGTATAGGTGAACATTTTTTAGCATTAAATTTACTTAGCTCATTTGGCGTACTTCCATCAACCAACTTTATTTTTTTTATATACATATACTCTTTTATACTCTATTTTTTTAAATTCTATATTAAGATAATTTCTTTGTTTTGTCAAGTCACGTCGTGAACGTCATGAATTTGGAATTTGTAAAGTTCACTACTTATATGTAAATTGAATTGAATCTTTACCTCCCTAAATCAAACAAATCGCGTACAACTAAAAGATATTTTAGCGCAGGATCCCATAGACTTTTCGTATACATAATATGCGGAACGCATTCTAACAATTGAAATAGGTTTTAGGGGTCACAAAGATATATAATGTCGATGTTGCCAGGCGATATAAGTGGCAATTTTTTTTTATTGAGGTTTTAATTTTTTTTCTTATAACCCACCGAAGAAGAACTCTGAAGAAATCTGAAGAACTCAGAACAATTTTTGGTGGGTTATAAGAAAAAAATTAAAACCTCGATAAAAAAAATGACCACTAATATCGCCTGGCAACATCGATATTATATATCTTTGTGACCTCTAAAACCTATTCCAATTGTCAGAATGCGTTCCGCATATTATGTATACGAAAAGACTATGGGATCCTGCACTATTTATAGTGCATAGTAAACTAAGCATACATACATTGTGCGTACAGCCATGTTTAATGGTTATTATTATGGTTTATGGAATATATTATTATGGAATGCTTTACAAGGTGAATCATTGGAATAACACATACCGATATATTGATTAGACCAATCCGAACTACGATGTACGCGTTTGCAGGTGACAGTAGTTCCAATTAATTCTCAATTACAACCGATTTGATTGTACTAGTAAACGTTCGTAAATACATGTGGGCACTTGGCCATTGGTTGGAAACGACGAAGCCAACTGTTTTGCTTTACACGGCATCGTTAAGCTTTATTGAAAACGACTGCTGCATCAGTAATAGAGAACCTTTTCATAAAGAATGTCAATATCATTCACATAAGAGAATTTAAAACATTGCAATTTGTAATACATACCAATTCTCTGTCAGAAATTTACGCACTATTACTCCAACAAGTAGATGTCATTGAACTTACCTGAAACAGAAAAAAAATAATTGGTTAAATATACAATATTTAAAAAAATAGATAAGTACATAAATTTTATTTTTATTAAAATACAATTATTTAAGACGATTTTTATTTTATCTACTAGCTTAATAGAGTCAGCTTTAGTAGAAGTCCATTTTACAACATGATAATATTAATTTAATGTACATGTATTAAATACAACAGTAGTTTTTTAGGTCGATAATGATGTTACAACCTAAATAGCTATTAACTAAAAAAAACACTTTGTAAAATTTAATACTATAATTTATATTCCCATTTTGTGGGTAACGTTATTTATCCATATAGGTACATTTGATTGGCAACATCAACTCTACAAAACAAACATTTTCACAATTAAGTATATAAAATTTTTAACTACAAAATACATGATACAGTATTAAAAACTTGTGATATAAATACGAAACATTGCTTTAATACAAATGATGCCACCAATATGAGATAGGTATAGATGGACGTCGTTTTATAAATTCTTAAAATAGGGTCTACTTAGCTCATTCGGTGAATTTACATGTACTTTATAATTTTTGTATTTACTCTAAATACATTAATATTGCTTATATATCTTTGTTTTTCCATCTTATAATGTAAACGTCTTCAATTAATAATTTGTAAAGTTCAATAAGTATATTATGAATAATAAATAAATTTGAATTTGAATGAATTAAACGAATTCCGATGCTCTAAGTATTATAACGTTGGAAGGTAAAAAGTTACATTAGGTATGTACTAATTTCACTGTAAGACAAACTATGGATATGAGCGCCCAAAGAGTTTAGGTTATTTCAAAAGTTTTTTTTTATTTTTATCGAGAAATCGTTTAAAGTCATTCATTCATCTCATTACCTACATGGCTTCGATATAATATTAATTTTATAAAATATGCATTGGAAGAAAAACATGCCATCTATAAAATAAGTGCCTGCAGTCTTATGATTATTGTCTAATCGTCCTTTTCACCTACCTCGCAGTAACGAATTCAAATGAAAACTTGTATACGGCGCCTATTTACATTAGCATTTATTTTTATTTTTGAGAATTTAGCGTTATTAATCTACCTAGCATATTTTCTTAATCTCACTTGCATATCTGTCCAGTATATTGTTGTGAATGATAGTTGGTAACATTGATCGGGATTCGATTACAGCAATTTGTGAGTAATTTTGAAAATTATAAACTGAAATTTCAATTAGTAATATTACTATCTCTCTACACCTAAGACATTTGTATTGATTTGACACTCGATATTCAAATAACAAATACCAGGAATTAATTTTCATCGAATTAAGATCATACTTCAGTGAAACGGCAAATAATTTTCAACTATAGGTGCGACGAAATTTTGGACTCGCTGGCAATCGGAAAGCGAAAGTCGAGCTGTGAACACATCCATTTTGATTCGTTACGGCGACGGGGGTATTAATTCGTAAATCGTGTAAAGATTACCGTTAACCGTTACCCATTTACTTAAAAAAGAAAACAAGTCAATGAATATATGCTTATTGTTACTAACAGAATAATAAACAGAACATTAAATGGACGCATGTTAGATTTATATGAAAAAATATATTTAGTTCAGCACGCGTCATTTGCACAATCCGCGCATCGCCTAGCCATGATCTTTTTAGACAATGCCTCTACTGAGGTATAGCCTTAAGTTATTAAAAACAGGATGTACCAACTGTTGTTTTGATAGAAACTTATTTGATAGATAGAATCGATATCACAGATCAATGTTGCCTAGAATGGAAACATTTTAGTCCAAGTCTTTTACACCTTAGATAAGCAATTTCGTGAAATAGTCAACACCAGTCATGATCCAACTATATCTTTTGTTCAGAATTCGATCCGTGTCCATTTGTTTGCAACTCGACAGTCTATATTCCTCGCCTCCACTATCCTTCTGGCGGAATAGTCCGTTTCCCCAGTTGTCGAGTTATTTAACTCAGTTTTACTTGCTGGCCACGTTCCTCTTTCACGCGTGAGCTGATCCTAAATAGCCGGGATCATCTCTCGGATACAATGAGATAACATTGAAATTTATACAAATCCAGGCCACGGCTTTCGCAAACAGCTCTCTGTTGTGCCGGCTAGCGTTTTGCTGCGGGGAAATACTTTACTATTTACACTTAGGTAGGTACACAAAAGTACGGATATATTTAGTTGCAGTATTCATTTTGATACCTTTTGCATATTTGTATAACGTAATAATATTACATTATGAATATCAAGAGTGTAGTAAAGTAAACGTTGTTTTTTTTTTTAACAATATACGACTATAATCTAAATAAAATATATTTCAAATAATTACAAGATAAAAAGAACTTTTTATATACTTACAGCGTTTTTAAATTATCTGTTGAATCATATATACTTGACTTGACTTGACTAACTTGTACTTGATAGAAATAATACTGAAATGTAATTTTGATTTCCATAGTAACGCACGTATATATTAATAATTTAGTTGCTAGGACCCCAGACCTCTAGCAACAAATAATGGTGTCGAAATAACTTTTCATACAAAACAGAATTAACTGAAAATTAATTCAATTCTACTTAAAGATGGCTAAAAGTATTAAAAAAATGCATTGGCATCGTGTTCTGATATATTCTAAAAGTTTCAAAAATCTAACTAGTCGGGAAGTTAGTTAAAAATCGATTGCAAGATTTGTACCGGACAAAGAACCACCAGACAAATAAGAATACGAGCTAAGAAAAACGTTGTAAAATAACAGGATATATTGAAAATCAGCTAACTTATTTTTTAATTACTTACATGGCCGTAACTCTAGAATTCAGGGGGGGGCAAACTTTTTGGATGGAGGGCCAAATTCAAAGAATTCGAAATGAGCGGCGGGCCGCAAGTAAAATACCATTTTTAAATATACACTATTTATTATCACGAAAAATAAGCACTACAAAAAAAATGAGAAGAATGAAACTGTTGTACATTTTTTTAAATTCAGGTGTTAATTTTGTAGTTGATATTCTCAAAACTGCTAGTAAACGGGCATCGGAGATATTTGATCGTAAAGAATTTTTATTGAGGTTAATGATCGAAAATGCTTGTTCACATATTATATAGGTTGATCCAAAAATAACGAACATATTTCTTGCATAATCTTTAAGTTGGTCGAATTTGTCTGAATTAAGGGCATTGTAAAATTTGAAGATTTCTTCACGACGATGCAATTCTCTTAAATCAGTGTCACACTGCAGATCAATAATCTCAAGTTGTATCTCTGTCGGCACACTATCAATAATATCTATTGAAATCGATGTTCAACGTAGAAAATAGTGGTTACATAGTGTAGACGAGACGCAAGGAAGACGTACTGAGATAATACATTTACGAAACAACAAATTCTTCAAATTTTAATCTATTGTCAATATTTTTTAATAAATTATAAAAAAGTTATTTGCAATCAGAAGTACAATTAATGATGGTGGGCCACAAAAAAAATACCCGGCGGGCCACATGCGGCCCGCGGGCCGCAGTTTGCCCCCCCTGCTCTAGATGGAAAGATATTTTATTAAAAATTGTTTTATATGACGACAATTCAATATACTCGTAAGTAGGTACAGTGAAAACGAAACAATGATGCGGTTCGTCGATTGTATATGTACGTATACGTACGAATACGCGGTCATCGGCTGCCAGGCATTTATCACGGCTTTCCATACGCACGCACACTATCGACCGACCGCATTATTGTTTCGTTTTTACTGTATCATAGTTTTTAAAACATATCATTGGATGAAAAATTAAAAGAAATATTTCATAATCACTGGAATAGACATTTTTTTTATTCAACGAATAATTCATATGGTTTGAAAATGTAACATTCTTAAGTATATCGAACGTCCATAATTTGAAAATACCTCAGATAAACACATACTAGAAAAAGCCGACGTCAATTATTAATAAGGGCACTTGGTTGTTACCTTGTTTAAAAAAATGTAAAGAACATTGGCGCAAATCCAGTGAATTTAGGTTCAAGTACCGTCGGGGGTCATATCTTTTCAAAATTTCTAGTAAGAATCTATGGTTTTTTCAAATTTAGTATACTCATGAAATAATTTAAAAAAAACTGATACAAAAGAGCGTTAGTTGGACACTTTCAGTAAGTACCTAGTTAAGTTTATATCTACATAATGTTTAATAATTATTTTTATCAATGAAATGTAGTTTTATAAGTTTTCCCAATGGTGTATGTGAGACCTATTAAATTACGACTATACATATTTAATTTTAAAAAAATCGGTTTAAAAAAAATGTTTGAAAATATTTAGATGCGTTTTTATCTAGAGACCGTGATAACTAAAATATCTGTTCAAAATTACTTAAATAATTAATTAAAAAACAGTAGTAATGTATGAAAAAAATACATCAAATTTATTTAATACTAACCCACCTATCTTTTTTTATTATTTACTAGCTTCCAAAATAACGATAAAAATAACACACTAATGATTATTTATTATGGATATAAAATATTTGGTTATTATTATAATTGTACGTAATTTTTTCAATTAATCTATTTCGAAACTACATATTTATTTGTCATTATAATTTAAGTTATATATTATATCTCAACGTATACCATATAAAATTATAATGTGTTATTATTATTATTATTTGAATAATCATTTGAGAAAAAATGTTAAAATAGTTACATAAAAAAAACATGTTAGATAAACAAAAACGCCATTTATAAATTACCATGTTATAATAATTTATTTAATTTTCAACAAGATAAGTATATTGCTCGTAATTTTGCGTTATCAATCACTAGTGTTGATTCAAATCGACAGGATATGATTTATTTTAACAGGTAAAGCGTTACCAAAAATTGTTTTGTTGTGATAATTATCTAGGAGCGGCGCCGAGGAAATCGTCGGCAGGTAGATTCAATCAAAAACAAAAATAAACTGTTCGGCCGCATAAATAATTTATTAGTGGATTATATTTTGTTGGTTAACAAAATCTTCGCATCACGACGATCGATCATCGGGGTAAAAATAATATCAATAGTAATATTAAATGTCAAAATGGTTTCAAATTATTGTAACATGTAAATTTACTATGTGATTGAGTCAGTCTTAATTGCTTTAAGTGTTAAATGGAATTATATACCTACATATAAATGTCCTATACCAAAATAAGAAATAATATGATTGTTGACACTGCAAATACAAAATTGTTTGAAACAATTCTTTACAATGGATATAATTAGCATACCAGTTTACCTGATAATTCATGATCGTTTTGTAATATTGTAATACAGTGCAAAAAATGCAGGACAGGGTATGAAAATAAGCATTAAAAAACGAGTTATAGTACAAACCAGAGCGGAGTTCGGAGCAGGAACACGGAGCAGTGGAGAAATGGGGTTTTACCCGGAGCATCGAAAATTTGTAGTGCTCCACTACTCCGGATGTTTTTTTATTATTAAATTTATTTACTAAAATCCAATAAAACTATTAGGTATATTTGACACTTTTCAACACTGGGAGTATTTGAAATACTGCAACACTGCCGGGTGATACATATTAAATACCTTCACTTTTTTGACAGAAGAGGCAGATAATGAAAGACGATTTGCTGTCGGTTTTGTTCAATAGAATTAGTAATGAAAAGGACGAATAATACCCCTCATTTCAAAACTACTTATTTTAAATTTTTTAACGTTTGTATACATTACCTTTGTACCCAGAGCGGAGCTGGAGGAAGTATACGTCTTGAAGGGGAGCTGGAGCGGAGCAACTAAAAAAAGAGTCCGCTCCAACTACGTTTTCAAGAGAACATAGGATTAAAGAATTAGAAATCAAAGAAACTAAAAACGAATATACGAAATCTGGCAATGGCTTGATTACCGTGTACATTTATTTTATTTTACTGCAAAATGCTTAAAATGCAGTGTAAAAAAGGCCAGCATGTTGATTTTCAAGCAAATCTGATAGAATATTCTAGCTTTTTATTCTAAATTAAAAAATATTTTCTATGTGACGGAATGCTAAATTTAACGATATTATAATACTATGTCAGATGCGTATTTTGAAATCAAGATATTAAAAAATACTAGATCTGACAAGAAAACCGTTAAGGCTAATACCTCAGCTGAGGCATGGTCTAAAAAGATCGTGACTAGGCGATGCGCGGATTGCGGGTGCAAATGACGCAAGCAGAACGAAATATAATTTGTCACAAAAATTCAACATGCGTCCTTTTTAAGTTATGTTTATTATTATATTCGTAATAATAATAGTATGTTCATTGACATGTTTTGTTTTTTAGTCATCTTTACACGATTTAAGAATATATACATTCGACTCCATCACAAAAGAAATTGACGTGCGAACATGTCGACTATTCCTCTCCGAATGGCAACGCGGCCAAAATTTCGTTCCACATAGTGTTGAAAATTATTTACCGTTTCACTTATACGCTCTTAAGATGACAAAGCTGTGTATTGTATCAAAGCAACTAAAAAAAATGTTATAATTGTATTTGACAACTTGTTCTTCCTTTCCTTAAGGGGGGACATGCTCGTCGAACGTCAAAATTGAGTTTTTATTGTATTTTCAAACCATGATCCTGGACACTCCTTAAACGTTGTAGATAATCTATTTATATAATTTTGAAGCCTTATTATCCTTTATAGTTATTTTAAACATTTGATGACTGCATAAAGTATTTTTGTTACATAAAATAGTATTCTTTTAAACCTCTCGCTCTAATGTTTTAGAATATAGTCATATTTCGGTACATAACTGTGCAGTGGTGTTAAGATTTTTTACGTTTATTAATTTTTAAACGCATTTATGAAACCATTAGTATAATTTATTACGAGATAATTTTTGTAAAATATTCACGATAAAAAATTATATTGATAATCTCTGTGATCCCAAATTTGACAAGAATTAGGTATTTATTATTCAAAAAATCGGCAAGATTAACACATTTGAAGATAATTCTAAAGATACTCATTATAAGCTATGTCTTTGACCATTCAAGTGTAATAAACATCTTATGAATAATGATTGCTTTATAATAATTATTGACCTAAGAATAAGGTAGTGTTTTTTTAAAATACGCCATTTCTTTTGTCATTCCCTAGTGGTTAAGCTACAACATACGGCCGTAGCCATAAATTACATAAGAAACACGCGCGTCAATATCATTTTACTCCCTATTTCAATTATAGTTTGTCAATTTATGGCTACGGCCGTATGTTGTAGTTTAACCAGTGGGGAATGACAAAAGAAATGGTGTATTTCAAAAAAGCACTACCTTATTCTTAGGTCAATAATTATTATAAAGCAATCATTATTCATAAGATGTTTATCACACTTGAATGGTCAAAGACATAGCTTATAATAAGTATCTTTAGAATCATCTTCAAATGTGTTAATCTTGCCGATTTTTTGAATAATAAAATGCCTAATTCTTGTCAAATTTGGGATCACAGAGATTATCAATATAATTTTTTATCGTGAATATTTTACAAAAATTATCTCGTAATAAATTATACTAATGATTTCATAAATGCGATTAAAAATTAATAAACGTAAAAAATCTTAACACCACTGCACAGTTATGTACCGAAATATGACTATATTCTAAAACATTAGAGTGAGAGGTTTAAAAGAATACTATTTTATGTAACAAAAATACTTTATGCAGTCATCAAATGTTTAAAATAACTATAAAGGATAATAAGGCTTCAAAATTATATAAATAGATTATCTACAACGTTTGAGGAGTGTCCAGGATCATGATTTGAAAATACAATAAAAACTCAATTTTGACCTACGACGAGCACGTGGGCCGTTAAGTAGGTCTCATAATCGATGTTTTCTTATTAATTAAAAACAATTTCAACAAAGTAATTTGAATTTGCTGTTTATTTTAATACGGTAGTAATAATTAAAAGTACGTACATAATATATTAGTGGAACTGATTGAATATTATGAATTAATATTTGGTTAATGCTTTTTTGCATGACTACAAGGCAGAGAGGCCATTCAGCATGAATTAGAATTTGTGATATTAGGTTATGTTTTTCTCAGTATTTAAACTATGTAGGTTAATTAGGTATTGAATATCATTGTGCCGATGAAAACAGCCTCGGAAAATCAGAATTAGATGTTGTGACATATGATAATTACGATTTCTGGCTGGAGTTTATTTATTCGCGGTGAATATATTAGTAGATACTAAAATGATCAGTGTTATCAAACGAAACTATCAATTATTATATGTATGAGCTTTGGGGTTATTAGCTAGTCATGTTCAACACAGAGTGTGCAAGATTAATTATTTGACATACAATAGCAAATTTTTTAATCTTTCATCAATTTATTTTTAATCTGTTTATATGGGTCGATTAACAGGCATAAATAATTTTATAATATTAAATATTGAGCATAGAATTCTCGGTACTGTTCGGTTATCAGGAATACAGCGGAAAACACATTTTGAAAATAGCCGATAAATTGGATTATTTGTTAGGTTAACCTAACCAAACCTAACCAAACCTAACCTAATCTAACCTAACACAACCTAACCTAACCTAAACTAACCTAAACTTAACAAATAATCCAGTATATCGGGTATTTTCAAAATGTGTTTTCCGCTGTATTCCTCATAACCGAACTGTACCGAATTCTCTATTACAATTACATAAGTAAAAGACACAAACACAGACAAAAATCTTGGACCAATAATTAGAATTCTTGACTATAAAAACAACATTCAAGTAGTAGACTTAGAAGATATTATTTATTTAAAATTCAAATTTTATTTACTTTTACATATAGTGAACATTGCAAATTGTTAACTTGAGACGTTCACAACATGGCATTTAGAAAAAAATAAATATCATTAAACAGTATTATATAAAAGAAAGAAATATATCAGTATTAAGTTATTAAACAGTAGAAAAGTGTAAATACAAAAATTATATACATATGTACAAAATTATGTATGCTCAATAAAATGTAATACAGTTGAACTCGGTTATTACGATCACAGACATAGCGAGATCTCGGATGTAATGAAATGAGGAATCATTCGTTGACATTTTAGTTTATAATTTTCTACATACATTTATCCACTATTTTAACGAGCCAATTCTCGGGTATACCGAGCAAAATTGTTAATAAATGTGTCGATCGTTTTACGCAATAAAATCCGACGGGGCAGTTAACTAGACTGATGTCGCCGGGATCTAATTACGTTTATGATACTAGTTGTCTAAGCACCTAATTGGGATTTTAGCCGACAACATTGAAAAAGTATCCATGCATATGGTTTAAATTGCATTTAAAAAATCCAAGCTTCGTAAAGTCAGTGAGTACGTACCAGCGCCGGCGGCTCAGCGCTTCATTACAATAAGCAACTTCTTTTGTAGTTTATGAATGCCATGCTTGTTTTTACGATGGTTTTCAGATTTTTTTATGTTCTATGCTTGAACGCTGAAGACGCACCTAGCGCGTAATGATTAGGTGGCCATTATATTTAATTAGCATGCTATTTAAATGTGGTAATTAAAAAGTAATTATCTAGTCAGCAGTCAACGTGGCTCGAAAAATGGTATATAACGATATAACGAGTAATGCTTATAACGAGCAAATTCAGTCGGTCCCATGTTCGACTGAATTACATTCTTAAATCTTGTGAATTATTCGTTGAATAAAAAAATAGTAGGTTTTCTGTCGAGTCTTGCCTCGAGCAGATTATTTTAGTATTTAGTACTTTCAAAATACATCGTTTCACACGCTTTGAGTACGTATTATTTTATTGTTAACATTATATGTGTCGCTAAATTTCAAAACCCGCTATAACACTTTTTCATTATGTTGAGAAAATCAATAAAAACTTTTTGAACTAAAAAGGTTTTTGAAAGTTTTAGTAGTGTTATAGCGGGAATTGATAGACGCATTGATTTTGTTTCATAAGTCAATCGTAGCGGATTTTGAAAGAAGCGATACAATTTTCATGTAGAGATTTGAATAACGAATCCAACGATACATATATCTTAATTATTTCAAAAAAGTGTTATAGCGGGATTTTGAAATTTAGCGACACATATATGAACATCTGTTCGTGTATCGTGTCGTTGCCATAGCATAAATGAGAGTAGTGAATCAAAAATATCAATCTCGAATATGATATCATAGAGAGAATTCCATATCTGATAGGTTTGGCGGGACTTAAGTGCTTTTAGAATGTTTAGATGTGTATTATATTATTATGATCAAAGGAAATAGGAGATCACACAAGCATTATATTATAATAATTGAAAATCAAAATATTCGCGGAAACCTAGTACGTAAGTATATATATTATATAATAAGATTATCAACAATTTAGTTTATTACTCTCTACAAAGTTTTGTTTCTGATTGAATGGAATTGTACATTATTCAAAGGGTGGCAGTGTGGACTATTTAGAAATCTAACGTGTATTTAAAATGTATTTTTTTATAGTTGCAGTAGAACCTCGATTATCCGGACTAATTGGGAATGAAGATAGTCCGGATAATCGAAAAAAAATCATAATTGAGAGGGAAAGACAAGTAGGTATATTCAGTATGAATAATTTTTATTTATCTAGATTTACATATACATACGCATATGTATAATAAATTATCGTTTTTTGCTTAAGGCTTAAAGCAGGTTCTACCGCGTTATTGGAACTTACTAATGGTCTTTTCAAAATTTTGTTCCATAATTTTTTCAAAGTTAACACATCTAAAGAATTCCAACCATCTACTGCCATGTACCAACAATCTTTTAAATTTATTTTCTTGAAGAAGCTGATAACTGTTTCTTCATTATTTTTGTCTGCTAGCAATAATCGCCGAAACATTTGTTTTCTATATAAACGTTTGAATGTTTCCATCACACCCTGATCCATCGGTTGTATTACCGACATGACTCTTTCGTCTTCGGCCACCTGGTCATTACGCGCCAGGTGCGTCTTCAGCGTCCAAGTGTTAACTTCTTTATCTCCTGATTTTTTCATAACTTACCGCTCTGAGCTTTCCTTCTTTTGACATTAAACAATTATTAAACTTTATAATAGTTTCACTTTGATTTTTATATTAGATATATTTGACATTCCGACACAATATTTATTAGATAGATAACGTCCCAAGTCACCGCGTTTCAAAGCATCGATTATATCCAATTTGTCTTTTAATGAAAATAATCCGGATAATCGAAAATCCGGATAATCGAGGTCCGGATAATCGAGGTTCTACTGTATATATATATATACTTAGGTATATTATTTTTAAGTGTTTTTAGTGATAAAAGCATGTGCTTATTTATTTATTAACGTCGGACAGCGGCACGGCGTCATATTTGCTAGCCTACTCTTTAATATCTCCTTTAAAAGAAAAACCAGGATCATCGGGGATTCAAAAGTTATAAGTGTATAAGGATTTAAGAGTATATTAAGTCTGTACATAGTTCGGTTATGTTGACGATATAAACATTGTCACCGGAAACCAATTTTATTTCAAAGAAACCTTTCCAGGTGTTGCAAATAATATTTTATAAACGGTAGACAGCTTTGAGTCTTGTAATACTATTTGTCATGCGTGAAAATGATAATGTAAATACGCGCAATCTTAGCCAATAAATGCTACTATGGTTTTCAGGTGAAGACACTTTAGAAGAACGACCAAATTTCAGTTATACACGACACTCATCAGACCCATTCTGAAATTATGGGTCAGAATGTTGGGCACACACCAAACATATGAAAGGACCTTAGACTATAGATACATCCTACCCATACCTTTGGTATATTCGAAAGGAAGATTCTAACAAGAATTTTCGAATACATACAATAAAATATGAATAAAAATACTTTATGCAGTCAACAAATTTTTTAAATAAATATAAAGGATAATAAGGCTTCCAAATTATGTAAATAGATTAGATAGAATAGATTAAGGAATGTCCAGGATCATGCTTTGAAAATAGCATAAAAGCTCTATTTTGACGTACGCTGAGCATGTGGGCCGTAAGGTGTAAGGTAGCTTGTTTATGGTAGAATACAGAGAGATTCTGTAAAATAATATTAAAATATTAACCAAAAACATCATGATTAATAATTATTGTATAAAGGTCTTCCTAGACTGATAATTAAATTAGCTATCAGTCAATATGGAAATTCAATCAAATTCAACATTACTAATTATTCAAACGGCCTCGTTATATGAAAAATGTTTTTTGTGAATATCGTAATCGATTAGAGATTACTTTTGTTCCGCGAATTTCATTCGTCTCATAAAATATTGAAACAGAAAAATGTCCAATATGAAATAATGATTCCAATAATTCCCAGTGATTCCAATGAAGTAGATATATGTATAATATTATAATATGCCGATTTCCCACAAAACGTGACTATGGAGAAATAACGTAGGATGACATTTCTGTAATTAACAAAGTCCAATGCAAAATACTAGATAGTATCGATTGATATATACCTATATAATAGATACGCAATATGTTTAATTCAATGCAATAAATACAATGATATATAATTAAATCTTGGATGGATATGTGTGGAGAAATTCATATCATTGATTACATATTTGAAGATACTATGAGTATTCTTCGCAAAAAAAAATATTTGGTCTTAAAATTTTATTCATCAACTGGAAAGTTTTTTTATAGATCACTCTACATCAAAGCTATTTTGTGTATATTTCTAGTCAGGGCCGAATGTATCATATGGCTAAATTGAGTATAAACTGTAGTTGCTGCAAACCCATTCACTGCGTCCAACGCAAGTGGTGCGTTGCCCATTAGGTGGCCATTAGATATAATTATCATGGTATTTAAATGCGGTACTTAATTAAATATTAATTAAAAAATCCGCAGAGAATGGGCGAATCTAAATGATCGACAAAAGTAAATACCTAGCTAATGACAATTGACGTCAATCGAAAAAAATAAAAAAATATCCCACTGTAAGTAACGTTTACAATGCACATATTTGTATATCGGAAACCACCGTAACTTTCATAGGTTATGAAATGCGAAAATTATCAAGTTTTCACGCATCGGCCAAAGTATTCGTGATTGAAAGAGGTACAATACCATACAGAAAATAAACAAGAAGAGTACTTTAGAAAGTGCCAGTTTTAATATTGTTTTTTTGAACCCCCCAATATCAATTAGACACCCTTTAAGCATAAATCCGGCTCTGTTTTTACTTATTTTAAAATTGTATTTTTATTATATTCGCTATTAAATGCTGTGAGGCAACACTTTGGTATGGTATTATTAATTTAAAAAAATGCAATTTTATCGTATGTACTGACTCCACTTTTATTAAATAACTGGGCCGATTATGTGCCCCTCACAACGACATTTTCAACTAATAGAATATAAAATAAAACATACATTTATAATAAACAAATTCAAAAAGACACAGTCTAACAAACAAGAGATATTATGGCATTCACATTAAGTAATTAAAATGAATAAAATGTTCATTAATAGAACACCATAAGCAAAATTGTAACTATGAACATAAAACAAAAAATTACAAGAACATCATAAAGCAATAACCACTTACTTAGTAGTTACCATGAATAATAATATCCTAATAATAAATCCCTGTAAATGCGTTTATCATGTCACAATATCCGCTTACAAATTCAAATATGCAAATCCATGTTATATCACTATGTGCTTATTGCTTATAATAAAATATTCCCGTATAGTTCAGAATATCAGATAAGAGCCATCAGAGATATTCCAAAACATTGTCATGCAGTAGTTTCGCGGCACTTCGTGTGTGTTTACTTTGCGCGAGGGTCGCTTTCGGCGCTTCAAAATCTGTTCACTTTACGACAAACGATTCGGGCCGCAGTCCCCCCAGATGGCCCGCAGCCCGCTACTGCTTGACACCCCCTGCCAAGTGTAAAATATCACTGCGATGCAGCGAATGATAGATGTCGCATCTATCTCGATAGTTTGAAGACAAAATATTATTGAAGAGACACCTTTTATATCTTAATTAAATTCTTGTATTCGAACCCGCATCCACTGGATTCACGTCAATATGCTTTACCAATTGAGCCTACCTAATTACGACTGAATTAACTAGTACTTAGTATATACATCTAAATCGCTTAATAAATTGCGCTAACTTTGACATTCGGGTTTTGTGGTTTGAAGGAAGTCATCAATAATATGTACTTACTTTACCTAGTGTTCGGAAATTTGTACGTATGCAGTTCGCCGTATCACACTTAACCGTGAAATATTGTATCAGAAATATATGGTTATATCCTAAAGACCGTCTAACCTATTTGGGTCGTATAGTACTGAGATAAAATTCATATCTAAATAAAATAGGTAAGGTTTTCATTCTTGAAGAAACATTATTGTCTGCAATGCTCGACGAACGACGCGTATTTTTTTCATTTCGGTGCTATAGAAATGACCGTATGATATACCCGTATAGCGGATCTGCAATTTAATAACATTACGAATTAATATTATTTCATAATACTTTCAACATATTATTTCATAGTGTGCCGGTCAATAAATAGCGGGTCACAATCTATTAGACATCTCACTCCATTACAAGTTTCAGTTAAAGACACATCGCATTGAATTACCGTTATATTTATTATATTGCATCGATTGTACCCTTGTAGTTATTTGAAACAGTAAATAAATTCTCGCCTCCTCCATGATCACGAGAACTACTACCATCTTTCATCTGCAATATACCTATCCTTCGCCAAACCAGACTACTATATAACTTTTATCATAGACACACCATATTACCATGAAGTTTGGTAGTTTTGACAGAAAATAAGACATAATCGAAGCGGCGCCAACGAGAGAGCACGATGCGAAATCAACCGTAAAAATAATCACATTCGCCTGTTCTAAATGGTGCGCACACAAGAAATCGTATCAGCGTATGTTTATGGTTATTATTCTTTCACTATAGTGGGCATAGATCATCTATTTAAAAACAAAACGATTCTCTAGCTAATGACAAAAATGAGTTGCGTTAATAAATTAATTAAGTTCTTTGCCAATTTATTCTAAAGTCGGAGTATAATGTGGACTGATTAAAAAAATAATAAAGGCATTTTAAATATTGTTAAAAAAAACTATCCTTGTATTTGTCGTAGGTTGGGTAATGATTTTACAAGATTTCTGTAATTGTCTCAACAACTTACCACTGTCTCAAATATATTATCTTTTGTCACGCAGCGTATTGCCGAATCTATGACGCAATACGAGACAAGACGGGGATGATAAAACATGTATCAGTTATGTTGGGAAACAAGACGGGAGGAAGTTGTGACAAAGTTTTCGACGCGGTCTGAGTTGGTGAGAGATCGTAAAACGACAAAGTTACACTTGCTCATCGGGTTTCGACCCGGGTGGGTAAGTACCGGGTAGCGAGTACCTATCCAATGTCGTGGTACATCCCTAGTACATGTATCTATTTCAAACTACGACGCGGTGAACCGAATAAAGTGAGTTCATCTAAATACAGGGGACTGGATAAAATCGTACTCAATCAATAGCTAAACTAAGTAGGTATCAGTGGCGAAGGGTGGAGGTAGGCTGTTAAGATCCGCCATAAAAGTGCACATTAAACTTCATACGTATTTGTTTTTATTGAACTAAGACCATAATTTTCCAGACGGTTTTGGTTAGTTTTAAAATATCAATTAAACCCTGCCTAACCAGACCATAATAGTTTTAGTATATTTTGGGCGATACGACAAAATTATGCACACTCTTTCACTCATACTTATTTGTTTTTGTTGGATTAAGTATACATATTACACATATTGTTGGTTCATTTTTTTAAATTTCTTAAACCCTGCCTAAACCAAACTATAATAGATAAAAATATTATTATATCTATAAAATATTTAAATTTAAGTATGATTAAATTGCATAATTTCAGATATTGTATGTACGAGTATTTTTTTGACTATTATCTATTATGGCTTGGTTATCGCGGGGTAATTTAGTTGAATTTAAAAACTAACCGACATCATCTGTAAATTGTAGCCTTATTTCAATGAAAAAAAATACGTATGACTGACAAAGTTTAGTGTGCACCATTTATGGCGGATCTTAACAGCCTACCTCCACCCTTTGCCTCTGGTAGGTATATGTTATCTATTTTTAGATAATGTTTATAACATCATATAATAATAAAATTATATGACTAATAAAATGCCTAATTCTTGTTAAATTTGGGATCACAGAGATTATAAAATATATTTTTTTATCATAAATATGTCACTATGTAATGTTAACACTAATTTTACTAATGGTTTTGTAAATGCGTTTAAAACTTAATAAATATAAAAAATCTTAACACCACTGCACATCGATGTACTGAAATATGACTATATTCTCAAACATTAGAGCGAGATGTAAGAATACTATTTTATGTAATAAAATACTTTATGCAGTCATCAAATGTTTAAAATAAATATAAAGGATAATAAGGCTTCAAAATAATATAAATAGATTATCTACAACGTTTAAGGTATGTCCAGGGTTATGCTCTAAAAATACCATAAAAGCTCCATTTTGACCTACGCTGAGCATGTGGGCCCTTAAGTATCTTAGAAGTATCTTCGATAGTACCTACCTATTAATATTTAAATAAAGGAGTTTCGTATAAAATTAGAATCACTACGAACGATTGACATGGTACAAAGCGTGATTTCGCGTAAATTTTGATAATCAATGGAAACTCACCCGATGGATTTATTTACCTAGATATTTTATTCTGTTTTTATCTTTGAAGTGATTTATTTTAATATGATTTATATCCGATTTCGGCCATCTATTTCCTATACTACAATCAGCTCACGATGAAATGTGATATTGCCAACTGACTTACTATTAGACGGTCGGTTACGAGGGTCCGTTTATTCATCAAATGTATCAATTAATGGTTACATGTAAGTTGTACGTATGCAGTTCATCGTGGGACACTTATTCGTGCGCCGCAGTACGTGAAACATGAGTTTGTATAACATTTTATCAAATGACGAGATCTTCGTTGAACATTTCACCGTGGAATACATTTGTACGTATCTTACAAAATGCGGCAATAGTTTTCAAATAGTACTGTTCCAATTAGATTAACCCTTACCTAACCTAGTAAAGACATCTCCACATGTTGTAGCATGCGTACAAATATACTACACGGTGAAATGTTCAACGAAGAACTCGTCGTTTGATTAAATGTTACACGAACTCATGTTTCACGTACTGCGGCACACGAATAAGTGTCCTGCGGTGAACTGTTTACGTAAAAATTTCCGGATACGATCAATTAATACGTCAAAACATATTTTATCTTATAAAGGATTTTAAAAATATTATTAAACTTTTTTTTATAACTCTTATATAATACCTATATAAATACTGCCTTATACATATTTAAAAAAGAAACATAAATTAAACTTTTCTATTTCGGTATTCCAGGCAGCACACGATTTGGCGGCAAAAAAATCGTTCCACAGAAACCATCCGAGCGAAAGTCGGTTCACCGGAGACGAAGTCAAATAGAGGCAGGGAAAGACGAGGAAAGTCAAATAAAAGAATGGAAATTGCCCGAGTCGATTGAGGCGAGCGACAATTTTATTTTATTAACACCGACTGAATTGGTCGGTCGGCATCGACGAGTCTGACATAATCGTTACGCATTCAAAGTAACGGTGCGACAGACGACGCTGAAAACGGGCGTGAAAAACTCTATGATTTCAGCCATTTTCCGACGTCCACGACTCTACGTGAAATGTTTCAAAGACGCCCGAAGAAAATAAATCGTTATATTAGCATTACTTAACTACAGAAACGTTAAGAGCATACTTCAGTGAAACGGCAAATAATTTTCAACTATAGGTGCGACGAAATTTAGGACTCGCTAACAATCGAAGAGCGATAGCGAGCTGTGAACACGTCAATTTGTTTTGTGATGGCGACGGGGGAATTAATTCTTAAATCGTGTAAAGATGACTAAAAACGTTACCCATTTACTTGAAAAAGAAAACATGTCAATGAATATATTATTAATATTATTACTAATAGAACAATAAACATAAAATTAAATGGACGCATGTTGACTTTTTATGACAAATTATGTTTTGTTCTTCACGCGTCATTTGCACAATCTTCGCGTCGCGTAGTCACGGTCGCTTTAGACGGTGCCCCAGCTGAAGTATAGCCTTAATACATAATTTTGAACGTAAAAAATTTCATCATCACCATCATCAGCCGGGGTAGATCTACTGCTAGATTAAATCCACCCCCAGCTGCCTTTATTCTTCTCGGTCCTTCCTCGCTGCCACGTAGAGTATATGATTCATAACTTTGCACTCCGGCTATAGGATGAAAATGATGTAATATATTCTAAAAATATATTTTTTACATTTATTACCTATTTATTTTCTTATTACTACATATTATGTTAATACAAGTAAATATCATTTAATGTAATTTTATGCGAGGTAATCAGGGAAAGAGTCGTATCAGTGTAGTAAAAGGTGCAAAAAAGTGCAACGTTGTATAAAAAGTATACCTACTCTAGATTCTACATCCACCAACTATATGAATTCTTCTATCCAGCGGTGTCTCTGTGGATGTGTAGTGCCCCATGGATACCACTGTATGACGGCATTTGTCCAGCGGTTGTACGATCATCTAGCAACATGTTTAGCCGTTTGCCATTTCATCTGCTTAGAAATATCCTACCTATTAGAATATATCCTATAAAAATTTGCGAAATCTTAAATACATTTAAGAGAAATACACGCGGAGTTCTTAAGAAACTTCTGCACGATTAACCAATGCATATTATAGACAGGCCTGAGCACTTAATAGCGAGTTACTATGGTGGTGCTGGTTACTGATGATTTTAGAATGAAATGGAAGTAAAATGGTGGCAGTAAATGAAGATTTTCGAATCAATTAACGTATTAGGTACATTACTCAATAGCTATATTTATGAAGGGGATAGTAGTTGAATATGAAAGGACCAAAGTAAAACTATTTTTAAATGTATAGTAAAATAGTGGATATCTTTATAAAAACTTTTTAAATGACAAAGTGGAGGGAGGTATCTAACGTATTTTCATCAAAGAATGAAACATACTTGGATTATCTTCACATAAACTTTTTTTACATTTTATAGAAAAAAGTGTCCCTTTCATGCCACATTTCATCTAGCGTATTTTTTAATCGTATTACGATAAACATACTTACTAAATTATCATGAGGTTTGATATTTTGGCATGAAACAAGACACAGTCAAAGGGATGCTGAGCAAATGAAAGAGAAAACAACGCATGTAAGTTGTCACGTTGTGGATATACCTAAAATCCAAAGTAAGTAAATGCTGATCAATAGAAGAAGATGCAAGATTAGTTGTGTCTTTCACACCAACCCCCACCCTGCGGCAGGACGAGATCCCACCTTTTTACTTTAGCGGCACTGGGGATGGACCTCTATTCTTTCACTTTACCCTGGCGATCCATCAGGAAGGAGCTCTGCACTTAACTTACTTTTGATGACGGCCGGTACGGACGCCGGTCACATAAATTCTCAGTATTGCTTTAGCTTCATTTGAACTTCTATTACCATTTGTAAAATCAGTGTCTTCAAATGAGCCAGCACATGAGTACCCCTATTTTTGTAATATAATGTTCTTATAAAACTATATATGTTCGCATAGCAAACATCACGAGTCTCTTGAATTTCATGTCTCTATCTTCTTACTTGTTTAAATAAACTCATTTTTTTCTAACTTATAATAAACAATTGTTACCTCTAAATTACATTGTTTTCTTCAATTCTACAATATACCATCATGTACACATCTAAAACGCACTTGGCGCCCCATTAATTAATTTTATCATACAGTTACAAGCCTTGCTTATGCACATCTTTGCTACGTTGACGGCGACGTTGGACCTGGCTGGGCCACGTGCTGCGGATGCCAGTAGAGAACTTTATCCTGGCTTGCCTGTTCTTCAAGCCAACCGGATTCCGGCGACATGGAAGGCCGCTAAATATAATCTACAGAGTGTATACGGCGGAGCTACGGGATGCTGGTTTGACCTGGAACGAAGCAAGAAGACTAGCGAGCGACAGTGATTCTTGGAGGCGCCGCGTGGTGTCCATATGCCAGTTAAGGGGCGGAAATGGACAAAGAAGAAGAAAGCAAATCATGGTGTACTTATGGCCTTTGCGCTTCATAAATCTAATTAGTCAGCCAAATATGAAACTGCCGTAAAACGTATGAGATCATAGTGGAATTACTTTGTTAATAATTGTGCGAAGCATTATTTTTTCCAATCTTTCTCATTTTTGTGAAAAAATAAAATGAATCGGTAACTTACACATGGGTATAAATCAAACTTCATTCAAACTCAGTTTATTTCTAATGTAGTTATTTGTTATTAAAAGTATTTTTTCTGTTATATTTTCATTTCTATTTTATTTTCCATAAAAATTGATAAAAAAATCAATCCCGAAAATTTCGGGATTACGTTTATCAATCCCGGGATTCATAGGTATCGAAAATAGCTCGGGATCCCGGGATCCCGGGATTGGAATCCCTATTCATAATTATTATGACTTATATTTTGGAAGCGTTTGCATTCTTTTCTCCTAACAAGTATATTATTTTCTTACACCCTTTTAGAATATTTTTATCAGTGATTGCTGATAATACAGTGTGTACATGTACAATAAATGTGACCATCAGTTTTTTGTTAATCATTAGTATTCAACATTTTTATATTTAAAATGTAACCAAGCGGGAACAAACGGGTCTATCGAAACGTATTTCTTGTCTACGATAGGTTTCGTCGCACGGTTAACGTTCGCATACCACGTGCAAGAGTTACGTGTCGGATAAGTCAACGAATTTTGAAAGGAGAGAGTCGATTTTGCTAGAAACCGAAGTTAAATGAGCCTTATGAATGGAATGGAATAAGTTAACTGCTGATAAAGCAAAACGGTTATAAGTTATACTATTCGAATATACACTACTTATATTATCAAGATAGTAACAAAGCATACCATAGATTTAAACAGTATTTTACGTACGTTCCACAGTAGTTCAAATTATAATAAGTGTTAGGTACCTTTATAATAGATTAACAACAATTACATTTTTTTTTAATAGGTAGATATAACTAATAAATTAATCATTTCAAAAATTCAAAAATTGTGTACTTTTTCCCTTTGATCACCTTTTGACTATATTCTTCCTATTTTTTATATTGTGTGTGAGGAATATACGCTCATACGAGCAGAAAATTTTGTACAAAAAAAAAATGTTTACTATTTTTTCCGTGGATAAATGAACATATCAGATTATTATTATTCGAAAGGAAGTAATAATGTTTTTGTAAATTGCATAAAATCATCATAAAATACTTTATCCCATTAGGATACCTGTAGAGGTCGAGCGATTATACTATAATACTTTATATATTTCACTGACAATATAACCGGATAACAAAATCTGGTATTTTTTTCCGACCATGTCCGATCCTATTAGGATCATATGGGCCTACACAGAGTAGATATTTGTATTAACAGATTTTGTTTTTTACGAGAAATGGATGTCAGCCACTTGCTCAACCTATTAGGTCCATACCCTGACTCACACACAAATTGTAAAACAATATGTGTACTTGCCAGACCCAGGATTCGAACCTGGGACCCACGGCGTGATAGTCCAACGCTTAAGCCGCGCTACCACCGTGGGTGTAGGTGTGAATCTGGTATTACCTAACTATTTTCTACAGAATAATAACTCTGTACAGGTTGGAAACATCTGTACGGATAAATTTGTATAAGTATGCGTGCGTACACAAGCAAATAATATAAATTGTTTTTGGCCGTTTGTATATTTTATTCTAACTCAAAAACGGTTCTAGGACAATGAAATAACCCCCTGGATAAAACCCCCAGAACATACCCCCAGTACAAAATAAAAACGCTTTAAATAAAACTCCATTAACACATAATGGGTACAAAAGTTTATTTGACAACATGTATTTTAAACTTTAAAGTGAAGGTGACAAAATAAAAAAAACACAAAAATATGAATATAAAGACGTTAAAATAGTATTAACGTATACAAACTAGAGAAAAATTAATGAACTAGGTAGGTACCTAAAAATTAAATATTTCAATTTTTAAAAGAAAACTTCTAATTGTATCACATTTCAATTTAATCTGCAGACATTTTAAATGGAAGGAGTGAATTATCTAGATTTTTTTTAATATATGGGGTTTAATGTCCGGGAGATTATTTACAAAGCGGGTTTTTGACGGTAGGGGTTTGTTCTGTCACGAAAATACTTATATTAGATAATATACAAAACTTTCATAAGTTACAATATTGTTATGGATTCCATCACCTACCCTCGCTTGTTAGTACCTATACATAACAACACAAAATGAATAATTTCCCAAAATATATTCGAAACCTAACTCAGACAAATGAGAAATGTCTGATTCTGGCTTCATACCCGCTGTCAGAATGAGAGAGGAATAGATATTATTATTTTTATTATTATCATTATCACTTGTTAATCAAGAGTATCAAATAACGTAGGTACGTAGAATAGCAGTCACGAGAAATATGTCACCCACGCGTTACCTACACAGGCTTTATTACATGTAGATAATCCGATACAGAGAGATGACAGATAGAAAAAAATACAATTCATTAATAACCCGAAAACTACCATGTCCTATAAAAAATTTAATATATTATATTTTAAAAAAAATGTTAATAGTACCTTTTTACATGAGTTTAGGGGTGTAGATTAGTGTGTTGAATACTAATTCGAAGTTAAACATGACGTTTTGCAATAATTGGAATTAGGTACATATAATACCAAAATGGTGGTGATAATATTTTTTTCTTTAATTAGACATAAGTAATATATTTATTAAATGGTGCTGAATAGTAATTTGAAGTTAAAATCGATATTTTTTTAACGCCTATTAAATACCAAAATGGTGGCCAAGATATATTTTTTTATAATTGCCGTCTGATTCGATTGATTTTCAGTTTAGATAATATATATTTTATGTTAAGTACCTGCTGAATACTAATTCTTAGATAAAAACTATATTTCGTAAATATTAAGATGGCGGCCAAAAAATCATATTTTTATTAGTTTCTACATATATGCATGGCGACGTAAACTAGAATGAAAATAAAAGAGATATGTAGAAGCCTTTATTAGACCCTGCATTGGACGGATGTCAGTAGTTGATAACGATTTAAATTTTATTGGGTACACTGATTAGAGATTAATAGGTTAAGGTGACAAAGTCATCAATCCCGGGATTACAGGGTGAGTATTTTTTCATAAGTCACGGGATTGGACGTTGAAATTTTCTCCCCTTTTTGTATACTCTCTGGTACTGTATTAATATGCATTTGGTTAGATAGCGAATACGTAATAACGTTCATAGATGACGGAATTTCCATAATTGATAATTTAGCACCTATAAAGTATATATATATATGTAGTTTTTGATGTGTGGGTTATCACTTTGGGAGTCGTCGATGTGTCGTAGGTTATGGTGTTGGGGAAGATGATGAAGAAGTCGAAGATGTATGCAGGAGCGAATTTTATTAGGCGTAACGGTCGGTACTATAGTATAAATACAATGACAGTACATATTATTCGAGTGACATTTTGACAAATCAGTATTAGTAATTTATACAGTAAAAAGTAATACCTAAACATTATATTCCAGCACATAATTATATTGAACGAGCCAGCGGTTTAAATACGAGTAGCTGTGCATTTTATATATTATAACAGTCATAATATAATATGATACTATGGGAATGGATATTAGACTAATTTTCCATTGCGATACCGTATTTAATATCGCCAATCAATTTGCTGACACAGGTAAACAGTTGTTTACCGGTATATGAGTCCCTGGGAAGTTATTATTGCGGTCGAATAATTTGATACATTAAAAATAGATATTTGATCAATAATATACTGACAGCTACATATAACTATGTAGGTACATAGGTTTAAAAGTTAGTTGGAAAAGGCATGATTTTGACTGAAATTCTTTCCCACAAAGTTTACGATTCAAGATTAATAATTTTCGTAAGATCTACTTAATAGTTTAAAGTTAACGATATAAATTCTAATCGATTTAAGTTTTGTCCTATTCTATTTGGGTAATTTTTTTGCGACCCGGGTTTTGCCTTTCGGCATCTTCAGGCACCGTGTGCACTTACCAACGGTAAATGCACACTGGTAAACGAGAACTAACCGTGCCCGTTGTCAGTGTACCTACATTTGACATTATTATTTGTGACTGCGCATAGTGCCTAAATATGTCAAAAGGTAAAACCCGGGGCTCAAAAACACGATTCAAATGGAATATGTAGTATACAATTTAAATTAATTAGAATTTAATTTAAATTCCACCATGTACCCTCGGTCGATAATATTACTAATTATTACTACATTATCCGCCCTTAATACATAATTATTACTACAATTATATACTTATTATTATTGTTATTATTACTGACGGTACATATACATAAAATTCAATTTTGGAAACCAATCAACAGATCACATTGTTAAAATACAATCACAAAAAAAAAAGATTTTGGGAAATACGTAGTATGTAACATACGGCAATCGTAAAATGGCAGTAATGTCGAGTTATAGCGAAAGAATTGAATTTGCGGTAAAAGACAAAGCTAAAAAAAGAAACGGCTGCATTAAAAGGTATCGTATTTTTATTTTAAATGGCCGTAAATTTCCCCCTTCATTCAGAAAACAATTCGAAACTAATACAGGTGGTTTTAATGACGTTCTTTATAACTTCTGCAGATACTTATAAAATTCTTTCCATTTTATTCCATCTTATTTAAAAAGTCAAATGGCGACTTATAAATTCTTACATAATATAGATATAGAGCAGTGGTTCTTAACCTGGGTTCGGTGAGTTAGTCTCAGGGGTTCGGCGGAGGTCAAACACACACCCGACTCATATGATTCGCGATGACACACGCCCCGCTTGGCGTCATTGGCTGCAGGTGATCACGCAACATTGCTTGGCCTATCTGTACGAAATGTGATGAGAATCAGCGTCCTAACTGCATGATTTGCAATGCCAAGTTGAGCAATTCTAGTCTAGCATCGGCAAAACTAAGAGAACACTTCCTTAACCTGCATGGAGATGGAAAATACAAGAACACAACGCTCGCTGAATTCAAGGTGAAGAGAGCCAGATTCGATGAAAATGCTACTCTGCCTGTTCTCGGCTCTGTACCTACCCATCAACAAACCGATCCTCACGGCATCGTTCGAAGTTGCTTACCTGATCGCAAAGCAGGGCAAACCACACACCATTGGTGAAACACTCATAAAACCAGCTGTGTTGAAGATGTGCGAATATCATGCTGTGGTTTTGTTCTTTGAACACAGTGATGTTGATGCACGGTTCATTTTGTGCACCAGTAAAATATATACCTATGTTTTGAATTTGAAAAAAAACATTTTATTTTTCCAATTAAGAAGGGTTCGGTGAATGCGCATATGAAACTGGTGGGGGTCAGTACCTCCAACAAGGTTAAGAACCACTGATATAGAGGAATATAAATGAAAAAAATAATGTTATATAAGTATTCATTTAATATATAGAATACGCTATCGAACTAAGTCTAGAATTAATAATATATTTAAACTATACAAATAATTATCTGTATAATTGGGCAATGCAGTGTTACTAAAATTAATAGAATTTACACCGGCCAGTCTACCTGCCTACAAGTCCTGTCAGAATAAAGCTCGACAGAACTTACCACGCCCAATCTTCTCGAAAGCTCTCACTTCATTTTTCAAACATATAATACTGTACTTTTGATAAAGTCTTTGTATTATCACAACAAATAAAAATATACTAGAATTTATAAGTAGTAAGCACGTGAGAATAAAAGCTATTTCAAACTGTTAATACGTAGGTACAAGATATGTTTACTTAATTAAAATAATTGTATACAGTAGTTACATAATTAAAGTGGTAATACTGGTTTTTTTATTACAACGTTTTTTTAGCTCGTATTCTAATTTGTCCGGAGGTTCTTTGTCCGGTACAAATCTTGCAATCGATTTTTAACTAACTTTCCGACTAGCTAGACATTTGAACCTTTTAGAATATAATCAGAACACGATGCCAATGCATTTTTTGATACTTTTAGCCATTTTTAAGTAGAATTGAATTCATTTTCAGTTAATTCTGTTTTGTATGAAAAGTTATTTCGGAAGAAATCCGTAATCCAATCCACTATTATTGGTTGCTATGTGGGTGGACCTAGCAACTAAATTAATAATATAGACGTGCGTTACTATGGAAATCAAAATGACATTTCAGCATTCTATATTTGTTTGTTTTTAATGAAAAGTTATTTTGACACCATTATTGGTAGCTAGGGGGTCCTAGCAACTAAACTATTAATATACACGTGCGTTACTATGGAAATCAATATGACAAGTACAAATTTTTTTGATCGTTTAAGCTAGTCAAGTCAAGTTTATATGTTCAATGGAAAATTTAACGATGTATACAAAAAGTTCTTTTTATCTTGTAATTATTTTATATTATGACATATATTTATCTAAACAGTTTTGATTGAACGTTATCAGTGGTATCACTCTCTTGCCGATTGTTATCTTGTGGCTGAGGTATGTGATCACATGGAAATGCGCTAATCTTCTGCACGACACCTCACGGGTCTCTGATTATTTCATTAAGGGCTGTCCCAGTTGACTTTGTTACCTTTGTTATTTACTTCAATATTTTGTGCATTCATGCAAGTGCAAGTCATGTTCAACTGCTTTGCGGGCCAAAAAGAGATCCTCATCAATGGCACTCAGCTCGAACAGGTGAAAAGCTACATCTATCTGGGACAACACGTGTCTATAGATGGATGTATATTTGATGAAATAGTTCGCAGAGTAAAGCTAGACTGGAGTGCTTTTGGCCGCCTGAATAATGTCTTCAAAAGTAACCTTACACTGTGCCTAAAGCGCAAAGTGTTCAACCAGTGTGTGCTTCCCGTGATCACATATGCGTGTGAAACATGGACCCTAAGTAAAAGAGGTAGCACAACGTGGTATGGAGAGGTGCATGCTGGGCATAACGCGAAAGGACAAAAAGAGGAATGAGTGGATAAGGAAGCAGACAAGGGTTTGCGATGTAATAGAGTTTATTAAAAACCTTAAATGGAGATGGGCTGACACATAGCTCGAAGAAGAGACAATCGTTGGACAAATCTAGTCATCTAGTGGTATCCAAGAAGTACAAAACGTCCGCAAGGTAGACCTAGAGGCCGCTGGATCGATGAAATGATAAAGTTCTGCGGAAGTAGATGGCAACGCAATGCACATGACCGAGAGAAGTGGAAGCAGCTTGGAGAAGCCTTCATCCAGTAGTGGATAGATTCGGGCTGATGATGATGGTGATGATTTTGTGCATTCAACGGAAACACCACATGTAAAATGCATCAGTTTTCTTGCATTTTATTGTCTTCATTGTCCACGACTCAACACCGCTCGAAAATAGAGAGAATGCCCATGTTTTAACAGTTATCATTTTCAAAATAGTACCTCGTACCTACAATATCTCATTTTTGGTAACTGTGTGTCTAGTTATTTCAATTGCCTTTTCTACCAATGTTAATGCCATGTAAGTACCTATACAAATTGGTACACTGTTCCTAGATTTTACAGAATATTTTCTCCGAGTAGAAGGTTGGCTTGAACCAATAAACAGTGGCGTAGTGCTAAATAAAAAAGTGACGGGTCGCTGTTTTTAAAAAATCTTTCTAATCACCCTCACTGATTTTTTATAAACTTTTTTTTAATATTTCAACTGATATGTACCGGAAAATTCATAGCATCAAAGACAATTTTTATCAGCAGACAACGTAATCAAATCTACAGAATGCTATAGATCACATTTCGCCACATTTTCCCATAATTACTTCGAAACTGAACTAACTACTGGCGTCATTCGCATTTTTATTCCCCGTTCACTCGATCTGGACTTTTTCCAAGTTAAAGATAACGACTATATAATTTTCTATATTAACGTGTTTCAAAATTATTGCAAGCACCTAAAAGTAGGTACCGAAGCGTGCTTTGCCTTGAAAAGAAGTTCTGGGTCGCTGTCCCAGTGCCTTCAGATCACACTGTAGTTATATGCATCAACTTAAGTTTTCTCCAATTATTAAATAGGCTACATTTGCTTATAACTTCATCTTCCCAACGCAGTAATTCTGTGAGTTTCCTCTCGTCAGCAGCGATCAATACAGTGTTGTATACGAATCTCAAATTATTTATTTTATTCTTACCAGTTTATTGTTATTCCAGCGTGCCAATTGTCACAGTCAATAAAAAAGTACTTTTTGTAACAACATTATATATTTTAATGATACCCAAAGTTAACACTACTCTCTCATTAGAGATTATTAGACCGATAAAGTAAATTGTTAACGTTCAGTTCTCCTTTATTTTGCAATAAAGTAGTGGGCATTACGCACAAAATGAGACAACGACACGAATACGGGGTCTTTCTGCAATACTCCAAATTGTACAGAAAATAATACAAAACACGCAAGTTTAAGCCGTCAGCCCAATGTACCTACTTACCTACTTCTTGTGTAGTATTGAAGCAGTAACAAAAGAGCTTAGGCTATAACTTCTTAGTTTTCGTGTTCTTCACTATTTAGGATCGCGGTTCCCTTTAAATGTTTTGATTATAATATCACTCCAGCGATTTTTGTATTCTACGGTAAGCACATCTGCGGTCTTTTGGTCACTTATATGTTATCATATTTATCTATTGAGGTAATATAATTTTAACAATAAGTTAGCCGTCCAAACTTTCAAAACTGTCGATCTCGCTCTAAAAGTTAACACAGCCAAGAGAAGTGCTGTTAGAACATAGCACTTATTGTAACAATAATTATAAGGTTCCGTGAATAAACAGAACATGAAGAAAGAGAATATGAAAACACAGAACAGTGATAAATAGATCTACGTAATTATGACCTCTCAGGAAAAATATAACATTTAATATTGAAATCATTGTCGTATCTCTATATTAGGTTGTAAGTGTATATTTTTAATAACACAGGTTTTCAATACGCCGTAAAAAATATCAAATTATATAGTTTCTGCATTCCTCGTCGCTTATTAGCCAATGCCATACAGGTCTCCTTAAAGTTAAAAAAGGGTAAGAGACTTAAGTAATCGAGTGGCAGTAGTTGTGCATGATTATCAAAATCAAGCAGATACATTGAGGTTTTTACGCCGAATCGTCAACATGCGGTAATTGTAATATAATATATATAAATATTTATACCTATAAATAGTAAATAAGTATTTAATTAATAAATAGGTAGGTATCACAAAAATGAATGTTTTATTTTTTCATGGCTGTTCTGTTTTGTAATTGTTCTGTTTTGTCCGGTTACCCAATTATAATACCTCAATACTGTATTGAATACATAAATATGATAAACTACCCGCGATAGCCGCCGATAGCACCCTTATGTATAGAATATATGCACTGAAAGTATTGAAAGGTCAGTAGCGTCCTTCAGTTGGTCGGGCTATCAAATAGGCGACTTCTAAAGAATTTTAACTCTAGATAGAAGTTTAGTCTTGTGCTCATTCCGTATTAGGAATCTTGAATACTATTCGATTTTCAAATCAAACAATAATTGTAGTTGTTTTGTAAACAAGTTCATCATTTTCTTCTTTTGTTGGCAGCTTTGAAAACGAAATGGTGGTTCGATTTCCGGTTTGCAGCCTGATGCTCTAAAGTATTGCTTTGGCATGTATTGCATTTCTTTGGCAGCCTTTGAAAATGGAATAACTTTCCACAAGTAATTTATAGCTAAATTTTATATTCAAATGTCTACTTTCATACTGATATGTGAGATACATGTAAAATTTAATTATAGACAATCTAATCCTATGAATTTAATTACCTACTGAAGGCTTATTTTAGTAATATCTACACATACAGTCATGTAGGTATGTAGTTATTAATAGCGTTATTAAAAATGTGGGGAAACACTGGTCTAAGCATAGAGCCTTAGAAGACGATTAGTTAAATTTAATAGTACAAACAGTAGAAACATTTTATTATAAAAGTATATATAGGCAGTCGTAAAAAAATATTATATTTATATCAAGCTAAAAATTGCTATTATAATAATAGATTTTACGCTTCGAGTTTTATGTTTTTTTGTGTATTAAACATTTACCATGAAAAGCGTTCATGTCAAAAATATATTACTGTTGCGATTCGCGTTACATATTTTTTAGGTTCAAAGGAATATATAATAAAAATGCAGTATTTTTCAACAAGCCCTTCCGCTTTTACTATTTTCATATAAAATCCGAACGGGGGGGCGTAAAATAAATACACAGACGTCGTTTAAGATTAGAGTAAAAGGCACTGGATAAACTTTTATAACAATCATAAAGAAGGGTTTAATCTTGAAACAAGCAATGAAATCTCTAATAAACGTCCCGTAATTAAAACGAAAATCGTCCAAGGTGACATTAAGAGGCCGGCGGATGGGCTGAACAAATGCACGAAAAACACAATTAAGACGTTACATTTTATAATATATATATAAAAAAAAACATTTTAAATACATTGAAAATTTTTATCATTACTCTGGTGTTTAAAAGCCTGGGCATAATATATTATACATTCATTATCAATGGTCTGTGTCTGCTTATTAGTTATAGTAGGGGAGCGTGGGGTAATGGGAGCTTGCGGGTAATGGGAGCGACTGCAAAACAGGTGCCATCTAACACTAAAATGACTCGAAAATAACCAAAACATCTTCGTCAATCGTCGGCTAAGCCCGTCGAACGCTGTCGGCTGCTTAGTGGCACGTGCACGCGCGTGGCGAGTGGAAGTGTGTTTTGGGCTAGGTGCTTATACCAATTTACAATACATAAACATCAACGTAAGTACTTAAAATTTTACTTATTTTATCGTATTTTGTGTCCATTGTATAGCCAGATACATGTATTTTTGTTTAGTAGTTTCAGAATCAAGGCTTAAAATGGTTTGGTTGCGTTATTTATCAATCTTCAAAGTGGTTGACATTCGGGTAATTGGAGCCTAGGTGGCTCCCATTACCCCTATATAAATTTCACACCTCTTTTACTAGTAGAAAAGATTTTAATTGTTCCAGATACCCAGAAATAGAAAGCTGACGACTTTCAAGGCTGGTTGGACGGTGACTTCATTGGAAAATGCCCTCCGAAGCCAGAAAGATTATATTTGTGTTTTTTGCTTAGTTTCATAACATGACATGTTGATTCTTTTGATATTTTTAGTACTAGAGCATATTTTTGTTGAATTACATTAGTAAATATTTTACATTTTATTGTACCTATGTCTGTTATAATCTGTATAAGTGTTTGTAAGCATATTAAAATATGAAGCTCCCATTACATAATTGGGTTGGGGTTGGGGGGTAATTAGCCAAATGTGTTTTTTGGGAAAACGTTTTTTTTGTACTTTAGTTATAGAATTTTTTAGTGGAAATTGCAGTAATATTATTACTATGTTACCAAAGGACTCATTTCAAGTCTTAATAATAAACGATTAGAACATTTTGTTACTTTTTTTCAACAATTTCCTTAGTAGGCTCCAATTCCCCTTTGCTCCCCTATACGTTTTATAACTTTGCACCTTTTTGCACTTTTATACTAGGTACTTGACACGAGCAGAAACGCCGACCTTCAGTTAGTGTTTGTGGCAGAGTATGGTTTAACGACATAACTATACAAATCTAGCCTTGTAGTCAATTCTACTTCTCAATAGCCTTGCGACAACCTCACGACACGGTTCAGACAGGATATATAAGTCCCATGGTTCTAAACTATGGAAGAATCAAGAATGAAATGGTCAAAGAGACCATGAACAGGTAACCAGTAGCGTAATCGTTTAGTATTAGGAAGTAAAATGTATGTTGTTAACCTTTTCTTTGTAAATGTAATAAAATTTTACGTAAAAAAATTTTCGCCTCCGAAAATCAAGAGTGCTCCAGTGTAATTGGAACGCTGTGACCACAGACCTCGAAATGTCACGTCGTTTAATATTAGCGCGATGTATTTTTTAATATAAATTTCCGGGAAATCTCCATTAAACTTAGAAAATAAGTTATGGAAGAGATTGTTTACGTAAAATTTAGCAAGTACATGCTTCAATAACTTTTATAGCAATAATGGAAATGTATGAGAATTGAAAAAGAAAATTGAATATTTATAAATTTATATACTGTATAATTATAAATAAAGAATTTTAATACTAATTTTATCAATACAAGATAGAAGCTAACTACCGTTATAAAAATACTGTAAACGCGTACCTATACTTATAGACGCGTAATTATAATTATAGATTTTGTTAATGCTATAACTTGCTGACTATAATGAATATTGTAAAAGTAACAATTGGGAAAACTTAAGATTCTGGTATAGATGGGTTTCTACCCATAAACAATAATAAATCTTAATCACATCCTAAGTAATAAAAGAATCAAATATTACAACTAAAATTACGAATTCTCGCTCAACCTTGAACTTTAAAGAAAATCTATTTCAGTCAAAAGTACCGACCAGCTGGTTCACGTCGCGAGACAAAAATAGATTCAAGGTTACATTCAGATTACTATATAAAAGTCACTATGCAAGATTAAAAAAGTTAGTAACTGTTCGTGTATAACATCTTGTTAGGATTAAGCATTTATATATTTAAGTTGAAATGTTAAGTATAATATTATAGTATTTTCTCGTAATAATATTCGTCCGAAAAGTAAATATCGAATGAGAAAGTTTCTGCGGCTCCAAACAGTTTTATTAAAACTTAGTAAAATTCTATTGGCCTAAAAAGGCCAAGAGTGGTGGAAAGGACTAGTACGTGGGTGTCAACCTTTCATTTTGACATTTTAAATTTAAAGACTGCCATTCCCTTATTTAGTACCCGAATACTTATTCCGATACCTCGATGGAAAGCTAGAAACTTTCCCCTTCGTTTGAACACGAAAAATCATATAAAATCAACTATTTTGCTTACGTCATCCCAACTGCGCATTTAAGGGACATGTTCTAGAGGGTGCTTGAAACACCCCTATTAAGTCTTAATTTTGTGAAAATAAAGTAGAGTAAATTTAACCCGACTAAATTAGAAGATATCTCTATTAGAAAGTTGCCAGGAACGGGAGATATACGTAAATTCATCCCGTGAGAGAAAGATATACATCTGCTATCCCTTACGGACTGTTTCCTGTTAAACCTCTATCCGAAGGGTATAAAAGGCGACCACTTTTCCCGTAAAATTATTAGTTTCTACACTCTTCACCAGCGATCTTCAACAAAGCAGCAGTCCTACCGCGGATATGAGACATGGTTCTCAGTAGTTTTCGTGAATTTTACATACAGTAAGTCCCCATCGACGGGCAAAAAGTAACGCGAATAACTCGTATCTGCCGGTAGTGACGGGCTCGCGGAGTAATCACTTTTTCATTACGCATCGTACGAGGTGACGTAATCGGGATGAATTACGTGATCGGATTTGTTTTATAAAAACAAATTAATAAATTCAGATTATAATAATAAATTTTACAAATCATTTCGGAATTTTAAAATAAACTTTTGAAACTTTATTAAGTAAACATAATTATAAAAAAAAAAACAAATTTTAGTAAATAAATTTGTAAACATAAAAATAAATTTTAGTAAATAAATTTGTAAACATTAACAAACCTTTTGTAAACAAGTTTGTAAACACAAATAATTATTTGTAAACATACTGTGAACATAAATAAACGTTATAAACAACAATAAAATAAATTTTATTCTTTTATAAACCCGATACTATGTGACCGAAGAATAAATTATAATTTTTCTTACAAAAAAATATTTCGTGAAATAAAAATATTCAAAGAATATTTACGTATACATTCTCTGAATTAGGTGTGACTTTTTGGGAACTTGTGAAAGATTTCACAGAGATCCTATAGTGAACAAATAAATAGTTTGCTGATACTTTAATGAGATTTAATTACGGGAACAATGACAGTTAACCTTATTGTGTGACCGTGAACTCTAGTACCTGAATAAATTCGGCACCACACCAGCTGAGAGTTTTATTCGGGAATTCAAAAGTTGTGATACTACAAAGGAGATCCACCTCTCCTAGTTCATCACTAGTCTCCTCAGTGACGGCCCGGTAGCATTATTGAGCTAGCCGTGAGCCGGGTCATGTCATTATGGCGCCCAAATGCGTGCGGCATCTTCAGGTTGCGAAAACCTGAACGATCCTACAACTAAGATCTACTAAAAGATTTTAAAAACAATATATTGTGAAGTGTATCAATCAATTGTGGTTACCTGAGAGGTTTTAAGAACCTTATACCGGAGCTACAAGAGCGATCTACCTCAACTTTAAAAATGTGAGTACAATGAAATAAAGTGTAACTCGCATTAACGAGGAACCAGTGATGAATACTTTTGAAAAATATAATTTGGAGAAGAATATATACGTAAAGGCAACTATATATAGAATACTTTTCTTGATATACTTGGAAAAGGAAAGAATAAATAAAATAAATACTTTTGGTAATTTATTAGAGTCGGATACCGACATTAAGCAAAAGTATGTCGATGAGACTATCCAAAGGATCTCTCTGACCCTTTTAAACCATAAAGAAAGTATAAAAATAAATTGTGTTACTCACCGTAACAGAAATAATAGAATTAAGAATAAAATGCACAATAAAAATTTCGTGTGAATTTTTAAGCTTTTTTCTAAATTAAAGTTGAGTACCATACAAGTATAGGTACAAGAACCCAGACAAAGAAAAAATTTTTTGAAAAAAATAAATTTATACTACTTTGTACATTAAAATCTCGATAATTATCATAATTACCGTGACGTCATGGGTATAGGTACATGAAGGCCTGTACCTATTACAATATAAGATTTTAAACGGAGAAGATTGGACGCTTGTAACAGGAGTTGCAAGCCTTCAGGGTTATTAGCGACAAGCAGCGCATGCCCTCCAAAAACTTTAAACGTCGATTGCGGACGAACGGGAGGTCGTAGGAAGCTGAAAATTGGCGCAATCGATAGCTGAATTTTTATATGAATTTACGGTCGAAGGTCCGCTTCTTCCAACTCCAGGGGACGGAGGAATTCGAAGAAATTATGCCGAACCCTGTTCCGGGTCCGAGTGTAGAAGAAGACTTTATATTGGAAGAAGGCTTGCAAAACGCGCAAGTATTCCCCGAAGAGGATTCATTTTTGCAAGTAAGCACGTCGGCTCCCAAACAAAAAATGGCACCACCAGAACCAGCCGTATGTACCCCGTGCCATGTTAAGCCGGAACTCCATTCCACCTATGAGGGTAGCCCAAAGCAGAGCGTTGAGCTTTTTCTCCGACGCTGCAAAGAATATTGCGAAGCTGTGAAGTACCCAGCTGAGAATTGGACAGAGTTGGCTATACGTCAGCTCAGAGGAGAGGCCAAGACTTGGGCCAAGAATATTGACACATCGGACAGTTGGCGGTCGTTTAGTAACGACCTGAAAGAGCACTTCGAATCGCCTTCAAGACGTCGTGCTCAACGAACGGAGCTCGAACATAAAGAGCAAGGACCTCAAGAGGGAGCTTATGGTTTCCTCCTGAAGAAGATGGAATTAGCCGAGGTACTCCTTCCGGAGATGAAGTCGGAAACCCTGGCTTCAACCTTTTATGACCTACTCACTGTGAGCGATCAGATAAGGGTTAATCAAGAGAAATGGAAGACGATGGACGAGCTGCTTGAAGTAGCTCATACACTTCGTCCATTAAAGTCAGCACTGGCTTCCGTGCCGTCTCCAGCAAATGCCGTCAAGGCGAACAATGAAAAGAGGCCCGCTCAGCAGAGAACTTGGCGCGAAAAGCCGCGCTCAGCACAAGAGCCCGGTACTCGATCTGATGAAGCCCTAGAGGTTACCGATAAAAGGCCTCCACGGCAATCAGACCAGCAAAACGATTCAGAAAGACCTGCGTACCGCCCACGTCCTCGCATTGAAGAGCGAGGCGGTGCCAGACAAAGGCGCTGTCAACATTGTCCTGGCTTCCATGAAAACAAGGATTGCCCAGACAGGCAAGCAGCTCAGCAGACCAGAAAGGAGCCATGAAGACGGCTCGCGGACCGGGTTGATCGTCGATGGCTCCAAGACGACGAACACTGGCGGACCGCCGAAGAGAAGACTCAAGAAGGTGACACGAACGTTCCTCGAACGCCGTTCAGCCGAGTTCTAGCTAGTGACATAGACGCTCTTCTGGCAAATAGGGTTAACTGTGAAAGTGAACTGAAGGACACCCTTCCGGTGAAATCATTTAACCCTAAGGTTCACTGTGAGGTCGAAGCTGGCCCCAGTAACCAAGTTAATCTTTGTACAGGTCCTCTTGTAAAGGATAATAGCGTAAGACCGGAGAAATATCGCAAACACGATATTAAGAATTCTGCTAGTAAAATAGTAGAAAATTTTAATCCTTTTACCGGCGGCGAAATAGAATATAAAAAGTTTTTAGATAAATTAGAATTAGGAAGTTATGAAATAAATGTTGGCGGCAAGGAAGAAGGTTATCAAGATATACAGTTAAAGACAGCTAGCAGTGGATGCGGCGAAGGCGTAAGCAGTGGCGCTCTTGGTGTGCTGAGAACATCGGCAAACGTAAGTAACTGTAGTTTCGTCAATACTGACGACAGATCTCTTGTAACAAATAATTTAACGAATTATTGTGCTTCCGCTAACCATTTGTGTAAAAATATTAATAGTACTAATAATACTAAAGCCGAAGCTGGCAGTTTACTTGATATTAATAGCGATGTATGTAGTTTAGATAGTCGATCGTCGTAGCAATCGAGCAACGAAGCTTTAGGAAGGGACTTACCTTTTAAATTAGCGAACAGACCCCACGAGGCTGACGTTAAGAATATTATTAGGAAAAGTCGAACTAATCGTCGACTACAAAACATTAATACCTTCGGTAAATTGAGGCGAAATAAACTTAATGAAGAAGAGCTCATAGCATTAGATGACTATAATCGTTATCTTAAACAAAAATCAAGTAAATGTAAGTCCTTTAGTATTAAGAATGTTAAAAATAAATTGTACAAGCTTAATAAGATTAATTTTGATAGTGTTAAGTTTGAACTAAGAAATATGAACTTAATGTACATAGATAAAGCTAGATATAGTGACGAAAGAGTTGTTGTGTATGATCATCGTCTCAAGGGCGGTGATATACTCAATAACGGAGAACAAGAGTTATGGGACTCAGCTACGGCTGCCCATAACCAACAAAGCAAAATTTCTACGGATTTTCTCGGTTCTGTAAATATTTTAGATCCTAGGGACAGGTGTAGTCGGGGACAGAATTTTGCGGCGTGTCAAAAGACACTACCATCTGTAACGACTGCAGACCGTCCGAATAGCGTAGTCAGAAGTACGTGTACAATTGTAGGTAGTACGTTGGATGCGCCGGGTGAAGAGAAATTGCCAACTACTGCAATTGCACGTAATAAAAATAGTTTACCTCATAAAGATTTAAATATTAAACTTGATAAAAATATTAGTGATAAGAGTGCTTTAAATGCTAGTGATAAGTTTGAAATATTTAATAGTGATAAGTGTAATATATTTGAAATTAATAGCGGGTCGAACGCCGCCGTGTTGAATGGTATGCCCTCTGCGGGAGTATACAGTGCATGGGGTAGGGGCGCACCGAAATTGATCGGAGGTCACCTCCTCACACTGCCCTTCCGTATCTTCGGAATAGAAACAGACTATGAGGCTGTCATCGATACAGGTGCGACGCACTCCTTGGTGCGTAGTGACCTACTTCGCCCTCCAATTGAGCCGTGCGGGAGGCCTCTGACTTTGACCACGGCCGGGGGTGGATCACTGTGCACTGAAGGCGTCGTCAATGTGAAGGGTTTTCTTCGAGACACACCGATAGAAATACCGGCTTATGTTTCGAAAGACCTTCATGTAGACCTATTAATAGGTCTGGATTGGCTAGAAAAGCAAGAAGCAGTCGTCGACATGAAGCGTCGCTGTTTACATTACGGCGACGGCATAAGGCAGACATTGTACTGTAAAACAACGCGGGAACCGCTGCCATGCGGTCCTGTAAAATTAGCAGAGCTTGCGCCCGGAATTCCAGAATCGGCACGGATCGCGTTGACTGAAGTCATGGAAGACTTTAGAGACCGTTTTGCTGAAACTGGCCCTCCGTGCCGCACAACTGAGTTTCGCATCTTCTTGAATAAGGAGACTCCATTCCGTCTGGGCCCTTATCGCCAGTCGGAACAGAAACGAAGACAGATTCAGGAAGATGTCGAACAAATGATGGTCGATGGAATAATCGAGCCGAGTTCGAGTCCCTACTCCTCACCCATCGTTTTGGTGCCGAAGAAAGATGGGACCTCGAGGTTCTGCGTCGATTATCGAAAGCTTAATACTTTGACAGTGGATGAAGCAACTACCTTACCTCTGATCTTGGAGACATTGAAAGATCTGGGAACGGCAAAAATCTTTAGTTCATTGGACCTTAAAAATGGATACTGGCAGGTGAAATTACACCCTAGCACTAAACCCTTAACTGCGTTTACGACTGCTGATGGTGGTTGTTACCAGTTTCGCGTGTTGCCGTTCGGTTTGAAGGGCGCGGTGGGGTCGTTTCAAAGACTCATGTCTCAAGAGGTTCTCATTGGACTCGTCAACAAGATTTGCCTCGTCTACCTCGATGATATTATCATTTATAGCGATACATGGGAAGAACACGCGCAGCACTTGCGAATCGTGTTTGAGAGGCTGCAGTATCATGAACTTCGCGTCGCGCCAAAAAAATGCCAGATAGGGAGACAAGAAGTAGACTATCTGGGACATCATATTACGGCCACGGGAAATGAACCGCAGACTCATCATCTAGCAGAAGTAGAAGCTGCGGCGGTGCCAAAGACTCGAAGGGAGGTGCGTGCCTTCCTCGGCCTTTGCAATTGGCTGAGGGAGTATGTAACTCGTTTCGCTGAAATGGCGGCGCCATTGACGAGATTACTCCGAACCACTGTACGATTTCAGTGGAACGATGAAGCTGAGGACGCCTTTCGTAAAATAAAGCGTGCCCTATCACAGCCTTTGAGATTAGCCCGACCCGACTTTACTAGATCCTTTTGCCTTCAAACGGATGCTAGCGGACATGGCATTGCGGCCGTTTTATTCCAGCCAAAGGAAGACGGTGGTCGTGATGTCGTTTCCTTTGCAAGCAAGCGCGTTAATGAGGTGGAAGCTCGTTATCATATTAATGAATTAGAAACAATGGCTGCCGTCTGGGGAATCACTAAGTACCGTGGTTACCTGGAGGACAGAAAGTTTAAATTAATAACTGACAACCAAGCCTTAACGTGGTTAAATACTGCGAAGAATCAGAAGGGGAAGTTGGCCAGATGGGCAATGCTGTTATCTGAGTTTGATTTCGAGACAGAACATTGCCCGGGAAAGGAGAATCACCTCGCTGATCATCTGTCAAGATTCCCCCAGAACCCTGCGGGTGCAACTTTAAGCCCAGAAGTAGAGTGTGCTCGTATGGCAGCTCCGACGAGACGACCGGAAGTAGCAGTACTGTTACTAGAGGCAGTAAACATTCGGGAAGAAATAATTGCGAAGCAAAGGACGGATCCACAGTTTATTGAACTGATGGCGTCTCTCGATTCTCCCGCTCATGTGAGGAGAAGGCCTACCGGACTGACTGTACGCGACGGGATTTTAGTACACGTTGACAGCGAATTAAACCCTCGATTAGTAGTACCGGAAAATTTAAGAAGAACAGTAATAGAAATATATCACGATCAGTGTGGACATCCGGGTGCCACTGAAACTGACCGATCGATAAGAGAATGGTATTTTTGGAATAAGCGACGATGCGATGTCCAGAAATATGTGCGTGCCTGTAAGATCTGCGCGACACGCAAGCGAGGAGCGTTGCAGCCTCCTGCCCCGCAGACCTCGCATATCGAGGCTGTGAGACCTTGGGAGATACTCACGCTAGATCTAATGGGTCCGTATCCCGTTACGAAGAAGCGTAACAAATACGTACTTGTCATGTCCGATATGTTCTCGCGATGGGTGGAAGCATTTGCCATGCGTTCTGCAATGGTTACCGCGATTTTACCGCTTGTGGAAGAACAGATCCTCAAGAGGTACGGTTACCCTCGAGCTATCCTTACGGATAACGGTACGCAATTCGATCATCCGAAATGGCTAGCAGCGATGGAGTCGTGGGGGATTAAACACTGGACGACGGGTATTTATCACCCTCGGGCAAATCCTACCGAACGCCGGAATCAGGAGATCAAGAAAGGACTCCGTGTTCGTCTGGAGAGCGATTCTCACGACGAATGGGACATACACTTGAACGACATTATGTACGACCTACGTTGCAGGAAGAACGCCGCGTCTGGCTTCTCTCCTGCGGAAGTATTGTGGGGATATCCTATTTGCCGACCGGGGCATTTTAATAATCCCCTACGGCCAGAGAGCGACGATCGAGTTAGGCTTGATCGCGACGAAATGAATATAGCGGTCTCGGCCCATCAGAAAGAGTATTTCCGCAAAATGGGTACCAACTCTGGCGCTGAGCCGCTGGCTTATGAAGTAGGGTGTAAAGTTTACACTAAAGAACACCCGAAGAAGAGGCCCGGAGCCTGCGCCGGCCTCGACGCCCGGTGGTCAGGGCCTCATACCATAATCATGAAAGTGGGAAAGACCCAATATTTTGTTAATCGTCGCGGAAGACCTTATAAATTCCACGTCGATCAGATTAGACCTTACATTCCGTCAGCCCCGGCTGAAGGGAATGTAACTAGTGAAAGCGCGGACGATCCAGTGGAACCACCTGCGCCGCTTTCCAAAGCTACCAACGACAGAGACGAGGGAGTGCACGCCCTGTCAGAACGTCGTATGGATGCGCGGGAATGTGCGCGGGAAGAACTACTGGCGAGTTCAGGAACTGATTCCGAGCTTAGCGATGGAGAAGCTGAAATGGAAAGAATTGTTGACTCGACAATATCTAATGGAGAGATGATCCTTGGCGAGAGGCAGGATGCGTTGGACGCAGTCCTACGGGACGCCCCCATCAAGATAGCGCCCCCCAAGAGAGAATTTAGGAGGATGGGACGATTGGGAGGGCGGCGCCCTGCGCGGACCGACCTCCCAACGCCCGGGAGCAAAGATCAAGGTACTACCTTTGGCGAGTGGCGGGATGTGTTGGACGCAGTCTTACGAGACGCCCCCATCCGGAATGCGCCCCCCAAACGTCAGTATCAGCGTGTAGGCCGATCAGGTAAGCGTCGCTCGAAGCGATCGCTACCGCCGTCGCCTGTAAGTTAAGTCTCTAGTTAGAGCGACCAATAAGTCTCTGACTAAAGCGAGCTATAAGTCTTCGAGAGGAGCGATACAGAAATAAGTCTATTATCGAAGCAAGCGACAAGTCTTCGAGAGGAGCGATAAAGAAATAAGTCTATTATCGAAGCAAACAACAAGTCTTCGAGAGGAGCGATAAAGAAATAAGTCTATTATCGAAGCAAACAACAAGTCTTCGAGAGGAGCGATAAAGAAATAAGTCTATTATCGAAGCAAACAACAAGTCTTCGAGAGGAGCGATAAAGAAATAAGTCTATTATCGAAGCAAACCACAAGTCTTCGAGAGGAGCGATAAAGAAATAAGTCTATTATCGGAGCAAACCACAAGTCTTCGAGAGGAGCGATAAAGAAATAAGTCTATTATCGAAGCAAACAAGTCTTTTCTCGAAGCGAGAAAGAAATAAGTCTTCGGGGAGAGCGAAACGAAGAAAGTGTTGCTAATTAGGGCATGGGGAAGTCCTTGACTTCCACGCTAAGCCCCTAATAGTATTCGGAGCTGCGAAATGAAGACGTGTTGCTAATCTAGGCGTGGGGAAGTTCGTAACTTTCACGCTAAGTCCTTATTAGTATTCGGAGCTGCGAAATGAAGAAAGCGTTGCTAATTTAGGCGTGGGGAAGTTCGTAACTTTCACGCTAAGTCCTTATTGGTATTCGGAGCTGCGAGAAATAAGTCTCTTGATTGGGATTGATTTCAAACTCTGTAGAATGTAATATATAGCTAGGAGTATTGAGCGTTAGATTGAATAGGTTTAAATGACCCTATGTGATTTAATATTAAAGGTATTGTCAGGGGAGTCTCCCTGGCATATCATGGTACTATGCCGTATTTTCTAGTAAGCGGGAACGTGATTCGCGCCGGGAAGTCGAACTCTACTTCTGTCCATGGGTCGTAAAGGGAGCGTCTCCGTGAGCCCTCTTCCTTGCGGTTGTCCCTCGGCAGGAAAAGCAGTAGCCGTCCCATACAGCACTCACCGTCCTCAAAATAAAATTTTTAACTTCAGAATTATTACAATGTATAATTTTCTTTTATTAATTAGAATTTTAAGACCTGAATCTGGGCGAATATTAATTACAAAAAGTAAAAGAAAAACTTTGTGTGCATGCGCAGATTTTGTGTATTTTATTTTGAATATGCTTTACTGTTGCTTTATCGCTTTGCATTTTTTCGGTGTCCTGAGGTGTTGCAATGGTGAATTGAGACTAGACATATACAGTTATGTCTTTATTAAGGGTGGGCATTTGACACGAGCAGAAACGCCGACCTTCAGTTAGTGTTTGTGGCAGAGTATGGTTTAACGACATAACTATACAAATCTAGCCTTGTAGTCAATTCTACTTCTCAATAGCCTTGCGACAACCTCACGACACGGTTCAGACAGGATATATAAGTCCCATGGTTCTAAACTATGGAAGAATCAAGAATGAAATGGTCAAAGAGACCATGAACAGGTAACCAGTAGCGTAATCGTTTAGTATTAGGAAGTAAAATGTATGTTGTTAACCTTTTCTTTGTAAATGTAATAAAATTTTACGTAAAAAAATTTTCGCCTCCGAAAATCAAGAGTGCTCCAGTGTAATTGGAACGCTGTGACCACAGACCTCGAAATGTCACGTCGTTTAATATTAGCGCGATGTATTTTTTAATATAAATTTCCGGGAAATCTCCATTAAACTTAGAAAATAAGTTATGGAAGAGATTGTTTACGTAAAATTTAGCAAGTACATGCTTCAATAACTTTTATAGCAATAATGGAAATGTATGAGAATTGAAAAAGAAAATTGAATATTTATAAATTTATATACTGTATAATTATAAATAAAGAATTTTAATACTAATTTTATCAATACAAGATAGAAGCTAACTACCGTTATAAAAATACTGTAAACGCGTACCTATACTTATAGACGCGTAATTATAATTATAGATTTTGTTAATGCTATAACTTGCTGACTATAATGAATATTGTAAAAGTAACAATTGGGAAAACTTAAGATTCTGGTATAGATGGGTTTCTACCCATAAACAATAATAAATCTTAATCACATCCTAAGTAATAAAAGAATCAAATATTACAACTAAAATTACGAATTCTCGCTCAACCTTGAACTTTAAAGAAAATCTATTTCAGTCAAAAGTACCGACCAGCTGGTTCACGTCGCGAGACAAAAATAGATTCAAGGTTACATTCAGATTACTATATAAAAGTCACTATGCAAGATTAAAAAAGTTAGTAACTGTTCGTGTATAACATCTTGTTAGGATTAAGCATTTATATATTTAAGTTGAAATGTTAAGTATAATATTATAGTATTTTCTCGTAATAATATTCGTCCGAAAAGTAAATATCGAATGAGAAAGTTTCTGCGGCTCCAAACAGTTTTATTAAAACTTAGTAAAATTCTATTGGCCTAAATAGGCCAAGAGTGGTGGAAAGGACTAGTACGTGGGTGTCAACCTTTCATTTTGACATTTTAAATTTAAAGACTGCCATTCCCTTATTTAGTACCCGAATACTTATTCCGATACCTCGATGGAAAGCTAGAAACTTTCCCCTTCGTTTGAACACGAAAAATCATATAAAATCAACTATTTTGCTTACGTCATCCCAACTGCGCATTTAAGGGACATGTTCTAGAGGGTGCTTGAAACACCCCTATTAAGTCTTAATTTTGTGAAAATAAAGTAGAGTAAATTTAACCCGACTAAATTAGAAGATATCTCTATTAGAAAGTTGCCAGGAACGGGAGATATACGTAAATTCATCCCGTGAGAGAAAGATATACATCTGCTATCCCTTACGGACTGTTTCCTGTTAAACCTCTATCCGAAGGGTATAAAAGGCGACCACTTTTCCCGTAAAATTATTAGTTTCTACACTCTTCACCAGCGATCTTCAACAAAGCAGCAGTCCTACCGCGGATATGAGACATGGTTCTCAGTAGTTTTCGTGAATTTTACATACAGTAAGTCCCCATCGACGGGCAAAAAGTAACGCGAATAACTCGTATCTGCCGGTAGTGACGGGCTCGCGGAGTAATCACTTTTTCATTACGCATCGTACGAGGTGACGTAATCGGGATGAATTACGTGATCGGATTTGTTTTATAAAAACAAATTAATAAATTCAGATTATAATAATAAATTTTACAAATCATTTCGGAATTTTAAAATAAACTTTTGAAACTTTATTAAGTAAACATAATTATAAAAAAAAAAAACAAATTTTAGTAAATAAATTTGTAAACATAAAAATAAATTTTAGTAAATAAATTTGTAAACATTAACAAACCTTTTGTAAACAAGTTTGTAAACACAAATAATTATTTGTAAACATACTGTGAACATAAATAAACGTTATAAACAACAATAAAATAAATTTTATTCTTTTATAAACCCGATACTATGTGACCGAAGAATAAATTATAATTTTTCTTACAAAAAAATATTTCGTGAAATAAAAATATTCAAAGAATATTTACGTATACATTCTCTGAATTAGGTGTGACTTTTTGGGAACTTGTGAAAGATTTCACAGAGATCCTATAGTGAACAAATAAATAGTTTGCTGATACTTTAATGAGATTTAATTACGGGAACAATGACAGTTAACCTTATTGTGTGACCGTGAACTCTAGTACCTGAATAAATTCGGCACCACACCAGCTGAGAGTTTTATTCGGGAATTCAAAAGTTGTGATACTACAAAGGAGATCCACCTCTCCTAGTTCATCACTAGTCTCCTCAGTGACGGCCCGGTAGCATTATTGAGCTAGCCGTGAGCCGGGTCATGTCATACTGTTAGGTCTCTTTGGGTGATTGCCTCGCATAAAATTAGATCAAATGATATTCACTTGTATTAATAATATGTAGTAATAAGTAAATAAATACACAATAATCCAGTTGGATTTAAGAATGGGTAGGCCAGGTTAAAACTCTCCTGAGACATGCATAGCACATGGCCGAGATAATCACCTACTGCTTCTCAAAAGTAAAGCTAAAAAATGCAATCAAACGGTTTTTGAAGCCAATTTTATAACTAAACTAAGCCAACAACAAAAATATTAACTATAACCTCACTATTGTAATATTAATAATATCGACCGAAGGTACTTGATGGAATTTGAATTTAAATTCTAATGGATTTAAGTTTTGCACTATTCCATTAATTGAGTCAAATGGAATAGTACAAAACTTAAACCCAGGGAACCAAAATTCAGGGCTTATAATTCTGATTTTTTTTTTAAATTGAATCCTTTTGGTACCTTGAAGTATTTTGGTTATCGAGCTGGCCTTCGACGCATCGTCTGTAAACGTGTCAGAACAATACGAATTGCGAGAACATTTCGATAGGGCGAATAAAATAATTTATCGCAGAGTTAAAATTACTTTGCGTAAAGTTCAAACCGTGCGCCGAAACTAAAGCCGGCTCGAGTAAACCAGGAAAAATAAAATAGCAAATAAGCCGTAAACACGTTTTCCTATTTTCTTGGAGGAATTATTCCCGGAGCAGGTAGCCCATCTTTATTGCCCATCTTCTAGTTTTATGGGGAATAAAGGAAGGCAGCACGGCGCGGCGGGGAAAGCGGCCGCGCGGGGGGCCGAATTAGTTATTTTAAATACTAATTTACTTTTCGCAAAGGGGATCGGTACGATATTCGGCCGTGAATATAAACTGCCTTAATTAATACCAACGGACGGAGGCAACTTGCGTAAACAATTTGATATTCTCTGAAAACCATTTATTATTGAATAATATTAGAGGATATTTTAGTACAAGGAAACGTAGCTACCGTAAATCAATGTTACTTGGGATAGGTACGTACAAAACCTATTTAAATAATATTCACGTTCTGTTTGTATTCAAAATTGGAAATTACAATAAATTAGTTATTCTTAGTAAATATAATTTTGATAACCCCAGAATATATCTTGAAAAACTTTGGGGAAAAAGATTCGAACGCACATCTTTTACTTTCCAAGCGACGTATTTCACCGTGAAACTAACAATCTTTTGAAAATATTTCCTATAAAACTATCTAAGAATTCTAAGATATTGGGTTATAAATGGAGTCAGCAGAAACCAAATTTTAGTTTTAACTTCCTTGCAATTTTCAATATTTTCTTCAATAAAAAGAATTTTAAATTATTAAATCTTGTGTATTCACTACAATAAAAAATAAACATGAATTGTCGGTATTTTGATTTTGTAAATCCCGGATTAAAAATGTAAAAATCCTGAATTATCGACTACTTTGGCTTTGAGCGAGGGGTTTGTAAATTTAACAAAATATATTAAAGTCTTGGAAAAATATCACTCGTCTCCTAAGTATCACAGAATAGTGATCAATTACTGGATGTTGAATAATACGCACAATTGTATCTAACACTTTAATAGAATAAACAATCAACAGAGAGAGTGGAATATTAAATATATTTGATTTCAAGAATAATAGTTATGGTACGGATTGAAAAATACCACCATTTAGCTCCGGGATTGAAATTTCGCGCATAAGAGTTATTCCCTGATATAGTTACAACTAGGGATTCCAATCCCGGGATCCCGAACTATTTTCGATACCTATGAATCCCGGGATTAGTAAACATAATCCCTAAACTTTCGGGATTGAGTTTTTTATGAATTTTTATGGAAAATAAAATAAAAACGAAAATATAACAGAAGACATACTTTTAATAACATACAAATACATTAGAAATAAACTGAGTTTGAATGAAATTTGATTTATTACCCATGTGTTGCCAATTCATTTTATTTTTTCACATAAATTGATGAAAATGAGAAAGATTGGAAAAAAACAATGCTTCGCACTTTCAACAAAGTGATTCCACCATGTTTTTTAATGCATTTATCATTTTTTATTTTAATTTAACTTGTATTTGTTATCTTTTTATAACTAAATAAAACTGTTTTACTTTCACATTATTATTTATATTACAATATTATTTACTATGTATTTCCAAGATTGAACGTACACAATATTAACAATAAATGTCTTAAATAGTATTAATTATACTAAATTTATTTTTGACCGATTTTATCAACGTTATTTTTGTATATATAGAAATGTTATATTAATTATTGAAAAAAATGCCAATCCCGATCCCGGGATCGTCAAATCGTAATCCCGAAATCCCGGGATCAAGATTTAGGCTCGGGATTGGATTCACTAGTTACAAGTATATTTTGAAAGGGTCGTTAATGAAAATTATTAGATAAAACCAATATTTTTTCTCCAATCGCACGCCAGTATTGTTTAAAATTAACACTATTGCTCATTTGACACACCACAGTTGATATTATTAATATAATAAATATTATTAATATTATAAATATTATTAATATTATAAATATTATTAATATTATGAATGATTGTGAGAAATAGGCATTAGCAACCAGCGCTCGTAGTGGACCAGAACGACCGAAGCTCATATCTGATTCGTGATATACTCGAGACTTCTGAAGAGAGAAAAATGAAAAATGGTAATCCGGTTCGGGAATTTTTATGAAAACCATTATAGCAATGTCATACACACCTATTTCCACAAACAATACGATTTTGTGTTGTCTTCTTAATGTTACATAAATTCTAAATTACGAAAGTTTTGTATGCATTCCATAGGATTTGGGTTTAGTATTCCAGGATTCGCATTTTGACATCCTCAATGTCTGTATATTATACTGTATGCCAGTCGTAAATAAATACATTATTTTTAAGTACAGAGCAGTGACGTATCTAGGAGGTAGATATACTATGCATTGCTTATATGCTGCGGATAAAGGAAGGAAGAATAAAAACACTATTTTTAATAGCATGTTTCGTAAAAAAATTGTATTTTTCGCCTACTGCACTGTAGACATGTACCTCACCTACATTTAGTAGTAGTGAGTATCAGATATTAAAAGACAGTTTTTTCATTTAGTCGTATAATGTAAGTAGGTACTAGGTAGGTATATAAGGTACATAACTTTCGGAAATATCGGCGCTCCTGTTCATAAAATTTTAAATTTCGAGTGCTGTTTCGAACTTTAAAAAATATAGTAATGTAGTTATGTTATATTATGAAGTCACATATTATATAGACTATTTGAAACGTATCCGCAATATTATTGACAACACTGCCCAGTGTGGCCAGCCACAATCCTGCAACATCAAAGTGTTAATTACCCATCACAGTATCCCTTCAGTGGCAATGTTAATTAGTAATTTATAGTGTCCTTATTTGACAGTTAATTAGACAAACAATAATCACCTGAATACCCTCGGCTTGTCAGCTATGCGAGTACGTGAGGGCGATACTGACGCCATTACGTCGCCACGATCTGCGCAAGGGATAGGAACTACTATCTACTTCTTCTAGTTCAGCGTTTTCTAATTAAGTTCACGCACGGAACCCTTTTATATTTTGTACAGCATAACGGAACCACTTAACTCCACTTTTAAGTATCTAAACTTTTGATTCTTCAGACAAATTCAGAGAAAAAAATGTAAAATAATGTTATATTTCTCCATAGCTGAGATGCAAAATTTCAACCTACAAGATTATTGCTAATATTTTATCTGTATTAGGTACACCCACGATGGCCGCGCGGCTTAAGCGTCGGTCTATAGTGTCGTGGGTCCCAGGTTTGAATCCTGGGTCTGGCAAGTACACATATTGTTTTTCAACTTGTGCAAAGTGGCTGACATCAGTTTCTCGTAAAAACAAAAATATGTTAAGACAAACATCCACTCTGTGGAGGCCAGTATGATCTTATTAGGATCGAACATGGTCGAAAAAAATTAAATTCATAATAAAGCCAGTATTATTAAGAGTCCTCACAGGTCCCGTACACATAATAAAAATGCAACGATTCCACAATACATTACTACCATTTTTACAACGTTTTTCTTAGCTCGTATTATTTGTCAGATACAACTTTTTTCTTGTTTGTCCAAGATTTGTATTGGACGATTGAAGATTTTTAACTAATTTCCCGACTAGCTAGACATTTAAAACTTTTGCCAATGCATTTTTTTAAAACTTTTAGCCATCTTTAAGTATAATTGAATTCATTTTCAATTAATTCTGTTTTGTATGAAAAGTTATTTAGACACCATTATTGGTTGCTTGGGGTCTGGGGTCCTAGCAACTAATTTATTAATATATACGTGCGTTACTATGGCAATCAATATGGCATGTCAAAATGACATTTCAGTATTATTTCTATCAAGTACAATTTTTTTTTGATCGTTTAAGCTAGTCAAGTCAAGTTTATATGATCCAACAGAAAATTTAAAAACGTTGTAAATTAAAAGTTCTTTTTATCTTGTAATTATTATATTTAAGGGTATACGGATTCTTTTCCTTATGATAATGATTATCAAAATAATTTCCCAACACGTTTTCTTCTTTAAGTACATGTTATCAATAAATACAATCCCTGTCCACCCAGAGTTACTGTTCTTTAAAAAGCCGTACCTATATACTAGCAAGTATTAATAAAATGTTCATATTCCCACCAATATCACTCTTTGGTCTGCGGTCTTTATGTAACTAGTAACTCCATCACAGGACGAATGTAATGTTTCATGATGCTGTGTATCGTGCGAATAACCTATTTGATGGCACCATAAAGGTTGATATAGTTTTCTTGAATTATTCCTATTACGTAAGAACTATTTATTTATCTTTCTATTTATTTTATCTATTACATGCTATCTTTTTATACATGTATATTGTGTAATTTATATTGCATTATGGCGCACTGTATTGCCATAATACCACTAATGAATAAATATATTATTAATTAATTAATTTAAAATATTTACGCGTTTTCCACATACTTATAGGTATACTTTGTGAATACGTCAGCAAAATAATTAGTAATCTGTGATAAAGAAAATAGTCAAACAACTTTCGCCGCGGTTCAATCATTATAATGAGGAGTTTACCAAGTTATAGATCATGTCTTCACATATCATGTTTTTCATCAAATTGGTAAGATGGAACGCTTCTTCTAGCAGAGTTTCAAGCGTGACTGATATATTCTTAGCCAGTCATCTTCGACCCTGTTGTCAAAATCATATCTTATAAAAGCTAGAGATTCCCCGTTTGTGAAGCGCTGTGTTAGTACATTTTGTGCAACATATTCGTTCACTGTGTTTAAAGATTTAGAATTTTATGTACATAGTCGTCAAGCTTGAAATAATCGCTAGAGTGTAATAAAGAGTGTGAGTTTTCATAAATATAATAAAAATAATTACAAGATGAAAAGAACTTTTCATATACCACGTTTTTAAATTTTCTGTTGAATCATATAAACTTGACAATTCTATGAATTAATAAAAAAAATATATTTTACTTGATAGAAATACTGAATAAATATTATAGAATACAGATATGTCATTTTGACATTTCATATTGATTTCCATAGTAACGCACGTATATATTAATAATTTAGTTGCTAGGACCCACTTAGCAATAAATAATAGTGAGTAGTAAATATTACTTTTAACGATTTTTTTCCGAAACATACAAAATAGAATTAACTGAAAATGAATAATTCAATTCTGCTTAAAGATGGCCAAAAGTATTAAAAGAATGCATTGTCGTCGTGTGTTGATATATTCTAAAAGTTTCAAATGTCTACGTGATTTCACCATCGACTATTTACTGAAAAAGCTAATAAAGTCTCACATTTTGTCTTGAGAGAAAATTGTATCTTTTTCTGATAACTTTTTTTCACGTTGTTTTTTGTAGATATAATATAGCTGTCATTTCTCTTGACAAATGATTTCTTTCCAGACCTTCTCTAACATAGTGTTGTTAACATTGCATTTCAGTCATTCAGAAACTCTTAAGAAAATATGGGTAGCTTACAGATAAAGTGAGGCTATAAACCGCGTTGACGTGTTTACGACGTGTTGCGAAGAAAAATAATGTTTTTAACAATACAATTAAAGGTAGATTAAAGATGACGTCAAAGAGTGCGACACTTCGTACCCTTGTGGCACAGCCTCAAGGGTTCCGTCGTCGTGACCGGCCCTCCTCACCCTACAGCGGTTTTACAAAATCGGTGTACGCGCTGCAGGTCTGGCATGGCGAGAGGCGCAAGAGTTGGCGATGGATAGAGGGAAGTGTCGCGAACTTGTGCTTGCCCTATGCCCTATGCTGGGCCATGACAGTTATTATATATTACAAATTATTACTACATATACCCACTGACATTTCATGTACGAAAATATGGTTTTCTCAATTTAAAACAGAGACTATTCTATGGTGGCATTAATATATTTGATATAATTTTGAAATTTAAATATATATCAATAATATGAGAAAAACAGGGTATAATAATGACACACACATACATCTTTATACAACCTACAATGTTGAAGTTACTCAAAATTATTCAATTTCTACCTTTATCCGGCACATGGGCTCTATGATATAAATTTATTGACATAGAGTCATTAATTACATCACAATGATCGACTGGATCTCGGTGGCTATTTGGTAAATGCAGTCCTGAAAAATTATTTTACAGAAATTACAAAACCATGTTCCTAACAAAAAAATAATACCATTAACATTGTTAGCTGAAAACCTACAATGAATTACTTAGGTAAATATCAAGTATATTAATAGTATCACGAAGTGAACGATTTCTTCCGTATCTTGAGTTAACAGGTAGGACTATAGTTACTGCAAGTACAGAATTATTTATAACACGGCTATTTCGCACCCCTTTTATAGTGTATACATTACGGTATCACTTGCAATTTACACGTGACTAATTTTGTCATAATTTATAATAAAGGTTTATTAATATTTTCAAGTAAGCTTGATTATACTGTTCAATATTCAGTTTCAATGCTTTTCTACCATTTGTGAATCGGCCTGATAGTTTCGGCCAATTATCATTTGAAACTTATTATCGAGCAAGTAAGTATTTTGATATTCTCGAGGAATATAAGTTATATTAAATACTACCAAGCTTAAATATAAGAATAACCTCAAACGGGGGTTTAATTTTTCCATTTTGGAAGATTAAATTTACAGATGTCATCATCGAAGAGAGAAATTTAATTAAATATAATTGTCGCACCATTTTACTCTTTTATATAGTTTCCGACCATGCCCGATCCTGATATGATCATATGGGCCTCCACAGAGTAGAGGTTTGTATTGACAAATTTTGTTTTTTACGAGAAATGGATGTCAGCCACTTGCTCAACCTATTAGGTCCATACCTTGACATACACAAATTGAAGAACAATTTTTATATATTACTAAGAGATTATTGGAATAAATACAATATTACATATTATGAACTCAAAAGCATTGAGAATGAATAAAAGATAAGAGACTATGTAGTAACCATAATCGCACATTTTATTGTAATATGGAATTATTGTCCAATTTTCTATGTTAATCGAATTGTCGTATTATTGTTTTCAAATAAATGTCATGTCTAAAATAATCCCTTCCACTTCTTATGGTAGTAGTGTAAGGATCAGGTTAAATCGATTAAAAATAACAAATAATACTTTATTACCTATTTCAATTAGGACCTTACACCCTTTTAGAAATAAAGTATTTTTGTTGAATTTAAACACGTGCATGTCACTGAGACTTGAAGCTTTCGAGATAAGGCTGTATAGTCGCATCCTCAAAATTTCTTGGACTGACCGGGTGACAAATGTTGAAGTTCTCAATCGAACGGGGAAGGACCGAGAAGTTCTACGTAGTATCAAAACCAGGAAACTACAGTACCTCGGCCACATTATAAGAGGACAAAAATACAGCATTCCCCAACTTGTCATTCAAGGAAAGATCAATGGGAAGCGTAGCAGAGGACGGCGCCGCATTTCGTGGCTTAAGAACCTCCGTTATTGGTACGAGTGCAGCTCCACTGAACTATTCCGGGTAGCAGATGACAAAAATAAGATCGCCTTGATGGTGGCCGACCTCCGCTAGGGAATGACACAATAAGAAGAAGAAACACGTGCAAATTGACGGCTAGATAGAGCGAGTCGGGATGTAACAGAACTATCACAAAAAAGACAGCGAGTAAAAATAATTAAATATTACAATTTTGTCGGCACGTCGTGTGAAGCGTCATTCGATGCGCAGGCTCCCGACTAGTGTTCCCATCAGTGATGTGATCACATTCCCGACTCGCTACATAATTATTTTAATGAATTAATTTTAATTACGCTTGAATGTTTTTTTTCCATTTGTGCATTATAAAAATTACGTAAGAAACAATAATATTATAGTGGTAGAGCGAAATGCGTACATGTCAGCGTTTATTTTGTAATCAATTAGACAATCCATTGATTTCATTTACAGAAAGTCTCAAAAGTGCTAGAAAATCGGTAAATAAATCTGGCAACTTTCATTAACTCATTAATTAAATACTGGGTAAATAAACAAAGTGTTGATTTCTAAAAATATAACAGAAATAACATCTCCACTTAGGGCGTCTTAATATTTAACGGTTGATCAGTAAAAGACCGAACGTCTGTTTGGGAATAGGTACTTCGTAAAAGAGAGGTTTATTTATTTTTTAGTTTACCTGCGATCGTTTGTTTTATCAGTCGTAAAAGTTACGATTTCTGATAGGAATTTTGGGAATTCGACTAAAATCATAAAAAAATATACTCAAATCTAAATAAAGACGATGGCTTATTATACTACTTACTTAAACTGCCAATAAATTTGATTTTGGTATACAACGGCACAAAATATCCTTTTGATAAAGTGGGTAAATAAATAAGTAATAAAATCAAGAAATGTGCTCCGTAAAGTTTTTGATTCGTACTAAATTGATATAAAAATATAGAAAATATTTGTCAAGATTCTTGATTAAAAGACTTCAAAAATCTTACTTAAACCACTTGTCGGTGTTGACTGTCAATTCTACGTGGAAAAACAGAATACATTTATATTGAAATACCTTTTCCATATTGAAGTAATAATTTTAAAATGGTCAGAACTTGTTTAATCCTTTTCAATGGATCCACAAGAGGATTTAAAAATAAAGAAAGTTAAAGTCTATGTCAAAATACGTAAATCAAGATTACTTCTTCGTCATAGATGATGCTTTTTCATTGCTCATTGCATCAGTGTCGACTAAATATGATAGGCACGACATTGTGGGATGTATACATAATTCTAAATATATCCAAACATCCAAACTACATTATTATATAAAATTTAGTTTACACTGATAAACAAACAAAGAAAACCACCAAATGTATGACCATGGCGACCGTCGTAGTCCAATGCATAAGGCACTGGCTTCTTATATCTGGGATTCAGGTTCGATTCTCGGTCACAACACATATCGAACCTGAATGATTTTATCACTGATACTACTACGCGTGTGTAATTGCACCTCGCGAGCTATTGGAATGTTTAATGAGGACGCAACTACGATGTATTAATCTATAGTTTTACATTTAAATTGTATTATAGCCTTGAATTCGCTTACTCCGAGATTGTAAAGGTACCTGTTTAAAAATTAAAATTAATCATCAAATGAGTAAATTGAAAACTGAACGTATTCAGTTGAAATGCGTCAAGAAGTACCTTTAGAAGTATATTTGATATACTTAATTAAAAATTTAATTAGTTACGATACTGTGTGAACTCATAACATCATCATTATTAAATTAAAAAAACCTGAAAGGTAAGATATTTACATGAATACGAAGAATGTATTTTTATTACCTATATAAAAAGAAATAAAAACAACTTTGAAAACACATTCAAATTTATATTCTGTGAACTGCTTTACTAGTTTGTAAATGTAAGTGCTGGTCAAAAATATTTTTCATAAACATCATTATCCCGGCAGACTTTTGACGACTGCTGCTTCCTGACGCGTCCTGTTCCGTCCCTTCCGGTCCACGGCATGCCCCTTCGACCCAAAAAAGGCTTGGAGGCCCTCATTGGCCATGTAGTAACATGCAGCGTGTCCACTTCAAAGAAGTTAAGTAAAGAGTGATTTGAAAAGGGCGATCTTGGTCAATTTACAATTGGACATTACTAAAAATCATTAATAAACATAATTCACTGTGCCTGTTTTATTAAATAGCTGAATAAATTATTTCTCTTTCGTACATAACCCGTGATCATTTAAAACTACATAATATAGGTACGTAAGGCCCAGATATATGAAATGTCACAAGTAGAAAAAGTGGCAGGTAACAATCAGACTGTCAGTCCGCTAGTATCCGCGCAAATAACAACTGAAAAGCAGTACATCGTTAGCTTACAAGTATTTTACACTTTAAGTATCGATTAAATACGCAAATACGAAAGACTTGAAATAAATGAATTTATTGTCATGTCAATAAAAATATATACGAATTCAGTTTACTATCCTAGTGTAGGCCTCCGAATCCTCGGCTAGCTCCGGGCCTGGAGTGGAGGTACATTCAGATTGTAGGAAGAACAGGTAGGCACTATGTCTAGTCCAATAAAAGAACTTCTTACGATATTAAAACAATTTATTAGGTTCCGCGTCCACAAAGGTCACAAAGTTCAAATTGTCTAGGTCCGAAACCACAAAATTATTAAAAAGTCTTATTTAAGATATAACACTAATTACATAAACTAACACAATTATTATTCAGTTATTTGAGAATTAATCTATTTTTTCCGTAAGCGAGATTGCGCGAACACGGGGCACCGCGATAAAAAGGTTGGGGACCGGGTCCGGTAATGAAAAGATAAACTCGCGAATAAAACGACTAAGTCGCTGGGTGACACTTCACTCCTATCTGTCAAAGTGACAGTAGGTAGAGAGGTAGGTATCTGCCGGTAGGTATCGGGACCTGGGCGAGTACCTCCTCACAAGTCCTGGCGACTTGTATGTGAAAATGTGAACAAAATTACGCCGCTGACCTTCGCAGGTTCAGGGTCGTAAAAGCGGGCGTCGACTCATATAGAAATTAAAAATAGGGGGTTTATATGCAAATCTGGCCGATTTCATCCCTTAGCTCAACGTTTTTCGGGTGACAAAATTAATTAACGGTTTCCTTACGAGAGTGGCGGAAATTGTGCAATGACTAATTACCCGCGACATCTACGTAAGGGCCGACTAAGTAAAGTTATGGGCGCGAGTCGACGCTCGCCGGTGGGCGGCGTCGCTCACTCGTCACATACGTACTTCGAGTACCTGTCGGTACCGAGAGTGTGTAATTGCTGTAGCAATACTGCATTGTTTCTGGGCCAGCCCCACGAAAAACGCACCTACGAAGGCGTGCGAGGCATCGACGGATTCGTGGTTGAATTACCTATCGATACAGCACACCCCCCGCGTGGTGGCGCTCTTCATGGCTGAGGGAGGGGCGTTCGCGCGGCGGCCGGCTTTCCGGGCTCTAGCGGGGCGAAGGTACCTCTCACTCAGAAACAAGAGTACTACAAAGTTAGCCTGGATGATATGGCGTCATATGCCAGTGGTTAAATTGGCATATTTGTGGCACCAGGCCTACGACAGCGCATATCAATCTTTCGGCCAACTACCGTCGGGGGGCTCAACTTTGAGGCGTCCCGACGGCCTGAATACCTACTTGACGTTGGTCTAAAAACATGAACTCGGTAGATTGGTAATTTAACTACAAAATAAAAGCTTAATATAAAACGATATTACGCGGGGAAGTTACTTGATTCTAATATATAAACGTACTGGTCGCGCAATCTTTCTCACATTAACAACTAATATAGCTCGGTGTCGCCACAGGCACATACTTACGACTAGTTGACGGATGTCACTCCGTCAACCAAACATATAGGCAGTAATAATTGCTTAGTACATACTCATACCTAGCCGATCAAAGATTTCCCGCACTTTATTCCAGTACGTGGTCTCCTTGATCGACCAAAATCATTGATCCGATTCTCCCGTCGTGCGTGAGCGTGATGCCGTCATACACGCGAGCGAGAGGGGCTCTGTCACTGCAAAGCGAGAAAATTTGTATCGCGAAATCGGTTTCTACACATACGACAGAGACGCCGTCGTATGTGCGAGCAGGAAAGCTGCCAGAATACCGATTCGGAAACGCCGCGCGCGGAATGACCGCGGATATTAATAATCGAAATTGAAATGAAAATTAATTACGCGGGATCGTGATTATAATCGGATCGATGATTGCCTAAGTGTTGCTACGCTTTGTGATTGCACATACGTGCAAAAGGGAGCCTTCGCAACAGGCCTATGAGCATATATTAACAATTACTGTGCCGTGTACGTGCGACGCGCAGCGACATCGATCTATATGCACTTATCACTACGTACATCTTAACTATCTAATTACATACCCTCAACGCCCATCCATAAGTCCCCCTGTATTACTATTTAATCCTTTGCCTTACATATGAATATTTTACAATTTACACTATACATTATCATAAACAAATCATATTTAATTTAATTACCCTTTACCATATTCGACAAACAAAACAAAAATTTAATCTTATACTATATTACCTATTACCTATTATTTACATGGTCTGTGGCGACCGACTTAACCATCCACAGTTCACTCTGAGAAGCCGTGGGGCCTGTCAGAGCAAACTGCGGGACTCAACATGTGAAATATTTTGTTCAGCTTTGCCAAGGGTCATCATCATTTCATCGGTGGCGCATTGACTACCAGGGTCAGACCGAGCGGTTGGGTGGCACTACTCCTTATGGGAGCGCCCCCCACAGGGGCGGAAAAACCTGTCGGTGACACTAGGTATACTGTATCCATAATGCGTAAATTATTTCGTAACCACTGATAAAGTAACGTTTACATTAGGTACTCATTCAAAGTGTATATTAATCATTACAGTACAGATTTCATAACGAAGTTAAAAAAAATATTTCAATAATCATTATCGAGAAATCGATATTTTAAAAATGGCAACAAAGTTGATAGCAGAACGCGATGTTTTTTATTTGCCATTTTATATGTTGTTTATGCACGTCATTTTGACTATATTTCGATCTATCGTAACTCGGTATTCTATATACCTCGGGTTAACAATGCTATCGTAATAAAAACGTAAAAGATGCAACGGCAAGCCTTAGCAAGAACCCGGGAAAGAAAATATTATTTTTTAAAACCTGTACGCGTAGGATTAAAATGGTAAAATAATGTAACTACCTACACCACTGTAAATGTAAAATAAACTACAACGAGACGCTAACTTTAATATAACTTCTCTATGTACATAATATATCAAATTCCAGCGTGTGTAACGGAAGTTCAAGTACCTACACATCCTGGGATACTGGTAAATAACAATAAACTCATTAGCCTTCGTTCATATTCAATGTCAATGCCAGTCCACGACCACCGTTAATCCACACTCTTTGTAACACCCCCCGATTTCTGTGTATCTATTCTGTGTATTATATAATTATAATCTTTTAAATGTTTAAAATGAAATCATCAATACAATGTGTCAAATTGAAGTGTTAAAATTCATTCGCACTGCGATCGCCGTTAAGACAGTTGCTGCCAATGAATCAAATGATGATCAGTAGATAACTAAAGGTCAAAAGATTGCAACACATCTACTAGATTGTTAATTAATTTTACCAGTGGCGGAGGTTATTTCTACCATTGAGGCTAGCGCGAGGGGTGCAGCACAGGAGATCGCCCGAAGCACACCGTGTGCGCGCAGTCGCGGGGCGATCTCTCGGCCATTCAAATCGGATTTGGTTGAATGCGTGCGGCATGTTTAGCGATGAATGTAAGCCAAATATTTACGAAAGCGCCCTGCTCACTGCTCACTGCTCACTCCCCGCGCTATTGATTGATAAACACCACCGCCCACCGCCGCTGGAATGGGGCGATTAGGGAGAGCGCCACTGGCTTAGGCAGGGGTGTGCCAAATAAGAGACAAAAAACCTTTACTATGATTAACCGGAAGTATAAAGCTATATTTATTTAATAAAACGCAATTTTTTTATGTAGTACTTATTCTACTTTTAATCAAGAGATTAGGACCGGTTTCGTCCGCCTCAGAGGGACATTTTCAACTGAATACATTTTTTTTAAACAATATTTATCAAACAAAATCCAAAGCCATAGAAATAATATAACAATAGGTACATAAATAATTATCCGTCCAATAATACCTTCCCAATAACCGATTTATTTAAAACTAATGAGGTTGGACATTAATAGTTCATACTACGTCAGGGGCATTACACAAATTATTTTAAATATTAACAAACCACAAAATATGAAACAATCTACGCTTACAATAACATTAATATCAACAAATAATTATGATTAATCAAAATTTACGATAAAAATTTATAAAAAATAATAAAATAAACAATATTATCAATTGAAATGAGATCGAATACAAAAACAAATACAACCAAAATATGAGTCAAAATTAAATAAAAAATAAAATAATAAATAATGTACAATATATAAAGTTATGTTATAATAATCCCAAATATTAAATAGGGTATAATAATGGAGAAGACACAAAATATAATTGATCATTTAAAAAATTAGAATTGGGCAAAAATTTATACCTATTAATTTCTAGGATTTCCTGTTTATCCAATTTTATAGATTTCTCATTCAAATGCAGGATTTTAAAATTTTTACTGATATTAAAAGAGTGATTATTTAAACTTAAATGATTTCCAAAAGATGAAGATTCATTACCATTTTTGGCACAGGCTAAATGTTCTTACTAGGATCTAGGATACTATCTAGGTCTAGGTCCTAGGATATATACGGATATACGGATTAGGACTACATACGAATCTAGGATACGATCTAGGTCCTAGATCTAGGATACGAGGATCAAATATACTATGTGGAACGAAATTTTGCGGCGCGGAAGTCTACCTGTTCGCACGTCAATTTCTTTTGTGATGGAGTCAAATGAAAATATTCTTAAATCGTGTAAAGATTACTAAAAAACGTTCTGCATGTACTTGAAAAGGAAAACATGTCAATGAATATACTAGATATTATCATTACGAATATAATAATAAACATAACATAAAAAGGACGCATGTTGAACTTTTATGACAATTTATATTTCATTCGGCTTGTGTCATTTGCACCCGCGACCCGCAATCCGCGCATCACCTAGTCACGATCTTTTTAGACAATGTCTCAGCTGAGGTATAGCCTTAATATCATAGTGAGATGTTTATATTGTTTGTTTAATCGTAATAATAATAATTAAAAAAATAAATAAAAAAACACATATTTGTAATTGCATATGTGGTAACCCTGCGTGTTAGATCTCAAGGCGTTTGAAACGAACGGCAATAGGTAGGTGGTGATTTTTCGATTTCCCAACTACAAAACGGCTATGAATAATGTATTCGGAGACGCGAAGGAAGTGGGTGGATGGGACGATGTCTCCAAGTGAGAGGAGAGAAAGCGCCAACTACCCATCATCCTGCTAACTGATTAAAGGGAGATTATCGGAAATGCTTTACATAATGTGACGCCGTCGAACTCAAGCCTGTTTCCGAGTGACTTGTTACAAAACGTATCGAACAGATTTACGTACATTAGCAAATAATAAAGTGAACCGGATTTCTTTTTACCCGCCACAAATTAAAGATCGTAGATAACTGAAAAAGTTACTCAACGCAAAATGAAGAAATTTATTACACATCAATTTTATAATAATAATAATTATAACATACATATTGCAAATACGGTGAAGTATTATAGAGACAGTCCGTTAGTCACTTCGCATAGACTGTAAAAATAACAAATGCCATACCTACCTAATTAAGAGCACACTTAAGTGAAACGGAAATAATTTTCAACAGTAGGTGGAACGAAATTTTGCACTCATCACCAATCGTCAATCGCCAGAGGTGTGAGCACGTCAATTTGTTTTGTGATGGCGTTGGAGGAATATATTATATAAAGAAAACAAGAAAGAAGAAAACATGTCAGTGAATATACTATTATTATTACTAATATAACAATAAAAATAACATTAAATGGACGCAATTTGAATTTTTATGACAAATTATATTTCGTTCGGCATTCGTCATTTTCACAATCCGCGCATCGCTTAGTCACGATTTTTTTAGACCATGCCTCAGCTGAAGCACCTATGGCCTTAACTAGGTAACGATTGTTTTTCAGGCTTGAGATCCATGGATGGATCCTGTACGAAGATTGCATCGTAGTTTAATCAATTAAGATTAGTAAACTGCGGTGGTTAGGTTATATGCACCAGATGAATGACAACAGGCATAGATAGTACGTAAAACAATCCGTTAAGAGACAGAATAAAACGTAGGGTATGAAATTACGAAATAGGTAAATAATGCCACAAATAACTGCCAATTGCGGCCGGATTGTAAAGGTATTGAAAGAAACCAGAGCCTGGTGTCCTCAAAATACATCCTTTCGTTGAATATACCTGAATAAATATTAAATATGTACTTCTGAATAATTGATAACCAAATCACGAATAATTAACTTAATCGAAGATCAAATAAATGTATCTCTTGGCATATTATAACAAAGTAAGTTTTCTGATGGTCGCGCGGCTTAAGCGTCGACCTATAACGTCGTGGGTCCCTTGTTCGAATTCTGGGTCTGGCAAATACACATACTATTTTTCAATTTGTGTATGAGACAGAGTATGAACCTAATAGGTTGAGCAAGTGGCTGACATCCATTTCTCGTAAAAACAAAATCTGTTAATACAAACCTCCACGTTGTGGAGATCCATATGATCTTATTAGGATCGGACATGACCAAATAAATATCTAAAATGATGTATAGTTTAATGGTATAATTTTAGATATATTTTATAGATAAATGAAGATTTTTTTGACTACTATCTACTATGGCTTGAATTAGGCAAGGTTTGACTGAATTTAAAAAAAATAACAAACACTATCTACATTCTACACATTGTAATCTAATAAACAAATACGTTCGACTGACAAAGTCTAGTGTGCACTGTTTATATCGTATCTTAACAGCCTACCTCCACCTTTCGCCACTGCCCTGGTATCCTCAAAATACTTCCTTTCGTTGGATATATCTTATTAAATAATATGTATTTCTGAATAACTGATAAACAAAAGTAAATTATTAACTTAATCTAAGATCCTATAGATTCAACAACGAAATATATATCTTGGCATATTATAATAAAGTAAGTTTTCTGAAACTTACTTGTTACGCCTTTCATGTTCCAGTATCGGGGCGTACGACAAGCACAAGGTCACGCCATGTCCCGTTCCTCCTGTCAAGTACCTAAGCCTGCTCGCGTAAATTGCTTCAGTAGTATCGCTGCAGAGTGATGGTGACAGCCACAGTGACAGAACCGGTGCGACTATTATACAATGGTATGGAGTGTCGTACTTTCAGATAGCACCATGTACACACGTCTTCACCATGTGAAGTCTTTCGTAAACTTGTTTTTTTTTTCTTTAAATTAGATAGATACCTAACAATGAAACATGCTTTCCAAAGTGCGTAGCGCATAAGAAATAGATAAGGTACTCATATAAATTCTTCTTGTATTGTTACGTGATTTTTTTATACACTGTTTGTGTTTCGAAAAACGACTGTTACGTTTCTCATATTGCGTAAATGTATCGGAAGTAAACTTTTTATTGTCATTTTATACGACACTTTTTCTTTTCGGGTGTGTCCTTTAGTAAAAAGAAGATGCGAAAAGAAATAACAGGAACTTACCGTGGCACCAAAACTGATTTACCGCCGCCTATAAATATTATGACAATTGATACAATTTTACAACCATTAATATTAACTAGTTAATATGATATTGGTTTAATCTTTTGTAATCTATAAACCGTAGGTTAGTAATGTAAGATTACTATACTGGGTAGACCCGAGTGGCGAAGACTCCTTACTGGGCGATGATTTAAAGCCTTCATAAGAAATACAAATTAAAATAACGTAAATACATTTCATAGATAAAAATATCAATTTATATAAACTTATATAATATATTCTTTAAGCAGCAGAGCCACTCGTGTCTAATAGAATTCAAATACATATACGGTATCTAAGTCTATCGAATCATTTACAAACACAATGTAAGAAAGGTTTGTAATAATCGAAAGTATTTTTGTATGAACTCAGATAATAATTATCATTGAGACCTGATAGCTGTCTACTTAATTTATATGAAACGGGTAATGCTTTTACGAGAAAGCCTACTGACCATTACGCATTGCTACCGCACAAGAAGTTCAACTAACAAAGCAGTATTTTTGAGACAAAATCGATTCCCAGTCCGGAATCATTTTTTTTTTTTGTATAATATCTATTAAAATATTACTTTTTTTCGGTGAAATGTCTTTTATAAAATAGTCAAATATTTATAAATATTATGTTTGTTCAATAAATAAATTTGTATCAGTAATATACCTAATAAAAAACTGAAAATAAAACAAACGTCAACTTCAAATACTGTAAATATGACTGTCCTAGGACGTACGACAGCCTATCGGTTTCAAATAGAAACTCGTCCGACTGCAATTATGTCGAATTTGTCGTCATTCGCAAAAAACATAATTATGATAAAATGTATCTACTGAAGCGGTGACATTTTCGATAGAAAAATATCTGCTTGTCGCTTGTAACAAATTTCACTCGACATGGGGCGCAGTAAAATATTATAATGTCACATCGGCGGGTGTGCAGAAGCTGCTTTATCATTCGTTTCGACTACCAGCATGACGTCACTGTCCTGAAATTGTCTCGCCTGTGCACACGGAAGAGAGTTGCAACATTGCGCTCGATTTTGATTAATGATCATACTTAATTTTTTAAATTGAATTAAGAGTATACATTGCAGGTGGTGTTGGTTACTGTTACCCCTGCCTGAACCAAACTATACTGGATAAAAAATATTCTTCTATCTATAAAATATTTTTTTTACTATTATCTCTTACGGCTTGATTTATGCAAGGTTTAATTGAATTTTAACAAACTAACTAACACTATCTGCAAGTAGTAGTCTTAGTTCAATGAAAATAAATACGTATGGCTGAATAAGTGTGCACAATTTCTGTCGGATCTTAACAGCCTATCTTCACCCTTCGCCACTGGCGAGCGCACACATTTGTTTATGGGAAAAACTTGACGAATATATGAAGCGTTATTGTATGTAGTTATTAGCGTAAAAAACCGCTACGAATGCGGCCGTGAAAAGAAAACATGTTTACGAATGCGGCACGAAAATAAACAGCCATTTCCAATATCACGCAAAATGAATATTGCCTAGGATATTAGACGGACGGCAAGCGAAGAAAAAAAAACAATAAAGGGAGGAATAAGAAGAAAGAATGCGCCGCGTAGGGTACATGAGTGTATAATGTGCGAAGAAAATCAATATAGGAACATGTGTCATATTTTTACCATATGGTAATGCGACATTGTAATGTTTTATTTATCTTTCGGTATTGGATTTGCAAAATTGAAAAAGCTGCCGCCGACGTTGTCGGCGAAAAGAAGCCGGAATTGATTCGATTTGCTATTCCGATATATATTATGAAGATATGTAAAAAAAAAAAAATTGAGAGAAAATTTTTCGAAATCATTTTTACTCTCGAAGTTATATATGATGAGAATATACTGTAGTCTATGTATATTATAACGCGGCAATTTTCATTTAAACATATTATGAACGTCATGTTCTAAACACGATATTATATTGAACAAATTAATTTTGACATACTGACGATAAAAATTCCAATTTATTTAACATATATTATTTTGAAAAAAAACACTTTCTGATATAGTATATAATAACCAATAGAAAAAATCTTTTTTGAAAAAAGTAAGTCACCCCGACGGGGAATCGAACCCTGTATCTCCCGAGTATACGCCTCATCCGTCGCATTACCATTATGCTACGGCCTGACAAAGTAGCTGATTTGGAAGGAACGCTGATGGGTAGGTATAGTAATTGACCAATAGTTAAAATTTGTTCGCTATTAGTATGTCACGCCGTAGCATAATGGTAATGCGACGGATGAGGCGTATACTCGGGAGATACAGGGTTCGATTCCCCGTCGGGGTGACTTACTTTTTTCAAAAAAGATTTTTTCTATTGGTTATTATATACTATATCAGAAAGTGTTTTTTTCAAAATAATATATGTTCAATAATCAGAATGATATATTCTTAAATCTTGTGAATTATTCGTTGAATAAAAGAAATAGTTAATTCCAATTTATTTATTTTGACACATAGTTAATATTATAAATTAAAGACGTTCACAATACAACACGGCGGAAAACAACATTATGTATTAAGGGGGGTCGTTTAAGTTCACCGAATGGGTTAATAAACCCTATTTAACAACGTTTTTCTTAGCTCGTATTCTTATTTGTCCGGTGGTTCTTTGTCCGGTACAAATCTTGCATTCGATTTTTAACTAACTTCCCGACTAGCTAGACATTTGAAACTTTTAGAATATATCAGAACACGATGCCAATGCATTTTTAAATAATTTTAGCCATCTTTAAGTAGAATTTAATTATTCATTTTCAGTTAATTCTGTTTTGTATGAAAAGTTATTTCGATACCATTATTGTTTGCTAGGGGGTCCTAGCAACTAAATTATTAATATATACGTGCGTTACTACGAAAATCAATATGAAATGACATTTCATTATTCAGTATTTCTACCAAGTACAATTTTTTTTTGATCGTTTAAGCTAGTCAAGTCAAGTTTATATGATTCAACAGAAAATTTAAAAACGTTGCATATAAAAAGTTCTTTTTATATTGTAATTATTTTTAAATCAACATAAAACTCATCTTGACACATTTTTTTAAAAGCAGGTAGTAAATATATACTTATACTCTTTTGTTTTATTATTATAAGATACTAGATGCCCAATGACAGTAGTGTAGTTAGTAATAGAGGTAAAACAATCACAAACACCTAGACTTGGGAAAATTACATAGATATATATTATTGTGACCTTGTCGGAAATAAAAGGCCAGCGTCTTGCGCATTGGACTACGCATAGGGCCGTAAGTTGAATACATTATATCCACAAAACATATTAATAAATAGAATTCCGATAGGCTATAACCCAATACATTACATTTTGACGCAGGGTTTTAAATGTGTGAGTGTCCTACGAAAATTAGCCACACATTATAGACGTGCAATAGTGTGTGTTGCAAATTCAAACATGTAGATCAATATTGAATGAACGTCAGTACATAAAACGGAGCAGTTGTTGATAATATCAATATCCGAAGTGATCTCGTTCAACAAAGTTATTGCCGTGTCAATTAGCATTACCGATGGCATGTTTGTTCTAGATCATGGGAGAAGAAACAACTTATACCTACCTACTCCCGGTTTCAAAGATACTTAGTTATCATGGACACAGGTCAATACTACCAACATACGATACTAATTACTACGATAACCTGGTACCTAGTTAAGATAGTTTATTATTATTGCTATGCTATTGACGTTAACAATTAATTAACCTTAACATAAAAAACATGTTTCATTTGATAAATTCTCTTTGTGACTACTTCAATCATCGAGCGCTGATATGTCCGCTCATGAACTCGATTGCTTGTACCAATGTACCTCTAATATTGCGCGGAGACATCGATTCTCAAAGCTCAAAAGTCGAGACCTTTACTTGACTAGATCCTGGTAAGATATATATCACAGCCATAGCCTCCAGGAGGAGGAGAGGCTGACAAGACTCTATCTTGGGAGCCCGGTGTAGCAGGTCCACCAGTTAAGTAAGATAAACACACATTTTAGTTTTATAATTATTTTTAGCGAATTTCCTGACTAATAAAAATTACTAATTATCCAATATGGCGAAGGGTCGCATGTTACTTGGCAATCACAAAAGAGTGCCGACAATCCAAATGGATTTATTTAAGAATACCAAAAATCGCGAAAAATACACAGAATACCCTTTATTTTACACAGAACCTCGAGTTCCACGGAACAACATTCGGGGAACACTACTGTAGAACATTACACTGCCCTGATCCTTAGTGATAGGTTGGGGAGACCCATCAAACATCGTGGCCTGGAGGCCCGCTTGAAGATGTGGGGGCCATTATCACAGCCATATAGAAACACAGATAGCATGCACGCATCGAACAAACGATATTTCATCGTCAAAGTATACAGCGTTGAACGCCAGCGACTCCATGTTGACTGAATGCATACTCTGGCACGCCTATACAGATTCCAACCTATTTTCCTATTTTAAAGTCTTTAGTTATGAACGGCACGCTCGAAAGTGTGCACAATACAATAAAAATATTGATGTGACATGATATTCTCTGAAATGATATAACTTTCAATACAATTGCTCTTGACTCTTTCGAGAAAGCTCCGATATTAGATTAACGAAGGGTAAAAAAACTGCAGGATCCGGGCTTTTGTAGATTATTATTTCGTGAATATCTTCCATCCGCTTCGCTGGTGGGTACTTAGAACCTTTAAAGTTTTGCGACTACTTATCCGCCCGCTGCTAAAGTTGTAATCCCTGTTAAGTAAAAGTTTATTTAGCTTTTGGATTTGCCGAATTTACTTAAATCGAGTTAATCCATTGACATGTAATTATGCAAGAGATAAATCATGGAAAATTGTTCCCAAACAGTAAATCCTTCGCAAATAAAAACCGCGGTATATATCTACATAGAAAGTACGCCACACTTAAAATTGTACTGAATTAAAACATAAATGTGACAAAACAGGGCGGAGCACGGTATTTTAGCGTCCGGGGCAGTAACGAAAAATGCCTTGCAGGTACATAGGCACACTTACTACCTGACTATAAATAGATAATAAATTTAATACAAGCATTTTTTTTAATCAGTGTTTTCTGAGTCTTCGTGAATGCATTATAATGACGGTGACAGTACATACCTGACAGTAGCGAAGGGTGGAGGTAGGCTGTTAAGATCCGCCATAAATAGTGCACAAATAGTACGTATGACTGACAAAGTTTAATGTGCACTATTTATGGCGGATCTCAACAGCCTACCTCCACCCTTCGCCACTGATACCTAACTAAGCGGACCAAACCAGTAGGCACCTAGATTAATAATAGGTAGGTTTCTTATGTTTTTCCACCATGAATTGACAATTAATAACATGCAAGTGATTAGGTTCAATGATTTCTTTAAGTAAATAAAACTTTGTGATTTGTCTGTGCTTGGATTACGTAACATTTGAGAGATACCTATGTATAGATATGTTATTATGTTTACTTGATTCGCATTCTCCTCTCCTTCCTAATACGCTATGTGAAGCATATTGTATGTCAATGTTTTCTACTCGAAGTATATTAGACAGACATGACTACATATAAAGAGGATCCCTTGATGCGATGAGACGTAAACACTCATTAAATGTGTTTGTAACAAGAATGGTATTTTGTTACGCCAGTAGATAAAGCATGGAAGTCAGATTAGATTTTAACTTGAGCAAACAAAATATCTGCATAAAAATATTAATATATAAATCGGTGATGTTTGGGCATAACCTGACAACTGCTTTTTTGGTAATTTTATGTTTAGCGTAAAAATTGGCTCACTTCCATTTGGTAATAACCCGATATCTAGATTTCACTTGAAATGCTCAAAACGCTATGGTAATTATTCTTTTTCTTCTTCTCCCACGGCGCTACATCCCGGGGTAAGATTTAGCCTCCTCCACAACCGCTCTCCACTCACTCTGGTCTCTCGCCACACCTCTTCAGTTACCGAGTCTTCCTATATGAAGCTAGTCCACTTCTACGACATCAGCTCATCTCCTTCTTGGACGGCCTCTACGCTATGGTAATAATATGATATGTGAATAAACACAGCGATTTGATTGGTCAAAACATGACCAAAAACCTTATCATAGTTTGATCACCGATAAGTGACATTATTTTTCTAGTTAGTGGAATCATTGAAAATCTAGTTATTCAGTTATTTATTTTAAAATATTTTCTCAATGTTAGACAAATAATGAACCGAGATTTATGTGGCCTTAAAATTGCTCTCTGTAAATTCAATATTTTTCAGTTAACAGGTTATGCCCAAACACATAAAATATAAGATGTTTTGGAAAAAACCTTTGTCGACAATCTCTAACTCCGCGATGCGATTGTATAATAATGATTTACACACAGCAAGGTTTGCATGGCAAAAGGAGTTTTATTGATGGTGACCAAACCTAACCTAAGCTAACCTCGACGCACAATGATCCCCAGTTACCCCATTGTGACGTCATCCATATCTCACCTCACCGTTTTACTTCCGTAGTGGTATCCCCTTTCTCTTCGTACCTACCAACATAGAAAAAACCACTACGCGGACTGTGTGGTTATGCTCACCGACCAGCACATCATGTTTCAATGGTCGCGATATAGCACCACTAAATATAGTAAGTATATCTTTCAAAACAATGGACTGGACACATAGGTCGAAGAAGGGACAATCACTGGATCTAGTCCACAAATCTAGTCATCCAGTAGTACCCAAGAGGTACAAAATGTCCGAAAGGAAGACTTAAAGGCCACTGGATCGATGAGATGGGTAAGTACTGCGAAAGTAGGGCCAAGATAAATGAAATCGGCTCGGAGAAGCCTTTATACATCAGTGGATAGATTCAGGCTGATGATGATGATATTTTAAAATAATCACAAGCGTGTGTCTGGAAGCCTCGAAAATGTGAGAGCTATGCCAGTTCAAACCTTCTGCCTCGGGCTTCCGATATTACCTGTATTTATACAATATCACGAGGAAATGGTAAGTATTTAAAATACAAAGTGCCTAATATTAGTCTCGCCAACAAATGCCATCGGTGATTTAGCCTTTAAGGTACACAGCTGTACATCCACACACCGGTAGTCGAGATATAAGTACAGGGTGTACGCGAGCTCGTATACCGAGCCTCCCCTTTGTAGATAAACGCGAGCAATAAGTAATCATTAGTCTTGGAGCGCGGTGGCGGAAAACATTTCGCAGAATATGAAGGGTCGGGGGCCGAGGCCAGGCGAGGGTGGAACTCCATGAACCGTGAACAAAGGTCGCAATCACACTATTGCACTGAAAAGTCTACCGTCGAATATTAAAACGGCCTGTCAATCTGTGCAGCGCTCTAATTGAACTGATTAACTAATTTTTTTTCACAATTATTATATAATAAAGCAAAAATGGTTATGTAGTCATTAAATTCGGTTATCATTATATTAAAAAAACAATACATATATGAAAATATGACAGCCGTTCCTAAAATAAATAATTACCTTTTACAAGAATTATGCAGTTTGATTCCTATGTTTTCACTCAACGTAAAACCCGTGTGTTCGAATAACTAACCATATCTACATTATTCATCTTCCATTTCACATTTATTGTAATATTAAAACCAAGTTACTTTGCGCATATGTACTTAAGGTTGTAAGTGTGTTATGCACTGCGTCAACTGTCTATACTTGTACGTCAAATAGTTATAATTTTTTCACGGGAAGCAGTGTTGTCATATATTTATAATGCTGGCTTTAATACAAAGTTGTAAAAATTATAATATTTTGAAAAAAAAACGTAGTAAGTGCACAGAACATTTATCGTTTTTAATCCTTCCAAATTATAGTATAATGTAATATTATACATTTTACACGGAATCATTTGGTTGGCAGCACTGACGTGATGTTAAAAAAAGAAGTCCGTCGTTGAAAAAGCTACCGTTGTTAGCACTTTCATTACTACAAACGGCCATTTTGAAACCGGTTTGAGGCAGGCTATGCTCAGGCTATGCATGCACTGCGATGCGTTCATTTAATGAACCCGGATGTAGACGTGGCTTAAAAATATATGCTTGGCTTCCCGGTAAAGAAGTACCAGTATCAGTAAGATGGGGTATCTGCAGGTAAGACTGCTAAAATAAAATTAAGACAAACGTTTACAGTTTCTATTTATAATGATTGTAAATCATACATGATTCTGATAGCAAAGCTCAGTCACCGAATTTCTATCCGTGGTACATGCAGAAAGAATTTAGAGAGAAAAGAAAGGGGTTGGACTGGCTCCGATAGTCTCGGTGAAATTAATTGCCCTCTGTATATTAAAATTAGTTACATAATATAGTACGCACCCTTATCTGAGTCTGAAGACTATTGAATTCGAAGGTACAGCAATCGGATATTTTTCTTTATGTACACATAATATATGGAAGACTTCATTAATAATAAATAATTATAATAACAGAATACGTAAATAAAACTCCCGCCGGAAATCTACAAGTACTCAACGTTGTCAAAAGTTTTATTTGATAGTGTGTAATATATTATTTATTCGAATACAGCCGAGAGAGCTTTAAGCTTTCAGTGGAGAACCAAAGTTTGAGTTCCGCAGCGTCGCGCAAAGTCCTCGCGAGGGAAAAAGTTGTTGCCGGGGCCATTGTTGTGCAGTGGGTGTTGCGTTTCTCCGCGCCAGCTTTTCTTTTCGAAAATAATCTAATCTCACAAATCGAAGCGCGCTCGCCACGTCTGCGCTGAGTCGGTTATTGTGCATTGTCGACTGTTGCAGCCTGCTCCGGAGGTTGTTTAAAACTTCCATAATCCCGCCATTGTGATATTTGAATTCTCACTGAAAAGTTTCATTGTCAGAGCCGTTTTGCTTATGAAAAAATACTATAAGCTCTGTTAGCGCGGGTATTGCATTTATGGTTTTTATGATAAACAATGTCACGTAACATCATTTTGACCAAGTATGGCAAAACCATAAGAATCTTCAGTCGATATCGATCTTATTTAAAAACTAAGATAAGTTGATATTTAGGGATTACCATGGAGCTAAAAGGGCTAGCCCCACCACGAGAAGTCGCACCAAAGTTAGATATTGGTGCATACAAGTTTGATACGGTCGACAGTTACATATACCTTGGATCTCTTGTAACTCGACATAATCAGGGCTCGAAATGGACCGGAGCGCCGTTCCGGTTCGTGACATCGATAAAATTATCGCTCCGTCTCGTGGAAAAAATATTATTTTAATTTTAAATAATATTATTTTGACCGTCTGATTTAGATAGGCCATGTAATAGAAAATGTAACACATTTATTTTTATGAAGTAGGTACACATAAAATTTGATAACTATGTAAATATCATCAGAAAATTGTCGAGCGCTCCGGTTCGTGAACTTTTCCATTTCGAGAGCTGGATATAATGATATTACAGAAGAAATCAACAAGAGAATCATGTCTGCGAATAAATGATACTTTGGCCTGTTAAGACATTTTAAGTCCCGCATACTATCTCGCCGAACTAAAAGCACTCTTTACAAGACACTTGTAAAGCCAGTGCTCACCTACGCATCGGAAACCTGGACATTAACTCTGCGAAATGAACGAGCCCTGAACATCTTTGAAAGAAAAATTCTCCACCGTATATATGGACCGATCAGGGATGGCACCAATTGGAGAAGAAGATATAATGCTGAGCTCTACGGGCTGTACGAAGATTGCAGCGCAGTTCAATCAATTAAGATTGGGAGACTGCGATGGCTAGGTCATGTGTACCGTATGAATGACAATGAACAGGCAAAGAGAGTGATGTCCAGCAATCCAATAGGACGTAGAAGAAGAGGGAGGCCAAAGATTCGCTTGTTAGATGGAGCTGCCAGTGACTGCCGTATTCTGGGGGTACCAAATTGGAAAGCGGCTACACTGGATAGGGACAGGTGGAGGGAGCTGTTGGAGGAGGCCATCGATTTTTATAAAAAATATAAGTGTGTATAACTTGAAATCCTTTTTATTTATATTAATATAAATATTTTATTTATATGTATAAAAATAATTGATTTCATATTAATAAAAAGGATTTCAAGTTATACACACTTATATTTTTTATAAAAATCGATGTTTTTTAAAATAGATATAAAAAATATTAAAACTATGAATTAGTCAAAAATCGCTAAGGTGATGCTTAGAAAACTTAATAAACTAAATTTTAATAATAAATATGACCATAAAATATATGTAATAATAGGGTGGGGTCCGATAGAACAAATTCACATTTTATTACATTTTTTACAATTGTAAGTTTGTCTTTGACTTTAAATAAAAAATATTTTTATTTTTAATGTTTTCAGATACATATTTATTCATTAATACAGTTGAAATTTTAAATTATCAAAAAAATGTCTCAAATTGCAAGCTTCGTATTTTTCCGCTAGGTGCCTCTTTAAAAAAGGCTCAGTGACTTCGCCTTAAGGTAGGTATTATTTCAAATTTCATTAATATTAGTGACGATATTTTGTAATTCTATATCAAGGTAATAATAACACTAAGTTCGATTTCTACAGGGCTATATTTTTTTAACCAATGAAATTATGCCAATATTATCGTTGCCCTCGAAAAACAAGCCAGAACCAACGTTTGAAAATGAGCTTTAAGACTTATGGTAATTGCATGTCTAGAGCGTGGCTATCTAGTTTCGGGAAGGCAGACCGTACTTGCTACCCTATGCCTTGGGCAGTTAATACGAAATCATGGGACAGATACATTTGTCATACGATTAATCTCTTTCAAAAATCAATAAACACTTGGAAGTTTACCTACCCAACTAGCAGATACACTATAATAAATTCGCTATATCAGAAGTAATGCTTCACTGTTAAGTATGCTTATCTGTTCTGTCGAGTAAGTCAAGGGCCCCGTCTTCATGCCTTCACAGAATAATTTACAATAACGTAACATTATTTAATGACAACTTAAGGGGGGACATGCTCGTCAAAGGTCAAAATTGAGTTTTTATTGTATTTTCAAACCATGATCCTGGACACTCCTTAAACGTTGTAGATAATCTATTTATATAATTTTAAAGCCTTATTATCCTTTATAGTTATTTTAAACATTTGAGGACTGCATGAAGTATTTTTGTTACATAAAATAGTATTCTTTTAAACCTCTCGCTCTAATGTTTTAGAATATAGTCATATTTCGGTACAGAACTGTGCAGTGGTGTTAAGATTTTTTACATTTATTAATTTTTATACGCATTTATAAAACCATTAGTATAATTTATTACGAGATAATTTTTGTAAAATATTCACGATAAAAAATTATTTTGATAATCTCTGTGATCCCAAATTTGACAAGAATTAGGCATTTTATTATTCAAAAAATCGGCAAGATTAACACATTTGAAGATGATTCTAAAGATATTTATTATAAGCTATGTCTTTGACCATTCAAGTGTGATAAAAATCTTATGAATAATGATTGCTTTATAATAATTATTGACCTAAGAAGAAGGTAGTGTTTTTTTGAAATACGCCATTTCTTTTGTCATTCCCTAGTGGTTAAGCTACAACATACGGCCGTAGCCATAAAATGACAAACTATAATTAAAGTAGGGAGTAAAATTATGTTAACGCGCGTGTTTGAACATGTACCTTACCGAATTTTTTTTTATTTTTTTTTAAACGGTACATGTTCAAACACGCGCGTCAATATCATTTTACTCCCTACTTCAATTATAGTTTGTCATTTTATGGCTACGGCCGTATGTTGTAGCTTAACCACTAGGGAATGACAAAAGAAATGGCGTATTTCAAAAAAACACTACCTTATTCTTAGGTCAATAATTATTATAAAGCAAGCATTATTCATAAGATGTTTAGCACACTTGAATGGTCAAAGATATAGCTTATAATAAGTATCTTTAGAATCATCTTCAAATGTGTTAATCTTGCCGATTTTTTGAATAATAAAATGCCTAATTCTTGTCAAATTTGGGATCACAGAGATTATCAATATAATTTTTTATCGTGAATATTTTACAAAAATTATCTCGTAATAAATTATGCTAATGGTTTTATAAATGCGTTTAAAAATTAATAAATGTAAAAAATCTTAACACCACTGCACAGTTATGTACCGAAATATGACTATATTCTAAAACATTAGAGCGAGAGGTTTAAAAGAATACTATTTTATGTAACAAAAATACTTCATGCAGTCATCAAATGTTTAAAATAACTATAAAGGATAATAAGGCTTCAAAATTATATAAATAGATCATCTACAACGTTTAAGGAGTGTCCAGGATCATGGTTTGAATATACAATAAAAACTCAATTTTGACCTTCGACGAGCATGTCCCCCCTTAAGAAACATATAAACAGAATAGACCAGATTGAAATAGAATATTGCATTTTTAAATTTAGTTTATTGGTTATACCTACTGTAAGCATAAAACAAATTTTGTAGGCATAACTCGATTTAAAAATACTCCAAAAATCAGTTGAAAATTTGATTTGGAAACTTCGGGCAGAGCAACGATATAATCGAGAAAGTAATTTCGCACAGTGACAAAAAATCAAATTACATTTCTATTTAAAACGTGTAGTTTTTACAGTTGCGACGTGAGATTGGAGGGATTTTTATGGTTTATAGAAGAAAAAACTAACTAACATTGAGCAGACGAGGAGGTGGCGAATAGGTGGTGAACGGGTGGTGAAATTGCGAGGTGGTAAGCGCTGAGGCGTCAACTGAGTGCCACTTCTAATCAATAAGTATTCCTGGACTGGAGTAGGTACATTTTTAATCAATGCCTCGCCACTGCATTGGGTATTGCAACATTTATTGGATAATCCTCAACTATGCGAAACGAGGAACGGAAATATATTCTATCTGGTATTTATAAAGTCAGAAAATAGACAGTTACAAGACAAAAATGTGCATTAAATTTCGTACCACGTTGAGCGAATAGAATTGAACATATTATTATGAATAAGGCCATAATTCATTATTACAATTTCATAAATTATATTATTATTATTACTATTATTCTTAACACTGTCATGCGGTGTAATAACAGTAGTGTAGTGAAATAGTGTTGCAGTAGTAAAAGTCAAACAATCACATAAATACTTAAGCGTCGAAAAAATCAAATAAATGTATTGTGACACCGAGTACTGAACCCAGATTCCTCGGACGAGAAGGCAGTGTCTTACGCACTGGACTACGGTGCCAGCTATTACTATAACTATTCTAGAGATATGTCTTTATTTTTTTTCAGTATTTTAATAAGGGCATACCAAAATATTCTAATAACAAACATTGTGACGAAACTAATAAATCAGTAAAGTTGATGTAACGTGGTTCAAGATTAAGACATATTTTTTATACAATGCATTTACTTGGGTATTTCAATTTTTTTCACACATATTTATCTGCTCCAAACTTATTTTTAATTACATGCATTCAGAACAATTCTAACTCATATTAAAATATTTTATAGAAGTCTTCTTTGAAACAGCCTACTTACTTACTTATTTATTACTTAAATAAACAAATTCATTTCATCAACAGTTCTAATAAAATATTATGTTTATATTTCTTTATATAAATATTAAATAATTGGATTAGGTAGCTTCAAAGAACTCCATTTAAAAAAAGTCAAATGTGAGTTAGTTCTGCATTCAGTTACAATAATTATTGTAAATACTTATTTAATTCTCACCACCTCAATTATAATAATTACAAAATAAAAAGAACTTTTTATATACAACGTTTTTAAATTTTCTTTGAATCATATAAACTTGACTTGACTAGCTTAAACGACCAAAAAACGTACTTGATAGAAATACTGAATAATTAAATGTCATTTCATATTGATTTCCATAGTAACGCACGTATATATTATTTAATAATTTAGTTGCTAGGACCCCCTAGCAACCAATAATGGTATCGAAATAAGTTTTCATACAAAACAGAATTAACTAAAAATGAATTCAATTCTACTTAAAGATGGCTAAATGCATTGGCATCGTGTTCTGATATATTCTAAAAGTTTAAAATGTCTAGCTAGTCGGGAAGTTAGTTAAAAAGCGATTGCAAGATTTCTACCGGACAAATAAGAATACGACCTAAGAAAAACGTTGTAAAAGATATAATGAAAAAAAAATATTAAAATACTGAACAGTAAAAGAACGGGTTCTTAAAAACAAATAAACGAACATGAAACCAGTTTTACGATCATTGCGACATTATTACGATCAAAATGTCTAAATAAAAATAAATATTCCACGTTTAAATATTTTAATAACTTTAGGTTGGTACTTGGTACGTGCGCAATAAATGTTCCGAATTCAAATCCGCCATAGACAAGACTCGCTAAAATATCGTCAACAATAAATCGCCCGAAAATATTTATTATCGAAAGCGAGTAGAGAAAGGCGGGAAAAATATAGTCCCTCATCGAGTTTCCGCACACAAAATCCCAGCAATATAAAACAAAAGAAGGCACATAAACTGTGGACGCGAGTGGTCCCGTCTGAAGGAGATCGATGTACATTTTTAATCAAAGTCAGGCATCATTGTAATGTAACATTGATCCGGACGGAAGCCCGCAACATCTGCTAGGATGCAAAATATATATATTATTATATAAGCTCAGCGCCGTATAAAGAGTGGACCTTTTTTCCCTATAAACTGGCAAAAAACGCTCCGTTCGGCAAATAATGCTTACAAAAAAGATGAATGATTTAGCCTTTTTTGTATTTTTATTAGCAAAAATGTTCGGAAGAAAATTACGTATTATAAAGCGTTGTATCGGATATACACCAGGGTGTTTAGAAATTGTAACACAGTAATACAAAACATAATGAAGACAAAAAACGGATCGTTTAAAATTAAAATTATTTCATACGAGTTACAGTATAATTATTAGTAATATAATATAAAGTGGCGTATGAAGATAACCAGATTGACTCCAGACCATTGGACTTCTCAGTTCTTAACCGGACACGGTGGTTTTGCCTCCAAGCTCTGTCAGCTTGGCCTAATAGAATCTCCGACTTGCTTATGTGGCGAATTGCAGGATGACGATCACATCCTCTGGGAGTGTCCCTATATGTCGGTTGAAAGGGAAGAGCTTCTCAAGTCGGTCAGACCGTCAGTTGGACCGGTCGGCCATTGCGACTTGGTATCTACGAGGGAAAATTTATCAGCTTTTAAAAAGTTTGCGGCATTATACGGCGAGCGAGAAGGTCTTTTCTCATCGAGAATTGACCTTAATACATTATATGGAATTAGGGATCACGCACACTCCAGTGCACGAAAACCAAGGTCTTGGAAAGTTGCTCCTGGGACACTTTCGGCACACTTTTGAACAGCGCCTATCGTTCGTTACGCCACGGTATACGCCTGCATAACAGGTGTGGAGACGTGACGGGTGGTGGAGAGAAAAGCAAGTATTTTTAAAAGATTCAGCATTTACTATGTTGTTATATAATCACTTATCTATTCACCACTTTATAGAAATTATTGTGTATTTGTTAGTAGGGCGATCCAGCGACAAAACGTGAAAGATGATAGGTACTGAAAACGTAAAAATCGTTTCAAAGAGGGAATAATTAAATCTGCTTGGATACACCTTCTTCTATCAGTGAATTGATCTAGGCCAGTGGTCTTCAAACTCTTTGGGGGTTCCGCGAGTCAAAAAAAATCGACAAATACACCTAGACTTCGACAAATTGTGTAAAAAAAATGCAATTATTTTAAGATGTATTTTTTAAGGATGGGATGGGGTTCCCCGAAAAAACCTATAAAATCCGTGAGTCGAGAAAAAGTTTGAAAACCACTGATCTAGGGTAATATTGACAGTGAAGTTAACAAAATTTAGACAAAAAACACATACTAGATGAAGTGGATAATGATATTATAATTACAAATACTTTAATTATTATACCAGACATTTGTATCATCCAAAAAAAAACAAAAACATCTAGTACCTACCACTTCATTAAAAAATGACATTACCGAGTGCAGTTTTTTTATGATGTTCGTGAAATGAAAATGAGAAGTCTCGGCATGCTTTCATGCCAAAGCAATGCAATAATAATAATAAATAGTCTGTTCGTATAGTGAGTACGTTCGGGCTATATTGTGTGAAAATTCATGACATGTTGTATGAACATGCTTTTACACTCTGCCTGATTGAAGTTCGCTGATAAAATTATTGATTAATGTAGAGAGGTTCTTCGAATCATATCAACGACATTCAATTGATTTTTACGTTTTAACGTAGAAAAAATGTTACGGATTCTTTAAGTAGAATTTAAATAAATGTGATTTGTAATATTATATTAACGTGAATTATTTATCTACCTATATGTTCCAGTTCAAATGAATTTATACAATAATTGAGATAAAAATATCCGGTTGGGCTACTGTAATGTACTGATAAACTATCCGACAATTGGTGGAAGATATCTACTCTACCAATAAGAACGAATATTCATGTGCACCTCATGAAGGCGCAACGAGTCAACGTAACGTTTGAGTGTGAAAATGTGTAACTGACTAAGTATTATTTTAATTAATCCGTTTTAATTTGGATAAAGAATGAGTTGTAGAGCAGGATTTTTATGTTGAAGCCGACTAGCAGCAAATAAAGAAATAAAAATTTCACTACATCCAGTTCTCTCAAGTGTTGTTTATAACAGTGCTTCACAAACTCATCAGTCGCGGCCCCCCGTAGAAGCCCTGCGGTCCCCAAAATTGTTTGAGTAGAACTGCAAGTCTTTTTTTATGAATATTTTTTACAGTTATATTATATATGTTTTAAATCTACATAACTGTTAATACAAACCTCTACCCTGTGGAGGCCCATATGATCCTATTAAGATCGGACATGGTCGAAAAAAAAAAAAAAAAAACTTGATAACGTCTCAGATATATACCTACTAAAAATAATATTTTTTGAAAAGCTACGACGTCCGGCGGTACTTGAACCTATAATCACGGGATTCGCGCCAATGTGCTTTAACAGTTATTAAACTTCGGGCATTCTACTTAATTACGAGACGAATTTTAACTAGTAATGCTAACATAGATTTTATAAAATATATATATATTATAGAATTGAAACAATCACACAAACCATGGCTTTGAGAAAAGTTACGTAATATATATTGTGATCTCACAGGATATCAAATCTGGAGTTCTCGGAGGAAAGGCCAAAGCCTTACGCATAGCACCACGAAAACCGCTTATCAATTTTCGTTAATGTTAACTTACATTACTTTTTATACTGTTTTTGTGATACTTACTGCATATAATACATTCTTCTTTACACGGTTTTAATACAATTTCTTTGCTTTTAAATTTCATTTTGTGAACGTCTTAAATTTATAATTTGTAATTTTCACTGTATGTATATATAAAAAAAAATGTATTTTTAAATCAAGGTATCAATCAAGTTTTCTGATTACTAACCGACGCCCGGATCACTCCAAATTTTAGTTATAACATAGTTGAACTTGCTAGTAATTTATTAAACCATTTATTATTATATAATAAACCATTAAGTATATATATCGCCCCTCTACGCCAATATCAAATAATAAATTTATTTTGTAATCAAATGTGCAAAATTAAATTGTTAAAACAAATAAATTGCATTTTTGGACTTATTTACATAATATAATATTGTGTTCTGTGTCATATAATATGTTACCGTTTATTACCCTTGTACAGAGATCCCATCTTCCAATATGTCCGTCAACGACGTATAAAATACCGATATTTTTTCTACTGGGACGGAACCAATCAAATAGGTATCGAAATGAGACCAAATCAAACTTTGTTTATGTTTCTTATGAATGAAATAATGTATATTTTTATTTATATACAGTGGAATTTCAATCTACGCCCTATCAAAAATAACACAAAGTAAAAAAAGCACAAAATACATTTGCTTAATGCATAAAGAATGTTAATAAAGGTCTGAGATCTTGATAAAGTTCTCGCAAACTCAAACTTGCCAGACTGTACAATTGGCACACAAGCAGAAGCAATGAAAACACCTTTGGTTCGACCCTAACGAGCGGCGAAAGTTTTCGAATATAAAGCACACCTTGCAATACGTTTACATTGCTAACTTCAAGTCAAACTGCAAGCTTAGCAATTTTACGATCGTCTGGAATAAATTTAATTAATACTTTTTAATGTCATGAACTAATTCATAATTATTTATATGTTTTTTTCACATATTTATGTGCAATTCACTCCAATTGTATTATAAAACTATTCATCATCAACGACTATTTTTCATTTAATAGTAATTTATATTATTTTTCCTTAATCCTACTAAGTAAAACATGTAGATACTTTAAAGTATAATGCGAAAAACACATTACTATCAAATTGCGTGAGCTCGCGGTAAGCTTGCATCAGGGGCAAAAAGTGGGCAAGGTTGTTTAACTTGGTATTTCAAATGTTATCAGACAGAGTATGTTGTACCTCCCTGTATCGCATTACATAGTGTCAGTTAGCAAAATATATCAAAATGTTCAAAGTTAACGCCACCTCACGCGTATCACGTCACACCACCAACCTCATATGTGATAGAACTTTTTTTCTGCAAGTGTACACATTTTTGAGTTACGTGATCTCACGTATTTTGTATTTTAGTTGTTTGGAAGTGCTGCGAATGACAAATACAAATTCTGCTCAGACGTCACACACTGGAATCTTCATCTGGTGTCAGTAGTTACCACATGAAAAGAAGAAAACATGCTATTAGCATACCGAAAAATGTTAATTGCTTACGTTATATATATTTTCCTTGAAATATCTGTAACGCATGAGAGAAAACATATGAAAATGTGATAGAGAGAGCATGACAAGGGAAAGACGTGACGTAATAGCGTCGTGAAACAAACAAAAATTGATCCTCTCGTAATAGTTTGGCAAAAGCTTACAGTGTAGTAATAACATATGGAGTGATTAGAGTATCGAGAAAATAGTGTTTTGTCCTATAGATGTAAGAGTAATTATAATAAGGATAGGGTGCTGTAACCTACTGCAATCTTAGGCAACATATATAATCAATAAAAAACATTATGGATAAGAAAGAAGCATTAGCTAAGCGTCGCCGCTTGACAAGTGAACGAGTTCGGCACGCTGATTCGGGAGCTCAAAGACAAATAATTAAAATCCGAAACACCATAACAAAGACGGTAAGACAAGACAAACAGTATTCTTTAATTTTCTTCGTTTGTTGATGATAAATTTTAGTAGTTCCAGTATCTTGATGCGTGTAACCGAACCATTCCTATACACGAGATGTCAGTACTTGTGCACTTGTATGACATGAAGTTGAACAGAAATCCAAGGGGGAGAATGAACGAACTGAACTTAGGTCTTTGTAGTTTTGGATGTGCGAATGTTAAATAATAATAGGACGTACCTGCGTGAACTTCAATTGAATATCCGGGAACATAATTGGAATGGGAGATCACAAGATAGGTATTACACAGAAATTTAATACTTGATCGCACCGATGGAAAATAATAATTGGTGATATGAACCTGTATTTAAATATTGTTATTAAAACAAATATAAATAATATTATTATGTATAACTATTACAAATAAGTCTAAAAATACTATTTATTCAGGTGTTATTTACATCTGAAATAATTGCTGGACGAATAAAAAAGAGTCCGTCTCTTTCTGTGTGTAAACTACATTATATACATTGAACTTTCGTTTACATGGTAGACCTCCACTATAATACTTTTGAAATACAGTTATTTTTATTAATTCTACTTTAATTGACTAATATAATATACGTTGGCAGCTGTTTAAGGCTATAAACTCATCTTTGGAACGCTCCTGTTTCCCTGGTTCCATGACGGGCTGTTGTCACAGAACGAGAGTGGTGTGATCATCATTTATCTTATTAAAGTTTTTTTTGAAATTTATACCTAATATTTTTTTTATTATTATTGATTTTATTAATATACATATTATATACAGTACATACACTGTTTATAGATGCCACAAGAACGTTAAAATTATATCAGCACTTATTAGTGAACAACGCAGTACCTACGTAGTTGTCTATCGCAAAGGCCTACCGTATAGCATCAAAAAACACGCTCCCTGTCCTGGCCGGGATCCTTCGACTTCACCTGGATAAATACAGGTACGCGGTATATTCACAATGCTCCTATAACTGGAGGAGCCGAACGTCGGTGACTGACTTTACTCCACTCCTTGATAGTAAAAAAAAACTGTGATTATGACCGTCAGACCAGGCTACAAGAGCGATCTTTCCGACCTGCTACAGGGCTTCCATGGCAAGAAGTGCGGATCGTGACAGTGGCCACTGGATCATGCCACGATAAGGAACCTAAGTAAATAAGTCATAGTTGTCTTTTTTACATGAATATGTAATCATGCCGCACAAGAGGGAGGGGGGGGCTGAAAGGGCTCTAGCGTGGCTCGTGGCGCGTGGCGTATCTACCATATAAGTGAGATAAACACACATCACAGATTTGCTCTAATGGTAAAAAAGTCGCCTGCGGAGATGTTTTACTTTAAAGATATTAACATTTTAAAATGTGTGATGCAATTTTTGATTAATGTGTATTGATATACGAAAACTTCGTAACTCAAATGGATTTATTGAAAAAAAGAAGAAATCGCTAAAAATACATTGAATACCCTTAATTTGAAATGGAACAGCATTTGGAAAACCTTTCTGTCGAGCGTCATACTGCTTGTAACCCTATCGATAGGTAGGGGGGTTCAGGATATATGGGAGCCATATATTATGTAATATAACAACGTGTTCATAAAAATTGTAATATCCATATACCCTAAATTATAAAATAAATTTGCTAGACGTACATGCAATTCATGGCTTTATAAGTAGACAATCTGTCACATTTCCAATATTTGGTTTTAAAAAGTTAACATATTGTTGGTACAAATATCGGCAATTTAATGTTTATCTCATAATATATAATATGTACTTACCTAGACAAATTGGTACCTATACAAACATATTACATACATATAATATGACTTAGTATGAATTCAAAGAAAATACAAAAAACACAACAATAATATAAGGTACTTATCAATCTTTATTTAAGGCAAGTAAGTATAAGTAATTCAATATATTGGAGGAAAATATTTTTCATTTTTCTTCTATCTCGAACAGGATGTTTTCTTTCGCTGATTTTTCTTTCGCAAAATCAAAATGCTGCGAAAAGAATTTCATTGCCTAAATATTATAAATATAACATCAGACTTCTATAAATCCAGGATGAACATTATTATTTATATGTTACGATGAATTCTTGAAATTCAACTAAGTGCCTAATCTTTTTAGTTAATGCAAATAAGTATGTACTACTTACTATACTGTCAAATTATCTGTTAAAGAATAGTGAGTATTCTTGACACAATATACCTGACCTAACCATGGACCCCACATCCTATAGCGGGCCCCCAGGCCAGGATCTATGGTGGGGCCCCCTACCTACCACTAAGGTTAAGGGCAGTGTGATTTTCTAGAGTAGTGTTCCCTAAGTGGATTCCACAGAACCCCAGGGTTAAGGGTATTCCGTGTGTTTTTAGCGATTTTTAAATAAACCCAGTTGATTTATTGAGTTGGCGGCACTCAGCAAATTATGAAGCACTGCTCGTGACCTCCTTTTGCGGTACCCAAGTAACATGGAATATCAGTCATCATATTATTATCACATCACCCAGCCACATATTTTGAAATGGAAAATAGCGCCGCAGCCGACTTTTTTCTGTATTAGAGCAAATTTGTGTATTTAACTGGTCGACTAGCCCAGGGGTCGGCAAACTCTTGAACCAAAAGAGCCAAATATGAGTGGCACAACGGTTAAAAAAAAAATTCGAGAGCCATACGTATATTTTTATAAATATGATTTATTTAAATGAATTAATTACATTGTATAGTTGTTTATTTATTAAGTGAAGATGATTTCCCGAATAAAACTAACGTAATTACTTAATATCATATGTTTTTATTGTTGACATTATAAATATAATTTTTACAGAATATGAATTACATACAATTTTTACGCATTCCTTAAAACTAATGTGAACAATGACCTTCCTTGCATTTCTTTGGAGAGTGTGTATGTTTGGTATGTAACTTGTAGTTTTTAATTTCAGGCGCGACTCCAAAAAATTCTCATCGGTTATTTGGCTTCTCTAAATGCTATTTATATTGTTCATATTTGAAAATGATTGTTCACATACCTACATATTATTATGTCGACTCGAATATGAGTTCGGAAACCTATTCCATAATATGAATTAAAAATCGTAGTATCTACTTCATGTAGATCTTTTAGAGCACCCCACATGTGTTGTCAAATTAAATTGCATTTTTCTCTCTCCATATCCTCAATTTTGGTGGCAAGACCTACAAATTTTTAGCTCCATAACTATTTACTTTTTAAATCCACCAATAAAATTGTATTTCAAAAGTGCTCGTGTCACTATCAAATGGAGAAAATTTTGATTTGTCGACTTTTGTAATGGGCGGATTTAAAAGAACAATCATACCTTTTTGCATCAACCATCACGGAGGAAAAAATAGACTCGCGATAATGTCATTATATAATATAATACGTGAACAAATCAATGACAACAAATAAAATTGTGAATTTTGCAAAAGTTTTTGTAAAAATTGGGAATTTGGCAAAGAGCCGCACGCCAATACCCAAAGAGCCACATGTGGCTCGCGAGCCGCGGTTTGCCGACCCCTGGACTAGCCACGCCGGCCCCCCTCTGACCCCGTGCCCCCAGGCAAGAGCCCTGCCAGCCTCCCCTTTGTGGGGGCCATGGACCTAACCAAACAATTGTTATGAAATGCAAGTTTAATAAACCAATATGGTTGATAGTCGTTAGTTTAGGTACCGACTACGAAAGATTATCCCCATGACGGCCATAGATTGCAGAGCATCTATATCTGAAGGCGTTGGCGCAGGCTCTCGTAGTACAGTGTGTAAAGCACTGGATTCTCATCCGGGAGCACCGGGTTCGACCGGTGAGGTCACAATACATTTATGTGATTTTATCCAAACCTGGCTAATTGTTCCACTTCTACTACTGCAACACTGTTTCACTACACTACGGTTATTGGGCCGCAGAACCTGTTGTAGTATTAAAAAAGAAAAGCTTTTCTTACACTTTTCCTTAGGAATAGTCATAATTTATATTTTGCTAATAGTAACGTATTGAATGTTGAAAGTAGAACAACAATAAAATAAATATGTAGTGAATTTAACAGAAAAATAGATAATCAATATCTTTGAGAATTACTTATGTGAAACTTTGAAAAACTAGAATAATTTGAAAACACTTCTGCGAAATATATAACCACTAGAAAAAAACTTTTTGAAAAAGGTATCGAGTGCCAATATGCACTGACCAGTGACCACTGTGTTATATTATGTGTCTTATCTAATTGCGACAAAGTTAACGAATGTATTTACAATACTCTCTGAAGCGTTTTCTAAATTCCGTTGCATATTGTCAATCGGCTTTTGTATTATTTCAAACCAAAGTATTAAATTACCTTAATTACTAACCGATGTCAGGATCACTCCAAGTTTTTGTTATAACGTACTTGCACTTGCTAATTTTTTCATGAGCGCGAATCCCATGTATGTTAATATAATAATGGTAAATTCGTTGAAGAAAAAAATAGTTTATTAAAATGAGTTATGTTTATGTAGTCAAAATAAAAGCATCTCACATCCCATACTTTGGACATAGTATGTAAATCTATTTTGATTATTAAATATCTCAAGACAAAATCGAATGAAACAAAATATACTTTTTTTCTGTTCGCTCTTATTCCATTTTGCATAAGTCCACCCAATTATGAATGAAAAAAAAACGCAAACACCTTGTGCATAATCCACCTCGAAAGGTAAAGAAACTCCGAAGGTAAGAGTACTTATCTAGCAGACCGTTCCCATTATTCCGCCTTTCTTTTCGTTCACTTTCCATCAAGATATGGATAAAATACAACGGGCCTTGTTTGATAAAATACTGCCTTCGAGCCAAAATGTTTCAACATAGGGAACATTGTTTTATGACCTTATCCAGTATTTTTTATGAAGGTATATTTTCCACTAAAGATTTGCATCAGCCGAAGAAATTCGCTTTTTTTTTCGTAAACAATGACGGGTTTGTTTGTACTATACCCACAAAAGTACTTCGCGGCATCTCTTCTTCAAACAAGTTACTATAGAAAAATCGATAAATAGTAAAATACAATATTATGAATAAAAACACAACTCGGACAAAATTTAAAATAGTATTCCAAAAGCTTATTAAGGCTGACCAATCAATAGTCGTTAAATATGCTAAAAGTAAAATACGCGGCCAACACAAATTCACAAATATGAGAATTTAAGCCATCGTTGATAATAATATGATGTTTCAAATGATCATTTTCAGTGTATTAAATCTAAAATATGAGTAGTTTTTATCGTCACTCTTGTGCTGTGACAACTGTAATGATGCAACACAGAAATAGTTTTTATCAGTTATTACAACGTTTTTATAAGGTCGTATTCTTGTTTGTCCGGTGGATGTTTAACCAGTACAAGTCTTGCAATCGAATTTTAACTAATTTCCCGACTAGCTAGACGTTTGAAACTTTTAGAATATATCAGAACACGATGCCAATGCATTCTTTTAATACTTTTAGCCATCTTTAAGTAGAATTGAATTCATTTTCAGTTAATTCTGTTTTGTATGAAAAGTAATTTCGGTAGAAATCCGTAAAAAGTAAAACACTATTATTGGTTGCTAAGGGTTTGGGGTCCTAGCAACTAAATTATTAATATATACGTGCGTTACTATGGAAATCAATACTGAATGTCATTTTGACATTTCAGTATTCTATATTTATTCAGTATTTCTATCAAGTACATTTTTTTGATCGTTTATTAACTCAAATTTATATGATTCAACAGAAAATTTAAAAATGCTGTATATAAAAAGTTCTTTTTATCTTGTAATTATTTATATTAATTATAAGTTAATCCAAAAAAACAAGATATAAATAGTTAAATATTATTATGAGAAAGTAAATACAAAAAACCAACGATAGCCGCTTTTATTTCTATAATAAATACTTCGATGCATTTTTTTTGGCACGACGTTACAAAGACTTGAATATTTAATAATGAACGAAAAATTAATATATATATATATATATACCTAACATATATTCTATATTATATCCTTTATATTAAAATTTGATAATTTGGTTGATTCACAGATGATTACAATGAAAAAAAGAGTTTTCAAAAACCAGCGGCGAATTTCTTTTACACAGATGACGTGATCGATTATAATATTTAAAAGGGGACCATTAAACAGTTTAAACAAGTCAGATGATTATTAAATCACAAATTGAGTATGTAGGTATACAATATTACTCAACGCTTAACAAATCCCTGCAATTAACATCAAAAAACGGCCTATAACACATTCATACAAACAAATACGTACGTGTACTTTTTGTACTTTTTTTAAGCCACTAATATTATTATATCAGTTGGCAAAGTCGTCGTAATCATTAAAGCAAGAATGAGCGCACTTCACGTGGAACTGCACTGAATCGGCACCTGCATGACGTTTTGAACGTTTTTATCATATTCCATATGGCTGCACTTTTCGAATGTCATGTCAAAATTAGGTTTTTTTGTTTATAGCGGTTGGCACTATGTATATTCTATGAGAATGTTGTATGTCATTACCGTCATCTTCAATAATAATTGGATAAGGAATATTAATTTGTTATTTTTACCAGGTATGTTGGTAGTTTAATTTTGGGAATTTATGGTTTTTATCTAATTTGTAGCGTGGGGGGCGTCAAAATCAGTCAATGTCTCGGTCCTTCACGTGTCTAAGGCCGCCACTGGTAAAAACCCTTCAGTTTTTTGCATTCCACTGAAATTTTTACGTAATTTGACTCGCGCCGGATGTCCGTTACAATAAAGTGAGTAATTTCATTAAACTTAATTTTTCACAAAGCCAATTGGAGGAATTTAAAGTACTTCAGATAAAACGTAATTATTACAAATAATTATACATAATATGAAGCATAGACGAATCGAATGCTTAAATATTACCTATGGCGCTCATCTAGAAAGTTAAGATGTGAGACTTTTTTTCTAATTGGTGGGTTTCTGAGGGTTTTCAAATTTTACAGGTTGTTCTTCAATGATTGGACTAATGAATCAATGAATGACTCAATGGTGAATTTTGAATCCAAAACATGAAATGAATAGGTTTTGCATATTAGTGTCCATCAAACATCTCGGTATTGTTTGGGCATAACCTTATAACTGCTTTTTTGGTCATTTTATGTTAATAGTAAAAATTGGGTCACTATAGTATTATCTTCCATTTGGTAATAACCCGATATCTATATATTTCACTTAAAATGCTCAAAACACTATTGTAATAATATGATGATATGTGAACAAACACAGTGGTTTGTTTGGTCAAAACATGACCAACAAGTGGCCTTATTTTCCTAATTAGTGAAATAATTGACAGTCTAAGTATTGTCATATTCTTCTTAAGTTATTTATTTTAAAATGTTTTTTTTTTCAATTTTTAAATTTATGTGGTCAATTCAAAGTTTAAAATGGCTCTCCTGTAAATTCAACATTTTGCAGTTAACAGGTTATGCCCAAACAACACCACTTCTTGAGGCGACCAAGATCGATTTCAATCCAATAAAATTAAAAAAAAAAGAATAGGCATAGGAACACCTAAATATTAAATGCAAGATCACAAGATCACAGAGAAGTGGAAGTATATCTAGTCAAATTTACTCTCCCAGTCCAATCCAAACCAATCCAAGAGTTAGAATAAGTCCGAAAGGGAAACCCATATACTTACATATCATACAGAAATGGATTAAACCAGAAAAATGATGAGTGCTGTATAATAATATTTTTGATATTTAAACAAGATATCTTGAATTAAATAAATGTTGTCGTTGCTGTATGGTAGGGGATGCTAAAGAACAGAGATACACATAGGTGGGTAGCTCATTTATTTTTTACTCCCTAGAACCTAATATTACCGACGTAGTTTAACTTTTATCTGCTCGACAATACAACTAGTCTATTATTTTTTTCCGATATAGACGGCGGAGCTTTTTTTACGTGGACAATGCGAAAAAAAAAATGAAAACCAATTTTCGACGTCTCCCGAAAATAAGTCTTCTTTTATCATACAAACGAGACGCACATCACTTCACATTTTTCTGTATTGGAGATTTATTTGGAGCACGCAAAAAAAATAACAAAAAGTTTGTCTGATCAAAAGGCTTTATGTCATCAAATAACATGAAAATCAAATATTGAAAAAGCGACGTCAGAGGACATCATACAAATTGTAAATAAAAAAAAAATACTATGCATAAAGGGGTAAGTATACCTCCATATTATTTTTTGATATTTAATAAAAACAAATCAAAATCCTCTCAATTATTTTATTATCAAACGATTTAGTTTTTATTCAGTGACTAGTTATGATTATTATAATTTTGTTTTATGTTAGGTAATAATAAAGAATATGTATGTACCTACTAGGTATGTAAACGAAACATGTGTCGATAAAATTTAATATATTGTCGTACGACATAGAATATTACGCCAAAATTATTTTAATTACTATAATGCCGTTTACAATATTTAAGTTACAGTCAAAGCATATAATTAACAGCTGAAATAAAATATCTGTGTCCATTTAATTAATATTTGTTATAGATTTACGGTTTTTTAATAACTGAATAATTAGATACTTACTGTGATGTCAATCGGATTAGTTTTTATAAAAATACTAAAGACATTAAATATAAATACGAGTAGGTACAACTTAGAAAGATTAATATAATAATATATTTTACTTAAGTACATAATTTAAAAAAAATTCTGTAATTTGTTAATTTCTATTATTTCACAAATTCAGGTTTTTGAATTTCCATTTGGGATATTTTAATTTTCTCTACTATCTCATAAAGTGTCTTAATAGTTTTTAGTAGAAATGGTTGATGTTCATAGTAATTTTCTCAATCTATAAGTTGAATACTCTAGTCACAAATATATATATATATTGAACAAATAAGCTGTCTCTACAATCTCGTAGTGGTTTCTGAACAATTTTTTGTAGACATGCTTGATAGCCCTTTACTCAATCCATAAGATTTGGATTTTTTGCTCACAAAGTAAATACACATTGAACAAAATAACAAGCCAATTTATCAGACCCCAAAGTCGATCCTGGGCAGCATTGCCAGATAATAATTGTTTTACAAAATCGGGATTTTTACGATGTGAAATAAAAAAATCGGGATTAATCGGGTTAATTATTAATTGTAATTATCAATATTAAAAAAAACTCTTTAATTACCAACATAATAATATAAAACATATTTTTTCCCGACACTCGCTTATTTGTACCTATTTGGCTGAATCTTTTACTTCCTGAAGATTCTTTCTGTTGTTGAATGTATTGATAAAATTCAGCACATTAGAATATCATGGTACTCGTAAATTGAACAAGTAATTCCGATTTTATTAACTCAATAGAACATTTGTTTTTTACGTCTGACCATTTCAAATTCATCTGACACAATATCCGTTCGGTATAGCAATAATTAGATGTTGGTAAGCTTAAAATAAATTAAATTAGCTTGAAAATATGTTCAGTTTCTTTGTAAGGGACTAGCTTGAATAGCTGATGCCATTTATGTGCAGCTGAGTTTTTAGAATTTTTCACAATTTGTAATTGTTGAATAGTCATGAATTTACCTGTCCCGCGCGAGAAAATCTACTTTTGCTTAAAAAGCGGGACGTCCCGCAAAATCGGGACATCTGGCAATGCTGACCCTGGAAGCCATGAATTCAACAGTGAACGAACAAAAGCTTATCTACAAAACATTAAAAAATATATTTTAGTAAGCTAATGTGGTCTAAACTCTAAAATGTCTATTTTGTAATCATTTATAATACATCATAAAAAAATATTCCTATCTAAAAATTAAAATAGCTTCACAATAACCAGAATTAATAGTATTATTACAAGTCCGGATCGATAACCTACGCAACATTCTTATATTTGTTCGTTCATTCAGAACAAAAAAAAAACTTTTTTAAGGCTCGTCGCGTGCGTTGGAAAAGTTCAAAGGCTATCTCGAGCTCAAAATAAATTACTACTGACATGACGTATTTATTTTTTTACACAAAGTTAAAATTATTATTACATTACGGCAGCACCGGTCGGAAGGAATTGCCGGGTATTTTTACACAGGGCTGTAATTGATGACAAATAACAGAGGCACGAAACGATTACGATTAATCATTACATTGACTGTAACATTGTGCATGTTTTAACACATAGTTTGCCAAAACATCCATACAATAGAGATTGATATTTTTGTATTAGTGATAAGCTTTTGAAAGCTCTTATGGCGGTGGAATTATGAGCTCCAGTGAATTCGTCTGCGTGAAATACAGAACGGAGACATACACTGCCTCGAGTTATTGCTTTCAAAACAATGAAAAAAACGGTTAGATCGAAGAGCGAACTCCGTGTAGGTATCTATCTACCTTAACTTACCATTCCACCACAGTTATGTGACGACTGTATTTTCAATTTTAATTATAGCTCCAAGTAAGCCCATACGATGGTCAATGGTTGAACCTAGGTACGCGCACGTTTACCCATACCTCACCTCTCCACTCCATCGCAAAATATTAAACTCAATTAAATAATTAAGCCTGCATTTAGTATATCTACCTACCTACGTATACATAGATAGCTACTTCACGCTGAAAATAGTGTTTTTGTTTATGTACAATTGACATGCATATACTAATTTGTTTCGTGACACCTGTGAGGCTAGTCTAACATATCATTTAACACCCAAATATATGTGATATAGTTATCACGTTTATCACTTTGTGTATTCAGACAGTTAATTATCACAAGAAGTTCACTGTTAAAAGTGCTATCTTTTAACACCCCTCTCCAGGCTGTTATCTTTCAGAGTGAGATAGAGTACGTCAATTACATATTGAAAACTGAGATGCGAGATGAGACTATTTAGAAAAATAATCTACCTACGTGAATTCCTTGCAAGCTGTGAAATATCGAGCGGCAGGTAGTAACATATTTTTTAAACACATTAGTACTGCAATGACATGACTAATAAAATTGTAGGTTATGTTGACATGTTCAATTCTTGTTTGACGTTTCAATGCAATATTTCGGAGTTAGGGTGGGGTACGCCGCACGAGCATACCCGAATTTGACCGAGCTTCGCAAATAGGAGACGTATTTTACCAGAGCGGTGGAGCTCGGAGCTCGGAGCTCGGAGCAGGAGCACGAAGCACTGGAGCATGGGATTTTACCCGGAGCACCGAAAATTTTTAGTGCTTCACTACTCCGGATGTTTTTTTTATTATTAAGTTTTCGTCCTGAAATCCAATGAAAATGGTATATTTTGACACATTGCAACACTGGAATTATTTTTAATTTATGTCAATACTGCCGAGTGATAAATAACCTCACTTTTTTGACAAAAGAGGCAAATAATGACACGATTTGCTGTCGTTTTTTTAATAGAATTTATAATGAAAATGACGATTATTTTAAAATTAAGTACTTATTTTTTTTTAAATATTTGTATACATATAATACGTATTAAAACTTTTTACCCGGAGCGGAGCAGACCCCGGAGCAGAGCCGGAGCAGAGCCGGAGCAGAGCCGGAGCAGAGCCGGAGCAGAGCTGGAGCAAGTACAAGGTCCCGGGAGCGGAGCTGGAGCAGAGCAACTCAAAAAAGGTCCGCTCCAACGCTCTGTATTTTACATGACAGGTGTACCAACATAAATTTTCGCCATGTAACGAATTACAAATTATGTTAGAGAACCGCCTCGTGTTTATTTAGTTTAGACCAATAAAAATAACGGAAGAGTGTTACCATGTTAACAGTTCAAAAACACCTCTACCAGTGTCTGCTGTCGCTCGTGGTACAACAGTGTGAGAAGACAAAACTCTTGAAACCTGGTGATCTAAAAATCCCTAACCCTACAAGAATACGATTTGATAAATTCATAGCTTAGATGTTCGTTCGTATGTTCAAACACGCGCGTTAACATTATTTTACTCCCTACTTCATTTATCGTTTGTCAATTTATGGCTACGGCCGTATGTTGTAGCTAAGCCACTGGGAAATGCCAATAGAAATGACGTATTTAAAAAAAAATACTACCTTATTCTTAGGTCAATAATTATTATAAAGCAAACATTATTCGTAAGATGTGTATCACATTTGAATGGTCAAAAACATAGCTTATAATCAGTACCTTTAGAATTATCTTCAAATATATTAATCGTGCCCATTTTTGAATAATAAAAAGCCTAATTCTTGTCAAATTTGGGATCACAAAGATTATAAAATATATTTTTTTATCGTAAATATGTCACTATATAATGTTAACAATAATTTTACTAATCATTTTGTAAATGCGTTTAAAAATTAATAAACCTAAAAAATCTTAACACCACTGCACTTGGACGTCCTGAAATATGACTATATTTTAAAACATTAAAGGAAGAGGTTTAAAAGAATACTATTTTATGTAATAAAAATACTTTATGCAGTCATCAAATGTATAAAATAAATATAAAGGATAATAAGGCTTCAAAATTAAATAAATAGATTATCTACAACATTTAAAGAATGTCCAGGGTTATGCTCTGAAAATACCATAAAAGCTCCATTTTGACCTACGCTGAGCATGTGGGCCGTTAATATACAATGTTTAGAAAATCTCGAAATAATATCAAATCGAGTGGGTGGGTTGCACAGTCAAACAAGTCAGTCGTGTGAAAATTACACGGTCTCGTAAATAATCGACATCCATCAACACTCAACTCACCTGCGTAAGAAGTAACGTAGTACGTAATTTTACACGCGCGTGACGTGTGACGTCGGCAAAAAAAATCGAAACGGTTTCAAGGTCAATCGGTATCACGTGGATTAGTAATTTTATAAATTCATGAAACATCGGAAACCACTTAATGGTAATTCATATTGAGTGGTTGAGAGGCAAGAGCGCTTACTGCGTGTGCCAACCTACCTATTTGATTTAACCAAACTCAGTGACGGTTTACCGTGAAGCTAATGAGGCGGTTGTTTCGTTAAAAAAAAAATCACAAGGTACCAGGGCGTTTAGCCTCCTCGTATATAAAAACACCACTGATCAAACTCTCTAATGTTACTTTATAGTAATGGGTAATAACCAATGACATTATTAATGGACAACGCACTCAATACAGTAGCTAGCAAGTAAATTCGCGCATAGCGACATTCGCACATGTATAGGTCACGCAATTTCCATTATGCGATATCACGCATCGGGAATTCATAGCAATATCACCTTTATTGTAATCGCGTTAGAACAGATTATGCCATTCGGCAGACCCGTCAAAAAAGTGAGTGTCATTTTTTTTCCAGATGCTTCGTCCATATTAATGTCATTGTCATTGGTAATAACCATTAATTAAATTCAACAATATTTAGTAATGTCACATCCTATATTAATTAACCCACATAAATATGGGACAAATTTAGGAATATATCTTCCAATCAGATTAACGCGTCTTAATCTTGAAATATTTATAGCTCAGCCGAACATCAAGTATCATGTGTATCCACAATGTTTCTTAGATAATTTAACACACAAGAATACATTATGAAATGATTGAAGCTAACATGTAATAGTATGTATCTATCCATTATAAATAATGCCTTTGCATATATTTTGTTTGTTCGTATAATCATTAAGTATCTACTTACATAATAACAGTGTATAAATGTACAGCAAAATAAGTATTAGCTGGCACATCGTGGGTTAATAATAATAAAAAAGAATAAAATATCCTTACTGGACTTGCACTCATATGGGTAGATAGGTACATAATAATCCAAAGCGGTAAGCTTTACCGATCAAGCTATAAATACATTTTTTTAATATCTTCAATACAATCAGATCGTGACATGAAACTGTAAACTTCGATGGTAGTGCTAGTTTATACCTCATACTCTCGAATGCAATAATACGATAAACTTTTTAATCGATAATAAATGATGAAGAACAGGTTACCGCATTGCATTTGAAGATAATCGATAACTAGCACTAACATCGTAATTCGCAATTCAGTGCCATTGCCTGAATATAGTCCGCCTTAATTGGCATGCAATGGAAAACGCTCATAGGTCACATACGAGACTGTACCTAATATTACCTGAGTATATTTTATAAAAGTTTTATATTAAAATAATTTCTTATACGCATAAAACTACAACCTATTTCAAATGTATTGACTTAAATGGATTTACTCTTAAGTGTGCCTACCGACTACATTTGAATGATGTACTGATAGAGCGGATACCTACGAGGTTCCTTCTGAAACTTGTTTTGGCATTGACAGCGGATGTTCATCAACATTTTACTATTATATTGATTGATAGTATTGATACATTCATAGATAATATCATTTACAGTTTTGTCGATTGGACCCCCTCTCGAGTCTCGACCGTAGCGGTCAAATCTAATGGTGTTCATGCCAGTTGTATCAAGTTTACTAACATCGTAATTTATTTACGATAAAAGTTAAACGAATTGAATATAATGAACAGATAACATAATATTATTTAATGTATATAATTTGAAAACACCTCATATAATATATAGGTTCCTACATAGACTTTTCAAATTACTTTAAATTCTCAAATCTTGTGAATTATTCGTTAAATACAAAAAGGTGATTTTCGATTTTATTCAGGCAAATTTAAATAAGTACCTATGTAAGTATATATACACGACAATATTAAACATAATACGCCGCATACGTTGCTAATCTAACCTAACCAAACCAGTGCCGTTAAAAAATATTTAATGAAGAAAAAAAAACAGTTAATTTTCAACATAAAAGAAATTAAAAACTTTCAACATATTAAGGCGATACTTCAGTGAAACGGCAAATAATTTTCAACTATAGGCGCGACGAAACTTTGGACTCGCTGGCAGTCTGAGAGCGAACGTCGAGGTGTGAATACGTCAATTTGTTTCGTGATGGCGACGGGGGTATTAATTCTTAAATCGTGTAAAGATGACTAAAAACGTTACCCATTTACTTTTAAAAGAAAACATGTCAATGAATATATTATTATTGTTACTAATAGAACAATAAACAGAACATTAAATGGGCGCATGTTGGATTTATATGACAAATTATATTTCGGTCGGCATGCGTCATTTGCACCCGCGACCCGCAATCCGCGCATCGCCTAGCCACGATCTTTTTAGACCATGCCTCAACTAGGTATAGCCTTAAAGATATAGGTACACGAATATACAGAAAATATACGTGATGGTAACAATGAAGTCGCTTGTGGCATTACTGTACATACAAACTTTCGCAAGTTAACTTTACTCGTTCATGGCACTCTCCAGGTGAAGACAAAAATATCTGTGTTGTTGATATTATTAGTTATGTAGTATACGAAAAATTGGTACTGGATTGGACGGAAGATATAATTTTCACACCCATATTATCAAGTTTGCGTTGGTAACCGACTCGCAAAATACTGCGCTAAATGTAACATAAATCATACGCATTTCAAAAGATTTCAACAAAGCGATGTGACACACAACTACACACATGTATTTTGAGAATACAAGGGCAATACATCAAGTTTGTTGTCATATATCAAATAAAAATAATTCATTCGAGCTGTTGAAATTTCAGTGAGAGTGTATTAAAATAAAATCACATGCGACATTTAACAACTCAATTTTTAAGATACAAAAAAAATCAGTCTAATTTTTCATTTGTCAATTTGGCACAAAAGACACGATACGGTGCAATAAATCATCAATAAAAGTTGAATTTTGAAGTCATGTATACAACTATGCATTTGCATTATTAGTAAAACTACGCAGGCACGTCTCTAGGAATACAATCGCCCTCGCACGAATCCCAATTCCAAATCCTAACCCATCTATAAAATGATAAAATAAATTACGTATACTAAATTCTACAAGTCATTTTTTAAGTCGATAGCTATTTCGGTTGTAAAACCATTATTAAGACCACTAGACTACTAGTCCAAAAACTCCCTGTAAAATTGAATATAAATGTGTTCTACATTGACACCTCGTATCTGACATTCACTATTTTGACACGGGGGAGTTGTACAAAAACTATTAAATGTAGTTAAATAAAAACAAGCCTAACTTAGAGCAAAAATAACTTAATTTATTTTGTAATGTAACTAAATTCTTGTTTTAATTTAATTTGATTACTTACCTGATTTTTTATAACATTTTAATTCCCCGCATCGAAAGTATTGAATGTCAGATACGAGGTATCAATGTTAGAATATCGATAAGTTAAATTATTATTGTTTTAAATGAAATATAAGCAATATTTTTTTTAAATACTAGGCGACCTTTGTTCCGGGCCTGACACTTGTCTTTATAAACGTTTTTTACGCCATTAACTTGATTGGCCAGTATTAGCTCATATTATTCCATCAAAGAGCAAACGTGACAGCGATTTGGGGAATAAAAATTGTTTTTTTTTACATTTTATCACACTCACGATAATATCATAAGTTTCTCCGTCCGTGTGATGATTAAATTCAAGAAAGCCTTTCCTGATGGCAAGGACGGAACTGGTTCAAAGGAACAACGAGAAGTATAGCGCCATGTACTGCATGTATCCAGGGTGAGGAATTTCCATATGTTAATAAATACAATAGTTCCAGACGTTCAAATTTCCTTCAAATACATCATGGGCTGTGAACATACCTTATGGCTCCCTAAAACCCAGAGAAATTGAGAAATTGAGAAATTGAAACAGTGACAAGCTGACGATCAAGAAGTGTGAAAGCTAGGCTAGCTGTGGATTAACCCAGGCTAATGATGATAGACAAAGAAAAGTATTTAGGGCAATTGCCAAAAATGCATGTACGACTAAAATGTATTTTTGAAGAAATATCCGAAATATCAAAGCCAAAGAGCATAAAAGACTTTTTGGCGAGGAAATGAGTTACTTATTGTGTATGATATCATCTTTAGCGTCTCAAAAGTGCATCAGAAAGAGTTATTCTGTGACGAAGTTACAACTATTTTTTGAAAGAAATTGTTCACTCCGTAATGTTGCAAATTGTCGACTACGCCTTTTTGGCTAGCCAAAATCGGTGTAATTGTAATACATTTTCAATAGAATGCAAGGCGTAAAATAAAATGACACCATTATAACGGATGAAAGGTCCAGAAGAAGTGGAGCGCGAGATCCCGCAACGCTCGCTCGCCTTCTTCCAAATTCACCCTCGCAAGACCAGACCCTAAATACACCCCTTAAAATTAAAAACTGTTGTTCTTAAATATTTTTATCCGCGGGGCCCCCTTTCAACGAGCATTGTGAATATTTCAGCTGTAGATATACAAATAATGATATATTTTTAAAATAATAAAGCATGGACTCAATAGTATACAATGTTTCAAAGCAAGGCTTCAGGGCGAACTAACAATAATTAATATAATATTAGTAAGTAGTTAGTAGTAGTTAAGTAAGTATCTATGTTAAAATATAGTTTGTGCTCAGGGTGACCTAGTAAAGCGACCGTTACTGAAGCCGCGGCCCGCGAGTCGCAAGTTCGACAAAGTAACTGACAACAATCATGTTTTTCGTTCAATGTTTATATTTTTATACATTAAGTCCCGTTTACATGGTTCACTTTTGACGATCATCGCGGAGGAATCATCCTCAGTCACCCGTGCATATGCACATTCATCAACGAATCGTCGAAAGTTATCATCCGGAATCAAAAGTGAAAGAAGTTGAACTTGTTTTACTGTGGATCATTTTTTGATCACTGCGGATGATCCCGCGCATGTGCACACGCCACGCATACGCACTGCGCCCCCGAGTACTATCATCATATTTACATAGATACCTACGTAAACTGTCATTTTGAATAATTGAAAACAAACCGGTTAAATAGATGTTCCTGCAGTCCACATCATATTTGATAGTACATACTGATTCTAATAAACAATGTGTTTTTGTGGTTCTTGGTTGCTGTTTCTGTGTTATCTGTGTTTGCTATTTCACTTGACACCATTTTGGAATGAATCGAGTACTTATTTCACTTTCGGTGACACGTATAAACAAAAAGTGAACGCATGAATCCAATTCCCTGCGGCGGATCACGGATCATCCGCGATGATCATCCGCAGTGACTCGTGTAAATGAGCCTTTACATGAACCATGGCTCATTATTAAACTTCGATAATTGTGCTAATAATTGCTCATACTTCGAATGCAATAATGTAATTAACTATTTTGTAGAAAATGATTATTCTTTCTCATTCAAAAAATGCTAAAATAATTAGAGAAAAGAATATTTTCATTCTAAAATATGATTTTAAAATAGCACATGTTATACATGTAAAGTAAATATAAAATCACGTTCCATTATTAACTTATATTTTATCTATTGTAGAAATTCGTAGTTCAGTTTTAACAATGCCATATTATAGGTATCACATTTGGACACCTGTGACTACCCAGTGTGTTTTAAGTGTTTAACTATTGTTCAACTTCAGATAATAATATTTAAAACTGTCATAATATATATATCAAGACAAATACGGAACGCTTATAGACTCCATCGAGTAAGTTAATGTATGGTATAATATATACTAAATGTATGGTATATATACATTACATATACTAAAATTTGATGGAAATTTAAGATAAAATGTGTGTGTTGACAAAATAATAATTCGAAATTGTGCCAGAATCACAGAAACCTCTTGTGCCGAAAATGATTATTCTCATTTTTAACATGACGACGCTTACACTATTTAAGCTAATCTACCCCAAATATTTCATTTTCGACCTTCACACAGCACGTCGGTCCTTAAGTAACGTTAATACATGAATACATTAATAACGTATTCAAGATCGCGGGATTCGTGGAGCAAAAACATTAAGAAACCCTGCATTCAAAAAGAGTTTCAATTACAATAAAGGCCATTGTTGTGTAATCATATGACGCCGGCAGACGCACACACAATCCTCCCCTATGGATGTTAAAAAAAGACATATGCGATGTTTGTGGGGGAAGTGTGGGAGCATTGTTGTTCGGGGCAAAACGAAAAAGTGGAGTACCTAGTGGTAGTACCCACTCTCCTTCCGACATACCGAGCTACTCTTCGCGTGGGGTTCGTTTCGCAGCACTCGTGGTTAGTTTACTGCTTCCCCCAATGCTTTACTAGTGTTGAGGATTCGAAAATGTTTTCTGGTTAAGATAAAAACGACAGAACAAAGTTACTGTTTTGTATTTATTTATTTTTTCAAATAGACATTCGTTTTTTCGGGGATTTAAAGTTTAGATTGGTTCGGTTATTTGGCATGGGTATAGTTAATTTAACATTATCTATCGATGTGATGCTTTACCCGCAATCTATTTTTTTTTTTAAACAGACTTCGTTGGTCCGTACATTTTATTATTTTATGTTATCTTTTCAACGATAATATTCGATAGAGACCTATTATTTTTATTTGGTTAATTTCAGGTTTCCAAATATATATCACCATGAGTGAAAACCATAGTAACTGCATGTTTTAGATTTCGGCATATAAATGTAATGACAACTTGTAAACATATAAGACGTGGAAATTATTAATCAATTAATATGGCATAGTGTAGTACTAAATTATTAAGTTAAATCGTCAAACCATGATATCTTCAAAACGTGTATGTCATTTCGAATGCTTATTCTGCAAACCGGCAATCTCCATTTGGGCAAATTGGTGACGAAGGATTCGAAGGAGCGGAATTTAACAATTCCAAAAATATACTTGGAAATTATTGTTTTTATAAATAAGCTGCACTATGTATACACAATTTTATCTTCCCTTGAAGAAAAATTCTATAAAGAGCGTCGTTCCATTTACTATATTGAAAATTTAGTACCTGCAGTTGGCTGTTTAAAGAAAGATCACGCATTTATTTATAGGTTTAGGAGTTTGAAATTTTTCGTGAGCATGGGCAACATGCTTTATAACAAAATGCCATCAAAATCTCATTTTTGGTCAAAAATGCAGTTAGCTGGTTTGCAGATTAAACAATCGAACTGTACTTACGTTGGTGTACTTTTGAAAAGTATTATTATATAACAGATCACACTAAAAATAAATATAATCAAAAATTATGATAAAGCTGTTTCCAATCCAATATACCATATTTCCAAAAAAAGCCTTCTTCTTTCTGTGTTATATCTATTATCGGACGTCGGATTTTGGCATTTTTTTCCTATATGCCGCTGGTAATCTTTAGCCAAAAAAATATTCTTCTATAAGAGCCTTGCGTACTGGAAATAATAAGATGCAGAAATTGACCTCTCTGGATGCTGCATAAATAAAATTAGTTTCTTACTACATTATTTTAAATACAATCTAAATTGCTAACAAATTTTAATGGAAGGGTATGTAAATTGAATTATTTTTTAACAAGCTTTTCGTAGAATATCGTATAATATAAGTAATTAGTTTTATGACTCCTGTAATAATTTTATTTGTGCAACTAATATACAGTTACCTATTTATTAGGTACGTTATTATTTATACAGGTACTTACAGGGTAACTATAAAAAATTGTTTTCTTAAATTAATTAAATATTCACAATAAAAATACGTAGGTAAATCGGGGGGTGTAAGAAATTATTATCAATAAATATTCGAGTAACAATAAATTAAAGAACAAAAAACAGATATAATCTATTTTTAATACATCTGTGGCTCTATCCTTCGATAAATAGAATGGTCCGCAAAAGGAGTTGGATTTCATTTGACATCGGTATCAGTGTAGGAATCATTGTCAATTAGAACGTATAGGCATCGTGAACCAATTATTATCGGACTAATCGTTCTCAAAATGTTTTACAAGTGCGAACAAATCGAACATGTCACATATTGAGAACAAACCCTTCTCAAATGTCTCCCGCTCAAACGCTCTCTTGAATTTAAGCCTGTAACATATTTTTGTATGTGGCAATAGCTTTTATCCGGTAATATGCTAGAAGAGGGGAATCATTATAAATACTGCACCTTGTTACCATATTACATTATCAAGTAAGCTTTTCGTTTTACTCAACCCGATTCATAGAATTCAGTTCAATGGTTCATATTTCAAATTTATTAGTTATTTCAAAAATTAATTTCTTTTATTTTGTTAACTGTCAATTCATGGTGGAACTGCATCGTATTGTTGTTTTTATTTAATAAAACGCAATTTTTTGTAGTACTCCTCAGAGGGACATTTCCAACTCGTTGAAGTGAATTGAGTTCATGAGTTGAAAATGTTCCTCTGAGGCGGACGAAACCGGTCCTAATCTATTGATTAAAGTAGAATAAGTACTACAAAAAAATTGCGTTTTATTAAATAAAAACAACAATTCAAAAATTAACTAAAAATATAAGATCATAATTTAAAAAAAAACCCAATAGGGCGGGCGCGCCATTTATCAGCAGCATGTGAATATCGAACTCTCTAAATGTTTATATGTTTTAACAGTTTCTTTTAATTGAATATACATACTTAGGTACAGTGCGAAAGGTATAACTACAAACTTGGCTAATGTGTTATTTAATTTTACAGTTTTTTTTCATTGAAAATATAAGTATTTACCTAATAATTTATAAATATTAATAGAGAAATCTTTTCTATCTATCAACTAAAATGGCCTCTAGAGCAGTCTTTCTCAACGTGGGGTGCACGCCCCGCCGGGGGGGCAATGAGCAAATCGTTAATATTTGTTACATTCTTTTGTGTAAAAACGCATTTTCGAAATATTTTTTTTGATACTACAACCCTGACTTTCCGAGAAAAAGACGGCTGCACCGTTATATTTGTACTATTCCTTATTATTTTTACTGAAAAATGGCAGGAATATGAAAAAGAAATTTGAAAAAAGATCAACAATACATTCATTATTTTCTTGTTAAGAAGGTAACTATAACATTTTGATAGGTGGCATGGAGACCTTTGAACATATTTTGAACAACGTAGAATTGGAACATGGCACAAATAAGGTTGGGAAACACTGCTATTGAGTACCGCGCCCCAGTTTGAGTATCACTACTCAGGGTATAATGTGATAATGAACCACCTTTAGTATGAATTGTTGTTTATTAATGTGATATAATAATATTCTGTATGTCTAAATTACCGAAACAGCCTTTCTCTTCTATTCCGTAGAATATTTATGTATATTTAAAAAGACTTTTAAAAAGTTACCCTACGTTATTGTCATATAAGTAGAATTTGTGAAGTACTCGTATTTTTCAACACAATAAAAAAACAAATAATTACGAAATGGTAGATAAATGAAAAAGATTTATAATTACTATTTTGATAGATTTGAAAAACAATCGTATCACTATCATACGTATTTTTAAACTGTCAAGGATATTTAAATTATGAATAACGATGCATTCAAGTTAAATATATGTGGAGGCGTAAATGTACGTAAATTATGTTGCCAAGATATTCTTATTCCTTGAAATATTTTTTTACACACCGTTTCAAACACGTTGGTATTTTTTGAAAAAGCGAACAACTCATATGCTTCATAAAAAAAACCGCCACTGAGTCCACAGAGAGCAGAGACACAATTGCCGGCCACAGACGGACAGTTCTCGTAACAGGTTGAACATGCCAGTTAATAACCATACAGTTATCTTTGGTAGATAATCTGCTGCGCCCATAGACGGACACTTTTCGACCTTTCAGATGTGTGCCATGTTCAAACTGCCAGCGACCCCCCACTCCCGTGTTTTTGTAAAACTGTTGGAATTTCAACTAGCCGAAAGTTCTCGAGTGACATTAGATGTCGGTAACGTAAAGTAGAATATACCGCGCGATACAACTACGGCTGGTGTTGCTTGTTATAAAATACAAATTCATTTATTATTAAAAATATAATAATATTATGTACGCGGAGATCGCAAATATTATATTTTATTTATTTTTACGAGAGTAAAACAAAGTAATAGTTATTTATGTAAACATATTATTTTATACAATATAATATAAATGTTAAAATTTTAGAGAGCATTATAAATATTAGTTATTGTGAAAATATAGACTAATTTTATTTATTGTATGTAGTGAATATTACAAATTATTAATTTAAGACGTTCACAACATAAATTAATATACCTAATTGTGAATGACAATGTCGCTAAATCTAAATAAAATTTAAGTATATATTTTAATAATATCATAGTAATTAATTATTATACTGATGATTGATGTAAATATAATTTTGTGGCTTATTGTATATAAAATCAATACCTTTATAAATATTACCGTTTTCTTACTTAATTAATACTGTCCATTAAAGGGAATAATTTATTCAAAAGAAAAGATTATATTTTATATTAATTACACGAATGTGTATAATATTGTTTCGGTGAATCGATAAAATACACAATCCACTAGCGAAATCATGATTTATTTTACCAACGTCATAGGTGTGTATTTATGTCAATTTGTTTCCAATAAAAACAATTATAACCATAATAAATTCAAAGTTAAATTATTCGTGTATCATCGTTCAAGTATACCCTACCTAAAACTAATTTAAACAATACCCCTGTGTATTATCTCCGCGAACATAACCTCCATAGTTTTTGACACTTGCTTTGCCACGGAAAATAACTGTACGTATATGGGCACGTCTGTTGACAGTTCGACAGATTTAAATGGGGTAGTTAAACTGATCTGTGGTGTGTCCACTAACGTACAGTTATTGAACAGTTATTGTCTGTGCCATGTTCAAACTGCTACGTAAACTGTCCGTCTATGGCCGCCTAATGTAAATTATTAAAATTTAAAAAAAAAATGCGATGTTAGTTGAAAATAATAAATTAATTATCTGCTCATTGACGTATCCCCCGACACATATAAACATCGACAAACCCATATGGCGGCATGGATTTTTAGTTAGGGAGGATGGAGCACGATGCAACTCGGGTGTAATAATCAAAGAGTGGCTGGTTTAATAAAACGTTAGAGGAGGTCATGTCACGTGGCATGACATTAATTATATTTGTGACGAATTTATCCACATCTCCTCTCGCCTTCAAAAACGTATCTGTTTGTGACAGAGAATAAACACTGTATGCTATTAATGGCGCAAGAATAATTTTATGATGCCATTAACTTCTAGAATTTTTAATGGTTATGTATTTATTTGAAAGCATATAATTTTATTAAAAGGGTAGGTCGGGAAAACCTACATTACGGTGCTTGGATAGTGAAGCAAGTTAACACAATATTGTGTGAAAGCAACGAAAGTTGCGGCAGATTGATGGAAATAAAAACGTTTTCTGGAGAGAGTCAAGCCAAAGACGTTAAAAAAAACTTTATTTTAAAGATATGGAGCTTAAGAGCGCGATGCAGAATCATCTGGATTAACTTGACTACATCATCCAGAGTTGCTAATCTAGGTCGACTTAGTTAAGCGTGTCTTACTCATATTTTAAATGGTCACTGTCTTTTTCCATTTTTTACTACCTGCTATATGAAATATTATTATGTATGTATACGGAATCTAAGTTACCGATATCGGCCCTTTTAAAGATAGCCGCATTTCTAAGGGAATTCTGCGCCTAAGTATGGTTTCTGTATCGCGCTCTAAATATTATGAAATTGAAGAAAAACACAGACCACTGGTTCACCGATTAAGTTGACTACAAGTGACTTCGCATTGCAGGTTCATTTGAAGGGCGTATAAAAAGACAATATGTCACTTCTGCAATATTATTCAGTTGAAAAATCAAGTAAAGGTTGTGTAAAAGCGTTTATAACTGAACTCGAATAAGTAATCACAATGAACATAAAAAATAACCACCGTTTCGTATGTAAGAATGGTTGTACAGTTTACAACTTTACCATTATTCAGTGCCTCAGGCCTCCACATTTCTCGTGGTGCAGTCCATAAGGCACTGGCTTTTCATCTGGTAGCTCCGGGTGCGATCCCAGTGAGGACACAATAATATATTAATGTGATTTTCTCAAAGTTTGGACGTTAGTGATTATTTCATGTTTATTACTAAATACACTTCTGTCATTAGGTTTCTAGACCTGTTGTAGTGTTAAAAAATAATATATATGTAATAATAAAAAAATCCGTATAACTGATTTTTATATTGCCAAAATGCAGTGCTATGTTGTCTTATTTATCACACATAGTACCAAGATACTATGCACCCGTAAAGAAACATTGAAACAACTCCAATTCCGACTAAACGAATAAATAAAAAATATATAGTATCAATAAATAATTCTTTCGTATGTCTTTAGAGTCTCGAATGACGATTTATTGTCGCGGGTCTCGTGGGAAATAAGGGCATCAGTGTCTACCTCCCGCTTCGGCGGACTGGGAGGGCGGAGAAGATTGCACTTGGGGGAAGACGACTTTTGACAGTAAAGAAATGCTCTTACGTTCCGTTCGAGAGCGAAAACGAAATTGTGGCAGTAATGCACATTAAATAGAATTATAAAACAGCATATAAACCAATCATATTGAGAAATACCTTTAAATAATATATAGATGGAGCTTTCGTATATAAAATTGAAGCTTTACATAAGGAATACTTCGACTATAATGAAATTAGCTACAACTCATTTTGCAATGGTTTAGTTGTAGTAAAACTCATATTATTATTGTATTCTGACAGGTCTGTGGTGACATTAACATAGCTTGTATTAATGTAACAATACATATTTAAAACAGTAAAACGAGGTGAATTTAAACGTATTCTGATTTCATATTCAATTTAAATCTTATGCTGGATGACTGAAAAATTATGGTATATTCATATTATTAACCAACGAAATGGGGTGAATAAGAACACAAAATAAATTGAAAGGAAAAACAGCAAATTTTAATAAAATAAACATTTTTTTTCTTCATATTAATCATACATAGATATTGGAATGCAAATAGTGGAATTTTGGCAATATTTGTAACACTCGGGAACTGTTTCTATTCCCTCCGTTTTACAGTAGGTTAACAGGATATGTATTGTGACTTCACCGGTAATCGAACACGGAGTCCCTGAATGTGAAGCCAGTGCCTTACACATGGAACAATCTAATGAACCACCATTGTTTAGATCAGAAATGACCAACTAAAAGTATGCTGACACTGTCCCATTGTCATTCTTCAATATGAACAAACGCACTTACATTTGGTTAAAAAAACTGGGGCGTTACAAATTAAACAACAACAATTCGTCGCTCACCATCAGAAAACAATACTCAATTTCCCATTCTCGTGTTTTCGTTTTCTTCTGGGTACCCATCGCGAATCTATTCTCCTTCTATGTAAAGAGCCTACTGCGTGACGGTAATAGTAAAATACTGTTTAAATCCCGGGAATTGTCATCTTCTTTGTCTCTCACTTTTTTGGCATGTCGTGAGTGATGCAATACGAATCGAGTGATACAAAAATTAAACGTAAAATTTATAATAATGGTTAAATTTTCCTCTTCATAATCCCAATGAAATCGTGATTTATTACAACTATTTAGACTGAATTTCTGTGGGTCTATGATATGATATAAGTACAGAATTCCATTCCGTTACCGACGTGTTAGAATGTCTGATTTGGATGAATGATAACGACAAATCTCAAATAAGTAACCAAAGCAAACGCTTTAGTGTCATTATCATAATTATGTGTATATATTTCTAATGGGATGTTGAACTTAGTTGGCGACTTTTTCTGTTGCAAATTACGTTCACACAGCGGCAATAAATAACACCAGAATCAGTTGTTTAGCTTTTATAGTGATTGAGATCGTATGTCGTTGTTAACTCTATCTTGTATGCAGTGATGTCCCTAAACAAAATGCAGCCCCTGGGCAGCGCCATAATGCCGCCGCATTTTTTATACAATATTTATTAATATATGTGTTCATGTCGTTTCTAGTCACCAAGGACGTCGAAGGGCAACGGAAGTAAACTAGACATCGCGAAACTGACAAAAATTAAAGCCCTGTTAAACCTATTAAGCTAATTAATACAATTTGTTTCCAACCAGTGAGCTGAATTTTTGAAAGGAACGATATTTTCGTTATTAACTACTCAGATTAGGGAGTTATTTCTATATATACCAAATGATTTTCCTCGGTTTGCCGCCCTTCAAGTAACTGCCGCCCCCAAGCGACGCTCAATCTGCCTACCCCCACGGGACGTCAATGCTTGTATGACTACTACTTAATTACAGGTGGAGACGAGAGATAAATACAAAACAAAAGCATAATAATATTATTATTATCTACTAAAATAGTATGATAAAATATTTAGATACCTAAACGATAAAGATCTTGCATTAAATTCTAAAAAAAGTGAAAAATATTATGAAATAAAATATTATTATATCTTCCTTCCCCACATATAAAAAAAAAATATTCATACTCCGTCTCCTCATTTGCAATTTCAGGCACAATAAGCTCCCTATTTATTATTATACGCATGCTGTATAGAAAATAATACGTACCATACCATATATTATATTTATTATATTTTATTTTATTCTAAAAACGTTTATCCCCGTAAGCTGAAGTATTTAGTCACGTGTAGGTATATTTTAGAGATCGGTTTCCAATATGCGAGTAATGAACCAGTTTAAAAAGTAATATTAGGTAAAACAATCACGTCCCTTCAATAAGAGAATTGAAGAATAAAGTATTTTTATAAAAAAATTAATATCGGACAAAGTATTTCCTCGTGGGCGTATACATTTTTTATAGATTTCTTATTAGGCCGTTCATTCACCGAATACCTTCAATGCGGTTAGAGATTACATGCATCGCGCTCTAGGTTTTTGCTCCGGGTCAATTACACGTTGGAAAAATGTCATTTAAATATTTGCTAGACGAGGAATTCGAACACGCTAGCCACGACATTGGAGTCAGATACTCAGATACGTCAAAATTATCTAGCGTTACAATATTATTTTATTTTCATGAACGCAGTCTAAAATCAACTTACATAAAGAATAATGTGATGCAATCATTTTAGCTTGTTTGAGAAAACTTAGCATGAAGAGAGAAATATGAAATATAAATATGGCGATAAAGATGTTGAGCTTTGTCTTGCGTACTTCCCGGGTCTTTTCGGATGTTACGGTACTAAAAATTCTCTATAACTCCTTAGTTAGAAGCAGACTTGAGAGTGGGTCTGTCGTTCGGGCCCCGCATCAGTTAAAGTACGACCTTATGGTGGAGAGTCCAAAATATTTTTTTAAGACTCCTTTACTTTCGGCTGTATGGATATTATCCGTGGCTCTATCCGACTAATTTTGTCTTAGGGATGCTTACATACTGTAGCTTAAAATTTAGAAGGGATCTTTATTTAGCTACATATTTTTTCAGACTTATACGCGGCGTAAATGTGAACTCTGCCATTCTTGGTGGTGTTGGCTTGTGTGTCTCTGATAATTACCTTAGGAATCGAGGACATCCGTTTTTTGTTCTCCCACGGTGCAGAACTAACCTGTCATTAGTAATGCCAATTGGGAGGGCAATAACCATGTTTAATGAAATCGCTTCGGATGTTGATATATTCCACTTACGTGAGGGTGAATTTAGGTGGACGTTGTTTTATAAGTTTTTAAGATAGGGTCTATCAAAGTTCACTCTGTGTGCTTCCATCTACTTTTATTTTGTTATTTACTTTATTTCTTTTCTTAATTTATTTCTTATTTTATTAGTTATTTTATTATTAACTCACACTTTATTTTAAAAAATTATTAACACTTATTTTATATCATGTCGTGAACGCTTTGAATTTATAATTTGTTATGTTCATTACATGTAAAATAAATAAATTTGATTTGATTTGATTTGAAAATTATCAAAACGTTAGTTTAATCAAATCGCTCCATTCTCGGGATACCACCTACATCACTTCTCCCGGATAAAATTTCATTAGAAGACTGATGCACGTGTTCTAATGCAGTTCGTTTTGGAGAGGTATTAGGATAAGAGTTCAAACTTTAAGGGGGGTAAAGTGAACGATACGTGAGGTTGGATTATTGAGTTTAGACTCCGACGTGTAAAAATGTATTAACAAGCCAATGGCAAACATACCAAACCCACTTTGCAATAATTACAATTTGTTTTATTCAGCAAATTCCGCAGGGTTTTAAACTACCAACTGGGAACATGAAACATGCATATTTAATCAATTGAGGTACGAATATAAAAGACAGATTGTAAATGAAAGATGATATTCGAGCAGTTTTTATATAAGCTAATACATAATATGTACGAGTGAAACAGGATTCAAATACAGATAACCCGCTTCCCGTTGATCGCGGGGGATACGTTTTGGACACGGTCGCGATACGAGAAATTTTGCGATCGACGGAGATTTGAAAACGAAAACAATTTAAAATATGAAAACATTCACAAATTCATAAATACATTCACTTTGTATAGCCAGTCAACACTATTATGTAAAACTATGTAGACAACTGTCAAATAGTTTAATAGTTTGCAGATAATTCCACTTATTAAGATGATTCATGGCCCGTGGTACATGTCAAAATAAATGAGGGACAAAAAATATTATTTTAGTCGATCGCAATATAATTCGCACTCGTCGGGGTCCGTATCCGGAAATTTTTACGTAAACAGTTCACCGCAGGACACTTTTATTCGTGCGCCGCAGTACGGGAAACATGAGTTCGTGTAACATTTAATCAAATGACGAGTTCTTCGTTGAACATTTCACGCGTGGAGTATATTTGTACGTATCCTACAACATGTGGAGATGTCTTTACTTTGGTTAGGTTAGGTTAAGTTAGGATCGGTTATGGTTAATCTAATTGGAACAGTACTATTTGCAAATTATCGCCGCATTTTGTAAGATACGTACAGATGTATTCCACGGTGAAATGTTCAACGAAGAACTTGTCATTTGATAAAATGTTATACGAACTCATGTTTCACGTACCTACTGCGGCGCACGAATAAAAGTGTCGTAATGTACACGTAATAAGTGTCACACGATGAACTGCATACGTACAACTTACATGTAACCGTCGGGGTCACCATGAACGACGTTACCTGTACTAACATTAGATTACACTGAATGGAATCCTGCGTATAAAACATTGTTATTATCTCCATTGCAACGTACTTATTCAATTTAAATGTTTTGATCTGAAATGTTGTCTTTCAAATAGGTACTAAAATAATGGTAAAGTAATAATGCATTATTTAAAATAATATCTCATTTGCAGAATGTTGTTGAATGTAGAATTTAGCTTTAAAGACGATTTACTCTACTCTTTCTTCAATTAGGACTTGAATTATGTATTAGTTTATTTGGCGCAGGCGCATTTTGTATGCCGTTCACTGTTTGAGATCAGATTCTTTATAGGGTACGTAATAACGGTATTTCTGTAAAACTGCGTTGAGATAACAGTAAAATATGTAATAAAAATCCTTACTGTTTTCTTTTCATGAGCTTCCGCTAACGGAAGATATGCATAAGAATACATTGGGTAGGTTCGTAAACTAACGTACCGGTACATAAATCAGTATGCATTATGTACCTCAATATTAAAGATTATTCACACGATGCTCCGACAAGTAGGTGCATACTTTCCCTGCAATCAGTTTTTCGAAAGCTAAAGTCACTGTAATACAGTGTAACCGTAACCCAACGCAGCTTGAAAGTCGAAAAGTAATATTCAGTCGTCTCCGATCCCCGAAACTGTCTCATGAAAAACCTAGACACCAAGGCCTGAACAAAAACGACGCATAAGTGCGAGTGAGAAAGTAATCGACACTCTTATAATCTCTGCGACACGCGCTAGAGTAAGATAAAAGGTTTACAGGTATGTGAGATGGTTTGCTATGGTGTCGCCGCCAAATCTTAGTTTGTTGCATAGCTAAGTGTCGATAACCTGCGAGCGCGTGTAGCTAAAATTTATATTTTTTGTGTTAAACATAAAGTCAGTGGAAAATATTTTTAGTTAATTATGTAAAAAAGATGGTTCTGTATGTTGTATTAAAATGTGGTAGCCGTACTGATAAGCAAGACGAGGGTATAACGTTTCATAGGTAAGTTAATACATGTTCGTGATAATTCATTTGTATATTATTATAGGTATATTTTAATATCAAGTGACCTAATGTTTCTTTAAAATTACTTAAATTGTGGATATCTTTACCTAATGGTTGCATTTTGACCGCTTAAAAATACTATATAACGTAAAAAAATAGAAAATTATATTTTAATTCTGAGCGTCTAGTGCGAGCACTTTGGGCGAGCACTAGCAAAATGGTCTATGATCTCAAACATTTGTACTTATACGAATGAGTTCGCTCGCCCACAAACCAAACGCACGGCACGCAGCTTCATTTAGCAATGCAATGGATGGCGTCTAGATGTATCTATAGTCTGCTAGGCACCTTTTGCGCTAGACGCGCGTATCCGTTAATATTAATAACCCAAATGCCAATCCCATAAACTACAGTATATATAAATTAAATAGTGTAATGGTAGGTTATGTTAAGTTTGGTTACGTTTATCCCTAAAATAAACAAAATGCCCGCGACCTTATGACATTTTTAAAATAAACTTAGATTGTGTTTTTGTTGTTTCCGCAAACAACATTCAATTGCCCAAAGACAGTGGTTTTAATTGAAGTTAAAACTACCCCTTTGGCATTTATTCCTTAGAATCACCAGGTGCGCAAAGTATTAAATGCTTATCCTCGTGAAAAATATTAAGTTAAGATAATATGAGAGGTATATCGACATTATCCATGAAACATGAAATATCTCAACATAGTATTTTTAATCCCCAAATAGAGCTTTCTACCTCTACCTATGACATTCAATAGCTTTATTTTGTATGTATTCTGAGATGGCAAAACTTTATAGCGATACAAGACACAGGAGACGAAAGTGGCGATTACTTGTATCAATCCCATACCTGCAAACCGGATATTATATCGCCACTTCCTCAGGTAAATAGATCCACGTACAGTCGCGGCCTTAAACAAGTCAACATGATTTACCTTCACGATAATTATTTCACTTTTCTTTCCGTTAAACCCGCGTTGACATGGTCCAAGTACGATCCAAGTACACTTGGACCGAGTGCCATTTAAGTGACAGCTTCATACTAATTATTCCTATCCAAGCTAACTTGGATGAGTAGGACGCGGTCCAAGTAGCTTGGATAGGAATAATTAGTATGAAGATGTCTCGTACGAGTTCACTTGGATGGCACTTGGTCCAAGTGTACTTGGACCGTGTCAACGCGGCTTTACATAATCATTTATTATAGAGAAGCAATGTATCATAGTACCGACAAGAAATAATATAAATTACAAAACTCGCCACTAATTAAATTACCTGTATAATGTATGTGTATTAACTATACTTATTACTAAAATTCTTTGTACCTACTGACGGGAATGGGACGACTGGCCTCCGGACAATTGGATGCCGCACTGTCGTAGACACGTATACAGAACGTAGACGAGGTATTTTAATCAGTTTCTATCTACTAATAAGTAGTTTGAATTCATTTTACTCTTAACATATTGTATTGTTTATCGCGGATTGAGAATTACCATGCCTAAGGCTTTATACAAAATAAAAAACTCTTTTTTCGTTGGAACTTAAACATATGCACGATTAAATCATTGTTTACGTCTGCATAATATTTACATTCTCACCAACTATTAAATCATAATATAATCATTTAAATATAAGTAATATTATTGAATATTTTTTTTAAAGTACCGATAAGTACCTAACGTATATTTATTTTCGAATTCCGTGGCGTCCAGTTGTCCGGTGCCAAATCGTCCTAGACCCCTACTGACTGGGTAACAAATGTTGGCGTCCTCCAAATGGGCAAGCATGAATGAAATATTAAAGAAGTATTAGTTCATTCGCTCATATGGCGGTTGGTTGTAGGCCAATAAAAAACCAATAGTCATAAATACATACCTAACTAAACTTTTTAGTAGAAAGCCACCGGTAGAGTCTTAATCCCATGACAGTGTTTTTTTCATCAGTTTGTTGGTAATTTTGTCTGTCAAAATGATAGATTAGTTTTACTTTAAATATTGAATGATATATGGAATTTAATACGGACATTTGACCCGTATATAGAGTAAGACAAATGATGGCATTAGATAATTTATGGTTCAATGTTTACCACTGAGACTGTACGTCTGCTGAAGTGGGAAAACTGTCGCTTCAGGATGTAGGTACAATATCGCAGGGGTAGTCCAGTCCTTTGAACATGAAAATGTCAATTTCAGAAACATTTTAATGTAAATAGGCGATTTTCTTTGACGCCAATGACGCAATCGATTCGTTAAAAATTTAAAAGGGAGCCACGAAACGGCTTAAACCAGTCATACAATTAAAAATAAACAAAATCATAAAAAAATGCGTATTAAAAAAATATGTATTTATACTATATTACCGAAAGTATAACAAAATCCCTGCAACTAACATCAATGGGACCAAACAGATAGGTACGTAGATGAACACAAAAAATTAAACCACTAAAATTATTATCATATTCAATAAAGTCATCATTGTCATATTTAATAAAAATATGTTTAGTTTAAATGATTTAGGAAAGAAATATTGATATTTAGACTAGGTTATTTTATCGAAAGGGAGGCATTTCGTTCGGGATCCACGCCCCTAAGCCCGTCACTACTTATGCACAATTGATATTGCACCGAAGGCTCTTTCAAAATTTCTACGACTTAAACTTTCTGAAAAAGATTGTCAGTTCCGAACGCTAAAACATATACGTATAATTATATATTGATAATACTGTTAAAAAAGCACACTAAAATGTTCGTTCTTAAGCAAAACATAATAGATGAATCCGCAGATTGAGAAATATATTCACATACTTTTTACGATGCATAGTTGAAAGCCATTCGCTCAACCCAACCCATAACCCCTTGCAAAAGATCAAATATAGATTGAATAAAAGTACATTGGTGACCGGTTGACTTAGCATATAATTATATAGAGAGAGCTGCTCTAGCAACTAGACCAACTGTATACTTTGCGAAAAATATTCGGTCCAATTATTTAGATATATAAAAAGATGATATATGTATGAGACGCAGGTTGTAAATGATTTACTATACTGCCTGAAATGTTTACATCAGCAGTTATATATATATTGTATACATTATAATTTTCATCGATAGAACCTTATGACTGACGCAAGTGATCCGGAACTGTCAGACAGCCAGGGCGGGTTCTAGCTACTACTCACAGAATTCAGCGAATCACTGAGCTGTATCATTGTAAAAGCAGTGGCATTTTTGATTTGGCAAGCTAATCTAGATTCTAGAAGAAGTTCTTCCTCGTCTTCTCCGAATATAAACCTGACCAAATACGATTAGTTTTTTTCAGGTTGCTATTCTCCCCGCGGGCTGTACCTATATGAGAGCAAATGAATGGACACTCCATCGGACACAGACTGAAAAGAGTTAAATTCAGTGTCTGTCTCTCGTACCACTTTAATTCAATAAAGTGTATGATTTATTTCGTATACAGATACAGCTGGCGTCGACGTCTTGGCCACCCCTGTTTTATAATAATATGTCGCCGGGGTTGTAACTTCGCGTCAAGTTCGTGTTATAACTTCGTAGACTTTGCCGTAAGTTGTAAGAACTGGTTACACGAAAATGTCACGTGTTCATAAACATTACTTTCGAATACGGTGATTGTTTTATGATAAGATAAGCTTTTACTAACACCGTAAAGTCTCCGCCAAAATAATATGTTCGAGCCGCATACTGGCAAAAGTATCCTGAACTAAACTAAATATAACAAGTTTGTATTGTACCTATAACACTTAAACAATCAATGTTTTCTTTTTAGAGTGGTGCTTATCAGGCAAATCGCACGGCCGTGTTCGAAAGATAATGCTAGTCGCGCAAGAAGCTTTACAATATTAAGATAGAATAGAATACATTTTGAAAATTCAAATATTACGTAGAATATAGCAGATAACTGTTTTGCTTTCTTGGTAAATAATAAAAAAAACGTAAACCAAGAGAGCTTAAAGCTTTTCAGAAAAGCGTTCTTTATTTATTTTTTTGTTAATTTACTGTCAAATATTGCCAAGGTAAAACAGCTTAAATTGCTCGTATATAATTTAAACCTAACATTTTTCTAGATTCATCGTGATAAGCATTTAATCAAGATATTTCATTAGTAGATATACAATATGAATGAATGGTTATAAAAAAGCTATCATTTCTGAGGTATTATTTTATTTCTTTCAATTATTGTCATTTAGTCGTCATCTGGCGATATTTTTTAAAGTAAGATGCCATCGTGGCTTAACGAGATAAGACGTTGCATGTATTAGTTTATTCGCGAAGATCGTAACCATTAAATGACAGTGGTGGGAACTGAATATTTATTTAATATTTTAACTTTATTTCAATTTTTTAACCACTAAAATATAGTAGACCGGAAAAGACAATGTGGTTAGACTATGTAGAATGAAACGAAAACAAGAGATTGCGGTAGACAAGAATAAGTAAAGAAGCTTCCTGGAAGCGACCAAGACATATATTAGATTATAGTACCGATATGGGCATTTTAAGTCATTCAATGCGCAAACCGCACCTAGCGCTTAACAATTAACATTATAATTAAATGTGGTAATTAAGTGGTAATCATTTAATTTTAATAGCTGCAATCAAACCCAAGCAAAAAATTTTATCCAATAAATCCATATTTGGAACAATAAGAGATTTGTATAGCGCTCGAAATAGAAAAGTTTATGTAACGGAGAGCTCAATAATTTTCCGAAAATATTAGTGTGAGAGTTTTTTTTTTATTATATACCTTACAAACTTAGAGACGGACAATTAATACAATAACAGTCTTTAGATATCTGATACTCACTACTATTTGGGCAGGGAACATTTTTCAGCACCGTAAGCGATAATAATTACAAGATAAAAAGAACTTTTTATATACAATGTTTTTAAATTTTCTGTTGAATTATTATGCTCAATATGCTCAAACTTGTAATTGATATGAAGTAAATAAAAAACAAACAAATATATAATACTGAAATGTCATTTTGACATTTCATTTTGATTTCCATAGTAACGCACGTATATATTAATAATTTAGTTGCTAGGACCACCCCCTTAGCAACCAATAATAGTCTTTTACTTTTATTTTTCTGAAATAACTTTCCATACAAAACAGAATTAACTGAAAATGAATTCAATTCTGCTTAAAGATCTGCATCGTGTGCTGATATATTCTAAAAATATCAAATGTCTAGCTAGTCGGGAAGTTAGTTAAAAATCGATTGCAAGATTTGTACTGGACAAACAACCACCGGACAAACAAAAATACGAGCTAATAAAAACGTGGTAAAATAGTGTTTCAAAACGCGATAATTTCTAGTGTTTTCTCTTTACGATTAAGAGCGACGCTACTGCTTTTAATTAAAGAATAATAATTTCATTTTATCTAATACTAGTATAAAAACAACTTTCAAAGAGGACTTCATTGTTCGTAAGATAAGACTTTCACAATGAGAGGTGGTGATTAAAAAAAATACCAAACGTCTTTACTTAATTCAGATACGTTCATTTTAAAATGCACCGTTCATCGACTCCATGACGTCTCTATAAATATTAAGAACTCATTATCGTACATAAAGGAATCGTATACCTACCCAACATTATTTCTAAAGATCGCGCCATAATAATAATTTAAAATAAATAGGTACTGAAAAAGCGTCCCCTTCATTTTGCATTTCAAAAGACCGCAATGCAATTAATGTAAGAGGATGCGTTCGATCAAATGCAATACCTCATATATCACAAACACGAGTTGCAATGTCGTCAACTAAATACATACCGAATATTCATTCATGTTTAAAAATGATGATTGAAAATTCAAAAATACGTCATCGCCATAAGGGAGTATGCGTTTCGTATTGCATCAATAACTTCACAGAATATATTGTGTAATAACAACATTTTTATTTATTTCACATTTATATAGAAAGTACCCAATAAATCGATTGGCGAAAGTTTCAGACCAATAGCGCATTTTTTTTACTTCTATTTCGTGGACTTTCAGCTTAAGTTTTTTCGTAGAATATTGTAAGGGGGCTTACGTTCAGAGTACCGGACCGCCCCCAAATTCGAATATCCTATTGTATGGTCACGCATAATGTTATCTGTATACTATATAATATAATGTTAAATCTCTGGATACATGGGTGATAAGTATGTTACACAACACTGTAAGTACTCGAGAACCAGTGTATATTAAGTCCAAGATCAAGACATACTGGAAAACGTAATTTAAGATTTCATAGGCTTCGAAAAATATGATATTAAAGTAGGTGTCTATAAAATCTACACTTTACTCATTTTTGAAAAAATCGCACTTGAGACACATTCTAAGGTATAGACTGTGTCTCTACACAATATAGATAACAAATTAAGTTAATATAAGGGTATACATTATTATTAGTACATTACTTAAATTTCTAAATGCTAAAAATGCTTGAAGATGGATAGGTGGTATTTCTACGGATATGAAGGTGCACTCAATGCATTTTCTATGCAAAGCGTTTCCCTATTCAGAATCGCTCCCTAACAGGAATTTTCAATTTATATATTTCGATATAGGTATGTATACGGAAAATGTATTAGGAATATAATATGTAGCCATGTACCCATGGCCCCCACATCCTGAAGCAGGACCTCAGGCTAGGATTTTTGGCGGGCCCCCTACCTATCGTTAAGAATAAAGGCAGTGTGACTTTCTACATTAGCGTTTTCCAAATGGTGTAAGCGGTAAAATTAATGTGTATATTTAGTGTATTTTTTGTATGTTTGTATACATCCATTTGAATTATGAAGTTGTGAGTATCGATATACAATTAAAATTTGTATCGTACAACTATATAATTTAAAATAAAACCACCTGAAGGAAAATAGCCTGCAGGCGACATTTTTTTATTATTAAAGCAGATTTGTGATGGGTGTTTATCTCACTTATCTGGTCAACTCGCCTCGCCGGGCTCCTCCTGAGCACGGCCCCCCATGCTATAGGCCTGGCAGCCCCCCCTCCCCCCTTGTGGGGCCCATGCATGTACCTACTTAACGTTCAAGACAAGTACTCAGCAAAACTACTTGAAAACTACGAAAATGTTTTATATAAAGTCTATGTATTTACGTACATGTTTTATCTTTTTAATGTGTAAACGTGCAGTACGTACATGACGATGTAAAAAACGTGTATTTGTGTAGTATAATTCCTTCGTGAATAACTTAACAATTACTTCAATTTGAAAACGTCGATAGCTTTTTTTAAATTGCAAGAATCAATGTCAAAATCATTAAATTCTCTTACTTCTTGACTAAATCATTTTAGTTATGTTTGATATGGTACATAAATGGTAGATTGTTAATTTGAATCTAGCAACTGAGCCAAATTGACACGTCTATTTTCCATAATATTATTATGTGCTTGAAAACAATGACTATAGCGAAAAAGCTAACAACAAAACTACGTAAAAAACCTTTTTAAGATAGGTAAAGTACGTCTAAGGATTGCAACACCGGCATATTCGGTATTGAAAGTAGAAACAAAATGTATCAATTATTAACAGGAAATGTTAAACAGGACCGTATTTTTTTGTCGGGTTGCGCGATGTCTGGTTTACTTCCGTTCCCCTTCGATTTCCTCGGTGACCAGCGATGACACGTGCAGATTTGCGAAATACATTTGCATTACAGGTAGGTAGGTACGAGGGTGGGTCAATAAGTCCTTAGAAAAGCCGACAGGTGGCGCGACTAGTACTGTAAGCGGTTTGTTTTCATGCAGCGGCACTACCGATTCAGTATGCTGCGAAGTTTCAATCAGATTGGTCGGGTTGTTGTGTGTTTCTCGTACATTTAAAAAAAAAATTTGCTTGTGGAAAATGGAAAAATGGAAAATGGAGAAAATTGAGTTTAGAGCTGTTATTAAACATTTTAATATAAAAGGGTTAACAGCAAAGGAAATAAAAAATGAGTTGGATTTAGTTCACGGCATATCTGCTCCTTCACTTGCAACTATTTATAACTGGTTAAATGAATTTAAACGTGGTCGTACATCAACAAAGGATGAACCACGCTCAGGACGTCCTGTAGAGGTGACTACACCAGAAATGATCAATAAAATCCACGATATGGTGTTAAGTGACCGAAGATTAAAGTTGAGTGAGATAATTGAGGTTACAGGGATCTCAAAAGGTAGCGTCATTTCTATTTTACATGACAAATTGGGCATGAAAAATATTTCTGCAAGATGGGTGCCGCGTTTGCTCACAGTCGACAATAAACGCAATAGGGTGGTGGCCTCTAAAGCCCTGTTGTCGCTCATGCAACGCAATCCGGATGATTTTTTTCGTCGCTTTGTGACTGTAGATGAAACATGGATACACCACTATACTCCCGAGACGAAAGAACAGTCAAAGCAGTGGATTGCGAAGGCAAACCATGTCCAAAGAAGGCGAAAACCGTAAAATCAGCTGGTAAGGTTATGTCTACTGTATTTTGGGATGCACGTGAAATTATTTTCGTTGACTATTTGGAAAAAGGAAAAAAAATAACAGGGGATTATTATGCATCTTTATTGGACCAGCTAAAAAACAAAATTGAAGAAAAACGGCCTCATTTAAACAGGAAAAAAATCCTCTTTCATCAGGACAATGCCCGTGTTCACACATGTTTACAATCAATGGCTAAAATTGAAGAATTGAAGTTCGAATTGGTCGACCACCCACCGTATTCGCCAGATTTAGCCCCCAGTGACTTTTTCCTTTTCCCAAACTTAAAAAAATGGCTAAGTGGACAACGTTTTTTTTCAAATGAAGAAGTCATCGATCGGACAAATGCTTATTTTGAGGACCTTCCGAAAACTTATTTTTCTGACGGTTTAAAAAATATTGAGAAACGTCTAACCAAGTGTATTGAGCTCCAAGGAGATTATGTTGAGAAATAAAAAAAAAATACAAAAATAAAAACTGTTTTAATGCTTTTTTCTAAGGAATTATTGACCCACCCTCGTACCTACTTCCTTAAGTGAATATATCTGAAATCCCGGCTAAATACTGATCGTTCGTATAATCATGAAGAAAGTGCCAATAGTTCAACTACTACGTATTTATAATCAGCATTTCTATCATATCTTATCTTAAATATGTAGGTAGTTACCTATTTAGATATTTTTGTTATAAAGTATGAAGAGCGTACTTCAGTGAAACGGCAAATAATTTACAACAGTAGGTGCGACGAAATTTCGCATTAGTCGCCAATCGGAGACCGACAGTCGACGTGTGCGCACGTCGATTTATTTTGTCATGGCGTCGGACGAATATATTCTTAAATCGTGTATAGATGACTAAAAAACTTTACGTATGTACCTACTTGAAAAAAAAAAATAAGAATAACATTAAACATAACATTAAATGGATGCATTCGGCACGTGTCATTTGCACAATCCACGCATCGCCTAGCCACGGTTTTTTTACACCGTGCCTCAACTGAAGTATAGCCTTAATATTTTTAAGACGTTTTTATATCTATATTTATAAGTAGATACTTCTGTTTTTTTTTCTCATATATTTCACGAATACCGGTATTGGTATTTTCAATCGGTATTGCAATCTTTAGGTACCGTTTACAATTTAGTTGTCAATTATTGACATCTTTGAAATGTGATGTTGATGCCTAATGCTTCAAAATCATCTATATATGTAAATATTTCGGCATTCTCTCTGTATCTCTTTTCAAGTATGACATCAAAAACAAAGATTGCAAAGAAATGTCATAAGAAGAGGAATACCAAGTATGTAAGCAACATAATATTTATTACACTAACGCAGTAAAAATTTATGTTATAGTTTAGACTTGATGAATATAAAGACATTAAACATAACAAAGAAATATAATATTAAATAATATTCAATTTATAAATAAAAGAAGACGAACTTGAAAATATCTCTTATGAATATATTACAATCTGTAGGCGACGACATGATCGGCTTACACTAGTGAGATTTAAATGCCTATTTGATTTGTATTTACGTCATAGATTTGTCACGGCATAAAGATTTTTAATAAGTAGGCAACGATATAATAGAATTTCGAATTTTCAAGGCCGATTGACGTTTTCGTTAATTTATTACATATATTATAACATTATAAACACATTTATATGCATAGTGTTCAAGCTTAGCCTGCCCTCACTTCGCTATGTAGGTATATCTATATATTATAGCAGTCGCAAATACTGTGCGCGGAATGCAAAATCCAATATTTCGATCTTAAGGATAAGTTGCCGAAAAGGATGACTTAACTATAGACTATACTGACTATAGAGTTAAGGAATCCTTAACCATAGACTACTTTTGTTATGAACAAGCCCCCTTCTGTATTACCATTTACCACTGACAGCTGCTGTCAAAATAAATTCGCGTGTCTATAAAACAGTCCATACACTCAAATCATTTAACAATTTATCTCAAGATGGATATTGATAGTGTTAATTCGTTTGGCATGTACATGCAGAATATTATTTAACTTTTTATACGCCAGTCCGCAGCAATACACGATGCCAGACAGAATGACACTTGACGCTAGTGTTACCATGTTAAAAAAATATCTTGTGGTGCCTGTGAAATCACGAATAATGACTGATAACGGAAACATAAGAGTTTTATAATTAAATATTAATTATGTATTTATAGTTATGGCAATTACAAAGTTCAGTTGTAATATTTTTGTCATCGTTTAACAATTACAAAATAATTTACTTAAAATATAGGAAAGAGAAATTTTAAATATGGTATTATTTTCAATAGAAAAAACGAACGATGCTTTTAAAACGAGGTGAACCATAAACAATATGTTCTTAACTAAGGACGATGTTTCTGCATAGTGTTTTGTACTAAGGAAATTTTAGTTATGACAAATGTTTCTGCATTCCGCTCACTGTGTATCTAATGCCTAATCGTTTAACTTAGGTAACTAAATTTATATTCAATAATTCACTAAACTAACAGAAACCAACTTACGCAAGCATTCCCAATTGATGTATTATTTAATAAGTCTTCTTCTTATAGTGCCATCCCCTAGCGGAGGTCGGACACCATCAGGGCAATCTTTGCCTTATCGTCTGAAATCTGGAGTTTCACTTGTACAGAGATTCTTAAGTCATGAAATGCGGAAATCGTTACAGTTGATCTTTCCTTAGATGGAATGTTGGGGAATGCAGTACCTAAGTCCTCTCATAATGTGACCGAGGTATTGTAGTTTTCTGGTTTTGATATTACAAAGAACTTCTAGATGCTGTCACATTCAATATGTTACCCGGTCAGTACAAGGAATTTTCAGGATGCGTCTATACAGCCACATCTCGAAAGCCTTGGTTCTCCGTGACACACCTTGAAGGTGATAAGTAAGTAATGAAATTAAAATGGTAGAAACGACCAATATCTATCTGTAGTACATGCTTTTGGCTTTACCTGGCTTCTAAAGTATGTGTCAGAAAAGCTAGTGCAGCACATTGGACAAAAAGGAAGACTTAACGTATTCCGTGTATTTTGAAATATTAAGACATATTTATTATATGTATTTATAATTCACAAAATATGTAAATAACATATCACTTATAACTACATATAACCCGTCAAAATTACAAGAAAAACAGATTATATATTCCTTATATTTATAACAATAGTGTGTTTATATGCTTCTTTGTCAGGACCTCATATCTGAGGAACGTTACCCGGATGATGGGTTAGCCCCAGTTCTCTAGGCACGCTGCACTATTGCGGCATGCCTAAAAGATAAGACAGCGCAGACGATACAAACGGACTCTAACGATACTGAAAATAATTATGACAGTTATACCACGAGCATTCGATAACCACTGAGAAAACGACAGGTCGTAATAACTAGTAGGTAAGTAAGCACGATTAAGTATAACTGCAGGATAGGTGTTCCACGCTAGACTCAAAGTTCGAAGTTCTGAATATAGAGAGTGTACCCGTGGAAGCGACGAGTGGTAGTACCTGCACGAAAGTGGCACATGTTTTTTAGTAGCTTTTAAAATCAATAGTAAATTAATTTGGATATATATTTTTTAATTGAACTCCCCCCCCCCCCCCATACCATTTTTCGGCGTGCGCCCAACACTGATTGTCGCGATTGATCAAGTTAGCGTCAAACTGATTGAAACGAAAAGTATTTTGTTTTCAAAACTAATCCAATAATAATGTCGTCTATTTACGACCGCCAGACGACTTTGAGATATATTTAATGTGTCACTGTATAAAATAAAGGTTAAATATTTAAAGAGAAAAACAGAAGTCACATTTCAATAAATGAAATAAGTGACATATTATTTCAAATAACACAGCCATTATTATTTTTCATGACCATATTATCATGAAAGCAAATTCCATAAATGGTAGGATAAAAGTGTATTAGTCAAATTTACTGGGTACTTACGTGCATTTTAAATAGAATAAGCTCGCCTGCAGGGAGCTTAAGGCAATTAAAATATAAATAAATCAATGTATTAAAGAGTTTTTCGTTTTTACGGCCACTTCGGAGCGAGTAATTAAACATGTTGAAAATATGTAACTTTATTAAATTAAATGGGCATGTAGGTATTAGCTTAATCTTTTATCTACACTCAAACGTAAGATGTTGGCAGGTACTTACACCGATAAATAAAGGGCGCTATCTTTGGGTATGGATGTGGTCAGTGTAATTGGGAAATCGATGAATATAAAATATAATGAGAGATGACTTTAAAATTGAGGCATGATCCTCAGTGATAAGAAATATGATCATACGCAGTGGCGTGCGGTTCATAGATATTGTTACAGATCAGATTAATAAGATATATATGTAAAAGCCATCAACATGGACCAAATATTTGAAGCAGGGTAGTTTATAACGATCAGGTCATAAAACCTGCCGCAAACCCGACAAAGGGTCGACCGTCCTCAAATATAGAATGCGTCTTATTTATTAAATAAGATATAATATTTATATTTTTTAATTAAACTCTTAATAAATTGCTTGTGTCACGACCTGTATGGCATGTTGCACCATTTTGTTGGAACCATATATCGTCCAGATCTAAATCTTCTAATAATATGTTTCTAAATTATGCTCTCACATGCGGCGTATTTCTAAACTTTACTATTTCAAGAAAGTTACGAGATATTCTTAATATAAAAAAATGTGGTCTTGCTTGCGTTGTCATGTGACACGTTTACAATCCATCGTATTGATGTAATTTACATCCAATTTTTATAGACTTTCCACATTGGTACATTCTGCATAATAATATAGATATCCAGTTGAAAATAAGGAGAAAAATAGGTATTTTGATGTATAAATCCACTTATAGTGGACAGCATCCGAAAAGTCGCCACAATTAGAGTTGGGTTTCGGAAATTTCCCGACGGGAATTCTCGAGAAATATTCGGGATTCTCCATCCCGAATCTCGAGAATTGAAATTTTAACATTTCAGGAAATCCCAGATCTCGAGAATCTTTTCTCGGGATTCGGGATTTCGTTATTATCAAATATTAATTGAAAAAAAACGGTTTTCTATATGGAAAAAGTGGACAGAAAACACAAAATTCAAGTAATGATCGGGGCATTTAATACAATTAAGCCAACGTCGACTCAAAACGAGCGCAATTTTTGCAACATCAGGGAATATTGTGTCTCAAAAGCGTACGCGATTGTCAGACGCAGCGATTGACAGTCTGTGTTTTTTGAAATTCTAAGTAATGTTTTGAATTAGTTTTGTTTCCCTACTTCTATTTTGTTTGTCTTCTTACATAAATAAAAAAAAATCATATTTTTTTGGAATTTGTTTGTTTTTATACAGATTTTAGGATTTTTACAGGTTTTTTTGAAATTTCCCGATTTCTCAAGAATTTTTTTCTGGAAATCCCGAATCTTTAGATTGAGACTTTCTCGGGAAATACCCAACTCTAGCCACATTTACATCAGATGTTTCTTTATGGAGTTTTAACAAAGCAGATTAACAACGACCAAAGTAATTAGTAGTATTCTTATGAAAACACTTTAGTTAAGGCTCGCTTAATTTAATACCGCCTAAATCATCATTAGTTATTACATAATTTACAATCATTGGTTTATTTATTGGTATAACATTTATAAATATCTCTATAAATATCGACGGGTTTAGGTGGACAAAATAAATAGTTAATGAAATCATATAATTAAAAAATAGGTTTATTATGACAATGATAAAAATGTCGGACATGGGATTTGGTGGTGGTCCCTGCGAACCCTTAACGTAGAGCCGCCCCTGAGTGAGGTTTTAGAAGACGTAATTAATTTATAATTTGTGGAAATAATACTTTTGTATACTTCATACATTTGCTCGGCGATGGTAAAAAAATATGATGAAATTCGGTACGAACTTTATAGAAGAACTTTGTGAAAGTAATCTTTTTAATTTATCTAATTGTTAAAATGTTTTTTCGTACATCCTTGTATGGGCTTTCCATCTAGTATTTTATTATTGTGCCCTATAAAACGAAATAACACTTACGTGGCTTTTAAACTGCGAGCGATTATATTACAGGCCATGTTTATCCTACCATGGTTTACGCGTCAGGTACGGACAACACGTGTAAGAGCTTTTTGATATTCTACGTCCTCTAGTACTATTTGATAGAGTAATTAAAAGCCCCAATGGCTTGTCCACGCGTTGTACTAATTACGAAACCCACCCTGATCCCGACCCATCCACGCTGGCGGCAGGCGGTCTGTTTACACATGCGCATTAAGTTATACGGGAATTGCTATTTTAGGGTTTTATATTATAATCACAATATACGTACTAATCATATTATATTAGATAAATATCTTGGTACCTACTAGCTGCACGATCTTCAAGAAATACGTTATATTATGTAGATTGAAATTGTAGGAGTATATCGGGCATATCCAACGCGTCGCAAAGAATTATTTTGATCAGTAGTCGCACTATAAATGACAGTGGCGAAGGGTGGAGATTCGATGTTATGGTTCGATATACCTAAATAGTGCACACTAAAATTTGTCAGTCAAATGTATTTGTTTTCATTGACCTAAGACTACAATGCGTAGATGAAGTTTGTTAGTTTTTCAATTTTTATCAAATTCTGCATAATCCAAGCCATTGTAGATAATAATCAAAAAATATTTGTTTATCCATAAAATATTTAATATTATGGAAGCAGGGCTTAATGAATTTAAAAAAAAACAACCAACACCATCAGTAATATGTATTCTTACTGCAATGAAAACAAATAAGTATGACAGAAAACGTTGCATTATTTTTACCGGATCGTCCATACCATATCAAACAACTTGAAGTTGGGCATGCTTGTTATTATATACATATTATGAAAGCGAAACTGAAAAATGTTACTAGGAATGATGATTAGATTAGTCGCACAGATTTATTCGCAAGGGCAACAGTGTATTGTAAAAAAATATCGTCACACAGCTGATCACTACAGCATCCGTAGGTCGCGGTATAAATAAATGATTCTTGATAATGAAGATATAAATCACGTTGTTTGGCAATGTCCGCTTTATGATGGACAAATATTAAAACCCATGAAAATTTAAGAAGTCAAAATTATCAATAACAATTTAATGATGTTTATAGCTCAGCCAAATACTAAAGCGTTTTTGTGTAACAAAATGTTTCCGAGATAATGTAGCCTGCAAGTATAAATAATTATAACTTTACACGGTTGAAGCTAACATGTTATATTATGTAGCTACACATTATGAAATATATATATTTTTTATATCATTAATCTAATAATAATTTAATAACAGTGTATATTATGTACAGTTAAAAAAGCACTACATTGGCGGTATAAGGAAGGCTTTTTATAATAACTATGAACCATTATTATTTAAATCACTATTTCCCAAACGTTCACAATATACTAGTACACTTTTAGGACATAATTAATCCGGTGAGTTCTACTTTGACGACTAATACATATTTATAAACATATATACTATTGTATATTTATATGTTTTTTCCCTTATGGCACAGTGTGAACGTCTTGAATTGAGTCTTCTTTTTTGAGTAATATGCTCTTTTCAACTGAATGACATTATACCTTCAGTCACAATAAAGACATTTTATATATCTTCTACCTACATGTTAATGATAATTATCAAAACGCATTTTTTCTTCATATTTTTTTTAAATTTATTTTGTAATTCTAATAAAATTATAATACATATTTATACTATAGTGTTTTAGCGTAGGTACGCTAGTAAGTAGGTCCTTAGCACGAAGCAAAAAATATATAAATATTTATTTTCAATACTAGTAACGTTGTTAACCACGCGAATCAATGATAAGTTAAAATACAATAATTACAAGATAAAAAGAACTTTTTATATAAGGACAACGTTTTTAAATTTTCTGTTGAATCATATAAACTTGACTTGACTAGCTTAAACGATCAAAAAAAATGTACTTGATAGAAATAATACTGAAATGTAATTTTGACATTCATATTGATTTCCATAGTGACGCACGTATATATTAATAATTTAGTTGCTAGGACCATCCGCTTATCAACCAATAATGGTGTCGAAATAACTTTTCATAGAAAACAGAATTAACTGAAAATAAATTCAATTCTACTTAAAGATGGCTAAAAGTGTTAAAAAAATGCATTGACATCGTGTTCTCATATATTCTAAAAGTTTCAAATGTCTAGCTAGTCGGGAAGTTAGTTAAGAATCGATTGCAAGATTTGTACCGGACAAATAAGAATACGAGCTAAGAAAAACGTTATAAAAATGGGTCCATCCTTAGCCTAAAAAATGCTCAAAATGAAGCATGTTTATAAACATATTATGCTTAAAAGGTACAATATATATTTGTATATTGGTTTAGTGTTTAGTAGGTTAATAAAAAATAATCCAAAAGAAAAAAGAGGTAGCCCTAGGCATTTAGAATAGTCAATGTATGATTGACTTTTGGGATGTATAATATGTTAATATATAAGTATATTTATTTTAGTTTAAAATTTTATTCAGCGGCATTGATTCCTTGACTTGTCCCATTTATCACTTAAATTACGGCGTTTTGATTTTACATTATAGAGTGGTTTTACTCACAGGAGATTACGTGCTATTTATGAGATCGTGATTAAAATATACTAGAATAAATAAATAATCGATTCAATTTTAAAAGCTCACTAAGCTCGCACTGCCACCCTCAAAAACTATTTCATGCAAATAAATTGTTGTGCAAATAAAGCTCGCAAACAATTTGACAGAGACAGCAGTGAGCATTATTTAAACAATTCGCAAATTCAATTATGCCGAAGTGTTTGCGCAGCAAAGAAGAATCCGGAAACGGAAGAAGTTCCGCATAGTCGGAAGTCGGATGCTGACTAAACGAGGATGCTTCGCTCTCGACTCAAGGTTCTAAATAGTATACATGTATTGGAAAATAAAGGTAAAGTTTTTTCTGAGGGTGCAAACTTTACAACACTGAAAGTAAAATGAAATACAAAAAATATTATATTAGATAGATACATATTATTAATAATTGTTCCCACTTAATACGCTTAATACGTAGATCGTAGAGCATCCATCTTTGTATAAATATGAAGCCGTGGGTCACGAGTTCGTACATGCGGCTGATCAAAAAAATCTTATTGTTTTTCAATGTGTACGAATGAAGGCACATATGGGATTGATCATGGTAATTTACGTTACCAATTAATAATTGAGTTGCGAGCATGTGACAATACTTACAATAGGTTAATACCCCGTTCACACGTGCCTGGATGTACTGTGCACAGTAAAAAATGTATAGGGAAACATGTATTATCATGCAGTTGGCAAGATTGCGTGCATAAATCAAACAAGTTTGGAAGGTTCCGAATTGTGATGATTTATTACGCGCAAGTAAGATTATTTTCGATCTGCGGCTGCGCAGTAGAGCGATAGGGGCGAACATGCCGGTAAAAAAACGAACTACTAATTTTGAGCTTAACCGATTCTCAATACGACCAGTCAGATAGTATTATAAAATGACAACCTCGCGTCTCGCTTACTCTTGAAGAATGAGATTGGAGAGACAGCCAGCACTTTTACGTGTAAACAGTTATTGTCATGGTAGTTTAAAATAAGCACGATTGCCGACAGTAATTCCATGCGCGTGTACAGGCCCTATTAGTTTTAATATATTGTAGACTTCCAGAGTAAAGTTTTTTTTTTAATTTAATTAATTGCTAGCCATACTCCCAACCCCTTGGATTCATTCTGTACCCGATTGCAAAAACTACATTTGAATTGGTCAACGGAATTCATGACCGAATAAGAAGGGCAGAAGACTAACTAATTGTTCACGTTGGATAACATCATTAAAACTTTTAAACTTAACAAAAAAAAACTCAAAAGGTTTCAAGTAAAGGCCCTACGTGAGCCTCTTGGTATAGCTATACAAGACACCAAACGATGGCGTAAAAGCCCGAAATCGTCGAGCTAGTTAGAGGAAAAAGTTGAACGTTTCTGTCATGGGATCGGCTGGGGTGGGCGGAAAAAGGAAGGGGGGCAATAACACGTGCGATCGCCAAACGCCGAGGAGGGGGGGACATCTATACTTCGAGCAGGCTTGTTACTTTAATCCTTTCGCACGGTGTCCCAAAAGTTGTCTGAAAACAAAAAGTTTTCGTGTTCACGCGCGCGCGGACATCTTTCCACATGTGGCTACATTTGGATACATATCCCCACTTTCCCCTTTCGAAATGATTTAAAAGGATTTTTATTTACAAACACTCGTTTCAAAATGTATCTTTCTAACTTATACCGAACAAAATGATTGCTTTTTACAATAAGTAGAGGAAATTTTGCTTAAGTACGGGACAGACACAGGTTTTCGGAACGGGAATATGGCAAGTGAACTTCTAGAAAACTATAATCACAATAAATGATAACGATTTTATATTAAACAAAACCAAGTAATGTCACTTAAAACTATGTTTAGACTATTATATTATGTGAGGTAATTCATGTGCGCAGTTAGCAGCCGTGCAAGTGTGAGGCCGCACGCTATACCTACGGAGAGATTATAACTCAAGTTAATTGTTTTAAAAGTAGGATACTATACTATAGGAACGATTTTAGAAATAATATGAGTGATTCTATAGAATAAATTATTAAGTGATTTTAGTAATAAGTAATACTTAACTATATTTTATACTAATTTTAAAACCAATTCACATTTTTAATTAACAAACATTGGAAATTCTTAAAATTAAAAACCGAAAGTCCATAGACATTGGGCGACTGAAAAATATTATATTGTTTTTTTCCCGAAAGTGTTCTTTTGGACATGAGACAGATTCCCTCTTAGGTACAGATATTATATTTGTAATATAGTACAACTACTCCTGCATGGCTATTCTAAATAGTTAACACGTTTCCGTTATTTATATTGCTTTAAAATAACACGGATATCTCTCGGAGCAATTCAATAAATAAGGTGGTTATCTAGAATAATATTGTTAGCACAGTTAACACGTATTACTTGATTCCAAGTGCATAACATTAGAATCTACAATTGGATAAAAAAAAAATACATCAGAGATTCTAATTAGATACATTTGGAATCTAGTAATACGTGTTAATTGTGTTAGTCAACGACATTTAATAGTTCGCGGTTAACGCGGCCATGGGCGACTATGAAAAAAAAATCACGCCTGACAGTTAGCTTCCCAGGATAACTGCCTGAATACGGCACATCATTTTTATTGCTTTTGGAGTTAATTGATATGTTAGATTAGCCCTGCTGAGATATTTAATGCAATCACAGAATTATACTGTCCTACTGAAAGTAAAATAATGCCCATTTTGACGTCAGGGCATAACATGTTAGTCTAATTAAGGCAGTACCTCTACCACAATAATAACCCTATACTTTCATCCCCCGCGCGAAGCTTATAAGCAGGCGGAAGGCTGAACCGCGTACACGACCTGGCGAAGGGGATGATAAGTAGTAGGGGTGCAGCGAAAATCGAAAAGAAAGAAGAGAGTGCCGGTTTAGAAGTTGCGGGAAAGTTGAAAGCGATGAGGCAGGAATAATATGATTTGCCCGGTATCCGCTACGGGAGGGACTTAAGTCTCTCTTTCTGTCTGCCTTAAGGCCACAAGTTTGGTGGTTTTACCTTTATATTAAGGGGTGAGTAACTCAGGAGACAGGTGCTTGCTGATTTGAATTAATGTCAGAAAATTACTCTGTGAATGCTAAGTGAGTCGAGTTTTGATACTTTTGCAATTGAGTTTCTGAGTCAATTCGTAAGATATACTTGTAGTAGGTACGCATATAGATATATATATATATATATATATATATATATATATATATATTATATAAGATTTTAAAAGGACTTCGCACTAACTTAATAGTAATTTATATCGATGGGTTAATATATATTATATAACAGGTATAAGTTATAAGTTATTGACTTGATTCTATGTAGAGTTGAATTGAAATGCGTGTTTACTGGTCGCCGGCCCAAAATAAAGAGATATATTCGATCCAAGAATTATTATAAGTATCTAACGACGATCCCAATTAATATTAGACACATATGACAATCTACCGTACCCACTAATTAAAATGATGTTGGATTGTTATCGAATCTTATTAGATGTGCATGTTTTATTACATACTTGCTTTTCCCTCCACCACGTGCCACGTCTCCACACCCGTTATGCAGGCGTATACCGTGTCGTAACGAACGATAGGCGCTGTTCAAATTTTTGCCGAGAGTGTACCACGAGCAACTTCCCAAGACCTTGGTTGCCATCCACTAGAGTATGCGTGATCCCTACTTCCATATAATGTATTACGGTCAATTCTCGATGAGAAAAGACCTTCTCACTCGCCGTATAATGCCGCAAACTTTTTAAAAGCTGAGAAATTTTCCCTCGTAGATACCAAGTCGCAATGGCCGACCGGTCCAACTTAGGACGGGACCGACTTGAGAAGCTCTTCCCTTTCAACCGTCATATGAGGACACTCCCAGAGGATGTGATCGACATCCTGCAATTCGCCACATAAGCAAGTCGGAGATTCTATTAGGCCAAGCTGACAGAGCTTGGAGGCAAAACCACCGTGTCCGGTTTAGAACTGAGAAGTCCAATGGTCTGGAGTCAATCTGGTTATCTCCATGCGCCACTTTTTTATTACATACTTACACTATTTTATTACATACTTGCGTATTTATTAGAAGTCACCAAATGTATAAATTTAATAATTTAATTTAAATGTATAATAAAATGGTGAAAAAGCAAAAGACAGTGCAATTTTCACTCCAAATCATGGCACACATACTTAAATAAAAATATACATTTCCTTTGCTTCTTTCAACGATTCAGTGTTTACTTGGTCGTAATTCATGTTAATTTAAAAAATGTATCTATCACTATCAATCTTGCTTGATAAAGCTCATCATCATGGCCCCCACAAGGGGGGGGGGGCTGACAGGGCTGTAGCCTGGGGGCCCGGGTTTAAAGGGGGCCCGGCGTGTCAGGTCGAACAGTTAAGTGCGATAAACACATATCACAAGTTTTCTCTAATAGTAAAACAGTCAAAAATAATTATTACCATTTAGAAATATGTGGCTATGTGTGGCAATTCGATGTGATATTAATGATTGACATAATTAAATGACAATTCACGTGTAGACATTAATTTTAATTAGGTTTAGTGTGTTTCCAACAAATAAAAATGGCTATTTATCCAGTATATTGAAGGGCGCATGTTACTTGACTACCTACCACAAAAGGGATGGCGATCAGTGCTTTATAATAGAATGCCGAGTTTTAGAATTATTGAGAACAACTCAATAATTCAAGTGGATTTATTTAAAAATACTACAAATCACTAAAAATACACGAAACTTCTTTAATTTTATCTTGCGGAACCCTGAGGTTCTATTGGGGAATACCATTTAGGGAACACTAGTGTAGACCATCACACTGCCCTTAACCTTAGCGATAGGTATGGGTGCCCCCGCCAAGCATCTTGGCCTGGGGGCCCGCTTTAGGATGTGGGGGCCATGCTCATCATGCAAGCAAAGCACGTGTCGTATGACAATTGCTAGGTGTAAACGGTTCATACTAAGACACTGATAAATACCTACATTTTATAAACCACCATTCTTGTTCAGTTATAAAGTTATCATAATTCGTTATACGAATATTAGTGTATAATTAAAAAAATATAAACAACTAAATTTTAAATAAGTATTATAAGTAAAATTTGACAGTTAAGTTATAGAAATTTCTTTGAAATTGAAATATTTATTATATTATTACGATATTAACATTCACGGTCTGATGTAGCAGATTGTTTTCCTATTATCAGACCAGCCATCTGCTACGATGGATGGATCTGCAACTGAATTGACAGACCATGAAGTCAGCAAGGATGACGTAGAGAATGGACAGAAGTATTATTTATCTTTCTTTACGTCAGTGGTTTCAAAACTGTATGTTACTACGCCTCCCTTTAAAAAAAATCTAATCTTGGAGCCTCCCCTCTTTATTTCATTAAATAATACAAACTCCTTTTTTAATTGTCAACAATATACAAATATAAAAATGAGAATTAGCATAATCAATTTTAATAGTAGTCAATCCTTTCCAGTTTCCTAAATAACACGGCAGTTATCATTTAAGTATATCAATCATCATAATGTCACATTAATATCACATTAAATCGCAACGCACAACCACATATTTCAAATATTTATAGACGTTTTTTTGATATTACTAAAATAATGTGAAAAGTGCATTAGCAAACTAACCAAGAACTCAGTAAATAGATTTTTGTTTGCTGCAATCTAGCGCAGAAATCATTTAAAAGTGGAAACACTGCGAACTTATTTTTTTTTTGTAATTTTGATTTCCAAAGCTCCAATATTTTACGAATGCCTTCACTTTGTATTTTTAAATCAGTGAATGCATTAGTAGTCTTTGCATTGATTTAATCACTCAATTTTTTAAAAATTTCAACCAAAGAGACAAAAATTATCATTCCTAAACAAATTTGCTTCAAATTTCAATATTTTGATCTGACCCTTTTATTTCATTATTTCATGAGATAGCCAGCCCGCTTCACGTATAGATTTGAGGTTTTATAAAATAAGTCTCCATATTTTCAGACAGGTTTGCAAACAACCTTATATATGATATTTTATGTAGTTTATAACTAGCGGCCGTTTTATAAACTATTCATTTGCAAACTGAAAACATGTGGCTACATTAATTGTGTTAATCACTCAATTTGCAATTTGCAACACTCCACGCCTCCCAGTTTGGAAATCGCTGCTTTACGTATTGATTATCTCAAGGTTTGTGACACAATATAATGTCCACAACGTCACAGAGACGAATTGATGAAGATATCTCGATACATAATTAGCAAATACTATCACATGAAACTCGCATGTACATATTCCTCATTTTCAAAGACTTCCCGAGAGGGTGAAGTATCATTAACTACTGTCCAATGTTGCTGAAAAATAATATACTCATGTGGCGATCAACAAGTCCTGCGAGAACAAGAATTGTCAGCAAAATTCGTGACATACGAATCGATCGCGAAAATATTATTTAATCATTTATATATAAATTTTTCACAAGCCGTTAGCAGTATCGGTTAGTGTTTACTCAGTGAGAAAGGCATGAGATACTCAGTGTTAGGATTATTCAATCGTGAGGGATTCAATAAATAGGCTGTTACGATTAAATGAATATCTCACTCCGCATTTTATCTTGGTAGAGAACTGTCACTCGGTATCATCGTGCCTCGGGCTAAAATATATAATTCACTGTTATTTTTTATCACTGTATCATTGTATCTATTTAATTGTGTCAATCCGTCAAATAAACACGCAGCCGCTCTCAACAATCATACTTCAGTTCTTCACTAATATCCTCATCAAACCATCATCAGCTGGCTTCCAAACGTATTATATTCCACTAATAATATTACGAAATCAATCTTTTTGAGCATACTTACACATCAATAATAAGAGCGAAAAGATACTTCGAAAATCACGCTTTGATATTATAAGGGACTTATTATATGACGGATGACCACAAAGAGAGACATAAGCCTCTCTTATTGTGGTTACTGAGCGATAATTTGGCATCTCTTATGTCACAGGTGCATTGAGAATTAACTCCTCATCATCGAAAAGCGGTAAAAGTACGTCAAGAATAAAGCAATAATCAAGACTCGATATATGAAACTGTAGTATTATATTATAGAAAAATTGTTTGTATCAGTTAACGCTATTGCATAACATTTTAGGCCGAGATGCATAATATCAATTTAGATACAATTTAAATACGCCAATATAAAATGCATAGACCAAAATAAATAACAGCTATGCGCGTTCTACAATTTTATTATCATTATTGTTGCTAATTTTAGAATTTTGATTTCCCAATAATAATTATTATTTTTTTTAAATTTTCATACAATAGTCAAATAATTTAAGCTGCACAATATAAATTGAATGATTTATTATAACTAATATTATATAATAATATACATATTAAATAATTTAATCATTGTTTTATCAGTATAAAACTAAATCAATTGAACCGTTGTGGATACAGTATACTGGATTCATATAAATCTTTAATTGATGTGGCGATAATTTCGTTTCGAGGTGTGTTTACAAAATAAATGTAAATGTTGTTTACTGAAATGTATTAATTAGAGTTTAGTACCTCTAATTGTTTGCATTTGTGTATTTAAACAATATATCATAAATATTTCAATCTTTTGTTGTTTTATTGCTTGCATATTCACAAGCTGAAATTAATGACAAATGTCACCTGTTACTAGTCTTATGCACATCTTTTTCCACGCACAATATTTTTATGACGAATGGTTTATGGGCATTAATTAGCTTAACTATATCATGCGCTAAACCGGCTAGACCCAAACACAAATCATCATCATTCATCAGCCTGGATCAATCCAATACTGAATGAAAGACTCTGCTTGCAGACCTGAAGTCAAAAAAAATGTAGCTGAATTGTGCCAAGCCAGAATTTGAACCCGCGACTCATAGAATTAAAAGCGAGCTTTTACACCACTATAAGCCCTATCATTGACAATGAATGAATAAGGCAGGCATATCTATGGAATAAAATTATTTTAATGGCATATTAATTCATTCTTAATCACCTCGTAATAAAAATGCACCAATGTTTCGACCACCCCGCCATTATCTGAATGACCACGATTTTTCTTTCACGGAAATCTTAAAGAAAACAGCTGGAATAGTTTCAGACACACGTGTTTTCTTGCGAAGTCTCGCTTGAGAAAATCCATAGCCCCCCTTCGATACGATTTTCAACCACATGCCTAACTCACACAAATCACCATTGGGAATGAAGCAACTTTATAAAAGTAATATACTTTAAGCATGTCCGGTGATACTGGATTATAAGATATAACATAACATATTAGAATACGTAATCCATGCTTAGGACTGGATATTGGTTAAATTATGTTAATGGAAATTCATTTACGTATTAAAGAAACACTATGTATAAATAATTTTGTTTTATTTTATTGAAACGTTAGTGCGCGTTAGTGTGGCACATCGAAAGTATAATACAGTTTTGTCTTAGGTTATGATTGCTAGAAAATGGTAAAAGGGGAAGTAGAAGATCATCACCACGCTGCACTGATCAATTCAAGAATGCGACACGAACTTCATTGTTATAGACAACCGGTTTTGTGTCCAGTTATTCTGTTATAATATAAAGGTGCTTCAGAGCAAGACTCGATCAAAATAAAATGAAACTAATGCTACACATGACTATCAAAAGGTCCATATAGACCCATGGGTCGGAATGCTGCTAAAACTCTGGATATCTTTAAAGTAAGATAAAGATAGCACGTGGCAATGAATATAGTACTTAAGTAAAGTAATATAATCGTACAATGATACTCACATCATTTTCCACGTGAAAGTGAAGAGAATCATTTGACGAGCGAAGTCGCGTGGGTAGAAGATATCCAGCGACCAATAAGACTACTCTCTTTAGACAAAGTAGAAAGAAGAACAGTAGCTGTGATGATAAGGTGATCGAGGAAACTTACGGTAGACTGGGTGAAACCGTTTGCTGAAGATGACCAAGACCCATATTGAGTTATAGTGTCGTTAACAATGATGGTGATAGTATCCTAGCCAGGATACTGTAAGTATGATAAATTCAACGAACAAACATTCAAACTTACCTGAAGTTGATTACTATTCTTCATGATGGAATATACGTGAAAAATCAGCAGTAGAAAAATAGATCTTCTTAAAATGCACTTACCTGAAAATAAAGAAATAAAAAATACATTAATATCAACAAAACTACATTTTTTGCATTATATTTTTAAAAAGTAGTATTTTTACAATTGCGTAGGCAGTTTTTTTTAAATTATTTTTGGGATTTCGGCCAACGACGTTATGGTTTTCGGGATTTCGACCCAAACCCATATAATATAATATAATAATGAATAAAATTAATATAACATAATATAAGACAAATAATTATAACCAAATTCATTTAGATTTTGGCGATAACAATACAAAATATAAAATCGGAAAGCATTAGTTTTGCAAACCTCTCGAATAAGACGAGACACCAAACTGGAGTATATGCTCTATGTGTGTATAGAGCAGAGTAAAATAAATATTCCAATCGTAAATTTTGGTACCACGTAAACAATAGTCTAATAACAAATTTGAATAGTTAAAATCCATTTTCGATAAATTCCGTTGACGAATTATCGGCGATCGATCGGAAGCAGTTTATCATTAAAGCAGGGCCGGTCGCAGATGTTGGCAACACTCACTCTAAGAATGGGCGCGCATTTTCTCGTTTCACAAGCAGTACAACCCGATTCATTGAATGATTCCGCCGATCGTTTAAAGGCTCTACAGAAACTGCTTATTAAAATATTTTATCTTAGTGAATCTAAGTAAATCGAAAAGGCAACTTGTCTAATTACATTGAAATTAACTTATTGTCTTGCGACTGAAGCGTTTCTTTGAGATTCGCTAGCGCAGCACGATATTTTTTTACGATTTTTTAAAATGCATATTATGTTTTTGAGGTGTTTTCGGATTATACAAGTAACGGTAAACAAGAGAAGCACTAAATCTCTTGAAAATACTGTATACTTACCTGTTTTTAAGTACACCGCATTACCGTAAGGTACGATAGCTTGGGCAGAAAACAAATGAGAGTGGGTGGGAATCCTAGCGAGAGAAGACGATACAACAAAAGCGATCTGATCACAAACGACGATAGTAACCATTATTATAAACTCTAACCTATTGAGGCCAAGAGTAAAGAGAGCTTAGAGTGAAAATGGTAATGTACCCAGATACTTTTACACTATTACTACTTAATGATAAAACAAATTTATTAGATTCTTTTTTTATATCGGGGCAATTTCTTTTAATTAAAAAATACTGGAATTTGTACGATCTTTTTATTCAGATCGAGTATAGTTCATTCAGAAACCGAATCGCTAAAATAGATTCGTAAATAATAGTAGAAATCTTTCATCAATTTGAATTTTAAAAATAAGCGATTATAATAATTAGGGATTGCAATATCGGTATTTCAAAACCAGAATTTCAAAACCAGTATTCCAGTATTTATCAATACCGAAATAACGGTTTTAAAAATCCAAAATACCGGAATTTTCGGTATTAAGAAGGCACACGCGTTTACGTTTTTGAAAATTAATTATAAGTTATGTGCTGTTAAAATGCAAATATGTTGAGTGAATCCAACACAGGTGAAAAAATAATAAAACAAATATCATCAAATATATTTATATAAGTAATTGTCACGATGAATTATCATAATATTATTTCGAAATAGAGAACATCCGTGACAAAAATGTTCAATTATTCTATAATTGACTGCACAAGCGTTGAATTTAAGAAGCTTTTCCTGCAGCCGTACTTATTTGCACTTGATGAACTTTTGAGGGCTTTAGTTAAAATTATCAATATAGTTAAATTATTTGGAATTTGTATGATCAATATATAATTATTTTTAAATGTCAACATAATAAATGTAGGTATGTAGATTTTTGCTATAAAATAATATTTTAAAAAGAGTTTAATATCTATATTTATTGATAAACACCTACTTCTGTTTTTTTAATGTAGAAATACCGGTATTCAATAAGAAATACCGTAAAACCGGTATTGAAATATTCATTCCGTATTGCAATCCCTAATTATAATAGTATGTCCAGTAGGAATGCTATAGTGAACAGGACCATAAGTTGGTGGAAGTACTCAGTGAGTGTACACAGTTGGTGAGGGCATCGTGCAGCAACAAACGAACGAAATATCATACAAAGAGAAGAACGGACGCTAAGTCTTGTAAGGCGTTGGAAAACTTTAACCCCCTGTACCCTTCTTCGGGCGGTGACGTATTCAGTATATTTAGCGCCCTTTGAATAAAATTATTTTTCAAAAACACAAATTATCCTAAAGGGCATTTTAAAATTTAGTAAATGCAGCATAATACGAGGTGTCTTAATTATTTAAAAAAATCTATCATTTTTACGGTGGGTGTAGTATAACAATTTACATGAGATTTTCACATTTAAATTTTAGGCAAATAACCTACCTGTATGTAGGTATATGGTCTTTAGTACAATTATAATTTACCTAATTACGTAATTAAGAATGTAAGTATTCTTACAGATTTGAGAGTTCTTTCTTTTGATAAATACAAACTATTTAAATAATGATACGATTTGAAGGTTAATTTTACAAAGTTTACCATCGCAGTAGATACAATTTCTCGGTATACAGCTGACAGATATCATTTTTCACAAGCCATTGATATATTTGTCACCCGGTCAGTCCAAGGAATTTTGAGGATGCGTCTATACTGACTGAGTGACAAATGTTGAAGTTTTCAATCGAATGGGGAAGGACCGAAAAGTTCTACGTAGTATCAAAACCAGGAAACTACAATACCTCGGCCACATTATGAGAGGACAAAAATACAGCATTCCCCAACTCGTCATTCAAGGAAAGATCAATGGGAAGCGTAGCAGAGGACGGCGCCGCATTTCGTGGCTTAAGAACCTCCGGGATTGGTACGAGTTCAGTTCCACCGAACTGTTTCGGGTAGCAGACGACAAAGATAAGATCGCCTTGATGGTGGCCGACCTCCGCTAGGGGATGGCACAATAAGAAGAAGATTGATATATTAAAAATATTAGTAATTTTAATTAAAATAAAACACAATAATATATATATAGTACGTACCTACTTATTCCGTATTATTCAATAATAATCAGTACTGGTTCCGTCCGCTTAAATAATATATTATTTATAACATTCTTACAGCTATTTAAAGACAAAGGTCATTCATTAATAGTACATAGGTACAATTTTGAGGGATAACACTGTAGGTAGGTACGTCAAAACCAGCTTGCTTAAAGTCTGACGTTACTGAAAATTAGTTAAAAGCCGATTTTATACAAAAATTATCATATACTTCAGGTCTCTATTAATAACAGATACTAAAAATTCTTAAAACGATAAAGCCAGAGCACATTAACATTAAGGGGATATATTAAGTGTTTTTTTAGTTCAATAGACAAAAAAAACTATTAAAATTTATTTATATTCGATATGCAGCGTCTGGTGGTAGTAAGTGGGAATTCCTTGGCTAAGTACAGAACTGCTACCACCAACGAAAGTAAGCTCCAGTGGCGGCGGGGTGTAGGGGGGTTAGCAGACGCGATTAATCGATAACGATGGAGGGGCCAAATTGGCATTCAAAGGGCCGAACCAGAGGTTTATAATCCATTATGCTAACGCCCGCGGAGTGCGAGTCGGATTTTCCATTTACCACACAGTCACTATCGTGTGTGTATGCCGACGCAATGGCGTCCGCGGGAAATTTATTCACGAGAGGGGGCGCGAGAGTTTTTAATTAAGCCGGGTGGCGGCGCAAAATGCATTTTAATCTCGTCCATTGTGTTCGGCGCCGTGAAAAATCGACGGCGTAAAAAATGCGGCCATCAATTTTATGTTTTCGGTACAACTAAAGCAACAGATTAAATTAATAAATCCAAAAAGCTCTTTGCAGCAACAACAACGCTTGGTGAATTTCACAAACAAAAATCATATCGGGTAACTTTGTCCCATCATTATAATATCTTTGGTCCACAGTGTTATCCTATTACGTACAATTATTACGTACATATGTATCAGTGTATCGTATATCCAAACAGAACGCTTCCGTGAAAATAGATTTTAAGAACGACACACTGGCTATGATGTAGGTTCAAGATAATAGTATCTTTAATATGCTTGACACATATTTCGAAATCATAGGAAATACAGAACAAACCAATCGATTATCCAGAGACTATCGATAATAATAAATGTAAGACGTATTCTGTAATTTTTGGATTTATTTCTCGATGTGGACCGGAAATTGTGGACAGACAGGGATTTTAAACAGTCCTGAGAAAAAGCCAGATAAAGGGTGGTGCTCTAACCTATTGTGCTAATGGCCCCCTGTGAAGCAGAAAGCAGAAGAGAAGAAGAAAAGGCTAAGCAGATGAAAAGTGTAGGTGCTGTGAAGTAATCACGTAAATGACCTTACTGAAGGCAGTCTTCACTCTGAAACCAATGAAAAGGCAGAGATTATCTATGTACCATTAAACTATAAGTAAGTACTTTTCGTCAGCTGAATGTAGGACTATTCTAAATCACAATTGGTATTTTTAAGAAGAGAGTTCTTTGAAACAATCTATTTCAATTATTTATTGTATATATTTAAAAAAATTGTATACTTACATCATGTTTTAGTAGAACTGTTGGAACTCAATTTGAGTGCATGGCGACCTTAGTCTCGGGTAACTACACCCGAGATATTCTCAGTCGTAAAAAAATGATGCTTTACATTTAAACGTAGAGTCCCGTGATATGCGTGATTAATACCGTTTGTAGTGCGGAATGGGTTTGATTCGGTGGGGCATTAACTTCAATATTAAACTACTTTACCTCAGTCACATAATGAGAGGCCGAAGTAGGTACAGGATTCTCTATCTCATTATCCAAGGAAAGATCAACGGTATACGTGACAAAAACGAAACCACTTTTAGTAACTCAATAACATGTGTGATTGATACGAGAACAGCTCTACTGAACTGTTTCAGATACCTAAACAAATCGAAGTCGCGGATCACGGGTATCAGGTCCAGTGTTGCTAACTGTCGTTGACAAAAACGTGCCAGACGGGGTATGAAAACAGGCTATTAGGCAGGAAAAAACGTTAGAATTTGTGAAAATATAATATTAAGAAAATTTACTTATTCTACCAATAACGAAATACACTTGCTTTCGCGTATCGAGAAAAAGTCCAAAAATCGATTAGAAAAGCCACACATTTTAACAGAAATACATTTTTAAATTGAATACAAACTCCTATATTATGTCAACGGCGTTCAAATTTCGTTTCATATTTGAAGGCGAGAGCTTCTTTCTTGTAGGACAGACATAGAGAATTAAAAAACATACCATTTAGATGAATAAGAATGTTAAATTATTATAATATACGCGGAGATTCGGAATAATATACGAAAATCACTAAAATAGTTACCGACCTACCTGCATTAAGTATCTGATAAGTCAGAAATTTGATGCGCATGAAAATTAATAAACTAAATATCTAGCGTTTTTTCAACATACATATTTAAAGCTGTTCGAGGCAATGACATTAATATGGATGAAGCATCTGGAAAAAAATGACACTCAATTTTTTGTCGGGTCTGCCCAATGGCATAATTCATATTTTAATATCAATATCGTTCGCACAAATGAACATTAACACTAGAAACACTGTTCTAACGCCGTTACAATAAAGGTGATATTGCTATAAATTCCCGAATTACGAAATTTTGTCACGTGACGTCTACCTATACATGTGCGAATGTCGCTATGCGCGAATTTACTTGCTAGCTACTGTACTGAGTGCGTTGTCCATTAATAATGTCATTGGTTGGAGGCATCAAAAAACTCTAGTAAAAACGCCACAAGCCAGATACATTTTTTGCAAGCTAGATGCCTATAGAAAAAATGCTAGATCTGGCAATAAAAATACGCTAAATTGGCAATGCTGACCAGGTCGGTACTGTTCGGTTAAAGCCGATACAGCGGAAAACGCATTTTGAAAATAACCGATAAACTGGATTATTTGTTAGGTTAACCTAACCAAACCTAACCTAACCTAACCTAACCTAACCCAACCTAACCTAACCTAAACTAACCCAAACTAACAAATAATCCAGTTTATCGGCTATTTTCAAAATGCGTTTTCCGCTGTATCCGCTTTAACCGAACAGTACCGTGGAATCATTAAACAATGTACCTACATTAATATCAATGTAATCAGCAAACATCGTGAATCAAGATTTCTTTTATACTAATAAATCATACCTGTTAAAACAGAACTAAGGTGATGATGTAACTCATGATACATAACCTACCTGCCCCGCCAGTGGAGATGTGTATATGGCCGACATCTTGAAAGGCTTTACGGCTAAGTGGCGCGGCAGCAGGATGGTTTAATGCGTCGGGGATTCAATCAGACCATCCCCATTCGACAGACGCCGACGCGCAACTCTCTTATCAATTAAGCCCTTTTCTTCCAAGAGAGGTATACACCATATACTCACTCGCCGTGGGTGTTAACTGTTAACATACATACTCCAAATAGATTAACACGTGCTCGGGTTTCTAATGCCCTCTGAGCAGATTATGTGGGAGAAATTGAAAGTATTTTGACTGGTAACACGTTTTCTATGAAATGCGCAAAATCTGTATTTACAAGAAGGCATTCTGGTACGGATTGGGAAAGATACAATACGTTTCTATAAAAAACAAATATACAAAAAGCTTCATCGCATTCATTAAAATATTAGTAGCTATATAAAAATGTCGATGAAATCGTCAAGCGCCCGTCTACGCGGTGTGATCCAGGATCATTTTGTGGCAAAAAAAGAATAATGTTGTTGGAATGTGTGTACTTATATTTTAAATACATAATTTAAAAACATTTAAAAAAAAAAATACGACGCCTCGAGTGATTTGAACCCACACCTGTAGGATTCACGCACATGTGCTCTACCAAGCAATCTATGTGTGTCCTATCTAATTGTGACGAGTAGCTTTTACAATTCTCTCTGAAGTGTTTTTTAAATTGTGTTAATTTTCGGCAATCGGCTTTTGTCGCAGAACAGCTGATTAATAAATAGATGTCCGATAGGTTATACCCCAATACACTACATTTTCACGTTGGGTTTTGAACATGTGAATGTCCTACAAAAATTAACCACACATTATAGACGTGCAATAGTGTGCATTGCCACCATCAAAGACACAAATATTGAATGAGCCAAATGCACCGAGGCATAAACCGCAGTTGTCAGAATGGAGGACAAACGTATTTTTTACATGTGCTTAATTAAGTTTATCCCATATCCCACACTAGAGATTGTTTGCATGTCACGCCACACCCGTTAGGTGTTTAAGTTCCCATTATTTTTGAGTTACCTGACTTTTGTATTTTAAATCAAAGTATTAATTAGGTATCTACTACTCGTACCTTAATTACTAACCCGTGTCAGGATTACGCCTAATTTTAGTTATAACGTACTTGCACTGGCTAATAATTTTAATAAATTATTTTGTGTGATTCTTAAATGTTGTAAATTATTCGTTGAATAAAAAAATGTTAAGTAAGTGTTGTACACTAAATTATTTTTTTTGTACTTCGAAATGTTTCGACTAAGCAGAAAATAATTCTTTACATAGGTTCATAGGTACCAATCCAAAGATACGTAAAACGATAAGGGGTTATTTTACTTTCATTATTTTAGTAGTTCAATCTCTTTGGTTAAGATATTCTTAACTGCTAATGAGAAAATTCACGTATAAGGTACCTACCTACCTCCATATATATATATTATTAGTTATTACAACAGATTATTAAAATGATTCTGTGAGCCTGTGTGATACCATAATGATTGTATCTATTTTTAAATGAAATTGTGGTTAATTAGGTTAATTATAATACTATCTAGCATTTCTTATAAACAGTACATATAATACTGGAGATTAAAATATACAAAAATGCTTTGAAGAATTAATTCACTAATATTATAAAAATTGTGTAGTAATATATAATGTTTGAGGCTTTCGCGGTTGTTTTTTATCGTAGGTAATAGATGTTGGGTTTCTACCGTGTGTACTTCAGATTCATTTTGAGATTCTTAGAGCAAAGTTTACATTCATATACCTACAATACAATACATTTCGACCGTGTTTAGTAAAAAGGGCGTAACCCACACTGAACAAATATTACAGGAGGCAAAAAACGTTGTTTGAATGTTTTTGGTTCAATATTAATAAAAAAAAATAGGCACAGACATTGGGTGCATGATTATGGTTTGGTTGTAATATCTTTTCGATCTAATAATAATTAAAGCGTTATTACAGAAAAATCATGAAAATTGAGGGTAAATGCTTTTTCCCTAAAAGAAACATAATTAAAGCTCAATTATTAAAACCTTAATTTAAATAATAAATCGGCATTTGGGGATTACTTCTTTTTTACAGAACGTGTATTTAGTTGTATACATTGTTAATATCTAATAAAAGCACTTTTCGAAAAATCGTGGGTAACGCCCTTTTTCCTAAACAAAGTCGACTTCATCATAAAACATATCATCTCTTGATAATGTCAACGATAATGTCTTGAAACGTCGAGGAAAGAAGGAAGAAGTACACAATGTGGAAACCCAAAAATCTAGCGTGTAGTAATAATTTAATTATCAATATAAATAATTTTATTGGAAATGATATTTTAATTAAAAAGCGAATAATATTTTAAAACTATAGCTTCTAACCAAATCTCAATGGACTCAGCTTTCGAGATAAGATTCAGAGTCGATACAAGTAGAGTTGCACTGATACGACCGCGTAACGAACGTTTGTGTTAGTGAGAGAACGTGTCAGCTTTGGTAACGGATGTGATCATGACATATTAGTATTATTACACTACAATATGCCATTAGGCATAGTGACAGTAGTGTAGTTAGTAATATAAGTGAAACAATCACAAATACTCAGATTTTGAGAAAATCAAGTTAATATATTGTGACCTCACCGGGATCGAACCCGAAGCTCCCGGAATACGAGGGTCACTGGATGATCACCCATGAATCGATGCGACATATCACAGTCATTATTTAAGGTTACCATGTGCGCATGACCATAAAATATACGGAACTGCGTACACCGTCACGACGAAATGTAAAAAAGCTACCTGGCTAATTGGAGAGTGTGACTTGTGTCGTACGTGTCTGCGCGATATCATACGCCACGTTATTTAAGATAAAATGATAAATTGACACAATATACGAGGGACTCTTGTTGGGTAACGTTCCCCGTAATTTTTCTATTGTGTGTGCGGATCATCAACGCATCTGTGCAGTGGCGTAACTAGGGTTAGTGTCACCCGGGGCGGTAAATTGACACCCCCCTCTCCACAAACACACATATACAATTTGTTATTAAAACTTATATTTTAAGGTATTAATTAATTTCAGCCTTCCGCCTTTCGAGAAATGAGTTAAATAATTGTGCATGTGATGGTTTCGTCCATTCGAGCAAAACTAAAATCTGGCAAAGGAAACTTCCTTTTACAATATTTTTGTGTGAGGACTGTGCGGGGGATGAAAACATGTGTGCGGACACATTTTGGTATGTGCGCGCTCACCTTGCAGGGAACATTGTTGTTGGGTATAACGCACGAAGATCGAAAAATAAACAAAAATATGAGGGGGAAAACAATAGTAATGACAAATTAGTTCATCCATTTATATACCCAAGATATACCCTTCCAAAAGTTCGATACTCCCCGTACTTGTGGCACAGCATTTATGTATCCTCCAGATATGATAAAAGAGTTATCTACGCGCTACGGGGTAGAAATAGCAAGAAGCGTGGTTCGTGACGCTGGACTGCGAGCAATGGCGCAATCGCGAGCTATATGTAGGTTATCAAAGTATTAATTATAATAATATGTCTTAATATCGCTTAACAAATTGGCAGTAATTTTTCATGCTTTAATAAAATCTGACAGAATATATCATTGGCTGATACCCAGAAACTAATCAAAATTTAAAAATACTAATTTAGTCAAGAAAAAGAAAAAATATACAACGATTAAAAGTAGAAAGCTATCTACCCAATTTTCTCATTTATCCAATTGTCCTCCAAAAGACAAGTAGTATGAATAAAATACCTACGCAAATTAAGCACACTCAATAAACAGATAATATTAAAATAGATTCGACTAACGAACGACCTAAATAGTAATAGAAAAGCTCATTTGTAGATACAAGTTTAGAAAATCCAAGGGAGTCATCGATATATTTAATAAATTGCTCATTGTAGTGGATAAATAAGATAAGGCTTACACACCCCGAGGGGAAAACTTCAAACATTTTCCCATAACCTCTATAAAAGAGGCTTTCTATCAAAGCCATTTTCAATCGTTCGTCTTTATTGCGACTCTCCACAGGACGAAATGTCAAACTCAATATTGTATTTCGTGACAGAGCCAATTTATTTTGGCATTAATAGTTTATTTATTTTTGCTGTAATAGTACCACAATTTTGTGTCTAACAACGAGGGAATACAGTTCAAATACCTGCCAACAATGTGCGTAAATTCACAATAATGTTAATAAAATCTACGGTTATGTATTTCAAGTGTAAGTGGTTAGTTTATTTTTTGCACAGTAATAAATTATAACAATACGCCCATTAACCAATAAAATATATATTGCAATAAATATTTTTATTTCGCATTTGGTGAGGTTAGGATTACTATATTATTGATATTGTGTGAAATTAAAAATAAAATATCTATACATGTACATTTTACGTTTTAGAATTTAACCGTATCCAAAATCAAAGATATTGATTGATAAAACCGTCCTCTACTCGTATATAGTCTGAATGTATAAAATTGAAGCAAAAATTTACTTCAGCGCATCTATTCTATACACAAGACTGCTATCGGCAGCTATCGATGGTAGTTTTTCATAATATGTTTGTATCGAAGAATTATAATAATTATTATAATAAGTTAGCCGTCTATCTCGCTTTAAAATTTAGCACAGCCAATAGAGGTGCTGTTAAAACATAGCACTTATTGTAACAATTACATCTAACTTATTGTAAGTGTTACAATAAGTGATAATACTTCGATACAAAAAAAAAACTACCCTCGATAGCTGCCGATAGCGGCCGAAAGCAATATTGTGTATAGAATAGATGCGCTGATCTACCAATTAAGTTAGCTCTAAGTTCATTTCAACAGAACTTCACAATCATTATACTATGATATTCCACTATACTTTCAAATTCACCCAATTAGTGAATAACATACATGATTACATGTTCATGATATTGAATACTTCAGAGAGGATGAATCAGAATTGAACGACGGCGCCCTATAATGACCACGTGAAGCAGCTGAGCGGGGAGTGGGGACAACCTTCGCTCTGCCATGAAATAAGAAAAATACCGTGAGGGGTGGAGAGCACTGGTCGCGCAGAATTGATCACTATCCTCAACCATGAGAGAACTATAGGGAACAACACACATGGCATTTGTACAAATATATAACGTGTGTATTTCACCCGGTCTTGTGTCATATTCTATTCTACCCTTTTCGCGAAATCAAAATTATATTTTTGTAGTACTATTACGTTTACAGACACTGACCTAGAAAAAAATATTGGACCGAGTGGGAATCGAACGGACACTACATCTGATGAAGGTAGGTATGTTACTGAGGTTTTCTAAAATCATATATTTTCGTTAATAAGAATTTAAATTCGTAAATCTTGTAACACTTATAGGTACAGCACAGTGAATATCATTCACTAATAAATAAAGAATATAATTTGATTGATATTTTGTCCTAATTAGGTACTTGTACAGGAAAACACATGTAGTAAGTAGGTTAGTTATGCACTGATATTAAATTATGGAAGGCAACTATAATAATTAATTATTACCTACATCAAACTTATTAGTATTAAGAAGATATATTTTGGAAGTATATTATTATTAATAAACTTGTTAGATTAGATTTTCGACTGAAATTCTGTTTCGAATATCAACTGTGTGCTTCTTTCTTTTTGGATTTTGATATTAAAAAATGGAGACTATGACATCACTCAAAACAATGCGGGGGAGGGTGGTAGGAGGGATGGCAGGGTGGTAAAGGCAATTTCACAAATGAGCAAACTTTTCACATTTGAGATAAAATTACTTCTATAACATAACGCCCAACACCATGACAATCCAAAATACTATTTTCTCGCGAAAATTACGTTTAGACGTTGTTCGGCGTAGATTGACTGGCGAAAGGTAAGTGATGATAAAGACAGTCCGCATCATAAGAAGCTAGACAACGTAGGGTGGGTTATGGCGTCACCGAGAACCTCTCTTTGGCTGACTGAAAATGAATCACGCGGACAACATTGTTTTATAATTAGTATGTCTACACGAAACTTTTTTTGGTCGCAGGGAGAAGGCGTTGAGAAATCGGGCAGCGGTCGGAACGCTTCAGGAGGCGGTTATTCCGCTGCACCAGTTGCGTTCTGCGACTGCGCCATGGGTGATCAGTCAAGTATAGTGTTTGTGCTTTACGCTTAGGTTTGAGCGTTTTGACGGTCATTGGTAGTTTCTAAAATTTAAAAGTGGTCGTAGCTGGTAACCCGCGCATTTTACGTGGTCGGGTAGAATGACCCGTTATATTGTAAATACTTTTTACCATTTTTATTTACTTTATGATAACTGAATTATTCAAAGGGTAATTATTAATTATTGATAAATATTTAAACTACAATATTAATTAACAGACAGCAAAATACTAAACAATATTCTAATATATTTCAGTTTTATACTATTCAATTTGATTCATTTCTTTCCATTTCCATTGCCTTTCGCCAGATATTCATTATAATTCTCGCATATATAATACATTAATACAATAAACGGAGGTAAAAACCTTATTACCTACTAATACTAAGTAAAGGATCAAATACAAAATAAACTAATTGTGAATTGAAGTCGAAAGGCGAAATCCGGGTCACAAAAAACGACTCAAATGGAATAGTACAAAACTTAAGTCCATTAGAATTTAAATTCAAATCCCGAGTCAAAAATCAAGAACCCTCGGTCGATAGTATTAATTTTAACAATATAAAATTATTGTTTATTTATGAAGACTGCCTATTATAAATATTACTGATAGTAGATTTAACATACAATTAACTTTTGTACTGCATCTCCAATAATGCCGATGAGCTAATTTTGAACGTGGTTTATGATAATAATATTTTATTAGTTCTCGATTTTTCTCCAGAAATTTTATGACTAGATACTATACAGTATATACTAGGGATTCCAATCCCGGGAACTCGGACTATTTTCGATACCTATGAATCTCGGAACTTTCGGGATTGAGTTTTTTTTATCAATTTTTATGGAAAATAAAATAAAAACGAAAATATAACAGAAAAAATACTTTTAATAAGATACAAATACATTAGAAATAAACTGAGTTTGAATGAAATTATGGGTTGCCAATTCATTTTATTTTTTCACGTCAATTAATAAAAATGAGAAAGATTGGAAAAAACAATGCTTCGCACTTTTGTGCAACAAAGTGATTCCACCATGTTTTTTAATGCATTTGTCATTTTTTTTATTTCAATTGAACTTGTATTTGTTATCTTTTCATAAATAAATAAAACTGTTTTACTTTCACATTATTATTTATACATATTACAATATTATGTACTCCATTAAACCTATGTATTTCCAAGATTGAACGTACACAATATTAACAATAAATGTCTTAAATAATAGTATAAATTATACAATTTATTTTTGACCGATTTTATCAACGTTATTTGTATATACTTATAGAAATTTTATATTAACTATTGAAAAAAATGCCAATCCCGGGATCGTCAAATCGTAATCCCAAAATCCCAGGATCAAGATTTTGGCTCGGGAATGGATTCACTATTAGATACATATTACACAAGAACCCAACGTCTTTAATGTAATATACTCTCTCAAATAATTGATAAAAATATTAAAAGTCAACTTGAAACAATAGATCCGTTTTTTTATTGCGACTAATGTCGAAGTCAGTAAGGAGCACCCCCCCCCCCCCCCCAGATTCCGACGCTCGATTGGGACTAATCTGTCCAATCGTCCTAAGATCTTGTTCATATATTATATTGAATTTCACCTTTACAATATAACTCAACCTATGAGGACTGACAGACTCCACAAGATGTCGGATATAGGCTGTGCAGGGGGAGAGGGGTTGTTCACACCGTAACGGGCATATTTTTTTTCTACGATACCCCCACCCCCATCCCACTCTTCCAGTTCGTCTGTCAGTATTCTTACGTCTTCTTGCGGTCTGTTACTTCTGCCTATTTTTTCCTTCCAGTTGTATACTATTTATAATGTGTCTAGGTATTTATGTCGGAGTTTAATATATTATTCATTCCAACTGTAGGACGTAGGTAATGTGTGAGAAATAAACACTGACATATACCAGGACACACGCTCGCATATAAAATCACAATATTATTAGCGTTAGCACTTTAACTGAATACGTCAAATACATAAATAAATAAGCCATGGTGGAAGACATTCTCAAGAATGTGTGTATCTGTGATTAATTATTACAGGATGCCGATCACATCTTTTGGGAGTAACCCGATATATCGATTGAAAGAGAAAGGCTTTTCAATTCGGACCGACACTCCGTTGGACCGGTCGGCTATAGCGATATGGTATAATCGAAAGAAAAATTCTCACAGCTATCAAAAAGTTTGCAGCATTTTACGAAGAGCAAGAATTGCTTTTCTCATTGAAGAATGACCGTAATATATAATATTGAAATAGAAATCATGCACACTATAGTGCACTCCAATCGATTTCTTTTGAAGTTACCCCTGATGCACCATCACTAAAATATTTAAGGGCGCCTAACATTTGTTACGCCAAAGTATACAGTACTGGAGGTATAAGCAAGTGTTTCTGTGATTTTTCCATTAGTACTAGACTATTGTAATTGGAACTCGTGGCCTGTCGTACCATTAAAAAACGCAAATTATCTGTATCTGTATGAAGAATATAAGAAGATATAAAAAATCTGTATGAAGGCATCTTTCATCTGATTCATTTCTATCGGCCATGTGCACATAACTAAACTAAGTATTTCGTCAATCAAGCTGATATTAAGTATACCTTTCGGATTTATTCTCCCTCTACTGATTTTCTGAATATCTGTTTTACTAATTTTCTAGCGAATTTGTGATTACGATTACCTACACACTTGCACGTAGCAACGTGTTTATGTATTAATGTTCAACTACATATAAATGCAATATTAAAACAGAATTTAGCAGGCTCTTTAGCAGCATGGGATAAAATACGTTTTTGTAGTAAAGACCCATATTAATTTTAATTAAATTTTCTAAATATTAATTTTTCAACAACCGTATTTAATTCATCCGAAATAATGAGCGAAATTTATATGAGCAGAGATATTTAACAGTCTCCGTATTTTTCACATGCTGTGTCTATTGGTGAGTCAATAAAAGTAGATAGGTAATATTTGAAGAGTATCACAAAAAAAAACTTATTTTTGGCGTCCAAAATTTTGTTGACGTGATAAAACAGTAGGTTGTGTTTCTACAGTTAGAAACTTTCAATTTATAAAAGAATACTTATTGTTATATTTATTATATTAGTTAAGGTGAATTCTGGTGAAACATTTTTCAACAATAACATTCTTTCATGCCATTACAATATCTTATTATTATTTAATAATCAACTTATATTGAAAAGTATCAAGGTGAATTTTGTTTTTTTTTTAATGAAATGTGAAAAAGAACATGTTCTTTTACTTATACATACAATAAATAAAATTAGACTAGAATGAATAGGAAATATCGTCTCGCCTTTTCCAATAAATGACATAATATAATATAAGCAAAGAAAAACCCGTCTATTTATAATGTTAGTCTTAATATTGGCATTACAACCGAATTCGCTATCGACTAAAAACAAAATTTATAAAAGTTAATTTTACACCTTGTTGTAAAATGGAATTCTTTCAAGTGATTAAGTAGTTAATTAATATACAGTGCTACATTTTTTAATTAAACTATGATTTTATTCAGTTAGCGTACGTTAAATTGAAATGAAACTAATAGTAAATCGATTTATTTTTCATTATAAACAACACAAACATAAACCCCTCCAAAATAAACACCACGCACCACACCCGGTCTTAATCGAGTGTACCACGAGGCCCTATGTTATGCTGTTAAGCCTTAGTAGTTTTGTACGTCTAGTAATGTCTCAGGAGCAGATAACTAAGACTAAGGTCGCCACGCTCTTAAGTAAGCTTTGACTGAATTTACTGATTGACATATTTTAATAAAAAGTGCCATAGGAGAGAAAAGCACGGAGAACTAATATAAAAAATAAATTATATATAATACGAAAAACAAAGCTAAAACACTGACATACAAAAAACTATATGAGGAGATTCACGGCCGCAATAAGCCTCTCGGAGCACATTTTCGGAAATCCCAGAGGATGTGGTTTGCATCTTGTTGTTCTCCGCCACATGGGCGGGCAGGTAGTGAAGAAGTGACTGGTGAAGTAGTCAGGAGTGTTTAATTATAAACAGTGTATGACAATGATTGGCAAATATGCCACAATATTGGATTCGTTTATACTAATTGGAGTCATGTTATAGGAGAGGCCAGTGACTAATGTTTTTTCAATCTTCTATCAGATAAAACCAATATAACAAGAAGATTACAATACTGACCCACTTAGTAAAAAAAGTTTTAAAGTAAAAAAAAATCTTTGACAAATGAGTATTTTTAAGAAAATTCTTACAAAAGAAAAGTGTCACCTGATAGCATAACGACGGGCTGAAGTGAACGAGGCTAATTCTTTAAAATATAAATAATAAAATATGACAGGGCTAATTCCGTAAAGAAATATCTCGCAAAAGAAGTTTGACATTAGAGCGTCGACGTTGAGTGGCGTCGAGAAAATTGAAGAGGGCGCCGCGGGGAAGCGCCGCCGAGTGCCCCCGAGTGCCGCCGAGTGGACCCGAGTGCCCACTTCCGCAGCGCAAGAACCTTCGCGAGGGAAATTATTAAAATCCGATCCGGATTAGTCCGGCCCGCGGGCGGGGTCGGACCCAATATCGGCCGGACATACACCCGATAGATTTATTGAGGTTTGCCGGTATTGGCAAATAAATTATCGATATGAATTTTATTTATACACCGCTTGTGTGGAACATATTTATATGGTTACGAAACATGAGATTTTTTATGATACTTTAATGGTTTATGGTGAAATCAACTGAAAATGTTGCCTAACTCCACTTATTTATTTTTAAAGATTAATTTTAATTAAATTTTATTATTGTCAATAAGGTATTTTTTACAGCATAATAACGATTGTAGAATATATATCGGTATTTTCTTACGCAATATAATAATTTGACGAGTTCATTTATCTACGTAAAACTGGTGTGCAAAATTTATTTCGAAGATGAGTTTATGCTCTAGGAAAATTAGACGGAACCTTGCACTTCCATACGTTGATTGCAACTATTTAAATAAGATACGTAGCTATAAAATAACTTAAAGAATTTGAAATCCCAACCAAACTATTGAAAAAAAATTGCACTCCTACAAACAATAACATTATAATATAAGTAATCAAATGACATACAATTCAATAGACAACAACTTTTCTACGAATTAAAAGGACGTGTAATATAAAAAAATACGTATTACATTTCACCGTGACAAAGTTCACCGTGGGCTGCCTTACAGGAAAGAGATGGGCGTATATCATTGAGATCAAAAAATAACGCGTTGCTCGTGGAGCACTACAAACAGTAATATTCCGATTGTATGAAATTCAATAATAACGTTTATTTGATATGAATGGTATCGAATATCTGATCACTGTCACACAGATATAGCTCGATACCTACTAAAACCTACCAGAATTTTATAAAATATATACAATATGATTGTATTTCTAATTGAATTAGGTATCTAGGTACCTATTTTCTTCTGTATATCCCTTGTATTCCGGTGGTTTTGTATTACGTATTTTATTCAGCAATCTTATTATACAACTATCTATTTCCGATACAACATCTCACGTTGAACTGTGATACGTCCAACTGCATACGTACAAATTTCCGGACACAATAAACTTTATCTCCAATAGTAAACACAAACATGTTCGCAAAATGTCGGCGATGAAACTCGATTGGATCAAATCGCTCTCTGCCCAGCGTGAATCCAAAAAACCTTCCATTTTAGAGAATAAAAAAGGACAATTCAAAAAAAGAACTGTAAACCTTAGGTGCGGCTTCAATTTAAAATAAAATAGCTTAGCACTAAATATAGCATAGTCAGTAATAATCTTCAAAATCCAGCGGTCAAAAAAAATCCATGTCCTATTATGCGAAACAATACATCTGGGTGGATTTTCCTCGATTAAATAATGGCCATCATGACTGCCAGTTAAGTCGATTTTCAGGCACTGGTAGTCACATTTAACCAACCACGACATACAGAAAACAGATTTAGTCTGTCAAAACATCTTTCAGTGCATGTAATAAGATACCAAGGTACCGCACAGTGGCCGAATATCAGTTGTATTATCGGATTATTAGTGCGATATTTAACGGCGATCAGAATCGACACGTTTATTTGACGGGATTAACGCGTCTACGATGAGAAGAGTAATCCATACGGCTCTGGAATATTAAACCCTATATACGCAATATATAAGTTTTAATTTCAATAGCGGTATCTATGTTTTATAGTTAAAAATAATTTTAAATTGTTATTATAAAAATGATCAATATTTTTTTTTTTTGAATATCGAACGATGTCAAATGAGTTTAATAAAAAATGGCGGACAGGCGACAGCTGATCAGATTGTTTTAATTCAAATATTGTTACTTAGATGCAATCGAATCTATGTGTTTTTCGTTCAACAGAGCACCCAGTAATTAACTACACTAATAATTTTCTGTTTATATCACATACGTCTCAATTTTTCTATAATGGCGCTACAAACCAAATCAAACCATAACCTCCTCAATCTTCTGCATCCACCATTTTTATGAGCAGTTTTAGCACCGTTAAACACATTATTTCACAAGCGAAGGTCTTCCGACATGTCTCCTCTCTCTGGACATCGATCAAGTATTTTCTTTAGGACTGGTGGACCTAGGTGGCAAGGCAGGGCCAAGGCTTGATAATAATCTATACCAGTGGTGACGAACCAGTGGCACGCGAGGTCATTTTCCATGGCACGCGTTCAAAGACAGAAAAAAATAATAAATTGCAGATCGCAATGTATAAAAAATGGCAGGCAAATACTTTTCAAGAATAAGCGTTACGTTTATTTTAAATATATAATTTCATAGGTTGATCCTTAGGATCGGGCAATTAAAAATAGGTATATAAAAAATATAAGTATAAAATAAAGGTCGGTCCTAACTGGCGTATGCATATAACAGCAAACTGCATTCAAGCTATTTACTGCAAATTTGCATGCATAAACCTAATTTGAATCTGTCGAATAGTGACGTCATGTCGATGACGTAATACGCGTCATGCCGTGGCTAATGTTACCAACTTTTAAATTTAAATTTCCCGATAATTAATTTAAAATTTTGAAATTGTAAGTAGGTGTAAAAATGTACAAACGGTACCATATAAATTTAATAATTATCATGAACTTTAAATAATTTATTTGTTATAAAATCATATTTATTTTATACTTCTTAATGCACAAAATGATAAAGTATACCCAGTAAACATTTCCATAATATGGCAATACAGCTTCGCGGACTCATTGACAATATTACATACATCTCCATCGATCCACGATCTGTATACATTTTTACAAGCATTTAGCATCATTTAGGATCATCATAGCACAACGGCACGTTTCAAGTCTCCTACTAAATGCTTGTTGTGATGAACTCATTTTAGACGTATATTAAAGTGACACTGACAGCTCGCGCAGATCGCCGCCATTTGGTGCGCATTCCTGTACGCATCTTCGTGACGTATGCATTTTTTATAGTTTTCTTATTTGGCCGATAAGCCGCTTACTGCGTTGAATGCGGTTCAAAAGTGTATGAATACGGCAGTTAGACTTTATGCGTCGCATTTAATATTATCGCATTAACCTCATAAGGCGGCGGGAATGCCGCACTGCGAACCTCTAATTTTGATAGATTTACGATGCTTGAGACCACCATAAAGAGAGAGAATATCTGATCTGATCGGAGCAATTCTCGTGTTAATTTATGCGTGAATAACCAAACCAATTCATACATTAACAAACAAATGCATTTCTACCCACATAAAAACGCACCGAAAAACTTGGTAAAGTACTACCGTTAACTACAGTTATTAATTGTGGCAGACAGTTTCAAAATTGGTGGACCGAAATGTATGCCGTAATTGGAAAGGTGATAATGTGTGCTATGTTCTGTGGGTGCTGTCTAGAACATCATCATTTAGAAGTTTTAAAAACTATTTTTTCACCATTACTTTTCGGCACGTCAGACTGTTAAAAAATAATAATTTGGAAATTTTGGCACGCGTACGTAAAAAGGTTCGCTAACCCTGATCTATACTTTGAAGTTTAACTAATACAGTACCCATAAATACTGTATTATCAGGTTTGTAATCGTAACTAATATTTGTATTGACCACATGTAACTAGCTCCGTACAATACAGTTATACATATTATACAACCATTAACTATAATAATATTAGAAGTTGAATATTGCGTTACATAGCGTGACGTCTTTATACTATAGGTTATCTATATTATAACATTAAAGATACATGTAAGTCATAATATATTATATGTATATATGGCGAGATTGTTTGAAGAACCAAACTGGCATTGAACACATTTATTTTGTAATGTAAGAGAACTTACGAGTAGTGCAAAGTGCCACGGAAAGGTGCCTGTTGGGTATAATGGGGGACGGCCACAAAAGGAACCAATAGATAAGGTAGCAAACAAGAGTACACAATATGATAGAAGTCGCCAAGCAGATTTAATGATAATTGTCGGCAAGTGGACAACCACTGGACAGATGCCGTGATCATGGCCACCACAAGGGGGGGGGGGGGCGGAGTGGCGGGTCAATCAGATATTTAAGATAAACAGACATCACAAATTTGCCTTACTACGAGTAGTAGGTAAAAAATTCGCCTGCGGTGCTATTTACGAAAGAGAATTTAACATTTTAAAAATGAGGTCGTTAGATGCATATTTATTGTTTTGTGCTGATACTTGACAACTACATAATTCAAGTAAATGTATTAAAACTACAAAAATCCCCAGAAATAAACGGAAGGCTCTTACTTTTACCTCTAACACAATTTTGAAAACGCTTCTGTTGTGCGTCACACATGCCATTAAACTTAGCGATAGGTAGGGGGCCCCGCCAAAGATCCTGGCCGGGGGGGCCGTTTTAGGATGTGTGGGCCATGGTCGTGATACAATGGTATCCGAGGGGCACTAAACGTGCACAGGACGCCGTAAAACTCGCTGGATAAGCGAACTCATAAAGTTTAGTGGATGTACGTGGCAACGAATAACTAGGAACCGAGAAGAGTATAAGAGTCTAGCGAGAGGAGGCTTTCATCCGGCAGTGGATAAACCCCGGCCGATGATAATGATATATTATGTAGGTATGTATTAAAAAATCGTATGTTATAATCGTTTACCTTGGTCAAATACGCTTCGCAACTGTTTGCAGGTAGAGTTGGTTTTCGGGAATTCTCGAGAACTTTTCAAGAATCTTTTCTCAGGATTCGGGATTTCTTTATTATCAAATATTAATTGAAAAAACGATTTTCTATAAGAAAAAAGTAGACAACATCATTTTTGCAACATCAGGGAATTTTGTGTCTCAAAAGCGTACGCGATTGTCGGACGCAGCGATTAATAACAGTCTGTGTTTTTTGAAATCCCGTTTTATTAAGTAATGTTTTGAATTATTTTTGTTTTCCTACTTCTATTTTGTCTGTTTTCTTACATAAATAAAAGAAATCATATTTTTTGGGATTTGTCCATTTTACCACTGATTTCAGGATTTTTACAGGTTTTTTTTAAATTTCCCGATATTTCGAGAATTCTCGAGAATTCTTTTCTGGATATTCCGAATCTCGAGAATTCAAAATTTCATCATTTCGGGAAATCCCGAATCTCGAGATTGATGAACTCTATTTGCAGGTGTTGTCCTCATCTCGTTCGGAGCATTTTATATGAGTATGGAGAGGTAATAGATCTTTGTATATTATATGAAACAATTCGCCACTGCATTGGACTTTCGAAACTCATTCATTATTCAGTTCATAATATACGTGTATATTTACGATTCATTATTAAATCTCAACGCAAATTTAATACATTTTAAGTCTCAATATTAAAATAAATTTAATTCGCATAAAATACAGGGCCGCATTTGGTTATTAAAAGCACAATACCGCTTCGGCAGGGCTTCTCGGATTAAGAGAAATCTCGCGAATATTAACAGCTAATTTTGGCCGCATTTTGATCGGCTCCACTGCGTTAGACGAGGTTCCGCGGGATTAATATAATGTTACGTTTAAGTATTAATTTAATTATTTCACGGTCGTATTTAAGCTACTTTTGAGCTTTCGATAAGTATTAAAAATGCAAATATTATGAAGTAAGTAACTCTAAGATGAAAATTATCTGTATTTGAAATTCAGTGTATAGTAGGTATGTACAAAAAAACACTTTCGGGAAAATACAATTTTAAATGATTTAAGATTTTTACTCGGTTTATATTTAAGACTATACTTCAGGTATAACGGCAAATAATTTTCAACTATAGGCGCGACGAAATTTTGGACTCGCTGGCAATCGGAGAGCGAACGTCAAGGTGTGAATACGTCAATTTTTTTCGTGATGGCGACGGGGGTATTAATTCTTAAATCGTGTAAAGATGACTAAAAAACTTTACCCATTTACTTGACTTGTTACTAATAGAACAAGAAACAGAACATTAAATGGACGCATGTTGGATTAATATGACAAATATATTTCATTCGGCACGCGTCATTTGCACAATCCACGCATCGCCTAGCCACGATCTTTTTATACCATGCCTCAACCAGGTATAGCCTTAACGTTTTTGTTTACAAAAATCGAAGAAGATTTGCGTGTTTTACAGTTTATAAGTCTAACACTTTTAGATATCATTTGGAATGTATGCATTTCAAGCCCCATTTTCGTTCGTAAACTCGATTCATCGCACATATTGGGTTACCTACCAAATCCATGAAGTAGGTACATTCCCCCATAGGAATAAAAACATTTCAGAGCCGGCTCTCTTGGTGCAGTGCGTAATGCACTGGCCTTCCATCCAAAAGTTCTGGGTTCGATCCCGATGAGGAAACGATAGTAAAGCCTGGGAGTTTGTGATTGTTCAAAATTACTAACAACCACCTTGAACGAAAAAATTAAGGACATGGTAATTAATAATTAAAAAAAAAAAAGTCAATTCAGAATTAGTACTGACCTCCCTTCCCTGTCAGAAGGAATAAGACGCATTCTTAAACTTGATGCTCTCCCGCGCACACGGGATGTGTTAATGGAGGATTGTTATACTTAACTTTGTTTTTTTACGTTATGTCACAATAAATCAGACATCACGACAAACACTCCAGCCGACTCTCCCGCGATTCCCCGCGGGATTCGTCCGGAGTCAGAGGGTGGTTTATTAGTACGTAGTTCGAGAATTATATAGTTTTTTTTTACAAATATGAGAAACAACGAGAAAATAAATCGTTAAATTTGGTTATGTTGAAACTGCTTGGTCATGTTCATTTTCCTAATTAATAAATTATTCGAGTCCTTTTCTATGCACGTTTATTGAAAAATTAAAAAAAAATATTAAAATTCAATTAATTTGAATAAAGACATATTTTAATAAATATTTGTAGCTCATGTTTCATCGGCAGTAACATAATAATTAGATACTAATAATCAACCCATCATCTTTAGTTTCACTCATATTTCATTGTCATGATCGCAGCACTTCTGTGTAGAAATAAAAAAGCTCGCATTGGTCAGTGTCGATGTTAATCGGTAATAATATTCTCTGCAATGCCGACCGCTGATTTTGAAGTATTAAAAACAGAACATTGATTGCGTCCAGTGGTGCATTCTGCGACTATATTATTATTATGATAAGAAATATGGATACATTATTTTTAAATATTTATAGATTACAATAAATTAAACATAAAAACTTATTATTTGACACAGCTTAAAGTAGTTAGCCTAATTATACACTCGCCAATCGGAAATACCCCCTATTTGAGCAACTGTGATGTGGTGTGAGATAAAATAAAATTGGTACAGTGGAAATTTAAAATTTTGGTGTTAATGTGTAAATCATTTAATATTTTGTATCTTGCCCACTCCACACGCAATTTCGTTAGACTAACAATTCATAATTTATGTATTATAAGTCGTCAGAGAAAATACATTTTAAAAGTTCTGAGGGAGAAAAGTTGTTCTGCTGATCCAATAATACTATCACATATCTGCAGGTAGGTCCGATAAGTTTGTGAATTCGAAGCAATCAATAAAGAACACAACGTTTTAAAAATACACTACCTGAAATTAAATGGAACGTTGTATTGTTTTTTAGAGCTTGTATAAAATCAGATTTTCTTAATAAAAAATAAGAAAATTGGAACAACGGAAAAAGTGGTTACATACATTATAATTATCTGGAAATACCCCTTACACGTTTAATACAATAATACGATGAACGTTACAATTTATTATATTATAGTTTTTGATAATGCTTAATTGATCTAAGTTGGCTATACGTTCTCACAGTGGAAATATATGGTAACCACTTCATATTTTGTATTAAGGTTGAAAAACTTTTTTTAAATTCTGATGTTGTCAGCTGTATCGGGCACTAACTATTTTTTTTTAAATGATCGACGATATCCGCGTAATTATCGCTGAATACAATTAATAATTCAAATATCGTACAATTAAAACTAAACTCATCATTTCAAAACCGTTATTATGGAGTTTTGTGACACAATCGTCAGGTAAATTAATTCATTTTTGTTTTTTTTTTTCGAAATTTACTTAGGACTCGAGTCGTGTTACCGATTGTACGATGTCAACTCGAGTCATGCCACTATTATATTATTATAATAGTGGCATGATATTTATGATATATGTAGATAATATGATTACACGAATGAGTGGTACTTCGCCATGTTGGTAATGATTTAATGAATGACTATGATTTGAGTCGAATGAGAGTGATTTAATATGAATGTAAATTCATTAAATGTACTCGTTTTATTGATGTTACTAAACGGTTAAGACTCCAGATTTGTAAATTAATGTAATTCCACCAACAATCTAAGTAGTAAGTACATATTATCGACTAACTAAACCGAAAGAGCAATATTTACAACTTTACTTGACAGTAATTTGAAATAAGATCTTTATTGATTTCGTTATAAACCAGCATGTCGAAAAACTATAATCATAACTTCGTCAATGACTTAACTTTTGCTGGATTACCTACTTTAAGTAAATTAAAGATAGCATTCTAAACAGCCCAATATAACATGATCATAGCTAATGACAAAAATATATTGATCTATAATAGTATACTAAAGAATTCTTTTAAGTAATTACACATTTACTTATTTCTGTGAGTACTTACTGCAGTTTAGCAGGGGCAGATCGTTTAGCTTCACAATCTTGATAATACTGCGACAGCCGAAACAGTTATCTACAATTGAAACAAATCTGCATAATTTAAATTCAATTATGTTCATGATAATATGTTACAGCCAAACATCGAACAGTGATCGAAATATGTAGCCAAATCGCGTTGACCGACCAAATACCGAAATCAAAAAAACAATTAATGTTTTCATTCTCATATTGGAAAGACAGTTATCCTTTTTTTACTCCCTTATTTTTTAATTGTAAATATTTTCGTATATAGTAATATTTTCTAATTTCGTGTCGTTTCTAGTCAATCCTGTTAATTATTAGCAAAAGTAAATTCGGTTTAGAACCGTATTAATTCGTCCATATCACAATATACATAATCATTTTGTTAAATGGATTTCTATTTCAAATAATACAATAATACACATTACCAGTTTACAATATCTTTAAGTACATTAATGGGTAATCTTTTTACATAATAAATTAATTATATGTGAAAATTGTCTTGTTTTTATAGCATATTATGACGTAACTACTATATGTTTCAATTAATTGCTACACGCACAAAGAGATACATAGTTAGATGGCAGCTTGTATAAGCTCATATAAAAGCTCACGTGTTGATGAAATCCGATGGCATCTAAAGACATAAAGCTCTTCGAAGCTTACGGATTAGTTTGAGTGCTCTTTATTTATCATCATCAGCTTTACAGCAAGTCCATTACACGAATCTATTGTTGTTATTAGTACAGATTAGTGTACAGTCTACAAAGGGGTATTTGTCAAGACTAGACTACACTGATTCTACTATAGTTTAGGTGTCTAGACTAGAGTTGAACATATTAATTATGTGTAAATAATATACACAATGTAACTATTTATTTAATTAGCGATGAATTACGTACAAAGGCGACAATATATAATGTTTATTATATGCCTACAAATATATCAATAGCGTTCGGTGCTTTTGAGATCGGGCATGCTGTTCTAAATTATTCGGGATATTTTGAGATGTAACATTTTTCTCTCGCTGGGTATTCCAATTTTCAAATATATTATTTCTACTGAATACTCTCGATTGAATATTTCCAAAACAAACAAATTTAGTGTTATTGTCATTAGTTGAAATATATTAAAGCAATGGAAAACTGTTTTCAAAGCATGAAAGAGATACTATCCTTATCTAGCTATACACCTTACCACACTGGGAGCAGTACATAGCCAGTATGTCATTTCTATTTATTTATGTATTGATTATACTACCATATACGTACCTATGTAGCTCGCAATAAATATATCATGCGCTACATTCACAGCATATATGGACCGAACATTTCACCAAATGGACCATTTCAGTCAAATATAGTTCATGTCTTGAGGGCGCGAAGATGGTAAATGTGATAGATCTGAATTATCCATAAAGTTTACGAAGAAACCTCAGTAGGCTATTTTCCCCTGGCCCGTCCCCGAAGTAAATGGACGGATAACATCAAGAAGAACGCCGAGAGGTTGTGTGTGACCATCGACTTTCAAACATTTCAGAAAACATTCCCTATACCTAAACACTCTGCACTTTGAGTCAAGCGATGAACTCCTGGCCTATAGCTATAATTACGCGTTAGTCGTTGCTCGTTATTGAATATGTGTGACCTACCGGTCATAATTATTAGGATCGTTAGGGTCTGTTTGTGTCAGAATATCGAAGCGAAGAACTGGATTCCGCAGGTGGTTGCACTAATTCATGAATGCCACGGGTCTTCCACTGATATAGGCCTTGCGTGCCGTAGAATGCTGAGAGAAGTGAGGCCAACCAGTTGAGAAGTGTGTTCAACATCCAAATCATCGGGTCATGATGTCTTGATAATGAAGAATATTCCGTCTTATTAAATAATTTGGTACAAGTTTGTTTACCGGACAGCACACAGGAACAGCGGCAATTTTCATATCTGATTTCGGCAAAATTCATGAATTTAAGAATGATTACCTAAACCTAACCTATCAAATAATTCAGTATATCGTTTCTATTTTCTATTTTCAAAAAAAGTCAATAATTTGTTTCTTTTTTTGGTTTTTTCCACCGCTTATGTGCGCGTCTGATCGGAATCAAAGCCTAGGTAAAATTATTAAAAAAAAAAAAAACATTGTTATGTGATAAGTGGTAATACTGATAATGAATATCTAAACTGTGTCCGCCACTGTTTGGTGATGCGGAATATGGCTGCATACCGTAACACGGATCGGACATAACAAAACAATGTCGAGTATCGAAATAAATAATAAACGCGAGCACGCAAGTCCTGCGATCGGCGCGCAGCGGAGCGATAAAAAACGATAATGGTGGGCTAATAAAGCCTCGGACATGGACGTGTCTGCAGCAATCAGCAATCACTGCAGATCAAGTCCTGACGTCATCGTCAGATAACACTGCTAATGGTGCACTTAGGAGCAATAACAGTGGCGCTTTCAATCGCTGGGGCGCGGCTCGGGTCGAGCCAACGGTGGCAGCGATTGTACAGCTATTTGTATTATGGCGGTGGCTTTATTCGATACGTCGTCCAATGGCTGTCTCCTAATGCATTTCGGCACGATGGTCGTGGCTATTTTTGAAATAGTTTAAAATCAAAAGACAAAGTAGGTATTTAGTTAATTTATGGGTTAATTGAATTAGCATTTTTATTTGGTGGAATAACATTTTATAAAATGATAATATATATTATATAAAACTCTACAAATTAGATTACCTATTAGTAGATGACAATTTAAGTTGTCACACCATTATCAAGACTGCTAGTTTTCTTGTTTAGTCTTCATAATGACATGACAACTGAAACAGGTATCGACTAATAAATAAATCTGTTTTAGTATAATTATGATATCACTTTGTAAAATAATAGAGCTTTCTAATGAATTTATATTATTCACTCTAGCTATTATCTACTCTCTTATGGTACGTTTACATTTGACATTTATATTGTCATATTTATGTATGACACCATATTCACCAAGTGTAAACAGTAATTATATTTGTACCAGCCACTTATTTTGCGTGTGTCGACACTCACCTGTCACTTATTCAATCTACTTATATACGCAAATGTAAACACCGCGTATTCGACAATTCCGAACTTGCCGCGATATATCACCGAAGTTGGACCACCGTCTACTTTTATATCAAGTACATGACACATTATTCGTAGTTTGACAGGTATCTAGTGAATTGCATAGGTATATTTCTAAAACAACGGACAATCAATTATCATAGGTACACCATGAATGTATGCCCAACGTTTACGTTAATAAATGTACTGTAGCGATCTGTCAAAAATCATAGACAGTGAGAAATAAATCGGATGTGCCGTGTTCTATGGATTTTGTTCGAAAATAAAATATCGTTTGTTCTCGGCACATACGATTAATTCTGATGCACTATGTGAAGAAAAAATGTGCTTCAAATGGTATTACCTAATTCATTTTGGCCCACACCTGCACTCGTAATACGATAATATGCAATGACGATCAAGTGCTAGATATCGCAATGTTACTGTTAATCGTTCTTCTACACTTATGGCATTTCTAAATTGTGTGTCTTGTTTTTTGGCAAAAGGTCCAATCTTGCAAACTAAAGTTCACAAATTGAGTTGGATCTTCGATTTTAAACTCTGACATTAAACGGAAGGCACATAGTTCTTCTCGTCGCTGAATCCATTCCCGCACCCATCTAGACCATTTTTTCCTCCTTTTTGTTGACTTAAAATAATAACACTCGCTGCTTTCTTTTTTAACATTCCCATATTGACAACTGACATAACGTTTTTGAGAAGTATACAAAATAAGTGTCCGAATAAATTACAATATCATATGTAAACACCGCATATATTTATTCCAATGTTGCCATTGAATAAAGTGTCGAGACTTTATTTCAACGAGAAGTATACCAGAATTTTATGTCAGATCCATGCAGGTGTAAACAGTAAGTGAAATTTTATGTCAGACACATAAAATAAGTATAACGGTATAAGTGTCAGATGTAAACGTACCATTAGATACCCACATATTAGTACATAAAAATATACTTATTACATTCTTAAATCTCGTGAATTACTTATTGAATTGAAAGGTAATAGCAATTGTTACATTCCCAAATGGTCCCCCATTTGGGGATGTCTCTGTGAATCTGGAGAGGCCCAAATCGATATCAAACCAACAAAATAGTGGGTTGATTACGAAAATAAATATTAATAAACCGGCAACGTTGTATATGGTTGCCGGCGATATTTCATATTGGGGAACTCCGCATTGTGTTGGTTCGCGAGCGGTCGTTTTTTTGTTTTGTTTTGGCGCGGCAGAACGTGGCCGGCTACGAGATAGAAAACACTGTTCGCTCGCGCTACGTATAAAATAAATTATATAAAATGTAGTAATCTAGTATATATTAACATCAAATAAACTCGTCGTTTCCATCATAATTCCGGTGTGTTAATTGTCCACCTTCAAGTCCTAAAATCCAGACGAAAAACCATACTAAAAAAATAAAAATGACAGCTTGCTATTCACTTTCGAAAATGGAGGGAAGTGATACAATGCGAAATGACTTGCTGCGACAAAACCGTAGCCAAGTACATATGTAATTATTATTTTGTAATGTCAACGTAATTATTTTATGATCTACTTTAATATCTCAGTTAGTTGGCAATCTTTTTTTATAATGTGCTTGTGAATCCGTCCTCGAGGTCAATTGTTTGGGTACGCCATGATGATCACCAACCTTCAAAGAAGTGGCATATAATAAAGAAGAAGTAAAAATAAGATAAACAAACAAATATACACCAGTGGCGAAGGGTGGAGGTAGGCTGTTAAGATCTGCCATAAACAGTGCACATTAAACTTTTTCAGACATACATATTTGTTTTCATTGAAATAAGACTACAATTTACAGATAGTGTTTGTTAGTTTTTAAAATTCAATTAAACCCTGAGAAACCAAGCCATAATAGATAATAGTCAAAAAATACATGTCCATCTATAAAATATCTAAAATTATGCAATTAAATCATACATAACTTTGAATATTTTATAAATAAAACTATATTTTTTATTTATTATAGTTTGGTTTAGGCAGGGCTAAATGAATTTAGAAAAATTAACCAACAATATGTGTAATATGTATTTTTAATCCTACAAAAACAAATAACTATGAATAAAAAAGTGTGTACAATTTTCTCGTATTGCCCAAATTAGACCAAAACTATTATGGTTTCGTTTAGGCATGGTTTAATTGATTTTTAAAAACCAACTAACACCATCTGTAAATTGTAGTCTTAGTTCAATAAAAACAAATAAATATGACTAAAAAAGTTTAGTGTGCACTATTTATAGCGAATCTTAACAGCCTACCTCCACCCTTCGCCACTGATATACACTCATAAATAAAGATACAGATGTAAATATTTACCAAGATTAATCAAATAGACTTTTTTTCAATTTGACTTCAAATGATAAATAAAAAAATGACACATCCAGACGACTGTAACAGTGTAGCACCACCCTAACCTCGACGACCCGATCAATATGTCCGAGCACATATAATTTAGGAAAATCAGAGCTCAGTCGTCTGTTTTGACGGAGGCAATAATTGCGAGCCTTGATTGACGTTCGGAGACCATGCTCGGCCAGACCGTGACCCTCCGGCGAAATCCTGCGAGGGAGGCGGAAGGGTTAGCGCAAATGTTTGCTGCGTGGGAGGGAAATATTTACGCAAGTCAAATGAAGGGTTTTATTTTGGGAGCGGTGGGGGCTGACTGAATGGTGTGAGGTGTTGATAATGTGCAGACACACAAGGGTGGTCTTTACAGAAGGCTTGCGATATAAGGGGTTGACTTTTTTCTTTTAAAATCGTTAATATCGGTTTATGAATAAACATGATATTCATCAGTACTAACATATATTATTTACATGTAATTATAATGCTCAATATTCGAATAAGAATAAATGTAGCAATATTCATGTTGATATGGAATAGGTATCCGACAGTAGTGTTGATAACACTATCGCTGAAAAAATATGTCAGAAAATTAGTAGAAAAAATGTTTGAGATTTTCTCAAAATTTAAAATGTCTCCTAATTATGAATCGAAAACTACTTATTCACATACAAATTATATATTCAGGACGTTCACAAAATGACATTTGAAAACAAAGAAATAGAAGCAGTGTAAAAAGAGTAAATATACAAATTATAAAGTAGGTAGGTAGTGTCATCTCCCTCCATTTTAGAAAGTGATAACACGCTGTCACTTTTATTCTTTGTGGTTTTTCGTCTGGATTCGGGACTTGGAGGTGAACAAATAACACACCGGAAATGTGATGGAAACGACGAGATGTATTTACGTTTAATATTATCTAATGGTTACATTTTTATACAGTTACAATTTCTTTTATATGCGGAGCTCGAATAAACGTGTTTTTTATTTTACTATCAAAATCCTTCTTCCTCTCTTCTGCGCATGCGCGCCAAGATCCGGCGCAGAAAGCAATGCACAAAAATGGTGTATTGCCATTCTTGTTAAATTACATTATATTACAGTTTTATTATTTATTTATTTTCGTAATCAACCCTTACTATTTGTCGATTTTGTATCGATTCGGGCCTCTCCAGATTCACAGAGACATCCCCAAATGGGGACCATTCGGGGGTGTAACAGTACCTATATGGAATTACGCCAAATGAACAAAGTAGTCCCTATTTTAGGAATTTATGAACCAATGTTCACCTAAACTTATTCTTACGTAGATGAAATATATCAATATCCAAAGCGTTTTGGTTGAACAGAGTTATCGCTCTCCCGATATGCATCACCAATGGCAATCATTTCATCCCCTTGGGAGAACAAACAACTGATGATCTCGATTTCTAAGGTAGACGCAGGGACACGGATGTCAATACTACCAAGAATAGCATAGGTCTCATTTACATACTCCGCGCGTACATATAATATAAATATAGATCTTCAAGCTTTTAGACTGCATGTAAAGTAAAGTAAAACCTAAAGTCCGTTGAATAAAGCCACGAATAGTATCCGTACAATTTCAAAAAATGATAAAAATTATTTTCTAACTAATGTCATACTTACAACTAAAAATTAACATGTGTACGAAATTTAATAATTAATAATATACTTAGTAATTTGCATATTTTTTGTTTACTTACATACAATCGGGTTTTTTTAGGATCACAGTCTTAACTACAAAAATGCATGTTTTGAGTTAGCCCCGGTTTCGATAATGCCATAATCATATTTAATGGTGACACAAAGCTATATGTCGTAAATATATCCGTTTACATGATATAGTTAAGTAAAGTGTGATTTCATAGTATAAAAATCATTATTTGCGTCTATCTCAAAACTGTGTTATTGTAGATAGACCCATGTGATCCTAAAAACCCCGCAATGTAGAAATGGCAGGCATATTAATTTTTAATCAATTCTGATATATTATATAGGATTATAGATCTCTCAAAAGAGACTGAGCCCGACCTGCCTTTTATTTTATCAAACTGGATTCTGATGAACAAGGCTGATAAAAATCATTCATAGAGTGCTTATACGGGATGCTAGCATGAATAGGTAAATGCAAAAAGGCTGTCGAGCAACAGCGATTCTTGGAGACGCCGTGCGATGTCCATTAGCTTTACCCGACAAGCTATTATAAGAATAGGATGCAGAAAACAAAATTAGATTACATATTACAACCTATCGATGCCCGGTAAAAATGGTGAATTAAATCACTGTTACAATAATAATTTAGATCTAAGATAATACATCTCATGGTGTATGGCATTTGAGTATATTGATGCCACGAAAATAAAATGTAACATTAAATAATCAAGGCGAGATTTCCTACATCAAGATCCTAGAACAATTCTAAAATAAACATTTTTCCATCATCAGAAGGTGATTAGATATATATCGAGAAAAAAAAATCAATAAAACCAGAAAGTTAAGCAGTTTTTTTTATTATATAAATACATTTAAATTATAATTGATTTAAGTCTTGTACTATTGGATAAGAAGACCAACTAATGAGGCCGTAGATTTTTTTAAACTCAATTTCGATTCTCGCTTGTACATGTCTTTTCTCAGTGAAATATCTATTATAAAAATATTTTATTTTCAGTAAAGATAATATAGGTATACGCAGTACTTCATATGGGTATGTTATTTTATTTTTCTTTATAATAAAATATCACGGACACTAAAAGATTCCCTTACTGGCACAACATTTTTTTCAATAGGGCAACTTTATCTGTGTACCGTGCAATGAATCCAACAAGTCATGATGTCCGCACAAGTACCAGAGCGCAGAGAAGGGGTTCGGCATTAAGAAGAGTTGACAAAAATGTTTTCAGGGCATTACTTAAGCCCGGTATCGGAGTATCGTTTGCAAAGGAAGCCGATACGAAGGGGGACGAGCCGGTATTTGGTACCTCCGGGAAACTTTTTAATGAAATACAACATTCGTTTCGAGCATTTCGCTTGGCGATACAAGGGGTGGATTAGACGGATACCGGATCGATTGAAAAGTTTCGTGAGCCACACCGGCAAAGTTTAATGACTAATTATAGATATTATTTACTGCACCAACAAAATGAAATTAGTAAATAACAACATCGACATTTGACCTTTCATAGTTTTAGACAAATAGTTAATGATAACCGATCAGTGGCGAAGGGTTCATATTGAAGGAAGGTAGATGAAAATAGTCCTAGGCCAGCCATATTTACCTGCGCTAAAAAATCTATGGCTTCATTCGTTGGCCTGCTTATCCAATATGCCACCCGGAGTGAGTCCAATGTGCGTAAAATAACACAGTTATACATATTATACACAATATTCGAAAAGGTATGCGCAGTCTTCGGCAGCATGAGTCATTTAAAATCAATGACATTAATATGGACGAAGCATCTGGAAAAAAAATGACACTCACTTTCTTGTCGGGTCTGCCGAATGGCATAATCTATTCTAACGCCATTTACAATAAAGGTGATATTGCTATAAATTCCCGATGCTTTTTGTCAGGTCTGCCGAATGGTTCGGTTCGAACGGGTTCGCTCAAATGAACATTGACACTAGAAACACTGTTCTAACGTCATTACAATAAAGGTGATATTGCTATAAATTCCCGATGCGTGATATCACATAATGGAAATTGCGTGACGTCTACATAAACATGTGCGAATGTCGCTATACGCGAATTTACTTGCTAGCTACTGTACTGAGTGCGTTGTCCATTAATAATGTCATTGTTTAAAATAGTGAAGCAAACAAAGATAATATCTCAAAGACAAATAGCATCAGATTATCCCATGTCTTGTTTGCAAATGTTAGTAGAAGATTCGATAGGCTCAGATAAAGAACATTTATGTGAATCCTAAATTCAATACATAAAGCCATATGGCTCTACATATTGAACTTTGCCATGTCTTTAGATTATTAATTAATGTAGTTGTCTTAAGTAGGTAGGCTTTAAATAGTCGCCAATATAATAATGATTGGTCCATATTTCAATATGACGTGTGGTAAATAACCTTTTAATATTTCAAGTAGTAGTTGGTTTTAGGGCTAATTTATTATTAGATATTAACAGTCACAACGCGTTGTTGCCAGTGATGAACAACCAAACACCGCAATCATGCACTATTTCAATGTATGAATTGCGCCCACCATGCTCAAAAAGCAGAATCTCCAGATAAGAAGCCGTGGATTGTGGTTCATATCCCGCGTCTATTAAACTGATGATGACTGTCAATATTATTATTATCGTAAAAATCTATTGAGAGATCAGGGTTCACATCAGAATATAAAGGTACGTAAAAAATATTATTGTAACATGTGAAAATACATAATTTGGAACATTTCAAACACATTCGCTATCGTACGAACCTGCATTCACCGAATTTCAGCCAATATAAATACTTTACGAATTAAACAATCTGTACCATAAATGTCAACATCGAAGGGGGGGTGTTTGGTCGAAGTATGGTACCTACCTCGTTGATCATGTGGAAGGCTGACTATCATATCTGTTTCTTCTTCGGGGACATTAGGTTTACTTCTAGAATTAATGTATGAATTTATATATTATATTAATGGATGAACGATTATAGTTAACTTTGATGCCAAAAGTTGTCAAATGGTGACTATAAATCTTATGGGCTATAATTGCTATGTCTCGTAGTCAACCCTCCTCATATTTCTATGAGTCAGCTCGATAATGGTTACAGGATCTTTAGAGTTCTATGGAATTAGATTCATAGAGGATGACACCGTTTGGCGGTGTTACATAGTAATCACGTTAAAATTTATTGAGTTATCCCAATTTCCGTTATTTTTTTGTGATTTTGGATCAAGGTAGAACCTTGATCTCTAATCTCGCATCTCGGGATCTCGGGGAATTTTTATTTTACTTTGGCTTGTCAATATTGGTTTTATTTTTAATTCAACGAATAATATAGAAGATTTAACATAGATAATTAAGAACATTTCAGAATTGTATCTAAATATGAAACGTGAAAAAAATATATAATAGAAAATACAATTCAAGTTTTATATGAACAGTTTAATCTTAATCCATGCCTGCTGAGACTTCGACATCGCCTGAGGATGGTGTAAATCCGCCAGATCCTTTGTGTAACTTACCCATGGCAATTACTCGTCGATCGAAAATGGGGAGATGTTCATACCCTGTCTGGCTCCAAGAGTTTTACGAACTATTTGGATAAATGAAATTTTTTCTGAAGTATTTAGATAATTAATGTAGGACTATTGGCAACTATTGGTAGGTACCTATAACTAACAAGATTACAGAGTTGGATATAATAATAAATTATATTATCCATATGTCAATGGTAAACACTCGATACTAAATATTATAATACGTTTACCTCGACTCATATAAAAAAAATATTTTAAGTTGAATTTTTAAGACAAATTATAAGTATAACACGATTGCCATGAATAGTGCGAATTAATTTATTTATTATATTATAGGTAAGAACATACATAATGAAACTACAACGTGAGAAACTATTGAAACCTTTAATAAATTTTGGCTCTATCATAAGTACCTAAGTCATATTTGTGTGAATAATACTTAACTTATAACTTCAGAAAATTAACAGATGATTTCGTTTTTTTAATTAATCAAAACATACGTAAAAATATTGAAATATATATATAGTTAAATATAATTTTATAATTTAAAAAAATATATTATAAAATGTGTACTCATCAAAGGATCCCATTTTATTTTGTGGTTATATTATATACATTTAGTTTATTAAGTTTCTCTTATGTAGTAACAATATTTTTGAAAATTTATAGTTTTAATAAATCTTATACTTATTCTTTTTTTTTGAACATTTTTAAACAAATTTCATTATGCCCTTAAATTAAAATATTAAGGCTATACCGCAGTTGAGGATGGTCTAAAAAGATCGTGGCTAGGCGATGCGCGGATTGTACAAATGACACGTGCCGAACGAAATATAATTTGTCATATAAATCCAACATGCGTCCATTTAATGTTCTGTTTATTGTTCTATTAGTAACAATTATAATATATTCATTGACATGTTTTCTTTTTCAAGTAAATGGGTAACGTTTTTAGTCGTCTTTACATGATTTAAGAATTAATACCCCGTCGCCATCACGAAACAAATTGACGTGTTCACACCTCGACGGTCGCTCTCCAATTTCCTGCGAGTCCAAAATTTCGTCACACCTATAGTTGAAAATTATTTGCCGTTTCACTGAAGTATCGTCTTAAATACAGCCACACTAATAAGAAATTCTCTGCGTGGGTAATTATTTTTATTAATTAAGCAAAATTCATTATTAAAGACACGTAATTTTAATAATAACATCTATACCAAAGACCTTAAAGCTGAGGTAAATATTGAAAATTAATTTGACAAATTTTTTTTGGGAGAAAAGAAAATGACACAGTTGAATCTTAAGGGAAAATAATAATAGTTTGACAGTTTGAAAGACTTAAATATTTTTATAAAAGCTCTCACAAATTGATAATAATAGATCATTTTAAATTGCTTGGAGGGTATAAAAAGCTGTCACTTTTTAAGCAGAGACAAGATATTTTATTTAGGAGCTTTTATTTAAGAAAAGGCGAACGTCATTTTATTGTCTACTAGTCGGACTAGTTCGGTGAAGCTGCATTAGTACCAATTACGAAACTAGGTGGCTCAAATAATTTACAATATTTATGAAAGTACTTACTATTTTTTTTAAATTAAACATGTATAATTTAAAAACACGTCAGATAGTATAATCCTACTAGAAATAAAAGCTTGGTACCTTGATGCAGAGTACAATCTTTTGTCGTTTACCAGAGCCTCAAAAGTGTTGTTTTTCCAATACTCGATGCATGGCAGAGTTCTGTCACGAATATCATCTGTAAGAGATCTTGGCATTACGTTTGAGAGTAAACTGACATTTGTTAGCCATATAGTTACCATTTGTAACAAGGCGCTTAAAATGTTGGGCTTCGTCATGCGTACTTCCCGGGTCTTTTCGGATGTTACGGTATTAAAACTTTTATTTAATTCTTTAGTTCGAAGCATTCTTGAGAGTGGGTCTATTGTTTGGGCACCGCATTAGTTGAAGTATGGCCTTATGGTGGAGAGGGTTCAGAAGAAATTATTGAGACTCCTTTATTTGAGGTTGTACGGATACTATCCGTGGCTTTATCCAACTGACTTTCTCTTAGGCATGCTTACATACTGCAGTCTGCAATTTAGAAGAAATTTTTATTTAGCTACGTATTTTTTTCGACTTATGCGAGATTGCTTCGGGTGTTGATATATTCCACCTACGTGAGGATGAGTATAGGTGGACGTTGTTTTATAAATTATTCAAATAGGGTCTGCTTAACTCATCCGATGTACTTCCTTGTACCTATCTAATCAATATTTTTTGTATGTACATATTTCTACTGTTTAATAACATACTATCTATCTCTTTTTTTATGTAATACTATTTTATATTTTTTTGTTTCTAAATGTCATGTTGTGAACATCTTAAACTTATAATTTGTAATGTCCACAATATGTTAAAAATAAATAAATTGAAATTGAAAAGCCGATTAACAATTTGACAAAATTTGTATAGGTAGCATTTTCTGATGTATAAATATTAGTTAATTTCGTCGTAATTGGGTAGGAATTGTATGATATAGGTTTATCAAATAAAGCACATTTACGCGAATTCGTTAGATGCGGGTTCGAATTCCGCCTAGCATCATATAGTAAAATCTGAAATGTTTTCAAATAGGTACCTAATGTATGTTTATTAAACTCAAAATACTTTTGATAATTCTCGAGAAACCAAAGTACTAATCTTGAAATCTCCATTGTGATATGGTATCATATAATTTAATGTGTGCTTAGGTATGTGACACCAGTTTGACGATTACCGGAATGAAAGAAAGGTATTGACCTCGTTCTTGGTAGAATAAGTAAAACCTAGCGTTTTTTCCTGCCAAATAGCTTGTTTTCGTACCCCATCTGGCATGTTTTTGTCAACGACAGTTGGCAACACTGATTACGAATAATAAAATTGATAAAGATATTATAGTACCTAGCGCAAAATATGTACCTACTTTGTGATTGCTTTTAAGGTATTAAATATGGTTATAAAATCCAATATTCAGTATGAGATATTTTTACCTCGACGTCCTGTTGGAAAATAATTAATGACGCCGAGCGCTAGGGCTTTAATCTTCGTGTAAATGAAATCATTGGGATTATGTTATTTAATATTCCACTTGAGTTATGAATTATTTATTTGGGCTGCGGGTACAACGCGTTGCCAACCTGCCATAATCCCCTTTGAGGACATTTTTCTAAAACAATTATTACGCCAATTATTATAATACGATGGAATTTTCCAAATAGTTTTATATTTGTCGCCTACTTGCGAAAATATCCAATATCTACCCAGCCAACAGAATTGTACGGAACGTGACTTTGTAGTGGTCATCTCTAATTAATTTATAATTATAATTGATCATACCTAAAGATTGCAATACCGGTATTTCAAAATCGGTATTCCAGTATTTATTAATACCGAAATACTGGTTTTTAAAATCGGTATTGACATTTTCATTCGGTATTGCAATCCCTAATCATACAATAATTGAAACATTAAAAAACAGTATTACAAAAAACTGACAATAGATGTCTCAGACATGACGAGTTGGTAAAACAGTACGCTGCATCATACAGAATTCACCTTCAATGTTGCTATCAGTCGTTAACAAAGAAATACAATAAATATAAAACAGGCTAAGAAACAAATCTAATTGGCAGAAAAAATATGTGTTCGCTTAATTAAAAAAAGTTTGCAGAAAAAAATACTGTATCGCGAGAATCGACCATCGGCAATGCCAATTGGGAGGACAATAACACTGTGTTCGATAAAATCGCTTCAAATACCTATTGAAATACTCCGCTTACGTGAGGCCAATGACATATTGCTTTGTGTCCTTCCATTCCCATGAATATTATTCATTCTGTTAAGTACATAATTTCATTGTTTTTTCACGTCACGTTGTGAATGTCTTGAATTTATAATATGCAGTGTTCACTGTATGAATAAATATTTTTTTAAATATAAATTCTAATTTTAAAACTAATATTGTACACAATTAAATCTAATGTACTTATAATAAAATTCAATTAAATTTTAAATCATGTTATTTACGCTTCAAATTTAAGATACAAAGAGTAATTAATTATATTGAGCACCAAGGGAACCTGGTATAATTTTGTAGCATTTTTAAAATACATTTTTAGCTGTCTGTAAGTACCAATGGAAATATGTTATTGAGAAAGACCATCGTTGTGATAATTATAAGAGTATATTCTTAATTATATTCCTTTGGCTGATTCATAATATTAATATTTTAAAATCTTATAATAATGTTAGGCAGAATAAAATCTTTCCATCATTTCCATCTGAAAAAGCCAAGAGCGCTTCAAATCCCAGCCAGTGTAAGCCATCAATACACCGGAGAATTCGTTTTTTAGGGACGCTGAGCTCTAGGGACTACCAGAATATGACAAGAACGGAAGAGGCAAAAGTTTTATAACTACCAAAGTACGGCATTCTGCATGAATCATTACGCAGTGGCATTGCAAAAATGTATCTTTTATTTGAGTATGAATACCGTCCCCCTCTCCTAACTTTCCTCATATACATAATATTGTAGGGGAAAATATTGTTTTCGTAAAACAAAGAGAGTACATATTTGGAAATACAACGCTTTACAATATGCCAAAACAAGCATTGTTTTATATAATTTATATTATCACATAATTCAACGAAATATTATAAAAATATCAATCGACAATAATTACCTATTAGTAAATAATTATATACCATTATTATGAAATCACAATATAATGCACCTAGGCATTAATTATTATTAAATTACTTAATATTAAGATGAAAGTAAAGCTGCGTTTACCCAGGTAACTTTGAATGATTATCACGGATCTATCTTCGACCAACGTAACCCGTATAAATGCACCTTAAACAATAAATCATCGAATGCAATCATCTGGGTTGAACAATGAATGAAGTAGAATTTGTTTTACCTGCTGTTTATTCATTCTACTTATATGAATCTTAGCATAAAGCTAAGCAAAATTAACCGTATAACAGTGGCGAAGGGTGACTATTAGAGGTAGGTAGGCTGTGGTTGGTTTCTAAAAGAAATTTCCATGACAGCCTTATTTACAGGAGTTGAATTTGAATTTTGTTCGTCTTCTAAAAATATTATATTTACATGTTTATACTTAATAGATATTTCACGAAAAAAGACATCAGGTACTAAAAATTGATAAAAAAGTAATGCCCAACCACGATTCGAACTCGGGCTAGAAAGTCTCGGTAGTTCAGCGTTTTGTCGAAGAGACCTTTTCGCATAGAGTGCTGCGTAAAAAAATATGAATATAATATATTGTAAACATGTAGGATTTTATACCTATACTTACTACAGTGATATACAACCCGCGGCCCGGGAAAATGACTTATCGTTACAAAATGACGTATCTGATATCGTATGTAAATATTAAATTAAAAATAATAAAATGTATGTCTTCTTTTCATTTGACCATGTCCGATCCTAATAGGATCATATGGGCCTCCACGGAGTGGAGGTTTGTATTAACAGATTTTATTTTTACTTATTTTTACTCAACCTATTAGGTCCATACTCTGACTCATACACAAATTGAAAAACATTATGTGTACTTGCCAGACCCAGGATTCGAACCTTGGACCCTCGACATTATAGACCGGCGCTTAAGCCACGCGGCCATAGTGGGTGTGTCTAATGTATGTAAATGTATGTCTAGTCTAGTATAATATATATTTTTTTCAACAGATCTACCCACTGTAGGTACTATGAACAATTGGAAAATTGATAAATTGACCGTTCTGTAAAATAGTTTGTGCACTACTGGTTTACTATATTTTATCTTCTTAATTTACAGAAGTAAATTATTTGATTTATTTAATAAATAATAGAATTTTTAGAAATAGATACTTTAAAATTAATATCAAGATTGAGATAGTTACTTGTTAAAGCGAATCTATTGATAAAAACGCGCAAGGTAAAAAATATCATTTTATATTGTCAATATTACCAACGCGGCAACGCACTAAAATAAACGAAGGAAACTGGGGAGGGGATGCTATTCTTTGAATGTAATTCTCATACGGTGAACGACTTTAAAAATATTATTATAAGTTGTTAATTTACCTACAATTACTTACGTATAGAAATTAATAAAAAAAATGTACCTATTACAAGGAGGATATTTGTGGAAGGCTATGTCTCGTTCTTTGTTATAAATCCAGTATCCACCGATCAGGATGATGATCATGATATTCTAAAAGTATTTGGCATTATATTAATTCCAGACATGAACATCTATTTCAATGAAACAACTGCTTTCAAAAGTTTTATCAAGAAACTAGTATAGATAAGATCATAATATGGATTCAAGATCTCAGAGTCTGCAATAATGTTAAATGTGGTTAGGCAGGTTATACGTTGTTTAAGGGGCAACAGTTTCACTGATAAAGGACCCACTAAAATGATGCCTATTGACAGTATATTATATAAAATCTAGGGTGACTAGATTTAGAGAATGTAAATAAGGGGATGTTAGTGGGAACAATTTGTATTATGATAACTGGTAAAGTAGACTTATATCGATAACGAAAAATTTACCTATTTTTCTATTAATTCAATATTTTATTTTACAAAATAATGTATTTATGGAGAGCGTTTTTTGTCTTAAAACGTGTTTTTTTTGTTTGCATAATAATGTGGAATTTAGAAATAATTTTCACACATAAATAATTTAATTCTAATGGATTCAAACTCTGTGCTATTCCATTTAAGTCATTTTTTGCGACCCGGGTTTCGTCTTTCGGCATCTTCAGGCGCCGTGTACACTCACCAAAAGTAAATACACATTGTCAGTGTGAGCTAAAGATGCCAAAAGGCAAAACCCGGGTCGCAAAAAACGACTTAAATGGAATAGAACAGAGCTTGAATCAATTTGAATTTAAATTCCATCAAGTACCTTCAGTCGATAGTATTAATACAGAAGTAATTAATATCAAGTAATATGTAACAATTAATAAATTCAAAATCTTGTATGTAAATTTTATTTTTAAAAAATCAATAGATTTGCACATGCAGACAATAAATTGAACGTGAATTAATAATATAAATACTTTGTTTACACATAATTACAGCTTACAACACACACATTTTGACATAATATTCTCATTTATATGTTAAACATATAGATTGATTATCCACGTAGATACGAAACACATGTATACGTGTTCCTACAACATTTATTGGGACAGTGGGCCGTCTGGTGTGTCAGTTAAAAAAAAAATGGGTAGTAGTTCATGTTCGGTGAATTGCCAAAAATAAATACTTTTCATTATTTAAGTCCGATTCGTAATTCAATTCGAAATGGCCGAGTCTAAGAAAAATAAGAAAAAAGAAAATAAAATATGTAATTATATAAGGATTACAGCGAGATTAGGGGAGCAATACTAACATATTTTTTCATCGAATATATTTAACTTCGGTTAATTTTTAATTAACTTTAAATATATTAACAGACAGTACCTATTATAATACCTACATATTATACGAAGGTTTTATGATTAAAAACTAAGTGACTGCGAATCTAAGATGAAATAAATAAGTCAAACCACAAGAAGGCTCTTATCTAGATCAATTACGTATTTAGATTTAATTTTATCTACACTATAAGCATGTACGTATTATAATAGTATTATAATAGTATTATTATAGTATAATTCATAATAGTATGTATTTTTTAACGTCTTGCTCGCTTTGTGATGTTAACTTTCAATCTAACAACTATTTATTTCGACAAAGTCAATTTGTGTACTTATCATTGTTTTTTTGTATCAACTATAAAGGAAAGATTTTTCATTGAGTATTTTGGGGTTGTTTTAAAAAAAATGCACGGTTATTTTCAAGATATAATAATTATCCGGGTGGTTAATATCTAGAGGGTTTTTATCCAAGGGGTAATTATTAGCTTTATAACTTTAAAAAAATTGCGACGTCTTATTTCGGACGCCTTCGCATAGTTTTGTATGTGAATATTATTTTAGATTATCCACATGCTAATTAATTAGAATCATTTAATTTTGGTTAGTTGTTCGTGTTACTCTCAATCATAGACACTTTTTATTAAATTAAGCTTCTGTAAAATCATTCAAAGTACACTTGAGCGCGTGGCAACCTTGATATCAGTTATATTTATAATATATATATCTTCATCTACTGATGCTTTACAATCAAATGTAGGGCCTCGTGATACGCTAGATTAATACCGAGTGTAGAGCGGGGTAATTGATGTGGAAATATCCATATTTTTGTTGTCTAATAACCGCGAAGACAACAAAAAGATGTGGAATCATGGAGAGTGGCTGAGGTGATGATAATAACACCGATTTTGATTTAAAAAATCAGTCAAAATTCATGTATTCCCATTGCAAATGTTATAAAACATACCTATGAAAGTAACACACGGCTAATGATATAGCCGTATAAAAATCACTGCTCGCCGAAGCGAGACAAACAAACACACGTTTCAGATCGAATTAAAATGGCAAAAAACTCGGTATAAATAAATCCATCAAAAGACCTGTGAAATCGTAAAAAGGCAATAATCATGTCATACGGTCACCGGGTAATTGGCGCATTAGCATCTACTACTGACTGATAAAAAGAGTGGATGACTTAATAATGTAAAATAATGGAAAACAAAAGAATCGTGAGAAAATGCCTCTGAAGCGCAATGTGTTCACTTTTACTTGATCCGTAAACAATGTAAACAGCGCTTAGCGAGTTGAACAACTCATTAATTATTACTACAAGAAGTGAATGAATCATTTAGCCGAGAAAACCCACGTAATAATAAGCCTTTGTTTTAAGCTTTGAAAAAGTTCTTCGTTCGTTTTAAAATATTGACCTATTCAACTTTTGATCAGCAAACACAATCATATTTCGACACACATTATAAAGAAAATCTAACCGCATACACTCGAACATCGAACACATACGTAAAGTATGAGAATGTTGATAGGTCGTACTGTCATGTGGCAATATTTGGATGTTATGATATGAAAAATGCTGAAAATGTGAATCAGAATGGTGCCTAGCAAAAACGTCTTTAAAAGAAAGTTCATGAGAAGACGAGGATACTAAAAGAATGGAAGACGCTCCTCTTCAACAGGCCAGATGGAAAAGGCAGATCTCGGGACCTAGACTGTGTAGAAACAGACACAGCATTCCTGATCTAAGGAACTGGATGGAGATTCCAGCAAACAAGGGGAGTGGAGACGTTTCTTGTATGCGACCAAGACCCACATTAGTTTATAGTGCCGATGGTGTATAGTAGATAAAAGCTAATGATCAAATTAGCTGCAAGCTATTTGAGAATACGGATTAACTTGTGGCACCGACTTCACGTGGAGCAAGACATTTAATGATATGAGTATTTAAGTATGTGTATTATATGAATAATTATTAAGAAATGTGAATAAGTGGGTTTTGATATAAAAAATAGATATTTAAAATGAATAGATCGGATACTATGATCAGAATATAAAGGAATTATCAAGGACAGCGAGGAGGTAGAAAACACGAATAATAAATAGTGGGTATGTACTTATATTATAACGACCAAAAACTATTTTCGTTAAATAATCTACTAGTATAATAAAAAGGATACTTACTTAAGTCAGAATTCAAAAGTGATAAGGAATAATAAAAACGTTAAATTAAATGCCTAATATATTTGCGAATTATCTTCAACAGCAAGTTAAAAAAATGAGATCATTACTCTTATAGCCAGGGAGTTATCAAGGGCACAGAATACACGAGGAGGTAGAAAGAAGCATGGTGAATAGTAAATACTTCCCAAGGGGGAAAGCGGGTAGACGGTGGTAAGTAGGAAGCTCACCGCGCGGGTAATGAAACGTAGCGCATTCTAATCCCGGGAAATAATGCTACGCGCGGACACAGAATCTACGCAACGATTCGTAGCGGCAGGGAACACCAGCTTGATAATCGCGATCTTTAATAGTGTTCATAAATTTGTAGGGAAAATGTAGAAACTGTCTAAATAATGTTTTTATGATACACCATCTCTTACGTGCATCGGCGGTTGTAAGTAAAAATTGGTCATGATTTACCTACACGGCAATTTTTATAAGGCCAGAAAATCAATCTTTCCAATATACAGCAATAAAATATCATATAAGTATAATATAAAGATGGCATTTCATATAAATATATTCGACCATGGCCGATTCTAATAAGACCATAAGGGCCTCCATAGGGTAGAGGTTTGTATTAATTGATTTTGTTTTTACGAGAAATGGACGTCAGCCATACAATAAAATATCATATAAGTATAATATAAAGATGGCATTTCATATAAATATATTCGACCATGGCCGATTCTAATAAGACCATAAGGGCCTCCATAGGGTAGAGGTTTGTATTAATTGATTTTGTTTTTACGAGAAATGGACGTCAGCCACTTGCTCAACCTATTAGGTCCGTACTCTGATATGAATCAGAGAACGGATAAATACACAAGTTGTAAAACATTATGTGTATTTGCCAGACCCATGATTCGAACCTGGGATCCACGACTTTATAAGTCGACGCTTAAGCCGCGCGACCATCGCGGGTTTCTAAAAGTTGCGTTCGGTTTTCTACAATTTTCACAATATGCCCAGTTCTACTAGACACTATTTTCATTTAATATATTAGTTAATGCTACAACTTTTTCATATAAATGATATTGATATACTAAAGATTTTTTCATTAAAAATTCACCTTTCTATATAATTAACTATGCAATTAATGTGATACCTACTTAGTATGTATTATAATATATTATCTGCAATAAAGAATAGTACGAAAATCATAATGTACCTACACAAAAAATTTCATCGCATTTGGTAAATACCTATATAATAGATTTTCATTTTTTGTTTACATTTATAAACATATTATATCAATTCTAAATTTAGCAATATCCGGAAGCCAGCATAGAAAAATAGTATTCACTACGACAATTTTTCACTATCATTCAAGTGAAAAATTATAGATATTTTATAATACGCAATCTTTTATATAGAATAAAGTGGTCTCAGTCTGTCAAACTATAAGGATGTAAACGTCAATAACTCTGCATAGATATATTGTTTTCAAAAGTATTAAGAAACTATTATAATACTTTATAGCCCCTGGCTAACACAATAAGGGGAGAAACAAAATTGATGACCAGATTCTTTATTTGCGTAACAGGAAATTTTAATCACTAGAACATATACTTGCCCCGCAGTGTTTTTTTGCCCCCATACACCCCACGAGTGGTATTTGTATGAGTTTATTTCACGTATGCGGGCCTTCGCACACGTATGCGCACGTATGCGATACCCACGCAAGGGCAAATCTCGAGTAAGTTTAAAGTATTACTAACTCGAGATGTAAGCTAAAGTTTATCAACATGAGTACAGCGGGAAAAGTTTACCCATTTACTTTTCAAGACCGCTAGATTATCTCACACTAATCCTACGTATCCTTTTATCAGCTTCGTTTTACTTACATACATAATGAAAGTTTTCCATTCGGTGCCGACTCTGAGGAAAATGAAATACGATACGAACAGATCTTCAAATGCCATGTTATGAAAGAATCCGAAATAAGTATAACACAAACATAATTTTAAGTACCAAACCAATGACGCCCTATGTTTCGATATGTAGCATCAATAGTTTATTTACATCTGGGAATGTCTCAGGAGCAGTTACCCAAAACAAAAGTCTCCAAAAGTGCTTTGACTAAGTTTACATTGACTTATTTAATAATAAAAAGTACCCATGGGAGAGAATGGCACTGACAACTTACTAACAAAAATAAAATATATAAAAAGGTAATGCAGAACAAATCTAATTAGAAACTGACGAATATTCTATGACCTGTGTGAAGCAGTGGCAAAGCGTGACTTTTGGAACTAGATAGGCTGTGGAGAATGCTGGAGATCAGAGAAAAAGAACACATTTGTCAGGTATATTTACGAAAAATAAGAACATAATACGATATTACTACTGATGAATAAAGACAAACGGTGATTTAATAAGCTAAAAACTGAGTGATTTGTATTTTTCAATAGCACCCCTAACAGAAAAATGACCGCACATCAATGGTGCGTAATATTTATCTTGTAAAATAGACAACATAATGTTTTTGTTATTAAGAAAAACAAACAGTTCCATTGATTACAAATAGATTAGAGAAAAGATATTGGAACCAGCAAAGTTGTCATATATAAAATATTATAATTTATAGTTAAGCCTAGCGAGATAAGAAGTAAGCAAGTAAAAAGAACATAAAATATGATGATCAAAGGGCATTTATTTCGTAGTCGTAAATACATTAGATATGTATTTATTATGGTTAGAATAGATTTTTTGTATATGTATAGCTATAACGATGTATTAGATGTATGAGTAAATGACGTTTATACCCGTTTGGAAAGACTTCAAATTTCAGAAATATAATTTACATTTCATGAACTGATTAAATTACTGTTTCATATATTGCTGATACGTTTCAATTTCGCATAACGTACTGGCAACGGTTACGGCATTTTGAATTAGGTATAATATATGAGTTTTCAGAGCAATGTCATTAGGATTTCAAGTCAGAATATAAATATTGGCTGCGAATACTTCCCTGTAGGTATAAAATATAAAATGTATTACGTAGCAAACCCACACCGTTACCGACTATTAATTCAGTGCTTTCCAACCTTTCCGCGCCACGGCACACTGAAAAATACATACGTAGGTCACATACCCATCAACCCATCAACCCATCACTTTTTTCCAAACTCTTAAATTAACATATTTTTCATAATATAAACTATAATACCTACCTAAGTAAATACTGACTCAATTAATATTTTTCGTATTTCATTAAAAAAAAAAAAATAACCAGATGCAATTTATTGACATGGTGTACTTAATGTTATATTATTTTAAACAAACCATAGAAATTAACAGCATCATATTCCATAGCATTTAACAAAAGTGATTTTGGTTGAGACTAAAATGCCTATTACGAGTTATAAATCGGCATTAATTAATTATACGAGTAAGTAAGATTTAACTAGTAATAAATTCTTTCTATGTCACACCAGAACTTTTTTAAGAGAACACAACTTTTATTTGTGGGTCGATGCTTGGAAGAGCTACTCTAATAATTTTTAATATAAAATTAATGTCATCATCTCCCTCGCTCCAACACTAAGGCCTTGTCCACATGGCGCGTGTCTCGTCGCGACATGCCCTGACTGCATGACAGCTCAATGAGATCACAAATGTACCTGGAATGCGCGCGAGTTTTTAGTGCACAGGGACTAAAGATATAATATATTGTTAAAAAGAAAATAGGAACGCAAGTCAAACATAATAATGGGACTGAAACTAGGTAGGTGTTAGGTAGATTCACTTTAAATGTACGCCCACCGCAAATGTGTCACCGTTATAAATGAGTGCTTTTCTTTATGTATTACATTAGTTTCGACTTAGGTAGGATAATAGTATAAGGTAGTGACATTTTTGTGACATGTATTATGATTAGTCGATTCTGAAAAAAGAAACCGACCACGGAGAACCTATTCATGACAGTTAAAAATCGATAGCATCATATTCGAATAGGTATTTTTTGGAAGAACATTGTATGGGAGCGTGGGTTACCGGACCATGCTAACATTTTAATAAAATCTATTGTCAACACATTAGCACATGGACACCGAATTTCGACACCACGTATGCATGGAAAATAATAAATAAAACGGTGTTGTTAATTTACACCAGGCATGTTCAACACGTCGATAGCGGGATGGATTTTGATCGAGAGTCGTGAAAAGGTATAAAACGTGTAAATTTAGGTAACATAAGATGATTTAATTGTGATTTTTAAGGGGAAGCATTAAAAATTCCTATTTTTATTTCCTCAACCAGTTTACGTGAAAGTTATTATCAAATTAACTATGCATAAAGAAGCCCGGATTACATGGACGTATCACCTGATTCGTATTGCACCATTCACGGTCTGCTACAGTGTTAATAGAAAAAAACGATATGAATCATCGCGTTTTAAACTAAAACGTACTTTTCCCTTATTCTCGCAGTAGGCTCTTTACACAGTAGGTACAACAATAGTTTTACGATGAGTGCATTGAATTTCCAAAAGTAGATCAAAGCTTTGTGATGTTATTTAAATAGAAATGCTTTTACTACTACTAGACACTAGAAAGTAGATCACAGTTTACTTTAAGTTGGACATGCCTGATTTATATCATTGACGTATTAATGAAAAGAGTGCCTGAAAAATATAATGACACCAAGCCGCATACCTAGTTTGCTTGAGCTAGAGAATTCTCATACAAATATTATTATTTCGTAATGGACATATAAATGTAGATGAAAGTGAACAAAAAGAAGTGACCTGCATTGTGATAAGGGTCAATTTGCAAATAATGTTTATTCTTATATTATTATTGTTATTTTTTGCTAAACGCATCTGTAGTCCGACGTCAGTTTATTAAACCCTACATATAGTATATTATATACGAACGATTCGTACAGATTCATTGAGACCGAATGACGATAATATAATACCCCATTTACACATACATGGATTTACTGTTGATACCTACTACGTATTATCGCAGCCATAACAAAAAAATGCACGTGTAAACACGTTTTTTCGTGGAAATTGCAATATTGCATGCATGGATTAAAAAAGTTCAGAAGCTCATGAATTTTCACGCAATGGACAATTGGATCATGCAATATCAGCGTCTGCTCAGTAAAACGATAGTAGCGAACCTGCCGGTAAAAAAACAAACTACACTGCTCATAGACTCGTTTTGAGGTTAACCGATTTTCACGACCTGTCAAACAATGATAACATCGCGTCTCGCTTACTCTTGAAGAATGAGATTGGTCAGTCCGCAATTTTACGTGTAAACAGTTATTACCATGATAGTTTAGAATACACACTGTTGGTGCAAGTAAATCCATGCACGTGTACAGGCGCTATAAGGTTATTAAAAAATAATTTGAATCTCGCAACGTTGAGTATGCCTATATAATAGTATAGCTTGAAATTTACCGTATCTAGGTATAAAGTATAAAGCAATGTTTTTCGGAGCGTTCCCCAACCGCTCACCGGTTGGGAAACTCTGCACTAATATATTCCTCGGTTAATTTTCTCACATTTCGAGCGAAATGAGGATATTTCGCAGCTAAAAAGTTGTTCTTGCGTAAATTCGGGCACAAATTCTCGGCGGCAATGTTTGCCAACCGGGCAAACGGAATCGTGTAATTGTAATCGCTGACTCATCCGGCATATAATTTTTAAATTTGAATATAAAATCGGGCTGCGAATTAAATTTGCCTGGGCAGAGTTGCGCCCGTCTCCCCTCTCGTATTATTACGAAGGATCAACATACACGCGACGTTCAACTACGATTTTTGGATCGCTAACTATTAAATTGGCACGAGCTATGCATTTGTAGATGACATAGCAAAACTACAGTGGTTTTAATAACTAAATCTTTGCAAAATATCATAGGCGGAATATAAACTAAATTCTAAATAATTACAAGATAAAAAGAACTTTTTATATACAACATTTTTTAATTTTCTGTTGAATCATATAAAGTTGACCTGACTAGCTTAAACGATCAAAAAATGTACTTGATAGAAATAATACTGAAATGTCATTTTGACATTTCATATTGATTTCCATAGTAACGCACGTATATATTAATAATTTAGTTGCTAGGGGTCTGGGGTCCGAACAGTAAAAACAGAATTAACTGAAAATGAATTCAATTCTACTTAAAGATGGCTAAAAGTATTAAAAAAATGCATTATCATCGTGTTCTGATATATTCTAAAAGTTTCAAATGTCTAGCTAGTCGGGAATGTTAGTTAAAAATCGATTGCAAGATTTGTACTGGATAAACAACCACCGGATAAATAAGAATACGACCTAATAAAAACGTTGTAAAACAAAATCTAAAATAAAGTAGTTATTAATATTGATTCGGATGTATTAAGCCGCATTTATACCAAGCGAGCGAATGTTTGTTCTTCCCCCACTCAAGCGAAATTTTTATGCTCGCTCAACGAAAAGCGTTTAAGTCAATAGAATTTCGCTGGAGTGGGGGAAGAACAAACATTCGCCCGCTTGGTCTAAATGCGGCTTTACAAAATGGTCGGTAGCTTGAGCCTTAAATGATAGGAGCATTCTTCCGGACAATTAAATAATATGTACCTAAGTTCGTATCACACTCTGCCCAACTTTTTTTTTTGGATTTTTTCAAAAGTAATTAGATTGAGGTACATTGGTACGAACACACACTCCAGTTTACGAGCGGACGTGTCAACCCTCCGTGATTGAGATAGTCACGAAGATACGCTTCACGTGGCTTGGACATGTGCTCAGGATGTCACCAGAGACTGCGATATTCCATACCCTAATGATACAACCTCAATGATTCCATATCTCATCATGCAGCGTGCTACAATAGCAATATACACGCAGCAAGTGTTAGGTAAATGGTGGAAAGCGCGATACATGGCGATGAACCGAGGGAAGTGAGACGATCTTGTGCGTACTATTATACTGGGGCGTAACAGGGTGTTTTAGTAGAATGTTTCTGAGGTTTTTTAAATGGTTTATTTTCAATAATAAGAATTCAATAATCATTAATCAAAGATTCGCAAATTTAGAAATAATATGTTATGCATTGGCAGCTATGGTTTCTTGGTAAATATATAAGACAGTGGACTTTTTGACGTGTTATCAAACTGAACGTAGACAGTACATCTTCCTTAAGGGAAGTAGAGGACCGTAAAGGGTGGAGAGTTTTGGTCATACAAGCAAGATGGCTGCACTTAAACCACGAAAGAACGACCAAAACAGCATACAAAAAATAATATTATTTGTTTACAAATTTGTTCCAATTTCAAATAAGCGAAATAAATGTCGGAGGATAAAATTGTGTGAATGTACTACAAATAAAATGTAAAATTACATTACACTTAATAATCAATCGTAAACCATAATAAGATTTTTTTCAGTTTTCACCACTTAGGGCACTTAGGCTCTATGACAGAATAGGGGTTTCTTCAACAAATATGGTACCTAGCTATAATTGATCTCTAAGGTTATGGAGTCAGCGTGACACCATTATATCCCATAAACACCACAAGTCTGGTGTTGTGTCTACAATAAAATAACAATATGTATAATTAAACACTTAAATACATCTAAAATTCTTCTCGTGTGTGCCATACGAAGACGCTTAAATACGGCGAATTGTAATTTTGTAATTTCGCATACATTTCTACCCCCTAAAGAATAGTACATCTACAATAAATACTGAAATATTAATAATAAGGGGTAATTTTTTCTTACATAGCTCATTCAAATGATATTTAAAAGTTTTAGGGGACACAGATTCGCGAGGAAAGTACATCAACCGACAGTCTTTCTGGAGCAGATTTTATTTATTGCTTTGGCAAAATGGTTACAATCTGTTATTAAAATATCCATCGCAACGAAAAATCGGATTTAAATTTAATGAGTTAATGATTGATATACGTGGTAGTCGCCCTTCACTATACTCGTGGGTGAGGGTTCGAGTCCCGACTTTGGCAAAATAGTATTATTTGTTTGATCCAAATTAATTATCTAATAAGTTACGCGACTGGTAAACAGACATATCTAATTCTTTGCGCCAAATCCTTAAGTCCAACTTCCTTTCATACGTTCCGGACCAGTAGGTACACCAATAATACCAACACCGAATAGTTTCCTAAGTGCCGTGTCGGAGCCAGCATTTTACCAGGCGAAAAATACGCACAAATAGACAAGTTGATTCCAAATGGTGTCAACAAATTTGTACCCACCGCCATGCCAAGTGTCAATATCAGGTAAGTACTTATGCACATTATGTGACTAACATCAGCGTACATGTATGAATTTAAACATCAAATTTAGTGCCCGTTATCCCAACATATCCTAATAACCTACAATCCATCCATACAGTCCATTAATTTTCAAGTACTCCTACTTTCAAGTACTACAAGTACTAATAGAACCTTCAAGGATCAAAAATGATAATATAGGTACTTGTAAAATTCGATCATACAATTTAGTTACCCGGTATAGTATAGTCCTGATTGATATTGGTAAACATAGGATGAATTAACAGTAAATTTTTTTTTAATTTCATATAGTTATAAAGGTATTCCACTTCAGCGGTGGGTAGGTGTTGCAGATGAAAGACTGTAGTAGTTGTTCGTGATGATGGAGGAGGCGAGAAATTATTTACTGTTTCAATAATGACAAGGGTACAATCGATACAATATAATAAATATATTATGTAATAACAATTCGGTGCGATGCATTTTTAACGGGAACTTTATAATCGAGTGACGTGTCCAATCAATTATGACCCGATATTTATTGACCGGCGCACTATGGAATAATATGTTGAAATGATTATGCGATAAATTGCGGGTCCGCTATCTCGCAATATTACGAAATCGTATTATATTTATACTGACTGATTCTACGTGAAAATGAATATTTAATAAATTATATAATTGAGATCTGGGTGACAGGAATCCGATGACAGCCACAGTTATTATGATAATATTTTAATTTTTGATGATAGTATTACAAACTCTTGTAATATTCAATCTCTAAGCAATTGCTTAAATTTAAACCCAGCAAGATATAGAAAACAGACAGTAATTAGTATTACAGATCGATTTCTTTCAAAACCGATTAATTTATTGTGAAGTTGCTCTGACAAAGAAATTTCAAATTTTGTTTGTCAATTAGAAATATTCGCCTTATCAGATAAAACTGTTTAATTCTCAAAATCTCTATAAAAAAAGTATATTGCTTAAGGTAAGAGTGCCTGAGGATTAAAAGGGTACATAACAGTAAAAAAAAAAGTGCTTGAGAAAATATGTACACAATATTAAAGCAAATAAAGACTTTCTGGAATACTGGTTAAGTCAGCTATGAGTGACTTTATATTTATTGCAGGCTCAGTTGAAGAGAACTTCACACGTCTACTATGACATTGTACTATAATTTCAGATTCACCCAATTAGTTGCATATATTATGATTAAATGCATTGATATTGCCAAAATAACCTTTCACCCGCCTAACATATTGCCGTAGTATGTCATACATTTCAATATAAAATACACGTGAAAAGATACACCCTCGTCCATTTTATGTAGGAAGCCAAAGTATTGTCTTTATTAATGATTACTGGCCAATTTTTTTTAGATGAATAATTACGTTACGCAACGAGAAATGTGCACCTAGATTAAGGGGGGACGTGCGCCGCGTAGGTCAAAATGGAGATTTTATACTATTTTCAAAGCATGATCCTGGACATTCCTTAAACGTTGTAGATAATCTATTTATATAATTTTGAAGCCTTATTATCTTATATATTTATTTTAAACATTTGATGACTGCATAAAGTATTTGTATTACATAAAATAGTTTTCTTTTAAACCTCTCGCTCTAACGTTTTAGAATATAGTCATATTTCGGTACATCCATGTGCAGTGGTGTTAATGTTTTTTAGGTTTATTAATTTTTAAACCATTAGTAAAATTAATATTAACATTATATAGTGACATATTTACGATAAAAAAAATATATTTTATAATCTTTCTGATTTGACAAGAATTAGGCATTTATTATTCAAAAAATGGGCAAGATTTACACATTTGAAGATAATTCTAAAGATACTGATTATAAGCTATGTCTTTGACCATTCAAATTTGATAAACATTCTACGAATAACGTTTGCTTTATAATAATTATTGACCTAAGAATAAGGTAGTATTTTTTTGAAATGCTTACGCCATTTCTATTGACATTTCCCAGTGGCTAAGCTACAACATACGGACCTAGCCATAAATTTACAAACGGTAAAAGGGAGTAAGATCATGTTAACGCGCGTGTTTGAACATGTAATTATTCTAATCTTATCAAGGAATGCCCAGGATCATGCTTTGAATATAGTATAAAAAATCTCCATTTTGACCTATGCTGAACATGTGGGCCGTGAAGTACACAAAATAAAAGACTTCAAACCAGAACACGAGCCGCTATTTTATTTTCGGGGCTACCAATAAATGGAGAAAATAATAAAACAACTCAAAATTTTGAGTTAATGATGCCATTTGATGTAGGAAAGTCTTTTCTTTATAATTCAACCAAAAAAAATAATCAATTTTTTTTTTTCAACAGGTAATAAAAGGGAATAACTCTTTCTGGGATTAAGATGATACATCAGTGAAACGGCAAATAATTTTCAACTATAGGCGCGACGAAATTTTGGACTCGCTGGCATTCGGAGAGAGAACGTCGAGCTGGGAACACGTCAATTTGTTTCGTGATGGCGACGGGGGTATTAATTCTTAAATCGTGTAAAGATGACTAAAAACGTTACCCATTTACTTGAAAAAGAAAACATGTCAATGAATATATTATTATTGTTACTAATAGAACAATAAACAGAACATTAAATGGACGCATGTTGGATTTATATTACAAATTATATTTCGTTCGGCATGCGTCATTTGCATTCGCGACCCTAGCCACGATCTTTTTAGACCATGCCTCAACTGAGGTATAGCCGTAATCATTAACTATATTATAAACGGAAATGTCTGGGTTAATTATTTGTTAAACTGTAAAATTTCATTGTGCATTTCTAAGTTCATTTTAACTAAATAAAAAATAAACACATTTACCTAAAAAATCAAGGCATATTGAAATGAGAATTTGTGCAAAATTTTCAAACGCCATTATCTTAGAACAAGATATTTTGAGTTTAAAAGTTGAGTACCGATATGTACAGTCGTTTGATTGATCGAACACCCTTCAAAATTCTTAATACGGAATGTGTGTAAGAATCCCTTTATCTAGAGTCAAAATAATTTGCAGAAATAAATAGTTAAAAACATCTACCAGTAGGTACGTAGCGATATTTTCAATAGCGTGAAACTAAACGGTGCCCGTTCCTAAGCGGAAAGCTTTAAAAAGTTCCAGAACTTCATGTTGACCCCGTTATACCCTTGTCTACATATTCGCAATGTTGCTAATGTTCGAAAGTACAAAGTACGAAGCCTGACGAACGATGGGCAATAAATTTTCGTTTGATTTACGAACGACAAGAAACAACGCTCGAACATTACGAGAAGTTAGATTTCTATTAAGCTTAAAGTAACTTTTAATTACGCCTTATAAGAAAGGTTACGTAACATTTGCGAACTTTCCCTCCAGACAACAAAATAAATAAAACTAAGGATAAATTAGGTAAGTTTATCAAGAATTTCTTTGACTTGTCGACGGGAAGCGCGTTCACAGGATGTTGCCATTACAGGTTTTGCACTTATTTAAAAAGTTAACTTTGCTTATCCCTTGTTTCTTGCAAGGGATACGCAATAGCAGTGATTCCAGACCTTTATTGTATAGCGGAACCCTTGAGGCATATTAAAAAGACTCGGGAAACCCCTACCTGACTGACCCATAAGAGCATAATTGTAGCATATATGATGGCAGGCAAAGTGGTGACCTTAAAAACACATTAAAAATTCCACCCCTATTTTTAGTCTTAAATTTTGTGTAAGTACTTTATTGTGTAAGTACTGCATTCATGGCTATTTAATACATAAACCGAAAAATAATCTTCAAAAGTTTGATATATTACTTATATATCTTTAAACACTAATATGATACACGGGTAATCTTAAAATATTTGAAAAAAAAGTTTTTGCGGAGACCCACTGAGAGAACTCGCGGAACCCCAGGATTTCGCGGATCCGGTTAGGAATCACTGGGGCCCACTATAGTTTAATAAAGGAAAAAATAATACACTTGACTAGATCACAGGATGAGACAATATTCCAAATATAAACAAGAAAGATTACTAATTTATTAAATTTAGATGGTGTAATCTTTAATTGATTTACTTACTAATTTACTTGTTTTTATTCCACCTCCTAACAGAAGGTGACTGGTAATCTTTGGGTCCACGGTTCGAATTTCCACGCGGCTTAATATTTTAATTTCGTTTATAGAATAAATGTGAACAAAACAATGTGACACCGCCGCGATACATTTTTTTTGTTGAAGCTTCCGCCAATAAACGTATTCTATGTTTAAAAAAATGACTATTTAACTATATCTACACAAAATAAATATTAAATAATTCACATGATTTAAGTAACATTATTTTATTGAACATACATATTTTGAAAACACTCCTGAAAAATATATAACCACTTGAACAATATTTTTTTTTAAATACGACAGCCAGGAGGTTCGCACCCATTTGCACTGACCACTATGCAATACATGTCTTATCTAATTGTGACAAAGTTAAGTACTTAATGGTTTTTACTAAACTCTCTGACGCACTTTCAAAATTGCGTTTCTTATTGGCAATTTGCAATACAATAAATAATTAAATTTAATTGATTTATTATTCTGTAAATAAATTATGTTATGTAAGATGTAACTTAGTTCTGTTTTTAAGTGACGACTTGTTGTAAAGCACACGAATAAAAAGGGAAACAACCTGTGTCTACGCAGCGAGAGCAAAAGCGTAGCGCATTTGTTAAAAATTAATCGTGTATTAGAAAATATCGTATAACCCTCGCAGGAAAATAATAAATTAAAATGAAACTTTCCGTTGAGCCTTATTGAAAGTCAACAGATTGAAAAATTGTATTGAGAAAGTTGGTCGATTGTTGTACTGTGAGCTGACTTGTACCTACTGCCTGCCTGGCGGTATGATTTATCGAATTCCCCTCGAATTTCACGGGTGTATTAATTTAAATTATGAATCAAGATCTTTTGTCAAACGCTGTGTTTAACTTGAGAATTTCGCCGATATTATGGCGGGCGCTGATTTTGAAATATTGTTGAAGAGACAAGCGTTCATTTTACGACCGCGAAACTCGCCATGCAAACAAAGGAACCCGCTTTCGAAAATCAAAAAATCTACAATTACGACCAGTTTTGTTATGACTCCATTTTATAGCCAAGAGAAGATCGCTTAAAATGTAAAGTGCATATCACGCCACTCATTAGTCAGCAAACTATCTAAATTTTTACTAGTCATAATATCAACCTGAATTCTTTACAAATTATTTTTTCGTGGTCAGTTTTTAGATATAAATAACCTCGATGCGGTCACAATATCAAAGCTTCTTCTTCTTATCATAGCATGCCTTAATGGAAGTCAACCACCATCATGGCGATCTTTACTTCACCATCTACAACCGGGGACATTTCGGTGGAGCTGCACTCTAATAACGGCCATGAAATGCGGCGTCATCCCCTGCTATGCTTACCGTTGATCTTTTCTTGGATGACACGTTTGGGGAATACTGTACTTTTGTCGTCTCAGAATGCGAGAAATAAGAGGCTTTTTTCTGACTGTGTAATTTAACAAGATAATTAAAATAGTAATATTAAATAATATTAATAATTACGGAATGAAGCAATAAAATATTTTTAAACCAGCGGAACTCCAATAAGTGGCCCTTATTTTGAAGTGTAATTTAACAAGATAATTAAAATAGTAATAGTAAATAATATTAATAAATACGGAATGAAACAACAAGATAATTTTAAACCAGCGGCACTCCATTTCAACTTCCTACCAATAAGAAAAACAAATAATTTGAATAGTTCGATGAATCAAAGAAACACCTTTATTTTTAATTTTAAGTTCATTTTTGAATGAGTAATATATATAGATTATTTTTCGACACGTATTGACTATTAAAAAATGAAATTATCAATAAAATGTATTTAAAAAAAAATTCAAATAAGATCACCCTGCAAGATAATAATTATTAGTATATTTTTAATACGATCTGATTATAATATTATCACAATGCTTTCCATAGCATGCTTAGGATTGTATCTACGCATCCTGTACATATATTGGATTGAGCGAATAGCTAACTGATATGCCCCCTGCAATCATTTTCTAAAAATAAGTTATGGAAATTAAAAATCAGAACTCATCAATCAGTATATTGAAGAAACAATTACCCTCTCAACATGATATTAAAGAAAATTAACAACCATCAATGTCTTATATTCTTCTTGAATATAAGATTCTATATATTCTTGAATAATACACCACAAATTAAAATAAAGAAATGGTAAATATCATCATTATCAGCCGAAGTCTTTCCTAGCTCTTTCCACTCGTTTCAATCCCTAGTTCTTCGCTAAACGTAATGAGTTCGTCCATTCAGTAGTTTTTAGGCCACCCCTATAGTTATTTATCGACCCTTAACTCATTCGCTGCTGACTATATAATGATTTTTTAATTAGCACCGCACGTTAAAATGCACGTTAATTACATCGATCGGCCGCCTGGTCATTACGCGCATGTGCGTCTTCAGCGTCCAAAGTATTAATAATAACATATTATATCGAGGGTAGGTACTAATAAAAAAATGTAATAGTTATTATTGATGTATGTTTAGAATACCATCTTCACTGTCCCGTATAGTGACGTTTTACAACTACAGTTTGGTTGCGTAGGTGGTAAAAAATTGCCACTAACGACCTTTTGGCTTAACAAATTTTAATAAGAATCAATAATAGCAGATGGCAGAATATTTTCCGTGTACCCGTAAACAAGGTAAAATATAAATGAGAATACATTTTAAGATAACCCTATTTTTTCTTGGGGATGGTATATTGATGTTTTTCACCTTACGTCTATCAATCATATACAATACCAAACAAAGATGTTGAAAAACAATTAGATTATTTTTTATACATTTTTGCAGTGGAAGGTTTTCTCTGGCGTAGATCAAAACATGTTCCGACAGCTCGAGAGGAGAGCGCGCGAAAAATAATTCCGCTCGATGGGAAAAATTAATACGCGGGAATTTCCCGATTTTCCGACCGCTGACGGGCCTCTCCCGCCCGACTGATACGGAAGCGTCCCGAGAATTAAATTACACACGTACATTTTCTCTCGGCTACATTTTTTTTCACCTCTCGTCTACATGCTTTTTCCATTCGGCTTACTCCGCGCGTCATAATTTGATGATGTCGGATTGTAAAAGTGATGACGTTTCATACCGATGCCGACTTTCATTTTAGATAACGTTTTTTTCTGCTTAGGTTGAAGGAAAATTAAGCTTAATTTTATGATTTTTTGACAGTTAAAAATCGCTTGAGTTGTGCGAGAGAATTAGAAATTTAATGTGTCACGTGGAAAAAAAACATATTTCATTTCCAAATATAGAAATTAAAAATACGTTCAGAATTATTAAGGAGAAAATCCGTAAACTGACAGGATTCCTAACTGTTACGTCGTCAAACGTAAAAGGACCGAACCACATATTATTAAAACTAGAAAACTACAGTGTATTCTAGAACCCTCTTTACAAAAGGATATAGCGCGACATTATTCAAGGAAAAATGAACGGCATGGAAATATTTTTGAGATTTCTTTACTTGATACAACCCGTTCTTTAAGCCGACTAATTTTTTGCTTACATAATGTTGTCTAAAACTTAGAATTTATGATTTACATCGTATAAATCGGATACACCAATTGTTTGTTCTCCTAAGGTGCAGTACTAACCTGACAATGGTAGTGGCAATTGAGTGGGCAATAACTATGTTTAACAAAATCATTTTGGAAAATGATATATTCCACATAGCTACGAGAGAAAGAATTTAGATGGAAGTTGGTTTATAAATTCTGAAAATATGGTCTACTTCACCCGTTCGGCGTACTTCCATGCACTTTATAATAATTTTTGAATTTACTCATTATAATTACTATTTTATACCGTTTTTCTAATAGGTACTGATGTTCTTTGGGATGTATTTCATACTATTTAAGTGTTTTGTTTGTTGTGAAAGTCTTTGTAATTTGTAAAGTTCGTTATAATACATACATAAATAATTCTAATTGATTTTTAAGTTTTTTACTATTCCGATTGAGTAGTATTTTGGGACCCGGAATTGTCCCGGATGCCTTTCAGCATCTTCAGGCACTATGTCATTCACTAAGTAGATATATTTAGTGACATTTCTCATTAGCTAAATCTATTAAATTCCCAACACGTTACATAGTTCCATTGTTTATGAGTAGGTAATGAACTTGAATGCACTTACTGAATGTATTAATAGTAATCGTTTAATGTATCTACTACGGGTTTCTACAAATAGTTAAAATATTCAAAATTTGTTTGTATACTTGATCATTTACTTAGTTGGTAACAAGGTTTTTACATTATTTTGTTATATTAATTTATTATATAAAAGAGTATTAAATATACGTATTCGTTCTCGGTATGTATGTGCCTGAAAATGACGATAGGCAAAACCTGGGTCGCAGAAAAACGACCCAAATGGAATAGTACAAAACTTGAATCAATTAGAATTAAGGTTAAAATCCCATCAAGTACCCTTGGTCGATAGATACTATTATTTCTTTTGTAAATACATAAATTTGAATTTGAATAAAAAGTGTAAGTACTAATGTATATATTTTAATTTTATTAATATTTACAATGCATTTCAACTAAGAATTGTCAGTTATCACGATAAAATAAATCTTTTTATTTACTTAGATCGCTTTGATGATGGTCAACTTCCATTAGTGGAAGGCACAGTAAGAAATTCTCCAGATGGCGCATATCCCACCACGTTTTACGCGCAAGTACCAAAAATGTACTACGCCCATATAGCGCGTTTCATTTGGCAGCGAACAAGCTAGGTGACGTAATTAATTTTTGAATCGGCATAGAAAACAAACACGATTGCAATAAGAAAGCCCGACAACTCAATTGTAATATACGGTTTCTTTGAGATTTTACATATTGTATGTCGAGAGTCTCACGTACGTTTACGCTTGTTGCGCGAGAGATATCACTCCGCGACCGCGTGTGGATGGATCAATTAGGTCACTTGTACATGGAGAACGCGCGTTCAAATCGCGCCATCTGAACAAGGCCTAAAAAGAAAATATTTTTTTTTATGCACAGCAGTTACAAAGTTTGAATCATGTTTCTCGCATAAATAATGTGGGTGGCAAAAAATGTAGGTATGTGGTGATGTGAAAACTGCTCATAACTCATTTTTAAGTACTTACCTATATATCACGTGTACCTTCTCGTCTAATTCTTACACTTAAATTTATTATCGTGGGTATTAATTATTGCAGTGAGACAGTGTTGAATCGACTCATCTGAGTGCAGTGGATCAATGCGCGGTCGAAACAGCTAATTCTCAGCACGCCTCGGGCCGGGCCTCGATAAAAACATAATAAATTCAATGGGCATCTTTACATCAGCAAAAACCGCCCGCAGAAATTGAATATTCACCGATAGCGTTTGAACTTGGACAGGAAGGCGAGGGACTTGCACACTTCGATCTGGCACTTATGACTACGTTTACACCAGCAAAATCAAAGGATGAAGTTTAATACTCACTCTATAAACCGTTTGTTATTATGTACAGTGAAGTATCTTGTTTAAGTACTGTATTAAAAATGTTGTTATACAACTTTGTTACGCCATTAGACAAAATAAATTGCAGGTTGTTCTGCCTCTTTCGTTTAGACGATCGAGGAGTACAGTCGTATTTCATTTTACTCGACTTTAAAAATAACGTATGTACCTACATAATATGTACATATATCAGAAACATACTTTATGAAAAATTTACCTAATTTAAAAATTACAAATTTACTCACATGCATCTAAGGCCGACTGTAGACAAACACTGAATTTAGAGTTACGATAGTAGTGATAGTTATTCATTATTTTTAAATGCAGTGTAGTAACCTGTTAGCAGTAAATGAAGTTTATTGATTATATATTTTTTTATTTATTTCAATATGAAATGATAACCATTTTCTAATATAAGTGTATTACACACAAAATACGAGCAATACCTAGCACTACAGTTTTGTGTCACGGCCTGACTATAGTGGGCCATGGCTTGCACCCTAACCTGAATTACGACAAATTTAACTAATACTCATGCAACTGAAATGCTTCTAAAACTTTGCTAAAGTATATTGAATAAAAATATTCGATTTGTAAGCCAAGTAACAGGTATGTTCGTACGTATTTCTGAATAAGTATGCATGTTCAATAAAGAATGTCACATTCTTAATTGTTGTAAATTATTTGTTGAATGAAAAAATATTTTTTTTTTAATTATTAGCAAGTGCAAAGACGTTGTGAAATCAAGGTGAGTGCCTATTATTGGTAAGTACGTAATTCATACCACAAAGCCCAGTCGCCAATATTAGTAAAATTCGTGAAAACTTCAGTTGCATGACTATTAGATAATAAATTATAGCATTCTTTACTATAAGTGTAATACGAAAAAAAAATGATACAGCCGCTTGTTTTATTATAAATTAAAGATCCAAGACTGAAAAGGGGCATGCATAGGTAAAAAAGATGATTCAAAATAAAAGTAGGTAAGGCCACGCGCACAAGTTAAAATTATGGATGCGACAGGTCACTACGACTTTTGTCGACCATACTACTAGCGGGAAGCGACAAGGCGCGGTATAGTAATATGCGGGCAACGAAAGGTGGGGACACTGTGAACTCTTCAGCTTGTAACATTCGGTGTTTGCGGACACACTATGCAAGTACAAAAGCTTTGTCTAGATGGCGCGATTTGAATCGCGCGAATTCCATACATGTGACCTCATTAAGCCGTCCACGTGGGCTCGCTGCGAGTCACCTCTCGCGCGCTGTCGAGCTACAGGTGACCTCATTGAGCTATTAACCTGCACTCGCGGCGAGTCACGCATCATCTTGACAAGCTCTAAGGCGATGTTTACAAGTGAAACAATCATATAAAAACACAGCATGAGAAATATACTTACTCATAGATATATTGTGACGTCACGGGGGGTGTTTTAATAATTCCTGGTAACTATACATAGGTAATTAGATATTACGGAAGTTAAACTTGACAGCATATTTGCGTGCGAGTTCAATTTATGAACGTTTAAATTATAAATAGTTCAGCAAGTCATAATTCGATTGCGAAATGCGTCAGAAGACTTCATGTGTTCCAACTTCCCAGTGTAGACGCGCGTTTTTGGCTAGGAACAAACTCATAACGCCACAACCGCTTTCATAAAATATGAGCTTCCCAGAGCGGCCTTAAGAATTCAGCAAAAGTGGGAAACTAAATGAAGCGATACGGAGGCGGACGCCCGAAGGTCGCAAGCGCCCAGACTCCTGCCACGTAATAATGCGCCTAATTAAAGGGGGGCGAGGCGCGAGTGTGCGGCTCGCCCTTTTCTGGCGGGAAAGGAGTCCTGCCTGGCAAGACGGAGGCAGCGCTACGTGAGACCGGATCTGGAAACCCCCAAAGTGTGTCACGCGACGGACGAAGGTCCATGTGATAAAACGCTTTGGGGTCGTGTTGTATGACGCCGATGGAAAATGTCAAAGTTTTGTGAAAACCACGAATGGATTCCAAGATCATATGAATAGATTAATATTTTAACAAAGGACGAGATAGTTTGCGAAGACATTATCAAAACAGCTGGCTAAATCTACAATATTATAAAAATAACACAACGAAACATTTCTATGACAATACAACACAAAACTATATTGTTCTTATAATGGGTATATTACATACGAATATTATTCTCAGCCAAAAAAAACATAAGCTAAAAACAAAAAACAAAATACGATCGAAAAAACAACATAATATAGAACATCAAATTTGAATTTCGAATATATATTTGAATGACGAAAGTCATAGCAAATAATGGCGTTTCTCAAAAGCTTGATTATTTCAAGTCAAAATTAATTAAGTATTAAAAAATATAAATTAAAGAAAAATAGGAGGTCATCTCGTGATTTCTTGATAGCTGTACCCACAAAATCCAGTAATCTAGCTGTAAGAAGCAGTTGAAAATGTCAAACCGGATTATAACAAATAAGTACATATTAATTTTTTTTTTTTAATTAGTTAATTTAGTTAATGAATTTTCCATTAATAATTAAAGTGACACCTTGAATTTATTGCAATTACTGAAGAAAGTATTAGGACATATTGTATAGGTTTATAAAACACAATTTTCCATAACCCGATGAAAATAATAAATACGTGACTTATGTACGTACATCTAAATGACACGGTGTCAGAGATAATAAAGCTAGAGTAACACACCATAAAGTGAGGAAAACTGGAGTACAGAGGTGAAGAATTACTATGGCTGAATAATCTAAGGATACGGTTTCGTAGGATCATAATCACGTTATTCCTGCTAGTCAGTGGTGTAATGCTTATTAAAATAGTGTCGGGTAGCTGGGTACTTAAAATCCTAATCCCACCCAAAAACAAAATCACTTACCTCCGTATTTAAGTGTCAATTTAACAGAAAATTTATAATTTCACCGCTCTCAATAAAAAAGACTGACTAACAATGATATAATTTTCTGAATCCACTTGATTTATAATTTTATTGTGTATAACATAATTTTGATGAGAACTTTAAAAAAGTTCCAGGTCTCCAGCCCAGCGTGCTCCGGGTTCCTCAACACCACTGCTGCCAACAGTTTCAAAAGAGGAGATCGATCTGATGATTGCCTATCTTCGAAGAAGAGACGGCACTTAGAATGAAGAATAATCCTGCTTATAACTAACTATACATGACATTGAATCATGAAACCTTAAGAAAACCTCACATATTTATAAAACCTCTATTTATCTTGCTTTATATCAACAAAGGAAATTTTTTGTATAGATACTTTTATATGAGATAAAAGATAGCTACCTTGAAATCCTTATACCTATAATATTAGGGGTATTAAAGGAGGGGTGAAAAATATTGAAGAATTTCAAAACATCATTTAGAGATGCCTACATAATTATAATATATTGCGTTAGTTGTTTCTTTCATAATAAACTATGAAAAGAAATAATATATGAATATTGGTAAAAATTGAAAACGTATTATATTTTCACATGCTCTGATGTGAAGGAATCCTTTGATGGGCACGTAATAAACCAATGAAATATTGAATATAATATTTTTCAAAGCAGTACTTAATAAAAGACAATATTTAGATACAGTATTAAGCACAGTTGATAAACATGCTTTGATATAAATTTTAATTTATAATGAAAATTCTCTAACATCTCAATTATATTAATATGTAATTACTGTCAACTATTTACATCTTAAATTTATATACCAAGTCATTTTGTTTATAGTGAAAGGTGACTACAATATTTGTCTACAACGTCATTATGTAGTGCGTAGATATACCTGGATGTCAGCAATAATTGCGATACTTTTTAATTGGCTGCTGATGAACAAGTTACTAATATAAAGTTTTAACTAATCTTGGTGCACAGATCTTGAAGTAGTGTAGTTTGTACTGTTGCAGGGCTCTGATATATTTTATAAATATTTATTTATTAAGCAAATCAATTGAATAATGAAAATTATTACGTAGTATTTGGTCCATTATTTATGGGCATGCACAGTATTTACAGCATCTATGGACTGCACGCCACTGCTGCAGGTAAATAGTATATAACTGTCCAAAGGAAGAATAGTAATGGCAAAAATGCTATATCAAAATAGCAATTAATTTGAAAGAGCAAAAACATTACCAGAACAGCTAGAATGCGTCTAGCAAAATCATTTGTATGTTAGCAAGATAAATGCGGTGCTGGAGCGGATGCCGAGAGTCTCATGGATGGCCAAAGAATCAACGATCACATAATCAGTGACCTCTAGATTCGAGACAAGAGTCTCATCGGGTTGCCTTCACCCTACTCTCAATTTTTAACCCATGGCTCATCTTCACCTTAGAGACATTATTATAGAGTTAACCCGGAATTGATATGGAGGCGGAGGAAATGATGTTGAACCAAGGAAAATAGCGTGAGCTTGTGTGTGTCCAGTACTACGAGGCAATGAAATAATGATAATATGTACCAAGGCTGTATAATCAGTTTCGCGTTTACTCAAATGATAATGTTGATATATATTTCATAAATCAGTACAATTTATTTATTATGCTATTAGGTTAAATTCAATAAATCCCGGATAAAATCTTAGCTCAAAGACTTGTAAGAAAGTTGAAATAAAATTGCTTATTAAATAAGTATAGATGAAGGAGAACTAGATCGCTCAAGTGAGGCTAATTCGTCTGAAAAAAAATCTCAAAGCAAAATCGCGTCTTTGAATTTAAGGCGAATTGCTCATTATAATATATTATATTATGCAGGCACCATGCTTTTATAACAGATTTTTTCTGCAATTTTGATGCAATGATATATATAACATCTTCGCGCCATTTTTATATTTTTAGGCAATAAATTCGCAGATTAATTGATTTTTAAATGAAATAAAAATTGAAAAAAAAATACTTAGGTACTTGAAATTATGTAATTTTGAAATCTTAAAAACCTAGGGGGAAGTTTGACCGTGTGGGATTTGAACTATCTTTTACTGTCTGGGTGAGTGCTTTTATCTGTTAAGCTACCGATCTATTTCTATATCTATACACGAATTATTTATTATGTATCAAGGCTCAAAAAATATTATCGCATGAAATTAAATGTCAATGTGTTAGTAATAATAATGGAACGTAGATGGAAAGAAGGCAGCATTTAAGGCTACCCTCTCTCTACGCAACATATACGATAGAGAGAGAATTACATGATTTTAGTGCCTCAATTCCATATGCCAAAACGTAGCCACATGGGATCGATAAATCAACTATGTAGATCGGTGTTTAAAGAACGATGCAAGATTACAACTTCGATGACTGAAGGTGGAAACGGTGGAATAGGACAAAGCACTAGTTGAACCACAACCATATTTAGTGTTCCCTGAGATGAAATGTAGTGCCATCGGGAAAATAAAAAATATGTACTGTAGTTTTGATTAACCATTTGTATCTAGTTAAATTTCGTCAAAATTGAATACATACTAAAAATAAAATTGAAGTGTGTATAATATCATGACAAAATATTTGTCTTTTGATCAGCGTTTCAATTATTTCGGCGATACCATAAGCAAAGGATTTTTTTAAAATATAATATGACTAATTAATATTGATGAAACTTTCACAGCTTTATACACTGCACTATTGGTAGAAATTAGGTAGAATTTCATCTAAATAACTCAAAAGGTTTTGGAGTTACGATAAAACTACTCGAAAATAATGCACTTGTAATAATTCATAGCGTGTAAGAAAACTAGTGGTAAAGTAGTGAGGTGAGGTGGGAAAAGAGGTGCATCCGCCTATATCCAACCGTTACCGATCGCGAGGGCTAACTCAAGCTCTTATAAGGACGTGACTAGATTCAAATACTGCCAATCAACCTCATAGATTTGAAAAAATAAAATAAAAATGAATCAGTCTGATTCTTTATAATATTGTATATCTGCCTAAATTTTAGTTCCATATTATACGTAGACGAAATTGTACACCAGTTAGTTTCAATACTATTAGGTGTGCAAATTATACCTATGGTGGTAAACAACCCAATCCGTGTAAGCATATTGATTGGCGATATTAAATATATTACCGAAATTACAAAGTCTCTAATAATATCCATTTCCCGGAGTGTCCAATTATTGTAAACTCAGTAAATAGCTTACTGCAGATTATTTACGCAATATCCATTTGTCCAGATAGTCAACTATATCCGATGACGCAAACTCCATATAGTAGCTGACTCAATTATATTAATTTCCTAAATATTCTTTACAAGATATGATTTTGATTGTGAGAACGTCAATAAATAGCGGTCATAATTCATTGGACATGTCACTCGAATATAAGTTCCCGGTCTGTTAGAATCTCAGTCTCGATATCACCCCGCACAACATCTCATCCTACCGAGATTTGGACATCGGAACAGTATCATAAGTATTGTAACATAACTACTGTAACATACTCTTGTACCGACTGTTTACGCTGCAAATAAAACTCGCTCCTCCATCCATCGGATCAACCACCAAATCTCGACCTCTCATCTCTCCTCCTGACGACTTCCTCATCATACACCATTCCATGACTCCCACAGTGATGACTCCACATACCAGTGTGTGTAACATTAGTTTGGTACGGTATTTTTCCATTTTATGTTATGTCTGATATTTTCGTTTGTCTAACATGTTTGTATTCTTTGAGTCAATGTATCCACTTAGTATTTTCCGTACGGTGTTAGTTTCTTCAGCTTGCAAAACTCAGAGCGCCGTAAGTGTCAAAATGCCTACACATAACTAGTAAAAGAAAGCGCGCGAAAACCTCATCATACATGATATGACGTGAAAATATACAGTTTTTAATAACTCGTTAATAAAAAATGACGAAAAACTTGCGCTCAGAGGCGCCGCCCGGCGGAAAATTTGGCAAGCCGGTGAGGAGAGAAACAGTGACGGCGGAACAGGGGCGGTGGAGGGGCGGCGAGACGAAAATTGGAAATATGTTTCTGTCCGAAGTTGTAGCCGGGGAGGCTGGCGTGAGTCAGTGCAGGGGCGGGTTCCGTGAGTGGGGGCACAGGTAAGGGGATGACGGAAAGGGGGAGCGCCCTGAGAACACCCCCGCGGCGTGCGTGGGACGACACACGTTATTCTGCGGGTGAAGGCGTTCGGAGAGATCGACAACGTTTTTCTCGAGAGCTTTTTAATTATGTATTTATTTATTTAAGTTATTGATTTACAAAATAAAATAGATAGTATATGCCTTTAGCTCAATACAATTTCTGACTATTCGTAAGGCATTCAGGGTTATTCATTGGTCGGTATATTAGTATTAAATAGTATGAAGGTAATATGGTATAGGATTGATTAGTATTGAATGTTTTTCAACCAATGAGAGTTTATTTCGTTATAATACAGATTTACCGAAACTGAAAGTGGCCAATGTACGATTTTCGTGTGTAACGATATCTCCATAAGAGCAAAACCAAAATAAATCTTATTGGTTTAAGTAACTACTAATTAGGAATTGAACCAGTCAAAAAACAGTCCACTATGATTAGCAAATGCATATAAATTATTAAATTTCAGTTCGTATAAATGTATATATATAAATATATATTTTCAGTGATATTTAAATCAATTACCTACAAATAATAAGCGCCGTGGTTCGAATCACGCCTTTGATTTCAATTCCCATGTTGTTTATAAGAGTGCGTGTCGATACGATACACAGAAAATGGCCTTAGCGAATGACTGACATGGATTCCTCATCTAAAAGTTTATTCAGATAACCTCGACTACGTGCAGGTCTATATGCTCTGCTCTGGAGCGGAAATAGTAATTTAACACTTTCTTATACTGCATTCAAAAAATACTAGACCACATCAAGCGAGCACTCACTCAGAAAATATGGAAGGGATAAAAATTAACGTTTGGTGTGTTTTAACTAGTTTAAAACTGATGACATCTATTTGACTCCAACGCAATAGACAAATAGTAATATTATGTGTTTCCATGTAATAGTTTATAAACTCCAAACCTGGGCATGTGTGTAATGACTAATAAGGATATTTTTTACCATGTTCGATCCTAAGAAGATCATATTATTATAGGCCTCCATAGAATAGAAAATGTATTAACAGATATTTGTTTTCACGGAAAACAAGAAAACAAGAATATTCGTCGATAACAAAAAGTCGCTGTAGTCGCATGTAGAAAACTTCTCAGTGACGTACCTGTTATGGTGACAACGCGTCCTAGAGGAGTGTTTAAATAATGCATCGACTCTCCTTTTATATGCGACTCCTTTTCTTCTTCGCAATAAACCAAAAGTTTACTAATAATAATAACATCAATCCTGATCATTTTAGCCATATCTTTATTATAAAAAGCTTCAAATTATATAAATTGACAGACCCGTACACCACGAGAGCGTAAAATGAAATGATAGATTTGGGGGCGTTCCTCATTTGAAAACGGAAGTGCGATTAAGTGCACTGGAGAGGATTGTTATTTCACAGTTTTAATACGTGGATAAGAAGTTCTTGTTCGACAGTAGCTCAAACTGTTTATGTGGTTCCAAATTCCGAGAGATCAAGGTTCAGGAATAAGGCTGTACGCCGAGAACAGCAAAGAATGTCAGTCTAAATTTATAGAATAATGACTTATTGAAAAAAATGTACCTACACTGTCTGCCTCGATATTTAAAATATAATCCATTCTCCAGATTACTTGTTGATAATTAGATTCGCCATCCCCCAGCCTTAGCAATATATGTGTAGGTATAGAACCGCAAGAGAGTACTTTTATACGATTATAATTATAGTAAAATTAATATTATAAAAATAGAACAACGGTTGACGATACCTTTAAAGCAAGAGGTCTTCACATCACTACCGTGGGACATTGGGTGAGGGTGTGTGGGGAGTAGTATAATCTAATTAAAAATCGTGAATATATTTCTTGACGCGCACCTGGAGAAACTTCGGCGATTGTTTTGCAAGTTGTCGTATTTTTTATTACTCGCGCTATATTGTATTTTTTTTCGGAACAGCATCAATTGCCTAGCATTTCTCTGGAGAATTTATTAACTAAAAAACAAAAGCTGATTCTAGAACAGATTATAATATGAAAAAAGAATTATTATTGCTATTTTATATTTTATGGAGAGCATGTATACCTATTAGTCACCCATATGTACTTCCGACCATGTCCGATCCTAATAGGATCATATGGGCCTCCACAGAGTAGAGGTTTGTATTAACAGATTTTGTTTTTTTTCGAGAAATGGATGTCAGCCACTTGCTCAACCTATTAGGTACATACCCTGACTCACACACACATTGAAAAACAATATGTGTACTTGCCAGACCCAGGATTCGAACCTGGGACCCACGGCGTGATAGTCCAACGCTTAAGCCGCGCGGCCATCGTGGGTGTACTTAATACATACCCAATAACGAAAGTAATATATATATGTACTTATATTATGTTACTAAAATGTAAATCGTAGATATAAGGTAATGTTTCGATAACAGTAGCACCTTATTTTGATTGGATATTTTTTTTCGATGTGGCGAATCGAGCCGAGTTGCCATTTTTATGAAGTTGTCAACATGTGTGTGTACAGTCTTTAACATTAAAATGTTATGGATGATGAAAAGCTAAAGTAGTTAAGACTAGAAAACTAGAATAGGTACCTACTTTGTTCATATGATGCGTCCCGCGAAATATAAACTTATATATTGTATTATTCAAGGGAAGGCTTTCGGTAAGTGAGACCCTGACTGTAGAAGAACATGGTGAGTAAAAAGTCTCCTTCAATGCTTAGAGCAGAGGCAGACCATCACACGATAATGGACACGGTACGAAAAGAAATAAAGAAGTAAGCATCAACGTTCGAAATAGAATTTTTCCGAGCCGGAACTTTCGATAATTTCCTAAAAATATCTAAGCGTGCCTCTTTGCCCTTTCTACTATCTCCTGCCCAAAATACTTATATTTACTTTAAAAAAATGCATATTATACATAAAAAATACTTATTATTGCCTTTTCTTCCTTAATTTGCCTACGGTGCCACAGTTTGCGTGAATTTGAAGAGCTATAAAGAGTTTAATTGCCATTAAATGGTTAAAATATCGTACCAAAATTATCCATTTTATTTCATATTTATGACATGTCTGATATTGTTTTATTTTTACAAAATCTTTATGGAAACAATAAATCCCTTGCCCACACAATAACATAATATTGTTATTTTTTTTTTTGTAATTGGGAGATACGTCATAAAAATACGTATTGACAATATTATTTTTTTTAATACAAAACACTTCTTATTCGTTTTCAATGTCATCGTTTATTATTATGTAATAGCTTAGCTATACATAAATCTATAAAATAAAAAATAGAACTTTGATTAATTCAATGGTTATGGCAGTCATGAATAAATTTTTTGTCATGCGCTAGAAAAAAATTGTTAATAAATCGTTAGTAAGCATTTTCTTAATACTTTATCAATGGGAACACAGTTTTTAATTCATTGTTGTATCGGAGCGCTATTATTCTCGAGCCGTTCCGGTCCATTTCGAGCCCTAGTTTTCATCGCTCGTCTAAAAACTAAATTACAATAACACTAGTATAATGTAATAATTTCATTCGCCTGCCGAAGAGCTGTAATAACATTAATTATAATTTGTGCTAATGCCTCAAAACCAGAACAGTATCTTGGGACGGAAAAAAATGCGAACGCTTCAACGAAAATTATTCATTAAATTTCATGAATAATTCAAAATACATTCATATTCCATCCAACTATGACGAGTAGTAATCTGTGACTGCCCATTTTGTTGTGACGGTCTGCGGTTTAGGTTATTATTACATAACGTGATTTTGTTTACTAGGAAGCAAATTATGTACGAATTTGTTAGTCGAAAATAAGCCGTGATTCATTTTATTATAACAGTGTTCTTAACTTCCCACCACATTTTTTTGAAAATCACCATTTTGGCCGCGATATTTTTTTGTTGACGGATTTGAGAGAAATTCTATGACAAATAATGATAATAGGCAATCATAATAATGTAATATATCCGGTGTATGAATGAATAACATGTTATTATTTACAGAAATCATTTTTTATCACGAGAATTAGCCGTAATGATAAGTGTACTGGTTTTTTTTGGTATTACAAAAAAATATCCCTTAGTTAGAACAAACATGACTGTGTACCGATATACTAAATTGTTACTCGGAATTTTTTAATGATTATTTCTCATAATACAGGTGACTATTTTAAAAATTTATACGATTTTTTACATCATCATAATCAACCAATATTTTAAACACGCAGTTTCAAGAACGATAAACCGCATTCCTCACTAGAATTTGAGGAAGTTGGGCATGGCCCCCACATCCTGAAGCAGACCCCCCTACCTATCACGAAGGTTAAAGGCAGTCTGACGCTCTACAGTGGCGTTTTCTAAATGGTGTTCGAATTCAATAAAAATTCAGTGTATTTTTAGCGAATTTAGCAAATCTAATTATGAAGTTGTCGAGTATCAACAGACAACAACTAAAAATTGCGTCGCACAACCATACTTATATTTTAAAATGTAATAACCCCGAAGTGAAATAGCGCCGCAGGCGACTTTTTTTTTACTATTTGAGAATATTTAAGATATGTGTTTATCTCAATTGCCCACCTGAACCCGGGCCCCTAGGCTTGAGCCCTGTCAACCCCCCCTTATGGGGGCCATGAAGTTGGGATACTCTGATGATCCCTGTCCCCTTGTTGGATCCAGCTATACTTAACAATTGACGACATGTTGGCAATGAATTTCACGGGCAAAACATGGTGAGGTAGGGTTTAATCTCATCTCTCGCACAGAAACAACAGAAAAAAAAATCCAAACAAAATGTATAGTATCACATGACGAAAGGTTGACGATAGGCGTCGATAGTTTTTAGATCCTGGAATGTGTTAAGAGCAATCATCCAAGACCAAGGTTATCACGCAATTAAGGTAGTCAGGCAGGCAATTAAGTTTGCCTAATTAATTCACTATAAATATTATCGGGTATTGCTATGCTGTTGGAGGTCATGCTGCCTATGGGAAAAGGTCATCTCGTAGTGACAAGCTTTGAAACCGAAATAGCTGTTGACGATCTTTTTAAATTAAATTCAACCTTACTGAAGGGTCTATTTAAATTAAGGCATTCTAAATTAGGTATAAATTCAAATAAAAAACAATATATAGTGGGTACTTATTACACATACTTAATTCAAATGACAAATTACTACCAACTTAATTATTTTTTAGATATCTCAATAATTGTACCTATAAATACTGATACACCCTATCTGTGTTAATAAAACTCATTTATCTCAAAACTATAGTTTGGTACGTCATCCGTTGGTCGCTTATTTATCACCACAGAACAGCTGAGTATTATTGTGTTCCGTGTTTAAAAAAAATATTTAAATTTCAGAGATATGGGCATTCGATAAATTTAAGTCTTACTAAACAAATAATATTATATTGTTGTGTATTAGACGCTTTTGTAATAATTACAATATAATCAAGCCCAATCAAAAAATATTACCTAATTCTCTTCACCAACAAAAAAATGTATTTTAAAACTCATTTGGTAAAATAAAACCTTTTATTAAATTTGTGTGGAATATGTCTCTTTACCAAGAAGGCGTCGACGTACGCCTCGCTTCAACCTGGTTCCTCAATTGAATCATAAAAACGTAGAAAGGTATACCTACATACTAGTATCGAACAAGAACTTCTTGTCCATGCGTTAAAACTGTGAACTAACGACGCCTTCCAGTGCAGCTAATCGCACTTCCATTTTCAAATGAGGAACGCCCTCAAATTTGTCACTTCATTTTACGCTCACGTGGTGTACGGATCTATCAATTTATGAAATTGATGCTTTTTATAATAAAATATGTCTAAAACACGATCAGGAGTGATGTTCGAATTATTATTAGTAAACTTTTATTTTATTGCAAAGAAGAAAATGAGTCGCATTTCAAAAGAGAGCCGATATGTTATTTAAACACACCTGCCGTGCACGCGTTGCCGCCATGACAGGTACGTCACTGAGCAGTCTTCTATATGCGACTACAGCAACTTCCTGTTATCGATGATTTCTTGTTGTCGAACTATATTGTATTTCACACATGTTCACATAGCTTTTTTTACTTTTTCCAATAACTGGAAGGTGTATAATCTATAGTCCATATAGAATCTTAATAATATAAGAGAACGTCTATTGGAATACACTATTGTAGTAAAAAAATATATATATTTATTACTTTCTACGTGTGGGAGATTAAATTATCACGTCACTTATACACGTGCAATAACAATAATTATTTTATGAAATTTCGTCATTTTTTTTCAATTAGAATTTCACTTTAATACCTGTTATTATCATAAAACAAACGTTAGTATTGTATTAAATTTACAATGACTTCGTTACGTCTGCGAAAACAGCTAATTACGTCAAACGTGCGTAATTCTTTTGCAGAACTTTACCGTAATTAAAAAATCTTTTCAAATAACAACGTCTTAGAAAACAATTCTGACTGCGCAAATATCAGAACAATAATTATTGTTATGGTTAATATTTAGATACTTCCTGTAAATAATGTTGGTAACTAATTTATTTTTCTTCTGATTTATTTGCCATTTCCGTTTTGAGGTGCGGAACGAACGACTATCCGTAACAGGTCGCAAGTGTTTGACGCATCTAAACCGAGTACACAAACGTCCCATACAAAGAGCATAAATGAAATGCAGGCCTGTGCGTGATCTAATTAGCCTCCGAGACGTGCTAGTATACCAATACTATGGATTATTCTAAATGATATTGTAATTATGTCCACGTATCACTTACTATCGATTTATTTTACATAAATTATGTTAGAGTTTTCAATTTTAATTATCATTTCAATATAATAATTAGCAATAGTAAAATAGATTATTTATAATTATTAGACTAATGCATATATGTTAGAAATTCTCTGTTGTCATCAATTGCAGCGTTTCCTAACCTTTCTGAGCCGTGACCCAAACTAGGGTAATTGTTTTGGTTTTATGCAAAAACAAAAATTTATTTTGTAATAAACCATTTCTTTTATTCAACGAATAATTCACAAGATTTGAGAATGTAACATTCCATATATTTAACATACATAACTTTAAAACACCTCTGATATATACCTAGTAGAAAAAAGCACATTTGAAAAAAATACGAGGTGTTTTCAAGCTATATATGTACAAAAATGTAATGTATTGTAATATACGACAAAATATTACATTCTCGGTAATACGAGGGTGGGTCAATAATTCCTTAGAAAAAAGCATTAAAACAGTTTTTATTTTTGTATTTTTTTTTTATTTCTCAATATAATCTCCTTGGAGCTCAATACACTTGGTTAGACGTTTCTCAATATTTTTTAAACCGTCAGAAAAATAAGTTTTCGGAAGGTCCTCAAAATAAGCATTTGTCCGATCGATGACTTCTTCATTTGAAAAAAAACGTTGTCCACTTAGCCATTTTTTTAAGTTTGGGAAAAGGAAAAAGTCACTGGGGGCTAAATCTGGCGAATACGGTGGGTGGTCGACCAATTCGAACTTCAATTCTTCAATTTTAGCCATTGATCGTAAACATGTGTGAACACGGGCATTGTCCTGATGAAAGAGGATTTTTTTCCTGTTTAAATGAGGCCGTTTTTCTTCAATTTCGTTTTTTAGCTGGTCCAATAAAGATGCATATTAATCCCCTGTTATTGTTTTTCCTTTTTCCAAATAGTCAACGAAAATAATTTCACGTGCATCCCAAAATACAGTAGCCATAACCTTACCAGCTGATTTTACGGTTTTCGCCTTCTTTGGACATGGTTTGTCTTCGCAATCCACTGCTTTGACTGTTCTTTCGTCTCGGGAGTATAGTGGTGTATCCATGTTTCATCTACAGTCACAAAGCGACGAAAAAATTCATCCGGATTGCGTTGCATGAGCGACAACAGGGCTTTAGAGGCCACCACCCTATTGCGTTTATTGTCGACTGTGAGCAAACGCGGCACCCATCTTGCAGAAATATTTTTCATGCCCAATTTGTCATGTAAAATAGAAATGACGCTACCTTTTGAGATCCCTGTAACCTCAATTATCTCACTCAACTTTAATCTTCGGTCACTTAACACCATATCGTGGATTTTATTGATCATTTCTGGTGTAGTCACCTCTACAGGACGTCCTGAGCGTGGTTCATCCTTTGTTGATGTACGACCACGTTTAAATTCATTTAACCAGTTATAAATAGTTGCAAGTGAAGGAGCAGATATGCCGTGAACTAAATCCAACTCATTTTTTATTTCCTTTGCTGTTAACCCTTTTATATTAAAATGTTTAATAACAGCTCTAAACTCAATTTTCTCCATTTTCCATTTTTCCATTTTCCACAAGCAAATTTTTTTTTTAAATGTACGAGAAACACACAACAACCCGACCAATCTGATTGAAACTTCGCAGCATACTGAATTGGTAGTGCCGCTGCATGAAAACAAACCGCTTACAGTACTAGTCGCGCCACCTGTCGGCTTTTCTAAGGACTTATTGACCCACCCTCGTAACATTAGATCTTATTAATGTGAACTTTGACTTTGGAAAAGTTTCGAGAGATCATCAAATCATGGTGTTATATTAGACAGGCAATACCTTGGGTCTTCTTCAGGCTACAGTCTGTTTCGGAATTTGGTTTTCATTATACATAGGGCTGAAAACCTTGACTCGCTCATATATCTCGTGCAACTGGCAGTAGTACAGTACATTCAGTGGTTCGTATACTAATATAGGCTTTTCATTTTTTTATTTCAACCAAAATGCACATAAATATTCAGTGAACCAATCTTCAGGATGTAGCTATCATGTTACTCAGCATTAAATGAATGACACACTTTAATATGTAGGTTTTGTTATTAAAACAAAATATTAGAACAATAATAATTGCCAGCGTTTACTCAATCATAATTAGATCAATAGTGTTTGTTTCGATTGAGAATTACCACAATACATATTGTAATATATGTATTGCATCAATATAAATAAGAAGGACAATCTATGAATCCTCACTCAACTCATCGAGTCCGTCACGAGACGTGCTGCTATTGTCACGAGTTCTTCATTCGACATAGTACATCCGTTATTCCACTCGACTGAAGTAGTGAATTCTTATAATTAATCTCTTGATCATATCGATCTCACCAGTACATCATTACCTCGCGATTATAATCTCACGTCATCGTCCTTACTATTACATTTATTTCATTCGTGTATCAACGTGAAACGACAATCTAAAGCCAAATAAATAACTAATTTATCATAGAATTAACAAAAAAAAAACATTTTGAAATCTCGTCATAGACAAATTAATTACTTATTTATAGGTTGCCTATTTAATAAAAATGTTTTGATTTACTCATTTTTGAATTTGTAATATAATTGGATTAAATAAAACATTTTTTGTGGCACCTGTATCTCTTCTTTTTACCTGTTGTCTTACGTGAGCAGGCATACCAATGCCTGGGGGAAACTTTAAACAGGGTGTACTTCACTTAATATCGGAGAAACGCCCGTCGCGCATCTCGGGCGACCGTTTTCTTCGAAACGCTACAAGGGAAGCCATTTACAGAGCACCTACACAATCATAGCCCTCCTCTGGCGTCTTAAAAAGAAAGTTCAAGTTCCTCTTTGTCTAAATCGTGGCGATATTTCTTTGCGCGCGAGGTGAAAAGGAAGCCATACTGCACTTCGAGGAAGAAAGTGAATTTTAAATTTCCACCAAAGTGATTCGAAAACAAAGGAATTTGTTTTTGTGTACTTAGTTATTTTTTTTTTCTCCACTGTGATAAATGCGTCAGTTTTGACACGTTGGTTTTACAGGGACATGTGTTGGCATATTATTATGAGGGGTGAAAAACAGCGGAATATATCTACCAACCCAAAATACATGACATATAATATAAATGCGTAAAAAATAAAATAACGCAAGTCATCCAATACATTATGTTGAGAATTTTTGAGGCTTTCTATCATTCTTTTAATAAAATAAATAAAATTATCATCAACCATAGAAATATAGTGAGTACATTAAAAAAAAAATCTCACTACACTAACAATATAATAAAATATTACATGTTCAGTTTTTACTTAAATTAAATTAGTATAAACGAAAAATATGATGATACGCACTTGGATCCATTTAATCATGAAGCAAAACAGAACCTTATGATCTACAAATTAAGTGAATCCATACTGCAAGTTCATTTGAAGAGATGTTCACGCTTCTACTATGATATTCCACTAAAATGTTAGATTCAACCAATCAGTTAATGACATTCATGATTTATAGATGCAGATATTGACGAAATGATTTTTGATTACTTAAATTCGTTATGATTGGATAGTGTATAATTGAATTCGACTTAAATTTACAGTTTTGAGGTTCGCAATTCGCCAAGCGTTCTACCACATAATCGGCAAATAAATGAATCCGAAAGTCTGACCGAAAGTAGATGCTTATCAACAGCTTTTAATTCGTATGAGTGAATAACTATATTCATTTGAGAAAACAGGTGTCTATGATGGGTGTGCTTTTGGGTGCCTGAAAAAAACCTTCAAAGTGATTACATATTTTGCTGAAAGTTTTAAGTCAGCGAGTACTCACCGGAATTTCATATTTACACATAATAAGAGTGGCAATATAGACAGCGAACACGGTCAAGAGGAGTGGAATTGGCGAGGACTAGCTTTTATCTAACAGTAGATTGATTGATCCAGACTAATAATATAAATAAATACTTAGATACAGTACTCTTATCTGCCTCCTTAATCATTGGTTTCATTTGTGGTCTTTCCACGTTATGACATTAATTCGTTTACACGTTGCGCTAAACATATTTTTCTGGATTTCTTTTATATTAAGGGTCCATGATTCACGTGGATACAATATGAGCAATGGTTGCACACATTGGTTGGCCACAATGAAACGTCACTTTTGAAGATACTTAAGAGATACCATCATTATAATATTATGATTACATTTAAACAACTTATATTGATTAAGTACGTACATTTTTAAATAGTTATAAATTACAAATAAACCTAAAAGCAATGTTAATACGTTTTCAAATATTTGCTTTATAAAATCAAAACAAAGCTTAAAAATTTACATGAAAATATTATTCTCCCCTACACAAAGAGGTTTCTAATATCATTTTTAAAAGTCCATAGACTCAAAGCTGTTATAAAGGTACGCTGGATCGCATTATGCAACAAGATTACAACAAGTTAATGTTTGCAGAGGCCAAAAATACCGAAAGAATAATAAAATGACATGGGCAAAATGCAAGGGAAACGCTTGATCAATGTCCCCCAGTCTCCCCCGGCCGTCGTAATAAGTCTTCATATAAAAATGTGTCTAATTTTCAAACAATGTCTTTCAATCCCTCCACGTCTGAGCGAGCGGGGAGAGCGTGGGGGTGGCGGATGGGCCATTTAGAGGGTGCACCATTTTGTTTGATCCCGAAATCCGGGAAATTCCCGAAGTTTTTCTTTTCCAAATTTATGGGCACTTCGCGGGACGATTATTTAATGCTAGTTAATCGCACGGAATGTATTCAGTCTATCTATTGTGCGGCGGGCAATTTAAGGGAAAAATTTAATCTAAAATCGGAAAATAACGCTTTTTTTTTTGTTCCCCAATTCCACGCTTTGATAATACGCATTCAGACGCTATGTTTCAACATCTAGGCTTTACATATATATATACATTATCATATACTTCGTGATAACATTAAACTCAGCGTAATATTATTACATAATTACGTGATAATAGCGGATGCGCTGGTTTAGAGACGTACACATATTTATTTTTTCTTTGAGGAATATAATTATATTCGCACAGTAAAATAGACTGTTTTCAACTGCCGAACTGAACAAAATCAAAATTAAAAAAGATTGCAGTCACATCGGAAATGGATAGTTTTCACAAATGATTGACAACTGTCAAACGGTAGATTTACAGTATGGAAAAGAATGGTTCTCACTTGTCAATAAATTATTGTTATACTTAAAAATGAATAGATGTCTCGACGGAAAATACATTAATTGCTCTTCTTTGTAGTTAAATAATATTTTAACATGACTATAGATAATTATAATAGTATAATATACCATATAACAAACTCATTCAAATAGAAATGATCAGTTTAATTAAAGGTTATATTTATTATCATTTATAGATAGAGCATATTATATTATATAATTACAAGATAAAAAGAACTTTTTATATACAACGTTTTTAAATTTTCTGTTGAACCATATAAACTTGACTTGAATTGACTAGCTTAAACGATCAAAAAAATTTGTACTTGACATGTCATTGATTTCCATAGTAACACACGTATATATTAATAATTTAGTTACTAGGACCCCAGATCCCTAGCAACCAATAATGGTGTCGGAATAACTTTTCATACCAAACAGAATTAACTTAAAATGAATTCAATTCTACTTAAAGATGGCTAAAAGTATTAAAAAAATGTATTAGCATCGTGTTCTGATATATTCTAAAAGTTTCCAATGTCTAGCTAGTCGGGAAATCGATTGCACGATTTGTACCGGACAAAGAACAACCGGACAAATAAGAATACGAGCTAAGAAAAACGTTGTAAAATGAATAGGTGTCTCGAAGGAAAATACATTAATTGCTCTTCTTTGTAGTTAAATCAATCAATCAAAATCAAGAATCAGTACATATTTTAACATGACTATAGATAATTATAATAGTATAATATAATTAATATACTATACAACAGCCTCATTCAAATATAAATGATCAGTTTAATTAAAGGTTATATTTATTATCATATATATAGAGCATATTATATTATATAAATGGTATGTTGTGTGTGTTCAAAAATATTACATCGTCATTTTATGAATAACTAGGTAAAACCAATATTAAATCTAATATCACAATAAATTCAATGTAGGTACTTACTAGTCAGACACAATGTTGGAAAAGATTTTCAGCAATACATCATTACGTACAATGGATGGATGGCATTGTTCGCAATTTTTACATATAAATAATGTCACAATACAATAGTTATTATCAATTCATATTATCTTTATATTCGATTGTATTGATATCGGGATATTAAAAAGACCATTTATAAAGAAATGTCATATTTTATTTGACAGATCTGAAATATATCGTGACCATAGCCTACTATAGTGACATTACCCACAAGTAAAAATTATTTTGTTTCATGAATTATTGAGCATACTTACATAATTTGAAAACATCTAATGCATATACACACTAGAAAACAACATTTTGTAAAAAAAATGTGATGTTTTCAAATTATGTATGTTCAATACATAGAATGTTATATTCTCAAATTTTGTGTATAAAAGAAATAGTTTATTAATGAAATATTGCTTATCTTTGTGAATTTCGTCCAGTTTTTATGTGACTAGTGAACAAAACTAAGTTTATTTATCATTACTTATGTTTGGTATTATTTAGTGAAAACTGTTTTGTAAGTAAAATGTTTTAGTATTGTTTGTTAGTGTGAATTTTGACTAACGCGATGTGCGATTAATTACTACCCTTATTTAATTACTATCAAATATTACCAGGTGGCAGTGCAACATATCAACATTCTCATACGTCTTCTCCGTCTCTCCATCTCTCTCACAATTTACGTACATGTTCTGTCTTACTGTATTTGTTCTGGTGTTACAGACTCTCCTGATTTTTTGAAGGACGCCATCACTGAACTCGTTCATTTATCAAGCGACGACCCTCAGCTGATGATTCTTCCTCATCCGTAAAGTTTCTATTTTTCTATTGATTGTGTATGTTGACAAATGTTACAGTAGCCTACATCAACCTATACATATTGGCGGCTCTCGTGGTGCAGTGGGTAAGGCGCCGGCCTTCCACCCGAGAGTTCTGGGTTCGATTCCCGGTCATGACAAAAATATTTATGTGTTTTTCTCAAAGCCTGGGTGTTTGTGATTGTTCAAAATTACTAACAACCACCTTGTACGAAAAAGCAAGGACATGGTTATTAATAATTCTTAAAAAAAAAACCTATACATATTATAATCAATCTTACCTCCTGGATAACACACTAATTTATCGATACTATTAGCGCCCTGTAAACTATTATGAGTGTCATTTGTTTTCTTTCACGATCCGATTAAAATAAACGGAAAATAACTAACCATAAATTTGACTAACTTCTAGTATGTTACCAGTTATTTAGTATAGTGATTGAAGATATTTAAGTTAGTAAATATTATACAGCAAGCAGGATTCGAATCCGTGACTCGCAGTACAAAAGCGTGACGTCGTAATATATGCCTCAGATTGGGCGACCTTATTTTATATTAATTGTGATAATTTTATCAACGGACGGTCACCAGATAATCTAACCCCAAGCAGAATTGTACCTTTAGCATCCACACAACTCCTTCATATAACACATCCGAAGTTCGCCATCGCACCCTACCCCCTCACGCATTACCCCGACCCTTTAAACTTCCCCCAACTCGTATCGTAAATTTCCACTAAGAAGCGGGCCTTTGTTTTTACGATTCGTCACTTCTATCTAAGGTTATTGTTTTTTTACTGCCGTAAAACAAGCCGTCTTCTTCTTCTTTCGTCGGTTAATTAGAAAGCGAATACCTGGGACGAGACTTAATGAAGCATTTCTCCGAACAAAGGTTTGCCAATAATTTGCCGATAGCGACTTTTCTTCAATTAATTATAAAGGGACATTTTATGTACAGCGCAAAGACGTGCCGTAAATCTCCATGAAGGGATCAACAGTGTGTTATATATACGAAGGGATATAACCAGAACGAATTTTTCCCAATCAGCAATTTGCCGAAGTTGTACCTACATAATAGTTTATAAGAATTTAAAAAATAAACAGCAATAATTATATATGTATTTGAGGTACAAAATCTATTTTAAAACAATGATTTTCCACTTATATTAAATAAGAGAACTTATGTAACAGTAATTCAAAATAAATATTTACTTAATAATAATTTCAGTGGACACTTTTTTACACTTTCGTCATTAGCATTGTAATTATTCTTCTTGACTTAAAGAGTTTCTATTTCTAATCAACCGCGATTAACTCTTGAGTCCAGAAATGTTCAATATACAGATATAAACATTCACCTGTCTAAATAATGAATTTTAAGATAACCAAAACGTGATACCTATGTGGTGACTTTTAGACCTACCAATGACATCCTGTCGCGTTGGAGTAGGAAATGGGTAAACAACAGATTATATTAGTCTTATGGAGATCAGTATATCGTCAAAATTCTATGGATAGAAGGTTAGGTTATAAGTAACAGACATTCCGGGAGTCAGATGGCAGAAAGAATATTGGTCGATCACAATACCTACAGTATAGCGACGTCCAAAACTGGGTATAAATAAACTGTCCGGGACAGAAATTTTTGGACGCCAAGCCCACAGAGGGCTGTATTTTCACGAAAAGAATGAAATAAAAAATAGTACATACGATTGCTTTTTCTTACAGGTGATTATATTATTACATATACTTAGATATTGTGTTTTGCTTCGATACAATAATAAATTAATGGAAGGTTAAGTGGGTATTGCTGAAATTTTAACGAAGGTTTTCTTTGATACATGTTTATTGTTGAAAGTCTGTATGCCATATTAAAGTAGGTAGTAGTTAGTAGGTATATTTTGAATTTTTTGAAAGGTTATAAGTACACTAAGAAAGATAATTTTATTATAATATAGTTAACAGTGAAGAATGTTAGTGTCCAGAAATTTGTTTATAAACATAGATATATATTTATTATGACACAATATTGGTTATGTTTACAACACGTGCTCTTTACTCGGTTGTATTGAACGACTAACTAAATGACACTATGCGCATGCGTATGTACACGGCAGGTGTCTTACTTTTTTCAAAAAAAAATCTATTGGTTATAATATATTTTCTTAGAAATGTTTTCAAAATTATGTATGTTCAATAATTAGAATGGTACATTCTTAAATCTTGTGAATTTTTTCGTTGAATAAAAGAAAGAATTCCGTCAAACGCCAAATGTGTTATATCGACGCGCGCAACTTCGTCACACGCCCAAAATACACTCTGATCTGTTTTCCCAAACGCGCCAAAAGAAATATAACTTCAAAAAAACACATAATGTCAAAACCACATGACATGAGGATGTAGGTATTTAATCCTAATGGGTCCTCCGGTCCACACAGCGATGTAATTTTTGTAAAAATATATATTAATTTCGGCGCACCTGGTGGATACCGGTCTCGCGGTCCAAACGCCCAACTGCCGTATTTTCCAACCCTAGTTCGGATCGCGATTGGGTTTCTTTCCGCGATTCTTTAATATCAATTTCAGTGTCTGTTGCCTTTTTCATGTATTTATTATAAAAAATAAAAAATATAATAATTGATAAAATAACTATAAGATGAAAACAATTCGAATTCAAGTAGGTACTGTAAATATGGCCGCCCTAAGACTTTTTTAAGTTATCCACCACAGTCTACCTACCATCAACATGTACCCTTCGCTACTAGTATATCATGATATATTTCTAGATCAATTTAATAGTTGTGTTGAGAGCCTATTCATATTATTATATTTTAGTTGTGACTAAATAATAATATTGTGTAAATCACAATGACATGGTATACAATTAAAATCAACTAATTAACCAATTATCCACGGATGCCAGAGCATAGCGAAATTAAGATACAATTACACTTCTTCATTGCTGGACCAAGCAAGCCACTGGTAAGTATCAGAAAAACGTCAAAGAATTGTCGGTCTGTTTAGAGAGGTATAATTTTACCTATCTGGGAAATGGCAATCACAAAAAACATTTCAATTAAAAGGTGATTTATTACATGAAAAGAAACATGAATAATAATAAATAATAATTTGAATATAAATGTAATTCAATTATCGACAACGGAAAAAAATACTGTTTTATTAAATTAAATTCATAAATTTATAAAAAGTAGTCGAATAAATTTATGAATGGCGCCAACAAACAATGAATACAATATCAGTTTTTTAAGATGATGTAAGTGAACGCCTTCTTTAGATTGTATAATGACTGATGTCGGATGCAATAAAATCAATATCCTTCTAAAGAACTTTGATAAAGATATTTAATCAAATGTTTCAAAACATTTTGAAGAGCCATATTTTATAAAAGTTATATATGGTGATCTATAATCTGCATGGCAATTATTATATAAAATTTCATATGTTTTGTATAATCAATAATTGGCGATAGGCATCCATATTGGACTTCAGTAGAAATTTCAGTCAAGAGCAGCCAAATTTCGTCGACAAAGACATTACAGGAGAAGTAAGAAAATAAGCCATTTGACACGAGGAATGCTAGAGTACGTATCTTTAAATAATAAGTCATATTCTCTTATACTTTTCTTATACACTCAACGTGTACAGTAAAAAAATCGCTCATGGAGCAATTTTATTTAGATATTAAATATTTTTAAGTTTTAGGCTTTTAATCGGTCATAAAAATATGTCGTGACCTCTCATGATTTTCAAATGTTGTATTGCTCCTACCATAGAAAAAAAAATGTTGACCTCTGATTTAGAATTCCGTCTACTTTGGGTGTATTATCACACAAATTAATAAGAGAAAGCGTCTTATAAAGTGTCTTATAAGACACTTCAAAAGCATGTTTTAAGTTACGCCTCGGAACTCTGGACATTAACTTTTCTAAATTAACGAGCCTTGTATATTTTAAAGAAAACTTATCCGCTGGAGAATAAACAATGTTGGGTTCGATATTCACGACGATTGGAAGACTACGCTGGCTGGGTCATGTGCACCGTATGAGTGAAAATGAATAAACACGAAAAGAAATATCGATCAATCCGATAGGATACAAAATAAGATGTAGGTCGAAAATTCGCTGGGTAGATGAAGCTACCAATGCCAGTTGTATAGATGAGAGTTTTTGGAGAAATCCAGGACCCATACCAGGTTGTCGTACTCCTGATGATGATGACGACTATAAGCAGGTAATATATATACTTACCACTGTTGTAAATACTTTTCCGTATAAATATTTTTCTCTTTGCTAGATATACTACGCGCATACCTATACAATATATTGTTATGTATGTACCAACACGAGATAATATCCGTCAAACATCCGCACGTTGAGAAATGTGTATTATTTGAACATATGGGCGAATAAATGGGCTTGACTGATTTTTGTATGGGCCCGTTGACAATCGAGCGAATTGAATTTCGCTTCAATTTGACTGTCGCAACAAGAATATTACGGCGAAATCTTGAACAAAGAAGACAGGTCTAGAAACTTTGAAAGGAAATAACATAGTACCTAGGTACGTATATAAATATTTCTTATACGATGTTTTCAATTATTCGTTGAAGTAGGTATCTATGTTCTATTCACTATCAATCTACCCAAACTAAATAAATTAGATTATGAAAATATATCGAAATTAACATATTTTTTTATTATTTATCAGAATAATTTAAACCAGGGGAGTCCAACCCGTAGACCCAATTAACTGCGAAAGACATGCACCAGTCATGCTTTCTGTTTTCATACTGGATTAAAAAAAAAATTAACGAAATATATAAAGACATTTAAATAAAAGAAAATTTGATCATATCTCTTTATTGGTCATCTTCACACAGAAGAATATCCATATATTCAGGCTCAACACATGCAAGCAACTATTTTCAAGGATGAAGCACACAACGATTACAATTAGAACAAACTTGAAAACTCACTGTGAATTGAAAAGACTTCTATCAAAACAGACATTGACATTTGACATATTATATACCAATACATTAGTTTAATAAAAACGTGGCAAATATCCAACTCGTTTCCTGTTTTCTCTTTTTCTTTTCATATTGGTATGGTGTTTTATTTTTTTTATATCTATATATTTTTAATTAACTATTTCTTTTATTCAAACGAATAATTCACAAGATTTAAGAATATATCATTCTGATTATTGAACATTATATAATTTAGAAAAACACTAACTGAGAGAGTATATCGCAACCAATAAAAAAAAATCTTTTTTTTGAAAAAAGTAAGCCAACCGGTCGGGAATCGAACCCGGCATTTCCAACGGGTAAACGCCCCAAACTCGTCGCATTCAGCCATTATGCTACGGAAGTCATACTAATGACGACAATATTTAAGCTTTTGGCTATTAAATACCTACCACTCAGCGCTCTTCGAAATCATGTTACTTCGGCAATCGATTTTTGTTTATTAAATCAACAAGTACAAGAAGTTGCTTAAAAAAATATTGGAGAAATTCCTAGACGTCGGTTAGTAATCGTTGTATAGTAACATAACTACCTACTTTGATTTAATAAACAAAAATCGATTGCCGAAGTAACATGATTTCGAAGAGCGCTGAGTGGTAGGTATTTAATAGCCAATAGCTTAAATATTGTCGTCATTAGTATGTCTTCCGTAGCATAATGGCTGAATGCGACGAGTTTGGGGCGTTTACCCGTTGGAAATGCCGGGTTCGATTCCCGACCGGTTGGCTTACTTTTTTCAAAAAATTTTTTTTTCTATTGGTTGTGATATACTCTCTCAGTTAGTGTTTTTCTAAACCTATATATTTACTTTTTCATATATTTTATGTGCTACCCAAGACAACTTCTTTTCATACAATGTCGCTCAGGGAAGTCAAAAGTTTGGACATTGGACATAATTTAAATATAGGCATGGAGCAGGCATTCTGAGTTTGTCTTAGGGATACACTGGTACGACCGCAGTATAAATACTCGAGATTATACACTCCGGATTCTACCCGAGAGTACAATACTCAGTACTCTTGTGTCACAGCCGTGCGGAAACCATCGCCATGGCCGACTTTCCCCTATCTAGCAGGAACTCTATAAAAGTGATCTATATGCTGGATGTCACATGGCAGGACGATTATTCCTAAGATTTACTTGCATTGATACAACACCCATTGGTAACATCCACAAACAAATCTGCTTTAAAGGGTCAATTCAGGTGAAGCATCCACTCAAAGAGTACAAAACTAAAGTTCTACAAAACTATCACCATGGCCATTTACTAATCGAAATCTTGGTTCTTATCACAAAAATAAGATAGAGATTGAGAAAGGTCTTCGGATCCCCGTAAACTACGAACTACGGATAGATACACACTGTACAATGATACCTCGTCGTCTCACACCTGAAGGTAGGGGGACTCCGTCAGACACTTCATGTTTCAATGATGGAATACACTCAACCATCAAAGAGACTCGTTTTAAATAGACCAAAAGGTCGGGTGACCTAAGATGCGGTAATTAGACTGTGTAGATTGGATTGGGTCGAGATTCGTATTTGGTTGTAAAATAGACGATGATAATGGTTATACTATACTAGTCGGCAACAAGACACTGTATGACAAATTTAGTTAAGGATACAAAACTTACCCGAAGTTGATCACTTCAATTGATGATGGAATACACGTGGAGAATCAAACAGTAGAATAATTGATTTTATTTAAATACACATACCTGTAATCAAAGAAATAAAAAAAATACATTAATAACAAAGAAATTTCAAAGGACAACTTATTTCTAATACTAATCTGAGTCGAATGATTGACATAATATTACATTGCTAGCATTTCACACGTGAAAATGGCTAGTGAGCTACGATTTGCCAACACCTGAACAAACCATAAGATTTTTTTGTATATTTATAGTGGCGCTCGCATTCATATATCTATCAGGTAATTTATCACACTATCTCTTGAAAATGGTATCTTCAACGTACGTGAAACGCTGTGTCGCTCGAGGACGCCAATGAAAACGCGAAGGATATTAAATACACCCCAAATGTTTTATGCAGAATAAAAAAGTCGCACCCGGTGCAATTTTCTATCATTTTTTCCAAGTTATTCTTCTTTTAAGTTCTAATCGATCAAAAACTATAGTCATGTGCAATATATATTTTGCAATATATATTAACGTTGTACATGTTTCCCTCCGTGGAGGTAAGGTTCCGATCCTAAAACTAATACAATTATTAAAGATAAAATACAAACAGAAGCCATAGAGATATATACATTTAAAATCGGTGCCTACTTAAAGTTTCTATTGATAGAGTACTCTATTAAAAGACAATAGATTATAGCTTCCGGTGCGGAAGTATATTTATACTCGGAAATGTATCTAAGAAAGCAGGTAAAATATTATAGTTTTATGTATGTAAGAGGTTTCTCATTCCCATTAATTTCACGGCGTGTATTTGAAGCATCGCTTAGGTTGGTAGTTAATTTTGCCAGAGCCGAATTTCCACAAAATTTCATTTCGTTGAGACGAATTTATGAAGAGCAGGCATTATTAATGTTGCCTCATTAATAAATATAATATGATAAACGTTGTTGCCATGTATTCACAGAACCAGAGATAATCTACCTTTTCACGCCCAGTCTTACTTAAGTGTTATGCAACATATATTATTTAAATTCTAATTGATTTAGAAACTAATGAGAGTAAAATGAAAATGGTCACAATTCTATATTATTACATCTGAAAATATCCCCTAGGATTTTAATATACATAACAGTGAATACAGTAATGAACCAAATATTAGCAAATTGATACTATGGACCGAGGGTATTATTTGATGGAGTTTGAATACTAATTGATTTAAGGGCGGACGTGCTCAGCGTGGGTCAAAATGGAGCTTTTATTCTATTTTCAAAGCATGATCCTGTATCACTGTTTTAAAAAAAAAAAAGATTTTTTTCGGTTAGGTACACGCGCATTAACATGTTCTTACTCAGAACATGTTAATGTTCTTACTCCCTACTTCAGTTTTAGTTTGTCAATTTATAGCTACAGCCGTATGTTGTAGCTTAACCACTGGGGAATGCCAAAAGAAATGGCGTATTTCAAAAAAACACTACGTTATTCTTAGGTCAATAATTATTATAAAGCAATCATTATACGTAGAATGATTATCACACTTAAATGGTCAAAGACATAGCTAATAATTAGTATCTTTAGAATTATCTTCAAATGTGTTCTTGTCAAATTTAGGATCACAGAGATTATCAATATAATTTTTTATCGTAAATATGTCACTAAGTATAATAATGTCGACATAAATTATACTGATGGTTTTATAAATGCGTTTAAAAATTAATAAATGTAAAAAATCTTAACACCACTGCACATTTATGTACTGAAATATGACTATATTCTAAAACATTAGAGCGAGAGGTTTAAAAGAATACTATTTTATGTAATAAAAATACTTTATGCAGTCATCAAATGTATAAAATAAATATAAAAGATAATAAGGCTTCAAAATTACATAAATAGATTATCTATAACGTTTAAGGTATGTCCAGGATCATGCTTTGAAAATAGAATAAAGGCTCCATTTTGACCTACGCTGAGCATGTCCCCCCTTAAGTTTTGTACTATTCCATTTGAGTTCCATTAAACTTTTTGAGAAAAACACACGAATGGCAAATAACACTGACAACGAATACAGTTATTTCTTGTGTATATTATAGATTATAGTAATTTCATATAATAAAATAACCGGGTCTGGCAAATTCGCATGTGGTTTTTAATGTGTTCGTTTTTATTATAAATAAAAAAAAATAAGCTCAAAAACCTACCACAAATATTGAATTGTCAACTTATCGGTATTTGAAACTAAGAGCCTCATAATATTATGTAAAATAAGGGATTAAATAAATTGCTATAAGGGTGGGCTAGTTATTAAAATTAGAGCGTTGGAGCAGAGCTCGGAGCAGTGGAGGAATGGGATTTTACCCGGAGCAGGAGCGGAGCCGGAACACCTAAAATTTGTAGTGCTTCACTGCTCCGGATTTTTTTTTATTATTATTACATTTTCGTCCTAAAATCCAATGAATATTTGACACGACCCAGTATGCACATTACCCAAACGAGTGTCGAGAGGTTATTTTTAGTTCTTAAATTAATTCTAAATAAGAATAGGCAGATAATGAAAGACGATTTGTTGTCAATAATTTTGTTGTTAATAATGAAAATGTTGAATAATAAACCTTGTTTTAAAACATTTATATAGGTACATATAATACCTATTAAAACTTTGTACATCATAAAGCGAGCCCCCAGGCTAGGATGTTTGGCGGCCCCCCTACCTATCGCTAAGGGTAAAGGCGGTGTGACGTACTGGAATAGCGTTTTCCAAATGGCGTACGCGGTAAAATTAAGATGTATTATTAGCGATTTTTCGTATTTTTAATATATGTACATCCATTTGAATTATGGAGTTGTCGAGTCAGCACACTTTTAAAAATTGAATCATAAAACCAAATTTTAAACTTTATCATTGAAGGAAAACAGCCCCGCCTCACAGGCGACTTTTTTCACTATGAGAGCAAATCTGTGATCTGTGTTTATCTCACTTATTTGGTCGACTCGTCACGCCGGGCTCCTTTCTGAGCCCGAGCCCCTAGGGTAGAGCTCTGTCTTCCCCTCCCTTATGGGGGCCATGGGGTCCACTCTAATTCTCTGATTAAAATGTAACAACCGTAGTTACTTTCCTATCGATACCTAATAAAATAACAATAATCTTTAAATATTTTTTAAAAAATCGTGCTCGTTGCCCGCTTGTTGGTCACCAATGTTTCAAAAGCTTCTTGGGTAAATTAACTTTCCAGATTTATGGCAAGACTTTTGAATAATAGCAACTCTCTTCTTGTTGAACAATTCAATCGATGAAGAAAATATATTACTAAGAACTAAATAGTTTTCCTTCTGCTAAATAATAACTATTGCCATTCATTTATCCCGTAAGAATAGTATTATTGCTGCCGGTAACATATTTATAACTAAAATTGAAACAGTAATATTAATTACTTTGGCGAACTAAAGTAATCGATTGAGGCAAAAAAAACTACTATACTTTAGGAGTTCGTGAGTAATGTTTATGAATGAATATTATAATATCTAATTAGCAAAATAAAGGTCAATGTTAACTACCTATATTGGTTAAGTTTTTTGAATAATTATTTTGAAAAAAGAATAAACAGTCGTAGGTAATAATAGTAACTAACACAATATTAGCTTGTCAGTTTTTGATATTTCGGTACCAACGTATTTAAATATGAAAAAAGGAATGATAAAAAGTCACTAAATAAATATTTTATTATTTTACTTGTATGGGAAATGGGTTTGAATGCAAAACCATTATTAACATTTATAGGATGGTCACAAATTCTATATCGATTGAGAGATAATAATTTTTATTGTTAAACGATTATAAAATATAATTAAAAGGTGACTTGGGTATTATGTTATATTACACAATAGTCTACTTAGAGACCAAAATAATGAATATTATCTAAAATACCTTTTATAATATATTTTGTCTTGAATTTCTGTAACGTATGAGAGAAAACATAATATGAAAATGTGCAATAGAGCGAGACAGGGTGAACACATAATATTAAACACACGCGTATTGAAAAATCTTTTCTGAATCTTAGAATTTCACGAATTAGTCCTGATTTAGTATATTAATGCAAGAGGTTTGTTTTTTTCACTGCGCCGGTGGAAACACTCACGCGCACAAAAATTGTACAAAGCCCACTTTCAGTTTTGACTTGCTTACACTTTAGCAATATAAAACCTGCAAACCGATCCATATTCAAAAAGTTTATGTTTGCTCCGATGATACCGACCAATCAACGGGGTCGATTACCTTAATAATTGTCAGAAATTATGTACGTGTCAAGCCTATACGAATTTATGTAAAAGGGAGGTTACACAGAAATAATGGGAAGTGGGATTCCTTATGGGTTACTGTTAGATTGTAATAAAGTAAATATAAATATCAAGAAATATAGGATAAACCTAAGTAGGTAGGTACTTGTTAAATAATAATATGTGATTTTATACAGTTACATCTGTATCATAATATTATTATCCACTGGCGTTCGTTACGTAAACAAAATCGCATGCGGGCTTTGAATTTCTTTGTTTTTATGCCGGCTTAAAAAGTTTAAATTAAATTAAAATTAAATTTAAACTGGCTTTCAAAGCCTTGGTACATGGAGACTGTACTTCACATTTTTATCTTATCAATCTGCTATGTCGTAAAAATTATCATATTATATTAAATTAACGTTTATACTATATAGTCAATTAATAGTGGAACAACTTAACCTTGAAATTGCGTAGATTGAGATTTCGTCTACTGCGCACGAATTAGATAGGGTAAATTAATTTATTATCATTATTCGTTTTCTGTCGCTTGACGTCGCTTTAACAGTCATATTTTCTATCAAAATTATCAAACTTCACGCTTATGTGGTATATTTATAATACCGACTAATAAATAAATTATTTTTAAGCACCACGGTGCATGGTTGTTATATAAGTCCCGTGCGGCTCCGTATCGGAGACACGTTTGGAATATCCACGGGTGACACGTCATGCATGACGGGTGGAGATGGGGCACTTGAAATCAGTCCATATTGCCTTACGAAATGTCAAAAACTACGTACCTACCTACTAAATCAAACACATGCGAATGTAGCGAAGAGTACATTAAATTAACACAAAGCACCCAGTAGAATAAATAATTAATGAACATGATATGTGATTTTTTTATGACAATGTTCTTGACTAACTTCGGCATTGAAACAAAAACCAATGAAGGCAAAAATATATATGTAACGTATTGGTATTATTAATTCTATGCCAAATGCTTTAATTTGATTAGACCGGTATCATGCGGAACATATTGTACTGCGGTAGACAGAACGTGACATAATAAAAATGCTCGCCGACATTTTTACAACAATACTCAAACAGAGTTAAGTTGCAATAATTAAAATCACGAAATTCAATTAGGAAAGCTTCGAATGGGTGGTCGATTTTTGTTGTTTGATTGGGTAATTTGATTGCCATACTGATTAATTGATTATGCCAAAGAATGTCATTGTGCCAAAGTCATTATCGAATTGGGCCCATTGTTAAAGATCATGCATGTTAAAAAATTCAATGATTCAACAAAAAATACAAGCACATAGTAAAAATTTTATTGAATTAATTGTGTGTATCTAGGTGGCATAATATTATTCATAAAACAGACCGCCCAAAATGGCAGAAAAATCTTTAATTTGACAATTACTAGGGTGGTAATGGATTTAAGTTTTTTACTATTCCATTTAAGTAGTTTTTTGCAACCCGGGTTTCGCCTTTCGGCATCTTCAGACGCCGTTTACACTCACCAAAGGCAAACACACACTGACAACAAACACTCTTAACTCTAGCTTATAATACATAAACACAATAAAGTAGGTATAATTCAGTCAATCTTTTACAAAACTTAAATCCATTAGAAATTAAATTCAAATTCCATCAAGTACCTTCGGTCGATAGTATTAATTACTACGGTGGTGTTTGATAAAGCATTTTTGAAACCAATAACCATTCTTCCGAAATAACTTTTCATACAAAACTGAATTAACTGAAAATGAATTCAATTCTACTTAAAGATGGCTAAAAGTATTAAAAGATTGCATTGGCATCGTGTTCTGATATATTCTAAAAGTATCAAATGTCTAGCTAGTCGGGAAGTTAGTTAAAAATCGATTGGAAGATGTGTACTGGATAAACAACCACCGGACAAACGAGAATACGAGCTAATAAAAACGTTGTAAAAAGTAACATGGCATAGGTTATTTTAAAAACATTAGTGACGAAAGGGTACCGGCGTTTTAATTATGCTTGTAAGATACACGTCTGAACTGCCGTAAATTTGCAATTATTCATCTGATCTCATCATGCCTTTTTTATTCTGTAGATAGACCGTAGAAAATAAACTACTTAACCCAATTTTACTAAGGCGAAACTATCCTTGTTTATGACAATTAAGCTGGTATATAGTATCATGTTCTCCCTACGGTCGAAAATATATCCAGTAATAAAAACATTTGTAAGCGCACAATGTCACTATTTAAATTAAGATATTCATTCGCTTTTACATGGCTTTGCTGGGGCTCAAAAGTTCGCGTGCGTCGATAATTGAAATAGTCCTGACCACAAGCGCGAAGAGCTTTATAGCTTTTCCAGTTCGGCAATTTTATTAGTGAGAGGGTACGTCAGTCGCGTATCATTAACTCCCTTAAATCTTAATAGGATCAGAAAGCTTTTACGTTGTTTTATCGAATGATATCAGAACGGTTTATTTGGCGATTTAAATTAAGAAATATCGTACTGATTTTGTGATAATAATAGTATTATGAAAAAGTTTTTAACTAATACTATACACGGAATAGTTGCATAATAAAGAATGCTAAAATGACGATATTTACAATAAAACCCTTTACTGTTATACTATAGTTTATATTATCATGATATATAGTTTTCAAAAATGACAAAAGGCAGGGTGTTATATTGCAATACTATTAGTGGCGAACAGTGGCGCACCCAGGGGGGGGGGCAAGGGGCCCAGGCACCCCCCAAAATTATCAGAATGATTTTAGACACCCAATCCCTAATGGAACTGTCAAAAAATTCTCGGTGTCCACCCGAATTCCGGAGTGGTGTAGGTAAAGGCTGACAGGGCTCTAGCCTGGGGGCCCGGGCTGTGGGGGGCCCGGCGTGTCGGGTTGACCAGATAAGTGAGATAAACACACATCATGCATTAGCTTTAATAATAAAAAAGTCGCCTGCGGCGCTATTATACTTCATAACCATGAACATGTTCAATTATGTAATTGTGCAATATATTTTTTGATAATTATGTGTCGATACTCGATAGCTCCATTATTAAAGTAAATGTATTAAAAATCGCCAATATTTCACTGTATGAGTACCCTTAATTTGAACTAAAACACAATTTGAAAAACGTTAATGTAGTGTTTCACACTGCCTTTAATGTTTGCAGTAGGTAGGGGGCCCGCCAAATATCCTATCCTGAGGGCCCTTTTCAGGATGTGGGGACCATGGTATAGGTACACCGAGTGCAATAGACAAAAGGGCGATAAACGAGAAATTAGGGTGTGAAGAAGAAAAGATCCTATGGGACTAATTTACATTATCCTCCTTGCCCCCCCCCCCAATATTAAATCCTGGGTGCGCCACTGGTGGCGAAGACATACTGGGCGATTATTTAAAGAATAACATGATTATTTTATATTCTACAAAAACAATATAACTTGCCAACGACATCTGTCGGATACAGACATGTATCTAGTCCTAATGGGTCAATACTAATATTATTGTACTGCTACGTAGCAGAAACCAACACAACCATGTATGGGCTTAAAGTAATTTGTACATTTCACGCACACAACACATACAAACGTATTGTAAAAAACAGACCAGTGTCATACTATAAGTATAACGTGACCTACGCATCTATTTTATACACAAGACTGCTATAGACCGCTATCGGACGCTATCGGCAGCTATCAAGGGTAGTATATCATATTTATGTATTGAGGTATTAATAATTGTTACGAAAAGTTAGCCGCCTAAACATGCAAAACTGTCCATCTCACTCTAAAAGTTAACACAGTCATGAGAGGTGGTGTTAAAACATAGCACTTATTAACAATTATAATACCTCAATACATAAATATGATAAACTACCCTCGATAGCCGCCGATAGGATTCTTCTATATAGAATATATGGCCAGAGGCTTTTAACATAAATTTTAACAAGGCATGAGTTTGTATATGTATACATTCAATTCGGCGTGCTTGATTCGTCCCGTGGTCGGGTGGTTTGAACGACTGACTTTCGTGATGGCACAATTTTCGGTTCAATAGGCGGTTGAGAATGACTTTTTTTTTTAAATATCTATTTTAGTGCCTGTGATCTTTTTTTCGTGTAATAGCTATTATAAAAAGGTAAAAGATATTATGATTGTTCAGTAAATACTGAAGATGAGCAAAATTCAAATTTAAGTACAAACTGTAAATATGACTGTCCGAGGGGCTGTTTTCAGTTGTCTACCACAGTCTATCTACCTTCAACAGGCACCCTTCGCCACAGCATAATATACAATATTCATCTAGTCTACAGATTTTTTAAAGTTTAGCTACGAAGCTCTTTTTTTTGCCGTTGTAGGTACTGCAACTTTCGACATAATTAATACCTACTGTAGGATCGAAAAGTAGTTCTCGATTATTTTTTTTCTGATCGAGAGCTTTCAGTTCAGTTCAGTAAGTTCTTAAAACCACTTAGCTTACTTGGTATGCTATTCGAAAAACTATATTTATTATTTTTGTAAGAACAATAATAATTGTCTGTGACTATGTAAAGGAATAGCTGCATGAAATTGCTTATGTTGGAGAGATGATAATATTTCATTTACAAAACAGATATAAGTAAGTAAAATAAAGAAACTTTTTTCATTAAATACGCAAAGAGAAGAGGAAGAAGAACTATTTAACAAATGTCATAAATCATAGACTGTTATCCGCTTCCTTTAATGCCATTTAGTTCTAACAAGCGAAGTTTTCCGATCGATGCAAAAATGTTTGAAACTGTTTCACAAAGGAAATTAATATTGTCAACTTAGTCCGCGCACTTTATTGTACGTAGGTAATATTTCACAACTATAAGTAGCTATTCTCAGTTTCAAACTACGCATTACGCAAAAGCCGGAAAGATTGTATTTTATTAAAATACGAAAGAAAACCATAATGCGCCTTCTATATAGTATTGACATCTACGTTATGATGCTGTTTGCGATTTAAGTACTACGCCACGCGCTTTTTGCATACTGGCGGTATTGCAACGGTTTTAGTTCCAGAAATGACCGCGCTGACGTGTATGTCTCAATATAGAAGCCGCAGTCTAGCATGAATGGCCAAAGTAGGGAACACAAAACTAATGGGAACTGGCGTACCCTACTAGGTGTGGTATAACAGGCTACGAAACTCAAGTGTGTAAACATTTGGGATAAACTTAAACACGCGTTAAAGAATACCTATGTTATTTGCAATAGTGATGTTTATATTATAATAATATGCATTAAAGTTTGTCTCGTAAATGTAACGCTCATTCAATATTTGAGAACAGTCGGTGTGCTTTGTTTTAATTGGATTTTATGACCTGAACGTCATAAAATACCCTGCTTCATTACCATAGTCAGTGGCGATGGCTTTTACATTTCTATCTTATATACCTATCTGTTCTGTGAGCAAAAGCTTTTGAAGAGCTTTCTACATAAAGTAGGTGCAATGCAATACAGCAAAATAACCATGTTAGTGTCAAAGCAATGGAACAGGATGAAAAGGATCTAGTATCTAAAAAATGTGTGTATAACTAAGGACGAATGCTTACAATATTATGAAACTACAAGACACGGAATTATTGTAAACGAGTAGATACTTATTATTAAACGATTGATATTTTAAGATCAAAAATTTTATGTGTATTATAAATTTTATGGTGTTTAACATATAAGATAACTTAACTTTTCATACAGAGCAGTTTTTCTTTTTTATTTGGCACATAAAAGGCCATGAGGTACAATAACAGTAAAGTAGGAGTAGTAATTAAGTAATCACGTAAATTTTGAGGAAATCATATATTATATGTATTCTCATCCCACCGGGAATCAACCCCGGAATCCCCGAATGATAACCCAGTGCCTTACGCACTGGACCTCACAAGTTATATTTGAATCATGTTCCATAAATAAGTAGATACGTGATGATGTGAAAACACTTCCAAAAAATGTTTAATTTATATACTTAATATAATGTGTTCTTGTTTAATCCTCACATTCAGATGCTAGACATAGCTAGCCGACGGGCGACACAAGTAGTGGAATAGATATCTTTCAATTATACTGTCACTAATATCACCAGCATATGAATACATTCGTAAAGCGTGTAAAATGATGCATTATAATTAGGGATTCCAATCCCGGGATCCCGAGCTATTTTCAATACCTATGAATCCCGGGATAGATAAACATAATCCCGAAACTTTCGGGTTTGATTTTTTTAGCAATTTTTTTGGAAAAATAAAATAAAAGCGAAAATATAACAGAAAAAATACTTTTAATAACAAATAACTACATTAGAAATATACAGAGTTTGAATAAAGTTTGATTTATACCCATGTGTAAGTTGCCGATTCATTTTATTTTTTCATATAAATTAATAAAAATGAGAAAGATTGGAAAAAACAATGCTTCGCACTTTTAACCAAGTAATTCCACCATGATCTCATACGCTTTACGGTAGTTTCATATTTGGCTGACTAATTAGATTTATGAAGCGGCAAGGCCATAAGTACACCATGATTTACTATTTTAAATCTCGCTAATCCATTCATTAAATCTTTACTATCAGAAACAGCAATCTCATATTAAATTCACATGATTATTTATATTACAATATTATTTACTCCATTAAACTTATGTATTTCCAAGATTGAACGTAGATATACAATATTAACAATAAATGTCTTAAATAGTATAAACTATACTAGATGAATATACTAAAGGCCGCCTAAAGGGAGATGAATATACTATAGACTATAGAGAAACGAATGGGTTAGGAAGCAGACAAGAGTACGCGATGTAATAGACGTTGCCAAACAGCTGAAATGGAGATGGGCGGGGCACATTGCTCGCCGAAAGGACGGCCGCTGGACAAATGCCGTCATCCAATGGTACCCAAGGGGTACGAAACGGCCACAGGGTCGCCTTAAAAGCCGCTGGATTGACGAACTGGTAAAGTTCGACGGAAATACGTGGCAGCGAACGACACAGGACCGAGAGAGTTGGAGAAAGCTTGGGGAGGCCTTCGTCCAGCAGGGGATTGACCCCAGCTGATGATGATACTAGATTTAGATCAATGTTATTTGTAAATATAAAAACTTTATATTAACAATGGAAAAAATGCCCATCCCGGGACCAGTCCCGGGATCCCGGGATTGTAAAATTGTAATCCCGAAATCCCTAGATTAGAATTTTGGCTCGGGATTGGATTCCTTAATTATAATGTTATATTATAAAGATTCTTCCATTTCCACATAGAACACAAAAATACGCGAAGCGTTATCTGATCGAACCTTTTCAGTCATACAAACTTGACCATGCTTTAAAATACTCGGTATTTAGTTAGAACCCTGACTCCAGCCTTCTAAGTAATTTTATATATAACCATGTAAAACCATGTCTGTAATAATTTTTCCTGTACCGCATGAGAACTGCTGTTTTCTTTCAAACACCCCGCTCCTTCGAAATGAAATCACGACGAATAGTTGTCTGCCATCTATTAGAAAGTAACCTAAGGTCGAAGGGTGACAGTACGTACATGCGCAGGGTGTACCGAAAATAACTGGTTTATAGCAAGAATCTATGATAAAGACATCAAATCAAATGTTGACAAAAGGTGATATAATACCATTTTGAAAGCTTTCTCGGGGCAACAAAGCTTATTTAATAAGCATACGCGATCCCAATTGAAATTCATATTATAAAATAAGGCTCGAGTCGCATTCGGAATATGCAAATGGCGAATTTAATTTACATAAATATTAATATTATTCAACTTCGAACTTTCGGCTGGCACATTTACGAACATGTCGAGAATCGAGGAGTCGCCCGCTCAGCCGGCGCGCTACTGTGACAAGGAAACCAAAATACACAGGACCTTTTCTATGGTGAATTAATTTACCAAATTTACGAACAGCACACTCGGCTGCAATAATGCGTAAACATTTATGCTGTAAGAATATATTATAAAAAAATATTTACCCCAATAATTTAAATTTTAAAAAATCTGAAATTAATAAAATTGTTTATGTATGCAATCTCCATTCTAGAAGTGTGAGACAGTTAGGGATTCCTAGATATCTTACAAAACATTTGATAAGTTACTACACTCAAACAAGCAGATAAATGTACGCGTGTATCAATTGGATGGTATTATGCAACAAGGAACCAACCCTCAAAATGTTAAAATATAAGGTAGTGCTATGTGGTTCCCATAAGAGTCGTTGTAATAACCAACCAATATTCATCTATGAACTCTTTCAATTTTGCAACAAAGAACCAATATTTTTTTTGGAAAATGCATTAATTTCTTCATATAATGCAAAAGTTAGGTAGTTAAATAAATAATTGCTTTAAATATTTTTGAACTCCCATAATATTTTTTCATAAATATCACATACGTAGGTTAAATGCAATTATCTCAGAAGTAGATTTTTGTGGATTGGTTCTTTGATGCACAATACCATCTAATTCCAGTGTGACGTAGCCTTTTATATAACAATTGAAGGACACAGAGGTCGTTTTTTATCGCATTTGCATAGAAGGGCCTTGGAAACAAAAACGATAGATTCCAGTTCGTAAAATGTTAGTAGGTAGGTAAGTCACTATAATGTCTTTTTTATTTCTTAAGGTATTACATATGAAAAAAAAATATAATTAATTATTACCAGTATACCCACAGACAATATTATAGAACACCTTTTCCAGAAGTTATAAAGAGTATAAAGTCAAAAAGAAGATAAGAATTTTTGTCATGCCAGGGAAACTTTTGTTTCTGTTTCCAATTTCCTAATATGTTTAGGTTTCATCTCTACAGAAGAAGGTTTTCTTTAACATCGGTTATTGTTTATTATTAAAAAAAGTATTGCTTTAATGTTATTGATTGAACAGTTATTTTAATCAATCAATCAAGGTCACATACAAACTATCTCTTGGAGAGTTTTTTATTTGGACACAGTATATCATTTGAGTTATTCACAAGGAACAAAGTAAATTATATTCAAGTCGCAAAAAATACTCGAGTAGTAATCAATTTCGTTTTCATGCATACATAAACCAGAAACCTAAGTAGTAAATATTACTTGATCAAAACAACACAAATACTATTAGTATGAGAAGACCAAGGTTAGTTGGATAACATTGGGCAACGGAGTTTTATAATATATATAATATGTCGGCGAGTTTTGTGCATATTCGCCAGTCGCCTTGGATGCTTTTCTGTCTTAATTTATTTATGTGTTTAAATTTTAGACAGATGCGTGGGTTAATAATGACTTGAAATTCTGCGATGATGATGATTATTATTATTGTACAGCTAAGCAGCAGATATTATTACAAAATAAATAACAGAGTCGGCACTAGGAATGCTCATATAGTATGATATAAATAAGTATATTAATAATAATTATATGGGAATACATATTTTGGTCATATTATATGAAAACAAACCATGTAATATTTATTTTTTTAAACTATGATCGATCACTTGCTCAATATATTAGATCTTTACTTTGACTCAAAACACAAATAGAAAAACAATACGTATATTTTCCAGATCCAGGATTCGAACCTGGGATCCACGACATTATAAGCCGACCCTTAAGCCGCTCGGCCATATAGGGCGACCATATAATATATCTAATTCAATTTGATCTTCGACGTATATACCTACAGAATGAAGGAGTATTGGCCAACCACGTACAAGACGTATAATATTGGGCGAAACTAAATGGAAGTTACCTGAGTCAGGGATTTTTCAAGCCCAAGACAAACACAAAGAAAAGTATATGGATATACAGGATGAAAAAATAAACTGATTTTTTTATCAATGAGATATAGGTAGAACGGTTTAGTTTAGGGGTACATCCTTCTATCCAGCAGCCCCATGTATGTGAATGCCCAGTCAGTTATACCTACACGAACTACAGCATAAAACTCGACGGAGATCTCGATTAAGCCCACGCGATAAACAACGGTTGCATGTAGCTACGCGCATTTCTACCCACACCTCACCTCACCAACCACCGCTACTATATGACGAATTTACATATTCGTATCACGATCCACGATGAATTTTTGTGTTAGGTATGTATTATCTTGTAACTTCGGAAAATTGTATAACGAGATGGAACTAACAAATTCATAACAACAATGTGGTCTATAAGCTGTTCAACCTTCATCAATATTGATTGGTATAGTATTTTTTGAACTATAACAGAACAAACCGACTCATACATTAAAAAACTATATTTTATGCGTAAGTATTAGGTATGTACTGTACGTGTTTGGACCTAATAGGTTGAGCAAGTGGCTGACATCCATTTCTCGTAAAAAACAAAATCTGTTAATACAAACCTCTAGGTACTATGTAGAGGCCTATATGATCCTATTAGAATCGAGTTCAATTATAACTATAATTACATTTGATGACTGAACCTAACCGATTTTTTTTTACGGTACATGTTTAAACACGCGCATTAACATGATCTTACTCCCTACTTCAATTATAGTTTGTCAATTTATGGCTACGGCCGTATGTTGTAGCTTAACCACTGGGGAATGACAAAAGAAATGGCGTATTTCAAAAAAACGCTACCTTATTCTTAGGTCAATAATTATTATAAAGCAATCATTATAAATAAGATGTTTATCACACTTGAATGGTCAAAGACATAGCTTATAATAAGTATCTTTAGAATCATCTTCAAATGTGTTAATCTTGCCGATTTTTTGAATAATAAAATGCCTAATTCTTGTCAAATTTGGGATCACAGAGATTATCAATATAATTTTTTATCGTGAATATTTTACAAAAATTATCTCGTAATAAATTATACTAATGGTTTCATAAATGCGTTTAAAAATTAATAAACGTAAAAAATCTTAACACCACTGCACAGTTATGTACCGAAATATGACTATATTCTAAAACATTAGAGCGAGAGGTTTAAAAGAATACTATTTTATGTAACAAAAATACTTTATGCAGTCATCAAACGTTTAAAATAACTATAAAGGATAATAAGGCTTCAAAATTATATAAATAGATTATCTACAACGTTTAAGGAGTGTCCAGGATCACGGTTTGAAAATACAATAAAAACTCAATTTGACCTACGACGAGCACGTGGGCCGTTAATATAGATGCAAAAATCACACTAAAAATTAAATAATGTCAAAAATAGGTAAGTATTGTTGTAAAATGTATATCATCAGCTTAGTATAAATTGTAATATCATCTAGTACGAGTACATGTGTGTAAATAAACAAATAAATAAATATATTGTTTTCCAGATACAAAAATTACATTATAAAAATTAAATAATGTCAAAAAGTTACACGGTTAAAACAAAGCCTGATATCTACTAGTAAAAATGAGTTAGTTGCAAGCAATTAACTGGAATACACTACTGGTAATTAATTAATAGATGTATACACATAGGCATACAGTATAGACACGTTTATATTACTTCTCTTAACATAAATTTAACGCTATAATTTTGATCAGACAATGTTAACACTATAATTATTATTAAAGCCGAACTCTATCTGAAGATAAAAAAGCCTTTTGTATAAACACTCGAGTCATGGTTGTTGGCTCTAACAAAAATATAAAAATTGTATTTCTCTTATATAATGGTTTTTGTGTTCCAGAACACGGAGCATCCAGTCAGGTGTATAACTAGAAAAACTATCAAGAAAAGGTACTGAGATGGTGACTGTGAAAGCATTCAGCGTTCAAAGGAAACCTTCATTCGTATAATAAGCTAAAATAATGGGAATTGAAGCAATTATCTGCATACGGAATGGGCGTCTATCACTACTGGTAACTGATATTGACGAAGAAAATATGTGAAGCGATTTGCAAAAGAGTTAAAATTCGTAAATAAAATTAGGTCATTTCGTAAGTTTTATTTCATAAATTTTAGTGAAATTAGCATACTCACTTTCATTACTCAACTACTACGATAGTTTACACATACAATATAATATACGCACTAAATGAGATAATACATAGTTTTGTTTATCATTTCGTAATATACTATGGATACCTTCACCACCCTCTGATCATCTTCTAAGGTCTAACCCCCCAATAGGGTCTCCGACCTCTGGCCGCTTTCATCTTCCCCGATTATCTATCTCGAAAAGTGGTCCGACAAAAACCATTTTTTTTACTTCTACTCGGCAACCGTCCATCAAGAATAAATAAAGGTGTCAGATCGTCATTGACAAAAAAGTTATATATCCAGTTAGACCTTTAGAAAGAGAAAATTTTTACATGTAACTACCTAATTGCACGTTATTAATTTACTATTAGGAAATCACATAAAATTTAATCACTATTAATATCCATGTTTCCACGTAATACCATACAAATTACGATGAGTAACGATTAATAGTATTTTTCTGCGAGTCCATTACTTTATTTATAAACTAACCACTGTCTTTAAATTAAGAACACATCTTTAGTTGAGAAAGTTTAATAATGAAATGAAAGATAGAACTGTATGTGGAAGGTACCTACTTCTGGAAATAGGAGTTTCGGCATACCTACCTTACCTGCCTCATCAAAAACTTATATAATAATAGCTACATAGTAATAATAATACAAAGTAAATAGGTAGCGCATTTTCTGAGAGTTTCCGAAACGAGAAGGGAGTCCGTCAGGGATATGGTTTATCTCCCTAGTTATTCAACATATATGGAGAGCCCTAGATCATTGGCAAGGCAGACTAACAATTGGAAGGTATTATGCAGCAAGGAACCAACCCTCAACGTGTTAAAATATGAGTTAGTGCTATAATGTAGTTCCCATAAGAGTCAATTTGTTGGGGAAAAATGCCACGCGTGTAAGTGAACGTTACCAATAAGAACCAACCAACATTCATAAATATGGACCGTTTCAATTTTGCAACAAATACCAATCAATGTATATTTTTTTAAATGCATTAATTTCCTCAGATAAAGCATAAGTTAGATGTACTCAATATAAATAAATAATTACTTTCAATATTATGAATACCACATTTTTTTACCAATATATAAAACCTAAAAGCATCTCAGAAGTAGATTTTTGTGGAATGATTATTTGTTGCATAATACCGTCCGATAGGTGGCCAGAAAATAAGCAATTTAAGATTCGCAGATGGTACCTACCACGCTAATCGCTGCTGATGAAAGAAAGCCCACATAGTTGTTACACAGTAGGTACACCGGGTAGAAGAAGAGAGTCGAAAATACGGCTAATGTTATTGGTTATGGATCGGGCTAACCTTCTACCAGCAAAAAGTATACTCCATAACCTAGAAACAGTGGACAAGTTTGTATATCTATATGTAAGTATTATGCAATTAAAGAATATTATCCAATATGACTAAGAATGCGATAATTTTACTAGCAAAAACTTTGTTATTCACACCGCGAATAAATCACTAAAAACAATAATTAGATATAAAAGAAAATCAAAAAGTATCATTACGCTATTGTTATAACAGTGTCGTGAAAACGTAATTATACAACCAAATCGGATATCGTTTGTCACGGATGATCGCAATGTTGAATTCTGTGCGGAAAGAAGTGAAAATTTTTACATTAATTATTACGTGACCAAGTGATCCAAATTTTACTTTTTCGTGAAGACGTCTTAGAAAAAGCGAGTTGACTGCACCAATATGGAGCCGGTCAGGCTAACCGCAGGCAATTAAAATCTCTCGTAATGGATAATTTCGGGCAACTTTTTTTATATATACAATATACTATATTCACATGAATCACTTCATTATATTTTTCAGTAGTTTAACATAATCAGTCCATTATTTAATAGTACAAGAGTTAACACTAATTCAAACTATATACGACTTAACCGAAGTATTTTTATTAACGATCAGGATCGGCTTTATCCTCTTGGAAGGACGTCTAAAGCCGCATTTAGACCAAGCGAGCGAATGCTTGTTCTTCCCCCACTCCAGCGAAATTCTCTTGAAGTAAACACTTTTTGTTGAGCGAGCATAATAATTTCGCTGGAGTGGGGGAAGCACAAGCATTCGCTTGCTTAGTCTACATGCGGCTTAAGAGAATGGTGATATGCCACCAAGAATTAACGTTAACAGTGATAATGATACAATACAGTTTGACAAATTGAGAATAGGTATAAAAGTTTGAGTGTCACTCGGTAGCCAAATTACTATTGTACCTATTAGAAATAATATAAATAGTATGTACAATTTTAAACCATACCTAAAATCTTCAAAAAGTATGTAAATAAGAAATACTATTTTACAGAAACAATCGAATCGTTCACTCAATCATTCGAACGGCTATAAGGTGTAGAAGACAGCATATTAATACACGCAGACAAGACTAGACAAAACCGCAAAATTATATTAATCACCAGGAAAGGTTCTCATTGGAGGAGAGGCACTTATAGATTCTCAATCCATGCCGGCGCATTTTCGTCTGCTTGATGGAAAGGCATACATAACCCAGATCTTAACGATATGCTCAGCGTCGTTTGCATTTTCCGCACTCACAGAAAAGAAAGATTTAGTCCATACATATGCATGATATATGCATATCGCGGTTGAGCTATACAATGTCGTGTCCGGAAATTTTTACGTATGCAGTTCGCCGTATCACGCTTCACCGAGAAATGTTGTATCGGAAATATATGGACATATATTAAAGACCGTCCAACCTCTTTGGGTCGTATAGTATTGAAATAAAATGCATTTCTAAATAAAACACGGCTCTTGTCGGTTAACAGGAAGCCAGCGGCAAACAGAATTTTGATAATAGCCGATATACTGGATTATTTGTTAGGTTAGGTTAGGTTAGGTTTTCATTCTTGAACTCATGAATTTTGCCAAAATCAGAGATGGCCGTATAATGTACGGTCACCTCCTTCCGATAAGAAAACTCACGGCGAACTGTACTACGGTGAAATGTAATACGTACAATTTACATGTAACCATACGATGTATTTGAGGGAAATTCGGGCATTTGAACCACGGGATTTATAATATGTATATGCCTACTAACTAGGCTCCTATTCACAGCGAGCAGTTTCTCCAGGCTTATTTTACGGATACTTCACGTAATATTCATAATAATTGTCGGTTTCTACATAGCGATTCTTCTCCTACGTCATACCGGCCGTACCATACATTGAGCAGGATTTCGTTTTTCGCCTCTACGAACAATATTGCCGAAATTTGTTCTACAAAATTTCATCAGTGAATTTTTTCAAATTTATCATAAACGGAAAACGAAAAAATCAACACCACTTGCATTAATTTTAAAATGTTGCCAACAATCCGTCGTGAGATAAAAGAAAACATTTAGTATCTTAAAATACAAAAACCGCGTGTACCAGTATTTAGTTTTTATGCAAACACGCCAAATTGATTTCTTATTCTGCGGTGGCGATAGGAAAGTGTAATTTTTTTCGACGAAGAAAGTCAGAAACGTTCATTTTTCTTATGTCGTTTTGTGTCGACGTTTAATGCATATTATGACATTGAGCACAGAACAAAAGACGACGTTGGTTTTCTACAACGATCGATTATTCAATTTTAATAAAGTAATCGATTGGCCTGATTGTGAGAGAAGCACGTATTTGACGAGAAAAATAACAGGTAAATAAATCTATCTGTAGTATACCGCCGAGTTGGGTATTGAAAACGAGACTTAAAAAAAATAATTGTAAGTATTTATAAAACAGTTAAGTAAGTACAATACCTACCTATAATTACTAAATGTTTAACATGTAAATAGTTGATACATTTATAGCAGAGAAACCCAAACTAAAGTAACTTTGACAGTTGACAGTTAGTAAGTGAAAGATGTGAAAAGGTTAAATTTTTTTTTTTGAAGTTATACTTCTTTAGGCGCGTTTATAAAATCAGATCAGAGTGTATTTTTGGCGTGTGACATGTAACACATAATTCATTATTTCAAACAAAAATAAACGCACTCGATTGGATTCGAACCACCGATTGATCGGTTATCAGCCGAACGCGCTGCCTTTACGCTACAGTATGATACTGAAATCGCGACGATTATACAGTATATATTATAGTTTAGAATTGTTCCGTTGCCTAGGCAGCGAATTTATTATTGTCGGCCATTTGCAATTCCTTGCGTAAAAAAACTATTAAACGTCATAGTGACAGTTGTTACTTTAAAAATAAAAACAACGATAAATAATTATATAATTTAGTAATATAAGTTAAAGTGTATAGAAATAAACCAACGGCGTTCTAATAAACGGTCCTTTTTCTTGAGTGTGTAATTCAACAAGATAATTAAGAGCTAGTCAAAGAATCTAGGTTATCACAAGTTTTGTTTTTGTTTTGGTACGCCAAAGAAGTATAACTTCTAACGCGCGTACCGATTTTTTTTTAATAATATCTGAGCCATCAGCGATTCACACAGTTACCTGCTTAACTTATACCATATTAAAATAATAGATAGAACAAAAATACCTACTATAATATTGCATTTCCAAATTATAATTCGGACAAAAATACAATAACTGAATCATATGATACATAGACTATGGTCTATAATCAGTATTTTTCAAGCAGTGTGTCAAGACGATTATTCAAGTGTGTCGTGAAATACAATGTTTGATACTTTTATAGTTGTTTGTTATCTTAATATAGTTTTGAGTTGTCTCCGCGTGTTCTTCCTCCACCTTTCCTCAACGTGTCGGGCACATTGTAGAAGCCATTCTCAAGAGACGATAACCATCATCATCGCAAGCGTGGTCTCTGCAACGAACCCAAAACTTCGAAGAAAGAAGGAAGAAGAACACGCAGTATAAACCCAAAAATCTATTCAGATGTGTCATGAAGTTTTTTGAAAACTAATAAATGCAATTTTTTTTTTCATCAGCCGGGGTCGATCCATTGCTGCATCAAGACCTACCCTAGCTCTCTCCACTCTTCTCAGTCTCTAGTTCTTTGCTGCCACGTACATCCACCGAACTTTATATGCTCGTCTATCCAGCGGATTTTAGGGCGTCTCTGTGGGCGTTTAATGCCTCTTGGGTACCACTGTATGACGGCACTGCGGTTGTCTACTCGCCGAGCGACATTCCAGCCCATTACACTTTCAATGCTTAGCGACCTTGTCACATCGCGTACTCTTGAATGCTTCCTTTCCATTGGTTTCTTTCGTGATCTTTACGCGTTATGCCCAGCATGCACATTTCCAAGCCACTCGTTATTTTTGGATATCTATTACGTGTTATTAATTTTAGAAACACCTTATTATTTAACAACTTTGGAGTGTCGGGAAATCATAATTTAAGTCGCCAATTAAGAAGATTGAAAAACTTTGGTCCATATCATGTAGAAAAGCTAAAAAAATCTTTCGAATCTGATTACGTAGCGAAGATATTCAACTATAATACTGATTTACCAACTTATAACATAATATCGTGGGTGTTTTTTAAAAAGGGCGAATTAACCAAAATGTTATTTTACAGGAGGAAGATTTTTAACTATTGACATTTATTTGTTGATGACCTGTGGATGATTATAAATATCTAACAAGTTTATAATACAGCTAAGAAAGAATACTGACATTATAATATAATATTTTAAAAGGCCTAATATGTCACATTCGCTTTTTATTCGTAATTTTAATTAATTTAATTTTAGTCGATTATCGTTTTTAAGTACTTCCCTGTGGAGATAAAAATTAGCCGTTTTTACACAACAAAGCTAGTGGGGTACATATTGTATTTTCATTTAAATCTCGATTTCGCCAAAATGATTGATTCGCCCTTTTTACAAAACAACGACGATATAAACGGACTATAATAATGTCTCGTCAAAAATGAGGCACAATATAGTAAAATTTATCATTAAATGGGTACTAACTAGCATTTTACATATTTGGGAAATACTGACTTAAGTAACAAAAATAAGATAAAGCTAGGATTGGTAATTAATATTAAATTATATTATATAATAAAATAAATACGTAGGTCCGTTGAAAGTATTCTATATTAACATTTATTTATTCGCAAGATAATAATATAATAATTATAACAATCAACATCACCGATTAATTAATTAGATATTAGGTGATTGTATATTGTTTTACTGGAATAAATTATGTTGAATTAATAAACATATTATTAAGCATTCACCCAATTATCTTGACTGGCGGCGATTCTAACTGATTTTGATGATAAAAAAAAACATTTTAGCAGTTAACTTTCAAATGTGATCATTCGATCAACAGAAAAACTTTATTTATCGGCAATGCTGGAATTGCGTCGTTAAACACTTGGCGGGAAAAATGGGATTCCTCCACCAAAGGCAGACACACATACCTATATGTTTTTTTTTTTCAAATATCAAATCGACCGTGTTTAGGAAAAAGGGCGTAACCCATACAGAACAAATTTTACAGGAGAGGCAAAAAATGTTTTTTGAATGATTTTGGTTTAATATTAATAACAAAAATAGGCATAGACATTGGGTGCATGATGATTGATGATTTGGTGTAATATCTTTTCGATCTACTAATAAATAATATTATTATTAATATTATTATAAGAAGTTATTACAGAAAATCATTAAAATTGAGGGTAAATGCTTTTTTCCTTAAATTAAAACTTGCTCAATTAAAACTTTAATTTAGATAATAAATCGGCATTTGCGGCTTACTTCCTTTTTACAGAACGTGTATTAAGTTGTATATATTGTTAATATCCAATAAAAGCACTTTTCGAAAAATCGAGGGTTACGCCCTTTTTCCTAAACACGGGCGAAATGGCGAATGGAGATAACCGCTTTGACTCCAGATCACACCAGTCAATTCTTGACTGAATATGGTGACTGCGCTGGCAGACTCTATGGGCTTGGTCTTGTTACCCGTTCAACATATCCGTGTGGCGGAGAAATACAGGATGCAAACCGCATCCTCTGGGAATATCCAATAATGTCTACGGAAGGTCAATTTTGTTACATTTAGTTAAATTTGCAGCGTCCTATTGACAACGTGAAGATCTCTTCACTTAGATTGTTCGGCAGTTTTGTGATAGCTGTTGCTACTTACGACAATTTTTAATTTTCCCTCTACATGCTCCTCTCTCCCTTGGGTACTCTTAACGTAAAGTAAAAGCACATATGAGTGCATGGCGATCTCCGTCTTGGGTAGCTGCTCCTGAGACATTCCCAGCCGTACGATCTCGTGATACGCCGGGTTAAGATAAGGTGCGATTTGGTAGAGCCATTAACTTCAATGGCAATGCTATATCACTCTTGTGAGTATATTTGACATTATATGCCTCACCAAATTCAACATCAAATCGTTTGAAAGTAATATCAATTGATATGGGACTAATATTCAATAGCGGATCAATTCAGCAGGTTTATTTTCAAACAGCGTCAAATCCACTTCAACCAATCTAGATATTGAGATGCAATCGAATACCATACATTAATAAAGGTGATTAGAGAGAGGACCCGTTTTTCATCGCTACCAAACACAATTTTCACTTTCGTCAAAAAGTTATTTTTACCAGATTTGAAAACTACGTCCTGATTTATAATCAAGAATTGATTGGTTATCATTTTTATTTCAGTGAAGCTTCCATAATTTTGGAGAAAAATAAAACAATATAAATGATTTTACGGATATTTGATACGGATAATTTTAGTAGGTAGGTACGACCAAATTGCTATTATGCAAGCACAATTTGTTAATCTATACAAAAATCAAACTAGATCAGTGAACGTAAAAATGAAAGCATAATAAAATATGATGTTTTATACGAATTTACTACAAGATAATATGAAAAACATTCTGGAAAAGTTTATTTTTCCTATAATTTGATATCTTTTCATTACAATTAAAAAAACGCTAGCTTCAAAAGCCTTTCGATAGTTCTAAATATTGTTGTAAATTTATATTTTTATTACTTAAGTATATTTACCCGATTTATAAATATTTTGTTTAAAACTTGGTTATATTCATAACATGAAAACAAAGGCGTCATGCGAGGTTTACACGCCAGAGCAATTCCTGCTGAAATGAATGATTGAGTAGCAACACAAAGGTAGCATGGTTAGATCAGAAGTCAACAACTCACGATAGGGAAGACAAATATTAACTGTATAATACGACGAAGGAAAGGGTTATTTTATGATTAAACATAAAAATATAAGATAGTTTTAAGAGTGTCATCGCCACAAGAGAGTTATTTTCAGCATCAATCGTAATTGAGAATTAAACTAGTACAAGTACTTATAATATTGTTAAAACGTGAGTTAAATGCAGTTTTTTTTAAATCACTGCCTACCGATTTATGAGAGGAACAGGATTCAAACTATTCCAGATAACTTATAAGCATTTTAATTCTAACAATGATTATATTTCAAGGACATGGTATATTTAGGGACTGCAATACCGGTATCCCAGTATTTTTTGATACCGAAATACCGGTATTAAAAATCAGACGATACCAATATATTTGGTATTGACAATGGAAGCAAAATATAACATAAAAGGTTTAACAGGACTTATATTATCAAATTACGCGATGTCTGGTTTACTTCCATGGCAATTCATCGTCCTCGGTGACCAGCAATGACACATGCTATAAAATATTATTATTTTAAAGATATTTTACATAATATGTAAAATTACATAATATGTAAAATATCTTTAAAATAATAATATTTTATAGCATGTGTCATTGCTGGTCACCGAGGACGATATTATATTATATGTATTGGTTACTTCCGTTTTTTCCAATTATTTTACGAATTAATTTTTCGGTATACCCTATACCGAAATACCGGTACGTATTGATATTTTTATTCGGTATTGCAATCTTTAGGTATATTCAATTTTATTATTTCTATAACATCATAAATAAAATCTCGAGTGTCACATTTATAAATTGTTTAAGAGAGTAAAATAATGATTTTTTTTGTTAAATACTCAAATCATGGCCCCCACAAGGGGGGGACTGACAACGCTTTAGCCTAGGAGCCCGCCGTGGTGGTCGCCAGATAAACAAAATAAGCACACATCTTAAATCTGCTCTAATAAGTAGTAAAAAAGTCGCCTGCGGGACTATTGTATTTTATTATTTTATAAAACAATATTTTATATGGTTATATATTATATGGTTGTGCGACACAATTTTTGGTTGTGTTAAAAAATCTGCACTGAATTTTATTTGACCTCGAAAACTATTTGGAAAACGTCACTGTAGAGCATCAGACTGCGATAGGTAGGGGGGCCCGCTTCAGGATGTGGGGGCCATGACTCAAATAGTTAAGTTTTTCTATTTTTCTGGTGATATTTGATTTTTTCTGTCACTAACAGAATACTATTGTTCTGTCACAATTCGAAATTTTATATTTTTTTTAGCTTTTTGGGTATCTGGAATACATAACTTTGACTTCCAAAATAATTTTGAACTCACGGCCTTGTATAATGATTCAACATCGTGATTTTTCATTGTATTGCATCCATTGTTTTACGAATATGTAAAAAAATAAAGAATGAATATTTACGATCGTAACATATTTTCGTTCAAAAAACGGAAACCCGGCCTTTTTACCTCAGATGTACAGGCATATTGTATTACCATTTTCTTTACAATACAATGATTATTGATGCTAATATCATCCATGGCGATCATAATAATATACTCAACACCTGAACAGGTTTCAAACGCCTGTCTCAAAATCTTAGATGATTAGGACACGTATGGAAAGAATAAGCGGTGGGGGGAAGAAAGGGTGGAGGCGTGGGTGCGCGTGTGCGGGGGTAAAAAGACAACAAGGGAAGGGGTGTCAGAAGAAGTTTTCAACAGATTATATACTTATGGAAGACAGAATGTATGTACGTAACTAGGAAACAAGGGAGGCCGCTATGAATAAAACATGACTGCGGAAAACTCTTAGAACATGTGAGGAAATTTTGAGCCTGCTCTTCGTGTCAAAAGCACGATAATCAGCCAGCTATAGATATTAGATAGTAATTCCACTGCCATACTTCAAATACAATAATAAACATAAACGGTTTCATTTAATTTGATTGTATCTATTTTGGTATATATAGATATGTAATATGTAGGTATGTTACGCCGAATGTGCGAAATTGACTATTACATGAAATGGGCAAAATTTTGCCTAATTCGTGTAATAGTCAAGCCCGTTGCCTTATTCATGAATTAGGTAAATTATCTGCCGAGTGCGTGAATTCACCAGGGTATAGAATTCTTAAACTGTCAACATGACAGTAGAAAAGGTAAATTTAATACGGATGGCTTTATTAGTTATAATTGGACATAATATAATATTATTATTATTACGTTAGGTTAGGTTTTGTAATTCTGAATTCAACTGAATGTCCATTTTGAGGTTGGCTAACAAGTGTCAACAAACTATCAAATCATACTACCACAAACAAACAATCGACCAATGCAAGATTGATACCCAAGCACGAACCAAATCGCGAAAATACCTTTTAATAAAATTCTTCCGTTATCATATTATAATTATAGTTTTTTTTTGGGCATATTATATGGATATTAACGTCATTGTAGTTATTGATTGGTATATTTTTATATAATCACTGACATTTGACAATTTTGGTATAGTTTCAAAAAACACCACCGTAGCACTACTATCTAATTTGTCCAATGCATGAAATAGGCAGATTGCTTAACCAATTTTACCGCTTTCAAATGTACCTACGAGTAAATACCACTTAAACACTAGGAATTAAAAATACTTCATTAAATAATGAACGATATTGCTGATAAAAATGCAAGAATAATATCATCACGTTGAGTAGGTATGTTATATTAACAACATTTCCGACCATTTGTTATAGGTATGGCCCCCACATGGGAGGGGGCTGACAGGGCTCTAGCCTAGGGGCCCGGGCTCAGGGGGGCCCAGCGTGACGGGTCGCCCAGATAAATGAGATAAATACACATCTTAAATTTGCTCTAATAACAAAAAAAAGTCGTTAAAAAGTTTACTTCGAAGTTATTACCATTTTAAAATATATGGTTGTTGGGACGTGTTGAATAATACTCGGCAACTCCATAATTCGATGTGTTAAAAAATCGCTAAATTACACTGAATTTTAGTTGACCTCGAACACAATTTGCAAAACAATACTGGACAGCGTCAGACTGCCTTTAACCATAGCGATAGGTAGGGGGCCCACCCAAGATCCTGGTCTGGGGGCCCGCTTCAAGATGTAGGGGCCATGGTTAGAGGTAATATAAAAAATAACATTTTATACAAATAGTTTTAAAGTACTATTCACACTACCCTCCTCAACTATTTTCGAATGCACGTATTATTTTAACATTCGCGCTGTATTTCTAAGGCCTCGCATTTTCCAAGACCGGCCCTGAATATTTATTGCTAATATCATGAATGAAAAGAATTATTTAAACAAGCTAAAAAATAATCATAGTCGCCAATATTGATGAAACTTGACCAATATGCGGTCAGGTTGAGACGCTCGTGGGACCAACCATAATAATATAATATGTATTATGTACACATTTACTGAATAAAATACAAATACGGAATAATGTATGGAGTACCTACCTATCTAACTGCTAATATGAGTGTGGCATTAACAATAAATCTCAGTATGTACAATTATTCAGAAATTGACTCACCGACACGATGAAGAAGTCCCCATGAAGCACGCTGACGATTCCGAAGTTGGTGTATCTGAAGAGGCGGTCCATGATCCACATGAGCCTGGGCAAGACGCCGGGCCGCACGTTGAACGCCGCCATCAGCAGGGGAACGTCCGCCGTACTCTGGTGGTTCGCCAAGACCAGGGTGCGGGAACCACAGCATTCTGATATGTCATCGCCTACTTCTGCGACTGGAAATTGAAGGAAAAAAAACGAATTAGTATTGGAATTTTATAAGTAGTATTAACAGCTGCATTGTTATATTACTTATATGACGATATAAAGGGCTACAAAGGGTTACCAAGTTCTGTTACGAATTTGTATTTTTCACACAATAAAGTCAGTGTTTCACGAGCTGTATGGTATGCGACTCTATCATGTGGGAACCACATGTTTTCTAATTCTAAATCTTCCAATTCCACCCACAAAAAGTCAGTTATCATTAATTTGTATATAGCGGTTGCTCTTTCACCATTTCGAAAAAGTACGGCTATATGACGCGTCTACCCAAACTCGCAGAAAGCAGTAATTTTCGCAGCATTTCACAGCTTCACACAAGTCTCACTTGTGAGATTTCCTCCTCCCAAATACGGCAGTTTTGCTCATTAACGTACGCATTGAGATGAAAATGTGTCTTAATGGGGGGCTAACAGGGCTCTAATGCATATAGGGGATCCGGCGTGGCGAGTCAACCAGCTAAGTGAGATAAACACACACTAAAATGCTATTACGATTATGAAATATGTGGTTGTGCGATGCAATTTGTTGTGATATAATAATATTAATATATATTATTATGATTATTCACGTGTAGAATTTTGAAAGCGCTAATGTAGAGCACTACACTGCCTTAACCTTGGCGATAGATAAGGAGGACTACCAATGACCCTGGCCAAGGGGGCAGCTTCAGGATGCGGGGGCCATGCTTACCACTGACGATGATTTCCTTGAAAAAGCATCATCGGTTTCCTGCTCTTTCAAGACACAATAGGCGAATCTGTGATGCTGCCCGTGGTCCGTTGGCTAGTTTTTTCGTTAGCTGGATCTTATACAGGTGTAGGTGAAGGTATTTATGGAAAATTCGCCATGAAGACCCGTTTGATAGGCCAAGTTGCTGTGGTCTTCTTGGAATCAACATTTCTGGCTCTTCGGCCACACTTTCACGTACAGCAGAATTGTTTTTCGCTGCCTTCAGTTGAGCGATGATTTCTACTGAATCCTGACCTTAATTTTTGTAATATGACCATCGAAGATTTGCCATTTTCATAGTACCTATAATTGTATCATTTTTATTCGTTGTGCAGTAGAGATACGATCCATTGTGTTCAACTAAGTATCTAAAATAGTCTTTAAATCAATTAAAAATACTTTTGTCAATATTATGAATATTAACTTGATCATTACGAGAGCCGAGTTAACTCGTCAAAGCACGTATGTCGCGTCAGGCCATGGACGAGTTAACTCGTGTGTTCCTGTAAATGTCATAACTTCTGAATAAACTGGTTGTGTATATTTTCTAAACAATATTTATCATTTTAGTGTGAAAATATTCACGATAAACTAGAGAAACATGTTGGTAAGTTTTCACAAATATGTATTAATCATTCTGTTCCTATTTCATATTTTTAAGGGATTTATTTTATTCCAAAAAAATAGCTGGCCTACAATAATTATTGTCCACCTAGTAAAAATTGACTAGCAGTAAAAATTAAGAAATATTTAGACAAATAAACAGCAATGGTCGTAAGTCACAACGAACAAAGACAATATTCTGCCGTAGTTAGGCACTTATAGCAATAGATTTGTGTTAACGAATTCCATGACAGTTCGTCCCCCGGCATGGCACAAACATCCTTCATGTTTATTGCCCTCATTTTGCATTCTCCACCGGATCGTGCATTTAGAAATTTCACGCCCTTACATAATTCACATCACCTCACTCCGCCCTGGTCTTTGATACCGTTTGTTGTTTGATTACAAACTTCGGTTAATTCAAAATAGAAATAGTATTCTATAGAAAATGTTTAGAAGCATAACACTATAGATAAAGCCAGGCGCGCACACAGTAGAATGGTTTGGAGGAGTCAATTTTGAAAAAATATTAATAATATTATTTATTGATTTTTATGGCGGCGGGAGGTGCCAGGCAAGACTTCTACATTTACTCCGCTTCAGTATTAATGTCATTGCGTTCCGCATACCCATACTCTTTGAGTCTAGCGATAAACACTGGCTTTCAGAAATAACTATGGGTGTTAACCTATTATACCATACCATATCGCATCCACAAGTGGTTATCGAATACACGTGGCTTAGCGGTCATAATTATAAGGATCGTTAGTATATATTTATATCATCAGCGCTGTATTGTTTTTTAGACATGCCGCATCGGCATATCAAAGCAAAAATTGTATGCCCCATATAGTTTTGCTCCAATGCATGAGTGCCACGAGTGTTCAAGTGAGCACAGACCTTACGTGTCGTAAAATGCCGAGAGGAGTGGCGTCCAATTCGACAGCCAAAAAAACATGTCACCAACTTAAATCATGAGGTCCTGCCAAAGAAGAATAACAACTAATATGGCAATATGCCATGTACCTAAATATTTGTATTTTTTCTTCTGTGCGCGCCTAAATAAAGCAATTTTGTATAACTCACATATTCCACTTTGGTCAAAAATTTGATTTTATCGAATACACTAGTATTACCTCCGTGTACGATTCTTGAACCTGTTATACGTTTAATCATTTCAAAAATCAATCCATAAATACATTCTTAGTCACGTTCATACGACAGAAAAAAATTCAAATTACTAAAACACGAAAATCATTGTCATCTTAGTTGTTGTTCTGTTTTTATTCAAACTAACGTCTCGTGCTTTTAAAAATAAATGTTTTGCCCGAATGTAGGTATATCATTTTTCCCCAAAGTTATGTTATTGTATTCGTAATTAAAAAAATATATAAACACTATGTCAACCATCATATTCCGTCGATGATCAATATTATAAATACAAAATACGATTCAAAACAAAGCAATTCAAAAATACCCCAAAAAATATATCGGTACACATAATGTTAAAATTTGTAAGAATTTATTTGCACCTGGGGAATTAATTAGTACAGAGTGTAAAGGTGTACAACAGCCGGTGTCCAATTCTGGTTAATTACGAAATAACAAGGTCACGGTAACACAACATCCGGTGGTACAAGGACGCCACCGGATGCACCTGATCGACGCTTCATCGGCAGTGGAGTGCAGGAAACACGCCGAAATATAACTGCAGTGAATACAAGAATACAAATAATATTAAATTAACTCGTCATCCGCCGTGGTATCTTTAGTGGTAAATGATGACAATATAACGTACTTCCCGGACACTTGGACGTTTCAGACGGGACACCGGTGTCGTGCTCGATATAATATAGGAGGCCTTTGTATTCAAATAAATGGGCATTTTTATTATGTTTATGAACGCCCCAGAGCTAATGAGTCAACGCATAATTTAGCGTTATAAATTAGAATATAAAACTGGCTGCGGTAATAAAAACAAGTGTATCGGCGGCTTGAGAATGTAGCGGCCGACGGAAAAGTGTACCGGACACGCGTTGACTCATTAACTCTGGGGCGTTCATAAACATAATACAAAGGCCCCTTTATTCGAATATAAAGGCCTCCTTATAATATACGGGCGCGACACCGGTGTCCCGTCTGAAACGGCCCTTAGTAATCGAGAATTTCAGAAATTATTAGTTGCACAACGTGACCTGAGGTGTATGTTGGGCGCCACGCTTGAAGATAGGAAAAGGATCAAATAGATATGGGAGAAAATGAAAGTACGCAACGTACTTAAGTATGCCAAAACCTCTAAATGGAGATGGGCCAGACACATGGCTCTTAGACAAGATGGTCTCTGGAGGAATTCGATAATCCAGTAGTACTAGATGGATATAAGACGACCGAAAGGCCGCTCTAAAGCATACTGGATTACATTACTGGAGAGAAGAGGCTTTCACTCGGCAGTGGATTGAAGCAGGCTGATAAAGATGATGACATTATGACAAACAACACCGTGTTTACTCAAACACTAGAGAGCCACGCTGTATGCTGAAATGTAGACCTCACATTTTTCCTCAGATCATACACATAATTCGGCCATTTATTATGGTACTATAGATTGTATCATGTTGTTTTGATAATGTTTTTTTGTTGATAATATCCGAGTACGGCATTTATCAGAACATCCCTTAAATTTGTATCACTTATAAAGCAAATTAAATAATAAATCCCTATCACTTCCATTTCCTTCAATAAATCTTAACCATTTTACGACGGACATCACTGCTCAACTGCACGGCCGGAAGTATTACAATTTGACAGTGGCAGCGGTCTGAATCGATTAAATTATATTTGTGTAAAAGATATCTGTTCTGTTCGTTTATTGAAGGGTGAATTTAGAATACAGTTTTTTTTAAATGTTAACCACTCTCTTGTAACTTAATACGAACAGTTTAAGTTAACTGGTGTCCATTACAGAGAAACCAGAAAGGGTCTTCGGATTTAATTACATAGAAATTGTTTGAATGTATTTTATATGCAGGTTAAATGTATTAACAATGTTTTAATTCATAAAATTTAAATAAACCTGCGATAAATATAAACTCGAATACTTATTTACGCTATAAAGTTCATTCAAGAAAACGTTTTATTAGGATAGTCAACATGGAAAGTTTTATTAGTAATATTTATATAGAAAATAGCATTGTTATAAGTAATTAAATAAAAGATATGATAATACACACATGTGTATCGAAGACAGTCGGTCTTATGACTGTTTTGATGTTTGTTGGAACCCATTTTCACTTCGCACAGACACGACTATTCACCACAGACACTGAAGGTAACCAGACGCTGTGGATTGCTTTCACCATACTACGAGTATGGAGCGGCTGCTACGCACTACGGAGTTTGGAAGGTCCTCAACGAGTCAGTGTCACTGGACACAGCATTTATACGGACACTACCTTACTGCAACTCAATACTTTGACGGTGGACCCTCGTACTTTCCCCGCGTACTAAACCCGCGTTTTAATTCTAGCGATTCATATATTATATACGCGACATATCGCAGTCTTTTATGGTTATCGTATGCGCAAGACCTTAAAATACACGGAACTGCATACACCGTCACGATAAAATGTAAAAAAATCTATCTGACTGCCGAAAGTGACTTAATGTGTCGTGCGTGTCTGCACGATCTCATACGCCACGTTAATTGAGATAAATTATAAATTTACAGATAACAAGGATGCTTGTTGGGTATAACGCACGAAATTCGAAAAATAAACAATAAAGCTTTACAGGGCAACAACGGTCATGACGATAATACAAGTCGTGAGACTTCGGAGTGGAGATGGGTAGACTACTTCACTCGAAGAACAAATCATCACTAGACAAGTCAGTTCATCCTTGTATACCCAGGATGTACCCAAAAGACCTAAAGAGCAACCAAACACCCAGTGTCATATGTCACGATCTAGTCCAACGGAACAAGCGGATGTAAATTTTGGGCGATAGTAAAAAAAATAATAAGTGAAATATTTTGTTAAAAAAAAAACAGGAAACAATGGAACCTGCAAGTCATCAATATACGCAATAACTACCGGTATAATCTGGTGGATAGCTGAAACTCCCCGGGGGAAGGCTTATATGTTACATGAGTCCACGATGAGCTCCGTAGTCAAATCTAATTACACTCATAAAGTAGGGACTCGTTCAAGCCCCACGAATACATGGTATAAGCAGACCAGTAATGCCCACATAGAATTCAGTTCGGAAACACTCTATATTTACGTGGAAGCCAGGAAGCTTCGGAACCACAATTAAATCTGAGTCCTTCAAACTACTAGGTATCCTCCTGAAAGCTCTCAGACGAAAGAAGCTCCTCTCCTGCAATCCATAAGGATTCTTCGAGCGAAGACGTTTCGTTGGTGTAGACGTTATGTCGCGAGAGTTTTTCGTTGTTTACAATTTATCCTCTAAAGTTAAAAGCAACGAGAGTGGCTGGTATGATTATGACGTATGCAACGCTGCATAATGATATTTTAACTTACTTTACAATTCTTTCAAAAGTAACGTTGATCAATATTTTTGCACGTTTTAAAATTGGGAGGTTTTTATATACCTACTAGCACATTTACAAAATATACTTGTATCGATTTTATAATTCGCGTGAACTCTTTGATTCGGCCAGGATTTAAAAGAGACCCACTGCTTGGTAATGGGTACCGCTCTACTTTGGTGAATTTATTCAACGATACATAAATACGTTTCCAAAATACCTCTATTACATAATTGGTCGCTTTTTATTTGACAATAAAACGGATAAATAAGCTGTTTTTGAGTGTACAAACAGACGGAATATGTTTTAAGTAAATACCGCGCATAATATTTGACTTGAGAAATGCAGTTATGTAAACGTGCACGGTCGATCCACATAGCCCGATAATAGGTAGACGCATGCAGTTTTCATAATATGAACAGCAGCTCTAGCATGGTGCAAGCAAGGCTGTCGATGGATTCGTTCGAAAGTCAACCAATATTGACTCACCTCTCGATGATAACGTGCGTGGGAAGAGGCCGGCCATGCTATCCAAGACGATGCACTACTGCAGCGGACATCCTCAATCCGTGAAGAAAAAAAATATTATATCATTAATATCAACTTATAAAGAAATAACGACAAATATCTTTATATCATCGCAATCTGGGTGGGATCAAAGACGATTTAGCGCCGCCGTCTGGGCACGGGGCAATTGGACGATCACCACCTGGCGCCGATAAAAAATATTGATGAGGATTTTTAATTGCTTTATATTACATTTTAAAATGTTATTATGTAAAACATTATTAACAACGAGTCGCCTCTACAATCCTATAGTACCTAACTCTTAAATTGGGCGAACATTAAGTTTGTATTGACACTCGTGTCAATTATGTGTCTTTACATTCTAAACTTTCACTGAATTGCATCAAAATTACGCAATATTACGTAACCATTTTTTTATTAACATAATACTCTGCACAAATATTCAATGTAACGACTGCCAACATACCATGTCCGATCCTAATAAAATCATATTGGCCTTCACGGCGTGGAGCTTTTGTATTAACAGATTTTGTTTTTACGAGAAATGGATGTTAGCCACTTGCTCAACCTATTAGGTCCATAGTCTGACTCTACACAAATTAAAAAAAACAATATGTGTACTTGCCAGACCCAGGATTCGAACCTGGGACCCACGACGTTATACGCCGACGCTTAAGCTGCGCAGCCGTCGTAGGCTATTAATGGCCAACATAACGCAATATTAAATATTATAATAGTACATAATATGTTTATTATAATATATTGTTTTTGGTTTATTATATAGGTACTCCTTATTAGACTTAAGAATATACTTCAGTCAAACGGCAAATAATTTTCATCTATAGGTGCGACGAAATTTCGGGCTCGCGAAAGTTGAGCTGTGAATACGTCAATTTGTTTTGTGATGGCGTCGGGGGAATTAATTCTTAAATCGTGTACAGATGACTAAAAACGTTACCCATTTACTTGAAAAAGAAAACATGTCAATTAATATATTATTATTATTATTACTAATACAATAATAAACACAACATTAAATGGACGCATGTTGAATTTTTATGAAAAATTATGTTTTGTTCTGCACGCGTCGTTTGGACAATCTTCGCGTCGCGTAGTCACGATCGTTTTAGACCGTTCCCCAGCTGAAGTATGCCTTAAAGAAACCACTCGATTGTATATTCACGTCATAGCGTATGCGCAATTCTTCACGCATTTCTCCAATATGTACGGGCGCCAATATGATAATTGCCCAGTTTTATGATGAAGGCATACACATACGATAACGAAATTGAGACTAGAGATGGTTTTCGGGAATTTCCTGACGGGAATTCTCAAGAATTTTTTGAGTTTTTCCATCCCGAATCTCAAAATTGTTTTTTTTTTACATTTCGGGAAATCCCGGATATTGAGAATCTTTTCTCGGGATTCGGGATTTCTTTATCATCAAATATTAATTGAAAAAACGATTTTCTATAAAAAAAAAAGTGGACATAAAACACAAAACGTTCAGAGACTGATCGGGGCATTTAACACAAAAGCCAACGTCGACTCAAAATGAGCGCAATCAAAGAACTTTGTATCTCAAAAGCGTACGCGATCGTCAAACGCAGCGATTGACAGTCTTTGTTTTTTGAAATTCTATTTTAATAAGTAATGTTTTGAATTGTTTTCCTACTTCTATTTTGTTTGTCTTCTTACATAATAAAAAAAATCATATTTCGTTGGAATTTGTCTGTTTTTTCCCGATATCTCGAGAATTCTCGAAAATTCTTTTCTGCTAATCCCGAATCTCGAGAATTCAAAGTTTCTCGGGAAATAACCAACTCTAATTGAGACTAAATAAATTAATAAAAAGTAAATTTGGGTGCACAATCCAGGAGAGTTTGACAGCCGCCAGGTTTAGAGATAGTAGGTAGGTATCTAGCAAGTAATAGCCGAGAGCAAACCGCGAACGGAGCACGGATGGATAGACAGAAGAGCGAGACGCGACCAAGCAACGTAGGTCGCTCGGTTCATAGCCGCGGCACGACATTCGGTGCATTCCACCAATAACGCATTCACGAAGGACGCTGCATACTAATTTATTGTTTTCATTTTGCGTCGTATGAAAAAATAGGTGATGAATGATGATTGATGATACGGCGCACAGCTGATAATTATTATACTAATGCACATATGCGATGTTTACCTTACTAAAAAAAGATGCGCGCACCTGAATTTCTTCTACGAATACGTTTCAAACACTTATTAATTTACATACTTACCTTACACGTAAGATTTAATCGCGTTACTAATGTATCACACATCATAGTCTTAAATAATAGATAGCCGTTTCACAGACTGTGCCGAATCGATGAATATTGTTTTTTACGCAATTTGTCTTTAGAATCGTAATCGAGATTATCTATAAACTCTATGAAAGACAGAGCTCGAAATTAAATGACTAATAATATGTAGTTGAAAAATTCTTTTGTTATTTGACAATACATTTAATGTTGAGAGAGAAGATAAACTTCTGCAGGCATTGACCATTTTTTTACTGCAAGAATTTACTTACTGCATCCATTATTTGCAACAAATAGTTCCATAATATTATATTAACCCATGTTATATTTTCCGACCATATCCGATCCTAATAGGATCATATGGGCCTCCACAGAGTAGAGGTTTGTATTAACAGATTTTGTTTTTTACGAGAAATGGATGTCAGCCACTTGCTCAACCTATTAGGTCCATACCCTGACTCACACACAAATTGAAAAAACAATATGTGTAGGTACTTACCCAGGATTCGAACTTGAGACCCACTGCGTGATAGTCCAACGCTTAAGGCGCGCGGCCTTAATTTAATGCGCGGCGTTTAATGAAGTTGTCAAGGACAATTACGATGTTCTTTAGTATTTTTTTTACCTAGGGTATGTAACTACTTAATCGTGAGCATCCGATGAAGAAGTTGTGATATTGGAGAACACTAATATATTCTAAAAATATGTATAATAAAGAACCTTAAAATTAAGTACAGTGTACTATACGATTGCATAATATATACCTACATAAGTGATACTTATTATTACACATTACTTTATACATTATTTTTGGGGATGCTGTATATCTACAGCATCTATGTACCATACGCCACTGGTATGTACCTATACACTATTTTATTTTCATTGATATAATGTCTGTTCGCCAACACCATTCAAATGATTTTTACTTTTTTTTTCACTTGTAATTTTTGCAGTAGATGCTTACAAATTACTATGAAACGTTTTGCATTTAATAAAAAAACAAATACCTAAGTAAAGTAAATAATTCTGTTTTATTTAAACAATATCAGTATTACAATAAAAATGTCGTGCGATTCCTTGGCGAAATGGTTAATACGGACAATGCACAGCACAATGGAGTGTAAATTAAATAAACCCATGTTTAAGTTGCGCACTCGCCTTCATTGCTGGAGAATTACGATATTTAATAAAACGATTGAGAAATATCATTATTTTTGTGCTTTTATTGAATCGTAAAATCAATTATACAGACCGTTAGCAGCTCATCCAAAATGGAAACCAATATGTTCAACACCCGCAAAGCGATGACAATTTCAATATCAAAATAAGGCCAATAAACTCTACGACGAACAGTCAAGCTATTAAGAGTGCCAATTTGAATAACATTTAAATGAAATCACTAATCAATTTCTCAGTATTATTTATTATAGATATGCAATTTAAAAAATATATACTTGATTAACTGAGAATTTTAATTGAATAACTTCGGATGAGATTTGAAGCGCGTATCCGTCCACTAGATGTCAATCATTTAAGTAAGACACGAGCTAAGCAGAAAAGAGACTAAATTCAAAGTAAACAAAAAACAGTTATAAATTAAACGGCTCTTTTAATTTTAGTTTGTTATTAACCTTTAGAATTAATCTTTAGAATTATCTTCAAATGTGTTAATCTTGCCCATTTTTTGAATATTAAAATGCCTAATTCTTGTCAAATTTGGCATCACAAAGATTATAAAATATATTTTTTATCGTAAATATGTCACTATATACTGTAAACATTAATTTTACGAATGGTTTTGTAAATGCGTTTAAAAATTAATAAACCTAAAAAATCTTAACACCACTTCACATGGACGTACGGAATTATGACTATATTCTAAAACATTAGAGCGAAAGGTTTAAAAGAATACTATTTTATGTAATAAAAACACTTTATGCTGTCATCAAATATTTAAAATAAATATAAAGGATTATAAGGCTTCAAAATTATGTAAATAGATTATCTACAACGTTTAAGGAATGTCCAGGGAAGGGTTATGCTCTGAAAATTCCATAAAAACTCCATTTTGACCTACGCTGAGCATGTGGGCCGTTAAGGTTAGGTTATGTTAGATTGTGTGACTGAGTGGAAAATATTTGCACGTCATGTTATCACATTTACTCAATTTAAAGCTAAATAATATAGGTACGTATTTATTAAAATATTTTGGGAAGTGCAATTCCAACTTCAAGAGTGTGAAAAAGGATGGACAGTATTTGAAGGGTGTCATTTTTTAAAACACGGTACCTAGGTAAATCAAATTCGCATACAATATCCTGTATTTGTGTAATAATACATTCAGATTTACAAATCCATAATTTGATTTTCATTTTAACTTTCTGTCTGACTGGTATTTACGAAGGAGAATAATTAATAATACACGTGAATGTCACATAGCTGATTATTTTTGACACTGTATACAAGTGTCAATGCAATTTTACTTAATCATTATATAATTAACGACAATTTTTTGTTTTTTTCGACAGTTTTGTACAATAAAAAATCATCCGTAGGTAAGTCCATATCATTCTGAAGTTTGTACATGTTCATTATAATATAGTAACCGAGAAAGTGTGTGGTCACTTACATGGTACTATTTTATTAAAAGCTTTTACATTCAACATATTGTCGCTATAGATTGGTTTGTCGAATATCCATTATTTTCGAAATCGACCTTTGAATGCAGAATGATTTTTTGTATCTAAATGGACCAGAACCATCCTTTTCTTTAAATTAATTTGTAATGAATGCAGCATTCATATGCTGTTAAAACAACAATTTAAATACCTCCATGTATTTAAATATAGGATAATGAAATTTGTTTTCGTCTCCTGAACATTTGACATTTGGTCTATTCGACAAACCAATCCTACCTACAGCGACGATATGTCGAACGGAAAAAAATGATTGTATCATGGATATATTTAAACAATAGGTATATTATATAAAAATATTCATGCAAAAATATTACATTGAAAAAATTCAGTCAACGTCATATATTTTATAAATATATTTAGATTCAAACGATGTTTTCGAATTTTCTTATAAAATAGACCCCTCTTTAGCTTTTTTAAAAAACAATTTTCTCTTCGTCTACATTCTCACAATGCCCATTCGATCGGTAAAGGAGTAAACGTCAAATCATGAAGTGGAAAAACGTCGATTTGCCAGAACCTTTCTCGAGGCACTTTTCGGGGAAAAGGTTCGGCGCGGTAAACAGATCGAAATGCTTTTCCATACACTTTCCCGACGGTATAAAGTCAATAATGCAAAAAAAAAGTATTCGGAAATCCAAAAACGACCTATTTTTCTCTAAAATGTATTATGTTATTTGGTCGGAAGAGATTCTTATCGCGCTTTATTGGCATTTTCCGTAAATATGCCTATTTAAATATAGCTTATTAAAAAATGTACCATTCAGAAAGCATTTTACAAACTGATAATACAACATAGCGATGAGAAACATACTGTACGTGAGATTATTATTAACAATACTAATTTATAATATACAACGTTTTTAAATTTTCTATTGAATCATATGAACCAGACTTGACTAGCTTAAACGATCAAAAAAATTTGTACTTGATAGAAATAATACTGAAATGTCATTTTGACATGTCATATTGATTTCCATAATAACGCACGTATATATTAATAATTTTGTTGCTAGGACCCCAACCAATAATGCAAATAGCAACCAATAATGGTGTCGAAATAACTTTTCATACAAAACAGAATTAACTGAAAATGAATTCAATTCTACTTAAAGATGGCTAAAATTTAAAAAAAGGGATTGGTATCGTGTTCTGATATATTCTAAGAGTTTCAAATGTTTAGCTAGTCGGGAAGTTAGTTAAAAACTATTGCAAGATTTGTACCGGACAAATAAGAATCCGAGCTAATAAAAACGTTGTAATTGTAAATATTGTTACCAGATGAAAAAATAAACGAAATTACATATTTTTATAAAAACGTCTTGTATAGGTAATAGAATACGCGTTTAGTTTTATCATGGTAAATATTTCCGTTTTCATTTGCACTAGAACAAAAACTTATTATTTTCGCGGTACCTAACTATTCCAGCTAGGTGATGTTCTTCCATCCACAAATCTGATAACAACGCGCTGGCTTATAATATCTACCGGTTCATATGTAATGATAATTTTGTCTCGACAATCCGATTTTATGTTTGTGACAATACTTTTGTTTTTGTGCATACTCAGGTATAGATAATAATATGTTGTCATTTTTATAGGCGGTCGCCATACAAATATGTTTGAACGAAAGTTATTTAAAAATGAAACAATAAATATATCATAACATCCATTTGAGCATAAATCATACGAATAAAGTTCAATTAAACAGTATTGATAAAGATGTTACACAGATGAAAAGTACACTATTGTGGATACAATTGATTTAAAATGAAGTTTTACCAAATAAATTCGTTTTGTTGTGGCCAACTTAACAACCAATAACGAAGTCGAAAAGACAGATGGTAACGTCCTTCTAACCAGAGTGTTGGAGCGGAGATCGGAGCAGGAGCACGTAGGAGTGGAACATTGTGGTATTGCCCGGAGCAGGAGCGGAGCCGGAGCACCGAAAATTTGTAGTCCATTACTGCTCCGGATATTTTTTTTATTATTTTTGTCCTAAAATCCAATGAAAATATTATATTTGCAACACTGGAATTATTTGAAGACTGCTGAGTGATAAATAACTTCACTTTTTTTGACAGAAGAGGCAGATAATGAAAAATGATTTGCTGTCGGAAATTTTGTTTAATAGAATAATTATTATTAATGAAAAGGACGAATAATAAACCTTATTTCAAAACAACCTTTTTTCTTTAACAATTTGGATACATATATGCTTATTAAAACTTTTCACCCTGGGGCGTAGCTGGAGCAAGTATTAGGTCCCGAAGTGTAACTGGAGCGAGATAACTCAGAAAAAGGGGTTTGGGTCGAAATCCCGAATGCTGAAATCCCGAATGGCCGAAATCTATATGATGTTTATATTTTTTTATTTTTCGGGATTTCGGCCTTCGGGATTCCGGCCATTCGGAATTTCGCCCATTCGGGATTTCAGCATTCGGGATTTCGGTATTCGGGATTTCGGCTTTCGGGATTTCGGGATTTAGGCTTTCGGGATTTCGGCCATTCGGGATTTCGGCCATTCGGGATTTCAGCATTCGGGATTTCGGCCATTCGGGATTTCCGCCATTCGGGATTTCAGCATTCGGGATTTCGGCCTTCGGGATTTCGTCCGGCACCCCAAAAAAAGGGTCCGCTCCAACCCTCTGCTACTAACCAACCTTACAAGTATATACTATAGTTACTGAATTAATAATCATACGTGTTTTAAGACTTTAAATAGTATGTTCCGAAAATCGGTAGATATTAGGGCAAGATTTAAAAAAATACACTACATTGATCATACAGTTTATGTTCTTAGATGACCTTAATACGAGGATGCATTAAGATTTTCAATTGAAAAAATGAGAAAAAATTCTACTTTTTGATACTTAATATGGCATTTGGTAACTATAGAGCTGTAGGTATTACAAAATTTCTCTACATTATTTAATTTACTAAAATAGTTGAGATTATGAAAACAATTGCCTCTTAAATAACCTAATTATTCATGTTTTAATAAATTACCTTTGTATGCAAAGCAGAAAAAACTAATGAATTCCGCTAGAAAGCGAAGCAGGTTATGTAAGTGCTAAGACAAGTGCGAACTTTTAGTATTTTTGTTATAAGTAACATAGGGAAAAATAGAATCTGTTTTTTACTGTTTTTGGTGGAAAATAAAATAAAAAACCATTATCAAAAAAAGCGACGAAGAAAGCACTTTTAATTAAGAAAAAAACAGTAAAAAAGTTATGGCCTTTAATTAAATTTAACGTGACTTTCGATGGCACGACGCGGGTATATTTTAGTAGACAATAACGGGACGATGACGGTATCTTAGAACTGATCGCTAGGAAGTGCAATAATAATATGATGCGGCTCCGAAAACTAATTCTCGTTTCCATCGAACTACTTCGCAGATTCTTCAGATAAGAAATTCGGCTTCTTCCTGATCTTCTTTCACCATTAATTTTCCCCTGCATGATGGAGCAGTCCATATTTATCTCGTTTCAAATCCATTATTTGTTTCCACTATATCCTAAAGATTACCTGTTCAGCCTTATTGCTTGAGTAAGAGTCCAAGACTTTTAGGCATACAATAGAATACAAAAGATAAATAGCATTTTGCCAACAAATTTTCGAACTTGGTAAACGAATTTCTTACAAGATCAACTGAGCATCTTATTTTCGTTTCGGTCTCGGGTCAATATGTATCAACGGATTTTCGCGAAATCTTGGCGTTGTCCAAGCATCTTTGAATCCTCAAATCACCCTTGGCAAAATCCAACCACCGACAACACATCGTATTAAAGAAACTTCAAAGACATTTTAAAGAAACAACGTTTACCTATGTTAATCAATATGACGATGCGACTTTCAAATACTTATACCTACTTGTTGACATCCGCCAATTGGAACCCCTTCTTCGACTATTATCATAATCATAAATTGGTTTCAATTTAGCTAACTGTTATATTTTATTATGTATTTTATGTAAAAAAATATCGTAAGATCGTAACAAAGATTTCACCTTTTGAGAGCGAGCTGGCTAAATTCAAATAAAGCATGCCGCATGTACCAGGCCGTGCTACAAAATGGTGGTGTCGGCTAATACGTGTCGATACTTGGTTATTCGGATTCAGCCTGTTGCCAAGAACGCTTTGACGTCTCTGCTAGTCTGCTGGAATGTTATAAACTCATTACGTTGTATTGTACTCAAATAAACGCTATTTTTCGCTACAGTTTTGTTCATTGGACCCGCCCTACACCGCTACCTTAAAAGACAGACGCCGGCCATTATAAACATATGCAACACTTTCTTTCGACCATGTCCGATCCTAATAGGATCATATGGGCCTCCACAGAGTGGAGATTTGTATTAACAGATTTTATTTTTACGAGAAAATGGATGTCAGCCACTTGCTCAACCTATTAGGTCCATACTCTGACTCACACACAAATTGAAAAAGAATATGTGTACTTGCCACACCCGGGATTCGAACCTGGGAACCTCGACACTATAGACCGGCGCTTAATGCACGCGGCCATCGTGGATGTACAATACTATCTACATGCATTTAAATAACGTCAGAATTGAATAAAAATGTCACAAAACACTATTATGGCAATAAATCCATACTAAATGACTAAACAGCCCTCACAGAACAATGGGTTAATTGTGTATTTAACTGATATTGTGTTCATAATCATACTTTATGATTCAACAACCAAAGAATTAATTTTCCATTTTAAGCATGTTTCATATTTATTTTTTTTGTTAAAGAGAGTCAGCGCTCTTCTCTTTGTGAAACAGGCGCCCATTGGTAGGCTAAAAATATTATGATAAATGCATTTAACTAAGAAAAATTAATAACAGTAGGCTGGGAACTTTTATATAGATCATAAAATTAATAACCCTAAGTGCCTATTATTCATCATCCTATAAAAATCCTATTTTTATACAAAAAATGCACCAAATATGGTAAATAATGTTTATATTTATAGCTCCGTTAAAAAGTCATTCCTCAACAGCTGATGGAGGGATACGATAGTAGTTTAATACTTTTTTTATAGATTATTATCGAATTTACGATAATAAAGGACAATACAAATAAATGAACACGTACCTATCTAATATTTTACAATAATTACAATTAGGGAAAATTCACATGTACCTACATTACCATGTTATTGGAGTGTAATAAGTTAATACAATTGACAAAGGTTACAATAAGTACGTATACATTTTCTGTCAACACCTGACGTAATCGAGTGTTAAAATGTCAGCTTCTATATCTGAGGATCGCGCGTCTGAAATCGCAGGTCTACTTGTCATATAACGATGAAAATCTGTGATTATAAAAGAAAATTTAGTGACATAACGAAGAATATCCCCTTACGACCGTGCGATTCCGAAAATAATGCTGGTGTAATAATGACCCAGAGTTTCGCCTTCTTTGGGCTTAATTTTTTTTACAGTAGGTAACCTCAAAAATATTATGAAAGTCACTTATTATAACAATTAAAACTATTTTATCATTTTTATCCTTGCAGTGTTTTCGTAGTTTCTCCATTATCCTTATCGAAAAATCCCAGCAGCGATAATTGGTTAGCATACGGAAGTGTTTATGTTGATACGTTTTATAAATAGGTTCACCTTCCACCAGGCACTATTATGTGTTGATACGGTCTACCTGAAGGATATTATTTTAATTAATAAATACGTATATGTCTAATGGAATTTCGCTTCTTGATAATAAGCACTAAAAATGACGGTTAATTTCGAAAGCTATTACATCATAAATGTAGTAACTCAACGATGTCACTTTATGTAGATACGACTTTTAAAGTGGGTGGAGTAAGTATACGATTAAATCAAGTGTTCTATACAATGTAAGTACATTGAAAAATAGCCTATTATCAAATTTAAAAAAAGTTAGTAATAAACTTACTCGACTTAGCAATAATAGAATAATTTTCATCAGTACTTAGTGTCCGATGACTATTGCATGTAGGGATTATGTCATACAAATTAATATATTATACCTAATCTTATTTGTTACACATTAGTTGTTTATGATTTTGTAACCTTCGCGATAGTGCCCATAGAATGCGTCGAGCGGGCGAAGTCGGCGTATGAAGCGTTTATTCATAACCATAATCACACATCTCTTGCCGCGCATTACCTTTCACCTATGTAATAAGCGGCCCAAGCAGCACAAAATAATTATTATTACAGCGTCTCTCATAACAAAGCAATAAAAATATTATATTATTTCGGGGCTTGTAATTAATATTTACGACGACATTATTCAACCAGCGAAATATAGGACACGGAATAAAATTAAACAAAGACTTCTCTGTTATTAAATAATTGCTTCTCGCCCGTCGATCGACAACGCCTCGAGCAGCGTGATTTTGGTAGCCGTGTTCAATGAATGGACTTCTTTGTATTTTCATTAAATCGTATCGCCGAGAAGCGAAAAACGGTGACTCATGCGGCAGGCGGGGCACAAGGCATCGTCAAGTCCAGTGTGCGCTGGCGTATTTGATTACGTTGTATTTTCGATGATTTACGCCACTTGTATAAATTTTGCGCGAGCGCCGCACTTGCTGCGTCAATGGGCTTTATGCCTAAGAATCCTGGTGGGCGCCCGATTAAGTACTAAACGCATCTATTCTATATACAGAGCTGTTATCGGCGGCTATCGAGGGTAGTTTAACATATTTATGTATTGAGGTATTATAATTGTTACAATAAGTTAGCCGTCTAAATTGCAAAAACTGCCTATCTTGCTCTCAAAGTTAACACAGCCAAGAGAAGTGCTGTTAAAACAAACCATTTTTTCACAGTTCAGACGGTTAGCTTATGGTAAAAATTAACCGCCTCAATGAATAAATATAATAAACTACCCTGGAAAGCCGCCGATAGCAGCCTTGTGTCTAGAATAGATGCGCTTGTTTGATATATCAGCGTTAATAGCTGTAATATATACATTAGGTAAGATTTTTTTTACGTATGTAATATTAATAATACAGAACATTTAAAAGTAAATATAATACCTTTGCCTTATAACAATAAATACACATTTACATACAATAATGGTTAACACTTTGGAGGAGGCCTTCACCCGAAGAGGGGTTCTTACAAACCAAACAAATTAATTACATATCATTGTTTAATTTATAAATATTATTTATTAGTAATATATACAAAAATAAAAAATCTTAATATATATATATGCATTATACAAAAATATTAAAAAATATTTTTTTTTTTTCTTTTTGACCATGTCCGATCCTAATAGGATCATATGGGCCTCCACAGAGTGGAGGTTTGTGTATTGAGAGATTTTTTTGTTTTTTACGAGAAATGGATGTCAGCAATATGTGTACTTGCCAGACCCAGGATTCGAACCTGGGACCCTCGACTCTATAGGCCGGCATTTAAGCCACTCGGCCATCGTCGGTGTATCTAGTTTATATAATTGATATAATTGTATATATATATATATATATTCATTTAACTGTCATTTACTTTTGTTTGTAAGAAATAAAAAGGCTATTTATATAATGGTAGTTATCAATTATTTCATGGTATGCGTCACATCTACAGCATCTATAGACATATGCCACTGTTGTTCATGCATTATAACAGATAGTAAAAAACGTGAAAAAAAACTAATCCTGCCTACATGTTTACTCTTGTAGGTATGTTGACATTATGAATGTATAAATCAAAACGAGTCAAATCAAAAACATTATTGTTCTTTGTGGCCTGTTCATAAATTTTCAAAACAAAGGGTGTTTCACAACAAAGTCGTTCACAAAAGCGCCCAACGCATTTCTCTTTGGGAACTATTTCCGTACCCGGACCCTACGTTTTCCCTTGCAAATTTCAATAACAATATCTCACCCAAAACCCTAATTGCTGCAGTAATCACCTCTGCTAATGCCATATTCCTGAGATGGCAAACTAAATAAACAACTACAAAGCGTTTGTACATAGTTTAATACTAAAAATATAATAATTCGTTAATTGAAGTGACGTTTACGTGATAGACCTCAATTATATTGGGTTTCAAACAAAGTTTTTATTTGTTAATACCACTTTATCTGAGTTATTTATGCTGATAGTTATTTCAGGCTATTAACCCATCCTCGGAACGGTCGACTATAATTAATTATTGAAGTCGCAAATGTGTACAATCTTCTTCTAATCTCGGACGGTTATGATAGAACGAAAGGGTATATTATTATGTAAGTATAATATGTTAATATCTTCATATCCACATCTCCTTTCGTTTATAACATTGGCGTAGTCCTCACCTATTTTATTTAATATTTATTTGTATTATGTTTATATTACAGTGTGTTTTTCTTTGTTTATATAATATGTCTACTATGTTTATGCTCATCTCTCCCATTGGTAACTTAACTTAAAGTGATGTAAATTGAGTCAAAGCACATTTGAGTGCATGGCGACCTTAGTCTTGGGTAACTGCTCTTGAGACATTCCCACTAATAAAAAAATATGCTTCACATCCAAACGTAGGGTCTCGTGATACGCCCGAGTAAGTCCTGGTGTGGTGCGGGGCGAGTGTGGTTTGGTGGGGCCATTTACTTCAATGTTTATATTTAAATAAGATAACTTTAATAAAATAAATATATATACATAGATATATATAAATGAGTGTTAGTTGAAAACATTCACATTTTATTTTATGAATCATTTAAAGATAGTTTCATAAGTTTTTCCGAAGGTATATGAGGGTTTTTAGTATAGTAAAAACATGTTAAATTTGATATCCTTTCAATTTCATTACTTATATTAAATCGAGTTACAGTATTGTCGCAATACTGAAGCGCTAAGCCTATATTATAGCCATTGATAGATTTGGCATATTGTATGATAGGCTCCTTAGTGAAATTTGAATGATCGACAACCCTAGCCACACGGTCACATACAACTGGGGTCTATCTATTCCCGATTGTTACGCGCATTGTCGTTTTTCTTAGCGCAGCGATAAAATAGCAAACTTAACTTTTACAGGTATAAACTAAACACAATAACGAAACAATATCGGGAAGATGATGAACGACACTGACATTCACTATTTTTTTACCTATACGTACCAGTGGCGAAGGGTGGAGGTAGGCTGTTAATATCCGCCATAAATAGTCCACACTGAACTTTGTCAGTCATACGTAAATATTTGTTTTCATTGAAATAATACTACAATTTACAAATTTTGTTGGTTAGTTTTTACAATTCAATGAAACATTGAGAGAACCAAGCCATAATAGATAATTGTAAAAAAAATACTCGTAAGTATAGATATCTATAAAATATTTAAAATTATGCAATTAAATCATACATAACTTTGGATATTGTAGAGATAGGATAATATTTTTTATATTCTTTATAGTTCGGTTAGGCAGGGCACTAATGAATTTAAAAAACGAATCAACAATATGTGTAATATAAATATGTATTCTTAATCCAACGAAAACAAAGAAGTATGAATGAAAAAGTGTATCATCCAAAGTACATATACCAAAACTATTGTGGTTTGGTTTAGGCAGGGTTTAATTGATTTTTATAAACTAAACAACACCATCTGCAAACTGTAGTACTTAGTTCAATAAAAACAAATACGTATGACTAACAAAGTTTAATGTGCACTTGTTATGTCGGATCTTAACAGCATACCTCGACCCTTCGTTACTGATACCTAGGCATTCGTTCCATTTATGGAAATGTTACGCATTAAGCTCGACTCCAGGGAATACAAAAATAAAGGGAAGTGGTTTGCCTTCTAGATAAGGTTGTAAAAGGATTCATATCTCGAGAAAACATGGTATTAACTTAAAAACGTGTTAAAGAATTTTATTTTCAATAGCTACATCTGTGTCATAATACTTAATAATTCATAATACGAATATGTTGATTGGACACTCGGTCGCCTTTTGTATTTAATGCGTATTGTGCGTCTGATCGTCATAAAGTAACAAATCGAATCCGGTTTCAAACCATGACGACTGGCTTTAAAATATCTATTTTATTAACGTTTTCTGTCCTCGGTTTATCTCGAAACGCAATTTATTTATAAAAAGGGGCTCTCGTGGCCACAGGTTGAAGAGGACGTCAAATTTCGGTCGGACACAGAGGAGCGGCAGAGATAGTGAACTGCTTTATTACGAACGCCCACTTCCAAGACTGTGTACATCCTGCCACGACGGGAGTGCGACGATAGCATCACAATAATACAGCATCCACCATCCTATCGCTGCTAAGCATCACCTTCCGGTTTCGCCATTTTGCTTGTACTGTGCTGTCGTCACAATTCAACTGCTACTACAATATTATTATTGTATCAACATAACAGTAGAAGTGGAATACTTAGTTACATCTATTTCATTGTAGTATACTGTAGACAGCCTGATTATAGTGATTAATTAGTTGAAGATACGTTGACATCTTAAGGAAAGGTAACACAATCTATAATATAATTATATTAATAAAATTGAAATCTCCGTGAGTTCGAAATATCTGCTTTTTGGTCAGTTTTTTAACTGTTTCCAAGATACGCAAACACAAAATATAATTAACTATTTCTTTTATTCAACGAATAATTCACAAGATTTAAGAATATATCATTCTGATTATTGAACATATATTATTTTGAAAAAAACACTTTCTGATATAGTATATAATAACCAATAGAAAAAATCTTTTTTGAAAAAAAAAAACTTACTTTTTTCAAAAAAGATTTTTTCTATTGGTTATTATATACTATATCAGAAAGTGTTTTTTTCAAAATAATATATGTTCAATAATCAGAATGATATATTCTTAAATCTTGTGAATTATTCGTTGAATAAAAGAAATAGTTAATTATAAATTATTAGCAAGTGCAAGTAGCTACATCTATAAAAATATTGGAGAAATTCCACGACGTCGGTTAGTAATCAAAAAGTAATAGTAATATATACCTACTTTGATTTAAGAAACAAAAATCGATTGCCAAAGTAGCTGATTTGGAAGGAACGCTGATGGGTAGGTATAGTAATTGACCAATAGTTAAAATTTGTTCGCTATTAGTATGTCACGCCGTAGCATAATGGTAATGCGACGGATGAGGCGTATACTCGGGAGATACAGGGTTCGATTCCCCGTCGGGGTGACTTACTTTTTTCAAAAAAGATTTTTTCTATTGGTTATTATATACTATATCAGAAAGTGTTTTTTTCAAAATAATATATGTTCAATAATCAGAATGATATATTCTTAAATCTTGTGAATTATTCGTTGAATAAAAGAAATAGTTAATTATAAATTATTAGCAAGTGCAAGTAGCTACATCTATAAAAATATTGGAGAAATTCCACGACGTCGGTTAGTAATCAAAAAGTAATAGTAATATATACCTACTTTGATTTAAGAAACAAAAATCGATTGCCAAAGTAGCTGATTTGGAAGGAACGCTGATGGGTAGGTATAGTAATTGACCAATAGTTAAAATTTGTTCGCTATTAGTATGTCACGCCGTAGCATAATGGTAATGCGACGGATGAGGCGTATACTCGGGAGATACAGGGTTCGATTCCCCGTCGGGGTGACTTACTTTTTTCAAAAAAGATTTTTTCTATTGGTTATTATATACTATATCAGAAAGTGTTTTTTTCAAAATAATATATGTTCAATAATCAGAATGATATATTCTTAAATCTTGTGAATTATTCGTTGAATAAAAGAAATAGTTAATTATAAATTATTAGCAAGTGCAAGTAGCTACATCTATAAAAATATTGGAGAAATTCCACGACGTCGGTTAGTAATCAAAAAGTAATAGTAATATATACCTACTTTGATTTAAGAAACACAAATCGATTGCCAAAGTAGCTGATTTGGAAGGAACGCTGATGGGTAGGTATAGTAATTGACCAATAGTTAAAATTTGTTCGCTATTAGTATGTCACGCCGTAGCATAATGGTAATGCGACGGATGAGGCGTATACTCGGGAGATACAGGGTTCGATTCCCCGTCGGGGTGACTTACTTTTTTCAAAAAAGATTTTTTCTATTGGTTATTATATACTATATCAGAAAGTGTTTTTTTCAAAATAATATATGTTCAATAATCAGAATGATATATTCTTAAATCTTGTGAATTATTCGTTGAATAAAAGAAATAGTTAATTATAAATTATTAGCAAGTGCAAGTAGCTACATCTATAAAAATATCGGAGAAATTCCACGACGTCGGTTAGTAATCAAAAAGTAATAGTAATATATACCTACTTTGATTTAAGAAACAAAAATCGATTGCCAAAGTAGCTGATTTGGAAGGAACGCTGATGGGTAGGTATAGTAATTGACCAATAGTTAAAATTTGTTCGCTATTAGTATGTCACGCCGTAGCATAATGGTAATGCGACGGATGAGGCGTATACTCGGGAGATACAGGGTTCGATTCCCCGTCGGGGTGACTTACTTTTTTCAAAAAAGATTTTTTCTATTGGTTATTATATACTATATCAGAAAGTGTTTTTTTCAAAATAATATATGTTCAATAATCAGAATGATATATTCTTAAATCTTGTGAATTATTCGTTGAATAAAAGAAATAGTTAATTATAAATTATTAGCAAGTGCAAGTAGCTACATCTATAAAAATATTGGAGAAATTCCACGACGTCGGTTAGTAATCAAAAAGTAATAGTAATATATACCTACTTTGATTTAAGAAACAAAAATCGATTGCCAAAGTAGCTGATTTGGAAGGAACGCTGATGGGTAGGTATAGTAATTGACCAATAGTTAAAATTTGTTCGCTATTAGTATGTCACGCCGTAGCATAATGGTAATGCGACGGATGAGGCGTATACTCGGGTGATACAGGGTTCGATTCCCCGTCGGGGTGACTTACTTTTTTCAAAAAAGATTTTTTCTATTGGTTATTATATACTATATCAAAAAGTGTTTTTTTCAAAATAATATATGTTCAATAATCAGAATGATATATTCTTAAATCTTGTGAATTATTCGTTGAATAAAAGAAATAGTTAATTATAAATTATTAGCAAGTGCAAGTAGCTACATCTATAAAAATATTGGAGAAATTCCACGACGTCGGTTAGTAATCAAAAAGTAATAGTAATATATACCTACTTTGATTTAAGAAACAAAAATCGATTGCCAAAGTAGCTGATTTGGAAGGAACGCTGATGGGTAGGTATAGTAATTGACCAATAGTTAAAATTTGTTCGCTATTAGTATGTCACGCCGTAGCATAATGGTAATGCGACGGATGAGGCGTATACTCGGGTGATACAGGGTTCGATTCCCCGTCGGGGTGACTTACTTTTTTCAAAAAAGATTTTTTCTGTTGGTTATTATATACTATATCAGAAAGTGTTTTTTTCAAAATAATATATGTTCAATAATCAGAATGATATATTCTTAAATCTTGTGAATTATTCGTTGAATAAAAAAAATAGTTAATTATAAATTATTAGCAAGTGCAAGTAGCTACATCTATAAAAATATTGGAGAAATTCCACGACGTCGGTTAGTAATCAAAAAGTAATAGTAATATATACCTACTTTGATTTAAGAAACAAAAATCGATTGCCAAAGTAGCTGATTTGGAAGGAACGCTGATGGGTAGGTATAGTAATTGACCAATAGTTAAAATTTGTTCGCTATTAGTATGTCACGCCGTAGCATAATGGTAATGCGACGGATGAGGCGTATACTCGGGTGATACAGGGTTCGATTCCCCGTCGGGGTGACTTACTTTTTTCAAAAAAGATTTTTTCTATTGGTTATTATATACTATATCAGAAAGTGTTTTTTTCAAAATAATATATGTTCAATAATCAGAATGATATATTCTTAAATCTTGTGAATTATTCGTTGAATAAAAGAAATAGTTAATTATAAATTATTAGCAAGTGCAAGTAGCTACATCTATAAAAATATTGGAGAAATTCCACGACGTCGGTTAGTAATCAAAAAGTAATAGTAATATATACCTACTTTGATTTAAGAAACACAAATCGATTGCCAAAGTAGCTGATTTGGAAGGAACGCTGATGGGTAGGTATAGTAATTGACCAATAGTTAAAATTTGTTCGCTATTAGTATGTCACGCCGTAGCATAATGGTAATGCGACGGATGAGGCGTATACTCGGGAGATACAGGGTTCGATTCCCCGTCGGGGTGACTTACTTTTTTCAAAAAAGATTTTTTCTATTGGTTATTATATACTATATCAGAAAGTGTTTTTTTTAAAATAATATATGTTCAATAATCAGAATGATATATTCTTAAATCTTGTGAATTATTCGTTGAATAAAAGAAATAGTTAATTATAAATTATTAGCAAGTGCAAGTAGCTACATCTATAAAAATATTGGAGAAATTCCACGACGTCGGTTAGTAATCAAAAAGTAATAGTAATATATACCTACTTTGATTTAAGAAACAAAAATCGATTGCCAAAGTAGCTGATTTGGAAGGAACGCTGATGGGTAGGTATAGTAATTGACCAATAGTTAAAATTTGTTCGCTATTAGTATGTCACGCCGTAGCATAATGGTAATGCGACGGATGAGGCGTATACTCGGGAGATACAGGGTTCGATTCCCCGTCGGGGTGACTTACTTTTTTCAAAAAAGATTTTTTCTATTGGTTATTATATACTATATCAGAAAGTGTTTTTTTCAAAATAATATATGTTCAATAATCAGAATGATATATTCTTAAATCTTGTGAATTATTCGTTGAATAAAAGAAATAGTTAATTATAAATTATTAGCAAGTGCAAGTAGCTACATCTATAAAAATATTGGAGAAATTCCACGACGTCGGTTAGTAATCAAAAAGTAATAGTAATATATACCTACTTTGATTTAAGAAACAAAAATCGATTGCCAAAGTAGCTGATTTGGAAGGAACGCTGATGGGTAGGTATAGTAATTGACCAATAGTTAAAATTTGTTCGCTATTAGTATGTCACGCCGTAGCATAATGGTAATGCGACGGATGAGGCGTATACTCGGGTGATACAGGGTTCGATTCCCCGTCGGGGTGACTTACTTTTTTCAAAAAAGATTTTTTCTGTTGGTTATTATATACTATATCAGAAAGTGTTTTTTTCAAAATAATATATGTTCAATAATCAGAATGATATATTCTTAAATCTTGTGAATTATTCGTTGAATAAAAAAAATAGTTAATTATAAATTATTAGCAAGTGCAAGTAGCTACATCTATAAAAATATTGGAGAAATTCCACGACGTCGGTTAGTAATCAAAAAGTAATAGTAATATATACCTACTTTGATTTAAGAAACAAAAATCGATTGCCAAAGTAGCTGATTTGGAAGGAACGCTGATGGGTAGGTATAGTAATTGACCAATAGTTAAAATTTGTTCGCTATTAGTATGTCACGCCGTAGCATAATGGTAATGCGACGGATGAGGCGTATACTCGGGTGATACAGGGTTCGATTCCCCGTCGGGGTGACTTACTTTTTTCAAAAAAGATTTTTTCTATTGGTTATTATATACTATATCAGAAAGATATATTCTTAAATCTTGTGAATTATTCGTTGAATAAAAGAAATAGTTAATTATAAATTATTAGCAAGTGCAAGTAGCTACATCTATAAAAATATTGGAGAAATTCCACGACGTCGGTTAGTAATCAAAAAGTAATAGTAATATATACCTACTTTGATTTAAGAAACACAAATCGATTGCCAAAGTAGCTGATTTGGAAGGAACGCTGATGGGTAGGTATAGTAATTGACCAATAGTTAAAATTTGTTCGCTATTAGTATGTCACGCCGTAGCATAATGGTAATGCGACGGATGAGGCGTATACTCGGGAGATACAGGGTTCGATTCCCCGTCGGGGTGACTTACTTTTTTCAAAAAAGATTTTTTCTATTGGTTATTATATACTATATCAGAAAGTGTTTTTTTCAAAATAATATATGTTCAATAATCAGAATGATATATTCTTAAATCTTGTGAATTATTCGTTGAATAAAAGAAATAGTTAATTATAAATTATTAGCAAGTGCAAGTAGCTACATCTATAAAAATATTGGAGAAATTCCACGACGTCGGTTAGTAATCAAAAAGTAATAGTAATATATACCTACTTTGATTTAAGAAACAAAAATCGATTGCCAAAGTAGCTGATTTGGAAGGAACGCTGATGGGTAGGTATAGTAATTGACCAATAGTTAAAATTTGTTCGCTATTAGTATGTCACGCCGTAGCATAATGGTAATGCGACGGATGAGGCGTATACTCGGGAGATACAGGGTTCGATTCCCCGTCGGGGTGACTTACTTTTTTCAAAAAAGATTTTTTCTATTGGTTATTATATACTATATCAGAAAGTGTTTTTTTCAAAATAATATATGTTCAATAATCAGAATGATATATTCTTAAATCTTGTGAATTATTCGTTAAATAAAAGAAATAGTTAATTATAAATTATTAGCAAGTGCAAGTAGCTACATCTATAAAAATATTGGAGAAATTCCACGACGTCGGTTAGCAAAAAGCGCGTGACGTAGATAGATGATGTCAATATATAGAAGGAGCACAGTATGACGTATGACGAGATTACTCGCAGAACCAAACTTGCATGCGGTGCATTTGGAACACCTGAATAGTATCTTCAAAAGCGACCTCCCATCGTATTTTAAGCGTAGTGTTCAAGCAATGTGTGCCACCAACGCTCACGTATGCATGTGAAACATGGACCTTTGATGTAAGAAAAATCAAAAAATTACAAGTAACGCAACGTGTCATGAAAAGATGCATGTTAGGCATAACCGCTGGACAAATTCCGTCATAGAGTGGTACCCAAGGGGCACTAAACGTCCACAGAGATGCCTTAAAACCCGCTGGGTACGTAAACAGTTCGGTGAACGTACGTGGCAGCAAAGAACTAGGGACCCCGACTAATGATGATGATAAAAAAAACTACTATACCTATATTGACGAAACTTACAATCGATTTGGTATTCATATATTTAAAAAAACGCACTTGCAATAATTCATCGCAAATCCTTATACGAGCAGGTAAAGTGGGCATATAGCAGTGGTTGAATGGTGAGATGAGGTGCGGGTACAAAGACGGGAGCCGACATTCAATAGCTATCTACTTACTGCGCGTACTTAGTCGAATGTGACACTGACGTTTGTGTATACTTAATGACAATGGACATTTATAGAAATGGAACGGCTGGATAGAGGAACGCGCGCTTAGATCAAATTGCTGAAAAACTTCACGACGTATAGGAAATTGTGTATTTTTATGTAACGCGTCAGTGTAGTCGGTCGGTCAAAAATAATACACTGATTTAAGTTGCAGAATGACAATTAATAGCAGAGTGTGGTAGAGCACTACGAATTTTGATACTAGATTGTAAATCAGAGCCTACTTAATGTTGGACTAGCATAACTGTTGGATTTTTTATATAAGTTGAATAGAACATAAGCACCTATTATTATTTGCTACTCTGGGTGACATCCCTGTGTGTAATCGGGTTAGGGTCAATGTGCATACACAGATAAAGACTAGTCGCCACAATACGACATGTTATCAACGTCTGTAAAATACTTATATTTTGCACATTCTGAATAAACATAAGTTAAATGACTGCACAGTGTATTTTTTTATTTTTAAAACAAGAATTATTCTTATCTAATCGATATTATCGCTGACAAAAGGTCAAGTACAGTAATAACTAATAACAATTAATATTTTTATTGAACTATACTGCTATAATATAATATATCCTACGAATGATACATACTTAGGTACATTAAAAGTATTTTAAATAAAATGAGTATTATGGTTTTTCGTGCGATATCGTAAATAATTATAACATTAATCACAACAGGACCAAATAATTTTACATGAGACTAAATGGTTATAGGTAGTAACGTCCCGTGAGGCAGGCAGACTATGCGCAGTTATTCGATGGGCTGAAAATTCGAAAAAGAATGAATCCCCGAATATTTTTTTCAAAAAAGACAAAGATAAGACTTAAAAATAGCTTGGTTTAGTAATAACAAAACGGGAGCCGGAGAATCTACGTAAAAGGCTTTTTCAAGATTTATATTTTAAATATTATGGAATCCTGACTTCTTAATTAAATAACATTTTGAAAATTGTTGTAAATACGACAGACCAAATTTTAAAAATATCATTCTCGAGTTTGACGTTTGTTAAAAAATCATATATTGTCAAAGCTGAAAGGTCAAGGGTTCATTTAGATTTGATAAATATTCGTTTTTAACTGGAAGTTGTAAAATGATTCAGTGTGTCGTTGTCATTTTAGTGTGCACCTATTCATCAGTAGTAATATCGTAAGTATTATATTCTTATCTCCCGTAAGTATACCTGATAAGTATGCTCCTTTTCTATGGTCTCCACAGCCTACCTCTTTCCAAAAGTCACCCTTCGCCACTGTTAAATAATAATAATTATGAACCGTCTTTGAAGCGACATTTGCAACCGAAAATGAACCTAACATAATTCAACGTATCATAATCAACATTGCCCAATTAAGATGGACTGGCCTGGGCAACGAATGAACTTAAATCAAGCAGCCAGGATTTTATAAAATACAAAATCGTCTGATCGGTGGAGCGATATATAAAATGCGGTGGTTGAATGGTTGTCACGTTGTGGATATACCTAAATTCAAAGTAGGTAAATGCTGAGCAAGTAGAAGAAGATGCAAGATTGGTTGTCTCTTGTACACCAACCACAATCCTGCGACAGGACAAGGTCCCTATTTTTCTTGCCCTCGGTCAATTACACATTTTTTCCTGGCGACCCACCTGGAAGGAGCTCTGCACTTTTAGCAGTAACTTACTTTGATGACGGCCGGTTCGGACGCCGGTCAATTCTAATTCTCGGTATTGCTTTAGCTTCAGTTGAACTTTCATTACTATTTGTAGAATCAGTGACTTTCAATGGACAAGCAGACGAGTACCCCCATTTTTGTATTATAATGTTCTTGTAAAACTATATATGTTCGCAAAGCAATGATCACGAGTCTCTTGAATTGCATGTATCTATCTTCTTACTGGTTTTAATAAATTCAATATGTTTTCTAGTTTATAATAAACAACTGTTACCTCTGAATATAGGGTTTTCTTTAATTCTACAGTATTCCATCATTTACACATCTAGAAAGCACTTGGCGCCCCAATTATTAATGTTATCATACACTTACAATCTTGTTAATTCACATCTTTTACTTTCTACTTAAATTACTTTTTTATTATATTCTATAGATGCGAGTTTCACTGATAGTCATATCCAATTGCCAGCGCGATCTCATGCCCTAAGCAACTTAATAATCATGCTTTATATCTTTACGTTTTACTTCATAATAGCTTAACTCTTTACCTTTAACTTTTCTAATTCCAATCTCATCTCTCCCTCTTTTTCACCATTACATGGTATAACCCAGAATATGAAACAAATCGCATTTTCCGATTAGAGGAGGGTAGACCGGAACAATTATAGTAGAAACACATTACCGTCACGCCACGTGAGTGCCTGTGCTATTTGTAATCATCAGAATATTCAATAATGCAAATTGACAAACTACAAAAACAATGTATCACGTACTTATCATTTCTAGATCTTTTTCAAAGCAACTAATTAAAAAAAAAAAAAAAAGTTAGATCACGTGACTCAAAAATATGTAAACTTGTATGGCGTGATTTGCGTGAGGTGACCTCAGTGTGGTTTTGATTTTGACAGATTTTTCCAACTGACACTATTTGTTTTTGATTAAAAATGCGGTACGGGATGGGAGCAACAGTTGTCTGATAACGTTTTAAATGCCAAGTAAAATAATATTGCACACATTTGTCCATGGCGCGACGTACGTGACCCATGAGCTTACGTGACGTGATTGTAATGGCAATGTGTTCCGGCCGTTAGAGTTGGTCAGAGCCCATCGTTAGATGTTGTGCCCCTAATGATAATGATAAATATTAAAACTCCACGTTATTATCTGCTGTTATCAAATCAATAACAATTGATTTCCCCTCACCGTCAGTCATCACTTTCGCTTAGAATATTCATCAAGAATAGCCATTATAGCACAATACCCCGGCTGAAATTTATGCATTTTCATGTCCACAATGGTGACATTTTTTTTATATTTCCATGAGTCAGCATTTTCGGAACGTTGGTTCGCGGAATTCCGTGCATAATTTTTTTTATAATAAAATTCCATAAATGTGATACGCATTCGTGTACCGCAGTTATGCACAACCCACGGCACACCGACTAAATGAAAATATCCGTTTTTTTCTAAACATATATTAATTATTACCACACTACGTGTTAAGCGAAATGTGGAAAAATGTTTTCATCCGTTAATTATGGCGTTCACTTTACTACAGTGAAGCAGTGGGTCTATTCTATACTTATCGAACACTAAAGTGATAAATAGTATCAAACTTAGGGTAGGTGTGTATCAAAATATTAGCACTTATTGTAACAATTACACGAAGTTGGTTTTTATTGTTGCAATAAGTGCGATATTTTAACAGCAGCAAGATAGGTGCGGTTTTTAAAAAAAAAAGTTAGATCACGTGACTCAAAAATATGTAAACTTGTATGGCGTGATTTGCGTGAGGTGACCTCAGTGTGGTTTTGATTTTGACAGATTTTTCCAACTGACACTATTTGTTTTTGATTAAAAATGCGGTACGGGATGGGAGCAACAGTTGTCTGATAACGTTTTAAATGCCAAGTAAAATAATATTGCACTATACTTATCGAACACTAAAGTGATAAATAGTATCAAACTTAGGGTAGGTGTGTATCAAAATATTAGCACTTATTGTAACAATTACACGAAGTTGGTTTTTATTGTTGCAATAAGTGCTAATATTTTGATACAAACCTACCCTAAGTTTGATAATATTTATCACTTTATTACTTAGGCGGTCGATAAGTATAGAATAGACCCACAGATATCATTGATTTGTCTTTCATCGTAAAATACCGACGTGGACTACGTCATGATAACATATATCACTGCGTTATACACTAACTAAATATAATTAGAAAATATATACATTCGCACTTTTAAAGGAAACAATATAATTTTTAATGTTAATGAAAAACCATGAATAGGTACTAACATGCAGTATCAGCTGTCTTACTGGATCTACTGATTTTCATATTGGAAATATACACGTAATACACCAGGGCAGGGGAGGCAGCTCTCGTGGTGCAGTGGGTAAGGCGCTGGCCTTCCACCCGATAGTTCTGGTTTCGATTCCCGGTCATGACAAAAACATTTATGTGTTTTTCTCAAAGCCTGGGTGTTTGTGATTGTTCAAAATTACTAACAACCACCTTGTACGAAAAAGCAAAGACATGGTTATTAATAATTAAAAAAAAAAATACACCAGGGCAAGTCCGAAAATAATATTTTGAATGGTATTATTAAAACACATGTTATACAATTAGGTACATAAAAAATTAAATCTATCTTTCTTATTTATCTTTAATTACATCTTTCATGTCGTTAAATATCCTTTTATAAATTATGCTTCCGTACCTACTCCATCGATGAAGTCAGAATATTACATTATTTAATTGGTACCTACAATATGTTATATTTTTCTATTGTATTTTGATGACACTAAAATAATTGAATCATTCATATTTTGAAATTTCTTTACTTCGAGGGGCGGCAGTTTTGAGCTGGCTAATAATAAATATCAACACTCGGGAGAGAATACATAGAAAAACGCAAATAATTAGAAATTGGATAATACTGATAACAGTATTATAAAGCCCCGCAGTTTTGCGCCTATCTTTGTATGTAATAAGCAGCATAATTAACGTTTAGTGATGCATTTGTTAATGTTTGTTCTATCACCCATTGTTGCACACCTCTTTTTATTGTATTCTTTGAGTACATACCTACCTAAGTATATAGAATCATAGTAGCTTTTTAAATCAGTATCAACTCAACTCTATAGAAGGAAGCATCGACTGCATTCAATCACTGTATCAGATCAAATCAACAAGTTATCGTCCTATGCATAATATATTATATATTACATTCTAATAAACCCATATTAAATATAAGTATGTTTATATGAAGGTGGTCATGCCGTTCCATGACAATACAAATTCATTTGGCCCTGCTGGTAAAAAGGTTGTGCATCTCCGGTGTACCGCCTAGCGAAAGTACGCTGTCTTTATGAGACTATTATTATTCAAAGAAATATTTTCACAGCCATGTAAAGAAGAAAAAATCTGGCGCTGTATTTATTCATAAAACACTATTTTGAATATACATAATGAAATCATTTCACTGAATGTATAATGCATATTACTTACTGTTGGTAACGTAATGCTTTAGCTGCTTAGCATCTCAAAAATTGTATTATGCATAACTCGATTTACATCTATAACATTTCCGAGAAATGTTTTAACAGCATTATGTATTTTATATGAAACTACAATGAAAAGATAGTAATATGTATTAATAAAAAAAACGATTGGCGTCAGCGTTGCCAACTTTGCGTTTTTCTTACCAGATCTACCATTTTTTTAATAAACCTAGCTTGTAAAATTTTCATCTGGGATTTTACGTAAAATCTAGCATATTTAGACATCGAAGATCATGGCCCCCATAAAGGGGGGGGGGTTGATAGGGCTCTAGTCTAAGGGTCCGGGCTCAGGAGGGGCCCGGCGTGGTGGGTCAACCAGATAAGTGAGAACTTCTTCTTCTTCGATGGCGCTACAGCTCAAGCCGAGCCCTGGCCTCTTCCACCGCCGTCCTCCAGCCGGAACGGTCCTCCGCACGTCTTTTCGAGTTTCTAATTTTTAGCAGCTAGTTGGCATCTTTTGTGATGTTATCACCCCATCGTGTGCGTGGCTTTCCCACTGGCCTTTTCCCCCTGGGTTTCCTTCGAGGATCTTCTTCGGTATCCGTGACTTAGGCATGCGCTGGACATGGCCTGCCCAGTTTAGCCTCTGGAGTTTTATGAAGGTGGAGAGTTTTGAATCTTGGTATAAGCGGTATAGTTCCGTGTTGTACTTAATTCTCCACTCCCCACCATCATTCATGGGTCCGTATATCCGCCTCAGGATCTTTCTCTCGTGAGAAGTGAGATAAACACACATCACAAATTGACCCTAATAGTAAAAAAGTCGCCTGCGGTGCTAATTTACTTCAAATATTAATGTTGATTATGCTTTTAAAGCATGCAGTAATTCGATGCAATGTTTGATGTGTGTCGATTCAATAATTCAAATGAATGTATTAAAAAAATATTAAAATCGCTAAAAAATATACTAAATACTTTTAAGTTTACCTCGAACATCATTTGGACAAAGTTACTGTAGAGCGCCATAATGCCTTTAATCTTAGTGATAGGTAGGAGGGCCTACCAAGGACCCTGGCCTGGGGGCCCACTTCAAGGTGTGGGGGCAATGTCGAAGATAGCTCAAAACTTCTCATAAGAAAGCTAGAATATTAGACAATTTGCGTAAGAATTAACATGATTGCTTATAGTAGCTTACCAATAAAATAAGTCTTACATGCAATATTTTAGTGATGACCAAGTTTTGTACATTATTAATTGTTTTAAGTTGTAAGACATTCTTCTTTCTTCGGCCATGTCCGCCGCTGGAGTATGTGGACATCACACAGCGCCTTCTTCTTTCGGCATTCCATGTCATACCAGCACCTCGTCGCTCCGTCGTATACAATATAAATACTTAGATAGTATTTAGCGGCCATCCAGGCTAGTTATCTTCTGGCATCCGCAGCACGAAACCGAACCAGGTCCAACGTCGCCACTTCACTCTCAGCTTGATAAGAGGCTGCTTTGTTCATTCTCTTATCTCCTCGTTACTCCTTACGTCATACTATTCTCAAAGCTCAATATATGGTTGCTCGAAACCTTGGTAAGGTGCCATGATTCGCTACCATCGAATAGGCGGCATTCACACTGAATGCCGCGTGTGACATATTGATTGTGAAATATAAGATTCTTCTTCAGTCTCGGTTCTTGTAAATACTGTGTTAACAATTATGATTTATTGTTGAAATGTTAGTTTCTAACTAATTTTTATGTTGTAAAAATCTGACATTTACCACTTAGCTTATTGTTTTACCCTATCTGACATATTTTTGTGAATGTCCATGAATAGTGTCTTCAAAAGTAGCTTCTCGCAATGCCTAGGCGTCAAGCTTTTTACTAATATGACGTGTAGCCAGTACTCATGTATGCATGTGAAATATAGTCCTTTAATGTATGAGAAATCTAAAAATTTAGAGTATCGTAACGAGGCATGGAAAGGTTCATGTTAGGCAGTACGCGAAATAACTACAAAATAAACCAATAGATAATGCGACAGACAAGATTTCGCTTTGGGAGAAAGGTTATGTTGCTCGGCGAGTGAACAATCGGTTGATAAAAGGAGTTAAACGATTACATGGATGCCATAAAAGCTGCAATGGATGAAATCGTTCTCGTCTGACCCTCCAGTTACTCCAGTTACAGTGACTGTCCAGCGTGACAGCGAAGAACTAGGGACCGAGAACAGTGTACGGCGCTAACGGAAGGTTTCATCCAGCAATGGATATACTTCGGCTGATGACGATGATGATTGTATTTTTTAAATTCCAATTTGGGAGAGACGTTGATACATGAGCTGCGTTTTTTATTACAACGTTTTTCTTAGGTCGTATTCTTATTTGTCCAGTGGTTGTTTGTCCGGTACAAATCTTGCAATCGATTTTTAACTAACTTCCCGACTAGCTAGACATTTGAAACTTTTAGAATATATCAGAACCCGATGCCAATGCATTTTTTAATACTTTTAACCATCTTTAAGTAGAATTGAATTCATTTTTAGTTAATTCTGTTTTGGATGAAAAGTTATTTCGATACCGTTATTGGTTGCCTAGCAACTAAATTATTAAATAATATATACATGCGTTACTTCCTTCGATAATGTCCAATCCTGATAGGAACATATGGGCCTCCACAGAGTGGAGGTTTGTATTGACAGATTTTGTTTTTACAAGAAATGGATGTCAGCCACTTGCTCAACCTATTAGGTACATACTCTGACTCATACACAAATTGAAAAACAATATGTGTACTTGTCAGACCCAGGATTCGAACCTGGGACCTACGGCGTTATAGCCCAACGCTTAAGCGGCGCGGCCACCGTGGGTGTCACAACGTGCGTTACTATGGAAATAAATCAATATGAAATGAAATTTCATTATTCGGTATTTCTATCAAGTACAAATTTTATTATATTTGCTTTACGCCTTTCGAGATATTCAAGCACTATTTGATTTTTGCTTTGTGCATCGACGCTGTGTTGCGAATTAAGGCAATAAGGGGGGACATGCTCGTCGAAGGTCAAAATTGAGTTTTTATTGTATTTTCAAACCATGATCCTGGACACTCCTTAAACGTTGTAGATAATCTATTTATATAATTTTGAAGCTTTATTATCCTTTATAGTTATTTTAAACATTTGATGACTGCATGAAGTATTTTTGTTACATAAAATAGTATTCTTTTAAACCTCTCGCTCTAATGTTTTAGAATATAGTCATATTTTGGTACATAACTGTGCAGTGGTGTTAAGATTTTTTACATTTATTAATTTTTAAACGCATTTATAAAACCATTAGCATAATTTATTACTAGATAATTTTTGTAAAATATTCACGATAAAAAATTATATTGATAATCTCTGTGATCCCAAATTTGACAAGAATTAGGCATTTTATTATTCAAAAAATCGGCAAGATTAACACATTTGAAGATGATTCTAAAGATATTTTTTATAAGCTATGTCTTTGACCATTCAAGTGTGATAAACATCTTATGAATAATGATTGCTTTATAATGATTATTGAACTAAGAATAAGGTAGTGTTTTTTTGAAATACGCCATTTCTTTTGTCATTCCCCAGTGGTTAAGCTACAACATACGGCCGTACCGTTTAAAAAAATTCAGTTTGGTACATGTTTAAACACGCGCGTTAACATAATTTTACTCCCTACTTTAATTATAGTTTGTCAATTTATGGCTACGGCCGTATGTTGTAGCTTAACTACTAGGGAATGACAAAAGAAATGGCGTATTTCAAAAAAACACTACCTCATTCTTAGGTCAATAATTATTATAAAGCAATCATTATTCATAAGATGTTCATCACACTTGAATGGTCAAAGACATAGCTTATAATAAGTATCTTTAGAATCATCTTCAAATGTGTTAATATTGCCGATTTTTTGAATAATAAAATGTCTAATTCTTGTCAAATTTGGGATCACAGAGATTATCAATATAATTTTTTATCGTGAATATTTTACAAAAATTATCTCGTAATAAATTATGCTAATGGTTTTATAAATGCGTTTAAAAATTAATAAATGTAAAAAATCTTAACACCACTGCACAGTTATGTACCGAAATATGACTATATTCTAAAACATTAGAGCGAGAGGTTTAAAAGAATACTATTTTATGTAACAAAAATACTTTATGCAGTCATCAAATGTTTAAAATAACTATAAAGGATAATAAAGCTTCAAAATTATATAAATAGATTATCTACAACGTTTAAGGAGTGTCCAGGATCATGGTTTGAAAATACAATAAAAACTCAATTTTGACCTTCGACGAGCATGTCCCCCCTTAAATGATCGCATTTGAATATTATAATAGAACATTAAACAAACGGACGTAAAGCTTTTTAAAATAAATTTGTGATTATGAAAAACAAGAGAGAATTGCTAACAAAGAGGGATATAGGCACATACTTTTAAATCAGATTACTAAAAAAGTATGAAAACATAAATAAGTAATTAATTTCTGCTCATTCATCAGCGTTGTTTTATAACTTTGAATATTATCATTAAAACATTTAATGACTTGGCAAATGACAGTTTATTAATCTATTCGGAGAGGTCAGTCATTGGTTATCTGGCAGGCTTCGCTGCAATTTCAATAATTACAATGTCACTGCACAAAGAAGTTTTAATAGTTTATTATTTTAGCATCGACCCAACACTTCAAACGCAGTAATAACGATATCAGGCGTCGAGTACAATCAGTGACGTTCTGTGGGGGTAGGCAGATAAAGCGTCGCTTGGGGGCGGTAGTTACTCGAAGGGCGGCAAATCGAGGAGAATCATTAGTTACAGAAATAGCTACATAAACTTAGTAATAACGAAAATATCGTTCCATTAAAAAAATCAGCTCACTGTTTGGAAACAAAATGTATTAATTAACATACAAGGTTTAACAGGACTGTACTTTTTGTCGGGTTCGCGATGTCTAGCTTACTTCCGTTGTACTTGGACGTCACGTCCTTGATGACCAGCAATTTTTTTCGCAGATTTTCGAATTATAGGTAGGTACATACTACACACTTACCTAATTTAAAATGTATCGTGATATTACTCGTGAGTTTTGGAAGTTGTCAGATGTATTTGAAACCGTAGAGTCGCAATATTGTTTATTGAAGCAGAGATGGCATTTAAATTAGATTTAGTGGCATATATTTTGTTAGTAATGTATCCATACAACACATTTCTTAGATATTTTAGTCATGAAAGGATGATGAAAAATACTGTATAAAAATGGGGCGGCATTTTGTCTAGGGACGTCACTGAATACAATAGCGGCAAGTATCGACATTTAGACATTACACAATCCTCGTTGCAAATTATCAATATCTGCTTGGACCAATTCGCTGCTGGATAAAAGCCTCCCATAGCCATGTATTTAAGTATGCGAATAATGTAACTTATCATCACACCAAAGATACATCATTAAACATGGCTCGGTCACGAGGTACGGACGCCTCAAAAGAGTATCAACCTCAACCATATCTTCTCAGAATACTGACACAACTTAACTAGATTCTCCAAATATCCTGTAATGGTCTGAACTGCCCCATCCCACAACCAACGTGAAAGTCTCAAATAATAATATAGAACATTTAGAAGAATTATATTTAAGTCAAATTTACATGTTCGCATTGACAATTGTCGGAATTGGCTTATGAACCAGTTCAGCGATGCTGTGCTGGGCAAATCAGGAGACTCCATAAAGACTTCGCCAGGCTGATGCAGCAGCTCAAATACAAATAATTGAGTCTGAAACACCAGAACAAATACAGTAAGACAGAATACCTAAACGTGAACTTATGCGAGAGAGGGGTAAGGGAGAATACGTATGAGAATGTTTACAGGTGGTACCTACTGCCATCTGGTTCTGGTAAATTGCTAATTATTAAATATTTACAATATTAGGTACCACAGAGCGTATAGGCTTTCAAATTTATGTTAACAGACTTTTTTTTAAATTCTAATGGATTTATGTTTTGTACTATTCCATTTGAGCCGTTATTTGCGACCCGGGTTTCGCCTTTTGGCATCTTCAGGCGCAGTGTACACTCACCAAAGGCAAACACACACTAACAACGAACACTCTTAACTCTAGCTTATATAATAAATCAATACAATAAAGTAGGTACAAATTCTCTTTTTTTAAACTGAAGAGTGAACTATTCATTTTATGTTTTTCACATAATATAATTAAGTATAAAATATTCCCCGGATAGACAGGTTAGATTACTATTATGCAATTCTGCAATCGACAAGGATTCTTGGTGGTGCAGAGTGGTGTTTAAGTATATAAGTATTCCCCCAAAAAAATCCATAATTCGAATTACGAGATTCTTGAACCCGAAATACATGAATTTTAAATGCTAAAATCTCAGTAGGCAAGGCAACTAAGAAAGGACTTCTTGATATTATTAATTTGTTTTATACCTACCATGCGGTGTTTTATTCCATATGCCACATTGCGAATGCAATCGCACTGATAGTAATTCCATTGTTGCAGCTTCTCGGAAACAATGCAATGCATGTTTGTGCATTGTTGTGCTATTAAATTTATTGAATTCAAGACTGCAGCGAAACCGGATGCAACCTTAACGAAGTATAATTTTAATAAAGCGTTTAGTCATTATTCAATTTATGGCTTTGATAAAAACAGTATTTAATACAATATACTTGTTACCGTTTTTGGTTCTCCAAATGAGTCGGCAAATTGTTAGCATTACTACTAACTCGCATCTAACAAATGTCAAATGATTAGAATGATTAGCAAAAATACCGTTGTTTTACAGGTAGGAATGCTTTTAGAGTTTGTTCATGATGAAATACTTAGTAAGTCACGTTCTTTTTTGTTTTGGCTGGATTATATTCAGATACCACACAAGTTGAAGGTATTTTGAATTATGTAGAGCAAGATGATAAGCAAATTATTTCTTGGCAGTTAGTTAATTTGTGAACTGCGGTTTCGTTAAGCCGTTTTTTGTAACATAAGAATACGTTGGAAATAATTATTCAAAACAAAATAATAAATGTACAATGTTATTAAAAATGATCGGAAAGTAATTACTATAGAAAACCATCACATACCTGCTCCCGAGCACAGAACAGATTAATATATAGAATTCCGATAGGTTATAGCTCAATACACTATATTTTGACGCAGAGTTTTGAATGTGTGAGTAGGTATCCTACGAAAATGAACCACACATTATAAACGCGCAGTACTGTGTGTAGCAATATTCAAATACACCATTATTGAATGAGTGTCAGTGCATAAACCGAAAGCAGTTGTCAGAACGAAGTACAAGCGTATTCTTGGCATGTGTTTAAGTTTTTCTCATATTCATCCACAAGGGAGATCGGTTGCCTGTGTTACTCCACACCCGTTAGGTATTACAGTTCTCATTATTTTTGAGTTCCCTGCTCCAATAATGCAGTATTATTACCTTATATTATAATATTTGTCGTGATTTGTGTGTAACGCATGAGAGAAAACATAAAACATAATATATAAATGTGAAAGAAAGAACGAGACAGGGAGAAGAAGTATTAAGGCCTTGTCCATCCATATGGCGTGATTTGATTTGTGAGCAAAAACTCGCGCGCATTCCAGGTACATGTGACCTGATTGAGCCGTCCACATGTAGAGTATACGCTTTATATCTTTGCATTTTTTAATACACTGACCTCTTTGCCTGATTACCTCGCATAAAATTAGATCAAATGATACTCACTTGTATTAATATACGTATATAGTAATAAGAAAATAAATACATAATATATGTAAAAAAATATGTTTACAATATATTAAAGCATTTTCATCCTAGAGCCGGAGTGTAAAGTTATTAAAGTGGCAACTCAACTCGCCGCGTGTCACCTCTCGCGCGCCGTCGAGGTACAGGTGATCTCATTGTCTCCTGTCCACATGCACTCGCGGCATATCGCTGCGGGACACGCGTCATCTGGAAAAGCTCTAAATGGTCACTTTAGAGTGAATGAAAAGATACACGTAAGATAAATTCTAAATTTGAAAAATAAAGTGACACGACAATAAAGGGATCGTTAATTTCATCGGGACGTGAAAGAAAAAAAATGATGGTATGTTACAGTTAATTTGTGACAGATTGACGGAAAGGTAAATAAAGTCTAATTCTGATTTTAATTAAAATAATTAATCTTGCAGAATTAAGCCCCATACAATAATATTGACAGGTGGTACTGCCACCTGGTATTTTTTTCTAGTACTACGTTAGATTCAAGGTTAAAAAAAACAACAGCAAACAGGTATTTTTCCTCCTGGACATCTATCAAGAATTTTCCTTGGAAGACGTAACCTCTCTCATTCGCTAAATACCTTTACGCTATCTTGCCTAACTATTCTTCTCAAAATGAAAATAATCAAAATACTTACAATCGTTAGAAAACCGGCAAACGATCTTTACCCCTCTATCTATTTCTTTCAACTACTTCATAGCCACATGTGTACTTCCTTAAGTCCATGCATTAGTTGAGGCACGGTCTAAAAAGATCGTTGCTAGGCGATGCGCGGATTGCGGGTCGCGGGTGTAAATGACGCCTGTCAAACGAAATATTATTTGTCATATAAATCCAACATACGTCCATTTTATGTTCTGTTTATTGTTCTATTAGTAACAATAATAATATATTCATTGACATGTTTTCTTTTTAAAGTAAATGGGTAACGTTTTTAGTCATCTTTACACGATTTTAGAATTAATTGGCCCGTCGCCATCACGCAGCAAAGTGACGTGCTTCTGACTCGACGTTTTCTCAATGAATGCAAGCGAGTCCAAAATTTCGTCGCGCATACAGTTGAAAATTATTTGGCGTTTCACTGATGCGTCACCTTAAGACGATACATCAGTGAAACGGCAAATAATTTTCAACTATAGGCGCAACGAAATTTTGGACTCGCTGGCATTCGGAGAGAGAACGTCGAGCTGGGAATACGTCAATTTGTTTCGTGATGGCGACGGGGGTATTAATTCTTAAATCGTGTAAAGATGACTAACAACGTTACCCATTTACTTGAAAAAGAAAACATGTCAATGAACATATTATTATTGTTACTAATAGAACAATAAACAGAACATTAAATGAACGCATGTTGGATTTATATGACAAATTATATTTCGGTCGGCATGCGTCATTTGCACCCGCGACTTGCAATACGCGCATCGCTTACCCACTATCCTTTTAGACCAGGGGGGGCAAACTGCGGCCCGTGGGCCGCATGTGGCCCTCCGGGTATTTTTATGCGGCCCGCCATCATTAATATTGTACTTCTTATTACGAATAACTTTTTTATAATTTTTTAAAAAATATTGACAAAAGATTAAAATTTGTTTAGCAATAGTAAGCGATCCATTTTCAATAGATATTGATAGTGTACCGACAGAGCTACAACTTGAGATTATTGTGTTACAGTGTGACACTGATTTAAGAGAATTGCATCGTCGTGAAGAAATCTTCAAATTTTACAATGCCCTTAATTCAGACAAATTCGACCAACTTAAAGATTATGCAAGAAAAATGTTCGTTATTTTTGGATCAACCTATATATGTGAACAAACATTTTGGATCATGAACGTCAATAAAAATTCTTTACGATCAAATATCTTCGATGCCCATTTACAAGCAGTTTTGAGAATATCAACTACAAAATTAACACCTGAATTTTAAAAATTGTAAAAACAGTTTCATTCTTCTCATTATTTTTTTTGTAATGTTTATTTTTCGTGATAATAAATAGTGTATATCAAAAATGGTATTTTACTTGCGGCCCGCCGCTCATTTTGAATTCTTGAATTTGGCCCTCCATCCAAAAAGTTTGCCCCCCCCTGTTTTAGAGCGTGCCTCAACTGAGGTATAGCCTAAAACAGGGTACGTGAAAGTCGTTTTCAGATTAACCATGAGGAAGCCCACGTGACTTCTTCATATCACTTGATTCGTATTGAATTACTCACGGCCTGCCACAGGATACGAGAAAGAAAATAATTATGTGCATCCCCACAATTTAAACTGATGCGTAGTTTCCCATTTGCGTCGCTATAGTACTCGTATCTATAGTAACGAAACGAAAAAGCCTAGAAAATCATTCCATCAAACACGTTTTCTATATTGACCAATAATAATGTTTGTCGTATTTCGTTTTAGCAATAAACATAACTTCAAACACTAGTATTGAAATGAGTTCCAGTGTAAATTGTCACGTCTTGTACACCGATGACTGACCGGTTTCTCACCAAGCTTCGTTCCTTGCAATAGTTTAGTTATGATCAGGCAATCATAAGGCGCCAGATGTAATGATTTATTAAAATGGCAGGGAGACAATAATAATATCGAGCTATTATTTCTCTTGCACACGATATTTGCGTTAAATTTATCATTAAACAAGGGCATTTGTTTTATTGAAATGATTTCATAACATTTATTGAGTAGGAAATATTAAGTTTCAACAACATTAAAATACACAATTTTAATGTGTTTTGAAAGTAAAACAGTTCATAATATTAGATGTCACATATGAGAATATTGATTATGCTTTAAACAGTGATTCCCAACATATTTTTTCGGTGGAACACAGAAAAAAAATCACGGAACCCCTATTTGGCTGGCACATATTAAGGTTCAGATAGGAAAATTAAAAAAATATACAATACATAAAAGCAGTAGGCAGTAATATACTGAGGCAAAATGCAGTTCAGCAGCTATTTAAGTGGACAAAATAGCCGTCTCTTAGTATTTTTACAAGTTTTTAAGTCGAAACTTATGTAACAGATTAGCGCCGCAAGCAAAGGCCAATAAACACTTTTAAATTAATTATTTCTTTGCTGTAACTTTACCGTTATCGTTCCAAGTGCTTTGACAGAAATAAAACGCGCGTAGTAGGCGGTAATTTTTTTACTGACTTTCTTGATTTTTACTTTAAACATAAAAATATCTATTTTGTAACATAGGTCAAGTTAAGCCTTTCTTCACTCTATTGTCCAATATGTTTTAAGTTGTAGCATTGGCGAATTCGCGGACACCCTAAGGCCCGTTTCAGACGGGACACCGGTGTCGCGCTCGTATATAATAAGGAGGCCTTTGTATTCGAATAAAAGGACCATTGTATTATGTTTATGAACGCCCCGAGCTAATGAGTCAAAGCGTGTCCGGTACACTTTTCCGTCGGCCGCTACATTCTCAAGCCGCCGATACACATTTTTTTGTGACCGCAGCCAGTTTTATATTCTAATTTATATCGCGAAATTATGCGTTGACTCATTAGCTCTGGGCGTTCATAAACATAATACAAAGGCCCCTTTATTCGAATACAAAGGCCTCCTTATTATATACGAGCGCGAAACCAATGTCCCGTCTGAAACGGGGGAAACACGCTTCGCGGAGCCCTATGGTTCCGCGATGCCATTTGGGAATCACTGCTCTAATGAGTAAAAAATGATACTTTCGTACATGTTAGGCAGAGGCATGTTTATTACGTCAGAACATTTTTCAAATATTTTTTTTTGCGCCACACTAACTTACTATTTCAAACCATTAATTTAACATTTTTCACTTGATAAATAACCAGATCAAAGAGATTGGAGTACCTATTTGTAAATGTAATTTAAGAGCGAATTTAAATACGTAGGTAATCGTCAATATTACACACATATTCATCGATATAACAAAATGTTATTAGAAATAAACTTTTTTAAATGAGAATGTCTATCAGGATAAAATCTGTCTTGTGTTTATTGTATCTACTAAACTAGGTACCGATAATATTATCCTATCTACCAGGTAGGCAAATGACAATTTAAAGATCAATAACTTTTGTCACTATACTTACATACAAATATAACATGTTTGTGATAAAAGCGTAGATATGAAAATGTTACTTTTTATTATCTGGAATCGATTATAATACTGTGCTTTATAAAGGAACTGGGATGAAATCTTGGGGCACACTAGTAAACCGTGACATGCCGTTTGGGAAGCACTGCAGTGCTTTGTAGGAAAGCTTTCTTTGTAATTTTGTTGCCATATCTTTACTCATTATTCAAATCAAATCAATACAAATATATTATTTTAAGCAAGCAATGTCTGGGTCAATATTCACAAATAGATTATTCAAACATACTTTATAAGTAAATTATTTTAAAATATCAAATAAAAAAGTGTTCCAAATACTAAAATAGCCAACCTAATGTGAAAAATATTGATTAGACGAAAGCGTTTTATTTCACATTAGCTTAGATTTAATGTAAAATGTGTACCTAGGCACTGTCCCAATAAGCTATTTTTATACCACTCTAACCAAACGATCACACCAGAGGTACAAAAAATGTACTTAATCCCTCGGTCCAAATAGAAATGACTTTCCTCCACCACCCACTATGGCTCCGCATCCTTTGAATCGCACATAACGTACGAGAAGCGCTCTTCAATGCTGTGTGCTAGGAGTATCCTAGAAACCTGGTTGTAAACAGCGAGTAATAGTGTATGTAGGAATGTATTGTTTGAATGGTTCTACTGTTATTTAGATCGAGTCTTAATATGCACGGTAATCTGCAGAAAGTTCCGGAGGCCATACCACCAATGCGGATTATGTACGTATCTCCTGGACAACCAAAACATATACCTATGGCTTATTAGTTAATGAAGGCTCGCCCGAAACAACTGGAAAGTAGTGGAACTGGATCGAACGTCTGAACTTAACTGAAGGAACTGATCCAGGATGAAGAAAGTTTTTGGAGAGCGCGAAGACTTGCCAATGGTTGGGTTTTTTAGTGGTGATGAAAACTATATAATAAATATTATAAAAAAATGTTAAAATAGTCCATTTTTACAACGTTTTTATTAGCTCGTATTCTTGTTTGTCAGGTGGTTGTTTGTCCAGTACAAATCTTGCAATCGATTTTTAACTAACTTCCCGACTAGCTAGACATTTGAAACTTCTAGAATATATCAGAACACGATGCCAATGCATTCTTTTAATACTTTTAGTCATCTTTAAGCAGAATTGAATCCATTTTCAGTTAATTCTGTTTTGTATGGAAAGTTATTTCAGAAATATCCATAAAAAGTGAAAGACTATTATTGGTTGCTAAGGGGATGATCCTAGCAACTAAATTATTAATATATACGTGCTACGTTACTATGGAAATCAAAATGAAATGTCAAAGTGACATTTCAGTATTCTATATTATTTGTTTGTTTGTTTTTTATTTACTTCTTATCAAGTACAAGTTTGAGCATATTGAGCCATAATAAATCAACAGAAAATTTAAAAACGTTGTATATAAAAAGTTCTTTTTATCTTGTAATTATTCCTATTGATTATTTAGGAAAATAATTTAACAGTTTTTTTTATCTCTCCTGCGGTTGACTACTTAAATTATGAAATATATTATATTATAGCATATACAATGACCCCTTTCCATCGCACGGCAATAAATAAATCCACCGAAGATAGATAACAACAACATTACATTGGCTCTAGAGTCTAGGTAGGTACACATAAAATCCAAGCTAATAAAAAAAAAATCGTTATGGTTACGATCTCAGAATCGTACAATTTCATCGTCATAGATGAGTATTGTCTATTTGCTAATTGCATCTGAATATTGAATGTGATTGAAAAAGATTTATTTAATGTAATATCAAGATTTAATAAACATTATCACAAAATGACACAATTGGTACATAGGTACATCAGTTGTACCTATTGGGGGAAGGTAAACGTTATGTAATCGACAACAGTGCACAACATAACAGTCATACTTACGGGCAGTATTTTTTCACCGTTAATACTTAATAGGACTTGGTACAAATTGTAAACAATAAACACTCAAATACGTTTTCTCATATTTTATTTAAGTACCTGCCTACTTGTTTCCACAATAATAATAATTATCTTGTAAACAGGACCAGTCGCGTCCCAATGGACTTTTCGATTCGTGGCTGTTTAGTCCACCAGGATCAAATGTCCCAGGTAGGGATTGCAATACCAAATGAAAATACTAATACCGGTATTTCAGTATTTCCAATTGAATACCGGTACCTATAAATACAAGTATTCTTGAAAAATATAAGAAAACAGAAACCAAAAAATATATATAAATATAAATCTCTAAAATATTAATATTGTATGTAAACATAATATCTAAATAAGAACATATATGTATGTAATAATATAAAAATAGGTAAATATGGGTACAGGCAAGATATGGTAGAGATACCGATGTTTACAAATACCTTGGAACTATTGGCACTTTCTTCTTCGAATGATCTTTCAATAAATTTACTTTACGAAGTGTTCTTGGATGCACCCCACTGGTAATTCCACCTAATGTTTTATTACACTTTTTACACTAAACTACTTCTTTAATTTTATCCCATAAGAAGTAAAACCAAACACAATATTGCTCATTTTTTTGTTCAAAAAATATATATTTCTCTATTATTCTATAAGCTACTATTTAGTGGATAAACATCAAACTATTAGGCACGGGCAAGTCCATTATAAAGTAGACTTACTATTTAATACAGGAGGACCTCGACTTTCGCACATAATTGGTTCCTGAAAAGGTGTGCGAATGTTGAATGTTCGAAAGTAGAGGGAAGTAAAAAAAAATTAAATAGTGTGTATTTTGAAATATTATAAGATGTTTAAGAGACATGTTTAAGTGGGGTTTGCGGGTGTTACCCTTAAAAAGTTCTTCTTTATTTTAAATGGTAAATCATTAAATTTACAATATTGCTTAACTGCTGGCACGAAATGTAAAGTGAACCAATCTTTTATTATTAACGCAGTAAACCCAGGCTTTCTTATTTGATTACTGGAAGCAATTCTTTATCCTTCCCTTTCAATGCTCTGGGATTTTCTGGTTGATAAATTAACATTGGCATCAATTTTAAATCACCAGCCAAGTTTCCACCAAGAAGCAATGTCAATCGGTTTTTAGAAAGTTTATGCTTTTTTATTAAGATTTTTTATTAAGATTTAAGATTTATATTTTTCCATTTCATCCATAACTATGCCGTGTCTTTTGGAAACAACCTTTAAAGATATATTTCCACAATTTGTAACATATTCCTTAATTTTATTTTTACTTTTCAAAATTGAACATATCGTAGTAGACCTGTTTGTATCATACGAACGTCCGATTGAAGCAAAAGATTCACCGCAATCAGAACGTCATGTGAAGTTTATAAATCCTTGATTTCTCTTTGTTCGTATCAACACTGCAGTTTTTCCGTTTCTCACTCATGTTTATAAATTTTTAGGGTGAAAAATTTCAAAAAAATAAAATTAGCAAAACGCACAATATGACACGCCCGCACGCGCTCCTGCGCAAGAATAAACCTATCCTAGCTAGCTCACAAGCAAAGTGACGGGTGCGAGCAGGATGCAAGTGACGGCCAGCGCGACGTTTTTAAAAAACGATTTTTTTTTTAAATGTGCGAAATAGCGAATTGTGCGAAAGTCGAACGTTCGTAAGTCGAGGTCCGCCTGTATAATGTAAATATTCGCCACTAGGGTCGAGGTTTTTAATGATTATGCAAACAAACCGTAGGTAGGTATTTAAACGTAATTTCAGATACATCTAAAAATAGACCTGACAACCTATAAGATCCGCCGGCCACTGGTGAAAATATTTTGATAAAATTAAAATCAGGGAAGTAGGTCTACATATAATACAATAATGTATTTTGCATCTGCGCGTGTTTGGTCACCAAGGTCGAAGGCCAACGGAAATAAACCAGACGGACAAAAAAATACGGTCCTGCTAAACCTTTTATACTAATTAATACATTTTATATCCACTTTCAATACCGAATATGTTAAAACCGGTATTTCGGTATCGAAAAATACTAAGATACCGGTTTTGAAATACCGATATTTCAATCCCTAGTCCCAGGTAACCAAAATAAACACACAAGCAAATACATTTTTTCTACCGTTAATTAAAATTTAATGGTTAAGTAATACATTCTCGGGGGTAGTTACATGATTTTTTCATGAGAAAGTAAATATTAAATGAAAAAAAATCTATCTTTGCTACTGATATCTTAAGGTAAACACTTGATAATTGATAGTGTACTTATATATGTTTTTTTTATGTATAACATATTGTTTTAATCTATGACTACTGTTAATAATGGTGTGGCAAAAGAAATTGCTATCAAATAAAACAGTACCGCATATTAAACTGTTGACCCGAAACTATCGTAAATTGAGTCAGCATTTACTTGGTAGAATTCCATTTTACAAAACTAATATCATCAAAATCATCAGCCGGAATCAATCCACTACTGGACGATGGTCTCCTCTAGCTTTCTCCACTATTATCGGTATTTAGTTCATTGCTTAGTAGGCAATAAGGTTATTTACGTTCTTAAATTGTATTAATTCATAAAAACTATAAGCGAGACTTAACTGATGTAATCGTTGTTAGTGAGTATTATACCATTGGCGAGTGCATAATATATATTGCCTGAAGATACAGAAAGGCGAAACCCGGGTTGCAAAAATTACTCATATCGGATAGTATAAAACTTAAATCAATTATTAGAATATAATAACCTATTCATGACTAATATTTACTTACTTCGAAACCTTAAATAAAAAGATCTCAATGAGCAGTTGAACTACATCTTTCATTAACTTTCTCATGGGTGTAGAAACAGTGCAAGTTAAGAGTAGGTACTTACATGTACTTATATATAAAAGCTCGCACGATTTACCATACCCCCCAGATAGATAGATGCTTTGCAAAGCACGCAAGAGATAAAAGTATATTGTTAACCCCATTCAGGCCAATATTTCTATTTCACTGGGGATTCATCTCGCTGTTATTAATTTAGCATGTAACTTTTCCGACCTATGTAACATAGCTCTCTCTCACTCCTTTGTGTCTCTCCATCTATCTCTCCGTATACCTTTTGTTCGCAATCGAGGCTTAGTGTGACGTACTGTAATGCTAAGTGGGTATTAGTTATAGAAATACACAATCCCATCAAAGGGTTTTCACACTATATACATTATGGCAACAAAACGCATAACTGCGCTCACGTTAATCAGGTTTTAATTAACTCGTGTAGTAAAACATTAATCACACCTTGTTTACGGTTTTATTAACATTATAAAACAAAATATATTATGTACAACACTCCAATCAAATAGAATTAAAAATATATCAATTATAATATAATTCACTAACATTTCTCCAGATCTAGAACACTTAACTTTCAAAGTGATAGTCAAAACATTATCACTTTTTATTTTAACACAAATTTTAACTGTATACCTAATATTAGATTCAAAATGATGTTAGTTTTGTCTAGAATGACAAATTTTATAGTTATATGCCTTTCTATTTTCTCTCATTCGAAATTAAGTCAATATTCTTTATGCGCAGTGTAAATGAGAAATTTACGATTTTTCTAGTGTTTATCTGTGTAGCGCAAGAATAGTAAACCTGTGACACGCTGACTATGTTTGTGTAGTTTCGCACTTTTTTATAATCTAACTAGTACCTATACCTACTTTTTACCTTTGTAAAATACACTAACTTAGGAATGGCGAATCCCCTTTTCGCAAATTGTAATACAAAAATCTTGAAAAATAATCGGGTCGGCTAAATTCAAACTAAATATTTGAGTTACGTATGTTTTTACATACCTACCTAAATGTAAATTTACCTAAAAAAATACTAATTAATTACCGTATATTTTCTAATGTTAACGTTTTTGTTAGCTCGAATTCTTGTTTGTCCGGTGGTTGTTTATGCAGTACAAATCTTGCAATTGTTTTTCAACTAACTTCCCGACTAGGTAGACATTTGACACTTTTAGAATATATCAGAACACGATGCCAATGCATTCTTTAAATACTTTTAGCCATCGTTACATCGTTTTGTATGGAAAGTTATTTCAGAAAAATCCGTAAAAAGTAAAATACTATTATTGGTTGCTAAGGGGGTGGTCCTTTAATTATTAATATATACGTGCGTTACTATGGAAATCAAAACGACATTTCAGTATTCTATATTTGTTTGTTTGTTTTTCATTTACTTCATATCTAGTACAAGTTTGAGCATGTTGAGCATAATAATTGAACAGAAAATTTAAAAACGTTGCATATAAAAAGTTCTTTTTATTTTGTAATTATTTATAAATTTAGGTATGTAGGTACACACTAAAATATATATTTTTTAAAATTTAATTAAATGTCGATTTATGGATTAAAATTGCGGTTTATAAGAGAATAGTAGAGTTTTCATTGAATTAAAAATATCCGGAAATGAATTCCATAAATTAAATATAATTTCTTTATTCGCAGACATATTGGTACGTAGTATTCAAATTATCATACAATCTATTCGAAGTCGATAAAATATGCCAGGGTTGCATTTAAAGTAGGTATTTTGGAATTATTAATTTTTAGCAATAAACCTCCATTGAGTGATACAAATATAGCAATATTTTTAAATAATTACAAGATAAAAAGAACTTTTTATATACCACGTTTTTAAATTTTCTGTTGAATCATATAAACTTGACAATTCTACGTATTAATAATTTAAGACAAATAAGGCAATTGTCAACAAATCATTTTTTTGCTATTTTGCAAACAAACAAATATAAAATACTGAAATGTCATTTTGATTTCCATAGTAACGCAAGTATATATTAATAATTTAGTTGCTAAAACCACCCACTTAGCAACCAATAATAGTGGATTGGATTACGGATTTGTTCCGAAATAACTTTTTATACAAAACAGAATTAACTGAAAATGAATTTAATTCTACTTAAAGATTGCTAAAAGTATTAAAAGAATGCATTGGCATCGTGTTCTGATAAATGTCTAGCTAGTCGGGAAGTTAGTTAAAAATCGATTGCAAGATTTGTACCGGATGAACAACCAAGAATACGAGCTAAGAAAAACGTGGTAATAAAAATAATACATACTTACGTGTAATTTTAAAATGTTAACACTTTTTTACGTCTGCATCATAGAACTGACGAATCCACGGACCAATATCAATGGTTACGATCTCAGATTATTTCACGAGAAGGCTTCGGGATTGGAGAATAGTGTCGAAAGACAAGATTTTGTAAATCGTTGTAATGGATGACTCCACATCTCTCACTGATATGTAGTCATAGAGAAACATATTCACACCTAATTGGTGGGTTTTGTGTTTGCCAGGAATAAAATTAGTTAGAAACGACGTACGCTTACCACTAGGTAACAACGGCAAAGAAGAATTCGACTACCTTGATACGAGTAGTTTGTTACAAAACACATAGTATCTACCTGTAGTCATCTAACTAGGGTAATAACTGAACTTTAGCTCACAACTTTCCATATAGTATGGGTATCGTATAAGCTCGTTATAAGTTGAGTGCCTTACAATCCACGCAACTTATTATTAACAAGAAGAAATTTCGTTCTAGCAGCGTCTACAAGTTAGAAGAGATATGATCCCCCCCCCCCTCCCACTAAATCTCACAGATTAACTTTTGACTGCAGTCATACTTCAGCAATTTAATTCTAATCAAGTCTCCAACGGGAGGAAACGGGTTCGGAAACCGGGAACCGGATACGCCAGGCTTCTATAAAATTATCTAATTGGTATCACGTAGTTGGAATTTTATTACAAGCATTGTAAAGGATATCTTATAGAATTAAACTTAACCAAGTTAGATAGGTATTCAGCAGTGGTGAGCGGTGACTTTGATTAATTGTAGGGATATTGAAATCGTAATATGTGTATTAAAAATTACCAACCTTTGATCAGTGATATCCCTGGACAGAATGCCGCCCCTAAGCAGTACCAAAATGCCGCCACATTTGTTTATACTTACAGTACTTTTTATCATCCAAATATCTAAGAAACGTGTTGAATGGATACATTACTAACAATACCACTAAATCTAATTTAAATGCCATTTTTGCTTCAATAGACAATATTGCGAACCTACGATTTCAGATAGGTACATTTAAAAATACCCTGACAACTTCCAAAACGATTAACTAGCAAACATATTTAGATAAATTTTAAATTAATGTAAGTATGTACTTACCTACCTACAATTCAAATATTATTTGCAAAACTACACGTGGCATTGATGTTTACTAAGGAAGTGACGTCCAAGGACAACGGAAATAAACAAGACATCGCGAACCCGACAAAAAAAGTCCTTTTAAAACTTTTATAGTAATAATTAATACATAACTTTTGTTTCCAACCAGTGAGCTGAAATTTTTAATGGAAATATATTTCCGTTATTACTAAGTTTAGCTAGCTATTTCTATGTATAAATAATGATTCTCCTCGATTTGCCGCCCTTCGGGTAACTGCCGCCCCCAAGCGACGCTCAATCTGCCTACCCCCCACGGGACGTCTACTGCTTTTGATACACATATTATCGACAATGCGCTTTGTAAATAATTGAATCTTGGCGAGCAGCTGAAGCAGTTTAGTAGGTAGTTTTTACCATATCAAAAAAAAATACATAAATACCTACCTAATAACATGAATATAATTAGAACCTTTGGAAAATCTATATTAAAGTAATTTTTTCCTTACAGAATATTATTACAAAATGGTTCCTACTTGGTTGGGTATTTTTAGGGAAGCTTCGCATCAACAGCATCTATGTACCACACGTCACTGGTATTCGGATATCACACCCATGGGCCCCACATCGTGAAGCGGGCCCCCACGCTAGGATCTTTGGCGGGCATAGGTAGGGGGGCCCGCCTAAGAATAAAGGCAGTCTGTACGCGGTAAAATTAATCTGTATATTTAGTGTTTTATTGTATATTTTAATACATCCATTCAAATTATGGAGATGATAAGTATTGATACACAATTAAAAATTGTATCGTACAACCACATAACTAATAATATTATTGACTTTTTTTACTATTAAATCACATTTGTGATGTGTGTTTATCTCATTTATCTGGTCGATTCACCTCGCCGGGCCCCTCCTGAGCCTGGGCCCCCAAGCTAGAGCCCTATCAGCCCCCCCCTTGTGGGGCCATGATCATACCAATAGTACAAAACTCTTATGAATGCATTATGATTTTAAAGACAAGTAATATATTATTAAAATGTGCATAATAAATCAAAATTGCATCTTCTTTCAATTTGAACCATTAATTTAGTTGTAAAAAATCCTTTTCATTGCAATTTGATACACTGTATGCCACCAGGTATATATTTATAAAAACGATTATTTCTTATAATATATATTTTTTTATGTAAATGGTGAAGGCGATGGGTCAACTGTTTGCAAATTTAATAGTTTTTTAATTGGCCGTGGCCTAAGATTAATTTCGATGGATTAATATGAAAAAACTTATGACGCCTGACTAATTGTTAATCGATATTACATGCAGTATGAAACTGTATTTTCTACATAAAAAAACTCCAATTACCAAAAAACACTTATAACTATTTTAAGGTCGCAAATTCTAATAAATCATTCATTTAAAACGGTTGGTATTTAATTAATGGAAACGATATTTTTAAAAATAGTTTGTGGCAATAATAATTAATTATTATGACATGCGGCACAGTAACGCACATTACCCACCTCTACAAGTAAACAAATATTCGGGCAAAATATTTAACTCTATCTATAGAAACGATTAAGGCTATACTTCAGCTGGGGCACGGTCTAAAACGATCGTAACTACGCGACGCGAAGATTGTGCGAACGACGTATGCCGAAGAAAACATAATTTGTCATAAAAATTCAACATGCGTCCATTTAATGTTATGTTTATTGTTCTATTACTAATAATAATAATATATTCATTGACATGTTTTCTTTTTCAAGTAAATGGGTAACGTTTTTAGTCAACTTTACACGATTTAAGAATTAATTCCCCTGTCGTGACGTGCTCACAGCTCGACTTATTTGCCGTTTCATTGAAGTACCGTCTTAAAGTATTGTAAATTTGAATGTGTAATGATCATACTTTATATAATAATTACAAGATTTTACACAACGTTTTTAAATTTTCTGTTGAATCATATAAATTTGACAATTCGATGTATTTATTAATAAATACTTTTTTTGTACTTGATAGAAATACTAAATAAATATTATAGAATACTGAAATGTCATTTTGACATTTCATATTGATTTCCATAGTAACGCACGTATATTTAGTTGCTAGGACCCCCCTAGCAACCAATAATAGTGAGTAATAAATATTACTTTAAACCATTTTTTTCCGAAACATACAAAACAGAACTAAGAATGAATTCAATTTTGCTTAAAAATGGCCAAAAGTATTAAAAGAATGCATTGTCGTCGTGTTCTGATATATTCTAAAAGTTTCAAATGTCTAGCTAGTCGGGAAGTTAGTTGAAAACCTTCAATCGTCCAATGCAAATCTTGGACAACAAGAAAAAATTTGTACTGGACACACAAGAAAAAGTCTGTACCGGACAAACAAGAATACGAGCCAATAAAAACGTGGTAAAAATCACTGAATTAATGTCGCACAAAACATAATAAATGTTCTTCTCACCGAGTTTCGAAATAAACCGTGAAATCACCACGTATTGTCGGAGGATCAAAAATTGAATTTGATTGGATTGGACAAGATTATCAAGTAGATTGCATATATATTTTTTATAAAAATGTTTCATGTCCCTGATAAACTATCTTAGAAACTGGGGGTAGCAATAACTGTGTTCAACCAAATTATAAATTGTGTGTTAATAATAATACACCTAAGTACTTTACGTTCATGAGAATTAATTAAGAATATTTAGATGGTCGTTGTTTTATAAATTCTTCAAATATTTACAATGTACGAGGATCATATTATGGGCCTCTTATGGGAAGTTCTATTAATATATATACGAGAAATGGATGTGAGCCACTTGGTCAACCTGTTGAAACCATTAAAAAAAACAATGAGTGAATTTGCTAGAACCTGGATTCGAGGCCGGGACCTACGCTATTATATTCCGCTATTTTAGAGCTCGACCATTGTGGAAGGTCAAATTAATTATAATCCTTGTATATTTAGTTCACTTGGTGTAGTTTTTCCTTGCAGGTAAGTTTTGTCTCGTTTCGTATACATTTTTTTTTTATTTATAGTTGTGATCGTTTTTAATTCTGTTATATTATTTGTCGTATATAAATAAATGAATTTGAATGTTAGTAGGCCAGTAGGTATGGTTTCGAAAGGCTAGTAGATAAATGAAACAGCAATATAAGAATAGTATACGAATCGGATGTATAAATTATCTAAAAGCTTTCGCAAAAGCTGTCAACGTCCACGACGATTTTATGAAAACCGCACATTATGGCTGGCTTTCGCACCTCAGTCGCACAGTGATTAATCGCTCCAAACCTTTCGCGGCAGTGTAAAGAACAATGAATCAAATGCACAGTGTTATACTATCAGTCAATTTATTGCTCCATAAATTTTTGGATAGGTACGTTCAGTTACCTCGCGGAGGAAAATAAAGCTTGCCTCACACGGTCAAATCTTGCGGTCGATATGAGCCGCAACTTACCCGGACAAATTCACAATAGGTCCAACCATAGACCCCTTAAATTAACTTACCTCCCGCACCACTCTCGGTCATAATCGAGCATATTACGAGGCCCACATTAGCAGTTTTTACGCCTGGGAATGTTTCAGATATACTCCTAAAACCCAAGATTAACGTTGCTACGTCGTCTAATAACAAGTGCCCATCAGAGAGAGGAGCACGGTGAACTAAAAAAATAATTATTGTAATTAATAAATATACAGTTCAAAAACCAAAGTTAAAAAATACGGACATACAATACTATCCCCTACAAGACGCCATTTTTTTAACGCAACAAAATTGGCCTTTTGGAAACCAGGTCGGGCAGCCCGATAGGCTCAACAGCTAGTTGGACTGACTTAAACATCCTTTTCCGTCCGTAGTACATTCTCAGCCATTCGCAGAGAACTTGGTTTACATCCTGGTACTCCGCCTAATGGACATGTTGACAACTTGACAGTGAATCCAGTGTAGTCAGTCAAAAACTGACTGATGTATTGGTCGGGAGTGAAATTGGTTCAATAGTTAATTAAAAACAAAACAATTACATACTCACCACTAACACATCGGCAAAATATGGTGTGAATGTTTTCATTTGGAACAGCATTGACGTTTAATTTAATCTTAATTTTAATTAGTTGACTCAGAAATAACTAAAAGAAAACCAAAGGTTTTCGATATGTGGGTCTGTTGGCGTACGATATAGGCTGCATGTGCTGATTACGTTATCAACGAGGAAGTTTTAAAATGAATACATGAAAACTTTAGCTACCATCTAACGCAGAACGGCTGTTTACTTATAAAGGCGTATCTTTTACAATGAAAAGTAGATTTTTTTTTTAATATTAATAAACATGCCCTTGCTTTTTCGTACAAGATGATTGGATGGGTTAGTTGAATTGATGTGGGGCTAATTAGGTTCCTCTATTTATATCTTTAATTTTCTTTATGGCCAGGATTAAATATTTTGTGCAGTTTTCTTGTGTTGTTCTATTGCTTAGCACTTCGTGAGGCTTTTGGAGATCAATTTCATGATTATGCTGTCTACACCGAGTCCTGAGAGTCCATCGCTTTCTTTCTAGTATAGAGCGGTCGTTGATGACATGCCATACAGTTTGAGACGTGTTGCCGTTACATGGACAGCAGTCATCATCCTTCAATTTAAAACTTTTTAGATAAGATCGCACCGCTCCATGGCCTGTTAGTATCTTTGTGAATTCGTGTGATATTTTTATGTTCCTGGCAAGAGTTTATGTTTGGAATAAATTTCTGCGTTATTGATTCGGTGGCGGATGTTGTGTATCTGTGGTTCTGTAGCTCTATTGTGTCTTCGTTAAGTTTTTATTTTGCGTAACTTAGAGGAAAGTGTGTGTAGGTTGAAGGTCTTTTATCTATTGTGGCTTGTTTGGCGTATTTATCAGCTTCCTCGTTTCCGGCTATCCCTGTGTGACTTCTTGTCCAGAAGAATCTAGGGTTTATTCATATCATTCGAAGCTGTGTTGATAGTGTTAAAATGTCTCTTACTAGTGGGTGTGTGGATGATGAGTTTTGGATAGCTACCAGACTGGATTGGCCATCTGAGAATATGTTAACATAGTTGTGGAAAAGTGTAATTTTCTACAACCCATTCTGTAGGGCGGCAAGGATATAAATATATTTTCTCCGCAAAAATGTATAAGGCGTTCGTGATCTGATAGGTTTAGCCAAACATAATAAGATGTTTGTAATACAAATTAGTTGAAATTTATATAGAATACGACACCAAGAATACGGTGTGTCAATAAAGTTTTTTTTCTATTACAAGTATAGTCGAATGTATTGTGATCGAATAAACCGCAACCTGCTGTTCGTGTAGGGCAGGCTTTATATGCAAATCGCCCAGCTCAGCGCCCGCGCCGAGATACAGTTATCGTAATTTACGGTCGCATTATGCAGAAAAACCTAGCACTTGTTATTGTTACCTGTTTAATAGTGCGGAGGGAATTGTAGGTATAAAGAGAATGGTAGAGGAATCGATTAATGTAATTAACAAGGCAAATTATTAACACAGTCGCTTTGTGATTGTGATTAAGCACCTTTTATATTGATAAATAAAATGATAATATCAGGAAATTGATTTCAATAATTGACCTAAAGCAATAGAAAAACCTTGACTTAGACAAAGGTGAAAACAATTCGCAAAATTTATAATGCGGACAATCGAAAATACAGAGTAATTCAAGAAATTTGTGTGATGAGTGATGACTATCCGTTTTCCATTTCAGAGGCCACTCCTGTATTTTTATACGGTGACCTTCAAAATTATTTTATTTTTAGAAACCCACTTTTGTTCATTATTTTAAAAATCGTATTAAATTTTTATCGATCCCAATTAGCAAGTAGATAGAGACTAAAATAAAAGAAACACTCGGCTTACATTTTGGATGAGTGATTATTTTAAAGTCATCGATATGAGAGAGAAAAATTGGTAAGAATACTAACATTTTAGTAAGTCTCCACTAAAAAGGAAAGTATCCGAACAAATGGTAATGTCTTGGAAAATGATTCTGAATGAAAAACGGCATGTAAAATTGAAGAATTATAATCCGATTAAAATCAATAGGTAGAGTAAACCCGCCAAAGAAATATTGTCACTGTAGTCGACAATTCTCGACACTCTTTAAAAGTTTACTTTGGATATTTGAATTGCCTAGAATCATAACTCACATATTCAAAAAATTAAGTTTTGAGATAATAGCAAAAAACCACCAGAGTACTGTTTCACGAGCAACCTCCTTTGTATATTAATGAGTGGGTGAGTCGATTTACATTATTTATTTAATATATGTAATACTCTTAACACTGCAATCACATAGCACACTATGCGAAATAGAGCTCCCTGATTGGTCAGATAGACATTGGTGACAGAACTCACAGTATTCATTGAAAAATGTGAGTTATGACACCGATAGTCAACTTTATCAACGATTTTCATATAGTTTAAAGCAATGACATTAATATGGACGAAGCATCTGGAAAAAATGACACTCACTTTGTTGTCGGGTCTGCCGAATGGAATAATCTGTTCTAACGCCATTACAATAAAGGTGATATTGCTATAAATTCCCGATGCTTTTTGTCAGGTCTGCCGAATGGTTCGGTTCGAACGGGTTCGCTCAAATGTACATTGACACTAGAAACACTGCTCTTACGCCATTACAATAAAGGTGATATTGCTATAAATTCCCAATGCTCTTTGTCGGGTCTGCCGAATGGTTAGGTTCGGACATGTTCAGTCAAATGAACATTGACACTATAAACACTGTTCTAACGCCATTACAATAAAGGTGATATTGCTATAAATTCCCGATGCGTGATATCGCATAATGGAAATTGCGTGACGTCTACCTATACATGTGCGAATGTCGCTATGCGCGAATTCACTTGCTAGCTACTGTATTGAGTGCGTTATCCGTTAATAATGTCATTGGTTTAAAGTGACTTTTGATAGCCAACTATTTTTCTTTATATAGATATTATGCCTTTACAATCACTTGGTATATTTAAATAAAAATGACAAAATTGCAAAACGTGAGTTATGACTCTAGGCAACTCATTTAATATTACCTTGTTCTTTTGTAATATTGAAGAAGAAAGCGTGAATGATAATGTCTCTTTATAAAATCTTATACTTACAGACAAGTATTTAACGAAATATTAACTGACCGAACAAATATGTGACCGAATTTGGGCCATGTTCTTATTATAGTAAAGGTAAAACGAATTAATAGCAATGTGTCCTTTTTCCACTTTCTCGTCTTTGTCGGTGGTTCGTTTATCAGAAAGATTCAATAAATCGACGAAAATCGAAGCGAACTGAGGCCCGGGCCTTGCTTCAATAATAAGACGTAGGTAATAAAAAAAATCGGCGAACAGTTAATAGCTCAGTAAAGTTATGACATACGAATATTAAAAACCAATTCTCGAATTGAATAAAGTCGTAACCAATCTTTAGGAGTTTAGCAGGCATAAAAATTTGGACCCAAGACTAAAACGTTTCCTTTTTTCTTACTAAATATTTTAAAACATATTTTAAGAGTTCCACGGTTATTTTCATCCATTTAACCTAGAGTAGATATTGTAGATTATTGTAGAAAAGGACAGAACTGTTTTTATATTATTGATGTTAATGATGGAATCAACAGGAACAAGTGAAAAAGTGACACATTTGTTTCAAAACAAATGAAAATAATAAAAAGTGAAAGCATGATTCATTTTATTTTAAAATAAATGATAATGCAGTAAACTGCATTACCGCTCGAGCTTTCATTCATTATTTTCGCCAATTGATGTCAATACAGCACCTGTCTACCTAATCTGAATATAAATAGATGATAAATTTTTCGTCAAATCATCAAATGGTTTTTACGGTGGTCTTTATTTGTGCATTGTCATGTGATTTAATAATAATAGAAAATAATTACAGATTTAAATCGAAATTAAGTGTATTTGGATTTTAACAGCTACAAAATAAGACCATCGAGTTTTGACGCAAAATTTTGTACTTGGATGTTGTTTCTAGATTGGCTTTGATTTATTATAGGTAATGCAGCTGCCCGATTGCGCATACAGACAGTATAGTGTACATTTGGTTATTATTATTTTTAAGTTTTTCTATTTATTATATTATAAATATATTTTATTTATAATATAAAAAGTTTCAACCACGAATGCAAAGCTGAAACCAAATGTGGCTTTATTCTCATCGGCGCCTATATATGCTCCGCGTAGGCGCACCACACCGGCTGGCTCCTACACTTCCTGGAGCGGAAGGATCGAGAGGCGTACGGCGCTGCAAACGCAACGTTTTCTGCTCTGCACGTCAGGTGGTTTTAAAAAGAAGATTCTTTTAAGGTAGAGAGAAAAGAATGAATGCCTCAGAATGACACAAATATTTTTTCTTACAAAATTAAGCGATTGTTCAGACTCGGACCCTTAAAATCTCTTAATTTTTAATTTTCGACCCTTATCCTACTACCTTTTAAGGTCAGCATGAAAATGGTGTCATTTAATAATTCATGGAAGGTACCGAAATAAATATGTTTTATTCATTAATAATTAATTCTCATTTCCCCGCCGCTGGTTCCAAATTTCCATACTAGTTCGATATTGGGAGAGGAAAGCCGCTAAGCCAGCCCCAAACCTGCACTCTAATAGTTTTATAAAACGGCCATATTTCTCGAAATAAGCAAAGATTTAGTGCGGGGACCCTGGATAAATTTAATTTATCGCCCCGCACTAAATATTGCCATTAAGTCGGCCTGCCTATAAAGCATAAACCTATGCAGAGGCTTCATACATTTTATGCGAAAACTTTTACATGTTAGGTCAATGGTACACAACCTTTTTATAAGTAGAAAAAATTAAAATTATTCGATTAGACTTTCGAAAAAGTTTCAAGGGTTTTGCTAAACAGAAAAGGTAAAGAATCATTAATTTACGGAGTCTAAGCTAGTCAATAAACCAGACGTGGGCAAATGCGGCTCTTCGTTGGGTTAAGTGCGGCTCCCAATATCTCTTGATAAAAATATAGGTATTTCATTTCCCTATTATACTTGTATTTTCGCGAGTTTTCCTTTCTAAATGTGACTATGATGTGGCTCTTTATATATATGAAAATTCACAATGTGGTTCAGAGGTTTTCGGAATGTAACTAGGCGTATTTACGAGAACTTGTAGGGTAGGTACATGCCATAAAGCGCAGAGAGGCTTCATATTTCGGCGATATTTTCCGTATTGAGAAGTATAAATAATTCCAGCATACAATGCAAGAAATTCTCTTGGTGAGTAACGAAAGTAAAGTCACATAAGTGGTGATTTGATACGACTGGTGTAGCATAGGGAGGCGTGATGCATTATAGTCGCAAACTTTCGATAGAAGACGGCAGCAAAAGAAGAAATATAATTATTCGCTCGCCGCATAGAAATGTCTATAATACTTTATCCTCTTTCAAATAAATCCAATAATAATTAACAGATGAAAAGAGTTTTACCGTACTTCACCGAAAACCTAGCATAAGTATTTTTATGAGGATGTTTTCGAAGAGTTTTTTTCGCATATGTATGTAATGAATGGCACAGCGGTCCGTGGGTTGTGCACCACTGTGTTAGATAATATAGCGTTGTTAATAAATGCTACACTATAACATTTCTGCCTAATGCAACTTATAATAAAGACAATTAAAACTAAAGTAATTTATAACACCTTCTACTTTCAGAAATTGTTTACTAAGGTATGAAATAATAAATTTTACCAAGTTATTATTATCAAGTTATGAAAGCTTTCCAATTAATTTAGTAAAATTGTTAATTCTGGAATTATTAAGTCTCAATATAATATAATAGTATGTAATATATCATCATAGTTCAATGAACACATGCTACCTATATACTCTTATCAGAGTTATGTGAATCGATGTTTCCACCGAATCTAGGGAGTACACTGGAACGAACGCACTACAGACATTCGGTGGGACTTTTTTGTTAATTAATTTATTACATACCATACCTTTGCTTTTTCGTACAAGATGGTAGGCCATGACCCGTGCTGATGCCGCCAGAAAGTGCGAAACTCTTCGCCGCTATTACCATGCAGTGCCACAAAAGTGATTTTCGATCTGGCCCGATGGAAATGGCGTGACTTTGAGCTTGCATTATTCTCCGATCCGGTGAGGTGTCAAGGTAAATAAAACAGGCAAATTGTAGTTGATTGAAGTTATCTACCTTTCCATTTTAATTGTTTTTTCACCGTTATTAACGATCCGACAAAAATAGTGCACACTTTTTCAAGCATAGGTACTGATATATTTTCGTTGAACGAATAATACATATTATTACAGATGGTGTCAGTTAGTTTTTTTTAATTCATCAAGCGGCTTGCGCACTCCAAACCATAATCAATAAAAAATATTTTATAAAATATCTAAAATTATGAATGGTTTTATGGTATAATAATATATATTTTATAGATAAATAAATATTTGTTGACTATTATCTACTATGGCTTGGATTAGGCAAGGTTTAATTGAATTTTAATAACTACCAAACACTATTTACACATTGTGGTCTTAGTTAAATGAAAACAACTACGTTTTACTGACAAAATTTAGTGTGTACTATTTATGTCGGATCCAGTATACCTCCGCCCTTCGCCACTACTATTTATACATAAAACCAATTGAAATATAGTAAAAATATTATACATGATTCATAGATATCGGACCTGCCCAGGTATTAAAACCTTTAAGAAGAATTACGCTCTTTTCAAACTATACGGTTTATGTACGGTTTTTTTTTCTGTCACAAGCTTAGTTTTGTCGTTCAGTGTTGTGCTGTTTGTACGATTATAAACCGTCAAATGTGAAAGCGTGCATTAGGTCAAGTACACTACTGAGTCATCGGTGGCCATCTGGGCGCCGTGAATACAGTGAAAATGGACAGCTGCTATACGGCGCCGTTTCAGTTTTTAAACGTAGCCTTGTAATGTGAAAAGGACCATGCTCTTCCTCACACTACCAAAAGAATGTCGCCGTTCTATGGTTTGCCGTACCTACGGTCAAAACCGTATAATGTGAAAGGAGCGTTAGAATCAAACACCGAATTCCACCAAACACCCATCGTCGACAGTATTAATTTCTTTAAGTAGGTACATGATAAAATTTGCTAGTAATCGAAAAAGAGAAAGGGGCGGCACGTATGTTTTATCCAGAACCATCGGTAACGCTGTAGTAATCTAATTCAATGAATTATAATAAATATTATATATACGACCGAATAAATTGTATTGATCGGCTTAGTCAGAGAAAGTAAAGATAACACCAACCGAATCACATTATTACTGCGATTGGGGTCAAAAGAGTTTATATCTTGATTGATAAAAACGGATGGGCGGATGCCAATAAAACCGAATGATGATGATAAATTAGCGGATGTTGGTCAGTTTTATTTATTCCGCCTAAGGATGCGGACAGTTCGCGGTCATGTTGTTAGATAACAATTTACCGCAGATTGCATATTTATATAGGTATGAGGCTATTTTTATCTGAAGGCTTCTTTCTTCTTCGTGTTTAGGTTCACACTGTTTAGGCGGATCATAATGATACTATATCTCACCTCCAAAAATCTTTAAGTCTTACAATTCCATGGTGACAACGTCTTTGAGAGGAATGCTATTATACTTAGAATGAGGTTGGCTTTGAATGCCAAAATACAAATTATACAACATTCTGAACATTGAAATTTTCTCGTTTGAAGAATTTGGCTAAAGATTTTAGAATAGTCCCAACAATAATATCTCATTTACTTTACTTATCAGACTGACTTAGTGGGTACTATAATATCTGACCTACAGATTTATTTTGTTTGTTGGGTAGGAAAAAATAAAAATTAACGCAGTTCGCAAATTGACTTTTATTACAACGTATGTAGAGTCACTTCATCATCATCAGCCGGGGTCAATCCACTGCTGGATGAAGGCCTTCCCAAGCTTCTTCTAACTCTCTCGGTCTTGTGTCGTTCGCTGCCACGTATTTCCGCCGAACTTTACCAGTTCGTCAATCCAGCGGCTTTTAGGGCGACCCTGTGGCCGTTTCATGCCCCTTGGGTACCACTGAATGACGGCATTTGTCCAGCGGCCGTCCTTTCGGCGAGCAATGTGCCCCGCCCATCTCCATTTCAGCTGTTTGGCAACGTCTATTACATCGCGTACTCCTGTCTGCTTCCTAACCCATTCGTTTCTCTTTAGGTCCTTTCGCGTGATGCCCAACATACACCTCTCCATGCCTCGCTTTACGACTCTTAGCCTTTGGACATCTCTCGTGTTAAGGGTCCACGTTTCGCAGCCATACGTGAGCACGGGTAGCACACATTGGTCGAACACCCTACGCTTAAGACACAATGGTAGGTCACTCTTGAAGATACTATTCAGACGTCCGAAAGCACTCCATCCCAGCTTTGTTCTTCGAGCAATTTCATCGTGCAGCTGACTTGCTCGAGTTGGGTGCCATTAATACAGATAATCGCAGGGTCGGAAAAACAGTTCCTATCACTTTTGTCTTCGAGACGTTTATCTTTAGGCCGACCGTTTGACTGACATGCGCGAGTTCTTGCATGCTACCTTGGAGGTCTTTCGGGTCTTGTGGAAGTATAATAATATCATCTGCAAAGCGCAGGTGACTGAGGTGCTCCCCATTAATTGGAACACCTTTTTCCTCCCAATCAAGTTTCCTAAATAAGTGCTCAAGAGTAGCGGTGAATAGTTTAGGTGAAATGGTATCACCTTGCCGAAAACCTTTGTAAATGGGGAATTTACACGACCGTTAGAAACACTTATTATGTTTTATTTATCGGTTTATTGCGAAACAATAAAAACTATATAAGTTGATTCTGACAGATTACAAATGTATGTGGCTTAATATCATTTTATTTCCAGCACACTTAGTAAAGAAATGTTAGAAATCGGTCGTATTATAAATATTATTATATGATTATATTCAGAGCGTTGGAGCAGGAGCTCGGAGCAGGAGCGCGGAGCAGGAGCGCGGAGCAGTGGAGCAATGAGGTATTACCTGGACCAGGAGCGGAGACGGAGTGCGGAAAATTTGTTGTGCTCCATTGCTCCGGATGTTTCTTTATTATTAAATTTTCGTCCTAAAAACCAATGAAAATATTATATTTGACACATGTCCCCACTGGACACATGTCAAACACTGGAATTACTTTAAATACGGAAACACTGCTAAGTGATAAATAACCTCAGTTTTTTTGACAGAGAAATTGCTGTCGGCAATCTTGTGTTTAATAGAATAATTAATAATGAAAAGGACGAATAATAAACCTTATTTCAAAACTACTGAAGTAGGTACTTATTTGTTTATTTTTTAAAACTTTTTACCCTGAGTGGAGCAGACCCTGGAGCGGAGCTGGAGAAAAGGTCCCGGAGCAGAGTTGGAGTGGAACAACTCAAAAAAAGGTGCGCTTCAACCCACTGGTTAGCTAGAATTTGACTGTTCCTTACGCCCAAATGAGTCTAAGAAGTATATAACATCTAGCAACAATATGCAGTCACACAGGTACAAAATAAACTTAATACATATTATTCTCAAGCATAACAAACAAACCTCTTCACAATGCAATATGTCAAAAGCAAATAACATTTTCGGACAATGCGCGTTCATAAAGTGAACTTATTATGTTCTCGCCAAGGTAGAGTAAACATTAGGGGTGGCAATCCCGGGATTAAAAATGTCGAAATCTCGGGTTCACTTTGTATGTTCACTAACATATTGAATCAACGATTTGATTGATAGATATTCATGCGTGCGTTACTTAGAGGTAGGTACGCAATGGATCGTGGAATATTTAAATTGAATGTAATAATATTTTTAATAAGAAAACTAAATTATTTATTTTTAAACGGTACATGTGCGAACACGCGCGTTTACATCATTTTACTCCCTACTTCAATTATTATAGTTTGTCAATTTATGGCTAAGATCATATTATATTGTAGCTTTACTACTGGGGAATGCCAAAACAAATGGCGTATTTCAAAAAAACACTACCTTATTCTTAGGTCAATAATTATTATAAAGCAATCATTATTCGTAGGATGTTTATCACACTTGAATGGTCAAAGACATAGCTTATAATCAGTATATTTAGAATTATCTTCAACTGTGTTAATCTTGCCCATTTGTTGAATAATAAAATGCCTAATTCTTGTCAAATTTGGGATCACAGAGATTATCAATATATTTTTTTATTGTAGATATTTCACTATAATAATGTCGATATAAATTATACTGATGGTTTCATAAATGCGTTTAAAAATTAATAAATGTAAAAAATCTTAACACCACTGCACATCTATGTACTGAAATATGACTATATTCTAAAACATTAGAGCGAGAGGTTTAAAATAATACTATTTTATGTAATAAAAATACTTTATGCAGTCATCAAATGTTTAAAATAAATATAAAGGATAATAAGGCTTCAAAATTATATAAATAGATTATCTACAACTTTTTCCAAAGGAATTCCAGGATCATGCTTTGGAAATAGAATAAAAGCTCCATTTTGACCCACGCTGAGCACGTTCGCCCTTAATAAACATATGTATGTCGAAATTATTTTATTTAAAAAAATCAAAAACTGAAGTTCACTTAATCTTCTGCGGGATTATCTCGTGTTTAGGACATAATACAATGAAATGATACGAGAATTTCTCGTGTTTGGTCATCTATGAGTTACGAAAATAAATAAAATAAAATGACGGAATCAGATAAATTATACAGCTTGAAAGAAATACTAATCGATTGGCTGTTGACAGAAAAGATATCGATTATGATTCTGGTGGAAAAATTGGCTGTTAAAAATCGTTGGCTTGAGACTTATCATTGGTCTAAACATACAAAAAAAAACTCTTATTTATTCATAGCACAAGAAAATATCTAATATTATCCACCATTTTCGTAAAAACTAAATCATCAATCAAAAACATCCTACGAATATTTGGCTTGAATTTGTTTCTTGGTAATTTTTGCTGTTTTATTTTTTTTATCCACACTACCGGGATTTCAAAATTCTGCCCGGAATTGCAACCCCTAGTACACGTAACGTGGCGTTTGCGAACGCCGACGCGGGGAGACATTATTTCGCAGGGCCCAAACTTCATCAAACCTTCGAGAGCAGGCGTCGCAGGGCGTCGACGCCCGAGTGGGGGGCGATAGGGGGTAGGGCGTCGCATTATTTGCGTTAAAAGTTTGAGAAAACACATTTCCTTGGAAATTTTTGCGGTGGCGGAGGCCCTTCAAGGCACCGACGTCGTTTTTAACACTCCACGCTCAAATAATAATGAACAAAAAATATGTTACGGCAGTTATGTAACGTCGGCGGTTAAAAAAGATGCTAGATTTTAAAATTTCACGTAAAATTTGTACTCTTGCATATACAATCTCTAAATAATTTAAAAACTCATGCTCGCGTTATCAAAGTTGCGCTTTAATTATGTACGGAACTGAGATTGCGTTATTTTATTTTATTACACTCATAGTTGATAATGTTTACGATGAACAAAACGCGTTTATAATTAAAACTTTTTTATAATTAACTATTTCTTTTATTCAACGAATAATTCACAAGATTTAAGAATGTACCATTCTGATTATTGAACATACATCATTTTGAAAAACACTTTCTGAGAAAATATATATTATAACCAATAGAAAAAATCTTTTTGAAAAAAGTAAGCCCTACTTTGACTGCTACTATCTAGATTGATTTAATAAAAACAAAAACCAATTGCCAAAGTAGATTGATTTGGAAGAACGCTGATGAGTAGGTATTAAAAAGGCCAATAGTTAAAATTTGTCGCAATTAGTATATCACTGCGTAGCATAGAGGTAAATGCGACGGACGGGGCGTAAACCCAGGAGATGCAGGGTTCGATTCCCTGCCGGGGTGGCTTACTTTTTTCAAAATGATTTTTTCTATTGGTTATAATATATTTTCTCAGAAAGTGTTTTTCAAAATTATGTATGTTTAAAACTTTTTTATTGACTCTACGGTCAAATGTAGATCTTGAGGAGGTTTCTTATCGTTTTATATAAAAACTGGATGTTAGCCACTTGCTTAACTTATTAAACCCGTGCTTTCGGTTCAAATACACGTATTTTTTCAATGAAAGAGCTCGTTGAAGAGTAAAGTTGCACGAATAATGACACAAGTAATGAGAAAGCATCAAATTTGGCATATGTACACAATATCCACGCCCCTTGTCAACATTTAGGAACGGAAGCCAATTATTACATGGTAATTATTACACGGCGGGTAGTTTGGTCGCCATGTTGGTTATCTGGTCATATGGAATCCAACAACGTTCAAGACCCAGGAGTTTCGTCTAAAAAACGTTGATTGCCCACTGTCAACTAGTAAGATATATGTACCTAGATACTACTAAGACGAGAAAAATATATGTAGGTAATAAAAAAACCAAATCATCAAAAATCACAAAACAAAAAGCAGCTCATTCATGAAATGCTTATTGACTATAAGGTATGTTTACAATGGTTCTATGACAAAACAGAAGATGACAAAACAGAACAGTGACAAAACAGAACAACGATAAATATAACTATGACCTTTCAGAAAAAAATATATTTAATATTGAAATTGTCCTAACTCTATTACGTTGATAGATTTTTAATAGCACAGATTTTCAATACGCCATAATTAAATCAAATTATATACCTAATTTCTGCATTCCTAATCACTAGGAAGCCTCAAACAAACGGGACTCGGTGTTGCCGGCAAGCTTAGGATATATCATCTTAATCAATATAATATGTTCAAAATGATTGGGTGACTAGGTAAAACGAAATAATGACCTGATCTAACCTTACCTAAATAGATTCCACAAAAATTAATGTTTTATTTTTCCCCTGGCTGTTCTGTTTTGTCACTGTTCTGTTTTTTCATGTTCTTTTTTGTCCGGTTACCGTTTACAATATCAAAATCGGTTTTAAATGTTGTTTTTGACTCAGCCATGGGTTGGGTAAATTAATGTCCAACATCTATATTGGTAAAAAAAGTCTGGGCCTATACGTTTATTTTAGGAACGAATATGATGTTATCGTAAATGCATCGTCTAGGAATGATGCGTTATTTTTTTCGTAGTATTGATGTCAATTAAACATTATATGAATTACTATATAATCCTAGGAAATATTACCAGGTGGCAGTGCCACCTGTCAATATTATCATACGTCATATCACAGTCTCCCTGCTGGACTCGTTCATTTGTCAAGCGACGACGCTTAGCTGATGGTTCTACCTCACCCATAATGTTTCAAATTTTAGATTGATTACATAATTAATAAGGTTACAGTGGGTACATCCCCCTATCCCTATTATAATTACCCCTAAATCTCTTGGATATTCTAATCACTCGATATGCTATTACCGCACTGTAAGTATCTGTCAAACTATTATTTTTGTTTACTTTCACGACCCGATTAAAATTAAGATTCCAACGATTTTTCAAATTTATATACTTCCGTGTAAATTTTATACGTCGTCTCCCTGTCACGCTCTCTCTAACACATTTTCATATGTTTACGCTCAAGCGTTACAGCCAAGATAATAAAGTGATATGGTTGTGACATTTTTGTTTAATTATGTTTATCTAAAATGCAAATTAAGTATATAATAGATAAAAAAATGTACATAGATACTTAGTATACATATACGTAGATATAAATAGATCTTTAACCAAAAGTGAAATATATGAGGCAAAAAGAAAAGTATAAAGTAAATCCATAAATAAATAATAATTTATTATCGGCCATTTAATTTTCTTTAAATAAAGCAATCAGGGCGGATAAAAATCAGCGGTGCGCAACATTGCATTCATGATCTCGAAAAGCACTCCTCTGCCATTGTAGGGGCAGATTTATGTTGATCGGTTTTGAATAGATAACAATCGCATAAAAGTCACTTCTTGCGAGCCTTTTTCTTGTGAGTATAAATCTATCCCTTTCATCCACGAGTCGTTTGCCTATACGTCGTAAGTGGGTGTTTACAAAGTTCGTTGTACCCCTAATAGTATCTTCAAATACTGAATAAGTATATAAATACATAGATTATATTTCACGGATATTTGATACACTATTATTACGATTCAGATTGAAATATTTCAATAAGAATACTTGAAATATTAAAAATAAAAAGGATAAACATGTTATATATATATATATATATATATATATAACAAGTCTATGGTAAATATTCACATCACCCCATCTATATCCACATAATTTGTCTCATTACTGAGGATGTTGATCACTAAAATTACGAGTATTGCCAACAGTCTCCTTCCATCTAGATCCTCTGCCGATCATGTTGCTTCAATTATTGTTGAACTTTCTTAACGGTGTCGCTCAATCTCTTCAATGTTACCAGAGATTACTCTTCTGTCCAGGCTGCTCGGCTCTTTTCTCACCACGTGGCCAAAGAATTGCATCACCACATAGCTATTTAATAAATAACATATAAAATCTTGAAAACGCAGGCGAGAAGAATATTTAATATTTTTTTTTTGTATTTTTTCCATGTGTTACCATCGTAACAATTCATCGGCAAAACGTGTGAAAGATGGAATATTTTTGCAATAATTAGTGGTAGTTTGATTTTTGTTTTAAATCTTCTGTTATAACCCGATCTCACCTTATGGAGAAAGAAAATAACATAGGCGCTTCTGAATTCTTATACCGAGGAGATCAATTATTGTCCTTCGCCCTTTAAACCTACCTATACTTAGTTATAAAAATAGTGTATTTAACAATTTCACTGGCAAATAACTATTAAATAAACTTTGACCTATATTTTTGTTGTTTGAACAAACATCTGTTCTATTACAAAGTATGAAATGATAAAACACAATAGAGTAAAAATAAAATCCCTCATAGTATCACTAATGAATGAATATGTATTCTATCACATACATAATTGCTATATGCTACAAGATGTCCATGGAAGAAGTCATCAATGAAGTGTGGTGAATGAAGCGGGTTCCAACGACGTAGTCAGAGGTTAGTGTTTCTCCGTATTCACGCAAAGCTATTCACACATACAGTGCGGAATTATTTATAATAGAGATATGGGAGCTCTAATAATAAATGTGGTAAATCAAGAGCATTCGGCCTCCTCGGCAAAACTCTTGTAACTCAATACGTTAAGAATCTAAAGATGTATGTAGCGGATGAGTTTGTAGAATTTAATTAATTAAAGACGACGTCGAAAGGTCGAAAATCGCAAAGTTTTATAAGATGGAAATCCAATTAAGTTCAATCGTTCGAATCACTTAAAAATTTTCCTTATATACCTGCAACTAATTACCAAGGTTTTCGCAATGTAACGAATTAACAGTTGTTTACACAATATCATTTTCCAACTTGCTCTAATGTTAGTATAAAACATTAAAAAGAATAGATTTTAATAATATATTAAGTAAAGTCATTTTGCAAAGATAAAATCCAGAAGTACCTACTGAATCTTGGTCGCTCAAAGTATGGCGAAATTTAAATGTGGTCACGATCCTCAGCCATGAGTGCACGACCAAGAAGAGAGAGAGAGAAAGTCATTTTGCAAAGATAAAATCCAGAAGTACCTACTGGGTACTATTACTTCCGTATCCGGAAAATTGTACCTATGCAGTTGGCCGCATCGCAGTTCACCTTGAGGTGCTTAATCGGAAATCGATGGCCGTATAGCATTGAGACATATTCATATCTTAAAAAAAACTTGTACAATATAGGTACCGTAATCAAAACACCGGAATAAAAGGGAGAGTCAAAAGACAACAGATAATAAATATGTAAGTAAATTAGAAATACAATTTTTAAAGAACATTCTGAAAGCTGCCACATATCTGATAATAATGACAGCGGTATTCTTAGATATTTCATACCAATCAATATCAAATCAATGCTGTCCTACATGGTCATATCCTTCCGGCGAAATGTGATACAAATAATGTACATGCAACCCTATTACTTCACCCTATCATGCTTCAGCATCGAAACACTGTGCGAGCAAAAGGCAGCACCACTCCTTTCGGTCCACCATCACGTTTCGCCCACTTCCGTCGTATGAGACCTGCTGCAGCGCATAGATCGTATTCTAAAAACATTTAATATTTCGAACGGTCGTAATATGGTTTTACTCAATAAGTGTAAATCCGGTAGATACTATGCACATCGGGTGAGTATGTCCAGAGCGTCACGCATACAAAGCGATTGGTTTCACAGACACGTTGTATACCCGGAATTTTGTCTTTTTGGACAATAGCTTGGACCTGAATAGACTCTTAAGGCTATACCTCAGTTGAGGCACGGTCTAAAAAGATCGTGGCTAGGCGATGCGCGGATTTCGGGTCGCGGGTGCAAATGACGCACGCCGAACGAAATATAATTTGTCATATAAATCCAACATCCGTCCATTTAATGTTCTGTTTATTGTTCTATTAGTAACAATAATAATATTCATTGACATGTTTTCTTTTTCAAGTAAATGGGTAACGTTTTTAGTCATCTTTACACGATTTAAGAATTAATACCCCCGTAGCCATCACGAAACAAATTGACTTCTTCCCAGCTCGACGTTCTCTCTCCGAATGCCAGCGAGTCCAAAATTTCGTCGCGCCTATAGTTGAAAATTATTTGCCGTTTCACTGATGTATCGTCTTAAGTGCGAAGAACGGTACATTTTCACTCTTCAGTCTGCAGTAATGTCAATAGTATCAGAAAAAAACAACGTGGTTCAACAAATCTAAACTGTAAGGGTTGACTAAAAATCTTTTGGGGAAGTACAGAGCAAGAGCATAGAAAGTGTTCACGGTCGAAAAAAAAAGGTCGAGACTTTTTTTAAATAGAACGCGCGGCAGGGGTCGTAAACTGACCGACCGCCCATTACAATAACACGTCCACCGGGAAATGTAAAGAAAATGAATGAAGAGGCAGAGTGAAGGAGCGAGACGGGGGGGGGTCTTCTTTTTTTTATTATTTTACTCGACTAACGAATCCACAGACGGGCGAGGTTAATCTCGCGAAACTGTGATGAAATACGCTTTGTATAATCAAAATAAATGTAAGGAATGTTTCTCTCTTTTTTATTCGCACAAAAACATCTTTGAAAGATTACCCAAATTCTTTAGACACACAAAAAAGCGAAAGATTATTGTTTGTAAGAATATCCGACAAAATGGTCAAAGCCAGCGTTTAGCTTTAAGCCAGATACTACCTTTTTGCAACAGTGTATTCTACAAACGTGTGTACCTATTAATTGCGCAGTTATCAAAATCATATCATCCCTTACATGCCATACTGTTGAGTAGGGAGCGGATTTATATGCAGCAAAAAACATGATTCGTATATTTTATTAAACTTCGTAACTTATGAAATAATATAATGTAATAACATTCAACAATGGTAAAAATATAATCATCAATTGAAATACGACCATATGGTGGAGCGTGTTCAAAAGATTTTTTTGGGACTCCTTTACTTGAAGCTTTATGGATACTATCCGTAGCTTTATCCAAATGGCTTTTTCTTAGATATGCTTACATACTGTAATTTAAATGATAGAAGATATTTATATTTGACCACGTATTTTTGTACGCGGTGTATATAAGAACTCTGCCATTCTCGCTAATATTGGCATGTGTGTCCCTGATAACTATTAGAAATCACTTTAATGTGCAGAACTAACCTGAAAATTGGGAGGGCAATAACTTTATTCAACCAAATCGCTTCGAATGTTGATATATTCCACTTACGTGCGCATGAGTGTTATAATAGGTGGGCGTTGTTTTATAAATTCTTCAAATAGTATCTACCAAGCTCTTCGGTGTATTTCTATGTAGGTATCTACTTTATAATTTGTGTATTTACTCTTTATTTATACGGTTTCTCTAAAACTGCATCAATATATTTGTTTTATATACAAACAGTTTTAATACTATATCTTTAATTTGTAATCTGTAAAGTTCATTAGATACTTATTTATGTAAATAAATAAATTTGAAATTCGAATAAATTCTGTATCATAAAATGAAATACGAGTACCTACTATAGTAATTTGAAAATATGCGGTGTTTTATGGGGTAAGAAAAAGCTACCGAAACTAGTCAGTTCTCTCTTGTAACCGTAATGTAGTTCTACCATGTGCTATGTAATATGCGCGTACTATTAAATTGCGTACAAAACATTATATAAAATAAATGTTGTAATTTATCACTTTCAAGTGTGTCGTGGGTTAAAATTTAAAAAAAAAGAGACATATTGTGAATACTCAATCAAGTTACTTGACAATACTACCAAGCGATATTACTGTTGAAGGTTATGTAACGTACGCATATTGTGTAAGAACGTATTATCAAAAAGATTGCGAAAAGTGTCGATATGGTACTTAGCTCCCGATTACTTACAATCGATATATATATATGTATTTACAAAAACGAAACATATAAAAAAAATCAAGAGGGAAGTAAATATACGATGTGAAAAGTAGATCGATATTGTTATTGCGATACAAAGCAAGTAACGATAATTTGTTTCCACATATTACCGACATCAAGCATTGATATTTTTTAATAAACATATCATTAGTTGAATAAATACACACAATATAGTCTTTGCATTTTTATGTGCCACATAAAAGTTTCAATTATATTTTCATAATGTGAATAAGTATATCTTATATTGACAGGTATCTCGACTAGGGTTTTAAATACCGTATTCAAAAAACCGTTATCCTGGTATTCATCGATACCGAAATACCGGGTTTTATTAATTAATACCGATTTTTTTAATAATAGGAAAGCATAGAAACCACAAGTTAAAAGAAGGCTGTCGAGTTTGGTTTTATGACGAAATTTTCCCTGAACTAAAAAAGGCTTTCTCGGGAAAAGTTGTAAAAAATTAATTTAATGAATACCGGGTATTGAGACCGGTATTCAATATAAAATACCGAAATACCAGTATTGATGTTTTAGTTCGGTATTTCAATCCCTAACCTGGACTACCGAATGGCATTTCCATTGTCGGTAAAAAATAAAAAGCAATTATGATGTTTACTGAGTGCCCAGCATTTCGATCCATAAATAAATGTTATCGGTCACCAAACTCTTATTTTACTCTTGAGGAAGAAAAAAGCTTCCAATCGAAAGATCCGTGACATGGCATAATAATTATAGTTGGTCAATCCAGGAAAAGCTTTACGCTAACAGTCACATCTCTGACCGTATTACCCGATGAGTGCCCACTGCCTGCCACTCGGAGCCAGTATCTCTGATTTATGTGATGAAGAAGCCTGGAATTCTGGAGAAAATATATGCATTTCGTAACTGTCTGCGGCGGGAAGAATGTCGAGCCTAGCGAGAGATCACACACACAGTGCTTTTCATCTGGCATTTCCGATGAAAAGGTTTATACAGATAATCATTGCATCCAAGTGTACCATCGACATCGTTTTGGAAACCAATGAGGCGTCCATAACAATGGCGAAGGCATCGACCGGAAAAGTTTAGGCACATATCTCGCATGGATAGAACGGAAAAAATGCTACAAAATGCACTAAATAAAATACCAATTTCATACAAAGCGTGCACAGTAAAACGCAATTTCAATAAGATCCTGCATGCGGAGGAAAATTATGTTATATTTGTCAACGTCTGATCCTACGGCCATTGAATTAACGACAAGGCAAAGAAAGTGGCAAAAACTAAAATAAAATTAATAATTATTAATAAAAGTACTAGAGTTGATGGTACTTCACGTTTTATGGCAGAAAATCTGGACATAATTTCGAATCAAGGGGTGGTAATTGATAACCGGCACATAATTTTCAAACAAACACATTTATTTCTGTAATTATTAATTATCACATTTATATGATAATTATACAGTATACACGGATATAGAAATGACTTTTTTAACTCATTGAATGAGGTTCGAGATTCTAAATTCTCTCATAACAAAAAAACAAGCCATGGGAAGTTACATTTTGAATGTGAGCTTGTTCGTTTTCGCAAGGCTGGAAGAAAACTAACCTTTTGTCGGGTATCTAAAATCGAGAACTATGTTGTTCGTTTTCGCCGAAAGTTTTGTTATATACGCGACAATTTCAAATAAAACCAAAATGCCTTTACTTTTGTCAATCAGTAACAATTATTACAATAATACATCGATTCATATGTCTTATAGATATACTAGTACGATGGTAACAGACAGCATTATAATGTATGAACAGTTTTCCTGTTTCATGGTATATTTTCGACTAGAGAAACGCCTTTGTTATTAGAAAATATATTTAGGGGGCGAAAGAAACCTTTCCACACAGTGGTAATTTAAACTATATAACAAGTAGTCTACACATAACAAATGCGATCATTAGTACGGTTTCGTGAAGTGATTTAAACTTTAGTCGGCGCAGAGTTGTAGGCGATTACATCTCAACGCGATCACGTACTACGTACCTCCGCTGAGTTATTTTTACGAGTTGCTATTTTCGCGAGAAAGCCTGAGAATATGGCACGTTTTTTTCAGTAGAAATTGGTGGCGACATGTGTTTTGTCTCTATACACTTTTATAGCACGCGAATAAAGAGATTATCGTAAAAATTTAGAGAAAATGCTTTGTATTTCACGTGTATTAAAATTCTGTATAGTTCCTCCAGTATGAAAGTATAACATCATGAAAAGTATATCATCATCATCAGCCGGAGTTTATAAAGTTCTCCCTTAGCTTATTCCACCCTTCTTGGTCCCTAGTTAATCGATCCAGTTGCGTTTAGAGCGTTTCTATGGTCGTATAATGCCCCTTGAGTACCAAACTATGACTGTCGAGCGATATGTCCAGCCCTTCACTATTTCATTTGTTTGGTGATCTCCATCACGTCGCGTACTTTTGTCTACCTCCTTATCCATCGTAATGCGTTATGCCTAATATGCACGTTCCCATAACACCTAGTGCTACACGTATTTTTTGGATTTCTCTTACATTAATGGTTTATATTTTACATGCATACGTGAGCTCTTTTAATTTTTATAATAACATAATACTTAATACAGTAAAATTAAAAGGCGACATGTAAGTAAATTAATGGTTTTTAACTGAAGTGAAAAAATGGTCGATATACATCAGCATTAATTTCTTCCATCTCCCATTATCCATCAGGCTTTCCCTGTTGATGCAGTGTAATGACCGAAGATTTGACCTAGGGTCGTCAGGTTTGATAAACAGGTATTAAAAATATTACAACTCTACCACACAATCATCTACATTCTACATTATTTGTACCTATTTTCAAAATCTTTGCTGAATTTTAAAAACAATTTATAACCATCATGTAGAGAAGCATTCCATGAGTAAACATGTAGGGATGTAAAAGTAATATAATGCTGTACGTCCACTTATTAAATTTCAATGCTTTTAAAAGTCTGACTCGACATTATTCTTCAATCTTCCGGCTTCCTGTATATTTTTACTGTGCGTGATGCGTGTAGTCTGCTAGTCAGTGGCGAAGAGTCAATGGAGTAATTATTTCAGATTTACCTTGAATTGTCAAAAAATGTATAACCAGATTTTGTTTAAAAAAAATATAATATAATTAATTGCTACAAGTACATGCATAGTGCAATTTTATTTATTGTTCCAACTGCAGGTATGTATGTATTGAATTAATAACGCGATGAACAAGCGACATCTATTAGGTCTTAAAATAATATTTAATAACTTTTGCTGCATGTAAATGTGGCGGTCAACAACCCCAGGCCATGTCAGCGATATTGCAACGACGCGATAATCAGCAAGCCACACAAGTATCACACTATCACTAACACATTATGCAAGTGTGACATATTTCAATGAGGATAAACAACAAAGCTAGGTTAGGTTAGTATCAATTCCAAAGCAGTAATCATAGTAGTACACTCTATCATCGTGCCTCGGACGGAGCCAATCGTAACATTTCCGACTAAGCATATCACACCGCATAGTATCTGACACTGTAAAACTTCACATCTGTATTTTCAATTTCATTATAAGGTAAAATAAACTCTCTCCACAATTCATCAGATCAATCTCCATTCGGTCTTTTCATCATCAAAACCTGTCAACCAAAATTGGCTCTCGTCCGGCTACAACTCAAATAGATAAATACATTTAAATACGAAGTAGGTACCTATTATAATGGTAACAATTAGAATTTATTCGTAACCTATCCCAATATAACCTAATCTAATCTCACCTAACCTAATCTAATCCTAACAAAAAGATGGATGAAAGCAAAACTAACACAGCACTGCAGGAAATTTGAACCTACTGAATATGACAAAAAACGCACGAAATCATACTTTACTGAAGTGATTTTGTGTTCGTTTTGTATCACATTTACTCCGCAGTATTTCAGTTAATTTTGTCATTAATTAACTACCGGAACATGAATAAATAAAAGTATATGATTATAGCAAACCAGCGATATATCGCAACCTCGTCCGTATGAAATACGGATATCAAAAGTAAATATAGAGAATGAACAAATATACTGATTCAATTTAATAAATTTGTGTTATAATACAGTAATAAACAAATATACACACAGTCAATCAACGCTTAGGTATCATTAAATGAAATGAACATTTCTAGTACCAATTGAAACATGAATATCATTACTAGTATTGATGCAAATTCGCTTTCCAATGAAATTAAGTATGTACAGGTATTTTTATTTTCACAAAAATACAGTGAAATCAGTCAGGGAAAATACTGATACGTCTAAATGAAATAAACATTTCTGGCAGCAATTAAAAACACGAATATCAAACGAGAAGTTTCAGGACGTAGAGTGAGTGAGTAGTTTCAAGCAAACAATAAATCAGGACATGTCTTAAGTCGTAATGTATTATTTAGCCCGTGTCATGGTGCGTCAAAAAAAATCGATAGCACGCCACTCAAAAAATAAGTAAGACTTCGCACAATTCGGGCATGTTATTATTATTAAGCCTCGCGTGCCATAGGTGTGTCAATGTCAAGTTTATTTTTTTCTCTTCACGCGCCTCCCCGAATCCAGTGGGGCGCGAAGCGAGAATTGTATTTTTTATGGAAATATAAACTATAACCGCCGAGGGGATTAGATGAATATTAAAAGACAGTGTGTGGGAGAACGGCGCAGTTTTGAAAATAGAAGGGTGTCATCAAACTATACTGAGCTAGTAACACTACACGTTTATCTACGGATTTCATGCCTGTGGTACCATTATATTGTGTTTTCTCTTTGAAAATGTTTGATTGGTAGTCCGTCGAATCATCATTACAAATCGTTTACTTTTTGCATTCGTTAAAGTCATGTTACATTTTTTTTAAATAGACTATGAATATTGGCAGGACCTACTTGGACAAATCGTAACGCGTAGGCGGGGAATTCAGAAATAATGGGAACTTAAATACGTAACGGGTGTGGAGTAACTGGCAACCGATCTCGAGTGTGGAAGAACATGTGATAAACTTAAACACGTGTCCTTCGGTCTAACAACTGTTCTCAGTTTATGCACTGACGTTCATTCAATATTGGTGTATTTGAAGGTTGCAACACACATTATTTCACGTCTATAATGTGTGGTTCATTTTCGTAGGACACTCACACATTCAAAACCATGCGTTAAAATGTACTGTATTGGGGTATAGCGTATTGGAATTATATTTAGGTATCAAACTTTTTGACATCTACCTTAGAAACGATATTTATATGTTTTTTTTTGGTGCGGTCGCAATTCTTGCACGCTCTGCCTCTAGACCACCGACATACTTGGTTAACGTGTAGAAAAAAATATAATAACGCGGATGCAACATAAAATATATTTTTTAGTAGATCTTCCAATCGAATATAATAGTTCATTTTGGTGATATTTTAGTTATAATAAAAACCGGTAAAAACTCACTGTAATTTATCATTATTTATCATTTATAAAAAAATCGAAGATGACTAATCTCCAGATGGATAAATCAAAAATACCACGGGATGTAACACCACTCATAGCCTAAGCACCCCGCTGAATGCTGAGAGAACCGTAATCAAAACGTGGGGTAAACTGACCAACGGCCAAATTATTCGTGGGGTCTTTATTAATTATTATATATTTATTAATAATATACTAATTAATAATTAATTATTATATATTTATTAATAATATACTAATTAATAATTAATTATTATTAATTAGAATATTGGCAATATCCCGGCGCCTTAAGGGGGGTAATGCGCCGCGTAGGTTAAAATGGAGATTTTATGGTATTTTCAAAGTGTGATCCTGGACATTCCTTAAACGTTGTAGATAATCTATTTATATAATTTTGAAGCCTTATTATCCTTTATATTTATTTTAAACATTTGATAACTGCATAAAGTATTTTTATTACATAAAATAGTATTCTTTTAAACCTCTTGATCTAATGTTTTATATAGTTATAGTTTGTCAATTTATGGCTACGCCGTATGTTGTAGCTTAACCACTGGGAAATGTCAAAAGAAGTCATGTATTTCAAAAATACTACCTTATTCTTAGTTTAATAATTATTATCTCTTTTGGTTTTGGATAATTGGTTTTAAATAAATATTTATTCTCGTTATATTAATGTAAATAGCTGTAGGACCACCGCGATAGCCGAACGGTAACGTGTCGGCTTATAAAGTCGTGGGTTTCAGATTCGAATTCTGGGTCTGACAAAAGCACATGTTATTTTTTCAAATGTGAGTTTGGATACAGGGTACGGACGTAACAGGCTGAGCAAGTTGCTAACAGCTGAGAGAATTCTGAGAGAAATCTCGTTATACATGCATACAAAATACTCAAGGTACACATATTTGTTGACTCGCTCAATTTGAGTGCCATTGATGAGGATCACGATTGGTTCAGCAAATCAGTTTATCATAACTTTTGTCTTCGAGACATGAATGTTAAACATGGACTCTAAATGTAAGAGAGATCTAAAAATAACAAGTTGCGCAACGTGGCATGGGAAGGTACATGTTGGGCATAACGCGGAAAGACCACAAAAAAGCATACAAAAGTACGTGATGTGATAGATGTTGCTAAGCAATGGCAATGTGTTGGTCAAGTCGCTAGGACAACCGTATGACAATTAATGCCTTCATACAGTGGTAAGCAATGGGCACTAACGACTACGCGGATGCCCTAAAACTCGCTGGGTAAAAGAAACCCAACAAGTTCGGTCGATGTACGTAGCAGCGAAGAACTAGGGAGCAAGAAAATTTGATAGAGCTATATTTTTTCATCAAGCAATTGACAGCAATAAAATGATATTATGTTTACTGAAAATGGCGACTAAACTGTGAATAGCATCGAGCATACGTTAGAAAGTGTCCGTCCAACTGTAGCTTTCCTGCAAAATCTTGGCACACCGCTGCCTGCACAATTTGGCAATCCATCACGTCGTCCCCCCGCGGAGGGGTCACAGAAGACATTCTAAGTGAGTGTCCCGGACCCCGGACGGGGGCGGGCGCGCCCTCACAGCGCCCGGGAGTGAGAAAAGGGGCCGCGGCGACATTCATTGTAAAACCATCACTGCGGCCAACACGTATTATTGTGGTGGAAACTTTTTCGGCAGACGACAAGAAAAAAGCGTAATTTCAATTTAATTGAAGATTCGGGACAGGCGCTTCGGGTTTTTTTGAAAATCTTTTCAAATAATATTTGCGCGGTTTTTTCGAGCGGGAAATATTATATTGCCCGAATAAATGATTGCCTGGTTGCCCACTGTGTTGATATTGCTTGCTAATCTTAATTTTCAATGTTGGATGATTTATTGTGAATACAATTTTATCCGAGAAACTTTTCTTATTAAAATCAAACCATACAAAACATGCTTCGTTACAGAAACAGTTTTCTGGCATAAAATATTAACATTATTTAGTTGCATTATTTACCAGTAATGACATTTTAATGGACTTTCTTACTTATAGTAAGTATCTAATGTATCAATTAGAATTCAAATTCCATCAGATACTCTCGATCGATAGTATAAATTTTCCAAGTGGTTCATTACTGTATTCACCGCTCCGTTATGTATATTAAAATCGTAAAGGATATTTTACAGATGTAACATATTTTATGAGACAATTTTCTTCAAGCCGGATACACCAATTTTGAAGCATGTCATCTTATACAAGATTTTTAAAACAAAATGCCTAATGTAGCATATACTGTCTAGTCCCTGCACGACCTACGACGGTGCTTCATTTAAATAATGGGAAACTGTTTGAAAAGCAAAGATTTGTAGGAAAATTTAGCAGACATTCTGGTCACTTGAATAGTTGAGGTGTTGAGAATTGAACCACTGCAAGTGCATCGCTAACCAAATTGAGTAAATCGATTTCTAAGATAAATGTGAGACTGTGAATTATACATCGTCGTTCCTTAATTGGAAGTAAGCTTGGGAGTGGGTATATTGTTTGGGTACCGCATACATTGAATAACAGTCTTATGGTGGATAGGGTTCAGAAGAAAATATAGAGACTCCTTAACTTAAAACTCTATAGTTACTATCCGTGTCTTTATCCAACTGATTAGTTATGCTGAAATTCCGCGTTTTTTTTTATTCATTTAGGTCAACCAACAGGATCAATCACATAGATAGGACACAAATGAATACAATATAGAAAAAAATATATGTTATGGTCCCAATAATAGGCGGACATAAAAAGCATAATAAATCAAATTAAAGTATTGAAGTTAAAGTCCCTCCACCAAACCCGCCCCGTACCACCCTCGGTCTTAATCTAGAGTATCACGGGACCCGTCAATTGGTGATGTGAAGCATCTAAGAATTGGCCTGGGAGTGTCCTGGGAGAAGATGCTCAAGACTTAGATTGCTACGCTCAAAGTGAGCTCTGACTGAGTTTACTGAGTTTACTCTAATGCAAAGTGCCAGGGAGAGAAAAAGCACATGGAAATTACTAAAAAGAAAATGAAGCTACTTGTTTATTAAATTAAAGAACGAAGCTAATCACACAGGCCGCAAAATTTATGTGAAGAGATCTTCACGCCCGTAGTAAGACGCCGCAAATTTTTTGAAAGCAAGATAGATTTCAAAATCAGCCAAGTCCATAATAGATGAATAGGAGAAAAACAGCTTTTTGTTTTCTCAAATACACAGTCACAAGGGTGAAAGTTTATATTATTTCGAGTATAGAATATTTAAAATGAATAAATTCCACATTTCGATAATGCAGAAATGCTAGAAAGCAGTAGTTCTTCAGCAATTAATAAAAAATCAAAAATACCTAAAGGTGGACTCGGCTGATTTTGAAATCTAGCTACACATATAATTTAATTAATAACTATTTTTTCAGTGTGTAACACGAATGAATAAAATTAAAATGTAAAAATACGTAAGTATAAGTTGGAGTCATTTTATAATTGTTTTTGATTATATTATTTAAGGAAATGTGTATTTCAATATTCTTGTAAATCGTAGAGAACGTTATATTATTACTAATAGTATAAAAATGCATATAGTTTTGCAAGTGACAAGCCATGTTTTTTGTATTCACGAAGCCCCACAAGCGTCGATCTCTGTCTCTAAACTATCGCACCTGAGAGAGGTACCTACTATACGCACCTTTTAGAGCTGTACGTTATTTTATATTGAAAAATAGAACCCGGGGCTTTGGCACGGGCTATCTCGTAAAATAATACATTATGCATGCACGTAAATTTACTCTATATGAGTGTACACCTTCGCACAAAAGGCTACGGGGCAGGCGAGCGGGTCAAAAGCACTTGCGGCCCCTTTTGCGGGAGAAAGAAAGCTCTCCGGTGTTACAACTAGGTACACCCTTTGCTCTCACCCACCCGCCAACCTGTCTTGGCTAAGTTTTCTCGATCCCAGAAACATGTGCACGCGACTAAGTGAGCGGCGACTCGCAAGAGACATGCGCATACAATTCTTGGGTTATTTCAATGAGAAGGAATACATTTTCATTTATATATCATCGTGTTTGGTTATAGGCAAATGAGCAGTCAGCACAGAACAGATAATAAATAGAATTCCGATAGGCTATATACAGTAACGTCCCGTGGGGGTAGGCAGATTGAGCTTCGCTTGGGGGCGGCAGATACTCGAAGGGCGGCAAATCGAGGAGAATCATTTAGTGTACTTATATAGAAATAACTAAATAGCATAGTAGTAAAAAACTAGCATAGTAAAAACGGTGTGAAAATAACTAATCTGTGTATTGCTAAACGGTAAAAACCAAATGTGTCAGAAATATCAACCAAATAAAACCTCAGCTCTGTTGATTTGGGTAAATGTCTTACTTATATTATATTTATTTGCTTTTTATACCTAAATTTAATTTTGTATGTTTTAGTGGTAAGTAGATATATATTTTGTTAGTATTGTATCCATACAATACATTTCTTAGATATTGGAGTCAAGAAAGGGTGATAAAAAAATACTGTATGACAAATGGGGCAGCATTAGCGATGCCTAGGGGCGGCATTTTGTCTAGGGACTTCACTGGCTATATACCAATACAGTAAATTTTGACGCAGGGTTTTGAATGTGTGAGTATCTTACGAAAATGAACCACCCATTATAGATGTACAATAGTTTGTGTAACACGCCAATAGTAAATGAGCGTCAATGATAGGCCGGGAGCAGTTGTCAGTATTCGACGTATGACGTATTCTTGACACGTGTTTAAATTTATCGCTTATTCTTCTTTATTCGAGATCGGTTGCCTGCTTCTCCTTATCCGTTAGGTGTTTCAGTTCCCTGGCAGTCAGTTATAAGTAAAAAAAAAATACAAAGAAGCTCTATCTGTGTATAGTAGTGTCTCTAGTGTCGTAGTCAAGGGTTAGGCGATCCAATTGATCGCCATGACAACTAGATGATGAGCCGCATAAATTAATGAAACGCGTGAAAAAATACACGTTCGTTACTACTTAAACAAGGTATACCCACACATATCAAATCGAAGTTTATGGATGTTACAAAAATCTATTCTTATATTAGATGACACTACGGACATTTGTGTAAGTAGATAGCTACTTATATGTACTTAAATACATAAAAATACTCACAACTTCCAGTAGATATCTGATTAAAATCATTGAGGAATCATGAAAAACTCACCTGAAACAAAAGAGAAAAAAAAATAATTAGGAAGAGTAAAAAAACAGTAGGTATCTATAATAATATAATATGTGCTCACCTTCCTGAAAAAATCTGCCCGTCATAGAACGTGAGCTTTCTAATCGAAAATATATTATACCTACCCTATCAAAAAAAACTACACATTAAGGCGTTCCGAGCTTTTAAACGTTGACAGTTAAGTAGTCAAAGCCGAATAAAAAAAAATCGAAACGTTTCTTTTATTTTAGAAATTACTGCTCGAAGTTTTCTATAGCGTGAAAGTAAGTAGGTACGTGAATTAACCACCATACGTGCGGAGAATTAAGATTTTTTTCATCATAATATTAAATTAAAATTAATAATATTATTATCGCTTCATAATAAAATGTTAAACATGCAATATAAAATCGTAATTTACGGCAATAAAAACAATTTGTACTTGTACTCTGTATAAAAATGTACACAAATGGGTCAACCTGTAAGTAAATCATTTCAAGTTAGTGTAAGGCCACACTTACTACAAAATAAATAAAATATTTTTTTACAATTAATAACATTATTTATTACTAGTTCTTACGCGTTCTCGCATGTGCCTCACCTCATTTTTTTTTTAAATTTATTATACAATCTTATGGAAAATGGGACAACTGGGCGCCGCACTGTAGTATAAAATAAATAGACGTTCATTACGATTTTATACAGAAGGTAGACGAGGAATTTTAATAAGATTCTATCTACTACATATAGTTTTAATTCATTTTGCTCTTAACATTTTTTTATTGCGGATTGAGAATTATCAAGCCTGAGGCTTTATATAAAAATAAAAGAACTCTCTTCTCATTGGAACTTAAAGATATGCACAATCAAATCATTATTTTCGTATGCATAATTAAATAATAATGTAGTCATTTAAATATACGTAAATGATAATATTAAAACATATATTTTTAGAAGTAAGTACCTATAATTCACGAACGTCCATATATTTTCGAATTTCATTCGATTGCGTAGCGCCCAGTTGTCCCGGCGCCGAATCATCCTAGACACATCATATTATATGTATATGGGCAGCCACGTGAAAAGCTTAGCCACTAGACCAACTTAATAAATCCATGCTTTGAATTAAAAAAATATCAATTGTTATTAAAAAAAAAAACAAATCTATTCGATAGACAATGTATATTTAGAGATTATGTCAATACAATCCAATAATTTTACAAAATATAAGAGAAAAGGTAGTTTAAAACTCGGGTTCTCATTAGGCTTACCATACGTCCCGGTTTGGCCAGGATTGTCCCGGTTTCACACGTTGGTCCCGGCGTCCCGGCCGGTTTGGCATTTTGTCCCGGCTGTTGTTCCGCGTAGGAATGAGCGTTTCAATATTGCGTTATCATGAGATTGATAAAAACATAGCTGCATTTTGTGGTGATAATTATTAAAGGAATTTAGGAGACGTCCATTAGAAGAGGGCAAAATAACGTTTACAGCCGACTCAGACAAGAACTTTGTGTTAATATCGTCGTCATTGGATGTGGCGCACATATTATTATTGTACACAATACAATTCAATCTGATGTAGATACTTGATGATCTACATATCTGTTAATATATTTATGACAGAGGTAACCGATTTTTATAGACGATGTATTTCTTACATTGAATAGTTGTGAGAAATTATAAGAAGATTAATAAAAATAATAAAAGTGCTGAAAAAAGTTAATTTCGGCGAGAAGTACGACGGGTACAATAAATAAATAAAATATTTTAAAATTATGCTGTAGCAGACCTTCTGCATTCTTCTTTTGTACATACCTACTTCTAATAATAAAACAATTTTTAGTGGTAAATTTGTTTTTTTGCCCTATCTCCCGTTCCTGTCGCGGTTTAGAGTTTCATAATCATGTTAAGCCTAGTTCTCATGTAACTAAAATCAAAAACACTGTATTTTTACTTAGCAGGGCAGTATATATGAAAACACACATAAATAATTAGAATCTATCACCACAAATACCTACGCTATGGGTACATACCCCCATTGTACCGTTCGTGTAAAGTTTATTTCATGATATCAATTCCGAAATTCCGTATTCTGGCGAAAATATCAATTTTGAAATTCCAAACCCTTCAGCGGAGTATTAATTTTAAAAGCCTCATCCGCGAAAACCCTCCCAAACACCCTCCTACCCATCCCTGCGAAAATAAATGCCAGTCAGTTCGTCTCTCGGCATCATCTGTCTCAAAGAAAGCTAATCTGTACGTATTCGAGAGCCACTCGGAGAACACAGACAACCCGATTCCCGTTGGCTGTATGCTGTGATTACACGATCAGACCCACCGACTCCGACTCCTCCGCCCGTTTGGTGCGATCGAGATATGTCACTTTGAATAGTTTCACAGAGCCATGAGCAAAATAAAAAAAAACAATTTTGACCGATCCCACTCAAAGACTAAGCCTTACAATAGATTGTCTTAACGGTGTTAGGTTTCGTTTGCACAGCCTGCCGATGATATTATGTTGACGTTTGCTCTAATAATCATAATTACCGGACTTTATTCACTAATAGCATTTAAACGGAAACCAAAATAATATACTAGTACGTTCAGCAACATGCTTATTTATAAATAAACTATTTTTTTTATTGAATAATGTTACAAGATTTAAGAATGTAGCATTCGTTATTGAACAATACTATTCTTTTGTATTCTGGCCAACGTGCTTTACTAAATAATACATACTCACGAAGAAATTAGCTAACAGCTATGGGTACCTACGTAAAGTCATCAAATTTGCTAATATAGGCGACCATCTTTAGGCTAATATAGCTAATATAGGCGTCCATTAGCGGGTTCGATCTCACACTTTCTGAAAAATATTTTTATAGTAAGTACGTTTCTAAGGTACTCCAAATTATGTAAGTACGAGTATGTTCATCATGTCAATAATCGAATAGCTTACAGTGATATAAAAAATGAGGAAAGACTGTTTATTTCAAACTGATCAAAATATGTTATATACCAATGACAAAAAGCGTCGAGACGATCGATTTGGTACCTGAATCGATGCATGTAACTGCCATTTACGGTTAATGATTGCTCACAACAATCGGCGATTGTCGAGTTTGTTCGTGTAATTTATACATTAAGAAATTTTCATGGAATTATATTAGCATCGCCGCAGGGCCATAGGCATCTGTCTTATTTGTATTTATTAATTATTTAATTATTATTTTTGGGAAGCCGGCTGACTCAAACACGAGATAAATGTCTATCATATCCTTATTTCTTTGGCAATTACAATAGGCGTTCAAAGGATCTATTTATATCAAACGATCTTAGTATTATTATTATTATTATTCAAGATTACTGGTATTCAAGTTGTAGCTTGTGGGTGCCTAAATGTCGTGAATCTGTTTGACTAAACCGAAATCTTAAAATAATTAGAATATTATATGCCTACTACTGAAATAATTCAACAAATGTGTGGACATTAAATGGGTAAATCAGGATTCTAACCCGTAGACAGCCTCCACATCGTGAAGCTATCTTTACAGGTAATTTTAACAGAAGTATGTGTGGTTAGTTATTAGCTCAACCTCCATTAAGCTCATGCCTTGATTCCAAATACTCGGTGATTAAAATAACACATACCCAAACAATCGCACGCATGAATAGATTCACAAGGCTATTTAAAAAAATCTATGACATAATCACTGCTATATTGAAAAAAATAATCAAAACTACAATTTATTAGGTAGGTACGTATTGACTACTTTAACAACAAATTTAATAATACAGATTTAACGGCTTCTGAATAATCCAGTAACTGTTAAAAATGGTTGAAATGAAAAATTATAGTAAATTATTCGGTCAATTTTTAGTGAACCGAATAACAGTAAGATATACTAATAATATAATTATAATAATATATAAACAATATTGCACATGTTTTATTATTTTTATTATTATGATTTTGCTTCTTTTCTCGAGAATTCTTGAGAAGTAATCTGAAAGGCCCAGCTCGAATCTCGAGAAATAAATTTTTCGAAATCTCGAGAAATCACAAGCTTTATCCGGGAAGCTTTTCTATCTTTCTTTGCGCACTTCTATTCTTCGTGAACGATCAGGTTGCAGTATTTGGTAATTATGATGAGTAACTCAACTGTCTGATCATTATAGTTTGAATACTTATGTATCGAGCGGTTTAATACGTATACTAACTTCCTGATTGGTAACCTTATCTTTACAAGGGATTCTTAATATTAAACGATAAACATATCTCAATATTATCCAAATATTTAGTTACGTTAAAAAAAAATTTTCTTCATTCGCAAAATAGTTTCAAATTTTACTTTTAATACAGAATTTTGAGAATTCTTATATAGATCGCGCAACTCTAGGGTTCCTTGGAACTTGGTTAAGAAACACTGCTTTATATAATAGTTTTATAAGTTGTTTATTTATATTTTTGGAAAGTGTTGGATGGGTCTGTGGAGGGTGACATCTACTATTTTTATTTTCAAATTTCACGGATTTGTGGCCGCATGTAAATTCGGCAGACCTCAGCCAATGCACATTGCGGACCTGTAGTGTACTTATTATAACATAATAAGTACGCTTTATGTAGGTAGTAAATCTATAAAATATATACAACGTACATGTAGTACCCAGGTCAAAGCAAAAGAGCAACAGACTTCAAACCGGAACGCGGGTCGAAATTTTATTTTTAGGGCTTAAAATATAAGATGAAAATAATGAACTTGTAACCAAAACAAATAATTACAAGATAAAAAGAACTTTTAGTATACCACGTTTTTAAATTTTCTGTTGAATCATATAAACTTGACATTTCTATGTATAAATAAATACTTTTTTTGTACTTGATAGAAATACTGAATAAATATAGAATACTGAAATGTCATTTCGACACTTCATATTAATTTCCATAGTAACGCACATATATGTTAATAATTTAGTTGCTAGAACCCCCTTAGCAACCAATAATAGTGTTTTACTTTTTACGATTTTTTTCCGAAATAAATTTCCATACAAAACAGAATTAATTGAAAATGAATTCATTTCTGCTTAAAGATGACTAAAAGTATTAAAAGAATGCATTGTCATCGTATTCTGATATATTCTAAAAGTTTCAAATGTCTAGCTAGTTGGGAAGTTAGTTAAAAATCGATTGCAAGATTTGTATTGGACAAACAAGAAAAAATTTGTACTGGACAAACAAGAATACGAGCTAATAAAAACGTGGTAAAATATGTATAATCGTCCGATTCAAAAATCGAACTATGAGTATATTCAAAATTCCTAATACGAAATACGTGGAAAACTCATCTTTGCCCAATCTCCATTTCTTTTGTTATATAAAATACTTAAATGAAATTACTTGGAAAATCTTCACGGAACATTATTTATCTCAAAACTAGTATCATTGACTTAATACTGTATCATTGTAATCCCACTATATAATTTACTAAACTCTAATAATATATAATATGTGTGAGTGACAAGTGTTACAACGTTAAGGGCGTCTAATAAAACCGGATACCTGTAAATTACAAAATTAATTACAAGCAGAAGGGACAAGTACTGATTTATTTCTCCAGCCTCCGCCAAAGCGAAAACTCAATCTTGTGGGAAATGAATTTTCTCACCGGCTTGCCTCTTTTTTCCACACTGATTGACACCTAAGAGAAAAAATAAGTATATATATTTAAGGTTCGATGGCGTAAAAAAAGTGAAAATTCTCCGGTGTGAAAATACTGCGAGAAAAATTATTTGGAGCGTCGGAAAGAAAAATCGTGTTAAGTATGTTATTTTTTTGCACACAACGATTCTGTATACTGTATATTTTCGCTACTTGGATCAACAAGCGAGCTGTTTTGAATATTTTAAAAATATTTTCATGGATTTTGGAATTTTATAAATGAAAACTTTTATTGATTCTGGTGTGAATGATTTAGGTATATTTAATTCCTTTATTTGTTTGAATTTTCGTAAAAAGTGAGTATTTTATGACAGTTTTATTATAGTGATTACTTACAACATAAATATACATACCTCACGTCCCTTCTCTATCCAAAAAAAGTTTTAAAATATGAAATAATCGTCAATTGACATTGGCGGAAATTTAAATATCTCAGATAGTGTAAAACGACAGTTGAATCGATATCGCAATGGATTTTAAATCTTACATACTTGTTAATTTTTGTAACAAGGTTATCAAAAAAAGAAAATTACGATACCCATCGGGACTCGAACACGCATCCATCAGATTCGCGCCAAAGTACTTAACCAAATTAACGCACTGTTGAGCACTTCAAGATGTAAAAAATACTGATTAATTTCGACGTAAATAGATAGGACACACATGGCTCAATCAGTAAACCAAATTGGTGCGAATCCAATGTATGCGGGCTCAAGTACCGCTGTGTGTCGTAATTTTTGAACAAAAATTTCTAGTAGATAATATATATTTAAGAAGTTTCAAAATATATACTCTTACACATTGGGCAGGACATGTGGAGAGAATGCCTGAAGTTAGAGCGCCATGACCAAGTGGCTACCCCAACGGAAGAGACCCAGAGGCCGTCCAAGAAGGAGATGGGCTGACGCCGTAGAAGTGGACTGGCTTCATATAGGAAGACCCGGTAACTGAAGAAGTGTGGCGAGAGACCGGAGTGAGTGGAGAGCGGTTGTGGAGGAGGCCAAATCCCACCCCGGGATGTAGCGCCGTGGAAGAAGAAGACTCTTACACATTTAATTTCTTTAATCAAGTTAGCTGTCAATTCTTGGCGTAAAGGTATTGAAATTTTAATGGATTTAAATTCAAACTCCGCCAAGTACCTTCGGTCGATAGTATTAACATTGTAAAGGTAGATATTGCATTAAACAAAAAACAATATTTAGTATTTATTCAACATAAACAGTTTAATAATAATCATTATAATAAATATTAAACTATGTAGAATAAGTAGATACTATATTATATTGGGTTTAATTTTAATAATAATTTACTTAAATACTTAATTATTATTATACGATGTACTTATTCATTTTATTCACCATATACCTACTTAAATATCTTATATACTGATGTTTTGAAGGCAATGTCAGAAGGAGGTATGTCCGCTGGCACATAATAAAGGTAGGTACTTAATACGCGACTTAAGCCCATGATTGAAGAGAGAAATTAATGTTGGAAGCTAATCGGATATTTCACGGCGCGTTCTCTCACACTGAAATATAACAGGCATACGTCATATCACCGAAATCTTGTAAGTAATAATTATGATTATCATTATGAAGTGGCGTATCTCGTTCCCGCCTTGACAAAGTCACTCCTTCGCGTCTAATGGGGGGAACAGGCTTAGCGGGGGATAATCTCTGTAAGATTTATAGAAACCCGTCTAAGATTTAAAATTGTATCGAGGAAAATTGTGTATGACACAGAGGTGTTGTCGAGGAAATGTATTAAATTTTGAAATTCAAAACGTTTACAGTAATTATGACTGTAGAACATCGTTTCAAAATTACATTGTGAATTTTCATTAGAGAGGTTCGTTATTGTTATATATTTATTTTGAATATTATATTAAAAAATAAAAAAAAAACACATAATTTAATTAGTTGTTTTATTTTTATTTGATGTATGTATCTACTATTACGACAATTAATTAATTTAATATAATATCGATCCAGTCTTTATAGCACCTGCAATTTTGTATTGGAGAGATGAAGGGCCCAAATGGTCTGTAAAGGTCAAAAATTAATATCTTCGGAATCCTAGGCTGAATGATCTGTAGAGTGTATGTATATGCCATTATTATGGCCTATCTTGTATTATTATTAACACAGTCGATTGAAATTTAGAATATAGCCATATTTTTAATTATTCTTCGCCAATATCAACATTATACTGAAATCAGTTGTTTTGTTCTCCCAAAGAGTAGAACTAACGTGCCAATTGGGAGGGCAATAACTCTGTTCAACCAAATGGCTTCGGATGTTGATATATTCCACCTACGTGAGGATGAGTATAGGTGAACATTGTTTTATAGATTCTTAAAATAGGGTCTGCTTAGCTCAATCGGTGTACCTACTTCCTTGTATAGAATTTATATTTTTTGTATTTACACTTTTCTATTGTTTAATAACTTAATAATGATCTATTTCTTTTTTTATATAATACTGTTTTAATAATATTTCTTTGTTTCTAAATGTCATGTTGTGAACGTCTTAAATTAATAATTTGTAATGTTCCCCATATGTGAAGATAAATAATTAAAAATTCGAATTTGGAAAACTTTACATTGGAATTTGCAATTGACTCGTAACGTTTTGCGTTGATTATTTTTCATAGTATGTTTTTTATGATACACACGTAAAAAGATGTGAGGGTCCGCGGCAGAAACAAAAAGGCGCGGTAAGGCAGCAGTTAAATGCAGAACGAAAAAAATACACGGAGAATTTGCGATGGATGCGGTAAGGCGCGGTCACCACTTTCCAGATGCCTAGACTGCATGCGCTTTGATTCTAATAATAAAAACGCGGCCTGCATCTTAATCCACTGATAAGTTCACAACTTTAAATAGTTGCGACACGGAGCACCCACAAGTGATTATCATGTACGGTGATCCCACAGAAGGCGATATGTTGCCGTTACTTAGTTGCCATTTCAAATTCGAATAAATTTATTTTATATTACGAAATATGTTTATTTCAAATTGAAAAGATTTTACATAATTCTTAACTCAATCTTTCTCTCAACGAATGTAATGTGTGTAGACGTCAAACTGCAATAAAAATAAGCAGAAACAGAGATAAAATTTAAGATACAAAAAGGTCATACCATAGAGTCCATAAAACTTTCGAATATGAGTTTTCATCCCGCTCCCCTCCAGCGGCGGGAAAACAGAGTAAAGAGTTTCTGGGGACCCTAAATATATAAAAGGCCGTCGAATTAGGCGGGCGGTCATTCGTGAGGACCTTGATAGGTCCTGCGGGCCCCCGGGGGGACCGGCGACCGCCTATTGTTTTTAACGACCGGACTGATGGCCCGGGCACACATCCAAATTTATTACTGCATTTTTTTTTCGCTACAATGATAGCCAGGCCACTGCCCGCGGCAGAGATTTTCAAAATTTCAAACGCGGAATAAATTGTATGAATACTTTGGAGATTTGCATTTATTTACAATATATCAAATATTCAAACTGTAAATGTGTTAGTATTTATCAATTCACTGTGGAAAGCATACACGAATATAATTAAAATCTATAAAGAGAAAGCTTTAACTGAAAAGCAATAAATTCGTGACACATTTCCCATATCAAATTGCGTTTGAAAGATAGCTAAAATTATTTCTATGAATATATCAATCAATTACTTTATTTTCCTACCCAATTTTCAAAAGTTTTTATAAAAGCTTTGTCAAACAGATTATCAAAGTTTCGTGGAAGCATCGGAAAAGTAAAAGTATTATAAACCTACTATATAATATTGTTTTAATATCTACAATCGAAAATTTGGGTTATTTTTAAAAATCTAAGCGTGGACAATCTGTAGACTTTGTAATAAACATAACGATGCCATTATAATATCCTATCTTTTCTCACCATACGAATAAACATTTAGCGATCACAAACACATTCTAAAATTGAGATATAATAGACATTTAGTTTCATTAGACGACTGTAGTTATAGCGTTTTCTCAAATTATTCTTTTGTCATACTGAAAACACCTGTGAGAATTATATAACTACTAGCGTCCTGGGATTCTCGCCCATGTGCTCTGACCGCTACGCTATGTGTGTCCTATCTAATTTAGGCGCGAATCCCAGGGGGCGCGGGGTCAAGTCACGCTGGGTGTCGCATTTTTTCAAAATGATTTTTTTCCAGTGGTTATTTTTTTTCCCAGATGTTTTCAAAGTATGTATGTTCAATGTAGAATGTTGCATTTTTAAGGGCGGACGTGCTCAGTGTGGGTCAAAATGGAGCTTTTTTCATCAAATGTTTAAAATAAATATAAAGGATAATAAGGCTTCAAAATTATATAAATAGATTATCTACAACGTTTAAGGTATGTCCAGGATCATGCTTTGAAAATAGAACAAAAGCTCCAGTTTGACCTACGCTGAGCATGTCCCCCCTTAAATCTTGTGAATTATTCGTTAAGGCTATACTTCAGCTGAGGCATGGTCTAAAAAGATCGTGGCTAGGCGATGCGCGGATTGGGCAAATGACGCGTGCCAAACTAAATATAATTTGTCATAAAAATTCAACATGCGTCCATTTAATGTTATTTTTATTGTTATATTACTAATAATAATAGTATATTCATTGACATGTTTTCTTTTTTAAGTACATACGTAAAGTTTTTTAGTCATTTTTACACGATTTAGGAATATTTTCATCCGACGCCATGACAAAACAAATCGACGTGCAGACACCTCGACTATCGGTCTCCGATTGGCGACTAGTGAGAAATTTCGTCGCACCTACTGTTGAAAATTATTTGCCGTTTCACTGAAGTACGCTCTTAAAAAAAATATTTGTTTACATATACATATTGAACTTTACAAATTACAAATTCAAGACGTTCACCGAATGACATTATTATATAGTAAAATATATGCGGTAAAACTTACTATTGTAGTTAATATTAGGTACTTGCAAATTTGGCGAAATTTCAATCAGTATTTGACATGATAATAATTATATTATGCTGGTTTAATATAGTATTATTTTCAAAATTCGTTATTTTTCTATTTTGCTGTATTGCTGAAATAATTATTTGATAACTAAATAGGTAGTTATAATTAAGTTTGGCTTAACCGTCTAGCACCGTCTACGAATCGTGTTAGTAATATAATTAATTATCTCGATTTAATAACAAAATCGCCAGCCCCAACATAGTGATGATTGTAATAACTTCAGAATGCGTGTAATATATGATATTTAATGGTCAGGTCAATGAATGGCTCAGTAGATAGAATCGTCAGCCGGATAGTGAACAATTTTTTTCTATGATACTACTTTAATACCCACGATGGCCGTGTGGCTTAAGCGCTGACCTCTCGTGTCGAGGGTCCCAGGTTCGAATCTTGGGTCTGGCAAGTACACAATTTGTGTATGAGTCTGAGTATGGACCTAATAGGTTGAGCACATGTGGCTGACATTCATTTTTCGTAAAAATAAAAATCTGTTAAAACAAACTTCCACTCTGTGGAGACCCATATTATGATCCTATTAGGATCGGACATGGTCGAAAGAAAAATATATATATCTTATCTTTTGAGGTATTATTTCAAAATTATATAATTTCAATAAGAATAATTCTAGTAATTTCGTAGCATATTGGTTAAATGCGACGGATGGGGCGTAAACCCGTGGAGATGCAGGGTTCGATTTCCGGCCGGGGTGGCTTACTTTTTTCAAAAGATTTTTTCTATTGGTAATAATATACTCTCTCAGAAAGTGTTTTTCTAAATTATATATGTTCAGAATTCTATTCAATTTTGAATAAAGAGATTGTATAACAACTAGGTGCTATGAGTAGAATTAAATACCTCCTAGATAGTATGGAAAACGTTTGGGAAGCCCCACCCCTACTTACCATTAACATTTAGATATATTTTATATCGCATGCCTTATATGAAATAAAATAACCGTGGGGCAAGTTGAAAAGAAATCTTTACGTCCGATGCCTTTGTTCAATTAGCCGGCCGGTGAAATTTATAAACGATCCTACTTACAAAGAAGCACGGACCATAAAAGAACACAAAGTTGCCGTAAGGGGAAATTTGCGAAGGAAATGTGTTAATTTACCGATAGCGAGCAAGGAAAACTCGATGGCTAAGTACCTACCAGTTTCTTTTACCTTTTACATCATTAATTATAATAATAAATTAAAATATTTTGATTACTTCATAATTAATATTACAGGGTAACCTTACAATACGAATCAATATACGTAAAAAATATTGTAATATTAACACCTTCAAACATATCGATATACATACCTATATATAACACGTAAAAAAGTATGTATGTATAATCTCTACACGTTGTTAATGAATTAAATGAAATCGTACTACTAGGCTCAAATAATAAAAATATTATTATAATCTATAACAAATGCTACATTTTTTCTTTTTATTGGTTTCAAATTGGATATGTTACTTTATCGTCCGGTAAGTTCGGACTACGAAATGCGGTATCTAAGTGGCATCATACAATTAAACTAAGAACACTATGCATAGTCGTATTTACATGTCGTAAGATGTGAGATATTTATGCACATTTGTACTTGGTATCTATTTAATCAACTTCATACGTTGATGAGATCGGAACCACCTTCTGGCGGTGCCATAACCAGAAGTTGGCTGCAAGTTGTATGTATTATGTGTTTAATGCCAAAACTAGATATATGAATAAGTGTTGTATTAAATATTCAACATACCTGGTCTGGCCAATTCAGAGAAGGCAGGGCCATACTTTCCATCGTACATCAACATCAGCTAACGCATATTGATGCCAATATGTAACTTAATCATTCGGGTTCGGTCTGTCGCCGAATCCTGCTCGGTCGTTAACGCTTGCCTAGTCTGTCTTGATTTTAAAATAAAAACCGAACTTGTTCTTTATTACACACGTACCTAGCTTAAACATTAGGTAGGGATATTAATTTTAATGAATACTGATGAAAATGCCTAATAATCAGAAACATTACTTCCTCAGGCATTTAGGGAGACAGTGAGGTAAAGAGACGCATTTCTATATCTTTTAATAGCTCTGTAATACAAAGGTTACTTAGTTCTAACGGGGAAGCCAGAGGACAAAGGAAATATTCGATCAAAAAGGATTTTCCCGCGGGGGGGAGATATCTTTCAATTACTTAAAGTGCATATCATTAGGTTTGGCAACAGATGTACTTTCCATTAAAGGCACTTGGGGGGAGGGGGCATTGTTTTATTAAAGCGCTTCAAAACAATTTAATTTACATGATTTGAAGCGAAACGCTGGCAAACTTCCTCAAAGATTCTCCTACATTAAAACATTAGCGCGGTGCAATAAGACAAACTCCCAACTAACAGCGATAAATAGGCGCGACGCTCGTTTAAAATGCATTAATTCAATTACCTAACAAGTTAATAAGTTACATTTTTAGTTAAAGTCTCACATGATACTAATTTTTAGATACCTACTTAATATAAAACCAGTGGCATACTATCACATGTCGTGAGACTGTAGACAAACAGGTTGTTTGGTGATAAAAGCGATGTATTTTTTGTAAATATATACATTCATTTAGGTACGCTGGACTTGATGCTGAATGGTCTCGCTGTCAAAACGTCCAACTGTCGTGTAATAGATTTTTTTTAACTCGAGTTCGAACCGCGCATTACTGTTTTAATATCTTGTTTAGTGCATGTTGTTTTTTCTCCGGGTACCTAACACATATTATATAAATGTAAAATATAATATTAAGTGTTCAGTAAAATACTGAATATGTATAAAATTCAAATTTAAGAAACAGAATATTATTTTACCTAAATATTTATTGTACTATTTTTATTGCCTGTCCTCTCTTAAATTATATACTTCTACTAAAGTTCATATATTATTAATATTATCTGCCCGCGTAGACTAAATTAAATGGAAACCCAAAATATGTAATACTTAGTAAATAGTGGGTCGATATAATAAGTATAGTTTTTAACAGTAACCTTAAAAGAAAAAAACACTGCACGCCCAGTTTTTGAATTTCGAAATTTAAATAAATTATGAATTTACATCTATATTTTTTTTTTAAGAACTGGAAACGAACCTATAGCCCGTGTTCAGATTTTTGACTTAATGTAATACAACCTCAATCGAATTTTCCACTGGAAGCGAACCTTACAGCTCTGGTGTAAACTGGTAGCTAGAGAAAAGCAATCATTTTAATAATACATCTACAATATTCCGATGAAATAAGCTTCAATACTGCGACCGGATTTCTTCATATATATAATATAAATATAAATTGTTGAAGTCCCATTGTGTCTAAAATCGGAAATATTTTTGTGTAAAATTTTACACAATAAAAGGCGGGAGCATCGAAAAGCTTTTATTCAATGAATTCACACAGGACGTCGGACATTACAGTCATATATTTTAGTTTAAAGTTACACCGTATACTAAAATTATTATCGTCGGCTTCAGTGTTGCCACGCTAGTTTAGCGGTTTACAGAATATTCAGAATCTGATAAATTGTTGCAATTCATAATTTACTTTGTTAACATGGATTTACCATTTAAAATTGTTTTCATTCAATAATATTATAATTAGCTTGCGGTTACTGTATTTTGAATTATTGTAACTTTAATTTTCTTCAATGGAAGTTTCATTTTATCGGATTGTTATTAACATCATTTAAAGTGTATTTTGGTACGGATTATTACCTAGATTCTAAGCCAGCGTAAGAGCGGAATCCGATGATTTAAACGTGTAACCTACAAATATCTAGTAGTATGGGGCAATGATAAATGGAAAATGACCAGTCTCAGGAAATAAAAACAAGATTTAAGATAACATGGAGTGCCTTTCTTAAAATGAGATACATCCTTAGCAGTCGAGACCTTAACTTAGATCTGCGACTGCGGTGTGGTTCTCCCGATCCTTTTCTATGGACGCTAAACCAGGAGATGTCACGAAAAGTTGAGGCTTTCGAGATGCGGTTGTATGAACACAGCCTGAAATGTTTTGTTTTGACCGGATGATAAACGTTTACGTTCGTATGGGAAAGAAGCGTGAAATTCTGCATATTATAAAAACCAGAAAAATATCGTACATCGTCCGTATGAGAGGAAAAAAGTACAGCATTACCTAGCTTGTCATCTAACGAAATGCAATGTTAAACGTAGCACCGTAGCCAGAAGACGACGCTGCATTTCGTGGCTTAATAATCTCAGTACGAGTACGAATGTAGCTCCATCGAACTGTTCTGAGTAGAAGATGATAAAGCAAATATCACCGTGATGGTGACCGACCTCCGTTAGTGAATGACATGACAAGAAGAAGGTGGATGAGGGTTCAAGTCCCGCTTGGCACCATTTTTTTTTTAAATATAATATAAAAATAAAAGGTCAGTATGTTCTGCGATGTTTCCGAATTCTAAAATTTTGTAAATCATAACACATTGACTTATGTATCCCTGATGACGATTTTACTAATCGGGAGCATCATTTTTTTTTGTTTTTTTTTGGGTATCTTTATACCGAACAAATCTGTCGTTGGGCGGGTAATAGCCTCAATGTGTTCAACCAAATGATTTAGAATATTGATATATTCCACTTTCATGTGACGAGTTCAGGGGACTAATGTTTTATAATTCATCTCTGAATATTTATTTATTCAGAGATGAACGGCGCATGTACATATGAAACAAAAGTGATGTTGCTAATATTGTTTCTTTTTATATGTCATGTTGTGAACGTCTTGAGTCTGTAATTTGTACTGTTCAATATTATGTAAGAATTCTAATTGCAATTGCTTAAATGTAATAGGTTTAATCATATTGTTATCACTAATATGACTTATCGAAGTGAATGTTCAAAATAATTACCTAGATATAATATATGTATACACATACCTATATACAGCTTTACATTATAATTACTTAATACATTATATTTGTGTTGCTTACCTACCTTACGTGAGGAATTCTTAGTAAATTTATTTAACAATTTAGTAGGGAACAAACTGAATCATACATATTATTATATTATTCTTAATAGTAAAATGTGTGGTAGTTTTTTATTGAGAACGGCTATATCTTCGGTAATAATGATTGGAGACGGCAGGCGTCGCGACGCTCGGCCGTCCGCCGACGCCGGCCGGCGGATTTCACTTTTATATTCGCCGGTGCGCCGCGCCGCTGTACGGCCGCGATGATATCCGGCCGCGAGCAGCCTCCGTCAGACGGCTGGAGGGGCGCGGGGGGAGGGCGGCGGCCCGGCGCAGGGGCGGCGCAGCTCCGCGATCGATCGCCCGGGACGTCGGGGGGGCGGCCGGGGGATGTCGGGGGGCGCGCGCGCGGGGGGGCGCCGTGCCCGCGTTACTAATGCTGCGGAGCGAGCGCGATCGAGACAGCGACCGGCTCGCGGGAAAAACCCGTCGGAGGCTCTGCTCTCAGTCTACCCCGCGAGTACATTACATCGCGATTCTGCAATAACACTCACACGGGGAAATCTGGCTGTAACAAGGTGTAATCGACAATCCGGAAATGGTTGACGATTTTGTTTATATTGACACTGGAGACTACGAAATTGAAAATAATCGCAGAACAGATATCATAATGACAAGTTTGAACAAAATATGGGAAAGTAGTATGATATCAAAAAGGACCAAAGTTCGCATTGTCAAGAATCTGATCTTCTACATAATTTTTCTTTATTAACCATGAGGTCGGTAAAAGGTTTGGGGCCGTGGTGGCTTGGCGAAAATAAAATAATAACCATAATTCACACTGACTAACAAAAAATATTATTGAAAATGACAATGCCACATTTTAGTACTATAGTGAAACAACTTAACCTTGAAATTAAGCAGATTGCGATTTCTTCTATTGCGCACGAATCACATAGGGTAAATTGAAGTATTGTTACCGTTATTATTTCCGACTGCTCTTACATGAAGCCTATTGCATCGTTTTCTGTTGCTTAAACAGTGTCATAGTTTATATTAAAACTATCAAACTTCACGCTTGGTATGTTTATAATATTGTGTATTTGCTGTGTATGTGTTAAGTGCGTGAAATTCTCTCATGCATTGGGTAATATTCTAAACTCAATTTGTGCGAAATGCGCAAATTTTAAGATTGTAGTAGAATTTAATAATCGTATGGCAGGTTTGAACCGTTTTGAGGCCCCTTTTAAATATTTCAAACGAATCGATTGCGTCATCTGCGTCAAAGAAAATCACCGCTGCATGAGAGAAAAATAAAGATGTAAGATTGGTTAATGCCTTTACGATGTGATGTTGAAGGGGTATGCTAAGAATTCAGAGATGTTTGTACGTGAACTATATAAAAACATATATACAACTATAAGAATATGTTATAATATTTTGTTAGCCAGAATATTTTCATATAAATGTCCATATTATGTTTTAAGATAAGCTGCGGTTGGAAATAATAATGATGATGGAATTATAGGTAAAAGAGTAGGTACTGCAGTTCTTTGGTCGCATAGCCAGAAGGGAAAACAATAATTTGAAAATGGGCTTTTAGCGGTATCGCTGGAGAGACATAACATTTTCAAGGTGTCACGATCCTCAACAGTAGGAAACAACGACAAACTGCAATATTTCGCAACTTCATCTTTTTATTTGTTCCGTTGTTATAACACAGAAACTACAAGACCAACATTTATTAAACTTCCACATCTACTATTACACTGTCGGTACAGGTTAAGTAGAGTTTCATATTGATATTTCAGAAGGTTTAAAAAAGTTACGATTAAACTTCATAAAAATAACGCACTTGCAACACTTCATCACGAGTAAGTCAATTGATCAGATTATCAACGTTGTAGTGGTGAGGTGAGGTACGGGTAGAGGTGCGTACATCTCTTCATCCAATCGTTGTCAATAGATATAGTCGGAGATAATAATAAAAACGAATCGCTCTATTTCTAAATTCTGTGTAGTATCTGTCTAATTGCCGTATTTTACGCGGACTATTGTTTGTGCGTAGTAATATAATAATTCACGTCGCAGAATGCAATTATGCTGATTCATTTTTATAAGGCATACTGAGGAAACTAAACAATTTTCATTCAGTCATTATCATTACTGAGAAAATTCAACAAAAATAATATGATAACAGCCGCACTGGATGAGTTAAAAATTTTAAACTAAACCAACCACTCATTCTTTGAACAATTTAATTGTTTCCGAGAAACTATTGATTCAGTCCACCTGCTGTTTTTTTCAGGGTCTTCTTGTAGCAAACGACACAACTTGAAAACAGTTGGGGCGATATAACATGATATTCAGTTTCATTTTAAGCTGTGTCTCATATATGTATCAACATACTCGTAAAAAAACTGTGTATGATATATTTGGCCACGATTTTCCCGTATTCTTTTTATTCGCGGCAATGGTATTTGCAATCACAAATTTACTAAATATAAATAATGTGATAAGTGATAACCTTACACACTATTCAGAAGGGTTGTTTTTATTAATGAATCGATTCAGTTTGTTTTAGTGGAGAGTATATACATAACACAGTTTATAAATATTTTCTTTCAAAAAAAAATCGTCAAACCAATCCAACAAGTTAGTATCGGGTTCCTTTAAAAACCAAGTTCAAATCCATTCTCATACTTATAAAGAAATACATAATTTTGAAAAACTTCGGAAAGAGAAACCTTTTAAAAAAGGTCACAAACATTACAATAAAAATAACGCATTCTAAAATCTTGTGTATGTCGTGAATTTTAATAATTGTTGATAAAGTAATTCTTTATATTCTTGAATGTAATTTTTTTGTTGGAAAGACACTTTAGTTGACATAATTTTGTAAGAGCTCAGAAACATACCTATTAGAAGATTCTTGAAAAATTATCGGTGACGGGTCCCGCCCGCATACATGGAATTACGGCCAATATGCTTAACCAATTCACCCACCTGCACCGTATCTAATCACGACGAAATTAAGTTATAACTATGCGTTCGACGTGCGGGTTCGAGTCCCACCCAACACTAATATTTGTTATAATACGTGTTTCCGAATTATGTATGTTCGATAAATGCTACATTCTTTCATCTTTTGAATTTATTACTCGTTGAATTATTATATTTAAAAAACATTTTTATTTAAAGACATTTATAAAATACAAACTACAGTTTCGTCATACGATATTATCAGTTAATGACATATTCTGCGGCGTTTACTTGTGTTTTGTCTATACGTCATATTACATTTCATACTGTAAAAACTAATATAAATCTAAATTCAGTTTAAAATCAGAAATCGCTAAAAAAATGAATTTAACTGAAATAATTTACACGTATACTTTAGTGTTTCTTTTCCACTACGGGAAGATCATTGATTTCAAAAATATGAACCATATGCAGAGATGTAGCCGTTAAATTACCCTAATTAAAGGTCGGATGCATAGTCATACTTTCATTAAGGTTAGTTATGTGTCCGATTTCGGCTGCATAAGGTGACATATTAAAGAATGACTAAGCACATGGCCATTAGTAAATAATTAGTAGCAAAATTTAAACTTGTTAAGTAATGTTAATAACTTTACGATTATATTATAATGACTGCTTACGTCTTAGCGGCCATATGCGAAACTACGAATCCTTAAATCTGCATAAATCTTTACCACTGCATACAGCGCCATACAATCGCAGTTAAGATAACAATATGATCGCTAAAACTGATTACAAAAATAGTACAAAATTTTTATTATTAATGTATATGTTATTTTGAATAAACTAGACAGGTTGAACTATTGTAAGATAAATAAAAGACAAAAAGCATTTTTTATATACCACGTTCTTAAATTTTCTGTTGAATCATATAAACTTGACAATTCTATGTATTAATAAAAACTTTTTATTGTATTTGATAGAAATACTGAATAAATATAGAATACTGAAATGTCATTTTGACATTTCATATTGATTTCCATAGTAACGCACGTATATATTAATAATTTAGTTGCTAGGACCCCCTTAGCAACCAACAATAATAACTTTCCATACAAAACAGAATTAACTGAAAATGAATTTAATTTTGCTTAAAAATGGCTAAAAGTATTAAAAGAATGCATTGTCGTCGTGTTCTGATATATTCTAAAAGTTTCAAACGTCTAGCTAGTCGGGAAGTTAGTTAAAAATCTTCAATCGTCCAATAAAAATCTTGGACAAACAAGAAAAAAAATGTTCTGGACACACAAGAAAAAAATAGTACTGGACAAACAAGAATACGAGCTAATAAAAACGTGGTAAAATATGCGTCTTGGTGGTAATTAGCCCGAAAAAATTACATTTGGACGATTGCAAAGAAACTTACCTACCTCCTGAAACATGAATTACAGGAAGAATGTACATATGTGAAAAAATCAGTAAGCCATACGATATCTTGCATATAAACTTGATCGCTTTTCCCTGGAGCTTGGTATCATATTATTTATTCCATCGTAAAATACGTGAAATACGTGCGCACCAACAGGGTCCATCAAAATTCATCGTTCAGCATAAACCGGTCCAACACTGTGAGTTGCACAAAGTTAGCCAAGAAAACTATTAAAATTGCTGCTTATTACTTGAAAACAATTTGATGATTTTTCTTGCACACATAATAAATATTCAATAAAAAATAGTGTCAAATTATTTAAAAATATTTTATCGACAAGTATTTAAAAAAAAAATGTAAAAAAAGTTTGAAGTAACCACATTGTGAATGATATTCTTATACTCTGTCTGGAAACGAAATTCTTAATAAATAAAAATCGAAGAGTTGTTCGTTAATACTGAATACTAAGATAAGACGTGAAACAAGACATAGGGTACAAATCGTAGAAAAAATCCTACATATAACGCACGAGAGAAAACATATGAACACGTTTAAGAAAGCTAGACATGGAGAATACGTACACACATAAACGCAAATTCAAAATTTGAAAAATTGAAGGTATCGTTTATTTTAATCGGGTCGTGAAAGAGTACAAATTAATGAGTCTCATAATAGTTTGATAAATGCTAACAGTGCGGTAATAGCATATCGAGTGATTTGAGTATCGAACAATTAGTGAGATATCCAAGAGATTTAAAGGTAGTTATAGTAGGGGAAAGGTGCTGTAACCGTATGCAACAAGGCAAAATCAGGATACTCTACAAAGATAAGGTCGTCAAATATTACTAGTATGGAATGCGTGTTTTGTTCACGTGACAAAATTTAATGAATATTATGCTACAACATAGTTTATCCGGTATTTCTACACACTCGACAATCTTTCCTTCTTACAAATACACCCAGACGATAACCGTATCCGGAAATTTGTACGTAAAAAGTTCACCGCAAGACACTTATTCGTGCGCCGCAGTACATGAAACATGAGTTCGTGTAACATTTAATCAAATGGCGAGTTCTTCGTTGAACATTTCACCGTGGAGTATATTTGTACGTATGCTACAACATGTGGCGAATTTTATGAGATGTTTTTACTAGGTTAGGTTAGGTTAGGGTTATTTTTTTTGTAATTAAGTGCAATTTTAGTGGCTTCGTATAAGGCTAAGCACTCTGCTGTATAGATGGAAGTGAATCTGTGGACACTTTTGGCAACCGACGTGTTGGATTGGGGGAAGAACACTGCTACACCTACTGAAGGTGAATCGGGAATTTTGCTTCCATCCGTAAAAATTTGGACTACATTTTGATTGCTAAATTTGGACTTGAATAATAAGTCGGGAGAGTCGGAGTGCGATAGCTCCATTCCTATTTTTGTATTAGTTAAAACGTTATATATAATATCCTCATATGTATAATTAAAAAAGTTGTAGAAGTCTCTTTTTAAAATCAGATGATCAATACAATTTACAGCTTGGATACTTTCTTTTAAAATTTGAAATCTCTTCGGAGTACGATCTCGCGTTATAGTTGTTTGTAGAAATCTGTTGACATTGTATCTCGTATTAGAAGTACGGTTTGACATACATTTTACCAAGAAGTTTTTACATAGAAATTTAGATCTTTCTTCTAGTAATGTTATCTTGGCTTCGGCAAGTAGTATGTTAGTAGGGGTACTTTTTCTTAGGCCAAGAGCCAATCTGATAGCTTGGTTCTGTAGTCGTTCTAACTGTAGCTTTGCTCCTTTATTTTTTGGGAAGTAAATATAGCTTCTATAGTCCATTATGGATCTGATGTAGCTTTTATAGAAAGTTATTAGAGTGGAAGAGTGTGATCCCCACCAAGTACCTCTGAGGAACTTTATAATGTTGGTGGCTCTATTGACTTTCTGGGCAATGTAATTGACATGTTTATCAAAAGAAAGCTTGAAGTCAAAATAAATACCTAGAAATTTGGCTGATTCAGTTGATTTAATCATCATATCATTCAATTTAATTTGAAATTCTCCCGGCAGTATTTTGTTTTTGTTGAAATGTACGAATACCGTTTTCTCCGGAGATAGATCCAAACCCAGTTTGAATAGATTATTTCTAATTGTTTCTAGTGCACATTCCATTATATTTTTATCCTGATTGGGGTCTTTAGTTTTAAGGAACAAAGATATATCGTCTGCAAATTGGGAGACTGTTATAGCTTTCGGTATATTGCGAACAATGTGGCTAACGTATATAATGTAAAACAGCGGACTTAAAATTCCTCCTTGAGGAACGCCTTTATACAGTGTTCTCGGGAGATCTATGTTTGAATTAGTATAGATTAATCTCTCGTAGACAAGAAAAAAACAGAATTTAACGAGTTTAAAGGGGCACCCTATTTGTGCCAATATTTCAACGAGAATATCTGATTGAACGTTATTGAAGGCTCCAATCACGTCCAAAAAAATACCTAGCGTATGTTTTTTTTCATTAAAAGATTCTTCAATATACATTGCAACATTTGTTAGGTTATCCGCACAGGAAAAACCTTTCCTGAATCCGGTTTGTGTATCTGGGATAATTTTTTCTCTTTCCAGCCACCAGCGAAATCTATTTGCGACCATGATTTCTAAGATTTTGCAGACACATGAGGTCAGTGCAATAGGTCTTAAGCTATCCGAATTAGGTTTATTAATAAAATGTATAAATATGCTTTTCCATTCGTCAGGGAATTCCATGCTATGAAACATGAGGTTAAAAATGTCAAGGAATATATGTTTTATTGGAGTGGGAAGCATATTAATGACTTCATACGTTATCCCGTCCGTTCCAGGTGCGGAATTATGTTGACGAGAATTTAATGCTATGCTGAATTCTATGAAACTAAAGTGAGTGTCGAATAGCGTGTTATTTTTGGTAACAGGGAAAATGTAAGATACATACAAATGTATTCCACGGTCAAATGTTCAACGAAGAACTCGTCATTTGATAAAATGTTATACGAACTCATGTTTCACGTACTTGCGGCGCACAAATAAGTGTCCGACGATGAACTGCATACGTACAACTTACATGTAACCATGTAAACATGCAAAAATCGTACTTCTATCACTGTCAGTTTAGTCACACATTAAGTTAGCAGCGCGCCTCTTAATTGCGATTAATATTAAAATGAGACCATCTCTATCGACGGCTTGTTGGATAAGCAAGATTCCGAGATTGGATCAATGTTAAATTAGCCTGACACGAATAAATGTCCCACGATGAACTGCATACGTACAACTTAGATGGAACCGAAGATAACGCACTTCTAACTATTTGTGTGTTTCCTGTTTGTTTAATGTTCATATCTGTATGGATAAAACACTAACCATTTTAATTTAGATTAATTGCACCTACTTATTATTATGTTTCTTATCATCATATCATATAATCGTGAGTAAACATATTTGTTTTAACTGTGAATCAGAAATAACCAACATCGGTATACAACGACTCGAGTACCTGCGTAATGAAATTCATACGAGAAGCTTTGTAAAATATTAAATTTAATGGCGTAAGAAATCACAGCCTCTCAGAATGGCGTGCATCAGACAACGAAGATAATTCTTCTTTAGTTAATATACCCGCGGAGAAAGAGCAATTTATCACTTTATCCAGACTAATTCCGAGAAAGTTTACCGCCATATGTTACAACCCTACAGCTTGTCTCAATGATACCGACATAAGGCGATGCAATTCGTGATTGCGATTACCGGGTACAGACAGCGTATGCAGGGAATGTACTGTACGTCACCGGTTAAATCGGGAAATCCCTAGTTTTTCAAAATCAAACTTAAATGCTTACAAAATAAATGATATTCTAGTTTTCACTTATTCATTAATATAATAACCACCGTTTAAGGGCCCATGTCCTCAGCGTAGGTCAAAATGGAGCTCTTATGGTATTTTCAGATTTTCAGACATTTCAGTATTTTTTTACCGTTTAAAAAAAACGGTTAGGTACATGTTTAAACACGCGCGTTAACATGATATTACTCCCTACTTCATTTATCGTTTGTCAATTTATGGCTACGGCCGTATGTTGAAGCTTAGCCACTGGGAAATGCCAATAGAAATGGCGTATTTCAAAAAAAAAAAATACTACCTTATTCTTAGGTCAATAATTATTATAAAGCAAACATTATTAGTAGGATGTTTATCACATTTGAATGGTCAAAGACATAGCTTATAATCAGTATCTTTAGAATTATCTTCAAATGTGTTAATCGTGCCTATTTTTGAATAATAAAATGCCTAATTCTTGCCAAATTTGGGATCAAAAAGATTATAAAATATAATTTCCTATCATGAATATGTCACTATATAATTTTAACATTAATTTTACTAATGGTTTTGTAAATGCGTTTAAAAATTAATAAATCTAAAACATCTTAACACCACTTCACATGGAGGTACTGAAATATAACTATATTCTAAAACATTAGAGCGAGAGGTTTAAAAGAATACTATTTTATGTAATAAAAATACTTAATGCAGTCATCAAATGATTAAAATAAATATAAAGGATAATAAGGCTTCAAAATTATATAAATAGATTATCTACAACGTTTAAGGAATGTCCAGGGTTATGCTATGAAAATACCATAAACGCTCCATTTTGACCTACGCTGAGCATGTGGGCCGTTAAGTGTTTTAGATTAAATGCTATAAGAATAGTATTCGTTATAACTAACTAACTAATATAATACATAAGGTTTTGTTATTATCGTCATAGCAATGTATATAAATTATGTATTTTGGTGTGACACATAAGCCTGAACCTTTACACACCTGCTACAATTATCTTAACATAGAAATAAAGTTTCATTTCAGAATTAATTATATCTCTAATTTATACCCAAATTTGTTATCTATGGGAAGGTATCTACTTGGATTCTTCTACTAGTGTTATATAGTACCTAATGATTTTTTATGAAAAAGTATTAGATACGCCATATTTGCACTGGCTTAATGTTTCGGCTGACTCTACCCCAGAATTCATTTTATTTATCTATATAAGACTGACAACATAATACATATTGAACTAACTTACTACAAATGACCGTAATGGCTATGTAGGCAAACCTGCGTATGCGGTGTGTTAAATTCCGAAATTATGCTAAATGGCAATGATCTAGACATGGCATTCGGTGAGGGACACATCGCTGGACTAATATCACAAACATGGCTCTGTGTGCCCACAGGACTGGATGAAAAAACTAATAATTGAAGATATTCCGTAATAAAACGTAACAAAAATGATCTAACTCCATAATGTTTTAAAAATCTAACCAAAATGTCCCAAAATACCGGAACTTTTCATACCTCTTGTGAAGTCGTTGTACAGGAAGATCTGTAGTCATGTTTGATAAAATGCTTTCAAGGTTCAAAATGGAGTTCGCCAAGGGTGCATACTCTCTCCATCACTTTTTAATATTTACTGATATTATATTACGTATTAGATATATGCTTTACCAAGGATGCTTTTCGATTAAAAGAAATAAAATCGACAAACTCACATATATGCGAATAAATACTCCACTAACGAACGTCAAAATACTTTAGCATAAATGAATTCAAAACAAAATATGTGACTCTATACGAACTGACAAGCTCGCCGTCACCGAGAGACTTAACTAGTTGGATTAAGTAAGCGACTTCATATAGGTACTTTGTAGCATTAAATTATTATTATATTACGTTGTATTTAAATAGTGGCAAACGTTATAACTGGTCCCATATTCCAAGAAATCAAGGTTGAGGCAACGCGGTAGTGAGGACCTCTGCCCTTATCAATAGTGATACTATATAGAAAACGTATGCTGTCTATCTAATTCTGTAAAATATAAACCGCTCTCCGCCGTCAAGTTTTTGGTTATTGAATTCATTTCTTGAAATGTGGAGTAGTTTATTGCAAGTTTGGTTGAAACATAGGTAAGTATATTGTGTATCTTTGTCTAAAACTATACGCAAATATAAACATTCACCGTAATAAATGAATTTTCCCGGGAAAAAAGTGACGTGAGTTTACGGAATCCCGGAATGGCGGCCCTTTATCACCTGCTCGCTCACACGTGCAACCCTTCCGCCCACTGCACTCGGCTCTATCATTAATGACAGTAATTATTCAAATAAAATCTATCCGCCAGCAGGGTACTCCCCGCTTCGGCCGTTTACGTACCTTTGACTTCTTTGTTAGGGCTATGATACAACCGAATTTGAATGTATTCGAATGTTGATAGAAGAATTGCCGAATTCAAAACGAAAAGTTTTTTTGAATTCTGTCCATTTTTACACAAATCGTTTTCGTAAAAATTAAATGTTTTATAGGTACTGTTCGGTTATACGGAATACAGCGTAAAACGCATTTTGAAAATACCCGATAAACTGGATTATTTGTTAGGTTTACCTAACCAAACCTAACCTAACCTAACCTAAACTAACCCAAGCTAACAAATAATCCAGTTTATCGGGTATTTTCAAAATGCGTTTTCCGCTGTATTCCGTATAACCGAACAGTACCTTATGTGTGCAAGGTAGAAAATCAATAAGTCAAAATTTACTACTCTCCAAGAGAGCCGAACAAAGATTGAGTTTTGGACAACTTCAGCGGCGATTTTCTTTGACGCAGATGGCGCAGTCGATTCGTCAGAAGATTTAAAAAGGGTCATCGAAACAGTTCAAACCATTCAGACGATTATTAAATTATACCAGAATTTTAAAAACATACGTATTTCCCACAAAATTAATTATAATATATTACCCAAAACCTAACTGATATCAAAAGAGCCTAGGTATAACATAACCACTCAGACAAATACGTACTTGTACGTATCTCTACACATATATATTATAGTATTACCACTGTCTTTTATTATCTTATTATTGATAGGTGCGTTATTTATGGTTTTTCATGCATCGGGTATAAAAGTCTCTACATCCGCCACTGGACAACTTTGTATGGAACCTTATGACGTATAATTAATTTGATCAATAATTCAACCATTTTTTTTTAATTTTAAAGCTTTATCTTTACTTTCACACACCGACTTTATACGTATATGAAGAAAGAAATTTAGCAAGTCCAAACCAAAAGAAATTGACAAAGAAACGTTAGTTTATGGTTCTTAAATATGTAACAGACGTGAATTATTATTTAAAACAAAACACTTGATGACACAAATGAATTCAGAATAGCATCAAACGATTCACTTACCAGGGCTGTGCTATCTTTGACCGAATCCCGACCACTCGTGGAACCGAATTCGGTGAATCTCAAAAAGCTCGATTCTTCAGCAACCCCACTTGTTAACAAATTGGCTCGAGGTGTTCTCCTTGCCGTTTGATAAGTCGCATCCATTCCCACCGAAGGTGCTACCCCCGGTGTGGGCGAAACGATAGCAGTATAAAAAATGCAATCGATACAAAACCTTACACATCACAGTGTTTATAATTTATATTATGTTATATACAGGATGAAAGGCATTTGGATATAAATACTTTTACAGGTAATAGGGTCATTTGATACAAACAAAGTAATATTAACTGGGGGTCTTTTTAACCCTTGTACTTTTGTGCTCATTTATGTATAATTTATAACCGGACCATTATACATTTTTACTTTTCCTTGTATCATGATTACTTTACATTTAGAATTATTAAGCCACTAATTGTACATCATTTTCATAATATTATAATTCAAATAAAATATACAAACGGTGAGCTACTAAACATTCTTTCGTCTTATTCTTCCTATACATGTTATCAGGTTTATTTTTATTCAAATTCTTTAGATTTTTAAATCGAGCATTCCAAAGTTTTCTTCCCTATCTGACCACATTCACAACTTCAAAAATATCTGTTTCCTTTTATCTGTTCACTGATGGTTTATTTAAAAGTTTTTCTTGACAAATCTATAATTTTATTGCAGGCACCTAGATAGTAGAATAAAATTCACATATGGCATATGACGTGAATATAGAATTTTTAGACATCGCAATAGTTTAAAACATGCCACAAACAATGTAATAGTGCCTGCATGAGATTTGACAAAAATCGAGAAACTGTAAAATACCTCATATCTACTAATCCAAGCAATAAAAATGAATGCTCCATCCATAAAATGTATTTAAATGGTAACAATAAACACAATCTTTGTTCTCGTAATTTGTATATACCTATTTTTTTTAAATGCTATCTTCCAGACTGTTTTATAATTGTTGAGAAAATCTCGCATTTTTCTGTAGTCTATCACATTTTCTTACCTTATCTGGCATATTTTTGTTAATGATAGTTGGAAACTGGGTAAGCAATGCACCTGAGTGTCCATATCTAAACTTCACAACATACATCTGGTATTAACTGTGTCCTCTCAAATAACATAAGTCGTACTTTAATTAGTCGCGGTCACTTTCGTAAATTCTATAATCATAATAATATTATATAATTTTGAATAATATAATATTATTCAAAATACACGATAATATCATACATAATAAATAATATATCCAGTTATTTACTTAACCATGTAGGTATAGCCACGTATCAACATAACTATCTTCGCAAATAATCATTTATATAAAGGTAGCTCTTAATCCCTCTGATTAGCGACGGACAAAACATCGAGAGCGTCGACAGCTTCAAGTACCTGGGGGTACACATCACGGGAGATGGCATTTTGCAGAAAGAGCTCGCTATCCGAATGAGAATGGCTGGAACAACATTCAACTCGATGCGGAATGTCTGGGACTCATGAATTGTACTCGGTCAAAACCAAATGCCGCCTATTCGACGCTTGCATTCTGACGGTGCTGTTTTACGGTAGCGAATCATGACACCTTACGAAGGCTCAGAGCAACCGTATACTTATGGAAACTTTGCTGGTTGCATTAACTTTTTATTATTATATTATACATTTCTGTAATCAATATGTAACTGTTTGTTTTCCTTAATAAATAAAATAAAATAAAAAATACTGAGCTTCGAAAACAGATGTTTGCGACGAATAATGGGTGTGCGGTGGTATGACTTTAGGAGCAACGAGGAGATAAGAGAACGCACCAAGCAGCCTCTCATCATGCTGAAAATGAAGAGGCGACGTTGGACCTGGCTCGGCTACGTGCTGCGGATGCCAGAAGAGAACTTCAACCTGGCTTGCCTGTTCTTCAAGCCGACCGGATTCCAGCGTCCTGGAAGGCCGCTAAATATAATCTACAGAGTGTATACGGCGGAGCTACGGGATGCTTGTTTGACCTGGAATGAAGCAAGAAGACTGGCGAGCGACATGGATTCTTGGAGGCGCCGCGTGGTTTCCATATGCTCCAGTTAAGCGAATATGGCAAAAGAAGAAGAAGCTCTTAATAATTTCGGAAAACTAAAAATATACGATTAGCGGACGTGTTTTAAAAATTTTACAATAATGAACATAACTATGAAAGAATTTAAAAGAATCCAAAGTGAATATGAATGTGTTGTAGCAAATCACCACTTAGTACTATTACCTCTATGTAGAAGTTTTTAACATCCAAGTGCCGTTCACCCTGTGCATTATTACACCGATCGTCTTATTAATGGCATCCTAGCGCAAGAGTTATGTGGTAAGTTGAAAAAAGCTAATAAACATATAAATGTAGCTTATCTGGATATAAAAATTAATCAAATTATATATATTATGTAAGTGTGTAATGTTTTTATAATGCTTCTAGAAGAGAACTGTTCGAATTTAATAATAAGGTGATATATAGAATGTCACATAATATTTATTTACGCTGTTATATAATTATACAATCATTTTTATATTAATATCCGTTACTTGAAGTCAATAATCGTTCGCAGCGATGGTTATGTTACATAATGATAGGTACATATGTTTTCACGCATAGTAGTTCCACTGAAGTACTCAGAACCCGTCACGATCCTGTCACCATGCTAAATAATATTATGCTGTGGTCACCATTAAGTTTTTCTTCGATTTGTGATGAAATCAGCCGCACAACGATCGAAAGAATTACGAAATCAAACGCGCGAATGCTCCTCTTAACAGTAGGAAGAAAGAGCATGGCGGCGTGTACGAGAATACCATTCAATAATACATAATATTATTCTTCAATGGATATTTTTATTTTTTACTCCATGAGTAGAAGTAGCTTACATTTTCATCAATAAGTACATTTTTTATATTAAGCTTAGTTATAAGAAAATAAATCCGTAAGAATAATTCTTGATTCATCATTTTTTTTTAAATCTTAAAGCAATCTTTAAATATCATTTTTTTTATTATTACGCTCACATGTACCTATTAATTAAAGTACAATTTCAATTCAAGTTCTATTTTACATAAAGAAAAAAGGTAGTGTTCGGTTATCAGGAATACAGCGGCAAACACATTTTGAAAATAGCCGATAAACTGGATTATTTGTTAGGTTAACCTAACCAAACCTAACCTAACCTAACCTTAGCTAATCCAACCTAACCTAAACTAACCCAAACTAACAAATAATCCAGTATATCGGGTATTTTCAAAATGTGTTTTCCGCTGTATTCCTCATAACCGAACAGTACCGAAAAAACAATGAATTACAATAATTGTCAACAATGAATTAATTTTACAATATTATGGAAACTTAAATCAATATTTCTACATAAGTATATTTTTTTATCATTTAGATTTTAGAAACTGACAGTGTCTTGAAACTATTTAAATTTCTAATTAACGAAAACATACAACCGAATACCGAAAATCCATGATTCCCGTATATCCAATTCCGGAGTTTCGGAATCAAGAAATCGAACGGAATCTCAAACCCTAGTAGGTAACTATATAAAATCATATTTTTACATTCACCAGGAAATAAACAACAATCAACAATGTGTACACAATTTAATATTATTACCAAGATATCATGGGCTCGAATCAAGTAAATATAATACATACGCAGTATTATGTTTGCAGTATCAGACAAAGATCGCGGAGGATTTCATAGCATATTTACTTTAATAATTCTCGTGAAAGCGATATTTCCTCGAGCATCATAATCCGATTGTATCAATCCCGATAACAGCGTCTTCAATGGAAAGATCGTTCGTTACGTGAATATCAAAATGTTGTAGAATTATATTTCGCGGGCGGGAAGCTTGTATACTATGTGGAATTTTACTACCTGTGGTTTAAATGTTGTGTACTTTTAAAAGAATGTTGCCAATGATGTATTCGCAAGTAAAGAATGTTATTTCAAAATGGGTAGATGATTATCGAACAGAACTGCCGTGTCGAGTAAAGTAGGGGTGCTTTTAATCGACTGAGGAAAAATCCTATATAGAACTCAGAATGAGAATGGTTAAATGTCATGTATTTTCAGTCATATTAAATGGAGTAGAGACGTGGACACCTACAGAAACAAAGCTTTCGAAATGTGGGTGTACAAATACATTCTTCGTATTAGCAGGAAAGACAGAGTTAAAGGTGTGATGTCAGCGATGAAAAATAACATAAAAAGAATCGAAAAAATAAAAACTAGAAAGAATTCCGAGATATATCAACTTCTAGATGTTATCATTGAAGGGAGGATGAAAGAACCATGGCCCTGGTAGAAGACGCACGTCCCGGCTCAAAAACTTCAAAGATTGATTTGAACTCAACACTCCATCCCTATTTAGAGCAGCGAAGTTCAGCTAGAAAATGACCGAACTCATCGCCGATACAAAAAGGAGAAGATGATTTGTATGTCTAACTCTATATTAAAGCATGCCCGTTACAGAAACATGAAAACGAAACAGAGAAATCGACCCCCTCACCTTCTGAACTCCACTGCGATTACTAACTAACAACGATAATATGGAAGGAAATAGAAATCAAAATACGAATACAAATACCCAAAAAAGTGTTGCTTTAGAATTCGTAAACATCTAAAATTCAAAACGCTTACTTGACATACAAAAAACTACTTAAGCCAGTATTTACATAATATGAATAAGAATGTTGAGCTATCAGAAATAAGTCTAAAAACCATATTCTTATATTCGACCAAAAATTCTTGTATAAGAGAAATTTGGGAAATCCAACATAATTCAAACAAAATTCCCCACTAAAATGGGTTAGGTTAGATTAGGTTAGGTAAATTACATGAAACTGTAAGCTTTTATGGTAGTATGATATGGAACATGATAACTGTTATATATTGAAATAAATGATATTAATTTTATTTTAACGAAATATGCAATCGAAATTCATTATTTATTGCGAATAGATTACCACATTACATTCTAAGATAATAAATAACTAGCACTACCATCGTAATTCATAATTTAATGCCACAGCCGGAAAATAGTAATATTAAGCTAAATCAAAAATAGGGACATCAAATATCTCCTTTATTACATTCAAGTTACACCTTTTGTCATCGCTAATACCAACCAGTGTATGTAAATGCAGTCGAGTAGAGAAGTGTTGTACGGACATGCTACATTTAACGTAGACGAAACGGGAAGAGGTTAGAAAATGGCCATGAATACGTCGCGAGGTAAATCCAGATAAAGTTGGCTACATTGTTGTCGAGGGGAGGGCAAAAGTGCAGTCAATATATTGCAGAATCCATGATGACAAAGTATCACATTGACAGAGTACATTATCTGCCTCCGGGCACTACATTTTATAATACGGCCAAGGAGCGGTGATCTATGGCAAAAACCATTACAGATTAAATGATTAATTGTTTATTACTACCTAAGGCTAATGGTAATGTTCTACTTATATTGAATACTACCTAATAAAATACATGAATCGATTCATTACCGGATAGAACCATTCACTAAAATTTCCCGCTCTCCTGGGTTCTCAGAGCGGAATGCAGAAACATTTGTCATAACTAAAATTTCCTTAGCAGAAAACACTATGCAGAAACATTGTCCTTAGTTAAGATCATTTCTATTGAAAATAATACCATTTTTAAAAATTCTCTTTCCTATAGTTTAGGTAAATTATTATATAATTGTTAAACGATGACAAAAATATGACAACTGCATTTTATAAATGCAATAACAATAAATACATATTAATATTTAATTATAATACTCTTATGTTTCCGTTATAAGTCATTATACGTGATTTCACAGGCACCGCAAGATATTTTTTTAACATGGTAACACTAGCGTCAAGTGTCATTTTATCATCTGGCATCTTGTATTTCTGCGGGCTGGCGTAGACAAGTAAAATAATATTTTGCAAGGACATGCCAAACGAATTAACACTATCAATAACCATATTCAGATAAATTGTTAAATGAATATGAGTGTATGGACTGTTTTATAGCATGCGAATTTATTTTGACAGCAGCTGTCAGTGGTAAAATGGTAATACGGAAAGAGGCGTGTTCATAACAAAAATTGTCTATGGTTAAGGATTCCTTAACTCTATACTCAGTATAGTCTATAGTTAAGTCATCCTTTTCGGCGACTTATCCTTAGGACCGAAATCTTAGATTGTGCATGCCGCTCTTAGTTCTACTATCCTACGTATTTCCGTCGAACTCGATGGGTTTATTAAAAGTTCGATTAAATAAATGAATATAAAGAATGTCACATTATTAAAATCTTATAAATTATTCGTTGAATAAAAAAACTAGTTTATTAAATTATTAGCAAATGCAAGTACGTCAGAGATCCAGACGTCAGCTAGGAATGAAGATAAGTACCAACCTATTATTGGTGCCTCGATGCAAACCATAAAAGTCACGCTTCAGTAACGTCTGACGAATTTAGACTTAAAACCTGCGTGCGGACTGGTACAATCAGTTGCAGAAATCATTACGTGTATCTAGTTTGTACGTAATTAATTTACAATTATAATGCTTATAGTATGCAGTGTGCAGACCGCTAAATAGAAAATTGATAAATTTGCAATACTGAAAAAAAAATTATACATCCCATAAACATTTTCTTTATTATAGTGATGATGAATCATAATATACTCTTGCTTTTGCGCTACAATGTAGTTGTTTATTTTCTCATTCGATACACTTTAGATGGCATAAATACATAGTTGGAGTCTGTAGTGAGTATCTTTTTATTGTTATTTTCATATATTTCTTATGGTCAATTTTAGATATTATGTAAAGTGTTTCTAAAATACTTTGTTTTGTGTAAATTTCATAGCTTTGTTGCCTGTATAGAGCTAAGAGAAACAGACCATCGCTCCTTTTCTAATATGGGCAGTCGTTAATGACATGTCACACTGTTTGCGACGTGTTGCCATCACATAGGCAGCAGTCATCGTCCTCAGCTTGAACCTTTTTAGATAGGCTCTTAGTGGCTCATGGCGAAGCAGTATTTGCATTAGTTAGACAGGATAAAGAAATATACTTGTAAAAAGACTTACAATTTACTGTACATTGTCAAAATTCTATAGCAATCATTAAAGACTTACCTGAAACAGAAAAGAAAACCAATAAATTAGCGGCAAAGAATTGTATGCCTAACGCTATCAATTGTATTTCGTTATATTTAGATTATCTAATATCACGTCGCATAGTAAGTAAATTATAATGTATGTCATATAAATATAAGCTCAACTCTTGAGAGTTTTCGTATATCAACTACTTTCCTTCTTCTCCGGTAATAACAAGCATCGCGAGCATTTTTCGAGTGCTGTAAAAAAGTCCACTCAGACTATAGAATAAATAGCTTAACTTGAAATTACAACCTCATTGCTGTTGCTACTACAGTAGAAAAGGAAAAAAATAGCCAATATAAAAATCGAGAGAATCGTCAATATCAATGGTCGAAAAACTGTCGATTTTCCAGAGCCTTTCTTTTTGTAAGCAATCGCGTAAGATTTAGGATTCAGACGGTACTTCAGTGAAACGGCAAATAATTTTCAACTATAGGTGCGACGAAATTTTGGACTCGCTGGCAATCGGAGAGCGAACGTCGAGCTGTGAACACGTCAATTTGTTTCGTGATGGCGACGGGGGTATTAATTATTAAATCGCGTAAAGATGACTAAAAAACGTTACTCATTTACTTAAAAAAGAAAACATGTCAATGAATATATTATTATTGTTACTAATAGAACAATAAACAGAACATTAAATCGACGCATGTTGAATTTATATGACGCATTATATTTCGTTCGGCACGCGTCATTTGCACAATCCGCGCAACGCCTAGCCACGATCTTTTTAGACCATGCCTCAACTGAGGTTAGCCTTCAATCAAAATTTTAATTGAGTTAAGTTTTCAACTATTCCATTCGAGTTGTTTTTTGCGACACCGGTTTCGTCTATTACCATCTTCATTATAATATACGCCAGTGGCGAAACGTGGAGCCAGGCTGTAGAGACACGACATAAATAGTAGACTTTAATTAAACTTTGTTAGTCCCACATTTTCTTTCAATGACCTAAGAATACAATTTGCAAATGGAACTGATTAGTTTTTAAATTTCAATTACACCCTGCCTAAGCCAAACCATCATAGTGACTGTGACGATCCGACAAAAATAGTGTATACTTTGCCAGCAATACTTATATGTTATCATTGAATTAAGGTTACAAATTGCAGATGGTATTGGTTAGTTTTTAAAACTCAAATAACACCACTGTCATACCAAACTAAAATAGATAATAAGTATTAAAACTAAGTTAAGGCATAATTTTGGTTATTTTATAGATAGATGAATATTTTTATTCATGATCTATTATGGCTTGGTTTATGCAACGTTTAATTAAATTTAAAAACTATCCATCTGCAATTTTTATTCTTAGTTCAATGAAAACAAATAAGTATGACGAATAGAGTTTAGTGTGCACTATTTATGTCGTATTCCCACAGCCTATCTCCACTTTTCGCCACTACTATGAGTGCACTCACCAACAGTAAAAGTACACTGACAACGAACACAGTTAATTTTCGTTTATATAATAAATTAATACGATAAAATAAGGTTAAAATCTTACTACATACTAAGTAAATGAATTCAAGTATACAAAGAAGTGTTTTTGAAAACCCCGTAGTAGGTAATTAGATATTCACTATTAATACAATCAGTAATCTTATCAAATTCGAATATTTTGTTAATTCAACGAAAACAAATAAGTAATACCGACATAGTTTAGTGTGGCACTATTCATGTCAGATTCCTATAGCCTACCTCCACCCTTCACCACTGCTATGCGCACTCGCCAATGGTAAAAGCACACTAACAATAAATACAGTTAATATTCGCTAATATAATAAATTAATACGATAAAAGAAAGTAAAAATCTTACTACATACTAAGTAAATGATCAAGTATAAAAAAGAAACAATTTTTGAATATTTCAAGTGTTTGTAAAACCCCGTAGTAGATAATTAGATAGGTACTCACTATTAATACAGTCAGTAAACTTATAAAATTCGAATATTTTCAATTCAATTTTCTCAAATCAAATCTGTGGGTTCTAAACCAATGATTATGTAAGTCGGAAATTGAAATAGCGGTCAAATAATAAACGAAAAGTGAATATAGATTTTTTATTCAGACAGCGAAGTGTTCTAAAAAAAGCCACATTCAGTACAAAAACAGGGCACTCGGCTAAAGAAAGATATACCTGGATTTAATCTTACAACCCCTTTCCGAGGCAACTTGACGTAGAACTGCTTGAAAAAAGTGTAATTATACACTAGTGCGTACGTCTTCCACTTTTCCTTGCGGTCGATTCGCTCTTAGCTAAGGACTTGTTGAGTGTTTAGAATAAATCGCAATTTATTTCAACAACTACGAAAAAGGAAATTACAGGACATTGTGTAACAACTATCTAAGTACTAGAAAAGGTAACAAGGTCAAAGCTGTTGAAAAAACCTTCTTCTATAGAGATGGAGCCTGTATATTATATGAAATTGAAGTAAAACTTCACAGTATTTGCCAATTTACATCGACAAAAACACAACAATATTTTCAAAAATATTTGTTCGGAACTGCATACATCGGATTCCAGCCAATTTACTTTACCCACTGAGCACAGGTGCAGACTTTCGGGTGAAGAACCCCGCCCCCCAACACAAGAATCAAAAGATTACAAATTGCTGTCGAACAACCTTTTCAACAGGGTTATACACACACCTCTCGGAAATCTACGACACGCAAAGCCTATGTCAGTAGAAGAGTCTCAAGAGTTGGTGCAACAATCTGGGGGCATATAATGTTTGCTTTTAATATGCTGATGCAGCATGTCTAAAAGGCAAGACAGCGATGACGACATAAATCGACGTTAACGACACTAACCACAAACACTCGATAACCACTTGCGGATGCGACAGGTCACAGTGGTTAATCGGTGAGAACCCATAGTTATAGCTGCAGACCAGGTGTTAAACGCTAGACTCAAAATGCGGACTGTCTGGGTATGGAGATTATTGTGGATAGTTTTTCGTAATGTAGCCCGTATCAGTTTTATGTGTGCGCACTTTAATTTGTACAATACTAATCACCAATTTCAATAAAGTAGTTCAATGAAAACGAAGAAGCATGACATACAAATTTTACCTACCTTTTGTCACTGGAAAATATATGATTTAAAGTTGTGACATTATTGATATTAATTAAATATAAATCTGAAATATGATGTTATTTCATTCAACACTAATATTCATTTTTATATTTTTTAATTTATTCAATGTCTCAATTTATTTTGAAATGACAGTAAAAATTAATGTTTTTAGAAATTTCAAATATAGGCACTGTATTCGGCAGGTGACATTTTAATGGCAAGCAATTTTTAGTTTATATCACTATATCGTTTACTAGACAGAGAGAGAGTTGAAAATTTATAAAAACTAAACTAAATTCAGAAATATGACACGCTATAATCAGCGATTTTTTCGACAATACATTATAGGTAGGTACACTACGTCACCGATTAGTAAATTCGCGACATCTGTCCAAATTGAATCAGCCCCGTTCATCTTTTTGACAGATCGCGTATAGACAATAAATAATAGCTTAACGTGAAATAATCTCTATGGCAGTGCACCCCTCCCCTAAAAGTAAATAAATAAACGAACACAAAAGAAGAAAATAAATAAGTGTCGTCCGGCATAATAATTCATGCAAATAGAAATTGAGGTTTTTACGCTGCAATGTAAATTTATTCATGGGATTTAAGACAAAGGAAATTAATCATAGCAAATAATGAATCCGAAATGAGGCGTCGGAATGCAATTTTATTATTATATTCTTATTTTTCCCGCCGACCAGTGTGGCCAATGTGCAAAAAAAATCATAATGTTATTCTTTCGTCGTTTGCAGAAAAAAATATATTATCTATGAAATTTGGAACTCGACTACCTATCATCATCAATACTACACAATAACTTTATTAAAGGGTTTATATATTTTTTAACAATCGCTAGTCAATCATCTTGTTTAACGAAGTTTTAAAAATCATTTAAAAGCATTATTACCTAAATGTAATGAAAAATATATATTTAAACAAAAAGATTGACAATATTTTAATTGGTGAAATCTTTGGCATTGGATTTAATCAATTTTACATAGTTAGAAATGTACGAGTATGTAGATATTTCTATTCTATTACAGTGATTTAGATTCGCGTCTATGAGTCGCGATCTGTATTTCTATGTTATATTCATTGTTGAAAATAATGATTCGCATAATATATAAGTATATCCAGAGCATGATTTTATCTTATATGCCCCACCTTTTAGATATGGGAGTGATATCTTTTTCGGTCCATCAGGTTTCTTGTTCAACCCTACCAATTTAATATTTATACAATCAACCAACACAATGATTCAATCGCAATAGTTTTTATTAATCGATCGTTACCTTACTTTGAAAATGTTCTAATTGCACTTGACCATGTTTTGAGCTATGAGCGTTTGAAATTTGGAATGGTCATATTTTCAATATAAAAAGACATGTAGATAGTCCGGCATACTGCTAATTTCCATATTTGACAATAGATGACTCTGAAATGGATAGAATATGGTTAATGGAACCTTTTCACATCAAAAAATCAATTTAGGCAAAAATGTCAGTTAGAACCTTTTCAAAGTAAGGTAACGCGATGTAAAATAATAAAACAATGATATTTTTGTTTTCAAAAGAATGCATAAAGGGCGCACGAAAAAGTTCGCTTGGGAATCCCTGTATCTACATGAAAGCCTAATTTTTTTTGCGGGTAATTTTTGCAGTCACATATCCTAACTATCCACACTGCAAAAATATTCGCTTCATATCAAGAGCATAATAATGGAGATTTACCACGTAACAGTCAGTTTAAATAACACAATATAATTATTAAACATTGATTAAAATACGCATACACCCACGATGGACGCGCGGCTTAAATGTCGGCCTATAAAGTCGTAGGTTCCAGTTTGGAATCATGGGTCTGGAAAGTATACATGTTATTTTTCAATGTGTGCATGAGTTAGAGTCGTATCCGGAAATGTGTACGTAAACAGTTCACCGCATGACACTTATTCGTGCGCCGCAGTACGTGAAACATGAGTTTGTATAACATTTTATCAAATGACGAGTTCTTCGTTGAACATTTCACCGTGGAGTATATTTGTACCTATGGTACAACATGTGGCGAATTTTATGAGATGTCTTTACTAGGTTAGGTTAGGTTAGGGTTAATCTAATTGGAACAATACTATTTGCAAACTATCGCCGCATTTTGTAAGATACGTACAAATGTATTTCACGGTGAAATGTTCAATGAAAAACTCGTCATTTGATAAAATGTTATACAAACTCATGTTTCACGTACTGCGGCGCACTAATAAGTGTCCCACGAGGAACTGCATACGTACAACTTACATGTAACCAGTCAGAGTATGGACCTAATAGGTTGAGCAAGTGTCTGACATCCATTTCTCGTAAAAACAAAATCTGTTTGTGGAGGCATATATGATCTTATTAGGATCGGACATCGTCGAAAAAACAAATACTCATTGCATCCTGTTACCATTTTTAATAATTAATGTAAACTGGCAGTATAGTCGTATCTCCCCTGAGGATGCGTACACTTTGTACTTACACCGCAGTTGATTCAAAGGGCAATTTTCCAAACGTCGTTTTAATGATCCGGCGTTTTCCACGGCAAATGGGAATCGCCGATAAGAAAGCGAAGACGCGAACCGAATTTCCACTCCTATAATTATCTAGGAATGTTAATCGGTGCCTAATGGTAGGGAAAATTAAAACCGTGGAAATATATATTTCCTAGTTAATTAATAAACGCAATTGGCAGGCCTGTAATTGAGTCAGATTCGCGATTGATGTCGTCAATTAGTTGAGCCAGTGAATCGGCAGCCGATATAATTAATAATTTGACAGAAGTATGTATTCAAATTATACTGAAAATGTTCCTAAGTTCGAATCTACACAAATAACCGTTCCAAAGGTAGGCATATATTCCGAAACAGCAGAAGTAGAATTAACAACATAAAATTTGTTTCGAAACCATTATAATAGAGCTCTTCTACGTACAACAATAATTCATTAATTACCTAATATAAGTGTATGTCTGTGATGTTAAAATACTTTTTTTATCAGCGTTTTGTACCTAACCACAGATTGTGACTGTTTTTTTTTTTTTTTTAATTTTTGTCTATGTTGTTTGTTACGTTTTAATTCAATAACTACTAGACCAGTATTGATGAAACGCTCACAGGTTATAGATTTTTTAATTGTTATGACGATACCTCAGGTTCCGAAGTTCCCAAAAATAACACACTAGATAAAGTGGTCAGATAGCAACGGCGAAGTGGCGAGGTGAGGTATGGCCATACGGGCATGCGTCTACAATCAAGCATTGTCGAATAATTCACTTGCAACAATTTATCACGGATGAAGGCTTCAGATAGCAACGGTGGAGTGGTGAGGTGAGATGAGAGAAAATCCAAATGTTTTTGAATGCGCGGGCTCACTCTACCTATCAGTCTAATGTGATAGGTACTGACATTCGTGTCTAAAAATACTCATAGAAATAGATCAACTGAGTAGAAGAGTGCGCACTTGGATCTAAAATTATATTCTAACGCAGTCGTTTCAATTTTGACAGATTATAGAGTTGCTTTGGTGCTGCCATCCGAAATATGAAATTACCAGCAGTCAAAAAAATATTCCCATAATCATGATAAATACGTAGGATACTTAGCAAAGCTGTGTTGAAATTCATACCACGTTTTTGTCTCTTTTCACCCCACAGTCTCTATTCACCCCAATCGACGGTACTGACATTCGTGTCTAAAAATACTCCTAGAAATAGATCAACTGAGTAGAAGAGTGCGCACTTGGATCCAAACTTATATATTATTTGTCTTATTTCTATCATATGCATGTTTTCCGGGCAAAGAGATTGGTTGCGCTTTTCATAGTGTAATTTCATACTGTAATTTTGTGACGGTATGATTGTGATGGTGGATGTGGATGCTGGGGGGGGGGTTATGTTAGGATGCCAGGCGCTAACTTTATTGCTCTTGAGGCGGTATTATTTGTTTGTTGTTCGTTGGGTTACCCAGTGCGCGGCACTTGACAGTACACTTTTGATGAATAAGCACATACTTTATTGTTATATTGGTTGATATTTGTAATTAAGCCATTTTTATAATTTATATTTATTATGTATTATGGCGCATTGGCCAATTGATATAATGCTATAATCCTCCTTTCTAAATAAATAAAAATAATAAATAAATAAATGACGTTGACGAGTGATAAGAGCCGGTATCACGGCATTCTCAGGGAAAGAAGGTAAAAATAGGCATTGAAAATAATTGTAATATTGGTTTTATGAGACTAATATTGACCGATATGTGCGAGGCAGATAGTCAAAGCAAATTTATGGTTGTTCAAAGAAACAAAATTCTGAAATAATTAACGAAAAAATAAATAAAAAAATTAAATATTTACGCGATACTATAATAATTCTGGGGCGATGTTTCTAATAAGGGTTCAAAGGAACGTTTTCAATAACGAAATTTCGACACGCAAAGTAGACATTAAGTACCGCGCTATTGAATGTAATAATCTATACGTAAAATATTATTTATGTTTTGGTAATAGGATAATTTTTAAAAACACACGTGAGCAGTCAAAGAAATGTTAGAAATATTGTTGAATTTCATTTGAATACGAAATTTATTTAATTACTTATGCATGATCGTGTTTCATATTCTCATCTATTAAAGGTTGGGTATCTTTGTTTAATCTCTGTTTAAAAAGGACGACAGGAATAGAATATCCAAACAGAATCCAGAAAGCAGTCGCATTAAAAAGTTGAAAAATAAAACTTACCGATACATGGATAAAGCCAATAGAAGAACTTTCACTAGGACACTGACAGCTTTACGAACTTTGATATAAGTCGGTGTCCCAAGATACAAAAAGCGAATTTGAAAAGGTTGAGTATATTAAGGGGCGGCTGAAGAGCTCCGTATTCAAATATAATTTAGTATGAAATCGACCTCGGCGTCGTACGCACGTTAATTTAAATCGATCTTTTGGCAAAAATCACTAATCATCGGAGATTTTATTTAAAAAAAAAAACATTATTATTAGTATTATTACTATTGTCGAACTTCTACATTATTATTATTGTGGACAATCTTACATTATTATTTGATAAACACCACCTGCACGTGTCCGCTGATCAGAAAACAGGGCTGTCAAAATAATATAATATTTGTAAAATGTTAATTTTATCATAGTTTTTAATCAAACCTGTGCAAGTACATACTGATAACTTGGGTGGATATCGTGGCAAACATACTATTGATATATCTACGGGTATATTATTATTATAACCCAATTCAAATTGAACATAGGTTGATACTCAAATACTATTATAGTATCTTTATGATTTCGAGAAAATAATACGATGGAATATATTATATAATCCATTTTGGTTGCCAGTTTTTACTGCGATGAATCACTGTGTTCCTTACTGTCTTTTTTTATTCGTAGGTTTGTTTACTATGTACACCGAGAAATTTCCATTAATAATATCGGAAATGAGTTGGAATATAATGCAACCAAAACTGGAAAAATTCTATTATGGGTGTTTACTTTTTGAATTAGTTGACCCCAGAAAAACAGGTACATGCCACTACGTGAACCACAGTGGATATTATGCCGGGTCCAAATTGGCAACATGTTGCCGGCAACCTCGTTAAATTTTACGATAAGTATGATAATTATCGTAAAAATTTTTAAGCCATTATGATAATTATCGTAAAATTTATCGAGGTTGTCGCGCGACATTGTTTTGCGCCAGTGTGGACCCGGCATTAGATGCACAAAACTTAAATAAAATATATTATAAATTAAATTTAAAAAGTACAATATAATTAATTGCGTCGGCAGCCCTGTCAGACACTTTTTCTAGCGACAGTCATTTTTTATAGTCATTTTTTATATGCCCGCCAGTCCGATGGATTAATAAAAAAATAATGTGTCTAGTGACTGTATGTTAATAATTATTTTTAGGCACTCTTAATATAATATATAATTTCGCCCATTGGCTTTACCTACCACTTGTTTCACTAGTATAAAAGTGAAGTTGCGCAGGCAATAAAAAGTCACTTTCTTTTTATAGGCAGACAGTAAATTCTACGTTTTAAAAAATATGCATTAGAATTAAACAATACCTATTATTTTTAATATGTAGGTCCTAAACATTACAAATAAGCACTATTCATTAGTAATGTTTTTTGGATAGCACATGAAATAAAAATGTAGGTTGATATGTATGTCAACATCCTTCGTATGTTTAGTTGTCGGACAATTTCAGGTTAAAAAGTTATTAATATATTATTAAGTTTATATCGTGGCCAACACATAATCAAAAAAGTTATCATATCCATCATATCAGTTGCAATACTTCCCACCAAAGAACTGATAAACATATTGAATTTAGTAACATTAAATGTTATTAGTAAATTTATTAGAAAATAAATTTTATTAGAAAGTACTATTTTTTGGTCACCCCATAGCTTCACTTCACAAGCTTCGGAGGATTAATAAAAAAAAAAAAAAAACTTGTAGGGAGTTTATTGAGACAAACATTAGCGGCAACCTTTTTATATTAACTAGTAGACCAGTTATTATGGACCACATGTAAAAAAATCATATTTTCAATTCTCAAGGCCGATTCTGTAGAGCGTCCTCTTAAGCCGCGAGGACGTCTTATGTTAGTATGACAAGGTGGAAGACGCCAATAACATGCTGGTCTGCCCACTTCGCGATCAAGTCAAAGAATCTCCTGAAAACAACTGAGAAACAATGGTACCGTCACCTGAGCAGTGCCATTTGTATAAAAAAAGATATGTATACAAATACTTATATTTATGCGTAGATAAATAAACTCGTCACATTATTATGCCACCAAAAAAAGTACCTACCAAACACAGCGCGTAAACACAGGGTTCAGACCTAAAATACAAATTATTAAGATAAATGGAATATTACTTCGTCTTCACCTTCGTCAGGTTCTCATGACAGAGGATCGTAACCTGGATGATTTGGCTATCGAACAGCCTTTACAACTGGTTGGTTCTATTTTTCTCGGCATTCTACGATACCCAAGGTCTGTGGTGACTGAGAGTCTCGTTTCACTCTAAAATTGGTGCAACTATGTGGGGCATCCAATGTTTGCTTTATATTCCTATATAGCATGTCTAAAAGATAATACAGGGCAGATGACAGAAACAGACGTTAACAATCCTAATAATAATGACTGTTGTGCCACGCCTGTGGACTTGTGGATGCGTCAGTTCGGAGTAAGTGAACACCCTTAGTTATACCTGCAGGCCAGGTGTTTATCCCTACACTTAAACTGCGGAGCGTCTGTATATGGAGAATGTACATGAAAAAGTGCGGTAGATGTGCGGAAATGCTACAAGTAGTAGGCAGGGTAAATGTGGAAGTCAGTGGCGCCTGCTGGATTTTCCACTTATGAATATTACTGTCCAGCTAGTCTGCGTGCACGTCTGGCTAAACGAGAAATGGCTCTCTGTTTCAATAGATCATGTAAGGAAGAATAAACTAGAGTATCGTTAGGTGAACAACCACCAGCGGCTTTTCAGATTTTCTATATTAAGGATGAAGTGGAAGTGAGGCCCAATGACAACATTGCAGTAGGTACCTACTGGCAGAGAAGATAAAGTCCCTCCACCAAACCCGCCCCGTACCACCCTCGGTCTTAATCGAGAGTATCACGGGACCCATCAATTGGTGATGTGAAGCATCTAAGAATTGGCCTGGGAGTGTCCTGGGAGAAGATGCCCAAGACTTAGATTGCTACGCTCAAAGTGAGCTCTGACTGAGTTTACTCTAATGCAAAGTGCCAGGGAGAGAAAAAGCACATGGAAATTACTAAAAAGAAAATGAACCTACTTGTTTATTAAATTAAAGAACGAAGCTAATCATACAGGCAGCAAAATTTATGTGAAGAGATCTTCACGCCCGTAGTGAGACGCCGCAAATTTTTTGAAAGCAAGATAATTGGCCTTAGTAGCAACCAGGTCGGACGGGCCGATGGGTCCAACAGCTGGTTGGACCGATCTGAGCATTTCCTCCCGTTCGGAGCACATACTCAGACACTCCCATAGGATGTGGTTGGCATCCTGTATTTCCCCTCCGCATGGACATGTCGGACGGCTTACCTACTACCTACTGGCAGTGAAACAATCACAAAAATCCTCCGTCTTTAAGAAAACCGCATATATATATTGTAACCTCACCTGGATAGATCCCGGTACCCCCCGGATGAGAATCCAACTACACATTGTAAATACTACGAGGGCCACCCTCGACAAGGGTCTGACACGAACAAAACCAGACGAAAATTTCCACATGAAACTTTTATCGTTTAGTGTATAATTAATTAGTATGTGAATAATAGAAAATTAATTTGAAATCAACGCTTATTCAATTTTCCGTGCCACTGCTGAAAATATATTATTTAAATAGAAACGTATTGTGTTGAAGATGGAGTGGACCCCAAGGATTTCTTGTAAGGTACGTATCGCTGAATCCATTATACCATCTATATGGAGAGAGCTTTATTTAGATGTCTATTGACAACCCAATATTGAAAAAGTTTATCAATCAATCACAGAATAAAAAATAAACATACCCTCCTCTACCATATTCACAAATAGCTTCATTCATTTTGTAAACAGATATAATATTTTGGAGTGTATACATATTGACAACTAGGGTTTTCTACATATTTTTTTACCCGAAAACCCGGCAATGAAGATGCTACAGTGCAGATTTTTTTGATGTATATGATTTAGGTTTTTTTATTTGGAAATAACGTATATCATTTCGCACAGCAAGCACTGTGAAAAGACTTTGAATTCTGAAATACATAAAAAAAAAAAACTAAAAATAGTGCCCACGACGTCCAATTGTATCCCGGAGCAAATTTATATATTGTTTTACTTTCAATGTGTGTTTGATCTTTTGGTGTTAGTATGGGCCTAATAGGTTGAACAAGTAGCTGACATATATGTCTTGTAAAAACAAAAATCTGTTAATACATTTTCCACTAAATGACCTTCTTAGAATTGAATGATTCTCATAAATGATTAAATACACATAGTTTTAATATTACTAGAAAACTCAACGTTTGTTTTGTATATTTGAATTCTTTAATACCAAGGATCTAGTATATATCCTTCTATCAGGTAATAAAGCGTTACAAGTAAATGGCTTTTTGTGTTGAGTGGGTACTTAATTTGTTTTTTATCGTTTTCTTTAATGTAAAATTTTCATTTTATTTTAACTTTTTCTTTATGTATTTATTGTATTTTCGGTATTTAGCTGCGTTAACTATTTTATATATTAATATTTTACTGCATCTTGATTCGTTATAGGTATTTATTAATATGAGTTAACACATTTTTTTTAATTTCATAGGTTTGTAGCCTGTGTCCGGACCCCCAGAAATGTTTGAATATGTTGTCGAGACTATGTTGATGTTTTCAAAAGATGTCGCCATCTACTAACGGTAAACGGTGGTGAATACTGAATAGCACGTGAGAACAAACAAAATAAAAATAAATGCAACGAACAATATATTATACATAAATATAAACAGTCAATATTATCGGTATACAACATAAAAGTAAGTGTTCAAGAGACAAGAAAAAGTGTAAGATTTAACACTAAATGAACAGAGACTAGTGAAGTAAAATCAAATGTAATGTTTTCCACGTTGAATCTAGAAGAAAATCCATTGTAAAATGGTGTATTGTTTGACAGCAAACAAACTAAAAGTAGCAAAGTGAATAAAGTTAATGACATGATTGATCATGATTTCCACATAAAAATACGTAACGTAGAAGAAATCATGAAGATAGCAAATTGAGACAAGATGTGATGATGTATAAACTATATTAAACAAAATATTATTTTTAATACGTTTTCTTCCTACCTACTATATACATTCTAATGCAACGGGGGTGTACATGTAGCTTAACTATTATAATAGAGCTTCACGGTTTAAAAAAAAAATGGGAAGGAACCGTGCTAATATATAAATATTTTCGACCAAAATTAACTGTTATCATTATAATTGATTACATGGTATTACACTTATCTAGATTCAGGTATGTATAACGATTTTAATGTGGCATTTTTTTGTACATGTAATAAATAATTATAGAAAAGATAAAATAAATAAATTACATTTTTTCAGTACCAGTAATCCCGGGATTAAAAAATTCCATCCGGAATTCCATCCCCTGCAGAGAGAGCATCAAAGCTGTCAGTCTTAATTAGTTAGCAGCGAAGACTGTTTTATTATTAATTCGTGTCTGAAAACTTTAATTCTATCAGAATAGACGCGAATACAAAAAAAAGGTAAAAAAATAAATTATCAAACGCTGATTGCGCCGCAGGAGAGTGCTCAAAAAACATTTTACCGCAACACAATTCGGTCAAAAGAAACTTATTTTTAGGCATGGCAATTTCGGTCGTCGAAAAACTCCAAAAGAAAAATGTGTTAGCTCCGAGCTCCAAAGCTAATACTCTTTTATCCTTTTGCGTGAGTCCTTTATTAAGTATGTCCTTTCTTGCTTTTAAAACGTGTTTCTTGTTTAGTAGTCTTTCGGTGTTATATATATGAAGCAATTGTCTTAATCACTAGCCTCAAATTAAGAGGAAAAGCATTTTTCATTTGCCCACTCAGATTTTTTTTATATTATTTCATTTCTGCCGAGTTGCTTGATTAAACATATTTTTGTTTTACCATTTTTTATTATATAATATGATGGGCAGTAAAGTAAGGTCTAAATTTGATCCATTAAAGAGTTTTACTTATAAGGTAAGAATAATCGGTTTTATAGGGTGCGCAGAGTGGACGGGCTGGATCAAATCATTTCAAATTTCATTTTAATTCATTTAAAAAAATCATATGTTTTTATTTAGATTTTTAGAACGAATCATGTTATGACAAACATATTACTACAGTAAATTGGGTTACATGTAAATTGTACGTAAAAAATTTCACCGTAGCACAGTTCGCCGTGAGTTTTCTTATCGGAAAGAGATGACCGTATACTAATACTACACGGTCTCTAAATTTATTAGATTCAATATCAACATTAATTCAATTTTCATAGCTGATTTTGGCAAAATTCATGAATTCAAAATGAAAACCTAACCTAACAAAAAATCCAGTATATCGGCTATTTTCAAAATATGTTTGCTGCTGGTTTCCTTTAAAGTGTAAGCCGACAAAAACCGTGATTGATTTAGACATGATTTTTGTGTCACTACTATACGACCCAAAGAGGTTCGACAGTCTTTAATATACGGCCATATATTACAGATACAACATTTCACGGTGAAGTGTGATACGGCGAACTGCATACGTCCAAGTTTCCGGACACGGTAAATCGAAGTGGAAGAAAAATTTGTCATTCTTTTTCATTGCACCGATTCGTGTGCAGTTCCGCAAAATTAGACTCGAGAAGCCAATTTAAAATAAACTTCTATGGTAAGATGTTACACTTGGCTGAATATTTATTAAAGCGGGAAAGAGTACTTCGGGCACAGTTTTACCGTATCGATACCTTAGTTATATTATAGGGAAACAAAACAATACTTGTTCTCAGATAATAACGTTTGAAAAATTTTGCACAAATTCTCATTTCAATGTTAAAGCCTTGAGTTTTGAAGTAAATGTGTTTATTACAACGTTTTTCTTAGGTCGTATTCTTAATTGTCCGGTAGTTGTTTGTCCGGTACAAATCTTGCAATCGATTTTTAACTAACTTCCCGACTAGCTAGACATTTGAAACTTTTAGAATATATCAGAACACGGTGCCAATGCATTCTTTGAATCTTTAAGCAGAATTGAATTCATTTTCAGTTAATTCTGTTTTGTATGAAAGGTTATTTCGGAAGAAATCCGTAAAAAGTAAAACTATTATTGGTTGCTAAGTGGGTCCTAGCAACTAAATTATTAATATAAATATATACGTGCGTTACTATGGAAATCAATATGACATTTCAGTATTATTTCTATCAAGTACAATTTTTTTGATCGTTTAAGCTAGTCAAGTCAAGTTTATTATGATTCAACAGAAAATTTAAAAACGTTGTATATAAAAAGTTCTTTTTATCTTGTAATTATTTCATGTAATTGAAATGAACATGGTAATGCACAATGGAATATTAGTACAGTTTGAAAAAAAATATTATTTTTACATTGAATTATAAAGAATTAATAACCTCTCTACATCGAATTACATTATTAACTTAAACCCTCTAATTTTTTTGTTTTGCCATAGAACAAGAGTAAGATCAATATTATAAACTATGTAAGAAATGATTATGACATTGCAAATTAGAAAACCGTGATATTGCTGAATACATATAATAACACAGAAAAAAGCATTTGAATTAAATATTATGACGCAAAGCGGACCTCGAACCCGTAACTTATGAGTTTCAGCCAATGTGCGTTAGCAATTGAACAAAATTAACGTCATACAAAGAATATTAACGCTTCTCAAATTGTGTTAATATTGGCAATATGTTTTGTGGTTTGAATCAAGTTACCAATAATTAGTGCTTTACTCCTAGTCGGCATCAGGATCTCTCCAAATTTTAATCTTAACGTACCTACTTGCACTTGCCAATAATTCAATAAACTATTTTTTTTATTCAACGAGCCGTAATTCACAAGATCTGGGAATGTAATATTGCTTATTGAACATTGTGGTGGTTGTTTGTCCAGTACAAATCTTACAATCGATTTTTAACTAACTTCCCGACTGGCTAGGCATTTGAAACTTTTAGAATATATCAGAACACGATGCCAATGCATTCTTTGAATACTTTTAGCCATCTTTAAGCAGAATTGAATTCATTGTCAGTTAATTCTGTTTTGTTTGGAAAGTTATTTCAAAAAAATCCGTAAAAAGTAAACGACTATAATTGGTTGCTAAGGCGGTGGTCCTAGCAACTAAATTATTAATATAATATACGTGCGTTAGTATGGAAATCAAAATGAAATAATGTCAAAATGACATTTCAGTATTCTATATTTGTTTGTTTTTTTATTTATAATTAACTATTTCTTTTATTCAAACGAATAATTCACAAGATTTAAGAATATTTCATTCTGATTATTGAACATTATATAATTTAGAAAAACACTTTCTGAGAGAATATATTATCACCAATAGAAAAAAATCTTTATTGAAAAAAATTTTCTATTGGTGATAATATACTCTCTCAGAAAGTGTTTTTCTAAATTATATAATGTTCAATAATCAGAATGATATATTCTTAAATCTTGTGAATTATTCGTTTGAATAAAAGAAATAGTTAATTATAAATTATTAGCAAGTGCAAGTAGTTACTTCTAAAAAATATTGGAGAAATTCCACGACGTCGGTTAATAATCAAAAGTATTAGTAAATAGTTACCTAGTTTGATTTAAGAAACAAAAATCGATTGCCAAAGTGGCTTGATTTCGAAGAGCACTGATGAGTAGGTATTAAAATGACCAATAGTTACAATTTGTCGCTATTAGTATGTCACACCGTAGCATATTGGACAAATGCGACGATTGGGCGTATACCCGTGGAGATGCAGGGTTCTATTCCCGGCCGGGTGGATTACTTTTTTCAAAAAAGATTTTTTCTATTGGTGATAAATACTCTCTCAGAAAGTGTTTTTCTAAATTATATAATGTTTTTTATTTACTTCATATCAAGTACAAGTTTCAGCATATTGGGCATAATAATTCAACAGAAAATTTAAAAACGTTGTATATAAAAAGTTCTTTTTATCTTCTAATTATATTATTTTAGTTTCATCGTACATACTTGCATTATGTAATAATTTTTAATTAAACTATATAAACTAAGTATTCACAAATGCTGCATTTGACATTAAATACATCATTAGGAACATCTCATATATTATAGTTCTATAAAAATATAGTTATATTCAATAATGAATACATACATTCGATTTTTTCGTGTTAGTCATTGTGTAAACGGAAAAAAAGAATAAAATATATTAGCAAGTGCTTGTTAAAATATTCATTATCACTTATTAGTTAAAAATTGTTGAGAAAATTTTAAGAAATAGTTATTACGAATACTATTCATAAACTTAAAATAAGTAACCTCATTCTGCGTAGTAACACAGCCGAGAGTGAGAGAGAGAGAGAGAGGGATGGGTACGTAAATTACGATTTTTCTTTTAATAGATGATAACATAAAATACTTGAACTTTTGACATTCAAACTTTGGCAGAGTTGACCCGCCCCTACCTCCAAAGGATAAGTACAGTGGTAGACTGGTAAGATGATTATGAAGACATATCTCTTCATACAGTTCTAAGAAAAACCTCTCAGGAATGACCTCACGTGCCTCAATTTTCTAGGCCGAAACCTAACTATGAATATTTCACATTATTTCCTTCGGCCTGCGTAATAATTTACAGAAAAATGGTCGACATTTACATACGAATAGTCAAGAAATACTAACCTATTCACTTTGGAAAATATTCTCAGTGGATTTACCTCACGAAAACACTTCATGAACGGCTCAATGGGAGTCTTCATATACAATATAACATTACTGTTTTTAACATTTTTATTCAATAAAATTATTTTATTCGCCAGTACAAACTTTGACCTCGTCTAAAAAAATACTTAGCGTTGACGCATTTCAGTTGATTTGGCCATCCAGGTTTTCTATTGCTCTCAAAAGATGGGGACATAACTCGCCTTACTGGTGATAGGTCCAGCACAGTCCCATCGTGTTCATATGCCACGTAACATTTTCGCCTCCATCTTAGCTCTTCATCATACCCAATTTTCAAATGGTATTTTAATTGACAACCCCAAAAATTCTACTCAATATTCCACTCTCAAAAACAACCACCTTTCTCTCATCCTGATTGCTGCGTTTCTAGCATTATCATCTATTCATTAAACTGGGCACCGAAAACTTTTTTTTGGTTTTCATTGAAAGGCCCCTGTTCTTTCGAAAATAGCACTTGTTGTCAAGTTGATCCAGCGATTTATTTCGCTTCGCGTTATAATATATATTGTGTTTGTGACAGTTGACTCGAGATAAATAAATTATAGTCAAAGCATTCAATAAATAATACACAATATTTAAGAAAGCAACATTCTCTTATTGAACATACGATCCAAAAAATATTCATAATCTTGTATCTTCCACAGTATGGTGAACTGAAGCAATCCATAATTTATCATTTCGCATGAAGATACCAAATAATCATCAGAAGAATTCAACACAATCAATATGAGTCGGTGCACCCATCCAGGACGAGAGTAGTGCTGTGCAGAATACAAAGTAAGAATATTTATACATTTGTATATTTACACGGTATGAAAAAAAGCGACATTTCAAGCGAATTCCGCTCCAATCTTTGGAGAGAAGTGATTTGATTCCCGCACACACTAAGTAAGACGAAAATTGGTTTAAAAAATATATATAGGTGTTTGCTATGCGTCTGGTGTCGATATCTCGGAAAATTCCATCAAATTTTCCAAGCCCGGTTTGATAAATAAATAAAATTATCACGTCTTTAAGAGGTGATTCTTAATCACGTAGTTGAGTTTCAAAGTTAAAATCATATCTCGGGCTTATGGGTGTTTTTATTTACTCGTCATGTTCGGGATTAAGAGGGTTTTATTACATATTCATAAAGCGTTTTCCTCCCGGGAGACGCGCCAGGAATTATTCAGTTCCACCGAGCGTTGCCTTAAGACGACTTTTTGAATATGTTTCAAAAATACATTATGAGCCTTCCATTTATTAGAAAGAAATACAGGTAATAAGATAGGTGAAGCACTATTATGATGTTACATATTTTATGTAGACAGTTCAGAGTAGGGCATCCAATTAACCAGGGAAAAAAAATACTACCCGGTTAGCGGTTACTTTAAATAACTAAGCGGTTAACTGGTTTAAACCGTAAGAACCGAAAGAAAAATATATGTTCCATGCTTAAATGTTAAAAATGTATAATTAACTATTTTCTTATTCAACGAATAATTCACAAGATTTGAGAATGTAACATTTTAATTATTAAACATACATAATTTTGAAAACACTTTACACTTCACACAAAATATATTATAACATAACCAATAGAAAAAAATCTTTTTGAAAAAAGTAAGACACCCCACCCCACAGGAATCGAACCTGCATCTCTCGGGTATCGCACCCACGCACATTGACCACAATACTAAAAGAGTCATACTTAATTACGACAAATTTTAACCAATGGCTTTTTAATACTTGCTGAAGCGCTTTCTAAATTGAGCTACTATTTGGCGATCGGCTTTTGTATTTTAAATCAATGTAGGTATTACTTTAATTACTAATCGACGCCACGGATCACTTTAAGATTTTTTGTTGTAACTTACTTGAATTTTTTTTATTCAACGAATAAGTCACAAGATTTAAGAACGTAACATACTAATTATTGAACATACATACTTTTGAAAACACTTCTGAGAAAATAATTATGTAATACCCGAGAGATGCACTTTTTTTTCAAGAAGTTTTTTCTATTGGTTATAATATATTTTTTCAGAAATGTTTTCAAGATTATGTAGTATGTTAAAAAATTTATTTTATTTCGATCCATAGTACATAATATTATATCAGTTAAAATAATACCTATCAGGCCATCTGTATGTATGTACTTTCTCCGAAGGTAAGTAATTAGGCTTATTTTTTGAGTAAGGTACTGCACATATACATATACAATAAATTGTTAAAGATACTAAAACTTTTGGACGCGACTTTATACTTGCCCTTTTCTACAGGGAAGTGAGTAATTTTAATTAGAAATATTATCGAAGACGCTTTATCCGACAATATTGTATTTCAGTAGCTTAATGTAATAATAACCAATTATTCCCAAAACATCTTAGTTCGCTTTCGGTAAATAAACTATCCCTAATTTCATTGAACAAAGACAATCCCAACCCTTGAAATGAAATCATAACTCCGGGGGTGGCAGTATTTACGAGAGCAGTAAAATTTTGATTAGTACGAGTTCGAGTTATGCGGTTCCTTTAAAATTAGGCGTCTCATTCGAGTGGGGTGGCTAGGTCATATAGAATAAAATTATTGGGGCGGTTTTCTCGGATAAGTGGCAAAGTTTTCGGCACGCAGGGTCATCGCTATATTTACTTTCATTCGTATAAAAATAAAAATCTATATTGGTCACGATTTTCTAGATCAGCTGCATTGTATGTTTCTTCTTCTATAAAACATATGCGTCATACAGAAAAAGCGTATCACGACTTGGTGCCTGAACTGTTCCATAATTTACCTGTTAGTGTTTCTATCAACCCTATCAAATCCGCAGTATAAAGATAACAATTAAATACGGTAAACGATATAACTTATATTACCTTGGTTAACAATGCATAACATTTTTATTCGAATAATCACAAATAGAGCAAATAGCTAAAAGATATTTATAGTAAACTATTCTTTTCATTAAACCCACCGAGATGATTATTTCACTATCGCTCTTGCAGACACCTAAATGCAGAAAAACGTACTTATTCACTGTCAGTCTGGTCACACATGAAGTTAGCAGCGCGCCTCTTAATTGCGATTAATATTAAAATGAGACCATCTCTATCGATGGTTTGATGGGCAAGCAAAATTCCGAGATTGGATCGATGTTAAATTAGCCTCAGGGTTTTTCAACTGGCGCATTTCAAGATGTCTATAATTATTATGCAGTATTGCCAATTATTAACGATTGATAAAAATGTTAGTGAATTGTATGAAAAATTATAAACATTTTCAATATTGATTACGTACGTTACGGAGGTAATTTTCAAAAGTAGTTAACTCAAAAAAAACTGGCAATATTAAATCATTCTCTTAAGAGTGTTTGACATTATGTAATTTTAAGGTCTTAATATATTTTCGATAGTTTACAAATCCAGGTGGGTTTATTTCACAGGTTGAAATCATTTTCAACCTGCACCGCGATTTCCTAACTATCGACTCGTGTGTCACCAGACGACATGACGTAATTGTGACGTCAGCCAATACACGCTCGAGGCATGCCGCCCAGCGCACAGTGCTCACCGTAGATATTATTATGATGAAACACCTATATGTGTATGGTGACAATGAATAACGCCGCTGTCTGACCAACGTTATTTTCTCGAGTGCTATTATCACTCCGGTAGTACGTTACAATGATGACATATGACGTCATGTCGACCGGGAAGCTTGCACTCGCAAGTTTTAACATAGGGCCGCAGCACGTTATCGAGAAGGCAGGTGCCATCTTGATGAATATAGGTGATCGAAAAGATGACATGTTTGTTGGATTGTTAGTAAACATAAACTGTTTATGAATGAAATACGAAAATATCGCATTTTCTCACTTTCATCAAAAACTACTGATCTTGTATTTTTTTATTAGTGAAAACAACCAGTTACATTGAATACAAATATGTATAAAAATACATTAGAGAAAAGATATCACAACCAGCAAAGTTTCCATATATAAATTATAAGGTAAGCCGAACAAGATAGAAAGTATGAACATAAAATATAAATAAATTACAAGAAAAATAAGAAAGAATATTGAATAATTAAACTAAATAAAGCTAAACCAAGAGATGTCACGGAGGCTTGAAGCTTTCGAGATGTGTTCTCAAAATTCCTTGGACTGACCGGGTGACAAATGTTGTATCAAAACCAGGAAACTACAGCACCTCGGCCACATTATGAGAGGACAAAAGTACAGCATTCCCCAACTTTCAAAAACAACAAAAATTCAAGGAAAGATCAATGGGAAGCGTAGCAGAGGACGGCGCCGCATTTCGTGGCTTAAGAACCTCCGTGATTGGTACGAGTGCAGCTCCACTGAACTGTTCCGGGTAGCAGACGACAAAGATAAGATCGCCTTGATGGTGGCCGACCTCCGCTAGGGGATGACACAGAAGGAGAAGATTGAATAATTATAGAAAAAAAGGCGAAAGATTTTTACATATTGAAGGGAAACGTCTGCACGATAGAGCTAGAGGCCGCTGGATCGATGACATGGTTAAGTTCTGCGGAAGTACGTGGCAACGCAACGCACAGGACCGAGAGAAGTGGAGTCAGCCTGGAGAAGCCTTCATCCAGCAGTGGATAGATTCAGGCTGATGATGATATACAAAAAAATAACATTTTAAATAGATATATTATATGTGTGTTAGGGATAAAATTATTGAAATTAACTCACAATATCATGAGTAATCTAATAGAGAACAGAAAAAGAGAACAATAAAAAAAGGAAAAAACATATATTATTTAAAATTCAACTATACAAAATTTCGGAGTTAGCGCGTTTAAATGAAACATGTGAATTATTGAAAGGATCAACCGTGGAGAAATACATATTATTGTAATTTGAACAAGAGCGCTGATATGTAGGTGTTCGTATTTTAGACAGCCCTAACACATGACACTATTTTTAGCTTTGCCAAAGGAAACGTATAACCCAACCTTGGCCGTACGAGTTGGAAAACTCGGCGAAATCAAAAAGAATTTTATATAACTGGGCATTATAATTTTAGAATGAAAAGCTCAGTTTAATTTGTCACCTTAATATACCGGCCACAGTCACGCACATACAATTAAGTTTTATAAATAACTGAAACTTAAATATAGGTGACTTGAATAAAAACTTTTTGACTTTTACTTCCTGGCGACTAATGTAATTAATTGCCGTCATAGTTATGTAAATGTGCGTACGGCACTGTGATGATATAACGCGATAGTTAATAGTGCGGATTTAATATTACGGATATTTTGACAAATTTAATATCAGCATATGAAAATTCAGACTGTTAAAAAGAAATCGGGAATTGCCGTTAATATTCATTTATTTCCCATTAAATCTGAATAATATTACAATGGCAACATTGATATGATATCCACGCGAAATAAGCTATAATAACCATTTTTCATTCCTTGCAAAAATGCGGTATAATTCCTTTTTTTATTACCTACTAAAATATTATATAACATCATATTATACAACAGTGGCGAAGGGTGGAGGTAGGTTATTAAGATTCGACATAAATAATGCAGACAAAACTTTGTTAGTCATACTTATTTGTTTCATAGAATACAATTTGCAGATGATGCTGGTTAGTTTTATTTAAATTCAATTAAATCCTGCCTTAACCAAACCATGATAGTTTAGGTATGCTATGGGAGATCCGACAAAAATAGTGTACACTTTTTCAGTCATACTTATTTGTTTTCTTTGAATAATGAATATGTGTTGATTAGTTCATAAAATGCATTAAGCCACGCCTATACCAAACCGAAATCGATAAAAAATATTCTTCTATCCATAAAATATCTAAAATTATGTATGATTTAATGGCAAAATGAATATTTTTTTACTATTATCTACTATGGCTTGGATTAGGCAAGTTTAATTGAAATTTAAAAACAAACAAATACTATCCACCCATTGTAGTATTACTTCAATAGTTCAATGAAAATAAATACTTATGACTGACAAAGTTTAGTGTGCACAATTTATGTCGGATCTTTACAGCCTGCCTCCGTCCTTCGCCAATGCTCTACACTTATATTTGCAAACATAACATATCATATACATAAAATATTCAATAACTATCAGGTCATCAAAACAGTAGTAAGAATTTACCAATAAATATATGCATGTTATTAGATTAGGTTAGGTTAGTGGGAGAATATTATTAAATGGTGATTTATTATATTAAATATCTACATAATGTTAACACTAATGTAATTTTTGCGAAAATACGTAAATAAGTATAAAATGCACTATTCGAGAGCTTGTCTCTGGTAAGATTTCACCGATGAATGCATCGACATCACCAGATAAAAAAAAACCATAAACATTCAACTGCCATAGACTAACGGCACCGCAGGTCGCTTAGACGCTATTAAAGAAATAAAAAAGCTAAAAATGCCGGCATCGGACCGCAGAAGCAGTATTTATTTCCGAAGAGGGCAAACACGCCGGGGATGCACCTGTGCGCGCCCCCATCCACCCGGCCGTACTCCAACGCCCACCTGCACCTCCTCCTCCTTTCATTCGGCCCCGCTATCACCTTTGCTCGGCCCTACCCCGACAGCCAACCAGCGATCTGCAAAGTTTCTCTTGGCAACTCGGCTTATGTTGTAATTATGTTTGTCATATTTATTGCTGAAGTATTTCACTTTATTGAGCAATTTTCCTGACCGGCAAACTGAAAACAGTCGGTAGAAGTATCATACCGAATAGCTATATACAGCTATGTGCCTGTTGAATGATGCAACGCAGCTATGGATGAACAGAGTAGTTGCTTTACCCAACAAAGTAAAAGGCAAGTAAAAACTTAACTCAAAACAAAGCAAACATAAATAAATCACTTCTAATATGTTGTCGGTTGATCTGATTATGAATAGTTTGTCAAAATTGATTTTATATTGGTGAAAATACATTTTAAAATTTTATTTAAATATGCGGCGGCCATTTAAAAAAATGCTTTTGTGGTGTTACAAACATGTCAACGAAAATTTTTCCGCAATACTATCATATGTTGTAAAAAATAGTCTCGCTACTAATGGTGAATTATTATGGATCAATCAAACACACATTAATAAAAATAAATTGGGAGAAAAATTCTCAAATTCCAAACATATATAAGTAGGTATTCAAATAAAGAACGATCAGGGGATGGATTTTTTTAACCTATCGAACATGACAAATAAGGCACACAATCGCTCACCAAAATGGAAAAAGTCATAAAATAATAATAGTATTAGATGATGTGGATCATAAATTTTAAATGCACTGATTGTGAGCGCTATGAAACTATTCTACATAAAAAAAGCTGTCAGAGCTTTTGATAAGGTATGAAAGATGAGAATAATATTTCAATTTCAAGGTGGATGGATAAGTATTAGTAAGTAGTCATTCGCCCAACCTCATTCCGCATAATCAAAGATTCCTTTCCTTTGAAGAAGCCATTCAATACATATCAACAGCTACTTGGAAATATAATCCTCGATGGACCAGTTACGAGTGACCATCCCCAATGGATAATCGATTAACATTCAGTATAAACCCTAGGTATTACAAAAATAAAGGAATTAAATGAAATTTTAGATGTGGTTGTAAAAAGGTACAATTTGTGAATGTGGAGAAATACTTAAACACTTAAACACATCAAAAAAAAATACTTAAACACGTGTTAAATAATGTGTTATTTTCAATAGTTACGCCTGTATAATAATATGCACATTATGTCACGCACGAAACGGGCATTCAATATCGGTAATATGTTAAGACATTCAGTAGACTATATATTTCTTGCATTATATTTCCTTACTGAGTTGTTAGGACATAAACCAAAACTGGATTCAAAGTCTTAGGCAATCGTGATTGGATATGACATTTATATACTATTTATATTTTATTTATGATAAAACCTAATAGATTGACAAGCAGTGCGTAAGGCGCTTGCCTTCCACCCAAAAGTTCTGGGTTCGATTCCCAGTCAGGACAATATCTATGTATTTTTCTCAAAGTCTGGGTGTTTGTGATTGTTCAAAATTACTAACAACCACATTGTACGAAAAAGCAAGGACATGGTTATTAATAATTAAAAAAAAATAGATTGACAAGGACCTTAGTACTGCGTTTCTGTTTAGAAGGATAAAGGCCTAAGTTAATCTAAGACCCCAATCTGTAGCAAATACCATGCAGGAGAAAATTTTTTGTCATAATTTTATTATCTTGTGTTTTAAGAAAATACAAATGGATGTTGGACAGTTTGTTGTTCGTCCTATTAAGTGCATGCTCTCAGTTTAAACAGGAAAAAGACAACATTTGAATTCGCTAGACGCGCGGTTCGAACTGGAAAGCCAAGACTTGACAAGCGGACATGTTAGCACTCAGTCATCGCAGGTAAATACTCAGTAACTATTGTTTTGTAATGATGATTTTGTTTCGATATCGTAGTTAGTAGGGAATTTATTTTTAATAACCTTTCGAAGCTATCCGCGCGGGGGATTGTTTAGGTACATGATTCTCTACGCATATCAAACACCCTTAAAAGAAATATCTTTCGAACAAACCAAAGAAATTTATATAGGTACACGTATATTATATGATGCATTAATAATGATACAGTATTTTTATTACAGCCAAACAGATTTTTATTACTGTGAAAGAAAAATGTTGAGAACGAAACAACCCAGGCAAGTCCCGGGGAATTTTCCCGGCAATTTGAAAGGCGCGGGAAGGAAGGAAGGTTTACGACGTTCCGAGAGAGACGCGCGACGTCTTTTCTTCGCGAAGACGCCCGCCGGATGGCGTCTGCGGCGTCGCGGCGGCTGCGGAGATGCCGCGACACGTTTTTTCCATGCCGCGGCGGCCTATTGTGAGGTAAATTTGCATATGATTATTTTCTGCGCGCCGGAATTTAGTCGACGCCGCTGATCTATTACACGTGGATAAGACGGCTCAACACGAAAAGTGGCCATGCCAACTCGCAAAACCGTGCCGAGCAAAATGTTGATATATTATAAATAGTTTGTATATACAATTTTACAATAATTTCAACATTATCAGGTCTTTTCAATATTATCACTGAACTATTGATTTATATCCGGAGGTTTGAAACCAGAGGAAACTAAATAATATTGAGAATATTAAGCCTCGATTTGGACTCCGCTATTAGAAGAAGATATATATTGTCCATTTTAAATTTTTGATTATTCATTTAATTCAATAATATAAAACAAAATAATTAATTCATATTGTGATTTAATCTATCATGATGTACCATTAATGAGAAGAACCTTTCATATTTGCCGTAAGATGTCGAAAACTTTTTATAAAATTGATAAAATCGTAGAAATCAAGTAGCAACAGCCGACTGGTCTATATAGAGTTACTCTCAGATGGAAGTTATTATTTATTTAAAAAAGGACACGTTGAGCACATAACAAATTATTAATTCGATTAAAGACGTTCACAACATGACATTTAGAACAAAAAGTACAAGTAAATCAAGTAGAGAAAAAATAAGGTAGATAATAAAAACAGAGCAAAAATATAATTTTATAAATAGAAAAGAAATTTAATAAAAAGGCAAAAAGATTAACATTATTACGTTATAATATCATGTAACGTCTGATCTAGGCGTACTACATCTATGGCAGGCGCACGTCCACCATGCGTTGGTTGAGTCTCCTGACAGAATTTTCACGCGACGACTGCGTAATTTCCCGTTGACGGATTGCCCCTGTCTTACACTGTAAAGTGGTATTTTGTTACAAATTGTAACACTGGAAAAATCGGTAAAGTTTTCGGCTAACTGTAACAGGAAATTTTTCGGCAATTTCGTTCGCAAATTGTATATTATAATATGTGTGATAAAATACGTTCACATTATTCACACTACGCAAGATAGCTTCTTTTAATCTAAATTTCTAGATTTATTCACGGATGAAAGTAGGTAAATATAGGTACGTAGTAAAACCTTCTTCATCCGGTGTACTTCCTGTTTTAAGTCTATTTAACAATAAAACCAATTTTCCTGCTAAACGGATCGAACTCAACAATTTAACTTTTTTCTAAATCTTTAACGATGTGTCTTCAGTAAAAAAAAAAATTATCTAACATTATTAAATATCGCATCCCCAGTTAAAACTATCATAAATCTGAAATGGTCGTTTTAGAATTGTGGATATAGTTGATACAGGTTTTTTTATATGTTACACCGAATGTGTGAAATTGCGTATTACATGAAATCGGTAAAATTTTGCCTAATTCATGAAAAATGCAAGCCCGTTGCCGTATTCATGAATTGGGCAAATTATCTGCCAAGTGCGTGAATTCGGCAGGGTATAGAATTCTTAAACTGTCAACATGACAGTAGAAAAAGTAAATTTAATACGGATGGTTTTATTAGTTATAATTGGACATAATCATCATCATCAGCCGGGGTCAATCCACTGCTGGATGAAGGCCTCCCCAAGCTTTCTCCAACTCTCTCGGTCCTGTGTCGTTCGCTGCCACGTATTTCCGCCGAACTTTACCAGTTCGTCAATCCAGCGGCTTTTAGGGCGACCCTGTGGCCGTTTCGTACCCCTTGGGTACCATTGGATGACGGCATTTGTCCAGCGGCCGTCCTTTCGGCGAGCAATGTGCCCCGCCCATCTCCATTTCAGCTGTTTGGCAACGTCTATTACATCGCGTACTCTTGTCTGCTTCCTAACCCATTCGTTTCTCTTACGGTCCTTTCGCGTGATGCCCAACATGCACCTCTCCATGCCTCGCTGTGTGACTCTTAACTTTTGGACATCTCTCGTGTTGAGGGTCCACGTCTCGCAGCCATACGTGAGCACGGGTAGCACACATTGGTTGAACACCCTACGCTTAAGACATAATGGTAGGTCACTCTTGAAGATACTATTCAGACATCCGAAAGCACTCCATCCCAGCTTTGTTCTTCGAGCAATTTCATCGTGCATGCTTCCGTCTATGGACACCTGCTGTCCGAGATAGATGTAGCTGCTGACTTGCTCGAGTTGGGTGCCAGAAATACAGATAATCGCAGGGTCCGAAAAACAGTTCCTCATCACTTTTGTCTTTGAGACATTTATCTTTAGACCGACCGTTTGACTGACATCCGCGAGTTCTTGCATTCTACCTTGGAGGTCTTTCGGGTCTTGTGAGAGTATAATTGGACATAATATAATATTATTATTATTAGGTTAGGTTAGGTGAGGTTTTGTAATTCTGGATTCAACTGAATGTCCATTTTGAGGTTAGCTAACAACTGTCAACAAATTATCAAATCATACTACTCGTATCACAAACAAACAATCGACCATTGCCTGATACCCAAGCACGAATCAAATCGCGAAAATACCTTTTAATAAAATTCTTCCGTTATCATATTATAGTTCTAGATTTTTTTTGGGCATAGTAAATGGATATGAACGTCAGTGTAGTTATTGATTGGTATATTTTTATATAATCAATTACATTTGACACATTCGGTTAGTTTGATTAGTTGCAAAAAATGCCACCGGAGCGCCACTATATATTTCGATCAATGCATGAGCATTTGACACATTTGGTTCAGTTGCAAAAAACACCACCGGAGCGCTACTATCTAATATGCCCAATGCATGAACTAGGTAGAAAAATTACTGCCTAATTCACGCACTCGGCAGATATTTTCCCTAATTCGTGAATAAGGCAACGGGCTTGCATTTTTCATAAAATAGGCAAAATTTTGCCGATTTCATGTAATACGCAATTTCACACATTTGGCGTAACATATACAATACTTACAACTATAACTATATGCAACTCAAATAGCGACATTTTATATTATGTATTACTTTTCGGACAAAGTTCATCATAGTTCTCATCATAGCTAAGTAACGAGACCAAAAGTAATATAAATAAATAAAAGAATGTTCTGTCGTAACTCATAAATATTGAAATAGGTATCTCCAATTTCTGTTGTATTAAAGAAAATTGAGAAATCTGTTTTAAAAGTAGTTTTTAAATATTATATTTTTCCATATAAATAAAAACTCAAATCTATTTTCAGACTTTTCTTGTATTTACAGGGAATATTTGAAAAATTTAAATGTCAAATGGCTGTAGTTAGATATGTGATTTTGACAGAAATAATGGGAACTGAAATACCTAACGGGTAAGGAGTATCACCAAACTGATATCGAGTTAGGAAGAATATGGGATAAACTTAAACACGTGTCAAAAATACGTCATACGTCAAATATTGATAACTGCTCTCGGTTTAGGCATTAACGCTCATTTAATATTGGTGTAGTACACACACTATTGCACGTCCATGATGCGTGGTTCATTTCCGTATGGCACTCACACACTCAAAACTCAGCGTCAAAATGTAGTGTATTGAATATAGCCTATCGTAATTCTATTTATTAATCTTTTCTGTGATTTGTGACTAAATGTGCGATAAAAATAATCATGTTTCAATGATGTGATGTTTTCGTAGATGTGTATTTTGCTACTGCCGTCGACAGCCTTCCACCATACGATTAAACGAAACTGTATATAAATAGATTAAGTTACCCTATCACTTTCCTACCTCTATTGTAATAACCGTAGCGTGTAGCCGTTCGAAATTTGCGGTTACGGATCCTTTATATAAATGGCCAATCGAATATATCACTCAAGCAGAGCGTTTTTAGTAGACAGTAATGCTTTTTAACGTTATTTTTAAACGTTTATCGGAAAAGCCGAATGGGTCGATCGACTGGGATGTGTAAGTAGCTGTCTCGCACGAATAATGGAACGACGCCCACGCGAATTCTCAGTCAAACAATGGAGATTTTCAATGGGTTTAGAACACATACACACTCATTTCGACACTTTACTCCAGCGATTTCCAAACTAGGGGGCGCGCCTCCCTGGGGAGGCGCGGACTGTTGCAAAGGGAGGCGCGAAAAGTTTAACACAATAATGTAGCCACAGGGCCCACAGGTTTGCAGTTTTCAAGTGCATAGTTTATAAAACGGCAGCTAGTTATAAACTACATAAAAAACATTCCTATAAAAGTTAGGTTGTTTGCAAATCTGTATGAAGATATGGAGACTAATTTTATTAAGTATACATCATTTCTATACTATTGTGCATGACCTCCACAAGAGGGCTGACAGGGCTCCAGCCCGGGGGACCGGCGTTGCGGGTCGACCAGTTAAGTGAGATAAACACACCAAAAATTTGTTCCATCAGTAAAAAAAAGTCGCCTGCGGCGATGTTTTAGTTACAGGGCAATTACATTTTATAATATATGTATCTGTGTGATACAATTTGATGTGATTGTGTGGTGTGTGTGATTGATGATAATTTACATGTAGAATTTTATTTTATAATTATTTGTAATGTATTTCCTGGCTAATAAAATGGCTATTTGGAAACAAAAACCTTTGTTCAATTTTGGTTGAATCGAACTGAAGAATAATTTAATACTTTGTAACCATTCGTAACATCATATTTATGCGAAACGGAATTTTCTGCATTAGATGCAATGAAATCCATATATCGAGCCCGTTTAGTAGAAAAAAGCACTTTAGTGTAAAAATGTATTTAATGAAATAAAGGGGGGGGGGGCGCCAAGATTAGATTGTTTTAAAAGGGAGGCGTAGTAACGTAAATTTTGGAAACCATTGCTTTACTCTATAATGCCTGAGCCTCTCACCAGTATAGGGCAAATGCAAATTCAAGTCCCACTTCTGTCAACCCCTGTCTAACACCATATCCTGCATCTGTTCTTATTTCATCTTGCAGATCAATATTGTAGTATCGGGAAGAATTCGGGAGTATTTTCGGGAGCCATGTTTGAATAATCTATAGAAATTATTGGAAGAAACATAAAGCCATACTTTGGTAGGTACGTGAGATGTCCGCGACTATAACATTTCTTTGAATTATGCTTTTTCCAACACGCTCCACAGATTTTTAAGGCTTAGCTCCCAAAGATAAGCACACTTCTTCATTTTAGATGTTTATCCAGTAGGTGTGTGGGCCCTTAAGAGACAGGTGAACATTTAAATCGATTGAAACAATCTAACAATAGACCGTTCATGTATGCGAAGACGTCCGATGTTTCTGATACAAATGGGGAAATAATTTTCCAAAAGCGTGTGCCAGTTGGTAATACAAGTGTTCACCTTGAAAATCAGTGGCGTAGCTAATTGGTCCGGAATGATTTAAACTCTATATTAAAATTCCTAATCAGTGTTTAACCATTTTAGCGAAAATTTAAGTTTAAATTATTGTAACTCACTACCTTTCTAATATTTGTTTTATTTTTTGAAAGGGGAGATAAATCTGAAATGTTAAAGCACGATTAGTTAAATATTATACCAAATTAATGGTAAAGGAGCTGAGTCGAATCAACATCGAGCAAATTATTAATGATCAATTTCACACATTAACATAGAAATTCACATAGGTACTAAGACTAAGTTATTCGCAATCCAATGTTCTTTTGAATCTCCTAAAAAATATTGATTTAAGACTTATTTCCCTCTTTATTTTACACAGACAATATAATATCTATAATTATTACTATATATGAAACTTTTATTCAAACTTTTTTTAGTGAATGACATACTACAAAAAATCTTTAAAAAAGTAGTAATTTTTTGCGCGGCTTGAGCCAGCATCCATCAGATTCCAGACAATGTGCTTTACCAATTTAGAAACCTGCAACATATCTAATCACGACGAAATCATTCATTAAATGTTGTCAATACCGGCGACTATTTTTTGTAATTATAAAGCAAAGTATTTACAATACGTACATGTTTATCTTAATTCCAAAATGGTATGAAGATATTTCCAAATTTTAATTTTAGTTTATATTTTCATATTTGTACCCGTTTATATTGCTGATGTGTTTTCGATTTGCGTATACTAGTAAACACTACAAACCACTTTGTATAAAAAGTAAGGGTATGTTTTAAAAAATATATATATATATATCATCTCAATACAATAGGCACTTCATCATGCAACGATTCTTTCTTTTATGATATACATAATTATTGATAACATAATAGGATTCATTGAACTAGTATTGGCGGGTTGACGTCGTTTTCGTTACGCCACTGTCCCCGACGCCGACGCCTCCGACTGACGGAGCGTTAACTGCGTGTCGAACCTTCAAGATGGCCGCAAACTGCTCCGTCTTAAGGATGAGAGCAATAAAAACTGGTACGCCGCACTGCCACCGCAGCATAGCCATTCAACACTGAGAATAATGGAATGGGCGAGTTTTCTCGTGGTATACCCACCCAAAGCGTTGTCAAATAGGGTTTACCACCACCTGTCAGATTTTTTGGTCCCGAGAACTTGCGATTGACAATGCTGAAAAATATTGATTATGTGTAGTGATAAATGCTAAGTGATAAATCCATTATATAATTAATTACCTATCATTAGCTTTAATTAATTAGTTATTATGCCGATATGTTTTTATTTTTTCCAGGAAAAAACGCTAGATAAACTACCACCATCTGTTAATTCTAACTATCTCCTTCCTTGGTAAGACATTTTATGATAAACACATAAACGGTCATCCAAGTCCAGCAATTAATTATTAAGTAGTTAGAAGACTCACGCGAGGCTCGATTTACAATGCTGTCACTATACATGTCTTAATCGCACTGAGATAAAACTGTGCATGAATCACACCTAAACAAGTCCCAACATTTAGACTTATTAATTATAATACACTTATTATTTTCGTTCACCCTTTTGTTGAAATCTAAGAACGTTTTACGTATAATACAATTATTCCCAACCCTTTTTGTTTGTCGAAACACTTGAGACAGTTTATAAAATCTCGTGGACCTCCTACCCAGCTGACACACCTTAAAACTTACAAAATATACGTTTTAAGCAGCAGACAGTATCGAAAATAAGTAGATTCAAAATGCCTCTGTAAATTTGTTCTAAATTCATTACCTGCTACAATGTCTGTATTGCTATCTTAAACGGGTTTACCTTGGCATATAACATCTTTAAAATTCTGATTTACATCACTGAAAACATTTATATAATCTCTACTGAATCCATCATAAAAAGTTGTATAATTGATGTTCCTCCTGTAGCGACCAGCTTAACTCAGTCATGACTCAGTCCATCACAGGCCCATACATACACACTCACGCACACAAGTCTTAATTAACATCTTTATTTAATCGACTTAAATAACTTTAACATAAAAAGTGCCTTCACGTATTTCACTAGATCACCCACCTAACAACCAAAACCCACACATCCTTAACCTGCATCAAGCAACATTGTATCAAGCAACGCACGACCTGCATAACGGCACAGAATGTCACTGCACTTAAGGTTAATAAACAATAATTAAAAATTTTGTTAATTTATTACTTGCTACTACAAAAACTCTCTTCCCTAGAATTCTCTCTACATGTAAACAAACCTAAGCACGTGTTATGTGCCATTCAAATTTGTACCGTTAGTTTGTCAACCACGGGTTCGACCGACTCAAACATGTTACATCTTGTTAGTTTCTTAAGTTTTTTTGCATCATATTTATTGTTTCCTTCCTGGAAGTATTCCAGAATAACAAAACACTCTACAGCTGGACGTCTCACAAGAAAGACGCATTGTGTACCTTGTAATATTCAACTTTGTATTAAAACTTCAGTAATAATAATTGTATGTGATTTTGTGTTATAAATCGGAATAAAAGAAAACGTTAAATATAATTAATAATATCTTTTAATAAAACCAACCCATAACATAAAATTGGTGTCAGGAAGTGTGGATAAAGCTAAAATAACGTGAAATAAATTAACGGTGAATTCAAATTCTTTAAAAATAGCAAGAATCCTAAAAATAAAACACATAATAATATTACGTATAAACTAATTGTTTTTTTAAAGTACATCGTTGTGAAAAACGAACGGAAATTAAAAATCTATTTGATAATATAAAGTTGTATATTCTCCTAAATCATCAAAATCATTAAAGCAAGAGTCTTCAAATATCTTCAAATTCCTAAATTCGACGAATAATCTCCAATTCTCCAATTCTTCAAAATCAAAACTCGAATTCTACAAGCTCCAACTTCAAATCTTCAAGCTCCAGCTTCATATTCTCAAGCTACAGCTTCATAATCTTCAAGCTACAGCTTCATATTCTTCAAGCGTCCATCAGATCTTCAAATCTCCAATATCATCAAGACATAATCTCCGAGTGTCAAGTGCTTAGTGTATATAACAGTGACAGTGTAAAGTGTAGGTATTTATTCTCCACAACAGAACGGTAAATTAATTATTCATTCATTTATATGAAAATTATCAATAACTACAATAATACTATGTCGTCACTAAGCTTAGATACCCTGATGAAATTTATTTCAACCTTCGATGGAGAAAGGAAAAATCTATACCCATTTCTTAATGACTGTGATACGGCTATTGAAATATGTCCGAATGAATTAAAACCCGTCCTGTTAAAATACATGATTCACTGCGTAGTAGGCAACGCCAAATATACAATTTCGAATTATAAATTTGAATCTTATGACAATTTCAAATCTTTTCTAAATACTACTTACGGTGAAAATAAACATACGTCTCAATTAGAATTAGAACTCAGAAATTGCAAACAGAATTATAAAGAACCCATTATCAAATTTATTCAGCGTGTAGAGAATTGCAGAAATAACCTCATCAACGCAATTAGACTATTATATAAAGATGACGACGAGTTAAAAGGTCGGATTAAACAAATCGAGGATAGCGCTCTAAATACCTTCATGCTAGGAATCCATCCTCAAACGTCTATGGTAGTTCGATTGTCTAAGCCAACAACATTAACAGAAGCAGCAAACGTGGCTATAGACGAGGATAAGATTTTAAATGATTTCAAAGGTATGCACATAAACTCTAAAAATAATTATCATAATCAGTCGCATCATTTCAATTACAATAATCAAAACATAAATCAGTTCAAAACTTCAGTAAATAAAGTGTGCAGATATTGCAAAAAATCAGGACACTTAATCGAAGAGTGCAGAAAACGACAGTACAATAATCGTTTTAAAAATAATTCGAATCCTTCTCAGCTTCAAACTAATCAAACAAATCAAAATGTTTCTTTCCATCAATCTCCGCAAAATTCGCAATATTCACAAAATTCTCAAAATTATCAACTCCCAGCACTCCAGGAGACCTGCCTCCTCCCGGTACGTGCGAAGCATTCAGGCAGAATATTTTCATTAGAACCAAATACATCGTATGTTGAATTTCCATATACAGAAAAAAAAAATCTAAAATTATTGATTGATACAGGCGCCGACATCTCATTAGTAAAAATAAGTTCCCTGGATGGAAACGAACTTGTTAATGAAACTGAACTCGTCACGCTCAAAGGTATAGATAACTCTCCGAATCCAGTAAAAACTATCGGAACAGTTAATTTAACATTTCCTTTAAAATGTATGCAACTTCATCATACTATCCATGTCATTTCAAACCATGTCACTAATATTCCTTTCGACGGATTACTAGGTCATGACTTTTTCGTCAATAATAATGCAAAGATTGACTACGAAACAAATACATTACATATTCACGATGAAATTATTCCTATATTCACTAAAATCAAACCTATCTATACTTTAAAGCCTAGATCCAAAACCCTTATAGAATTAGTTGTTCAAAATCCTGAAATTAACGAAGGTGTTATACCAAATATCCAAATACTTCCAGACGTATACTTATCACGTACTCTTGCAAAGGTACTTCCAGGAAATAAAGTATATGCCACAATCGTCAACAACAGTATTAAGTCAGTCAATATCTTATCAAATAAAATAACTCTCGAACCATTTAATAAACACGAAAGTTTCGTTGATTTTACAAACTCTAATACTAACGCTTTTTCTCAAATCGACAATCAAAGTACTGTTCTCATAAATAATTCTTCAGCGTGTAATCCTTCATATTCATACAATGACTTCATCGAGAAACAAAATGAAAATGTCAATGTCAACTTGAATGAAACCGATGAATCTCTTACAAATCAAAAACAATCGATTGCACACTGTATTTCGAATGATAAATTAATGTCCAAGGAAATAGCTTCAGAAATAAGTACGATAACTATCCCTAATCACAATGAAATTCCACAAATACTTAAAAAATATCATGAGTCTCCCATAAGCGAACATTCCGGATATCACAGAACCTTAAATCGCGTACGTCTAAAATACAAATGGACGAATATGAAAAAGACATCAAAGATTACATTAAACAATGTGAATCTTGTCAGAAAAATAAAATCTCTCGAAATAACCTTAAACACAACTTAAGAACAGTTAAAATCGGCGATAAAATATATTTAACCAATAACGCCTCTAAAATAAATAAATCAAAAAAAATTATCTCCTAATTTCCAAGGACCTTACGAAATTGTCAAGGTTAACAGTCCGTTAAATGTTACAATTAAGGTTCAGAATAAGTTAGTTAAGGTTCACACAAATAGAATTAAGCAAGCTAATTTAGATCCCTCACAATAAATAATCTCATTCAACGGATTATGTTATTATTTACTTTATTATAATATGTACTAATATTAAGAATTTTATTGTTTTTCTAAATGTAAAAATATATATATATATATATATATATATATATATATATATATATATATATATATATATATATATATATATATATACCTGTATGTAATATGACTTCAATTGTTCTAAATCTATTTGTCACACATCACAATCTATTGTTCACAACAAAATCTATTTTCGAAACCCAATGTATTAATATGATTATAATTTCTTTTAACCAAACTCATGGTAAAAATTGTGTACCATAAGTTTATTCTTTTGAAGGGAGGTGTTATGTGCCATTCAAATTTGTACCGTTAGTTTGTCAACCACGGGTTCGACCGACTCAAACATGTTACATCTTGTTAGTTTCTTAAGTTTTTTTGCATCATATTTATTGTTTCCTTCCTGGAAGTATTCCAGAATAACAAAACACTCTACAGCTGGACGTCTCACAAGAAAGACGCATTGTGTACCTTGTAATATTCAACTTTGTATTAAAACTTCAGTAATAATAATTGTATGTGATTTTGTGTTATAAATCGGAATAAAAGAAAACGTTAAATATAATTAATAATATCTTTTAATAAAACCAACCCATAACACACGGTTAACTTTCAAAATACGCATTCCATTGCTTAATATAAGTCACGTTAAACGTTACTTTTAGACTATTGCGTACATTTTTTTTTGTTGTGTCTACTTTTTTGTGTTAGCTTTTCGGAATGATCGCGGAGTCCCTGGCAGAAAGTTCGCGTAACCTGGTTGTGAATTACCGATATAATAAATGTCTAAATAATTTTCGATAGACTAAGGTAGTCATATATATCATGTTTCTAAAATCAAAATAATTGTTGTAATTAAACTGTATAAAATTATTAATTAAATATATTTCTACGGCATTCAAGAATTTATTACATCGAATGGAAACCGTATATCAAACATGACAGAGAAGATAATTATTAACAATTTTCTTATTTAAAATAAATTGATACTCATAGAAATAATTTATAAATTTAAGAACTTTCTATTTTGTGAATAATAACAACTATAAAACGTTCTGCAACGTATCTAAGCCTTATTTTACAGTAGCAATTCATTCTCACGATTACAGATTATACCTATCATCAATTCCATAACATAAATGTGCAGGTATTATATGGTTTCGCGTTATTTTTATTATTGTTCATATGCTTTTACGAAGATATGATTTATACTTTGAAATAAGAGAGAGGTAATATTCTTTTATCGTAAAATGTTACGCTGCAAAATAAATCACGGAATATTTTTGATACAGAAAGGGAATATAAAAAAATAAGAGTAAAGTAGAATAAATAATCATAATACACAACATAAAAAACGCATAAAAATTTCACGCCATATGTTTGCGTAAAACACGTGAGTATAACGCACGTACAAAGTAACACAGACACCTTGATATTACGGCTTGGAAATGTATTGTCTCCTGAAATATTCCAAGGATCAGTATTCGCCAAGCTGTGCTCCGTAGAACGATCCAAAACAAAAAAATATAATACATATCATTAACAATGAATCGTTCTGAGAGAACTTTTTAAATGTTATTTTGGCGGTCTCGTTGTTAAGGCCATGCATTAGTTGAGGCACGGTCTAAAAAGATCGTTGCTAGGCGATGTGCGGATTGCGGGTCGCGGGTGCAAAAGACGCCTGTCAAACGAAATATTATTTCTCATATAAATCCAACATACGTCCATTTTATGTTCTGTTTATTATTCTATTAGTAACAATAATAATATATTCATTGACATGTTTTCTTTTTAAAGTAAATGGGTAACGTTTTTAGTCATCTTTACACGATTTTAGAATTAATTGGCCCGTCGCCATCACGCAGCAAAGTGACGTATGTCTGACTCGACGTTCTCTCAATGAATGCGAAGCGAGTACAAAATTTCGTCGCGCGTACAGTTGAAAATTATTTGGCGTTTCACTGATGCGTCACCTTAAGGGACGACGTGACAGGTGTAGAGATGAAAGTCTGGTTGGAGGTTGCTCAGGTGAATGGAGGAGTGAGTACTGTGCGGAATGATACGGAGATTGAGATCTGACTGACATAAATATTATTGATCGGACTTAGCTGACTGACGTAACCCATCAACTCGCTATTTATACACAGGAATATTTGGCAAATTGCGTAAGCTATTGTTGATATGGTTTGGAAATGGAAAAATTGCTGGCCGCTGCATTATTGCAACTTTGAAACGTTTCGATGACCAATCCCGAGGTAGTCGAAACCCATTGAAGAATGTCACATGTGTAGAATTATGCTGATTGTAGATGACTCGCTGATTCTGGTTGTTGCAATAATACTGACAATGCCCGAGGTCATTGCCCACTACGTTAATATATTTGAGTTATTTATATTGACATCTGTTATAAGCGAGCTATAAACCTATCACCGAAGGATCTACAACAACCCTAATCCTTGATATTCAGGCAACAAACGTCCACACTGAGAGAGTTATGATATAACGATTATTATAATTATATAAATATCTGCTTTTCTTCGCATTCACAAATGTGGTGAAGTCTTATAGTCTGTAGTTTTATATTTTAATTATTATCAGGTAGGTATAATTTATTATATAAGAATGTAATAAAAGTCCTCCAGAGTGACATTTATGAGAACGGAACAGTTTGCTAGTATAAAAAAATATAAAGTAGTATAAGAATCCAAAAACAATTATAATATGACAAGCCATATTGGTAATGCTTTGAAAAATTCGATGGAGCGTTGTACCTACCAGCATAACAACTAATAACTTTTGGCGTGCAGTACCGCAATATTTTTCAGCATGTTTTTACAAGACATCTAATCTAAGAACTCAATAATAATATAGGTATATTGTGAAATATAAAACTCATATATTTTAAATGAGTTATATTATGCATTTTTGACAGTCGTATTTTCTTTGATTTAATATTATAATAAAAATCTTACTGCGTATAAGTCCATAAAGTTAATTTTAAAGCCTTTGCAAAAGTTACCGAACACATTTATTCAATTTAATACTCACCTATTTCAAAGCTTTGTAAATACTTTAGATGAAAGATTTCTTTTTTGTATTCACAACGTTATGGCATAGTTCACTAGATTTTTTTTAAATTTCAATCTTATTAATCTCTTAAAACGTTTTTAATAATAAAAGTAATTTTGTAAAATTTTATCGTTTCGGTATAGGTACGTGTTTCAACGCACAGGTACCCACCTATTTTTTAATTTAAAGAAACTAATTTGATTACACATTTAAACGCCACGTCTGCTGGAATAGAAGCACAAAATATTTGAAGGTGTCGTTATGGTTCACACCAAGTCCATCAATGTGAAAATTTAAATAATAAATAGTGTGTTAAGTGTTTTTGTTGAGTCAATACAATACAGTTGACTATTATTCTACCGGAAAATGGGGAAATCTACTTAATAGTTAATCTAAAATTTCAATAAAAATAAAAGTTTCCAATAATTAATTAACTGAAAATGTTGAATGTTTGTAGATTATAAAGCAGCGAACTCTGGGGCTCCGAAAGGCATATTAGGTTAGGTTAGAATTCGCAAAACCTACCAATATAGTAATTATAGTAAAAAAGGTTTCGCGCGGTCTATTTTTAAACAATGAAGTATTTTTGAGTTCAAAATAAAAATAGAGTACTAATTCGGATTGTCAATAGTGATGGTCAATGCCTAACTACGTACTGTTAATCTTATTTCAGTCAAACATTATAGTTACTGCTAAAAAATGATATATTACTATAATATTAAAATTTATTGATTGAAAAAGTATGTATATTGGCCTGCCAAAGAGACGACGTTTTTGTTTTCTTAAAAAACTTTTAAGGGGCACTTTGCCTTTGCATGTATATTTTATAATTTTCCAACCCGAACCTTAAGAGCATACTTCAGTGAAACGGCAAATATTTTTTACCAATAGGTGGGACGTAATTTTGCATGCGTTGCCAGTCGGAGAGCGATAGTCGACTTGTTCGCACGTCAATTTGTTTTGTGATGGCGTCGACGGAATTAATTCTTAAATCGTGTAAAGATGACTAAAAAATGTTGCGTATTTACTCGAAAAACAAAACATGTCAATGAATATATTATTATTATTACTTAAATAACAATAAACACAACATTAAATGGGCGCATGTTGAATTTTTATGACAAATTATGTTTTGTTCGTCACGCGTCGTTTGCACAATCTGTGTGTTGCGTAGTCAGGATCGTTTTAGACCGTGCCTCAGCTGAAGTATAGCCTTAATATTTGTCGAACAAGTAGATGTTCCGCGAGTTTCAAGAAAATGTCTCAAGCCAAAAACGTTAAAAGGCACTACTATTGAATAGTAGATCACTTAGCACATAAATCAGTAAAGCTATTGCATTTTTTTTTATCAATTTTAATCGTTCGAAGTACAAAAAATATCACTATGATGATAGTATTTTTTATCGCGGTTATATCAAATGACAGTTAACTTGAGCCCGGGAAATTAATGGCCAACTGTACATAATAATATGAAAAATACAATGTGTATATTCATAGCGCATTGATAATATGAACTGGATTTAATGTATGTGATAGTTAGTGAGAATTTAGATTGTAAAGTATGTTAGTTGTAAAAATCTGAGCATGAACCGATTGTATTCTGCACCCCCCATTTTTTCTGTTTAAGGACACATGCGTTTAAATACTTAGAGGTAGGTACGCATAAAAAAGCATTTTCACAAAATTTAAGCATATTTTCAGAAGGCTTTTTATCAATTTATGACTCTTAACGGCTTAGGTATGTTCATTTACACATTCATATTTCATTTGAGAATAAAATATAGTACACGTGCTCACATATTCGAAAAATTTCGAACTAGTCAACCTTGTTAGTAATGTAATCGTACACTTCGCTATGCTAACATTAAACTTAGCAGTATTGGAGGTACCTTGACCTATGTAGGATGAGAAAAATACCAAATCCCATAATTATTATTGTAAAGAGATTAGTAGTTAATTACAACAAAAATATAGCTTACAATCACATGCGAGAACGAATCTATAGATTTTTGTCAAAATATAGACAAAACACGCGTTGAGATCAGATTTGAATCCTGTCATTTCAAGGCCGTCGTAGAAACAAGTGCTTTTTCATCATCTTTTGAAATGCTAAACTAGTGCTAGAAATACATTAAAAACACATCACGTGAGCGCACGTGAGCTCGCGCCTCGCGGTAAGCTTGTGCCACGGTCAAAAATAGTGTAATTTAATTTTATTTAATATGAATGTTATCAGACCGATGCGAGACCCACTAAGTTCACTTCACTTCATGCATATCACGCCACACCGACTATTTTTATTACTTTCTGCAGGATTACACAGTCATAATATGATCTCACGTGTTTAAATTTTTTATGGGTTGGAAGGTAGCTACAAATGATAGGCGATTGACACAATGTTTTTATAGGTTGTCAGTTTTTATTGTGAATGTTCTGATCATTCATGTAGCATGAGCTCACATGCTAGAACCAGCAGCATAATGTTGATGTATAATATGTATAATTCGCGTTGGATTAACGAGATATTGCTCAAAACACGCCAAAATTAGACTCTCCATGTTAATATCGACGTAGTGACAGTTTTGTTTATCATTATCACGAAAAGTAGATCGACGGCTTATTTTACACATTTCCGACCGAGGTACATAATATAGAATAAACAGTATTAGAAAAATTGACGCGCGCTTCGCCCTCCGCTTCCAGTTGGGCTTACTATTTTTTCAATGCGATTCGTTTTCCTCTTCTCTCGCGTTCCATTATTGTCACATTACATGTAGGTTGGCCACGTGACTTTGAAGGAAGAAAGAAGTTGACAGCTTGAAGATGCTCGTCGTGATTAGAGGAAGAACACCTACCCGCTGGATCAATCAAGATAAGAATGAGAGTGAATCTTCACAGGCGTGGAAAGTCATACCAGCTGAATTCAGATAAAACATAAAGAGGATCATGTGCAGAATTGGAAATATACAATAAGATCACAAAGAGAACGACTTCGTCAACATCGAGTGTTAAACAGGTATAATATAACTTCCATAAAGAGATAAAAACTTTTGGAGTAAAATTATTACAATATAAAAAAAAGGTATTTTGTAACGCAAATATTCTCGCATAGGTAGGAAGGTACTCTTAATTTACTGTTGTATTATCAATTTACGGCTCTATAAAGACTTGAGCTTATTTCTGAAACAATTTATTCCAGAAGACCGTTTTGTAATTTAAATTTTAGTGCCGTTAATAATTTTACCTGAGCGAGGAATGTTTCAGTATTTCATTCAATTATTTAAGCATGAATAAAAGCTTCTACCTGTGTTACGGCCTTGATAAACAAATAATACAAAGTAACGAATATTACTTACCTACATAATAATGTATCAATGAGGGGTAAAAATTAATGCATTATTATAAATGCGGGACTCAAGTGTTGTGATAAACTGATTTAACACATATTCCCAATCTTTTTCGAGTTGTGACCTGCGACCCCAGTAAATTGTAAAAAGCCATTTTAATAGAGTAAAGAAAACGTATCCAAAATAGTTTTTTCAGTATAATATTATTCAACATAAGTTTAACTTACTACATTATTATGTATTGCGATGGTTGAAATTGTCACTCGTTAAACAGCTTCAAAATTCGCGCTTGAGTTTTCGTTAAGGCTATACCGGGTCTAGGACGATTTGGCACCGGACAACTGGACACCACGGAATTCGAAAATAAATAGACGTTAGGTACTTATAGGTACTTCAAAAAAATATATGTAATATTATTATTTATATTTAAATGAGTATATTATGATGTAATAGTTGGTGAGAATGTAAATATGCAGACGTAAATAATGATTTAATCGTGCATATGTTTAAGTTACAACGAAAAAAGAGTTTTTAATTGATATAAAGCCTTAGGCATGATAATTCTTAATCCGCAATAAAGAATAGATTATGCTAAGAGTAAAATGAATTAAAACTATTAAGTAGTAGATAGAAACTGATTAAAATACCTCGTCTACGTTCTGTATACGTGTCTACGACAGTGCGGCGTCCAATTGTCCGGAGTCCAATCGTCCCATTCCCGGCTATATCTAAGTTGAGGCACAGTCTAAACAGATCGTGGCTAGGCGATGCGCGGATTGCGGGTCGCGGGTGCAAATGACGCATGCCAAACGAAATATAATTTGTCATATAAATCCAAAATGCGTCCATGTAATGTTCTGTTTATTGTTTTATTAGTAACAATAATAATATATTCATTCACATGTTTTCTTTTTAAAGTAAAAGGGTAACGTTTTTAGTCATCTTTACACGATTTAAGAATTAATACCCCCGTCGCCATCACAAAACAAATTGACGTGTTCCCATCTCGACGTTCTCTCTCCGAATGGCAGCGAGTCCAAAATTTCGTCGCGCCTATAGTTGAAAATTATTTGTCGTTTCACTGATGTATCGCCTTAATGCAAATCTCAGATTTCATCATTCTCAACATTTAATCTGTTTTTTGTTTTGATTTTGAAAGCGTTGTAAATCCACTCTTGCAAAGATACATGGTAGCAAATGGTAGTAAAACTTGAAAGTCAAGCATGGTAACATTTGTATATGATTGATACCCACTAACATAGCACACAAGAATTGTTTTTTTTTTCATGAAATAAGTTACGTGATAAGGAATTGTTTTGCAGTTCCGAGAATTCATCTACGTATGTGGGGAGCGATTTGGTTAAAAATCAATAGTAGACCCTACAGAAAACCCGTGGCGACCCATAGGTAGGGAACCCGTGTGATATAGCATCCCAGTATAAGAGTTGAATCTTGCAAAAGACCTTTGGTCCAATCTGCGAGAATGGGATCTGGCTGCGTCCACGATAGGCCGGTCAAGTGACACATATGGATTAACGAATGAACAAGCACCAACACTTTTAATAGTCTCGAAGGAAAACGGAGTACCACTTCGGTGGTTATAAAAACATTGTCTACAAAAAGACTTCAGAGTGGAAAAGTGATCGTTTGGGAAAGGAGAGCAGAGAAGGGGGTAGAGTCTGCTTGGAGCGGGTAAACTCCCAATATAAGAGGAGAACATCCCAGAATGATTAATGAAATTTGAAGCTACGAGGGTGGGTCAATAAGTCCTTAGAAAAGCCGACAGGTGGCGCGACTAGTACTGTAAGCGGTTTGTTTTCATGCAGCGGCACTACCGATTCAGTATGCTGCGAAGTTTCAATCAGATTAGTCGGGTTGTTGTGTGTTTCTCGTACATTTAAAAAAAAAATTGCTTGTGGAAAATGGAAAAATGGAAAATGGAGAAAATTGAGTTTAGAGCTGTTATTAAACATTTTAATATAAAAGGGTTAACAGCAAAGGAAATAAAAAATGAGTTGGATTTAGTTCACGGCATATCTGCTCCTTCACTTGCAACTATTTATAACTGGTTAAATGAATTTAAACGTGGTCGTACATCAACAAAGGATGAACCACGCTCAGGACGTCCTGTAGAGGTGACTACACCAGAAATGATCAATAAAATCCACGATATGGTGTTAAGTGACCAAAGATTAAAGTTGAGTGAGATAATTGAGGTTACAAGGATCTCAAAAGGTAGCGTCATTTCTATTTTACATGACAAATTGGGCATGAAAAAAGTTTCTGCAAGATGGGTGCCGCGTTTGCTCACAGTCGACAATAAACGCAGTAGGGTGGTGGCCTCTAAAGCCCTGTTGTCGCTCATGCAACGCAATCCGGATGAATTTTTTCGTCGCTTTGTGACATGTAGATGAAACATGGATACACCACTATACTCCCGAGACGAAAGAACAGTCAAAGCAGTGGATTGCGAAAGGCGAACCATGTCCAAAGAAGGCGAAAACCGTAAAATCAGCTGGTAAGGTTATGGCTACTGTATTTTGGGATGCACGTGGAATTATTTTCGTTGACTATTTGGAAAAAGGAAAAACAATAACAAGGAATTATTATGCATCTTTATTGGACCAGCTAAAAACAAAATTGAAGAAAAACGGCCTCATTTAAACAGGAAAAAAATCCTCTTTCATCAGGACAATGCCCGTGTTCACACATGTTTACGATCAATGGCTAAAATTGAAGAATTGAAGTTCGAATTGGTCGACCACCCACCGTATTCGCCAGATTTAGCTCCCAGTGACTTTTTCCTTTTCCCAAACTTAAAAAAATGGCTAAGTGGACAACGTTTTTTTTTTCAAATGAAGAAGTCATCGATCGGACAAATGCTTATTTTGAGGACCTTCCAAAAACTTATTTTTCTGACGGTTTAAAAAAAATTGAGAAACGTCTAACCAAGTGTATTGAGCTCCAAGGAGATTATGTTGAGAAATAAAAAAAAAATACAAAAATAAAAACTGTTTTAATGCTTTTTTCTAAGGAATTATTGACCCACCCTCGTATGTAAATACAAAATTTAAAATGGACATGATATTGTTCTTGTGCATTCATGTTTTTTTATGAAAACGCAGATATTATGTCCAAGATTATCACGTTAATTCATTCGGTTATATTTCCGTGGCAAGCGAATGGGCACATTACTTTATTAATTTTTACTTGTGTTATATTATAAGTAAGCGTAAAAATCATACTTATGTGATTTGTTGCAATTGTAAAAAAAGTGTACATACAAAAATCTTCTTCTATATTACCTGAACATATTTAATATGAATAGAGGAACAAAATATCAATATTTTATCTAGACCTAACGTTACAAAACTTTGTGGGATGTGTCGTTTGGTTAACACAAAGGGTATCTATGATGTTTGAGAAAGTAAATCTAAGCGAAGATCGCTTTGCAAGTCGATACGTCCGCATTCAGACGTTGGGAGCAATGCAATAAACGTCAGTGAACAATAAAAAGCACATGCGACTAACAGACATTTACCCTTACCTGAAAACCAACAAATAAAATGGCATAGCATACTATTAGGAACGTGAGATCAAATTCGTTTAATATTTTACATATACCTATATCTTCTAAGTTTTCAGTGCTTTTCGACGAGGATATTAAAAAAATGCTAAGTACCTATTCTTTATTAAACTATTTCTTTTATTCAACGAATAAGACACGAAAATTTCAGAATGTAACATTACAATATTATATCCCACTGAATATACATAATTTGAAAATATCTCATTATACCTACACACTAGAAAAAAATCATTTTGTAGAAAAAAAATACGACACTCGACGGTACTTGAACCTGTATCTGCTGGATTCGCGCCAGTATGCTTTTCCAATTAAGCTACATGATATATACGGCGTATAGCGTCAAATTTACCATTTTAGACAACGCAAGCATAAAAGTTTTCATAGAATCGTTAGAATATTATAAATTTGCAAAACATCACACTGGTCTTTTTTACCTTATATATTAAATAATATCGACCAAATTTCGTGTCTGCGTTAATTTTTAGACGCAGGAGACTTATTTATTATTCATGAAAAAATAAAATCTTCAAACTTTGTCGTCGTGAAAACAATGTTAATAATTGCGAGTTACTTTTTTTGAAATGCTAGTTTCTAGAATCTAGAGCCTAGAGTCCAGGGATGAGCATACATGACTTCAACGAGAGCCACATTCTGGATTTTCATATATATATATATATATATACAGACCCACACTTACATTTCTACACAAATCTTAACCGATTCACGGCTGACCTACTAATTACTAATTAATTACCAGATTTAAATATCATATTAATTATATTTAATGGCCAACTAATGCAAACGCGCCAGTCGCGTTGTCAGCACTACATGAGATAATTGATTTAAAAGTATAAAAATTACATATATAAGAAAATAAAAAATGAGAAAAAACACAAAATGATGGGGAAATAAAATACTTATATTTTTATCAAAATATATTGGGGGCCGCAGTTAATCTATACTTTTAATTTGCGAAAATCTTTTGTACCATAAACCATATTTTCGTACCCTTTCTGACATACTTTTGGGAATGACAGTTGGCAACAATAATTGTGTAGAGCACATAAAGAGAACAAAATCCTCTGCAAGGTCAACAGTTCACTGCTTTATGAAAAAAGACAAAAGAAAGTAGGTATGACAACATAAAAATTAAAATGATTCAGAACAAACAAAAGTAGCTGAATCATCGTCACGATCAGTTTAATCAAATCATCATTAAATTTAGAAATTACTCCGCCCACTTGAAATTACATTAAATTGTCCATTACTCATTATTGACTTAATTGGTTGTTGTACCAAAACACAATGTCTTTGTTTACATCACAACAAAACTACGATATTATACCAACAGAATAAATAAATTACAATAACTTATAGCTCGTGGTGAGACAGATCAGAATGTATTTTGAAATCAAATCATATTAAGTCAAATGGTGTCATAGATATTTTAAATACAATACAGCAGTCACTGCAAGTACGTAATTAAGAAAGATTGAAGTTTTCAATTTTATTTCGAATGCGCTTTATTTGAAAGTGAAAGTGTTTCAGAATTATTTATGTAGCGCTTTAACTTCTACGCGAAATAGAGTATTATAAGAACTTGCAAAAGTATTGATTTAAAAAATATTTAAAGAAATCAAGCAAATAAAAAGAATTATTGGATATATCACGAGTTCTTCACTCAACATAGTACATCCGTTATTCCATTCGAATCCAGTCTCTCAGTGCATTCTTATAATTAATCTCTTGTTCATATCGATCTCATCGGTACATCATTACCTCGCGACTATAATCTCACGTCATAATCCTTATTATTGTATTCCGGGTATTCTTGTATCAACCAATAAACGCTCATTTCAAAAACCATCGATATACCTTCTATCTACCACTACCTCATCATACCTCCAATTATTATTCTGGATATTTTTTTAGACTCGGTGAAAAGTTTTAAAATGACAGTTATCGATCAAGCCATACTGCAATGGCGAAGAATAGAGGTAGGCTGTTAAGATCTGACATAAATAGTGCACACTAAACTTTGTCAGTCATACGTGTTTGTTTTCATTGAATTTCTTGGCTACGTGTTAAAACTGTAACTAACAAGCTCCACCCATTTACTCGGCGACAGCGCTTTCCGGCTTATGCTTAAATCTTCTTGTTGTACAGTAAGACTACAATTTACAGATGGTGTTAGTTAGTTTTTAAAATTCAATTAAACCCTGCAAAAACGAAGCCATAATAGATAATAGCCAAAAAGTGTTCATTTATCTATAAAATTTCTAAAATTATACTATTAAATCATACATCATGGAATAATATTTTTTATTTATTATGGTTTGTTTCAAGCAGGGTTTAATGAATTTTATAAAACTAACCAACACAATGTGTAATGTGTATTGTTAATTCAATGAAAACAAATAAGTACGAATGAAAAAGTGTGCACTATTTGGTCGGATCGTCCATAGCATACAAAAACTATTCAGGTTTGGCTTAGGCAGGGTTTAATTGATTTTTAAAAACTAACCAACATCATCTATCTGTAAATAATTGTAGTCTTAGTTCATTAAAACAAATACGTACGACTGATAAAGTTTGGCGTGCACTATTTATGTCGGATATTACCAGCCTACCTCCACCCTTCGTCACTGCCATACTGTCGGCGTAAGTCGTTATTAGGTTACGTACATACTTTGTTAAATGTAAATAGCTACTGTCATCTCCCTCCATTTATGAAAGTGAAAAGATACTGTCCCTTTTTTTTAAGGATTTTCGTCTGGATTCGGGACTTGGAGGTGAACAAATAACACACCGAAATTGTGGTCAGAAACGGCGAGGTTTATTACGTGAATATTTGGGGCTACATTTTATATAATTTCAATCTTTTGCGAGATCGAAATACTAGTGTTTATAATTTTACTGTCAAAATCCTTCTTCCCTCTTCTGCGCATACGCGCCAAGATCCGGCGCAGAAAGCAATGCGCAAAACGCTGTGTTGCCATTCTTGTTAAATACTACAGGATTGTCAGTTTTATTATTTATTTTCGCAATCAACCCTTACTATTTGTCGGCTTGATACCGATTCGGGTTATCCAGATCCACAGAGACCTCCCCAAATCGGTACCATTTGGGAGTGTAACAGTACCTACTCTAGTATTGTGATAGATTGATAGAACATCATATTATTCAGATGGGTCATTTATAAATAAATAAAAGTTAAAGTGGGAAGAAAATAGAGTGTTGATACCGACTATATTTATTAATCATTATACGTGCAAAGCCCGCAAAATACTTATAGTTCTGTCCGAACCGACAACTATAACTTGTTTTAGTTGTGTTATTTTCAAAACAAAACAGAGCGAGAATCCTGTTTTAAATAATAGTGCTTACACGAGTACAAATTACTACCCAACAATCAGTCCGGCGGTCCGTTAGTGCCTCATACAAAACTTTTTAATTATGTTTAAAAACTATTTCCGTAGTTAACCCCATAAAATACCCATACGAATACATTATTAATTATATCCCCCTTTGATAATAATTAACGATTCGTGTGTTTGGGGAGGTAGGGTTGGCGCAAAAGTTCTGAGGCCCCCGCAGAATTATTGTCGGGTCCCTCCTTTCATCAGTGGTGTGGCTCTGTAGATTTCGCTAATTGCTATGGACTAAATTTTCACTAAAGCATATGAAGCCGATTTCTGTTCGGTGAAATTATGGTAATCAGCGGACCCGTATTTTATGTTTCGACTGCAAAAATACACTATATGTGACCGAAAAACATATTATAATTACATATTGTTTACATACAGACTTATTAACCTAAGGTATTTTCTGTGGGTATACCCATTAATACTACCAAATTAAAATAAATAACCTTAAATAAGGTTTAATTAAATATTTAAAAAAATATCAGGGTTACGAAACAGTTTTTCGTATGGAAAATGTCGAACTAATAAAATAAAATATGAATCTTAAAAAATAAATAATATATTTATAGGAAGAGTTGAATACATATTTTTTCGAGTTTTCGGTCGGTTATCAAATGTTCAAATGTTACGTAAAAGCTATGTCAAATGAAATATCAAAAATTTGTGTGTCGAAATATAGAATAACAGAATAAGAGCGGTAATTGTATTATTACACATATTATGTCGTAATAAATAGCCATCGACGAAGGCTCCTTGAATTTTTTAGAGAAAAAATTATCAATTTTCAATAAATCTTGAAAATTTTATAGCTCAGCCAAATAACAAAGCGTTTTTGTGAATGCAAATGTTTCTGAGAGAGTGTAACCTGCAATTATTGATAATTATACCAATACCACTAGGTTATAATATGTACTTACCCATTATGAATAATATGCATTTATTTTGTTTTCTTAATCGTAGCTTAATAAAAATAAGGTACAAAATCGCTGCATGGAGAGATGCATGCAGAACAAAATGCGAAAGGATTTTTTTTTATTTTTAAAAAAACTATGCGATGTTTGCGTTTATCTCACTTATCTGATCGATCCGCCACGCCGAGCCCCCCTGACCCCGAGCCTCCAGTCTAGAGCCCTGTCAGCCCCACCCTTGCGAGGGCCATGATTGTAATATTTATATGTTTCTTAGGTTTTTCATCAAAATAACTGACTTGAAAATAGTATTAATATGATACAAATAAAATTATCAATTAAACGGTATCACTATATCAAGTAAATTCTAACTGAGATGGTTAAACCAATATAGCTTACCAATATTCTATGATATTATACGGGCCCCAATGATTAAATGGATGGTATTTGAGCCCCTGGGTGTGGCTTCCAATTCCTGTATAGAGTAGTAAAGCAAGCACAATTAGGATTACACACAGATACATAAATACGCTTAATTGATCAAAATAAAATATGCATACAGACATACGTACCTACTAGAAACGTTTACCATTTACATATCACAGCGGGGTTTCCTTCTACAATGGAGATGTATCATACATTTATTCTTGTATATAAATCGTTCCGTGCAACACTGTTCATTTGCTTTATCTAGATCGAAAACATTTCGCGATTTACAATTTGACGGAGTTTTACGGAAACGGACGACCCACAAGGAATACTGTCTATATATAAATAATTAAGTGTTACTATTGTGATTTTACTGCCTAGTTAAATAATTGGTTGACCAAAACTTAATTATATTTTATTTATTCAAAATCTTCGACCATTCGGGACATAATTTCAAAACATACCGATAGAGGCGTTAGCCGCCCGGTTAATAGAATAGATGTATAGTATAAAGTGCCTGCAGTGTACAGACTCAGAAAAAAGGTCAGTCAAGAGAACGGAAGTAAAAACGCCATTTTTATTATCAACTCATAACGTAATCTCGTGTTTACACAAAATGTAATCGAATAATGCAACTATGTCGCTATGTCCTCGTTGCCCATTCTATAGCGACATAAAATTATCATGTAACCGTACCAAAACCGTACCTAATAATATTATACCCCAATATCACTTACTTGTTTTAAACAATAAAATTGTCTCCGCGTGCTAAATGCAGTTTTTGAATACATCAAACCCACCCTCTCTTATAAATTTCGCTCGATCGTCTGTTGTGTTTTAATAAGTTGACCTAAGATCATTAGTTACAGTTTAGCATTTATACGATTCTTTTTTCAATAAAATGACACGCGTAATTATTTCTAACTTTTCAGTACAACAAAAACAATAAATTACCAATGCAATTTTAATTTAAAATCATGTGAAGGCATAAGAAACTATCAGTGTCGAAGACTCAATACTATTATAACTATTTTTTCAGAAAAATACTTTTAAATAATCTAAAAGCATTTCAAATATAACAAATAGGTACCAACAGAGCCTATCTATAATAGGGATTTTTGAATTTTAGGATTTACATACACATAATTATACTGTACACAAGTATATCGAATCTTCCACTAACACGTGTACACAAAATAAATTTTTGGTATAAATAATTCGTTTTTTTTGTGTTTCTTTCTTGCTTGAAATATTAGCGATTTCTGCTGCAATATATGAAATGACTTATGCTTCCAAAGATTGCACCTACTATCATTGCGCATATTGTGTTATCTTATGTTCCGCACCGTGGATAGAGTTCTGGTAGCCTACGGATAAGAAGTCCAACTAGTAAAGCTGTAGATTTTTTTTAGCGGTTGGGCATCATCACCTTTTTGTAAAATATCTATTTTAGTGTATGTTGTTTTTTAAGGAGAAATATCTATTATTAAAATGTAAATATTTTACGTTTAGTAAATTGTATCTGTAAAATACTGAAGATAAAACAAAATTCAATTTTAAATCCCGTAAATAAGGCTGTTCTAGGACTATTTTTCAGTTACCTACCACAGCTTACCTCTCTTAACAGGCACCCTTCGACACTGGACACCGTAGAAGAGTACAATTTTGTGATGGCACAAAAGACGAATGATGGCAAAAAAAAATACTTTTTGCCTGCCAATATTCAATATCAATAAATGAAGCAAACAAAATAACGATCTTATATATATAAAATAAATAATCTATAAAATCAAAATGAATCTGCCGGATATTCTTTGAATATTTTTTTGTGGGATGATTCCTTTCTGCACACATCTGTTCAATTTACATTTTGGCAGTGAAATGTTTTGTGTGGAAAATATATTTCACTTCTGCATTGTGACACAGAACAAAATAAAATATAACAGATGGCTTAAAATATTGCATGGGAGAAGGGTTTCCTACATCTAAATTTTATTTCATTAGTAAATTTGTATACCAAATATTATTAATATTATGTTCACAATGAATTGGTTACATAATGCAATTCAACCATGATGATAAAAATGTATGTCGACCAAAAATTAAATAATGTAGTAAATACATTAACACGTCATCATTTTTTGCACTTTCAACATCTACCAAAAATGTAGAAAACTCCATGTGGAACATTCTGAAATGACATGAAAATAGCTAAAGGCAATTTCAGCTTGATGTTGGTAAGTGTCATATTTGTATGGAAGAAAGAAATTGTTTTTCCTAATATTATTATTAATAATATATTGCATCATGCTGTAATTGTCTTGGTCGTAAAATAAATATCGTTATCCGCAACAAGTTGTTTAATATTGGGCGCCGTCCCACAGCCTTATCAGTGAATACATTGTATTTATTTAATATGAACACAACCGAGAGGCGGTTTCTTGGTAGGGTAGAAAAGAACGGCATAAATTGCTTCGGAAGTGACGGAAATGCATGTACGACGGCTGCGAAGGCTTCGCGGGGAAGATGAAAAACTCCGACCTCGCGATACAGCGTACGCCGGAGATGCGAATCTGTCATCTTGCAGTGTGCCGGCTTCCTGGAACCATCTACCCACCGAAGTATTCATTATATTATGCTTGTGATTTTCACGGTCTATCTCATGTTAGTATCAAGCGATGTTTCTTATTGCGATTTCTGAGTGCCCAGCATTTTTATCCATATGTTATTAATATTTATTCTTCTTTTTAACACGAGGTTCGATGACAATAGTATAATAGTAGTGAAATAGTGGATATCAATCACATAAACATTCAGACTATGAGAAAATCACATATGTATTGTAACCTTATCGGGAATGGAAATTGAAACCCCGGAAGAAAACCCATTGGCTTACACATTAGACGTAGGTTAATTTTATACACAGTTTCTTCGGATCCATAATATACATATTATTCATAAGATCATACGGGTTATATTAACTGATATTTTGTTATTACGAAAAATAGTTGTTCGACACTTGATCAATCTATTATATCCGTACTCTGGCTCCAAACACACATTAAAACACAACATGTGAATTTGCCGAATCCAGGACAAAAGACATTATAAGCCTGACGCGTAACCGCTCGGTCATCATGGGTAGAGTTGGGTTTCGGGAATTCTCGATAAATTTACGAGATTTTCCATCCCGAATCTCGAGAATTGAAATTTTTAACATTTAGGCAAATCCCGGATCTCGAGAGTTTTTTCTCGGGATTCGGGATTTCTTTATTATCAAATAATAAGAAAACGATTTTCTATATGAAAAAAGTGGATAGAAAACACAAAACGTTCAAAGACTAATCGGGGCATTTAACACAATTAAGGCAACGTCGACTCAAAATGAGCGCAATGTTTGCAATATCATGGAATTTGTGTCTCAAAAGCGTACGCGATTGTCAGTCTGTGTTTTTTGGCGTCCTATTTTAATAAGTAATGTTTTGAATTATTGTTGATTTCCTACTTTTATTTTGTTTGTCGTTTTACATAAATAAAAAAAAATCATATTGTTTTGGGATTTGTCTGTTCTTACACTAATTTTAGGATTTTTACAGGTTTTTTTTTAATTTCCCGATATCTCGAGAATTCTTTTTTGGAAATCCCGAATCTCGAGAATTCAAAACTTCATCTTTTTCGGGAAATCCCGAATCTCGAGATTGAAATTTTCTCGGGAAATACCCAACTCTAATCGTGGATACATTATAACATTGCTCAAAATGGATACAACTAAATATACGAAAGACGACATTAATTAACAAAAGAAATGATTAATTATTGACCAAAGCAGAGTCAGTTTGATGTCCAAGTACAAGACAAAGAGGTCAACATAATCGTTTTTCGCCATTTTTCTACCTGGTGAAGGATCCTTGGAAGTGTCAAATCGATTCAAATTGTAACTTCCCCAGGCTTGTTTTGAAGGCAAATGAGTGTGTTGTAATCTCGAGCTCCTTACATTTAAGTTTTTAATCAATTCCATAATCGTGTATAATTATCATATAAATGTGTTTAGTCAGATCCGATCGTTAATGAGGTACAATCAATTAATACCTACCACTCTTCCTCTTCGAAACGAAACTAAATTAGGTCGAGTTGTTTGCCCTTCATCGTAAAGTGACATACGAAAAAAATAATATAATATACTTAATATAATATATATAACGAAAGTGTTCTAATAATTAAGATTAAGTGTTATGATGAAATTGGAGCGAAAATACAATCGTGTCAAGTCGAATTAGAGCGATGGGATAACGATGCAATGACAATCTAATCCGATAGCCTCTATAAAGCAGGAAGCTGGAAACGATAATTCGATGTTCGGTTTAGTTCGGTTCAGTTCGGCTGCAATTCCAACTGCAGTACTAACTCGAATGAACAGCCCAGGGTCATCAAAGCGGCTAACGTAATGAATATATAAAAAAAAAACTATAATTTCAATCAACAGATAATTATCGACAAAGTGGGGCAACCTTCTGCGTTTTACCATGATACATTTAGTTTTTCAAACAATAAAATAATTCTTTATTGAAGCGTCAAAATAATTTAAATAATTAATATTTCTTTAGTAGGTACAACGATACGTTTTTAGATTATACGTCCTAATTAACATTACAAGTATTAACTAACAAATTAATAATGATTAGCAACGGAAATCAATGTTGCATATAATGATATATAAATTTAATTATTTCCGTCTTTATCAGAAGGAAGATCGATGCACTGATATACGAAGTTAATCAAATCCGTTTGTATACAAATTATAATGCAAAAGCTATTGCAACATTCATTATACTACGTAGCTACAACCTAAATTGAACGTAAAGGCGGGTACAAGCTAAATAATTTTTAAAATATCTAATATTATATTTCACAAAAAATATTTTAATACTTTATCATTGAATCGATTTTCTACGTCGACGATCGTCTACAACTCTACAATGGTGCTGTTTTCATTGTTTAAATGTGAACGACCGTGCCACGAACAAGCCAGTGGCTTTCTTGGTAAAAGTGTCGTGTACCTATTCTTATGCCGGGTCCACACTGGCAACATGCCGCGCGACAACCTCGTTAAATTGTACGATAAGTATGATAATTATTGTAAAATTTCTTAAGCAATTGTGATAATTATCGTAAAATTTAACGAGGTTGTCGCGCGACATGTTGCCAGTGTGGACCCGGCATTATACATCATGCACAGTTAGCGCGCATCCAACGACAACTAGAATAATTAATTACCACATAAAACATGTACTTATCTATTTTCCTGTATAGGTATATTCCACATTGTCGTAAAGTATATCTGTGGGTCTAGTATATACACACGGTGGCTATCGGCGGCTATCGACGGTAGTTTATCATATGTATGTATTGTAGTGTTATAATTGTTACAATACGTTAGCCTTCTAAACTGTCAGAACTGTCTCTCTCGTAAGGTACTCTTTACGATAGAGAAAGGTCTCCAACTGTCTCTCTCGTAAAGTAGCTCTCTGGGCTGTGTTAACCTTTAGAGCGAGATGGATAGTTTTGACAGTTTATAAGGCTAACGTATTGTAACAATTATTGTAATACCTCAATACATAAATATGATAAACTACCGTCGATAGCCGCATTGTGTATGAAATAGACCCACTGACTTTCTTATTATGAAGGGAACTTGCTCCCGTTGAGAAGGTCGAGTTGAACCTTCAATGCAAGAAGGCTGTATCTATACCCACTAGTTACCCTCCACTACAATGACAAAATAGTCATCGGGCGAGATGTCAGTTTAGACTTTGAGTGTATTTAATAACAAAAAAAAAATCAAATTGTCATCGGCCAGTTCTTATTCTTCTTCTTTCACCCTGTCACGACCCAGCATTGGGGCATAGGGCAAGCACAAGTTCTTCAAGCACCACTTCCCTCGATCCATCGCCAAACATTGCGCCTCCCGCCATTCCAGACCTGCAGCGCGTAGATCGCCTTTGTAGCATCGCTGCAGGGTGAGAGAGGGCCGGCCACGACGACGGAACCCTTGAGGCTGTGCACGTCGCACTCCAGTACACATATTTATTTATACAGATTTATAACAATACAATAAACCATGTACGAATTTAGTGATAACTATAAAATTAAACCCTGATTTCAAACTTACAAGTATATTTACTTGCCACGGGTATATATCGGAATTAATTTATATGGTTATATTGCACTTCGTCACATAAGTGTCAGAGGACTGATTTGTGCCAAGAGAAGAAAAACACCGTTTATATTGTATAAAGATAGTAATCATTATAAATATAATTATCATCAATTTGTATCTCTTACTGATTTATTTATCAGAGTAGGATCGATTTATTCAGATAAATAAAGTAGTCTCTTCTAATATTGACCCTTTATTGGTCTTTTGACAAATCGAAGAAAGAAAATTATCGAATATAATAATGTGTCAACGTCATCGTTCGCGAGGATGTGACAACCCTACTTAAATGGACACTGTGAAGTGGACCGACATAAGTGACGCTGATGAGACTTGATTCGGGGTAATTGCATCGAGAGTTGGACCGGTCAAATAATGACTCAAAGGGACAACGACCAAACGAATAACGAAAGTTCCTCTCTTCAGATTTGTACTGCATGTCTGAACTTAGGAATTAGCCGATAGAATTCCGTAGACCGCGGTAAATGTATACAGTAGTTATAACCAACCGCATACCTCCATTTGGAAACAGACAACAGAGATAGATTGTTGACAAAGTGTTTGGAAGGAGTTCTATGAACATTTCATATTGTAATTGGTAATAGAACAATGTGACATAATTTTATGTTACCATTATTGTACGATGTACATATTTCATGTAAGTTTTTAACCTCTTATCAATAAATATGACTATCACTTATCACTTATCAGCCACTTATCACTTATCACTTATCACTTATCACTTATCTATTATCAATTATTACGAGTAAACTACTTATCAGAATTACGTATCAGATGTTATCTTTTTAATACCACTTTTGACATACTTAAGTTACCTAAATATTATAACATAACATAGATTAGTGGCGATGAGATAGGCAATCGATTAGCGGTTATTGCATGTACGGTGGTTTTCAAACTTTATCATATCACGGCGCCATTCGTGTCTAAAGCATCAATTACATTGAGCTACTTTACGAGCTGTTTGTTGGCGAATTTAAAAGCGGGCGATTCAGCTACTGCGATTGTGATGATGACACACAAAACTTTCCATTCGCTGTGACTGTGAGCCAGCGACTATTTTGACAGAACGTAGTTCGTTTTTATACCGGGAGGTTGCGACTACGAAAATTTAGCGAACCAAGAAAAAAGAGGTAACAAAAGCCTTTGTCTTTGGTGTAAAATTAAATTTATTGAATTCGCCGGTAAGCATTTTTAGTCAGGAGAGGTATCTAAATAAAAAAGACTTTGGAATTTCTCAAATTCTCCATTAATTTTTTTGAGGAAAAACAAAAATTTACCTTTTCGACAAGGCGTACTATATTCTTTGCGGAAATACTATAATTTCTTAGACCGCGTACTATAATTCGGTGACAAAAAGATGGCAACACTGCTCCTTACCCATTAGGTCCCGACGAAAAAGAAGAGGAAGTAGGAATTGACCAAATTTGTATTGTTCTACTCTTGGGGCCTGGTTGGATCATTTACCCATAGAGAGGAACCATCACTTGTAATATTGAGTGATAAAATTATACCACACTCAGCTAAAGTGATTATCGATTAAACAATTAAACGTACGACCGGTGTTATTCTTCCGAGGCGAAACGGCTCGCAGCACAACATTGTAAATTTGTTATAATGGCATACAATTAAAACATAAATCTTAACACAGTAATAAAGTTTACAGCCAAAACAGTAAGCATATTTTATGTGAAAACTTGCGCGTTAAATCTTCATATTAAAAAAATAACTTATTTCAGTTGGGAAATTTACAACTCCTTCGTGAGCGAAGCTGAATTTATTTAATTCAATTATCAAATCTGTGCTAGGTACATAAAACTTGTTACAATGTTTCTTTATCGCAGGGGTCGGTTAACTTTTGATACAGAAACGCTAAACATGAGCAGCTAAGCGATTTAGATCAAGAAAAGCCAAATATATACATAGATTAACATGAGGGAAAGGATTGTGCCTTAACCATAATTTAAATGGTTTCATTCTGGATCACCACATTTTTCCGTAGATTTACAACATGCTATATAGGCGTATTATTTCAATTTCAATTTATTTTGTTTAACACATTGTGGACATTACAAATTATTTAAGATGTTCACAACGTGACATGAAACATTATTATAAAGAAGAAAAGTAATAAAAACGAAAAAAATGAAAACATAGAAAGAGCACATAATATTAACATACAAAAGCAGTGAAAATATAATTATACATCTATATAAGTTCAAAGAAGTACACCGAGTTTGCTAAGGAGACCCTATGGATACTGTAGGCAACTCAATCTGAGTTGCCGATATTGGCCTCTTAAAGATAGGCCTGTATCTTAGGGGCTTACGAATGTTTAAGTAGTGTTCTGTATAGCGCTCTAGAATGTTTGAAATTTCTGTATGAATTCTAAAAGCACCCCACTTGCGTTGTGAAATCAGATTTTCGTATTCAGTACCTACCGATACATAAAAGTTTGGGACGCAATAACACTTTTATCTCGTTAATTACACAAATTGTCTTTCAATAGCGTCTTTGTAAATATCAATTGCAGACAATTTTTAAGTTGACAATGGCATTAATTAATGATTGAAATGTAAACGAAATTAATGAATGAAATTTGAAGATTTGTAACAAAAGGTAAGATTGTATAATTATTCATAAATAATTCGAACATGGACGGTTTATGGAATTATTACAGAATCTGTGGCAGATATGATTCCACCTGGCTGAAAATATTTATAATTAAATCGCTTGATATGTCAAAGATCTTGGGTTCGAATCCTGATTCTGGCAAAATTCACATTGACATCCGTTTTTCGTTAAAAAAATATGTTACGAAACCTCTTCGTAAAGCGGCCAAGATCCACACCGGAGTGTAACTTGAAAAAAAATGAGACTGACATATTGAACGAAATCCGATGTACGCGGGTTCAAGTCCCGCTTATTATCATTTTCTAATATATTATATTATGTTTGTGAGGTATTCCGATATATAGAGTCATTAATTTCTCGGCGAAATTTTGTCAAGTTATAAGTAAGTTATGGTAGTTTTATTTATACATTCAATATTTCTAAATAACCGCGCGCGTATACCAGAGAGCCACATATGGTTCGAGAGTCGCAGTTCGTTGATTTACGCCTTATCGTATTAAAAATAGTAATAAATGAGTCTCTGGATGAAGGAGAGATAGTATCGTATGGCAACAATGTATATATTATGAAGAAATTATATGGATTTATTACATTAATGTATTTTATCTTTATGCTTAGAAATATTATAATTGACTTAATTAACCTAACTAGAGTATTTATTTACCCATCATATCAGTATAAACAGACATTAAAAAAATAATAATGTTTACACTAATTTCACAAGCAATGAAATTAATTAAACAATAATTTCACCTACAAATATAATATATTCTTACTTACATCAAAAATAGTCGATTCTTTTATATGTTTGAATATATTTTTAAAGAATGAATTTGAAGTGATACAGGGAATCAAATGTGTGAAGAAAAATTATAATATATTTTTTTATATCAATCCATTTTTGCTGATTTTTAACGAAAAACTGTATGAAGTGGGTGGTGTTCATTTTATACAATAATTACTAGTAGGTATAGACACACTTCTAGATAAAACCATATGAACAGAAATGACAATGATCAAATAATGTCAAATATCCAACTATTTGTAGATCTGAATCTAACAAAATATGTTTAGTATGTTTAAACATACATTATCACTGACAATTTCAGCACTGTCCGAAAATTTGAACATACGCAGTATGCCGTTTCACAGTCTACCGTGAGCTATTGTATCGGGAACCGATGGCCGTATACCATTTAGCTCAAATTGATGTTCAAATAAAACACTCAAAAAATATTAAATAAAACACCAGCAAGTAAATAGATAGGTAAGTAAATTAGAAATACAATCATATCGTTAATATGTACACACAATTTTGAATTATTCAAAACTAGGTTAGCAAGTAGGTGCTCGTACTTAAGAATCGAGATGTACCTATCAAATTCTTCGTCGTTTCAGGTCGGGCTCACCACTTGAGCTGTAGATGAGGTGGAAGAGATAAAGTCGAGGGAGAGAGTTTATTAGTCGTTACAAGAATACAATAAACACAATAATAAAGATGATGGCGTGAGATTATAATCGCGGATACGGATGCACTGGTGAGATCGATGTGATCGAGATATTGATTATATTAATGAACTTAAGAGACTTGATTCGAGTGGAATGACAGTTGACTATATCGAGTGAAGGACTCGTGACAATAGTAGTGCATCTCGTGACGGACTCGAGTGAGTGATTCATGCATTGTCCTTCCAATTTTTACAAATGCTTATATTACAAGAGCAATTAACAAATCATAAGAGACTTTAGGTACTTATCTATTTATTATTAAAAAAATGCTGAAAATTATTATCACTCTATTGTTTTGTTTTTAACACAAAACATACATATTAAAGTGTGTCACTCATTTAATTCTGAGTGATATGATTGCTACAATACTTCAGATATTCGATACCCATCAATATCAAATTAATGTTATTATTAATTGTATTTAATAAAATTTAAACATTGTCTGTAATGCTTCACGGACAACGCGTCATTTTCTCGATCTCGATGCGTCTCAATGCTACACAGTTATCAGTATCACTTTCCGGTACAATAGCTCACGTTGAACTGCGATACGTACAATTTACACTCAGAACAGAGGCAGGCAGAGAAAAGATTGCCAAAATCATAACCGACGTCGGGTAATGAAAATGGCACGAAAAAAGAATATTCGCAATTGCAACGCCGAGAGACGAAAATACTCGCTATACTTACTAAATAATATATTCGAAAAGTTTTAACTCTTTATTCATTTCCCTCGCCATTACATTTATCAATACACCGAACGTAATAACACTCGATCATATTAACTGGCACGCCGTATAAACCGGCGCAGGTTAAACCAACTTTGGCGAGAATTTTCCTATCCACTGTGATATGTTTATTACGTGGTGTCATCTGATAGCCGAGCCAATTTTTCTACGCGGAACTTTTTTATTAACGATATATCAATCCCATCGAGGAATACCAGCAAATTGTAAGCATACATTTCTAGACCTGAGAGGTAAAATGTTGAAATTTACATTTTTCTCTACTTACGCCTTTTTGTGTGTATTGTATAACATTAAATGTTTTTCGCGTTTATTTTAATCGATCGATATAATTTTGTTACTTATCGCCATTGCTAAAATTCAGGCCTTCTAATAACTACAAGAAATTCAATATGAATACCAATAAAGTCGTGTTAGTAAGACGTTATCTTGATTTTGGTCGCTTTAGTTTTTTCGAAGATTGATACACATAAAACGGCATATATGGCACTGTGAGTGTAAAACCAAGGCAACTGCAAAAGACATATTTTGGATATATTAGGGTTTGAAGTCTTCGTTTTGTTAGGAGAAATAGAGTTTCTAAAAAAAACATAATATTTGGTTTATATCTACATTATATTGCATGTTCTTTCAGTTACTTCACTTTTACATTATCAGGTTCACGACTTTTGCAGTTTTTTTGCATCTAATCTCGAAATTGAAAGATTTGCAGATGCGTTGGTTTTACGCTCACGGTGCGATACTTAGGTGTTTAATTCACGTGAGTCATAGACGGGCCGGGCCGGCAGCTCAAAGGAAAATAGTGGGTGACTGCAATGGAGAGTGAAAATATGTGAGGTTGGTCTACCATTTTTTTTTTTAATATAGATATGTGAATACGTGTATTAATTAAGGCGCTAAGTACCAAAATCAAAAAAACTGACATTTTTATAGAAAAGTGTTCTACATACTAACGCCAATAACTTCAACTATGGTCTAAGTGCCTCAAACAAGTCAAAAAAATACAGCAAAATATTTAAACTTGTCGATGTTGTAAGTCCGTTGGCCTGTTTTATTTATAATGGTGTAAATAGCACTACAGTGATCAACCTCATTCAATATAAAATGGCTGACGATTGTGTGTTGATACTTGCGAGTTCTTAATACCTAAAATTATAGAAGCTGCCATGATTGCTTCACACTGTAAAACCACATTTTTCAGAAGGTCTGCTTCATGAAATTTTACTGCAATGACTCGGTATTTTGTAACTACAGGCAATACTACTTGTTGGTACTTAGAGCCTTAATTAATACACGTATTCATGTGTGTTTTCTGAAATGATGTAGGTACTTTCAAGAAAAAAAATAATTTAAAAAGTAAGAAGAACCTAAATAAAACACAATATATAGATATCTACAAGTGGCGAAGGGTGACTTTTGGAAAGAGGTAGCTTTCGTCTTCTGAGCCTACCGCATTGCATACATTTCGATAGACTGGGCTGAGGTCACGTGACCTACCGGTCATACAAAATATATCTGAATTCTAAACGAAATAATCACATACATACAATTTTAACCCTTGATATGAATTTTAATTGAGATTCTTGAAGATTCTGACTACAATGGATCTGTTTATTTTTTTAACTCAATGTCTTTAGTGTATTTTTCTTAGAATGTAGGCTTTAAATAATCGCGTAATATGGAACTTTCACCACTGGTACCTACTAAATCCACATAATATGTAGTTTAATAACGATCATGAACCGTTTTATTTGCTGGTAATATTTATTTAACTTTTATTACCTTTTGTACCTGGCATTGCCTGGGTGTCTTCTCTTGCGATTGTGTATATCTGGTCATCTATACTTCATCACAAGTAAATATATTATTTCGTGAACGGAGTATTAATTGTTCTCTTGTCAAGAGTTTCATAATTTTGAAGGTTCAGGTTGTCCATTCATTTGATGGCATTATAACGTGAGATTACGACATAGCATTGACCATAATAGAAGAAATATTAATCTCTCGTCAAATCCTGTCACATTGAACGACTGCCCGTATGGCTTATTTATTGTCATAGCGAATGCAAGTTACGAATTATACCTGCCTATAAGAAGAGACAAATGATTAGGTAGGTATACATGGGATACTGAAACAAACGTATGTATATTCACCTTCCATTGACGGAAAATTCGAAATGTAAGCAAATAATAATTATCGTTTCTTCGTAAACTATTTTTTTATATCTTTTGTAATGCAATCAGAGAACTCAGAAATAATGGGAACTGAAATACCTAACGGGTGTGAGGCAACCGATCTCAAATGTGGAAGATTATGGGTTAAACGTAGCAAACGTAAACACGTAGCAAGAATATGCTTGTACTTCGTTCTGACAACTGCTTTGAGTGTACGCACTGCCGCTCATTCAATATTGGTGTATTTGAAGGTTGCAACGCACACTATAATGTGTGGTTCATTTTCGTAAAACACATTCAAAACCCTGCGTCCAAATGTAGTGTATTTATTGGGGTATACTATAGAATTCTATTTATTAATCTTTTCTGTGATTGCAATATAACGTGTACTTTTTAATGTACTCGCTACTCGCACTAATACCGACGCGTGATAACAAGCCGAATACTAAAGCTTATAATTATAACTAATTAAATCTGTTTACACGTAGCTGTGTAAACAAGCCTTAATACCGTCACGTGTAAACATGCCGAATACTAATAACTATTAGTATAAATTTAGAGTGCGAATGAATAGAAACCCATCATTAGTACGTAAACCCACCATAACTCTACTCGCACTCACAGCTTGTCGTAATGGGTAAACTGCCTAACTAGCGTTTAGTGACAAATAACAATACGAGTAGGAGTATATACTGTTAATAATACCTACACTTTTACTTGTCAAGTCGTGTAACCTCTACCCAGCGTTTTAAGTAGCTTAGTGGCTAGTGTAACTAGCGAGTACTAATGATAGTACTAATTCCGCGTAAACAAGCCTTCAACCATGCCACAAAAAATAAACATTTGCTTTATTTAATTATTGATTACATTTACCAGAAAAATGGACGTCGTAGTTACCACACCTTACCTCTCAGCTCCTGATTTATCTTCTTGAATTTTATCTAACTAGTTCGATCGGATGTTTCGCAAACACTATTTGATAGAGCACAGACTTTTAGAGGGCACACTAAAAATGTTGTGCCCATTTCTTGTGCCTACATTCAGAATGTTAACGTAATAAAACAACATGAGTAGTAACGTGTACAACTTAATTAATATGGTACCCTTGGCTAACTGTGAGGTGTTTTGGAAATATAGAGTAGCAAAATTAAGACAAATATTACTTGGCACTTAATTTGCCTAGTTGTATTATTTTGCAGTTAAATTTTAATTACAAAGGACATTAATGTTATGTTCGGTCAAATTATTTAACATACAACCGTTAAGAGCATGAAAATTAATTATCAGTAAACATATTCATTATGAGTTTTATGACATTTCAAGAAATGTTAAAATTAAAACGAATTATTATAAATTTAATCTGATAAAAATACTTTTGCCGCCTGCATTTTATAGAAATGATTTTTATCGTACACAAATACTGAACGAATTCGACATGAATAGGGTTTCCAATCCCGGGATCCCGAACAATTTTCGATACCTATGAATCCCGGGATTGGTAAAAATAATCCCGAAACTTTCGGGATTGATTTTTTATCAATTTTATGGAAAATAAAATAAAATCGAAAATATAACAGAAAAAATACTTGTAATAACATATAACTACATTAGAAATAAACTGAGTTTGTTATTTGGATGACTAATTAGATTTATGAAGCGGAAAGGTCATAAACCATGATTTACTTATTTTAAAACTCGGTAACCCATTCATTACGTCTTTACTATCAGAAATAGCAATCTCATAATGTAAACACTAAACACAATATTAACAATAAGTCTTAAATAGTATAAATTTATGTATACTAGATTTATTTTTGACGGTTTTTATCAATGTTTTTTGTGTAAGTATATAAAAAAATTATATTAACTATCGAAAAATGCCAATCCCGGGGGCAATCCCGGGATCGTCAAATTGTAATCCCGAAATCCCGGGATCAAAAATGTGGCTCGGGATTGGATTCCCTAGATGTGAAGATAGAACACCGTTTCTTCTCAAACCATGTCAATATTATATTACACTCCTCGATTGAAACATATTATGAGCACCACGCTAATACGACATTTAGCTGCTATAGGGTGCAAAAGTTTGACAATGAGTTGGTACTCAAAGGAAAACGAAAACTTATCATTCTCACGACGAATGGAATTCGCGTACAATTATGGTTTACATGTCCCAGTCATATTGTGTGAAGTTATCTAAAAAATATATTTCATTCGTTTCATGTATTAGACAAACTATAGATTAAGTTTACTTAATTTTCTATAAAATTAAAATATTTTGTCGTTAATTACTGTAGAATTTTTGCATCTTCTGTCATTAGAAATCTGCCACCATGCGAGTGAACAAATGAAAGTATTACAATAATTATTAAGAATATAAATTTATAAATGCAGCAGACGCGAGATGCCGACTTGTTAAGGGATATAAGCCGAGTGACTTCTTACATGGGCAACCTCAGGTAAGTGGCAAGTGACGACAAACTTCAATCACTGCCCGTTTCCACTTTATTTTCTATCTGAAGTCGTTGCGTTGCTGAGTGTCCGTGTGTCTTTCTTATGCCGGGTCCACACTGGCAACGTGTCGCCGGCAACCGCGTTAAATTTTACGGTAATTATCATAATTGCTTAAGAAATTTTACGATAATTATCATACTTATCCTAAAATTTAACGAGGTTACCGGCGACATGTTGCCAGTGTGGAACCGGCATTAGAATTTTAGGTAAGCTAACATTCAATTGAACAAACATTTTGTAATAATTTCTAATTCCTACAGCTATATAATATGTACTAAATAATAAAATACGACTTAATATTAATTCAAGATAAATTGCAGCAGCCAAAGAATCTATTAAGTAAATATTTCAAGGCATAGGTATCTTCTTATTTTTCATTGTTATCAATATCATTTGGTGGCGCGAAACTACCTACGTCTTACACTACTCGGCGGCGCCTACAAGAATCCATGTCGCTCACCGTTCCCGCTGAGTTTTTATTTGAAATACGAGTATTTGAAAAACGATGTAATGATACGTCAAATACAGTTACAACCGTAAACTCCAACTAGTTTGAAGTTAATTAAAAACTGACACAATGCAATATGCGTTGAAAGACATCGTCCAAAAACTATGGCACGTTGTCTCTATTCCATCAAAGTGAATTCCGAGAAGTCCGCTGCAGAGATACCTACATTCATACGCCCGCCTACCTGCAAACTGCAATTATTTTAAAAGAGAATAATAGACACTCCTGCGCCAGGTATTATAGGTGAAATGCAGCTTTGTTAAAACGCTATGCAAAGCGCATTGGAAACAAGCGAGCTTACAACAATTCATCCATTTTTCAAAAAGAAGCTTCGCAAAAAAAAGAAGCAATCACGTAATGTTATTTTTTTTCATTGCATATTTTCGCGAATATTATATATTTAAAATACCTGTCTTTATTATTTTCAGGGTGAATTACCTCCTTCATATTTCTGTGTGACGGATACATTGACAACTATTACAGACGATTTAAATTGAAACAAAACGTTATAGCAAAAAAATTTATTTATTAAAATCAATATAACCATTTGTATATTTTATCACCATCTTACTTTGAAGAAATTTAACTTCTACTGGGCAAACTCTGCATACTTTTTTTTTATCAGCGAAGCATTAGTAATATTACGATTTATTATTATATCACAATCTTGTTTTCATATTTTTTCATGGAAATACGTTTGATTACATTAAGTATTATGGCACTAAAATAGATATCACTGTCTTATATTTTGCGAATGGAAGATTAATTTTTAGTACATTGTACTTGTGTGTTTTTATCATCTCTTTTATTATTATGGAATAACATAGTTATATAGTATCCTGTTACCATGGCATTCTCAATAGGTACGAGTATTATTATAATATTACCTACGACATAAAAAAACAATATATTTTTTTCTCAAAATTCTCAGCAGCAGGTGATTGATTACCTTCAATATTATTGGAGAACTTTAATATTGTCACAAATACAGCGTTGTATTTTTATGATATCATGGCGGCTACCAAATCTATCACTTGAGAAACTTGAAACGCAGCTAAAATAACTGATACCTATTGAATTAAACTCTTTTTATAAATACAAAAAATTACCAACCCACTGTTATACATATAATATATTACTATTATAAATATATAATTCCGTGTATTAAGGGGAGAGGCACGCCAGCAGAGAACCTAGCGGAAAAATTCGAAGCTTGCAATTTGAGATTTTTTTTGATAATTTTCAATTTCAACTGTATTAATTAATTAATATGTATCTGAAAACATTAAAGATTTTAATTTTTTTTTTAATTTAACATACAGTTGTAACGATATGTAATAAAATTTGAATTCGCTGCAGGGTCACATCTTATTATTAATTTATATTTAATGGTCATATGTATTATTAAAATTTAGTTTGTTATCAGTTTATTATTATATCACAATCTTGTTTTCATATTTTTTCATGGAAATACGTTTGATTACATTAAGTATTATGGCACTAAAATAGATATCACTGTCTTATATTTTGCGAATGGAAGATTAATTTTTAGTACATTGTACTTGTGTGTTTTTATCATCTCTTTTATTATTATGGAATAACATAGTTATATAGTATCCTGTTACCATGGCATTCTCAATAGGTATTATTATAATATTACCTACGACATAAAAAAACAATATATTTTTTTCTCAAAATTCTCAGCAGCAGGTGATTGATTACCTTCAATATTATTGGAGAACTTTAATATTGTCACAAATACAGCGTTGTATTTTTATGATATCATGGCGGCTACCAAATCTATCACTTGAGAAACTTGAACAAAGCTAAAATAGCTGATACCTATTGAATTAAACTCTTTTTATAAATACAAAAAATTACCAACCCACTGTTATACATATAATATATTACTATTATAAATATATAATTCCGTGTATTAAGGGGAGAGGCACGCCAGCAGAGAACCTAGCGGAAAAATTTGAAGCTTGCAATTTGAGATTTTTTTTGATAATTTTCAATTTCAACTGTATTAATTAATTAATATGTATCTGAAAACATTAAAGATTTTAATTTTTTTTTTAATTTAACATACAGTTGTAACAATATGTAATAAAATTTGAATTCGCTGCAGGGTCACATCTTATTATTACATTATATCTTATGGACATATTTATTTTTACAATTTAGTTTACTAAGTTTTGAATTTTTTGACGTTTAGATTTTTGACTAATTCATCGTTTTAATATTTTTTATATTTATTTTAAAAAACATCGATTTTTATAAAAATATAAATGTGTATAACTAGATTTTTTTTATTTATATCAAATCGAGCTTCAATATTTGGCCATACCTAAAATAAAATTTGATATAAATAAAAAGGATTCCAAGTTATACACATTTATATTTTTTATAAAAATCGATATTTTTTAAAATAAATATAAAAAATATTAAAACGATGAATTAGTCAAAAATCTAAACGACGAAAAATTGTAAACTTAATAAACTAAATTTTAATAATACATATGACCATTAAATATAAATTAATAATAAGATGTGACCTTGCAGCGAATTCACATTTTATTACATTTTTTTTTACAATTGTAATCTTTAAATTTAAAAAAAAGTCTTTTTAATGTTTTCCGATACATATTTATTAATTAATACAGTTGAAATTGTAAATAATTATCAAAAAAACATCTCAAATTGCAAGCTTCGTATTTTTCCGCTAGGTTTCTGTTGGCATGCCTCTCCCCCTTAAGTACTTAAAATTATACAAAAACCATTGAATATATTGTAATATTAAATAAAAAGAATTTAATAGTACACTCTGTTACAAAATTAACTTGGAATTTACTCGTTCTTGAGATAACCAAGAGGCTATAATATCTCTAGCTCAACCGGTGGCCATCAACCATTCAGCGTAGGTTGTGTGGTCACAATATTATGAGTGCAAAAATAAAATCTGTTAAAAAAAAACTAAATGCTAAGCGGATGAGCAATTCCATGATTATACTCCTAGATTGTGGATATTGCACTAATAAGCCACAGATTATAATTTAATAGTAGACACACGCTTTATTTGCTAATATTATATATCCTTACCCCTGCTCTATATTATAAATAAATATATATATGCATACAAAAGATATTGAAGAAACGTTATATAATCATAGAGATGGAACCTAGTCATAATATTAAAATGAAACAAAGAAGGTCCCTAGGTATATTAATGTCCATATAATTCGCGTTAGGAGTTAAATTTGGAAAGCTGCTGTAGGTACATAAAAATGACCCTAACGCCAAATTGGCAACTACTTCAGCGATTTTTACAGAGAAGGCTCCATCTTCTTTATATAGGTAACATCTTTCATGTATCCATTCACACGTAGCTTTAACTAAGTAATTACTTTGTTCCTTTAATGATGTTAACTGTGTTTTATTCTGTATAAATACTAATTTAAATGGTCACTGACAGCCCGACAGCTATAATTAAGTATAAGTATATTTTTATAAAATATTTTTAGCTAATAATTTAATTTATACTACGTGTCTAGTATATTGTATTGTGTAAAAAAAATGTGTAAGCAAATAATTTTATGCACACCTACGATTACTTTTTTTGCTAAGCTTTTTTATTCAATTTAAATCACGTGGGACATTCAAAATACAAGTATAAATAAATTATACAAGTCGAGCTTTTGTACCTAACAACTTTTGTGGTTGACTGTCAGAAGACTTGTAAGAACAGTACAAAGCGAGTGTCTAGTGCATTTTGTTTTCAGTAATAGAACAGTTGACTGAGGAGATGAGGCCGATGCAGCTTTTCCGCATTACGTTTTACAAAGAGCACTTACGCCTGATGAAGTCAGGACCTTTCTAGAATAGTTCTTTGTGGGATGTCAGGAGAGCGACTGAAACCAACAAATACTTATAAGTACGCGTGAAAACAGTGCATTATAATATATAACAGAAAATATCGACAGGTATTTTTAAGATTTTTTTAAAATGTGCAAGACCCATCGAACAGCTTGTAATATAAAGTTTAAATTAATTAAATCAGATGGTATTAACTATTCATTCTAAGAAAGTACAATACTTACTGTATAAAAATGCAAAAGTTAAATAAATTAGATCAGCTATTAATTTTGATTGTCAGAACACAGTAGTAGGTATATCAGTCTTATTAGTTGAACTGCCGTTTATGTAGTAGAACTCCATTATAATAACTATCCCATTATCAATTTTATTCAAAATTTCTGGTAAAAGCAGATGTTTCCCTAATATATCGAAAAAAAAGCATTAGCAACTCCAGTATTCTGACAAACGCGCTATTGCCAATTACTATAGGTCGATTTCTAAGCTTCATGTTTTTGGAAAATTAGTAGAAAAGATCATCTAGGACCAAATATTCCCAGCTCTACGTAACATCATTCCAAATCAATACGGTTTTTTCAGTAGACGCGCCGTAGAAACAAACCTGCTTGAGTTCACTAATTTCATACTTAATTCTATGCGCAGTAAAACCCAAATGGACGATATTATTTGCCCACATAAATGTGTCCAACCTCCGCCCGTAGATTTATTAGTGGTATGCAATATCAGATTAATGGGATAAAGCACCAAAATCGAGTATGAATATTCTATAATTTACATTAAAATAATATACTTTTTTCGCGCCATAATAAATTGACAAGTTCATTAATCTAATCAACATATTATGGTTAATATTTGAGCATGTAACTTTTTTGTTGAAAATTTACTACTCAAATGAGTGAGAGAGTCCGCATGCACAATATAAAAATTAGAGCGATCTTTAGTGTGAACTGTGGATTTATCAGTTTTTGGAAAAAAAAATGACGCCCCATATTATAACTCGGTTCAAATGGGTCAAAGAGCATCGGCTGTAACATGAATAGTAGCTACTAGTAGTACAGTCATTCTGCTCATATTGTGATTCCCTCCTTGGCAGTTAAATCAATTTGATACAATTAGGACTCCGTGGGGGGTGAGCAGACCATAATATTATAACAATGCGATTTATTAGATTCAAATGAAATCATGTCAAATAAAAATGACTTGTGAGAGATTTGAGGGGATGTAAAATTATTGCTACTGACATACGTCATGCATGTTTAAGTGGCTTGTGACAGATCTACTGCATCATTATGTGAGTACACGATACTAGTGGGCAAGGCTGCATGCTGAACGATAGTAAACGATGTGACATTGTGGAGAACGCTATAGTTCATTGGTATTCAAACTGTACGCCGCGGCGTCCTGGGGCTAAAATCTAGACAATCTTAATTCATTTTGTCGATACGCGATCACGATCGAAGGTTTGAATGATTCGGAGACTGTTTAAGGTAGGAAAGAAATTTTACGGTATAAATATTTGACCGAAAGAGGTAAAAAAAAAGGTTTTGACCGTCATTCTGAAAGGAATTTAAAAAAAAAATGAAAAAGATACCTTAAAAATCTTGTACATTCGTAAAGCGCCGTGAAATAATCTTTATACACTTGAGTGCAGTGAAACGAAAAAGATTGAAAACTACTGCTAAGGGTAGTCGAGCTGTGAACACGTCAATTTGTTTTGTGATGGCGTCGGGGGAATTAATTCTTAAATCGTGTAAAGATGACTAAAAAACGTTACCCATTTACTTGAAAAATAAAACATGTCAATGAGTACATTATTATTATTACAAATAGAACACTAAATGGACGCATGTTGAATTTTTATAACAAATTATGTTTTGTTCTGCACGCATCGTTTGCACAATCTTCGCGTCGCGCAGTCACGATCATTTTAGACCGTGCCCCAGATGAAGTATAGCCTTAAATTAATACGTACGTACTGATTTTATATAGTAAATCAATGGGTACAATTTCATATTAAAATAATTTAATTCGATTATTTGATTAAAATTACTCACTGTATAATTCAATAGAAGATTATTATAGTATTACGCGCGCGATCCATCATCGAAGCAGTGATTTATGAATCATGGCTCGTGACGTCACATTGCAATTGCCGTTGCATTATCCAGTTGTTTATCTTATTGAAGGTGTATTCACAAAATCGCTGACTGTACAATCAGCACAACTCTCGGACGATTGAGTGGTAAATGGAATGATTATGTTCACGATTCGACTGCACAGTGCACTTCCAAACGGATTACGAAACTGCGACACTTGCAGTGTAGTATATATATAGGGATTGCAATACCAAATGAAAATACCAATACCGGTATTTTCTTTTCGTGAAATAGGTACTTGTATATGGAAAAAACAAGTAACCAAAAAAAAAAACAAACAAAAGTTTAAAAAAAAAAGTATCTACCAATAATTTTTAATTACCTATTTCTTTTATTCAACGAATAATTCACAAGATTTAAGAATGTACCATTCTAATTATTGAACATACATAATTTTGAAAAACACTTCTGAGAAAATATATTAAGTAATGTATATATAACCAATAGAAAAAATCTTTTTTGAAAAAAGTAAGCCACTCCGGCAGGGAATCGTACTCTGCATATCTTGGGTTTACGCCCCGTCCGCGCATTTACCCTTTATGCTACAAGGCGACATACTAATTGCGACAAACTTTAACTATTGGCCTTTTTAATACCTGCTCATCAGCACTCTTCGAAATTAAGCTACTTTGGCAATCGGTTTTTGTTTATTAAATCAAAGTAGGTACCTACTACTTTAATTACTAACCGACGTCACGGCTTTCACCAATATTTTTATGATGTAACTTACTTGAACTTGCTAATAATTTTTAATTAACTATTTCTTTTATTCAACGAATAATTCAATTTCGAAGAGTGCTGATGGTATTAAAATCCTCCAACGGTACTAAAAATCAGAAAATACCGATATAATCGGTATATCGGTATTGTCTGATTTTTAATACCGGTATTTCGATATTCAAAAATATTGGGATACTGGTATTGCAATCCCTAGTGTAGTATTTAGATGAGGGGTTTCCAACAGTGGGGAAATGTGATCAATAGAATCCCTATGAGAAAACATTACTACACGGCACTGTCCGCTATCATAGAACAATTATTTGATCCGGTAGTATACATATAACCAAAGGCAAATAACTATGGTAGGTACTGCTCTCAAATTCGGCGAACCGTCAAATTTAACTGAAATATTATGACACATTGCACCCAGTTGCGTTTGTTTTGGGCAGTTAATAAAAAAAACATTATTCTGCCTGCAGACGGGCGATAAAATTCCTGACAGCGCGTTAAATTTGAATAATTATTTATCTCATTCGGTCCTGCTTTTGAGTTTTAACCGTGAACGGCCACTGTTTCAAAATTCACCTGTGTTCATAGCCGCAACTGCAATGAATCAAATAATTAGTAAATAGTTTTCATTCGTCTATGAGGGAAACGTCAGACAGTTTGTTAAAGGTACAAAGCAACGGCCAAACCACGTCAAAGGATAGACGATCTGGCGTCTCCATTAGAATGAAATATTGAACTTAAAGAAGGATAGAATTTTCCTTTTTTTCTGATTGATACTGATCAGCGATCACTAACCAAACAATTGATGGGCTATACACAGCCATAATGGATACGGCTTAGATTCCCCGGTAGACACGCATCAATCAAATATTTACGTACCCTATAGAAAATTTTATCAAAATAAAACATAATAATATAGACCTAGTCGAAAATAACAAATCATTTGTAGTCAAAATATACCATTATCGTTGAATATACATCATTCAAAACTACAACGTTTCCTTGATATTTATTCTTCTTCCAATTGCGCTACGGCTGTATTCGAGTCATAATATTCCTAGGGCCGTATGTATGAGATTCCCCAATTCTTTATAAACTATTTAACCGATGTTCCATCATATAACGTATAACACTGTTTGTGACGTAAGCAATCTGACGTCACGCGAAATTCAAAATGGCTGCTTCAATCTGTCACTTTCACGTCAAGCTTTACCGGCAAAAACTGTATGTATTGCCATATGGAAATGTTTACTGGTAATACTGTATCCTTTCGTACAGTAGAATTATAAAATAAATGTGATAAAATAATTGATAAATTATTTAAAGTTCTTAATAATTATTCATTTATAATTAATAAATTTATATGGTACCGTTCGCACACTTTCAGACAGCTTTACAATTTCAAAATTTTGAATTATTTATCGGGGAATGAAATTTTATAAGATTGCCATAATACGAACACCATGACACATGAGATGTCACATTCGTGACGCATCACTTAACAGCTAATTACGTTTGTACTCATGCATACAAACGTGCAGTATATAGCCTATAAGGTTTCTGGGAATCTCATGCGTACCACCCCTAGATGGCAATACCACTTGAATACTACATTCTATTCATACTACTTGTTAATACAACATTCTGATTGATTGTGTATATTGCTTAAAACTCATTTAGTACTAACACCGCGACTGGCGCGTTTGGAGTAGTTGGCCATTAGATATAATTAACGTGTTATTTAAATGTGTAAATTAAAAGGCAGTGATTTGGTTGTTTTGTGAGTTGGTTACAGTAGATTACAGCATACTATCCCTATTATAATTTCTCGCTTTCTAGTACACGTTTTCAAATGTTTTCTCTCATGCGTTATAGATAATTCAAGACAAACAATATATATTTCAAGGTTATTGATAGGTACTCTGTTATTTTATATACCTATAGAAAAATGTTCGTATGCGTGTATGTATATTTAATATATGGCCATCCGCATCTAATGGTTTTCATTTTAAACACAACAATAATTAATTATCATATCTAAGGCCTCGTCCAGATGGCGCGATTTGACTCGTGCGCATTCCAGGTACATGTGACGTCATTGAGACGTCCACATGTATTCGCCGCGTGTCACTTCTCGCGCGCGGCCGAGGTACAGGTGACCTCATTGAGCTGACCACTTACACTTGCAACGTATCGCGGCGAGACATGCGTAATCTGTACAGGCTCTAAGACTATCCGCACATTACGACTGCTAGATGTGTAACTACGGAACTTGTGCATAGATAGTAACGCAACGTATAGTCGACTATTAAACCCCTCATAATATGTAATGTTCAAAACGATCCTGCATTGACGTCATTAAAACTCAAGATGTTTTTGGCATTCCATGTACAGTTTGCAAAAAAACACAATATAATAGATAGTCAGTTTTAAAGGCAAAAGTGCGAAATTATATAAATATGTAAGATTTTCTAACCAATTGCCATAGTATGTATATTTTTATCAATTTTCTAGTGAATTATGTTGAATTGTAATGTTTACACAATGATAGCACAGCGATAATGCATGTTTTATAATGCAAATATAATAAATATGTACCTAGACGGGTGCTCAATTCTATAATTGTATTCACACGATGCCAGATTAACTGATAAACCATATTATCGAGTAAAATCAACTGGATTATACGTTTACTTAAGCGGTCGTAAATAAATTTCGTGTGCACTATAATAATAAATTCATAATAAAACCGCGATGCTATTCATTATCAATTTCAATCCCGGTGGACAATGTTGCCAACAAGATTCGTTGGAGTGAAATTCGCTGGAAAACTACGGCTGCATTGCTAATTTCGGATTGCAATATCATAAACAATAAACTGAAATAGTTTCACACAATATAAATTTTATGTGTCTACATATTATAATATTCGAATACTAATTCAAATTGTAGAACATGACTAGCTTCTGTTATTCAAGTTATAACATACTTAATTGTAATTTAAAACCTGCTTTTATGAGAATGATATAGACATTAATTTTGCATTAAAAATTAATTTCTAGCAAGAGAAAACATAAAACGTTCGAAATAATTCAAATTATAGAACATAGTTTTATTTTTCTGTTATGTGTTGGGGAAACAAACTTATAATTTCTCTGAATTTAGTAATATTTTACATCATAATATTTGCATGATATCCAATGAATATTAATAAAAATAATTACAAGATAAAAAGAACTTTTTATATACCTATACCACGTTTTTAAATATTCTGTTGAATCATATAAACTTGACAATTCTATGTATTAATAAAAACTTTTTATTGTACTTGATACAAATACTGAATAAATATAGAATACAAAAATGTCATATTGATTTCCATAGTAACACACATATATATTAATAATTTAGTTGCTAGGACCCCCTTAGCAACCAACAATAATAACTGTCCATACAAAACAGAATTAACTGAAAATTAAATCAATTCTGCTTAAAATGGCTAAAAGTATTAAAAGAATGCATTGTCGTCGTGTTCTGATATATTCTAAAAGTTTCAAATGTCTAGCTAGTCGGAAAGTTAGTTAAAAATCTTCAATCGTCCAATACAAATCTTGGACAAACAAGAAAAATTTATACTGGACACACAAGAAAAAATCTGTACCGGACAAACAAGAATACGAGCTAATAAAAACGTGGTAAAATAAACGATAAAATTTAATATGAGAAATAATTGTACGTCATTAAATAAAGACACTTACCTAACATAAGAACTCTCGTATGAAACTAATCATAAAATTAGTTGTTGCAGTCATCGGAAATATGTCACTTACCTGAAAAATAACATAACATAATTAATTTAAATATGTAGGATTTCTGTGAGGACTTTTGTGTCCGGAAATTTGTACGTTTGGTATGATGAGGTGGCGGATTAAGAGGTGTGGGTGAGTGTGTGTTTATAGAGTATTCTTCTAATTATCGTCTTTTAAGAAACAACACCGCCTAAGTCCCCATTTGGCGGTTTTGAGTTTTGAATAACATTCGGTAGGTAAAAAAATCTTACACCGTGTTCCTTCTATGGAAAAATTCTTTTTGAAAGAAAAAATGATTTTTTTTAACTAAACACAAAAAAAATAAGTTAAAAGGTATCAATTTTCAATTTTTTGAGACGTTTTTTGTTTCCCCTGAAAATTTTAATTAATTGACTTCCGCGGTGTTGTTTCTTAAGCGACGTTATATTAAATGCGGTATATATATTACCATAGATATTGTCGTTATTTTCAATCAAAACAAAGACTACTGGTCTAATTATGATTGATGGAATGCTGACAATAATTATGATTGCTATTGTTTTGTTTTAATAACAACAGCTACATATTAAAGTGTGTCACTAATTTAATGCAGAGTAGCATGATCAAATTGATCACTATATACATATGCATGCTGCATCTGAAATAGATGACCGTATAATATTGAGATAAAATTCATGTCTAAACAACATACGTCATAAAAAACCTCCGGACAAGAAAGGACTGGAAAGGCAGAAAAAAATAGGTACCTAGATCATTTAAATTAGAAAAACAATAATATCGTAAGTATAATGTACGTAAAATTCTGAATCAAATTCAAAATCAACCAATATCAAATTAATGTTCTTATTGAATGTAATATAATTGGAATATTTTTGTCGGCAATGCTCCACAAACAATGCGTTATTTTTTGATCTCAATGCTTTTCATCTTTCTGATAAGGCAGCTCACGGTGAACTGTGCTAAGGCAGAATGCAATACGTAGTTACAATAATTTATATCGCACGTGTATTAGAAAAGAGACCTAACTCAAACTTTGTCGATTTTCAGTTAAAATCATCACCGGAACCTCGCTAGCGCCATCTACGTGTGCGTATATGCGAAAGTTATTTATTTTATTTTTTTATCCCTAGATTTCACAAGTGTCAATTTTCTACTGGGTCATATTTGACGTTGTGTGAATTTGAACAGTGACATTTTTTTAGTTGCGTCGCTTTTCCAGTAAGTATATGTGAGAAATATCTTCAAAACGTGAACTGTTTTTATTATATTTTTGTCTCATTGTTTTGAAAATACGGAGAATCAAAGATCGAATAAAAATTAAAATATCTCTCCTGAATAATTGCAAATTTTGAGTTAAGTCACTTTTCTAATACATGTGCGATATGTTACCGACACTTTATGAAAAGTGGTTCAAATATAAATCAAAAGGAGAAATCCTTGACTAGCTACGACAAAAGCAAAATGTTGATACCTACGAAAAGAAAAGTAAAGTTTTTTAATTCCATATTCCATTAACCCTTAAATACATGATGTTAACCCTTTTAATTATATCAACTATTTTGTCAGCACACTTTACCAACTGCATAGAACTGTAACTTTATAAATAAAATTTCATTCGCACCAAAAATAACAAGAGTACATTTAGAGCTGAATAGCGACAACATACAATTAAGAGTTCAAAATACCTATTAAAGCAAATAAATATTCGCATTCGATAGTATTATAATATTGTATGTGCACGCGTATCAGAATCACTGTACAAAAGTAAACTGAAGAAAATTTCATCCTCAAATGGTCATGCTATGGAGAAAAACCTCACAATCTTGTACCTAAATTCCGATAAAAAGTAGGGAGTATTTTCTTCCACGTTTCTGTTTTATAAATATAATCAAAAAATGGCCTGAGACGTAATTTTGCTTGCTTATTGTGAATCTTAGAAAACTATGCTCTCTCGATCAAAAAATAAGCAAATAGTTAGTCAACATACGTACTTTAAAATACCTCAGTAACATAGTTACCAATTACAAAAATATTCGCACCAAATGGAATAGAAACCAACATCCATCAGATTCCGATGTTGTTTTACCAATCAAGCTACCTAACAATGCTTCCGAGACGATGTCACAAATTTTATTTATACCTACGTCTTATCGGCGGCCATTTTTGTGATTTTGAATCAATTTATGGATTAACAATAGAATTATTGATTTGACCTTGATTCATAAACGTCAATATATTTTTAATAGCTATATTCCTGAGGCTTTTGTTCCAAATTATGTGCGATCAATAATGATTAGTATAACAATTAAATCTTATTCATTGAATATAAAAATTGTTTAATTTAATATACTTATATAATATATTGTTTTAATTTTGGGTTTCGTTTCGGAAATATTATGTGCTTGTAATTTTTTATGATAAATGTGCTCCTGATTAAAACCAATTTTGGAACCGATGTACTAAACATATTTCGATGTGGCGTCAACGTTTCTATACCAATGAATGAATAAACAGAGTATTATCTTCTATGAAATTAAATTGTTTAATTACCACCATTAGAGAGACATCACGTCATAAAAAGTCACCATTATGTCGTGTCCCATAGACAACGAAGTTTGATTAATGTTCAATTAGCAACTGTATGGATACACTCAACATACCACCTAATCAAATAATGCATTCCATCATACATAGCAAGACGAACCATAATGTTGTTATATTGTTAATCGAATTACATACATATCACAAATTTAATGTTTTGGTGACTTTGCGATAACACGCTAAATTGTCAAAACATATGCAATATTATCTCACCCACATAGACTGGCCAGCGCCGACCCATGAGTCGATCGACCGCCCGTAACCCGGAGATAGGGGCGTCAAATTTTTGTAAAATATATAAAGTAAGTGAGTAGATCGTCGACAACGGAGGTGCACACTGCGGAGGATGGCACTTTCCAAAGAGAGCTCGATATCCGGATGGGAATGGCTGGAGCAACATTGAACTCGATACATAATGCCTGAGACTCACGTGTCACGACATTACTCAGTTCAGAGCGAATTCCGCCTGTCTGTTCCGGTGTTTGCATTCTGACGGTGCTCCTTTACGATAGCGGGTCATGGCACCTTACGAAAGCTCGGTGCAACCGTATACTGTGCGTATAGGTGTGAGCGGCGGATACTAGGTGTGCGGTGGTTTAACTTCATAACTTTAGGACTAAGCGCAGTCGCACATTGAAATTCGTCTCAACTGGGATAATAATCGATCATAAATCAAAACAGAGCGAAACATGCAACTTTCTTATGTGCGTATAGTAAGGCCGTGCAAGGACAATGACGTCACTCAGCAAGCCAAAATGAATGCCGAAGTGCGATATTTCGGGATTATACCGCGCTGCGTGTCGAGTGAAAATAGTTCCCAATATCAATATGTCCCTCCAGATGTTTTTTTAAACTAAAATGCTTTATTCCAGCAGTGTGCGAAGGTTCATAAGATAACGTGTGTTTTGTGAATAACGATTACGTCACATCGACGTATTCGACACGTTGCAAACGGGACGAGTTTAGATGTGAGAGCCGGCTAACACCATGGAATTGGACCTAGCTTGACCACGCACTACGGATCCTGTAAGGCTGTTAAATAACATCCAGAGTGTATACACCAAAATTGCGGGATGCTGACATTACCTTGGAAGGGGTGTTATGCCAGATTCATAAAGTTAACAAATCATTACAACAGTTTAAACTTTAAATTACATAATATGTCAATAATATGATGATACTCAGCGATGATGAGTGCAAATTAGAAACAGGGCATCTTAAAGTGACGTTAATGAACTAACATGATCACTTGACAGCCTTGACGCCATTTTCGTTACGACTATCTCGTTCAACTTAAATGGACATACCAGAACATTCCTTTCAATTTATTATTCACAATTCAACAGAGTTGAACAAGAAAAATCGACACGTGAAAACGAGCCATTAAGACGTGTTCTGATGATTCGATTTTGTTGAAACGTCTTTTATTGATCAGTGAAAAACGAATCGTGAGAACCCGCTTTTAGAATAAGGCAATCGCTCTATTTGAGATTTATAGTAATAATTACAGCGTCACTAATTACGTACACTGGGTCACATTACATAGACAATCGGAAAACGTCAAAAAGTTCAGATACGCGGCATTTCCAGAGCATGTCCAATGAGAGATAAAAGTAATATATAGGTATATTATCTGGCAACGCAGTGCGTATAGTAAGCGGTTCATAAAATATTCAAGTGTGGGCAACAAGTTATAAAGCGATAAGAAAATGTTTTAATAATTAATCACAAAGCCCTGCAAAGCACAATGTAGGAATAGGAATGATTACATTCTGAATTTTATGTACTGATAACAATATTATCAATGGAACACGCTACGCAAAGTGGCCGGTTCCGTCGTATGCAAACAGTGTAAACTAAGTTAAATACTTATATACTTATTTATAATTTTACTGAAGATAATATTATTTTATTATCTATCACAGAGTAATTTTGTAACGTTAAATATTTATAATAATATATTATATTTAACATGTAAGGGGTATTCTCCGAAATAGTTCTTTATATTATTATGTAACCATCGCAAATTCAAAACGCCTTATTCTGATATACACTCAGCTGATGACACAAAATAAAAACAAAAGAAGGTCGCAAATACTATCACTTGCATACTATCCACTCATTATTAGTATGTCCGATCTGATAAGATCATAAATGGGGCTCTTTTGTTTTTACGAGAAATGTTAGCCACTTTCTCAACCTATTAGGTCCATACTCTGACAAACACAAATTGAAAAACAATATTTGTGTATTCGGTAGACCCAGGAATCGAACCTGGGACCCCCAACGTTATGATGGCCAACAGGCCTAAGCGTCGGCTTATAACTTATAAGCCGACGCTTAGGCCGGTTGGCCATCGTGAGCAAAAATCTATAGAAGGTACTCGTTTTATAGAAATGTTATGAAATATTAAGCTGTTTGCGGTGTCGAAGAACGCTACATTTAACCCGATAAGCCGGATGCGATTTTTGAAAGCTAGGTGTCTATTTAAAAAGGCACTGGAACAACTGGACGCCAGGACATTGGGTGCAGTACTATAACGTTAATTAATGAAATGATTAGTAAAGTAGACGAGGAAGTATAATAAGTTTATATCTACTACTTAGTAGTTTTAATTAATTTTTCTCTTAGCATAATATAATGTTTTTTTTATATGCGTGACGCTTTATACAAAAATGAAAGAACTCTTTTCCCGTTGGAACTTAAACATACGCACAATTATTAAATCATTATTTACGTGTGCATATTTATTTTAAATTCTCACCAAGTATTAAATATATATTTTTAAAGTACCTATAATTATTCACGAACGTCTATTTAATTTAGAATTTCATTCGATTGCGTAGCGCCCAGTTGTCACGGCGCCGAGTCGTCCTAGACCCGTTCGAAAATGCTACATCTGGTAAGTTGGCGACGCTGATAATGAGTGGAACTGATTTGTTCTCTTGCATTGTTAAAACAGATTGGTTCGAAGCTATTTACTGTAAATACATGACAACTCAATTGATAACTGTATTTTTTTGGTTTGGTTGGTTATCTGCGTCTCGATTTTTATTTATTGTTTTATTCTCAGATGACTTCCGGAGCTATTTTTGCTTGTATTCATTTGAGTTTCACCGTCGATTATTATAATATTCAGCGATCATTAAATAACTCTGTAAACTGGCAGTTTTATTGAGGATTTTATGTAGGTACAGTTGTCATTTGGACCATTGCAGAATTAAATTTGTATACCTCGCTAATATATATTTCCACGGATTTATCCTAATAACAACATAGAACATGTGTTCAATAATAGCTTCTCAATACTATGGACACACTGCGACATGTGAACAAAAATAAATACTACTTAAATGACGTAGTGTATAATTCGCTGGCAAAGGGTGGAGGTACGCTGTTAAGATCCGACGTAAATAATGCACACTAAACTTTGTCAGTCATACGTAATAATTTTCATTGACCTAAGACTGCAATAAGTATATAGATAGGGGTGGTTAGTATTTAAAAATTAATTAAACCCTGCGTAAAGCAAGCCGTTATAGAAAATAGTAAAAAATAGTTGGCTATCTACAATATATCAAAAAATATGTCATTAATCATACGTAGTTTTAGATATTTTATAGACAGAAGTAAATATTTTATATCTCTTATGGTTTGGTAGACAGGACTTAATAAGTTTAACTAAACAATGCCATCTGTAATACGTATTTTTAATTCGAAGAGAACAAATAAATATGAATGAAAAAGTGTGCATTATCGTTGTAGAATCGCCCATAGCACACGTAAACTATTATAGTTAGGTTAAGGCAGGGTTTAATTATTGATTTTTTTAAACTAACCAATATTATCTACAAGTCATAGCCTAAGTTCAATAAAAACAAATACGTATGATTGACAAAGTTTGGTATGCACTATTTATGTCGCATCTTAACAACCTACCTCCATTTTTCGTTACTTATACTATAATTAACGTGTAAACTATACCTAATGCATAGTACAAATAAAAGTGTAAAAAAATCTGATATATTCATTTGACAGTCGTTCATTCCACCTACATATAAAAACAAACTTAAATATTATTTGTGTATGGTTAATAAAACTGCAAGGCCGTTCATGTTATGATTTATTTTTTCGTTGTAAAATAACAAATTCTTTTTCGATCTTTGTGATGACATAATTTTTTTTTATATTCTAGCTAAATATATTCTTATTCTATCCGGCATATTTTTATGAGTTGGCAACACTGCTCATAATATTAAGTATGAATCATAATAATATGTATTGTCATCGTTTGTTTACGTTAGTTGTATAAAAAAAATATGCGAAATTAATACCATATACTTACCTTTTATTAAATAATAAAAAAACTCTAGTAATCTTGGGTCGAATGTTAGATAAAATTTGAAATATTAATCATTTAGGATGCCAACAAAATAGACACTCTTGTTTGATGTTATCAAACCAGTTTTTAGCTTAGTAAGTAGATACAGCTATAGCAAGGCTACTGACGTCTGCGGTTTTGAGGTTTAATTAATATTCATTATCACACTATTGAGGTTGTGAAGAATGGATTAAATTGTTTAACTACAAAAACATACTTTCTAAGCCGCAAACTAGACATAATTTGAAAGTAATCAAGTTAAAAAATATATGATTTATCGATTTTTAGCTATTTTTTTTTTTATAAAATTGTGGCAAGTCATAAGTGAATAACGATGGTCTAATGACAATACCCCGTATCTGACATATATGACGAAAATGACTTTGTGATGTACTAAAAACAACAAAAATACTGCCCATCGACTGCGAAATTCCCACACATTAGTATTATTAAAAACGTAAACCAGTAAGTAATATAACCAATTTGGATGTTATATAATATGTCACATTTTATTGGATGTTCTCATTATATTTGGCATTATGTGCTTTGCTTTACCACTTTTTACGTTACGGGTTATTGGCATGCTATTTAGTTACATCATTTGTGAAATATTAACAGTCAGATACGGGATATTGAATATTTAGTTTTTTTAGCTTCCTGAAAAATTTGTAAAAATTAACTTACGTAATATTGACATTAGTCCAAAGTCGATATCATTTTTCAGATCAGCTTGTCAAAAAAAATTATTCTAATCCAAAACCAAAGCTTTTCCGCCCCAAATAAAATATGTGGCGAATTTGTTATTAATATTTCATTTTTATCGGATAGTTCCGCCATTTTTAATATAGTTTATTTTATTTTAATTCCTTGCATTTTTAATACCGAAATACCATTTTTTACTGGTATTTCGGCATGGATTAATAATACCGGGATCCTGGTTTTCGGCAAACCGTTGTTTTAATCCTTAATCACTTTATAACATTAATACAAAAACCTCGCTTTATTATGCGTAGATTCTTTATGTATTGCTTACATACAATATGTATTGTATTAATCTGTGCGACACCCGGTTGTGCTGTCGTCCATTTGTCCTGGAATACAGTCAACAGTAGGGATTCCAATCCCGGGATCCCGCACTTTTTTCGATACCTATGAATCCCGGGATTGGTAAACATAATCCTGAAACTTTCGGGATTGAGTTTTTTTATGAATTTTTGTTGAAAATAAAATAAAAACGAAAATATAACAGAAAAAATACTTTTAATAACATACGAATATATTAGAAATACACTGAGTTTGAATGAAGTTTGATTTATTACCCATGTGTTGCCAATTCATTTTATTTTTTCACATACATTAATAAAAATGAGAAAGATTAGAAAAAACAATGCTTCGCACTTTTAACAAAGTGATTCCACCATGTTTTTTAACGCATTTGTCATTTCTTTTCATTTTAATTGAACTTGTATTTGTTATCTTTTAATAAATAAAAAAAACTGTTTTACTTCCACATTATTATTTATACATATTACAATAGTATTTACTCCATTAAACCTATGTATTTACAAGATTAAAGATTTACTATTGCAAAAAATGCCAATCCCGTGATCAAGATTTTGGTTTGTGATTGGATTCGCTAGTCAGTGGTACCGAATTATACTATTTATAGAAGAATAAATATTTATATTTTTTTTAATTAACTACGTTTCAATATAAAAATGTCTGAGAGAGATCAGAACGGAATTAATGTATATTTAATTTTATTAAACGCAAGCAATCATCAACTAATTGGCGGTTTCCTAATAAATTGCTCACAATTATCACTAAGTGTATTTTAAATTCGTCGTCTAGAATCCGAACAAATCCAAAATGGCAGTCATTTTCGCTGATTCCCTTTGAGTCAGGTGTAGCGGTGGGCTGTCTAAACATTTCGGGTTGCCTCTGCTGTCAGACTTTGTATCACTTTAATGAATATTGAAGACACAAAGTTGTAGGTTAGGCACTGCCTTCCTATAGAATTTTCGGTATTTATATTTTACGGTTCGTCTTGCCGCAAACGTTTCGCGCGCTTTGAAACTAATTAAAAAGCATTTAATTGGCTGGCTGAGTTCCCTTTGACATCATTTTTGCAACCGAGCATTATTACCAACTTTCAAGGGAAGATATAAGAAACCCCCTCATGGCACTAAGTTAATAGGAAATTTTAGCGTGAAGTTTTCCTTGAATTTCACAACACTTAGCTACCACGTACTCAAGCCCTACCAAATGCGAAGCCAGATTGCAACATTTCTTGCCATTTTACAGGAAAAATCTTTCAAAATCGTCACTTCAGAGTAAATATATTGACAAAAATAAAATGAGATATTTTTGATTATTTCGATTTCGTCAGTGCTCAAAAATACATAATGAATATGAAATTAATATAAGTATACCTACTTATTTACATGTATATTCTTTTTAACACTACAACAGGCCATGGAGCTCAATTAAGTAGTGTATCGAAACAGTATTATAGTTACGACTAGTTAGTAATAGTAATATAAGTGAAACAATCACAAACATCCAGACTTTGAGAAAATAAATATATTTTTAATGATTTGAACCCTGCAACGGGGTATAAAACACAAAAATTTAATTGGTGTTACAATCCTGGGGTGAATGCCTCACAACCAGTTCTCACAAATTAAGTGTTTAATATCTTTACACAGCTTGGATGGCGATAAAGCTTCTTTTCGGATATAGTACTAGCTTTTGAAAAGAATTTATTTTAGTTGAAGCTTTGACAGGTCAATATTACTTTCTCTCTGTTAGTCACACTACGCCGCCACATTCGTTAGCGGGGTTTTACTGTGGCGTAATGAATGTTTTTCACCCACCATTTTCAATCCTAAGTGGAGAATATGGACCTGGATAGAGTAGGGGTTATATTAACATATTTTTTTATATGTTGGCTACTTTAGTTACTATAACCCATTAGGATCATGCTTCAGGATTAAACACAAAAGCAACCTGTGAATTTGCTAGACCCGGGATTCGAACCCGATGGATGAATGAATGTTAGACACAGTTCAATATTGTACTTAGAGTGTCCCAAAAGACAGTCTTCAACTCCCAAATGATCGTTCGACGTGCATAAGGGTATGACGTGGTATTACTTTTTGATAATAATATTATAATCTATTGAAAATTAACCATTTTGGGAGGGACCTACCTACTTGCCGGAAGACGCTGTAAACTTTTTGAAAGCTGGAAGGCTGATAATACTTATATGAAAATAAAAGCAACGTGGTGATACCTACTACGAGTACGTATTATAAATTACAAATTTGGCGAAACTTAAAATTTGTCAATGTTAGCCGCATATATAGTACTTTTTATGATTGAATATATTAAGAAACTCAATTATAATTATATTTAAGAATATATAACACGGGCACGACCGTGTTTGAAATTTATCGAATTACCTATAATAATTTTGACATATAAAAATATATTGGCTAATTTAGTTAAGAGCATTAAATCGAGGGAAATGTTATCACAGAACCAGAGATAATGCCAAATAGATTCAATAGCAGTTAATAACAAATGTGAACTTTATAAATATGTTACCATTGTAAAACTCTACAGGTGTGAAATTATTTTTTGATTGCGTATACTCGCATAGTATACTTACAATGATTCCCAAACTATCTTTAGATGTTGTAACGTTTCAAATAATATACTTAATTAAAAAACAGATATAGGAAAATTATAAAAAGACACAAGATCGGTTATCTCTTTTACACCAACTTTACTGCAACGCTACGGTAGAAGAGAGATGGACGGATGTCTTTGATAAACAGTTTACCTTGACGGTTGCTGCTCGGACGGCATCCAATTTTAATTATCAGTATTTTAAAAATGAATTAAGTATTATAAATTACTTTATATACCTAACGATTTTTTCTTTCGATTGAGATCGGATTTGTGTGATTTTTTTAGGAAATAAATCCTTCGCAGACAAGCGTCGTTTAATACTTATGCGTCAAATACATTATGTCCTGTCACGTGCTGTCACAATAAACTGCCGCTACTGGAAAAAGTGTGAATTGTCGTTTTTCTTGGTATTTAAAATGTTATCATACTGATGCTCCCATTCCGTAGCACCATGTTGAACCTTTATACGAACATTGTCCGTTAGCAAAATCTGCCGAAATCGCCATAACAACAATGAAGTCACCTCACGCGTACCGCATTACATCGGCAACCGCATGACTCAATGAACGTTTTTTTATGTTTTGCATGCCTACACATTTTCGACTCGCGTTAAAACGCGCACTCTTTGTTTTTATTTATTTTTCTCTATGTATTCACTATATAATTATTATGTATGTCTGGTGTTTACGTCTATTATCTATGGATGGAAATGCAATATTGGATTGGTAATTTTAACGTACGCACACGTATAAACTGTTAAAATTGATTGAAATTACCATGAATAATTCAAAATACTAATAAATTAGAGTTGGCACTTTCCATAATTGAATTTATGCAAATAGTGATCATTCAAAATATTCTGCGGAATGACGAAACCATAAACTAAATTTTCCGCCGTACGAGCACGTAACAGCACGTGACGTGATCATAATGTAATCGCAACATCGGTACTTTTTGACCGATACTTCGGAATCGATACTCTTCTTTCGATATAACGGCCCTAATCAATTCAAAAAGTGTACCGTGTCCAAAAAAGTTTGATAACCTATTCGTATTGGTATAATACACACCGCTGATCACCGCTTTCCTATTTTTTCACAATTACGCACCGTCATGTCGGCTATAAAGGGCGATATTATGTTAATTATATTTTCCTGGCTTCTATAACATTGCTCTGATGAATATAATCAATCAGTCGCGTCACTCATGTGTAAAATGCTGTCAATAATTTTGACATGAATAACGATTCAGAAGATATTAATTATCGGTATTTACAGTTATTAAAATAATTGATAATCAACTCGCCTTATCGAAAACGATGAGTGGTTCATATACAATGGCCAATGGGAAATTATTTTGTATGGTATAATTAAATCACACAATTTTGTAATTGCCGTTGTATTCATTGCTATCGATGCGGACAAATGAAAATCGTACGCATTAATATTGTAATGAAGTAACCATTTATGTTTTGAATGATCGAAATATTATTAATGATAATTCGGTTATTAATGTTTGTAATTATGATTATTTTTTGTCAGTCAATCTCTTACATTCACTCAGTGGGTTTTAAAACTGTGCGCCGCGGCGCCCAGAAACGCCGTGAGCACAATATCCAGGGGCGCCGTTGGCTGTTCGAAAACCAAAAACCCAGAGTGTCCACCACGGTATTTAAAGAAATCTACTTTATATTTTAGAAAGTCGTAAACCATGTTTAATGTTAAAGTTGTAGTCATAGATAATAAAAGTCTTCTTCTTCCAGTACCTACGTAGTAAGATTTATTATAACCGTGAAGTTATTTACAATACTTGAATTGCAGCTTATATACTAATATTTCATTATTGGTTCGTGGTGCATTGTTTTCGAAGACTTGGTGTGCAAGTAAACCGCGTATCCACCATGTTCGCGTACCAGTAGCGCTCCGCAATCGTTCCTAGTGGATACGTTCCTTGCTACGAGCGTCTACAGTTCGCGAACCAAAGAATACGTTCCGAACGCTGCTGGTTTTTTCGAGAACACAAAGGCAAGCGGAGTACGTCCATGGACGCCAGTGAAACAGAATTGTATGTAGTGTACACGTCGTGTTCATGTAACAGACTGTAGCAATTCGTAGTGGAGTGATCGGAAGAAAAATGTTTAACTCAGATCGACTACAGTGAAGCAATTCAATATTGTGGAATAAGCCTTACAAACTTCAGGAACAAATTTGCTGATTGCTTGCTTTGAAATTTTAAACAAATATATTGCAGACTGGTAAAATTAATAACGATGGCTAAGGATAAAGTCCGCTTATCTTGAGCCGATATAGCCTTCGGAATTTAGTATCTTTTCTTTGGATTGATAGTGCTATGAAACTCGTCAGTTTAACATTAATTAATATGGTATTGAGTCACGCATCCTCACGATCCTGAGAGCAAGGTATCGGAAGGTAATTGATGACTTCAAAATGTATTGTTGCCCCCGTATGCTTTGTATTTATTGGACAGAGCACACGACGAACCAACCAATAATCCATATAGGTACTCCAGATATTTTTAACATATTATTCGACGCGGATCAGATACCCTGGAGAGACTTGTAGTTTTGGGTAGCCTCCAGGGTAGGCGAAGCGGAAGAAGGGCGTCGAGCTGGAGCGGAAAAGCAAAGTAGCTTTCTGGGGGCAGCCTTCACTCTGCTCTAAGAGAAGCAGATGCCCATGACAGGTGGAGAGATTTAATTGCACAGAAGATGACTACGTTTCAGATGATTCACGATGTCAAACATGAGAGAACGACCGCGAAGAAGATTTATATACACGTTACAATACCTAAGTAAATGTTCGAACTATTTTTAATTCGCGCATGCGCACAAAACTGTCTCAATAAGTTTAATATTTACAGCGAGAACTCAACAGCTATTCGGCCTTTATTAATGTAAAAAAAGCCTACGAAAACAAGATCTTAACCACATATCTAACACACCTGAGGCCACATGTTCATGTAAGCAGTCTCAAATAACATCGCGAGATTACTACTCGCTTAAGAGTAATGCCACTCAAGAGCCATTAATTGGTGCGAAACATAAATTTCGACCTTTTTCCCTGCTAACTCATCCCCTTTTCCCGGCCAACCGGCAGGCATACTCAACAGGGTCCCGGGGGATTCATAAATAATTTGGAAAAGCTGATAGAGGCGAAACTTTTTCGGCGGCAGCTGAAAACGAAATCAATCGCGGCGAGGAATATTATCGCGGCTCCGGGGACGATAATAACATGCACCAACATCCTACTGATAATATTACATTAAAATCATAAAGAGTGTTTTGTGATATCGTTGTATAGGATTGGTTTGTCGAATATCCGTTTTTGTCGGAATCGACCTTTTTATACAGAATGATTTTTTGTATCTAAATGGACCACAACCATTCTTTTCTTTAAATTGCTTTGTAATGAAAACAGCATTCATATGCTGTAAAAACAATAATTTAAATACATCCATAAATTTAAATATAGAATAATGTAATTTGTTTTTCATCTCCTAAACATTTTACATTTGGTCTCTTCGATAAATCAATCCTACAGAGACGATATGCCTAAGTAAGAATTTGATATATTCCACTCGCGTCAGAATGAGTTTAGGTGGATGATGTTTTATAAATTCTTAAAATAAGTACTTTAGCTAATTCCGTTAACTTCGTGCAGTTTATGTTTTTTGTATTATTACTCTTTATACACTAATTATTGTTTCTAATACTGCTAATCATTTTTTTTTTGTTTGTTGATGTTGTGAACGTCTTGAATTTTTAATTCTTATAAGTAGTTTAGGTATACAAAATAAACAATTTTGAATGTGAATTTTTAGCATGCCGAATAGGTATTCAAATTTTTAAATAAATTATTTCTACTAAATACTTTTGATGACACGGTTCCGACGCGAATGAATGTAGTAAGTATTGCTGTCATTTTTGATGTGGAATGGGAAAGACAAATTTTATCAAATTAGTTAATAGTGATAATATCGCTACCTGGAAGCAACATTGAGATAAAATGAAAAAGTCGATTTTGAGATAAGTATGCCAATGTATTGCTGACAACCATACCTACTTTATGAATTACTGAGTTTTTTTTAATTGTAATACCCCATTTATATTAAAATACCACTGTTATTATATAAATTGTCCTGAAACTTAAAGCAATAGTGGGACAGTCTAATCTTACAGTTATCGTCCATTTATAAACCATAGATTTTTTTGCTCATCCCACAGTTACTTTCAAGTAGTGATATAATATGACAACAATATTACACTTGTATGTACCTACTTCATAATTTTTAATTTACTACCAAGTAACAATTACCACACCGCAACAGATTGTCTCACATAAGTTTGAGAATTGATTACTTTTGGAATACATGATTTCTATCGAATACTCGATGGCAGACTTTTTACATCAAGCGACTGCAGTGTTGCTGTTGTTTTATGTGTGTAGTGGGAAAGCTATGTATATAAACTTATTTACAATTGACAGAGAGATAATAATAATATTTACCAATACAACTAACGTGAACATTATTACTATAGTAATATTATGTTTATTTAGTGCAGATGTATGTAAATCGCGATTCTTTCGGTATGCGCCTGCGGCTCTTAAATTGAATATAAAAAATTTATTTTTTGTGATATTAATTTTGATTAAGTTTAAAAGAGATTCTCACATGCAGCCTGATTTAATTTTCCGTGTCAAGTTATCGACATTAGAAATTAACGTTACAAATATCATTGTAGTAAAAGGGATAATTTTGATGGGAATAGTAGCTATAAAAAGGGTGCCGAATTAAATGACGATATATAAAAAACTTAGTAGTAGGTAATTATATTATGTGATAATTATATATTTGCCATAATAACTATATAATGTTATATATTTGCAATAAGTGAAGGTTCATAATTATTAGTGGATCAAAATGTTGAAAGACGATACTCGGGTTGCTAAAAACTTGTCAAATGGAATAACTACAGACTAGAGATGGGAAAACTGGTCGATTTTAAAGACTAAGTATACTTACTACCAGTATAAAAAAATACTTAGTATAGAAATTTGTTCCAAAATACTTACCAGTATTTGGAATACTATATAGAGCGTTTGGCGAGCGTATGCGACAAAAGTTTCATACTCAACTGAAACTAAAACCAACTCCATATTAGTATTTGAAATACGTATCGGTTCAGGGAACTCAGACTGTGTATCGGCTTCAATAGAATCGCTAAAAATACGCTGAGCTCCGCTTGTCGAAAGTCCTATTTATTATAAAATTTTAAACACATTTTAAAGTAATGAGTTGTTTTTCTGTTAGGTTACAATATTCTTGTTAACAAAAATGAGTAACAGTGATTTTTTTTTATTTTCAACATGTTTTGAGCGGTCATATAACAAGCCTAAGCCTGTGCGTAATCTCACCACTGTGCTGCGACAGAAAATTTATGACCTATTATTCATACATTCGAACGCAATAGACTAATAAATTAAAATATACCTATAATCAAGTGCTATTTCGTTCGCGCGCATTTAATGTCAATAGTGTTGAAAGTCTACTAACTGGAGAGTGCACAGAACAGCGACTCGCGATTATATCATCACAAGTTTTTTGGAATAAGTTTATTGGGCCACACATACTGAGTATGGGTAGTTTCATCCGAAACTTGAGTACACAAACTGGTGACAGTATTTCACAACTCACATCTACTACAGACGTTAAATCAATTAAAATTTGCTAAATTACAAAATTAAATGAAAGGCACATATTCCAGTAAAAACATTTGGCGGCCAGTGAAATCAGCTTAAATTCACCTTTTTGAATATTTTCAAGGCGGGCAAACCTTTAAGGATGGTACTATCTAATAATTTTACGTCATAACTATATTCTATGGCGCACTTAATGTAAGGTAAATAGGATATAAACCACGCCTATTATAGCACAATATTAGCACTACACTAGGCCGTTATACTCCCAAAAGCTCTAAGTTTGAAAATGTGCACTTAAAAATTAATTTCAATAGAGCCGCCTCAGTTTTAATGAACAATTTAGCGCCCCGTAATAATTTTATTTCTTACCCCCACCCTCGAAAACAAAAGGATACTGAAAGCCCAAACTTATAACCGTGGTGCAGTGGCGTACTATCCATCCATTAAAATTATCGGCAGGATTTTTTTGTAATTTTCATCTAAGTACATTTTTATATTCTTATCCCTATTATCATTTCATGAATAATTTATCTTTAAGTAAAACGTTTATTTGCTGCTGCTTTTGGCTGCTCATTCCTACCATTTTATCGGATCATAAACGTTAAGTCACCAATTTTATTGAATGTATCGTAAAATTTGATAATAATTATAATTTATGGTGTTTATCAGCTGTTAACATTTGTTTTATTAATACTATCGACCGAAGGTACTTGATGGAGTTTTTACCTACTTTATTGTATTGATTTACTATATAAGGTAGAGTTAAGAGTGTTCGTTGTCAGTGTGTGTTTACCTTTGGTGAGTGTACACGACGCCTGAAGATGCCGACAGGCGATACCCGGGTCGCAAAAAACGACTTAAATAAAATAGTACAGAGCTTGAATCCATTAGAATTTGTTTATTTTTTTTATTGTTTTATTCAACGAATAATTCACAAAATTTAAGAATGTAATATTTATTGAATATACATAACTTGAAAATATCTGAGAGAATATAATATAACCACTAGAAAAAATCGTGTTGTCAAATTATGTATGTATAAAATTAAATTGTAGAATTAAGCTGTATATATTCGAAACTATGACTACCTACAAGTACGTATCAATAATTTATTATCTGGATAACTGAACGTAAAACTTTGTACATACTTCAGTAATTTTATATCAATTATGTTTTTTTCTGATGTCCCGCGGCAAAGACTATTATTTCGTAAATGTGAACAATGTTATATGTTTAATTTAGTACATAGACTGCGGCTTATATATCGAGACGTACATGTTAACGCGGTCGTTTCTGGAACTAAAACCGTTGCAATAGCGCACGCATGCAAAAATCGTAATACCGTAATCGCATACAATCCCAGGACGTAGATGTCAATACATAGAAGGCACACAGTAGGTTGTTTTTCATTAATTGCTCCAAATCTTGAATTTTGGATAGTTCTTCTTTCGATCGTGTATAAAACAATTAACGTCTATCTGTGATCAAAATTGAATGTAACCTAATAACCTATTACAAGTTATCAAATTTTAGGAAAGAATGTTGTATATTATTGTAAAAGATGATGCTTTTAAATAAAAGAAACATTCGTTTTTAGTACATATCATTTGACAATAAAATTATAGTGCTACAGAAATTTAATACTTTCGACTGAGGATAGATAATTGATATAAATTTTATTTATTTTCAGTAAACAGAATTGTGATATAGTTAGACACGTACTTTTTTGTGATTTTTTAAATTGTTATAATCAGCACAGATTTTTTCACTGCGTTACCTAAATGTAATAAATAGTTTATTCAGACGCCACTGGTCAGACCTCAGGTAGGGAATCTGTCCTGAGGGAGCTCTCCGGCGCCTCGCCAGCAGTGGCGGTACCATGTTTAACTCGTTTATTATCCCCCGGCGGCCATTTTTATTCCGACTAACAAACTCGCACTGCTAAAACTAATAATGTAATAACCCATTTTTATCGACATAGTAGTATTTTTGCAACATCATTGTTTATGCTCAAAAAGGGTATATTATGAACACCATGTAGGCATATTTTTGTATCCATTCCTTGCTTTCATCGGAAGTTTATTTTTCATTCACTTTACATTTATTCGTATGGCGGCAGTTTGTCAATCACACAAAAAACAGAAAGACAGGAGAAAACACTATTGCACAAATCTAACTAGTCAACGTTGACGTGACAATTTTTTTTATTGTACGAGGGTGGGTCAATAATTCCTTAGAAAAAAGCATTAAAACAGTTTTTATTTTTGTATTTTTTTTTTATTTCTCAACATAATCTCCTTGGAGCTCAATACACTTGGTTAGACGTTTCTCAATTTTTTTTAAACCGTCAGAAAAATAAGTTTTCGGAAGGTCCTCAAAATAAGCATTTGTCCGATCGATGACTTCTTCATTTGAAAAAAAACGTTGTCCACTTAGCCATTTTTTTAAGTTTGGGAAAAGGAAAAAGTCACTGGGGGCTAAATCTGGCGAATACGGTGGGTGGTCGACCAATTCGAACTTAAATTCTTCAATTTTAGCCATTGATCGTAAACATGTGTGAACACGGGCATTGTCCTGATGAAAGAGGATTTTTTTCCTGTTTAAATGAGGCCGTTTTTCTTCAATTTTGTTTTTTAGCTGGTCCAATAAAGATGCATAATAATCTCCTGTTATTGTTTTTCCTTTTTCCAAATAGTCAACGAAAATAATTTCACGTGCATCCCAAAATACAGTAGCCATAACCTTACCAGCTGATTTTACGGTTTTCGCCTTCTGTGGACATGGTTTGCCTTCGCAATCCACTGCTTTGACTGTTCTTTCGTCTCGGGAGTATAGTGGTGTATCCATGTTTCATCTACAGTCACAAAGCGACGAAAAAATTCATCCGGATTGCGTTGCATGAGCGACAACAGGGCTTTAGAGGCCACCACCCTATTGCGTTTATTGTCGACTGTGAGCAAACGCGGCACCCATCTTGCAGAAATATTTTTCATGCCCAATTTGTCATGTAAAATAGAAATGACGCTACCTTTTGAGATCCCTGTAACCTCAATTATCTCACTCAACCTTAATCTTCGGTCACTTAACACCATATCGGGGATTTTATTGATCATTTCTGGTGTAGTCACCTCTACAGGACGTCCTGAGCGTGGTTTATCCTTTGTTGATGTACGACCACGTTTAAATTCATTTAACCAGTTATAAATAGTTGCAAGTGAAGGAGCAGATATGCCGTGAACTAAATCCAACTCATTTTTTATTTCCTTTGCTGTTAACCCTTTTATATTAAAATGTTTAATAACAGCTCTAAACTCAATTTTCTCCATTTTCCATTTTTCCATTTTCCACAAGCAAATTTTTTTTTTAAATGTACGAGAAACACACAACAACCCGACCAATCTGATTGAAACTTCGCAGCATACTGAATCGGTAGTGCCGCTGCATGAAAACAAACCGCTTACAGTACTAGTAGCGCCACCTGTTGGCTTTTCTAAGGACTTATTGACCCACCCTCGTATCTTACTATTCTTCATATACCTACACTGTTTTACAGTTAACTGCCGAAGCTGGAAAATCTTTTGTATGGTCTAACGTGTAGCCGCTATCAAAACCGAAAATACGCCAACGTATTTGAAACAATATCTAGTGCTCAGATTAGCTTAAATAAACAGATGAAGATTATAATTGAATTAAGTTTTGTATTATTCCATTTATATTTGAAGCTTATGTAAAAACCTGTAGCAGATACATATGATTAGATACTCAGTACCTATTAATACATTCGATAAGCGCATTAAATTGACATTAGGTACTAGTTAACAAAGAAACTACGGAACGTATTGGGAATTTAATAAAATTAGTTAATGAAAATTGTCACTAAATATCTATCTACCTACCGACCAAAAAAGAACTAATCAACCATATTAAGGTATAATCATAATGGATTAATTATTGATTGCATCAACCGCGGCCTCAAAGTGTCAGGCTATAAAAGGGGACGTTAGTTAAACATACGTACTTTTAGATTTTTTAAAGGATTAATACACTCTGCAACTGTGCTATATGAAGAATTTCAATACAGAAATACTATATAATGTGAGCCAATTCTAGCATTCAATAATACTAAACACCTCGTAGGTACCTACTACAACTTTATTGTTTTCAAAAAGGGACCAACCGTCCTACGACCGTGTTTTCAAACGATCTTGATGCTAAGATATATTTTCATCGGCATCGGCCGTGACCTGTGAAATTGACAACTCAAATGTCATATGACCATAATATGATGTATCAAAATCCATAAGATCCATGCCTCAGCCAAACCCATGGAATTCAAGATACAGACATTAAGTTGATTAAGATATATGACTCAAGGTAGAAAGACAAGAGAACACATAATTTACTAAGAACCCAAATGCGGTCGATAGTTACATCGATGTATCAAGCATCGCTGTCACACACAGCCTATTGAAATCAAGATGTGTACAACTCAGTGACGTCTCGTGGTGGCAGGCAGGTCATGCGCTGCATAGGGGTGGAACACTATAAAGGGCGGCGGATGAAGGAACGAATACAACTATTATGAGAGCAGTAGCAGATTATCATGAAGCAGACGATGCGATCGCTTTATTAGAAAATACCGTCATATTTTAATTTTAAAATTCTGATAATATAAGCAGGTATTGTTGTATTGTAATACCCATTACAATTCATATTTTCATGGCGGATTATCTCAAAAACAATTTTATTACAAAGGTGCCTCCAAATATTTAATATTCAAACGTCATAGACTCCCATGTACCGAAAACCAGAAATATCTTAAAGTAGGGTTCTTGTAAATGCTCTAACTCTCAGCAGATGGCGTGTATGTTAATTTAACTTTTTGTGTAGGTATTTCTCTGTTTAAGACACCTGAAATTGATTATAAATTAGGTAAGTAGGTAGGTACCCAACAGTATACAGATAATTTGAAAGTACATATAAAATGAGACGACAGGTATAACTACTAGTTTTACTTATATTTGTATAATAAAATATTTTCGTTTATTAAGACTTTTATTAGACTGAATTTATATAGGTTTTTTAAAATTATGTACATTTTTATTCAATAAATAATAGTATTGCATTATTTAAAGTTGTATATTATTCATTTAATAAAATAAATTATACACTTATTATGTATAAATTAATTAAACAAAATAATACTTGTGTTTCAAACAGTAAGGCTATAAAGTCGTGTAAAAATACGTGTATTTTTATCTGACACTATTTCACTCGCTTAAAGCCTTTTTATCGTTTCGAAGATTTGATAATGACCCTGAGATTAAAACCCAGAAGTGGACCAACACAGCGGGAAGGTCATATAACGCCCGATAATAAAACACGAATTTCCCGAATTAAAATGAAAAACAATCCTTTTGTGGAGCTTAATACACAGCTTTAACTTATATATTGTTAGAATAATATACTTTACTGGACAAATTTCATCATAATAAAGCTACAACTTTACATAATATATGTCAATAGATTAATACACAGATACTGCATGTTCAGTTTTAAGAACATAACATATTAATAAGATAGAAATGTAAAAGCCATCGACATGGACTACGGTTTTGTAGCAAAGCACTTTATGAGGGCCAGGTCATAAAACCCAAGTAAAACAAAGTGCGCTACAGCCCTCAAATATTGAATGCGCGTTACATTCACGTGACAAACTGTAATGCATATGAATATGATACAGACGTAACTACTGAAAATAACGTATTCTTTAACGTATTGTGATTAATTAGATGATGTACTGTACAGGGTGCAGATTCGAGTCCTGCCCGATGCTAAATATTTTTTAAAGATTTTTTCTAATTTCTAAATTATATGTTAAGAAAACAACAAAACTTAAATCAATTAGAACCTGATAATAATATCGTCTTCGAATTTCAAATTTCTGAAAATATAGAGATCTGTACAAACATCAAAATATAATATGAATAACCTATCGATAAGTGTAGCATCTATGTGTAAAATAATTTAATATAAGTATATTATAATATGTGAATTATCTCAAATACCCACATTATAAAAAAAAAGAATCAATTTTCATTGTTAGAGCATCAGTAAACAATGATGACGACACGTTAACTGGTTATTTAAGTAGTCCGTCTTTTCCGAATGACGGACTTAGATACGATAAATCAATAGTATAATATTAATTTTACGTCATAAAAATGATATATTATTCAATTCATACCGTGAATTCACGATAAGATAAGATAAAACGGAATCGTACGGATAAATATTGTATAACAATGAAAAATAATACTAGGAAATAATGTTGCGACATATTTATTGTATCAGGATTACAGAATTATGCGTCGGTATTACAATAAATAATGATTTACAAGAAAGCGGTCACCCCAAATTTGATTTATTCAAATCCGAATAAATACCCAGGGAAGGTGGATCAGCGTAAAAACTGAGCCAGGCAAAAATAGCCCGTAAATTCTACACGATATGCACAGAAGCGTATGTAGGATACCCACTCTCACAAGTTGAACCCTTGAAAATGAGAATTTTTGGAGAAGAAGTAAGTTGTTTATGCTAAGGTAGGAGTACTTTGTTAGAAATGTGCCCTATGAAAAATCCTGCATGTAATATGAAATATACTGAAATGTTACCATAATAAACATAAAAAATGGATATGGCCACCACACGCGGCAGAATTACAACTTATTAATAACCATTAAAAGGTAAATTAAGTATTTGAAAAGTGTTAAAATACGAAGAAAAAAACCTATTAATTTGAAGAAAATTATAATGTTGTGTTTTTTAAGACCAGTAGTAACATCGTCTTCTTTTTATTATAATTATTATATTGTTGTTTTATATCAATACCTACATCGTTCTGACAGGAAAATTCATTTCATTTGTTTCAAATGTTCTATATTTAAAATTTATCTTTATTTTATGCATGTTAATTTACGTCAGAATCTAACACCTTTTCGCTTATCATGTTTGCCTGATACTTGATATGATTATATTGTATGACTAATTTTGGTAATATTTACTACGTCATGTTTTACTGCACAAAAATAATTATGGCTTGTTTACATGGGCTCAGTGCTAATCATTGGTAATCTAATCACTACTCCCACCAATACCGCCACGTGTAAACAAAACAGACCGAATTAGTTTTAAGTATTTCTATTCGGCCTGTTACTATGTATCGGTATTAGTACAAGTAGCGAGTACTAATGAATTGTACTAAGCCCCTGTGAATAAGCCTTTAGGTAGGTACCTAGTACTTACCTAGTCGTAAAGCCTAAAATCGATAATGGCACAATATTAGTTATCTATTTCACTTCAGTCATTGTAAAATATTGATACATTGTAAAATAATAATAATGCACCTTTTAATTCGTTAATGTTTCTCAGACACAAGTAACACAAACATGTAACATACAAGACACGTGTCACAGAACATGTATTTATGTATTAAATTACGGCATTTATATTATGACCGATACGTCATAGCGATATGCAGTGTGGATTAATTAATTTTTAATAATTATTGAAGATAACTTTGGCATTTTTTTAAACAATTGGGAATCGAAGCCAAGAACATTCTAATACAAATTTGATGATTGCAGACTTTGGTAATGGACTTGTCACGAAACGTGACGCAGGTGGATATGCTTAGTTAATATAACTAAAAGGACATCACTTAGCACACCTGCGAACAAGCTTGTTTACATTTCAAATATACCTAACAGGGAATTACCGATCGACAAAGGACAAACGAAAACAAGTCTTGATCGTTGGGTAATCCCTGATTCAGGAACTAACATTGTAACGTCACGGGGTTGAAGTTTTCCACTCAAACAGTATATTTGCTACGATATGCTTAGAAAGTAAAAGGTAACGCACAGTGACTACACATATATATCGGACAGACAAGAAAATCTTTTTTGCAGACTGTGTGATGTGACCTGAAAATTTTGTAGGTACCTAAATAAATAAATACGCCTACAATGGGTAACGTGTCTGCCTATGTCGTGCTACGTTTGAATCTCGGGTCTAGCAAAAAAATCACATGTTGTTCCTTAATGTGTGTTTGGACCCAGAGTATGTACTCAATAGGTTGAGCAAGTGGCTAAAATCCATTAAATATCAAGTTCTAAGAACTGGTCATATAACCTCCACTATGTAGAGATTGATATTATGATCTTCTCTGGATCAGACATGGTTAACTATATTTATATACTTAAGTATATCTAAGTAGCAGTAAGAATTGAAGATGAAAACTGGATAAATAAGAAAAGTTGGTAAGTATATTGTATCGTCCTATCGATGATAAACCTTGCCACGATTGTCTTTTATGGCAGTACAACCCTTAGCGGGTCTTGGCCTCCTCCAAAAACTTTATCCATCATGGACGATCCAGCGCTGACATTCTCTAGTTTCTTTTAACGATCATTGTCCTGTGGTGGAGATCTACTTTTGCCCACGGGGTTGCGTACATAGCCCATCTTGCCGGCATCTCCTACGGCGTTTTTTCACGTAGCCGATCCAACGGAGTCTTTGCATTTTCATATGCCATGTCGCCTCAAAACAAAACGAAATTTGGTACTGCTCGGTTATCAGGAATACAGCGGAAAACACATTTTGAAAAAAAAACCGATATACTGGATTATTTGTTAGTTTGGGTCAGTTTAGGTTAGGTTAAGTTGAGTTAGGTTAGGTTAGATTAGGTTTAGTTAGGTTAACTTAAAAAATAATCAAGTTTATCGGCTATTTTCAAAATGTGTTTTCCGCTGTATTCCTGATAACCGAACAGTACCCGAAATTTAAATTTAAAATAAAGCGGGCTTCTTTGGTAAAATAATTCCCAAACATTAATAAATTCGTATTGTTATGTTGGTAATGGTAAGTAGATACTGTAGTCAGTGGAATGAGATGGTTTAAAGCTGTCATTATTTGGAAAGGAAAAAGATGAATAAGAACAAATAAAATAATTTTAAAACAAACACTTCCTGAAATAACTATATTTGTCGGTTTTAGTAAAAAAAAAAAAATGATATCTGTACGTCTGCCAAAAGCGTTTCCTTTTGACCCTGTCCGGGCGAGTGTTCGGGTCCCTAACGTGCAATACGGGCGTAATGAAGAGATAGAGTGGGATCGAGCGACGTGTGTTTCGCAGGAGAAAGTAGGATGTAAATAACATGCGACGCGGATGAAGGATTCCGTAAAATGACACCCGGAGATGAGAGTATAGTGCCAAACACGGCCGTGATTTATAAACAAGAAAAACCACCCGGTAGGCTTTTAGCGGTAATGGAGAGATATTGAAGAACCAAGCGGCGGCGGTTGTGTTTTATTATATTGTGGTTTATTTCGATACAAATATTGCATGAGGGAGATGATGTAAATGGTAAGCCGTATACCAAGGATGGCGAACCTATGATACGCGTTTCACAAAGTAAAGTATTCAACAGTTTTGGACAACAAGTCACATGTAAAATGTTAATGAAATTTTTCTCTAAAACGTTGTTAATTTATGTGTTTAATTCAGAAATTGACTATTTAATAATAAAAATTCGCCTGCGGCGCAATATTACAAACTGCACTAATAACGCTATTATGTTATATTAACAATTAACAAATATCTTCTCTCTTGAACTTTCACTAATTGTAGCTATGGATGTAATGCATCTTTCTTTAATTTTGCTGGAGTGCTCTCTCTTGAACTGCAAGATAGAACAATAGGTCGCTGAATCGATGAAGTAGTTCAATTCTGTATTACGTGGTAACGTAATGCAATGGAAAGAGTAGAGTCAGCCTGGAAACAGCAGTTGATTGATTCAGGCCGATTTTGATGATTTTATAACTGGATTTTGGCCGACAAATTTAGTTTGTAATGATATGGAAATAAAACACTAATGACAAATAAAAATGATTTTGAAATATGCAACTTTTCATGTGTGTCATTACAATTTATTGGTTTCAATTTTTAAAGGGAAAGACCTAAGTATATTATTTTTATACGCGGAAAAGCTGCGAAGTAATCTGCATAAGGTTTGAGAAGCGCTCGGATCCGAAATGGGTTTATGATTTGAAAAGTTGAATTTTATTGAATGTGTCGGAAAATTCGAAAACAAAAATTGAGAAAAATGTCAAAAGTTAGAACCTTCGGCAAAGTTATTAAAAATAAATAAGTGTGTACATTCGTGCTGACACTTGACATTTTTTTCAGCAAATGCTTTCAAACAAGATATTACAGGAAAGGTAGATAAATATTATTTGATTTGAAAAGTTTAAATACAACATAACGCATTTTTGCATACACTTAGTTTTACATATCGCTATTGCAACGGTAATATTATGAAAATAATAATTTCGATGATTTATGTGCGTATGATGACTGTGTATGAATATAATATTATTTTATATATTCGCTTCTCAGCTGATGGAAGAAAATAATTGTTTCTTACAATGAACAATATATTAGGTACCTACCTACTATTATTAAGTTTTTTCACTTGATAGTTTCATATATTATTTATAATTATGACAAAAACAATTAAAATAGTGGTAAAACAATCAAGATTGTTTTTCATTTTACGCATAATTAATATTAATAATCCAAAATAATATTTGCATATAGATTATTCCACGTTTTGGATATTTAATACAATAACGTTTTATTAAGATAATAGTTAAGTAAATATGAAGATAATAGTTTTTTTTTTACCAAACAATAAAGAATCAATACGAATTTTATATATTACCCACAACAATAATTCCAGTAGTATTATAACATTTGAGCATAGTTCAATTTATAGCCATATAAACGTTATTTTTTTCGTACATATTGAGAACGATTTTACATAAAATCGAATATCGGACAGCCATTGACGTCTTTTTGACATTGGCCGAGCGCCTTACGCGTCTGCTTATAATGTCGTGAATCGTGGTTCCAGAATCCTGGGTCTGGCAAATTCACATATTGTTTTTCAATATGTGTTTGAAGTCAAAGTATGGACCTTACATGTTGAGCAAGTGGCTAACTTCCATTTATTGTAAAGAACAAAATCTGTTAATACAAACCTGAACTCTGTGGATGCCCCTAATAAGAACATATATTAAGATCGGACATGGTCAAAAAGAAATTTACGTCTTTCATTGATTACTAAATGCTGTTATTTGTGATTTTACGTGATTTTCTATTTAAATAATGCATAAAAAATACATAATAAGTAAAGCTTTTTATTTCAGTGCAGTCTAAAAAATTTGGAAAATATTACTCAAAGTAGGGATGAACTAGATATTTACAACAGGTGAACGTGTAATATAAAATACATTAGAACTACGCTAGAATTTCTTATGCTCCAAATTAATAGAATAACGTTGCATATAGATATTTTAATGATATCCATAAATAATAAATTTATATTATTAATAATAAATATAACTTACCAAACATACTTTTGTAGGAATCTTTATCATAAATTAATTATTTGTCGAAGTCATCGGAAAATGGTCACTTACCTGGAAAAAAAACAGTAAATATATTAAAGATAATTTATTATGTACCTAAGTGACAATATATGCATGATAATTAACAAAATTTTGACATCAATGATAATTTTAGTAAAAAAATAACATAACTGAAATAAGTTTACAAAATTAAACATATTATAATATATGGGTAGGTATTAAGTTAAATCCTGTATTAGGTATGTACTTTGTAAAACGTAATAATCATATGCCAAACTGATTTGTCACCAAAGAAGGAATTAAAACAACACTCAATCGAGTACCGGACATGTTGATATTAAATTATTGGTCTTAAGGCGAAGTCTTTACTGAGCCTTTTTTAGGCACCTAGCGGAAAAATACGAAGCTTGCAATTTGAGACATTTTTTTGATAATTTACAATTTCAACTGTATTAATGAATAAATATGTATCTGAAAACATTAAAAATAAAAATATTTTTTATTTTAAGTCAAAGACAAACTTACAATTGTAAAAAATGTAATAAAATGTGAATTTGTTCTATCGGACCGCACCCTATTATTACATATATTTTATGGTCATATTTATTATTAAAATTTGGTTTATTAAGTTTTCTAAGCGTCACCTAAGCGATTTTTGACTAATTCACAGTTTTAATATTTTTTATACCTATTTTAAAAAACATCGATTTTTATAAAAAATATAAATGTGTATAACTTGAAATCCTTTTTATTTACCTACAATAAAAAGGATTTCAAGATATAGACATTTTTATTTTTTATGAAAATCGATGCTTTTTAAAATAGATATAGAAATAAACAATAGAATAATAGAAATAAATATAGAAATAAGTCAAAAATCTAAACGATTAAAATTTTAAAACTTAATAAAGTTAATTTTAAAATTAAATATAAACATAAAAATAATGTAATAATAACGTAACCTATGTACCAAATATGTGACAAATTCGCATTTTTTTACAATTGTAAGTTCATCTTTGATAAAAAAATCTTTTCAATGTTTTCAGATACATATTTATTAATTAATACAGTTGAAATTGTAAATTATCAAAAAAAAATCTCAAATTGCAAGCTTCGTATTTTTTCACTAGGTTCTCTGTTGGAATATATGATCCCCTTAACTCGATTAATTATTTTCCAACATATGACCATTTTTCTCAGAATTGACGATTTTCACCTCTTGAGTGTAGTATTTTTATTGTTTATAAAGTATAATGATCTATTATTAGGCTTTGACGATTTATTATAATATTCTATCGGGTGTATTATCATTTATAACTATATGTATTATCAACTAATTAGGTTTTTTACTGACACCTCAACTATTCAAAATTTGTTTGTTTTATTTTTTGTGATCACTTAATAGATAGGTAATGGAGTTTTTACCTACTTTATTGTATTGATTTATTATATAAGCTAGAGTTAAGAGTGTTCGTTGTCAGTGTGTGTTTACCTTTGGTGAGTGTACACGACGCCTGAAGATGCCGAAAGGCGATACGCGGGTCGCAAAAAACGACTTAAATGGAATATTGCAAAACTTAAATCAATTAGAACATATAAATAAACATGGATTGTTTTTAAAAATAAAAATGAATGTTAGGAAAATACATAATTTCAACTCATCACTCAATGTTAAGTCGTTAGTGAGTTATTAAAATTTCATCGAATTAGTGTGTACCTATTCATCAGTAGTAATATCGTATTATCTTATTTCTCGTAAGTATACCTGACAAAAGTGTGTTCTTCTCTGATCTCCACAGCCTACCTCTTTCCAAAAGTCACTCTTCGCCACTGCTATAAATAATATTTGTCTACACTTACAGTTGGTATATAATTTTTTTGTTATTTATTTGATAGTATTTATTGAATTTGGCTGACTACATTAATTGTATCTCATGAATAACTAAGACGAGAAGAGTGTGTATGTACCTTTATTTTTTTTAATATAAAATATATACCAAAGCCCGCCCCATAATAAAGTTGATTTCGAAAAAATGTGTTAGTGAAAGCTGCAAACGTAATAATAGTTATTAGTTTGACGTGTTATCGTTGTACAAATATTATTAATAAACGAAAAACAATTTAAAATAGTTTTTAAAATCAACTTTTTCGCTATTGATACCGCGAAGAATACGGCAGCCCAATTATTTATTTATCTCCGGATATTGTAAAATTTCACTAAAACTGTTAGCAATCTGACGCGATGCTTATGTAATGAATAATCAAATCAATACACGGGGTTTAGGAAGTTTTATTATATACCATTTATTAATTCTCTCATTTTAATTGCCCAATAATTTCAACGTTCAGAAAACTACGTGGGTTATAAGCTATCGAAATGTAGCTGTACAGTTTTGAGTTACAAGGATAAGGTTGCAAACGTCAAGGTGATTTAGAGGGTGAAAAGGAGCAATGTAATAACCAAAGAAGTCATAATTACGCGATATCCAGTGATATATAACCATCAAGGGAAGATTTTCATGGCGAAATCTCAAAGGGTTCCGAAGCTAAAATATAACTTTTCGAAAACAACGCAACAATTTGTCACGAGTAAGTAAAGTGGTCCGTTAGCAGCGGTGGAGTGGTGAGGTGAGGTGCGGGTAATGGGGTCGTGCGCCTAGATACGACCGTTGTCCATATTATTTATTTCAAAAAAATCTTCATTCTGACTTTTTATTTCAAGCAGACAAGTCGCGGGTTATCGCTAGTGCTGTGTTTTTTCTTAAAGCCATTAAAAGTATACCTACAACTAATTAATACCTACGTAGTAAGTTAGCTTCAGTTTGGCATCATTTTTTTTACAAAAACTTTCACTACATAGTTGATTATACCTTTTAAAATAGTTATATTTTATCCCTTTCATAAGCAACTGATTATGGCAGGGACATGGTCAGTACTAAAAAAGCCATAGAGATAATTTATTTAAATCAATAGTTCTGAATTTAAAATATGATTCAAAGTAATAAAATAATTACAAGATAAAAAGAACTTTTTATTTACAAAGTTTTTAAATTTTCTGTTCATTTATTATGCTCAATATGCTCAAACTTGTACTTGATATGAAGAAAATAAAAAAACAAACAAATATAGAATACTGAAATGTCATTGTGACATTTAATTTTGATTTCCATAGTAACGCACGTATATAATAATAGTTTAGTTGCTAGGACGACCCACTTAGCAACCAATAATAGTCTTTTACTTTTTACGATTTTTCTGAAATAACTTTCTATACAAAACAGAATTAACTGAAAATGAATTCAATTCTACACAACGATGGCTAAAAGTATTAAAAGAATGCTTTGGCATCGTGTTCTGATATATTCTAAATGTTTCAAATGTCTAGCAAATCGGGAAGTTAGTTAAAAATCGATTGCAAGATTTGTACTGGATAAACAACCACCGGACAAACAAGAATACGAGCTAATAAAAACGTGGTAAAATAACACACACTTATATCTTATAAATAAACGCATATGAATGAATTTGGTAATATTATTACTCAATGTCGAAGAATATGGGTTTTCACAAAGTGCAGATTTTTACGGGGAATTGTCTAAATAAATACCATACTAAAGAACAAGATGAATACGATTCTTTGTAAACATGTTGTATTCTGATCCAATCAATGGTTAATAATAATTATTGAAGATTTGTAGCCGACGTATTAAAAACACAATATTTGTATACATCGTAATAATAAATATCACTTTCATTTAATTTGCAAATAGAGAAGCTTCCGTGACCAATCAATAAAATAAAATAATTACGATTGCATACAAAAGATTTATCTCAATAGAAAATTCACACAGGCAATTTTCTAATTATATATACCCGCATCTACTATTGATTGATACGACTGAAGCACACCTGCATAGATAACTTAATTATTTTCTTCTGCAATCTTTTATTTTTATAAGTTACCTGTATAAAAATAATAACGTAGTTACTGCAATCGCTATCTTTGACATTTCGTTATTGTATAGGTATATAAATATTGTAATTAATAACGATGACTTGGTGTATCTTTCTTCAATAAATAAGGCAGTTTATAATAAACTTATGTAAGTACATCAAAAAACATATTCTACTACAATTTGAATGTTTTAATTCCGGCATAAGTCGAACAATTCATTTTCTAAATTGTGAATACCATCCACACAGGAGTACATTAAATCATTCATGAAATTGATTGAATTGGCTTAAATTAATCTAGAATACGTTAAGTACTGGCGACGTATGATAGATGTGCCGTTAATAGTGTTAATAAGTTGAGTTCAAACTAGTCTGCAGATCCTAATAGTTTGCAGGCAATTTAATTATTAGTATCAGTAGTAACGACAACCAAGGTCTCTTGGGAAGTCGGACCAGGGACACTTTCTGCATAACTTTAAAGAACGCCTAACGTTCGTTACTCCACGGTATATGCCTACATAATGGGTGTGGAGTCGTGGCGGGTGGTAGAGGGAAAAGCAAATATCAGTAGTATTCCGTCAACTGCATATTTAAATAGCCACCTATTGACTACGTTAAAGTTCCCACCACCACCCGTCATATATGCACAGCCGCTTTCTATGACGCTTTAAACGTGTCGGAAAGAAGTGATTTTAAGTGCTCATTCCGTCCCGAGACGGAGCCGCACGGGACTGATGCTGCAACCATGCACCGTAATGCTTAAAAAAAAAGGTAAGAAAGATTTTTTTTTTGTTTTTTGGACTGGCTCTGCTGTCCGCTGACGACCTATCAATTGACTTTCGGAATATATAGAAGAAAGGTTTTACCTAACGTTTTGATTAGGTTAGGTAAATATCATATTTTTTAACAAGACACAAAACGAAGCATATGAACTTCCACAACGTGGAAGTATCTTGGCATTCTTTTCACGAGAATCAGTCCATAGCCATTAAGCGACTGCGTAAAAAGCAAACTTTTCATAAACAAAACCACCATAAAACCGGTGATCATTTGATGAAATAACCTACCTGACACCAATGACATTGCCTGACACAATGAAAAAATATTAGTAGGCTATGAAAGAAAAATACAATTATTAAATTAAAATTATTAAAATCATTGGATTAACACTAGCATATAAAGTGAACAGAATAAATATTAACCATGAATAATTTAGTAACTAGTTCAACAAAAACTGAGTGCAATGTTCTCCAAGTCACAAAGAGTGCGTTAAGCAGGCCATATTGAAATAATACCAGACGACAGGACACTAGGGATCCAAGGCCGAATTATTATTATTCAGGCCGTGGTACTGAACTGCGAATTACGATCTTAGTGTTATTTATTGATAATCTTCGAATGCAATACGCTAACATGTTTGCAATAAATAAAGATTTTCGACTGCGTATTTCGTTCAAATTATTAGCATTTATTACAATATGCATTATTTACCATATTGTATTCGAAGTATGACCAATAAATATCAATATCATTTAAGTTTACAATTTCATATAAAGGTCCGACTATATTAGGCCTTGTAGGCATCCTAACTCAGCGAAAGCGAGCTAGAGGTCGACCACAAATAAGGTGGGTTGACTGTGTTGAGGAGGACCATAAGAGGATACAAAGGCATGGATACTGAAGAAAACTGGTAAGGGACAGAAACCAATGTAGTACAATTGTGGAAGAAGGTAAAACTTGTCCAAAAGCGTGGCGTAGTGAGAAAAAGAAAAAAGTACGAGTAATTTAGGAATAATAAGACACTAATAAATAAATCAAGTATACCTATGTGGTTTATGTAGTCGTATATGGGCATATTCAGATGTGGTTTACCTCATATGCGCAAGAATCGCGCGATTTAAAAAGTATTTAGTATAAGTATAAGTATTATGATATAGTTTAGTAAGTATCTACTCTATTTCAGTTTTTTTTAAATTCCGATCCTAATAAGATCAATTATCGTCGCCCCAAAAGCAAAAGGGCACACGTGCAATTTTGACGGTTTTGAGTTATGAATGCAGTTTTCTTCGTAAATTTGTTCTCTACATTATGGGCAAAACGGCATTTGTGAAGCAAAACCCATGAATTCACAATTGAGCAAAGAAAATAAAGGTTACTTGTGTATTTGTAAACTGATCTTCATTAAATGTACCTACATGAAAAAGGTAACATAACTATGCGCAATGTTTACAAAAATAATATAGGAAAAAGGTAACAAGTGTAATTATTTAAAAGTGACTAAGGGCCTTTTTACAAAAAAAAAATAATTTCGTTGCAGAAAAAGGGTACTTGTGAAATTTGTGAAAAATTTAAAAACATGTTGACAGCGGACAAAGAGGCCCAAATAAATATTTTGGAAGATCACAATAAGCCTAAAGTGGACGCTCGCAAATCAAAAGATGAAGATAAAACTATTCATAAATGCAAATAGGAAAAGGGTAACATGTGACTTAAAACCTTTTAAAAATCAAAAATTGACAAAAATAGTAATAACCTCTCCACAACTTCACTCCAAAAACACTTAAAATGCGTTTTCCTCAAAACTCAATTTATGCACAAGTGCCCTTTTGCTTCTGGGGCGAAGATATTATGGTCCTCCACAGAGTGGTGGTTTGTATTAACCGATTTTATTTTTATTGCTCTTGCTCAACTTATTTGGTTCAATATCATAACACAGCTAAAAACACTACATATCAAAAAGATAGTAAGGTGCATTGGGGTAATTCCGAATATGGGTATATTCCGAATGTTCAAAAATTCTACCAATCGAAGCGATATTTTCCTATTGGCAACATTTAGTCTAGAAGCCATGTTCATTGTGATCGCCTCGTAAGTCGTCGCTAGTCGCTAGTGTCAACAATGCGTGCATACCATCAAGTTTTTTCGGAGAAGTGTTTTTCGCGCCATTTTTGCTGATGCGTAATTACCCCAACTTGCATATCTCGGAATTCTGGTAAGTTATTTGAATAAGTGATTGCTTTTCCGATAGATTATCGTTTTTTACGAATTTGTGAGAGGAGCACAACGTCCTAGCTGTGTTTTTAATTTTTCGCAATAGCCCGCTTAACTTTTTCATAGTAATTGGCAGTGATTCTCAATCTGTAAAGAAACTAAAATTATATCTAATTTAGATGAACACAATATACTTAATTAAATTAATATTAAAGTAAGTAAATTTAGCGTCGTCGTAATAAAAAGCTATCGCACGCCCTATTATAATCTTGGGTAAGTGCGGTAACGCCAGCCTTCACTTAACAGCATAACTAGTGTATCCGACATCATGAGCGAATGTAGCAATGCTGATATTATAGATTATCTTGATTTTGAAGAATTGATGGATGAATACTCTGAATATGATTGAAAAATATACAAGGAAGAACCAAGGTCACAGAAAAAAAAAGATGTGAAATATGGTGAAAGTTTAACTGACGAAAAGATACTCACCAACAACGATTCAAATTCTCTCTGTACTAAGAGTAAAGGTGTTGGCAAAAAAAGTAAAGGTAAAGAAAATCAAGCGGATAAAACAGACAAAAAAAACGAAGAGAAAAGACACATTGAAAGAGATGACAAAGATAGCGTTGATGTTTTTATAAAAGGAAAAAATATGACAACTAGAGAAGACTCAAAAGAAAAAGACAAAGATGAACAACTGCTACTAAAACAGAAAAATAAAGATATAGTATACAAAACTCAAGAAAAGGACCCTGCCATGAAGGAAAATTACAAATTAAATGATTCAGTGCTTGTCAGATATTCAATCAGAAAAAATGGAGGTACTATATTGGGTTCATAGAAGAAATAATAAAACATGAGGAAACATACTTCTCTATCAACTTCTTAAAAACTATGAGTTTACCTTTATTTAGTTTGACCTTTATTACGACCAAAAGAAAAGATAGTGACAACGTTCCAGAGTCATTAATAGTGAAGAAGGTAGATATACAAAAAAAAGTGCTGATGAAATAGAATATTACTTATGTAATGATAAAGATAGAATTTAATTTGACTGATTACGTCACCAAGCCAATAGATCATTATTATGTATATGTGAGGCTTTCAGACCATGTCTTAAGCAATTCTGTTATATTTTTTTAAGTGTAGCCCGCATTTTAGTTTTAGGTTTGCTAGCAGGAATAAATTATAAGTTTATGCCATAAAAGTAGATGAAAATGATTAAAAAGACAAGTTCCGACTTTGATTTAACATTTTTAATGTTGACTAAATTAATTGTATGGGTATGAAGAATGTTTATTTTGCTATGCAAAAAGCAGTAAGTAAACAAAAGATATCTTTATAAAAATATTGTTCTATAAAGGTAGTCAAATAAGAATGTAGACTCAAATAAAAATTGATTTTTAAAATTATCACCTTCTTTGATTTTTCTCGTCTTTATTTTATTGATTTAAGGTGGTAGGTAGTTGTGTCGAATGGGATATTTTTTTCTCATTATTTGTCACCGGTGGGAACAAAACTGGTAGTAACAACCGGAAATAAACCTGCTCTGCTCCATCCCGTTCCACAATCCCTTTAATCCTAAGTTCTTAACTGAAATGTTGAGAACCACTATCTTTTTTTGGGGTAATTCCGAACTAATAGTATCAAAAGTTAGGGATTATGGATACTATTAACAAAATTGATGATATTTTATGTTAGGAGTAATTACGGTCGAAAAAGAAAGGTAAACCTTCGGTCAAAGTGCAATAAAATCAACTTTTGAATAATTTCGGAATTACCCCAAGATAGTTCGTAATTTCCCCAATGCAAAAAAAAATGACTCAATATTTCAAATTCTCAATTTAAAGAACCCAACTATATATTCAAGAATCTAATATATATTTATCATACATCTTTTCTTTAAGTACACAGAGGTAAAACGATAATGACAGTAAATATAAAACACTTTGAATAATTAACCGAAATATATAAACTCTAGTCATCTCATAGAAATTCCTGTCGGAATTACCCCAATGCACCTTATGTTAAAATGAAATGCCACCGACGCTTGTAAAATAATACATCGTATTGACAAAAAATTATATTAGATTCCACGTGGTAGGTACTGACCTGACTACACTCTATTGACCAATACGCGAGCTGTATGTCAAAGTGGGATAACTTGTATATCCCAGCTATATGTCATCCAAATTTATTCTGATCGAGTAATAATATTAGCAATGTTTTCTCAAACGGGACATCACTAATCTGTTCGCATGTGGAACGTTCAAGTGTCTCAAACCGTCACTGGGCGTGTTATATTTTATCAGGGAACGGATATTGACATTAAATAAGAACTTAAAAAAACATCTTGATGAGTTTAATCCACATTGCAACAACGAATTTAATATAAAATTATAGGCCCCACGGGTACTGTTTTAGATATTCTCTTAAGATGTTGCCGGAAATATTCGCTTACCTTTGATACATTTCGCAAGCCTCTTCAGCGATTTTATTATCTTTTGTTACATCTCAGGAATGGCAAGGTTTGTATAACGCAGTGTCTATCAAACTTTTTGTGATGATGCGCCCCTCATCATATTATAATTTACAACATAACAAATAATTTAATTTATGCATAACACATTCAAAATAATTATACACTTATAACTTCTTAAAGTATATACTTAACCATTTTTGATTTTTTTTTTCAATATAAACTATCTTTAAAAACTGTTTGAAGTCAAATTAAATAATTACAAGATAAAAAGATTTTTTTATATGCAACCTTTTTAAATTTTCTGTTGAATCATATAAACTTGACAATTCTATGTATTAATAATTACTTTTTATTGTACTTGATAGAAATACTGAGATGTCATTTTGACATTTCATATTGATTTCCATAGTAACGCACGTATATATTAATAATTTTGTTGCTAGGACCCCCTTACCAACCAATAATAGTGTTTTACTTTTTACGATTTTTGTCCGAAACAACTTTCCATACAAAACAGAATTAACTGAAAATGAATTCAATTCTGCTTAAAGATGGCTAAAAGTATTAAAAGAATGCATTGTCATCGTGTTTTGATATATTCCAAAAGTTTCAAATGTCTAGCTAGTCGAGAAGTTGGTTAAAAATCTTCAATCGTCCAATAAAAATCTTGGACAAACAAGAAAAAAATTGTACTGGACAAACAAGAATACGAACTAATGAAAACGTGGTAAAATATTGTTTTCATACATCTTACCAGCATATATAGTAACTTCGAGATCATCAGAACATCAAAGATAAAACGTGTCTCTAAATTTACTACGATATGCGGTAGATTAGGCAACCTGTAAAAGGGTATATTATGACAACCACTATTAATTATTATTATTTTTGTATTTACTCTTTACACTATTATTCTAATGTTTTTAGAATATGTAGGTACTGCTTCTACTGTTTTTTTTATTACTGATTTAATATTATTTTTGATTTTCTCATGTCACGTTATGCCATTGTGAACGTCAAGAATTTTAAGTCTGTAAAATTCACTTAGTATAATTATGTAATATTGCAATGGCAATCAGCATCTCAACTTAGAGGATATATTAGAATGTAAGACAAGAGTATACCATGGTCCATCTCAGGTTGTTGCACCACGAATGATTGTTACGACATGAAATTTTGTACATTCAAAATAATTGAATTATGTTTTATTGAGTGGAAGTCAGTCCGGGCGGGCCTCAGGTCGCTTCGCAAACGTCCAATATTTAATCTATCGAGCTTCAATATTGGGACCATACCTAAATAAGATTTGATATAAATAAAAAGGATTTCAAGTTATACACATTTATATTTTTATAAAAATCGATGTTTTTTAAAATGAATATAAAAAATATTAAAACTATGAATTAGTCAAAAATCTCTACGTCAAAAAATAGAAAACTTAATAAACTAAATTTAATAATAAATATGACTATAAAATAATATGTAATAATAACGTGGGACCCTGCTCCAAACTCATATGTTATAACATTGTTCTTGAACTGTAGGTTTATCTTTGACATAAAATAAAGAATATTTTTCTTTTTAATGTTTTCAGATACATATTTATTAATTAATACAGTTGAAATTCTAAATTATCAAAAAAATATCTAAAATTGCAAGCTTCGTATTTTTCCGGTAGGTGCCTCTTTAAAAAAGGCTCAGTAAAGGCTTCACCTTAAATATAGCAATACTGATGGAGCGTCAGTGCATAAACTGAGTTTTCAAAACGAAGAACGAGAGTATTTTTGACACGTGTTTAAGTTTATCCCATTTCTTCCACACTCGAGATCGGTTGCCTGTTATTCCACACCCGTTAGGTATTTTAGTTCCCATTATTCCCTGAATATAAATGACCGTAAAAAATATACCTAACTCCATGTATAAAAACGTGTAACGACATTCCGAAACGATACGCATATAAGAAAATATAAAAAACATAATAAAGAAATTTCAGTGTCGCAAAAAAGTAAAATCTATTAATATGTTTTATGAACAATGAGATAGCTTGCTTACTATAAGTAACTCCATTAATTTCAACACTGCATCAAGCCGCGCATCGAAGGATATCGAGCCCCGAGGTACCGGGGGGGGGGGGGGAGACGCGCCCTACAGATTGAAAGACGCTGGCATGACGTTCTTGCTTTTAAATTACATTTTGACTCTCAGTCTTTTGGATGGTGACTAGCACTTTCTAAAATGCCAGTTTCGCTCGATACTAAAAGTTAATCTCGGCGTATGTCCCTTTACACTTCAAATAGGGTCTGCAGACGGCGAGTTTTTCTTTTGAATATTTGGATTTGGAATGTATTTATAATAGCAATGACCCACGATTTAATAACTGATGATAAGTATTATAATATATTTGTATAATGCAGACCCTTCATTAAATAAACATCCATATATGTATAAATAAACTCGTGTTATCCCAGATAGATAGATATATATTTACCTATTTCTTCACATGTTCGAGCCGAGTATCATTAATGGAGATCACTTTTTCGTTGGTCCTTAAAGTGTCAAGTGCTCGAAAAGCATGCAGCCTCGTAATTACACATGTATTTGAAACATGGGCCGACAGTAATAGAGAGATCTAGAAACCGCAGTGTAGTTAGTACCTATATAAATTTGCATGCTGGATATGATACTCAACAACAACAAAAAACTAAATAATTGGATAATGGACAAATGAAGATAAGCGACGTAATAGAGTTTCATAAAAAATCATAAGACAACTCGAATACGACAGAATCGAAACAAAAACGTACACAACGTCCGAAAAGTAGATAAGTCACTGGATTGTGATGTTCTCAGGAACTACGTGACAAAGATACGCGGCGCAAATGTGAACTCTGCCATTCTTGGTGGTGTTGGCTTGTGTGTCTCTGATAATTACCTTAGGAATCGAGGGCATCCGTTGTTTGTTCTCCCACGGTGCAGAACTAACCTGCCATTAGTAATGCCAATTGGGAGGGCAGTAACACTGTTTAATGAAATCGCTTCGGATATTGATATATTCCACTTACGTGAGAATGGATTTAGGTGGACGTTGTTTTATAAGTTTTTAAATAGCGTCTATCAAAGTTCACTCTGTGTGCTTCCATCTACTTTTATTTTGTTACTTATTTTATTTATTTTCTTATTTTATTACTTATTCTCTGTATTTTTATTTTACACTTACACAACACTTATTTTATGTCATGTCGTGAACGCTATGAATTTATAATTTGTTATGTTCATTATATGTAAAATAAATAAATTTGATTTGATTTGATTTGAAAGAAATGTATAGGAGACAGAGGGAAGGTTTTCATCCATCGAGTGGATTGCTCAATCCTTTCTTTGAGCCTTAGAAACGACAATTCGGGAATATATAATTTCAAAGATGATAACACTAAAACGTTGCAACACCAAGAAATGCGACTCGGCACATGCGATTCGACGTGACCAATTTTGGAAACTTCACTATCTCTGTTACCTTTAAATTTTGAAGTTCAAAAATGAGGTGTATTGGGTTGCTGTGCACAGGCGCGTCGCTTGGTATTGCAATGTTATAATGTGGTCGACGCTGAAATTACATTATATTCCCGACTTGCAACAATATGTAATAGATAAATACTATGATAATAAACGCTTACATATATATAATTTTGGTACCTAACAGCTATGTTCAATTATCAAAAAATATGTAGGTACTTAGTTATATTACCACCACCGTTGAGCAGAGACTGAAACACCCGCCTCTTATAAGATAGGTCGCAGGTTTGATTTTTTTTCGATAGATCCAGCGCATTGATTCGATGGTTGACAATAAATTTTCGTATAAGTATGTAAAAAAAGTTTTGTAATTTACGTCTATTACTATGAAGCTCTAAATTTAAATCTTGGGAGCGGAAATGACATTTTACATCATTGTATCTGTTCATTTGACAATACTATTTATTACAAACTTTCCACGATTTGGTATAATCTTCTTTTTTAATTTACAGCACCATTATTCGATAGCTTACTTTTTGTCATTACAATTTGTCAACAATTAAATTAGACAAAAAAGAAACCTAATTAAAAAGATTTAGTAGATAAAACTGTCAAGATACCGTCTACGTTTCGTTAATTTCCAATTGAATAATTTGAAAGTGTCACAGATACTTTTGTTACAAAAGTTTCTAACCAATACGAAAGTTTGTATTTATTTAGATTTGTATAAATTATTTGTGTTTTGATTTGAGGAAGGCAACACCTTACCAAATTCAATATCCAACAGACTGTTGGCATATACATATTATAGTCACGAGTATAATTTGTCAGTTTTATAATGCGTTTTATTTTACGATAGAAAATGCTTTGCTATTTTCATTTCCGATTATAAGAGAGCAACAATATAATATCTTTCTGGGCTTAGATTTTTTCAAATTAATCATATTATAATATTCAAATTTTAATTTTATAAGATTCAAAGGTGAACTCAGGTGAAATCCTGTGGCCATATGCATAGTCATACTTACTTCAAACGGACCTGTCTAAGTAACATTCCATAATAATATAGGAATTATTTTCTATATTATATTTCAATGCTAGCAAACAATACCACTACAACTTCAAACCGCTTTTACAGTGCCCATGGTACCATTGTCAACCGATTTTCATCTAACGCATAATTTAAAAGCCTGTATATTTAAATAAATAATATGACTAAGCATAGGGTCCCTAATGCGTAGTGTTCAAGCAATGTATGCTACGAGTACCACCACTAACGTATGCATGTGAACATGGACCGTTAATTTAAGTGAAATTAAAAAGTTAAGAACAGTGCGACGCGTAGACACACTCATGTTGGGCATAACCCGTAAAGACCAGAAAATAAACCAATTGATAAGGAGGGAGACGAGAATATGTGAATCAGTGAAGATGAAAAATGTGCTTGCCTAATTATTGACGGTGGAGCGTGTACTTGGTACATACGTAATAAATATAACTAGATATCGGAAATGAAAAGTACTGCAGTGTCCCACCGAAGCCATTCCGTGGCAGTCCTCGGTAAGACACGCATACTTGTAACGCGAATGATAAGTAAACATTTATATATAATCACTCCAATGAACAGATATCAAAATGTCCACACGTATCTTACGGATAAATTAACCAAACCTACAATGAGATCACGTCATAGTCACTTCGGTATCTGCTAATTTAAGTTATTATGATATAAAGATGTTAATTTATGAACGTTCGCGATGTAAGTGTACATTACGTTTCGAGGCTCGAAACGGACTGGCTTCAACGGGACGCTAGAATCTTTATCCAGTAGTGGTTCAACCCCAGCTGATGATGATGGTTGCGATACCTAATGGTATTGTTTAATTCAGAAATGCTCACGTGTGTGACCATAATAAGAAATATTTCCAAGCAATTCGTCAACGTATAAGAAGTAATTTCGTATGCACATTACGTTTTATAATAAGTGATGCCATATACAATTTAACTTTCAATGTTATAATCGCATTGTTTATTGTGGAAATTTTCGTAATAATAAATTACGTGACAAACGGATACGATTCGGCAATCGCAATGCCGAAAAAGTGTCTTTGTAGTTGGGCTACAAGGCATGAAAAAAACATTTTTGGTTCCGTAACAATTATCCCCAAATGGGATGACAACACCGACATTATTTTGTCATACGAACATTAATTATTATTATGAATGTGATGTTATCAACATTATTAGCAGTAAGCGCATCTTCGGTTCTGCGGATTTGTTTTAAATTTTAATCTATTTTTAATACACTCATTAGTTATATTTTTTAATCATATTGGCAAGTGATATATATAAGCTGAATGTTCTGATGATGACCTCCCTTATAGGGATGTTTCTGAGGATTTTCAAATATGTATATCAAAGTATTACATCACTAGTGCCCATACGCACTTGCGGCAGGCCGCGGCGGCCTGCCGCATATCGCACTTTGCATACAAAAAACGATAGGCGGCCTGCCGCAAGTGCGTATGGGCACTAAAGGCTTAATTACATTGGCAGACGCGCAGAACCAACCAGACCCAACGATCCACGCCGACCGTCGTGACCAACGTCTATAAGCAATAATTACATGTAACGATTCGATCGCGTTGGTCCTTGCTTTTGATTGGTTTAATTTCTATTATTAAAAATAAGGGTTGACCAAAAACTATTTCTTCGTTAGATTGGTGGCTACACTGAACAGTTTTCCATCACAATTTTACGTCAAATCTCAGCTGTCAAACCTAACCTCGCAAGCGGGCGGTAGCTTCGGATATTTTCGTACGTTCTCGGCAATCTTCACTTCGTGAATCATGGCAGACGGAACTAGAATTGGTTCCAATTTACTCACGATCGTTCACGATCCCGGAAAACTATAGATTATTATCAGTGGCAGACGATCTGGCCAGACGCAATCTGCCTAATGTAATTTGAGAATAACGGCCGGCGCAGGAGTACGAAAAAGAGAAGATGCGAATTTCCATGCTTAAACTGAGGCCCAATAGGCTCTTTGCCCAATATGAGAATAGTTTGACGATAAATAGTCACCAATAATGTATTATTTCACGAATTATTGTATATTGGATATTACTAATATTGGTAAAAGACAGTTCTTGTTATGGAATTTGTAAGGATTCATTATCTTCTGCCAAAAACAATACATTTTGTTTAAGTTGAAGAATAAAAACTGGAGAGTGTGGTAGACCACTGCTAGTTTTGATGATGGATAGTAGATTATAGCCTACTTGAAGTTCGACAGGCCTGATGTATATTATAGAATTAACAACTAACCTTATTTCAAGACCATACTAAATCTCCCTCTAATGTATTTCTCGATAAATAAATACGAGAGATTCTTAGATTATTATTAATAGCATATGGAGCACACACAGTTGGGAGAAGTGGCAAATAATATATTATTGTAGGCGACAGCAAATAAATACCATAATAAAGAGATTCCCTACAATCTAGGATGGAAAGGGTAAGTGATACAGCCGAGAACACGTTTCTCGTTTGTAACCGAAGCCAGATATAATAAATAAATATAAATAAGTAAACATATAAACGAACCAATCCCAATCAATGTGGGCAAATAAATATATGGGTTACAATGTTACCGCGCGAGAGAGGAATAATTAATTGAGTAGAGGCTGCCGCTTAAAAGGTTGGGTGACCAGTGTTGCCTGAGAAACAAAACAGATTTTTTGTAACAATTAAAACATTGATTAATCTTAATTGTTCAAAATTTAATTATTGATAATTTATTGCTTAGGTACTACGAGTAAATAATCAGGGTATTATTATCGGGGTCCCACACATATTATATCTACATAATATAGAAAAAAAGATGGCACGTTTTTATGTCCTACTCAAAAAGTCTTTTCGCCTATTTCTCATATAAATCCATAGATTTGAAATTCGGTACACAGTTGCAAATGTGGTAAAACTAACTTTTCGATGTCTTAGTCGATGATATTAACCTTTCAGGGAGTACCTTTATTAGTATAAAGATATAAACCCTACGAAGGATATGAACCCTATACTAATAGAATAGCGGACGGCTTCTAGATAGATATATAAGTATATAACAAAACATTGTTATCGTCGATCTAATTTTAGAGATAATATAACTCAAATATTGAAAGGAAGGTATTATAGTGCTCTGGCAAGGGTCGACTACTACTTGTAAAATATGACATCAATATTGCTTTATTTAATATTGTAACTAATGAGATTAACATTTACTTCACGACATTTATTTGTTCGTTATATCTGGCATTTACGTATATCGTGATATATGACATTTAAATTCTGATTGTTTAAAGCTTTATACCATTCCATATAAATTGGAATCAGTGTCACCTAGTAATTTACCATCCCTGACATAGGTAATACTTACTCATAACTTAACAATGATCAGGGCTGGTTTCATACGCTGTGATATGACATTCTCTATTGATCATTATTCAATCAGATCGAGATAGAAGACTTGGGATTGGCAATAATGAAGAGTGTCTGTTGGATGGAGGTAGACTTGATTTAAAAAAAAATCCAGCCGTGGGATCGAACTTATTCCACGGCTCCTTCGGTGGCCTTTTTATTCACTGTACAAATAAAATATGCTAAAATAAACTAAACCAAAACTAGATAAACGGCTATTCGTTAAACGCTTCCGTAGAATCACCCATACAACCTGAATTATTATTTATAATGTCACCGGTATATTTGCTTTATAGCTTGTCCAAATGACGCGTGTCTCACCGCGATACGGCGCGAGTGCATGTGGACAGCTCAATGAGATCACTTGTACCTCGATCGCGCGCGAGAAGTGACTCGCGGCGATTACATGTAATCGGCTCAATGAGGTCATATGTAGCTGGAATGCGTGCTCAAATCGCGCCATGTGGATAAGGCCTTAGATACAGACCATTTTTACGTTATATGTAGAATGCGTGGAAAGGCTGCGATAATGGAGAGTTCACTGCCTAATTTCAGGTAAATATATATATATTTTTAGTGGTTAATAAAATCTGAATCACACGGGCCCAATTGGTCATGGAGATCTAGTAGCAACCGAGGCCAACTTTGCGGCATTCGAGAAATTTGCAGCGTCGTATGGGGAGCGGGATAGTCCTGACTCCTCTGTAGACTCATCCATTTCAATTCATGATACTCAGTATGCGGGTACACAGGGCGCTTAACGTCAGCGGACAGCAGAACCAGTTCAAAAAACAAAAACAAAAAAAAAAATCTTTCTTAACTTTCTTTTTTAAGCACTACGGAGCATGGTTGCAGCATCAGTCCCGTGCGGCTCCGTCTCGGGACGGAATGCGCACTTAAAATCACTTCTTTCAGACAAGTTTAAAGCGTCATGGAAAGCGACCGTGCATACCCACGGCTGTGCATATATGACGGGTGGTGGTGGGAACTTTAACGTAGTTAAATGATCTCTTATCTCTTCACAAGTCAAGATAAACATTAAATGATAAATAAACGTTAACTATAATTATAACCATTAAAATGCTAATTAATAATCAAGATTTATTTTATAAATATATTCAAAGTACCTACTACCTCGTGTCTTCCGGAAATATAATGTTGTGCAACTGAATTTACACGCAGAAACTATTTTTCGAAATGTTGAAGAATGCAGCGAAGAAGCGTTACCTATTGGATAATATGCCAATCAATCATTAACGCATGGTCACCTGCGGCTAAGACAGCTCTCACACTCGCGAATCACGTATCGTGTGATCCAAACACGGTTTATTTAGTATGTGACGCTATACAAGCCACTACACGAACACGAGTAGTTGCTTTTGCGGCGTCGTGCATCGAGGCCTTTAGCGTTAACGATGTAATGTTTTTTTGCCGAAGATCCAGCACTGGCACGTCTCTCATAAAATGTTTGCGACTACCGAATTTTTAAATACTTTTTTTATTATCTGAAGACATTCACGCGTGCGCGTTTGCATATATTATATTATTTTACACTTTGACAGGCATTCATTTTAATAATATTATACGCGTTATGAGCGAATGGGTTTTTGTTGTACAAATTGTACACGTTTTGATATCACGTCTTGTCAAGGCTCTATAGCAGCTACGGCAATCGTACTATAATTTCGATTTGGAACGCGATAAATAAACGAATAATCTAAATTAAACTATAATTTTACGCCACATATTGGAAAATTGCTATAATTTTTGATAGATTCAGTTTTTCGTGTAACCCATACTTACTTTATTTTTTATATCTTATAAATATGTTGTATTATATACTTAGCAGTTGAAAATGTCCCTCTGAGGCGGACGAAACCGGTCCTAATCTCTTGATTAAAAGTGGAATAAGTACTACAAAAAATTGCGTTTTATTAAATAAAAACAACAATACAATGCAGTTCCACCATGAATTGACAGTTAACAAAATAAAAGAAATTATATACTTAGATAAAGGATTTCTTTCTTTGGCTCCTCCCCGCCTCCTTAGGCCTTCACCCGAAGAGGGGTTCTTACAAACCAAACAAACAAACAAACCAAAATATTATTTAAGTTACAAATACAAAAATATATACTATATAAATGTTACATAGCACTGTTTAATATATAAACAATGTTTATCAGTATTATATACAAAATAAAAATCTTAATATATATATATATATATATGTGTATTATACAAAAATATAAAAATATACTTAGATCAAATATAAAAAATCAGAGAGAGATAGATATATATACATAACAGATATAATTATAGGTTATATATACATTAGATATAGTCAATTCATTGTCATTTACTTTTTATCTATAAGAAATAAAAAGGCTTTTTTATTTTTATTTATTTTATATACTTAGATAGTTCACAAACATAATGGCAATTGCAAAACTAATTAATAAGATAGAAAAATTAGCCAGTCGCCATGGACCGCCATGGAGCAAGGATTTAAGCCCGTATGTTTCACTTCTACTACTACACTACACTGCTGTCATTCATTCAGCCTCATGGCATGTTATAGTGTTAAAAAGAATAATATATTATATCGACTGTAGAAAGGAAAAGGGACATAACTTTCAGTTTAAAAAAATAGGTTTAAAAAGAAGGAAGTGAAGTGGTAAAAACGACTTATTCATCATTTTTTTTTGGTTAGTCTTTATGTTACTCAATAATTAATATCAGCTTAGGAATATAAAAATTAAATTATCAATTATCATGCACTTAAAGGTTATGTCTATTTTGTATTTTAACTTCGACTGAAAACCATTACAAAAACGCTTTTGTGCTTCCTGTAAAATTTGATTTGTAAGTCTATCGTAAGCCTTTCTAAAGTCGATATGTTTTATAAAAATAATTACAAGATAAAAAGAACTTTTTCTATACAACGTTTTTAAATTTTCTATTGAATCATATAAACTTGACTTGACTAGCATAAACGATCAAAAAAATTTGTACTCGATAGAAATAATAATGAAATGTCATTTTGACATTCCATATTGATTTCCATAGTAACGCACGTATATATTAATAATTTAGTTGCTAGGACCCGACCCCTAGCAACCAATACTAGTGGATTGGATTACGGATTTCTTCCGAAATAACTTTTCATACAAAACAGAATTAACTGAAAATTAATTCAATTCTACTTAAAGATGGCTAAAAAAGTATTTAAAAAAAAAGAATTGGCATCGTGTTCTGATATATTCTAAAAGTTTCAATTTTTTGTTTCTAGTTCTCTAGTTTTATAGCTAGTCGGGAAGTTAGTTAAAAATCGATTGCAAGATTTGTACCGGATAAACAACCACTGGACAAATAAGAATACGACCTAAAAAAACGTTGTAAAATATGCAAACTTTATTTTAATTTGTGGTAAAAATAGAAAATTAGAATGAACAAACCAACATACTTTGTATTTTATATAATAATATGTAGGTCAGTATTTTTATTTTACGATAGAGCGATAAAATATTGCCTCACATAATAACATTATAATGCTAAAGATATTATTATGTGAAACACTTTATAAAGTAAAAATATGTTTGCGTGCAGTTCTGTTTCCCGCCCAGAGATACCAAAAAGGATACGTAAAAATAAATGAAAATCTTAATTCGGGCAAGTATCAAAAGGAAATGGCCACGACAGTCGTAAAAAAGGCCCGAGGATTATAACAAGATTCGCGATTCTTTTCTTATTTTCGCCCAATTTGTGTACTGTCTGAAAAAGAAAGGATCTCAATAAAGAGGTAAAAAGCCAACAGTTGCGCCCCCTACCCTTATGTCCGGGGCCGGCCGCCTCCGTCTCTTGCCGTTGTTTATAAAATAATCCGACCTTTTTTTTGCAACCCCATCACTTTATCAACCTTGTTGATGACTTTATGGTTGGCCAACACTAATATATCAAGGTGGGCTTTCGTTAAATAAATTACCAACGTATTGTTGTTTCTCCTTGCGTTAGAAAAATGTGTTCATTCGTTTAGATATGTAATTAAACCAGGCGATAAATATCGCAATAAATGAAAGAATAAATTCACTCATTTATAAAGCATTTACATACGTTGAATCATTCTAACTTTAATAACCATTCCATAATATTATAGGTATACTAGCTGACCCGGCAAACATTGTTCTGCCATATAAATTATTTCTAGTGAATATTTTGGTTGTTAAATAAAAAATAACGAATGTATCGTAAGTGTGTGGGGATGGGATATATGACAGAAAGAGGAATAGAGCGCTGTAGACGATGACCGCCGATAAAAACAAAAAAACATCAACCATTCATTTTCTCAATTCAAAATGAGTAATGATGTTCATAATGAATGATTTACCTGTGGCAGGATCTTGTTGTTTAATGTTTATGCAATATCCGTCTTGTCCCTTCCAGAAAATTAGCGGATATTGGAGAGCGTCGTATAAACGGTGTGTGTCAGCGATGAACTCCAGATTATTGTTTCTTCTTAGAATCACGATTTCTCGCGTCGATGTGCGGTCGCCAACCATGATTCCAACAATGTCGTCAACAACAGGCACATTAAATCGAAGCACGTGCTCTCCAGCTGGTGTTTTATCAAGATTAATGACAATAGCGTGATTGTCACTTTGCAATTCGTGCATGTGTGCTTTGAAGAATTTCAATAATTCATTGTGCTCATTCAACAGGGCGTCCAGTTCGCCGACGATGCACCTGGCATTAGGCGAATTGAGGATATTGTAGCCGCAACGTGCATCCACATGATTGATGTCATTACCGCCCATGAAGTAGATTTGTAAAAATTTATGTGGTTCGTTTGGCATTGGCAGCAATGAGCCTACTTTGTGGTATACTTGGCCTTTGATTTTGAACGTAGAATGGAATTGTTGACCATTTGCCGCAGTATTGTGAATTATTTCTGTTGCTCCGAACGAAGTCTTTTGGAAGCATGAATTGAATGTGCGAATGGACTTCAGGAACAGGTTTGAATCTGGAACTGTACCGATGAGCAAGCCGTTCAATGGTTCTGGTGGTATCTCAATTTCTGGTAGTTGCACTTTTCCTGATGCGTAACACATCCCGGCTGACTCATGTTTGAATTTGAGCGCATGACAATGGGGACATTCTTTGTCCATAGCACCAAACAGTACTTTCGGATGAGCGGAATATTCAATATCTGGCTCGTACTCGAATGCGAGACGAAGGAACGAAGCGGATGTAAATGTTCGATGTACTCGTTGGCGTTGTCGGTCATTTGCTCTGCGTGTGTTAACTACGAACCGGCGCGCTTGGCTCCGTTCCAATTGTCGTTGTTGATTTCGTTCAGCTCGTGCCTCTTGTGATTGGGATGCACGCAATTGCGACATGCTTACACGCACTTTTTTGGATTTGTTCGTCTGTTCTTTCTACTCTACTATTTCGCATGTTTGTTGCTTTATTCGTTCGACGGCCCAAATGGCCCCCCTTGCGTCTTGATGGCATTGTGCACTGTAATACACGCACATAAAAATAGATAAATTAAAATAAATCGTACAAAATTTTGCACGCACTGCTTTGTGATATGCCGAATGAAATGTCAAAATGATGCGACGCTTCTCTTGAATTCTTTTCGGACGTAGCGCCATCTGTCATTCAACAACATAAATAATTTTGTTCTGTTTGAAATACGAACGACGGTTAAATTTGTTCATACAAAAATAATAAAATCGCTTTTAAAAAATGGGAGGGTGGGGGTAGGAGGGTGAAAATTTGGTGTTATAGGTATTTTTTGATGCAAAATAATAAAAAAAATACAAAAAGAAATTTTCAAAAAAATAAAAGAAAAAATTTTCTGGATAGAGATACCCTAATTACCTAGCGGTATGAAATATACTTGTTGACCTATTCTCATACCTAACAAATATACATACAAAAATTCATAAAAATCGGTTGAGCCATTTCGGAGGAGTTCGACCACAAACATCGTGACACGAGATTTTTATATATATAGAGATTATACATTGACAGCAGCGCTATCAAATTATTATTTTTCTTACAAGATCTAACATTTTTTTAATATGCATCCAGGTTGCAAAATACGTATCTAGCTTATGGACGTTAAATGTAACGTTTTTGTCGCGCGTATAGCTTAACAGATTGAATGCTGACTAGACAATTACTTTTTAATTACCAAATTTAAATAGCATGCTAATTATATCCAATGGTCACCTGATCGTTACGCGCTAGGTGCGTCTTTAGCGTCCAATGACTTTTAAAGCTAACATATAAAATCAAATTTGCTTAAAAAAACAACATGCTGACTTTCTGAAGCTTATATTTTACACAAGAAAGACAGATTTAACAATTAATTGTACTGTGACCATACTTACAAATAAAATAAATGTTATAATAATTATACAATATTATATTTAAGTAATAACCAAAACCCTTACTTATTTAGTACCTACCTAGTGAATCAATATTTTATTTTCTTTATTTATTCTCATGAGTATTAATTCTTACGCTATCTGGCATATTATTGTGAATTTGCCAATACTGTTAGATATGTAAGTGTTTGAACCATAACATAATTGTTTACTAAAATGTTATAAATATTATATATTGTATAAAAAAAATCAACGCTAATTAATGGAAAGACTTTTTATTCCGGTAATAACAAAAGCGTGATGTTTGTTACAAACGAAACTGCATTGCGAAACAACTTGTAGCTAATTTACGTATTGGCTTATACAGCCTTTTTTATCATCACTTTCCTATAATCAGGCTTCTCTATAGAACAGTTTATTTTTTCAACAGTTTTAGTAGATAGCCGATTCGGCTGAACACGATCATAAAGACAGCGCATTTCGCATGTTATTTCAATATGTACGTCTCGTCCAAAACAATAGGTAAAATAATGTAATGTTATATTTTTCTTATTCGTTATTCACACTCCGTAAAAAATAATAGACGAACAACCAATCATTTACTTTTGAACCATAATATAGAATCAAAGTCGACCTCCATAAACCGGTAAAAATATATTTTACACTTCGAAGATGCAACTTATGTTGGTACCATAACAGAGGTGATGTACATATTTAAATTTACGCTTTCTATAAACGCATTCTTAAGCATGGCAATCATTTTTTTCTTGGAACCAAAAATTATTGAAAATATTAATTCCGTTTCATATTAACTTACTTATATTAATTATTTTTTTAATTTTACATTTTTTATGAACAAAAAAATATTTTTTTCATAAAACATTATAATGGTTGGTGATCACTGTCGAATTTGTTTCTACGCGACTCTTTTTACAGTATAAATTTCTGATAATAAATTATATTGTTTTAAACCCATCAGATTAATTGCATCACAAAATAAATGTTTTGTATGGCATTTTAATAATATTGAATTTACTAAAGAGGAACGCGAAAATTCTTTACAATATAAATAACTGAACGCCCCAAGCCATGTGCTTTTAATTTTTTGTCCTTGCAACATTGGCCTTTGAAATAAATTACTATTTTTTCAATAGAGGTTTCGAACAAAATCAGCTGAAGATAATATGCAACAAATCATTCTACGAATTTTTCTAAAGCGAATTATAGGGTTAACCAAAAACGTTTTTATATTTAGATACTAGTCATTGATACCGCACATTTAGGTATATTATAATATTATACAAACAATCATTACGCACCTCATATTATGAAAAATAATAAAACTGTACTAAATTATCAATTACATTAGTTTTGTAGCTTTATTTATAGTCAAATATGTTATCTAGTGCAATTCAGACGATATATATATGTATAATTTAAAATGTCGACATAATTCGGTGTGGAATTACGGCAGCATTTAACATAGATACGACCTTATCATGCAACTCCTCATCCGCGCTCTCGTCCGACTAGGTGGACTGGCACGTTATTTTGTAAATTATATACATTTTATACTTATTTCGTTTAGCATGCCCACCTTTATAAAAAAAAACCTATGACATTTTGACAGCTTAATCGGATTTTGAAATAATATTATTTTCTCCGTCATTGATGATAATGTCTCAAATATTTAAAAACACAAAACTGTGCCAATTCACGGCTCGGAAAATGGTCTTGAAAGAATGCGACATCTATCGATTGATTATCTTAAAACATTAAAACTGTGTACATAATATATAATTTTTTTTTTTTTTTTTATAATTATGGCCGATTAAAAATATGTCAGGATTTCTAATATTCAACTTTTGCGCCTGAATTCATTCAGCGATAATAACGTGATGGGATACTTAGAGGATAAGACCACAGATGAACGGCTGATTGCTTAGAGGAAGATTAGAGGCGTCTGGAATATGGAAGAGAGTGGCTGGGTAAAGAAATCATATCGTGAATAAGAACAAATCCTGTCTCAGGTTGTTTCACTGTGGGAAAAGTACGAACAAAGTTGGGAAAAAGGTCATTTAAGTAATCATAATATGAATGATTGACATCCTCGTTTTAGGTAAATATTTGTAGGTAATTAAATTTGCTATACTGTACCCAAAGAGCTTCATGTATGACTTTGTATGGTACCAGATAAAGACAAGTAATTATTTTGTACAACCGTCCAACTAGGCGACGCACTATGGTCAATTGTAGCAGCATCTGCGAATTTAAATCGCATCCCGTAAATTATTTATGGGCAGTACATAAATATCAGATTACTTGTCCTGCTAGGATCCCGCCCTTCATTCCACCATACAACGGTGGTAAAAGTAACGGTCTACGCGTCGCGAGGTAAGCCTTGAAAAATACCATTGCCGACTCAAGTAGAAAGCCGAGACATTCACAACAAGTGGTCCTACCTTTTCCGCCCCTCCCATTGCTGTCTACGAATGACCTGTCATTGTTATATAGGGTGCGCGTACTGACGCGTCTGTCGTGTTCACACAGGGAATGGTTTGATTTGGATAGATGAGTTACATGATAAATAATACACTAGCATTAACACACCTTCTACAATAATGTAATGCATAGATCAATGCTACATATTTTTTAGAAATCGATATTACCACCGGTTTTTGTGTGAAGGACTAGTCTGACTTTGACAACTGGTGAACAACAGGAATGTATAGTATTTATTAACAAATAACACTGATAGTTAATATATTTGATTTGAGAATGTTTTATAATTCAATTTGAAACGAGAAAGGGCGAATCAATGTGTCAAGCAATCTGGGATCTGATTTTGACAGCTGAACAGTGGACCACTCGTTGCTTAATCTAAAGATGGCACTGAAAATACCCATTGCGTGACAATGAACAGTGACAGTGAACAGTGAAAGTGCGAGATAAAATTAAACCGCGACAAATAACGAATAATAATAATATAATACATAGCTTGCAATCGAAAATAAATCATTAAAAAAAAAATACTACTTTTTAATCGATTTTTCTGTGTACCCTATATTATTACAAGAGAGTATCGCGTGACTATGCGGAAATTAGGTAGAATAAAAAATACTCCATTGGCGTTCGTGAGATGAGGCTGCCGAATCGGTCCCCGGAATAGCGATGAGAAGATGGCGATCAAAAATGGATTTGTCCATCAATCGTAGTTTTACTGAACGACTTCTGTTTAATCAACGATGTTAATTTAAAATTATGTTTTTAAAAAGATGAACATTTGAATTTTACTCGCGCATTTCAATAGCAAGTTACCAAATAAGTCACAAGTGATATCCTGGTGGAAAGTAAAAGGTCCAAAGTAATCAACAGGATACAGCACAGTGAGGAGGCGTAATGCAAGCAAACGATTCTACGTTCACATCTGCCCCCGCGACGCAGGTTACCACCAATGTGTTGTTCTACTTATAACGATTTTATAAAATATATTGTGATCATGACCCCCCCCCCCCCCACACACACACACACAAGAGGGATGGAATTAGGGGGGGCGTGGCAGGTCGAGTAGCTAAGTGAGATAAACACAAATCATACATTTTCTCCAATAGTAAAAAAGTCGCCTGTTATTTTACTTCACATAATATATTAACATTTAAAAATAGATGGCGAGTCGGAAGCCAACAGCGGTGGAGTGAGGTTGTACAACTTCGCTTGCGTATTCGGGACGCTATTCGCATGGTTACTCGCGAACGGTTATAAATACGGGATACAACAAAAATAATATTGTTTGTAAATGAATTTGACAATAAACTCAACATGTGTGGTCCCATGTGATTTTGACAATCAGTGCCAGTGCTTGAGAAAAAGTGAAAAATATTTATTGTTGCACGGATAGTGCACTTTGTGCGGGGAGTGCGTCAAACGCTGTGAAGCGAGGGGTTGTCCACACGGTGTTTTGTTCACACTGTTGCGCGAATTCCAAGACCGCGTGAACGGCAAAAGCAATAAAATGGAAAACACCACGATGGAAGTGAATGAAACCAAAAAAACGAAGAAGAAAAGAAACGATGATGAAGAGGAAGTGGTTGGAGAAAAAGAAGAAGAATGGCAGACGGTGACCTCTGGAAAAAAACCCAGAAGAGACTCTGGGGTCACTCCAAAGGGAAACCAAAACATCGTCATGATAGCGACGGGAAGTAAAATTCCATTAAAATTGAAAATAGCGCAGATGCTGCATAAGGCAGGAGTAAAAGTACAGAAAATTTACAATAAAAATTTAAAGACGTACATCCAAGTAGAAGACGAAAAAGAAGCAGATAAAGTGAAACAAGCTGGAGAACTCAAAGATCTCGGTTTTGTGACCAAAGAGAATGACTCCTGCTCTTATGGAGTAATAAGAAAAGTCGATATTGATATGGACCTCCAAGAACTGCAAATGGAAATCAAAAGTGATGCAAAAGTAATCAACCTTAAGAGGTTGACAAGAAAAGGTGATACAGGAGAGCTGACAAAGACCTCGTCAGTCAGTATTAAATTTGGGGAGAAAATATTGCCGAGAACAATTTACATATATGGAGTCTCTTTTGCTGTAGAACCGTATGTATTCAGGGTTATGCAATGCTACAAATGCTGGCGATATGGGCATATCGCGAACAACTGCGGACGTACAGTAGAAACGTGCCCTAAGTGTGGTGAAAACCACAAAACCTGCGAAAAAAATGAGGAAATTACGTGCATCAATTGCAAAGGTAACCACGCGGCAAACAGCCAAAAATGCCCAAAGTGGCAAGAGGAAAAGAATTGCAAAGAAGCAATGAAAAAAATGAACATACCTTTCAAGGAAGCAAAAAAAAATATGTTAAATAATAGCTATGCTGACATATTGAAACAAAAAAAAATCGTAGAAAGAGATGAAAGCGAAACAATTCAAAAAACTAAGGAAAACAAAAAGAAAGAAGAAGCGGTGGTAGAAGCTTCAGGCTCAACAATAATATCTACAGGTAGTAGCGTAAAGCCTACAAAAAATAAGAAAAATTCAAAGGGGAAGACAGAGGTTAACGCGATGGGAGAAATTATGAAAGTCTTGCTGAAAGGGGGAGACTGGCAGCAGATCATTAAACAACTAATAATTAAAGCAGTGGACTGGGTATGCAAACAATTCAAAGAAGGACACTTAAAGGAAATTCTAGGGGAGGTTCTGGAGCAAAATGGATAGTAAAAAACAAATTAGGATTTTACAATGGAATGCCAGAAGTATGAAGCAAAAAAAGGATGATATAGAACTCTACTTAATAAGACAAAAAATTTCAATAGCATTAATCTCAGAGACTTGGCTGAGGTCTGAATTAGACTATCTGAAATTCAATGATTACACGATGTATCGAAAATACAGAAGGGATGGATACGGAGGAGAGCGATTCTGGTGCATAAAACACTGGCGTCTAAAGAAGAAAGAAAGAAAGATGGAAGAGCTAGACAAAATAATTATAAAGCCATTTAACAGAATAGGAGTGAGGACCTGATCGAAGGATCCCCTTCTAGAAGAGAAGAGGCGATATGACAGCGAGTCGCAGTCAAAGCCTCGGTAAAATCACAAAAAAAAAAAAAAAAAAAAAGATGGTTGTGCTATGCAATTTGGTGTGAAATTATAACGATTGATAATATATTTAAATGACAATTCAGGTGTAGAATTTTATTATATATTTATTTTCAGTGTATTTCCTGATTATAATAAACATGGATATTTATACAGTGCGGCGAGGGGTCTCATGTTACTTAGCTACCACAAAAGAGGAACGCGATCAGCACCGCGATTTCCTAACTATCGACTCGTGTGGCACCAGACGACATGACGTAATTGTGACGTCAGCCAATACACGCTCGAGGCATGCCGCCCAACGCGCAGTGCTCACCGTAGAAATTATTACGATGAAACACCTATATGAGTATGGTGACAATGAATAGCGCCGCTGTCTGAGTAGCGTTATTTTCTCGAGTGCTATTATCACTCCGGTAGTACGTCACAATGATGTCATATGACGTCATGTCGACCGGGCAGCTGGCACTCGCTAGTTCTAACATAGGGCCCCTGTGCTTCATATTATGATGCCGAGTGCCGCCAATTCAATAATTCAAATAGATTTATTTTAAAATACACATTTAATTTTACCTGGCATCACACTACCCTTAACCTTAGCGATAGGTAGGAGGCCTTGGCAAACATTGAAGCCTAGTGGTGCAGGGTGGAGGGTGGAGGAGGGGCATGTTTGTGATTGTTGACAAACAATTCTGTTTTTTTTTATATATAGAAATTGGTAAATTCCTGTTTTGATCGCTACCGAAACATTCGAATTTTGTCCAAAAGCGACTGGACGATTCCTTTTTTGATTCGATGTCTTTACTATGAAGTCGAGCAGTCTGGAAATCGCGGGCGGTCGCCCCTCGTGAGCTGGCCGGCGGATTAGAAAACCATCGCAGCTATTTGGGGCAGTCGTGATCGATTCGTGCGAACCGGAGGACCCCGCCGATGCCTCGGATCACGATTGGCGAAATGCGGAGATCTACTTTACCGACGGAAAATAAAAAGAGAAGATGGCCGCCGTGATGTCCGGAACGGGATCGTCAGTAAAAGATTGCGATTCTAATCACGATTGGTGAAAAATCAGAAATCTGTTTTACCGACAAGGTAGAAGAAACCTTTTCTATCAACTCCGGGAAAACCGATCAAATAATATTGATAGTTTAAATATTTCTTATTGGAGATTCTACTCTTTATAACGTATTTGTACAAAATCATTGTTACCTATCAAGTCAACCAGCATCTAGCAGACATTGCTTTCTCATTTACTATTAAATTAAGCATACACTTGTTTCACCAAAATACAACAAAGTTAAATATTTCATTTTATCACTGTTTTCCTTTATATACATACATCCATATAATATATAATATGTTTTTAAAGCTGCAAGAATTGAAGCATACGAATGTGTGGAATAAACACTTAATTTGTTTTATTTTATTTATTCCATATATAACGTCAAAGGGGATGCAGAGAGACTGTACATGACCGACTGGAGGGAGAAAACTCGCGATAGAGATGTGTAGAGGCTGCTTGTGCAGTCGGCCATGGACCTGAATGGTCTGTAGTGGCAACTAAAGTAAGTATACATTTCTTGATTATTTAAGCCCTCGACAATTTCTCAGGATAACGAGTTCTATATATTTTGAGATTTGGTCGATTACGTTTATTTATTATAATATGGACACGTTGTCAGTGCTGTGGTAGTAAGTATTTAGTTATTCTGTAAAGATAGTAGTGCTTCGTAAACAGGGAACACATAATTAATGCGAACTGAAATACTTAACGGGTGTGGAGTAACAGACAACCGATCTCGAGTGTGGAAGAATATGGGATAAACGAGTGTCAAGAATACGTCATTCTAAGCTTGTCCTTCGTTCTGATAACTGGTCTCGGTTTATGCACTGACGATCATTCAATATTGATGTAGGTATTTGAAGGTTGCAACACACGTCTATAATGTGCGGTTAATTTTCGTAGGACATTCACACATTCAAAACCCTCCTTCAAATTGTAGTGTATTGGGATACCTATAGCATATCTGAATTATATTTATTATTCTGTTATATGTTCGTAAAGCTTCATATCTGTAATAATAATTCATTAGTGTGCTATCAAAGTTGTATGTATTTCATCATTGTTATTTAGGCTAAAATGTAATGAAGAAATCTCTCTTGTATCGCTTTCGGCAACATTAAAAGCGCATCTTTTTAAAAGATTAAATCCATTTATCGACCACGTAATAATATTATTATAGAGAGACTGCAGATTAGAAGAGAATCTTCGCTCTTGTATTATTGGCATGATGTTTTAATGAGATACAAGAAAACGATGTTATCGCAAACCATTAAAAATGTCGAAAAAAACTACGCGAGAATATTTGCTAAAACGGTATTATTAACTAATACAATACGTACCTATATAATAATATATATTCGTATCATATTTCAACATCGTGGGTAAGTAAATATTAAAAAAAAACATAAATAAGATCAATACTAACTTTTGACGATGAAATAATTGACTTGTTACGAAATAATAATTAAAGATGGAGCGATTAAACCGAGCAATAATTTTGTTGTACAGATGAATAAGCCGATAATAATAATTGTTATTTACCTTTCAGAAAAATATCTATTTTTACAGCAAAATATTGATTCAAACTCAAAATAAACGAGATCACGAGAGTTTGAAATTCTTAAAAGGTCAAATTAACAGTTTATTTAAAATAATGGCGTCGATGTTATAACTTGACATTTGATTACTTGTAAATGAGTTGTTTCGATATCCATTTATTTTTGGAAAAACGAGTGTTTACCGACTACACCGTGTTTATAAGAAGATCTAATTGGTGTTTTATTGTAATCTTTATGTAATTTGACATTTCGTTTTGTAAAAAAGATTGTATCGTTTAGTTAGCGCTTTGTTAAATTTGGATAGACTCTTAATAGGGTAAGATTGACTATGTGAAAGAGCAACAACGTGGTTATTTAGGAAATAATTAATTCCAAATTTTGCATGTGTTTTGGGCTCGAAGAATGTTAATTCGTGTATTAGGAAATAGTATGTATCGTTAGATTTAATTATACAAAAAAATACAATCAATCAAAAATAATATTTAAAAAGTGTAAATTCTACCGTAAATGTGTGATCAAAATCGTTTTCTATCGCTCACGTTCAGTCATATTAACTGGAATTAACTACATACCAGCGGTGAAGAATACCTGTTGAAGGTCGGTAGGTCGTGGTAGATAATTGAAATAAAGTCATTGGTCAGCCATATTTACAGGAGTGGAATTTGAAAATAATTTAAATTATTGTAAATCTTCAGTAGTTTACTAAAAACAAATATTTTTTAATTACCTTTTTATAATAGATACTTCACGAGAAAAAGACAATAGGCACTAAAATAGATATAAATCTAATGCCAAACAGCTATTCGAACTCGGGCATGAGTTGAGGCATGGTCTAAAAAGATCGTGGTTAGGCAATGCGCGGATTGTGCAAATAACGCGTGCCGAACGAAATATAATTTGTCATATAAATCCAACATGCGTCCATTTAATGTTATGTTTATTATTCTATTACTAACAATAATAATATATTCATTGACATGTTTTATTTTTCAAGTAAATGGGTAAAGTTTTTTAGTCATCTTTATACGATTTAAGAATTAATACTCCCGTCGCCATCACGCAACAAATTGACGTCTTCACAGCTCGACTTTCGCTCTCCGATTGCCAGCGAGTCCAAAATTTCGTCGCACCTATAGTTGAAAATTATTTGCCGTTTCACTGAAATATGCTCTTAAAAATCCTTCTGGTAGTTCAGTGTGCACAGTGCGAAAAATTAATGAATAAATATTATATTGTAAATATATCAGGTTTGTATACCTATCTATAGGCTCGGCTGTTGATACTTTGTACGTCCTATTTTTACAATACGTGTGAAATCGTTTGTATGCGTTGTATGCGTGAAATAAACTAAATTAGTTGACGGCTTTGTTAGATGTTGTTATATAGCTCGTTCAGTATTATTGGAATTGTTACCTGCCGTCTGGTTGACCAAGTCGACAATCAATTTATTATATATATATTTTTTTTCGACCATGTCCGATCCTGATAGGATCATATGGGCCTCCACAGAGTGGAAGTTTGTATTGACAGATTTTGTTTTTTTATGAGAAATGGATGTCAGCCACTTGCTCAACCTATTAGGTCCATACTCTGACACACACAAATTGAAAAACAATATGTGTACTTGCCTGATGGCAAATTATATTTTTTTGCATACTAATATAAAATAATGAAGTTATTATTTAAATATGTATAAAGGCAAATACAAATTATTTTTATTAAGGTTTGTATTAAAAAATCGTCTAGTATGGAGCGTTCGCCACTGCTACATACCTACTATATTGGGATCGATCAACACGTTGCCTTAGTTATTATGGAGCTTACACAATAATTTAGCGTGGCCACTAGAGAGTTAAAGATGTACTATAACCTCTTTTAGTTCATAGATTATATCACAGAGCCCAGGCAAAACGATGTTCTCGCATTAAAGTTTTAGTATTTAATATCTCCATACAGCGCAGAAGAAACGTCATATATGTTTCAAGATACATATTACTATTATTAAGGTTGTACACCTGATCATACAAAATAAAAATTTTATGTTTTTAGGTTTGGATTCTATTTAGTTATTTTCAAATATCAGTTTTAAAAAAATGTTAAATATTATTTTATTTTTTCTTCGTTCGTGAATGGTATTTGGCATTACATTCTATAGGAGCGGCATGAACCCAAATGCTATTGCGATTTCCGATAACTAGGGTTTGGAACTTTAGTTTGTATGGACGACGTTTAAATGCACTCGCCAAATGCTACATAGATGTAGAGGTGAAAATTCTTTTGCCTTGCTTTCCGATAAGTTATGTTTGGCAAGACGCAGTCCGGCAAAGGAGCCGTGCCGTAGAACGTGATGTATGACTGTTCTAGCACTTTTCTTCGGTTACCTTTTTATCACTGATTACTACATATCTGAATTATATAAGTAGATACTGAAATTGTCTGAAATAATTATCTAAGACGTCACGTAAAATTAATACATATGATCACAATAAATAATAATTGGCAGTAGAACAAACGAATGAAGTTACGTTATGATTACAAGCATAACGAAACGAAATTCCTAACCACTCTTCGGAGGTGTTGATTACTCGCAAATTTAATAATATTACCAGTAAAATAACAAGCCTTCGATATTATCATTATTTGTGGGACCATTCATGTGGAACTTTTTGATGGAATGTGAAGCTTCTTTGAACTCTTATACGCCAAGAAATAGAACGTTGCTATGTAGATAATAATATATAGGTAATTAGATTCAATTTCACCAATAAGGTATCAATTTTAGATGAAAATTGATTGATATAATTAGAAACAATATTCATTCATTATTAGGCAATTTAAGTATTTCTATGGATAGAGAATCTCGAATATATCTCACTGGCATTTTAGTCACTTGGCAGTAATTTCAGAAAATAATATTTTTTTACGAATTTGGCATTAACTTCATTCATTCTCTACACATATAATATATCCTATTAGGATAAAAAGAAGAGTACACGATGTGATAGAGATCGCTAAGCAGATGAAATGACAACAAACTGGCATACCGATTGGCGAGTGGACAAACGCTGGACAGATGCTGTCATACAATGATACCCGATAATCGGACGCCCTAAAACGTGCTGGATAGGCAAACTCATAATTTTCGGTGGATTTACGTGGCAGCGAAGAACTAGGGAACGAGAAGAGTTGAGGGAACTAGGGGAGGCCTTCATCCAGCAGTGGATTGACCACGGCTGATGGTGATGTATATGTATTTAAACTGTCAACGGCTTTTCGTCTATTTACCATATACTAAGAGAGTTGAAATTCGGTACACAAGTCTATTGCGGTGACAATAAATTAGGTATATTTAAATTTGATGGAGGTTCGGTTTGAATCCGGTCCAAACATTGGGTCCTCATAGAACGTTATTCTTTTAACAACAATCGTTTACTCTATTGGTAAACTCTGAATAGACCTAATAAAAATGCCACAACTTTATAATATATTTAGTCAACGCTGCTTCGATAAACTGCATCTATGACGATGACGCATTTTCGATGTCCAGGTAGTGGGTATATTATAAAAATATTATTTTTATTTTAATTTAACTCTTACTTGCATGATGGCAACCCTTTATTATATATATGTATTATTTTTCTAATCTATCACGTGTAGTGTTCAATATTATTATACATTCACACGTGTGAATAAAAAGTAGAACTATGAAGTTTTTAAATAAAATTTCATTCGCAGAAAAAAATATAAAGAATATAACAGCTTGTTGCTTTAAGACAAATATTCCAAAATTGTAATCGTACCTATCGATTCAATAAACTACGATATTTTTTTAATTCAACAATATTATCTTTGTATTCACACTGTATGCAAAATTTAAAATAGGAATAGAAACATACGGAGAAATGGATAAATACTTAGAGCGGAATGCAGAAACATTTGTCATAACTAAAATTTCCTTAGCAGAAAACACTATGCAGAAACATTGTCCTTAGTTAAGATCATTTCTATTGAAAATAATACCATATTTAAAAATTCTCGTTAGGTAAATTAGGTAAATTATTTTATAATTGTTAAACGATGACAAAAATATGACAACTGCATTTTATAAATGCAATAACTATAAATACATATTAATATTAAATTATAATACTCTTATGTTTCCGTTATAAGTCATTATACGTGATTCCACAGGCACCGCAAGATATTTTTTTAACATGGTAACACTAGCGTTAAGCGTTATTCTTCACCTGGTATTTTGTATTTCTGCGGGTTGGCGTATAAAAGTAAAATAATATTCTACAAGTACATGCCAAAAGAATTAACACTATCAATATCCATATTGAGATACATTGTTAAATGAATTTGAGTGTATGGACTGTGTTATAGACATGCGAATTTATTTTGACAGCAGCTGTCAGTGGTAAATGGTAATACAGAAGGGGGCGTATTCATAACAAAAGTAGTCTATGGTTAAGGATTCCTTAACTCTATACTCAGGATTGTCTATAGTTAAGTCATGCTTTTCGGCGACTTATCCTTAGGAACGAAATCTTGGATTGTGCATTCCGCTCTTGGGTACTTACTAGGAATGAGATAAATATAGGTTTAAGCTCCATTCGTTCTAAGATTTTTATAATATTTATTATTCAGCTTCAATACTTTATCGATGTCTTGTTTTCATTACCTATATATTCCATCTGAGAGCGTGGGTACATCCAATCGGTATATAAACATAAAATCTAATGTAAAAAAATATTTTTTCTGAGTCTTTTTCATGTACTTAATATCAAATTGTAAATGAAATAAGATGTTACGATGATTGTCTTATTAATTCTTACATAAAGTCAAGTAAAGGCGCTTGATTCCTTAATCTCTGTTAAATTAACCATTTGACACTAGCTCTCTCAGGCAGCTTTGGAAAACGTAATGTTTTATAAAGAAGTAAAAAAAACGGTGCGGAGATTAAAGTAGGTACAAGAGTAAATCGTTTTATCTTGCGGGGCAGTGACTCCCAGACTTTGAGATACGCTATGTCTAGCAATCAAGATATTAATATTAAAATATAAACACTTCGAGTGAGTTTCCAATAATTCAACAATTTCATCAAAATTTTAACCCATAGGCGTAAAACTCACTTAACGCAGCGAGTGGGGCGCTCGCGCAAAATTTCACAAATGGCGCGTAAATCATCGAAAATACAACGTAATCAAATACGCCAGCGCACACTGGATTTGACGACGCATTGTGCCCGCCTGCTCCATCAGTCACCGTCGTGTGGCTTCTCAGCGGCACGAATTAACGAAAATACAACGTAGTCAATTCATTGAACACGGCAAGCAAAATCACGCTCCTGGAAGCGTCGTCGATAGACGGGCGAGAAGCCATTATTTAATAACAGTGAACTTATTGTTTAGTTATTGCGTGTCCGATATTTCGCTGGTAGAATGATGTCATCGTGAATATTAATTACAAGCCCCGAGAAATAATATATTTTTATTGCTTTGTTATGAGAGACGCTGATAATAATAATTATTTTGTGCTTCTTGGGCCCCTTATTACATAGGTGAAGGGTAATGCGCGGGTGGGAGGGGGCACACTCAGTAGTGAGCGCACCGAGCGCCGCTTTGGTGGGCTTTATGCCATACATTTAGTTTTTTAAGGTAAGACGCTACGAATCTAGCACTGGGTATGACTAATGTGACTAGACATCCCGTTTCCACCGGGACAGTCCCGTTTTCAGGCGGCGTATCCCGTTGTCCCCGAACACAGCTTCGGGACGCCAAAATGTCCCGTTTTCGAAAAGAAAGAAACTTGTGAACAAGATACAGAAATATTTGATGAGTATTCACTTTTTTCTAATTAAACCGCATAAAGTGTCTGAATGGAACACTGGGAATGTATCAACCGAAAGTCGTTAGGTGGAGTTGTTCAAACACTTTCGCGCCAATAATTTGGATCACAAAAATTTTCGTATAATTATTGAATATATTATATGTCTGCCCGGCACTAATGCACCAGTAGAAGAGTCTAAAGAAGAATCTAAATGTCCTTAAAGCAATGTTAATTATAAAAGTAAATTCGAAAAAATCCTGCCAAGAATTTCATTCGTTTTTGAAATCAACACATACTAAATTTGTTCTTCGGAAAAATATAACATCAGATAAATTTTTATGTATTCATACCTGTGTGTACTTTTCATTAATAAATAACATGATATGTAGGTACTATTAAAAATATGTAGGAAGCGTTGTATGCGCCTACTCAAACATACCTACCGATAATCTTCAAATAAATAAATAAAATAGGTAACCTAATATTAATATAAATTACTATCTTGTCAATTTATTATATACAATTTATTTATATCATTATTGTATTGTATGAAAGTGTGAGGCGCCTAAAATGGATAAGTACCTACTTTTTTTAGGTGTCCCGGTTTGGGGGAAAAAATAAATGGTCACAATGGGGTATGACCCTATACTTATTGTTAGCGTGTTGGCTTTCTTATTTGTACGTCGCGGATTCTAATTCCAGGTAGTTTACTACAATTCACACGTTTTGAATGGTACATAATAAGATTGCGCGAATGGCTACTTATTAATACGTATCGTCTTTCACATCTTATCAATAGTTCTGTAAGTCTGTGTATATACAAAAGTTTCAGATTTCTCACGATCATTGAATCAGTTCCCATTATTTTTGTATTCCGTGGTAAGAGCTAATATCAAAATTGATTCACGAATATGTTCAGTGCTCGGATATCAATGGTAGAGTGATGGGGGCAAGGTGTGGATAAGGACACGCGCCTATATACAACAGTTGTTTCATTAATTTGAAAAAAAAAGCATATCGAATCAGTCTGTTTCTTTATTATGTATATCCATCTACTTGTTATTTTCGTATTTCAGGCGGACGAAGTAGAAAGCCATTAAATAAATCTCGCACCACGCTTTGAAAGCATTTCTGTTAAACTTTAAAGTACCTATGGTTCGGTTAAATATTTTCTGCCAGGTCATTCTGAACGAGGTCTGAATGAGAAATAACAAGGCAGATAAACAAATGCAAAAATAAAGTATGGAAACTCGCCTAGATGGGAATGAGTTACGTTTCACGTAAGATACATTTCTATGAATAATACAAGCTGTAAAGAAATATTTAAATTTTGGTGCAAGGAATGTATTTGAGTGGATACCTGTGATAAACAAAGACGTTCATAAAACCATTCTCTATATCAGACATATCTAACCTCAAGTAGGTAGGCTGTGATCTACTGTCCAGTATCAAAGATGGCAATGATCTACCAAATGGGAGAGTGCGGTAGTCTACCACACACTCCCATTGGCATACTTCAATTTGAACAAACGTATTATATTTGTTACAAATTAAACAACAAAACTTGTCTTTCACTGCGGGAAAGAAAGGGGAAACTTAAACTTAGGAAAGTTAAGGTGCGGAACTCACAGTTTTTTTCTCTCACTTATGCGAACCCGCGATGAGAAGGAAACGAAACGAGTACGATTTATTGTTCTTTAAAATCCTAATTACAGGTGTACATTCACCGCATTTTACATTTCCGCAGGTCAATTCAACCAGTCGATCGCATGCCTGCAGCTGTAGATGGAGCCGAAATCTATCTAAGTCAAAAGGACAGTGAAATTGTGTGAGGTTTGGGTCGTACATGGCCCATTTTTTTCCAGGATTTTTTCTAATACTTATTTATGTTTTCTGGAAAGATTTAAAAAAAATATATTTTCAATTAAGTAGATGAATTTAACATTATTAAATTTTGTGACTATTCAACATTTTTAATAAAAAAAATCAAAAAAGATCACAATGTCATGAATGTATGTAGTTATATGTCATGTATAAAAACGTCATTAAATAAGTTCGACTAGTCGCATAGATAAATCGTGTTAGTAAAATAAAATTAATTTCCTCGATTTAATTGCAAAGCCTCTTGAAGAAATCTTGGCGAAGATTGTAATACCTAAGTGCGTATGTTTTAAATTTAATTCGCATGAACCATAAGTATGCCAATAGCTCAAAGGCCAGAGCAGTCATCCGGACGGAGAAAAGATAGAACACTTGACCGAGCTTTTTTTCTACGATTTGGTCAAATATGTATGTTTTCTGAGGTACTCGTATTTTAAAATTCCTGTATTAATATGAATGATTAAATTAACTGCACGTCATTTCGCATGGGAAATTTATTAATTAGCCCAGCTTCACTTTTGCGCTCAAAGATTTATTTAGTAGCGGACCGGACTGTCTAAATGAAAAATTACACAAAATAAAAAAAATTGTTAACTAAAAGTACCTAAAAACTCACACAATGGCACTAACCTTAATTATTATAATGTTCTTTGGATTTAATAAGATGGTATCAAAAATATAAGTAGCTATTATACATTATCATAATACACAAAAGTCTATAAGCACACTAGGTATAAGTAGGATGGACCTCTATATACTCATATTTAAAAAGTAGTTTCAAAGAAACATTATGTACTAGCACGATTTTCATAATTCCATATTTGCTCGAAGAAAAAATCACAGTGCATTCATATTATGCACTTTGCTTCCAATTGTTCCGTGTGTCCTTCTACCTTGTTTATTTGTCAAATAAAAGATACCAATGTCTTGATATAAAAAAAATCTATTGTAATGCAAGGCAACTGGCAAATAGTGGCTATCGACGAACACAGAAGTCAAGGATTCTTCTTTGAAGCGATTAAGATGTGAAAAAATATAATATACTATTAAGAATATTTTTCAATACAAAATTATGAAAAATATTAGTAGGTACCTATTAATATTGCGTTCGTGGATCATCTTATCTCATACGAATGTGCTGGAAACTAAGACTTTTTTGTACAACTTAGGTACATTTCCAAGAAGATAACTACCTACTGTAACATCTGTAACTAGCTTTCTTATCTCCTATTCAGAAATATTTTTTAAGTTAATATAAACTAAATCGTGTCTCTATATAAATATACCTATATGAACATATTGTGTCAATTAACAATGAAATTATTTTGAGTAATTTTCCGTAAAAAAAAGAGCGTTAACGCTTTAACACTAGTTTTCATAAAATCAATTTGCGTGACGTAAGTAGTAAGTGCCATATCTACAAATTATTAAACAAAAATCTAGACCTATAACTTACAGCACATAGTATATTATGATTTTTGAATTGGACTGTCCTGCATAAACGCAATATTTGCAAAATTAATATTTCAGAATAAAGCCAATTTTCAAGATAGGGACTCAATTAAGATAGCGAGTATCTAGTGTATTTCTCAAAATGAGACGCCTCCTTAGCAACATAAACCTCAACTTAGATTATGTGATTACGAGTGATTGGCTGGTTTATTCTTTTGACTTTCTTCTATGACATAACCAAGTAACCAAGAAGGCGTCCCTTGTGGATCAGTGCGTAAGGCAAAAAGCCCATTGACGCAGCGAGTGCGGCGCTCGCGCAAAATTTCTACAAGTGGCGCGTAAATCATCGAAAATACAACGTAATCAAATACGCCAGCGCACACTGGACTTGGCGATGCCTTGTGCCCCGCCTGCCGCATGAGTCACCGTTTTTCGCTTCTCGGCGATACGATTTAATGAAAATACAAAGAAGTCCATTCACTGAACACGGCTACCAAAATCACGCTGCTCGAAGCGTCGTCGTTCGACGGGCGAGAAGTCATTATTTAATAACAGAGAAGTCATTGTTTAATTTTATTCCGTGTCCTATATTTCGCTGGTTGAATAATGTCGTCGTAAATATTAATTACAAGCCCCGAAATAATATAATATTTTTATTGCTTTGTTATGAGAGACGCTGTAATAATAATTATTTTGTGCTGCTTGGGCCGCTTATTACATAGGTGAAGGGTAATGCGCGGCAAGAGACGTGTGATTATGGTTATGAATAAACGCTTCATACGCCGACTTCGCCCGCTCGACGCGTTCTATGGGCACAATCGCTAAGACTTTCGGCTCTCACCCGGAGACTCCAAGTTCGATCCCGGTTACATCACAATAGTATGTGGGTTTCTCACAGCTTGGATGTTTATGTGATCGTTTCACCTCTACTACTGCACTTCCGTCATTGAGCCTCATGGTCCGTAGTAGTGTTAAAAAAGGATATATTATATTATATGTATATTATATACCATATTTTTATCGGATTATAGAAGCTTTGCAGGCCAAAAAGAGATCCTCATCAATGGCACTCAGCTCGAACAGGTGAAAAGCTACATCTATCTGGGACAACAAGTGTCTATAGATGGATGTATATTTAATGAAATTGTTCGCAGAGTAAAGCTAGGCTGGAGTGCTTTTGGCCGCCTGAATAATGTCTTCAAAAGTCACCTTCCACTGTGCCTAAAGCGCAAAGTGTTCAACCAGCGTGTGCTTCCCGTGATCACATATGCGTGTGAAACATGGACCCTAAGTAAAAGAGAGATCCAGAAACTTAGAGTAGCATAATGTGGTATGGAGAGGTGCATGCTGGGCATAACGCGAAAGGACAAAAAGAGGAATGAGTGGATAAGGAAGTAGACAAGGGTTTGCGATGTAATAGAGTTTATTAAACGCCTTAAATGGAGATGGGCTGGACACATAGCTCGAAGAAGAGACAATCGTTGGACAAATCTAGTCATCCAGTGGTATCCAAGAAGTACAAAACGTCCGCAAGGTAGACCTAGAGGCCGATGGATCGATGAAATGATAAAGTTCTGCGGAAGTATGTGGCAACGCAATGCACAGGACCGAAAGAAGTGGAAGCAGCTTGAAGAGGCCTTCATCCAGCAGTGGATAGATTCAGGATGGTGATGATGATGATAGAATATAAGAAAGATCACGGAGAGATATCGTTTTTTAGTCACCTCAGCCAAACTATGACCGGAAGAAAGTACAGCATTCCCCAGTTCATTATTCAAGGGTATAATAAGGTTATAATTCATAATTCAACGGTATACGTGGCAGATGAAAGTATCGCAATTCGTGGCTAAATAATCCCCGTGATTAGTACGAGAACGCACTCTGTTCAGATCTGACAGATTCTGACGCAGATCTGTTATGGGCGACAGTCAATAAATTGAAGATCGCCTTGATGTTGCACGGGGCCTTATGCCGGGTCCACACTGGCAACATGTTAGAACTTGCGAGTTGAAGTCGCCCGGTCGACATGACGTCATATGACGTCATTGTGACGTAGTACCGGAGTGATAATAGCATTCGAGAAATTAACGCTACTAAAATACTGGCGTTATCCATTGTCCCCATACACAAATAAGTGTTTCAGCATAATAATATCTATGGTGAGCAGTGTGCGTTGGGCGGCTTGCCTCGAGCGTGTATTGGCTTACGTCACAATTACGTCATGTCGTCGGGTGAGTTCATATCACCAGTTATAACATAGGCCTGCAGAGCCCGAATAGCTAAATTTTGTGCGCCTCTTTCCAGCCAGGGATAGCAAAAAATATTATGCGCACTTATATTGTCTGATAGTTTTTCTAATAAAAAAACCGATCTACAAATTTCTTCGTACGACCAGACTATCAGTATTTAATATCTCAGGTATTCACGCCAGAAATCAGTCAAATGAAGATGTTCCTGAATTCGAACGTCATGCAACAGAGAATGGTGTAAGAAGTTGAATACTTACCTACAGAATAATAAGAGTAAATGTAGTTATGAAATATATTCATTTAGGAGCATACATTAGTGAAACGGCAAATAATTTTCAACAATAGGTGGGACGAAGTTTCGCACTCATTGCCAATCGGAGAGTGGCAGCAAGATGTGAGCATATCAATTTGTTTTGTGATGGCGTCGGAGGAATATATTCTTATATCGTGTAAAGATGACTAAAACACGTTACGCATGTTCTCAAATATATTATTATTATTACTAATATAACAATAAACATAATAATAAACATAATAATGGACGTATGTTGATTTTTTATGACAATTTTTCTGTTCGCCACGCGTCGCGTAGTCACGATCTTTTTAGACCATGCCTCAGCTGAAGTATAGCTTTAAATTCAAGTAGATAAGTACCTAAATTCAGAATTTCTAAATCAAGAGATATATTGCAATAAATCAGTTAACTCCATTAGGAATTCAGTTATTCATGAAGTGCCGGAAACTATTTTCGAGTTACACTGATTTATCAAAATATATTCATAATGCGTGTGGCAATAAATTATTTCTTAGGTGACAGAAAAAAGGGAAATAAATACTCATATTCTATATTATGTGAGGCATTTAACGCGAGCTGTCACCTTGTGATGATATTTATAAATGTAATCTTGTGAAATGCGAAATGCATGAACTTAATAAATTACGATGCGTTTTGAGATACTTACTTTTTAATTCGTTCGAACCATTTGTAATTAATTATTTAAACAGATTTTATAGTCACATTTTAAACATTTGTAATACAAACTAGTTACTAGACGATCGTGTATTTTTCCATAATTCTACCATTAATTCATAGCTTGCAGGCATGTCCAACTTCAGGTAGGCTATGATCAACTATCCAATATCAAAACTGGCAGAGATTTTCCATATTCTCCCAAATGTAATTAATCAAATAAAAAAAACGTATTACTCATACTTGTTTAGCTGAAAATATGTTTCGGTTTTTATTCTTGCACTCATTGCACTCACTGTCGACTGTAAGAGGAGCTGCTACGCCACAGTTTAAATCACGAGGATTCACATCTTCGCTTTATCTCACTCATGCGGCGGCAGGCCTTGCTTGAACGAACGCAATACAAATCAAGTGATACAACGGTGTGACACGAGCTATCTAATGATTAATTTAAAAATGACCCAAGTAAGCTGGTTAAGATTAAAAAGAATGGTTGATACTTTCTTTACAAATTTTCAATGAAATAATATTATAGTACCTACAACTGAACATACATATTACATTTTGTAAGCTCAATTTATAAGGGCCCATGATGCGATTGACCAAAAACTACAACAAAATAATTATATTATTGTTATATTTTTTTCCGACCATGTCCGATCCTAATAGGATCATATTATGGGCCCCCACAGAGTAGAGGTTTGTATTAACAGATTTTGTTTTTTACGAGAAATGGATGTCAGCCACTTGCTCAACCTATTAGGTCCATACCCTGACTCACACAAAAAATCACACACACTACGTGTACTAGCCAGACCCAGGATTCGAACCTGGGACCCACGGCGTTATAGCCCAACGCTTAAGCCGCGCGGCCACCGTGGGTGTTATTTATATTATTATATACTTATTAAATTTAAACTAACCCCAGTTATAAGATCATCCAATGTCGGTTCTGGCTTAATTTCCCCTTCGGATGGTATCAGTTTTGAAGCAGGGTTGTCTTTTTACCTTATGTCATAAAACGAAGAGACACAAATCGTGCCGACTGTCATAAATTATTGAATGCGCGTTATGGTTACGACACAAACTTTAACGCATATAATGAGAAAGACGTAACTATTGAAAATAACATATTTTTTAAGACTCGTTTGAGTTTTTCCCATATTTATCTACATTCTGTTATACCACACCTGATTGGATAAGCCAGTTCACATTAATTTTATGTTACCTGATAGTGGATGTCATTACTGTACGAATATATTTTTCCTTAAAACTTGTTTTAAATTTATTTATATGACGTGTTTGCAGTAGTCAAGAACAGTGAGAGTGAAAGCCCAAGATGACTGTATTCAAATTATCAAATCTGACTAATGGCTGTATTAAAATTCTATTTTTTTTAATTTCTTGCTAATTAATCACTTTATTATTAACACTGATAAACGCTTATCGATAAGGTCACATTAGTATAATTTAATATTACTCAGAACGCTGAGTCATGCAATTTCTCATTACTGTATTGGAATAAAAAAATATCTATTTTCACTTTATCTAAATACTGTTATCACACAAAACACGACTTCACGATTTAGCTATCAATGAATTTAAGTACCACACCAGAGCGTACCGGATACGGATACCATTTTGAATTATTATACACAATGTTCAATTTAACATGATAAATAAGTTTGATCTATCTAAAGCTAAACCAATTCTATAGAGGAAATATTTTGTGAAATTGGCTAATATGTATTATAAAAGCAATTTATTGTATCAAATTTAATTGACTGTCGAATAAAGATGGCAACACATTGTCATCTAGTTATTAAGTGGTACAAATAAAATGTCTGAAGTTAACTGGTAATTTCAGTAGGCAAAATGACGCCTCGGTTTAATGAAGTTACTGCGTTCCAAAGTATTGAACCGACACTTGAAAATATGCATCTTTTACAAAACAAAATACCAGTTAGTTGTCGTGGATGGCTCGGAGACCTAGTGCATGCCAAAAACATGGAAAGAGTGTTAGGCTCATTTGAGCGGAGCGTGCAGCTCGGTGTATCAATGCATGAGAATCGTAAAGTGAATATGTACATTCAGTTTGGACAACCCCGATATAAAATCTCATTGGCTGATAACCATTCCATACTAATCAGTCGATACCTCACTGGCTGCAAATCGTTTTATACCGACCGATGAATGGCTCCGAATGCGTTTCGAACTGATGGAAATTACGTAGGTACGCATCAAATTTACACAAATTTAGCAAAAGGCCTACTCTATATAATAAATCAATGATTCGGACCCATCAATACACAGTTGGGGTAGCAGCGAAGATACATTTACGACCTGTACGCTTTGTACAGAGGCCCGCACATTGAACAGTCCATCAAATTGTTCCGCTTTACATGGCTGGACGATGAACATAATGATGTACGAGTCACGCATGACAAAGAGACTGACATTCGGTAAACGAAAACCTGGTCGACCCCATACAAGATGGGGGGATAGTGTCAAGTTAGCTTTAAAGACCATTTATGTATATATTATTACAGCCAATTGTGACTATATTCGTGTAATATATTATATAGTAGAAGTAGTCACTTTAAAATATTCGTATTGAATTTAACTCAAGGGGGGACATGCTCGTGTGCTCTTAGGGTAGGTCAATAATTAGTCGTTAAGGGGGGACATGCTCGGCGTAGGTCAAAATGGAGTTTTTATTGTATTTTCAAACCATGATCCTGGACACTCCTTAAACGTTGTAGATAATCTATTTATATAATTTTGAAGCCTTATTGTCCTTTATAGTTATTTTAAACATTTGATGACTGCATAAAGTATTTTTGTTACATAGAATAGTATTCTTTTAAATCTCTCGCTCTAATGTTTCAGAATATAGTCATATTTCGGTACATAACTGAGCAGTGGTGTTAAGATTTTTTAAATTTATTAATTTTTAATCGCATTTACAAAACCATTAGTATAATTTATGACGAGATAATTTTAGTAAAATATTTACGATAAAAAATTATATTGATAATCTCTGTGATCCCAAATTTGACAAGAATTAGGCATTTTATTATTCAAAAAATCGGCAAGATTAACACATTTGAAGATGATTCTAAAGATACTTATTATAAGCTATGTCTTTGACCATTCAAGTGTGATAAACATCTTATGAATAATGATTGCTTTAAAATAATTATTGACCTAAGAATAAGGTAGTGTTTTTTTGAAATACGCCATTTCTTTTGTCATTCCCTAGTGGTTAAGCTACAACATACGGCCGTAGCCATAAATTGACAAACTATAATTAAAGTAGGGAGTAAAATTATGTTAACGCGCGTGTTACGAGGAGGCGCCGCGTGGTGTCCATATGCTCCAGTTAAGGGGCGGATATGGCAAAAGAAGAAGAAGAATACTGAGACAACAAGCGAGCTAATTATCGTAAAAATTACACTTTAGCGGGGATTATCTACTCGCAAGTACTGATGGAAAGAAACAGGACAAATTCTTTAGGACGTTAGGATTGGAAACTTTCCCTCACAAGAGCAGGAAAAAATGTATCAAGAGCTGAAGTGACCTACGAGATTCAAGACATATGTTATGTATGTGGGTATGTGGATTATGGAATATCTAACATATGAGATATGTTAGATATTCCTTCTGTGCGCGCTCTAAAATAACGTAGGAAATTTCATGAGGATTCCAGACAATAGACCTATATTCTATAATACTCCGCACTAACGAGACGTAGACTGTAGAGTGTACGTATGACATTTGGATTCTTGAATGGTTTAGCTTTAGCTTGTAGCTTGATTTGGACGTCACTCAGTGCTCGAAATGGACCGGAGCGCACCGAAGCGCCGTTCCGGTTCGTTAAATCTGTAAAGTTATCGCTCTGTCTCGTGGACAAAATAATTTGACCGTCTGAGCTAGATATGCCATATAACAAAAAATCTATCAGACTAAAATACACATAAAATTTGATAAACATGTTAATATCCTCAGAAAATTTTCGAGCGCTCCGGTTCGTAAACTTTTCCATTTTGAGCGCTGACGTCACTGTAATAATATATTATATAAAGGAGTTAGGTAATAATTTTATTTGTACGCAAATATTTAGATATCCTCCTGTTTTTATTCATGCATAGCTGTTGAACTGTGCATATTAAAATGACATAAAGATTATTAAAATATATGTTTCTTCATATCGTAACGGAGCCTTATTAATTATGTGTACAATTAAATTGTATAAATTAATTTAATTGTTTCATCAGCTTAATAATAAGATTGGCAAATCATCGTTTTGTTTTGATTTTCCATACATAATTAATTCTTATCTTTATCTATTTGTGGGTGGCCTTAAAATTTAACAAGCGCCGGTGGCTTAAAATTAATTTAGAAATATGTATAGTAAAAATAGAGATTAATTGTTGTCGAATAAGGCGATCTTCCCAATTTGTTGCATCATAAATAAATACAAAGCCACGACCGTTGTGGATTTGCATAATTTCTTAGCTAATGACTTTATTATGCTGCATTTATTCATACATTAACTAATAAGATTAATTAAAACGCTTTAGTAATAAGATTCTAACGGCGATATGAATGTTTTATTAATTGTACTGAAGTCATATTGTGACCGACGCCACTGGCTTTTTTGTATTTTGACACTTCACAGAATAACTGACAAAAATAAATATATTTAAAAAATAAATCAACGAAGTTCAAATCATATGAAAATTTCTTTGCGCGCTTTCCACGTACAGGTGACCTCATCGATCCGTCCACGTACACTCACCAGACTCTCGAGTACGGGCGTGTTGCGCCTCGAAGAGCCTGTTTTATCGATCCCGCCTCTGGCTAGGGGAGAGGTTTCTTTTGCCCAATTGCTTTTGAATTACGTCACTTAGCTTGCACATTGCGAAGAATATATCCTGCCAGTATATCACGACATATTAAATCTCAAAGGAGCCGTGTGTCATGGTTGAGTTGTTAGTCTTTCTTCACGCATTCACATTTAATGAATCGCGTTTTATGGACACAGCACATATTTGGTGCTTCCGCGTAAAGCGCGGTGAGACATGCGCTATCTGGGCAAGGTCTCAGTTGAATAAAGATTACTACTGAGACTTATGATTAAATTGCTATAAGATATTTAACATTACAAATTGAAACCAAAAGCGTCAGTAACAGTAGGTAGGTACAATAAAAATAAGTAAACCTAACAAACACCAGGCTGCCATTTTGTTTGTATATTATATTATATTATATTTTGTTTTTATAACAGACAACGTGTCGATAGCACTACAACCAGGGAACTCAGAAATAATGGGAACTGAAATACACAACGGGTAAGGCGATAGCAGGTAACCGACTCGAGTGAGGATGAATCCGGGTTAAACTTACACACGTGTCTAGAATATGTTTAACGTCGAATACTGAAAACTGCTCTCGGTTTATGCATTTAGTGTTGGTGTATTACACACACTATTGCACGTGCATAATGCGTGCTTCATTTTAGGAGGACTCTCACACATTCAAAAGCCTATTGAATATAGCCTATTGGTATTATATTTATTATCTGTTCTGTATCTACAACCCTGTAGGAATTCGGTATAATAATCATGTAATACACTAAGTTAGTGGTTATAAAACATTTTGAAGGGAAAGCATTAACCAATCCTATTCTAAGCATGTTATTTTCATGAAAACTGCATTTTTTACAACATTTTGTATAGACTGTAAATATTGTAAGATTTGAAATGAAATTTAACATTAAGCCGATTTTAACTACTTACTTTAAAGTAGGCATTGTCGACAATAGTGTGTTCGAGTCAGTAGGTAACAATACAGATTTGAAAGGGGTAAAATACTGCGTATCGATACATTTTCATAAGCCTCACAAAATCCGAATCTTTTGAAATATTAAGCCGGGAAATCTAATAAAATCGTGTACAGAAAAATGGTCGGGCAATCAATCACTATGAGGGATGTAATCCCGGAGCAGTATCTCGGAATAAGGTCTGCCATTTAGTTTAATGTGTCGTATTATACTTTCTATCAGCCAACTCTGTCCTACGTCTATTATTTTTAACTGGAGCGCATTATTTATAAGAAACGCTTCAGACTTAATAAACAAGTCAGTGTGCCGGGGGTTTTCAAACTGTGCGCGTCGACCGCTGCAGAACTTTTTTTTTTTTTTTTTTAAATAATTTCAAAAATATTTTTGAAGTTTTCTTAAGGAGCGTTTGGAAAATCAGATCAGAGTGTATTTTTGGCGTGTGACATGTAACACATTATTAATTTTTCCATACAAAAAAACAATCGATTGGATTCGAACCAACGATTGTTCGGTTATCAGCCGAACGCACAACCAGACACACAGTCACAGAATGATACTGCAATCGTAGCGATTATACAGTATAATATTATGGTTTAGAATTGTACCGTTGCTAGGCAGCGAATTTATTATTGTCGGCCATTTGCAATTCTTTACGTAAGCAAACGATTAAACGCCATAGTGGCAGTTGTTACTTTAAAAATAAAAATAACGATAAATAATTATTTAATTTAGTAATATAAGTTAAAGTGTATAGAAATAAACCAACGGCGTTCCAATAAGCGGTCCTTTTTCTTGAGTGTGTAATTTAACAAGATAATTAAGAGCTAGTCGAAGAATCTAGTTTATCACAAGTTTTGTTTTTGTTTCGTTACGCCAAAGAAGTATAACTTCTAACGCGCGGACATAAGTACACTCACCGATTTTTTTTTCAATACGGTCTCAATGATAGTTGCTTGCACTTTGGTGACTTCAAAGTTTCTACAAAGTATAATGCTCTTCCCTTATTAAAACATTACATTGTATAGCCAACCGGAGAAAATGTACATCATGACACAAATCAGGCAAATCGGTTTCGCTGTCTGCATAATTGATTTCGTGCGTTTTGTGCAATAAACTCAGTGTCAGCCTTCTTATGAAACCATAGGTATTCTTAAATTGTGTAACCATGGCATTCGCCCTGAGTCCTCCCTTTTATGGTAAGATATATTATGTACCTACTTTATCACATATCACTATATCATGGTATATTTATAATTGTACATAAATCAATTATAAATATACTAATGCACACTTTTTCAATTGTTTGAAGACTATTTTTCTATGAAATGTCATAAAATCGTATTCTTCTCCTTTTTTATGCGTGACTTAACAGGTCTATTGAATTACATTAAAAGGCGACGTGTGCGTTATGGTACTACTATTTCGACTACACACACATTCGCGCCAGCAGATGTCGTTTCCAACCAACAGTGTTGCATCAAGGCTTGTACGATCGTACATTAAGTTTCATGTGTTTTGTGAATGCCAACAAAATCGAATCGACTAATTAGACTTGTTGCCGACCGTTTCGAGGACGTATTTAAAGGCTAACAAAACGAAGGGATACTTATTGATATCATTTATCGATTTCAAGAAGGCAGTAGACAGTAATATTTTTTTAAATCTTATATTCTCCGAATAAAAAAATAAGTTACTTATTATATTAAATTCAAAAAGAATAAAAATTCTGTAGAAATATTTTTGCTTTTAATCATTGGGTACGATAGAGATCTCATAATTAGTTAAAAGACATTAAATATGAAAAAGAAAACCGAAGTATAGTACAAGCCTATATGACTGTAGTGAAAGTTATTCTAACAAACTTTAGAAACATTTTTAATAACCTCGTGGATAATTTTAATAGTCTGCTCTTATTTTTTCGCAAGCGATAAGAATCCATGATTCCGTGGAAACCTGGCTGGGAATCACTCGTTAAGAAATAGTATAGTTATAATAATTAATGTATTTATAAGTTCTTAGGTGTCAGCTTGTAACGGTTAGTAGTCAGAACCTATTATAATAAATAGTAAGTGTTTTGAAGAAACAGTAAAAGAAAAAAACTTTACGGTAAACACGGCATAAAAATAATATCGTGATGGAAAAACATAATAATATTATAAAGTATACCCTAATCGATCAAAACCATCACACTTGCGTCAAATCTAATTCGCTATGGTCAGTTTATAATATGGTAACACTTTTTAAACATTTCCACCGTTTGAAGTGATGGTGAAACTTCCAGCACAACAAAAAGACCGAAAAGATGATTAAAATATCGTAAAGTGAAAACTTGCAAACAACTATTATGCATTATGCGCATGTGTTGAAGTGCAGGATGCCAACCGCATCCTCAGGAAGTATAAATAGTATACAGACAATAGAATGATATTTCGCCTGCAAATATGGTTGAAATTATAATAGCCAATCTATATACATAATTATTATCGATTTACTATCTTATCATTAAGCGTTCAATACCTATTTATGTTGAGTAGTTGATAAAAGACGTCCTCTGAATGCAGTCTTTGAAGCAATACCTATTTGGCTCTGCACGGATTCATCGTGAATGGAATCTCTCTCACCTTGCAACACTAATCCTATACAAATCTAAGAAATGCAGTGTTAGCACAGAAATAAGCAAAATAGGGGTAGCACTCAATTGAAGACAAAGTTTCTCATCTGAGATTATTTCTTACATATAAGTTGAAATTGTTATCTTTAGTTGGGCTGATCGGCTATCGCAATTTTTATTTTCACGAGGAATAATCAGGTAATACTTGTTCATATCGTGCCATCCCCTAACGGAGGTCAGCGACACCATCATCGACGCTTCTCGTTCATTAGCCGGCTCTCACATCTAAACTCGATTTGTCTGCCGCACAGCCAGAAATCAAACCTTCTTGGATCATCGATCCGGTGTTGCATATGAAGACCGCGCACACCTACCTAGCGACAGTCACACGTAACCTCTCAAAACGTATAGATATTTGGATGCGGCGATCGGCGAGACTCTATAGAAATGCACAATTCGTATGCGTTCTGACGTTTTCCACTCACAGCCCGAGAAGCATGCGATTTGTTGATAGCAGCACTAGATGTTTTTTTTTTAATTAAAAAATCGCATTCGACCAATCTGCAGAGCTTTATTTGGCAACGTGTGTTCTGTGAATAACGATGACGTCACATCGACGTATTCTACACGTTGCAGACGGGCGAGTTTCGATGTGAGAGCCGGCTTACACAGTGGTATACGACCAATAGTGTGTTGATGAATGATTTGTGGTGACAGAGCGAGCTTTTAAGATTTGATTTTCCGAAGCGAAAAACAAAAAATGTATCTACCTAAAATCTAAAAAATCTAATAATTAGTTTTCCTTTAATTCCGCACCAGAAAGACCAAAATCGGATCAACCTAATGATTTTTTTACATAAGAACTCTGAGCTCGCACGTCATCGTTTCAGTGCAACTGCCAAAAAAAGTGACATTTTTTTAAACCAGAGAATCTCCAAATTGGTTATGACACGATGGACAATAAAATCCAATTGAAGATGGGAGGAAGTCACAAGTTAAAGTGTGTGTGTTAATTTGTTTTTTTATGACCAAGAAAAATTTATAACCTTTTTTCAGACAATCTGTTCAATTATATAATGTCTTTATTATAAGTAATAAAACTAAATCTAATTCAAACTCAGCATGTTTTATTTGAAATTATTTAAGTATGTACCTGCCCACATACAATTCATAAAAACATATATTTTTTAAATAATGAAAACAAATACATTACTCGTAGGTTTGAATTTCTCGTTGACGTTTGACAGCGAGGGAAATTCTAGGCGAAATTAACAAAATAAATGTTGTAACGGACTTATTCCGCATAGGCAAAACCGCCCGCAATATATATATTTATATATATACATAAAAACAAGTGCTTTTTTGGTTTTTCGAATTGTGTATCAATAGAAAATTACATACTTAACGATAATCAGTGTAATTTGAGATTTAATCCGTTGCAGCATTAGTAGCGTAATAACAATAACTTAAAATAATCAGTTTTTAACACTACTTAGTATCTACTAAACCTAATTAAACGAAAGACTGCAAGCAGCCTTAGTATGATAGTATTTCTAATTTAGAATATTTAAGAAGGTTACCACACAATATTGAAATTTAATTTTAAATAATCTATATTTTATTATATCTTTATTTTTAAATATCTTTATTCGTATGTTTTTTTTATTTGTGTAACTAAAATATAATATGATGTAAAAATAAATAATTACAAGATAAAAAGAACTTTTTATATAAGTACCACGTTTTAAAATTTTCTGTTGAATCATATAAACTTGACAATTATTCTATGTATTAATAATTTAGGACAACTAAGGCAATAGTCAACAAATATTTTTTTTGCAACAAACAACCAAACAAATAATTATATAGAATACTGAAATGTCATTTTGATTTCCATAGTAACGCACGTATATATTAATAATTATGTTGCTAGGACCCCAGCCCTTAGCAACCAATAATAGTGGATTGGATTACGGATTTCTTACGAAATAACTTTTCATAAAAAACAGAATGAACTGAAAATGAATTCAATTCTACTTACAGATGGCTAAAAGTATTAAAAGAATGCATTGGCATCGTGTTGTGATATATTATAAAAGTTCCAAATGTCTAGCTAGTCGGGAAGTTAGTTAAAAATCGATTGCAAAATTTGTACTGGATAAACAACCACCGGACATACGGACATACCGGATATACCGGACCAGAATACGAGCTAAGAAAAACGTGGTAATAAAATTGTCTCATTTCTAAATTGTTTTGGCGGCAATGTTGGAGCGGTTTTGGTTCGGGCGGTTTTGTCGGGACCCCGATTTGGGGAACAGGGGACTAATTTGTCTATACAAAGTTATTTAAAAGCGACTCTGCAACACTTATTTGGAAATTATTATACAGAGGATGGCGACCTACCTTGCCGAATACAAACACATAGTGAGACGTCAAAAAACATCCATAGTCATCTGTTTTCGTAAGCAGCAATGAGTCAGTAAATTACAGGACATACAGTACATCAATTTGCATGATCGAAAAAGTAATAACTAATAACCAAATGATAAATATTAATAATTCATCGGTCTCAATAATTACATACATCATTATTTTGACCTTGACAGTGTACCTTTTTTATACTCATGTCATAACATAAGTCTAAATAATTTATGTAAGTACTTATACTCAGACCAAGGTACATTTTATCACAAACAAATTAAATGTACAATGATCTGTACACTTAATGTAGGTACACAATCATCTATTTGAAACTGAACAATGCCTAATGAAAATGTAAAATGCCTTAATTAAATGTAGTTTGGGCAGTCCACATCGTACAAATGTGCGCGCTTCAATCAAACTAAAATTCTACAATACCATGCGCCGCACTTACGGTGAGAGAGTAAAAATTGTCTACCAAATACGACTGACCATACTTTCTTGTTTTACGGTATATTTACACAATATATTTTCACACAACGTACAAATTTGCGCGCTTTAATAAACATAACATTCTACAATTTCATGCCTCGCACTTATGATTATATGAACATTTTCTTGCTTTTTTCGGTACATTTACACATGTTTTTTATTGACAAAGGAATTTGTAAAAAATGTTTTTATACAAATGTTTGTAAACAGTTTTTATAAAACTTTTAAACATTTTAATATAATCTTTATTTGCTTACGAACATTATGTAGGTATCTTGATCGGGGCATACAAATGGCTGGTTTTAGAGATAGTCGAATACTGTCTAAATAACTACTGAATACAAAATAATTATTCAGATACAATACATACGAATTCCAACAAAGGATAAGATGACCGTAGCTTAATTGGAAAAGCACACTGGCGCAAATCCAGCGGTTACAGGTTCAAGTCCCGTCTGGTGTTTTCTAATGGGCATATATGTATCCATGAGATGTTTTCATATTATTTATGCAAATAAAAAATTTAAAACGCCTATCTCTCAAATTCGTAAATGTGGAATAAATCAGTTCGAATAAGGCTTATTATAATAAGCCGACGAACGACTCAAATGGGTGTAAACCTCTGGGGTCTCTTTGGGGCTAGTTCAAATTATGTTTATTTAATAAAAAATGTTACATTATTAAATCTTGTGTATCCAATAAACAAAATCTCTAATAAAAAATACTACAAAATGGTAAAGAAAAGATGCTTATTGGTTGTAGCGATGATAATTGTGAATTTGAAGAGATACTTGCCCATTTTGCCTATTTGTAAAATACAATTCAAAATGTTCATCCTAAATTGATACACACCTAAGGTCAACGATTTGAGCGTTATTTAATAACAACATGATTTGAAATGTATTGAAACAAAATCGCCGTTAATAATCTATACTTTCCGAGAAATCCTTTATTCAATTTACAATAACGTGACAGTCGATTTTGAACTGTAAGAAAAAAAACTATTATAAGTCCAATGTGAAATCCATAAGTACAAAAACTCTCGCGTGCCAAAGTTTGAGGACCGCATCGAACGTTGATAATACGATAGAACAGGGATACACAACCATTAAAATAGAAAAATAATTATATTTGCGATAATCGTAATCGGGCAGAGGATATGAAACCAGTGACGTCCCTAGACAAAACGTCGCCCCTAAGCAGCGCCAATATGCCGCCCTATTTTTACACAGTATTTTTTACCATCATTTCATGACTCCAATATCTAAGAAATGTGTTGTATGGATACATTAGTAACAAAATATATACCGCTAAATTAAATTTAAATGCCATCTCTACTTCAGTAGATAATATTGCGGGTCCACGGTTTCAGATACATTTAAAAGTATTCCAGTATTTAAAAATTATCGACTAAGTCAATAAAAAATGTAATTAATTTTTGTTCTGATGCGTATAAATAGGAATTGGACGGTATTGAAATGCTATCGCCAAAACCTATATCAATAGAGCTTTGACAACTCCAATAACCAACTGGCGAATAGGTAAGGTTTGGCAATATTCTCTCCGGACTGTATCACCATAATAGAAGAAGAAGGTGGTGTACAGGGAACTCAGAAATAATGGGAACTGAAATACATAACGGGTAAGGCGATAGCAGGTAACCGACTCGAGTAAGGAAGAATCCGTGTTAAACTTACACACGTGTCAAGAATACGTTTTACGTCGAATACTGAAAACTGCTCTAGGTTTATGCATGTACGCTCATTTAATGTTGGTGTATTACACACACTATTGCACATGCATAATGCGTGCTTCATTTTCGTATGACACTCACACATTCAAAAGCCTGCATCAACATGCGGCGTGATGTGAATATAGGCTATCGGTATTCTATTTATTATCTGTTCTGTGTTGGTATCATAACGAATTACAATTTTTAGTTGTGATGTCCTTGTATCTACTCCTTGTTAATTTATTTTCTTAATTATTTTTTATTCAAGATTGGATATTTAATAATGTAGCATTTTTTATTGACAATACATAACTTGTAGAAGTCTAACTTGGGAATATTACTATTGTTTTTTTTTTGTTGTGTAGTAAACGAACAACTCTGTTGGTTTCCTCTGTGTAGTGAAGTATTGTGTGTGTTGCTAACCCCGCTACAATCGTTTCGACAAATCAAAGGTTATCCGCCCGGCCAAAGTGGCATTTCGGAAGATATTCATCCAGTCAGATAATATCTGCGAAAATGGTTTACAACAGTACAGAGGATATCGTTTGAACTTTGATATTTCATTTAAATGCACGGAATGCTCAACTCAATTTACATCTCTCTTTACAAAATACTGTAAGTATAATCTGTACAACTGATACACGAATATTGTACAGTCTGATCTAATAACTGTATTATATATTTCTATAATATTTTAATTTGTCAAAACGGCTGTAAAAATAGTGAAGTATTGAATTCTTTTTAAAATGATTTCATACAGAATTTTCGACAGTAGACTGAATTTGGAGGATGTGTAGTGGAAAACTATCATAGTCGACAGAAATCGTCTACAGCAAGCCAAAGTCAGCTTCGAACCACCAACCTTTCCGTCGAAGTGAAGCGCACTACCAAAAGCAATGAAACTAGATATCGTGTGGGGAAATTAATATTTTTTTTCGACCATGTCCGATCCTAATAGGATCATTTGGCCTCCACAGAGTAGAGGTTGGTATTAACAGATTTTGTTTTTACGAGAAATGGATGTCAGCCACTTGCTCAACCTATTATCTCCATACCCTGACTCACACACAAATTAAAAAACAATATGTGTACTTACCAGACCCAGGATTCGAACCTGGGACCCACGGCATGATAGTCCAACGCTTAAGCCGCGCGGCCACCGTGGGCGTTAATAAATGTATTACGCATTAATAATATTAGCTAATGGGAAATGTCACTAACACACATATCTATTAAATAGCAAATTAACGGTAAATGCCATAATCGGTAAACTGAATGTATCAACCATGGCACCAAAATATCAGGCTTTAAGAAAATGCCTTGGATTAGTTAAACATACGTATTTACAGTCAAAGTTTTTTTTCATATCGTTACAATATACATGAAATTAAAGTTTCGTATGTAAATTCTCAGCTTGGATAAAGCAATGTGCTCTTAGGGTAGGTCAATAATTAGTCGTTAAGGTTTGGTAGGCTTTGCAACTGTATGTTTACTCGTATCCGGAAATTTGTACGTAAACAGTTCACCGCGGGACACTTATTCGTGCGCCGCAGTACGTGAAACATGATTTCGTGTAACATTTAATCAAATGACGAATTCTTCGTTGAACATTTCACCGTGGAGTATATTATTTGTACGAATGCTACAACATGTGGCGAATTTTATACGATGTATTTACTAGGTTAGGTTAGATTAGGGTTAATCTAATTGGAACAGTACTATTTGCAAACTATCGCCGCATTTTGTAAGATACGTACAAATGTATTCCACGGTGAAATGTTCAACGAAGAACTCGTCATTTGATAAAATATTATACAAACTCATGTTTCACGTACTGCGGCGCACGAATAAGTGTCCCACGATGAACTGCATACGTACAACTTACATGTAACCATGTTTACTATACCATTATAAGATATCTGTTAACTATAAAACTAATATTAATATTTTCATCTTAAAGTTGTATTTTTTTAGACTTAAGGGGGGACATGCTCGTCGAAGGTCAAAATTGAGTTTTTATTGTATTTTCAAACCATGATCCTGGACACTCCTTAAACGTTGTAGATAATCTATTTATATAATTTTGAAGCCTTATTATATTTTATAGTTATTTTACACATTTGATGACTGCATGAAGTATTTTTGTTACATAAAATAGTATTCTTTTAAACCTCTCGCTCTAATGTTTTAGAATATAGTGATATTTCGGTACAGAACTGTGCAGTGGTGTTAAGATTTTTTACATTTATTAATTTTTAAACGCATTTATAAAACCATTAGTATAATTTATTACGAGATAATTTTTGTAAAATATTCACGATAAAAAATTATTTTGATAATCTCTGTGATCCCAAATTTGACAAGAATTAGGCATTTTATTATTCAAAAAATCGGCAAGATTAACACATTTGAAGATAATTCTAAAGATACTTATGATAAGCTATGTCTTTGACCATTCAAGTGTGATAAAAATCTTATGAATAATGATTGCTTTATAATAATTATTGACCTAAGCATAAGGTAGTGTTTTTTTGAAATACGCCATTTCTTTTGTCATTCCCTAGTGGTTAAGCTACAACATACGGCCGTAGCCATAAAATGACAAACTACAATTAAAGTAGGGAGTAAAATTATGTTAACGCGCGTGTTTGAACATGTACCTAACCGAATTTATTTTTATTTTTTTTTAAACGGTACATGTTCAAACACGCGCGTCAATATCATTTTACTTCCTACTTCAATTATAGTTTGTCAATTTATGGCTACGGCCGTATGTTGTAGCTTAACCACTGGGGAATGACAAAAGAAATGGCGTATTTAAAAAAAACACTACCTTATTCTTAGGTCAATAATTATTATAAAGCAATCATTATTCATAAGATGTTTATCACACTTAAATGGTCAAAAACATAGCTTATAATAAATATCTTTAGAATCATCTTGAAATGTGTTAATCTTGCCGATTTTTTGAATAATAAAATGCCTAATTCTTGTCAAATTTGGGATCACAGAGATTATCAATATAATTTTTTATCGTGAATATTTTACAAAAATTATCTCGTAATAAATTATGCTAATGGTTTTATAAATGCGTTTAAAAATTAATAAATCTAAAAAATCTTAACACCACTGCACAGTTATGTACCGAAATATGACTATATTCTAAAACATTAGAGCGAGAGGTTTAAAAGAATACTATTTTATGTAACAAAAATACTTTATGCAGTCATAAAATGTTTAAAATAACTATAAAGGATAATAAGGCTTCAAAATTATATAAATAGATTATCTACAACGTTTAAGGAGTGTCCAGGATCATGGTTTGAAAATACAATAAAAACTCAATTTTGACCTTCGACGAGCATGTCCCCCCTTAATGAAAACAATTATTACAATATAACTATAAATTAAGGACATTCTCCATTTGTGTCCTAGATATACCATCATAAATCGTCTGATGTTTGAATTTAGAACGAAACTCACCACAGTATAAAAATTATTCAATGATAATATGTCAAATGTTTGCATGTGGCACCCTCACTCAGCGGACAACTTATACTGGTGGATCTATAACATGGACTTCAATAAACATATAAGTATGTTTTACCTTATACACAAATAGACATAAAATATTTTTACATATTAATTTTTTGTATAAAATTCACGTTTCCAGAGAAAATATTTTCTGTGATATTTTGAGTAGAAATAATTTCGTAGTGTTCAAAAGACGACGACGCATTTGTGTATCTAATTTCAGATAATGGCTGCGACTCGGTATTTTAAAATTCAATTGAAAAGGGAGAGAATTTCACGAAATAATAATGCCATTGTGGAATCGCGGTAGAACGGATAACACTTACCTATTTCCAGCTGTGTCATTCGCGCGAACCAGTTGTTAACATATTATTATAATCATGGTCGCGAACACGTGGTTAGAATCAAAAGAGCACCAATATAATATCAATAATCAGATTTTTATCAACTAGAACTGGATCGAACACTGAGATTCTTTCATCACACTCATGGATCATTCTACTTCCAGCCAATTCCATCTAGCGGTCCCTATGTCTATCTTTTGGTCTACATTTTACCTCTTAGCTACTACTGTATTACTACTACTACTCTTCATCGAGCTTTATGTACTGTTCATTTTCAATTAAGCTTTTTAAATAATTGCATATGGAACGTGGACCCTGAGTAAAAGATAGGTCTAGAAACGTAGTAGAGAGGTGAATGCAGGGCAAACGCTTAAAGACAATAAACGGAATAATTATATGATGTTAAAATGATGCCTCCAAGGAACACAAAATTAATGGAAACTGGCTTACCCTACTGGGCGTAGTATAACAGGCCAGATATCTCGACTGTGGAATAATATTGTATAAACTTAAACATGTGATAAAGTATAATATGCTATTTTCAATAGTTACGTCTATATCATAATATGCATTTTTTCGTTGTCACGTTAATGTAACATGCCTTCAATCTTTGGGAATAGTCGACGCGGTTTTTTTTACTTGGGTTTTATGGCGGTCAGGCCATAAACTACCGTGTTTCAGAACTTGGGTCCATGGCGATGGCTTTTACATTTCAAATTTATTAATCTGTTATGCGGATGCTTGACATCAAATGTAGGGTCCCGTGATACGCCCGATAAGACAGGGTGTAGTGCGGGGCGAGTGTGGTTTGGTGGAACCATTGACTTCAATGTTACATTATGATGTGTGTCAAGTTCATTAAATTCGTTGTCATTTTGTGATGCTAACGCCCACAGAACAGATAATAAATGGAATTCCGATAAGCAATATTCTATACACTAGATTTTGATGCAGGGTTTTGAATGTGTGAGTTTCATACGAAAATGAAGCACGCATTATGCACGTGCAATAGTGTGTATAATACATCAATATTAAATGAGCGTCAATGCATAAACCGAGAGCAGTTGTCATTATTCAACGTATGGCGTATTCTTGACACGTGTTTAATTTAATACCGGATTATTCCCTACTCGAGATCGGTTACCTGCTACTCCTTACCTGTTAGGTATTTCAGTTCCCATTATTTTTGAGGGGTCTAGGACGATTTGGCGCCGGGACAACTGGACGCCACGCAATTCGAAAATAAATAGACGTTAGGTACTTATACGTACTTTAAAAAAAATGATTATTATTATTTATATTTAAATTATTATATTATGATTTAATAGTTCGTTAGAATTTAAATATGCACGCGTAAATAATGATTTAATCGTGCTATGTTTAAGTTCCAACGAACAAAAAGTTTTTTTTATTTTTATATAAACCTTAGGCATGGTAATTCTCAATCTGAAATAAAAATTCATTATGTTAAGAGTAAAATGAATTAAAACTACTAAGTAGTAGATAGAAACTGATTAAAATTTATCGTCTACGTTCTGTTTACGTATTCACGGCAGTGCGGCGTCCAATTGCCCTGGCGTCCAGTTGTCCCATTCCCATTTCCGAGTTCCCTGCTAACGCCAAATGAATAATTAAATGACAAAAGAAAAGTCACATTTTCACGGCGAACCGGTTGTTAGAGAGACACTACTGCGTTACTTCGTTGCATAAGCAAATCAAATTATAATATTATTATTTTTCGTTTTCATGTTCAATGGTATTGCGTCGCTTTCGTATCCATAATAAATAATATTACGTAGCTTAGATTCATGTTATTATTGACAATATATTGAAATATTCGCCGATGATGGAGGCACGTAAACGGAAAAAATACGCGCCATATTGGGAGCTGTTATATATCTCAAAAATGATGTGAATATTTTCACGCAAGAGGAGTTTCTTACGTTTTCGATTTGCTCGTACTAATCCGTAAAAGAAAAACTGTCTTACAAGTAGATACTTGGTTGAACATTTATAAAAGGCGAATGAAAAATATAAGACAGGTAGAAAAGAATTTTACAAACATACTACGGATTGTGAAATACGTAAATTGATAATTTATAAAATGTTCTACTTATCATTTGGTATACACCAGCGCATCCAAACGACGTGCCGGGTGCCCACAGCAAAATGTTGATATAAAAAAAAAGAAATGAATACAAAAATATAAATTCAACATTTTCTTACCATGTCCGATCCTAATAAGATCATAATTTGGGCCTCTACAGGGTGGAGGTTTGTATTAGCATATTTTGTTTTTACGAAAAATTGATGTTAGCCACTTGCTCAATCTATGAAATCTATACTCTAGCTCCAAACACAAAATGGAAAACAATATTTGTGTATTTGTCATACCTAGGATTCGAACTGGGACCCACGACATTATAAGCTGACGCGTAAGCCGCTCGGTCAAGATGGATAATTGCAAATTAATAACATTTATTAGGTCTTTTCAAGAAAATATTAATTACTCATTGATACTAGTGTCATACTTATTTATTCTTATTTGTTTTTTTAAATATGATATTTAGATTTTATTATACAAGTGATTATTATCTTAGTAAAAAAAACTTGCATTTCAGACATTAATAGTATAACACAGGAGTGTAGCAATCATACCACTCAGCATTACAAGAGTGATAGACTTCGATATTTATGTTTTGTTGTCAAAACAAATCAGAGTGGCGGAAGCGATTGTCAGCATCCTCACTCATAACTTAGATCAACAGTGTATATTATGATTTATTTAATTGCGACAATGACTCTTGTAATGTATTGAGTTTATTATTTGTAGCAAGGACGATCCATAACTCGTCATTACTCCACTCGAGTCCGGTCACTCGACACAGCCAACCGTAATTCGCTCACAGTATTATCGTTAACAACAGATCGGTAGTCGTTGTTACCGAGTCGCGGCTCGGTCTGAGCACGAGTTCACCGCGATTACTCTACTTACGTCGTTTATCTTTACTCCAACCATTGTAACTCTCTGTATTCGGCATTAAGACAATAAACATGAACATCCATCTACACCACTGCTGCCTTTATCACCTCATCACCATTCTCCCTCACAACCTAAAAGTGGTGACCCCGACATGAGTAAACAAAGACGACGTGATCATCCAACTCCAAAAAAGTTACCAAGCTATTTGTTCACGTCGCCGTTAGTGCATCAGGAATTTTACACGATACCCTTATCTACAGTCAACTCGTTTTTAGCTATTGCAAGAGAATTTAACTAGCGTGATAGATGAAGATTATAAAGGAAAAGGTGTTTTAAAAAAATCAACAAAGCGGCGTTTAGATAAGAAATTCGTGTGTTATCCAAGAAATTTAAGTGTAATTAGGTAATTATAATAGGGATATGGTGATAAAACCTACTGTAACGTTAGGCAATATATACAATCAATCAAAAAAAAGAAACATTGTGGATTAGGAAGCCGAAGAACCGTTAGGTAAGCCGGAAAAAACTGGAGACTCTACAAAGTCTCTGCCAGGATGATACAACACTTCACAGACAAATAATTGAGTCTGAAACACCAGTAAATACAGTAAGATAAAACATACATGTAAACGTATGAGAGAAGAGGTGACTGGTGGTACTGGCATCTGGGAATATTTGCTAATTATTTTATGATACAAATAATGCATGAAATTATCATATCATGCATGTATTTAAATCCCCTGTCCTTAACTCACTCACTTTACTACAGCTGTCAACTTCACAAATTCTTAATACTACATTCTCATACAAAGTATTTAAATTATATCGCTACAATGTATACGTAATACAGCGTACGATTAATTTCAAGGTGTTCTGTAAAATTATCACTTAACCTTTGACCAAGGAGAAGCCAATATTGTGACTAGACAAAACGCATTAAGATGCGATGCCATACTATTTATTTTATTCAAATCTTATGATATAATAAATATTTACGTTTGATATTATATTATTTAATTTGTACATGTTTAAAAAAATCATTGAAGAATCTACATTCTTAAATCTTACGTATTTATTTATGTGTTCTGTCGTGAATAAGAAATAATTGTATACCTGCATTAGTACAAGTCAGTCGCGAAGGAACGCTACTGAACACTAGTATGTAGGTACAACGTTTACGGTTTGTAAATAAATAAATTAGGCCCCTTACACACTGTCGACTGGTCTCCGGCAACTAGGAGACCGAAGAAAGGAAATTAGCATTCACACACGTGGTTGCTAAAACAAGAGCAACTCACTCAATGACCAGAGTAGAGGGCAACCAATGGGATATCATGTTTTCTATTACGCGTTCCGCACTGCACGAGCAACCATCAATGAACTTACCTCAAAGTAACCAATAATGTTGCTTCTGGCGTGATGAACAGTCTCATATTCATATCCTGGCCTGTGATTGACAGCCTTTATGCATTCAACATCTCGTCAAATAATGATCTTACTGACATTATAACATAATTGAAAAATCTCAAATTTCTGAAAATCACATTGAACATCCCTTTACTACGGCGTTCTTGCAATAGGGGGTGCACCCGATATTTCTTTTTTTCTTCCTCTGCTTCTTGAGGAAAAAAGCTACCAAAACAATATCTTCCACGTCCATCTCGAGACTCAGCCGTCGTGATACTGACAAGATTTTTTGTATGTGGTTGCCCTATTAATTGATCTCTCGTCTTTGGTCGGCCACTTTTTTGTGCTGGCAACCATGGTTGCCGGAGACTGGTCGACAGTACGTAAGAGGCCTTAATCGCAGCCTTTATTAATAACAACAATTTGCAATCAGTGACACAAATACCGTAATAACATTGATTTATTTATTTGTAAATTAAATTTGGCATTATGAGATTATTCAGTTGTATATGTCAAAAATCATAGTGCCGCTCAGTGGTATTTTTTTTTAATATCTATAATATCTTAGCGTATTGAAAACGCGACATCGCACTTTCAACTTGTTGCCATTTAGGGTTTATTTATTTTCACATTTTTATATTTTCTGTGACATTTTAAAATGTCATCAATTTACTAGGTATATCTATCTTAATAAATAGCATTGTGATGATATCGTTAACAATCATCTGCCAGCTACTTGCTGTTTCAGGTCATCACTCATCGAGATGATAATCGTCCAGTTGTTCCAGCGTCCAAATCGAGTCGCCAAGATGGAAGCGCCAAATCGTCCTAGATCCATCAGTAGACCAGTGCATTAACATTTACAATTTCGACCATCTTTACAGCAACAACAACATACTCTAGTCAAAAATACAAAATATAAACGTTCTCTATCATTAATAGCTCAAATTCCCAGAACTAACAGAACATAAACAAAAATGGACGAAAATATTATTTGCTATTGTTATCTAATAACAATATCAGACGAAATCCAAACAAACTATCTAAATTGTATACGTCAGTGACCACACAGTGTTTATTTCACCGCAACGAAGAGATCATTAGCATATTTTTATGTCTGTCAGCGTACCCATAATGTATTACGTAAACTTGCTAACCCACATAATTTTGAGAAGGACATACCTACCCTGAGACCAATGAGAAAATCATTCATCATTATTAATTGGGAAGTTATAAACAGGGCAGATTTTTATTAACCGTTAAGCACAGCACATCTAGGCATGAATATTTATTTGAAATTATTGAGGCTTTATTACTGTTTTTTTTTTACATAATTTCGTTTTTACTTCAACTGAAAGAATGATTTTTTGAATAATCCATTTGACCCGTGTGCTTATAGCAGTGACGAATCCTCAATACTAGGCAACGCCGTTGTCAGTGTGAACCTTGTGGCATTCATGATTTGATATGTCCATCTGGAAGTACCTCTTCCTCACGCTCTCCGACCTTCGACCTCACCTAATATCACAAGTTTTTTCAGGTTATCATCTTCGATGCTGGCTATATGAAGGTTTAGAAGGTAATATAGTTTTTTTTTTCTCTAAAGATGAAACCTTTTTTTTATTTGTATGGAAATCTTTTAATAAAACTAAACCTAAAGGCAGCAAAGCCTTATCTCAACACAATACAATAAAAATTCAGCTATAATATCTACTAGTAATGCACAATATTTTTTTTTTCGTTTGATAAAATTGATGACAGAAGTTATCGAAATTTAAATATTTAATTTCCGCACAAGGAGCATTTACAGATTTTAGATTGTAGTGCCACAGGGTGTTGAGTAAATCTGAATACTTCGCCAATATATATGTATATATATTTTTTTTAGATAAATAAACATATTTGGACAATAGAACATATATATAACTTTGTGTGCGTGATAGATATAAGATAGCAAAAGAATAGAAAAGAATTTTACTTGATTGAATATTCAAGAAGTTTTTGAATGTCTATAGACGACCAGAGGATAAAGAGTGTTCTCTGAACATTTTGATAATGATAAAGTCAATGACGATTCATTTATGTTATGAACAAATTAAACAGCACCGCAGGCGAAATATGTTCACAACAGTTCGTAGTTCGCCGCGTAATGGTTAAGTCATCATGAGAATCGTTTCAAATCCGGTGGCGTATTTTCGGATTAGATAGTGGCTACCAAACAGGTCACCCAGAGAACTTCAAATAAATATTGCTAAATGGGACTGAAGAAAATAAATCTCTCAGTTTATAATATAGAATAATAATTCTCCATATCCTATGCCGCATTACTGATGGTGATCATTGAAATTAAACTGTAACGATCCATCGATGATCTTATTGCTTCAGTTATCATAAAATATTCAGTATATAGTTTAATTACTGTTGCTACATCTGGGAAGCGTACGCTTTCGATCGACATGTTGTATGGCAAAATTTTTGTATCATCAACCTTAACTGGTGTGATGCTGTGTGACATTGTCAAAAATATGCTATATACCTAGTTCAAGAAAATAAACTACTTGGCAGGAAAAAACACTAAATTTTCTTATTATGTTGAGAAATCAACGTGCATAATCTTCAAAGAAATTGATGCAATATTCTAGCTTTTTTTAAAGAAAATTTAAGCTGTATTCGTTGCCCAAAACGCTAAATTGAACACCAAATACTAGATGCGTATTTTGCAAGCAATATGCATTTAAAAAAAATGCTAAATCAGGCAAGAAAAACTCTACGTAGGTATGTGTTTTGTGTCAAAGTGTTTTCACTACATGTTTCTATGTCTTGTGCCATTGACAAACTGCCGCCATAAAAATGAATGAATTGACACTTAATGTTCAATTTGTTTACCCGGTTTCAATACCAGCTTATATCATTAGTTGAGATTACTCCTGCTATTGAATAAAATTATGTTTTTTTAACCGGAACTAATAACTCATTTAAATTGTTTATTCGCCAAACCACGATTTTGCGAATTTCTACTTACAATATTTCCGTATATGCGAATAAAAAACAGCCGTAATTTAAAACATAAAATGAAGGTTTTTTTTATTAAAATGTCTCGTGTGTTTTCCCCTGCTTCGAAGATGCAAAAAAAAAACTATACTCTGGGATTTCCTACCCGTGATAAGCATACTTTTTAGATTGCAAAAAAAATGTATGGCTATATTAATAACAGTATGCACGAATCTAATTCCAAGGACCATTAAACACCGCCGAGGTAAAGGTTAACTTAGTATAATGCAATAGACATACCCATGAACCCCATAGAGAAGCATTTCTCAATTACTACTAAAGGTGCTGTAATATATATTATACTAAATCCAATAAATACTCTCATGATTATGTATACCTACCTAAATATCGTACTTTTAAATTGTTTTCAAGATTAAGTTATGATTTTTTCTTGATAGGATAACTAATGACTTCGTATACTGCGACAACGTAAAAAGCGCCTAACTCGAGCATACGCACTAAATACCTACTTCGTTTCTAATTATGTCACTGTGTCTATGGAGATAGTCAGATATTATCTCCTCCCCAGCCTCAAATATCTTTTTTCGGTTTCGGTCATTTTCCCTTTTCTATTATCTAGGCAAAATGTACATAAAAATACGTCCCTTCATTGTATTATCAGATACTTTTCATCTAGGGGCGGCAGGTTATATGAAAGTATGGTGAAGCAGGCAAGTATGGTGAGGCAGGCTAGTAATCAATTTGCGGCAAAGAGCAAATTTGAGTCCAGAGACATCTGGACGAAAAGTTGTGATCAGAATAGGAACACCTCATGAATACCATATCTATGGCCTCCATAAGGGGGGGGCTGACTTGGCTCTAGCTTGGGGGCCCGGCATGGTGGGTCAACCAGTTAAGTGAGATATACACAAACTAATTGTAAAAAAAACGACTATTTCATATAAAAATATGTAACTATGTGATGCAATTTGATGTGATGATATAATTAAATGATAATTCACGCGTAGAATTTTATTTTATATTATATAGTATGTTATTTCCTGCCTAATAAAAGTGGCTATTTATCCAATATGGCGATGGTTCGTATGTTACTTGGTTATCATAAAATTGTCGCTATCAGTGCTCCAGAACATGATGCCGACAACTCAATAATTGAACTGAATTTATTTAAAAATACAAAAGTCGGAAATACCGTTTTGGTAACACTACTGTACAACTTTACATTGCCTTTAACCTTAGCAGTGTGTAGGGGGATCAGCCAAAAATCCTGACCTGTTGGCCAGCTTCAGGATGTGGGGGCCATGACCATATCCTCGGTAATGAGGAAACTACTGAGAAGAAGAATATTATCAACACTGAATAAGTGTGAAGTTATGTTGCTTATAAATTGTTTGTATATGATAAATTACCTATGTCACTAGACTACAATATGAAATATGTTAGATTACAATCCATCCAGTGTCATATACAATAAAAATTACAGAAAAGACGTAGGTATCCAGTCATATGGCATCAATTTGTCAATCGCAAAAGAAACAGAAATAATTCGTCACAGAATCAGATTAATAAAATTACACGCGATCGTTTACGTCGTACTGTCACATTTGTGTATTGTAATTCACTGAGAGTATTTATTTATATTTACAGAGCCGAAGCGGTGGGATTTAATAATATTCGGCCCCATTACATAATATTTTGTGAGATTTATTTTATATTTTCCGCATGACCGATTTAGTAGCCAAAAACAAATCCGGCAAAGAAATTAAAAGATGAATACGGCATGCTTTACCTCCACCACCTGCCACGTGTCCACACCTAGGGGTATTTTAAGCAGGGTTATTATTGTTCCTGAAGTTTAAGGTATGGTAAATGTAAATAAGTATGTCAGTACGTCCTCTCTACAATATATTTTTCACTTGGATTTTAAATAACTAAAAATATTATTGTTTGACGTAAAAACAATACCTGTATATTATAAAAAATATCTAACGATGTTGTAAGCCAGACGTGTCCAATCCATAGGCAGTGTTACGCATGCCACCCCGGACAGCGAATAATGCCTTAACAGTGAGTTATTATAATGAAATTTAAAATATGGCAGGTTCAACTTATGGCAAACAATGATAATATGCATTTTGATACGTTGGCTAAACACAATTCTGTGAACAATAAAACATATTATGCAGCGGATTTTACCTTTTTATGCAAGAATTTGAGAACAGGTTTTAAGACTTCCGGCTAAATTATTGATATTTTATTATATTTACAACTCCATGTTCAGTCGTCATCAATACATTTTATTCAAATGTGATTCACAGATAATTGTTACCACCTTCAACGAATTATATTTTCCTTTTTCAAAATGTTATAAATGATGTTTTATTTAAGTAGAAATACACTACATATTATATTATATTTTTTTATGTACGACCCAAGACCTGTTTACTTAATGTGACACATGGAAGCCAAAAGACTAGACACGTAGGTATGTTGTTAACAATTGACGTATAATATCAAAATTCTGTATAGGTAAATCGTTTTACAGAGGCACCATGGGTACGGCAAATGCGGCTTGCAGTTGTAGTGGTATTGTTTGCTAGCATTGAAACAGGCATTGTCGCAAGCAATTCAATACACGTGCGAAACGCCTATGGTGTCACCGTAGAATGATTTATCTATACCTACTATTATGACGCTACACTTCCACTTTAGCATTTTATATTTCTCTGTGGTTTATACTTCACACTCTTTCGGTCGTATACAATAGACATGGCCGAGGGATGACAGGGCTCTAGCCTGGGGCCCAGAGTGGTGGGTCGAGTAGTTAAGTAAAATAAACACATCCTTACTACAAATTTGCGCTAATAGTAATATAACTCGCCTGCGGTGCTATTTTAGATAATATTATCATTTAAAATGATGTGGCTATGCGATGCATTTTGATGTGATGATTCAAATAATTAAATGATAATTCACGTGTAGAATTTTATTTTATAATTATTTTAGTGTGTTTCCTGACTAATAAAAATTGCTATTTATCCAATATGGCGAAGGATCGCACGTTGCTTGACTGCCACAAATCGCGATCAGTGCTTCATAATATGAAGACGAGTGCCAACAATTTAATAATAATTCAAGTGAATTTATTTAGAAATACAAAAAAAACCGCTAAAAACACATGGAATAGGTACCCTTAACGTTGAGCACTGCCTTAGAACATCACACTACCCTTAACCTTACAGATAGGTAGGGGGCACCAAATATTCTGGCCTGGGGGGCCAGAACCGCGTCAATATGTGAGGGCCATGACACTAGCACACTGATCGATAAACGCTAAACCGTGATTTTAAACGTCATGCACAAGAATACACAAAACTCTAGATTGGCGTATTTATTAATTTGATCGAGCATGGCTAAGAAGAGACCTTCTATATCACGGGTGACGTAACATCATACCTACTAAATCTCTCATGAAACATAAAAGAAAAATATATTCTCAATATAATACAATAAAACTAAATATCTACATAATATCCTGAAAGATTTTTATCCTGGGGAAATGCTTGGGAGCCACTGTTTAAGAAAATAAATCCCTCCCTTCTGGGAAGGAAGATTGGTATAAAGATAGCAAACGAGCGCATACACAAATATGTTTAGATAATTACTAATATTATTGTATGCTAAGATTACATTCATACTACTTAGTAATACAGTAATAATATTATATACTAACATAAACGATTATTTCTGGCAATTTAGATCAATCCCGGTTTTACAAATAAGGTTTAGTATAGATTATTACAATAAATATCCAACAGCGTATGTCAATTCAACACTTGTTTATGTTTATAATTTTGCTGATATTTAGCTGATAATTACTAATAATTTTTCAATTTTTAATGCACTTGCAATAATATGTTTAAATTGATTTTGTTTAATATAATATGATATATTATATCATATATAGAAAACTCTCCTGCGCCCGGTGTTAACACATGGATTAGAATACTGGGCAGTCAGCAAACAGGATGAAATAAGTATGGATGTGAGGAGAGTTTTGAGAAGAATCTTTGGGGCTGTTCAAGAAGGTGGCATCTGGAGGTCAAGGAATAATGAGGATCTATCTATACATATTTTATGTGGGCGAAAAAATTACGTGGCATATAAGACTGCGCTGGATCGACCACGTGCATAGAATGCCGGAGGATATACCGGCGAGGCGGGCTATATACACAACCCCCGATGGAAAGAGAAGACCTGGACAACCGAAATTGAAATGGGTGGACTGTGCCACGGGAGATTAAAAAATGCTGCGTCAAAACAATTGGAGAGTGTCTGCGCTGGATCGTCCAAGATGGAGGAAGTTTTTGAAAGAGGCCAACACCCATCAGGGGTTGTAGTGCTATAAATGATGACAACGAAAAGTATTTAATAAAAAAAAATCTTAAAAATCATGCCTGTATTAAATCAATTAAAATTTATAAAACGCAATATGTAGTACTTATTCCACTGTCATCGTCGTCATAATTGACCTAACATCCCAGGGCGGTTCTTAGCTTCTTTCTAGATCTTCCCACATCACCCCATATCCTGGGCCAGTGTCCTCCAGGTGTCTGCGTCGGCAGCTTTAACATCTTTGTTTACAGGTTTACATTTACAGGCAATCATTTGAAATATTGTGTTTTATTATTATTTAATACATTATCTTTCCGCTAAGAAATAACAGTTAACACTATTAAATATATTAATCCAACGTAATGTTTGCAAAAAAAAACCTGTAAGTGGGTATTCATATTTTAAGATGCAAGAACTTGGACTATTTATTACCTAGGTCCTAGAGTGATTATTTTTTTATATGGAGACGTTTTATTATACTGTACCTACTTTTAGGTTTTTTGGGATTGTTAGATATATAAATATTCTGAGTGATAACGGTTCATATGCAATCATTAGTGGTCATATAACTATCATTTGTAAAAAGGCGCTACAAATGTTGGGCTTCGTCTTGCGTACTTCCCGGGTCTTTTCGGATGTTACTGTATTAAAAATTCTTTTTAATTCCTTAGTAAGAAGCCGGCTTGAGAGTGGGTCGATTGTTTGGGCCCCGCATTAGTTGAAATATGACCTTATGGTGGAGCGAGTTCAAAAGAAATTTTTGATACTCCTTTATTTGAGGTTATATGGATACTATCCGTGGCTTTATCCAACTGACTTTCTCTTAGGTATGCTAACATACTGTAGTTTAAGTGCTAGAAGATATCAATATTTGGCCACGTATTTTTATCGACTAATACGTGGTGTGAATGAGAACTCTGCCATTCTTGGTAATATTGACTTGTGTGTCCCTGATAACTATCTTAGAAATCGGGAGCATCAGTTGTTTGTTCTCCCGAGGAGCAGAACTAACCTGCCATTGGTGATGCCAATTGGTAGAGCAATAACTCTGTTCAACCAAATTGCTTCGGATGTTGATATATTCCATCTACGTGAGAATGAGTATAGGTGGACGTTATTTTATAAATTCTTAAAATAGGGTCTGCTTAACTCATCCGGTGTACTTCCTTGTACCTATATACTTCATATTTTTTGTATTTACACATTTATACTATAGAATAACTTAATATTGCATAATTACAATATTACATAATACTTTTTTAATAATATTTATTTGTTTCTAAATGTCATGTTGTGAACGTCTTGAACTTATAATTTGTAATGTCCACCATATGTAAAATAAATTAAAATTGAAATTGAAATTGAAATTGAAATTAAAATTGAAATTGAAAATGTTTTATGCTTTTAACACTAACGCAAGGAATTTTTATATCAAATAAATATCAACTCAATAGAGTGAAATTTCTGCAAATGAATCTGTAATGCAATAAAACTCGCAACTAATTTAATTATTATCCTTCAAAAGCTTTTTTCAGTTTCACTCTCATATATCTAGGCTTCGTTTTCATAGATAGATATTCTATATTATGTTGTTGTCAACGTTTTTCGTAATATTACATTTTGCCATTTCTGTATTCGATAATATGTATTATTAGATATTATTTTATAGATATATGATAATGCTTCAACGAACACATCAACCACCCGCAAGATTTACACGCCTACTTATTATTATTAATATACACATTTTCATTTCGATTTTAAGAATATAATATTTTTTTGTAAATCTACTTATGTACAGCGACGCCTCGGCAATTTTCAGCGCCGCTGGTTCGGTGAAAAATCGCGCCAAAAATCCATCACATAATAAAGAATGGCGCGAACTAATGGATCTGTCGCTCTTCGCGGGCTTTTGAGGGGGATATGACGTCATGACATGTAAAATACATAAATTTTCCGTGACAACTTTTTAATGTGATACGTTCGGACGGGTACAACTTCATTCGCTGTAGCGAAATTTCGTATTTAATTGTAGCAAATGACTAAGCTTGTAACAGTTATGCTCCTAAAACAAATGAGTTAATATTATAATAGTATGTGTCTTCGTCTCATTTTTATTAACATAACATAAATTTGCCTTTTTTTAATTTGACGATTCGTGGTAATCACGCGCTGCCGACTGCATTTCACATAATGTTTGTATGGAACATCCGCATACGCTACACAGCTGATGCAGATCACCACAATTTTCGGAAAGCCTATAACTAACTCGTACCCCATCTACTACTTTTTCGATCCCCGCATTTTCCCGGGCACATTCCTCATACTCAAATACTCCGCACTTTGATACTAGCGATGAACCAGTACTAATTACTGTTTTAAATTTTACGCCGAATCAAAATTATAGCACAATAATATACTTACCTACCAAAGAACACATAAATAACGGAGAGTGGGTTGCCTTCTAAATGAGGCTGAAACAAGGTATAATTTGGGTATTCGAGTACGGGATAGACTGAAACACGTGTTAAATAACATATTATTTACAATAGGTAGTTATTTCTGTTTCATAATATGCATTGAAGTCTGTTACATGAACGAAACGCGAATTCAATACTATCAATATTTTAGGAAATTCCGGTGTATTTCTTGGGTTTATGGCCTGATATTCATTAAGTCATGAACCAAATCGCGCTTCAAATTCCTTGTCTATGGCAACTGACTTCACATTTTTATTTACTAATCTGTTCTTTGATAACAATAGGTACGGTTGGCAACACTGTCTCACATAATATGTGATTGCTACTGGTATGAGCGTTTCTGATATTCGCAGTACTTTATATCTGCATTCTTGTTAACAGTATGAGGCAGATCCACAAGTATGTTACACAACATAACTTACATAACAGTGCCGTGATATATGACGAAGAATGGGGTAAAATAAGTGCTTTTGAATGCGAGTGTGGATTCCCCTACGCGAATCGACAGTAAAGAACACTTTCATTTGAATAATTGTGTCAAGAATCAGTATTCGAGAGAGGAGCCCACATTTCCGAGTGGCTAGTTATTGTGTGACACTCTATGTTTCATCGTTATGCCCTAACAATAACATGGGATATCGTATTGTGTTCATTAACATAGCGCATCCTTCCAATTACGTGCGGGATGCATCATAATATTACAAATCAATTGTCACGTATGCGAAGATGCCAGTGGCGCATTCGGGATCCTCGCCGCTAGAATAATAAATATCAAGGGCATACCTAACTACGAAATAGTTTGGCTTATAATTAAATGAAGGCATATGATATTATTATATTGCAGGCATTTCCAACTCATCGATCGCGGGATGGATTTTGATCAAAGATGTTGACAATAACCTTCATGTAGCATGACTGTATGAAATTGAAACAAAAAAATAGTCACCTGTTCATTGATTAAGTTAGCCACGAGTGATTTCACATTGAAAGTTGTCAACTTTCATCACCAATAATGGGCATGGCACGGTTACATTAAAAAATCTATCTATAATATACAACACAAACATAGACCCCTCCAAACCCACCCACCCCGCACCACACTCGGTCTTAATCGAGCATATCACGAGGCCCTACACTTGGTGTGAAGCATCCTCAGTTTTTTTTACGCCTGGTAATGTCTCAGGACCAGATACCCAAACTGAGGTTGCCACGCTCTCAAGAGAGCTTTGACTGAGTTGACTTAAGTTAATAATAATTACAAGATAAAAACAACTTTTTATATACAACGTTTTTAAACTTTCTGTTGAATTATTATGCTCAATATGCTCAATATGCTCAAACTTGTACTTGATATGAAGTAAATAAAAAACAAACAAACAAACAAATATATAGAATACTGAAATGTCATTTTGATTTCCATAGTAACACACGTATATATTAATAATTTAGTTGCTAGGACCACCCACTTAGCAACCAATATTAGTGGATTGGATTACGGATTTCTTCCGAAATAAATTTTCATACAAAAAAGAATTAACTGAAAATGAATTCAATTCTACTTAAAATATTAAAAGAATGCATTGGCATCGTGTTCTGATAGATTATAAAAGTTTCAAATGTCTAGCTAGTCGGAAAGTTAGTTAAAAATCGATTGCAAGATTTGCACTATACTATACACCGGACAAATAAGAATACAAGCTAACAAAAACGTTGTAAAAAGTGCCATAGGCGAGAATAGCGCGGAGAACTAACATAAAAAAATAATTTAATTATAAATACGAGTATAATACAAAAATCAATCTAAATAATACGGACATACAAAAACTATATGAAAAAATCTTCAAGTCCGCAATAAGGCGCCGCATATTTTTTAATGCAATATAATTGGCCGTTCTGGCGACCAGGTCCGACAGCCCAATGGGCCCAACAGCTGGTTGGAATGACTTGGGCATCTTTTCCCTCTCTGAACACATTCTCGGACATTCCTACACAATGTGATTTGCATCCCGAGTTCTACGCCAAATGGATATGTTGGCCGGGAACGAATCGAAGCTCGTAGAGTGCAGCGAATCCACCATGGCCTGTCATAAACTAATATAACTATAATAGACAGGACAATACTGGCTTATAATTATTAATAATATCGTTGCATTGACCCTATACGCGCACTTCAATGGTACACAATCTACACAGGACGCGTTTAATCTCCTGCTTGTATATTATCATAATAATAAACCGAGTATTTAACGAAACTTTAGTGTTTATAAAATGGCTCAATGTTTATATTAATATAATAATAATTACACAAATCTATAATCATTATCTCCCAGCGTGAATGACATTAATCTTTATTTATAAAAAAAAAACTGTCTCACCTGTCTGGAAAGTTCTCTTTGCAGACTAGTTATTCAATAATGGAACACGACTGTATGTATAGGTAATAGATAATTCTAACATCGCGTGCAAAAGGGGTAAATATATTATAACATTATATTGGACGATCGTAAAAATATAATGATAATCGATGAACTACCTATACCAGAGATGGCAAATACGTGGCACGCGTGCCAAACTTGGCACGCTAAAAGTTTTCAACGGTACGCCATAAGCGGAAAAATATAAAATCAAAGCGAAATCATGTTGATGTATATGTACTAAAATTAATGATTTGCAATATAATCCTAATTGGACTGAAAAATGTGTAAACAATAAACATGTGAAAATGTATTAAAGAATTGGAATGTTATCGACTTTCTCAAATTGATGAATCGGAATGCCAAATTGAAAACGTAATATTAAAAACATGGTTAAGCATGCCTGATACTTTTATATCTGTTAAAAAATAGCAATCTCGCTGTTGACCATTTTTCTTCCACGTACTCATGTGAAAGTATTTTATTTTTTATATATTATTATTGAATCATGTACATTCAAAGACTATAAGTAGGTCGACAAAGGAAGATTCAGCAGCATGTATTAATTTGCAATCAACACCATATCAGCCTGATATAAAAAGCGAATAACATGAAACAAAAAACCTCAATAAAAATTAGTGACAAATGGATTTAAGTTTTGTACTACTTATTCCATTTGAGTCTTTTTTTACGACCCGAGTTTTCTTCAGGCACTGTGTACACTCACCAAAAGGAAAATAAACATTGACCTGAACACTGTATTAATATTAAAAATTAGTGTTATTAAATGTTTTTTTTATATTTCCTTTCATTGTATGTGTATCATTTTGTATATATTCAATAAGCAATATAGTAACTAATGTACCCAATTGTTTTTTTTTATATTCAATAAATATGATTTAGATTATATGTGTACACCTAAAAAGGAATGGCACGCGTCACGAATAAAAAAAATCGGCTTATTTTGGCACGCTGATACAATCATATTTGCCATCCCTGACCTATACCAATCAATCGGTAGGTATTGCTTAGACATTATTATGTACCTATGTACCTACAACTAGTTTTCATATAATTATTGGTCTTCCGAACGCATATACATATATTAGAATAGCCTCATGTTTGTGAGCAGAATCGTTTGCAAGGGTCTTATTTTATTTTGACGTAAAACATCTTACATTACGGTAGTACACGTAGTGGTGTCACCTCGGTGCTCGCTGTGTCAAACTTTCATGTTCCTAACTGTTCGTTCACAGTAGTCTGGTCACCAGAGTGCCACTCTGGCATCCTTATATAAACGACGCCATATTGGCAAAATGACGGCCAAATACGGCTTTCGAATAATATTTCATGAACCATCTATCCCTACAGAAATTGTATATGTGATTAAATAAAGATCGTTCAATTCTTCGCTAAAGATTATACATATTAAATTTATGGTAAGTTAAACGGTGCTACCAAAATTTAAGAAATTAATTTTAGTATTTATCGTTTTATCGACTGATATTACTATAATAGAGCAAACAATCCTATTTGATTATTTGTATCATCATCAGTATATGTCAATAAACTGCTGGATGAAGACCTTTTCAAGCTCAATTTAATTTTCTCGGTCCATTGTTATTCATTCCTACGTAATTCTGTACCCCGTTTTCGAGCTATGTGTCCGACCTATCTCCATCTAAAGGTTTTGGCATACCTACCTTATGGCTAAATATCGTTTATAAAAAAACACTTCATCAATCTTCTCTTTGTTGTTAACACATGGTTTCACCCTGTTTCCCTTCAAAGAGGCGTAAATGACTTTAACACTAAAAAGAAATGAAAATATAATTAATATTAAATTCTACAGGTTTTTTAGGAGGTTTATCGATAGCTATTTCGGTTGTAACACCATTATCAAGACTATTCAGATAGGCCGTTTGCCTTTGCTAATTGTAATATTATTAATACTTTGAAAACCTTGGGTTGGGAAAACTTTGGGTTTTCAAAGTATTAATAATATTACAATTAATAATAAGTATACAAAGTCTTAATATTGTTTGAACTCTGTCTCTATCTATGCGTATAGTATTTAAGCAAAGGCAAATGGCCTATCTGAATAGTCTTGATAATGGTGTTACAACCGAAATAGCTATCGACAAACCTCCTAAAAAACCTGTAGAATTTAATATTAATTATATTTTCATTTCTTTTAAAATGGAATTCTACCAAGTAAATGCTAACTCAATTAATGCTTTAACACTACCTAAACTACGTCTGAACTAAAGCTGATGCACCTGATAAACGATTCAAAACAACATAAAATAAAATTATATCTTACAGGTTCACGATACCGAGACTAACTGCCGCACAACAGCAAGAAAACTGCCTAAAACTGAAGAATGAAGCAGAGGAGGATTTACATAGACCAAAAAAATAAAATCTCTACTACAGTCAACTTCCTTCTTTCGTTGGCCATTCCCTCACTTAAGTATCTAAAACATTTTAACAACCACAAAAAAGATCTCCAACAATCAACTTGTTGGTGTGACGTTTTACGTAAAATTTACGGTTCAATCGTAGCTTGAATCTGATTTCATTACATGTTGCGTCTATTATCAAATCAATAGTAATAACAAATATTTTTGCAGGCGATGTATGTATTTATCAAACGTTAATATTATATCTCTTGATCACAATAAGGTACCATATATTTGCACAACAGATTATCAATTATTACGTTTACTGGTTTACATATATAACACATATTATATATATTTGGATAAATTTATTACATAATACAACCTACACCGGAATAGAACAATCAACTAAATGAAAGCTCTAATGTCTATTTGGCACGTATGACTTAAAAATATGACACATTTTATGAATTACTGTCATTCCCACAGAATAATACAAATTCACAAAATATATTATTAAAAGCACAATATTTATTTCATTTTAAGTTTTAATAATAACTTGCCAGTAATTTTCTAAAAATATTAACTCAAATATAAAAATACTCCATTCATACAAAGCTGTTAAGGGTTTCACGACAATACAATTTTGTTATTTCACATTTTCCTATTTTTATCATTGTATACAAAACACAATACAACAGTTTATTTTAATAACAACCTTCAGTAGTTTTTCATTGTCGGTGAAAATATACATTTTCTTGGAAATATTTTAGTGACGTGATTATCAATCGATATCTTTAAAAAGGTGGACGGACTAATATAAGTAGTCCGAAAAATTGGAAAATTGGAACCAACATCAATCATATCTGTCAGTCCAAAATTTATTTACGGTGATACCGTCAGTTAATATATTATATCCTAACCCCATCCTCATGAAATTGTGTAAAATAAGTACCTACTGAATATTGTGTTTTACAATAATTTACCACCAAAGACTGACATTTAATACTATTAAAACAATTTCGTGAAAAGGTCTGGAAAGCAATTCTCGATTGGGTACACAACAGCACTCTAAACTGACGCCAACTTGTAATGTCCGTACATACTCGTACATAATATGAAGTTTTAAGTGTTACCAATGATCATAAAATATATAAGTAGCTAAAACCATGTGAATTTTTACGCATTATGTTTTACCAAATAACTTTCATTCACTTTCACTCGATAAATTTTCGATAATCTAGATTCTAGAAGCCTTTATCTATTCCGGATATAATTTTTTTAGACTTAGCATACATAAAATTAGCATATTGAATGTGGATCCATTGTATCTAACATTCGCGTTGTCGGATTTTAAACGAGAGCTGTTAGAACACCAACCTTCTTCCAGTGAAAAAATCGAATATGGTTCGGTTGCAGTTCTTTTAAAACACAGTGTTCTCACCTACATAGATAAACCTACCTAAATATATGTATATTATGAATAGGTGATTTTGATTATTTGATTTAAAAAAACGTGACTACTTAATCTATATATTTTTCCATTGTTAGGTGGGAGAGCTCCTTACCCTTTTAAACTATCATAGATATTATCTTTACCAGTTGCAATGCTATAAAAAAACCTTTTTTTGTAATTACGTCGAAATGTGACTAACGCAAGTTTTATTAATATATATATATATAAAAGTACCTATATATTTTTAAATAACCGACTAAACTGAGTTTCAGCATGATCAAACGGTGACCAAAATAATAAAACACTATATAATATTTTTTACTATGTTCGATCCTCAGAAGATGACCTTCACAAGGTGTACGATTGTATTTAGAGATTTTGGTATTTTGTACAAGAACTGGATGTTAGCCAATTGCTCAACCTGTGAGGTCCACACATATTGAAAAAGATGTGATTATTACAACATTAAAAATTATAAACAATAGAACCTCCAGAACCCCAACATTTTGAGGGTTTCCGATTCCGATTCGGGAATGTCAAATTTTGGAATCAAAATTATGGGGTTTTGGCGGTTTCAAGGTTCAATTCCGATTCCATTTTCTACTCTGCTTTTAACACGTGGAGTGCGTCTCACGAAGTTGACAGGTTAATAATTTTACTGACGCAAACGCGCAGTGCGTCAGTTGATCACCTTTTCTGTGTTAAGATTATATAATAATAATGATAAATTTCCTTTGTGAATTATCACAGGCAGTAAAATGATTTCAGAATATTTAGCCGGTGTGTAACAGAGGACGAGAAAATGTCAAGATTTCATCCCGGAGCTTATTATTTAATACAAACTCTGAAGTGGTAGGTGGTACGCGAACGCTTTGGGTTAACCCCTTTAAATCCAATTTATAATATAATTCCGACTAAGTGAATATAAAAAAAAATTTTACATATTATTTTGGCTTTAAAATTTAAATAAGTAAGTCCCTACCAATAGTATTACATTTTGTTTCATTTTAACGTTATCATTTCATTATTTTTTTAATCAATATTGAATAGGAATAGGAATAGGTATTTAAGAAAGTTAGATGTTTTATTATATATTATGTATATTTCTTTAATAATGAATCTAACATTCTTAAAACTTCGTGTATATTCAATATTGATTTTTTTCTCACATAAATATGTATCTAGCGAGCAGATAATATAATATATTAGGTAGGTACAATTTATTAAGTACCTAGATAACGTCAATTACCTTAATTGATCAGTGTTCACAAAGCAGATTGCCTCGTGATTGGTATAATTTTAAGTAGGTACCTCATTTAAATCGTTGTTTTAAGAAATAATTTTCATGAATCATAAACGGATCGATAAATTTGAAAATAAAGAGTTAAAGAGCATACATAAGTGAAACGGCAAATAATTTTCAACAGTAGGTGGAACGAAATTTCTGGAGACTGACAGTCGAGGTGTGAGCACGTAAATTTGTTTTGTGATGGCGTCGGAGGAATATATTCCTAAATCGTGTAAAGATGACTAAAAAACGTTCCGCATGTACTTGAAAAAGAAAACATATCAATGAATATACTATTATTATTACGAATATAATAATAAACGTAACATTAAAAGGACGCATGTTGAATTTTTATGACAAATTATATTTCGTTCAGCTCGCGTCATTTGCACAATCGGCGCATCGCCTGTCACGATCTTTTTAGACCATGCCTCAGCTGAAGTATAGCACTCAGCCGGAAAGGGAAAGACGTGAGTTCGAAATGTTATTGTTATCATTTCAGTTAGAGTATGTATATCCCGGATCACAAGTACATGCATATACAGATACCAATAGCGAAAACTCCTTACTAGGAAATTATTTAAAGCCTGCTATAATAAAAATACATATTATATTACATTAACATATAACATATTATATTACATAACAGAGGTAGTCTATACGTAATAATATATTGTAATAGTTGTCGTAATATGTCTACCTACAGATGCTCTGCGTCATACATTTGTGATCGATTGAAGAACCAAGTACAGTGGAAGGGTAGGCTTAAGAAAGCCAGGGTCCGCCCCGAGTTGTAGTAATATAAAGAAGAATAAGTTATCATTTCAAATGGGTTATTTCAATATTTATTTTAATTTCTTCTACAATCTTGACCGGCACTAACAATAAAATAGTTCTCACAATTGTTGTCTAGTTTAATAATTAAATCAACTACTGTTTATCGATATAAAATAAAAATCACATACCCTACCAATATAGTATTTGTAAAGCAGGTGAGACAAACCTCAAATACCTTATAATTATTGATACTGTAATAACATGTAGGTATGTATAAATACATACCTAGTACACACAATATAATATCAGACGAATACATGTGTACAAAATATAAGCTTCTGGAATTTACATAAAGGTCGGCTTAGACGGGAGATGAGAGAAATAAGACTGATCTTTGAAGTAGGTTATAAAGTCAAACCACCTGACTTTGGCTATAAATAATTTCCTCGCTATACATGATAACGGATACGGAAACACCAAAATATTTCATTTTAGGCGTTTTAATTAACAAGATTTAATATTGTGGAAGAGTACAACAGAAATCACGAGTGATAATAAGACAAGTATCTAAATTAATAATTATTATTTATTATTAATTAATATACATTTATTAATTGACAGTGGAGCTTCCCGTGATCACATATGCGTGTGAAACATGGACCGTCAGTAAAAGAGAGGTCCAGAAACTTAGAGTAGCACAACGTGGTATGGAGAGGAGCATGCTGGGCATAACGCGAAAGGACAAAAAAGGAATTAGTAGATAAGAAAGCAGACAAGGGTTTGCGATGTAATAGAGTTTATTAAAAGCCTTAAATGGAGAGGGGCTGGACACATAGCTCGAAGAAGAGACAATCGTTGGACAAATCTAGTCATCGAGTGGTATCCAAGAAGTACAAAGTCCGCAAGGTAGACCTAGAGGCCGCTGGATCGATGAAATGATAAAGTTCTGTGGAAGTACGTGGCAACGCAATGCACAAGACCGAGAGAAGTGGAAGCAGCTTGAAGAGCCTTCATCCAGCAGTGGATAGATTCAGGCTAATGATGATGACAGTGGATTTATCAGTGGTTTACATCATCACCATCGTCCTCATTATCAGTTGGCATCAATTCTCTGTTCTTTTGCCCATGGCGAAACTAAAATCCGACGAACTGGTTGCTGATGGAACTCATAAACTGGTCAATGACTGATGCTTCGTACACGGCGCTGCTGAAACCCACTTGAAATAATAATCGCATAACCTCAAACTATTAAACTGGACCTACTCCCTACTTCATTCCAAGCTTTTTTCCGTAATATCTGTACGGGAATATTCTGGCAGTCTGTAATTAATTACACAGGCAAGGGTTCTCAACTTCTGCCACAAATTTTAACTTAAAAATCAGTTCGCCCATCTTTAACTTTTGACGTCTTGACTTGTTATTGCTATTTTGGAAAGAAGATATAATTTTTCATCGAATCTACTGATATTGGCACCACTATTTTATTGATAACTGGAAACTTAGAGACTGGGAGACTAGCATGTCACGTCTCTTCAGTTTAGTAGCGAACGTTATGAAACTGAGAGATATTCCAGTCTTGCTGTGAGCGAACCGCCATTGAAATAAATTAACTCCGGGAATTCTGTAACAAAAAATCGAGTGGGGTCCCGTCCCGCAATCGCGAAACCTAATTGTGAAATCTACAAATATGTACCTATCTACTTAAAATTGCCAAAAATGTAATCAAAATACATAAATCGATTTTTTCCCATAGACAATTATTTATTTACTGTCTGAAAATATGTGAGAATCTGGCAAGTAGTAAGCAAACATTATCAATTTAATAAGTTCCCAATATTATCGGGTGAGTTTATTATTAGAGATGCGATATCTGGTATTCCGCTGAAAGCCACTTACCATGTGCAAAAAGCGACTCTTTATATGCAAAAAAGTTCAAATATTATTCCCCCAGAGTAAAAAAAAACATAAAACGTTTATAATAGAACGAACCGCAGAAATTAACCAACAAATTAGCATAAAAAAACATGCTTCACGCAAATGTCACACCGCAAACTTCTGACTTTTGGGTCCTAGGGTAGAGAAAAAGTCAGAACGGGATGGGCGGGGGGGGGTTCATTGCGGATGATAACCGAGACAAAAACAGGACAGCCTTTCTGTTATGTCACGACGAGCCGAGCGATATGACCGAACATTCGCTGTAAAATTTTCATAACATTCAAATTAAACGATAATATTGTATTTTTATAATTTGTCAGTACAAATAGCTGTAAGATTGTAGGTATATTGACAATATAACATTGAAACAGACGGAACGGACCCTAATGATTATAAATTATGTGCAATCAATGACATTATTAATGGACGACGCACTCAATACAGTAGCTAGCAAGTAAATTCGCGCATTCGCATGTATAGGTAGACGTCACGCAATTTCCATTATGCGATATCACGCATCGGGAATTTATAGCAATATGACCTTTATTGTAATGGCGTTAGAGCAGTGTTTCTAATGTCAATGTTCATTTGAGCGAACCTGTTCGAACCGAACCATTCGGCAGATCCAACAAAAAGCATCAGGAATTTATAGCAATATCACCTTTATTGTAATGGCGTTAGAACAGATTATGCCATTCGGCAGACCCGACAATAAAGTGAGTGTCATTTTCTTTTCCAGATGATTCGTCCATATTAATGTCATTGTGTGCAATACATACAACATAAAAGCAAAAATTTAATAATATTATTTATCATTGAAAAAAGTATTTTTTGAACAGGCGTTTTGGCCATTATAATACATGGTGTTATAACAAAATTATTTTTATTAATTCTACTTACTTTAATTCAGTCATTTACGTCGACGGCTGTTTTGGGCGATAAACCCATCTTCGGAACCTACGACTATAACTAAAGTTGAAGATTTGGATATCCTGTTCCCAAACTCGGGTTATTGTGATAGAGCTGTCAACGTAAATGACTCAACTAAATTAGAATTTACATAATTTAAAAAAAACTTCAGAGATATAATATATAACCACTAGAAAAAATCTTTTTGAAAAAAATACGGCACCCAGCAGGGTCGAACCTGCGCCCACTGGGAATAGCGCCCGCGTGCAATAACTAGCAGATTATTTATCATATCTTTGTCTTATTATGAATGTTAAATAAAGAATGTCACATTCTTAAATTTCGTGAATTATATCTATCGTTGAATAAAACAATAGTTTTAAAATAACTTTGTTTCAAAACCATTAAAATGTATCCTACTATAAAATTAAATACCAATGAAGCATGTACTCTCAAAACTGATTGCATTCCTTTACTCCATATCTACCACAAATCAAAACTACAATTTATTCGATACAGTGGCATCTACTTGGGTCTACCATATCGTCCATATCCTAAGACATTATCTACATATTGGGTACCATTACAAGACCAGATTTGTCCAACAATTGTGTCATCTTCGAATTATATGACCCTGCCATATTTTTAATAGATTATCAATAAAATGTACATATTGAATTGCAGTTTTGAAACTCGCTCGCAGGGGTATTAGGGTCACCCTCAAAATAATATCATGAATGGAGGAAACACTGAATCTCTTGAGAAGATACTCTACTAGAGAAGGCTCCTAGTCAGAGTAGAAGTCAATGATTTAACTGTATGAAAGTGTGACTATACTATGTGTATTTATATTTAATCAATGACGTATAAATCTATGACGTATAATTAGTTTTCCAGATGGGCACACATAATAACATGCATATGTAAAAAGACTTTAAACGCCACATACCTACTTTCCATATATGTAGTGATTTATCATTATCACAAAAAACATAATGTTGAATCTTTGATAGAATAAAATGATTGTACATAAACAAGTTTTAATAAGTAGGTACTTATGCAGAACAGATAATATTAATTCTTGCAGAAGAAAATAACTTCTTTAAAAATAGAATCCATGTAATGCACATGAATAGATATGACGCAAAGAAAATTAGAGGGACATTATCACGTTGGAGTCCTTGCCATTATATTATAAATCATTCAAGTAGACAGTGTTGCCAACTAGACAATCTCACGTCACGATTTCATAACAAAATTACGTGGATTAGTAAATTATCAAAGATTGTATAAAGCAGAGCTTTCCAACAAGTGTGTCAAGACACACCAGTAAGCAGCAAGATATTAATTATTGTTGCCTGTAGTAAAATTCAACTATCTAGTTAATGGCGACCGATTAGTTGCATTTGTCGCAATTATATTATATAAAAACCACTCATATAAGAATATGTAAAATGTTCTGATACAGATGTACAGTAAAAACAAAACAATGTTTTGGTTGGTCGATAGTGCGCGTGCGGATGGATGTTTAGCCATCTAGTGCTACTAATTACCTAGCAGTCGATGTAGCTCGTAGCGCTGACAACGGTATACGTAATTCGTACGCATACAATCCACGAACCGAAACATTGTTTTGTTTTTACTGTGCATACATGTTTTTTTGTATTCCGCTCGGGTTGATCTTGGTCTGGGTTAGGCATAAGCGATAACTTCCATAATATCTTGTTTAAGATAGCTCTTTCAAGCATCGACCCAGTCATTAAACAGGTGTGTTTTTTTAAACGAGCGCAACTATATCAGTAAAAAAATTGATAATCTGTCATTAAATTTCATAATTTATTATTTACTCAAAACTAAAACTATAGAAATATATGTCAAAAGCATGTCAAAAGATAATTCATCGTCTTTAACCAGAGACAATCCACTGCTGGATAAAGGCCTCTGCAAGATGTTTACATTCCTCTCTGTTCTGTGCTTTGCGTTCCCAAGTACTTCCGTCGATCCCGCGACCTCTAGGGTTTTCTTTCGTATCTTTCCTAACCGAAGACATTCTAAAAAAATGCAAGTATAGTTATTGCCAGTGCGTTGCGTGAACCCGTCGATCAATAGACTTGTTTCGGTCAGTTTTTTTAACCGCTTCATTATCGGGCAACACTGGTTTCCGGCCAGAGTATTTCTCGATGTGCAAGCTCGCTTATTATGCTCGACCTAACTTCGCGGTATACGGTTGAAGGAGAAGGCGAAAACATAATTAATTGATGTGAATTTGGGTTAGAACGGTTTGTCGAGATAACAGCTAATGGAACGGTCTATGCCTGCACGGTCCTGGAATAACTACGGTGACCATGCAACAATTTACAATTATTTAAAATCGTATGTAGGTGTACTACGTAAATTTGTCTCAAAACCTTGGTTTTTCCCTGGAGTTGAAAACTATACTTCTATACAATTTATTTAGAAGTGTTGAGGGAATGCGATTTGTAGCTTAATATAAAAATATTTTACCTTTTTTTCGGATTTGGTGTTTATGAATCGTATTCTCTCCTAAATTTAAAATTACACTAGCAGGCTCTCAAGTCAACCGTGAAATTTAATGTCAATTTGGATCGTTCCTTCTTTAATTCTAGAGGATAATTCCTGCTTTTCATGAATGATTCAATTTCAGTTGGTTCGAGTATTACCGAGGAAACCATCGACCCAACTGTCACCGATCGTCGACTGAATCGTGTGCGAAAAATATGAAGTCAGTATCATATTTTAGTTACAATTCCAGGTAACGATCCAAAATGACATTTCACGATCGGGGCAGACGATCATCGTGAGAATCTACCAGTGTAATCTGCGGTTTACATAGTAAAATAATAATCGGCAGTTACTTATTATTATTCTTTTGTTTGTAAATATTATGTGGATATTAATACATACATATTACTGAAAATACGAATTTTTAAAAACTTTAGAAACATACCAATTAAAAAATGGAATTCGAACTCACATCATTCACTGTACGGGCGACTGTTGTTAGCTATCTAACCGTATATGACTGATATGAATAAATTTTAATAACTACGTTAACCGTGGTTTAAATTAATTACTCACAAATGCAGGGAATAGATTTGGATAACACTTGGCATGTGGTCTATCTAAATTATGAAATACTATCATTACCAACTTCATTTAATTACAAAACTGTTTGTCTTCCTTTGGCAGAATTTGAGATGAGATAGCATAGTAATTTATAATTAATTCGCATAACAGCGAAAGATGAAGATACAAAAAAATGATGTTAAGAAATTATGGTCACCACCCTTATATCTAATGTTAAATTCTACCCAAGCATGGGTTCGTGCTGTATAAATGTTGCATATCTTCAATGCCACCATTGTATTACCGTTGTGGTTTTTGTTTTGCGTCAAGATGGCACGATGTGCTACTGTCATCCATTATGATAAACTTAACAGCACAAAAAACGTAAAATATAAAGAATATAAGATGTCTACGAATATAGTAGGCAATAAATTGATTTCCTAATACAATGTATAAATGAATATGACCAAACTATATCCAAAACATCCTGGTCGCAATGTTCAGCCATGAGACTGCAATGAAGAAGAATACAATTATTATAAAAATCTAATTCAAATAATAAACTATGTTAACCTGAAGTCATGTCGATGAGGTTAAATAGAAATAATTGCATTAATTATTGAACTTACATTTACTTAATACTATATTATAATGAATTATAATATTGGAACCGTTTATGTTAACATAATATGTTCGGCTTACAAACTCATCCTCAGTTATGGGAATGGGACAACTGGACGCCAAGACAACTGGACGCCAGGAAAATTGGACGGCGCACTGTCATAGACACGTGTACAGAACGTAGACGAGGAGTTTTAAACAGTTTCTATCTACTACTTAGTAGTTTTAATTCATTGTACTCTTAACATAATATTTTTTTATTGCGGATTGAAAATTACCATGCCTAAGGCTTTATCTAATATATAAAAAATAATATTTGTTTGTGTGTTTGTTTGTTTGTTTGTTTGTTCGTATTGAATGCACTGCCATACCGTTCATCCGATTGCGATAAAACTTTGTTAACTTATTGCTTGCACTTTCGTGAAGAGTATAGGCTATATCTTATATATAAAAATGAATGTCTGTCTGTCTGTATGCCTGTTTGTCTGTCTGTCTTTCTGTCTGTCCCGTATGCGTTCCTATACCATTCATCGGATTACGATGAAATTTTGGTAAGTGGTTGTATGTACACCCGCAAAGGTTTCTGAATTAGAAAAATCATCATCTTCTTCTTCTTCATCATTCTATTTTCTTTTATTCGTATGGTTCCTATACCATTCATCCGATTGCAACGAAACTTTCGTCAGTTATTGTACACACACCCGTAAAGGTTTCTAAATTAGAAAAACCATCTTCTTCTACTTCTTCTTCATTATATCTTCTTTTATTCGTATGGTTCCTGTACCATTCATCCGATTGCGATGAAACCTTCGTCAGTTGTTGTGGTAACGCCCGCAAAGGTTTCTCAATAAGTACAACTATCTTCTTCTTCTTCATCATTCTATCTTCTTTTATTTGTATGGTCCCTATACCATTCATCCGATTGCGATGAAACTTTCGTTAGTTGTTGTGCCAACACCTGCAAAGGTTTCTGAATTAGTACAACCATCTTCTTCTTCTTCTTCATTATATCTTATGGTTCCTATACCATTCATCCGATTGCGATGAAACCTTCGTCGTTGGTGTGGTAACATCCGCAAAGGTTTCTGAATAAGTACAACCATCTTCTTCTTCTTCTTCATTATATCTTATGGTTCCTATACTTTATACATTATTCTTTATGCTTTATACATTATTCGTATGGTTCCTATACCATCCATCCGATTGCGATGAAACCTTCGTCAGTTGTTGTGGTAACACCCGCAAAGGTTTCTGAATTAATACAACCATCTTCTTCTTTTATTTTATATTCTTCCATTCATCCGATTGCAATAAAACTTTCGTCAATAATTGTGCCAAAACCTGCAAAGGTTTCTGAATTAGAATAACCATCTCCTTCTTCTTCTATTCGCAATGAAACTTTGGTGAGTTGTCGTGCGCATGCCCACAAAGATTTCTGAATTAGAAAATCATCTACTTCTTCTATTCGTATGCGTTCCAATAACATTCAACCGATTGCGATGAAACTTTTGTGAGTTGTTGTGCGTACACCTGCGAAGGTTTCTAAATTAGTATTATATAAAATACAACGTTTATTGTTTGTTTGTTCCATGCAATTTTGATTTTTTTACTACATATTAATAACGTTTGCATCATAGACTATAGATACATCTAGACACCACCCGTTGCATTGCTAAATGAAGCTGCGTGCCATGCGTTTGGTTTGTGAGCGAGCGAACGCATTCGTCTACAAATGTTCGAGACCATAGACCATTTCGGTAGTGCTCGCCCAAAGTGCTCGCACTAGACGCTCAGAATTAAAATATAATTTTCTATTTTTTTACGTTATATAGTATTTTTAAGCGGTCAAAATGCAACCATTAGGTAAAGATATCCATAATTTAAGTTATTTTAAAGAAACACTAGGTCACTGATAATATATATAATAATATACAAATAAATTATCATGAACATGTATCAACTTACCTATGAAACGTAATACCATATTCTTGCTTATCAGTATGGCTACCATATTTTAATACAACACACAGAACCATCTTTCCTACTTAATTAACAAAAAATATTTACCATTGACTTTATGTCTAACACAAAAAATAGCAATTTAGCAACACGAGCTACGATGCTACGTGAAGCGATTCTCCACGATTTGTTGGCGATACTTTTGGAAACTAACGAAAACATATGTAGACCTTTTATCTTACTCTAGCGCGTGTCGCAGAGATTATAAGGGTGCCGAATACTTTCTCACTCGCACTCATGCATCGTTTTTGTTCAGGCCTTGCATACTTTGGATTCGATTTTAATTTAGTGGTCTTTTGTTTGACCTTTACTCCTATTAGAATTATTTTCATATTGCCATATTGTATAACACAGATATTTTAATATTAAAAAAAAAATTACCTCTTATTATTTTTTAAATATCTAAGATAAATATAACCACGAAGCGACCCTGTGCGAAGCCGGGTACTTCAGCTAGTATAAAATAAAAAACCCATTTTTCGTTGGAACTTTAACATATGCACGATTAAATCATCATTTGCGTGTGCATATTTAAATTCTCACCAACTATTAAATCATAATATAATAATTTAAATATACATTATAATATTATATATTATATTAGCTTATATATTATAAATAGTACCTATAAGTACCTAACGTCTATTTATTTTCGAATTGCGTGGCGTCCAGTTGTCCCGGCGCCAAATCGTCCTAGACCCACAATTATACATACCTGTGAGTCTATTATATACACAAGGCGGCTATCAGCGGCAATCAACGGTAGTTTATCATTTTTATGTATTGAGGGGTTAATTGTTACAATAAATCTGTTTTTGACCATGTCCGATCCTAATAAGATCATATGGGCCTACACAGAGTAGAGATTTGTATTATCAGATTTCTGTTTTTACAAGAAATGTATGTTAGCCACTTGGTCAACTTATTAGGTCCATACTCTGACTCAAACACAAATTGAAAAACAATAATTATGTTCCAGACCCAAGATTCGAACCAGGGACACACGGCGTTTTAGGCGGACGCTTCGGCCGCGCGGCCATCGTGGTAATAACCACTGAATAAAAAACTAGTTATTTATTTAACTAGAATGGCCTTCTAATAAGAAATAACAGTAACCATAATTAATTACATTGTGTCAACAAATCGACAAGATAATCAATGTGCATTTTATTTTGTCAGAATATAATAATATATCATTCATTTTAGCTGTGAAATGCATATTAATTTAATTTCAGTCTCCATGACGAATTTTTTGATGAATAAATTATTCTCGTTATTAATAACATATCGTTATGATTGGCGCCTCGCTAGGCTAAATATTTGACTGATGTTTCATTACGATAATAAACTACCTTTTGATAATCTGATTTAATTAAGCTGACTGGGAAAAAAACTTGTTTGTTTAGGGAAAAAAAATCATACGTAAAGCAAACAAAGTCATGGTGTTGTACAATTTTGTTTAAAGTGCACTAAACGTCACTCCTTATCCATTGCGACCACATCCTCAATTGTTTGGGCATTTCGACACTATCATTTCCTGTGAGATTATTTAATAGCACGAAATGAGTTTAATTCTTCTTTAATACCGCCATACAGTCGCATAGTCATGATGACTGAATCATAAGCTGCCAAATTAGACAGCGCTATGCAGATAAGGCGCCATCACACACAACGGTACTCATTATCAAACTATTCAGATAAAACGTTGACATTCTTTTGAAAAATCTTTAATATACCCGTTTTAATCGTCAGTAATTTGAAATAATACTAAAATATTTGGCTAATTAAGTAATACTGCCATTCATCAGACAAACGCCGCTACGTGGGGCAACGTATGTACCTAATGAAAACAGATTTAATGACTTTATCTATCATGGATCACAGGTTAATTAATGTCGATAATAATAATAGTGACGAGATTAAAAAACCGAGCATAAACGGTAACTGGTACTATTATAAGCATCTTAAATCCTCCATTATCAGCATAATCCGTTAGTTCCAGGATATACACTATACAGGTTATCATCATGGGCGCCGCCAGAATTTTGTGTAAGGTGGTGCATGTAAGCAAATTCATATTCTTATTCCACCAAAATAATGTTGTATATTTCGCGTAGCCGTCGCAGCTTATAATCTGCAGCAACCCATAATTCCCTGCATGACCCCCCAACATCCTGAAGCGGGCCCTCAGGCCAGGATCTACCTATCGCTATGGTTAAGGGCGGTGTGATTTTATTATGAAATTATAAAATAAAATTCTACACGTGAACTTTTAATTACTTTAATCATGATATCACATAATTTCAAATGTTAATAATCATTGAGGAATTAGACTTTTTTTTACTACTAGAGCAAATTTGTGGTGTGTTTTTCTCACTTAACTGGTCGATCCGCCACGCCGGAGCCCCAGGCTAGAGCCCTGCCAGCCTCTCCCTAGTGGGGGCGATGTTTCCATGTCCCGTCAATATTCACTTACTTAAACCTTACTATAACGGCACATAGATAGGCATATTATGTTGGTTGGACAAGGATACAATGGCTGTGCCAACATGTCTGATCATAGGTGGAGTACCCAAAAGCCATGTTCTTCCATTGCGCAGGTCATCGTTTGCAAAATATTTTAAATAAATTTGTTTTTTCTACTATTAAAATGATTTTTTATGTGAAGAAGTTTGCTTCAATAAATAATATTGTTATATTAGGTACACAATAATAAATTATCCAAAAAAGTTTTTGAGGCAAAGGTGGTGCACTAGCACCACCTTGCACCATGCTGCCGGCGCCCATGGTTATCATACATGTCCGACTTCGAGTACGTTATGATGTACTATGAAGAACCATAACTGGTTGTGATCTACCGCACTCTTCCATTATTATTCTTCAACTTAAACAAACATACTATACTAATACCATAATATTTGTCTTATGTCAAGACTCGTGAAACTTTTACGGTGATACAAATTGCAATAACACTAACTTCACCATCATTAAGGAACACTCAATTTCCCAATCGCCGTGAGTTTCTTATCCGAAGACTCATTGGACTCATCGTCAAACTATACACTCTTTTAAAGCATGCGGATTCACAGCATCTCTTTCTTTCACGCCTGCAACAGGTCGTGATACGATGAGGTTACGCAGGGCTTTAGTGGTCATTTTTTAAACGACTTTCATGTAGGCTATTTGAGGATATAAAAATAGCGATAAAAATATCAACGATATCTCATATTATTATATACTACAACCGAATAGGTTTATACATATTTTATATTTTCATGACTGAATTCCTATGGGGACACGTTGGACATGACTGAGGTATATAAACGTAGAAAGTATTTGGAAACGTTACTATAACCATGAGATATTTCATGAGTTTAACGAAGCCAGATTTTTTAAACCCAATGCCTACGATGGGTTAGCCACGTGGCACGTTTGGACGATCAAGCAGCAAGAAGGTGGATTAGAAAAAAAATCAAAGACTACGATTTTGGTAGGTTGATTGCATAGGTATAGAATGACTTTCGATCTATGGAAGTGTAGTAATCATACCACTCAGTATTACAAGTGTGACACATTTCAATATTCATATTTTGTTTACAAAACAAAACAGAGTGGCGGAAGCGATATTCAGCAGTTTCCTCAATCATAACCTAGATCAACAGTGTATATTATGATTTATTAATTGGAAAAATTACTCATGTAATGTTTTGCTTTCATGTGCAATATCGAGAACTATCCTTAACTCGCCAATCATCTCGAGTCCGGTCACTCGACACAGTCAACCTTAATTCGCTCTCAGTATTGTCGTTAACAGCTGATCGGTAGTCGTCGCCACCGGATCGCGGCTCGGTCTGAGCAAGAGCTGTTATAACTCTTGTACTCTGCATCAAGACAATAAACATCTACATTACAGCTACCTCTATCTTGTTTTAAAATTCTATTTTATTGTTTAATTTGTATTTTTATTTTTGAATTACCTATTGTGTTTTTTTATTTTATTTCTTTTCTATAACATTTTTTTCTCTAATTGATTAACTTGTACTTTTTATTCAAAATGTCATGTTGTGAACGTCCTGAATTAATAATTTGTTATGTGCTCAACGTGTCTTTTTTTTAAATAAATAAATCACTTCATCACCCTCTCCCTCATGGAACCTAAAGGAATAATCAACTGGTGAAGGAGAATGGAAGTCGGAGATTGAGGAATCTGCTCGAAATTACCAAGGTCCATCCAAAAAAAATCAATGAGCATAAAGCGATCCAATTTTTGGCAATAGTCGCTAAGATCCCGTAAAATATTTATTACATTGAGTTGAAAGAAAATGATAGCAATAAAAATATTGTAACCATAAACATAGACACAAATTGTAGCGCAATATTTTAAATTTTTAGTCACAAAGTTACGATATCGCGGCAGCCCGTAAAGCAAATTTCCGAACATTGGAAACGATCGAGAGATCTGTTTTTCGATAAGCGAATTGAATCGTTTAAATATGCAATAAAGTTTTATCGGAGCCATCTCCCCGACCGAGGATCGTGTGAAAAATTTACATGTGTTTCCGACATCATGGCTGCTCTCCTGCCTCTCTCTCCACAAAAGCCGAACTCTATCGTAATATTTTTGGGAAGCGTCACACTAGATCGGTCATCAAACTCAGGAAGCCGAACAAAACGGGTTTTATTCCTTTCGAATTGCATTTAAAACCAGCGCCTCTAAACAAAACCCTGTACATTTTTTTTAATGAAAACAACAAATTTGATAACGACAATAATAGAATGTACAGTCTTGGACTAAATTTAAAAAATTGACGATTATTAAAACGACGATTAAGAAAAAACAACTTTTTATACAGTTCTTTTATAGGTTAGGTTTCTCTTCAGTAAACATTGTCATATTTTATAAATCGACGAAAGTCTTAGATAGGTAACGGGAATTTAGAAGATCTCTTCCGGGTATGCATGCATTCCAAAATACTAAATCCAAATATTCTAACTATTTGGCCATTACACATTTTTCATGTAGACACTAACGAGACATCAATATAATGAACATTTTCCATAAAATAGAAAATGAGTATGGACGCTAAACCAAGAGATGTCACGGAGAGTTGAAGCTTTCGAGATGTGGCTGTATGGACGCATCCTCAAAATTGACCGGGTGACAAATGTTGAAGTTCTCAATTGAATGGGTAAGGACTAGGGAATCCAATCCCGAGCCAAAATTCTGATCCCGGGATTTCGGGATTACAATTTGACAATCCCGGGATCCCGGGACTGGTCCCGGGATTGGCATTTTTTCCATTGTTTATATAAAAATTTTATATTTACAAATAACATTGATAAAATCGGTCAAAAATAAATCTAGTATAATTTATACTATTTAAGACATTTATTGTTAATATTGTATACGTTCAATCTTGGAAATACACAAGTTTAACGGAGTAAATAATATTGTAATATAAATAATAATGTGAATTTAATAGGAGATTGCTGTTTCTGATAGTAAAGACTTAATGAATGGATTAAAATAGTATAGCAAATAATCTTGGCGTAATTATGGCCTTTCCGCTTCATAAATCTAATTAGTCATCCAAATCTGAAACTGCCGTAAAACGTATGATATCATGGTGGAATAACTTTGTTAATAATGCGAAGCATTGTTTTTTTTTCAATCTTTGAATTTTTAATAATTTATGTGAAAAAATAAAATGAATCGGCAACCTACACATGGGTATAAATCAAACTTCATTCAAACTCAGTTTATTTCTAATGTAGTTATTTTTTATTAAAATTATTTTTTCTGTTATATTTTCGCTTTTATTTTATTTTCCATAAAAATGGATAAAAAAAATCAATCCCGAAATCCCGGGATTATGTTTATCAATCCCGGGATTCATAGGTATCGAAAATAGCTCGGGATCCCGGGATTGGAATCCCTAGTAAGGACCGAGAAGTTCTGCGTAGTAAACTACAGTACCTCGGCCACATTATGAATGGGAATGCAGGACAAAAGTATAGCGTTCCCCAACTTGCCATTCAAGGAAAGATCAATGGTAAGCGTAGCAGGAGGACGACGCCGGGTTTTGTGGCTTAAGAACCTCTGTAATTAGTACGAGTGCAGCTTCACTGAGCATACATAATTTGACAATACTTCTGAGAAATATATAACCACTAGAAAAATATCACAAAGATTTTTTCTAGTGGTCATGTTATATATTTCTCAGAAGTAGGTATTTTCAAATTATACATGTTATTTAATTCGTAAATATGTATTTACATTTACTATTTATATTTTTTAATAAGTTAAACACTCAATTTCTATTCTGAAGATTAATATTAATAACATGGATAAACCGGTGTAATCGTTGTGTTTAACAAAACTTGACTAGATGATAAAAAAGAAAGAATGAATAATATTATTATACTTACAGTCTACACAAACATGATCGATCGAAATAAAAAGGCGAGCCACAGTTCAGAAAGAACTGATGCCAGCGACACATTTTTTTACCATCAAATCAAATTGCTACAGTTGTGTGAAGTTGGCTATTAGCGGCCCCGCGTGACAGATGATAAGTGACGGGGAGGGGGGATGATTTGATTTTAGAATGTCCCTATTTTTGTGCTGCCACTGAAGGCGTTTCCCGAACAACAAAGGATACAATATTAATCGACGGATTCTGTGATCTTAAAATTAGTCAGGATGGACGGGTGGTAAAATGTCCGCTGAGGTCGTGGGTTTCGGATTCGAATTCCAGGTCTGGCAAATTTGTATGTTGTTTTCCAATCGTGTTTGAGCATATATTTGATTAAAAAACTGTTAAGAAACCTCTTCGTGAGGCGGTCAAGATTCACATCGATTGTATAGAGCCAATGTATAAATAATATATATCTCCGGGTTGTGGCTCTATATTATGTATACATTTTCTCGTAATTCCTTGAACTGATAAGCTGACAAATGTCGATGTCCTCAAAGAGTGGGAGTGAATCAAGAATTTCTATGTAGTATCAAAACTAGAAAAATGCAGTAGGTATTTCAACCATATTATAAAATGGCAAAAGCACAGCATTCCCCAGATCATTATCAAAGAAAACGGTAAACCTAGCAGATTAAGACGGAACATTTATTGGTTATATGAGTCCAACTCTGATGGATGCTGATCACCGATTGAGGATAACACAAGAAGAAGAAGAAGATATTTACGGGAGACGGCTCAGTAGCCCTTAGTTCAATAATTTAACATGGATTAATAGGTTTTTCTTTTTCAACTTGGAGGCATTTTAACTCAGTTATATAAAAATGTATTAATAAATTTTACTTATACGTAATATTTTCCAATTACGAGTACTTTAATTGTGTTAACTGTCATACATGGTATAAAAGCATTGTGTTAATAAATTTAATAAAAACGTATTTTTGTACTAATTCCACTTTTTTTAATAATATATATATGTTTCAATTATATATATTCAGAAACTACCAAATTAATAAACCAGTGATGTTGGAGGGAAAAATCTAGAAATGGAAAGGAAGCTTCGAAGTATTGGAAGACACCACAGAATAGATTAAAAAGATAGAAATGTGATAGCCATCCGTCATGTATCAAGGATTTGAAGCAGGGTTTTGTTTATTACTTTATAACGGTCAGGTTATAAAACACACGAAGCACAAAGAGCATCGAGTTTACTAAAATATTACCAATATTGAATGTGCGTTTCGTTTAAATGATAAACGTAAGTAGATGATAAATACAGACGTATCTAACAATTGAAAAGAACACGTTTTTAAGTTTTTCCCATGCCTTGTTCCTATTTCACCGATACGGGAACCTATTTCCGAATATTTTTGAGTTTCCTAGAAGGCATCCTATTAGATGGACGGATGATATCAGTAGACCCACCGGACTCGATGGGATGCGGTAGGTATAGGACCGGACGCAATGGAGAGAAGTGGGAGAGGTCTATGCCGAAAAATGGATGTTTGCAGTCTTAGTAACTTAATAAGCGTAATGCCGGGTCCACACTGGCAACATGTCGCGCGACAACCTCGTTAAATTTTACGATAATTATCATACTTATCGTAAAATTTAACGATGTTGTCACGCGACATGTAACTAGTGTGGACCCGGCTTAAGATTTTTTCGCAAAAACCTCACGAAAAAAAATATACTTAGTGGTATCTGTAAATATGCCACAATAAGAACATTTTTTTTTTAGAATAATAATACAAATATTAAACATCTTTTTTATCGTGGCTAGTTTGGCAGAGCATTAGAATATCGTGCGGTAGATCCGGATTCGTTTCCTACATCAGTAAAAAAATCTAAGTACTTTTAATGTTAATTTGACATATGAAACGTTTGATTAGATCCGTATAATCAATGCGTTGAAAATTTATTTATGCGCTCAGATTACAATGCTTCAACAAGTCGCTGTCCATCTGAGAACGTCTCTAAAAAAATGTGTTATATATATACCTATGTATGCATTGTATTATGACGTTCATATACAACAAATTATTATATATGAGTAGTACATATATCTGTATAGTACTTTCCCCGAATCTTCAATCTGCGAGCTGTTTTTTCAGTGGCGTGACAAAGTATAATGTAGTTTAATAATTATATGCCGATAGTAAATAATTATTATTGTAACTTTTTTTCTAAATAAAGTAATCGAGCATATTACATTATATGTGACAGCGTCCGACACTTGTGTATGTTGGAATGGATTTTTTTGGTATTTCTATCCAACGAAAGTGTATGTCACTGTTTAATATTTGGTTCCATAAATTTATAGATATGTAGAAGAATCTGATTATCTACCAGAACTCGAATAATAGAATAGCAATAACGTTATTAAAATAATTACAAGATAAAAAGAACTTTTTATCTAAAACGTTTCTAAATTTTCTGTTGAATCATATAAACTTGACAATTCTATGTATTAATAATTTAGGACAAATAAGACAATTGTCAACAAATCATTTTTTTGCTATTTTGCAACAAACAAACAAATATAGAATACTGAAATGTCATTTTGATTTCCATAGTAACGCACGTATATATTAATAATTTAGTTGCTAGGACCACCCACTTAGCAACCAATAATAGTGGATTTGATTACGGATTTCTTCCGAAATAACTTTTCATACAAAACAGAATTAACTGAAAATGAATTCAATTCTACTTAAAGATGGCTAAAAGTATTAAAATAATGCATTGGCATCGTGTTCTGATATATTATAAAAGTGTAAAATGTCTAGCTAGTCGGGAAGTTAGTTAAAAATCGATTGCAAGATTTATACTGGGTAAATAACCACCGGACAAACAAGAATACGAGCTAAGAAAAACGTGGTAAAAAGTACATTTTCGGAACTAGACGAGAATTATCGCCAACATGATTTCAAAAAAAATACTATCCTTAATCATTCTCAATGTACGGATTCTGCCAAATCTTACCTTCACTCTTCGCCACTGATACTTACATAATATTATAATTAATAGTAACGACGCGTGATTTAATAGAATATTGTTTTGATTAAATTGCACAAAATTGTGCGATGTGGTATTTAAGTTCTTACCACCACCCGTCATGTATGTACAGCCGTGGATATGCACGACCGTCTTCCATGACGCTTTAAACGTGTCTGAAAGAAGTGATTTTAAGTGCTCGTTCCGTCCCGAGACGGAGCCGGACGGGACTGATGCTGTCGAACTGCATTATTTTTATTAACAGGCGTGGACATGCGTTAAGTTTCAAACAAATGTTTTCGTACGGGCATTAATTTTTGCTTGCAAGATGTATGTAGGTTGGTATTAAGTTTTACGGTTAACCGTTGTACCCTCTCAATTTTGCCACTAAAGTTACGCCACTGGCACCGGAGCGTGTACGTAAATCGGACCGTTTTTGTTGCAAACGCAGCCCGTGACTATTGACCTAGTATTCCGCTGTTCGACGCTGTGTTGAGTCCCACCTACCATGCTGGCCATTACGAAAGCATGCTGCGGTGCTTGCTATGTTTATAAAAATAAAAAATAAACAACAAATAACTTTATTAGATGCTCCGGTTGTGAATGTGAACGTACAACGTTGCCAACCTTGCGCAGAAAAAGAATTTGTAAAAAAATCAATCAATTAATCAATTGAAATATAAAGCAGACGCACTGGTTATTTCTACCGGATCATTGTGTAATAAAATCAATCATTTTCTTGATCATCACCATCATCAGCCAGACACGTAATTCCATGTAACATAATCAATTCAACAACTCAGTGCTTTTTTGGGTACTAAAATAATATAATTTGATTCAAACGAAACAGATTCTGATATGAAACCACAGAACAGATTAATAAGAATATAGAAACGTGAAAGCCAGTTGCCATAGACCTAGACTTTGAAGACATTTTTAGTGTATGACCTAATGACGGTCAAGTCATTAAATTCAATAAATACAACGTCACCTAAATGTCTTCAAATAATATATTATTACCCATACGTTTCGTTTAGGTAATGCATATTATGATAAATATTGAAAATAATACATTATTCTTTAACAGGTGTTTAAGTAAATTTATCTCGTATTTCTCCACACTCACTCATAACCCACTTTTGTGTTACCTGTGTGAAACATTTTTTTAACATTGACAGGTTTTATGTTTGATTAGTTTTTTTCACAAAAGTATACATCCAAATTCCAAGCTGAGATAATTTTTTAAAACCAAACATTACCCATCTTGGGGAAATCCGTTATCGTAAGTGGATTGTAGACAGAAATTATAATTTATAATTGAACTTAGTTTCTGTACTGAAATATTCAATTCCTACTAGGAGAGTTCATTGAAATGTGTGCTAAATTTCAAACCGGCTTGCACTTCAGAAGGGACCCACCTTTAAATGGGGACAAACCCTGCCAAACCGGAATATATCGCATAAAAATTTGTTAATACAACCTCCACTTTGTGAAGGCTCATATTGATCCTTTTAAGATCGGACATGGTGATGTGTAATGTATATCGGTAATAGGTATATTATACGAGATCTCAGATTAACAAAAATATTTAGGCCTCAATATCATTATATGTCTATGAATGTCATGATAATTGACTCAAACCACCTATTAGAAAAGAACCACCCTCGAGGTGGTGAATGATTTTATATATCAGGGATCTCGCATCTTGGAGCGTGTGAAGAAGAAATAAGATGGCTGGCATTGAAAAAGCGTGCAATTTCGCGGCTGAAAAATATATGAAAAGACAGAGCCAACTCAAGGTTGCTTAAAATCCATCTCTTAAAAAGCTTACTGCTATAAAATCTTTTTGCAGCAATATACACTAAAAGCAGCAAATCGAAACAGAGTAGGTATATGCTTTAGTGCAGGGGGGGGCAAACTGCGGCCCGAAGGGTATTTTTTTGCGGCCCGCCATTATTAATTGTACTTCTGATTACGAATAACTTTTTTATAATTTTTAAAAAATATTGACAATAGATTAAAATTTGAAGAATTTTTTGTTTCGTAAATGTATTATCTCAGTACGTCTTCCTTGCGTCTCGTCTCCGACTATGTAACCACTATTTTCTACGTTGAACATCGATTGGGAATGAATGGAAAGAAATTTCGGATTGTAATTTCGCTCTGTATGTAAATATTGTACGTATATCAATAGAGATTGATAGTGTACCGACAGAGCTACAACTTATCGATCTGCAGTGTGACACTGATTTAAGAGAATTGCATCGTCATAAAGAAATCTCCAAATTTTACAATGCCCTTAATTCAGACAAATTCGACCAACTTAAAGATTATGCAAGAAAAATGTTTGTTATTTTTGGTTCAACCTATATATGTGAACAAACATTTTCGATCATGAACCTCAATAAAAATTCTTTACGATCAAATATCTCCGATGCCCATTTAGAAGCAGTTTTGAATATATCAACTACAAAATTAACAGCTGAATTTTAAAAAAATGTTCAAAAATGTACAACAGTTTCTTTCTTCTCATTATTTTTTTTGTAATGTTTTTTTTCGTGATAATAAATAGTGCATATCTAAAAATGGTATTTTACTTGCGGCCCGCCGCTCATTTTGAATTCTTGAATTTGGCCCTCCATCCAACAAGTTTGTCCCCTCCCCTGCTTTACAGCATACATACTAACTTTGAGATCATCAGAACATCAGAGATGAGACGTATCTATAAACTTACCGGGATATGCGATAGATCAAGTAAACTATAAAAAAATGTATAGGTAGCCCCTGCTTTAGTGCGTTCTCTTGGCTGCATCAACAAATCCATCAATGAAGGGTTGCAGATATAATCCCAAAATATCTCACTTCGTCATTCATTTTGGTTTGCCGTGTGACGTCACTGTCCCGTTGCGAAAGAAAATTGCATTTATAGCGCCCAGTTTTGATTTAGGTATGACTATAATATCTCAGTCGAGAAGATTTTCATTGTGCGACTAGGCTAAAGGCTAAAATGTGTATATACACCATTACCGAATACCAAATAAATACAATATCCACACATTGGACCGACCAAATTGAATGAGACCGGATAATCATTAGTGTCGGTAATCCAGAGACAACTGAAAAAAATCCTGTGAGTAGGTACTGGAACGCACATGAAGCTGATAATAAATATAAGGAAATTACTCAACCAACCTAGCCTACTGATCTTATATACTGTGTGCAGTGTGCCCTATTCGTTGATTTCATTATTTGTGATATGGAACGCAATTTACAGTATCGTTTATTTTTAATCTAAAATAGGAGTCGGCTTGGTCCAATTAATAAGTAGAATGACAAGATATTGTCCAAAACAATACAATCACTTTCTCTTTAACCAATAATTTGATTGACGTTTACTTATAGGTGTCATTCGGCACTTTCTAACATTCCATTTTGTCTATTTACATCTCTTTAGAATTTATTGTAATATTCAAAACAACCATAGATAATCGCCAGATGCGTAGTTAAATTCTAAATAATAATGGATACTTGTTTATTTTTAATATAAGGTATATCGGTCATATCACTCTCAAATAAAATATGACGGTAGGTATTTATTTCAGACACAGCTGCCGTACGTATTATTAAGTACGTAACTCGTGACTTGAACATAATGAAATAGTTATTTCCAAGTGTAAAAACAGTTTTCATTTAACAACTCGAAACTAAAAAAAACAGCGCAAAGATATGCAACGAAAATAACTCAGGTTGACCTGACAGTTGATTGAAGAACTACCATTAATAGAGATGACTTTGTCAATCAATCTAACTTTGGAATTGCATTTGTTTATTTTTAATTGTAAACATAAATAAATTAAAATACTATCACCTTATTTGTCCCCACATTGTCTCAGATAAAAATATTGCAGAACTTTGCATATTTTTTAGGTGTATTTAATATAAAATGATTATGATGAAATGTAGTACCTAGGTATATTGCGTTGAAGTAAAATTTACCACCTCGATCGATTTAACGTACCTACATAGTACATATGTAAAAAAATATTACATATTGTCGTAAAATACATCATCAGAAAAATATTAAAAGCACCATGTAATTATATTTTTTACAGGGCGGCCAATTTGGACGCCATCTTGATATCTCATCCTATGGACTTATTTGTATTTCCCAATTTGATATCACGCGATTTGAATTTATAGGCAATTTAATTTAGAAATCATGGGCGCCGTTTTGTTGGGGGTGGTGAAATTAAATGACTCTTCTTTCTAAACGTTGACGATGGGGTGTGGACACGATGTGTGCTAAATTTAGTTTTAAAAATTACAGCCTTTTTCCTTCTTGTGCGACTAATCTACAAGGATGGCACACGTCGTCGCTATAATTATAAACTCCAAACCCTCTTTAATGAGGCTCACGTTGTCAGATTTATCAAACCCAACGCCTGCGGTGGGGTAGCCATGTGACACGTAAGAACGATCAAACAGCGGCGAAATGTCTCACGTTTAGTCAGTAGTGGACCAGGAAGAAAATAAAGACGGAAAGAAGTCAAAAGAGGAGTGCTGAGAGCGGATGGCAGATCAGAATGGAGGAAAACGTAGATGTTTGAAGGGACCAAGATCCTCACGGTTTTAGCGCACACAAAAGATTATTCATGACTTGTAATGACTCACCCAAACCAAAATACATCCGAGTAAACAAATAAACAATATAATTATATAAAAAAGACAAACATGTTTGTTTATGAAATACTTATACATAATTTTGAAAACACTTACGAGAAAATATATAACAAATAGAATTTTTTTTTTTTGAAAAAATACGACACCCAGCAGGAATCAGACCTGCATCTCTCGGGTTTCGCGTCCATGCACATAGACCACTATGCTATAGGTACCATACTTAATTGTGACAATTTTTAACTAATGGCTCCTAATATCTACTCTCTGAAGCGCTTTGCAAATTGGGTTACTATTAGCGATCGGCTTTTGTATTTTTAAAACAAAATAAACATTACTTTAATTACTAACCGACGTCACATATTTGTTTATATTCCCCCGGAGATGGAAAACATGTGCAAATGTACTGACAAATGAAGTACAGGTAGCCGTATTTGAGGGTCTTTTACTGTTTCTTGTTTTTATGATAGCTCCCAAAATTTGTAGGATGTGAACTGTCCAAAATACATTTAAATTTATAATATTATTAATTGTAGGTGTCGAAGTGCGTTAAATTTCGAACAAACGATTGTACACATGCATTTGTGTGGCGGGAAAATTTTATAAACCTTAGTATAATATTTGTGTTCGGACATAATAACATGTATCTTGGACTGGACAAGACATAAGAGATATAAGATACTAGCGTATGCTAACGTAGTTTTAAAGAAACATCGGCTTTTAACTATTGTTCAAATTCAAATCAATCATTTTTCAGACAACTTGTTATCGAAGAGCGATCCTATATTTCCATAATCTAACTCTAACAGATTGCCATTTTTTCATTCATTTTATGTAAGTATGTAGTGTGTTTGTGACAGATCTACCTTTGTATTAGTATGATAATCTTCGATTCCCAATAAGTTATAAAAAAAATCTAGCAACGTAAACATTATTTATGTGAATATGGAGATTGGAGAGTGGCCGGACTGTGGTCAATATGAAATATTTTGATATTAAAAATAGATAAGGTTAGTACACAAAATAAATCATCGATAATAGATAATTTGTTACGCTACTTTTTACTCTGTGAGTGATTTATTTCCTTGTCTATTGATGCTCTTACTCCACAACTCATTTAGTGTGTCAAACTAGAAGTTATTACTGTTCAGCAACATATTAATTTATTTTATTTCTATACTTTATTACGTTGCACACGTGATAAATAAATTTGATACAAATACTGCGTTTTAAATTGAATATAAAATCCATTGCACATTCCTTCTGTGGAGAAATCACGTGTTGTCATAATATTATTATGAAGCATGTTTGAACATGTTCGCCATTGTTAATATGCACAACGGTCAGCGGTACTACTACATATCATTATGATATTCTATTATGCTGAAATAATGTGTGTTCGAAAAACATCCTGTGAAAAATGTGCAAAGCGCGAATTACACGGTGCGTGATGAATAGTAAACGGACGGCAGTACACTTCACTATGAATACTATGATGATCTCAATGAGATTACTTTGAAAATGCTGATATAAACACAAAGGGATATTTGAATATTACCCTGATCTAAGATGAGTATATTTTTTCCCTTTTTAATTCAACAGTAGTACCAATGTCCTTACCGAAAGACACGAACTATTAAAAAATAATATCCCCTATGTTCAAGTATCCCAAATACTTATCAAGTAATGTTAAAAAATATTATTTATTCATTACAAAAACATTTTTATGAGTCATTGAATTTTTAAAATATTTCATTTTATCCTACGGAAACTACTAATTGATAGAATTTGGCAGAAATATGTGATTTAAATTTTATTTTATGTGTAGGTAGGTACCGAATAAAAAAATACTGAATAAAAAGAATATGTTGATTTTCTCAAAATTTACCTACTTGCCCCAATATTCTTTATCTACGTGATGCTGATACCAATATGTACTTAATTACTTTTTTTGTAAACCTTAAATAATAAATATAAATATTATGTAGTCTGTCAGCAGTGTCAGCATAGCTCGGTAATTGCACAGGTACAACGAGTTTATTTTGCAGATGTTAATTTCTGGAATTCTGAGACTATGCGGTTGCTAACACTTGATTAATTTACAAACGGGCCTAGCAAAGCATGCGTTTGGGTCATCTATTTATCAGCGGGATTTAAAAATTCGCTAATAGTCCGCATTATATTTGCTCTTTGATATCGCCATACGGTTATATTAAAAACAACATTTTTTTCCAATTCAAATTTAGTACAAACACAAACATTCTTAACGGCCCACGTGCTCGTCGTAGGTCAAAATTGAGTTTTTATTGTATTTTCAAACCATGATCCTGGACACTCCTTAAACGTTGTAGATAATCTATTTATATAATTTTGAAGCCTTATTATCCTTTAGTTATTTTAAACATTTGATGACTGCATAAAGTATTGTTGTTACATAAAATAGTATTCTTTTAAACCTCTCGCTCTAATGTTTTAGAATATAGTCATATTTCGGTACATAACTGTGCAGTGGTGTTAAGATTTTTTACATTTATTAATTTTTAAACCCATTTATGAAACCATTAGTATAATTTATTACGAGATAATTTTTGTAAAATATTCACGATACAAAATTATATTGATAATCTCTGTGATCCCAAATTTGACAAGAATTAGGCATTTTACTATTCAAAAAATCGGCAAGGTTAACACATTTGAAGATGATTCTAAAAGATACTTATTATAAGCTATGTTTTTGAACATTCAAGTGTGATAAACATTTTATGAATAATGATTGCTTTATAATAATTATTGACCTAAGAATAAGGTAGTGTTTTTTTGAAATACGCCATTTCTTTTGTCATTCCCCAGTGGTTAAGCTACAACATACGGCCGTAGCCATAAATTGACAAACTATAATTGAAGTAGGGAGTAAAATGATATTGACGCGCGTGTTTGAACATGTACCGTTTAAAAAAAAATAAAAAAAAATTCGGTTAGGTACATGTTCAAACACGCGCGTTAACATAATTTTACTCCCTACTTTATATATAGTTTGTCAATTTATGGCTACGGCCGTATGTTGTAGCTTAACCACTAGGGAATGACAAAAGAAATGGCGTATTTCAAAAAAACACTACCTTATTCTTAGGTCAATAATTATTATAAAGCAATCATTATTCATAAAATGTTTATCACACTTGAATGTTCAAAAACATAGCTTATAATAAGTATCTTTTAGAATCATCTTCAAATGTGTTAACCTTGCCGATTTTTTGAATAGTAAAATGCCTAATTCTTGTCAAATTTGGGATCACAGAGATTATCAATATAATTTTGTATCGTGAATATTTTACAAAAATTATCTCGTAATAAATTATATTAAAGGTTTCATAAATGCGTTTAAAAATTAATAAATGTAAAAAATCTTAACACCACTGCACAGTTATGTACCGAAATATGACTATATTCTAAAACATTAGAGCGAGAGGTTTAAAAGAATACTATTTTATGTAACAACAATACTTTATGCAGTCATCAAATGTTTAAAATAACTATAAAGGATAATAAGGCTTCAAAATTATATAAATAGATTATCTACAACGTTTAAGGAGTGTCCAGGATCATGGTTTGAAAATACAATAAAAACTCAATTTTGACCTTCGACGAGCATGTCCCCGAGTGTCCAGGATCATGGTTTGAAAATACAATAAAAACTCAATTTTGACCTTCGACGAGCATGTCCCCCTTAAGCAGACATCATCATCAGCCTGAATCTATCCCACTGCTGGATGAAGGCCTCTTCAAGCTGCTTCCACTTCTCTCGGTTCTATACATTGAGTTGCCACGTACTTCCGCAGAACTTTATCATTTCATCGATCCAGCGGCCTCTAGGTCTACCTTGCGGACGTTTTGTACTTCTTGGATATCACTGGATGACTAGATTTGTCCAACGATTGTCTCTTCTTCGAGCTATGTGTCCAGCCCATCTCCATTCAAGGCTTTTAATAAACTCTATTACATCGCAAACCCTCGTCTGCTTCCTTATCCACTCATTCCTCTTTTTGTCCTTCCGCGTTAAGACATTATTCAGGCGGCCAAAAGCACTCCAGCCTAGCTTTACTCTGCGAACAATTTCATCAAATATACATCCATATAGAGACACTTGTTGTCCCAGATAGATGTAGCTTTGCACCTATTCGAGTTGAGTGCCATTGATGAGGATCTCTTTTTGGCCCGCAAAGCAGTTGAACATGACTTTCGTCTTTGTTACATTTATTTTTAAACCTACTTTATTGCTTACTTCAGCGAGTTCCTGCATTCTGTTTTGGAGGTCTTCTGAGTTTTGCGCGAAAATTACTATGTCATCGGCAAAGCGCAGATGACTCAGGTATTCTCCATTTAAGCAGACATAATCGATGTATTTTGACAGATCTAGTAATACTCAAAAAGCAATCTACGATTTGCAGCAGAACGCATTTTATCAGATGAAGAATTTGATATTCTTGCATATGCTATTATAATTTACAATAGTGCATACATGTGTATACATATTATAATCCTTACTTACATACATGTATAATTACTTAAACAGTAGGTATGCTAATCATTAATTCAATAATACTGCTAATTGACCGATATAGCCATGACTGTATTATAGTTCTGGCACATTCATAATATTTACTTTTTATGAGGAAAAATTTCGAAGTAAGTATATTATAGATGTCAGATACCTTTGTAGTCACTGCTTTGTGATGACAACGATGACGCACGATTTAAAAAGAAATCAAGTCACCGGTTTGCTGTATTTTAAAAACACACTTAATTTTGAAACTCAGCAAAACCGCAAAGAAATGGTGAGCCACAATTATTAATATGACCTGATACATTTTGTTAGGGTGCACACAATGTGTAAGGTAATAAATGTGATTTATATTATTACCGTCATAATCGGTTGAATTTAAGGAAATTTTGAGAGTATAATAATGACAATCATTTCGGTTGAGGTACCATATCCTAAGTGGAATAGTTACACGATCTTAACTGATTCACGTTTACTCGTGAAAATTTTAAAGTGTCATTTCTAATTCACTTTTCTGTCATTTTCTAAAACTGGCAAATTATTAAACACTGCATAGTGTGTTGAAAATGACAATATTTCAGCTCAATTTAATATAAATAAAAAGGATTTCAAGTTATATACATACATGTTTATTTATTTTTCATAAAAATCGATGTTTTTTAAATAAATATAAAAAGCATTTCAGCTACAAATTAGTTTAAAAAATTCAATACATTAAGGATAACTTCATAAACTAAATTTTAATAACATGACCACAAAATAATATCCAATATTAAAACGGGATCATTTAACGAAAATCTCTATATATATAAAAATCTCGTGTCACGATGTTTGTGGTCGAACTCCTCTGAAATGGCTCGACCGATTTTTATGAATTTTTTTTATTTATATTTGTTAGGTATGAGAATAGGTCAACAAGTATATTTCATACCGCTAGGTGATTAGGGTATCTCTATCCAGAAAAATTTTCTTTTATTTATTTTTTAAATTTTTTTTTGTATTTTTTTTATTATTTGAAATAAAAAATACCTATAACTCTAAATTTTCACCCTCCTACCCCTACCCTTACATTTTTTAATCGCGATTTTATTATTTTTGTATGAACAAATTTAACCGTCGTTCGTATTTCAAACAAAACGAAATATTTATGTTGTTGAATGACAGATGGCGCTACGTCCGAGAAGAATTCAAGAGAAGCGTCGCGTGATTTTGACATTTCATTCGGCATATCACAACGCAGTGCGTTCAAAATTTTGTACGATTTATTTTAATTTATCTATTTTTATGTGCGTGTATTACAGTACACAATGCCAGCAAGACGCAAGGGGTGTCATTTGGGCCGTCGAACGAATAAAGCAACAAACATGCGAAATAGTAGAGCAGAAAGAACAGACGAACATATCCAACAAGATAACAGAAACGTGCGTGTAAGCATGTAGCAATTGCATGCATTTCAATCACAAGAGGTACGAGCTGAACGAAATCAACAACGACAATTGGAACGGAGCCAAGCGCGCCGGTTCGTAGTTAACACACGCAGAGCAAATGACCGACAACGCCAACAAGTACATCGAACATTTACATCCGCTTCGTTCCTTCGTCTCGCATTAGGCGGCCATAGACGGACAGTTCTCGTAACAGGTTGAACATGGCACAGACAATAACTGTTCAATAACTGTACGTTAAGGCGGCCATAGACGGACAGTTCTCGTAACAGGTTGAACATGGCACAGACAATAACTGTTCAATAACTGTACGCTAGTGGCCACACCACAGATCAGTTTAACTACCCCATTTAAATCTGTCGAACTGTCAACAGACGTGCCCATATACGTACAGTTATTGTCTGTGGCAGAGCAAGTGTCAAAAACTATGGCGGTTAGGTTCGCGGAGATATTACACAGGGGTATTGTTTCAATTAGTTTTAGGTAGGGTATACTTGAACGATGATACACGAATAATTTTACTTTGAATTTATTATGGTTATAATTGTTTTTATTAGAAACAAATTGACATAAAATACACACCTATGACGTTGGTAAAATAAATCATGATTTCGCTAGTGGATTGTGTATTTTATCGATTCACCGAAACAATATTATACACATTCGTGTAAATATAAAATGTAATCTTTTCTTTTGAATAAATTATTCCCTTTAATGGACAGTATTAATTAAGTAAGAAAACGGTAATATTTATAAAGGTATTGATTTTATATACAATAAATTTAAACATGCCACAAAATTATATTTACATCAATCATCAGTATTATATAATTACTATGATATTATTAAAATATATAGGTACTATTTTATTTAGATTTAGCGACATTGTCATTCACAATTAGGTATATTAATTTATGTTGTGAACGTCTTAAACTAATAATTTTTAATATTCACTACATACAATAAATAAAATTTGAGTACTGAGTTATTAGTCTATATTTTCACAATAACTTAATATTTATAATGCTCTCTAAAATTTTAACATTTATATTATATTGTAATAGAAAACGGTAATATTTATAAAGGTATTGATTTTATATACCTACAATAATTTTAAACATGCCACAAAATTATATTTACATCAATTATCAGTATAATAATTAATTACTATGATATTATTAAAATATATACTTAAATTTTATTTAGATTTACCGAGATTGTCATTCACAATTAGGTATATTAATTTATGTTGTGAACGTCTTAAATTAATAAGTTTTAATATTCACTACATACAATAAACAAAATTTGAGTACTGAGTTATTAGTCTATATTTTCACAATAACTTTCATTTTAACATTTATATTATATTGTATAAAATAATATGTTTACATAAATAACTATTACTTTGTTTTACTCTCATAAAAATAAATAAAATATAATATTTGCGATCTCCGCGTACACAATATTATTACATTTTTAATAATAAATAAATTTGTATTTTATAACAAGCAACACCAGCCGAAGTTGTATCGCGCGGTATATTCTACTTTACGTTACCAACATCTAACGTCACCCGAAAACTTTCGGCTAGTTGAAATTCCAACAGTTTTACAAAAACACGGGAGTAGGGGGTCGCTGGCAGTTTGAACATGGCAAACATCTGAAAGGTCGAAAAGTGTCCGTCTATGGGCGCAGCAGATTATCTACCAAAGATAACTGTATAGTTATTAACTGGCATGTTCAACCTGTTACGAGAACTGTCCGTCTGTGGCCGGCAATTCGAGTAAGAGCCAGATATTGAATATTCCGCTCATCCCAAAGTGCCGATTGGTGCTATGGACAAAGAATGTCCCCATTGTCATGCGCTCAAATTCAAACATGAGTCAGCCGGGATGTGTTGCGAATCAGGAAAAGTGCAACTACCAGAAATTGACATACCACCAGAACCATTGAACGGCTTGCTTATCGGCACGGTTCCAGATTCAAACCTGTTCCAAGTCCATTCGCACATTCAATTCATGCTTCCAAATGACTTCGTCCGGAGCAACAGAAATAGTTCACAATACTGCGGCAAATGGTCAACAATTCCATTCTACGTTCAAAATCAAAGGCCAAGTATACCACAAAGTAGGCTCATTGCTGCCAATGCCAAACGAACCACATACATTTTTACAAATTTACTTCATGGGCGAAGGACATCAATCATGTGGATGCACGTTGCGGCTACAATAGCCTCAATTCGCCTAATGCCAGGCGAAACTGGACGCCCTGTTGAATCAGCACAATGAATTATTGAAATTCTTCAAAGCACACATGCACGAATTTCAAAGTGACAATCACGCTATTGTCATCAATCCTGATAAAACACCAGCTGGAGAGCACGTACATCGATTCAATGCGACTGTTGTTGACGACATTGCTGGAATCATGGTTGGCGACCGCACATCGACGCGAGAAATCGTGATTCGAAGAAGAAACAATAATCTGGAGTTCATCGCTGACACATACCGTTCATACGACGCTCTCCAATATCCACTAATTTTTTGGAAGGGACAAGACGGATATTGCATAAACAGTAAACAACGAGATCCTGTCACTGGTAATTCATTCATTATGAACAGCATTACTCATTTTGAATTGAGAAAATGAATGGTTGATGTTTTTTTGTTTTTATTAGCGGTCATCGTCTACAGTGCTCTATTCCTCTTTCTGTCATAGATCCCATCCCCACACACTTACGATACATTCGTTATTTTTTATTTAACAACCAAAATATTCACTAGAAATAATTATATGGCAGAACAACGTTTGCCGGGTCAGCTAGTATAGTATATCTATATATTCATAATAAAAAATATTTTTTTGGATTGTTTTTTGAGTTGAGTGGATTGTTTTTAAAGTACCTACATAAATTTATTTATTAATTAATTAGTTAATTATTTAAAAAATGCCTCAAATTGCAAGTTTCGTATTTTTTGCTTCTGCTAGACGGAGCAATCACCTTATAACAATCGTCTATAAATAATCTATATTATCTCTTAAAATTAATTCCATTGCGTGGACATTTGGCTATGGACTTAAAATAAGATAGAAATGTAAAAGCCATCACCATGGACCAAAGTTTTGAAGCAGGGTACTTTAGCCAGATCATAAAATCCAAGTAAAATAAATCGCGCCCACTGCCCTCAAATAGGTAATACTCGTTACATTTACGTGAGAAACTTTAATTTAAGTATATTATTATAATATTGAAAATAACACATTCTTCAACACATCTTTGAGTTTCTAGGGGTTGTCAATCTGGTCCCTACCGCCCACTAGTGGGCGCTCCAGCTTTCATGGTGGGCGGTAGCCAGGTGGTGAGCTAGATATCCAGTATTTAGTTTCGCAGTTTTCACCTCAGGGGTCTCATTAGTATTTGGTAAGTAATTATTAGTATATGCTTTAACTTGCTCGAACTGCTGTCACTTTATAAATTTTGTAAAGTAAAGTTACTTCCCTACTAAATCACCATTACCACAACCGGTGTGTGGTTAGAAAATTGTATTACTAACAGAGATACAAAAGTGGACGGTAGGTATAAAAAGGTTGACTACCCCTGCTCTAGATCTTTAGCATGTTTTACCACACCCAGTAGAGTAAGCCAGTTCCCATTAATTTTGTGTTACCTGATGTACTTACACGTCATGATTATTATTTTACCCAAAATTCCACCCATAATAACACATTATGCAAACATTCAACGGTGTGGGTGCATTCCGCACTTTTTGTTGGGCAACCCTGTCACGGCGAGCATTCGGATAGAATTGCATCGGAAGTGTGGCAGCCGGTCGATCGGACCGCATCGCATCGCGTCGGGCTCGATCACCTTGCCTAGGTCGTCGGCCGGTCGAGTCACTTTTTTATAGCACCTCGGGAGGAAGTTCAGTATGCGGGCGGAGACGACTCCTAAACCGCAATACGGTATTACAATTCTCTATTGTAAATTAATATAAGATTTTAAAACAAACAAAATAATAATAAATTGAACTGCGGTAGTAAAAATTAATATTACCTACTTATATAAAGAATTACTACCTATCTTTTCGGGAAACTTTGACCTTTCGATTTTATATTGGTGTACGTCGCTGCACAACATAATATTTTTTTAACTTTTTTTTTAATTGATTAAGTGTCTACTTCATTATTTTACTTATTTTTCTTCATATCATTATGTGTCGTAAATGTCATTAACATTCAATCTGTAACGTCCATAAAAAGAAATAAATTAAATCTACACTCTCCCATTGTCCTTATTCAACTTAACTAAACGTATTTATATAGGTATATATAATTTGAAAACACCTCAGAGAAATGTATAACCTTTAGAAAATAATCTTTTTGAAAAAAATGTGACACTTAACGGGATTCGAACCCTTGCCGCATGGGATTCACGCCCATGGGCTCTAACCGCTAAGCTATGTGTGCCCTATCCAAATGTGATAGAAATTCTTATAATTCAGTGGTTATTTTATATATTTCCTAAGTCAAAAATACTAACTAATGATTACTATAGTTATATATAGTTAGAATATTAATGCTTAACTCATTCGCTGCTGACTGTATAATGATTTTTTAATTAGCACCTTTAAAATGCACGTTAATTACATCGATCGGCCGCCTGGTCATTACGCGCATGTGCGTCTTCAGCGTCCAAAGTATTAATCCCTTGAAACTTGAAGAGTTCGTTATAAATTAATATATCCGTCATTAGTGTAACGCTTGGATTTGAATTTTGTTCACCATCTGTTGGTTATCAGGCGAGTAGTGGGCGAGGGCCAATTTTAAGGAATCCTGATGGAGGTATTCATATACGTCATTACAAGTAATTATGACATAACCCTCCTCCACAAAAACATTTCACCCCTCTCCCCCCCCCGTATACGTCCGGAGTAAGAGGGCGGTTTGTTAGTATTTAGTGATAATAACGTTGATCAGTGATATGAACTGCAGAATGCAATCAACAAATTAAACGTAAAATAAATACGTATACCTACATACAATCATATTAAATGGTATCTTATAATACTATCTGTATGACAAATTAATTAACAAATTGTATATGGTTTATTCCATATTTCTCCACACTCGAGATTTAAAGTATGTTACAGCCTTACCCAGAAGGCAACCCACTTCCCATTATCTTTGTGTTCCTCGGTTAGATCCATTACTGATGGCTATTTTCCCAGAACAATGACCTATATCAAATATTTAAATCTTTCTCTAAATATGGCCGGCCCGGTTATTTTAAATTTGCAACAAAAACGTCAAAAACTGAAGAGGGTGCAAAAAACCCACGGCACGCGTTCACCAACACAAAATTACACACATATATAATACGCATCTACGACACACACCGCTATAAGGTCTACGACAGAAGCTACCATAAAGGCTACGACACTTACCACTATACAGTCTACGCTGTAGAGGTATGTACATATGTGTGTAGGTTTTCCCTGTAGAGCGATGCGATGGTCGTAAAGTCGCGGCCGAATTACGATCGGCGATAAAATAATTTTATTTCCACTTAACCCACATGTGTAGGCCGTGTTTTTTTTCCTGGGGGCATATGCACACTCTCCGGTATGTTTTATTCACGGGTGACCCGAGCGTTTATCAATTTTCTGAACTTCCTGTAGATTTTCTTGGCAGAATTATTTTGGGTTTCGGAAAAGGATAAATTTGTAGCTTTTTTTTCATTAAAAATAACATATTAAATCATAATATTTCCAGGCAAAAGTTAGTAAATAAAATGCAATAATTTAGATAGGTTTTCAAAAAGTTTACTGTACTCTTTTCTTTGCCCATTAAACCTAATTTATTATTATGATCTCAAAATAATTTAAATGTTAAATCATGTTTAATATGACACAATATGTTAATTGTAAAACAAAGATAGATATAATCATATATATATACGATCGTCATAAATGAGGATTATTATTTAGTTATTGCGTTACTGTCGAGTAAATATGATACTTTATATATGACAGAGATATTCAAACTGTGCGCCGCGTCCAATACTCGACGCAAGCTGTTTGAAAAATGTAATAATTTCAGACAATCTTAATACAAGGTCCCAATGATAGATCCCATTTTTGCACGAATTTGTAATCTCTAATGCTTCCTCTCAGGTAGTTTTTCTTTTTGAACTGTATTTATCCGACCTTAGCAACCAGTTTTAAAAATACTCTCAGTAAAATAGTATGAATAAGTTCACATATATTCAAGATCCGAGAGAAATTAGGGAAGCTGGAGTAACATTATGTGTGGCTGGGAGGTTATGCATTGCTTGTTAGAGGTATATTAAAGAAGGGATGTTAATAATAAAACTTTTTAGAGTAGCGATCTATATTATATTATATATTACTAGACTAAAAACAAGCTGACACAGCATTTAGAATCTTCTTAAGGGTGATATTTTGCCTAGGCAGGTCTCTATGTTTAATTCCAAAAAAAAGAGGAACTGCGTGAAGTACAGCTGTAAGTAAAAAAAAATAAGCAGGCTCACCCATCGCATTAATCGCTTTTTAGGGGGCCGTTAGAAAATATTTGGACAGCAAAGGCGCCGCGAGACGGAAAAGTTTGGAAATAACTGGTATAAAGCAAATAAGTTGTGGCTGTTATATTCCATACTGAATCAATAATGCCATAAATGTATGGTTTTGTTTGTGATTTACTGCTTACAGTACGTATTATCGCGGTCATTCCAAAAAATGCATGTGTCAACACGTATTACAGTGCAAATTGCAAGGTTTCATGTATGGATTAAAAAATTAAAAAGCTTCTGAATTTTCACTCGACAACTGGACTGTGTGATAACTGCGTCTGCGCAGTAGAACGATAGTGGCGAACCTGCCGGTAAAAAAACGACCTACATCACGCAGAGAGTCATATTGAGATTAACCGATTTTCACGACCTGTCAAATAGTACCATGCAATGACAACATCGCGTCTCGAAGAAGAATGGGATTGGCGAGACAGTCATCACTTTTACGTGTAAACAGTTATTATCGCGATAGTTTAAAATGCACACTCAATGTGCAAGTAAATCCATGCAGTGTACAAGTGATACAAGGTTAAATTGAATCCAAAGCATGAATCATTGTCTTGTACTTCCAACAGTACAAATCGCACTCAAAAAATATAATGTAAAAATAGTATTAATCGTATATTGTTTATAATAGAGAAAATAAATGTATTTACCTGTGCCCTCTTGGGCAGAGATGCAGGTTAAACAGTTACATTACGCGTCATTATATTATGTACTGTGATTAATTTTCTTCCCTTCGCGTATCGTTCAAGGAGAGAGGATTCCCAAATGAATAACAAGAGTCTTTGAGGCCGAAAATTCAAAAGAAAATTTGAAAAAAAAAGTTTAAAAAATAACGCCTCCTTTTATCATCGCCCGAGGCAGGGCTGCGGATACACTTTTGAAAAGGTCGGAGTTTAAATTTTAAATGAAATAATTATTTTCATAATACGCCCTCTTTGTTACAAGATAAAAAAACGCTTTTTTTTAAACAAAATATATATTTTCCCCATTACAAATTTCGTTTTAAAAATGTCATCTGCACTTGATTTACCTGACGGACACATAGAAAATAGTCCTATATGTCCTGTACACCTATCCACGATTAATGAGTATTGTACACAATATCATTTAGGTATATTCATAAAAATATAATATAATATGTAAAAAAAATATCACGGTAAATTCCATTTTTAAAATAAGTACATAAATTATTTTGATACTTATTTTATACAAGGTTTTTAAAACAAATAAATACCTATTTCTTATTACTCACTGTCGTATAGTGGAAAAGGTAGGTTTTAAAAATTTATTTACAAATCAGTTATAAATATAATATATTATTATGATAATAATATTCCACTTCAGTGTAATGTTGAAACAAAACTGTTGTGATGTTTCATGATGCTCTGTATTTCATGCGATTTGCAATTATCAGGTTGATTTTTTTTATAACTTTATATTATTGTTTGTTCACATTTTAAATAGGTTAAATATTGTTTTTATTACTTTATTATAATATTTACATAAAAGCTTACTTTCTTCTCTTATTTCGTGTTTTATATTGGTTGTTATATTAGTAATTATTAAGTATTTTTATTCATTTCGTGACTATTTATAATTAAATAATTTTGTATTGTAAAGATGGCGCATTGGCCAATAACTGTAATGTCATAATACTCTTTTCTAATATATAAATAAATAAATAATCAAACATTTCCAATATACTATATAGGTACTAATGATATTTTAAACTACCAAATATCAGATCCCACAGCATGCAGCATTTCCTCATATAGAGAGCAGTACCGGTTGGTCAGGCATAATAATTATTATACCCTATAATATGTTACTTTGTAATATATTATGAAATTAAATAATCTACGTAAAATGCTATGCTAAAAACAGTGTGCTTCATCTAAAAAATAATACAAATAATTTGGTTGTGCCATATAAAATCAAGAAGATATACATATCTTCATATTGACAGACGTTTTTTGCCATCATTGGGCATTTCAGTTACGAATCCAAATTCTAAGCTCAGCCGCTTTTTGTTTTGAATTTGGAATGTTAACTAGACCCCAGTTACTGGGGTTTGAAAGGCAGCAATTGTGTTTAAAATGTTCACAAGTTAATTTATTATGAAGTTATTTTTTGAATTTAGAATGGTTGTGTTTCAGGATTGCGAGCGGTTCTGGAGAAGTAACAGTGATGGGTCGCAGTCGCAGTGACGTGAGGAGCAGCGGCCCTTGTGCAAGAGTGAGTGACCCAGGGAGCACTCGCGGGTCGCTCGTTCAAGTGCCATTAAACGCCCCCTTATGGTCCTTATTTATTTTTAGAAAGCGCTGGCAAGTGTTCGCTCAGTCTCGCAACGCACGTAGCATAATAAATGTCCGGAAACGGTATAAAAGCGGCGCATTTAAAGACTCTCGCCGACGGGTATTTATACTGTTCCGGAAAACTCGATTCGGGGCGTCTTGACACCCCCCACGACCCCCTGCTTGAGGCCCAGGGGTGTGCTTGTCACATAGGAAAAATGCGGGCTCGTAATTAAGTGACCCGTGTGAAACTAAGTCCACTATTTTAGCATGCTAGAAAGCGGATTATCTAGCGAAATAAATAAATGGTTCCCATCGTATTAAGTACTCGTATCAACATGTATCATTGTAATGTTAAACTACCTTTTGGACGTTGTATTAAGTTAACAACACAACACAAATATTTGGAAGTAACAAGGTAGAGAAGGGGACAAAGCGACCCCTGAAAAAAATGGCGGGAGAAGTAACGTGATAGAATCATAATCAACATAATACGTTATTAAGAAGCAGTTGACGAAGCGACTTTCTCGGTGGGAAGTTTATCAGAAAAGAACGACATCAAGTATATTATAAATGTAAAATTTGAATTTCTCCCAGTGTTTAACGGAGTAATTCTTTGAAGTGCTATACGTTTTTTTTTTTCGAATTAGTAATAACCATGTCCTTGCGAGAATGCGACTCCCTGTCATATCGCCTCGATTATATCTGTTATATTTGTTCAATTTATGAATGTGCAAAAAAATATAAGTATCTCCTATATATTATCTCCTATATATTATTATCCTAAGAGATTTTGGAAAATACGTCATTTTTTTTATTTAAATACCACTTTGTTGATTATTAAAGGAATTCACTTCAATTTTTGGAGTCCCGAATCTACTTCCATTTGAATCGGGCACAATCTGATAAAACTCGACACAATCACAGATAAAATCATTTTTAAATCGCGTTTTACATCCGTCACCTTACATTTTCGCTACTTTACTGTCTATCTATCGCAAATTGATTATAATGTCGCTTAATACTTTCTGTTTAATCGAAATTTCAGAAATCAGAATTAATATTCCACAAATCTATTCAAATCTGTAAGTAGCACATTGGCGCACTATTGAGTTTTAACTAGAAATAAATACATCTTTCCTCACTAATTACTACGAAATATAATCTAAAACCATGTCACTGCTTTTTATCTGTCAAACTTATAGACTAATGATTGTCATTTGTTTTCTTTCGCAAAAAAAGTTCATTTGACGTGTCAGAATTCAAATTTAGAATTTGCAGAATTAATCAAAAAAATGTAACATTTCTATTAGCATGTTAAATAATCAATATCAATCAAGATGAGTTTTCTATTAATTAATAACAAATTTGATTATTTTTTAAATACTTCTTTGTGGCACTATTTTTTATTGAATAATTACCTAGGCTACTAATTTCCATAGATATAGTCATATTAAGTTGCCATTGCAAACAATGAAATAAATTAATACGAATTGTTATAGTTGACAAAATTTGTGATATTGTATAATATCTACCTATTTTTACCATCCTTATCATCATCAATCTGGACCTATCCACTGTTGGATGAAAGCCTCCTCAGCCTTATTCTACTCCTTACTTACACATGAAAATCAGTGATATTATACTATCTATATTTATAATGCCATTTTTATCACGTGCCTTAATAAATCCACTGCTGGATGACGGCCTCTCTACGTTGATTGTATTCTTGATAGTCTTGAATTTCATCATCATCATCAATCCACTGCTAGACGAAGGGTTCCGCAACGTGATTCTACGACTATCGGTTTAACGAATTTGTGATATTATACCTATTTCTATCATCCTTATCATCATCGACCTGAACCAATCCACTGCTGGATAAAGGCCTCCCATAGCCTGATTATACTCCTTTCTGTTATATGAATTGCTGTATTTATCAAAATCGGTGATATTATATTTATCGACATATTCATATCGTCACCATCATCAACCACAATCAATCCACTGCCGGATGAAGGGTTCCGCTACCTGATTCTACTACTATAGGTTTAACGAATTTGTGATATTATACCTATTTCTATCATCCTTATCATCATCGACCTGAACCAATCCACTGCTGGATAAAGGCCTCCCTAGCCTGATTCTACTCCTTTATGTCATTTGAATTGCTGTATGTATCAAAATTGGTGATATTATATTATATATATTTATATTGCCATTAGCATCGTGAGCCTGAATCAATCCACTGATGGATGAAGGCCTTTCTAATTTGTTTGTATTTCTGTCGATCATATGAATTGCTATATTTATCAAAATTGCTGATATTATATTTACCCATTCATAATATCGTCATTATCATCATCAACCAAGATCAATCCACTGCTGGATGAAGGTTATCCCAACCTAATTCTACTCTTCTTAGTCACATAAACTGCCATATTTTTTTTAAATTTGTGATTTTATATACCTACCTATTTATATCGTCATCAAACTGTATCAATCCACTGCTGAATGAAGGCCTCTTTAAGCTGATTCCACATTTTTAGGTTTTATAAATTCCTGTTTTTATCAGAATTGGTCTATTACTCTCAGATATAATATGTATTGCTTTATTATTTATTAACATTTGTCTCAATATGAATGTCCCGCACCGGGAAACTATATTGGCTAAGGTTAATTTTGAATTCAAAATTTGATTTGTAAATATTATTTTATTTTTTACATACATTTATTTTTTATAGACAATGAAACAAAACAATGTTTAAATTTGTTTTTTATGCTGCTAACCTTTTTCTATTATGTAAATAGGAGCCGAAAGAGATTAATATTTAGGTATAATGGGTCGCTTTTTATGATAATCACATAATATTGCTGTATATTCGAATGAATGAGATGCATAATTATTTATCATATTTAAATGCACATACCTACACATATATTGTATTAAAATTAATATGTCATTGGTAGCAATCGGCGATTGTCAGCTGTTCTGCTAGGCCTAGCAGCCTGAAGTGGTGTCAGGTGATATTGTGAAGGCCTGACTCCAGAATAGACTACGCATATGACTCCAAATTTGTATTGGCAGTGACGAGATGCAAATCGTAAAACTGACAAATCAGCGAAATGTCAAAATGTCTGACGTAAATGAAAATCCATCCCGAAGGGAAAACTATGGCGCCGTTTATGCATACTTCACAATTATATAATCATACAATACCGCCAAGCCGTCTGCAAGACCTAGCGAGACAGACTGGCGAGAGCCAGCTGGCTCAGCTAGTATTTATATAATACCGATACTATTTCATTCGGTCAATCCAAATCAACTATTAATGATAATATTTGATGCTCATGTACATGGAGAAATTTTTAAAATTTTTATACTTAGTTAAAAATATCAATTATACACATAGGTACCTAACCTAAATTGACATATATGATTCAGAGCCGACTATATTCACTGAATATCGAATTACGATGATAGTGCTAGTTATTTTTTTTTTTAAATTATTAATAACTATGTCCTTGCTTTTTCGTACAAGGTGGTTGTTAGTAATTTTGAACAATCACAAATACCCAGGCTTTGAGAAAAACACATAAATATTGTGTCCTGACCGGGAATCGAACCCAGAACTCTCGGGTAGAAGGCAAGCGCCTTACGCACTGCACCACGAGAGCCGCCAAAGAAGTGCTATATGTTGCAGACCACGTAGAACATCTCTTCAACCGAACTAATTGACTATATCCAGAGTATAAAATAAGCTTTTCATCATACAATATTAGATAGCTATTCCAGAACGATTTGACAAATAAATCTCATAATGCCAGTGTTGATTTTGCTATGTAAAATGAATCTGCAATAAGTACCTAGCATTAATAATATTTTTGGCTTAAAATTCATATTTTTAAGATTAATTTCCATAGATTTTTTGTATCAATATATTTAGGCATTTCTGTATTGGCGGCCCTCATAGTCTTGTGCCCTTCACCCAGGAGCTCCGAGTTCTATTCCCCGTGAGGTCACAATATATTTAAGTGACTTTCTCAAAGTGTTTCACTTATATTACTACCTACACTACTGGCTTAATAGACAACTATCATTGGGTCTAATGTCCTGTTGTAGTGCTAAAAAGAATAGGTATATGATATATAATATGTGTTGAATATACCTATTATACGATATATATATTATCTATATAGGTACTCTCATAGAGTTTCAACGAATATATCAGTTACCACAATGGTTACACTCTCACGTATTATTATTAATATACCCACACACATTCATTTTCGTGGAAGGTTTGTGAAACATATTCTCCCAAACCTCTGTCTGGATTAATATGGTCACTGTTATTTATACAGTTTTCCATTCTCCATCTAAGTTCTTGTTTATTAGACTAGCCACCCCACAGCTTTAACAGTAGCCATTACGAAATATCCATCGAAAGATATTTTTTAATTTTATTAAATACCTGTGTAATCTAATGAATTGCGAATCTGTTCATTTTATCCACATCTCATTAAAACAGAGTTTGTTTTCGCAGCCCTATCCAATTTCCGTTATAAGCTTGTTTGCTAAATCATATTGAATTTCTGAGCTTTCAGAGCCGAATTACTGCATTCGAATTTGGAACAATTTTCTCTCTAAAGGGTCTAGGGAACTTGTATACGCCTACACGTTAAAGACCATGTTTATGGCATTTTTACAGTGCACGTATGAGTGTTATGTGATGTATAACAATTTATAGAGTAATGTATTAAGTTTTTATTATTTCCTTTATACAATTTATCGAATACCTATAATAGTTCACATCGAATTTTGTATTTTTTTTTCAAAGGAAAAGTTTACAAATGAGCATTAATACCTCCACAACAATAATTGCAGTTCTTTTTCAAACATGTGTGCGTAGAATTATAGCATTTTAATTGTTTTAATTGTACAGCTGTAATCTCCAATAACTTGTGCGGTTTACCTACTAGAAGTAAAGACGATGTAACTACTAAAAGTTTCCAACATAGTCATCTTTACTAGGTGACCTATCAGTGGCGATGGGTGGAGGTAGGCTGTCAATATCCGACATAAACAGTGCACACTAGACTTCGTCAGTCAAATGTATTTGTTTTCATTGAACTAAGACTACAATGCACTATTTATGTCGAATCTTAACAGCCTACCTCCACCCTTCATCACTGCTAGCTATATAATATTATTTAGGTACACAATATTAATTGAATACTTATAAGTAATATTTAAATTTAAAAAATACGGAATTCCTACGTACTACATAATATTATATATGGGTGAAGAAGGGTTAATTAATAATCAATGATGTATTCCTAATATTGTTTTAAACTGATCTAGACTTCAAGGCCAACTATATTCAAGCAGTGGCACTGAATTGCTAATAACGACGGTAGTGCTAGTTATTGATTATCTTTGAATTCAATGCGGTAACCTGTTCACAAAAAATTAAGATTTTTGATAATGTCATTGACAGTAAAGTTTACCATATTGCATTCGAATTATTATGAGCAATAACTAGCACTACCATCGAAGTTTACAGTTTCGTGCCACGGTGTGACTATAGTGGGCTTATGTGTATCTATAACATGTTAAAATTTTCATATGACGAGTCTAATTTAAAATTTTTCGCTTCACTTTACATACACTTTCAAATAGGTACTAAAAGCCCTAGTAGAGACATACAAAAAATATCAAATGTAGGTATTCTTGGAATTGTAAAATAGATTACTTTATATGACTATGTATCATTTAAAACCGCATATTTAATTTTTAAGTCATTTTTCCCAACTTGGTAACGTATAAACTAGAATCCATGTAGCCCTCGTATTCCTATTAATTCTAAATAAATAAACAATGTTATTTATTTATACATAATTTTAATTGTAGATTAATCATTCTTAAATCGGTTTGATATAACTTATATTATCAGTTTAATTGGGTTTAAATATACTACGTAGAATTCGACTTTTCAAAAATTATAATTAACTAATAAACTCTTCTCTAGAATTTAATATAACTTATATATATTTTTGTTGTATCTATACAAAAATAGTCAAAAACAACAAATTAATACCACACACCATTCCACTCACATTCCTACTTATTTCGTTCACTTTCGAAGGTTTTCGGACATTTTTCTACTTGAAAGGAAAGTCGACAATAAGTTTCAATAAAAAACATTCCAAGAATTCTTTCAAGTTATTAGTTGCTGAACCTAATTTACGAAATATTTTGACCACTTCAATCAATGATAGGTATTGAAAAATCTTTTCTAACTAATAAAACTTAGAACTAGATAAAAACAAATTTACACTTACTCTGTTCGAGATAAACCTTATTAATCGAATGGGCACACATACATAGGGTCGTCAAAAAATATCGATATGTACTTTAAACTAAAAATATTAGGCTTCATCTTACGTACTGGCCAGGTCTTTAGTGATGTAATGGTATTAAAAATCCTTTATAACTCCTTAGTTAGAACCCGGCTTGAGAGTGGGTCGATTGTTTGGGACCCGAATCAATTGAAATATGACCTTATGATAGAGCGAGTTCTTAGGCTTCTTTACTTGAGGTTATATGACTACTATATGTGGCTTCATCCAACTGTCTTCCTATTCATCCCTAATCAGTCAAACCAATACTTACCGGCTTCACGTCTAGCATGGCAGAGTTCTTTCGCGAATACCATCTGTAAGGAATCTTAGCATTACTTTCGATAGTAAGCTGTCATTTGGTGGCCATACTGCTGATTGTTTGGGCCCGCAACAGCTGACATACAACCTCATGGTGGAGCGAGTTCAAAAGAAATTTTTGAGACTCCCTTATTTGAGGTTTTATGGATACTATTCGTGGCTTTATCCAACTTGCTTCCTTTTAGGTATGCTTGCATACTGTATTTTAAACATTGGAAGATATATTTGGCCACTCATCTTTCCGACTTATACGCGGTGTAAATGAGAACCTGCCATTCTTGTTAGTATTCTTTATATTATTTATAACACTACAGCAGGCCAAGAGGCTCAATGACAGTAGTCTAGTGAAACAGTAGCATATTTGTGAACAAACACCCAGACTTTGAGAAAATCCCATAAATATATTGTGACATATCCGGGGATCGAACCCGGAACCTTACGCACTGCACAGCCGCCAAGAGAGAGTATTGCCTTATGTGTCCCTGATAGCTATCTTAGAAATCGGGAGTATCAGTTGTTTGTTCTCTCAAGAACTAACCTGCCATTGGTGATTGCCTATTGGGAGGCCAATAACGGATGCGTATAGATTGCCATTGTTTTATAAATTCTTAGTGTGAGGCCTCAGTGCCAGCGTTCGGCGCAGCTTTGAGCGTTATGCGCAACTCAAACATATAACCGTATAAATGTATAACCAAAAAAAGACATTGTCTACGAACATTTTCGCACACGGTTATACGTTTGAGTTGCGCAAAACGCTCAACGCTGCGCCGAACGCTGCCACTCAGGACGTACATTTAAAATGGGGTCTTCTTAGCTCATTCGGTGTACTTCCTTCAGTGTCGTCCCGTGGGGGTAGGCAGATTGAGCGTCGCTTGGGGGCGGCAGTTACTCGAAGGGCGGCAAATCGAGGAGAATCATTTGGAATATATCGTTACTGTTCTGGCAGAAGACACTAATTCGAAAAAATGACATATTGAGTTAGTTATACCAAAATGTTCCTTATTTCAAACTTAACCGTCGGGAAACCTTCTTAATAAATAAACAGTCTTTATTCATCCTTTTTACGATTACTTAATAAACTCCCATTTCAAACATTTTAACAACTTCAAAGTCAAATTACTCAAAACTAGTATTCCCCAGTTAGTGTGTTCTGCCAGAACATAGACGATATAGAAATAGCTACCTAATAACGAAAACACCTTTCCGTTAAAAAAATCAGCTCACTGGTTTTGCCGGGTTCGCGATATCTAGTTTATTTTCGTTGCCCTTTAAGGTCCATGGTGACTAGAAACGACACGTGCAGATTTGCGAATAATTACAGTCTGATAGTTTGTTAGTAATGTATCCATACAACACATTTCTTAGAATCTCAGATATTGGACTTATGAAAGGATGATAAAAATACTGTATAAAAAATAGGGCGGCATTTTATCTAGGGACGTCACTGACTTCCTTGTATCTACTTAATATTTTTTGTATTTACTCTTTCTACTGATTTTACACTCTTTTGATACTACTTGAGTATTTCTCTCTTTTTAAATGTCATGACGTGAACGTCTTAAATTTATAATTCGTAAAGTTTACTATATGTAAAAATAAATAAATTTTAATTCGAATTTTGAATTTGAAGCTTGTATTGACTTCGGATCGGTTCGCACGCCTAGGTGTTTATTTTTGTAGTGTGTTTTAATACTATAATTATTGGACTTTTTGACCTATCACAGTGATAAAAAAACTCTACATGGTTATATTATTATAATTATAAAAAATGGAGTAAAATACAATTACATTAAGTGCATTTAATTCTAAATAAGCTAACGACAGTGTCCGACAGCGACAATCATGGGCTTTAAATCACTGTGAAGATCTTCGCATAGGGTTTCATTATGAAGGTTCAATCGAGAATACCATCAATTTGGAAGTAAGATCGTGCTGGCGGGCAGACACCCCGGTGCGCGTTAATTCGACGCAGCATTCAGAGGTGGAGGGTCCTCGATTGAAAATCACGCCTGGAAATCAAATTTCTTGTAGTACGGTGCTGTGTCAAGTCATCTCAATGCCTGAACCAAGGCCTGCGCGTTAAATTAACGGCCTTTGAAATAAGACAATTACTGTATATTATGTATTGTATTAGAGTATTAGACATTATCTACATACATGACTTCAAAACCCTCATTATATAATAATCTAAAGATAAATATTTTAAAATCATACATAGATTTTTGTACATACATAATTCTGAAAACACTTATGAGAAAATATAGCTAATAGAAAAAATCTTTTTTGAAAAAAATAAGACACCCGGTATGAATCGAACCTGCGTCTCTTGGGTATCACGCCCTGTGCATTACCACTATGCTACGACTGCCATGCTTAATTGCGACAAATTTTAACTATTGGCCTTTTTAATACCTGCTCATAAGCGATCTCCAAATTGAGTTACGGTAGGCGATCGGTTTTTGTATTCTAAATTAAGCCCAATAGTTAAGATTTAGTCGTAGCATAGTGGTAATTCACAGGGCACGATACCCAAGAGACGCAGGTTTGATTCCTGCCGGGTGTCTTGCTTTTTTCAAAAAAGATTTTTTCTATTGGATTTTTCATGAGTGTTTTCAGAATTGTTCAATAATTAGAATGGTCCATTCTTAAAATCGTGTGAATTATTCGTTGAATAAAAGAAATAGTTAATTAATAGATTTTTGTTATATTACGATTCGGTCAACTACAACGATTATAATTAATATTTAAATAATTACATAGGTACTAACAATAAACGACTTCAGTAGTCAAATGTGATATGTGATTTTCACAAGCTTGACGGTTTCTATGATGTGTTTCGCTACTGTAACTGAGTATCGTGGTCTGATGTAGTACAAATAAATTTACTATATTCAACAATCTTTAAAATAATCTATATAAATAATATCGTGTTCACAGTTCTAACTCATCTTATTAGAGTATGTATGTGTTTTATTAGAGTAAATCGAAATTCAAAGTAAAAATGGATTCTAGATATTAGACTTATGGAACGAATCAAAATAGTATATATTTGTCTATTGTAAAGATACCACGACTATATTTTACACTATTGTTTGTAATTTTACCATTATATTTTTCATTTTATAGATATACCTACTTATTAATTCTAGCTTGTAATTTGTTCAAAACAATCGATCGTCGCTTGACCGACAAAACAGGTGAGTTCCGTTCAACTCAGTACCTAACTGAAACAGAGATTAAGCATAGAAATCAGAAGGGTTAATGCAGTCGCTGTTTTGTGAACTTTTGAGGTATCCTCTAAATATTATTTCATTACTGTTATTTTGCATTACACTTTTATTGTTATTATTTTATAGGTACCCATAGGTATATTAATTACCAAAATAATTCTCGATATAATCCATGATTTTTAATAAAATAATATAGTTTATAAAAAAAATATATTAACGTTTTTTTCCTTGAATAAAATAGTCCAGAGCTTCCGAAACGGTGCACCGCGACCGATTGGAAAGTGAGATTTTCGTTAATTAAGATTTGAGGAATGATCCAACCATATAAATTCTATTCAATGATATTTAATTATCTGTTAGTTCTGATTGACTATAAAATAAGAGCTTACGTTTTCTTTTAATGGCAAACACAAAACCTGTGACCTATTATTATTTTTAAATAAACTGATAATAGGCAGTACCTAGTACAAATCCATATATTATGCTGTGGATGCGGGCATCCCCAGAAATATTCGATTAAAGTATTCTAGATTTATTATATTTTTTTAATCTTTGGGCTACCATACGACAATATTACACACCATACCACTTCCTCTGCTGCCTGCCAAGGTTGAACTTTTTGCAAAACCGTAAGTAGATACTATGTAGCAAATATAAGGCCTATTTTATGATTTTCAACACAATTCCTACAAGGAAAAGTCACCGCAGGCCACTGATTAGTACCGATTAACTAAACCACCATTAAATGCCATGGAAAATGCTTGTTGAAATGATCTAGTTATTCTTGCATTAAATTTAAAAAAAAAAAAAGTAACGGTACCTACATAGTTTTCAGTGTGCCGTGGCGCTAAAAAGGTTGGGAAGTCTTCGATAGAAAAGGTTGGGAAGGAGGTTCAATAGACTGGACGATTCTTTTTTAATTTCGAATTATTTTTTACGTTAAGAAATAAAATTATATTTTAAACAGCAGACATCTAGTAAAAATTCAAACAGACTGCGATGCATTAATATAATATGTAAGTAGATTATTGCCTGAGTAATAGAATAATAATTATTTATGAGATGTATAATAAATTCTTTGAAATCTGAGAAGAGATGCCCACTACATATTGTGGTTAAATTCAGATTCATTGTTGGTTTGTCAAGCTCACAGGAAATCCGTTTGGGTATGTCAAGACAGAAAGTGCATGGTCCAGTGGACACAGCGCAGGAAGCTATTAAAATCTGACACCGGAACCATAAGGGCCAACTGTAAAATTGGAGTACTTTTGTATATAGTTAGTTCGGTAACTGATATCAGTTGAATTCTCACTCGCATTTAAAATGCTATTACAAAAGAACTTTCACGGGTAATTTTGAATAGATTTAATGTGAAATCACTGTTTTTTTAACGCTGACAATCACGTTTGTGTGAAACTACAAACAGAGCATACAATCAACATGGTAATAATCATCTAATTAAACAAAAAGGTGACTTTTACAACATAGATTGAAATTTATAGTATCATCACCGGAGTCTATCTACCTGAAACGAATTCAGATACCTCATATTTTCAGTGCTTTTACCCCAGAATCCTGATACGTTAGACCAGGGATCGACAACCAAACTACACAGGTGAGCTACTTAACAAGATTGCTGACAATGATGTACCAGGATCAGAGATTCTAATCTTTTTATTTGGCGTTAGAGCATTTTCTAAGATCTCGTTTCATATTATGGTCTAGAAGGGTAAATTTCAAAAGAAAGCCTCTTGATGAATTTTATCTCAATTTGTATGTAAATTCATTATTTCATTAATATTCTGATATACACGACCATTTCAATGTATACGACCGTCACAATTACAGTATGTTAGCGCCGCAGTCGTAAATTTTATCATTTCCACCGAATCTACTTCCAAAAGTTGTATTATTTGGACATTATACTGAAATTGAAGATTCTTCACGATTTCGCTTGACTTTAAATCGCCAGTATGTAAGTATACCTAAGATAAACAGCCTCGAGTAAAAAAACTGACCTGCAGATCTATTAACTAGTTACCACGATAACAGTTTTAGTACCTATCACGAGGGATGGTTTCCCATCCTAACGTCTCAAAGAATTTGAATTTATATACGCCCGTCAATTACCTCCGTAGCCGTGACCACTTCTGGATCATAACTGTTTCCTCGTATCAGGCTTATCCGGCAACATCAGCGAAGGCTGTAAGACTAATCAATACGATCCCCAGAGACACAGACATTGTCAGTGATGTGTATTCTGTTTTGAAATTTTATTTTATTGTTTAATTATGTTTATATATTTTTCCTTTCTTCTGAGGGTAATATTGATATGTATTTTTATTTAACTGGTTTGATTATAATTAGATCTTTGTCAATTCAAATATCATGTTGTGAACGTCCTGAACGAGTTTCCGCTACTTTAATGAATCCAATTACTGAATAACACGGTTAACTAAACTGAAAGTTAACACTTTACAACTGCTGTGCATGTGCCATGCCACCGACATTTTTGACCTAAAAAAATAACTGGAATTATGTTTGTGCTATATCTCATTAGTTTTGTTGTATTATATACTTATAGCAATAATAGTATATTATGTTGTATATTCTATATTGTACAAGGATACATTGCCTTTCCAATTTGTTGAAAATATTTCGTACATGTACCTAATCAATGATATTTTACAGCTTGTAAGACACTGGTGAGTTAATGTTAACTCGCGTTAAAAAACACCACTCATCCCGGGATAATTAACTCTCGGAATACGACATAGCATATTTATCACTTTTTTATTGATTTTGGAGTGAAGTGATAATTATGTTAGAATAACAAGGGTATGAAGAAGTTCTCAGAGAAATTGAGATAACAATCGACGTGTTGCCGATCCCCGCGTTAGACATACGCGCGAGTGAGAGGGCACCCCGCCCAATCCACAGCTCGCCTTTTTGGGGAAAATGGCAATAATCAAGACCGCATTCAATCCGGTATTCTGCGTCACTACTCACCGCCGCCTCCTCTCGCCGAGGCTCGTTTGTAAAGAGATTGTTAGATGTTCCGGGAATTCGACAACGGTTTCCCACTGCCGCATGAATGAAACGGTAGGCATTCGCTCATTTTCCCCCCACACTTTGATACTCTTATTAGATGTAATAAAATACTAAAATTGCTGCAGAGCGAATTGCTCACAATTGAATACCTATTCATTTCGTCACATTGATTTGGTATTCAGCCTTCATTGAAATTGTCATTTTATTATGATGTATTCTTCAGACAAATCGGATATTTCGTTTTGGTTTACAATACCCCAAAATTGCGCCCACAGTAGTAAACCCACACTTCATATTGAAAAGAAAAGAAAACTTGATTATTGACGTCATGACGAGAGGTAGGAAGTGTGAAATAACAGAGATTGTACAGGGAAAGTTATAAGACAAAGAAACGTTAGAAGAAGACATATCTCATGGTTGCGTAATCTCTGTGGATGGTACAAATATGACAATTATTATCAGGAATCCTCTTCAGAATAACTATAGATGAGGTGAAGTTATCCAATATGATATAAAATCAATTGAAAAATTAATAACAATATTAACATACTTACATAATTCGAAATGACTTCTGAGAAAATATATAATCAATAGAAAAATCCTTTTTTCGTGATCCGCGACGTCGGTTAGTAATTAATACCTACTTTGATTTAAAAGATGAAAGCCGATTGCCAATAGTAACTCAATTTGGAAAGCGCTTAAGAATGTATTGTAAAAGCCATTAGTTAAAATTTGTCGCAATTAGGTAAGATGCCTATAGCATTATGGTCGATGTGCGTGGGCGCGAATCCCGAGAGACGCAGGCTCGATCCTACTAGGTGTTTTTTGTATTTTAAATCAAAGTAGGTATTAATTATTTAATTACTAATCGACATCACGGATCACGAAAAAAGGATTATTTATATATTTTCTCACAAGTTTTTTCGAATTATGTATGTTCAATAAAAAGAATGCTACATTCTTAAATCTTGTGAATTATTCGTTGAATAAAAGAACAGTAATTTGAATAATAATTAGTGAAACATAGAACGTATGCTTCTTGTCTCATATTATGTTCAACTGCCGCAACTATGTCAAATTGTATTTAACAATAAGTACAACATTCTTTATTAAACACGCATAATTTGAAACAACCTCAGAACCTTCATCATTAATAATATTTAATAATGATCAGGACCAGTTTCGTTCACTGTTAAGGAACATTCTCAACTGATACAAAGCATTTATTCATCCAGATCTTCTTCTTACTGTCACATTAAATTATGTGAATAAGGTAATACATATTGTGTTTTATTTAAATTAATATAAGTAGTGTGCTTCCACCAAGAATTGAGAGTTGACACAATTAAAATGATTACTAATTGTATCGGTAAATTATTAATCGGCGAAGCCCACCCCACCCAGTTCTAGTTCGAGCCGGAACATTTTTATCCATAGAAAAGTATATTCCTGAGGTTATTCCAAAATAATGTATGTTGAAAACATAATTAATTTATAATATAAATGAGTCATAGCTTAAACCTTAACATTATTCAACCGATTATTTCAGGTGTATTGAGAAAATCCTTGATAACTGCCAGACATCAATCAATATAGAGTTTAACCATCAGTGAGAAAGAAAAAAAAATTATAGTCATGTCGTATAGTTATATGCAAGTTAAGTTTAGTGGGTCAATGAGTACTGATTTTGATCGAGACACAACTTGAAACGTAATCTATTATTTAGGTAGCGTTTGCTCTACTGTACACAAACTACGCATTCGTTTGTTATCTAAACACTAAACGATTTAAATAGAGACAGGTAATTTTTCACCTCACCTGGTCGCCAAATAATATTGTCGGCCCCACGAGGCGGCAGGCGGTCGGTAGAATCACCTCGTAGGTACCGCCGTGATTTATTAGCGACATATCGCGAGATACGCGCCAGGAACTTGCATACTACTTTTCAAATGTCAATAAACAAAAGGTCTTCTGCGAGTTTAAAGGTCTCCCATTCGAGTCAGTGGGCTTTGTGAGTGGCAAAGTCGTCGACCCAAGAACGGCGTAATGCTCAAAAGAAAAGATGCTGACTAAATTGAGAAGTTCGGAATCGTTCCATAAATTAATATATAACTAATATTTATAGTATAACTAATATAGTTAGAAGATTAATAATATCAACTGAGTGTACAACGTGGAATTTTAATTATTTAAATTCTATTATTAATAGAGATGTATCTATCAGTGGCGAAGAGTGGAGGTAGGCTGTTAAGATCCGCCATAAATAGTGCAGCCTAAGCTTTTTCAGTCATACGTATTTGTAGTCATTTAACCAAGACTACAATTTACAGATAGTGTGTTTTTAAAATTTAATTACACCCTGCCTAAACCAAACCATAATAGATAATAGTCGAAAAATATGCGTCTATCTATAAAATATCACTAGAATAATATTTTTTTTATCTATCATAGTTTGATTTACGCAGGGCTTAATGAATTTTAAAAAAAAATAACTAATAGCATGTGTATTATGTACCTATATTTAATTCAACTAAAACAAATAAATTTAATATGAATGAAAAAGTGTGCACAATTTTGTCGGATCGCCCAAAAATATACCAAAACTATTATATTTTGGTTAAGACAGGGTTTAATTAATTTTTAAAAACTAACCAACACCATCAGTAAATTGTAGATTAGTTCAATAAAAACAAATAATTATGACTAATTAAGTTTAATGTGCACTCGGATATTAACAGCCTACATCCACCCTTCGCCACTGGTATCTATCTATGGTAATCTTCATATCCATATTGATTTCAAAACACTTTAAATATCTTCTCATTTTACTTTCTTTTTTTGGCCATGTCCGATCCTAAGATTATATGGCCCTCATGAACAGTAAAATGTTTAAAATTATGATAAACTCCACCAATGTGTTGTTTGGTCAGTAGAGACATCAGTTACCACACCATTATCAAGTTGAAAACTGATCTTGATAATGTTATGCCAACAGATTTACCTATTTAAGTATTGACTAAACATCACTTTATTATTCATACACTTTAATATTATCATTAATACTACTTCTACTGCAGAGTGAGAATTCTACTGCAGAGTGAGATCCTAAGAAGCAAATTTAATGTCAATTACTAAATCCAAACGACTAGTTTACAGTATACCAAAGTAGTGAGAGCTAAATATTTTATATCTATTAAACGTGAGAATATACATTTTACAAGAGATTACTTATCGATATTTCAGATTAGCGTAGTTAGTAGTAGTATATTAACACAATTATAAAATCTCAAAGTTGTTTTTTCTATTGTGTATCACGGCATATTTACATATCATTTATAGTAATACTATTTTACACGACACGTTATATTTAAATTGTAATTAATAAAATGTTTCAGTTGAATAAAATTTTCATCAAAAATCCGCTTAATTTAAAGTTATGAATGTTATGAAAACCTGTTAAATTCTGATTAACATTTTATTTTTATTATGTTTAATTTGTATTTGAGAAAAATTTCGATTTTTAAAAAAACAATCAATGACCGTTTATGCATACAAGTTTACAACATTACAATATCGTATTACGAGCTACTAAATATGTCGGCTTTTTAGACCGTGCTCGGCGATGTTATAAATATTTTTTCGATAACTCGGTCAAATACCTTCCTTTCTCTTGCGCAAAGAGGTGCAATTTTTACAACGGTCGAAAACAGTTCATTAGCCTGGCCTATGACAAATAAAATTATATACATAGTTTAAAATTTAAACTATAATACAGCTGACGTACATAACAACAAAATAAACTTACCTACTTCTGTCCCATAATGACATCGTTAAAGGACAGAAATTAATTGATTAAAGTTATGTATGTTTACATTGGCATAACTGTGCGATATAACTCTGGGATAGACATGCAAGATAAAACTGTAAGATTTGATTAAAGATATGGGATAATAATTAATCTGTGCATGTAAATTATACGTATTACATTTCGTGGTATCACAATTAACCGTGATCTGTCGTAGCAGAAAGAGATAGAATTGAAATAAAAAAATGACGCATTGTTAGTGGAACATTGCTGACAGCAAATTGTTTCAATTTAATTCAATAAGAATATATATTTATTCAATATTGATTGCTGTCTGATAATAACGCTGTCATTTTTATCAGGTATTTGATGCGTACGAGACTCGATACTTACTAACCTAATTTTGAGTCATTCAGTATTTTAAATACATAAATTTATACGATATAATTGTATTTGTAATTTATTTATCTACATATTTTCTTGTTAGTTCTGTTTAAGTGTTTTATTTAGACACGATTTGATCTCAATGCTATTCGGAAATCAGCTTCCGATACAGCAGCTCACGGTGAAGTGTGATACGGCCAACTGAATACGTTTAATTTTTCGGACATGAAGATCTTATACAAGATGAAGTTCTCCTTTCAAATCGCTGTAGCAAGTTCTAGTTTGACGACAGTGCCATTTTTCTATGCATCAACAACAAGAAACCTTCAAACACATTCACGCATGGTATGAAAATTAGTAGATATGTGGTCCTTCCTTTTAGGCTCTTATGTTTAGGCTTCATATATATATAACAAGGTGTTCTTAAACATCTTTGGTTAATTCTAAATATACCTTCAATGATCATATTATTTGGTGAAATAAATCTGTGATGACTGAAGTCTAGAGTCCTAAACCAAAACGGGTGGCTCAAAACCGTTCAAAATATTTTAAAAGTGCTGATGTAGTATTTATATTTTAGTATCTATCACTATTTTTGTAAGACGAAAACAGTTTTTTTCACTGCCATTATAAGACACAAATATGACCACAGAAAATGTACTATTACTAAATTACGAAATTAATCATACTATTAGTAAGATTTTTAAGAAGTTTATTATACAGTCAAAGTAGACATATATTTATTTATACAATATAATCGTCGAAACGAGAAAAATTAAACAGATTTATCTTAAATAAGTAATTTAAACATAGGTATTCCATTAAAGCTGCGATAAAATCACCGCAAGAGTAAAATAGCAAAATGGCGAATAGTATAACTTTAATACTACTACTCCAAAACAAAATTTATGACATTACAACATGGCAACGAATGTCAGCTTCAATTCGAGATAATTCTCATGCAATATTTAACCATTGTGTCCGTTTGGTAACGCAAGATAAACCGCCAGATAAATAGGTGATCATTTAGCTACATAAAAAAAAATTTCAATAAATTATTGAAATTATTGCTCGTTTCTTAACGTACGCAATGGTCATATAAATTTATGGTGACGTATTTTTGCACAACACGTTATATTCTTAAATATTGACTAATGATTATTTATTGTTATCTATTATGAACACTGTTTCTGCTATAATAAATTTTATAACTAAATGGATAGATAAGCAGCAAAATGGTGGAAAAAACTCCAATCTTGCTTGTCAGAAAGAATACATAGCTTATATTGTAAGGTCAATTTTACACAAAGACCAGATAATCACCAAGAGGTCACTAGTCATGTGATGTACTTATTCACAGTTCACAATGTTATCTGTGTGGAAATAACAAGACATTTTATAGCCATGGAAATAAATAATTATCTAATTACCGACTACTTCTTTGCTAATACAACCAATCTGATGGTATTAAAAGTTTGTTAGCATTCTTTAAAGAACGAAATATCTTATATGTATTATCTTTCACGTATAATATATATGAAAGTGTGGAGGGTATTTGGTTAGAATATTAATTAGCAATGATAAAGAATACTTCATAGCGTATAATATTATAGTAAATAGTTCATATCGTTTAATTTAAACAATAATCCGTTTTCAATCATTGTATTCAAACCAGTGTCGTGGAATCGACATGGAACCCCAGTTATTTTGTTCTCAAAATGTATCTACAAAAATAATGTTTGTCTGTCAATCAATCATGATTTCTGTCTAAATTCACGTATTGAGATACATGTTTATAAAAACGTGTAAAATTTTTAGATAGGAGAACATTTCGCCGCTGTAACGTGCATTTCATATTGGCTGCAGATGAAAAATACTGACTCGACGATGAGAAGACGTTTTAATTGATTTTAATAAAGGTTTTATGTTCGATATTTTCTCGATTCTCTGTTAGGATGGTAGAATACTCAGTCGTAAGTAAAATAAACAAATTATATTGGCACCATAGGTTTATCAATTTTGTGAAAAACCGGAACCGACCCCTGTGACAGGGTTCCTATTTTGAATTTAAAAAACTGAAGCCTAAAACTAAACCCATAATAATCTTTTATCATGGAACCTAATTATTATAAGGCTAATTTTGATCTGTAAGTAATATTTTTATAAATATTCAATGAATAATTAATATAAACATACCTCCTAATCGTGAAGTTCCGTAGTTGTGAGTAGAGTTGGGTATTTCCCGAGAAAATCTCAATCCCGAGATTCGGGATTTCCCGAAATGATGAAATTTTGAATTCTCGAGATTCGGGATTTCCAGAAAAGAATTCTCGAGAATTCTCGAGATATCGGGAAATTTAAAAAAACCTGTAAAAATCCTAAAATCATTGTAAAAACAGACAAATTTAAAAAAAAAATATGATTTTTTTTATTTATGTAAGAAGACAAACAAAATAGAAGTAGGAGAACAAAAATAATTCAAAACATTACTTATTAAAATTGAATTTCAAAAACTGTCAATTGCGGCGTCTGACAATCGCGTACGCTTTTGAGACACAAAATTCCCTGATGTTGCAAAAATTGCGCTCATTTTGAGTCGACGTTGGCTTAATTGTGTTAAATGCCCCGATCAGTCTTTGAACGTTTTGTATTTTCTGTCCACTTTTTTCATATAGAAAATAAATTTTTCAATTATGTTTGATAATAAAGAAATCCCGAGGAAAGATTCTCGAGATCCGGGATTTCTCGAAATGTTAAAAATTTCAATTCTCGAGATTCGGGATGGAAAATCTCGAAAATTTCTCGAGAATTCCCGTCGGGAAATTCCCGAAACCCAACTCTGGTTGTGAGTGAAAATATGAATTAATACTTTCATACAAGAATTTAAGATATTGACTTTTTAATTCCATATGTTAACTACCTGAAGTACCGGCTTCGCACAAAGTCGCTTCATTGATCGATATACATATTTATCTTACTTCAAAACAGTAATAATTATATTTTTCAATATCAAATAACCCTGTATCTTGGTATACAATATGTCAAAATGAAAATCATTCTGACAGCAGTAAAAGTAAAACATTGGAACACCAAATTACAGTGGAATCCAAAATATGCACACTTTATCCGTCGTGAAAATTTTAAATTGGAATTGGCAGGAATGGTAATTTGAACAAACAAACTTTATAATATTATGTATACTTGAGGTCAAGTATGAAAAGGAAATCAAACAAACTTTATCTTGTGTATACTTGAGGTCAAGTATGAAAAGAAAATCAAACAAACATATTTTGACTTCTGTATTATATTTTTATAGATTGTATAATATCCACACACATTAATTTGGTGTAGTTATGACAAGTAAACACCACTCACCGGTGTAATTATTAATTACAATATTATTTCTATGCGATATGCCTACATATTTGTATTTTGATTTGATCGATGAAATGACAATAAAATGTGCCGGCTACAAGGGCACTCTCATATTATATAGTCTAAGAGTACTTTAGTACTCACTTGAACTTTTAACTCGTGTCAATACAAAAAAAGAACCCTTATAAAAATATATTCCAAACTGTGGACGGGGTAACCTGCAACCCCGTCAAATGGAAAATGCTACTTTGAAACTTTCCGTTCATCGATCTGTATTGTTCGCCGACTTTTTAAACTTACATATATCTTCCGTGAGGGTTTTCCTACGACTTGCCAAACTTTTTACTGTTTATTTATAGATTCTACGCAAAACGCTCCCGTGGCGCGGACAGAGCGAACGGGGGGAGCTACACGGTGCCTACGGCGCATCAAACCTACCCCCTCTACTTTTCCACCCCCGGCTGCGGCGACTTCGAAGCAGGGTCCGCGGCCCGCGGCTGGACCAACGCAAAGACATTGACGAGGGACCGAGAAGCACCCGTGTCAAGGCAGGTCCGCCGCCCCCGGCTCCCGACTCGCTTTATTATACAGAGTGACTAGAACTAGATGCTAAAGATCAGACAAATATCTATAACATTCATTTTCATTTTTTTTATTCACACATCTACATAACTCAACAGTTTTTGTAAATAATTGTAGATAAAATGGTATTTACTGACTCGAAAATAAACTAATGCCGTTCCACTGTTGACCTCCTTCGATGTGACAAAATTTAAATCTTAGAATAGATTCAAGTAGAATTCTTAGTAGAATATTATTTTTATAAGTTTCTGAATAAGTTAACATATTGTCTAAAGGACTAATCATAATCAATTGTTTGTAATAGCTACGATGTGATTACTACCTAAATTGGTGTTATTACGACCATAAATCAGATGCTTCAATAATTAATTATATTACTAAATTTCTTTAATGGTCTTAACTGTCAATTCATAATGGATAAACATTTATTTTCATTATGTTTTCTGATAAGCTAAGTAAATTAATTTTGCCTTTTAAAAAGTTGCTAGTATAAATATCTGAATTATTGTAAGTATAATCTTTAACAGTTGACAATCGGACAATTGAAGCGGACAAAACCGACCCTGATTAAAATTTAACTATGAGGAATTCGTACTGCATAATGTGTTTTATTTTACTTACTATATTACTAAACTATATGGTGAAATTTAAATGAACAGAAAATATAAAAAAAAAAACATTTCTACAAACCTCGTAGTTTTAAACAGGTAAACTTTATTTAAAATACATAAATTGGCACAGCCTCAGAAGTATACATATTAGAAATTTTATATTTTAAAAATGGGTCAAGTAGGATTCTAATATACTTGTTTCGACTGAGGGGAGCACAAATGTGGCTGCTATAAACAATACGCCAAATGACAAAATTATGTTTTTGTCTCAACTTACCAATTCAACAAACGTTTGATCAAATGTTGTAATACTGAATGTTCGAAGGCATTCTTTATGACGTAGAGGTCGAGCTTTTTTAATTCACCAAAAAACAGTAGTGATTTAGGTTATTTAACTAAATTGGAGGTAAGTTATAAATACTTTATTGAAAAAAAAACTGTAACAGATCTTTAAAAGTGAAACCACTACCGGACCGACATACATATCTCGGTAAACAAATAAACATTGCACAAAAACTGTTTAATTATTGTTTTGTTGTATTTCACCGTGAATCAAAAAAGTAATATACCAACAAATTAATGCATTTGCACAAATGTAATGCCATGTTTTGCGACCTTTTTTTTACTATTTCATCAAAATTAGCGACGTGTTCTCATAGAATGCAGTGTTGATTACAACACGCAAATGTGTACAATGTGAACTGTCCAAACTACATTTAATTTGTTATAAATAATTGTGCATGTGCATGGGTTTACAAGATATATGATTTGAGAAATACATCGGACGTTTATAATCGTTCAATTCGTGAACGATCGCCAAAAAATTCAATGAGTGCCAGCCAGTCTGTAGGAGCTTTTCAGCTGGACGACCATTTATGAACACGCCGCAAAGCCTTTGACCCCCGATAATAATTAGGACGGCGTCCTTCGTTCCGGCGATTTTGACAGCGTCTTCCGCCGCGCGACGTCACAGAATTTGTTAAGGCGCCAAAGCATCGATTGCCCTTGTGAACCCACAGAACTAATTGACGATCTCGAGTGAAGGAATTGTTGAAGTAATTTAGGTCATTACTCGAGTGTAGACGCTGATAAAGATTGATTAGTTGTCTAAATGGGAAATATCAAAACACTTGGACCGTTAACCGTAATACGATTTAATAATGGACTCGGAATTTCAAAAAGGGCACGCGTTCATAATTGGTTAAATTAATTTTATTTTTACAAAAGAATATAAAATTGACAACAAGTAAAAGGAGGATCATTAGCGCTTACAGGTGCTATAATGGCTTCTATTTTTTTTTGTCTTGCAGGGCTATTCTAACTAGTTAAGAAGATAACACGTTTCTGTTATTTATTTATTTTGATCAGAAATAACACGGATACCTCTCGATTCAATTCTGTCTTACGAGGAGGTTATCTAAATTTGAAGTTAACACTTAAGTTCCACAGCACAGTCTGTACTCTGTAGGTAGAGAGGTTCATAATAATATGCTCTACTTAGCAACGAACATGGTGATTAGCTTTTTTCTAAATATTATGTCATACAACATATTGAATTTTCTTCTAATTTGAGACTTTTTGGTTGATAATAATATATAATAATAATCGATGAAGCACGTTCAAGTTTAACACATGTAAGTGTTATTAAATTTGTGTATACGGAAAATGTTAAAGTTCGTCTCTTATTTCAGAGTTTGTATCGAAAATAGTGATCTTTTTTGTTTTATTTTCATTCATAATATTATGTTAAGGTTTCATCTCTAGAGAAGGTTTTGTTCGACATCTTTGGTCTCTTGGCGCTAAGCCTCCACATAAAAGTGACAATAAAATGAATATCAAAAAGAATTCGCATCCTTTCAAAGCGTTCTTTTACTTGCATGCAATAAAATAATATGGTACAGTTTTGCAAACATTCGCATGAAAGCACTGGACGTCACGGTCCATAGGTATACCGCAAAAACCTCGGACGATCAGGCAATCGTGGGAAAAATAAAAATTAGATACTGACACAATAAAGGAATCACGCATTATTTGCTGTATATTTCATTTCTTAGTAATGATAATCATTTTAAAGATAACTGTGAAACCGCATTTTCGGTATTTTTTTTTTTCAAAATGTTGACTGAAAAATAAAAAATTAATCCGATTTGCCTACAATATAAATTTTGAGTTTGGTAAATTAATATGTGCTCGTACACCAAGCCCGATGCGAATTATGTTTTTTTAAACTGAAGCAGTTCGTAAAAAGCAAAATCTAACGTTGCCAACAATATGAGATATATACCTACATGGTTATATTTTTTTACATCGCCATTTTTGCATCTAGTTAAGTTAATAAAAACCGATAAGTTCACAATTCAACAAATTACGTAAATGACGATTTGTGTGTCAAGCGCAACTGGTTGGTTTTTTAGTATCTTTTTTTGTGTTGTATTTTATTTTCAATATCAATATGCCCATTTATATTATCTGTTTACAATAATATATCGTCCCTTTACTGGAAGCCAGGCGGGAAAAGCGGCAAAATTCATGAATCCAAGAATGATAACCTAACCCAGTGGTCGGCAAACTCATTAGTCAATAGAGCCAAATATCAACAGTACAACGATTGAGATTTTTTTTGAGAGCCAAATTTCTTAAACTTACTATACTATATAATGTAGGTACACTGTTAACGTGATATCATTCTTAATACATAATGATCTTATATATAGATAAAAATTAAATTGTAGGTAAGGGATCTATAAAATTAAATCATGACAATGATTAACAAACACTTAATGTGAACAATGGCCTTGCGTCTCCTTGAAAAGTTTGGATAATTCAGGTTTGTATGTTGTTGTCTTTAATTTTATGCACGATTCCAGGTTCTCATCAATAAAACAACTTCTCAATTTACTCTTGATAAGGTTCATGCTTGAAAAAGATTGTTCGCATGAATATGTAGAATTGGAAAGGGAAAGAACAGCGAACGCTAGTTTTTTCAACTGATCATATGAGTCAGGAATACTATTCCAGGTATTAAAAATCATCATGTCTTCCTTCTCCAGGTCTTTCAAAGCAGACTACTAAACTTGTTCTCTGAAACATGTTCACATTTGTTTTTCTCCAACATGTCCATATCAGCACAGAGATGTTCAAATTCAGAGCTCCATAATTCTTTATCCATAAGCTTTATCTATAATAGAGTTGATAATCTTAATCACCAATTCCATAACTTTGCAAATGTCTGTGCACAAAGCTCTTCTTGACGAATGGTGCAATGGTAAGCAAGTATCTCGTGATTGTTTTTCTTCCAAAATAGCAAAAACCCCTTTTCTTATGCCGCCCGTCAGTTGAAATTGACACAATTTTATCGAGTGGAATATGATGTTTTTCCATACACTCAATTACAGCATTTGCAATATCCTCTCCACGTGTTTGATATTTGAGTGGCAATAATCCTACAAGTTCTTTTTCAGGACTTGTAGATGAAATAAATCGTACTTACAAAACGTGAAACTTGTGCTGTATCATTTATGTCACAAAACTCGTTAACTGCTATTGATAAAGCTGAAACCAATTTAAGATCTTCGACTTGCTGGTTGGTTATATTCGAATACATTTTGACTGTTATAATATCTTTCACTATTTTAGCCCGTATGCGGTCATTTGTGGCAGAGCCACACCCAAGGGGTCAAAGAGCCACATGTGGCTCGCGAGCCGTGGTTTGCCGACCACTGACCTAACCTAACAAATAATGCAGTATAACGGCTATTTTCCAAAAAGCAGACTACTACACTACTAATCATTAAACAGACAACAACATATATGCACCGTGTTGAACACGTTGAAACATATGTGAACATGCTGCGTTCACATAAGATTATTTTAATACTGACCTATTACAGCGGACGCTCACATAAGATTAATTACGGTGAATGATTTTGGATGCTCTCATATAGTATTAGGTAATTTAATATCGACTTTTTTTTATTATACCTAATACAGATAGTAGAGTACCGATAACTCATTTTCGTCAAAATCACCACATAGGAGGTATTTAATAAACAGGACGATATATATAAAAAAAAATATTTATCAACTTAAAATAATCAGTTTCTGTAAATCGTTAGGTTTTTAACATTTTTTAAATGTGAATTTGGCGCGTTTTAGAACTTTAAGATACTGTGTGAAATTATAAATAAAATATGTTGGTATGTATTTTTGGGTTAGATTTTGAAAGTGTCGATATTTTTAATTATGCACCTAATATCGTGTATAAGTTGTGCAAATTTCATTAATAGTTTATGTTTTAACTGAACAAACAAATGATTAGATTTTTTTCCTAATCAGTAAGATACTATTTTTTCTTAGAAGTTTTTTTTAAATTATGCATGTTCAATAAAAGAACGTTATATTTTTAAAAGTTTCTGAATTATTCGTTGAAAACAAAAAAAATGTTTATTAAATTATTAGCAAGTGCAAATACGTTATAACTAAAATTTCGAGTGATCCTGACAACGGTTGGTTTCAAAATTATGTATGTTCAATAATTGTTTAGTTATAACTTATAACGCAACCAAGACTGAATAAAATAGAAAAAAAAACGTTTATTTTGTGCTTTATTTTTTTTTAATTTAAAGAATATACTTAGGTATCCCTATATATATTTTGTAATTAAAACAATTAAATATTATACTTTTGTATCATGGAAATAGTCAAAACTCTGATCAAAGAGCAAATATAATGAAAAAGACGTACAGTTCAATTTTATTATTATTATGGTGTGTATGGACGGATAATCAAATTGATAATAATACACTATGCGGTTGAAGAACTTTGTTTAAATGGCTTTATATTTAACACAAAGGAGAAAAGAAAATGTTGATTAAAAATTGAATAGGCCAGTCAGGTAGCGTTAGTATTGATTAATGATTAACTATCAGATAGAATGAAGCCACATTACATAAACAATCCATGGACATTTTAACCGAAGCGTAATAATGACAATTTGTTTGAAATGGATGGGTCATTTTAGTCGGCGACCGATGAAATCGCTGGCTATGCGATACGAAAGACACTCCTTCACAGGGCTGGCATTAAAACAACGGATTATATCTGTGATATTTGTTCAATTTATGAAAGTGCAAAAGAAATATAAGTATATTTATATAAAACCGATACTGTTTCATTCGATCAATCCAAATCAACTATTAATGATAATATTTGATGCTCGTGTACGTGGAGAAATTTTTCAAATTCTTATACTTAGTGAAAAATATCAATTATACACATAGGTACCTAACCTAAATTGACATATACGATTCAGGGCCGACTATATTTACTGAATATCGAATTACGGTGGGAGTCTTAGTTTTTTTTTTTAGAATTATTAATGTCCTTGCTTTTTCGTACAAGGTGGTTGTTAGTAATTTTGAACAATCACAAACACCCAGGCTTTGAGAAAAACACATAAATATTGTGTGTTCTGACTGGGAATCGAACCCAGGAACTCTCGGGTGGAAGGCAAGCGCCTTACGCACTGCACCGCGAGAGCCGCCTAGTGCTAGTTATTCATTACCTTCGAATGCAATGCGGTAACCGGCAACAAATGAAGATTTCTGATTGAATATTTCGTTCAAATTATTATTAACTACTATTTATTTTAATATACTTTACCATACTACATTCGAAGTATGATCAATGACTAACATTACCGTCGAAGTTTACAGTTTCGTCTCACGGCCTGACTATAGTGTATCTTGATATGATTCCATGTAGAACCGAAATACTGTACAGAAATGAGGTAATTTATTGGATGGCGTTCTGCATAATATCAAAATCAGAAAACTACAGTACCTCGGCAGCGTTGTGAGAGGATAAAAGTACAGCATTCCCAACTTATCATCCAAGGAATGATTATCGGTAAGCGTAGCAGAGGACGATGCCGCATTTCGTGGGTTAAGAACCTCAGTGATTTGTACGAATGCAGCTGCACCGAACAGTTCAGGGCCGACCTGCATCAGCGGCAGGTACGATAATAAGAATGAAGTCTTATAACATCCATCTGTTAACGAAATGTGTAATAAAATACGTATCGTCAGACCAAGATTCTATGATCATTGATCAGAGTCGTTCACCCTGTAATTCTACGGACGCTGAATCCATATAATTCATTTGCATTGTATTGCTAAAACGTTATTAGTATTATTACCGTAACAGATATATTGACCATATAAAGTCGTCATTTATGTTAAAATCATTGATTTTTATTGAATGCATCATTATGTAACAATATTATATTAGTTATTGTGTGGCTCGTCTATTGAGACAAAATTGACAATCTACGCTAAAATAAAATTGACTCACAAATTCTCATTTTTCAAACATTTTAAAACTTTAAGTACGATGTATCGTATTTCTTTGAGGACCTCTTAACCAGAGCTTCCCAAACGATGTACCATAAGGTTCCATTATATTTCTTTTATAAATCTGGTAAATTGTGAGAAAAAAGAATGGTACACTTTTCACACAAATATATTTTACTTGTAAATTATTGTATTTGTGTTAATTACATAATTTACCTAGTATTTTTTATATTCGGTAATAATATAAAATATATACTTATGTTTGCGTGGTACCTACATTCAATGTATTATGTCCTCGATTGTATATAGATAGCATAGTACCTCTCTGTAACATGTTTTGCTTGAAAATTCAATCTTTTGTGGTATAATTATTATTATATTAAATTAACTTTTTGCTCAATTCTTTTGAAAAAATAACCAAATAAAAGACAATATTTATATCCAAACGGTATCATATGATGATATTTTGATACTGGTTCCGTGACGTTTTAATGTAATAAATTGGTAGAAAAAGAAAAATGTATATTATATTTAAAATACTTATATATTACTTATTGAACGATGGTGAACTATTTTGATGCTAAGTTCTAATGCAATTGCATTTATTGAGATTGTTCTTCAACATAATACACAATTGACTCTGAAAGTCATATGGCAGCCATTTTTTTCAAACAATATTACGAGTCTGAAAAAAGATATAAGTAGGTTAACTATAATTATAATCATTCCTAAGTTTGCCGCGAAAAGGGTTGGGGAGCACTGCTCCAAATAGTCTAAACAAAGCTTTTTTAATTGTCTCAATAGTTATTGATAACAGAAAAATACGAAATAATATTTGACAACGTCCATTTGAGTAGATGAAAAACGTCCTGATCTTATAATCTGGTTAAAATGCAATATTCCTACACATTGTGTTATATTTTAATGAATACAATTAAGTTCTAATGCTTCGCCATAAATGTTTTGAACAGGTGTGACAGCAGTTTATTTGAAAGTGATATATAATTTAGAATTTTTTAATTCTAGACAGAAACAAAAAAACTACCCACCGTTTAGAAGGGAGTTTACTTATTTTGTTAAAATAAGTTGATTGATGGCTAGGTATTAGTTTGTTTTAATCATGCATGGATGATACATTTTTTCGTCTAGTCTAGACAGATAAAAAAAAACAGATTAACCCCATTAAACAATGCTTTCAGTAAAAGGTATTTCAGCTAGACGTAGCTGTGTTTTACATAGAAATTCGCACAACATAAATAAAATCGTACTAAACTAATGTGAACATTAAACTACTAAGCTTTTATCTAAATCGCAAGTATATATTACTTTAAAAACATAACTTTAAAAACTAATGCAGGGGAAATGGCATATAACGCAATTAAAGCCATAAAATAAAATAAAAACAATCCTGGCATTGGTCTAAAAATCAGAAAATAATAAGTATGTATTTAACATAAGCAAGAAGAAATCTTAAATTAACACGACGTCGATGTTTAAGATTACGATCTAATAAGGATCCACGATATTAAAATCTTAATCGATGATATTAACCAACTATTGTAAATATACCTGCCATCAATATAAATCTATAGAAAAGAATTACGTGTTTTTGTTTATAGACGTATCCTTCAAATATCATGGAAAGACAAGAAATGACACGGTACTCTGGACACGGCATACATGGTGAAAAATACCACTTCCTATAACTTATCATCCTATCCATCTCTCCTCCTATCATCCTATCCATCTATGCAGGAGAATACGAATATCATGTCATGGCAGATATTTTTAAATTTTAATATCCAATTAAAATATATATATTCATATATGTATTATATTCTTTACAACACTACAATAGGCCAAGAGGCCCAATGACAGTATCATATTTAGTAAATTAAACGATACAATCACAAACACCCAGGCGTTGAGAAATTCACATGAATATATTGTGACCTCACCGGGTATCGAACCCGGAGCCCCTGAATGAAAGGCCAGCGCGTTACGCACTGGACCATGAGGGCAATCCAAGGATATCGCTGTATAAGAGAACATGCTCCTTTTTTTGTGGTCGTTTAGTGAGGGATGCCGATTATTGGACATGGTAATCCAACAGTCACAACGGTATATTGTATTTATCTCACGAAGGGTCGCCTCCATCCCTCCGACTATGTGTGTATACCATATGTGAGCTTTTGTGAGATACATTCACTATATCAGCTACATTTATCAGTTACGTGCATAACTTACTAGCAATCTACTTACATAAAAAATACATTATCAATATTGGTATAATATTTAATAGCAATAAACGTTACGGATAGGTAGTTTTATCCGCGCTGGTAACAACCCTACTCTAATGCGATATAAATTATATGTAATAAAATTTATACCCTCGGTCAGTTAAGTTTACTAGGGCCTCGATTTGGTATGTCGCTTGATAGCGCGCTATTAAATCGGAAGTCAATCAAATACTAAGGTAGACTCTTCCTTTTCTATCGGATACGAACACAGTCATACTTAACCTGTTCGAAAATGAATGACGTCTATAATAATGGCAAATTTACGAACATTCATGAAAAATATGAATGTACGGAAACGTTTCGTTTAATCACGAGTATTGAAATAATATACTAGTACTAGGTTAGTGTCTGTATTACAAATAATATAACATGTGAGCCATAAATCACATGATGATAAATGAATTCTAAAGAAATGAGTAAGTATTACAATGATACATACTACTTTAATGTTCAAATCTCATGAAAAGACAAAAAAAACTAAGTAAGTACATTTTTTAAAATTAGTAAACCGAGCATAAATAATATTATAAACTACTTATTTTATTTACGAATAGTTCCCAAGATTTGTGAATCTAACATTCTTTAAAATCTTATTCCTTGAATAAAAGAAGTAGTTTATTGAATAATTATTATCAAGTGCAAGTACGTTATAACTAAAATTCGAATGATCCGGGCGTCGGTTAGTTATTAGGGTACCTACTTCATTGATAACCAGGTGTAAAAACACAAAAACCGATAGCCTAAAATTAACGCAATTTCATAAGCATTTTATGTAAGAACTACTGGTTAATTTAGTCGTTATATAGAACGCCCATAGCTTAATTGGTAAAGCACATCGGCGAGATTCCAGTGAATACAGGTCCATGACCCGTCGGGCATCGGATTTTTTCAAAAAATATTGTTTCTAGTGTTTTCTAATTATGTATGTTTGATAAATAACATTTTTTAGACTTTAGAGTGTTTACAAAAACGTAATTATGTATAAACCGGAACTATTGTTTAACCCTATTTTGCTATAAAGTTCGGTTCCAGTGATAAAAACGAACGGGTTTCGGTTTCAAAAAATTAATCGAAAACAGGTTTTCAGAAAACATAATATTTTATAAATGTATTCTAAGAAATCATAAAGTTAAATGTTTCTTTGCTGAAATATTTTGACTCACTGATCGTACGATTGTGATCTCGAAATAAGTTAAACAAAATTTTAAATAATTACAAATCTAAAAAAGGATTAAGGGGGGACATGCTCGTCGAAGGTCAAAATTGAGTTTTTATTGTATTTTCAAACCATGATCCTGGACACTCCTGGTACACTGTACCTAACCGATTTTTTTATTTATTTTTTTAACGGTACATGTTCAAACACGCGCGTTAATATCATTTTACTCCCTACTTCAATTATAGTTTGTCAATTTATGGCTACGACCGTATGTTGTAGCTTAACCACTGGGGAATGACAAAAGAAATGGCGTATTTCAAAAAAACACTACCTTATTCTTAGGTCAATAATTATTATAAAGCAACCATTATTCATAAGATGTTTATCACACTTGAATGGTCAAAGACATAGCTTATAATAAGTATCTTTAGAATCATCTTCAAATGTGTTAATCTTGCCGATTTTTTGAATAATAAAATGCCTAATTCTTGTCATATTTGGGATCACAGAGATTATCAATATAATTTTTTATCGTGAATATTTTACAAAAATTATCTCGTAATAAATTATACTAATGGTTTCATAAATGCGTTTAAAAATTAATAAACGTAAAAAATCTTAACACCACTGCACAGTTATGTACCGAAATATGACTATATTCTTAAACATTAGAGCGAGAGGTTTAAAAGAATACTATTTTATGTAACAAAAATACTGTATGCAGTCATCAAATGTTTAAAATAACTATAAAGGATAATAAGGCTTCAAAATTATATAAATAGATTATCTACAACGTTTAAGGAGTGTCCAGGATCATGGTTTGAAAATACAATAAAAACTCAATTTTGACCTACGACGAGCACGTGGGCCGTTAACGTATTATAAACACACCATCGCATCAGCGCTCAAAATGGAATATTTTACGAACCGGAGCACTCGATAATTTTACGGAAATATTAATATAGTTAAGTATCTAATTGTATGTACATTTTATAAAAATAAGTGATAGATTTTTTATTATATGGCATATCTAGTTCAGACGGTCAAATTAAGATGTCCACGAGACTGAGTTTTGATAAATTATCTGATAATTTTGGGGATTTTATAAACCTGAACAGTGCTGCGGTGCGCTCCTGTCCATTTCGAGCCCTTCATCGCATAGATGAAGGCATTTTCTATACTCATTGAATTCGTCATCATTTTTGATAAATTCAGAATTAAATGTAAATTGGTAAATTCTTACGGTATAGGCAGGCGAAAAACCGTCAACAGCTATGTGGATAATCTAAGAGAAGTGATTAGTGAATGTATGTAAAAAAACACAGTGTACATTTATTATCCTGAAGATGGAATTTAAGTAGGTACCTTTTTCAGCATAGTCTTGAACATAGTGTATCAATGCTTAGAACACATGCCGGAAAATGGTTGTCACAACTAGGGATTCCAATCCCGGAATCCCGAGCTATTTTCGATACCTATGAATCCCGGGATTGGTAAACATAATCCCGAAGATTTCGGGATTGATTATTTTATCAATTTTTATGGAAAATAAAATAAAAACGAAAATACAACAGAAAACATACTTTTAATAACAAATAACTAAATTAGAAATAAACTGAGTTTGAATGAAGTTTGATTTATACCCATATGTAAGTTGCCGATTCATTTTATTTTTTCACATAGATTAATAAAAATGAGAAAGATTGGAAAAAAACAATGCTTCGCACGTTTAACACAGTAATTCCACCATGATCTCACACGTTTTACAGCAGTTTCATAATGTGGCTAATTAGATTTATGAAGCGGACTTGCTTTACTATTTTAAATCTCGCTAACCCATTCATTAAGTCTTTACTTTCAGAAACAGCAATCTCATATTAAATTCACATTATTATTTATATTACAATATTATTTACTCTATTAAACTTATGTATTTTCAAAATTGAACGTACACAATATTAACAATAAAAATGTCGTAAATAGTATAAATTATACTAGATTTTTTTTTGACCGATTTTATCATTATTATTTGTAAATATAAATAATTTATATTAACTATGGAAAAAATGCCAATTCCGGGATTGTCAAATTGTAATCCCGAAATCCTGGAATCAGAATTTTGGCTCGTGATTGGATTTCCTAGTCACGACTATCTGCAGAGTGTTTCAAAAATCCAACGGCAATCTAGTGAAGTTTGTGACATCAAAATGTAGGTACATAACGCAAACCGAATAATTTCATTCGGTATGACAGAGTGAATAATTTCCCCAAAAAGCAAGGCTTAACACGGTGTTTTGAATCTTAAAAACTGTTATCATAATTCATTTTTTTGTCCACGACAATAAGGGGTAACATTTTCCCGGTGCAAATACAAAAATCGATACGCTTCAATAACTGTTTACGATATCTTTCTTCCCCTATCGCGTATAATGTACATTATGGACCCTCCAGCAAATAACAACACATCATAATATATACTTTTTAATATTTCTCTTGCAAGGGTAAAAGCGAAGGAGGTAAAAACTATTATGGCAAACGAGACCGGTTCTGTATTGGGGGAAGAGACATTGTCGTTCTATTTGAGGGCAATGTGTCCTCGGCAATATGTACGTATGAAGAAAGTTTTATTTATTATTTGTGTATTGAATTACTAAAGAACCCCTTTATTATTCGTACGAAACCATAAAGGACATTCCCACCTCAGTTCGCGTATGTTTTATAAGCTTGAATGGATTTGCGAATAAATGAAAACATATTACTGTGTGGTTATTGAAAGTAATAGGTACCTATTCTAGATTAAATACGTATGGCTAGTCATAAAAATAGTGCACCACACTTTTATAGGTGTAAATAAAGTGATAAAATTACATTTATTTTAAACAAATGTGTACTTTTTATAAATTATCTACTGTTATTTAGTGGCGTATCCTCCATACTAGACGATTAATTTGAAACCTATCTTCTTAAAAAAATGTCTATTAACGTAGGTATTTAAATAATAACTTCATTATTTTATATTCTACAAAAATTATATTATTTGCCAATGGCATCTGTCTGTGTGTATTATTAATTGATTGCTAGATTGCTCAATAAGTCGACACGGACGTGTCACTGACACAATAGAAAGGCTCCAAGCAATTTTGAACATTTCACGCATACAACACATACACAATTACACGTTTATTGTAATAAACGCAAACATACAATGTCAAAACCAGTAACATACTATCACGCGACCTGAGACTGTGTGTATTTAATCCTAACGGGATCTCCGGTTGCGAACAGCGATGTAATTTTTATACATATATACATTCATTTCGGCACGTTGGACTCAATGTTAAATGGTATGGTGGTGAAATCGCTTAACTATCGTGAAGTAGAATATTATAACCCAAGTTCGAATCGCAGTTGGGCATTAATTTTTTTAAATAATTATATATTTTAGTGCTAATCTTTTCTTCATGTATTTAAAAATGTGAAATATAACACTTGCTTGTACAGCAAAATAGTGAAGATGAACCAAATTTAAATTCAAGTAGGTACCTACTGTAAATATGGCTGTCATAGAACATTTTTCAGTTATCAACCACAACCTACCCACCTTTAACAGGCACCGTATGCCACTGGCCAGATCCATGCCATCGCCACCCCCATTTAGAAATGTTATTTTAAATCCAAATATTTATACTATGTATACTATACTATATTTTATACATATACTTATACGGATTTTTTTCATTATTTTTTACCCCATCCCTAACTAAAAGGATTTTCGGAAAATGACTGAAGTTTAAGTACCTAAAACCGAACCCTTCTTAAAAAATACTGTGGGTATCTTGAAACAATAAATGGTAAATGTTTCTTATAAAATACTGAATATGAACAAAATTCAAATTCAAGTCCTGTAAATGACTCTTTTTCAGTTATCTGCCATAGACTACGTACTTTCAACAGGTATTTTTATACCGCCATGTTTCAAGGTCGTAAGTATATTGTGTTATAGTTTTTAGTGAATATTATGTACAATTATCTTACAAAAATATATTTTGCAATGACATATGAAGATAATTGACGTTTAATGTTAGCATTGTAATATAGATTGACCATAGATAAATACTAGATTTTAATGAGTCACTAAGCTATTAAAAGACGATACATTCAACAATTCCTCAAAATCTTTGCTTTATAATAATAAATCTTACGATTCTTACCTACATACAAAAATACCTATGCATATCAGTGTTGTTTTAATAAACCAAATTCCAATTTCTGTCGACATGATTTGCAAACCATTTGAAAACATTCTTTTGATCTACTTTTGGGTAAAAGTACGTAAGACATAAACAGAGTTAAACTGTTAAAAATTGACTTTAAATACTGAATAAGTAAAATTGAACAACTCAACGTTGGGCATAAATTGACTTGCCTTAGTGTATATATTTTATATGAGCTATCATATACGTATATAAATAAAATATGTAATACCAAGTGATTAATATATTTTATAAATTGACTTTATCCATTCCAAATTGCTAAACAAAAACATTCGGTTATGAATAGTGTTTAATGTACGGTACACCAAAAACATTCCATTCCGCGACCCCCCGTGTATTCGTCAGGAGCAAAAGGGCGGTTTGTTAGTACCAAAGACAATTCAAAAATATATGACAGATTTATAATATATTTAATTCAACTTAGTTTATGCACAATTCACAATTTTATTTGACAGTAATATTTTAATGTTGCTTTTTTCAATTATTACTGTTCTGTTGGTATTTCCGACTTAGGTAGTTTTATCCGAGCATCACAGACATTACCATAATTGTGTACCAACGAAAAAGCCGTAATAAAAATCGCTGAAATCAAATAAAAACAAAAAATCGTGGAATGAATAAATTGTTCCATACCGGAGAAATAATGAAGAAATAAATCACTACATAGTGAAATGACGTATATATTATAATATCTACGTATATTTAGTTGAAAAAAAACGATTGAAATCAGCGAAAAAACGCAGAATTATGAAAATAATATTGCTGCTAACTAATAACCCACGATTTCCGTCTTGCCATAAAACAAATGAGTTGAGAGCTGCTGTCAGTAAAACCACCAGATGAGGAAAATATAAGCTGGAAAAAATGGACACTGCTACAGAATTACGTTACGTATTGAGACAATTCGAATTGAAACAGTAATGATATGAGCGATGAGATTAAAATAAGTAAGGATTATGAGAAATGCTATACTGGACTCATCAAATCTTCCTGATTAACAATAAACACGAAGGTTTATCTTAAATAGTAAAATTTTACATTTTCTTTAAAAAAATATAAGCTGGAATCACGCGCATGGATTTACTACACTAATTCCATTTTCAAAAACATTATTTTGAAGTAAAATAATGACATGACAAATGAACAAAACATAATATGAAAATAGCGTCGCTCCAATTCGTATTACCTACAGAAAAAACGGTTATTAATTAAATTATACGTGCATTTATAATAAAATAAAAGATTAACTATCCTAGGCAACAAATGTCTCTTCGGGTTAATGAAGGTGCTACGTTCTAAGGTATTGCAAAACACTAATATGACCAGTTGTCATGTATGGCTCGGAGGCCTGGTGCATAACCAAAAGCATGGAAAGAGTGTTGGGCTCATTTGAGCCCAACGTGCGTGCAACCCAGCGTGCTGCGTGGTATCTATCTTAGAACCCATAGTTGAAGTGTGAGACGATACAATTACGGGTTATACGCACATCCTACCGTTCATTACAATTGGGCCTGAGGCGAGTAAGGTTTTAGAAGACATTCGCACCATTTGCATGACTGCGTTGATTAGGTATGAATTGTGAAAATAATACTGTTAAGTCGACATACTTTTGTAAGACATTTTACATAGCTGTAGTAAAAAGTATATAAGATTATTACCAAATCGGTCCTGGGATTATAATATAAATATATGCGATAAAGGTATTAAAAAAACATAATTATGGTATTGAGTGAATACGATTATTACGCTGATTAAATATTTTAGTAAATTAACTTTTAAGTTAAAGTTATATTTAAAAGTTATTTAAGTATTTAAAGTTAAACATATTTTTAACTTATTCAAATAATTCATTATACTCGCATTAGTTTTAAAAAATATATTGGTTGTATTATTATATCGTTGTTTATTAATATTTTGAGTGTTTGAAGGAGGACAAATCACATCCAGACATTCAAATGACATATTATTATGTTCCCATGAAAAGAATGATGTTTTATACACCAAGTCAATATAATATAATCCGATGATAATAATGTTTTTGAATGGAACGATGTTGAAAAAATTTCTTTTATAGGGATGGAGCCTAAAGTATGGAATTGGAGCAAAAAGGGACCACTGGTCCACTAATTAGATTAGCTACAAGTGACTTCGCATTGCAGGATTTGCAGAGAACTTCACATTACAGCTGACATTTATTTGCCAATATTCAGGGGGTGTAAAAAGACAATCCTTCACAGCAAGCAGACAAGCAGTCAACAACACTACAATTTGGCATTATTATTTAGTTGAAAAATCGTGTAAAACCGTTATAACTGCACTGCAGACGAGTAAATTACGGTGAACATAAAATCTTACCGCCATTGCATATGTAAGAAAATTGGAATGTCAACTGAACGATTTTAATATTAGTGTAGTTTACGAATTCAACCATGCTTCATGTGCTGCTTGCAAACTTATTTGAAATGGCATTACAGAATTAATGTATATGACTTTACGGTCTAAATTCTTTGGTTTCAACCCTATTTACGTATAAATAAGTATGTGATGTGAAAACGACCCCTAACTCATTTTTAAGTGTCACTTATACTTGTTTAATCCTCAGAACCTCCTCGATTAGTGTTTGTTATTTTCTCCAATATTGTATCAGTGCCAAGAAACAACAATTGAAAAAATATATATTTTGAGAATAATTCAATCTCGAAAACGTGGCTCGGTTTATAAATAAATGTATAACGCAGTTAAATTATCTACATTTATTATTATTTTATTACGGAATTTACACATTTTAAATAATCGGCGTCAATTTGACGAAGCTGTTAACAAAGTAATAGTAATTCTGGACGTGTGTTCTTGGTAAAAATGTATTATTTTTAGATCTTTCGGAAAATCCTACAAATTAACCTGTTTTTCCACAGATTTTTATTTAAATATTAAAACTAAACATAATACTTATAAATTACTTATAAAAAAAATGTAACAGTTTTAGTAAACTATTAAATTTACAACAAAATGTAATCTAGCTGTTGGCCCAGTATTTTCTCCTTTTAAATCTGTGTTCAATGTGTATTATTTTTATATTTTTGACAGGAAAATAGCTAGCTTTATTATTAGTATAATACAAGTATGCAGTAACTTTCAGCTTTTCCCGTTTAGGGCTCGCATTACACAGCAATCATCGCGAATAACAAAAGCATTTTACATTTTCCGCCGTCTAAAAAAAAGTCCATTACGAACAATCCCGGCACTCGAAATACATTTTCATTTGGCGCCCTGCCGGGGCCGGGGCCGGGGCCGGGAGTGCAGTGCTCTGTTAGGGAATCGCATCATTTTATTTCCACCCCACGACAGGTTTATAACTCTCAGTTTGGCGTTATGATTATTACCACGTTATGGCCGTACAAACCTTTTTAACTTTTTCTCTACTCTCTGATACGCACGCGGCTGCAGTTAAATCCACTGGAATAGAATACATAACATGGAAGAACAATAGCCTCGAAATGGTGATGTCAGTTTGCTGCATGGAATGACTTACCTTCTGGATTCATAGTACCCTACCTAAATAACGAGGAAAAATTGTAACAGTGAATAAAAATAAATGTGTACTTATTTAGTTTTACAGTTTTGACGAATTATTTCATGTATGCATTCAATATCACACACGAACAGTTATCATAGATTAGTTTCTATGTAAATATTTGATATTATTTTTAACAAAAATTTCCTGCTTTTGTGGTTATAATATAATGCATTTATATTATGGGGGGGGGGAAATATATAAATTGCTATTTGCATTCTAATAATTTAACTATTAAGCTCCCCGCCCACTGGCCATCTTCAAGACCCAAAGCAAAGGGATTTATCACGTGGCCGCCATCGAACCCCCGATCAAATATCCTGCTTTCGCCACTCGTGCTAAACGGCGACGCGCACCAATGAAATGTTTAAGTTCTATTATCTCGAAAAGTAGATCGGCAACAGCCTTATATTTTTACATTTCAATCTGGAAACCGTCCATGATAGTGAAGGTTTTAGAGCAGTTTTTTAACGTTTATATTTTTAAAGAACATTGTACAGCAACCCTGGATGTTAAGAATACCGGACCGATCGTAAATTTTAAATTATTTATATTATGTATTATCTTCACATTAGCACATGTGTAACCGAATTTTAATTTTATGTGATTACGGTATAAGATCTCTTCTTCTCTACTCAATTTAATTACAAAAATTGCCTCTAAATATGAAAAAGGTATTATATTATTCAGATATTTTGGTAAAAATACCAGGAAAAATGTCAAAAGTTTAATGACTTACTCATATCTAACAAAAAAAAACTGTATATCAAGCAAATTAGTGTTTACTTTTACTCGATTTTTAAAATATTTGTTTTACAAAAGTAAAAGCAAATAAAATATATAAACCGATTTTTATTCACTGGACAACATTGCAAATTCAAAAATTATATTCATCGTAAAAACAGTAAGGAATGTTAAAACAGTTCCTACCAACATAATAATTTACAACACAAGATATCAAGGTGTACTTATAAAAACCTCATACAGTCCATGGCCAACTTACAGACGCACCATACAATTTTATGAAAATAATAATATATACGTATACTATTTTTTAACATAATAATATGTTCGTTTATTAAGGGGGGACATGCTCAGTCAGGGACACTTGAATGGTCAAAAACATAGCTTATAATGAGTATCTTTAGAATTATCTTCAAATGTGTTAATCTTGCCCATTTTTTGAATAATAAAATGCCTAATTCTTGTCAAATTTGGGATCACAGAGATTAGCAATATAATTTTTTATCGTAAATATTTTACTAAAATTATCTCGTCATAAATTATACTAATGGTTTAATAAATGCGTTTAAAAATTAATAAATGTAAATAATCTTAACACCACTGCACAGTTATGTACTGAAATATGACTATATTCGAAAACATTAGAGCAAAAGGTTTAAATAATACTATTTTATGTAATAAAAATACTTTATGCAGTCATCAAATGTTTAAAATAAATATAAAGGATAATAAGGCTTCAAAATTATACAAATAGATTATCTACAACGTTTCAGGTATGTCCAGGATCATGCTTTGAAAATAGATAAAAAGCTCCATTTGACCCACGCTGAGCACGTCCGCCCTTAAGATCAGATACAATTTCACATATTGTGTTTATTTTTCCCCTGATATATTATTTCCTTCGGCATTCTTCAGACAGACAATTTTATTTTGTCAGTAATTTTTAAACAGGCCGACGATTTGACATTACCACTGGAGAAAAGCATGCTAAATTACAGTGGTATAGCTTCATAATTATTTAAAATATATCACGCAAAAGCAACTTTACACTGACAAACACAGTATTCATATTTGCTTCAAAATTGCTTAGTGCGTCTAAGAAATTGGTCATAGGCTGAATATCAAATAATATGCATAAATAAATTCATATAATTAAATATTGATATTTTAAATATACATCCTAATCTTCCCCTATTGTTTTTTTATATAATATAAAATTAACATAATAATATAATATTATACTGCAATTGCCCTTTTAAATGATTGTGAGGAAGTATAGAGCTAACACACACAATAATAGATGTATGTATTAAATGTCTAAAAATCTTATCATCGCAATCTATAATAATTTCAAAATATGATTTTAGTTTCGACAAAAGGTTATACTGCCATTTATTGCTCAGGTTGCTTTTACTATTTCAATGCTAAATAATAACACTTAGGTAAACGCCAAAAGTACATTTTATTAAGTCGATTCGATTATTATGTAAGGAGCCATACATATTGATGAACTAGTACTGAACTGATTATTAATATATTAAAGAAAAATAATTACCTAACGAAGAATACGTAAAGTTGATATTATAATGCAATGAATAATTATTAGTAGTAATTAGATGAGGGTGGGCGTTAAAATACTGTCAATAAAATGGTGGAATAGAGAAAATTAAGTAAAATATAACAAAATATACGGATTTAAAGAGAACATTGTCAAATGCTGCGGACGAAACAGATCATAATCATTATTCAATTGTATGGAAATGCTGTTCGGAACAAGATTATTTTGACTATTTCATAGATCAGTTTTAGCGATCTAGGAGTCGGCTGCCGGCCTTACATAATATGTATGTGTACACAACTGACAAAGATTTAAGTTTATTACTGTTTTATATAGGTACTCAATTAAATGAGTAGCCTAGAATCAAAACTCACACTTTCCAATTATATCATTTGTGAGTTGGGATCAGAGCTGATCTGATCAGAGATCAGTATTTATCATGCTGTCATGTCGGATCTCGCACGAGAACAAAAAATAGTGGTTCTGCTTATTTGTGATTTTCTCACAACAATTTTTTGTAAAACGTGAGTTTTGATTCTAGCCTACTAAAACAACTATAATTGTCGTACAATCACTTTACTTATCGGTCATTACAAAAGACCTGTCCAGATAATCACAACATATCCACAAGAACAATAAAATCGAATGAACCTAGCTGACAACTTTGCTATAACTATCGATTTTATTCTAACTATTCAATTTCCATAAAAAAACCTAATTTACTTATTACATAGATACCTATATATTTTGTTTTATTTTATTTTCTGGGTGAAGACATATTATAATAAAAATATACATTAGAAATAATATTGCATACAATTAATTACTTACGTACAATGTTAGATTTTTATTCAATTTGTAGAAAAGCTTCTCGCTTTGCTGGTGCAATATCGGATCCGACATGGGTTTACGGACAAAACTGCCCAACAGAAATACATAAGTACTTATCTCTTTGTGAACATCCTGCATTCGGTAAATCGATTGACTATTGCAATTTTATGGCTATAATATACTCATTTTGATTTCTTAACCTAGTTATACATTTCATCACCTCAATACTCCAACTAGATACCTAACTATATTTTCACTGTTTTTGAGTGAGCTATTTATTGAATATGATTATACATTTCCTTATCTACTACAAAATGATATAACAATGTAAGTCAGAAGCTAATGGGGAATGTATTAATTTTGTGTTTGTAAATATTAGATAACTTTAAAACCATAAATTGCATTAAATAAATAAATTAATATATTTAGAATATTTTTTCATACAATTTATTATTCAATTTTTCCCAATTAGACAAGCACAATATTCCATTTTTATTTTAAATAATAATTATAGCCTATATTTATGTTAATCAAATAAAGTTTAAATTTCATTTTCCCAACAACGACTAAGTCAAAGTTATCCAGTTGTAGTATTGAGGTAACGATTTGTTTGTATGGTTGATAATTGAAACAGTGATTTTTTCAATATTATAATAAAATATACTTACACCGATCTCAATTAAGTAGGTACTTATATAATAATATATCAATGGCGTGAGGTGTCTTTTGAGATCGGGCATGCTACCATAAAACCATATAGGTTGCAATTATAATATATTGAGATATTTATAACATTTTTTCTCATGATTTTCCAATTTTGAAAGACATTGTTTCCAATGACTCGACGAAATATTTTAAAAACAAATTAATGTAGTGTTCCTGTCATTAGTGTTATTCCCACACCACACCGTATTTGATCTCACACGTGGCTGTACCGTACAACTAGTATGTCATTTAATTTATTTATGGTAGTAATCAAGGCATGCACCGCATCCATTGCAATTATGTACCGCACGCCACTGATACACATAATAAATATACATGTTGTTTTGTAAAAATGTGCAACATGGTCTCAATAATATTATTTTAATGTATCTACTTGGTATTGAATCCTTGCCTATCATGTGTGTATGAGTTAAGTGTAATTTAACATTCCAACAGGTAATTCTGCTATGTAGGTATAGATATAATATAATATCGAACATCTCAGAAGCATACCTCCTATCAGAAAATAAGGAATGCTACATTATTAAATCTCGTGACTTACTTATTGAATAAAAATATATTTAAATCAGAACTTAAGTCACACTTGTGCACGTATAGGTTCAGTGTTATAGGTATCCATCCATCTGTCTGACTAATATTTTACTGATAGTGTAAAAATTGGTTTATATTATCATCAAGGACCCAAGTGCTGTATTGAGGATTCGTGGTACGTTAGGGATCCAAGTCTGTCCAATCTGTCTTTGTCATACCTACCATATATTTTCACATCATGCGAATCATTATTTTTAATGGTCATATAAATTTAAATCCATATTATTTCGTTCCATTTAATGTTCACTTCATATTGTATGGTAGGTAATGTGTATTCGATAAAACTTTATATTGAAGTTTGCAATTGACCCGAAATTTTGAAGAATTTTATACATTTTTGAGGTGTTAAGTAATTCTTTCTTATACAATAAATAATGACAATTTTTACCGGTTGTACAAGCTTGTATTCCTAACACCTACCCCAGATTGTTTATGTTTGATATTTATATAAAACCTGGCCCCCTGACGGCTACGCTGTGATATGAGAATCCAAAGTAAAAAATATACATTCTTAAGTCACCCCTGTCAAATCCGATATCGCAACCACTGGCATGTGTACTTAGTCTAAGGCTTACTTTGATATCCTGCAGTCGACGACCAGAGCGCGACCATAGACAGCAGCCAGTGGAACATCTGCCCCTCGATCCTCCAGTAGACGTGCGGCTTCCATCTCTTCACGGGCGCCAGCAGCACCATCCAGACCACGTAGGCGGGGATGCAGTATACATTGTTCACTACCACAAACACAATCCGCGCTAACACCCTCAACAACTGCCCGACCGCGCTGAAAACGGACAAACCAAACGACCCGCAATGTAGTTTTGCATATCATCTCATTTCAATATGGCACGCATTACGCCAACTTTGCTTGCACACGGCGACACGAGGACCCCACCCCTTCACTTGGGTGTTTTACTATTGGCATTTATTCGTATTTCGACAATAATCTATTCGGACAATTTAAAAATAATAAAAATAAAAATAAATAAATTTAATTCATATTTCAAAGATATTCAAAGAGATAAGTTATCTTACAATAATTGTCTTTAGATACATAACTTCAAGTTAGTTTAGAATCGTTTTGAGATTTTAACGAAACAGATATTAACATAAATAATTCAAATATTGTAGGATTAACAAAAGAAAGCTGTTTTAAAGCCGTTATAATGGAGTTCTACCACTATATTCTAATCCAATTAATTAATCGATTAATCAGTAAAATAGTTAATTTTGAAAAACCTCCGAAACTTATGTGCCAATGAGAGAAAAAAATCAAAATAAAAGTTGAATCTAGTGATAATCGAACCCACATTAATAAATTCGGGTGATTGCTTTTATCCATTGAGCTATCGATCCCTCTACGACTGTGAATGATGAGAGTTCGAATACCACCCGATCTAATCGTCGTGCTAATATAATACGTATATGATTCTGAGGTTAATAAAAACTATGTATTTTTACCAAAATTAATCTTATATTCATAAACCCTGTGGGAATTCAGTATTCAGAATGATTTTTGTCGTAATACGTTTGTAACACTGCCCATAAACTGACTTAGGTGGTTTTAAAAAAATCGCTTATTTTGTTTCGGGTGGGTAAAGGTTACCACCACGACGTTTTGACTGCATCGATTGCTCACTTCCACAGTGGTATCGATAAAGATGTACCGATACATTCTTTCCGTTATCGCAACCATACCTACTCTTGCTTCGTTACTTTTTTAAAAATATGTTACGCTATTTGTTTCGTTTTTTTTTTGTAAATGCCAACTCAGCTGTTATCTTATACAAGTATCGTCCATTAGAAATAGAAAGATAACACTGCAGGTACAAAACATATTAAAATTATAAGAAAATAGTAATATGTAATACACGTTGGCACAGAATTACTAAAAAAATTACATTACGGACGTTAAACAGTGAGGGAATATGATAATTGAAAACTTATTTAATTTTAAACACAAATAATACATATCACTACTGCATAAGTACGCGACAATGGGACCAAATATTTACTAATAATTAATTTAGTTCAAAATTACTAGTTGACGAAGTGATATCTTTCACTATTGTGTTAAAGTTTAACATATAAAACTAACTATTTGTAATTAAGTAATACGTTTGAATTAATAAAATTATATACAATTCGAATGAAAACACTAATGATTAATAAATAGCAAAATGTAGTTTCCAAATATGTAATTCTTCATCTACATTTCAAATCGCTTGCAATGTGAACAACATTAACAAAAAAAAACATCGTGTCCAATATAATACTGTTTCGTTTTCTGAATTATTTATACCAGCAGAGTTGTATTAAACGCAAGGCCGTACAAGGCCTTCGCGAGTGCATGATACTAAATAAATCTCGAATTGTTACGTAACATCGAAATCGCAAGACGCCGTTTTTTACGATGAATAAATACTCACCGGATTCTGATTATTTAAAATATACTAAAGTCGTGATTTCGATTCGACGAGTGGAGGAAGAGAGATCTAATCGAAACAGCCGTTTCATTATTTCCGGCGACACGTTTTAACTAATTATCGTCAGAGATAAGTGTGCGTATTAAAAGATAATTAATTACTTCACACAAAAAATCGATGAGTTTTGTTCGACGGCTTAAGAACCTAAAAAAATTTCATCGACAGTTCACAAAATGTATAGTTTACAGTGCAAGTTTAGAATCGTAATAATTAATTCGACCCAGACAGGCCCCGTCATACAAGCTGAGCAAAGCGGTCTTCCAGAAATTGTAAAATTCATTGTAACCGACCATGCTCGGGTGAACTCGAGAGTTCCGCACGACGAGCACGGTTGACAATATTACTATTTGGGACAGCGATTAACCGGTGAGTTGCATGTACACAAAACAAGCATACAAGTGTGAATTTCATTTATTATAACAGTAACAAATAAGATGAATTCTCCATTAAAATAAATACAGCAAGAGTAAGTAAGTAGTGCGGTCCCGTTTTGGGGAGATAACCTCATTTCGCCGAGTGCAAGCAAGTGTGACCACAGTCACGTAGTTTTAAAATAGTATATAAACAATATAGACATGAAAGCCTTCAAGTGTGTGATGTGTTTGTTTAAAAAAATCGACCTGGACAGTAAATTTAAAGTTTAATATCGTCGATGATAACATTCGCAACAATTTGACTGATTTAACATAAAAGCATTAACGTACAAAATCTACACTTGGACAAAAAAATACTATACGAACTTGGGTTAGGATGTTCGAATGAGTGCAGTTCATAATGTCAATATAAAAATCGGTATAACAACAAAACTATTGGAATCGAATAAAGGTAAAACACAGTTGGGTGTTTTTTTAAGGGTAAATTATAAAATGTGTGTATACGCGACTTAATGCGAGCTGTAGACGGGAGGGAAACATTACCATCGACAATAACAATAATAATTATAAGTGCATCGAGATATATTATTATGATGTTGGCAATCTGCCGACCGAGCTGAAGTTAGTATTTTTTTTAATTAAATTAATAATGCGAAGGCTTTCATTGAAATGATGATCATGCGGAGATGATATGCGACGATAGCGTTTCGGTTAGGTTCGGTTTGAACGGGTCGGGAACGAGGCACGCCACGGTGTGTATCATAATATCAATTTACATGACATGTGTTGTTGTCGAATAACTGATTCGTTTCATTCATGTTGTGTGGGATTCAAGGGGGGTGGGTGGGTTGGTTGTGTTGGGTAAATTAAAAGGCGGCCATTATACAATTGACAATATTTATTAATGGAATTATATATTTTTCTCTTCGGTTATTCTGTATTAGGATGTGAGTACAAATTTAAAAATACTGTTAGTGCTCGCTTTGGAAAGCGGCGACTCGACGCGTCGACGCTCGCCCTTTCGAGGGCGGACCGACGGATCGACGATCGCGCCGTCGAGGGTCGGTCCGCCGTCCGGAGGGGCGGGCCGAGCCCCCAGCGCCGGGCGCGCGGGCTCACGTCGATTCTTCAGAATGTATTATTTTACTTGCACACACAATTACATTCAATTATTTATTTGTAAACATTTATTCTGATAAAAACACCAAATTCGTGTTGAGACTCAATTGTAAAAAAAATAATAATACATTTTCTTTAAAATCCCATAATACAAAATTGTAAATAGGCAAAAAGTATATAGAAAAAAACGAATGTGATAAAAGTATACAAGTTTATAGTATAAATTCACGACATTTATCCGTTAACACTAAAATATCTTTCACTCGTAAAGCATACATATAGAAATATACTCTGAACAGAATGAGTAAAGTACAGAAGAGTATATTATATTATCGTGTAAAAGACTAAACTCAATATCGGACCGACGCAACTTGATAAATTATTTAGGACTGTACACTATCTAGTATATACAACAATTTCCATTTCGTTCAGCCAGATATGTTTAATTAATTGGCAGTAAGCTAAAGGTACATCATAGGACGGATTCGCGGCGGCGGCGGCCTCGGCCACGGCCGCGCCGGAGGGAAATTCAATTGTCTATCTAGCGATACTCGTCTAAATTATTACATACCCTGATAATAGTTCCCGCTTTCTAGCTAGAGGCGTTCATTTTGTCCATTTCCCGCGGCTTCCCTCGGCGCGACCGCGCGGACGACTTCCGCCGCGAATTCGTCTTCACAACAGACATGATTCGTAATCGTAAACACAGAACGTTTAGGCCGTACGCCATACGCCGCTCGCACACTCGGCGCACACGCACACGTACACACCTATCGACTCACTTACATTTATATAAATATATACACATATATACTACATCGATTTAATATTACTAAAATTAAAACTTTTGTATCGTGACACCTCCAGACAAATTAAAATTAATTATTGCAATTTTAGTCGCGAAATGTAACATTGATCGTGAAATTAATAAAAACATGCGGTGGACGCCCGACGGTTGCCGGACGGCGGCAAGAGGAGGGGGTTTGAGGGGGGCGATACCGGAGGACGCGTCGTCTATGATTATCTTCACATGGCGTAGTCCGGCGACATGAGATTGTGCACCTGCTCCAGTTTGTAGGCCAGCCGCTGCTTCTGCGAGAACTCGTCCTCCTCCAGGGTGACGATGAGCTGCTCGGAATACTTGACGGCGTACGCGTACAGCTCGTGCAGCGCGCAGTTCGTGTTGAACTCTTTGGTGTGGAGGCGAGATTCCTCGGCGAGCATCGCGTTCATGTCCTGGTCTGAGATCGCCGTCATGAGCTTGATGTCCGAGTAGTACCTCTCCACCCACTCTTTATAAATAGGAATGTCTTTCGCGTACAGCAGTTTCGAACTGGGCGAGTCCTTGCCGAGGATGTGATCGGACGTGGAGCACGAGTCCATGAACGTTTGAGCAATAACCGACAGGCAAGAATCTACGGTGTTCGACTTGTGAATGTCGAAAACGAAGTTCGGGTTTTTGATAAGGTTAACCCAGAAACGCAGGGGGAGGCTGTTACTTTTCCAGGTGTGGACGACTTCCGGGTCGGAGATGGCGTGCAGCAGCGCCTGATCGTCGAGGAAGTCGAACATGTACTTGATAGCGAGGGGGAGCGCCGAGCCTCGGTGAGCGGTACTGAATATGGTCTCGAAGAGGTCATCCACGAACTTTTGCAGGGTGCCTTTGGTGGCCAACAATCGCGTGAGATATATCTCTGAAACCATTTTATTGCCTCTCTCCCCTTCTTTGTGCGCGTCGCTGTCGTGATGCTTCACGAGGTGCCAGAACTTGAAGCCGCTGTTGTGTTCATATTTGAGCGGACTCGCGGGAGGACTCGCCGAACTGAATTTGCTTCTATTCAGCGTCTCGTACATGTGCGACTTTTCATTTTTCTCCGAAAGCATCGCTAGATTGTAAATTGAGCTCTGCTTCGACACTAAGTTCAAGCAGCCTCCGTCCGGCACTCTATAGTGATGGAGGGTATTGAGTTTCTTCCACTCGCCCTCCGACTTGGTGGTGGTGTCTTCGTCGTAAAGGATCAGTCTTCCGCATGCGCCGGTCCTCCATTCGAGGTCGAGGTCATCCTTGTTAGGCCTCTGGGAGTAGGGCGTCGCTCTATAAATAGTATCCAGACATTTCTCTTTGACTTGACTGATGGTATCGCAATCGAGAACTTTCACTTGAACATTTTCAGTGTTAGACTCCAAGCCGCTGACGAAAACCGTCTGCTGCGATATCGAGACGTACACCGACATGGCCTTGAAGTCTATGGACTGTCTGATGAGCTTCTCTTCGCTGAGGGAGTACCTCGCCTCGGAAGTGATCGCGTCGACCGGACCTTTGTCGACCTGACCTTTCATAGAGCGAAAGAGCATGTAGAGAGGCTCTCCTGCGCACTCTCTCAAAAACTTATACAGTAAAAAGGTGAACCAAGCGCTGAGCATTTTTTCAGCGACGCTTTCCGTCCTGCGCAGTAGCAATTTGGGATGACTCTTGCCCTCCATACACTTCTCGATCAGTTCTGCAAGTAATGTCTTCAGGACGTCGGTGCAATACTCCATTTTACTCTGGAGAGTGACCATAATTAATGACGCCACGTTGACCCTATCCCTCATAGAAAAATATCTATTGCTCTCTAACGTTCTGATAAAAAGTAGCAAAAACGTCTTATTCATAATGAGCTGGCCGAACATTCGTAAGCCTTTGTCTTTTCTTAAAAGCTCCGGTCTCTCCCATTGGAGGACCACGTGATCATCAATATTAGGAAATAATATTTTCATGGCGTAGGTGCGATAGTCCAAGAAGGGAATGCCTCCTGTGACGTCACCCGTGAGATCTGTCATTTCCGTTTGCAATTCGGCGAAAGCCTCTTTACATTCCGCAGCCACTCTCAATTCCAGGATATCCATCTGTTCTTGCATATTTTTCAGAACTCTTATACTTTCAGTGGACTTTCGTCGATACATAATAAGGAAAACGACAAATATGAAGAGCAAGACCACAATGCTGGCGATGACACCAGATATGACAGGCTTTGTGAACGTTCCTTGGAAACCAGCCGGAGAGGAATATGAGAGTTTTCCAATTTCGTACCGTAAAGTGTGACCGACTTTGACTACCACATCAGGAATCTCTTCATCAACCAGCACCAGATCTTCTTCGGTGGGAGGCCGGCAGGTCAACTGATGTCGAGACAGAGATGTGACATTACAGAAACTGTTCCCGATCATAACTTCCACGTCTGTTTCTTTGCAAGCTCTATCCAAATTCTGGCCGTTGATGGTTAGGTATTCTGATTTATAATACTTGACATCTTCATCAAATTTATCATAAAGCGGGTCAGGGTACAGTAAGAATGGACCGTAATTTTTCTTAGAAGACAAATTTCTAACCGTCTGCACATCGTCCATATTGAAGCCGTATTCAAGTTTGAGAGGTTTTTCAGAATCCAGATCCCGTCCGTCGATTTCAATAGCCGGAGAGTCACAGACCATGGTGGTGTCCGTGTGAGTAATACAGTATCCTATAAATATTTGGTTATCATGATAGACATACATCTGCGGCATTTGGATGGAATTCAAGTTTCTACCGACCACTTGTATTTTTATACCCCCGGACGGGATTCCTTTAGGCATTCTGCTTTGACTGACGACCCCCGAGTCAGCATATTCAATCACTGGATCTTCAACGTATTCAAACTTCTCCTTTTCATATTTTCTATCCCCTTTGTCAAATTTCATTCTCAATTCTCCCATTCCTAGATTGATAGAATGGCTGGTACGGCAAACGGCTTCATTATCGACAGTGCTAAGTATAACACACGGCATCTCATTAATAAAAGCTTGAATGTTACTGCCGGCATTCAGATATTTCCCTGTAATTTTGAGCTGAGTTCCACCTGACTTAGGTCCAAACTTGGGACTTATAGATTCAATGGATGGATTTACAAAGGAAAAATGACGCTTAGATTCACCTCTATAATCCTCAACCCTGACAATCACGGGTCCGTCTCGAGGCTCCAAAGTACCCGGGCCATCAACGGTGCAAACTATCTGTTTGGTTTTCACATACAACTGTTCAATAGGTTGGCAGCTGACACCGGCAATAGTGACTCCATTGTAAATATCAGTAATATTGCGGCCTAAATTTATACCATCGATAGTAATATTAGTTCCACCTTCGTAAGGACCTAGTTGAGGTCTGAAGGAATGTATTTCAGGATTTGGGCATGTAGTACTTCTATTCAACCAAACGCTTATACCTCTGTCACACTGTTCTTTGACCTCACACCTATCCGAGCTTTGACACCAACCGCATCCATATTTCTCAGCTAAAGCCAGACAGATACCGCAGTTATCAGCCATCTCTTTGCATCTGAATATCAACACGTGGATGTTATCAGGGTTATCAAGAGGTTTAGATCCACCCCATATGACTGCGAATGAAGCTGTAATATTAGGTGCTTTTGACACGTATGTGAACTCCATTGGATCACAGTAAATTATATCCCCCAGTAACTGGGCATTCACGCTGGTCACGCGTCCCTCGATGTTGAATTGGCAAACAAATCTCGTCTGAACAATGAACTGGCCAATGATATGAACTTTGACTCGTATTGACTTTTTGACCCCAGACGGCACCAGTATTTCATCTGAACCTCCGGCTGTTGCGTTAATTGTGGGACAAAATCCCGGACCTGAGCGATAACTGGGTCCGATTCTGCTGACTCCAGTAACAAGAATGTCATTTCTGCAATTTTCTGCGGTATCATGAGTGCATCGATGGCCATCCACGCACCAATCGCAGGGGAACAGAGAACTCACGCACTGCGTGCAAGAGCTGTACGTGTTACAGTCGAAGAATGTGAAATTCGTCGCAACAAAGTCAGGCCCGGACGTCATTCGCACAGCTAACTTCGATGTGAAATGATGTTGACCGACGGGAATGGACGGCAAGAGATCAGTCCTGGGCGTTGTGCAGTTGACTCCGTACTGCTTGCGCACGGCTTTGGTAATCAATGTCTTATCTAGCGCCGAGAAAGCGCACAGAAATTGACCAGAGAGCGTCGGAAGGTTCTCTATAAGCAGCTCTAGCGTTCTGGATGTGGTCCTTTGAAGTTGGTTCGGGTTCACTTGGGTTATGGTCGTACACCGTCCGCTCCTGTACGATATCCAATATAATGCGTCTTTGGCGGCATCCTGACAGTTTGAACGCAGACTGCATTTGTTCTCTAGCGAACACCAGCCGCAGTACGGGTCTTTAGCGCCCAGGCACGTCAGACAAGTGGTGTAAATACTACATTCTTGCACTTTCACTTTTGACACCTTCTTTTCAGTCATTACATATAAATGCATCAGTTGAGAGTCAAAGTGCAGATCTTTATTCACCGGAGAACCTTTGTCTACAGTTATGTCACCATATTCAAAAGCAGAAGTGGCACTCTCCACAACGACTTTCTTGAGGTGACCTTGAACCGTTCCCACAAAAACGACAGTATAGTCCCCCGTAGAAGTAGCCGCGACAGCGGTGAGCTGAGTATTAAACAGCAGGACGGGAACGGCCTCCACGGGAAACTCCCCTCCTAGAGGAGTGTTGACATCCAATCCACAGAAATCTTCCCCGATCGTCTGAAGCTTCGTGCTGACACACGGATGACTGGGCGACACGAAATCCAGGCCCCTGCTCGCATTCCCGCTAAAGCACGTTTTAATGTTTTGCATAAACTTCCGTCGGATAGATTTGAGCGAATACACGCAGAGTCCTGAGAGCTCCGAAGGAGTATTGGTAGACATGGCTTCACTTTGACTGAAGACAGCGAAGAGAACATCGTCCTGGGCAGTGATGCCGAGCTCTCCGGCCAAAATTGAACCGGCCTTGCCGACGTACGCCGCCTGAACAAGATTATAACCAAAGTTTTTACCGCCTTCACCCGTGCACGCGATGGGTATTTCCGTGTAAGAATAATAATTCTCATCGTCGTGGCACACTCGAACGAGTTTACTGAAGTAAGCGCTGTTGCCCATACTTTTGAGTTGGGTTGTCAAAAAATAACTGAAACCCTCAGAACTGAAGCCGTAGATGTACACTATGTGGTATCGCTCCCGGGAAAGGGAATTGACAAACATGCGGGTGCCAGTAGTGACAGCCGTCTTGGCGATGGCGAACATCTTCTCCTCGTCGAGGGAGCGGCTACTGACAGCCGGCACCTCCGACCGGTACGGGGAGTTCCCGGTGTATGTGACCCCCACATACATGACCTGGGTGACGGGAGGATTGGGAGGCCCCGGGGCGATGAACGCGACGGTGGACGCGGTGGCATTATTGGCTACCACGGCCTCGCGCACGTCTTTCACATCCGATATGTTATGCAGGTGTCTGACCGAGCAGACCCCTTGGGAAACGGACCCGCACGAAATGAGTCTGGTCGTGGTGTAGTCTATCACCAGCGCCTTGTTCACATTGTCCGTAGGCTTTCGCACCGCACTCGTAGGACAGTCCTGCACGGAGCACTCGGACGAGTCATTCTTTGGACCCGTCACGATGATCACGGCCAAGTCCAAGTCCGGCGACAACTGATACAGTTTATTGACGGCGCCGATGAAGATCCTCCCCGTGTTCTTGTCCACGACGAGGTGGTTGAAGAGCGACGCTTCGGCGGACTGGTCGAACGTCTTGACGATGTCGGAGGAGGAGGAGGCGGCGGCGGTGACGGCGGCGCGCCACACCAGGGCGGCGGCCAGCGCCAGCAGCAGACGGGCCCCTCCGCCCCTTCCGACCGGCGAGCTGCCCTTCAGCACCATCCCTCGGCCCGCCCTTATCCAACATGTGGAGATCACATCTACTCGGAGCGCGCTCTTAAACTGATTATTCTGCGGGGACACTTTCGGGCGTCTCGCGGTCGGAAATTCTTCTCGGGCATCTGCAAATTGTGATTGAGCAAACTCAGAAACCGCCTGCTGATGTTGGCGTGGGATTACATTCAAATCTGACTATGGCTGTATCGCGCGGCGACACTTGACAGTGACTTCGCATTCAGTCGTCCGTCCCGCCGAGAGGCGACCGACCGGACTCCGCGGCGAAAGAATCTGACTCTGATTGCGAACCATCAAATAATGATAATATTCAAGAGACGGACACGGCATCCTGGACCCGGTCAATATTCATCGGATGGCGATGAAAGCCTTTGCATTATCGAAAAGAAAAAAGTTTCAAAATGATGAATTGTAATTTCACTCGAGTACTGATCGGCATGCACTAAATGTGACAGTTAAACGGTGGCAAGTAGATATCGAAATTGCGGGAGCGCTCGATCGCGACAGCTCGACGGAACGACCAAAACTGAATGAGAATGAACTGATCGTAAACAAAAGCGGTGATGGAATGTGAGAAAGACTCGACTTACCCGCTGACAGCCATCTTTACGACGGACAGACAGATGAATGGCGATTACGGCGAACCGATAGCGTCGCAGTGGCAGTCATTCAAGCACCGGCCCCGCCGATCGCTGATATAGATATCTCAGCCCGAGAGTCCACTTCTATCGAGACGATCATAAAATAATCATCAATCTATTCCACGATTCTGAAGGACCAAATATCATATTGCGCTCGAATGCTTCTTTTCAATTTCCGAAGTCTGATGTTTCTTTCTCTCCTGGGTAAATCGAAATATCCGTCGGCCGGTTATCTGCTATTCCTGATATCAATAATTCAGAATTCCATATCTGCAATTCCAAAAACCACGTTTAACTTTAGAATTTCATTCAAAAAATCTGAGAAATCAATACACGTTTATTCATAGTATGAAGGCTCTGTGTGCATCAATATACTAATGTTTATACGTTTGCATAAAGACTTGTCGATACATTTCGACTGAAGATTATTATTTTTTTCGACATTTAAATCAACCAGACTGTCGATATATCGCACATAAATGAAACAGTCTACAGATCAAATTCAATAAGTCACCGTCGAACCGAGAGCAGACATATTTTAAGTGAGGTAGCTAGAGGGTACGCGAGTTCAAGCCATCAGCCATTTACCGAGATAGCGCATATGTTTGAAAACTGTCTCCGAATATCCGAATTATAACGTTATTTGTCATTTAAACCGAGCCATTACTCGCAATCGTCGATGAAATATTGAATTCAAACGAAAGCCTAGGTAAATTAGAAGTAAGCCTCACCCTCTGTAACATTTCATGCTTTCACTGGAACTACACATCTCGCTACATCAGTCGAAGCGAATCCAAAATGACTTTTTACACTAAAATATCACTTTTCTTTACACACAATTGGCTTTTTCACACTCTTTATCAACTTCTTTTAACGTTAAAACCAAACTGTAACGAAAATTTCACATATTTCCACTGATAATTCAATAAAACTCGCAGAGCTGGCCCGACATACACCACAGGAAAGCGAATTTTGTCAGTAACAATGTTCGGGTATATTCGTGAAATGAGATCACATATATTTATATAGGCGTGACTTGAGCCGAACATTGCCGATGTTAGCAGGCACTAGTTCAAATTTTGAACTATAGAGGACCACAGTAATCGAAATAAAAAATAAAATTATGTCCGATAATATTAGAATATAAACATTTTCATATTATATTATACGCAATTTGATTAGCTAGGTAGCATGCCATATTTTCATTAATTTATTTTATATTTTATTAAGCGTTAGTTTATCATAGAAAACTAATAAAGTTCAATTTTATATTTATCAATAAACTTTGAATATAAGTATTTAACTTATAAAGCTGCTTTAAAGTACCGTGCAGTACATTTCCATGACCGATATTATTTTTTATTGTATATTTGAGCAATTATTTACAGTTTAAAACTAAAATAGTACTTCGCTCTTTTACAAAGTTATACCCACATTGCCATCTATCAATCAAAAATATACATATTAGTCGATATTACAGTTAGCTACTTTGTTCATAGTGAACGTAATAAAAAGAGAATTGTCTATGAATGAGATATTGTTTTTTGGTGCGGTCAACAATTTCATTGGATTGGATCAATCTTTATAATGTCATTTATTTAAATTATCTTGTCTTTTTTTCCGCGATTAAATTTCTATTTGATAGAAAATTATATCCAAAACCAGAGTTTTCATTTCTAAAAAAATAAGAATCATTTATATCGCTCAGCGTTCCCACTTCCCAACAGCAAGTAGCAACACTTGAATTTGAATGTCTTATTTTGCGGTGGTGAATATCTGATCTGATTTGATACCTTTTATTTCTTTTATAATTCAATAATTGCATAATGGCTCTTCCAATCTTTCGTCTCTCCCGCGGGTGTGCAGCTTTATTTCTACGAACCGCATCCAAAAGTCTCCACCCCTCTGAAATAAGATGTCTCACTACAAGTAATGTTATGGCAAAGGTAACTTTTTCATTGCATAATACTTCTACTATCAAGATAACCACTGAAAGTAAATAAATATACGTCGTTTTAAGAAGTAATATAAATATACCTTCATTAATCCCGTATGCCTTTTCGAATTTGGGTTAGAACCATTAATATTCCAGGCATATATGGGTATAAAAAACATAGGTTAGGGTGTACTCATCGAACTGTCAAAAGCGTTCGAAATTTAATTGTTATTAAAAGTAAAGTAGCTATGGTGAAATTGATCTTTAAAGATACAGTATGTACTCCATATAAAAATAACCAGAAAAAGAGCCTGTAATTCACGTTTAATCATGTAGAGATCACAATGAACGTATTATACCACACCAGTGTATGCAATATAGGACAATATATCATTATCAATAATAAACACTATTATTTCGAGCTATCGATGACAGAACCAATTGAGTCAATGACGGTCGCCGGAATTTATCCATCGCCATTTTCTAATTGAGATCTCAAACGTGACGGGGCTCAACTATATAACGGGGCCAAAATAATCTCGCTTCAGTGTTTTAACACAATCTACTGAAGAAACCTAGAAACAAACCATAACCTGTGGCACAAAGCCCAATTCAAGCACTGGAACGATGCGCCGTGGGTAATGTTTTTGTTTAGACACTGAATCAAGATTATTTATGGAAAAATCCACCTTCTGCCATCAGCCATTGTTGCGCTTGCTTCTGTCACCGTCTTTAGTTTTCATGATATACAATAATTGTATTATAATTTTTAATTTTCTTACATTGTATGAATTGGTATTGCATACGTTTATTTAGATTTTTACATTACGGGCCGTTTTTTATGTATTTGACGATATGGAAATCTATATATTATCTTTACCAATTATTGTTTTCGCTGCCACATGTCTCTAATCCTTATACGTTAAGTGTCTCTATAGTCTGCAGGCTTACAGATTTTTTTATTTGAGAGAACAGCAAAAAATATAAGTCAGTTGATTTAATGTTTTTAGTGTTGGTAACAACGGTGGTCGTGCGGCTTAAGCGTCGGACTATAGTGTCGTGGGTCCCAGGTTCGAATCCTGGGTCTGGCAAATACACAATATTGTTTTTCAATTTGTGTATGAGTCACACCAAAGTTTGAGAGTATGGACCTAATAGGTTGAGCAAGTGGCTGACATCCATTGCTCGTAAAAACAAAATCTGTTAATATAAACGTCCACTCTGTGAAGGCCCATATGATCTTATTAGGATCGGACATGGTTAAAAAAAAAACAATATTAAAAATTAGTATCTGGCAATCAAATTATAGCAAATTGGTTGTGGAAGTTATCCTATAGCTATCAATGATGGGCAACAGGTCGATTGTTAAGCGATTAGCGCAAGCTCAGTCAATTGCGACAGGTATTTGTAATTATACATTTTTACATATTTGTATGTTCTGTGATATGTTTCTAAAGGTCTAATTATGCCAGAAGACTCGGTAGGCCTAACCAGATTCAACGATCGTCATGAACAATAATTGTTGATATCAATTACATGGAACGATTCAGATACAGATTTGGCAGTTGATTATTTGGTTCATAATATTGGCTCGGTTGCTAGTGTTCACAATAATAAGGTAACCAACATATCTATCGGTCAGCTTGGTAGCAACTCTAAACAGTCTTCTCTTATTATGTTGTTACTTTAAATACCAATTAATTGGAGATGACATTTAGACAAGTAACAAGTGTCTGATTGTATTTACTAAGATATTAATATATTCGTCATATATTAATGTTGGTTAAAATAATGAATAAAGTCGGGCACCCTTCATTTTATGTAAAGTTAATATTTGTGTTATGTCAAACGCAAGACAGGACATGCCAGTCCGGCCACACTCGGAAGCTCAAGACTAATCAGATATTTTCGTACATTCTCGGTAATCTTCGATACGATCATGCCCAAAAAATAGGAATGGTTCCAATTTAATCACGACTCCTGGGAACAACTCAAAACTGACATTTCACGATCGGGGCACGGTCCGCCTTGAGAATTTGCCTATATAATTTAAGCTTAATAGATCGACAGATTTCAAATGGGTATCTATATTTAATTTTTTTTATTGAAAATTGTAACAAAAAATAAGATACGAGGGTGGGTCAATAATTCCTTAGAAAAAAGCATTAAAACAGTTTTTATTTTTGTATTTTTTTTTATTTCTCAACATAATCTCCTTGGAGCTCAATACACTTGGTTAGACGTTTCTCAATTTTTTTTAAACCGTCAGAAAAATAAGTTTTCGGAAGGTCCTCAAAATAAGCATTTGTCCGATCGATGACTTCTTCATTTGAAAAAAAACGTTGTCCACTTAGCCATTTTTTTAAGTTTGGGAAAAGGAAAAAGTCACTGGGGGCTAAATCTGGCGAATATGGTGGGTGGTCGACCAATTCGAACTTCAATTCTTCAATTTTAGCCATTGATCGTAAACATGTGTGAACACGGGCATTGTCCTGATGAAAGAGGATTTTTTTCCTGTTTAAATGAGGCCGTTTTTCTTCAATTTTGTTTTTTAGCTGGTCCAATAAAGATGCATAATAATCCCCTGTTATTGTTTTTCCTTTTTCCAAATAGTCAACGAAAATAATTCCACGTGCATCCCAAAATACAGTAGCCATAACCTTACCAGCTGATTTTACGGTTTTCGCCTTCTTTGGACATGGTTCGCCTTTCGCAATCCACTGCTTTGACTGTTCTTTCGTCTCGGGAGTATAGTGGTGTATCCATGTTTCATCTACAGTCACAAAGCGACGAAAAAATTCATCCGGATTGCGTTGCATGAGCGACAACAGGGCTTTAGAGGCCACCACCCTATTGCGTTTATTGTCGACTGTGAGCAAACGCGGCACCCATCTTGCAGAAATTTTTTTCATGCCCAATTTGTCATGTAAAATAGAAATGACGCTACCTTTTGAGATCCCTGTAACCTCAATTATCTCACTCAACTTTAATCTTCGGTCACTTAACACCATATCGTGGATTTTATTGATCATTTCTGGTGTAGTCACCTCTACAGGACGTCCTGAGCGTGGTTCATCCTTTGTTGATGTACGACCACGTTTAAATTCATTTAACCAGTTATAAATAGTTGCAAGTGAAGGAGCAGATATGCCGTGAACTAAATCCAACTCATTTTTTATTTCCTTTGCTGTTAACCCTTTTATATTAAAATGTTTAATATCAGCTCTAAACTCAATTTTCTCCATTTTTGTAAACAAGCAAATTTTTTTTTTAAATGTACGAGAAACACACAACAACCCGACCAATCTGATTGAAACTTCGCAGCATACTAAATCGGTAGTACCGCTGCATGAAAACAAACCGCTTACAGTACTAGTCGCGCCACCTGTCGGCTTTTCTAAGGACTTATTGACCCACCCTCGTAATAATTAGTAACATGATTAGATGTCTTAATCTTTTATAAAATTGTTATTCATTATTGGTGAATTATCTGCAATAAAAAATCTTTGATCATTTCCATTCCTTCACACTTATTGCAATCTTAAATTACCTGAAAAAATTGGTAACCCCAGCATGCGGATGCGGCGGAGACAGGCCCAATGTCGCCTCTTCACTCTCATCGTAATGAGAGGCTGCTTGGTTTGCTGTCTTATCTCCTATTTACTGTTAAAGTCATACCACCGCACACCCAGTATCCATCCCAAACATATGTTCTCGAACCTCAGTTTACGATTGCTCTGAGCCTTCGTAAGGTGCCATGATTCGCTACGAATCTACATATTATGATGGAAAAGTACTTCTAAATAAAAATATAAAACATAAAAATGAAGGTTAATGGACATTGCCTCAAAAATTATTGCTGTACAAAATTGTACCACCGCCTATTAAAACAATGTCAGCCACCTTCCGTCAGCCAATCTTCTATTTCTCATTTGTTACCCGGACCGGTTTGCTAGAGCTGCAATGAGATTTTTCAATTCAATTTCATTGAAAATGTGAAGCCAATCTCTTCTACTTTTCCCATGAATCTCTTATATTATTATAATAAGTCTGGGGATACTGTAATTTTGTATCCTCATAATATAACCATTGTACGAGTTTATGAGTTTTGATACCATGGTTAACTTTTTGTGCTTTTCCAGTTATTTAAAAATAACACATAATAGGTGAGTATGTATGCTCAAGTTGGAATTATGGGATACTAAGAACAAAAGCATTTCTTGTTCGCATACGGTTACTTATGAATTATAGGTATTGATTACTAAGCTATAATATACCTAATTCAACTGAACTCCTACCATGTAAATGTCTAAAATGTTAATATGAACATCTTGTGGTATATAAATGCCGAAGAATGCTTGTAAACAGTTTACCATCTCGATTTATCTTAATCCTGCTTCATCAGTTTCTGAATGGTCAGATGCTTGCTGGAACAGATAACCAAATGTCAAATCTCAAACTATTTCCGCTTTGCTTACTGCGCATCTGTAACCCTTCAGAAAGTAGTTGTCAAGTGGTTGGAAAACGTTTACTGGAACATACCTAATACAGTGTTCTGTTATTTCTTTGTGAAAATAGACTATATTAAATCGTAATCATTAGCCTCCACATGCCTCCCTTAGCTCCTTTTTATCTGCTCGGTTCCTATTTTTTCACTGCCACATACTTTGTGTGGCCGTTTAGTAGCCTATTAGTATAACCTTATTTATCCAGCCCATTGACATTTCATTAGTTTGGTGATATCTATCGTATCGCCTTCTCTTGTCTGCTTCCTTATCTGTTAGTTGATTTTATGCTAATTTCGTGTAATATGCACCTTTCCATTCCACATTGTTGTAAAATTAAATTATATCATATCTACTTAATCTGTTAAAATTATTTGGATTAAGTACTGTTATTTTGTTTTATTTTAACAAATATTTGATAATATCAATATTTCTTTCTTAGTCAACTCTAGTAACTCTGAGAATATGTCTGCAAGACCTTTCCATTATAGTTTGACTTGACGTTTGGGATTGGTTGGATTTCCTTTTGTTCAATTTAATTATAATCTTCTTATTGTGCCATCCCCTAGCGGAGGTCGGCCACCATCAAGGCGATCTTATCTTTGTCGCCTGCTACCCGGAACAGTTCGGTGGAGCTGCACTCGTACCAATCACGGAGGTTCTTAAGCCACGAAATGCGGCGCCGTCCTCTGCTACGCTTCCCATTGATCTTTCCTTGAATGACAAGTTGGGGAATGCTGTATTTTTGTCCTCTCATAATGTGGCCAAGGTATTGTAGTTTCCTGGTTTTGATACTACGTACAACTTCTCAGTCCTTCCCCATTCGATTGAGAACTTCAACATTTGTCACCCGGTCAGTCCAAGGAATTTTGAGAATGCGTCTATACAGCCACATCTCGAAAGCTTCAAGTCTCCGTGACATCTCTTGGTTTAGCGTCCATACTTCCATACCATAGAAAAGAATTGAGAGCACATAACAACGTACCATACGCAGTCTCAGACCTAGGTTAAGATCTCGATTGCTAAGGAGGCGTCTCATTTTGAGAAAGGCGCTCCGTGCGATCTCAATTCTAGTTTTTATTTCCTGAGACTGGTCCCATTTGTCATTGACCCATGTACCTAAATATTTATAATGGGTCACACGATTGGTTCGCTGTTAATGACAAGCGCTGTTTTTGTTACTAGTAATAGTTTTGTTTTCTTGAGGTTCATTTTTAAACCATAAGAATTACTGTCCTCATTAACCTTTTCTACCAGTTGATGTAAACTCTTTAAACTATCAGCAATCAGCACAGTATCATCGGCATATTGTATATTGTTAATATGTTTGCCATTAACCATAATACCCACCGATTCACCTTGTAAGGCTTCCTTGAAAATAGCTTCCGAGTACATGTTAAATAGCAATGGTGACAATATACACCCCTGTCTTACACCGCAACGAATTTTTACCTCTCCACTGATTTCGTTTTCAATCTTAATATTCGCTGTTTGATTCCAATATAAGTTAGCTATCAGTTGAATGTCTCTTGCATCGATGCCTTTCTAAGTTTAGGATGCCTAACAGTATCGAATGCTTTCTCGTAATCGATGAAACACATATAATCATCAACATTAACATCTAGGCATCTTTGCACTAGAACATTCAAGCTGAAAAGTGCTTCGCGAGTGCTCAAACCACTTCTGAAGCCAAATTGTGTCATCTATGTCTTCTTCGCATTTTCGAAAAATCCTATTATGGATGATTTTTAATAAAACTTTTAACATGTGGCTCATCAAACTTATTGTTCTAAACTCGCTGCACTCCTTTGCATTCGCCTTTTTTTGTAGAGTGATGAATGTCGATTTCAACCAATCATCGGGAATTATGCCCGTTTCGTAAATTTTATTAAACAAATCAACGAGAATTTCTAATTGATCTTCTTCTAATAATTTTATCATTTCGTTGTAAATATTATCAGGGCCGTCAGCTTTACCATTTTTAGAATTTCGTATTGCGTTTATTATTTCTGCTCTATTTATGCATAGGGCTTGTTCACATTCATTAAAAGTATAGTCAATAGGTCCCTTATCATCATCAAACAGATTTTCAATATATGTCTTCCAACGAGTCAGCTTCTTTTCTATATCTAATATAATACGCCCATCTTCGTCTTTCAAGATAGTTAATGAGGTTCCTTTCGTAATTCCCAATGTTTCCTTTATCTTCTGGTGCATATTAAAGGAATCGTATTTTCGTTGGAGATTTTCAATTTCTTTGCATTGGTCGGACATCCATTCTTCTTTAGCTGTATGAATTTTACCTTTTATGGTATTATTAATTCTCCTATATTGAGCTTCATTTTTATTTTTCCATTTTCTTCTTTCGTCCATTAAAGACAGAATCTCATCTGTCATCCATTTTTGCTTCTTATCTGTTCTTTTATATTCTAATTGATTATTAGATATTGAGAACACATCTTTTATCCTGTCCCACTTGTCTGTTATGTCAGAGGATGTAATGACTGAAGTTTTTATTTGTTCTATTTCTGTGTTCAGTGCACGTTTTACTTGTTGTTTGACTTCGGGATCCTTCAGTTGATCAATGTCAACACGTTGGGTTGCGCATGGTTCCCTCAGTAATCTTTTTAATCCAATTTTTACTGTAGCTACAACAGGATTGTGGTCAGATGAGATGTCAGTACCTGGATAAGTTTTAGTAGATGTTACGCTATTTCTGTAACGATTGCGAATTAATATATAGTCTATTTGATTTCTTACAATGTTATTGCCATCATCTTGTGGGGATTTCCATGTATACAATCGCCTTGCTGGAAGTTTGAATAATGTGTTACAAACAACCATACTCTGTTCCTGGCAAAATTGTAGTAATCTTTCTCCTAGATCATTTCTTTGTCTTAGACCAAATTCTCCTACTAACTCTCCACTTTTACCTTTACCAACCTTTGCGTTGAAATCTCCTATAATCAAGGTAACTTCATTATCTTTCGTTGATTTTAAAATTTCATTTATCTGTTGATAGAATTCTTCTATATCATCGTTATCTTTGTCGGCAGTTGGAGCGTACACCTGTATTATATTAACATTACCCATCCATGATTTGAGTTGTAATAGCATTACTCTGTCAGAGTAGGGAACAAAACTATTGACCGATCTGTTAATTTTATCGGTCACTATGATACCCACTCCATTTCGATGGTGGTTATCATCATTTCCCGAGTAATATAAGGTGCCGTTGTCAGTTTTAAATCTGCAGTTTCCTTTCCACTTCACTTCGCTGATACCAAGGATATCTAATTTTAACCGATTCATTTCCATAATAACGTTTTGCAATTTTCCACTTTTAAACATAGATCACACATTCCAGGTCGCAATCTTCATAGCCGGCCCGGGGATTCTTAGCACCCTCTGACCATTTAAGGCCTGCCGGGGACTGAGGGCCATGTAATTTGATTTTCCAGCCATGATGATTACTAGGGATATAGTTAATGTGGTAGTTTCCCGTTGCTTTCCACATCGCAGTGTCAAAGCCATTAAAGCCGTTGCGACCATGCCTTCAGTTATCTAAATGTTAGCTGTACCGAAGTCCATCCTCTCCACCTGACATCAGTACTGGTAATTGCTGCTGCCCAATACCAGGGATATTTATTGACTTCCCAGTCTAGATCCGCTGTGTTCTGCGATACCAGGGTCACCTCTAGGAGGATGTGGTGCTGGCACCACGCACAGACGGTCTCGGTAAGGGAGAGGCTAATGATCTGTTTTAAATCTATATTACGCATCCACTTGCCTCGTAGGACAGCGAGGACCAGTGTCTGGTTTACTCAGAACAAAGGTACTACCTCTGCAGTCCAACTTAACCCTTTAATTATAATATATAGGTATAATATGAGGCACCAAGGCCAAATGGCCTTTTATCGTTGTCATCTGTAGTACTCACGTTTTTGTATCTATTAACAAAGAGCGCATGACTCTTCGTTGTGGATCTGAAGAATGAAAAGAAAAAGAACAGAAAAATAAAGGTTTTACAGTAGTTTCTCCTTCGAATTGGCGGAGTCAGCACTGCAAAATATTTTATTTTTGAAGTTATATTTCTTTAGACGCGTTTAGAAAATCAGGTCAGTGTATTTTTGGCGTGTGACACGTAACACATTTTAACACAATTTATTTTTTCAAAAAAAAAACGCACTCGATTGGATTTGAACCACCGATTGTTTGGTTATCAGCCGAACGCACTACCTTTTCGCCACAGTATGATACTGCAATCGTGACGATTATACAGTATAATATTATAGTTTCGAATTTTTCCGTTGCCTAGGCAGCGAATTTATGATTGTCAGCCATTTGCAATTCCTTACGTAAACAAACTATTAAACGTCAGAGTGACATTTGGTACTTAAAAAATAAAAACAACGAGAAACCATTATATAATTTAGTAATATAAGTTAAAGTGTATAGAAATAAACCAACGGCGCTTCAATAAGCGGCCCGTTTTCTTACGTGTGTAATTTAACAAGATAATTAAGAACTAGTCGAAGAATCTAGGTTATCACAAGTTTTGTTTTTGTTACGTCAAAGAGCGAAGCCGCACCGCTGATGCGTACTCACTCCCACTCGCAGTCGGAATACAGCGGTCTCGCAACGCAGTGCCCGTGTGGCTTCGCTCAAAGATGTATAAGTATAAGTACACACCGATTTTTTATATCTATGCAGATGGAGAGGAAATTAAATGGCCTCTCTTTTGTCTCCTACTGTAGGGAAAAAATATATACTAAGAAGACTTTAAGAGCAATATTGCTCGTGGTCTCGAAAATTCGATGGCTGGATCGTAATTGTTTAGATCTTTGATCGACTGGTTTGGGAAGTCTGTTGTCATGGAGCTGTAGAATTTTTTAGAAAGTTTTTTTTCTTCTGAACATTCAGATGTTTTAAACGTGTCATTTTTAGTAGCAAGCAACATGATATTTGCACAGGGCAACTTGGTGCAAGTGTTGCACATTTGCAATAAGCTATGTTTTCGTTTGTTATTAGTGCTATTATGCCTATTGACATTAATGCACCAATTGTTTTTAGTTAAAACATACAAATTACTATGTACCTAATACACAAACAAAAAATCCATGCATCCTGCATTATTTTTATTTACCACGTTTTTATTAACTTGTATTCTTGTTTGTCCGGTACATTTTTTAACGGTAACGTTTTTTCTTGTGTGTCCAGTATAATTTTTTTCTTATTTGTCCAAGATTTGTATTGGACGATTTAAGATTTTTAACTAACTTCCCGACTAGCTAGACATTTGAAACTTTTAGAATATAGCAGAACACAACGAAAATGCATTCTTTTAATACTTTTTGTCATTTTTAAGAAGAATTGAATTCATTTTCAGTTAATTCCGTTTTGTATGGAAAGTTATTATTGTTGGTTACTAAGGGGGTCCTAGCAACTAAATTATTAATATATACGTGCGTTACTATGGAAATCAATATGAAATGTCAAAATGACATTTCAGTACCTATTCTCTATTTATTCAGTATTTCTATCAAATACAATAAAAAGTTTTTATTAATACATAGAATTGTCAAGTTTATATGATTCAACAGAAAATTTAAAAACGTGGTATATAAATAGTTCTTTTTGTCTTGTAATTATTAGAGGTTTATGATAGCTATTCCCTATTTTTATTCTCACCACTGACGAGTGTTCCATCAAAAATAGTTTTAAATATTGTACCTACAATTTTTACAAACAATACCTACATACACAATATTATTTTCTATTAATTTATATTATTTCACATGTCCCCCCACAGATCGCGCCTCCGTACAGCAAACCAAATAAAACTCATTGTGATAAAATTATTTTATAAACGCGTCCGTATTTGTAGTGGGCATCTCGCATGTAGTGGGTAATTTCCAGTTGGAAACTGATAAATCAATTTATATCAAATTCTCATGTGAGAAGTCGGTCCACGCGGGAAGTGTTTGTTCTTTCGATTTTTGCTCTTCGTTTGAATACCTTCGAAACATTTAGTGTTATTTCCTTTAGCGAAAGTTTTAGTAGAACTCTTTCGTCAGTCAATAACGTTATTTTGCGAACATCCGCTGATTATGGAGCAATCGAAAAAGGTACTGCATTTTTTTAAACAACAGGTTATGTTATTATACGTGTACCTACTTAACCGGTATCAGCGCGTACGAAATACATAATATTATTTTACCTTCTGAATTTTGTTTGCGTTAATTTAGTAATGAATTATATTTCAATTTTATAATGTTGCGAACATCAAAGTCATTTTGTTTACTGAATATTCGAACTATCGATTCTTCATCGTTGGACGGATAGGTCAAATTACATAATATTATAAATGTAGGTAGTATTTTGAATGTTATCGTATCAGTGTTCCCAACCGTACTATAATTATAGTATTTGTACTATTATTTTGGTCCGCGTACTATGTACGATATAAAATAGGTATAGTACGCCTAAAATACTACAATTTTGAATATCGGAAAAAATATGTAAAAAGTACTAAAATTTCAATATTTCCGTTCGATAAATTGGTGCAAAGTACTATAATTTCGCAATATAAGAAGATTTGTAGAACTTGGGAAAAAAATTGACAACGCGTATACTATAATTTTGGAGGCTTTGTACTATAATTTCACTTTGAAAAGATGGCAACACTGTATGGTATGCACACCGGGGTCCCCGGGCTTGATTGTTGAATCCCGAAATTGAAAGCGTTTGAATCCCGAGATTTTGCGATTAGTTTTTATACATAATCTCTATATCAACTAAATTAATCAAGAGTGTTAGGTAGGTATTAAATTTTTTTTTGATAATTTAGTCATATTATATCAGTAGCAAACACTAACATAAATCTGCCGAAATTGTAAATTCTGTCCGGGATTACAATTATTGTATTTTTCGATTGTATTGAAATGTACATATTTTGCTTACATTGTAGATGTTTTCATTAAATTATTAGTCAATGTTTAAAAAAATTAGTTTGTCCAGTATTTAGGATAATATATTATATTATATATTATGAATTACATAATCGTATTATTTAATCGGGAATTTATCGAATTCTACTGAGATAATAACGCAAGAGTTCATGAAAACTATGTCGGTATCTATTTGTTTTATTATTGTATTCGTCCATTAGATAAATCAATTGTCATTGAGATAAATAGATCAATTTTATTGCCACATCCTATATTAAAAAAATATTATTTCTAGTTTTCATTTTTTTCCAAGTAGTACCTACTACTCGGATTTGAAAAATGCACAATTTTTTTCGTCGTCTTTTCGTAGTTCCGCTTGTCTATGGATTCCCGATTTTTTTTAAAATTTGGAATTAAATCGTTCCTATTATTGTCCCCTTCATTTCAGGCGCCCTTTAATGCATGTTTTAAACATAGAACAGATTAATAAATAGAATTCCGATAGGCTATCCCCTATACACTACATTTTGATGTAAGGTTTTGAATGTGTGAGTATCCTACGAAAATAAACCACACATTATAGACATGGAATAGTGTGTGTTACAACCTTCAAATACACCAATATTTAATGAACGTCAATGCATAAACCGAAAACAGTTGTCGAAGTTGATCGAAGGACATGCGTATTCTTTACACTTGTTTAAGTCTATCCCATATTCTTCCACATTCCATATTTCAGTTCTCATTGATTCTGAGTTGCCTGGTTGAAACACAGGCACTGTGTCGATAGACGGCAAACATTTACCAGCCATGGGCCATATGACGCGAATGTCGCCCTTCAACAATGGTGAGCACCACGTGCCCAAAAACATTAAATTTGTCTGACTTAGCCCATTGTGATGTCCTACGTTAGAATCCAATTTGACTGGAATTGGCGAATTACTTAAATAATTGTAATCTTTCGTCAATAGAAAATTAAAATTCTCGTCCGTAGATAATTCGATTTCGCGGTTAAAAATATCTTGCCACTTGCCACATTTTGCACGAGAATTTACGCAATTTTTCGTGTACATATTTGTGTCCATTATTTTTATAATAAACATTTTTCACGTAAACATAATGACCTTTGTTTTACCGTATCGCTGTTTTCTATCATCCAAAAATTGGTATAGTGCAGGGGTCGGCAAACCGCGGCTCGCGAGCCGCATGTGGCTCTTTGGGTATTGGCGTGCGGCTCTTTGCCAAATTCCCAATTTTTACAAAAACTTTTGCAAAACTCACAATTTTTATTTTTGTCATTAATTTATTCACTTATTATATAATGACATTATCGCGAGCCTAAATTTTCCTCCGTGATGGTTATTGCAAAAAGGTTTGATTGTTGTTGTTCTAATTGCAAAAGTCGACAAATCAAATTTTTCTCCATTTGATATTGACACGAGCACTTTTGAAATAAAATTTTATTGGTGGATTTAACAAGCAAATAGTTATGGAGCTCAAAATTTGTAGGTCTTGCCACCAAAATTGAGGATTTGGAGAGAGAAAAATGCAATTTAATTTCACAACACAATTGAGGTGCTCTAAAAGATCTACATAAAGTAGACACTACGATTTTTAATACATATATTATGGAATAGCTTTCCGAACTCATATTCGAGTCTACATAATAATACGTATGTGAACAATCATTTTCAAACATGAACAATATAAATACCATTTAGAGAAGGTAAATGACCGATGAGAATTTTTTGGAGTTGCGCCTGAAATTAAAAACTACTAGTTACATACCAAACATACACACTCTCCAAAGAAATGCAAGGAAGGTCATTATTCACATTAGTTTTAAGGAATGCGTAAAAATTGTATGTAATTCATATTCTGTAAAAATTATATTTATAATGTCAACAATAAAAACATATAATGTTAAGTATTTACGTTAGTTTTATTCGGGAAATCTTCTTCACTTAATAAATAAACAATTATAAATGTAATTGATTCATTTAAATAAATCATATTTATAAAAATATACGTATGGCTCTCGAATTTTTTTTTAACCGTTGTGCCACTCATATTTGGCTCTTTTGGTTCAACAGTTTGCCGACCCCTGGTATAGTGTAACCAAAACATCCGGGCTGATAGCAAAAGTTTGAACGTATGGTGAACCATAATGAGTTTATTATATGAGGAATTATCGCGAATCGCACATCACAACATTAAAAATAAAAAAATGGAAACTTCAAAAAATCAAGTTAATAGTGTACACAAATTTAATAAAAATATACCTACAAATTGGTCGAGTAGGTACATTACATCGCCATTTTTTTACAAAATGAGTAGTTTTTGCATTAATAGTAGTTGTTCAGTGTTTACCTAATTCAATTTTAATTCCCGATTAAATTTTTTTGCCATGACATTTATGATTTTTTTTTTATGTTTGAGAAGGAAAATAATAATAGATGGCAATCAGATATATATTTTTTTATATCATCATCATTACTCAAACTCAGTCCGCTTATCGTTATGGATGACATTTTTATCCAAACACTTAAATTTTTTTTTATATAGTGAAGGAGCCAAACCGTATGAAAATAAGCTGAAAACAATTTATTCTAATATGACTAATAATAATTATATTATTTATGAGTCATTCAGTGTGGCAGATTCATGTGCAAAGAACATACTTTTTGCTTTGACATTTATTTATAATCCAAACCTGCACTGAGTTGTCTTGCATTAGTATGCGTTACATGCGTAAAGAAAGTTTTATATTAATTTATTAATGACCAAGCATTATTTTTGAGATTATTTAAATGAACAATCGCAAAAACAGTAGTTAGGTACATCGTAACACAATGTTAAAACAGACTGCTATATTGTTTATACTGCCATATTTGAATACTGTCACATTACAGAATATTCATTAATCTATGGCTTCCAATAACTCAACCGCACTTTTTGATAACTAAGGGAGACAATGATTTCTTGCATAAATTTCAGACTGATATTCCATGTTAATATTTTACTTTCCTATGTTGACTTTCAGGCTATCCGCAAGGAGTCGGATACCTTCGGGGAGCTTGAAGTGGAGGCTGACAAATATTATGGCGCCCAAACTCTGCGCTCCGTCATGAACTTCCCGATTGGCGGAGAATCAGAACGCATGCCGGCAAGTACTAGATAATACTAAATTACTTTGTTTTCTATTTACGATTGCGCACACAATGAAGCTATGCGATGAATTCTCTCGTTGATTGTTATTGATACAACTTTCACACCCAAGTCTAAACATGGTAAAAATATAACAAAAATTACATACCTATTTTACAAATGTATTGGTCTATGACAGTCGAAAACATATGAAAAAAAACTTTAAAAACTTAAGGGGGGACATGCTCAGCGTACGTCAAAATGGAGCTTTTATGCTATTTTCAAAGTATGATCCTGGACATTCCTTTAACGTTGTAGATAATCTATTTACATAATTTTGAAGCCTTATTATCCTTTATATTTATTTTAAACATTTGATGACTGCATAAAGTATTTTTATTACATGAAATAGTATTCTTTTAAACCTCTTGCTCTAATGTTTTAGAATATAGTCATATTTCAGTACGTCCATGTGAAGTGGTGTTAAGATTTTTTATATATTGTATTTATTAATTTTTAAAAGCATTTATAAAACCATTAGTAAAATTTGTAGTTATTAGTAAAATAGTGAAATATTTACAATAAAAAATTATATTGATAATCTCTGTGATCCCAAATTTGACAAGAATTAGGCATTTTATTATTCAAAAAATGGGCAAGATTTACACATTTTAAGATAACTCTAAAGATACATATTGTAAGCTATTTCTTTGACCATTCAAATGTGATAAACATTCTACGAATAATATTTGGTTTATAATAATTATTGACCTAAGAATAAGGTAGTATTTTTTTGAAATACGCCATTTCTATTGGCACTTCCCAGTGGCTAAGCTACAACATACGGCTGTAGCCATAAATTGACAAACGATAAATGAACTGTCATAGAAGTAGGAAGTAAGATCATGTTAACGCGCGTGTTTGAACATGTACCTAACCGAAATTTTTTTTTTTTTAAAACGGTACAATTAGTATTATTTATTTTATTATTCACCTTCCTGAATCCCGTGCCCGGGAACTTGTACGTATGCAATTCGCCATATCACACTTCACCATGAAATGTTGTATTGGAAATATATGGCCGTTTATTAAAGACCGTCCAACCTCTTTGGGTTGTATACTGACATAAAATTCATGTCTTTATAAAACACGGTTCTTGTTGATTTACACTTTACAGGAAGCCAGCAGCAAACAAATTTTGAAAATAGCCGATATACTGGATTATTTGTTAGGTTAGGTTAGGTTTTCATTCTTGAATTCATGAATTTTGCCAAAATCAGCTATGAAAATTGAATTAACGCATTCAGACCCCGTGTGCAGAATTATGCACACTTATTTTAAACCTTCGTAAAATATTCATTTTTCGTTTATTAAAACTTTACCATCTATGTGATTTTCGATCAACTAATAATCTTTGTTATAAATGGAACAAGTAACTCCATCTATGAATGATAAACTGACAATGATCGAATATGAAACCTATTCTGCACTGATATTGAACAGCGTTCCAGGTTAGTACATTTTATTATGATAAACTCAAGTTAAAGCATCGTTAAGCATTAGATATCAATTAACACATGGAGTAATATATATAAACGACATGTTGAAAACATAAAATAAACAAAATATAAGTAAAATAATATTTCACAGACCTTTGAATTTGCATGTGCATAATTATGCACAATTGGTCTCAACGTCACTGTATAATATGCCGAATGCAGAAGTGTTATATATTTCTATATCGGTATAAAACACCTTATTTCAGCAAAAATGAATGATCCTACCAATGAAGAAGATATGGAGAAAGAAGAAGTTGGACAAAAGTTCTTCTTATTCTTCTTCGGCCATATCCGCCCCTTAGTTGGAGCAAATGGACACCACGCGGTGCCTCCAAGAATCCCTGTCGCTCGCCAGTCTTCTTGCTTCATTCCAGGTCAAACCAGAATCCCGTAGCTCCGCCGTATACACTCTATAGATAGTATTTAGCGGCCTTCCAGGATGCCGGAATCCGGTCAGCTTGAAGAACAGGCAAGCCAGGTTGAGGTTCTCTTCTGGCACCCGCAGCACGTGGCCGAGCCAGGTCCAACGTCGCCTCTTCACTCTCGGTATGATGAGAGGCTGCTTGATTTGTCTGATGATAAACTGACAGATATCCCAACACATGTGGTACTTTCGAGAAGTCGTGTACAAACCGACAAAGAGTTTCCAAGGTTTGGCCGATATATAATGCCATTAGAAAGCGATGGCGAGGACGAGATGGATATGTACCGCTTCCGCACGAGGCTGTCAGGGTCAATGGTAAAGGCCAATAAAACTATAAATAAAAAAAACCTGGCCGCCCTAGTGATATTAGTTATAGTGAGCCTCGAAAAAAGGCTAGGAAACCAAACGAAGAGGTAAAACCGATTCCTGAAGTCCAGTATGACCGCATTGATCATATGCTACATCTGGACCAGAGTAGAGAAGCAAAAAGATGTAAAAATAATATACCTATGTAATAAAAAAAACACATTTTCACTATGATACGAGTAATGTTCATTTATGCATAAAGAAGGAGAGAAATTGTTTTGTAACATATCACAGAAAAAAAAAATAATTGTCAACATTTATGTCTCTAGATCTTAAATTTCAATAAAATATAATATGTGAAGTATTAAATGTGCTTTTTATTTCTTGAATATGTTTAATTTAATTATAAATAACCTTAAAATTAACAAAACAGGCAAAATTTTAAATGCTGTTGCAATACTTTCGAGTACCAATTTTGCAGCGCTTGAGACCAAATGTGCATAATTATGCCCATGCTGGAAAACTAGGAAAATTCAATGAAAAAAATAAAATAAAAATATTTTTGTCTTATTTGGGTCACTATCACACGGAATCAACATAGAGATAATTTTTCTACCTCTCAGAATTAATTCAGGTCTGAACGGGTTAATGTTCATATTGAATCTAATAAAATTGGAAACCGTATAGACTACGGTCATCTCTTTCCAATAAGCTACATACAAAGCATACATTACATACATAAAATACAAAGCTCACAGCGTGCCACGGTAAAATGTTTTACGTACAATTTACATGTAACCGGGAGATTTAAATATCTTCAGTCCCATTTTTTTTTTGAGTATGTCGATTTAAGAGCCGTTGTTGGAATGCTAATAAATATTCCTCCTGAAACAGTCATAGTATTCCCCCGGAATTATAATTTGTGTATTTATTCTACAGTATCCAGTCATTGTCGCTATGGGCATCCTCAAGAAAGCAGCAGCTGAGGTTAACATTGAATTTGGTCTGGACCAAAAAGTTGGTATGTGCTTTATTTCAATAGGTTATCAATAATTCTGCCCTCTGATATGTCAATAAAAAAAAAAAAAAATGACAAGAAGAGATTAGAATGAGTTACTTAGTGTTGAAAATAGGGTTTAACTATTTGGATTATGGGCAACACTTGTTGATGGCAGGTTTTTCAAATTGTGCTATATTTATTTTTGTCAGACATCAGACAGACACATGCTGGTGCCGATACTGAATGTATTTAGAGAACATTTGGATGAAAAATCACAAATATGTCATCCGTATAATATATTACCGAAATGTTGAAACATCTGTCTATAAAAACGTTCCCTTGTTTCAATATGCCAACTTACAAAATACATTTTTTTCTGTTTTCCGATTTACTTCTTATTGTGCGATCCCTTAACGGAGGTCAGCCACCATCAGGGCGATCTTTGCTTCGCAATCTATTACCTGCGATAGTTCAGTGGAGCTCCAGTCATGCCAATCACGGAGGTTCTACAGCCACAAAATGCAGTGTCGTCCTCTGCTATGATTATTGTTGATCTTCCGATTTTACATTCCAGAATTCCAGTTCACAAGAGTCTCTTTTGTTATAGTCCAAACTATTTGCATATGTATTTTAAATCAAAGCAGATATTACTTTAATTACTAACCGATGTCATGGATCACTCTAAGATTTTTTGTTTGTAACTTACTTGAACTTGCTAATATATAATTATACAATTATTTTTGTCTTTCTTTCCCACATAGCCAAAGCGATCTCCACAGCAGCGGATGATGTGATATCGGGAAAACTGTACGCAGACCACTTTCCTCTCGTCATCTGGCAAACTGGCTCTGGCACCCAAACCAATATGAACACCAATGAGGTAAACTTATTATTTTTGAAACTATTGTCTGTTTACAATTCAGTAGGTTTTTATGTCAACAGAATCGTACCAAATGCAATCACTTCCTGTGTACACACAATGTATATCACTTTAATTTGACAATTCAATAGTCATTATATCATAATATTCAATAGTCAATGAATATACATGTCATCAAGCCCATTTCAGATGATTTTATCTGTGGTATCCAAAACTTTTTAATACTACGAAAAATGCAATATTTTCTTGGAAAACAATAATCATGCATTCAATCAATAGTAATACTTACTAAATTTGTATAGTCATGCGGGTTGACTATTATTTAACAAAATTTAAAGGTGCAATCATTAATTCGTTACAAAAGTTTTGAAAATAGCATTGGTTTAATCTCGCCCCATTTTATGGTAGGTATCTACATATTTATTTCGTTATGCACGTTACTGATCTAACTCAGGGGTTGGATGTTTCTGCAAAAAAGTCTCCTATTGGCTAACGTGAAACGAGCCGTCTCAAAAAAAAAATCAACATCATCCGATATAATACATCACAATAAAGCACAAAGAAATCAGCATCATGCCTGGTTTTATTGCAATCACTCCATAACATGATTTGGAGACTTACCAACTTTTGGCAGTATGATACTCCCTGTGATATTCTATATAATATTCTTTTCAACATACAACAGACTATGAGGGCCAGTAGTGAAACAGGAGTGTTGTTAGTAATAGAAGTGAAACAATCATAAACACAAATTAACATAAATATGTTGTCACCTCACCGGATCGAACCCGGAGCCCCCGGATGAAAAGCACTAGACTACGAGGACAATAAATAAAATGTAGTAGAATTTTTTTTTTACATAATATAATATTTTCTATGCCGTGCGGCAAGTAAGTAATAAAAAATATTATATAATAGAAAAATATTTTAATAGTAACTTCATACGTGCTTATGCATCAATGTAAAGGTAATAATATGTCGAGCTGCTTTTTATGGCAACATGAAAGTGCTAGCCATTGTTCATTATGGCGGAAAATCCCACGACTGTTGTACTTTAGATGTAAAAATAATTGTTCTTCTCATACCTTGTTTTACAAGTGCAAATGTAAATAATTGTAAACTGTTTACAATTGGTCTATTTGTGATAAATTCATGTTCATGAAATTATGTGCTCTCCTTTGACTTGTATCGGTATACACGGACAAGTAGCGGTCTGATCCTAGCCTCAATTTTTAGATTGTGACCGGATGAAATTCATCAGATTTTCTCACAATCCTGATTTCATAACAATATTTTGATGATCTTATAAAGTAGAACGACTCGGGAAATGTCAGCTTCTGGGAATCATAATGGAACTGTCACATGTCCGTAGAAATGTAGTGCGCGTCTCACGCAAGCGTCAATTCACGAAACAGATTGTGGAAAATTTACCACTGTATACGATTGACTTCGTGTTTATATTATTTTATATTTAAATTTCAGGATTTTTTTTACCAGACGCATATGCAGATTCAGAAGCTTATTCAAAAAACTATATAATATAACAACTCAGTGCTACATAATATATTGAATATCAATAGTTATTGCATATATTGATCACTTGGTTTCACCACAAATGACTTGGATAATACAAATTGGAATGTTTCCTTTGAAATGTTAAATAATGCGTGGATTATAGCCAATTCAATGAGTTACCTGAATTGATTTATCTTTTTATCCATTCCTGCGAGCCTATTCTAACATATCACTTAATATCAAAAAAGAGTTAAATGTGATAAATATATCACATTTATCACTTTATGTATTCACGTACCTAATTATCACAACAAGTTAACTGTCAATATTGTTATCTTTTAACAACCCCTCTCTTGACTGTGTTAATTTTTAGAGCATGATAGAGTACATCAATTGAAAATTGAGATGCGAGATACAAGTATTTTGAAAAATAATCTATATTATGGGTCACATTCGTCGGCTCATTGTATTGTTACCTGCGCCCTGTCAACTGTTGCTAGTAGTAACATAATATTTGTTTTACTACATGCTGCAATGACATTAATAAAATTATAGGTTTTGTTATGTTGTTTGACGTTTCAATACAAAATTTCGAGCACTCCGAGGTTCGGGTAGAAAAAACATAGATACCCCAGTACGAAAATGACCGAATTTGACCAAAGTCCGCAAATAAGAGACGTATTTCACACAACATGACTACCAACTTAAATTTTCAGCATATTACGAATTTACCAATTATGGATAACTGCTGATAGGCACTGATACCGCCTTGTGTATGAAATGGCATCCGTGTTTACTTGGACCAATGAAAATAACGGAAACGTGCTAAAGTGTTAACCGTTAAGAATAGCTGCACTGAATAGTAACCGTAAATTAAACTAATCAAATCCTGAAATTAAAATAAATATCTGATTTTTCATCTGCTATCAATTTACATGAACTCTAAAAAAATTATAAATAAATATTATCAAAAGTTTGTTTATATTACAGGTAATTGCCAATCGCGCAATCGAGACCCTGGGAGGAGAACTAGGGTCCAAGAAGCCTGTTCACCCGAACGACCACGTGAACAAGTCTCAGAGCTCCAACGACACGTTCCCCACGGCCATGCACATCGCTGTAGCCATGGAGCTCAAGCAGAGGCTGCTGCCAGCCATGAACACCCTGCATGCTTCTCTCGACAAGAAAACCAAGGAGTTCAGCAAGATTATTAAGATCGGAAGGTTAGGAATTAATAACTGTACTATACATAAAACTTTATTGTCCACAGTGAATCATATTTTTAACATACGGTGTCTCCAAGAAACTGTCATTCACCAGTAACTTTCCGTCATCCCAAGCCATAGCCAACATACTGTAGCTCTTCTATTATCCTATAGAATGTATATAGTAACCTCTCAGGGTGCCCGAATCCATCTGGAAAAGGACAGACCAGTTTAAGACTCTCATGCATGTGTCCTATGTCAAGGCCAACGTCCTATCTTAATCTTAGGTATGATAAGAGACTGTATCGTCCAATTTCTTATCTCCACGTTTTTGACAAAGCCATACCAATACACCCTATATGTGCATTGAATAGGCAGTATTTGGTTCTGATACAGTATGATTAAGATTCCCAGTTAGGAATACCATGTGGTATCTAAACTTGTTAACACTCTTCCATTACAATATTCTCGAATTCTAATAGATGTTTCTCTTTTGGCATGCAGAACGCATACACAGGATGCTGTACCACTCACTCTAGGCCAAGAATTCAGCGGTTACACCAGACAGGTTGAATTGGGAGTTGAAAGGATCAACTCCACCTTACCGAGGCTGTATCAACTGGCTCTTGGAGGCACAGCAGTCGGTACCGGTCTGAATACCCGCATTGGTTTCGCCGAGAAGTGCGCCAAGAGAATATCAGAATTGACAGGTAAAGAACTATTGCACACTAAATTTTGGTAAAGAATAAACTTATTCAAGAAGTATTAATCGCTGCAGAGCTGATTACTACAATCATCCAGCATCCCTGGCTCGCTTATGTATAATAAATGATCTGAGTATGTAACCTGCAAGTATAAATTATACTATCACATGGTTGAAGCTAACATCTAATATTATGTAGGTGTACCCATTATGAATAATATGTTTTTTTTTTTGTTTTTATATAGCTTAATCAAAAAAAGGGGGGTGCAAAGATAATGATTTCTCTTGAATGATAATACACATATTAATATAATATATACATAGTAGGCGCCTCTCGTGGTACTATGCGTAATGCGCTCGCCTTCCATCCGGGACCTCTGGGTTCAACCTGGTGAAGACACAATATATATTTAAGTGATTTTCTCAAAGCCTGGGTGTTTGTGATTGTTCAAAATTAGGAGTAAGGACCACCTTATACAAAAAGCAAGGACATGGGTTATTAATAGATAATAATAAAAAAAAATAGTATATACATTGTACCTAATTTCTTGTATACAACATTTTTGGTAAAATCAATTTGAATACTCTGAGTAGCTTAGCATGATTGTTCATATGATTATTTTTAATTTTTATGTATGTAATTCTTCTTTCATTTATCTATTACAGCTTACTTCATTACATCCTTCCAACAGGCATTCTTCGCCACTGCAACATAATAATATTATAGTTACCCACAGCTAAATTCTGATGTAGATACACCAACTCTCTCAAATTAGTTCCTTGAGACTTATTAATTAATTGTCAATGCAAAGGCCAATTTCACACAATCCCGCTTTCGTAACATAGAATGAAATTGAAAATCTCCTATTTTTTCTTTTTTATAGGTACATTTAGTAAGTTTCCTTTTCAGATATCCCATTCGTAACAGCCCCTAATAAGTTTGAGGCGCTCGCTTGCCACGACGCAATGGTGGAAGTTTCGGGGGCCCTCAACGTGATCGCTTGCTCAATTATGAAGATCGCCAACGACATCAGATTCCTGGCGTCAGGACCCAGATGCGGCCTTGGAGAACTCAGTCTGCCCGAGAACGAGCCTGGGTCATCCATCATGCCAGGTTGGTAGACCGTTAACAAAGTATTGTGGTAGCAATAAATATTTGATAAGTTTGCAATAGTTAAAATCAATTAGTGTGAAAGTTAAAGTTAAATTACAGTGAAACAATCGTTCCATCACCAAATGCTGCAACACAAGACACTGACTATTGTCCAAAAATAATAACAGATATAGGCACGTTTCAATATAAACTACATCAGTACTATCTTAACAATAAATAAATTACAATGTAACATTCGATATTTACATTCATTCAATGTAAAATTGTACGTATGACTGATTTATTTGTTGAAAAGCAAACACACAACCTCTATCTTTCATGGGACATTCTAGACATTTTTTTTGTTTTGTTAATAGTTAAAAATAAATGTTTTTTAACTCATTTAGTGCTAACACCCCGACTGGAGCATTATTGGATAATTAACATGTTATTTAAATGTGGTAATTAAAAGGTCAGCAGTGATTGTGATTAGTGTTGCCATCAATTTGTATGTAACTTTCTTTACTTATCTAACGGCCCCTGTAATTTACTCTAATTAGAACAGGAACATACATAAAGGGTAGGCGGAAAGAAAGATCAATGTCACATTAATTCAGTTTTGAGATTAACTGAAAAAATTTAATTACTTGTTATGTTATTTATTAAACTCAAAATGAAAAGTTTTGACATGTCAGTTTAATATTAATTACAATCACAATTCACTCTAGTTAAATATAAAGTTTTGTGTAAGAAAGAAAAAATTATATACTTAAATATAAATATTCTTTGTCAAATGTTTGTGATAATGATCTTTCTTTTGAATTTCAATGTTTTCTTTCTGAGGTCAGTGTTTGAACAATTTTCTAAGTACCTATGCCATCAGCTTACAAAATTCTTCACAAAATGGTTTCATTAACAATGACAGTGATCTCTCTTTCCGCCTGCCCTTCATATATATTAATTATATAAGGTGCATTGGGGTAATTCCGACAGGAATTTCTATGAGATGACTAGAGGTTATATATTTCGGTGAATTATTCAAAGTGTTTTATATTTACTGCCATTATTGTTTTACCCCTGTGTACTTAAAGAAAAGATGTATGATAAATATATATTAGATTCTTGAATATATAGTTGGGTTCTTTAAATTGAGAATTTGAAATATTGAGTCATTTTTTTTCGGCATTGGGGAAATTACGAACTATCTTGGGGTAATTCCGAAATTATTCCAAAGTTGATTTTATTGCACTTTGACCGAAGGTTTACCTTTCTTTTTCGACCGTAATTACTCCTAACACAAAATATCATCAATTTTGTTAATAGTTTCCATAATCCCTAACTTTTGATACTATTAGTTCGGAATTACCCCAAAAAAAGATAGTGGTTCTCAACATTTCTTAATAACTTAAAATTAACTTAACTTAACTTAAAATTCATAACTTAGGATTATAGGGATTGTGGAACGGGATGGAGCAGAGCAGGTTTATTCCCGGTTGTCACTACCAGTTTTGTTCCCACCAGTGACAAATAATATCTCAATATGACACAAGTACCTACCACCTTAAATCAATAAAATAAAGACGTGAAAAATCAAAGAATTTATTTGAATATATAGAATTTTATTTGAGTCTACATTCTTATTTGCCTACCTTGATAGAACAATATTTTTTATAAAGATGTCTTTTGTTTACTTACTGCTTTTTGCATAGCAAAATAAACTTTCTTCATACCCATACAATTAAATTAGTCAACATTAAAAATGTTAAATCAAAGTCAGAACTTGTCTTTTTAATCATTTACATCTACTTTTATGGCATAAACTTATAATTTTATTCCTGCTAGCAAACCTAAAACTAAAATGCGGGCTACACTGTTAAAAAAATATAACAGAATTGATTAAGACACGGTCTGAAAGCCTCACATATACATAATAATGATCTATTGGTTTGGTACGCAATCAGTCAAAATAAATTCTATCTTTATCATTACATAAGTAATATTCTTTTTCATCAGCACTTTTTTTTGTATATCTATCTTCTTCACTATAATGACTCTGGAACTTTGTCACTATCTTTTCTTTTGGTCGTAATAAAGGTTAGCTACTGCTGTGGTCTCATAGTTTTTAAGAAGTTGATAGAGAAGTATGTTTCCTCATGTTTTATTATTTCTTCTATGAACCCAATATAGTACCTCCATTTTTTTCTGATTGAATATCTGACAAGCACTGAATCATTTAATTTGTAATTTTCCTTCTTATTGAGGGTCTTTTTCTTGAGTTTTGTATACTATATCATTATTTTTCAGTTTTAGTAGCAGTTGTTCATCATTGCCCTTTTCTTCTGAGTCTTCTCTAGTTGTGATATTTTTTTCCATTTATAAAAACATCAACGTTGTCTTTGTCATCTCTTTCAATGTGTCTTTTCTCTTCGTTTTTTTTGTCTGTTTTATCCGCTTGATTTTCTTTACCTTTACTTTTTTTGCCAACACCTTTACTCTTAGTACAGAGAGAATTTGAATCGTTGTTGGTGAGCATCTTTTTGTCAGTTAAACTTTCACCATATTTCACATCTTTTGTTTTTTTTGTGACCTTGGTTCTTCCATGTATATTTTAAAATCATCTTCAGAGTATTCATCCATCAATACTTCAAAATCAAGATAATGTATAATATCAGAATCGCTATATTCGCTCATGATGTCAGATACACTAGTTATGCTGTTAAGTGAAGGCTGGTGTTACCGCACTTACCCAAGATTATATATAATAGGACGTGCGATAGCTTCTTATTAGGACGACGCTAAATTTACTTACTTTAATATTAATTTAATTAAGTATATTATGTACATCTAAATTAGATATAATTTTAGTATCTTTACAGATTGAGAAGCACTGCCAATTACTATGAAAAAGTTAAGTGGGCTATTGCGGAATGAATATATATCGGAATAACCCCAAAGGGGTATTTCCGAAAAAAAATTAAAAACAGAGCTAGGACATTGTGTTCCTCTCACAATTCGTAAAAAACGATAATCTATCGTAAAAGCAATCACTTATTCAAATAATTAACCTGAATTCCGAGATATGTAAGTTGGGGTAATTACGAATCAGCAAAAATGGTGCGAAAAACACTTCTCCGAAAAAACTTGATGGTATGCACGCATTGTTGCCACTAGCGACTAGCGACGACTGTCGAGGCGAGCACAATGAACATGGTGTCTAGACTAAATGTTGCCAATAGGAAAATATCGCTTCGATTGGTAGAATTTTTGAACTTTCGGAATATACCCATATTCGGAATTACCCCAATGCACCTTATGTACTTTATTACGATTTATTGAATATTTTTATATGCCAGGACTCTGAAATCATTTCAAATTACGAAATTCGAATTAAAGGTATGGTTTTATATGAAAATAGTGTTCAAGGGACTTTTTTTTCGCGAAAATTTCGAATTGCGGCGAATTTTGAATTATCAGTGTTCTTACTAACGAGGTTTTACTGTATATATTGTCACCTCAATACTACAACTAGATAACTGTCTTGATTTTCACTGTTTTTGAGATAGCTATTGAATGTGATTCTACATTTCCTTCTCTACAAAATGATAAAACTAGGTAAGTCAGAAGTTAATGGGAACTAATAAATGCATTAAATAAATGAAATAATATTTCTACAATATTTTTCCATACAGTTGAACATTATTTAATTGTTCCTAATTAGACGTGCACAATTTTCCATTTTTTTAATAGTAATTTTAGCCTAGATTTATGTTAATCAAGTCAAGTTTAAATTTCATTTTCCCTATGACCAAAGCATAATTATCGATTTGTAGTATTGAGGTGACGATATGTTAGAAGTATTATTCTAGGTCAAGGCAATATGTGATGTGTCGATGCAGTATACATTTCTAATATTACCATTTCATATTCCAGGAAAAGTGAACCCTACTCAATGTGAAGCAATAACAATGGTAGCCGCGCAAGTGATGGGCAACCACGTGGCGTGCACTATTGGAGGCTCCAATGGCCACTTTGAACTGAACGTATTCAAGCCGATGATTGTCGCCAATGTTCTCCGCTCCATAAGGCTTCTCGGTGACAGCTGCAATGCGTTCACCGCAAACTGTGTTGATGGAATTGTCGCAAACGAAGCCAATATTGCCAAGATTATGCACGAATCCCTTATGCTGGTTACAGCTCTCAACCCACACATCGGTTATGACAAGGTAAGAATGCTTGGAAATGCAATTATTTAGTTCAAAATTACGATGCCAGTTGAAGGTTTGTTATTTGTTTTTAATTTAAACATTAGGTAAGTCTTCAACAGTAATACATATTATGGCAGCTTAGTATTAAATGTCAGAATGGATTAAGATACAATAATTACTCTTTAACTCATTGGTGCCCAAACATGAGAAATTCTCGTGTTAGAACAGGTACAGGGTAGTGTTTTTTTACACTATATTGGGCATCTATTGAAAATTTCTGGCATTAAATGTATTATAAATAACTTTGCTACAGGTGAATAATATATTAGTTAACAGGGATTCTTACCAACCATTATAAAATATTGGATTTTAAAAATAGTAAGTACAGTATTTTAAATATTTTTTTTAAATTTTCCGTTTATGACATCTGTTGATTGAATTCCTTATATTTAGTATAACAGTTCCCTGCACAGAATAAAATGATGTATGTATCCTTGTTTCTGTGATCGAAACCATTTAAAAATGATACTATGTATAAAGGTTATTGACCTTTTTTTTAGAATAATATATTTTAGAAAAATATGTTCAAACCTTGGAAGCGATTTTAGATACAGGATAATACAGGGAACAATTTTATAAATTATCATTTGTCAATAATTTTCAGATATTTTATGCCTTATCATATGAAAATAAATTACGCTAGTATTAAGTGGTGTTTTAAATCTTTAGGAAGTAACTAGTTTTTTATTTAGCACTAAACTTAAAATTCTGAAGAAAAATAAATTAAAGTTTTTATTTAATGAACTTTGAACCTCCCTATCTCACCACATCATATATTATGGACTCTCGATTTCTCATAAAACATCTGAACTCTCCTGCTATCGAACTCCATTATTTTTAAATCACATTCGCCGGCACGACGTCTATAGACGTCGTATTTTGTGAGATGTGATATGACAGTACGTCCATAGACGTGCTGTACTGTGTAACGGAATACGACACGACGTTTATAGAAGTCGTATTTTGGATTAAAATAATATGTTCCCTGCTACTTGTGTCACGGTGCGAACATATTTCCATTAGATAGTGTTGTATCTTAAGACTTGACTCATCTTGACTGAACTATAACCGGAAGAAATATATCAATAAAAACAATTTTTTTTATTACTCAGGCTGCCAAGATCGCCAAGACTGCCCACAAAGATGGATCAACCCTGAAGGAAGCCGCACTGAAACTACAATACCTCACCTCAGAAGACTTCGACAAATGGGTCCGCCCCGAAGACATGCTGGGACCCAAGTAATCCCCGAGCAACAATCACATTACATAAATCAGTTTTATTGATTTTGCACAAATTCCTTATCAACTCTATGCCAATGGCTATTTAAAACTTCAGAGAAAATATGGTCTTACGTATTTCTGGGATTAACTGTTGATTTTCTGTCCGCATATTATTGTTAGGGAAACAGGAGTATGTAGTAAGATAAGATGATCTTATTTATTTATCTATTTAAGGGGGGACATGCTCGTCGAAGGTCAAAATTGAGTTTTTATTGTATTTTCAAACCATGATCCTGGACACTCCTTAAACGTTGTAGATAATCTATTTATATAATTTTAAAGCCTTATTATCCTTTATAGTTATTTTAAACATTTGATGACTGCATGAAGTATTTTTGTTACATAAAATAGTATTCTTTTAAACCTCTCGCTCTAATGTTTTAGAATATAGTCATATTTCGGTACAGAACTGTGCAGTGGTGTTAAATTTTTTTACATTTATTAATTTTTAAACGCATTTATAAAACCATTAGTATAATTTATTACGAGATAATTTTTGTAAAATATTCACGATAAAAAATTATTTTGATAATCTCTGTGATCCCAAATTTGACAAGAGGTAGGCATTTTATTATTCAAAAAATCGGCAAGATTAACACATTTGGAGATAATTCTAAAGATATTTATTATAAGCTATGTCTTTGACCATTCAAGTGTGATAAACATCTTATGAATAATGATTGCTTTATAATAATTATTGACCTAAGAATAAGGTAGTGTTTTTTTGAAATACGCCATTTCTTTTGTCATTCCCTAGTGGTTAAGCTACAACATACGGCCGTAGCCATAAAATGACAAACTATAATTAAAGTAGGGAGTAAAATTATGTTAACGCGCGTGTTTGAACATGTACCTAACTGATTTTTTTTTAATTTTTTTTTAAACGGTACATGTTCAAACACGCGCGTCAATATCATTTTACTCCCTACTTCAATTATAGTTTGTTAATTTATGGCTACGGCCGTATGTTGTAGCTTAACCACTGGGGAATGACAAAAGAAATGGCGTATTTCAAAAAAACACTACCTTATTCTTAGGTCAATAATTATTATAAAGCAATCATTATTCATAAGATGTTTATCACACTTGAATGGTCAAAGACATAGCTTATAATAAATATATTTAGAATCATCTTGAAATGTGTTAATATTGCCGATTTTTTGAATAATAAAATGCCTAATTCTTGTCAAATTTGGGATCACAGAGATTATCAATATAATTTTTTATCGTGAATATTTTACAAAAATTATCTCGTAATAAATTATGCTAACGGTTTTATAAATACGTTTAAAAATTAATACATGTAAAAAATCTTAACACCACTGCACAGTTATGTACCGAAATATGACTATATTCTAAAACATTAGAGCGAGAGGTTTAAAAGAATACTATTTTATGTAGCAAAAATACTTCATGCAGTCATCAAATGTTTAAAATAACTATAAAGGATAATAAGGCTTCAAAATTATATAAATAGATCATCTACAACGTTTAAGGAGTGTCCAGGATCATGGTTTGAATATACAATAAAAACTCAATTTTGACCTTCGACGAGCATGTCCCCCCTTAAAAATAAAATATTTTCTCATGTGTACTTAATAAAGACTTTTTTCCTTTGTTTTGAATCTATCATAAATTTACTGTTCACACACAACAGTTAATAAATAGAATTCAGATAGGCTTATACACTACATTTTGAAACAGGGTTTTGAATGAGTGAGTGTCCTACGAAAATGAAACACACACTTTAGACGTGCAATAGTTGTGTGTTGCAATCTTTAAATGCGCCAATATTGAATGAGTGTCAGTGCATAAACCGAAAGCAGTTGTCAGAACGAAGGAGAACCTTAGAATGACATATTCTTGACACATGTTTAAGTTTATCCCATTTTCTTCCACACTCGAAGTCGGTTGCCTATTACTCGACACCCGTTAGGTATTTCAGTTCTCATTAATTCTTTGTTCTGAAGCGTAAAATTCAAACTATACCTTATAAAAATACCATACTTCAGACAATAATTATTAGCATTGATTTGCTGAATAAATAATTACAAGCCTACAAAATTGAAAAAGTCATCTTCCAGTATTTTTGATAGTGAACCGTTGTTATAAAAGTGAATATTATTATGTATATAATGAAAATGAGATTCATATTATTATGTTTTAAGATTTTTATATCTATGGTTTAAATGTGTTATGTGCTTTATAGTGTCTTAATTAACCGCGGGCATAGAATGATAATTTCTTTTGTTTGTATTTATTTCTCATTTTTTTCTGTGTTATAAAAGTGGATCGAATGTATCATTATTTTCAATTATTACTCTTGCGAGCATAGTTAAAGTGAATTCCTATTTATAAATTTTATTGAATGTAAATAAATAACTTTTTGTCAAAATAAATATATGCAAAAAAATATGCCTTCAATTATTCATATCTTTTACGGAGACCCTCAGAAGTGAAGCAGTGAGCAGTATGTGATAACCATTGTTCACAAGGCATTGTGACACTTTATCTTTTGTCGCTGAAAATCTATTTGAAACAATATTTTTAGTAACTACAGTAAAACCTCGTTAGTAAGAACACTGATAATTCGAAATTCGCCGTAATTCGAAATTTTCGCGAAAAAAAAGTCCCTTGAACATTATTTTCTTATAAAACCATATCTTTAACCGCTTGACTGTTTTTCCCGAGCGTGACTCGGGTGCGGATTTACTTCGCACACTGATGAGCCCGAGTCTCACTCGGGTGTTTTTTTCTCAACTTGCCAGGAATGTTTATCGTGAGCCACATTTGGGAAGATCATATTTCAACTTGTCATGCAGTTTATTATTTGTTTTGACTGATATGTGAGTGATATATGAGTCATATGACATAATACAAGCTTTATTTATTACTGGGCAGAGCGGGCCTGAGTATATTACGATTAGTCAATGACTTCAGTTGTTCATTCATAGTAATTTTTGTGTTAGGTACGTCGCGTGTAATTTGAATTTAGTTACTTTTGTCATTTTTGAGCACATTTTAGACGTAAGTTCGTAAAAAATAAATATATAATATTATTCATACTTATTTAGCTTCATTTTCGTTTTAGCCCAAAATGTTTCGTGTAGGTGTAGATCATAATAGTGACGATGATGTATTGATAAGTGAATCGGACAATGAAAGTGATTTTTCGGAATCATCTGACGATGATAGTGGTTCGGAAAACGATGATGTTCCATTTAGAGATTTCGTTGAAATAAATATAGAAAATCCAGCACCATTCCCTCCGAGATTTCCATTCAGCAATACACCTGGTGTAAATTTACATTTTGACGATGGTGGTGAGGTAACGATTTTACACTATTTCGAATATTTTCGGAATACGGAAATCCTAGACTTGATTACGACTGAGACTAATCGATATGCAGCTCAATGCCTTAGTAATGCAATTTGGAGAAGATGTTCATGTTTGAAGGACTGGAAACCTACAGATATTGGAGAAATTTTTGTTTTTTTTGCTCTTCAAATACTGCAAGAAATTATAAATAAGCCCATAGGCGAATGGTACTGGTCTAAGAAGGATATTATCATAACACCAAAATTATGTCATGCAGACGTTTTGTTTTATTGAAGCATTGTATACATTTCACCGATAATTCAACATACGATGCCACAACTCATCCAAACCCTAAACTAAATAAGTTATAGCCTAATATTGAACATCTAAACAAAAAGTTTTCTTCTGCGATTACACCTGAGAGAGACGTGACAATAGACGAAAGTTTGATGCTCTACAAGGGTAGGTTAGGTTATTATATGGGAGTTGCATTTATTATTTACCTTGCTTATTATGTACAAGGTTTGTAGATCTTCAATTGGAGTTTTCTTTATTTATTAGTCTTTTTTTTTTTTTTTTTACTATATAGTGTTGGGATCAGGAGGGATATACTACTGTGGGTCTTAACAGGAACTTCTCCGCATTTGCTTTTGTGAAGAGGAAACCACAGAAAACTCTTCAGGAGAAGACGGACTGTTGACAGAGATCACCAGGCCTTCCGTTTCACTTGAAGAGTGTTCGGCATTTTGTGTCCTGGCTTCGTTTATTTTGCCAATATCCTGCACTATTTTAATCATGTATGATACTACCTTTCGTGATAGTTCCTTGTGAACTATCACGGATCCGATGTCGCATAGGTCCTTATCTAGACTCCTGCATCGCGCCTCCAGCTGCTGTCTTTGGAAGCTGAAAATGGGGCAATGCATAAAAAGATGAGGGACATCTTGAGGGGTCATATCATCACACGGGCAGCTGTCGATCTCGGAGAGCTTAAATCGATGCAGGTAGCTCATGAACCCACCGTGACCCGTGAGGAATTGTGTGAGTTCAAAGCCAACTTCCTGCATTCTCCTGAAATCAAAGGCATGGAAAATTGTTGGGAAAAACATTTTAGTAATTTTTCCTGTCGTTTCTTTCAAATATCGATCATTCCAGAGTTGAAGGGTCCTGCTTTTTATTTTCCTTTTGGCAAAACTGAGCGGAAACTTGGCAAAATCTGGGGCCGTCTTTTTAAGAGTAGCCTCTCGAGCCTTTTCGTCCGCTTTTTCATTTCCTAGGATTCCGCAGTGACCCCTTATCCAGCCGATGTGCACGTTCTGTTTTCTGCATCGTAGTTCCTGGATATCAGTTTTAATGTCCATGACAATAGGATTGACCGAATTTCGGTCCGTTATTGCATGGACGCCTGATTTGCAGTCTGTCAAGATCGTTATTTGTTTCCATCTGTTTGGTGATTTCTTCAGAACGTAGCTTAAAGCTTCTCGGATCGCCAAGAGTTCCGCCTGAAACACTGAGCAGATGTCGTCGAGTTTGATCTTTCTCGACGGCAACTCTCTCACGCAATCGTAAGGTACAAATGCTGCACCCACTTTGCCGTTCAAGAGACTGCCATCAGTGAAGATTCTCAGCTCATTCTGCGTTGCCTCAGGCAGAGTCTGATCATTGTATCCATGGTCAATCCGGTTGCGTTCCGCGGGATGAGGCAGTGAGAAAAAGTCTCCGGTTCCCTGGTAGAATCTGTCTTGCGGCAAGTCCTGCAGGGTGAGAGTCTTCTTTACCTCATATGATTCTGCAAGCTGCCTGATCCTCAGGTCAAGTGGCATGAAGCCGCTCAAGACCTGAGCAGATACTAGAGAGATCATTCTGTATCCTTTGCAAGATCTGATGGCAATTTGTCTTTGAATGGAGTTCAGTTTCTTACGCCCACACGCTGGAAGCGTACGTTATCAGAGGCTCGACAGCACCTAAATATATTTGCTGCATAACCCCCGGCGACGCACCCCATGTGGGTTTGGCGGCTCTGATCAATTTGTTCGTGATGCTTGCAGCCTTTTTACAAATGTTGTCGACGTGTTTGGACCAGTTAAGGTGGCGATCTATGGTGAGACCGAGAACCTTAAAGTGATCCACGTATTTTAGTTGAACTCCGTTCATGTAAATGTTTGGTTGTCGGTCCTTCTTTCTGGTAATATACATCGCGTTGGTTTTGTCTTCTGCAAAGTGTAGTTTGGCTTTTGAGCCCCATGATGTGATGAATTTCAACGCCTTGTCAGTCATATTTGCAAGCTCTGTCGTATTGTTGGCAGTAGCAATCAAGAGCAAGTTATCCGCAAATGCTCTCAGTTCAACTCCAGGGCCCAAGTCCTCCTGAAGTACATCATCTAAGATGTAATTCCAAAAGCTCGGTCCGCAAGATGATCCCTGCACGCATCCTTTGGTCGTAACCTTCTGGAGCGTGGCATCAAAATGTGACAGTATGACTTTCCTTTGTTGATGATAGCTCTTCACTAGCGTAAACAAGTTCCGAGGGCACTTCTTGCTTCTCAGCTGGCACATTAGAAATGGCCACCAAGCATTATCAAAGGCTCCTCTGATGTCGAGCGAGATTGCTATGATCATCTTCTTGTCTTGCAGCGCAGTACTGATTTTGTTGACTGAAGCGTTCAGAGCGTCTTCTGTTGATTTCTGGGGCGTAAAACCATATTGCTTGTGACTCAACTTACCTTTTCGATGAAAATGCCAGTTTATCCGATTTATCATCAGCTTTTCCAGTACTTTTCCAAATACTGAAATGAGGCCGATCGGTCTGTAGGACTTGATGTCTTGAAGGTCGTCTTTTCCCGGCTTGGGAATGACAACAACCCTCGCTATTTTCCATTAAGCTGGAAAGTGGCTCACTCTGAGACATGCGTTATACATACCCAATACTAATGACCTATCCACATTGAAGAAATGAAGGCAAATGTCGGCGGTGAAGTGATCTTCTCCGGGTGCCTTATGTGGACTTATGTTTGATACTATATCATCGATCTCTTCTTCAGTGAATATCGGGTCGTTTGGGGTGTAGGGTAGAATTTCCGCCATACGTCTGATGTTAATCTGTTCGTTGGTTTCATTTTGTATGGTGTCGTCCGGGAAAAACTTCTCCAATAGGCGCTGAGCGGATTCTTCAGCCGAAGCTAAATACTTGTCGCCATCTTTGAGCGTCGCTGGTGGAGTGGTCTTTTTTCGGTTTACCAGAACTCTGTGAATTGCAGACCAAGCGGTTTCTCTTGTCTGTGATGCGCAGTAATTTTTCCAAGACTCGATTTTGGTTTTCGCAATTGCATCTTTATAAGTTTGTTTCGCTTCAAGATATTCCGGAAGCGTTTTGGTCTCTCTTCGGAGTCTTCCTGAATTCTGAAGTCTGTGCTTACATTTGATTGCGTCTTTCTTGAGCTTATCGAGTTCAGCGTTCCACCAAGGACAGGGCTGTCTTTTGAAAGGTTTCCTGATTGGTATACTTGCTTTGCACGATTCTCAATGTGTTTATTTTCTTTTCCAACACAAGCGAGTTGCTCACTTCAGAAAAATAGTTTTCAGAAGCGTTAATATCCGTCAGTTTATTTTTAATATCTTTCGAAAAATTTTCCCAGTTCGCTTTTTTTGTATTATAAAGGGCAGTTTTCGGATCTGTGGGATTCCAAATCTTTGTGGAAATTTCGAAAGAAATAGGATTATGGTCGCTGAGTTGGTTATCATTTGATTCTACTCTCCACCTGTGAACAGTGTCCAGAAAACTTGAAGAGCAGAATGTCATGTCTATAACGCTTGTGATGTGACGGTTGTCACGATAGGTTTCGAAGGTGGGTCGATTTCCTTCATTGAGAATGTTCAGATTGAGTTCTGAAAGGAAATCTGCGACTTCTTCGCCCCTTTTGTCGGTCTTCGCGCTCCCCCACCACACATTTTTTGCGTTTAGGTCACTCCCTATGAGGATTGGAACATCTCCAAGCAGTGTGAGTTTTCCCAATGTTGGGGCAATGTCAGCGTTTGGCTCCACGTACATAGATACAATAACAAGAGGTCCAGCTTCTGTGGTAATTCTTACAAGTGTGGTATTTGAGTCACTGAATTTGCTCAGCATTATGCCATTTATCGTGGATTTGCAGGGTAGGTTGGGTTGGATTCAATATATCCCTCTGAAAAGGGCCAGATTTGGCATCAAATCTTATATGCTATGTGATCTAAATCTGGATATATTTGGTCATTTATAATTTACTAGCTGAGCCAGCTGGCTCTCGCCAGTCTGTCTCGCTAGGTCTTGCAGACAGCTTGGCGTCCTAATGACATGGTGTTGGATTTTAATATAATTGTGAAGTATGTATAGACGGCGCCATAGTTTTCCTTTCGGGATGGATTTTCATTCACGTCTGACAGTTTGACATTTCGCTGATTTGTCAGTTTTGCGATTTGCATGTCGTCATTGCCAATACATATTTGGAGTCATATGCGTAGTCTATTCTAGCGTCTGGCCTTCACAATATCGTCTGTCACCATTCCAGGCTGCTAGGCCAGCAGAACAGCTGGCAATCACCGATTGCTACCACTGACATTTAAATTTTAATACAATATATGTGTAGGTATGTGCATTTAAATTTTTCCGACCATTTCCGATCCTAATAGGATCATATGGGCCTCCACAGAGTAGAGGTTTGTATTAACAGATTTTGTTTTTTACGAGAAATGGATGTCAGCCACTTGCTCAACCTAATAGGTCCATACCCTGACTCACACACAAATTGAAAAACAATGTGTACTTGCCAGACCCAGGATTCGAACCTGAGACCCACGGCATGATAGTCCAACGCTTAAGCCATCTTAATCGTGATTATCATAGCGATATAACGCGAATATTAATCTCTTTTGGGTCCCATTTACATAATAGAAAAAGGTTAGCAACATAAAAAAAATAATTTAAACATTATTTTGTTTCATTGTCTATAAAAAATAAATGCTTGCAGCCATAGAATAATATTTTTGAAATCATATTTTGATTTAAAAATTAACCTTAAACAATACAGTTTCCCGGTGCGGGACGTTCATATCGAGACAAATCGCGACCCGAGAACTACAAGGTTCTAAGTGTCGATTTTTGGCCAAACTAAAGTAATGATGAGGAAGTCTTCCAAGTCACATTATCTACATAATATATTAATATGAAGTCGATATTTCTTATATTTTTTCATTAAACCCCAATACTACCGAGTTCTATGTGCACTTTACACAATATCTGGGATACTACAGAGTTCTATCATAATCTAAAAAGATCCGTCGTTCTACAAAGTTCTATGTGATTTGACATTTCGCGGTTGTGGAAACATTTAAAGCTGTTAAAATGGTTTTAATTTCAATATGAAGAGTAAAATATTGTTGTTTTGTATTTTAAATTTATTATTACGACTTCATGCAGTGTCTTATGCAGTGCAACTATATAAACCACGAGTATTTACATAAACTACTATAGCTTCGAGATACATAACCTCAAAAAAATGTTTCGTGATATTTGATATCAACAGTAAATTGTGAACTTACTTCTAGATGAATTATAATATTATGAAACGTAAGTAAGCTTCAATTATATTATTATCTTAATTTTTTTAAATTTTGTTGCAAACGCCGTTACAGTTACATATTCACAAACCGTTAATTATAATTTACATTATTAATTGTTTTCATAATTTGAATGTCGAACGAACATTGTACATTTTATTCTTCGACCTTTTGTTAATAATGTCTAAATATTAATAGTATTGCATTCATTGACTTTATGTTTCAGGTTTAAGTCTTCCTGTGGGTCTATTCTATACTTATCGACCGCTAAAGTGATAAAGTGATAAATATTATCAAACTTAGGGTAGGTTTAACAGCACCTCTCTTGCTGCTGTAAAAATGTAGCACTTATTGCAACAATTATAACCAACATATTGCAATTGTTACACTTTATACATACTTTGATATAAACCTATCCTAAGTTTTGTAATATTTATCACTTTATCGGTCGATTAGTATAGAATAGACCCACTTACAGTGATATAAATGTTTGAGATGTCTCAAATCTCAGTAGATGAGGTGAAGAAATGGATATGTTGTATTATACAATCCATATTCCTGAGAATTCCCTAGAGATTGAGTATATTAATTATACAATATCATTATGATAATATTATGATGTAATGATGGATCTGAAAGATATGCCTCTTCTTGGCTTGAAGTTTATTCTAAAACTGAGGCGAATAATTATTTAATAATACACAACATTCCCTCAGCGATTAGTAACAACAATCGTGTATAAAAAGTTAAGAGAACAGGCCAGTTGAAATTGAACCATCAACATTGGGCTTGTTGCATCAACAATAGTTTTGTATTTTATATTATATTTTCAACATATTTTTCATTTTAAAATGGTAATAAACACAAAATAGAAAAAAATATTTAAGTTTTTCCGAATTTCCAATTTTCCCAACAATTTCCATACATTTTCTCCGGAAAAAAATATTATATTCGATAACTTTCAAGAATTTCATTTATTTTTAGATGAATAGTGAAACTATGTATCCTGAATCACTAGGATTTCCATACAAATTTCAGTTAGAACCTTGTAGTAAAGGCGATTTGTTTGAGTTTCAGGTGGACATGGTTCTAACTGAATTTATGACATGTAAAATTAGCTATTAAAAACTAGTTTTAACGTAGTTTTATTGACAGGTACACCATAGCAGTACCATCATTGATATATTCAATCAAAAAAATAATTGAAAACATTCACAATTAACAAAATACAAGCGTTCAAAACTTCAACAGCCCATAACTTTTTTGCTGCAGTTGTCCACTTAGAACCCTGTAGTTCTCGGGTCGCGAAATGTCGATAAATAATAAAGCAATACATATTATATCTGAGTCTATTCTAGACCTCTCTGATAAGAATAGAAATTTATAAGACCTAAAGATGTGGAATCAGCTTAAAGAGGCCTTCATCCAGAAGTGGATTGATACAGGTTGATGACTAATTAAATGGGTAGGTATATAAAATCACAAATTTAAAAAAAATATAGCAGTTTACATGATCAAGAAAAGTAGAATTATGTTTTTTTATTTTTTTTTTTCTAGATGCCTTTATGGATACCTCGCATTTACTATCGAGGTTTCTTAAGGACTTTGGCACGCAAACTACTCTACTTGATGCTAGTCAAATGAAAATTGTGCCGGCTGAGAGAATATGCCTTATTGAAAACTATTCTTCTACCCGCATCGGGTATTGCTAATTTGAATTCGGCCAGGGCCTATGAAACCGCCTTGCAAAAACCCTGGAAAATTCTTTGTAGCGCAAGGCGGTGGTGATTCTTATGAATATTTTGTCGAATTCATTGGGAACTGAGGACTGCGATTTGTAGCCGAGTTTTTTCCAGTGGTAAAAGAAATGTCGCATAGGACTGATATTCTGAGCATATACTTATCCTATCTTATATGATTGCAGTCACTGGATCTGAAAGGCATGAATCATCGTTACATGTCATGTAACAATGATTGCCATTTATTATTTTTATCCTTTTTATTACATCAATACAGAAATTAAAAAGTGCATCTCTTCCAGCCTCGTTTGTCATGGTCCCCGGAAGGTCTCGAATGTCCGCATCTGCCATCTGTAATAAAAAGTTCAGGTTGTGCCGCTCCTTGCTAAAGATTTGACAATCTAGGAGTATTGTAGGACGTCCTGGTCGCTTCCATCGTCGCATGGACACTTTCCATCAGATGTTATTTTAAACCGGTGCAGGTATGCTCACATGACTCCGTGACCTGTAAGAATCTGAGTCATCTCAAAACACAGCCCCTTATGCACCCTGACGTCTCGTGCTGCTGAAATCGAAGGTAAAAACTTTCGGGTCAACTCCCCTGTCGATGAGTTTATGTATCCATTTCAGTGTATCTATTCCATTCGTTTTTCACCATATCTGAAATTGTAATTTTCGCGTAGCTCAGAGGAAATTTGTCATAAGCTATCGCGGTCTTGTGTTCAGAGGCACCATGCCGAGCCAATTTGTCGGCTCTTTCATTTCCTTCTATCCCAGTGTGTCCCCTTATCCACTTGAAGTGCACCTCGGGGTGGCGCCGTCTCAGTATTGCGGACTCGCTGTGAATAGAAAAGACAATCGGATTAGTAGACAAGGGATCTCCAATTGCTTGGATTGAGCTTTTGGAGTCCGAATAAATACAAATACTATGGTTTTCGGTGAGCTTTCGTTGTATTGGATCTGAGCCTGCCCACTCCAGAGCGCGTTGGATGGCATAGAGTTCAATAACTAGCAAGGCGGTACTTACGAGCCGCTATCTCACCGCCATTAATGTATGCCACAAACCCTGCACCAGTACCGCCATCAATTTTGCTCCCATCCATGAAAATCGGCATGTTATTGCATTCGTTGCTTTCCAACGTTGCAGGATAAGAAACCACTTCAGAAAATAGTCTAGCCGGGTGTGGCAGCCTTCTATAGTCCACCGGTTTTTCGTAAAGCCTATCGTCTGGCAGAAAACCTGCGAGGCCCTCCTCGCCCTTCTTAGCTCTGTAAGTGAGAGCGATTTGTTTTAAACGTAAATCTAGAGACATAAGTCCTGCTAGAGCTTGCGTTGAATTTAGTGAAGCCGTGCGGTAAGCTCTGCATATTCGTATCGCTAGTGCACGCTGAACCGTATTGAGTTTTTTTGCCATGTTTTTTCGTTTGGCAGCTTCATACCATGTGCTGGCCGCATACATGATCATAGGCTCAATAGCACAAGTGTAGAGAATTCTAAGAGCTTCAGAAGATACACCCCATGTGGGTTTGGCCATTCTTGCTAGTTTGAGCGAAGTCACCGCTGCTCTTTTGCAGATGCTATCCGCGTGCTTCGACCAATGTAGTTTGTCATCGATTACTACCCCTAAAAGTTTAAAATCCCTAGAAAAAGATAGAGGTTGCCCATTCATCACCAGCGAAGGCGGAGAGACGCACCTCCTAGTAAAGAATAAGGCCTTCGTTTTCTCCGCGGAGAAAGACAGTTTGACCTTCCTTCCCCAGGCCTCGACGCTCTCCAACACGGTGTTAGTCATGGTTTCTAGAGAACCAAGTTCTTTGGATACCACAATCAGCAATACATTATCAGCAAAGGCCTGTGCGTGTACACCTTCAGGAAACGGCATAGAGAGAAGATCGTCGAGAACTATATTCCACAGGACAGGACCGCAAGACGAACCTTGTATGCATCCCTTTGATGTCTCTTTGGTAACAGATGCTCCAGCATATTCAACGAAAACTTCTTGGTCAGATAGATAGTTTTTGATGAGCCTGAAAATGTTAGCGGGACAATTTTTAGATGTCAACTGATGAAGAAGATATGGCCACCATGCGTTGTCAAACGCGCCTTTGATATCAAGAGATACCGCCACTACGAGCTGACCATCGCGGTTAGCCCCTCTGATTTTATTAATTGCTGCATAAAGCACGTCTTCAGTACTCTTTTGAGGAGTGAAACCGTACCGGTATTCGCTGAGCAGGTGTTTAGTCTGAAATTTCCAAGAAACTCGATTAATAAATAATTTTTCGAGTACTTTGCCGAACACGGGCAGCAATCCGATAGGCCGATATGACGAGACGTTAGCGTAGTCGTCCTTTCCCGGTTTGGGAATAACCACCATTCTAGCTACCTTCCAGATTTTTGGAAAATGACCAATTCGCAAACAAGCATTATAAAGAGCGACAACTATGCTAGGAACAGTTAAGAATGGATTGAGACAGATATCCGCCGTGAAGCTGTCGTGTCCCAGAGCTTTAGCTGGATTGAACAGCCTCATTGTTCTTTCAACCTCCTCGAGAGTGAAGTTCTCGTCGTCATCTTCCTTTGAAGGAATCGAGGCGGCATTTCGGAACAATGACTGTTGCTCCGTTTCGTTTGCAATATTGTCGTCTGGAAAAAAATACGCAAGAAGAGCCTCTGCAGATTCGAGAGCCGCAGAGGTCATGCGACCGTTGATTGTGAGAGTTTCAGGCAGTTTGAACGCCTTACCTTCGAGCATTCTCTGAAGACTAGACCATACATTCTCTTTTCCCTGAGCTGAGCAATGGCTCTTCCAGCTTTCTAATTTCGCTTCCGCAATCGCAGTTTCATACTTATTCTTTGCGGCTTCAAAAATCTGTTGAGTGAACGGCCGTCGAACCACGCCTGAATTCCGAAATTTTGTCCTTGCTACTCTAAAAGCCGTCTTCAGTGTATCCAGTTTCGGACTCCACCATGGATTACTTTTTCTTTGGAATCCTTCGCCCGAAGAGCGCACCATCGTGCTCTCGCATGCCGACTCGTTCGCCAATGACCATTCTTTGACAATGTCTTCGAGCTCATGTACGTCTGTGACGCTATCCAACCTATCTACAGTGATACCGCGATCCTGAATCTAGGAAATAAGTGCAAGCCCAAAATTTATCCAGTTAGCCTTGGACGTATTAAACAAACCTGGTCGCTGTTGATTGACATTTGAACTTTTGTTTGCAGCGTAGCTATCTGCGGCCTGTAATGAAAAACAATCGCATTGTGGTCAGATCCCAGCTCTGCATCACGACATACTCTCCAATTTTCAACTCTGACGAGCAGAGCGTTGGAACACGCAGTAATATCAATATAGCTTTCCAGCTTACGAGTTCCTCTGATCGTTTCAAACGATGGGACAGAACCCTCGTTTAATACGTTTAGGTCGTGCTGTGCTAAAAAATCTGACACGGCTGTGCCTCTGCTATCAGTACGTTGACTGCCCCACCAGATGCTCTTTGCATTTACGTCGCCTCCGAGCAACAGCCTGTGACCCTTTGAAGAGTTCATTAGCCTGTTCATGCCGGTCAGCGATTCATCGATGTGCACCGACGGCGCGCAGTACAGTGATCCGGCCAGTAGTGTTACTCCTAAGTAGTCGAGTTCTACAACAGCGCAACTATATGAGCTAAACTCAGAAAGTAAAATGCATTGGGTTAGAGATGACGTTCGACGCACAAGAATAGCTGCCTTCACTGGATACAGACTGCTCGGCTTCTGAAAAATGATACCTGAAAAAAGCGACGAACGAATTTGACCCGTGTTTCCAGTGTACGGTTCCTGGATTAAAGCCAGGTCCACGTTATTAGATTCCATATACCTTATGAAAGAGACTGTGGCGACCTCGCACCGTGCAAGATTCACTTGTGCAACTTTTAGGTGTATAGCCATTATTGTTTTCCGAAGTCAGTTGCGGAAGTAGACTTAGCTTCTTGTTGGCGGTGCAATATGCATGCGCGCGATAGAGGACTGTGACCCGTCGGAGCTGTCAGATGGAGCCGCCTATTTTTCCGGACGCAGTTGACGCATGTCAAATTTCCCTTTTTGGGACAATTCCGCAATTTTGTGGTCCCCCCCCACATCTCCGACACGCAAAGGCTTCCTTGCAAGTATGACCAGTATGCCCATACCCCACCCCAGGCATTTCGTGCAATGTACAACACTAGAGCATGGCTGCACTCGAACCCGCTGGAAACCAACGTTCAACCCGCCAACTTCCACCATCTGATGATACAAGGAGGACTCCACCTCCAGAATGTAATTGGATTTGCCCTGGATGCGACCTTTTGTTTTGAACACAACCCTGAAAGAATCGTTCGCTGACGTTCTGGTGAAAGGATTTTGATAACGTAGTGCAGTTATCAATTGTTCCCCATCAAAATTTTCCTCAGTCCCCTTTAGGAGAACCCTCGGCCTTTTCAGTGAGCTGACCGTTGCGGTGAGAACCTCCGAGCCGCTGACAGCATCCACCAGTCTCTGGGAGTCGTCCTCGCTCATGACTTTGATGATGCACTTGTTGTGAGTCGCCCTCGTCAATGACACGACAGCGATCCCTAGACCGGGGGATAACCTTCATCCAGCAGTGAATTGATCTTGGTTGATGATGATAATAAAGATATTATGAGTGGGTAAATATAATATCAGCAATTTTGATAAATATAGCAATTCATATGACCGACAGAAATGCAAACAACTTAAAGAGGCCTTCATCCACTAGTGGATTGATTCAGGCTCATGGGCAATATAAATAAGAATGAAGAAATGACGGAGAGAATACGTTTTTAAATGTGGTTTCTTTGTGACTATGTTGAGTTTCATAAAATTGTGCTGATTCAAATTGAAGCTACTTAAATGCATCTGATAAGTAAATATGTGGTGCGTAAATTAAAATAATGTTATTTAGTATACATAGCGTAATAATTACATTGTGTCAAAAGACTTTCTTTCCGTCAGAGGTGTAGAAACTTAACTTAAAACAAAGAACTTAATTCATAAAAATATAAATAAATCAGTTCTAATAATATGTTTATCGGTTAATCTTATTATGATTAGTTTGTGAAAATTGATTGTATAACGGTTAAAACGCATTTTAAATTTAAAGCGGCCATCTTTGTGAGTGTTGCAAAGACTGTGAAAAAATAAATTCCCCGATATAATATCAGTTGTCAATAAAGTCACGTGTCGATCGAAAATATATTGAGAAATGATCTAAAATTATCAAATTCGTGTGGAAACTAATAATGCGGGTGTCAACTGTGAAATTGCCATTTTAAACGATCCGAGAATGGATTATTTTTTTGAACCCATCGGACATAATGAATAAGGAACACAATCGCTCGCCAAAACCTGGATAAGCTGTAGGATAATAATATATAAAAGATACTGGAAAGGGAACATTACTTGATAGTAATTATTATAAAGATCATGCAATGGGATTACAAGTCGTAATGGCTTTGATGAAGCACATTTTGAATTTAGGTTACTGTCTGACAACAGACAATTTTTATACTTCCCCGATACTAGCAGATATTCTATTACAAAATAAAACTGACATATTTGGAACTATGAGATTGAATAGAAAAGATGTTCCAAAAGATCTGCAAAAGAAAAAACTGAAAAAGGGAGAAATGTGTGCATACCAGAGAGGGAAAGTTTGCGTTATGAAATGGAAGAATAAAAAAGACGTCACTTTGTTGTCAACTATTGTCAACACAATCCTGAAATGGTAGAAATTGAGAAAAGAGGTAATCCTAAAAAATTCCAAAAATAGCCAATGACTATAATAATTCTATGGGAGGTGTTGACAGGGTTGACCAACACCTAACTAACTATCTAGTCATCAAAAAGCGCAGGAAGAAATATTATTATAAAATCTTTCTACACCTTCTAGAGTTCTAGACCAAACAATATGGAATTCGTTTGTTATCTATACCTACAAAGCAGGGAGATACTAAAATTCATTTACAATTTAGATCAGATCTCGTGGAACAAATTATTGAAAAATACGGAACAATACAACAACATTCAGGACATCCATCATCAACACCATCACCATTACGTTTGATTGGTAGACATTTTATGGAACCAATACCACCTACGGCGAATAAAGAAAGGCCTACTAGACAGTGCAAAGTATGCTGCTCACATAGGAATGAAAACGGCAAACGAATACGGAAGGAGACGAGATACTACTGTCCGGATTGTGATGTAGGGTTGTGTATTGAATGTTTCAAAATTTACTATACCAAAAAAACCTATTAAATTATTTGCGTAAAATTTAAAACATTGTAAACCTACATACCTATCTGTTGTGATAAAATGTAAAAAAAAATATAAGTAATAAAATGTTAAAAGAAAATTTGACATCTTTCATAAAATTTGAAAAAAAAATCAAAAAAACATTGTAAATGTGGTAAAAAAAGTGTTAATTTAATCTGAAAAAAGTAAAACAAACGTAAAAACAAAAATTTTATTAAACCATTTAAAAAAATATCTCACAATTTTTAGACACTCTTTCTCACCAAAATCTAACTGGTAAGTAGTTAATTCGAATTTCGTAATTCGAAATGAGTCCCTGGCATATAAAAATATTCAATAAATCATAATAAAGTACACTATTTCATGAGCCAACCATTGAAAATTGTGACAGACTTTTCTTAAAACATCAAAAATTACTTATTTTATGAGGGTAATAAAAATAATCCTGACATTTTATGACCCAATCCGGTAAACACATCTATAACGGAAACGAAATTAATGAAAATCAAAAAAAAAAATATTTCAAAATTTTTTAATTTGTGCCCCACGCATTTCATATTCCGTGATTCGAATTTTTTTTTTATTTTCGGTCCCATGGAATTCATATTAACGAGGTTTTACTGTACCATCTCTACGAGTTATTGATACCGACAGCCGGTTCAGGCTGCGAACCTATCCTCAAAACAATATAAATAAGGGTATCGAAAAAGAATCAATACGTTTCTTTTGGGAATTTGATACTGATACTTGCATGTATTGATAACTTTTCTCCTTATACCAGGGTTAGCGAAGCTTTTTACATACGCGTGCCAAAATTTCCCAAATATTTTTCGACTGACGTGCCGAGCAGTTTTTCATGGAGAAAAAAATAGTTTTTAAGAATCTTATTAAAAAATGATCTAGATATCACTCACAGGACATAGCATAGCATACATAGTTTTGTTACTTTTTTTAATTGTTTAAATTTTTTTAATTTAATTTTTAATTTAATTGCGCCAAACTTTTGAAGTAGCAATACAAAAATTTTGAAGTAGCAATTCTGCCAGAATTACTACTACAAGCTCCACCAAGTTTCTTATTTGGTAAATAAAGTTATTTTTGTGGGTAAAAATTATGTGTTTCTGTATAACATACTTGTTTGGTTCTCTACTCACAAATTTAAAATCAGGGGTTCGCGGCGCGGCTTTTCCCTACGCCTGACGAGGTTAATGCGATAATATTATATGTGAAGAATAAAGCCCAAGGACCGACCTATGCAATTATTTATTATATCGTCTGTGTTCTGGCAGAACACACTAACTGGAGAATACTAGTTTTGAGTAATTTGACTTTGAAGTTGTTAAAATGTTTGAAATGGTCTATCATGTGAGTTTATTAAATAATCGTAAAAAGGATGACTTTAAAATAAAGACTGTTTATTTATTAAGAAGGTTTCCAGACGGTAAAGTTTGAAATAAGGAACATTTTGGTATAACTAATTCAATATGTATTTTTTTCGAATTAGTGTCTTCTGCCAGAACAGTGACGATATATTTGCATTAAACGTAGTGCTTATTCTTGAAGAGTATTTATCTGCTATTTTTTATACAAGCGATCTGTCATTTATTTCAAAATAAAACATTCAGATGCCATGCAAAATCGTCCCGCGTGCCATAGGTTCGCCAGCACTGATATATACCTTCTTTCAAAACGATACTGATCCACTGTCAAATGGGGTTATTCCACCTATTTTTACTATAATGTGTCATTGTATGGTGGTTTTATTGGTTGTAATCACTTACTGCAATTATTCTACATAGGGAATATCATCAATCTATATTATTACATTGTATTATTTTCTTTTGACTATGTCCGATCCTATTAGGATCATATGGGCCTCCACAGAGTAGAGGTTTGTATTAACAGATTTTTGTTTTTACGTGAAATGAATTTTAGCCACGTCTTGCTCAACCTATCCGGTTCATACTCTGACTCCAAACACAAATTTAAAAACAATGTGTATTTGCCAGACCCCGGATTCGACCTTGGGACCCATGACATTATAAGTGGCTGGGCCATTGTGGGCGTTTACTTAAACAATATTTAGGTAGAATCACCCATCATCAGGGTTATTTCATTATTAAATTATCTGTAATCATCACACCTGTGTCATCTACATCTGGTATGTAGGTGGTTTTGCTAAGAGTATGTCATTTCTCGAGACACATATTGTTTTTCAATTTGTGTTTGTGTCAGATATGGACCTACAAAATAGGTTGTGCAAGTCGCTAACATCCATTTCTAATAAAAACAAATCTGTTAAAACAAACCTACACTCTGTAGAGGCCCATATGTTCTTATTAGGATCGGACATGGTAAAGAGTGTGATATTTCTGGGCATGTAAATAAATAATAACAACTGTTTTTTTTTAACTGTATATTTTTGATCCAACTTATTACATCATTTTTCTAGGTATATCAATGACTCAGTTTACAATACGTCATTTTAAAATAAACATGAGTTCTGCAGAAGCTCGATATCCTTTTTTTAATATTATTTGGGACACACCAACCGACCATTAACTGTTCACACAAATGTTTTCAATATTAACCATTACATAATATACTGTGTCATGGTATACTCAAAAAATTATATTATGCCTAAAATAAGAGCATTAATGAAAGGAAAGATCGATACATACTTATATGATCTGCATATTCTATAGAAAATCATAACGGAAACAAAAGCATACACAGTAACCGTATGTTCTATAGGCCAGATGCCAGAGGCCAGAGGCAATGGATTGGGGTAGGCTGTTAAGATCTGACATAAATGGTACACAAAACTTAGTCAGTCATACGTATTTGTTTTCATTTAACTAAGACTACAAATTGCAGATAGTGATAGTTAATTTTTAAAATTCAATTAAACCCTGCGTAACCAAGCCATAATAGATAATAGTCAATAAATATGTGTCTATAAAATATCTAAAATTATGCAATTAAATCAAACATAATTTCACATATTTTATGGATAGAAGAATATTTTTTATCTGTTATAGTTTACTTTAGGAAAGTTTAATGAATTTTAAAATACTAACCAACACCATGTATATCAACAACATAAATGTATTCTTAATTCAACGAAAACAAACCATGACTGAAAAAGTGTGCACTATTTTTGCCGGATCACCATAGCATACCCAAACGATTATGGTTTGGTTTACAAACTGTCACCAAACAGTTGCACACTAATTGATCAACACAGGCATACACAGAATGTAATAAGCAAATATAAAATGGTATTTAATTTATCCATAATATGAAAGATAAAATCGTGAATTTCAATCAAAATACAATACTACCCTTGCCCGAATTCCGTGCACGATACACTAGCTAGACCAAGACTTCCCAACCGGTCGATTGTGAAGCAAAATTTGGTCAATCCAAATAACAATTGTGATTTTTGAAAATAATGATTTCCATATTATTTTAAATTTACAACCATTGATGAAAAAAATAATAACCTGATCGTAGGACAAATTGGTTTTGCTAGATGAAAATAATGTCCAAAGTCTAGCTCAAACCATGATTTTTTCAATGGGTGAGGGAAATTTCGAATTACAGCAAAATGACGTAACGTTGACACAATTGAAATCTTCTGATGTATGAAAAGTACTGAATCCACCCATATTTGAAGGACGTCTATCTTCTAATTTTCTCACGTTTTGGAAGTATATATTTATGTGAATCTTCATTTTCTCACATGTAATTTATTTTATTAAATCCAAATATCGAACACGTTTGAAGAATGATCACTTTGATGACGGTTTGCGTTTTCATACTACTGTTAGTACTTATACATATTAATTAAATACCTATATTTGAATTAATGAAAAAAGAAGATTTTTTTATTCTCTTTTATTCGCTTCTCCATACCTAAAAAAATACGAATTTATTTAAATTATTTTGTTTTTGTATTTAACGATATTTTTCCTATTAAAATGAATATTTTTAACTTTGAAGAACTAAAAAAAGCATTATGTACCAAAATTTCTTATAAGATTCTTATTGGAAGTCGATCGCCATGAAAATTAAGATAAAAAGTAGCTCCCAACCTCAAAAAGGTTGGGTACTCTTGCACCAGACTATTCTGAGACATTTCACTAGCATTTGTTTTATTCTGCCACTATTTAATTTAGTGTTGTCGCCAAACATAATATGAAGCGTTCATTTAGTATGACTATTTGTTTTATTCTGCCACTATTTAATTTAGTGTTGTCGCCAAACATAATATGAAGCGTTCATTTAGTATGACTAGGCATCTGGCCATGTCTCTATGACAGCAATCGAACAATATAAAAAAAAAATGTAATAAAATAATATAATTATATAACGTGAAACAAATGTTACCCTAACTGGTGTATTATTGCTCCAATGATACGTTTTCATCTAAGAATGCAGTAAAAATACAATTTGAATGTTATCACATGTTTAAAATCATTGTGCGAACAGTTAATGCGTGCGTGGGTATGCAAATCACAAACAAAGTTGCCAACTATATCTATAAACTATATGCAATATTAATAGTAAATACGTACACAATACAGATTATACATGTTTTCTCTCTACGCAATATGATATATTATTTTCAGTACATCAACGCAGACTTTTATCACTATCTGAGTGTAGAGGGGTAAATAATGCAAATTACATTACGACAAGTAAGTACAGATCACAGCAGATTTACTTGACGTTTATACAATGGTTATATCAAAATACCATATCACTTTAATACAGAATTAATCACACCAAATATGAGATAGGTACATCATGTCCAGAATAATCAAGGGTGACCATTTTGGATATCTCGTCCTATGGAGTTACAACAATATTTTAGACCATTTTTTTAATTCAGCAACCCAAAAAACATATAGGTAATTAGTCACTTATACAAATTTCTGGTGGCTCCCTTTTCTAAATACTGACAAAGGGTGTAGATACGATATATGCCAAATTTAGTGTTCTCTTCAAAAAGTGGAGTTTTCCTTAAAAACAACATTGCCTGCACAGTGATCTAAATGCTTATGAGGATTTGGTAGAGCCATTTGTATTGTTAGAAACAATGACAATATGAGATTACAATAAAATAAAAACATCCACATTACATAATGTTCTGCATCTCTTAGATTATTATATTATATTATTTCCATTTTGAATTGTTATTGCTAAGTTAGTTGTAGGACTCAAAAATTACACTCCGTGAGCAATATTCTTCCTAACCTTTGCTGACTTTTGAATTCCCAGGTCACTAAATTGACTACAATGCACACATCCCAAACATAAATAAAACCAACACTGAATTCACTAACTTGTACGGTGGCAGGTTGTCAATTACAAAAGAAACATCATTAGATCATTTTCAATCTCTTATTGACAATACTTTGAACACAAAATTAAATCAGACAAGAAATGAACTCAATACTTATAATATTTGAATATTATTTAATTAGTTATTATAAGCGTTATGTTGCTCTATTCTAGGAAACATATTTAATGTTAATACGGAATTTAGCTCTTGCATGTGAACTTCAAACGTGTATATTTACTATCTATTATATGCAATCTTGTGCATGCACAAGTGGTAAATTCCATGTTACCAGTAAGCACGACTGCTAGAATAAGGTTACTGAATTCAAATAAACAAAGACACTCGTCTTACATGGAACATTATTGGTAAGTATGCAGCTGACTAGATGGTTTCATAAAATATAAACAAATCCATAAGTATTATATATTAAGATATTTACAAGATTTCAGAATACAACATTCTATAATTTGAAAACACCTGAAATATATAATATATACCTACAATAGGTAAAACACATTGGCGCGAATTCAGCGGATGCGGATTCGAGTCCAGCTGGATGTCGTATTTTTTTCAAAGATTTTTTCTGATAGTTTCAAGTTACAAATGATATTTTTAACTCAAATTAATTAATTACATATTAATAACTGGTATGGCATACTTTTAGTATCTGGTAATATTAAACAATAATTTGTCTCCTCAAGAACAACTGACGTGTTGCGAGATGGTTAATATATTTTTATAATACTGGTCAATACAGGTGATAACCCTCGTTCAGTACGACCCCGATGAGTGTGAATTCATTATATTGCGATCGATTTTTAATAATATTTAATAATTATATATATACATATATCACATGCCAGGAATCATTGTGTTGAATAACATGTATACAATCAGATTATTTGACAGTTATCGACAAGTACAGAAAGCAGAGTAAACGTAAACAATGTAGATTATTATTTTGTAACAATGAACAAAATTAATGTTATTTTTACTATTTATTGCAAAGTTATATTACTTTTATTAAAAAAGTGTTTTCATTTTTAAAATTGTTTTGTTTTTCAAATCTCCTGTTGATCATGAAATTTCACTTATCGCGACTGTGTCCAAACGGGGGGGTTACCAACACTCTTATACATTGTTAGTAGTAATTATTACCGATTAAAACTGAACCATTCTCCAACAGCATAGTGAGTAAATGCAATTATTCAGAATTCAGTTCCATCAGAAATAATCGCCAAACTATAATAATTCAATATATTATTTGTGCAGTGCTTCCGTATAAATATAAAATTTACACATAACTGAAATTCTTTAGGAATATTGGACATGTACAGAGGTAAATAAATAAATAAATTTAGGACTGGTCTAAATCACATCGATATTGATGCAAAAGAAACTAATTTTTTTTTTAAATATCACATTTTATACAATTACATACTCACTACTTTGTTTCAGTGGCAAAAACTCAAATTCAAAAGTTTACATTTAAAAAAAATTATGTTTCCATTTGATGACTTGTAAAAAATAATTTAAATATGAAAATGTCTAAATTTTATTCAAAATAATACAATGCAATTGACACAAATGGTGCATTGATTTATCATTCAATTTGCAAGTGATAAAATTATTTGAAAAACTAGTGACATCTTTCAATGGTATCAAATAACTAGCGGCATTCTTTGGAGAAATAACATTCAGTAGTTTATGTATAAAAATAATATTTAAAATTAAATTACTTAACTGAATGTTAGACTATAATTTTGATCGCACGAAAATAGTAAATTATACTATGATTTTACGCAAAATATGCCAATTAATTTTGATGGATTCAACACGAAAAATGGTTCGAATACAAGTTTTTTAATACTATGACTTTTACATCTTTGTACAAATTACAATAAATTAGCATAGAAAAACTGGCAACACTGACTCTTTTCGTTTGTCGTACTCATTTACTTCCATCTAACAGAATATAGTCTTTGTTGTGTAGTATTTCATCGTCAAACTGTTGGCAAACAAAACCTCTGTTGGCCTCTGGATAACTACATTTGACTGAGTAACTGGTAGTGGAGGGCTCGTTTGTAATAGAACCAATGTGATGATAAAATGAGACATGTTAAATCGGAAGTATCTATGATTAATTAAATTTTAATTTCGGTGATATATAAATGACCAGAACATATATAACAAAAACATATTTTCTGTTCAAACAAAAATTAATAAATGAACAGGTCAAAGACAACGTATTAATAATTGTTAATATTGTGTGTGCTTAATTTAAATAAAAAGCATACATCGTTCTAAAAACATCTACAAAATTGCACTGGTATACATCCCGCAAGTGGAGAACTACAAGGTTGCAAATGTTTGTCCTCGGTGAAACAAAAGTAACAATGTGGCAGCTTAGAATACTACTTCATTGTTTGGTTTATTTTCTCAACGATGAACATTTAGAACCTTGCAGTATTAGGCTCGCGATTTACAGATCAAGTGAGTTTGAAATACCATCAACTAGTAAAACCTTCAACTGATAAAAAAACATGTGTACACGTAAAAATTTATTTACATTTGTAATGAATTATAAAGAGACGCAACTTCATATAGTCACGCCACCAAAATTATTTTTAAAACATTCACAATATTACACATAAAACATATCTTATTAATTGTATATTATCAGAATTTTTAAATTAAATTAAGTAAATACATAATTTGTTTTTATCTTTGGTAATTTGATTAAAGTAAATTTATAAAAAATTGTTCCATAAACATGACGCTCTTAAAGAGACGAGTACAAGATTTGGTACGAGGGTGGGTCAATAAGTCCTTAGAAAAGCCGACAGGTGGCGCGACTAGTACTGTAAGCGGTTTGTTTTCATGCAGCGGCACTACCGATTCAGTATGCTGCGAAGTTTCAATCAGATTGGTCGGGTTGTTGTTTTTTATTTTCGTACATTTAAAAAAAAAATTTGCTTGTTTACAAAAATGGAGAAAATTGAGTTTAGAGCTGTTATTAAACATTTTAATATAAAAGGGTTAACAGCAAAGGAAATAAAAAATGAGTTGGATTTAGTTCACGGCATATCTGCTCCTTCACTTGCAACTATTTATAACTGGTTAAATGAATTTAAACGTGGTCGTACATCAACAAAGGATGAACCACGCTCAGGACGTCCTGTAGAGGTGACTACACCAGAAATGATCAATAAAATCCACGATATGGTGTTAAGTGACCGAAGATTAAAGTTGAGTGAGATAATTGAGGTTACAGGGATCTCAAAAGGTAGCGTCATTTCTATTTTACATGACAAATTGGGCATGAAAAAAGTTTCTGCAAGATGGGTGCCGCGTTTGCTCACAGTCGACAATAAACGCAATAGGGTGGTGGCCTCTAAAGCCCTGTTGTCGCTCATGCAACGCAATCCGGATGAATTTTTTCGTCGCTTTGTGACTGTAGATGAAACATGGATACACCACTATACTCCCGAGACGAAAGAACAGTCAAAGCAGTGGATTGCGAAAGGCGAACCATGTCCAAAGAAGGCGAAAACCGTAAAATCAGCTGGTAAGGTTATGGCTACTGTATTTTGGGATGCACGTGGAATTATTTTCGTTGACTATTTGGAAAAAGGAAAAACAATAACAGGGGATTATTATGCATCTTTATTGGACCAGCTAAAAAACGAAATTGAAGAAAAACGGCCTCATTTAAACAGGAAAAAAATCCTCTTTCATCAGGACAATGCCCGTGTTCATACATGTTTACGATCAATGGCTAAAATTGAAGAATTGAAGTTCGAATTGGTCGACCACCCACCGTATTCGCCAGATTTAGCCCCCAGTGACTATTTCCTTTTCCCAAACTTAAAAAAATGGCTAAGTGGACAACGTTTTTTTTCAAATGAAGAAGTCATCGATCGGACAAATGCTTATTTTGAGGACCTTCCGAAAACTTATTTTTCTGACGGTTTAAAAAAAATTGAGAAACGTCTAACCAAGTGTATTGAGCTCCAAGGAGATTATGTTGAGAAATAAAAAAAAAATACAAAAATAAAAACTGTTTTAATGCTTTTTTCTAAGGAATTATTGACCCACCCTCGTAAGTTAAATAAATCCGCTTAGTTATAAACAATAACCAGATTCAATATTTTTTTCGACTAGAAGTGTTTCGTAGTATTTGAAAAATACTATATTATTTGGTCTAATTGACTATTTCTTACATCAGACATAGTGTAATAAGTAAGTACTTGCGTAAATTTTTTGTGAAGTATTATAATTTAGCCTTTCCACGGTAAAGGACCAATATGATAACATTAGTTTTCGTTTAATCAGTTCAAATGACGCCCCATAAATTTGTCTACATACCGACCAGAAATTGTTTTATAATCTCGACAACAGATGACACTAAATGATGTGAACCACGGATCACACAATTTTTTAAACTAGCACGTCGCATTTAAGTGCTGTTCTCATAACCGGAAGATTTAATTTTATTAATACTGATGTTAACATTAATTTATGATAGAATTATTTCAATAATAATTTGTAAATGACACTTTTTTTATTCATATTTCAATTGAAAGCTTAATATTTGTCAATCTTTTCAATAAAATTTATGCAGTGATTGTTACAACTTATTTTTTTTCCGGTAACATACTTATACCATTAATAATTAGAGAAGGCTTTCAGTGTCATGCTTATAATGTACAATAAAATAATGTAATTCATAAGGCGTGCATAAATATAATTAAAAAAATACTAATGAACACTAATAATAATATATTACATATTCTAAATGCTATTTCAATAATGGAAAATCAGCAATAAAAATTTAGAACTTTAGATACTTATAATATATGAGGCATATTATATTTCCAATTACCAACGTTTTTGTGTTTCAAGCATAAATGATTGGTTTTAACATTACTATGTGTATTTTTTCTATTGTATTGTATTTACAAATTAGAAAATGATGACCATTTTTATTAGCCAATGAATATAAACATAATATTAAGATCATTTTAAGTAATCTCTTTCTGTAAATCAATAGTTTTTCGTATTTTTGGGAAGTTTTTTTATTAAATTTTAGCATATCGACTGCTTAATCAGCAAACCAGCCAACTGCGCTTTTGACCAAACATGAGATTTTGATGGCATTTTGTTATAAAGCAAGTTTTCTATGCTCACACAAAATTTCAAATTCCTAAACCAATAAATAAATGCGTTATCGTTCTCCACATGAAATAGTCGACTGCAGGTGCCAAATTTCCAATATCATAAATGGAAAAACTCCGCTCTTTATATAATTTTTTTTTATATATAAAAGGAAAGCTAAAATAATGTAATTAAATTTCGTTCGATTGTTAAATTATTAAGTTTTTTCTCCTTCCTGAACAATTTGCCCAAGTGCAGTTAGCCGGTTTGCAGATTAAGTAGTCAATGTGTCAACTTACCAGTATCTGGAAATAGATGTCTCGTATATTTATATCGACAAGATACTCAAATCAAGAAAGTAACGTGCAGTCAATATTTGGAACTCGTACCCGGAATGTAAACGTTTCAATGATGAATAATAATACTACATAAAGACATCTTTAATATTTTGAAAATGCCTGACGGCGAGGTCAACTGGTAAATCGAATTTAAAAGAAGTTAGGCGGTCTAAGCTCTGCAAACTATCCTGGAAGCCCGTGTTGGCCACGTAGCTGGTCGACGAATAGCAGATCTGCATGACAGTCTTGTTCTTGAATATGAGATTCAACCACGAAACTAGTTTGTTGGCGTTGAGCCCGGCGCAGATGAATGCTTTAAAATGTGAATCGAAACTTCTCTTGTAAGGCTGATGCGAAGCGGTGATCGCTCCTATGGCACTTAACATACTCTGTTTGTTTGAAATGGCCGTGCTGCCGACGATGTCCAGGTTGAAACTCTGAGAGAGTTTGCGGGCGGGCGTCGAATTGTAACATTCACCATTGTTTATCTGGTAATACTTGAGAATCAGCTCCCACGCATGCATATGCTTGGAGCCGGAACCTCTCCGAATAGGAAAGCATCCGATGAAAGGCACGACGCTGTTCACATCGCCCAGAGGCAGCAGGCCGTGCTGCATGAGATCTCTGATGTTTATGGCCAAGTGCTTTCTCACCGCCGTAGTCAAAGGTACATTGTTGAGGATGATCGGATTTTCTTCGGAATCGCTGTCGTAGTTGCCGAGGGCCGAACCGGATCTGGATTCCGCGTGCTTCAACAGATTCAACACGGCGTCGATGGACATCTCCAGCCTAGCTCTGAGATCGCCCCAGTGGTTGATAATATTAGTTCTTTTGAGATCATTTTTACGAAATGCATCCGATGAACACCCGAATTGGGCGACTGCAAACATCTGAAGGAGAGCTACTACTTTTTTCATCAGATTCACAGTCTCGGCTCGCAGCTCATCATTTTTAGACGGAGTCGACTTAGTCTTGGATTTTTGAGACTCGACTTTCGCCTCAGCTTTGGATTTGGCGACTTCAGGTTCTTTAATTTCTTGAGCCGTCACCGTTGTCACTGTCGATCCGCTTTTGAGAAAATTTATGAAACGCTGCATGTCCTCGACCTGCGCTTGAAGTTGAGAGATGACGACCTGCGAATCGGGAGAGTCCCCATGTGCCGCGCCGCAGCCGGCCTGATGCCGCAGTTCTTCCGCAGTCAGTGGCTGCTGCCAGCCTTCCCTCAACGACATATTTATATTACGTTTCAGATCGTCGATAATATTATTGCGGTGATCCAAGTTATCTCTTTTGCCGGGACGCGATACGGAACTTTCATTTGTAAAGCTGTCAAGTTCTTTGAGCTGCGATTTTAACTGCTCGATAAAACCGATCTGTTTGATCCTCTGTTCCCGCAGTTTCACGTCGAGCTTCTGACAGTCAACGCAACCGGTGGAATGTTCAGGCATGTCTTTGGAAATATTGCCGGTGCCCACTATTGAGCCGAGATCGGGCACGCCGCGAAAAGTGAACTCTTCCAGTGACCTGAGCATTTTCTCTTTGTCGTCCGAAGGAGCCTCGACGATCTGTCGCAGCCTGAATTGGACCTGGGCGAGATGCGAGGTGAGAGAGAACAGCGACGAGGAGAGGACCTCCTGTTCTTCTTCCAGGGCGTGCAGCCGCTGTATCTCGCACGCGTCGCTCCTGTCGAAGTCTTCGGATTCCATTTCGTCGCTGAGGGTGTCTTTCGCGGCCCCGAGGGGCTCGCATCGCTCCCCTTCCCACACGGGTTTTCCGTCGAAGTTATCGACGCCGTCGTCGAAATCACTACTGCACGAATCCATAATGGCAGGAATCTTGTTGAAAAATATCCACATAAACCGTAGACGCGCAAGTTTAACACTGGTACGTTCGCTTGTATATTCCTACATTATTCTTATGTGTTTTTATTGATGAATAAATTTAGTAACGAAAACATATTGAAAAACAAGCTTTGCTCGTACGTCATTGTCATTCATCCGTTTGAGTTTGACGTAGAATTAGGGCTGCAAGGCTAAAAATAAAAAAAGGAGAATATTTTTTTTTCCTTACTTTTTGCTCTTTCTAATATTTCCTGATCTACTTTCAATTATTCTAATAAATGCTATTAAATGTTTTTTTATCCATACGCACCAAAAAAAAATATTTTATATTATATTATGTAAATTATCTAAAGATACTACTAACTACTGCTTAGCTTTGCACAAATTCGATTTTTGCATTTATCTCGGATGCAAGTTTTTCAAACCCCAAATTTGGTTTAATAGTTTTCATATAACCGTATATACCTACCGACTTTGTAAGCAGTTTCATAAAAATAAAATGGACTAGGCAAGACACCCATGGGAAGGTAGAGTAACCGCATTATTTGATGGTACCTAGTGAGTGAGTTACAAATACTGTCACCAGTTTTCATACTTAAGTCTCGGCATGTGTACTACCTACCCATAGTCAGTATGCGTGACCCAATAAACTTGTTCGAAGTGCGAACGCATTTGATGTGGATCATTTGATGTGGCCGCGACTCGCTCGTTGGTACTGTTGGTAGACTTTCAATATTATTAACATTAAATGCGCGCGAGTGAGATAGGTAGCATAATACACGTATGTCAAGTCGTGTATACGTAACGTGACCATTTATTTTTCCCCCCAAACCGGGACACTTAAAAAAAGGTAGGTACTTATCCATTTTAGTCACCTCACACTTTCATACAATACAATTGACAAGTAGTACCTAATGTTTTTTCATGTCATATTAGGTTACCTATTTTATTTATTTATATGAAGATTATCGGTAGGTATGTTTGAGTAGGCGCATACAACGCTTGAGTTCCTACATATTTTTTAATAGTAGGTACATATTATTATTTTATTTATTAATGAAAGTACACACAGGACGGTATGAAATACATGAAAATTTATCTGATGCTTTGATCTGATGTTATATTTTTCCGAAGAACAAATTTTGCACCTATATCTGATATAAAAAACGAATGAAATTCTTGGCAGGATTTTTTCGAATTTACTTTTATACTTTAAGAGAAGACCCTTTCTACTGGTGCATTAGTGCCGGGCAGACATAAAATAATATTATATTCAATAATAATTATACGAAATTTTTTGTACTTTAAAGTGTTTGAATAACTCTACCCAACGACTTTCGGTTGAAACATTTCCAGTGTTCCATTCAGACACCTTTTCCGGTGTAATGTAATTAGAAAAAAGTGAATATTACTCATCAAATAATTCTGTATCTTGGTCACAAGTTTCTTTCTTTTCGAAAACGGGACATTTTGACGTCCCTAAACTGTGTTCGGGGACACCGGGACACGCCGCCTGAAAACGGGACGTCTGGTCACATTGTGTATACTCAACTGTCATTGCTCTCTCTTTCTCCCCAGTTGTAAAGTTGGTAAAGTGAAGGACAGAATTGGTGACATGTTCGTTTTATAGAAATAATATGGAGTTAGTTTTAGTTCCAGTTGAGTATGAGACTTATATCGAGTTGACGTCAGTCTCAAGTCCCGGAATAGGTACTAGTGCTCGAGTTCTGATAAGTATTTACGCGTTCATCTGGTTTCGTCAGGTCAAGTTTCTCGATTTTTAATGTTATAATTGGAACTTGGAAACTGAATTCAAATTTTTTGCGTGATTGTGTAATAATCTCATATATATTATTATCCTACAGCGTTGCCCGTTTTTGCTAGCGATTGTGAGCCTTATTCGTTATGTCCGATGGGTTCAAACGTCAAACACACTAATTAAATGTTCTTAATTCAAAACGGTCGAATAGAGTGTGAAAGAAAGGGTTTTCCGAATTTAAGTTATCTTGCAATATAATATTGATGTTTCTCTAAAGCTTTCCGGCACGAACTTCACTTTATTGACAATATGGGAATTTATTTTTTCACAATTTTTGCAGCACTCAAACCATCTAAACAAAGATAGCAGCTTTAAATTTAAAATACGTTTTAACCGATATATACAATCAATTTTCACAAACTAATCATAATAAGATTAACCGATAAACATATTAGAACTGATTTATTAAAATTTTTATGAATTAAGTTCTTTGTTTAAGTTCAGTTTCTACACCTCTGATGGAAAGGAAGTCTTTTGACACTGCGCGTATTTATCACGCTATGTATACTAAACTACGGTGTTTCAATTGACCCACCACATATTTACTTATCAGATGCATTCGAGTGACTACAATTTGAAGTGAGCACAATTTTATAAAACTTAACACAGTCACAAAAAAATCACTTTTAAAAACTAGGTACCATCCGTCATTTGTTGTTTATGTATAAAACGACAGGTGATATTATTTACGTCTCATAATGATTTAAAAATGCACAGCACTATATAATAACTCACATTTATAACAAGTACCCATAGATAACTATAATTATTCAAATAAATAATAACATTTATACGAATTCCGATTAAAACTGATCATTTCATTGAAACGCGGGCGCACGAAATATCGGCGTTTTAACATTACCAAGGAATAATATTTCAAAATGTAATGTCACTTTTTTTTTGTAAGGCTGTTGAATGAATTTTTTTTGAACCAATGTAACTTATATACATTTAATTAGCTCATTATATAACCCAAAAATATTTAAAAGGTATCAACCAGTGTTGCCAACTTAAATTTTCAAAGTTCAGTAGATTTTTTGATTTTTTCTTCAAAATATCAGTAGATTGACAAAAATGTATAAAATTCAACGATTGTGAAAGCGTGCATATTGACATAATCTCACAAGTGTCTTTTAAAAAATCATGTAAAAAGTGACTTTTGTTCATCACAAATATCATAATTCTTCTTTTCCTGACAAAAATTTCAGTAGATCTAATGAAATTCCAGTAGACATGGCAACACTGACTATGCGATCAACCCAGTGTTGCCAAGTCAAAATTTAAAAATTCAGTAGATAGACATGGCAACACTGACTATGCGATCAACCCAGCAGTGTGGCCATGTCTACTGAAATTTCAGTAGATCAACTGAATTTTTTTGCCAATATACTGAATTTTTGATTTTTTTTCGAAATTCAAGAAATCTACTGATAACACATTTTTTTTATGGCTGTTAAATGATAATTTTTTAAACCAATGAAACTTATATACATTCAATTAGCTCATATAACCCAAAAATATTTAAAAGGTATTCAACAATAATTGGTGTTATACATATTATTTAAATCATTATCAACCAGGATCAATCCACTGCTGGATAAAGGCCTCCCTAGCCTGATTCTATTCCTTTCTGTCATTTGAATTCCTGTATTTATTAAAATCGGTGATATTATATTTATCCTCATATTCATATCGTCATCATAATCATCGACTTGAACCAATCCACTGCTGGATAAAGGCCTCCCTACCCTGATTCTACTCCTTTCTGTCATTTGAATTGCTGTATTTATCAAAATCGGTGATATTATATTTATATACATATTCGTATCGTTATCATCATCAACTAGGATCAATCCACTGCTGGATGAAGGGTTCCGCAACCTGATTCTACTACTAGCAGTTAAACGAATTTGTGATACTATACCTATTTATATCATCCTTATCAACATCGACCTGAACCAATCCACTGCTGGATTAAGGCCTCCCTAGCCTGATTCTATACCTTTCTGCATTTTAATTACTGTATTTATCAAAATCGGTGATATTATATTTATCTACATATTCATATTGTCATTATCATCATCGACCTGAACCAATCCACTGCTGGATAAAGCCCTCCCTAGCCTGATTCTACTCCTTTCTGTCTTTTGAATTGCTGTATTTATCAAAATCGGTGAAATTATATTTATCTACATATTCATATCGTTATCATCATCATCATCATCAACTAGGATCAATCCACTGCTGGATGAAGGGTTCCCTAGCCTGATTATATTCTTTTCTGTCATTTGAATTGCTGTATTTATCAAAATCGGTGATAGTATATTTATTTACATATTCATATAGTCATCATCATCAACCAGGATCAATCCACTGTTGGATGAAGGGTTCCACAACCTGATTCTACTACTAGCGGTTAAACAAATTTGTGATATTATACCTATTTCTATCATTCTCATCATCATCGACCTGATCCAATCCACTGCTGGATAAAGGCCTCCCTACCCATATTCTACTCCTTTCTGTCATTTGAATTGCTGTATTTATCAAAATTGGTGATATTATATTCATCTACATACTCATATCGTTATCATCATCATCATCAACTAGGATCAATCCACTGCTGGATGAAGGATTCCGCAACATCATTCTACTATTATTAGCGAAATGTCAAACTGTCTGACGTGAATAAAAAACCCATCCCGAAGAGAAAACTATGGCGCCATCTATGCATACTTATCAATTATATTAAAATCCAACACCGCCAAGCCGTCTGCAAGACCTAGCGAGACAGACTGGCGAGAGCCAGCTGGCTCAGCTAGTCTCCTATATATTATTATCCTAAGAGATTTTGGAAAATACACCAACAGCTCATTTAAGCGACATTTTATTGTTATTTTTACATCTTCACTTCGAAATGTGCGCTACTGATTCATCTACCGATTGAATTGAACACCTTTCAGAAATTTTCCATGATTTTACATGCACGTGACGTTTATATCCGATATTTTCTTACACACCGTATGCAATCGCCATATTTACTGTTTACGCCTCACAGAATGACGTCTTCGTCGCTTAAGACCTTCTAATCCTTTATTTGACAAACGAATTCGATTATTTGTATTCAAATATCGTAATGTAGGCATTAGCGCACTTTTTTCCGGTGAAAAAATCATAAGCTTGGTACAATTCACTACGTAAATAAAAATCTGACAGGCACGTCCGCCACTGGTGTTCCAAATTTCATTCTTTTTAAATACTTTTTTATGGCTGGCACGTTTACACGTTTGCAACAATGTTAGTACTAATATACTTTTGAGTACGATATTTATATTAAAATGCATTTTGACAGACTATTCCTAATTGGATCGACTGGTACACATACTTTATTTAATTTAATCATGTTCCCAAGAGATACTAAATGCGAATTAATTCATAACATCGCCTCAAAAATTAAATAGGTACCAATAACCTCAAAATAAATGTAACGTCATCATTTAATGTATACACACACTATAGTGCTCTTTTTTTGTTTTTTAGGGTATGGCTATAAATAATATTTTTTTGAACCAATGAAAATTATTTAAAGCCTGGATATAAATATAATTTAAAATTAAAATTCATTTTTGACAAACATCTGATCGACTGATACACATACTTTATTTGATTTAATCATGTTCCCGAGAGATATTAAATGCGAATTAATTCATAACATCGTCTCAAAAATTAAATAGGTACCCATAACCTCAAAATAAATGTAACGTCATCATAAAAATGTATACACACATACCGTCGTGACCCCGAACTTCGCCTAGTTTTAGTGGGATTTTGCGTAATATCATAAAAATTAAAATGTTTTCGTAACTAATAATTATATCCAATGAAGTATTCCGTTGTCAATTTTGTACAAGTGACATGAAATTTCACATTTTGTAGGAAAAACATTATTTTTTGATCATTGACAAACACCAGGCGAAGCATGGTGTACTTACCCGAACTTCGCCCAGCGTTGTATTTTTCAAATGTAGCCATATATATAAATAAAGGAAAAGATTTAATAGTAAATAGATGTGTTCAAAACAATATGAACCATAGTGATGGGTGTATAAGGTTCAATTTAGCAAGATATTGGTAGTAGGCGAAGTACCGAACCTGTTCTAGCGTGTTTTCATCATTAGATAAACTTCTGTCAGGGTTGTCAATAAAACTAATGTGGAATAATTTTAATAGTTATTTATGATTTTTTTTTGAACATAGTAGTAAGTATAAAAAAAACATTTGTTTACAACTGCAATAAACTAAATTAACTACACATATGCCTATACCTATTTTAAAATATGTTATAATCATTAGAATACAACTTATTAACATATTGAAAAATCGTTTAAAACTACTGAATCAAAATCAAAATTTCTCTGCGATAATATGGGTTCAATTCGTGTAGAACCAAAACAATATTTTTATGTTTCTACTCTCAAATTCTTCAGACACTTCACCGAATTTAATAGATTCGGTGTCAACATCACTATCTTCTCGAGGCAAAAAGTTATCAGATTCATCTAATAGCGTATATCTACTAATGCTACTAAATAGTCTCTTCAGAATCTGATGAATCTGTAAGTATAGTGTGTTCTTTTCGCTTCTTAGTTTTAGTGGGTGGAATTATTTCAATATCCGAAGTTATTGTATTTTTTTTGTTTTGATGCCTTTCGTGTTCTGAGCATTTCCAATCTTTTGGATCTTTAGATGTTCCAGGTAGAATTATTTCATTAGATGTATTAGAATGTTCTGGTACAATTATGCTATTTGCTGATGTATTAGCATATTCTGGAACAATTATTTTACTGGATGTATTAGAACGTTCTGGGGGGAAATTGTAAGTTGACGCAGACGTACCAGGCTGGATGTAAAGTCTTTTATTTCTTTCTTTCTTCATAGGGTTGGGTGACCTATTTTCCTTCAGGTAATCTAAAAATGATTTTTCTATTGAATATTCATTTCTATTTGATACATCAGGAAATTTCCGCAGTACTTTCTCTGGGTTAAAAGGGTATATGCCGGTATTTACAAAAGCACTAGTAATATTATGCCTTTTTTCGTCCAATTCGTTAATCAGCTGTTTAAGAAGTTCTGGAAAATGTGCCTTATTTAGAGATGTTTCTCTTGGATTCTGGTATTTATATTTTAATAATATAGTACGCCACAACTTCTTCGTGGGCCCAAAGTAACAAACATCTAACGGTTGAGTCAAATGACTCGAGTTTGGTGGCAAAAAAACAAATTTAATATTGTTTGATTGACACAAATCTACAACTTAATGATTGATGTGTGTCGCCAAATTATCTCCAATTATAACCTTTGGTCCAATTTTAGAATTAGCCCAAGGTATAGCTATTTGTTGGAACCAGTCTTCAAAAATAACAGAATCAAACCAGCCAGATTTGCTCCTATTATATCTTGCTCCAATAGGTCCATTTATTCGCCACTGGTGAAATAAATATTCCGCTTTATAAACCACATACGGTGGCAAGCAAACACCACCTGCAGATATGGCAAACATCACAGAAATTGATCCTTTTGTGTAATTCACTACACGTTCTGGATATTTAATACCGCGGCGAAAAATGCACTTGGACGCACCCGGGTCATACACCAAATTGGTTTCATCATAATTTAATATATTTTCCGGTGGTACATCTTTCAATGTCTCTTTCAAGTTTTTGAAATACATTTCGATTTCACTTGAATTTTTTTCGGCGCGTGATCTTTTTATATTTTGAGTGGATCGTGTTGTTAAATTAACTTTGTTACGTTTAAGAAAAGAATATGCCCATTTTTTCCCTGGCGGATTGCCATCAAATAAAAATTGTCGCCCATTGGACAATAGGTATCGATGTACCACAAGTCTTAAGTCCAGCAGAGTCAGTGGACAACCGTAATACCCAGCAGCAATTAAAACTTTCACAATTTTGTCTTCTTCTTCCTGAGTAAGACGGGTTGGAGAACCAACTGGTTTTACATGTTTACCATGTAGCCTATCCAGCAATGTTCTTCTTGGAATGCCAAATTGTTTTTCCGCTTGATATGACGATAACTTTTTATCTCGCATTAATTCTAATGCAATATTCATCATCTCCTCGTCGTGTTTGGTGGTGTAATTTCTTTTTTTATTAGACATTTTCTTCGCACGGAATATTTTATCTGAAACAAAAAATATACTCATGTAGTTAATAAGTAATATTTATTGACAAGATCATGCAGACATATTATTTTAATACAGATATTTCAAAAACATAATTCATGGAATGTAAAATAATAAAAAGTACACATGGTGGTGCCAACCCTACGCGTAGGCGAAGCTGGGATCACTTTGGCGGGAAAAGGCTCGAGTCTCTTATTAATTCAAATTAAATGCTTATAATCAAAGATAGATTTCTAAATATTTTCAATTTATAAATATAAAACTTCATTAAACCTATAGAATACAAAAATAATAACTTACCTTCAACAGATTCTTTTTACAGACAAATTTTTGTAAGACAATTCGTAACTCGACACTCCCGCATCACAAACAAAGAGTTTTCCTGACACATCCACATGAAGTAAGATTCAAATTTTGGCACAAATATTACCACTATAAAAAAATATATCTTTGGAAAGATAGTAGGAATGCCATTGTCAAAGAATGAAGGGTAATTTGTAGGTTTAACTAAAATAGGCGATGTAAGGTACTGCAGGCGAAGCTCGGGGTCACGACGGTAGTGTTCTTTTTTTTTAGTATGGCTATAAATACTATTTTTTTGAACCAATATATATATTCATATCGTCATCATCATCATCATCATCAACCAGGATCAATCCACTACTGGATGAAGGGTTCCGCAACCTCTATTCTACTACTATCGGTTTAACGAATTTGTGATATTATACCTATTTCTATCGTCTTTATCATCATCGACCTGAACCAATCCACTGCTGGATAAAGGGCTCCCTAGCCTAATTCTACTCCTTTCTGTCATTTGAATTGCTATATTTATCAAAATCGGTTATATTATATTTATCTACATATTCATATCGTCATCATCATCATCATCAACCAGGATCAATCCACTGCTTGATGATGGGTTACGCAACCTGATTCTACTACTATCGGTTTAACGAATTTCTGATATTATACCTATTTCTATCGTCCTTATCATCATCGACCTGAACCCATCCACTGCTGGATAAAGGCATCTTTAGCCTGATTCTACTCCTTTCTGTCATTTGAATGGCTGTATTTATCAAAATCGGTGATTTTATATTATATATATTTATAATGCCATTATCATCATGAGCCTGAATCAATCCACTGGTGGATGAAGGCCTCTCTAAGTTATTTGTATTTTTGTCGGTCATATGAATTGCTATATTTATCAAAATTGCTGATATTATATTTACCCATTCATAATATCGTCATTATCATCATCATCTGGATTAATCCACTGCTGGATGAAGGCCTCTAAGCTGATTCCATACCTTTGGGTCTTATAAATTCCTATTCTAATCAGAATTGATTTATTCCTCTCAGATGTATACATTGCTTTATTATTTATCAACATTTCTTTCGATATGAATGTCCCGCACCAACATTGAAACAAAATAATGTTAAAATTTATTTTTTACATTGCTTATGTATCTTCTTCTATTCTAAATGGGCCCCGCGGGAGATTAATATTCACGTTATATTGGATCGCTATTTTCATGATAATCACATATTGCTTTGTATTCGAGCGGTTCAGATGTATAATTTATCATATTTAAATGCACGTGATTTAACGAAACATTCATATTACCTATACACATATTATATCAAAATTTCAGTGGTAGCAATCGGTGATTGCCAGCTATTTTGCTAGACCTAGCAGCCTGAGGTGGTATCAGGCAACATTCTGAAGGCCAGACTCTAGACTAAACAACGCGGATGACCTCAAATTTGTATTGGCAGTGACAAGGGAAAACTATGGCGTCGTCTATGCATTCTTCACAATAATTGTACCGTCGTGACCCCGAACTTCACCTAGTTTTAGTGTGATTTTGCGTAATATCATAAAAATTAAAATGTTTTCGTAACTAGTAATTATATCCAATGAAGTATTGCGTTGTCAATTTTGTACAAGTGACATGAAATTTCACATTTTGTAGGAAAAACATTAATTTTTGATCATTGAAAGACACCAGGCGAAGCATGGTGTACTAACCCGAACTTCGCCCAGCGTTGTATTTTTCAAATGTAGCCATATATATAAATAAAGGAAAAGATTTAATAGTAAATAGATGTGTTCAAAACAATATGAACCATAGTGATGGGTGTATAAGGTTCAATTTAGCAAGATATTGGTAGTAGGCGAAGTACCGAGCCTGTTCTGGCGTGTTTTCATCATTAGATAAACTTCTGTCAGGGTTGTCAATAAAACTAATGTGGAATAATTTTAATAGTTATTTATGAATTTTTTTTGAACATAGTAGTAAGTATAAAAAAGTACAGTCGGAAGCCAACAGCGGTGGAGTGAGGCTGTACAACTTCGCTTGCGTATTCGGGACGCTATTCGCCTGGTTACTCGCGAACGGTTATAAATACGGGATACAACAAAAATAATATTGTTTGTAAATGAATTTGACAATAAACTCAACATGTGTGGTCCCATGTGATTTTGACAATCAGTGCCAGTGCTTGAGAAAAAGTGAAAAATATTTATTGTTGCACGGATAGTGCACTTTGTGTGGGGAGTGCGTCAAACGCTGTGAAGCGAGGGGTTGTCCACACTGTTTTTTGTTCACACTGTTGCGCGAATTCCAAGACCGCGTGAACGGCAAAAGCAATAAAATGGAAAACACCACGATGGAAGTGAATGAAACCAAAAAAACGAAGAAGAAAAGAAACGATGATGAAGAGGAAGTGGTTGGAGAAAAAGAAGAAGAATGGCAGACGGTGACCTCTGGAAAAAAACCCAGAAGAGACTCTGGGGTCACTCCAAAGGGAAACCAAAACATCGTCATGATAGCGACGGGAAGTAAAATTCCATTAAAATTGAAAATAGCGCAGATGCTGCATAAGGCAGGAGTAAAAGTACAGAAAATTTACAATAAAAATTTAAAGACGTACATCCAAGTAGAAGACGAAAAAGAAGCAGATAAAGTGAAACAAGCTGGAGAACTCAAAGATCTCGGTTTTGTGACCAAAGAGAATGACTCCTGCTCTTATGGAGTAATAAGAAAAGTCGATATTGATATGGACCTCCAAGAACTGCAAATGGAAATCAAAAGTGATGCAAAAGTAATCAACCTTAAGAGGTTGACAAGAAAAGGTGATACAGGAGAGCTGACAAAGACCTCGTCAGTCAGTATTAAATTTGGGGAGAAAATATTGCCGAGAACAATTTACATATATGGAGTCTCTTTTGCTGTAGAACCGTATGTATTCAGGGTTATGCAATGCTACAAATGCTGGCGATATGGGCATATCGCGAACAATTGCGGACGTACAGTAGAAACGTGCCCTAAGTGTGGTGAAAACCACAAAACCTGCGAAAAAAATGAGGAAATTACGTGCATCAATTGCAAAGGTAACCACGCGGCAAACAGCCAAAAATGCCCAAAGTGGCAAGAGGAAAAGAATTGCAAAGAAGCAATGAAAAAAATGAACATACCTTTCAAGGAAGCAAAAAAAAATATGTTAAATAATAGCTATGCTGACATATTAAAACAAAAAAAAATCGTAGGAAGAGATGAAAGCGAAACAATTCAAAAAACTAAGGAAAACAAAAAGAAAGAAGAAGCGGTGGTAGAAGCTTCAGGCTCAACAATAATATCTACAGGTAGTAGCGTAAAGCCTACAAAAAATTAAAAAAATTCAAAGGGGAAGATTAACGCGATGGGAAAAATTATGAAAGTCTTGCTGAAAGGGGGAGACTGGCAGCAGATCATTAAACAACTAATAATTAAAGCAGTGGACTGGGTATGCAAACAATTCAAAGAAGGACACTTAAAGGAAATTCTAGGGGAGGTTCTGGAGCAAAATGGATAATAAAAAACAAATTAGGATTTTACAATGGAATGCCAGAAGTATGAAGCAAAAAAAGGATGATATAGAACTCTACTTAATAAGACAAAAAATTTCAATAGCATTAATCTCAGAGACTTGGCTGAGGTCTGAATTAGACTATCTGAAATTCAATGATTACACGATGTATCGAAAATACAGAAGGGATGGATACGGAGGAGAGCGATTCTGGTGCATAAAACACTGGCGTCTAAAGAAGAAAGAAAGAAAGACGGAAGAGCTAGACAAAATAACTATAAAGCCATTTAACAGAATAGGAGTGAGGACCTGATCGAAGGATCCCCTTCTAGAAGAGAAGAGGCGATATGACAGCGAGTCGCAGTCAAAGCCTCGGTAAAATCACAAAAAAAAAAAAAAAAAAGTAACATTTGTTTACAACCGCAATAAACTAAATTAACTACACATATGCCTATACCTATTTTAAAATATGTTATAATCATTAGAATACAACTTATCAACATATTGAAAAATTGTTTAAAACTACTGAATCAAAATCAAAATTTCTCTGCGATAATATGGGTTCAGTTCGTGTAGAACCAAAACAATATCGGTTTTAATGATTTGAGAAATATAACCAATGAAAATATAAAAAGGAACATTTGTTTACAACTACAATTAATTAATTTAAATCAACTATACATGTAAGTATACCAATAACGAAAAAAATACAAATCAATCGCATTCGATTAGAATGCCATAGATAAAAAATGATAGGTAATAAAAAAATCTTATGATACAATTATTCAGCAAACTTTTATGCACATAACACAATATTTATTCACTCATAATGTCGTATACACCATACACATTAGAATACAGCTTATTAATATACTGAAAAATTGTTTAAAACTTCTGAATCAAAAATCAAAATTCCTCTGCGATGTGATTTCGGTTCGCTTAGAACCAAAACAATATCGGTTTTATTAATTTGACAAATATCATCTACCACCGGCCAGCCATATCTGTTTCTTCCTTTATTTCTCAAAAATTTTATCGTATAAGTTTCATTTATTTTTTTAATCACTTGCCCAATATAAAAGCGATCCGATTTCTGGACAGGAAAAACACAAAAATCACAAAAAAGGATATATTAAGTTTGTTAAATTAAATAAAATCACGGAGTCTTTCTTGTGCGGGTCTTAGTGTTATATATTTTAATCTTTTTCTCGGACAAGATTATTTTGTAGTCTTTTTTACAGTTTGATATATTTAGTTTTTACAATTAGAGTCGCAGGTACGTACACATTTTTCAAGGGACGCTTACTTTTCTTTTGAAATTCCCTGGACCCACGCCGACCAGTAAAAAGGACTCTCGTGATTGGCCAAATCCGATCGGATGATCTTTTTGATTTGGCGAATCACGAGGATCACCTCGACGCCGTCGTGCGGAAATTTTAACGTCGCGCAATGCGCGGAAAAATTTACTTGATTTGAATACTTTTATTTTATATTTAGTCTTAAAATTATCTCTTTCATCCATCATCATTTATACTTTAAAATTTATCTTAATTACACCTCCGCCCAGTAAGTGATTTTCATGCACCGGACGTAGGCCTTTACTCATAAATAAAATATTAACGTAGTTGAGCAGGGAACCAGATCAGGTGTTTCATTCAATTGTTTATAGATATCAGGGTAGCGGTTCGGCCCGTTTTTTTTTTATTTAATATTTACAGAAACCAACAAAAGCCTGTTGATAACAGGTATGTGTCAGTAGGTACGTATTTTTCGACTCTCGACAAGGCGTCAGTTACTTTGCTACAAAAAGCAATAAAACTCCGCGCCGCATTGTTAAAAATATGAAATCTGTTATGATAATTCACTCACTTTGAGAAAGAACATGCTAACTAAGATATTACTTTTTTATAAATTATATTCAAATATTTGCAAATACTTAAGGATCGTATCCATAATATGTATGTTGATAATCAATTTGTATCCAATATCAGCCTATTTTCAATGAATTTATATGATTTAAATAAAAAAATCTATTTTTTTATTAATCCTGGTAAATCTCAGTTACTACATATTTCCGCGTAACTGTTTTTTTCTGTGTCGAATTTTGTGCTGCGTCCCAAAAGGCCATAAAATTTTGTGCATTTATGAGTTGTTTATGGGTTTCACGTGTCGGGTTGAACTGTTATTACACAGTGTAATATGAATGGCAAACCAAGATCGATATTAAGGCGCTCACCACAGCGCTCGTTTTCGATGACTGTTCAATGGGTGCATGCTTTTGGTAATTTACATGGATTAAATTGCGATAAACATGTGATGACTTATGAATATCATTGTTGCACATTTAGAGATGTTTAGGAAAAATGAGTGCAGCGCACATACATGGTGTTAGAGAAGCCGCCACTGGTATTAGCCGGCAGTTTTGGTCTATGATCAACACTCGAAATGGATAATATAAAGATGGACAATAATGTCTTAATTTAATAATTAAAAGAATGTTTAGTTAATTTAATACCGGAAGCTGAAACCCGTGTCATTTAATCTAATTCTAATTGAATGGTACAACACTCTAATTAATTATAATATCTTCATCGGCGCTGAAGCCGAAGAAGGATTATTAAAACTGATATTGACGTACATTCATATACAGTCGAGCTCAGTTATTACGATCACGGATATATCGAGATCTCGGTTGTAATGAGGAAACATTCGTTTTTTTTTCGACATTTTAGTTTATGATTTTCTCCATACATTTATTTATTTTTATAACGATCTTCTTATCGGGTATACCGAGCTAATATAGCACCCAAAATTTTCTTAAAGCTGTTAATGACGTGTGGATCGGTTAAAAACATTTTGACCCTAAGCAATAAAATCTCACCGGACAGGATGCCGCCTGATGACACTAGTTAAGTGTCTAAGTACCTACCTAATTGGTGTTTTCGCCGACAGGATTGAAAAAGTATCCACGCATATGGTTGGAAAAAAATCCAAGGTTTGTGAAGTACGTAGAATGCCATGCTTGTTTCGGGGAAAAATTCTAATTGTGTATTTTTGTTTGAATTGCGACTTTTCGTGTTATGTGACCGCTCATTTAAAAATACCGATTCTCTGATATAACGAGCAAATTCAATCTGTCCCATCTTCCTCATAATAACCAAGTATGACTGTATATTTAATCTCACAAAGGAGACTATATCGGAGGATATAAAGGAGTATCTTTCCGGAAATGTGGAAGATATCAAAGATTACTCCAGAGCAGTGGTTCTCATGAGCGGCCACCGGAGGATTTTGCTGCGCCACCAACATTATTTTCAGTATTTAATTTAATTAACTGGGCTAACGATAAATATGCGTTATTGGAAATGTGTCATGACCAAGTTACTTATAAACCATTTTAATAATACAACAGTTGAATAATTTTGCTCAAAGTTATACGTCGACCAAGAATTAAGTCAATTCAAAGAATTGGCAACAATTGCTTCATTAATATTGTTGATTTTTCCTACTACTAACTGTATACTGTCAGTGTAATGCACTTCATTAAAAACAAATATCAAAGCCAGTTGACAAATGTAAACTTAGAAGCAGCCATGCGACTCAAATTGGAAAACAAGGAGTATAGAGAAATTTCCATTTTTTTTTAAAATACATATGTACTAAAAAGTTCAAATGTCTTTTACTGAATGGACTTCTCTATAAATAAATCTATTTTTTTAGTAAATAAAATTTAGCTTTAATTTTTTCAATCACAACAAAAGTGAAATTTGGTGCGGCCACCAGACGTTTCCATAGAACTGTCAATGTCAATTGTGCGGCCACAGTTAAATTTCACGTGAGAACCACTGCTCCAGAGTGATACCAACAAAATCATCAGTGGATAACTAGGTACAGGCCGGTAGCTGTACCAGTAAAAGTTCTTGACATGATCATGCAGTCTAATTCCTCCAGAACACAAGTCATTTACAACAAATGAAATTTACCTGATATTTTTGGAAGTTGTAAGTGGCTCGCCTGTATCTGTATGTAGCGTCAAGCGGTTTCAATTCTCGATTTGCCTTGCCTTTGCCATAACAATGAGAAATATGTCGATTGTTCTATGCGACAGGAAATCATGAAATTTCCAAAAAAAATTGTCTAAAATACACAAACGCAAAGCAAAACCCTGAAGCGAAGCTGGGTACAAACGCTCGTATGAAATAAATAAACATTTTTTTTGTAAAACTTTTTTATTCACAATATTTAGATTACTTTATTACTAAAGAAATATAATATTATAACATTGTTTTACATCGACTTACAACTAAAACTGACTTCACAAACAATAGTACCATAGAATCTTCCAGGCTTACTATTAAAAATAATAGTTTATTTAAATGGTCAGTTAAATGGGACAAAAATTGTGAGTCAAGTCTCAGAATTTACGAAAAAGCACCTACATTTTAGGCAAATATTTCTTTAGATCACATTAATATTGTATAAAAATAATATATCATCTTAGAAAGGGTGGAATAGTGATAGTATTAACTGTGGAATTATCCAAACATTATTCATGAACCAAGAATAAATAGATTACTTCCAAAAAACAATCTTGGGGTCTTATCGGAATCATTCTTATTAGTATGTAAGAGTTAACATGAATACATTCATTACATGAATTTAACCTAAACACATGCAACATCAATATTTTTATAGGAAAGTGAAAATTATAATCATCCATTATTCCTTGCTTTACTAAGTATATAATTTTTTTATCTTCCGGTCTTACACAATTACGAATCGAGGGAATTTTATTTCTTGCTGCGTCGACGTTGGAATAAAATACTTTATTTAATTTTTTTAAATACCATCATTTAATAATTTTATGCAGTTATAAACTGTTTTTATAGCACCGTGTTTCTGTTACTATGGTGTGTCAAGTATGGCAACACACATTTTATGCTTTTTTAACAACTTCTAACAGTAAGTTGATACATACATATAGCATTTTTAGAAATTCAGCACCCAAATCCAAATAACGCTTTTGGAATGTTACATCACAACATTTTGTTTCACTTATATTTATTTACGGACAGTAACAATTTTAGAAATCCTACACAATTTACCTAGACATATAATGCCTGATACAAAAAGTTAATTATCATTTAAATGGCAAACAGCCCTCAAAAATTGTTGCCTTGATAAATACCATACACTGCTAATTCTGTACCAAAACCAAAATTTGAGCAGTTGAATTATTAATAACTTTAAAAGAACACTTGTCTTGTTTAAATGATAAAATCAGTCACAATTTAATACACTTCTCTTGATTGTTAAAAAAAAAAAAAACAGCAGGAATGTGGACACATTCTCCGAACCAGTCATTAACCCATACACTGCACTGTTCATGTAAACATGCCCAAATAGATTGAGTGTATGTTGCAATGGGCATTTAAATAGTCCCAATTTTTTTTTTTTTTTTTCGACCATGTCCGATCCTAATAGGATCATATGGGCCTCCACAGAGTAGAGGTTTGTATTAACAGATTTTGTTTTTACGAGAAATGGATGTCAGCCACTTGCTCAACCTATTAGGTCCATACCCTGACTCACACAGTATTGAAAAACAATATGTGTACTTGCCAGACCCAGGATTCGAACCTGGGACCCACGGCATGATAGTCCAACGCTTATGCCGCGCGGCCACCGTGGGCGTTGCCAAATTAATTGAAATCAAATTTCACAGCGAATATTTAAGGCTATACTTCAGCTGAGGCATGGTCTAAAAAGATCATGACTACGCGACGCGCAGATTGTGCAAACGATGCATGCTGAACAAAACATAATTTGTCATAAAAATTTAACATGCGTCCATTTAATGTTATGTTTATCGTTATATTAGTAATAATAATAATATATTCATTGACATGATTTCTTTTTCGAGTAAATGCCTAACATTTTTTAGTCATCTTTACACGATTTAAGAATATATTCCTCTGACGCCATCACAAAACAAATTGACGTGCTCACAGCTAGCAATCGCTCTCTGATTGGCAACGAGTGCAAAATTTCGTCCCACCTACTGTTGAAAATTATTTGCCGTTTCACTGATGTATGCTTTTAATAATATCACCATGCGTCGAAAAGATAGAATTTTTTCAGACCCTCTTACGTTTTTCTACTAACGGAATATCTGGTGGAAACAGACAAACTCAAGAGACAATTGAGGTCTATTTTTATACTTATGAGCAATGTTCTGAGATGACCCAATGACTTAAAACATACTCTATTGATGTTGGTTCTGCAGAGATTAAAAACAAGGTTTTCTGCAATGAATATTATATATTATAAATAAATGTAACTAATCTGATGACAATAATTGATTGGATAGGCCTTCCATTGGGACCCAGGTTCATCGGAAGAAAATGTAGCCACACAGCTGATGACCCCATTAATCAAGATGTAGATAACTAAAATCTTATTGGAAGTTTTTTTTTTAATAAAACAGAATAAAAATAAAAAAACTGCCAGGGTCCTGTCAAGATGGCATAAGATTAGTAGGTTTTGAAATACGGCTGTGGGTGTACAGACGCACGTTCCCAATCACAATGAAAGACAATTTTATGAATATCGAGGATGTAAAAGAAAGTTGACATGGTTCGGCCACATTGTGCGGCATTCCGAGAGATATTATCTTCTGTATCTTATCATTCAAAGGAATTTCTGGTAAGTCAGACCTCGGCAGAAAACGAAGACTAGGTACATGTTATATTCTGAGCTCACAAGAGAGATGGTAGTGACTTCTGCATAGAAACCAAGAGAACTATTAATTTCCAATCTCAATGTAAATTTTTTCACTTTATTTTGAAATTAGACTTCTAGTCAGTCTCAGACAGACATTTAATACGTCATATGACTGTCACTATTAATCCTAATACACGATGGGTAGAGATTTTGTCGACATTTGTAACCCAAACATTCCTACGTACACAGTAGAATATCATGATTGTAACTGCAATACCTCAGAATGAGCCAATTTTTAAAAACATCTTTTTTGCTGCGTTTTGTTAATTATGACAAGACATGGAATTGGTAAATTAATATTTCAGAATCGACCTATAGTTAAAATTTTTAAACATCATTTATGGATAACCTATATACCGTGATCAATCATTACTCATCCTGTCACAACACAGCCACTAGCACGCGATCGTCAACGTCAACGTAGATATGGAATGTGTAAATTTTAGCTTCACAAAAGGTTATAGTGGAATAGGCTCTCACAACTCGAGGGCTTAGTGTCAAACAACACTATCTACAAAAGTGCAACTTTACAGGAACCAAAAATCCTTATTTTAGATTCTTGTAACTCAACAAGGGAAATGTTTATTTAAAACTTAATGTTAATATTTTATAATTTATTGTGTATTGTACATTTATCTTGCTTATGATGATGTTAAAATTTATAGGGATAGTTTTTAAAAAATATGAAAACAAGGGTAACTTATCGAGTGCTTAAAGTCAGACAACGTTATCTACAAAAAAGTGTTTTTTTTTTTTTTTTGAGATAACGTTATTTTACATTTACGGCTAAATGATAGGCAAACAACGTTATGTCAATCTTTTCTAATTTCTTATTAAATCGTCAGTAAAGTTTAACGCTAATTACATAAGTTACCCTTGTTTTCATATTTTTCAAAAACTATCCCTATAAATTTTAACATCATCATAAGCAAGATAAATGTACAATACACAATAAAATATGAACATTAGGTTTTAAATAAACATTTCCCTTGTTAAGTTACAAGAATCTAAAATAACGATTTTTGGCTCTCCTGTAAAGTTGCACTTTTGTAGATAGTGTTGTTTGACACTAAGTCCTCGTTATGTAGTTAGCGTTAAACTTTACTGATGATTTAATAAGAAATTAGAAAAGATTGACATAACGTTGTTTGACTATCATGTAGCCGTAAATGTAAAATAACGTTATCTCAACAAAAAAAAAAAAACACTTTTTTGTAGATAACTTTGTCTGACTTTAAGCACTCGAACTGTAGTAGTGTACTTATCGTGTAGTAAAAACTTGATGTACGACGGTGAATTAACTCTTAGGGCAATAGCATGAAAATGGAATTTATTATTTTTTTTTATTTTTTAATACACATGTATTCCTTGAGTTACAACATTTAGTACTTACGTTGCACCACACGTAGGCATAAAAACATTAAATGTTAGCACACACTGATAATTGGGATGACAGAATCGGATGCAGTATTTCAAACCGTATAACATAATATGTACATACATTGTAACTGAAAATAAATGCTGATTTATCATATTGCTCAAAAAATTGTGTAATTTGTTTTTATTCATTTAATATTTTCAATGTAAAAATCTTTTGCACTCGAATTTGCTTCAGAATGACAGATCGGATGACAGTATTGCCGATTGCACCTGTTACGATGTATGAAACTAGAAGGTTATAAAGACGTCAATAAATTTGGTTTCCCAAAGTTATGAGTGATAATTATTAGAACATAAAATTAATGCTGTGTGCTATAAACGGAATTTCCGCCTATGATAAACCCATAAATAGTAAGCTCTCAGAGTAATAATATAAAGAGTGTGTATTGTTCAGCTATATGAAGCCGTGTTTCTTGCGAATAACGCACAGTATGTAGAACCTCAATTTTGTTACTATTAACTTAACCATGAAATGTTATACCATCATGTTGTTTCTCAGTACGGCTACCAAATTTAAACACACCACTAACTTTATATTTAGCACAGAAACATTAAATTTCAGCAATACGTGCTTGCAGTTTTTGAATGAATGGAGTCATTCGAACCCATATTTATCGGCGACGTGTACAAAAAATATTTAATTCAGCCGTATAAATTCCATCTTACTATGATGCATATTGCGGAGAATATAAGCGTGCCGAATGCTTTCACTCTTGCACTTACGGTTCGGTTTTGTCCAAGCCTTGAGTAAGCTCCTATACTGAAAATTTACCAAAAAAAGTGCATACATTTGCATGAAACTCGACTTACGACGTCGTAACTCCAGGATCACCTGTATTGTGTATAACCTAAAATATAAAATTACTTGTTCTGTAGTTTTCAATAGTCATAAATTTTATAAACATACTTGACATGTCATCAGATTTCTCGGTTTTAATGTGCTGGTGTTTGTATAATTATGTAAAAACACGCCTCTAGTTAGGTCAATTTAGGCCACAAATAATAAGATACATTTATTATATATGGTACATGTCAGTGCTGAACGTGTATCTAGCGGTGTTGGGACCTGTGATTAATATTATAAGATACTTTTATATCCCAACAATTTAGTAATACTTGAGATTCTCTTCAAAACCCACCGCAAGCATAATATTTTTCCTGTAAATTCTGCATTGGTATATTTCATCCCAAAACTAAATTAAACTTTCCATGTAAAATTACTAATCTAGTAAAACATTCAATAGTAAGTTTATATTTTATTGACAACATTTATGAATCTTCACAAATAAGTTACACCAATGATTAAATAAGCTGGTCGTAGAAGTGATGTTCAATTAATTTACGACGTTTTTAATGACCGTTAATTAAATTTAATAATTACTCTGCATGTCCGGTGAATATCTTATTAGCTATGTAAACATCAATACAATACAATTAGACAGACTATTAGTATATCTACTATTTACTATTTCATCACAACATATTAAATTTGGAAGCGGTTATTTAATAAGAACAGAATAAAACAAAACAAAAATATGAAAATTTAACAGTTTTTTAATTAGAAAAAATATTTCACAACCTAATAATATAATAATCACATACCGAGACCGTATTATAGCTGTGCTTAGTTCAATTAACAAACATTTAATATGTGGAAATAACATTTGCGTATCAAAGATATACAGATGTGTCATGTCACAATGAATCAAAGTTAACGATGCCACAGTGGTTTCAGTCGCAGGCTTGTTATTCATTGAGTAGACTGTCAGGGCATGGGGAATGCACATGAGAAAATGTGGGGTTCCCAACTGCGAATGTGGTAGGTTATGTCACTTACCACACATTCCCCGTGTACATTCGTCATGTGGACTCACTCGCCAGAATGACACCATTTTCCCAGACATTCCAGATGTCCAAAAGTCCACAAAATGAATACCTAGGTTGCGGCTAAAATCAATGATACGATGATTCAAGACGTTTCTTACCGTCTCACCCACAGGTTGTAGTCATGTGCGCTGAACCTTAAGCACGTCAACTATTGTTAAATCTTAAATAATAAAATAAAAGTCTTCTCTTAGCCTAAAAGTTTGACTAGTGAATTAGATAGGTAACCTTATTTCACTATCCACAAAATAAAAATTCTGTAAAGGCAAATTTTGTAAGAATTTTTTCAGTTCGTTAAATCCAATCGATACATCTTTTTACCAATTATTATAAAAAGAATTATGTAACTCCCTGAAACAATGAAATGATTAATTAACATCCCAAAAAGCATGGTCAATTCCTGATTTTCACATGTCCATGTTATTATAATACCAAATATCTTTGTTATTTTCTGTATAAAATGATATGACAGAGTTGGAATTGAAGATTTGTATAAAAAACAGGTTAAATTAAAACTATATAATGTATGTACATTTTATTGTAACTACAATCCATATTTAGAACCGTTTTACAGGGGCACCAAAGCTGAAATACAATGACTCAAGACCACTGATGACAAAATTCACAACACATTCCCTGTAAATGTCTCAAGACTATCGGAATAGTCAAAACATCATCAACATACAAGACAAAACTCAACGATAACAATTTCAAAATAATTTGTCATCTGTCAGAACGGTAATGAATATGGAGTAAAATTCAGATTAGCGCTTGTTTATTATTACTGAAATAATATTAATGGAATCATAATAATTCATTAATTGAATTCTCATGCAAGACAATAAATTAGCAAATAGGAAGGTTTATTTTAACGTGGCGTAATCATATTTTTGAATTTTTTTTTAACACAAATTTGATGTGAAATACGATTATGTATTTCAGAGAAACAACAATTACATACATTAATTACTGAGCAAAACCCCGTTAATCCAAAAAAATAAACAAATACCTGTTTTGTTTTTCATTTACAGATTCAATTTCTAGTAATATTTACGCTTAGTCATTATGGATATGTATATGTTAGGCATAATTACACCTTAAAAGAGGAAAATTATTTCAATTTACGAAATCAATTTAAGTATTGAGGACGAGTAAGTCATAAACTATTTGGTATTATGAATTTGAATCATAAGTGTAGGTTTCACTCAGAGGCGATTAGATTTGCGGCGTAATTCAAATTAATAGGGTTTTACTATAAGTTTTGCTGTTGACATGGTAACCTAACAGTCTGAGACTGGGTTGAATATTTTCTTAAAAAATCAGTTCTCAAAAAAATATAATTAAACAGTGACAGTCACAGTTTCTAATAATTAATGCGGTGATGAAAGAGGTAATATTATTTAACTCTCAATATGTAAGGTCACGTCACAATTGATGACAGTAATTTGATTACGATATTTGGAAGATTACTTATTTAAAACAGTGACTGTACACAAACATTATATAAATAAAATCGTCAATAGATAAAATAATGTCACAGGACAGTTTAAGTGGAAAATTCACATGGGCAAGTACAAAAAATAACATTTTATACTAAATAAATTCAAAACCACATTTCCCTTCGATGTGCAGGAATGTTCCATGAGTTACTTCTTTTCTAAACGCTATTTATTACAAGGCAGCAGATTTTCCCTAGATGAAATCCAAAATGTCAATGATTGACATATGCAGCAAAAGTTATGGATTATATTTAATTCGTACAATGCAATAGTTCGAATCTGCCACATTATAATGATCAGTCAGAAAATAACGGAAATATAACGCAATACACTGTGGTTTTTTTGAATTAGTTGGTTTAAGATAGCTATCCAGTTTAGCAAAAACCTACAGTAAAATAATATTAGCTCCCTGAGTCTATTCACTTCATTATACATATTATTATACAGTTTTGGTTATGGTAATTATTTAAGATTTTTAGATTTTAGTGGTTTTCGATTATAAAATAGCATTAACGGACATTCAATTGAAAATGTCCTGTCAGGATGAAACCGGTCTTGTGTTAAATTATTTTCTTTTGTAATAATAATAATATAATAGCAGTGTTGAGCAATTCCAGAAATAATTAATAATATTAATAAAAATTGAAACACTTCCATATTGAATTTCATGGTGGGTATCTCCAACATTTTATACATTCAGTAAAACCCCATTAATACAAACAAAATTAATCCAAAATTATAAGAAATACTCATTTCTTACTGGACAAAAACAGAGATTGAAATAAAATCTTTCAACAGAATTGTGAAGTACGCCCCTGCATACAAAAGTCCAGAACTTTATAAAAAAATAATTAATAAGCCTACCTACTTGTGGGATAGGTCAGTGTTCATAGTCAAGTACTGCTTTTGCAGTTGGCACATTTTTTTTAAATTGAGTGATGTACATTATTTTAGTAAGAAATTAATCACTTTTTTGGAAACAAAAATGATAATTACAGAAAATCTCTTCGGTTTAATTATTTTTACAATTTTAATATCTGGAATTTAGTGAATACCCAAAATTACAAATGTATATTGGCACCTACACTTGACATCGGAGTATGGTATATAGTCACGTCTGATTTATTTTTGAAAGATATACAATGGGAACAGAAACAACTGAAAAATGTTTCATTTTTGCCTAGGAACATTTTAGAAGTCTTAATTTATATCGTCGTAGCGCCTTCAAAATCAGCTATGTGTATTTTTAAAAACTTTACAGGAGAGGCTAAAAACAATTCAAATTACAATGCCTGTCGTCAACAATGAAATATTTTTTAAAGCAATTCCAGAATACCTTTTATCATAATCATTATAAGTTTTTCTTGGTATAGAAGGAATTATTACAAAATTTTTGGTGCAAAAAACCTATTTTGAGAAATGTATGTACATAGCCGATTTTGAAGGCGCAACGACAATATGTCATTTCGAATTGACAGGGTTAAACTCTTAGGGCCGGTGCACGGAAGGCGAATAGCATTTAATTTCTCCTTCTTCCAGCTGAAAAACAAAACGATACATGACATGAGTATAAATTAAAAATGAATGTATAATAATTTTGATAAGTGTTGCTTCTACATTCACAGACACTAATGGGACCAGTTGTCATGTATGGCTCGGAGACCTAGTGCATGACCAAAAGCACAGAAAGAGCGATAGCCTCATTTGAGCGGAGCATGCTGCGTGGTATCTTCGGACTCATCGATGACACACGGTTGAGATGGAGAAGATAAAACTACGAGCTGTATGCTTTACACGGGGGCCCACACATTGTGCAGTCCATCAAATGAGCACAGGACGGGCGAGTCACGCATTACAAAGAAATTGATATTTGGAAAGCTGGAAGCCAAGCGAAGACACGGTCGAGTGCGTAAAAAATGGATGGATAGCGCCGAGTTGGATAAAACGACCTAGGGCATCCTAAACTGGAGGGAAGCGGCTTTGGACAGACCCGGATGGAGGCAGATGTTGGAGGAGGCTAAGACTTACACAGGGATGCAAGGCTAGAAGAAGATTATATGTGAAAAAAATTCATTACCTCCTCTCCCAGCTGCTGACAGTTCTGGCCATTCTGCCGGTGCAATCAATGGCGGCCTACTACCGCCCGTTGTTATCCCGTAATCTAAAATTTTTTTTAATATAATACACGCTAATTAAGATTTTTGCAACCGTCAATCTATTTAGATATATGCATCGCTTTTACTTTTGCCATTACTTAAATGTAATTGAACATGTTTACAGCAGAAGAACAACTACGTAATAATTGGCAGTGTTATTTTAAGAATTTTGTAAGCTGATAGCATAGGTACTTAGAAAATTGTTCAAACACTGACCTCAGAAAGAAAACATTGAAATTCAAAAGAAAGATCATTAACACAAACACATTGAGTAGGGTTTACTTTTCCTGGAATATGAAATGGTAATATTAGAAATGTATACTGCATCGACACAACACATATTGCCTTGAGCTAGAATAATACTTCTAACATATCGTCACCTCAATACTACAAATCGATAATTATGCTTTGGTCATTGGGAAAATGAAATTTAAACTTGACCTGATTAACATAAATCTAGGCTAAAATTACTATTGAAAAAATGGAAAATTGTGCACGTCTAATTAGGAACAATTAAATAATGTTCAACTGTATGGAAAAATATTGTAGAAATATTATTTCATTTATTTAATGCATTTATGGTTTTAAAGTTATCTAATAACAGTTCCCATTAACTTCTGACTTACCTAGTTTTATCATTTTGTAGTGAAGGAAATGTAGAATCACATTCAATAGCTATCTAAAAAACAGTGAAAATCAAGACAGTTATCTAGTTGTAGTATAGAGGTGACAATATATACAGTAAAACCTCGTTAGTAAGAACACTGATAATTCAAAATTCGCCGCAATTCGAAATTTTTGCGAAAAAAAAGTCCCTTGAACACTATTTTCATATAAAACTATGCCTTTAATTCGAATTTCGTAATTCGAAATGATTTCAGAGTCCTGGCATATAAAAATATTCAATAAATCGTAATAAAGTACATATATAATATATATGAAGGGCAGGCGGAATGAGAGATCACTGTCATTGTTAATGAAACCATTTTGTGAAGAATTTTGTAAGCTGATGGCATAGGTACTTAGAAAATTGTTCAAACACTGACCTCAGAAAGAAAACATTGAAATTCAAAAGAAAGATCATTAACACAAACATTTGACAAAGAATATTTATATTTAAGTATATAATTTTTTCTTTCTTACACAAAACTTTATATTTAACTAGAGTGAATTGTGATTGTAATTAATATTAAACTGACATGTCGGAACTTATCATTTTGAGTTTAATAAATGACATAAACAAGTAATTAAGTTTTTTCAGTTAATCTCAAAACTGAATTAATGTGACATTGATCTTTCTTTCCGCCTACCTTTATATATGTTCCCACAACTCTAATTAGAGTAAATTATCGGGACTGTTAGATAAGTAAAGAAAATTACATACTAACGTTAGATATACTTAACGTAACACGTTAATTATATATAATGGCCAACTGCTCCAAACGCTCCAGTCCCGGTGTTAGCACTAAATGAGTTAACACTTTCAGCCCCGGCAGGTTTTTATAAATCTAGCCCTATTACCGGACAAATTTGAGTGAAATTGGTTTTTTTTAGTAAATAATGCAATCTTAGTTTATTGGGTTATTTATGGGAATATTTAAATGAAACTTTCAAGAACAATAGAAAACAGTTTTATAATATCGAAGAGTGTAATATTTTTGTCAACAACCTACTTTGTGCAGAGGAACATCACACTCATTACACATGTAGAGTCTCGCCTCTCTTTTTCATCTTGGCACATTCTTTACGTAGCATTGACGGGTATGCCTTCTTCTGTGTTGCTGGAATCGTCTGTAAGGTAGGTCTAGATATATCTCCAGATAATCTGACAGGCGAAGCCAGCATCACATTATGCCTCGGAGCCGGAGAAGACGAGACATTGTTACCAGAGGACAGTAATAAAGTAACAACAGATTCGGGCTTCAAAAATTACTTATTTTACGAAGGTAATAAAAATAATCCTGACATTTTATGAGCAAATTCGGTAGGCACATGATCGGAGTCATTATGATCGAAAACAAAATTAATGAAAATCAAAAAAAAAATTAATATTTTTCCCCCATACATTTCATATTTCGTAATTGGAATTTTTTTTCAATTTTCGGTCCCATGGAATTGGTATTAACGAGGTTTTACTGTACTATTTGTCTGTTTGATAAGATGAGGCAAACTGTTAGCTAGGCACCTGTTTTCATACAGCACAGATTTATGATGCCACCACTGCACTGCCTTCCATACATTTTCAACTCATCAATTATGGTTATATTAACCCACATGCCACTGTGAATATGCCAACAAATAGATGTGGATTTGCATTATCTCTTTGCTATTGAATTTGTATCACTCATCATTATTTAAGATAATCACTTAATAAGTGTGCACTGCACATCATAGTAATATAAGTTAGAAGGAATATAGTAAGTTACTTACTGTACGGGAGTCTTCTCGGTTCAGTAGCACGCACAGGTGCAGAGGCGACTGGCACAAGGGCGGGGGCAGCCGCTTTGGGCGAAGGTCCCCACGCAGGGGCGCCGCTGATTTTAAGTGTGCCGATAGCAGGCCACACCCCTTCTTCCATCACATTCTCGGAAGGCTGTTCTGGGATCTTGTAATTGGTCGGTTGAACGGGTCGCGGGGCAGCCTTGACAGTGGATCTCGTGGACACCATTTTATAGCCGTTGGGGTCAGATTGCAGAGGCACATGTTTCCCCGGCTGAAGAAGCACTCCAGCTAGAGCGCAGCAGTGATCGCAGATGTTGTACGCCCAGCGGGTGGCTTGTGACAAGGAGCACTTATAAAAAGTTTCCCCATCTTCGTGTAACTGGAAAAGACACGGAAAGATCGAATTATTATAAAAAAAGCAATATAATTTATTTTGTTTTACATTCCCAATCATTATATTTCTATGAACCTTCAGTCAGTACTGTTAGACCCCGTTCATCCAACAAAACAGCATACGGTTATAAGCCAAACGGCATACGGAACGTATGATTTGGGTTCATGGAAATTTTGATAGGCATCTGGCCGTGATCGTACATCGAATGCGTCTCTACCATAAGTTGAACAAACCGATTGCCAAATTTGACAGATTGCAACTGACAGCCCGCGTTTTTTGTCAATCATATGTACTTGTTTTCTTCTATGTTTCATTATTATTAAAGCGTCGATGACATTGAGCTACTTTACAAGCTGCTTGTTGGCGAGTTTAAAAGCGGGCAAGACAGCCAGTGCGATTGTGATGATGACACACAAAACTTTCCTCTTGCTCAGAAGCGCCAACAAGCTAGCGAGTTGAAACCGCCATTTTTCATACTATTTAACAGGACGTATTGAGTAGTTCGTTTTTTTACCGGGAGGTTCGCCACTATCGCTATACTGCGCAGACGCAGATCGGCCCACACGCCAGCGAGGAGCGTGTTAAGTAGCCCGGCTTTCAACTTTCCTCGGTAGATTGTTTACAATCTGCCTGTTAGCTTGTTCGATGATGACACTGGGTGAGTTTACAAGCAGATTGTAAAGTGAATTATTTTGATTATTGCCCAGTCTCTTTTACTATTGATAATATAATTGCTGCTTCATTTTATTCAATCATGTTTTATTTATTCTAAACTTCGCTTTCGAAGATGAAACTAACCCTACAACGCCGCAACTTTTGTAAAAACGATGACGCTTTCGAATTAAACAAGAGTTTCGTTCGATTTTAGTGTGTAAAGACATTAAATTTAAATCTCAATTTATAAGATTATGCTGAAATCACTTTATGCAGTATAAATGGGTATACTATCATGAGCATTTGCCTTTTATTTGTTTACCTTTCATGAGATTTCCTATGTATTGTAAACTAATGATTATAATATTTTTTAATTAACTATTTCTTTTATTCAACGATATATTTTCTCAGAAGTATTTTTCAAAATTATATATATTATAATATTTGTTTAATAAGTTTATACGGTATTCGTATTATCCGGCCAGGGCAATAAATCAATAAATGTAAGAAATAATAAGTATACAATAGCGATTTTCAAATGTTTCATTGCCACTATGACTACTAAGGGTATGTAGAGACAAAATGCAAAAATTGACATCATGTATCGTTTTTATTTGATGTAAGCATCCCAGACGTCAAAAAATCAAAAAGTGACCATAGAGAAAACTATTCTTGTTTTAGTACAAGGAATACTTGATACCGTGATTTAAATGGAGCATAATTGAACATGGCGGCACCTGTGTATACAGACTCGCACGCAGTTGGACGAACAATCAACTAGTTTGTATATAGTAATAAATGGTTATGACGTAAGATCACACGGCAATAAATTTGGATGTACACCCTATTAGACATGTATGTCAGTATCACACAGTTATTTGACCACTTCACCCATTTGTGTTTGAGAAATTTTACCTTATCTTCGGAATTCTTTGTGAAATCGAGATGAAATTCTAGTAAATTGGTAGCAATAATATATTCAACACGTGTACGTTTCATCAATTGGTTGTCGTTTTTTTGTTGTAACGGAATAAACAGACAGACAAATTTTAAATACTATGGTATTTTTGAAATATGTAGTCAAAAGATTATTCAATTTTACTAGCTGAGCCAGCTGGCGGTCACCAGTCTGTCTCGCTAGGTCTTGCAGACGGCTTGGCGGTGTTGGATATTAATATAATTGTGTAGTACGCATACACGGCGCCATAGTTCGGGATGGATTTCCATTTACCTGAGACAGTTTGACATTTCGCTGATTTGTCAGTTTTACGATTTGCAAGTCGTCACTGCCAATATAAATTTGGGCTCATATGCGTAGTCTATTCTGGAGTCTGGCCTTCACAATATCGTCTGACACCACCTCAGGCTGATAGGCCTAGCAGAACAGCTGGAAGTCGCCGATTGCTACCACTGACATTTTTATAGAATATAATATGTATATCACACTTTTTCATTCATACTTATTTGTTTTCGTTGAACTAAGAATACATATTATACATGTTGTTGGTTAGTTTTTTATAATTCATTAAACCGTGCCTAACCAAACAATAGTAGTTGAAAATATTATTCTATCTATTAAATATCCAAAATGATGTATGATTTAATGGCATAATTTGAAATATTTTATAGACAGATGCGTATTATGGCTTGGTACCACTACTGTTGTTACCACTGACATTTTAATAGAATATATGTGTAGGTATATAAATGAGCCCTCAAGAAGTGAAGTAGGCCAAGTGACAAAATGGTGAAACTTTCTTATTGAAGGTTTTAGGCCCCTTTCAGACGGGACACCGGTGTCCAGCCACTCTAGACTGCAATGGCTATGGCAGCCACTGAATTGAGTTGGCCCGGTTTATAACTTGCTATCCCCAAATTTTTTGATTTTGAGGTTTTGGTACCCTTGGATTCTACTAGTCTCAGGCTACACGTCAATATATGAAATGGGCTGCAAACCCATGCATAAACCTTATAAAATTATGTTTGAATAATCCAATCGGTTGCAAAACTTTATTTCTGATATAGAAATAAAAACTATATTAGGTACAGTAAAACCTCTTTAATACGAATTCCACGGGACCAAAAATCGAAAAAAAAATTCGAATTACGAATTATGAAATGTATGAGGGAAAAAATAGATACTAAAATTTTGAAAAAAAAAAAAATTTAAATGCACCAATGTGTATTAATGTGTACATAGTGACATTTAAATAAAAATAATTAGTTCTATCTGTCAATAAAGGATTAGAAGGTATTAAGGGGGGACGTGCACGGCATAGGTCAAAATGGAGGTTTTATGCTATTTTCAAAGCATGATCCTGGACATTCCTTAAACGTTGTAGATAATCTATTTACATAATTTTGAAGCCTTATTATCCTATATATTTATTTTAAACATTTGATGACTGCATAAAGTATTTTTATTACATAAAATAGTATTCTTTTAAACCTCTCGGTCTAATGTTTTAGAATATAGTCATATTTTGGTACATCCATGTGTAGTGGTGTTAATATTAATATTAATCAATTTTACTAATGGTTTTGTAAATGCGTTTAAAAATTAATAAACCTAAAAAATATTAACACAACACAAATTAAACAAATATGACTATATTCTAATACATGAGAGCGAGAGGTTTAAAAGAATACTATTTTATGCAATAAAAATACTTTATGCAGTCAACAAATGTTTAAAATAAATATAAAGGATAATAAGGCTTCAAAATTATATAAATAGATTGTCTACAACGTTTAAGTAATGTCCAGGATCATGCTTTGAAAATAGCATAAAATCTCCATTTTGACCTACGCTGTGCATGTGGGCCGTTATATCGGATATAAACGTCACGTACCTGTAAAATCATGGAAAATTTCTGAAATGTGTTCAATTCAAACAGTAGATAATTCGGTAGCGCACATATCGAAGTGAAGATGTAAAAATAACAATAAAATGTCACTTAAATGAGCAGTTGGTGCGTTTTCCAAAATCTCTTAGGATAATAATATATAGGAGATTATTAGTTTAGAACAGAAAACCAACAAAGAAATGGGCAAGTGTTAAAATAAAATTGGGCTTACGTCACATGCGAGGCCTTTCACGTACAGATACACGTCTCGTTCCAACACACTCTGCGCCATCGAGATGGGCAAGGTTACTTCTTCTTTGGACAAAGTATTCCGCAGTTTAAACAACAGTTTCGGCAAGGAATAGAGCCGAAACAAGCTTGGATCTTGTCCTAAAATATAAGAAATAACCATAATTACTGTTTCAATGACGATCCCTATGCGTAGATGCCATTTTACCGAAGCAAGACTTAACACGATAACGTTGTTGATTGAATAAGTGCACACTCAAATCAAGTGTGAAATCTGCTGCAAAAAGAAAAAGACTACTTTTCAGGAGAGCCACTTTCTTTGTGAACTCCAATGTTTCTGTGTAGAATTTAGTAATTCAGAGATTCGACTCATTCATTTCCCCATTTTTATGGATATGTGTAATATGTATTATGGTGCATTTGGCATTCAGCTAATTTTTGAAAACACTTTTTTTTCGCACACAGAAATATTCTTAGCATAATTTTAACTTGTTATTGAAATGGTAACACTCCGTGTTCATTGATATTATTTACAAATAATCTCCCTTATCAATTAATCTACAAAATTTACAAAATCTACAAGGTTATCTCGCAAATCCATGCAAAGGATTCATTCCTTTATGATTGGTGTTTGCGTAGATAATCAGTATTCAATGCAGTCTTTATTTTGTCTGAAACTACATTATATTTAAATTCCAATGGACTTAAGTTTTGTACTATTCCATTTTGACTCAAATGGAGTAATACAAAACTTAAATGCATTAGAATTTAAATTCAAATTCTATCACGTACCTTTGGTCGATAGTATTAATATTATATTTACTTGATTTCTGCTTACGAACGATAATTATTCGACAGTAGCTGTCACTTTCGTCTCAATTTTTCCGTTAGGGGCGACATCTGTTTATCGTTGTGTTATTTCTTATCTGATAGCTGACCAATGCATAAACCCACTTAACTAAATAATTATCAGTATGCATTAGGCTCTTAGTGTGACAACACTTAGTAACGGTAATAAATAATAACCTAGATAAAACTACGAACCGGCGCTGTCACACAGCTGTTCCAGGAAGCTGTTCACTTGCCGGGTCACATCTGGCATTGTGTAAATTGGTGCCGGGTTCACCGACCCTCCAAGGTGGTAAAGTAATTTAGCTAAAATTTTTACAAAATCATTTTCCGCTCCTGCTATTGGAGGAAGGGGAATGCCAGTTTCCTCGCAGTTCTTTAGCGCTTCCCTGGTGTATCCCATCGGTATGGAGCCTGAAAAAACATTTACAAAAGTTACTTTCAGCAGTTATACGTAAATAATAAAACCATATAACCACGTCACTTCTTAATAGAGTGCTGCTTTTGTGAAATGTTGCAGCAACTATTTGTTGGAGGGGGAACGGAACAAAGATATAATTTAATAGAAACTGAAACAGAACATCATTATACAATATAACATTTCGTCAGCTGAATGCAGAACTATTTTAACTTACATTTGATTTTTTTTAGGAGACTACTTCTTTAACTCTTAGCACTCTCTGGGCCAGACAGTCTGGCCCGAACGATTCTAGTAGGGAGCTCAGCCGGCCAGTGGGTCTGGCCCAGCGCAGGTATACATTTACTCCCCGATTTATCAAAAGTGTATGCGAATTCTACGAAATGTTATTGCCGACAAATGTAGTTAAACATTATAACTAGGGCCCGGATTTATATGCTAGTACATGTTTTGTTAGGGTGTATGCACAGCTATGAGAGTTGCACTAAAATCTGTTTTGAAAGACACAGAATCCAAAAATAAAATTTTATTGTGCATATAAATGCATATTTGAGACGTTAGAGCATATTTGAGACATTAGTGCATATTTCATAAATAAATGCAATTTTAGAGCATTTGAATTTATAATTTTAGTTTTTTTAAATTATTTTATCAAAATATAACTAAGTTAGGAAGGAAGACAGTTTAGATGCACTTGCATTTTTAATGCCATCTCCGAGCTGTGGATTTATCAGTGAAAAAAAGTGAAGTCAACTCGGGCACTATTATTTAAAGTTTGCCCAAGTGGACGTTGAGAGGTAGTTTTCCGCATATAAACAAAATACTGACAGATACCTATGCGGAAAAATTTAATACCAGAGCATAATATTAAAAAAAATAATGTAATTTTTTTTTTGGGCAAAAAACAGAAAATAGTATTTAGGAATAGTGTGTCGTTTTTGTTTTTTAAGTTATGTTTGGTTTACATTGCATTTATTATTCAATTGTCTGTAGGTACTTGTGAAAAAACTATTTTGAAAATTGTAATTGATTAACTTTATATTCTTTGTTTGTGTTTTTTGTTCTGATGTCGTATTATATTGAAAAATTATTAATTAGTTATTTGATTTTTTGTCAGTAATATTGGGTAAAGTGGGTATTTACAATTTTTTCCCACAAAAAATGTCAATTTTTAACTGTATATTTCTTCGGTTTTAGCGCATATTTTATTGATTTTAAGTGCATACGTACGTGCATGCATATAATCATGTTTTTTGTTGCATACAAATCCGGGCCCTAATTATAACATGCAGGATAAACCATCAAATTTACATTAGAATCAACCGTTGGGTTGAATAAATTCATGGAAAAATTGATGTATCTATTCACCTGATTAAATATTTGCATTGTCAAATATTTTTGAGACAGTCTATCGTAATATCCTATAAGGGGCGGACTTTTAATGCTTTTCCCACTTACAGTGACCATATTTGTTTGTATTATGGGACTAATATTTTTCTTCTTGTAAGTAGTATATTCATATTTTTAGATATTGTTATTTATTACAAACAATAATTTCAACAGTGTCTAATCCCTAAGTGATGGTGCCCACAGAACGCGTCGAGCGGGCAAAGTCGGCGTATTAAGTGTTTATTCATAACCATAATCACACGTCTCTCGCCGCGCATTACCCTTCACCTATGTAATAAGCGGCCCAAGCAGCACAAAACAATTATTTTTACAGCGTCTCTCATAACAAAGCAATAAAAATATTATATTATTTCGGGGCTTGTAATAAATATTTACGACGACATTATTCAACCAGCGAAATAAAGGACATGCAATAAAATTAAACAATGCGTTCTCTGTTATTAAATAATGACTTTTCGCCCGTCGATCGACGACGCCGTCCAGAGAGTGATTTTGCTCGCTGTGTTCAATGAATGGACTCCATTGTATTTTCTTTCATTCGTATCGCCGAGAAGCGGTGATTCGCGAAAAAACGATGATTCATGCGGCGGGCGCGTATAATGCGTCGCCAAATCCAGTGGGCGCTGGCGTATTTGATAACGTTGTATTTTCGATGATTTACGCGCCACTTGTAGAAATTTTGCGCAAGCGCCGCACTCGCTGCGTCAATGGGCTTTATGCCTAACAGCTAATATTGAATACGTAATCAAATACCCAATGTATAATGGGGTATAAGAATGCTTGTGATTGCTTATCTTAATCTTTCCATTGTCCTTTGAATGCCTCATTATTTTTGTATGAAGTAAGTGTATGGTGTTGAGTTACACTTCTCTTATCAATCAAAATATCTAACAATGCACTGCATAATATGATTATTTATATTCTTAGTATCCTTTTAACTTCAGTATTGTCTCGACCATGATAGTAAATACATGATTAAGAAATAATTGTCCAACAGAATATAATCTATTATAATTATTATTACATTCTAATAAATCCAGTTTAATTAATATAAATTCGTGTTTAATGAAGTTCATCTGCTGTTCCATAACAGTACCTATTAATAATAATTATAAATATCTACAGTAAATAATGTGATTAAGAAAATAATTAAATAACAATCACCATGGAAAACACCAAAAATAACGATAGTGATCATTTTGATACAAGTGACGACGAAGATTTGTATACTTTTGATAATATTGATTTTGATGATGTTGAACGTGTATATAATCGAAATTCAGGAAATATCGAAAATAGTCATAGACGCGGATAGTGGAAGTGTCATTATCGGAACCAGCGATAATAGATCTTCCAGCGAAGAAAGTGAAGAAGAGAGTTTGATCGGGAGGGCCGTTAATTATCATAATGATACAGATAGTGAAAGCGATTTCATCCCGCCCAAAAGAAGGAGAAGTGCATATCTCAGCGATGATAGTGATGAAGAAGATATAAGACCTTCAACATCCATAAATCCAGATACCACCAACCCAACACCCGTTAATCCTACCACATCATGTAACTCAACGAAAACATGGTACTCATTGTCTATCATTTCACCTAAAAAAATCAACTTTTCTATCGGAAATAGAATAGTTGGGCCGAATATACCAACAAATTGTTTGGAGCCCATAGACTATTTTCAGTTATTTTTTACAATTTCTTTAATAAGTAAAATTGTTGAAGAAACAAATAAATATGCATCCTCCAAAATTAAAAGAATTAACCCAGGTATTAATTCGATGTGGAATTCGTGGGAAAATGTGGGCGATGAAGAATTTAAAGCCTTTTTAGGTGTTATTTTAAATATGGGAATTCGACCGCATCCTTCCCTACAAGATTATTTCTCCACGGCATTTACAGCGTATTTGCCATTTTTTCGATCTATTTTTAAGAGAGAGCGGTTTCTTCAGATATATTGGATGTTACATTTACATGACAACCAGGGAATCAACCGTGAGGATGGAAGTCTTGAAAACAGAATTAACAAAGTGGATATGTATATGAAACATTTGGATGAGAGATTCCGTGAACACTTCTTTCCGGGAAGAGAAATAGTTGTTGATGAATCTGTCGTGAATTTTAAAGGGAAAATTTGTTCCATGACGTATAGCCCAAATAAGCCGACTAAATGGGGTATTCGTTTATATGTATGTATTGGCTGATTCGAGTTGTGGTTATATTTATTCTTTTATTCCATATTACGGGTCACTTACAACGTTTATACCAGCCTACCGCTTTCAGATGAACTATTAAAGTTGAAAACACATTTAACAGGGACGATAATGACGAATAGGAAAAATTTGCCGACAGCCATAAAAAAACCAAAATTAAAACAAAGTGAAGTATTATCATATGGAAGTGTTGACACAATGGTTCTTGCGTGGAGAGATAAAAGAGTTGTGACAATGTTAAGCAATTGGCATTCTAACGAAACACGCGTAGTAAACCGAATCAAAAGAGGTGGAATAGAAGAAGAGTTAGTTAAACCAGTGGGTCTATTCTATACTTATCGAACACTAAATTGATAAATAGTATCAAACTTAGGGTAGGTTTGTATCAAAATATTAGCACTTATTGTAACAATTACACGAAGCCGGTTTTTATTGTTGCAATAAGTGCGATATTTTAACAGCAGCAAGATAGGTGCTGTTAAAATATAGCACTTATTGCAACAATAAAAACCGGCTTCGTGTAATTGTTACAATAAGTGCTAATATTTTGATACAAACCTACCCTAAGTTTGATAATATTTTTCACTTTATCACTTTAGCGGTCGATAAGCATAGAATAGACCCACTGAAGTGGTTATTGATTATACTAAATATATGGGAGGTGTAGATAGAGCAGATCACTATACTTCAACATACTGCTTCCTAAGGAAGACATTAAAATGGTGGCGAAAGCTCTTTTTTTGGGGTTTAGAAGTTTCGGTGGTCAATTCATATATTTTATACAAAGAAAATAAGAACAAAAACAATGAAAAACCATTGAGTCATCTTCAGTTTGTAGATAAGCTAATTAATCAGCTGGTCGGAAATCATAGAGAAGGATTAAAAACAAGAAAAGGAAGACATTCAATAGATCCAGAGCAGCGGTTAAATCACATCAATCTACATGTCATTATGCCTGATGTACAGAAAAAATATAGGGATTGCGTTGTTTGTGGTTCTAATAGGAAAGAAAATCAAAGAAAACGAACAATATACTATTGTAAAACTTGCGATAACAAACCGGCACTTCATGTGGGCGAATGCTTTGAAAAATATCATACTTTAAAAAAATATTCTGATTAGTGTAAAGTTACATTGGTTTAAAGTTTAAATCGTAAACTATTTTTATTGTTATAACAACATTTAAAATAAATATCATTAATTAAGTGCATTGTAAATGTTATGTGTTAAACACCGTGTACAGTGATCAAAACTAGTGGAATAGCTTGTTTATAATTTCTATCCAAAATAAATATCATTAATTAAGTGCATTGTAAATGTTATGTGTTAAACACCGTGTACAGTGATCAAAACTTGTGGAATAGCTTGTTTATACTTTCTACCCAAAGATACGCCCCTTTTACGTAAGTAACCTATAAAAAATTAATACAAGACGTCATCTTGAATATTACAGCCAATTAATAGTTTGCATGCGAAAGAAATCGCAATGAGTCACAGGATAATTAAAAAGAAAATGCTGCAAGAATTTAAGTACCATTTATGGTTATATTACATGTGTTCTGAACTATTCACATAATATATTGATAATTAATATATGACTATGCAACATATTAAAAGCATATGTATTACTTTTAGTAAATTTAAGTCCCATAAAGCATTTTTTTTTGCGAACTGTAGCAAAAACCAATAGCATCGGTAATGGTCATACGAATCGTCAAACACGGTGTCCAAAATCTAATGAAGTTTTTTTTAAATATCAAATTTAGAAAAAATAGTTTTTCTTGTATATTCTGGTACTACAGACAAATTTATTGACATTTTTCACTCGCTGGATCAGTATTAAGTTATTATTTAATATAAACATCACAAGTTTTCTACTTTAAACTTCTACAAGAAAGTCCCGAATTTAGATCAGAGTAGCTAATACGTTTTGAAAAAAAATGATCAGAGTGGAAAAGGTTAAATCAACTCACTTACTGAAATTATTTATTATTTTTATAGATAAATGTACGCATCGCGATGAAAAAAATGGTGCATACACTGTCTGTATTAAATAATAAATAACTGAAGACTATTTCAAAATATTTTAAATGTGAGTTAGAAAAGTTCTTCATTCAGCCGATGATTTGAGTTTATATTCAGGTATATAATATTACAAGTGGTGCGTGCGATTAGAGTTAATTGACTCTTTGCAAAATCGATTTTTCGGTCTACACCTCCTGTGACATTCGTATCGGCTTACAGTCGAGATCAGGCTTTCGCGACAGTCTTGCGTCGAGTGTGCGACAGAACATTCACTGAAAATTTCGAATAGATTGTGTTTTCCTCACTACGCACAAAAATATCGCAAAGCGAATAAAAATGGCGACGGCTGAGAAGCTGATTGAATCGGTTCGTAATTATCCCATAGTTAACTATTTGCCGGACAGGGCTTATGAAAATATTCATAAATTCATAGAATCATAATAGATTTGACATAAGTGGGGAAAAGTTAGTAATTCTGAAAACGCTATAAATGGTGTATATGTTACACCGAATGTGGGAAATTAACTATTACATGAAATAGGCAAAATTTTGGCTAATTCATGTAATAGTCAAGCCTGTTGCCTTATTCATGAATTAGGTAAATTTTCTGCTGAGTACATGAATTCACCAGGGTATGGAATTCTTGAACTGTCAACATGACAAAAGAAAAAGTAAATTTAATACGGATGGTTTTATTAGTTATAATTGGACATAATATAATATTATTATTATTAGGTTAGGTTAGGTTTTGTAATTCTTAATTAAATTATTCAACTGAATGTCCATTTTGAGGTTTGCTATCGAGTGTAAACAAACTATCACAAACATTCAATCGACCATTGCACGTTTGATACCCGAGCACGAATCAAATCGCGAAAATTCCATTATCATATTATAGTTCTAGATTTTTTTTGCGCATAGTAAATGGATATGAACGTCATTGTAGTTATTGATTGGTATATTTTTATATTATAATCAATGACTTTAGGCAAAATTTTGCCCATTTCATGTAATATTCAATTTCGCACATTCGGCGTAACAAAATATTATACATTTGTCATATTTTATGCATAAAATTATAAAATAATAATTGTATGTAATAACAATATTTGTATTATATAATCAACTATTTTATATATATCTATAAAAACAACTGTGAAAGCCTCAAACATTATATAACTATTTTACATCTGGCGCGGAAATAAAAATTGTCTATGGCTGCAAAACTGACGCACTGGTATGATGCCAAACATAAAATTCGCATCAAACCTAAGTGCAATATTTTTATCTCCGGTTGCATTGCAAATAGTGTTGCCAATTGTCATTGACAAAAACATGCCAGACGGGGTAGAAAAAATGATAGATTTTGTGAAAATAAAATTTCAATATCCTTTTTTGTCAATCGAAAAAAAAGTGGCCATTATAAAAATATCACATTTTCCCCCAGAAACTCATTTCAAAATCTACAAAAAATAATTAATTTATCTAACATACGATGAGTAATAATTAGGTAATACCAGAGTGGAATCTCCGATAATCATCAATCCGATGCCACATGCCTAGGCAAGTAAAACCTCGTTAATACAAATTCCATGGGACCGAAAATCAAATAGTAGTCAGTATGGGGGGAAAATATTAAAATTTAAAAAAAAAAAAATTGATTTTCATTAATTTCGTTTACGATCGATCATAGATTATTTCGATTCCGTGTGTGTTAATGGGTCATAAAATGTCGGGATTATTCATACATATTAGCTGAAAAATCTGTCATAATTTTCAATGACTGGCTCATGAATTAGTGTACTTTATTACGATTTATTGAATATTTTTGTATCCCAGGACCATGAAATCATTTCGAATAACGAAATTCGAATTAAAGGTATGGTTTTATATGAAAATAATGTTCAAGGGACTTTTTTTTGTGAAAATTTCGAATTACAGGAGGACCTCGACTTTCGCACATAATTGGTTCCTGAAAAGGTGTGCAAATGTTGAATGTTCGAAAGTAGAGGGAAGTAAAAAAAAAATTAAATTGTGTGTATTTTGAAATATTTATTTATCAAGTAAATATAAGATGTTTAAGAGACATGTTTAAGTGGGGTACTGCTTCTTCTTCTTATTTTAAATAAAATATTTTAAATGGTAAATCATTAACTTTACAATATTGCTTAACTGCTGGCACGAAATGTAAAGTGAACCAATCTTTTAATATTAACGCAGTAAACCAAGGCTTTTTTATTTGATTACTGGAAGCAATTCTTTGTCCTTCCCTTTCAATGCTCTGGGATTTTCTGGTTGATAAATTAACATTGGCATCAATTTTAAATCACCAGCCAAGTTTCCACCAAGAAGCAATGTCAATCGGTTTTTAGAAGGTTTATGCCCAGGGGCAACTGATTCTTCCTTAGATAAGAATGTATGACTAGGCATTTTTTCCAAAATAAACCTGTGTCATCTACATTAAATATTTGGCTAGAGGAATATTCTCTATCTTCAATAATTTTGGATAATTAGGAAATAAATTCTTTTGCAGCATCTTTATCCGCATCAGCCGATTCTCCAGTGAATTTAATATAAACCAACCGTTACTTGCTTGAAAAATCGTGTTAGAATCTTCTTTTTCTAGCCTTCCAATCTTTGGACAAACTAAGAGCCTTCGCTTGAATAATTGAAATATTCAGAGGGATATCTTTTTGATGTTGGTCGTCGATCCATGATGACAAATATTTTTCCATTTCATCCATAACTATGCCGTGTCTTTTGGAAACAACCTTTAAAGATAATAAATTTCCACAATTTTGAACGTATTCCTTAAGTTTATTTTTATTTTTCAAAATTGAACATATCGTAGTAGACCTGTTTGTATCATACGAACATCCGATTGAAGCAAAAGATTCACCGCAATCAGAACGTCATGTGAAGTTTATAAGTCCTTGATTTCTTTTTGTTCGTATCAACACTGCAGTTTTTTCCGTTTCTCACTCATGTTTTTAAATTTTTAGGGTGAAATATTTCAAATGAAGAAAATTAGCAAAACGCACAACATGACACGCCCGCACGCGCTCCTGCGCAAGACTAAACCTATCCTAGCTAGCAAAGTGACGGGTGCGAGCAGAATGCAAGTGACGCAAGAAATGCACTTGTTTTGAGCGAGCGAGAAGGGGATATCTTAACCCCACGGCCAGCGCGACGTTTTAAAAAAAACGATTTTTTTTGAAATGTGCGAAATAGCGAATTGTGCGAAAGTCGAGGTCCGCCTGTACAGCGAATTTCGAATTATCCGTGTTCTTATTAACAAGGTTCTACTGTATAATGCCAAGAATGCTCCTATTGTTATAAACCTACCTTTATCAAATATCTGACGGTCGGAAATTTGATGTGCAAGAATATAAATAAATTAAATATCTAGCTTATTTTCCGTACATTTAAAGCTGTTGAAGGCATCAAAAAACGCTAATAAAAACACTATAAGCTAGATGCATTTTTTGCAAGCTAGACGCCTATCTAAAAATGCTAGATCTGGCAAGAAAAACCTAAGTCGGCAATGCTGGTTGCAAGTGTTTCACACCGGTCAGTGACTACCTTTAAACGATTTTCTTTGAAAAGTAAGGAAATCAAATTGAAATAATTAATCATTAATTTCTCCTAAAAGTAATAAATTCGCCTTCCTTGTGTTTCAGTGTTGTTTTAGACAAATTTAACGCTAAAAAAAAAATGATTGAAATCCAAGTTCTTTTGATGATGTTTCATATGAGCTGTCATTTTATTTAAAGAATTGTTGGGTCACTAGTGTGGTGTTCGATGTGTAGATTGAGGATGATGATAATGAAGTCTACGATGTAGCAGGGTGAGATTTATTAGCAGCGTATCGGTACAATAGTATATTATACATGATAGTTACGAGCTAGGTACTTGGATTCGAGTGACATCTAGATAAATTATTCTTCGTTATTTATTCAATAAAAAGTAACACATTAACATAAAATTCTGGTACATAATCATATTAGACTAATTATAGAATCAGCGTTTTATATCGAGTAGTGAAATGAAATATTATTTGTTTTATTACAGTTGTAAAAAAAATGATACTATGAAAAATGATTATTCGGCCAATACGCCGTAATGGTATAATGTGCTGTGATATGATGTAATAATACACCGTCATTTCGCCAACCGACTTGCTGATCTAGCTCAGTTGTTTACTGGAAATGGATTCGCTGGGAATATATTACTGCAGAGTAATTTGAAACCTTTAAACAATAGATATTTGATCGCTATTATTCTGCAGCTACATACCCCCTTTCCAGAAATTACGAAATTTCGATACTATATAATATAATTGAGTGGTTTTTTGTGTTGAAAAAAATGGATATAACAATGGAATTTAATTACGCGTTAACCTAAACGATTTACTATTGTATAAACGATATTATATCTATGTTCCGTAGCACTTTGGAATATGCACTTTTGGTATGCTTTTCAGTAGCCTAGACCAGGGGTCGGCAAACCGCGGCTCGGGAGCCGCATGTGGCTCTTTGGGTATTGCCGTGCGGCTCTTTGCCAAATTCCCAATTTTTACAAAAACTTTTGCAAAATTCACAATCTTTATTTTTTGTCATTGATTTGTACACTTATTATATTATATAATGACATTATCGCGAGCCTAATTTTTCCTCCTCACAGTTGATGCAAAAAGGTATGTTTGTTGTTGTTTTAAATCCGCCCATTGCAAAAGTCGACAAACCAAATTTTTCTTCATTTATTGACACGAGCACTTTTGAAACACAATTTTATGGTGGATTTAACAAGCAAATAGTTATGGAGCTCAATATTTGTATGTCTTGCCACCAAAATTGAGGATTTGGAGAGAGAAAAATGCAATTTAATTTCACAACACAAGTGGGGCGCTCTAAAAGATCTACATAAAGTAGATACTACGATTTTTAATACATATTATGGAATAGCTTTCCGAACTCATATTTGGGTCTACATAATAATATGTATGTAAACAATCATTTTCAAACATGAACAATATAAATAGCATTTAGAGAAGCCAAATAACCGATGAGAATTTTTTGGAGTCACTTCTGAAATTAACAACTACAAGTTACATACCAAACAAACACACTCTCCATAGAAATGCAAGGAAGGTCATTGTTCACATTAGTTCTAAGGAATGCGTAAAAATTGTATATAACGTATTCTGTAAAAATTATATTTATAATGTCAACAATAAAAACATATAATATTAAGTATTTACGTTAGTTTTATTCGAGAAATCATCTTCGCTTAATAAATAAACAATTATAAAATGTAATTAATTCATTTAAATAAATCGTATGGCTCTCGAATTTTTTTTAACCGTTGTACCACTCATATTTGGCTCTTTTGGTTCAAGAGTTTGCCGACCCCTGGCCTAGACGGTCAGGAAAGTGTACACGTCTGCCTATACGTGTGACGTAATCATGCTGTCTGATGTCTTCTGGTGCTGGATCGTTCAATGCCGGTTTCTCTTTTGATGAGTTGTCGTCCTCTTCTGCCATTATTATGTATGCGGGTTTAAGGCGGTCTACAGTGACTGTGATGTCCTTGCCTCGAACGCGAATGACGTAGGTTTGAGTATTCCGGCTGATTACTTCGTGTGGGCCAGTGTATGGCGACTGCAAAGGTCTTTTGACGGTGTCATCTCGGAGTAGCACATGCGTGGTCTTATCCAAATCTTTGAACATAAATGAGTGTTTCCTGCCATGGTGCGTTGTTTTGGCGGGTTGCAACTCATAAAAATGTTGTCGGAGATATTTGACAAAGTTGGCTGGTTCACATTCGTTGGGTTGCTTTGAACCTAAGAATTCGCCTGGTAACCGTAGAGGTTTGCCATAGACCAGCTCGGCTGAGGTAGTTTTGAGATCTTCTCGCCAAGCTGCCCTGATTCCCATCAAGACTGTGGGCTGTGTCTCTGTCCAACGCGTGTTTTGATGGCTGCTTTCATTTGACGATGTAACCTCTCGACCATGCCATTTGCTGCGGGATGGTACGCGGTGGTGTGAATGTGAGTTGTACCTGCCAGAAGATTTAGTTGTCTGAACAGCTGTGACTCAAACTGTCTTCCTTGGTCCGTGGTGATTCGTACCGGAGTTCCAAACCGCGTGATCCATCCGGAGTAAAATACTCGTGCCACTGTCTCTACTTCTTGGTCTTTCAACGGGAAGGCTTCTGGCCATCTAGTAAAGCGGTCTACATATGTTAACCCTTTGATTAGTATCGCCGCACGTATGCGGCGACACCGTAGTGATCCAAATAGAGTATCGCCGCGTATGTGCGGCGACACCGTATCATTCGAAATTTTCAATAATAATAGATAATAATAGAATAATTTCGATGTAATTATTATTTACAGACAACACAAATACATTTATCATCAATTTTTAGATGTTATTATAAAATAAATATTTGTTTCTAGTGAGAAAAAAATACGTAAATAAACGCAACTATTACGAACAAAATCTAATTCCGTAAAATTCCTACATCCCCTTTTATTCTCTTTTGAAAAAAATTTTAAATTCTACCATCGGAAACAGATGTTCTGTCGAAGATTCCAGGCCCAAATTGGAAACAACTATGTGTTCAAAATTTTATAAATTATTACGAAAATATTTTTTTATGCATAGCAATTTCAGTTTTCAGTTCTGTTTGGATCCCAAATATGTAGAAATTCATTTATACATATAATATGTCTACAAATTATTATAAAAAATATTATTTTCAAAAGTTTCGAATACAGCTCTATTTTATTTACATTTAGATAACCAAACGCGGCGGCGCGACAAGAATAAGGGCCATACATGTGTCCCACATTTCAATTTTTTTCACACTTGTTGACAGTTTGATTGCTTTCGGGTCATTAGGTATCGTTGTTTCAATCACTCAAGAGAGATTCAAATATTATGCCGATTTTAGGTAAACCTCACCCTCTGTACAACCCTTAGCAAAATATTTGGATATTATTTAGTTTTTTGCTTGAAGTCGGATTGCATGCATTGAAATTGGATCGCGATAATAATTATTCGATATTATTTATTTCGTGATTTTGCCATTTTATATCTATTTTTTACTATTTTTATTACACAATATATTATAGCGGTGTTTCCCAACCAGTGTCGCGAGAGCAAAGTATAGTAAAAGCAAGGTCAGTAGTTCTCAACATTTTATAAAAATATAATTTTTTTTAAATATATATTTTTATAAAACTATATTACTACTTGCATAGTAAATTATGGTCAAATAAATTGAGTGATTCTCAACATTTCATAAAATGTTTTTTTTCTAAATAATTTTACCTCAGACTTTTTTCGAATGATTATTATTACACCTATTATAATTATTTTGATTGTATAATAAATATAATTTTCTACAATTATTATTATTATACTTACTATTCTTATTTTGGTTGGATAGTAAAATATTGTAAAATAAATTCAGTGGTTCTAAAGATTTTATAAAAAGATTTTTTTTTCTAAATTCACCTCATATATTTTGTTCCAGCGATTGATATTCTACTATAATTATTTCGATTATATAGTAGACTATAGCAAACCAGCGGTTTCCATTTTTTTTTTTTTTTTTTTTTTCTTCAAATGTTTATTATTATTCTGTTCTAATTTTGATTGGATATAATGAAATGAATTTAGCGGCTCTCAACATGTTATAACAAGAAACCTTCTTCTTAGTGTATCTCACATTTTTTTTCATTGATTGTTATTTTGCCCTGCTAAATTTCAATTATGAAAAAGTTGTTCCTGTCATTTCAAAAACCTCTAATAATTATGATAAAGTGTAAACAATAAATGCATAACAATGATAAATAGTGTACTCGTGCAAGACAGAAACTGTTGAACAGACTGATATATTTCAAGTATCTACCTAGGTAAGTTTATATAATAAGACTTTGTCTATACCTACTTTCTTTTGCAATATATTGCAATATAAAAATATTCTTTTTGGTGATGAGAGTCAGAAAATATGTTTTATAAAATGTACTGCAATTGATTTACTATAGTTTATTACACAATAAAAATAATTTTTATGAGACCTAATTACCATTGGGAAAAGTGCGGGATAAATTTAGAAAAAAAAACTTTTTATATAAATTGTTGAGAACCGCTGATTGATTTACTATATAGTTTATAACGGATTCGAAATAACTACTATATAATATAATAATTACCATCGGAATAAGTGCAAGATAAACTTAGAAAAAAATCTTTTTATAAAATGTTTAGAACCACTCAAATTGATTTTTATTATGTAATCGAAATATAGTCATAGTATATTACCGCAAACACTGTCTTTTTACTTAGCAGGGCAAAATAATAATGCTTGAAAAAAATTGTGAGGTAAACTGAGAAAAAGATTTCTTGTTATATAATGTTGAGAACCGCTAAATTTATTTCATTATATTACTATCCAATCAAACTAAGAACAGTATAATTATATCTAATCATTTGAAAAAAAAGAAATTTCTTATAAGTAAAAAAAAAAATGGGAGCCGCTGGTTTGCTATAGTGTACTATATAATCGAAATAATAAATTATAGTAGAATAACAATCGCTGGAACAAAATATAAGAGGTGCATTTAGAAAAAAATATCTTTTTATAAAATCTTGAGAACCACTGAATTTATTTTACAATATTTTACTATCCAACCAAATTTAGAATTATAAAAAATTAAATTTATTATGCAATCAAAATAATTATAAAAGGTGCAATAATAATCATTCGAGGAAAGTCTGAGGTAAAATTTTTTAGAAAAAAAACTTTTTATGAAATGTTGAGAGCCACTGAATTTATTTGACTATAATTTACTATCCAAGTAGTAATATAGTTTTATAAAAATATATATTTTATAAAAATATATTTTTATAAAATGTTGAGAACAACTGACCTTGCTTTTACTATACTGTGCTGTTAAGGTGCAATAATAATCATTCGAGGAAAGTCTGAGGTAAAATTTTTTAGAAAAAAAACTTTTTATGAAATGTTGAGAGCCACTGAATTTATTTGACTATAATTTACTATCCAAGTAGTAATATAGTTTTATAAAAATATATATTTTATAAAAATATATTTTTATAAAATGTTGAGAACAACTGACCTTGCTTTTACTATACTGTGCTGTTGCTGCACTGGTTGGGAAGCACTGCTATAATGTATTGTGAAATAAAAATAGTAATAGTAGGTACATAATAAAAAAATATTGTGTATATATAGTATGTTGTGTCGATATGGTGTTTCGTTGTGTGATGTGGCGTTTTGACTGTGCCATCAGGACGTGTGAGGTCTGGAAACTGGTGCAACAGGTCGTGATACGCAGACCTGCCTGAAACGGTTTTGATCGACAGAACCTCTCTCGTACTGCGGTTTCCGGAAGTGGTGAGTGGTTTGGTCCAACAGACGTCTATTTTTGGCGTCGACTAACAATCCAAAATGGATTAAAAAGTCAATTCCAATGATGGGCTTACTAACATCGGCAATGACGAACCTCCATGTGAAGTCTGGTCGTAGGCCCAAGTTTAATGTCAGTGATTACTGTTCCGTTTGCCGCTGACAGTTCGTATGTCGTTTTCTTTAGACGTCCTGGAACCTTAGAACGTGGGTACACACAGAGATCGGCACCTGTGTCGACTAGAAACTGTGTTTTCATGTTGCGGTCGGTGATAAATAAGCGGCTTGACATCGGGCTGTATTCACTGGCCGCTGTCAGTGATTGCCCGGAGCGTTTCCCTCTTGATGGCTGCAGGGTTGTCTGCACTTCTGTGCAGCTGCTCCGAACCTATGATGGTATCAGCATTTGCCTTGGGTATCTTCTCTGTTGCGACTGGATGAACTTGTACGGCTTCGTGAGCGGTTATTGAATCGCTGGCCGTGGTTTTTTACCCGTGGGCGTGAGTCACGGCTGTGGATGCTGGCGATTTCATCTCGGATCCTTGTCATTTGCTTGTGCAATGACAATGTAAGTTTCCGCATCCTGGTCTCAATCAGTGCTTCCATAGAAACCTCCGAGATTGACGGTCTTTCTGTGGCTTCTACCATGGCATCAGCCAGGTCCGCCACTTTATGCAATCTGTGTCCTTTTGGGTGGCGAGCACTACCTGCATGGTGTGTGGCAACCCATCCATAAAGTTCTTAGAATTTCGTCGGAGATGGCGGGTACCGGCAAGCGTCCTTAAATGCCGTAGGAACTGTGACGATTTCCGATCCCCCATCTCTTCGTGTTCTAGAAGACGTCTTGTTTTTTGCTCTTGAGTGGAGCTGAGGCGACGAATCAATTCCTTTTTCCAGAGCTTGTATGTTCCCTCGTCTGGTGGGCTTAGTATTATGTCTCGCACTTCGGAAGCATACCGTGGGTCCAATGCTCCCAGGATGTACCCGAACCTCGTCTCCTCCGTTACGGCTCCTGCTGCTGTAAAGCTCCTTTCTGCCATGCAGAACCACATCTCTAGATCCTCTGGGCAGAAGGGTGGGATTCGTACAACGACCCTATTGACTTCTCTGACGGCCTTTGAAGGTTCCCTGTTAGTGGTTGTGGCGCGGCTTTTAGGTGTCGTCATATCCTCTCGGCATTGTCTTGAAAATGTTGAATTTGCGGTTGTGTGGAACGTCGGGTTCACCACTGTTGGGTCACTAGTGTGGTGTTCGATGTGTAGATTGAGGATGATGATAATGAAGTCTACGATGTAGCAGGGTGAGATTTATTAGCAGCGTATCGGTACAATAGTATATTATACATGATAGTTACGAGCTAGGTACTTGGATTCGATTGACATCTAGATAAATTATTCTTCGTTATTTATACAATAAAAAATAACACATTAACATAAAATTCTGGTACATAATCATATTAGACTAATTATAGAATCAGCGTTTTATATCGAGTAGCGAAATGAAATATTATTTGTTTTATTAGTTGTAAGAAAATATGATACTATGAAAAATGATTATTCGGCTAATACGCCGTAATGGTATGATGTGCTGTGATATGATGTAATAATACACCGTCTCTAATTTCGCCAACCGACTTGCTGATCTAGCTCAGTTGTTTACTGGAAATGGATTCGCTGGGAATATATTACTGCAGAGTAATTTGAAACCTTTAAACAATAGATATTTGATCGCTATTATTCTGCAGCTACATTTATATACCTATTCTGTTGCCTTTGATTTTCTGTAGAATTAGTTTGTTATGAATCGATTTGATTCACAAGAATCAATACTTTTAATTGCGATTTAATTGGGCAACAATCTAGAATGAATTTACTTTTGTGTAGGTCCACGAATCAATTTGCGTACCTCAATTTGGAGACCACTAATTAAATGTGGATAGGAAATGGAATCAATTTTCTAGACCAGTAGTTATGTCATATGCTAGATAACAAGATAGTGAGATACTTTAGCTATGGCAAATTAATTATAGTCTTGATGTTATAAAAATTGAAATAAAAAAAAACATGTGTCCATAATAAATTAGGAATTGAAGGGCGTTCAAGCCATGACATGAAAAATTAATTTTCTACCATAATTTAGAACATTTTATGGTACTTGTATGATAGCCTGGTGCTACGTTCTAAAACCGATGATTATGCTGCACTGCATGGCCACAGCTATACATTTTAAAAACAATGTACAGTATAACCCCTATTTTACGTTTTTTAAGGGACTGAAAAAAAAACTTAATTGGAGGGAAAATGTAAAAGGGGGGTATTGAAAAATAAACATTTAAATTTTGTTTTTAAAAAAATAAGGTTTTATTAAAAAACAACATTCAATTAAAATTTTTATTGATTTTTTTTTTATTTTTTATTAAAAAAATCATGTAGGTATATTAGTTTGTTGCATTTTTGTTATGTAATTCTCACCTTACGCCGTTCGAATGTCACGACCCAATCATTGTCAAGCGCGCGTAACTCGCATATTTTGAATATTTGACGTAAATCGCGGGAAAGAAAAACGTAAATGAGGGTTTTAAATGTACTGAAATACATCGGGACTGAAAAAATTACACGCAATTGCCGGGAAAACGTGAATTCCGGGCACGTAAAAACGAGGTTATACTGTATTATAAATTATGAGAATTAAGACCTATCCACCAATAAGGTTCCGGTTCGAAGCTCTGGCTGTGACTATGCGTTACAATTGTGAGTAAATAATTAACTATATCAAATGGATGGCTAGTGTGCAAAGTGCAAACGCTATTAATATAATAATAAACATATAACATTGACTTACCGACATCAATAACATAATGTATGGCCGTTGAACACCCGTCCTTCAAACTGAATGCTACGAGTGAGAACTCCGACGTCACGTACGGTCCGTTCGGCACGTGGCAGTAAATATTCGTATTCATAACGAAAAATGTGATATCCAAGAGGTCTAAAGCAAAATAGAAAAAATCTTCATATGAGAACTCCAGAATCAACCACTCATCGAATTTTAATGGTAATTTGAAAATAAAACATGTCAAAAAAACAGCATCCAGCAGATTCGAAACTGCTCTAATCGTATTGCTGGTGTGCTGCACTACCATCTACGGCGTAAATATCTAAAATCTTAAACTCATATATAATATGAATTTCATCTGAGGAAAATGGAAAAATGTAGAAATGTCATTATTCCCCTAATAACTGCTCAGCCAATGGGAGCAAAAACGACCACTTCCTTCGGAAAATTCTGGCCAATAATCGACTTATTACATTTGATTGGCAAGAAATGTTGTCAACCTCGGCCAATCGTATAGTAGCTATATATGCTATTGGTGAAAAATGTCAACATTCCCGGCCTATTATGCACTAGCCGTATATTAATTAATAATAGACTAATTGGCGGGAGATGTCTTATCAAGAGACCTTCGAGATTCATCTGGATTTTTTCTATCCCTTTGTCTTTTAACTGGTGACAGTTTCATTAAACCGTCAATATTCTATTCCCTAAAATTTATCGCCCAAAAGACTTAAAATATATTTTTGTAATATATAAGTACATTTGAGTGTACTTAGTTTTGTATTTTGTATGTTGTTGCACCATTTTTTAAGTTGTTTGGCATTCTTTTCTTTTTTCAAATTCCAGGTTGTCATTTTCTTTTTTTGCCAAGATATTTTTCACTCTTTTCACAATTTCTTTTATTTATTTCTGTGAACCGTCTAAGTGGGTTTACATCACATAATTTTCCTCCTTTTTCTTTTCGGCTGAGGGCTGGTATGCTGAATGCTCGCAATATGTTACCAAGGAAGTAACGTGATCACTTTCATCATCAATGAATGGATCTATTATCGGCCTGGAACTTATATGTTGAATTCTTCCATCAGCCGGAATAGATATAAAAATATCATCTTGTCCTTTAAAAATGTAATGACTAAAACTCAGTGGTTCAGTATTTACGATACTAACTATATTATTAGTTGAATAATTATTGTCCACCAACAAAATTGGCATTTCAGTACCATCTTGCAATCGTTGTAATATAGCTAATTCAACATGCATTTTTCCTCACTCACTCATCTACAATGATGTAAATTACAGATGTTTTATTATTATATGTATACAAATTATTATTATTTAAACTAATTATAATGATCCAATTATAATAAAACAGCAAACTTAATACTATAACAGTACTTAAAATTCAATATGAACACAACGGAATAATTGGTAACTTCTTTAATTGATATAAAAAGCATAATATCTAACACATATCTATAAAAATCATGTACATATTTATGGAAAACATGGTTTGTTCTCACAACTATAAGTTGAGAATGGTTTATTTATATTATTGACAGAAAATAACCACCTTCTAAACGATTTATTTGTAGAGCTGCTTATGAACGACATGCTTCTGATAGATCTGGATACAAAATGGTGGACTTATCAATTTTGCAGTGTAGATTTTGGAGCCCAATGGAGTTGACAAATTTTCTTGGGACGTTTTTTCGATGTATTTAAATTACTTGGAGTTGTCAAATTTATACAGGACATGCACAAAGCATTGTGCAACAAAATGGCATCATTAAGTCATTTTCAGCAAAAAGTGGAGTTCGTGGAGTGAGAAGCCATCGATATGACGTTTTAAGCCATGATTTTTCACTTTCTTTGTTCACCCTTTTGTTCGTTCTTGGTGAGGTACATATGTACTTTTAAAATTTTAAATCAACATAATTCGATACCTGATATGAAGCGTCTAGTTACAAAAAGCGATAAAACCACATTTTGTCGAAATCGAGAAAAAAATACGTTCGTATTGTACGCGTAATTTTACACCATGTGTGAAAATTTTATGTTTCTAAACCCGGTATAAACCTACAAAAAAAATATTTAAATTCTTAATTTGGTACAAAAAGCGATAGGTATAATCATACATCGGAATATTTTAAATCTGGATAATTCCGCGCGCATTTCTCTCGACCAATCAGCGAGCGGTAAATATTAAAAATGGCGTCAGAACTAAATCTCAAGTTTTACACTCAAGGTGACAGTTATTCAGTGTATTCATCTTGTTTTATCACTATAAATAATGAGTGACTAACTCCAAAAGGTACACCCCCACTAATTTGACTGGTTTCTCACCGTGCTGACACAATGCTAGGGGCTTTAAATGTGGTACCGTAACTATAGACAATTATTGTGTTTAATTTTAATTTGTTGGTATTTATGTATTTCATCTAAATATGTCATTCTTTGTGTGTCAACTATGTAAAATAAATATTATTTTAATCGTTATTTAATTTCATTATCTTTTAATATCCTATAAAATTTTGGTATTTTCTACCCTTCATATTCTGTGCCCATCCTTACCTGGATTAAGAAGTTCAGGGAAATTCCTAATCACGCTTAATTCCGAAAAAAAATATTAGCATACATTTCATCCAAATTAATCTACAATAAAATGTTTTGTTCTACATTATTTTACTTTCTATTATCTAAGCTTTTGTTAATTTCCAGTTCTAATTTATAATACTTACATAATTACTTACATGTAAATCTTTAAAAACATTTGTGTTACCATGCTAATACTTTTTTTAAATTTAGAGCAAAAAATAACATTAGTTTTACTACAAATTGTTTCCTAACCATGCTGTAGCTTCTCGTCGGCGCATGCCGAATGAGAGGTGAGTTTGCGCCAATCCTAAAGTCGGTTACAAATCGCGATATATACAATCTTATTTTGCTAATATCTATTTGATTATAGAGTTTATACGCACTTACACATTGTTATTTTGTTCTAATTTAAACATACAATATGATGGAATAAAGAATCTTAACTTAAAATAACAAATTTTACCTCAAAACATAAAAACATGTTTCCTGCAAATATTGAAAATGTTATCATATCGCTTTTTGTAACTAGACGCTTCATATATTCAATTCAACAATTTTGATTTAACATATGTTCGAGAACAACCATTTTCGTTAATGAATTATATAAAAAAGAAGTAAGTAATTGCTTGCATTGGTTGTGTGTACGATTAAATCTCCAATTATAAATCGGAAATAAATCACGAAAGTCATACCATATTTACTGAGTACAAAAGAATTGATTCACTCCATGAAACACGAGGTTCATCTTATATATATTATGTCCACTCACTGTGCTTGTTTATTTGATAGATGAATGATTTATTTGAATAGATACAATGCAAACTTACTCTGATGGATATCGCCTTTTCCGATAGTGTCACTGATTTCATCATTCTCCATCTGTTCGGCGAGGTCCTCCTCCCGCCGCTTTCTTTCGATCGACGAGAAGCTAACTCCCAACGTGTTATACTTCTCGCCCGCATTACTGCCAGAGCCTCTGGCCAACGCCTCATACTTGTCTCTGGCAGCTATCGGCAATGACTGAAAAATAATAAAGGCCATCGACTTGGTCAGCTGATCATAAATGTCCAACATTCATTGCCTGGAGTCAAACTAAAACATTTAGCTGATGTACCTACCAGGCAAATGCATGTGACCTAATGTCTCTAGGGAGTACATTGACCAGCCGCACAGCCCTCGCTACCGGTGCCTGATAAGCCTAACACGAGAAAACAGTTTTCATCCAAACATGTAATAGACACATGTAATTAACGGGTACATATAAAATTAAAAAAAATTTCAGCATATCAGGAAACTATTCCGCGTGAGATCAGGGAAAAATGCTTCAAGAGCAGAAGTGACATACGAGCTTCAAGAGAATGAAATGCGAGCATGCCTCGAAGAAAGCTAGTCGGAAAATACTCATTTGAGAAATTATGAAAATGAAAATAGTTATAGGTGGGCAAGTATACATTAAAATAAAGATGTCGAAGAAATTTTTCTGGACACGTTCTAAAACAAGCTTACAGAAAAGCTTATAATGACTACAGATAACGAACCTATATTCAAATTTTTTTTAAATAAATCGAAAAAGTATTAATCAGCACACCCAATCTTTCATGGGTTCGGACTATTACAAAGTACCCAATGATTTTAGATTTGGCGTAATAATTAAAGTATACAATTTCGCATGCATTAATTACAATATATTAGAAGAACTTAAGCTACATTTAAAAGGAGAAAAAAAAATTTGACAAGATTTTACTAAAACTGTTGTAAAGATATTGAAAATTGACACTCAAATTTATAACAAATTCACTTTTTTTTAAATTTAGGTACTTAAATTTCTACAGCAACAGCAGCCTCAAATTGGGATTGATTGTCTCCGACTATGTCCAATCTTAATAGGATCATATGGCCCTCTACAAAGTGGAGGTTTGTATTAACAGATTTTTTATACAAGAAATTGATGTCAGCCATTCGCTCAACCTATTAGGTCCATATTCTGACTCATACACAAATTGAACAATATGTGTACTTACCAGACCCAGGATTCGAACCTGGGACCCACGACACTATAGGTCGTCGCTTAAGCCATGAGGGTGTGTCTTCGATAAAATTATGATGTACTATTTTTTTTTTTAAAACCATGTCCGATCCTAAGATCATATGGGCCTCCCCATAAGGTGGAGGTTGGTATTAACACATTTTTGTTTTTATGAGAAATGGATGTTATCCACTGGCTCAATCTATTAGGTCCAGACTCGACACAATAGACATTGAATAACAATACGTGTATTTGCCAGACCCATAATTTGAACCTGGAGGCCACAACATTATAAGCTGTATACGTAAGCTGCACACCTACCGTGGGCAATTATTATAGTGGAACAATTTATTTAACCTTTCACATGCGCAAATGCGATTTTTTGTAGTACGCAATTGGACAGGACAAATGTGATTATCCTCGATGACTATGTCTTGTTTTCTGTCGAAACTATTAAAACTTCACACTAATGTATGTTTACAATAAAAATCGAATTTTCAACAAAAGCAAATTCTATAATGGGCTTTTTAAATTGAAAGGTAATCATTAAATTGAAAAAATATATTTTTGTTTTTTGATGAATTTAAAATTTAAACTTGCATGAATTGTCATTTGACTTTAGCCCCTTATGGCGTTAATTCATATATGGATTGTCCCTAACGAATGTATGTGAAATATGAAGGCATAATATCGAAAAATGAAGAATAGAACAATGCAGCACGGAAAGGTGTATGTTTGACATAACATGAATAGGAAATACCAATGGATGAGAAGGCAAAAACTATGCATGATATGAAATGACAGGACAGGGTCCCAGGCCAGTCTTATCGGATCCTTAACACTGAGGACATTAAGATACTTATGGAGGTTGTATAGCCAAGAGAATCTCCTTCTACTCTACCTGTTACCTACATAATGACATGGTGTAAATCATACTTGTCATTGTGTGGTGAAGATGTGGTTGAAATATGCAGCTTTTCTGGGCGTGATAGTAGCTATGAGTTCTCTTGGCTTATTGTGGCTTACAGCATAACTCAAGGGACCACAGGGCAGTGGCGAGGGGTGAAGATAAAGATCCGACATAAATACACATAGACATAGCTAAACACACTAAAACTTGTCAGTCATACTCATACTTATTTGTTTTCGTTAAACTAAGAAAACAAGTTGCAGGTGGTGCTGGTGCTGTGCTGTGCTGGTCAGTTTTTAAAATTCAATAAAACTCTGCCTACCCAAACCATAATACTAGTTTAGGTATGCTATGGACAATACTTCTTTGTTTTCGTTGAATTAAAAATACTTCTATAAATGGTATTGGTTAGTTATTTTAAATTCATTATCCAATATCTGCAATTCGTAGTCTTATAGCGCCTGTATACGTGCATGGATTTACTTGCATCAATAGTGTGTATTTTAAACTATCACGATAATAAGTGACTGTCTCGCCCGTCTCGTTCTTCAAGCGTAAGCAGGACCCGATGCTGTCCTTGTATGGTGCTATTTGACAGATTCAGAAAGGTTCGTAGATATCGGTAAACATCAAAACATTCTGTGAAGTGTAGTCCATATTTCTTCCGGCAGGTTCTCCACTATCGTTTTACTGCGCATGCACACCGCCATGTAAGAACCAATTATTTCGTAAAAATTCAGAAGCTTACGATTTTTTTTGAACCGTGCATACAATCTTGCAACTCGTACGATTATACGTACATTTGTTATGGCCGTGATAATATGTACTGTCAGCTGTAAGAACATGCACATGTAAACAGGGTATTAGTTTATTAATGAAAACAAATAAATAGAGTCAGATCTTAACAGCTGACCTCGACCCTCGGCCACTGCCACAGGGCCATCCTAAGATCTGCTGGATCGGTGAACACACCATATTCGACGGAAGTGACAACGAAGAACTAGGATCGAGAAGAATGAAAGGAGCCATGGGTTAGTTTTCATCCAGCGGTAGATCGAATACCTGGCTGATGATGATATTCTAGACTTTTTTCATGCAGGATCAATGGTAAACCCTGTCACATTATTTACTTGTAAAAAAAAAAGAAATGAAAATATCTGTGTACTTTAACGTTATTGAAATTTAGTTGAAGGTCATTTTTACGGCCGCTATCAACATACTCGCAAATAAGTTGCCTTTTGATTTTTCGCGCCATAATGCATAATATCTTGCATTAGACAACGGATGTATGTGCAATAGTTGGTAGCATATGCGTGGTCAAAATTTATCAACTCTGCAGGTCTAACTCCGCACAATGTTTGGTAATGCCGCTGTAATCATTGTAATCATATGTCAACAATAATAATATGTCACAGTAACAATATGGCATTTGACAAACATTCAGTAAAATAATAGACCGTATCAAGATTGAGCCGGCTGTCATTTTTAACAATTATTTTGTGATGCCGTACCCGCTTTCGGAGTAACATCGGACAAGCGGTGACTGGTCAACCTTTACTTAATATTTCAAAAGCATCATACGAAACATGCGCAAACCCAATATCTAGCTTGTGAAAACTAGTTCGTTCGAATAAATGCCGACCTACAAAATAATGGTCTCACCTTCCAGGAAGACGAAGCAGCGACTGCAACGTCTTTAAAGCCATTCGCAAAACGAACTCCTTTCGCCTCCTCTTGAGATTTAAAATCTCTCATAAAGAAATAATACGCGTTCTGTTTCTTTGGTGCCATTTTGAAACAGTTTCTATTTATTTTTTCACGACAAACTACCGACAGAGGAAAGGCAACTTGCAATGAATAAATCCACTGTCTATGAAATCCACCTTCACGATAGACATAGACTATGACGATAGACACTAAAGTATAATAGTCTATGATAGACACCATACACCTTAGCCATAGACACAAGTATATTAGTCTATGATCAGTGCTGCCATCTTTTCAAAGTGGAATTATAGTACAGAGCCTACAAAATTATAGTATTTGGAGAAAAAGTATAGTACGCGTTGTGTTGAAAATCTGTAGGTTTTTTTGTCTCAGAAAAAAAATAACAGAGAATTTGAGAAACCCCGAGACCCCTTTTTATCTAGGTACCTCTGCCGACCAAAAATGCTTACCGAGGAATTCAAGAAATTAAAACCAAAGCCATGGGATTTTTTTACGTTTTTCGAGCAATTTTTTTTCCAAGTTCCCCAAATCTTCTTAAATTGCGAAATTATAGTACTTTTCACCAATTTATCGCTCGGAAATATCGAAATTTTAGTACTTTTTACATATTTTTTCTGATATTCAAAATTATAGTATTTTGGGTGAACTATACTAGTTTACTATCGTATATAGTACGCGGACGAAAATTATAGTACAAATACTATAATTATAGTACGGTTGGCAGCACTGATAGATATAGAGGATAGATTTTGTAGGTTGTTAAACAGATATCTTGGCGGCCCGAACCAAAGAGATTGGACTCCTCCTACAGAGGGAGCACACAAATTAATGTCAGTGCGTACTCGTTTTGTGAGCCAAAGTTACATCTTTCTGAAATTAGGTACACTTTGCTGCAAATGGGCCGTACTCGGACATAAAAACGCCCTACTGAGTATTTTTTTTATCAATACTTCAGCTTACAACCAATTTATGATAAACGTATTTTCATTATAAAAAGTTCCCACAATAAAAACTTTATTAGGATTCAGGGTAAAAAAGAATAATGAAAATGGAAGTAAGTATTTTATTTTTCTTTCGACCATGCCCGATCCTAATAGGATCATATGGGCCTCCACAGGGTAAAGGTTTGTATTAACAGATTTTGTTTTTACGAGAAATGCATGTCAGCCACTTGCTCAACCTATTAGGTCCATACCCTGACTCACACACAAATTGAAAAACAATATGTGTACTTGCCAGACCCAGGATTCGAACCTGAGAACCACGGCGTGATAGTCCAACGCTTAAGCCGCGCGACCACCGTGGGTGTTTTATTTTTAATAACACAAAAAACATATTTGACAAATTAAACACAAATCAGTTAATAGCAAATGGGTAAATCTTGGAATAAAAAATATGGTCTTGTTTTTACATACCTATTGTTCCATATAAAATAACATAGTATTATCGTTTAGATAAAACTTTTAAATAAAAAACACAAATTACACACAAACAGTTAATTACAAACCAAAAGAAAGTTTATTATATTACCTACCTATTTACACATGGGTATTTTGAAAATATTTTATGAAATAAAAATATAGCATGGGTTCGTTTTTGAAACATCTAATATATAAAAAATAATATTTGTTTGTGTGTTTGTTTGTTTGTTTGTTCGTATTGAATGCACTGCCATACTGTTCATCCGATTGCGATAAAACTTTGTTAACTTATTGCTTGATCTTTCGTGAAGAGTATAGGCTATATCTTATATATAAAAATGAATGTCTGTCTGTCTGTATGCCTGTTTGTCTGTCTGTCTTTCTGTCTGTCCCGTATGCGTTCCTATACCATTCATCGGATTACGATGAAATTTTGGTAAGTGGTTGTATGTACACCCGCAAAGGTTTCTGAATTAGAAAAATCATCACCTTCTTCTTCTTCATCATTCTATTTTCTTTTATTCGTATGGTTCCTATACCATTCATCCGATTGCAACGAAACTTTCGTCAGTTATTGTACACACACCCGCAAAGGTTTCTAAATTAGAAAAACCATCTTCTTCTACTTCTTCTTCATTATATCTTCTTTTATTCGTATGGTTCCTGTACCATTCATCCGATTGCGATGAAACCTTCGTCAGTTGTTGTGGTAACGCCCACAAAGGTTTCTCAATAAGTACATCTATCTTCTTCTTCTTTATCATTCTATCTTCTTTTATTTGTATGGTCCCTATACCATTCATCCGATTGCGATGAAACTTTCGTTATTGGTTGTGCCAACACCTGCAAAGGTTTCTGAATTAGTACAACCATCTTCTTCTTCTTCTTCATTATATCTTATGGTTCCTATACCATTCATCCGATTGCGATGAAACCTTCTTCAGTTGTTGTGGTAACATCCGCAAAGGTTTCTGAATAAGTACAACCATCTTCTTCTTCTTCTTCATTATATCTTATGGTTCCTATACTTTATACATTATTCTTTATACTTTATACATTATTCGTATGGTTCCTATCCCATTCATCCGATTGCAATGAAACCTTCGTCAGTTGTTGTGGTAACACCCACAAAGGTTTCTGAATAAGTACAACCATCTCCTTCTTCTTCTTTTTCTTCATCATTCTATCTTCTTTTATTTGTATGTTCCCTATACCATTCTTTCGATTGCGATGAAACTTTCGTTAGTGGTTGTGCCAACACCTGCAAAGGTTTCTGAATTAGTACAACCATCTTCTTCTTCTTCTTCATTATATCTTCTTTTATTCGTATGGTTCCTACACTAATCATCCGATTGCGATGAAACCTTCGTCAGTTGTTGTGGTAACACCCGCAAAGGTTTCTGAATTAATACAACCATCTTCTTCTTTTATTTTATATTCTTCCATTCATCCGATTGCAATAAAACTTTCGTCAATAATTGTGCCAAAACCTGCAAAGGTTTCTGAATTAGAATAACCATCTCTTTCTTCTTCTATTCGCAATGAAACTTTGGTGAGTTGTCGTGCGCATGCCCACGAAGATTTCTGGATTAGAAAATCATCTACTTCTTCTATTCGTATGCGTTCCTATAACATTCAACCGATTGCGATGAAACATTTGTGAGTTGTTGTGCGTACACCTGCGAAGGTTTCTAAATTAGTATTATATAAAATACAACGTTTATCGTTTGTTTGTTCCATGCAATTTTGATTTTTTTTACTACATATTAATAACGTTTGCATCATAGACTATAGATACATCTAGACACCACCCGTTGCATTGCTAAATGAAGCTGCGCGCCATGCGTTTGGTTTGTGAGCGAGCGAACGCATTTGTCTACAAATGTTTGAGACCATAGACCATTTCGGTAGTGCTCGCCCAAAGTGCTCGCACTAGACGCTCAGAATTAAAATATAATTTTCTATTTTTTTACGTTATGTAGTATTTTTAAGCGGTCAAAATGCAACCATTAGGTAAAGATATCCATAATTTAAGTTATTTTAAAGAAACACTAGGTCACTGATAATATATATAATAATATACAAATAAATTATCATGAACATGTATCAACTTACCTATGAAACGTAATACCATATTCTTGCTTATCAGTACGGCTACCATATTTTAATACAACACACAGAACCATCTTTCCTACTTAATTAACAAAAAATATTTACCATTGACTTTATGTCTAACACAAAAAATAGCAATTTAGCAACACGAGCTACGATGCTACGTGAAGCGATTCTCCACGATTTGTTGGCGATACTTTTGAAAACTAACGAAAACATATGTAGACCTTTTATCTTACTCTAGCGCGTGTCGCAGAGATTATAAGGGTGCCGAATACTTTCTCACTCGCACTCATGCATCATTTTTGTTCAGGCCTTGGTTTGCATACTTTGGATTCGATTTTAATTTAGTGGTCTTTTGTTTGACCTATACTCCTATTAGAATTATTTTCATATTGCCATATTGTATAACACAGATATTTTAATATTAAAAAAAATTACCTCTTATTATTTTTTAAATATCTAAGATAAATATAACCACGAAGCGACCCTGTGCGAATCCGGGTACTTCAGCTAGTTGTTTATAAAATTACTTGTTTACATAGGCACAAAATACAGGTAGGTATGTTGAAAATATGATTATATAATTAATTACAACATAATATTATCAGAGAAGCCAGGCATATAGGTAATATAATATGAATATATTCATACAAAAAAATCGAATAATGATGGTATTGAAGACCCTTTCAGCCGGATAACGTGTCCACCTCTGATGAAATCATTTTCAAGGAAATGCTTCCCACACAGTAAAGAATATTGGGATGGCACCCAGCTCTCCCGCCCGACTGCATCAATCCACAATTTCCGAAGAACTTCATTTTTCGGAAATCTGAAATAATTTAATTTATATAACATTACAAAATTGCTACATAATATACTCCATTACATACTTCATATAAATACAATTTTTTGTTTGGTATTGTTAAAAATATATTTAATCTTCGCAATAAACAACCATTTGACGTTTGATGTAAAAGTTGTGAATTGTTATTGTAAAAGATCTTTTAGGAAAAACTATCAATGTATAAATAATTAATAGTATGCATATTGTTCCGAAATGCTGTTACTCATTTGTATTCTTCCATTAATAAACACTTTTTTACCGAATAAAAACGTAAAATAATACAACACTCATTTTGTCAATAAACGTAAAGAAAAATGTAATATTATTAGGTATTATAAATACCTGTGAAAAGATACGCCGGCATTTCTCTTGGCTTTGCATCCAATTGCACTGCAAGAGACCATGGTTTTTTTAAACTTAAAACGTCGACGAAAATATCTTATTTCTTTCAAGATCGAGAGAATAACAATATTATATCCACCATGTTGTTTTACGACACGAACTTGAAGTAGCAGCTCCAGAATACCAACCGTACTAACTGTCATTCTGCGATTCATATTTTTTAGTACATAAATGATGGCATGTTCCCTCTCCAGTCTTCAATCTCTTTGGTTACAATAGTATATTGATACGTGCAGACTACTTTTTCCTTAGTTCAAATCGATCATTTGAGAGTTGTAGTTGATTTGTGAATATCATCCATTTCCGATATGACGATCATCTTTTTAAATGTTGTCAGCGCTTTGTGAAAACAGTCTATTCAATTGTGCGAATATATATTCCCCTTAAAAAATTGCTACATTACTCCATTATTCGAATTTGACTTTGAAAACCTTGATATAGGGTTTGCTCTTTCTTCTTCGCGTGAGGTTATATTCTACTAATTTATTTTCCTTTTTCTTGTCGTTAGTTATTCCTCCCTTTATATTTAATGGTCATACCCGCGCGTCCTTTTTTATGTAGGGAGTTTGGAACTCCTTTGTCATTCTGGATTTGGCTTCCTTATTGTTTAGATGTAGCGTCTAGACATTTCGTTCTAACTATCAAAATAAAATATCTTGGACGAACGTTAAGTGATCGTTAAGTGAACGTTAAGTGATCAGTGATTATGGTGCAACATCTGAATGACCGTGAGGAGGACATTCTAAAAGCAATGGACACCAGACGGCGAAGCAGAACTGTCACAAGAGGAAAATTTCAACGTACGAGCATCGATTAAGATGCTGATGTTTGAAGTATCCTGGTTACGTACCTTATTTCAGCAGGGGGACCGGCAATGAGTGGCACAACGCCCAAAAACAATTCTTGGCGGCCCCTACGATCGAAGAGTTAGAGATTAATGACGAGTTGCGTCGGTACGACCACTCGTCATCAGCTAACCATCTGACGGAGAGGTTCATCGCGGCTCTCCAGAATGCGATGTTTACTCAACGGGACAGCTTCTGGAAGGGTATGCAAGGGTTAGTGGATTATGCGACCAATCCTCAAAACATCATGACAGCGATGGACCTGAACAAAAAATCGAAAAGGGTTTTGGACAACGCAAAATAAAATTTGCGTGGACATGACTCAGACCCTCACCGGGAAACGCGCCGAGATTATACAAGCTCGGCGCCGGGTGATTTTGTTCTCAGTGAAGGATACCTTCACTCGGGAGGCACTATCAAGGATTCCTCTGAGCTCAGAGGCCCTCGAACTCACATTATGGCCGGTGTATTCCCAAGGGGCGACGTCCTGTGGGAAGGGAGTTCTCCAGGGTAGGTAGGGGGTCCACCAAGGGTCCGTACTCCAAGCGGAGGTGACCACATCTGGACGACCAACAAAATTGGGGGCCGCCTAAGAGACTTTATGGGAGTCCGGATGGCCCCCAACATTGACAAAAATGATAGCTGGAGCCCGCATACCTTTTGTGCGGAAACCACCATTGGTAAGTCCTTCTTTACTTTTACGGAAAGAATTATTTCAAACGCGACAATCAGCAGAGGTCACTCTCCAGATCGAGGAGTTAAAGAACTCGAAGAGTTAAAGAAGTAGAGGCGGGTCCAACCACCAGTTTTCTCTCAATCCTGTTTCTGACCAAGAAACAAGACAGGACCCTAGGCCCTGTTTTTAACCGAAAGCGTTTGTCCTACAGCCAAAGCCATTTAAACTAATAAATTCACCATTACAAGGTTCAGCCTTCTTACAAAAATAAGACTGGCTAGTAATAATAGATCTAAGCCTGGCGTACCTCCAGGTACCCATAGCTTTTCAGCATCGTCGATTCGTTCGACTAGCCTACCGAGGGGAGCTCCTACAATCCACGTGTCTCCCGTTCGTGCTGTCAGCTGCTCCAATTATGTTTGCGTCCCTGACCAATTGGGTCACCGAACGCCTACGAAAGAATAGCTGAGAATATTCATTTACCTAGACGACTTCTTAGTAGCCAAATAATCTCGGTTCAGGTGGAATACAGGATAACCGTCCTACAATCTTTAGGGTAGATAATAAATATAAAAAGATCCTTTCTGATCCCAAGCCAACAATGACGGTTCCTGGACATCACGTGGGACACACACAGCAATCGGAGGTTCCTGTCGCCGGAGAAGTGTGTAGCACTCCGTCAGCATCTGCTAACGCAAGCACAAAAAGGCAGATGGTCCCTCAGACAATCACATATCCAATCCCTTCTGGGGCGACTCAACTTTGCATCCTACCTTGGTTGCATTGCCGACGGTTACAATGCTCCAGTCATCAATATTGTCGAGGTCTTATCCTCGCCAATTGGCGACAATCCCACCATAGGCTCAGCAGGACATCATGTGGTGGCTCCAGGCGATAGGATCCTCAGAATTGACACACATAATAACATTCAATCACTTCCTGACGACAGACGCAGCCGACACAGGCTGGGGAGCCCAACTGAATGAACATTACCTATCAGGTACTTGGAAACAAGACCAGTTGGCATGGCATGGCATTCCAACAGGAAGTAAATGTTTGCAGTTCTCTCTGCAATTCCATCTCGGGTACAAGCAATCAAAGGATCAGATCTGCTTCTACAGACAGACAACAAAACAGTGGTGGCTTACACCAACAACGAGGGCGGCACAAAGTCTGTCACCTTCCTAAACCTTTACCGACAGTATTTACCAGTCGAGCCAATATCACGCTTACTGCGCAATACCTCCGCAGAAAGTACAACTGCGTGGCAGATCATCTCTCCCGCAGACAACTCATTCCCGAATGACACCTCATCAACACCGCAACGATCCCCCTGTTTCAAAGATGGGGAGTTCCTGAGGTGGATTTATTCGCAAGAGAAACAGCACATGTCGTTGCAACGTACGTCTCACGAGACGTTACAGATAGTGGCGCTCTGTTTCACGACGCCTTCAGCTGAGTCAGCCGAGTATGGGACTTCAGACTGGCCTTGATATTTACACCACCAAACTTACTTCCACGAGTCCTAGCGCACCTGAACTCAGCAAAAGAGAAGTACTTACTAGTGGCACCGAGCTGGAAACAATGCTTTTGGGAAGCGGACTTACGACGGTGGGCGATAGTACATCCTTATACAATATCACTCACCTACATACGACACTAGTAGATACGGATGAACCTAATGGATCATAATAGCCCTTAAGCTACTTGCACAACAAGGAGGGTTTGTCGTACAATACCATCCTGGTGAATAAGTCAGCCATAGCCACATTTTGTAAACCGATGATCATTGGAGATAATATCAGCAGCAACGTGGTAGTACAACACAATATGTTAAAGGCAATCAGTGACGTCCTGTGGGGGTAGGCAGATTGATCGTCGCTTGGGGGCGGCAGTTACTCGAAGAGCGGCAAATCGAGGAGAATCATTTGGAATATATAGCAATAGCTACATTATTTCTATAGCTTTTATAGCTACTATTTAGTGTTGACAACGCGACTGGCGCATTTGCATTAGTTGGCCATTAGATATAATTAACATGATATTTAAATGTGGTAATTAATTAGTAATTCTGGTCAGCAGTAAATGTGATAACTTAGTAATAACGAAAATATCTTTTCATTAACAAATTCAGCTCACTGGTTTTTTCGGGTTCGCGATTTCTGGTTTACTGCCGTTGCCCTTCGACGTCCTCGATGACCAGAAACGACACGGGCAGATTTGCGAATAATTAATCTGATATTTTGTTAGTAATGGATCCATAGCCCATTTCTTAGATACTGCACTCATGAAGGGATGATAAAAATACTGTATAAAAAATGGGGCGGCATTTTAGCGCTGCCTAGGGGCGGCATTTTGTCTAGGGACGTCACTGAAGGCAATTTCAGTACATAAATCCAAACCCGTCAAACCACCGGTTTGGGATCCAAGACGAGTGGTAGATCATCTTAAGAAAACAACACCGGTGGAGTACAACCTATACGAAACGTCTCGCAGAACAGTTACTCGGCTGCTTCTCACATCGGGACGAAGGGTTCATGACCTCACATCAGTGGCGAAGGGTGGAGGTAGGCTGTTAAGATTCGCTATAAATAGTGCATACTAAACTTTTTTAGTCATATGTATTTTTTTTTAATGAACTAAGACTACAATTTACAGATGGTGTTAGTTAGTTTTTAAAAATCGATTAAGCCATGCCTAAACGAAACCATAACAGTTTTGGTCTAATTTGGGGAATACGACATAATTGTGCACACTTTTTCATTCATACTTATTTGTTTTCGTTGGATTAAAAATACATATTACACATATTGTTGGTTATTTTTTTTTAATTCATTAAGCCCTGACTAAACCAAACTATCTAATATATAAAAATTAATATTTGTGTGTTTGTTTGTTCGTATTTAATGCGCGGCCATACCGTTCATCCGATTGCGATAAAACTTTGTAAACTTATTGCTTGCACTTGCGGAAAGAGTATAGGCTATACTAATATATAAAAATGAATGTCTGTCTGTCTGTCCCGTATGCGTTCCTATACCATTCATCCGATTGCAATGAAATTTTGGTAAGTGGTTGTATGCATACCCATAAAGGTTTCTGAATTAGAAAAATCATCATCTTCTTCTTCTTCATTATATTTTCTTTTATTCGTATGGTTCCTATACCATTCATCCGATTGCAATGAAATTTTGGTAAGTGGTTGTATGCACACCCATAAAGGTTTCTGAATTAGAAAAATTATCATCTTCTTCTTCTTCTTCATTCTATCTTCTTTTATTCGTATGGTCCCTATACCATTCATCCGATTGCGATGAAACCTTCATCAGTTGTGGTAACACCCGCAATGGTTTTTGAATTAGTACAACCATCTTCTTCTTCTTCTTCTTCTTCTATTCTATATTCTTCTATTCGTATGCGTTCCTATTCCATTCATCCGATTGCAATAAAATTTTCGTCAGTAATTATGCCAATACCCGCAAAGGTTTCTGAATTAGTACAACTATCTTCTTTTTCTTCTTCATTCTATCTTCTTTTATTCGTATGGTCCCTATACCATTCATCCGATTGCAATGAAACCTTCATCAGTTGTTGTGGTAACACCCGCAATGGTTTTTTTAATTAGTACAACCATCTTCTTCTATTCTATATTCTTCTATTCGTATGCGTTCCTATTCCATTCATCCGATTGCAATAAAATTTTCGTTAGTAATTGTGCCTACACCCGCGAAGGTTTCTGAATTAGTACAACCATCTTCTTCTTCTTCTTCTTCATTCTATCTTCTTTTATTCGTATGGTCCCTATACCATTCATCCAATTGCGATGAAACCTTCATCAGTTGTTGTGGTAACACCCGCAATGGTTTTTAAATTAGTACAACCATCTTCTTCTTCTTCTATTTTATATTCTTCTATTCGTATGCGTTCCTATTCCATTCATCCGATTGCAATAAAATTTTCGTCAGTAATTGTGCCAACAGCCGCAAAGGTTTCTGAATTAGTACAACTATCTTCTTCTTCTTCTTCTTCTTCATTCTATCTTCTTTTATTCGTATGGTCCCTATACCATTCATCCGATTGCAATGAAACCTTCATCAGTTGTTGTGGTAACACCCGCAATGGTTTTTTAATTAGTACAACCATCTTCTTCTATTCTATATTCTTCTATTCGTATGCGTTCCTATTTCATTCATCCGATTGCAATAAAATTTTCGTTAGTAATTGTGCCTACACCCGCGAAGGTTTCTGAATTAGTACAACCATCTTCTTCTTCTTCTTCTTCTTCTTCTTCTTCTTCTTCTTCTTCTATTCTATATTCTTCTATTCGTATGCGTTTCTATTCCATTCATCCGATTGCAACAAATTTTTCGTCAGTAATTGTGCCAACACCCGCGAAGGTTTCTGAATTGGTACAACCATCTTCTTCTTCTATTCTATCTTCTATTCGTATGCGTTCCTATACCATTCATCCGATTGCAATGAAATTTTGATCAACTGTTGTGCTCACGCCGCAAAGGTCTCTGAATTGTTACAACTATTTTCTTTTTCTTCTATTCTATCTTCTTCTATTTGTATGCGTTCTTATACCATTCATCCGATTGCGATGAAATTTTGACCAGTTGTTGTGCCCTTGCCCGCAAAGGTTTCTGAATTACTACAATCATCTTTTTCTTCTTCTATTTGTATGCGTTCCTAAACCATTCATCCGATTGCAATGAAACTTGTGTGAGTTGTTGTGCCCTTGCCCGTAAAGGTTTCTGAATTACAACAATCATCTTTTTCTTCTTCTATTTGTATGCGTTCTTATGCCATTCATCCGATTGTGATGAAATTTTGACCAGTTGTTGTGCGCAAGCCCGCGAAGGTTTTTGAATTAGTACAACCATCTTCTTCTTCTTCTATTCTATATTCTTCTATTCGTATGCGTTCCTATTCCATTCATCCGATTGCAATAAAATTTTCGTCAGTAATTGTGCCAACACCCGCAAAGGTTTCTGAATTAGTACAACTATCTTCTTCTTCTTCTTCTTCTTCATTCTATCTTCTTTTATTCGTATGGTCCCTATACCATTCATTCGATTGCAATGAAACCTTCATCAGTTGTTGTGGTAACACCCGCAATGGTTTTTTAATTAGTACAACCATCTTCTTCTATTCTATATTCTTCTATTCGTATGCGTTCCTATTTCATTCATCCGATTGCAATAAAATTTTCGTTAGTAATTGTGCCTACACCCGCGAAGGTTTCTGAATTAGTACAACCATCTTCTTCTTCTTCATTCTATCTTCTTTTATTCGTATGGTCCCTATACCATTTATCCGATTGCGATGAAACCTTCGTCAGTTGTTGTGGTAACACCCGCAATGGTTTTTGAATTAGTACAACTATCTTCTTCTTCTTCTATTCTATATTCTTCTATTCGTATGCGTTTCTATTCCATTCATCCGATTGCAACAAATTTTTCGTCAGTAATTGTGCCAACACCCGCGAAGGTTTCTGAATTGGTACAACCATCTTCTTCTTCTATTCTATCTTCTATTCGTATGCGTTCCTATACCATTCATCCGATTGCAATGAAATTTTGATCAACTGTTGTGCTCACGCCGCAAAGGTCTCTGAATTGTTACAACTATTTTCTTTTTCTTCTATTCTATCTACTTCTATTTGTATGCGTTCTTATACCATTCATCCGATTGCGATGAAATTTTGACCAGTTGTTGTGAGCACGCCCGCGAAGAGTTCTGAATTAGTACAATCATTTTCTTCTTCTTCTATTCGTATGCGTTCCTAAACCATTCATCCGATTGCAATGAAACTTTGGTGAGTTGTTGTGCCCTTGCCCGTAAAGGTTTCTGAATTACTACAATCATCTTTTTCTTCTTCTATTTGTATGCGTTCTTATGCCATTCATCCGATTGTGATGAAATTTTGACCAGTTGTTGTGCGCAAGCCCGCGAAGGTTTTTGAATTAGTACAACCATCTTCTTCTTCTTCTATTCTATATTCTTCTATTCGTATGCGTTCCTATTCCATTCATCCGATTGCAATAAAATTTTCGTCAGTAATTGTGCCAACACCCGCAAAGGTTTCTGAATTAGTACAACTATCTTCTTCTTCTTCTTCTTCTTCATTCTATCTTCTTTTATTCGTATGGTCCCTATACCATTCATCCGATTGCAATGAAACCTTCATCAGTTGTTGTGGTAACACCCGCAATGGTTTTTTAATTAGTACAACCATCTTCTTCTATTCTATATTCTTCTATTCGTATGCGTTCCTATTTCATTCATCCGATTGCAATAAAATTTTCGTTAGTAATTGTGCCTACACCCGCGAAGGTTTCTGAATTAGTACAACCATCTTCTTCTTCTTCATTCTATCTTCTTTTATTCGTATGGTCCCTATACCATTTATCCGATTGCGATGAAACCTTCGTCAGTTGTTGTGGTAACACCCGCAATGGTTTTTGAATTAGTACAACTATCTTCTTCTTCTTCTATTCTATATTCTTCTATTCGTATGCGTTTCTATTCCATTCATCCGATTGCAACAAATTTTTCGTCAGTAATTGTGCCAACACCCGCGAAGGTTTCTGAATTGGTACAACCATCTTCTTCTTCTATTCTATCTTCTATTCGTATGCGTTCCTATACCATTCATCCGATTGCAATGAAATTTTGATCAACTGTTGTGCTCACGCCGCAAAGGTCTCTGAATTGTTACAACTATTTTCTTTTTCTTCTATTCTATCTACTTCTATTTGTATGCGTTCTTATACCATTCATCCGATTGCGATGAAATTTTGACCAGTTGTTGTGAGCACGCCCGCGAAGAGTTCTGAATTAGTACAATCATTTTCTTCTTCTTCTATTCGTATGCGTTCCTAAACCATTCATCCGATTGCAATGAAACTTTGGTGAGTTGTTGTGCCCTTGCCCGTAAAGGTTTCTGAATTACTACAATCATCTTTTTCTTCTTCTATTTGTATGCGTTCTTATGCCATTCATCCGATTGTGATGAAATTTTGACCAGTTGTTGTGCGCAAGCCCGCGAAGGTTTTTGAATTAGTACAACCATCTTCTTCTTCTTCTATTCTATATTCTTCTATTCGTATGCGTTCCTATTCCATTCATCCGATTGCAATAAAATTTTCGTCAGTAATTGTGCCAACACCCGCAAAGGTTTCTGAATTAGTACAACTATCTTCTTCTTCTTCTTCTTCTTCATTCTATCTTCTTTTATTCGTATGGTCCCTATACCATTCATCCGATTGCAATGAAACCTTCATCAGTTGTTGTGGTAACACCCGCAATGGTTTTTTAATTAGTACAACCATCTTCTTCTATTCTATATTCTTCTATTCGTATGCGTTCCTATTTCATTCATCCGATTGCAATAAAATTTTCGTTAGTAATTGTGCCTACACCCGCGAAGGTTTCTGAATTAGTACAACCATCTTCTTCTTCTTCATTCTATCTTCTTTTATTCGTATGGTCCCTATACCATTTATCCGATTGCGATGAAACCTTCGTCAGTTGTTGTGGTAACACCCGCAATGGTTTTTGAATTAGTACAACTATCTTCTTCTTCTTCTATTCTATATTCTTCTATTCGTATGCGTTTCTATTCCATTCATCCGATTGCAACAAATTTTTCGTCAGTAATTGTGCCAACACCCGCGAAGGTTTCTGAATTGGTACAACCATCTTCTTCTTCTATTCTATCTTCTATTCGTATGCGTTCCTATACCATTCATCCGATTGCAATGAAATTTTGATCAACTGTTGTGCTCACGCCGCAAAGGTCTCTGAATTGTTACAACTATTTTCTTTTTCTTCTATTCTATCTACTTCTATTTGTATGCGTTCTTATACCATTCATCCGATTGCGATGAAATTTTGACCAGTTGTTGTGAGCACGCCCGCGAAGAGTTCTGAATTAGTACAACCATTTTCTTCTTCTTCTATTCGTATGCGTTCCTATACCATTCATCCGATTGCAATGAAACTTTGGTGAGTTGTTGTGCCCTTGCCCGTAAAGGTTTCTGAATTACTACAATCATCTTTTTCTTCTTCTATTTGTATGCGTTCTTATGCCATTCATCCGATTGTGATGAAATTTTGACCAGTTGTTGTGCGCAAGCCCGCGAATGTTTTTGAATTAGTACAACCATCTTCTTCTATTCTTCTATTCGTATGCGTTCCTATACCATTAATCCGATTGCAATGAAACTTTGGTGAGTTGTCATGCGCATGCCCACGAAGGTTTCTGAATTAGAAAATCATCTTCTTCTACTATTCGTATGCGTTCCTATACCATTCATCCGATTGCGATGAAACTTTTGTCAGTTGTGTGCGGTTTCTAAATTATTATTATATAACATACAAAGTTTGTTGTTTGTTTGTTCCATCCAATTTTGATTTTTTTTTTATTACATATTTATAACATTAATAACGTTTTCATATTTTGGATTCGATTTTAATTTAGTGTTCTTGTGTTTGACCTTTACTCCTATTATAATTATTTTCATATTGCCATATTGTATTACACAGATATTTTAATATTAAAGAAATAATAACCTCTTATTATTTTTCAAATATCTAAGATAAATATAACCACGAAGCGACCCCGTGCGAAGCCAGGTACTTCAGCTAGTAATAAATAAAAAATATTATTCTATTTATAAAATATTCAAAGTTATGTATGATTTAATTGAATAATTTTAGATATTTTATAAATAGACATGTATTTTTTGACTATTATCTATTATGGCTTGGTTTCTCAGGGTTTAATTGAATTTTGAAAACTAACCAACACTATCTGTAAATTGTAATCTTATTTCAATGAAAACAAATATGTATGTCTGAAAAAGTTTAATGTGCACTATTTATGGCGGATCTTAACAGCCTACCTCCACCCTTCGCCACTGCCTCACACTACTCAGTAATAGTTGACAATGGATTAGTGGATAAAGGTGACCACATATATATAATATGGCCAATGTTAGGCGCAAAGACAGATACCGCCAAGCATCGTCAATTGCAATAGAAGCTAAGCACTTCCACGTGTCAGAACATCGACCCAGTAATCTGGCTACGGAAACTCGTCTGCGTGTCAAACCCAAGGAGAGAGGAAGGTGGGAATATTTCGTAATTATTTATATCTTCAAGAGGACCACCAAAACCAGCCACCAGGGTAGTTATAGGGAATTGGATAAGGTCAGTACTGTTAGAAGCAGGGGTCCAAGAACTACCAGGCAGTGTCCGATCAGCGGAGGCATCCTTAAACTGTAAAAATACCCGATAGATAATATCTTAGACAGAGGTAACTGGCGTAGTGAGTCGACATTTCACGACTACTACCAGAGAACATTATTTTGGACACACCACCATCATCGGAAAGGATCCCATTAACTTCTCTATTCAACCCTATACATTGAACGGCACGATGGTCTATACCTCGTCAATGAATCATTGTCACATACAGGAATTTGGCATACCGAACACCAGGTGATAACAAACAGATATCGCAAGGACTTCAAAGTCAATTACGAATAATGAAAGAAGTTTTACCTACCAATAAAACTCTGGAAAAAACTCGACTACAAATCGCAGTCCTCAGTTCCCAATGAATACGACAAAATATTCATCAGAATCATCAACGACTTGCGCTACAAAGAATGTTCCAGGGTTTTTGCAAGGCGGTTTCATAGGCCCTAGCCGAATTCAAATTAGCAATACCCGATGCGGGTAGAAGAATAGTTTTCAATAAGGCATATTCTCTCAGCCGGCACAATTTTCATTTGACTAGCATCAAGTAGAGTAGTTTGCGTGCCAAAGTCCTTAAAAAACCTCGATAGTAAATGCGAGGTATCCATAAAGGCATCTAGAAAAAAACCTCTTATTATTCATGTTGACTTTGAAGTCCAGGTAACTTCTACCTGGTTCCTTGAGCCATATTAAAATGATAAAGGAGATAAAGAAGAAAACTCCCTACATAAAAAAGGGACGCGCGGCTATGACCAGTAAATATAAAGGGAAGAATGACCAACGACAAGAAAAAGGAAAATAAATTAGTAGAATAGGTATAACCTCACGCGAAAAAGGAAGAGCAAACCCTATCTCACGGACTTCAAAGTCAACATGAATAATAAGAGTTTTATTGGCAGTCGGAAGCCAACAGCGGTGGAGTGAGGTTGTACAACTTCGCTTGCGTATTCGTGTCGCTATTCGCCTGGTTACTCGCGAACGGTTATAAATACGGGATACAACAAAAATATTATTGTTTGTAAATGAATTTGACAATAAACTCAACATGTGTGGTCCCATGTGATTTTGACAATCAGTGCCAGTGCTTGAGAAAAAGTGAAAAATATTTATTGTTGCACGGATAGTGCACTTTGTGCGGGGAGTGCGTCAAACGCTGTGAAGCGAGGGGTTGTCCACACTGTTTTTTGTTCACACTGTTGCGCGAATTCCAAGACCGCGTGAACGGCAAAAACAATAAAATGGAAAACACCACAATGGAATTGAATGAAACCAAAAAATCGAAGAAGAAAAGAAACGATGATGAAGAGGAAGTGGTTGGAGAAAAAGAAGAAGAATGGCAGACGGTGACCTCTGGAAAAAAAACCCAGAAGAGACTCTGGGGTCACTCCAAAGGGAAACCAAAACATCGTCATGATAGCGACGGGAAGTAAAATTCCATTAAAGTTAAAAATAGCGCAGATGCTGCATAAGGCAGGAGTAAAAGTACAGAAAATTTACAATAAAAATTTAAAGACGTACATCCAAGTAGAAGACGAAAAAGAAGCAGATAAAGTGAAACAAGCTGGAGAACTCAAAGATCTCGGTTTTGTGACCAAAGAGAATGACTCCTGCTCTTATGGAGTAATAAGAAAAGTCGATATTGATATGGACCTCCAAGAACTGCAAATGGAAATCAAAAGTGATGCAAAAGTAATCAACCTTAAGAGGTTGACAAGAAAAGGTGATACAGGAGAGCTGACAAAGACCTCGTCAGTCAGTATTAAATTTGGGGAGAAAATATTGCCGAGAACAATTTACATATATGGAATCTCTTTTGCTGTAGAACCGTATGTATTCAGGGTTATGCAATGCTACAAATGCTGGCGATATGGACATATCGCGAACAATTGCGGACGTACAGTAGAAACGTGCCCTAAGTGTGGTGAAAACCACAAAACCTGCGAAAAAAATGAGGAAATTACGTGCATCAATTGCAAAGGTAACCACGCGGCAAACAGCCAAAAATGCCCAAAGTGGCAAGAGGAAAAGAATTGCAAAGAAGCAATGAAAAAAATGAGCATACCTTTCAAGGAAGCAAAAAAAAATATGTTAAATAATAGCTATGCTGACATATTAAAACAAAAAAAAATCGTAGGAAGAGATGAAAGCGAAACAATTCAAAAAACTAAGGAAATCAAAAAGAAAGAAGAAGCGGTGGTAGAAGCTTCAGGCTCAACAATAATAGCTACAGGTAGTGGCGTAAAGCCTACAAAAAATAAGAAAAATTCAAAGGGGAAGACAGAGGTTAACGCGATGGGAGAAATTATGAAAGTCTTGCTGAAAGGGGGAGACTGGCAGCAGATCATTAAACAACTAATAATTAAAGCAGTGGACTGGGTATGCAAACAATTCAAAGAAGGACACTTAAAGGAAATTCTAGGAGAGGTTCTGGAGCAAAATGTATAGTAAAAAACAAATTAGGATTTTACAATGGAATGCCAGAAGTATGAAGCAAAAAAAGGATGATATAGAACTCTACTTAATAAGACAAAAAATTTCAATAGCATTAATCTCAGAGACTTGGCTGAGGTCTGAATTAGACTATCTGAAATTCAATGATTACACGATGTATAGAAAAGACAGAGGGGATGGTTACGGAGGAATAGCGATTCTGGTGCATAAAACACTGGCGTCTAAAGAAAAGACCCTACAAGGCCTTCCAACTGAACTGGAGGCATGTCAAGTCGAAATCAGAGGGACACAAAAACTAAAAACAGTGACAGCAATATATTGTAAACCCAATGTTACCATTCGGAAAAACGCATGGAGCAGGCTCTTCGATCAAATGGGAGAGGGATCAATTATGGGTGGAGATTTCAATGCACACCACCCAATGTGGGATCATATACTTCGAGACGCAAGAGGAGAGGATGTCGCTGACGTATGCCTTGACTCTGACTTAGTAGCGATTAACAATGGACAAAGTACCAGGGTCGCCCCTCCAAATCAGAGAGGAGCGGCACCGGATATAACATTTATCTCCAACGAGCTGGTACTGGAAACCGATTGGAAAATAGACTCCGATACGATGGGCAGTGACCACTTACCCATTATCATCGAGTTTGTGGAAAATCAATGCCAAACAGAAATCATCCCAAGAAGAAATTACCCTAAAGCAAACTGGGAACAATATCGAGAAATAATCTCAAATGACATAGACAGACTTACAGAACCTACCAGAGATGCACAAGTAGAGTATGATAAATTGGAGGCAATATTGAATAATGGGGCAAATTCAAGCATTCCGAGACTCAAAGTATGCAGTCACCCAAACTTTAGACCAAAACCATGGTGGAACTCCGAACTATCAAAGGCAATCGCTGAGAGAAGGCTTGCCTATACTCGCTTCAAAAAAATCAGTTCCACAGAAAACTACCTAGAACTAAAGAAAAAGCAAGCCACGACTCGAAAAGTAATCCTAAAAGCCAAAAGAGAAAGTTGGAAAACATTTTGTGACTCCGTCAACTCGGAAACTTCCTACTCAGAAATGTGGAGAAAAATGAGTTGGATGAAGGGCAAATCGGGAAACAAATTCAATAATCAACTGGATGAAAGCATGGCGTCACTCCTCCTTCAACAACTAGCAAGTAAAAGTGACGAAATGAAGGAAGAAATCGCAGAACAGGAAACATATAATCCTAATGATACAATGAATGAAATTCTTACAGTGGCGAAACTAAGATCAGTAACCAAAAATAAAGACACTGCCCCCGGCATGGACGAAGTTTCATATTCCATGATCGCTCAGCTGCCAGAGATCGGAAAAAATAAACTAGTGGAGATATTCAACTTAATCATGGAAACCGGCAAAGTCCCTAGGCAATGGAAGGAAACGATGATTATCCCAATCTTAAAACCAGGGCGAGACCCTACCCTAGTGTCGTCAGTCAGACCAATTGCACTCATATCATGCATGTGCAAAACGTTCAACCAGATGATTGCAAGAAGAATCGAATGGTTTGCAGAGAAAAAACAACTATTTCATCACAATACTACGGGATTCAGAAGGCAAAAGTCGACTCTGGAGAACATAGGCAACCTAGTACTAGACATCAATGCAGCACAGGTCAAAAACGAAGTAACCCTGACAACATTCCTGGACATCCAGGATGCGTATAATAATGTGCATGTGAAAGAAGTGTCAAGGGTGTTGAATGAATGGGGAATCGGTGGGAAGATCACTAAATATCTTAAGCAGTATTTAAATGAAAGAAAAATCACCATGTGCATTAATAATGAAAAGAAGAGTACGGTATGCTCAAGAGGCCTTCCGCAAGGAGACCCCCTATCCCCATTACTATTCAACATTCTTACAACTGACATATTAAAGTTAATGACGAGGGTCAACATTGTACAATATGCAGATGATTTCGCACTTTTTTGTTCGGGAAAAAGAGTAGATGAATGTCAAAGGTTAATGCAGAAGAGTCTTGACGAAATGAAATTATTATTGGAAACGCGAGGCCTCAAAGTAGCTCCCAGCAAAACTAAGGTGGTTCTTTTTGCCAGAGGCAAGAGACAAAACCAGCTTAACTTAAAAATCGACGGCACTATAATAGAAAGAGTAGACACTTATAAATTTTTAGGTATGAACCTGGACTATAGACTAACGTGGAAGCATCATATTAGTCATTGCGCGAATAGCCTGACACAACCTCTGAACATACTCAAAGTACTCGCGGGAGGTGGGTGGGGCGTACACCCCATTCATATGAGAAGGTTATACACGGCACTCATTAGAAGCCGATTAGATTACGGGAGCATGTTTTACCACTCCGCCGCCGAAACTAATTCGGTGAGGCTAGACCGCATCCAGTCCAAAGCATTAAGAATATGTGGAGGATTTATCAGGACAACACCCATTCACGTGCTCCAAGCGGAACTCAGCGTACCTCCACTGAATGTCAGGAGATGGGCACTGGCTACCAAGACATGGATGAAGTGGAAATCTATAATAGATAACCCCATATTGGCAAAGGTGAAACTCCTATACAAGCTTGTTGAAAGCAATACATACTATGAGAAAAGAAAGCTCCCTCTACTGGTAGGAATCCTAAAAGCCACAGAAAGTTGGGAGGTATTAAATACAAAATGCCTAGGTATGTATTCGCTGAGGAGGCCAGTTGGTACCTACGACCTCAGCGCTGTTATCCAACTAGAGGTCAAAGGAATAGACAAACCAAAACGGAGCATAGTATCCGATAAAGGAAGAGAGCGTGTCGAAAAAATGCTGACAGAGAGGTACTCAGGATGGAGCCACCTTTATACAGATGGATCCAAAGATCAGAATAGAGCAGGAGCAGCTCTTGTGATACCAGAAGTAGGTATAAACAAGAGCTGGAAGCTAAACCCAGCAATACCAATAATGACGGCGGAACTCATCGCGATAAACGAAGCAATTAAATACACTTTAAGCGATGATTTCTCGGCGCAATCCGCTGTCATTTTAACAGACTCTAAAAGCGCTTTACAACATCTTGCCGCAGCAACTCACTCACATAACAGTAAAACCATAGCATACCACATCCTTGACCAGATCGACGCCAAGAAAAATAGAGGAGGAGATCTATGCCTTCAATGGATCCCATCGCACATGGGCATTGAGGGAAATGAAAGGGCAGATGAGCTGGCAAAGGTAGCCGGCCATTCAGGGGTACCATATCAGTGGATACCAGAAAACCTGGACTGGAATGAGGCTATAAAGAAAATGTGCCATAGTATGTGGATAGATTTTCACCATACGGCATCATTAGAAAAGGGGAAATGGAGTAAGTCGATTCTACCAACACCACGAGAGGTGCCCTGGTTTGTAGAGTCTTCTTTGACGAGGAATGAGCTTAAGTTAATACTGAGGCTAAAAACAGGGCACACCATGGGCAAAAGATTTGATGTCCTCATGGGAAGAAGCGAATCGCAGCTCTGCGATGAATGTCATGTTTTAGAGGACATTGTACATATAGCACTGCAATGCCCCAAATATGAAGTTCACAGAGTACAGCTGCGAATTGCAGATATCTATGAGAATGTCGACGAATTGAAGGGTGTCCTGGCGGTGGGTAAGACGGAAGAGTTAGGCAAAATTGTAAAGTTATTTAACAGAATAGGAATGAGGACCTGATCGACAGATCCCCTTCTAGAAGAGAAGAGGCGATATGACAGCGAGTCGCAGTCAAAGCCTCGGTAAAATCACAAAAAAAAAAGAGTTTTATTGGTAGGTAAAACTCTTTTCATTACATACTTCATATAAATACAATTTTTTGTTTGGTATTCTTAAAAATATATTCAACTCTGAAATGAAATATAAAATCTATGTAAATAATGAATGTCATTAACTAGCACTAATGGTTTTTACTTTGAAAAACACATCGAATATTTTGGGTTCATAATAATATTATGAATACGGCCCTGGATTTTTCACAATAAACAACCATTTGACGTTTGATGTAGAAGTTGTGAATTATTATTGTAGAAGATCTTTTAGGAAAAACTATCAATTCATAAATAATTAATAGTATGCATATTGTTCCGAAATGCTGTTACTCATTTGTATTCTTCCATTAATAAACACCTTTTTAGCCGAACAATAACGTAGAATAATACAACACTCATTTGTCACTAAACTTGAAAAAATGTAATATTATTATTATTAATATGTACATGCGAAAAGATACGCTTTGCTTACACTTACCCAAACCAAAGCGAATATTCGCGGCGAATATTCGCAGCGAATTATTCGCCAATCAAGCTCGTATTGGCTTACGGGACAGAGCACGCTTGCGCGACCGCCTTGCGTCTTGAGTGCGAATTTGCAGCGAATATTCGCTGCGATTTTCGGGAACTCTGTCGACAGCGAATTTATTCGCGGCGGACAATTTCGCCAAGGGAATTAGTAAAATCAAAATGGCGAAGACATTGAGCAGCTGATCGAGTTGGTCCGGAAATATCCAATCCTTTATGATTTCTCTGACAGTGACTACAAAACATAAGAAAGAAAGATAAGATATGGGATGAAATTGGCAGGGAAATTGTTGAAAATGGTATGAAGGTCGTCATAATAATATTATGTAGGTATCTTTGTCTAACCAAAGTATGTAAAGTTTTTTGACAGGATGAATACGCTATTATAAATAAATAACTTTAATCTAAGGTCCCGATATTTAAAAAATACATATTATTAATTTGCGTCATGCACAGCCTTTAATAACAGAAACTTTGATTGTTAGTGCACTGACAGTTCTAACTTATTGCGATCGTTTGACGTTTTGGTTTCGACTTTCGAGCAGTCATATCAATAATGTTATAATTAGGTATCATTTACAATACCTACTTCAATCATATTCGGTATCGGTCACGTAAATACCCATTTTATATTCGTTGATAATATTTTTTTAGGTTAGATAGGTAGTCTTTAAGATTATTTTTTTGCTTCTAACATTATGCAGCATAGCATTTCTATTGTAGCTAAAGATATAATATACATATAGGTAGATAAGTAGGTACTCCATGTCGTCATTGTGGTATTTTGTAAGGTTTTAGACCAAAAACCTTACATACTACTTACTATCGGGTTATTTACAGTAGGACATACCTAGGTTGTGTTTGTTTTTTGATCTCAAGAGACCTCAATCCAGTGTTGCCATATTTTGAAAGTGGAATTATAGTACAGAGCCTCCAAAATTATAGTATTTGGGGATAAAATATAGTACGCGTTGTCATCTCTTGAAAATGAAAATTTTCCCAATTTTTCATAGTCGGCTCGTTTTTTTTAGAAAAAATATTTCTTCGCGGGCCGCAGGTTCCCAATTTTTCATGGTCGGCTCGTTTTTTTTAAGAAAGATATTTCGTCGCGGGCTGCAGGTTCCCAAATTTTCATGGTCGGCTTGTTTTTTTTAGGAAAAATATTTCGCCGCGGGCCGCAGGTTCCCAAATTTTCATGGTCGGCCTGTTTTTTTTAGGAAAAATATTTCGCCGCGGGCCGCAGGTTCCCAAATTTTCATGGTCGGCTTGTTTTTTTAGGAAAAATATTTCGCCGCGGGCCGCACGTTCCCAAATTTTCATGGTCGGCTTGTTTTTTTTAGGAAAAATATTTCGTCGCGGGCCGCAGATTTCCAAATTTTCGAAGACCACTCGATTGCGAAATGGCAAATGCAGAATTATAGTACTTTTATATAAAATTATAGTATTTTGGCCGTACTATACCTATTTTATATCGTACATAGTACGCGGACCAAAATTATAGTACAAATACTATAATTATAGTACGGTTGGCAACACTGCCTCAATCACAAAAACGATATTATGTACCTATATACCTACTAGGTATATATTTCCTTCATTATGTATAGGTATATTGAGCTAATAAACTGGTTTTGCCCAGTGCCGACCGCGAACCAAGATAATATCTACATGTTCCATGTACCTACCTAATATAACCAATGTTTTCTGTTTCACATTAATTTGTATACCTACAAACATTTTAAACTTAATTGAGATGTTATTAAACTTCTGTTCATGTAATATTATGTAGGTAGGTATATCTTGGTCTGCATTAGGCAATAAGATTAATAATTTTATGTGCATGTAAATATAAAGGTCATGTACCTCCTCTAAGTACATAATATTATATTATCATCATGGATACCTACCTGAATGATGTTGGAGATATACTAATGCTTTGTGATGAATTTAATTTTAGCAAAGATCTTCAACCTTTCAACGTAGGTACAAAGCACCAGAAGAAATTAAAAATGAAACCCCTGGCATTAACAGGAATAAAATAATATTTCATCATAAACATCAGTCGGGGTCATTCCACTGCTAGATGAAAGCCTCTTCTAGCTCCTTCCACTATTTTCGGTCTCTAGTTCTTCGCTGCTACATACTTTTATTGTACTTCACGTGAACAAAGAGATCAACTAAGTGAAGTGTCAATCAACAAAAGTGGCATTTGTGCACAATGTTAATGAATTTTCCAAAACATTAAGTGTGATAATATAATATACAAGGATGAATAAGGCGTGGGCGAGGGCCAAGGTCCATTTTATGATTCCTCTATTGATGTACCTATTTTTATTAAGAAAAATGTTTGCCGTAGAATGGGGTGAATACTGAATAGACCCTTTTTAAAATTTCTATTTTTCTGCTACACATTATTCGGACAAACATGAATGACTTAAAACCTGTTTCTATGGACATAATCATACTCTAAAATATTTTTCAACTACCATTTATTATCAAACAGCCAATTTTGTGTGATGTCTCTTTCTATCCAGCGTTGGGGTGATTATAGACATGGCGGGTGGATAGAATCGAATAATGGTAATTTCCTAATGTTAAAAATGTAATTAAGTACCTACTGTACATTACAAATTTATGTAGGTACATTTAAGTATGTAAATCAAAATCAAAAATATAAATTTAAATGTTATACAACACAGTATCATGTAAGTATTTAAAAAAACATATACTTACATGAACATCTATTTATCCAAGAATTATTTGATACTTGAATCTGTATTTTATTTACCATATTCGATGGATGTATGTGGTGTATTTTGTAAAATATTTGGTATGTATTTATTATTTAACTAAGCGTATTTAATTTGCTACGTGACCTGTAGCTCTTTTATAATCACAAATTATTGTTGAATGTTCCGAAAATGAGTTTATGTGCCGAAACAGCTGTCAAGGTAAATGACTCAGTTAAAGTAGAATTAACAAAAATAACTATATTTCAAAACCATTATAATCCATCTACCATGTAAACACCATTTCAAGTAATAAAGAAATAAAAAGTCACCTAATTAAATAATATTATACTAGAAAAAATATACTATCTATATACCCACTTAATTTTCATTTAAAGTTGTAAAACGCCCGGTTACTAAATAGAGGAAGGACAGAGTCTTCTGGCACGACCGAATCACATTGGAACGGTGTTATTGTCATTTGAAAGTAACAATACTGACACCTAAATGAGTCGCCTGCACTGCCAGAATCATCTGAACCCTGTCTACCTATCTATATACAATTTATTGTTATTTTTTTTCATATTTGTCCATTTTATTACAATATCGTGTTACTTTTAAAGCTCATTGTAATTCTAATAATTATATAAATATTTTTCTTGTATTCTGTGCAAAAATGATTATTAAAACTTTCTTAACCTAAACCAAGTATTTTTTATTGAATGATCCTGCAAAAATATTCAAGTACAGTTAAGTGACATATTTTGTTTCGGTGTATAAGCCATAAATAAATATACATAAATTATATTTAATATATACATGTATACTGTATGTATAGCCACGGTTGGTCTTGCACTTGTTGCTGTAGCTATGCGATCTGGTGTGGTCCATTATCCAAAAACACTCAATCACATCCCTGGTCAAACAGCGGGCAGCCGTGTAGTGAGTCTGGCTGGCCTATGGTGGCACTAGAATGATTTCAATATACACAGTCTGTTAATTTGAATATGTTTTCGACTGAAAGTTGTAAAAATATTAGAAATCAGGATTTAAATAATTAAAAAACTGTTTCATTAAATATCATATTCATACCTATGCAAAATTTTGATTCCTTTGAAGTACCTATACAAAATACGGATGAATATAAACCAAACAAAAATATTTGTTACTGGTACTGCCATAGTAAAGTAAAGTTTAACATACTTCCCTAATAGAACAAAATTCCCAATTCTTGTCGTTCTGTAGATGTTTCATTTCAGTTTTTACCAACGATCCATTAAATATGAATTGGTCATAAACACTCAAAGGAAATCTGGCACTCACTGCCAGAATGTCCATGTCAGATACCTGCATAAAAATAAATGTCATGTTATGATATTATACGTAATGAATATGAATGTATCAGAAACAACATAGATTTTATTACGAATTTTACATTTACAGAAAATTTCCTGCGCTCATTTTTGAAAGTCTCCAAGTATGACGGGTATATTCGCACATGGGTGCAGTTAATGCACCCAATGATTTTCGGGAAACCTGCCCTTTCTTGAAGTCTGAAATTAAAAAATATTTTTACCGACACAAAATAATATTCCCGTTAAATTCTTATTGAGTAGTGATACACCCCTGTTACAGGCGGGCTTCTCCCGGTGTAAAATAATCATTTAGTAGCTCAAGTCGAAACGTAACCCTGACCTCTAGAAACGGCTTCATAAAACATCTAATCTGATTCCTTGCTCAACCACGTAAGTATTTTTTTATTTATAAGTAAGGGCCTTCGTCCGGTGTGTGAAAATCACATATTGGGCGGAGGTGTAATTAAGATAAATTTAATTTAATTTAAAAAGTATAAATGATGATGGATGAAAGCGATAATTTTAAGACTAAATATAAGTATTTAAATATAATAAATTTTGCCGCGCTTGTCGGCAACGTCCAAATTTCGACGCGCCTGCGCCAGGGTCAGGCTCGTGATTCGCCGAATCAAAGATCACGCGATAAAATTTGGCCAATCACGAGAGTCCTTTTTGCTGGAATGGCGTGGGTACGCGAAGTTTGAAAAAGAAAAAAGAGAGTAAGCGTCCCCTTTCCGAGAGGATAGGACCTGCGAAACTTATTGTTAAAACAAAATATGTAAACGTTTAAAGAAAATGTAAAATATAAGAAGACCACGGTACGAGCACGAAAGACCGTGTTTTATTTATACTCCAACCGTTTGAATTTTTCTTTTTTTTGTGAATCCGGGGTTCGATGGACTCCTGAGCTAGCCGCTGGAACCCCGGGGATCTCAGTAGGTAATTTACTTGTTGTGTCTATGCGCAGTTACTCTAGTTACATGACATGTACATTGTAATATTGTATAAATTGATCAGAGGGTATCAACACAACACTAAAGACTGTCAGCGCTGTATGGCGACTGTATGTAAGTATTACTAAGCACTGCTATTATAGCATCGGACACGTTTCCTATGCATCTGCTTACTGATGCCTGGCTCATTGCGCAGAAGACTTGGCCTACCCGTTTTTGGTACGCTCCCTCTGCGTAGAAACGCAAAATAGTCAAAACCTACAATTCAAATAACGGAGACATGTTATTTCAATAGCATATTACCTTCAAATCCTGTTAACCCTTCATGGTAAATGCTTATTTATAATATGTGCAGTTATGAAACTGAGTAAATCTATCTTACCTATGAGCCATGGCAATCTTACCCTGTCATAAAGTAAGGTTATATTAAATGTCGATGTAATTTGTCGCACGCCATCTCATTATATCTTCAGCGTGTAATAAGCATTCAGAAGACGTGTACATTTTGTCAACACACAACTGTCACTTTGACATTCGTATATGTATTTAGTCTATGACTGCATCCAATGCTGCCACCTTGTTTCAGATAATTAAAATACACTTTACGCAAAGTGGGTAAAAGTTGTAGCAATTCTGAAAGCGCTATAGTGTACGTATATTTTTCATATTTAATTCATAAAAATTATAGAATATTTGGCGTAAAATATTAATATTATTTACAATTTTTAATTAAGTCTGGCGCGTAAATAAAATTATTTAGTCTATGGCTGCGTCGCTGACGCTTTGGTGTGGGGCCAAGCGCGAAATTCGCATCAAATCCAAGCGGTAGCGACAGCGACAGCGAGGGCGTTGTGAATTCGCTGCGAATATTCGCTTTGGTTTGGGGGAGGCTTAAAACGTCGACGAAAATATCTTTCAAGATCGAGAGAATAACAATATTATATCCGCCATGTTGTTTTACGACACGAACTTGAAGCTAGCAGCTTCCAGTAATACCAACTGTCTTTCTCCGATTCGTATTTTTCGTACGTAAATGATAGCATGTTTCCGTCTTCAATCTCTTTGGCCCGAACAAAAAAAAAATGATATTATTATTTGAGTTTTTCAGATAATAAGTTAAATAAAATAAATACTAATTTACCTAGCTAAACAGGTATAAACGTACCTACAAATAATAATAATAGGCGCTATCGAATTTATTCATAGATCATTATTTATTGTTATTCCTCGGGCAACATCAGTAAATTTGAAAGCAACTGGAGAAACATCGTCTTGTTGATACGTTGGTGAAAAACAAAACCACATAACCAAACAATAATTTGTAACTTTACAGTTTCGTTTGTTTCTCTAGTGATAAATTTCAAAATAGTCTCTGTAGTCATTCAGCATTTTATTTTAGAATGGCACCCAAATCAAAAAAACCACCCGCGCCCCGTAAGAAGGGGGCGAACGGTTACAAGCTTCCTGAACCGATACCGGACGGCGAGGTTTTACAAGACATGACGAAGAAGAAGTGGAGAATTGGACCCTCAATCGGCATGGGAGGCTTTGGGGAGATATATTCTGCGTGCGAGCATGATTCCACTCCCAAAAAGACAGCATTGTATCCGTACGTTATAAAGATCGTGAGTTTTATTTTCAGCATTTTTTTTACTTCTTCTAACACTTTTTACTTAATTGCAAAATAAATAATATATTACACTATTTTACGTGGTTTTTGTGGTAGTGGCGTTTTGACATCTAAAAGCAAACCAAAACTTAACCACGGTCTATTGTATAGAAGTGGTTTGGTTGTGGTCATAATATGTAATAGTTGGATCAAGTTCGGTGTATTTGGCCGCCTTGACAATTAATAATTGACACGACCTGGATTTTCACGGGGAGTTTTAGCTACAAACACATATTATAGTGTTTATGCTTTGGTTCCAGGACAAGTCGAACATGTTTGGTTAATCTTAATAACAGTTGTTTTTTTTTCTGAAACAAATTTTGTTAATACAACCCTCCACTCCGTGGATGCCCATATAATGTTATTGGGATCGGACGTTGTCAAATAAAAAAGTTGTTCTTGGAAATGTTTACACATTTAAGGGCGCAAGCGGTAGGACCATGTTACACCTTCACTTTGATATATTTAGGTTTCGTCTATATTTCTTCAATGTTTTTGGTTTCGCACCATGTCATTTGTATAAACATTATTGTTTTTGCAGGAACCTCACGGAAACGGTCCACTTTTTGTAGAGATGCACTTCTACATGAGAAATGCTAAGAAAGATGATGGTTAGTTTTTAAATCCATGTTATTCTACAATTTTGACTTGTGAATGTTGAAAAATGTTTGTTCAATATTGAGTGGTGTGCGAGTGAATGGTGTGCGAGGTGGAGGTGATGAGCATTGCCAACATAGCGTTTTTCATGCCAGATCTAGCATTTTTCGACACCGCAAACAGCTTAAAGTGTCAAATAAGCTGAAATATTACAACAATTTGCTCTAAAATCAACATGCTGGCTTGTTGTACCTTACAATAGTCAATTTACCAATAAATTATATTTAACATCCAATATTTAAATGATGATCAAGTATCATACCTAATTATTTTTTTGATTGTATGATTAGGATTTTATTATTTGCGAAATATAACAATTAATAAAATTCTCCTTCGATATATTTTGTTCTCGCTCGTTCAATGCTTAAAATTATGACTTATCTATCATCTAGCTTATTTTCTCATCCGTCTGGCATATTTTTGTGAATGAAAGTTGGCAACACTGCAGGTTGATACAAGCAAGTTCAGGGGACAGGATTATATTCTTTGGGCTGCATGTATGAGATTCCCAAATTCTTTATAAGCTATTTAACCGATTTTCCATCGAATAGCTTATAACACTGTTTGTGACATAAGCGATCTGACGTCACGCGCCATTAAAAATGGCTGCCTCAGCTGTCACTTTCAAATGTCATTCTAATTTTGCATTCATTGCAACAAACGTTTGGTTGAGGCCTGTTCGTTTTGTAGATTCTGTAAAACATTTGCGAACTTTAAAAACAGTTCCTAGTCGTGCTGTTTACAAAATACGTATAATTTTGATCCCTAGTCTATAATCTAGAATCTAGATAGTAGGTAACTGATAAAATGCCTCGTACCTATTTCGCTTGCAATATTTCTCATGGAGACATAAGATGGACTTACGTAAGATTACGATAAAATATCTCCGCTAAACCACTGCAAAAATATGTACCTACTGCTGTATCTGGCATTAAAATATACAATTGGAAGCATTCTGCGTTCTTCAAAATATTATGGTACCTACCTACCTAGTTAATTATTGTAAGATAACTGTAATAAACAAGGCACAACTCTCAAATACACTGGAAACATAAATAGTGTCATACGGTGATTGGTATAAATGATGATATTATACAGAGATCATTACATATTATTGTCTAAATCATTTGCATTTTCTGTCATTTATTCTTATTCTGTTTTGACATCTCATAATAATTGAAGTGAAGTTAGTCATAATAATATTCAGTATTGCCACCAATGTATTCAGTGTTGCCACCAAATGGAAAAGTTTACTGGCAATACAACCTTTCGTACAGTAGAATAATTATAAAATACATGTGATAAAATAGCTGATAAATTATTTAAAGTTCATAATAATTATTCATGTATAATTATTAAATTTATATGGTACCGTTCGCACACTTTCAGACACATTTACAATTTCAAAATTTTGAATTATTTATCGGGGAATGAAATTTTATAAAACGAACACCATGACACATGAGATGTCACATTCGTGACGTCACTTAAGGGGCCGCTGAAGAGCTCGACGTTCAAATATAATTCAGTATAAAAAGGACCTCGGCGTTGTAACTACGTTAATTTAAATCGACGCAAAAATCACTAATCATCGGAGATTTTATTTCAAGAAACATTATTATTATTACTGATAATTTCTGCTGCAGAGCATTATTATTTTTTTAATGAACACCTGCGAGATGTAAAGCCGATCAGAAAACAGGGCTGTCAAAATAATATTAAGCATTCATATTTTTAAAATGTTAATTTCATCATAGTTTTTAATCAAACCTGTGCAAGTACGTACTGATAACTTGGGTGGATTTTGTAGCAAACATACTATTGATATATATACGGGTATATTATTATTATAACCCAATTCAAATTGAACATAGGTTGATACTCAAATACTATTATAGTATGTTTATGATTTCGAGAAAATAATACGATGGTATAATTAATCCATATCAATTATTTGAAAACATTACATTCGCACTTTGCACAAAATTACAAACACATTCGAAGTTTGCCGCACACGTACAGACCACGTGATATTTGTTTACGCAAAATCGTCGCTTTTCAAAATGGCGAATTTGATTACCAGATGTTACTGTGATGAATCAGCATGTTCCTTTTTGTCTTTTTTTATTCGTAGGTTTGTTTACTATGTACACCGAGAAATTTCCATTTATAAACTCGGAAACGATTTTTACAGAAGAGTTTTGGAATATAATGCAACCAAAACTGGAAAAAATTCTATCATGGGTGTTGACTTACTGAATTAGCTAACCCCAGGTCCATGCCACTACGTGAACCACAGTGGATATTAAGCCATTTCCACACTGGCAACAAGTTGCTGGCAACCTCATTAAATTTTACGATACTTACCATAATTGCTTAAGAAATTTTACGATAATCATCATAATTATCGTAAAATCTAACGAGGTTGCCAGCAAATTAACTTGTTGCCAGTGTGGACCCGGCATTAGATGCACAAAACTTAAATAATATATATTATAAATACAAATTTAAAATTATAAATATATATGATTTATGTTTTCCACAGCCCTGATGAAATAAATGTGAAATATGAGTCGGATCAGTCATAGAGCAAATTTATTAACACAAACAACTTTGACACGACCTTTTTATATTAACTAGTAGACCAGATATTATGGACCACATGTTAAAAAATCATATTTTCAATTCTCAAGGCCAATTCTGTAGAACGTCCTCTTAACAGCTAATTACGTTTGTACTCATGCATACAAACGTGCAGTATATAGCCTATAAGGTTTTTGGGAATCTCATGCATACGACCCTTTGTCATCTATTAAATGAAGGTGACCAAATTACAGAACATCATCCTGTCTTGAGCCAGTCTTATCAAATCAACAATGCCTTTTACATTGAGCTACTTACAGAGGCCGCATTGGTTGGTACCTTAGGTAAAGCTTAATGGTAGCTATAAATTCTCTCACCTTATCGGCTCATTTTAAAACCTCCTCAAAAGTAATGTAATAATCTATCAAATAATGGTATCTTAACCTCACACAAGTGCAAATATGTAATTAAGTAGCGTTCGGAGGTGTAGTCTATATACAATAGGTTATCGTCAATTTTTTTTTTTAAATAAACTCCAAATATTAATTATAACCTTACTATTATATCATGGTTGCGGACGTCGCGGTGGTGATCTTAGGAACTATAAGTCTCTCTGCACTTTCAGGCATATATATCTACGACCCGATCCCCACTAGAGTTTTTAACATTCTAACTCATAACATTTTAAAATGCTATAAAAATATTTTTTTCAGTTTCCGACTTCGTAAAGCAGCATAAACTCAGTATGTTAGGAATGCCGGTGTATTTGGGTTCCGGCTCTCACGAGTACAAAGGGGAAAAATACCGCTTTGTGGTCATGGAACGCTTTGGGAAGGATTTGTGGTGCAAGTTCCTTGAGAATGAAAGACTTTTCCCGACGCACACCGTATTCAGAATGGCGATTCAGCTTGTGAGTAACTGAGAGTTTGCCTATGATATGTCAGCATTTAACGGCTTGATGGCATTTCAAATGAAGTTTGCTACATATGAATTGCAACTAATTTAAACACTAGTCCAAGACCCCATTTTTTCATTTTAACTTTAATATAATGTAGGTTCCGTCTTTGCAAGTGACATATTTTATCATATAAGTTCTGACCAGTGGTGTAATGCTAAAAAGCAGGTAACTGGGTATTTAAAATCATAATCACACCCAACCCTAAAGCGTCAATTACATTGAGCTTCTTTACGAGCTGTTTGTTGGCGAATTTAAAAGCGGGCGAATCAGCTACTGCGATTTGATGTTTACACACAAAACTTTCCATTCGCTGAGAAGCCACAAGCCAGCAACTATTTTGACAGAACGTAGTTCGTTTTTTTACCGGGAGGTTGCTACTGCGCAGACGCAGTAGGCCCATACGCCGGCGTGTAGCGTGTAAAGTTGACCGGCTTTCAACTTTTCTCGGTCGAGTGTTAACTTACCTGCTTGTTAGCTTGTTCGATGATTACACTGGGTGACTTTACAGGCAGATTGTAAATTCACCGACAAACAGCTCGTAAAGAAGCTCAATGTAATTGACGCTTAAGCCACCTACTACCGAAAAATTTGAATTTCACTACTCGGTAAAAAGTAAACACATATTCTGATAATCTGTATTGCTTATCTTACATTTTTACTTACAGTTTACTGGATATGAATATAATATATATTTAAAATTCTTGTTTCTTTTCCCAAGTTAATAATGATAACCGCAGAATTTTATGAATTCATGTGATTTAAAATTATTGTGTGTTAGTAATATTGATGAGAACTGTTTGAAGAAGTGCCTGAGAGCCGCCCACTACACCACTGGTTCCGGTTGCCACAATGCGAGGGTGAGAAAGAAAGAACTCCAGGGGCTGAGTGACTGTATTCACCTTGTGAATATCTCGCATCTGACGTGATATGCCCACCTGAATCCTCGCACCTTCATGGTGTCTGCAAGACTTTAAAAATACATATTAGGAACATAGATGCGATTGGCTTGGATGCACCGTTTTTTGATTTTATTTTACTGTTGGTTAACGTCACAGAAAAGAAAATAAATAGAACTCCGATCTCCTATTCTCCAAACGTTTGAAAGTGAAGCAGGATTTTAGTAGTGTGAGTAAATGTGTGGACGCACAAAAAATGACCTTCGTAGCACGCACAGAGCCGCATTATTGATGACTACTTTTCATTAGAAAGACTTAATACGAAACATATTTTAAATACTTACATATTACTAATATTAGTGTTTTAACGCGTTTTTTAAATTAACATATATACTTATTAATTTCACACATAATTACTTAGGAATATACTTTCTAGAAATTGAAAAAAGGAAATTAATTTGGTTTTTTAGAAAGTATATTTATATGAAATGAATGAACATAAATAACACATTGTACAGAATAATTATGAAAAATATTAAATATAATTATAAAAATCCCATTCAACTTATACGTCACATAATATATAAGATTAAGTAATAACAAGATAAGTACAGCAATATTTACATACAACAGGTAATTGTAAATAGGTACAACATTAATCGCATTTATAATAATATATTAACAGAAAGTATACGTTTTGTCTTATACCTAACTTACTGTCATCCATCAAATACACATTTTATTAATGGTGTGGGTTGAAAAAATCAATCTAATAAACAAAAATGATGGGACCCATGTAGGGCTTCCAATTATTATTAACCTGAGGAAAATTACTTACTATCCGGTTAGCGGTTAGGTTGCTTATTTACAATATATTTTTATACAAAAAAAATTATTTACGGGCAAGACAAGACGTGTACCTACTCAATTTAGAGGATTAAGCAAAAAACCCAACGCAGTTGTCGATATTCCACAGATTTGCCGTGGGATATCTGAGCCACGCGTAATCCTTAAAGACCGCCGCGCTATTATTTATTCTATGGAATTTGACTAACACTATATCAATAACAATAAAAGTAAGCCATTTAAAGGGTAAGTAAGTAATAAAGTAATTTAGGCAGGCGATTTTATTACTTGAGCGTAAGACTGAGTTGTTGATTATTTGTTACGACGCGACGTTTATGAAAAAGTTTTCACACGCTATTTTCGCTGTTTGTCTCTTTAGTTGATCATATACCTACTAATAATTTTACCCGGTTTTCGGTTAGTTTACATATCCGCGGTTACCCGGTTAGCAGGCTTCAGTAAAAACAGGGTTGGAAGCTCTAGATCTATTTACACGCTATTCATTTTTCGTATACAGATATGAAAAACGATGGTACGGACATAAATAAGAAAATATTATACACGATTTATTCAATCGAGATGGGTATCCAAAACAAGGTACCTATTTGGAATGATAAAAAGATCATAGCTATGTCAAATTGCTGATGGAGATTAGGTAAGTCGACGTAGTTTTAAAATTTGGAATAATATAGCTAGCCATGTGTTTTTTTAAATTCATAATCGGCGGCTCTCATGGTGCAGTGCGCAAGGCACTGGCCTTCCATCCCTGATGATGAGTTCCAAGTCCAAGTCATACGCCGTACTTGGTTCCGTGGAAATCTGTTATGCCAAAAGTCAATAGTATAATATCATTAATTATTCACAAAATATTTGAAATCGTTAAACTTTGTACTATGTAATTAGTGTGTTTATCTCTTCGTTTTATGATTAAAATGAATATTGACAGTAAATAAATGCACATTTACCTATGTATATTGCATATGCAACTGTATAAATCATTATGATAAACGAAAACAGTTATAATTGATTATAATATATATTATCTAATATTCCCTGTCTGAAATGCGGCCCTGTTCTTCAAACAAAACACACGTATTATATGCATACAATGGTGTGCGTTCCACTTTCCAAATACATGTAATATTGTTTGTGTGTAACGTCAAATAATAAATTATAATGCATGTTAAGATATTGACATATATATTCAAAATAAAAATAAAAATATGCTTTCTTGTGAAATGTAGTTGCGCTATTTGTTTTATTTTTCATATTTGTATCGCTATTACAACCTTTTACTGAACATATTGCCATTTTCAATTTTAAATGAACATAAAACCGAGAGCACTGAGAGCAGTTGTCAGGCCGACGCACAAGTTTAGAGTGACGTTTTCTGAACACGCGGTTTAAGTTTACCTTACTCGAGATCGGTTGCTTGCGTAGCCTTACCGGTTGGGTATTTCAGTTCCCATTATTTCTGAGTTCCCTGGTTAACGTTGTATGGAGAAATTTGTTTCTAATTTATGGTAAAGAAACATGCATTCCAAAAGGTTTCCCCCTCCCTATTCTGAATGATTTTGTCTCTAAATATCGATAGATTGACGTGCTGCAATATATCCATGGGCGCACATACGTTCATGCAGACATCAAAGGCGCCAACATCCTCTTCGGAACTAAGAAGGGTACGGAGAATCAGATATATCTGGTGGATTTTGGCCTTGCGTCACATTACTCCATCAAGGAATTCAAAGTTGACCCAAAAAAGGCACACAACGGCACAATAGAGTACACAAGCAGAGATGCGCATGCTGGAGGTAACCGTAACCACAGAAAATCTTTTAATTTTTCTACTTCTTTTCTTAGCATATTTATCTCTAGAACTTGTATGACATCGCTTGATTTAAATAAATTTAAGAAATATAATTGGGAGCACCTCAAAACATACCTATTAGAAAAATATGTGTAGATACCGAGTAGGTCTTAAATCTGCATACTTTGGATTCCGGCTAATGTGCTTACAAATTAAGTATTTGTACCATACTAATCATGCCAAAATTTACTAATATGTAACTATAATAGTCACTTTCTTTATATCAGATTCCATTAATATTGGCGACCATCTTTTGTGACTTTGAATTAAGGTATTTTACCTTTATTCCTAGGCATAAAGCCCACCAGAGCGGGCGCAGTCGGCATGAGAAGCGTATATACATAACCATAATCACACGCCTCTTGCCGCGCATTACCTCTCACCTATGTAAAAAGTGGCGCCGATCACATTTTGTTTCGTGTTTCTTTGCAAAGCTATAAAATTTAGTAATTTATTTGTCCGCTCTAAATTCATTTTCACAATGATGTCATTGTGGTATCATAGTAAGTTATTATTTGTAATAACAATAAGGGATGTAAGCGCATGGTGTAGAATAAATTAAAATATGTGTATGCAGAAAAAGCGCGCGCCTGTTTGACGACGCTCCTGCCGCCGAGTAAATTAGTGACCCTCGCGCCCCTTTCGCATGGCATTTTCGTTTTATTGTCGTGCTATGACGTCAAAGGACGCCGCGCTCGATTCTGTGTGCGTTGAAATATAAGGCGCGCGTGGCGTTATGGTCGTCATACGCTGAGTACACTCTATTGTATTCCTCGTGATTCACCGCCCAAATTGCAAAAATGAGCGTTCACCCCGCACATCCTATTCTATGGGCGCTATCGCCTAGATGGCATCAGAATCTCTCCAAATTGTAGTTTTAATGTGTACCACCTACTTATACTTTTTAATTAAACTATTGTTTATTCTTGATTTGTATTTTTGTCAAAGTGGATTGACTGATTATAATCTTTTTACTGAATGTTATGATTTTGTGTGTGAATTGTAGTTCCAACGCGTCGGGGGGATATGGAGATTCTAGGATACAATCTTGTCCAGTGGTTGGCTGGCTCCCTACCTTGGGAGATTGACCTGACGAGTCCGCCGAACGTACAAATACAGAAGGAGAAATCGATGGCCGACGTTCCCGCCTTCCTGCGGAAAACATTTTCTAAGTCGACACCTCCTCGTAAGTCTATTTTAAAAATACCATAGGGCTCACAAACCGACAGCAACACAACTGTATGTTTGTAACAGGAGAATTATTGTATGGAATTAATTGTCTGCCGATAGCGGACACTTTTTTCTAGTCGTTTCTTGACAACAATTGTCTGCGTATTGTCACTCATGCGTTTGTTGTAAGATGTACATATAAGAAAAACCTCCCATCAGTGCATATAGACATTTTCTATATTGTCGCATTGGTGATGAATAGACCTTAGACCAAGGGTTCCCAACCCCGTGCCCACGGGCACCATGGCGCCCGCCAGGCTCAGTTCGGGTTTTCGGCGTGTACAAGGAGTGATGTGCAAATAGCATTCCCCGCCTGGAACCGCGTTGTTGTCATTGTGATTGCGATTGCTGCCCCATTCGGGTCGCGACAGTTAGCTAGGAGACATCTTCGTCTGACGAAACACGAATTAGGAGTTTTGATATTCCTTCTATATAGTTCTAAAATGAGTGGACCGAGTAAAAGACAACGAACCTATAATTTTAACACTGACTGGGAGGAATCATATTGTTTCTTTAATGTGAAAAATAAATGCGTCTGTTTGTTGTGTGGTAGTAGTATTGCAGTGCCGAAAAAACATGATGTTGAACGACACTTTCAGACAATTCATGCCACTTTTGATGTGAATTGTCCACTTAAATCTGAAGTAAGAAAGAAAAAAATATGTCAACTAAAATCAAGTCTAACTGCACAACAGACTGTTTTCACTAGACATGTGGAAAATTCTAGAAAGGCCACCATTGCTTCTTTCAAAATTTCTCACATGCTCGCAAAAATGAAGAAACCTTTCATTGATGGTGAGTTGTTTAAAAAACTATTTTTGACTGGTGCCGATTGTTTGTTTGATGGATTTTCTAACAAACGTGAGATTGTCTCAGCAATACAAGACTTACAATTGTCAAATAACACCGTCACAAGAAGAATACATGCAATTTCAACAGACATACAAACTCAGTTAAAGACTGCCATGGAAATATGTGACTGTTCTCGCTACAATTTGACGAGTCAACAGATATATCAGACACCGCACAGTTAGCAGTTATGGTGAGAATGGTATTTAGTAACTTCACAGTAAAAGAGGATATGTTGCAAATATTACCTATGAAAGGACCGACAAGGGGTGAGGATATTTATAATACATTCAGAACATACGCCAAGTCAATAAATATGCCTTTGCACAAGCTGTCTGCGATAACCACCGATGGGACACCAGCAGTGGTAGGTAAAAACAAAGGATTTATTGCCCTCTGCAAGAAGGATGAATCTTTTTCAAACTTTATGTCCTACCACTGTATTATCCACCAGGAATTGTAAAATATTGCCATTTGAACACGTTATGAAAATAGTTACAAAAATAATCAATTCTATTCGAGCAGCTCCTTTGCAACACCGACTTTTCAAGGCCCTGTTAGAAGATACTGAAGATAAAAACATGATCTTATTCTGCATACTGAAGTACGTTGGCTCAGTAAAGGAAAGGTTCTTACAAGATTTGTGAGTTTAACAGCATCGCTGCCTCCGGCTCCGATCGGAGCCGCGTCACCACTCATAGTCGGTGCCGCCGTATCCGACCGGAGCCGCCTGTATAGTAATCACGAAATTGTCATTATTTCACTGGCACTACCATTGAGTGATTTATTTCTTAGCTGGCATCGTAGATGAATACGTTACCGATATTTTTCGCTAGTTGGTTTTTAATTTGTTTTTTTATAGACATTTTTCGGCACTGTGTTTTATAAGGTCCTACCTACATACCACTTATCATTATCACTTATTTCGGCAGTGGCAGCATTAGGTTATTTAGAATATTTTTCAGTATGATTTTATAAAGATAAAAAGTTTTTTAGTCAAGCATGCCACTGTTCAAAGAAAATATTAATTGGTCTTCATATTAGTGTTACTTAAGTGGTTGCTTTGAAATTTGATACTTTTCATAACATGGTGAACACCAAATCTCATAAAATCAATTAGGGACCCAATAAATTTCGCAGCGAAACTGTGAATTGAAGAAATAAAAACATTTATAAACGATAAAAAGGAAAATTATGATGAACTAGCTGACTCTCGCTGGCTGATTGATTTGGGATTTCTCACAGACATCATGGAAAAATTGAATTCTTTAAATTTGGGGAAAGACAAAAACATAGCTGAAATGATAAGCTCTGTAAAGTCATTTAAAGCTAAATTGGATTTGTTGATATCACATCTGCAGATCAATTCTCTCGTGCATTTCCCACATATGCATAAAATGCTAGGTAACAATGAATTAAACGGGTCATTATTTATTAAGCATCTTCAAGTGTTAAAAAAACAATTTGAAGTGAGATTTTTGCAGTTTACAGATATCGAGCCAATTGTTTCCTTCTGTATCAATCCTTTTACTTGCCAAATAAATGTAATGGAAATGGCCGCATGTATTGCAAATTTTGTTCAAGGTAAGACAGAAGAACTAGAGTTAGAAATTTTGGAGCTTAACCTTTTCGTCGCGCCAATGGTCGCCCCAATGTATATCATTTGTCGGCGGCGTGATTTTTACGAATCATAAATCATATCATAACTCGTTAAAAACTGTCATTAAAAATCCGAGAAGCAGTAGAACCGATAAATATACATTCCTAATAATTTTACGACATCTAAAAATAAACAAATACGACTTAAATGAGGCGATAGAGCTTGAACAAACACGTCCCATAGTAAAAAAAACCATGCATAGGTACATACCAGGCGGCCACTGTCGTACTTCAAGTGGCATGGACACTTGCGTCGATGACAAGTTTATTAGGGCATGATACGTGGGAACCCCACTTCAAACACAGAACACATTAATATTTTACAGAGCACATAAAAAATATTACGAAATCACTTTATTTATTATTGAGGGGTTATTTCAAAACACTTAACATAAAATTTTATCGGACAAGAATTTAAAATTTAATAGTTTCATGGTAATCGTAAAAACAGGGCTGAGGGCACAAAGCTACATCACATTCTCGACACATAATATTTGTCATTTTTCTTTTTGTATTTTTAATGGTAGATTGGGAACATACCCGACACCGCCTAAATGCTTTGACTTTTTTCTCAGTTGGGGGAACTTGACGTGGCAAATGTTTTAAAAGTTCGGTTTTTAACATTCTTTTTGGATTATTACTGGAAGAAGGTATATTTAATGATGTTGAAGGTTTTGAGGCACTACCATATTTTTCTATTAACGCTTTCGCTGCTGAATAGATAATGAGATTTTAATTGCCCCCTTTAAAATGCACATTAATTACATCGATCGGCCGCCTGGTCATTACGCACCGTGTGCGTCTTCCGCGTCCAAAGTATTAATTGACGAATTACTTTTATCTGAAAATCGGCCAAAGAAGTTTTTTTACCGGTTATGACTGTGTAAATAATACTAGCATTTAATAAAAATAAATCAATGATGTGGAAACCAACTTTTTTGTACCACTTAATTGTTTTTCGCATGCACGACAGACTACTCAACATCATGTCAACTTTATCGACAGAGCCCATGTTTTTGTTGTAATCAACAACGCACTTCGGTTTTATAATGGGTAGTCCTGTGGCTCTATTGGTTTTATGTGTGGGCACCATTGAGTCGTCGTGCATGGTAGTTATCATGTGTACCTCCCTTTTGTCATGCCATTTCAACACAAGCAAAGGGTGTCGGTTTAAAGATTTTATTTCACCCTTTTTTAATTTTTGAATTTTCGGCATTTGCTTCCGATTGCTGCGAACTGTCCCGCACGCATTTATTTTTTGTTTAAACAAATGTTCAAATAATTCTGGGCTGCTGTACCAATTGTCGCAAAAAAGTTTATGGCCTTTGCCAAAATAGTCCCTCATCAATGTGGTCACAACAGCCCCAGACACACCCAACTTTTCACTATCGGTAATTTCCGTTCCGTCGCCACAATAAATTATAAAATCTAAAATATATCCAGTTTCAACATCACAAATCACAAATAACTTAATCCCAAACCTATGTCTTTTTGAAGGTATAAACTGCTTAAATATAAGTCGTCCTTTAAATACTATAATACTTTCATCTATACAGAGGTTTTCATTCGGCAACATCGAGTCTTTGAACAAATTTCTGCAGTGGTCGAGAAGTGTTCTAATTTTGTAAAGTCTATCAGCGGCAGGGGTTTCACTGTCAGAGTAGTGAAGCATTTGCAAAATTAGCTCATAACGATCTCTGACCATCGTTTGGCTAAAAATTTTTCATTTAACAAAGGGTCGGTACTCCAGTGTTCCTCTATTGTAAGACGGCGGTTTCTCGTCATCAATAGGGTAACAGCGTAAAATATGTACAATTCGCTTATGGAAGTATCATACCAGTTATGAATTCGGGCGTTAGGTGTGTGGACTTGTGTGTTGGTCAGATGATCGTGATAGCCGTTGGTAAAGTTCACTATTTTACCCATTATATCTTCATTTAAAAAGTGTGTGAAAAACTCCATTTCACTTGAATTCTCATTCAAGCCTACACTTGGATTAACACCAGTGTTAAAACTGTCAGTCATACACAATTGGCACAAATGGTCCCGCGGTCCACGGTTGACGTGGAGCCTCTGGTGCTTCATGTCCAGAGGTGGAAGCCTCTGGTGCTTCATCATGTCCAGAGGTGGAAGTGGAAGCCTCTCCCACATTATGGTCAACATCAGAAGGGTCGTCCATATTGTGTGGTTCTGCCAGCCCTGTTTCTCCTTCATCATCAGTTTCCATTTCATAATCGGAATCCAAGTATTCAATGGATTCTTGGGCTTCCTCATCGGATACACTATCACGCGCAGACATTTTGATCGCAATATACAAAAATTAACTTTAAATATTTCACTACACAATGTACCTACACGAACTTATTGTCACTATTACAAATGTATATAAAAATATATATGAAGAATCTGTGAACTCGAAATTATATTATTGAAATTTAAAATACTACTTAATCACATTTTACACTAATTTCAATGGGTAAAATGCATGAAATCTCCAATATTATGATTAAAATAATTACACTTAATCACAGAATCGCGTATTCAAAGTAATTTTATAAAAGCCGAAACTGAATGGTATGGATAACCATACGAAACCAGACACACACTGTTGAAATAGTATCACCGCACTATTCCAAACAAAGCCGGAGCCGGAAATGATATCACGCGCCTGCGCATATTACGCAACCAACTAGCGGAGATATTTGAATCGACAAAACTGATTATTTGTATTTTGAAGGAAGTCGATATGGGTTGAGTCTTTGCTATATTACGAACTATTTCATAATGTTTGGATGACAGAAATCAACAGATGTCAGTAGAATAATAATGAAGCAAGTTCGTAAAACAAATTTCGTCTCTGTTGCTTACCAAATAACGAAAACACAGCAGTAGAAACTTACTGTCACCTCTAGGCGACGCTCGCGGCTCACGTATACGGCGATCACCGGCATCTCTACATGACGCGCGCGAGGAATAGGTTAAGAATGATATTTTGCTTAAATTCTTAACCCGGCACCTGCCTCAAAAATCGTATGACGCACCGTAACTACGCATGAATTTCATTATCGTCTTTGTTCTATACTAAAAAAAGCAATAAAAAATATGTCACAGCTCCAGTCGAGAACCCAAAGCCATTAAGATAATTTCGACACACTAAAAAACCGTAATAAATCAGTTATAATATCAGAAACACTCGAAAAAACGAATGCTATCCAAATTTGAAAGGACTTACCGCAAGACGCCATTTTGTTGCCAATAGATAGAGCTCTGCACGGTGTCTACTATTTCGACACATGTGCATACGTTCCCACGAATTCGAGTGTTACTAATTTTCAAGTGCATATCGATAAATCACATATTAATGTCTTCGGGTTGAGTCGTAAACAAATATAAAGGGACCCTTTTAATATATTTAAACTACACAAACACTTAACTTATTGAATATTATTGATAAATTAACACGAACTCACATATAAAAAAAAAACAAATACAATAATAAACCTATTTTAAAATTCTTTTGATGTGTGATATATTTTAAAGCAAGGTGACACATAATGCAACATCACACGTTGGGCACATATAGCGAGAGAGTTTTGTTTTTTTTCGGATTTTTTTTAGAATTCCCGCATACGAAACATCTTCTAGGCTTATCGGTATTTTGTGTCGGTAAAATGTATTCTGGCAAATGTCCCGTTGCACTTTTGGGCAATAATCGTACGGGATTATCGCTAGTTGACGCTGTCGGCTTGGGCAGGGGTGCATTTGAAATTCTCACACAATATTTGTCCACTAGTTGTTTTATTACGCAGAGTTGAAAATCGCCCAATGTTTTTTTGTCACATTTAATAAATTTATATAAATAAAAAGCATTTAATAAATATAAGTCGATCATGTGGAATGCGACCTTTTTATACCACTTGATCGACTTTCTTATACACGACAAGTTGCTAAGCATCATGTCGGACTTATCTACCACCGTACCCATATTTTTGTTATAATCTATAACACATTTCGGTTTTTCAATGTTTTCGCCAGTTCTATAGTTCACTTTTCCTGTTGGTCCAAATGATGCATCGTGGAGGGTGGATAGCATGTGAACATCCCTCCTATCGTGCCATTTCAGAGCCAAAAGTGGACTATTGTACTTAGCCTCGGTATCTCCCTTTTTCAGTTTGCTGAACTCTGGCATATCTTTACGATTTTTTCTCACTGTACCGCAAGCATTCGTTTTGTGAGAGTGAAGGTATTTAAAGAGCGCCGGACTCGAATACCAGTTATCACACCATAAGGTGTGACCTTTCCCGATATAGTCTTTCATTAGCGTTGTCACTACCGCACCGGAAATACCGAGATTTTCATTGTCTTCTATGTCAGTCCCTTCCCCACAATAAATTATAAAGTCAATAATATATCCTGTCATTACGTCACACATCACAAACATTTTTATTCCAAATCGATGTCTTTTGGAAGGAATGAATTGTTTAAAAATCAATCTACCCTTAAACACGATTATGCTCTCATCTATTCAAAGATTCTGATGCGGTATCATCGTTTCCCTAAAAATTGTTCTTGTGTGTTCTAACAGTATTCTAATTTTAGCTAGTCTATCATTTGAGGCGGTCACACTAGGATCAGAAAAATGAAGCATTTGTAGCAGTTGCAGTCGAAGCAGTTGGTATCGATTTCTAGCCATTATTTTCCCAAAAATGTCTGCATGCAGGTAAGGATCGGTACTCCAATGTTCCTCTATCGACGTGTGCTTATTTCGAGTCAACAGCATTGATACGGCAAAAAATGTATACAACTCCGGCACTGACGTGTCTGTCCAATTGTGTGACCGCGATTTCGGTCCGAGGTCTCCCGCACTGTACGAATGGTTAAAAAATCTATTTGTTCGGTTCACTATTTCCGACATTATATTTTTATTCAAAAAATGTTCAAAGAAAAGACATTCGGGAGAGGATTTGTTCAAGTCGTTCGATGTCACGCCAGATCGACAATCATTGAATTCGTGAACTATTGGAATATACGGGCCAGTTCTCCACGACCGCAAAAATTCAATTGGCTCGTCAGAGTCCGTATCGTCGACGTCATGATCAGTCTCATGCTGTTCCAATTCCTCTTCCGACATATCATAATCTGAGTCCAATTCCTCATTAGTACGCACATTTTCTTCCTCCATATTTACGCACTATAAAACTATGAAATGTTTTTAAAATGTTTAACTACAGTATTAGGGAATGCCAAATCACAGAAACCATTAAACTCACACACAATAGTTATTGATATCAGTATTAATTTTCACATTCACTAAAATGGGACACGGTAGACAGTACAAAAAGTATTTTGAAAATCGCGGTAAAATAAAATCATACGTTCAATAGTTAATCATGCCAGTTTTAATGTGATAAGTACACCAGATAGCAAAAAAAGTATTTATCAACGATTGCGGTAAATATTCAACTTAAATGCGATAAATACAATCCCGCGCAATGGCCCGCTCGGTTGAAAGTCTGTCGTGTACTGCGCAGTCGCCGCGCGCAATTCAAACTGATTTCTGTCGACCGGCAAAACTTGGCCGTACGAATTGGTTCGAAACTTTGGTGATTATTTTATATTTAGAACCAATGCTTTTAAAATATGTCATAGGTGGCAGGAGAAGGACAAATCAGGCCAAATTTACGTGAAAAAATCAGTCCCGTATGATAAATATGGAAGCGGTGACATCGATTTATACACATGCGCATTGCGAAATTTGCCTGATTAGTACAAGGTGTGTGACATCGGCGCCGGCCGGGTTAATATCAGAGGACTTTTGGAATACAGTGGACAGAAAAAAGTTCCCATTCTTGAAAAAAGCGGCATATAAAATTGAATCATTTTTCGGTTCGACATATTTATGCGAATCATTGTTTTCAAACATGAACTTAATAAAATCAAGATATAGATCTCGACTCACCGATGAGCATCTTTATGATTGTTTGCTAACAGGATTATCGTCATACTCTCCTAATTATGAGGCACTGGCCAATGATATGCAATGCCAAAGATCACATTGACATATTGATATTTTATTTTTTTATAAAATGTTTTCTTTGTATTTGTGTTTTTTGTTTACTTTGTTTACGTTTTGTAAATACATTTCTCTGTGTGTATGCAATTTGAATAATAGTTTTATTATTTTGAAACATTTTTGTTTATTATTTATTAATAAATTATGAATATAAGAAAATAAATTATGGGAAGATGAGAAGTTATGGAAGGAGTTTGTCGATTAAAAATAGGTGGTGCCGTGCCCGCCACCCTACCGATATTTTATAATGTGCTCTAGAGTACAAAAAGGCTGGGAACCCCTGCCTTAGACCAAGGCCTGAACATAAGTGCGAGTGAGTAAGCATTCGGCACGCTTAAATCTACGCTTTATGCGTTAGAGTAAGATAGAATTCCTTCCGCTGAATTTTAAAAATATGAAAACGTCACCGGAATAAATTGATTTGGCTGATAACATGCATTTAAAAACTGCGAGCATGTGTTGCTGAAATTTATTGTTTTTGTGTTAAATATAAAGTTAATGGTAATTATTTTTAGTTATTTTAATATAACATATTATGATTAACTATGTTTTGTTTAAATTTGGTGGTTGTACTGAAAAGCAATTCGATGGTATAATGTTTCATAGTTAAGTTGATAATAATAAAATCGTTCTTCTACTGTGCGTTATACGCTAGAAACATGTCTTCATTTTGCTTAAAAATAGGCCCTCTCTATATATCATTCTATAGGCCTATTCCACATCTGCATAATTCAGTGATACAGGCATTCGAAAATTTTAACACTACATTTCTAAACACAAATTATATTTTTGTGTATTTTTTCCTGTTTTAGTAATTATATTATTATTAAAACCGTGTTTCTATCACAATATCATTTTTCTTCACTACCATAAATTTTGGTATTTTAAAAAGTTACGGGTTTGAGATGTGGCGGTGAAAGTACAAGCTAAGAATTCTACAGACGGCAAAGAAGGTAAACAACTCCATTCTGGAAGAAATAAACGTTAAAGAGCAGCCCTCTAAAAATATCCACAGAATTCTACAGTTCTTTGCCTACACAGCCAATAGGGAAAGCAATAATTTTGAAAGGCTCATTTTCTCCGGACACATTGAGGATCGAAGATAATGAAAATAAGCATGTATATCTTATTGTTTCAGATGCTATCGCGACTTATATGCAGTATGTTGGTAAAATGCAATATGACGAGGCTCCAGACTATGATAAGTGCAGGCAGATGTTCGAGATGGGACTCAAAACTCTCGGCTTCTCCAATACGTGCAATCTTGACTTCACTCCCACTAAACTGAATGTGAAAACACTAAAAGGCAAGAGAGCTAAGGAAGATGATGCAGAGGTAAAAACAAAAGTTATTAAAAAGAACGTCAGATCAAAGAAAGCTTCCGTGAAACCTGCTGTCGACGATGAAGACGAATCTATGACCGAGTCACCGACCAAAAGAAAATCTGCCATCGTGAATATCGAGAAATTGAAAAACACGATAGCCACGCAGACTTCAAACGAAAAGCCTAATTTAATATCACCCAGACGACGCGTTCCGAAAGATGAATCGCCCAGTTGCAGTTTGAGCGTTCGAAAAACTACACGGAACAATTTATCCAAGAATTATAATGAATCGGCAGAGTCGAGCAGCGACGTAATAGACAATTCGTATACTGAGACGCCTCCGGCTAAAAGGCTCCTCAAACGAAAGCACGTGAAGAAGGTAGAGATTGAATATTGCTCAGATGAAGAAGTCACCATCCAAACTACCATAAAGAAGAAACACAAAAATGTGGCGATTAGTAAAAATATAAACTCTCTTCCAGAAAAGAAGAGCTGGAAAAATTCTGCAACAATTATTAATAGTAAAATGTCAAGTAAGAATTAAGAATCTTGTGAAAACACGTTGAATATCTTAAAAAAACTCATCTTCAAATATTAAATTTGTCATTCTATATTTATTACATCACATATTGTTAGGCTTTTATTATGGTTCAATATACTCCGTAGTAAAAATGTGTTTTCTTCTTCGACCATGTCCGTCCCTTAGTTGGAGCAAATGACACCACACGGCGCTTCCACGAATCCCTGTTGCTCGCTCCTTCTTGCATTTTACCAGGTCATGACAGCATCCTGTAGCTCCGTGTGTACACTCTGAATAGTATTTAGCGGCCTTCAAGGACGCTGGAATCCGGTTAGCTTAAAGAACATGCAAGTCAGGTTGAAACTCTCTTCAGGCATCCGCTGCATCTGGCCAAGCCAAGGTCCAGCGTCGTCGCCTCTTCACACACCCAGTGTCCGCCGCAAATATCGGTTCTCGAAGCTAAGTATATAATTGCTGAGCCTTCGTAAAGTGTCATGACTCACTCGCTACCCCAAAGCAGCACTGTCAGAATGCAAGCGTTCAATAGGCGGCTTTTGCTTTCAACCAAGTTGAGTCGTGAGTCCCAGACACTATCGATTTGAATGTTGCTCCAGTCATTCCCGTTCGGATAGCGATCTCTCTTCGCAACGTGTCATCTCCCGTGATATCCTAGGTATTTAAAGCTGTCGGCACTTTCGATGTTTTGCCTGTCACTAAACGGGGAAATCTGGATCAGGACACATGCTACTCGCATCATGCACACCTGTAGTATGAATGTGATTTTAGTTGAAATAAAACATGTACATACTCGGTTATTGACTCATCCCTCAATCAATGCGGTAACTATGTTCCGCATAAAATTGGCCAATCTCGAATCTCAAGAATCCTCATTTCTCGAGAAGTCATCAATAAGAATCTCGAGAAATTGTCACTAGGCTGAGCTGCCGAACGCAACCAGAACTTTAAAAAAAACAACAGAATGTCCAGAAAATTTGATACACTTGGTAAAAAGAGTGTTATCAACTTAACATTTTTCTATGCCTCAAACAAATTTAAACATAACCATAAACATAAAAACCAGTGGCGAAGACTCCATACTAGGCAATTATTTAAAACTTACCTTAGGAAAAATAATTTCTAATTGCATATTAACATACCTCTATAGTTTTTTAACCACTTTATTTTATAAAAATAATTTGATTTGCCAATGACATCTGTCGTATATGTAGGAAAGTAGGAATGTGTTATAAAGAAAGGTTTAAAAAAATATGCAACAGCGTGACATCCAGTGGCGACCGGTGAGTTATTTTACTGGGAGTTCACTTTTTTCACCTGTTGACTGCAGTAAAAAGGCATTTGCCTTCATCAAAACTTCACCAAAAAATCAAAAAAACTATTGGTTTTTTAATTAAGTACATTTAAATGAAATCATAAATAACTCACCATTTATTATTTGTTGTACCTCTAAAAACAGTTTTTCTTGAAAAAAAAATGGATTTTAAACTTTTACACAAACTGGTTGACACAAACAATTTGTTTTGACCGAATTATTAGTAGGTACTACCGAAATATCTCGTATCCGGCAGTGACCGGGATTTATTGTTCATTTGTATGAGAAATCCATTCTTCTGTTTTTCATAGACACAAATTTTTCAATTACGCGTTTGTTGAAGTCAGGAATCTCTTGTATCATTTTTTTTTCGATACTGAGCATACATAATGCGTTCAATCTTGGTTGCGCGATGGTGTTTCTACTAAAACACTTAATCCGTTTGAGTGTGGAAAAACATCTTTCGCTTTCCACTGATGTCATCGGAATAGTACAAATTAAGTTTAATAGTAAAACCGTTTCCGTAAATGTGTCAATGAGATTTTTTTCGATTAAAATGTTTAATAATGCTGAGGCACCATCAGCATTATAAAAATTATCCAAGCTGTAAATAACAGATAATTAATTTTTGAGTTTATTTTTATCTAAAAAGTCATACGTTTTAGTCACCAAATTAAAATCATTTGTAGGAAAAGATTTATGATAATTAATAAATTGATCAGAATAAAATAATTTGGATGCTAATAAATGATCACAAAATTGAAAACGGTCTTTTGCTTGATTAATTATTAAATCACACACTTGCTTGGATTCCACTAAACAGGGTAAATCATTCACTCGCCGACGTTTTGTCACTATAGGTTCAGTTAAGGTATCAGATGATTGGCGGATATTAACCATTGCCCGTTCGAAATCACTAGCACTATTTTGGATCTTAATATTATCAATATTGCGCGATTGAAACTGTTGAAATAATATTTCACACACAGGCATTACTTTTGAAAAAAAATTTAACCAAAATATAAATAAATTATTGTTTAAGTAACCCAGTAACATTTCAGCTTGATTAATTGTGTTGTAGTCGTTGGAATTATCGTTTAATAGAACGTCTAAGCACTCCTTCAATGATTCACTATTATCATGAACAGCGCGAACTGTCCGTATATTAAAATTCCATCTAGTTTGATTGGCTGATGGAATTTGTTTCTTCACTATATTTTTCAAAATCTCCATACGTTTAGATGATCTCGAGAAAAAAGGTGGAAATGCATGTAAGTTTGCAAAAAAATTTGCCACATTTCTATTTACATTTACGCTTTTTTCTAAAACCAAGTTAAATTGGTGTGCGTAACAATGGACAAAAAATGCGTAAGGAAATGTAGACTTTATAATTGATTGTACACCTCCTAATCGTCCCGACATAACAGCAGCACCATCATAACATTGACCAACAAGTTTATTTTTGTCAATTTGTAAAATTTCTAACTCTTTCAGAATTTCTGCAGCGATATCATTGGCAGTATGTCCTTTCGGATGTATAAATTTCCAAAATCGTTCAAAAATTTCGCCATCTTTTGTATATCTTATAACAAACACAAGCTGTGTTTGTGTCGATATATCAGTTGTCTCATCTGCTTGAACAGCAACAAATCTACAGCTAGCAATTTGTTGTTTAATTTCATCTTGACATACCATAAGCATTGCATCCAAAATATCGTTCTGTATGTTACATGAAATTCCTTTAAAAGCACTATTACTATCTAAATGCTCTTTCATTGACAGATCTATTTCAGAAACAAAATTCACCAACCCTTTATACACTCCTGGATTTAGAGATCCAGCTGATTCGTCATGCCCACGTAGTGCTAATTCGAATGCGCCACAGAATTTAACGCAATCAATCAATCTGGATAATATGTATCGATTTTTATCAACTTTTTCGTTAAATTCTTTGATTGATTTTCGGTATCCTGAATCCAGTTGTTGCCGTATATTCATCGTTCCTAAAGCGGCCAAATGCATACAATTTGTTAAATGTATTTGTGAAGCAGCATGTTTTTTAATTTTTATTGTCAAGTGCGCCAAATCCACTACACCTTTGATGGTCCACTCGTCACTGCCACTAAAAACAATACATGGAAAACAGAATAGTGCATTTAATTTGTCACATCCACACAGCCATGAATTTTGTTCATATTGTTTAACATTGAATGTTCTTTCATACTTTTTAGTTTTTGAAACGCATTGTTGTTTTAATTTTAGGTTAGGAACAGGTCTGCTGCTGCTTTTAATACGAAGGCGTTCTTCAAACGTATTAGAATGTTTTTTTATGTACTCAACATCAAACGGTGCCATTTTAAAAAAAACTAATGTACACAGTAACTAAAAATATCACATTGAAAAATAATTTAATAAGCGCGCACCACCGTTTTACATTACCAATAAGCGGGAACTAATGGCAACTGGCGATGTTGATCAGCTGTTGCAGCCGGAAACCACGTCAATATTACAAGCTGCAATACTATAACTTGCCAACGCGTGACAATCTCGTCTTCGTGTTAGCAAATGTTTTATTTTATTGAATGGACAATTATTGAGAATATTACCATCAGCAATGCCATTTATCATTCAATTCGAATAAAAAATAGAACTTCCGCTACATATCAGTACATATATCGCTACATATAAGCAACATATTAAGGAATGACTTACTTCAATAACATATTAAGAAAATAGGTGACCTGATTTAATGTGGCTCTTGAAAGCAGTAACTCATCAAAATTGACATTATTAAAGCATTTAGCCGTGATATTTTACGATTTCCACCCTACCACGCATGTTAAACCACCCCCACAGAGCTAGTTTGGAGAGATATCATAATTGATAAACATTGTGAATTTAGTTGTCAAACTGAAAAAAAACTTGAAGTTTATTTTTAAATTGTACTTCGCTTAAATTTGAGAAATGTTGTCAACATGTGCGGAAATTTAATATATGTACTGTGAAACGAATTTATTTTTATATTGAATAAAAATTGTCAAACAATAATTGTTGTGTGATACGGGCTGTATGGTTTTAAAACCGAAGATTTCCGACGTTATTCGAAGTAGGCATTCGGACGTGAGCGACTTGAACCGTCGCTCGCGTAGACCACGTTTCACGATAAAAAATATGTACATATTGGTTTTACGTGTAACTCTTTGCTCATTGCAAAAGCATTAATCGATATAAGATTTCCGGGCGCTTTCCGACAGACGAGCGACACGGTTTATCGCTCAAATGAACAAGTCTTTAAAATAGCCGGTTAAAAACACATATTAGAATTTGTTTTTGTATATGAATTAATGACCACGGTAATTAATAGATCAGAACACTTTTAATAAATCAAATATAAATGAAATACTTATTTAAAAAAAAAATCTTTTCGCATAAATTGAGTGGGTGGGTGGGTGTTCACCGCTCTAGCGCTCTCATGAGAAAATCGCCACTGGTGACATCTTTAACAAATTTGCCGTGAATAGTGATGCTATTTTTTGTATGAACTTTATGTCACATGATCTCAGGATATCAGCAGCAGTGTATACAAATTAATAGGCACTAATGCGTATGCCTAAATTTTTTGCGTATAATATAGTATTAAAATAATTAGATAATTTAAAAAAATTATTTCTATGGCATTCAATCACATACAAATAAATATAGATTGTTTTTAAAAATAAAATATTCTTCTTGAACCTTATGATTTTTGATGTCTATAAATGTTTAGGAAAATACATAATTCTAGTCAACAAAGTCTACTGCTTTTCCCCCTTTCCCCCTAGGGAATTTCAAAGTTTCCATTTTAGATCAAAGTCGGCAGCTTTCTTTTTCTGTTTCTTTTGTTATTTTTTCCTAGAATTTTTAAGAAATTATTTAACTTCTCAAATTCTCGAGGTTCCAGATTCACTTCTCTGATTATTTCTCTAGATGAGAAACCAGCAACACTAAAAATACCTAAGTATAGTAGGCGCTCGGTAATCCGGCACGTCCAATAGTCCGGCATTTTGCAACTCAGCTCTCCTGCTCTATAATCTGGCAGGTTTCACATTAAACTGCCGAATTACAGAGCGGAGTTATGTATGTTTACATAAACTAATAAGGATTTTTACTGTGCAAATCTGTGATAGAATTATTTCCTATAGAAATCCAATAATCCGGCATTTCCGACAATCTTCTTCTTCCAAAAAATATGGGTGCCGGATTACCGAGCGCCTATAAAAAGCCTTAAAATATTTCGACATTTTTCAATTTTTTTTTTTTGCATATTTTTGACTAGGTACTTATATATTTCGTAATTTGAATTTATTTCATATTTCGGTCCTGCTGATTTCGAGTTTACAGGGTTTTATAGTAACTAGTGGATTGTTGGGACAATAGCTCCAAACTAGGGCTATTTACTATCTTGGCCTCGCTCGCTCACTTAGCCTTGTGTTCGTTTTTATTTTTACATTCATTCAAGCCGTTAATCACCATAATATCAGTTCAGTAGTTTTTACAGAATTTTTTGTAATATGTAGTATTAATTTTTAGATTGTACATAATTATTACACGTAATTATTGTTAATAATACAAAAGTGTGATAGTTTTGTAATAAAATATTTTATAATGATATTGTATTATGTAATCGGTATTTTGTTATAATTTTTTACCAATAATGTCTGACAGGAAATTGAAGTATGTGGTAATTGTTTTATTTGTGTATTTTTTTTTTACATAAATGATAATTGATATTTTGTAAAATATTCAGAATTTGCTTTTTTAAAATTTCTCTGATTCTCGGAAACCCCAAAACTAATTGTAGTCCCGCTAAAAGGAGTTGAACCTACAAACTTGCCATGAGTGCAGCATGTCAATTTTGATTTCGGAAAAACATATAATGTTGGTGCTTGGAGTACAGTACACTCAGTAATCCGCCGCTCAATTATCCGACAACTACTATAATCCGCCGTTATTTTTACTAGTTGAAAGCACAAAATCAAGCTCTATAATTCAATTCGATTGTCAAATACAGTAGTCCGCTGCGTACAAGTATACAACGCAGATGAGACTGGTTTATTTTGGAAACTTCTTCATAAAACGTACGTTCATTGCGAAGAAAGTCATGTACCAGGGAGGAAAGTGCCCAAGGACCGCATCACAATTATGCCGTGCTCCAATGCAACCTGGACACACAAAATGAAGCTTTTGGTCATAGGGAGAGCCAGGAATGCTAAGCCACTCTAGAAAATGATTTACTGTTTAATATTTAGTTAATAAACTTGTTTACAAATATGTATAATTTAGTAAATACTTGATTTTAATTATACATAAAACCGTAATTTGCTAGTACAAATTTCTCAAAAAAACTATTTTTACGAAATACCTGTTTTAATTTTTACCATATTTTTTATGTATGCACTATAATCCGTCGCTTTCATTAATTGGACACTGTCTGGTATTTGGGGGAAAGTACTAGGGTAGGGAGTAGTAGGGAGAGAGTGCTGTTACAGTGTTGAAGTTCAGTACTTCAGTATGAATATCGCTTTTACTAGTTCAAAATATTGGCGCATCAAATCGCACAGACTAGCAATAAATAGGGCATGTGTCATTTTTTAATTTGAATATTCGCCGCTTTGTCATGCCGACCTGTCAAAAAACAGGGCATCACTATGTCGAAACAAGAGCGTAACCACATCTTTTTCATACAACAGGTTACGAAAATATCCTGAGTACAGTGCAAAATCTTTAGGTGGTAGACCGCGGGGCTTGGAGAACTACATCCCCTCCTCTTGCGTTTCAGTACTTTCAATACTTCGAAATCGAAAACCATAGACAAGATACAACACAAGCGCCGCCGCCAGGTCTCTCGTTAAAGATTTCGCAGTCTATCAGTGCATACATTACTAATTCGTGAATGCACCTGATTTCCATTTCTTATTTTCTTTAGTGCCTGCGTGCTGTGTGAAGGTCGAGAATGAATAATTTGAAGGGTCTCTGCGAGCTTATCCTAATTAATATGTAAATTTTGTAAAGATATATGAGTGATTCACAAGCATAGTGAACCAAGTCCATTCTATGTAGTTATTTTTGAGTAAGCTCTGTTCAAACCTAATATTTGAGTATTTTTTATTCTGTAAGGGTATGATTTCCCTTGCATAATAACTTAAATGTACTCAAACTAACACTTTAGAAGTGCAATCATGCCATTACAGAATAGAAACACTCATATATTATGTTTGAACCTAGCTTACTCAAAAATAACCAGAATGGACTTGGTTCACTATGCTTGTGAAACACCCATACGTCATTATGATACCTTGTCTTTTCTTATCTTAGAAGTTATTATTTCATGACCACATAAAAGTAAAAGACAAAATAATAATTTAAAGTGCTATAACTGTGGAAATATAATGTACCACAATGGGTTTATTCTCAATTTTAACACAGCAACGTTTACAATAATAGTCTTATGGTATTGATATTATATTTTATGTGGTCACGAAATAATAATTTCTACAATGAGAAAAGGCAGGGTATGACAATGACATTTTATTCTATTCGACCTTCACACAGCACCTTGGCACTTAAGTTTGAATACAAAATTATTGTGTAATATAATGTTTTTTTTTTGACCATGTCCGATCCTAAGAGTGAATGTTTGTTTTTACGAAAAATGGATGTTAGCCACTTGTTTAACCTTCAATGTCCATACTCTGACTCCAAACACGCATTGCAAGATAATAATATGTGTTATTGCCAGAGCCAAGATTCAAACCTGTAACCCACGACATTATAAGCTGAGGCATTAGCCGCTTGGCCATTGTGAACGTACAATAATGTAAATGTAATAATGTTTAGATGCTTTAAATATTATTTGACTCTGGATTAAGTTCTTTCTGTATGCGCGGTTGGCATTGCAATTTTGTTTGCATTTCTGAGTTCTGATTATGTTGGTCTCACATTCAATGTGTTTGGATGTGTGATGTGTGTGTGAATGTGTATGGAAGGTGTTTCAATCTCTATTGATGAGAATATTGTTTGTTTTATTTTGTAGACTGAATGTTCTAAGATTAGTGTACAAATTTCTTTCAGGTTTGTTTGATTTCATTTTTATTATTAATTAATATTAAATTTTATGTATCCTTTGTGCACATGATTTTTAATGATAAAAATACTGTTTATTTTATCAAATGCCATTGAGAATTGATTTCTAATTAATTTGTATACAATAAAAATGATACATTAAACATGTTTTCTCTTTTACCACCATTTTTTTATTAAACTAATGATGTTTTGTCCTTAAACTGATTATTTCATGAAGTCATTAAAGTCTGTAATAACGAAGGGGGTCAAATCTACAGATGTTGACATTATGTGAAACTATCAAATTATGAATTCGTTGCATAGTCGACATTTTAGAAGACCAATAAAAAACATGGTTACTTCGCTTTTGGCAATTGAAATAGCTGTCATTTTTTAAATTAACATAGTACAATGATAATGGTATGAAAACTGCACAATAGAAATTGGATAATTAATCAAAAAAATTAGTTCTACACGCATTCTGATTCTAATTCAGTTCGATTTTCAAATCGAAAGTTTGTTCGTGTGGTTGTATTGGTAACAAATTCATTATTTTTTTCTCCTATCGGCAACCCCAAAAACAAAATGGCGGCACGCTTTCTGGTTTGAGGTCTATTACTTTATTTATAAGACCTAAGTATGCTTTTCTCTATGTATTATTATGTGATTATTCATCTTAAACAACAGTCATTGTATTGCTTTTTCCTACCTACATAAAATAGATGTGGGAGTATCTTTCCAAAGTAACTTAACCAATAGACCAGAGGTTCTTCAATTCCATCTCTATAAAACGGTTTTTTTTCAATATCGACAGTTAATATAAACTTTTAATAATAATTTTATGGTTGCTTTATTGGTATTTTTTTTTAAAATAAATGCACACACCATGTTGCCTAGTTTCTTCTTGAATTAGCATCACGTTTTTCATATTCATTATTCACAAATCTCATGTGTACATACTAAATGTAGAAAAGAAATTTTTTAATTAGATGACAATTTGCTCAAACCGTTTGGAATTCTAAAATGTGAAGGCTTGTTACGAGGCTTACTAGAAAAATCATGATTGTGACAACACGTACCTACTATAAACAAATATAGGTATTTATAGTTAATTAAAACGCAAATAAGACTTCAATCATTATAAATGCTATGTTTTTATAATGTTTTTGATATTGTGATGAATCCATTGAAAAGCAGTTATACTTACCTACTTTGAAATGCTAATTGGTTTCACAGCAGACCTTTACCTATATTTTTTTAGAGGTTGTTACTATTGAAGGTAAGTCATTAGACAACTGAGGAGCCACTCCAAGGTATACTGAATTCATGAAATAGTGAGGTTCGACGGAATTGCTTGGCAATGAAAAACGGAATGATGGGACAGAGAATAAAACAGGATTATTTGTATCGTTTTAGCGATACAATACAAAAACAAGTTTTAACTCACGTGACGTCATAATAGTCTGTTTCTTCTAATTATTATATATGCTCTACTTGCTGTAACTCTGCTTATTTCCCTACTTTATAAATCACCATTACTGTGGAACCGGTGGGCGGTTAGAAAATTTTACTACTAACAGAGATACAAAAGTGGGCGGCAGGTATAAAAAGGTTGACTACCCCTGTAAAGTAGGGTGTATCAGTATTTAGAAATTTAGTAAGTTGTAATAATATATAGGGTAGCCAGATTTGGTTGAATGTGAATACGGGACATTTTCAATAGAAATAACTTTTACAACATTATAAGTACCTAGCATGTTTGTTGAAAACACAAAAAAACAGTTTTTTTTTTAATTCAATATTTTATTTGAAAAAAATGGAGCAACAACATGATTTATATGGCTAAGGCAACACTCGTGTTTCGTGTTACTACATGTTTGTTATTTTTTCATAATCGTGAACACGACAATGTAATTATTGGTAATTTAAAAATCTGCAGATATGAATAACAATTTAAAAAATAAAACGTTGCATTCTTCGAGGAAAAATCATTTTATGCCAAAATTTTAAATATATTTCGAAGTTTCCGCAACAGTCTAGTGATGACAGTTAAAACAATAGACTTTATATAGGTAATATGTATTTTGAAATAATATTTTCATTTATACGCTCTGAATATAAATTGTTTTCAATAATTGGGTACACATGGGACATTCAAGTGTCATTGGGGGAGTGGTACAAAGTATTAAAAAAACTGGACACATCCCTTGGGCATGCACGTTTTCCTCTGAAATAAGGTGGTTACGCCTTTTGTATCATAGCAAACTGCGCTTCTCCCTCCCGAAGTTCAGTCAACAGTCGCTTATAGTTGTGCACAATGATAATGCTGTATGTGACATATGCTGAAAACAAAAAAAATATCTTTAATGACATAATGAGCATGGGTTTATGCGACAGTCAGGAACGACTTCGCCTTATAAGCTGATTACACTCAAACCGAGATCCGAGGATAGTAACGAAAATAATATATTGCACGAGCATGTGCACTGGATTATTGGATAAAATGCCTGCCTCTCAATCTGAACCATTTATATAAAAAAGGTTTATTATGAAAATAACCATTAGGATATCTACTATAATATTAGTTATGGTCTGCGTTTTGGCAGAAATTGTACCTAATTTACTGCCAAGGAAAGTCTCGTTCTCGTTCAATATATTGTGTCTGTGCCCCGTAGTAAAGCGCACACATTAATTGGAAAACAAACAATATAGTACGCTATATACCTACACACACGCACGTTCTTGCTTGATGGTTTTACGCTCATTCCAACATGTCTCAACGTGTGTACCATCTGGCTTGATGGTTTTTTGTTCGACATCGAACAAATTGCGCTATCCGAAAAAGATTGAAGGTCCGTAACTTTTGCTCGATGCAGTTTGAGTGTGGGAGTGCGGACGCACCGGCAAGGCTCGCGTGGCCTCGCTCTCACTCGTGGTCAAAGTCGTGGCGGTGCGACGGTGGCCTCACAGCGTCTTTGGTCGAGTTGCTCGACAGCAAGTCTGTTTGTGAGTTACTCGTGGACGCTACGACGAGCATGCTTCCAAATCAACATGCTCGATCGAGCAAGAACGTGCGTGGGTACTAGGCTTTAGGTGTATGGATTTTACCCATTCGCAGCATTCGAAATCACAACCCATGGATTGAGACGCGATCATTCAAATCCACCTCCGCCTCACGGCGGGCGCATGTTGTAAGTATACTCTTTGCATTTATATATTATATTATAATATACATATTATAATGTTTCATTTGATTAAGGTGGATGCTTATACTATCAGAGGCGAAAAGAGGCACCTAACGAAAAAATACGAAGCTTGCAATTTGAGATTTTTTTTGATAATTTACAATTTCAACTGTAGTAATTAATAAATATGTATCTGAAAACACTAAAGAGATTTTTTTTTAAATTTAAAGATAAACTGGCAATTGTAAAAAAATGTAATAAAGTGTGAATTCGTTGCAGGGTCAAATCTTATTATTACATTATATTTTATGGCCATATTTATTATTAAAATTTAGTTTATTAAGTTTTAGATTTTATGTGGTGTAGATTTTTGACAAATTCATCGTTTTAATATTTTTTATATATATTTTAAAAAACATCGATTTTAAAAAAAATACAAATGTGTATAACTTGAAATCCTTTTTATTTATATCAAATTTTATTTTAGGCATGGTCGCAATATTGAAGCTCGAGTTGATATAATTAAAAAGGATTTCAAGTTAAACACATTTATATTTTTATAAAAATCGATGTTTTTTAAAATATATATAAAAAATATTAAAACGATGAATTAGTCAAAAATCTACACCACATAAAATCTAAAAATTAATAAACTAAATTTTAATGATAATTATGACCATAAAATATAATGCAATAATAAGATTTGACCCTGCAACCAATTCACATTTTATTACATTTTTTTACAATTGTCAGTTTATCTTTAAGTTTAAAAAAAAAAAAAAATCTTTTTAATGTTTTCGGATACATATTTATTAAATAATACAGTTGAAATTGAAAATTATCAAAAAAAAAAAAACAAATTGCAAGCTTCGTATATTTCCGCTAGGTTCTCTGCTGGCATGCGTCTCCCCCTTAATTATCTGTCAATGATAATGTCCTCTGGAAGAGGACGAAACCGGTACAAAAATTTGATTAAAAAGTGCAACAAGTACTAAAAAAATGTTTTATTTAATTACAAATAATTAATCAAATAATACAATGCAGTTCCACCATGAATTGACAGTTAATACTATAAAAGAAATTACAATGTTTCATTGCCAAATGAACTTGTTATCAGTGTTGGAAAGCCATTGCCTGTATAGAGATTCACCTTCGGTGCTAGCATGCAGAGCCGGCCTGTGACTCTCTGACCACCCCTTTCATAGAATAATAAGAGTGGACACTGAAAACTGTTTCACAGATACAACTACAGTCGAGCTTGGTTATTACGAAGAAGATGGGACCGACTGAATTTGCTCGTTATAAGCATTACTCGTTATATAGTTATATAACATTTTTCGCGCCACATTCTATTTAAGCATAGAACATAAAAAATCTAAAACCATCGTAAAAACCCCGAAACAAGCATGGCATTACATAGCAGCCTGCTGTTTTGGAGCCCTTAAATTATTATAAAGAATAATATAAAAAATTAAATAAAAATATAAAAACTTAAATTATAAAGAATTAGGAAAATTGATTCACTTACCCAGGTTCAGTGAGATAGTTACTACTAACACACAAAGTATAATAGTTAAATTTTGGTTGGCCAAGGATATTTGTTTCCACGGGAATACAGCAAATACAGTAACCAATAAGATGACAAAGCCCAGAGCAGTTAAACTGGATGTGATTATCATCCACGATTGAAGAAAGCTCCTTTTATTCTGAAAACCAACAAAACAAATTAATGTATTCTACCTACTTCAAAGGCGCCTAACAGTAGCGGTCGGGTAGCACTGGTAGCAGGGTAGTTTTACCATGAAAAAGGTCGGTAGTTCTGTTTTGTTTGAGTACATATTAATTGATATGGTAGGGTATTTAGAGCTTCTGATATTTGTCTACTATTGTCGATTCTCAAGATTTACGGGAATTCGAGATCAGTTAAAGTATTGATTTCTCGAGAAAAATTAACTGAAGATTTTTTTGTGAATATACTTTCGAAAAAAACTCCATAATACCACTTTTAGTTTGTCATACACTCTGACGAAATAATTTATAATAAAACGTTTAATTTTTGGAAATTGACATTCCTACATAGTACTTATTTAATTTTCATCGCGCATTGGTAAAAAAATGTGCATACGTTATTAGAATATTCACACACAGAAACAGATGGGGTGGGGTGGGGTTATAGCTAGATGACAGAAAAACGTTAGATTTTCTCAAAACTAACAAAATATCTTGAAACTAGCATTTCAAAAAATAAGTCATAATTTATTATCAATATTGTTGTTTTTATTTAATAAAACGCCATTTTTTTGTAGTACTTATTCCACTTTTAGTGTATTCCACTTTTAGTGCGTTAGTTTTTCACGAGAACAACGAATGAAGAAGAATTTTATATAAATCATTTCAAAACTAATAAGAATTAACGAAATTAAAGAACTACAAATTAATCCGGTTACAAAATTATGTTGCTAATCTGTAGATTTAACGCCATACGCCAGATGCAAATGCTATATCTGGTCAGCGCTCGAAATAGAAAAGTTTATGAACCGGAGCGCCGACAATTTTCCGAAAATATTAAAGTGTGCGAGTTTTTTTGTTATATACCCAACTAGTAAACGATTTAGATAGACAATGATTTTCAGCTGCACAGCTGGCGATAAAAATCTTTTTTTTACAAAATACATAGCATGTATTTTAATATAAAATATATGCATATTATGCTGTCAAAAATGTTATTATTTTTTTTCTTTCTTTATCTGCCGCGTATAAACAGTACAGTCTACCCCCATGAGACGACACTGGTTTGTACTTATAAAATAATGTATTATTTACTATGCTTTAATTAGTTCAATTACTAATATCATACAATAATCAAAAAGTACACTGAAGACGTTGAAAGGAATCCTGGAATACAAAACCCAAATCCTATGGAATAATACAAAACTGTCATTAATCAGAATGTATGTGAATGTGTTCGATATGTCAAGTTTTTGATAATAAATGTAAATTAATATAATGATTTTCATGATCATCTCTGGTCCATTTCGAGCGCTGGATCTGGCAAGAAAAACGGCGCAGGCAAAGCTGCACAGTAACCGGCCGCATATTCAGACAAGTAGGTATTACTATTCGATCTTTATTATTGTATTATTTTACAGGAATTTAACCCTTTGTACAGTAGGAACTCTACATTAGATCCATTCTTGACATTAATCTTATAACGTTATTTATAATACATATTATTTAGTTTTTATAATTAAAAGCCTCTTTCAATTTCACTGAATTTATGGTAGGTATTATCGTGAAAAACTTACATTTTATCGGGAATGCGAGTGCTTACTGGCACATTTTACACTAAAAACATGCTCTAATCTTAATATATAAGTAAATACCTTATAAACGCCAATCATCAGAACTGATGTGAGTAACATTCCGAAAATAGATCCAATCAATGGTACACACTTTTGCATCCCGACGTCAAACACTTCTGCCGATCGTAATATTCCTACCGCGTCTCTGCAGAAACTCAATATGAAAAATGTCTGCAAAAATAAATAATATATTATATAACTGCCGAAATATTATTATCATCCGAATACATTGACCGCTATAATATGTACCTACTTAAGTTTGTATGAAATCCCCTTTCAATCCACTACAAGATCATTGAGAATGTTGGTAAAATCATATCATAGACCAGGGATGGCGAACCATTTTCCTTACAGGTGCCAAAATATCCAAAATATTATATTTTGACTGTCTGACGTGCCGAGAAGTTTTTCGAGTAGTTCGAGCAGGCAAAAATAATTTTTAGAATTCTATTTAAAAGTTCAAAAATTATAAGCAATTGAGTTCTTGAGTATAATTACAATAATATGAGATCCCCGGGGGTTCCAGCGGCTAGCTCAGGAGTCCATCGAACCCCGGATTCACAAAAAAAAGAAATTTCAACGGTCGGAGTATAAATAAAACTCGGTCTTTCGTGCTCGTAAGGTGGTCTTCTTATATTTTCTTAATTTTTAGTTTTACAAATTATATTTGGGATTTTTACAGTTGTAGTCGTCAGGTCCGTACCTATCGGAAAGGGGACGCTTACTAATTACTTTTTTTCTTTTTCAAACTTCGCGTACCCACGCCATTCCAGCAAAAAGGACTCTCGTGATTGGCCAAATTTTATCGCGTGATCTTTGATTCGGCGAATCACGAGCCTGACCCTGGCGCAGGCGCGTCGAAATTTGGACGTTGCCGACAAGCGCGGCAAAATTTATTATATTTAAATACTTATATTTAGTCTTAAACTTATCGCTTTCATCCATCATCATTTATACTTTTTAAATTAAATTAAATTTATCTTAATTACACCTCCGCCCAATATGTCATTTTCACACACCGGACGAAGGCCCTTACTTATAAATAAAAAATACTTACGTGGTTGAGCAAGGAATCAGATTAGATGTTTTATGAAGCCGTTTCTAGAGGTCAGGGTTACGTTTCGACTTGAGCTACTAAATGATTATTTTACACCGGGAGAAGCCCGCCTGTAACAGGGGTGTATCAATTCGCCCCATCTGGATTAAAGTCGAAAGGTACGCCCTGATCTCATCGGCCACCCAACCAATTCCTTGTTCATCCGTTAAGTACATGGCATGATAACAGTTTATAAAAAAATTCAACTACAATCTAACTATTCTAACAAAAAAAAAAAAAACAACTAACTTTACGTATTGTTTCTATATTTATTTTAATTACTATTTTCCTGCTCAAAGCAATGCTCCTGAATAAGTCAGAGTTTGATTTATTTTCCTTTCTTATTATCATTTGTCATAATTTATTATTATTTTATTTTTCTCCTGTAATGTCGTGCGTTTATTTTGTTTTCGTAATGTTTTTGTTATTCTTCTCGTTCTTTTATACTGGTCAGCGGAGGGGTCGTGGAGCTATAGTCTTCGACTCTTGGGCTGTCCAGTTTTTTGTATTCCGAGAGGCTACATTTGTAGACGTTTGGCCCTCGTTCGGAATTATTATTTCGTGTTATGTTTTTCTTCTTCTGGTGCAATAGGAGCGTACCTCGTTTGGCATCGTCTGCCTTTGCAACCAGGGCGTGGTAGTGGCGTTACTATTGAGCCAGGCTCGTTCCGAGCAGCGGATATCTTCCTGTGGAAAGTTTTCCACTGATCTGCTGGTCTCTGGAGTATCACCTCATAGATGGACAGGTACTGTGTCTCCATCTGTTCCTATTACTGCGGGCAAGGCATCGTATAGCGGTACAACGGCCAGGCTCGTTGACGGCGGCACGGCTTTCTCACAGGTACTAGGATGGATTTTCACAATAAGTATCCCTTTCCCTTTCCTTTTTAGATGGTTACACTTCGGAAGTACCTCTTGTTGTTTCACGATATCTTTCAGGCGTCACGTCCCTAGTCTCTCCATGAACCTGCGCGAGAAAGGAGAGTGCGCACTCTCCACACCATCAAGCTTTGGTATCATGAATTTTCGGCTACACTGCCTTTGGATGCGCTTACTTCGAGAGGTGGCTCTCTTTGTGCTTCCAAATTGTCTTCATCTGTATTTATTCTTTTTCTTTCTTTAGTAATTTATTCGTTCATTAGACTTCCTGTACTTTAAATTTATTCAAATTTACTTTATTAATTACTCCTACCCCCCCATACATTAAATAGCTACTAATTTTATATAAAATCTTCCCATTGTACTTATGGTACTTACTATCACATTTAATATTTTACCCTAATACCCATAATTATTTAGCAACATTGTATTGACTGTATAAATCACATTGATATTAAAAATTGAAATATTCCACCCTCTCATTATATTTATTTCTGAATCAGTACACTTAAAACTGTGTAATTAACTTTATTTTTAGTGAAACCCATTTTATTTAAAAAAAAATTGTTGTTTCGTTTTACGCGCCCGACATCCTATTCCAAAGGCGCACCGCGCCGATTTGCGGTGCCTCTCACGTTTTATTATTATTATTTTTTTTTCATTATTGAAACCCCGTTGAGAAATTTACGGCTTATTGAAATTGTTTGCGATTTTCAATGTTAATGTTTTCGAATTCATTCATATTTACTTTATTTGAACGGAAAGAATTGGCGTCACTTTGCGAAGTGTTATTTTTAAAACTAGAATGTACATTTTTCGTACTAATGAACTTAAGATTACAAGGCTCAGAAAGTTGGTCCTTAATTAACTTTATATCCGTAATTAGAAGAATTTCCGGATGTTTTATTCGTATAATCTACACATTTCACTTCCAACAGCAACTCGGCGTTCACCCTTGACTCGAGGGTTGACGACTGGTCCTGCTTCATCTCCTCGTGGTCGAGCCTGCGCCCGCACAGATTCGATTCATCTCAGCTTGCGCGCCTTTTCAGCCCTCTTGTGAGGCTCCCTGGCCTCGCGTTTCCTTTTTCTCTCCTCACCGAACATCCCGTGGTCGACTAGGGTACACGACATGTTAGTGATACCCTAGGAAAATCGGCATTTTGCTCGCCGTTTTTCGTCGTGAGTGGGCCGTGGCCTCTACGAGCCCTCCTCGCTGGATACCGTCGATGATGTGTCTGGTCTCCATAGGTGGGATTTGTGCAGCCATTCGTCGTACTGGAGACGCGCTGGTGCTACGGTCTCCAGCACGACGCTAGGCGCGGTCAGCTCCGTATGTGGACTGTCTTCGAACACCAGAGGAGGGCTCTCCCGGTTTGATGTTGGAGACAGCACTTCTTCTTTGATAAGGGTCACGTCGGAGTCCGCTTTTTAGTTAACCATTTCTTGGTTGTTCCGGCTCCTGGATCATAAACTTTTATTTAGCGTTCGCGGGCGTAAATTTTATTTCGCGGGTTCGGAAGAATCCATGCGATTCTTCGAGCCCCACGTTGGGCGCCATTGAGATCCCCGGGGGTTCCAGCGGCTAGCTCAGGAGTCCATCGAACCCCGGATTCACAAAAAAAAGAAATTTCAACGGTCGGAGTATAAATAAAACTCGGTCTTTCGTGCTCGTAAGGTGGTCTTCTTATATTTTCTTAATTTTTAGTTTTACAAATTATATTTGGGATTTTTACAGTTGTAGTCGTCAGGTCCGTACCTATCGGAAAGGGGACGCTTACTAATTACTTTTTTTCTTTTTCAAACTTCGCGTACCCACGCCATTCCAGCAAAAAGGACTCTCGTGATTGGCCAAATTTTATCGCGTGATCTTTGATTCGGCGAATCACGAGCCTGACCCTGGCGCAGGCGCGTCGAAATTTGGACGTTGCCGACAAGCGCGGCAAAATTTATTATATTTAAATACTTATATTTAGTCTTAAACTTATCGCTTTCATCCATCATCATTTATACTTTTTAAATTAAATTAAATTTATCTTAATTACACCTCCGCCCAATATGTCATTTTCACACACCGGACGAAGGCCCTTACTTATAAATAAAAAATACTTACGTGGTTGAGCAAGGAATCAGATTAGATGTTTTATGAAGCCGTTTCTAGAGGTCAGGGTTACGTTTCGACTTGAGCTACTAAATGATTATTTTACACCGGGAGAAGCCCGCCTGTAACAGGGGTATATCAATTACCTACATAGTTTGGGTCTTTACGCACAAATTGGCGCTAAAATTTCTCGGATCAGTTGATGCATACTCTCGGGGTCACAATTTTATTGCTATGGCAATGTGTGTCGCATAAAACCTAAGGACCCTTCTATGCAATTTAAATTAATTATAATGCTTATTCTTCAAGAGTATCAGCTGCCTGTAATTTTTTATACAATGCGATCTGTCATTTACGCATGATTTTCGTGAAGAAAATACGCAGTTTTGATATTGAATAATTTCCTATATAGTTAGGTATTTGTAAAACCTTTTGTTAAAAAAATATAGGTACTTATATCTATTTTTTTCTCTTTAACACAAAACATTCGCGTGTCGCGTGTCGCGTGTCGCGTGTCATGCTTTTGGTGTGCTTTATCATCTGGATGTGTAATTGGACCCATCTTTTTTGAAATCGAAAATGGCATTGCAGTTGCAGTAACTGTCAATGGAGAATAGGTACGAGTAGGTACGACAGAAACATGATTACTATTTTTTTCTGGCATTAATTAGATGATTTTGATCTGGATGAAATTATGTGGTTCCAATAAAATTGTCTTATATCCATAGAGCTCGTCACACAATCAACTTATTGAGAGAAAAGTTCAGTCCGTGTAATGTCAAGAAATGGGTTTAGGTCGCCAAGATCATGCGACTTTTTTTCTCTGGGGTTATGTTATAAATCGTTGGTTTACTAAATTACTAATACAGAATACTATAGTACACTAAAAGTACTCAATGACTTTAAAGCCAACACAATTATTCGTGTCATTGGTGAAATAAGTGCTGATTTATGTAGGAAAGTGACCAAAAATTGGTGTTCACAATATATATTATTACGATTACGAGTACATTGATGTTTTATACCGTTTTGTATTTATTTCAAATTAAAAATATATTTCTCTTATTTGATAACCCTTTTAGGCATATAAATAGATCGGCCACGTGCATAGAATGCCGGAGGATATAGAATGTACGCAACCCCTGATGGTAAGAGAAGAACGTGGACGGCCGAAACTGAGATGGCTGCACTGTACCACGGGAGATTTAAAAATGCTACGTCAAAGCAATAAATTGGAGAGTTTCGGCGCTGGATCGTCCAGGATGGAGGAAGATTTTGAAGGAGGCCAAGATCCCCCAAGGGTTGTAGTGCCATAAATGATGATGATGATGAGTGATAAATGCCACCTTATTTATTATTTTAATTCCTATCAAATATCAAATGGCGAATGGAAATAACCGCTTTGACTCCAGATCATTACACCAGTCCATTTTTGATTGGAAATGGTGGCCTCGCTGGCAGGCTCTTTGAGCTTGGTCTTGTTACCCGTTTCATATGTCCATGTGGCGGAGAAATACAGGATGCAAATCACATCCTCTGGGAATGTCCTAAAATGTGTACGGAAAGGGAAGAGCTGCTCAAGTCGGTTCAACCAGCTGTTGGGCCCATCGGACCGTCCGACCTGGCCGCCACAAAGGCCAATTTTGTTGCATTTAAAAAATTGCGGCGTCATACTGCCAACGTGAAAATCTCTTCACTTAGAATGTTCGGCATTTTTGTATTAGCTTTAATTTGTTACTTACTACAATTTTTAATATTGCCTCTACGTGCTCATCTCTACCATTATGGGTACCTTAACTTAAAGTCATGTAAATTCAGTCAAAGCACATTTGAGTGCATGGCGACCTTAGTCTTGGGTAACTCCACCTGAGACATTCCCAGTCATGAAAATAAAAATAATGCTTCACATAAAACGTAGGGTTCCGTGATACGCCCGATTAAGAACGGGTGTGGTGCAAAAACAACCCTGAATATTTCATATATGAAGTGACATCTTCGAGTGGCGAACAAGATCCACACAGGAATATTATTGTATCATGATATGATAACGGTACAATAATTAGTGCAATTGCACTTGCATCAATATTGTTGACAGTTTATATTTTCTCATATGTAACTTCAGTATGGATATCGATAATTTATTGGAAAATGGAAAGAATATCATAGAAATCTTACCATATTTATCCATGCGATGAGAAGCGATCCCGACTTGAGGTCGCAACCGCAACCGCACGTGTCTACGCGTGGAATCCTCATGTTGCTAATAATTGAGTCTCAGGATTATTAAACAAAGTCTGAAATAAACATTTTGTTGAATTAACTTATTATTTCTTATATATAGTATTATTTCAGTACGTTCAGGAGAGGAACTTTACTACTCGTTGATGAATTTGATCCTTTTTTATTTCCGAACGTACAATATTTTGACCATGGCTGGAACACTGTCCGTCCCGAATCCAGATCCGAAAGTACGAGCGTGACTGACAACGAACCAAAGCACACGATAATAATCGTCGCAACTAAGGGTACCTACCCAACCATTTAGTGGCTGAGAGCTACTTTTTATCTTAATTTTCATGGCGATCGACTTCCAATAAGAATCTTTGTTGTAGGTTTTTTTTAATTCATCAAAGTTTAAAATATTCATTTTAAAAAGCAAAACATCGTTAAATAGATGCATTTTTCATTAATTCAAATATATTTTATGAATATAATGTATAACTGGTCAGATATTTGATATTGTGTATCATTGGTAATCTTCAAATAATTTGGCTTATTGCAAAACGCAAACAGTCATCAAGGTGATCATCCGTCAAATGTGTTCGATTTATTATTTTGGATTTAATAAATTTGATAGAGAAAATGATTCACATAAATATATTGTAAGATAGACGTCCTTTATTAAATATGAGTATATTTCTGGATTCAGTGGTTTCTATAATATATCAGAAGATTTCAATTATGTCGACGTAATGTCATTTTGCATTTCAATCAATTGCTATTTGAAATCCCGCACATCCATTGGAAAAATCAATGCGATGGTTTGAGATAGTACAAGAAATGAAAATATAAATATTATTAAATACTGCAAACTTGTAGAATTTAATATTATTTATATTTTCATTTCTTGTAAAATGGAATTCTATCAAGTAAATGCTAACTCAATTAATAGTTTGAGATAGTCTTTGGACTCTTTGGACATTATTTTCATTACAATTTAAAGGTGATGATAAGAAACTGGAAGTTTTATGAAGCTCATTAAAATCAGTAAACCTCTTGTTAAATTGATCCAATAATTCTTCAAATATAGTGATATCATTTTCATAATTATAAGAATCTTCGTTTCTACCAATCTCATCTTTCAAATTTAAAACATGAGAACAAGTCCTCTTCATAACCATATTGATAATTTAATTTTTAACGAATTGACTGATGATATCATATCGGTAATAGTACTTCATTTACCTTGTAATTTAGGATTTATCTCATTCAATTTTGATGTTAGATTTTTGATGTCACTGATATCACGTCATGTTTTTAAAAACAAATAAATTTTTAATGGTATTTACGAAAAAAATAAAACCTCATTCACAATAGTTGCACGGCAGAGTAAAGAGTTACAGCATTTTGAACTTAGATGTGTACAGAACAGGACAGTGAACACAATAAAACGTATTTTCATTATTATATACCTATGTATTCAATTATATGTAGGTATTAATATAAGGCACCGAGGCCAAACGGCCTTTTATCCTTGTCATTTGTAGTACTCCCGTTTGTACATATTAACGAAGAGCGCATGGCCCTTCGTTGTGGGTCTAACTAAAAGAAAAAAAATAAAAGGAAAAGAACTGGAAAAATAGAGGTTATAGGTACAACGGTTTCTCCTTTGAATTGACGAAGTCAGCACTGCGAAATAAATATTTTTTATATATAAGTTTTTACGTGAGTCACTTGAAGTGATGTCTTTATAATAAATTCTAACATATTTTTTAACTAATCAGCACTTGGGTCTAGGACGATTTGGCACCGCGAACTGGCCTCCGCCGATTGGCCTCCGGTAATTGGCCGCCGGTACAATCGGACGCCGGCCCAATTGGACGCCGACCCAATTCGACACCGACCCAATTGGCCTCCGGGAGGATTGGACGCCGCACAGTTGAATTAAATGCGCAAAGGAATAGACGTACGTTACGATTTGTTGGAGTAAGTAAGCAAGTCAGTTTAATATGCTTCTATCTTCTCAGTAGTTGTACCTTATATATTTCGCACTTGACACATTTTTAATAGGCCGAAATCCCGAATGCTGAAATCCCGAATGGCCGAAATCCCGAAAGCCTAAATCCCGAAAGCCGAAATCCCGAATACCGAAATCCCGAACGCTGAAATCCCAAATGGCCGGAATCCCGAAGGCCGAAATCCCGAAAAATAAAAATAATACAAACATCAATAATTGCGCAATTTTTGCAAGAGACACAAACACCCATTTTTTGTGGAAATATAAAAAAAAGTGTAAAATACAAACATCAATAATTGCGCAATCGCGAATTGCGCAATTTTTTCAAGAGACACAAAATCTATTCGTTTTATAAAATGATCTCTCCTGAAAAAAAATTGCGCAATCGGAAAACCCATTTTCCGCAAAAATGAGATTTGTCTCTCTTACAAAAATTGCGCGCGCGATTGCGCAATTATTGATGTGTGTGTATTTTACATTTTTTTTTTATTTCCACAAAAAATGGGTTTTTGTCTTTCTTGCAAAAATTGCGCAATTATTGATGTTTGTATTTTTTTATTTTTCGGGATTTCGGCCATTCGGGATTTCAGCATTCGGGATTTCGTCCTTCGGGATTTCGTCCAGCACCCAGTACCTAAGTAGTTTATCAATCAAACTACTGAAACATTTATACTTAGCAGATAACTTACTTAATATTTTGTTTTTAATTTCATACTATCTTAAAATACGCATTTATGCATAATAATATACATGTTTAAGCTTTATTATAATATTAAGTCGATAAAACGCTGAAATATAATGTAATTTTCATTCTAACATCTAACATTATTTTTAATATTTGTTGTAAATATAAATAAGTACCCGTGTATAGACAATAAATTAATTGATTATGCACATCTTTAAGTTTTAGCGAGGGAAGACTTATTTTCTTTTAATAAACATCATAAGGCATAATAATTATTCTCAATCTATATTAAAAATGTGTCAAGCGCAAAATGTATAAGGTACAACTACTGAGAAGATAGAAGCATATTAAACTGACTTGCTAACTTACTCCAACAAATCGTAACGTACGTCTATTCCTTTGCGCATTTAATTCAACTATGCGGCGTCCAATCCTCCCGGAGGCCAATTGGGTCGGCGTCGAATTGGGTCGGCGTCCAATTGGGCCGGCGTCCGATTGTACCGGCGGCCAATTACCGGAGGCCAATCGGCGGAGGCCAGTTTGCGGTGTCAAATCGTCCCATTCCCTCAGCACTTTGTTGGCTTCACTAAAGGCAAACAAGACAAAATGTCTTACTCTTACTTTGCATCCCATTGGATTTTATTTCCCATTTTCCAAAACTTGGAAAATACATTATTTTGTTCAACGGCTGAAAAAATGTATTGCACAACTTCTGACAGTACTTACCCACATACATCAAAGTATATTTTCTTGATAATCTTTCCTTTAAAAGTTTTATAATTTTGACCACTATTCGTTTTTGACGTAATAATAATTAGTTTCATCAATGACACGCCGTTTTTAGAACAAATAGATTAAAATTTATACTCTGAAGAGTAAAAAAATATGTATCGCAATCAATGACATTGTCATTGATCGCAATAAATGGAAATTCCACGAATGTCCGTAAGCACGAATTGTATGTACAGTGCCGCAAACTTATCTGAAGAATTGATGGGGGAACCACAGTCGAAAACTACACAATCAAGACTCGCAACTCGACAGAATCTGAAATTGCAATGGCGTCCATATGGGTTCTAGTAGTTCCATTTTTTACCATTATTCAGATAAGTTGGTTGGACTGTTCACTGTATGTTGTGTACGGCATAAATATTATGGTATACGGATAAACAGCGTGCAACGCATGGTCAGTTTGGACTGTCTACTGCTACCTATTGTTAGAATATCAAAATACTCGTAATATTTATTTGGCGAGTGCATGCATAGGCGTATGCTGCGTAATTTAAACCGATTTACGAAAAAACTGCGTTATCGCGATAACGCTCGTTTTCCGGATATGGGCTCAATTTGGATGCTGTAGGCTGCAAGTGTCTTAAGAGAATTTCGACGTGGCTTGCCGATTATTCAAGTCACCGGATTCCGGCGTCCTGCCAGGCCGCTAAATACCATTAACAGAGTGTATCTATACAGCGGAGCTGCGGAACTGGGGCGGTTATAGCCGAAGTACGAGTAAAAAATAAACAATATAATATGTGTTATTCTATATATTGTTATGGGAGCCGTAAACATATACTTAAATGGGTCGATAATAATGTTATAAAAGCTCACCGAAAATTCAAGTAGGGCAATGTCACGCACAATCCTATTTAAAATAAACATAGGAGTTCAGATACCACGTTCGCGACTAATCTAATCTAATCTTACTAAATAACTCAACCAATACAACAGAAAAGATATAAGAACCGTCATTGGCGCACCCAAGATTTAATATTGGGGGGGCCCAAGGAGGAGAATGTAAATTAGTCCCATAGGCTTCTTCTTCACAGCCTAATTTCTCGTTGTCTATTGCACTCGGTGTACCTACACCATGGTCCCCACATCCTGAAACGGGCCCTCAGGCTAGGATATTTGGCGGCCCCCCTACCTACACGTTTTTCAAATTGTGTGTTTAGTTCAAATTAAGGATACAGTGAATTATTGGCGATTTTCAATACATCCACTTTAATAATGGAGCTGTCGAGTATCGACACATAATAATCAAAAAATATATTGCACAATTATATAAGTAATTGAAAATGTTCATGGCCATGAAGTATATTAGCGCCGCAGGCGACTTTTTTTACTATTAAAGCTAATTTATGATGTGTGTTTATCTCACTTATCTGGTCAACCCAACATGCCGGGCCCCCCACAGCCTGGGCCCTCAGGCTAGAGCCCTGTCAGCCCTCTCAAGCCATGACCTACACCACTCCGGAATTCGGGTGGACACCGAGAATTTTTTGACAGTTCCATTAGGGATTGGGTTTCTAAAAAAACGTGACATTAGTGTTTCGAAATTTTTGTGTTAGAAATTAAAATCTAAGAAATTGTTCTAAAAAGTGTGCTGGAGAATTACAAATCATTTTATTGCCAGTGTTTTTATTTGTCTAAGCCCAAAGGCTTATTGGCTTTCAATTTCAATGGTTAAAATCATTCTGATAATTTTCATGTTTGGGGTGTCAGGGCCCCTTGCCCCCCCCTGGGTGCGCCACTGTAACCACCTCACTTCAGTGTGAAAAATCAAACATTCGTACTTAGCTTCCATAGAAAATAAATGCAAAGTTTTTTTTTTAAATGCCTGTTTTTAAAGGTCTGGATTTGATGAAAATTACCATATTGGTCTAGTACAGGTTTTAGCACTGCGGTAATGTTTTCGAAACTATAGATTCTGTGTAAATAAAACAGTGCGTAGATATAATGTTAGGGTTTCTTGTCTTTGCGAGGGTAACAAATCCTTTAAATGGGCCTAACATTGACGGGAGCACCATCCATACAAATTCCTCCATGATATTTTAAAATTTTCTAAATATGAAGAAATAGAATCAAAAACATCTTGTCATGTCGTACGCTCGGTGAGTTCTTTGCAGCATAGATATTGATCCACTATTTTGTTTTCATTTATGAAACGAAAACCTGTGAGGCCAACGGTAGACGCGTGCGATCGATTCGGCAACATCGAAATCACATTAGATCTTTCATCGGCTTTCATAATTTCATGAAGGACTTTTTCGGTTTTCGCTATTTCGCGGATTTTTCTGCTTTTATCATTATTTTCGCGGTGCACTTGCAACAAGCCAGCGGTGCACCGGTTAAGAACCACTGGTCTAGAGCCACAATATTTATGCTGAATTCCACCGAAAAAAATGTTTTTTTTTTAAATTTACACCACCACCGACTGTGGTGGGCATGGCCCCCACATCATGAATGTTTGGCGGGCCCTCTTACCTATCATCAGGGTTAAGGGGAACGTGATGTTCTACAGTAGTGTTCCCAAATGGTATTCCGTGGATTTATCTATATTGTTAAATAATTCCCTTGAATTCTTGATTTGTCGGACCTCATATCATATTATCGATCGTTATCATACTATGAACCACTGGTCGTGATCCCCTCTTGTGGTAGCCAAGTAGCATTCGACCCTTCGATATTGGATAAATAACCATTTTTATTTTTCTAGAAACACTAAAAATAATTGTAATATAAAATGATACACGTGAATTATTATCATGTAGTTACGTATATCATATTTTAGTAGTAGTTTTAGTTTTAGTTGTAGTATAGCGCCACATGCGATTTTTTTTTATAATATGACAAATTTCTGGTGTGTGTTTATCTCACAATTAGACGAGCCGCCACGCCGGGTCCTCTTAAGCTCGGGCCCCCAGGCTGTAGCCCTTATCACTCCGGAATTCGGGTGGACACCGAGAATTTTTTGACATTTCCATTAGAGATTGAGTTTCTAAAAAAACCCGACATTAATGTTTCGAAATTTTTGTGTTAGAAATTTAATTCTAAGAAATTTTTCTAGAGGGTGCTGGAGAATTTCAAATAATTTTTTTGCCGTGTTTTTATTTGTCTAATCTATTACAATGTTTTTGGGGGGGCCAAGGCCCCTTCGCCCCTCCTGGATGCGCCACTGAGAACCGTTAACATTAAAGCAATGTATGAATATGCCAGTGTTGTCAGATAAAATATTACGAAATTAAAATTGTTTACGAATGTTTGCTCTGAGCCTAAAATTATCTTCGATCTAGTTTTTAAACATGTATTTTTCACCAAAAAGGAAACGTAAAACAGTTTCACAATGTTAAAGTTTGCATTGTGGCCAAAATATCATCAACATTACTTAAATTTTAGTAGACATGGCAAAACTGGTGTTATCTGACAATCGATACCTATCGTAAATTTATTGTAAGACGTACCTATAGCGATAAAGATAAGTGACATTATCGAGTTTATGCTAAACATATTCACGTGAATGAAGTGTACCTACTTCACTGAGATAATTTGAAATTGATTTAACACGAATTAGAAAAATCCTGACTTTTTGTAGATAAAGTAACATGGAAAATTTCTTAGGCTCACTGTGACAGATTTTTAGGAAACTATTGAGTCTTTGATTGAAATATGTAAACATCCCCGCAAATAATAATTATTGCAACTATTGCAATTATTGCAACTCACCGGATCTCACCACATCTGACCGCATTTCTTCATTGATTTTTCACACGTTTTTCATGCAATTCGCCCGCTACGAAAAGAAATTCCCTCACACGAAACTAATTATTGCGAGGGGTGGAAGTTTGATGGTGAAATTTTAAGCTGCTTTATTCTTTAAGTGCCCACATATGCCACGTAGGTCAAAATAGAGATTTTATGGTATTTATAGAGCATAAGCCTGGACATTCCTTAAACGTCGTAGAAAATCTATTTATATAATTTTGAAGCCTTATTATTTCTTTGTATTTATGTTAAACGCTTGATGAATGCATAAAGTATTTTTATTACACAAATTGGCATTCCTCTCAATCTAATGGTTTAGTTTAGAACAGTGCTGTCGAACTGGCGGCCCGCCAGTTTTTTTTGCGGCCCGCGAGCTGTACAGCAAATTTTTCATCAAACATTGGGGAGAGAATTACCCGTCATACATTAAAATATGAAAACATTTCATTATAATACTATACATAAAAATTTTTTCGAAATAAAGAAATATATGTATTGCATAATTTTTCCAGCCTGAAAAAAACATAAATTTGTTAATTTGAATTAAAATATTATGTAAGTTACAAACTTTTGGATATAGAGAAATACCCAAAAATGAGAGATTTTGGACTTCTAACCATTTCTATGTTCGGTAGTACATATATCTGCAAGCGTGCCTTCTCTGATATGAGATACATAAAAAACAAAATATAGAAACAGCTTGAAGGACTCCACGCTTGAGAATATAATTAGACTTGCCACAACAAATGTTGATATTGACATAAAAGAAATGGTTGCTCAACAACTAAGACCTCAATTCTCCCATTAAATAACTTACAAGTATGTATAAGTATAATGTTTGTTTTATAAACATAATTAATAAAATTTATGATGAATAAAATTTTTTACAAAAATAAAAAATTAAACAAGTACCTAACTTAATAATATTATTGTTTTTATTATTTCTAGTTGTGTTATTTTTGATTTTTTTTTGCATAAAAATTAATAACCTTTGAATTGACATTAACTGACTTTTCATTTACCTATCCTCTTTGGCCCCGAAATGTTTGCTTAAGAAAAAATGGCCCGCGGCCTAAAATAAGTTGGACAGCGCTGGTTTAGAATATAGTCATATTTCAGTACAACCATGTGACGTGGTTTATAATTTTTTAATTATATTTTTTTAGATGCATTCATAAAACCAAATGGTTGTTAACATTATATAGTAAAATATTTACGATAGAAAGTTATATTTATATACTTTATATACCCAAATCTGACAAGAATTTTGACAAGAATTAGCCATTTTGTTATTCAAAAAATGGGCACGATTAACACGTTTCAAGATAATTCTAAAAATAATGATTATAAGCTATGTATTTTACGATTCAAATTTGATAACATATTATAAGTACTTACTATTATTTTTATGATTTGTTTGACATTTCAGCGGGTCTATTCTATACAAAAGACGACTATCGACCGCTAACGTGCTAACGTGATAATGTGTTAGTATTTGTAACATACATTTTATATTGAAATATTATAATTGTAATTGTATTGTAATCAGTTAATCAGTCGAAACTGTCTCTCTCTCGCTCTCTCTCTATCGCTCATGCTCTAAATTTTAGCACAGGTAGGGGGAATGCCGTTAAAATATATCATTTATTGCAACAATTAATACCAGCTAATTATAATTGTTACAATACGTGTTAATAATTTGATACAAACATACCTTAGTTAGCGGTTTTAGCGGACGAAAGCAGCCTTTTGTATAGAATAGACCCGCAGGTCCATCTACGCAAGTAGTATTCCGACTTCCGAGTCTAGATGTCGCTTTAAAATCAACAAACATAACATAACATAACAAACTATTATGATGAGCACACTCCGTTGACATCCTCCCAATAGATGAGGGTGAAGTGTTTAGGTTTATTAAAAAAACTTAAGAATACTCGCTCTTTGGGAACGGATATTTTATTCCCGTATTAATCCCATATTATTCCCGTACTAGTTCCATATTAACCCCGTCTTACCCCATATTATTCCCATATTATCCCGTATTATTCCTATATTATTTACAGATTTCGTATTTTGGTCGCCGAATTGCCTACAGGAATCTTCCATGGGACCATGAGTCATTAAGGCAACTCACTAAAAACGTATGACATTTCTTTGCCATAGGCACGCAGTCTCCCTCTAAATTAATTCCTGCGTTATTAACATGACCATGGTATAATTTTCCAACCCATTCCAGATGCTTTCTTATGGCCATTTCATCAAAAATTAAAACTCCGATGAACCTTTTATTCGATGCTGATGATTTTAAGCGTATGGCATCCAAAGCTTTCTTTGTAGACGCCGATTGGCAATCAAGAGCAGTATATACCAACGTGATAACCTTTTTGGATTAGGTAAGCGTGTGGAAAATTGACTTAGAAGTCCAGTAGCGGATTAAGTCAAGTGGAGGCCCTGAGCGGTAAAAATTTCGAGGCCCCCAAATTCAAGTTAGAAAAAAAAGTTTTATACATAGAAACTCTCATTAATATATTAAATACTAGCTGACCCGGCGAACTTCGTACCACCACAGAATCAATAATCTTGTGTTAACTTATTAGCTGAATTAAATTCAGTTTTTTATTAAGTTAATATGAATATTCAAAATGAATAAGTTCAATAAATGTGCAAAAATCAAATCAAAATCAAAAGTATTTGAATTACATTGAACTGTACACCCACGATGACCGCGTGGATTAAGCGCCGGTCTATAGTGTCGAGGGTCCCAGGTTTGAATCCTAGGTCTGCCAAGTTCACATATTGTTTTTCAATTTGTGCATGAGTCAGAGTATGGTCCTAATATATTGAGCAAGTGGCTGACATCCATTTTTGGTAAAAATAAAATCTGTTAATACATACCTCCACTCTGTGGAGACCCATATGATCTTATTAGGATCGAACATGGTCAAAAGAAAAAAAAAAGAATGTAATTCACGTGGCAGCAAAGCATTTGCTTTATTGAAGCGAATCGAAATGATTCGCGTAGCATTGTTGCACTACTTTCTGTTAAACTATTTGCTGGATGGGTTCCACTCGGATCGATTCCCTTAATTGAAGCACCTTGTGATATACGAAATTTTTCATTTTGTTGTCAGGTGCGAAAACGAACACAGCAGAAGGTTTGCCGACACACGAATACGTGTATTAATTAAGGCTCTAAGTACCAAAAACAAAAAAACTGACATTTTTATAGAAAAGTGTTCTACATACTAACGCCAATAACTTCAGTTATGGTCTAAGTGCCTCAAGCAAGTCAAAAAAATACAGAAAAATATTTAAACCTGTCGACGTTGTAAGTCCGTTGGTCTGTTTTATTTATAATGGTGTAAATAGCACTACGGTGGTCAACTTCATTCAATATAAAATGGCTGACGATGGTGTGTTGACACTTGCGAGTTCTTAATACCTAAAATTATAGAAGCTGCCGTGATTGCTTCACACTGTAAAACCACGTTTTTCAAAAGGTCTGCTTCATGAAATTTTACTGCAATGACTCGGTATTTTGTATCTACAGGCAATACTACTTTTTGGTACTTAGAGCCTTAATTAATACACGTATTCACATGAACATGATACGTACAATTGACCGTGAGAGAAACATTCATTTTATATATTCAGGTCACAAACACTCAAGGATTGGCCTTGTAATTTGTTGATCGTCATGCTGAATGCAAGAAGAATTGGAAATTGAATTCGTTTAAACTCGAATGGCATATCGGTTGGGATCGTCGAAATTCTCGGAATGAGAACTTCCTCACCTTTGAACATTCCTTTGATTATCGTCGCGTGAATCACATTGCCCATGAGTTTTATCACCACCAGACTCGTTCCGTTACATAGTTTTGGTTGGTTCAGATTTCAAAGCATGATGACTACCGAGCCAACCTTCAGTTGTAAATTATGCGGTGGCAAGCCAAGCAGATCCAATGAGTTTAAAAATTCAGTTGGATAGTTGGTTGCTTCGTCTTTGTTTGTTACACAGTCGATAGATTTGAAGGAATGCAGTGAACCAACGATTTGATTTTGAATTGTGAAGTTCCACAACTTTGTTCTTTGCCGCAAGAATGCTCGTTCACTCAACCAATTATGATTTTTGTGGTTAGCAATGATGTTCGGGAACACTTTGTTGATGAGTTTGTCCTTAGTTGAGACGAAATTGCAAAAATTCAGCGGAAACGAAATCAATCCATTCGATTCATCGACAGGAACAGGGCCGTTACCGATAGTCAGCAATTGCTTGGAGAAATCTTCGGCAGATGGATCGTTTAGCAATGCAACTCGCATGTTTGTCGTTAGCTGAAGTTTCTTCACATAGCGCCACAGAGTTGATGATTTGAAGCAAGCATTTATTTTATCGGCAGCAGTCGATCTTGGAATGACTGGTAGTGTTTAGCGGAAATCGCCAGATAGTAGAATCATTGCGCCTTAAAACTTATTGAGTCATTGCGCAGATCTTTCATAGTTCGATTGAGTGCTTTCAATGCGCGTTTGTGCGCCATTGTGCATTCATCCCAGGTGATGATTTTACTTGCTACCAAAACTTTGGCCATTGCTGAGTGTTTCGCAATGTTGCATGTCGGTTTTTCAGTAGTTTGAAGGTTTAAGGGTAATTTCAACGTTTAATGAGACGTTCGGCATCCTTCTAGCAACGTGGACGCTATCCCAGAAGAAGCAACTGTTACAGCATTTTCGGATCTCGCACGAACAGTAGCCAAAATCAATGACATGAGGAATGTCTTTCCAGTTCCACCGGGCGCGTCGAGGAAAAATAAGCCACCATTTCCATCATCAATTGCCTTCATTAACGTATCGTACACTTCTTTCTGTTGGGGTTCAACAGTGGTACATTCGTTCGAACATGATTGGTTCAATGCATCTCGATCATATTTACGTTCACGTTCTAATTCTCGATTGAAAGCGTCGTTCATTCCACGATGTGGAGTTGGCATTCCGAACTTGACTAAAAACTGCCGCACATGAGGCAACACATTGATACCGCCTAAACCATGGCATCCTCAGAGAATCCAAGGCCATAAGGCCTGAATCATCATTGGGCGGATTCATGCAAACATGAGCAGATCGACTGCGAGACAACTTTCTAGCCCGTAAGCTTAGATGTAAGAAAATTTTATAGTCACCCTTTAGAAACTTAGCCAGCAAAGTCTAAACTAAATAAGCATTATTCCATAAATACGTAGGTAGGTATTAAGAATAATTAATTTCTCAGCATTAATAATTTTATCAGAAGCCTTGGCATTAAATTCGTCCCTAGCATAAAAAATCATAGACCTAGCTTTATTTAAAAACAACATCCTAAAAGCACTTACCTACTTATATAAAAATCATGCATAATTATAATTAAATACCTATAAATTCATTTAGTCCAAGCCATTCAATGTCTAATGTATATTAAGATTTTAATTTTGTAAAAATATGTCTGTGTTCATTTTGTAGGTCAAATATTTCAAAATATGTATCCATCAAGCAAAGAAATGCAGTAATAATAATCCCAAGAAATGCACATCCCCTTTTCAAAGCATGTACCCAGAGAAGGTCTGGTTGAATATTTCTGTGGTTAGCAAAAAATCTCAGAAATATGAGACCCAAGGTACCTATCTATAAGCCAGGTACATATGCCAGAGGGTATTTTTGTCATTTTTCAGTGACAGAATTTGTAGGTAATATTTTTTATTCTTGCCTAGAGTTGACCTGCGCTCCAAAAAGGTTGAGTCATTCGGTTTTGGGACTCTCGAGCGAGACGTCGGCCGCGGTGCCGGCGTCTCCGCAATTTCAATTTATTTTATACATATTTTGTTTTTATATGCTGTACTACTGTAATTGTATTCAGAACAATAAAACGCCCTGTTTTCGCCTGTAATTCTGCGTTGTCAATCAATAAGCATGTCCCTGAAAGAAGAAGCCAGCAGACGATCACCGTGACATTACATCATCAGGGGGCTCCAGCGCGACTCCTGCCCCCCCCCCCTCCTTTCGGAGATGACAACATGCATTCGATCAACAGCAAAGCCTCGTTATGTATCTCCTCATTCACCTCGAGATCGGGATTACCTGACCTGGCACGAATTCGATGTAAAATGTCTTCTGACATGTCATCCTTGAATTTGAACCACAGTTCAGGTGGATTCGATGGGAAGCATGTCGAAATAATGATAGCAAATAATGTGCGTATCTGACTTGGAGATGCAGAAACAATTGCTTCAGCGATTGTCATATCCCAATGAGTATCGTTTTCAAGCAAATTGAGCTGTTGACATGAAGCACAACATGTTGGGCACACTACACCATTGACAGTTAAGACATTTCGACTATCATTCTTTCTTTTGTTTGTTTGTTTGTTTCTTGTTTATGTCATGTATCAGAGATGGCGTTGTATACGGATTTTTTTTTGTGATTTTCTTACTTTTCGATTGCGCGAGGTTCATCGTTCAATTTCATCGATATCAGTCAAAAGCCGTTCCATACAAAATGTATGAGAAAATGATTTTTTTTCATAATTTATTTTTTCCGTGATTTATCCGATGTTTTAATAGTTATTCTGATATTCGGGGCGGAGACAAATCCAACAAATCAAAGATCATAAAAATCGATACAGCCGTTCTTGAGTTATAAATGGATTAACTAACCCGACTTATATATATATATATATAGGTAACATATAACATAGGTAATAGAAATAAAATTAAAAAAAAACACACTTTTTAAATAAATTTTCGTCTTGCTTTATTTCTTGCAAATTCGTCAATTATTTTGGAAGTGTCAATTCTGTTTAAAATTTCTTGCTCTATATACAAAATGGCCATGCTATTTAATCTTTCTTCTCCCATAATACTTCTCAAATACTTTTTGAGAAGCTGGGCGGACGTGCTCAACGTGGGTCAAAATTGAGCTTTTTTTCTATTTTCAAAGCATGATCCTGGACATACCTTAAACGTTGTAGATAAACTATTTATATAATTTTGAAGCCTTATTATCCTTTATATTTATTTTAAACATTTGATGACTGCATAAAGTATTTTTATTACATAAAATAGTATTCTTTTAAACCTCTCGCTCTAATGTTTTAGAATATAGTCATAATTCAGTACATAAATGTGCAGTGGTGTTAAGATTTTTTACATTTATTAATTTTTAAACGCATTTATAAAACCATCAGTATAATTTATATTGACATTATTATAGTGAAATATTTACGATAAAAAATTATATTGATAATCTCTTTGATCCCAAATTTGACAAGAATTAGGCATTTTATTATTCAAAAAATGGGCAAGATTAACACATTTGAAGATAATTCTAAAGATACTGATTATAAGCTATGTCTTTGACCATTCAAGTGTGATAATTATCCTACGAATAATGATTGCTTTATAATAATTATTGACCTAAGAATAAGGTTGTGATTTTTTGAAATACGCCATTTCTTTTGGCATTCCCCAGTGGTTAAGCTACAACATACGGCCGTAGCCATAAATTGACAAACTATAATTGAAGTATAGAGTAAAATGATGTTAACGCGCGTGTTTGAACATGTACCTAACCGATTTTTTTTAAACGGTTTTAAACCTTTCAATAGTTCGCAGTCTACTGTTTGCAGTGATTTACTAGTAGCATTTATTTAGTCTTTGTAAAATAGTATTTCAAATCACTGTCATCAGGGCGGTTTTGTATTTGTCCATTTTCTTTAGTAGTGAAGACGCCTCCACTATAGTACCTTTTTTTCTTCTTCTGGATTACAATTTTCAGTTAAAGCTTGTTTTATATGGGTGAAACCAAGTTATATAGCTAATACAGCATCTGCTCTTGACGACCATCTTGTATTACAAACTCTTTTCATTGTTAGAATTTTTACACATTTTTAAATTGTTGGTTAAAATTTTCCAGCGATGGGCAGACGCAGAAAAAGATGTGAATAAATTATGCACAAACATAAAATACTGTATTGCAGTGATACAACTGTCCGCAGCAAAATTTCCAATTAAATTTAAAGAATGGTTTGCACGCGGAATAAAAATTGCACTTGGACTATGCTCTTTGACCTGGGGACCTGACATATTTGCAGGATTATCAAAAGATTGTCCCCGACAATTTTTAATATCCAATTTTAATTTGTTCAATGTTTTTAAAACTTTTTGCTCCAAATAATATAAAGAAGTGTGTATAAATCTTTCCTTCACATCACCACAGGATGAAACATACCTTATAATGAATGTGCGCTGATCGACATGCTATACATCGGGAGTGGAGTCAACAATTATATTAAAGTATGTGGCAGATTGGATTTCTTCAATAATTATTTTAGCTCTTACCTGTCACAAACATTGTTAGATAAATAATTTACATTTCCTCGTCCTTGGTTGGCATATTTTTGTACATGTAACTTCAAGAATTCGCTAAGGTATTCCAAGCAGGTTAAATAATTTCCTTTCCTTTGTAAGACAATTCTTTAAAGACATTCCAAGATCTCAGGCCCGACGCGGCCGCTTAGTCCGCTTACCGCTAGACCCGCCCCTGGGATAGGTAGTACCTACATAATTCTTCAAATTGTATAGTGTAATTGTGAAATATTACAATCAAATAATTGACTGCCATCTTGATATTTTGTAAGCTTCCAATTTTATTGTTTAACTTCGAATTAGTATTCAAATCAATCAAATTTGATGATAATTATATAAAATTTACAATTTGGCCGCCATTTTGGTTTCTTATAGGCTTCCAATTGTAAAACATTACATTTTGCTTCAAATTACTATTCAACATCATGAAACGCATCATCAGATGATGATGATAGTTATAAAACATTGACATCTTGCCGTCGTCGAGTTTTGATATATTATAAGATGTAAACTTTTTGTTAGATTTTGACCATACGTCTGGTATCTCTGGTAAGTTTTGTGCTTAAAATTCATAATGGTCTGTTGTCTTTTTGTCTGCAGGGTAGAGGGAGTGAAAGGGGGCTTCTTCAAGGGGCTCAGTATGAACTGGGTGAAGGGGATCGTGGCGGTCGGTATGATCTTCGCATCGTATGACATCGTCCGCTCCAATCTCCGCGAACTGTGCTCCGTCTGCAACGCCAGATATCGCCGTTTTCTTTATCACGAGTGCCGCATCTGAAATTCAACAATTAAAGCCTAGTGCAGACCCGCACATGTCTGCCCTCAAACAAATGAACAATGTAGAAAAACTGTGTTTATAAAAAGTGGAAAACATGTTCAAATGCGCTGACTAATACACTTTCACCAAAAGTAGCGACACTCGGTATTGTGGAGTGTAATTGTGTTAAATTTTTTACGATGTAGACTGTCTAAACTACATTTAATTTAAAATACATAATTTTGAAAAACTTCAGAAAACGAATCTATCTGAAGATTTGAGTCTCATATATCTTTCACTGACCTCTGGTGAGTATTCTTATCCTACGAGCTATCGGTACACACACGAATTTAATTAAATCTGATATTTGTGTCATCGGAGGTCTTCCAAACATCGCATAGGTAGAATGATTAACTCTATGATTAAACAGAGATATTACTCACAAGAATTATAGACGATTCTGAGATGTTTCGAATTACGTATGGAAATGTTATTTTATTTGTGTATTTTCTTTACCCCGTTGATAGTTTATCTACCGCTCCAGCCGACGTGACGTCCTATAGTAACTGACCATTATGAACTCACACGCCGTAATTTCTTGACTGAATGGGCATTCGTTGTGGATACGGGACAGATTAATAAGACATATATATATATATATAAAAGCCCAATGCCGTGGACTTAGGCTTTGAAGCCGGAGTACCAATATTGAATGTGCGTTTTGTTTACTCGACAAACTTCAATGCAGGCGTAAGTATTGAAAATAACTTATTCTGTTTAAGTTTATCCCATAGAGAAATATGGGATAAACTGATGGGAACCCGCGGGTCAGATTGTACCGGTACATATTATTGAATTTCAATCCTAGCGCGCGTCTCTGAATCATCATAATATGTCTTACGCTGCCAGACTTTATAATCTTGATTTTATACTTTTATATATTATTTATAGGTTCACATAACGTCACATTCTTGCCAATCGTAAATCATATTATAATTATATCATTAAGATAGTTTTACCGCTTTGATGACGGGTTCGTAGCCCAAAATGGCTATCGAAACCATTTAAAATCTTTTATGTAAGTATAATAATTATAGATAGAAGATTTTTTTTTATCGAGTGCAGTTTGGTTAGGCAGGCCCTAATGAATTTAAAAAAAACTACCATCATCATTTATTGTGTAATATGTATTTTTAATTCAACGAAAATAAATAAGTATGACTGACAAAGTTTAATGTGCACTATTTATGGCGAGTTTTAACAGCCTACCTCCACCCCTCGCCACTGCTATTAACCGACGTTGATTCTATGTAAACTGTTTTATAGATATTTAATGCAGGTGTAATGGGAATATACATGTATGTCTGTGTATTAATGTATAGAGCTTTATTCACTGTTGCACACAAAATGCATTTTTTTATGAATCAAATTTTTATAATGTTATATTATAACTTATATAAACTGTTGAGTATTTATACAAACTGTGTACTGTACTGTATACGTACTACGTTATTTGCCAAAACTTTTATAGATTTAAAATATTTATTTTATTCCGAATTGGTAACACTGAAATGTTAGTTTTTTATATTATCGTATTGAATGTTAGAATATCACAGGTTACGCGATGAATATCTGAGCTGTCAGAACGCGCAATTTTTTTAAAGGTTCTGTTCCGGCGAAAAGATCGAATGGGGTCCAATTCGGTTTCATCAAATCAAAAATCAGAACCCCGGCTGTAGGGCTCGATTTCCGGTTCTTTCAAAAAACTAATATGCCTACTGTGCGAAAACATCTTCTTGGCTACGCTTCTAGGCGCTGTTGTTTACCAAATGGGAGGAGCTTGCACGTAGCCAAGAAGATGTTTTTGGGCATTTTCGCCAAAGTTTGTACATGTTTGAAATTTGGGTAATATTATTTTTTCACTCAAATTAACCATTTTTATATAGCTAGCAGATTCCTTGTTCTATTGCTGAATTGGTGATAGCAATTTTTCAGCAAAATATTGATTAATACAATATTTATATCATTTTTATTATGAAATTGGGCATAATAAGTTTCCGTTCCGTGACTACGAAACTTAGCTTTTAAAACATGAATGAAACACTTTTTATCACTTAAAAGAGCTCTATTAGATTAAAAAAACCATACACTTCAAAATAAAACTACAAATAGTCAAAAAATATTATTGAATTTTAATTCTTGGGCACATTTCGTTCCCCTCCGTTACCCTATGTCTATAATGGCAGAGCATTTTTCCTTTAGTATTTGAAAAAACCAATCAATGTTCGTTCTGCTATTTTTTTAAAGACAATAATCACTTTTACTAAATTTTATTGGAAAAATAAATAAGTTTCGTTATTTAATAATCAAATGAAAAATAGTTAACGTTCAACTTTTTTGGGGACATTTTCGGAATGGAACGAAATGGTAACGGAGTGTAATTTGTAAAGCTTAAGTTACATGTTACCATAAAAACAAATTTTTGTTTTATGAAATTTATTTGAATTTTTTGATAGACAGATAAATATTCAACGTGCGTCAAAATAACAAAACAAATCAAACTTAATCACTAAAATAGACATATTTTATAATAAATTTCACAATACTTGTAAAATAAGGTAGGTAATAATTTTGACACACTATACATTACCATAACTTTATTTGGCATTTATATTATTTGTAACTCAGATAAAAAATATTTTTAAGCAAATTAACAATATATGAAAAAAAAAATCAGCAAGGGATTCAGACGCGAGTTCCTAGCGCGGCACGGAGTATATAACTTTTACGAAAATAATTATAGTCAAACTCGGTTATTACGATCTCGGACATAGCGAGATCTCGGATGTAATAACGAAACATTTGTTGACAATTGGTTTATGATTTTCGCCATACATTTAATTTTTTCACTGTTATAACGAGCAACTTATCGGATATACCGAGCTAAAATACTGTTAATGTGTCGACCGTTTTGAAACATTTCGACCCTAAGCAATAAAATCCGATTGGACAGGATGCCGCCGGGGTCGGATTACGTTTATGACACTAGTAAAGTGTCTAAGTACCTACCTTATTGGTGTTTCACCGACAATAATAAAAAAGTATCCACGCATATGGTTGAAAAATCCAAGGTTTGTGAAGTCCGTAGGTACCTACCAGCGTTAATTACAATAAACAACTTCTTTTGTAGTTTATGAATGCCATGCTCGTTTCGGGGATTTTTACGATGGTTTCCAAATTTTTTATTTTCGACTTTTTGTGTAATGTGACATGCTCATTTAAAAATACCTATTCTCTGATATAACGAGTAACGCTTATAACAAGCAAATTCAGTCGGTCCCATCTTCCTCGTAATAACCAAGTTCGACTTTATGTTGTCTTGAAATTTAATTGTATTCATCAACATAAAATGTAGCTATACAGGTTGATTGTAATCAAGACGTACTTTTCTGACATTTCGTGAATACCTACAGTTCTAGGTATTAAATCTAATCGAGTACACATTTCTGTTAAACGTGACAAAAAAATACTTTTTCATACATTTTTATAAATTTCTATGCCTAAAATGTATGGAGAAGTTTTAAAATTTTGGTGGCGTATAACAGAAAGAGTATGACAGAGCCAGTGCCTGTCTCGCAATTATTTCAGTCTGGTGTTTTTTCTTTTCCTTCTGTTGTTTTTTTTTATCTCCATACTTTTATGTGCGCTATTTTTGCGTATTCAGACATATCACATACTTTTTTAATCTTTATTATATTATTATATTATAGTCAGGTTATTTTCTATATTTTTTAATGAAAATATTTTTGTTTTTCATACGAACAGACAAAATAAAATTTTTTATAATCTATGAAGAACTAAACACACACTGTAAACCCAACTTTATGCATGCCATTTCGTTACTTTTACATTCCACATATACGTTACCACCAATATAGTTTCGGAATGGAAGTAACGGATTCTGTTTCAGAAGTGTTTGAAGCCAAAATTTAGCTTAGTTTTATTGTTAAACCTGCGATATGTTTTATTATATCTGTAGTATGAAAGATAAGCTCCATATGTGTAGTATGTGAAATAGAAATATGTGTTTTCTTACCTTATAAATCGTGGTAACAGTAGTGGAACTTCTTAAATGACCAACCCAGAAAGCAACCTGTTCCGATAGCGATACCGACACACACCAACAATTTAAAGTGTACATGGCGATCAGTGTTATACAAAAATGTTGCTACATTAAAAAAAAACATATTTATAGTGAAAATTTTTCGCCTTCATGCTAAAATCGTGGTAACGGAATGTGGAGTTCCACTTTTTCAAATATCCTGGGACACACTTTAAACGTGATTTTTTTTCAATATTGGTACAAATTTACGAAAAAACTATATATTTTCCAAAAATATATAATGTAAGCTGTTGAAAACACTACGAATTTAATTTTACACACTCAAAATTAATGACGAAATCAGACTTTGTTTATTTGAATTTATGGGTGGGACATGGTAAAAACGCACTACCTTTCGATCTAAATAATCAATTAAAAATATATACAGGTCAGATAGTTGTATTTAACTGATTGAATAGAGTAAATTAATAAATTTGCATGTTAAAAGTACACAACTTTCCAACATTTTATAATATAATAACTATGAAAAAATCAATCAAAGTCATGGGACATGCCAAAAACGCAATGTACAAACTTTGGCGAAAATGCCCTTTTGCACTATAGTTATAGATATTATGAGTATTATGGACTTTTTTCAAGATATCTTTATCCTCGATAATATATTATTAATTAATTCAGATCATTTTTTTTTTAAAATAGAACCTTCAAAAATGTCAGGGTTCCGGTTCTAAATTCTTGATCGAGGGTTTCGCGGCGCTGAGTAATATATGAATTCGGCATAAGGTAATATAATGAAATATTGGATTAATCATCGCGCTCGAAGCCTCGCTCCGGGAAAATATTTGATAATATCAGCGATATTATCTAGTACCGTCCTCTCTCAGTAATCTACTACCCCAAAAACCAGACAAGTGTCCAATTAGTGAAAGCGGCGGATTATAGTGCATACATATGGTAAAAATTAAAACAGGCGTTTCTTTGAGAAATCTGTAAGTTACTAGCAAATTAGTTTTATTTACTAAATTATACATATTTATAAACTAAGTTTATTAACTAAATATTAAACAGTAAATCACTTCATACAACCAGTTGTTCAGTGAGGCAGATATTCTTGAATGGCTTAGGATTCCTGGCTTTCCCTATGACTAAAAGCTTCAGTTTGTGTGTCCCGGTTGTATTGGAGCACGGCGTAATTGTGATGCGGTCCTTGGGCACTTTCCTCCCTGGTACATTACTTTCTTCGCGATGAACATACGTTTTACGAAGGAGAAGTTTCCAAAATAAACTCGTCTCATCTGCGTTGTATACTTGTACGCGGCGGCCTACTGAATTTGACAATCGAATAACGGCGGATTATAGTAGTTGTCGGATAATCGAGCTGCGGATTACTGAGAGTGTACTGTATTGTTGAAAGAAAAACACTAAAAAACATAATGAAAAGTATGAAAACTTATTCAGGCTTTTAAGATATAACCTACAATGTGAAATGGCTTGCGGCTGATCAATCGTCCGTCCAGATATTGTGCGAGACAGTGCATAACGATAAGAGAATTTTTTGCGCTCGCTACCGATTGACTGAAAAATAGTGAAACGTTTCGCTCTCACTCTGAGAACGTTGTCCGTGTTGTATTATGTCCGGTAGCGGGGACTGGATTTCGAGCGCGATCACATTTTGCACATTTATATCTTCCATCTTTTTCACGCATCATTGTATTCAAAAAAAGTAGATGAATAAACGGCAAGTCAATTTTTAATTTGGGTTATCGTATAATATCCAAAGTATTGAATTTTATAATTCTCATTTTTTTTTCAATAATTTTAAACTAATATATTGATTATGTAATGGAAATATGTATATTATGATGTAGGTAGTGTCACCTCCGAAAGGGGGAGGGGTGTAGGATGATGCGCTGGACCCCCCTGATGATGATGTAATGTCACGGTGATATCGTCTGCTGGCTTCTTCTTCCGGGGACATGCTTATGTTGATTGAAAACGCAAAAGTACAGGCGAAAACAGGGCGTTTATTTGTCGGAATACATTAAATTTACAGCGTAGAAAATATTTAACAAAAAAATTTAAAAAATAATAATTTAAATTGGCGGGAGACGCCGACGGCCGCGGCCGGCGTCCTGAGAGACCAAAAACCGAATGACAATCAACCTTTTTGAAGTAGGTTAACTCTAGGCAAGAATTAAAAATATTACCTACAAATTCTGTCACTGAAAAAAAACAGCCTCTGGCATAATTATGTACCTGGCTTGTAGGTAGGTACCTTGGGTCTCATATCTCAGACCTTTTCTAGGTACATGCTTTGAAAAGGGGGCTGTGAATTTCTTGGAATTATTATTACTGCATTTCTTTGCAGTGATGATTCAGGCCTCATGGCCTTGGATCCTCTGAGGATGCCATGGTTTAGGCGGTAACAATATGTACCTCTTATATAGAGATAATTATGTTATACTTAGATTTAAAGTAAATTAATAAAAAACTATTGAAACTTACAATGCTGTTTTTATTATTTGAATTCACAGTCTGAGGCTCGGAAAAAAACGAGGGGAGATAATGTCGCAAACTTCAAAATGTCAGTACATAATTATGTAAATTGATGTTACCAGACGATATTATAAGGGTGATTCTATTCAAAAATATTACTAAATAAAATAATTTAAGCCAAGGAGGATTCTAAGAATCGATAATTTTGAACACATTGCACTACCCGCTATTTTTATTTTTTCAAATGGGACGAACCGTTCTATGACCATGCCGATGGCATGGTACAATTATTGCATTTTCAATCAATCTCTGATTCGGTCATGGTGTTTTTGAAGAACACAGAACAATTTTTGGTGGGTTATAAGAAAAAAAATTAAAACCCCAATAACAAAAAAAATGACCGCTAATATCGCCTGGCAACATCGAAATTATATATCTGTGTGACCCCTAAAACTTATTCCAATTGTCAGAATGCGTTCCGCATATTATGTATACGAAAAGTCTATGGAATCCTGCACTAATACATAAGAATCACCAAGTCCATCTGGTATTTTTTTAGTATTTTTTTGCTTTATTTAAGCACCTAGTTATTACCTAATCGGACTACGTGTGTTCGTGAGGTTTTACAAATCTATGAAATGGCATGCGCGTACGTGGTATAAGTTTTAATTGCTTTATTTAAGCACCTAATTATTACCTAGGAAGACTACGAAAGTTCGTGGACGTACATACAATTTTATTGAGTGCGAAATTTTTCAAATATCGATCTCTGATTTTCAATTAATTGCCTGGAATATTGACTTTTCCGACTTTATATTGACGTTACGGTCTATATATAATGAATTAGCGTGTCATTTATCATTTTAAATGACGTGCCCATTTCACGTCGTTTCGAAATTTATTTGAGTTTTTGCAATAGTCCGTCAATACCGGGATAGACACCATACCGTCCTTGTGTAGTATCACTTTACAAACTTAAAAACTCTCTCGTTACTCGATGAGCAGCGTGAAAACTTCAAAATATGCAAGTAATAATGGTCTAAGACGTGTCTGCGTTGCGACCGTATTATTTGTAAGCCCCCTTGAATCACTATAATCATTTCAAATCGGGTAATAAAAAAGTTTACTGCAGAGCTGACTTTAGGCGGCTTTACATCGGCCGTCGATCGGGAAATCGGGAGATTCAATCCCCACTTAGGCCATCCTCCCACGGCGCAACTGAAGTCCGACGGTACTGAAACTAAAATTTCAGCCAGTATCTAGCTAATGTATTTCAATGGCGGCTCGCTGACGGCGAGACTGGAATGTCTCAGCTTCAAAACGGTCGCGAAGAGACGCGACATGCTAGTCGCGCGGTCTCTGAAGTTTCCAGTCACCGTAAAACAGTGGTACCAACATCATTAGATTTCGGTGAAAAATCATATTTTCTTACCAAAATTGGTTAAATATTAATCGAAAAATTAAAATAACCTTATGTAAACGCTGCAGCGCGCGTGTTGTCAGTTTTTGTACAACACAGCTGATAGTCCAGTTTGACCGTTTGAGGTTATGTGATTATTATTTCAACTAAGTTTCAGTAGCGCCGTGTGCGAAGCATCACATTGGTCAGTTTATGAGTTCCTTCACAAACCAGTTCCATCATATTTCAGTTGCGCCGTGGGAGGATGGCCTTAATTATTATGAATATTAAATATTATTGTGAACATTATTTATGCTGTGTTATATAATTTTAGCTGTCAGATGAAAATATTCACCACTTTTTATGATTTTACAGATTTGATGTTTAAAAGTCAACGGTGGGAGATAATAATATATTTAAATAATTCTGTAATTACAATGATAAATAAGCACATGAATTATAGAATTTTATAGGGTGGTTTGCAGATTTTTAGCTGTCAGATGAAAAAATTCCCGACTTTTTATGATTTTCCCGATTCGATGTTTAAAAATCGGTGGTGAGACATAAAATTCCGTAATTACGACGATAAACAGGCGCATAAATTATAAATATTCTTCAAGTGATTTACAAATTTTAAGCTGTCAAATAAAAAATTCCCCACTTTTCATGTTATTTTTCCCGATGAACATTTATAAATCTCGGGTCAAAGATAAAAATTCACCAACACGCAGTTAAACGCGAGCAAAATTACCGCTATCCATCGGCCGCGTTTCAGATTTTTAGCTCATCATTAAATTATTGATAAATAATTATTGTCGCCATAAACAATCCTCTACGGTCTACGGTCGGCGTTGCATGACAGCTAGCTGTTGTAGCTCCGGGTCATAGATAATATCCGTAAATAGATCCGCAAGAGCCCTACAAAATTATTCCCGCTAAACACCGCCATCCTAGAAACTATCAAAAAAACCACCAAATTAAAAAATATATTTAAATTAAAAATTACTGGATTATAAAAAAAAACAAACATTTAATTATGCTAGTTATATATTTTTATTTTCGACCTCTGGTGGCGCTCAACTTGCAAGCAAGCTGAATCATCAAGCCTTCAAGATGCCGCCTGTCATGGATCCACCGCAGTTGGGAAACTATCGCCGGCAGACTCATCGCGCATCATCAGTAACCACGCACGAGGATGCTGCCGAATAACAGCATGCCAGATCACTCAGATTGCAAAGCCAAGGACTTTCGATGTTTCCCCGACCAGCTGAATCATCAGTCAACCCTGGCCCACGGACGGATACGTCAAGGAAGTTCCTGGCTCCAACTGTCTGCGAGCCTTGGAATCAGCCCTAGCCCAGACACGCGACACCAAAGTGCGTAGTCGACGCCACCAGCGCGTCATCTACCACACTTCGGAAGAGTCAAGCAGCCTTCTTCATCAGAGAAAAGCAGCCTCCAGCAGCAAAGCGAGCAGCCTAGCATCATCCTCAACCAGCCGTAGCATAGCGTCATAGGTTAGGTAGTTTCAAATAGTGTTTTGTGTTTGAATATGGTGTAAAGTCAGTTTAAATATACAACATTTTAGCGTCAGTGTATACCTAGTAACCTAAGCCTGTGTAAAAAAACTTTAGCCTGTGTCAATTACGTGTTAGCATAGTTTTTTTTCATGTAAAATTGCCTGTCAATGTGTGTAACTGGAGGCATGGCAAGCAAACAATCAGAAAGTGGTCGCGTGGTATGCATCTAGGTGAAGTGTCGTTCGATCTTCGGATCGGCGTTGTTAAGAGGCTGGGCGCGACGCCCTCCTCTCTCAGCATCCTTACGGTAGGTCCGGAAAACTGTGGAACCACTAACCACGAGGCGTCAAAGTGCGGTATTCCCAGTTTGACTGGCCACCAACGGTTCGGAGGGGCTTCGATCCTTTAACGCAGGAGATGCAACCACCCACATATTAAGTCGCCGCATTGTTCAGTTACACACGCTTAAAAACTTTGTATCGTGGTCGATCTTAGTCAGCCCAATTACGGTTCAGGGCCTTTCCCAGAGAGGTCGTTTGTTACCGCCTAAACCATGGCATCCTCAGAGGATCCAAGGCCATGAGGTCTGAATCATTGTTGGGCGGATTCATGCAAACATGAGCAGATCTGACTAGATAGACTGACCATCTAATTCAAAGTAGTATTGACGTGTATGATTTCTTTTATCGATCCTTTTATCATTTGTCTTCCTTTTTATCGGTACGGAATTTACATTTAACGCAACAAATTGCCGTTTGTGGTCAACGTTTTTTGACTTTTCCAAAATGCCTTATGAATTTCATTTCTATGATGAGCTGAAAAATGTATGGAACATTTAAGGCGACATTCTGTCTTGCAGGGTGCAAGAACTTTTTGTGCTGGGATAGTTTGTATTTTAGTCGTACGTTCCTCTCCTGCTGCTACTTTTTGTTTTCTAATGTTATTTTTCCAATTTAATGGATTTCTGTATCTTTTTCCCCTTTCTCACATTCAGTTGTGCTTCGTCCACGATATTAGTCAAATTTTGATTATCTGTATCTGAAATTTCCGAAATTGATATATCTGATTCAGAACCATTCTCGCTTTGATGGTAATCAGGATCGTCAGCTATACAATCTTCATCGATATGTATAGATGTTTCATGTAGAATATTAATGTTATCGCATTGGAGAAGATTTGAAGTCTCGGAAGCGAGAGTGGGTTGTATTGGTTCAACCGATATTTCCAACACTTCATAGTAAACGATGTTACCACTCTGACCAAATGCATACAGATTATCATCACACACAATATCACTATGGCTTATTTCTTGATAACCAGCCACAGTTTTGTCGACATAAATCAAGTCATCTAGGGGTGCATTTATTTTCCTTTCAATTGATGAACTCCCTGCATCAAAAACGAAAATGACCCATTATCAATCTTAAAAATTAAAAATATGAATACTGTATTTTTGTTTCACGGATCTTTTGTCAAATCAAATTAATGGATTTAATACTATGACATTCGGCATATACAAAATTAAACAATACTATTTCCAAACTCGAATAATCGAGCTACACTATTATGTTAAATATCTGCCAGGTTTAACATACAATTTAATAACATTGTTTGATTTCATAAAACTAATTATTAAATTCCTACCTTTCGTTTCTGAATCGTTGTTGGAGAAGTGCAGTTTTGCTTTTCTTCCCCAGGCCGCTGCTTTCTTCAGAGCTTCATTTGTGCAGAGTTCTACACCCTCAGCAGTTTGTCCCTCTACTAAAAGAAGAACATCGTCTGCGAAGGCTTGAACCCTGCGGCCATGACCGAAGTCTATTTTTAAGAGATCGTCCAATATGATGTTCCAGAATGACGGACCGCATGTCGATCCCTGGATGCATCCTTTCGTCGTCAGCTTGGTCATTGTTGCTCCTGCATGTGTTATGTTAACCTTTCGGTTTCGAAGATAACTGCGGACCAGCGCATAGAGATTTGCCGGTGTGTCTTTGTCAGCGAGCTGCTTTAGCAGCATCGGCCACCAGGCATTATCGAATGCGCCGCTTATATCTAGAGATACCGCGATGACTATTCGTTTGTTATCTCTATGCTCTGTTATAAAATTGACCGCGTCGGTTAATGCGTCTTCTGTCGATTTTTATGGAGTGAAGCCATACTGTTTCTCGCTCATGAGATTGTTGTGATGAAGGTGCCAGTTGATCCTTCTGATCATGAGTTTTTCAAGGATCTTGCCGAAAACCGGTAGAAGGCCTATAATTCGGTACGATTTGACGTCGCAATAGTCCTCTTTACCAGGTTTCGGGATGACTACAACCTGTGCGATTTTCCAGTCGTCGGGAAAGTATTCCAGCCTAAGGCAAGCATTAAACATTGCGAGACAAAGTTCTGTGAATGCATCAATGAAGCGTGAGCAAATGTCTGCGGTGAAGTGATCTTGTCCTGGGCTTTTGTTTGGGTTCATTCCCCAAGTGATCTCAGTCAATTCTTCTTCCATAAAAGGAGGATCATCCGCTGAAGAAAGATGGGCTTTAAGAGCCCCTCTGATCTCAGCGTGTTTGCTTCCTTCGATCGTTGTATCATCATCTGGGAAGAATTGATGTAGAAGAGCCTCTGCAGTTTCTTCAGCATTTTTGCACATTCCACTTGCTGTCCTCATCGTTACAGGGATTGATCTCTTTGAAGTCCTTGTCAATACTCAATAGACGGTCGACCAAACTGTTTCTCGTGTTTGAATCGAGCAGTAGAGTTTCCACGATTCAGTTTTTGCCTTATCGATGGCACTCTTGTATTTTTCTTTTGCTTCGAGATATTCTGGTAAAGTGATCGTCAATCTTCTTGTTGATCCAGAGTTGTGCATCTTGTGTTTTGCTTTAATCGCTGCCTCTGCAGCTCAGTAAGCTCGTCGTTCCACCACGTCATTGCATGCACGTCATTGAAGGAGCTGATATTTATCTTCTTTGCTTCAAGGTATTCTTCTGCCTGGGTTAGGTTGGGTTAGGTTAGGTTAGGTTAGGTTAGGTTAGGGTTTTTTTTTTATATGGGAGTTGCATTTATTATTGACCTTGCTTATTATGTACAAGGTTTGTAGATCTTCAATTGGAGTTTTCTTTATTTATTAGTCTTTTTTCTACTATATAGTGTTGGGATCAGGAGGGATATACTACTGTGGGTCTTAACAGGAACTTCTCCGCATTTGCTCTTGTGAAGAGGAAACCACAGAAAACTCTTCAGGAGAAGACGGACTGTTGACAGAAATCACCAGGCCTTCCGTTTCACTTGAAGAGTGTTCGGCATTTTGTGTCCTGGCTTTGTTTATTTTGCCAATATCCTGCACTATTTTGATCATGTATGATACTACCTTTCGTGATAGTTCCTTGTGAACTATCACGGATCCGATGTCGCATATGTCCTCATCTAGACTCCTGCATCGCGCCTCCAGCTGCTGTCTTTGGAAGCTGAAAATGGGGCAATGCATAAAAAGATGAGGGACATCTTGAGGGGTCATATCATCACACGGGCAGCTGTCGATCTCGGAGAGCTTAAATCGATGCAGGCAGCTCATGAACCCACCGTGACCCGTGAGGAATTGTGTGAGTTCAAAGCCAACTTCCTGCATTCTCCTGAAATCAAAGGCATGGAAAATTGTTGGGAAAAACATTTTAGTAATATTTCCTGTCGTTTCTTTCAAATATCGATCATTCCAGAGTTGAAGAGTCCTGCTTTTTATTTTCCTTTTGGCAAAACTGAGCGGAAACTTGGCAAAATCTGGGGCCTTCTTTTTAAGAGTAGCCTCTCGAGCCTTTTCGTCCGCTTTTTCATTTCCTAGGATTCCGCAGTGACTCCTTATCCAGCCGATGTGCACGTTCTGTTTTCTGCATCGTAGTTCCTGGATATCAGTTTTAATGTCCATGACAATAGGATTGACCGAATTTCGGTCCGTTATTGTTCTGTATCCTTTGCAGGATCTGATGGCAATTTGTCTTTGAATGGAGTTCAGTTTCTTACGGTTGACTTTTTTCTTTACCGCGTCCACCCACACGCTGGAAGCGTACGTTATCAGAGGCTCGACAGCACCTAAATATATTTGCTGCATAACCCCCGGCGACGCACCCCATGTGGGTTTGGCGGCTCTGATCAATTTGTTCGTGATGCTTGCAGCCTTTTTACAAATGTTGTCGACATGTTTGGACCAGTTAAGGTGGCGATCTATTGTGAGACCGAGAACCTTAAAGTGATCCACGTATTTTAGTTGAACTCCGTTCATGTAAATGTTTGGTTGTCGGTCCTTTTTTCTGGTAATGAACATCGCGTTGGTTTTGTCTTCTGCAAAGTGTAGTTTGGCTTTTGAGCCCCATGATGTGATGAATTTCAACGCCTTGTCAGTCATATTTTCAAGCTCTGTCGTATTGTTGGCTGTAGCAATCAATAGCAGGTCATCCGCAAATGCTCTCAGTTCAGCTCCAGGGCCCAAGTCCTCCTGAAGTACATCATCTAAGATGTAATTCCAAAAGCTCGGTCCGCAAGATGATCCCTGAACGCATCCTTTGGTCGTGACCTTCTGGAGCGTGGCATCAAAATGTGACAGTATGACTTTCCTTTGTTGATGATAGCTCTTCACTAGCGTAAACAAGTTCCGAGGGCACTTCTTGCTTCTCAGCTGGCACATTAGAAATGGCCACCAAGCATTGTCAAAGGCTCCTCTGATGTCGAGCGAGATTGCTATGATCATCTTCTTGTCTTGCAGCGCTGTCCTGATTTCGTTGACTGAAGCGTTCAGAGCGTCTTCTGTTGATTTCTGGGGCGTAAAACCATATTGCTTGTGACTCAACTTACCTTTTCGATGAAAATGCCAGTTTATCCGATTTATCATCAGCTTTTCCAGTACTTTTCCAAATACTGAAATGAGGTCGATCGGTCTGTAGGACTTGATGTCTTGAAGGTCGTCTTTTCCCGGCTTGGAAATGACAACAACCTTCGCTATTTTCCAATGAGCTGGAAAGTGGCTCACTCTAAGACATGCGTTATACATACCCAATACTAATGACCTATCCACGTTGAAGAAATGAAGGCAAATGTCAGCGGTGAAGTGATCTTCTCCGGGTGCCTTATGTGGACTTATGTTTGATACTATATCCTCGATCTCTTCTTTAGTGAATATCGGGTCGTTTGGGGTGTAGGGTAGAATTTCCGCCATACGTCTGATGTTAATCTGTTCGTTGGTTTCATTTTGTATGGTGTCGTCCGGGAAAAACTTCTCCAATAGGCGCTGAGCGGATTCTTCAGCCGAAGCTAAATACTCGTCGCCATCTTTGAGCGTCGCTGGTGGAGTAGTCTTTCTTCGGTTTACCAGAACTCTGTGAATTGCAGACCAAGCGGTTTCTCTTGTCTGTGATGCGCATTAATTTTTCCAAGACTCGATTTTGGTTTTCGCAATTGCATCTTTATAAGTTTGTTTCGCTTCAAGATATTCCGGAAGCGTTTTGGTCTCTCTTCGGAGTCTTCCTGAATTCTGAAGTCTGTGCTTACATTTGATTGCTTCTTTCTTGAGCTTATCGAGTTCAGCGTTCCACCAAGGACAGGGCTGTCTTTCGAAAGGTTTCCTGATTGGTATACTTGCTTTGCACGATTCTCCAAAGATGTCCATCAATGTGTTTATTTTCTTTTCCAACACAAGCGAGTTGCTCACTTCAGAAAAATAGTTTTCAGAAGCGTTAATATCCGTCAGTTTATTTTTAATATCTTTCGAAAATTTTTCCCAGTTCGCTTTTTTTGTATTATAAAGGGCAGTTTTCGGATCTGTGGGATTCCAAATCTTTGTGGAAATTTCTAAAGAAATAGGATTATGGTCGCTGAGTTGGTTATCATTTGATTCTACTCTCCACCTGTGAACGGTGTCCAGAAAACTTGAAGAGCAGAATGTCATGTCTATAACGCTTGTGATGTGACGGTTGTCACGATAGGTTCAGATTGAGTTCTGAAAGGAAATCTGCGACTTCTTCGCCCCGGTTAGGTTAGGTTAGGTTAGGTTAGGTTTTTTTTTTTTTAATTCGTTTATTGATATCCTTGCTTTTTCGTACAAGGGTTATTACTTAAGTATTACATTGTTCATATTTCATTTACATAATTTACAGTTGAGCACAATATTGTAAACATAAAGAAAATATAAAATATAAAGAATATTAAAATATGTGTTAAAGTAAAGAGTTAAAAAAAAAATACAGAGATATTATATAAAATATTAAAGTATAAAATATAAAAGAAAAGAAAATATATTTTTTTTTTTTGTTAAAGTAATGAGATAAAAATACAGAGATATATAAAATATAAATAATAATAAAAATGTGTTAATAAATGATATAAAAGTAAAAATATAACATAGTTAAATAATAGTATACATTATATTGATATGAGACTGTGAGCGTGTGTAACTTCTGTGCTGTGTTGTGTTTGTGTTTATGTCCCTCCGTTTACTGTCTTTATTTTTTTGATGGCTTTTGTTAGGTATTCAGTGAATAGTTTTCGTGTTGTTTTGTTGTTTAGTATTTTGTCTGGTTTTGATAAATCTATTGTGATGTTTTGCTGGTGGCACTGTACCTCGAGGGTCCACCTTTCTTTCTCAAGTATAGGACAATCGGCCAATATGTGTTTGACTGTCTGAGACACGACTCCATCGCATGGACAGTGATCGTCGGCTCTCAGTTTAAACCTTTTCAGGTAGGCTCTCATTGCCCCGTGGCCCGTCAGCATTTGTGTGAGTTCATGATTGAGTGTGGTGTTGTGTGTGAAGTGTTTTCCTGAGTTTATGTCTGGTATGAATATTTTTGTTGTCGATCCAGTGGTGGATTCAGTGTATCTTTTGTTCCATAGATATGTGGTGTCATCTTCTAATTTCCTCTTTGCGAACGTGAGAGGGAATTTCGTGTAAGTGGTGGGTCTTTTGTCTGTGGTGGCTTGTTTTGCGTATTTATCTGCCTCTTCGTTTCCGGCTATGCCAATGTGACTCCTTATCCAGATGAACCTGGGGGTGATGTTTATGTTTCTCAGGAGTGAGCATAATGTCAGGCTGGCTTTTACGAGTGGGTGTGTCGATGAAGGGTTTTGGAGAGCTACAAGACTGGATTGGCTGTCAGAGTATATGATCACCTCGGTGGGGTGATGTTTGCTGGAATTAACCTGTGTCCAATCGAGGGATTCTCTGATGGCTAGCATTTCTGCCTGAAAAACAGTGCAGTAGCTTTCAAGCCTTAACTTTCGTTTTGCAATAAATGCTCCACCTTTGTAAACGACAAAGGCTGCCCCTACTTTTTCATCGATGCGGCTGCCGTCTGTGTAGATCTCCAAACCCGTTGCGTTGTGTTCAGTGAGTGCGCTGTGGTCGGTGGTTTCTGTGTGTTCTATGTTTTCAAGGTGTCTGGTGCCTGGGTGGGGTAGTTCTGTGTAGTGTATTTTGTTTTCATATGTTCTGTCAGTTGGAAGATGTTTGGGTAAAGTATGTTGCGTTTTTATGCGGTATAGTTCGGCGAGTTGTTGTATTTTTAGGTCTAGAGGGGTGGTGTTTGCCAGTACTTGGGCGGATGTGAGTGATATAGTCCTGTACCCTTTGCAGATCGAAATTGCAAAGGGACGTTGAGTTGTGTTTAGTTTGTTTTGTATGGATTTTTTGTGTGTGGCGTTGCTCCAGATGGATGCTGCGTAAGTGATTGTGGGTTCGATTGCTCCCATGTATATGATTCTTATGACCTCTGGGGAGGCTCGCCACGTTGCTCGTGCAGCCCTCATGAATCGCTTGCCAATTTGTGTAGCTTTTTTACATGTGTATTCTGTGTGTTTTGACTAGTTAAGGTGTCTGTCTAGAACTACTCCCAGTATTCTGAATGAGTCAACAAGATCTTTCTTTTGTCCTTTCCATGTAATGTTCGGTGGTTGTATGGTGCGTTTGGACATGAACATAATGTGTGTTTTTGTGTCAGAAAATGTGAGTTTAGTGCTATTTCCCCATTCAAGTGTCCTTTTTAGTATGTCGTTGGTTGTTGTTTCAAGTGTTTGTATGTCATCAGCAGCGATCGTGATTAGTACGTCGTCTGCGAATGCTTGCATGTGTGCGTTGTTTGGAATGTTTATTGTGAGAAGATCGTTAATGGCAATGTTCAAGAGGGTTGGTCCGCAGGTTGAGCCTTGTATGCAGCCTGCTGTCTGTTTCCTAACGACCTCCTCTCCTGCGTATCTGAGCGTGACTTGTCTGTCCTGTAAGTAGCTTCGTATGAGTTTGTAAATGTTTAGTGGTGTGGATTTTTGTGCGAGAGAGTGTTTGATGTGGGGCCACCAAGCGTTGTCAAACGCTCCTTGGATGTCCAAGGAGATGGCCACGATTAGTCTTTTTGAATTTAAGTGACCTTTGATTGTGTTGATGGCCATGTGTAGCGCGTGTTCTGTCGATGTCTGTGGTGTGAAGCCGTATTGATGTTCGCTGATTTCTTTGTTTTGTGTAAGGTGCCAAAAAGTTCGTTGTATGAGTAGTTTTTCTAAAACTTTTCCAAATACTGGTAGTAGTCCTATTGGTCTGTAGCTGTTTGTGTCTTTAGTGTCTTTTGCAGGTTTTGGTATTGGCTTTATGATGGCGTGTTTCCAAGTGGTTGGAAAGTGGGAGATGTTGAGGCATTGGTTGTATAGTGCGTGAATTTCTTCTGGAAACGTGTTAACGAAGTGTGTGCAAATGTCTGCTGTCAAATGATCGTGTCCTGGTGCCTTTTTTGAGCTCATGTTGTGAACGATTGTTTTGATTTCGTGAAGTGTAAATTGGGGGTCTTCTTCAGTGTTAGGAAGGATGTGCTCGGAAGAATTTCTAGTCATGCTCTGTGTTTGTGTGTCGGAATTGGAATCGTCATCGGGGAAAAACTTTTTCGTGAGGGCTTCAGCCGAGTCACGTGCTGTGATGTGTTGGTGTCCGTTTGTGCTGAGAGTAGTAGGTGGTTCTCTTGGGTTGGTGATTTTGATGGTTTTGTGTAGTGATGACCATGCTGTTTGCGAAGTTTGGTTGCCGTAGAAAGTTTTTATGCTTTTGATCTTTTCTTCATCAATGGATCTTTTGTATGTGTCTCTTTGTGTGATGTACGTGTTGAGTTTTTCCGGACGTGTGATGTGGCTGGCATTTTGTAGTTTCCGCTTAGCTGTTAGTGTTGCTCGTTTGATCTCTGTGAGTTGGTTGGTCCACCAGATTGGTTTTTTCCTTGTTGAGTGTTGTGTTCTTTGAGGGAGTGATTGGTTGCATGTCGTCGCTATAGGATTTGTTTCGTTTGATTTGAACGTCCAACTATCCGTTCCTGAATATCCAAGTTAATTTGTGTCAAAATATACCGCTGGCTGAGTTTTTATTTCCCGAATATCACTTAAGCCAATCAAACCGCACTGATCTCGTGCATCTCGCTCCCACATTCACGCTGTCTAGCTCTAAAACAATCACGCCTGCAATCATACTTTTTGGCCCTCCGGATTCATCTTTCAAAGTTCGAGCTGTTAAGTATTATTTTTAAAGTTACCATTGTTTTAATAGTGAGTTCAACAAATTTGAAGAGATAAATCATGGCTGATACGTCACCAGTTCGCCCTGAACTTACAACAGAGTTATGGAAGTGAGTATTTTAACCTAAATAACTGTATTTTGTATCGATGAATAGCGACAAAACCCAACGGTCATATGAATTATACAGCATTTCTACAGTGTGACCCGGTAACTACCGTAACGTAAAGAATTAATTATTATTTCTTCATCAAACATGGTTTGTCTTTATTTTACTTTTAACGTAGGTACCTATTTCTGTGAAAATAAAGACGGTGATATTATTTATTTTAGAATGCGTTAATAGTTAATTTAATTTATTATTTACGTTACCTAGTAATATTTTATTTAGTTAATATTATACACTTACGATATAATATGTACTAATCTAATATTATCAGCTAATGGTTAATAATTTATACATGCTCACATAGTTCTTATTCCTTACAATAATAAATATATAATATTTATTTGGTGGTTTGTAATAAAACTAACAAGTTCGATTGAAGACCATAATGACGCATTATTTTTCTGTCAATAAGAATATCATATAACAATGTTACAATATGGAAAGAAAATATAGAAATTGATTGTATTAAAACTTAAATTTTACTTTGGTCCTAATCTCGAATTGTTTAATGAAATTTTGACTACGTCATTTTTAGGGAATCGTATTATATGAAAACAGCTTCCTTTTATTTAATTTGCTTATTTTATTTTGTGTTTTATTTAAATTTACCTTTTTCCAGTACCTTCAGAGACTGTATAGAAGCCCCGTCACCAAACCAAACCCAAGGCGAAGAGAATGAGATGTCCATAATATGTTCCTCTTCTCAAAATTCCTGTGGCGTTAAAAGAAAAATTAATCCAACGGAGTGGACACGAAATGTCCGGAAAAATAAAAGGGAACATGGCGAAGAATACGTCGATATTATGAAGAAAACACATCCAGCAAAAATTGTGAAAAGCACATGTTTCCCAACATGTCATCTAAAATGTATGAGTAAATTTACGGAAGACGAAAGAAAAATTATCCACTCTCAATTTTATAAGTTAAGTGATGATAAAAAAAACCATTATTACAGCAAATATACAACGAGGTCAATACCAACAAGAAAACGGACAAAGAAAGAAACAAGTCGGAAACGCTTCTCATATACTTATTATTTTGAACTGCTTGCCGAAAAAATTAAGGTGTGCCAAAAATTTTTTTGCAGCACTTTAGACATCTGTGATAGTAGAGTGTATTATTTTCACGAGAAGGTGCAAAATAGTGTGACAAATGTGCCTAGAACCCCGACAAAAGGGAAATATGTGAAGAGGTGTACAAGCACTACTGATTTAGATATTGTCCGGTCTCTCATTCAATCGTTTCCAGCTGTTGAATCGCACTACTGTCGGAAGAGCACAACCATGAAATATCTTGAAGCATCATTGAACGTGCAGAAAATGTACGACTTGTATTTTTCACAAACGGAAAACCCGGTCAAAATAAACATTTACCGTGAAGTATTTAAACGAGATTTTAGCCTGGCATTTCAACATCCAAAAAAAGATCGGTGTGATTCGTGTGAAAAATTTAAATACCTGAAAAATCCAACTGCTGACGAAATTATGGACAACGACAAACATATCCAAAGAAAAGTTGAAGGCGCTGAAGAAAGAACCAAATACAGAGGTATTATAATTAATACCAATGTTAATAATGTTACTCTTGTTTCTGCTGTGGTAACATTTGATTTACAAAATGTTTTTAGTTTGCCCAAAGCTAATGTTTCCAATTTTTAATATAGAAGCAAAATTAATATGTATAATTTAACCGGTCATTGCAATAGTCATATATATAACGCAATTTGGCACGAAGGATATAGTGGTCGCTCAGGTAACGATATTGCAAGTGCGCTTATTAAAATATTAAAAGCTATCGCTTCGGACAATCCGGATGTCCAACATTTAATATTATGGTCGGATAGTTGCGTCCCACAAAATAAAAACTCTTTCATGAGCACCGCCATAAAAAACTTTTTATTGAATCAGGAGATAAAAACAATTAAAGTCGTAGAGCAAAAATTTTCTGAGCCAGGTCATGGAAACATTCAAGAGATCGATTCAGCACACAGTGTCATAGAAAAATCATTAAGAAACATCGAAATATATAGCCCATTGGGATTAGTTCGCCAATTTTTAAAAATTCGTAGCGTTAAAAATAAATTTGTCGTATTACAAATGATGGCAGGTGATAGTCTTGATTATGGGAATGCAGCGGTAAAACTATTGTACGCACAAATTCCGTACACAAAAATGAAACATATTCGTTATAACCTCGACCAAATTGATTTAGTAGAATATAAAATATCATTTGCCTCAGATTTCATAACAGTTAATATTTATAAGAAAGTTAACCGTACACCGTCTAACAAGGAAATAAGTTTTCCTACAATTCGAAGGATGTCCACTTATATCACGAAATTGACCGAGAAAAAAGTGAAAGATTTGATAGCAATGTTTCCATACATGCCAGACATTGATGTCACATATTATAAAGCTATTTTAGGATTAAGCGATAAAGGACTTTTTCCTAATTCGATTTAGACAAATGTTTTTAGAACTAAGATTAGCATAGATCAACGTTACCAGGCGACATTTTTAATGATCCCGTCTATTAACCAAATACTCATTCACTTATTTTTATTAATTATGTACCGATATGTCTTTGTAAAATTTTATGCTTTTTGTAAAAAATGCTAAATGTAATCCTAGTGCATAAACTAAACGTTTTAAAACATGTTTATGACTACATTTTCTATGTGACTCCACTTGACCATGGTCTTTTTTTTTGTAATTTATTATAAGTAGACTTATTTGTATAAGTGTATTGCAATATTATAATGGGTAAAAAATGATTAATTTTAAATGATTTTAAAAATTTAGATTATTGTTTATGATTCAAATCAGTCAACGAATTTATTATAGGCACAAATTGTCCAAAACCGTTTACTTGTCGAAGTAAAAACTTTTATTTCTATGGATTGAGCACCTCTGAGTCGTGCGTAAATAATTTTTATCCATTGCATGTAATTTGCACTCATGTTTATGTGACATATTTATGTGGCGACTCAAGAGTCTAGACTCGGTATCAATGACTAATTCTGGCAAATATAACAAAAGATCATTGTTTAAATGTGGGTATTTGAAACAAGGTGTTAAGTTTCATGGTTAGTTTGAACCATATTTATTTTTCTATTTATATAATTATTATAATCTAAAATGTGTACTGTTAGTTTTCTTATTTTTTGTATGAATACTTATTTGACAAAGATTGGGGTGATCAAAATAAATTATCAACTAACTGTATGAATATCGTATGTACCTACTCTTCGGAAACTATAAACCATAGTTTGAAAAACATTAAATCATTAATAAATACAAATATTTATTTAATTATCGATATATTTTTGACGAATCCTGAAAATTCCATGTCAATATGTCGACGCATTAAAGAGATATTGCGATTTTAATAAAAACGTCGATATTTTTCGCGACTGCAAAAAAGTTACCTACCAATTTATTGTTTTACCTAATCACGTACGGTAAATAAAGTATTATAATTATATGTTGTATACGTACATAGATATATCTTGTTGTTTAAATAAACTATATTTTTATTGAAGAAATTTATTCGCTATCAATAAAAATGTTGTCTGAAGGTACATCAATTTCCTTTACACGTTTTGTCGCGACAGCTAATCGGTTTACACGATCTGGTTTCGGTGTAGCATGTTTTTTTTTAATAATTTAATCACTCAGGTACCTACGTAATAATATTGGAATATTATTTATATCATTGTGAAAAATTCTTCTGTCTAGAACCAATGATTTTTAATGCGCACTATGCGCTCGTCGAGAGTTTCAAAAACTATGAATGAAGTACAATGCACTTCAATTATCTTTGTTGGTTTCACTATTTTGCTATATTTTTTTCTGTTCACTTGTTTAACTATTTACTTTACTTATACATATTATTATTTTTGTTTACTGAACCCTCTCTATTTTATTCTGTATTGAATTTCTATTTCTCTATATCTGTAAGTATTAATTGTCGTATTTGTATTACATAATTGAAGAGGCCTTGTGCTTTCCAGTGTGAAGTATATTATGTTGTTTAATAAAAAAAGGACTAAATACTTGTTTTTTTTATTTATACAAGAATTATGAAGTTTCAAAACTATGGCCCGCGCGACGAACGTAAGTTGCCACGCGGTTTTTCCCCTCTGTTTTCGATCGAGCAAGCGCAAGTGCCTAGCAGTTAGGGTTACCAACTTTTCCTGTGACGATTACGGGACAAATATGTCAAAACTGAACATCACCATCACGTCGCTATAGGATTTGTTTCCCGAATAGACCAAATGTCAATTTTACAGGAGACGAAAAACAAACTTCATTGTCGTATATTTTAATATCAGTAGATGTATCAATCATTCTTTCTACACTATATGATTGCGACATTATCTAAAAATAGATTCCAAGAATAATATACTGGTATAAATCATTAAATTCACAGAAAATGCGTTTTATTTACAAGTACTCACTCTGGATATTCGGGAAATTTTTAGCGCTCTCTCAGAATAGCGGATATTCGGGACAAAACATGGATATTCGGGATTTAAGACCGTAGCGTAATGCGGCACGACCGACGGAGTACTGAGTGGTCAAAAAATACGAACCTCAAATGTTATATTTATTTACACGATAAATGTTAATAATTACTTTTACTACTTATATAAATACCTAATTATGTTAGATGAAGGATCCTAATCACCTAATTTAATAGGTAATAATAATATGCGGTATTCGCTATGTTCGGTTTATTTCGGAATACATAATTAAATACTTAGTTATAAAATAATCCATCGACTAAAAATGTATATTTTCAATTGTTTTAGGCTTTTCACCGGGATGCATAGGTACCACAGCATTACCCCTATTTCGCTATATTATAATAGTTAAGTGAAATTATTTTCCTAGCTATTACTCTCATTACCGCAAATATTGAATTTATTATTTATTACCTACCTAGTTTTGCAATGACGTATTACCTGCTGATAATTATCTGCCTATCTATTACCTACCATACGAGTCTATCGTTTATTCCGCTCCCCACCTGAGTACTTCTCAGTACCACAACCATTATGTTTACAGCAAATGCTATCTTTTTTCAAGTATTTTGAGCAATATAATCGTTGAGCAACACTGACAATCTTTGTATCGCATATTTATTAGAACCATGAGCGGTGATTAGTACTTGTCAAGAGCCGTTGAAAAATGAAAAATAATAATTGCCTTACCCAAAAGGGCGTCGCATGCGGATTTTGCCAAAGGTTTGAGCCCCATAGACTACCGGACTGCAAGTAGGGTTGCCAACCATCCCGGATTGGCTGAAATTTCCCGGAATCGGAATCGCTGTCCCAGATCCCGGATGAATACTCAATTGTCCCGGAAATTTATAAATTGCTAAAATACGAGAAGAATGATTTCATATCTGATGCTAATTGTTTTCTTACGAGATGTATCACATATTTGAAAGAAAATTATTTATTTAACGAAAGTAATATTTTTGACAAAATAAAATGTCTTTCTTTAAAGAAAAATAAAGAATTTTCTGAATTGACATGGGAGCAATTATCCGTTTTCCCAAATATATTACAAATCAAAATTGTCATCGATGCGTTATAGGCACATTTTTTACGGTATTTTTAATGTTTCAAAAGCAATTAGGTGAAACAATGTTCGCGCTTAGGTACATACTACAAGCTAATTTTCCTGCATCATCTCATAGGAAAAGATATATCCTGGAAAACCATCGCGTTTAATATATGCCTTGAGTTACATTACCATGTCTTCAAGTGAACGTGAAAGTGAATTTTCGAAAATGAATCTAATTTTTACCCCAATAAGAGTTTCATTGAAGACCAAAAAAGGTTCGGCAGTTTTGTTTATCAAACTCGCCTGACCATCTTTGACACTTCTCGATCCTTCAAAATGCGTTGATCGGTGGTTACTCAGTGTAATACATTCGGCCATAGACTCGTAACGCTAAGAAAAGGAATCGAGACGATTTGCCAGACGAGAATTGGACTGAACTTTGAAAATACCATGGCCCCCAAAAGGAGAGGGCTGACAGGGCTCTAGCCTGGGGGATCGCCCAGATAAGTGAGATAAACGCACATCACAAATTTGCTCTAAACGTAAAAAAATCGCTTGCGGAGCTTCTTTTCTTCAGGCGTATTTACATTTTAAAATAAATGTTGTGGAATTGCATTTTTTGGTAAATTTTTATGATACACTGAATACCCTTAATTTTACATCGAACACCATTTGAAAAAATGCTACTATAGAGGGTCACACTGCCTTTAATCTTAGTGTAATATGTGTGTATAGGTAAGGGTCCGCCAAAGATCCTGGACTGGGGGCCCGCTTCAGGATATGGGGACTATGGAAAGCACCACATACTTTTATTCAAATATATGTTTTTACAATATTATTTTTTACAACTTTAGTTGTTTATGTGTACCTATTTGTTTGTTTGTTTAATTTTTTATGCGCTTCCTGGCATAGAAAAGGTTGCTTTAAATTATATTTGAATGTAATTTTCTTTAGAAGGTAAGAAGTTTGGCAAGAAGTGAGTTTCGGCACCTTTGTTTAAAAAAAGCTCTGTATAGGTATATGTAATTAAGTTGCACATAAAAAGTTTCCTCAGAAAATTAGGTAACGGCTGACTGATGGTGATGTTCAGTTTTGACATATTTGTCCCGTAATCGTCACAGGAAAAGTTGGTAACCCTAACTGCTAGGCACTTGCGCTTGCTCGATCGAAAACAGAGGGGAAAAACCGCGTGGCAACTTACGTTCGTCGCGCGGGCCATAGTTTTGAAACTTCATAATTCTTGTATAAATAAAAAAAACAAGTATTTAGTCCTTTTTTTATTAAACAACATAATATACTTCACACTGGAAAGCACAAGGCCTCTTCAATTATGTAATACAAATACGACAATTAATACTTACAGATATAGAGAAATAGAAATTCAATACAGAATAAAATAGAGAGGGTTCAGTAAACAAAAATAATAATATGTATAAGTAAAGTAAATAGTTAAACAAGTGAACAGAAAAAAATATAGCAAAATAGTGAAACCAACAAAGATAATTGAAGTGCATTGTACTTCATTCATAGTTTTTGAAACTCTCGACGAGCGCATAGTGCGCATTAAAAATCATTGGTTCTAGACAGAAGAATTTTTCACAATGATATAAATAATATTCCAATATTATTACGTAGGTACCTGAGTGATTAAATTATTAAAAAAAAACATGCTACACCGAAACCAGATCGTGTAAACCGATTAGCTGTCGCGACAAAACGTGTAAAGGAAATTGATGTACCTTCAGACAACATTTTTATTGATAGCGAATAAATTTCTTCAATAAAAATATAGTTTATTTAAACAACAAGATATATCTATGTACGTATACAACATATAATTATAATACTTTATTTACCGTACGTGATTAGGTAAAACAATAAATTGGTAGGTAACTTTTTTGCAGTCGCGAAAAATATCGACGTTTTTATTAAAATCGCAATATCTCTTTAATGCGTCGACATATTGACATGGAATTTTCAGGATTCGTCAAAAATATATCGATAATTAAATAAATATTTGTATTTATTAATGATTTAATGTTTTTCAAACTATGGTTTATAGTTTCCGAAGAGTAGGTACATACGATATTCATACAGTTAGTTGATAATTTATTTTGATCACCCCAATCTTTGTCAAATAAGTATTCATACAAAAAATAAGAAAACTAACAGTACACATTTTAGATTATAATAATTATATGTAAAATGCAATTCCACAACATTTATTTTAAAATGTAAATACGCCTGAAGAAAAGAAGCTCCGCAAGCGATTTTTTTACGTTTAGAGCAAATTTGTGATGTGCGTTTATCTCACTTATCTGGGCGATCCCCCAGGCTAGAGCCCTGTCAGCCCTCTCCTTTTGGGGGCCATGGTATTTTCAAAGTTCAGTCCAATTCTCGTCTGGCAAATCGTCTCGATTCCTTTTCTTAGCGTTACGAGTCTATGGCCGAATGTCTTACACTGAGTAACCACCGATCAACGCATTTTGAAGGATCGAGAAGTGTCAAAGATGGTCAGGCGAGTTTGATAAACAAAACTGCCGAACCTTTTTTGGTCTTCAATGAAACTCTTATTGGGGTAAAAATTAGATTCATTTTCGAAAATTCACTTTCACGTTCACTTGAAGACATGGTAATGTAACTCAAGGCATATATTAAACGCGATGGTTTTCCAGGATATATCTTTTCCTATGAGATGATGCAGGAAAATTAGCTTGTAGTATGTACCTAAGCGCGAACATTGTTTCACCTAATTGCTTTTGAAACATTAAAAATACCGTAAAAAATGTGCCTATAACGCATCGATGACAATTTTGATTTGTAATATATTTGGGAAAACGGATAATTGCTCCCATGTCAATTCAGAAAATTCTTTATTTTTCTTTAAAGAAAGACATTTTATTTTGTCAAAAATATTACTTTCGTTAAATAAATAATTTTCTTTCAAATATGTGATACATCTCGTAAGAAAACAATTAGCATCAGATATGAAATCATTCTTCTCGTATTTTAGCAATTTATAAATTTCCGGGACAATTGAGTATTCATCCGGGATCTGGGACAGCGATTCCGATTCCGGGAAATTTCGGCCAATCCGGGATGGTTGGCAACCCTACTTGCAGTCCGGTAGTCTATGGGGCTCAAACCTTTGGCAAAATCCGCATGCGACGCCCTTTTGGGTAAGGCAATTATTATTTTTCATTTTTCAACGGCTCTTGACAAGTACTAATCACCGCTCATGGTTCTAATAAATATGCGATACAAAGATTGTCAGTGTTGCTCAACGATTATATTGCTCAAAATACTTGAAAAAAGATAGCATTTGCTGTAAACATAATGGTTGTGGTACTGAGAAGTACTCAGGTGGGGAGCGGAATAAACGATAGACTCGTATGGTAGGTAATAGATAGGCAGATAATTATCAGCAGGTAATACGTCATTGCAAAACTAGGTAGGTAATAAATAATAAATTCAATATTTGCGGTAATGAGAGTAATAGCTAGGAAAATAATTTCACTTAACTATTATAATATAGCGAAATAGGGGTAATGCTGTGGTACCTATGCATCCCGGTGAAAAGCCTAAAACAATTGAAAATATACATTTTTAGTCGATGGATTATTTTATAACTAAGTATTTAATTATGTATTCCGAAATAAACCGAACATAGCGAATACCGCATATTATTATTACCTATTAAATTAGGTGATTAGGATCCTTCATCTAACATAATTAGGTATTTATATAAGTAGTAAAAGTAATTATTAACATTTATCGTGTAAATAAATATAACATTTGAGGTTCGTATTTTTTGACCACTCAGTACTCCGTCGGTCGTGCCGCATTACGCTACGGTCTTAAATCCCGAATATCCATGTTTTGTCCCGAATATCCGCTATTCTGAGAGAGCGCTAAAAATTTCCCGAATATCCAGAGTGAGTACTTGTAAATAAAACGCATTTTCTGTGAATTTAATGATTTATACCAGTATATTATTCTTGGAATCTATTTTTAGATAATGTCGCAATCATATAGTGTAGAAAGAATGATTGATACATCTACTGATATTAAAATATACGACAATGAAGTTTGTTTTTCGTCTCCTGTAAAATTGACATTTGGTCTATTCGGGAAACAAATCCTATAGCGACGATGTGTTTTTAATGGCAGCGGTCATGTTGTCTGTGATAATGTCTTGTTCGTGTGGGTAATTGGCGGAGTGAATTGAGTGTAAGTTAATGCTTAGTTCTGTCATGTGGAACCGAAATGCTTCTTCCACTTCAGTCCAGTTTGTGTTTTCGTTGATAATGTATTTGTATGTTGATTCTGAGTGTGTGTATGGCTGGGACGTTTCCGTGTAAGTGAAGATTATGGGTTCATGGTCAGATATGGGATTGTGTTGTGGTTGCACTGTCCAGTTGATGATTTTATCGGTTGTTTTAGGTGTTGAAACTGTAATGTCGATGAATGAAGTGATGTGGGTTTGTCCCCGCCATGTGTTGTACGTAGGTGTGTGTCCCTCATTTATTATATCCCAACCGCAGCTGGCTAGACAGGTTGATAACTCTTCTCCTCTTTTATCATTTTTTGGGCTGCCCCACCAGTGACTTTTTGCATTCACATCGCCTCCAATGATGACCTCAGTTCCAGTGCTGGCAAGTTGGACTATTTTGTTTGTCGTTTGGGAAAGTATGGCTGATGGAGAAATGTAGATGGATCCGATAATGAGTGTGGATTTTTCAGTAGCCAATGTGACGAAGGCATGATGTGTGTCAGAGATGTCGTTTCGGAATATGACTTTTAGCTTGGAATTGGTAGTGGCGATAACAGCTTTGCATGGGTTGTCACTGCTACCTGTAGTTTGATATATTTTGAAATTTTTTGGAGCTGTGAGAACGCCTGTTGCACCAACATATGGTTCTTGTAGTAGTAATATGTCATATTCTGATGCGTTGCTCAGTAGATGGTCTGTGGCATTTCGACATCTCTGGAGGTTTTGACAGAATGTTATGTCTATTGTGTGGTGGGTGTTGCTGTTATGTCTATCCTTGTTATGGCTATCCTTATCATCCATAGTTGGTTTTTTGTTTTGTAAGTTCTGTCATTTTATAGTGGAGTGGACAGCTTTTGCTCGTTGCTTTGTGGTTGAAGATCTTCTTGTTGCTTGTAAAGCAGTTCCAACATTTTTGTGAGTTCAGATCGTCTTTCTTTGAGCATTCATTTGACTTGTGTTCCCCGGCACAGTGCATGCACCTGCATTTGTTTTTGCAGCACTTTTCTGCCTTGTGGCCATATCCCTGGCACTTGTAGCACTGCAATGGCTTGCAATTGTCTTCGACGTGTACTCTTTGAAAACCTATGTTTATTCGGCCTTGGTTTAGAGCCTCTCGTCTGACGGTGTGGTCCACCATGAGAAAAACATTCTTTAAATTGTCATGTTTGTAATTTCGTGTCGTTTTTATCAGTTTGATTTGGTCTTCTGGTTCCTTGTCACCTATAACCTCGGACAGTGCTTCGTTTTGTAAAAGCATTGTCTTGATTATTTCGCTGTCTTCAATGTCTTTATTTACTCCCTTGAGTACGATGACCAGAGACAATTTTTGACCCTCGCTTGCCTTGAGTAATCCGTTGGTTGCGTCTGGGATTGTTTTGAGTAGTTTTTCTGCATCTTTCCTGGTTTCGCAGTTGATAACAACGCTACTGTTTTTGGTTGCGTACATGTTACTTACTGAGATTTTGAGATTGGATGGATTAATGTTTTTCTTAATTGATCCTTTGATGGTTTCAGAGCAGTCCTTCCCATTTACTGATTTGACGATTACAGCAAACGTGCGATTGTTGGTGGTAGGTGGAATGTGGTTCGGTACTTTTTTGATTATGTCGGAGTATTTAGGAAGAGACTTAGGTTCAGAATTTATTTTGTCTACACGTTCGTTTATTTTAGCGATTTGACTTTCAATTCTTTGTAGCGTAGCAACGATGACGGGGTCTTGTTTGATTTTTTGTTTGTCACCAGCAGTTTGTGTATCCGAACTCAAAATTGCCTCCGAAATTTCAGTGATCGCTTTTATGATTTCTGGTGATTTAGTTTTTTTTGATATAAACTGACATAATCGTATTATTTTTTCATCACGTGATTCATTATGATCATCTTTATCCTCTGAATTCAATGGCGAAATAGGCAAAGTCTCTTTACCTGCGTTTTTGCTTGGCGAACGCTGTGTGCGCATTGAACGATCAAAGGGGCTCGCGGACTCCATAATGTGTTTTTTTTCCTAATATTTGGGTTGCGCCTAATATAAAAATACTAGGCAATCGGGCGTACTTATACTCGTTTGACGTTTTGAAGTGTCATTGTTGAAAATAGTGACAACGTTTCAAATTTTACAGCACTGTTATTGTGTTATTACACCACGGTGGCAAAAAATTTCACTACCACGAACGTATTGTGTAGGTTTCTTATGTATATTAAACTTTGCTTGCTCATTAAGGTGATGTCTCTAGGTAAAGTTGTTATCGAAAAATAGCTAGAAAAGTTTATTAATCGGTAAATATATATTCAAAAGTAATGAGAAAAATAAAATAAAAAATTAAGATGTATCGTGGAGTTCTATATACCAAAAATACGTGTCAAATTCGGTACATTTCTATCGGGTGGTAAGAATGAATGACATAAGATTTATTATCAAAATTACGATAAAAATGTACGTAAATCTATTACCTAGGGAAACGCTAAACGTTAATTGGAATTTATTATATCCTTATATCTTTTTTTTCAAATTTAAAAAACATCGATTTAGAGGTTAGAAAGCATGCAATTAAAATTGAAACATCTCGGTTCAGACTTAATTTATCGCAAAAAACGATTAACGTTTCTATTAAAAATATTATTTAATAATTTTTAGGCTAGTTATTTAAATTTAATCTTGTATTTTTGTATATTAACGAATCGATTGTAAATAAAATGAATATTTGACAAGACTTTATCGACATATGCTGCTAACGCGGAAATAAATCGAACTATTTTTGAAACAGTACTTGCATAGATTAAAAATACATACACACACACATACATTGAAAATAAAGGTTCGCCAGGTACGAAGACAAAAACTGTGTTAATTCTGCTGTCAATAATTTTTGTTTGCGATATTGGAGCATATGTCAATGGACTACATATATCAACCTCCACTTTCTGAAATAGTGTTGTGTAATTATTTCAGATATTTATTACTGTTTTGACGTACCTACCTTTTATAAAGCGATTTTAAAATAAATATAGTTTCATAATAATATAAAGAAAGCATACGAGCGAAAATGCCTAAGATACTTCTGACACACATCAAATTTAATCTTTGTCTAGTAACTGTACAATTTATCCATATTTATGTTAAGTGTTTAAAATGTTATAAGTAAAAAAAAAATCGTCTATTCACGTGGTAGTCGCGAAAATTATGAACAATATACAATGTTAAAAATAATAAGAATTGTTAAAATTTCTAGTCACAATATTATTCAAAGACAAATTAACCCGATCAAAACAGCCTCGACAAACTTCCACTTCACTAACTTTTGTTCTATATGTTTATCCTGGATACAGCGGCAAACACATTTTGAAAATAGCCGATATACTGGATTATTTGTTAGTTTGGGTTAGTTTAAGTTAGATTAGGTAATCCTAACAAATAATCCAGTATATAGGCTATTTTCAAAATGTCTTTGCCGCTGTATCCAGGATAACCGACTTGTACCCTAATTTTAATTACATACATACTATTGTACTATATTTGGGCCATCAAACGTTCATTCCTGTCTACGGCCTTAAAATTATTATCTACGTGCCTATATAACTGTATGCCGTCCTGTCAAAAAGTGGAGGTTGATAATTTAGTATGTAGGAAATAGAAGTTATTATTAGTCTCCATAAAATATAGGGTAAACAATTCAGTGAATGAACACATAAGAGGTGAATTTGAAAATAAATTAAATTAAAAACGATTAAATGAACTAAGAAAATTATAACAATAGGTAGGTACAATAAATTGTGTATAACCGTGGTATTACTAATTTTATGCCGTGATGCTTTGATAGTTGAACTTTTCATAATATTTGGATCACTATTTAGTTGCTCATTTATCTGCTACATCATAAAGTCGTAAATATTGTTTTTTTATGAAGCAATCATAAATACAAAAAATTAAGATCTACTTTTCAATCATAGTAGATACCTAGAAATATGGTATAGGTGTTGATAATTTTTAATTATTTATTCGAGATCTTCAGGGAATTACAAAAGTCCACACCTAGAAACCACTGGGCCAATAAGGTTTCTTTTTATATCTCCAAATCCATTTCACTTACACATTTATAGGTAAAATAAATAAAACTATCTTTTATTTTATCTTGCACTGTTCTTTAAAATCGACATTAGATTTTTTCAAAGAAATAACGTTCTGTCTTTTTCTTAGAATATTATGTAATCAGTGGTGCACTTACTTCAAATTCTAAATTTTTTTCATACGTTTTACAATTTTTTTTTTAATTTGTCACTTATTTTGTCCTTGGGTTTGCTTATCAAGATTTGTTCGCATGTTTATTTACGTTTTTTCTTACCTCCAACTTCTTTTTTATTCAATTCGTTGCGTGTCTTACTTTATTCTTATCTCAGATATAGTTAGTTAGTTAATACAAACCGTCCACTCTGTGGAGGCCCATATGAACCCATTAGGATCGGACATGGTTGAAACGAAATGAATTGGGATGTCTATATAATATCGACATTGTCATAATTATAACTACAGTCGAACTCGGTTATTACAATCTCGGACATAGCGAGATCTCGGATGTAATGAGGAAACAGTCGTTGACATTTGGTATATGATTTTCTCCGTACATTTTTATTCACTGTTATAACGAAATACTTATCGGATATACCGAGCTAAAATACTGGTAATGTGTTGATCGTTTAAAGACATTTCGACCCTAAGCAATAAAATCCGATCGGACAGGATGCCGCCGGGGACAGATTACGTTTATGACACTAGTTAAGTGTCTAATTGTTGTTTTCGCCGACAATAAAAATACCTATTCTCTGATATAACGAGTACCGCTTATAACGAGCACATTCAGCCGGTCCAACCTTCCTAGTAATAACCAAGTACAACTGTATATTCCTTATTTTGTTTAATAATAATTAGAATGGCATTTGTTTTGCTATTCATTTCATATCATTCTTTTATTCCACCTCTAGTAGAAATTCGATGTAATTGTCAATTGTACAAGATTAAACTCAATCTTATAAACATTTGTACTTAAATGTTCATTTACTACTATAAATGAATTTTAACCTTTCCCTTACCATGGTAAAAAAATTACGCCCGTTCCCATGCCGTCCACTCAGTGTCCCGCTAGAAATTTGGCATTTTAAGGCATTTTAAAAGCTAATTGATTGCTTCAAAAGGTAAAGTATGTTTTTAAATACTATTTAGTCATCGTTTAACATGTTATTCTGTGTATATCACATGCAATTATCTTATAATCGTGTATAATAATCGGACATCGATAAATGTACGTCATAACCAAACCACGGTGTGTCTCGATCTGTTTTAGATGGAACAACGAACACACGCTGTCATTTCACGGAGAGTGGGGATGGCTAATTCATCCGAAGCGGACGAGGGTGTTGTAAGGTAGAATAACACGTGTGCAGGCGTTCGTTATTACGTTCGCCACATAAAATAATAGATACCTAGCATATTATGAAATAATATTGGCTTCGATATATTTTAATGAACACATTAAGTTTTATTGCTTACATTTTGTCCAATATATAGTGGACAAAAACATATTATATCTAAATATATATCAAACTCAAAATTTTATGAAAACCTTTTTAGGGCTTCTGAAACTAGGCGCTTCACTTGAAGAGTTAAAAAATACCAACAACATGACGTGTAATAATAATATGTATTTTATATTTAACGAAAAGAGAAGTATGAATGAAAAAGTGTGCACAAAATTGTAGGATTGCCCAAAGCGTACCGAAACTATTATGGTTTTATTTCGGCCTGGGTTTATCTGATTTTTAAAAACAATATAACACCATATTATGTAAATTATTGTAGTATTAGTTCAATAAAAACAAATAGGTACGTATGACTCACAATGCACTATTTATGTCGGATCTTAACAGTCTACCTCCACACTTCACCACTGAGAAATAATATAATAGTATATTATTATGTATATACCTACATCAGATTGAGTATGATAATATTTATTTATATAATAATATTATTTGGTAAGTACTTATGAAATTAGAATGATTCAGTAATCTTAATATGAATTTCTTGTACCTACATACAATCCACCGATATTATGGACATATTATTATATCGTCACCGTTCAGGCAAAAGTCACCAACCCTGAAAATGGCAGTTTTGAGTTGAGTATGTCACCCGAAGCGTAAAATTATGTTTTTTAAGATGCAAAACTCACCACGGTACACTAGTTAGTAAAATTTTGCTAAAATCCGAATTATTTGTTTTTCACTAAATGACTTTCGAAAAAATCTTAACAAGCAAAAGTCATTATAGGTGAATAGACATTATTGACCCTATAAAAAAAATAAATCCTTCGTTATAAATATACAAGCAAAAGTCACTATACTATGGATGGTGAGTTTTATTGATCCTTCTTTTGGCTAAAATTGTTCAGATTATTAACAAGCAAAAGTCACCAAACCATAATTGAGCTACCTTGCCTCCTTCAAAACCTTCCAGATGTTTTAATTAGCATCAAAAAGTAAAATTACCTTAAAGAAATTATTAAGAAGACATGAGAAAATAATTATAAGGTAGATAAAACCTTAAAAACATTAAAATCTGATTTTTCCTGCATTTTCAAACTTTCAAATTGCGATATCTCAAAACTATGTTTTTAGGGTTGGTGACTTTTGCCTGAACGGTGACGATATATAGTTAATAATAATATATAATATTATAACACAATATCATGTAAACACAACAGGTTCACTATGATTATTTATTTACATATTAGGTATGTAAGTAGGTACCTACTTTATAATTTTATTATTGGTACTTGTAAAATTAAAAAATAAAAATGCTGCAAACACTATAAAATATTTTTTGCAACTGTGTGTCTACTTCATAAACAAAAGAAACTCCACGTGTACTACCTAGTTGCACTTAAATTGCATTTGCTGATTCATTATTATTTTCGGATGAATGCTATTATTAGTGATTTACGACGACAATACAATTTATTACGGTTCAACCATGGACCAACGAAATTTGGCAAAATCTGGGGCCGTCTTTTTAAGAGTAGCCTCTCGAGCCTTTTCGTCCGCTTTTTCATTTCCTAGGATTCCGCAGTGACCCCTTATCCAGCCGATGTGCACGTTCTGTTTTCTGCATCGTAGTTCCTGGATATCAGTTTTAATGTCCATGACAATAGGATTGACCGAATTTCGGTCCGTTATTGCATGGACGCCTGATTTGCAGTCTGTCAAGATCGTTATTTGTTTCCATCTGTTTGGTGATTTCTTCAGAACGTAGCTCAAAGCTTCTCGGATCGCCAGGAGTTCCGCCTGAAACACTGAGCAGACGTCGTCGAGTTTGATCTTTTTCGACGGCAACTCTCTCACGCCATCGTAAGGTACAAATGCTGCACCCACTTTGCCGTTCAAGAGACTGCCATCAGTGAAGATTCTCAGCTCATTCTGCGTTGCCTCAGGCAGAGTCTGATCATAGTATCCATGGTCAATGCGGTTGCGTTCCGAGGGATGAGGGAGTGAGAAAAAGTCTCCGGTTCCCTGGTAGACTCTGTCTTGCGGCAAGTCCTGCAGGGTGAGAGTCTTCTTTACCTCATATGCTTCTGCAAGCTGCTTGATCCTCAGGTCAAGTGGCATGAAGCCGCTCAAGAGCTGAGCAGAAACTAGAGAGATCGTTCTGTATCCTTTGCAAGATCTAATGGCAATTTGTCTTTGAATGGAGTTCAGTTTCTTACGGTTGACTTTTTTCTTTACCGCGTCCGCCCACACGCTGGAAGCGTACGTTATCAGAGGCTCGACAGCACCTAAATATATTTGCTGCATAACCCCCGGCGACGCACCCCATGTGGGTTTGGCGGCTCTGATCAATTTGTTCGTGATGCTTGCGGCCTTTTTACAAATGTTGTCGACGTGTTTGGACCAGTTAAGGTGGCGATCTATGGTGAGACCGAGAACCTTAAAGTGATCCACGTATTTAAGTTGAACTCCGTTCATGTAAATGTTTGGCTGTCGGTCCTTTTTTCTGGTAATATACATTGCGTTTGTTTTGTCTTCTGCAAAGTGTAGTTTGGCTTTAGAGCCCCATGATGTGATGAATTTCAACGCCTTGTCAGTCATATTTTCAAGCTCTGTCGTATTGTTGGCTGTAGCAATCAATAGCAGGTCATCCGCAAATGCTCTCAGTTCAGCTCCAGGGCCCAAGTCCTCCTGAAGTACATCATCTAAGATGTAATTCCAAAAGCTCGGTCCGCAAGATGATCCCTGAACGCATCCTTTGGTCGTGACCTTCTGGAGCGTGGCATCAAAATGTGACAGTATGACTTTCCTTTGTTGATGATAGCTCTTCACTAGCGTAAACAAGTTCCGAGGGCACTTCTTGCTTCTCAGCTGGCACATTAGAAATGGCCACCAAGCATTATCAAAGGCTCCTCTGATGTCGAGCGAGATTGCTATGATCATCTTCTTGTCTTGCAGCGCAGTCCTGATTTCGTTGACTGAAGCGTTCAGAGCGTCTTCTGTTGATTTCTGGGGCGTAAAACCATATTGCTTTTGACTCAACTTACCTTTTCGATGAAAATGCCAGTTTATCCGATTTATCATCAGCTTTTCCAGTACTTTTCCAAATACTGAAATGAGGCCGATCGGTCTGTAGGACTTGATGTCTTGAAGGTCGTCTTTTCCCGGCTTGGGAATGACAACAACCCTCGCTATTTTCCATTGAGCTGGAAAGTGGCTCACTCTGAGACATGCGTTATACATACCCAATACTAATGACCTATCCACGTTGAAGAAATGAAGGCAAATGTCGGCGGTGAAGTGATCTTCTCCGGGTGCCTTATGTGGACTTATGTTTGAAACTATATCCTCGATCTCTTCTTCAGTGAATATCGGGTCGTTTGGGGTGTAGGGTAGAATTTCCGCCATACGTCTGATGTTAATCTGTTCGTTGGTTTCGTTTTGTATGGTGTCGTCCGGGAAAAACTTATCCAATAGGCGCTGAGCGGATTCTTCAGCCGAAGCTAAATACTCGTCGCCATCTTTGAGCGTCGCTGGTGGAGTGGTCTTTCTTCGGTTTACCAGAACTCTGTGAATTGCTGACCAAGCGGTTTCTTTCGTCTGTGATGCGCAGTAATTTTTCCAAGACTCGATTTTGGTTTTCGCAATTGCATCTTTATAAGTTTGTTTCGCTTCAAGATATTCCGGAAGCGTTTTGGTCTCTCTTCGGAGTCTTCCTGAATTCTGAAGTCTGTGCTTACATTTGATTGCGTCTTTCTTGAGCTTATCGAGTTCATCGTTCCACCAAGGACAGGGCTGTCTTTTGAAAGGTTTCCTGATTGGTATACTTGATTTGCACGATTCTCCCAAGATGTCCATCAATGTGTTTATTTTCTTTTCCAACACAAGCGAGTTGCTCACTTCAGAAAAATAGTTTTCAGAAGCGTGTATATCCGTCAGTTTGTTTTTAATATCTTTCGAAAATTTTTCCCAGTTCGCTTTTTTTGTATTATAAAGGGCAGTTTTCGGATCTGTGGGATTCCAAATCTTTGTGGAAATTTCGAAAGAAATAGGATTATGGTCGCTGAGTTGGTTATCATTTGATTCTACTCTCCACCTGTGAACAGTGTCCAGAAAACTTGAAGAGCAGAATGTCATGTCTATAACGCTTGTGATGTGACGGTTGTCACGATAGGTTTCGAAGGTGGGTCGATTTCCTTCATTGAGAATGTTCAGATTGAGTTCTGAAAGAAAATCTGCGACTTCTTCGCCCCTTCTATCGGTCTTCGCGCTCCCCCACCACACATTTTTTGCGTTAAGGTCACTCCCTATGAGGATTGGAACATCTCCAAGCAGTGTGAGTTTTCCCAATGTTGGGGCAATGTCGGCGTTTGGCTCCACGTACATAGATCCAATAACAAGAGGTCCAGCTTCTGTGGTAATTCTTACAAGTGTGGTATTTGAGTCACTGAATTTGCTCAGCATTATGCCATTTATCGTGATGTTGCAGATAATTATTGCCGCTTTGCAGACCCGCTCCTTGGAAGTCACTGATTGATAAACAGTGACCCCCGGAGCATTGATTCTGCCGGTATTGCCAGTGTAAGGTTCCTGTAGCAGCAATATATCCGCGCCCCTCTTATTGGCCAGTGCTTCTTCTTGTGCCGCTTTGCAGCGGCCCAAATTCCACTGAATTACTTTTGTGGTGCCTGTGGTATTTAATTGGGTCCCGGTGGTATTTGGAACGATGGAGTTAGCCATAGTTGACTCTTTCCATGGTTTGTATCATCATTTTAATTCGATAAGGACAATTCTTATCGTTGGCTCTGTGTTTTGACACCTCGGTCTTACCTTTGGCCATTTTAATACAATTCCAGCAGTGGTGTTCCTCTTCTTGCTCCTTCTTCGTGCAAGACATGGATTTGTGCTCGCCAGCGCAGTGTAAACAACGATCCTTGCTCTCCATGCACCTGGCTAATGAATGTCCAAATCCCATGCACTTGTAACATTGCATGATGGGGCAGCTATCCTCTACCTGCACTCGCTGGTATCCGATGCTTATCCTTCCCTGGCTGATCATGGCTTCTCGGACGTCGCTGTTGACGGTTAATACGGCATTTCTTAGGCGGTCGCTGTTTCTGTTCCGGAAAGTCCTTTGTAGCTTAATGGCTTCTTTGTCCTGGCCGACGGCTTCAAAAATAGAGTCATTCTGCTGGAGAATATATTCCACAATCTCATCATCTTTGGTTTCTTTTTCGATTCCTTTGAGAACAACAGTTGGCGCTAGCCGTTTGCCTTCCTTAGCGACCAAGTTTCCTTTGGTCAGCCTTGGAAGAGCGGCTCTGATTCTGTCGGCGTCGTTGGAGGTCGGGCATTTGATGATTACTTTGTTGTCCTTGGCGGCTATGAGTCCGCTGACTCCAACTTTCAGTTCAGAGGGCCTCAAATCTTGCCTTAAGGCTGCTTTAATGTCGGAGGTAGTTTTGGTTTTGTCAGCTGCACTGACGATTACAGCATGGGAAGAACCCGACGCTGCCACCGAAGCATAGCTGAATGAGGTAGGTCCGGCTGTTGAGGGAGGGTTGATCATAGCGCTCTTTTGGATTAGCGCTATTTTCTCCTTCAGGAACGTGGTTTCCTGTGACTGGCATTTTTTTGTCAACTCTGCGGCCAGGTCGATGATGTCCGTGAATATGGACATCAATCCTTCTCTGGTCTCTTTCGTGATATTCCCCTTTAAGGGGTCTACCATGCGCAGGCCTTTAGTTGATAAATTTATTACCTGTAAAGAAAGAGAGTCTACAGTGTTAGTTTTTAAGGACGCGGATTCAGGCTGGGAAACATGCTGTGTCGGGGTAACGTCCTGGATCGGTTGTGTCGTCTGGGTGTGAGCGGTCTTCTTAGCAGCCATCTCAGGAGATGCCGAAGTGAGATCCTTCTCCACCGCCTTCCTTGTCTGCCTGGTAGTGATCTTTGTTGTAGACTTGGCTGGTTTTGTTGTTCCAGTTGAGGTGGGAATAGTGACGGGTTTGGATGGTGGCTTGGGTTGGACGTCTAATGTTCCGGTCTTCTTCTCCGTTCCCACGATCGCTGCGCGCAAAGTTCTCCCAGTCTCAGTCAGGTTCGGGCTCGATCGTGATCTCTCTGAGGGCCTGGCATCGTCGCCAGACGGCGTCAACGGCGGCGACCTCAGCACATTGGGCATGTCTAAGGAAGGGGAATTGATGGAAGTTCAACTCCCCTTCGTGAAAGTGAACGTCGTCAACGAACTTCGGTCAACCGAGTGCGTGAGACTGTTGAACTGAGTCTGTCTGACTCCGGATGATCCGCACCAGTCTTAAACTGTAGCGGACAACCAGACTCAGAAGAAAGGTCGTGCGCAGCGGAGCCGGTATGCACCAACGCCGAATCACCGAACAAGGGACTGGTTACCCTTCGGACGGAACCCAGCTGCTAGCGCTGTCACACCCTTTTGCAGCCCACTATGCCGTGTAAGCGACCAGTTGACTGCAATCGGGGAAATACCTCTCCACTATTCAGTCGCGCGGGTGATATGGAGTGACACCCGAGTCGCTGCCCTGGGTAAGGAATACTCAGAGAGCGGAAGGGATGGAATATGAATCGTCTCCAAATCAAAGGGCCGACGATGAAGGACGACGTACACTCAATAACAATGTTGCTCTACGGTCTACGCAGTCGTAGCCGGGGACATCAACGCTCGGTCAAGCGTCAATATCGAAAGAGATCTCAACGCGCGGGATAAATCCGAAAACAACCTGAAAGAAGTTTTCCAAGAGTTTTCCGGATTTTACTGGATTTTTCCGAGCTTTTCCGACATTGTAGGTGCTCGGACTTCGGCAAGAATTTTTCCGGAATTTTCCGCCTACTCAATCTGCTGGGACCAGTCCAAGAGTATGAGCTTGAGAATCCGGCAAGAGACTTCGACGCACGGGCAAGTTTTCGAAGAAAATTAAATCTTGAACACAAAAGATTTTTCCGGGAGTTTTCCGGATTTCACTGGATTTTTCCGAGCTTTTCCGACATTGTAGGTGTACGGACTTCGGAATGAGTTTTCCGGAGTTTTCCAGCACACTATCGCCGGGAGCACGTCCGATCACTGTCAATGTTAAACTAAGACTAAAAGTAGGTATTTAAAAAAAAAAATCGGTATGTAAAAGAGTTGATAGGTAATAGTAAGAAACGAAATAAACAAATTGTCACAAGAATATTTGACACTTTAAATTGTACACATAACCTCACTTTCGGCAATGCCGAACACGTGGTTAACACACAAAACTTAATATCCTAGGAATCCCTCAGGATAATTTAAAAATAACACTCACACATATATATTACACTTGTATTTTCACTTTACGGCAAAAAGAATTTGTAAAAACAACGTAGTTTTCGAGATATGGATTTTTTAATGGAGAGAAGGCAAACATGCGTGTGGTTCCCTGCAAGATAAAAAAAGCAACTGGGTTAGGTTAGGTTAGGTTAGGTTAGGTTAGGTTAGGTTAGGTTAGGTTAGGTTAGGTTAGGTTAGGTTAGGTTAGGTTAGGTTAGGTTAGGTTAGGTTAGGTTAGGTTAGGTTAGGTTAGGTTAGGTTAGGTTAGGTTAGGTTAGGTTAGGTTAGGTTAGGTTAGGTTAGTTAGGTTAGGTTAGGTTAGGTTAGGTTAGGTTAGGTTAGGTTAGGTTAGGTTAGGTTAGGTTAGGTTAGGTTAGGTTAGGTTAGGTTAGGTTAGGTTAGGTTAGTTAGGTTAGGTTAGGTTAGGTTAGGTTAGGTTAGGTTAGGTTAGGTTAGGTTAGGTTAGGTTAGGTTAGGTTAGGTTAGGTTAGGTTAGGTTAGGTTAGGTTAGGTTAGGTTAGGTTAGGTTAGGTTAGGTTAGGTTAGGTTAGGTTAGGTTAGGTTAGGTTAGGTTAGGTTAGGTTAGGTTAGGTTAGGTTAGGTTAGGTTAGGTTAGGTAGTTAGGTTAGGTTAGGTTAGGTTAGGTTAGGTTAGGTTAGGTTAGGTTAGGTTAGGTTAGGTTAGGTTAGGTTAGGTTAGGTTAGGTTAGGTTAGGTTAGGTTAGGTTAGGTTAGGTTAGGTTAGGTTAGTTAGGTTAGGTTAGGTTAGGTTAGGTTAGGTTAGGTTAGGTTAGGTTAGGTTAGGTTAGGTTAGGTTAGGTTAGGTTAGGTTAGGTTAGGTTAGGTTAGGTTAGTTAGGTTAGGTTAGGTTAGGTTAGGTTAGGTTAGGTTAGGTTAGGTTAGGTTAGGTTAGGTTAGGTTAGTTAGGTTAGGTTAGGTTAGGTTAGGTTAGGTTAGGTTAGGTTAGGTTAGGTTAGGTTAGGTTAGGTTAGGTTAGGTTAGGTTAGGTTAGGTTAGGTTAGGTTAGGTTAGGTTAGTTAGGTTAGGTTAGGTTAGGTTAGGTTAGGTTAGGTTAGGTTAGGTTAGGTTAGGTTAGGTTAGGTTAGGTTAGGTTAGGTTAGGTTAGGTTAGGTTAGGTTAGGTTAGGTTAGGTTAGGTAGGTTAGGTTAGGTTAGGTTAGGTTAGGTTAGGTTAGGTTAGGTTAGGTTAGGTTAGGTTAGGTTAGGTTAGGTTAGGTTAGGTTAGGTTAGGTTAGGTTAGGTTAGGTTAGGTTAGGTTAGGTTAGGTTAGGTTAGTTAGGTTAGGTTAGGTTAGGTTAGGTTAGGTTAGGTTAGGTTAGGTTAGGTTAGGTTAGGTTAGGTTAGGTTAGGTTAGGTTAGGTTAGGTTAGGTTAGGTTAGGTTAGGTTAGGTTAGGTTAGGTTAGGTTAGGTTAGGTTAGGTTAGGTTAGGTTAGGTTAGGTTAGGTTAGGTTAGGTTAGGTTAGGTTAGGTTAGGTTAGGTTAGGTTAGGTTAGTTAGGTTAGGTTAGGTTAGGTTAGGTTAGGTTAGGTTAGGTTAGGTTAGGTTAGGTTAGGTTAGGTTAGGTTAGGTTAGGTTAGGTTAGGTTAGGTTAGGTTAGGTTAGGTTAGGTTAGGTTAGGTTAGGTTAGGTTAGGTTAGGTTAGGTTAGGTTAGTTAGGTTAGGTTAGGTTAGGTTAGGTTAGGTTAGGTTAGGTTAGGTTAGGTTAGGTTAGGTTAGGTTAGGTTAGGTTAGGTTAGGTTAGGTTAGGTTAGGTTAGTTAGGTTAGGTTAGGTTAGGTTAGGTTAGGTTAGGTTAGGTTAGGTTAGGTTAGGTTAGGTTAGGTTAGGTTAGGTTAGGTTAGGTTAGGTTAGGTTAGGTTAGGTTAGGTTAGGTTAGGTTAGGTTAGGTTAGGTTAGGTTAGGTTAGGTTAGGTTAGGTTAGGTTAGGTTAGGTT